>NC_056059.1:105158514-110898514 GCF_016772045.2 Ovis aries
TGTCCAGCAACCTTCTTCCCTGACTTTGTGTCCCACCTGCCATCAGAGCGACATGTGGCCCTCTCTCTGCCCCCTGCTCTGCAGGGTGGCTTGGACTGGGTGGGTGAATCTGCCTGATTCTGGGGGTGGCCAGAGGAGCCCACTAGTGACTAGGGCAAAGTTCATCAAGCCACAAAGCTGGAATTTTGACTCTGTCCACCTGACTTTGGTGACTCAGGGCTCAGGTGGGGAGTAGAGGAAAGTGCCTGATTAGCTTCCTGTTGTGGATAAAATTGTGTCTCCCCAAAAGATAAATTCAAGTCCTAACCCCCAGGAGCTGTAAATACCACATTACCTGCTACTACTTACTATTACTTGGAAATCGGGTCTTTGTAGATGTAATCTAGGTAAAACAGAAAGCATTCTGGGCTCAAATGGACCTGAATCTGATGGCTGAAATGCCTAGGAGAAGACAAATGTTTGGAAACAGAGACTCCGAGAGGAGGGAGATGGTCATGTGAAGACAGAGGCAGAAACTAGGGTGATGCCACTATAAGCCAGGAGCCAGTAACTTCCAGCAGACACCAGGAGCTGGGAGACACCGAAGAAAACCCCTCTTAAGCCTTCAGAGGGAGGGTGACCCCAACACCTAGATTTCAGAGTTCCAGCCTCCAGAGCTATACAAAATACATGTCTATTGTTTTTGCCGACTGAAAAAAAAATGCACAACCTGAGAGTTGCGAGTTATATTTTATTGGGGACAAAATGAGGACTATAGTCTGGGAGACAGCATCTCAGATAGAGAAACTGCTCTAAAGAGGTAAGCGGGTAGGTCAGCACATATGTGATTCTGGTGAAAGGGGAGTTCATGCAATCAAGCACATATTTCTGCAGAATGTTTCTGCTAGTCACAAGGAACAGTCATCACCATGAAGGAATTTAGTGCTTTTCTAGATATGAGGAGATAGAGCTGGGCTCATAGAGTCAGTTCCCAAACATATCTAACCATCTGAAGACCTGTCCTGCTGTTTTTTTCCCAGAGCACAGAGTCCCTCATTTCTGCTCTCTACCCTGAAATCCTTTCAGGGGGTGTTGAAAAATCAGCAGCTGCAGAAGCACGTGATTTAATCCTTGTAGAGGCAGATGGCAAGTGCTAATTTGTGTTGTTATTCAGTCGCTATGTTGTGTCCAACTCTTTGCGACCCATGAACTGCAGCACACCAGGCTTCCCTGGTGTGCCAATTTGCACTATCTCCCAGAGTGTGCCAGTTTGCAGTTGATGTTTTAAACTACCCAGACCATGGTGGTGAACTGCTTTGCAACCCCAGGATACAAATGCGCCTTCTAAAACTACCTGTGTGTTCCCACCTGGACCCAAGCATCTGAACTGGATGGTGGGGCAGCAACTCCCAAAGCTATGCCTGTCCTCTTGGCTGGCACACAGTGCTGAAACCTGCAAATATCCGGCTGACTTGCAGGCTACAGCCAAGCCCAGGGCCACCCTTTCTGCCTCTAGGACTCTATGCCTGGCCACCAAGTCCCCTCCTCTATGGCTACCCTGGGGCTTTGTAGCCCCCTGCACTGAACTGGGACTGCCTGGCAGGCCCCCAGCCCTTCCCCTAGGTATCCCTCCTCCCCAGAGAACCCCTCTCTTCTAGGCCTCTTAGGCTTACTGAACTCTCAAGACCCAAACCCAGGGCCCCTCCCCCCAGACTTCATGAGTGGTTCCCTGACTCCCATCCAGCCTGACTTGGAGCCTCCCTCTGTGTCCCCGTGGCCCCTCACATAGCACCTGTCACTGTCACTTGCAGGATTTACTGCCATGAGGCAGGTGTCACAGCTGACCCACCTGGAGGACACTCTCTGAGAGCCCACCCTACTCCCATGTGTGTGGAATGAATAAGCAACTGATAAATAAGTGTGCATATCACAATGCCGTCCCCGAATGTGTACTCCACGTGAAACTCAGCGTTCCCTCGTAGGTCATGGCCCCCACATAGGAACAGAAATAGGAAGGGACACCCCAACAGGACCTGCCGTGCCCTAGAAAGGCAAAGAGAAATAAAGAGAAAGGCACCCTGAATTCCTTAGGTTGGCACATTGAAGCCAGACCTGAAACATGCTGTCTGAGCTCTTGCTTTTGGTGTGTGCATAGAAGGAAATTGAATTTTGTCTCATTGGAGAACAGTCCCTCCTTCAAACCCATCTTATCAGCCTGTGTCTTTGCCTGTTTACTTTCTCCTGGGGGAAGATCCCCTGGAGAAGGAAATGGCACCCCACTCCACTGGGCTTCCCTGGTGGCTAAGTTGGTAAAGAGTCTACTTGCAATGTGGGAGACTCAGGTTCAATCCCTGGGTTAGGAAGATCCCCTGGAGAAGGAAATGGCAACCCACTCCAGTATTCTTGCCTGGAGAATTCCACGGACAGAGGAGTCTGGTGAGCTATAGTCCATGGGGTCGCAAACCGTCAGATGTGATTGAAGCGACTTAGCACACACTTTCTCCTGAGGAACTATTAAGGCAAGAAGGGCAATCTTATTAATCCCCTGAAGGCAACTAGCTTGGAAGGACCCAGCATAGAACATCCTCTCATCGATGCTGCAAAGAAAAAGTTCCAGAGACAGGTTGGTGTTTCATTTATGGAAAAATATCTCTGATCCCTGAATCAAGGAAGACTCTTTCTAAAAGTTCACCAGCCAATAACTTAATATTTCCCCAATGGCCACAACCCACCAGAAGGAGAGTTGGGACAGGCCGTGTTCTCTTGTATAAAAGTCTAATTTTTATACTGAACTTCTTGCTAAGTTTCAAATATGCTGCTCTGTCTTATTCCTTCTGCTGAAACTCCATTCCTGACGTGGCTTGGCCCTAATACCTACTCCTCCTGCTGCGGTGCTGGTGGTTTAGTCACTAAGTTGCGTCCGACTCCTGCGACCCCATGGACTGTAGCCCACCAGGCTCCTCTGTCCATGGGATTCTCCAGGCGAATCCTGGGGTGCGTTGATATTTCCTTCTCCAGGGGATCTTCCCAATCCAGGGATCGAACGCAGGTCTCCCACATTGCAGGCAGATTCTTAACTGACGGAGCCACCAGGACTCAGCTTAAATGTCACATCCTCAGGGAGGCCTTCAGTCCCATCCAGCTCATCCCCTCCTGTAGGCCCCCAAGTGTGTGAGGGTTTCTAGGTGAAGTAACTATCTCTGCCCCGGTCACAGCGTACCCCAGCATCCAGCACCCAGCACAGAGGAGACTCTCAGTATCCATAAAGATGAACAGCATAGCTGTTTCCCTGTAGCCCTGTTTCACTGAAGGTCACAAACCAGTGTAACCAGCCATTCAGGCTTGGCAGCTGTAACAAAGACCCAGAAAAATAGCAGTTTAACAAGGTAGAAACTCATTTCTCTCTTATCAGGCATCTAAACTCCCTCTATCTTCTGCCTTTGCCTTAATAGAAAACGTCTACCTCAAGGCTATGGTTTTTCCAGTAGTCATGTATGGATGTGAGAGTTGGACCATAAAGAAAGGTGAGCACCAAGGAATTGATGCTTTTGAACTGTGGTGTTGGAGAAGACTCTTGAGAGTCCCTTGGACTGCAAGGAGATCCAACCAGTCCATCCTAAAGGAAATCAGTCCTTAATATTCATTGGAAGGACTGATGTTGACGCTGAAGCTCTAATACTTTGTCCACCTGATGCAGAGAACTGACTCATTAAAAAAGACCCTGATGCTGGGAAAGATTGAAGGCAGGAGAAGGGGACAGCAGAGGATGAGATGGTTGGATGGCATCACCAACTGGATGAACATGAGTTTGAGCAAGCTCTGGGAGTTGGTGATAGATAAGGAAGCCTGGCATGCTGCAGTCTATGGGGTCACAAAGAGGCAGACACGACTGAGTGACTGTACTGGCTGAATGACCTCATGATCCAAGATGACACCTCGAGCTCCTGCCCTCTCATCCACACTCCGGCCAATGAAATGAAAGGGGACAGAGGAAGGCAGGCTCCTGCACTTAAGGATGTGCCCTGCAGATTGTACACATCACTTCTGCTCTCATCCCACTCACCAGAGCTTGATCACATGGCCACACCTGTCTGTAAGGGAGTCTGGGAAAGCCATCGTTGTCTGGGCAGTCGTATGGCCAGCTAAGAACTCAGCAACTGTAGAGAAAGGACAGAACAGATATTAGGGGACAGTGGGCCTACTCTGCCTCCCCTGGAATCATCCTGAGGAACTCTCACATGCCTCTCCTCCCAAATATTTCTCTAACCAATCACTATATCCTTGTCCTTTGATTTTTACAGTGAAAGTGTATTTTGGTTCTGCCCCTTCTCTCCTTACTGCTGTACCACAAATCAACCACGTTCGTTTGCCCCATAGCTGGAAAGTACAATGGTCTCCCCCCATCTCTGGTCCTGCCACCTTTTGCCCCCATCCATCCACCGTATCTGAATCCACCTGGTCCAATCCGGGCAGTTTGGAAATATCTACCAAAAGGACATATTCATAGAGCCTTTGAACAGTAATTCTATATCTGGGAATCTGCCCCACCACTGTCTTAGTCTGTTTGGGATCCTATAATAAATTGCCATCAACTAAGTGACAGACAAGCACTAGGAACTTATTTCTCACAGTCTAAGATCAGGGTGTCAGCAGCTGGAACAACAGGCAGTGAGTGCAAGAAAGTTCAAGGGGGGTTGTGGGTGCTAGGTGTGCTCAGCTAGTGAAAATGCAACACACTACACACGTGCACAGAACTTTTCTAAATTTAAACTGAACATTTTCTAAAAATAAAACTTGCACATTTAACATGCTTACAAGTGCTTGAAACCTAAGTGTGGACCAAGAGCAGAGGAGGATAGGAAATGGATATTATGGCATGATGACATCATGGATGCAAGTGTTTTCCTTGAATATCACTTTATATCATTTATAATGTCCTCTTCCCTTTTTCAGATATAAATGATATCATTATATCATTTGAATAATGAGTGAAGCAAGAAGGATGAGGGGCAAGGAGGACCTGGCCGCCTCCTCTCCTACGGGGTGATGAGGGCAAAGGAAGAAGATGGTTGTCAGGCCAGTTTGCTCATGCCATCGCATCTTGTCCACAGCCCAGGCAAGTGCTGTTAGCCTCATGGACAGATGAAGACACTGAGATTCAGAGAGAAAAACAGAAATTGACCCAAGTTATGCAGCAAGTGAGTGGAACTGTCAGGGTCTGGGATTGGGGATGGGGCAGGTCTCAGGTCTATGCGTGCACCTCTGATCCATGTCTAGCCCATTCCATCCAGCTCAGCCCACCTCGTGTTCCCCTATTCTGTGCAAGGTGCACAGAGAAGGGGCTGCAAGTTCTTCGGGGGGGGGGGCGGAGTCACACAAATCTGATCATCAGAAGCTGCATCACCCACCCAGAGGACACACAGCTAGGAGCCTTCCTGTGCCCCTCACCCAACAACAAATGTCTTTCAATCAACAAGTATTTTTAAAACATCTGTTCTAGGTGCTGTTGTAGATGCTGAGGATGCAATATTGCCCTGCTCCCATGAGGCTGTCATCCCAGTGGAGGGGATGAAGAGTGCACGAGGAAATACGGAGAACTTGGAGCAAGGGAGATGGGTGAGGGCTCTACTGGGAAATAGAGCAGGTCAGGCAATGAGCGCAACTATGTCTACGTTGGGTGGCCAGGGAAAGCTCCTCTGTAGCCATGACCTGGAGCAGCGGCCACCATGGTGTGAGCAACATGAGTCTCTAAGGATGAGCATTCCAGGCAGACGGACGAGCATGCGCAAAGGCCCTGAGGCAAGAATGGGTTCAGTGTGTTTGATGAAGAGCAAAGAAGCCAACACAGCCGAAGCAGAGTGGCAGGAGCTGGGAAAGAGAAGGAGCCGCGGTCTAAAGCCATCACCCCGAGGCCACAACTGCGGTCCTAGATTTTATCTGCGTGAGAGGTGAGCCAGCAGGTTTTGAGCACAAAAGTAACATGTTGAAAAATGGCTGGAGGGGGATATATTCGTCTCCCAGGGTTGCCAGAACAGATTACCCCAAACTGGGTGGCTTAAAACAACGGACATTCATCTCTCCAGTTCCGGACGCCAGGAGTCCAAAATCAAGACGTCAGCAGGACTGGACCCCTCTGGAGGCTCCCGTCCAAGCCTCTCTCCTGGCTTCTGGTGGTTTCCCATAATCTGTGGCCCGTGGCTTATAGAAGCCTCACCCCAGCCTCACATGGCCTTCCTCTCTGTGTTTCTTCTCCTGTCCCTCCTTTTCTATGGATGTTTGTCATTGGCTTTGGATCCCACCTGGGTCACATAGGATGCTCTCATTTCAAGCATTAAAGCCAAACTCACAGTTCTGGGTAGATGTATCTTTTGAGAGCCAGTGTTCAACCCACCATGGGGACCAGGGTGGACACAGGGAGGGGACCAGTTAAGACGCTACTTCTCTCACTCAGGTAAGTGATCCTGATGGCCCACCTGGACCAAAAAGGGGAAAGTCGAGTCTCAGCAGGTTTAAGAGTTTATCAGGAGATGGAATCCAAAGGAGGTGATGAATGACCAAGTGCGGAGAGTTGAGGAAGAGGGCGCAGTTAGGGATGACTTAACTGCCACCCTTCTGGCTTAAACAACTAGGTGCGTGCTTGCTCCGTCATGCAACCCTGTGGACTCTAGCCTGCCAGGGTTCTCTGTCCATGGGATTTTCCAGGCAAGAATACTGGAGTGGGTTGCCATTTCCTCCTCTAGAGGAACTTCCCAACCCAGGGATCGAACCCAGGTCGCCTGTCTCCTGCATTGCAGGCAGGTGCTTTACTGCTTGAGTCATCAACTAGAAGGCTCATGATTTTAAAATCTTTTACTTCATCCAATCCTATACCACAAAACTTACCCTTCTCACACAACATTGTAAATCAACTATCCTCCAATGTAAAATAAAAATTAATTTTAGAATGTTTAAAAAGTACCCTTCTCCCCAGAACCAATTACCCCAGTTCCCAGAAAGAGCACACTCAATCTCTTAAACCTGCTCTGCTTCCTCATGGGGCCCCAGGAAACACAAGAAGACCTTCGTGTGATTGCTAAGTAATTGCTTTTCAACTGTAAAAGTAATTAAGAAATGGCACCAATTTCCCTAAGTGTAATGTAATTAAATCTACTGGCTTGGAAAATCATTTGCGATAAACTGAAACAGCAAAAGATCAGGGGAATTAGGAAAGCATCTGACACTAGGGACAGAGTGTTCTCAGGGACTTTTGCCCTGGAGGGGTGGCTTTGGCAGGTGCAAGATGCGGCTGGCAAAGGAGGGGGTAGGGTAGAGGATGGGAGGGCCAGATGCCAGGCTGGAGGCCCAGGCAGGCAGGGTTACCTGTTGAGGGGGGAGGATGGAGCCCAGGGATCAGGTGGAGTTGCATAGAGTTCTTATCCCAGGAAGTCAAAGGCAGCTTCAACTTTGGTCAAAAAGGTGGTAACGGAGAGACTTCCCTGGTGGTCAACAATTAAGACTCAGAGCTCCCAATGCAGAGACCTAGATTTGATCCCTAGTCAGGGAACTGGATCCGACAGACCACAACCAAAATTCACATGCTGCAACTAAAGCGAAAAAGATCCCACGTGCCGCATTGGAAGATCAATGAGCCCGCACACCTCAACCGAGACTCGCACAGCCAACTAAACGTTGTTGTTGAAAGTGTTGCTCAGTGTGTCCAACTCTTTGTGACCCCATGGACTACAGCCTACCAAGCTCCTCTGTCCATGGGATTCTCCAGGCAAGAATACTGGAGTGGGGAGCCATTCCCTTCTCCAGAAAAAAATATAAATAAATTAATTAATTAAAAGACGCTTTCTCCTTGGAAGAAAAGTTATGAGCAACCTAGACAGCATATTCAAAAGCAGAGACATCACTTTGCCGACTAAGTTCCGTCTAGTCAAGGCTATGGTTTTTCCAGTAGTCATGTATGGATGTAGGAGTTGGACTGTGAAGAAGGCTGAGCACCGAAGAATTGATGCTTTTGAACTGTGGTGTTGGAGAAAACTCTTGAGAGTCCCTTGGACTGCAAGGACATCCAACCAGTCCATTCTGAAGGAGATCAACCCTGGGATTTCTTTGGAGGAAATGATGCTAAAGCTGAAACTCCAGTACTTTGGCCACCTCATGCGAAGAGTTGACTCATTGGAAAAGACTCTGATGCTTGGAGGGATTGAGGGCAGGAGGAGAAGGGGACAACAGAGGATGAGATGGCTGGATGGCATCACTGACTCAATGGACGTGAATCTGAGTGAACTCCGGGAGTTGGTGATGGACAGGGAGGCCTGGCGTGCTGCGATTCATGGGGTCCCAAAGAGTCGGACACAACTGAGCGACTGAACTGAACTGATCTGAACTGAAATATTAAAAAGTAAAGTGAAGGAAGCCAGGGTGAATGACTGGACTTGAGGAAGGAAGCTGCACCATGAATAGATGCTGGTGAAATCAGGGTCCATTTGGGTCAAGAAATTGGGTCAGGCTGAGCACTTCAAGACCAAGACTGTGATCAAAAGGCAGAGTGTCCAGGGGCTCTTCCTCAGTGGTTCCTGTAGCAGGTACAGAGTGTCATGGCTGAAGGGAGCCAGGAGGGCCAAATAGATTTCCAGGATGGACTGAAGCTAGCACCTCTGGGGCAGAGTGTGGTAGAGAAATAAAGAAATTTTACATCAGGCAGCGAGCTCTAGGTTCAAATCCTGACTCACAGGGTTTGTTATCTTGAGCACTCTACTAAGCTCTCTGAGTCTCTGTTTCCTGTGCCGTAAGAGCATAACCGTTGTTCCCAACAAGCACATTGTTAGGGAAGGATGGACCCAGTGTGCACGGTGGGCTTTAGAAACTGTCAAGGCCCACACCAGACGTCCACTGAGGTTGTTGAGAGAGGGTCCTCCATCCTCCGACCCCTTCATCCTGTCTCCTCCCCCTCCCTGGGACCTCTCTCCAGCTGAGACTTCCTTCCACTCCCTCCCGACATCAATCCCCACCCACCCCACCCCCACCCTCCACTGGCTCCTCCCCTTGGCCAAGGCCCCTACCCTATATTCCTCAGTTTCCTTGAATAGGAAGAAAAGTAAAGCCTCTCCCTCACAAGGTATCCTAAGGATCAAAGGAGCTAATGTATGAAAAAATGTGAAGATCAAGCTAGGCCAACACCTCTGCAGGAGAGCTCAGCTATTGTTATTATTATTACTAGCAATCTAGAAAACAGCCAGCAAACAGAAGAAACAAAAATCACAATCCATCACCGCCAATCCTCCCACCTAGCAGGAACTATCATTAGCAATCGAAGAATAACCTTCTTGACCTTTCAAAAATGCATATTGTTAATTTATTTCACGGAATTGATCATATTCTTACACACAGTTTGGGGAACCTATTTTTGTCCTTAGCAATCTACCCTGAACAACTTTACCTATTATTGCACTACACACCATCATTTTAAGGTTGTCAGATTATTTATAGTATTATCACATGCATGAGTAGCCACTCAGTCGTGTCTGACTGCGACCCCAGGGACTGGAGCTTGCCAGGCTCCTGTGTCCACGGGATTTCCCAGGCAAGACTACTGAAGTGGGTTGCCATTTCCTCCTCCAGGGGATCTTTCCGATCCAGGTATCAAACCCAAGTCTCTTGAGTCTTCTGCACTGGCAGGCAGATTCTTTACCACTGAGCCACGGGGAAGCCCAGTATTATCACACATTGTTTAATCAATTAGCAATTCCAGGGACTGTTGGCAAAGCTGGTCTCCATGCCTTATTTCCTACTATTTCCCACACCCCAGTTCTAGCCCAGTTTTCCCTCTGGCCAGACCATCCTACAGATCTCTATGAAGTAAGACACAGTTGTGAAGACACCTCCTATTTAAAACACCTTCAGTGGTGCCCTGGTACTTAAGAACTGAAATTGTATCTTCTGTCCCTGGCATTTGAGGCTCTCTCCAAAATGTTGCCCCGATCCTGCTGGCTCCTAAATCCCCTTGTCATATTCCACAGAAGGCCCCAAGGACCCTCATCACTCTTGATGTTCCCAGAACCCTTAAGGAACTTCTTCCCCTATCCCCACATGTCTTGATCCTACCCATCTTTCAAAACCCAACCAAAGTTCATTTTCTCCTTCTAAAACTTTTCTGATGCCCATTGTATCACTCAGGATCAGATTCAGCTAGGGGGACTCAGTACAACAGTGACCTAAACAAGGTAAAAGCTCATCCTCTCTGGCATGAGGATGACCTGAGGTAGATGATCCAGGGTCTAGTATGGTAGCTCTTCTACAGTCTGGCACCCAGATTTCTTCATTCCTGGGATGAATACTCATCCTCATGGTCTAATACGGTTGCTAGAGCTCCAGACATTACATCTACATTCCTGAAAGAAGAGTTTGTTTGTTTTATTTGTTTAATTGGCTGCACCGTGTCTTAGTTGTAGCACATGGAATTTCAATCTTTGTTGCGACATACTAACTCTTAGCTGTGGCGTGTGAGATCGTCTTCCCTGACCAGGGATTGAATCTGGGCCTCCTGCTTTGGGAGGGCAGAGTCTCAACCACTGGATCACCATGAAGTTCCAAGAGAAGAGTTTTAAAGACGATGAGAAGAAGAATGCATGCACTCTCTTTCAGGAAGCTTTCCAGAAATACCACGCAGGACTTCTGTTTGTATCTAACTAGCAAGAACTGGTTCACTTAGTCACCCAGGTAGAAAAGAGGCTGGGGAAGGTAGGTAGTCATGTACTCATTACCAAGAAAGAAGGAAGAATGGATACTGAGAGGCCGTCCAGCATCCCACTACTAGAAGAAATAGCTCCTTCCTCTAAGCTCACATGCATCTCCCATAACACCAGGCTCTTACTCCAGGAGGCGGCAGGGTCTAAGGAAAGACAGAAGCTTTGGAATCAGACCTGGGTTTAGATCCTGGCTAGTGGCTTTCTAGCTAGACTGTTTAGGAAACACTTAAAATATCTTAATCTCTGTGTCTTTAAAGAAAAAAAAAGAAGCAGCTCTGAGGTCATCAAATAGTCTTATGGACATGAAGTACCCAGGAAAATGTCACATAAGACTCTGATAAATAATCATTGGCCGCAACTCCCTTCTGCTTTGTGTCATGAATCCCCATGTGTTCCATATACTACACAACTATTAGAGTGGTTGAATCCAGGCTCCTGACACATGGTAAGGGCTATCAGTAGTATTTGCTGCATTCAGCTGACCCCAGTTGACCTGTCCCTTCTCCTGGGCTCATTCTGGCTCTGCCTTGGTCAGTGAACTTTTGGCCGCTGGGATGCTGAGCATGTAGCTAACTCAGTTTGTTTGGGATGGGGCCCAGAGACCTAAATTTTTCACCTCCCTAGGGCTGAGAATGATTGGTCCAGACATAAAGCCCCTTCCACCTCTAACTCTATAAGCTCTTGACAGAGCAGGAAGCAAGCACTCAGTAAATGTCATGGTTGCTATATTGGCTCAACTACTATTGCTGGAAAAGGTCAGTTTTCATTCCAGTCCCAAAGAAAGACAAGGCCAAAGAACATTCAAACTATTGCACAGTTGCGCTCATTTCACATTCTAGCAAGGTAATGCTCAAAATTCTCCAAGCAAGGCTTCAACAGTACATTAACTGAGAACTTCCAGATGTACGAGCTGGATTTAGAAATGGCAGAGGAACCAGAGATCAAATTGCCAACATCCATTGGATCATAGAAAAGCAAGCGAATTCCAGAAAAACATCTACTTCTGCTTGATTGACTACGCTAAAGCCTTTGACTGTGTGGATCACAACAGACTGTGGAAAATTCTTCAAGAGATGTGAATACCAGACCACCTTACCTGCTTCCTGAGAAACCTGTATCCTATCCAGGTCAAGAAGAAACAGTTAGAACCAGTCATGGAACAACTGACTGGTTCAAAATTGGGGAAGTCTGCACATTGTCACCCTGTTTATTTAACTTGTATGCAGAGTACATCATGTGAAATGCTGGGCTAGGTGAATCATAAACTGGAATTAGGATTTCCAAGAGAAATATCAACAACCTCAGATATGCAGATGATACCACTCTAACAGCAGAAAGTAAAGAGGAACTTTAGAGCCTCTTGATGAAGGTGAAGAGGAGAGTGAAAAAACTGGCTTAAAACTCAATATTCAAAAAACTAAGATCGTGGCATCCAGTCCCATTATGCCGTGGCAAATTGATGGAGAAAAAGTGGAAACAGTGACAGATTTTCTTTTCTTGGGCTCCAAAATCACTGCAGATGGTGACTGCAGCCATGACGTTAAAGGATACTTGCTCCTTGGAAGAAAAGCTATAACAAACCTAGACAGCGTATTCAAAAGCAGAGACATCACTTTACCGGCAAAGGTTCATATAGTCAAATCTATGTTTTTTCCAGTAGTCATGTATGGATGTGAGAGTTGAACTATAAAGAAGGCTGAGTACCAAAAAATTGATGCTTTCGAACTGTGTTTCCGGAGAAGACTCTTCAAAGTCCCTTGGACTGCAAGGAGATCAAACCAGTCCATCCTAAAGGAAATCAACCCTGAATATTCAATGGAAGGACTGGTGCTGAAGCTGACGCTCCAATACTTTGGCCACCTGATGGGAAGAGCTGACTTGTTGGAAAAGACCCTGATGTTGGGAAAGATTGAAGGCAAGTGGAGAATAGGGTGACAGAGGACGAGATGGTTGGATGGCATCACTGACTCAATACACATGAGTTTGAGTAAACTCCAGGAGATGGTGAATGATAGGGAAGCCTGGTGTGCTGCAGTCCATGGATCACAAAGAGTTGGACCCGACTTCGCGGCTGAACAACTGTTGCTAATAAACGAACCCTAAAATGCAGAAGCATCAAACAGTCATTTCTTTGTACTCATAGTTCTGTAGGTCAGGAAGTTGGGCAGGTTCGTCTCTCTTCCTCAAACTCTGAGCACCAGTCAGGAGACTCAAATGGATGGTGGCTTGAAGGCTGGGATCACCTTTAGGCATTTTCACTCCCACGATTGGCCGTTGATGCCACCTGTCAGCTGGGCTGTTGGTTGGAACACAGGTGGCCTCTCCCTGCAGGCTCAGTTGGGCTTCTTTGATAGCATGGCGTCTGGGTCCCAAGAGACAGTGACCTGAGAAAGCAAGGCAGGCACACGTGGCGTTTTCATGATCTAATAAACTGGGCTCTCAGTCGCATAGTATCACTTCCACCGTAGTCACAAGCCTGCCCAGGTCCAGATGGAGAGAAACAGACCCCACCACTGAGTGGGAGCAACGTCAGTGTCACAGTATCAGAAGGACAGGTGGAAAGGGAGATATTGTGGACGCTGTCTTCAGAAAGTACTGTCTGCCGCAATATAATAGCAAGAAGAGGAGGAGGAAGAAGGGGAAGGAAGAGGAGTAGAAATCATTGTCACCACTGTCATCGTCTGTGATGACCCAGGCCAACACCATTCCACGTGGATCAGCTTTGGAAATGGACACTCTCGGATCTGTCACCCACTGGCCTTGAGACCTTGCGTGAGACCCTTCTCTGTGCCTTATGTTCTGAATTTATACCATGGGGATCAGAATTCTTCCCTCCCAGCACCGTGTGTTGAAAATGAAAATGTTAGTCACTCAGACACGTCTGACTCTTTGCGACCCCATGGACTGTAGCCCACCAGACTCCTCTGTCCATGGGATTCTACAGGCAAGAATGCTGGAGTGGGTAGCCAATCCCTCCTCCAGGGGAGACCTTCCTGACCCAGGGATTGAACCCAGGTCTCCCCCATTGCACGCAGATTCCTTACCATCTGAGCCACCAGGGAAACCTCCAACACTGTGGCGTATCTTAAATATACACACAACAAACAGAAAGTTCCTAGGGCCTGGTGTCGTCTCCCTCCACAGTGAGATGCAGGTTTTCTATTCAGGGTTGAATTAGAGCCAGCCTTCCCCATGGACACTTCTGCAGCCTCGTGGGGCGCTCGATCAGGGTCATGGACCATGGGGGCCCGGCCAGCGATATATCCAGGCCGAATTTTCTAATGGAGTCAACATGGGTCTTTTAAACTTCAACTTCCTGGATGACTATCCTTTGAAGTTCCCGGAGATGGTTGGAGACTCTTTGCAAACCCCCTTGACTTTCCCCCAGTGGGATATTTGGTTGGTGATACGGCTGGAAAGATCCACAGGAGAGACACACTGTATCTTTCTTCTCAAACTCCCCAGTCCTCCAAGGAAAGGCCGTGTTTGGTTTGAAAACAGAATGGCTTTATCACCAACCAGAGCCCTGGATGAAATCTCTCCCACTAAAGCTGAATAAACAGCCTGGGCTCCACTCACACCCTGCTTTTAGCTCTTGGGACCCGTCTGAGCTTATCTAGGCCCTTGTCTTTCACCCCGGGGTTGCTCAGACGCCCTCTTCTTGGAGGTATGCCCTTGAGCCCCAGAACACCCCACAGGCTGGAGACCTGCATGCTGCTCCATTTCCTCCTGGCAGGAGGAAGCAGCTGGATTCAAGCCTCTTCCTACTCTGAGCCTCAGTGACCATATCTGCAAAGTGGGCATAATGTTGCCTCACCCAACTGGGCCAGGGGTAAATGAGATCATTTTAACAGGAAGTGCTGGTGTGGTAGGGGCTCAGGGAGGCCTAGCTTGATGTGCAGAGAATGTGGCCAGGGTGGGATCCAGGCTCTGGCTGGGTTCCAAACATACTGCTTGTGTGCTGGGTGACATTGGGCAAATTCATTAACCTCTCTGAGGCTCAGCTTCTTCAGCTTGTAAATAGTCTTGTGATAATTAGATTGCTGCAGAGATTAATGGTCTTCCCTGGTGGCTCAGAGGTTAAAGCGTCTGCCTGCAATGCAGGAGACCTGGGTTCGATCCCTGGGTTGGGAAGATCCCCTGGAGAAGGAAATGGCAACCCACTCCAGTATTCTTGCCTGGAGAATCCCATGGATGTAGGAGCCTGGTGAGCTACAGTCCAAAGGGTCGCAGAATTGGACACGACTGAGCAACTTCACTTGAACACTGTACCTAATGCCCAGATGCTTCATGAATAATCATGATTTATTAGAATTGTCATTATCATTAATTCATTACAGTCCTTTAGGCAAGGACTTATACTTTATTTAATCCCAACACTTTGAGGACACAAAATGGAGCTCCTTAATGTGGTTGTGGACAGACTCCTATAATTTTAGTTCATTTCTATTTTTTAACAGAAATTTTTATTGAGATTACTGTAGAATCACCTCCAGTTTTTTCATTTTCTTTTTTTTTCCCACAGCGTGTGGGGTCTTAGTACCCCAGCAAAGGATTGAACTGGGGCCCTCAGCAATGAAAGCACAGAGTCTTAACCACTGGATCGCCAGGGAATCCCTAATTCATATGCAGTTGAAAGAGATTACACAGAGATAACTTGTACACTTCCCCACAGTAACGTTGTACAAAATAATACTGTATAACATTTACAAAATATTTTTTATATTCCCAACCAGCATATTGATTGATAAAATCCACTAATTTTAATCAGATTTTCCAGTTTCATTTGCTCTCATTTGGATGTGTGTTTGTGTGAAGTTCTGTACAATTTTATCACCTGTGCAAATTTGTGTATCCCTATAGTCAAGATCCCCTGAAGAAGGAAATGGCAACCCACTCCAGTACTCTTGCCTGGAGAACCCCGTGGATTGAGGAGCCTGGTGGGCTACAGTCCACAGGGTCGCAAAGAGTCAGACACGACTGAGCGACTTCACTTCACAGTCAAGACACCACCACAAAACCACTTTGTGTCACGATCCTATCATTTTGAAACTAGAAAGGACCCCTAGCTTGACTTTACAAGTCAACATAGCATGTAGGTTAAGAGGGCCTCAGTGATCTGCCCACCTAGGCTCAGATCCTGGCTGTACAAGTACCCCTGTGTGACCCTGGTAGTGCCTCTTTAATCTCTGTTTCCTCATTTGTAAAATGGGAAAATACCCGCTCCCAGCACACAACAAAGCATCTCATAAACACAAGCTATTGGTATAGCTTCCAGAAGTTAATGATGGAGAAACGCAGGCCCAGGAAGAAAAGATACTTGAGCAAATCACACAGCAAGCTGGAAGCAGAGCTCATGTGGGACCCCAGGCTGATGACTGCACTAATATTCTGCCACTTGAGCAGGTTCCAGATGCTGCCTGGCTGGGCAAGTATCCCCACCATTGATGCCTGACTGAGGCAAGTGGCCTAAATTCTACCACCTCAACTGCCAACTCAAATTCCATTCCTCAACTGCCACATCTGCAAAATGGGAATGGCGGTGGGGCTGCAGTCAGAATTTGATGACGTCATCCACATGAAGCAATTAACAAATTAAGAGCCAGTATGTGCATAGTTACTATTAATGCTAAGTCAGTTGATATTACTAGTTAGTGGCATGGTCTTAACTGATTTTTTTTAAAATTTAAATTATTGTGGGGACCCTATGGGCTTGGAAGTTAAAGTGAGCAAACATGTCAAATCACAAAATTGTACAGGTGGCCCTGCATACCTATGAATTCAGAACTAGCAGATATCGAGGGCCTACTCTGTGCTAGGTCACTTCAGTCGTGTCTGACTCTGTGCCACCCTATGGACTGCAGCCCACCAGACTGTTCTGTCCATGTGATTCTCCAGGCAAGGGTACTGGAGCGGGGTGCCATGCCCTCCTCCAGGGGATCTTCCTGACCCAGGGATGGAACCCACGGCAACCGGGTTCTTTACCGCTAGGGCCACCTGGGAAATCCCAGGTCTACTCTGCTATACCTCTTTATCCAAGGGACTTAAGCATCTGAAGATTTTGTTATCCCTGGCAGTCCTGGAACCACTCCCCCAGGGATACTGAGAGAAGACTGCGTAAGGGAATCATGGAACATTATCACAGAATTCACGTATATTCTGTTAGAACTGAAATAAACACGACAGAACTAGAGGCTTTAAGTAACTAAGCCAGGCTGATCCTCTCCAGTGTACAGGGAAAGCACAGTTTCTCATTGCTCCCAACAGAATGTCCTTCTTTTTGCAGCTGGATTAACTCCTGAATACAGAAAACTTCTGATTCTGTACTTGGAGCCGGCTGTTAAAATGTCATTTCCCAAAAACACAGGTTACAGTCCTCTCTCTCTCTCTTTCTTTCCCTGAGATCACAGGAGGCATTTGGGTCTTTAAGATAGCATTCATTTGGAGAGAGATGGTAATATACAAGATTAATGAAAATCAGCACAATCCCTCTGAATAGACGAGAGCTTTTGTTCAGTCGTTTGTCCTGCTGTTAATTATGCGTTAGGTGGTGATAAATGCTTTAAATCAAGCAATGCCTTGAAAACCATTTAAATGATTTTCACCTAATTAGGTTCCCTGCCTTGTTCTGAGCCTGGGGGATCCCTCTGTGTGTCACCCCCCTCTTCGGAAATGAAACATGCCAGGGGGATCCACAGACCCTGAGCCCCAGAGGGGAGGAAGATTTCCTGGCTCCCATTGGCTCTGACCCACCCCAGTGGGCACACAGTTGTGAGTGATTTCTCAGAGTAGCTTTGCAGATCAGAGATCAAAAGGAAATTTATCAGTTTCTGTCTCCCTTCAGCCTATTCCAGCCAGACTTTATGACAAGACCCTATCCGCCTTAAAGTTGAGAAGCCCCCGGAACCGAGGGGAACAGGGGAAAGAGCCAGTGAACTATCACTGTCAGACTGGGGGCAGAAATTACTGCACGGCCTCAGGAGGGGTGGGGCAGGGAGAGATGCTAGTTAGCGCAGTTCCCGTAAAGGCTCCCCTGCTCTGCTACCCGCCAACACCCCCCTCAAAGTTAAAACATCATCTGTGCATCTTAAAGAAACTGGCTAAAGGTGAATGTGGCTTCCCTGGTGGCTCATCTGGTAAAGAATCTGCCTGCAATGCAGGAGACCTGGGTTCAATCCCTGGGTTTGGACGATCCCCTGGAGAAGGGAAAGGCTACCCACTCCAGTATTCTGGCCTGGAGAATCCCATGGACTGTCGCAAAGAGTCGGACACAGCTGAGCAACTTTCACTTCACTTCACTTCAGAGGTGAATGGACTGTCTGGAGAGGAAGGGGCAGGTCGGGGTGGGGGGAATAACCTAACCTCCCAGAGAACCGGGATCCTTAATCCAAGGCAGACGTGAGCCCAAGACTCTTGCAGCCGAAGTACAAGTTTGGGAATCAAATGAGATCCTCCTCCTGGGGGGCCTCCAGGATTGCAATTCAGCCTGTTCTAACTGAAGCAGGACCCTGTGTCCCTTCGGTCACCACCCCTCCTTTCTGCCAGGAAATGCAGACATTAGAAGACAGTTCATCTGCAGGCAAATGGCCACAATCCCAGGCTTCCCTGGTGGCTCAGATGGTAAAGAATCTGCTTGCAACGTGGGAGACTCGGGTTCAATCCCTGGGTTGGGAAGATCCCCTGGAGAAGGAAATGGCAACCCACTCTAGCATTCTTGCCTGGAGAATTCCATGGACAGAGGAGTCTGGCGGGCTACAGTCCATGAGGTCACAAAAAGTCAGACATGACCGAGTGACTAACACACATACATACACACAACCACAGTCCCTAAACTGTGAAATGCTGACCCCGGCACTCTGACATGACCTGATCCTCTGATCCGAGTCTCAATCCCAATCAAGATTCACTACTTCCACCACCTCTGTGGATTCCTGATCCCCTTCTGTCTCCAGGAACTGAAACATCACAAGGACAGCGGCTCCCACTGGGTTTTAACCTCTTGCCACCCTCTCTGAAGCTAGAAGATCCAAAGAGAAAAATGAAACAAGAATTAGTTCCTTCAATAGACACCTCTTGTAGCTTAAAAAAAAAGAAAAAGAAAAAAGAGCCAGTTCACATTTGAAGTTGGAATCTTCGTCGGAGCTTTTCCCCTCCTTTCATCCGGAACAATTCTCCCATTTACGCTACAGAGAGTTGCAGAACCCCCTGAAGTTGCAATTATTTGGACATTTTTGGAACATGTCTGTTAATGATTTGTGATCCTAAGGACTTATTTTGAATTAATTCCTCTTTTAAAGGGCAGTTTGGTCTCCCAATAAGGGGCAGACCCCGAATGCCACAGCCTCTGCCTTTGTGCTAAATGAACTCTTTAGAGGTTCCAGATGACGCCTGGCACCGGACAGAAGGAAGCCAGCCAGAGAGGTCACCGCTCTGGGCCAGCTTCCCGGGACGATTGCCCCTCCCCATCCTCCCCTTCCCCTCCCCCCCATCACTGGGCAGGAAGCGGTGCCCCCAAGCCAGGCATTTCAGAAATGCCTTTGAGACAACCGGCCAGGCCAGCAAGGCCTTGGTGAGCTCTTAGCAGGGACAAAATGGGAGATGGAGTCCACAATCTCCTCAGACCCCCACCCAGAAGGCCCTTAATCACCCCTTCCCCCTACTACTTTTTATTGTGGTAAAATAGACATAACATAAAAATTATCATTTTAACAATTATCAAGTGACATTAAGAACATTCATTAAGTGGCCCTGAGTATTTTGGCCACCTGATGCGAAGAGCCAACCCATTGGGAAAGACCCTGATGCTGGCAAAGTTTGAAGGCAGGAAGAGAAAGGGCCACAGAGGATGAGATGATTGGGTGGCATCACTGACTCGATGGATATGAGTGTGAGCGAGCTCTGGGAGATGGTGAAAGACAGGGAGGCCTGGTGAGCTGCAGTCCATGGGTGGCAAAGAGTCCAACATGACTAAGCAGCTGAACAGCAACACCAAAGGACATGCCGGTTGTGGTGCAGTTAGCTGTCACCACCATCCTTCTCCAGAACTAAGTCTTCAGCTGTTGCCTCTGCCCAGAGGGCTCTTCTTTTGCCTCTTAGCTGGACTAACTCCTAGTAACTGTCAAGTCTCCATTGAAATGCCACCTCCTCCAGGAAGACTTCTCTGATAGCCCCACTAAACATGTAACTCCCTATTTTCCCCCTTCCCCAGCCCTTGGCACTCATCATTCTATATTCTGTCTCTATAAATTTGACTACTGTAGGTACCTCAAGTAAGAGCAGAGTCATACACTGTTGGCCTTTTTTTGGACTGACTTGTTTCATGCAACATCATGTCTTCAAAGTGCATCTGTGCTATAGCACATGTCAGAGCTCATTCCTTTTAAAGGCTGAGTCATATTCCATTATGCACGCACCACCTTTTGTTTATCTGTTCGTCTGTCACTGGATATGTATGTTGCTTCGCCCTTTTACTAAATGGTGAACGGTGCTGCTGTGAGTATGAGTGTGCAGATAGGTGTTGAAGGTTCCTGCTTTCAATTGTTTGGGGATGTATACCCAGGAGTAGAATGACTCGATCATAGAGTAATTCTGTTTTTAATTTACTAATTTTTAATTGAAGGATAATTGCTTTATAATATGTGTTAGTTTCTGTCATACAGCAACATGAATCTGCCATAGGGACACGTGACTCATATAGTAATTCTGTTTTTAGTATTTTTAGAAACTGCTAGACTATCTCCCACAGCTGCTGAACCATTTTACATCCTCACCAGCAGTGCGTGAGGGTCCCGGTTCCTCCACATTGTCCCCACCACTAGATATTTCCAGTTTGTTTGATAGCAATCATCCTAATGGATGTGAAGTGGTATCTCATTTTGCTTTTGATTTGCATTTTCCTGATGGTTAGTGATACTGAGCATTTTCTCCATTGCTTATTAATCATTTGTGTCTGTTTTTTTTGAAAAATGTCTACTCATGTCCTCTGCCCATTTGTTATTGGGTTGTTTGTTGTTGTTGCGTCATAGTTCTTTATATACTCTGGTTATTAACCCATTATCAGATATATGACTTGTGAAGACTTTCCCTGCTTTCATAGATTGCCTTTCACTCTGGCAATAGTGTCCTTTGACACACAAAATGTTTTCGTTTTTATGTAGTTCAATGTATCGATGTTGCCTTTTGTTGCCTGTGCTTCTTAATCATTCTTGCCTTAAAGTCTACCTGTTCCCTCCACCTAGAATGTTCTTCCTTCACCTCTTAGCTGGGCTAACTTCTAGTAACTGCCAAGTCTCAACTGAAATGCCACCTGCTCCAGAAAGTTTTCTCTGATAGCCCCAGCCTGGGATAAGTGCCCTTCCTCATGTTCCCAGGGATGAGGGGCTTCCTTAAATTGGAATATTTATTCAATTATATTATAATTGACCTTTCCACGAATATATAGATATGCCTCTGGACTTTGAGTTCTGTCAGGACAGGATTTTATTTTCTAATTCATTAGCCAGGTGCAGTGCTTGGCATAGGGAAGGCTCTCAATCAATATTTGTTGATAGAAATAAGTTAACTTTGTGGCTCCAGATGTTTTTCTTTATAAAGACCTCTTACATAAGAAAGTATCTCATAAATCCTCCCCTGATAGAAACTCTGTTTCCATTTTATATTAATGAAGAATATTCATGGCAGAAACAGTGAGGTTGTCAAATAAATGCTTCTTCTAAATCCCAGCAGCATCAACAGTCATTCCATCTACCACCATGCTAGGTTTGCTTGGAGATTCCAAGAAAGAAAAATCAGTTTCTGTCCCCTTTCCTGGGATCCACAGCCCACAGACTCAGTTCAATTCGGTACAGTTCAGTCGCTCAGTCATGTCTGACTCTTTGTGACCCCACGAATTGCAGCACGCCAGGCCTCCCTGTCCATCACCAACTCCCGGAGTCCACCCAAACCCATGTCCATTGAGTTGGTGATGCTATCCAACCGTCTCATCCTCTGTCGTCCCCTTCTCCTCCTGCCCTCAATCTTTCCCAACATCAGGGTCTTTTCAAATGAGTCAGATCTCCACATCAGGTGACCACAGTACTGGAGTTTCAGCTTCAACATCAGTCCCTCCAATGAACACCCAGGATTGATCTCATTTAGGATGGACTGTTTGGATCTCCTTACAGTCCAAGGGACTTTCAAGAGTCTTCTCTAACACCACAGTTCAAAAGTATCAATTCTTCAGTGCTCAGCTTTCTTCACAGTCCAACTCTCACATCCATACATGATTATTGGAAAAACTATAGCCTTGACTAGACGGACCTTTGTTGGCAAAGTAATGTCTCTGTTTTTTACTGTGCTGTCTAGGTTGGTCGTAACTTTCTTTCCAGGGAGCAAGCGTCTTTTAATTTGATGGCTGCAGTCACCATCTGCAGTGACTTTGGAGCCCAGAAAAATAAAGTCAGCTACTGTTTCCACTGTTTCCCCATCTATTTCCCATGAATTGATGGGATGGGATGCTATGATCTTAGTTTTCTGAATGTTGAGCTTTAAGCCAACTTTTTCACTCTCCTCTTTCACTTTCATCAAGAGGCTTTTAATTCCTCTTCACTTTCTGCCATAAGGGTGGTGGCATCTGCATATCTGAGGTTATTGATATTTCTCCTGGCAATCTTGATTTCAGCTTGTGTTTCCTCCAGCCCAGCCTTTCTCACGATGTACTCTGCATAGAAGTTAAATAAGCAAGATGACAATATACAGCCTTGACATACTCCTTTTCCTATTTGGAACTAGCCTGTTGTTCCATGTCCAATTCTAACTGTTACTTCCTGAAACCTGCATACAGGTTTCTCAAGAAGCAGGTCAGATGGTCTGGTATTCCCATCTCTATCAGAATTTTCCACAGTTTACTGTGATCTACACAGTCAAAGGCTTTGGCATAGTCAATAAAGCAGAATTGAATGTTTTTCTGAAACTCTTTTGCTTTTTCAATGATCCAGCAGATGTTGGCAATTTGATCTCTGGTTCCTCTGCCTTTCCTAAAACCAGCTTGAACATCTGGAAGTTCATGGTTCACATATTGCTGAAGCCTGGCTTGGAGAATTTTGAGCATTACTTTATAGCGTGCGAGATGAGTGCAATTGTGCGGCAGTTTGAGCATTCTTTGGCATTGCCTTTCTTTGGGATTGGAATGAAAACTGACCTTTTCCAGTCCTGTGGCCACTGCTGAGTTTTCCAAATGTGCTGGCATATTGAGTTCAGCACTTTCACAGCATCATCTTTCAGGATTTGAAATAGCTCAGCTGGAATTCCATCACCACCTCTAGCTTTGTTCGTAGTGATGCTTACTAAGGTCCACCTGACTTCACATTCCAGGATGTCCGGCTCTAGGTGAGTGTAAGTGATCACACTTTTGTGATTATCTGGGTCGTGAAGATCTTTTTTGTACAGTTCTTCTGTGTATTCCTGCCACCTCTTCTTAATATCTTCTGCTTCTGTTAGGTCCATACCATTTCTGTCTTTTATTGAGCCCATCTTTGAATGAAATGTTCCCTTGGTATCTCTAATTTTCTTGAAGAGATCTCTAGTCTTTCCCATTCTATTGTTTTCCTCTATTTCTTTGCATTGATCGCTGAGGAAGGCTTTCTTATCTCTCCTTGCTATTCTTTGGAACTCTGCATTCAGATGGGTATATCTTTCTTTTTCTCCTTTGCTTTTCACTTCTCTTCTTTTCACAGCTATTTGTAAGGACTCCTCGGACAGCCATTTTGCTTTTTTGCATTTCTTTTTCTTGGGGATGGTCTTCCTCCCTGTCTCCTGTACAATGTCATGAACCTCCATCCATAGTTCATCAGGCACTCTGTCTATCAGATCTAGCCCATTAAATCTATTTCTCACTTCCACTGTACAGTCATAAGGAATTTGGTTTAGGTCATACCTGAATGGTCTGGAAGAAGCACAAGCTGGAATCAAGATTGCCGGGAGAAATATCAATAACCTCAGATATGCAGATGACACCACCCTTATAGCAGAAAGTCAAGAGGAACTAAAAAGCCTCTTGATGGAAGTGAAAGAGGAGAGTGAAAAAGTTGGCTTAAAGCTCAACATTCAGAAAACTAAGATCATGGCATCTGGTCCCATCACTTCATGGGAAATAGATGGGGAAACAGTGGAAATAGTGGCTGACTTTATTTTGTGGGGCTCCAAAATCACTGCAGATGGTCATTGCCTCCATGAAATTAAAAGACACTTGCTCCTTGAAAGGAAAGTTATGACCAACCTAGACAGCATATTCAAAAGCAGAGACATTGCTTTGCCAACAAAGGTCCGTCTAGTCAAGGCTATGGTTTTCCAGTGGTCATGTATGGATGTGGGAGTTGGACTGTGAAGAAAGCTAAGTGCTGAAGAATTGATGCTTTTGAACTGTGGTGTTGGAGAAGACTCATGAGAGTCCCTTGGACTGCAAGGAGATCCAACCAGTCCATTTAAAGGAGATCAGTCCTGGGTGTTCATTGGAAGGACTGATGCTAAAGCTGAAACTGCAATACTTTGGCCACCTGATGCGAAGAGTTGACTCATTGGAAAAGACTCTGATGCCTGGAGGGATTGGGGGCAGGAGAAGGGGATGACGGAGGATGAGATGGCTGGATGGCATCACCGACTCGATGGACGTGAGTTTGAGTGAACTCCGGGAGTTGGTGATGGACAGGGAGGCCTGGTGTGCTGCGATTCATGGGGTCGCAGAGTCGGGCATGAATGAGCGACTGAACTGAACGGAACTGAACTGAATGGTCTAGTGGTTTTCCCCAGTTTCTTCAATTTAAGTCTGAATTTGGCAATAAGGAGTTTGTGATCTGAGCCACAGTCTGCTCCCAGTCTTGTTTTTGCTAACTGTATAGAGCTTCTCCATCTTTGGCTGCAAAGGATATAATCAGTCTGATTTTGGTGTTGACCATCTGGTGACGTCCATGTGTAGAGTCTTCTCTTGTGTTGTTGGAAGAGGGTGTTTGCTATGACCAGTGTGTTGTCTTGGCAGAACTCTGTTAGCCTTTGCCCTGCTTCATTCTGTACTCCAAGGCCAAATTTCGCTGTTACTCCAGGTGTTTCTTGACTTCCTCCTTTTGCATTCCAGTCCCCTATAATGAAAAGGAGAGTGAAAAAGTTGGCTTAAAGCTCAACATTCAGAAAACTAAGATCATGGCATCTGGTCCCATCACGTCATGGGAAATAGATGGGGAAGCAGTGGAAATAGTGTCAGACTTTATTTTGGGGGGCTCCAAAATCACTGCAGATGGTGACTGCAGCCATGAAACTAAAAGACACTTGCTTCTTGGAAGGAAAGTTGTGACCAACCTAGACAGCATATTTAAAAGCAGAGACATTGCTTTGCCAACAAAGATCCATCTAGTCAAGGCTGTGGTTTTTCCAGTGGTCATGTATGGATGTGAGAGTTGGACTGTGAAGAAAGCTGAGCACTGAAGAATTGATGCTTTTGAACTGTGGTGTTGAAGAAGGCTCTTGAGAGTCCCTTGGACTGCAAGGAGATCCAACCAGTCCATTCTAAAGGAGATCAGTCCTGGGTGTTCTTTGGAAGGACTGATGCTAAAGCTGAAACTGCAATACTTTGGCCACCTGATGCGAAGAGTTGACTCATTGGAAAAGACTCTGATGCTGGGAGGGATTGGGGCAGGAGGAGAAGGGGACAACAACAGAGGATGAGATGGCTGAATGGCATCACCGACTCGATGGAAGTGAGTTTGAGTGAACTCCGGGAGTTGGTGATGGACAGGGAGGCCTGATGTGCTGCAATTCATGGGGTTGCAAAGAGTCAGACACAATTGAGCGACTGAACGGAACTGAACTGATAATGAAAAGGACGTCTATTTTGGGTGTTAGTTCTAAAAGCTCTTGTAGGTCTTCATAGAACCGTTCAACTTCAGATTCTCCAGTGTTACTGGTTGGGGCATAGGCTTGGATTACAGTGATATTGAATGGGTTTGCCTTGAAAAAGAACAGAGATCATTCTGTTGTTTTTGAGATTGCATCCACATACTGCATTTTGGACTCTTTTGTTGACCATGGTGGGTACTCCATTTCTTCTAAGGGATTCCTGCCCACAGTAGTAGATACAAAGGTCATCTGAGTTAAATTCACCCATTCCAGTCCATCTTAGTTTGCTGATTCCTAGAATGTCGACGTTCACTCTTGCCATCTCCTGTTTGACCACTTCCCATTTCCCTTGATTCATGGACCTAACATTCCAGGTTCCTGTGCAATATTGCTCTTTACAGCATCAAATCTTGCTTCTATCACCAGTCCCACCCACAACTGAGTGTTGTTTTTGCTTTGGCTCCATCCCTTCATTCTTTCTGAAGTTATTTCCCACTGATCTCCAGTAGCATACTGGGCACCTACTGACCTGGGGAGTTCTTCTTTCAGTGTCCCATCTTTTTGCCTTTTCAAACTGTTCATGGGTTTCTCGAGGCAAGAATACTGAAGTCGTTTGCCATTCCTTTCTCCAGTGGACCACATTCTGTCAGACCTCTCCACCACGACCTATCCATCTTGGGTGACCCCACACGGCACAGCTTAGTTTCACTGAGTTAGACAAGGCTGTGGTCCGTGTGATCAGATTGGCTAGTTGTCTGTGATTATGGTTTCAGTCTGTCTGCCCTCTGATGCCCTCAACCATCTATTTTATTGGTGGGAAAATTAAGTCTCAAAAGGGGAAAGGGAATTGCCCCAGTGATTCCAGCAGGGATAATAATATGTCCTAAAATACTGCAAAAATCCTGCCCTGTTCTCCCTGAAATGTGCCTCCTTTTGTTGGATTTCATACAGAATTTGGGGAAATCTAGTGGTTGTGGCATAGACAAGGCTGTGTGTCCACCACCTTGTTTCTTTTTCCCAAATACATCCTGGTCTGTATTTCCCAGTATCCCTTGCAATTCAGTAGAAGACCATGGGACTGAATTATAGCCAGTGGCACACGGGCAGGGAGAATGGAAGTTGCACTAGTCCTTAAAATCATCCTTTTCCTTCACCTTTCCAGGTGCCTTGGCAGCCACATGTTTAAGATAATGTCACAAGATGGAAGAAAACTCGCAGCATGAAAATAATTCCTTCAAAGGGCCCTGAAGTCCCATGTCCAAGAACCTCGATGGCCATCTTGTTTGGACTTGAATAGGCTTGTGGTTGTTCAGTCGCAAAATCATGTCCGACCATTTATGGCCCCAAGGACATCAGGCTCCCCTGCTCTTCACCATCTCCTGGAGTTTGCTCAAACTCATGTGCATCGAGTCAGTGATGCCATCCAACCATCTCATTCTCTGTTGTCCCCTCTCCTTCTGCCTTCAATCTTTCTCACCATCAGGGTCTTTTCTAATGAGTCAGCTCTTCACATCAGGTGGCCAAAGTTTTGGAGCTTCAGCTTTAGCATCAGCCCTTCCAATGTATATTCAAGGTTGATTTCCTTTAGGATTCAAGGGTTTGATCTCCTTGCAGTCCAAGGGACTCAAGAGTCTTCTCCAACAGCACAGTTCAAAAGCATCAGTTCTTCACATTCAGCCTTCTTTAGAGACCAGAGGTGTTGTTACATTATCTGCAGCCCAGAAGGAGGAAAACTAGATTCAGGGATCCCATCTTGTCAGAGAAGAAATCATACAAAGTGATTGGAGGCTAGTGAGTCTACTTATAATTTAAGTAAACAAGCTCCATATCCTACTGTAAAGTAGTATTTTATGTGCAAATAAAATATTTAATAACTTAATGTGCAATGATGTACATGCTTTGAGGCAGATGGTAACATATTCTAAAGATGTTTAGCAGGAGTTCTTTATTTAGCAATGATGAAAATCTAGAGTGTACTAAAAGTTATTGTGTTTTCCAGGAACCCTTTGCTTCACCTCAAAAAATACGGACAAAAGGGCTTCTACAAAAGTAAATTTAAACTGACCTTTTCCCTTCCTGTCTGGGGACACTTCCTCTATTTTCAGGGTTCCCATGCCCTTGAAATGTAACAGCCTCACCTTACCAGGAAGACATTTCAAAATGACAAAGTTTTCATCAAAATTAAATTCTTCTTTGTAGCAACATGGATGGACCTAGGAATTATCATACTGAGTGAAGTAAGTCAGATAAAGGAAAATATCATATGATATCAC
This sequence comes from Ovis aries, assembly GCF_016772045.2. Classification (NCBI taxonomy): domain Eukaryota; kingdom Metazoa; phylum Chordata; class Mammalia; order Artiodactyla; family Bovidae; genus Ovis; species Ovis aries. The sequence continues at coordinate 105,186,368 of NC_056059.1, forward strand.
TTACATGTGGAATCAAAAAAAATGGTACAAATGAACTTATTTACGAAACAGAAATAAAATCACAAGTATAATATATATAAAGTCGATAACTAATAAGGACTTACTGTGTAGCACAGGGGACTTTACTCAGTACTCTGTAATGACCTGTATGAGAAAGTAATGTAAAAAAGAGTGGATGTATGTATATATCTATAACTGATTCTTTACCATATACCTGAAACTAACACACCATTGTAAATCAACCATGCACCAATAACATTTTTTAAAAAACATCAAATTCTGTCCTAGGTTTGTCCAGTTAAGTGGTGACATCCTTTCTGGTTTTTTTGTTTGTTTGTTTGTTTGTTTTTCATTTTAACCGAAGCTGAATCAAAGTGTTAATTCTTAATTTCAACCTCTGACTTTGAGAATATCATTTTCATGAGTGCTAGAGAGTAAAAAGTCAATGCTTAAACAAACTCAAAGGACAAACTCTGTTAGCAAAATTGCAAACTCTGTCAGCAATGGCATACAGATACAGACCTTTTCTAACGATCTCTTGTGTTAATAAAATCACCTCCATTTTTAAGGGACTTGACCAATGGCACAGAGCTCTCTGCTGTGGAGCTAAATTTAATCCCCATATGCTGAGAGGTAAACCAGGTAGGAGGGAGCTCTGCCCATTGTGCAATTAATCCAATTCCGCTCATCCCTACTGGGCACCAACTATATGTCAGGTCGCTCAAGGAATTCACTCGTGATCTAGTTAGGGAGGAGACACACAGTGTTGCTGACTTGGTGCTGCAGAGAAGAACCTTTAGCTGAGCCTATCCTTGGGCAGACACTGCTCCAAGCGCTGGACCCGTGTCATCTCATTTAACCTTCAGGACAGATGGCAGGCTGCATCCTATCAGGACCATTTGGCAGCTGAGAAAGAGACGCAGTGAAGTCACTTGGAGTCATTATTTAAATTCTGGAAGTCGGATCCGGGGCCCATACTCATCAACTGTAGCCATGCCTCTGGATGCTGGAAGCGTGGGTGATATGGCCTCTGAGAAGGCAGTCACCCCAAGTCGGGTGGAGACTGGGAATTCAGGAAGGCTTCCTGGAGGTGAGAGGCCTGTACAGAGTAGTACAGACAGAATAGAAATTAACCAAGTGTGAAAAGATGTTCTAGGCTGAGGGAATAGCGTATGCCATGACAGAGAGATCAGTATCTGTGCGAGGGCTCTTCAGAGAAATAGAGCAAATATGAATGTTTCTATGCACTGGTTATTTCTTTTTATTATTTATTTATTTATAGGAGAGAGGGAGAGAGAATGAGAAATTGGCTTTAGGGCCGAGAAGTCCCACCGGAAAGCCAGCAGTATAATCCAGTCTGAATCTGAAGGCTTGAGAACACGGGATATGATGTAAATCCCAGTCTAAGGGCAGGAGAAGTTGGCGAGATGTCCCAGCTCAGTGAGACAGGAAAAGAAGGGACAAGTTCCTTCTTCTTCCACCTTTTGTTCTGTTCAGACCCTCAGGGGATTGGATGATGCTCCCAACTCACCCCACCTTATCTCCCCGCAACCCCACACTGGTTGAGAGGTTTGCTTTCCTGAACCCACCCACTCAAATGCTAAGCTCACCTGGAAACACCCTCACAGTCACAGCCAGAAACAGTGGGGTGTGGGGAGTTCTATTGACCGAGCTGTGCACTTGTGGGACCCTAGTTCCCCAACTGAGGATCAAACCTTCACACCCCTGGACTAGAAGGCTAGATAGAAGTGCCGGGACCATCAGGGAAGTCCTCAGAAACAATGTTTAATCTGGACACCAGGTGGCCCCCTCAAGTTGACACATAATATTAACCATCCCAGCATCATCATCCCTTCTAGTGGTGAAAGGGAAGGTGGTGGAATATCAAAGTATGATATATCCATACAGTGGAATATTTTTCAGCCCTAAAGAGGATACATTTCTGCTTCTACAGTCTGGTGGACCTTGGAAATACATGCTGAGTGAAAGAAACCAGTCACAAAAGGTCACATATTGTGTGATTCCATTTCTATGGAATGTCCAAACTAGGAAAATCAAGCCAGCCAATCCTAAAGGAAATCATCCCTAAATATTCATTGGAAGGACTGAGGCTGACGCTGAAGCTCCAATACTTTGGCCACCTGATGGGAAGAGCCGACTCATTGGAAAAGAGCCTGATGCTGGGGAAGATTGAGGACAAGAAGAGAAGGGGGCGACAGAGAATGAGATGGTTGGGTGGCATCATGGACTCAATGGACATGAGAAGGACAGGGAAGCCTGGCATGCTGCAGTCCATGGGGTTGCAGAGAGTTGGACGTGACTTAGTGACTGAACAACAACAAACAGAGATAGAAGGCAGGTTAGTGGTTGCTAGAGGCTGGGGAGCATAGCATCAGGAGGGTTTGCTAATGGATATGGGGGTTCTTTGCAGGGAGGGTAACAGAAAGATTCTGAATTAAACAGTGGTGACTTTGCCGACTAAGGTCCGTCTAGTCAAGGCTATGGTTTTTCCAGTAGTCATGTATGGATGTGAGAATTGGACTGTGAAGAAGGCTGAGCACCGAAGAATTGATGCTTTTGAACTGTGGTGTTGGAGAAGACTCTTGAGAGTCCCTTGGACTGCAAGGACATCCAACCAGTCCATTCTGAAGGAGATCAACCCTGGGATTTCTTTGGAAGGAATGATGCTAAAGCTGAAACTCCAGTACTTTAGCCACCTCATGCGAAGAGTTGACTCATTGGAAAAGACTCTGATGTCGGGAGGGTTTGGGGGCAGGAGGAGAAGGGGACGACAAAGGATGAGATGGCTGGATGGCATCACTTACTTGATGGACTTGAGTTTGAGTAAACTCTGGGAGTTAGGGGTCGCAAAAGAGTCAGACACGACTGAGCGACTGAACTGAACTGAACTGAGCAGGAGGGCAGGGACATCCCCTGATCAGGGCTGCTGGGGCTGAACATTGAAAGATGAGTACGAGTTTATCACACTGTGAGAACAGCCCAAGGAAAGACTTGGCCAGCTGTTCAGTGCGGCTGGAGTGGAGCGGGGCATTGGGAGAAACTGGAGTGGGGCTGGAGAGGGAAATGTCAGGCTGCTGAGATCAGAGACATATCACCCAGCCCCAGGCCAATATTTTAATTTAGTCATTCCTATAACTGCAGTCAGGAGGTCTCCCTGCCTGACTGCTGGCTCCAGGAGAACAGCATATGGATATGACTTGTTCTCAACTGTTGGCCCAGCAGCCAGCCCAGTGCACCCCAGGAGGAAGCTTCTGGAACTTACTCTCATTGTCCACCTCGCTAGCCTTTCATGGGCTCTGCCAGCTGCCCTGCTGCCCTGGGCACCTGCTCCACATGTCCCAATAGATCAGACCGCGCATCACTGAAGCCGTTGCATCAAGGCAGATGCTCTCTTCTAAGGCCTGACGGCAAGGGGACTCTAACGCAGGAACCCAGCCTCAGATGCCCAGTGCTCCCACATGCCGAGGCAGGAAGTGAAATTCACATGAGATGCAATCACGAGGCAGATGCAGAATTCTCTAATTCAAGCCAACCGCTCCTCCAAGGTCAAAATCCCACTGTACCCAGACTCTGCAGCCATCTCCGGCTGAACCAATCAGGGGGCGAAATACCCCTGACTTGTTCATGCAGAACAGATTTGTCTCCTAAACAAATACCAATCAGCCAAACAGCCCAGAGTTAAATACACTGACCTCGCGATAAACTTAAATAAGCCGTCGGGTTTGGACTCGTGGGTGGGGGGCTCTCCCAGGGTTCTTTCCAGAGAGAGGAAGAAAGAAGTCTGGTAAGATCAGATGCCTTACCAGGGTCGCTGTCCATGCCTTGAGTTTCTGATTGACGGATGTGGTGGGCTCCAAACTCAGGAAGCACTCACCCCCAACCCCACCCAGGGGAGCAGCCCAAGCACGGAGCTCAGCAGATGGGAGCCCACTCAACTGTTCCAGCCCTCCTGTTTTCTGGGAAAGCCAGAGCCACTCTGGGCCAGGGTGGAGCAGGCTCAGGCCCGAGGGGTTAGAGACTAGGGCAGTGTCTCAGGCCCCATTACATCCCATGCAGACGTCTCCATAAACTAAGAGTAGCGGAGACATTGACTAATTCTGTGTATGTCACCATTGCACACATCAACCCTTAAAGTTCAGTTCAGTTCAGTCGCTCAGTTGTATCCAACTCTGTGACCCTATGGGCTGCAGCATGCCAGGCCTCCCTGTCCATCATCAGCTCCTGGAGTTTACTCAAACTCTTGTCCATTGAGTTGGTGATGCCATCCAACCATCTCATCCTCTCTCATCCCCTTCTCTGCCTGCCTTCGATCTTTCCCAGCATCAGGGTCTTTTCCAATGAGTCAGCTCTTCACATCAGGTGGCCAAAATATTGGAGTTTCAGCTTCAGCATCAGCCCTTCCAATGAACACCCAGGACTGATTTCCTTTAGGATGGACTGGTTGGATCTCCTTGCAGTCCAAGGGACTCTCAAGAGTCTTCTCCAACACCACAGTTCAAAAGCATCAGTTCTTCTGCACTCAGCTTTCTTTATAGCCCAACTCACATCCATACATGACCACTGGAAAAACCATAACTTTGACTAGATGGACCTTTGTTGGCAAAGTAATGTCTCTGCTTTTGAATATGCTGTCTAGGTTGGTCATAACTTTCCTTCCAAGGAGTAAGTGTCTTTTAATTTCATGGCTGTAGTCACAATCTGCAGTGATTTTCAGTTCAGTTCAGTTCAGTTCAGTTCAGTCGCTCAGTCGTGTCTGACTCTTTGCGACCCCATGAATTGCAGCACGCCAGGCCTCCCTGTCCATCACCAACACCCGGAGTTTACCCAAACTCATGTCCATCGACTCGGTGATGCCATCCAGCCATCTCATCCTGTGTTGTCCCCTTCTCCTCCTGCCCCCAATCCCTCCCCGCATCAGAGTCTTTTCCAATGAGTCAACTCTTTGCATGAAGTGGCCAAAGTACTGGAGTTTCAGCTTTAGCATCAGTCCTTCCAAAGAACAACCAGGGCTGATCTCCTTCAGAATGGACTGGTTGGATCTCCTTGCAGTCCAAGGGATGCTCAAGAGTCTTCTCTAACACCACAGTTCAAATGCATCAATTCTTCTGCACTCAGCTTTCTTCACAGTCCAACTCTCACATCCATACATGACCACTGGAAAAACCACAGCCTTGACTAGACGGACCTTTGTTGTCAAAGCAATGTCTTTGCTTTATGCTATCTAGGTTGGTCATAACTTTTCTTCCAAGGAGTAAGCGTCTTTTAATTTCATGGCTGCAATCACCATCTGCAGTGATTTTGGAGCCCCGAATAAAGTCTGTCACTGTTTCCACTGTTCCCCCATCTATTTCCAATGAAGTGATGGGACCAGATGTCATGATCATAGTTTTCTGAATATTGAGTTTTAAGCCAATTTTTTCACTCTCCTCTTTCACTTTCATCAAGAGGCTCTTTAGTTCTTCTTTGCTTTCTGCCCTTAAAGTTAGGTATTGTTATTATTCCCACTTTACAGATGAAGAAACTGAGGCAACTTGCACAAGGTACTACACCTAGCAAGTGACTGAAAAGAGATTCTAATCCAGGTCTGTCTAACTCTATAGCCTGGGTTGTTGTTTAGTCACTAAGTCATGTCCAAGTCTTTTGCGACCCTGTGGACTGTAGCCTGCCAGACTCCTCTATCCACGGGATTTCCCAGGCAAGAACACTGGAGTGGGTTGCCATTTCCTTCTCCAGGGGATCCTCCTGACCCAGAGATTGAACCTGTGTCTCCTGCATTAATAGCTGATATCTTTACCACTGAGCCACCTGGGAAGCCCATAGCCTGGGTATTAACCATTAATGTGATGCTTCCTGCTAGCAGGCCAGCAGTTTCAGTTTGCATGGGACTAGGGAGATTCTAGGGCACCAGACTTTCAGGGCTAAAACTGGTTGTCCCAGGTAAACTGGGATGGTGGTTTATTGTGATGGGCTGAATAGTATTAATAGAATCTCCCATCCAAAGACGTTCACATTCTAATCTCTGAAAACTATGAATGGCAAAGGGGACTATCCAGACATGATTAAACTGAGGATCTTGAGATCCTCAGGATAACTCCAGGATAACACTTAAAGTTAGCTATTGTTACTATTCCCACTTTACAGATGAAGAAACTGAGGCAACTTGCACAAGGTACTACACTAGTAATTGCATAGGCTAACTCCAGGAGTTATCCTGGATTATCAGGGTGGGGCAAGTATCATCACAAGGGTCCTTATAAGTGGGAAGCAAGAGGATTCGTCAGGAAAAAGACAATGTCACAGCGGAAGTAGAGGTTGGAGTGATGCCATGCTCACTTTGAAGGCGAGGAGAGGGCTGCAAGGCAAGGTACTCAGGCGGTCTCTAGAAGCCGGAAAAGCCAAAGGACTGAGTCTCCCTGGGATCCTCCAGAAGGAGCCAGTTCTGCCAAAATCTTGACTTTAGCCCAGTGAGACCCACAGGGAACTTCCAACTTCCAGAACAGTAAAATAATAACCATATGTTGCTATAGTAGCAATAGGAAAACCGACACAGACTCCCCAGTTGCCTCCAGGCACTGGCCTTGCCACTCTGTCTTATCTTCTTCTCCCAGGAGAAGGAGCAAAAACTGGCTGACCAACTATGGTGTCAGGCCCTGAAAGAGTCTCACTCATTCTTTCTTTCTTTTTTATTTTTTAAATATTTTATTTACTTATTTTGACATGGACCATTAAAAATGACCCAGGTAGCTCAAACGGTCTACCCAGGTGGCTCAAAGAATCTGTCTGCAATGCAGGAGACCTGGGTTCAAGCCCTGGGACGGGATGATCCCCTGGAGAAAGGCATAGCAACCTACTCCAGTATTCTTGCCTGGAGAATTCCAGGGAGAGAGGGGCCTGATGGACTACAATCCACGGACTTGCAGAGTCAGACACAGCTGAGTGACTAACACACACACACATTTTAAAAGACTTTATTGAATTTGTTACAATATTGCTTCTGTTTCACCTTCAATTTTTTGGCGGAGAGGCATATGGGATCTTACCTCCCTGACCAGGAATCGAACCCTCACCCCCTGCATTGGAAGGCAAAGTTTTAACCACTGGGTCACCAGGGAAGTCCCTCACTCATTCTTTCTTGCATCGTCTCATGAACACCTGTGGACAACAAGTGTGAGCGTGTTATTATTACGATTCTCTGCTTACAGATGAAAAGACTAGGCAGGAACCAACGAAGTGGGTTTGGGAGAAGCGCGTTCCTGAATCTGACAGTCTGCCCAGGCTCTGAATTTCACCCCTGAGCCCCATCCTAGAGCTTGGGGCCCTCTACTCCTGGGCTGCTCCTGTTCATTCGTTCATTCTGCAAACACTGAGCTGGCAAGTTGATGCCAGAACAGCCCCAGCCACTGGGAATTCAGAGACAAGCACCACATACACTCTGTCCACAAGAACCTCACCGTCTAAGAGGCCGATGGTCTCCAAAGTGGGAAAATGCACAGCAGGTGCTGTGCACAGTGACGCCGGGGTGTAAGAAAATGAGTCCGAATTGCTAATTCTGTTGATTCTTACCTAAGAGTTCTCAGGACTTAGGAAACTAAGCTCTACTGCATTTAATAGGTGGGTCAGTATTGGTGCCCAGAAGCCCACCTGGGTCTGGTGGGTTTGCATGAGCAACCCACAGAAACGAGGGCTTGTCACCCGGCGGAACGTGCTGAGGATGGGGAGGGGATTTGTAATGGTGCTGGTTCCTCCTGCAGTCTGTCCAGCACATGTGGTTATCTGCACCCGGTAAAGTGGGTTTGCAACTTTATATTATCCTGCTAATTACATGAAATTTAACAAGGACACACAGCTGAACAATTCCTGCAGAGAAACCACAGATGGAAGACAATGCGACATGTAAGCCTGAGCAGGCCAGAAAACAACAGATCTGATGCAGCTTCTCCTCCAGTACGAACTCTCCTTTCAGGCTAAAAACCCTGACATCTAATCAGAGGCAATGGAAATGGGAGAGAGAGAAAGAGACAGAGAGAGTTAGAGAAGTTCATCAGAAGAATAAGCTAAATATGGACCCCTGTCCTCTATTAACAACACATTTCTCTGAATGATAATATATTGTGCCTGGAGATATTAACTATAGGTTTTATACAGTAAGATTTTTTTTAAAAAAAGCACCCAAAAGATTGTGAATAATTTTTGTTGTAGCACTGGGAATGAAGAGAATAAAAATATACTTTTAAGAAATGTTGTTTACTAGCTTTAAAAATCCATTTCCAAATTTCTCTTTTTCTGTAAGATTTTAACATTAATTACATATTTAGTTATTATACATGCATAATTTATAAATACAGATGGAGTGCCTGTTCTTTGCATGTGGAAAGCATGCTTTCTGGGGTAAACAAATTTTTTAAGTGAAGACAAGAGTGATAGAGGTGACAGGCATGTCAGCCACGAAGTTGATATAATGTTACCGATGTCTGTTTAGCAAAGTCAGCTGCCTACACCCTGCCTACACCCTCTATGCCAAGAAAACCCTGTGTGTTCTCACTAGGTGTCAATGTGCCTACTCATTTCTCAGTCTCTTTTGCAGTCAGAGGTCCCCATGTGGTCCGGCCAATGGCAAATATTATGATTATCAATCACAGTGCAGGGAAACCAATCCCGAAGCTAATAGAAATCGTGGTCTATTTCCTTTATGATCTGAAGGTGGGCAGGGCTCATCTTTGCTCCAGGGGCACAAGGAGCCATCTCCAAGATGGCTCACTCATCCGACTGGCAAGCTGGTGCTGGCTGTGGTCTGGAAACTGTGGGCTGGGGGCCTCGGCTCCTCTCCATCTGGGCTTCTCTGTGGGGTGACTTGGGCTTCCTCACAGCATAGTGGCCTGGTTCAGAGAGAGAGAGAGGATCCTAAGACACAGGAAATGGAAACTGGCACTTCCTTAAAACCTGGACCTGGAAACCAGCTCAGCACCTCTGCTGCTATATTCTGTTGGTCAAGCAGCCCTTGAGCCATTTCATATTCAAGGCAAGAACACGGAGACCCTGCCCCTTATGGAAGGAAGTGGCAAAGAATTTATAACCAATTTTAATCTGCCAGTACCTGGAAGCAGAGGTTGCTAAGGGTTACTAGGAAAGCTTGTACATCCTTCTCTACCGTTGCTTCCTTCTTCCTTTTCTTGGAACTCAGGTTGGTGTAGAATGCCCCTCCTGTAACCAGGAAGTACCACACTGATGATTGCCACGCACTGGAGGGTTGGGGCGGGAGGAGCCGGAAACCCTGGGAACATCACGAAGCTGCTGCCCCCGCCAGGAGGACAGTCCATGTCGAGGATCTTTGTGAAATGAAAGGACGTGCCCTGCTCCTTGGTTCAGCTCCTCCAGTGACACCTCAGGGACAGGCAACTAAACAAAAAGTCCCTAAGCCAGAGCTCGGAGCTCGAGGAGCTCAGAGGACAGAAGGATGAGACGACTTTATAGGGAAGTGATGTTGGAGATCCAACCAGTCCATCCTAAAGGAAATCAGTCCTGAGTATTCATTGGAAGGACTGATGCTGAAGCTGAAACTCTAATATTTTGGCCACCTGATGTGAAGAACTGACTCATTGGAAAAGACCCTGACGCTGGGAAAGATTGAAGGCAGGAGGAGAAGGGGATGACAGAGGATGAGATGGCATCACCGACTCAATGGACACGAGTTTGAGTAAACTCCAGGAGTTGGTGATGGACAGGGAGGCCTGGCATGCTGCAGTCCATGGGGTCACAAAGAGTTGGACATGACTGAGCGACTGAACTGAACTGAACTTATGTTGGAGTCAAGACTTGAGAGGTGAGTAGGCGGCAGAAGATTTCCTGTGTCAGAGGCACAGAGGGACACCCTTCACTGTGGCTGCCAGCCAAAGCTCTGCTCCCTGAGTTGCAGCCCCTGGGGAATACCATCTTCCAGGATCCCTCACTTCTTCTCAGCCCCCTGAGACCTCCTTCTCCCCCAGTGCCCTAAAGCCCACCTCTGGCATCTTCTCATGCCCACTCCACCCACCCCCAAGACTGTTTCAACAGCATAAGCACTAGGCAAGGAGTCATTTAGAAAAGAGAACAAAGTGGGAACCAGGCACCTTCTAGGAACCAGGTCTTGGGCTCTGTTTCATGCTTGCTATCATCTCTTTTAACTCTTACAACCACCCTGAGAATAGGACACATATCCCCACTTTACAGGGGCAGGGGAAACTGAGGCTAAGAGGGGTTAAAGACATAACCCAGGTAGTCAAGGTAGTTATGGTTTTTCCAGCGGTCATGTACGGATGTGAGAGTTGGACTATAAGGAAGGCTGAGCACTGAAGAACTGATGTTTTCGAACTGTGGTGCTGGAGAAGACTCTTGAAAGTCCCTTGGACTGCAAGGAGATCAAACCAGTCCATCCTAAAGGAAATCTCGCCTGAATATTCACTGCAAAGACTGATGCTGATGTTGAAGCTACAATACTTTGGCCACCTGATGTGAAGAACCAACTCAGTAAAGACCCTGATGCTGGGAAAGACTGAGGACAAAAGGAGAAGGGGGCAACAGTGGATGAGATGGTTGGATGGCATCACTGACTCAAGGGACACGCATTTGAGCAAACTCTGGGAGACAGTGGAGGACAGGGAAGCCTGCAATCCTGCAGGACTGCGACCCTGCAGTCCATTGTATCGCAAAAAGTCAGACACAACCTAGCAACCAAACAACAGTCACATAGCTACTAAGGAAGGAAGCTCAGGGCAGAGTTCAAGCTACCTATGTCCCTTCAATGTATGCATTCATTCCAGCCGAGAATGCACCCAATCTGCATTTAGGAGCCTTGAATTCAACTCTTATCCCAGACACCCATGCTCTATGTGGCTTAAATCACTTATTTCACCTCCTTGAGCCTCAATTTCCTCATTTCTAAGACGATCGAGTTCTGAGGGCTGAATAGGAGCTCTCAGAGGAGGTTTGTCTCTTCAATATCCTTTGATCTTATGCAACTTCGGATAACATCAAGGTTTATAAAAACAAAGTATCATCAAACGAGCTTGTAATAAAATTCCAAAGCAATATGTAGCAGAGAAAACGGCTGTAAATCCACAGGATGTCAGTTCCAAGCTGAATACAGTTTACAAGAATATGGTTCAAATATCACAAGGTCAAAACAATCTTGAGCTTTCCAGTATTTACAAACATACCTCACTTCATAAACCTTTTCAATCCACGCTGCACAATATATACAGGACCATTTTAAAATGACTCCAGTTAATTTGATGTGGCTTGAAGTGAGGTCTGTTAGAAATGTGCTACTAATTTTGGACTTTTGTGTTTAGGGGAAAATGCGATTGAAGCTTAATCCAATTTTCTAACACCCGAAAACAGCTACAAGGAAATAGACAGGCATGAAGGAACAATGGCACAGTTGGCCCCAGAAAAGGCTCAACTCACTGCTAACTTGCCCTGCTGGAATGTTCCATACCAATAAAATTTTTAGCCCTTCAGGCAGGAGGGAAAGTCAAGACATGAAGGTAGCTCATAATGGCGCAGGGAGCTTGGTGAGAAAAGTCAACTTAGCTGGTACAGCTGCCCTTGAGAAACTAATTCTGGGGGACATACCTGCTCTGACTAGTTGCACAGAGGACTTTCTCTATATATCCACCTGATCTTAGAACTAGATGACTGATGATAGTAAAATTTATCATTTGTGTGCTTGCGTGCTAAGTCGCTTCAGTCGTGTCCTATTCTTTGTGACCCTAGGCCTATAGCCCGCCAGGCTCCTCTGTCCATGGGATTCTCCAGGCAAGAACATTGGAGTGGCTTGACATGCCCTCCTCCCAGGGATCTTCCCAACCCGGGGATTGAACCCACGTCTCTTATGTCTCCTGCTTTGGCAGCTGGGTGCTTTACCACTAGTGCCACCTGGGAAGCCCTATAATTTGTTGACCTACCCCCAGTACAATGCTTTGGTTGCCTCGCTAACTGTAGTCTCTTCTTTCTTCTATATCAACCTTATCCCATCAATTCAGTTCAGTTCAGTTCAGTCACTCAGTCATGTCTGACTCTTTGCGACCGCATGAACCACAGCACGCCAGGCCTCCCTGTCCATCACCAACTCCCGGAGCCCTCCCAAACCCATGTCCATCAAGTCGGTGATACCATCCAACCATCTCATCCTCTGTCATCCCCTTCTCCTCCAGCCCTCAACCTTTCCCAGCATCAGGGTCTTTTCAAATGAGTCAGCTCTTCGAATCAGGTGGCCAAAGTATTGGAGTTTCAGCTTCAACATCAGTCCTTCCAGTGAACATCCAGGACTGATCTCCTTTAGGATGGACTGGTTGGATCTCCTTGCAGTCCAAGGCACTCTCAAGAGTCTTCTCCAACACCACTGTCCGAAAGCATCAATTTTTCTGTGTTCAGCTTTCTTTACAGTACAACTCACATCCATACATGACCGCTGGAAAAACCATAGCCTTGACTAGACAGATCTTTTCCACTCCCTTAAATCTAGGGAGGTCTGAGCCAAACGTGGTGGTCTCATCCTCCTTGTTGTTTAGTTAATAGGTTAGCATGTGGGGAAAATTATATTTTCTGAAAATGGCTTCACCCATATAAATCCCATCCCATGTGCTGTTCTGAATATATCTTTGATACTCTTCCCATTGACAGGCAGGGGTCTTGGTATACCCTCCGTCTGAATTTGGGTAGGATTGTGTCTATGGCAGAAAAATGCCATATGACTTCTAAGGCAAAAGTGAAAGTCATTCAGTTGTGTCCAACTCTTTGTGACCCCAAGAGATACAGTCCATGGAATTCCCCAGGCCAGAATACCGGAGTGGGTAGCCATTCTTTTTTCCAGGGTATCTTCCCAACCTAGAGATCAAACTGAGGTCTCCTGCATTGCAGGCGGATTCTTTACCAGTTGAGATACCAGCAAAGCCCTAAGGTGAAGTCATGGGTAGTATTCCACCTGGTTCTCTGGGGAGGCTTATTCTTGGAACACAGCCACCATAATTTGAGAACACCTGAGCAGCCCAAGGAGAGGTCCACATGAAGAGGATCAAGGTTTCTGGCTCACAGTCCCAACTGAGCTCGCAGTCAAAAGCTATCACTAACTTGTCAGTGGTGTGAAGGTGCCATCTTGAAACTGGATTCTCTAGCTTCCAGTGGAGCCACCCCAGCTTAGGCATGGAGCAAAGTCGAGTTGCCTTTTCCAAAATGCAGATTTGAAAGCCAATTAAATGATTGTTGTGGTTATGTCACTGAATTTGGGGATGATTTCCTATGTAGCTGTAGGTACCTAGAATAACATGTGATCTGTTCTGACCAAAAAAAACACAAGTGGAAGATGGATGGAGATCATCTGAGAAAGATTTCTTTACTCTTCAAAAGACATGCACAGGGAAGAAAAATGTCCCACTTCTGCCTCTGGACATGGGTATGGGAGAATCTGATGTCTGGAGCTGCAGCAGCCATATTGCAGCTATGAGGGGTGCTAGTGAAAATGCTGAGGATAAAAAGCAAAGGGGCAATGGAGAGGATTCGGTCTTTGTTGACATTGTTAAGCTGCTGAATTAGACAATCCTGCAACAACCTTATCACCGGACTCCCTTTTATGTGAGATAATAAGTTAATTATTGATTAAGCCAGTTGAGGAGGGTGTGTTCTTTTCAATCAATCAATTTAGTCGCTCAGTCATGTCCGACTCTTTGCAACCCCATGAACCGTAGCACACCAGGCCTCCCTGTCCATCACCAACTCCCAGAGTCCACCCAAACCCATGTCCATTGAGTCAGCGATGCCATCCAACCATCTCATCCTCTGTCATCCCCTTCTCCTCTTGCCCTCAATCTTCCCCAGCATCGGGGTCTTTTCCAATGAGTCAGCTCTTCTCATCAGGTGTTCTCTTATGGGTAGCCAATTGCATCCTAACTTATCATGTAGTCTGTACTTTACATCATTTTATTTTTTTGCAACAACAAGACTGAAAGATAAGTATTAATTCCATCAGTTATGGGCTGATGAAACAGGCTTAGTTAAGTAACTTCCCCAATATCATTTACCAGAATTGAGGGGACCAGAATTCATGCCTAGGTCTGTCTGACTCCAAAGTCTGTGCCCTCCATGACATCCCAGATGTCTTTGTCTCTGCCTATTGAGACAAGCATTGACCTGGGAGTCAGGGTCCTAGACTCTTCGCCAATTTTCTGACTTTGAGAAATCACCTAATCTCTGATCCTGCTCTTTTATCTTAAGCCTTGCAGAGTTAATGAGAAGCCCAAGGGTTCATTTCATTTACTATAACATGAATAATGTTTAGACACATTATACGGATACATATTTCTATCTCCTCTTCCTTATTACAAATCTCATTCTCTGTTAGCCATTCTGCTTTAGGGTCCCAGGAAAGAGAAGAACACGAATGCCACCTTGGAGTAAGGAGAGATTGACAGAGGGAAGTCGTAGTAGACAAGAAGGAGCGTGGCAGAAAAGAAGAGAGCTCTTGAAGAGAAGAGAGAAGGAGGTGGAATGGAGAAGTGACCTGCCTGTGACCTTGAAGTAGAAATATCCACATAATTTGGAGAAACTGGAGGAGAGCAGGTGCATAACCCACCAGCCGAGGCAGCACCAGAGGAGGCTGCAACCCGCTAGGAGAAGCTGTGCCTGGCATGAGATCCAACCACCACCACGGCAGTCAAGGGCAATAGGAAGCATCGACAGAGGGCATGTCTGGATACATGACCTGAAGGAGGCACTGCTCATTCCTCATGATCAACAGAGCATCCAAAATTTCCCAAATGCCTTCAGTTCAGTCATTCAGTCATATCCAACTCTTTGTGACCCCATGGACCGCAGCATGCCAGGCCTTCCTGGCCATCACCAACCCCTGGAGCTCACTCAAACTCATGTCCATCTAGTCAGTGATGCCATCCAACCATCTGATCCTCTGTCACCCTCTTCTTCTCTTGCCCTCTGTCTTTCCCAGCATCAGGGTCTTTTCCAAAGAGTCAGCTCTTCACATCAGGTGGCCAAAGTATTAGAGCTTCAGCTTCAGCATCAGTCCTTCCAATGAATATTCAGGACTGATTTCCTTTCAGATTGACTGGTTTGATCTTGCAGTCCAAGGGACTCTCAAGAGTCTTCTCCCAAATGCCTTGGTGAGAGGCAAAAGGACAAGGGGCCCTGCTGAGGCTCAGGTCAGAAGGAAGAAGCCGCAGAATACAGAGATTTGAGAGCCGAAGTGCAGCACCAACACCATTTGCAACGTGTGCCCAGATGACGGCCTGGAGGCTAGCTGTGCCCAGCTGACCCTCATTAGACCTGACCCGGGGGCCCAGGGACCAGATCAGCCCCCGTGGGACCTGGCACCACAAAGTCAAGCAGACCCAGGGACACCGAAACCCCCCACCTCCACAGGCTCATGGAAGCGTCACCCCCACCCCTTGCAGACGCCGAGAAAGGGGGAGACCCTTAAAGTCTGAGCATGTACCTGAAAGGAACTCTGCTACTGAGACGTGCAAGTGTGGAAGAGATTGAGATTCCAAGACTAACAAATTGTGGGTCCCTCTCTGCCTTCTGGTGCTACTCAAAACCACCGTTAAGGTCATTTTCAGAAACTATGGAAGCTGCATTTCCTTTTCCTGTGTGAGAGGTGGCGTGTAAAGCTGCAATCCCACTCTACCCAGTATGATTATTGGTCCACCATACGTTGATGCTGGGAAAGATTGAAGGCAGGAGGATAAGGGAGCAACAGAGGATGAGATGGTTGGATGGCATCACCGACTCAATGGGCGTGAGTTTGAGCAAACTCTGGGAGATAATCAAGGACAGGGAAGCCTAGCGTACTGCAGTCCATGGGGTTACAAAGAGTCAGACTCTACTCAGCAACTGAACAACAACAACAATATTGTCTCAAAAGAAGACTTCTACGAAGACTCATTGTAAAAAATATCCCAGCTGAGGAGAGAAGTGAATCCAGGTGAACTGGATTTCTCCCCAAGGCCAACTGGGACCCACGGGTGTTTTAAGCAGGGAAAAGTCTGAAGAGGTTTGTGGTTTAGGAAAAGCTAAAGGCAGCGGGGAGAAGGGGCAGGATTTGAGGCCCAGAGCCTAGGATGTGAAATGGTCCAGAAGAAAGAAGATGGTGAGGATCCTAGACTTAAGCAGGGCCCACATAGGAAACAGCTAAGGAAGGCAAGACTCAAGACATAGTCAAACAGCAAGTCTTGTCGCTGTCACTTAGCACCTCCCCTTGGGCACAAACCGTCTCCTCTCTCAACCTCAGTTCCTTCAGTGAAAGTGAAAGTCGCTCAGTTGTGTCCGACTCTTTGCAACCCCATGGACTGTATAGTCCATGGAATTCTAGAGTGGGTAGCCTTTCCCTTCTCCAGGGGATCTTCCCAACCCAAGGGTCAAACCCAGGTCTCCCACACTGCAGGCAGATTCTTTACCAGCTGAGCCATAAGGGAAGAGCCCAAAAGGAGAGGATGACACTGATCTGGCAGAGATGTCAGGAGTGTTCAGCGAGATCACAGGGAAAACACACAGCACAATATTTCTCCTGCTACAGTTTCTATCCCCACCCCTGACCCCACTATGGAAGGATACATTTTCAAATAGCAACAAAGATGTCTAAGAGAGGTACACCTGCCTCTACTACTGTTAGGAAAACAAACAAGAAGACTCTGTCTTCCGCTTGGAGCAGGAATTACCTTTACAGCGGCAAGCTAGGATCTGCAAAGCACAAGAGAATTTCATTACAAGTCTATAAAAAGGCACTCGGAAAGAAAACCCTCCACACGAGGGGCCTCTGCCAACCACATCCAGATGTATCATGAGAACAACGTGCCTCTTAGGGATTAGGTGAGACCCAGCATCTTGAACCAGAGCATTCTTTGCTTCTGCTTACCTTGAGAGATCTGGCAGGCTCTTCTCTTCTCAGGCCTTCAGTCTCCCCTACTGGGAAGGGAATAAACACCTCTGCTGTTACAAGGTTCCTATGAGGCTTACGAGGAAGCATAGGTGAAGGGGAGAAATCCTGGTGTAGAGTCACCTGGACGACCTTGGGGGAGAATCATCCCAAACCTCAGCTTCCTCATCTGTTAAATGGGCACAGCACTCCCTGTCTGTCTCCCAGAGTTCATTCATTCTTCCAAGTCTGAAGAATGGAGTGTGTCTGCCAGGTACCAGGCTAAGACTAGGTACCAGGAGGGTCACCAAAACAGCAGATGCAGCAGTTGCTGTCTTGGGGCTTAAAAATGTCGGTCAAGGTTGCCCCTAAGAACAGAACAGACTCCTCTATACAGAGGCAGTCAGGGCAAAGAACCTCTGGAACAGGGCTGCCTGGGTTGGAATTCTCATTCTACAGCTGACTACCTGAGCCACTTTCGGAAGTCACTTCCCTTTGCATACCTCAGTTTCCCCATCTATACGATGGCAATAATATTAGTTCACTCAATTGTAAGAGCTCATTGAGGTAAAATGGGGAAGGCTCTTAGAAGGGTTATCTGCACGTCCTCTCTTCGAGTCCTTTTTTTTTTTTTTTATAATATTTATTTATTCGGCTGTGCCAGGTCTTAGTTGCAGCATGAGGGATCTTTATTTGTGGCATGTGGGATCTAGTTCCCTGATGAAGGATCGAACCTGGTCCCCAGGCACTTGAACCATGGAGTCGTAGCCACTGAACCACCAGGGAAGTACCCATCCAAGTCTCAGTTCGTAACAAAAGGCTCTACACTACCGGGCCCCTGTCCCCTTCCAGTCTCATTCCCTAGTATTTTCCTGCCATGTACAGTCACCCAAAATCTAGGGACACAAAGCCACTTCCAGCCTCCAATCTCGCAAACACTTTGATCTTAGATGTCCAGAAATGAGAAAAAAAAATTTTTTTTTTAGTTTTTATTTTTTAAATTTTAAAATCTTTAATTCTTACATGCATTCCCAAACATGAATCCCCTCCCACCTCCCTCCCATAACATCTCTCTGGGTCATCCCCATGCACCAGCCTCAAGCATGCTGCATCCTGCGTCAGACATAGACTGGCGATTCAATTCTTACATGATAGTATACATGTTAGAATGTCATTCTCCCAAATCATCCCACCTCTCCCTCTCCTCTGAGTCCAAAAGTCCGTTATACACATCTGTGTCTCTTTCCTGTCTTGCATACAGGGTCGTCATTGCCATCTTCCTAAATTCCATATATATGTGTTAGTATACTGTATTGGTGTTTTTCTTTCTGGCTTACTTCACTCTGTATAATCGGCTCCAGTTTCATCCATCTCATCAGAACTGATTCAAATGAATTCTTTTTTACGGCTGAGTAATACTCCATTGTGTATATGTACCACAGCTTTCTTATCCATTCATCTGCTGATGGACATCTAGGTTGTTTCCATGTCCTGGCTATTATAAACAGTGCTGCGATGAACATTGGGGTACATGTGTCTCTTTCAATTCTGGTTTCCTCGGTGTGTATGCCCAGCAGTGGGATTGCTGGGTCATAAGGTAGTTCTATTTGCAATTTTTAAGGAATCTCCACTGTTCTCCATAGTGGCTGTACTAGTTTGCATTCCACCAACAGTGTAGGAGGTTCCCCTCTCCAGCATTTATTGCTTGCAGATTTTTGGATCGCAGCCATTCTGACTGGTGTGAAGTGGTACCTCATTGTGGTTTTGATTTGCATTTCTCTAATAATGAGTGATGTTGAGCATCTTTTCATGTGTTTGTTAGCCATCCGTATGTCTTCTTTGGAGAAATGTCTATTTAGTTCTTTGGCCCATTTTTTGATTGGGTCGTTTATTTTCTGGAATTGAGCTGCATAAGTTGCTTGTATATTTTTGAGATTAGTTGTTTGTCAGTTGCTTCATTTTCTCCCATTCAGAAGGCTGTCTTTTCACCTTGCTTATATTTTCCTTTGTTGTGCAGAAGCTTTTAAGTTTAATTAGATCCCATTTGTTTATTTTTGCTTTTATTTCCAGAATTCTGGGAGGTGGATCATAGAGGATCCTGCTGTGATTTATGTCTGAGAGTGTTTTGCCTATGTTCTCCTCTAGGAGTTTTATAGTTTCTGATCTTACATTTAGATCTTTAATCCATTTTGAGTTTATTTTTGTGTGCGGTGTTAGAAAGTGATCTAGTTTCATTCTTTTACAAGTGGTTGACCAGGTTTCCCAGCACCACTTGTTAAAGAGATTGTCTTTACTCCATTGTATATTCTTGCCTCCTTTGTCAAAGATAAGGTGTCCATATGTATGTGGATTTATCTCTGGGCTTTCTATTTTGTTCCATTGATCTATATGTCTGTCTTTGTGCCAGTACCATACTGTCTTGATGACTGTGGCTTTGTAGTAGAGCCTGAAGTCAGGCAAGTTGATTCCTCCAGTTCCATTCTTCTTTCTCAAGATTGCTTTGGCTATTCGAGGTTTTTGTATTTCCATACAAATCTTGAAATTATTTGTTCTAGTTCTGTGAAAATGTGGCTGGTAGCTTGATAGGGATTGCATTGAATTTGTAAATTGCTTTGGGTAGTATACTCACAGAAATGAGAAAATTAATGTCTCTTGTTTAAGGTCTCCAGTCTGCAGTGCTTGTTAGGGCAGCTCAAGTAGACTTATGCAAATACACGTGTAAGACATTTTTATCATTTTTTTCACATCCTCTCCCCTTTTTTTAAAAAAAATAAAATATTTAATTGGAGGGTAATTGCTTTACAGTATTGTAATGGTTTCTGCCATACATCAATATGAATCAGCCATAGGTATACATATGTCCCCCGCCTCCCACCCATCCCACTCCTCTTGTGGTTATGGACTCTAGAGAGATGGTACTGATGAACCTGTTTGCAGAGCAGTAGTGGAGACGCAGACAAGGAGAACAGACTTGTGGAAGAGTTGGGGGAGGAGAGGGGGCACAAATTGAGAGAGTAACATTGAAACATACACATTACCATATTTAAAATAGGTAGCCAGTTGGAATTTGCTGTATGATGCAGGGAGCTCAAACCCAGTGCTTTTAAATTAATTTTTAAGCCATTGCCTAAGTCACATTGGGCTTTCTTAGTGGCTCAGTGGTTAAAGAATCTCTCCACCTGCCAGTGCAGGAGACCTGGGTTCGAATCCTGAGTCTTGAAGATCCCCTGGAGAATGAAATGACAACCTCTCCAGTATTCTTGCCTGGAAAAACTCCATGGACAAAAAAAAAATAAAAGACAACCCTCCATGGGCTATAGTCCATGGGGTCACAAAAGAGTCGGACACAGCTTAGCAACTAAATAACAGCAACAAGTCACATTGCTGGTCAAATTGTAGTTTTTGTTTTTTACTTAGAAATATATATATGAAGAGTGAGAGGCAACTACCAACTATCGCTTTCATATCAAGGACAGCACCCCAGATCCCTACATCAGTTCAGTTCAGTTCAGTCTCTCAGTCGTGTCTGACTCTTTGCGACCCCTTGGACTGCAGCATGCCAGGCCTTTCTCTCCATCACCAACTCCCGAAGCCTACTCAGACTCGTGTTCATTGAGTCAGTGATGCCATCCAACCACCTCATCCTCTCTCCACATAGAAATCTAATTTTTAGGATGGTCCGGTGATTAGGACTCTGCTAGCCTAGTGCTGCAGTCCATGGGGTCGCAAAGAGTCAGACACGACTGAGCGACTGAACTGAACTGAATTCGCAAAGCAGGGAGCATGGGTTCAGTCTCAGCTTGGAGAACTAAGATTCCGCTTGCATGTGGCTCAGAAAAATAAATTATCAAAAAAAAATCTAATTTTTAAAAGACGAATAATCAAAAAAAGGTGTGTATCATAACTTATTCAACCTTTCCAGTCCCGATAGACTTTCCAATTGCTTCTAGGCTTTTGCCACCACAAATGCACGACAATCAACGCCCTGTTCCTGTGGTCTTGTGTCTGCGTGCTCAGTTGAATCCGACTCTTTGCAACCCCCTGAACTGTAGCCCACCAGGCTGTCTGCCCATGGAATTTCCCAGGCCAGAATACTGGCGTGGCTTGCTATTTACTCCTCCAGGGGACCCAGGGATCGAAACTGTGTCTCTGGAGTCTCTGTCATTGACAGACAGGTTCTTTACCACTAGTGCCACCTGGAAAGCCGTTCCTGTGGCCTTACATATAGGCTTTTCATTTCTGCAGGGGAGATTCCCAGTGTGGGATGGCAGGACCAAAGGAAATGTGTGTTTCTAAATGTTAACAGATTCTTAAAGATGACATTCCCAAGAGTCCTTGCAGTTCCCAAGGACCCAAACAATAACTCCTGGTCGCACAAGCCAAATACAGTATCAGAAACTTGCCCTCAGAGTTTACGGCTAGCTCCGTGTCTGCAGGAAGCCCCAGTTCCTTTGAGACCAGCTGGCCAGGTGGTTTCCAGGTGGCAGGGAAGTAAGCTGACAGATGGCCTGGTTCTTGGCTGAGTGTCCGTGGGCAGGTCGCTCAACCTCGCTGAGTCTGGATCGTCATCCGAAGAGGACCCAGACCTGGTCCAATTCACCTTGAAAGCACTTGGTGGGACAGAGCAGACACAGAGGGTCATGTGACATGTCAGGGACAATTCTCCCATCCCCTGAGCTGACCTTCCTGACCACACTGCTCTGGAGGGCGGTGTCCCCGAGCCCTGTTTATCCTTCCTCCCAGCTTGCTCAGCATGCCTGGTCCTTCCCTAGGATGGGCCCTTCTTGAGCACCACTGTCCTTTGCCCGTCCTTTGCCTTCCCATCTGCACCTCGTCGCATCCTTCCTAGGCCTGGTCAGTCTTCATTGACAAATGACACTGCTCTCCTCCTTGTCACAAATTTGGCAAGTCGACCTCATCAATTCAGCAAAATAATAACAATACTGATACATACTTGCTGAATGGTTACCAGGTGCCAAGCACTTCTCTAAGCACTCGAACCTGACCTGTGTTAGTTCAGTTACTCTTCACAGCAACCACTGTTACAGGTGAAGAAATGGCATGGGACCTTGACCTCTTGCTGCCTTGTAATCCCCTGTAAATTCCACAGGACCCAGGACCCTCCTAGGCCAGGCATCCTTGTGCCTTGGGGAAGAACCTCGACTCACCTTCATCCTCATGCGTGCGTGTGTGCTAAGTCGCTTCAGTCGTGTCCAACTCTTTGAGACCCCATGGACCGTAGCCCACCAGTCTCCTCTGTCCATGGGATTCTCCAGGCAAGAATACTGGAGTGGGCTGCCATTTCCTCCTCCAGGGGATCTTCCCGACCCAGGGATTGAACCTGCATCTCTTACATCTCCTGCATTGGTCCTCATGGGGAGACTCAATGCTCCAGGCAGGTAGGGCCACCTCCTGTCTGTCCCAGGGGTTCCTCTCTGCCCCCCAAGTTCCAAATATTGAGTTGACCAAAATGTACATTCAAGTTTTTCATGAGATGTTACAGAAAACTCGAACAGAGCTTTTGGCCAACCCCATAGGTCTGCAGCAGGTTAAGCCACACTGGATGCCTCCATCAATCCCCTGCCTCCCCCACCCTCACTTATCACTAATTCCACTCTCACCTGGAGCACCAACTATGTGCCAGACGCTGAGGAAGCAGAGCTGGAATTAAGCCAATGCCTGCCTCCCCCTGGGGGACCACAATGTGGTCAGAGCTTCACACAAAGAGGGGTCCCCACCCTGCCCAGGTGCAGTTACGGTAGACTTCCGAGGGAGGTGGTCTTCCAGCAAAGACATATGGGGACCATATAGTTCCTGGAGGAAGACACAGCAAGGGCAAGGACTCAGAGGTCATCAAGAGAAGGCCA
Organism: Ovis aries; assembly: GCF_016772045.2. Lineage (NCBI taxonomy): Eukaryota > Metazoa > Chordata > Mammalia > Artiodactyla > Bovidae > Ovis > Ovis aries. The sequence goes on from NC_056059.1 coordinate 105,209,156, forward strand.
CTTGGAGTGGCCACCCAACACTAGATGCACTGCTAAGTTCTGAAAAGGATGCCTGGATTCCTTGATTCCAGACACGTTCCATTCTCGGAGCCCAGAATTAGAATTACTGTCACGGCTGCATCTGACATCTACTCAAACCAATTCGTTATCATTAGGAAATGAATCCCTAATGAATTTCTGCCACCATTAAGTCTGATTTACAGCACGGGTAATCACCCTTGGAAGCACACGTTTTATCCCTTTAATTAATAATCCCCACTTATCAGCAAACCTAATGATCATGGGACGAAAAATGGAAGTAAGCCTCCCCACTCCAGCGCCAGATTCCCCATCTCACCTTTGGGGATGGGGGAGAAGGGTCAGCTGTCTGGAAAGCCCGTCTGCCTGTGAGGGTGTTAACAACCCCTATCCTCCAGCTGAGACTCTGAGCCAGCCAAAGGGCAAGGGCTCAGACCTCATGGTCCACAGGTCACAGCCAGCCTCTGCTGTGCTGGGCTCCCTGGTTCTCTGCAGGCTCACCCATGCTGGGGCATCTCCATGCCACCAACAGGGTCCCATCTAGACTTCAACAAATCTGAACAAGCCACTTCCTGCTTAAAATCATTCAGGAGCACCCTTGTGTCCCAGTGCTCTGCACCCCAAAACCTTCTGCCTGAACTCTCCTCCTATATACCCAGCATCCCTCCCATTCTTTTCCTGACCCCACAAGCATCCTTGAGTGACCTTATGCCTCTTTCTGACATGAGCTTCCTTCTTTCCATCGCCACATACGCAGCCTTCTCCCATCCCTCTACTTCTCCCCTAAGCACTTTGTACGAAAATGATCTGTCTGCGTATCTGGGAGGCAGGTGGACAAGTCAGCAAGTAATGCAAATCAGGAGCCACCATCAGCACGTGTGAGGCAGAGTGGGAATCGATGGGGACAGCCAGGGAGAATTTTGGAGATGAGTGGAGCGGATGCTTGAGAGCCAATTCTGTATTAATATTTCATTCACCATTACTAACCACTCAGCAGGGACTTTACTGCGGTACCTCCCATAAATGTCACATCAGTGCTGAGAGGCAGGTATTATGACCCCATTTTATGGATGAGAAGAACGAGGTCCAGAGGCATCAAATACGTCTGGGGTTATGCAGAGCCCATGAGTAGCAGAGCTGGATCCCAGTCCCTGAGTGTCTGTCCCGAGGTGCACACTTTTAAGGGTATCGGTTTTTCAGTTGTTGTTATTTTTTAAGGTCTTTATTGAATTTGTTACGATTTTACTTCTGTCTTACGTTTTGGTTTTTCGGCCACAAGGCCTGTGGGATCTCAGTTCCCCAACCACTGATCCCTGGTCCAAGTCTCTGGATTCATCTCCTGGTGCTTTGTCTCCTATGATGTGGCTCCAGCCACACCTGACCCGGGTGTGGACACGTGGGGCTGTCTCCAAGCTCGAGGACTGCGCCTGCTCATCCTCTCTCTTCTTTGTCGGCTCTGGCTCCAAGTCTTTCCAGGGACACCCCCGGCAAGAAGACTTCTCTGGCCCTCCCAGACTGTGCCCCCCACCATGGGCTTCCATAGCACCTGGGCTGACCCCGTAGCATTGAACTTACCCACTGCAAGGCAGCTCTTGGAGGAGGTTGCCCATGACAGTGGTTAAGAGGGTGAACCCTGGACCCCAGCTGCCTGGGTGTGAACCCTGACTTCCCACCTGCCATCTGCACGATGATGGGCAAATCACCTGCGCCTCCCTGTGTGCCCTCTGTCACTGGGGTACAGACCTGTGCCTCCCTCACAGGGCCCTGTTAGGATATAAGGATAGATAAGGCTTAAAGCTCAACATTCGGAAAACTAAGATCATGGCAACTGGTCCCATCATTTCATGGCAAATAGATGGGGAAACAGTGGAAACAGTGGCAGACTATTTTGGGGGGCTCCAGAATCACTGCAGCTGGTGACTGCAGCCATGAAACTAAAAGACGCTTACTTCTTGGAAGGAAAGTTATGACCAACCTAGACAGCATATTAAAAAGCAGAGACATTACTTTGCCAACAAAGGTCCATCTAGTCAAGGCTATGGTTTTTCCAGTAGTCATGTATGGATGTGAGAGTTGGACTATAAAGAAAGCTGAGTGCCAAAGGATTGATGCTTTTGAACTGTGGTGATGGAGAAGACTTTTAAGAGTTCCTTGGACTGAAAGGAGATCCAACCAGTCCATCCTAAAGGAAATCAGTCCTGAGTGTTCATTGGAAGGGCTGTTGTTGAAGCTGAAACTCCAATAATTTGGCCACCTGATGCAAAGAACTGACTCATCAGAAGAGACCCTTATGCTGGGAAAGATAGAAGGCAGGAGGAGAAGGGGACGACAGAGGATGAGATGGTTGGATGGCATCACCAATTCAGTGGACCTGAATTTGGGTAAACTCTGGGAGTTGGTGATAGACAGGGAGGCCTGGCGTGCTGCAGTCCATGGGGTTGCAAAGAGTCGGACACGACTGAGCAACTGAACTGAACTAAACTGAAGACTCTCAGAAGGGCTTCCCCAGTGGCTCAGCGGTAAAGAATCTGCCAAAGCAGAAGACGTGGGTTCGGTCCCTGGGTTGGAAAGGTTGCCTAGAGTAGGAAATGGCAACCCACTCCAGTATCCTTGCCTAGAAAATGCCATGGACAGAGGGTCCTGGAGGGCTACAGTCCATGGGGTCACAAAGAACTGGACACGACTGAGCAACTGAGCATGCATACACAAGGCTCTTACAATGGTGCCCAACATGCTTCCGGTCAGGAGGTCATTCTTACTTACACTCAAGCCATCTGTACATCCCCCCAACCCGGCCCAGCACTGGAGACTCAGTAGTTGCTCCATAAATATTTGTTGAGCTGAATTACCCTCACAAAATGGAAACAGAACTTGGCTCACAAAGAGGGCGATCACTCATATTACACATTAGGCAATTTTTCCAGAGTTCATCATGCCAAATGTTGTACATTCTTTATTATAGCAAGGGCAGCGAGATTCATTAAAGGGTAGCGCCGTTTCATTAGAAACCCTTATTTTCAGAATTTTATAACTCAGCCACAAAAATTCACTCCAGGCAAAAACGCTAACTTTCGTCTGGAAGTAAATGGGTTTATTTTATAAATTTTTATGCATTTTCCACACATAAACAAATGGCTAGATAAACCATTCTTTAATGGAAGGATTGCAAGAGGAAAACTTGATATTTTGGCATAGGAGACAGCAAACCTCAAAAAGAAGGTTGGGGGCGGGGCCGGGTGGGATGTGAGCTTCACTTCGCATTTATACATAATCTCTTCTCAGAGCTTTTTCAAAGGTCGCTTGCATCATGAACAGAGGAGCCTGGCAGTCCGTGGAATCACAAGGAGTTGGACATGACTGAAGCGACTTAGCATATAGCATGCTTGTTTCATAATGACTGTCATTGTGAGGGCTTCCCCAGGCCAGCTGCTGTTCTAAGTGATACATATGTGTTAACAAATTCCTCCAAATACAAATTACATGTCCTCCTAAATGATGGGTGTGTGTGTGTGTTAAGTCACTTCAGGTGTCTCTTTGTGACCCTGTGGACTGTAGCCTGCCAGGCTCCTCTGTTCATGGGATTCTCCAGGCAAGAATACTGGAGTGGGTTGTCATGCTCTTCTCCAGGGGATCTTCCTGACCCAGGGATCAAACCCACATCTCTTACGTCTCCTGCATTGGCAGGTGGGTTCTTTACCACTAGTGCCGCCAATCATGTCCCCCCAAAATTTGTGTCCACCCGGAACTGCTAAATGAGACCTTAGTTGGAAATAGGTCTTGGTAGATGCAATCAAGGAATCAAGGTAAGATAAGGCTGTACTAGATAAAGGTGCACCCTCAATTCTGTGACTGGTGTCTTTTTAAAATTTCATTTGCCTATTTATTTCTGACTGATTAAGTCTTTGTTGCCGGGTATTTTGCTAGTTGTGATGGGCGGGCTTCTCATTGCGGTGGTCTCTCTTGTTGCAGAGCATGGGCTCTAGAGTACAGGCTCAGTAGTTTGTGGCTTGCAGGCTTAGTTGCCCAAGGCTTGTGGGATCTTCCTAGACCAAGGATTTAATCCATGTCCCCTGTACTGGCAGGCAGATTCTTCACCACTGGACCACCAGGCAAGCCCCTGACTTGTGTCTCATAACAGAAAAAAAAAAAAAAAAGAGAGGGAGATTGAGACCCAGGCACACAGAGGTGAGAAGGTGCTGTGATGATGGAGGCAGAACTTGGAATGACACAGCGGGAGCCGAGGAAAGCCAAGGAATCCCTAGAGCCTCCAGAAGCTGGGAAAGGCCAGAGGATTCTTCCCTGGAGCCTTCTAAGGGATCCCGGCCTGCTGACACCTTGCTTTGGGCTTCTATCCTTCAGGACTATGGCAGATTACATTTCTGTTGTCTTAAGCCACCCGGTTCGTGGTCATCTGTTACAGCAGCCCCGGGAAACTAAAGCAAAGCCAGCGTGGGTAACTTACCTGTTTGCGAAGCAAGTAGGCAGAGCTGAGGTGGAGACCCTGGTGGGCTTCAGGGTTCAGAGGCATCCCCCCTCCCTAACTGGACATCAGCAGATATCACATAAACTTTTTGAGCTCAATATAATAAACAATAAACAATATGCCTGCAGATGACTGCATCTCTTAATCCTTTCCCAAGTCCCCACAGGAAGAATAGGAGGAACAAGCGCTTCCAACATTTTGTTTTCATTTAAGGATTTGATATTTTGTTATTTAGCTGCATCAAGTCTTCATTGCGGTGTGTGGGCTTAATTGCCCCTCGGCATGTGGGGGTCTTAGTTCCCCGACCAGGAACTGAACCAATGTCCTCTGCAACGGACGGCAGATTCTTCACCACTTGACCACCGGGAAAGTCCCACCTCTAAGGACTTTAATTCATAAGCTACCTCTCATTCATTTTTATACCATGATAAGATCTGATTAGGGCAACAACATAGATCTTTGCACACATTCAGTGTCTAGGAAAACAAAGTCACAAGGAAAAGTGATTTGATAGTGTCTGGGTCAGGGTGGGAACCCCACCCTCGTCCTCACACAGGTATGCCTCTGTCCTTCATACCTGGCCACTCTAACCCACATGCTGCACAGCAAGGGCACGTCCAGGGGAGGGGATGCCAGCAATGACACAGTCATTTAAAATGTACAGGGACTTCCCTCGGGGTCTAGTGGTAAAGAATCTGCCTTGCGGTGCGAGAGACATGGGTTCAATCCCTGGTCAGGAAACTAAGATCCCACAGGCCTCGAAGAAACTAAGCCCATGGATCACAACTAGAGCGTCCGTGTGCTGCAACGAAAGAAACCCCATGATGCAACTAAGATTCACGGCAGCCAAAAAGAAAAAGGTCCACAGCCTGACTGATTCATTTTGCTGCACAGCGGAAACTAAAGCAACACTGTAAACTGACTATACCTCAATGAAAAAGTAATAAAATGTCCATATCAGTTCATCATGATACATGTGGAAAATGTGCACAGTGCTATAAAGTGAAGACAGAGCTTACAAAATGGTACGTATAGTGCTCAGAATTCTCATAAAGTGTAACTGAGGGAGCTCCCTGATGGCCTAGTGGTCAGGATTCAGGCTTTCCCTGCCATGACTCTGGTTCAATTCCTGGTCAGGGAACTGAGATCCTGCAAGTCACACAGCCAAACCAAAAAAAAAAATTTTTTTTAATAAAAAATAAAATGTAAATGTAAATGTAAACATAAACAAAGAAAAAAGTGTGTGTGTGTGTGTGTCCAAAAACACCTAAGAAAGAATGAAGAAGAGTTGACAGGGGCTTCCCTGGTGGCTCAGCTGGTAAAGAATCCACCTGCAGTGTGGGAGACCTGAGTTTGATCCCTGGGTTGGGAAGACCCCCTGGAGAAGGAAAAGACTACCCCTCCGGTATTCTGGCTTGGAGAACTCCATGCACTGTACAGTTCATGGGATCGCAAAGAGTCAGACACAACTAACAACATTTTCACTAATAACAATTCAATGGCAACCCACTCCAGTACTCTTGCCTGGAAAATCCCATGGACGGAGGAGCCTCGTGGACTGCAGTCCATGGGGTCACAAAGAGTCAGACATGACTAAGTGGCTTCACTTTCACTTTTCACGTTCATGCACTGGAGAAGGAAATGGCAACCCACTCCAGTGTTCTTGCCTGGAGAACCCCAGGGACAGCGGAGCCTAGTGAGCTGCCATCTTTGGGGATGCACAGAGTCGGACACGACTGAAGCAACTTAGCAGCAGCAGCAGCAGCAGGAAGATAGTAGGACTTCCCAGGTGGCGCTAGTGGTAAAGAGCCCACCTGCCAATGCTGGAGACATAGGAGGTGTGGGTTCGATCCCTGGGTCAGAAAGATCCCCTGGAGGAAGGAATGGCAACCCACTCCAGTGTTCTTCCCTGGAGAATCCCTTGGACAGAGGAACCTGGCAGGCTACAGCCCATGGGGTCCCAAACAGTTGGACACGACTGAAGTGACTTAACACGCACAAACACACACAGGAAGATAGTAAGGGTCATTTTTGCCATATTATGCTTTACTTATTGTCTGAATTGTTTTCAATGAATACATATTAATTTTGTAATTAGAAAAAAATAACAGAACTCTCTACACTCAGGGAAGGCCAGGAAATCTGCAAACTCCAGGGAATTGTGCAGGATATCTCCTGCAGAGCAGGTACCATAAACCCCCCAGGTCACAGGGTCTCACCCAGCAGAGGCCCAGTGGAAGAAAGACTTCTGTTGAGTCAGCGGCCCAGATGAATTGAGTTTTAGCTCTCCTCTCGGCTCCCCCTGCAGCCAACCCAGTAAGCAGGCCTTTTTATCTGAAATGCAAATGAGTTCCTTAAAGTTAATCTGAACCTCCTGGCTCAGTAAGTAACAGCCAAGTGAAAAAATTAAGAGGGCCAACCAAAGCCCACGGGGACCTGATCATTTATAGTTAGCAGAACAGGGTCACCAGAGGGGAACTGAGTGTTCTAGAAAGAGAAGCAGAGACAGGCAATCACCCTTGAGTAGCAGAAAGGCCCAGGAGGTTCTTGTTCAAGACAGTGTGTGCTAAGTTGCCTGAGTCATGTTTGACTCTTTGCGATGCTATGGACTGTAGCCCACTGGGCTCCTCTGTCCATGGGATTCTCCAGGCAAGAATACTGGAGTGGGTTGCCATGCCCTCCTCCAGGGGATCTTCCTGACCCAGGGATCGAACTCAAATCTCCTGTGTCTCCTGCATTGGCAGGTGGATTCTTTACCACTAGTGCTACCTGGGAAGCCAATACAAGTTTCCTGTGGCTGCCAAACAAATTGCCATAAGCCAGATAATTAAATCAACAGACGTATTTTCTCGCAGTTCAGAAGGACGGAAGTGCCAAATCAAGGTGTCTCGGATTTTGTACGCTCCCTCCTAAGGCTCTTGAGGAGATTCCTTCCCACCTCTTCCAGCTTCTGGCAGCTCCTGGTGCTCTTGGCTTGTGGTGGCATCACTCCAGCCTCTGCCTCCAGATTCACACAACCCTCTTCTTCCTGAATATCTGTGCATCTTCTTCTTGCAAGGACTGTTGCTGGATTTAGGCCCACCCTAAGCCAGTATGATCTTTCTGTTTAGTCACTAAGTTGTATCTGTTTGGCTCTTTGCTGCCCTATGGACTGCAACCGTCCAGTCTCTTTGGTCCATAGGATTTCCAGGGAAGAATACTGGAGTGGTTTTCCATTTCCTTCTCCAGGGGATCTTTTCAGACCACGGACCGAACCCGCATCTCCTGCATTGCAGGCAGATTCTTTACCACTGAGCGTCCAGAGAATCTTAATTACCTCTCCCAAGATCCTGTTTTCAAATAAGGCCACATCCTTAGGTTCTGAGGTGACATGAACTTTTAGGGTACACTATTCATGGCACCCCACTCCAGTACTTTTGCCTGGATAATCCCATGGACAGAGGAGCCTGGTGGGCTGCAGTCCATGGAGTTGCTAAGAATCAGACACGACTGAGCGACTTCACTTTCACTTTTCACTTTCATGCATTGGAGAAGGAAACGGCAACCCACTCCAGTGTTCTTGCCTGGAGCATCCCAAGGACTGGGGAGCTGGTGGGCTGCCGTCTCTGGGGTCACACAGAGTCGGACGCGACTGAAGCAACTTAGCATAGCATAGCATTCAAATCAGTACAGAGATATACTGGTTCCTAGGACTAGGACTACTCCCAGTCTACCCTGAGGTTGTCTGTCTCAAATCCCACATCCTAACAGCATCTGGTAACTGATACACCTACCCCTTGGAGCATCTGGTCATTCATCAAACAGTCAACAACATTAACTCAGCAAATGAAGAAGGACCCAGACACATTAGGGTTAGACATTGGTGTGCACATTTGCTCACTGTGATGGCTGATTTTATCAAGTTAATTGGATCACAGGTGCCCAGTTAAACATTATTTCTGAGTATATCAGGGTTGGGGGTGGGGTGAGTGTTTCTGGATGAGCTTAAACTCAAATGTAGACTGAGTAAAGCAGTGTGGGCTAAGTCGCTTTAGTCATGTCTGACTCTTTGCGACCCCACGGACCGTAGCCCACCAGGTTCCTCTGTCCATGGGTTTCTCCAGGCAAAAATACTGGAGTGGGTTGCCATGCCCTTCTCCAGGGAATCTTCCCAACCCAGGGACTGAACCCATGTCTCTTAAGTCTCCTGCATTGGCAGGCGGGTTCTTTACCACCAGAGACCCTCCACAGTGTGGATGGGCTTTCTCCAATCAGCTGAAGGCCTAACCAGCCTAAAAGGGTCACTAACAAAAAATTCATTCTCTCTGCCTCTCTTCAGGCTGAGACATCCATCTTCTCCCACCTTTGAACTTGAACTTGAACTTGGACTGGAACCATTGGCTCTCCTGCTTCTCAGACCTTCAGATTTGGACTGGAACGACACCATCAGCTCTTTGGTCGCTTTTCCATTCAATTTATGGTGTTCCCGGCCCAGAGCGTGACTTCACCACAGCCTCCTTCCCCCTAGGCCTCCACGGCTGCAAGGCAGTTCTCACTGTGCCGTTTGTGGGCCTGTACATGTACCTTCTTCACGAGGCGCCTTCCACTTCTGAATGCTCAATATTAGGGGAGTCATCTTAATATGCTGACATTTCTTAAACACCTATTCCATGCCATTCGCTAGGCAGTTACTGAGCAACTATTACACGGAGAGCCAATGCTTGCTACTGGGGCAGCAGGAAGGGTAAAGAATCCTTCAGGGTATCTAATTCTCCGGGTAGAGGGGAGTGCACAGAGTCACAGGATTTGGAAGTCAGCATCATAGACTCTCAGAGAGGTCGTTTTCTGAATTTAATTTATATTGCAGTACAGCTGCTTTCCCATGTTGTATCAGTTTTACCATACAGCAAAATGGATCAGCCATACAATACACATATATCCCTTCCTTTTGGTCTTCCTTCCCAGTCAGATCACCACAATGCATTAAGTAAGTTCCCTGTGCTATGCAGTATATTCTCATTAGTTGTCTATTTTATACATAGTATCAATAAGGTATATGTGCCAACCCCGAGCTCCCAGTTCCTCCCACCCTCCCTCTCCCCTTTGGTATCCATACATTTGTTCTCTACATCTGTATCTCTATTTCTGCTTTGCAAATAGGTTCATCTGTACCATTTTTCTGGATTCCACATATACGAGTTAATATACAATATTTTTTTTTCACTTTTTGACCTACTTCACTCTGTATGATGGTCTCGAGGTCCATCCAAGTCTTGATTCATTAAATAAATATGCTCCATGAGGAGCCGTAGGTTTAAGTCCCAAACCAGTGCTTGAATCCTAAGCACACCACTATTGGGGTAACAGCTGTATTAAGATATCCTACATACACCATACAATTCACCTATTCACAGTGCATAACCCAGGGGTGGGGAGGGATGGATGGGGTTTGAGATTAGCAGATGCAGACTAGCATATGTAGGATGGTTAAACAACAAGGTCCTACTGTATAGAACAGGGAATTATATTCACTATCCTTTGATAAATCATAATAGGAAAGAATATGAAGAAGAATGTATGCATATATAAAAGTGAACCACTTTGTTGTAGAAGACAAATTAACATAGCATTGTAAATCGACTATACTTCAAAAAAATAAATTAAAAAATAAAGGGTACAGTTCAATTGTTTTTAGTATTTTCACCACAGTCAACTTTAGAACATTTTTATGATCGCTATGAAGAAACCCAATACTTTTTGCCTATTACCCCTAGTCCCCCAACTTTCCCAACCAGAGGCAATGACTATTTACAGATGTTCCATAGATAGAATCATACAATGGGTGATTTCTTTAACTTAACATGTTTTTGGTATGCATCCATGTTGTAGCATAAATCAACACCTTAGTCCTTTTTATAGCTGAATAATATTCCATAGTATGGATGGACCACATTTTGTTTATCCACTCACCAGCCATGGATATTTGGCCTATTTCCACTTTTCTGTTATTATGAGCAAAGCCGCAATGGGCATATGCAGACCTGTTTTAGAGTAGGCATCTTTTTTTCCACCCTTTGGGTAGACTGGAGTGAAATTGTTGGGTCCTGTGATAATTCTATGTTTTACTTTTGAGAAGTTTCTGGACTGTTCCCCACAGTAGCCACACCATTGCTGTCCCAGCAGCTGTGTACGAGGGTTCCAACTTCTCCACATCTTCACCAAGCCTTGTCATCATCTGTCTTTTTGACTCTACTCATCCCAATAGGTGGGAAATTGTGCACCATTTTTTAAACTACCCTTTACTGGTCTCTTAGGAAGCATCAGCAACTCTGCCAGGAATTTTCCACTCACTATGTCATTTGTCCCTTTCAATAATTCTATGAAGCAATTACTTTTATTCTCCCTCTTTTATAATAAATACTGAGAGAGTGAACAGGTGTGCCCATGATCATTCATCTCAAGCACACAGGCTAATTGCTACAGCTGTTTGCCTCCCACTTACCAGCTGTAAAACGGGATTAATAAAGAATATAGCCACTCAGTGTGATGTGAAAATGGGATGAAATGATACGCCTAAGTGCCTGGTGTCCCCTCACTCACTCATGCATTAGCATCCAACAGGCATTTCTCAAGCACTGGTACGACGGAGGCAGTGTGCTAGGCCCTGTGTGAGCTAGACTGTATTCCGCAAAGTGTGGTCAACCGACCAGCAGAATCAGCAGCCTCTGGGTGCTTGTTAGAAACACAGCACCTACACACATCCTGAATCAAAAGCTGCATTTTGCCAAGATCCCCAAGTAATTCATCTACTCGGTGAGGTTTGAGAAGCACTTCATGAGAGCAGTGAGTACAACCCAGACTGTTCATTCAAATCACTTGTTCAGTTCAGTTCAGTTCAGTTGCTCAGTCATGTCCAACTCTTTGTGACCCCATGGACTGCAGCACACCAGGCCTCCCTGTCCATCATCAACTCCCGGAGCTTACTCAAACTCATGTCCATTGAGTCTGTGATGCCAACCAACCATCATCTCATCCTCTGTCATCCCCTTCTCCGCCCATCTTCAATCTTTCCCAGCATCAGGGTACAGCTTCTTATTTTTTAATTTAATTTTTAGTTTATATTAAAGTACAGTGGACTTACAATGTTATGTTAGTCTCGGGTGTACCGCCAAGTGATACAGTTACACACATGCATATGTATATGTATGTATGTGTATTTCAGATTCTCTTCCCATATAGGTTATAACAGAATATTGTGCTAGAGTTCTTTCCTTGCTGATTATCTATTTTAAATATAATAATGTGTATATTAGTTACTAAGTAATGTCCGACTCTTTGCTTCCCCTTTGTCGCCCACCAGGCTCTGCTATCCGTGGGACTCTCCAGGCAAGAATACTAGAGTGGGTAGTCATGCCCTTCTCCAGAGGATCTTCCTGACCCAGGGGTCAAACTGGAGTCTTCTTCATTGAAGGTGCATTCTTTACTGGCTGAGCCACCAGGGAAGCCCCAATATAGTAGTGTGTACCTGTTAATCCCAACCTTCTGATTTATCCCCTGCCCCTCACCTTTCCCCTTTGGTGACCATAAGCTTGTGCAACTTTTAAAGCTAGAAATACCAGCCTCACACTCCGCCCTCAGGTTCTGATTCAACTGATTCAACCTTCCTCCCCTGGTGCAGGGATCCAATTGTGTGTCAAGGTCAGGAACCTGCACCGGCAACCACATGGTGCGTGGCTCCCGCTCACAGAGCCTCCTGTGCGTGAGCCATGTGGCTTTGAACCAGGAGACTGGCGAAATCATCTAAGCCAAGAATAATGGTGTCTGGATGGAAAGGGAACAGCAGACCCCAGAAGTGTCTAGGGGATGATCCCAGCAGAACCTCACCAAGCGAAGCAGAGAGAGAAGGCAGTGTTGACATCAGTGGCGACCACATGACTGACTGAGCAGGAGCTGGTGGTACCATTCTGATGAGGAGGCAGTGGTCATGGAAATAAAGAGCGTACAGACAAGCTGAGTTGGAGGGGGCCTTTGGAACAGCCAAGGAGGGGTGTGTTGCAGGTAACAGAGTAAGTAGATCTGATGCTCAGCAAGAAGGTGAAGGACGGAGACATGAACTGAGCTGTGCAATGACATGACCTTGCAGACCATGTGATAACAGCCTTTTTTTATTTTGGAACGTTGGGATACCGCATTAGGCTACGTTCTGCAGATGGACCTCTAAGTGTGGGCTACAACTCACCCGGCTTCCTGGAAAGCAGTAGGTTTCTCAATCAAAACCTTGGACCTGGGCAGGAATGCCTGAAGAAGGGAGATAAGAAGACACACTTTCTCTCTGGCCTGGAGTCCAGGAGACCAAAACGTGCCCTGGAGAGCTCCCTGCTCCCATGTAGTCACATTAAGTAATATATGTATGTCTATGAACCAGGGACCTTTACCTGCATGGAGACTCCAGGGAAATTATCATTCAGGACTAAAGGGGAAAGGGTTTCTTTGAAACATTATTTGTGTTGGAAGGATTGGAGGTGATCTGGGTGTCTATTCATCATTAGGAGGATGGATGACTAAAAGGGGGCAGAAATCCACCTCAGAGGAGGTATATGCTAAATGAGTCAAATGATGTACAGAGCAAATTCTTTGGTCTGATAACCTCTATGGATATTAAAAATCCATGAACAGACAAAGCAACACTACCTATTTTCCAAGTATCCTAAGCTGCTAAGTCACTTCAGTCGTGTCTGACTCTGTGCAACCCCATAGACAGCAGACCACCAGGCTCCCCATCCCTGGGATTCTCCAGGCAAGAACACTGGAGTGGGTTGCCATTTCCTTCTCCAATGCATGAAAGTGAAGTCGCTCAGTCGTGTCCGACTCTAAGCAACCCCATGGACTACAGCCTACCAGGTTCCTCCATCCATGGGATTTTCCAGGCAAGAGTACTGGAGTGGGGTGCCTTTGCCTTCTCCGAGTATATATTTTCCAAGTATACATAATATAAGGATACCCATTGTTATAGACTAAATGTTTTTGTGCCCCTCAAATTCACATGTTGAAAGCCTACTCCCGATGTGATAGTATTTGGAGATGGGACCTTCAAGAGGTAATGAGGTCATGAGGCTGGGGTCCAGGATGAGATTAGTGACCTTGCAAGAAGAGGCGACACAGTGAGACATACGTGTGGACACGATGAGACGGCAGCCGTCTTCAAGCAAGGCCCCCACCAAGAACCAAAACTTGGTCTTAGATTTCCCAACCTCCAGAACCATGAGAAATAAATGTCTATTGTTTAAACCACCGGTCTACGGCATTTTGTGATACCGGCCCAAGCAGGCTAAGGCACTCAACAAACATTTTAAAGTGCTTGCCTGTGGTGGTCATGGAGAAGGGGTGTAGAGGAGAGAGTGCAGATGTGCAATGGAGATAAAAAAGAATAAATCAATAAAGCAAACAGAAGCCTCCCATAGGGCAATGATGAATGTATGCCTTGAGCTAAGGAGTAGGATCAAATTCTCCACTTCTGATTTCTTCAGATGAAACTGGAAGAAGGGTGGCCCTGTACGCTCTTGCCAAGTCAGTGATTCATCTAAGGCAGTGGGTGAAGCCAAAAAGTGAAGGTCCCTAAAACCCTCTTTATATGGATCCTCATGGCATGACACAGTCCCACAAATCCTGGAGAACAGGTTGGCCCTTGCAGTAGCCAGCTTCCAAGACAGTCCCCTGGGATCCATGCTTCCCAGCACTCAAGTCGCTATGTAGTCAACCCCTTTATTGAACCAGGGCTGCCTCTTGGTGACCAATAGAATGTTGAGGAATTGAAAATGTGTGACTTCTGAGGTTAAATAGACAGCATTACAATGACCACTTGCTTGAGGGACGACCAGCCACGATGCCAGGAGGATACTCGAGCAGTCCTGTGGCAAGCACACTGGCAGAGGAACTGAGAGCTCCCCCCTCAACCCCAACCAATAGCCAGAAAGAACTTGCCGGCCATCTGAATGATCTACTTTGGAAGTGGATCCTTCAGCCCCAGCCAAGCCTTCAGATGATGCAGCCCCAACTGATACATGAGTGCAACCACAAGAGAGCTCACAAATGGCTGTCCATGAGATGCCTTCCTCTATTCCTGCCCCATGGAAACTATGACTATAACAAATGATACTGTCATACCACTACAGCTTGAGTTGATTTGTTACCTAGCGTGAGAAAACTTACACAGCTCTATTGGTTCAGACCTTATAAGCCAAGCTGTTTACCTTCTTTGGTCTTGTTACCCTTATTCCCCTTGAGTTTTTCCTTCATTCATTGTTGGTGTTTAGTTGTTCAACTGTGTCCAGCTCTTTGCAACCCCCTGGACTGTAGACCACCAGGCTCCTCTGTCCATGGGATTCTCCAGGCAAGAACACTGGAGGGGGTTGCCATTTTACTTCTCCAGGAGATCTTCCTGGAGGAAGATCAAATTCATCCAGGGATCAAATTCACATCTCCTGCGTCTCCTGCATCGCAGGCAGATTCTTTACCATTAAGCCACTACAGAAGTCCTTGAATGTAGCCATAACAATATTTAAAAGGTTTCTTGTGTCAGCTGTGCTTTAGGAAAACCAAGAGGGAGGGATTTGTTCGCTCTTAGGTCAGAGATTTGCAGGAAAGCAGGCCCTTCCTGACATTCCCCAGAGGAGGAACAAGCAAGAATTCCAAAGAAAAGAAAACTCAGACAGGGGCTGTGTGGCCAGCTGCCCCCTCCCATCAGAAAATTCTCCTCTCTGGGCTAATCTGGGAGGCTCTGGATTTGATTTGATTTGATTAGGGCAGATAGCCTGCTTTCCTGGTATCTCTAGGCTTCAAGTGATCATTTAAAACATGGGACTGGATGAACTAACTCTGGGAAGAGAGGGTTTCCAGTGAATTTCCAGAGAGCTGAGCCCTGGGGAGGAGCAACAGTCAAGAAATTACCTTTGGAAGAGGAGGCAGAAAGGAGAATAGGAAAGGATCAGACATAGGGTCAGATCAGGGCTCCAGAGGGTCTTGGAAACCAAAGGAAAAGATTTTAAAGTGGGAGATTTAAAAACATAAGTGTAATGGCTGATTCATGTTGAGGTTTGATAAAAAAAAACAGCAAAATTCTGTAAAGCATTATCCTTCAATAAAAAATAAATCCATAAAAAATAAAAAATGTAAATTTACAATGCAAAATTTTGAATGCAAAATCTTCACAATATTTTTGTAACAAGGTGTATGCATGCTCAGTTGTGTATAACTCTTTGCAACCCCATGGACTGAAGCCTGCCAGGCTCCTCTGTCCATGGAATTCTCCAGGCAAGAATACCGGAGTGAGTTGCCACTACTTTCTCCAGGGGATCTTCCTGACCCAAGGATCGAACCTGCATCTCCTGCGTCTCCCACACTGGCAGGTGGATTCTTTACCACTGACAGACAAACAAGAGAACTGGATCTCATTTGCTTAAATGAGAAAGAAGGCTGGACATGATGACAGCTCTACAAGCATCTGGGAGGAAGGTTAAACCCTTCACAGATCCAATAAATGTGATTCTCACCAGTTATACTTCTCAGAGCTCCTCCTCTGGACCCAGATAACCTGCACAGTCACCAGGACCCATCATCACACAAGCATCTACTACCTTTCAAGAAGGTGAAGTCATTTCCCCATGTCTGTTTCTCGTCTTCAGACAAGGCACATCTCTGGAAATTGCTGAATACACGGTTTTAGCAGAAAGATGGGTTCTGTCTGCAGCCCCTATTTCCCAGTCACTGCTCCCTTTTGTTTCTATGCGCTCTGTCTCTGTGTGAACACTGAGATCTCACTGAGCATCCCCCAAAGAGTGACTGCAATCGGCGTGCTGAACCGTCCCCGGAGGAAACACACAATCATCTTCAATGAGCAGAGGACAATGAGGAGGGGTCCTGTTACATAATTGAGGAGACAATGTCTTTGAGACTCAGTCTGGTTCACTTTTCACACTAAATTAATCTTAATAAGCATCTGCTTTGAGTAAAGGAAGTTTTGTGATAATTCAACCGTGACCTCTGTGAACGTCCAAATGATTTCACTTTGGTCCCCGCCAGCCCCGAGTATCCTATTGAAATGGTCGTCTTTATTTCATGATCATCAGCATGTTAACATGAGCTGATTAATCCCATCAACCCAACTACACAGATCGGACGCAGCCCAGGGCTATGACATCATTAGCTTTGGGACGCAATTGCAGAGGATGGCAGACGGGGCCGGTCAGCTGGTCCCACAGGTCATTTGATCCAGGCTCCTTGTTTCTGAGAATGAAAAGCAGATTCTCCCTCCAGCTTGTTCTCTGGTTCCAAGATCCAGGTAAAATTGTCCCTACCGGGCACCTCTACTGGGAGCACATGTTATGCAGGCCCCCTGAGTCTTTGTCCCTGCCGTGGAACTCTTTGTGGCCAGGCCACTAGACACTCAGACAGGAGTGCGGACCCACCAGCCTGTGGGTCTCAACGGCCAGTATGACCTCTGCCAGCCTCTCTTTACCCTCCTCTACCATTTTCTAAAATACTTTTTATTTTGTATTGGGGTATAGCCAATTAACAATGTTATGATAGTTTCAGGTGAACAGCCAAGGGACTCAGCCATACATATACATGTTTCCATTCTCCCCCCAACTCCCCTCCCATCCAGGCTGCCACATAACCTCAAGCAGAGTTCCATGTGCTGTACAGTAGAACCTTGTTGGTTATCCATTTTAAATACAGCAAGCAGTGTGTACATGTCCATCCTAAACTCTCTTACTCTCCCCCTCATCCCCACAGCAACCAAAAGTTCATTTTCCAAGTCCTGTGAGTCTCTTTCTGTCTTGCAAGTAAGTTCATTTGTATCATTTCTTTTTAGATTTCACATAAAAGGGATGTCATACAGTGTTTCCCCTTCTCTGTCTGACTTACTTCCCTCACTATGACAATCTCTAGGTCCATTCACGCCGCTGCAGATGGCATTATTCCATTCCTTTCAATGGCTGGAGAATATTTCATGGTATGTATGTACCGCATCTTTCTCCGTTCTTCTGTCGACAGGCTTTTCGGTTGCTTCCATGTCTTGGCTATTGCCAACAGCGCTGCAATGAACACTGACTCCTCCGTCAGCTCTGAGCACACCTTCCTTGTGACTGCATCACATACTTTCTTCAGAGCAGGAGCCCCTAACTACCTGGACATTTGTGTTCCCTGCCATCACACCTGGCATCTGCATCCATGATTGTTCAGGAAGTTTCTCTTCCCACTATTTACGGTCTGTGTGACAAAGTCAGTCATGGGATTCTGCCTCCTCTGAGCCCAAAGAGAGATTCTGGGACCAGCAGCAAGCATCAGCATCACCTGGGAATTTGTAAGAAATGCACATTCTCAGGGCCCTTCCAAACCTGCTGAGTCAGAAAGCCTGGGACTGGGGCCCACAAGCTGTGTTTCGGTAAGCCCTCGTGGTGGCTCCAGCATACGCTGATACTAGAGGTAGGCAGGTGGACCAAATTACTCCACTGGCCACGAGTCCACAGTCTACACCTGGGTCCCTCTTGGTGTTGTACATTCTATGGGTTTGACAGGTGGATGATGACATGTATCCACCATGACAGTATCATACGAGAAGAGTCTCTGCCCTCAAATCCTCTGTGTTTCATCTATTCATCCCTCCATTTGTGTTGGCTTAGATAAGAAAGACTCCCTCAGCAATCAGTGCAAAGAAAAAGAGGAAAACAACAGAATGGGAAAGACTAGAGATCTCTTCAAGAAAATTAGAGATACCAAGGGAACATTTCATGCAAAGAAAGGCTCAATAAAGGACAGAAATGGTGCGGATCTAACAGAAGCAGAAGATATTAAGAAGAGGTGGCAAGAATACACAGAAGAACTTTACAAAAAAGATCTTCACGACCATATTCATAATGGTGTGATCACTCACCTAGAGCCAGACCTCCTGGAATGTGAAGTCAAGTGGGCCTTAGAAAGCATCACTACGAACAAAGCTAGTGGAAGTGATGGAATTCCAGTTGAGCTATTTCAAATCCTGAAAGATGATGCTGTGAAAGTGCTGCACTCAATATGCCAGCACACTTGGAAAACTCAGCAGTGGCCACAGGACTGGAAAAGGTCAGTTTTCATCCCAAAGAAAGGCAATGACAAAGAATGCTCAAACTACCGCACAATTGCACTCATCTCACATGCTAGTAAAGTAATGCTCAAAATTCTCCAAGCCAGGCTTCAGCAATACGTGAACCGTGAACTTCCAAATGTTCAAGCTGGTTTTAGAAATGGCAGAGAAACCAAAGATCAAATTGCCAACATCCACTGCATCATCAAAAAAGTAAGAGAGTTCCAGAAAAACATCTATTTCTGCATTATTGACTATGCCAAAGCCTTTGACTTTGTGGATCACAGTAAACTGTGGAAAATTCTGAAAGAGAAGAATACCAGACCACCTGACCGGCCTCTTGAGAAACCTATATGCAGGTCAGGAAGCAACAGTTAGAACTGGACATGGAACAACAGACTGGTTCCAAATAGGAAAAGGAGTACATCAAGGCTGTATATTGTCACCCTGCTTATATAACTTATATGCAGAGTACATCATGAGAAACGCTGGTCTGGAAGAAGCACAAGCTAGAATCAAGATTGCTGGGAGAAATATCAATAACCTCAGATATGCAGATGACACCACCCTTATGGCAGAAAGTGAAGAGGAACTAAAAAGCCTCTTGATGAAAGTGAAAGAGGAAAGTGAAAAAGTTGGCTTAAAGCTCAACATCCAGAAAACGAAGATCATGGCATCTGGTCCCATCACTTCATGGGAAATAGATGGAGAAACAGGGGAAACAGTGGAATCAGTGTCAGACTTTATTTTTTGGGGCTCCAAAATCACTGCAGATGGTGACTGCAGCCATGAAATTAAAAGACACTTACTCCTTGGAAGGAAAGTTATGGCCAACCTAGATAGCATATTCAAAAGCAGAGATATTACTTTGCCAACAAAGGTCTGTCTAGTCAAGGCAACGGTTTTTCCAGCAGTCATGTGTGGATGTGAGAGTTGGACGTGGAGAAAGCTGAGCACCGAAGAATTTATGCTTTTGAACTGTGGTGTTGGAGAAGACTTGAGAGTCCCTTGGACTGCAAGGAGATCTAACCAGTCCATTCTAAAGGAGATCAGTCCTGGGTGTTCTTTGGAAGGAATGATGCTAAAGCTGAAACTCCAGTACTTTGGCCACCTCATGCGAAGAGTTGACTCATTGGAAAAGACTCTGATGCTGGGAGGGATTAGGGGCAGGAGGAGAAGGGGTCGACAGAGGATAAGATGGCTGGATGGCATTACTGACTCGATGGACGTGAGTCTGAGTGAACTCCGGGAGTTTGTGATGGACAGGGAGGCCTGGTGTGCTGCAATTCATGGGGTCGCAGAGTCGGACATGACTGAGCAACTCAACTGAACTGAAGCCACTAGTTAGGGCTTCCCAGGTGGTACAGCTGGTAAACAATCCACGTGCCAATGCAAGAGATGTGGGTCAATCCCTGGGTCAGGAAGATCCCCTGGAGAAGGAATTGGCAACCCATGCCAGTATTCTTACCTGGAAAGTTCCATGGTCAGAGAAGCCTGGTGGGCTACAGTCTATGGGGTCATACAGAGTTGGACATGACTCAGTGACTCAGCATACACACACATAAGCCCCTTGTCTGTGGTAATTTGTTACTATAGACACTTTTTTCCTCCCCCAAACTTCAATCTGGAAGAGAGTAAGGTAACACAGAAGGGGGCTATGGCCAGTTCCCCAGCATCAGCTTGGCTACTTGCTTCCTGTGACTCGCATCCCCTGCCTCCCCACAGGTGCCCTGAATTTTGTCCATCCAGAGCCTGCCTCAGCCATGATCGATTGTCATCGTCATAGAAGTGGCCTATCTGCTTCAGCTGGCCAGAGTTGGTGCTTGTTGCTAGCAACCCAAAGGCCTTGTCTCCAAAGTGCTGATTTGAACAACAGTTAGAAGTAGTGTCCATAGCTTACACTGAATTCAGTGCTTAGGATGTTGTTTTTGTTGTTCAGCTGTTAAGTCATGTCCAACTCTTTGCAACCGCATGGGCTGCAGCATGTCAGGCCTCCCTGTTCCTCACTGTCTCCTAGAGTTTGCCCAAATTCACGTCCATTGAGTCAGTGATGCTACCCAATCATTTCATCCTCTGCTGCCCTCTTCTCCTTTTGCCTTCAATCTTTCCCAGCATCAGGGTCTTTTCCAATGAGTCAGTTCTTCGAATCAGGTGGCCAAAGTAATGGAGCTTCAGCTTCAGCATCAGTCCTTCCAATGAATATTCAGCGTTGTTTTCTTTTAGGATTAACTGGTTGGATCTCTTTGCAATCCAAGAGACTCTCAAGAGTCTTCTCCAGACTCACAGTTCAAAAGCATCAGTTCTTCGGTGCTCAGCTTTCTTTATGGTCCAAATCTCACATCCGTACATGACTACTGGAAAGACCATAGCTTTGACTATATGGACATTTGTTGGCAAAGCGATGTCTTTGCTTTTTAATATGCTGTTTAGGTTTCCTTCCAAGAAGCAAGCGTCCTCTAATTTCATGGCTGCCATCACCATCCACAGTGATTTTGGAGCCAAAGCAGAGAAAATCTGTTGGATGGTAAGAAAAACCTATTTCCGTTTGTAGGATACATTTTAAAACAATACTTTCACAAAGCTAAGAACTTTCCATGGAAGGGAGCAAATCTGGTGGTTCTAGTCGCCAAGAATGTTTCTTGAGACTTCTGGGCTGGGCTAACACAGCAAGCACCATCAGAGCCTTATTTATTTGATTCTCATGACACTCCTCTAGAGTGGACAATATTGTGTTTCCCTTCCCTTACAGGCAGGAAACAGAAGAACAGAGAGGTTGGTAGACCTGTCCAAGGCCACGCAGCCTTCCTTACTCAGAGTGCGAAGACCTCCGTGCAGTCTGAAGCTCTGGTGTTGCTTTTCAGCTATGTCGCTCATAGCTCAGTACCTTTCCTACCTCCTCCCTCTCCTATTGAATGGAGGTCACGGTACCCATGTGACAGGTGGGCATAGATAAAATGCCACAATGCAAACAGAGACAAACGGTCATCCCTCCATACGAACAAATTTGTGCAGATGAGAAAACTACAGCCCAGAGAGAACAAGGGGCATGTCAAATACCAGCCAGCCAGTGGCTCTCAAGGTCAGAAATAGCACTCTTAGCCAGACCCAGAAGTTTCCAGAAGCTTTCTCAGCAACTTTAGCCATCAGTAAGAAATCTGTTCCTTTTCACAGAAAGTTGTGCTCTCTGAGGCAGGTTTGTTTCAAACTCTCTCCTGGAAACTAAGCTTTTTTTTTTTTTCCTTAACATTTTGAGGAACATTTCACTTTCATTTATTTTTGCAAATTATAACTTGGATATGAAGACGTGAGCTAATTTGGCCTGCTTTTCAATTGGGATTTTGGTCTGGAACACTATAGGGCTAGAGAGACAGATTCAGTCCAGTTATTTCAAGATTTCTGCATGCACATGGATACAAACACAGGTATCGCAAAATGAAGTCAGGGTTGGAGGCAGGAAAATTGAGAGGCCAAGCAAATCAGGTCTCCCCTGGGTGACCTGTCTGCAGACCTCAGCACACCACCTACCCAGCCCTTTGGAGCCCATGCACGCACGCACACATGGCTTAGATTTCTCTTCCTCGGCCTGGCACAGAGATTTAGACACAAATATCCTGTGAGAGGAAATGAGTCGTTGTCGACTCCTCAGCTCGCAGATTCGCTCCACTTTCTCTGGTTTTAGCAAGGACTCCAGGAGTGGAAGAGGCCCACCTGGGATAGGCATGAGTCTGGAGGCATGACTCCTGGGCACTGGGCCATTCTCTGCTACTATCTCACTCTGTGATCACAGGTCAACCCTCTACCCTTACTGGGCTAGTTTTTACACTAGGGAAGGGAAGAGTGACATCTTGTACTGAGAAGAGATCCCAGCTAGAACCCCTAGGGTTCACTCAGTTCTATAAGATATTTGTTGAGCAACTGCTCTGAGATGCACAGAAGCCATGGATATGAGCAGACGTACCATTCTGATGAGAAGTTCATCACTGGGGATCAGGAAGGTACCAGAGTATGCTCCATCTTTATCCTCAGGTCTGTCATGAGCCATGATTTGGATACCCTTGACATTACAGCCTGAAGTATCCCACTCAAGCTCATATATTGAAGTCCTAACACCTAGAACTTCAGGATGTAAATATGTTTTTACATATTTAAGGTCTTTAAGGGGATAATTAGGGTTAAATGTGGTGTGAGAGGTAAAAAACCCACCTGCAAATGCAGGAGATGTAAGAGACATGGGTTCGATCCCTGGGTTGGGAAGATCCCTTGGAGGTAGGGCCTGGCAACCCACTCCAGTATGGACAGAGGAACCTGGCCACCTACA
This sequence comes from Ovis aries, assembly GCF_016772045.2. NCBI lineage: Eukaryota > Metazoa > Chordata > Mammalia > Artiodactyla > Bovidae > Ovis > Ovis aries. The sequence continues at coordinate 105,232,076 of NC_056059.1, forward strand.
GTTCATGGGGTCGAGAAGAGTTGGACACGACTGAAAGTGACTTAGCACGCATGCATGAATTTATAAGTGTGAATGCTCAGTCATGTCCAACTCTTTTGTAACCCCATGGACTGTAATCTGCCAGGCTTCTCTGTCCATGGAATTTTCCAGACAAGAGTACTGGAACGGGTTGCCATTTCCTTCTCCAGGGGATCTTCCTGACCTAGGGATCAAACCTGCATCTCTTGAATCTCTTGAATCTCTGCATTGGCAGGCGGGTTCTATACCATTAGCACCACCAGGAAGCCCCAAGTTGATAAGGTTGAGGCCCTAATCTGGTAGTTCTGGTGTCTTTATAAGAAGAAGCATGCATGCGTGCTAGGTCACTTCAGTCATGTTGTTGCAAGAAGGTGGGCCCCTTCCAGAGCCCAAAATTGGGCTCTTGTCTAACACTCAGAAATGAATTGTCCAAGGAGACATATGTGCTGACAAAGCAAGAGATTTTACTGGGAAAGGGTACCTGAGTGGAGAACAGGAGGGTGAGGGAACCCAGGAGAACAGCTCTGCCATGTGGCTTGCAGTCTCAGGTTTCATGGTGATGGGATTAGTATATGGATTGTCTTAGCCAATCATTCTGACTCAGAGTCCTTCCTGGTGGTGTATGCCTTGTTTAGCCAAGATGGATGCCAGAGAGAAGGATTCCGGGAGGTGGTTGGACGTGTGGTGTCTCCTTTTGACTTCTCCCGAACTCTTCCGGTTGGTGGTGGCTTATTAGTTCTGTGCTCCTTACCAGGACCTCCTGTCGTAAAACAACTTCTGCAAATGGTTACTATGGTGCCTGGCCAGGGTGGGCAGTTTCAATCAGCATACATCCCCTAACAATATCTGACCATTTGCGACCCCATGGACTATAGACCACCAGGCTTCTCTAGGCCACTAGGATACTTCATGCAAGAATACTGGAGTGGGTTGCCTTGTCCTCCTCCAGGGAATCTTCCCAACCCAGGGAGTGAACCCATGTCTCATGTCTCCTGCATTGCCAGGCGGGTTCTTTACCACTAGCACCATCTGGGAAGAAGAAGTAATACCAAACAGTTGGCTGTCTGTCTCCGAGCCCAGAGACACAGGGCCACGTGAGGACACAGTGAGAAGGGGGCCGTCTACAAGCCAGGAAGAGAGGCCTCACCAGCAAGCAACATTAATGGCAACCTTGATCTTGGGTTTCCAGCCTCCAGAACCATGAGACGATAACTGTCCTTTAAGACACCCAGTCCATGACACTTTGTTGTGGTGACTTGGGTGAACTAATACACCTCTCCTCAGGCTGCTTCAGACCTCCAACCAGGTCACGAATCTTTGCCTTTTTTTTATCCCTAGCCCCTTTAGAAATCTGATAAAACCACAGATGGTGGAAAACACCATTTCAGAGGCCTCTCCTAACCACTAAGAAACACTCATGAGGGGGCCTTGAAGCCCAGGCGGCATCAGTAGTGCCTGCCAGCCTCAAGTCTCCCCACCTGGTCTTATGCACTAACATAGAAACTCGCCTCTCTTCACTCTCAACAATTAACTGCTATCTCGAGTGAGTAGAGAACACTGGGGCCTCTCAGTCACCATCAGACAAATCACTAACGGTTTTTCCCTAGAGAAGAGGACCCACATGGAGTTAGAAACTTTCTTATGCAAGTCCTATCCAAAACTTAACTCAGACTTCCTCTGCTCCTTGCTATAAGCAAGTAGCTATATGAAAGTATTCAAACTAAACTCACTGAGAACTATGAAGGATGAATCTCTGTTTTAAAAAGAGCTGTTTGAAAGGCCTTCAGAAATATCCCAGTCAGTCAAAACCCCAGAGGAACACACTGAATAAGTGTTACCTCCTCTGTTGATTTTAACTCCTGGGGTATTTTTCACAATGTGAGTCATAGAAGCCGAATCAAAAGCAGCAATCTAGAACATCGGGCAGCTACTTACTCAGATTAGAAGGATAAGGAAAAAGAAACAGACACCTGAGTAACAAGCACCTATGATGGAGAGGGCAAGGCACCGGAGAACGGGGAACCACGAGGAAGTGAGTGCTGCAGTCCACACTGAATTTCTCTGCAAGAAATGCACCAAGTTTTAAAACTATGAGGTCACAGGGAGAGAGACAGAGAACCCAGCTGGAAAGCACCTGCTCAGAGGCTGAACACAGACTCTGGCACTCTCATGGATTTGGGGAAACAAAATTTGGAATTCACAGTAAATCAAAAGAAAGATTCCTAATAAACACCTCAGCCTTTCAGTTGAAACCCTAAAGGGCTACCCTCTAAGAATACGGTAAGGCCAGACACGACTCGATGAAGATGATGTACCCATACTTTATCCATCAATAAGAAGAAAATTAAACCCTTTCTGGAAGAATAAGACTTCATCCAGAAGCTCCATAATTTTTCATACACAATTTTCAGCATGCAATAAAAAATTACCAGGCAGAACAGAAACAGCATTGAATACCAAAAATAGAAAAACAAAGAGTGAAAACAGATTACAGAGGAACCAGATGTTGGAGTTTTCAGACATAAACCTTAAAAGAGATACGATTAATATGCCCCCCAAAATAGAAGAAATGATGGAGAAAATCACCAGAAACTGGCACCTATTAAAAAAAGAATCAAAGCCTGCCAGTTTTCCCTCAATAGACATATTGGTGCTGACAATCATGTGATTTAATTCCTTAAAAAGTCCCTCTCAATAAATCTGTATCTATAAATATCTATAGATATATAGATAGAGAATATATGTTATGTATATATATTAGAGTTCTCTGCAGAACTCTAATACAGACAAGATCAATCATTGAAGAGAAAATGACTCAGCATTTTTCCAAGTTTTACAAGGATATCAACACACAGATTCAAGAAATTTTACAAATGCCAAGCAGGATAAATACAAAGAAAAACAACCAAGAAAGTCGGGGGTGGGGGGGGCATGGGGAGGGTGGCGGGGAAACACTGGCTCCAGTTGTTACGGTTATTAGAGGAGGGAGCTGGGATGAGGCTTCCCACGCAGGGTTCCGATTTGTGTGGTTCAGATTTCCCGCTGGCACGGAGGGAAGATGCACCCAGGTTTTCTGAGCTTGCCCAGATGTGAGGGAAAGTGGGAAGAGGGAGAGGTGGCTTGAAGGCTCATCAAACATCAAAACAAAGAGACTCTACGACAGCAAATTGTGGTCAAACTACTGAAAAGTAGCAGCAAAGAGTATAACCTTTAAAAGATGCTTTATCTTAAAAAGAGCAGTGATAAGACTTCTCAATAGAAATGATGGAAGACAGACAATATAATGACATCTTTTGGGCACCTAACTAGAATTCCGTATCCAGGGAAAATATCACTTTTTAACGAAAAGGGAAATAAAGACATTTTATACAAATATGGAGAAGGAAATGGCAACCCACTCCAGTATTCTTGCCTGGAGAATCCCATGGACAGAGGAGCCTGGTGGGCTACAGTCCATGGGGTCACAAAGAGTGGGACACAACTGAGTGACTTTCACTTATACAAATAAAAATTTAGGAAGCTTATTGCCAGAATATCAGTACACTGTAAATTAACTACATAAAAATTTTTTAAAGATATGAGATATAGTGTGAGGACAGAATACACAGTTTTAAAAAACTCCAATGTAAAATTTAAAAAATTTTAAATCCTACACAGACCTGAAAATTAAAATAAAAATTCTCAAAGAAGTAAATAGAAAATCATTTTACTTTGTTTTTCTGCTTAAAATGGCTGTACATATTTAGTGAAAATATTTTAAAACTACAGAAAAGTATTTTAAAACTGAAAGCAAAAATCATCATAAAAAAAAAACTCAAATGGCTAGTGTATGTATGAACACCTACTAAATGTTATAAACCACCAAGAAATGCAATTAAAACCATGAGTTACCACAATTACATCCACCAGATTCGCTAAAGTGTAAAAAGTGGTAATACCAAGTGTTGATGAGAAGTGGAACAACAGAAATTCTCTCATACAGCCAGGGACAGTATAAAGTGGTACCAAAACTTTGCGAAATTGGCAGAAACGTACCCTTCCGAAAACGTACCCTAAGATACAGAAACCCCACCCCCAAGTATCAATCCAACAAGAATGTGTTACATAAGCACACCAGTAGAGACTGCCAGGAATATTTATAGCAACGCTAATCACAATAGCCAAAGACTGGAAACAAACCATACATCCTTCAAATGGAAAAGACATCAACTGTGTTGCTGTTGTTCAGTTGCTAAGTCATGTCTGACTCTTTGCAACCCCACGAACTGCAGCACACAAGGCTTCCCTGTCCTTCACTATCTCCCTGAGCTGGCTCAGACTCATGTCCATTGAGTCTGTGATGCCATCCAACCATCTCATCCTCTGTTGCCCTCTTCTCTCACTCTCAATCTTTCTCAGCATCAGGGTCTTTTCCAATAAGTCAGCTCTTCACATCAAGTGGCCAACTGCATTACATCTGCGTGATAGAATTTAACACAGCAAGAAAAAAGAACACAGCTATACATGGATGTCTCACAGACACAAGGATGAGTGAAGAAAGCTAGATACCATAAACAACACACTTGTGTTTTCATTTTCATAAAATGCCAAAGTGAGTAAAAATAATCTATGCTGACTGAAGCAGCTGTCTAAATAGCAGCTCCACTTAGTGGGGGATAAAGACTGGAAGCAGGCATGAGGGACACTTCCAGGAGTCAGTTGTGCTCTGTATCTTGATCTGAGTGGTGGTTTTCAGGGAGTATCCAACATTTTGAAAAAAACTTTAGAGCTTAAGGTTTGCAAAACTGGCTGGATATATGTTTTAACTCCATAAAAAGTTTGCCCCCCATTCCCAAAAAGTAGAACCTTTAATTTCTGGGCCAGTAGGATAGTGGCTAATTGGAGGAGGGCATGGCATCCCACATCCCATGCCAGTAGTCTCGCCTGGAGAATCCCCATGGACAGAGGAGCCTGGCAGGCTACAGCCCAGGGGGTCACGAAGAGTCGGACACAACTGAGCGACTAAGCACAGCACAGCACAGGGTAGAGGTTAAAGAGACAGAGCTGGAGTCTGACAGCCCCAAGTTCATATCTTGGCTCAACCACTTATAACCTGTGTTTTCTGAGATAACCCTCTCTGTACCTCAATTTCCTCATCTGTAAAATAGGGATAATGTGTGTGTGTGTGTGTGTGTGTGTGTGTGTGTGTGCGCGCACGCGCTCAGTCACATTTGACTCTGCCACCCCATGGACTGTAGCCTGTCAGGCACCTCTGTCCATGGCATTTCCCAGGCAAGAATATTGGAGAGGGTTACCCTTTCCTTCTCTAGGGGATCTTCCCAACCCAGGGATTGAACCCACGTCTCTTGCATCCCCTGCACTGGCAGACAGATTCTTTACCACTGTACCACCAGGGAAGCCCCCAAAAGGGATAATACTATTAATAGTACCCAAGTTTAAGGTTGTTTTGAAGACTCATGAGTTGATCCAGGCAAAGTTTTTACAATAGTGCCAAATATATAGTAAAATCTTAATAAGATTTTACTGCTTTTTTTTCCCATTGGTGTTATTATCTTTACATCCAACCTGAGGGCCACACAAAGCTGGGGCCAAAAAGCAAAGACCTTACACTCTCAGGCATTTGTCCTGGAAAAATGAAAACTTGTGTTCACACCAACATCTGTACACAAACATCCTTCAGCAGGTGAATGTCTCCATACCTTGGAACACCACTCAGCAGGGACGAGGAACAAACCATTGCTCCATGAAACAGCTTGGGTGAGTCTCAAGGGAGTAATGCTGGGTGAAAAAAGCCAGTCCTCAAATCTTACAAATGTATGCTTCCATTTATAAAACATTCTTGAAATCACAAAATTACAGAGCTGAAAAACAAATTTGTGGTTGCAGGGGTGGGCTATTTGGAGTAAGGGAAGAGAAGTAAGTATGGCTGTATATGGTGAAGGGGCCTTATGATGATGGAGCTGTTCTGTATCTTGACTGCAATGTTAAATGCATGAACCTACAAATACACTAAAATTGCACAGAATTAAATACATATGTGTGTGTGTGTGCGCATGTGTGTGTGTGTATCTGTATACACACTTAAGTACATGTAAAACTGAGGTGAAATATAAACAAGCTTGGTAGATTGCATCAATGTCAATATTTTGATTGATATTGTAGGATAGTTGTACAAGACATTATCTCCAAATGGAGATAGTCATAGTTCCCAATAATCATGTATGGATATAATAGTTGAACCACAAAGAAGGCTAAGCACTGAAGATTGATGTTTTTAAACTGTGGTGTTGGAGAAGACTCTTGAGAGTCCCTTGGACTGCAAGGATCCAACCAGTCCATCCTAAAGGAAATCAGTCCTGAATATTCATTGGAAGGACTGATGCTGAAGCTGAAGCTTCAATACTTTGGCCACATGCTGTGAAGAGCCGACTCATTTGAAAAGACCCTGATGCTGGGAAAGACTGAAGGCAGGAAGAGAAGGGGATGACAGAGGATGAGATAGTTGGATGGCATCACTGACCCAGTGGACTTGAGCTTGAGTAAACCCTGGGAGTTGTGAAGGACAGGAAAACCTAGTGTGCTGCAGTCCATGTGGTTGCAGAGAGCTAACATGACTAAGCAACTGAACAACGAAATCACTGGGGAAGACTGGAAAGCAGTTGCACTAGCTCTCTCAGTAGGATTTCTTGGAACTGCACGTGAATCTATGAAGATCTTTGATGTCAGTCAGCCAAGGTTTGATGTTCTGGTAACTTTTGGCAGATTGTTGTTGCTTAGTCACTAATTTGTATCTGACTCTGCAACCCCGTGGACTACAGGACACCAAGTTTCCCTGTCCTTCACTATCTCCCAGTTTGGTCAAATTCACGTCCATTGAGTCAGTGATGCTATCCAACCATCTCATTTTCTGCCACCTCTTTCTCCTTTTGCCTTCAATCTTCCCCAGCATCAGGGTCATTTCTAATGAGTCAGTTCTTCGCATCAGGTGACCAAAGCATTGGAGCTTCAGCTTTAGCATCAGTTCTTCCAATGAATAATCAGAATTTATTTCATTTAGAATTGACTAGTTTGATCTCCTTGCTGTCCAAGGTATTCTCAAGAGTTTTCTCCAGCACCACAATTCAGAAGCATCAGTTCTTCAAGGCTCAGCCTTCTTTATGGTCCAACTCTCACATCCATACATGACTACTGGAAAAACCATGGTTTTGGCTATATGGACCTTTGTCAGCCAAGTGATGTTTCTGCTTTTTAATATGCTGTCTAGGTTTGTCATAGCTTTCCTTCCAAGGAGCAAATGTCTGTTAATTTCATGGCTGCAGTCACTGTCCACAGTGATTTTGGAGACCAAGAAAAGAAATTCTGTCACCGTTTCCACTTTTTCCCCTTCTACTTGCCGTGAAGTGATGAAACTGGATGATCTTAGTTCTTTGAATGTTGAGCTTTAAGCCAGCTGGTAAACTCCCTTAATCCTCAGCTTCCCCATCCACCAAGTGGAGATATTCATAGTTCCTAGGGTGATTGCAGCCATGAAATTAAAAGACGCTTACTCCTTGGAAGAAAAGTTATGACCAACCTAGATAGCACATTCAAAAGCAGAGACATTACTTTGCTGACTAAGGTCCGTCTAGTCAAGGCTATGGTTTTTCCAGTGGTCATGTATGGATGTGAGAGTTGGACTGTGAAGTAGGCAGAGTGCTGAAGAATTGATGCTTTTGAACTGTGGTGTTGGAGAAGACTCTTGATAGTCCCTTGAACTGCAAGGAGATCCAACCAGTCCATCCTAAAGGAGATCAGTCCTGGGTGTTCTTTGGAAGGAATGATGTTAAAGCTGAAACTCCAGTACTTTGGCCACCTCATGCAAAGAGTTGACTCATTGGAAAAGACTGATGCTGGGAGGGATTAGGGACAGGAGGAGAAGGGGACAACAGAGGATGAGATGGCTGGATGGCATCACTGACTCGATGGACATGAGTCTGAGTGAACTCCGGGAGTTGGTGATGGACAGGGAGGCCTGGCGTGTTGCGATTTATGGGGTTGCAAAGAGTCGGACACGACTGAGCGACTGAACTGAACTGAGGGTTATAGTAAGGATGGAGTCACTGAGTCTAGTGTCTCAAGATACATAAATTTTCAACAAATGTCACTTTAAGGAAAGTTACAATTGTTACAAATAAGAAGAGGGGATTTTAAGGAGATGAACTGATTTGTCCTAGGTCGGCCTGAAAGGAGCCAAGATTCCAGTCCCTGAAGCTGGGTTCTGTTCGGTCAGAGGGGAGAGAGGATCAAAAGTGGGAAATCTGGGGGTGGACACACTGGTTTTCTCCGCCTGACATTGTGCTTGAGTGTGTTGGGAGAGGGGAGAATTAGGAACCTTGAAGAGGTGCATTTGGAGACAAAAGAGAAAGGGGTCAGAGAGCAGACACCAAAAAAAAAAAAAAAAAAGCTGAGAAAATCAAAGGGCCGCTGGGCAACAATTGTTTGGGGACTATTGTGTTCTGGCCCAGATCCTTTGGCTAGGTCTGAATGGAGTTCCCCAGCCGTGTCCTCCTCTCCCATCAGGGTGCAAGCAGAGGTCAGCTGGGTTCAAGGATGTGACAGCTGCTCTGGACAACAAAACGCACTGCACAAATATTTGTTGTTGTTGTTGATGATGATGATGGTGACATGACGATTTTTGTAACTGTTGGTTTAAAGAACTCTTGGCATCATTTTGCATTTTGCACTGTCCTCGCTGGCCCAAATCCAGGCAACCTGTTGTCAGTCTCCAGGTACCTAATGCCGGTGGGAATTAAGATCTGGTCTTTCAAAACCAGAAGTGACCACCAAAGCCCTCTACGTCCTTGCCACTCAAAGTTGGTCCAAAGACCAGCAGGAACAATGGCATCACCCAGGAGTTTGTTAGAAATGCCCACCCGAGATTGCTTTGAACAGCATTAGACTGAGTTTTAACAGCAACCTCAGATGATGTGCCTGAGCACCACTTCTCTTCTCCAGACTGATGGTTTATTGCCGAGGAAACAAAGGCACAGAGAGGGTGAGAGACTGCCCCAAATCCCAACATGTTTGCACCAGAGTCAGAGTCAGCACCGGAACCCAGGTTTGAGGGCTCCCACACAGCTGCCTTTAGCTAGAAGCCTCTGGTTAAGATGGGTGGAAGTGGAATGGGGCTGAGCCTCCCAAGTAAAGAGAAAAGTTCTCTGTCTTCTCTCCTGAAAGCTGTCCTAGTAGGAAAACAAGGTCCCTCGGTGACCTCACTGAGCTTGGGCCTTGGGTACAGATAGCAAAGTCTACCCAGCTTGCAAACATAAAAAAATCCTCCTCTTCCCAAGAAGCTGGTACAGAAACATTACAGGAGCTGGGCTGTTTCCAGGATGGACCACTTCCTCTCTTTGGGCCTCGGTCTCCTCATTTGGAATCAGAGCTCTCCTCTGACAATAGTGATGAGGCACCTGAACTGCATGGTACTGGGTCCTCTGTAAAGAGTCACATGTGCTTCCAAGCCTGGGGGTCACAAGACACAGGAAGGTCATTCGGTGTCTGCTAAGGAAAAAGTGGGAGGCAGTGGGGAGACTGCACCCAGAAAAAACACAGAGAATCACAAGCCACCACTGTTGGAAATTTTTCTTGGGCCCCACTTGCCAAAGCCAAGCTTTGGAGATTTCCCTTTCCCTGGTGTTCATTTGGGTGACACCAACTTCTTCTCCCATGAACCGTATCAGTTGAAGAATGACAACACTGAAAAAGGCATCAAGTTAGAAATCAACCATTCCATCTTCACTTCCCAGAAGAGGAACCTGAGACCCAGAGAGGGGCAGAGGCCTCCCAGGGGACACACAGCATTAGCAGTAACATCCTGACTCTCCGCCCCTTTGTCTGCAACCCTTCCTATATCATATCCTTCTCACCCCTCTTCTAAGACTAAGTCACAATTCAATATTGACTGTCACGTTTCTCCCTCTATCGGAGGTAGGAGGGTGGTTGAGACTTGGTTATGGTTAGTTCCAGATGTGAGGAAGCTCATTGCTTAGCAGGGGCTTAGCCAGAGGAGACTCTGCTTACTTAAAAGTCACAACCATGGGCTTTCCATGCTCAATGGTAAAGCATCCACCCGCCAATGTAGGAGATACAGATTCCATCCCTGATTCAGGAAGATCTCACATGCCACAAAGCAACCAAGTCTCTGCCACCACAACTTTTGAGCTGTGCTCTAGAGCCCAGAGCAGCCACTACTGAGCCCACATGCCGCAACTGCTAAAGCCTGGGTGCTCTAGATCCTGGGTTCCACAAAAAAAGGAGCCACTAGAATGAGAACACTGAGCACCCTGACCAAAGTAGCCCCTGCTTGCCACAACTAGAGAAAAACCTGCACAGCAATCATGAGCCAACACAGGCAAAATTAAAGAAATAAGTACATATATTTTTAAAAAGTCACAACAGTGGAAGGATGGGAGGTGGTTCCCCCCACCCCCATCCCCGTGATGTGTGGGGTGGGACTGGAGTGAGCAGGGTATAAAGGGGGTGGGACCATTCTAGGGGGGGGGGTACTCTAAGGAAGAGCAGTCAGCTCTCAGGGTTGAAGGACAGCTTTCCAACAAAGATGTTGGAGGATTTAGCAAAGTTGTAGGATACAAAATCAATACACAGAAATCACTTGCATTTCTATATACTAACAATGAAAAATCAGAAAGAGAAATTAAAGACTCAATCCCATTCACCACTGCAACAAAAAGAATTAAATATCTAGGAATAAACTTACCTAAGGAGACAAAAGAACTGTACACAGAAAATTATAAGAAACTAATGAAAGAAATCAAAGGTGACATAAACAGATGGAGAAATACTCCATGTTCCTGTGTAGGAAGAATCAATATTGTGAAAATGACTACACTACCAAATGCAATCTATAGATTCAATGCAACCCCTATCAAATTACCAATGGCATTTTTCACAGAACTAGAACAAAAAATTTCACAATTCATATGGAAACACAAAAGACCCCAAATAGCCAAAGTATTCTTGATAAAGAAGAATGGAGCTGGAGAAATCAACCTTCCTGACTTCAGATTATACTACTAAGCTACAGCCATCAAGAAAGTATGGTACTGGCACAAAAAACCAGAAATATAGACCAATAGAATAAGATAAAAAGCCCAGAAATAAACCCATGCACTTATGGTTACCTTATTTTTGACAAAGGAGGCAAGAATATATAATGGGGCAAAGACAGCCTCTTCAATAAATGGTGCTGGGAAAACTGGCCAGTTAAATGTAAAAGAATGAAATTAGAACACTTCCTAACACCATACACAGAGATAAAATGGGTTAAAGATCTGATCAGAAACTATGAAACTCTTAGAGGAAAACACAGGCAGAAGACTCAGTGACATAAATCAAAGCAAGGTCTATGACACACCTCCTAGAGCAACGGAAATAAAAACAAAAGTAAACAAGTGGGACCTGATTAAACTTAAAAGCTTTTGCATAGCAAAGGAAACTATAAGGAAGGTGAAAAGACAACCCCAGAATGGGAGAAAATAATAGCAAATGAAACAACTGACAAAGGATTAATTTTCAAAATATACAAGCAACTCATACAACTCAATGCCAGAAAAACAAACAACCCAATCAAAAAGTGGGAAAAAGACCCAAACAGACATTTCTCCAAAGAAGACATACAGATGGCTAACAAACACATGAAAAGATGCTCAACATCACTCATTATTAGAGAAATGCAAATCAAAACTACAGTGAGATATCACCTCACACCAGTCAGAATGGCCACCATCAAAAAGTCTACAAACAATAAATGCTGGAGAGGATGTGGAGTAAAGGGAATGCTCTTGCACTGTTGGTGGGAATGTAAATTGATACAGCCACTATGGAAGGCGGTATGGAGATTTCTTAAAAAACTAGGAATAAAACTACCATATGACCCAGCAAGCCCACTCTTAGGCATATACCCTGAGGAAACCAAAGTTGAGAAAGACACATGTATCCCATTGTTCATTGCAGAACTATTTACAATAGCTAGAACATGGAAGCAACCTAGATGCCCATAGACAGTTGAATAGATAAAGAAGTTGGGGTACATATACACAATGGAACATTACTCTGACATAAAAAGGAACACATTTGAGTCAGTTCTGATGAGGTGGATGAACATAGAACCTATTATACAGAGTGAAGTGAGTCAGAAAGAGAAAGAGAAATATCGTATTCTAACACATATATATGGAATCCAGAAAAATCTCACTGAAGAATTTATTTACAGGGCAGCGATAGAGAAACAGACATAGAGAACAGATTTATGGACATGGGGAGAGGGGAGGAGAGTGTGAGATGTATGCAAAGAGTAACATGGAAACTTACATTACCATATGTAAAATAGATAGCCAATGGGAATTTGCTGTATGGCTCAGGAAACTCAAACAGGGGCTCTGCATCAACCTAGAGGGGTGGGATGGGGTGGGAGATGGGAGGGAGGTTCAGTGGGGAGAGGATATATGTATACCTATGGCTGAATCATGTTGAGGTTTGGCAGAAAACAACAAAATTCTGTAAAGCAATTATCCTTCAATTAAAAAAGAAAAAGAAAAAAAAAAGTTGCAACAGTGAAAGGATGGGAGGCGGCTCCCCCACCCCACCCCCTGCAATGTGTGGGGTGGGACTGGAATGAGCAGGGCGTCCAGCGGGTGGGACCATTCTAGGGGTTGGGTACCCTAGGGAAGAGCAGTCTGCTCTCAAGGTTGGAGGACAGCGTTCCAACAAAAATGTTGGAGACCTGGAAAAGTAATTTTTGGCTCCACCTTGAGAAAAGCAAGCGGCAAAGTCAAAACTAATAAATATTTAATTAAAGGTCTACAGAAGGTAGCACGGTGTCAACATCATTAAGTTGCTAAATTAATTATTCCTAAAAATTTCACTACATGTGAAAACAATTTCAATTTTCTCACTTTGCAAGAATGTCCCAGTTCACCCAATCAGTCCTAAGAAGTGGCAGCCATTATAAATTAGGGCCTTGTAACCAAGTAAAGCAAAATTAAAATTATTAAAAAATTCTTTCAAAGATTTTATCATAAAAAAGCTCTGCATAATGTGTGGGATGTTGCTTTTTTAAAGAGTTTGCTATGATGAGGGTTGAGACCTCCGAAACAGGGGTACTTAAGGGCCTGCATACTTTGGAATGTTGACCGGCTCAGGGCTGGTGGCAGACTAGCCGGCCATAAATCCTTGGGCAAGTCACTTGGCAACTCTGAGATTCTGAAACATCCAGGGGAGTCAGAAACCCCAACTTTGGGAGCCTGTTGTGAGAATTCATGTCAGGCAGAGAAATATGGATACTAGCTGGGAAGCAAAATTTAAATGGGTGGCAAAATAGCTCAATATCCAAGATAATAAGTTAGTGCAATATACTTTTGAACTGTGATGTTGGAGAAGACTCTTGAGAGTCCCTTGGACAGCAAGGAAATCCAACCAGTCCATCCTAAAGGAAATCAGTCCTGAATATTCACTGGAAGGACTGATACTGAAGCTGAAACTAATACTTTGGCCACTTGATTCGAAGAACTGACTCATTGGAAAAGACCCTGATGCTGCGAAAGATTGAAAGCAGGAGGAGAAGGGTACGACAGAGGATGAAATGGTTGGATAGCATCACTGAATCAATGCATATGAGTTTGAGTAGACTTTGGGAGCTGGTGATGGACAGGGAGGTCTGGCATGCTGCAGTCCATGGAGTCGCAGAGTCAGACACAACTGAGCAGCTGAACTGAACTGACTTTTTAAAAGCAAAATTAATGCACATATCAAAGAAGGCAGATGAGCAAAATACTAAATATGAAAGTACCATCAGATACTAGGGCTGGCCATTCTTGAGGGACCATTCTAGTTTTGGTACTGGTGGCACAGTTCCTTCATGCCTCGGTTCCTTTATCTGAGGGACAAGGCTAATCATCTTCCCAACTGGAGGAGTTTGGAGGAGCAGAAATGGGGTGGCTCAGATGGTAAAGAATCTCCCCACAATGCGGTAGACTCCGGTTCCATTCCTGGGTTGGGAAAATCCCTGGAGGAGAACATGGCAACCCAGTCCAGATTTTTTTGCCTGGAGAATCCCATGAGCAGGGGAGCCTGGCGAGCTACAGTACATGGGGTTGCAAAGAGTCGGGTACGACTGAGCGATTAATATTCCTACCAAGGCAACCCACTCCAGTGTTCCTGCCTGGAGAATCCCAGGGACGGGGGAGCCTGGTGGGCTGCCGTCTATGGGGTCGCACAGAGTCGGACACGACTGAAGTGACTTAGCAGCAGCAGCAGCAGCAGCAGCAGCAAAGGATTTAGAACAGTGCGTGGCAGGTAGGCGCTTTAAATCTTTACTGTTACCGTGAAAAGAAAGCATTGCGTTCGGTGGGAACTTCACACGTCATAGGAGAAAGCCAAGGTCACATTGTCTCCAAAATTTGGTTTGGGCCAGGGCTGGGCAGAGGCGCGACCTTGCTGCAGTTGGCAGCAGCCCGCGCCGCAGCTCCCGGCCCCAGGAGGCGCTTGAGGGGCTCGGGGTTACCGGACCGGGCGCCGGGGAGCCGGGGAGCCGGGCGGGGAGCGCGCGGGGCCGGCGCGGCCACCCGCTGGTCCTCGCAGCGTTCGCGTCTCCGCCTTTGTCCCGCTTCGCAAGGCCGGCCGCGCGCTCCTCCCAGCGCCCCGAGGCGGCCGAGCGCCCTTTGTCCGCCCAGCGGCGTCTGGGGGCGGCCCTGCCACTTGATCCAGCCGCCCAGCAAGCCCTTCATTAGGCCCGGCCGCACTTCAAAGTGTGCACGACCTTCCAGCTCCGAAGGCGAGCCCCGCGGTCCCAGAGGGCGCGGTGGCTGTTCCTGCCCTGCCGCGCCCGGGACACCGAGAGGGCGCGGGAGTCGGGGCTCAGGGTGAACGTCAGCTCCTTTGGTGAGAGGTGGGGGGACATCTTCCCCCCAAGCCGGCCAATAATGGAACGCTTCTTGTCCATTTCAGACTCTAAACAGAAATCTTCTCAGAACGTCTGAGAAAGCTTTTCCTTTGCTGAAAACAGAGATCAGATGTGGTTAATCCAGTCTTTCCTGTTTCTCCTGGCTTGAGCAAGATGTGATTGTTGGAGTTACAGCAGCTCCCTTGCATTTATGAGGGAATGGCCCCAAATTTCACAGTGACCCCATCATCATGAGCTGCTGAACCAATGCCTGTTAAGACCTATCTATAGACATCTTACTACCTGAGGGAAATCACCCCCCTCTCTGTTTAAGCTGCTGTTAGGAGGGTTTTGTGTTGACCAAGCCTTTTATAGCCATCATGCCATCTAATCTTTGTATTAATTCTATGAGAAAGTGGTTTTATTGCCATGTAAGAATTTTTTTCACAAGCTCTATCTGCTAAGGCTCTGCTTTTGCAGTTCTGCCCTGACTCTTGAAAAGCAGACTGTAGTCCATTTGCACTCACCCCAACACAGTAAGTTGGAGTTTTACTCTACCCAGATGTGGTCTAAGCAAGAAAGAGAAACAGATTGCTTTGAGAAACAGATGTGAGCCAGAATCCACGACCTCCATCCAATAACAAGGGAGGAACTGGTGAGTTGAGGCTGGAAAAAGATCTGGGAATCTTAGGGTTCTGGGATTGCCACAGCCATTCTGACCGTGATGCAGTTTACTGGTGGATACTGGGGATGAACAGAAGGCACGCTGAGGATTCTCTGAACATTTCTGGGACCCGGGCGGAGCCAGTCTCCTTCTCTAGAAGCTCCAAAGGAGGACAGGGTGGGTGGTGCTTTTAAAGCTCCCCATTAGAGTCAGTCAAATGATACAAACCTCCACTTGCTTCTGATACTACGGTCTGCTATTTCACCATTAAGGTTGTCATTTGGGTTAACAAGCAAACATCCTGGGAGGTGAAGAAGAAGGTGAATACTATCAATCCTTCACTCCTCAGTATGGATTATTTGCTTCAATTTTGTAAGATGTAGGCAAAAAGTTCTCAAAGAAAAGAAGTTTTATTAGGGGATGTTGAATAAATGTTATAGCATGAATACGCTTGTGTATGAATGAGCTGCATTCATAAAGGAGGGCTCAGAAACTTACTGGTGGGCTGAGGAGCTTAACCCAGGTGTGTGTACACACACACACACATACACACACACAAACTCTCTAACAGGAGATGCAAAGCTTTTGAGGTCTTAGGTAGCAGAAACAAACTTAAGAAGTTCGAGAGGTGAAAACAAGGGTGCTAATGTAACAAGACTAAGTTTACCAAAGGCTGATGTCAGATGCTAAACATTTGTCCACAATTGCCTCACACAGGGGGAGATGGGAAAGGCAAGGCTTAATAGCAGCAAGGATGACAAAGATGGGGATGAGGGTGGCGTGGGGGAAGGAAAGGGAGAGGGGAGGCTGGTTCCAGCTCCTGTGACTCTGGAGTAGGACCTGGCTGCCAAAATATTAATGAGTTTCTGAGCCACTGTAACACAAGCACAGTTTTCAGAACGGGAGACCCCAGAGGCATGAGAGTCAGACCACACCTGAAGTCTAGGGCTCAGTTCTGGGAAGAAACAAGGGCAAATGGGGACCAGAGGAAAAGCCACGTGACAGGAAAGGGAACTGGGGTGGCAAGCAGGGCAGAAGATGTGGCCTCAGAGAAGCCGGAAGGCTGCGGGGGGGCAGCTGGAGAGCAAGGGCTATGTCTGACTCAGCTTGGTATTCCCTGTGCCTGATGCACAGCCAGACACGTTCATGGCTCTGTTTAACAGTTCCTGAATGGACAAACTGGAGCATCCCAAAACGAAAGAGCTTTCCCACGAAGGAGAGTTCTCCATCCGTAAGAGTGTATCTGTACAAAATAGATGGTCCCTTGCTGGAGTTTTCCTAGGAGAGATCCAAGCATCTGATAAGGGCTTGGAATAGATGCTAAAGATCTATGTCCTGAGCATCTTATTCCATAAGTCTAGATATTAAAGGGCTTCCCAGGAGGCTCAGTGATAAAGAACCCACCTGCCAATGCAGGAGACCTGGGTTCGATCCTTGGGCTGGGAAGATCCCTTGGAGAAGGAAATGGCAACCTACTCCGGCATTCTTGCCTGGGAAATCCCATGGATGGAGGAGCCTGGAGGGCTATAGTCCACGGCACCACAAAGAGCCAGATGCAACTGAGTGACTAAACAACAACAAAGATATTAAAGTCTGCCTCTAAGACTGTATTTCTCTTTCATCAGTGGTTCCCAAAGAGAAGGGAGGGATGAAGAACAAACCAGTGTGAGGGCTGTCAGCTCCCTGAAACTACTCCCCTCTCCCCACTCTCAAGAGGAAGGCACCCCTCCCTGGCCGCACCCCCGGTGCACCCCTTCACTAAGAGTGTTCATTGTGCTGTGTTTTTCCTGCCTCTGCCTGGTTCACGTGTAACAACCTCTCTTCCTGGAGGTCTGGCTGCATTTGCTTTGTACCATTTTGCCATCAACATTCACACGGTACTGCTTGAAGAGTACCTGTTAGTAAACATGCATTGAATGAATGGATGGATGAATCCGGCACTCTTTAGACTTTGTTAGGAATGTGTTTTCTACAGTGGCATATCATTTATACATATTCTTAGGTAGAGTTTGTGTATACTCTTCCGCTGGAGGAAAAAGGAAGGCAGATGGGGGTGGGAGGTGGGGCGACACTCGGAAGAAGTAAAAACGACCCTCTGTGGGTTTCAGAAATGTCTGGGATGCGATGCCTGAAGCTGAAACATCAGGTCGCATTTACTCTGGCTGGTTTGTAAGCAACTATACATTTCCTAAAAAAACAAAAAACAAACAGCAAAACATCTCGTTACTCATTTGTAAAGAAATCGTGTGAGCGTGTACCTCTGAGATTCTGGGTCTTGATAGCCTTTATTTTACTTGCTTTGGTCTCCAGGGTTTAGAAAAATTGTGTATTGATCTTGTGCTGTGTGTAAGGGCTTTCAATGTTGTTGCTCTTGTGGTGATGGTCCTGCCCTGCAGCCTGCAAGATCCTAGTTCCCCAATCAGGGATTGAACCCTTGAGAAAGAAAAGGGCAGAGTCCTAACTACTGGTGACTTCCCTGGTGGGTCAGACGGTAAAGTGTCTGCCTACAATGCGGGACACCTGGGTTCGATCCCTGGGTGGGGAAGATTCTCTGGAGAAGGAAATGGCAACCCCCTCCAGTATTCTTGCCTGGAAAATCCCACGGATGGAGGAGCATGGTAGGCTACAGTCCATGGAGTCACAAAGAGTCGGACATGACTAAACAACTTCACTTTCACTCGCTAACTACTGGAATTCCCTGTGCAAGGGTTTTCTGTTTTGTTTTTTAAGTCTTTATTGAACTTGTTACAATATTGCTTCTGGTTTGCGTTTTGGTTTTTCATCCTTGAAGCATGTGGAATCTTAGCTCCCTGACCAGGAATAGAGCCCGCACCCCCTGAATTGGAAGGTGAAGTCTTAACCACTGGACCACCAGGGAGGTCCTTGTGTAAGAGTTTGTAATGAGCAGGAGGGGAAAAAGTGCTTGAAGAAATTTCAGTGGTGGTGGGGGGCGGGGAGCTCTCTATTGCCTATCACAGTTCCTGCTGCTAAAGCTGTGTCTGACCCACAGTAGGGACTCAGTCAATACTCAGAGAATGGATAGAATCATTACTGTCTGCTTCAGTGATAAATATCACACAAGGAGCACATTATTAATAGTACTAGTTCATCTACCAACACCAGAATGGTTAAGTGTGATTCTGATGTTAAACACAAAGAAATAATATGAAGGAACTAGTCAGTGGTAACTGAATATTAGGATTCAGAACAAGTCATGCCTGGGTGTTACCAGCCACCTGCCCAATCTGTTCTTCCCCTAGTTATTCTTGGATCCAGATCTCTGGCTACCTTTTTCAATGCTTTTGAAGACAAGATAGGATATAAGTATTAAGCTGGTGGGTAGATAGAGAGTGAGCTAAATGACAGATGGAAGATGGACAGTGAAATTGATGGGTGAATAGGCAACTGCACACAAAGGCTCCCTCTCTGTCTGTACCTATAGTATCAGCCTGGCAATTTTAGTCTGGCAACACATCCTAACCAAATAGATTGGCCTCTAACTCTTCCCTGCCAGTCCTATGCCCCACCCGGGGTTGCAAACCCTGTGAAGTCTTGAAAGTGGAGCACACTTCACTACAGTTTTTGCCAGACCTCATCAATTCAGGAAGATGATACTCCAGCCAGTGGAAAGATACTGAGTGCACGCAAAAACTCCTTAATTGTGGGTTTCCTTTTGCTGTCTGCTCCCTTAATAAATTTGGAAAGTATTTTATGGAAATTATATTCTTTGAGTGGAGCCCTCACATTTTCCAGCTTCACGAGCTAGAGCAGAGACGGGGCAGAGCAGGACAGAGGGAAACAACCGCCTGGGAAAAATACTGCTGCCCACGGAGACGGTTATTGTCACTGCATCTGCTTTTCAACTCTAAATCAAACTCCTCTTAGGGAAGCTGTATGTAAAGGTGGACTTTGGGGATGCTCATGTGCAGGGGGAGCCAGAAATCTGATGGGCAGGCAACAGAATGGTGGTGAGACAGAACGCTTGGCACCTAGAATAACTCCAAGGGCAGAAAGTATCATATAAAGTAAGCCTGGAGCTGCCTGGGATGAGATTGGGTGACTTAAGGAGGATGCGCGGGGGAGAGTGAGTGAAGTGGAGAAAAGAGAGGATGTTGGTCCAGCCAACAGGCAGAGCTAGAAGGGCGGCCTCGTGGGAAAGTCTGGAGGCCAGGAGCCCAGGGAGAGAGATAGCCCCTAGATTGTTTTGAATCTGCTTCTGGTCTCAAAGCCAGAGTTCCTGCAGCTGCTCTGTACTTCTGCCTGTCCGGCCCCTACAGGCATTTCCGGCATAACTGCTCTCTCCGTGGGTGGCATTTCAGACTGTGGATCTGGGCTGCTTGGGTTTCACTTCTGCTGTTTACTTATTAGCTGTGTGACTTTTAGCAAGTGTCTTAACCATTCTGTACCTTGATTTTTCCTATCTATAAAATGGGAATGATAAGACTAAGTAAGCTAGTAAGTGGTACGTTAAGGATTTGCTCTCATCACCGGCATCGTGATCATTCTCTATCTCTGTTAATTCCCTGGATCTGAAAGATCCTCTGAAGAAGGAAACCTATTCCAATATTCTTGCCTGGGAAATCCCATGGACAGAGGAGCCTGATGGGCTATAGTCCAAGGGGTCACAAAAGAGTCAGGCATAACTTAGTAAGTGAAACAACAACAAATCTCTGTTCAGGGCAATGAGGAAGGTCAGTTTATCTACTTGTGGGGAACGGGTGATGTCCAATTCCACTCTCATCCGCCTTTCCTGGAACCTACACTCTCCAAGGCCAAGACAAATGAAGGCATTACCACTCAAAGGGGAAGAGGAGGGAGACTTGAGGTAGAGAAGGAAGTGGCAGAGCTCATGCCAGAGGCACAAACGAAAGTCGTTTACACGGCTCCCCCGCAGTAGGGCAGAGGAGATATCCCTTAAGTCCTTGCATGGGCCCCAGAAGCAAAGATGAACAGCCCTGGAAGAGGACGGACCCCGGGGGAGCTCCAGGGCCTCAATAGACCAAGGAGTCGGAGAGGGAAGAACAGAAAGGTCTGAGGGGAGGAGGTCTCTCTGCAAACCTGGGAGGGCAGCCATCAAAGCGGAAGTCCTGCTGGCTATGGTGGGAGGGATTCACACTGGGATAAACAGCGGCCACTGCCTCTCCGCCTTCAGCCAGTCCCAGGGGTGGGGGGTGGGGGGTGAGAATCTGGTGTGGAAGATGATGTGAGCATCATCTGTTCAGTGATGAAAACCATGACTCTTCTTTCTACAGGTGGGGGATGGAAGGCCAGCCCTGGCTTCTTCATAACCTGCCGAGTCCTGGGGGTCTGTCAGGATGCATCTAACATGTGAAAGTTCTTTGGTTGTAATTAGGGACTTCATAAGTTGAATCAGTGGATTATTATAATGAATTTGACATTTTCGACAGAACACTCTGGAGTGTATAGGGGTGCATGTGATAACTGCTCAGTGATTGACTGATACAGGTTCTTTCTTAAAAACCTCTTCCTGATTATAGCCACTCGACTTTAAATCCCTTAAAACACAAACTTAACCCATCACAGGTTTTGTGGGGAAATAACTCAAAACTACTTCAACATTGATGCTCACAGTGAGACTTTCATGTTCAAATTTTAACTTGGAGTTGTAATTTGCCTGCCCTTTTAATGAGCTATTATTAAAACCAGTGGCTGGCTTAAAGGCTTCCTAAATTAACACTGAGAAACTTGGCTTTCCTAGTTGGGTTTGGGGAGAGTTCCAGCAGTGTGGCCCATTCCTGGTTATTGATAACTTTTGGAATCCTGCTGGGTTGGCCTGCCTTATGCCTACAAAGCAAAGAAAGGTGAAGACAAGTAATAATGGAGACCTAAAAATACATCATCAGGAATAAATGTGTTGTGAGGAAATTCCAAGCTTTATTAAATGCACTTTTGGTAAAAGAAGCCCTACAGAGAATTTCTTAATAAATTTCAGAGAGGGGAGGTGTTTGGTCACTGGAGTAGCCTACATAAGCAATTGTGGTATTTCTGGAATGTCAAAACGGCAGATTGCTGGAGGTGATCACTCAGCCTCTATCACAACTGTTTCTTAGGATAGGCGGGGGTGTAGGACAGTGGTTTCAGGTTGGCTGAGACTCCTGTTCTTGTATTAAAGAATTCTGTGAGTGACATGGACTCCTCAGTTTGGAAAGAGCTTGAGAGTGTAGCCATTCCTACATGGAGCCAATCTTCCCACGTGTAAAAATCTGTGGCCGGAAGAGACACTGTCCTGATATTAAACACCTTGGTAACTCGTTCCCAAGTCCAACAACACCCACAGCCAGGAAATACTTCTTGATGTTTAGCCTAAGTCCCTCATGCTTCAGGGTAAGCTCATTTCCTCTCACTCTGTCCAAAACAGAAATAGGGAACAGCTGCTCTCCATCCATTGGTTCATGCTCCTGAAGACCTTTACTTCATCCATCCCCTAAGTCTTCTCTTCTCCAGAATAAATAGTCAAACTCCCAGAAACATTCTCTGAGACTGACCCAAACCACAGTGTCCAATTACTTTCTGAGTGCTTCCTTTAATTCCAACACTGACCCAAGGTACCGTCTTGGCCTTTATTCAGCCTTGAATAGTGCCCATTAGCTGTGTGATGCAGAGACCGGAAAGTAAACCAAGGCTCCTTCCAATACGAGAAGAAGACTTGCCACAACTTCCAGTTTCCCCAACCCCATGAGCCATGAAATCTAATCCTCAACAACCTTATTGACATAATGGCTGTACTTTTATTCCTAGCTTTGTGCCAGATGTTGCCTTATACATTTCATATAGATCAGTTGGGCTTCCCTGGTGGCTCAGATGGTAAAGAATCCGCCTGCAATGCAGGAGACCTGGGTTTGATCCCTGGGTCAGGAAGATCCCCTGGAGAAGGGCATGGCAACCCACTCCAGTATTCCTGCCTGGAGAATCCCATGGACAGAGAAGCCTAGCAGGCTACAGTCCCTGGGGTCACAAAGAGTTGGACATGACTCTCATGCAACAATTCTATTGGATATTTTTATCTTTACTTCACAGATGAAGAAATAACTTCTAAAGATCTCACTATTAATAAGTGGCTGGGATTTGAACACGAGAGTGTCAGACTCAGAGCCTGGACTCTTGCCACAGTGCCAGGCTAAGATCTGTTTTCTGCTCCAAAGAGTCTCATCAAGACTGGGATGACTGAAATGGCCAGAAAGGAGGACCATAAGAATATCTTCTCTACTGCCCTATTCCTGGAGCTGAGTCCCCTTTCTCACTCATGCTGATCTTCTCCTAGCCCTGGAGAATTTCATTCTTCAGACATTTCATTTAAAACAATGAACTCTGTTATTGCACTTACTACATTTAATTATAAAGATCTGTATAGTCAAAGCCACAGTTTTTCCAGTAGTCATATATATATATATATATATATATATATATATATATATGGGAGGCTTGGACTTTGGCTGAGGGCCGAAGAATTGATACTTTCGAATTGTGGTGCTGGAGAAAACTCTTGAGAGTCCCTTGGACAGCAAGGAAATCCAACCAATTGATCCTAAATGAAATTAACCCTGAATATTCATTGGAAGGATTGATGCTGAAGCTCCAATACTTTGGCCACCTGATGCTGAGTCAATTCTTTGGAAAAGACCCTGATGCTGAGAAAGATTGAGGGCAGGAGAAGGGGCAACAAAGGGTGAGATGTTTGGATGGCATCACCAACTCAATAGACATGAGTTTGGACAAACTCTGAGAGATGGTGAAGGACAGGGAAGCCTGGGGTGCTGCAGTCCATGGGTTGCAAAGACTTAGTGACTAAGCAACAGAAGGTGGAGACTTCAGCTTTGTTTTTATCTTTTCAGTACGTAGCATGGTGCCATATATTGAGTAGACACTAAAAATGTGTTCAGAATCTGCCTGAATGGATGGGTGGATATAACACACACAAATCCATACTTACTAATCACCCCAATTCTCAAATCAAAAGTACTTATATGATACATAAAAGTACTTATATGATACATATAGAAACACATGGGTCCCTTGTATAAATTCCTCTCTTCTGTTTCCACCTCCACCTCCAACCCCTCTACAAAGCTGGTTTGGGAGCATCGAACAGTTGAGAGATAAAGAATTGAATCTCATTTTCCCCTGTAACTCAGTGTGCGACCTTGGACAAGTCACTTGTTTTCTCATCTGAATTATGAGGGGAATGGCCTGGATGGTATTTGAGCCCCTTTTCTGTCTTAACTTCCCATAATTCTATGGCTATCTACCTCCCTTAATCAGACTTATCTAAATAATCACAAAAAACACCACTTCATGCTGGAGAAACACAGTCATAATAGACTAAGCAAAACCAAATGCCCTTCAATATCCTGTTGTGAGCTATAAAATGTCCCCTAAAATCACATTTTCCCCTTGAAACAGGATGTAAGAAAAATATTTTCCTATTAAATCCATTTAAAGTGCAAGGGAAAGCATTTACTCTGTGATTTGCCGTCCAACTCAATAAAAAGGGGAGGATTCAGCCATGTTAATTACAGAAGATACTGTCAGGAAAGCAAAGGCGGTGGAAATTCAGGTTGGAAACCAAGATGCCACGCCAACAACATGATGCGCGAGTTTTCTGGAAGGAGCTTCCAAGTGTGTATTGAGCAGTTTATGTCTGCCATTACGTGGGGAAAACCAGTAAATGAGTTTTTATGAAGTGATTTATGAAACTCCTGGGGTGGAGGGGGGGAGAACTGGGAGGAAGTGGCACCACCATACAAGCCTGTGGGGGAGAGGGGAGAGAGAGGGCTTGAACTTTGGTAGCTGCCGATTACATTGCTGCAAGCTGTGTTCTCTGAAACGGGTTAAGCAAAGTGGGACACTCCTTAAAAGAGGTGAAAGAGGCTAGAAGATTTCAGAGGAAATCTTGGTACTTGAGATACCTGGAAGCCTCCTGTTAGATTAGAGCTTTTAAGGGTAGAGATTCTGTTTTCCTTATTTCTGTAGTCCCTTGGAGTGTTAGGAGCAGGGCTAGAAACATTGCTCCAGAAATGGAAAAAGAAGAGGTGGATCTCTCTGTTCATCCAGGAAGACAGAAAGAGGCGTCTCCTCAGCTCATAATCAGCTCTCTTTTCTGTTGGAGTGAACCCCCTGCTCTGTGCTGTGCTTAGTCACTCAGTCGTGTCCGACTCCTTGTGACCCCATGGTCTGTAGCCCGCCAGGCTCCCCTGTTCATGGGATTTCCCATGGCAAGAATACTGGAGTGGGCTGCCATTTCCTTCTCTAGGGGATCTTTCCTACCCAGGGATTGAACCCAGGTCTCTTGCATTGCAGGCAGATTCTTTACCAACTGAGCTACCAGGAAGCCCCGTGGTAGGCAGAATTATAGCCCGCCAAGGATGTCCAAGTCTCAATCCCTGGAACGTGTGAGTGCTTGGCAAGGGGAAACCGAGGTTGCAGATGGAATTGAGGTTATTAATCACCTGGCCTCCAGATACAGAGATTATTTCAGACTACCAGGTGAGTCCAATATAATCACAAGCGTTCTTAAACATAGACGAGAGAGGAGCCGAGCTGGTGTTGTCAAATGATAGGTTGTAAGAAAAGTGATGCCGTTGTCAGAAACCTATTTATCTTGTGTATCTAAAATTTTATACTTGTTAATTAGCAAGCCCCTCCCCCAGCCCCTGGTAACCACTATTCTTTTCTCTCCTTCTATGGGTTTGACTATGTTGTTGTTATTCTTGCTTAGTCAGTAAGTCATGTCCCACTCTTTGTGACCCCATGGACTGCAAGCACACCGGGCTCCTCTGTCCATGGATTTTCCAGGCAAGAATAGTGGAGTGGGTAGCCATTTCATCTTCCAGGGGATCTTTTAGACCCAGAGATCGAGCCCACATCCCCTGAATTGGCAGGCAGATTCTTTACCATCTGAGCCACCAGGGAAGCCCTTGATTATTTTAGATACTTCATATAAGTGCAATCATGAAGTATTTATTCTTCTGTGAGTGGCCTCTTTCACTTCACATAATGTCTTTCAGTTTAATCTGTGTTGTTGTATATTGCAGGATTTCCTTCTTTTTTAACGACCGAATAATATTCCACTGTATGTATATATCATGCTCCTTTTTTGAACCCACTCATCTATTAATGGATATTTAGATAGCTTCCATGTCTGAGTGCTTGCAAATAGTGCTATGAGCATGGAAGTATAACTATCTCTTTGATATCCCAATTTCAATTCTTTGAGCTAAATATCCAAAATTAGAATTGTTGGATTATATGGTAGTTCTGTCTCTAATGTGAGGAAACTCCATATTGTTTTCCATAGTGACTACACCATTCTGCACACCAATCAACAGTGTACAAGGGTTCCAATTTCTCCATCATCCTGACTTCTTTAGCTAGGTTCCTTTTTAGGAACAAAAGTTTATTCTTTGAGTTTCTCATTCCTAGAGTCATGGTCCTTTTTTAGAGCCCCTGAGAAAAAATATTTTTTGAAGACTTTCTTTAGGTCCACATCCTAAAGTGAAAACACACAGTCTCCACATTCTCTCCTCTTGGCATTGTGAGTTCCACCATGGCATGGCCAGCCTTCCAGGGCTTGTCACTCCAATCCTCCTAATCAGGTCTTTCCTATTGGTTCAGTTCAGTGCTCAGTCATGTCCGACTCTTTGCGGCCCCATGGACTACAGCACGCCAGGCTTCCCTGTCCATCGCCAACTCCTGGAGCCTACTCAAACTCATGTCCTGTTGGTTAGATCTAGGTATAACCTAACAGGTCCTTCCTCTCTGTCCTTTACCTACTGAAAGATAACACTGTCATGATGGTAAGTGACGAATGCACCCTATAGACTATTTTACAAGATATCTTGATATAGGCTGTATCAGTTAGGATAAGGTAATTATGCTACAGTAACAAGCAACCACACATCTCCGTGGACAACAAGAGCAAAGGTTTACTTCTCACTGCCAGCACACGTCCTTGGTTGGCTGTGCTCTGCGTCCTCTATACTCAGGGACCCAGACTCATGACCCAGCGGTAAGTCACAGATTGCCATGGCAGAGGCAAAAGCGAGAACAGTGTATCACACATGAACTCTTAAATGTGCTGCCCAGAACCAACACCTGTCACTTTTCTAAGCTGAAAGGAATTACCCGATCATGTTAGTCATCAATAGGCCAAGGAGCTATAATCCTCCCCTTGGAGGGGCCAAGAATATGACTGAACAATAAAATAGATGGTTTCCAGTTACTGTTTATATATTAATAGCAACTGTGGCAAGTCTATGATTTCATATACACAGAAAATTGGTCTCTCTGTACTGCCTTGTAGGGATTTATACTTCCAGGCATTGAGCACCCTCCATACAGCAGTAATGCCTGCTTACTAGGGTGGTAGGGCAATAAAACCAACATCTCTATAAAGGACGCAGCAATGACAAAGCCTCAGCGGCTGACAGCAAGTTTATTTCTCACTCACAGCACAGTTCGGTCGTGACTTGGGTATCTGGATGGGCCAGAATACCCTCCTTTTGGCAGAGGCTGAATTTAATGGCTTTTATGAGTCCCCAAATGATTCTAAGCTGCCTTCATCTATCCTAATTGTATGGAGGGTGCTGTTACAGGGAACTATTGATTATCTTCAAGAATTTCAATATGCCTCACTGTTTTTCAAGAGAAGAGAGCCTAGTCTAATGAATGAAGCATTGTTACAAATGAAACATAATTTAGGTACCATTTCACACTCAGCAGTTTGTAATACACTTCCATTATGCTTCTGTGCTTCCTTTTTATTTACATCTCTCGGCTTTACGAGGTTTCGAATAGTTATTAAGTCCGTGGTCAACTGAAGTGACCTTGCTCTTTGAGGTTAGAGGAGTAAAATAAGATAATAAAAATGCAACATCTTTCATCTTATGGTCTGTGGGATACAAAAGATCTTTGTAACTTTTCTAGGAATTTGATGTGCTTGTGGTCACTTGTGGCTTTAGAGCCTGATGTCTTGAGCTCACTTGGGTCTCATCTCCATAATCCCCTTTGCTCTTTGCAGATGCAGAGAAAAAAAACTTAGACTTTTCTCCAGAACTTTTAACCAAAAAACCCAACCCCAGCACACTACTCACTGAAGGCTTGCTGTAGTTTGGCCCCTTTCCACTCGAAAAGTCTACACAGTGGGCTACTCTCTCCTCTCCTGGCCCCTTCCCTGAGTTCTGGTTCCTCCCTCTTACTCTCAATTCAATCCCATTCATTTTATTATGCAGGGTGCTTTAACTCTTCTTTCCTTCTACTCTGCCCCAGGCTTAACTTCACAGAAGCCAGAGACTCAATGTCTCAATAAAACAAGGGGCTATTTCTGCGAGACGGAATCATTGGTAGAGATTTTGTAATTTCTTTCTCAATTTCTCTCCCTTACTCTGTTGGTAGAAGAAAGCCATATGAAAATTTATTTTCGTCATACAGGAGGGCTGAAGTAGCTACAGTTTGGGTTTCAAATACTATTTTCCCTCTCCCTTTCAGGTACTTACGTACTTTCTTGACATCTATTTGTGATAAACTTATTTAACACAGAGGGCCTTAAACTTTTGCTCTCAGCAATGCCTCACACTCTTAAAAAATTACTAAGGGCTCTAAAACTATTTGTGTCAAATATTCATTCAGTTAAAAACAAAGAATGGATATATCTTAACACAAGTGGCATTTTTTTTTTGGTGAAACAAATATATTACCAAAACAACTTAATGAGAATTGTTTTATATTTTTGCAAATCTCTTTTAAAGTTTGACTTAATAGAAGACAGCTGTTCTGCACAGTGTTTTGCAACATCACAAGCCACCCGCCTCTAGGAAACCCAACTGTGCGCAGTTCATGCAAGACAAAGAACTAAAAGACAAATGTATGGATGTGAGAGTTGGACTGTGAAGAAAGCTAAGCGCCGAAGAATTGGTGCTTTTGAACTGTGGTGTTGGAGAAGACTCTTGAGGGTCCGTTGGACTGCAAGGAGATCCAACCAGTCCATTCTAAAGGAGATCAGCCCTGGGATTTCTTTGGAAGGAATGATGCGAAAGCTGAAACTCCAATACTTTGGTCACCTCATGCGAAGAGTTGACTCAGTGGAAAAGACTTTGATGCTGGGAGGGACTGGGGGCAGGAGGAGAAGGGGACAACAGAGGATGCGATGGTTAGATGGCATCACTGACTCGATGGACCTGAGTTTGAGTGAACTCCGGGAGTTGGTGATGCTCCTGGGAGGCCTGGTGTGCTGCAATTCATGGGGTCAAAAAGAGTCGGATACGACTGAGTGACTGAACTGAAGTGATGAAAATAATTTTTATTTTGCCTACCACTATGACAACCACATTTTAATACATATTCTAGTTGTGCATCCTCTCAAAAAGAAAACAAACAATGAAACCAAAGAGACCTTGAATTAAATCTGAACCTTGAACCAAACTGTAGAAAGAACTCATTGGCTAACGTGCAGTCAACTTAAATATCTAAGACTTAAGATGGTATATTTAAAAAGCATACATGAAGATGAACAGAAACCAGCCAAATTCTTCCATCTTTGTCTCCAACTCGTAAATTCCTACTCATTCTTCAAATCTGCTTTCTCTATAGAGTGATGCCTTCTCTATAGAGTGATGGCTTCTCTATAGAGCTTTCCTTACAGTAATTAATAACGAGAATGATAGAAATAATGTTATTATTAATAAAGGTAACTAACTGTCATTGGTCTCAAGGAGTCAGTTCAGTTCAGTTCAGTTGCTCAGTCATGTCTGACTCTTTGTGACCCCATGGACTGCCGTACCCTAGGCCTCCCTGTCCGTCACCAACTCCTGGAGTTTACTTAAACTCATTGAGTTGGTGGTGCCATCCAACCATCTCATCCTCTGTTGTCCCCTTCTTTTCTCGCCTTCAATCCTTCCAAGCATCAGGGTCTTTTCAAATGAGTCAGCTCTTCGCATCAGCTGCCCAAAGTATTGGAGTTTCAGCTTCAGAATCAGTCCTTCCAATGAACATTCAGGACTGATTTCCTTTAGGATGGACCGGTTGGATCTCCTTGCTGTCCAAGGGACTCTCAAGAGTCTTCTCCAACACCACATTTCAAAAGCATCAATTCTTCAGCGCTCAGCTTTCTTTATTGTCCAGCTCTCACAGCCATACATGACTACTGGAAAAACCACAGCCTTGACTAGACAGACCTTTGTTGGCAAAGTAATGTCTCTGCTTTTTAATATGCTGTCTAGCATATTGGTCATAACTTTTCTTCCAAGGAGTAAGCGTCTTTTTATTTCAAGCAATGCCAAAACAGTGCACGTGTTATCTCGCTTAACTTTCACACTAACACTGAGGAAGGTGCTGGCTTCACTTTACAGATCAGGTGGGTGAAGACTAGAAAAGAAAGACCTCTAGCGCTGTGCCCTGCACACCTGATCTGCCCTACCACTTACTGCACCCAGGTGGTCACCATCTATGAGCTTCCGTCCCGCACAAGGTGGGTCGATGAGGTCTGAGTCAGGCTGGGTCGCCTCCCGTACCCCGGCAACCTGCGCGGCCGGGCTCAGGCAACGCCCGGAGCCACGAGAAGGGATCCAGCTTCCCGATCCCCTAGCTCCCGGGGCCTGCACGACGCAAGCGGGCTCGGGGAACTCGGGACTCCGGGACCTTTCCTCGCGCAGCCAAGTCCGCCGAGGTTTGCCGGGAGGGAAAACTGGCGCTAGTGTGATCTTCGGCGAGGGAATCGGTCCACGCCCGCGGCCGGAGGCCGGAACCTTTCTCCTTTCTCCGCGGCAGCCCCGCTCGAATCGGAACTATTTTTCTCGCGTCGCTGTTGTCGGGCGGAGGGGTGCGGGCAACGGAACCGTCCTCCAGCCGCCGGGTCGTCGCGCCGCGGTCGCCGGCTGCTGACGTGGGCCGGCTTGGTGGGGCAAGAGTGGGTGCGGGTCGCCATGGCGGTGGACATCACACTGCTGTTCAGGGCCAGCGTCAAGACCGTGAAGACGCGCAACAAAGCACTGGGAGTGGCAGTGGGCGGCGGGGTGGAGGGCAGCCGCGACGAGCTGTTTCGCCGGAGCCCCAGGCCCAAGGGCGACTTCTCCAGCCGAGCGCGCGAAGTGGTGAGCTGGTTGCTATGGAAACGGCGGGCTGGATAGCAGGGGGCGCGGACCCCCAATCCGGGCTGTCTGTGTCTGGTAGAACAGTGTGTCAAAGAGCCTGGGGAAGGTGGTATGAAGAGTGGGGCGGGAGAGTTGGTCCCGGAGAGCTGACGGCTGTCTCGGGAAACGAACAATCTTGGGTCTTCCCTGGTGCTCAGACGGTAAAGTGTCTGCCTGCAATGCGGGAGGACCCAGGTTCGATCCCAGGGTCGGGAAGATCCCCTGGAGAAGGGAAAATGGCAACCCACTCCAGTATTCTTGCCTGGAAAATTCCATGGACGGAGGAGCGAGCCTGGTAGGCTACAGTTCATGGGCTCGCAAAGAGCGAACTTCACTTTGGGTCGAAGAATGGGGACGCATGTTGGAAACTCGGAACTCTGTCAAGTTCATGGGCTGCTTCGTGAGGTAGTGATTTCGCTGTCACTCTGCAGACCTGAGCGCCGGCGAGGCTTCCCCCATAGTCCTCTGCTTTCCTGTCGCAGCACTGACTACGGTGTATTACTTCTTTGGTTTACTCGTCTCATCGCCTTCACCTTCCCTGCCCCGCCTTGAGATCACAGGTCGCGTTCAACTGATCTCTCACTTCCCCTAGCTTCTCGCAATAGATCAAGACTCAGGCTAGGAACCGTCTAGTTTAGGGTGATCGTTCACAAGCATGCTCTATTCCAGTCATCTAAACTCCTTTCTGGTTCCTGAACACAGCCGACTTACGTTCAGGAGAGCCGTGACCTACTCCTTAAGGGCAGGAACAGTGTTGACTTCACCGCAGAATCCCCAAAGCCTGACTCCTAACATTGCCTAGTAAGTGTTTGTTGAAGGAATGAATGAACAAATGGTTGTCTGTCTTCCCCGCTACACTGGAAACTCTGTAAGGGGAGAGAGAAAGTTTGCCAGGTTCACTTTTGTATCCTTGCCACCAAGAATGGATCTAGTTTTTGTGGAGCTTGAAGCTTATACAGGTCTGTCTGTTCTCTTTAAGAAATAAAAATCCAAAATCACAATAAAAGGTTCAGAGCTTTGGGAGGTGCAAGGGAGGGGCCCTGAGGCTTAAACTTCTTGGTAAATCCACTTCTGTTTGATACACAGTGCATGCAGTGTCTGGTACTTTGCAGACAGTCACAGTTTTCAATGAATGTATGTATGCATGAATTAGGGAGTGGCAGTTTGCAAAGGATATTCAAGCCTTGGAAGGAAAGTTGGTCCAGATGTATATATTTAGTCCGTCAGAAAGCATCTATTAAGTGCCTACTTTCTGACCACCATTGTGTTAGAATAATGTGATTTAAAAGGAATGGTGGGCAGACATATTACCAAAAGAAATGTCGCAAAGCCCTGTACATGTCATGTGGGACACAAAGGAAAGTGTGTTCAGTTAAACCTCAGGGCCAAGAGAGGCTTTACAGAGGAGATGATGCCTGAAACAAATCTTGTAGGAAGAGTAGTTGGTTCCAGTGCAGACAGGGTGGAGAAGGGCCTCTGAGGCTAAGAGAAGCATGTGCACAAAGGTGTGAAGCTAGGTAACGTTATGCTCAACTTATTTATACTCAGTGTGTGTCTACTGGTTGAATTACAGATTAGTAATGGCATTTCAGATTCTGGGAGGAGGAATTTTTCATAGCTGAACAATTCCAAACAGTGATAATTATGGCTCTTGGCAACAGGAGCTTGACTCATTTGGACTGTGGGGTTAATGGGGATCTTGGGAGTAGAAACTGGGTCTTGAATTTAGAACTGTATTCTAGTCTGCTACTTAGAAGTGGGTGACTGGGGCAAGTCCTGTTACCTGTGTCTCACATCCCCTTTCTATAAAATGGGCATGATAATACCCTACTGGCAAGCTAATTATTAGGATCTTATGAGACATTGTACATATTGTAAAGAGCTATAATTATTATTATTGTTGCTCTTCACCCCCTACCCTGATTCCAGGTAGGCCATTTAGACGTATTTTCATCAGTGTCTTGAAACTTTGTCCCTTACACCACTTACCTGTCTTGCACTTTCATTCTTTCTTGCAAAGGGAAACCAAGTCAGTTCATGAAGGAGCCTGAAAACCCTGTGCACGTGCTAATAGCAGCACTAGAGGAGACGGCAGCTTTCCTCTGTCAAGGTGAAGCTATTGGCGATAGCAAATGTGCGGCAAGCGGGCAGCTCTTCCTCTCTCCCCCCATCCCTGGGACTGTGGAAGCTGGTGTTAATTTCCCAGCAGATCCCTATTGCTCAGAATCCCGTGCAACACTGCCCCAGGCAGCTATTACCAGTTGTTGGATCTGACATTCAAGTTGAAATTTACTGACATCCTATCTAATATATATTAATAGTAAAAATAGAATCTGTGTGCCTAAGGCAGAACCATGGACTTTTTTTCTTTTTAGTACTTAAAAGGACTTGAAGTTTGTGTTCAGGCTTCTCATTTTGTAGATGGGCAAACTAATACTCAGGTAAGTAAAATGCCTTGCCCAGAGTAATAATTAATGAGGTCAAAGGGCAGAGCCAGTGGAAGAAGCCAGGTCCTTTGACCCCAGTTGAATGTTGTTTATTTCCCATCCCATACATGCATTTCCACTCTAATTTTAAAGCAAAAATTCCTTAGCTGAGTTTCTTCTTCCTGAATTAATACTGAATTCATGACTGGATACTGAATAAGATTTGGAGCAGAAAGTCCTGAATTTGAATGCTTCTTATTTATTGCAAGACCTTGGGAAAGTTATTTAACCTCAATTTCCTCACTTCTAAAATAGACTGAGTCATAGCAAGTTGATAAGGTGGTTATGCAGATGAAATGAGAAAAGGTGTGCAAGTGCTTGCATGAGTGTGACATGTTCTGGTTGCAAGTAAGGGTAGCTTCTTGTAAACTACCTGGAGGAGGAAATGGCAACCCACGCCAGTATTCTTGCCTGGAAAATCCCAGGGACAGAGGAGCCTGGTGGGCTACAGTCCATGGGGTTGCACTAAGAGTCAGATGTGACTGAGCAACTGAACACCCAGCACTGTGTAAACCAACCTGAGGAAAACAGGAATATTTTGGCTTATATACCTGGGAAACATAGGGAGGAGCTTCTTTCTTTAGCTCTTATCCATAAAACTCCAGAAAAGGGCTCTAGTTGGTTCTACTTGGGTCCCGAGCCCTCATTAGAAAGTCATTCACTCGTGTCTGACTCTTTGTGACCCCCATGGACTGTAGGCCACCAGGCTTCTCTGTCCATGGATTCTTCCAGCAAGGATACTGGAGTGGGTTGCCGTTCCCTTCTCCAGGGGATCTTGCCGACCCAGGGAATGAACCCAGGTCTCCTGCATAGCAGGCAGATTCTTCAGCGTCCGAGCCATCAGGGAAGCCCTCCTTATGGCTTGAATGCTGTGATGGCTGTCCCACCAGAACCTTGGAAAAGGGAGTACTGTGTCTAAAAATCAGGGAATAAGGGATACTGGGCAGGCAAAACCAACACAGATGTTCCTTCTAGCCCCTAGCACAGTGCCTGACCTGCTTTCACGTTACGTGCCTGGTCTTCCGCTCCGTGGGGAAGAAAAAACTAGAATTGTGGGAGTTTGTAATGACAGGCTTCATGCGGGAATGTGTCCGGAGGTGTCTCCTAGGGGGCAGGTCTTTCATTCTCTTTCTAATTTATTAAAGTTACAGAGGCCAGGGGAAGCAACATGCAGTAAACCAAGACACCTCTAAGCAGCCAAACTGAGTGTGCGTGAACAGCAGGAGCCAGCCTACATGACGTCAAGAGACCTGTGTCCTGGCCCACGTTCAGCCACGAGGGGCAGACAGCCTAGTCTTTCTGCGCCTCAGTGTCCACCTTGGTAAAACTGACAGCTTGGCCATGACTGTAACAATTTCTTATAAAGCAGAGGAGATAAACATCGGCTCTGAGGATTTGTTGGGAGTTCTGTTTTCAGATTAAGCATGCAGATGAGTTTTTCTGTGTTCATTATACATTGCTTTTGTGAAAGCCAAGTGTCGCTTATTTTTTCTTTTTGTAGGAGTACATTATCTTGAGTTCCTGACTTCAAATCAGACTTCTTGCGGCAGCCCAAAGGCAAATGGTCTGCTCCCTGCTGCTGCCCCGAGCGCCTCTCCTCTTACCCTGCTCCAGCTGCCCTGACCTCCTTGCTCTCCTCACACCCTCCAGGCACATCCCCACCTCAGGACCTTTGTGCGTGTTCCCTCGACCTGGAGCGCTTCTCTCCCAGATGCCACGTAATTTGGTCTTTAGGCCTCTGCTTATGTGTTTCCTCAGTGATCCCTTCCTCCACTGCCCTGTGTGAAAGAGCATCCTTTTTCTCTTTTTTACTCTGCTTTATTCTTATTATTTAACATACTATGTATCCATCGACCTGTTTATCCACTGGAACATATACTTCATGAAAACAAAGACTCCTTAGGTTTTAGAGCAGTACAGGATAGGCTCTCAGTAAATGTTTCTTGAATTAATGAATGAATGTTATTTACTGTGTTACTTTGCTTTGAATTTTGGAGCTGGTTGATCTCTGTCTAAGGCTCCTTCCAATTCCAGAAAATGTGTGAGCCTAACATGATTCCTTAATATTATATAGCATGTGTGTACACACTTAGGGGCTTCCCTTGTGGCTCAGATGGTAAGGAATCTGCCTGCAATGCAGGAGACTCGGGTTCCATCTCTGGGTTGGGAAGATCCCCTGAAGGAGGAAATGGCAACCCACTCCAGTATTCTTACCTCGGAAATACTGTGGACAGAGCAGCCTGGTGGGTCACAGTCCACGGGGTTTCAAAGAGTCGGATATTACTGAGTGACTGACATGCACACACATAAACTTAATCCAGTGTCTGGAGTAAACATTGAATAAATAGTAGCTTTTATTATTAAGATTTCATTCCTGCCTCAGGGAGTTTATAGTCAAATGGAGAAGCGGACACATAAATACCACAACAACTCAAGTAGACGTGAAAACTGTAACACCAAACATTGATACCCCGGTCCTTCTCAGTTTTCTTCTGAGATGTAGTGTTGACCTTGTGTGCCAGTCTTTGGAGCCATAAGTGAAGCTGGGAACAGGATTATTATCCAGAGTATTATTATTGTTATCCAGAGTAGCTGGAAATAGACTTTATTCAAGGACTGAGTGTAGTTCTACTTAAATAGAGTGCCAGTGGAGGAGAGCATGTTCAAAGAAGCAGTATCAGGCAACAGGTGCTGCAGTGAGAAGCTTGAGATAGGGCCTCACAGGACAGGAATAGATCAGGAGACAGTGTGGATTTAGGAGGCAGGCTCCAAACAGAGTCTGTTAAATCATATAGACTTTTTAAAAATTAATGTAGAAGTCCTTTTGCAACTGATATAAAGAGCTGTTTTCTCTAAGGCTGGGATGAGAGGGCTGGGAAAAGAGAAGTTAATTAGTCAGCTGCCTCTCCACCGTCCCACCCCTTCTCCTTGAGGATCCTCTTTGGAACCACCTGTAGGGCTCAGAGAGACACAGTCTCACTGTGTTAATGTTCTTCAGGGCCTCTTTTAACTTCATGATGCTGTGTTTTTATGGATCTTAATAACCAAGTGTAAACTGTAAGTGGGACTCAGTGCCAGAGACTTTTCATGACATAAATAGTGAATCCTTTGTGGGGACTGCACTTACGAATTTTTCCAGGGCTTATGAAGACTGTAGCTATTAAAATTACATTTATTCAATACTAATTGGTTTATTCTATCTCCTGTAATCATTAGACTCCTGATACGTGTCAGTCATTGTGAGGACATTAAAAAGTTATGACATCTATGTCCTGGCTTTTAGGAAATACAGATGAAGGGCAACTAAAGCTCCTTGAGGGAGAATCAGTGGAAAAACAAACTGGACTTTGAAGACAAGAGCCATTCTACCAGACAAAGGAAGCGGATTGAATCGCCTTCCTAGCAGAGGGGGGACTGTGAGCAAGGGCGTTGGTGTTCAAGGGCAGGGTGACTAGGGGAGCAGGGGGAATGCTGGTGCAGCTGGAGTCCTTTCCTGGGGGCCTGGGAGAGGGGCGGGGAGGCAGGAGAAGAGGCTGTGCTGGATGAGGTTAGAGCGATCAGCTTTGGGCCACAGGCCATATCCAGCCGCAGCCAGTTTTTATAAATGAGGTTTCAATGGAATGCGATCATATTCATTTTAGGCTGTGGATAGTTTTGTGCTATAGTGACAGATAGAACGTTGGCCAGACCTATGCTGAGGACTTTGGACTTTACATTCTAAGCAGTGTGAGCAGAGGCAGGAGAGTTCATATTTGTATTTTAAGATGATCAGCAATATTGCAGATGGGTTTGGAATGTTAACATGACTGACATAGAAAAGCTCATTAGGAGGCTATTGCCGTGATCCAGGTGAGAGCTGATGAGCTAGTGGATGGAGTAATGACTGGATGAAGGAGATATCTAGAAAGTCGATCTTTTAAAAATGTAGCAGTTGGTGGGGTTAGAAAGAAGAGGTAGAACAATTCCCAGCTTTCTAGTGTCCGACTCTTTGTGACTCCATGGACTGTAGCCCACCAGGCTCCTCTGTCCATGGAATTCTCCAGGCAAGAATACTGGAGTGGGCTGCCATTCCCTTCTTCAGGGGATCTTCCTGACCTTGGGATCGAACCCAGGTCCCCTGCATTGCAGGTGGATTCTTTACCGCTGAGCCACCAGGGAAGCCCATTGAGACAACAGGTGGTGGGTGACTCCCCAGTGGCATTGCTTCTTGGAAAAGCTGGATTGGAGAGCATAGCTGGAACCAAGTGGGGTCCTCTAGTTTTGTCATACTTAGAACTTGGAGATGATTGAATCTTTAAAATAGACACCTAGTACATGTGCCCAGCCATTACCTCGCAAGCCCAGCGAATGCTGTGCCTCATTATGGTGGCAGACCCAAGGCAAGTTCTCAGCGCCAGACTGCAGATGGGCTATTCAGCAGGGCCCAGTAGGGGCTCCCCTTGTGGCTCAGCTGGTAAAGAATCCGCCTGCAATGCTGGGTTCCATCCCTGGGTTGGGAAGATCCCCTGGAGAAGGGAAAGGCTACCCACTCCAGTATTCTGGCCTGGAGAATTCCATGGACTGTTTAGTCCATGGAGTGGCAAAGAGTCGGACACGACTGAGCGACTTTCACATTTAGACTCCAGGATCTTATACAGACTTATTCTCAGTTGTGCTCTCTTTATTCTTGAAAGAAATTCATCTTTGTGGTAATGATAGTATCACTTATGTATTCGACATGCATATTGTAGAAGTTTGATTCTCAGGGATAGTCCATCAGTTAACTTTCTTCTTTATTCCAAGAAAAATCTGGAAAGGGTCAAAGAGCTCCCTCTTTTCTCAATTTGTCATTGGCAGGTAAACAGTTCAGTGTATCACCTCCTAGGATAGGGCTGCCCAAGCAGGTCCTCTCAGGGTGACCTTTCGAATGAATTCTTCCTGTCCAGGGTCTGATTCTGTCTTGCAGACTTGAGAACCAGAACTTGAGACTTGAGATTTGTCAACGTACCAAGGAAAGAACCATTTTCAGGGCAGGTATCAGCAGAGCTCACACCAGCTTGTGTACAAGACAGAATACTAGATTGTTCATTTACTTTGAATGCTATAACTAATACTCAGAAGGATCCAAATTTTAGAAAGTCAGTTATTTTTGAGCTTCTATAGGTCCGGAACTCTGCTGAGGGCTTTACATACCTGATCTCAATTAATTTTTCTCTGTTTAGAGGGATAGAAGTATAATATTATTAAGTTATTTTACAATGTTGATTGTGTTATGAATAATATAATTCTAGTATTCATATGAACTTGATGTTTGAGGTTTCTTGTTACGTGGAAATCTTTATGGGCTCCCTCTGGTGGGCAAAGAAACAGTGACGTTTACAATGGTTAATTATGGCTTGTGTTATGAAAAACTTACTGTGTTTTAAACATATTAACTTTAAAATTGATGTAAGAAGAGGCCCCGTCTGAACCGTCTAAAAGAAAGTGAATAAACCAGAGACGTGAAAGTATAATGTGTTGAATGAACTCATATAACTCGGCTATGAAAAGCTTGCCGCACACTTGTAATTTTAAACTCAGCAGTACTTTTTTCTTCCTGACTTTCAGGTTCTCAGAGTCTATAAATACTAGAATCTGCCCTCTACTTGCCACAGTCTAACATACGCCTATTTGTCAGAACTTTCTTACAGAGCTCGTAAGCTATATTTAACCAAGAGAAGTGAGTCTTTTCATTTCATAATATTATACACATTCCTGTTCACTTTTTTGGACACACGATAAGAAAATCCTGGTTAAAATCAACGTTTGTTTTTTTGTAGCCTAAGTAGAAATGACAGGTTGGTGCATATCTTGGCTGGGAGAAATTGAGAAAGGAATTAAAAAGCATAAGTTTTGAGTTATAAATACGTTCGGACTTTGCCAGTAATTAATTATCTGATCTTGGAGAACTCACCTAACCTCTATTTTTGTTTTTTTTTGTTTGCTTTTTTTCCCCCCGCTTTACTTGTTTGTTTAATGAGGAACTTTCACTAGATCATCGTTAAGAATCTTTCCATGATCAGTACTCTTCTTTCTGAAAGTCCCAGAATATATTTTTAAATGCTTTTTACAGCACCTGATGATATTCCTCCCTGACTTTCTGTGTACTTCGAATTTTTCACCTAGATTAAAAGAAAAAAAATTTTTTTCAGAGTTCTCATTTGGTATGTTTCCATGAATGTATTTGATTTAGTAGTGATTATGTACTCTTGTAATGGGTTTTATCAGTGGGGTATGTTTTTGAAGTTGACTGATTTTGAAATCTGACTATAAAAATAGTAAATGCTCATTGAACAGAATAGAAAAGAAAGTGAAGTTCACATATACTTCTTATGGCCAGAAATAACCACTGTTTTAATTTTGGTATATATTTTTTTCAGACATTTTTCTTATTAAAAAAAAAAAACAGAATTTTTCTACAATACTGTTTTCTGCCCCCCGCTCCAACTTTTTTTTGTCTTATCTTGCCTTCTTTCAGTTCAGTTCAGTTCAGTCGCTGAGTCATGTCCATCTCTTTGTGACCTCATGAATCTCAGCACACCAGGCCTCCCTGTCCATCACCAACTCCTGGAGTTCACTCAATCTCATATCCATTGAGTCAGTGATGCCATCCAGTCATCTCATCCTCTGTCGTCCTCTTCTCCTCCTGCCCCCAATCCTTACCAGCATCAGAGTCTTTTCCAATGAGTCAGCTCTTCACATGAGGTGGCCAAAGTATTGGAGTTTCAGCTTTAGCATCAGTCCTTCCAGTGAACACCTAGGGTTGATCTCCTTCAGAATGGACTGGTTGGATCTCCTTGCAGTCCAAGGGACTCTCAAGAGTCTTCTCCAATACCACAGTTCAAAAGCATCAATTCTTTGGTGCTCAGCCTTCTTCACAGTCCAACTCTCACATCCATACATGACCACAGGAAAACCATAGCCTTGACTAGACGGACCTTTGTTGGCAAAGTAATGTCTCTGCTTTTGAATATACTGTCTAGGTTGGTCATAACTTTCCTTCCAAGGAGTAAGCGTCTTTTAATTTCATGGCTGCATTCACCATCTGCAGTGATTTTGGAGCCCCCCAAAACAAGTCTGACACTGTTTCCACTGTTTTCCCTCTATTTCCCATGAAGTGATGGGAGCAGATGCCATGATCTTCATTTTCTGAATGTTGAGCTGTCAGCCAACTTTTTCACTCTCCTCTTTCACTTTCATCAAGAGGCTTTTAGTTCCTCTTCACTTTCTGCCATAAGGGTGGTGTCATCTGCATATCTGAGGTTATTGATCTTTCTCCCAGCAATCTTGATTCCAGCTTGTGCTTCTTCCAGCCCAGTGTTTCTCATGATGTACTCTGCATAGAAGTTAAATAAGCAGAGTGACAATATACAGTCTTGACGTACTCCTTTTCCTATTTGGAACCAGGCTGTTGTTCCATGTGCAGTTCTTTCCTGACCTGCATATAGGTTTCTCAAGAGGCTGGTTGGGTGGTCTGGTATTCCCATCTCTTTCAGAATTTTCCACAGTTTATTGTGATCTACACAGTCAAAGGCTTTGGCATAGTCAATAAAGCAGAAATAGATGTTTTTCTGGAACTCTCTTGCTTTTCCATGATCCAGCGGATGTTGGCAATTTGATCTCTGGTTCCTCTGCCTTTTTTAGAACCAGCTTGAACATCTGGAAGTTCACGGTTCACATATTGCCGAGGTCTGGCTTGGAGAATTTTGAGCATTACTTTACTAGCATGTGAGATGAGTACAATTGTGCGGTAGTTTGAGCATTCTTTGGCATTGCCTTTCTTTGGGATTGGAATGAAAGCTGACATTTTCCAGTCCTGTGGCCACTGCTGGAGTTTTCCAAATGTGCTGGCATATTGAGTGCAGCACTTTCACAGCATCATCTTTCAGGATTTGAAATAGCTCAACTGGAATTCCATCCCCTCCACTAGCTTTGTTCGTAGTGATGCTTTCTAAGACCCACTTCACATTCCAGGATGTCTGGCTCTAGGTGAGTGTGAGTGATCACACTTTTGTGATTATCTGGGTCGTGAAGATGTTTTTTGTACTTTTTTGCCACCCTTACCTAATAACATATTGTGAAATTTTTTCTATGTCAGTACATATTGTTCTTGCTGCCAATTTATTTGGCTGCATAACCATTAAAAATAACACTACAGAGTAAAAATATCTTACCTAAAAGAATAATTATATTCTGTAATTTATTTACCTGAATCACTGTTGGAAGATATTTAGGCTGCTTTTAGTTTATCACTATTTTAAACAAATAGTACATTTTTACCAAATTTGTTTCAAATTTATAAACTCTCAAGATGAAAGGCAAAAATGTATATCATTTCACTTGTTTTCTGTTTAATCTTTTCTCAAATATAAAGAATAGGATGCCCTAATATGATAAGAAAATTATCCCTAATTTGGGGGAAAATGTTACGTGTATTAGAACTTATTTTGGTGCTGGGGGTCGGGGGAATAGAAAAGGGGTAGGGGTAGGTAGGTGGTAATGAGGGGCAGGCTAATCAGGAAAACTTTGGCGTGAGACCGGAGCCTTGAAGGGCAAGTAAAACTGGTAGATGGTGAGCATGAGTGTGGTGCGTTTCAGTGACAGTAAGGACACTGGATAACTGGGCCAGGTAGCTGCTTCTTGGTCGGTGGCGTGAAACAAACCTGGGGAGGTGCTTTATGGCCTACAGACTATAGAAGGCCTCCTGAGCTTTTATACAGAATAAATGTACAAAAATCAGTGGCCATCCAAATCTAATGACCACTTACAATCCAGTAAAATCATTTACTACTACTACTACTAAGTCACTTCAGTCGTGTCTGACTCTGTTCAACCCCATAGACGGCAGCCCACCAGGCTCCCCCGTCCCTGGGATTATTTAAGGTAGTAACAAAAAGCATGTCTAGAAATAACCTTAATAAGCAATGTAAATACCTCATTTGAAGAAAACTTCACAGTTTTGTAGAGAGAGAAAACTTGAATAAATAGAAACACATATTGTATATGTGGAAGGGAGGAAGTACTATAAAGACATCAGTTATTCCTAAATTAATTTGCAGGTTTAGTGCGGCTTTAACCTAAATTCCAACAGAAAGTCGTTCTGAAATTTGTCTAGAACGTTGCTTTGAAATTCATCTAGAAAAGAAGATGTGTGTAAATAGCTAATTAATTTTTTGAGGAAGAGTATACATGTTGGGGTCGGTGTCCTAGCCTTACCAAATATTAAAACATTTTAAAGCCAAAGCTGAATGTATACATGTATGGATCATATATGATTTATTTGTGTGTGTGTAATTTTTATCTTGTATTGTACATCAGTAAGATTTATAATAAAAAGGTTCATTCAGTGATTTGGGGATAATTGGTTAGCACTCTGCAAAAAAGGCTTTTTTTTAAGGTCCTTATCTTTTACTGTGCACACATTAAATTTCTAGGTGGACTAAAGATTTACTTGTAAAAGCCAAACTGAAGAAAACAAAAATTAACCTATCTTCTAAAAGCAGGAGGTCTTTCTGAGTTTAAAAATTCATAGCACTGGACTTAATAATGGCATTGATTTTGATGATGGCAGCTCTCACGAGACCTTTACACTGAGACATTATAGCATTATTCCCAAGTATAAGAAACTATTGGGTAAATATGCATACTGAAGAGTTTGTCATGGCATGAGAAGAAATGCTCATACTAAAAAGTTACTACCCAAACCACACACAATTAAAACTTTATATACCAAATCAAAAAGCTCTAGGCATGCAAATATTGATTAGAAGAGAATACACTGAAATGTTAACAATGGCTTTTGCTGGCTAATGAGATGATGAGTGATTTATTTTTCTGTTTCTATCTTCCTGAATTTCTTTAATGAGCACATATTACTACTGAAATGAGAAATGAAACAGAACAAGTAAACTTCCAGGCTGATGAGTTTTTATTTGCTGTGAAAGGAAATGGAAAAGAATTAATATCTTTTGATTGGAAAAATGTCATGAATAAGCAGTATCTAATTATATATTAAATGCACAATAGAGAGGGCCCCTGTTTAAAGGGAGTCTGTGGTAAATCTTTTGTAAAGGGAGTAATTTTCCTGTAACTTAGCTGGATTTTCAGTTGGGACTTTCTTAACCTGTACAAGAAAATCATCCACAAATGTTCCATTGATGTCTTAGCTTTCTGGTTGTTATTCTAAAAAATAATAAACCGATAATAATAGCTACCACTTGTTGAGCACCTATGCTAGCTGGCACTCTGCTAAGAGCTTTATCATTTGGTTGGCTATCCTTGCAAGTTAGGTTCCTTTACTCATAAAGAAACCAAGGTTCAGGAGGTTAAGTCCCTGCCCAGGGTGGTGTCACCTTGATGGGCTTGCGCCCCATTCCTGACATCTCCTGCCACCTCTCCATGCACACACCTCTCAGTACAGGACTGTGTGTGCATGTGAGTGCTGTGCTGGGACTTTGGAGCTGGGCTCCACTTGGCGTTGCGCAGGCCGGATCTCTGGTGGTTTTCTCCTAGCATATTGTCATATCATCTGCTGTCTTTGGGAGCGTGTTTTGCTCTATAAATCCCAGGTATTTGAAAGTGCCTGACTAGCATTTGGGGAAATACAGCTACCTCCAAAGCAAACTCTTTTTTTAGTCAACAATTGTATTTCTTAGAGGCAGTGTTGAGGTCTGTTTTGGGGCAAAGGGGAAAAGGGATGTGGTTTTAGTTAGTGAAATCATTGAGAAGGAAGGATTTTTATACATTATATATACAATTTATATATTATATACATCTGCTGCTGCTGCTAAGTTGCTTCAGTCGTGTCCGACTCTGTGCGACGGCAGCCCATTAGGCTCCTCTGTCCCTGGGATTCTCCAGGCAAGAATACTGGAGTGGGTTGCCATTTCCGTCTCTGATGCATGAAAGTCAAAAGTGAAAGTAAAGTCGCTCAGTCGTGTCCGACTCTTAGCGACCCCATGGACTGCAGCCTACCAGGCTCCTCCGTCCATGGGATTTTCCAGGCAAGAGTCTGAGAAAGTATAATTCCCCTTTCTGTTGTTGGGACAGTTTTTTGTTATTTATTTGTTTATTCAACAGTGAGTCCCATGGAGGACTCAAGCTGAGATGACTTTCCAGAAACGTTGAGGTGAGGCAAAGGCCCAGGCCTTTGGAACCACTGGTCAGTCATTGGATGAAGGCTTCCCCCAGGGAGAGGGCTTCCCCCAGGGAGAGGGCTTCCCCCAGGGAGAGGCCTTTGAATTGGGTGGGGCAGCTTCATTCTGCTGAAAACAGTGCCTTGAGAGAGACTCAGCTGTGAGGCATCAACAAGCAGTTTTTATGGAGGTTGGGGGAATGAGAGCCTTCATCCTGAAGGCACAGCTCTGCCACACTACCTATTTTAGAGTTGTTGTGAGGACTGAATGAGATATTTCATGTAAAACTGCCAGCATTGTATGTGATACATTAGAGATACTCATTAAATGGCAACTGCTTTATTATCAGCTTATATCTGTTGAGTGAAAGTGAAAGTGAAGTCGCTCAGTCATGTCCAACTCTTTGTGTCCTGTGGACTGTAGCCCACCAAGCTCCTCCGTCCATGGGATTCTCCAGGCAAGAATACTGGAGTGGGTTGACATATCTATTGAGTATCTGCCCATAAACAAGGAAGGCACTTAGATTGCTCTTTGGACTCTGAAGATGAATGAGACTTTAATTTTGCTCATTAATAAGCTAACAGTCTAGAAG
The DNA here is from genome assembly GCF_016772045.2 of Ovis aries. Lineage (NCBI taxonomy): Eukaryota > Metazoa > Chordata > Mammalia > Artiodactyla > Bovidae > Ovis > Ovis aries. The sequence goes on from NC_056059.1 coordinate 105,277,070, forward strand.
AAGGCATTCATTCAATCAACAAATATTTATCAAGCATCTGCTATAAGGCTGTGCACTGTCCTTGATCCTGGGGATCTGTGTGTGCTTAGTCATGGCTGACTCTGCAACCCCATGGAATGTAGCCCACCAGGCTCCTCTGTCCATGGGATACTCCAGGCAAGAATACTGGAGTGGGTTGCCATTTCCTACTCCAGGGGATCTTCCCGACCCAGGGATCGAATCTGTGTCTCTTGCATCTCCTGCACTGCAGGTGGATTCTTTACCCCTGAGCCACCCAAGCAAAGATAAGACAGACAAAAATCCCTACTTTTGTGGAGCTTATCGTCTAGTGGAAAACTTAGAGTAAACAAGTAAACAGATGAAAAAAATACTGATGTCAGTTCAGTTCAGTTCAGTCGCTCAGTCATGTCCGACTCTTCGCGACCCCATGAATCACAGCATGCCAGGCCTCTCTGTCCATCACCAACTCCCGGAGTTCACTCAATCTCATATCCATTGAGTCAGTGATGCCATCCAGTCATCTCATCCTCTGTCGTCCCCTTCTCCTCCTGTCCCCAGTCCCTCCCAGCGTCAGAGTCTTTTCCAGTGAGTCAACTCTTCGCATGAGGTGGCCAAAGTACTGGAGTTTCAGCTTCAGCATCATTCCTTCGAAAGAAATCCCAGGACTGATCTCCTTCAGAATGGACTGGTTGGATCTCCTTGCAGTCCAAGGGACTCTCAAGAGTGTCAGGTAGTCATAAATAAACTCATCAGACATACTCATAGGTAATTATAGAAATCTTCAGAAGAGAAACTTTGATAATTCAGAGAACAGAGAGATTACTTTTGGGTAAGGTTGGAGGGAAGGTATTATGGAAGAGATGACATTCAGGTGGGCCTCCCAGATTTTCCACATGTAGAAACAGAGAGAGGAGATGCAGAATGGGACGCATGATAAAAGCTCTCGGAGGGGGAAAGCACTGGATTGGTAAAGTCTGAGGGAAGCTCATTTCCCTGGAAAGAGTGTGAGAAGTAGGCAGTGGGGTGTGCTCTATATTACCCCATTAAAAGTGAAGTGAAGTCGCTCAGTCGTGTCCCACTCTTTGCGACCCCGTGGACTGTAGGCCACCAGGCTCCTGCGTCCATGGGATTTCCCAGGCAAGAATACTGGAGTGGGTTGGCATTTCCTTCTCCAGGGGATCTTCCTGACCCAGGGATCGAACCTGGGTCTCCTGCATTGTAGGCAGATGCTTTAACCTCTGAGCCACCAGGGAAGCCCAGCATATCACCCCATTGGCCCCTGTCTATCCTTTCCTCTCTGCATGCCTCAGGAGGCCCGTCTGTATGGAGTGCGTGGCCGGTGTCCTTGTTCTCTGGCTTCTGACAGTGCAGTCGGTGCGAGGCTCCAGCAGGAGACTGGAGGGCTGGAAGAGGCAGGAGTTGGTGTGGGAACTGGATAGCCGGGCTTTGTGTCCACAAGGGCCAGGTGTCTGCTCATAGGTGTCTGCCCACCAGCCCCAGCACTTTTTACCTGTGTATGCCGAGCATCCCATAGGTTAGGATGGGTTTAGCAAATAGTCTGGTACCAGCCAGCAATAGACAGGATTGCAGTGCAGCTCCACTCAGGGGTGACCCTGAACGAGTATGACAAAGGGAATTCATCCCCTTGGATAGAATGTTGGACGGTTCATCTTTGCCTTTTTATTTAAGGTAGCTTTTAAAGGTGATATATTTCTCTTTCTCTCTCTCCCTCAACATTACAATAGGGAAATGTCACAGATTTTAGGCTCAAACAGATTTTCTCCTAGTGATGTGGCTGTTCATACTTTTCTTCCAGAAATGACCTGAAAGGCTAGAGGTGGTAAACGGCTCTCATGGCATTCTGACTATAAATCTGCGCTGGAATGGAATCTGTAACCCATTATCAGATTCTGAATCAATCTGCCTGCCTTTCTCCTGTTTTTGTTTCAATGAAATGTGTGTTTTTATTCTGTCAATGGACAGTTTACATACCTAATATACCTAATATTAAGAGGGAATTATATAATGAATACTTGATGTGAGAGGGACTAGTTAAATACCAACTCCAAAGGATTCCATTAAAGTAATAAGGAAATTACATTTAATTTTAAATGATAGATTTTTTAGTGTTATTGCTATTAAGCATGTATTATACACACTCAACCCATTTTTTGCAAATGAATTCCCAAAGCACAATTCATCTTTATACAGGTGGAGAGGAAATATTCTTACAAAGTATAGTTTGATAGTCATCATCCTAACTGTGGAGAGAAACATACTTTTCCCAAGAATAGAATGTGATGGTCGATTGGAAACTTTGGGAGTTACAGGCTTTTAGCTCTACCTCTTGAAATAAGAAAATATATATAAATGAGTCCCCAGATGAAGGCGTGGTGGGGTCTTTTATAGCCCTAATTGACTCCAGACATAGAGGCCATGATTTGTAAGCAAGCAGTGACAAGAGGAAGTTAAATCAAAATTAAATTAAGGGAAGGAAGAAAAAAAAAAGAGGTATCAGGAGAGGTGGTGAATTTTCTGAAGGCTTCTAAATACTTATCTGTGGCTAAGTAGGAGATCTGTGACTGTCTCTCAGTTGTGTCAAAGGATGAAATCTGGAAACATTTCAGTCCTAAAAAAGAACTCTCTCTCTTTTCTGAAGTCTTTTTGGTATTCATTACTTGGTACAGTTCAGTCAGTACACGCACATTGCTTCTATACTTTTCCATGACTCAACTGGCAGGAAAAAAAAAAAAAAATCAGCATCTCCCAGATACACAGAGGAGGTAATATTTTGGGAGGATTGGTTTTTCTGTTTATATTTTGACTTTGTGTTATTGTTCAGCTCATGTGACTAAAATTGTAGGAATCAGAGCCTCCCGGGCTCTCAGCCACGCTGACTGCCATTTTTGCAGTCATCTCAGTTTCTCTTTTGCTGGCCTCCCCTGCCTGGTGAAATCTCAGGCCCAAGAGGACAGACTGGGTCCCTGCAAACACGGTGCGGAGCTCAGCACTGTTTGTGACGTTAACTAGGGCCTTGCATTTTCTCTCTTTCTCATCTATCCCACTACCACCACGTGGGCTCGCCCCCTCACCATCTTGAGCCTGAGCTGAGGCAACAGCAGGTCTGAGGGCTCCCACACCGCCACCCTCTCTCAAAGCCACGCCGCTGTGCAGAAAGTGCCATGCTCATTATGTCCCTGAGCTCGGAAGTGTTCAGCACTGCTCCTTCCTCACACGGTGGATTCTGTTATTTGGCAGGTGTTCAAAGGCGCATAGCCCCACCCACTTCTCCAGTTTACACCCCATACCTGCATAACGTCCACCAGCTTTGATCAAGGGGCTCTCTCCACACGCTCTTCTGCTCTCGTCTCCTTGTCTGAAACTCCTGCTCTTTCTCTTGCCTCGACGGCTCACCCATCTTCACTTAACTCATATGCTACCCATCTTAAAAGGGCAGAAGAGGAATCTCTTCTCAATGCAGAGCATTTGCTGCCTGTATTGCTCGTTAGCCCAGCATCTCTGGGCAGCGTATGATAGCCTTTACGTTATTGTTTCTTTGTTGTTGTCATTACTTTGTGAAGATGAATCGGGCAGTATCCTGTCTAGCTGAGAGACAGGCACTCACATATTGTTATTTGATAATTGCATCGTTGCTTAGCCTTCCAAGTGCCGTTGTATTGTCTTCCAAACTATGTTATTTACTTTTGAGCACGGGAGATGGAAAAGGAAAGGGTACGAGTGACTGGATGTCTTTTTTTTTTTTTTTTAATTTTACTTTATTTTACTTTACAGTACTGTATTGGTTTTGCCATACAGCAACATGAATCTGCCACGGGTGTACACGTGTTCCCAGTCCCGAACCCCCCTCCCACCTCCCTCCCCATACCATCTCTCTGGGTCATCCCAGTGCACCAGCCCCAAGCATCCTGTATCCTGCATCGAACCTAGACTGGTGATTCGTTTCTTATATGATATTATACATGTTTCAGTGCCATTCTCCCAAATCATCCCACCATCTCCCTCTCCCACAGAGTCCAAAAGACTGTTCTATACATCTGTGTCTCTTTGCTGTCTCGCATACAAGGTTATCGTTACCATCTTTCTAAATTCTTTTAAATATTTCCTTCAGTGGCTTTGGTGTAGCTAGGGCTGCAGCTATTAGGCAGGATAATCACCCAACTTACTCATGCTTGCTTTCCCAGCGCCCAGCCCAGCGCCTGGCCCATAGTGGGCAGTCAGAACATGGTATGTGACTAAATGAATCGAAAACATTCTCAAATATTTGTTTACTAGTTTGACCCAGAGCTAAATGAATCAACATGGGTGATTTTCCATCTTTGAAAAGCCATAAAAATCCAGTTTCTCATTTAGTTTTTTTCACCATTAATAGTTCTCCCTCCAGCACTTCTTCCTTTTGCCTGCCTTTTGCTTCATACTGAAATGCAAATCAATTTCCTCTCATTCTTTCCCCTGTGAAATTGGAGAACAGCTGTTTAGTCACCTCCTTATAAATAACCCTTCAACAAGTTAAATTGCCTTTAGGACTTGCTTTCTCTAGATTAAATTATCCCAAAGCCTTTTCTTTTTCTCATAAAGGACTTTTCAGAAAGAAGCATTTGTTATTTTTTATTTCTTTTTCTACCTCTTTATAAAACTTTATTCTTTTCATAAATGTGCCGTATAGAATGCCCCTGCAAGTAACTGATTAATGCTGTCTGGAAAGGAAGGCATCTTGGATCTCCTCTCATTTGCGCTTTGGAGTACCCTGTTAACCTCTCTCCCCGTTGCCGGTGAGATGTAACTCGGCATCTGCTCTCGCCCTCTCCTGGTTTTTTTCCTTTTTCAGTGCATTTCTTCAAATGTGTAGCTTGATTTTCTTCCCCAAAACACTAACTTACTGTATCGGTAGTCTTACAAGTTATAGAGAACCCAGTACAAATTAGCTTAAGTGATGGAAGGGAATTTATTGGCTTATATCACTGAAAAGTCTGGTAATACGACTTAACCTCCAGCGTGGCTGCGCCCCGGGGACAAAACAGTGTCACCAGAAGCGCTGTTTTCTCGCTCTCTCTGTTGGTATTAGCACCTCCCTTCCGGCCCCTCCAGGCTCCGGCTTCGTGGTGGCTGTAGATGTGCTGCACATGCGGAGCTTACTCACCAGACTACCCCACCCAGAGGAAGAGAGAAGCACTTTTCCTGGGAGACCCGCTGGAATCCTGGCGCTGAGGCGGATGCTCCTTAAACCCATCCCCAGAGGCCTGCTTAGGACCCAGCTCTGCAGCCAGAGCAGTGTCACACATGGCTGCAAACAGGAGAAGAATGTTCCAAGGAAACTTGGGGAGCTGTTCCCAGGAGGAGGGCAGTGGGTGTGGGTGGCCGGCCATCGATGTATATCGCTCTGAAATTGTGCTTCTTCACTCTGCCTTAGACAGATTATTAATACTCCTTTGAACTGGAGATGTTTCCGGCATGAACCCTTCACTCACTCTTTATTGAACACTCTGGATAGAGTATGCCAGGCATGCAACTAGGTATTGTGTGTACAACCACGAGGGAGACAATCTCTGACCAGGAGAAACTTTTAATCTATGGAAAAGACAGATGAATAGGCAAATAGTTAAAGCCTGTTGTAATAAGTGCTGTTATCAGAATGTATGTGGATACTGACTTCCTGGTGGCTCAGACGGTAAAGTGTCTGCCTACAATGCAGGAGACTTGGGTTCAATCCCTGGGTCGGGAAGATCTCCAGGAGAAGGAAATGGCAACCCGCTCCAGTATTCTTGTATGGAAAATGCCGTGAATGGTGGAACCTGGTAGGCTACAGTCCATGGGGTCGCAAAGAGTCAGACATGACTGAGCAACTTCACTCCCCTTCACTGACAATGGAAGTGAGAGACTCAGTGGGAGGGGCTTGAAAGGGGAGAGTTTCACAGGAGAGGTGACTTTTGAGCTAAGCCTTGAAGGGTAGAAAGGATTTCCCTAGAATGGAGAAAGAAAGGCATTATCCTCAAGGCCATGGAGGACCTTAAAAAGTTTCCAGCAGGGAACTGGCAGGATCAGGTATGGATTTTAGAAAGATGGTTCCGCTGGCCGTTGGTTGATTCAGTGGAGGCAAGGACTGGCAGGGAGGAGAAAGATCCATTAACTGTTCAGATAATCAAGTCTGAGCCAGGCCCAGTGGAGGCCTGAACTGAGTCAGGGACTATAGGGACAGAGGACAGATTTAAGATACACTGACAGGATCTGGGACTTATTAAGTGTAGGAGATGAAAACCAATCGGTCTAGATGAATTCAGGGTTTCAGCTGTGGGTGACTGCTAGATGAGTTTAGTTCAGTTCAAGATGAGTTCATCTTTGTGGTTCTTTGAGGTGCCTGCTGAACACCCACCAAGGGACGCATGTCTGTCAGGCAATGGTAAATACAGAAGGGGACCTCAGGGAAAGTCTCTGAGCCAGAGACATAGATGGGAGATATCCAAGTACAGGTGGAGTATAGATATCACTTCTTCCTTGAAGGAGTGAGGTTACCCAAGGGGAATTTCAAATGAGAGGAAAAGAGGGCTGGGGAATGGGGAAGAGCAACATTTGAGAGTCTAAGAGAGGATAAGGAATCAGAGAAGGAAGCCATGGAGAAGTTAGGCATCTGGGTCTCTCCAAATAATAGACCTCCTCTTGCCTTGATAAAGGCAGTGTCTCCTGGGAGATTGATGCCATGGTGGTTGGTTAGGCACATGGACCCTGGGCTCTACTACCTACTGGTGTGTGACTTGTGGGCAGATTACTTCGTTTCTGGATCTGTATGGTGGGAGTAAGTGAAGGTGAAAGCGTCAATTGCTCCGTCGTCTCCGACTCTTTGAGAACCCCTTGAACTGTATCCTCTGTCCATGGAATTCTCCAGGCAAGAATACTGGAGTTGGTTGCCATTCCGTTCTCCGTGGGATCTTACTGACCCAGGGATCGAACCCGGGTCTCCTGTACTGCAGGCACATTTGTTACTGTCTGATTCACCAAGGAAGACCCTGAAGAAAAAATTTTAGAGGATTAAATGAGTAAATCACTTTGAAAGTGCTTGGCACATGGGAAATGTTATAAAGTGTTTGATAAATAGACATAGAAATCAGTCAGTGCACGTGCCCTGCATTTGTGGTCTGTCTGCCTCTGAATTTACTTATCTACCGGCCAGTTAATCTGAAATCCAAAATTTGTTTGTTTGGACCTAAATAATTTATTCTTCTGAAAACTCTGGTGGTTCCAGTGTAAACAGTACAAGTATCTGACTTCTTGAAGGTTTTCCAGATTATGTATTGGATTATTATTATTATTATACTGGCTATTAATTTGATGTACCTCTGACTTTGATGTACTTTGTTTCTTCCACACTTGATGTGTTTTAAAATTGTTCCTAATAACCTCACTGCATGTAACTTTCTCTTCTTTCTCCCTCTCTCTTGTTTTCTCCAGATTTTCTTCCCCAGAATCATTCTTATAAAGTTCTGGAATGCCCTTTTAGTTGCACCCCCGCATTTTGGTCAGTTTCTGGCATGTTACTTTTAATCAGGCTACTTTTTTCATCCATCTGTAGAAATTGGCAATATTTTCAACTCCTCTCCATTATGGTCAGGAATACGACCTCGCTGTCTTTTTCTTCTTCCTTTTGCATTTTCCCAAGTAAATGTCTTGAACCACTGATTAGATCTATGTGCCCACAATAACATAAGCAGGCATGAAGCTTAAATCTGATTTAAAGCAGTATTGTACAGTCTGTTACTCCATTAAAGTCTTTCAGAGTCTAGATTAAAATAGAACAGTATTAAGAGTGTGAGTTTGTCATGAAATCTCTAACACTTGTTGAACCAGACGTCGTGTGTGTTCATTTTTAAGTAACTGGGTGGATCACTTTTTTATTTATTACGAACACAAACATTGATGCTAACAACTGACATGTGTAAAGGAAAACAGGCGATAGTGATGAAAACCATTTAATGATTAGTGAGGAAACAAATATTGTTTAATGAAAATAAAAACCATGTCTAAAGGGCCTAATGCTGACTTTTGGAAATATAACCATGTTGCGGTCTGTTGTGTACCCTCTGTCCTGTACAGTAGATATTGTTTAAAATTGCTTGGGAACTGGAGCTTGCAATTGTGAGCCTGGAATGTCCTGCAGATAATTAAGTTGTGGTCAGGCTTTGGAAAAATAAAAAGTTCTCGAACTATGATTTTATAAACATGCTACAATAACATTTCTTTATATTTAACAGTTTCTTATAGAAAACTGATACTCTCATGAGGCATTGATTAAAGGTAAAACATCAAGAAAGAAAAAATATTAAATTAAAACTTCACTTAGGATGTTGACAGTTGGCTTGTAATATTAAACAGATGTGTATGTTTCTGGGGATATTCTTCTTTCTGAATTGAATTGCTAAGTTGTTTTTTTTTAAAATGACAACTACAAATTTTTGATCAGTTAATAATTTTAAATGCCCTTTCTACAATCTTCTGTATTCTAACTTCATCTGTAGATTGAGCCCTCTCAGTGATATAATGATTGGTGAAACCTTTGCTGCCTCTTCTGAAGTCTTTCCTTTTCTTTCTTTCTTCGTCTTCCCCAGCTCCTCGTCTTAAAGCTTGACTGGGTTCTTCTGATTTGATCATGCATTCTTGGAGATTGATTCCTTGAAATAATTTTAGGATCACTGAGTGGAACTCTACCCTTTGAGGTTTATGTCTGCAGTTTACTTCTGTATAAGTGTCATGTTGGCATTTGCACGCACAGGTTGACCTACATTGTGGTGTTGTGTTTGTGTGGTCAGTCGTGAAGGCTTCATGCATGATACGTCTGTAGAGCCAGCCACGCAGATCCGGCCGTACCCCCGTGCTGTGGGGCCAAAGACATGTCAGTGAGGGGACCTAAAGGCAACAAGGCCGTGGAGCGAAATGAGATACAGTATACTCCTCTTTCTGCTTACAAGGATTTCACCGTATAACCTAGAATGTAGTAGGGGCAGTGGATGGGGTGGGGTGAGGTGAAAGGGTGGATTGGGTAGGTGAGTGGACTTTGGTAAATGGAGGAGGAGTCAGGTCAGATTTTGCAGGATGAGGTGAAGATATTTTGTATCTTCAAAGCTTCTTCATATCTATTTGCAAGATTAGATAAATCGTTCATTTTGTTTGGGCCGATGAAATTTTTTAGTTCTGAAGATCATTTTAATTGTTAAGTCTGACATGTGGACAGCTTAAGTTTTCTGAAGGATACATGTCACAGGGCAGGAGTCTCTGATTAACCTGGAGAACAGTCTAGTTGGTTTGGGTAGAATTATTTATCTTGGAACTATGTATTGTTTGCACAGTCTTCATTTTGGAATCAGTGTTTTTTCTTTGCAGATTCCATTTGGGAAGCTCTGTTTTGGGGCCTAGTATTTGGAAGGCATTTCCAATAAACACAAAGGCTCACTAGACTGTCTGAACAAATATAATGACATATTTTAGCGTACAAAACTTTAACCTCAAAAATAGTGAATTTAGCTTTAATAGCAAACTATTTAAACATGACTGTTTGTTCTCAATATCTAACTGTAAATCATTTTTAAATGTTCTATTTGTTAAAGTTTGATTTAGAAGCAATAATTTTCTTCTTATAAAAAAGTGCATTTTTTATATGAAAGGACTTGACAAGTATGTGTTTCAGGTGTTCGCCTTTTGTTTTTTGGATCGCTGTTTTGGAAGTAGTATTTTCTGTTTTGTGTGTAGAAGAAAGGAGAGCAAATCTCTGTGTTTGATGTCTTAGCAGATTTAATTGAATCATTGCCGTATTCTCCTAGAAATTTGTGATGCTAATTAACAGTACCCTTTTGGAAAGAGTTGGGAACTTGGAGCTATATGCACAAGTACTATATAAATTTAGCATAATTGGTTATTCTAGAGCCATCCTTTTTATCATAAGACTCTGAAAAGCAGTAAAACGTATCTGTTAAGGTTTCTGTCAGTTAGCTTGTTTCAGAGCTTTGTATTATTTCATTCCAATTCTCTTCCAATATTTTTCTGTGAAGGGGAGTTGTAAATATTTTAAATAGTTCTGTCTAACCAGAATTAATACCACCAGATATACGTAGAAAATGCTGTTTCGTTTTACTATTCTTACTGCATCATAAGCTAACTCTCTGTAAATGATATTCTTTTATAGATATTTTGGCCTGGCTCGCAGATCCTAATTTCAGTATTATGCCTGACTTAGCAATAAGCTGCTATGATCAGCTACAGTGAATTGTATTAGGCAGGCTTTATTTTCTGTGGCAGTGTGGTATTGCAGTTTCTCCCACCCCTGAGGTAGAAAAGCATGATCTTCATATTGTTTTTCAGTTTTAATGTTTAATAACTCTGTCTTAGGAAAAAGGAAAGTGGGAAGCTTTTCAAGATAGGTGATGATGAAAGAATTACACTGTTTGAATTCCTTCCGTCTTTTGAACATTTCATTCAATCACCCCTTTTTCTCTGTATAGTGATTGGATCTTCTCAGCCGTTTCGCAGATAATGAGTTTGGTTCTGTTCGGGAGACAGAGTACATTGCTAGTGTTTGCAGTCTTCATTCTCTTAACTGTGTGAAGTTACTGATTGGGAAATGGAAGACCCTCATTGGTCCCTAGTGGTCTGAAATGAGAAATGCATCCCTGGAAAATTTCATATGAACTTTCCACAAAGCTTAACATTTCATCAGAAACAAAAATGTTAATAATTTTAGGTAGGTTGATTGACTTATTTATAGTGTTCTTTGAGCTATAGTTGTAGTTACTTATTTTCTTAATCTCATTGAAAATAGATGAACTACATACAAAAACTTGGGAACTGAATTAGCACCTGCATTTCAAGCCACTTAGGAAATGGAGGAAAATTCTGTAAACGCTTGTATAAGTGCTAGATTGAGAAGGATCTGTCAGAAGCTTTCTCTTTGTCATTTCTTTGTTAGCTTTATCATGCTTAATTTTCATGAAAATAATGTGTTTGTTACTGTGGTCACACCGTGATTTAGCTTTGGCTTATGTATGATATTTTATTGTCCCTGTCCTGGAAAATTATAGCAGTTTTTATGAGGAGTGGTTTGTGGGTTCACACAACCCACTTGGAGTGCCATTCACTATAATCTCTTCTAAAAGGACCATAAAACATCATGTAAATTGTTTAAAAAGGGAAAGGCCTTTTTTGAGAAAGGCTAAGAAGAAGTCTTTCTAGGCTTTGTTTCTTATAGTTAGCTTCATGATTTTAAGCTCAGTTTATTTAAAGCATTAATGTTAAAAAATAAAATGCATGAGTGTGTGAGTAAAGATGGTTGTGAGCTAGGGCTGGGCTAAAACCGGGTGTTGATGCAGAATAAGATGTACCAAATACACTGTAATATTTTAAAATGTGTTTCATGTGACTTTGGAAATGAAATTAAGGAAGAAGGGAAAAGAGAGAGGGAGGAAGGAAGCAGGGAGGGGAGGAAGGACGGAATTAACTCACCGCATGTACATCTTTTTTTAAAAAACCCTTGTGTTCTCTTAAGTAGCTGTGTGTCTGTGGTCGACATTAAGGCACAGTTTTTGGTAACCAGTCTTGTGAAACGCATATTTAATTTCACAAACAGATTTACCTAGAGAAACTTCCCTCCTTGGCAGTTTCACCATTTCGGTTGGCTTGTTGCACTCAATTTATATACACCCTTGCGAAGAAAGCATAGAACAGCACGGTAACAGGGCCAAAGTTCTGTCATGGTTTTCTGTACAAATGCCTTATGCCGATATTATCTTGGTTTTGTGTATGAGCTCGATGGAGAGCAAGGACGGAAATTGTTAATAATTTTCTACAGCATTTACATGGTACTCTGAGCTTCTAGTCACTTAATACAGATATATCTTATGTTTAGGAAATTTTGGTAAGAAAATCCATGCATATGTGAAATATAAAATAGAGGCAGCTGTTCATTTTGCATGAAGATAGAACAAGTATAGAATAGATTTAATTTTAAAAACCACTTCCTTAGTGCATGTGAGGTTGTTACAGTTGCAACAACATTTATGGGAACACTTATAAATGAAATGATGATTACTGTGTTCATGTAAATAGTCACATAAACATTTGCTTCTGCAAAATTTTCTGTTTATATTAGTGTGTTTTAAAAAAAAAACCCAAGATTATCTCGGTGGTTTAGAAACTCCTTGGTTTTGTGACAAGAGGAGGTTATAAGTGGATTATATCTATGCATCTTGAAGAGAGCATCAGAAAATTGCTAAATTCTCTTGAGCATGGCTGTAAATCTTTCTGTAAGTATAAATACTTGCTATTTGCATGTACAATTTCATGAAGAATATCAACTTAGGTTTTATTAGGTGACTGTAAATTCTTCTTTTTCATGTGTGTTAAAACATACACAAAACCAACTTCCTAAAACATGTCAGAACTATTTGGAATTATTTCTTACTCTACCCTCTTTCTTTTTAAAAAAATTTTTTTCTATTATTGAGGTGTTTCTATACTATCTAGGCTGCAGAGTGGCCAACTAAGATGAGTTTGGGAAATAGAAAATGAAGGAGATTTTAATAAGAAACAGGAGAGTCTAATGTGATACCGTGCAAGGTGGGAACTAGATGAAGGCTGTCCTGATAGGCCTGTAGCCTCGCTGCCGCTGCCACAGGACTGCCCTCGGCCTTCCAGCTCTTGTCGGGACTGGGGCTCCTGTGGTAGACTTGGGAGCCCCTGTGACCAAGTCTTTAGCCTGAGAATCTGTCTTCTGTGGTTCAGTGCACTAAGCAAGGAGGACTTTTTGTGGCATTTTAACTGAAGCTATTGGTTATGCCACAAATTTTATAATTAAAAACCTTGTGTCTAGCTCTATTGACTAAATTGTTTTAACATGAGATGGTTGGGAATAGGATAGGCAGGACGCTGAAAGGACCAAATACTGGCTTCTCCAAGTTAGATATTATTTTCCTCTGTGAACTGATGATACGTTGCTGTATCATGGCATCATTATTACCGTAAGTGATAAAGATTTGCTATCTTTAGGAGTTTTCTTTTTTTAGATTAGGAAATCGATTTTCCTTGTCTGTGTGTGTGTTTGCACAGACAGCATACTTCCTAGTCATTTACAGTTATTAAAATAAAAATGCATAAGAAGAGGCAACTGTGTGTTATCTTGTTTTACAAATTACTCAGTTGGAAGGAATCTAAACTTACACTTTGCTTACAACTTTCGTCCAAAATGTAGAAGTCCTTGTTTCTGTTTTTCACTTGAATCAGAAAATATTTTTCATGGACTTTAGATGACAGTAAACGATTTGTTATTAAATAGCTAAATTTTCTTTTTTTCTTACGTGCAAATCCTCATCAATATGACCAGTTCCTGTCAGAGAAGGGGCACAATGTTTTCATTTTTTTCCCCAAAACTGCAACTTCAGAAAATATGAAAGAGATGTAGCAATTAACCTCCATGCACGTTTATAATACTAGAGAATGGGCAGCTAGTTACATTCAAAGACAGGGTCTGATAGGCCCAAATTGCTTAAAACATCACAGTTATTGAAGATCTACCCTAGGGAATTTGAGAAACCATTTAACAGATGAAAGTACATTTTGAAAAGTCTGACCTCACAGGCAATCATAAAATCAATCGAAACAGTGCTTTTTTCCCCCTGAAATGTACAGAGCCCATCTGTGTCTAATCCAGTAATTATAGACTGTGTTCAATTACCTTTTCAAACTTGGAGCAGACTGGAGACTAGGCAGTGAACAAACATAGGGTTTTGTCTAGACCTCAATTGACCACAGTCTAAAACTTGGATTTATATCTAATTTTATTTTTTGTTTGGTTTGATAGTTCTTAAAGGATTCATTTTTGCTGCTTGGTGTTCTACCTTCTTAGATTTGAGATATTGCCTTTTCTCATCACAAAAGCTTGTGTACCATCGCTAGCTTATGCTATAGTCAGATATGTGTTTTCTGAATACTTTTGTCTGGAAATTAATAATTTGCACTGGAGAAAAGACTGCATGGGGGTTGAGGGAGAGAGTTATACTCGAGAGCAGTATTTTTTTAAAGTAGCTGTTAAAATGTTGCTGCTGACTCTAACTTTTTTTATGTGCTACGAAAAGATAATTTATTTTCCTCTTAGAAAACTATAGTTGAAATCATTTTAAATTGTTATATACAATTAGTAAGATGTTTTTAAAAATACATGTAAACTGCTAAAATCTGTCTTTCTTTTATCAAAGGTATTTTACAATTGTTTTTCTCTTTATACATTTTTATTGCATTTGCCCATCAGGCAGGTATCTATTATAAGACATTGTACAGATTTCAAAATCCATTCAGACCATTTCTTCTCAAGTCAGTTTATCATTTGATGAATCTTTGTGTGAGAATTAACCATGAGCTGCCACAGCTAGTTCAAAATATTCAAATTTTATCCAGGAATTTTGGCACTTAAAGTTTTTCATAAAACACAAGACAAACAAAAGATCACCACAGGTTTTAGAATGCTTATGCAATAGTCCTAGCTCTTTCCAACCCCCGCCCCCCCCCATTATTTAGTATTCAAGTCATTCACATTCCAGTTAGCATTGGAAACCAATGTTCTGAGGTATTTATTGGAGTCATCATTGCATATTGTATCGTGAATTTTTCTAGAAACTTTATGACCGTTCTTAGTGTGGGTTTTTTTTTTTTTTTTTAAGTTTATTTAGGTCTTACCATTCTTGGGACGTTTTTAAAGATTCTGTCGTAGGGGAGGGAAATAGTTTTATTTGGTTGCATGAATGAACTTTCTGAGAATTATATGGGAAAATGAAACTTGAAGAGAATTTCAAATACCGTATGCTTAGTAATTCCGTAAGACATTTGCTCAGTTACTCTAGAACAGTGTGATGTCTTTTACCTTCTTCCAGTCCCCATGCTTCTTAGGGTCCTCACAGAGAAGGTTAAAGATTAGTCTTTCTAAGTAGGAACTTAACAGAGATACCCTTTGGATCCTGTCTCATTTCCTCCCTGATCTGATCCTACTTAAAATGTTCCTATCTCCACCCAGATTTTCCTAGACCAGCACTCCCTCCTAGTTGCTGCTTCCTTATGTGCTTTTTGGGCCACTGAAGTGCCCTCCTTCATGGCATTTAGCCTGACTTGGATTTTTGTGTTTGTTTACTAACCTGTTTTACGCAGCTCCCACTGGACTGTAAGCTCTTTCAGATCAAAGGCTGGACGTGTGCTATGTTCTGTTGTCTCCCAGCACCAAGCACAGTGTTGCTTGTGGCAGACATTCGCTTCTTGTTGGCCGAGTGATGGGTGAATGCACCGTCTGCCTCTCTTTCATCCCATTCTCCCTGACTTAGTCACCATATCCACACTCTTTTTCAGATCACCCAAGCGTCTCTTAACCCAGTGTTAATCTTCTCTCCTTTTCTTTTTGTGTCATTTCCACATATAGATCTTGTTTCTCTTAGCAAATAACTCTGGCCACACTGGTGCCCTGCCCTGAAAAACTCCTCACCATTTTCCTTTCAGCCAACCAATTACTCTTCTTTTTACAAGGTGATCCACTCCTCAGAAGCACTGTTGCTCCAAGTTACACCTCCTCTTATATACTTGTACTTGCCTGGTATTTACACTTGATTGAACATAGCCTTGGAAAAGTTATTTTTATGGTTGAGGACATTTCTTTATGATCTGTTGATACAGAGCAGTTAGTCTGTGTTGGGCTGTGTTGTTATGGGGCCCACATGAGGTCTAAGCGTGAATAATACCCAGTATTTCTTTACAGCATTCCAGTTTACTGGTTGTTTTCACTCAATTCTCACAATCCTTTAAGGAAGTCCTCCCTCTTTCAGAGATACGAGTCAGAGAACCCAGGTTGACTCATAAACCCCAAAGCTGCAGGACAAGGATTCAGGTCAGGGTTTTGTCACTCTATAAACTCTTTCTGGAACATCAAGATTATTTGAAAATATGTTCTATCTTTGCAGACATTCTTTACACATAGGAAACTGTTGGTTTGCTCATTGACTGAATTGATGCAGCCCATAGCTGTGTCTGTTGTATTACTTATTGAGCTCACTGCAGCTGGGTGACTGTCTCCCTGACTTTTGCTTTTTAAGGGCATTGGCCTCATCTTATTCTGTTTTCAGTCCACAATGTGCAGTCATAGTAGAAAGGCAAAGAACATTTGTTGAGCGAATATAGAGTATCAGGGCTTCCCTGGTAGCTCGGAGGTAAAGGATCCACGTGCAGTGCAGGAGTTGCAGGAAATGCAGGTTCGATCCCTGGGTCGGGAAGATCCTCTGGAGGAGGGCATGGCAACCCACTCCAGTGTTCTTGCCTGGAGAGTCCCATGGACAGAGGAGCCTGGTGGGCTGCAGTCCATAGGGTTGCAAGGAGTTGGACATGACTGAAGTGATGTAGCGTGCATAGTGTATCAAGTGTGAGAAATGCAATCAAAAATAAATCCTTAACTGAGGTAGATAATATCTAAAACATTCTGCTACAAAGGCAGTATGGCGTGGTGGTAAACACCAGAGAGGCTAGAATCCAGTTTGCCCAGATTTCAAGCCCTGGCTGTGGCACTTTCTCGCTATGTGACCCAAGCAAATTACTTGGCCTCTGTGCGCATCAATTTTCTCATCTGAAATTATATGATTATAATTATAGGGGATTATAATCCTACCTGCCTTGTAGGGATGTTTATACACACACACATTCGGAATAGTATCTGACTCATAGTAATGCTCAATAAATATTAGCTTTAGTTTAAACAGACTACATAGGACCACTGGTGACAGGCATTCATAAATATAAATATAATACACATATAAATATAATTGAGATTGTTGTGTGTATGTTAGTCACTCAGTCCTGTCTGACTCTTTGCGACCCCATGGACTGTGGTCCCCACCACGCTCCTCTGTCTATGGGATTCTCCAGGCAAGAATACTGGAGTGGGTTGCTATTTCCTTCTCCTGTCAGTAAAAATAGTGGAAAACTCTTAAGGAGATGCTGCGTAATTTGAGCAGCTCACATTGCATGAAGGCAGCTTGAGAACGCTGAGTGGAGGAGCCGAGCATTGGTGTGCAGGAGAATGTTCACGCAGCAAAACATGCCCAGTGTTGTCTGTGCACTCTGCCACGTGGATGTGTATGATGTTTGCATATTCTGCATGTCAAGTTCAGAGGAGAAGGGTGCTAGGTGCTCCTTTAGACAGGAGCGAAGGGCAGTGCCTGGGCCATGCCCTCAGAGAGTAAAGGATATGGATCAGAATATCCTGGTTCCCAAGGAGGAGAGAATTTTGATTAAATAATTGGTTAAGTACCATGCAACAGAGGGAAGACCAGGAGGGTTGTCTGTATTAATTGGTTATCATGTAGAGAATAGTTTCGTTGAAGACTTCGTTGAAAGAAGACAGGTCAGAGAGCTTAAGAATAAATAAACCAGTGTCTTGAAAAATCAGGGCAAAGTGAACCATCCATTCAGGGTTCTTAGTATTGAAAGACAGGAGTGAAAGAGCTTTAAAAGCTCATAGAAATCATATCTAACTCTGAAACTCTCTCTTTCTGCCATAACCAAATGGCTGAAAGAACTTTGTTTTTACTCTAATATTTTAAAAATGAGAACAATGATAGGATGAATTTCATTCACAAAATTTGCTTTGCATTCAGACTGCACTGTCTGTGGCTGTGTTCGACAAACTGATTGCTTAACTTATGATAATGTTTATGCAACTGCTTTCCTCATCTGCCGTGAAAAGACTGAGAAGCGTTTCTTTGATTTGTGTATGATACAGGTCCTCCTGATTTGTAGAGAAGCCTTGAAGCCTTTCCTTGACCACTCAGTAAAGAGTTCCTGAGCACTTTCAAGGTGCTGCTCGAAGCAGAGACGTCATAATGGACAGCTCCTGGCCTCATGGGCCGTGAAGGCTGAGGGCTGACCACGGCTCCTTTGATCACCATGTCTCCTTCAGGCCCCTACTCTCCCTCAGTGGGAGCTGGAATCTCACAGTTCTCCCTCCAGTAGTGAACCATTACGTATCTGGATGGTTTTCTTCCAGGTCCTCAATGTTTTCATCATAGCCCTGCCCTCAGATTGACATTAAAAATAAAAAAAAATTTATGTCATCTATAAAAGCATTGATTGAACACCCGTCTTTTCTAAGAAAAGATAGAAGTTTATGGTTGTCTCATCGCAGCCAACCAGCATGTTATTCCTGTGCTAGCAAGGAGACACCGCAGACCTCTGGCTTTGTGGTGAGTGCTGGGGTACTTTTTACTCATCAGAGGATTAAGAATCTCATCAGTTGTTCCTTTCTGTTGGGTGCCTGTTATAAAATGTAGAAATGTGATTTTTTATTGACCTTGGAATTTTTAAGAGATTTTCAAGGTGCCATGTTTAAGTAATCTACTGATGGACTTTGAAAATATTAATGTCAGCATTCCTGTGTTCTGCTGGCAAATGTAGCCCCTAAAGTCAGCGCTAACACAGTAAGTTCAGGAACTGAGGAGAGAGGTCCCATCTCCCAGAAAGCTGACTGAGACGATTCTGCAGGTTGAAGTCCCCCACGCTCCTCCATCACTTCAACCTTTTTCTCTGTCCTTCCTTTGACTAGGATTGGCCTGTGGCTCTATGCAGGGTTGCTTTTTCTAGGGTAATGTTGCGGTCAGGTCTTTGAGTCTACTTTCTGTGAGATCACAGCTGAATGGGAGGCCCTGAGAGGTCTGGCGTGCCTACAGCTGGGATTTGGCATCTAGGTTCTTTCTGATCTTACTCTCAAGGTACAGTGCTTCTGAATTAACATGGAATGTAATTTCTGGGATTTGCTAATGGGAGAACTAGGGAAAGGTTTCCTGTCTCCTATCTCCTCTTAGTCTTTGGGAAACTTCTGAAAAATTTTAAACTTACACTGCATCCTTCCTTAAATTTTGAGTTGAATGCATTCATGTCCATTTGATGTGTATATTATCATATTCTTGGATTTTATTCTTGAACCGAGTTGGAAAGTTTCAAGGCAAACATTTGGTTTTCTGTTAGCCCACAAATTGGGCAATGGTTGTTCAATTATGGTCTGCCGTTGACTTAGGCAGTCACATGTTAAAAGTATATTTTGCTAGTAACCCACAAAGCACACCAACTGTCAGTCCTTTGTCATGTCTGCCTGTGGGCAGTAATCTTACAGCAGTAGTAATATTCCAGAATTTCATCTGTGGATTACTTAAATATGTCATCTAGAAACTCACTCTAAAATACATTAGTGACAAAATAGCCAGGCATAGATGTTGTGCCTCCCCACCTACCTAAAAATCCTACTCATCTCCCGGTGGATTCAGATGCTTCCCAGAATACTCAGCTCACAAACGTGCCCAAATGTAGTAAAGGAAACCTAGTTCAATATAATGAGGAAATATTAATTTGCTGACTGTTTGCCCTATGATATGCTTATTATTCATTATTAAGTGGTTGTGGTGGATGCCTGGTTTGTTTCTTTGTTTTTTGTTCCCAGACCACTCTTCTATCAACAATAGCACCTTCCTCCTTTTGGAAGCTGATACTGCCTCTGACTTCAAATGTAGTTTCAGCAGAAGCTACTGTCCTTCCATGTAACATCCTCCATCCTTCAGGTCACACACCATAGGCAGGGGTCAGGCTCCAGTCAGGACAATAAGACTCATTCCCTAAGATTTCCTGGGCTTCCCTGGTGGCTCAGTGGTAAAGAATCCACCTGCAGTGCAGGAGATGCAAGTTCAATCCTCGGGTCGGGAAGATCCCCTAGAGAAGGAAATGGCAACCCACTCCAGTATTCTTGCCTGGGAAATCCCACGGACAGAGGAGTCAGAAATCAAAGAGGAGGTCACAGAGTAGCTGGAGGCAAATGAAAGTACAAACACAGCTTTCCAAAATCGGTGGGGTGCAGCAAAAGCAGTTCTAAGAGGGGAGTTTATAGCAGTACAGCCCTTATTTCAAGAAACAAGAAAAGTCTCAAATGAGCAACCCAACTTTACAGCTAGAGGGACTAGAAAAGGAACAAAGTAAACCTCGAGTCAGTAGAAGGAAAGAAATAATACAGATCAGAGCAGAAATAAATGAAATAGACACCAAAACAAACAATAGAAAAGATTGGTTAAACTATGAGCTGTTTTTTTTTTTTTCCTTTTGTTTTGGTGTTTTTTGTTTGTTTTTTTAAGATAATAATTTCCAAATAATTTCCCTACAACAAAGAGTTATCTGGCTCAAAATGTCAGTAGAGCTTAGGGTGATAAACCCTGAATTTTAATCCTTCTTTCAAACATGTTGGATAACATTGGTATCCATTCAGTCCCCACTCCCCATTTTTGGAATGCTAGCTAGAACTAGTTTCTGTTGAAGAGACCCTTAGCTAATCTAGGGGTATATGTGAACTAATTGTGAGTGTTGTTTGTTATCAGTACACATTTTAGTCCCATATTTAAGATTTTTCGGTACACAGGTAACCTGATGAACCCTATCACTCAGACTTAGGGGGACTGTTGATTCACCTACCACAGGGGTTCAGATGGACACTTATAGCCTCTCTTGTGTACCCAAGCAACATATATTCTAAACTTGAAAACTTTTGATGCATAACCTATTCATATAAATTGCTGCTAGGATTGCATGAAAATTATGCTGTCCTCCCTAAGATTCCTTTTGAGATTTATATTCAGCCCATGTAAGGGATGAGATATCCATTCTTAGGAGTAACTATGTGGAACAAAACACTGTCTTACAAGGGCCTTGATCGTGCTTGTTGAATACAGGGAGCTACAGCATCCGTATTAACATGGGTGGGGCAAGCGAAGTTCCCTCTTTGAAACTATTGCAAAGTAAGGTACCCTCCAATTCATCTTCAGACTCATATACAGGAGTTTCTTAATGACAGCTCGATGAAAAGAATGTTAGTAATGACTTTGCTGCGAGAATTCACAGTCCTCCAGTTCATCTTGTAGATTAGGAATCAGACTTAATATTTCTTACATTTTTCACTAAATGTTTCTTTGACTAATGTCTTCTAAAAACCGAGACTGGAAATTTGCCCTCAGTTTCTTTCTCCTTGGCCTCCCTCATCGCTCTGGTTAAGCTGGGGTTGAACTGCGGAGCATTTTGTGAGGCTAGTTTCTCTGTCTCTCTCCCTCTCCCACTCTTCCTGGCACATAGTTGACTCATTAAATGTTTGCTCGAAGAACAATGCATATCTGTTTTTGAATTCTGCTAACTTCTAAATTTTTATTTCCAGCTCAGACTTCTCTTCAGACACTACATTCTGCTGCCTATTTGACATGTTTGCTCGGAGGTCCAATAGACCCTTGGTGTCCTTGCTCTTCATCGCAAATGCTAGGTCTACCCCTGTCTTACTCCTGTCTTAGGGGCTTTGTACTTGTTCACTCTACTTGTAATGCTTTCCCCCAGAATATCTGTCAGGAGAATTCTTAGCTCCCCTCCTTTAAGCATGTCCTTATATGTTATCTTGTCAATGGGGCCATCCTAACCCCTCTATTTAAAAATTATAATTCACCTCTTCCCCCACACTCTACCTAGATTTCTCTTCCTTTACTCTACTTTTTCTTGTTTTTCCCCATAACACTCATCACCATCTGATATACTTTACTGGGGCTTCCCAGGTGGCTCAGGGATAAAACATTTGCCTGCAACTGCAGGAGACAAGGGTTTGATCCCTGGATCGGGAAGATCCCCCTGGACAAGGAAATGGCACCCCACTCCAGTATTCTTGCCTGGAAAATCCTGGACAGAGGAGCCTGGCATGCTGTAGTCCATGGGGTCGCAAATGAGTTGGGCACTACTCAGTGACTAAACAACTAATATACTTTATTGACAAACCTATTTTTATATGTTAATTTTAATATATTTATTATATTTGTTGTTTATTACCTGTTTAGACTCTGGCTCAATTGTAACCAGAGCCAAGATCATTCATACTGGGATCTTTTGACTCCCAAGTTTAATTCAGTTTTTGTTACAAATCAGCTTCTTTGTTTTGACTTCAGAATGGCCTTGATATTTCTGGTCTCCTGAAGTGTTGGGCTTAAGTCTTTGTTTCAAAATAATTAATTTTGTATATGTGCTGTGCTGTGCTTAGTCACTCAGTTGTGTCCTACTCTTTGTGACTCCATGGACTGTAGCCCGCCAGGCTCCTCTGTCCATGGGGATTCTCCAGACAAGAATAATGGAGTGGGTTACCATGCTCTTCTCCAGGGATCTTCCCAACCCAGGGATCAAACCCAGGTCTCCCACATTGCTGGCAGATTCTTTACCATTTGAGCCACCAGGGAAGCCTGTATAGCCTACATAATTAAAGTGACATTTGTTTCTGACTGCAACACCAAAACCTCTTGGATTTTCACCGAATTTGGAGGCTTTGTTTGGGATGATCCCTTGTACAGGCTATGTAGCATAAATGAGAGATGAGAACGTGCAGTCAGAAGAGGCAGTTTTCTTCCAGAGCTGCTTCAGTGGGGAATGGAGAGACCCAAATGACAGACTCTTAAGACACCATGAACATACAGAAAACAAAAACAAAGACAACGGTGGTTTGGGATTTGAGCCCCAAGTTGAAAGTCCTAGGAGCAGGTGCTTTTCACTTGAGCATTTCTACATCTTATAGTCTAGAAGGCATGTCAGCTGTGACACATTTATTTGATGATAATTCATAATTCTCCTAAGCAGTCATGGGAGGCCAGCTAGTATTTAAAACACACCCCCCATTTGGACTTCTATATCTGTGTTCAGATGGCCAAAGTTTTTGTTCTGTGATCGGCTCTCTGGCATGGGCTGATAGACGGGAAGTGAAGTGAAGTGAAGTCGCTCAGTCGTGTCCGACTCTTTGTGACCCCGTGGACTGTAGCCTACCAGGCTCCTCAGTCCACGGAATTTTCCAGGCAAGAGTACTGGAGTGGGTTGCCATTTCCTTCTCCAGGGGATCTTCCCAACCCAGGGATGGAACCCCGGTCTCCCGCGCTGCAGGCAGACGCTTTACCATCTGAGCCACCAATGCTTACTTTGGGGACTGGAGCATAACGTGCTAGGAGAGTCTGTGTATCTTTCTAGTTGCCTTCTTTTTTTCTTAATTTTAGTTTAATATTAACATACAATAATTTGACTTTTATACTGTTCAGTTCTAATTTTAATACACATGCATATGTGTTTTACCAACATAAATGTATATATACATACATATGTATTCTCTTTTGGTATAACCATTTTAATCAGAATACAGAACAATTACCTCTAAAATCTCCCTCATGTTATCCCTTTGTAGCCAGCCCCCTCCAGCCATAACAGGTTCTTTCTTCTATAGTTTTGGTTTTTTGAGAATTTTATGTAAATGGAATCATGTAGTATGTAATCCTTTGATACTGACTTCTTTTCTCAAGTACAAAGCCTTCAATCCTAATATAAAGCCTTTGAGATTCCTTTAAGCTGTGTTTATTCATAGCTCTTTCTTTATTGCTGAGCAGTAGTATCTGGAGGCACCATGATCATCACTTCTTGAGGACATTGAGGTTGTTTCCTGTTTTTGGCGATTATGAGTAGAGCTGCTGCGTATGTGTCTACAGGTTTTTGAGTGAGAATAAATTTTTGTTTCTCTAGGGCAGATGGCCAGAAGTGGGACTGATAGGTCATATGATAACTATATGTTATAAAAAACTGCCTGTGTACAAATGTTCTTAGCAGCATTATTTATAATGAGGAAAAAGTGAAAATAGCCCAAATGTCCATCAACTTGAGGAATGGGCAAATAAAATCTGATGTATCTATACAGTCAGTATTATTTGGCAGTAAAAAGAAATGTACTGATATTTATTACAACAAGGATATACTTTGAGAATATGCTAAATGGAAGAAACCCGTCACAAAGGACCACTTGTATGATTCCATTTCTATGAAATGTCCAGAAGAGAGGTATCTGTGGAGACAGAACATAGTATGGTTGCCTGGGGCTGGGAGATTGGGTAGATACGGGAAGTGACTGCTGATGGATATTGCATCTTCAGAGTGATAAAAACATTCTAAAATTGATTTAAGTGATGGCTGCCTCACTTGTAGATATACTAGAAACCATTGAATAGCACAGTTTAAATGAGTGAATTGTATACTATATGAATTATATCTTGGTAAGGCTGTTTAATGGCAACCCACTCCAGCATTCTTGCGTAGGAAATCCCATGGACAGAGTCTGAGCCTGGGGGGCTGTAGTCTGTGGGGTTGCAAAGAATCAGACTTGACTTAGCAACTGAACACACAAGCTGTTTAAAAAAATAATAAACTGCTAACTTCTTTTCCACAGTGGCTCTACATTTTTGTATTCTCACCAGCAAAGCGTGGGAGGTCTAGGTGTTCACATAAACCTTACCAGCACTTGGTATTGTCAGTATTTTTTATTTTAGCTACTTTTAATAGGTGTGTAGTGATATTTCACTACTCATTTGCATTTGCCTAGTTAATGATATGGAATAATTTTCATATGCCTATCTGCTTTCTTTAGTGAGGAATCTGTACGTGTCTTGAGCTCATTTTATGATTGAGTTGTTTGTTTTCTTAGTGTGAAGATCGAGAGTTCTTGATATGTTTTGAATACAAGTCCTTTGTCAGGTATGTGGTTTGCAAGTATTTTCTCTTCCTCTCCTGATTAGCTCGTCTTTTTACTTTCTTCAGTACTTCTTGATGAATTCCAAGTTCTCAGGGTTTCATTGTCTGATTACTCCTGTACCCTCAGTGCTTAATATCTGGCATAAAACAGATATGCAGTTAATATTTGATGGATGAATGAATGAGTTCCCTCTTCTTACTGATTAGCAACAAGTTTTTTTTTTCCTGAAAGAAAATAATATATTGAAAGTAAACCTGATTAAAATATTTCCTTCCTATACATACTCTTAAAAAAAAAAATCTCTAATATAGATGGTAAAGCCAGTCATGATACAGCTTGATTCCTTGAACATTTCCTGTTCTCCTCAGCCTTATAACCTTTACAGGTGCTGTTCCTTCTGTCTCAAGCACTTTTCCTCCCACTCTCTCTGCCAGGCTAATTTATTTATTTCCTAGTTCAAGCATTGCCTTTGCTCATTCATTCTAGACTCGGGGAATATGAGAATAAATAAGACAAACACAATCCCTTATCCTCTTGAGGCTTACCTTTCGTGAGAGAAACCCTCTCCCCCTTGCCCCAGTTTAGGTTGGGTGCCTCTGTTTCATAGTGTACCTGTGTTTTTACTTAACAAAACTTTAATTATTTATAATTAAGTGTGTTCACCATACCAACCCATAAACCAATGACCTTTAAATATTTTTGTTTATTTGTCTCTTAAAAGAATTTTGGACAAAGCCAAGTAACCTTGTACATATATTTCAAGCTGACATGTACACTTTTTTTCTTTATAAATTTAAATAGTTGCAAAGGATATAATTTCCAGCATGCTATAAAACTTGACATTTTAAAGTTAAACTTTTGGTCACTCTTTTAAATGTATCCCATGGAATCTAAATACTGCATATGATGCTCACCATCATTTATTGGGAAAAAAAAAATCCCTAAAAATTCCTTTTTTTAGTCATAAATTTTACAGTCTTTCTTTTTCTTCATAAACTCCATCTCATTTTCCTTGGTTATTGCTGAAATCTTTTATTGTTCATTCTCTTCTACTTCTTTGCAACAGAAATAGGTATGCAAGTAGAAATTTAATTTTAAAAGTATTTCTAGTGATAACCAAAAGGCTGTAATTGTTCTCTGTTGAATTATTGTATTGAATTTTATTCTGTGTTTAGTTACTTTGGTAGTTATTATCAGTGTACATGTATTAAAACAAAAAAATATGTTATTTGACATGAAAAGACTCTTAAGGAAACAGATTTTTTTTTAACTGGATTATGTGCAAGTAGATGAATGTTTCTTTTTTCTAGATCATAACAGTTATTCCATATCAGCTGCATTCTTAGTTTTCCTTTCTTGTGACATAAGAGCTAAGAACCTTGGAAACCTTGTTTGCACACGTAACGGACATGAATGGAAGGAGTTTTGTGTTAGCGCCGCCACTCCTCTCTGTTTGAACTTCCTCTGCATTATAAGCCCAAACTGTCATCAAAACTTTTAAAAATGATCTGCCAGATGAAAACTGAGTTAGATCCTCCGTTAATTTTGTTGAGTGGGAAATGTTGGAACCCCCCCATCCTGCCACCCCCAAGCTTGTGAAAGGGTTTGTTGTTCAGTCATAAGTGTCATTCCCAGGATTTCTAAGTGTCCCTTGTTAGAGGTTTTTATGTCTAAGACTGGGCACCATAGTAAGCTTCAGGTATGGTAGAGCTCTGACTTTAAGAAGCAGAAAATGTACTTGTGAAGGGCTTGTGGGAAAGTAGACCAGCAGGATGTGGATCAGCAACAGATTCGCAGGAAGAGTCGCTTCAGGAAAGAGTGTACATAGATGTCGAAGCTCCAGAAATCGCCTTCCTTAAAATCATGTGTGCCTGATGCACCTTAGCAGTCCATCCTGTGTTTCCTAGTATGCATCCGTCTGCCACGTGGACGATTGCTTCAGCATTCGTCAGGCAAAGAACCAACCTCCATCTCCTCAACGCAGAACTCCTATTAAGAAGGACTTAATATATATTTTCTCACTGATCCAGGAAAAAAATTTTTTTTTTCATGTAAAATTTTGATGTAAAATTTTTGTGTAAAATCTGAACTTGTTCATCTTTTATACTTTCTTTGAAAAGATACAAAGGGAAAATGTTTTTATTCCTGAGTAGTATTGTATGCTTTGGGACTCATTTTTAATTTTCAAGAATAAAATGTTCTTTTACAAGTAAAGCTTTTGACTCAGTAGCTGTCCTGCTAGCGATGATTATACTACTTACCCTAAATCCCTTTTCTCTATTTTCCCAATTACACTGTTGTTAAAAGGAACTTTTACTGTTCTTCAAGTAGTAAGGTTCTGCTTGAATTCTCCATGGAAATAATTTTTTGGGGTGCTTTTAATCCTAATGTAATTTTCAAACCTTAGGAAAAAATAATTGTCATTTGTTTCCTTTTTACCTGCAGTGATTTTGAGGTATCTGGGAGATACTTTTAGGCATATTACACCTATAGGGCAGTAGAGGTCTGTGTGCCTGCGTCATGCAAATAGGCTGTATTGCTGCTAAGAAATATGAACCGCAGATTGGCAGCTTCACCTTTCTGTTAATGTGCAGATTCTTAATGCTTAGTATCCTGGAGGTTTCTGCTTTTCTGCAGAAAATCTAATACAGATTTTCGATTGCCTCTTAAAATGCTACACTTCTCCAGGAAACCTTATCTTTGCTATAGCATCTGGTTTTCTGTGAAGTCATAATTTTGAATCAGAATTTCCAGCTGTTGGCATCTTGTTTTATGGAGCCTGAATTGAAAATCAAAAACTAGGTTATGTATTTAAATACCAGAAGTGAATGTTATCTTTCTTTTTCTAAAACAGTATGGCAATTGTATTTAAGTATTTCCAATTTGCAGCGTTATTGTTCGTGATTTGCTCCAAGAGAAACAAGACTGAACAGCTGAACAGCTTTAAGTGAGTAGGTTATGTTTTATTCTTCTCTCAGTGTCCCGTGAACCTATGCACATGGTGTCTGCCCAAGGACAGATAAGAACTGCAAAATAAGAACTGTTGGTGCTCAGCAAGCACCTTACAGATGGGTTAGTTTTGACTCTGTAGTTTCTAGATGAGGACACCGAGGTCCTATTTTGCCCTATATATAGAAAATGATCACTGACCTGAGGCAGAAGAAATCAGGTTTAATGGTATTAAGATAATCGTGTTGTTTAGTGTTTTAAAAGGCAGTCATTCTGAACAAGGGAACCAAAGGAGGGGGGTCTCAGCAGGCCTGCTGGTGGACTGCTGTGTGCCGAGCCTAGGACTGGGGTGCCACGTGAGGCCAATAATTCCTTTCCCTGCCTGGGAAACCATTTGGCGAGATGCGTCAAGATTTTAAAAGATTTTGTAACTGTCAAGCTCTCGGTTCCTCTTTTAAGACTTTGTCTTAAGGAATTACAAAATCAGATAAAGATTCAGTGTACAAAAATAGCCTGGTATGGTTTAGCAGAAAGATGTTCTTTACAGCATAATTTATCCTGTGGAAAATCAGAAGGAGCAGTTCAGTTATCCAGTGGTAGAGAAATAGTGAGATTATGGTATATTTAAACAATGAAATATTATATAGACATCGAAGTAATTTTTAGAAGATTTTTTAACTATGTGGAAAGGTGCTTATTTGTAGTGTCATTGAAAATCAGTAGAATATAAGATTGTATATATAATATGATTCCTTACGTAAAGGAAATTTATTTATAAAATGGATCATACATCAAAGTGACAAAGGAGTTTGTATTTCTAGGTGATGATGAGTTGATTTTATTTTCTTTTTATTTTGCTTATTTCACCAACTCCATGATTAGCAGAGAATCAGATTATTAAAAAAGGAGTTTAAAATGTAGTTGAAGAGGCAATTTTTTTTTTTCAAATGCCAAGTGCTGGAAAAACCCACTTTTAAATCCCACTGAGGACAGGCTCATTGAGAGTCTCTGGTGCTTGGGCTGTGTTAAGTCACATACAGCTGCCCCACCCTCATCCCCATCCCCATGGCTGGAATCCTAATGGCAGGGGTAGTGACCCATCTGGAATGCGGGCAATGGGGTGGAATCCACAAGTAACTGCTGTTTTAATCAGCGGTCATTTTATTTGGAAAAAAATTTGAAAAGCCATTTCCCCTGTCGAACGAACATTCCTTTATTCTTTCATTAGCAAACATTTTTGAGTACCCACTAGTTAGTTCTTCTGACTTGAAGGTAACATTCTGCTGCTAGTGATTCTTTGCCCAGTGATTGTTGAAATGTTGCTAATTCTCTCTGCCAGAGTCTTGTGGTATACAGGTAACTTGACACAGTTCCTGTTCTTACCTGGTTCAGGTTTAATAATTAAATGGGGTTAGCTATTAAATAATGCATGTTTGTGGAGAAGCCAGTCAGTTTAATGCCTGTG
The DNA here is from genome assembly GCF_016772045.2 of Ovis aries. Taxonomy (NCBI): domain Eukaryota; kingdom Metazoa; phylum Chordata; class Mammalia; order Artiodactyla; family Bovidae; genus Ovis; species Ovis aries. The sequence continues at coordinate 105,306,115 of NC_056059.1, forward strand.
AACTTGAAAACACCACTTTATAATCAGTGCATGTCTTGGTGGGATCCATGTTACAGTGGCTTTACATGCAACATAGTCGAGCAGCAGGGCAAATTAAATGCTGTTTGTCTGAAAGGTAAGCTTTCCTAAGGCATGGTATGGCTTTCTTTGCTTCCAGAATTCTTTGAAAAAAATCTATGAATATTTTGAAGTCTTCGATTCCACTTTATAATTTAAAATTAATAACTTCTTACTACTGTAATTTCATACGTTTCATACTAACCCCCCTGGGTGGGGGGGGGAAAGTATTTACTTACTTCAAATTTCTTATATTGATTTCAGTTGGTCTCATTCCACATTACAATTATGGCTTTCCAGTCCACAAGGTATGGCTTAGAGTTGTGTTTCAAGTTCGCAATGGGTTGAGCATTAATAAAGCTACTGTTTTTAATTTAAAAGAAAAGATCTCTTAAAGAAAGTTTGTTAGGCCCTGGGATTCATTTTTTAGATGTTTGTTGTATGTAAGTTCATGATAGCCTCAAATTGTTATTCTCCTGCCAAGAAGTGGCATCTTTTTTTTCCCTCATTTGCCTGTTCGGCCTAGTTGTCTACTTTGCCACATTTGCAATAGCCAAGGAACTCTAGAGCTGGAATAAGCTGCCTCGGTGAGCTTTCTGTCTTTTGCAAAAATAACCTGAAGCCCTTTGATGAGTGTCTTTTCTTAAAGGCCTTCAGAGAAGGATGTCTCGCAGTCTTTCCAGTGCTTTGTGTTTCTGATTGACCATTATCTTTTTCTCTCTCCTTTTTTTCCATCTGGTGTGAAACATAGATCTTTTTCTTTAAACTTAAGCTATTTTGCTATTTGCCCCATATTTTGGAGTACTAATCTATATCTGTATGGATATAAACAAATTGTTCTTATTATCCTCCCTGAATGTTCTGACTGACTGTATATTACCTGATTGTTTTGTCCTAACAACAGCATTATGTACCAGTGAACTGCTATCACACAACTGTTTTTCTTGGAAAGGTTAGGAAGTCTTTGATAATGGATTGGGCCAATGATTTAAATAGTCCAGACACATAAACTTACATTTATTTAGCAATTTACTAGATATTTGTGTGATACCAGGACTGTGTGTCAGTCGTTGTACTGGGGGCTGAAGATACTGTCCACTCCCCACCTCTCCCCCCCAAAAAAGGATGAGATTAACTGCTTCAGAATACAGCAAGTCTAGTAGGGAGACCTTTCCGATATATTGGCAGTGATAGTATCATTCATTATTTGGGGTTTATTGTTGTTAATGGGTTTATTTTCCAGTATTATTTTGCAGAGAAGTTGAAAAGTGGCTTCCGATCTATTTGCTTTTTGCCCCACCCCCCCCCAACCCAGAAGTGTTTCCCTCCAGAGAAAAATCATTCTAAAAAAAGCTTGCAAATTTAGGGAAGATGTATATAAATGAGTTGTAAATTTATGTGGTGAAAAATGAGGTTCTATGGAACAAGATTTCTCCTTTTATAGAAAAGAGTGATTAAGTTTGATTTTCCCAGTTCATATTGTTACTGAAGTTTTATGTGACTTATTTTAATTCATAGAAGACATCTGTTCATTTACAGCAACCAGTGATTACACCTCTCTTTGACACATACCATAGACCCTCAGATGTGAACACCTAGGAGTACATTTTTTCCTAACCATAGCATCAGTTCAGTTCAGACCACAGCATATTGTCTCCCAAAATTAGTCTTCGTTTAACTCAGCAGGCACAATACACATTTTGTTCTAGGTATCTCAGGAAGCTATGACAGGGTGATTCTGAGGGCCGGTGAACTCATTTCTCATTGACAGATCTTACAAATTCTCACACAGTAGGAAGTATAGATGTTAGTTAAGAGCAAAGGTTCTGGAGCCACGTTACCCAGGTTTTAATCTTGTTATGCTTTATTAGCCAAGTGACCGTGGGCACGGTGTTCAACCTTGCTGTGCCTCCTTTTCCTCATGTGTAAAATAGGGATACTACTACTTTTCACCTCATAGATTAAGGAGAATTAAGTGAGTTAATACCTGTAGAATAAAACCATGCCTGGTGCGGAGCGCTGTATGGGCAGTAGTGAGTGTGTGATAGGTGTCTTGATACCGGTTGATGTTTCTGAATTATAAGATGCCCTTTATAGGTCCGGGGCCTGGGTGGCTGACGCTGCTTGAGTTGAATGGCGATGTAGCTTTTTCTGGTTTTCCTTCGTCCTACTCCCATCCCCTGCAGCGCCCCAGTTTTTCTGCACTGATGGTTCATTATAAACATCTTAGAAACTGGAAGTCTGTGCTCTTTATTGGCATATTGTGCAGTAATCCCGGGAATTCGGCCTGAGCCCCTGGGAGCTAATCAGAGGTCACGCCCTCTGAAAGCCTCGAGCTGGCTGCCTGGTGCAGGTACTGGGGGCGGGGGTTGGAGGGGTCTTGTCGACCTTGTGGCTCCCCTGGCTCTGGGGAGCCTGAGGGGGTGCCAGGGCAGTGAGTGGTCCACTTGCACATCTGTGATCATCCACTCCCCTTGCCAACCTCCTCAGTCCTGTATCTGGGATGGCAGGGCCGACCTCAGTCCTCAGAAACTGACACAGCCCTGCGTTGGCTCAATTGCTGGTTTTATGGAATTCATTTCTGTGTCTTGGTTCTTCTAGGGGCTATGAGGTCCTCTCAGATACAGGCTAATTTGCCTTGGCAGTATGAGAGAATCTTAACCCTGTTGGGTTCCAGAAGTTCCTTCACTGGGCGTTAAAGGCCTTCCAATCTTTGCATAGGACTTCTCATATGCCACGTTCTTTTCTGAGCAGAAAATAATGCATTTCACTCTCATATATGTGTGGTGTGTACTAATAATATTATTTTCCCCATTTTTACAAAAGGAGAAACTGAGGCAAAGATAGGTTAAGTAATCTGGGCAGAGCCTCCCACCTGGTGACTGTCAGAGCTGGTATTGGATCCAGGCAGTCTGAGTGCAGACTCTGCTCCCCAGTGCCCCCTCCTCATTGCTGGTTCTTAGCCTGCTTGTCCGTTAGACTCATCTGGAGAGCTTGCCAAGAGGGCCAAGGGCAGAGAGAGACATTTTACCTGGCCCTACCTGAGACCCAATCAAATCTTCCATCTTCTCCCTTTTTTAGAAAAAAAGATCACTCTCTCCCTGTTTTTCTAATCCACTAGACTCTTTCCTTTTCCCCATTTCATGACATATAGATGGTAAAGAATCTGCCTGCAATGTGGGAGACCTGGGTTTGATCCCTGGGTCAGGTAGATCCCCCGGAGAAGAGAATGGCTACCCACTCCAGTATTCTTGCCTGGAGAATCCCATGGACAGAGGAGCCTGGCAGGGCCACAATCCATGGGGTCACAAAGAGTCGGACATGACTAACACTTAGTAGGGTTTTTAATGGCCTTTTACAATGAAGGGCATAGAGCTCTGTGGTTTGACTCTGTAAGGTAGGGCCCAAGGGGACAGGGACATCCTTTCTCCCTGTGTATATCTGGCCCGGTGCCCAGCACAGCGATATAGACATACACAGGACTTGAGTGTTAATCCCTCAGGGGATGCTTCAACGTACTGTTATCACCTCATCACATCACTTTATTTATCATTGTTATCACATCAGGGGAGATCCCGGGATGTATGGAAAGAGTGTGGATAGTTAACTGGGCAGATCTAATTTGGCCAGCTCTAGTATATCAGAGCCTCAGTTTTTTTACCTCTAAAATTGTAAAAGTGATACTGTCAGAAGACTTCTGTAAAGATGAAATGAGATATGTGAAAATATGGAATTGCTCTGTCCTGTAGTGCTGTGCTGCGCTTAGTCGCTCAGCTGTGTCCGACTCTTGGCGACCCCATGGACTGTAGCCCACCAGACTCCTGTGTCCATGGGATTCTCCAGGCAAGAAGACTGGAGTGGGTTGCCATGCGCTCCTCCAGGGGATCTTCCCAACCCAGGGATCGAACCCAGGTCTCCCGCGTTGCAGGCAGATTCTTTACCATCTGAGCCACTAGGGAAGCCCTGTAGTAGGAAATCAGAAGTAAATGCTGAATTATTTCTTTGTAAAGTAAGCACAGTTTGAATAGGAAAAATCACTTGAAAATGTGCTGTTCAGCTTTCAGTCAGATGCAAGAAGTCATGAAGTTTTTGGAGCTCAAATAGACCTTCGGGATCAGGGAATGCAGCCCCTTAATTTGAAATACAAGTGAGGAAATGGGAGCATAAAGAAAGGACTGGGCCAGGGGCACACTGTGAGCCCAGATGCAGTCCAGACGCTGTCTTACCGCTGTGACTGGCATCGCCTCTGCTTCCTAGTGTTTGCACGGTCACCTCAGTGCACTCTTGTGTATGTTACTGACCCCTCAAAGCAACTCCCTGGGCCTCCAGCGCCTGACTCCAGCGGAAGGCTTTGCCTGTTGGATAAAGTCCTAAACAAGCCACCATGTACGGGGTTAAGGGGGTACAAGGAAAGAGTATGTATTTACCTTGATGTTTTTGAACAAGAAGGAGAAGAGTTAAAAATATACAAATAGCGAATGGCTGAAAGCCCATGAACCTCTTTCCACTTCCTCTGTTTTCCAGGAAAATGGGGCTCTTTTATCTTTCATCAGTTCTTGCATGTATAAGGTTGATATTGGAGGGGAATGAAGTTATTCCAACTATGCTTGGTAGAATGTTGGTATTTTGTTTTTACTCAACATCAGGTTGTAAAAGCTTCAAAATGGCATCATGAAAAAAAAATGGCATCATGCTTTGATATAATGTTTAAACCATTATAAATATCATCTCCTATTGATGCCTTAGAATAGATGTTTTAGATTTCTATTAATGTTGATTATTACAGATTGAATTAAAAGTCCTTCAGCTCGCTTACATATAATATGTCTTGTTTAAGTTGGGATGTAATTGCTAGGGAAGTATCCAGCCTGTAGTGAAGACAGGAAGATAATAAGATGTGTCATTTTCTAGTATCTGAACTCAAATTCTGGACTCCTGTCATCTCCCCCTCCACCTCCTGCAAAAACACATTTGTTGTTGTTGTTGGGATAGTTTTTGGAACAACCAAGGTGAGCACACTGTGGTGTCAAATCATTTACATTTCCTCATTTTCTGCCCTGTTTTGCAGCTTACTACATACGCCAAGAGGTCTTGATTCCCTTAAATGCTTGGGCAAGTTTTTCTTTGTAGGACCCTGAAATTAGCCGTAGACAGTGGGGGGAGGAGATGCCTGTGACTTTTCCAAAAAGTGGGTTTGCTTAGAGAAGATGGTGATAAATGTTTAGCATTCTTAGCAGTGCCAAAACTCATGCAGAAAAACACCTATTTCAGGCCCCTTCAAAGACTTCGGTTGTCTAAAAGCAGAAACATTTGTAGTTTGGACTTTACTTAGGATTTACAATATACTACTGTATGAGCACTTTACAAATACTTAATGTTTGTTTTTTGACATGATAATTGTTATCTTTGTTTCCTAATTCTATATGAAGCTCTGATCCTTTTTTGTCTTTGTCTTCTTTTTTAGAAAAGTCCAAATGGGTGGATTTTTAAAAATGTAATGGAAACAATGTGGCTTAGCTTTTAAAATGATTCATTATACAGAGAAAAACCCGAAGCTATAAAATGTAAATCTCATGAAAGTTAATCAGATTTGGTTGTGCACAGCCTTCATCAAAACCTGAATTTCATAAGCCTTGAAGACTCTGATGTTTTAAAATGTTTGAGGAGTTTGCCTTTCCCATCCTCAAACGCACGCATTCTTTCAGACCACTCAGGAAGAAAGTGCACGGAAGAGCGTTGCCGACTCCCCGAGGCAGCCCTGACTGGTTTCTAAAACTGAAAGAAACTTCTCAGTCTTGTGTGATAAGCAGAATTCAGAATGCGTCTCTATTTTAGCACATGTGAGATAGAAAGTGATCGTGCTCACAAGAGTGAAATTTGAGTTATGATGTGTTGATGGATCTTCATATTAAGGCACCATAAATGATACTTTCAGTTTCCTTATGAAAACAAAGTTGAGTTCCGTTCTGAGTGATTCTCCTAATTGTTATTGTTAAATTCTTTTGCTCTGCCGTCTCTTTTCCTGCTCACACTTAGATAATCTGCAAATACTGTTTGGATCCTGTGTGTTTCATTTTCTCTTCTTAGCTAAAAGTTTTCAGCAAATCCTTTCCTTTCCAACAAAGTGTTTAACTTTCTGTGCACACGGATTCATGAGTCAGTTAAACATGTTTGATTAATTTATCACAAAGAGTGCCACCTTGAGTAAAAACAATTCTACTCTGTGGAAAGTTCTTTCCTTTTAAAAGAGGGTCCTTATTTCTAAGAGCAGAGCTCTGATTTTAATTAAAGAGCATTTTATGCAGTTTTTTTTCCTAAAGCTTAAGATTAATTTCTATGGTTACTGGGGATATAAATCTCTAGATTGCTTTAAAACAAAGATTTTTGTTTAGGAGAGAGTTGACAGCTCCCTTTAAGAGAAGCTATTACTTAATTTTACTTTCCTAAGTTTAAACATATAAAAATATTTGTAATGATACCCCAAAGGCATCATAAAAATGTAAAATAATTGTGCTCTAAAATATCTAAAATTACAGGAAATAGACCTCATTTTAAAAAATGAACTTGGATTCGTGGTTGGGGAACTGAGGTGTGACATACTTCAAAACCAGATTCTCTTGTCTGGATTTTTTTTTTTTAATGGTTAAAAAAAACCAAAACTTTTCTATTGCCGGTCATACAGACTTTAAAATATGTTCATTCTATTAGGAAGTGTGTATGGTTTCATCACCTTTAACGCATATTGCTGTATGGATGGGTGTCTTAGATCCCCCTTGAAAGACAGACTTCTGTCTCTAGAATTAGGTGGCTTTAGTTGGCTTGTGGATTAACTGTATCACAGTTACTCTTTAAGCTCTTTTTAATGATTATTTTTAAAAGTATATAGCCCAGTTTTCTAAGCAACTTTAAACAGGGCAGCACAAATAGTTTCCAGTGTTTTACTTATCCAAAGTATACTTCCTCTTTCAGCAGATAATGTTAACTGGTAAATTGTTCCCAGGTTAAAGATTTGTCCTATTTTAATAAATATAGTGCAAAATCTATAGTAGGAACACTTAAAGAAAAACTCTTCACCTTTCCAAGTAAATGAATTAATACTTATCTTCCTTCTACTTTAGTATTGTAGTATCCGCTCTTTTGGTATTTTCATTTACTAAAAATTTTAAGGTTTTACATAGTAAAATGTCTTCACTTTATTAAGAATGGTGAAATTAGGCTTATAAAATATTCAGACAAGTTTTGAGAGAAATAGTGTTTCGTATGTAATATGAATGCTGTTGGGACTAGATATGCTTTTAGTATAAAACGTGCCTGATTCAGGAATGCTTTGCATTAAATGACTTTATATTTTGAGAGCAAAATAAGAGGAAAGAAAACTACTTTCCCTCCCCCACTTTTTTTAACGAGACAAAAAAAATAAGTTGAATGCAGATATTGAAAGGGCCGTAAGCTGAATGTTTGAGCAATGAAAGTAAACACTGATTATTGCAAATGTACATTTGAACCAATTTCCTTTTATCTTTCAAGCAAAACATTTCCCACAGTTCTTGTGGGCTTTTATTTAAGTTGGGAAAACTTTGGAAGTTTGTGTGAAAGTATAAATAAGTTTGGGAAAGTCATGATTGGAGTTTGATAATAAACATGCAAAAGCAAATTGGGAAACTCTATTAAAGTCAGATGTAACATTTAATAATGTTGTCTCTGAAAACTCATTTTCAGGGAGAAGGGTGGTTATTATGCGCTCTAGAATAAAGACTTTGGCTATAATTGAAAATAAGGCCTAAATATGAATTCTTCAATCTGTATGAAATCTTGGGGTTTTTTTTCTTTTTTAAGAGCCATACTGATTGTTTGAGAGTCCCCAAAATGTCCCCCTCCAATTATGGGCACCAAACCTACGTATGTATTTTTGTTTAAAACACAAAGTGCATACGTAGTTGCCAGGAAAATTTAAACTAATTTTTACAAAAGAAGCATTAAATTTTAGTATATACTACGATTCCTAATTTTGAAAGGCGGAAAAATGTCTTAGTTCTTTTAATTATTGAGATATATCACAATATGCAGTATAAATACAAATAAAATTTAAAAACCTTAGTCTAAGATTTGATTTAAATTTCATTGTCATCACATTAACTTCACAATTGCATATTGGCATTTTATAATATTTTTTAGTTCATATGAATTCTTGGGGAAATTTGTCCGTTTTTTAATGTAATGGTACAATAAGTGTAAAAAGATATCACTTTAGCACCTATTATATATAGACATTTTTGCTTTCCTTTCTTTGATGCACTGCTATATATATCCCTTAAAAGTATATGTGTTTGGGTGGGGAATGGTTAGTATTACATTTTGATGACAATTTTATTGCTTACAAATTGATATGTGATTTTAACTGAAACTTGTTGCTAGGATAAGAATGGAAAATTCTTTCTGCATAGTGTTTCAAATGCTTTACCTAATGATCTGAAAAACTGTTTAAAAGGAATTTAAATTATGTATACTTGTTTTACTTTTAAAGCTTTCAACTGAGTTCTCAATGTAAAATTCAAGTATAGCTTTTAAATATTTAGGTGTCTGAGTATAAAACAGTAAATAAATCTTAAAAGTAGACTGAAAAGGTATAATTTGATTCTCAAAATCAAGATCTATATATACAGCTCAAGATCTAACCATTATTTTTCTAGTTATTATTACACACAGATTTTTCTCTAGCAAATGTTGTATTGAGTTGGCAAAAAAATTCATTCAAATTTTTCCATAACATGTTATGGAAAAACCTTAATGAACTTTTTGGCCAGCCCAATGTTAGAAACTTACATATTTTCTGCTATTTTGAACATGTAAGTTTAATCAATTTTTATCAGGCTCGTCCCCATTTTATAAAACTTAGCAGTTAGCTAATTTGCTACAGTTCTTTTAAATCCTGAAAACAACTCAATTTTACTTTCTTTTTTTTCAAGCAAAGAGATTGTTAGAATGTTTTGTATCTTATTCCTTGAAATAATATTTTTGCCTTTTTTTCACTTTCAGTTTTATGCCTTATTGACTCCAAAGAGGACCATAATGAGGGGAAAGAATCTATATTTTGGGCAGGACTGGGAATGATGAAACAGGCCCTGGGTTTTGCTTGGAATTTGAACACTTGTGTTATTGCTCGAGGCCGGCATGCTCTGCATTTTATTCCCATCACTCAGTTGAAAGATGACATTGGAGGCAACGTTGTGTATCTTGTTACCAAGCTGTCTTTCCCAGAGCTTCGTGATAAAACGCACATCGATTCCTTTGCTTTTGTTTTCACTAATAAAGCGGGGGGTGGGGGGAGAGGAATGTGTTTTAATAGAGCAAAGCACTTACACTTTGCGGGTTCAAATGTTATCAAGCAGTGTTTTCTGTTGAGTGTAAATTATTGGCATCTATCAAGCAGTATGGAAGTTGAATGTATGTTTTCCCTTTGTACCGCCCACAGTTGATGTCACTCTTCTCTCTGCTGATGTGAAGCAGAAACTGGACAAGGTAACAGTTTTGATGATGAGATTAGAGGTAGCCAGGCTGACTGTCTCCTGGCTTTTAGAGAACCTTATAAGCTCAGGGCTGCCCCCTCCCCTTGTTTAGATATTACTTGCTCTTTTGAGTTTCAGATTACAGGAGCAATTGATCTGCATGACCTATCTTAAGAACTTTAACGTTGCAGTGGAAACTTAAACCAAATGTATATCCTCAAGAGACAAATCATCTTAAAGCCAGGCTGTTGTCATTTTGATAGACGGTATTGTTTGTGAGGCACAGTGTGGTAGAGAGCACCACCTAGTGGACGGGACGTGCACTTGCTGCTCTGGGTACAGAGTTTAGAGAGCGAGTCTGTGTTGACGTGACTCTTGACCTTGGTTTGCAAATAAGTGAGGTTTTATGTTGTTCCCAGCTCATAATTTCTACCCAGGGCAAGGATCCCAGGAGAATGACATTGGGAGAAGCTGTGACATGTCGGTTTTATTTGTGGTTCCCTACACGTGTAGGTGTACGTGCTAATCTTTGCCATCGTCACAAACATAGTCCCTCCTCATAGTTGATGTTTTTATGAAATAAAGATCATTTTTTTAAAAATGTCACTAGGGCAGCAGTCAGTCTTTGGAGAGTTTGTGTTTTGGAGTGTATGTGTTTAACCTTAGTGATAGGAGTCTCCCTTTGGCTGGAACTGGTTGGATAGAATTGGTTCACCTTAGGAGGAGAGGGGAGAAGGTGATGGCACCCACTCCAGTACTCTTGCCTGGAAACTCCCATGGACGGAGGAGCCTGGGGGCTACAGTTCATGGGGTCGCTGAGGGTTGGACACGACTGAGTGACTTCACTTTCACTTTTCACTTTCATGCATTGGAGAAGGAAATGGCAACCCACTCCAGTGTTCTTGCCTGGAGAATCCCAGGGACGGGGGAGCCTGGTGGGCTGCCGTCTATGGGGTCGCACAGAAGTCAGACACGACTGAAGTGACTTAGCAGCAGCAGCAGGAGGAGAGGAGTTGCTGCTGATTATCAGCTGGCTCCTAATTCATGGCCTATCTGTTACAGAGAGTGTGTGCCTTCAGAGTGTACTAACACATCTGTAAAATCAGTGTGAGAAAAATCTGTGTTGAAAAAAAACACTTTTTAATTCATCATAACCACCTGTTTGAGATGCAGCTGTTCCTTCCTTAATGTTTATTTCAGAATGATAAATTCATAATAAAATGCCTCACTTGTTCTACAGACACTTGTTGAGTTAGGATCCTTGCCAGACTTTGGGAATCTGAAACAAATACAACATAATTCTTTTAATTCTTTACAACAGAAGAGAGGGAACATATTCCTGAGATGTGGCATGTACTACGATGGGGTATCAATGTGTTTATTTGCTTGGTATTTTCTGCTGTGACTGGAAAAAGAATTTAAAAGATATGTAACAAGGACTTTTGGAGGAGCTGATAAATAAAACCAATGGCTTTTCTTTTAATGAGCTTGGTGTGTGGGAGGTTGTCGAAAGATGCTGGTAACTCTTCCTTGGTTTGGATGTTCAGCTCACATTTTTTTTTTGCTCGAAAAGCCTAAGCTTGGAGACATAGATCACAGGTTGTGGAACCTGTTTTGAAGTAACGGACCTTGGCTTTTCAGCGTGCTCGCTGTGTGACCTTGAGCAAGTTGCTTAACCGCTCTGTGCTTCAGTTTCTGTTTTCTCGTGTGTTAGGAGAATTAGATGAGCTCGTCCGTGCAACAGCATAGTCAACGGTAAACACTGATGATGATGGCGATTCATCCGACGGTGGCCGTGCTCAGTCGGTTCTTCTCTTCCATCTTGCCTTTGCTCCATGCTATAAGGCAGACAGCGTGTGCGTGGTTATGACAGTACACTCTCCCTGATGCCTGCAGGCCTCACGCCCCTGCCGCCCCCACCCCTCCCGGGTTACTGTTACCACCATGCAGACAGAGTCTGCTGATGGAAGGCGGCAACTGCCCCCAGGTGTCCAGCTAGAAGCGCTTTCTTATGCACAGGAGGTTTACAGAAAAGTTGTGCCCTCCTGTGTTTGTCTGTTTGTTGAATTACATTTTAACCTGAGCTCCAGTGAGCCAAGAGCCTCTGAAGCTCAGAACAGTGGGCAGGAAGTTTTCTTTTGCGTCTGTGGGAAAATTCATTTTCTTAAGGGAACAGATCAGATACGTAGCTTTGGTTAGTGTCTCAAAGGCATCTATGCCCCCTGAAAGCGAGACCTGTACCTTTGAAATTCACAATTCTTTCTGGAAGCCCACTTATGAAATGAAAGATACTATAACTCCCTCCTATAAAATGAAACTCAAATTGGAATGTTAAAGATAGAGTTGAGATTTTAATTTGAGGAACTCAAATATAGATGGACCATTTTCCCCTTCACTCATCTTGTCAAAGTTCTGAAGAACAATAAGAGCAAGGAAACATTAGGAGTTCGGGCTCTGGCCTAGAGCCCCTGGCTTCAGATCCTGCACTGTCGCCTGCTAAAGAAACCTTGAGCCAGTCGGTGAGCCTCCCTCCCATAAAGGGAACTAATGATGGTGCCTCCCCTGGAGGGCTGTACCGGGGATGAATGGAGTCATCTGGACAAAGCCCTGGGGCTCTTCTTGGCATGTACTAAGTACTATGTAAGGGCCTCCCAGGCTTCCCTGGTAGCTTAGCGGGTAAAGAATCCACCTGCGATGCAGGAGACCCCAGTTCGATTCCTGGGTCGGGAAGATTCCCCTGGAGAAGGGATTAGGCTACCCACTCCAGTTGGAAACAAACAGAGATTGCACCAACCTTGTGGCAAAAAATAAAGAGGAACTAAAGAGCCTCTTGATGAAAGTGAAAGAGGAGAGTGAAAAAGCTGGCTTGAAGCTCAACATTCATAAAACTAAGATCATAGCATCCAGTCTCATCACTTCATGGCAAATAGATAGATAAACAATGGAAACAATGACAGAATTTATTTTCTTGGGCTCCAAAATCACTGCAGGTGATGACTGCAGCCATGAAATTAAAAGACACTTGCTCCTTGGAAGAAAAGCTATGACCAACCTAGACAGCATGTTAAAACTCAGAGACATTACTTTGCTGACAAAGGCCTGTCTGGTCAAAGCTATGGTTTTTCCAGTAGTCCTGTATGGATGTGAGAGTTGGACCATAAAGAAAGCTGAGTGCCGAAGAATTGATGCTTTTGAACTGTGGTGTTAGAGAAGACTTTTGAGAGTCCCTTGGATAGCAAGGAGATCAAACCAGCCAATTTTAAAGGAGATCAACCCTGAATACTCATTGGAAGGACTGATGCTAAAGCTCCAATACTTTGGCCACCTGGTGCGAAGAACTGACTCATTGGAAAAGACCCTGATGCTGGGAAGCATTGAAGGCAGGAGGAGAAGGGGATAACAGAGGATGAGATGGTTGGATGGCATCACCGACTCGATGGACATGAGTTTGAGCAACTCCGAGAGTTGGTGGTGGGCAGGGAAGCCTGGCATGCTGCAGTGCATGCGGTTGCAAAGAGTAGGACTTGACTGAGTGACTGAACTGAACTGAACCCACTCCAATATTCCTGGGCTTCCCTGGCAGCTCAGACAGTAAAGAATCCACCTGCAATGTGGGAGACTGGGTTCAATCCCTTGGTTGGGAAGATCCTCTGGAGGAGGGCATGGCAACCCACCTCATGGACAGAGGACCCTGGTGGGCTACAGTCCATGGTGTTGCAAAGAGTTGGAGACTACTTAGCAACTGAGCACCCACGCATTGTTTATTACTTGTCAAGGTCAGAGAGGTGGTAGGTAAATTTTAAGTAGAGTACTGACTTCCCAGTTAGTGTTTGATAGGTGGATGGAAGGGAGGAGGGGGACCCTCCCTCACACTCAAGGCCAGTGTGTCAAGACCTGGTCCAGCGATGTGCAGTTGGAGGCTCCCTCTTCAGCCATGGAGGTGAGCTCTGGGGCCGCAGTTAATTTCTTTGATCACAGAGCAGAGAGAAGATGCAGAGGAGAATGGGTGGGATGATGGAGCTGCCCACAACCTCAAGGCGCATATCACAGATACCGAACTGGCAGGAGTTAGCTCCGTGTGCTTGGCAGGGAAGAGACGATGATTTCACCAGTGCCTGTTGTCCATTCTGCACGTGCAAGCCCCAGTGAGGGTGGGAGGGCATTGCTGCTGTCTCCTCTGTGGTTTCCTGGGGCCTTTTGCAACAAGAGTCCTGCCTGTGAGTCTAGCATCTAAGAAGAAGCATTTTTGCTCTCACTGTGGCTCTTGAAAACTCAAACCAGCCACATCCTCTGATGCACAGCTGAAGAGAGCACCTGTTCAGCTCTGGCGGAACGAGCAGTCTTGAACTTAGTGTAAGAGCCTATGTTGGGATTCAGGGTGGGCTTTGTAAATGCTGTGTAGATTGTGGGTGTGGGTGGGTGTGCATGAGGTTCACCCTGTGCTCAGAAGTTAGGCCGCCATGAGGTGCACTCCACTTTGGAGGCACAAGTACCAAGGACAAGCAAAGAGTGCTTGTCCACGGCCAGCCCTTTATAGGAGCTGGTTGTGCCTGAGGAAGGGCGGGACTGGTTTCCAAGCTGCTTTCGAGAAAGACCTTCCAGGTGCCCCACCGCCCTGGGGTTGAACCTGCATCAGGGGGTCCCTGCCACTCCTCTCTCCACTCTCTGCTTTTGACCTCGGTACCCGTGGGGGCCTCCTGTTGCCACCGTGGCAGTTTAAGTTGGGCTCCGCAGCCAGACCCTCTGGGTCCAGATAGTGGTAAGTCATAGGCTCACTGTGGGGCCTTTGGCAGTGAAATAACCCCTCTGGGCCTCAGCTTCTTTTCATAGAGGGTAGTAACAGTACCTGTCTCATATGGTCATCAGGAGAGTTAAATAAGCTCAGTTCAGTCGGTCAGTTGTGTCTGACTCTTTGCAACCCCATGGACTGCAGCACGCCAGGCCTCCCTGTCCATCACCAGTTCCTGGAGCTTGTGCAAACTCACGTCCATTGAGTTGGTGATGCCATCCAACCACCTCATCCTCTGTCGTCCCCTTCTCCTCCCGCCTTCATTGTTAGATATACATAAAGCTCCTAGAACAGTGCCTGGCATGTAGTAAGTAAGCAGTCAATAAATATTACCTAGTGTTGCCACCACCTGTCCTCCACGTGTGCTGGATTTGTGCCAAATCCAGTTTCTTTTCTTTGTCTGACTCCGTAGCTCTCTGCTTTCCTCAGCACTATGATCTTGTGAATGACCTTAAAGGTCACAGCCCTTTAGCACAGCCCAGGTCCCTCCGTCTACCTTTCCATCTGCTGCCCCAGGACAGCCCCCCATCCAGGAAGACCTGGCCTCATGGGTAAGATCCAGACAGTGATGAAGGGGAGTCGGGGCACTCGACTCCCTGAGCACCTGTTCTGTGCCAGATACAGTGTCAGCCTGTCAGCGTTTCACTGAAGACTTGTAGTCACCTTCAGAGTTACCGTCTCAAGTTTACAAATCAGAGGTTAAAGCTCAGAGAAGTTAAATGAGTTGCGGTAATCAGGGATGGCGCCGGGATCTGAACACAGGTCTCTGTGACTCTGGAGTTCATGCTTTGCACTACCCCGCGGAGAGAGTGTGGAGAGAGACAAGATACGTGCCCTCTCCACACACACGCTCTGCACACAGCCTCCAGACCAGCTGGGCTTGGGTTGGGGTCTGAAAAGCAGTGCAAAGCCACGCCGGCCCCGGGTCAGAACTCCCCGTCTGTCCACCCACCTCCCCTCCCTTCTGCCTCATTACCTCCCTCCTTGATGTGCTTGCCCCGTACCTGCTCTTAATCTGTTCACTGAAAACAAATAAAAGGGAGGTTTCCAAGCCCACAGGAAAGAAAGGAGTGATAGTGAACCAGTACATTCCCGAAGCACGACCCCTACCCCCCAGCCCCCCAGTCTTGTGCACTTTTGAATCATTGCAGGCGAGGAGACCTGATTTCACAGGGTAGTTAGCAGATCTCACTGTGTTGCTTTTGTGGATGAACTTTTTTTTTAATTTTTTTTTTAATTTTATTGGAGTATAGTTGATTTACAATGTTG
Organism: Ovis aries; assembly: GCF_016772045.2. NCBI lineage: Eukaryota > Metazoa > Chordata > Mammalia > Artiodactyla > Bovidae > Ovis > Ovis aries. The sequence continues at coordinate 105,321,736 of NC_056059.1, forward strand.
TTATTTATTTATTTACTTTCGGCTGTGCCACACAGCGTGTGGGATCTTAGTTCCCTGAGCAGGGGTCAGACCTGCGTCACCTGCAGTGGGCGCTCAGAGTCTTAACCGCTGAGCCACCAGGGGAGTCCCAAGGGAACATTTTTTTTTAATGGACTGATTATTTGGATTGCAGGGATGTCTGTGGCTCATTAAGCTGGCTGTCCACTGGGAGGGGTCTGTAACTCTATGCTTCTTTTTCAGCCCAATATTCATTCTATTTTTTAAACTGATAATTTTTAGTTAACAGATGTCTTTAGAGGCAGAATGATCAGAATGGCAAATGGCAAGAGGCTAAGGGGGGAATATGAATAGAGTGAAGACATAGGTCTTCATGAAAAAAATAATTGTAGTCGATGGTAAGTCAGTTTGACTCAGTGACTTGAAAGTGAACACCCTCTTGCTGCTGTACCTTCCTCAGTCACTCAGTCATGTCCGACTCGTTGTGACGCCATGGACTGTAGCCCGCCAGGCTCCTCTGTCCATGGGATTCTCTAGGCAAGAATACTGGAGTGGGTTGTCATACCCTCCTCCAAGGGGTCTTCCCAATCCAGGGATCAAACCCGTGTCTCTTATGTCTCCTGCGTTGGCAGGCGGGTTCTTTACCACTGAGCCCCCCTGGGAAGCATGAATACCCTCTTAGGTGGCATTACTAGAATCCCAGAGGCTGAAAGAGTGTAGGTGAAAGTTCTGCCTGCTCTCCACCTCCTGTTGAAAGGAGCATTGAGTCCATTCTCGGAACCACATTTGATTTTTTGAGGCCAATAAATTCCTGCATTCAGAAACTAATAAGTGTGACCAGCAGCCACAAGTGCATTTCATATAAAGAATCCCGGAAGGGATTGAAGACATGTAGCTTACAGAAGTGAGAAGACCCTCCTCACAGGGGCCACACAACAGCTGCACTCGAGCAGAGTGAAAAAGAACTGTGTCCTATGAAGCGGAGTCCAGGGTCTGGAAGACGCAGGGGCTCCCTCCATGCACGTGGAGCAGGGTTATACTCTGAGCGTCAGTGAGCAAACAGGAGGGTCAGATAGGCCGGGAGTGGACCCAGCTTTGGGAACGGAGGTTGTGCTCCAGCGAAGCAACCCCAGTGCCATTTGAGGGAGCCAGAGAATGTGTTTGGTGGTGGTGGTGGTTGGTGGTTTAGTCACTTATGTCATGTCCAACTCTTGCGATCCCATGGACAGAGGAGCCTGGCAGGCTACAGTCCATGGGATTCTCCAGGCAAGAGTACTGGCGTGGGTTGCCATTTCCTTCTCCAGGGGATCTTCCCAATCTAGGAATGGAACCCATTCTCCTGCATTGTAGGCAGATTTTTTACCAACTGAGCTACAAGGGAAGCCCTGAGGTTAAAGTCTGAGCATGAAGACCATGAGATGGAAAGAGAAAGCTGTGGCAGAAGGATTGAAGAGGAAAAGGTTGAGAACAGGTTAGGTTTTTGCTCTTTCTTGAGGGTCTGGACTCCTGGGTGGACATGGGTAAACAGGAGGAGAAGCTGGTCCGTGGGTGCCCATTCCTCTGGCAGCTGTTCAACCAGTGGAGTGGACAGGCCTGGCTGACCAGTTTCATTTGTGGAGTGAAAAAGAGAGTCCGCATGCTCTGGGGTTCTCTAACTTGGGAATCAGAAGAGAGAGGCTCTTTTTCTTTGCGGGGACAGGGACCCCTGGAAGTTCTCCCTATAAGTCACACCTAGTAAGTCAGCATGGCAGGGAGAGGGGGGTTGAGTGGGAGTGGTTGGATGACTCAGGCTTTGGGACATGTGGCTTTTAAGACACCTGTGGGACACACAGAGGACAGTTGAATTCACCCTCAGGACACAGGAGTGAAGCAGGGGGCCAGTGGACAAGTTTTCTGTAGATGGTACATTAAGTTATGGGTAGGAGGAGTGGGTCAGGTCTGAGATTCCTGAAGTTTCAGAGGTTTGCAGAGGTGGGAGGAGGCAAGGAAAGAAGGTGACACAGAGTTGTCAGAGGTTTAGGAAGAGATCCTGGCAGGACCGTGCTTTCAGGAGGGGCTCATGCGAGGACTGGAGAGCAGGGCTGCCCACAGCAGGCCCTGTGCCCGCTGAAGGGCGGCCTCCAGCAGTAGGAATTAGGGAGGGAGCGATGGGAGGAGGCTCAGCTTATGACTAAACAATTGCTGAAAGGAGACAAAGCGAGAAGGCACAGTTCATACGTGTAATCCCTTAACACCCTCCCTGCTGTGACCCCAAAGCCAAAGGAATGCCTGTGGCTGTGCCAGGCTCTTTTGTGGGTGACTGGTCACGGGGAGCTTCCCTAGCACAAGGACTCAGACAGCCCCCACTGTGACTTCAGTGGGGTCATCGCACTCCAGAGCTGCGAGCCGTTCTGAACCTTCCGCCGTAATTGGTGTTGAGGCCCTTTGCAATCATGACTGAGAGAGTGGATTCGGAATTTAGTTTAGTGGGCCTCCAAATCAGACTTGGGAACATGACCCCTGTGAAAAGTCATGTCAGCTTATCAGTGGTTGGCAAACATTTATACAGCGGCGGTTGTTCTGACTGTGCCTTTGGCTGCCTACTTAAACTGAACAGTAAGCTGTGTCCACTGATTGAACTAAAAAAAAATAATGATTCTGTGTTACATGGACCTTTTTACAATATGCCAGAGGCCGTACTGGAGTCTCTTTAATCTTGAACAATGGCTGTTTCTTGCAGAGGCACATTATGCAAATGGGTACTCAGTGTTTCCTACTCAATCAGGTCTTTGTTGGACGTGTTGTGAGTGCCAGGAGAGAATTCCTATCACGGGGGTTGCGGGGGGCGGGGAGGCGTGTGCAAGTCCAACCGCTGCTGTGATCTGCCAAAGACACCGGTGACTGCTCCGAACTGCCCCTACTGTGAACATGCAGTCGTCTTCCATTTTATACCAGAGTTTTTTGTTTTACAGTCTTACCTTGCTCTGGGTGATTCACAAAGCACCCAGGTCTGTGCTCTGGGTGACACACGTAAGCAAAGCTGGGGGTGGCAGATGGCAACCATGCCTGGGAGCTGCCTGTGTGTCCAACCTGCTGGGAACGCAGTGTTTTAAAACCTTAGTCTTGGCAAAACCAATACAGTATTGTAAAGTAAAATAAAGTAAAAATAAAAATTAAAAAAAAAAAAGAAAAAAGAAAAAAAAAAAACCCTTAGTCTTGTCCAAGTGCACATGTCTATTTCAAAACAATGTCATTTCAGCTTCAGCCTGAGCAACGCAATTAACCTTTAATAATCCTTTAATTCCAGATCAGAAGTACAGAACCAGAGAATATTGTAAAGCCCTTGGGGACAAAAAGACCAGACTGCTATTTCTGAGAGTTCCTAATATTTCTACTCCTGCAAGACTTGGGTGTTGCCATCTAGTGGGTGATGCAAAATGTGGCCCACTTCCTGCATTAGGAGCACTAAGTCGTCTTTTAAGAGCTGCTTTGGGCTAAGCTTATGCCTGAGCAGCTTGTGTCAGAGAGACATGAAAACATTTCAAAACAAGAGGCTGACATCACTGAAAGAGGGTTGTGCTTGCAAGGGGTTGTTAGCCTGGCCTAAAATGGCAGAGAAGACTTCTGGGAGGTATACCCCATGAGCAGAGTAGGAGTGAGTCAGGAAACCGGGGATTGGGAGGATCGGAGAGGGCTCTGAACCCCGAGAAGTCAGGAGGGACAGGGACACTGGTGGGCCCTTCATCAGTTCAGTTCAGTTACTCAGTTGTATCTGATTCTTTGTGACCCCATGTACTGCAGCACGCCAGGCTTCCCTGTCCATCACCAACTCCCGGAGCTTGCTCAAACTCATGTTCATCGAGTCGGTGATGCCCTGGGCTCACAGAACTGGACTTGGTCCTGTAGGGGTCTCAGGGGTCCGTATACACTCTTAGTCAGGGAAGGATGTAGGAAGATTTACATTTTTGTTTAAAAATACTTTTCTGTCGGATACAAGGATTATACATACAAATTGTAGAAAGATGTTAAGGTATGAAAAGGTCTTATAAATAGGAAAAAGCACAGTCTCTAAATCTTACCACCCAACCATCAATATTTTGATGAGCAGTCTTTTAGATGCCTCTCTCTGTATGGATACAGCTTTAAGTCTGCATTTTACATATTTTACATAAGTACATGCTGAGGGCAACCTTGGTTTTCCAACCCCATTCACCGGCATGCTTGTGGGCAACCAACCATGGGGTTGAGTCCCCGGAACCGAGTCCATGTCAATAGAACACATTCACCCGCGGGAGCCGGTCTCAAGGCTGCACATATTGGGGTGTTTTTGTTTGGTTCAGTTCAGTTGCTCACTCGTGTCCGACTCTGCAACCCCATGAATTGCAGCACACCAGGCCTCCCTGTCCATCACCAACTCCCAGAGTTCTCTCAGACTCAACGTCCATCGAGTCAGTGATGCCATCCAGCCATCTCATCCTCAGTCGTCCCCTTCTCCTCCTGCCCCCAATCCCTCCCAGCATCAGAGTCTTTTCCAATGAGTCAACTCTTCGCATGAGGTGGCCAAAGTACTGGGGCTTCAGCTTTAGCATCATTCCCTCCAAAGAAATCCCAGGGCTGATCTCCTTCAGAATGGAGTGGTTGGATCTCCTTGCAGTCCAAGGGACTCTCAAGAGTCTTCTCCAACACCACAGTTCAAAAGCATCAATTCTTCACTGCTCAGCTTTCTTCCAGAAACACTATGGACCTAACAGAAGCAGAAGATATTAAGAAGAGGTGGCAAGAATACACAGAAGAACTCTACAAAAGAGATCTTCACGACCAAGATAATCATGATGGTGTGATCACTCACCTAGAGTCAGACATCCTGGAATGTGAAGTCAAGTGGGCCTTAGAAAGCATCACTACGAACAAAGCTAGTGGAAGTGATGGCATTCCAGTTGAGCTATTTCAAATCCTGAAAGATGATGTTGTGAAAGTGCTGCACTCAATATGCCAGCAAATTTGGAAAACTCAGCAGTGGCCTCAGGACTGAAAAAAGTCAGTTCTCATTCCAATCCCAAAGAAAGGCAATGCCAAAGATTGCTCAAACTGCCGCACAATTGCATTCATCTCACTCGCTACAAAAGTAATGCTCAAAAATCTCCAAGCCAGGCTTCAGCAATACGTGAACCGTGAACTTCCAGATGTTCAAGCTGGTTTTAGAAAAGGCAGAGGAACTAGAGATCAAATTGCCAACATCTGCTGAATCATCGAAAAAGCAAGAGAGTTCCAGAAAAACTTCTATTTCTGCTTTATTGACTATGCCAAAGCCTTTGACTGTGTGGATCACAATAAACTGTGGAAAATTCTGAAAGAGATCGGAATACCAGACCACCTGACCTGCCTCTTGAGAAACCTATATGCAGGTCAGGAAGCAACAGTTAGAACTGGACATGAAACAACAGACTGGTTCCAAATAGGAAAAGGAGTATGTCAAGGCTGTATATTGTCACCCTACTTATTTAACTTATATGCAGAGTACATCGTGAGAAACGCTGGGCTGGAAGAAACACAAGCTGGAATCAAGATTGCCAGGAGAAATATCAATAACCTCAGGTATGCAGATGACACCACCCTTATGGCAGAAAGTGAAGAGAAACTAAAAAAACCTCTTGATGAAAGTGAAAGAGAAGAGTGAAAAAGTTGGCTTAAAGCTCAACATTCAGAAAACGAAGATCATGGCATCTGGTCCCATCACTTCATGGCAAATAGATGGGGAAACAGTGGAAACAGTGTCAGACTTTGTTTTTGGGGGGCTCCAAAATCACTGCAGATGGTGACTGCAGCCATGAAATTAAAAGACGCTTACTCCTTGGAAGAAAAGTTATGACCAACCTAGATAGCATGTTGAAAAGCAGAGACATTACTTTGCCAACGAAGGTCCGTCTAGTCAAGGCTATGGTTTTTCCAGTGGTCATGTATGGATGTGAGAGTTGGACTGTGAAGAAAGCTGAGCACCGAAGAATTGATGCTTTTGAACTGTGGTGTTGGAGAAGACTCTTGAGAGTCCCTTGGACTGCAAGGAGATCCAACCAGTTCATCCTAAAGGAAATCAGTCCTGGGTGTTCATTGGACGGAATGATGCTAAAGCTGAAACTCTAGTACTTTGGCCGCCTCATGCAAAGAGTTGACTCATTGGAAAAGACTCTGATGCTGGGAGGGATTGGGGGCAGGAGGAGAAGGGGATGACAGAAGATGAGATGGCTGGATGGCATCACTGACTCTATGGACGTTGAGTCTGAGTAAACTCTGGGAGTTGGTGATGGACAGGGTGGCCTGGCTTGCTGTGATTCATGGGGTTGCAAAGAATCAAACATGACTGAGCAACTGAACTGAACTGAACAGCTTCCTTCACAGTCCAACTCTCACATCCATACCTGACCACTGGAAAAACCATAGCCTTGACTAGACAGACCTTTGTTGGCAAAGTAATGTCTCTGCTTTTGAATATCCTATCTAGGTTGGTCATAACTTTTCTTCCAAGGAGTAAGCGTCTTTTAATTTCATGGCTGCAGTCACCATCTGCAGTGATTTTGGAGCCCAAAAAAATAAAGTCTGACACTGTTTCCACTGTTTCCCCATCTATTTGCCATGACGTGATGGGACCAGGTGCCATGATCTTCGTTTTCTGAATGTTGAGCTGTAAGCCAACTTTTTCACTCTCCTCTTTCACTTTCATCAAGAGGCTTTTTTAGTTCCTCTTCACTTTCTGCCGTAAGGGTGGTGTCATCTGCATATCTGAGGTGATTGATATTTCTCCCGGCAATCTTGATTCCAGCTTGTGCTTCTTCCAGCCCAGCGTTTCTCAGGATGTACTCTGCATAGAAGTTAAATAAGCAAGGTGAAAATATACAGCCTTGACGTACTCCTTTTCCTATTTGGAACCAGTCTGTTGTTCCATGTCCAGTTCTAACTGTTGCTTGGTCTCTCCTGGTAAAAGCTTTATGTGTGATATCAGGTAATGTGAGCATGTTTTTCCCTGTCAGATGCACTGGGACCACTGGCTACTGTTTTATAATCACTCTGTGTATATGGTAGATGTGCTGTGTGGGGAAGTCCAATGTCTTCATGACTTTTGAAATGAGCCTTATTAAAATTCAGTCACTTAAGAATGAACTTGGTTTATCTTCAGAGAAAGAAAAGGATGGGCCAGATGAATGCCTGTCGTTTTAGAATGGAGTTTAAACAATTGCTTGGTTGAGTATCAGCTTTGTGGAGAAGCCAGATCCCAGCAGGCCTTGGAGGGTGGCTGTTGGCTCTGCACTGACCCGTAGCTGTTGACATTGCGTTTGACCTGAACAGGGCATCTCAGCGTTGAGTACTTTTGATCTCAAAACGTTCTGTGTGCCCTGTGATGAAAGCGGCCCTCAGAGATGCCCTGTGCTTGGATGGGACGGTAGGGCTGTCTTCATGGGTGGACTTGTAGAGGCTGAAAGCACACAGGTCCTTGGGTTGGGCATCACAGTCCCCCGTTTATTTTGAACCATTTATATGAAATGCGTTACTTCAGTGTCTTCTCATCTGTGAAGTGGGATTATAGCGAAACCTGTCCCAAGAGGTTATCAGGAGGAGCGAACAAATGCGCTGGTGGACGGACAGCGTTCGGCTGGTGCCTGCCACACAGCATGCGCGTAATGAGAGTTCTCTGTCAACTCGTGCTGCTGCTTCTGCTTTTAAAGAAGCATGTTTATTGCCCTCCCTTTGTAGTAAAGCTCAGAGAGATTAAGCAACTTGCTCAAAATTTCAGTTGGCAAAGGTTAAGAGTTTAGGGATTTTATTAAAAACACCCATTTTCCCCCAGCAAGTTTTGGAGCTACCTGAAAGAAATAAGCAGTCAGAACGTGAAAAAGCCAAACGGAGAACCAGGCTGTAGCTTTGTGGCCAGATGTGGGTGGAGCTGGAGCAGACACCCTCTGCTGCCTGGCTGCGAGCGAGCGGAGCCTGCTCCCTGCCCTCTCCAGACCCTACCCCAGCCAGTCCTCTTCTCTCGGACATGGGAGGGAGGGGTTGAGAAACAGAAGAGGAAGTTCATCCAGCTGGGGTCCCTTGAAGCCTAACGAGGCGGGCATCAGTGTCCCTTTCAGAGGAAGTAGCAGAGACTGAGCAGAGATGAGACCCAAGAAGCTCAGCCAACTCCCTGGATTTCTTACCCATTTCTCTGCTGTCTGCCCTGCTCCACCCAAACTCCACAGTCTTTTGCCAGGAGTCTGCTCCTCTGCTGATATCCTGCCCTGCACTATGGGTGGAGGTAGATGAACTTAGACAGGGGGAAGAGACCCAGCCCTGGAGGTTGCCTTCATTCCTTGTTTAAACCTTGTTTTGATGGCAGTTTGATGGTTGGTACTCAGGGTGAACAGTTACCGTGGCACCACCAGTCTCTATGACAGTCCTGGTTCCTGGCACACATCTGTGGGCCTTCCTCCCAGCATCCCGACAGTACTTAGCAATTCCAAGCCTCCTGTGTTGACAACACTGGGAATAACAGATGGGCTTGGAGGAGGAGACTTCAGTGGGGAAAACAGTCGCTTTGGATATATATGTGCATGTTCCCACTTTGAGTGACTTTTAAAATGAGTGCTCTGTGTGGAAACATTCAAAAAAATCTCTCTTGTAGAGCTTTCTGTATCCACTGTGGTTGAAAACATTTTAAAAATCAGTGTCTATAAATAACTCACATGAAACCTAGTTTATATTTCTGTGAAAAAAAAAAGCCAAAATTAAATAAGATAAGTAGTAACAGTTTATTGACCTTTTGATGATATAAATAACTTAGCCTTTGAGTCATATAGACCTGTGATCCATGCCAGTCCTGCCCCTTATTAGCCTGTTAGCTCACGTGGGCCTCAGTTTCCATGTTTATAAAATAGAAATGGGGGCAACGTCTAATTCATCCGATTGGTTATAGGGGAGCCAATGCCAGCACGAAGCAAGCATTTCACTAGCTTCCTGGCACACACAGCGGGCGCTCTGTAAGTGCCCATCACTGTGGGGTGACGTCAGATGTGCAGTGCACTGTTGAATACAGATGCATGAAGAAACAGCCTGACGTTGCTCGCTGGGTGTTTTTCTGAATTCCCAAGCGTCCCCCTTCGTGACTACTATGCTGAAAAACTGAACTTGCCACCTGCCAAGAATCTGTGCATACATTAAGAACTCCAGTCTGGTAACTTAGAATACTGGGTTCCATCCAGGCTTCACCCCATGTGTCCCTGAGCAGATTACTTACCAGCTCTCTGACTCAGTTTCCTTATCTGTTAAAACAGGTGTGATGATGTTACTCATCTCGGGATTGCTGGGAGAGTTCCATGAGCTAACGCATTTCATGCAGAGATCTTGGAATAGAGCCTGGCACATAGTAAACTCTTGGTGAAGGTTTTGGGGTTGGTAGGGTGTTTTTTTTTTTAAGTGGTATTAATAGTCTTAAGTGGAATTTTAAGCAAAAACTTGCTAAAGTCTATTTAGAAATAAACTAGCTAGAGATCTGAGGTGGGTTGGGTTGCTTGTTCAAGTATGGGTTATTACTAGTTTGGCAGCAGAAAATCTGTACTTCAGAATCACCAAACATGTTAAAAGAGAGCGAAAAATGGGAGATTTTAAAAAATAATGTTTCGTTAAGAAAGCTATCAAGTGTGTATTTAAGTAGACAGTATTTATAAGGAGTCTGCCCCTACCCCCACTCAGCTGTCAACTCATGACTGATCCTCTTTCAGGTGTTACTGTCCATCCATGTTATATTCAAGCAAATCCCAGGTATCATAAGAAATAGGGATCACATTTGTTATACTTTAAGTGAAACTTCTTGTAATCAAGTTTTCTGAGGGGCTTCTTGTTCTTGGCACTCACCCCCACACACCATTCCACCCTGGCAGACTGAACCTAGCTAAAGATGCGGGAGGGGGAACTTAAAGAGGGGAGCTTCTGTGTCTAGACTGTGCAGTGGATTCCCTTGGACATTTAAAGCTTTATTGAAAACATTATGACTCCTTTAAAAAGAAAAAAAAGGCTGTCTCATATAAGGCTTTCTGCTATGTCAGATACACTATGACTGAATGTTTGTGTCATCCCAGAATTGAAGCCCTGATAGCCAACGGGATGGTATGGAGGTGAGGCCTTCGGTGCCTAATTAGATCATGAGGGCGGGGCCCCCTTGAATGGGATCGGTGTCCTTAGAGGAAGAGATTCGAGACCACCATGTGAGGACTCGTCAAGAAGGCAGCTGTCTAAAATTAGGGTGAGAGCCCTCCCCAGGCCCCAGATATGCCGACACGTTGGCCAGGACCTGCCCGCCTCCAGAACCGAGAGAAATAAGTGTTGGTTGTGTAAGCTACCCAACCTGTGGTGTTTTGTTATAGCAGCCCAAACTGAGATGCAGTATGTTAGTTTCTTGTTGCTGCTGTAACAAGTTACCATCAATTTAGTGGCTTAAAATGACAAAAATGTATTGTGTTCTTGTTCTGTGGGTCTGAAGTCCACAATGGGACTCCCTAGGTTGAGATCAAGGTGTGGGCAGGGTTCTGTTCTCTTCTGGAGCCGCTAGGGGAGGTCCCACTAAGTTGCCTTTTCCAGCATGCAGACGTGGCGTTCATCCCTGGGCTCCCTTCCTCTGTCTTGAAAGCCAGCAATGTTGGATCGAGTCCTCGCGTTGCATCGTTCTGACTCTCTCTTCTGCCTCCTTATTCTCCATTCATGGACCTCCCTGGATACTCCAGCGTAAATCCAGGGTAATCTCCCTATTTTAAGCTCAGCTGATGAGCATCTTATTACCTTCTGCCACAGTGATTCCCCTTTGCCATGTAACATAATAAATTCACAGGTTCTGGGGATAAGACTTGGACATCTTTGGGAGGAGGGTGTATAGCATTCCCTTGCCTACCACAGTAGGTGTAATCCTTAGGGTATTATTCAGTGCATGTGTGCTTAATCACTTAGTCATGCCCAGCTCTTTGTGATCCCATGAGACTGGGGCCCATCCTCTGTCCATAGGCTTTTTCAGGCAAGAATACCGCAGTGGGTTGCCATTTCTTCCTCCAGGGGATCTTCCAGACCCAGGAATCCAACCTGCATCTCTTGCGTCTCCTGCATTGGCAGGTGGGTTCTTTACCACTGAGCCACGTGGGAAGCCTGCATTATTCAGTGCCCACTATCTATTCAACAGGCAGTGAAAGTTTTTGTGCCTGACAGGCTCTGGGGAAAGGGGAGGACCCTTTACCCTCTAGGAGCTTGTGGCGCTCTGGTGAAGGGAGGCTAATCGGTAAGGAGTCATTGTGGTCTTTGTGGTCGGTGGGGAGCGTGGCAGGACTGAGGCCCCTCGGGACTTCTGGAGCTGCACTGTGAAGGGCCTCGAGTGCTGCGTTTGGGGCTTGGGCTTGACCCCGCTGATTAGGCGCAGAGATGACAATTAGCTGCCCTCCAGCAAGTCGTCTGGGAGAGATGCTTCCTTTGACTGCAGGGTGTTCCATAACCAGAATTCACGCCTCCGGAGTGCCCTGTCCCCTCTGCTCCCGCTGCCTTACTCTCACTGCTTGCCTGGCCCCTTGTAGGCAGGGGTTGGGGAAGGGAATGGGAACCATTGTTCTTTGTTGTTGTCATTCAGTTGCTCAGTCATGTCCAAGTCTTTGTGACCCTGTGGACTGCAGCATGCCAGGCTTCCCTGTCCTTCAGTATCTCCCAGAGTTTGCTCAAACTCCTGTCCATTGAGTCAGTGATGCCATCCAACCATTTCATCCTCTGTCGCCCCCTTCTCCTCCTGCCCTTAAATCTTCCTAGCATCAAGGACCCTGACCCTGATGCTGGGAACCACTGAAGCATATTAAACAGGAGAGTTAATTTGATTATATCTCATATGTGGTATAGTAAGCACCTAGTTTGCAGATCTAAATTTTTTTTTCCCAACAGTCTTAAAAGTCAGATTTTAAAATGCAGCGTAAGTGGAAAATTGGAATAAGAGGATGAAGCAGGCAGCTGTGGTTTAGTGGAAGACAGGCCAAATGAACTCGAGAGTCCTGAGCTTGCCTCCAACCCCCACCAGACACTAACTGTGTAACTGTGGGCGAGTCACGTAGCCTCTGCAAGCTTCACATTCCCAGCCTAGTTGTAAGCACAGTGACGTCAGTGCCCTCAACAGGCCACTGGGGAAGAAGGAGGTCATGTGTGTGTGTGTGTGGAGGTTCCTTATGGAGCCGGGGTTGCCGAACAGTCTCAGTAATCTTTGTAATCTGGTAAATAAATGAATATGTGGCCACAGTTCATTTTTTTCTTTAATTCATGCTCTTAAGATGCCTGAGGGTGCTTTTCTGAACCGTATTTTTTCTTAGTCTAGACCCTGGGAAATGTAACTGAACCCCGACTGACCTATCCCCAGACAATTGCTGAATGTTTCTTTAGTGGTAAATACTGTTTTTGTATTTAGACATTTACTCTGTCTGCAAGTACTGACTGACCCTATGCCGGGCTCCATGTTGTGCGTGGGGCTGTGGGAGAAGCTGGGCAGCCCCCTCCTCACATGGTTCCTAACCCCTGAGAGAGGCATGTGCGCAAAAGTGAAGCCAGTGGATGTGGCTGTGTGTAGCTGAGTGCCCAGTGGGTGGGATGCAGACATGCTTTTAAGTTCAGAGTGGAGTGAAAATTGGCCTGAGTTGGCCTTGACAGAAAAACTTTCATGCAAAAGATGAAAGTTCAGCAGATCCTTTGAGACTGGGGCTGAGTGTGTTTGGAATAAATACAAAGGGCATTAGGAGGAAGCAAGCGTGAGCTATGGTCACAGAACCGCGCAGGCCCCCAGCTTAGCTAATCATTCTCTCCTGGAAGCGCTGTTGTCCATGTTGACCATGTTCCCAGTCTTCTTCCTACCTCTTGTTGTTTTGTTTCTTAATCCCTCCTTCCACACATAGCACCTGACACATGGTAGGGGCTTTCGCACGAGAAATGAGCCATCAGGAGTTCAGTCCCCTGTGCTTTTGTGTCCTCTCTTGTTCATCCACAGAAGTGGAGAAGATGGAGATGTGCTGTGTAGGGGTATGTCACTGCTCCCGAATCTTCTGTTTAATTCTGCTGCTCTGCATGGACCCCGTTTATAAACTTAATAGCTCCAGCCTTAGAATCCATCCCCTAGAACACTTGGAAGAAGGAATGTTTGTCTATAAAATTTTAGGTAGAAAATGCTGAAGGAAGGGAACTGGCCTTTATTAAGCACATGCTGTGCAATACTAGACATATGCATTATCTCATAGAATCTCAAAGTCCCTTCGAGTCACCTCTTCACTGCTGTTGGTTCTTTCCTTCTTCCTTTAATTGTTGCGATCTGTGATTTAAGCAGGAGACCTAGGCCCAGGAATGTGGGTGACTTTGACAAGTCAGTGATTATACAGGAGTCTAAAATCAGAAGTGTCCGGTTTGGAGCTTCAGAATCCTTTGAAGACTTGAAGAGAGAGCATGCCACTCTCTCTCTCTACTAATTTAAAATTTGTTGCATATGAGTGTAACATATTTATCCATATAAACCTTTTGCTTTCTTTCTATGACAGATTTCACACATTGGCAAGCTGAGAGATTTTCTTCTGGAACATAGAAAAGATTATATTAATGCTTATAGGTAAGTGTGTGTTTTTTAAATCATGATTTTGGTGACTGTTCTTTGCCTTATATTCCTTGTGAGGTTTTCGTCCTCACTGTATACTAACTCTGGGTTTTAATGGGGAAGATCAGTTTGACAGTAAAAGAAAACCTGCAGAGCAGAATGGGGCTCCTCCAGCCAGGGTAAGTGCAGCCATATCCCACATCCTTAAAGTCACCACAGCCCCACAGCAGTGTCCCCTGAGGCGCACACGTGTTTGCAGCTCTGTACGTGCCATATATGTTCTGAAGCATGCAGAGAGGATGGGGCAGTGTCTCACTGAATGCATTACTGCTGAGCAAATGAAGAGATTGTGCCAGACACATAAAAATGCCATTTGGAGAGATGAGAACTCTTGCCTCCCTGAGGGTTTTTGTTAGGTTGATTTTTAAAAAGAAAAGCATTTTGATTGCGACCTCCAAAAGCACTTCTAGAATGGGCTCCGGCTCTCAATAAACTCAGGACTGTACTGCAGTGCAAATGTCATGCCTCCTGCTCTTCCTTGACCTCTGTTTGCACCCGGCTTTCGTGTGGCATATCTCCCATAGGATTCAGCTTCAACTGTAGTGCCTAAGCAGTGGAAAAGTTGGACTAGATACAGGAAACGACATCATTAGAAGCATCTGTTCAGGATTCCATCATTATAGAATAAGGGGTTTTGCCCTTTGGAAGCCTTCCTATCACACAGTTAGAAAATATGGAACAAATCTTCTGAATTTATAAAAGGACTTTAATCAATATGTGCAAAAATGGAAATATTTCATATCAGTTTTTTAACAGAGAAAAAAATTATGCCCCAGGTGGGTTTTAAATAATCTCTACCACTTTGTCTACTTTATGCTTTTAAGTGTATTTCATTTACATAGTTTTGGAATATAGTAAAATTATTATTCTAGTGCTTCATACCAAGTAAACCTTATTTTAAAGTTCTCAGTTAAAATAGTTGGTCAACACTAGATGGCAGTATAAATTTTATTTCTAAAGGTATGTATGTACATCAGATGCTAATTTTATAGTCTGTACAGATGGAAGTGACTGTTGTTTTGGAAAACTTAACAAAACTGGTGTAAGCCTATCATTTTCCAGCTCCTTTGTTTAGTACTTGACATCTCAGGTTACATAAGTGGTCATGGAGATCTCTCATGGAAATCCATTATTAACTTCCCTTTGCCTTCAAAAGGCATCCAGCTAAAGTGAATGCTTTAAACGTTGGTTTAGTTCAAGCTACTCTGTCTCCTTATTAGCCATGCGAACCTGAGAAATTCACTTAACTTGTAGAAGGCAATGTCTTCCTCTAAACCATAAGCCAAGTCCAGCTCACTGCCTGTTTTTGTACAGCCTGTGAGCTGAGAATAGTTCTCGCATTTTTTAATGGCTATGGGGAGCGTAATCATCATCATGAAGTGAAGTGAAGTTGCTCAGTTGTGTCCGACTCTTTGCTTCCCCATGGACTGTAGCCTATCAGGCTCCTCCGTCCATGCGATTTTCCAGGCAAGAGTGCTGGAGTGGATTGCCATTTCCTTCTCCAGGGTATCTTCCTGACCCAGGAATCTGCCGCATTGCAGGCAGACACTTTACCATCTTAGCCAATAATCATAGTATTTTACCTCATAAGAAAATTAAATGAAGTTAAATTTTTGGTGTCATAAAGAAAGTTTATTGGAACACCAGCATGCCCATTCATTTCCATGTTATGTATGGATGGCTGCTTTTACACCTCAGCAGCAGAGCTGAGCGGCTGTGCCCAGGCTGTATGGCCCTCAGAGTCTAATATTTACACTCTGGCCCTTTTCAGAAAACCTTTGAGGAGTCCTGCTCTAAATAACGAGAGTGATGCTCACTTGCCTATTAGTTAGATTCAGACAAGACGGTGCAGCTGAAATGCTGTGCAGGAAAGAAAAAAAGCAGTGGATTTATAAAAAGATTATTGTATAAGGCAGCTATTCTGTAACTTTGCAGTAGTTTTAAACTTCTCCTCAAACAGCACAGATCAGCTCACAACACTGCCTGTCAGTGTTCCCAGAGCAGCACAGCGTGGACTTACTCCAAGTCCTCATGTTTCTCAGGACAGCGGGTAGCTGGCCTCGGCTTCCCCGTTTCCCAGCCACTGTGGCAGCACACGCTGGGAGGGAGCACGAGGTCCCCAGGGCCCATTCCACTCTTGTCTACGCAGTGGTTGTATGGCTACAGCGTCAGCACAACTAGCGCTCCTGAGGCTTCCTGAGTCTTGACGGGTCATCACCCCACTGAGTCCTCCTCCCAGTTGCACTTCATCAGTACCCAGAGGACTCCAAGTTCCGCTCCTGCCCCTGTTTTGGCTCCTCTGAAAGAGCAGGGCTTTGGAGGTCAGTCACCTGAGTTCTAGTCCCAGCTCCACCAAGTATTAGTCATTAAGTATACACAACTCACTTCAGATATTTGTGCTTTAGTTTTCATTTGGTTTTAAATAAAGTATGGATAATGTGGATAAGGGGTTTCCCAGGTGGCTCAGTGGGTAAAGAATCCTCCTGCCAGTGCAGGAGGCACAGGAGATGCAGGTTTGATCCCTGGGTCAGGAAGATCTCCTGGAGGAGAAAATGGCAACCCAGTCCAGTATTCTTGCCTGGAGAATCCCATGGACAGAGGAGCCTGGTGGGCTACAGTCAGTAGATCGAAATGAGTCAGACATGACTGAGCTCACTCACACGCAGTGTTCTTATGAGGACTGAATGAGATGTGTGTGAGAGTTCCTGTCACATGTAAGTCCCTTGGTGAATGGTTATTGAATTGGAACCCCATTTAACCTGTGGTGCAGGTGAGTCAGTGGCCATTTGATAAAGAAAGCACCTCTCAGGGCTTCTGGGGGCTCAGTGGTAAAGAATCCACCTGCCAATGCAGGAGACATGGATTCGATCCCTGATCCAAAAAGATTCCACGTGATGCGGAGCAACTAAGCCCATGTGCCACAACTACTAAGCCTGTGCTGTAGCGTCCGGGAGCCATAACTGCTGAGCCCGCTGAGCCCGTGTGCTGCAGCTGCTGAAGCCCGTGAACCCTGGAGCCTGTGCTCTGCAACAGCTGAAGCCACAATGAGAGGCCTGAGCGCCTCACCCGGAGAAAAGCTCAAGCAACAGTGAAGACCCAGCACAGCCTTAAGGAAGTAAGCTTATTTTTAAAAAAAGAAGGAAAGCACCTCTGTTTCCTGCCAGAGAGAGGAGGGAAAGAGAGGATGCCGAAGTCAAGCCGACGTAACACAGATAGACATAGTCAAAGCTCGCTCACCAGTGAAATCTGGGGTAGCAGCGTAGGTGAGTGGCCTTGCTGAAGGCTCCTGAATTAGACAGGTGCACTCAGCCGTTAGTGCCACGGAGCGGTCACAGCCCCAGAGCACAGAGAGCACAGAGGCCCCTGAGAGTGCATGAGAGAAGGAGCAGAACAGAACCTCCACTGCCACTAAACAGGGAGATCCCAGAGGAGAGGAGAGAGCAGAGCCGTGGCTGGAGGCCTGTTCACTGCTCAGGTCCTTCTGCCAGGCTGCCAGTTAGAGAAGTCCCTGCCCCAAGGGAGGGGCAGGAGGGAGGAGACTGAGGAGGGAGGGAGGGTGTCATGAGAGGTGTGGATTCTCTGGTAGAAATAGGAGGACCAGGGAATAAGCATTTCCCCCCCACACACACACCCAACATTCTCTCCAGAGGGAGAAGGGCCACCCTTATCTTCTCCCATCACACTCTCCCTCCCAAAGGTGGTAGACTATTTAAAGTCTTTTCTTTGTTTTACTGTTGTGCCTCCCAGTGCAGGGTGCTGGCCTTGGCCTGTTCCTAGTGATCTCTGGTGGCCTTGCTCTTCAGTTCGGTTCCGTCCAGTCACTCAGTCCTGTCCAACTTTTTGCGACCCCATGAACTGCAGCACACCAGGCCTCCCTGTCCATCACCAATTCCCGGAGTTTACTCAAACCCATGTCCATTGAGTCAGTGATGCCATCCAACCATCTCATCCTCTGTCGTCCCCTTCCCCTCCTGCCCTTCATTGGCTTGAAGCAAAGTTTGGGTTTCCAGCCAGAGACTGAGGTCAGGCCGTAGCATTGAGAACGCCAAATCCTAGCCACTAGACCAGTGGCCAATGACAAAGCCCTGGCCCTTTGGCTTTGCAGGAAAGAATTCCCACAAAGGCGGAAGTAGTGAAACAAGGAAAGTGTTTATTAGGAGGGAGAAGAGTACAGTACCTGTGGATAGTAGACACATGGGTGGACTCAGAGAGTGTCCCACCCTTGAGGTGGTTTAAATCACTTATGTGGGGCATTTCTTCCAGATTTCCTTTGGCCAGTAATTTTCCTTTGGTTCTGAGTCTACCTTTGGTGCATCTCCACATCCTCCCATGTATGCACGTGCATCTCACAGCCAAGGGGGATTCCAGCAAAGAGGCCTGTGGGTAACCTTGACCCATAGGCCTCCCCTTTTGACCACTAAGGAGCTTTCTAGTCGGGAAGGTCTCCTTGACTTTGAGAATGAGAAATCTGTGGTTTCTTGTCTTTCATCTGGGCAGTGCCCAGCCTCCTCTCCCTACTGTCCTGCTATTTTCATCTTGAAGTGTCGGGAAAGGACTCCAGCTATTCACCCTGGTGGGCCCATCTATCTCCTGCCTCACTGGGAACATTTTGGATAGAGGGCGATCATGGAATTGAGAGAAATATTGCCTTCAGACCCACAAGGCTATGTTGGTTTGACATAATTAGGAAGCTATAATTTTTCCCATAATGTAGAACTCAGACTTTATTGACCCATTTAATTAAAAAAAATAATAATGACATTTTACTAAAGCAGAACAGCAAGCAACCTAAGTAGCCTCTGGCTAGATCTCTTGAATGATTTTAATTAAAAATAATTTCTCCACCTCTCGTAGATAGACCTTTCCCTTAATATCCTGACGACACAACAGTACCACCTGGGGGGAGAAACTTTCTTGGTTTCTGTCGTTACTACTACTAGAATGACCATACTGGCAATTTCCAATTTAAAAGGTTAATATATAATGTATCATAAATGAACAGCACCTTTTAATTGAGTATAATCAGTTTTATCAAATTAACCTTTAGACTTTTTCAGTTTCACTGAACTGAGTTTCCATTAAGTCAAAATAGAGAAGGAGGACGTTAACCTCACGTTCCTGGAATTGGTCATTTTATAGATCGACTCCGTCCATGGGGTGCCTCGTCACTCGGAAGTGAGCACTGGTCTCATTTATCCGCCCCAACCCCGTTAGCCTCCATTTCCGTTTCCGGTTTTCCTTGAGCCAGTTTCTTGAGGGGTGGTACAGACTGCGCCCGTGTGCTCACAGCTGTTCGTCCTCCCAGCCCTCTGTCCTCCTGTGCCAGACTGGGGAGTTGTGGGGAGGGTTGATGAGCCTGCCTGCCCGGCCCTTGCCCCCCTTCCCCTCCCTGGGGTCTTCCTGCTCAGAGCACATTTCTGTCAGGATTACCGTGTTAAGCCAAATTAGTTAAGGAAATAAGACCCTGCGAAGGGCTGGAGACCATCCCTTCCCCTGGAACCTACGGGCTGCCTTCCTCCTTCCAGTGCTCGCCCAGAAAGTGTGGACGCTGGGCTTGGGGATGGTTTGGGGGTTTGCCGGTACTGAAGGAGGAGAGGAGAGGAGACTGGCCTCCTGCTTGGCCCTGAGGAGAGCCCCAGCCTTACTCCTCCCTCTTCTCTTGGGGGCCTGTCCTAGGAGGGACACATTCCTGGGGCCTCTGTATCTCCATATTTCCAGGGGAGGCTCTGGAAGTGGGATGTCTGCAGGTCTCAGGGGAAGGGGTGCAATCAGACCAGGAGGGACCTGTTAAGGAGCACAGCTGTAGCTGTGTGTCAAGCTTCTCACATGGGCCTCACGCACTAAGTGAGGTCATTCTGAAAGCAGTTGGTTATTGCTCCATTGATTTATCAGCCTACTAAATCCTAGGATTGCTGGTGATGATGGGGATACAGCAGTGAACAGGCAGACAAATGCCCCCACCTTTATGGAATGTGTATTTTGGAGGGGAAGATAGAAAAGAAACAAAATGAGTAAAACATAGAATGTTGGAGTTCAGTAAATGTTTTTAGAGGAAGTGAAGAAGGGAAAATAGAAACTGTCAGGGTGGATACAAGTGTTTAAAGGTAGCTTGCTGCTGCTGCTAAGTCGCTTCAGTCGTGTATGACTCTGTGCGACCCCGTAGACGGCAGCCCACCAGGCTTCCCCGTCCCTGGGATTCTCCAGGCAAGAACACTGGAGTGGGTTGCCATTTCCTTCTCCAATGCATGAAAGTGAAAAGTGAAAGTGAAGTCGCTCAGTTGTGTCTGACTCTAGTGACCCCATGGATTGCAGCCTACCAGGCTCCTCCACCCATGGGATTTTCCAGGCTAAAGGACTGGAGTGGGATGCCATTGCCTTCTCCAATAAAGGTAGCTTAGGGAAGTACTTATTAAGATGCAGGGTCTTTGAGTAAACACCTGCAAGAAGTAAGCATTCAGTTCATGGAGATCTCATCCAGGGAAAGGACATCCCCGAAGAAGAAGACAGCCAGCTAGTGTACGTCCTGGTGCAGGGGTACAGCTGTAGTGTTCCAGGAAGTGCTCAGAGGCCAAGGCGGCTGGAGCAGGGGGAGGTGGGCAACTGAAGATAAGCCCAGAGAGGTCAGGAGCCAGAGCTTGTGAGTCACCTTAAGGCTCGTGCAGCTCTTGTAAGGGCCTTGGCTTCTGCTTTTAGGTGGGAAGCACTGGACATCTGTATGGAGGATTGATAGGATCTGACTGACTGTGTAAGAGGAATGGTAAGGCTGGTGCATTTGAGTCATCGGAGGAGGAGCTCGCCAGACACAGCAGACCAGCTGGGCGGCGGCAGTTAACGGTCTAGCCTTGGGATCCCAGTGACATGGCCCAGAGGGGTTAGCAGTGGGTGGGATAACAAGAGATCAGATTCTGGAAGTGTTTTGAAGGTGGAGCTAATGAAATTTGTTAATAGATTAGTTGTGAACTGAGAGAAAAAGAGGTGCCAGGATGACCCCAGGTTTGAGGCTGAGCAGCTAGAAGGAATGGAATTGCCCGCGACACAAGTGGGAAGTGGGCTTGGGAGTGGCTGCAGGCTCAGTGTGGGGCATATTTGCAATACAGATTAAACATCTGAATAGAGATACTGAACCAGCAGTTAGATATATCCTTCTCAAGTTCAAGGAGAGGTTCAGGCTAAAGATATAAATTTGGGACTTATAAGTGTTAAACTAACAAAAAAAACCCCCACTAGCCTAGCCATACTCACCAAGAGAGCAGTGTGGACAACAGAGATATTCAGGGACTAAGGGTGTGCTATGCTTAGCCACTCAGTCGTGTCCGACTCTTTGAAACCCCATGGACTATAGCCCACCAGGCTCCTCTGTCCATGGGATTTTTCATGGATTGCCACGCCCTCCTCCAGGGGATCTTCCCAACCCAAGGATGGAAACCAGGTCTTCTGCATTGCAGGTGAATTATTTACTGTTGGAGCAACCAGGGAAACCCATGGGGAAAAGGTGTCAACAAAAAACCTGAAAGCCAGCAGCCAAGGAGGTGGGAGGGAACCAGGAGAGAATGTAGTCAGGAGACAGGAGAGAGCAGATCAGGGAAGGGGAGCCATCAGCACTGTCCAGTGGGTGGAAAGTACCTTGGGGGGAAGGATGACCCCAGTGGTGACCTTGGAGAGTAAAGACCACAGTTGGGGGATCAGGGCAAAAGGCTGTTTGGTCAGGAAAATGGAGTTGGGGCTGTAAGCTTCAGATGCATTGGTTCCACCATCTAGAACAATCTCCCACCTCTTAGCCTGGCCAGCTCCTCCTCATCCTTTAAGTCTCAGCTTAGCAGTCATTGCAGCAGGGAACTTTGCGCTCCCCTTCACACCCCATCCAGACTCCAGGTGTGGGCATTTGCTGCTGCCCCTTCATTCTGTCCTGTCTCTCTCCGTCAGTCATGTCATGTCTGAATACGGGAGAATGACGGACACAGAACGAGACCAGATAGACCAAGACGCTCAGACGTTCATGAGGACCTGCTCAGAAGCGATCCAGCAGCTGAGAACACAAGGTGCGTGCCCTGAAAGGGGCAGCCGGCAGCCTCTTCACGATTAAGTACTCACAGACTGCGTGTGGCACAGCCAGTTAAAGCTCTCTCTTGTGCTCTTATTTAGGTTTCGGTCTCAGAGCTTTCAAAGTCGTCTTTTTCCTCAGTAGTGTTTTAACCTAAGCTGTTAAAAAATCATGCAAAGGCCATGATTCAAGTTAAACGGATGGGAAGAGGGAGGTGGAAAGGACCTCTCCAGACAGAAGCAAGAGTTTACCTTGGGCCAGGGTCAGAGAAGATGACTCAAGTGTGGAGGTGTGTGCGGGCGTGCCTGTGCTCTGGGCAGCGTTGAGTAGGGCAGCAGTTGACGGCATGTGAACGAGGACGCACGAAGGTGCTCAGCTCTCCACTTGGAGCGTCTACTGTAGTGACAGACTCTCTTGGTAAAGAGGACGGCTCTGGAGCCTTGGCTGCTTCTGCACCCAGGCTGGCTCCACGTGTTCAGGCCATGTGGCCTTGGGCAAGTCACTTAGTCGCCCTGGGTCTCAGTTTCTTCATCTATAAAATGGAGACAATTATATGGCATATTTCTTGGGGTCAACCCAGGGATTGACCCCAAGCCTCCTGCATTGCAGGCAGACTCTTTACCATCTGAGCCACCGGGGAAGCCCATTCTTGGCGTCACCATGAGAACTAAATTCTCCTAGCACCCTCAGAACAACAGCTAGCCTTAGGGTTACTACCGTCATCTCACTTTCATTGATGTTGAATTTTTACTGGGGCACTGAGATGGCTTCCCAAGTTAGGTGTCTACCTTGATTCTCTTTTAATTTCCTTAAGCAGATGCAGATTACATTACATAGTGTGGAATTCAAGTGGTCAGATGCTGCTGTGCTCTACCCAGACTTTTGTTTGGGTAGCTTCCATTTGAACTCTGATGGACACCTGGAGAGTGATAAAAACTGTAGACTTTCCTGCCTCAAAAAAATATGCAGGTGCATCAACTTTTGTGTATAATTCTATGGATCCGTTGAATTCCCCATGCGAACCTCAGGTTCAGCAGCAGCCCTGTGGTGAAACAGATCACGTCCCCTACCCTTAAGGACATTCGTTGAGATACCTTGAAAATACATGCACATTAATACAATGAGAAATAAGTACCAAACCATGTGACCCTGGGCTCCTTCCAAATTCCTCATGTGTAAAACAGGCATAATCATAATCGCCTTCTGCATTGTTTGGGCCATTGGCAGTATTTTGTGTAAAGTACTGGCAGGGTGCCTCACACTGTAGGTACCCAGCCTCTACCAAAATATAACTGGCACAGACTCTAAGAAGAAGTGATGATTCACAGGAGAAAGGCGTCCTCATGGCTCAGAGAGTCAAGGTTTCCCAGAGAAGGAAGGTTTCACTCAGTGTCGGAGGTGAATGTGAGTGGCTGAGGGAAGAGGACAGAGCAGCCCAAGCTGACAGGCAACCGGGCAGGCAGAGGGGAGTGTGTGCTCTGAGTTTGATTTAAAATGGTCCTTGAAGGTCAGCTTGAGCATTGGATCCTGTTAACACGCACGGGGTCAGCTCTCAAGAAATGGCCCACGTCAATCACGATCCCTTCGTAATAAACCGTAAATTATTTGACTGTAGTTTTTCTGCAGGTTTAATCTTTTACTCTCGCAAAACCTCATAAATCTCACTCTTTTAAAAATGAAATGTCACTTGACACAGGACTTGTTTTATAGCTGTGTTTTTAAGAATACATCTAATAAAGAACCTGTTGTAAGGAAGCTGATGAATTGTTCTTCAGTGTAATTGAATACAGAGCCCTGAATATTGTCCTTTTCTCTTTCAGCCCACAAGGAGATACACTCTCAGCAAGTGAAGGAGCACAGGACTGCCGTTTTGGATTTCATTGAAGATTACTTAAAAAGTATTTCATTTTATCTTAAAGGTCACATGTGGCATTTCACAATAGGTGGGATGCAACCTTTAGCTTTGCTAGCTGAAGACTGTAATGTCTCACTGCATATAATGATACCTTTGCCTGAGAAGCAGTTTTAAATGGTCTCTGGTATTTTTCCCTGGACAGGAGTGTGTAAACTTTACTCAGAACAAAGAGCCATCCGAGTCAAGCGAGTGGTGGACAAGAAAAGATTGTGAGTATTGTCTTCATTGGTGTTCTTTAATTAACAAAAGTAATGATAATAATAGCAGCTAAAGTTTGTAGATGATGATGATTTAGTTGCTAAGTTGTGTCCAACTCTTGGTGACTCCATGGACTGTAGCCCACTGGGGTCCTCTGTCCATTGAATTCTCCAGGCAAGAGAATGGTGTGGGTTGCCATTTCCTTCTCAAGGGGATCTTCCCGACCCAGGGATCGAACCTGGGTCTCCTGCACTGCAGGCAAATTCTTTACCAACTGAGCTACGAGGGAAGCCCAAAGTTTGTAGAGCTTGATTCTCGTAAAGCTTCAATTTCCTCACAAACTGCTGTGACCAGGATTCCCTGGGCACGTTCTGTGCTGGACACTTTTCTAGCTCACGGCAGCCCCAGGAGGCAGGTACTTTATGGGGAGGCTGAGGCTTGGGAAGTGGGGTGACTCACCCATGTCCCTTAGCCAGGAGGTGGCAGAACTGGAATTTGAGTCCATATAGAGAGACATACATATATTGGTCAGTTGATTTTCCACCAAGGTACAAAGCAATTTTAGTGGAACAAGGATGGTCTTCTTTAACATGAGTGCTAGAACCATTGGATATCCTTTGTTGTTGTTGTGCAGTCCCTAAGTCATGTCCGACTCTGCGACCCCATGGACTGCAGCACGCCAGGCTTCCCTGTCCTTCACCATTTCCCAGAATTTGTTCAAACTCATGTCCATTGAGTCGGTGATGCCATCCAACCATTTCATCTTCTGTCACCCCTTTCTCCTCCTACCCTCAATCTTTCCCAGTTCAGTTCATTCGCTCAGTCGTGTCCGACTCTTTGCGACCCCATGAATCGCAGCACGCCAGGCCTCCCTGTCCATCACCATCTCCCGGAGTTCACTCAGACTCACGTCCATTGAGTCTGTGATGCCATCCAGCCATCTCATCCTGGGTCGTCCCCTTCTCCTCCTGACCCCAATCCCTCCCAGCATCAGAGTCTTCTCCAATGAGTCAACTCTTCGCATGAGGTGGCCAAAGTACTGGGGCTTCAGCTTTAGCATCATTCCTTCCAAAGAAATCCCAGGGCTGATCTCCTTCAGAATGGACTGGTTGGATCTCCTTGCAGTTCAAGGGACTGTCAAGAGTCTTCTCCAACACCACAGTTCAAAAGCATCAATTCTTCGGCACTCAGCCTTCTTCACAGTCCAACTCTCACATCCATATATGACCACTGGAAAAACCATAGCCTTGACTAGGCGGACCTTAGTTGGCAAAGTAATGTCTCTGCTTTTGAATATCCTATCTAGGTTGGTGATAACTTTTCTTCCAAGGAGTAAGTGTCTTTTAATTTCATGGCTGCAGTCACCATCTGCAGTGATTTTGGAGCCCAAAAAAATAAAGTCTGACACTGTTTCTACTGTTTCCCCATCTATTTGCCATGAAGTGATGGGACCAGATGCCATGATCTTCGTTTTCTGAATGCCAGCGTCAGGGTTTTTTGCAATGAAGTCAGTGTGGCCAAAGTATTGGAGCTTCAGTTTTAACGTCAGTCCTTCCAATGAATATTCAGGGTTGATTTCCTTTAGGATTGACTAGTTTGATCTTCTTGCAGTCCAAGGGACTCTCAGAAGTCTTCTCCAGCACTGCAGTTGGAAAGCCTCAGTTCTTTGGTGCTTAGCCTTCTTCATGCTCCAACTGTCACATCTGTCCATGACTACCAGAAAAACCGTCGCTTTGACTACATGGACCTTTGTTGGCAAAGTCACGTCTCTTTTTTTTAATATGCTGTCTAGGTTTGTCATGGCTTTTCTTCCAAGGAGGAGTGAGTAGTTAACACATGTTAACTTGTACTGTTGTCTGCTGTTAAGCATTTTCCATGTGTCAGACAGTGTTGTTTATTTCATTTAATCCTCACAGCCACTTTGTTAGTAACTACTAGTATCTCATTTTATAGAGGAAATTGAGACTCAAGAAATTTGGGTTACTTGCCCAGTGTCACACAGCTGAACTCAGATTTGAACGTCAGATTAACCAGGGTTATCTCAAACAATGGGCTTTGTGTTGGAGGTTGAATGAAAATAATCTGGGTAAAGGATCAGAAAAGGTGTACACCTGTGGTGGATTCATGTTGATATATGGCAAAACCAATACAATATTGTAAAGTAATTAGCCTCCAATTAAAATAAATAAATTTATATTTTTAAAAAAAGGATCAGAAAGGAAGAATGGCTCAGGCAGGAGGGCAGGCAGTATTTGCCCAAAGCAGGTCCTGGGAGAAGAAACAAGGGCTCTGACAGTGTTCTGTGTGCTGTCGAGATGGGGTGTGGTCACTGGGTCTCACGCCCACCAGAAAGAGATGCTAACTTCTGCTTCCTGATCCCAGGCGGTCCCTGACCCTTGAGACCTAGCAGGTCCCTTGAGTAAGGTAAGAAGGGGGCTCTTGCTGCTGCCTCCTCAGTTCCTGGTTCTCAGCAGAGGTTTGGACAAATTAAGATCAGTCAGATGGGAATTGTTCTCATTTAGGCTGTGAAGTTCAGCCTCATCTCCTGTCAGATAGCTGCCCTGTGCCAATTACTTTGAGCAGAGGACCTTGAGGGAGATAACTGTGTGAGCCGCCTCAGCGTGGTCCAGCCCTCCCTTCTAGTTCTTTCCTCTCCTTACCCCAGAAGGCACCTGCCTAAAACATGTATACTTGTAGCACTCCCTTTCTCCAGTGTCTTACAGAGCTCACCGTCACAGCGTGACATTCCAGGCCCATAATGCTTTGTTTTTTCAGTTGGTCCCCATGGATTTATGCTCTGACCAAAGCTGACTACTTGTGTCCTTTGACATTCTTGTGCCTTCATCCTTTCTGATTTCTTTGCCTAGAATGCCCTTCATACATACACACTTATATTCTCTGTCCCTCTTCCCCCAATCAGGTGACCCACCACTGTAGTTTGATAACACCTGAACTGGTCTAGACCCTGTTTGCAGACAGGAGTCCCCTGATCAAACAGCAGTATCAAATTGCCATAGATGTTTCTAAATAGTTATTCTTCATTTTTGTACTTACTCATAGCAGGCCAGTAACAAACAGTTCATAGTCTCATACTGGTCTGTGGATCACACTTGAGTAGCACTGGCCTGAAAATCACTCAATATGAAGTACATGCCCAGTAAATATCTGTAAGTGTGAAGATGGCTTAGATGATATGATGCATTTCCTGCTCTGGGGGAGTCCAGGGGAGTCCAGGAGACCTGTGCCCTGGTGGACACCTTAGTCCGACAGCCATCCTTGAAACGAGAGTACTACAGTACTAAGGATCAGTGTGGGTTTTCTCCTTTCTACCTAGAGCCTTTGTTGAGAGATTGTTGTTTTTCCACAACAACACTCAGTCTTGTCCAACTCTTTGCAACCCCATGGACTGCAGCACACCAAGCTTCCCTCTCCATCACCAACTCCCAGAGCTTGCTCAAATTCATGTCCGTCGAGTCAGTGATGCCATCCAACCATCTCATCCTCTGTCGTCCCCTTTTCCTCCTTCAGTCTTTCCCAGCATCAGGGTCTTTTCCAATGAGTCAGTTCTTCGCATCAGGTGGCCAAAGTACTGGAGCTTCAGCTTCAGCATCAGTCCTTCTAATGAATATTCAGGACTGATTTCCTTTAAGATTGACTCTTTTGATCTCCTTGCACTCTGAAATAGTTATCACTTTTCTCTAATATTTGTGTAGGGCTTTATCTAAGGATTTCAAAGAACTTCTTCCATGTAGTTTCTTGTTTCAGACCTGGAAAAAGTGTTTCTCTCCCTCTCCTCTCTATCCTTCTGTTCTTCCCAAATTTTATATAAAATCCCAGAGTTTTTCAAATAAGGGACCTGGAAACAGATGTTGGCCAGGTGGAAACTGTTTTGATTGCAGTTATGAAATGCTCAGCTTTCAGTTAGAGAAATCAATTAAAGTAAATCATGGAGCATAAACTGATCTTTCTGATGACTTTTTTAAAAAATTGCTTTTTTCAAATTGCCTTCAACTAGTTAATTTGTAATTTCCCTGAGGATTTCAATAGACATTCTGTGTATAATTAGATCTGTTTTTATCACTTAAAAAAAGGCGAAAAAAGCGCTCAACTTCGTCTAAGTCTGCTGCATTGCAGTCCTTTGTTCATTTTAAATTAAAAACTGGCACATTAGCATACTCTGGACACAAAGGGTGACAGATATTAATGGAACCCTTTATTTAAAAGTCAGTTAAGCCCCTCTCCTTCCTGAACAATTAAGTCCTGCAGCCATGGAGTGGGTCAGAGTGAGGGGGGGGTGTCCACAGCTATGGGGACGTTTCCCGGGGCAGCTCAGAGCCTGAGCGAGCTGAGGAGGTCTGGCTCAGCATGGGCAGCAAGAGCCTGCGCCGCAACAGGGGAGGAGAGGCGGTGGAAGAGGCAGATTGGTTTTATGCAGGGGGATCGATCAAATAATAAACACAGAAGGATAATGGAAGCCAGGTTCAGACTCTCAGGGGAGTGAAAGGGAAGTTAGATTAGAATGAAAAGGACTGGTGTGAACTCATGGTTTCCAGTTTACATAGGTGGACATAGAAATGAAATGTGGTCGTAAACGTGTGTGCATATCTAGTTCTACAAAAGCAGACCAATTTTTCTGGCTCTGTCCGGCTGACAGAGCCTGGACACACTGACATCCCAGAGGTAATAAGCATGTTTAGCACTCAGATCTTGGCTTCTAAGTAGCAATTTCAGCTTCCAGGAACCGGGGCTCCTTGCAGAAATGACTGAGTCTGGGGCTAGGTCAGGGAAAGTATAAAATGAACTTGGAGCATATTGTTGTACCAGAAAGCAAGGGAAGGCTCAGAGAGTGATGGGGACTGCAAAAAGGACATAAACCAGTTTGAAAGCTGCCGGTGACCAAATTAAAGACAAAGGACAGGCTTCCCTGTCCTTCACCATCTCCTGGAGTTTGTTCAAACTCATGTCCATTAAGTTAGTGATGCCATCTGACCATCTCATCCTCCGCCACCCCTTCTCCTGCCTTCAGTCTTTCCCAGCATCAGTTCTTTTCCAGTGAGTCGACTGTTTGCATTAGGTGGCCAAAGTATTGGAGTTTCAGCATCAGTCCTTCCAATGAATATTCAACTTTCATCTTTAGGAAATACTAAAATATTCAGAGGTGAAGGGGCATCAGGTTGGCATATTACTCTCCGGTGGTTCAGTAAAAAGCATTCTCGATACTGTCCTTCAGATTACTATGCCTGTGACTATATTTATTTCACAAGAAAATAAAATGCTAAAAGATCCCGTCTCAGACATGTTAGAAAGGCTAAAAGAAAAGTGACACTTCAGGGAGGGTGTGCAGCAGCTGGAACTCTCGTTTATGACTGGTGGCAGTATAAAGTGACTGTGTGTTGCGTGCACGCCTAGTCACTCAGTCGTGTCTGACTCTTTGCAGCCCCACAGACTGTAGCCCGCCAGGCCCCTCTGTTCATGGGATTCTCTAGGCAAGAATGCTGGGGTGGATAGCCATTCCCTTCTCCAAGGGATCTTGGACCCAGGGATTGATCCTGGGTCTCCTCCATTGAAAGCAGATCCTTGACCATCTGAGCCACCAGGGAAGCCTTGTATTCAGTTCAGTTCAGTCGCTCAGTCGTGTCCAACTCTTCGCGACCCCATGAATCGCAGCATGCCAGGCCTCCTGTTCATCACCAACTCCCGGAGTTCACTCAGACTCACATCCATCGAGTCCGTGATGCCATCCAGCCATCTCGTCCTCGGCCGTCCCCTACTCCTCCTGCCCCCAATCCCTCCCAGCATCAGAGTCTTTTCCAATGAGTCAACTCTTCGCATGAGGTGTCCAAAGTACTGGAGTTTCAGCTTTAGCATCAATCCTTCCAAGGGATTCTCAAGAGTCTTCTCCAACACCACAGTTCAAACACATCAATTCTTCGGCGCTCAGCCTTCTTCACAGTCCAACTCTCACATCCATACATGACCACAGGAAAAACCATAGCCTTGACTAGCCGGGCCTTAGTCGGCAAAGTAATGTCTCTGCTTTTGAATATACTATCTAGGTTGGTCATAACTTTTCTTCCAAGGAGTAAGCGTCTTTTAATTTCATGGCTGCAATCACCATCTGCAGTGATTTTGGAGCCCCAAAAAATAAAGTCTGACACTGTTTCCACTGTTTCCCCATCTATTTCCCATGAAGTGATGGGACTGGATGCTATGATCTTCATTTTCTGAATGTTGAGCTTTAAACCAACTTTTTCACTCTCCTCTTTCACTTTCATCAAGAGGCTTTTTTAGTTCCTCTTCACTTTCTGCCATAAGGGTGGTGTCATCTGCATATCTGAGGTTATTGATCTTTCTCCCGGCAGTCTTGATTCCAGCTTGTTTCTTCCAGTCCAGCGTTTCTCATGATGTACTCTGCATGTAAGTTAAATAAGCAGGGTGACAATATACAGCCTTGACGTACTCCTTTTCCTATTTGGAACCAGTCTGTTGTTCCATGTCCAGTTCTAACTGTTGCTTCCTGACCTGCATACAGATTTCTCAGGAGGCAGGTCAGGTGGTCTGGTATTCCCATCTCTTTCAGAATTTTCCACAGTTTATTGTGATCCACACAGCCAAAAGCTTTGGCATAGTCAATAAAGCAGAAATAGATGTTTTTCTGGAACTCTCTTGCTTCTTCAGTGATCCAGCAGATGTTGGCAATTTGATCTCTGGTTCCTCTGCCTTTTCTAAAACCAGCTTGAACATCAGGGAGTTCACGGTTTACGTATTGCTGAAGCCTGGCTTGGTGAATTTTGAGCGTTACTTTACTAGCATGTGAGATGAGTGCAATTGTGCGGTAGTTTGAGCATTCTTTGGCATTGCCTTTCTTTGGAATTGGAATGAAAACTGACCTTTTCCAGTCCTGTGGCCACTGCTGAGTTTTCCAAATTTGCTGGCATATTGAGTGCAGCACTTTCACAGCATCATCTTTCAGGATTTGAAATAGCTCAACTGGAATTCCATCCCCTCCACTAGCTTTGTTCGTAGTGATGGTTTCTAAGGCCCACTTGATTACACTTTCCAAGATGTCTGGCTCTAGATTAGTGATCACATCATCATGATTATCTGGGTTGTGAAGATCTTTTTTGTGCAGTTCTTCTGTGTATTCTTGCCACCTCTTTTTAATATCTTCTGCTTCTGTTAGGTCCATACCATATCTGTCCTTTATCGAGCCCATCCTTGCATGAAATGTTCCCTTGGTATCTCTTAAGTTTCTTGAAGAGATCTCTAGTCTTTCCCATTCTGTTCTTTTCCTCTATTTCTTTGCATTGATCGCTGAAGAAGGCTTTCTTATCTCTTCTTGCTATTCTTTGGAACTCTGCATTCAGATGCTTATATCTTTCCTTTTCTCCTTTGCTTTTCGCCTCTCTTCTTTTCACAGCTATTTGTAAGCCCTCTCCAGACAGCCATTTTGCTTTTTTGCACTTCTTTTCCATGGAGATGGTCTTGATCCCTGTCTCCTGTACAATGTCACGAACCTCATTCCATAGTTCATCAGGCACTCTATCTATCAGATCTAGGCCCTTAAATCTATTTCTCACTTCCACTGTATAATCATAAGGGATTTGATTGAGGTCATACCTGAATGGTCTAGCGGTTTTCCCTACTTTCTTCAACTTAAGTCTGAATTTGGTGATAAGGAGTTCATGATCTGAGCCACAGTCAGCTCCTGGTCTTGTTTTTGTTGACTGTGTAGAGCTTCTCCATCTTTGGCTGCATAGAATATAATCAATCTGATTTCGGTGTTGACCGTCTAAACACCCAAATAGTTCTCCAAAGTTAAATGACCATCTGATGACCCAGCAATTCCACACCTTTGTTCTTTATGCCTAGAATATTTTTTCTGCTCTTCTGTGCCTGGCAAAACTTTACTCCTCTTTTAAGAGCTTGCCTAAGTGATACCTCCCCTGAGAAGCCCCTGGGTATTTCTACTCTTTGAATTAATAGCAGTTTTATTTTTAAAGTACTTACCTTTGATGTAATACTGTTTGTTTGTTTTTCTTTGGTCTAGTGCATCATTTGGTCTTTGCAGTGATTTTGAGTATTAATATTGGAAAGGTACCAAAAGCCAGGTTTCTCATTCTCAAAGAAGTGAAAGGAAAAAGGCAGAATGAACCTTGTTTTATTGGTCAGAACAAAAGATACCAGAAGCGACTTTACAAATGCAGAAACTGAGGCCCAGTACTTAGAAGGTGAGCCAGAGCAGCCAGAGCAGTACGTGCTTCACGCCAACCTCCGTGCTAAGTACATTGTCACGGGTGACCTCATGCAGTGTTTGCAAGATTCTTCTTTGTAGAAAAGTGCTTTGCAGATGAAGAAATCTCAGGGGATTGAAAAAAACAACAACAGGAAAGTGTCACATTGCAGACAAGTGGCAGACCAGAATCCAAACCCACTTTTTGTCTCCAAACAGATTTCTGAGCATATCTTTCTCAGACAGACAGGCAGTCAGCCAGTAGTTTAAGGACTGTGTCCCCATCCGCCATAGATTTGTGGAATTACTGGAGTAGCCTGTCAACCGAAACCATCCAGGAGGACATCAGGCCAGTCCTACCAAGGAACGTGGCCGAGGACAAGGCTGCCTTGCCACTGAGGCATGGCCACCACCCCGAGACCTCCTCTCTGCTGATCTGCCAAGACTCCTCAGATCCTTCCCTCTCCACAGCACCAGCCTAGAAGATGAGCACTAGTTGGCCCATGACTGAAGACCCTGCTGAGTCCCTTACACTGATAGCAGCAGTGTTCTCCCATCTCTTGAGATTTTTGAATTATTGATGGCTTGTGCCAGCTGCTTCCTTCTTTTCCTCCATTGATTTGTATCTTGACAGAATCTTTTTAAAAAAATGTTTATTTCTTTAGGGTTTCTCAAGACTATCTAACCCCTCTGCCTTTTCTCGTTACACAGTGATTCAAGTAGCAGTAGCAAGAGTGGTAGTAATAGCTAATTTTTTCATCCCTTGCCCTAGACTGTGCTGAAGATTTACATGTAAACCAGTAGAAAGATGCTTTTACAGTCCCATTTTACAGAGGAGAAAACAGGCTAAGAAATGCTGTCACTTGTTGTTTAGTTACTGAAAAAAAAAATCTGAAAATTCTGACAAATGGATGTCTTATTCATGCTATACTAGTTTGAACATGGCTAAGGTGTCAGGTTGGATGCATGCGTGCCCAGTAGCTCAGTCGTGTCCCACTCTTTGCGACCCCATGGACTCTAGCCCACCAGGCTCCTCTGTCCTTGGAACTTCCCAGGCAAGAATACTGGAGAGCATTGCTGTTTCCTGCTCCAGGAGATCTTCCTGACCCAAGGATTGAACCCACATCTCGTATGTCTCCTGCATTTGCAGGCGTGTTTCCAGTCTCATCGCCTGGGCAGCCCAGGGTGTCAGGTTGCCACATACTAAATCCCAAAACTCATCTTTGAGGTAAAATGTTAGGAAATAAGTAATAAATAATCATATTTATACATTTAATGTTAAACAAGATAGGCCCTTGTTTTGTGTTTTTCTTTTCAGTTATGGTTTCAACTGGCTTTTTTGCTTAACCAATTTTTTATCCATGTTGTGTTTATCCAAAGTTTTTTCTTCTTTATTAATGAATAGCATTGTACTGCATGAATTGTTGGTCTCTCCGTTCTATCCACACAGTTGGTTTACCCATTCACCTGTTGGTGGACATTCGAGTTGCTTCTACTGTTTTGGCTGTTATGGATAAGGATGCCATGAACATTCTTGGATAGATCTGTGTGTGGATATATCTTTTCATTTTTCTTGTGTAAATACCTAAAAGTGGAGCTGTTCTGTCAACGTGGAGATGTTCCTTAAGCTGTTTTAGGTTTTCCAAAGTGGGCTTATTATTTTACCCTCCTCCCAGCAATGTGTGAGAGTTAGTGTTGCTCCCTGTATTCACCAGGGTTTGGAGATGGTAACTTTTTTGAGCCATTCTAGTGGCAATGTCACAGTCAGTATCTGACTATCGTTTTGTTACTCCATGTTGTTGGACACCTTTTCCTCTGCTTTATTGACCTTTTGTATGTCTTCTGTGAAATTCTGTTCATCTTTGTACATATCTGTGATACTTAGAATGTCAAATGTATTTTTCTAAGACGGTTGAACCCAAACATCCCATCCCACATGGTCTTATTTAAAATGTGATTTTGTTCTTGCTTCACTGAGAGGGAGATGTGTGGTCTGTGTTCCCTCTCCTTGAACCTGAGTGGACCGTCACAACTGCCTGGACAGTGGGATGTGACGGAAATGACAGTTTGTTGTAAACGGAGGCTGAGACTGTTATAAAGAAGCACTGAAGCTTCTACCATGGTCTCTGAGACTGCTTGCTCTGGGGGAAGCCAGCTACCATGCCCAGTGACACACTGACGTGCCCACGAGGAAGGGACCAGGCTCCTGCCAGCACTGTCTCACAGCCGTGAGAATGAGCCTCCTTGGAAGGGACTCCTCTAACCCCAGGCAAGCCTTCAGGTGGTGGGGCCCTCTACCCTATAGCAGTTCCCTCATGAGTCAGAACCGCCCGGCCTAGCTGCTCCCAAATTCCTGACCCCAGAAACACCAATAGATGGTGAAAGTGAAAATGTTAGTCTCTCAGTCATGTCTGACTCTTGGCAGTCCCGTGGACTGTGACCCACCAGGCTCCTCTGTCCATGGGATTATCCTGATAAGAATACTGGAGTGTGTGGTGTTTCCTTCTCCAGGGGATCTTCCTGACCCAGGGATTGAACCCAGGTCTCCTGCACTACAGGCAAATTCTTTACCACTGAGCCACCTCAAGTGGTTGTTACTGTTTCAAGGTGCATACATTTTAGAGTAGCTGTTACTCAGCCTCAGTAACTGGAGCCCTTAGCGTGACTGATCATATAATTACTCGACAATTCTTTTGTTACTGTTGTAGAGGAGCAGTTCCTATAAACAGCCTTTCTTAGAACACTAGTCTTTTGGGAAAAAAAAAAAAAAACAACAATGAAAATGGCCTCTGTGGTCAGGTTATTTGGAAGAGACATCCTTTTTGGAAATTCAGTGTGTATTTTAATATATACAGCTCTGGAAAGTTGCAGAGTCAAGTACCCATCCGGCTTTGAGTCCACTCTCTCAGCCTCTCTTGGTCACTGCAGTCCCTTCTTACAGAACCTGGTGGATAGAACCTCCTCTTCACAGGGCAGTTAGTTGTTCAGAGTGTGGCCTCCAAGATGGGTTCCCTGAGGCCACATCCCAGCCCCACCATGTACTCACTGTTTGGCCCGGGCAAGTTTCCTGACTTCCCCGCACCTCACTTTCCTCCTCTGTGAAAAGACTTAATATTAGTAACTGCCGCTTCCCTGGTGGTGCAGAGGTTAAAGCCTCTGCCGGCAGTGTGGGAGACCTAGGTTCAATCCCTGGGCTGGGAAGATCCCCTGGAGAAGGAAGTGGCAACGCACTCCAGTATTCTTGCCTGGAGAATCCCATGGATGGAGGAGCTTGGTGAGCTACAGTCCACGGGTTGCAAAGAGTCGGACACGACTGAGCGACTTCACTTTCACTTTCACTTTCATAGGGATGTATGGCATTAACTTAAGTTTATGCATATAAAGGTGCTTAGAAGAGTGCCCAGTACCTGAGAAGCCCTCAATAAATGTTAACTGGCATTAATCATATCATCCTGATACGCATTTGCATTGTTCTTTTTGAGTCTTTCTGCCTCATAACATGGAAGTTATCATAGATCGTTTTTAGCAATCTGCCTACAATTTTCATAGTGTTGTATGAGTTCCAATACAAGGCCCCTTATCTCATAACCAATTTTTTTTTCCTCTTATGAACAATGCACTGAGAATTATAAAGCATCCATTCATTCACCCTATGTTTATTAAACCCTGAACGCCACACACTCATCTCGAACCCAGGGCCGCACAACAGCCACGACTTAACACAGTCAGGGGCCCTGCTCCCAGAGCATATATTCCAGTGGAACGAGACAGACAGTAACCAAATGAAAGGGCAAGGTCACCCCAGCCCGCAGTGACTGCTGGGAAAAAGACAGACAGGCGCTGGGGCACGGAGTGGCCAGAGGAGGCCTTCTGCAGGCAGGAGAGTGAGACAAGGTGGGCGGGATGTCTCCTGGCCCTGGGGATGGAAGAGAATACACTGTGGGAGCAAGCCCTGGGTCAGGGCTGGCGATGAGGCTGAGAGACCTGAGACAAGGCCTTGCTCCCTGTGGGTGTGTGAAGACTCGTGCTTCTACAGTTCAGTTTTAAGATGATACTTGGGTATTGTGTGTTATGTAACATGTGCGTGTATTTATTCAGCCCCACTTCTGCATTGGTGCACGACCAGCTCTTGGGTTTGTTGAACTTGGAGCAGTGGGCTGGCCCTTGCTGCCACGTCTTGAGTGTGGGGTCAGGAAGTAGGGTGGGTTCCTGCGTCCTTTCCTTTGACGCCTGCTGACGGCACTCCTCCGGGTGCGGGCTGTCGCGGGGGTGTGCCGACTGCCCTTTGATAAGCACCCCTGTTGGACTGTGTCAGGATGGTTGCTGGGCCCAACGCCGTGGTTCTGCTCTCCAGCTGAGGGTGCAGGCAAGGGTGCAGGGCTCCTCTGTGACTCCTCTCTGTTTTCAGGCGGAATCCTGCTGTGTAAGTAAATGATATAACTGCTGATTTTTTATCTTTAGGTCTAAGCTGGAACCAGAACCAAACGCAAAGACAAGAGAATCCATGTCTTCTGAGAAAGTTTCACAGAGTCCATCAAAAGACTCTGAAGAAAAACCTATCCCTGAAGAATATCCAGGTATGAATTAAAATCAAAATCACGCCTTGCATCTCTTCCTTATGACGTATGGGCAAAAATACAAAGCAGAACAAGAAGGACCACAGCCCCGAACCTCTTGTGGTGCTTGCGTTTGCATGAAGGCAAGGAAACGTGGCAGCGGCAGCCTTTTTCTGGTCACAGCTGG
This sequence comes from Ovis aries, assembly GCF_016772045.2. Lineage (NCBI taxonomy): Eukaryota > Metazoa > Chordata > Mammalia > Artiodactyla > Bovidae > Ovis > Ovis aries. The sequence goes on from NC_056059.1 coordinate 105,358,517, forward strand.
ATCTTAATGACCACTTCAAGGGTGGGACGGGAGGGGCCCCCCGGACACCTGGGTGCTGGCAGGGTCTAAAGAGAGGGCCTGAGTCTCCACGCACCAGTGGGGTGGGGACTGGAGCCTTAGAACACGGAGGAACATCAGAGATCTCTGCTTGTCAGTCTCAGGAACGGTAGGGCGCTGCCTCCCCTGCGCCCGTGTCAGCGCTGGCCTTATGTGGACCTGACCATCCTGTCTCGGGTGGGGTGTGTGAGGTCAGCAGGCTCCATCAGCCAACTGAGCCAGTGTAACGCACGTCTGGGTTTATATGCTTCGTGTCTTCATGTTTGCTGGCCAGCCTGTAACTTAGAGCACCTCCTGACACACACGGGATGCTGGATAAACGCAGTGTCTCTGTACAGCCTGTAACACAGGCGAGTGTACAGAGCGCCGTTGGGGACATCTTAAGTCCCTGTGTCTGTAGGGGTGGCAGCATGTGTAGGGGATGCATGCTTAGTGTGCTCCATACCTCGGCACTGGGCAGCGGGGTGAGCGCTTGCTGTGCGTGGATCCCAGGATGCTGAGGCCCACGAGTCTCCCCACCTCCCCTTCTTGCCTCCCCTCCTGTACTCTCACAGTGGCACTCGGTTACTGCACACCTCCCAGGTGCTACCTAGGTGCTGTTCTGAACCTTCATAGACGTCACCACCATCCTTACAGCAGCCCTCTCAGATGGATTTCATGAACTTGTTTTTTCTTAAGATGAGCCTTCCAAAAGGCTCTGAGAGGACCATTGCACAGAGGGCTACGTTTGGACAGGGTCCCTCCAGGTGCTCTGTTGAAACAGATTGTTCAGGGGCTCAGGAAGCAAAATAGGGATAGTTAAGAGGCTGCTAACTGAGAAGGCAATGGCTCACTCCAGTACTCAAATCCCAGGGACAGGGGAGCCTGGTGGGCTGCCGTCTGTGAGGTCGCACAGAGTTGGACACGACTGAAGCGACTTAGCAGCAGCAGCAAGAGGCTGCTAAAGTCTCCCAGAAACAAGATGATGGTGGATTACACCAAGCATGGGTAGCCAGGGCCTGGGAGAGAAGGGGTAGAGTTCTAGATATATTTTGAAAGTCGAGCACAGAATCTGCTTCCTGGATGTGGGGCATGAGGAGGAGATGGGTCAAGGAAGGGTGCCGTGGTTGTTCGCAGCAGGAAGAAGGTGGCTGCCCTTCACTGAGATGTGAGAGGCTGAGGAGGGACAGGGTAGGGGCTGCCCAGCCCATAGGTTGAACAGGGAGGTGGGTCTATGCAGCTGGAGGCCAGGGGCCAGGTCTGTAGATCACATGAGACAGGCTGGGATGCCCCAAGGAATGAGGGTTGGTAGAAGGAAGATGAAGGGCTGTGCCTCCTGCCACTTGGGATCCTCCCTGCTGTTTCTCCCCGGCACTTGTCTCTACCCTTCTACATGTTTTTCTCATTTATACTCTTTATGGTCTGTCTTCCGAGCTAAACCTGAGTCCCACGAGGACAGAAATTTCTGTATGTGCTTTGCTCACTGCTGTAACACTGGTACCCAGAACAATACCTAGCACATAGGAGGTGCTCGTTAAATCTTTGTTGAAAAGAATGAATGAACAAGTGAGCAACTGAAAGAATGAATGAGGCCTCTGTCTGGAACACTGACTGCTTTTAGTTGCTGCGGAACTATTTCCTGAAGCAAAAGGAACTTAATGCCTCTGGGTGGTAGAAAACAAATGGTCAGAGTGAAAGAGCGTCATCCTCACAGTTTATGTCTTTATCTTACACTCACTATTTGGATACTTTATAATCATGCAGTTATCTCCTGACTAAGCCGTCCCCACAAAGTATTCAGAGCGCGCGCTCCCATTTGGCTTTTGACCAGCACATGTAGGAGCCGAGTGGTGTGAAGAGTGTCTCCCTGGAGGCCGTCAGCATCCGAGCTGCAGCAGTTAGTGGCACTGCCAAGCACCAGTTCCCCCATTTGCTAAATGAAGACCCCTGCGTCTCAGGACTCTCCCCTCTCCACCTCCACCACCACTTGGTCAGGCCTCTCTCTCTCCCCAGGCATCCCGGCCCCTGCTTCTGCTGGCCTCACCGTCCCCACAGCTCCACCCGGCCACCCTTTCATCCATGGTCGTTAGCTGATGCTTATTTCACAGTCATCACTTTCCTGGTTACATAGAGTCCCTGCTACTGCTGCTAAGTCACTTCAGTCGTGTCCGACTCGATGCAACCCATAGACGGCAGCCCACCAGGCACCCCCGTCCCTGGGATTCTCCAGGCAAGAACACTGGGTTGCTATTTCCTTCTCCAATGCATGAAAGTGAAAAGTGAAAGTGAAGTCTCTCAGACGTGTCGGACTCTTCGCGACCCCATGGACTGCAGCCTACCAGGCTTCTCCGTCCATGGGATTTTTCAGGCAAGAGTCCTAGAGTGGGTTGCCATTGCCTTCTCTGTAGATTCAGATTTTATGACCCTTAGAGTCCCGAAGGGTCATAAAATCTGAGTTGGTGCTCATTAAAAATGTGCGCACTTTATGTACAAGTTGCTGCATGTATAGCAAGCTTTCTCTGCTTCATTTTGTCTGTTTCTCCTGAAAGAAAACTTTACCATTGCTGCACCCCACCTTTATCTATTTCCTGTGCGTGGAGATGTGCCATCCTTCCTTCTGAGTGAGAGAAGGGGAAGCATTTGGTTGCAGCGTGATGTCATGGAAGGACTGTGAACCTTGCTTTCAGTCTGGCCGCTGTCCTGCACGTGGACAGGTTACTTGAACTCTGAGCCACCACTTTTTTACAGTATCACATAGCTACGGTTTGTTGTGAGCACTTCAGGAGCCTAGTATAAAGGGCTAAGCAGTGTCTGGCACATTGGTTTGTGGAGCCAGCTATGAAGCAATCCATTGCTTGACACTGAGGTTTGGCAGGATTCTTTATCGGATGAACATTGAAAGTGGATTAATAGGCTGACCAAGATAGCAGAGGCAATTAGGAAGGAAGTTTTTTCTATTAATAAACAGCCTGGTATTGTATACAGAAAATTTCAAGAGCTCCACCAGTAAAGACAAGTAGTAAATGAGTTTCAGCAAGGTTGTGGGATACAAAACCACCATTAAACAAAAATTTCATTTCTATATACTCAGTGAACAATCCAGAAATGAAATGTAAAAAGCAGGAACTCCCTTATGATAATATCAAAAAGGATAAACTAAACAGAAGTGTAAGGCTTATACTTTGAAAGCTACAAATCATTGTTGAAAGAAATTTAACATGATCCAAATACACCTAACAGAAGCAGAAGATATTAAGAAGAGGTGGCAAGAATATACAGAAGAACTATACAAAAAAGATCTTCATGACCCATTTAACCACGATGGTGTGATCACCAGCCTAGAGCCAGACATCCTGGAATGCAAAGTCAAGTGGGCCTTAGAAAGCATCACTATAAACAAAGCTATTCGACGTGATGAAATTCCAGTTGAGCTATTTCAAATCCTAAAAGATGATGCAGTGAAAGTGCTGCACTCAATATGCCAGCAAATTTGGAAACCTCAGCAGTGGCCACAGGACTGGAAAAGGTCAGATTTCATTCCAGTCCCCAAAAAAGGCAGTGCCAAAGAATGCTCAAACTGCCACACAATTGCACTCATCTCACACGCTACCAAAGTAATGCTCAAAATTCTTGAAGCCAGGCTTCATCAGTACGTGAACTGTGAACTTCCAGATGTTCAAGCTGGATTTAGAAAAAGCAGAGGAACCGGAGATAAAATGGCCAACATCCGTTGGATCAAAGAAAAAAGAAAGAGAGTTCCAGCAAAACATCTACTTCTGCTTTATTGACTACGCCAAAGCCTTTGACTATGTGGATCACAACAAACTGGAAAATTCTTCAAGAGATGGAAATACCAGACTACCTGACCTGCCTCCTGAGAAATCTGTATGCAGGTCAGGAAGCAACAGTTAGAAATGCACATGGAACAACAGACTGGTTCCAAATAGGGAAAGGAGTACCTCAAGGCTGTATACCGTCACCCTGCTTATGTAACTTATATGGAGAGTTCATCATGAGAAATGTTGGGCTGAATGTAGCACAAGCTGGAATCAAGATTGCCGGAAGAAATAACAATAACTTCAGATATTCAGATGACACCACCCTTATAGTAGAAAGCAAAGAAGAACTAAAGAGCCTCTTGATGAAAGTGAAATAGGAGAGTGAAAAAGTTGGCTTAAAACTCAACATTCAGAAAATAAGATCGCAGCATTGAATCCTATCACTTCATGGCAAATAGATGGGGAAACAGTGAGAGACTTTATTTTCTTGGGCTCCAAAATCACTGCAGATGGTAACTGCAGCCATGAAATTAAAAGACGCTTGCTCCTTAGAAGAAAAGCTATGACCAACCTAGACAGCATATTAAAAAGCAGAGACATTACTTTGCTAACAAAGGTCTGTCTAATCAAAGCTATGGGTTTTCCAGTAGTCATGTATGGATGTGAGAGTTGGACTATAAGAAATTGATGCTAAAGAATTGATGCTTTTGAACTGTGTGGTGTTGGAAAAGACTCTTGAGAGTCCCTTGGACTGCAAGGAGATCCAACCAGTCAATCCTAGAGGAAATCAGTCCTGAGTATTCATTGGAAGGACTGATGCTGAAGCTGAAACTCCAGTTCTTTGGCCACCTGATGCAAGGAACTGACTCATTGGAAAAGACCCTGATGCTGGGAAAGATTGAAGGTGGGAGGAGAAGGGGACAACAGGATCAGATGGTTAGATAGCATCACTGACTCAGTGGAAATTAGTTTGAGTAAACTCTGGGAGTGGGTGATAGACAGGGAAACCTGGCATCCATGGGGTCACAGAGAGTCTGGACAAGAATGAGCGACTGAACTAAACCGAAACAAATAGAAAGGGGCTTCCCTGGTGGCTCAGACGGTAACGAATCTGCCTTCAACGCAGGAGACACGGGTTCAATCCCTGGGTTGGGAAGATCCCCTGGAGAAGGCAGTGGCAACCTACTCCAGTGTTCTTGCTTGGAGTGTCCCTTGGACAGAGAAGCCTGGAGGATTGCAGTCCATGGGGCCGCAGAGAGTCGAATATGACTGAGCGACTCACACGCAAACAGAAAAGCATCTCAAGTTAATGAATCAGAAGAATTAATGTTGTTAAGATGGTAGAACACCCCAAAATGATCCGTAATTTCAGTGCATTCCTTATCAGAATCCCAGCTGATTTCTTTGTGAAAATTGACAAGTTGATTCTAAAATCATGAGGAAGAATAAGGAACTCAAGAAAACCAAACTGTCATGAAAAGGAACAAAATAGGAGGTCTCACACTTCCCAGTTTCAAAACAGACAACAGGGCAACAGTAATCAGGTCAGGGATGCCTGCACAGGGATGAGCATGGATGAATGGGGACAGAACTGAGAATCCAGAAATAACGCCATGTGGCTCCGGCCAGTTGATTTCCTTCAAGTGGGCAGAAACAGTCTCTTTAACAATTGGTGCTGGGAAAGTTGGATATCTACATGCAGAAGAACAAAGATTGACACTTGAGTCACACCATTCATTAAAGCTAACTCAGAATAGGCCTTTACAGAGCTAAAACCCTAAAACTTGTTTAAAAACAAAACAACAACAACAAAACCCAGGGCTAAATCGTCCTGATCTCAGATTTGACAAAGAATTAACAAGGAAAGAAAGTGAAAAAAGCCCGTGGAATGGGAGAAAATATTTGAAAATCACAGACCTAATAAGGGATCTGTATCTATTAACAAGGAAAGAAAGTGAAAAAAGCCCGTGGAATGGGAGAAAATATTTGAAAATCACAGACCTAATAAGGGATCTGTATCTAGAACATGGAAAGGACTTTTATAAGTCAGTAGAAAATGATAACCCAGTTTTTAAATGGGCAAAATGGACTTCAAGAGGTGGTGGTGGTCCTGAGAAATGAGTCTGGACCTGAAAAAGGGGGAAGCTTAGAATGTTCCAGGCAGAGGGAACAGCATGAGTAAATACTCAGAGGCCACAAAGCACAGGGGAGGTGTGGAATGCAGTCAGTGGAGGAGAGCACTTCTGGGTCAGTAAAAGTCACAGAAAGGGGAGGAGGAGTGGGCCTTGAGGTCAGGGGGGCCAGAATGCAGGGGGCCTTGAGCGCTGGACCACAGAACCGGGACTTGAGTCTCTCGGCATCAGGACAGGCGGGAGGTCTGGGCAAAGCACTGGTGTTTGGGGTGCCATGCTTCAAGTTGATTCTTAACTGCTACAGGTCAGGATGGCTCCAGGTGGGTGCAAAAGAGAGCGTGAGTTCTCTTAACAGACTTCCCATTCTAGCTCAGAATGGTTTATACCTGATTCTGATGTGAGTGATGTTTCTGTTTCTAATTTTGGTGTTCTTATCCTTAAAACACATAGAAGTAAAAGCTCAAGATGGATACCATAATGAGGTCAAGTACGAGGTAGAGGCTGGAGAAGGGAATGGCAGTCTGCTCCAGTGTTCTTGACTGGAGAATTCCATGGACAGGGAAGCCTGGGCTCTGGTGGGGGTGGGATGTACATGTGTCATTTATAAATACGATGATAGTTCTGGCAAAAAAAGAAAAAAAACAGCCATTTTCTAAAAACATGCACAAAGTCATGGACATATTTTCAGTAGGTTTCCCATATTTTTCTCATTTGCTTCTTTTTTCCCCCCTTCTCTATAAGGATAGTGTTAAAAAAAATTAATGCACATTTAATTTTCTTTTTTTGTGATGACATATCCAGAATAATAACTGTACTTTGTATACAGATCTGCCTAATCTGCTTTCTGTAAACTGACGCCATCATTATATTCTTTTCCTTTATCAGTCTCCAGACAAAAACTCTGGACTTCTGCCTGTCTTATGGGACTGAGAGCAGCCATGGGAATTTTACTGAGATCGGGGAGGGAAAGAAGCAGTATTTGCCTTTTAAGTACTTGGCAACCCACTCATAAGCCCAGAAGCACTGCTGAGACAGCAGACAACTCCTTCTGGGAGCTGTGCTATTGGTCTGCTGCCTCAGAGGTCTGGTCCATGTCTATGTGATCATGATGAAAACGTTCTCTAGGTTAAAATGTTCCTACACCACCAGTCAGCAGTCTGTTACCAGGTTCCTGTCCTGGAATACATCAGACTGCACCAAAGCATGGACTGGCACACGTACTAGCAGAAGTACGAGGTTTACCAGTGGAGTTAGTTACACAGAGAATTCCTTACAGTGGGATATTATGCAGCAATTTAACAAAATGAAGTAGAAACTTCCCTGGTGGTTCAGTGGCTAAGACTGCATGTTCCCAGTGCAGGGCGTTCAGGTTCCATCCCTGGTCAGCGAACTAGACCCCCAGGTGTCAGAACCAAGACTTTGCATGCTGCAGCTAAAGCTCCCACAGACTGCAGCTAAGACCTGGTGCAGCTAAATAAATAAATATTTAAAAGTTAAAGAACAAGGGAGATCTATGTGGAGTGACATAGGAACATCACCAAGATGCACTGTGAATTTATAAAAAGCAAGTTTTAGAACAGTATGTTACCATTGATATACCTGTGAAAAGCAAATTATTAATACCACACTCGCAGAACTGTAAATTATTTCTGGGCTGGCGTGGGGGCAGGGGAGGCAGGGAATTGCTTATCTATTGGTATGTGAACATGCCAGAGACAGCCTGCGAGGCTGCATCACAGCACCAATGAGTGATTACTTCTGGGAGGAAAGGGCATGAGGGATGGTATGTCATTTCCTGTATTTTAGTGAAATACAGGAAACATTTTAATGAAACTGCCCATACATTTGACAGTCTTTAAAAAGCAGAGGGAAGGATGTAAGTGTGTGAGTATGTGTTTTGAAGTAAAGTCCACTTGAAAACTGGTCCTGAAAAACATCCATATGGTTTGTGACCATTGCTGAGATCACGGCAATACTGAAACTGTATGTGGGTCCCCTTTTGACACACGTACACACACACACACACACACACACACACACGCACACACACACACATCACAGGCCCAAACATTGTAAAGGATCGCGCCACAGTACTTGAATATTAACCGAGAGATAATCGAATATGGATGGACAAAGCTCTACGATTTTGCTTCATCTCAGGTTTTTTAATATGCTTGCCTCCTAAGCCAACCTGTTCTAAAGTGACTATTTTCCTTTCTATCTATTTATTTATTTTTTAAACAGAAAAGGTTCCAGTCGAAGCACAACCTGAATTGGGAAGCTGGGGAGATGGCAAAGGTGAAGATGAATTATCCCCAGAGGAAATACAAATGGTAATGCTATTCTCTTCCTAATCGTGTGTTTTTAACTAGTTTTAGGAAGAATATTTCATTGAATAGAAGGTCATCCTAAATGCTCTTACCCTTACTTTTATGCTGAGTTTTAAAAATTATAGTTTAGATACAATTTTCCACTTGATTTCCTAATTCTTAGTATACTTTTCATATGCTTTAAATTTGCAATAGCATAATTAAGGAAGAAATTGCCTTAGAATAACATTACTAATATTAGATGTCTTTTTGGCAGCAGTAAAATAGTCTTCTAAATGAATCTTTTATAATCATTGCTGTGGTGCTTTTTAATTGTTTGAACTGCTGGTATATGATAATGTGAAGAAAGCATAAGTAATGACTGCAAATGACAAGTACCACTTTAGCTGCTAATATCACCTTTTAGTTACCCATCCCCTAGTTGCCAACTGCAGCTTATCATCTCTGGTTGAATTTCAGAAGAAAAGTGATAGACCTGGTCAGAGCCCCTAGTCTAGTCCGTTTACAGCAGGGCCCGGGGCAGGGGAGGAGGAGCTGGGCCGTGCCCTCGTGTGTGTGCTTGTGTGCGTGTGTGTGCGTGCGTGCGTGCACACGCGCGTGCATGCAGAAGAAGAGCTGTGGTGTGCGTGCTGTACTCATGGCAGGATCAGAGGGCCACATTGGGTGGTAGCTGCTGCTCACTGGAGCCTCATACATGCTTTGTACTCGGGGCTGTTTGACAAACATTTGTTCTCTTGGATGAGCAGTTTCCCTTTAAATCATCTCAGAAGTGTGACACTGATTCCAGTGATACCATTAGCCTCGACTTTTCTGGGACTTGCTCTAGGGGCACTCCCTCAGAGGCTGTGGGACTTTCTTTGGAACAAGAGGCAGAGCTCCTTGTGTCCTTGATAGACAAAAATAATTCTGAGCTCAGGAAGTAACTTGGATGCCTTAAAGCGGCCTGCCAGGCCCCTGCTTCTGTCATGGTCCAAATGCACCTCCAGTGTGGGGTACATGCTCGTTGCTCCCCAGTAGAGCAAGCATGCCACCCAGAGGCCTGCACACGACTCCAAGCCGCAGTCCTCGCTAGCCAGTCCAGTTGGGAGAGGTTGAGGGTGACGGCCAGGGCGGGCAGTGAGGGCAGAGATGAGAAACGGGAAATGGGCAGGACTTGGTGATCCGAGGAGGGCAGCTGGGCATGAGAGAGAGAGGGAGGAGAGAGCCGGGAGGTTTCTAGCCTGGGGACGCAGGATGCCGGCAGTCAGGGGGTGATGCCCTATGTCGGGGGCAGGTTTGGGTCCTGGGAGGTGTCTGGTAGGCGCTGGGATCCCGGGCCTGGGGCTCCGGCTGGAGACCTGACCGTGGGAGACCCCCGAGAGCAGGTGTTTGAAAGCACATCCACAATGGAGAGAGACACACGCCACCTGGGACACAGGGCCGGAGCAGGTCAAGGCGGAGAAGCCAGCAGACTAAAGGGCAGTTTGATCATGCTCCCCTATAGCTAGATGATGGCCAAATTGTCTGAAACCTCATAGTTCCTCTTCAGTTTATACAAAATAAGTTTATAACTGAAAATGATGTCGTGTGTTCCCCCAGATCATGTAACATGACCACCCTATCTTTGCTAGAGATAAAAATATGTACAGCACTGTCCCTTCATTAAGAAAGAATACATATGTGTTTAGGCAGAACTTAGCTTCTATTTCAGGGTTTATTTTTTTAAATATGCTGCCCCACTTCATAAAGGAAGTAGCTAGAGGAATGGCAGGCAGTTGTTTGCCAGTTGTTGCCTTCCCCCCACCCTCACCAGGCAGTGGTGAGCAGCAGCGGCTTGTTAACGTCCACAGGTGTGGGCTCAGAAGTTGTTGGCTGCACGGGGGCTGGACCAGAGGAGGGCTGGCAGCTAGGATATCTGTGATCAGCAGATGCTCGGCCCCAGGGAGAGATGAGGCAGCAACGTGAGCTGTGAGACAGAGCAAGTGTTGAATCCTCTGTATCACTTACTGCCTCTGTAATTTTGGGGCAAGAGGCTGAGCCTCACCGCACCTGAGCCTGGGAGGATGACAGGGTTGTCAGGAATGGGGTCATGTATATATGAGCGCCCAGCGGAGTACAGGGCACAGAGCAGCTGCTTCAGCGGATATTTCCTCGCCAACAGTGAGAGATTATTGCTGGGCCCATGAGGTTCTGCGTTCCCTGCATGTTCAGAGGGTGATGTAACTGATGCGTATGAGAAACACGTTCACATTGTGAGGCTCGTCTTTCCATAATGACGGCTGGAGCACCATGCGTGCCTTTCCTTGTGCTGTCTTGACGGAAGTATTGTCCAAAAATGTGCCAGCGACCATTCAAACTACCTCAGCGTCACGAGATCAGTGACCCCAGCGATCAGAGCCAGCAGGGCCTCCCTCCCTAATTTTTATTGCGTTATTGCAAGAGGATGGGGCAGAAGGCTGTTCCATTCAGCACTGTTATGACAGGCTGTTTGATGTTCACTTCACTCCTTTCTTAATGGGGGCTCATAGCCAAGTACCATACCTTACAGTCCGACTGACCCGAATCTTATTTAAAAGGCTCAACCCTGAAAAATGAAGGAAAAGAAATGCCACACTATTGGTTTTAAATTGGAAAGTGTTATAGCAACTTGTGGTCATAATTCATAGTCACTGTTTTGGAATTTTTCCTCAGGGTAAAATAATGAATTAAGCTCTATAATAGCAATTAAATCCATTATTTCACCCACATGAGCTGTTGATACTCGTTCCAGAATGGCTGCGGAGCATTATGTAATTCTTCACACATTTCCATTCATCACTCGTGGTACAGGTATATTAATACCCCTGGGTTACTATAAGCAGATGTTTTGTGGTCAGGCTGAGTGGAACCAAATTGTTTTCTGTTGTTGCACAGAGAAAAATACCTCCTTTTTGAGCCCACCTTCATTTCACTTACCTCCAGTGAAACCACTGCACTTAGTAATATATTTCTTTGGGGTAAGTTTTAAAGAAATGAGAGTGACTTCTGCTCTTCAGTTTGCCTGAAAAGTGCCCCTTGCCCCTGTGCCATGAGGCAGGCGCCTGGAAGCCCCAGGTGGGTGGCTGCAGGGCCTGTGGCCTGTAGCCATACTCAGCTTACACACTGGGAACATGAGCATTGTTTATAGAATCTGAGCGCCACACGGGTGAAAGCTGGGATCTAGACCCTGGGAAGGTTCACTGGGGCACAGGTAGAGGTCAGGGTGAGGGGCACGGAGCCACAGGTGTGAAGGTGTCTGGCACAGACAAAACGTAACTGGAAGAGCCCCAAGCAGGTCTGGGGAGTGGGCTCCAAGCTGAGGGAGCAGGCTGCCCTCTGGGCCAAGCCCCCCGTGGGTCCACCATGTTGCTCTAGTGAACTCTTCTTAGGTCTTTGCAGCGCAGATATTTCTCCTCATTTGACACTCAGAGGCCTTGGGAGGAGTGATTTTCTTTTTCTGGATTAGAAAAGGATTTCTGTAACAACGTATGCACAGTGTGGATCTGCAGCCTTTAAACCAGACTATAAACCCTTTTGGGAGGTCCTGTTGGAAAGTCTGACCGACTTCTAAATGGAATAAAGCAGTTAAGTCGTATCACCTGCTATGCCCAGCAGTGTCTGAGCACTTGAGCATTTATTAGTTTAGACGCCCCATGTGGTAGGGACTTGTAACCGCGATACCACCCACTGTTGTTGAGAGTTGCTGGGGGTCTGCACTGAGGGAAAGCGCTGTATTCTGGGGTGAGACCTAAACAGTATAGAGTGGAAAAGCCCAGAAAGGCAAGCGGGCTGCTGTCATTTCTCCCCGGGCTGGGCCTGCCCACCTCCCCGTCATCTAGGTCCCTCGGCCCCCTTTTCAGGGACACAGAGATGGAGGAAGACACCGGCAGGTGTGTCTTCCCAGGGCTTGGAGGTCTGCCTGTCCTTGGTGCTGATTGTGGGGCTGTGGCTGCACGGTGCCTGTGTGGTGCCCAGGAGCCCCGCTGTGAGTGCTGTGCGTGGACTCCTCACGCCTGAGAGACTGGAGGGACCCGGAGCCATGTGGTCCTCTCGAACTTGAGACCGGGCTGCGGTGCTGCATGCTTAGTCACTCAGTCGTGTCCAACTCTGTGCGACCCCATGGATCGTAGATCGTAGCCCACCAGGCTCCTCTGTCCATGGGGATTCTCCAGGGAAGAAGACTGGACTGGGTTGCCATGCCCTCCTCCAAGGAATCTTCCCAACCCAGGGATTGAACCCACGTCTCCCACGTTGCAGGCGGATTCTTTACCGACTGAGCCACCAGGGAAGCCCAGGGCGGGGCCTCTAAAGCTTTTAATGACTCATTTTGCATATCCAGAATCTGAGTCCTGGAGAGATGACGTAACAAGAATTAACACTCATAGAGGTAAAGTTGTTACCAACTCTATTAAGTACTCCAGTTACCCCTAGTCTAGTGATGAAGACAGAGGCACTGAGAGGGTATTACCCGCCCAAGGGCAAACAGCTTGGAAGATAGAGGAGTCTTCCCTCCCCACCCTCAGGATCAGGCAGAAAGGATACGAATTACCCACCATGTCTGTTCACAAAGAGAAACTGACCGCCACACAGAAGGCCAGTGGCCGGTCCAGGGTCAGCGAGGGAGTCCCCCTGAGGACACAGGTAATGGGTCACTGGAGCCCCTGGCATATCTCCCACCTCCCCTGGTGTTGGTGGCTCCCTGCCTCACTCAGCACATGAGAGAGGAGGTGTACAGGTTTCGTGCCCAGACAGCCTTGGAAACCACCCTGCCTGTGCAGGGGACTGTGGGCAGCAGCCTGGCCACTGCCTCATCGACCAGCCAGATCGCGATAAAAGGCTCCCGGGCACTGGGCTGTGGGAAGCAAGTTCTGTTGTGTTGTTTTTTTGTAAATGCAGTTTCATTGTAACTCGTGCCGTGAATGGAGCCTGCTCTCCTTAAAGCTGGCCATAAGCACACCTCTCCCCTCATCCCACCTTACTGCTTGCTCCCTTCAGGCCTTTGTTTCTCTCACTTCCTCCAGGGACGGGGCATTTCTCAGGTAACTTTAAGAACCCATCTGGCAGGAAGTCAGAGCCAGAATGTGATCCACTCCTGACACAGCTAACCGGGAGCCCTGCAGAAGGAACAGTAACACAAAGGCCTGAATGGAAGCCACATGCCCTTCAGCTGGGGAGGGAGAAGAAGCAAGCTTTGTTCCCAGGGAACATTCCAGTGTTAAACCACCTCAAACCACTAGTTAATTTTGTTAAGGAATAGTTCAAAAGCATGAAAGGACTGTAGATTTAAAAGGTTAGGCCCATATTTTGTCATTAGAAAAATTCAAAGAAAATGCCCCCTGCCAAAAGGAAAAATCCAAAACCTGAATAAAGTACCTGAGAGAATTAGTCAAATTAGTACCCACATGCTGAAGTAATTATATTTTTTTTCTTAAATACTAGACTGCTGACAATTAATGGAGCTGATTCTTTCAGACTCAGGAGTGAAGTTACAGTCTCTTAAATCGCCTTTCTGATGCACAGTTAGGAGGGCCATCTCAGTACCATGTCAGCAGCTGGCAAGGCAGCCTGCTGTGGTTGGGGTGGCCCTTTGCGGGGGCTTCCCCAGCACTCCCCCAACCCCTTGCCACCCCCCTCTCCATCTTCTGACCCGGTGGGTCTGGGCTGGAGTGGAGGCCTGTGTGTGGAGCGGCTCCATGCTCATGGTACAGGGGTGGAACGGACCAGATCACCTAGACCAAAAGGGAGGGAGGGCAGACCCAGGGAGAGAGATGTGAGGGCGGGCCTTAGATGGCAGGGAAGGCATGAAGCCAGCAAGGGTGCAGAGGAAACCTGGCAGAGCAGCGCGGGGAGGCGCCAGCCAGGATAGCACAGCTGCTCCCCGGCAGAGGCAGAGCACAGCGCGCCCAGGTGAGCCGAGCCCCCACCCCTCATCTTCCTCATCCCTGTTGCTGTACTAAGGCAGGGTGGCCTGGTCCTCAGCAGCATTTCCAGCCTCTGCAGGCCAAGAGCTCCCTTCTCTTCCCTGCACGGTGCCCGGCACAGAGGTGCCTCAGAGAACATTTGCAGGTGTGACTGCAGCTGGAACAGGTGTGTGGGTCCAGTACGGTTCCCACCCTCAGGCAGCTCACAGTCAAACAGAAGGGTGGAGACACACACAACGTGGTACACGCATCACGGGGATGACCCACACTTCTCCACGCTCGCCATCAGTCATTAAAGTCAGCTTGTATGCTTGCAGTTCAAACGAGTGAGATGAGAAGTCTGGCCTCAGGCAGCCCCGCTGTACTGCGGGGTTTCATTTTCTTCCTGCAGCCTGGCTATCCTCACATGAATGCTCAAGGTCTTCCAGCAACGCTGACTCACTCCGTGCTGGAAAGAGGGGCTCTGGCGTGATTCTCAGAGGGCGGATCAGAGAGTTCCGCACCGACTCGCTGTGCTAGACACTTGCCTTTGGCTGGGTTGCTTTGAGACTCAAGTTCAGTGTGACATTATCTTTAATGTGTGTGTTTCCTTTCAGTTTGAACAAGAAAATCAGCGCCTGATTGGTGAAATGAACAGCCTGTTTGATGAAGTGAGGTATGTGTATGGGGTTCCTGGGTGAGCAAATGGCCTAGTTTACAACTTTCCCAGAAAGTAGAAACTTTATTCATTTAGTGTGGTGCTCAGGCATCCACATGTAGCCCTTGGGCCAAATGTAGCTACCCCTGCCCCCAGGCCCCCGCCCTCTGTAAGGAAGCTGCCCGAATTCACTGCCCCTCAACTTGTGGGCCTGTGAGGTACCCTCTGTGGGCCGCTACCCGGCTCCCAGGTGCTGCAGCCCCATCTGAGAGGTCATGATGGCACGTGTCATGACGGCTGCCAGGAGGGGACTGTCTGCATCTAGCTACCCTAAGATGAAAGGGGTTAATTAAGTGTAGATAGGGACGGCTGCCCGGAGAAGGCAATGGCACCCCACTCCAGTACTCTTGCCTGGAAAATCCCATGGATGGAGGAGCCTGGTAGGGTGCAGTCCATGGGGTCACTAAGAGTTGGACACGTCTGAGTGACTTCACTTTCACTTTTCACTTTCATGCACTGGAGAAGGAAATGGCAACCCACTCCAGTGTTCTTGCCTGGAGAATCCCAGGGACGGGGGAGCCTGGTGGGCTGCCGTCAATGGGGTCACACAGAGTCAGACACGACTGAAGCGACTTAGCAGCAACAGGGACGGCTGGCAGAGGGAAGCCCTGCAGGGGGCTCCACTGGGGTCTGGCTGCTCCCTGACCAGGCTATCAGCCACGCAGAAGGCCCGTGGCCATGGCCCGCACACATAGGGCTGCCACCCAGCCCTCCGATGAAAGCGCTCGGGCCTGCTGCCCTGGGAGTGCCAGGCGTGTTCTGGAAAGACGTGCTGAAACTCATGTTGCATCGTGGCCACTTCCCAAAAGAAGAGGCTTCCTGACGGGTCAGCCTCGCAGCCCTGGAGACTTGAGTACAGGGTTTCCCCTGACCGCCGCCCTGGGCTCTTCCACGGCCTCTGCCCTCACAGGCAGGCCTCCCAGTCCTTCTTCAAGACGGTGCTCTTCCCGCCCCGGCTCCTCCTCACTCATCTCTCCTCTCCTCTGCTTCCCTCACCTGGCCTGGGGGAGTCATCTCCCCACCGAACATCGCTTCCTCCTGGGCTGGGAACTCGGCCTCTAGACGCACACCTGCTAGACCACCCCAGGGTCACCCGTGCTGCCCAGGCAACCAGGAGAGGCCCACATGCTCTGGTGCTGAACCCAGATGGGATATTTTCAGCCGGAATCAAAGGAGGTTTCCCTTCCACAGAGTTGGTTTGAATGGTGAATGTACCCTTTCCTCTAACCTGCTGAGTGGTAACAGAGTTTTGGGTGACAGCGTATTCTGGCGTTTTCTTCTGAATCCTCACCACGTGTGACTGTGTTGCCAGGACAGGGCTCAGCATTAAAGGAGACTCTGCCTTTTGTAACTACTCGGTACAGCCACGTGCTCCTGGCCCCACACTGACTTGGGAGTCAGGGTTCCCGGGGGTCAGCTTATGAAGTGGTAGGGGTGGGCTTCCAAACCGTCCAGTACACCCAGAAAGCTGAAGGGTGTTAAAGGGGAACCAGTAAGGAGCGTGAGCCTCTGCCCTCCTGAGCCTGCGTCCTGAGCAGGCCACCGTGAGTCACCATGGTGTTCCCTCCCTCCCATGCCTTCACTTAGAAGAGACGACTTCTTTAGAAATGTGTGACATTGCTGTTAAGATCACCACGTACTAACAGTTAATGTATATCTGGTTTTTTTTTTTTTTAATGAAGGCAAATTGAAGGGAAAGTGGTTGAAATCTCCAGACTCCAAGAGATCTTCACAGAGAAGGTTTTACAGCAAGTAAGAAAAAATAATGTTTTCAGTTTTAACTTAAAGGGACATCTACTCAGAACTTGGGACATTTCTCCTGAAGTCATCAGGCCTCCGCAACTGTTTCCTTGTGGCTTAGCTGGTAAAGAATATGCCTTCAGTGCAGGAGACCTGGGTTCGATTCCTGGCTTGGGAAGATTTGCTGGAGAAGGGATAGGAGACCACAGTTCGATTCCTAGGTTGGGAAGATCCCCTGGAGAAGGGATAGGCTACCCACTCCAATATTCTTGGGCTTCTTTGATGGCTCAGCTGGTAAAGAATATGCCTTCAGTGCAGGAGTTGAATCCCTGGGTTGGGAAGACCCTCTGGAGAAGGGAACAGCTACCACTCCAGTATTCCGGCCTAGAGAATTCCATGGACTGTGGGACAACTTTCCACGTGCCCCAGCCCCATGCAGCAGAGCCCGTGGGCAAGGGAGGCAGCTAGGTTACGATTCTGGATACCCTTGGGAAAGCTTGGGAGCCTTTCTGAGCCACAGTATTTTTCCATCTATAAAAGGGAGCAGCCTTTGTATGGTTGTCGTAAGGCACAGACATAACCCACAGAAAGTGCCCAGCACAGTGCCTGATGGGTAGTAGCTTTACAGTCAGCAGTGCTGCAGGCTCAGGCTCAGCCCTCCCAGACAGATGCCAGGTCCCTGCCACCTCGGGTGTCTCATCCTCACAGCAAGTGTGACTGTTCTCATAAGTGGATTTTCATGACATTTCTACCTGCCTACTGTTTGGAAGTTCTTCTAGCCACTAACTGACCAAGTTTTTAGAAAACACCTGGTAAAATGTCCCGTTTGAATTCAGCATCCACAGACTGGAAGGGTTTGAAAGACAAATCATTTTTCTCCACTGTGTTAAACTGGGCCACTTGACTTAAGAGACTCCACTCACAAAATGTCCCCTAAACCACACAGCCAGAGTCAGATCATTGCAGACTGGGCACACGAGGTTGTTCAGGTTTGCAGGAGTTGCTCTTTTTACAAGCACATTGCAGGGACTATTCTAGTCCATATATGTTAAGCCTCCATTTAGAAGCCTAATGGTCATCAGTTCAGCCACCTAACACAGAAGACAGCTCAACCAGATGTCTCCCTCTCTGAGCCCCAGCAGAGCCAGACAGCCAGCCCCAACCTGGTTCCCCGTTGCTCACTGTATGACCTGCGGTACTCCCTAGCCCCCTCCCCCTCTGCACATGGGCCCAGGTCATGCGTGTCCCTCTCGGCTAGAGAATAGGACGTGCCCGGCCCACCCTGGGCTCTCGATCTGAACTGAACTGGGAACCGTTGTTATTTGTGGGTGTGGCTGCGGCCAACGTGGATGATGCCCTGTTTCACTGGCACAGCCAGAGCTTCACCAGTGGGCGGAGCCTACGTGCAGCGAGAAACACTCAGGTCTTGAGTGGCTGAGTGCACTAGAAGCTCTTACTTCCACAACCATTGCGTCTGCTTCTTAGCCCAGCCCCCGAGGAGCACTGACTGCCATTCACAGTTGTTTCTGGTTAGGGGGCTGCTTCTCAGACACAAAGCAGCTGTCCTGGAGTTCTGGACGGGCACCCCGTGGGGTGGGAGCAAGGCCCAGCCTGCATCACACCCAGGGCTCCGGGGCTTGACCTGGGAGGGGCTTGCAGAGCACAGACTGAGCTGCACCTGGCTTCTCAGGATTTCTAAGACGAAAAGAGTTGAGTGTGTCTGGGGTTTCTCATCTGTGTTGCAAAGTGGCTCTCACAACACACTCATGGGAGCACCTGCCCCCAGCAGGAGCGTCTCCAAGACACAGTTAGAGAACAAGGCAGTCCCTGGCCCTTGGGTCTTACACTGTGTGGCTCTCACTGCTGGGAAGCAGGTGGCTGAAGGTCACTTTCCTCTCTGCGGTACCAGTTCCATGTCAGTCTGGTTTCCCTAAAACCCGAGCTTGTTTACATTCCCACCCCCCCCCAGAGGAAGAGGGAAGGGAAGGACAGCCAGCCCTACCCCTTAGAGGGCAGTGTTGGGGTGCAGCGTGGGTTATTAGCCAGATGCTTCTGTGTAAGCCCAGGAGCCCACATGTAAGCTTTCCGA
Source organism: Ovis aries (assembly GCF_016772045.2). NCBI lineage: Eukaryota > Metazoa > Chordata > Mammalia > Artiodactyla > Bovidae > Ovis > Ovis aries. Next base: position 105,377,238 of record NC_056059.1, read on the forward strand.
GTATTCTGACTAAAATTTTGCAAACCAAAGCACCATTTTGAAGCTACTGTGTGTGTTTTAAAGCCACGTGCACCTTGAAAGCCCTGGCATGTGGCAGCCGCTCTCTGACTGAGCTCGTATGTTCGTCCCTTCCTGTCCAGTGAGTGGACGGGAAGGCGGCAAGTGGGGGTGGAGGGAGCGCAGGTCCCTGTCCAGTCCCAGTCCTGCCACTTGGGTGCTGTGTGTCTCCGGGAAAGTTACTAAGCTTCTCTGAGCCGGAAGTTTCCCTTTGGTAAAATGTGAGTGTTGCCTACCTCCCGGGTGCTGTGAAAACCTGTGAGTTCATGTGTGTAAAGCCCCTGCCCTTTGCATGCAGCAGCTACTGTTCCTACTGTGACAGACACTTGGGGAAGGAGGACAGTTATATTTATCTGCTGTTGTCCTCCACAGGAAGCCGAGATTGACAGTATTCACCAGTTAGTAGTTGGAGCAACTGAAAATATCAAGGAGGGCAATGAAGACATAAGAGAGGTGGGTACTCTAGGCCCCGAGTCTGACTCGGAGGCACTGAGTCTGACTCGGAGGCACCTTGTCAGGGCCGCACACACAGAGGGGTCACGGGACCATGCAGTGGATGGACCAGTTCCATAGTTTCATCCTGCCCAGCCCAGGGCCTGCTCATTGCCCTGCAGAGGAGCCGTTCTAGGGTGCAGGGGCCACTCCCTAAGTCCAGGCTGGGTGCCACTGGAGAAGCTTGTTGGACCAGAGCCCTGGTCTTTGATGGGACCACCAGAGTCAACTCTGTCGAGTGGACTTTATTTTCTGGGTGCAGTCCTCAGGTTTGGGTTGATGTGGGACCACTCTTGGGCCACCACTGCCATCGCACTGCCAGGAAACACAGGCCAGGGTAGCAGACATGCACAATGAGCCTGCCTGTGTGGGTGGATGTGAGCCGTTTCTCCCGGGGGACTCATGCAGAGGCGCCACATGGTGGCTAACCAGCAAGGGCAAGACACCCCGTCTGTCTTCTAATAGATCTTAAACCCGCCTTTCGGTTTTGCTTAAAAACTAAGCCATCCGTGCAAGGTAGGCACAGGCTGGAGCTGCCCTCACAGTCACAGCCCTGCAGGGGGAGCGCGAGCTGACACACTTGGGCCTTTCGGACCAACCCCCCTCCCCTCTTCCCCCAGGCCATCAAGAACAACGCCGGCTTCCGGGTGTGGGTGCTCTTCTTCTTGGTGATGTGCTCCTTCTCCCTGCTCTTCCTCGATTGGTACGACAGCTAGGCGGCCTGGCGGACGGTGCCCAGCACCGGAGCCACTGACGGGAGCGGGGCTGAGACGTGTGCTCACAGAAGGGACACCAGACCTGTGGCTTAAGCATTCAGTAACAAAAAAGAAAACCACAGAACTGAAACTGGTCTGTGCTGCAATCCTGAGGCCAGAGGGGAGGAGCTGGGGGGTGGTTCCTGCACTGATAGGGCTGCTGGGGGGTAGGGGCTGCCCCAGGGAGGGGGCCTGGTGGGCTTCCTGCTCCACGAACGTGTCCAATTCAGAGGAGGCAGCAGCCATGCCCCACCCTGGCAGGAAGAATGCCGGTCAGTAGCTCCTCAGGGCAGAGGACCTGTGCTCCCTGTGGTTTCCTGTGTGCCTGAGCAACTGATGCACAGACTCCCGAGCAGAGGAAAAAACGGCTCACCTTCATTCACCCTGGAAAACTAGTAATAAAACCGCAGCCATTTACTGTCTTACTGGTGGGTCCAAGGTTAGGATGTCACTGCGGGCCAGCTGCCTCCTGTCAGGGAAGAAATGTGGGCAGGGGCCTGGCTCCTCGCAGCACTTTTCCTGTGGCGGGGGGGGGGGGGGGCAGGCAGGGGAGGCCTGACTTCCTGCCCCTGGGGCCCCCCAGAAGCTGCGTCCAGAGAAGGGCCTGGGCCTCTCCTCCCACCCAGGCTGCAGGAGTCGGGAAGAGCCACTGGTACAGATGAGTGAGGCATCTGCAACCACATCTGTGCAGAAAGTCCCAGGTACTTGTGGGCCCCAAGGTATGGTCAAGGGCTCTGCACAAGACAGTCCAGGGGCACCACAGGGATCCTTGTGTTCTTTATTTGCACAGAGTGAGAATGTCCAAAGTTACACGTGAGCGAGTTTACAGTCAATAAAGTACACATCTACTAGAAAACACAAACAAAGTTGCCATGGCACTGCGTTGACATGGGCTGGAATTGGCTGATGGATCCTCTCTACACAGGAGGAGTTCTGGCACAGTTACTGCTCTTTTGCGTCCCCACAGCCTCACCACATCCACAACTGTACGTGCCCACCCACGCCCCAAGGTCATGGTCATTGTTTGCACGCACCCTTGATACTAAAATACACTGTATGTTTCGGAAGCACATTTCAGGGAACAGGAACGGAGATGGCCATGACCACCATGCTTGTTCACAACACAGCTTGCACTATTGTCATTTATTTTTGATCTAAAAAAACAAACAGTGAAACTTCTGACATGTCCACCAGGAACGACACATTCAAATAACACGGAAGAAGATGTCTGTGAATGTCTGTCTTTCTATTTAATCATCTTACACACTTGGTTTATCTAACTGGTAATTCTGTAAACATATACTTTTAATGTCAAGATTCAGGCTGAAATGTAATTGTCTTACAAAGATTGTGAATGGAAATGTCATAACTGGACTTGCAGCACCCCCTCCCAGCCTTTCCAGCCTGTTTCTTACATCAAAGGAGTTACATCTGTCCCACAAAATAAAAATCAACATAGCCTTGACTTATACCAGCAATTACACTTTTCACTTTTCCCACCCAACTAAGTGTTTCAAAACTAACCTGCTATCACGGGCATGTCGGTGCAAACTTGTTCATAATAGACGTGGACAAAAGGGCTGGTTGGGTTTCATTCCTACTCTGCCCATCACAGAACAGACTACCTACAGGGAGATGGGAATCTGCAGCCTGTGGCCTGGGGTCCCCTCCTCCCAGAGTCCCCACCTCACGTGCTCTGACCCAATTCACAGGTACTGAGAGGCCACACTGGCTCCGCTGCCCGGCCAGCGCCCTCTGTACAGAGAGGCAGCCACCTCCTCGCTGCAGCGCCGGCGCACTCCGCAGTGAGCACGGGGGAGGAGGGCACAGCCGCCCCCACCACCCCCTCAACCCGGGGCCTCTCTGCTTCCTTCCCACCGTCCTCCACCACTCACTATGGGGCATGGGCTTCTTGGCCTATCGGAGTACCCTTCTGGGAGGTGGGAAGAAATGTGAAGTACAGCTTGCCCTTAGCACAGCAGGATCACTCTAGATACGGCTGTGGAGTCGGGTTTGCAAAACAGCAAGGTGGTTTAAATGAAAAAAAAATTCCATAAAATGCATTATTATTTATCTGAAGTTCAAACCCCTTGCATATCCAGTGTAAAATTTTTTTTTTTGGACAGCATCCAATAAATCCCAGGAAAGTCACTAAATTAAGATTCCCTAACATGGAAAGTGGTGGCAGAGCTCCCTAAGCAGTGCTGATATGCACTTGACTTTATGCCCGTGAATGGTCCGCAGCAAGTTGTATTTGCAAAGCAGCAATTAGCAAACAGAAGCAGTTGCACCATACATGAGTAACCTCTATAAATTATCAGTAATTATATTTGATGAAATGTCCCTCAAAGTCCCCTTGTTACCTTCAAGCGACACCGTTAAGGAACTTGTCCATCTCGCTAAGCGGATTTCTCGGCGGCCTCCGTCTCCTGCTCCGAGAGCTTCTCTTCTGACAGAACGGACATCCATGGCGACACGGAGCGGGTGATGCTCTGCTTGGCCAGGTTGTAGTGGTTAATGACGGTGTAAAATTTCTCCCGGGCATTGGAGTCTTGCTCAGCATAGTAGCTCTCTAAGCCTTCTGGGATGCACTGGGTGTTCTGCAAGACAAGCAGCCCCCTGAGACACACACACTGACGCAGGAGGCGGCCCGTGAGTCTCCAGGTAACACACGTGGTCACCAAGTACCTCCCTAGGTTTGGGGGAGACTCAATGCTGAGCTGACCGCCTGGTGCTGATGGCATCATAACAGGTGGGGCGTCTGTAAGGCCACAGTGATGGGACTTAGCGGTCCTTCCTATTGCTCTAAAGATCTTACACTCGCGATTTATTTTAAATCGAACCAGGGTCTCCTGCATTGCCGGTGGAGTCTTTACCACCTGAGCTATCAGGGAAGCCCATTTTAAATCTAGAAAACAATGGGACTTCTGGCATGTCCACCAGATGCAACAGTGAAGAAAGGCTTCTGTGAGCCAGTTGGGGCCAGGGGGTTTGGGGAGGCACACTTGAGGGCACGTGAGCTGGGCCTGGGGGCAGGAGGACCGGGAACACAGGCTGGAAAGAGGCCCGTGGCCACAGCAGAGAGCGAAGAGCCTCAGGACACAAACGCCTGGAGAAGAAGGCAAGGGTCAGGGAGTCGGGAGGGACTGGTGTGACCCTGAGAACCAGAGAGCAGCAGGAAGCCACGGGGATCCCACCAGGGCACTTGAGAGGGAGGCTCTCCCGGGGAAGCTGTCCTCTAGGGAAGAAGCGCTTCCCTACCGACCACGGAACCGGGGCAGGCTGGGAGTGGAGACATGAATCCCTGGCTCTCTTCAGCTCACCCGGAGTCTAGCACCACCACCCCCCACCTCCCACCGCACCCCCGCCAAAAGCTGCCTTCTTCTTCCATCCAGAAGCCGGGCTAAGCCACCACCCACTGTCACCTCCCCCCCACCCCCACCCCCCCCAAATACACACACAAGCCCTGGAGGAAGGGTGGCGGGCTCCCAGAGCTCAGCAGGTACAGAGCGCCCAGCTCAGGACATTTCCCAGCCCCCAGCACGAATTTCTGGCCAATGGGATGTGAGGGGTGTGTCCCTCCACGGGACTAACTTCTGACCAATGGGTGTGAGGGGTGTGGCAGAGGCAGGTTGGAAGGGGAGCCAACAGGGAAGCTGCCTGCCCTCCACGGCTCCTGCGGCCCCTTCTCAGCCGCTTTGACCTCTTAGACTGGTCCCTGCCAGGAAAGGGGCAACACCCTCAGGGGCTGGCAGCGCTGCCCAAGACAGAACAGGAGGTCTTCCTGGAGCCCCACTGCCTGCCAGCTGCGGCTTTAACAAGGGAGGAGCCTTCCATCTGGCGGGATACACCATCTGTGTCTCCAAACGACAGAAGCATCACAGCACCGCCACCGTCTCCTTGTCACATGGTGAAGGGAGCGTGAAGTGACGGGGGTCCCAGACTCGGCCACATCACGATCACCAGGGAGTTTTAAACTGGATTCCCAGCCCCACCCGCAGGATCCAGCGCTCAGATAACCCTGAAGTAGCGTCTCAACCTCAACCAACTCATGGGCAAGCGCACCAGCGGGATCCCCTAGGGCCCACCCAGCAAGACCCCAGCTGTTCAAAGCGCTCCTGTGCCTCCCTGCATGGGCCCAGCGTGGAGACCACAATGGGTCTCCGATGGTCCCCTGCATGGCAGGTGGCAGCTGCTCCCGGTGGACGTGAGCACCATCCTGGGACACACAAGGGGAACCTCCTCTGAGAGCCTCGTCCCTGCCAAATGCAGGCTTCCTCAGCCTCCAGAAGCTAAAGGCAGGTTAGCTCTGCCTCCCTGTTAAGGGGCTGTTCTTTGGGGGGGTCTATCCTACAGACCCAAGGCCCATCACCAGACCTTGGCCTGGCCACCAAACTGGTTCCTTCTGAGCAAGCGGCCAAGCACCCTGTGGGCACAGGATCTCCCCATGAGCTGGGATCCGTTAGTGCCATTTCATAGATGTGGCCAGCAAGACCCACCTGGGTGAGAAGCCAGCTCCAGCCCAGGGCCTCTGCTCAGAGCACTCTGGACTCTACCCGCAAAGCCGCCGACGGTGAACACTCTGCCCAAAGGCAGAACAATGAGAAACAAGGCAGTGAGGTCCCCAGGGCACCAGGGCAGGGCTGTACCCTCGGCAGCCTCACGTTCCGCCAGCATTCATCGGGCCCCAGCAGCCCATTGGCCTGGTCCCCGCTGGGCCCGCGGCTGCCTCAGAGGTGGGGATGGTGGTGCTCTGTCTACAGGGCTTGGCGGGAGGAGCTGCTCCTATAGCCAGAACCATGGGAACCTGGCGAATGCCACAGCCTTCACGAGGCCCTCTTTGGGCACCAGGCGGTCACGCCACCCTCAGGACCCAGAGGCCTTCCCACTGTGCAGGACCACTGCCTGGTGTCAGGAGCAGTCATAGAGGGCTCAACAAGTGATTTGTGGGGGGGAAGGGACCACATCCGGGTCTTAGAAAGGCTCCCATTTGAGCCCATTTAGAAGCCTGAAGGAGCGTGACCCGGGGCTCCCTCTCCACGTTGAACGGTTCTTACAGAGGACACCAGCCTTGTCTGCGAAGCGGCGTGTCAGCCCAAGGGTCGGGGGCTCTCCCATGGTGCAGGCTGCCCATAGGGTGCAGAGCCACCACGCCAGTTCTGGGCCAGGCACTGGGGATCCACAGACCTGCCGAGCCCGGGCCTGCAGCCCCATGCCTGTCCCAAGGCCTCCGCTCTGCCGCCTACACTAAGAAGGGGTGGGCATGGGCTCTCGGCAGAGGGAGGGCACCACACCTGGTCCAGCTGCAACTGCCAAGCTGCAGCTTCATCACTCCTGGTCTGGGAAGAGGGCTGGGGGTGAAGGATGGGACGTGGTTGGGGGCAGGGGGTCTAGAGAGCTCTGGGGGCTGGTGGAGCTGTGTAAATAAGTTGACTCTGACAGCAGATCCAGCCACCTCTTCCCCAGCCAGGCCCCTGTGAGGCCCAGGCAGCCTCCATGGGTGTTTTCCCTGCTGCGGCTGCTGTAGCTACTGCCTCGCCTCAGAGATGCGAGACTCACTGTTGCTGGTTTAGTGAAGATGGAGTGCAGTGAAGTGAACATCGCTCAGTCGTGTCTGAGTCTGCGACCCCACGGACTATATGGTCCATGGAATTCTCTAGGCCAGAATAGTGGAGTGGGTAGCCTTTCCCTTCTCCAGGGGATCTTCCCAACCCAGGGACTGAACCCAAATCTCCCACATTGTAGGCAGATTCTTTGCCAGCTGAGCCACAAAGGAAGCCCAGGAATACTGGAGTGGGTAGCCTATCCCTTCTCTAGGGGATCTTCCCAACCCAGGGATCGAACTGGGGTCTCCTGCATTGCAGGCAGATTCTAGACCAACTGAGTTATCAGGGAAGCCCTACAAGTTTACCAGAACAGCTGGGCTCACTGTGTGTATTAGTTGCTCAGTCGTGTCTGACTGTGCAACTCCATGGACTGTACAGGCTCCTCCGTCCATGGGATTCTCCAGGCGAGCATACTGGAGTGGGTTGCCATGCCTTCCTCCAGGGGACCTTCCCAACCCAAGGATCGAACCCAGGTCTCCTGCATTGCAGGCGGATTCTTGACCAACTGAGCTATCAGGGAAGCCCAAAACTTTTATCAGAACAGCTGTGCTCATTGTGTATAGCATTAGTTGCCCAGTCATGTCTGACTGTTTGCAACTCCATGGACTGTACAGGCTCCTCTGTCCATGGGATTCTCCAGGCAAGAATACTGGAGTGGGTTGCCATGCCCTCCTCCAGGGGACCTTCCCAACCCAAGGACCAAACCTGGGTCTCCTACATTGCAGGCAGATTCTGATGTCTTGACCTCTCACCGGTGTCCTGACCTCCAGCTACACCTGGGTGTCTTGGAGCAGGGACGCTTTGCAGGGGTGAACCATTTGTTCACTCCCAGGCCAGGCTGCAGGTGAACTGGCCCCCATCCAGAGAGCCAGCAGCCATCCTCCGCCCCCACCTGCACTGCCACCTCGCCTCCACTCTGTCCACGCCACCAGCACAGGGTCTGGCCGCAACCTTCTGAAGTCTCCAGCACCTGGTGGGCAGCGAGTGACTTTGTTCCAGGCTGAGATGGGCCTCCAAACAGGACAAGGTACTCCTGCTTCTCCAGGTGCCCAGGCCAAAGAAAACGAGACGGTCCTGCTGCCGCCAACACAGCAAGGCAGCAAGACAGGGATGCTCAGAAGGCGCCACAGGGGCGGGGAGGGGGCGAGCCAGTGGCAGGCAAGACCCTGGGGGGCACGTGGGAGCCACATGGGGGTGGGATGGGGCCAGGGCCAGGGCCAGGGCTCCCAGGAAGCTGTGACCTGGCCCTCTTGGGCCAGAGAGACCCTAGCAGAGCCACGTGTCTATCAGGGGTGAGTGTGGGGAGGTCATGGAGCCTCTAAACATGAAACGACAACCAGATGGGTGAGGGGGCCCAGGAAAAGTGTCCCAACAGCCCTCGTCATGGAGGCTCCCCGAGAGGAAGTGTACAAGGAACGCCCAAGCGTAAACACCTCATGGGGGTCTGGGGCGGTTCCCATTATATTTATCTGTAAAGCTTTTGATTTCTCCTTCATATTTGAATGAGATCCTTGCTGGGTACAGTAATCTGGGCTATAGGTTATTTTCTTTCATCACTTTAAGTATGTCTTGCCATTCCCTCCTGGCCTGAAGAGTTTCTATTGAAAGATCAGCTGTTATCCTTATGGGAATCCCCTTGTGTGTTATTTGTTGTTTTTCCCTTGCTGCTTTTAATATTTGTTCTTTGTGTTTGATCTTTGTTAATTTGATTAATATGTGTCTTGGGGTGTTTCTCCTTGGGTTTATCCTGTTTGGGACTCTCTGGGTTTCTTGGACTTGGGTGATTATTTCCTTCCCCATTTTAGGGAAGTTTTCAACTATTATCTCCTCAAGTATTTTCTCATGATCTTTCTTTTGTCTTCTTCTTCTGGGACTCCTATGATTTGAATGTTGGAGCGTTTAGTATTGTCCTGGAGGTCTCTGAGATTGTCCTCATTTCTTTTAATTCGTTTTTCTTTTTTCCTCTCTGCTTCATTTATTTCTACAATTCTATCTTCTACTTCACTAATCCTATCTTCTGCCTCAATTATTCTACTATTTGTTGCCTCCAGAGTATTTTTTATCTCATTTATTGCATTATTCATTATATATTGGCTCTTTTTTATTTCTTCTAGGTCCTTGTTAAACCTTTCTTGCATCTTCTCAACCCTTGTCTCCAGGTTATTTATCTGTGATTCCATTTTGATTTCAAGATTTTAGATCATTTTCACTGTCATTATTCGGAATTCTTTATCAGGTAGCTTCCCTATCTCTTCCTCTTTCTATAGTGCTCGTACGCTGACTTCATGATTTTTTTTAAAAAGCCAGAAACCTAGGGTCCTCTGCAGTGCACATCTGCCCTTTGAAATCTCCTGTGACACTCCTCAGTTTGGGGCCAGCCTCAGCAAGGGGCTGGTCCCCGCCCCTCCACGCATCCCAGAAGTTGGGCACATCAGCCCTTCCCTCGGGGGCCCAGGCCACTCTGTCCCCCAGCACAAGCATTGCCCACAGCTGGTCCACACCAATGCCCCCTCCTCATTTAGATCCCTGCCAGACAAGCCCTGTGGTCTTACTGGAAGAGGTGGCCACAGATGCTCAGTCACCCTGTATTCCTTGTTTCCTAACTCTTGGCAGCATGCACATTGTCTGGGCATCTGTCTGCTGGCTTGCTGCTAGAACGGGAGCTCAAGGGCAGGCACCCAGCACTGCCTATCTGCCCCATAGCACACCCAGCACCCCACCACGCACACAGAAGGGGGCCCTTCAAATGCACTGAGTAATGAATGAAGGGCAGGGCGTAACCTTGGGTACCACGGACATGTCTGAGCTCAATTTCCTGTTGGTATAATGGGGTCTAATGAGACCTACCCTACAGGGTTTCTGGGAGCATCAAAGATCTGAGTTAAAAGCCCCTTGTAAACTGTCGGGTGGTGGCATTTGATCATATGCATGAACACACAGAAAGGGAGGAAGGAGACACACTCACACCTTCCTTGCTCCAGCCGTAGCCCGAGGGCAGTGGAAACAGGTCAGCAGCTCCCTGGCCCTCCAGGCTCCCCTTCTCCAGGAAAAACACCACCCCTCAGATGCCAGGGGAGACTGCCAAGTCCCAGCGGATGAAGATTCAGAACAATCTCCCTGGGGCTCTAAATCCCCAAGGCTAGCTGAGCCCCAGCATCAACCTACAGTATCTATTAAACGGGCACACGCTTGCCCCGTCCAGTGCTGCAGTGAGCCCAGGGACTGGCCCTCATCTCCCCAACCCCACCTGGACCAGCGAATCTAGCAGAACCCGGCCATGCAAGATGGAGAAAATAGCTCGGACCCGGCCTCTTCTGCACTCGGGGTCACAGAGAATGAGCCAGAAGGAAGCCCCAAGGGGGGCTGTGGCCACAGATATGTGTGAGCAGTCCACCTGGACGAGGGCACTGGTCCCCAGGAAGCCGTGCTCCACGCACCCAGGTTCCATCAGGGCACAGCTCCCACGTCACCCTGGCTCCTCCATGACCCCCGGGTCCGCCCCTCCTGCCCTGCTGCCCCTGCCTCCCAGAGTCACTCCTGCTCCATCCTCAGAACCCCAACCTGTCCAGTCCCCCATCTCTCCCCTGCTCCCCTCTACTAGCCTCCCGGGCCATCTCACTGGCCCCCTGTCACTCCCTTCCAACCCACAGAATCCACAGCCACCCGAGTGACTGTCCCATCACTTCCCCCATCCCCCGGGGGTCTCTGGCCGACACTCTAGTCTAGCCACGGCTGGCTGCCCCACCAGGTGGGCCATGAATGGACCAGCCAGCAGGTACCTGGGAGCTACCCACCACCCCACCGACCCACCTGGCTCTGCCCTGCTGGACCCCAGCCCTCTGGATCCGCCTCCTTTAAACCCCAGCATCTTCTGAGCCTACAAACAAACCATCAACTCCTCCAGCCTGGGCCCCACCCAGAGTGTGCACAGGGGCTGGTGGAAGGGGCAGGGGGGCTTCGCCAGCCTGGAGTCCTTCCCTAGGGACCTGCAGGGCGCCCTCACAGACCTCCCACGTGGTGGGCACAGAATGTCAGGAGCTCTGGAGCTGTGAGAGGAGGAGCACATACAAGAGCCCAGCGGCCCTCACATTAGCATCGGCCAAAGCAAGGGCGCCTAGTGATGGTGGCGACCAGGCTGGGTCAGCCCCTGCTCAGTACCGGGTCCTGCCTCATTCCAGCAGCACTAAGTCCTGGAACCCACGGGGTCTTCCTCATACTGGCTCCAGGAAGTTCAGAACCAAACAGGGCCCAGATCCGACTGTGGGGGACTCGGGAGCAAGCCCGCGGTCAGTGCGCGTTACCACCTCCTGCGTGTCCCCTCACCCCAGCCCCACCCTTGTTCTCCCTTTAGTCCTACAGTCCCCTGCGTCTGCTTTTCCGTGCAGCCTCTGCAGAAAGAGGCGTCACACAGCTCAGCAAAGCGAGCATCGCGTCTGTCCAAAGAGAGACCAGCTGTGTTTTGCGGTGGGCAGAGCAGGGACGCGTGTTCAGGGGGGCTAGGCTCCCGACCTCCGCGTGGCAGTGCAGGTCTTCCTCTCCCGGGACCTCCACTTCCACGGATGTCCCTCCCTCCCTCACTAGACCCCCAGGGGCTGCACTGGGCCTGCCGGGCAGGAGGCTCATCCCACATCCCCACCGCACTCCATGCCCTGCCCGCAGGGCCCCCACCGGGAGCTCCCACCACTCTAGGCCCATCCCTTGGGAGCCGTGACTAAAGCAGGGGGGTAAGATGCAAACACACTGGGGGCCCCAGGGGCTGGGGGCTTACCTTGAGGACGAAGCCGTCAGGGCAGGCGCGGTCATACTTGTACACCTTGTAGACGACCAGGAAGACGACACAGGTGAGGAAGGCCAGGGCAAAGAGGACCAGCACGGACACCTGTGGGCAGCAGGGGGCCGGGGATGAGGGCCGCTGATGAGGTAGTGCGTGTGCACAATAACACACACAGACACACATGGAAACCTACAGACACACAGAGACACACATAGAAACATACATGCACATACACAGAGAAACATACAGACACAGACACACAGAGAAACATACATACACATAGAGAAACATACACACACAGAGATACACAGAGAAACATACATACACAGAGATACACAGAGAAACATACAGACACATAGAGAAACACACACACATACACAGAGAAACATGCAGACACAGAGACACACAGAGACACACATAGAAACATACATACACATACACAGAGAAACACAGACACAGACACACAGAGAAACATACATACACACAGAGAAACATACACACACAGAGATACACAGAGAAACATGCAGACACAGAGACACATATAGAAACATACATACACATACACAGAGAAACATACAGACACAGACACACAGAGAAACATACATACACATAGAGAAACATACAGACACATAGAGAAACATACATACACAGAGACACACAGAAACATACAGACACATACACACATACACAGTAACATACATATAGACACGGAGAAACATACAGACACATAGAGAAACATACATACACAGAGATACACAGAGAAACATACATACACAGAGATACACAGAGAAACATACACACACATACACAGAGAAATAGACAGACACACAGAAACATACAGACACATAGAGAAACATACATACACAGAGACACACAGAAACATACAGACACATACACAGAGAAACATACACATAGAGAAACATACATACAGAGACACACATAGAAACATACATACACAGGGAAACATACAGACACATACATACATACACAGTTACATACAGACACAGAGAAACATACACACACATACACAGAGAAACATGCAGACACAGAGACACATATAGAAACATACATACACATACACAGAGAAACAGACAGACACAGAGAAACATACAGACACATAGAGAAACATACATACACAGAGACACACATAGAAACATACATACACAGGGAAACATACAGACACATACACACATACAGTTACATACAGACACAGAGAAACATACACAGATACACACAGAAACATACAGACACATGCACACATACACAGTAACATACATACAGACACAGAGAAACATACAGACACATAGAGAAATATACCTACACAGAGATACACAGAGAAACCTGCAGACACATACATACATACACAGTAACATACATACATACACAGAGAAACGTACAGACACATACACAGATACACACAGAAACACAAAGACACACATAGAAACACACAGACACACAGAAACATACAGATACATAGAGAAACATACAGATACACAGATACACATAGAAACGTACATACACAGAGAAACATACAGACACAGAGATACACACAGAAACACACATACACAGTAACATACAGACACAGAAACATACAGACACATACACAGATACACACACAGAGAAACATACATACACACAGATACACAGCGAGAAACATATGTACAGACACATATAGAGATACATACAGAGAAACATACAAACAGATACACACAGAAACAGACAGACACATACACACAGATATACACACACACAGTAATAAACATACGCATGTGCTATGCTTAGTCACTCAGCTGTGTCCAGCTCTTTGCAACCCCATGGACTGTAGCCCAACAGGCTTCTCTGTCCATGGGATCCTCCAGGCAAGAATATTGGAGTGGGTTGCAATGCCCTCCTCCAGAGGATCTTCCTGACCCAGGGATCAGATCTGGGTCTCCCGCATTGCAGGTGGATTCTTTACTGTCTGAGCCACCAGGGAAGCCCAAGAAAATTGGAGTGAGTAGCCTATCCCTTCTCCAGGGGATCTTCCTAACCCAGGAATCAAACCAGGATCTCCTGCGTTGCAGGTGGACTCTTTACTAGGGAAGCCCACTGACACATACACACACAGTAACAAAGAGACACACACACAGTAATATGCACATAGACACGTACACATACAGACATGGACATACACACGGTAACAAACACAGAGACACACACAGTAACACACTGACACACAGAGTAGCATACACGTACAGTAACATACACACAGACGTGGACATACACACAGAGTAACATATACACAGAAATGGGCACACACAGTAACATGCACACAGACATGGACACACACACAGTAGCATATACACAGACACACACACAGACACATACACAGACACATACACACAGATGCACACACACGAGCCCACGCCAGGGCACACAGGCGCTGCGTCTGGAAGGCACAGAACACAGACGCAAGAGGCCTCTGGGGATGAAGGTCAGCACAGCCTCTCCACACTGGACAATTTCTGTACCATGTTCATTTTTTATCACATCCACGTATCACTTCTTTGTAAACTGGCCACTTGTTGTATTCTGGGCCCAGTATAGACAGCCTGGGTACACCTATGACTGGGCCTCAGGGATGCTGGACATGCCATGGAGCTGTGGGTGCAGCTGCCCTTCTGACACTGCCAGTCACCCTGGTGATGCACCAGTCACTGGCTAATCAGCTGTCTCACAGATGCCCCTGAGTCCCAGATGCCAACCCCACCCCTGAGCTGGGACCAGCTGAGCAGGGCAGACCCTCCAGGGCCCCCATCACCTCCACCCTGGACAAGAGTATTCAGGGAGAGCCTGCCCCTCCATGGAGGGTGGTCCCCATAAGCATGGGACTTGGCTTTTTGCACCGCCATCTGTGGAGCACCCAGCGCAGCTTGGCCGGACCGCGGGATGGGCCCAGGGATGTCTGCAGGTGGACACGTGACAGTCCCTGAGCAGACTGGGCCAGGTGATGAGACATCCCCTGCTGCAGGGTCTAGGGATCGGGAGACAAAATGATGCTGCCTCTGGACCTCAAAGGCACACCCTGGAGGCCAGGGAGCCGCTGGGCAGGGCGAGCGTCCATCCTGGGCAGAAAGGGCATGCAAAGGCACTGTATGTCAGGTCAGGAGGTGTGACCAGGAGCCGTGCCCAGGTCCCCGGCCCAGACCCACTGCTTCCTCCCTTCACCCCACACGGCCACCCTGGCCACTGGCCATGCGGGCCCCAGCCACGAGTCCCCACCTCCAACACAGGGTGGAGCCATGGCTGCCTCGGGACCCAAAGTAGCCACAGGGAAGGTGCCATCGGGGATCCTGGTGGCAGCTACACACAGGCAAGGACGAGACCACCTGGCTCAGGAGGGCAGCCTAGGGGGACAGTGGAGGCGGCCGAGCATGGAGCTGGGTGATGAAGGAGGTGGGAAGAGGTGGGCGCAGTGGCCCTGGGACATGTGTCAGCAGAGGCAGCAATGGAGCACGTACAGGGCTTTCCAACAGGAGCGGCAACCCAGCCTGCCTACAGTGCCCGGGAGGGGCGGCCAGACCCTGGGTAAGTCACCCAGCTCCTCTGGGCCCAGGCTCCTGCCAGCCAATAGCAGTGGGAGGACCCACACCCAGGGCTGGTGGGACGGTGGAGGACTGACTCAGTGCAATGATGAGAGGACAGAACTGGACACAGTGGGTACTCCGGAAGGAGGCGTTTGCTACTGCTGCTGCAGCTGCCACCGCGGCCAGCAGATGCGGAGCTGGGCTCTCAGGCCAGACACACAGCCCCCCACCCAGGCCCGATGCCTGATCCTCCCCGAGCCCTCCTCCCCACATCCACCTGGCTACTGCTCGCCCAAATCTGCCCTGCCTGGGACCCGGCTACCTGCTGGCGGCCCCTGGGAGCAGCGAGGGCAGCTCTTCCCACAGTCTAGAACAGCAGGGTTGTCCATAGGGAGAGCTGTATCTAAAGTAACTGTCCTCCGTAACCCTTTATATTCTCTTTTGGAGCACTTGAAATTATTCCAAAAGGAGGTCTATGGCACACAACAGGTTAACAAGCGTTGTTAGACTGTTCTCCATAAAACATCACCCCACTGAATTCAACTACACGTAAACTACATACACCACGATCAAGTGGAATTTATCCCATGGTTGCAAGGATGGTTCGACATCCGCAGACGTGATATATCACATTAACCAAGTGAAGGATAAAAATTATATGACCATCCCAATAGATGCATAAAAAGCATTTGACAAAATTTAACATGTATTCATGATAAAAATTCTCAATAAAGTGGGTATAGAGGGAACATACATAATAAAGGCCAAATATGATAAGCCCGAGCTAATAGCATACTCAAATGGTGAAATACTGAAAACTTAAACTCCAAGATCAGTAACAGAAAAGGATGCCCACTCTTGCTAATTTTATTCAACATAGTATTACAAATCCCTAGCCAGAGCAATTAGGCAAGAAAAAAAAAACAGGCATCCAAATTAAAAAAGGAAGAAGTAAAACTGTTGCTATTTGCAGATGACAAATTTTCTATGGAAAATCCTAAAGACTCCACCAAATAATTGTTAGAAGTTATCAACAAATTAAAGTTGGAGAATAAAAAATCAACATACAAAAATCTTTTGCATTTCTATACACTAGTAAATGAACTATCAGAAGAGTTAAGAAAACAATCCCACTTATAATTGCATCCCAAAGAATAAAATATCCAAGAATAAATTTAACAAAGGAGGTGAAAGGTCTACACACTAAAAACGACATTGATAAAAGAAACTGAAGATACAAATAAATGGAAAGATTCTGTTCTTATGCATCAGAAGAATTAATATTGTTAATATGTCCATACTATCACTACCCAAAGAAACCTACAGATTCAATACAATCCCTATCACAATTCTAATTCCATTTTTCACAGAAATGGAACAAACAATCCTCAAATTTGTATGGAACCACAAAAGCCTCCAAATAAATAAAGCAATCTTGAGAAAGAACAACAAAGCTGGAGGTATCATGCTCCCTGGTTTCAAACAATATTACAAAGTTATAGTAATCAAAACAGTATGGTATTGGCACAGAAACAAATAGACCAATAGACAGCAAAGAGAGCCCAGAAATAAACCCACACGTATATGATCAATTAATTTATGACAATGGAGCCAAGAATATAAAATGGGGAAGGACAGTCTCTTCAATAAAGAAGAGAAACTGGAGAGCCTTGAGCAAAAGAATAAAATTCAACCACTACCTAATACCATATACAAACATTAACCCAAGATGGATTAAAACCTTGAACGTGAGTTTTCTTAGGAAAAAAGCATAGGTGATAAGCCCTTGACATTGGTCTTGGCAATGATTTGTTGCATTTGGCCCACAAAGCAAAAGCAACAAAGGCAAAAATAAACAAGTGGGACAACATCAAACTAAAACGCTTCTGTGCAGCAAAGGAAACCATCAACAAAACTAAGAAGCAACCCACTGAAAGGGAGGAAATATCTGTAGATCATGTATTTGATAAGGGGCTAATATACAAAATATATAAAAACTCATATGACTCTAGAGCCAAAAGCCAAACAATCCAACAAAAATGGGTAGAGGAACTGAATAGGCATTTTTCCAAGGAAGACATACAGATGGCCAACAGGTAAATGAGAAAGTGCTCAACATCGCTCGTCAGGAAAATGCAAATCAAAATCACAATGAGATATCACCGCCCACCTATTAAAATGGCAATTTTCAAAAAGACAGGAAATAATGGTTGGCAAGGACATGGGAAAAAGGGAACTCTCCTACACTATTAGTGGGAATGTCAACTGGTGCAGCCATTATGGAAAAAGTATGGAGAGTCCTCAAAAAATTAAAAATAGGGCTATCATATGGTCCAGCAATCCTGCTTCTGGGTATTTATCTGAGGGAAATGGAGATACTTGCTTGGAAAGACATCTGCACCCATGTCTACTGCTGCATTGTTTACAACAGCCAAGGTACAGAAGCAACCGAAGTGTCCATTGATGGGTGAATGGATAAAGACGTGGCATATGTATTCAATGAAGTATAATTCAGCCGCACAAAGAAGGAAATCTCGCCATCTGCAACAACACGGGTAAACCCTGAGGGCCTTACGCTAAGTGAAATAAGTCAGACCAAGAAAGACAAACAGTGCTCTGAACTCACTTAAGTGTGGAATCTTAAAAAACAAACAGGAAAAAAACTGACCTCAAAGATACAGAGAACAGACTGGTGGTGCCAGAGGCAGGGGGCTGGGGTGGGAGAAATGGATGAAGGAGGTCAAAAGATACAAACTTTCAATTAAACATAGATAAGTCAACCTAGACAGCATATTAAAAAGCAGAGACATTACTCTGCTGAAAGGTCAGTCTAGTCAAAGCTATGGTTTTTCCAGCAGTCATGTACGCATGTGGGAGTTGGACCATAAAGAAAGCTGAGAACCAAAGAATTGATGCTTTTGAACAGTGGTGTTAGAGAAGACTCTTGAGAGTCCCTTGGACTGCAAGGAGATCAAACTAGTCAATCCTAAAGGAAATCGGTCCTGAATATTCATTGGAAGGACTGATGCTGAAACTGAAACTCCAATACTTTGGCCACCTGATGTGAAGAACTGACTCACTGGAAAAGACCCTGATGCTGGGAAAGATTGAAAGCAGGAGGAGAAGGGGACGACAGAGGATGAAATGGTTGGATGGCATCACCGACTCGATGGACATGAGTTTGAGTAAGCTACGGGAGTTGGTGATGGACAGGAAGCCTGGCGTGCTGCAGTCCATGGGATCACAAAGAGTCGGACACAACTGAGCAACTGAACTGAACCAAAATGAAGTCAAGAGGATGTGGTATACAGTACAGTGACTGTAGTTAAAAACACTATGGTGCATATCTGAAAGTTGCTGAGACAGTTCTTATAAGTTCTCATCACAAGGGAAAAAATGTTTCACTGTGTGTGGTGACAGACGCTAACTAGACTTAGAGTGTGATCATTTCTCAATACACACAAATATTGAATCAGTCTGTTGCACACTTGAAACTAATATGCTCTATGTCAATTACATCTCAGGTTTTTTTTTTTTTAAAAAAGAAGATGATCATAAGTCTTGGAAAGACACACATTCTGAATCCTGTCCCTTGGATTGGAAGCCACATGGAGTCTGGTTCACAGCACCCCATCTGTTTAGGTGTAAAAATAACCCCTTCTCCGCGGGGCCGTGGGGAAGCACCTCCTAAGGGCTCTGCTCCGAGGAAAGAGGACGCCTGGACCTTTCACCCAGGATTCCTGGGCTCGATGGCCAAGGTGCTCTCAGCACTGAGAAATGAAAACACCACAGTCCCGGAAGCAGCCAATGAAGAGGGCAAAGGGATAAATCCCCGGAGCGTCAGCAGGGGGGGTGGTGGTGGTTCAGTCGCTAAGTCGTGTCCAACTCTGGTGACCCCACAGACTGTAGCCCGCCAGGCTCCTCTGGCCATGGGATTCTCCAGGCAAGAATACTGGAGTGGGTTGTCATTCCTGTCTCCAGGGGATGGTCCCGACCCAGGGATCGAACCCGTGTCTCCTGCACTGCAGGCAGATTCTTTACTGACTGAGCTACAAGGGAAGCAGGAGGCGTGGGGCATGGCAAAGCCTCCCACACCCATAGGCTGTCTCACTCCACACCCCCCACCCCCGCCACGCCTCTGTGAACCCTGAACCTCTCCTGGGCCCCAGAATCTGCTCAGACCTGGGAAGCACCGTATGGGGCGGGTGGGGGCAGCAATAAAGGTTCACGTTTCACTACTCCAGTTCACATTTCACAACTCAGTTCACATTTCACTACTCGGGCATGGTGCCCACCCCGTGGTCACCACTGACCAAGAAGAGAACCATGGGCCTCTCTGGGAAGATCCCCACCTGGCTCAGAACTGGACCCGGCTCTGCCACCCACCACCTGCGTGACAGCAGGTCCCCTGTGCATCTCTCCTCTGAAGCAGGGAACAAGGCCCCACGCTTTGACAGGTTTACCAAGATGGTAAGCGCTCAAGGGCTTGAGAGCACGTGGCCAGCCCCACGTGCTGGGCCCCTGTCAAGGCTGAACTGTGCCCCCCTAAGCCAGGTACTTGTGAATGTGACCTTATTTAGAATAGGGGTCCTTGCAGGTGTGATTACATTAATTGAGGTCATTTGCGTGAGCCCTAATCCAGGATGACTGGGTCGTGAAAAGGGGACCGTTGGACACAGAGGCACACGCTCAGGGAGGCGGCCACATGAAGACGGAGGATGGAGGTGGTGCAGCCACAAGCCAAGGACGGCTGGCAAGCCCCGGTCCCCGCCCCCCAGGCCCAGAAGAGGCAAGGAAGGCCCCTCCTCTAGGGGCACATCTGGGGGTGACTAGCACTTCCACACTTCCACTTCACATGCACGAAGGGACTCTGCAGGTGGGATCAAGTCAAGGATCTTGAGACAGAAGATTCTCCTGGACTGTCCAGGAGTGGAGTCACAGGCAAGTGAACTTCTGAGAGGGAGACCGAGAGATTCGGCTACAGACGAGAAGGCAATGGGACACTGGAGAGGCTGTGCTGCAGGCTATGGAGACGGACAAGGGGCTGAAGGGCAAGGAATGTGAGCAGCACAGCTCCAGGGGCTGCGGAGGCAAGGAGACTGTACCCCAGAGGAAGCGCAGCCAGGAGGGCTGACTCAGGACTTCTGGCCTCCAGATATGCTTGGCTACCAGCCTCTCAGCTGCCGGTCCTTGTCACAGCCACCCCAGGAAACAAATTCACCTCCTTTCAAGCCCATCCACTTCCACAGACCGAGCCCCTGCAGGGAAGGCTGAAACCCAAGCACCAGGCAGGCAGAGGAGCCTCCCAAACTCAGCGAACAATGAGTGAGCGGGTGCAGGTGGCCTGTCCCCCAGTGAGGAGTCACAGGGCAACCCTTGGGGACCTGGAGCCAAGCCAGAGTGTCTACACATCAAACAACATAAATGCAGCCTGTGGAGGCACTGTCTGCCCGGGTTTTACTATAGAAATGATGGTGCATGGGAAGGAGGCAGGACCCCAGATGGCTCTGAGACCCAGGTGGATGGGCAGCACCCAAGGTGTCCTCTCTGGGGTGGGCTGCAGGCCAGGGATGGAGGCCAGGGAGTCCCTTGGCTGGTGGAAGGGTGTTTCCTCAAAGACAGGGCCTTTCTTTCAGGGTCGATGACTTTATCAGGTGCAGAAACCCAGTGCTGGGGCCCACAATGCTTTTAGTGACCCCAGAAAATGGTTTTAACTTTTGTTTTTTTAAAAAAACAGAAAATAAAAAATAATGAATAAACAATAATGCACCCAGCCTGGATTATATTCATCTTTGGTCCAAGGCAATCATAAGACTTTTTTTTTTTAAGGTAGAAAAGCACCTTGGGCCCCCTGACCCTGCCCTCCTTGGTCATCAGCTTCCCCAGTGGCTGGCGGATGTTTCTGGGAGGCCTGACAGCGGCCACCTTGGAGTGAGCTTGGCCAGCAGGGTCGGCCCTGGTCTTTGCAGAGTGGTGTTAACTCGTTACAGTGCAGGGTGAGAACCAGGAGGGGAAAGGTAGGAGCAGACATGCTCAGGAGGGCAGATGTCCAGGAAAGGGGTCTAGGCTTGGAAGGACAAGGAGCTGACCAAAGACAACTCGGCAAAGAGGGTTATTCTCAGAGGGAAAGAGAGGTTGTGCCAAAGTCCGGAGGCCCCAGACACAGCAAGTTCAGCTGGTGTGCCCGCAGCATCGCATGTCCTGCAGGAGAGGGGCCACGGGCTGGGTGACAAAGGACCCCCTGCGTCATACCAAGGGTGCGTGCACACTAAGCCGCTCAGCTGCATCCGACTCTTTGCAACCCCATGGACTGTAGCCCACCAGGCTCCTCTGTCCATGGGATTCTCCAGGCAAGAATACTGGAGTGCGTGCTGTGCCCTCCTCCAGGGGATCTTCCCAAGCCAGGAATCGAAACTCGCATCTCTTACGTCTCCTGCATTGGCGGGCAGGTTCCTTATCACCTGGGAAGCCCATCATACCAAGAGGAGGAAGCCCAGATGCATCCTGGGTATTGCAGGATTCCAGGAGGTGGCTGCCCCTCTATTATACCCCAAATTAGTGTTTCTCACAGCCCTGGGAGGTGTCACCAGCTGCCTGAAGGACAGATGTTTGCCATCAGTTTACACGTGTGTGTGGTGTGTGTGTGTGTTAGAGCAGATTCTACATGTTCCTTAAACTGACATCACTTTCGTGCAGCTGTCAATGAAAGCTCGAAAGCAGGAGATAGTGGGATGAAATTAGAGCTACTGTGCGTGGTTCCACTCATCGCCCCGTGTTCTCTGCCAGATGCCCTCCATGGTGGCCCTTACCCCCCGATGTGGGCTGTGGCTTTAAGGGACAGCATATGGGAACAGCAGGGGTTGGGGAACAGCCTGCTGCAGGGTTTCCATCACGTTTGTGCCCCTGGCAGTCACATGGAATGTATCAATCCTCAGACTCATGCTTAAAAGTGCATAAGACACAATACACAGGAAAGAAAACCAAGGATACTGAAATACTAATATGAAAACATTGCCAAAATGTAGATTTGTGATATAATACATCAAACAACGAGCTCTTACAATACTATGATTTCAAAGGAATGATGAGACTGAACACTTCCCGAAATCTCAATGTCACTTGCAGCGTGATACACAGAACACCGGTGATTCGTGTTGGTGAATCACAAGTATGACTTCTACTTCCGCAGCTGATTGCACAAAGTGAAAGAATGGGTCCACTGCAGACTATATAACACGCTGCTGAAAGAAATTAAAGTAAGACCCAAATAAATGGAATGACACCACGGATGGACAGACACTAGTGCTAAGATGAGAATCCTTCCCAGACTGACCTACACTCAATACAATCCCTATCAAAATCCCAATAGACTTTCTCCTTAGAAATGGAAATTACAAGGGTTTGTGAATGGCCAAAACAATCTTTAAAATGAAGAATAAGCTGGAGGACTCAGGCTTCCCAATTTCAAAACGTACTACAAAGCTACAGTAATCAAAACAGTATGGGACTAGCGTAAGAATAGGTACATAAATCAATGGTATAGAATGGAGGAGTCCAGAACTATAACCATGTGTTCATGGTCAACTGACTTTTCTCTAAGGGTGCCAAGACCATTTAATGGGGCAAGAAGAGTCTCTTCAATAAGCGGCGTCAGGACAACTAGCTGTCTGCACGTGAAAGAATCGAGCTGGACCCTGACCACACCCCATATAAAAAAACTAATTCGAAATGGAATAAAAACCTGAATATAAAAGCTAAAGCCTTAAAATTCTTAAAAGAAAACATAAGAGGTAAATCTTTATGACTCTGCATTTGGCAATGATATCTTAGATATAACACCAAAAGCACAATCAACAAAAATAATCTGTACTTGACTGAAATTTTAAAATTTTGTGCATTGAAGAACACAAGCAAAAAAATGATGAGACCGACCCACAAAATGGTAGAAAATATCTGAGACTGATACATCTGGTAAGGACCTAGTACCCAGAGTATATATAAAAACCTCTTACAACTCAACAACAGAAAGACAAACAACCCAATTAAAAATGGAAAAGGACTGGAACAGACATCACTCCGAAGAAGATAAACAAATAGTGAACAGGTACAGGAAGAGATATTCAAGATCGTTCTCCATTATGAGGAAATGTAAACCAAAGCCACAAGGAGATGCCGCCTCACACCTATGAGAATGGCTACAATAAAAGTAAATAATGGGTGTTGGTGAGGATATAAAATGAAACCTTGCACACTGTGGGTGAAAATGTAAAATGGTGCAGCTACTGTGGAAAACAGCAGCTCCTCAGCATGTTAAACAAAACATCAGCACATGAACCAGCAGTACAAACCCAAGAGAATGCAAAACAGGCGCTCAAACAGAAGCTTGTACACAAATGTTCATCCCAGTACTATTCACACTTAACCAAAAGGAGGGAACGACACAAACGCCCATCGATAAGATGAGGAGGTAAACGCAACGTGGACCACGTAGTCTATGATTCCATTTCTATGAAGCGTCCAGAATAGGAAAATCCACAGAGACAGGAAAGAGATGAGTGATTGCTTAGAGCTAAGGGCAGACGGAATCAGGGAGTAACTGCCAGTGTGTATGGGGTCTCCTCTGGAGGCGACTGAAAATGTTCTGAAAGGAGATAGTGGTGATGGTTGGACAACACTGTGAATGTAATAAATATCACTAAATTGAACACTTTAAAGTTGTAAATTGTATTTTATGTATCAGTTCAGTCGCTCAATCCTGTCCTTTGCGACCCCCATGGACTGCAGCATGCCAAGCTTTCCTGTCCATCACCAACTCCTGGAGCTTGCTCAAACTCATATCCATCAAGTCGGTGATGCCATCCAACCATCTCATCCTCTGTCACCCCCTTCTCCTCCTGCCTTCAATCTTTCCCAGCATCAGGGTCTTTTCTAATGAATCAGCCCTTCATATCAGGTGGCCAAAGTATTGGAGTTTCAGCTTCAGCATCAGTCCTTCCAACACAGTTTGCTCCAAATAAAAGGTGGGGGGGGGGGGTGAGGCAGAGACAAGAGGCCAGACTATGGCAGGGGCCTTAGAGAGACAGATGGGAACCCCAAGCCAGAGCAGCCTTACCCCAGAGACCAGAGGGGTCCCAGGTGTGTGTTCTGGAAAGAACAGCCAGGAATGGACAGCAAATAGGCTATGGGCCTCAGGGTGAACTTTATCAGGAATTTATAAGGAGAGGATCATATGCCGGACCTGCTCGGGACAGTCCTGACAACGGTTCCTGCCCCAGCATCCCAAACGCACAGGGCCCACTGCCACTCCCGAAAGTATCCCACTCTGGGGGATTAATTACACAGCCACGCAACTTACAAGGCCCTGGACGCTGTACCAGTTCTCTAAATGTTCACATGAGCTGGGAACTGGCAGTTCACCCTATTTCACAGACGAGGGGCTTGAAGGGCATTTGAATACGCTGTGTTCCTACCTGCTCTTTCTGGTTGGGGTCTCCTCTCTTGCTGGGGGCCTCCCAGAGGTCACTGCTCAACTAAGGTGGGAACTAGGGAGTCTGTAGCAGGGTAGAGTCATTCCATGAACCCCATGTAGCTGCCAGTATGGAAAACAGAGCTTGGCAGGCTCCGTGTCAGGTGGACATGGGTCTGAATCCTACTGCTACCCACCAGTTAGCTGGCTGACCTTGGGCCGGGGTCCTCTCTGACCTTAATTCCCCACCTTCAAAACCAGGACAGAAGATCAACCTTCAAGACAGTAAGAGCGCAGGCAGGCAGCACTGGGTCAATGGTAGCTGGGTCATTCTTTCTCTGCTGTCTCTGCCCTCCCACCCTTGAGGCTGGGAGGGGGTGGGGCGGGTAGAGAAATGTGCTTTTCTGCTGAGTAATGCAGTTTAAAAAAAAAAAAGAATCTTGGAAACAGAAGATGAATCCTGATATCTCCAAGCATTTACAGCACTTAAATATTTTAGGTAACCCACACAAAGTGAACACACAGACACACCCCCAGATGATTCAATCCACATAATTATTCGATTCTGGGTGAAGCCCCCACTGTACAGCTGGGCCAGGAAACTGCAAAACAGGGCAGGGGAACCCCACCTGACGCTCTGCTGGAGGTGACAGGGTGCTGAAGCTGCTGAAGTATTTCTAGGATCCCCAGTGCCAACTCGTGAAGACCGCCCCCACCGGTGAGTGCCAAGAAAACGGTGTCACCATTCATAAATATTTAACAAATGCATCCTGAAACACACCAGGGGATTATTGGAGAGGGTGGAAAAACAGACTGACTGACAGCACAGGAAGCTC
This sequence comes from Ovis aries, assembly GCF_016772045.2. Taxonomy (NCBI): domain Eukaryota; kingdom Metazoa; phylum Chordata; class Mammalia; order Artiodactyla; family Bovidae; genus Ovis; species Ovis aries. The sequence goes on from NC_056059.1 coordinate 105,402,790, forward strand.
AAGGTCATTAAGGATGCGAGAAAAGATGCAAACCACCCACAGATTCATTTGGTTTGCTCTCTTGTTTTGGCCACACTGTGTGGCATGCAGGATCTTATTTCCCAAACCAAGGATCTAACTGGTCACACACAACACCCCCTCATTGCCCCCTGCATTTGCGAGCGTAGAGTCTTAACTGCTGGACCACCAGGGAAGTCCCTACCCACAGATTCACTTGTGGACAGAAGGCAAAGGGACCCTCCAGTGCAGCACCCAGGGCCCATACAAACAAATCCATTCTCTCCTCCCAGGACGTTCTCCCAGCCCTGCACCATCTGGGCGAGGCTGACCTTGGAATCTCTGAAAGGCCCGAAGGCAACGTGGCAGCAGGGGCTGGGATGCAGCCTGTTCACCCGAACCCTGAACTTACAAGTAGAATGCGTGTGGATGTCAGAGGTGTCAACAGCCCTCTATCATGGCAGTCGCAAGCAGAAATATTCCTTTAATCTGCCTCATTATGGCCCCTCCGCCCTCCAGAATCCCACACAACACCATGACATGCTGCTCTGCATGGGTGAGCAGGACCACGCAATTAGAACAGTGTTTAGGTTTAGTTCATTGGAGAAACAGCTCAGGCCCATGTTTATTCTCGGCATAAACACACCTCCAATTAATTAAGCGGCCGCTTTCCTTGTTGACACCAACCTCTTCGGAAGCCTAGACTCTGGGCCACCGCTGGGTGGCTCATCCAGCAATCCCATGTGGAGGAGCCTCAGAAAACCCTCTCCCCAGCCAGCGGTTACCTAGCAACCAGCCTAGCAACCTCATAGCCAAGAGATTAATCCCTGGGTGATAATCATAAAGCAACATCCAAAAAGACATCTCGTCTCGAGGATGCCATCCAAAGGTATATAAAGATGAGGCTTAGAGCAGCGGCCTCCCGCTCCTGAACTACACAAGTTACAGACAAAAAGGGCCCATGTTATTTACTGGTTGCTTCAACAGCTGAAAGGCATGGTTTCATTCTGGCCCTTCACACACGGGGCCGGAAAGAATGAAGAGACGGCTGGGCTGGGGAGCCACATGGAAGCTGCCCGCTCACCAGCAGGACGAGGAAGACGTTCTGTCCCAGGAGAGCCGTGACTGACCTTCAAGGTGATTGGGGAGGGGGGAGGCGCATGCAGGTCCTCCTCTCTGCTGCCCACATGTACCCCAATTTGCCAAAAGAGAGCCCCCCGCCCTCAGCCAGCTGACACCACCCACCAGAGAAGCACGCCCCACTGTCTGCATGCATTCAGAGATTCGAGAAATATAAGTGGGTAGGAAAAGGCCGAGAGAACATTCTAGAAGGGCTAAAACTCTCAGCATCTTCAAAAGGCACCCGCTTTCCTAAGCCTGCCCTGCTCATGTGCTAGAACGCAGCCCCACCCACAAAAGGTCACGAACCCAAAAGAATCATCTGGAGAGGTTGTCACAATACCCTAGGGTCCAAGGTCCCACTGCTACAATCAAACCTCAGGTGATTCCAACACAGGTGGCCCCAGGCCATACCAGGAGGCTACATTCCACACCCAGACCCCCAGGCAGGCAGGCAGGGAACCAGCTACACCTGCTTCCTGTTTGGGAGCAAAAGCAGGAAGTGTGCAGGATACAGGTCATTGAGCTGAGCGAGTTGGGATCACAGGCCTCCGGGTCAAGCTGGCCAGGTCGCTTCACACTGACTGTGGGACCCTGGGCGTGTCACCTGCTGACTGCATGGTCACCTATAAAGGACTCACACCCCCACCCGGCCCAGAGAGGAGCTTCCTGGGGAGCTACCACCAAATGTACCCAACAAGCCAGGGTCCTTGGAGACTTCGCCACCTGGGGCCGGCAGCCTGGTCTGTTTCCCCGAGCTGTCACCCTGTGTGTCCAGCACCACGGAAGGCATCGGGGAGCTCCTCTCCCACCTGACACAGAGGGGCTGCGAAGTTCTGTCTGCACCCAGAGCCCTGCACCTTCACTCTGCCTGACAGTGGCTCGGGGGCACTACACTCCGGCCGCCTCCCCCAGGTCACCAACTCAGGTCAAGGGGCCTTTGCTTATTAGCAGGGTCACCCCACTGGACAGACTCACCCCACTCACTGGGGCACCACGTCACAGGCCTCATACCCGAAGAGAAGCATGGGCCAGGGAAAGGGCACCGCAACATAAAAAGCTGAAATTCGAGGCTCACATGGGGAGGACTCGAGGTACACGGGCGCCCCCATATCCGAAGGCTGCTGGAAAGGAGGGTGACTGGTGTTCGGACAGAGGCCACAGGGCGGCAGGCACTGGGAAGGGTTCTGAATCCACAAAGGAAAAGGCTTCTTAGAAGCAAGTCAGTCCAGCAGCACATGGGTCACCTGGGGCTCAGAGCATCCTCTGCAAATGTGTCCTGCAGGAGAAGCCGCCTGGACCTCAGGTGTTACAGCCAAGAATAGGCTGCTCAGGTTCAAGATTTCTACCTCAATTCCCCCTCGAGTGCAAAATGCAGATAATAACAGTGCCTGCCCCCTGAGGTTTCTGAGTATGAAATGAGATCATAAACATAACGAGCCTGCCCCAGAGTCTGGCTCCTGGGGGCACTCCATTACTGTGAGAGGCTGTCACTGCCTCATTAAAAAGGGCAGTGGAACTACAAGGAGGGTGAGGTTAATCCTGGGAGGCTTCACGGCAGAGGTGATATCTGAGCTGGCACTGGAAGGTGACAGAAGGGGAACCGGGCCTAGAAATTGGAAGCGGGGCCCACAGAGCAGTGTGTGTGGCAGGAGGCGTGATGCAAGGGCATTGGACTCGGAGGCAGACAGTCGTGGGGAGGACCCCAGCCCCCCTGGTGACCTCCTGGGACTCAACGGCCTCAGCTGCAAAAGGGGCTGTGATCCTCCCTTCAGGATGGCCAGGAATCACAGGAAGGCCACAAATCTAAGTGTACAGACATGCCTGGTTTACGCATAGAACTGGGGAAACAGGCCACTGCAGTGCAAAAAAATCCACTGAGCACCACCTGTGGACAACACCTCTTAGACATCCCTGGGAGGTGGGAGCAGAGAAGGCAGGACCTCTGCCACCATAGCCCACCCCCTGGGATAGCACTGATCTTCTGGGCCCAGGTTCTTGGCAACCGGAGCCTGGTAACCACACAAAGGCCCAGCCAAGGCTGAGAGCCCTGGAGGCTCTGGTGCGTCATCCACACCTTAAATAAGGGACCTGGGGACCTGCATCAGGTGAGGGAAAAGCACAAGCAAAGGACCCCAGACGTGGGGTCAGAGCTGGCAGGCAACTCACAGACGAAGGGATGGCCGTTCAAGGGCCACAAAGTGTACTGCCTTGTAGGGACACAAAATGCCAGGGCCAGAAGAGGCAGGGTTCAAAGCAGGGATAACAAACCCAGCCATGCTCAGAGATCCAGATGGTGATGGTTATCATGACCTTGAAAATGAGGTCACCTCTGCCTCAGCCAGGGCTGAGCCCCAGGTGTGGACAGGACAGGATGAGCGACTGGCCCCAGAAGAGGCACACGCCAAGCGGCTGGCCAGAGCAGGAGACAGATGGTGACCTTAGGTCAGTCTGACCTGGTCCCCCACGAACCTCGCAACACAGATGAACCACCAAACCAGGAACCGCCAGAAGAGCATCTCCACCTGTACACCCTCCTGGACACCAGCAGAAACCACAGACGCAGGCCTGTCTGTGCCTCGACTTCTCCATCTGTAAACTGAGTTGCACTAATGGTACTTGCTTCTCTGGGAAGGTTGATAGGAGGGTTAGATGAGCTGACACCAGTAACAGCCCCACAGACACAAAAGACACGGCGACTCTGATGGGACCTACTGTACGGTTTTTAGGCAAGCCCCCGGATGGTCTTCCTCCAGCCCAGGACGGAAGCACCAAGGCATGGGAAGAAGGACTTAAAGCCAAATTATGTCCTGGCATACCCAATCACCCCACAAAGCCGCTCACTCCTTTGGGGTTGACTTTCATCTCTTAACCAGTTCACAGGGTTGACAGAACAGGATGCAATATGCAAAGGGGCTTTGGAAACTGCAGAGCATGGGGGTGGGCAGGTGTCTATGCACCCAGCATAAAGACACTGCTCACACATCCACGTGGGTGACAACCAGGGTGGGCAGTCAAGGCCACCCTTCAGGGCCTGGGTGACTTATGCCTTATGTCTCCTAAATCATTCCTTTGACTCTAGGTGAGGGCCTCCATTTCACCATCTTTCATGTTTGCCAAAGAAACAAAGTTTCCAGAATATCAATATCCTAACTTGTTCCTCAAAATCACAGCTGTTTCCACCCTCAGAGGCCACACAGACTCCGTGGAGAAGGCTTTGTCCCCAGGCTTGGCTGGAACCCTGACCCTTTCAATAGCTGTCTCTCCCTAAAGAATGGTCTGGAGCAGTTTCTTTCCCCAAAGTGAGCACTTCCAGCAAACTGTGTACAGAGCTGGTCAGGCCCCACACTTTCGCACCTGTCAAGGATGGTGATAGGTGAAGTGTGAACACAAGGGCTCCAGAGTGGACCACCTCTGACTCCTGGCCCTGACTGCCCTGTGACTCAACTTCCCATCTGCAAAACAGGTTACCCATCTGCAAAACAGGTTACATGGAGAGTATTGACTCCCTGGAGAGGGATGCTCAGATGAGCCTGCAACGCAAAGGCTCAGACTGGGTCCTGCACCAACTAAGGACAATGGTTGGCTTTTTGTTATTGTTTGCCCCTCTTCTGCACTTAAGGTAAAGATTTTACTGTTTATAAAGTGTTAGCTGCTCAGTCATGTCCAATTCTTTGTGACCCTTTGGACTGTAGACCACCAGGCTTCTCTGTCCATGGAATTCTCCAGGCAAGAATACTAGAGTGAGTTGCCATTCCATTCTCCAGGGGATCTTCCAGACTCAAGAATCAAACCCAGGCGTCTCACATTGCAGGCAGATTCTTTACTATTTGAGCTACCCAGGAACCCATATATACCTCTGTCTAAAAGAAAGTTGAGGACTGGGTTGTCCCTATTATTAAAAATTGGTAATACTGATCATTTTCTGAAAATAAAAGAAAGAAGACATTTTAAAAACCACAGGGTCAATTTTGCATATCTGGAGTCAGCCCATATTAGTGTCCCATTCTGTTCCCATCATTCCACAGGTCATCTCTGGAGCTCAGTGGACCTGTCCTGGGGGAAAAAGCAGCATCTCACCTGTCTCCGGGGCCACTCACCTTGAACCTCTCAGTGACGCCCTCGGTGATGCTGACGGTGAACTCTGCTATCTTGGGAGGACGCACTTTGCCTTTCTTGCGGTCAGGTTCATATTCAGTCTTAGTTTTCACGACCACCTTGTTCGGGAAACAGAAGCAAACAGTTAGGAGTATGGCCACATGCATTCCAACACACCTGTCCAAAGAGGACAGGTTGTCAGGGGGGACTCTAGTGTTCAAAGTCACCATTTTGCCAGGAAGTATTTCACAAAAAGAATGAGTACAGTCACCACTTATTACAACTCTCCTCTGTGCCAAGACTAGTGAGAAATTACGCACTGATAATCCTGAGAGCAGCACCAGAAGGGAAATATGACAACAGAGAGTCAGAGAAGCTAAGCTCCGAAGCCAAGGCTAATAGGCAGCAGGACTATTAGGGGTCAGCAGGGCCCCAGACTCCTGATGCAGTGCTCCCCCAGTACCTGGGGCTCCCGCCTCCGTATCTGGGGCTCCCGCCTCCATACCTGGTGCTCCCTTCACAGTGAACTCCCTTCACTGTGGTGCTGGAGGAGACTCTTGAGAATCTCTTGGACTGCAAGGAGATCCAACCAGTCTATCCTAGAGGAAATCAGTCCTGAATATTCATTGGAAGGACTGATGCTGAAGCTGAAGCTGAAGCTCCAATACTTTGGCCACCTGATGAGAAGAACTGACTCATTGGGAAAGACCCTGATGCCGGGAAAGACTGAAGGCAAGAGGAGAAGGGGACGACAGAAGATGAGACGGTTGGATGGTATCACCGACTCGATGGGCATGGGTTTGAACAAGCTCCAGGAGTTGGTGATGGACAGGGAAGCCTGGCGTGCTGCAGTCCATGGGGTCGCAAAGAGTCAGACATGACTGAGAGACTGAACTGACTGATCACTGCCCAGAGCTTCATGGTCTGGGTAGTGGGAAGGAAGGATACATTTATTTTTTATATGCTGCAAGGGGTAAAACGAGAAGATTCAAGTGCACTATGTCCCTCCAGTATTAGGAAGGAACGGAAACCAGCCTTCAAGCAAATCACTTTTGGGGAGTCTGTCTAACCCCCACCATCCTCCTCTCTCCCCTGTCTCTGCATGCTCAGTTGCTTCAGCTGTGTTTGACTCTTTGTGACCCCAAGGACTGTAGCCCGCCAGGCTCCCTGTCCATGGGATTCTCCAGGCAAGAATACTGGAGTAGGTTGACCACTTCCTTCTCCAGGGGATCTTCCCAACCCAAGGATTGAACCCATGTCTCCTACCCCTCCTGCATTGACCAGCAGGTTCTTTACCACTTAGATGGTCTCCTTGCTTGTTACCCTTCCACTCTCCACTGTGAAGCAGGAGATGTTTTTCCAACCAGGAAACCTGCTCTGCCTTTGCCCAGGGCAAACCTGTTCCCATCATCCCCACCAGCTTCAGATGAACCCTAACCCAACCTTGCAGCCTCCACCCTCAGCCTTTCTGCATCATTTACTGCCCTCCTCAAACCGTGTTTCTGGGATTGTTTCCTTCTCTGTCCCCACTTGACGAGGTGGCAAAGTATCCAGGGGCTACACGTCTCTAATCCCCAAATGCCCACCCCCACCCCAAAGCAGGAGCCAGGAAGTGGCTGTTGGACTGGAGAGGACCAGCCCCCCCGCCGCCAACCCGCTTCCTCACCCAGGTGGCAGCGCCCTTCACTGGGTGGGACATACTGCCTTGCATGATGCTGGGACCCAGGGCAGAACAAGGACTTAGGAGATTGCAGGGATCCCACACAGAGCTGTGACAGTGGACCCAGCCTCAGGGAGAAATTGGCTCACGCCTCGCGACACTGAAAAACCGATCCAAGGGCCACATCGCTTGTAAGCACACCCTTGGCCCCCTCCTCCCTCCCTTCGGTTACATGCAGCTCTCCTCTGCCCAGCCTGACAGCCTGCGTGCCCAGTCCAGGGGCACCCGTCTCTAGGGCAGCACTAGAGCCTAACCCTGCCATCCTCGAACCCCAACTGTACCTGACTAGCTGCATGACCCTGAGCACACCCTTGACCACTTGGAACCTCAGTGTCCTGGCCTGTGAAATGGGAACAAGGCCCATCTGGTTGGGCTACTGCGAGGAGAAGGGAATCCTTGGGACCCTCAGCCCAGTGGGGACCTGCTCAGTAGCCCACTGGCCCAGATTCAGTCTGCCTCTGCCACTACGAGGCTGATCTCAGGCAAGTTCCTTACTCTCTGTGCCTCCATTTCCACACCTGTAAAATGGGGCAACAGTGGCGGTTACTGTCTAATGTCAGCAACACGAAAGGAAGCGAAAGCTGTAAACCACACAGACAAGGGCTTGGTGCATAATAAGCATTCAACACACGTCAGCAGAGACTGGCCCTGACGCGGCTGCCAGCTCTGTGACTACCCACACTGTCGCACCTCTAGAACCTCGGCACGCAGCACACAGTCCGTTGACAACCCTATCTGCACTATCCGCCCTCAGACACGTGTCCTCTGGGACAGGTGACATCACCTCCCTGAACCTGGGCTGGGAGCAACACGGTGCCACTGCTTGGGTTAAGAGACATCCCATGTGAGCACGGTCTAGCTCCAAGAGGGCAGAGCAAGAGGTCTTGCTGGAGCTTCACATCCTGGAGGGTGGTGGCCATCAGTTGAGTGACCTTGGGCATGTCCTGTAAACTCCCAGAGACTCGGTTTCTTCATCTGTGGACCTTAGAAATCTTCTGGCCCAACCATCACTTCCTGCTAGAATCCCCAACTGGGAGCATCACAGGCATGGGAGATTCATCACCTTTCAGAGCAGCCTAGGTTACTTCAATACTTTGGCCACCTGATGCAAAGAGCCGACTCATTGGAAAAGACCCTGATTTTAGGAAAGATTGAGGGCAGGAGAAAGGGGTGGCAGAGGATGAGATGGCTGGATGGCATCCCTGACTCGATGGACATGAGTTTGAGCAAACTCCGGGAGATAGTGAAGGACAGGGAAGCCTGGCATGCTGCAGTCCAAGAGGTCACAAAGAGTCGAACACAATTGAGTGACTTAAGAACAAAGCTACTCCTTGTCGGCCCAATTGGTTGGTCAAGACTTCATACCTGCCTGAAACCTCCTCCCTGCTATAAGCCAACCGTGTGCCAGACGCTTCCAAAATGGAACAGACTTAGGACGCAAGAGGAGGCCGAGTGGAGGGAAGGGCCTGACAGGGGTGCTGCCGGGGCACGCAGTGTTCCTGGCACAGGCTGCCATGGCTCCTGGGCTGAGGCAGCAGGGGAAGGTGGGGATGGTGGCGCCAGGCTGTGCTAACCTGCACGGCAAAAGGGAGGTGGGAGCCAAGGCCTCAGGCAGTCCTGCCCCTCCCTCAAAGCCTCTTTTGGACCATCAATGCCCCAGAGTGGTGCCACATGGCCCAGGCGCACAGGTGAGATCAGCTGATCCTTTTCCTTGAAATGAAACACTTGTTTCAGCCTCCCTCCAGCCCCTGCCCCCCTGCCTACCTACCCAAACACAAGAGTTGGGAGGATCAGAACCACCTTGAGGAGCTGAGTAAGCCTATCAAAGGGCCCACCATGTGAATAAAGGAATCCTCCAGAGAGGATGGATCCATGGCAGGGATATTCCCCCCATCCCCACCCGTGTCCCGTCACCCATCATCATTAACAGGCTGGAATAAAGGACAAGTCCTGAGTCAGAACCACCCCGCCAGGCATTCAATGAAACAAGAAATGCCTGCACACTTCAGGGAAGAGAGAGCGCTTCCTGGTGGCTGGGGTGACTTCTAAGGAGCAGCAAGGCGTGCAGAAAGGATGCGAGTGCCCAATTTTAGGTCTCCGTTTCACGATAGAGTTGTCTGGGCTTTTAAACGTTTTCTAAGCGTTAACTCTTGTAAAGACTGCTCTTAACGGACAGAAAGCACTCGATTGCAGACTGTATTTAAGAAAAGAGGGGATTCTTTAAATTCAGCGCACACACACAAATCCCACTTCCAGAAGAGGATGATGAATGGCTGTCCCCGGTTACACTAACACTGAGGAGCGCGAGTGTTCAGCTTATTTGGAGATTTTCACAAAAGGAACAAAGAGAGGAAGGTGGCGGCGAAGGAGCGCGCATCCTGCCGCAGCTACCACCGGTGTGTCTGTGCCGGGGGAGAGGAGGAGGCCCCCAGGGAGGGTCCATCTGGCCAAGGAGAGGGGTCTCCCCGCCGCAAAGGGGCAAATCGGAAACTGCACCACCCGGGAAGGCGCGAGGGACCGCCGAGCCGCTCCTGGGCTCACCCCCAAAGCAGAGCCCCTGGTATCCCGTGGCAGGCAGGCGCAGAGCTGGGCTGGCGGCGGAGGGGTCAGGGACCTCTCTCGGATCAGGGTCCCACGAAAATCAAAGGATCTTTCCCGGACCGCGCAGTTCCTGGGTCAGCACGAAGCTGTCATCTAAGGCGGGGCGCGGAGGGTGGGGTGATGGGGGGCGCAGACCAACCGCTCCAGAATCCCTCGGGGATACGTTGTCCCCCGAGCCGCGTCCTCCACCCCGCCCAAGCCCGTCCCCAGCACACGCGAGGCGCGATCCTTTTGTTTCGGCCGCCACCCGAGATTTGGGGGTGCGCACCGGGCCGTGCGGGGTGCCGGGGTGGGGGGGCCTCTCACCTTATCCGGGGGCGGGAACTGCAGCTGATTGACATCGAGGGGCGTCATCAGGGGGATGGTGTCGAAGCCATCCTCCAGCAGCTGCTGCTTGGTGCCCTTCTCCGCGAAATTGTTCCCCAACTTCACCATGGTTCCGGGAGACCCGAGGCTGCCAGCCTGCGGAGCGAGGGCCGGGCGGGAGTCACCGCGAGCCGGACCCACCCGCTGTCCCGGGCGTCGGCGAGCTCTCCGGCCCCCCGCCTGGTCTCCGGGGAGGGGTCGTGAGGATGCAGAGGTCGCGGCTCTAGGGGTGGGGGGCGAGCGCGGTGTATTTACGGACTCCCACCCGCTAGACAAAAGCGCCCAGTGCAGGGGCACACAGCCGCCGGGGAGGGGGCGCCGCCCCTGCCCGCGAGGTCTAGACGCGTCCCCGGTCCTGGCGCCGCTGCGCCGGAGACCTGCCCGGGGACCCCCACCCCCGGCCCTCCCACCTAAGGGTGATGCGCGGCCCTGGACCCGGCTCCCGGGCGGGAGGGTCCAGCCCGGGGGCCCCGCGGTCCCTCCGGCCGGCACTCACCCCACGCCCGGCTCCGGCAGGTCTGGGCTCCGGCCGCGCTCCGAGCCTCCACGTCGCCCGCTCCCGCTCGCAGCAATGGCGGAGGCGGCGCCGCGCGGGGCCGGGGCGGGGGCACCGTGCGATTGGGCTCCCTCCTCCCGCTCGCCGCCTCCCTTCCTGCCGCTCCCGGGGGTTAATTGAGCGCGGTGAGTGCGTGCGTGTGGCGGCAGCAGCCTTGACGCAGCGCGCGCACCGGCCGCACAAAGGAGCGCGGGCCGGGCGCAGGGGGGAGCACTCCCCGGGGGACCCCGCGATCGCTAGGACCTGGGGGCGGGGGAACCGGGGAGGGGTGGGATCGCACCCCGGATGGGAGGCTCCGAGCGGCGGGAGGGCGCCCACAGGGCTGGAAGCCGGGGATGGGGAGGAGGCGGGCGGCCAAGAGAGGTGCTGGCTGCGCAATCCCGGGGCGGCGGCCCGGGCGCGAGGCAATTGGAAGCCAGAGAGGGGCGGGGGGCGATGCTAAGGATGAAGCAGTGCCCGAAAGTAGTGGAAAAGGTGCTCCCACCACCACCCCCACCTTGCAGTCGAGCCGATCTGGGAGTCCTGAAGAATGGGGAAGGGGCCGACGGGGAGGGTTCCAGGAGGCGGTAGAGGGCGGCAGAGACCGGAGCGTCCAGTTAGTGTGCGTGGCTGGGTGCGGGAGAGGGCGTGTCCCTGGTGGAAGGAGGCATGGATGGGAATCGAGGCGGGAGTACGGAGCGGGGGGAGTTTTCGGGGGTGCAGGAATTGGGGGCGCTCTCCAGAGCCGGGGAGAGGACCCGGATTTGGGGGGACGCCCAGGGTAGCTGGAGGGAAGGAAATTCAGGGCAGAGAGAGCGCTGCGTGCCGCGTCGGAGGGTTTCTCCGGTCCCGATCCGAAGAGAAAGCTCGGGACGCTCCAGGCAGCTCAGCCTCACGCCTCCAGGGCGCAGAAAGGGGTCGTCCTGGAAAGAAAGAGAGGGTTTCTAACCCGATCCGTTGGCCCACCCTCTCCGCAGCGGGACCACTGTCGCAGCTGCCCAGATTAGGGCCCCCATTTTACAGACGTCCAACCAACCCTGGCTTTAGGACTTCCCCAGAGAGAAATTGCGGGGGTGTGGGAGCAAGACCCGGAGCCGAGGAAGGGGGCTCAAGGAAAAAAGGGCTTTTCCCAGGCTCCTGTGTCCTGCTTGGGGCCCTGCTAGGACCCAGAGTAGGTGTTCCCTAAAGTCTTACTTTAGCACACTTTGCCTGCCTCTGCTTTGCTTGACTGTGGCCTGAAGCCCAGCGTTTTCCATCAGCTGCCTGCAAACCAGCCCCGCAAAACCTCCTGGCCCCCAGTCTACCTCTAGAATAGGAGCAACCTCTGCCTGCCAAGCCTTGAGCCACCGGCTCAATCTAGGAACCTGGCCATGGGCACCTTGGTTCCAGAATCCCCTGGAGAGTACCAGCAGAGGAGGTACCTCTTACATGGCTCCAAGTCCTCACCAGGGTCCAAGTGGGCCTTTGACCACAGTGTAGCCTGAAAGGATCCAGGCTCTTGGCGTACACATACCCCTGGGCAGACCCCAGAGGTGGGGGCAGGTGTCCCAGGTACTGGCCCCTGCCACTGGCCTTGGGGGCCTGACCTTAGCATCCTTTTGGCAAAGGGCTTTAGAATGCAGGACTGGTGGCACGATAAGGCACCTGTGTGTGGTCCAGGGTCTTCCGTGGGACCGGGGCAGCCTCCTTCCTGACACTGTCTCCTCCTGCCGCAGGTGAGGAAGAGTGGTGGGAATCTGCTCAGGTCCTGGTTTAGGTACAGATTAAGCTTACAGATCATGAGAAACTTTGTGGGCTTAAGCACGGGCATAGCTTGGCCCATCTTAGGTACCAGCATTTTACAGACCCCAACACACACACATACACACACATACACACACACACACCAGTCAGAATCTCACACAGGGAGCTGCCGGGTGGGCCTCCTGCACCCCGTGTGACGAAAGCCCCTTCAAGGCTTTGTCACCTATGAAGGACAAAGACAAGAACTCATGGTTGTCCCAGAGACAGCAGTGGACAGTTGCCATGCGTTTGCTTGCTTTCTCATTTTGTCAAGGATTTTGGCTGGTGCCGGTCATTGGGTCTCTGCAGTTTTGTTCTGTGGGTTTTTTGTTGGGTGCCCAGGGCTTCCCAGGTGGCACTAGTGGTAAAGAACCTGCCAGTGCTGCAGACGTAGGAGACGCAGGTTCCATCCCTGGGTGGGGAGGACCCCCTGGAAGAGAGCATGGCAACCCACTCCAGTGTGCTTGCTTGAAAAAAAATCCCATGGATGGAGAAACCTGGCAGGCTACAGTCCATGGGGTTGCAAAGAGTCGGAGACGACTCAAACGACTTAGCACTAGCAGGCCATACTAGGCCCTGGGAAGGGCACACACACGGGCAGGGCAGCACACAAGACATAGCCCACCCGTCAGCAGCTGACAGATGAGGGAAATGAAATAGCCTTTGGACAGAGCAGAGCGCCCACGGGAGTAAGAGACCACGTCCTCTGCTGGGGGGTGGCACAAGAGACTGTGGACAACGTGTGAAATCCTGGAAGGGGGTGGGAGGGAAAGCAGAGCGGGCGGAAGGCCTCACAAGTAGGGGTGGAGGTGCAGGCATCAGTTCCTGGGGCTGCTGTAACAAATTACCTCAAACTGGGGGGCTCAAAACAGCAGAAATGTTTGGTCTCACAGCTCTAGAGGCCAGGGTCTGACATCAAGGTGTCAGCCAGTCTCTCTCCCTGCAGAAGTCGTGGGGGGAAATCTCTTCTGCCCCTGCCAGCTCTTTGGTGGCCCCCGTTTCTTGACCTATGGCCACATCCCTCCAGTCTCCGCCTCCACGGTCACACTGCCCCTTCCCCTCTTGTGTGTGTCTCCTCCTAGGGCACTCGTCACTGGATTTCAGGGCCACTGGGATGATCCAAATTAATGTTCTTGCAAAATCCTCAATCATATCATTTGCCCTATACGATAACATCCGCAGGTTCCAAGAGTTAGATTTGGACGTGTTTGGGGGGAAGACCATGGAGCCCACCATAAGCTTCAAGCCTTTAGGGGTGCAGGGAATTGGGGAACTCAGGGTCTCAGATGCTTTCTGGGAGGGGCAGGGTCTGGGCTAGAGAGTCAATTGAAGAGGCCGCAGTCACAGAACTGGGGATCAGTGACACTGTGTTGGTAGTTTTAAGGCAAATGGATTTAAGGTGTTTTTACAGTCCACACAGAATGAAATCTGTGTGGAATACACCGTGTTCTTCCCTGGGACCCCAGTTTCATCTTCACACCAACAGTCTATAATTCCTGGTGCCTCGCAGGATATTTGACAAGGATTTGGTTTTTCCAGATGACTTTTGCAGGGACGTTTCTAGGGCTGCATTCCCTTCTAGGGACAGACCCTTCACTTTGCAGGTGACTGCAGTAACCCACCCACCTTCCACGAGGCAGGGCTGCCAGCTACTGCTCCCCACCACTCGAGACCCTGTCCCCAGGTTCTAGCCTCTCAGCAACTCTTTTGGTCCCACTTTGTTGGAGCCCAGACTGCCACAGCGGGAGGCAGGCTGAGCCAGTCTGATTTCCAGTCCTGTCTCTCCCATTTCTAGCTGTGTGACTTTGGACAAGTTGCGTAACTTCTCTGTGCTTCAGTTTCCCCTCTATAAAATGGGGAGGATAATAATAGTCCCTCCATCACTGTCTCGTGAGGATCAAATGAGCCATTATTTTAAAAACCCACAGTGCCTTCTTCGACTCTTATTACAGCGTTGACCTCTCATTAGGTGGTCTCTGTACTTGGTAGTGTGTGCTAAGGTAGAGGCTTGTCAAGGGTGTAGGATGAGGGCTCAGAATAACTAAGAAGACTCTTCCAGGGTCCTGATGAGCCTCTTTGCAGCTCAGGGAAGTAAATGCCTAGTCCCAGGCCACAGAGCTCTGCGCAAATGTGGGGCAAGTCCCAGGCTCACTGGGCTGGCTTCCCATACCAGCCTGGTCCCCAGCATAGGAGCAAATCCTGCAAAAGAACTCAGTTTCTCATCTCTCCAGCCCCCGTGCCTAGAACAAGGCCTGGCGCACTGCAACTGCATAGGAGCCAGATGTTAAATGAAATAGGCACCCACTCATCTCACATTCACAGTAGATTCAGACATCCTAATGTCAGGTTTGTAAAGCCAAGCTCAAGTGTGTCGTGAGAAAATTCACAGTCTAATTCAAGCTGAAAGCAGGCTGGCCTGTAGCATCATTGAGACATTCCGCCTCCTAGGTTTAACCCTGCTGCCAATGCTCATTTCTGGAAAATGCCAGACCTTGTTTTAAAATATATGCTGTGTAGACAAAATCATAAATATGGTCATTTTGATGGTTTCAGTGTTTCATTCACGTTTGTAGTCCCCAGCCCTCGGCACACACTAGGGACTCTGTGAATGGTTGAGAAATGAGTGAGCGATACTTTTGTTCCATTCTCTGTACTTGTAGAAACTAAACAGGACTAAAGGGGCTCCAAGTCATTAGGTGACCTGTTACATTTTAAACAGAATTATGGTATTTGGTGTTTTAGAAGTCTCCAGGGAAAGTTGGGGGGTTGTTTGTTTGTTGTTGCCTGTATAGCCTTAGTAAACTGCTCAACAATTCCTGATCTTCCCCACATGTTTCTTAGATCCACTTCACTTTGGCCCTGAGGTCCTCGGCCTTGGGAGGCCTGCAGGGCTGGGGGGCTGTGAGCAAGAAAGACACAGCGATCTGGGGAGTGATTCCCTCCATCCTCAGTGTCCTCATCTAAAATGATGGCAGTGATCACAGAGGTTTCTTGTTTTCATCCTGATTTGGGATATAAGAAAAGAAAAAAATTTTTTTATTCTGCATTTTTTTAATTAAAAAAATTTTTTTTTAATTTTTTGGCCACACCTTGTGGCATGAGGGAACTCAACTCCCGAACCAAGGAGGGAACCCATGCCCCCTGCAGTGGAAGCATGGAGTGTTAACCACTGGACCACCAAGGAAGTCCCAAAAATACGATTTTTAAAATGCTTCCTACTTGAGTCCCGCAAATTTTTGCATTTTCCATCACAGAATTGCAATTTTGGGTGACTGATGGGCATAAAGTCAGCAGAAGTTGATTTTTTCCTGTTGGGGCTTCCTTGATAGCTCAGTTGGTAAAGAATCTGCTTACAATGCAGGAGACCCCGGTTCGATTCTTGGGTTGGGAAAATCCTCTGGAGAAGGGATGGGTTACCCACTCCAGTAGCCTTCCCTGGTTGAGCCTCCAGTTGAGCTTGCCTGGTGGCTAGGCTGGTAAAGAATCCACCTGCACCGTGGGAGACCTGAGTTTGATCCCTGAGATGGGAAGATCCCCTGGAGACAGGAAAGGCTACCCACTCCAATATTCTGGCCTGGAGAATTCCATGGACTGTATAGTCTAGGGGGTCGCAAAGAGTCAGACACGACTGAGTGACTTTCACTCACTCAATTGTCTCCAAGAAATGCTGGGAGCTCCAAATTCCTATGGTTTGCACAACCCAGGCTGCTTTCAAATGTTCAAACCTGTCCAACCCTGAAATCAAAGACAGTAGAGTAGAAAGATGCTGAGGACAAGGCCTGTCACTGTCTAGCAGAGGGGACTTAAAACAACATGCACTGACCCCTCCATCCCCCACCCCAAGGTTTTCCGTGTTTGCAGGGAGGGAGGGGGAAGGAGGAGCCGCAGCACCTCCACATCACCCTATGCTCTTCCCATAACCCCCGTCCCCCCCACCCCGCCCATCCTTACCCCCCACACGTAAGGGGCTGGGGGGCGGGGAGCAGCGCATTCTAAGAACATCCAATGTGGTTGCTTTTTGAGGGGAGCAAGTTCAGAACACGCATCTCCACAGTCCTGACGGGGGAGGAAATACAGATCAAGTGACAATGTAACTTAGGATCAAGGGCTTTTCAGAGGTTGAATCATCTCTAGTTCCACAGCCTGGTTTTACATTTTTCATCCAGGGAAGCCGAGGCCCAGGGGGAGTCGCACACACTGTCACCAGCCTCTCCGAGAAGGAGAACCCGTCCCTGGGGCTTTCCGCAGCTCATCTTCCCTGGGAGCCCTCGCAGTGAACTCACAGACCAGGCGGACTCCAGCCCCCATCCCTTCCCTTCACCTCCCAGGCACCCCCACTGCGCGGAGGGCACCCCCAGGGATGTGCTAGGCACCCCTCCCCCTGCCCTTTTTCCTCCAGACCCATTCCCACTGTCCCATCCTGTCTCTAATCCTGCAGACATCATCCTGCACTCTGACCAATGGGATCCTGTGTCCCTGTCCCTAAAAGGAGGTCACTCAGGAGGAGCCCCGTCCCCTGCCCTGCCTTCATGCTCCCCAACCTCGGCTCAGGCTACTGGACCACACCTTCTGGGCCCCAGACCTCGGCCACACCTTTGCAGACAAGTCCCCTTCAAACAATCCCATTTAGCAGGCCACCTGCTACCTCTAGTCATCTTGACTCATGATACAATTGGCAATGGAGAAAGTTTCTACTCCTGCCTAGACCCTTCCTGGAGCCTCCAGAAATACCCGCCATGTCCTGCCCTGACCACCTCTTGGGTGAAGAACTGTGTGCCATTATCCTTTTCTTTCTCACTACTCAAAATTTCCAAAGTTGTTGTGTGTTCAATCGCTCAGTCATGTCTGACTCTTTGCGCCCCCATGGACTGCAGCACTCCAGGCTCCCTGTCCTTCACCATCTCCAGAAGTTTGCTCAAACTCATGTCCATTGAGTCAGTGATACCATCCAACCATCTCATCCTCTGTCGCCCCCTCTCTTCCTGCCTTCAGTCTTTCCCAGTCATCAGGGTCTCTTCCAATAAGTCAGCTCTTTGCATCAGGAAGCCAAAGTATTGGAGCTTCAGCTTCAGCATCAGTCCTTCCATGGAGTATTCAGGGTTGACTTCCTTTTGAATTGAGTGGTTAGATCTCCTTGCTATCTAAGGGACTCACAAGAGTCTTCTCCAGCACTACCATTTGAAAGCATCAATACCAAAGTGGTGGGGGCAGTCATTGTTGTTGAGTCTCAAAGTATACCCATTTTACAGATAAAAGAACTGTAACAATAGGTAGAAAGACTGTATCAACCAGAGCCAACAGGCAGTGAATGCGATCAATCCCTGCAAACCACTGTGTGCAGTTCTATTATTCCACCTCTCAGACAAAACCACTGGGTCTGAGACGAGATGTGGTCATTAAGACAAGCTCAGAGAATTTCCCTGGTGGTCCAGTGGTTAAAGCTCTGCCCTTGCACTGCATGGGGTGTGGGTTCCACCCCTGGCCTGGGAACTAAGATCCCACATGCCTCGCAGTATAGCTGTAAAATTTTTAATAATAATAATAATTTAATAAAATTAGGAGAAGCTAAGCTGAAAGAAATAAAAAAAGACAAAGCTCAGAAGAACCTAGTGAAAATGTAGACTCTTCCTCCACCAAAACTACCATTTCCTCCTCCAGGAGGAAGGAAATGGCAACCCACTCCAGTGTTTTCTTGCCTGGAGAACCCCATGGACACAGGAGCCTGGTGGGCTACAGTCCATGGGGTCACAAAGAGTGGGACAGGACTGAAGCGACCGAGCGCGGCAGAACTGCAGCCCGCCCGTGCTCCAGGCCCAGCCCCTGCCCAGCTGCTCATCTCTGCTCTCCCCTAACCCCCTTCAGTTTCCACTTAGGATATGAAATGGGGGAGGACAAATCCCCTAAATCTGAAACCCTACACTGTGGCCCAGAGGCTATGCGCCATCACTCCCTTTCCTCATTGGCCAGCAGTCATCCCAGCAACATGGCCTTGAGCAAACCACCAACCTGCCTGGGCCTCAGTTTCCCTTTCCTGGACTAGAACGGAATTCCCTTCCTGCTTCAAAGACACCTCCGCCCCAACTGGGTTCACTCTTCCCATTACAAGAATGCCCCGGGATAAATCAGAAGCAAAATTACTGAGGGCATGGTGAGGTCAAGCAAGGTACTGCGCTCGACCTGGGGAATAAATTACCAGGGCCACATAATTCCATTCAGCTCTTCCCCTGCTCCGTTCAGAGGCATTTTCATATCACCCAGCACCGGCTAAGTGCCAGGTTTGCAGCCTGTAGCAATAACTCATATTAAATTATTTAGCTGGTAAATGATTAAAAAAGCCCTTTACTGAAGAAAAGAACCACAAAAAGACCAAATCCTAATAGCAGTAAGACCACCATATGCTGGAATTAATTATTGAATTTTTAAAAAGCCCACAGATGGCTGAGTGCAACGCATTCCACGCTCTGTGGAGCCAGGTCCCTGGGAGAGTGTCTAAAATTCACAGCATCCTCAGAGTGTGCTGGAGATTACGCAGTGCCAGGCTCAGCTGCATTGCAGGCAGCTCAGCTATGACCTGGTGGGGCTGTTCTGTCCAGAATCTCTCCCTTCCTGAGGCTGGGTAGTTGCAGCCCAGTGAAATTAGCACAGAGCCGATCCCAGGCTCTGAGCTGACCTAGGACTTCTGGCTGTGGTGTGATTTTATTTTTTTACATCCATAATTTGTAACCCTTTCTATGTCAGACAGGCTCCCCTGTTTCTCTGGTCCAGCTGGGAAATGGGGGTGGGTTTTCCCAAAGATTGAGATTTTGCTCATTTTGGACCACCGTGACTCTAATGTGGATAGTACGTTACCCTGTGTTCCAAAACACAGGATGCTGAAAAGAATCGTACCGCTTCTAGAAGAATGGGGTCAGCTTTCTGCACGAACTGGACCGGGGGTACAGAGTCAGGAACCTTCCCACACTGGGTGTCTCCAGGCTCCTGGGCTTGTGTAGGGCTAATTATTGACATCTCTGTGGCCTCTGTCCCAGTCAGGGGGCTGCTGGTAGCTCTCCTTACCATTCGCCCCGTTATCTCTATCCAACTTGCTGTGAGCAAAATATCTGAAATGCCAAATTTATTACAACAAATTTTTAAAAAGAGAGAGAAACAGGACTGTGGGAGTGTGCGCTCATTCATGTCCGACTCTGTGGACTCTTGCCCGGCTCCTCTGTCCATGGGATTCTCCAGGCAAGAAAACTGGAGTGGGTTGCCATTTCCCTATCCAGGGAATCTTCCCGATCCAGGGATCGAACCCTGGTCTCTTACATCCCCTGCATTTGCAGGCAGGTTCTTCACCACTAGCGCTACATAAATTTTTTTAAAAGCCCTTTTGAACAACAGTCCCTGACTTTTTTGGCACCAGGGATTGGTTTTGTGGAAGACACTTTTTCCACGGACCAGGGCAGGGGGGTGGTTTTGAGATGATTCAAGCGTTTTCTATTTATTATACACTTCATTTCTAATATAAGACCACTGCTGATCTGACAGGAGGTACTGGTCCTTGGCTTGGAGGTTGGGGGACCCCTGATTTAGAGTTTTCAAAGCATTTCATGGGGAAGAACTTCCACAATGGGAGTTGGTGACGGACGGGGAAGCCTGGTGTGCTGCAGTCCATGGGGTCGCAAAGAGTCAGACATGCCTGATCGACCGAACAACAAAAGATTGACAGAAGGGAGGTACCTGCTCTGTGCTGCTGTCCTTGCCGGGTGGTCATCACAGGAGCTTGCTAGCTCCTGTCCATAGTCCCATCCACGACATGGCACTTCCTCCCCTCGAGGGGAGACCCTGAACTGTGGGGTGTAGAATCCTGAACCTGCCTTTCAGACCTGGGATGGAACTTAGCATTAGTCCAAAGCTGCGATTCCCAAGTTGGGGTCCTGGGACCAGCAGCATGGGCCTCACCTGGGAACTGGTTACACGTGCAAATATTCGTGGTGGGTTCCCCCCACCCCCCAGACATGCTGGCTTAGAGACTCTGGCTTAACAAGCCTTCCAGGTGACTCCCAGGAACACGCAGGTTCCAGAATCATTGCTTCCAGCTTTGTAAACTGGAATTCTGCAGGCTGGGCTAGGCTAGATACACAGATATGTTTTGATTGTGTGCCCTTTTAAAAAATGCTTTCGTTGGAAATATTGGAAACCCAGGAGATTTTGCAAAATATCCAAATTTCCTGCTTTCTTTTGGAAAATTGACGGAGCTAAGAGTAGAGGCATTCCTACATGACAGAAATCAGCTATGTGCAAATAACGCCTGTCCCCCGCACCATGCCCCCTTCCTCCTTACACCTCCACTACCTCGCCTACTTGGCTCTTGGAGGCGCTAGAGTTTGAGACGCTAAGACCTCATTTTACACGTGGGGACACTGAGGAACAGACAAAGGAAAGAGCACTTTCCAACATATTTGCTGGGTGACCTGGGCAGCTTGGAAGACTTTGCAGGTACTTAGGCAAACACAGAGGTTCATCAGGGGCACCTGGGAAAAACTACAGTCCTGGCAGTCAGCCCTACTATTAGAAACCCTCGGTGGCACACTGGGCCACGTGGGGAAGGTGAAGGTGGGATGAGGGCGAGGTCATGGAGAGAGACGCAGAGATGGTGGGGGGCTGGCTATAACAGCAACTACTACTACTACAAAAGACAGTAACAAGTGCTGACAAGGTTGCGAAGAAATGGAAACCCCTCTACACTGCCGATGGGAATGTCGAATGGTGCAGCCGCCATGGAAAACAGCATGATGGTTCCTCCAGAATTTAAATGTAGAATGAACAGAGGGTCCAGCAATTCCAGGCCTAGGAATGCACCCAGCACATGCTCACACAAAAATGAGTACACCCATGTTCATTCTAACACGAATCATAAAAGCTGAAAGTGGAAGCCACCCAAACATCCATTAACTGTTGGTGATGGTCGGGGAAGCCTGGTGTGCTGCAGTCCATGGGGTCGCAAAGAGTCAGACATGCCTGATCGACCAAAAGCTTGACAGAAGGGAGGTACCTGCTCTGTGCTGCTGTCCTTGCCTGGTGGTCATCACAGGAGCTTGCTAACTCCTGTCCACAGTCCCATCCACGACGTGGCACTTCCTCCCCTTGAGGGGAGACCCTGCACTGTGGGGTGTAGAAGGTCTCTCCCATAGAATGGAATATGACTCAATCTCAAAAAGGAATGATGCACTGAGGCAGGCTACAGCATGGATGAAAATATTATGATGTGGAATGAAGGAAATTGGTCACAAAAACCCACATATTGTATGATCCCATTGGTATCTTACCAATTGGTATCATCCCATTGGTAGACAGTGTTCACATAGGAAGATTAGTGGTTGCCTGGGGATGGGGAAGGGGAGAGAATAGAAGGTGGCTGTTAACAGAATGGAGTTTCTTTCTGCAGTGATGAGAATATTCTGAAATTAGGCAGTGGTGAGAGCTGCATTGTTCTGTGCTGTGTTCTGTGCTTAGTCGCTCAGTCAGGTCCAACTCTCTGTGACCCCATGGATGTAGCCCACCAGGCTCTCTGTCCCTGGGGATTCTCCAGGCAAGGATACTGAAGTGGGTTGCCATGCCCTCCTCCAGGGAGTCTTCCCAACCTAGGGATGGAACCCAGGTCTCCCGCATTGCAGGAGGATTCTTCACAGACTGAGCCACCAGGGAAGCCCAAGAACACTGGAGCGGGCAGACTATCCTTCTCCAGGGCATCTTCCCGACCCAGGAATTGAACCGGGGCCTCCTTCACTGCAGGCAGATTCTTTACCAGCTGAGTAGTTGCACTACTTTGTGGACATTCTGAAAACCTGTGACTTGTACACTTTAAATGGCTGACTTGGGACTTCCCTGGCAGTCCAGTGGTTGGAATTCCATGCTTCTACTGCAAGGGATGCAGGTTTGATCCCTGGCTGGGGAACTAGGATCCTGCATAACACACAGCAAAAAAAAAAAAAAAAAAAAAAAAGGAAGAAAAGAAAAGGAAAAAAAATGGCAAACTTTATGGTGTGTGAATTAGATTTTAAAATAGGGAGAGAATGCTCAGGTCACAAAATGGTTGGTGAATCAGCAGTTGGGGTGGGGACAGAATGATTCCAAGCACAATGCTGTTGCTAACACTTCCAAAGCATTTACACAACAGGCACTGTATTAAAACTTTTTATACATTGCCTTGTACACTGACTTAGTTAAATACTGTACTTGCAGTGAAGTGTGTGCAGCTACTGTGGTTAGAGCCCATTTGCAGATGTCAAACCGAGGCAGGGCCAAGACTCAAACCCAAGGAGTCACCCACTCCACCACTCTGTCAGCTGGCTTGTGACACTGCGGCTGTGTGCAGGTGTGTATTATTTGTGCACGAGCCCATCTATGCGCATGTGTGTGTGCGCACGTGTCCATGTGTGCGTGTGCACATGTGTGTTTGCATGTCTACCTGGGGATGCACACACATGCATGCCTGTTTGCATGTGAGTGTGTTTTGTGTGTGTATCTTGCACACCCATGAGAGGAACTTGAGGGCCTGTGAGGGAGCCCTTCTCTCTCCTGGTTGGGTCCTTTCCCAGGGCGAGATGGAACTGGGTTGAGAGAAGAAAATCTCCTGAGGAAGTCAGTCTGTGCCTAAGGGCCCGAAGGACCGACAGATGCTGGGCCTTCGGACCAGAAGCAGCGCTGCCTTTGCCGGCCCCTCCTAGTGAACTTCGAGACCACCTTCCCAGGGGCAGCTCTGCTACCACCCGACCCCACTCCCCAGGTTGAGGCTCACTCTCTCCTTCCTCTCAGCCACTGGACAAAGCAGCCTGGGGCTTAAACAACAGACACTGTTCTCAGTCCTGGAGGCTGCAGCCACGGATGAGATGTGGGCACGGATGGTCTCTCCTGAGGCCACTCTCCTTGGCTTGTGGGTGCCCACCTTCTCCCCATGTCCTCACGTGGTCCTCCCTCCATACTCAGTGGTCTCCCTCCATCCTCAGTGGTCCTCCCTCCTTCCCCAGTGATCCTCCCTCCACCCTCAGTGATCCTCCCTCCATTCTCACATGGTCCTCCCTCCATCCTCAGTGGTCTTCCCTCCATCCTCAGTGATCCTCCCTCCACCCTCAGTGGTCCTCCATCCATCCTCAGTGGTCCTTCCTCCATCCTCAGTGGTCTTCCCTCCATTCTCACATGGTCCTCCCTCCATCCTCAGTGGTCTTCCCTCCATCCTCAGTGATCCTCCCTCCACTCTCAGTAGTCCTCCCTCCTTTCCCAGTGATCCTCCCTCCACCCTCAGTGGTCCTCCCTCCATCCTCAGTGGTCCTCCCTCCATCCTCAGTGGTCTCCCTCCATCCTCAGTGGTCCTCCCTCCTTTCCCAGTGATCCTCCCTCCACCCTCAGTGGTGCTCCCTCCATCCTCACATGGTCCTCCCTCCATCCTCAGTGGTCTTCCCTCCATCCTCAGTGATCCTCCCTCCACCCTCAGTGATCCTCCATCCATCCTCAGTGGTCCTCCCTCCATCCTCAGTGGTCTTCCCTCCATCCTCAGTGGTCCTCCCTCCATCCTCAATGGGCTTCCCTCTGTGTGTGTCTGTATCCTAATCTCCCCTTCTTATAAGGACGCCAGTCACATTGGCTCAGGGCCCACCTTAGTGACCTCATTCTACCTTAATCACCTCCTTCAAGGCATTTTCTCCCAGTGCAGCCACATTTTGAGGCACTGTGGGTTCGGGCTCCAACATATGAAATGTGGGGGACAGACTTCAACTCACAACCCGCCTCCACATAGAGTAATGTTTCAGAAAATAGCTTAGGCTTCCAAGCCTGATGAGCTGGGCTCAAACCTGGATTTGCTCACTTTGTAGATCTAAGGTCATTTTCCCTTTCCAAGCCCCAGTTCCCTCCTCTGAACCACGAGGGGGCCTCGTGAGAGTCCAGGGCCGAGTCCTTAGGTCTCTGCAGCTACCAGTGCCTGGCACACAGCACGTGCTCAATAAATGACACTTCCCACCGTGGGAGTCATCCCAGCTTCCGGTTGCTGAGGCTGCTATGGGCCAGTCCTGGGCGAGGGCTCTGCTGATGTCCGCCTGATCCTCGGCAGGCCACGGGAGGAAGGAGGCACCCTCATTTTCTGTGCGTTACCTGTACGGAAACGGAGTCTTGCTAAGGTGAAGTACCTGTCCAAGGTCACACACTGGGTGGTGGGGGTGGGGAGCTGGGGTCTGTGTCTCCCGTGAACCCTGAGGAGACGGAAGCTGGGGCTCATCCATGTAACGCCCTCATGCCTGGCATGGGCCCCTTGTGGGTATATTCTCCATAAACGGAGCTTCAGTTGTACTGAAATGACTTGAAACAGGCAAGAGAAGGGATGGGAGTGATGACAGACCGTCACGTTGACTTTGTCCTCTGGGTCATCCTGGCTTCTGAAGACTGTTTTCAAACCTCTAACAAGGTGCTGCGAATGTGAATTGGAAATATTTTCCCAGCCAAAGATGCCTCCGTCCAAGTGAAACGGGACGCTGGGCTGTGAACAGCTCAGGCTACACTGTTCCCCACTTCACCCCGTGAGGAAGGAGAGGAGATTTATAAACGATACAGCTAATTGTGTTTTTCTACTAGATTAATTTTATTGTCCCATTATCTGCTCCTTCTGAATCCACTCAGGGGTGGATTATGTCTGAGCTTTCATCTCTGGGGCTTTCGTTAATAATTAGGTCACCTTTTAGCCAGGAGCCCTGGATGGGCCAGGCCGGGGAGACTTAAACTCGATTAGAAGCCCCTGGCGTGCTGCAGTGTTCCCACTGCCAATGTCAGGATGCCCCAGAGCCTGGGAACAACAGGCTTCCTCTAACGCCTAATGTCGGGAGCAGGGGACTAGCACTTGTTTGGGGTTTGCTAGACTGTAGACACTGTAACCAGGGGTAGTTTGTCCTGTGAAACCTCACAACAGCCTGGGAGGTCAGCACTATTCCTCTTGATAGGAGAGTGAAAGCCATCCTCACAGGAAGGCACAGCTTGCTCCCAAGCGGGTGCCATCCACCCCCGCAGCCCCATGCCACACAGGCACCTCTCCCTCCAGAGTTTAGAGAGTCGGAGGGTGGAGTTTCACTCTCTTGAGATCAACAAGCTAAACCCACCAGAAATGGTTCTAACAAGATGCTTAAAACATTGAAACTGATTATTTCTCCATTTGGGGAGTTGTTTTTGTTCAGTCACTCAGCCGTGTCCGATTCTTTGCTACCCCATGGACTGCAGCATGCCAGGCTTCCCTGTCGTTCACTATCTCCTAGAGCTTGCTCAAACTCATGTCCATTGAGTCGGTGATGCCATCCAACCAATCTCATCCTCTGTCGTCCCCTTCTCCTCCTGCCCTCAGTCTCTCCCAGCATCAGGGTCTTTTCCAGGGTTGGTTCTTTGCATCAGGCGGCCAATGTATTGGGCTTTAGCTTCAGCATCAGACTGTCTAATGTATATTCAGGGTTAATTTCCTTTAGAATTGACTGGTTTGTTCTCCTTGCAGTCCAAAGGACTCTCAAGAGTCATCTCCAGCAGCACAATTCAAAAGCATTAATTCTTCAGTGCTCAGTTTTATTTATGGTCCAACTCTCACATCCGTACATGACTCCTGGAAAAACTATAGCTTTGACTAGATGGACCTTTGTCAGCAAAGTGATATCTCTGGTTTTTAATAAACTGTCTAGGTTTGTCATAGCTTTTCTTCCAAGGAGCAAGCATCTTTAATTTCATGGCTGCACTCACCATTGAGGTGAGGGGCAGATGGTGGAAGGGCTGGAGGTTAGGATACATTACCATTGACTGCTGCTGCTGCTGCTAAGTCGCTTCAGTCGTGTCAGACTCTGTGCGACCCTATAGACAGCAGCCCACCAGGCTCCTCCCTCCCTGGAATTCTCCAGGCAAGGACACTGGAGTGGGTTGCCATTTCCTTCTCCAATGCATGAAAGTGAAAAGTGAAAGTGAAGTCACTCAGTCGTGTCTGACTCTTAGTGACCCCATGGACTGCAGCCCACCAGGCTCCTCCATCCATGGGATTTTCTGGGCAAGAGTACCGGAGTGGGGTGCCACTGCCTTCTCCGCACCATTGACTAAGCACCAGCTCTTTGGAAAAGACCCTGATGCTAGGAAAGATTGAGAGCAGGAGGAGAAGAAGGTAGCAGAAGATGAGATGATTAGATAACATCACTGAATCAATGGACATGAGTTTGAGCAAACTTCGGGAGATAGTGGAGGACAGGGAAGCCTAGCATACTGCAGGTCATGGGGCAGGAAAGAGTTGAACGTGACTTAGCAACTGAACAACAACAGAGCACCAGCTAAGTGCCAGACAAGCTCCGTGCCCATCCTTGCTCTTCTCCATAATCCTGAAAGGTAAGTTATATTTTCTTCTGTTTTCCAGATGAAGTAACACAGGTGGCGGGGCCAGACACTGAATGATCAACTCATCGATTGGGACCCAAACTATACAGTTGAACATGTGAGATGTTTATGATTTTTCACAGTGATAAATAACACTTGTAGTGAACATCTTTGGGCATATACAGGTCTGTGCACAATAATGATAATAACAATTGGTATGACAATTGCGTGGAATAACAATTGGCATGCCAGATCTATTGCCTAATATGCTGAAAAGCTGACTGCTTGGTTTTCCACACCCCTTTGGAGCTAGAGAGGCCATGAACCCCAGTCCTGTCCGATGACTGTGATACAAAGTCTTCTGGGAGTGCCTATAAGAAGCTTTCGTTTTCCTGCTGAAGAGGGACACACAGACTGCAGTACTCTTCATCCTTCTTCCTGCCTTAAACATAAAAATGATGTTTGGGGCCACAGCAGCCCTTTTCTGTCCATGAGGCTCCAAGTCTGAGGATGGAAACCAACCCTCAAAGCGTGGTCATCTTTGCAATGGTTGCACTGCATGAGCAACCAAACTCTCCTTGTTGTTCAGGAAAAGCAAAGCTTAATTTGCTGAAGCGTTATTAGGGCAGGACTTCTGATCCTTCAGGGGAGCGCATTCCTGACTCACAGGCAGGTTCAGCGTGCCAGATGCGGACCATTCCCACACCCATTCTCCCCTGCTTCTGTTGCACTGGAAGTTCCCTCCAGGCACGTGTCTGCTCAGAGTAAGAACAATTGTCTCACCTCCCTTGTGGTGAGGTGTGGCCCATAGGTAAGTCCTGGCAGGAAGAAAAAAGGGAGGAAGTGTTGTGTGGAAGCTCCTCGTAACCTTCCCTCGGGACAGCTGGTGCCCACTCCTTGCCTCTGTCGCCTTTGCCCCTTCCTTCCCCCCGCTGCCTGCTTTGTGGATGTCACCATGGACCACGAAGATAAGGGCCCTGGCCAGGCTGGTGCAGCAGGGAGCTAAAAGGAGCTGGGACCTGCTCGAAGGACCTCGCGGCTGAGCCCTGCCCCCAGCCCTGACCCACTTGTGTCCAGGCTTTGTGCCCAGCTCTCTTCTTTGAGCTACTCTTAGGCGGCATTTTCTGTCACAGTCAAACCCAAAGCAGCTGCATTCATTTTCTGTGGTTGCTGTAACAAGGTATCATACGCTCATTGGCTTCAGTTCAGTTCAGTCGCTCAGTTGTGTCCAACCCCATGAACTGCAACACGCCAGGCCTCCCTGTCCATCACCAACTCCCGGAGTCCACCCAAACCCATGTCCATTGAGTCGGTGACGCCATCCAACCATCTCATCCTCTGTGGTCCCCTTCTCCTCCTGCCCTCAATCTTTCCCAGCATCAGGGTCTTTTCAAGTAAGTCAGCTCTTTGCATCAGGTGGCCAGAGTATTGGAGTTTCAGCTTCAACATCAGTCCTTCCAACAAAGGACTTGTTGGCTTAAAACAATACAAACTTCCTCTCTTAGGGTTTTGCAAATCGGAAGTCTGAAGTCAGCCTCACTGGGTTGGCGGAGCTGGTTCTTTTGGGAGGCTCTGGAGGAGAATGTGTTTCCTTGCCTCTTTCACCTTCCCGGCCTCCTGTGTTCATGGCCCCTTCCTCCTCCTTCAGAGCATCTCTTGAAGTTTCTGCTTCCATCATCACTTTTTCCTCTCTTCTTCCCATCTCCTCCCGCTTGGACCAGCATGATTGCATGAGGCCGTCTTGATGATTCAGGGCTACTGCCCACCTCAAGACTCTTAATCACACCTGCAAAGTCTCTTTTCCCATTTAAGGTGACATTCACAGATTCCAGAAATTAGGTCATGGAAGGATTTGGAAGCATTTTACTCAGCCTACCACACCATTATGGACTGAATGCTATGTCTCTCTCCCCCAGATGTTGAAGCTCTGACCCCCAATGTGACCCTTTGAGGAGGTGATAAAGTTTAACTGAGGTCATAAGGGTAGGGCTTATCCTATAGGGCTGGTGACCTTATCAGAAGAGGAAAGGACCCTAGAGAGCTCTCTTTCTCTCTACCACGTGAGGAGGTAGTGAGGAGGCGGCCGCCTGCAAGGCAGGACCAGAGCCCTCACCAGAAACTGATCTTGCTGGACCTTGATCTGGGACACCTGCCCTCCAGAACTGTGAGAAATAAATTTTTATTATTTAAGCCACCCAGTTTATGGAATTTTATGATAGCAGCCCAAGCAGACTAACACACTCACCCACCAATTTGGTAACTGGCTCATAGCCATCTGGTTGGTAGGAAGAACAAAGGCGGGAATTTGCATCTCTTTCCAAAGCCCAGCCTGCAGTGGCCAGCCTCTGATTGCCGTCAGGCCATGAGGCAAGTGGCATCCTGATGAATGCTGAGGCCTGGGCACCACTTGGTGTTTCAGAGATTCAGCTGCCAAGTTATATTGTCAAAGACAAACAGATGAACACTGCAGTGAAGTGAAAAGTGGAAGTGTTAGCTGCTTAGTCGTGTCCGATTGTTTGCAACCCCGTGAACTATAGCCCACCAGGCTTCTCTGTCCAAGTGATTCTCCAGGAAAGAATACTGGAGCGGGTTGCCGTGCCCTTCTCCAGGGGATCTTCCCTACCCAAGGATCGAAGCTGGGTCTCCTGCATTGACAGGTAGACTCTTTATCATCTGAGCCGCCAGGGAAACCTGAACACTGCAGTGAGTAGAGTTTAATCGCAGGGGTCTGAGGACTGAGGGGTTCCCTCCATCTCTGTGAAGAGCTACACTGAACACCCTAAAATTCATAAAATGACGGCTGCAGTGTGTAGCGTCAGCTGAGGTCAAGTCATGCTGCTGTAACAAGGAACGCTGAGATCCCAGCAGCATCAGCAGGAACACTCCCATCCATGTCTACTGCGGGCCTCTGTGGTCCTGTCCTTCATCTCCTGCATCCCAGACCACAGAACAGCAGCAGCCCATCTCAGGGACTTGCTGATCTTGGAGCAGAGGGGAAAGAGAGCTGCCCAGATCACATGGTGACCCTTAAAGTGCCTCCTCGGAAGGGACACACATCCCTCTAGTCACATTTCATCAGCAAAGCCAGTCCTGTAATGCAGACCTGGAGCCCCTCTAGAACCGCGAGAAGACACTTCTGTCCATGGTTCTTCCTGAGGGCAGCCCTGGGAAACCAGTATCCTAGGCTTTGAAAAAGTTGAGGTGGTTGCAATTTTGGTATAAGTAGTATAAGCTTTTAGCTTGTAAGAGTTGGATGATTGCATTCATATGGAAAATAGGACCTTGATTTGAAAGTCTATGCTCTCCCATCACCTACCCCTGGGTGAAGGTGTTTGGGAAGGGTAACAGGCATCAGTCAGGCCTAAATTTTACTCTGGCTGGACCACTCACTGGCCTAGTGATGGTTGGCAGGTGGCTTAAGCTCTCTGAGTGTTAGTTTTCTCATCTGTAAGATGGGACTAATGGTGGTGGATTGTTGTGAAGGCTGGCTCAGCATTCACCAGGCTTAGAGTAAGTGTTATGAAGCAGGCCCCTCAGTATTCATGGTTCACACCCCTGACTCAATCACCATACAGAGCCCTCATTCATTTGCTCATTCACTTAACAAATCCACCATGGTGATTCCACTCCTGGGCGTATATCCAGAGAAAACTCTAATTCAAAAAGATACCTGCACCCCAGTGTTCGTAGCAGCAGTATTTATAGTAGCCAAGACATGGAAGCAATTTAAATGTCCATTGACAGATGAATGGATAAAGAAGATGTGGTGTGTATATACATGTGTGTGCTTAGTCGCTCAGTCGTGTCTGACTCTTTGTGACCCCTGGACTGTAGCCCGCCAGGCTCCTCTGTCCATGGGATTCTCTAGGCAAGAATACTGGAGTGGGTTGCCATGCCCTTCTCCAGGGGATCTTCCCAGGGATCAAACCCAGGTATCCTGCATTACAGGTAGATTCTTTACTGTTTGAGCTACCAGGAAAGCCCATATATATACACGCATGGGTGTGTGTGTGTGTGTGTGTGTGTGTGTGTGTGTGTACACACAATGGAATATTACTCAGCCATATAAGGAATGAAATAATGCCATTTGCAGCAGCATGGATGAACCTAGAGATTGTCATAATAAGTGAAGTCAGACAAAGGCAAATATCATATGATATCACTTATATGTGGAATGTGAAAAAAGATAGAAATGAAATTATTTCTAAAACAGAACAGACTCACAGACATAGAAAACAAACTTATGGTTACCAAAGGGGGAAGAGGCAGGAAGAGGTAAATGAAGAGTTTGGGATTAACATAGACAAACTACTATATATAAAATAGGTAACGAGACTCTACTGTCTAGCGCAGGGAACTGCATACTCAGTATCTTGCAATAACCTATAATGGAAAAGAATGTGTGTGTGTGTGTGTGTGTGTGTGTGTGTGTAAGTGAATCACTTTGCTGTACGCTGAAACTAACACAACATGGTAAATCAACTATATTTCAATAAAAATTAAGAACAGAGAATAGCATTGAATCGTGTATATTATCATATGTGAAATAGATCGCTAGTCCAGGTTCCATGCATGAGGCAGGGCGCTCAAGGCTGGTGCACTGGGATGACCCTGAGGGATGGGATGGGAAGGGAGGTGGGAAGGGGGTTCAGGATGGGGAACACATGTACACTGTGGCGGATTCATGTCAATGTATGGCAAAAGCCACTACAATATTGTAAAGTAATTAGCCTCCAATTAAAATAAATTAATTTTTTAAAGAAGAATTAAAAAGTTAAGAACAAACAACAACCACCTAACCGAGGGTCTCCGCTTGGAGCCAGGCACGGCACGTGGTATCAGAACACAGAGATGAGCACTTCCCTCGTGGCTCAATGGAACCTGCCAGTGCAGGACACAGGTTCAACCCCTGATCTGGGAAGCTTCCACAAGCCACGGAGCAACAAAGCCCGTGTGCCACAGCGACTGGGCTTGTGCTTTGGAGCCCAGAAACCACAAGTACCGAGCCCACGTGCCACAGCCCCTGAAGCCCACACTCCCTAGAGCCTGCGCTCCACAACAGAAGTGACCGCAATGAGAAGCCCGCACACCACAGCCGGAGAGCAGCCCCCGCTCACTGCAGCTAGAGAAAAGCACAAGCAGCCACGAAGACCCAGCGCAGCCAAAGATAAATAAATAATACAAAAAAAAAAGAACAAAGAGGTGAGTCCGTGCAGGCGCTGCTTTCCGAGTGCTGTCACAGAGACCCACTTTCCGTCTCCAAGGAGCTGGCCAGTCTCTCCCACAGAGAAGTGTGAAAAGATCTCAGGCCTCCAGGCTGGAGCCCTGGCCATCCGCCTGCACCCTGCCGTGGGGCTGAGAGCTCTACTCCCTGCTCCCCAAATCAGAGACCACACTGCTGTGCGATCTGCCTTCACGGGCTTGCCACACAGCGGGAATGAAATGCTATCTACTCAGCTCTTTGCAAACTCGAAAGCACTGTGTCCGCTGGCAGGAGCATGATTTTTTTCTGGATGGTAATTGCATGTCTTGGGCTTCCTAGGTGGTACTTGTGCGTGCGTGCTAAGTCACTTCAGTTATGTCTGACTCTTTGCAACCCTATGGACCATAGCCCAGCAGGCTCCTCTGTCCACGGGATTCTCCAGTCCACCTGTGAATGCAGATGATGCGGGTTCAATCCCCTGGGTCGGGAAGATCCCCTGGAGGAGAAAATGGCAATGCACTCCTGTATTCTTGCCTGGGAAATCCCAGGGACAGAAGAGCCTGGCGGGCTACAGTCCATGGGGTCGCAAAGAGTCGGACACGACTGAGCGTCTGAGCACAGCAATAGAATATCTTAGCCTATTTTGAGTCCAGATCATGGGTCAGGCCCTGTCCTTGGTGTCTCATTTGGATTCTCCTGATTTTCACTACCTCCCACGAGGTAATGAAGGGCTTCCCTGGTGGCTCAGACAGTAAATAATCTGCCTGCAGTGTAGGAGACCCAGGTTCGATCCCTGAATCGGGAAGATCCTCTGGAGAAGGGCCTAGCAACCCACACCAGTGTTCTTGCCTGGAGACCATGGACAGACGAGCCTGGCAGGCTAGAGTCCATGAAGCCGCAAGAGTTCGACATGACTGAGCAACTAACACACACATTAGGGGATGACTATGAGTGTCTCCACTTTACAGATGAGGATACCAAGGCCCACAGGGGTTCCCTGCAGGCCTGTGCCAGCTCCCAGTGACTGTAGGAACAATGTTTCCAAACCAAGGAGTTTCCAGTTGATGATGGCTCGATCCAGGGTGGGGGGACTGGCAGGACCAGTGAGGGACAAGCCCTGAACTTCAACCACAACTTTGGGCCTGGGAAGGAAGTTCCTAGTCTCCTTTCAAGCTATGAGGTTTAAATAAGAGGACTCACCCAGATGTATCCTGAGTCAGTGGGAAGCATGGATGACAATCTGTGAGTTTCCAAATGGTCAAGAAGACAGACACTTACAATAACTCATTGAGTGGTAGGGAAAGCGAGGGATGCCATGAGGCTTATCCAGATCGATTCGGAGGGAGACACCTACCAGCCTCTTGGAAATGCTTAACATGCTCAGGGATATTTATTGCTTATAAAGCATCATTTCACTCATGGCTAACTCTGAGCATAGGCCATAGCTTCCAGCTGGAATCCAGTGTTCGCTACTAAAGCAGCGCCTACCGGAACCAACCCAATCTAATGACACTGGGGCTGCCATTGGAACCCTACCCCCAATCCTCTCCACCAAGGCAGACTCACAGCCAACACCTAGAAGTCATCACTGATTCTGCTCCATTCCTGACCAGTCCCCAGCCAGTCCATCAGCAATTCTTGTCACTTCTACCTCCAAACACAGCCCTAGTCTGACCGCATCTCCCCTCCTCCCTGGCTACCCCTCAGCCTCACCATCACTACTGCTGTCTGATGTCCAACCTCCTCCAACTCTTGCCCCCCTAGTCCATTCTCCAAACAGCAGTCAGAGGGTTCTTTTTATCTGTGATGTTGTTGTTGTTCAGTTGCTTAGCCATGTCCAACTCTTCACACACCAGGATTCCCTGTCCTTCACTATCTCCTGGAATTTGCTCAAATTCATGTCTATTGAGTCTATGATGCCATCCAACCATCTCATCCTCTGTCACTCCCTTCTCCTCCTGCCTTCAATCTTTCCCAGCATCAGGGTCTTTTCCAATGAGTCAGCTCTTCGAATCAGGTAGACAAAGTATTAGAGCTTCAGCTTCAGCATCAGTCCTTCCAGTGAATATCCAGGGTTGATTTCCTTTCAGATTGATTGGTTGGATTTCCTTGCTATCCAAGGGATTCTCAAAAGTCTTCTCCAGCACCACAGTTCAAAAGCATCAGTTCTTCGGTGCTCAGCCTTCTGTCTGTGAAGCAAAGCATACCTTTTATTTCTTTTAAAATTTATACACAAGAACTTCACTGGTAGTCCATTGGTTAAGACACGATGCATTCACTGCAGGGAGCGTGGGTTCAACACCTGGTTGGGGAATTAAGATCCAGCATGCCATAAACTTTTTAAAAATTAAAATTTATACACAGAAAAATTTGTTTTATAAGGGAGTAGAGAATCCCGGGATGGGGGAGCCTGGTGGGCTGCCGTCTGTGGGGTCGCACAGAATCGGACACGACTGAAGCGACTTAGCAGCAGCAGCAGAGTTCTAGGAGTTATGTGATCATCATCACTCTCAGAGCACAGAGAAGAGTTCCATCATCCCCCCTCCCCCACAAATTCCCTCTGTTTATCCCTTCGTAGTGAAATCCTCCCGCCTCTGCCCTTGGTGACTTCCAGTCTCTTCTCTGTCCTTACAGCTATGCTTTTTCCGGAAGGTTATATGAATGGAATCACAGAGTGTCCTTGTCAGCTTGGGCTGCCATAGCAAGAACACTACAGACTGGGTGGCTTAAACCACAGAAATGCATTTTCTCACAGTTGAGCTAGAGTCCAAGATCAAGGATCCAGCTGTGTGACCTTGTGGAAGTCATTGAAGCTCTCTGTGCCTCAACTTCCTCATCCTTGGAATAGATCTGATGAGAGTTTCTCCCTCGTGGAGATGCTGTGAGCACTGTCGCATGGCTGGGCTGTATTAACAGTAAGAGCCCAATCGGGGCTTCCCTTGTGGCTCAGACAGTAAAGAATCTGCCCACAATGTAGGAGACCTGGGTTCGATTCCCTGGGTTGGGAAGATCCCCTGGAGAAGGAAATGGCAACCCACCCCAGTATCCTTGCCTGGAGAATTCCAAGGACAGAGGAGCCTCGTGTGCTACAGCTCATGGGGTGGCAGAGAGTCCCTGGCGTGTCTGTGTTCCGGGCATTCTCAGTGCCCCACCTGTTCTCACCCGACCTGTCCCTTCCTTTCTCTGAGATCGCATGCAGGTCCTCCCCGGATGCACTTGTTCTGCTGTCCCCTCCCATGCTGTCGCTCAGTCGTGTCTGACTCTGCAGCCCCGTGAACTGCCGCACTCCAGGTCTGTGAAGTGATGGCTTCCCCATCCTTCACTATCCCCCAGAGTTTGCTCCAACTCATGTGCATTGAGTCGGTCCAGAACTGGCCTGGGACTCAGATGCTGCCAGAGATGGGTACAGAGGCACTCCTCCAGGGGCACCGGGGGGCGGGCAGTGACGGAAGCACCACAGGTGTTACTACGGAGATCTCCAGACAGAGGGGCAGGGAGAGTGTTCCAGCGGGAGCAGGTCCTGGCGTGTCTGAGCAGGGCTCGGTGGAGCAGGCGGGAAGACGAGGATCAGAGGCCAAACAAAAGGCGGGACTTCTAATGCCAGTCAGGCTGGCTGAATAACAGTCCCCATGGGCATGTGGGTCTCAGTTCCCGGAACCTCTGCTTGTGACTTTGTGTGGCAAAGGAACTTCGCAAATTTGATTACATCAACGATCTTGGGATGGGAGAGATTATCCTCAATTATACAGGCAGACTGTACATGGAATCACAGGTGTCCTTGAAGAGGGAGTGTTAGTGTTTGTAGTTCAGACTAACCGAACAACTCTAATTAATTGGACACTTCAGGTCCCCATGGACTGTATAGCTCGCCAGGCTCCTCTGTCCATGGAATACTGAGTGAGTTGCCATTCCCTTCTCCAGGGGATCTTCCCCACCCAGGGATCAAACCCAGGTCTCCTGCATTGCAGGCAGATTCTTCACTGACTGAGCCACTGAAGGAGATCTGACATGAAAGAAAGCCATGTGACAAGGAAGTAAGATGTTAAGCTGCTGGCCTTGAAGATGGAGAAAGGGGCTGCCAGCCAAGACATTCGGTGAAGACCAGCCACGGAAGCTGGAAAATGCAAGGAAACTTCTAGATGGGATGTGGCCCTATTGACCTTGATTTCGGCCCAGTGAAAATGATTTTGGACTTCTGAGTCCCAGAACTGTAAGAAAATTAATATCTGTTATTTTAAGCCTCCCAGTCTTGGGTTATCTATTACAGCAACCACAGGAAACTCCTATGTAGGCTAAAGAGATTTAAGTTTTCTTCCCCAGGGTCACATTCCTCAGTGAAAAGTGTGAGCAGGGATGTGGCTCACTCAGGTATTTTAAGAAAGTTATGCTGTGATATGGAGAAGGCGATGGCACCCCACTCCAGTACTCTTCCCTGGAAAATCCCATGGACGGAGGAGCCTGGTAGGCTGCAGTCCATGGGGTCACGAAGAGTCGGGTACGACTGAGCAACTTCACTTTCACTTTTCACTTTCATGCATTGGAGAAGGAAATGGCAACCCACTCCAGTGTTCTTGCCTAGAGAATCCCAGGGACGGGGGAGCCTGGTGGACTGCCGTCTCTGGGGTCGCACAGAGTCAGACACGACTGAAGTGATTTAGCAGCAGCATGCTGTGATAGGATGGAGGAGAGTCCACTTTGGTGGCTGGGCAGGCACAGGGGGTTCTGTATTCAGTAGGTGCCTACATCATCCCTGTACCCCTCCCCCTAGAGGAGCTCCTCTGTCTCCTACCATTACCTACCAAAGCCCCCTTTCCCTCTTGGCCCCCCTTTTGAAGTGTTCCCCCACCCTCAGCATCCCCATTTCCTGCCACATGACCTCCTATGCATCCCTCAGAGCCCAGTGTGAATGCCCCTTCACCGAAAGCTATCAACCCCAGTTGAGGAGTCATCTCTCCTGGCCCTGGGAGTGTGTTTCCATAGTTGTACACACTTTCTGTGGGCCACATGCTATTCTAAGAGCTTTGCATAGATTACTGGGTTGACTCAAATAAAACTGCCAGCATCCAATTATTTCTGACTTGCAAAAATGGCAATTTAACATGATTCAACCTAAATACTTCAGTTCCGTCAGTATCAGCGTTAGTGGCTCAGTCATGTCTAACTCTGTATGACCCCATGGACTGTAGCCCCATGACCCACTAGGCTCCTCTGTCCATGGAATTCTCTAGGCACCAATACTGAATGGGTTGCCATTTCCTTCTCCAGGGGATCCTCCCAACCCAGAGATGGAACCTGGGTCTCCCACAGGGCAAGCAGATTCTTTATCATCTGAGCCACCAGGGAAGCCCAATACTTCGGTTCATCCTTTACAAATTGTATAAATTAGGTGCTATTTACAAGCGAAGATGCCGAAATTTAGAAGATTAAGGAATTCCCACAAAGTCACAAAGCTCATGTGTTAGTTTCTGGAAGCTGCGGGAACACACACAGCAGCTGTACTCAGCAGAATTTATTATTCTTTCACAGTTCCGGAGGCCAGAAGTCTGAATTCAGGGTGGGGGTGTGGCGTGTTCTCTCTCTCCCAGTGTCTGGGGGCTTCCTTGGCTCGTGGCTCCAGTCTCTGGCCCTCCCTCACATGCCTTTTTCTCCTGTCTCAAATCTCCCTCCTATATGGACACTTGTCAGATTCAGGGCCCACCGCATTAATACGGGATTATCCCCTCTGGAGGTCCTTGATTAATCACATCTGTAAAGGCCTTTGCCAGATAAGGGAGCATTCAGAGGGCTTCCCAGGCGGCTCAGTGGTACAGAATCCACCTGCCAGTGCAGGAGACAGGGGTTCGATCCCTGGGTCGGGAAGATCCCTTGGAGGAGGGCATGGCAACCGATTCCAGCATTCTGGCCGGGAAAACCCCAGGGACAGAGGAGCCTGGTGGGCTACAGTCTACGGGGCTGCAAAGAGTCAGACACGACTGAGCAAATAGACAGCGACAACAGGGGGTCCAGGGACTGGGATGTGGACACATTTGATAGAGGCTACCATTCAGCCCACAGCCTGCTCACAAGCAGTGTCCTTGGGTGTGGAATGCCGTGTCCAGGCTCCCAGCCATCGCACTGGCACGGGCTTAGAACCCACGTTGTCACCACCTCCCTGCCGGGCTCCAGCTGTGCTCGTGGAACACCCACCCAGCCCCATGCACTGCAAGGCTGTGGTCCTAGACCCAGACCCACATCACCCGTTAGCCTGGCCCTACTCTTCTCCATGTTTCTCCCCCAGCTCCGCCATGGGGTCCCAGGAGGATTTTCTGACTCCTCTCACATTTTCAGCTTAAAACAAGCTGAGAGATAAACATTCACTTCTTCTTAACAAAGATGTCTAAAAGCCACTCGTGGGAGGATCCATGTTGATAGGTGTTTGTGGGTCCCTTGGGGGCACATCCTTGAGGCAAGCATTTCCCAGGCACGGCTGGGTGTGGGGGATGCAAGGAGGAGGCCACTGAATCCTGACTCGGGGACCTCACTTGTAAGTGGAGGTGCTCAGCTCCCATGAAATTAACCACAATCGGAGGCAGAGGTGGCCGGCTCAGAAAAGAGAGGTTCCAGGTGATGAAGCAGAGAAAGGACCTGAGTTCCGTTTCCTTCCTAACCTCACTGAGTCCCCTCGGTTCTCCTCCATGAAAAGCATGATGCATTATCCCCACTTTAAGGAAAATGAGAGTTGCTCAGAGAGGGTAAGTAACTTGGTCAAGGTCACACAGCAGTGAGCAGGGAAAGTGGTTTTCGAACCCATATCCTCTGGATTATTTTCTCTGCTGGGGGGACAGTAGGTGAGTGGACAGAAGTCTGAGAAAACTGCCGTGGAGAAGGTGGGAACTGTACAGAGCTAGAAGATTCAGATTGCTCAGGGTACGTGGGCTGGGCTGCAGCCTGTATTTAGGAGTTTACTTCGAAGCTGCTCAACATCCACACTCCTAGAGAAGGATCACATGAATCCTGCGTAATGGGCTGGCCTGGCCGACCTAGCTTCAAGCGCTGCAGATCTGTCCTCCCCTTTGTGTGGTGCCCATGGTGTGACGGCCTCACAGACCGTAAAGGATGCCTTCACATAAAATCAGCGTCCGGACTCTATCTGCGAAGCAAAGGTCCTCTGTTAAGAGTAACCGAGGTCTTTCTCCCCTTGCAGAGGGAAACACAGAGTGAGGTCCAAACCCCAGACCACAAAGGCCCAGGAAGTAAGCTTGGTTCTCTGACACTCTGAGGGGCTTCCTTCAACCAGGTGCTGTCCTGTGTGCTCTACAAAACTTAGCTCATGCCACCCCTAATTTAAGATGAGTTCATCTGACCCTCTGACCCTCCTGTGAGGAGGGACCATCATCGACCCATTTTTACTGCAAACAAACTGAGGTAGGCACACAGAAGTTATCTGTCTAAGATTATAAGTGGCCACCCA
Organism: Ovis aries; assembly: GCF_016772045.2. Taxonomy (NCBI): domain Eukaryota; kingdom Metazoa; phylum Chordata; class Mammalia; order Artiodactyla; family Bovidae; genus Ovis; species Ovis aries. The sequence continues at coordinate 105,442,022 of NC_056059.1, forward strand.
GGGACCCAGGCAGCCTGGTGTCAGAGTCCCTGCTCTGAACTTTCGCTAAGTGGCCTCCTCATTTTGTGACGTTTTTCTTAGAGGTATAGAAAGGCGACATTACAAAATGCCCCAATTCTCTGCATGGAATGGGGACCAGCGCTTCCTCAGCTCTGCTCTGTGCCTCATGCTTTATGCTTGTTACTCTATTCCTCCTCCCACCAACCCGTAAGGAAGGGTCACTGCACCCATTTCCCAGATGGGAAAACAGAGGCTCACAGAGGTAACGCCACGAATCTACATCCACTTGGCTGGCAAGTGGCAGAGCTGGGGTTCAAACTCAAGATAAGGGGGGATCCCAAGCCCACTGTTTGCCCACCCCGTGGCTTTACCTTCCACTCGTCTGGCGCTTACCGAGTGCCTGTGTATTCCAGGCAGTGTTTCTGGCTGGTGGGGTGCAGAGATGCCCCCTGAGTCCTAGGACCCCAGTGTCTGTTTCACTGGTGTGTTTCCTGAGGACACGTGAACTGCTGAGTCAGGGAACACTTCAGAGAGGAGGATGTGCACTGTCGGTCCTGCAGATGTAGGGGTTAACCAGGCCCCTGAGAGTGGGGCTGGAGGGCTTCTGGGGGGCAGGCACAGCATGGCAGGAGGCAAGGAGGTGGAATGACGACCTTTCCTGGTGCCCTCTCCCAGTGGGGTGGTGCTGCAGTCCCAGCGCCTTTGGGGTCTTGGGGGCACTGAGACCAGAAGGGGCACAGGGCAGTTTCTGGGGGACTTCCACATCTACCATCTGGAGCTGGGACCCCCCCACCGTGGGATGGGGAGGCTCCTGCCAGACCCCGAGGAGCACAGGGGAACAGGGTGTCCCATAGAATCTCTGGGCCCAATGCCCAGGGAATGACCGAACCCCACAAGCACACACAGACTGAACCCCAGTTTCCCTGCGTAGGTCTACTTCAGGGAGGACGTGGGACACACAGGAAGAACCTGATTTACTACCCTTGTTTCCCTGGTAAGGCTGGTAAGGCTCTTGGCACGTGCTTAGAAGACTGAGATCTCACAGCGACCCAATGTGGCCGAAGAACCAGTGGTCCATGTCAGAGCATCCCGGCAAGATGGGCCTTGCTTGGCAAAGCCTCCAGGCTGCATCCTGAGGGAAGGCGGCAATCCTCCTTATTGAGATATTCGTGCCAAGGAGTCCAGGTAGCCAGTGTGGACCCGGGAAACAAGCACCAGATCTGCCGTCTTACTAGCTGCAGCTCCCCTGGCCTCTCTAACACAGGACACTGAGGCCCGCTGAGCCCTGCTTGGTGATGATGCCAAGATGCCAGTAGCCCCCTCCCACCCGCACCCACCCCCTGACCTACAGCTGCAGGGACCCCGGCTCCCTGGGTAGCATCCATCTCCGGCCACGGAGACAGCAAGAGACAGTGTCTGGGGCTGCTGGCAAGGGCCTGGGGGGGCAAGGCTGGAGGCCACCTTGTCAGCGCAAGGGGAGCCTTCTGAGCAGCAAGGAGAGGGGGATGGGGGTGGGGATGGGAGAGGAAGAAGCTGTAACCCTGCCTGATTTCATGTTTCTAGGCCCTTCCACCAAAGACCCCCATACTGCCAACCTTCTGAGTTCTTGCGTTTTCTTTTTATACCTTTTCTGTCCCCCAGCTGCCGCTGTCACATCCTGCTGCTCTCAAATCTGCTTCCTTAGCGTCTATTTCACCAGAACACAGTGGTCAAAGTGTAAGGTTTAGAGCCAGCCTGCCTGGGTTCAAATCCCAGCTCTGCTCTTCTCAGCTGTGTGACCTTGAGCAAGTTCATCGACCTCTCTGTGCGTCAAATAGAGAAGCTAAGAAAATTATGTACTTCCTGCGGTTGTGAGAAGGCTTAAATGGGCAACAAACGTGAAATAACTTGGAATCCTGCCTCGGGGAAAATGAAAACTCCAGAAAATGGTACTGCTCACTACTCCCCATCTGTTGAAGGCTGGACCAGATCATGATACCCGGGCCTACAGAATCAAGGTCCTCCTTATGAGGAACTAGGGAGCTGTGTTCCCCCAGCAGCGCCCACAGACTGTGGCATTCGTTTGGGGGCTCAGACCCAGATCATTTTTTTTCCTTTTTTTGCGATCTCTGGGTTTGTAGTCTGTCCCCCGTGGGTGATGTTCTCTAGGTAAGAGAGGCATGCTCTGTGTGTGCTGGAAGGAGACAGGCAGTGGCCCCTGGGATGGTCTGCCCCTATGAGATCTGCAAGGTACAAGATCCCAGGCCTTTCCTCAGGGCACCACCCGGGCAGGAGGTCACATGCATGACCTCTGGTACCCACAAGATCTCGGTAGGTGTGTGTGAGCTTCTGAGAGGGCAGGTCACCTTCCTGAGGTCAGAATGCTGACTCCTCATGCCAAGCCTCTCCAACAGGCTGCCTTCCTGCCCAGCCTCCATGCATGGGGATGGGACCTCTGCCTGGAGCGAGTGCCCACGGCTGCATGTGTTCATTCAGTCATTCATCCGTTCATTCATTCACTGGACTCACGCCACGAGGCAGCCCATCAAGGGCTTCCAGACAGAAGGGCCAGATGCAGCCCTGTGCCCACACAGTTTTTGGCAGCGTCAAGAGATGAGCAGGATACCCAGGGTCTCTAGTGCCAGGGTCTGAGAACTTCTTCATCCTTCCTGCATCTCTTGGACCTTCAAGAATTCACTTGAAGGGCATAACAGTAAACAACTAGGAAGTCTCCCTGGAGGAGGTGGCACATAATCCAGTATTGACAAATTGAATTGAATATTTTAATTGAATAATTGATTATTATTAAATATCCATAATTGAATATTGATTATGAATTGACTTGAATATGCCATTTCAAAATCATTTTCAATGAATTTCAAATTCATTTTCAATTTCAAATGAACTTCATTCAAATTCATATTGAATATGAACATTCATAATTGAATATTGACAAATTGAATATTGGCTACTGGCAAAGCAGAAGGGTCAGGCAAAGGAACTGACACAAACCAAGACCCAAGGCTCCAAGACCCAAGGAGCCCCAGTCAGGGTCACCCCAACTGGTCAGCCAGTCCCGATTGCTACAGCCAGGGTTTAGGAAGGGCCAGAGAAAGTGGTGCTGGGGAAGCTGAAGGCCAGTCCATGGGGGTCTTAGATGCAGGTAAAGGAGTTCAGCTCCACCCTGAGCCAAAGGCTCCACCCTGTCTGTTACATCTGGAAGGTAACAGGCAGGGCAGGTTGCAGGGCTCACAGTCAACGTTTCTCAACCTCTGGTTCTTGCTAAGCGTTGCTCTCACTTTCAATTTGCACACAAAGCCCTGTGCAGTGAAGGTAAAAATGGCTGGGAACATACTCTGGTTGTCCCGTGACAATTTACATGGAGTCAGCATATAACCCAGCGATCCCACCTCTGGATATATTTTCAACACTACCTCTCAGTGTATACTCAAAAGAATTGAAAGTGAAGACTCAAACAGATATGAGTCTCAACAGATCTGACTCAAACATTTGTGCTCACATCGACAGATGAGTGGACAAACAAACCAGGGTCTATCTGTGCAATGGACTGGTGTTCAGCCTTAAAAGAGAAAATTGGGCACAGGCTACAACACGGATGACCCTCAGAGATGTTATGTGAAATAAAATAAGCCCGTCACAAAGGACAAACCCTGCATGATCCCACTTATATGAGGCGTCAAGCAGAGACAAGTTCATAGAGACAGAAGGCAGAGAGGTGGGCCCAGAGGCTCAGGGGAGGGCAGGGGATTGAGTGTTTAATGGGGACTGAGTTTCAGTTTAGGAAGATGACAAAGTTCTAGGGATGGATGGTGGTGATGGTTACACAACAGTGTGAATGTCCCTCACACCTTTAAAATGGTTAAAATGGTCAATTCCACACTAAATATACTTTGCTGTTGTTACTGCTCAGGTGCTCGGGTACTGAGTCATGTCCAACTCTTTTGTGACCCCATGAACTGTACTCTGCCAGGCTCCTCTGTCCATAGGGTTTTCCAGGCAAGAATACTGGAGTGAGTTGACTGTTTCCTTCTCCAGGGGATCTTCCCCATTCAGGGAGGGAACCCACACTGGCAGGCAGGTTCTTTACCACTGAGCCACCTGGGAAGCCCCACCTCAGTTTAAAAAAAAACAATGAAATAAAGGGATCTTCCCCATCCAGGGATCGAACTCACATCTCCTGCACTGGCCGGAAGGTTCTTTACCACTGAGCCACCTGGGAAGCCCTACCTCAATGAAAAAAAAACCAGTGGAGTAAAAGTGACTCTTATCCCCATTTCACAGATGAGCAAGGGGCCCCACAGAAGGGAAGGGGCAGAGTCAGAGCTCGGGGCCCTGCAGAGCACACCTGTCCAGGTTAGAAAGATCTGTGCAGGTCTGGGATGGGAGGGAATGGGGGAGGGACAAGGTCCAAAGTTACAGAGTGTGGGAGCCGGGGGCTTCTGGCTTCCAGCAACAAACAGACCCCAGGAGCTCTGGGGGGGTGGGGTATGGGATGGGAGGGAGACCCTGACAGAATGTGGCTCTTGTGGAAGGGACTCAATTTAGACACAGGGAACATTTTGGGATTCGTCCAAAGGCAGGGAAGGAGGGATATTTATGTGTTTGCCCTTCGGCTCTACAGATTGTCTTTTCTGATTCACAAAGCTGGGGAGGGAGGGCTGGAGGGGGAAGAACAGAGAAGACCTTCACAGTAGCTCAAGTGTGAACCAAGGCCATTGGGGCAGGCTTTTAGCGACATCCCCCCTTCAATCTTGGTAATAAGATGCTGAGGGCTGAGCACTCGTTTCTCTTTATTGTAAAGAGGGAGCTGGGGCACCCAGCGTCATTTTTCTGGGGAGGCCCCAAGGATGTCACCAGCCAGCACAGCTGAGGGCATCAGTTAGGTCAAGAGAAAGCTGAGCCCCACAGAGAGTTGGACCCAGGCAGCCCTTGAAGGGCAGGCATGGGAGGAGCTGAGGCCTTGGGGAGGCTGCGTCCAGTTCACAGAGTCCAGCTCCCCCAGCCCCCAGGGCCCTCCATGACCAAGGCTGGCCCAGATCTCCGGCCGGGTTGCCTGGCACCTCTCCCAGCCTCCTCCACTGCAGGCTGACCGGACACCCCCACCCCAACTCCCACCTCGTGGATGATCATCCCAGGTCCCTTACGATGCTTTGCTCTTGACAAGCTTGTCCCTTGGCTGTTCCTAAATAACCACTCAACTGGGCCTAAGAGGTTTTTTTTCTGGCACTCCCACTCCGACCCCAGGCCTACAGAGAGTTAGCTGTACCCTCTCCCATTACAGCTCCCTTGTTAAGTAGGGACCCTTTATGAGGACCACATCCTTCATCTATGGAATTTCACCAACCTTGGTCCATGGCAGCTGTCCAGCCAGCACTGACTGGATTATGATGAAACCCTTTGCGTAGAAATGAAACTAATTAAAACCAGACATAAATATACTCATTATGGGTGTATATAATCACAACAAACTGTGGAAAATTCTGAAAGAGATGGGAATACCAGACCACCTGACCTGCCTCTTGAGAAACCTGTATGCAGGTCAGGAAGTAACAGTTAGAACTGGACGTGGAATAACAGACTGGCTCCAAATAGGAAAAGGAGTACGTCAAGGCTGTATATTGTCACTCTGCTTATTTAACTTATATGCAGAGTACATTACGAGAAACGCTGGGCTGGAGGAAGCACAAACTGGAATCAAGATTGCAGTAAGAAATATCAATAACCTCAGATATGCAGATGACACCACCCTTATGGCAGAAAGTGAAGAAGAACTAAAGAGCCTCTTGCTGAAAGTGAAAGAAGAGCGTGAAAAAATTGGCTTAAAGCTCAACATTCAGAAAACGAAGATCATGGCATCCGGTCCCATCACTTCATGGGAAATAAATGGGGAAACAGTGGAAACAGTGTCAGACTTTATTTTTGGGGGCTCCAAAATCACTGCAGATGGTGATTGCAGCCATGAAATTAAAAGATGCTTACTCCTTGGAAGGAAAGTTGTGACCAACTTAGATAGCATATTAAAAAGCAGAAGTGAAAGTGAAAGTGAAGTCGCTCAGTTGTGTCCGACTCTTTGCGACCCCGTGGACTGTAGCCCACCTGGCTCCTCCACCCATGGGATTCTCCAGGCAAGAGTACTGGAGTGGGTTGCCATTTCCTTCTCCAGGGGATCTTCCCGACCCAGGGATCGAACCCAGGTCTCCCACATTGCAGGCAGATGCTTTAACCTCTGAGCCACCAGGGAAGCCCATTAAAAAGCATAGACATCATTTTGTCACAAAGGTCCATCTAGTCAAGGCTATGGTTTCCAGTAGTCATGTATGGATGTGAGAGTTGGACTGTGAAGAAGGCTGAGCGCCGAAGAATTGATGTCTTTGAACTGTGGTGTTGGAGAAGACTCTTGAGAGTCCCTTGGACTGCAAGGAGATCCAACCAATCCATCCTGAAGGAAATCAGTCCTGAATATTCATTGGAAGGAATGATGCTAAAGCTGAAACTGCAGTACTTTGGCCACCTCATGCAAAGAGTTGACTCATTGGAAAAGACTCTGATGCTGGGGAGGGATTGGGGGCAGGAGGAGAAGGAGACAACAGAGGATGAGATGGTTGGATGGCATCACCGACTCAATGGACATGGGTTTGGGTGAACTCCAGGAGTTGGTGATGGACAGGGAGGCCTGGCATGCTGCAGTTCATGGGGTCTCAAAGAGTCGGATACGACTAAGCAACTGAACTGAACTGAATTGAATTAGTGAAAGCTGACTCTTCCCCAAGATTTCCATGTCCCCACTAATCCTTAGAACCTGGGAATGTGACCTTCTTTGGGAAAAGGGCCTTTGCAGATGGAATTACCTGGGTGGGCCCTAAATCCAATGATGGTGTCCTTTTAAGAGACACCCAGAGGAGAGACAGAGACAAGGCAGTGCAGATGGAGGCAGAGACCAGAGCGATGCAGGAATACCTGAGCCTGGAGCTTGGCCCTGCTGACACCTTGACTTTGAACTTCCGATCTCGGAAACTGTGGGAGGACAACTTTCAGTTGTTCTAAGTCAGCTGGTTTGTGGTACTTTGTTACAGCAGCCCCAGGAAAACTGATACAGGTGTCTTAGAAAGAACACAAGATACTTGGATTCAGATAGCTCTGCCTCTTGCTGTCTTGGCTGAATTCCCTAAGCACTGTAAGTCTTAGTTTCCCTGGGTATTAAATGAGGATCCTAATTCCTATTTCTGACAGTTGTTCCAGTGAGTAAATTCATCTGGAACCTTTTTTTCTTGGTCAGCCATGACATGTAATCACTACTCAACAAATGATCAATGGGTCTTTATTGTGGTCTGGCTCCTCGGTTGGGCTCTGAAGATTCTAGATGAAGAAGTGCCGCCCTTTCCCTTAAGGAATTCACAGCCTGGAGGAGGAGACTGGATGCCAAATGAATCTTTAGAGTGTAAAAACAAGTGAGAACTGGGAGCTTCAGAGACTGTGGGAGCAGAGGAGGGAAATTCCAGCTCACCTGGGGACAGCCAGAGAAAGGGTCAGAGAGGAGGTGGCAACTGATTAGGGTTTTGAAGGATGTGTAGGAGTTAACTAGGAGGAAATGAAAGAGAAGTGGATTGGGAGCAGAGGGGAGATTATGAGCAAATGCGCAGAGGGATGGAAGAGCATGGCTTATGACTGGTGGGGAGAAAGGTGAGGCTGGGAAGATGGGTGAGCTGATTGGCAAGCACCTGGCCTTCCAACTTGGGCCTGGATTTATTCTTTAGTCAATGGGGAGCTGTTGAAGGGTTCATGGCATGGGAATGAGCTGACTAGATTTGTGTTTTGGAAAATCACTCTGCCTTTGGGGTGCAGGATGGAAGGATGTGGAGCTGCAGGAGATTAGTGGGGAGATGGGGCCGAGGTGGGCTGGTACCTGCTCAGAATGCTTCAAAATCTCATGTCCATTCATACACTGCTTGTTGTGGGGGATAATTTCTGGGCTGTGACCTCCCTCCCCTCCCCCAGGGCCCATCTCTGTCCCAGAGGCAGTCCCCTTGCCAACTCGCTTTTTTCCCCCTCTCTTCGTAGACTCCCTGAAGACATTCATTATCACAAGCACATCAAATCGTTTCTTTCTGCACAATTTTGTACACATTTGTGGTCCTGTGGATATACAATTGTGTATCCTGTTTCACTTAGCATCGCATTCTTCCAAGTTAGTACAAACTCTGTAAACACTTTTCTATCAAGCTGATATGCCGTTGTTTACTCAGTCAATCCCCTATGGTTAGACATTTAAGCTATTTCCAATTTATTTTTTTAACCATGATTTTTAAAAAACATTGTAATAACACTTGGTACAAAAAACTTGACCACATCTCTGATTATTTCCTTAGGAGAGATGATTAGAAGTGGAATCACTGAATAGAATGGCATGACTCTTGGCAGTTCTTGGGGAGTACTATCACATGACTTTCCAAAAGGGGCTAAAAGCCTTGCTTGAAAGTGACTGCTTCAAACACATCATTGCCAGCATTGACAATTATCATTGAAAAACAAACCCAAGAAACTTTCCCTAACTTCAAGGACAAGAAATGGTATCCTGTGTCTGTTTGCATTTGTTTGACCCCCAGAGGGGACGAATGCATTTCCCGGCTTGTTAGCTAGTGACATTTCCTCCTGTGGGTGACATTCTTGCCCTGCCCCTGCCTCCCATCGCCCCCAACCCCCACCCCATGTCGCTTGTCCATATCCTTTGCTTCTGACCTCTTACAAACACAGCAACAGCCTGGCAGCTCCCAACCACAGGCAGGGGAAAAAGACCTGGAGGGGAAATTCTAGAAAGGACAACAAACCAAACCAGAGCAAAAGTCCTCGTTTTGTCAGGATGGGAAAGGCACAGCTGGCCCCACACGTGACGGAGCTCTGGGCGCTGCAGGGACCGCCAGTGGCTCCCCCAGCCTCTCTGGTCTCCTGGTTCTGTGCTGCAGCCTGGGGCTGAGGGCAGATGGTGGGCTTGCACTGGACTGAGTAACAGTCCCCCCCGACTCCCATCTCCCCGCGAGACAGGTGGGGACCTTTGCCGCAGCGCCACGATGCTTGGACCTGACACACCTCTCCTCGAGCAGCAAAACACAAAGACTAAAAATGGGACTAAAAATATCTGTGTGCGTGAGCAGTTGGGGCAGATTCTGGACAAAAGATACCAAGAAAAACCCCCAAAAAGCCCCACTGTCACTTCTGAAGAGCCAGGAGCAAAAGCAAGGGGTCAGGGGAAAAAACAGTAGTGAGCCAGGTATTGGATTAGGCTCCCCACCCCCAACTCAGCGTTACAGTATTGTGCATCCCCTTCTCTGCACATAACACCACAGAGGCGGGGGCAAATCACCTAAGCCACCCTTTCGGCCCGACCCCTTGACCCACCCCTACCTTCACCCCAAATAAGGAACCAGCTCCACCCGCCCCGCGTTGGAACCAGCAAGCCAGGGAACCTGTTAGCTGTGCTCACTGCCCCCTACGGCAGCAGGGGCCCCAGTAAAGCCTTGCCTGAACTTCTTGTCTGGCTCTAGTTAAGGCCAGGAACCCTGATGAGTCACCCGGATCCTCGGAACCTATTGTTTGGTAATAGGGTCTTTGCAACGTCATTAGTTAGGAGGAGACGATGCTGACTGGGCTGGGCCCTGACCCAATCCCTTCTAAGAGGAGAAGAGACATAGACCTGGACACAGAAGGCACCTGACGATAGAGGCAGGGACTGTGATGGGACCTCAGCCAAGGAGCCACCAGAAGCCGGAAGGGCCCCTGGGACACCTTGACTTCAGACTTCTGGCCTCCAGGACTGTAAGAGAATACAGCGCTGTTGTTTCAAGCCAGCCAGTGGTGGGAATTTGTCCCAGCAGCCGCAGGAAAGGAGCACAGGGCTACGGCTGGGCAGGGACAGCTGGCGGGGTGACAGGCGGGCCGTGGGCCAGGTCACTGAGCAGCTCCAGCTCTGTGCTCAGCTCAGAGGTTACCCTGGGTGGGCGGCCTGAGTGGTCCCAGCGTGGACATCAGGGGCTGGGCTCAGTCCCAGCTCTGCCACTTGGCACGGACTGGCGCTGGGCTGGTTACGAGCCGTCCCGGGCCTCGGTTTCCTTTTTGGTAAGTTGAGGACATCCACAAGTCCACCACACGACTCTGTAAGGATCAGAGTTGGTGACAAGCAAACAGCATAGGCCTGACGCACACAGCTGCCCAGAAATGTTCTCTCTCCTTGGCCACCTTAGAGTTGGCCTCAGATCTCCTGGGTCCAGGCTCCAGCTTTGCGTTACTCAGCTCCATGACTTGGCAAGTCTCTAACCTCCTGTGCCTGTTTCCTATGTTTGTAAAAGTGGGCTTTTACTAGATCAAAGGAAGGGTTGATGCAAAGCCCTTCACACATTCCCAGATTCCCAGGAAGGGTAGAAAAGAGCTGTTATTCACACGTTGGAAGGGCTCTAGGGTGAAGTGCTATAGTCTGGTAACCCTTAGCTCCTCAACACTGGTCTGAGATCCAGCCGTGTGGGCATCAGCGGGGGGGCCGGTGAGAAAGGTAGGCTCCCACCCTCCCCCAGCTGCTGCTGAACCAGAATCTCATTTAACCACCACCTCCCAGCCCTGCGGCAAGGCAAATAATGAAAGGCTTGATTGAAACGAGGCGTTTCCCCAATTTGCACTCTGGCAACAGGCTTCCTAGGTGGCGCTAGTGGTAAAGAACCCACCCGCCAGGGCGGATATAATAGATGCAGGTTTGGGGTTTGATCCCTGGGTTGGGAAGATCCCCTGGAGGAGGGCATGGTAACCCACTCTAGTACTCTTGCCTGGAGAATCCCATGGACAGAGGAGCCTGGCGGACTACAGTCCATAGTGTCACAGAGTCAGAAGTGACTGAGGCGCCTGAGGACACAGGCATCCAGTGGGTTATGACTGCAGGTTCCTAGATGCTCAACCTGGACCTGGGGAGACAGAGTCCAGGGGGCGGGACCTGGAACGCACCTAGCGACTGAGCTTCCCTGAGAGGGTGGGGCTCTCCTGTGGGAAGTGGGTGTGTGTTGGTGGGGAGGTGTACAGCCAGACTTAGGAAGGGAAGGCAGGCATTTTGCTGATACTGTTAGTTCTGTGGCTGGTGGGAGAGGTGGCCTGGGGTGAGGCTACAGAGCTGGAATAAGGGGACAGAGGGCACAATGCCTAGCATACAATCAGAGTGGGTGAGGAGTGTTTAAGAGATAATTGTTTAAAGAGTGAAAGTTGCTCAGTCATGTCTGACTCTTTGGGACCCCCTGGACTATACAGTCCATGGAATTCTCCAGGCCAGAATACTGGAGTGGGTAGCCTTTCCCTTCCCCCAGGGGATCTTCCCAATCAAGGGATCGAACCCAGGTCTCCTGCACTGCAGGCAGATTCTTTCCCAGCTAAACCACAAGGGAAGCCCATTGTTTACTGAATGACTGAGTGAAGAATGGATGGACAGCGAACATCAGCACCCTGGGAAAGGCAGGAAACCACTCAGGATCCTCGCACGAGTGTTCCAGGCCCCTGGGGCAAGCCTGCACTTTGTTCCCTGCCTGCGTTTCACGTTTGAATTTAGCTAAGGCGAACTTGAGGACTTACCACACGCAGGGGCTCAGGATCCGGGAATGTTGATATCTCATTCAAGTGCCTCCCTCCCACATCGGCCCTTCCAGCGTGGGTAACGTGCCACCCCAGTCTATGACCCTCGAAGCATTCACCCTTCTCTGAAAACCGTCTCGACAATCGTTTTCCTGCTTGTCTCCTCCCACTATAAGGTAATCTCCCGGAGACCTGAGTCCCGGTCACCAAGCTGGGCCTGGCGTGTCCGGCAGCTTCAAATCTCTCTGTTTCTGTCATCACATTGCCTCCTTCTTTTGCATCAAACTCCCCTGTCTCCTTATAAAGACCCTCCTGATGACATGGATCCAGAAAATCCAGGCTAAGCTCCCATCTAAAGTTCCTTAATCAGACCTGCAAAGTCCCTTCTGCTGTGTAAGGTGGCATTTCCAGGGTTCAGGGGTGAGGATCTGGAGGCTTCCGGGGCATGGCTGAGCTGACCCCCAGGCCTCGCACACAGAAGGCATCAGGTGTTGCCAGCAGCTATTTGTTCCGGTGACAGGCAGCGGGAATGAGCAGGTTCTGAAGAAGCCACACAAGTGGGCACAGAACCACTGCAGGCCTGGTATCTGCCACAGCCCAGGGCTTTTCACAGCTGAGAGTGAACTCCAGCTCCACCAGCTACGGAAAACTGTCCTGTCTTCTCTCCAGCACGCCCAACACACCTGCTGGGGGAGCCGCACATGCCTTCTGGGGTGCAGAGACCTGCAACAGGGGAGAGGAACAGCAGGCAAGTTGGGGTCACAGCTCCACACCTGAGACCTGGGGCAGTGGAGTTTATAAGTTAGATGTCAGATTGGAGCCTTGAGAGCCGATGGGACTGGCCCTTTAACAGCCAGGTAATGGCACACGGAGCGTCCTCAGAGGGTGATGGGGTGGGGGAGGGGGGAGCCTGGGATCTGCCAGGACCACTTCCGGGGACCAGGCTGAAAGGGGCAGACACGAGAAAGCAAATTCTCTCTTCCATTGCCCTTTGTGGGGCCTCTTGTTCAATAAACTGGTTTCGCTGTCTTCCTCTTTCCTGGAAGGGCTCTGTAGGTCAGCACCCCCTTACTGGAGTGAGGAATCCAGAGGAATCTTCCTTTCCGGCCTGGGCTTCTATTACAAGCAAGCTGAGCCTAGGAAATCCGGTCTAGTGAACAACAGCAGCAAGGGGCCTGGTCCTCTTAATCTGTATCATATGAATCTTGTACTCAAGGAGGCTCTGCCTATACCAGTGGCAATAAACACGCTGGGCAGACAGCTGGACCTCGGGCAAATGTGTCCATTTCTGGAAGGGCTCTTGGTTTTTGACCTAGAAGCTTGGTCCTCTGGCTCTGTAAGCAGTCGATTCCTTGTCTTTTCTGCTTGAAATAACCAGGGAGGTTTCTGTTTTCCTGACCGAACTGCCTAGGGCCTCACGTATAACATATAATGAACCATGGTCTTGCCTTCCTGTCCCTTAAAACTGCTTTGTTGCTGTGACTCTCAAGGTGACCAGGCTGCCCTTGTGGCTCAGAGGGTAAAGAATCTGCCTGCAGTGCAGGGGACCCGGGTTCGATCCGTGAGTTGGGCAGATCTGCTGGAGGAAGGCGTGGCAACCCACTCCAGTATCCTTGCCTGGAGAATCCCATGGACAGAGGAGCCTGGTGGGCTACAGTCCACGGGGTCACAAAGAGTCAGACATGCCTGAGCGACTAGCACTTTCAAGGTGACCAATGTCCTGTGCATCTTACACACTCGCTTCGGGTCTCCCCTTCTCTGGGGGCCTCCTCAGACCCCAGCAGCCCACAGCACTTACTCCCTTCTACCAACTCGTTCATCCACTAAACTCACTCATTCGTTCACTGAAGTGTCTATTGAGGGTCTGCTCTATGCCAGAAAAGCAGGTCCTCCCCAGCGCTGACCACTTCCATCCCACGCAAATTGATGTTGAATTTTACCTGCTCCCGGAAAACAGAGAACATCCAGAGACTTTCCCCCTTTTGTGTTCTGCAGAGGCAGCTCACTGCAAAGCCCCTGCCGTCGTCCCAGGTGACTCGGGTACGACTCACAGATCCTCTCCCCACCCCAGTTTACCAGTGACATGGTCAGACCTTCCAAATTCTCATCCTTTGCTCCTGAACGATTACCTGAGGAATTCCCTGGTGGTCTAGTGGTTAGGACCCCATGATTCCAGTGCAGGGAGCATGAGTTCCATCCCTGATCATCTCCCTGCCAGATAGTGAGGCCAAAAAAAATAGCTGAATGGTTTGTTCCCACTGACCCCCCTGGACATGTCCATTCATCTGACTTGACCGAACCTCCGTGAAGATTCTCCCTTCCCCCTGGGCTCCTGAAGTCTGGCTGCCCTTGGCCTGAGGCCAGGGTACAATGATGCCTGCCAACGTCCTCCCAAGGACCCTTGGGCTGGTGGCAGGAAAGACATCTTTTGATCTATTGCCCATCACTCCACCCCAGCCCACCCACCCGGCTCTTCCCAGGCATGCTGGCACTTCCCTGGAGAGGACCCAGCCTGGCCTTGGGCGACTTGCCTGGCTCGTGTGATTGTCTCTCCTGCTGTTGCCAAGATCCTATCTGAAAAAGTCCCCTTTTACCTAACATCAGATTTTTTTAAAAAATATGTGCTTCTCTTTTTAAAAATTGTAGTAAAAACACATAAGATTGACCGTCTTAACCATTTTGAAGTATCTGCATTGAGTGCACTCACGTCGTTGGGCAACCTCAACCACCATCGATCGCTGGCCCTTTTGCATTTTGCAAAACTGAAACTCTGTCCCTACTAAGCGACTCCCCGTCATCCCTCCCCCAGCCTCTGATGACACCATTCTGCCTTCTGTCTCTAGGAACTTGTCTCCTCCAAGCACCTGTGCTAGTGGAAGACTACTGCGTTTGTCCTTTCGTTCTGGCTAATTTCATTCAGCATAACGTCCTCAATGTCCATCCGTGTTGTAACATACCGGAACCCTCTTCCTGTTTAGGGCCGAATAATATCCCATGGCCTAGGAAGATCTAGACCACACTATTGATTCGCTCTTCTGTTGTTGGACTCTTGGGGTCATTTATACTTCTTAGCTCTCGTGAGTAACATTGCTATGAGCATGAATGTGCAAAATATCTTGTCTACTTTGAATTCTCTTGGATATATACCCACAAGTGGGTTGGCTAGGTCGATTTTAAATTTTTTTTAATTAAAATTTTTTAAATGCATTGAAAAAGTTTTGAGGGGTCTCCATGCTGTTTTCCCTAGTGGTTGTCCTGCCTGCGTCGAATAAAGGTTTCAATTTCTTCACTTCTTGCCAACGTTTGTCTTTTTTTTTTTTTTGGTAGTAGCTATACTCATGGGTGTAAGGTCAGGTTTGTTTTCTTTTTTTTTTAATTTTTTTTATTTTTTTATTTATTTTTTTATTTTTTATTTTTTAAATTTTAAAATCTTTAATTCTTACATGCATTCCCAAACATGAACCTCCCTCCCACCTCCCTCCCCATAACATCTTTCTGGGTCATCCCCATGCACCAGCCCCAAGCAGGTTTGTTTTCTATTTGACGAAATCATTAAGTATTAATATTTTTGAGCACTTACTATGCTCCAAGCCCCTTGGGATCATGCAGGGTGGCTGGAGGAGAGAAGGGAACACCGCAGTGGGTTTCACGGTGAAAGCGTGTGCCCCACAGAGGCCGGGGGGCCACGGGTATACAGCGAGTGGGGGACGGTGTCAGGGACCGTGAGGTGCCTTCATACGTCCACTCTGAGGAGGGCACGAACTAGTGCAAGACAGACACTCGGAGACCAGCTCTAAGACCCACCAGACCGTGAATGAAAGCATAAAGGCTAAAGAAGCACGGTCTGGACGTCCATGACATAGATGATGGAATTCTAGAACATTCACTCCTCCAGGGGCTTTGGGATCATTTCAGCCTTCCTCTTCGGTGCAGCTGGTCTGGTTGGCCCGGTTTGCCTAGAACATGGTGTTGAGAAGATCCTGAAATCGGCTTAGTGAGAGAATGCTGGGATATGTAGACCAGTGCAGGTGCGGGGAGGCAGGTGGAGCGGGCAAGCAGAGGCAAACACTCTGGCCTGGCCAGGGCACATGCCTGGGGACAGGGCTCCTCCCTGCCAGTACCTGGCTGGCCCGGCCCTGTGGTTTGGCCTGAGCCCACAGCCTGTGGATTCCTACACCAGCTCTTCGTCTTGCCATGAAAACCAACACCAACCGCTGCAAGAGGACTGTAAAACCTTAAAACCACAGAGCTGGAGAGAAGCTTAGATTCTAGTCTATTGCTTCCCAAAGTGATGATTTCAAGGAAATTGGTGGCTAATAAATTAAAAATAAGAAAAATTAAAAATAAAAATGCCAGGTAACATATATCTTTGAGCACCGCCTGGCTTCCAGGCACTGTGCTGAGTGTCCTGGCCCCGGCAGTTCTTAGCCCATAAGAAATGCTGAGATTCCAGTAGCAGATTCCCTCTTTCCTTTGGCCGCCAGGAATCTCATGGCTGAAGGTGACACTCATGTGTGTAAACTGGCAGCGCAGCACCGTGTGTATATTGAGAGTTTGCAAGGGTCGTCATAACAAAGAACTACCACCCAGGGGCTTAAACAACAGACATTTATTGCCTCCCAGTTCTGGAGACCACAGTCAAAAGCAAGGTATTGGCAGGACTATGGCCCCTCTGAAGGTGCTAAGGAAGAATCCAGATCTCTCTCCTAGCTTCTCAGCTGTGGCAGCAGAACTGTAATCTTCAGAATTTCCTTGGTGGTCCAGTGGCTAAGACTCTGCACTCCCAATGCAGAGGGCCTGGGTTGGCTCCCTAGTCCAGGGACTAGATCCCACATGCCACAGTGAAGATTGTGAGTGTTGCAACTAAAGATCCCATGTGCTACAAGTAAGATGCGGCATAGCCAAATGAATAAATAAATACTGAAAAAAAAAAAGAGAAAAGAACTGTAATCTTCACATGGCACTCTTCCTGTGTGTCTGTTTACAAATTTCTCCTTTTATAAGGATATCAGTCACATTGGATTAGGGCCTACCTAACACCAGTATGATCTGATTTAAATTGACTGATTATGTCTGAATGACCGTATTTCCAAAGAGGGTCATATATGAGGTCCTGGGGGTCAGGACTTCAGCATAAGAATTTTGGTGGGATGTAGCTGTCTTCTTGACGTGTCCTTACATGGCCTTTCCATGGATGACAGCTCTCTGCTGTCTCTTCTCTCATGAGGATGCTAATTCCATTGGATGAGGGCCCCTCCCTTGTGACCTTATTTAGCCTTAATCAACTCATTAGAGGCCCCATCCCCAAATACAACCACATTAGGTGCCAGGGCTTCATTATATGAATTGGGAGGGGGCATTTTGTGGCTCAGCTGGTAAAGAATCCGCCTGCAAAGCAGGAGACCTGGGTTCGATTCCTGGGTTGGGAAGATCCCCTGGAGAAAGGAAAGGCTACCCACTCTAGTATCCTGGCCTGGAGAATTCCATGGACTGTATAGTCCTTGGGGTTGTAAAGACTTGGACACAACTGAGTGACTTTCACTTTTCACTTCCATGAACATTCAGTTCATAACACCTCTTAACATTATACATTATCTGTTATATTACATATATACATTATACACTACACGTTATGTTATACATTCTATGCTATATGGTATACACTTCTAGGTATGTCTGCTTCCCTGATGGCTCAGACGGTAAAGTGTCTATCCACAATGCGGGAGACCTGGGTTCAATTCCTGGGTCAGGAAGATCCCCTGGAGAAGGAAATAGCAATCCACTCTAGCACTCTTGCCTGGAAAATCCCATGGACAGAAGACCCTGACAGGCTATAGTCCATGGGGTCGAAAAGAGTCGGACACGACTGAGCGACTTCACTTTCACTTTCTATGTATGTAACATATATACTGCAGATGGTGACTGCAGCCATGAAATTAAAAGACACTCCTTGGAACAAAAGTTATGATTAACCTAGATAGCATATTCAAAAGCAAAGACATTACTTTGCCGACTAAGGTCTGTCTCGTCAAGGCTATGGTTTTTCCAGTGGTCATGTATGGATGTGAGAGTTGGACTGCGAAGAAGGCTGAGCACCGAAGAATTGATGCTTTTGAACTGTGGTGTTGGAGAAGACTCTTGAGAATCCCTTAGACTGCAAGGAGATCCAACCAGTCCATTCTGAAGGAGATCAGCCCTGGGTGTTCTTTGGAAGGAATGATGCTAAAGCTGAAACTCCAGTATTTTGGCCACATCATGCGAAGAGTTGACTCATTGGAAAAGACTTTGATGCTGGGAGGGATTGGGGGCAGGAGGAGAAGGGGATGACCGAGGATGAGATGGCTGGATGTCATCACTGACTCCATGGACGTGAATCTGAGTGAACTCCGGGAGTGGGTGATGGACAGGGAGGCCTGGCGTGCTGCGATTCATGGGGTCGCAAAGAGTCGGACACGACTGAGTGACTGAATGGAACTGAACACATATACACGTATCTCCTGCCTCTATTTTCTCTTTGTCTCAGTCTCCTTGGATATTTTAGAAATTTATTTGTGTTTCTGTAGTCTTCTTGGAGCAAGGCAAGTCTTAATAACTAATGAGGTAATGGAACCACCCTGTGCTGATTTGCAGAGGTCAGGAGGCAGGAAATGTGGCGGCACGCCCAGCAGTGTCCCCAAGGGCAGGCGTCTCCACAGTGTGCTTCTTGGAGTCCCTGGGGATCTCACGGAGCCCCCTCAGGGTCAAGGCTGGTGGGGCATAGAAGGATGAGACGCTGAGCACACAGGGTTCTGGCTCCACCCTGCATGAATCAAAGCGTTTTGGTTTCTTCGGCTCTGTGGGTTGGGCATCCACCTGCCATGTGATGGATTAAAGATCTCATGGCCAAGCCTGCTTGAAACCCTGAAGCCAAACCAGCCCCAGCAGGTCAGCAGGCGGGAAGCAGCGTCAGTGCTCAAAGCCCATAGTCCCATTTCTCTTTTCCCTACAGTTGAAGGGTCAGGCAGTCTACAGCCAAGGAACTGGAGAATCTCAGGGACCAAAAGTAAAATGACCCACCTCCTTTAGCAGTAGCACCGGTCTGCCACTGGCCTTGCTGCTGTCGTCTCTGGGAATCACAGGCAGACGAGTGGAGTGGGTACCTCAGCACTATTCTGTCTGTGGCCCCTGGGGGCAAGGGCCCAGCTCCCTCCGCTGGGTCACCCAGCACGATTCCGCGCCATGCACTCCAGCCTGTTCTGTTTCTTGCTCTATGTTATGGGCTGAATTACGACCCCTTCTCCTCCAAATCCATGTTGAAGTTCTAACCTCTAGGACTTCAGAATGTGACTGTATTTGGAGGCAGGGCTTTTATACAGGAGATTAAGGTAAAATGAGGTCATATGGGTGGGCCTTGATCCAATAGAACTGGTGTCCTTATGAGAAGAGGCATTCAGGACAGAGATAACCACAGAAGAATGACTTTGTGAGGACCCAGGGAGAAGATGGCCATCTTCAAGCCAAGGGGAGAGGCCTCAGAAGGGATCAACCAAGCCCTTGATCTCAGCCTCCCAGCCTCTAGAACTGTGAGAAAACCAATTTTTGCTGTTTGAGTGCCCAGTCTGCAGTACTGTGTTTTGGCAGCTCTGGCAAACTAATAACACTCTAGGCTTGGAAATCTACCAAATTCAGGCACGAAATAAAGAAGAGAAAATTTTGTCTATGTCTGGACCAAGCTTTACTTTCTGAAGTCTGTCAGAAATAATTTCCAAAAGAAAAAAAAAAAAAAAAGGAAAAATCATACCTCTCACAGAGAGGTGAGAATGAATACGTGTTGAAGATTTTATTTAACACGTTAATCAGGGAGGGAGCTGGGCAGATGTCCTAGCTGGTTCAACAGAGAATCCAAAGAACAGACCTATTTTCAGGTCAGGAATATTGAAATGAAATGGAGACAGGACTGGCTTTTTACATCAGGGGAGAAGCCAGCTGGGCCTCTGCTGGACAGGAGAGGGTCTGTCTATAGACAACAATTATTTTGCACTGCTGTTGGCCCCAGACTGAACCACGTTTATACTTTTGCATGATGTATGTTTAAAAGATATTATTCGGAAAATTATTCATTTTGTTTCTGTTTGCCTCTGAGAACTTCCTCCCTGATGATCAAAAACATCCATCTGCCTTGGGTGGGGATGGGGATGGGGGTGGGGTTAGGAATGTCACAGAGGAAGCGAAGAAAAAAGGCTCCAGGTCCTGTTTTGACTCTGGCATGCAGAATGAATCCTGCAGTCAGACAATAGATTCAAAAGCCAGGGTTTTGTGAGAGAGACGGGATTTTCACAATTCCTTTCTCTTCTCTGTCAGCACATCTTGGGCCAGGCCCAGGCGGCTTAGAGGGTTCTCAGGAGATGGTGAGGCCGGCTCTGGCGCTCAGAACACAGGATATTTTTTGTCCTGAAGGCACAAGGAGGAGGGCAGACAGTGTCAGCGTCCGATTCACATGTCCAGGGATCCTGCAGGTGAGCTCACTGAGGCCACCCCTTAGGAGCCAGGGGAGCCTGGTCCCCACCTCCTGATCACCTCTGGGGTCCCTTCTTCTAAGGACATGGTTCTATGGGATCAGGTCCCAGACTTACGGTCTTATTTTGGGGGGAGGGAGACACAATTTGGCCCTTAATAACCACTATCTAGTTCTAGAATCTTTTCATCATCCCAGGTGGGAATCCCAGACTCATTAGCAGTCACTCCCCATCCCGCCCTCCCCCAGGCCCTGGCAACCGCTCATCCGCTTTCTTTCTCTATGAATTCGCCTATTCTGGGCATTTCATATAAATGGAACCATGCCAGACATGTGATCTTCTGTGTCTGGCTTCCTTTACACAGCATCAGGTTTTCACAGGTCACCCCTGAGTCTGAGCTATTTTTAGAGCCCATTTGTACAGAGGAGACTGAGAACCCAGTGAACCACAACGTCTCTTAAAGCCTGAACCCTGGAGTCGGGGGACATTGTCAGCACTCAGCAAGGTTGAAAAATAAATGAGCAAACGACTCTCCTTTCTGGGACACATCCCTCCAAACTGGGGAAGAAGAATGTTAGGTCACCAACAGGCTTCCATGTGGTGTGGGGTGGGCGGCAGGGGCAGGGACTCAGGTGGGTGCAAGGGGCCCTGGCAGTCTCCGGGGGCAGCCTTAGCGTTTGAGGTTCTCCCAGCTGCAGCCTCAGCTTATTCTGAGGGGCTATACCGCCATCTGGTGGCCAGAAGCAAACCTGACATGAAACAGCCTGGGTGGCCTGTAGATTTCCTTGTAACTACATGGAAGTGAAGTGAAGTGAAGTGAAGTCACTCAGTCGTGTCCGACTCTTTGCGACCCCGTGGACTGTAGCCCACGAGGCTCCTCCGGAAGAGACAGCTTTTTATGTGGAGCACCTGCCTTCTGCCCAGAACTATGCTGGACCCTTCACAAACAGCCTCAAACTGCAGTGGGTGTGATATGAAATGGGGACTCAGAGAGGTGGGGTCAACACATTTTTTGACAAGGAATGATGCTTATGACTCACTGGAAAAGACCATGGTGCTGGGAAAGATTGAAGGCAGGAGAAGGGGACGACGGAGGATGAGATGGTTGGATGGCATCACCAACTTGATGGACATGAGTTTGAGCGAGCTCTGGGAGTTGGTGATGGGATAGGGAAGCCAGGCGTGCTACAGTCCACAGGGTTGCAAAGAGTCGGACACAACTGAATGACTGAACTGATGCTTATGACAATTTGTTTTGTGACAAGGCAAAAAGAAGAGTGTATGGTACAAACAGATCTTTAAAATGTTAATGTGTCGAAGTTATGTTGTATCTGACCACAGAGGAAACAAATCCAGGTGTAAACAGTGCTCAGCTTCCTCGGGTGTTGAAGGGGCTTAATGAGAAAATGCATGTGAGGTGCAGAGCAAAGGCTGGGGTGTTCAGCAGCTGTCAGTTGTGGTCAGGACTAGAGTCACATCTGTCATCATTATCAACATCATTGTCACCTCTGGGTGACGGAAATATATTTCCTTTTCACTTCTTGTATTTTCTGATGTTTCTGTTTCGTTCACTTAGAAAAAAGAAAAAATTAAAAAGAAGAGGGTGGGATGAGCCCCGGCAGAGGTGAGTTTTGTTTCAGGAGCAGGTTGGTCTCTGGAAACCCATCAACCTCCTGGCAGATGAGCCCTGCATTCTGGGCTGGGTCTGATCCTAGTTTTGGGGTCAGTAACTCACCCGGAACCTTGGGACGCAACCTCCTGGCTGAGTGGAACTGGGCAAGTTCCTTGACCTCCCAAGGGGGTCCCTTTCCTCATCTGTAGATGGGGAGGATCGCAGGATCTCCTTGAGGGTGTCATGGAGTTTAAAAGAGTTGACACTGGTAAAGCGTTTCCATCGTCCCTGGCACAGGACGAACATGAAGCTGCTGTTATGCCTGGGCACATCCCCTTCCCAGCTCAGGGCGTCTGTCCGATGAGGGATGCAGACTACAGCAGAGACTCTTCAGCAGAGACTCTTCATCTACTGTCCTGACATCAGCTGCCTGAGAATCACCTGGGAAACTTGATAAAATGCAGTTCCTAGGCCTTGGCCCTGACCAAGAGTCAGATTTGGTCCATTTGATTCTGATAGGAGCAAAATGATAAAGATCTGCATTGTTAACAAGACTTCCCGTTGACCTCACAGAACCCGGAGACCCGTATGGAAACAGGATATGATTCCTAAGATCCCGTCCAGCTCTAAGATGCTGGGGTGCTTCTGAAGACCTGCCCAATCTCTTGGCCTCTGCACTCCAACTTTGTAATGAAAGGCTGTTCTTGGCCCTGGAAGGATCTACAGGAGCCTAGTCATGAGCCATCTAGAGTGTTCACAGAGCAACAAAACCATGGAGACCTCATCCTGCCGTCAGGATACTGAAGTCCAGAGAAGGGAGGGCACTTGTCACACGCTGGTGATGGAGCTGAGAACACAGTCCAGGCCTCCTGACTCTGGGGCCAGTGATGCGCATGTACACATGTACACACACACACACACACACAGAGGCATTCATTCATGCTGTGGATGGCCATCTTATGTGTGCACCACAAAGTCAAGGCCTGGCGCAATGAAACGCAGTACCCCACTCATGGACACACTAGCACCCTTCCAAACATTTCACCACTCCTAAGTTCTTCCTTATTTAGGTTAAGACTTTGGGGCAGAGTAATAAGGGGAGAAAGAGGCAGGAAATACGAATTTTAAAGATTTGGTTTTCATTTTTTCCCTAAACTTTTATTAAGGTCAAATTATTGTCCCAGTCATGCAGATTTATTCAAGGATGGCTACATTGGACTCAGTCGCCTCCGACTCTGAGATCCCATGGACTGTAGCTCACCAGGCTCCTCGGTCCATGGGATTCTCCAGGCAAGAATACTGGAGTGGGTTGCCATTCCCTTTGGCAGGGGATCTTCCCGACCCGGGAACTGAAGCTGGGTCTCCTGCATTGCAGGTGGATTCTTTACCCGCTGAGCCCCCAGAGAAGCCCTACCTTGGCCAAGGCAAATCTTATTCTTTGGGCCTTGAGGATGGGGCAGGGAGGGGCAGAGGCTGGAGAGCACCATGAAGTTGGAGGAAAAGTTGTCCAGGAGAGCACAGGGCCTCGATCACTGAGGAAGGAGGCCAGACGGACTCCGACCTCACCAGGAGCGAGCTGTGTTAGAAACCAGAGGGTGGCTGCTCCCCGCCAGCCAGGCTCTGTGCCCCGTGTGCAGGAGCAGAGGGCAGGGCTCAGCAGGGAAGCTGGACAGAGAGGCTGGAGGGCAGACCAGAGCACGTCGGCCCATGGGGTACAGCCGGGAAGGAGGTGGACTGGTACACCAGGGGTGAGGCACTGTGAGACGAGCTCACCAACGGGCTGGAGGTCCTGGTGAGCGTGAAGGGCTGCTGCTGGGGCTGGCATACTAGGGAGGAGCTAGAAAGAGGTGGTGGGGATGAGAATGGGAACAAGCGAGGAGGCCCAGGGAGATGACCACCCATATGTGACTAGGGCTTCCCCGATGGCTCAGTGGTAAATAATCCGCCTGCCATACAGGAGACGCAGGAGATGGGGGTTTGATCACTGGGTTGGGAAGATCCCCTGGAGGAGGGCACGGCAACCCACTCCAGTATTCTTGCCTGGAGAATCCCCATGGACACAGGAGCCTGGCGGGCTGCAGTCCATGGGGTTGCCCAGAGTTGGACATGACTAAGTGTGCTCGCACATTCGCACCAGAGGTCAAGTTTCAAGTTCACAGCCAGGCACGCCCCCTGCAAGGAGACCCGAGGTCTCAGCCTTACCAGCTGCATGTCCTCGTGCAGGTCGCCAACCTCGCACAACCTCAGGCTCGCCCATCCTGAGGGCGGGGATGACGTGTGCTGCTCCAGCCTTGTGGGGTGGTGGTGCCCTTCACGCTGGGGAGCACCAGGAGCTGAACCTGCACCTGACTTCAAGGCTGACTTCCTTGAAGTGTTTCCATGGAAATCCTCATCTAACCTATGTTTCTCTCTCAATGGTTGTCTTCTATTTCCAAGCCAGCGCTGATGACGCCAGGATTTGGAGGTGTCCTCACGAGCCCTAGTCCTTTGTGCGAGCAGCTCTAGAGGCCAGTGACTCCGCTGTCCACACGTGTAACTAGTTTCACTCACTTGCTCTCGCTTGGAAGCTCCGTAGACAGAGCTACAAGGCAACTCACTCTGCAGGGGCCAGCGCGGCTCTGCCGGGCGGCGGAGAGGAAGGACACATTCAGAAGCTGTCAACAGCCAGGCCCTGGGCAGGTGTTTTCAAGTGGATGAGATCATTTGAGCCCTGTAAGACTACCAAAAGCTATTCACCTCGAGCTACAGAGAAGTGGGAGAAGGCAGTGGCAACCCGCTCCAGTGTTCTTGCCTGGAGAATCCCATGGACAGAGGAGCCTGGCAGGCTACAGTCCATGAGGTTGCAAGAATTGGACGTGACTTAGTGACTAAACCGCCACAGAAAAGTGAACCCACAGAAGGTTCTGAGAGGTTGAGGAGCTTGCCCATGACCTGACCGGGATGTGGCAGCCAGGACCCAGGCTCTGATCGGCGGGTTCCTGAAGCCACTGTCCAGGAGGACGGAATAACGGAACCTGTATTCATCCCCAGGGTGAGCCCTCCTGGGTGCTTTTACTTTTGGCTGCACCAGCTCTTTGTCGCTGTACACGGGCGTTCTCTAGTTGCGGCAAGTGGGAGCTGCTCTCTAGTCGCGGCGTGTGGGCCTCTCATTGCAGCGGCTTCTCTTGTTGCAGAGTACGGACTTTAGTAATGGCGGCTGAGGGCTCAGCTGCGTGGGGATCCTCCCAGACCAGGGATCAAGTCCATGTCCCCTGCACTGGCAGGTGGATCCTTAACCACTGGACCCTTTAACAACAACAAAAAAAGCCTTTTTTAACCCTTCAACAACAACAAAAAAGCCTTTTTCTTTTTTTAAGCGTTCATTTATCTGGCTCTGTCAGGTCTTTGTCACGGAAGGCGGAATCAGGGTGTATGGCTTTTCTCTGGTTGCAGCAGGCAAGCTCTCTAGCTGTGGGGCACAGGCTCTGTAGTTTGGCTTAGTTGCCCAGAGGCATGTGGGATCTTAGTTTAGAGACCAGGTATCCAACCTGTGTCCCCTGCATTGGAAGGTGAATTCTTAACCACTGGACCACCAGGGAAATCCTGATGTTTATTTTTATACCACTATTGGAGAAGGCAATGGCAACCCACTCCAGTACTCTTGCCTGGAAAATCCCATGGATGGAGGAGCTTGGTGGGCTGCAGTCCACGGGGTCGCTAAGAGTCGGACACGACTGAGTGACTTCACTTTCACTTTTCCCTTTCATGCATTGGGGGAGGAAATGGCGACCCACTCCAGTGTTCTTGCCTGGAGAATCCCAAGGATGGCGGAGCCTGGTGGGCTGCTGTCTATGGGGTCGCACAGAGTCGGACGTGACTGAAGCAACGCAGCAGGGTCTTTAGGTTAGGGCTTCCCTGGTGGCTCAGTCAGTAAAGAATCCACCTGCAAAGCAGGAGACCTGGGTTCTATCCCTGGGTGGGGAAGATCCCCTGGAGAAGGCAGTGGCAACCCATTCCAATACTCTTGCCTGGTGGCCTACAGTCCATGGGGTCCACAAGGGTCAGGCAGGACTTGGCAGATAAACCACCACCACCACGTGGTCTTTAGGTTAATAAGAATGTTGGAGGAAACACAATATTATGCAGAAAGGCAACTTCCATTTATTCAAATTAAATTATTGTATGAGTTCCCTATACAAATAAAATCTTTTTTGTAAATAAACATACAAAATGCTACAAATTTCAACCATGTAAAAATGCAAAAATAGTATCTGGATTATTATAGATGTGTCCTTTCCCTTTACCATGACCAAAATGTGCAGCAGTTCCCCGCAGTCCATACCACCCGGCCCCTGAGCCTTGTTCAGTCCCGTGTGCACCTCCCCGAGCGGCCAGGAGGCTTTCTCCCGCACGCTGAGCTCAAGGTGCTGAGATGCTCACCCCTGCCAGGTCAGGGTCGGGCTCTGTCTGGAGCTGGTGAGAAGGCGTCCCGCTCCGGAGCCCGGCCCCGGCCCCGATGCCGAGCGAGACCCGACGGGGGCCTCATTGGTCTAGCTCGCTTTCGTTCTGCAGCGTCTTCATCGCCAGCCCCCAGAGGGTCATGCTGGAGAAGAACTGGCCCTCCGAGTTCCTGTAGGCGGGGGCGGTGGCGCGGCTGCCCAGGGGGTCGGTGCAGGGGGGGTGGTCCAGGGCCGCCAGGGACGATCGCAGGGCGGCCACGCCGTCGGCCTGCAGCGGCTCGGCGCCGGCCGGAGAGTCCATGTCCGGGTAGCCATAGGCCTGGTGCTGCGCCGGCGGCACATGCGGGGGCTTGGCCAGCTTCACCGGCTCCAGGCTGAGCTTCTCGGGCTCACTCGGCCCGTGCGGGGGCTGAACCACCGGCTGGAACTTACAGGGGCTGTCAAACTCCGCCACTGAGTCCTCATCTGCCGGGTGCGCGGGGATTTTGACGGTCACGGCGGGCATCAGAGGCACGGACACGTCCTGGGAGAAGGAGTCGGAGCTCTGGGAGCGCTCCAGGTCCGGGGCCTCGATGGCCCGCGCGAGTGCCTCCAGGGCGTCCGGCCCCTCGTCGCCCGCCCGGCAGTGCGTCTTCTTGTGCCGCCGCAGCACGGCCGAGCGCGTGAAGCACTTGTTGCACACGTCGCAAGTGTATGGCTTCTCCCCAGTGTGCGTGCGCACGTGCCTGCGGAGGTCGCCCGACCCTCCGAAACTCTTCCCTGCAGGAACAGACAGGGCGCTCTTCAGAGGAGGACTTTCGGGAGGGTGTCCCCGCTGCCCCCAAGTGCCCCGCTTTCCTGTGAAGTCGGCCAAGCGCTGCCATCACCCACTCATGCCGGTTCCAGACCCTTCCATGCCCCACCAATGCGGCCCCCCAACCTGCAGCCTCGGTCTCCACGAGCCGTGTCACCTGAGGGTTCCGGAGCCCCATCTCCCTGCTCAGAAGCATCCCAGGGGGGCCTGGGCGCCTGATCGACAGCCCAAGCTGAGAAACCGCATCAGCGCTATTCAGCTATTCCCAAATCGACCACAGCCAATCTCTACTTTAGAAGCATCTTTTCTAAAGTTACTTATACACTCAATTTTTAACGTAATTTTATGCTCCTTCTCCAGGTCCTATTTCCTTTCTCTACGTATAAACTAGAGATAGGTGACCTAAGGCCTGCCATGAGGTCAGAACACCAGAAGAGAAAAACCAATATATAACCTTATAGAAGCCATTTACAAAGGACTGAAACAAACTATGCTTTGTTTGAAAAGACATTTGCTCCTTGGAAGAAAAGTTATGACCAATCTAGACAGCTTATTAAAAAGCAAAGACATTACTTTGCCAACAAAGGTCCGTCTAGTCAAAGCTATGGTTTTTCCAGTAGTCATGTATAGATGTGAGAATTGGACTATCAAGAAAGCTGAGTGCTGAAGAATTGATGCTTTTGAACTGAGGGGTGTTGGAGAAGACTCTTGAGAGTCCCTTGGACTGTGAGGAGATCCAACCAGTCCATCCTAAAGGTGATCAGTCCTGAGTGTTCACTGGAAGGACTGATGCTGAAGCTGAAACTCCAATACTTTAGTCACCTGATGCAAAGAACTGACTCATTGGAAAAGACCCTGATGCTGGGAAAGATTGAAGGCAGGAGAAGAGGAGGATGACATCCACCTCGGTGGATGGTATCACCGACTCAGGGGACATGAGTTTGAGTAAACTCCAGGAGTTGGTGGTGGACAGGGAGGCCTGATGTGCTGCGGTCCATGGCGTCACAGAGTTGGACACGACTGAGCGACTGAGCTGAAACAAACTATATGATTTGCGCGGACACACCTTCCAGAACTTCTCACTTAACCCTACGCCCCTGTGTTTGAGTCCTCAGCTATCTAGCCCTGGTCAAGCAATGGTGGGCTGTTTGGACTGCTTCCAACTGTTTGCTACTGTACCTGAGGGTCAGCTCACATCGTCCTTTCCCTTGTTTCCTTAAGATAGATTCTCAGTAGTGGACTTTTATGTGGCAAAAGGTGTCAAAGGATATAAATTTCAGCTGTAGGAGTTTCCCAGAGAGGGGAAATGGGAGGAGGAGTCTCTCCTTTGTACCTCAAGTCAAGACAGGGGCTTGATGTGGGTCCCTAGGAGGTCCGAGTGGAGTAGCACCTGCCTCCGGCATGGGGGAAATGGAGACAGCTCGCTTACTATATGGGCAGCCGACAGAGAGAGAGCAGACGGTCACCTCTGCACCCACGTGGGCCTGCAGACCTCAGAGCACAGAACGTGAGTATTTCCACAGATCAGACGAGGGTCATGCTCGCAAGGAAGCCAGCCTTGGAACCTCAGAGGGCTGCCCAGAGGGGCGATGGGACACCGACAGGGAAAGCCTCCTCAGGATGAACGGCTACAAAACCGAGGGCTTAAAGGAGAAAGTCTGGCCAGAAGAAAATGCACCTTTCCATCCTGGAAAGTGCAGCTAAGTGGGGAGGGAGAACAGGGTATAAGGGGGAGGCTGTCTTAGGAAGAAAGTAAAATGCTGCAGTGAGGGGCAGGGGGAGGAGGAGCGAGGGAAGAAGAGGCAGAGAGGGCCAGGCTTTCAAGTCAGCAAAGCTCAGACTGTGAGGCCACCATGAAATGGAAACTGTCTTTTGAATCCAAGAAAACGAAAACATACACCCACACATACACTTGCATGTGAATGTTCATAGCAGACTTGCTAAGCGAAATGAAGTCAGTTACAGAAGGCCACACGTTACAGGATGCTACTTCTATGAGCTGTCTGGAACAGGCAAATCTAGGGACCGAGAGTAGGTTAAGGGTTGCCGAGGGAGGGAGTGGGGAGTGACTGCGAGTGGGCACGGGGTTTCTTTCCTGGGGTGATGGAATGTTCTAAGACTGTGGCGAGGGCAGCACAGCACTAATGCACCCCAACTGCTGACTTGCTTGCTCCAAGTGAGCAGGTTCCATAGACAGGACTCGACTCAGCAAAGCTGCTAATACAGATTCGAACCTGCCACACAGAATCACTCTCGCTCCCTTCCTCTCCCTGCTTTCCTGAAAGCTGACCTCATGTGGGTCAGAAGCCTCAGGCAGCGAGTAGCGGGGAGGGGTGGAAATGAAGGACGGGGGAGACAGGGGCCCACTTCACTGCCTTCCCTAGAGGGTCGTAGCTGGCAAAAAGCAGGTCCTGGCTGGAAGGAACAGTTGAATCTGAGGTCAAGTTCACAGTCGTAATAAGAATAACCGACATCCTACACTAGGGATTTGAGACTGCAACTGTGATTGAAAGTGATGCAACTTTATCCTCTAAGAGGGAGCAGACAAATCACGGAGCTGCCGATACTGGTGTCCAGGGAATCTGACCCAGCTTAAGCGGGAGACATGAAGGAAGCTGCCTCCGGCCACATCCCACACGTCCTGCCCTATTTTAGGGACCAACCACAATGAGAACAGAGCCGCTCCGAGGATGCCCCAATTCCAGGCTCCCCACGGCCTGACTCTGAGCATTTTTCCTCTTTGTTCTAACCAGGTAATCATAAAAATGGTTACTCACTGATTCAGTCCACATTGCCAGTGGCACATGCGTACACAAGTGTGCGTGCACACACACATGCACGCACACACAAACACATGCACGCCCTCCCCCAGTTCTTCAGAAGCTCTAACACTCTGTGATCACAGGTACTTAACTCGAGGCCCCAGTTCCCTGGCCTGTGCAGTGATGTGCCTGGAAACTGAGCCTCCCGACGACGTCACGGATGCGCCAAATGCCGCAGAGGTGACCTTTGCTTTGTGACATGTGACACGATCTCAAGAAGCCCGCCATCCCGAGCCCACTGTGTGCCCTCGGTGTCCCGCAGCCCGCTGTGCCCCGGCCCTGCAGCTGCACCGCACGCTCTCCCCCACCTTTCCCATTGCCAATGCCCCGTGGCATTTGGGACTCTGTTATCAGTCATCTTTGTATCTAGGGCAGTTGCCGAAACCTTGGGTAAATGGCACATGAACACAGATGAATCAGAGAAGGCCACAGTGATCAAGAAATAGTAATCACTTCTATGTTACCCATGAGAAGAGGGGTGCTCAGATAAGTCGCCCAGGACAGTGTGTGGGCACAGAGCCCAGCATCCTTCCCACGGGGCCTGGGGTGGGTGGAAACTTACCACAGGCAGAGCAGCTGTAAGGCCGCTCGCCCGTGTGCCGGATTCTGTGCTTTACCAACTTCCTCTGCATGTTAAAAGACTTCCCGCACTCATCGCAGGTGAAGACTTTGTCAGCCGTGTGCGTCTTTTTGTGTTCCTTCAAATTACTGAAGTTACTGAACCCTAGAGGAGACCACACACTGGGGTTAGGCTGAGGGACGGAGAACATTTTAATCGGAAATCTTCCGAAGGGAGACGCTCGGCCGTACCTCGACCACAGATGTCACACAAGTGTGGCTTTTCTCCTGAGTGGATGATAATGTGACGCTGGACATCTCCTGAGGCTGCAAACCTGCAAATGCAATTTGGAAAGTCAATTAAGAGCCTGCCTGCGTCACTGCAGACCTTTCTAACTCCAAGTCACCCAGGGAGGGGACAAGCTGCTCCCTCGGAATGTGACCAGGAGTGGCCTGATTTCGTTTGAGATGCTAGTTAGAAAAGAACATCTTTTTTTCCTCTTCTTTTTAAAGGAAGAGTAGAGAATGATCCTAATGTTTCATTTCTAAAACAGTTTTTCCCTATCTACTTGTGTTAACCTTTCTTCCTCTGAGGTGATCGCTAGGTGGGCTGGGGGCGGGGGGTGGGAGGGCAATCCTGGCCCAACCCAAGCCCCAGTGTGGAGCTAAGTTCCTCTCTGTCCTGCCTCACTTGATTTCAGGACCACAGGTTGCATCTGGGAAGATGTATCTGGTAACACTATAAACACATTTACTTCTAAATGGGAGTTCAGAAGGCTCACACTGAAAACACCCTGAGAAACAAGACTCTCAAGGACCCGCCCCGCAGCAAAACAGCAGAGGGCCTGTGCTACAAGGCACCCCAGACAGGCAGGACCCAGGACCTGGGTGCTAAACCTGGCCTTCAGTGTCTGGGTAGCTGCAGAGACACTATCAGGCCAGGAAGCCTTTATTTCTGTTTTCTACCATCTGTAGAGACAACTGCTTTTTCTGGAACTGAATCAAGGGTGCTGCCCCATCCCAGTAGAAGACTGTGACTATAACTGCCCCGTATCATCCCACCCCCACCCCCGACTCCTGAATACAAACGTATCAGGAGCAGAAAATGTCAGTGTTCCCATCACAGCACTTAGCATACAGTAGGTGCCTAATAAATGCTGAATGGCTGAACGGTTAAGTAACTGGTAGAGGCCTGGCCATTGCCTCCTGTCCTAGAACGACCAATCACCAGATGATGACCAATCACCAGATGATGACCAATCCCCAGATGACAGAGGGAGTGGAATCCCAACGAATGCCCCCGAGGGGCAGGGGTACGCTGCAGGCTGGTGTGCCCACAGGAGGGGGCACCTCCACCTCCAGGGGGAGACTGTGGTCCCCCAAGTCCTTGGCCTCCCCGGCCCTGAGGCTCGCCTGTTCTTCCTGCGGCTGCACTCTGCCTTTCCACGGGTCTGCGAGAGGGGCTGGCATGCCCCCAGCACTCCCTCTCCTGATTCCAGGCGTTCAGGCTGCCGAGTCTCATTTCCCTACCAGACGGTCACCTCCATGGGACCAGTCATCTTTTAACAGACATTTCTGGAATGAATGGAAATTTTAGCGTAATTCTGTTTCCTGTAAAATCCCATTTCCTACAACTGTGTCCTAGATTCTCCTTTGAGTAACATGCCCATCTCTTTCCGCTGTTCTCATGTGTGTCACAAGGAAGGCCAGCAGGCTGGGCTCTGCTGTGTCCCTGGGTGGCAGCAGCCCCGTGGGGCTCGGAGCTGCCGAGCCGGCTCCCCTTGGGCAGCTGACCAAGCCCTGCACTGACCTCTTCCCGCAGACCTCGCAGATGTACGGCTTCTCCCCAGAATGCCGACGCAAGTGAGTCTGCAAGTTACCCGCCTGCAGGAAAGGAAAAGAAAAAATATGCCAATAATGGAAAAAACACTTTTTTAAGGGCACATACATTCAAAAGGGACACTGACAGATTTAGCCAGGTTCCAGTCCAACTTCCCAGTGAAGATCCCAGATGCACGACTCAGAAGCAGCCACGTGCAAGGAGATGGAGGCCCAGCCTGGTTCTGATTTGGGAGCGGCCCCTGCCTGGCAATGAACTGAACAGGGGGCGACTGATTTCAGCTCGGCTCCATGCCAGCCCCTGGCCTGTCCCTCAACAGGGAGACAGGCCGCCATGTCCCTGTAAAATGGGCCCGACATTCTGTGGGGGCTGCTTTTAGGTTTGCTAAGCTTGTATTTTTAACAGCTGTTGATGTATTATATTTCTTTTTTTTTAACCTCGACCACCTACATGCAAACATCATTTGAAAAAAGGTAGCACTTGTACTTGGTCATTTCGGTATTCATTGTTTTTTCTTGTAAAACATGCTTTTGTTCATAAGGAAGGTAAGACATTTACAAAAAGTCTTTCTTCTGGTGGTACAGTTGTTCTTACTGACAGGTTGGTCATTTTTACTTCTGTGCAAAAAAAGCAAATCAGGAGCTTCATGGTGGTCCTTCAGCTGCAGGCCTTTTATGTTTCTAATCTCTGAAACAGCAGGGCTTTACGAAGAATAACTGATTTAAATGGAGATCACAAAATAGATTTCCATGTGCTAATCAACAGGAAATCAACACTAAATTGCCTAAAGTACAGTGAAATTAAACCTGCAAATGCCTGACTTTACAAAAGCTACTGGCAAATGTTTCAAATTAGGACTGGAAAACACAATCTTCCATCGCTGTGATTTACATTAACAGTCTCAATCTGCCACTTCCCAACTTAATTTTTCATAGTGTTCTGCTATGAACAACACTGAGGAGGACGAAGATATCCAAGGTAATAATGTGCAGGCCTTACGTACAAAATAAGCCAAAAAAGAGAATGAACAATAATCCCCAACTCATAACTTTGGCTTGTAATTTTTTTTTTTTTTGGATAGGTATGAAGTGGATTTATTTAGAGAGAAACACACAGACACTGTGGGCCACCTCAGAAGGCACGAGTGGCTGGCTTAAACTATATTTTAGATGAGATTCAAAGATAGTTCATGGTTATAGGACTGAAAGTATAAAGAAAACTGCGGATTTCATGTTATGTAACACAGAAGATTCTTTAAATCTATCAGAGTCTGAAAAAACTGAGTTAGATACTGTATTTCAAAATATGATAAATATGGCTTAAGGAAAAAAAAGCTGGTTTATTTTAGGTAACCAAAGAGAAAGTATTTGGCAAAACAATGGGAAATACCTAGCTTTTAACTGAATGACTATTAATAACAATAATAAAACAGCAAATGTCAACAGCAATAGACATTTGGTCTACTCACACATAACCAAATTACCCTCAGAAATTGGTATTATGGTCTCTGTTTTCTAGGTGTACAACTGAGATTCAGATAAATAAATCAGTTGTTCTGGTTACACAGTAGGCCAGAAATTAATGCTGGTTGATCTGAGCTTAAACTCTTGTCTTCCATGAGGGCCTGCAAGCTTCTGTGAATAAGCTAGCTTGTGCTGAATTCTCAGTATGACAGTGACTGTGCTATCCAGGAAACGGCTCACTGGATTTAAGATAACACACATTTTAAATCAGTCACTTCCAACTTTCAGAAAAGCTGGTCATTTAAATAACAATTTGTATGGCACCATCTGCTCAATGGTTTAATTAGATCCTTTGGTTCAAGTTCTTATATAAACCACGTATTATGGTTAAAATACATTCGGATTCAATTCTTAGCAATGGTGCATCTTTCCTTTTTAAATACAGCTTAACAATTACTTGTTTTCAAAGTAAATAAAACCGAATAGTCTTCCACTTAACATTACAGTCGTGGTGGTTTAGTCGCTAAGTCATGTCTGACTCCTGTGACCCCGTGGACTGTAGCCTCCCAGGCTCATCTGTCCATGGAATTCTCCAGACAAGAATATTGGAGTGGGTTGCCATTTCCTTCTCCAGGGGATCTTCCCAACCCAGGAATCGAACCCAGGTCTCCTGCATTACAAGCAGATTCTTTACCGACTGAGCTACAAGGGAAGTTCAATATTACAGTAAACAACAGTAAAACAAACTTTAAGATGTTTTCTTAGCTATTTAATACTGAAAATGTATAATGAAAATGATTATCATTCCCCTTGATAAAGGAGTATATATTAGTCTGATAAATGGCATAAAAGTAGATTAAATAATGGAAAGATTCAGGCAAAAAAATTTCAATCATGCACTCAGATAATGTATACCAAATTACATAGCAAACTGGGGCCCCGATTATTTGCCCTTTAGTCAAAAGTCGTCATTTTTAGTAATTTTGCTATGCCCTGCGTGCTTGCCTGCTAAGTCACTTCAGTCATGTCTGACTCTTTGTGATCCTATTAACTGTAGCCTGCCAGGCTCCTCTGACCATGGGGTTCTCCAGGCAAGAATACTGGAGTGGGTTGCCATGCCCTCCTCCAGGGGATCTTCCTGACTCAGGAATTGAACCCTAGGCTCCTGCATTGCATGTAGATTCTTTACCACTGAGCCACCAGGTTACTAATTATATCCTAAGTACAAGGACGACATCTTAGAAATTATCTACGTACTGCTGGATCCATGAAAACTCCAGCAAGGGGTAAATACCAGGAGGTCTCCTTTGTTAAGAGTTTACTATGAGTGGAACACTTGCTCACCAGTTACAAACTGACTTTCAGAGAGTCCTTACAATGTCCTCATAAAGTGCCATCACCAGCTCCAGGAGGTAAACAGAGGCCCTGGGAGGGGAGCAGCCATGGCCCCTACAGCTGGCATGGAACACTCCCCAATTCGACTTTGTGGACTCAAAAAGCTTGTGCTGCTGTTGGGGTGAAAAATATTAGCAAAAAAGGAAATTCTACCCTTTCTAAGTGGACACCACTTTAGTTTAGGATGGAGTTGTCAGAACTCAAAAACTCTGCTGCAGAAAAGAAGTTAACACCTGGTTTGTTGAATAATTTAAATAAGAAACTCCTTCCAACAGGTACCTGAACCTCAGTATTTAACCGTGATCAAATCAAGCACATGTTCTCGAGCAGAGTACCCCTCTAGTGTTTCTGTACAAAATCGGGAACTGTGAGACTTTACAGACCAAAGAGAAGTCAGATCTTAAAAGTCATCGTGAGAAGTTTTAAGACTATGAAACAGAAAAAAAAAAATCTAGAGATTAGCAGAAGGCTGTCACCTAAGGGACAATGATTACTCCACTGATAAAAGGACATTTAACATCAAAAGTGTGGGAAACACCACCGCAGAGTCGGAAGATTTAATAATTTAGGTCCACTGAAGTATTGCTTCTGGCATATTCACCACAGATGGGATACAGCTTTGCCACCTCTGGCATGGGGCTGCATCAGCACCCTGGAAAATGTCTCAGCAGCCTCCCAGGGATGCAGCGCCCTGCCAGTCACACCCTGCACAAAGGAGATGCGGGGATGGTACTGAACCTCTCAGAACCCGACCTTCCGCAGCAGCTGTTCAGGGTCTCTATTCTGCTTCACTGGAGAGGCGAGGCGACTCCCCTCCCCTCCCTCAAGACAGCTGAATACACCGGGTTTCCCTTTGCCTGTTTTTAGATTTCGCCTGTTTGCACTGAACAGCCCGGGTTCTCCTGCACATGGGAGACACGTGGCTCCCAACGGGGCCTCAGGCACACTGTCAGCTACTGCGTGACTCTCACTTGCTGCTATCCGGGCAAGGGCCGTGTCTGAAATTGCGTTAATACATGCAGAGCCGGCTGTCACAATCTAGGCTTGTCACAGCTTTTCCAAAGCTGAAGTAAACTGTTTGCTGACTCATTATTAACATTGTGGCTAATTTTTTTTTTTTTAAAGACTAACCAACCCTATTAAATACTACAATGAATAAAGTTAATTCTTATTGGTAGGTCCACTTTCTGAATCTTCCAGAAGGGAGGGTATTTCCAGTCCACTGTAACCACATGTTTTCCAGTTCATATGAGAAATGAAGGCCCGGTTACTAAGTGTAAACACTGCCACTGCTCCCTCCGCCTGGAATGCCAGAGCCTCAGGCCCATCAAGGCCTCCCATCCTCAGGGCCCCGCCCCAGTCACGGGACACATCCCATGACCTCACCCACCCAAACATCACAACTTTCAGGCAGGAATGACCACGCCCCTCTTCACCCAAGCTGTTCCCCGCACAAGAGCCATGGAAATTCCACCGTTTCATTGTGCTTTACCACTTTATGCACCTGTTTCTTCCTCTAAACACAAAGCTCCTTGAAGCCTTATTCATCTTTGTGCCGCAGCACAGGCAGAGCTCCTCAGACACTGCAGGCTTGTAATAAATACTTGTTCAAAGAGTCCTTATTCACAAAAACTTCATCATTACATTAGGAAGTAAAACAGCGATATACATCTAAAAACCGTAAATATATGGTTATGTTCATTAAAAAAAAAACTCGATGTCTATAAAAGTCTGATAAAAACACAGACACCGATACAGAAGAGGAGGATTTCTGTAGCGTCTATCAGACACGGCTGCCCTTGGTGGGACTTGAGGGGAACAGGTAGGAAAGGTCTGAAGCAGAGGACGGGGTGCTATCAAAACCACCGTACTCAAACGCGCCGACACTGAAGCCCCAGCCCCAGGCAGCAGTGCCAGAATCTCTGAGGGTGAGCCCAGCATTAACTCCAAGAGAGAAAGCTGAAGGCAGACCCAATGCCTCAGTGTCTGGTTTCACTTTATTTGACTAACAGTGAAAACCCACGGGATTCTGAGCAAGAAAAGGATAGAACCTAAACTGTTACCACAGTGTATATGTATAAAGGACTTTCACGTCCTTTTTTTTTTTTCATTTAATCCTCCTAATATTCCCATGAGGTGGTATCATCTCTATTCTAAGAATTAGAAAAATGAGACCCAGAGAAGTTGTGATTGCTATTATTAATGGTTGTTAAGCCACTTTTTTAAGGCTTCCCATTACACCAAAGCTGGAAAGATTAAAGTGGTGGGGGGTGGAGTAGTGGGGGAGTGTCCCTTCGGAAGACTGGTCTGTAAGAGCAGAGAGGACAAAGAAATGAGAGGCAATGGCCACGGGAGAGGGGCTACTGATGTGTCCTGAGGACTCACCACGGGCCAGGCGTGATGCTGAACATCTTCAGTTGCTCAGTCATGTCTGACTCTTTGCGACCCCATGGACTGTAGCCCACCAAGCTTTTCTGTCCATGGGATTTTCCAGGCAAGAATACTGGAGTGGGTTGCCCCATCCTTCTCCAGAGGATCTTTTTGACCCAGGGATCAGACCCTCCTCTGCCTGCATTTGCAGGCAGATTCTATACCACTGAGCCACCTGGGAAGCTGACTGTCTTATAAACTCATTTACTCCTCACACACCACGAGGGCCAGTGGTCCCACACACTTGCTTCACAGATAAGGAAGCCAAAGTGCCAAACACGGAGACTGTCCGAGGTCAAAGCAGAAAACCAGAGGCTGGATCCAAATCCACACTGTCTGGCTCTAGAGGCTGAGTTCTGACCTCCAGGGCAGGCTGGCAGGAAGCAGCACAGGCCTCAGCTAGAGTGCATGGCAGGTAGACCAGCAATCCCTCCACTCAGCTCAGCAGAGGCTTACGGAACACTTGGTGGGGTGCACAGCCCCTGCCTGGACTGATAACGACAAGGACCACACTGGGGCATGGTGAATTATGGCTCACAGCCAACAGGAAGAGTGAAAAGCAGCCAGATGGCAGGTCTGGGCGTGTGGGAGGCTGAAGTGGGCGTCAGCGCTAGGGCCAACCTGCGGTTCCTGTGCTCCACGGGGCGAAGTGGTCCAGCTCCTCCACCGAGGCCCAGCCCCAGGGTCCTTCCCCAGTCAAGGAGCATCTGTACATGCTCTTATTCCACGATTGCCATGCGAGTGTAGAAACGGTTGTGAACTATCTCCTCTGGGCACTGGGCCTTTCGAGCAGCTTCTGGGAACAGCTACCTTCTGTTGCAGAAGGATAAGCAGGTTCCCACAGCCATTCTACCGTGTTCAGAATACCTCTGAAACCTTCGCTCTCTCTGTCTGGTGCCCAGATGAGTACAGAGCCTACATGAGGACACACACACTGGCCAAGTGAGAGGACATGTGCAAAGGCAGGGAATGCAAAGTGTGTGGTCTTTTCTCCAACACCCTAACATCTACAACCCCAATCAGAGTAAGAAGGCATCTGTCTTGGGTCCAGGCTGGCATAAACTGCAGTCCCCACGTGTGTGTTCAGTTGTTCAGACTCTTTGTGGACACGGACGGTGTCTTGCCAGGCTCCTCTGTCCGCGGGATTCTCCAGGCAAGAATACTGGAGTGGGTTGCCATTTCCTTCTCCAGGGGATCTTACCCACCCAAGGATCAAACCCATGTCTCCCATACTGCAGGTGGATTCTTTACCACTGAGCCTCCTAGGAATCCCCCAGCCCTCAAGTGGTGCTCAATATGGTTTATATCATGCACAGGAAGAGAAGAAATACACTAGAATTAGACCCATCGTTAATGAGGGATAAGGTATTGTGAGAGTTCACAGTTATGCTTATAAAAAAAATGGTACCCCCACAATGAGCTAGAAATTTTTTTTTCTTGAAAATTTTCTCCTGATTTAGTCTGAAGTCTTTTAAGTTACAGATATCATCAGTCTTCTCTCACAAGTCCCAAAATTATGTCTCATCTGTAATAAAAATAAACACTAGGTTTCAGGTTTCTGATTATTAACAATAAATAAAAGTATTCCCACCTGAGAGAAGTGTTTCCCACAAATGTTACATTCA
This sequence comes from Ovis aries, assembly GCF_016772045.2. Classification (NCBI taxonomy): domain Eukaryota; kingdom Metazoa; phylum Chordata; class Mammalia; order Artiodactyla; family Bovidae; genus Ovis; species Ovis aries. Next base: position 105,481,092 of record NC_056059.1, read on the forward strand.
AAAGGTTTCTCACCTAAAACAAAAGAAAACAACAGCGGGTAAAATCATTAGTAATACCTGCACGACAGGTTTCCACTTACAATGTTTAAACTGCCTTCTGTGTCCCACCATTCAAACAGAGCATAACGTACTTCACCATCAGGGTATGAACATGGGGAGCCTCTGTCCTCACCATCTCTCTCACCCTCAGATGACAGGCAGAGATGATAAAAGTGAGATCTATATCTGTGTGTGTGCTCAGTCATGTCTGACTCTGTGACCCCATGGACTGTAGCCTGCCAGGCTCCTCTGTCCACGGGGTTTTCCAAAAAGAATACTGAAGGGGTTGCCATTTCCTCCTCCAGGGGATCTTCCTGATCAAACCCATGTCTCCTGCATCGGCAGGCGGATTCTTTACCACTGAGCCACCTGGGAAGTCCCAATCTATATTTACTTCTCTCTTTAAAAAAAAAAAAAAAGTGGTTCTTCAAATTTAAACCTGTATTGAAATCAAACATATTTATGTGCACTCAAAGTACACTGGGGCTTTGGACACAGATTTCCCTTTCAGTCGAAAATCAAATGTGAGTTTTCTTGCTGAACAGCACAAACCCATCTTTTAGCCTGGCTCCTGCACTGACCACAGGTGAGTCCTAACAGAACCAGGGGGACTCATCCATTTCACATGAGGTATGAACCCCAAACTGCTCCAAGGAGAGCAGGACCTCCTGAGCGTGTGCTGGGAAAAAGCCCCTCCCCACTGCCTTTTAGCCTTGGTTGAAACGTGCTAACAGAGTAAAAGAAGATTCCACCATGGGACGTGTTCCCTTGCTGACTGCTTGGCCCCTCTGACTTCACTAACTTTGAATGATCACATGTTGGGACAGAACAGATGTAGAGAATGGAACTCTACTACAAAGAAACCACAATGGTTCTGAAGGCAGTCTCCAGAAAATGGTCTGTTTAAAGACATACTTCAGGTACTGCCTTTAACCTATAGAACCCTAATAAACAGACCCCACGAAGGCCAAGAACCTTTCACTTTCCCCATCCCCTCAAATCAAGTGCTTTCATTAAGATCCCTTCTAAAAAATGTTTCCCCTCCTATTGTGTTGCTGGAGTTGGCTAGCTTTCTGGGCTTCTGCTAAAGTACTTTTGATCTTTTCCTGAAACTGTTTAATGGCTTCCCCAGGGATGAGTGGGGAGCTCCTGAGCAACAAGTACAGGTGACCCTTGAACCACAAGGTTTTAACCGTGCAAGTCCACTCACACGTGGATTTTTTTCAATAGTTAGTATCACAGTACTACATCATGGAGGTTGGCTGAATCTGCAGCTGTGGAGGGACTGGTACATGCAGGACCAACTATAAGTTATACCAGGATTTGACTGCTCAGATGGGCAGCATCCCTAAGCCTGGCGTTGTTCAAGGGTAACTGTAATTATAACCACATGGATGCGGCATTTTGAACTACATTTATGTCTGAAGATAAGGGAGATAATAGATAACATTACATTAAAGCCCCCACTATGAGATACGAGAGTCTGAAAAAAGAGGTTACTAGTTCCTTAGAGTCTCAGGTGACCAGGGTTAATAACCCTACACCAGTGGTTCTCACACTTTTTGCTCTCAGGACCCCTTCACACTCTTAACAGTTGAGGACCTTAAAGAGCTTTTCCTTATGTGGGCCATATCTGAGGGTACAGTCTGTATTAGAAATCAAAACGGAATGATTTTTGAAAGAAACGGCCAGACATTTTTCACTGGCCACCAGGTGAAGCCCTCAACACACATTCTGCAGCCTTGAACTGACGCCACTGTACACTTGCCCTGGAGGAGGAAACGGCACCCAGCTCCAGTCTTCTTGCCTGGAAAATTCCAGGGGCAGACGAGCCTGGAGAGATACAGTCCACGGGGCCACAAGGAGTTGGACACGACTGAGGGACTGAGCACTGTACACTTGTGGGGGAAGCAGGAGGGAAGGAGGAGCATCCTACATGAGGCTACAAATGGTTCTGGCCTCACTGACCCCCTGAAAGGATTCCCCAAACCATACTGAGAACTGCTGCCCTTCTCAATCTACTTATGTCCCAGGAAGCAACTGTGCCACAGAACTGTCTGACTGCTATTATTCAAAGATGTTCTTGCAGGATAAAAACAAGTCTTGTTTCCTTTAAAGCTAAAGCAGGTAAGTTTCTCAAATAAAAATTATACTGATCTTTAGGCTCCAGAAAATTACAGAATGATCTAAATAAAGCTTTTTCAGGGCAAAATTTAGTCAATGGTACTGTCTTTGTATGGAATAATTTTGAGCAACTAGTAAAAACAATGATAGTAGTTTATATTCAAATACAACAAAATTTATAGAAGGCTTTCATAAATATTAGTTCAGTCTCAACAATGCAATAAGGGAGCAAATGGAGAATCAGGAGTGATAACAGGACATCACACCAATAGTCACAATCACACAAGCACCTTGAAAGCAGTTAGTTTAGAAGCTTCCTGAACATACTCCTTCTCATGCCTCGAAGATAATTGCCAATAATGTGTAATGTGTACTAGGGTCATCAGGCTTAAGTGCAAGAAAGAAAGTAATATACATGTGTTATATTGCATACTGTATAAATATTGTATAACACTTTTTCAAAAGCTTTGGAAAAAATAAATATTTTGGAAAGGGGAAGAGGTATAAGCTAAGGTAACAGAACTTTGAAAATTCAGTGTTCAAATGGAAGAATTTTTCACTTGAAAATACCAAATGGTTAAAGCTGATCCTCATTCAGAAGTTTACCTCCTGCCTCCCAAATCACAATTTTTAAAATCTGACATTCAAAGAGGGAGGGGACATGTACACCTATGGCTAAGTCATGTTGATATATGGCAGAAATGAAACCAATATTGTAAAGCAATTCTCCTTCAATTAAAAATAAATAAAATTTTAAAAACACATTAAAAACAAACAAAAAATTTGACATTCAAATTACTTTCCAAAGCTTTCAGAATTACTCAAACTAAACTACTTTGGTCTGAATTAACCAACATCATGCTTTAAAAAAAAAAAAATCTAATTCTGAAGAAAGAACTAAATATTGCTTATCTGTTTTAGAATTAATTTGAAAATCTGAGTGAATCAAAAGAATCTGCCATACTTTGAAATGGAAAGCTTCTCATAGAAAACCACAATTAAAAGATGAAAAGTGCACCATCTTTTAAAAATGGCTCTATGAAAGCTTTTACTAACTTAAGATTATTCTTTAAAAGACATCACCAAAAACACAAAGCAGAAGACAGCGAACACTCTTTGATTTGGGGGGTAAATATCAATGACATCATCAAGCAATAGCAAAACTTCTTACAAAAACGGGAGCAGGCAGTGGTGTCTGATCATCTGGTATTATTTGCTTTCCTTCTGCCTGCGGGGACCAAATCAGTGTACCTGTATGAGACCGTCTGTGCAGCTCCAAATTGCTGGGGTGTTTAAAAGGTTTCCCGCACAATTCGCACGCGTACTGTCTCTGGGACTGCGGCATCTGGGTCTGGTCTTCCAGGGCCGCAGCGTCTTCGGGCCTCTCTGTCTCATTCACGCCATTAAAGTTCTCAGAACTGCTGAGTTCCTCGCTTTCCTTTTCTTCGGCGCTGGGGCTGTTCACTTTCTCCACACCATGTTCCCTGGCAGCTTCAAGCCTCATGGTTAAACTGTCATTGGGTTTCGGTTCAGAGGTTTGCTCTGCAGATTTCTGTGACTTTAGGAAGTTGAGTTTCTTAAGGTGAATGGCTTTCTTGAGCCTCATCTGCCGGGTAGGCTGTTGGCTGGCGTGGTCGGAAGCGGGGTCTGGGGCATTTTCACCCAAAGGCTGGGCCAGGAAGTTGGAAGGCAGGTGCTGGGAGGACTCGAGGACACACTCGGCGTGGCCGACCGCACAGGGCTGGCGATCCGTGGCGTGAAGGTCTGCGGAGGCGCTGAAGGTGAAAGGCTGCTCCGTCACTCGCTGGGGACTGGGACAACCGGCATGTTTGTAGTACTGCTTACTGTACAAGTTTCTGAGCTTATAGTAACAACTGGGCTGTTTGAAAGACAGTTCTGTGCAGCTGCCATCGAACGGGTCGGGGGCTTGTTTGGAGGTTTCGGCCGTGGGCGGGTGAAGGCCGACTGAGGGTGGGGTGTGCGAGAGTGACCCGTCCACGGCCCTGCCCTGCTGGGCGCCCGCGGAGCACTCCGGCAGCAAGTGAGGCGGGTAGTTTTCACTGAGGACACAGTTTGTGTCGGGAGTCAGGGTGCTCTGCAGGGAGAAGGTGCCGTGACAGGGCAGGCCTGGAGGCTGGTCGACGGTGGCTGACTTCAAAAAGGTGTGACACAGATTGAGGACGTTCTGAACCTGCAAACACTGGGCTGTGTCTAGCATGACTTGTATGTTGTCCTGGTTAAGATCCAGATGCGACGTGTACATGAAGTCCAGGATCTGCCCGATGCCACTCACATTCTTAATATCCAAATGAAAAACATCATTCTTCTGGCCTGAAGAGTTCTGAAAGAGGCTCCTGATAAAAGAAAGGATATCTGCTTACAGGGTTAACAATCCATACATTCTGATAGCTTTTTCTTTTAAGTAATATGCGTGCTAATGTTCAAAATGACTATCCTTCGATAAATGCTAAGATTAAAAATTAAGCATGCTTTTGAGAATTCCATGGACAGAGGAGCCTGGCGGGCTACAGTCCATGGGGTCGCAGTCAGACATAACTGAGCGACTAACACTTTCACACTTCTATTTACAATTGCTCAGACCTAGAAGCAGGACTTCCCAGGTGGTGCTAGTGGTAAAGAACCTGCCTATAATGCGGGAGACACAGGTTTGATCCCTGGGTCGGGAAGATCCCCTGGAGGAGGAAATGGCAACCCACTCCAATATTCTTGCCTGGAGAATCCCATGGACAGAGGAGACTGGCAGGCTACATTCCCCAGGGTCGCACGGAGTCAGACAGAGCTAAAGCAACTTAGCACAGCACAGGACATGGAAGCAACCTAGATGTCCATCGGCAGATGAATGGACAAAGAAGTTGCACATATATATGGTAGACGCTTACTCAGCTATGAGAAGGAATGCATTCGAGTCAGTTCTAATGAGGTGGGTGAACCTAGAGCCTATTATACAGAGTGAAGTAAGTCAAAAAGAGAAAGACAAATATGTACTAATGCATATATATGGAATCTAGAAAGATAGCATCAACGATGCTGTGTGCAGGGCAGCAAAGGAGACACAAAGAATAGACTTTGGGACACAGTGGGAGAAGGAGAGGGCGGGATGGTTTGAGAGAACAGCACTGAGATACATACACCCCCATATGTAAAAACAGATAGCCAGTGGGAGTTTGATGTGTGACGTAGGGAACCCAAAGTTGATGTTCCACGACAATCTAGAGGGATGAGGTGGGGAGCGGGGAGGGAGGTGGGGTTCAGGAGGGAGGGGATGCATGTATGCCTATGGACGATTTATGTTGATGTATGCTAGAGGCCATCACAATACTATGAAGTAACTATCCTCCGATTAAAATATGTAAATAGAAAGAAAAGGTAACAATTGTTACGCGACATGAATAACCCTAGATCTGCTATGCAGCATAGTGCCTATGTTAACAACACTGTGCCGCACACTTAAACACGTTAGGTGTTCTTACCACAGCAAAAAAATGTTAAGTCTGTCAATTCTAAGTCAAGATCCAGGTGTGTTTGTGATATTATTGATTCTCAATGTTTTTCAGTATTTTTCAAATCACTCAAAATAAAACATGTCCTTTTTAAAAGCAAAAAAAAAAAAAAAAATTAAGTATGCTTCAATCCTTTAAGAAGTGTTTGCAAGCTATTCAATAAAGCAATTTGGATTAACTGAATTCATATGCTGAATATCCAAACTTCCAAGGAAATCTTAAAGTAAGATTTAAAAATATACTCACTGTTCTTTTTTAAGAAAATGTAATTATTCATATGCATTATTCATTGCATACAGATAGATTACAGAAAACTAAAGAAGACACTTTTTAATATTTTGTTTAGTCTGACAAATTATCTATCTCAAACCATAAAACACATACAAAAATACTTCTGTATCTTAAGCATCTTAAAAACATCTGAAAATGAAAATAGCTATAATAAACCAACTCTAGATATACTTCAGATACAGACTCTTAAAAAATATTTTTAATTTGTTAACCATGGCCAAACACACATAATGTCAAACATCTGGCTATATGGTTCATATGATAAATTCAGTGGCACCGTGTACATTCGTATTATTGTGTAACAACCACCACTTCCCATTTCCAGAATCTTTTCATCATCCCAAAAAGCAACTCTATCCATTGAACAATAACCCCCATTATCCCCAACCCCTCAGCCCCTGGCAACTACCCTTCCACTTTCCATCTCTGTCAATCTGACTGATCTAGGTACTTGATGCTTCTCAGAAACCCAATGGTCCATAAACCAGCAGTGAGAGAGCCCTGTAAGTTAATGCAGGGAAAAGGCACCATAAAGCCCAGGCACTTTGTTCTGGGCCTAAGTCAAGTTCACAGGTGAATGAATTTGTCTCCTGTAAAAATACTGAGTCAGTTAAGTTGTCCTGCAAGTTTGTTAAAGACATTTTATCAAATAAACTAGCCAATGTTTCATAACATATAGACCTAACTGTCCTGGAAAGACAGAAGAAACAGGCAAAGCCCAAGCAGGGGACCACTTTGCACATGGGCAGAATGCTGCCTCAGGGAGTCAATCCACTATAATACGACTTACAGCACTTATGACAGCTGAGACTTAATTTGATGATTCAGGATTATCAAGGAAAGAGTAAATACTGTTCCGTATATCATTTACTAGAGTAGTAAAATAGTATATATTTTAAGGGGAAAAGTTCTGAAAAAGTGCTTGTGTGTGTGTTAGTCGCTCAGTCGTGTCTGACTCTTTGCAACCCCACAGACTGTAGCCTGCCAGGCACCTCTGTCCATGGGATTCTCCAGGCAAGAATATTGGAGTGGGTTGCTGTTCCCTTCTCCAGAAGATCTTCTCTTCTGGTCTCCTGCTTCGCAGGCAGATTCTTTATCTTTTGAGCTACAGGGCAGTCCTGAAAAAGTGCTTCAGGACAGATAAATCCAGTTAACCAGAAAATGTGTGTAGAATACTTAAATGAAATACTACTGCTTGATCTTATTGTTTATAAGTAAATCTTTCATTGAGGCAAAAACAATTACAGGGATAAGTAAATTGAGTTCAAACATGTTTTCTTAGAATAGTAAAATGCAAAACAAAAATGAAAATGTTTTAGTTTTTTAAAAATGGCATATAGGATGTTTCCCCCTCTCAGATTTCTTATTACAGAAATGTTCTTATCAGAAACTCTATTCCTCAATCTTTTTACCTGGAAAGGACAAGAAATGGATACAGAAGCCTGATATTAATTACAACTCAAAAATCAAAGACAAAGTGCCAAACTACTTTCACAGCCCTAAATATATGCGTGCATGAACGCTCAGTGGCTTCAGTCGTGTCCAACTCTCTGTGACCCCACAGACTGCAGCCCACCAGGCTCCTCTGTGCATGAAGTCTCCAGGCAAGAATACCTGAGTGGGCTGCCATTTCCTCCTCCAGGGGATCTTCCCGCTCAGGTCACTCTAAATACAAAAATGAAAAAGCCCACAATGTGCTACAAAAGATAAGGAGAATGAAATCTGAGGAAAAATAAAATTTAGACAATAGATTTCCATTCCAGAAAAGCTTTTTCTCTGTACAATTAGAACAGTCTAAAACACGTACCTAAAGTACTGGCTGAAAGCTGCTAGAACGTTCTTATGGGCTTTAAAGCAGACTCCTTTCACCACCAACATACAGTCGCAGAGCAGGCCTTGAATCCGCTGCTCGTGCAGCTGCTGGAGAAGGTGGCAGCTGTGGGCAGCAACTGGGTCCATGCTCCACCATCCAGGAGACCTAGGAAAAAGGATGCTCATAAGCAGTGATCCTTGATGCCATGACTGGTCACTAAAGGGCACCCAAACCGACCGACTGATCTGTGCTGCACTGTCATGACTTCCTGTGCCACACGGACGCAGAAAAGCGAGCACTATGTCAGATGGCACGGTGCGGTCCACAGTGCCGAACCCTCAAGGGTGCTGAACGTCCAAATGACTGAGTGATCGGTTATCTACCCTGCCCCACGGTTGCCTGAAAAGAAAAGCCATCTTGGTTTATTATTATTATTAGCTATCATTTACTGGCTCATACAGACCGGGCACTGTGCTAGGAACATTGCAGCCATTAACTCAAATAATGCTACAAGAACCCTTTGATCACCATTTTACAAGCGAGGAAATTAAGAAACGAGGAGTTAAAGTAATGTGGCCATGATCGGAAAACTGTTATATTCCAAAGCCAGGACTTAAATCCTGGTTCCTAAACCCTGAAGTCCATGCTCCTATGCCCATGAGAAAAGGGACAGGAGAAACACAACACAGAACTTTCCTCCAAAGACTTAAATGCTAAAATACAGCAAATGTCTTGAGTCTACATCACACGTTCTCTGGCTATACAGGAGTGACACGCAAAGTTATGAACCATCCCACAACTTGACTATAAAAACTGTAACTATTATTATGTTACTTAGTATAGTTCTCTAACTCCTTCATGATATCCATCCTGTATCTTCCCAAATTAGATTATAAAAAGCTCCAGAAAGAGAATTTGCATCTTACATTTCTTATGTGTCTTACAAATAACCACCACAAATCATAATGTATCATATACCTCATAAGGATAATCATCATATTTATCCAATGTTTCCTTTACGTCAGGCACTACTTTAAGCCCTCTACACATATTAACTCATTCAGTTCTCAGAATAACTGTAAGAGAGATACCACGTACCATTAGCCTCACTTTACAGACAGATGAGGACAATGAAGCGCATGGCAGATTAAAGATGGCCACATCTACAACTCAAGGGGAGGTGGGATCTGGGTCTCCTCTCCTTGACTTGGGGCAGCCTCTATCTCAATCAACAGAACAGGTGAAAGGAAGGGTGTAAAGCTGCGCTCTTTTCTGGGCCAAGGCCTTTGAGCCAACAGCTCCCACCTTCCATCTGCCGGACGACGGGGCCGGGAGGCCTGCTTTGCCAACAGGCCTGTAAGACGTCCAGCTGGAGCCAGTATATGGGGCAGGAGAAGGGCTCTGCTGAACCCAGACTTCCAGTCATCCCTTCCAAGGGACCAGACATGGGAGCAAAGTCACGCTGAAAGCTCCAGACCAGCCCCACCGCCAGCTGAACCCCATTCGCCACCCACACCAGTGTAAGGCTGGAGAACCATCCGGCAGAGCCCTGCCTGAATTTCTGACTCATAAAACTGTGAGATGAAACAAAACAGTTTTGAAGTTACCAAGTTTTAGGGTAGTCTGTCACAAAGCAAATAGATAACCTGACCACAGTCAGAGAGGACCGACACGGCTAATAATAATAGGTATCAATAAGAGGCAGAGCTGGGATTTAAACCCAGGGAAAGCCCAAAGCCCACATGCTTAACTGCTACTCCAAGTTACATGCAATAGCTCAAAGGCCTTCCTTGGAATCCAATCAGCACCGTCTTCAGTCTGTTACCAACGCCTGACTGTCCAGGTGGCCCCACAGATAAGCACCAAAGTAAAGCACAACACACACGAGGACGAACGTGTGCAACACAGGCTTTGTGCTATGACACAAGGAGCACGGTGCGCTGTCTCTGCGGCTCACTCACTTTTTGACGAGCAACAAAAATCTACTGTCTTATCGATTAGCATATCTTTGGTATCCAGAAGAGTGCCTTGGACATAGTAGGTGCTCAATACATGGTTTTAAGATGGATGGAGACTCTGGGCCTCAGTGTTTTAATCTGTAAAAATAGAGGGTCCCCTATTGGGTTAGATAATCTCTAAGGTATCTTCCTGTTCTAAATCTACATCAAGAATGTGATGGTGGACTGAATGGCATCAAATATGGGAAAGGAGAAAAAAGGAATCATAAGAAGAAGCTTAGACACGAGCGAACGAAGAGGTGCTTCTACTGGGAATAAGAATCAGAATGGAATTTTATCCTGTAGCGACAGCTCCTAGAGCAAAAGCCCTTAAGTTCCATGAGGTGATTGATCAGTTGGCCAAACACCATAGGAAAGAATGTGGGCAGTCTGTTCAGTGGGGCCACTGACAGATTACTTCTCCAGGTGTCCGAGGTCCACACACACACTTGCCTAGAGTGGTCCTCCCTTCCTTTCTGGCCATCACGCTTCTCAAGTGGCTTGGTCCCCAGCCCCCTAACCCAATCCTAATGACAAAAACACTGGCCACGTGCACACAAGCCCAGGTTCCTGTCTTAGCGCTACATGACTCTATGATGCTATGGAGACCAACTGAGTTAAGATGATGTTGTGTGCCTGCTGCTGCTGCTGCTAAGTCACTTCAGTCGTGTCTGACTCTGTGTGACCCCACAGAGAGCAGCCCACCAAGCTCCCCCATCCCTGGGATTCTCCAGGCAAGAACACTGGAGTGGGTTGCCATTTCCTTCTCCAATGCATGAAAGTGAAAAGTGAAAGTGAAGTCGCTCAGTCATGTCCGACTCTTAGCGACCGCATGGACTGCAGCCTACCAGGCTCCTCCGTCCATGGGATTTTCCAGGCAAGAGTACTGGAGTGGGGTGCCATTGCCTTCTCTGGTTGTGTGCCTAGTACATGGCAAGATATTGTGGTGAGGATGGAAAGTTGATAAACTCAGGATGGAATGCTCCCTGCCCTCCACAGGCTGTGTCTCAGTTTGAGTCACTCACATAACTTCAGAGTGCCTACTAAACACTAGGCACTGAGATGAGGTGGTAAACAACTCAGATATAGTCATCCTATGCTTTCACAAAGAGTAAGTTTAGTGAAAGAAACAAAAATAGGGCTGTACTGGCGATATTAAATGGGGAAGGTACAAATTAATTTGGGGGATGAGGGTCAGAAGAAAACCTTCTGGAGGAAAGACATCTATGCTGAAACCTGAAGGTTAAGTTTGCCAGAGAAAGAGCAAAGAGAATTCACCCTGAGTTTCCACGGGGAGCAAACAAACAAAAAAGTGCAGAAGAGCACAAACAAGGAAGAGACTCACACATGTGCTCTGCACACAAACCCACCTCGAGTATCCAGCTTTTAAACCTAGGCAACCTGTCACTTCTGTTGGAGAATATTTCCCTCTCTGTCCATCCAGTAAATGCCTTCTTTTGTGGGCTGAATTGTGTTTCCCTCCAAATCCATATGTTGAAGACTGTATTTGGAGATTGGGCCTTAGGAGGTAATTAAGTTAAAATGGGAAAGTTAGGGTAGATCCTAATCCAATCTGACTGCTGTTCTTACAGAAAAACAGGAAAGCTGGACGTTTACACCAGGGATGCTGTGCACAGAGGCAAGATCACCAGAAGGCATGGCCAGAAGATGTGCGGCTGGGAGCCAAGAAGAGCAGCCTCGGGAGCAAACAAACCTGCTGACACCTTGATCTTGGACTTCCAGCTCCTAGGACTGTGAGGAAAATATATGTCTGTTGTTCCGGCCCTCCAGGCTATGGTATTTTGCTACTGGAGCCCTTCCATACACCCTCTATTCCATCCTGACACTGCTCACCTCCAGAGGGAAACCCTCCTTATTACCCCCACACCCGCACCCTAGTCCTAATTTAGCTTCTCACAGCTCTCTGTTCACACCAGGTTCAACCTTCATTTGCTCAGTGAAGCCCCACAGTGACCACCACTGCTATGTGCGGAACCTGTCTTAAGGGCTGAAGTGAGAGTTGCTCATTTGAGTCCGACTCTTTGAGACCCCATTAACGATACAGTCCATGGAATTCTCTCCAGGCCAGAATACTGGATTGAACCCAGGTCTCCCGCATTGCAGGTGGATTCTTACCAGCTGAGCCACCAGGAAGCCCAAGAATACTGGAATGGGTAGCCTTTCTCTTCTCCAGTGGATCTTCCCGACCCAAGAATCCAACAGGGGTCTCCTGCACTGCAGGTGGATTCTTTACCAACTGAGCTATAGAAGCTTAAGTCAGGGCTCCCACATTTCTGGCAAACTCCTTAGCATTGCGGGCAGACTCTTTACCATCTGAGCCACCAGGGAAGCCCCAACGTGAAACTGAAAGTTGCCCAGTCGCGTCTGACTCTTCGCGACCCCAAGGACTGTAGAGTCCATGGAATTTCCCAGGCCAGAATACTGGAGTGGACAGCCTTTCCCTTCTCCAGGGGATCTTCCCAACCCAGGGATCGAACCCAGGTCTACCCAAGTGAAGGTTGCAGGCGGCTTCTTCACCAGCTGAGTCACCAGGGAAGCCCGAGAATACTGGAGTGCGGTAGCCTATCCCTTTCTCCAGCGGATCTTCTCGATCCCAGGAAATTGAACCCGGGTCTCCTGCATTGCAGGCGGATTCTCGACCAACTGAGCTACCAGGGAAGCCCCTTAAGGGTTGAGAGGAGCAGATAAGCACTCTACTGAGTGCTTTGCAGGAAATCCTACAATAACCTTATCGAGTTAAGCACGGCAGTGTAACACACGTTTACAGACGCGGATCCGAGGCACGGAGAGGTCGCACGGCCACGGGACTGGGCTGGGCTTTAGGAGCTCTGGGGTCTTCAGCGCTAACTCTCTCAACTTTACACGGCGATGGAGGGAGCCGGGGCGAGGAGACAGGACCCGCGGCTCCCGCGGGCGGTGCCCCGCGCGGCCGGGAGGGGAAAGCGGGTGCGGCGTCCAGGCCGAAGGTGCTGCACACGCCGTGAAGGACGCGTTCCGGAGCCCGGCCTGGTCGTCGCGTCTCCTAGCAGAAGCACCTCACGGCCACGGCAGCAGCTCCACGGCCCCTCACGGCGCGGGGCGGCGGCCGGTCCCTGCCCTGACCTGCCCGGCCCGGCCCTTCGGGCGCCCGGCCCGGGGTTCCGTGCCGTTTCCATCGCCCTTAGCCCCGCACACTCTCGCGAGGCCGGCCTACCAGTCAGCAATCCCCACCTTACCCTCAGAGACCGCTTCCCGCCCCGTCGCCTCTTCTTCACCTGCAGCCGCCACCGCCGCCTTCAGCGCTCCTGGCCGGGCTCAGCCGGCAGCGGAAGCATCGCGACAACACCGCCCCTCCCACAGCATTGGGCCGGCGGCACCCGCCCTCTGACTTCCGGTTGCCTCACTTCCGCCAGGAGGTGTGGTCGCGGGGCGCCTCTGAAGCGAATTCTGCGCGCGGAAGCCCTGGAGGGAGGTGCAGGTTATTAAGCCTTGCGGGAAGCCGCGATTCCACGTGCTCCTCTCCGGGCGGGTTGAAACCGTTGGCGGGCGCTGGCTGAGAGGTGAGGGGCGGTGGCTCAGAGGTCCGACCTGGGAGGCTGGAGCTCAGGCTCTGGGGCGGGGGGTGGAATGGGGTAGGGTGGGCGCACTGTGTCCGTTGCCTGCGTTTCCACCTTTAGAGAGTCTTTCCTTTGGCTTAAACGCATGGAAGAAAGAAGTGCATTCAAGTTTCATTCGTGCTCTGGGGGAAATAGAAGAAGTCCTGGAGTTAGAATGACCAGTTCCTCCGGATTTTAAAATGGAAAAGTCGGTGCCGGGAACCCCGCAGAGGGGGTTCCAGCCGGGATGGTTGGTTGGTTCCCCCACCGGACTGCGTTGTGCAGGCTTGCTGCATGTTGGGATCGAGGCGCTTGCCTTCTTTGAGTCTTGGGGAGCTCGATCCCCAAGGAGGAGGCCCTTAGGGCATAATGGTTGAGAGCGCGGGGCTTTAGGGCCGGGAGTAGCTGCGTTGTGAATCCAGGTTTGCCACCAACTGCACGTGTAGCTTGCTGACAGTTACTGAACCCCTTTGTGCCTGGTCTGTCAAAAGAGGATAATAATAGAACCTACCGAACTCAGAGGATTCTTGTGAGTATTACAGGAGCCAGGGCTTGGCACATAGTAGATGATCCGTCAATGTCCGGATTTGCTGCAGCCCCTGCCTTTGTGGAGAGGTTAGAGGCACGAGGTGGGGTTTGATGCTTGCAAGCCTACCGTTCTTGCAGAGTGCCTACCTGGGACTTATACACACAGCACCCCGAGTCCCCCCAGTGCCTAACGTAGTGCCTGACGTGTCGGCTTCCACAGGTAGTTATTACACCAGTGAATAGATGCTGTTTAAACCACTGCTGTTGATGTAGTATGTGAGGAGGGTGTGAGACTGGAACTTGGGGTTTGAGAGACACCTCTCAGCTTCTGTGAGCCTTGTCTCATCTGTCAAGTGGAGATGGATGTGCCTTCCTTGAGAGTCTTTGCAGAGCAAGGAAGAGATCCTGCCTGACTATATACCCTACAGTCAGGAGCTTCGGTGTCACGGTGTACAGTGTAAAGTGTGTCCCTTTCATGATGCCCCTGGTTTCTTGGAGTTTTCCTCTTGGGAGGAGGTCTGGGCTAGCCTAGTTGACCTGATGGATTGTTTCACAGCCTGGAGAACTTAAGTCCCTAGGGGACAATGACTTGCTTCAGGTCTCAGGGCTCACTGGAGGCTGTTGACAGCTTGGCCCTTAAAGTGGGCAGTTTTGGTGGTGATGGTGTCAGTGGGATTTAGGTCTGTGTGTGTATGTTTGTGAAGGAATTGTTTTTTAAGAATAGCAAGACAATAGAAAAATGTGTAAAGAGGAAGGTTAAAAAATTGCCAACATCCGATGGATCATGGAAAAAGCAAGAGAGTTCCAGAAAAACTTCTATTTCTGCTTTATTGACTATGCCAAAGCCTTTGACTCTGTGGATCACAATAAACTGTGAAAAATTCTGAAAGAGATGGGAATACCAGACCACCTGACCTGCTTCTTGAGAAATCTGTATGCACGTCAGGAAGCAACAGAACTGGACACGGAACAACAGACTGGTTCCAAATAGGAAAAGGAGTACGTCAAGACTGTATACTGTCACCCTGCTTATTTAACTTCTATGCAGAGTACATCATGAGAAACGCGGGACTGGAAGAAACAGAAGCTGGAATCAAGATTGCCGGGAGAAATATCAATAACCTCAGATATGCAGATGATACCACCCTTATGGCAGAAAGTGAAGAGGAACTCAAAAGCCTCTTGATGAAAGTGAAAGTGGAGAGTGAAAAAGTTGGCTTAAAGCTCAACATTCAGAAAACGAAGATCATGGCATCTGGTCCCATCACTTCATGGGAAATAGATGGGAAACAGTGGAAACAGTGTCAGACTTTATTTTTTTGGGCTCCAAGATCACTGCAGATGGTGACTGCAGCCATGAAATTAAAAGACGCTTACTCCTTGGAAGAAAAGTTATGACCAACCTAGATAGGATATTCAAAAGCAGAGACATTACTTTGCTGACTAAGGTCCTTCTAGTCAAGGCTATGGTTTTTCCAGTGGTCATGTATGGATGTGAGAGTTGGACTGTGAAGAAGGCTGAGCACCGAAGAATGGATGCTTTTGAACTGTGGTGTTGGAGAAGACTCTTGAGAGTCCCTTGGACTGCAAGGAGATAAGCCCTGGGATTTCTTTGGAAGGAATGATGCTAGAGCTGAAACTCCAGTACTTTGGCCACCTCATGCAAAGAGTTGACTCATTGGAAAAGACTCTGATGCTGGGAGGGATTGGGGGCAGGAAGAGAAGGGGACAACAGAGGATGAAATGGCTGGATGGCATCACTGACTCGATGGATGTGAGTCTGAGTGAACTCCGGGAGATGGTGATGGACAGGGAGGCCTGGCTTGCTGCGATTCATGGGGTCGCAAAGAGTCGGACACAACTGAGCAACTGAACTGAACTGAATAAATAAATAAATAAATCACTCCAAATACAAGCTTCCCTGGTGACTCAGATGGGAAAGAATTTGCCTGTAATGCAGAAGACCTGGGTTGGATCCCTTGGTCAGGAAGATCCCCTGGAGAAGGGAATGACAACCCACTCCAGTATTCTGGCCTGGAGAATTCCACAGACAGAGGAGCTTGGCGGGCTACTGCCTATGGGATCGCAGAGTCAGACACAACTGAGCGATTTACACGTTCACTTCACAATCCCAGAACCAATTTGAGTTCATGTTATCAGGGAACAGGGTGGTAGTTTAGGCACCCAGGGGATGGGGAGTCAGCAGAGACGGGTGAGTTTATGAAGATAAGATGGGTAGATTGAGGGTCATATTTAAAGAAGCAGTGTTTGGAGGGGACTGGGAGCAATATTACTGATTTGCAAGTAAATAGACCACAAGAAATTTTACCATTGAGTAAGGATTTGTCTTTCAAATCTGGTATCTTTAATTTTCCACACAGTACTGTATGGTATTAGACCCATTTTATAGATAAACAGATTCTGAGAAGCTTAGGTATCAGGTCATTTAGTTTTTAATTGGCAGATGCAGACTCCAGCTCAGATCCTCTGGCCCTGAGTCCAGGCCCAGGTCAACAGAAGGTGGCCACCAGCTTGATAAGAGGAGACTGAGGTCCCTGAATTGCTTCACACGTTCCCAGCTCCTAGGGATGCTATCTGCTACCCATCAGCTCAGGACTGCTGTTCAATACCCATCATCCTCTGCTGTGACATGGGTGGTCTCCTTGTCCAGTGTGGCCTAGCTTAAGAATAAAAGACTTAGGGTTGTAATATTTTTAAATGAACAGTCATGACTTAACAGGGCACTTAGCCGGGTATATAGGTGTCATGAAAGTCTTAATGTAGCATGGTTTTAGCTTTTCTAACTTGTGAAGTCCAAATGTTACAAATTTACCAAAACATCGTTTGAAAATGTGACTGTTTAAATTCCTTTCACATGTATTGAGTCCTGTGAAGTTTGAATGAGTTGTCTTTTGTGTGTAGGAGGTGCTTGCTGTTTTCATTTGGAGGGGCTGCATTTTCACAGGTGTGTCTTTTTGTAAATTTGTAACATGTCCACTTCTGAAATTGTCAAACCTGCACTAGGATTTGCCACACTTGAGTCTGCTGTGCAGTTTGGATGGTTTTGATCTTACGGTTGTTTGCAGCCCCTTCCTCCCACCACAGACACACATATCAGAGTTTACCTACAAAAGAAAGATACTTCCCTGGAGGGCTGGGTGAAGAGGGACGGGTAAGCTCCTTTCAGCGCTTATCTCCTTATCAAGCAGGCAGCCACACTGCCCGGTGTAGATCACGGCTCAGTATGCAGCTGTGGCTCTAAAACTCCAGAGGAAGGCCCTAGGAGAATGAGTTCCAGCTTACTGTGCAAGCTACCCATTCTATCTTTGAAAAAAATCCCAACAGATTTCTGAATGTGAACATATGCCACAAAAGACCAAATGAAAACGATTGGAGAGGTATCTTTCCAATCTACATGTGACCAAAATCTAATTCTTTCCTGAATTGATGTTTACGCTGTGTGTGTCTAATCACTAGAGAGAAGACATGTTTTGCACAGATACGCTGAGCACCATTTTTTGTCAACATCACTGGCTTCATTCAGTAGAGAAATTTTGTCTCCAGCCATCCTTCTCAGGCCTTTTAATTACTGACCTTCCATGACAGGCTGCATCTCTCAACTGGATCTCAAAGCTTGGCAAAGCCTTCCTCCCCTCTCTGCCTCAAACAAGATACAGAATAGACCTCAAAAATAAGGGTTGGAAAGCTGTAGGCCATAGCTGCAGTTTGAGGGGGTTATTCTTTTCGTGGTCGAATCTCACTGTGAAAGTACTTTCAACATTGTCAGCAGGTAATTGAGTTTGTCCCAGCTGCTTCCCCCTTTGTGTAAGGGGGCGGTCCATCTCTCGCTGACTATGGTTTACTCTCGTTTTGAGACCAAAGTGCCCTTGTATGCATGTGCGTTCAGTAGGCTGCCAACTCTTTTGCAACTCCATGGACTGTACCCCGACAGGCTTCTCTGTCCATGGAATCCTCCAGGTAAGAATACTGGAGTGGGTTAGCCATTTCCTTCTTCAGGGCATCTTCTTGACCCAGGGACCGAAGCTGCTTTGCAGGCGGATTCTTTACCACTGAGCCACCAGGGAAGCCCGGCTGCTTTTGTTGCCTGCCAGCAACCTGGTCATCCTTCTGCTGAGAGCAGAATGCTGGCTTCGGGGGAGTGGGTCACAGTCCATGTGCGACCAGCTCCCCCGAACCTGTGACTATTTCATACGTCTTTCACTGTAACCAGGTGAGAAGATGCTCTTGGTTGGTGCACATCCCAGAACAGTCAGGTTTTCTTTCCTTTGGATTTGCTGCTCGGCTGTAACTGACCCCATGTAACCCTGATGGAGAGTTGAAGAAGGGGGTCTCTGGGTCAGGGCCCCACATTTTATAAGCACATTAATCAAACTGCAGGGCAAGAGACCTCCAAGAGAGACCAACTGAGCTTCTGTAAACCCTGGAGTTGCAGCCAGGATGTACATTTTCATTTGAGGCTTAATGGAGGGGAATAGCCCTTCTCCTTTCTTAGGTTTGTCCTCTCTAGCAGTGACTCAGAAGGTGGGAGCACAGGAGAGATGGTGATCTCGTGCATGAGAATTTTCCGTGAACCAGGAGTAGTCTCTCATTTGTGCCAGAGGAGTCTCAGATGAAGTCTTAACCTGAACAGTGTACTTGACCCTTACCTTCATGATGAGAAAAAACATGCTGGGTTAAACATTTGTTCTCAGTATTTTTGCTCTGAAACTTATTTATAATGTAAAATGACAATCTAGTGATTAAAAACATCAAGATCTTAATGACCCAGATAGCCACTATGGTGTGATCACTCACCTAGAACCAGACATCCTGGAATGCGAAGTCAAGTGGGCCTTAGGAAGCATCACTAAGAACAAAGCTAATGGAGGTGATGGAATTCCAGCTGAGCTATTTCAAATGCTAAAAGATGATGCTATGAAAGTGCTGTACTCAATTGCCAGCAAATTTGGAAAACTCAGCAGTGGCTACGGGACTGGGAAAAGTCAGTTTTTATTCCAATCCCAAAGAAAGGCAATGCCAAAGAATGTTCAAACTGCTGCACAATTCTACTCATCTCACACGCCAGTAAAGCAATGCACAAAATTCTCCAAACACATCTTCGACAATATGTGAACTGAGAACTTCCAGATGTTCCAGCTGGATTTAGAAAAGGCAGAGGAACCAGAGATCAAATTGCCCACATCCTTTGGATCATTGAAAAAGCAAGAGAGTTCCAGAAAAACATCTACTTCTGCTTTATTGACTATGCCAAGTCTTTGAATGTGTGGATCACATCAAACTGGAAAATTCTTAAAGAGATGGGAGTACAGACCACCTGACCTGCCTCTTGAGAAACCTATATGCAGGTCAGGAAGCAACAGTTAGAACCAGACATGGAACAATGGACTGGTTCTAAATTGGGAAGGTAGTATGTCGAGGCTGTATATTGTCACCCTGCTTATTTAACTTATATGCAGAGTACATCATGCAAAATGGTGCACTAGATGAAGCACAAGCTGGAATCAAGATTGCTGGGAGAAATATCAATAATCTCAGATATGCAGCTGACACCATCCTTATGGCAGAAACTGAAGAGGAACTGAAGAGCCTCTTGATGAAGGTGAAACAGGAAAGTGAAAAGGCTGGCTTAAAGCTCAACATTCAGATAACTAAGATCATGGCATTGAATCCCATCACTTCATGGCAAATAGATGGGAAAATAGTGGAAACAGTGACAGACTTTTTTCTTGGCTCCAAAATCTCTGCCGATGGTGACTGCAGCCATGAAATTGCTCTTTGAAAGAAAAGCTATAACCAACCTAGACAGCATATTAAAAAGCAGAGACATTACTTTGCTAACAAAGGTCCTTCCAGTCAAAGCAATGGTTTTTCCAGTCATCATGTATGGATGTGAGAGTTGGACTGTAAAGAAAGCTGAGTGCTGAAGAACTGATGTTTTTGAACTGTGGTGTTGAAGAAGACTCTTGAGAGTCTCTTGGACTGCAGGGAGATCAAACCAGTCAATCAATCCTAAAGGAAATCACTCCTGAATATTCATTGGAAGGATTGATGCTGAAGCTCCAATCCTTTGGCCACCTGATGCAAAGAACTGACTTATAGAAAAAGACCTTGATGCTGGGAAAGATTGAAGGTGGCAGCAGAAGGGGGTGACAGAGAATGAGATGATTAGATGGTATCACCTACTCGATGGACATGAGTTTGAGCAAGCTCCAGGTGTTGGTGATGGACAGGGAAGCCTGGTGTGCTGCAGTCCGTGTGGTTGCAAAGAGTCGGACACGACTGAGCAACTGAACTGAATCTTCGAAAGTTACAGTGATTTCTGGCACACTTGTAAATGAATTTGTGTTTTGTTGAGGGCAGTAGCACCTCCATGAACTTTTTAAACAGTAGTTATGTGTAGGTGTGGACCCACTGAATCATGGGGCAATGCTCCAGATGCCTGGGTTTGGGAGCCTTCTCCAGTAGTTGCGCACCCAGCATTGGGACACCTGGAAGGGTTCTGTGGTTTCTGATTGATCCAACAGGGGACCACGCCTGCTCCCATCCACTGAAACTGAGGTGCACATCTGCATTTTTAACACCTGTGGATACATGGTTATGCCCGTATGAGTGCTCTTTGTGCTTATAGGAATGATTTTTAGGCCTCTTCTCCACTCTCTAAACTTTCCGTGATTCCCCTTTGGCTGTGTTCTTACTGTTTTTGGGAACTTGGAGTACTTTTAAGTGCTCACCTAGAGGCAATAGAGAGAAAGAAACTGCATGTGTGCACTTAAAGTTTTTGGAAAAGTAGGATATTGCACATGACGTCCCCAAACTTCATCTCTAGAGCCAACCTGCCAAGTTTAAATCCTGGTTCTGCTACTGCGTGACTTTGGACAGTTTCCTTAGTCTGAGTCCCGATTCCAAGTGTAAATTGTGAACAACGATAGTCCTTCCCTCATAGGGTTGCTGTGAGGGTTAATGAAGTCCATACACGTAAAGCTTTTAGAATAAAGCCCAGTGCGTTGTGAGCACACACTCAACCAGTTTTAGCTGTGTTAATATTGTTGAATAGTTTTACTTAGGTGATGGTAAAGGTTAATGTAGATTATGAATCAGCTTTGATTCTGTTGTGTTATTGTCATGTGAAGAGTTAGCTGTCTGAGTCATATATTTGGAAAAGAAGTTTCACATTACAATGATAATTATCTTTTTTCCTTTTTAATTTTTTTTTAGGACAGGGCTTAAAACCCATCTTGGGTAAAAAAAAAAAAAACTATTTAATCATTTAGCTAAAAATGGTATTTTTTACATGCAATGCATGTGGTGAATCAGTGAAGAAGGTACAAGTGGAAAAGCACGTGGCTCTTTGCCGAAACTGCGAATGTCTTTCCTGCATCGACTGCGGCAAAGACTTCTGGTAAGTCCATGTGGATCTGTACGAAATGTCCAAACCAGTGATGGGATCGTTGGTTCCACAAAGCATTAAAAAAAAAAAGAGCAAGAGGCAAATTTGAGGAAAGAAAATTAAGAAAAAAATGTAGAGCCTGCCAGGACCATTTGCTCTTTAAAGGTGATGCAAAGGGAAGACTCAGAAAGAAGGGAGTTGCGGGTTTGGTCATAATCTGATGAGTCCGTGGCACTTGCTGACCTGTCCTTGGCACCATTACCGGAGCCAGGGAGGTGACCATGCAGAGCAGGGTTTCTGGGTGTGGTGTGCTGATCACAGGGAAGCGATGGATTTACAGACCAGAAAATGAAGTTATTCATTCACAGTGGAGATGCCTGGGAGAAGAGACCTGGTCCTCTCCCAGAAAATCAGAGGTGATGGAGGGAGTGAAGCTCCTGGCCCCGAGTGTGGCAGGTGCTTCCAGTGAAGGGGTGAGGTGAGGTGAGTCCTCACCTCTCTGGAGAGGTGAGGACTGAGGGGAGGGAGCAGGGTGGGTCCTGCCCATCCAGTGTTTCTCAGGGAGGGTCATCTGCAGTTGGCTAATCTCATTCCTGCACTGACTGCCTTCAGCTTCAGAGGGTTCAGCTTTTGGCACATGGGCCCTACTGGCCTCTGTGGCATTTGAGGGATAGTTGCAAACAGTCCCTTTTAATTTCATTCTAAAGCAGTGGTTAAAAAAAAAAGTTTGGAAACTGATAAAGTCTTTGTTCATACCTAATCCTAGGAGGAAGGATATACAGAAACAGGTGAAAATTGGGCTGTTACTCCTTAAGGGACTTTGCCCCTGACCTCTTCCCAGTGTTTCCCTGAGGACCCTGTAGAGCTTCAAAGGATCATATAAGACAGAATCGAGTGTACTTTTTTTCCAAGACTCCCAAGATCCAGAACTTTGTCATGACCTGATACTACCATTTTATACCACCTTTTAACTTAGTCTATAGCTGATTATTGATTGTTCGCTATATATTACCAGGAAACCCTACAGGCTTTGTAACTTAAGATAAAGCCCCCCTGTTGCAGAGAATTCTTTTTTTTTTATGACTATTTGCTTATGACTTAAAAAAAAATAGTGCCTATCAATATGATTTTAAGACATTTGTATATAAAAATGGGTGGAAAGTTTGGTGATGGGATTTGAACAGTTGGGAGGAAGGAAAATGTGACGTGACGAGGAGGTTATCAGCGTAGTAAGTGAAAGGGATGGGGTGGCCGTGCAGAGCACAGATGGGAAGGTGAGTGTGCACTGCATGCTAGCTTTGCACAGAGACTCCGATTTGGGGATCATTGTAATGGTGGAACTCTCTCACTTTAAGGGGTGATGACTATAAAAACCATGTGAAATGCATAAGCGAAGATCAGAAGTATGGTGGCAAAGGGTATGAAGGCAAAACCCACAAAGGCGATATTAAACAGCAGGCTTGGATTCAGGTAAGGTCTTCCTGATTCACCAAGGAGCTTCATCTGTCACCTGCTGTCTTGGGAAACCTAGATAGCCAAGAATTAATGCATCTTATGCAACCAAGTACATTCACAGGGTTGTACGACCATCACCATCATCCATCTCCAGAACTGTTTCATCTTTTGATAGAGGTTACATCTGAACCTGTAGCTCTCTCTAAGTAGTATTGACATCTTAATATTGTCTTCAGTTCTTGGACATGGGACGGACGTCTTTCCGTTTCCTTGTATCTTCTTTAATTTCTCTCAGCAGTAATTTTTAGTTGTCAGTATATATGTAGTTTACCTCGTTGGTTGGTTAAGTTTATCCCTAAGTATTTTATTCTTTTTGATAGTATTATAAGTTGAATTGTTTATTAATTTCCTCTCCAATTTGTTCTTTGTTAGTGTAGGGAAATGCAGCTTGATTTCTGAGTGTTGATTTTTGTATACTGCAACTGCTGAACTTAATTAGTCCTAAAGATTCTTTCTGTGCAATCTTTTGGTTTTTTGACCTGTAAGATGACCATGTTATCTGGGAACAGAGATCATTTTACTTCTTTCTTTCCAGTGTGGATGCCTTTTATTTCTTGCCTTAGTCATGGGGAGATAGTGGAGAGGAAAGTCTGGTGGGCTGTAGTCCATGGGGTTGCAAAAAGTCAGACATGACTTAGCAACTGAACGGCAACAATAAATTGCTCTGGACTTTGAGCACTCTGTTGAATCTGTAAACATAGGCATTAACCCAGAATCTGGACTTGAGGTGTGAACCCAGTAGTTTGGCTTTCATGAAACTCATCTGTCGATTGTTTATTGCTTTTATCTTCCTTCTCTGTAGAAAATTCATGAATTAATAAAAAGACCCAATGTCAGCCCCAAAGTGAGGGAACTGTTAGAGCAAATTAGTGGTTTTGACAACGTTCCCAGGAAAAGGGCAAAATTTCAGGTATGTATTTGACTGGACTTCCCTGAATGGAGGGGATACGGGCACTTCAGTGACAGCTTCTGTGTACCTGTCAGCATATGGGATAAGTGGGGTTTTTTTCTTTTTTCTTTTTCACCCATTCAGAATTGGATGAAGAACAGTTTAAAAGTTCATAATGAATCTATCCTGGAGCAGGTGTGGAATATCTTTTCCGAAGCTTCCAGCAATGTAAGTCCGATCTCACTCTAGACTTGCAGTGTGGCAAAAGTGGTTAGTAAAAATGAAATGGGAATGTCTTATTTTTGGAGGTCAAGACAGCCTTCTTTTTCAGAAAGCCTCTTTGTGCCTTCATTAATGGGAAGGAATACACTGACTGCACTGCAGAGAAGATTTCCTTATTGTGCAGAGAAAGGTGTTTAATCCCGATGTGTGACAACAGTATCAAACAATCCCGATGTTTGATAGCAATACCAGCTGACTAGACTTGATCGGCTTAGACACCAAGTAGTGGGATGATTGGAAAAGAACAGATGCTTTGGGTTTCTGACAGACCCAATTTGAATCCTTGCTTTGCTGTTCACCAGGCGTTTGCTCTCGGACATTTTATTTAACCTCTCTGAGCCTTTGTTTCCTTGTCTTAAATAGAGGTGGATCGTTAGACTAAGTAGGGGCTTCCCAGGTGGCTCAGTGGAAAGAATCTGCCTGCGGTGTGGGAGACCTGTGTTTGATCCCTGGGTCGGGAAGATCCCCTGGAGGAGGGCATGGCAATCCACGCCAGTATTATTGCCTGGGAAATCCCATGGACAGAGGAGCCTGGTGGGCTACACAGTCCATGGCGTCACAAAAGAGTTGGACGTGACTTAGCGACTAAGCAACAACACAAAAGACCCAGTACTTACTGTGCCCAATACGTGTCAGGCCCTGAACAAAAAACAGAAAAACATCTCAGGAGGGTGATAGTGGCAGGAGGGAAAAATAAACAGGGTGAGGATGAGAGAGGGTGACCAGGTATTCTGGTAGGTGTGGGGTGAGGGGACGTGTCTTAGTATTAAAGCAGATGAGGGAGTACAAGCCTCCCAGCTCATGCCCAGCAGGGCGTGGGCGCTTGGTCGGTGCTGGTCTTCTTCCTTCCGGTGGCCAGAGGGATTGCTTGGAGCACATCAGTAGACCACCTTCCGAGAAGATGTTTTGATCCACGAGGCCCCAGATGTGAAATACACCTGCAGAAAGTTGTAGTGTGACATCTTGTAGGCATGTCCTTGCTTCCGTTGTTCAACATTTTTTCTCATTAACTCAGTTGCACTTTGCCCCTACTTGGGGCTTATATCCCATCTGAAGACATTATTAGTGTTTCAGAACAACAGTGGGGTCCAACTGGTCTTTTATTCTCCTCACAGTTGTCAGCAGTTGATGTGCTTTATGCAGAGAGAATGGTTTTGACCACAAATTGGGATAAAAAATGAAACTTTCTCTTGGCATGCATCTAGCATTTGTCTCTAAACACACAAACTGGCCCTTGAAACCTTATAACCAATCATTCAATTGGCACTTGTGTGGCACCTGTTTTTTTAAAGGTTATTTCCATTATTTGGGGCTTCCCTTGTGGCTCAGCTGGTAAAGAATCCGTCTGCAATGCAGGAGACCTGGTTTCGATCCCTGGGTTGGGAAGATCCCCTGGAGAAGGGAAAGGCCTGGAGAATTCTACAGACTGTATAGTCCATGGGGTTGCAAAGGGTCAGACACGACTGAGTGACTTTCATGATCACTTCCATTATTTTAATTAACAGTCATAAAAGTTTGTGGTTATTTAGCTTAACTCCAGAGTCCAAAAAATAGAGTTTTCCAATTTCATTTTTGAAGCTGTGAATATATAAGAATTAAATAAGATAACCAGTAAGCAGCTCGTGGTAAACTCTAAGCTCTGCAAAATGTAGCTTGTCGTTGCTTTTGGCCAGTGAACGTCCTGGCATGTGCCCGGAGTCGGAGGTGGAGATGGTGCCAAGGCTCTGGGGGTGCTGGGCTGGAGGCTTTGTATCCTTCTCAGGTGAAACACTCACTGCCCCAGTGCACAGCGCTCCTGGTCCCTGTGGACCCAGCCTTCCTTGGACCTGGGTCCCTCCCTCCAGAGCTGTATTCTGGCAGGAGAGACCAACACCTGCTCTAAGAGCTGATGCTGGGATGTCGGGTGGTGACACAGGCCAGGAAGAAATGGGAGGCAGAGGACAGGGCAGAGAGGGAAGGAGGGGAGCGTCTCGCTGTCAAGACAGAGGCAGTGAAATCGTGTCTGAGGAGACCACATTGGAGGAGAGTCTGGAATGAAGTAGGAAGCTGATGGAGAGTGAGTTTGTTCACTCATTGATTGAGGGGCTGCTGGGTGGGTGACTGTGTGTCTCCCTCCCTCCTTCCTTCCTTCCCTCCTGTCTCCCCTCTCTCCCAGAAGCTGGGGTGCATGCAGGGGGCGGGCTTGGTTAGGAAGTGGAGGCGGGGCAGCAGCCGGAGACTGAGCTGAAGGGGGCAGGCCTGGGGCTGCGGTGCTCAGACCCTGGTGGGTTGATGCTCACAACACACTGTACCATAGGATGGAACTTGTAGGACAGGGCGAGGTGTCCTGGTCCCCCTTCCTCCTGAGTCCTTTCTGAACTCATCGCCTGCCTCCCCCACATGTGCCTGGATGATTTGATCTCTGAATTCTTCCTGAAAAAACTCCAGTTGTTTAGTTTAGTCTCAATACCCTAAATACTACTCTTTGAGCCTACGACTGGGTCTTACAGGCTTCGTGAACTCAGCAGAGTGCTTGTACAGGAGTGAAAGCCAGTCCTCCTCCATTTGGTCCCTTTGTGACCTCGCCTCTGAAAGGAGGAGGACTGCCACCTGGCCAGTTACTTAAGAGACGGAGCTTGACCGTGAGTCCCGGGGTTTGCAGGACACCTGCAGCGGCCCCGGAGCTGCAGACGCATCAGGGCTCACGGAGCAGTTCAGTGAATTGCTCCATGTACTCTCTTGGGAAGGGGCAGGCATGGAGGCCACACCATATTTATAGTGAGAGTAGCAGGCAGTGGGGCTGGCTGTGCTGAAGTCACTCCTTTTGAGTCAGGTGGTGCAGTAAATAGGAAGTTTGTCTTATTCCAGCACGTGTTTCCATGGTTCCTTACTCACCATTCTTGACATTCTGCCCAGGTGTCCCTCCCTGACATTCCTCTCGGTAGCCATCCATCTGAACAGTGATGGTGATAAGGGCACCTCTGTCTAGTACTCAGGAGTTTACAAAACTCTTCCTGTACATCCAGCTGCTTTCTCAAGCTTAGCTTTTCTCATTTTATTTGTACATAAACTTCCCTGGTGGCTCAGAGGTTAAAGTGTCTGCCTCCAATGTGGGAGTCCTGGGTTTGATCCCTGGGTCGGGAAGATCCCCTAGAGTAGGAAATGGTAACCCACTCCAGTATTCTTGCCTGGAAAATCCCATGGACGGAGCCTGGTAGGCTACAGTCCACAGGGTCGCAAAGTGTCAGACACGACTGAGCGACTTCACTTTCACTTTCTTTCAAACTGTATTAGGTAGGTTTTTTTAATAGATGAGGAAATAGGTTTGGAGCTGATAAATACTTGCTTTGAGTCACCTGGCTAGTGAATAGAGCTGGAACTTGAACCCAGGCCTGCAGATGCATAAATCTGGTGGTTTCTGCCACACCTACATGCCTGTCTTCTACCTAACAGGTGGCTAGTGAGCCAGAATTAAAGGTCTGACTTTTCCGTGACATACAGGTCCTTCATTTTTCCAGTGGAATGAAAATACATGTTAAAGGCAGAGAGGAATGTGGGCTGGGGGTAGTTTTTCTCATTTTGTGTATTAACTGCTACATGTGAGCTATGGGGCTGGGGTGAGGGTCACAGTTATAAAATGAGAAGTAATAGTTTCCTTAGAGGAATTTATTCAGTAGATACACACAATGATATGTGTTTGGAATGAGTATTTATGTGTGTCTTGGTTTTGCTTAATAATAAGGAACCTGTTGGTAAGGGGCCAGATCAGCAGTCACCAGAGCCAGTGACCAAGCCATGTGCAGAGAACAACACCGAGGTCCCGCCCTCCAAAGCAAACAGCAGCACGGAAGAGCCAGCAGAGGCCAAGAAGAATAAGAGAGAAAGGAAGGCAGAACGGCAGAAGAATAGGAAAAAAGAAAAGAAAGAACTAAGACTAGAAAACCACCAGGAGAACGCAAAGAGTCAGAAGCCTAAAAAGCGCAAAGCGGCACAGGAGGCTGAGCAGGAGGCGGCTGACGGCTCCTCGGGGACGAAGAGCCAGAGGAAGAAGAGCAAGGCCGTGCGCGCCCAGGATGGGGTGGTGGATGGAGGCGCTGAGGTCGGGGAGCAGGCAGATGCTGGTCCAGGGAAAAGAAAGCGCAAGCACTCGGAAGGTTTGTGGCTCACTTACGCTCCAAGGGTTGGTTAAAGAATGTTTGAGTGGTGAGTTGGGGATGGATAAAAATGTGTCAGACCTTGCTGTTTGAAACCACTCGCGGCAAAAAGCATAAGGTCTGGGAGCAGGCCAGCCTGGGCTTAGTCCGGGGCAGGCGACACCACCTCTCAACTGCCCATTTTGTCATCTGCGTTGGAGGAGAAACCTCAGGGCTGGGGTGCCTGGGGGCATGAGCAAGGTGATGGGTGTTTTGTTTTTAGGGCCTTGGCCCTGTAGGCCTCATTAAATAGTAAGTGCTGTTATAAATGTGAAATCTGGTTTTTTTTCTTTTTTAATCTTCCTAATGACTTAGTTGAAGCAGATTCTAAGAAGAAAAAGATTAAGCTCCCAGAAAATTCCGAGGATGGAGAACCGGAAAACCACGAGGCTCCTGCTAAAGGTATGGCTGCTGTGCTTTGCAGCTCTGCCCTCTCTAGGTTGGGGGAGAAGGGGGAGGGTTGGGCCCGTCGGGTGGGTCGTGCCCTCTGGATGCAGGGAAAAGAGTCTGAAGCAAAACCCATACTCCAAGGTATGACTTCAGAGTAATACTGAGCACTCAGTCTCACAAGGGTCTCTCCAGCTTTAAGGATAGAATGTAGAGCCGTCTAGATTGGAGACGTGTATTGTCTTTAGAGCTTAAAGTAAGCCCCTTCTTGTCCCTGCCTCTTGTCCCTGCCTCTTATCACTCCCATAGATGTACCCTGAGGTCCAAGGTACAGGAACAGGCTTGACTCCTCCTCCTGTCTCTGGATCTGTCCCTGGTGTCCCCTTGCTTGGAGCCCCGCAGCCACCATCTCTTTCAGCCAGAATGCGTACTTGTCAGACTCCAAAGTGAAAGTATAAGTCGCTCAGTCTCGTCTGACTCTTTGCAACCCCATGGACTATACAGTCCATGGAATTCTCCAGGCCAGAATACTGGAGTGGGTAGCCTTTCCCTTCTCCAGGGGATCTTCCCAACCCAGGGATTGAACCCAGGTCTCCCACATTGCAGGCGAATTCTTTATCAGTCGAGCCATAAGTGAAACCCAGGAATACTGGAGTGGGTAGCCTTTCCCTTCTCCAGGGGATCTTACTCAGGGATTGAACCCAGATCTCCCACATTGCAGGCCGATTCTTTACCAGCTGAGCCACCTGGGAAGTCCAGAGCTCCTGTTAAATACTGTCTTCTCCACAGAGCTGTTCCCACTGCTCAGACCAGGAACACTCCCCAGGGCTGCCACTAAGAACAGGCCCGAGCGCCCAGATGGGATTTGAGATTTTATTCACGGAAGTTCAGTAACTGCCCAAGTGTAGTTAGATTTCTTAGCTTATAATTTTGTACATGTGAAGTTTTTCTTTTTTTAGTTCTGAGATAATTGTAGATTCACATGCATTTTAAAGAAATAATTAGACTTCAAGGATCCATCTGTGGCCTTACCCAGTTTCCTCTGAGGCTGAGACCTCCCACGTCCGTAGGACAAAACTTCCCTGGGTGTTGACCTTAAACAGTCAAGAGACAGACATTAGACAAACATTCCTGTCCCCGAAGGGCATGCTCCCACTGCCCTCTTATAGCCACGCCCACTCTCCTCTCGCCCCGTCTACCCCAGAGGTCAGCCTATCCCTTACTTCCATGTACCTCTCCGTTTTCCTCTCCATTTTGGAATTGTGTCATTTCCGAATGTGACATAAATAGCATCATTTACTGTGTAATGGGCTTCCCTGATAGCTCAGTTGGTAATGAATCTGCCTGCAATGCATGAGACCCCAGTTCCATCCCTGGGTTGGGAAGATTCCATGGAGAAGGGAAAGACTACCCACTCTAGTATTTTGGCCTGGAGAATTCCGTGGACCGTATAGTCCATCAGGTTGCAAAGAGTCGGCCACAGCTGAGCGACTTTGACTTCACACTGTGTAACCTTTTGAGACTGGCCCTTATCACCCAGCCTTATTCTAGGGAGATTCATCCAGGTTGCTGCACATCTCAGCAGTCCATTCCTCTGCACTGTGAGCAGTGGTCTGTGGGGTGAGTGTCCCACAGCTTGGTTATCTGTCATCTGTTGACGGACAGCTGGCTTATTTCCGGTTCGTGGTCCTGATGAATAAAGTGGCTGTAAGCCCTCATGTAGAGGTTTTCCTGCGTCGTGTTTTCTGGAAGAAGTGTTCAGCAGGTGCAGCAGCTGTGTGGCACATTACTTGGATGTTTGGTGTTTTAAGAAACAGGTTTTCCAAGAGTAGCTGCACCATGCTGGATTCCCACCAGCAGCATGTGAGAGATCCAGTCTCCCTGCACCCTGGTCAGCATTTACTGGTGGTGCTGCGTTTGTAGAGCAAGTTTTTCGTCTTGATGAAGCCTCATTTGTCAGTTTTTCCTTTAAGAGATGATACTTCTGAAGTCATCTAAGAACTCTTTGCCAGCCTTAAATCCATGGAGGTTTTTTTCTTTTTTCTTCTGTTTTTTTCTTAAAGGTCTTATAGTTGCATATTTTACTCTCAAGTCCATGATCCATTTTGAGTTAATTTTTATGAGATATGAAACTTGGTTGAAGGTTTATTTCTTTACTCATCAGTGTCTGGTTGGTCCACACCATTTAAAAAGGCTGTCTTTTCTCTCAGTGAAGGCCCTTTCTCCAGTATCGGTGTGGGTCTATTCTGGGTTCTCCCTCATTGTGTGTGTCCGTCCGTCCACCACACACTCTTGACTAGAGTAGGTATATCCAGAGTCTTGAAAAGGGGTAGGCTTATTCTCACTTTATTCTTTTGCAAAATTAGAAGATTTATAGTAATCTTGCCTACATCTATAACAGGTCTTGCTGTGATGATAGAGGAATTGGATCAATTTGGGGAGAATTGATCACTTTATTTACTGTGTTGTCTTCCAAGCCATGAACATGGCATGTCTGTTGATTTAAATCTTTGATTTCTTTCATCAGAACTATGTACCTTCTGTATACTCGTCTTCATCTTCCCAGAAGCAAAGGTTCCCTAGATGAGTCGTAGCCTACTGACAATCTTTGCTTTGCTTCCTGTGTTTAGACAGCCCCTTGATCTCAGCAGATCCTTAGTAAATCTTGAGTTCATTAGACATAACTCATGTCTTTCTACAGGAATTTGTAGGATGGTGGTACTTAATGACACTTAGTTTTTCTGCTCACTCCGAGAATGAGTATTGTAGGCGATAGTCAGTGCCTCTCGGCCACTGTGATTGGACAGGTCAGGTGCCTGCTACACAGAGCTGTGGCATCCCGTTCATTCTGGCCTTGTTCATTTCCTGTGTAGCAAACAGGTGGTGCAGAAATGAGGCCTCATCGAGGCCAAAAACTTGCTCTACAAACGTCGTACCACTACCAAATGTTGACTGGGGTGTAGGGAGACTGGATCTCTCACACACAGCTGTTGTTTCTTAACCCTTTTGGTAGTACCACAAAACACAGTATTTTACATGTTATTTTCTATATTGTAGGTAAATTCAACTGGAAGGGAACTATTAAAGCAGTTCTGAAACAGGCCCCAGACAACGAAATAACAATCAAGAAGCTAAGGAAAAAGGTATGAAGGGTGTGAATCAGGTATATAATGCTGGGGAGAATCAGTTCTTTATTTTAAAATGTATAGTGTTGTTCTGTCTTTCTACATCTGAAACACTGTAAACGTGTGTGTGTGTGTACACACTGTAAACAAAGGTGTGTGTATGTCTCAGTGACGTGCAAGCTTCTCCTTTTTAGCCCTTCAGGGTGCGGGTGGGGATGGAGTCACCCCAATCCACATCTCCTCAGCCGGAGCAGCGTCAGTGTTAAATCTGGAAATCACTGCTCTAGATATGTTACTGTCTTTTGATTATTCCAGGACAGTGTTTTCTTCCCTCTTTGCAAGTGTCACACGCGTGCAGCTGTGTGAATTGCCACAAGCAGGACACCCCCGTGTAACCAGCACCTGGGTTCTTTCATTTGTCACTGTCTGCTGTGCTGGGGGCCAGAGAACTAACACAGAGGGTAAATTTTCAGGACAAATACGTATTTGACCACTCTTTTTCTTTGTGAAGGTTTTAGCTCAGTATTATGCGGTGACGAATGAACATCACAGATCTGAAGAGGAACTCCTGGTCATCTTCAACAAGAAAATCAGCAAGAACCCCACCCTGAAGTTATTGAAGGACAAGGTCAAGCTTTTAAAATGAACATTTTTATATTTAACAATTGAGTCCATTCTGTTGATCTCTTTCCTTTCATAGTTGTTTGTAAAACATGTAATGAATTGTAACAACTCGAATTTTGCCTTCCAAAGCCGTATTTTTAAGTTAAGAAAAAAGTATATTTTGGTAGAACTTCTATGACAAAATAAAATATATTCTTATCCCAAGTTCTAATTCTGTAGCAGCGAAAATTATTGTACTTAAAATACTCTCGTATGGGAAATAGTACCAAATGTGAGAAGTCAAAAAATAACTTGGTCAGACTAGAAAGCATCTGTTTTTATCACATCATTTTCTAAACATTTAGAGGGCTTACGGGAGTTAATTTTTTGTGTGGTTTAAATGCATGTGAGAGTTGTGTTTCACCCAGGAGCGGGGGAAACAGTCCTTTCTGTGTAATAACCCTTGCCCAGCCAGGAGTTCTGCTCTTCACTGGGGGTTCCTGTGTAAGTCTGGCCCATCCACTGCTGGTATGTATGGTGAGAATCACTCCTTTGGGACTTCCCTGATAGTCCAGTGGCTGAGACCCTGCGCTCCCAATGCAGGTAAGCTGGGCTGCATCCATGGTCAGGGAACCAGATCCCACATTCCCACACTGCAACGGAGATCGAAGATCGTGCATGCCGCAACTAAAACCCGGCACAACCACGTGAAAAAAAAAAAAAAAACTTAAAAAAAAAAAAGAATAAAATTTAAAAGAAAAGAATCACCCCTTTTACCAGTGTTAACTATCATCCTTAATACCTCTTGCTAGAGGTGAAAGCAAGAGTGGGACATGGAACAAGTGTTGGAAGGATTAGGCCAGGGGGGATTAACAGGAGGAAGTGTAGCGGGGTGGATGGAGATAGGCTGTGGGCCTCTAAGTCTCAGGCCCGCTTACCTGCCCTGGACCTTCCCCACGTTCTGGTCTGATTGGGGACGAGCTGCTGTGTCTTGGCTGGATGCAGGGGCACTGTGTCCAGAGGAAGGAAGACTCTTGGGAATCAGGCCTGGAGTCAGGCCCTGGCTTGGTCCCTTCATTGTTAACCTCTTTGAGCCTCACTCTTTTCATCCAGACAGTCAGACAGTAAAGGGTGTTCTCTGGTTGCGATTGAAGGAACTGATTTGTGAAAAGCTGACAGCACTACCTGGAGGCCTGAGGCATCTGTTCGGTGGTTGCCAACTACTGTTAGCAAGAACAACTTCTGAGCCATGAGCGGCTTTAGACATTTTGGAAGTAAAGGGGGAAAAGTGGGAAAGTGAAGCTTGACCCAGAACACGTGCAGGTGTGCTAAGTCGCTTCAGTTGTGTCTGACTGTTTGCAGACCTTTGGACCGTAGCCCACCAGGCTCCTCTGTCCATGGGATCCTTCAGGCAAGAATACTGGAGTGGGTTGCCGTACCCTTTTCCAGGGGATGTTCCCAACCCAGGGACTGAACCCGCATTTCTTACATCTTCTGCATTGGCAGGCAGGTTCTTTACCACTAGTGCCACCTGAGAAGACCCAGGACACAGGGGCAAAGCAGAGCCCTGCGTCCAGCCCAGGATGTCTTCCTGTCTCAGGGCTGAAAGAGCAGAAGCAAGCGACGCTGTCCTCGGTGGGGCGGGGTGTGCAGCACTATTTCCTGTGCGCACGAGCACCACGGTATTTCAGGATTTGTGTGGATTTTTATTCTTGTCAGTTTTGCTGCCTTGCCTTGAAGGCAGAGTTTGGTAAATGTGACAGAAAACTCATACTTGAACTGGGGTGGGTCCTCACTTCTGCCTTCCGTGTCAGCTGTCACCCAAGAGTCTCTGGCGTTACAGCTTGCTGGCAGCACAGCACACAGGGTTGGCTGTGTCAGAATGCTGGCAGAGAACCAGGGCTGGAGAAGGTAGTAGTAGCCCCTCAGCTCCCTGGTGAAGCCAGGCCAGCAGACAGTGATTCTGACGGTCAGAGTCACAGCCACGCGTCTCTTCATTGGAAACTGCAGTTGGCAAGAACGGCTCCTGTGTCTGCTGTCGCCCATGGCTCTAACTGCAAAGCACAACCCACAGGTCCTTCCCGTGGTCTTAGCTCAGAGACCACCCTTTGGTCAGTTGCTGGCTTGACTTGAACTCAAACACACACGATATTGGAACTCCGGGAACTTTGGAACCAGTCTAATGATGTTTGTTTTGGGCTTTACAGCTTTGTTTGTCTAAGTTGAGAGTAAGATTGAATTCTATGTTCTTCTGTCCCCTTGGTCTGATGGGTCTGGTACCTGACTTTCCCCAAACCTGCCAGGGATGCATTTTGACATGTCATTAAAAATTTTTTTTTGATTCATTTCTTTCTAGTATTCCTGGTTTTGTCAGCTGACCATTTTCTGTGATGCTGTTTACAAACAGGATTTGAGAGAAGATGAGCTGTATTCTGCCCAACAAAAGATTAAGATGTGTTGCAGGCTGGGGTCCTCCTCAATGTCAGACACACCAGGCATCTTGCAGTCTGATGAGGAAACTGAGCCTCAAAACAGTGAAGGGAGGCCACACAGGAGTGAACCCAGGGCTACCCTTGCCTCTGATCGGTTGTAGCAGCCAGACTCAGGTAATGCAGAAGTCTAAAAATTCAAGCAGCTGATGACAGGGGGCATTGAGGTGGAGAAAGTTTAAAAATTGCAAAAGCACTGGAGTTTCCCCAGGTTCATTTTGCTTCAGGCAGGTATAAGTGACTTGTTACCTTGGTATGAAGTAAGACAACCCCTCTGAGGAAAGAGGACCCTGTTCCTAGTTCTCTGTTTAAACCCACCCTCACGGGGTGATTACAAGAATAAGGTAATAAAAGTCAAGATTAATAACATTGTTACAGATCTGCAGATTTTATGAATATCCTTAAAAAATTCCTGCTGCTGCTGCTAAGTCGCTTCAGTCGTGTCTGACTCAGTGTGACCCCATGGACGGCAGCCCATCAGGCTCCCCCGACCCTGGGATTCTCCAGGCAAGAATACTGGAGTGGGTTGCCATCCTAGTATCCTTCAAAACGTGTCATTTTTTTTTGAAGTTAAAACTTGAACTGACCAATTGCAATTAAAACACTTTACATTGATAGTATCAAAGCAGCCTGAAATTACTTGTCTTTCCCCCCAAAATTTCTAGGAGTAACAAAAAGATTAGCAATCTTTGATATAGACTGTTTTCTTTTAGAGAGCACTTTTGCAGTTGAATAAAGAAAGTTTTAAGAAATCAGTGGTTTTATTAGTGAAAGCACATTGATAGTGTATCTTAGTTCTTTATTCCACCACTGAAAACTGATCTTCCTAGCTGTTTTTTGTTTGTTTTTGTGTGTTTTTGTTATAGGGTTTTTTGGTCTCAGTGATGAACCTGGACTCAGCATGAGTAATTGTATGTTATTGATTTTTACCTCAATACAGAACCATGATGCCATAGCACTCTAAAGATTATAACTCCTTCCCTGTGGAAGGAAATTAGAGATCAATTATTATGCTCATTCACATGAAAGAAAAGGCATATATATTTACGAGTACTTTGTGGTTACTGGAAGGGCTTTCCTGGTGACTCAGATGGTAAAGAATCTGCCCGCAATGCAAGAGACCCAGGTTCAATCCCTGGGTCAGGAAGAACCCCCGGAGAAGGGAATAGCAACCTACTGCAGTATTTTTGCCTGGAGAATCCCATGGACAGAGGAGCCTGTCAGGCTATAGTCCATGAGGTCGCAGAGTCCGACAGGACTGAGCAGCTAACACACACATGGTTACTGAAACAGTATATATTCAGCCTTTATCCCTTCTTCTTTAAGCATTCAAGATGGCTAGAATAGGCCTTCTAAGTTTCTACTCTCCTTAGTGAGCCAAGAAGAACATATTGTATTTCTCATTTACACTGGAACAGAAGTGTTACTTTATATTGATTCCTAAATTGCACCTGGGCAGGAGGCTGGTTATGTAGTTCATCCTTGTTCTCTCTCCAGTAAGCTGGATTTTAGTATATTTCTACTAAAGAGAACTAAGATTCTGTCTCCAGAAAAGCTGGTCCCTGTGAGAACCTTGCCCCTTTCAGCTTTAGACAAGGAATCGTTGACCATAAGCATGTATTGGGATTTTCCTTGAAGAGATGCTGTTGGGAAGTTGTCTTGTATATACTGATTTTTGCTTTTCCTCACAAACGTGTTTGGGCCTGAATCCTCCAGTACTGGTCCTGTGGTTCTGCTCTAAACTCTCTTGTTGAAATCATTCTAAGTCACAGGAACAAATGAGATAATTCCAGAGTGTCCACCCTGGACTGGGCTGTGTGCTGGATTTAGGGAGAAGGAGACAGAAGACCCTGAGGCAATCTCAGAAGTCCTGGGGGCTGAACTGGTTGTAGGGTGCACTCAGGGAGGGAGGGAGTCATTCTGCCTAGCATGAGGATAGAATGGTTGGGTTATTACCAGCCCCCTGGATTAAGTGATGGCTATTTATTAACTACTTGCTGATGGGGTCGTCTTTCTCACTTCTGCTACCTCACCGTAACGGAGCAGGACCCTTGAGGCCTTCCCTGAATAGAACCCCCCACCGCCCATGTCCTCCACCTGCCTTTTGTCTGTAGAAAAATTTAGGCAAAGAATAAACTTTAATCAGAGGAGCGAGAAAATGTCAAATCAGACAGAATAATCATACTGTAGCCATTAAACAAAGTCAAGGACCTTTAGTTCTTCCTCAAGGACTATAGATAATATTCTGAGCCATGTCTTTTGAGCTGCTTTGGAAATGGTTAACTTCATGCTGACCATAAGCACTTAGACCCTAGTCCAGTTGGAACCTAGAGGTTGATAATACCGACTCCTGGTGACCTCACCACCAACCAATCAGAATGTCCATGAGTTGGCCACGCCCTGCTCCCTGAACACTGTAAGACTCTTCACTAACCCCTCCAGTTGGGGACATGCAGTTTTGAGGACATTAGCCCACTGTGGGCCCCTTTGCCTGGCAAAGCAATAAAACTGTTCTTTTCTGAAAGTGAAAGTCGCTCAATCGTGTCCGATTGAATTCTCCAGGCCAGAATACGGGAGTGGGTAGCCTTTCCTTTCTCCAGGGGATCTTCCCAATCCAGGGATCAGCAAAGCAATAAAACCATTCTTTTCTACTTCACCCAAAACTCTGTCTCTGAGTTCCTATTTGGTACCTGTGAACCGAGGCAGAGTTTTAGCAACATCACTTACCTTTCACCTGACACCCATTGGTACGTACATAGGAGACAACAGGAGATGATAAACTCTAAACAGTTTACTTTGCCCCAAATGCACTGAAACCGAATATTTCTTAAATTCCATCTCTGTATCTTCATGTATGCATGCTGTCATGTCCGACTCTTTGCGACCCCATGGACTGTAGCCTGCCAGGCTCTTCTGTCCATGGGATTCTCCAGGCAATAATACTGGAGTGGGTTGCCATTTCCTTCTCCAGAAGATCTTCCTGTCCCAGGGATTGAACTTGCATCTCCTGCATTGAAAGGTGGATTCTTTACCACTGTGCCACCTGGAAAGCCCATCTCTGTATCCAGCTTCTCAAAATAGCTGTAAAATTCAACACTGTCAAGTATAATCTTTGGGGTTTACCACTAGGTTATAAAACTAGAAAAGGTCATCTCCAAGTTTTCACAGATTTCAGTCTTGAATGATGTTAAAGATAAATCAGAATAACAATTTCCCTCAGTTAAAAAAAAGACATCTACTTATTAATAGATACTCTGCGACTGTCCTTTTAGATTTTAGATTTTTTAACTTCTGTAGTTTGGGGCTGAACCTTCCTTCTAACTCTCCGTCTTGCTTTCAAACAGTAAGGATTTCTGAGAAAAGCTGTGTGCACCAGTGAAAAAAGAGAGGTTTCTTTGACTGCAAAGGCTAGTTGAGCTCTTTTTGTTCTGGGATCCAGGGAAGTTTTAATTTATTCCCTTTGATAAAAGTGATTAAACTGCCCCTTTAGTAGCTTAAGTTGTAATTGCTGAGAAAATACATACATTTGTCAAGAGTTGAAAGGTCAGACATTGATGGGAAGGTCAGGCCATTGTTTGTCCACAGAGAAGGTATTGTGAGCCGCTGAAACATGACCTTTGCTGCTGGCCTTCCTGGTGACCTGTTGGAGGCCTGTGGTCATCCATATATTAGATTTCTCCATTGTAGATCAAAGGTAGGTAAAGACTCAATTCTGTTGGATAGTTTGAACAACACTGCTCTTGGGATCTGGCATCACATTGACATCGGATACTAATGGTAACATTATAGGATTGCCCTGCTCCATCCAATTTTATCCTGAACAGAGGGAGACTTTATAGTTAAAAATGGAACGATAATCTCTCTTCTCAGTTTTAGAGAAAGGTTAATGTAATAGAATTTTCTCATTGTTAAGCTGTCCCTGCCTAGAATTTCTTCAGCCTCTTGGCCCGTATCACCCTCCATTCTACTTTAGATGCTGTGAGAATTGACATAAATTTTTATAGGGTATGGCTGTTTTTATTTTTTGCTTTCTAATGAGAATCAATTCGATTAGAAAAGACCCTGACGCTGGGAATTATTGAAGGCAAAAGGAGAAGGGGATAACAGAGGATGAGGTGGTTGGATGGCATTACTGACTCAACAGACATGAATTTGAGTAGACTCCAAGAGACAGTGAAGGACAGGGAAGCTTGGCGTGCTGTAGTCTATGGGGTTGCAAAGAGTAGGAAATGACTTCGCTACTGAACAACAAAACTTTTTGCCTCATTTATCCATATTTCATGAGGTCCCCCAAAGTGCTTGGTATTCTACTATTTGAGGAT
Source organism: Ovis aries (assembly GCF_016772045.2). Classification (NCBI taxonomy): domain Eukaryota; kingdom Metazoa; phylum Chordata; class Mammalia; order Artiodactyla; family Bovidae; genus Ovis; species Ovis aries. The sequence continues at coordinate 105,520,193 of NC_056059.1, forward strand.
GTTTGAGAATACTGGGTCTGGAAAGAGAGGGAGTGGTTCCAAAGCACTGTTGTGGTAGCAGGCTTGGGCGTACGCCAAGCCTTTTGTGTATATGTATATGCATGCGTATACATATAATTAAATCTTTCAACAGCTCTGGGAGGGTGATATTACCATATCCATGTCACGGATGATGAGTTGCAGGGAGCTTAAGTGACTTGCCCTAGGTCACGCAGTAGTAGCAGAATCAATTCAAACTCAGGTGTTCCTCTGATAACTTAGATTTTTTTCCCTCTTTGGTCAGGATCCCCATCTTTGCTTGCATCTGTCTTTTCTTAGCACTGGTGATTTAGATCATTATTATAAACTCCAGGTAGAGCTTTAAAATTAAAAAAGTCCAGGCCAAGGATTCCCAAGTGGTTTGTTTCCGTAATTTCATGGTTTTATCTAATTCAAGATACTTTGTGGTGACTGGATCTCAGAATGTATTGTCTTTATCCCCTCTACCAATTAAAGTTTTCAAGAAATGGCTGAAATAGGTCTTCTAAATTTGTATATTTAGTGGAAATATGACAGTGTGAGGTAGTGAGGGAGAAAAGGAACAGGCCAAGCTGACTCCATCTTGAAAAAGAAGGAAACTCCATCTCGTACTTTCAGTGAGCTTTGGACTATATGCCTGGTATCCATGGGGATAGCATACCTATGGCCAAACTGGCCTCTGGGACTGATAAACACCAGATTCCACACCAAGATTTCCCGACGCCAGAAAGAATGTAATAATTCCCTGTGTAGTCAATCACCTTTGTAATCTTTACAGCAGCCACTGGTGTAGGCTACAATGTATACCCAGCTGACCCTTCTGGTTATGAATCATGGCTGTAACCTGATTGTATCTCCCTTTAACACTTTCCAGGCTAGGTTTAAGGAATTTGGGGATGTGGGCTTGAGCAGTAACACTTAAGGTATATAAGGTTTTCACCAAAGTCGGTTGGGGTCCTTGGCTAAGAGGAGACTCTGCCTTGGGCCCACCAGTGTAATAAACTTCACTCCGCTATCTGCATTGAGTGAGTTTGTTTCCCAGAACACATGGCTGCAACAGTAGAATATATTATTAAAAATATAGGAGTTGGATGAAAGGAAAAAAAAATGTTTTATTTGATGACATTAGTAACAGGCCAAGTTCTAGGCTCTGAACGGTTTAGATCGTGTTGCTGGTTGACCGGCACTAACAGCCTGGAAGATTCTGGGCACCTGGGGAGCAGAGGCAGCCAGGACACACCTTCATCCTGCTGCTCTGGGTTTGTAAGCCTGATAGCAGGTTTCAACAGCAATTTAATACAAGGGACAGTCCTCCCACAGAACCCGGTGGACCCAAATGTAGTTCCCAAACTGGCCACACTGCCAGAAATGTCAGGAGTGTTTGGGGACACGCACTGACTAGGATTCCTGCCTACCTAGCCTCTCAGTGTTAGGCCAGTCCCCGCCTACCAACCTCCTCTTCTTTCTCATTTTAGGAACGATCCTTTTCTGTGTCCTGATCTTTTGGTTGAGACCAGCACCTGTCTCTCTTCTGCCGGATGAGCTGGCAGCCACAGGGAAGTTTCTCCACTCTTCTCCCCAACACCCTGTCCAAGAAAACAGCATGCTGCATGGCCTTAAAGGGTGCCTGGAGGCTTCTTTTGCTAGTTCAGTAGACATCTGTTTGGTTCATATTGATTTCCCTTCTGCGAGAATTCCCTCTCTCTCACTGCTAAAAAGGATGGACCGGAGAGAACCCCAGGCAGAGTGACATCTGAGCTGAGTCAGCAGCAGGCTGGCATGCACAGAAATGCTAAGGGCCGGAGGAATGGGGCAGGCTCACTGCCATCTGCTATAGACTTATTCTTGTTTGCTTTCCCAGAGCCAACCTGGGTGTCACCCTCACCCAGACTTGGTTGAAATCCTATTCATCTTTCAGTCTTGTGAGATACTTCAGAGGAATTCCAACAAGTTTCTGTTTTCTTTTTTTTGGATGTGCGGGATCTTAGTTCCCTGGCCAGGGATCGAACCCATACCCCCTGCGTTGGGAGCACAGTCTTAAACGCTGGACCACCAGGGAAGTCCCAAGGTTCTTTTCTTTCTGCTTTGTTTTTTTTTAATTGTACATGTATTTAGTAAGGATTATTATTACGGCTGTCATTATTTTTGCTTAGTTATTTTCAGTTGTGGTTTACTAAAATAACTTCTCCTGGTAGTTAGTTGAATGACAAATGGGCAGGGAATAACTAGGTCCACTAGAAGAGGGTTCAAGTTATAGTCACGGTGGAGTGAATATATATGAGCACTGCCTGGGCACTTTCCACCTGCCTGTATCATCCATTTAGACACCCACTGGGCAAATTCATCCAAACTCTTCATCACAGGCTATGGTGAGTGAAGAAAGACAAAACAAAACAGAGGTATGAGCATGATCACCCTCAAAAGGGAAATAATAAACTGGAAAAATATATAATGATAAAAAATAAGAGATGAAAATCCCCAAAGAAAAATGATGTACAAATGGCCAATTAGTGTGTGAAAAGAATTGCTAATAAAAAATTGAAATGATAGATTTTTCCCTCCAACTATCAATTGGGAAAATTTTACCAAAATGATAAAGCCAGTGGTTGGTGTAAATGATGAAGATGGTTGCTCCTGTCCACTGCTGCTAGGAGTTAAGTAGTACAGTCTGCACTTTGTGAATGAAGCTAGTTTTAAAATGTAGATCTTTCTTTCAACTGAGTGATTCTGGTTCTATTGCTTTTATCAGAGAAACAGACATGCAGAGAGACATATTTCACTGAATTATTTATATAATAAAAGGGAGACTTTTAAAAAACTGCCTTTCTCTTTGGAATAAAGGGTTGCATTCCAAATGATAGATATTATCATTTACTGAGCATTTTCCACATGGCAGGTGCTTTTCGAAGAACTTTACATATATGAACTCACTCCTGGAGGCATTTGCAGTCCAATGAAAGACCAAGGGGGCAGGTACCAGGTACAATGAGAGAACATTGTACGTGAGAGGGTGGTATTGGTATGGCCTCACGATTGCAAGTATCAGAAAACCACTCAAACTTGCATTAGTTTGAAAAAAAAAAAAATCCTTCTTTTATTTTTGGCTCAGAAATCTGTGAAATGTCAACAATAGATAATAAGAACAGCTAAGACTTATTGAACTATAGTTAATACACCCTGTGTGTGTGTAGTCACTCAGTCATGCCTGATTCTTTGTGATCCCATGGACTATAGCCCGCCAGGCTCCTCTGTCCATGGAATTCTCCAGGCAAGAATACTGGAGTGGGTTGCCATTTCCTTCTCCAGGGGATTTTCCCGAGCCAGGGATCAAACCTGGGTCTCCTGCACTGTGGGCAGATTCTTTAACGTCTGAGCTGCCAGGGAAGCCCAAATATCCTGTAATAAATCATAATGGAAAAGAACATGAAAAATAATATATATATATGTGTATGTGTGTGTATATATGTATAACTGAATCACTATACTATACAGCAGAAACTAACACAGCATTGTAAATCATCTGTATTTCAACTAAAAAAAAAGAAAGGCATATCAAGAGCTTTCTGTGGGCTAGGCATTGTGCTAAGCAATTTGCATATATTAATACTTTTAATCTTTACCTAATCTTGTAGGCAATGGAGAAGATCCATTACTTGCTCAAGGCTGAAACAGCTAGTAATGACAAAACCAGTTATGACAGCTGGCCCGGCACAGCTGGCAGCTGGTTCCAGAGTTCTTATTCTTAACTACATCAGCTAGGTCTTGGCTGGATTTGGAAGTTGAAACAGTGCTATGAGACTTCTTAGCTTAGCTTGCATCTGAGCTTCCTTCCTGGGTGGGCTCCTCTGTGTGTCTCCACAGTGGGTGGTATCCCCAAGCCCACACTGACCTCTGAATGATCTTCCCAACAGCCCCAGCCTGAGTCCTGGGGGCTGACAGGTCTGGGCTAGGTCCTGAGCCCTCCCCAAGGACAGAATCAGTCTACTGAGAATATTACAGGGCTATTACAGAAGGGAGAAAAAGTGGTTTCTCAGAGGAAGACACATAGGCAGACACATAGATGTCTATATCAAAGGCCAGACTTAATTGTGACAAGGATCAAACTGAAAACCAGGGAATAGAATCCTTGCTACATGCTAGGTGTTTGCAAAGCACTGCTAAGATGTGACTGTAGCCCCCAGTCAACTGGGAGAGCCCAAGCAAAAGGAAACTGCCACAAAGAGAAACTGGAGCCCAAGGAGAAAGGAAGAACTGATAAGGAGGTAAGCAGGAACCAGATCCAGAAGATCTGGCAAGCCCAATTAAGTAGTCAACAATGACTTAACCTGAACATAACCCTGCTTGACCATGGGAAGCATTAGGCTAAACAGTCAGCATACATTCATCTTCACTCTGGTACCCCTGGTGTCGCTGATGAGGAAACTGATACCTAGGACAATGAAACAACTTGCCCAAGGGATCCAGAACGATGGAGCCAGGATTCAATAGTCTATAAACACCTTGGACCTAACCACATTGCTAAGGGGAGGCCCAGCAAAGATCACGGTCAAATTTATTTTCCCCCCACAAGTAATCCACATTGAAAATGGAATTTCTTGGTTGGTAGCAATCTGATATCATGTATCTATCATTATGGTGCACAGTACGCACATTGAAGAACTTATTTAATGGGCCCCAGCAATGAAGATGTGGTCATTAAACCCTGGATTTTTTCCAACCTGCTTTTAAGTATCATCAACGTGGTCTGCAAGTTGTGCATTTAAAATATTAGTGGGAAAAAAGGGCTGGAAGGAGTTCAGATCCAAATACAAAGACTCTGAAACCACCAAAGGGGAAACTGATCAGACCTGAACACACTACATATGGAAACCCTGGAATGCCTGAGATGCTCTTGGGAATATTCAATTACAGGGAGACCCAGCGCTGACCTTTTCGCAAGGAGACAATCAACAGAAGACCGTATTTGATGAGGAATTCACTTCCTGTTAACAAGGCTTCTAACCTTGTACCAGAGAGAAGAGAAGGGAGGGCAAAGACCCCAGGTGGCTTTGAAGAGGTGAACTCTGGTTATTTACGAGTCTGAAAAGAAAAAGGGGTGGGGGGGAAGCAAGACAGGAAAAAGAAGGTATTGTGTAGAAAGGCCATATGATCCACCCAGCTGTTAAATCCTATGCACAGAAGCGTTTGCTATAAAGGCTGAGGAAATGATACTAATAAACCTGCAGAAACTTGACATTCTTTTCTTGAATATTTATTACATTTCTCCTGCAAATACTCAGGACATATAGAAGATATTAAAAAGCAACCACTAATTCAAATTTTACTTCTGGGGTGACTTTTTGGACTATCCATCCCTGAATATAACCCACCTCAAGCCACTCAGTGATCTCCACACAGTCCAGCAGAATGAAGGGCTGTCCTTTATGAATTGAGTCACTTAGTCATGTCTGACTCTTTGCGACCCCGTGAGCTGTAGCCCACCAGGCTCCTCTGTCCATGGGATTCTTCAGGCAAGAATAGGGGAGTGGGTTGCCAGTGCCTTCTCCAGGGAATCTTCCCGACCCAGGAATCAAACTCAGGTCTCCCACATTGCAGGCAGATTATTTACCATCTGAACCACCAGGGAAGCCCGTTATTCAGCCCGTATACAGTATCTCTGTCATCGCCTTGTATGGAAATTTTCTCCTCCACTAGATCTAACTTACCTCTGTCCTCAGCATTTTAGCAGATGTAGCTGCTCAGAAAACGTTTGTTGACTGAATGAATAAAATGCTTCCACACATTTATATAAACTGCTCTCTACTGTAGTAAGTCTCTGTGGTCATTTTTAGCCCAAGGAGCTCCTCAAGTGCAACCTTATGTCTTATCCATCTTATCTCCATTGTCTAGCAAGGTGCCTAAGGGTTCCTTATGGAGAAGGCAATGGCACCCCACTCCAGTACTCTTGCCTGGAAAATCGCATGGACGGAGCCTGGTAGGCTGCAGTCCATGGGGTCGCACAAAGTCCTACACGACTGAAGAGACTTAGCAGCAACAGATAGTAGGTGCTCAGCAAAGGTTGGAAGGGTTAAGAACAAGATTTCTCAACAAATGACAGGGTAGGAAGGAGGCAGGAGACTAGTAAACAGGATTAATTCTTTTGCTTGATTTTTTACAACTCATAACTTTATGTATTTGCCTTTGAAATATTTTTTAAATTTTATTTATTGGCCATACTGCTGGGGCATGTAGGATCTCAGTTCCCTTACCAGGAATGGAACCCCATGTCCCTGGCATTGGAAGGCAGAGTCTTAACCACTGGACTGCCAGGGAAGTCCTGTAAACAGGACTATTGATGGAGTAAAACTTGTGAATTTGTGGCAAGAGCCTTTTTCAGTTTATGAGCATTACTGATGGGAAATGGTGGGTTCCTGGCCAAATACCATGTACATGAGTTTGAGCAAACTCCAGGAGACAGTGAAGGACAGAGAAGCCTGACATACTGCAACCCGTGGGGTCGCAAGGAGTCGGACACGACTTAGTGACTGAACAACCACCGGTTTAGCTTCCACGATCCTGGCTGGGGGCAATTTCTCACAAAAGTCCTAAGAAGTGAGCGAACACAAACCACACACAGGTGCTTCATATTTAAACCTCCAAACATATCCATGAAGCAGGTATAATCCCCATGGTACAGAAGAGCAAACAGGCTCAGAAAGGTTTTTATTTCTTGCCCGGAGTCCGCCCAAGCGGTCAGTGCCAGGCCCAGGCTCCACCGCAGGCTCCCAGCCCCGGCCCCGGCCCAGCGGTCCTTCCCTCCTCCTGGGCGTTCTCTAACCCTTTCAAGTCTAGCTGGGCGATTCCTGAGGAGGAAAGAAGCTGACGGGCTGAGACACTATTGGCACAGGGGAGCCACGGAGGGGTCCGGATGCAGAGAGCGGGACGCAGCCAAGTACCAAGGCAGGGACCGACAGTCCCGCCCGCGCGCATCCGCCGGCCTGTTAAGTTTGATCCTTCTGGGCTTCCGTAGCTAGGAATAAACGGAGCGTCTTTCGTTTGAGAAAGGTCAAAGTTTCGAAATTCAAATCCTGTTCGCAAATTTGAGCACGGAGACAGCGAAGCCAACGCTACCCTACGTTCTTACCAACTAAAACCTAGAAGACAACATAGTCTCCACTTTTCATAGACGGGAACCCCCTCCTTCCGCCCGGATGTCGCTACAGGAAGTTCCGGTGAGGTTAACGTCACTTCCGCCCTGTTTCTGGGTGGTGCCAAGATGGATGTTCTACGGGCTCGGGAGCAGCTGCGGCGGCGGTACTTGTTCCCGCCGGACGCGGAGGTCCCACTGGAACACGAGGGCTACCCCAGGCCGGGTGAGGCGCTTCCCCCGGGCACGCTTCGAGCCGCCTCGAGGTTCCCGTAGGCAAGGCGCCAGGAAACGGCCGGCCCCGCCGACCTCCCGCAGGCCCACCCATTCCGGAGGGACTGGGATTTGTTTTTATCAAGGCTTACCAAGTAGTTTTGCAAGTTAGGTATTTATCGTAAGAGAGCGTTAGAGGTCAGGTAGCCTTCCGCATCTTCATCTCAGCTGCGCTTCAGGATTCCCTGGAGAGCTGGTTTAACACCTATTTGGCAGTATCCATTAAAATAAAAAAAAATTTCCACTGGTTGTGTCTCTTAAGAAAAGAAGCATATTTGTAGCAGTACACAAGGACGTATGTGCGTGCAAAGTGTTTCATCTCCGCATTGCTATTGCTAGTTATAGCGAACGACTGGAAGCATCTAATTGTCCGTCAGCAGGGAGCTAGTTAAATACTCTTGGATATCCGTACGTCACACAGCAGGCCGACTTTATGTACCAATGTGGGTAATTTTCAAAGGGAGGCGCAGAACAAAGTATGATATACCACCGCTTGGGTTCAACCCAGATAACATGCGGTGTATGCCCTCCTGTAGATGCATAGAATATGCAGGAACTCAATAGACGTTGATACCGGTAGTTGCTTTGGGCTGGGGAACTGGGGTTAAGGATCGAAAGAGATTACATCTTAGATGTTTTTTGTCCTGTATGATGTTAAAACGTTCTGTATTTATTACCTTTAAAAAATAAACACAGAACACTTGATGATCAGACTTTCTGGTTTATAAATTTTGAGGATGTTTCCCAGAATTTGTATTATGAGTAAGGCGCTGGGGAATTTTGATGGTCAGCTAAAGTCAGGAACCTCGGATGCATACCAGTGGTTCTCACATGAACTGGGAGAGCGGGTATATCAGTCACCTGGGGAACTTGTTAGACCCCATTTGACCCAGAGCCAGCCAGTTGTTCTTTCAGATCGGGTCCCCGGTGGAAGGAATTTGACTTGTCCATCAGTAGTCTAGACAGTGTGGTGTTGGAACTGTACCTCCAGTGTGACCTTTCCACTTTTGAGGTGGCTCAAAGGTTGTGTTTGTTTAAAACAAGAAAATATGTAGTGTTTGTAAGTAGTGTTTTTGGAAAATCAAAGTCCATTTTGTGTTCTAATGTTTGTCACTTGCATTCTTCTGAATTAACAGGAATAATCACTTTCCTAGGCAATATATGAAGCACAACGTGAAAATTCCTACGCTACAGGATAGCATTATTTCCAAAAGACTGTTTAAGTAAATTTAGATCCAAAATTGATTTGGTGGAAAAAAGTTGATAATACTGAACAAGTTTTATAGCAGCTCCTATTATTTCCAAAAATATAAACCTATTTTGGTGGTTTTACAGAAGAAATTGATACTCTAATAGGAGAGAATCTGGCTGTTAGAAAGCTCTAGGAAATTATTTTATTTGACTTGAAATAGGTGTAATTTTTCCTGTGAAGCTAATGGTTACTTGATCAGTTGAAATCTCCCTTATTTGCAGAAACCTCTACAGCTGTTGAGAAAAAGGAGAAACCTCTTCCAAGACTTAATATCCATTCTGGGTTCTGGATTTTGGCATCCATTGTTGTTACCTATTATGTTGACTTCTTTCAAACTGTTAAAGAAAACTTTCACACCAGTAGGTAAGAAAACTTGATGGCTCTTATTTTTTCACATTATGTTTTGTTAGACTCTTAGTAAGCACCTGCTTTCTGCCAGCCAGGGTGTCAGAGGGGCTGGTGATACAAAGTTGAAAAAGAGTGCACGTCCTGGGCGTGTGCAACAGAGTGGACATTATTTCAGTGGGCCTTTTCAGCCTAGACATTTTGTGGGATGAGGAAGGCAGTGAATTTAAGAAGGACCTGCTGCTGCTGCTGCTGCTAAGTTGCTTCAGTCGTGTCCGACTCTGTGCGACCCCATAGACGGCAGCCCACCAGGCTCCCCCGTCCCTGGGATTCTCCAGGCAAGAACACTGGAGTGGGTTGCCATTTCCTTCTCCAATGCATGAAAGTGAAAAGTGAAAGTGAAGTCGCTCAGTTGTGTCTGACTCTTCGTGAGCCCATGGACTGCAGCCTACCAGGCTCTATCCATGGGATTTTCCAGGCAAGAGTACTGGAGTGGGGTGCCATTGCCTTCTCTGAAGAAGGACCTAATCATTTGTAAAACATGGAGAGAGAATGACTAAAGGTGTTTAGGAGATCAGATCCACAAGCCTTGGGAGGAAGGAATGAGAACTGTGGTGGGTGAGAATCAGGTCTCAGAGTTCATTTTTAGAGAGTAGTTAATGGCCAGTGAGGTACATGTACAGGCTGTGATTGAGCTAGAGTTGAGTTCACTGGTTCAAGAAGTGCGGCAGGATGTCAATTAGTCCATCATTGACGTAAATTGAGATCTCTTTCAGGAGCTGATGGTGGGTGCGGGGGCGGTTGGGGGGGAAAGGTTGTTGATCACCCTCCTGAGTCTTCACTGAATGTTTGAGAGTGTTCTGGAGGCCCCTAGATAACGGGAAAAGGTGGGGAAGTGTTGGTGAGTGTTAGAGCTCTATCAGGAGGGGTGGTTCTCTTAGAGAGCAAGAGTACTTGTCTGGAAGTAGGCCCCTAGATAACGGAAAAAGGTGGGGAGGTGTTGGTGAGCGTTACAGCTCTATCAGGAGGGGTGGTTCTCTTAGAGAGCAAGTGTACTTGTCTGGAAGTATCAGTAAGACTTCCCTGGTGGCTCAGATGGTAAAGAATCTGCCTGCAACGCAGGAGACCTGGGTTCAACTCCTGGGTTGGGAATAACCTCTGGAGAAGGGAATGGCAACCCACTTCAGCATTCTTACCTGGAGAATTCCATGGACAGAGGAGCCTGGTGGGCTACAGTCCATGGGGTCCCAAAGAGTCAGACGCGGCTAAGTGACTGACACACACACACCTCAGTGAGGCCAGAAAGGTGCAGACAGGACTGCCGATCAGGTGTTTTCACTGGGGATGGGGGCATACGGTTTTTCTCTGTCAAGGCCTTCAGGAGGGGCGGTGACTGCTGGAGGGGCACCTGTGGAGAGTGAGGGAGCAGGCAGCCAGGGGACAGCAGGGGTGGGGGGTTGATGTAAACTGTGGGAGGGAGAGAGCTTGTTCACTTTCCTTATCTCCACAAGCAGGAGCTTTCCCCGAACACTCCCCATCACTGCTTCCCCGTCCTGCCCCATCACTGCTCCTTCCCTGGGAGGTGCTGGACCTCCTGATGGGGTTTAGGATGAGAACCAGACTTGTAACTCAGCCCTTCTTTCTCTTCAGAGCCAGCTGCTCACAGGAAGCAGATTCTGGGATGCTTGTCTGTGCCATAGTTTTTGTTGTTGTTTGTTTTAGTATTTTTGGATCTCTTTTTCTTAAAATTTTTTTTAAAATTTGAGTTTTAATTGTTTTTTATTTTGGCTCCCCTGAGGTTTCGTTGCGGTGTGGTGCACGGCTTTCTTCAGTTGCAGTGCGTGGGGGCTTCTCTCTATGTGCGGCCTCTCTTGTTGGCGAGCACAGGCTCTAGAGACTTGAGCTGAGTAGTTGTGGTGCAGCGGCTCAGTTGCCCTGAGGCGTGTTTGATCTTAGTCCCCTGACCAGGGATTGAACCTGTGTCTCCTGCATTGGAAGGAGGATTCCTAACCACTGGACCACCAGGGAAATCCCTGCACCATCGTTTTGTGGGGCAGCCCTAAGATGAGAAGGTCTCTAGGTTTTCACTGTGTCTTGAAGCCAGTGGCTAAGTCTGTCTGTTTCTGGGTTTCAGTGTGAGGAAGCACTCTGTGACTGTTCACCAAAGCCATCTTCTTTCCATAGCTCCCATTAGTTAAAAAAAAAAAAAAGCTGACACTTGATCTTCATCAGCCTGGCTCCTTTGTCTCTCTCAGTTGGCTGGGAAAAGAGGGAACATTCACTTCAAACACTACTCGTATCAGCTGCCCCTTCGTTCACTGAATATTTAACGAGAACCTGAAGTGTGTCCAATTTTGGTGCCAGTGATGAACAAGGCACGTTGCTCACCCTCCACCAGTTCATTTTAGGCTGTGATAGATGAACAGGTCACGTGGTATGTACTGTGTTAGTGTATGAGTGTGTGTGGGATGACATAGGAGTGCCTTGAAGGGGCGCCTCATCTTGCCCAACCTCGGGTTGTTGTTGAGTTACCCAGTCATGTCTGACTCTTTGCGACCCCATGGACTGCAGCACACTAGGCCTCTTTGTCCCTCACCATCTCCTGAAGTTTGTCTTGGTTCATGTCCATTGCATCTGTGATGCTGTACAGCAATCTCATCCTCTGACACCCTCTTCTCCTTCTGCCCTCAATCTTTCCCAGCATCAGGGACTTTTCCAGTGAGTCAGCTGTTGGCATCAGATGACCAATATCCTGGAGTTTCAACATCAGTCCTTCCAAGGAGTATTTAGGGTTGAGTTCCCTTAAGATCAACTGGTTTGAGCTCCTTGCCGTCCAAGGGCCTCTCAGGAGTTTTCTCCAGCCCCACAGTTGAAAGGCATCAGTTCTTCGGTGCTCTACCTTCTTTACCATCCAGCTCTCACAACCGTGCGCCAAGCTTGTGAGGTGGGCGTCTTTGAGGTTTTAGGAAAGATGAGAGTATTTATCTATTTGTGTCCTTCTATATCCTTACATAAGAGAATACTAAGTATTCGCAGTTAAGGGAGATGGGAGGTGAGGAATAGCTCCTTCCACTGTGAGATGTTTGGGGGCGCCTGCAGGAGTAAGAAGCACGCCCAGGTGTGTGGCAGAGCCTGACTCAACCGCCAGATCAGGGCAGTGGGGCATGAAAAGGAAGTGGAAGTCATAGGTCTATCCTCGAATAAGTGTCATCTTAGAGGAAAAGAGACAGAAACACCCACTCAGAGGCTGAGAACTTTGAACAGCGTTGTGTTCTTGGCTAAGGCCTCAGTTCACGGGGAGTTGGAGCAGCCAAGGCGTGAGAGCGCTGCCCAGAGGTGGTCCGTGGAGGCTGCCTTCTGCTTCCTCGAAAAGGGTTCTTTCCTCTGATTTTCCAGATCCGGTCACATCCCGGTGACTGGCCGGGACTGATGAGGGTTCTCCACATACACTGAGCCAGGCCTTGGATGGAGTTGGAAGGAGAAAAAAGCCATTGCCCCTTGGGGGAGTACTAGGAGATAGTCTAGGAACGGGAGGGTTTCGTTTAGAAATCTTTTATGACAGGCAGTTTAACTCCTTCCAAACTGATTTTCAGTATTCCAAGAAACCCTGCCTGACTTGGAGAAGTTGATGGTATCTGTTGAAATATTTATTAATCTCACACTCAAAGCTTCAGAAACAACCAGAAAGCTGCTGTTTTTCCTGTATTTTTAAAGAAAATGCACTACTGTAACGAGGGCTCTTTTTTGGTTGGTTAGTTTATGAAAGAGTGTGTGTGTGTGTTTAAAGCCTTCCTTTTTCATCCTTTCTTGCGTATCACTCCCATATTTCTCGCCCATTTCCTACTAGACCTAGACCTTCTGAAACCTGGGATTGAGGAACGGCGTCCCTCTGTGCCCCTTCCCCAGTTGACACCTTCTTAGAAATAGGTATCTTGTCTATTAATGAAAACTTTTAAGATCCCTGATGTGCTAAGTGCTGTCATTCAGCACTTTAAAAAATAAATCATTTTAGTTTTGTGTCCATATTTGCTTAACAGCCACTGAATGTCTAGGCCAGCTTCAGGGAACTGAAGAGCCTTTATAAGTAGTTTATGTTGTCTACACCCAAGTTATGTGCACACAGTTGGGAGCAAAATTGCAGAACATGGGCTTGATCCGAAGAATCGTAAAGACACTTCCTTGCTCTAGTAGCAGGGCTGAGTCACAGCTGGCTGGTGGGACACCAGACACAGGTACAACCAGGAAAAGGGTGCAGAGCACGAAAAACCAAGCTGTCCCCCCGTGGTTGGCACAGGTCTCCCAATTCAGACCGCCTGTATGCAAAGAGCTTAGGAAACCTTCGTCAGGTACATACACTGTTAGGAACAGGATTGTTGCCGTTGGTATGGTTAGCCAGCAGCTGTCCTGTGTCACACTGGAGATGCGTCAGAAAAGACTCTCTGCCCTTGGGCCTCAGAGACGATGTACGAGTGGCTGACGGAAGGGTGTTCCTTTGTCTCTACAGTTGGTTTCTCTTCGGCAGTGCCTTGCTGCTTGTCAGTGTGTCGATTGCGTTTTTCTGCATCGTCTATTTGGAGTGGTATCGTGGAATTGAAGATTATGATATCAAGTATCCAGCACTGATACCCATTACAACTGCTACTTTTATTGTAGCAGGAATTTGGTGAGTTACCTTTGGAATGACTAATAAGAATAAAGATTGTTTGATCGAGTAGTGATATACATGGTACAGAATTCAACAGGGGGAAAAAGGAATAATGAGAAAGTAGTCTCTGATTTCTCTTTTCAGTAGTGTCTTTCTTTACTTGTATAGCAATTTAAAATACAAATGGTGACATGCTATATATATTTTGCATTTTGCTTTTTAAATCACTTTCATTGTGAAGTTTAATACAGAAAAGTAGAAGAATGAAAATTGTATGGCTGAGAGAATTATCATGCAGTGAGCCTTTGGGTAAACCCTAACGAGGGCAGGAGAACTGTGCCAGCCTCCTGTAACCCCTCCCCTGCCCCCCTGCCCCCCTGCCCCAGTCATTCCCTCTTCCTTCCTGCCCACAGGAGGACACTGTCCCCACCTTCCTGGGAGTTCCTTTCTTTTGCATCTCTTCAGAACTCTTACTTTTTTTGTTGTGTCCGTTTTTTTGAACTCTATAGAGATGGGTTGCTGTAGTATGTGTTCTTTTATCCTTGGCTGTTACATGCGACACGGTGTATGATTCCTCTGTTTTGTTGTGCGTAACAGTTGCTCATTTTCATTGCTGTTCAGCATTCCGTCCTATAACTGAATTCCAATAGATCCATTCTGCTCTTGATAGAATTTGGATTGTTTCCAGTTTGAGGTTATCATCTGTGATGCTGTTAAGTAAGACGTTAGAGACATATACAAGACATTCTTGTATGCGTGCCCCTGTATAATTCTGTCGGGCGTCTGTGTACACGCATACATATGTATACATAGGTCTCTCTAGAAGGGAAATCGTTGGCCTACTGGGTATGCATGCCTCCAACTTCAGTAAATAGTGCCAGACTGTTGTCCAAAGTGATCTCCTTTTTACACTGAGTTTGTATTTCTTCCGTATTGGTGCGTGTAGATGTGGTTCATTATTTTTATGGTTACATGGTTATCACTGCATGGACATAGCATGATTTATTTAACTAGCCTGATATCTTTAAAAAATTCTTTTGCTGTTATTAAAAATGCCACAATTAATATCCCTTTTCATACTGTTCATGGGGTTCTCAAGGCAAGAATACTGAAGTGGTTTGCCATTCCCTTCTCTAGTGGACCACATTCTGTCAGACCTCTTCAACATGACCCGCCCGTCTTGGGTGGCCCCACACAGCATGGCTTAGTTTCATTGAGTTAGACAAGGCTGTGGTCCGTATGATCAGGTTCGCTAGTTTTCTGTGATTATGGTTAGAGTGTGTCTGCCCTCTGATGCCCTCTCGCAACACCTACCGTCTTACTTGTGTTTCTCTTACCTTGGATGTTGGGTATCTCTTCACAGCTGCTCCAGCAAAGCGTAGCCGCTGCTCCTTACTTTGGATGAGGGGTATCTCCTCACGGCCACCCCTCCTGACCTTGAACGTGGAGTAGCTTCTCTCGGCCCTCCTGTGCCCGCGCAGCCACCACTCCTTGGACGTGGGGTTGCTCCTCTCGGCCGCCGTCCCTGACCTCAGGCATGGGGTAGCTCCTCTCAGAGTGCAAAAGTATGAGGTCAAGAAACACCTGGGGTGACAGGCAAATTTGGCATTGGAATATGGAATGAAGCAGGGCAAAGGCTAATAGAGTTTTGCCAAGAGAATGCACTGGTCATAGCAAACACCCTTTTCCAACAACACAAGAGAAGATGCTACACATGGACATCACCATATGGTCAACACGGAAATCAGATTGATTATATTCTTTGCAGCCAAAGATGAAGAAGCTCTATACAGTCAGCAAAAACAAGACCAGGAGCTGACTGTGGCTCAGATCATGAATGCCTTATTGCCAAATTCAGACTTAAATTGAAGAAAGTAGGGAAAACCACTAGACCATTCAGGTATGACCTAAATCATATCCCTTACGATTATACAATGGCAGTGAGAAATAGATTTAAGGGCCTAGATCTGATAGAGTGCCTGATGAACTATGGATGGAGGTTCGTGACATTGTACAGGAAACAGGGATCAAGACCATCCCCATGGAAAAGAAACACAAAAAAGCAAAATGGCTGTCTAGGGAGGCCTTACAAATAGCTGTGAAAAGAAGATAAGTGAAAAGCAAAGGAGAAAAGGAAAGATATAAGCATCTGAATACAGAGTTCCAAAGAATAGCAAGGAGAGATAAGAAAGCCTTCCTCAGCAATCAATGCAAAGAAATAGAGGAAAACAACAGAATGGGAAAGACTAGAGATCTCTTTAAGAAAATTAGAGATACCAAGGGAACATTTCATGCAAAGATGGGCTCGATAAAGGACAGAAATGGTATGGACCTAACGGAGGCAGAAGATATTAAGAAGAGGTGGCAAGAATACACAGAAGAACTCTGAACTCTACAAAAAAGATCTTCATGACCCAGATAATCAGGATGGTGTGATCACTCACCTAGAGCCAGACATCCTACAATGTAAAGTCAAGTGGGCCTTAGAAAGCATCACTACGAACAAAGCTAGTGGAGGGGATGAAGTTCCACTTGAGCTATTTCAAATCTTGAAAGATGATGCTGTGAAAGTGCTGCACTCAATATGCAAGCAAATTTGGAAAACTCAGCAGTGGCCACAGGACTGGAAAAGGTCAGTTTTCATTCCAATTCCAAAGAAAGGCAATGCCAAAGAATGCTCAAACTACCACACAATTGCATTCATCTCACACGCTAGTAAAGTAATGCTCAAAATTCTCCAAGCCAGGCTTCAGCAATACGTGAACCATGAACTTCCAGATGTTCAAGCTGGTTTTAGAAAAGGCAGAGGAACCAGACATCAAATTGCCAACATCCGCTGGATCATCGAAAAAGCAAGAGAGTTCCAGAAAACATCTATTTCTGCTTTATTGACTACGTCAAAGCCTTTGACTGTGTGGATCACAATAAACTGTAGAAAATTCTGAAAGAGATGGGAATACCAGACCACCTAACCTGCCTCTTGAGAAATCTGTATGCAGGTCAGGAAGCAACAGTTAGAACTGGACATGGAACAACAGACTGGTTCCAGATAGGAAAAGGAGGACGTCAAGGCTGTATATTGTCACCCTGCTAATTTAACTTCTATGCAGAGTACATCATGAGAAACGCTAGGCTGGAAGAAGCACAAGCTGGAATCAAGATTGCTGGGAGAAATATCAATAAACTCAGATATGTAGATGACACCACCCTTATGGCAGAAAGTGAAGAGGAGCTAAAAAGCCTCTTGATGAAAGTAAAAGAGGAGAGCGAAAAAGTTGGCTTACAGCTCAACATTCAGAAAACGAAGATCATGGCATCCTGTCCTATCACTTCATGGGAAATAGATGGGGAAACAGTGGAAACAGTGTCAGACTTTATTTTGGGGGCTCCAAAATCACTGCAGGTGGTGATTGCAGCCATGAAATTAAAAGACGCTTACTCCTTGGAAGGAAAGTTATGACCAACCTAGATAGCATATTAAAAAGCAGAGACATTACTTTGCCAACAAAGGTCTGTCTAGTCAAGGCTATGGTTTTTCCTGTGGTCATGTATGGATGTGAGAGTTGGACTGTGAAGAAAGCTGAGGGCCAAGGAATTGATGCTTTTGAACTGTGGTGTTGGAGAAGACTCTTGAGAGTCCCTTGGACTACAAGGAGATCCAACCAGTCCACTGTAAAGGAGATCAGTGCTGGATGTTCTTTGGAAGGACTGATGCTAAAGCTGAAACTGCAGTACTTTGGCCACCTCATGCGAAGAATTGACTCATTGGAAAAGATTGTTATTCTGGGAGGGATTGGGGGCAGGAGGAGAAGGGGACGACAGAGGATGAGATGGCTGGATGACATCACTGACTTGATGGACATGAGTGTGAGTGAACTCTGGGGGTTGGTGATGGACAGGGAGGCCTGGCGTGCTACGATTCATGTGGTTGCAAAGAGTCGGACGTGACTGAGAACTGAACAGAACTGAATATCCCTTTTCATAAACTAATACGTTGTCAGTGAATAAGATGGTTTTTTTATGTTTATAAAAGTATTTTATAACTTTCTCACTAAAGAAAAATCTGTAAATTACAGAAAAACACAAAGGAAGTAAATCCCATGGTTCCTGCCAGCCAGTGAGAAAACTATATTGAACATGGTGTATGGCCTTTTAGGGTTTTTTCCTCCCTTTATATTAATGGAATTTTAGTTTGGGGAAAACCACACACCTTTGTACATTCGTTGTCGTTCAGTTGCTAAGTGGTGTCCAACTCTTTGTGACCCCGTAGACCGCAGCACTCCAGGCTTCCCTGTCCTTCACTGTCTACCAGAGTTTGCTCATACTCATGTCCATTGAGTCACTGATACCATCTAACTATCTCATCCTCTGCCGTCCCCATCTCCTTTTGTCTTCAGTCTTTCTTAGCTTCAGGGTCTTTTCCAGTATTCAGTGTAAATGTAATTTTTCTGTGATTTATTTTATGTAGTTGAAGTTTATGGATTTTTGACATGTTACATTGTGATGTTATTATTAACTCTTCAGGAACAAGTGTAGACAGGTGTGTTATTCAACAATTTCTTAAGAAGGCTAACATCACCCCCAAGAATGTTACTTTATTTTTAGCACAGTAGGATTATAGTTATTTAAATTTCTACTTGTCAAAGTGTTATATATTAATCATCAACTCTCTGAAACACTTAATTGACTATAATTCTCCTTTATTAGCTTTAACTCTTAAAAAATGCAGTCTATAAAAATCATTTGCACTTCAGAAAGTATTTTATTCTTACCTTGGTGACAGGAATAGTGTTTTTCTCAATGGAAAATTTAATAGCAGCTTATAAATGTTTTTCAGTCTATTTCTAATGGGAAAATAAGCATCTTTTTTTTTTTTTCTCGTGATATTTTGGTGGTGTGTGAGATTGTAACACCAGGCTATGGTCATTTTATTTCATGTTCCTTCACAGACACTTAACTTTAAGAGACTGATGTCTCTGTTGAGCCAGCCCAGCGCTCATTAGATGAGCTTTCGTGATTCCAGTTCCAAGTACTTTGTGAACAGGTTGTGATATTTCCAGTATTGCCTAAATCACATATCTGAGAAGCTGTATATATATAAGTAAAGTTACCAGCTGAATGAACTTTCCCAGCCTGGGTAGAAAGTGAGTCTTCTAAATCTAGAACCTACAGTGCGGTATATTTGTATAGAGTACAGCTACAGTTGTCAGCAGTGTGGTTTTTTTGTCCTTTTCAGCTTCAATGTTGCTTTATGGCACGTGTGGTCATTTTTCACTCCACTGCTGCTGTTTACCCAGTTTATGGGGGTTGTAATGTTGACCTCACTCCTTGGATGACTTCTAAAGGTAAGATTTCTGGAATTGTAATTCTAATAAGGAAATAGTCTCTCATGACAGCTTTCAGTGAAAGTGAAAGTTGCTCAGTTGTGCCCGACTTTTCACGACCCCATGGGCTATACACTCGATGGAATTCTCCAGACCAGAATACTGGAGTGGGTAGCCTTTCCCTTCTCCAGGGGTTCTTCCCAATCCAGGGATCGAACCCAGGTCTCCTGCACTGCAGGTGGATTCTTTACCAGCTGAGCCACAGGCAGGCATAGCAATAACAGACGAGTGGATTATTTCAGCCATGTTTGCACCAAGCTGTTGCCCATGGAACTCTGGGATGAAAGGGACTGTGATCCCTTCCCTTTTGCATTATTTAGTTCTAAGTGGCTGCTTCTTAGAGAAGTCACCCCGCCCGTCCAAGATCTCATGAAGAGGGTACCTTCCACTATAGATAAGTTCACACGTTAGTCCATTTTCTGTCGTGGCCGACTTCCATCAGCTTCTATGCAGATGACTCTTAGCTAGATCATTCTTGCATGCATCTTCAGTAGCTCAGTTGTGTCCGACTCTTTGTGACCCCATGGACTGTAACCCACCAGGCTCCTCCGTCCATGGAATTTTCCAGGCAAGAATCCTGGAGTGGGTTGCCATTTCCTACTCAAGGGGATCTTCTTGACCCAGGGATCAAACCTGCCTCTTCTGCATTGGCAGGTGGATTCTTTACCACTGCACCATCTGGGAAGCCTGGATCACTCTTAGTTAATGGAAGTATAGAATTAATGGGCAGTTTTACCCAATTGAGAAAAAAGGTGTGTTTTCTAATTGTCCTGATTGCCGTATAAAAGGCTAATGGACGGCACATCAGCCTTTTCTTTCCAAGTTATAGAATTTCTGCCTCCCCACAGACCACTGCATCTCTGGGCCTGCCACCTCACAGTGGGGTCTGTTTGCTGATTGTCAGATAACTCATTTACTAAATAAGAATGTCCTGAGAGCCCTTACTCTGAATGCTCAGGGGCTTGGTAAAAAAGGCAGTCCTCTTTTCATGTTGCTGATGTCAGAACTCAGAGGAAATGTACTCCATGTGTCCATTTACAAGTATAAAACTGGGGCCCAGAGAAGTAAAAGTTAATATGCTCAGTTACTGGGGTGCAAATGACTGACATTTCAGCTCACAGAGTGTTCTCCCTTTGGAGTTTGTAAGGAAAGTCCCTGTAACCAGGTAAAGGAGAAATGGCTGTCCTCTCATTGGTCATCTGTCTGAAAATAGTTGCTCGCACACACATACCGCTGTGCGGAGTCCCCTCCACGCGTTGTACTGTGTCTGGGACCGTTTGGACTCTCACAGTCCGGCTTCTGTCCGTGTTGACCTATTGCCACAAAAACGTTCCCTCCTCTGAGCCTCTCTCTTTTGACTCTCTGGCTGTTCAGTATTGACTGTTTCCACGTTTTTGGGAATTATAAATATAGTTTAGAAAAAACACTAGATTGTGAATCTAGTAACAGAAGACTATACCTTCTTATTTACCCAAAAAGTGTGCAAGAGGTGCTAATTCTATGCTTTTGATTTACTGCTGACATCAAATTATACCTGGTAAGAGAGCCACAGTGTGTTGTAGACGGGGGGATTGAACTGTGTTTTGAAATATTAAATCCAACAGTCTAAGATAGATTGTCTCATTTGGTTTTTCTTTCAGGGGGAAGGGCGTGTCAGTGATTAACATCCTGCTAGCTGAAGGCACTACAGACACAGTGGTGAAGCTACAGTGTGTTTTTGCATCTACAAAGTGAATGGTTTCCTTGGAAGAATTTTAACTTTATAACTTTATAGCTGAAATCAGAATAAATTATATTTCATTTGCATATTTCTAAACTCAAGTGATTAGCGAATTTTTCAGACTCAAAGTATTCTATTCAAGACAGGAATAACTTAATTTGCAATGTTAATCTGTTTGGATCATTGGAGAAACTGTTGGTGTAAAAATTTAAACAAATTTTCATAGAGATGCATACTGTACTCCAGTATTATAGAGCATTTAAGGGCAACAATTCATTGTATGAAGTGACTGGCTGTGTATTTAAAGGTGTGATAGTGTCATGTGCCTTTAATCCAACTTCAGCAATTCCTATAAAATTTCATTTTGATAATAGTTTTGTTAGGGGGAGGACCAATCGAAAGGATTTGTGTTTTCCCAACTTGGGATTTTATCACTGTGTAAATTATTGGGTTTTTAGTGTTTGTTTAACATAGGAACTTTTAATCATTTTAAGTATGTGTAATTTTTTTCTTAATATTTAAATAAAATATTTTTATAGCTTTCTTGTGGGTTTTGTTAATATAAACTTTGGAATAGTTTCTGTTTTCAGCTATTAGTACTTTGAGTTGACTATAGAAATAAGTGTTCTTTTCAGAGAAGGCTACTTGGCCTTGCCAGGACCAGTGGAAGACAGGATCCACACTTTCAAATGCAAGTATGTTTACGTTAAACCTGAAACATCTTAAGCACTGTGACATCTTAAGTACCCTACATGGGTTTCTGCCCCCCCTGTACCCACCCTGGGGGTTTCAGGGATGGTGTTTCAGTCACTTGTGTCTGGCTGGGCTCACACCCTGTACTTTCCCTGCAGTAGTGGTTAATCTTGACCTTGCGTAGCAGTGAACCTTTCTCCAGCTGGAGGCAGGAAGAACATTTGAATTGTGGGTGATGGGAATAATGTTTATGAAACACCTGTTAACAGTGGCTGGCACACAGTAGGCACTCACCCAATAAATGGTAATGGAGAGGGATTGGAAGACAAAATCGACTTAAGGTCAGGAATGGGAATGGGCAGGCATGATCAGTAAACAGAATCAAACCCAATTTGTGTACACATATGGGAGGGTTTGTAGAGAGTCATTCCAGTTAAGCTGCAAAGTTAAGCAAAGGTCAGAGTCAGGAGGCTGAGTCAGTCAGTGATGGGCGGCTCCAGTGCAAAGCTGAGGGTGCAGACCCAGGAAGTGGGATTAGAGAACATGGGTTCAGACTCCCCCGAGAGAACCTGGGTGGAGCTAAGGGATAGCGCCCCAGTGACCACTCCTACAGATTCTTTGGGCAGATTCGGCAAGAAACCCCTTCCTTCCTTCCCTCTTATCTTGTGAAGTTTAACTACTTGGATAGAAACCTAAAGCTGAGAGTTTTTGTTTAATCCAGTTCATTACAACCCAGCCAGCCAATGCTGATACTGTGGCCAACTAGGGTGGTAAGGAGATGACTGTGTTACTTATAAAGAGACTTTTGAATAAATTTGCTTAAAAGAGATCATGCCCTGTCCCTGTTTCTGTAAAATAAGTGCTATGCAGACTGATTATGGGTCTTTTCCTGTTGTTGTTTTAGTCACTAAGTTGTGTCCAACTCTTCACAACCCCATGGACGTAGCCCACCAGGCTCCTCTGACCATGGGATTCTCCCAGCAAGAATACTGGAGTGGGTTGCCATTTCCTTTTCCCACGGATGTTCCCCACTTAGGGTTCGAAACTGGGCCTCCCACTGGGCCTCCTGCATTGGCAGTCCAGTTCTTTTAAATAAATAAACATTGTGTCAAATAAATAAACATTGTGTCAAGCAGTGTTGTTACTGCTTCTAAACAAGCCTGTGGGGGGACCCTCCACTCAGAATAGTAGTGAACAATAGAATTAACAGTTGTGAATGTTTATTGTGAGAGGCAAGGATATGATAGAAGCAAGGATGTGCTCTTAAAAATGTCCCTGACTGACAGTCCCAAGTGTCAAGACCAAGTCTTCGACCTGGGTTACACACTTCATCCAGGCCTGCCCCTCCCATGCAGCTGCTGACAAGGCTGTCTTGTGAAGAGTCCTCCAGGTGATTCTGCCCTGCAGCCTCAGTCCAAAACTATCCTGTTCTAATCATCACTTTGGACAGAGATGTCTCTGCAGAAGCTAGAATGTTTTAATTGTCTGGAAACACAAGAGGTAGTGGAATCGAACTTAGCTCACTAGGGTAAAAATCAGATCGAAGCTCTCCCTGGATCTGTGTCTGGGACCTAGCTTGGGAGGCAGTGGTCTTTCTTGGAGACTTAAAAGAGACTTTTAAACAGGATTTAGAGTCCTGGCTTTATCAGGGTTCCTTGGTTTTATGCAACAACAAAAAAAGGTCTCTGGCTATCCTTAAGCAAAAGAGAGATGCATTGAAAAGCTAAGAGCCACATCTTTATGAGTAGGGTTGTTTGGGGAAGGGGAATGGGTCTGGGGAGTAGGGGTTATTAGATGCCCTCTTTTGTGGCCACAGTTAGGAGAACTATCCTTCCCTTACACATGTGCCACAACTACAGAGCGGGGGGAACTGCAACTACGGAAGCCCGTGTGCCCTAGAGCCTGTGCTCGGCAACAAGAGGAGACACTGCGTTAGCAAGCCTGTGCGCATAACTGGAGAGCAGCCCCCACTCGCTGTAACTAGAGAAGAGCCCGTGCAGCAACGGAGACCTAGCACAGCCAGAGACCCAGCACAGCCAGAGACCCAGCACAGCCAGAGACCCACACACAGTCGCTCAGTCGTGTCCGACTCTTTGCAACCCCATGAATTGCAGCACGCCAGGCCTCCCTGTCCATCACCATCTCCTGGAGTTCACTCAGACTCACGTCCATTGAGTCCATGATGCCATCCAGCCATCTCATCCTGGGTCGTTCCCTTCTCCTCCTGCCCCCAATCCCTCCCAGCATCAGAGTCTTTTCCAATGAGTCAACTCTTCACATGAGGTGTCCAAAGTACTGGAGCTTCAGCTTCAGCAGCATTCCTTCTGAAGAAATCCCAGAGTTGATCTCCTTGCAGTCCAAGGGACCCTCAAGAGTCTTCTCCAACACCACAGTTCAAAAGCATCAATTTTTCGGCGCTCAGCCTTCTTCACAGTCCAACTCTCACATCCACACATGACCACAGGAAAAACCATAGCCTTGACTAGACAGACCTTAGTCGGCAAAGTAATGTCTCTACTTTTGAATATACTATCTAGGTTGATCATAACTTTTCTTCCAAGGAGTAAGTGTCTTTTAATTTCATGGCTGTAATCACCATCTGCAGTGATTTTGGAGCCCCCAAAAATAAAGTCTGACACTGTTTCCACTGTTTCCCCATCTATTTGCCATGAAGTGATGGGACCAGATGCCATGATCTTCGTTTTCTGAATGTTGAGCTTTAAGCCAACTTTTTTGCTCTCCTCTTTCACTTTCATCAAGAGGCTTTTTAGTTCCTCTTCACTTTCTGCCATAAGGGTGGTGTCATCTGCATATCTGAGGTTATTGATCTTTCTCTCCAGCTTGTGTTTCTTCCAGTCCAGCGTTTCTCATGATATACTCTGCATAGAAGTTAAATAAGCAGGGTGACAATATATAGCCTTGAAGTACTCCTTTTCCTATTTGGAACCAGTCTGTTGTTCCATGTCCAGTTCTAACTGTGGCTTCCTGACCTGCATACAGATTTCTCAAGAGGCAGGTTAGGTGGTCTGGTATTCCCATCTTTTCAGAATTTTCCACAGTTTCTTTTGATCCACACAGTCAAAGGCTTTGGTATAGTCAATAAAGCAGAAATAGATGTTTTTCTGGAACTCTCTTGCTTTTTCCATGATCCAGTGGATATTGGCAATTTGATCTCTGGTTCCTCTGCCTTTTCTAAAACCAGCTTGAACATCAAGGAGTTCACGGTTCACGTATTGCTGAAGCCTGGCTTGGAGAATTTTGAGCATTACTTTACTAGCGTGTGAGATGAGTGCAATTGTGTGGTAGTTTGAGCATTCTTTGGCATTGCCTTTCTTTGGAATTGGAATGAAAACTGACCTTTTCCAGTCCTGTGGCCACTGCTGAGTTTTCCAAACTTGCTGGCATATTGAGTACAGCACTTTCACAGCATCATCTTTCAGGATTTGAAATAGCTCAACTGGAATTCCATCACCTGCACTAGCTTTGTTCGTAGTGATGCTTTCTAAGGCCCATTGACTTCACATTCTTGGATGTCTGGCTCTAGATTAGTGATCACATCATCATAATTATCTGGGTCATGAAGATCTTTTTGTACAGTTCTTCCGTGTATTCTTGCCACCTCTTCTTAATATCATCTGCTTCTGTTAGGTCCATACCATTTCTGTCCTTTATCGAGCCCATCTTTGCATGAAATGTTCCCTTGGTATCTCTAATTTTCTTGAAGAGATCTCTAGTCTTTCCCATTCTGTTTTTCCTCTATGTCTTTGCATTGATTGCTGAGGAAGGCTTTCTTATCTCTCCTTGCTATTCTTTGGAACTCTGTATTCAGATGCTTATATCTTTCCTTTTCTCCTTTGCTTTTCACTTATCTTCTTTGCACAGCTATTTGTAAGGCCTCCCTAGACAGCCATTTTGCTTTTTTGCATTTCTCTTCCATGGGGATGGTCTTGATCCCTGTCTCCTGTACAATGTCACGAACCTCATTCCATAGTTCATCAGGCACTCTATCTATCAGATCTAGACCCTTAAATCTATTTCTCACTGCCACTGTATAATCATAAGGGATTTGATTGAGGTCATACCTGAATGGTCTAGCGGTTTTCCCTACTTTCTTCAATTTAAGTCTGAATTTGGCAATAAGGAGTTCACGATCTGAGCCACAGTCAGCTCCTGGTCTTGTTTTTGTTGACTGCATCTTTAGCTGCAAAGTATATAATCTATCTATCTATCTATCTATCTATCTATATATATATATATATATATATATATATAATCATCTGATTTCAGTGTTGACCATCTGGTGATGTCCATGTGTAGAGTCTTCTCTTGTGTTGTTGGAAGAGGGTGTTTGCTATGACCAGTGCATTTTCTTGGCAAACTCTATTAGTGTTTGCCCTGCCTCATTCCGCATTCCAATGCCAAATTTGCCTGTTACTCCAGGTGTTTCTTGACTTCCTACTTTTGCATTCCAGTCCCCTATAATGAAAAGGACATCTTTTTTGGGTGTTAGTTCTAAAAGATCTTGTAGGTCTTCATAAAACCATTCAACTTCAGTTTCTTCAGTGTTACTGGTTGGGGCATAGACTTGGATAACTGTGATATTGAATGGTTTGCCTTGGAGATGAACAGAGATCATTCTGTCATTTTTGAGATTGCATCCAAGTACTGCATTTCAGACTCTTTTGTTGACCATGATGGCTACTCCATTTCTTTGAGGGATTCCTGCCCGCAGTAGTAGATATAATGGTCATCTGAGTTAAATTCATCCATTCCAGTCCATTTTAGTTAGCTGATTCCTAGAATGTCAACGTTCACCCTTGCCATCTCTTGTTTGACCACTTCCAACATCCCAGGTTCCTATGCAGTATTACTCTTTACAGCATCAGATCTTGCTTCTATCACCAGTCATATCCACAACTGTAATTGTTTTTGCTTTGGCTCCATCCCTTCATTCTCTCTGGAGTTATTTCTCCACTAATCTCCAGTAGCATATTGGGCACCTAATGACCTGGGGAGTTCTTCTTTTGGTATCCTCTCATTTTGCCTTTTCATACTGTTCATGGGGTTCTCAAGGCAAGAATACTGAAGTGGCTTGCCATTCCCTTCTCCAGTGGACCACATTCTGTCAGGCCTCTCCACCATGACCCGCCTGTCTTGGGTTGCCCCTCAGGCATGGCTTGGTTTCATTGAGTTAGACAAGGCTGTGGTCCTAGTGTGATTAGATTGACTAGTTTTCTGTGAGTGTGGTTTCAGTGTGTCTGCCCTCTGATGCCCTCTTGCAACACTTACCATCTTACTTGATCATGATCTTAGATAATTAAAAATATCACAAAGTCTTCGATTCAGCTCAGTGAGTCTTGAGGTGGGGAAGCATTTGGCAGATTTTAGGAAATGTTTACATGGAACTTGTAAAAAACATAGCAACCAGGAATAGTTTGTATACACTAAAGACTAATTTTTAAGACGATTTACTTCTTCATTTTTGGCGGCACTGGGCCTTTGTTGCTGCACATGGGCTTTCTCTAGTCGCGGTGAGTGGGGGCTACTCCTTGTCGCAGTGCGTGGACTCAGCATTTTGCAGCTCATGGGCTCTAGAGCGCAGGCTCAGTAGTTGTGTCCCATGCTGGCTTAGTTGCCCCACAGCATACAGGATCTTCCCACAGCGGGGATCTAACTCGTGTTCCCTCCATGGGCAGGTGGATTCTTAACCACTGGGTCACTACCAAGGAAACCCAAGGACTAATTTTTAAGAGTAACATGGAAACTTACATTACTGTATGTAAAATAGACAGCGGGAATTTGCTGTATGGCTCACGAAACTCAAACAGGGGCTCTGTATCAACCTAGAGGGGTGGAATGGGGAGGGAGGTTCAAAAGGGAGGGGATATATGTATACCTATGGCTGATTCATGTTGAGGTTTGACAGAAAACAACAAAATTCTGTAAAGCAATCATCCTTCAATTAAATAAATTTAGAAAAACTGTAAAGTAACATAACAACAACAACAACACTGAACTGCAGGCTCTGGGTCAAGGGAAGATTGGGAGTTAACGGAAGAGAAAATTATTCTCCAGAGGGCCACAAAGATGTCATCTAAGTGACAGATTCAGTTCTTGAGGTTGAGGAAGAGGACTTTTCCAATTTCGCAGAAATGTCCTGAGTAGCTGTTTTGTTTCAAAAGCAATGTGAGTGACTAGCTTTTAGCAGAGCTGCAGCTTCTCCAAGCCTTTTCCTGCCTCGCTTTGGGTGTATTCATGATGTCTTGAGATCCATCGCTTATGTCTGCACGCCAATGTGTTGAACTGTTTCCCATCTTCAAACAAACACACCCCAAACAGGGCTCCCTCGTGCTTCTCCAGTTATTGACCACTTTTTGGGTCTCCTTTCCAGCAAAATAATTCTTTTATTTATAAAATAAAAGAAAATGATTCTTTTATTTATATTTAATAATATTTCCACCAAATAATTCTTTAAAAAAATTATTTATTTGGCTGCACCAGGTCTTAGTTTCAGTGTGTAACTGCAGGATGGTTAGTCGTGGTTAGTCGTGGCATGTGGGATCTAGGAACAATTCCCTGACCAGGGATGGAACCTGGGCCTCCTGCATTGGGAGCGTGCAGTCTTATCCACTGGACCACCAGGGACGTCCCATGAGCCCCTCTTATACTCGGAAGTACTTCTGATGGTCACATTAGCTCTGACCCGCCCCCCTCCACCTGCCTCCTTCATTCCTAAGGGCCTGTGTGGATACACTGGGCCCACCCACCTGGTTACCCAGGATCATCTCCCTGTTTTAAAACCCTTACTTTGTTTCAGTGTTCCTTTTGCCATGTAACACAACGTTTTCATAGGTTCCAGGGATGAGTGAACTCCGGGAGTTAGTGACGGACAGGGAGGCCTGGCGTGCTGCGATTCATGGGGTCCGCAAAGAGTCGGACACGACTGAGCGACTGAACTGAACTGAACTGAGGGATGAGGGTGTGGCCGTCTTTGGGGCCATTACTCCGCCATTACTCTGTTGTTCCCAAAGACAGGACATGGAAGCTACTGTTTAAAGCGTAGACTCAGAAGCTGAGCATGTCACTTCCATCCTGTGCTATCGGTCAAGCACTCACAGATCCCAGACTCAAGGGGAGGGGATGTGGCTTCCACACATCCTAAAGGAGTGCCAAGGAATTTGGAGCTCGTGGTTTAAAATGGCCACAGTCTAGCAGACACTATGGAGAGCAGTATGGAGTTTCCTTAAAAAAAACCTAAAGATAGAGTTGCCATGTGATCCAGCAATCCCACTCTGGGCATATATCCAGAGAAAATTCAAATTCTAGAAGATGCATGCACTCCAGTGCTTATAGCCCTGTTCACAACAGCCAGGTGACAGAAGCAACGAAAATGTCCACCAACAAATGAATGGATGAAAAGGGTGTGGCGCATACACACAGTGGAATACTACTCAGCCACGAAAAAGAATGAAATGATGTCATTTGCAGCAACGTGGATGAACCCTGGAGATTATTATACCAAAGTCAGACCAAGAAAGACAAACATATGATACTACTTCTATGTGGAATTCAAAGTACAATACAAATGAACTTACTTCATGATTCCTAGACATAGAAAACAAACTTGTGATGGCCAAATGGGAAAGAGGGTTGGGGAGGGATAAATTAGGATCTTTGGATTAACAGATCCTACTATATATACAATAGATAACAAGGTCCTACTGAATATATACGTACTCTTTTTTATATATACACACACACACACACACACATATATATATACACACACATATATATACACACACACATATACCAGAAACTAACACAACATTGTAAACCAACTATACTTCCCAATTTTAAGAAAGGGGAATTGCTACAGTGTAATCTCTGTTCACAAATTATCTAGATTCCTTCCACTTGTAAGAGTCACTTACCTTCCAGGGGCCCCACTTGTAGCATCAGGTTTAGGCTTTAGCTCCCTGATCTCATAATCTTAAATCAGTAAAGGGTGCCTCATCAGAGGCATGGTCCTCTTGATCTGCACACCTTTAAAGGTAAAAGTGAAACTGTTAGATGCTGAGTGGTGTTCGACTCTATGCAACCCCATGGACTGTAGCCTGCCAGGCTCCTCTGTCATGGGATTCTCCAGGCCAGAATACTGGAGTGGGTTGTTGTTCCCTTCTCCAGGATATCTTCCCAACCCAGGGATCAAAGCAGCGTCTTCTGTGTCTCCTGCGTTGGCAGGCAGTTTCTTTACTGTTTGAACCACCAAGGAAGCCCTTTTGAAGATAAGTTACCTGCCAATTATACACCAAACATAAAGGGATGAGGTAGCCATAGGGTACTCACAATAACATTCCCATTCAGAAAGAGATAAACAAGGCATGTGGCCTTTGGTCCACAAAAATCCTGAATGCCACCTGGGCACAAGTCCCCCTTTATTGATTAGGGACCAGTGCTGCTTCTTAGGATGTGCAAAGCTTTAGGCTCTATCCTCTGGGCTCTATTCCACCCTCTGTGTCTCTTCTAGTGGAAGCCAGTAGTGCTTCCGCTAGGGCAGTTCTCAAAAAGTGAGAAATAGAGTAGCTTCTTGATAGCATTTAAAGAAATCTTTATCTTCTGGAGCTGAAGGATAGACACAGCTAAGGGTCAGCACAGAACTGAATTGTGAGAGGGGCAGAGGGGCAGAGAAGGCTGAACTCTCAGTCTAGGAAAATATCTTCCACCAAGTTCAGAGCCCTAATAGGGAAGGAGCAGGACTTTGAGAAGTGAGATGGGGATCTTGGTGAAATGCACTTGAGAACCTTGCACTCCTAGATTCCTCAGAACCTTCTGGACCAACAGAAGGGCCACCTCTGCTTCCTGGGTAACAGAGCCGTTCCTTGCTTGAGGACCATGCGGAGGCCCCAGAGGAGGTATGTGTGTGCTTAGTCGCTCAGTCGCGCCCGACTCTTGCAACCCCATAGACTGTAGCCTGCCAGGCTCCCCTGTCCATAGGATTCTCCAGGCAAGGATACTGGAGTGGGTTGTCATTTCCTGCTCCAAGGGATCTTCCCGACCGAGGAATCGAACCTGGGTCTCCTGCATTGAAGGCAGACTCTACCGACTGAGCTACGAGGGAAGCCCAAGGCCCTGCAAGGGTTCCAGAGGAGGTAGGAACCTCACAAAGCAATGCTTACTCTCTTCAGGATTTGTCCCATGTCACATCCTCCTGGCCACTCAACCATTATCCTGGATCAAATACTAGCCTTACTGGGGATGCACTGGCCCACTCCTGGCCACTCAACCATTATCCTGGATCAAATACTAAACTAGCCTTACTGGGGATGCACTGACCCACTAAGAGAGAGGGATCCATACATGGCAAAGTTGTTTCAGGACCTAAATAACTAATGATAAATATCAGGAGTGTGTGATCCTGGTGGTGCTGGATTAAAAGTGGATAAGGGAGCTATTTCAAATCCTAAAAGATGATGCTGTTAAAATGCTGCATTCAATATGCCAGCGAATTTGGAAAACTCAACAGTGGCCACAGGACTGGAAAAGTCAGTTTTCATTCCAATCCCAAAGAAGGGCAATGCCAAAGAATGTTTAAACTACCATACAATTGCATTCATTTCACATGCTAGCAGGGTAATGCTCAAAATCCTTCAAGTTAGGCTTCAACAGTACATGAACCAAGAACTTCCAGATATACAAGCTGGATTTAGAAAAGGCAGAGGAACCAGCGATCAAATTGCCAATATCCACTGGAAAAAGCAAGGGAGCACAGAACTGAATAGTGAGAGGGGCAGAGGGGCAGAGAAGGCTGAACTCTCAGTCTAGGAAAATATCTTCCACCAAGTTCAGAGGGAATTCCAGAAAAATATCTACTTCTGCTTTATTGACTATGCTAATGCCTTTGACTGTGTGGATCACAACAAACTGGAAAATTCTTAGAGATGGGACTAAAAGGTCACCTTACCTGCCTCCTGAGAAACCTGTATGTAAGTCAAGAAGCAACAGTTAGAAGCAGACATGGAACAACAGATGTTCCAAATCGGGAAAGGAATACATTGAGGCTGTATATTTTCACCTTGCTTGTTTAACTTATATGCAGAGTACGTCACGCGAAATGTCAGGCTGGATGAAGCACAAGCTGGCATCAAGATTGCCGGGGGAAATATCAATAACCTCAGATATGCAGATGACACCACTCTAATGGCTGAAAGTGAAGAGGAACTAAAGAGCCTCTTGATGAAGGTGAAAGAGGAGAATGAAAAGCTGGCTTAAAACTCAACATTCAGAAAACTAAGATCATAGCACTGGATCTCATCACTTCATGGAAAATAGATGGGGAAATAATGGAAACAGTGACAAACTTTATTTTCTTGGGCTCCAAAATCATTGCAGATAGTGACTGCAACCATGAAATTAAAAGACACTTGCTCTTTAGAAGAAAAGCTATGACAAACCTAGACAGTATATTAAAAAGGAGAGACACCACTTTGCCAACAAAGGTCTGTATAGTCAAAGCTGTGGTTTTTCTGGTAGTCATGTATGGATGTGATAGTGGGACTATAAAGAAAGCTGAATGAACCAAATGTAGATCTTGCCTTTGGGTATGTGTGTGTGTTGTGGGTTTAGTCACTTGGTCATGTCTGACTCTGTAACCCTTTGGACTGTAGTCTGCCATTCTCCTCTGTCCATGGGATTTCCCAGGCAGGAATACTGGAGTGGGGGCCATTTCTTCCTCCAGGGGATCTTCCCAACCCAGGGACTGAACCTGTCTCTCCTGTATCTCCTGCACTGCAGGCTGATTCTTTACACACTAGGCCATCAGGGAAGCCCAGTTCTTGCCTTTCGGAGTTCAGAATAGGAAAGACAGTTAAAAGATTATGCCATGTGCAAAAGAGAGGAATAGAGAGGTAGATAGGTCCCCAGGGGACCACAGAAGGAGTAAGCTGGATGTCTTAGTTTCCCGCGACTGTTCTAACAAAGGCCACACTGGATGGCTTAAACAACAGAAATTTATAGTCCACAATTCTCAAGACTAGAAGTCCAAGATCAAGGTGTCCACAGAGTTGGTCCCCTCTGAGGGCTGAGAGGGAAAAATCTGTTTCAGGCCCCTCCTAGTTTCTGGTAGTCTCAGATAACCCTTGACTTGTAGATGGCATTCTTTCTATATCCTCACATCCTCCTCCCTCCATACGTGTCTATCTTCAAAGTTTCCTTTTTTAAAGAAAGAGGCAGTCATACTGAATGGGATCCTATTACCTTAACTTGATCACTTGCAAAACTTTTATTTCCAAACAAGTTTCCATTCACAGGTACTTCAGGGCTCCTCTCCTGGCTCGGATGGTAAAGAATCTGTCTGCAACGCAGGTTCGATCCCGGGGTTGGGAAGATCCACTGGAGAAGGGAATGGCTACCCACTCCAGTATTCTTGCCTGGAGAATTCCATGGACAGAGGAGTTGGGTGGGATACCATCCATGGTACTTCAACATCTTTTGTGGGGAGACACAATTCAATAGGTATTGATTGAGTACCTGCCATGTGCTGGGTACCACTGTTCTATGTGATGGAGATACAGCAGTGGACGAGACAGGCCATGTCCTTCTCATAGAGCTTTCATTACAATGGGAGAGACAGGCCCCAGAAATACACACATTCCGGGTAACACTATGCAAAGAAGGAAAACAAAGTAAGGTCAGGGGTGGAGCACAGTGGGGAGGACTCATTGGATCCCACTCCCCCCATTAGTGTGATGAGAAGATGACGCCTGGCTTACTTACTCATTCATACAGCCTCCATCCACGAGTGCATTCACTAACTCCTCGGCTTTTTTACTGACAGCGACCTGGCTTACCTCTGGGGACACCCAGGTGAAGGGCACACTCTAAGCGTTGGATGGATGGACACGGTCCCTGATGTTCAGTCCCTTTTTGCACTCATTTCTGTGCATGTGCTCCATCCTCTCTCTTGAACCCCCTCACTTGCCCTCCCATGTCACCTGGCCAACTCCTACTTCTCCCAAGACTGTTCAGGTGCTGCCTCCTCTGGGAACCTCTCGCCTTGCTTGGCAGACTCAGGGCTCCTCCAGCCCTCCCCATCCAGACAGCCCTGGGTCATGGGCTCCTGCAAGACAGGGCTGAGTCTCACCTGTGATTCTCTCCCCGTTTCCAGACAGTTAAGTGCTTGTCCCACGAGGGTGTCTCCACTAGAAGGTGAGCTCCATAACGATACTCTTTCAGAGCTGAATCCCCCACACTTAGAGCAGAGTCCGGCAACTAATTCAATGTAGGATAAATGAGTATCCATCACATAAGTGAATGAACAAAGTGAAAATGTGAACGATGGTGGAGTCCTCAGGTTGACTCCCAGCTGGGGGCTCCCTGCAGCCAGGACCCTCTGGCAGTCGGAACCAGCCATACAATTTGCTGGATCCACTGCAGAATGAAATGTGGGTCCCCTGTTTCAAAATTAAGAACTTTAGAAGGGCAAACAACAGGATGTTAAACCAAGGGGAAGAGGGTGTTTCCGGGGCGCTGAGCCCTCTGTTACTCCACTGTGGCTTGCTGTGAGCCCTGCCCACCCTCCCCAGCCTCCATCTCCCTGCCAGCGGTGCTTCCCAGCTCCCTACTCTAGCCCGGATCTCCGGTGCGCCTGAAGACCTCCGGAGAGGGGCACCTGTCGGACAAGGTCTGGCCGGGCGGGGGGCGTGGGGGGGGGGCTGGTGCGGAGGGAGCTGAGGGAGGGGCCCTGGGCCTCGAGTTCCAGGGAGGACCCGGGGGCAGCCCCCAGTCCCAGCTCGGCTCAGTCCAGAAGCAGCTCCCCATGCTCCTGTAGGAGGGAGAGAGATGATATTTTCTTGGGAAGTGGCTCCCGTCTTTATCCGCTTCTGGGCATCTCCAGGCAGACACACAGGGACAGCTTCTGCGGCAGACGGGCGAACAGAAACAGCAAAAAAGAAACAGAAAAAGCAAAAAAGCACCAGAAAAAGCAAAAAAGACAAGCCATCCCCATAGTCATAGATCTAGGGACGGGCGCTGCCACTCCGTCCCCTCCTCTCCGCCCCAACCAGGCACACTCAAAGACTGACAGGCCAGACAGAAAGACCCCGCACAGAGAAAACAGACCACAGAGACACGCAGGGACGAGGACAGGCAGACTCACGCACAGGGACACCTTCCCACTAACCCGAGCTTCCGCGGGCTGCCACGCAGACGCTGCGGCACGGGAGCCGCGCACGCACCCTCCGGGCTCGCGGTTCCCCCGCTGCCACGCCCCCGTACCCATCCTCTCGGCCGGCTCTGGACAACCCCTCTCTCCCTCGCACCCCAACTCCGGGAGCCACCTGTCGCCCGGGCAGGGCTGGGTCAGCCGGCGTCGGCTCAGGGGACAACAGAGCAGCGGACGGCGGGCGGGTTCGGACGCGCTGGGCTGGGGAGCAGGAGGACGCGCGGCCGTCGCGGCAAGGCTGGTGCCCAACCGAGGCATCGGGGACTCCGCGTGGGTCCAGGGTGCTGGGAAGGGTTGCCCCGGACCTTGCGGAAGGAGGGGGAGTGGGTAGTGTGCATAGGGGAGCGCGAAGAAGCTGGGGTCAGCGGGTGGGGACGTGGTAAGTGGATTGGGTGAGCGCCTTGACCGAGGGCAGGGGGCAGAAGGCTGGAGACCAGGTGTCCGCGGGTGATCAGGACAGGGGGGCTGATCGGCTGAGGCCCCTCGGGGCTAGGGCAGGGGAGGACGGGAGCAGCGGGTGGGGCGCAAGTCGCAGCCATCCCCGAGGCAAGACTAGGTGAGGGTCACTCAATGATTCGCGAGGGTCAAGGGGCGCCTGCCGCTCCCCTGGCGGCTCCGAGCGACTCGGAGAGGGGCTCGTCCTGGCCCGCGGCCCGCCCGCCGGCCCCGTTCTTGGCTCCGGGGTTCCGGGGATCCCCGGGTTCCCCGGCGCCTCGGCGGGGCGCTGTCCGCGAGAGCTTCCCGCAGAAGCTGGCCGAGGCCCTGAGCAGCCAGTACGCGCTGAACGTGTTCGTGGCGGGGCTGCTGTTCTTGTTGGCCTGGGCCGTGCACGCCTCGGGCGTGGGTAAGAGGGACCTGCTGTGCTTCCTCACGGCGCTCATGCTGCTGCAGCTGCTCTGGATGCTGTGGTATGTGCGCCGCAGCTCCGCGCACCGCCGCCTCATCCGCCTCAAGGACACGTACGCCGGCGCGCGCTGGCTTCGCGGTGAGTCCCCGACGCAGCAAACCAGCGGGCGGGCGGGCTAGCGCACCGCGAAACCAGCCTGCTCGCCCGCTAGCTGCAGCCCCACGGTATCTCGCTCCCTTCCACCTCTCTCCTGTAGTCTTTTCTGCCTCCATCTTCCTGTCCATCTTTTCTGCGCCCCCTCCCCCACCTTGACTTTTCTCTCTCCCTCCGCCTTCAGGGTCTTGCCTTACATTCCGACGGCTACGGTTGCAGCTACGGTTACACAAACCTATTCACATCCTTCTTTCCTTATTTAAAGCCCTGCCATGGTTCCACTGACCCCGTGACGGAGGCCACACTCCCTATCCTGGCGTTCCAGGGTCTCTCTGATCGGGTCCCAGGTGACTCTTTGGTTTTATCTTCTCTTTTGTCCTCATTCTGTGCTCCAGGCTCAAAGGCTTCAAGTTCCCGTCACAGTGTGCCATGCCTTCACAGATCTGGCCCCAACGCCACCTTCTCCACGCACTTGGCAGGAATTACTCCTCACCCCCATGGGTCACCATGCCTCGGTGTAGAGCTCTTTTGGCCTTTGTGAATTTCCGCCTTGTTTTATGACTAGCTGGATACGAGCCTGGTCATTCAGATGAGATTTGAGGTTTCTTAGGCTCAGGGACTGTGTCTAGTTCATCTTGCCTTTGGAAAAACTGCACACAACTCCAGGGTGGCCCAAATTCCTGTTCTGAAAGTGGTTGTTTCAAGGAAGTTCATGGTTTTGTGATCCTACAAACGGCAGTGAATCCAGAGCCATAGCAAACAAACATGCAAAAAGAATGGAATGTTACTTTGGGCTGTTGACTTAGGTTCAAAAATATCACACACAGGCTTTTGACCTTCACTTCTCTGTAGTGGCAGAATCTTCCCTTGGTCTTTCCCTCACTTCCTTCCTCCTCCATCCTTCTGTTCTTCTTTCTTCCCTTCTTCTCCCCTCATCCAACCCTTCCCTTCTCCTCCATGCCTCCCTTTTCCATCTACCCTTCTTCCTTCTTTCCTTTCTCTCTTCCTCCCCTACTTTCCCTCCTTCCATCTTTTCTTTCTCCCACCCTCCCCTCCTCTTTCCTTCTCTCCCTCCTCTGCCCTGGTCTTCCTCTCTCTTCCCTCCTCTCTCTTTCCCTCCTCCCAGGAAGACTCTGAGCATTGCGGCCCCAGTCAATGGGTAGGTGGCACTGCCATGTTCCAAGACTAGGAAGACAGAGGAAGGAGCAGGGTGGGAATGCAGAATCAGGGCCCCACCTGTGGATGTGTTACATCTGAGATGTCCATTAGACACCAGGCAGAGATGGAATAAAAGAGGCAACATCTAGAGAGCACGAAGTAGGTGTTCAGTAAATGGTGTGGCTGTTTAGACACTCAGCAAGTTGTCCATAATAACAGAACGCTTCAGGTGAGGCATGTGGATGATGGAAGTGGTGTTGACTCTGAAGGCATGGCGCGATAACTCAGCTCTGTTACCCTTGCCTTTCTGAGTCCCAGTTTCCTCATCAGTAAAATAAGAATCCTGGTTGCCTTTCAGGGAAGGAGCTGGGAGATGTTGCCTGAATGTGGTTTGCAAAGCACTGTCTACCCCTGTAAGTGAGCTGTGGTTTATCAAAGAGGCAAGAGCCTAATCATCCCAAAAGTACGCTAGGAGGCCACAGTGCCAAAGGAAGTGCCTTCAGCTGAAGCAGGGACTGAGGTTTTCCTTGGAATCCCAGCTGGAAAGACAGGTTTGACTTAGCTCTGCCCTGGCTTCTGTGTTGGTCTTGGAAGTCTGCAGCTCTGACAGAGAGCCAGCCTGTGGCATTCTGGACACTGAGGTTTTCCAGAGAAAGTTTTTGGGTCTTGGTATGAGCTGTGAAACATTTCTTTGAGCAGAAGACATTCTGTCTCACCTAGTGCATTTGAGAAAGTGAAGACTTTTGGGGGAACAAAGATCATTGGCTGTCATAAAAAATCAGCAGGCAGGATGAATTATTCATCCAGATCCTCTATTTGCTGAGTAAAGAGACTGATTTCTTCTGGAAGAATTGGCAGCAGCAGGACATCTCATGCCAACCCCTGGTGCGCCGTGACAGGAAAATCCCATGAGTAGCTGTTTCATCCTGTTAATTACCAAGGTCCTGTTTCTGTTGTTTCTGGTCTCTTGAAGGACTGCAGTGGTGAAGGGAGGTTTCTTTTTTCCTGGTTTCTGGCCTGTCTCAAGCCCAGAGAAGTGTTATTAACACAAAATCATGGCAATGACGACAATAGGACTAATAGCCACGTTTAATGAGTGTGTTCGGAATGCTGGTTAGAGATATTGTCCCTAACAAAGTCGTTTGTTACGGTGATGCTTTCTTTGTGTGTGTGAATAATCACTCCCAAATCTACTCCTTTTAAAATGAGATCAGATTTTTACGGAGTGCTCCCCCAATTTTTTTCTTTCTTTCGTTTTTTTTTCTTCTTTTTTTTATGCAAAGAGGGCTTAGGAAAAGATTCATTGGTTGCTTCTCTGCCCTCTCCTGCACCATAATTGATTAGCTCTTATCATTACTTCTTTTTTTCTCTTTCTTTTTTAAAAACTGAAGGATAGTTGATTTACAGTGTTGCACCAATCTCTGCTGTGCAGCAAAGTGGCCCAGTTATACACATATAGACATTCTTACAAAGAGCTTTTTTACGTAGAATGAGGTGCATCTGTGTACACAGCACATTGCCTCTCCGTCTGCTCTGAGTACTGTGGCCCTTATCTGTTAGGGGGCTACAAGTAAAGCAAGGTGCATCTGTAAGACATGCCCAGGACAGGTGGCCATAGAGATAAAGGTTGGGATGCAGTGATGGATTTCAAAAAGAGGCCATCTCCATGTGTGAGAAATTGAAGGCTGCAAAAACAGATGGTTCCAAGCACCTGTGTGAAGAGAGGTGGGTCCTGTCGGGGATGGTGGCAGGGAGCAGAGGAGGAGATAGAGGCAAGGGATGAAAGCTACAGGATCCAAGGATGCAACTGTCTCTGAACCCAGGGAGCCCACAGTCTGGCAGTGCAGCCAGAAACTCCTGGAGCATGCTTGGCAGGATTGCAAAACCCAGCATGCAGCTCTGTGGCAGTATCTGTTGCGGCTAAGAAGGGAACAGTCAGGGTGGGTCCCCGTGGGATTCCAGTCCACCCTGCTGACTTCAGGGCGGATGCAGCAAGTTCATAAACGTGGCGCTGGGCTTCAGGTTGGCTCCCTCCTCAGGATGCATGTTCATCTCAATCTGATCACCTCAGGCCTCTGCAGACACAGCCTCTCCAGACACCCCTTGTTTTCCTGGGCTTCTGTTCCTGCTGCGAGTATAGTGAGCACGTGTCAGCGTCCCCAGCAATTCTTATCCTGTTTCTTAAACAATAGTCCTCTTGAGACATAGTCCACAGAATCTACAATTTACCCATTTAAAGAATCCACCTGCAATGCAGGAGATTCGGGTTTGATCCTTGGGCTGGGAAGATCCCCTGGAGAAGGGAATGGCAACCCACTCCAGTATTATTGTCTGGAGAATTCCATAGACAAAGGAGCCTGGCAGGCTATAGTCCATGGGGTCGCAAAGAGTTGGACACAACTGATCGACTGACACACACACACACACACACACACACACAAGTGCATAAGCTGATGGGCTGTGAATAACCCTATTCACAGATATGTGCAACTATCACCACAGTCAGTTTTTAGAACGTTTTATCATCTCAAATAGAAGCATGTGCCCTTTAGCTCTTATCCCCTGATACCTCTTACCCCCTGAGAGCCCTTACCCATATCCACCTTAGGAACAGATAACCATGAATCTACTTTCTATCTCTAGATTTACCTGGCTTGGACATTTTAGTGAATGGAATCAGCTAATATGTCCTGTTGGTGATTAGCTTCTTTCACTTAGTGTAATATTTCCAGTCTCACAGCGGTTCTTGAGGTGGATGTTATCACCTTCATCTTCTGGACCAAGAAGCTGAAAGGGCATCAGGGGGAGGGTTGAGCCCCTGTCAACGGAGACATTCAGATAGAGTGAGAAAGAGAAGAGGGCTGAGCTCCTTGTGATATTAGAGGGTGACAGAGGGGGCAAAATCCCTCACTTCCATGTAACTTCTGTCCTCTCCACCCAGCAGAGGAATCTTTGGACTATGCAGAGAATAACAGAGCCCACAGCATGGGGGCACCTTTTGTGGTGGCTGGGCAGGAACATTGATTCAGTTTGGTTCAACAGCCTGGACTGAGCTCTGGGGCACTGGCTGGGCTCTGGGGACAGGATGCTCGGGTGTGGCCCCTGTATGGAGAGCTGCAAGAGGGGGCAAGGATGGTGCAGACAGTGAGGGGCGTCAGAGCACGAGGGCTAAGAGCTCTCTGCCCCACCCCCCTGCATGTAGCCTCACTTTTCTGCCTCAATTTCCTCATTTGTAAAATGGGGTGATACCCTAATGTCGGGGGTGGGGCTTCCCTGATGGCTCAGCAGTAAAGAATCTACTGCAATGCAGGAGATTCGGGTTCGACCCCCTGGAAGAGAGCAGGGCAACCCACTCCAGTGTTCTTGCCTGGAGAATCCCATGCCCTGGACAGAGAAGCCTGGAGGGCTACAGTCCATGGAGTTGCAAAGAATCAGACATGACCAAGCAACTGAGCAGGCGTGTACATTACATATAGGGAGAATATGTAGGGTCTCGGTAGGCTACCTTGAATTTAAAAAAGGATAAAAGAATACACAGAATATAGAGAACTGAGCATGACAGTGACACCCAGCAAAATTCTGGAGCAGGTGAAGATGCAGGGGTTTCTGAGCGATATCCCCAGGAAAGGGAGCGACTATCTCCTAGGCTCAGCCTGGGCTCACTGTGAGAGAGTCTTGCCTAACTGCCTGCATTCTCTCACATGTACTTTTTTGTTTTGTTTTTCGAATGGGATTTCTGCTCTAGAGGAAAATACAAATCTCCTCTCAGGATTTCAGCCTTACAATGCAGCTGCCTAAAAAGCTGATGCTGATTGGGCACTGATTGGAAGGAAAGTCAGGCTGCAAGTGGAGTGTTCCCTGTTGAGCATCACATGGGTGCCGCTAGGGGGTGGCCCCAGGAGGAGTGAAAGGGGTGTACAGACAGTCCAGAAGAGAGAGGATGTGGAGATGGTAGGGGGTTTCCTAGAAAATGAGAGTCATTTTTTCAGGGAGGCCTTTCATGTTGCTTTCAGACCAGGTGGGTCTTCCAGGTTGTATGTTCTTATAACATCCTGTCCATTTTCCTCCTAGCACTTCACAAGCAGGAGACTGTGTCTTTCAGTTTGTTGATCTAACCAGACAGTGAGCTCTTCGAAGCAGAGACCCTGTTTGAATGCACTTCCCATTATAACCTGAGCTCCGGCACACTGCCTAACATGCAGTGAGTGCCAGTTGATATTTCTGAATCATCAAATGGATGAGTGGGTAGCTGAATGGATGGATGAAGGAATGAGTGAATGATGGCGGAACTGCCAGGAAAGAGGATGGTGGTTCTGGGACGCTGGCTGAAGTTCTGTGTGGGGAAGAGCATTCTAATTGAAGCAGCAGCTGGTGATGCAACGGGTGAGCCTCCCAGCCCTGGGCACATTCAGGTGGAGACCAGACAGGTGCTGGTCGTGATGCAATGGGAAGCATCTTTGCATGAGACGGGGGATGTAGACTAACTCTGTGGTAACTTCAACCTCTAAGAGTCTACAGTTCAAGATTCTAGACCCCCTAGGAGGGCTCTGGGCACCTAACACAGAAGAAGAGGTCTCCCCTCTGCCGACACTAAACATTTTAGGATTATTCTCAAGAAATGTGACTGCAGAAGCTTCTAATTGGCTCTACCTAGTTAAGTGATGATAATAAGGATGATAACATCCTTGTAGAATTTTTTTATTTGTGGGACCCTGTTCTGGGTGCTTTCCATGTCATGACTCATTTAATCTCCTCCACACCCCTAGGAGACAGTTGACTTTATTAATCTCCTCTACACCCCTAGGTGAGATAAGAGATAAAAAAGCCATCCTCGGTGATCAGTGCAAAGAAATAGAAGAAAACAATAGAATGGGAAAGACTAGCGATCTCTTCAAGAAAATTAAGAGATACCAAGGGAACATTTCATGCAAAGATGGTCACAATAAAGGACAGAAATGGTATGGACCTGATAAAAGCAGAAGATATTAATAAGAGGTGGCAGAATACACACAAGAACTGTACAGAAAAGATCTTCATGACCCAGATAACCATGATGGTGTTACCACTCACCCAGAACCCAACATTCTGGAATGCGAAGTCAAGTGGGCCTTAGGAAGCATCACTACGAACAAAGCTAGTGGAGGTGATAGATTCCAGCTGAGCTATTTCAAATCCTAAAAGATGATGCTGTTAAAGTGCTGTACTCAAAATGCCAGCAAATTTGGAAAACTCAGCAGTGGCCACAGGACTGGAAAAGGTCATTTTTTTCATTCCAATCCTAAAGAAAGGCAACACCAAAGAATGTTCAAACTACTGCACAATTGCACTCATTTCAGATGATAGCAAGGTAATGCTCAAAATCCTTCAAGTTAGGCTTCAACAGTACATGAACCGAGAACTTCCAGATGTTCAAGATGTATTTAGAAAAGGCAGAGGAACCAGAGATCAAACTGCCAACATCCGCTGGATTGTCGATAAAGCAAGAGAGTTCCATAAAAGCATCTGCTTCTGCCTTATTGACTATGCCAAAGCCTTTGACTGTGTGGATCACAACAAACTGTGGAAAATTCTTCAAGAGATGGGAATACCAGACTATCTTACCTGCCTCCTGAAAAGCTTGTATGCAGGTCAAGAAGCAACAGTTAGAACCGGACATGGAACAAAAGACTGGTTCCAAATTGGGAAAGGAGTACATCAAGACTATATATTGTCACCCTGCTTATTTAACTTACATGCAGGGTACAACATGCAAAGTGCTGGACTGGATGAAGCACAAGCTGGAATCAAGATTGCTGGGAGAAAAATCAATAACCTCAGATATGCAGATGATAGCACCCTTATGGCAGAAGCAAGGAAGAACTAAAGAGCCTGTTGATGAAAGTGAAAGAGCAGAGTGAAAAAGTTGGCTTAAAACTCAACATTCAGAAAACTAAGATCATTCCATTCGATCCCATCACGTCATAGCAAATAGATGGGGAAACAGTGGAAGCAATGAGAGGCTTTATTTTTTTGACCTCCAAAGTAGCTTTTAGGCAGCTGCAGATGGTGACTGTAGCCATGAAATAAAAAGACGCTTGCTTCTTGGAATAAAAGCTATGACCAACCTAGACAGCATATTAAAAAGCGGAGACATTACTTTGCCATTTCCAGTAGTCACATATGCATGTGAGAGTTGGACTATAAAGAAAGCTGAGTGCCGAAAAATGGATGCTTTTGAACTGTGGTGTTGAAGAAAACTCTTGAGAGTCCCTTGGAGTGCAAGGAGATCCAACCAGTCCGTCCTAAAGGAAATCAGTCCTGAATATTCATTGGAAGGACTGAAGGTGAAGTTCCCAAACTTTGGCCACCTGATGGGAAGAGCCAACTCATTGGAAAAGATCCTGCTGCTGGGAGAGATTGAAGGTGGGAGGAGAAGGGGATGACAGAGGATGAGATGGTTGGATGGCATCACCGACTCAATGGACATGAGTTTGAGCAAGCTCCGGGAGTTGGTGATGGCCAGGGAAGCCTGGTATGCTGCAGTCCATGAGGTCACAAAGAGTTGGACACGACTGAGTGACTGAACTGAACTGAACATCCCTAGGAGACAGTCAATCTTATAATCCACATTTTACAGATGAGGAAATGGAGGCACAGGGAAGTTAGGAAGTTGCTCAAGGTCATCAACAATAATAAAGTGGTAGCAAATGGATTTGAAGCCAGGGCGTTAGTACCTACCATGACACTTTATGTTCTGTGCTTTTATGACATAATTGATTTTTATCAACATGCAAGGTGATGTCGTAAAACCAAGTCTGTCAGTTGTGCAGTTCAGTTCCTCTATGTCCTGTCTATGTCTGCTAGGTCTGTCTGGTTCTGAAATCTTTCACTCAATTTTTTTTTTTTAAAGTAGGAGTTAAATACACAAAACAAAAATGATTTCATTTGGATTATTTGATTATGATGTCTTCCTCATACATGATGTTTTTTTTTTCACATGTAATGATAAAGATGGAAGAATTATTTGTCCTAAGTGTTTACAGTGAATCCTGAATCCCGTGTGGTCAGATATGAACATTCCTCTACCTCGTTTCTTTTAGTTTGTGTT
Organism: Ovis aries; assembly: GCF_016772045.2. Classification (NCBI taxonomy): domain Eukaryota; kingdom Metazoa; phylum Chordata; class Mammalia; order Artiodactyla; family Bovidae; genus Ovis; species Ovis aries. The sequence goes on from NC_056059.1 coordinate 105,564,116, forward strand.
GCCTACTTCCGCTTTTTCCACCTCCCTCTTTTCCACTGTTGTCACTCAGCTAAAAGTGTGTTTCATGTAAAGATCATATAGTTAGGTTTTGGTTTTAATTCAGAATTCCCATCTTTGCTTACTAATTAATGGGAGACTTAGACCATTCCAATTGTAATGGTTTATATTCTGAAATTTGTTGTTTCTGTTTTTCTTTAGGGTGATTATAATGATTTATTGTACATATTGTTGACTCATTTGCCTTTTCCAGTGTTTGCTCTTTGGAGAACTTGAACATTCTACTGTGTTTTTCTACTCCATTAATCACTAGCTTACCTTTCCTCATTCTCATAATCAGATAAATATTACTCCATTCTCACCGCATTGCTTCCCACTCCAAGATCCTCCCATTCCTCTCTATTCCAAAGAGATAAGACCTTTAGAGTGCATGTTTCCCTCTTTTCCCCTAGTACCCATCTCTTTACCATAAGAACTTTGAAAGGTTGTTCTGCTCCTCACTCAGTCCATCCCCAGCTTTAGTCTGTATCACAAGTCTTTAAAGAGCATGTAAATTACACATTTCCAGACAGTTTATCTTCATCCATTTAGATATAACTTCTATCATCTTCTTCTTTCTTTTTTTTTCTTCTTATTTCTATTAAACTGGACTATTCATCCATTCACTCATGCATCCATCCATAATCCATCCATCCCTCCTTCCATCATCCATTATCCACCATCCATCCATCCATCCATCCATCATCCACGCATTTACACCCTCCCTCCCTTCCTTCTCTCTTTCCTTCCCTTATACATCCATCTACCTCTTCAGTCTGTTGCAAAGTTTATCGCTCATTGTTTCTCCCTTTCCTCTCCATCTTCCCTCGCTAAGAGGGCTCCTGATTGTTTGATTAAAGCTCCTGATTGTTTAGTTAAAGCCCTTTGTCAGGTGAGTTCTGTGGATATTTTTCTCCCATCATTTTTCATCTGTTCAGCTGTCACCTTCTCAGAGAATCCTTTTCTGACTACCATCGTCAACCTCATGCACTTGACACTTCCTGACATTTCTTCTGTGTATATCACTTATTTGCTTATTTTCCTGTCTTCCCCACTAGAAGGTTAAACTCACCAAGGACATATACTTTATTTTATTCATGTTTTTATATCCCAAGTGCCTGGATCTTATTTGAACAACAAAGAGGTGTCAAACAATTATATTCTGCATATCTTCAAATATCTTTCTGTCTTTTGCCCTGACCCGGGGGCACCCTCTTGCCTGGGAACAGGGTTTCTCAACTGCAGTCCTTTGCTTGCAGTGGACTCTTGCTACTCTTCCACTAGCTTCTGATTTTGCATGATGCAGATGAGAAGTTTGGGGCCAGCTCACCCCTCTATATCTTCTGCACACCCCAATTTATGCAGTGTTATATGCGTGTATCTTTTTTTCCTCCAGCAATCTTATTGTTTACCTTTGAGCGCCTGACAAAATGCCTCATGCCCCCGCCAGGCTTCTCTGTCCATGGGATTGCCTAGGCAAGAATACTGGAGTGGGGTGCCATTTCCTCTTCCAGGGGATCTTCCCCACCTAGGGCTTGAACCCATGTCTACCTGCGTCTCCTGCATTGGCAGGCAGATTCTTTACCACTGTGTCAGTTGGGAAGCCCCTCAAGTATAGTAGGAGTCCCTAAAACATTTGTTGTAAAAAGAAATGGATGGGAGGATGGATGAAGGAAGAAAGGGCTGCAGGAATGTGAGAAGGCAAGTGATGTTCTTTTTTTTTTTTTTTTTTTTGCATGTGATGTTCTTATCACAACTCTTGAAATGTCAGTGACAGAGATGTCCTAAATCAGTGATTCTCCAGGTGGGGTCCCAGGCCAACAGCATACGCTCTACGTGAGAGCTTGTTAGAGATGCAAATTTGGGCACCCCGCCCCAGCTCTATTGAATCAGAAACTCTGGGGGTGGGACCCAGTACTCTTTGCTTTAACAAGTCCTCCAGGTGATTCCAACCCAGGCTCAAGTTTGAGAACCACGGCGGTGGACCAGTCTCATTTTATAGATGGGAAAACCAAGACGAGGAGCTTGGGAATGACCTATCTGAACTCACACATTCTGTCTGTGACACAGCCGGGTCCCCAGAGTTTCAGCCTCTGCCCTTGCCACCCAAATCAGCCTGTCTCACTTCATCTGGCCATTTCTCTTTGTAATCGAAAGGAACCATGCATTTGTCAAACCATTTCAAAGTCCTGGGATTGAATCTCCACTCCTGTGGGGTTTCTGATTTCACTGGGGGTTTTCCAGAATTTGGAAAAAAAATTAAAAAAGTGACTTAGAGTTGTTTCTGCAAGGCTTTGAGCAGTGGAAAGGAGCCAGGCGATTGCATTACTCCTCACTGGAGGCTTCTTAGGCCGGAGCTGTAATGTTATAGCTCCCTGTGATGGCCCAGGCCCTCCTCGCTCTCTTGCCATAATGCATGTCACACACGATCTGGTTTCCTGCTTTCATGGGAGAGAATGTATGAATGGTGGTTGATGCCGGCCCAGAGGAGAGACTAGGGACTTTGGCCTCGATCAAATCTCCACAGTTATTATGCTTTTCTTGCTAATTTCTTCATTTGGTTACAAGTTCCTTTTTAAATGTATTTTGCATACTCCTTTCCAATCTTATTCATATGCCTGTTTTTGTTTGTTTTCATTTGCTGTCAACCATGCCGGATATACCATCAAAGAGTGTTTCCTTTCTCCATGTCACTAGCACAGCACTTTACATGCCACGACTATAGACATGTCCCGGTCATTCTTAAAAAGTAAACTTTCTATTTTAAAGGAGAGTTGCAAAGATAGTACAGAAAGTTCCTGTATACCTTATATCCCTTACTTTTATTCTTTAGCGAGCGGGCTTTTAGGATCAAAGAACTGAGATATTTTGAGCAGAACAATGACACTCTTAGATTGATCATTTTGCATGGGAAAATCTTCTAGAGGACTTCTTTTGTTTTGCCCAAATTCTGTTGAATGTACATCATTTGTCAGACCCCAGAATATGCCTGAGGCCTGTACAATGGTAAACAAGTCATAATGTTTTCCTCTCGTTTTAGCTCTTGAGGCCAATAGTAGAATTTGCTTTATATATATTAAAATTTTTTTAAATTATGATAAAATAAACATAGCATACAATTTACCAGCTTAATCATTTAAAGGTACAGTTCAGTGGTGTCAAGTACATTCATTTTTGTGAATTAATTACGGTTAATGTTCAATACTCTTTCATCTTGTAAAACTAGAAGTCTGTATCATTAAATAACTCCCTATTTCCTCCTCCACCCAGCCCCTGGCAGGCACCGTTTTACTTTTTGTTCCTGTGAATGCGACTACTCCAAGGAATAAGTGGAATTATGTAGTATTTGTCTTTTTGTGACTGGCTTATTTCACTTACGGACCTTGAGCTCCATGATGCCCTCACCGTTTGTCCAGGTGGTATCACGTGTCACAACGGCCTTCCTTCTTCAAAGCTGAATCCTATTCCACTGAATGGACATGCCACATTTTTATCCATTCCTCCAATGGTAGACGCTTGGGTTGCTTCCTCCTTTAGGCTCTTTGGAATGATGCTGCCATGAACGCCGGTGTCCACGTACCCCTTTGTGTCCCTGCTTTTGATCCTTTGGTAGAAAATTCCCAGAAGGGGAATTGCTAGACCATGTGGAGTTATTGTTTTTGATTTTCTGAGCAACTGCCATACCGTTTTCCACAGGAGCTACACCATTTCATGTTCCCATCACCAGTGTATAAGGATTCTGGTTTCTCTGCATCTCTGTTATTATTTTCCATCTTTCCTCCCTTGCTCCCTCCTTTCTTGTCTTCCTTCCTTCCCTCCTCCCCTCCTTTCCCCTCCCCCTTCCCCTCTCCTTCCCCCCGCCATCCTTTTTCTCTCTCTTCTTTTTTGGGTAGTGGCCATCCTAATGCATGTGAGATGGCATTTCATAGTAATTTTCATTTTCCCTTCCCTGATGGCTAGTGCTGTTGAATGTTTTTTCATGTGTTAAATATCCATTTACGTATGTTCTTTGGAGAAATGTCTATTCTAGTCCTGTGCTTATTTTTTTAATTGCTTTTTAAAATAAAATGGTTATATTGTAGTTCCTCATAGAATCTGGATACTCTCAGCTTATCAGATATGTGATTTGTGAATATTTTCTTTCATTCTGTGGGTTGATAGTGTCCTCTGATGCCTAATTATTTTTTCATTTTAATGAGGGCTTCCCCCGTGGCTCACCTGGTAAAGAATCCACCTGCAATGCGGGAGACCTGGGTTTGATCCCTGGGTTGGGAAGATCCCCTGGAGAAGGGAAAGACTACCCACACCAGTATTCTGGCCTGGAGAATTTCATGGACTTTATAGTCCATGGGGTTGCAAAGAGTCAGACATAACTGAGCAACTAATGTAACTATTTTTTACTTTTGTGGCTTGTGCCTTTGGTGTCATATCCAATAAATCATTGCCAAACCCAACATTATAAGGATTTTTTTCCTATGTTTTCTTCTAAGATTTTATAGTTTTAGGTTTTAGAATAAGTCTTTGATTCATTCCCTGGTGGCTCAGATGGTAAAGACTCTGCCTACAATGTAGAAAACCTGGGTTCCTACATCTTTTATGACTGAAAGATTAACATTTTTCATTTTGAGTTAATTTTTATATATGCTGTAAGGTGAGCATCCAGCTTCATTAAAAAAAGAAATTATTTATTTGGTCTTCCCCAGTGTCTCAGATGGTAAAGAATCTGCCTGCAATGTGGGAGACCCAGGTTCAATCCCTGGGTTGGGACGATCCCCTAGAGAAGGGAATGGCTACCCACTTCAGTATTCTTGCCTGGAGAATTCCATGGACAAGGAGCCTGGTGGGCTACAATCCATGGAGTCGCAGAGTCGGACTGAACGATTAAACAACTAACACACACATGCATAGACACACACACACACACACATTTATTTGGCTGCCCTGGGTTTTATTAGATGCGGTATATGCGATCTAGTTCCCTGATCAGCGATCAAACCCAGGCCCACTGCTTTGGGAACACAGAGTCTTAGCCACTGGATCACCAGGGAAGTCCCCAGCTTCATTTTTTTGCGTGTGGATACCGAGTTTCCAAGCATCAGTTTTTGAAACAAATGTCAATTCCCAGTTGAGCCATCTTGCCAGCCTTGTCAAAAATCATTTGAGTTTATATATGAGGGCCTAATATAATTTGTTTTGAAGTGAGATCAGTGCATACTAACACTTATATGTGTGTGTTTCTACCACCTCCCCACCCCATTTAGGTAGTATCGCATTGTTCGCATTCATTACCGTCATCCTGGGATGCCTTAAAATTGGGTACTTCATTGGATTTTCTGAATGTCTGTCAGCCACTGAAGGAGTTTTCCCTGTCACCCATGCGGTGCACACTCTGCTGCAGGTAAACCACACGGTGTTTGCTTATGCTGCTTTGACGTCTACCAACCGTATCCCAGGGTGTTTAAGAGTCTTTCGGCCACCTCCTCTGCAGAGTGGAACTGTGTCCCCGTGGCCACTTTTGTGGGAATCTTAAGGGGCAAAACTTACACGGATGAAGAGTCAGGAAATTCAGCCAGGCTGGAGCCCATGGGAAAAGGCTTGGGGAATTTTAATTAACAGTTTTATTGAGATATAATTCACATCCCACACAACACACTGATTTAAATTGTACAGTTTGGTGGCTTGGTATATTCATAGGGTTGTGCAACCATACCTATAATCCATTTTAGAACATTTTCATCATCCCCCAAAAAACTTTGTGCCATTACAGTCTCTGCTCTGAGTCACTGAGACACTTTTTTTTTTTTTTTAAGCTTACTTGTGGATTAAAATCTTTAGAAATGTATGAGAATTTCCTTCTCAACCTTGGTCAACTTGGTGTGGCTAAGAAGGAAGGACTTGATATGTAATTTAAATCTGTAGCTTAGAATCAGAAAAACCTCATGTTTGAAGAAGACCCGAGATGGGTCTCCAGCATACCTTCCATTCTTGGCCAAAATCTCTGGTGATAGCTACCAGGGTTGACATAACTACGAAAGTAACAAGTAGTGTTTCTATTGGACTTTTGCATTTCACTTCGTGTAGTGCTTTCAACATCTCCACAAGCACAGCTCTTGGATCATCACAATAAGGACAGAGGGGACAAATGAGTTGCCCAAAGTCACAACCAAGCTGCCGTGATTCTTTTTTTTTTAACTGCAGTGTAGTTGACTTACAGTGTTGTGTTCATTTCTGCTGCACAGAAAAATGATTCAGTTATTTACACGTACAGTCATTCTCTATACATATACACACACATTCTTATGTTGTTGTTCAGTCGCTAAGTCAGGTCCAACTATGTGTGACCCGCTGCACTGCAGTGTGCCAGGCTTCCTTGTCCTTTACTCTCTCCTGGAGTTGCTCAAACTCATGTCAGTTGAGTTGGTGATGCCATCCAACCTTCTCATCCTCTGTCGCTCCCTTCTCCTCCTGCCCCCCATCTTTCCCAGCATTAGGATCTTTTCAAATGAGTTGACTCTTTGCATCAGGTGGCCAAAGTATTGGAGCTTCATCTTCACACTCTTACACATGTATACATTCTTTATACATACATAAACATTCTCAGATGGTTTGTCTCCACAGAAGTCACCCTGAAAAGCTATGATCCAGGTATACTGTTATTGCTGAACATGTTTCTGCATTCCCCATTGAGGAACGTTCTTTAGGACAAATTTCTCACTTCTGAAGGCCCATGATACCATTTTTTAATCTCCATCTTTTATTAAAAGTAGCCTCCACCCGCATCCAGGTGACTACCAGTCAGCTTTTGGTGACCTTACAATGTTTCTTGAGATGGAACACATTCTCACAAGTGAGGTTCTCTGAGAGGATGTGCCAGGCGAGCTTGGCAGAAGTTTGTCTTTGTGGGAGCATCTCTGGAACTGGGCAGGAGCTCCCAGGGTGATTTGTGCAAAGGGGTCACCTTGAGTTTTGAGAATTATTATGGGGTGAATTGTGTCCTTCACACTCACATGTTGAAGCCCTATAGTCCAGGACCTCAGAAAGTAATTGTTTGGAGACAGAGTCTTGACAGAGGTAATCAAGGCTCAATGAGGTCACTTTGTTGTTGTTGTTCAGTTGCCAAGTCGTGTCCAACTCTTTGCGACCCCATGGACTGCAGCCCGCCAGGCTTCCCTGTCCCTCACCATCTCCTGGACTTTGCCAAAGTTCATGTCCAGTGAATGGGTGATGCCATCCAACCATCTCATCCTTTGTTGTTCCCCCTTGCCTCTTGCCCTCAATCTTTCCCAGCATCAGGGTCTTTTCCAATGAGTCAGCTCTTTGCATCAAGTGGCCAAAGTACTGGAGCTTCAGCTTCAGCTTCAGTCCTTCCAGTGAATGTTCAGGGTTTACTTCCTTTAGGATTGACTGGTTTGATCTCATTGCTGCCCAAGGGACTCTCAAGAGTCTTCTCCAGCACCACAGTTTGACAGCACCAATTCTTTGGTGCTCTTCCTTCTTTATGGTCCGTCTTGGATGTCACTAGAGTGGGCCCTAATCTTACAGGAGTGGGGTCCTTATGAAAAGAGGAGAGGAGGACACAGACTCGCAGTATGAGAGCATTGAAGGGAGGTGGCCATGTACAGGAAAGGAGAGAACCAACCTGCCAGTACCTTGATCTCAGACTTCTGGCTTCTAGACCTGGGGGAAAATTAATTTCAGCATTTTTAAGCCATCTGATCTGTGGTATTTTGTTCTGGAAATGCCAGCAAATGAATGCAATTAACTCCAGGGGCGTGCAATTCATCCCATCCCACGAGGACAATCTTCTGGAAATTCCAGTGACAATGTGGAAAGCCTAGGGGACCAGAAAGAACTTTCTTCTGCCCTCCCACCTTCCCTTCCTCCCCTGCCTCTTCCTTCCTTTGTCCCCCAAATGACAAGCCCTGTGTTCAGTACTCTTGAGTCTAGCCGTGGTCTGTTCTCTTTGGAGAAGTCAGTCAAGGGGGAGACAATCAACAAAACAGACAATGCCAGCACCTCAACTCAATGCTTAGACAAAGTCACCCAGGGACGAGGGAGAGCCAGGAAGGCCTCTCACTAGTTTTGAGGTGGGGGTGTTGTCAAGGAAAGAGGGGTGTGGTGTGTCAGACACCATAACAGAGGACATTTGGAGGTGTGCAGCCTCTCCACATGATGGGGAGGAGATGTGTGGGCTGTAGGGGGAGGCGAGCTAGGGCGATGGGCCTGGACTGAGCCATGATTTGGTGTAGGGCTTACGAGCATGGACTCTGGCTTTGGCTCACACCAGCAGTGTGACTCTGAGCAAATGTCTTAACTTCTCTGGGCCTCATGGTCTCATCTGTGAAACGCCTACTTTATGGGGTTGTTGTGAAAATTAAAGGTGTGGTGTGTGTACCAAGCACATTGCTGTGAGTGGTTGGTCAAGGCTGATGCCCACTTTAGGAGCTTTGACTTTCCCACAAAGGCAGTAGGGACCCATCGAAGGTTCTGAGTAGAGGAAAGACCTGGGCAAACTTTTCCACAAGGGCAGTGGGGAGCCATTGAAGGTTCTAGGCAGAGGAAAGACCTAGGCAGATGTGGTTTTCAAAATATCACTCTGTTACTTGGTGGCTTGGGGATCTCTTCCTTCCTAATTTGAGACATTTTGTTAGTCAGTCAATTAATCCATTTTTCTATCCTTATTGGATCCTGACTCTGTGCATTTGCTACATTAGATGATGGAAAAATAAAAATGTTACTTTTTAAAACAGACTTTTTGTTTTTAAATTGTGGTAAAATACATGTAACCATAACATTTGCTGCCTTAGCCATTTTTACCTATTTGCTTCAGTTCAGTTCAGTTCAGTTCAGTTCAGTCTCTCAGTCGTGTCTGACTTTTTGTGACGCCATGAATTGCAGCACGCCAGGCCTCCCTGTCCATCACCAACTCTCGGAGTTCACCCAAACTCATGTGCATCTATTCGGAGATGCCATCCAGCCATCTCATCCTCTGTCGTCCCCTTCTCCTCCTGCCCCCAATCCCTCCCAGCATCAGGGTCTTTTCCAATGAGTCAACTCTTCACATGAGGTGCCAAAGTATTGGAGTTTCAGCTTCAGCATCAGTCTTTCCAATGAACACCCAGGACTGGTCTCCTTTAGGATGGACTGGTTGGATCTCCTTGCAGTCCAAGGGACTCTCAAGAATCTTCTCCAACACCACAGTTCAAAAGCATCAATTCTTTGGCATTCAGCTTTCTTCACAGTCCAACTCTCACATCCATACATGACTACTGGAAAAACCATAGTCTTGACTAGACAGACCTTTGTTGGCAAAGTAATGTCTCTGCTTTTTAATATGCTGTCTAGGTTGGTCATAACTTTCCTTCCAAGGAGTAAGCATCTTTTAATTTCATGGTTGCAATCACCATCTGCAGTGCTTTTGAAGCCCCCCCAAATAAAGTCTGACACTGTTTCCACTGTTTTCCCACCTATTTCCCATGAAGTGATGGGACCTGATGCCATGATCTTCGTTTTCTGAATGTTGAACTTTAAGCCAACTTTTTCGCTCTCCTCTTTCACTTTCAACAAGAGGCTTTTTAGTTCCTCTTCACTTTCTGCCATAAGGGTGGTGTCATCTGCATATCTGAGGTTATTGATATTTCTCCCGGCAATCTTGATTCCAGCTTGTGCTTCTTCCAGCCCAGTGTTTCTCATGATGTGCTCTGCATAGAAGTTAAATAAGCAGGGTGACAATATACAGCCTTGATGTACTCCTTTTCCTATTTGGAGCCAGTCTGTTGTTCCATGTCCAGTTCTAACTGTTGCTTCATGACCTGCATATAGGTTTCTCAAGAGGCAGGTTAGGTGGTCTGGTATTCCCATCTGTTTCAGAATTTTCCACACTTTATTGTGATCCACACAGTCAAAGGCTTTGGCATAGTCAATAAAGCAGAAATAGAAGTTTTCTGGAACTCTCTTGCTTTTTTGATGATCCAGCGGATGTTGGCAATTTGATCTTAATACCACGGGCGGCTGCGACCAGCGCGCATAGCATGGCCAGGAGGAGCTACCCCACATCTGAGGTCCGGGGCAGAAGCCAGGAGGACCCCATGCCTTAAATGTTCCCTTGGTATCTCTAAGAGATCTCTAGTCTTTCCCATTCTGTTATTTTCCTCTATTTCTTCACATTGATTGCCAAGGAAACCTTTCTTATCTCTCCTTGCTATTCTTTGGAACTCTGCGTTCAAATGGGAATATCTTTCCTTTCCTCCTTTGCTTTTCACTTATCTTCTTTGCACAGCTATTTGTAAGGCCTCCCCAGACAGCCATTTTGCTTCTTTGCATTTCTTTTCCATGGCGATCGTCTTGATCCCTGTCTCCCTATAATGTCACCTCATTCCATAGTTCATCAGGCATTCTATCTGTCAGATCTAGACCATTAAATCTATTTCTCACTTCCACTGTATAATCATAAGGGATTTGATTTAGGTCATACCTGAATGGTCTAGCGGTTTTCCCTACTTTCTTCAATTTAAGTCTGAATTTGGCAATAAGGAGTTCATGATCTGAGCCACAGTCAACTCCTGGTCTTGTTTTTGTTGACTGCATCTTCGGCTGCAAAGAATATAATCTATCTATCTATCTATCTATCTATCTATCTATCTATCTATCTATCTATCTATATAATATATACATAATCAATCTGATTTCGGTGTTGACCATCTGGTGATGTCCATGTGTAGAGTCTTCTCTTGTGTTGTTGGAAGAGGGTGTTTGCTATGAACAGTGTGTTCTCTTGGCAGAATTCTATTAGCCTTTGCCCTGCTTCATTCCGTATTCCAAGGCCAAATTTGCCTGTTAGTCCAGGTGTTTCTTGACTTCTTACTTTTGCATTCCAGTCCCCTATAATGAAAAGGACATCTTTTTTTGGTGTTAGTTCTAAAAGGTCTTGTAGGTCTTCATAGAACTGTTCAACTGCAGCTTCTTCAGCATTACTGGTTGGGGCATAGACTTGGATAACTGTGATATTGAATGGTTTGCTTTGGAGATGAACAGAGATCATTCTGTCATTTTTGAGATTGCATCCAAGTACTGCATTTCGGACTCTTTTGTTGACCATGATGGCTACTCCATTTCTTCTGAGGGATTCCTGCCCGCAGTAGTAGATATAATGGTCATCTGAGTTAAATTCATCCATTCCAGTCCATTTTAGTTAGCTGATTCCTAGAATGTCGACGTTCACTCTTGCCATCTCCTGTTTGACCACTTTGAATTTGCCTTGATTCATGGACTTGACATTCCAGGTTCCTATGCAATATTGCCCTTTACAGCATCAGACCTTGCTTGTATCACCAGTCACATCCACAGCTGGGTGTTGTTTTTGCTTTGGTTCCATCCCTTCATTCTTTCTGGAGTTATTTTTCCACTGATCTCCTGTAGCATATTGGGCACCTACTGACTTAGGGGGCTCCTCTTTCAGTGTCCTATCATTTTGCCTTTTCATACTGTTCATGGGGTTCTCAAGGCAAGAATACTGAAGTGGTTTGCCATTCCTTTCTCCAGTGGACCACATTGTGTCAGACCTCTCCACCATGACCTGTCCATCTTGGGTGGCCCCACACGGCATGGCTTAGTTTCATTGAGTTAGATAAGGCTGTGGTCCATGTGATCAGATTGACTAGTTTTCTGTGAGTATGGTTTCAGTGTGTCTGCCCTCTGATGCCCTCTCACAACACCTACCGTCTTACTTGGGTTTCTCTTACCTTGGACATGGGGTATCTCTTCACAGCTGCTCCAGCAAAGCTCCTGCTCTGGAGGAGCTACCCCATATCCAAGGTCAGGGGTGGCGGCCGAGAGGAGCAACCCCACATCCAAGGAGCGGTGGCTGTGCAGCTGCAGGAGGGCCAGGAGGAGCTATTTTGTTCAGCAGTGTTAAATGTATTCACATTGTCATGCAACTAGTCAGCACAACTCTTTCATCTTACAAACATGAAATTCTGTCCTCTTTAGATACTAACTGCTGATTTCTACCACTCCCAGCCCTGGGCAACTGCCATTCAACTTTCCAACTCATTCAGCTTTCTGTCTCTTTGAATCAGACAAGTGGAAACATAGAGGGCTTGTCCTTTTGTGACTGGCTCGTTTTGCTTAGCATAATGTCCCCAACATTTATCCATGTTGTAGATGTGTCAGAATTTCCTTCCTTTTTGAGGCTGAAAAGTATTTCATTCTATGGATGGACCACATTTCTTATCTGTTCGTTCAATGATAGATCCTGGCATTGCTTCCACATTTTGGCCGTTGTGAGTAATGCTGCTGTGAACGTATGCGTGCAAATATATTTTTGAGACCCTGCTTTTTAAAAAATATTTATTTATTGGCTGTACTGTGTGGGCTTTCTCTAGTGGTGGTAATCAGAGGCTACTCTCTACTTGCGGGGTGTGGGCTTCTCACTGAAGTGGCTTCTCTTCTTGCATAGTATGGCCCTAGGGTATGCAGGCTTCAGTAGTTCTAGGCTTGTGGGCTCTAGAATGAGGGCTAGAATGTCATTATGGTGCTTAGTTGCTCCATGGCAGGTGGCATCCTGCCAGACCAGGGATCCAACCTGTCACTTGCATTGGGCAGGTGGATTTCTAACCACTGGACCGCTAGAGAAGTCCTAAGGCTCTGCTTTCAATTCATTTGGATATGTACCTAGAAGTCAAACTGCTGGATTGTATGGTGATTTAAAAATATTTATTTTAAAAATGTAACATTACTGAAAAAAATTGAAAAAGAGTCTAAAAATACACCTGTAAGTCCTCAACTGAAATATTAGTTGCTGTTTTTATGTGTTCCTCCTCCTTGTCCTCAAGTGTATATTCTTATCAAAGTTTTATATATAAGGTGCAGAGTTTTCTGTATACAATTTTTCACTTAAATCATAAACTTCTTTGTTTTTCTATATGGTCTTTTTAAAAGTATTCTTGTTAAGATATTTATTTATTAATTGGCAGTGCTGGGTCTTAGTTGCTGCAGGCCCCTGTCCAGCTGCGGCGAGCAGGGGCTCCTCTCTAGCTGTAATACTTGGCCTTCTCACTGCAGTGGTGTCTGTTTTTGCGGAGCACAGGCCCTCGGCACACGGGCCTCAGTAGTTGTGGCATGTGGGCTCAGCAGTTTCGGTTCCCGGGCTCTAAAGCACAAGCTCAATAGTTGCAGTGCACGGGCTTAGTTGCTCCTTGGCATGTGGGATCTTCCCGGACCAGGGGTCAAACCGGTGTCACCTGCACTGATAGGCGGACTTTCCACCACTAAGCCACCAGGGAAGCCCCTGCTGTAATTTTCATCAAAGCATCAGCTAAGTAGCCATCTAACTTAGAATTCATAGACAAAACTTAATTTACTTTAGCGCTTCCCTGTTGTTGGGCTGAGTGTCATCTTTACCAGGGGTCACTGCTCTCTGTTTCTCTGTTTTTTAAGTTGTTAGATGTTTCATGAATCATGCCTGACAGTGTTTTCCAGAGCAGGATAGTAAATCTTAGGCGAAATGATGTGGATGAGAGAGTATGTACAGTGTATTTTTGAGTGTGTGTCGTCTGATTATTTTTTTATAGCACGCACTTGCAAAATGAAGACTGAGACAAATTTATGAAGTGCCCGGCTGTGTTTGACAAGTAGTAGGTGCTCAACGTGTGTTTGTGTCTAAAGCGTGTAGTCACTCAGTCGTGTCTGACTCTTTGTGACCCCACGGACTGTAGCCCGCCAGGCTGCCCTGTCCATGAAATTCTCCAGGCAAGAATACTGGAGTGGCTTGCCATTCCCTTCTCCAGGGGACCTTCTCGGCTCAGCGATTGAACCCATGTCTCCCGCACTTCAGGCGGATTCTTTACCATCTGATAATAAGGCTCCAAATGCTTTAGGAACTCAGATTATGCATAAGACAGAGGAGTAAGTTGACAACAGAGAGCTTTTACTGAAAACATACCTACTGCAGGCTCCGTTCTAAACAGACATGGATTATCTTATTTCACTGCTGACAATACCCACCAAGGTAAGTTTCATTATCACCCCCATTTCACAGATGGGAAAACAGACTGGCCCAAGGCCAAGGGAGCCGAGATTTGCACATGGGTCCAATACAGCCTCCCCACATTTAGCCTGCATCCTGAGTTGCTTCTAGTGGTTGCATGGCCAGGGGCCTGGGCAACAGATATAATATAGTACATATAATTATATAATCGCCTACATAAGAAAGTTCTGTTCTGAGAGTGCATTTGTAATTCAAATTTTTTTGTAAGTCCAACAAAGTTAGCCTAGTTACCCACCTATCACAGTTAGATATGTAATGCTGTGCTTTAGTTGATCATTCATTTCCAACTCTTTGTGACCCCATGGACTGCAGCCCGCCAGGCTCCTCTGTCCATGGGCTTTCCCAGGCAAGAATACTGGAGTGGGTTGCCATGCTTTTCTCCGCGGGATCTCCCCAACCCAGAGATCGAACCCAAATCTCCCACATTGCAGGTGGATTCTTTACCGACTGAGCCACTAGGGAAGTCCAGCTATATAATACTGTACTGTAATAGGTTTATAATACTTTTTACATAAATAATACATACAAAAACAAACATAAAAGTAAAACATTTAAAATCTTACAGCACAGTACCTTGTGTGTGTGTGTGGAGGGGCTTCCCACGTGGCGCTAGTGGTAAAGAATCCACCTGCCGGTGCAAGAGACGTAAGAGATGCACATTTGATCCCTGGGCTGGGACGATACCTGGAGGAGGAAATGGCAACCCACTCCAGTATTCTTGCCTGGAAAATCCCACAGAGGAACCTGGCAGTCTACTGTCCACGGGGTCTCGAAGAGTCAGACACAACTGAGCGACTGAGCATACAGCGCACACACCTTGAAAAGTAAAGTATTACAGTACAGTAGCGGGCATACAGGGGCTGGCATGAGCGGACAGGTGAGAAGAGTTACTGACTGGAGGATTGTCAGTGATAGGAGATGGAGGGGAAACTATGATTTCACTCACGCCTGACTCCTTGGAAAATACCCTGATGCTGGGAGAGATTGAAGGCAGGAGGAGGGGATGACAGAGGATGAGATGGTTGGATGGCATCACTGACTCGATGGACATGAGTTTAAGTATGTTCCAGAAGTTGGTGATGGACAGGGAGGCCTTATGTGCTGCAGCCCATGGGGTCGCAAAGAGTCGGACACAACTGAGCCACTGAACTGACTGAGGTTGCTAGAATGCATGCTTGCATCTCTGAAAGTTCGTAACTTGCAGATTCATATATAGTGGACTTACTGTAGAGTGAGATAAAAGACCAACCTGAATCACTTCTGTTCTTCATTTTAAGCACTCAAAATTTGGTTTCCAGCCACTGATGTAGTAACAGTTCAGTGGATATTTCTCGAATGAAGCCCTATAAGGATGGTATAAGCAGGTGAGCAGGCATCATGGTGGGCAGGCTGCTGCTCCCCAAGGCCCACCCCGCAGCATGCAGGGTACCATTTCCTCCTAAACCTGGAGGCCTCCCGCCCCCGGAGCACTGTCTTCATGAGAATGGCACCATCACCAGAAATGACTTGTCATGTTTGGATGGGGTGGTCGCTAATGTGCCCAATGCTTTCCATATCATTCCCTTAGGTTTTATAACTTCTCATGGTGCAGATGTAGTGATGGCTTTCCCATTGATATATCCTTATTTTCTTTGTTTCCATTTAGGTATACTTTCTCTGGGGGCACTCAAAGGATATCATCCAGTCTTTCAAAACACTGGAAAGGTAAACATTGCGGGTAATCGCTTACATGCTGGATTTAGTGTTCATTTAGAGCAAACAAAGCTAATCACTGCCATCTTACTTGGGTTTAAAATATGAGAACCACTCTCTTCTCCATTCTGACAAGTGAAGCCTTCAGTTGTGGCCTGGAGAGGGGACCCTCTGCCTTTGGCCTTTTCTGGGACAGCCCTAAAAGTACAGTGATGTGAGTTGAATTTTGCCTCTGCTGTCTTAGAACCTTTCCCTCTGTGAGCCTCAGTTTTCCTCATCTGTAAAATGGGGATAATAGCATAGCCAGCCTCTGGGGACTGAATGCAGTAATTGATGTAGAGCTTGTTCCTGGCACAGAATAAGGACCCTGAGTGTTGGGTCTATTATTTTGTCTGCCCGTCTTTTTCTCGAGATGATTGTGAGGATCAAGGGAAAGAATCTGTTGGCTAATGAGGTGAGTTACCTAAATGCAAACTATGATTATCAGGTAAGAAAGCCTCTGTGGACACATATAGAGGCATCAAGGGATCACTGTATGCTTTCTAGAAGATCCCTCATCATATAAACTGTCTATAAGGCACAAAAAAGTCCCCCAGTATCATTTGAAATGAAAACTGCTATTTAAGAAAGCTACTTACATATGACCACTGGTTGGAACAATTTTATTGAAGTAGAGGGCTTCCCTGATAGCTCAGTTGGTAAAGAATCCACCTGCAATGCAGGGGACCCTGGTTTGATTCCTGGGTTGGGAAGATCCACCAGAGAAGGGATAGGCTACCACTCCGGTATTCTTGGGCTTCCCTTGTGGCTCAGCTGGTAAAGAATCCACCTGCAATGCAGGAGACCTGGGTTCGATCCCTGGATTGGGAAGATACCCTGGAGAAGGGAAAGGCTATCCTCTCTAGTATTCTGGCCTGGAGAATTCCATGGACTAGAAATAACTGTCACCAACCTCATTATGCAAAAAGGATCTGCTCATCCAGCAGTGAGGCATCTATTGTGCTCCTACTGTGTGCTGAGCCTGATGCCAGGCACTAGTGGTGATATGCAGAGGTAATGGGTCAAGGTACCCAGGCATCCAAGCATCATTGCAGAAGTGTGTGGACTGCTCCCCAGTGCAGCCCCGAGCAGTGGCCGTGGCAGTGATCTTTAACTCCCATCTTAATTGTCCCTTGTGTTCAGCTGCTCTGTCGTGTCTGACTTTTCATGACCCCATGTACTGTAACCCATCTACGTCTCTTGCGTCTCCTGCAGTGCCAGGTGGATTCTTTACCACTGAGCCCCCAGGGAAGCCCCCAGACTACACTTGATCTTAGCCAAAAGCAAATTGTCCCTTAGGGCAGGACAAAGACGTCCCCACCCATCCTCGTGTTTCATCTGGGCTCTGTCTGGGTAACTATGGTAACTGTTCTTCTCTGCATTTCACGGATGTGGCAGCAGGTTCTAGCAGGTTAGGGGACTTCCCTGGGTCTCCAGAATACAAGTGGCCAGCCAGGGATTTCCATCCAGTGTCTCCTCTTTCATGTGCTGGGCAGTGACGGGTGTGTGTGTTTCACCTGCTCCTTTTTCCATCAGTGAGGCTGGGTTCGGCTCGCAGTTTGGGGAGAATGCTTGCTGATTTTGTTCTGGAGTGTGAGTTTCACTGTGTCTACTCCATAACATTCTTCTTAAAAAATGCAGTTTGTTTCCTGATAAAACTTGTAAGGACACAGTGGAAGTTAAAAATCACCATAATGTCACCATTATGGACTGAACATCATGTCTCCTTCAAATTCCTGTGTTGGAGCTCTAACCCCCAAGGGGATGGGTATTTGGTGGTGGTGCCTTTGGGAAGTAATTAGGTCATGAGTTCATGAGGGTACGGCCGTCCTTATGGGATTAGTATCCACATAGAAAAGAGACACATGATTCGCACCCCCTGCCCTGAGTGTACCTGTGAGGACACAGTGACAGGCAGCCATCTGCAAGCCAAGAAGAGAGGCTTCACCAGAAACCAAGTCTGCTGGCACCTTGGTCTTGGACGTTGAGCCTCTAGAACTGTGAGAAATAAGTGTCTGTTGTTTTGTTATAGCAGCCACAGCTTCCTCAGACAGCTTCTACCCAGAGGTAACTACTATTCGTATTTTGGGCTGTTTCCTTCCAGCCGTTTTTTCAGTGAATAGATAGTTAATATTTTTTTTCTTTTTACAGTTGTGGTCCTGCTCTTCTTGCCTTTTCTTTTCATTCTGTCATTAACATTTCCCCTGACTTCCATGATCTTTACCGATTGCATAAAGTGCCATTGCTGTAGTTGATCACGTTATACAGCCCTGTTGTATTCGTCTTGGGCAGCCCTGGTAGGTACCCCACGCTGGGCAGGGTAGGAGGGGCGTAAACAGCAGAAACGTACCTTCTCACAATTCTGGAGGCTCCAAATCCATGGTCAAGGTACCAGTAGGTTGATTTCTGGTGAGGCTCTCTTTCTGACTTGCAGGCATTGCCTTTTCGCTATGTCTGCTCCTGGCCTTTCCTCTGGGCATGGGGAGAGAGCTCTTTAGCGTCTCTTCCTCTTCTTATAAGAATACCAGTCCCATTGGATCTGGCCCCCACCCTTATAACTTCATTTAACCTTGATTACCTCCTTATATGGGCTTCCTAAGTGTCTCAAACAGTAAAGAATCTGCCTGCAATGCCAGAGAGCCAGGTTAAATTCCTGGATCGGGAAGATCCCCTGGAGAAGGGACTTGTTACGCACTCCAGTATTCTTGCCTGGAGAATTCCATGGACAGAGGAGTGGGCTACAGTCCATGGGGTCGCAAAGAGTCAGACACAGCTGAGCGACTGACACACACACCTCCTTGTACACCATCTCCAAGTACAGTCACATTGAGAGTTAGGGCTTCTACATATAAATTCTGAAGGGACCCAATCCAGTCCATAACACCTCTCACTGAACATCGAATTTGTCTGAAAGTTTTTGTTGTTATTATGAATAGTACTGTGATGAACATCTTCAGTTGAAAGTACTTTTGAACATCTCTGATTCTTTTTTTTAAATGTATATCATTAAAATATAGTTGATTTAGGGGCTTCCCAGGTGGTGCTCGGAGAAGGCAATGGCAACCCACTCCAGTCTTCTTGCCTGGAGAATCTCAGGGATGGGGGAGCCTGGTGGGCTGCTGTCTATGGGGTCGCACAGAGTCAGACATGACTGAAGCGACTTAGCAGCAGCAGCAGGTGGTGCTAGCAGTAAGGAACCCACTTGCCAATGCAGGAGATATAACAGATTCAGGTTCAATCCCTGGGTCGGGAAGATCCCCTGGAGGAGGGTGTGGGAACCCACTCCAGTATTCTTGCCTGGAGAATCCCATGGACAGAGGAGCTGGGTGGGCTACAGTTCATAGGGTCGCAAAGAGTTGGACACAGCGGGAATGACTTGCCCCTACACAGCTGATTTACAGTGTTGTGTTAATTTCTGCTGTACAGCACAATGATTCAGTTACACTTATATATACATTCTTTTTCATATTCTTTTCCATTATAGTTTATCACAGGATATTGAATATAGTTTCCTGTGCTATATAGTAGGACCTTGTTGCTTATCCTCTGATTATTTTCTTGAGTTAAATTCCTGGAAGTAGAATTGTTGGGATAAAGTGTAAGATGTTCTCAACAAATGTATATTGGGCCACTTGTCCTACCAGGAACTCCTGGCTGAATAAAATGGGCTTTCCCATTCATAAAGCACTTTCTTTTACATGTGTTACTTATGAAAGTGTCTCATGATAGCCCTGGCAGTTAGGGACAGTAGCTACAATCATGATCCTATGTAGCACGTGAGGAAACTGAGAAAGGAAGTGACTGTCCAAGGTCAGGCAGCTCACCTGTGCATAGCTGGGCGGGACCCGGATGCTGACTTTAAATCCAGCGCTATTTCCGCGGCATCACAGTGGCTCACTGGCCATCTGGGTTTACTGGGGGAAATCTTTCTTTTTGATTAGTTGACATCATAGTATATTAGATATACTGGGGTTAACAAAAAAAATCATTAAAATTATTTTCACCTGTTCCTTTTTCCTGTTCTTTAAATGTGACTACTGGGAAATTTAAAAGTGTCTTCTTAATTAAAAATTAAATTTAAATTTAAACTAAAAATTAATTAAAAAATTTTTTTAATTTAAATGAAAAATTACCTCCGTGTCTTACATTATCTTCTTTAGGATAATGCTGCTCTAGGCCATGTACCCAGATGTTTCCCACCGAGGTTTTTCATCTAAAGGAATTCCAAAGGACTGGAACCTGGTCCTGCCTTGACCTTGTTCATTGAGCAATTGGAGACAAGGCTGTCTGTCTTGGGCCTCTTTCCTAAATTGAATAGTAGGTAGTTTTAACTAGATATTCTCACAGCTTGATTTAGCCTGTTATTTTTTTACAATAGGGCAAAGCGTAAACCATTTTTGACTTATCACCTTTTGGTTTTAGATTTTTTAAAAACATTTTTATAAAAACTTTTTGTCATGCTGGGTGGCACATGGAATCTTAGTTCCTTGATTAGGTATCAAACTGGTGCCCTCTACAGTGGAACTGTGGAGTCTTAAGCACCGGACATCCAGGGAAGTCCCCAGAGTTAAATGTTTCCAGAAAAATTGGAAGGTTTGATAATCCAAAATGTGCATGGCAGCAAAGAGCTAGGGCTGAGTCGGGATTGTTCCCTCCAGATGGGAGCTGGCCACTCATTTAGCTACAGTCCCTACTGTAAGACGGAGTGTGGAGAAAAAGAGAGCGACCCGGGCAGTCAGGCAAGAAAAGGGAAATTTATTAGAGGGGAATGAGAGGGTGACTGGCCCTTATGGAGAACAAGCGTCCTCCCTTTCTGATGGGATCTTTCTTATATACCACCAATGAAAAATTCTCTGAAGGGATGCTTAATTTTTAACCTGTAGCTGAGTCCTCTGGTCACATAGCCAGAGGTCTGGAATCCGGGGGTCTTGTAGCTTTGAGAAGGTAGGTGCCAGCGGGGAAAACAAAACTTTGATTGGGCAATTTGGTCAGTTTCAAGGGTCACTGTGATTTTATTCTTTGTTTGTGAGGTCAACATAATGAGCCATTTCAACCATGAGCCCCCATGTAGACCCTATCACCCACCCCTCCCTAATGTGTCCGAGGCCTGGTTTATTCATTGACACTTCCTGCCACGCCCTGGAGGTTTCAGAACTTCCCACTCTTGGACATACCCTTTTCTTCTGGTCTTTTGAGCCAATACTCTGCTATTCATGCTTTTAGTACATACAGGGACTTTCCTCCTGATTTGATAATTCTTATAGGTTTGAGTGCTTTTCTTTTCTCAAGAGTGAAATTTAGAGAAATAGCACTTCTGAAATCAGAGCTGGAAAGATAAACTGAGGTCAAAACACGGCTCATGGAATCTTTCTCTTTATTGTGGTCTGGGGTTACTCGATCCGAGTATGAGCAAGGCAGCCTGGCATGAGGAAATGATGTTTGCCGTTAGTTTGCAGGACAGTTTCCAGATCAACCAACCGGAGGTTGTCAGCTCCTGCTGCGTGACAGAAAAACGCCTGCAGCCATGGGTGGCATTGGTCTTACCTGCTTGGGTTCTGTGGAACTGGGATTAGGCAACGTCATTTGGACCAGGAAAGAGGAGAAGAAAGGGGAGCTGTGTGCATTATAAGTAAAAGAAAAGCCAGCCAGCCAGCCAGAGGCAAACAGTATTGTCTGCATTTGTCAAAGGCTCTATACATACAATGCCTCCCAGGTGCCCTGGGGAAGGCTGGCCACAATCTGGAGCAAATGGATGAGTACAAGGGGCAGGCAGATGGGCAAACACCTGATTCAGACTGCCCACCCTCACCCCTCTGCGGCTGCTGCCTTCTCCACTTGCGCCTGGACGTTGGGAAGCGGCCAAAGGAAGCTAGAGTTCAAATAAGGAAAGACTTGGCTTGCGAGTGTTCGTGAGAGCCCCAGAGGAGTCATCTGGGTTAAAACTCAGAGAAGAAGCAAGGTCAGGGATGAGGACCCAACTGTACCGTTTTTCCTGTAGGTGCTCTTGGTTAAAGGGGGCTTCCATCCTCTGGGCCTCTGCTCTGCCACTGGGAAGTGATCAGTTAGAAGTTTCAAGGAATGTCCTTCTCAAATCACCTGTATTTGCTGCACCTGCTTCATGCACGGCCCATTGTTAAGCACCCTAGAAGCGACCAGTGGGAACACATGTTAAACTGGCAGCCACGCAGAGACTTTGGAGGCTCTGAAACAGACCGTGAGTCCATTGGAAGCATACTGCCCTAGTTCCCTCCCCTGTCGTCCAGAGTCCAGAGTCATCCCTTTTCTTCTTCCTTAGGGGGCAGTGTGGTCAGAGGCAGGGATAGAACTCTGCTCAGACTAGAATAGCCTTGCGCTTACTAACTTTTAAACTCCAAAGGTGGCTATTTACTCTATTTGTGAAATAGTAGTGTGGTGTTAGTTGCTCAGTCGTGTCTGACTCTTTGAGACCCCGTGCACTGTAGCCCACCAGGCTCCTCTGTCCATGGGATTCTCCAGGCAAGAATACTGGAGTGGGCTGCCATGCCCTCCTTCAGGGGATCTACCTGACCCAGAGATTGAACCCGGGTCTCCCATATTGCAGGCAGATTCTT
Source organism: Ovis aries (assembly GCF_016772045.2). Taxonomy (NCBI): domain Eukaryota; kingdom Metazoa; phylum Chordata; class Mammalia; order Artiodactyla; family Bovidae; genus Ovis; species Ovis aries. The sequence continues at coordinate 105,586,520 of NC_056059.1, forward strand.
TACCATTTGAATAATATGGCCTAATTCCTAAACCTGGGCTTCCTGGTGGCTCATCTGGTAAAGAATTCGTCTGCAATGCGGGAGACCTGGGTTCGATCCCTGCATTGAGAAGATCCCCTGGAGGAGAGCATGGCAACCCACTCCAGTATTCTTGCCTGGAGAATCCCATGGACAGAGGAGCCTGGCGAGCTGCAGTCCACGGGGTTGCAAAGAGTCAGACATGACTGAGCAACTAAGCACAGCAGCATTCCTAAACCTGTCTGCTTAACAGTGTTGCCACAGAATAGGCTTTCTGAATGTTTCCACTCTGCCTCCTTCAGTGGGTGAAGGTTTCATCCAGTGTTGTTTGCTTCATGGTTACAAGATAGCTGCCACAACTCCAGCTTTCACGTCTACATTCAAGGCTGGGAAAAAGGGGGAGAAGGAGACTAAAGAGGCTTTTCTCGTTCTATTGTCTTCCATCAAGAAACTGAAAGCTTTTCCGCAGTGCCCAGTAGACTTCTCCTCACATCCTATTGGCCAGGATGGCCATGCCTAATTGCAAGGGAGGCCAGATATCAAGTCTGTGGTTTGTTTTGGTGCCTTTGAAGTAAATGGTAAGACAGAGGGGATTGATAATGACCATTGGGTTGGCAACCCAACAGTAAGGACGTGCTGAACTCTCCAGATGTCCAATGTAGCCCTTTTATCTTTTCTTAACTGTCCTCTTCCCTTCTGGAAGAAAGGGTTTGGGGGTATGGTGGGGTTGGTTGCCTGCTTTTAGTAAATTTCCATCCCTGTGTCCCTGCTTTCAAGACCCAGGGCTTTTTTTTTTTTTTTCTTTTGTCCTATAGACAATGAATTGAGTCCTGGCAGGTTCAAGATTGAGGCAGAGCCAAGACTGTGGTTTTGGAAGGTTCCATGCAACTGCTTCTCCTAGCCAGACAGGGGACCTACCCAGAGCTTAACGTGCCAGATGAAACCACAATTGCTGCAGAAAGAGGCTTGTGTATATGTGTGTACATGTGCGATGCATAGAAAGTCTCCACCTCATCTCTTGGGCTCAGAGTTTCCCAGGGCTGCTCAAGCAGTGAGTCCTTGTGTTTTTCAGGTTTGGGGTGATCCACTCAGTGTTCACCAACCTGCTTCTGTGGGCTAACAGCGTCCTGAATGAGTCAAAGCACCAGCTTAACGAACACAAGGAGCGACTCATCACCCTGGGCTTTGGGAACATAACTATAGGTGAGTGGTAAGAGCTGCCTGGCTGTCAAGTTGGAAGAGCTGGGAAACCTCAGAGATGGAGGGATGGGTTCCAAAGACCTGCAGGGTCCACCCAACTGAACATCGTCCAGACAATCCCCTGTTGTTAAAACTCTTTCGAAACCTCCTAAGTCTTTCATCCTGCCTCCATAAGTAGGGTGTGCTGAGCATAATTAAAGGGTTCTTCAGTGACTTGTCAGACCCAGGGGTCATCATTTTGATCACCATTTCTCACGGTTCAGTTTGGTATGGAGGTGAATGTCTTTATTTACAACTGCAGAAGATTGGTGGTTTTTACTGTTTGTGTTTTTAATTAAACCTCTATGACCAGTTCTTTCTACTACAAGTATAGCATTTAAAAATCCATAGATGTCTAATGTATGTTGTGGTTAGTTGGTTTTTGCTCATTTGAAGTTTTTATTTAACTCTACTTAGTTTATAATTTTGGCCCGTCTTTATTTCCCCTTGTACCTATTTGAGTGCCTGTAGTGCGAATCTTTTCATTTTCTTCCAAAGTTCTCTTTTGGAATCTATCTGTCGATTTGATCTTAGAGCATTGGAGTTGAGAAGAATGTGGGGTAGAGGAAGGTGCAATGCACAGGGGACTGATGCCTCGGGTTTGGGTCCTATGCCTATCGTGTTTTGGCTGTGTGACCTTTGGACACCATTCAACCACTCTGAGCCTCTCTTTTCTCATTCATAACGTGAGGGGGCTTGAACCAAGTACTTTCTGTGAGTCCTTCCAGCATTAATGTACTGCACATCTGTCCTCTCTGTACGAACCCAGATCAGTCACAAAGAGAACTTTAAACCTGTTTCCTCACCAGTGGGATGAAGATGACAAAATCGGGGGACACGCTGTATTTCTTCACCACCCCCGACCAGCAGCCTACTCTTGGGAAGGACATGCTCCTTAAGCCTCATTTCCTCATTGGAATCAGTAACAGTAACAGCAATGACAACAATAACAACATGTTTTGTTAAGCATTCTCTGAGTGGCTGGCACATTAAACACTTGTCCCAACACTTGGAGGTAGGCAACACTGACCTTATATATATATGGATGAAACGACTGGGCCACAGAGAAGTTAAGTGACTAACGCAAGATCACACAGTGAGTAGACGATTGAGCCAGGATTTGAATCATAGCAATGTGGCTCCAGAGACCTTGGTGAAGGTGAGATTAGATTAATTTATGAAAAAGGAAACTTTGTCAGCTCTAACATTCTATTAGTCTGAACCTTTTTCTTCTGAGTTCTTCCTTGTCTTTTGCATCATACAGTCTTAGGTTACAAGTGGTAGGGAAACTCCTTATGTATTGAAAATTGCAGTGCTCTGCGAAAGTAAGGCAGATTCAGTTCAGTTCAGTTGCTCAGTCATGTCCGACTCTTTGCGACCCCATGAATTGCAGCACACCAGGCCTCCCTGTCCATCACCAACTCCTGGAGTTCACCCAAACTCATGTCCATCGAGTCGGTGATGCCTAGGCATATATATATATATATATATATATATATATATATATACACACACACACACTCAGACAAAGCTATAATTCAAAAAGATACATGCAGCCCTATGTTCATAGCAATGCTGTTTACAATAGCCAAGACATAGAAGCAACCTAAATGTCCATTGACAGATGAATGGATAAAGAAGCTGTGGTACATATATACAATGGAATATGACGCAGCCATAAAAGAATGAAGTAATGCCATTTATAGCAACATGGATGGACCTAGAGATTATCATACTGAGTGAAGTAAGTCAGCCAGAGGAGGATGAATATATATCACTTGTATGTGGAATCTCAAATATGACACGAACGAACTTATCAACTAAACAGGAACAGATTCACAGACATAGAGAACAGGCTTCTTGTTGCCAGTGGGGAGGGGAATAGGGGAGGGAAGGACTGTGTGTTTGGAATTAGCAGATAAAAAAACAAGTGAGGGTAATTAATGCTACCATAAAGCCTTTTTTGCCTGATTTTGTAAGTAGTATATGCATATCATAAATTAAAGCAATGGCAAAATGTAAAGAAAAAACTCCACAATAACACCTACTGAGGAATGCAGGTAAATGCTTTTAACATCTGGTTAGTTTTTGGTAGTGTGCTGTGTATGTGTTTGTAGTTGAGATCATACAGTATATATTCAATTGTTTTTTTTCTACCACCTACAGTAAGAAATAGATTTTACATTGCAACCCAAATGCCCTTATGTCTACACGTATGTTCCCATGAAATAATAATCATGCTATATCAAAGATGCTCAAATTTCTATTGTGTTTGATCCCATTCAGTCAATCCTATTTTATTCCATTGGAGTTCCATTAAAAAATATTGGCTGCTATCCTTTAAACTGAGCTCACAACAGAATTCCGGGCTGTGGTATGCATTTAAAAATACTGGATATACAATTTGTTCTTGCTGTTTCCCTCATTGTTATTGTAGCATAATTATTTTCTTACATCATTAAAACACACAATTGTTATTTTTTTAATCTTTAAAAATTTTTAAATTTATTTTTAATTGAAGGATAATTGCTTTACAATTTGTGTTGCTTCCTGCAATACATCAACATGAATCAGCCACAGGTATACGTATGTCCCCTCCCTCTTGAACCCTGCATTGTGGGTTTGATTTCTGGGTTGGGAAGATGCCCTGGAGAAGGAAATGGCAACCCACTCCAGTGTTCTTGCCTGGAGAACCCCTTGGGCAGAGGAGCCTGGCAGGCTGTAGTCCATGGGGTCACAGGAGTCAGACATGACTTAGTGACTAAACCACCACCACTATTCCATTGTAAAGACGTATTATAGCATTCATCTAATTTTGTAAATTCATCTAATTAATCCATGATAAAATCCATCTGCTGCTGCTGCTGTTGCTGCTAAGTCAATTCAGTCATGTCTGACTCTGTGCGACCCCATAGACGGCAGCCCACCAGGCTCCCCTGTCCCTGGGGTTCTCCAGGCAAGAAGACTGGAGTGGGTTGCCATTTCCTTTTCCAATGCATGAAAGTGAAAAGTCAAAGTGAAGCCGCTTAGTCGTGTCGGACCTTCAGCGACCCCATGGACTGCAGCCTTCCAGGCTCCTCTGTCCATGGGATTTTCCAGGCAAGAGTACTGGAGTGGGGTGCCATAAAATCCATCTAATGCTTTCTGAATTGTGCCACATTGAGTGCTTCTGTTTCTTTCTCAGAAACACACAACAAAATTTTACCTAAAGCTTTGATTATATTTTTGACTTGTCCCCTAGAATAGATTGGAATTACAGGCCATAGACTTTACACTATCTTTAAGGCTTTTGTTGCATATTTAATTATTTACTTACAGCATTTCCCCTCCTTGTTATGAAATGGTCCTTTATACAATCAACAAGCTTCTTCCGGAAGATGGGACATGTCTCTTACTACACTTGCTGGCTTCAGATATTCTCAAGAGGAAAATCTTTACTAATAGGAGGCATTTACCCTCACAAGGTTGTTTTTTAAAAAAGTCATTTTAAAATAATACATGTCAATCATATTCATATAGAAAGCTTAGAAAATACAGTGAAGCAAAATCTAAAGGAAAACTTACACAACTTTGTCAATTATATCTCAGTAAAACTGCAAAAAAGATACTTTGAGATGTTTCTTTTCCTGAAAGAAAGAAAATAGAAAAGTAAACCAAAGGAAAATCACCTGCTGTTTTTCCATCCAGCGATAGCCATTGTTAACATTTTAGTGTGTGGCCTTCCAGACTTCTTCTATGTCTATCTTCCTGTCTCTCTATGTCACATTTATATCTATAAAAACAGAGTCATGCTCTAGCCTTTTAGGCAAGTTGCTTTTGTTCACCAGTATCTTCTGAACATCTTTGTGTGTTGGTAAGTAGATGTCTACCCACTCCAGTGTTCTTGCCTGGAGAACCCCAGGGACGGTGGAGCCTGGTGGGCTGCCATCTATGGGGTCGCACAGAGTCGGACACGACTGAAGCGACTTAGCAGCAGTAGCAGCAGCAGCAAGTAGATTTCTACAATACCATTTCCAATGGTTGGACAGCATTCTGATGTCTGGAAAAGATCTAATTCATGTAATTAGTACTCTCTGGGGGACGTTCACGGCTGTCAAGTTAGACAAGATATTCAGCATGACAATAAGCCATGACACAAAGCTTTTCATTCAATGGGCAAACCCAGGCATGCATCCCCAGTGACAATATTTCTTTGTGGTTTTCCATGTCATCACATGAACGTGCTAATCGCTCTCCCCTGTGATCTGCCTCCCCTAGTTTTAGATGACCACACGCCTCCGTGTAACTGCACGCCCCCAACCCTCTGCCCAGCCATCTCCCACGGGATGTACTACCTCTATCCTTTCAACATAGAGTATCAGATCCTGGCCTCCACGATGCTCTACGTCTTGTGGAAAAACATCGGCCGCAAAGTCGACAGTCACCAGCATCGGAAGATGCAGTTCAGGTCGCGCGGGGTCCTGCTGGGCTCAGTCCTGGGCCTGACTGCGCTGGCCACCACCATCGGGGTCGTGGTGGTGTATCTGATCCAGATCGGCCGTTCCAAAACCAAGAGCGAGGCGGCACTCATCATGTTCTACCTGTATGCCATCATCTTGCTGATGCTTATGGCGGCGGCAGGGCTGGTTGGGATCCGGATTTATAGGCTAGATGAGCAGTCACTAGATGAGTCCAAAAACCCGGCCCGCAAACTGGACGCGGACCTGCTGGTGGTCACCGCCTCTGGCTCCTGGTTCATCTCCTGGGGGTCCATCCTGGCCATCCTTTGCGCCGAGTCCCGCCCCCCATACACCTGGTACAACCTGCCCTATTCCATCCTGGCGGTTGTCGAGAAATACATCCAGAACCTCTTCATCATCGAGTCCATTCACCGAGAGCCAGGGAGGCTCTCTGAAGACATTAGAACCCTGCGGGTGGTCACAGTCTACAACGGCAATCCCACGTCTCTCCCTTCTTCCTGCTTCAAGAACGGACCTACGGCCGGGGACATGGCTCCCCAGGCCCTTGAGATGCCACCTGCGGCCAATGGAAATACATGTCTGAGAGAAGTCGGTGGCAAAGACAGAGAGGATAAGAGCTGGGAAAGGGCCCAGGGCTCAGCCTGCCACCCCTGTTTCCTGCAGGGCAATGCCCAGAGAAGAGTCTTGAGGAATATTGCAGCTTTTTTGTTCCTCTGCAATATTTCGGTAATCTGCATCAATATTTCTTTATTTTTAAAAATTATAAATCTATTTTCCCTGCTGTTTTTGAATGAGGAGTGAAGGCAGTTTATAATCAAAATAATTTAAGTGTAAGGTTAAAATATTAGGCTGGAACATAGGCTTATATTCTGTCAATATAAATCCATGTACTGAGTATCTGTGTGCCAGGGGCTGGGGTGGGAACTAAGAATTAAAGGTGGGAAAACTCAATCTGTTTCCTCAAAAAGGTCATAGTATTTGTGGGAGAAGGAGATAAGGAAAAAAATATAATGTAGTGAAGACGGCAAATGCTGTGACAGCACTATGTGCAAGGTAGAATGGGAATGTGGATTCAGGGATGGACTTGAATGAGCAAGGGATGCTTAAGGTGAGACATAGTCTCAGTGAGGAGTGCTTTTGGCTGTAAGCAGTAGAAAACTTGACAAGTAGTATTTTCAGTCTTAAGAATTCTGGAAGTTGGCTGCTCAGGGCTGGCCTGGCAGCTGAACCTTATCATCAAGGATCCAGGCACTGTTCACCTTTCTGCTTGACTGTGGCTGGTGTAGTGCTTGTTGCCACATGGTCATAGGATGGCTGCAGCAACCGCAGGCATCATGCCTGTGTTCAAGACGGGAAGACAGAGGGAAGGACTGGTGCCAGGCAATGTCTGTGATTGATGTGAACACCCCTAACTGCCAGGGAGGATGGGGAAGTGGATGCTTTGCTTTCTAGCCCCTATGATGGAAGGTGGAAAGGAAAATGATGTACAGACAGCCACTCAGTACTGGCTGTCTCAGCCTCTACGAATGGTTGGAAATCTGCCAACTGTAGTCAAGGCAAGGAAAAGCCTTGGGGCAGAGGGCACATGATGTGCAAAGGCACAGAGACATAGGATCCCAAGGCCTGTTTGGGGAGCACTAGCAGCTTAGCATGAATTCCATCCGTGTGAAACAGAGCAGGAAGCAGGATGGAGTGTGTGCTTAGATGGATCTGGCTTAAGCAGAGCTTCATAAGCCTGCCTGAGTCCGGTCTTCATGCTGAGGGTGGTAGAATTCTCAGCCTTTGTGTTTTGGAGTGATGTCCTTGCATCAGTGTGCAGGAAGGATGGAGAGAGATAAGACAAAGATCAGGAAAGCTGGTATAGAAGCCTCTGCAGCTGCTCGGAGAGGAAATGATGGGAACTTGAACCAGGGCAGTGCCAGTGGGGATGGGGAGAACTGTATAGGATTTATCTCACTTGGTGTGAGGACCCTCAGGTTCATCTGACTTGAGTTCCTGGGTGGATAGTGATGCTATTTATGGAGGTTGAGGGGAGGAGGCTTTGGAGGGGGGCTCAGGGGGAGGGTGAGTTCAGTACTGAACAAATTCAATGATAAGGTCTCTCTAGATATCACCAACAGGCAGATTTTTTTTTTTTTTTTGGTTTTCTCTTGCTGTGTGATCAGTGACCCCAAATGCATGACAAAAGCAACAACCATTTTACTATATCTGATGACTCTGTGGGTTAGGAAAGCTGGCAGGGCTTGGCAAGACTTTTCTGTTCCTCACGGTATCAACTGAAGCTGGTGGTAGGGTTGGAAAGTCTGCAATTTGGCACCTTGGGTGGAGGAGGCCAAAAGGCTGGATTCAGCTGGGATTCTGGTTGTAGCATCTGCATGGGGGTCTCTCCAGCACAGTGGTTTTGGGGGAGGTGGACTTAGATGGCGGCTCAGTACCTCAGAGCCAAGCTTCCAGGGGATTGGAAGTGCCAGTCTTTTTATTTTTTTGTAAATTAATTAATTTATTTTAATTGGAGGCTAATTACTTTACAATATTGTAGTGGTTTTGCCATACAGTCACATCAATCAGCCATGGGTGTACATGTGTCCCCCATCCTGACCACCCTCTCCCACCTTCCTCCCCATCCCATCCCTCAGGGTCGTCCTGGTGCACCGGCCCTGAGTACCCTGTCTCATGCATGGAACCTGGACTGGCGATCAGTCTTTTAAGGCCCGGTGTGGACATTGCACGGCACTGTTTCTACCCGATTTTACGGGTCCAGCAGTGACAGCATTCATCCAGACTCAAGGGAAGGGGGTAGAGGTCTGCCTCCCAAGGGGATGAGTAGCAAGAATTGTAGCCAACTTCACAGCAGACGGAAAGGTCTGGATTTCAGGAAAGAGGCTTATAATCTCTTCTTCTCATTTTCCCTCCCGCCCTCCTTCCCTTTCTTCCTCCCTTCCTGAAAATAGAGAAGTGGTTGCCTACTGAGGGCCAGCACTGCTGTGAGTCACAAGGGTACCACGTGCCCTTTTGGATGTTGGTCTTCCTCCTATGGGGCTTACAAACCAGATGGCAGAACTAGCAACAACAGTCTAGTAGGAAGAACGCCCGTAGTGACGCGTACCCTGCAGAGAACTACAAGGGAGGGTGTGTGTGGTGGTGCTTGGATGCCTGAGGTTGATCTGAAGGCCAGGCTGGTGCAAAAGGTACTCTCAGGAGGTGGGCTTAGAGCCCAGGGCTGAACAGAGAAGGAGCCATGGGTGCTCCAGGTAGAGGAGAGAGCCATGCAAAATCCTGGGTGGGAGAGCTTGCCTCCTTCCAGAAGAGGAGGCAGTGCATGTGACCACGTGGGCGGGTGGGGAGCAATCTGGGCAGCAGGGCTGGGGCCGGGAAGGAATCATCTAACACTGGGCTCTGCCATTCTGTGTAGGGGTAGATTGTTTTTAAAAAATATGCTGTGAAGCCTTTGGGAGTTTAACCAGGAAAGGGACACCATCTTACATAAATAATCTGGTGCTGAGTGGTGAATAGACTGTGGGCTGGGAGCATAAGCGAGGCACGGGAGCCACTGATGGTCCAGGTGAGAGATGGGGGTGGTGGCCTGGCGGGTGGAGTGGAGAGAGATGGGTGGATTGAGGATGCTGTTTCGGAGGAAGAGTCGTCAAGATTTACTCAGATGGTAGGCGGGTGGTTATGAGAGCAAATCAGAAGACCAGGATGACACTGGAGTTTTGTTGAGCCCCTGGGAAGAAGGTGTTCCTGAGGAGATGGGGAGAAATGGGAATGTAATGTTGAGTTTGAGATATGTTGTCGACAGCTGAGTAGACTGTGAGACATATGATCCTGGAATTCCGAGGGTGGACCAGGCTGGTGATTTGGATTGGGAAGTCGTGGGCCCAGAGCTGGTGTTGGCAACCCGGACTGGGTGAGATCACTGGGGTCACAGGTGTAGGGAAGAGAGGACCCAGGAATGAATGAGCCATAGGACCAGCCAACACTGAGAGACAGCAAAGGAAGAGGAGCCAGCCAAGGAGGCGAGAAGAACCAGCTGCGCAGGAGGAGTACTTCTAAGGACCCAGAACCCAGGGCTAGAGATATAAGCCTGAGAGGTTTCTGTGTGGAGATGTGAGTGAAAGTCACTTGTATCAGTTACCCACTGCTGTGTAAGAAATGACCCCAACTCACCAACTTAACACAACAGACATTTATCATTGCACAGCTGTTTTGGGTCAGGAAGCTGAGCATGGCTTAGCTGGGTGACTCTGCTCAGGGTCCCTCACAGGCTGTAGTCAAACTGTCTGCTGGGGCTGCAGTCATTCCCTGGGTTGGTTTTTTGGGGAAAGGGGTCTGTTTCTAAACTCATGTATGCGACTGTGAGTTTATCATATATGTAGACTCATTCCCTGGTGAGTTGTTGGGCTGAGGGCTTGAGTTCCTTGCTGGCTGTGAGCCTGAGACTCACCCGCCCACAGTTCCTGGATATGTGGCCTCTCCATAGGGTGGCTCACGTGGAATCTGGCTTCCATTCTTGTGGGAGGGGGTGAGCAAGATGGACTCCAGAGTCCTTTTGTAACCTAACCTCAGTAGTGACATCCCATAACTGGTGTCATATTCTGTTGGATCAATCCAGATCACAGCTTTGGAGGGGGCTCCACAGAACGTGAATCCCAGGAGGTGGGACCTTTGCAGGGGGTCACCTGAGAGGCTGCCTGCCACAGTATGGGGATGGAGGAAGTTGCAGAAGTGTCGGTGTGAGAAAAAAGCAGGACTAGGAGCCTGAGAATTTAAGGGGAGGTGGAGCAGAAGCTGGAACAGGAAGGCTGAGAAGGGGGAACCAAGGTATAGGTTCCACGAGCAACAAATATAATAGGTTATTGCTCTATGTTTTGCGGATTTAGGTGCCATCTTATTCTCATCTGAGCCCCCTGAGACAGGTGTTAGTATTCCCGTATTACAGATGAGGAAACCAAGGCTTGGAGAGGTTAAATCATAGTCTGTAAGTGGCAGGAACCCATGGCTGGCTCCAAGGCAGTGCTTCTCCCCCTGGTCAGGAGGATGTGGGCACGGCCTGGGCTGTCTTTCTAAGCCAAGGACAAGCCAGAGAAAAGACCATCAGCCCAGACCCATGGGCCCAGGATCTGCAAGCACCAACGGTGATATGTACAGATGGGTGAGGAGAAATAGGGAGCACCACTGTGGGAAAACACGGTGGGGCTGTGGGAAGACAGAGGAGGTTCCTGCCTGACCGGTTAGATCGAGGAGGGCTTCCTGCAAGGGGGGTTGTCTCCAGACTTGGAAGAATGTAGGACTGAGCAGAAGAAGGAAGACAGGGAGTCCCTGATAGAGGAAGAGGCAGGAGCGAAGCCCTGAAGACTGGGGAAAGAAAGGCATATTTGGGGGCTGTGCACAGTCCGGCGGGGCAGAGTGAGATGAGTGATAAAGGACGTGAAGATGTGGACAGCTGTCTAATTATTGAGGAGATTTGGCCTTTCTCCTGAAGGCATATGGAGCCCTGGTGAGTGACCCGCAGAGGAGTGACAAGGTCAGATGTGTGCTTTATAAAGATCATCCTTGCAGACATATTGAGGGGGTCGCGGGGAGATAGATTGAAGGTGCCCCCTGGAGTGGGTGGTCTTGGGAGGCTTTGCAGCAGTCCAGGTGGGGAGACCAAGGACCAGGGACTAGACCAAGGTGAGGGCCATGAGGATGGAGAGAAGCAGGTGGGTTTGAAGAGCGTTCATGCAGAACTGGGGCTCAGTGCACTGGCCGGCTGCATGGAGATGCGAGACAACGGGTGGGGGCAGTTTGGCTGTGTCGCGTGTGACTCGGTTTCCTTGAGTTCATGTCAGCACCAGGGTTTGTGTGGGACCCCTGGCAGCCGCTGGGACCGTCTCCCCTTCTCTTGCAGCTCTGGATCCCTCCCGCCTTTGGCTGCCGCCCTGAGTACGACAACGGATTGGAGGAAACTGTCTTTGGCTTTGAACCCTGGATAATTGTGGTCAACCTGGCCATGCCCTTTTCTATTTTCTACCGAATGCATGCAGCTGCCTCCCTCTTCGAGGTCTATTGTAAGATATAATCTGTGTCCACATCAGAGACAGAGGGGAGCGCTAACAAGAGAATTTGGTGGAGCCACCTGGGAATGGCGAGGTCAGGCAAATATTGCCTTACAGATGCGAGAAGGGCCCCTTTTGTCTGTGATAATTGCTTTTCCCATGAGCTGGAATTGCCCGTCACCCTGGATGAGTGTAAACGAGTTAGATCAAAATCGATGAGGTGGCTGAAATCTGCCCTAGGTTAGTTAATTCTAATCAAACCCAAATTTGATCTCCTTCAAAATGAGATCCTTTGTTTCCAAAGAATGTGGTTGCAGGTTGAAAAAATATACATCCAGTTTGTTTTTCATTAAAATCGCTTTCTGTTATCGTGTTACAATATACAGTCTTTTTCTGACCATCTGGATGGTCTAATCACCCTTAAATTTTACCCTTCTCAGAACTGTGAATGTAGCTACAATTCCATTTATTTTATATTGTACTTTTGAAGATTTTTAATTTTTAAATATTTTATGTCTAATTTTTTGAACAAAGTTATTTTATCATCTGGATGGAAAACTGTGTATAGATCAATATAAATGCATATTTCTCACCTGAAATTTTGGCACATTTTCATTGTAATCATTCTGAAGTTTTAAAAATAATACATCTTTACTATCTTCCTCTCACTATAAAGATATATAGGCCTATTTTAGAAAATTTGGATATTTCAGAAGAATAGAGAGAGAAAAATCACCTAGGATGTTTAATTAATAATACTTTTAAAAATTGACACTCATTTTTAATGTTTAATTGGCATTTTCCCCAGATTTATTGAGATGTAATTGACATACAGTACTGTATTAAGGTATACATTAATTATTTGACTTATATACACTATAAAATGTTTATCACAATAAGTTTAGTGAACACCTGCCATCTCATATAGATAGCAAATTAAAGATAAAGATCTCGACAGTCATTTTTCTAACAACTTGATTGATGTGTTTCCTTCAGTTGTTTGAAAGCAGAGGATTCTTTTTACTGCTGTTTTGTTATACTTACTAGTGATATGCAGCATATTCAATTTTGTATGCATTTCCCTTCACTTAACAATATGGCATTAACCTTCTCCCCTCATTGTTATAAACTCTCTGTAAATATCATTTTCATGTTTTAGTCTATCAAGCACTGTAATTAACTTCATTTTTGTTCCTGTTGCTTTTAGAGTGTTTATAACTTTTTGTTTTTATAAGTAACTCTGCAAACATCAACCATGTATGTAAAACACTTTTTATATTTAGGATTGCTTCTTTAAGATATATCCTTAAAATTGAGATGCTTATCCAAAGGTTATAAATAGTTTAAAGCCTCTGAAGGAATAGTGACATTTGGGATGGCTTTGTATATGCTTTTTCTTAAGTCTTTTAAAGTCATAATAAAATCAGTTTACTTACTGTAAATACTAATGTAAACATCTTTTTATCTGAGTGGTGTTTTTTTTTTTTCTTTTTTGACAGTACAGAGAGTGGGACATTAAGAAACACTTAAATTTTTACATGACCAAAATACTTTATATTAATTTTAGAAAAAACTAAGTAATGGGCAGAGATACTAAAAAACAAAGTAAAACATTATCTGTTGTAATTTCCATCTACAGCGGTGAGTCTCAGCTGTGGATGGTCTTGCCTTCCAGGGCAGTTTGGGCAATGTCTGGAGACATTTTTGTTAACCACTAGTGGGCATTATGTCTTCCTCTGTAGTACACTGGTGTGTACCCTGGCATGTCCCAGGTGGCTCAGTGGTAAAGAACCCACCTGCCAATGCAAGAGACGTTAGAAACTTGGGTTCAACCCCTGTGTTGGGAAGATCCCCTGGAGGAGAGCTCCAGTATTCTTCAACCCACTCCAGTATTCTTGTCTAGGAAATCTCATGGACAGAGGAGCCTGGGGGGCTGCAGTCCACGGGGTCGCAAAGGAGCCAGACACGATTTAGCAACTGAACAACAACAAAGTCAGATAAATAGCACAAGTGACGAGGGGGTGTCTTGAGTGGTAAATTTCTAGTGCGACAGAAATTATAAAACCGATTCAAGCAGAGACATGTCTAGATATTCTATTTCAATCTCAAGAGTCTGGTGCAGGAGACAAGCTTGTAAACAACCAGCCGTAGCATAAATGGTACTTCTCATTCTGCAGTTGCTTTTGCATTCAGCAACAGGGGGCATTACCGGCAACTCATGGGTAGAGGCCGGGAAAGAAGGTTCGCACCGGACTGCCTCCATCACAAAGAATTATCTGGCTCCAATTGTTAATAGTCCCTAGGTTGAGAATTTGCAGTCTAGAAGTAATTGCTGTTAATTTTTGGTACCTGGGTACCCCTTATCGCACATAGACTCACATATGAACTCACACAAGCACTCACACAAGCACAAACAATACTGTTTTTATACGCGTTGTCTTTGCATGCGACTTGCTTTTTAAATCTTAAGACACCAGGGTATTTCAGGGTTCCCACGGCACTTATTCTCACACGGTTGGGTGCATTAGAATCATTTAGGGCCTCTGTTAAGATTCCTGCCTCCTCAGTGAAAGGTCAGCTTCCACTGGGCTGGAGTTCAGTCCTGGATGCTTAAATAAGCATCTCAGGTGATGCCGATCATTTTCCAGAAGCATCTTAGGAGCCCATGGACCTCAAGTAGAGACTCCTAGACACTGTGTTCTCTTCTGTAACATGACTTTAGACAGCTTCAAAGTATATTCCTTGGAGGGCTGTGCCATAGCTGATTTAGTCAAACCCTGATGTTGGACACCTAGAGACATTTATGTGGTTTGCTTGCTTGTTTGTTTGCTTTCATAAATGACACTCTGGCAAGCATCTTCTCCTGAGTCTCTGGGCATATTGGTAAATGAGCCTGTGTGAGACGACCCTATGTGAATGCTGGTTTCTCCAAGGCATCCCATTTTGGTTGATATTAATTTCTCCCTGTTCTATCAGTATCCACCAGTACAGCCTTAGGGCCTCAGCCTGTGGGTTTTAAGCCCTGCCAAGAGATTCAGGGAATCACAGTAGTGCTGGGAACAACTGGTCCTGGCTTGGTGGTTTTGAGGTAGACACAGGATACTATTAGTTCAGCTCAGTTCAATTCAGTTGCTCAGTCGTGTCCGACTGTTTGCAACCCCATGGATTGCAGCACGCCAGGCCTCACTGTCCATCACCAACTTCTGGAATTTACTCAAACTCATGTCCATCAAGTCGGTGATGCCATCCAACCATCTCATTCTCTGTCGTCCCCTTCTCCTCCCGCCTTAAATCTTTCCCAGCATCAGAGTCTTTTCCAATGAGTCAATTCTTCACATCAGGTGGCCAAAGTATTGGAGTTTCAGCTTCAGCACCAGTGCTTCCAATGAATATTCAGGACTGGTTTCCTTTAGGACAGACTGGTTGGATCTCCTTGCTGTCCAAGGGACTCTCAAGAGTCTTTCCCAACACTGCAGTTCAAAAGCATCAGTTCTTCAGCATTCAGCTTTCTTTATGGTCCATCTCTCACATCCATACATGACTACTGGAAAAACCATAGCTTTGACTACACAGACCTTTGTTGGCAAAGTAACATCTCTGCTTTTTAATATGCTGTCTAGGTTGGTCATAACTTTTCTTCCAAGGAGCAAGCGTCTTTTAATTTCATGGCTGCAGTCACCATCGGCAAAGAATTTGGAGCCAAGAAAATAAAGTCTGTCACTGTTTCCACTGTTTCCCCATCTATTTGCCATGAAGTGATGGGATTCAATGCCATGATTTTAGTTTTCTGAATGTTGAGTTTTAAGCCAACTTTTTCACCCTCCTCTTTCACTTTCATCAAGAGGCTCTTTAGCTCCTCTTTACTTTCTGCCATAAGGGTGGTGTTATCTGCATATCTGAGGTTATTGATATTTCTCCCGGCAATCTTGATTCCAGCTTATGCTTCCTCCAGCCCAGTGTTTCTCATGATGTACTCTGGACTTAAGTTAAATAAGCAGGGTGACAATATACAGCCTTGACGTACTCCTTTCCCGATTTGGAACTAGTCTGTTGCTCCATGTCCAGTTCTAACTGTTGCTTCCTGACCTGCGTACAGATTTCTCAAGAGGCGGGTCAGGTGGTCTGGTATTCTTGTCTCTTTCAAAATTTTCCACAGTTTGTTGTGATCCACACAGTCGAAGTCTTTAGTGTAGTTAATAAAGCAGAAGTAGATGTTTTTCTGGAACTCTCTTGCTTTTTCTATGATCCAGCAGGTGTTGGCAATTTGATCTCTGGTTCCTCTGCCTTTTATAAATCTAGCTTGAAAATCTGGAAGTTCACAGTTCATGTACTGTTGAAGACTGACTTGGAGAATTTTGAGCATTGCGTTACTAGTGTGTGAGATGCGTGCAATTGTGTGGTAGTGTGAGCATTCTTTGGCATTGCCTTTCTTTGGGATTGGAATGAAAACTGACCTTTTCCAGTCCTGAGGCCACTGCTGAGTTTTCCAAATTTGCTGGCATATTGAGTGCAGCACTTTCACAGCATCATCTTTTAGGATTTGAAATAGCTCAACTCTATGTCTGATGCAGGATACAGCATGCTTGGGGCTGGTGCATGGGGATGACCCAGAGGGATGTTGTGGGGAGGGAGGTGGGAGGGGGGTTCATGTTGGGATCGCATGTACACCCGTGGTGGATTCAGGTCAATGTATGTTGAAACCAATACAGTATTGTAAAAGTAAAATAAAGTAAAAAAAAAAAAAAAGAAATAGCTCAACTGGAATTCCATCACCTCCACTAGCTTTGTACCTAGTGCTGCTCCTAAGGACCACTTGACTTCACATTCCAGATGTCTGGCTCTAGGTGAGTGATCACACCATTGTGATTACCTGAGTCCTGAAGATTGTTTTTGTATAATTCTTCTGTATTCTTGCCACCTCTTCTTAATATCTTCTGCTTCTGTTAGGTCCATATCATCTCTTTCCTTTATTGAGCCCATCTTTGAATGAAATGTTCCCTTGGTGTCTCTAATTTTCTTGAAGAGATCTCTAGTCTTTCCCATTCTATTGTTTTCCTCTATTTCTTTACACTGATCACTGAAGAAGGCTTTCTTATCTCTCCTTGCTCTTCTTTGGAACTCTGCGTTCAGATGGGTATATCTTTCCTTTTTTCCTTTGCTTTTGGCTTCTCTTCTATTCACAGCTATTTGTAAGGCATCCTCAGATAGCCATTTTGCTTTTTTGCATTTCTTTTTCTTGGGGATGGTCTTGATCCCTGCCTCCTGTACAATATCATGAACCTCCGTCCATAGTTCATCAGGCACTCTGTCTATCAGATCTAATCCCTTGACTCTATGTCACTTCCACTGTATAATTGTAAGGGATTTGATTTAGGTCATACCT
The DNA here is from genome assembly GCF_016772045.2 of Ovis aries. Lineage (NCBI taxonomy): Eukaryota > Metazoa > Chordata > Mammalia > Artiodactyla > Bovidae > Ovis > Ovis aries. The sequence goes on from NC_056059.1 coordinate 105,603,658, forward strand.
GAATGGTCTAGTGGCTTTCCCTACTTTCTTCAATTTAAGTCTGAATTTGGCAATAAGGAAGGAGTTCATGATCTGAGCCACAGTCAGCTCCTAGTCTTGTTTTTGCTGACTGTATAGAGCTTCTCTATCTTTGGCTGCAAAGAATATAATCAATCTGATTTTAGTGTTGGCCATCTGGTGATGTCCATGTGTAGAGTCTTCTCTTATGTTGTTGGAAGGGGGTGTTTGCTGTGACCAGTGTGTTCCCTTGGAAAAACTCTATTAGCCTTTGCCCTGCTTCATTCTGTACCCCATGGCCAAATTTGCCTGTTACTCCAGGTGTTTCTTGACTTCCTACTTTTGCATTCCAGTTCCGTATAGTGAAAAGGATATCTTTTTTTGGGTTTTAGTTCTAGAAGGTCTTGTACGTTTTCATAGAACCATTCAACTTCAGTTTCTTCAGCATTACTGGTTGGGGCATGGACTTGAATTACCATAGTATTGAATGGTTTGCCTTGGAAATGAACAGAGATCATTCTGTCATTTTTGAGATTGCATCCAAGTACTGCATTTTGGACTCTTCTGTTGACTATGATGGCTACTCCATTTCTTCTAAGGGATTCTTGCCCCCAGTAGCAGATATAATGGTCATCTGAGTTAAATTCACCCATTCCAGTCCAGATTAGTTCGCTGATTCCTAAAATGTTGATGTTCACTCTTGCCATCTCCTTTTGACCACTTCCCATTTGCCTTGATTTATGGACCTGACATTCCAGGTTCCTATGTAATATTGCTCTTTACAGCATCGGACCTTGCTTCTATCATCAGTCCCATTCACAGCTGGATGTTGTTTTTGCTTTGGCTCCATCTCTTCATTCTTTCTGGAGTTATTTCTCCACTGATCTCCAGTAGCATATTGGGCACCTACTGACCTGGGGAGTTCTTCTTCCAGTGTTCTATCTGTTTGCCTTTTCATACTGTTGATGGGGTTCTCAAGGCAAGAATACTGAAGTGGTTCGCCATTCCCTTCTCCAGTGGACCACATTGTGTCAGACCTCTCCACCATGACCTGTCTGTCTTGGGTGGCCCTACATGGCATGGCCCATAGTTTCCTTGAGTTACACAAGACTGTGGCCCATGTAATTAGATGGGTTAGTTCTCTATGATTGTGGTTTTCAGTCTGTCTGTGCTCTGATAGAGAAGGATAAGAGGGTTACGGAAGATTCCTGATAGGAGAGACTGAGAGGGAACCTGGGTCTTGTTCTGATGGGCAGGGCCATGCTCAGTAAATCTTTAATCCAATTTTCTGTTGATGGGTGGAGCTGTGTACCCGCCCTGTTATTTCAGTTCAGTTCAGTTCAGTTGCTCAGTCTGACTCTTTGCAACCCCATGAATCACAGCACGCCAGGCCTCCCTGTTCATCACCAACTCCCGGAGTTCACTCAGACCCACGTCCATTGAGTCCGTGATGCCATCAAGCCATCTCATCCTAGGTCGTCCCCCTCTCCTCCTGCCCCCAATCCCTCCCAGCATCAGAGTCTTTTCCAATGAGTCAACTCTTCTCATGAGGTGGCCAAAGTACTGGAGTTTCAGCTTTAGCATCATTCCTTCCAAAAGAAATCCCAGGGTTGATCTTCAGAATGGACTAGTTGGATCTCCTTGCAGTCCAAGGGATTCTCAAGAGTCTTCTCCAACACCACAGTTCAAAAGCATCAATTCTTCGGCACTCAGCCTTCTTCACAGTCCAAATCTCACATCCATACATGACCACAGGAAAAACCATAGCCTTGACTAAACGGACCTTAGTCGGCAAAGTAATGTCTCTGCTTTTGAATATATTATCTAGGTTGGTCATAACTTTTCTTCCAAGGAGTAAGCGTCTTTTAATTTCATGGCTGCAATCACCATCTGCAGTGATTTTGGAGCCCCCAAAAATAAAGTCTGACACTGTTTCCACTGTTTCCCCATCTATTTCCCATGAAGTGATGGGACTGGATGCCATGATCTTCGTTTTCTGAATGTTGAGCTTTAAGCCAACTTTCTCGCTCTCCTCTTTCACTTTCATCAAGAGGCTTTTTAGCTCCTTTTCACTTTCTGCTATAAGGGTGGTGTCATCTGCATATCTGAGGTTATTGATCTTTCTCCCGGCAATCTTGATTCCAGCTTGTGTTTCTTCCAGTCCAGCGTTTCTCATGATGTACTCTGGACTTAAGGTAAATAAGCAGGGTGACAATATACAGCCTTGACGTACTCCTTTTCCTATTTGGAACCCGTCTGTTTTTCCATGTCCAGTTCTAACTGTTGCTTCCTGACCTGCATACAGATTTCTCAAGAGGCAGGTCAGGTGGTCTGGTATTCCCATCTCTTTCAGAATTTTCCACAGTTTCTTGTGATCCACACAGTCAAAGGCTTTGGCATAGTCAATAGAGCAGAAATAGATGTTTTTTTGGGGACTCTCTTGATTTTTTGATGATCCAGCAGGTGTTGGCATTTTGATGTCTGGTTCCTCTGCCTTTTCTAAGACCAGCTTGAACATCAAGGAGTTCACGGTTCACATATTGCTGAAGCCTGGCTTGGAGAATTTTGAGCGTGAGATGAGTGCAATTGTGCGGTAGTTTGAACATTCTTTTGCATTTCTTTTCTTTAGAATTGGAATGAAAACTGACCTTTTCCAGTCCTGTGGCCTCTGCTTAGTTTTCCAAACTTGCTGGCATATTGAGTGCAGCACTTTCACAGCATCATCTTCCAGGTTTGAAACAGCTCAACTGGAATGCCATCACCTGCACTAGCTTTGTTCGTAGTGATGCTTTCTAAGGCCCACTTGACTTCACATTCCAAGATGTCTGGCTCTAGATTAGTGATCGCATCATCTATGGTAGAGGTAATGAAGATAATGGCGACCTCCTTCAAAACACCTCTTCTGAGCACCATTAGAGCTCAGAAAAGTCAGCACAGTCTTCTGCGGCTCAGGGCATTTGGGAGTATTCTTAAAAATGGGTCATCTCTTTTCCCTAAACAGGAAGAGCTCACAGCTTCAGGGGTGGCTATTCTAGCCAGGCAGCTTCAACCCATGAGTAGTCAAGCATCCTGACTCAACCAGCTTAGGCACCAAGGAAAATTCATTACCTTGATATTAATGAAATTTCCAGAATAGGAAGCAGAGTGTGCAGTTAACAAGTGTCCAGATCTCAGGGCTAGAATGAGAGCAATACAAGTTAAAATAATAATGAGATACCATTTCCCATTCATCAGATTGGCAAAGGTTGTCAGCAAGATGTGAAAGAAAGGGAACTCACGGACATGGGTGGTAGGAGAGCAAACTGGTAAAACCAGACAGAAGAAAATTGGTAATATTGATTAGGGCTGAAGGCGCACAGTCCTTGAGATCTAGCAATACCACTCCTCTGTGGGTGTGTGCCCCAGAGGCACCCTCCCTCACATGTATTCGTCACACATAGGAGATGTGTTCAGCAATGTCCACAGCAATAGCCCTTGTCATTGGGAAAAATGGAAAACACCCTAAATGGCCATCGATTAGGAGTATGTATAAACAAATTATGGATTATTCCGGCAATGGGATATTATACAGGAGTGAAAAATGAACGAGCCAGAATGTGTATCAACCTGGATAATCCCACAAGAAATGCTGAAATAAGTATTAAGTAGCAGGATTTCCCTGGCTGTCCAGTGGTTAGTACTCCATGCTTCCACTGCAGCATTTCAGGGGGTCAGGGTTCAATCCTGGTTAGGGAACTAAGATCCCACATGCCTCAAGGCATAGCCAAAAATAAAAAGGAATGAAATAGCATAAAACTATAACTGGTATGATACCATTAATAGAGTGTTTTAAAACAGGCAAAACAATTTCTGATGTTTAGGGGCTACATCCATAGACAGTGAAATTATAGACACACATGAAGAAAGGAGGCACCACAAGTTTAGTGTAGTGGTTCCCTGTGGGCTGGGAGGAAGACAAGGGCCAGAACTGGGGTGGAGGCTAACCAGTTCTGTACTTGCATCCAAGTACATGCGGTGTCTGAAATGTCTGATGTCTTTGGCAAAGTGACTGGTATAGAAGCATTCATATGTTTTCTTAGGTGCTTCTTGATATGCATGACATATTTCATAGTAAAAGCATTTGAAAGAGAAGGAAAAGAAAGCCAATGTAAGGAAGACAGACTAGAGTCGTCAAACAAGGTGAACTTGCAATATTCCCCCATCATTGTTGGGAGGAGGGTGTCCAGGTCACCGCTGTATGATCTCCTTGGCAGCAGGTAGATCCAAGAAGTGGAGTAGCTCAATGCCATTAGCTTGTAAACATCACCCAACTTGCTCCCCAGGGATGATTCCACATCCATCAGAAACCTGACATGGGTTTGTTTTCCCACGTGGTTCTTTACTGTGAGCACTGATGTCTTGGGCAGTCAAGTTCCCAGAAAAATCTCTTAACTGTTCTCACTTGTTGCAACCAGACTTGGGAGGAGCCTGCGCATTTGGCAGCTTGAGCTCATCCATCAAGTGATGACTTGAACTTGTGATTTTGCGGTACCACAGCTGTTGTTAAGGTCAAGTGGGAGAGCAAAAACTTTGGATTTTGCTCCCAGGATCACAACTAGCCCCGTGGCATGTGGGTGTGCCTTACAAAAGACATCGCTTCCACCAGCATCTGTTTAGACATCTCTATCTGGAGGTCACATTGGCCTCCTATATCTCCCCAGGATGAATATCATCATGAAGTCCAGCTGGAGCAATCACTACTCGCGCCTTCCTAACTGCATAACCCTTCAAGTTTACCAAGCACTTCCAGGGTCTGTCTACGAAGTCTCAGAAGCTCCCAAACCTCGCTGGATAAGAATTCCTAATCTATTAGAATGGAGGGAACCTTTGATCACAACTGCATCGTGAGGAAGTTGTAGCATCAGGACCAATAAACCTTTTTAAAACACCCTGTTGCATTTCCCTCTCTATTAGACATATCATCTCATGAAGAAATGCAATTCAGTGAATATGACCATGAAACAATGGCTTGGGGATGTGTGTACAGACCACTACACTCACGGAAGAATGTCTCCCTTTTCACCCAGTTGTAAATTGCTACAGTTCAGTTCAGTCACTCAGTCATGTCTGACTCTGCGATCCCATGGACTGCAGCACGCCCGGTCTCCTTGTCCATCACCAACTCCCGGAGTTTACTCAAAACTTATGTCCACTGAGTTGGTGATGCTATCCAACCATCTTATCCTCCGTTGTCCCCTTCTCCTCCTGCCTTCAATCTTTCCCAGCATCAGGGTCTTTTCCAATGAGTCAGTTCTTCGAATCAGGTGGCCAAAGTATTGGAGTTTCAGCTTCAGCATCAGTCCTTCCAATGAACACCCAGGACTGATCTCCTTTAGAATGGACTTGTTGGATCTCCTTGCAGTCCAAGGGACTCTCAAGAGTCTTCTCCAACACCACAGTTCAAAAGCATCAATTCTTCGGCGCTCAGCTTTCTTTATAGTCCAACTCTCACATCACATGACTGCTGGAAAAACCATACCTTTGATGAGACTGACCTTTGTTGGCAAGGTAATGTCTCTGCTTTTTAATATGTTGTCTAGGTTGGTCATAAGTTCAAACGGTGAAGCAGTGAAGGAACGCTGCTGGAAACAGCTGGTTCTTCAGTGGGATTGTGGACTTTGCCTTAGAAGAGGACGGCCAGCAGGGGGCGCTGGTGCCTTTTCTGCTGAGTTCACTCGCACTTTCAGGCCAAAATGAGGGGCTGGGACCAGCCTCTAGGGTAACAGGTGCCCTGACTGGACTCTGTCTACAGCTCTGGGGTCCCGCGATGTGTCAGAGGTGGCTGTCAGCATCCTAGGGGAGGATCGGGAAGATTTTGAGTTCTCACAGGGAAGCTGAGAGAGCTATTTAGTTTTAAGAAGGATGCTTCCCCCATGTGCCCTCACCACCTCTCACTTCCCGGGGCGGGGGCGGGGCATCCTTGATCCATGGAGAGATCAGGAGGATCAGGGTGTTTTGCTGCGGATTCCCGCAAGAGGAGAGTCCCCAGCATGAGGCCGGGGTGGGACCTGTCAGGGCAGCTGGTGGAGAGGGTGCTCTTGGGCTCTGGTGAGCAGACCCCAAGCGAAAGGTGGGGAGGGGCAGGAGAAGTGTGAACGTAGTGTTTTGATGCTCAAACGGGTGGTGCTTCTGGTGTGGTGTTTCCGCTGCCCTAATAACATATGAAGCACCATGGGAAATAGGCACCTTAGTTGTCTAAAAAACGTAGATCAAATTAACTCACCTGCTAAAACCCTTCCGTGGCTTCCGGTTGCTTTTAAAAGAAAGTACTGGAGGAGACCTGGGTTCGATCCCTGGATCGGGAAGATCCCCTGGAGATGGGAATGGCAGCCCACTCAGTATTCTTGCCTGGAGAATCCCATGGACAGAGGAATCTGGCGGGCTACAGTCCATAGGGCTGCAGAGAGCCGGACATGATTGGGTAACTTTTTCACTTTTCACAAACTCCTAACGGTGGTCTGTCGGGGTCTTCAGGATCTGGTCTCTGCGGCTCCATCCTCTTCTTGTGCTGGTCCCTCCCTCTCTCCCAGGCACCCCTGCTATTGCTGCTAAGTCACTTCAGTCGTCCCCGACTCTGTGCGACCCCATAGACGGTAGCCCAAATGGCTCCCCCGTCCCTGGGATTCTTCAGGCAAGAACACTGGAGTGGGTTGCCATTTCTTTCTCCAATGCATGAAAGTGAAAAGTGAAAGTGAAGTCACTCAGTCGTGTTTGACCCTCAGCGACACCATGGACTGCAGCCTTCCGGGCTCCTCCGTCCATAGGATTTTCCAGGCAAGCCTGCACTTTATTTCTCTCTGCTTCCCTCCCCTCCCCTCCCCTCCCTCCTTCCTTCTTTCGCTGTCTCTTCCCTTTCCACTGACATCAGTCTAAGTAGACCCGCTGTGACTCTCCACCTTGGCGCCCTTTGCCACTACTTGCTGGGGTCTCTCGTGGATTGGACCCCTCTGCGCTGGGAGGGTGGGGCTCTGCCTTTCTGCCCCAGGGCCTCACCACACGGGTTGCATGACCACGCGTGCTGCCCTCGGGACTCCAGGCTATTGCAGAACGTGAGCAGGCGCTCAGTTTAGTTCAGTTCAGTCACTCAGTCGTGTCCAGCTCTTTGCAACCCCATGAACTGCAGCTCGCCAGGCTTCCCTGTTCCTCATCAACTCCCGGGGTTTGCTCAAACTCATGTCCATCCAGTCGGTGATGCCATCCAACCATCTCATCCTCTGTCATCCCCTTCTCCTGCCTTCAGTCTTTCCCAGCATCAATCGCCAGTCTATGTCTGACGCAGGATGCAGCATGCTTGGGGCTGGTGCATGGGGATGACCCAGAAAGATGTTATGGGAGGGGAGGTGGGAGGGGGTTCATGTTTGGGAATGCATGTAAAAATTAAAGATTTTAAAATTCAAAAAATAAAAAACTAAAAAAAAAAAAATTTAAAAAAAAAAGGAAAAAAAAAAAGAAAAAAAAAAAAAGACCTTTTCCAATGAGTCAGTTCTTCCAGCAGGCGCTGGGAACTGTACAATTGGTGAGAGCTGTACAATTGGTAGAGCTGCTGTGCGCGCTTCTAGTCCACACCTCCGGGCCGTCGTTCACCTTTAAGGCACAAGAGGGCGCCTTAAGCCTGGTTGTTAATACAGAGTGCAGGGGACTGTCCATTAGAATGTGCCGCGCCCTGCCTGCTCTGGATCAGGAGCCAAGCAGGGGACACAGCTCGACGGAGGTCACTAGGTGGGGTCTGCTCTCCCACTACGTAGGGAAAAACCAGCAGCCAATCGCTTCTTCCCCCTGCGACAGGAAGTGATCCCACTATCTCCCTGACAGCCGCCAGGGCCGCATACCTGTCTTGGCGGATGTTTCTAGAACACTCACTTTTGGGTGATTGGTCTAAGACAAGTATAGTGAACCTCCTGCCCCCAACCTTTGCTGGGCATCAGTATGGAAGTGGGCGTGTGAATAGCTCTAGACTATGTGTGGGTAACCTACACCTGTGAGCTAGAATGGTTTTTACATTTTTTAAAGTCTTTTAAAAAAAAACAGTTTCAAAAAAGAATTTGCTGCAGAGACCGTACATGATCCATAAAACCTGCCATATTTACTACCTGAATCTTTACAGAAAATGTTTGCTGACCCCTGTTCTTTACCATGAGAGGTAAGAGGCCTCTGCTGGATAGCCCTGGAAGCATTTATTTCCCTGATAAGAAAGAGATGAGGAGGAGGTCTGCCCTTCTTCCTGCCTAAATGTGACTGTGGGAGGAAGTCATCAAGGCTGGAGCTGTGGCAGCCAGATTGTGACCATGAAGCAACAAGCCCAGGAAAGAGAGGCCAAGATACAGAAGAAGCAGATGGAAGGAGGTTGGGTCCTCGCTGTACCCCTGTCTGATCCTGGAGCTGTCTTCCTCTGGACTCCTTGTTTTGATAGGAAATTTGAACTCTTTTTGATTGACAATGGAAAACATTTATTGAAATATAGCTGATTCACAATGTTGTGTGAGTTTCAGGTGTACAGCAAAGTGAATCAGTTATACAGATACCTATATTCACTCTTTTTAAGATTTTTTTTTCCCCATATAGACAATTACAGAGTATTGGGTAGAGTTCCCTCTCAGTGGTTGTCTGAACTTCTTATGGGAGATAAACATTATTGTTATCTAAGCAAAGAGTGGGCAAACATTTTCTGTAGAGAACAAGTAGAACGTATTTTAATTTTCTGTTGCAACTACTCACCTTTGCCCCTGAGGCATGAAAGCAGCCACAGCCCTTCATCAATGAATGGGTATAGATGTGCCAGTAAAACTTTATTGATCCAAACAGGCAGTAGGCTGGATCTGGCCTTGGAAGCTTGCTGTGCACTGGGTACTTTGTTACTTGCATCCTGACTAGCACTCCCTGAAGTTGGCCTCAGCTCTAACGTGGAAGGATAAGCCTGAGAGTGGGTGGGGTCTGCAGCACTGGTTGGTGGTGGGGAATTAGCACATAGAACCCACCCACTGACACATCCTTTCCTCTGTGTCCATAGCATGCTGCCCACTGCTTCCTCCAATATCCCAGTCCTAACAACTGTCCTGTGAGCACCTGACTTGACAAAAATGGTTTCACCTTTTCCAGGAATGCGATCTAGGGAATGGCAGGCGTTCCTTCTTCCCCTCGACGCTCCAGTCTGGCCGCAGTCAGCCCTTTACCCACCCAACCTGGACGGGGATGATGTGGCTTGCTCACTGGGCAGAACTGAGCCTCCCAGCTGTGTTCATTGGGTCACAGAGCCAGAGAGTGGCCAGAGAGGGAACAGGTCACCTTCCTGCACAGAGCACTTCCCCCAAAGGGCAGTTTCTTCTACAATGTAAAGGTGGGCCTGGCAACCCACTCCAGTACTCTTGCCTGGAGAATCCCAGGGATGGAGGAGCCCAGCGGGCTACAGTCCATGGGGTCGCACAGAGTCAGACATGACTGAAGCAACTTAGCACGTGCAGGCGGATGACACTGTGGTGCTTAAGACCACGGCCAGCACCGTGGCCGTGGGTAAACTGCAGAAACAGGCCAGGGCTCTGTCCCTGATGCTAGAATCTGGGTGTTCCTTGGGTACTATGCTGGACCCTGAAGAAAGGTCAAGATCTCAGCGAGTGTCTAGAGGTGGGGCCTTCTGGGAAGGGGCACCGAGTCTACCAGCCCAGGTGCAGGCAGAGCTGGAGCTGCCCTGTAACAGGTCCCTAAGGATTGGCGCTTCCCTGGCAGAAGTGGTTTGGGGAGACGGACAGGCTTTGAGTCCAGGTTCAGGTCCCCTCCACTGCAAGGTGCCTTCCTCTCCCTGCGCCTTGGTTTTCTCCTCTGTAAGATAGTGGGGACCACCTGATATACCTTAAAGAGTCACTGAAAGCATGAACTGAGATGCTGCATGTAAAGCTGGAACCACAGCACTTGGCAGGCAGCAAGCGCTTATCAAGGCTACGTGGACCATTTCAGGTCTCTGCCTCCAGGGTGCTGTCGCGTGTGGACCAGACGTCTCTCTTTGCCCAGGAGAAGAGCGGCTCCAAAAATTCTCAGAACACTGGTCCTTTACAGGGCCCAGAGAGCCCATAAGAGGACAAACAATGCTCCCTAAAGATGCCCACATTTTCCAATCCCTGGAACCTGTGATAGGTCACTCAGAAGCAAAAGGGACTTTGCAAATGCTGTTAAGTCAAGCATCTTTTTTTTTGTTTTAAAGCCTTTATTGAATTTGTTACAATATTGCTTCTGTTTTATGTTTAGGCGGTATGTGCGATCTTAGTTCCCCAACGAGGGATTGAACCTGCATCCCTCTGTACTGGAAAGTGAAGTTCCAACCACTGGGCCATCGGGGAAGTCCCAAGTCAAGGACTGTAAGGTGGGAGATTCTCCTGGAATATCTGGATGGGGCCTCAATGCAATCACAAGGAAGATTGGACATATGTGAGGAGGAGGCAACGTGATTACAGAGGCAGAGACCAAAGTGATGTGGCCACAAGCCAAGGAATGCCAGAAGCTGAAAGAGGCAGGAATGGGATTCTCCTCCAGGGTCTCTGCTGGTGGCTCTTCCAATGCCTTCTTTTCAGTCCAATACGACTCATTTTGGACTTCTGATGTCCAGAATGGTAGCGTAATAAATTTGTGATGTTTAAGCCACTAAGTTTGTGGCAGTTTGTTACAGCATCCATAGGAAATGCTTTTTCCCTTTGCCCAGAAAAAGCTGGGTGGTCCAGCGCAATACCAAGCTGTCTCTGTCTCGGTTTCCCTGACTGCAGATGGAGCGGGTGAGCAGCGTGAATCCGGTCTTGGCTTTGATGACACCTTCCCTCTGAGTTGGTTCCTTCTGAGGCTGTTGGCAGGTCATGGCCCTCTTCTTGGCTATTTGGTGTTGGAATTTCTGGCCGGGAGCTATACAGGATCCACTTGGCTCCTCGCTGCTCTCCTTGGTGGTTTAGTTCATGGCCAAGGGCTTACCTACTCTTTAGATACTGTTGGCTCTGAAATTTGCATTGTCAGCCTGACCTCTGGACTACAGGCTGGTTATTTCCGGCAGCCTACTTGGATGTTTCAAAGGCACTTTAGACTGACTGCATCCAATACCAAGCTCAAGATTTCCCACTCCTCTGGCCAGCTCTCCCTCCATATTTTCTATCCCTATGAATTGTACCAGCCTGTCTCTTACCAAGTCAGACATACAAGAGCTGTCTTTACCTTTATGCCTCATTTCTAACCAATGGCCACACCTGTCACTCCTAACCCCAAATACTTTGGTTCTATCCACTTCTTCCCACTTCCAACACCACTACCTACGGCAAGCCATGATCATCTCCATTTTGGTCTTCTGAAGTAGCTTCCTCATTTATTTCTCCAATTCATCCTCACTTCTATTGGTCTGTCCTTCACGCTGAGGCTGGAGTGGACTTTGAAAAAGGCCAACATCCTCCTATCTGTCCCCTGCCTAACACGCTCCCATGACCTCTCCTTGATATTGAGACAGAGAACCTTAATTTGGTCTTGAGTCCTGCATGGTCTGTCTTGCCCTGCTCTTTAGCCTGATCTCCTATTGCTTGCGTTGTGCTCTGCTTCTCTTTTCCTCTGAGTTCCATCACACTGACCAGCTTCTTTAGTTTTTTGAATGGGCTATGTTTCCTCCTGCCCCAGGACCTTTGCACCTGCTGTTTTCTCTTCCTTTCAGTTACTTAATTCCTCCTCATCTTTCAGATCTCCATCCAAACAGTGGTTTCTCAAGGAAGTGTCCACTAGCCCTGGACTGGGTCTGGTGTCCCTATTATGAACTTTCACAACATCATTTAGCTTTCCTTCCTATGTCTATTGTAACTTTTAATCCTACATTTATGTATCAAATTCTTTTAATGGTGGTCCTTTTCTTTAGCTACTGATAGTTAAGTGGCTCTGTCACAGCTCTCCATCTGGAGCATGGAAGCCCCTGTACAGCTTAATCAGGAAGTGGTGACCTCACCAAGTTTATCTGAGTTTCTCCAATAGCAAATAAATAACATTTAAATGAACTTGTATTAGAGTACATGTGTGTGTGCTCAGCGATGTCTGACTCTCTGCGACCCTATGGATAAGCCCGTCAGGCTCCTCTGGGAAATTTTCCAGGCAAGACTATTGGAGTTGGTTGCCATTTCCTCCTCCAAGGGATCTTCCCAACCCAGGGATCAAACCCACGACTCCTGTGTCTGGTGCAATGCAGGCATATTCCTCACCCCTGAGCCATCGGGGAAGGCCTTATTGGAATACAGTTGCTTTACAATGTTGTGTTAGTTTCAGCTATGCAACAGAGTGAATCAGCTATGCAAATGCATACAGCCCCTCTTTGGATTTTCTGCCTGTTTAAGTCACCACAGAGCACAGAGCAGGGTTCCCTGAGCTATACAATACTTTCTCATTAGTTATCTATTTTATACAAAGCATCAATAAGTGTATGTATATCAGTCCCAACCTCCCAACTCATCCCTCCTGCCATAACTTTTTTTTTTTTAGTTCATAACTTTTTAAACTTCATCACCAAATACCAACTAAATGCACACTTTCTCACTGAGCTTTCCATATATTGAAACTATCTTCTAGTTGCTCATTTTTGTCTTAAAAGATCTTTAAGCATCCATTCATTTATTTGTTCACTCAACAGAGTTCCTCCTCTCCCAGTTGGGAACACAGCTGGCTGCGGGGGGTGGGGTGAGGGTGGCGGGGAACACTATTTCTCCTTCTTGAGGCTTGTTCTGGCTAGTTAAGTTAGTTCCCTCTGGCTAATGAGACAGAAGGTCTTTCTAAGAAGATTTTCTTCACTGGTGGCAGGTGAGAGACACATCAAGAAAAGTCCCTCTGACACAGTCTGCCCCCATTTTGCACCTGGAGTTTGAACTTGGTCATGATTCCAGAAACCATAACAGTCATCCTGTGACCGTGAGGCTCCAAGGACACAAGGGCACGGTGTTGAGAAGGTGAAGCATTTGAATGAAAAGACAAAAAGAATCTGGATTCATAGTTGGATCGGTGAGCTTCTGCACCAGCCCTTGCTGGCTTCCTCTGAATTTCCTATTGTGCTGGGCTCAGTCGCTTTAGACTTGTCTGACTCTTTGCAACCCTATGAACTATAGTCCATCAGGAACCTCTGTTCATGGGATTTTCCAGGCAAGAATACTGGAGGGGGTTGCCATTTCCTTCTCCAGGGGATAATGCTGACCCGGGGACTGAACCCACATCTCTTATGTCCCCTGCATTGGCAGGCAGATTCTTTACCAGTATGTATATCTTCAGTGCTTAAACCATGAATGGTCAGGCTTTTCATTGTGCACAGCTGAAAGCACTCTTAATCAGTATATTTATTTAAAGTTTCTTAAAAAATTAATTTTTTAATGTTTTGAGTTGAAGTTGATTTATAATGTTTCAGGTGTACAGCCAAGTGATTCAATTATACATAAATCAATTCAGTTCAGTTCATTCGCTCAGTCGTGTTTGACTGTTTGCAACCCCATGGACCACAGCATGCCAGGCCTCCCTGTCCATCACCAGCTCCTGGAGTTCACCCAAACTCATGTCCATTGAGTCAGTGATGCCATCCAACCATCTCATTCTCTGTCATCCCCTTCTCCTCCTGCCTTCAATCTTTCCCAGCATCAGGGTCTTTTCAAATGAATCATCTCTTCACATCAGGTGGCCAAAGTATTGGAGTTTCAGCTTCAACATCAGTCCTTCCAATAAAACCCAGGACTGATCTCCCTTAGAATGTTCTGGATGGATCTCCTTGCAGTCCAAGGGACTCTCAAGAGTCTTCTCCAACATTACAGTTCAAAAGCATCAATTCTTCAGTGCTCAGCTTTCTTTATAGTCCAACTCTCACATCCATACATGACTACTGGAAAAGTCATAGCCTTGACTATATGGACCTCTGTTGGGAAAGTAATGTCTCTGCTTTTTAATAAGCTATCTAGGTTGGTCATAACTTCCCTTCCAAGGAGTAAGTGTCTTTTAATTTCATGGCTGCAATCACCATCTGCAGTGATTTGGGAACCCCCAAAAATAAAGTCAGTCACTGTTTCCACTGTTTCCCATCTATTTCCCATGAAGTGATGGGACCGGATGCCATGATCTTCGTTTTCTGAATGTTGAGCTTTAAGCCAACTTTTTCACTCTCCACTTTTACTTTCATCAAGAGGCTCTTTAGTTCTTCACTTTCTGCCATAAGGGTGGTGTCATCTGCATATCTGAGGTTATTGATCTTTCTCCCGGCAATCTTGATTCCAGCTTGTGCTTCCTCCAGCCCAGCGTTTCTCATGATGTACTCTGCATATAAGTTAAATAACAGGGTGACATTATACAGCCTTGACGTACTCCTTTTCCTATTTGGAACCAGTCTGTTGGTCCATGTCCAGTTCTAACTGTTGCTTCCTGACCTGCACAGAGGTTTCTCAAGAGGCAGGTCAGGTTGTCTGGTATTCCCATCTCTTTCAGAATTTTTCACAGTTTATTGTGATCCACAGAGTCAAAGGCTTTGGCATAGTCAATAAAGCAGAAATAGATGTTTTTCTGGAACTCGCTTGCTTTTTTTATGATCCAGCGGATGTTGGCATTTTGATCTCCGGTTCCTCTGCCTTTTCTAAAACCAGCTTGAGTTGATGGTTCACGTATTGCTGAAGCCTGGCTTGGAGAATTTTGAGCATTACTTTACTAGCATGTGAGATGACTGCAACTATGCGGTAGTTTGAGTATTCTTTGGCACTGCCTTTCTTTGGTATTGGAATGAAAACTGACCTTTTCCAGTCCTGTGGCCTCTGCTTAGTTTTCCAAATTTGCTCGCATATTGAGTGCAGCGCTTTCACAGCATCATCTTTCAGGATTTGAAATAGCTCAACGGGGATTCCATCACCTCCACTAGCTTTGTACCTAGTGATGCTTTCTAAGGCCCACTTGACTTCACATTCCAGGATGTCTGGCTCTAGGTGAGTGATCACACCATCGTGATTATCTGGGTCATGAGGATCTTTTTGTATAGTTCTTCTGTGTATTCTTGCCACCTCTTCTTAATATCTTCTGCTTCTGTTAGGTCCATACCATTTCTGTCCTTTATTGAGCCCATCATTGCATGAAATCTTCCCTTGGTATCTCTAATTTTCTTGAAGCGATCTCTAGTCTTTCCCATTCTATTGTTTTCCTCTATTTCTTTGCACTGATCACTGAAGAAGGCTTTCTTATCTCTCCTTGCTGTTCTTTGGAACTCTGAATTCAGATGGGTATATCTTTCCTTTTTTCCTTTGCTTTTGGCTTCTCTTCTTTTCACAGCTATGTGTAAGGCCTCCTCAGACAGCCATTTTTCATTTTTGCATTTCTTTTTCTTGGGGATGGTCTTGATCCCTGCCTCCTGTACAATGTCATGAACCTCCGTCCATAGTTCATCAGGCACTCTGTCTATCAGACCTAGTCCCTTGAAACTATTTGTCATTTCCATTATATAGTTGTAAAGGATTTGATTTAGTCCATACCTGAATGGTCTAGGGGTTTTCCCTACTTTCTTCAATTTAAGTCTGAATTTGGTAATAAGGAGTTCATGATCTGAGCTGCAGTCAGCTCCCAGTCTTGTTTTTTCTGACTGTATAGAGTTTCTTCATCTTTGGCTACAAAGAATATAATCAATCTAATTTCGGTTTTGGCCATCTGGTGATGTCCGTGCATAGAGTCTTCTCATGTCTTTGGAAGAGGGTGTTTGCTATGACCAGTGTATTCCCTTGGAAAAACTCTATTAGCCTTTGTCCTGCTTCATTCTGTACTCCAAGGCCAAATTTGCCTGTTACTCCAGGTGTTTCTTGACTTCCTACTTTTGCATTCCAGTTCCCTATAATGAAAAGGATATCTTTTTTGGGTGTTAGTTCTAGAAGGTCTTATAGGTCTTCATAGAACCGTTCAACTTCAGCTTGTTCAGCGTTACTGGTTGGGGCATAGACTTAGATTACTGTGATACTGAGTGTTTTGCCTTGGAAATGAACAGAGTTTATTCTGTCATTTTTGAGATTGCATCCAAGTACTGCATTTTGGACTCTTCCGTTGACTATGATGGTTACTCCATTCTTTCTGAGGGATTCTTGCCCGCAGTAGCAGATATAATGGTCATCTGAGTTAAATTCACCCATTCCAGTCCAGATTAGTTCTCTGATTCCTAAAATGTTGATGTTCACTCTTGCCATCTCCTGTTTGACCACTTCCAATTTGCCTTTATTCATGGACCTGACATTCCAGGTTCCTATGCAATATTGCTCTTTACGGCATCGGACCTTCCTTTCATCACTGGTCACATCCACAACTGGGTGTTGTTTTTGCTTTGGCTCCATCCATTCATTCTTTCTCCACTGATTGCCAGAAACATATTGGGCACCTACTTACCTGGGGAGTTCATCTTTCAGTGTCCTATTTTTTTTTTTTTCTTTTCATACTGTTGATGGGGTTCTCAAGGCAAATATACTGAAGTGGTTTGCCATTCCCTTCTCCAGTGGGCCACATTTTGTCAGAACTCTCCACCATGACCATACATATATAAGCATACATATGTATTCTTTTTCAGATTATTTTCTATTGTAGGTTATTACAAGATATTGAGTATAGTTTCCTGTGCTACACAGTAGGTCCTTGTTGTTAATCTACTTTATGTGTAACAGTTTGTATGTTAATCCCCAATTCTCAATTTATCCCTCCTCTAACTTCTTTCCCTTCTTTCCTTCCTCCTTCCCTCCCTTCCTTGTTCCTTCATTTTTCTTTTTTCACAAGGAATTCATGGAGTTTCATTTTACTCAGTAGATTATAATCCATTATTATGATGATTAGCTCTGATGCTCACATTATCCCAGATGTGGCAAGTGGGAGCCCCTTTGACTTGGTTGTCATGTCCTTTCCACATGTTTCTATCATTCTTTGAGCACTTTCTTGTCTTCTGGCACGACAAGATGTCCCACACTCGTGTGGTACCTTCTCCACCCAGCTCTGGCCTCAGCCACTTCTCCAAGACACTCTGAGTCCACTTGGTGACGGCTGGTATTTATAAACCAAGATCTCAGTGCCCTGTGGATACTGAGCAACATTCCTTTTGAAGCCATCAGAAATGGAGCAACGCTTACTCATTGGTGTATTAGTCATGCTAACCAAAGTGACCTGGAGAAATAAGCAGATGTCTCGCTCATGGAGAGTCTGATGCAGGCCAGTGGATCCTGGGAGATTCCATCTTTGCAGCCCTCATATCCCCACACAAGGTCATTGCTGAAGAGATGGCCAAGGAGTCAAGCCAGTTCTCAAGGTGCTTCTGACAAGGACCATCCTTTTTGCTCATATTTTCAGTTGCCAGAAGCTCCAGGGAGTCTGGGCGGCGCAGAGAACAAATGGGTAGTTGGTGCACTCTCCCCTTTCTGCCACAATGCTTTTATTCATTCAACAAATACCAGCTCTGTTCCTTGTAGCCACGCTGACTCCAAAAGGCTGAGATAACTTCATCTCAGGTGGTTTACAGCAGGGGGAGAAAGGTGTCTGTGTGCGTGTGCGTGTGCAAACACGTGGGGTTGCAAAGAGTTGAACACAACTGAGCGACTTTCACTTTCACTTTTCACTGACATCTTCTCCATTGGCAGGAGAGTACCACTAGTGCCGTCTGGGAAGCCCCGGGGAGAAAGGTAAGTAAACAGTAAGTCAAGTCTGACCCTTTGCTACCCCTTGGACTGTAGTCCGCCAGGCTCCTCTGTCCATGGATTTTTCCAGACTAGAATACTGGAGTGGGTTGCTGTTTCCTACTCTAGGGGATCTTCCCAACTGAGGGATCAAATCCATGTTTCTTATTTCTTCTGGGGCTTCCCTGATAGCTTGGTTGGTAAAGAATCCGCCTGTGATGCAGGAGACCCCAGTTCGATTTCTGGGTTGGGAAGATCTCCTGGAGAAGGGATAGGCTACCCACTCCAGTATTTTTGGGCTTCTCTGGTGGCTCAGCAGGTAAGGAATCCACCTGCAATGCAGGAGACCTGGGTTTGATCCCTAGGTTGGCAGGATCCCCTGGAGAAGGGAAAGGCTACTCACTCCAGTATTCTGGCCTGAAGATTCCATAGACTGTATAGTCCATGGGGCTGCACAGAGTCGGACATGACTGAGTGACTTTCAGTTTCCCTTATATCTTCTGCATTGGCAAGAGAATTCTTTGCCACTAGCGCCACCTGGGAAGCTCTGGGGAGAAAGGTAAGTAAACAGTAAGTGAACAGACCGTCACATGACAGCGGGCTTGTGAGCTGTAACAGAGGTCAGTGCCGTGTGCTGCAGCAACACTGAATGGTTACCTCCCTGGAGTCTTGAGGAAGACCCATCTGGGCGGTCCACTCGCACTAGGTTTGAAAGCTGAATGGGAGTTAACTCCCACTCAGAAGAGAGGCTGGGGCATCTCAGGTTCAGGAGAGATCTAGAGTAAGGACAGAAGGCCTGAAAGAACTAGGCGTGCTGGGAGACGAGGGAGGCATTTGGGGTGGGTGGGAGATGGAGTCTACTGGGGAAGACTTGGAAGGCGAGGGATGAGGCTGATAACAGGTGGATAAGCAGGTACATAGGTGGTGACCAGACTGTGCTAAGGAGTTTGGGACTAACAGATTAATTTTTGTTAGTTGGGTGAATAATTAATAATGTGGGTCACGAGGCATTGTGAAAATGTGTTTAAGCTGATGAAGGGCATCCGATCTGTGTGTTAGGAGGATCTTCTTGACGGTTGAGCATCAGATGGAGAGGCGAGAAGACACCGAGACACAGGGACCTGCTGGGAGGCTCTGGTGACCACGTGGGCAGCAGGTGATGAGGACCTGAATTGGAGGTGGCAGAGGGACAGAGAGAAGGAGCTGGCTGTTGGCGCCATCAGGGAGCAATGAAGCCGTAATGGCTACATTTACTGCAGACCGTGCGGCTGATTTCATTTGCTCACAATTGCTCCTGGCCTCCCCACCTTGCTGTGACTTCTCAGTGGACAGGGCATAGTTCTCACTTGCCTGTGTGACTTGGCTTTGGTCAAGGGCGCAAGAGTGACCACGTGCTCCATCTCACCCCAGGCTCCAAGTATGTGTGTTACCATTTTAAGGACAAGGAAACTGAGGCTCAGAGAGGTCAAGTAACTTGCTCAAGGTTTCAGAGCTAGTACGTCAGAGAAGAGGGATTTGAACCCAGGACTGTCTGACTTGCAAAGCCCTCTCCCACCCTACATGAATATGCTAACTTCTGGGATAGCTACATGGATATGCTAGCTTCTGGGATAGCTATTTTTACCTGCCAGAAATAGCCGCTTTCAGCTTTCTGTGTTTCTGAGTTGGGAAGGAATGGGGGCCAGGGGACCAGCCCTTGGATTTGAAGAGACCCCCAGGTCATCATCAGTGGATGTGTGCCTAAGAGGGTTTCTCCAGCCTCCGGGATGGAGGCTAATATTTCACCTCTACCTACCTGCTAGGGCTCTGCTGAGCCAAGCTGAGTGTGTTGCCAGCCTGTGTGTATCCCATAGGCAAGGAACTAAGCCTGCCCTGGTGTAAAAGAGAGTTGACTCTTGATACCAGCAACGGCAGTACCAGTAGCAAAATCCTGGCTGTTGGCCTATTGATTTAGCTGGATGTCTCAGAGAAGCAAATCCAATTTAAAATATATCTTCAGAATGAAAAGGATCAATGAGTTGAAATGGAAGACTATTAGCTGGCCTGACTAGGAAAACTCCCTTTGTCCTAAAATGTTCTAAGAAAAATCCCCTTGGTACAATTTTGCAGGAGCCAAGCTTGTGAGAGGATCATTTGGTTACTGTCATCCTCTGAGCGCAGGGCTCTGGCTTGGATAAAATAAGAGAAGGAGTTTATTTAGCCTGCCTTGTTGGATAGAATCTGTGCCAATGAGTTTGAGTTCTGAAACTCCTTGCCCAGACTCCCTGGGCACTTTGTATGCCCAGTTCTTTTGAAAAAAATGTGGGGAAAGAGCTTGGATGAGCGAGGGCAGCCACTGCTTACACAAAACCATCATCCCCAGCAGGCAAACTGCTCCCGGTGAGGATGGGAGAGACATGGGCTGAAGCACTCTGGCAGCATATTAATCTACTTTGCTTGCATTACGGTCTGTGGATAGAGAGGAAAATCTCAGTTTCCCAAAATAATGAGACACCTGGTCCTTCGGATAACAGAGGGAAAAGTCCTGGAGTTCTGAAGTCTGTCCTCCCACACACGACACGAAGCTTCATGCCTTTGCACATGCTGTTCCCTCTGCTAACAATGCCCTTCCAGCCCCAGAATGCTGGTGAACTCCATTTCACCCTCCAGCTTGAACGCCCTCTCTTCCATGTTGCCCTTCCCTCTGCTGCCTGCCCAGATGGGCAGTTCATCACTCATATTGGAATGATTCTGGTATCATCACAATTATCTTTTAAACTACAATGATCAACTCATTTTGAAGATGAGGAAGCTGAGGCTCAGAGAAATCGAGTAAGCTTACCCAAATCCCACAGTTAGTTAATACCTGTTCTGGCCTGCCCTGCGGTTCTTTCTCATTTCCCTTTTGCCTTCTTCAATGAGATTTCAACACAAAGCAAGACTTCCTCAGGGAAGCCTTCCCTAAACATTTTGTCTTGGTCAGTTGCACCTATTATACACTTTCATAAGGCCGTGTACTCTTCCTGCATAGCACTTGCAACAGTTATAATTGTACATTTCTCTGGATGACTCTTGGGTTAAATCCTATACCCACTACTAGACATAACCTTGTGGAGGGAAAGAGTAATGTATATATATTGGCCTTCCTGGTGGCTCAGGGGGTAAAAAATCTGCCTGCCATGTGGGAGACGTGGGTTTGATCCCTGAGTTGGGAAGATACCCTGGAGGAAGTGAAGTGAAGTCGCTCAGTCGTGTCCGACTCTTTGCGACCCCATGGACTATAGCCTACCAGGTTCCTCCATCCATGGGATTTTCCAGGCAAGCGTACTGGAGTGGGCTGCCATTTTCTTCTCTAGGGCATTTTCCCAACCCAGGGATTGAACCCAGGTCTCCTGCATTGCAGACAGATGCTTTACCATCTGAGCCACCAGGGAAGCCTGGAGGAGGGAATGGCAGCCCACTCTAGTATTCATGTCTGGGAAATCCCATGGACAGAGAAGCCTAGCTGGCTATAGTCCATGTGGTTGCAAAGGGTCTGACACAACTGAGTGACGAACACTTTGGCATAGACCTACCTTTGTATTCTCAGCAAATAAAACAGCATCTGGGACATAATAGGTGCTCAATAAATATTTGTTGGATAAGTGAATAAAGAACTGAAATTCAACCACCTGTCTCTAAAGTCCAAGTTCTTTTCTAAAATCACGTGTTGATGCTCCCCAGGAGGACAAGATGGGATGGAGGTCATTTCAGGGTGCAGAATTACAGTACAACTCATTAGAGAAATTACAGTTTGTGGTGTGTGTGTGTGTGTTGGTAGTGGCTTGAATCCAGCCTGCAGGTGGAGGAGGAGCAGAAGCTGGGGCACTGGGCAAGGACACAATGCTTACAAGACTTAAAAGGATCAAGGATCACAGGGTTTTTCATCAGGGGAGAGGCTCGTAGTTATATTTGAGAAAGATCACTCTGCCTGACACCGAGTGGAGAGTGGACAGAACCGGAGGCTAGGATCGTGTCATCATAAAACAGCTTAGAGGAGGAACAGTCCCGGGCAGGGATGTCAGCGGAGAGAGGGGTGGTCCAGCACCTAGGAGACGGGGAAGGGAAGTAGTAAGTGTGAGTCTCTAGCTTTAGGCATAGACCCCTGGACAGATTGTCTTGTCATCTATGGGAGCAGAAAGCTCCCATAGAAGAGGGGAGATGGTTTGAACGGGGAGAGGGCTGTGTAAGGACGAGCAGGCTGGCTGTTGGACCAGGGTGCAGGTGGGGGCCAGTGTGAATGGGGCAGGCGGGTCAGGGTGGAGAGAGACTAGGGAAGGGACGAGAGAGTTCAGCCCCTGTTTCTAGACCTCAGTGCAGTCCAGGTGTGTGGATCAGCGGGTCTCAGATGACACTGGGCAGAACCCTGCTGCCTCCTCCATTTCTCTCTGTAGCTGCTTTCAGCCGAGCTTAACACCAGACCTGACAAGTCACAACTGGAGCTTGTCAGCTGGGAGGGAGGTGAGATCCAGGCATACCGGCCCACCCTC
The DNA here is from genome assembly GCF_016772045.2 of Ovis aries. Classification (NCBI taxonomy): domain Eukaryota; kingdom Metazoa; phylum Chordata; class Mammalia; order Artiodactyla; family Bovidae; genus Ovis; species Ovis aries. The sequence goes on from NC_056059.1 coordinate 105,625,844, forward strand.
TCCAGTGTTTCCTCACCATTTAAGAATTTGGGCTTTGGGCCACTTAATCATGTCTCAGGTTCCTCTTCTGTTAAGAATGAGACAGGCACCAATCCATCTTTTCAAAGGAAGGACTGAAAGCGCCCTGCAGGGGGAAGCCCCAGACTGGCTGGAGGTCCCTTCCTCCTCCTTGACTGCTGGGTTCACCCAAACTATTCCCCAAAGGGAAAGCCATGTAAGGACTGGGGGTGGGCGAGGGGAAAGGGCTTTCCCAAGAGGTTAGTCTTAGGATGGATGCTAGAGGAAGCTGGGAGGAGATGTTCCCTGAAGAAACTGCCTCCTAGCTTCATTGAACCCTACACCACACGATGGGGAAGGAATCGCCCCCCATTTTGTAGATGAGGAAAGCAAGGCCCAGGGAAGTTAAAGAAGACTTTAAGGTCACACAGTCAGGAAGAGAGTCCTGAGTGGGACTTCGGTCTATGAGAAATCCAAAGCCCTCCTCTTGAAACACTCTTTCCCTGTCTAGAAGCCAGTGATTCCAAACGTGGTCAGGGCCAGGGCACCAGGGCTGGGCTGACACCTCTCCAGCTTCTTGGGGGCGCGGGTCTGGGTCTTCCCAGGGCCAGGATCTGGTACTAAGGCGCTTCCCGAACGGATTTGGTTGCCAGACTGCGGCGGGCGCAGCTTGTAGAGTAAGGGCGCCAAGGCATAGGTGGGGCGGGCGCACGGGAGATTGGAGCGCCGCGGCGCTGGGGCGGGAGCTCGGGCCCTGGGAGCTGCGGGGGACGGAGCAGGCAGCGCTCGCCCGGCTCCCCCGCCCCCTCGGTGGCGGCTAGCTCTCGGCTTCTCCGGCTCCGAACCAGACACAACCGCCACCGCTGCCGCCACCGGCTGGTGCGCTGCCGGCGGCCGGGAACAGCCCCGCGAGCACCCGCCGCTTCCCAGCACCAGAGGGGCGCAACGCGGTCACCAAGCCGGTGGCACTCGAGGATGCGAGAGGGGTCCCGGCGCGCTCTGGGGACCCCCCCAGCGCAGCACACGGTGAGCGCCCCCCGGGGCTCGGGGATCCCTTAAGCTTCGGTCCCGGGGTGCCACCCCCCGGGTACCTGATGGGGCCGCCCGGGAGACGCAGGGCAGAAGTCGGGACCGCGCACAGCCCGCCTTTGCAGCCGAACCCGATATGCTTCCCCCGGGGCGCAACGGCACCTCGCACCGGGTGCGGTCGGGGCAGCAGCAGCTGGCGCAGGGGGGCGCCGTGGGGGACTCGGAGGGGGCGACGCTGCTGGGGCCCGCGCAGGTGGTCACCGCTGGCCTCCTGACCCTGCTCATCGTCTGGACCCTGCTGGGCAACGTGCTGGTGTGCGCGGCCGTCGTACGCAGCCGTCACCTGCGAGCCAAGATGACCAACGTGTTCATCGTATCCCTCGCGGTGTCCGACCTCTTCGTGGCGCTGCTGGTCATGCCCTGGAAGGCGGTGGCCGAGGTGGCGGGTTACTGGCCTTTTGGGGCCTTCTGCGACATCTGGGTGGCCTTTGACATCATGTGTTCCACTGCCTCCATCCTGAACCTATGCATCATCAGCGTGGACCGCTACTGGGCCATCTCCAGGCCCTTCTGCTACGAGCGCAAGATGACCCAGCGTGTGGCCTTGGTCATGGTCGGCCTGGCGTGGACCTTGTCTATCCTCATCTCCTTCATCCCAGTCCAGCTCCATTGGCACAGGGACAAGGTGGGTGCCAGGGGTGGGCTGGACCCTCCATCCAACCTGGCCAATGGGACGCCTTGGGAGGAAGCCGCGGAGTCGGATAGGAGTGCGAACTGCGACTCCAGCCTGAACCGCACTTACGCCATCTCGTCCTCGCTCATCAGCTTCTACATCCCGGTGGCCATCATGATCGTGACCTACACGCGTATCTACCGCATCGCCCAGGTGCAGATTCGTAGGATCTCCTCGCTGGAGAGGGCCGCGGAGCATGCGCAGAGCTGCCGCAGCCGCGAGGCCTGCGCTCCCGACACGGGCCTGCGGGCATCCATCAAGAAGGAGACTAAGGTCCTCAAAACCCTATCGGTGATCATGGGGGTCTTCGTGTGCTGCTGGCTGCCCTTCTTCATCCTTAACTGCATGGTCCCCTTCTGCAGCGGACACCCCGAGAGCTTCCACTGCGTCAGCGAGACCACCTTCGACGTCTTCGTCTGGTTCGGCTGGGCCAACTCCTCCCTCAACCCCATCATCTATGCCTTCAACGCTGACTTCCGGAAGGTGTTTGCCCAACTGCTGGGCTGCAGTCACCTGTGCTCCCGCACCCAGGTGGAGACGGTGAACATCAGCAACGAGGTCATCTCCTACAACCAGGACACCGCCTTCCACCAGGAGATCGCAGCTGCCTACATCCATCGGATCCCCAATGCGGTGACCCCGGGGGACGCAGAGGTGGACAAGGAGGAGGAGGAGGCAAGCCCTTTCGATCGAATGTCCCGGATCTCTCAGACGTCCCCGGAGGGTGACCCTGCTGGCCAGTCGGTCTGGGAGCTGGACTGCGAGGGGGGAATTTCACTGGGCAAAATCACACCTTTCACCCCAAATGGATTCCATTAAACTGCCTAAGCACCCTTCTTCGCAGATCAACATAACTGCACAGGCATTAACAAGCATGCAGAATACACATGGGACACACACAAATAGACGTTTCCACTGCTGCCAAGTTTATCAGGCCTTCAGTGTCCGTGTAGTAGTCCATGTGCTCAGAAACCTCAGTGGACTGATTTGTTGTAGAAATATTTGGAGAGAGCAGTTGGAAAAAGCTCCGTCAAATGTACCCTAGCCTAGCAGAGATGGACCCACGACTCTGCTAGAGAAGATAAGATGGTAATTGATTCCCGCCACCACCCCCCCCTCCTTCAAAGTGGTACTTGGTCTTTAAAAAATATACTCTCCCCTCCCCTTATAAGTGAATAGATTGTTCATTGTGAACAAGTGACTTCTTTGTGTTTGGGTTGATTTTTAAGCAATAGGTTCAATGCGTGTGTAGCTTGATGGGAGTGTGTGTATGTCTTTCCGGTATCTTGCTTCTTGTGGCCTGTGTTTGTCGTTTCTGCTTTCTGTGTGTCTTTGCTCCAGCTGAGGAATTCTTCCTGATCTGTTCTGATGTCTAATAAACACAAATTATGTGTTCTATGGAGCGATTACTGTTGCTTTGCCAGATTGGTTTTCAGGATGGCTCCTGGAGAAGCTACAACAGCATCCTTAGAAGCAGGAAGGATTTTGGCTGGGTCTGGGAGCACGCATTTATCTTCCTTACTGACACTTCGGCTTTAAAGTTACACACAGGGGCAAGAGGTTCTGATATCTCCAACTTTTAAAAAATTAGATACAGACATCTCAAGTCGATGCTGAAAGTTGGCTCCATGCCACAGCATCAAATATGGACTTCTCAAGCCTGATATCCCAATTTTTTTTTTTTTCTCAGTTGGAATCTTCTTTTCGAAACTACATAACATAAAACGTTTCTCCTGATCCCTAGACAGATGCGATCGGTTCACTGAAAAGATCATATAGAGTAATTGCTAGGTCTTTCTCAAACTTAAATCTATAGCGTTTTAAAGTTAGCTGGCTTTTGATCTACTGTGTTTTCTGAAGGAGCTTTGAAATGTTTGAGTTGATATGCTTTAAAAAACAAATCCAATTTTTAAAAATAGACATTTTCATTTGTGGACAACAGGAAGTGAGGGGATGCATTTTAATTAAAATGTAGGAGCCAGAGATGGTATTTGAGTGAATTTGAAATTGGGAAATCTGTTGAGGTGCTCAACAAAAAAGCCCAATGAATTCCAGTCTTTTAGTTTTTCCTCTCTGCCACCTGCACTGCAGAGGGGAGGTGTTTAGTTCCAGAGCCATTCCAGACCAGAGCATATTATTACCCTTAGATCTAAATGTGAACATTGTTAATGGAAGCAAATGAAATGTGAATATGTAATTTCATACAAGTCCCTACTTTGAAGCAGGTTTCTCAAGGACAGTTCAATCAATTTTGGTCTCTTTAGGGATAGTTTTATTGTCAGTCTCCTAAACAACCAGGTCTTGCTCACCGCAAAATGTGCAGTGCCTGGCACGTAATGCTTAATAGACAGTTGTTGAATGAATAACACACTCTCTCTGGAATGATGAGACTGAAAGTGAATCGTATTTGATAGGAATCTGAGGTCTAGTGTTCCATTTGTGACCTCTTGTGAACTGATTGCTAAGGGGACCACTAGGGAAATCAAGGACGGGGAAAAGCATTCTGCTTGGAGATTCAGGAGATAGCTGTGTGACCTCAAATGGGTCAACTAACCTCTCTGGGCCTAACTTTCTGTCTGCCTCTGTAAATTGAAAGACTTATACTAAGGCACAGTTTTCCAAATTATGTTCCACGCTGCAAAAATCAGTAGATAAAGTCTAGGGTGAAATAAGATCAGCAAACCCAGGTCCAATATCAGTTTCCTACAGGGCTTCTTAGAGCTTTACCAGTCGATGATGGTGAAGCCCCCAGCAGGAGAGAATTCTGCATTGGTTTCTAATATCTTTGGCCTTGTGAATTCTTGTTTGGTACAATCCCTTCTTGCACTCTTGCTGGAGGTCACAGTTGCAGGGAACACAGTTTGAGAAACTCTAATTGATCTGAAAATCTCAAAAATGCAACTCTTCTAAAGGACCCATTGTGACAAGAAACATTTTTTAATTGTTGCCAAACATCTTTCTAGGCCCCAGTTCAAATAATTTCTGTATTAGGAGATACATTATGTGGGAACTTTGGGAATGCCTTCTGCAAAATACCACTCATCATTCATTACAATCCTTTATACCTATTATGTGCTAGGTACTCTCCTAGGAATATAGTCACCAATCAACTCCTCTGGTGTTGGAAAACATACTTCAGTGGGAGAGAGAGACAGCAACAACACTTCTCCAGATGATACTACTACAAAAAATACTCAACTGTACCGCAGGGTTCTGCCATCCAGACTCTGAACTGTCACGTCAGGCAGTGATACTGAGAGACTTGAAATAAACCGGAGTGAGTTGAGTGATGCGGCTGCTGTTTAATCTAGGGCGGTCAAGCGGGAGGCATGAAGGGAGACGCAGATGGAGAAGGAAGGCTCAGGGTGACAATGAGGTCCAGGGGAGGAGCCCTCCAGGCGGGGGCGGGGTGTGTGTGTGTGGCCAGTCCTGAGGGGCGCCGTAGGGGGAGAGAAGCATGCCCAGGTGGCTGCAGGGCTGGAGAGGGTTAAGCTCACAGCAGCGGCAGGCACAATAAGGCTCATTCTGTTCCCGGGCTGCACACATGCAGATTCATTCAATCCTCGCAAACCCACAAGGCAGGCACTTCTGTTACCCCCATTTTACAGATGGGGAAATGAAGGCATTAGGAAGCTCAGGGACTAGCCCCGGGTCACAAAGCTCGTGAGTGGCTGAGCTGGACGGGAGAGCCTGGCCGTGGGGTCTTCCTGAACTGCTCTGCAGAGGTGAGAGGAATTACCAAAGCCTCTCCTTCAGCAAATGCACTGATGCCTGGATCAGGACGCTCCTTGTTCATTTGTTCATTACCCGGTTAACGGATGCACCCCTATGAAGCACTGCGGTGCTTGAGTTGCTAAGTTGTGTCCGCCTCTTGCAATCCCATGGACTGTAGCTCACCAGGCTCCTCTGTCCACGGGATTTTCCAGGCAGAAATACTGGAGTATTCTTCTCCAGGGGATTTTCCCGATGTAGGCATTGAGCCTGGGTCTCCTGCGCTGCAGGCAGATTCTTTACCGACTGAACACTCTTCAGTCAGTATCCTATATCACATGTAAAGCTGATTTTCTTTTTATTTCTAAAATTAATTTTCCTATTTTATTTTTTTAAATTAGAGGATAATTGCCTTACAGCGTGGTGTTGGTTTCTGCCATACAGCAACGTGAATCAGTTATAATCATACATATGTCCCTTCCCTCTGAAGCCTCCCTCCCCACTCTAGGTGGTCATGGAGTGCCAGGCTGGGCCCCCTGTGTTATATTGTACACATACCCTGGGTGCTACTTTGTGTTTGGAGGGTAGGCAACAGTGGAAAAACGAGCCTGCATTTTGACCAGGTGCTTTCTTAATCCCTAGTTGATTCTCACACTAACCTTACATACTATTATCTTTCCATTTTACAGATGAGAACTCTGAGGCACAGCTTAAGTTGGTTGTCCAAGGTCATATGATTAGTAAGCGGTAGAGCCAGGATTTTACCCAGGCCTGCGGTTCTCAGTGGGGACAGTTTTCATCTCGGGGACATGTATCTGGGGCATTTTTTGGTTGTCACAATCGGGTGTGAGGTGCCATCTAATGGGTAGAGGCCAGAGATGCTGTGCCCAGGACGACCTCCCACAACAAAGAATTATTTGGCCCTGAATGGCTCCCGAGTTCAGGTGCCAGATGCCTGCCTGAAAGCCACACTGCCCAGGCTTTGAAGTACCACAACCCCACGTTCAACATTTAGCTCCCCTTGTCTGAATTTGGGCATGTCTTCTAGCTTCAGTTTCCCTGTCTAAGACATGGGTACCTTAACCCCAAAATTCTGGGCAAGGATTAAATGAGTCTGTGTAACACTGAGGTTATTTTCATGTCTTTCTTTTTTTCCCTTCTTTTCTCTCTTTTAAAGAACTCTATGATTTGATACCTTTTAAGAAGACTTGGAGGTTCCTGGCTTGGGTAGAACTACATCGTCCTGGAAGTCAACAGTCCAAGAGCTGAGACTTGTCTTATCTTGTTCCCACAAGGCTTGTTCTCTTTCTCAGCTTAGACCAATGTTGGGCCTGGAGTCCCGCGGCGGTGCCTGCGCTGTTGTGTTGGACTCTTTGTGACCCCACAGGCTGTAGTCTGCCAGGCTCCTCTATCCTTTACCACTGGAAGCCATGCAGTAGTTGCCAGGCTCAGGTGATGCCCCTGAGTGAGTAACGAGGTGTTTACACAGAGAGTCTGAGGCTGTGTTGTCTGTGGAGGTGGCAGCCCTCACATCTGGGGCTTATCAAAGGCCTGCAGGGAAGCGTTATCATGGTGCAGCACTCCTGAATGCCCTTTATAACTAGCGAAGCGCCTGCAGATTGTTACCCTCCCAATCCTCCAGTGAGGTCCTTCCAGCCTGCCCGGTAAAGAGGTGAGGCAGTTGAGCCGGGGAGGGGTCCAGAGCCTCACCCTCAGTCACCCAGCCAGAGGCACCCACGCTAAATTTAAAGGAGGCCTTAATTCCGGCATCCTCTCCACCGCACTGCACGGAAGCAGCGTGTGACAACAGGTGCGTGGTGAGCACGTCCTTAAACTTTGCATCTTCACTTCCCTCAACCTGGGGCTTCTCCGTGGCTCAGTGGTAAAGAATCTACCTGCCAATGCAGGAGCCGTAGGAGACACGGGTCCCCTTCCTGGTGTTGGGAAGATCCCCTGGAGGAGGGCATGGCAACCCACTCCAGTAGTCTTGCCTGGAGAATCCCATGGACAGGGGAGCCTGGAGGGATACAGTGCACATGGGTTGCAAAGAGTCAGACACGACTGAAGCAACTTAGCCTTTCTGTGCTTATTTTCTAAAAACAAGGAATTTTCTTATCTCATCTACATGCCTTATCAGATTTCATTTCATGATACTGTTTTTTGATAATGAAACAAGCCAAGATCTGTGTGGCTGGTTCTCTTTGTGTGTGTGCCCAGTTGCTCAGTAGTGTCACCCCATGGACTGTAGCCCACCAGGCTCCTCTGACCATGGGATTTTCCAGGCAAGAACACTGGAGTGAGTTGCCATGCCCTCTTCCAGTGGATCTTCCTGACCCAGGGAATCAAGCCTGGGTCTCCAGCATTGCAGGCAGATTCTTTACCTGATGAGCCATCGGGGAAGCCCGATACTGCTTCTAGTTTTTCTCAAAGGACAGAGCTGGGAAATAGATATATGTATATACATACACATACATATTCATGTGTACTTATGCACATTTCCGTAGGGATTCATATATTTCCATACCTCAGTTCAGTTCAGTTGCTCAGTCGTGTCCGACTCTTTGCGACCCCATGAATCGCAGCACGCCAGGCTTCCCTGTCCAACACCAACTCCCAGAGTTCACCCAAACTCATGTCCATCGAGTCCGTGATGCCATCCAGCCATCTCATCCTCTGTCGTCCCCTTCTCCTCCTGCGCTCAATCCCTCCCAGCATCAGAGTCTTTTCCAATGAATGAGTCACCTCTTCGCATGAGGTGGCCAAAGTACTGCAGTTTCAGCTTTAGCATCATTCCTTCAAAAGAACACCCAGGACTGATCTCCTTTACAATGGACTGGTTGGATTTCCTTGCAGTCCAAGGGACTCTCAAGAGTCTTCTCCAACTCCACAGTTCAAAAGCATCAATTCTTCAGCACTCAGCCTTCTTCACAGTCCAACTCTCATATCCATACATGACCACTGGAAAACCATAGCCTTGACTAGACGGACCTTTGTTGGCAAACTAATGTCTCTGCTTTTGAATATGCTGTCTAGGTTGGTTATAACTTTCCTTCCAAGAAGTAAGCATCTTTTAATTTCATGGCTGCAATTACCATCTGCAGTGCTTTTGTAGCCCCCCAAAATTAAGTCTGATGCTGTTTCCACTGTTTCCCCATCTATTTCCCATGAAGTGATGGGACCAGGTGCCATGATCTTCATTTTCTGAATGCTGAGCTTTAAGCCAACTTTTTCACTCTCCTCTTTCACTTGCAGCAAGAGGCTTTTAGTTCCTCTTCACTTTCTGCCATAAGGGTGGTGTCATCTGCATATCTGAGGTTATTGATATTTCTCCCGGCAATCTTGATTCCAGCTTGTGCTTCTTCCAGCCCAGCGTTTCTCATGATGTACTCTGCATAGAAGTTAAATAAGCAGGGTGACAATATACAGCTTTGACGTACTCCTTTTCCTATTTGGAGCCAGTCTGTTGTTCCATGTCCAGTTCTAACTGTTGCTTCCTGACCTGCATACAGGTTTCTCAAGAAGCAGGTCAGGTGGTCTGTTATTCCCATCTCTTTCAGAATTTTCTACAGTTTATTGTGATCCACACAGTCAAAGGCTTTGGCATAGTTAATAAAGCAGAAGTAGATGTTTTTCTGGAACTCTCTTCCTTTTTCGATGATCCAGTGGATATTGGCAATTTGATGTCTGGTTCCTCTGCCTTTTCTAAAACCAGCTTGAACATCCGGAAGTTCATGGTTCACATATTGCTGAAGCCTGGCTTGGAGAATTTTGAGCATTACTTTACTAGCATGTGAGATGAGTGCAATTGTGCAGTAGTTTGAGCATTCTTTTGCATTGCCTTTCTTAGGGATTGGAATGAAAACTGACCTTTTCCAGTCCTGTGGCCACTGCCAAGTTTTCCAAATTTGCTGGCAAATTGAGTGCATCACTTTCATAGCATCATCTTTTAGGATTTGAAATAGCTCAACTGGAATTCCATCACCTCCACTAGCTTTGTTCATAGTGACCTAGCCATGTACATATATTAAGTCCAATAGTTTCATTCCATTATTTGTGGGTTTTACTATCATCACCCTGATTTCAAATCCTGACTTTCTAATGCCTTCGAAAGAGAACAGGAAGTCAAAGATTGTTACTTACCAAGATTTTTTTATTATTAAAATGTGGATATTAACTGGACTTACCTTTATTAGCAGGATTGTGTGAATGGTGCAGGTGGAATGTGTAAAGCCACACACGCAGGGAGAGTTAGAGAGCCATCAGCTCTGCGATTGTGTTTATAGCACCCGAGAGCACTGGGCAGGACCTCTGTGTCCAGGTAATATGCTCCATTCCATCGGTAGGGTGGGGAACAAGAGCTCAGGGCCATGACCTAGGAGAGGGATAGGATGGCACAGCACACCAGACTTGGCCATTCCTGGGACAGAAGGAAGAGGACAAGATGTCGAGCTTGATAAGGAGGCCAGGGGAGATCCGAGAGGAGAGTGCTCTTGAGCTCATATGGAACCCCTGGAGCTCTAGGTCACTTGGGCAAAGGACTTAGAGGGAACGTGCCTACCCCCTTTCACCAGTAGGCAGAGCCAGCACACTTCTGCTTCGAGGCGGTTAAAGAGGTGCGGGTTTGGCATTCCCCTTTTGGGGCCTGGGGGCGCTTGGGGCCTGGGGGCGCATGTGTCCCCTGTACAGGATGTTAACAAATTGCTGGGCCCAGGGGAAGCACTTAGAAGCATTGTTTTCTATTCTGAGACCATCTCTGGGGAGGCTGCACTCCACCAAGAGTGACAGAGTGGTGACACTCAGCATTTGCTGGCCACACACTCTGGGCCGGGTGCTTTGTCTTCCTCTCTTCATGCAACATTCTTGTAAAATAAGTGCCATTATCACCATTTGGAAGACAAGGAAAAGAAAGCTCAGAGCTATTCAGTCATTTGTGCAAGTTGACACTAGTAAGCATCAGAGGTGGGATGTGAAGAGAGGAAGTTCATGAAGAGGGTTCCTCATAGATGGAACCATAGTCTTCCTCCTGGAGAGCCCTCCTTTTGGGCCTCACACACTCAGAAGAGGGTCACTCCTTCACGCGTATTACCCCAGGGGTCGTCTCTGAGCTGAACGTCTTGGGTTCTGAAACCAGTCCTCACCAGACCTGGTTGTCCCTCTCCTCTGCATGTTGGCCGCTCATCTGGGCTCTTCCAATGCTCTTTAACGGCAGACAGTTAAGCCTCAGTTGTCTGTATCAGATTTGGTCTGTTAAGAATGAGAGGGTTCTAGCTTTCCACACCCCTGATAATTTCAAGAATTGGGAAAGCATGTCTAATATTGCTTGTCAGAAACTGTGAATATGTCCCGGTTCACATGTCATTTTCAGCTCCTTGGTAGTGGCTGCCGGAAGTCCAGTGATGAGAAAGATTCAAAGTCTTCATCCCACTCAATGGAAAAGAGGCGCCCAATTGACTAAGGATGTCTGTCTGGGGCTTAGGAGATGGGGGACACGTGCTAAGTGTAAGCACTTGCCATCCCTCTTGAGGGACTCTCAAGAGTCTTCTCCAACATTCTGGTTCTACTAGTGGTCCTCAATTCTGTTTGCCTCATAGAATCACTTGAGGATTAAGACATTAGTGTCTGAAGCTCAGTCCAAACCAGTTGAATCTGAATTTCTGAAGAATAGGGACTATGATCTGGTATTTTGAAAAAATTGACTGTGTTTGAATGTGTAGACACAATTAACAAACAGCACTGATTGGTACGATCCATTAGGCAGGTTTCAAATTTATCTGCCTTGATCCTGACTTGAATTCAAGTTGTACTTTTACTACAATATTTGATTGGTTCTTAGTAGCAGTGACTACTTCTGACAGTACTCTAGATCTCTTGTTCTCTTGCATCAGTCTTAGATTTTCTGCCACACACACACACATACACACACAAAACCTCAATGGCTAGTCTTTGTGGAAGATAATCTAAATAGCTAAACCAATTCGAACCTCAATGCAGGTGTGGTTAGACCATTTTCATTGAAGACGAACCCTAGGGGTCCTTTTACTGAAGGAAACTGATCCAGTGGGCCAAGAGGTAATATTTTGCGTCAAATTCTCAGACTGCTCACTGGTAAAATGGGATGAAGAAAATGAGAAGTATTTAATAAGTGCCTAATAAATATTGGCTGATTAAAAGAATTAGTGGAGCACAAAATGAGAATATTTGTTAAAAATCTTGAAAAAAGGAGAAAGATATCACCACCTATGCTTCAGTTCAGTTCAGTTCAGTTGCTCAGTCGTGTCCAACTCTTTATGACCCCATGAATTGCAGCACACCAGGCCTCCCTGTCCAACACCAACTCTTGGGAGTCCACTCAAACTCATGTCCATCAAGTTGGTGATACCATCCAGCCATCTCATCCTCTGTCGTCCCCTTCTCCTCCTGCCCTCAATCCCTCCCAGTCTTTTCCAATGAGTCAACTCTGCATGAGGTGGCCAAAGTACTGGAGTTTCAGCTTTAGCATCATTCCTTCCAAAGAACATCCAGGACTGATCTCCTTTACAATGGACTGGTTGGATTTCCTTGCAGTCCAAGGGACTCTCAAGAGTCTTCTCCAACACCACAGTTCAAAAGCATCGATTCTTCGGTGCTCAGCTTTCTTCACAGTCCAACTCTCACATCCATACATGACCGCTGGATAAACCATAGCCTTGACTAGACGGACCTTTGTTGGCAAAGTAATGACTCTGCTTTTGAATATGCTATCTAGGCTGGTCATAACTTTTCTTCCAAGGAGTAAGCGTCCTTTAATTTCATGGCTGCAGTCACCATCTGCAGTGATTTGGGAGCCCCCCAAAATAAAGTCTGACACTGTTTCCACTGTTTCCCATCTATTTCCCATGAAGTGATGGGACCAGGTGCCATGATCTTCGTTTTCTGAATGTTGAGCTTTAAGCCAACTTTTTCACTCTCTTCTTTCACTTTCATCAAGAGGCTTTTAGTTCCTCTTCACTTTCTGCCATAAGGGTGGTGTCATCTGCATATCTGAGGTTATTGATATTTCTCCCGGCAATCTTGATTCCAGTTTGTGCTTCTTCCAGCCCAGCGTTTCTCATGATGTACTTTGCATAGAAGTTAAATAAGCAGGGTGACAGTATACCACCTTGATGTACTCCTTTTCCTATTTGGAACCAGTCTGTTGTTCCATGTCCAGTTCTAAGTATTGCTTCCTGACCTGCATATAGGTTTCTCAAGAGGCAGGTCAGGTGGTCTGGTATTCTCATCTCTTTCAGAATTTTCCACAGTTTATTGTGATCCACACAGTCAAAGGCTTTGGCATAGTCAATAAAGGAGAAATAGATGTTTTTCTGGAAGTTTCTTGCTTTTTCGATGATCCAGTGGATGTTGGCAATTTGATCTCTGGTTCCTCTGCCTTTCCTAAAACCAACTTGAACATCTGGAATTTCACGGTTCACATATTGCTGAAACCTGGCTTGGAGAATTTTGAGCATTACTTTACTCGCGTGTGCTGCTGCTGCTAAGTAGCTTCAGTTGTGTCCAACTCTGTGTGACCCCATAGATGGCAGCCCACCAGGCTTCCTCGTCCCTGAGATTCTCCAAGCAAGAACATTGGAGTGGGCTGCCATATCCTTCTCCAATGCAGGAAAGTGAAAAGTGAAAGTGAAGTCACTCAGTCTGAGTGCAATTGTGTGGTAGTTTGAGCATTCTTTGGCATTGCCTTTCTTTGGGATTGGAATGAAAACTGACCTTTTCCAATCCTGTGGCCACTGCTGAGTTTTCCAAATTTGCTCGCATATTGAGCGCAGCACTTTCACAGCATCATCTTTCAGGATTTGAAAGAGCTCAACTGGAATTCCATCACCTCCACTAGCTTTGTTCATAGTGATGCTTTCTAAGGCCCACTTGACTTCACATTCCAGGATGTCTGGCTCTAGGTGAATGATCACACCATCATGATTATCTGGGTCACAAAGATCTTTTTTGTACAGTTCTTCTGTGTATTCTTGCCACCTCTTCTTAATATCTTCTGCTTCTGTTAGGTCCATACCATTTCTGTCTTTTATCGAGCCCATCTTTGCATGAAATGTTCCCTTGGTATCTCTGATTTTCTTGAAGAGATCTCTAGTCTTTCCCATTCTGTTGTTTTCCTCTATTTCTTTGCATTGGTCACTGAAGAAGGCTTTCTTATCTCTCCTTGCTATTCTTTGGAACTCTGCATTCAGATGCTTATATCTTTCCTTTTCTCCTTTGCTTTTCACTTTTTTTCTTTTCACAACTATTTGTAAGGCCTCCTCAGACAGCCATTTTGCTTTTTTGCATTTCTTTTTCTTGGGGATGGTCTTGATCCCTGTCTCCTGTACAATGTCACAAACCTCAGTCCATAGTTCATCAGGCACTCTATCTATCAGGTCTAGTCCCTTCAATCTATTTCTCACTTCCACTGTATAATCATAAGGGATTTGATTTAGGTCACACCTGTATGGTCTAGTGGTTTTCCCTACTTTTTTCAATTTAAGTCTGAATTTGGCAATAAGGAGTTCATGATCTGAGCCACAGTCAGCTCTCGGTCTTGTTTTTGCTGACTGTATAGAGCTTCTCCATCTTTGGCTACAAAGAATATAATCAATCTGATTTCAGTGTTGACCATCTGGTGATGTCCATGTGTACAGTCTTCTCTTGTGTTGTTGAAAGGGGGTGTTTGCTATGACCAGTGCATTCTCTTGGCAAAACTCTATTAGCATTTGCCCTGCTTCATTCTGTATTCCAAGGCCAAATTTGCCTGTTACTCCAGGTGTTTCTTGACTTCCTACTTTTGTATTCCAGTCCTCTATAATGAAAATGACATCTTTTTTTGGTTTTAGTTCTAAAAGGTCTTGTAGGTCTTCATGGAACCGTTTAACTTCAGCTTGTTCAGTGTTACTGGTTGGGGCATACACTTGGATTACTGTGATATTGAATGGTTTGCTTTGGAAACAAACAGAGATCATTCTGTTGTTTTTGAGATTGCATCCAAGTACTGCATTTTGGACTCTTTTTTTGACATGATGGTTAGCCTGTTACGTACCAGAGACAGTGGATGTCTTTTGCTTCACAGGCCTATAGATTCTAGGGAATTCTATTCTAGGAGCTGTGTGTAAGGAATTAGTCCCAAGGAGCTTCCTGCAATCTCTGGGGATGATTTGATGAGGTTCTGAAATTTGAGCTGATGCAAAGTGGGAGGAGGCTTTCAGGAATCTTGGAAGGGGAGCAGATGTATTTTTCTTGTGGGAAGAATGTGAATCATTGGGGAAGCCAGAGGACAGACAGGTAGCAGCTTCTGAGAAGGCCTCCAAGGATCTCCCAATCCTGGTATTTTATCCTTTGATATCCACCCCCACACCCCCCCCCCCACCCCCCTTGAGTGTGGACTGAACCTAATGACTGGCTTCTATGAACAGAGTCTGGAAAAAAATGATGGATGTCACTTCTGAGATTAGATGACAATAGACTGTTGCTTCCATCTCATTTGCTTGCTCTTGTTCTGCCAGAAGCCAGCTGCACTATCATGAGCATCCTATAGGGAGGACCAGTGGCAAGAAACTGGTGGGGGCCACTGGCTAACAGCCAGCAGGGACCTGAGGCCTGCCAGTAGCCACCTGACTTGGAAGTGGAGACTCCCTAAGTTGAGTCCTTGCATGAGACTTAAACCCTGGCTAACATCTCCACTGCAGCCTGTGGGGGACCTTGAACCAGAAGACCCAACAAAGCACTGCCTGGGTTCCACACCCACAGAAACTATAAGGTAATGAATTCTTGTTGTTTTAAGCTGCTGAGTTTTGAGTTAACATTTTATCAAGTGGTAGATAACTCATGCAGAACAGGGAGGGAAAAGCATCTGCTGCGCCTTCACTATCCTCAGTTGTTCAGCTCAGTTCAGTTGCTCAGTTGTGTCCGACCTTTTGTGACCCCATGGACTGCAGCATGCCAGGCCTCCCTGTCCATCAGCAACTCCCGGAGTTTACTCAAACTCATGTTCATTGAGTTGGAGATGCCATCCAGCCATCTCACCCTCTGTAGTCCCCTTCTCCTCCTGCCTTCAATCTTTCCCAGAATCAGGGTCTTTTCAAATGAGTCAACTGTTTGCATCAGGTGGCCAAAGTATTGGAGTTTCAGTTTCAACATCAATCCTTCCAATGAATATTCAGGACTGATTCCCTTTAGGATGGACTGGGTGGATCTCTTTGCAGTCCAAGGGACTCTCAAGAGTCTCTTCCAATACCACAGTTCAAAAGCATCAATTCTTCAGCGCTCACATTTCTTTATAGTCCAACTCTCACATCCATCCATGATCACTGCAAAAACCATAGCCTTGACAAGACGTTTGTCTACTGACTATGCTCAGGTGTATCGTAGACTTTTTCTCATTTCATCCTTGTGTCAACCTGGATGTAGAAGATGCTGGGCAAATGCCAGACATAGGATATGAACTCAGAACCTTTTGATTCTAAAACTTGTACTCTTTCTAAAGTCCAGGATGTTACCGAGGAGATATTTTCCATGATTCTAAAGTCAGCAGTATCAATGGAATGACTAAGGCTGGTGCTAAGCGGTTTGCATTCAATGAGCCGTTACTAGTATCTGTATGCTCAGCTACCTGCTGTTGCTGACTCTCTGTGTGTCTCCTGTTAAACACACGCCAGGACACTTAGGCACATACATCTCACATGCACACTCAGGCCTCTGTTATACACATGTGCCCAGGCTACATTTATGAGCACGTTAGCTCACGTATGTGCACATAGGCGTGCACTGGCACGCACATGTGCCCTCACATCCACCATCTCCACCTTCATCTTCTAAGAAAAGACTCTTTAAGGCATTCCTTTCCTAAATAAACAAACATTCAGCATGGTTTTCATGCCTGAGCAGAAAAGGCCACTGCCATTTTTTTCTTTAGCAATATCCCACGACTGAGTGACTTCACTTTCACTTTCATGCATTGGAGGAGGAAATGGCAACCCACTCCAGTGTTCTTCCCTGGAGAATCCCAGGGATGGGGGAGCCTGGTAGGCTGCTGTCTATGGGGTCGCACAGAGTTGGACACAACTGAAGCGACTTAGCAGCAGCAGCAGCAGGTACTTTAAGCAAATCTGAAATCTGACTGGAGACTTTGGAAATCATTTCATCCACCCTCTTCACCATGCACATGCAGACACTGAGGCTCAGAGAACTTGAGGGACTTGTCTAAGGAGCCCAGCAAGGTTGTAGGAATTAGAATCCAGGTCTTCTGACTTCAGATCATTGTTCTTTCCCTGGCAATATGCATCTGTCCCAGAGGCTGGGGGTTGGGGAAGATGGGTTGATGGGTGAGGGAATGGGCGATGGGGGAGATGGCGAGGTTGGTGGGGGGTGTGGATGGCACTCCTTCACCTTGGAAATCCATTTCCAGAGGAGATTATATGTGCAAAAATGTTCAGAGTCAATTGTTCTTTGTGTGTAAAAGAAGTTGACATTTGTTCTTTCCCTACAATATCCCGTGTTAAGAAGGAACATTGTTCACCTGTTTGTGGATTAAAAACAGATGCCCAGGGATTTTTAGGACCTGATTAATTCTGAGCAAAAGAAGTGTGGAGAATGATAATTTACAAGTGACAAATGATAGCACTTAGGAGGACAAACCAGCATTTCAAAGGCCAGTTTTTTGTTTGTTTTTGGTATTTCATGAAAGAGAGCAGGCCTTTCTATGCAAAGTGTCAGGAAGCTGTTTTCAAGAAGGAGCTCAGTGGGGAAAGAGGATTTAAAAAATGAATTGAAAACAAACTCAAAGGCACTGGACCTTCATTATACGTTCCTCCTGTTGGGTGAGAAATAAAAAATTTAAACAACTTTTCATCCCCTTTCTTCCTCCCCTAATTTGGTAAAATTATTTGGATATCAGGCAACAAAGAATCAGCATCAGACCTGGAAGGGAGAGATTTGGGTTCAGGTCCCAATTGTGTCATTTAAGCAAATGATGAATCTTCTCTGAATTGGGTCTCCTCAGCTCTGATAATGAAAATCATTATGTTTATATCACAGGCTCATCATTAATGTACAAAATGCCCATTCGCTAGAATTTCCTTTATACTAGATGCCCTGTTAGAACTTGGGCAGAGTGATTTCATTGACCCTTCACAGCAGCCCTTTGAGTAGGTCTGGGCATTCCTCTTGTGAACTTCCCAGGTGGTGCTAGTGGTCAAGAACCTGCCTGCCGATGCAGGAGGTATAAGAGACGCAGGTTCAATCCCTGGGTCGGGACGATTCCCTGGAGGAGGGCATGGCAACCCACTCCAGTATTCTTGCCTGACAATCCTATGGACGGAGGAGCATGGAGGGCTCCAGTCCATAGGGTTGCAAAGAGTGGGACATGACTGTTGTAACTTCACACACACACACGGGCATTCCTCTTGTGTAGGAAAATCTGAACTCTGGGGTTCAGAGAGGTCACACTCCTTGCTCCAGGTCACACAGCTAAGAAGTGATAAGTTAGGGATTCCAACGCATGGCTGTCTGACTTGCTGCCATCACACATGGTAAGAATGTGATGACAACAAACAGCAAAACAAAACAAAACACACAAGCTCTAAAAACATAGTGATTGCCCACTTTGTCCATCCCCACCCCTGTGCTAGGAAGCCAGGATTTAGAATGGATTAACATTATGTGCTCTGCTTCCATGCACCTGTGGAGCCCTCAGAGGCTGGGGAGGAAGGGGAGTCTGGCAGTTTGGAGGAGGAGGGGTGATGCTTTTAAATTTAGCTTTGGACTCATGTGTAAAGTGTCTATGGGCATCCATGTGGGTGGATGAGATTCAGACCAGGGCAGAGGTTTGGGTCTGGGACATGGATGACTGCTTAACTTGTGCCCAAGGATTTCCAGCAGTTAATCTACTTGGTCCTCACAGTGATGCTGTGATGTAGCTGTTACCTTCATCCCTGCTATGCAGAGTGATGAAGGGACCTGCTTGTAATCCACACTCAGGCAGAAGGTAAAACCTCAAGGCGGATGGTTCTCATGAGTCCCAGTGTTTTCCCACTTGATTCAGGGATCAATCTCCTCCCTCCTCAAGCTCCACCTCCCCTTTATTTTGAGTCACTTTCAGTCTTGTAAGAGCTCCCCGTGCTTTTGTTTCACTTCATTAGATCCTTCTGGGTTCACTGTGTGTCAGAATTCCCCTCCCAGAGACCTGGAAAGCAATTTTGTGACCACTGGGTTGAGGGACCCTCAAGAAAACACCTTTGCATGCCAATTTGTTGTTGCTCAGTTGCTGAGTTGTGTCTGATTCTTTACCATCCCATGGATCACAGCACACCAGGCTCCTCTGTCCTCTACTATCTCCTGGGAATTTGCTCAGATTCATGTCCATTGGGTCCATGATGCCATCCAACCATGTCGTCCTTTGCTGCCCCTTTCTCCTTTGCTTTAAATCTTTCCAAGCATCAGGGTCTTTTCCAGTGAGTCCCTGTTCACATTAAGTGGCCAAAGTATTGGAGTTTCAGCATCAGCATCAGTCCTTCCAATGAATAGTCAGGGTTAATGTCCTTTAGGATTGACTGGTTTGGTCTCCTTGCAGAAGGAGGCACTAAACCTTAATTCCTGATCAAACAGGTGGCAGGAAAAAGTTCACCATCTGGCCTGTGGTGAGGGAGGCAAGGACCTGGTTGGAACACAGGCTCCTCAGCCCCCAGTCCTGTTCCCTGAACCAGCACAGAACATGTCCATGCTCTCTGCTCCCTGAAGACCTGGAGCTCCAAAGAACACTCTGAGCAGGGAGAGTCTTGATAATTGTGATTTAGTGACTGCTTGCTACATGCGCATACTTCCTGCTAAACATTGTATAAATATCAATGCATTTAATGTTCACAGGAGGTGGATGTGGTTAACACTGCCACTGTACCAATGACAAAAGTAGAGGAATGGAGAGGTCCAGTGACTCGCCCAAGATCACACAGCGAGTGTACCAGAGCTGAGATCCAGACCCAGGCAGTGACACCCTGGAGCCCTCTCTTTCCACCAAGCACCCAGCCTGGCACGGCTTCGTGGCTCATGTTGTAGTAGGCCTGGGTCCTGGGGGCCACAGGAGAGCCCTCAAAGACCCAGCCAGGCATTGATCTGAAAAAAAAAATACACAACCTAAAAGTTGAGGATTATGTTTTGTTCGGTGGACAAAACTGAGCCTGGGACATAGCCTTTCAGATAGTTCTGAGGGACTGCACTAGAGAGGCAAAGGAGAAGCTAGGACATACAGTTTTTGCAACAAAGACCAGGTAGTCAGAGCATCAAAAGATGACTGTTCACTAAAAGAAAACCAAGTATCTCAAGTTAAGGAATTTAGCGCTCTTCTATGTATGGGAAGATGCAAGAGTCTGGGCTCACTGAAATCATTCCTTTAATATACATCTCAGCTCCCTGGACTGCAAGGAGATCCAACCAGTCCATCCTAAAGAAAATCAGTCCTGAATATTTGTTGGAGGGACTGATGCTGAGGCTGAAGCTCCAACACTTTGGTCACCTGATGTGAACTGACTCATGGGAAAAGACCCTGATGGCTGGGAAAGATTGAAGTCAGGAGGAGAAGGGGATGACTGAGGATGAGATGGTTGGATGGCATCACTGACTCAATGGACATAAGTTTGAGCAAACTCCGGGA
This sequence comes from Ovis aries, assembly GCF_016772045.2. Classification (NCBI taxonomy): domain Eukaryota; kingdom Metazoa; phylum Chordata; class Mammalia; order Artiodactyla; family Bovidae; genus Ovis; species Ovis aries. Next base: position 105,645,979 of record NC_056059.1, read on the forward strand.
GATGGTGAAGGACAGGAAAGCCTGGTGTGCTGCAGTCCATGGGGTTGCAAAGAGTCGGACACAGCTGAGCACCTGAACAACAACAACAGCTCTCTGGGGCCGGCATCCTGTGCTTACTCATCATGAGTCCCCCAGGGTGCACTGTTGGGGAGGCTGTAACGTGAGGGCCTACTGGTGCAACATCCTGTGTTTTCTGCTATGGCAACGACATTTTTTCACTGATGGATCCCTGTGTTTTCTTGAGCAGCTCTTGTCAACAACCCCTTGAGGTTATTAAGGATGTTTTTCTGACCTTCACAAGATCACGTGTAGCTGTTCCCAGACCATTCCTAATGCCCATAGCCATTCTTTCTCCATTAAACATGACCTGTGTTTCTGATGAACCTAAGGGGTTCATTTGAAGGCAGGAAGTGAACAGGAGTCCAGTCTCAGTGGAATGTGCGTCACATTGAAGGAGAGGGTTCCATCCTGAGGTGGAACTCAGTCCCCAGTGACATCTGCCCCCTCTGTTCTCAGGGTGCTGGAATCCTCTGACAGGGGATCAGTGATTTTATTCCACATGTGCAAGCAGATCTCTCTAGGAAAAGGGCACACGGCCTCCAGCCCACACAGTGGTGCACGAGTGATCAACACCAGCGCGTTCATCCACCTGCTCATTCTCTCTTTCTTTTTTAATGACAAGGGACTTTGGTTTTCTATTTATTTATTTTTGACTGTGCTGGGTCTTCGTTGCTCTGTGGGCTTTCTCTAGTTGCGGTGCATGGGCTCCTCATTGCGGCGGCTTCTCTTATGCCAGAGAAGGCACATGGGTCTTCAGTAGTTGCGGCTCGCAGGATCAAAAGCACAGACTCAATGGATATGGCTCGTGGGGTCAGTTGTTCTGCAGCATGCGGGATCTTCCCAGATCAGGGATCAAACTCATGTCCCCCGCGTCGGTAGGCAGATTCTTACCCACTGCGTCACCAGGGAAGTCCAACCCTGCTCATTCTTCTGGAATTTTTTTTTTTTTTTTTTTTTACCAGCTCCTAGGTGCTGGGGTTCTGAACTGGGCCATGGGTTGCAGAGGCAGCAGGATAGAGACTGTGGAGCCCAGGGGAAGGAGGATTGACTGATTCCAGGAACTGTAAAAGGGATGAAAGGCCTTGGTGCCTTAAGAGAGGCAAGAACACGTAGAGAGGGAATTCAAAGAGGATGTGTACGCCTGCTAAGTTGCTTATTTATGCTAAGTTGTAAAGCATAAATTTATGCTTATATTTATTAAGTTGCTGCTGCTGCTGCTGCTAAGTCGCTTCAGTCGTGTCCGACTCTGTGCGACCCCATAGACAGCAGCCTACCTGGCTCCCTCATCCCTGGGATTCTCCAGGCAAGAACACTGCAGTGGGTTGCCATTTCCTTGTCTAATGCATGAATGAAAAGCGAAAGTGAAGACACTCAGTCGTGTCCGACTCTTAGCGACCCCATGGACTGCAGCCTACCAGGCTCCTCTGTCCATGGAATTCTCCAGGCGAGAGTACTGGAGTGGGGTGCCATTGCCTTCTCCATTAAGTTGCTAATTATGCTTAAGTCATGTTTCTGTGACCCTATGGACTGTACCCCGCCAGGTTCCTCTGTCCATGGGATTCTCCAGGCAAGAATACTGGAGTGGGTTGCCATGCCCTTCTCCAGGGGATTTTCCCCACTCAGGGGCTGAACCTGAGTCTCTTTCTTATCTAAAGGGAATATCAGGAAATGTTTGTAGCTAAGATAGCATTAACATGGATCTTTAAAAGGTTTGTAACATGAGAACAGATGAAAAGGGATGGGAGAAAGAAATACAGGAAGAAGGATCAGGATGAGCAAACAAATGAAGGTGAACAGATATCTCATCCCTCCCAACTGAAACTGAAGATGTTTTGGCTCTGAAAACAAACATTTTAACCATAAGTGTATCAACACTGACAAATCTTTCCCAAGCAAGTATTTCCCAGTATAAAATGCACTGAACAAATTAAATGTATTGATCCCTTTTCTCTTTGGTGCAATTAAGTGATTTACAACATCACTTTCCATTTTCTTTTTTCAAATCTTAGTAAATTTATTTTCATTGAATCAATTATTTTCTTGGAAAACCTCACAGTGAAATTTTGATTCATCAGTCAGTTTCTTTTCTCCACATCAAATTTCATGCATATCTTCTGCCATTGTGTCTTCTGTTGGGGGAGGGGGGGGAAGGGAATTACTTTTAGCAAATTATCATTTAATTTTGCCACTGTCAGGTTGATTTTTTTTATTGATTTACATCAGTAATATTCATTGTGAATTAGATTAAAAACTAATAATTTGGATTTATCGTTCAGCTGACCCATGAGAAATTTGTGAGCAAATCTTCTCAGTTGTCCTAGGACTGGTGTTTTGTCCTGGACTGACAAATTATACCACTAATTTGATTTTTTAAGATACTGCCCATTAGGTTGAATATTGTAGCTCATTGTTTATACTGTGGAGCAGAGAGAAAGAATAGGGTCAAGATGGCAGGATAAAAAGACTTGAGTCCTTATTTCAGCTCAAGAGGCTGCAAAGAGCAAAGCACAGTGCTTTGTAGCGGGATCCGCGATCCTTGGTGACATTGGTCACCAGTGGGCAGGTGGGTGCTTGGGTCTTAATAGCACACCTGAACCAAACACTCCAGGGTTTCTTGTTGTAGCTTCACGAATGAGTTTAGGTCATTGCTAAGAGCCCTTTTATTGCAGGCAGTTGGTGTAATATAGTGGCTAGATGTAAGAGAAGAGTAGGGTTTGAATTTTGGCTCAGTGCTCGCTACCTGTGTTACCCTGGGCAAGTGTCTTTGCTTTCTGAGCATTTGCTTCCAGGTCTGAAAAATAGCGATGATACCTATCTCATGGGATGCAGAGCACGACTCTTGGCACCAGGTACATGTCCCATAGTTTGAGTTCTTGTTTTCAGAATTAATGAATTAACTGCAGAACACTTACACGTAAGCACTACAGATGTGTCGAACCTTCTCCCTTCCCCCTCCCCCTCCTCCTCCTCCTTGTCCTCCTCTTCTTCTCCTTCTCCCCTTTCTTTCTCTCTTTCTCTCATTGGCTCTGTTTCTCTGGAGAAAGTGAAAGTGTCAGCCACTCAGTCATATCTGACTCTTAGCGACCCCGTGGACTCTAGCCCACCAGGCTCCTCTGTCCAGGGGATTCTCCAGGCAAGAATACTGGAGTGGGTTGCCATTTCCTCCTTCAGGGGATCTTCTCGACCCAGGGATCAAACCCAGGTCTCCTGCGTTGCAGGCAGATTCTTTACCATCTGGCGAATCCTGACTATTACAGTCTCTAACTTGCTGTTAAGTGGACCTGAGGCCTTGGAAGCCAAACAATTTCAGTGACTAATTCTGGAAGTCGGAGGGGTAAGGTTGGTGGCCAGCAATGCAGCAGTTCACAATAGGGTTTACCATTAAATGGTCTGAGAATCTAGGCAGCAGAATCTATTTTTGAGGGTCTAGTGAGGGCCCTGAACTTTGTTCTCATGTGGCAAAAACTCTGGCACTGGACTGGGGAAAGGGGCCCATGAGAAAGACATGTCTAACCAGCATAGTCTGGGAAGGGTAGTATAGCTGCAATTGCATAGCTACGGTCCAGGCTGATCTCTAAATAGGTTAATTTATTCATTCCTGGACTGACTCATTACAAGAGGCAGTATGGCAGGATTTATGACACTTAGGCTTAGGAGTTAGGTTGCTAGTTTAGAATCCCAGCTGTCGCACCTACTGGCTATGTGGCCTTGGGGAACTTATGCCTCAGTTTCCCAATCTATTGAATGGGGATGCTGTAAGGATTAGAAGGGATACTTTATATAAAGCACTTAGAACAATCCCTGGCACATTGTTAGTACTGAATTAGCTTTATATAGTGCAATGCGTGTATGCTCACTCATGTTTGACTCTTTGTGACTCTGTGCACTGTAGCCCGCCAGGCTCCTCTGGGCATGGGATTTTGCCAGCAAGAATACTGGAGTGGGTTGCCATTGCCTCCTCCAGGGGATCTTCCTGTCCCAGGGATGGAACCCATGTCTCTTGCATTGGGAGGCAGATTCTTTACCACTGCGTCACCTGGGAAGCCCCATATAATGTAGTAGTCAGGCTCTATTGTGATAATACTGCTTAACGAACAATCCCGAACATCTCAGGGCTAACAACAGACATTTACCTTTCATGTTCATAGGTAAGGTGCGGCTCTGTAGGACTCTAACGAGTCTGGCTAGGTTCAGATGGTCCCAGGGCTAGGCTGTGAGTTGGATTCATGTCTGATTCACTTGGCTCTTCCTAGGGGGTCCAGGAAAGGAGCCCCAGCTCTCTGAGGCATGTCTCACTTAATGCCTCTCCTGGATGGAGGCATCTCTAAGTTTGTTCACATTCCATTGGCCAAAGTAGGTTGCACGGCCAGGCTTACCATCAGTGGGGTGGTCATGAAGGGAGGGGAAGCAAATGTTTTCTTCTGAACAATAAATATATAATAACACAACTTCCCACAGCATTATCAAATGTTTCTTGAGTGCTTAATAGCTACCAGGAAATGTTCCGAGCACAGGGATCCAGAGGTGAATCAGACAATGACTCAGCCCTCAAGGACACTCTCAGCACCAAGTGATCCCTGCAGTAGCTGGGGGCACTGCCACCCTCCCAGGAGAACTTCACCCCTCCGGGGGTCCAGCAAGAATGATTTTAATTCTCACGAGCTCCATACATCAGGTATCACATCTCCATTTTACATATGAGGAAACCGAGACTCTGAGAGGTTAAGTCACTTTCTTTTGGTCCCACAGCCAGGAAATAATTGAGCCTGGACCCAAAGTCTGGCCTGATTGTCCCAAGGCTCCAGTCATTGTGCTGGACCCAAGTGTCAAGTCAAGGTCAGGAGGGCCACGATGAGAACTGATGAAGACTCCCATTCCTGGCAGAAGGCCGATCCTTGGTCTCCATGAACACGAGCTCTGGTAGAGACGTTTGCAAGCCTAGATCTTCGCAGCTGGACTAGTGGCTTCAACCGTCTGAAGGGCAGACTCAACAACTGCCAACCGAGCATGCTGTCAGAAGATGCTTTCTGTGTGGCCCTGCAATGCTAAGTCCCCAGGCCCGAGCCCAGTGTGCCTTCCTGGTGTTCCTGGTTGCCTAGAGTTTTCATCCCCTTTGTCCCCAGTGCTGGGCGCCTTCTCTATTTAAGTATTATCCTAGGTGATCACTGCTTATAGAAAGCGCATATTCTTCATTTTCATTGACAGAGTTCCCAGAGCTCTAGCCGGTGCCTGGCACCGACCAGGGGCTGAATGAGGGTGTGTGGAGGGCTTCCCTGGGGGCTTAGTGTAAAGACTCTGCTTGCCGATGCAGGAGACACGGGTTCCATCCCTGATATGGGAAGATCCCACGTGCTGTAGAGCAGCTAAGCCCATGCGCCACAACTACTGAGCCTGTGCTCCAAAGCCTGGGGGCTGCGGCCACTGAAGCCCCTGCGCCCTAGAGCCTGCGCTCTGCAACAAGAGAAGCCACGGCAACGAGAAGCCCAAGCGCTGTGACTAGAGGGCAGCCCCTACTTTCTGCAACTAGAGACAAGCTGGAGCAGCAAAGAAGACCCAGTGCAGCCAAAAATAAAATAAGTAAATATAAAACTATTAAAGAAAAAAGAGTGTAGAGTGAGTGAACGAATGGCTGGATCACTAGAGGCTGCTGAGTCCCCTGGAAGGAGAGCAGGTGAGATTTCTTTTTGTTATGCCCTCTCTCAAATCTCTGGAGGCATTATAACCAGGATGGGTCTGGAGCATGGAAACACCAGAGTCCCCCCAGGGACACAGGCACAGAAGCGAAGAATTGACTCTTCCTTGGGTATCTCAATAAAATTGGGATGGGATGCCTTCGTCTTTTATCTTCTGAGAAGTAACCTCGATGTCCACAGCGCTCCATAAGCTGACATTAACCCTTAACCCAAATACTCACCTGATGAAAAGCAGATAGTCCAGATGAGTCAGCAGCGGTACCTCCCCCATCAGTCCAGAGTACTTGCGTGGTCGCAGACCTGCACCCCCACGTCCACGCCAGTCAGAGCCTGCCAGAGAAGCCTGATTTTCTTTGTGGGTTATTTATAACCAAATCACAGCGGGAATCATTATGGAAAGAGAGCTGCTTTCCTTGCCTCCCCCAAGGCTGTCAATCTCTCCATTTCAGGTAAGGCTTCTGGCTGCAGTGATAAGACTTAATGAATCGGCTTGTGAATTGGAGAGTGCTAAGGGCAAAGGAGTCTTATCTTTAAGAGACAAAGAACCCCAGAGACAGAAAGAGGTTTTCTGGTCTAACTATCCCATGCCACAGATGGAAAAACTGGAGGATCAAAGATGTTAAATTAGTTGTTGAAGACAGAGAGTTAGGAAGTGGGTGGGTACTTGGAAATATGAATCTTCAGTTCTAATTTAGGTTTAATCACTCATAAGATGCATGATTTAGAGCTGGTTACTCAGTGTTTCTGAGTTTTCTTTACTAGCAGCTGGGGGGAGGAATATCTATCCTGTGATGATTAGAGATGAATGTCTAAGTAGGTGGCTTATGGGAGTTGCTCCAGTGATGCTGAAGGAAAAGAGTTAGTATTGGATTTACTGTTCTCTTCCCATCCCTGCACATGGCCTCCACCAGCTTCATGCTGCAGAACAACAGACTTATGTGTTCCCTGCCTTCTCAATGTGACTCATTTTGATTTTTCATGGAAACAGAATAAGCAGGATCTATGGGAGTTCTCGGGGTTTCCCAGGGCGGCTCTAGTGGTAAAGAATTCACCTGCCAGTGCAGGAGAGACAGAAGAGGTCTGGGTTCTATCCCTGGTCGAGAAGATTCCCTGGAGGAGGGAATGGCTACTCACTCCAGTATTCTGGCCTGAAGAATCCCATGGACAGAGGAGCCTGGTGGGCTATGGTCCATAGGGTCACAAAGAGTTGGACACGACTGACCCACTTAGCAGGCAGCACATGGAAGTTCTTATTCCTCTAGATGAACAGTACTTACTAGCAGGAGGGCTCAGCGTGGGACTGAGGGAAAGCTATTCTTGCTCCATGAGCTTCAGGAACGCGGTCCCTCGGTGTGTTCTTGGTGTTTGGTGAATTGCTCTGCAGAGGAGCTTTTTAGGGCTCCCTCCCACAGAGGCCTCTGTCTCCTCAGCTCCTCTAAATAGCAGTTCTGGTGAATTCTCAAAAGATAGCCATCCACAAGCCAAGGAGGGAGGACTCAAGAAGAAGCCGACCCGGCTGACGCCTTGATCTTGGACCTCCAGCCTCCAGAACTGGGATGACAAACTTGTACTGTTTAAGCTGCCTGGTCCATTGTGTTTTGTCATATTTTGTCATGACCCATCTAGAAAACCAATAGGGTCAGTTGCACTGCCTGTGGTTGGAGATGAGTGAGGCTACATTAACAACAACAACTTTCCCTACCTTCATTTATTAGGAACACAGCTCCTCCTCCGGATGCATACACAAACACCCACACGGGAGGAGCTAACGCCATCAAGGACAGAACTGGGGGACAGTGGGACCTTACTGAACACCAGTCAGTGTGCCTGAATTGGGCGCCGCTGGGAATTCTTCCTCAGACGTGAGCCAGTCAGAGGCTTGGAAGTCACTTGCCAGTCGGGGTCTGCCTTCTTTTGTTGCCTTTGCAGACCTTTCTTCTGCCATGTGCTCTGGACGCATCGCTCAGTCACCACTGTTGCTCCAGCTGATAGCCAGCCGACCGCCTGGCACATGAAAGAGGCCATCCTCTATCCAGCTGTCTCAGCTGATCCACCATCTGACCCCAGATGCAAGAGCAAACCCAGCCAAGATCAACCCAGAAGGCCCTCCCGCTGACCCAGACACTCATGAGCTAAACAATTTCAGGCAAGGTTTCCTACAGCTGTGGCTATAGCTAGTTGAGGGTAACCATAACCTAAAAGAGGAAGAGCCGGTTGAGGGTGTGGTCCACCGTGGGTTCAACGGCCCCCACCAGAGACGCTGTAGGAAGCTGTGTAGACTGAAGGGCAACATTATAAGCTGAGGGACAGGAAGTGAGGCATTTACTCAGCAGTTTTCATTCCTGAATGTAAAGAGCTGTTTCCTTGGGCATTAACTCTCCTGAACTTCCCAGCTGTGGGACTCAGCCAGCTTCCATAGCTTCAGAGAAAGCCTTGAGGTAGAAGAATTGGGAGATCAGACAGCCCTTGCGATGAGAAGCCTTCTGGGTGCTTGGGAACTGTCCATCTTTCACACTTCACAGCAGTCAGAGGTGGGCCCAGAAGATGCGGGGTGAGTGCTAATGGAATCTACCGCCGATGGACAGGGTCCCAGGGAAGGAGGGAGACTGCCTTCAGAGAGGGAGTTTGAGAGTGCTCTGTAGACTGCCGAATATATGAATTGCAATGGTTATTCTTAATATGTGGGGGGATACCTTTGACTGTAAACATTTCAAGCAAAGGGGGAGTAGACACAGGCCTCCAGGAGCCTGGTGGGGGAATCTGTGCTGGGGCTGCAGACCTGGAGAATTCTTCTCCATTCCATGCAAACGGCTCACTGGAGGAGGCTGTCTGCTTTGCTCAGTGTGGCCGTGTTCCTGCTTCTGTAAGGACACGGATTATGAGCACGAAATAAGTGCTTGTTAGCCAAGCTTATTTACTCAGGGACTAAGTCTGTTCAATGGCCATTCCAATGGAAGAAGAGAAACATGTGTGTATGTTTGACTAGAGATGGGGGATTCACAGATGAACGGTTTGGGGAGAAATGTTTCCTACACGTGCTTTTTTTTTTTTTTAAAAGCCAGAATTTGAAAAGAAATGAATTTCAAGGAAGTGGCAGTGTGTGGATACTGACAGAGAGTGAAAAATGAAATACTGGGCTCGGGGCCGACCCCAGGCAACACTTCCTGATGTGTTCAGGAGGAGACAGTCAGCACCGTGGGACAGATGGGCTCTGCATGCACGTGGAGGATGGGACAGAATATTCTCTTTAGCAATTCATCTCCCCCAGAGGATGGGCAGGAAGTCAGGGTCCCTAATCTTGTCTCCCTCAGAGGTCCCAAAGGAAGTTGATCAAGAGAACATTTTGGGGGCAGATCTCAAATAACTTCTCCAGGAATACCTGTAGGTACCAGATTTCATGAACATGTCATTAACCCACTTCCTTCACAGGTAGGTGGTCCCAGGGAAAATGAGACTTGCTCAGTGTGTATCATGGGAGGAGGACTGGCCAGGGAATCAGAAGGGCTGGCACCTGGCTTGGCACTACCTTGCTGTTTGATCTGAACAAACTACTTATCTTCTGTAGGTTTCAATATGTCCAACTCTTTCTGTTTTTCTCATCTGTAAGGTAGGGGTAATAATAGCTGGGTTGTTTGAAGATTGAATATAGATTCATGGAAAATGCTGGGAGCAGCCTGGCACATACTATGACCTGTAGGCTGTTACTGTGATGATGACATGATATGATGATGAGCTGGGCTTTTATGATTTTACTACCTCACCTAGTGATATTGTCATTTATTGATTGTGTCTCTACCATGAACTACACTAAGTTCTTTCTATACATTTTGTCGTTCAGTCACTAAGTCGTGATCAACTCTTTGTGACCCTATGAACTGCGGCACACCAGGAGTCCCTGTCCTTCACTGTCTCCCAGAGTCTGCTTAAACTCATGTCCATTGAGTCAGTAATGCCATCCAACCATCTCATTCTCTGCTGCCCCCTTCTCCTCCTGCCCCCAATCTGTCCCATCATCAGGGTCTTTTCCAATGAGTCAGCTCTTCCCATCAAGTGGCCGAGTATTGGAGCTTCAGTATCAGTCTTTCCAATGAATATTCAGGGTCAATTTCCTTTAGGATTGACTACACATTACATTATTAGTTTTAATTTTCAAAACAACAATTAAAATAGGCAATATTCTTCCTATTTTACAGATGAGAAAACTAAAACTCAAGAAACTTTTGCTACTTTCCCAAGACCCCCCAAAAGCCAGTAAACCAGCAAAGTTAGGATTCAATCCCCACCTGAAATCTCAGTACCACTAAGAGTAATTCACTGTCCATCAAGAAAGACCAGGGTAAATCTTTGACTTCCTGCTTTACAGAGACACTTTCCATCTCTCTCTGAACCCTTTTTCTGATCGAATATTCTTAGTAGCACTTATTATTATTTGATATTAAGTTATATGTCTATGATCTGTCTGGCTCATGGAAGGTAAATTCTGGGAGGACAGTGTTCTTTAACTGTGGTGTCCCCAGCACCGAGAACTCAGCTGACACATAGTAGACTCTCAATAAATATTTGTTGGATCAGTGAATGAATGGTACACTTATTAAACACCTCCTGTGTGCTAGTGAATGTATTAGAGCCTCCAGATACAATAGTCACCAATGTAGATTGCTTCCGTATTGGGATAAAGCTTGGAGGAAGTTATAATGTAGTAGGTCTAGCTTCACAGTGATCTGGGAAAATGGGCTTTCTCACCCTACGTGGTCCTTCTCTTAAAAGCTTGGGAAATGGCACTCTGCTCAGGGCAGATGGGAGGTGCTGAAGAGGATGCACTTGACTTGAAGTAGCTTTTGGGGAGATGCTGGTACTGGCCAGAGGTGCACCTGATGGGCTTTCAGGACTCTTAAAGACTGGAAGAGACCAAATCCACCAATTTTTTTTTTTTTTTTCTGAGCTGCGTTCTCAGTCCACGCTTTGACTTGCCTGGCGTGGGCAGGTGTTTATGTGCAGTTTGGGCTTCAGTGCTGGGGTCTGAGTACAGAGAGATTGACCCTGTTTCACAAAATAACCCCAGCTCCGAGTTGCATCCATCCTCTTGGTGTGTGGACAGAGGAGAACTGTCATGACTCTTGAACAGAGGAGGTGGCTCCCTCATGAGGGACAGTTCGGGTGAGGTCTGCTCCCTCTTGCCTTTGTGTCTGTCTGGCCTCGGTCACCTGTCATCTCCTCCTCTGGCTCAGGGCTGCTGCCATATGCAAGTGCTGCGTCCCTGGAACACACCAGGCTGTTTCATGTTCCCATGTTTCCACTGATTCTATTTCTTCAAGAATGCTCTTTCTCCCTTCTGTGTTATGCATTCCTACACTCCTTCAAGGTTGAACTGAAGTATCTTCTCCTCCAGGAAGCCATCCCACCTTGCCATCACCTTCCCTGCTCTCCTTAGAATCCATAGCCCTTTTTGACATTTGCCACAGACTTCTGCCCACTGAACTGAGCTCTTGAAAAGCAGGCACCATTCATTCTGCTCCCTCATTCACTGCTCACTCCCAGTGTACAGCATTTTTGCATGATGGATACTTATCAACTGAATGAATGATTGTTCAAAGACTCTATAAACTCAAATAACCAGCATTGATCTCAGGAATCATATTGACCTTGCTGGGGTGTAGGGGCCAGGGTGCCCCAAATCAGCCTTAGTCTTGATGGAGGATTTGGCTAGAATCCAAGATCAGTCACCCAAATCCTTGGCCAGTGCCAGCAGCCAGGGCCATTTCTCCAACATCTGCAGAAATGCTGGTCACCTGTGTGCTTCTTATTACTCTCTAGGCTCTGGGTTGAAATCATAACACAGCATCCTTATCTTTCGAGCGAGTTTGAATGCTGTGGACCTCTGGGAGCCCCTGCATTAGTCTGCTCCAGGCTTTGTTCAGCTCTTCAGTCCCACCATACCCTGCCATCTGGCAGCTGGGTCAACTCAAAGGCAGGATGGAACCAGAAATCAAGTTCACTCTTTCCAAGGAGGTGCCCTGGCTCCTCGGCTCTGTCTTTGATCAGGCGGAAGCTGCCTGCCACGGTGTCTGGGCTGGACTTTCGGGCTTGTGTTCACTCCTCTGTAGCAGCTGTGCACAGCTTCCCTTTACCGCAGGCCAGACTTTTCTCAGACAGCCTATTTCCATTTTGATGAGGCTCTGGGCACCCTGGGGCCAGCATCGGTCCATCCTGGTGTCCTTGGCAGTTGGCATATTACACACCTATCTTTCAGGAGCCTTTGATCACATTGAAACTTTAAAGCACAGGTTTGGGGCTTCTGCTGATGCTCTGCCTGTATCAGACACAGTAGGGGCTGGTCAGCCTTTGGGGTGGTGAGTGGTACCCTGCTGAGGGACTGGGTGTGGTCAGTCTCAGGTCGAGGGGTCATAGTCGTACTCTGGGGCATGGGGCTAAACAATGCTTTTACCCCTAAACCAGATAATGAGTTGGTTGTTGCAAGGGCTGTGGTTTTCCACATGAGGAAACTGAGGCTCAGTGGGGCTACAGAACCTGGTAGAAACAGCTTCCTTGGGGGGGTCAGCCAAGGACAGGTGGGCCTTGAAATGAGACTTGGAGGATAGGTAGGAGTTTTCCAGGGTAAAAGAGATGGAAAGGCATTCAAGGCAGAGGGAATAGCACCTGCAAAATCTTAGAGTGGTAAAGGAATGAAGCTCAGGCAGGGATGGCAGATGGGGCCAGAGAAGAGGGTTTAAGGAGGTACACGGAGAGGGTGGGGAGATCCAGATCGCAGTGTGAAGGGCCCTGTGGGTGGTGCAAAGGGGCTGTAACAGGGAGTCGCAGAATTTTGAGGAGGACATAACATGACAGATCTGTGCTTTAGAATGATCCGTGTGTTGCTCTAGGGGCAGTGGTTTGAGGGACAGCAGTTCTGGAGCTATTGCAATGATGCAGCCGCGTGATGATGAAGCTCTGGATGGCAGGACAGGGGGAGGGCGGAGAGGAAAGGGAAACACACCCTTAGCATCATTAGGGCTTGGATGCTGACTGTGTGTTGAGGGAGAGGAAGGCAGAGGCTGGAGGCCCTCGGACAGGTGAGGGATGCTGCTGTTCCCTGAGTCAAGGCGACGGAAGGAGCAAGAGGTGTGATACAGGAGGGGTGGACACGCTGATTTGCAGCACCCCCGACAGCGTCCAGGGGGCGCTGTCCAGCTGGTACCGAAACCAGGTCTCCTGCTGGGAAGGGGGTTCTGAACGGTAGGAGGCGGTATCTGGCAGTCTTCAGCTGGCCGGGTTGTTGAAACCACAGAAGTGAGAGATACCGCCCTGGGATGGCATTTAAATGTGAGATGGGATGAAGGCTGAAGGTGGCTCCTCAGTAAGAATAGGAAGAGCGTGAGTCAGCAAGGAAAGCTGAGCGGGAATGCTCAGGGAAGAGGGCGGCCCCGGTGACCCCATGTCGAATGATTCAGCGTGCTACAGGTCACTAACCTCCCCAGGCGGGTTGGAGAAGTGTTCTGGAGGAGATCCCTGAACTTGAGCCTTGAAAAGTGACTGCAGCTAGTGAGGAAGGGGGGGTTTGGGGAGGACAAAGAAGTTAAAGACACACCGAGGGGTAACATGGGACTCTAATCGGTGACATTCTGGGCAAAACCCAGAAGCGGGCTAATGAAGGATCAATTCCTTGGCTCTGGATATCTTCCCAGTACAGCCACCTGACCAGGTCATTCTTGTGCTTCAAAAAACGTTCAAAGTCCCCAGAGGCTCTGTCCGGTTTCCTTCCGAGGGTTCCGGGGATGGTTATAGCTCTTTCATCCCTCCTGGCTAACTATGTTTGGAAAAGAGTGGGTTAGACAGTTAACTGGGTTTCCATACTTCCAGACCTCTCAAAACTTTCAGTGCACTCTGTGAGTGTCCTCAAAAGGGGATTATAGAAGAGGTTTCCCAAACCCCAGTGACCACAGAACCCCTCTTTCCTGGGGGACCCCGGGGTCTGGAATTTCAAGAACTGTTTGCCTTCAGTACAGAGTCCTTATTTCTCAAAATGGCATGCAAGGTCCTGTTTACTTCTTTTAAAAAAAATTATTTTTGGCCATGCTGGGTCTTCATTGCTGCACGCGGGCTTTCTCTAGCTGCAGAGGGTGGGGCTACTCATCACTGTGGTCACAGGCTGCTCACCGAGGTGGTTTCCCTTGTTGCAGAGCACACAGGCTTCACTAACAGCAGCACACAGGCCCAGTAGTCATGGTGCGTGGGCTCAGTTACTTTGCAGCCTGTGGGATCTTTCCGGACCAGGGACTGAAACTGTGTCCTCTGCACTGGCAGGTGGATTTGTAACCATTGGGCCGCCAGGGAAGTCTTGCTTGCTTCTTGAGTCTAGAGTCTCACTACATCTTCCCGCCCTCCTAGAACCCCCTGTGCTCTGGCCACACCAGCCACTAGCGTGTTCCCTGTGTGCTATATCAGCATTTGTTGTTGGATCTCTGAGTAGTAGCTTTTTCCCTTTTGAGGGCAAGGCCCTTTCTCTTATCTGGGGCTCTCTTCAGTGAGAGCCCGCCTCCTCCAGGAAGTCTTCTCTGATTCTCTCAGTTGGGTTAAGTGCCTTGCCTGAATTCTGTAATGCACCTTGCTTGCCTCCCTCCATAGCAGCACTTTCTGTGGTGCTGAAATCGAGCACCTGCTGCCTTTCTCATCAGACTTTGCTCTCTTCGATGGCACAGTTGGGCTGGATTCATTGCTTGATTCCCGGGGTTGGCCATATTCTGAGAGCTTCTAATCATGGTTTTGAGTTCATGGAAAGATGGAGAGGCAGAGACAGAGATTGTTGTATAAAATGTCTTCAGGGCCAATATTCTTTGGCCTACTGTTACAAACCTACCAGCCTTTCCTTACATTCTAGAGACCTGTCCAGTGTAAAAGACACTTTCTCATAACTCTCACACTTCCTGAGATGATAAGTGTAGTTTCATACTTGATTATAACTTAAAAAGAAATTTTGGCATGCTGCCACCAGTGCTTTGCATACACAAAGGAAGACTGTCCACACATGGGATGGAGCCTCATAAACCCAGTCTCTGAGAAAGGCTGGTCCTCCCTTTTACATCCCGTTTGCAAGGTGAGCAGCACTGTGAGTCCTGGAAGGAACATTGTCTTCTGGCTTAGGAATCTTTCCCCTCTGTCTTATTTGGTCTTGCGCTCAGAGCTGTCCTGAATAACCCCAGGGGGGCGCCATTCATGAAAAGGAAGAGGCAACAGGATGGCCCTGGCTTGGACTCTCCCTGGAAGGCACCGGTTCCTTCTTGTTTCAGACACTGGGCTTTCAATGCAGCCCTGGAGGTGGGAAACATTTGCATTTTGGTCAACTGGCCTTTCTTGGGAGGCCTATGATGCAACTGAGCAAAAAGAGGTAGGATCAACATGCCTCATTCTGGAGATGATTATAATTTGCCCTAATTTGGAAAAATCCATTTTCATTGAAAAAGATCCTGATGCTGGAAGAGATTGAAGGCAACAGGAGAAGAGGGCGACAGAGGATGAGATGGTTAGATAGCATCACTGACTCAATGGACGTGAGTTTGAGCAGGCTCTGGGAGATGGTGACAGACAGGGAAGCCTGGTGTGCTGCAGTCCATGGAGTCGCAAGGAGTTGGAACATGACTTAGTGACTGAAAACAACAATAAGTTTATCTTGTGACATGATGTGGCATGGTGAAATCAACATTGGACTAGGATTTAGAGTATTTTGGTTCAAATATAAACTTCATCACGCATTATCTAAGAAATCTTGGGCAGGTCCCCAGACTTCAGATTAAATTTTTTTTTTACCATATACAAATGGTACAAGGTGGTGGGGCAGAGTGAGTGGGTCAGAAGTCCTTGGGGGTCATGTCCCCAATCCAGCCTCAGACTCAGATGCTGAGGTCCCTGGGGGCACTGGTGTTGGGCTCAGAGGCTGTGGAGCATCTGATTAGTGGGGGTTGGAGGGATGGTGTTGGTGGGGGTAGTCAGATGACTTCTCCATGCTAGCATAAATCACTCTGCTCACCACCAGGGGGGAGATGGTTCAGGGAGGGTCTCGGGCATATTGTGGTAGGGAGAAGAGAGCGGAGTGGTTAAGGTAGAAGAGGAAACACAGGGAAAGGCTGCAGAGAGGCAGCAGTGTGGGACAGTCCCAAACAATCCCGCCTGGCCTGCATGGCTCACCACATCCTGCCCTCTCCCAGCCTCTTTTGGGATCAGTTATTCAACCTTGGAAATAGGAAAAGGAGTACGTCAAGGCTGTATCCTGTCACCCTGCTTATTTAACTTCTATGCAGAGTACATCATGAGAAACGTTGGACTGAAAGAAACACAAGCTGGAATCAAGATTGCCGGGAGAAATATCAATAACCTCAGATATGCAGATGACACCACCCTTATGGCAGAAAGTGAAGAGGAGCTAAGGAGCCTCTTGATGAAAGTGAAAGAGGAGAGTGAAAAAGTTGGCCTAAAGCTCAACATTCAGAAGACGAAGATCATGGCATCCGGTCCCATCACTTCATGGGAAATAGATGGGGAAACAGTGGAAACAGTGTCAGACTTTATTTTTTTGGGGCCTCAGAATCACTGTAGATGGTGACTGCAGCCATCAAATTAAAAGACGCTTACTCCTTGGAGGAAAAGTTATGATCAACCTAGATAGCATATTCAAAAGCAGAGACATTACTTTGCCGACTAAGGTATGTTTAGTCAAGGCTATGGTTTTCCCAGTGGTCATGTATGGATGTGAGAGTTGGACTGTGAAGAAGGCTGAGCGCCAAAGAATTGAGGCTTTTGAACTGTGGTGTTGGAGAAGACTCTTGAGAATCCCTTGGACTGCAAGGAGATCCAACCAGTCCATTCTGAAGGAGATCAGCCCTGGGATTTCTTTGGAGGGAATGATGCTAAAGCTGAAACTCCAGTACTTTGGCCACCTCATGCAAAGAGTTGACTCATTGGAAAAAACTCTGATGCTGGGAGGGATTGAGGGCAGGAGGAGAAGGGGACGACCGAGGATGAGATAGCTGGATGGCATCACGGACTCGATGGACGTGAGTCTGGGTGAACTCCGGGAGATGGTGATGGACAGGGAGGCCTGGCGTGCTGCGATTCATGGGGTCGCAAAGAGTCAGACAGGACTGAGCGACTGAACTGAACTGAACTGAACTGATTCAACCTTGGGGAACCCCAGTGGCTAAATGATGAGACAAATACCCGCCCTGGCAGAGTTGACATGAGGGTTAGAGAAGAATTCATCTTAGTCATTCAGCATGGCTCAGCAAATTATAGGTATTCTATTAGTATTAATTGCTTTAACCACTCCTGACCTATACAATTCTACCCTATCCACCCTCCAAAGCCCTTTATCCATGTGATGTGTTGCTAAACCAGTTCTCCCCCTTCTAGATTTGTGCATGATTGTACTCTAGAGGGCACTGGGTCCAGTTGGCCTATTCTACAGGTGGGCATTTCAGATCCATGAGTAACAGTTTGATGTTATTCTTTTTAAAATTTATTTTTTTAAATTTATTCATTTTAATTGGAGGCTAATTACTTTAAAATATTATAGTGGTTTTGTCATAGATTGATATGAATCCGCCATGGGTGTACATGTGTTTGCCATCCTGAACCCCCCTCCCACCTCCTTCCCCATCCCATCCCTGTGGGTCATCCCAGTGCACCAGCCCTGAGCACCCTGCCTCATGCATCGAACCTGGACTGGCGATCTGTTTCACATATGGTAATATACATATTTCAATGCTAGTCTCTCAAATCATCCCACCCTTGCCTTCTCCCACAGAGTCCAAAAGACTGTTCTATACATCTGTGTCTCTTTTGCTGTCTCGTATGTAAGGTTATTGTTACCATTTTTCTGAATTCCACATATCTGCATTAGTATACTGACGCTATTCTTATGTTATCATTCTCTGGCCACTGATTGAAAGTCACATCCCCAACACTTCCCGGCATGGCTCCACGTTCCGAGAGTTAGCACTACACTTGTCACCACTGGGTTTATTTTAGTGGCACATATCTCCTTCCACTTGAATGTCAGTTTCATTATAGTTCGAAATTGTTTCCTGTACCTTCATTATCCCCAGCACCTGGGACACTGCAGGACAGAATAAGTGCCCTGTGTATTAAAAGTGGTGAGGCCCTATCTTATAGGTAATGGTGGCCAGTTTTGTGACCTTGGGCAAGTTGCTTTTCTAAGTCTTAGCTTCTTCTGGGCTAAAGTCAGGACAATGATACCTGGAGATCCAGCCTGACTTCAGGCATCTCCGAGGAGGCCTCAAGGAGATGCCTTGAAGGGTAAGGTTTTTGAACCTTACCCTCACCATGGTCCGACTTTCAGCCTTAAAGATGAAATCTTCTTATACCTGAGATTTAGTTGGACCAGGAATGACTATTCCTACTGTTCTCATAAGAGACTGATATATAAGCCAGGAATGGTGATTTACTAACTTGTGCTATGGAAAACAGAATTACTGA
This sequence comes from Ovis aries, assembly GCF_016772045.2. Classification (NCBI taxonomy): domain Eukaryota; kingdom Metazoa; phylum Chordata; class Mammalia; order Artiodactyla; family Bovidae; genus Ovis; species Ovis aries. Next base: position 105,664,218 of record NC_056059.1, read on the forward strand.
GAAAAATCAGAGTTCAAATTGGTTTCAGCATTTTGCTGGAAGCCAAATTATAGCATGAAGCCTGTCAGGGCATTATGGAAAGAGAAAAGGGGGCGCTAGTCGATTGGTCTAAATATTTGTTATTTCTGGCATCTGGCTTTGAGAATTATGCATTCATTTCCAAAATCAGGAGGACTGGACAGGCTGGGTCTATAAGTCAGGGCATTCTTATCTTCGAGGAGACTGATGGTCTCTGCCCTGCGATGATTCAAGTTTCATTTTCAGGCTTTCATAGCTGATTATCATCACCTTATGAGAGACGGAGCTTGCCTTGGACTCTGTGAGTTTTAGTTTTATCTTTTAAACTTTTCCATCTTCTGGTCTGCTGGTGTCTCCCTCCTCGACTCTAGGTGGCTCTGAGAAAGTTGTCAATTAGATTGCACTACCCCCTGCCTGCTACTTCTGAGTTGAGCATCTGAGCAGCTCATCATCCGTGGCCACAGTGGTTGACTGGGGACATGAATGTCAGCTGAGTAGCTGAGTAATGCAATCAAAATCTTTTTGTTTGCTATCTGAACACTGGGGAACGGTAGACTATTTGCAAAGCTGGCCGCTATTATGGTCTCCCATCTCCTGTGCCCCTTTGCAATGTGACTTTAGCCACGTCCCATGAAGAGGTGGAGTCTAGTTCCCCTCCTCTTGAATTTGGGCTGGTCCCATGAGTTGCTTTGATCAGTCAAAGAGATGCTTTTTGAGTTCTGAACCTCAGTCTTTAGAGACTTTGCAGAATCTGTTCTCATTCTTGGAATCCTGTTGCCTTGTGAACAAGCCAGGCTGCGAAAACACTTGATGCAGACAGAGATGATGGAGAGAGAAGCCCAGACATCCCAGCTACTCTAGCTATCTCATTTGAGGCCCCTGACACATGAATCAGGCCATCTGAGACCAACCAGCCTCCTGCTGACACCCTCTAACTACAAATGCCTGGTCAGCTCCAGAACCTGCCACATGGATTGAAAGAACTACTCAGCTGATCCTCACCTGACCTGCTGACCCACACAACTGTGAGCAGAAAAATGGCTGTTCCTTTAGGTCACCAGTTTTTGTGGTGTTTTGTTCCATAGCACTAGAAATATGATTTTTTTCCTCCTATTGGCGACCAAGATGAGAAGGTGCAAGGCTGGGGCTACAAGAGGCTGCTGTACTGAGAAACTCAGAAGCAGAGACCAGCAGAGTGGAGAGATGAGAGGGTTGAAACCATGAATGGTATTATTTGAGTCCCTGAATCCAGGCAAGACTTAAGTTGGCTGCCTTACTAGCTTCCCTGTTGAGCAAAAGAAAAACTTTGTGCTTTAGTTTTTAAGTTAGTATGAGCTAGGATTCTGTCACCTGCAAATTAAGGAGTCCTAACTGATACACACTCATTGGCTGGGTGTGTGGTTTGCTTGCTGTTGTTGTTTTAGTCACTAAGTCATGTCCGACTCTTTGTGATCCCATGGACTGTAGCTTGCCAGGCTCCTCTGTCCATGGGATTGTCCAGGCAAGAATACTGGAGTGGGTTGCCATTTCCTCCTTCAGGGGATCTTTACGACCCAGGGATTGAACTGCATCCACCTGCATTGGCAGGTGGATTTTTTACCTCTGAGCCAGCGGGGCTTCCAGGTTTCAGCCAAATTTTACTTCCTAGTGACTTCTGGTAGCTTTTAAGTATGTCAGTCAAAGTTCCTAGATTAAATAAACCTCATTAACAATCTGCTCATTCACCAGCTCTCTGTTTATTGCTCATTATGGCACAAGGGACTGTGGTTACTGCTAGGGATTTAGTAGGTGGTGCTAGCGGTAAAGAACCTGCCTGCCTGCAGGAGATGCGAGTGACGTGGGTTCAGTCCCTGGGTTGGGAAGACCCCCTGGATTAAGAAGTGGCAACCCACTCCAGTATTCTTGCCTGGAGAATCCCATGGACAGAGGAGACTGGCGGGCTGCAGTCGATAGGGTCTCAAAGAGTTGGACACGACTAAAGTGAAACATTCTTCTTCTTCATGACATACTGTGTGTCCCCACTGTCCACTTCAGGCTATTTAGTTAGAACTGGATTAAATTACAAGAAGGTAAAGAAATGGGCATTATAAGCACATGCACAACCTACCCCACAATTTTGTTGTGAGAATCAAAGGGGATAATGTGTGTGAAAACATCTACCATCGTTCTAGCATAAAAACATTTATTTTTAGTTTTGCTCATGGGATGAAACCACAAGCCCATTTCTGAAGGATCTGATCCCATCACTGAAAATACTTTCATGTAGCTGTTCTTTTTTACTTCTAAATCTTACTTGGAATGCAACATTCTCAGTTTGGCAAACAGTAGGGTAGTGAATAGCGGAGATGTGTCTGCTCTAAATTCAAGAGGCATACAGTCCTGGAATTCCTGCAGATCTGGGCTTCCAACACACTTCTGAAATACGGCCTCCGTCTTTTCACCACCCACACTTCCTGCTGAGAACCCAAGTTTTTTTTTTTTCCTTTCCTTTGCCTTTATTACTTCCAAGCTCTAGTTCTTGGCTGAGACAAACTGCAGTCCCCAAATGCTGTGATTTAATGAGAGGAAATTTACTTGACTTACTGTACAAATTTGCCAGGGGAAGGCATTCTGATAAAGATAATTACATCCACATCTTAGTGTAACTTACAGCAAATGTGAGCAGCTGCTGAGTCCTGTCACTCAACATGACCTCCCTCCTTTGGGGTGCACAACCAGCTAATGAAAGTCCAGTGGAAGGAAAACGAGAAGTCTGATAATAGCCATCTGACCGACTCAAGTTCCATCATTTATTCAGTTGAGAAGTAGCATCAAAATAGAGTGTTTCCTGCGTAGACTGAAATCTAACAGCCACAGATGGAAGCTGTTGGGGAGGGCTTGGTCCCAGGCATATTTAGGAGGTGGAGCTGGTGCCACAGTCATGATTTTTTAGTCTAGACCAAAACTAGTGACCAGCCTCATCTCCTGCTCTTATCCTCACATCCCCCTTGTTTGGTCACACCAATAGTTTGCTATTCTCTGAATATGCTATTTACTAGTTTACTCCCATGCCATTGGCCCTTTTGTTTCAAACACCTTCTTCCCATCTTCTCAGTCTGATGAAAGCCTAATCTTCATCTGACATGCAGCTCACATGCTTTCATTCAAAAGAATCTGTCTTAATCACCCCAAGCTACAGTCATTCTGTCCTCAGGGCTCCCATCACATCTTCTTCACAACTATATCACGGCATTTATTCATTCAGTCAATATGTAATGAGCAGTTACCAAGAAGATGGGATCCTGAGGTGAATCAGTTATTTTCTTGTAGGATTCCATAGTCTAGGAGGGGAGGCACTCAAGTTAAAAAAAAGACCACCACAATTCTAATGCAGTGATTCATCATGAGAAACACTGGGCTGGATGAATTGCAAGCTGGAATCAAGATTGCCGGGAGAAATATCAATAACCTCAGATATGCAGATGACACCACCCTTATAGCAGAAAGTGAAGAACTAAAGCACCTCTTGAGGAAAGTGAAAGAGGAGAGTGAAAAAGCTGGCTTAAAGCTCAACATTCAGAAAACTAAGATCATGGTATTCGGTCTTATCACTTCATGGCAGATAGATGGGGAAACAGTGGAAACAGTGTCAGACTTTATTTTTGGGGGGCTCCAAAATCACTGCAGATGGTGACTGCAGCCATGAAATTAGAAAGTTATGATCAACCAAGACAGCATATTAAAAAGCAGGGACACTACTTTGCCAGCAAAGGTCCATCTAGTCAAGGCTATGGTTTCTCCAGTGGTCATACATGGATGTGAGAATTGGACTATAAAGAAAGCTGAGCGCTGAAGAATTGATGCTTTTGAACTATGGTGTTGGAGAAGGCTCTTGAGAATCCCTTGGACTTCAAGGAGATCCAACAAGTCCATCCTAAAAGAGATCAGTCCTGAGTGTTCATTGGAAGGACTGATGTTGAAGCTGAAACTCCAATACTTTGGCCACCTGATGTGAAGAACTGACTCATGTGAAAAGACTCTGATGCTGGGAAAGATTGAAGGCGGGAGGAGAAGGGGACAACAGAGGATGAGATGGTTGGATGGTATCACTGACTCAATGGACATGAGTTTGAATAAACTCTGGGAGTTGGTGATGGACAGGGAGGCCTAGTGTGCTGCAGTTCATGGGGTCACAAAGAGTTGGACACAAGTGAACGACTGTACTGAACTGAATCCTTAAGGAGGCTAGATTGGGCTTCCACAAATGATGATATTAGCACATTATAAGGGAGAGCCCTGGAGTGCAGGTGCTTATTAAGCTTCTGCTTGTGTCACATTTTCTGATATCTCAGTGCATGGCCAAATCCAGACTCAGCACAGTAGGAAATTATACAACAGCATGCATACTGGGAGGCCTGATTCACTGGGCTGATAATTCCACAACCCACCACAGACAAGTAGATGTCAGGTGGTCACAGTGGAAGGGATGAGGGGTACATATTAAAGTCATTGTTCTGGAGACAAGGGGCTGAGGCCAAATTCCTGAGGTCCCTAGTATAGTGATAGGGGCACTCAACTTGGCTGGGTTTGAAGCTGGAAGAACTCCAAGGGCTTGGATCAAATTAAATGAATCCAATAATATGTACTTCATAGGTTATCTACAGCATCATAAGCAACAATGTGAAAGTATTTTGCAAGCTTATAAGGAAGAAAAATTAGATCGTTAGGCAGAAATCCCAGATCAGCACCATAGACAGCTCCCAGACTACCTCAAAGCTTCAGTAACTACACAACATGAATATGAATCCATGCTCCCTTAACACGGAGGCACCTGTGCCCTGGAGAAACAGACTGCTGACTGTCTAAATTATTGAGCTTACTTCATATATTCTCATTTGCCTTGGGCTCTTTCCTGTCATGACCCAGATGAATTGAATTTGGGTTTAGACATGAGGAAGAGAAACCCCAAATAAGAGTAGCTTAAGCAAGAGAGAAAATTTGACTCTCACATGCAAAGGTTATTGCTAGACAGTTCAGGGCTGTTACAGCAACTCTGTTCCATGAAGTCTAGACTTGGGACTCTTACTGCTCACTGCTGTGTATCCTTAGGGTGTGACCTTCGACATCATGATCTAGGTGGATGGTCAGTACTCCTGTAACTACATCTACACTGTTTCATTTGCTCCTTCCTCCAATAAAAGCAATTCTTCTGGTGTGCACTATGGACCAGAAATAGACTAAAGGGTGTTACATGTGTGAAAGTAAAAGTCAGTAATCTTGAAATCCTGAGATGAGAATCATTCTTAACACTGTCCTTTTCAATTGAATGGAGGTCCATTTGTGGTCCTGCTTCTCTCAGCTTCTGGAAGTTACTTCTCACATCTGCCTCTCCAGGTCTTCTATATTGATCCCCTTTTTGCCTGCTGTGAGCACATCTGATACTCAGAAAAGATGTTTTGGGAGCACCCCCCCCCAACCCGGGATGGCCTGGGAGAGACAGAACCTGGAGGGTGGTGGGTGGGGAACAGTCTCTTCTGAGTCTGAGATCCACAAAGCAGAGTCAAAGATTGGAAAAGGGCATTGATTCAGTTCAGTTCAGTTCAGTCGCTCAGTCATGTCCGACTCTTTGCAACCCCATGAATCACAGCACGCCAGGCCTCCCTGTCCATCACCAACTCCCGGAGTTCACTCAAACTCATGTCCATCGAGTCGGTGATGCCATCCAGCCATCTTATCCTCTGTCGTCCCCTTCTTCTCCTGCCCCCAATCCCTCCCAGCATCAGAGTCTTTTCCAGTGAGTCAACTCTTTGCATGAGGTGGCCAAAGTATTGGAGTTTCAGCTTCAGCAATCAGAGCCAAGAGTCCCTGAAAGCTTCAGGATCCAGACTGAGGGCAGCTCAAGGCTACTACTGTTAGAGCTGGGACTGGAAGCTCTTTGAGTCCTCTGTCAGACCAGATTGCTGACCTTTGAGAAAGCATTCAAATGCTGTGTCCCCAATTTCATTTCAAAACCATGGGATAAGTCGTGAAGAAGGCAGGGCATGGATCTCTATAGAAGAAAACTTGGTCCACTGAAGGGGAGATTCCAACTGCCAGAAGACTTTGGGGGATTCAGCTGTGAAGAAATCCCAAATGGGTTGCAATGTTGGATTAGCAAAGGCTTATTTTTAAATATTTCATCAGGCTAAACTTGCAGGGGACTCTGGTTTTAAAATGGTGAGCCCATCCATTCAGACAATGCTGTTTTTGATTCAGTTCTCCAGTGCAGAGGAGGAGTCTGGTTCAGGCCGTATGTTCGTCTTATCATCAGTTACTGCTGAGTCAGTTCTCCCCTCTGGTGGGTATGCCTTGTTCCTTTTGGCGAATGCCTGGCTGATTTCTGCATGCGTTCTGTTTTTGGTCTCAGGCAGGACAAAATACAAATAGAGAGCACCTGTGAAGCAGATTGCAGCAAAAACCAGGAAACAGTAGGTGTCCAGACTTTGCTGTGGAAAGGCAGAGACAAAAAGGCATCAGAAAGACAATCGCTAGACGGGCTGCAAAACCACATCTAGGCTGATTAAAAAAAAACAAAACAGTTTCCCATCCCTGGGTCAACATTTCTGGATTAAACACAGCATGTGCGAGGGTGCTTCTACAGGCCAAGGTGCCTTACAAATGTCTACTGAGACGTTCTCACATGAGGCACACATGAATCAGCTTCAGACCCTGGCAAAGATGAGGAAGTGGCAGATTTTATTTATTTTGGAAACAAGGCATATAAAAATGAATCAAAATGGGGACTTCCCAGGGTAAGTCCAGTGGCTAGGACTCTGAGCTCCCAATGCAGGGAGCCCAGGTTCCATCCCCGGTCAGGGACCTAGATCTCAGCTGTTGCAACTCAGGATTCCACATCTGGCAACAAAGATCAAAGATCCTGCATGCTGCAATGAAGACCTGGCATAGCCAAATAAATAAATAAATATTAAATTAATCATGACGAAAGCAAAGTGTGATGCTTGCTGAATGTTATCCTACATTCATATTTACCATTAGCCACATTCCGCCCTCCAAACCCCCGCTACTATACACATGAGAAAAGTGTGATGTCAAAAGGGAAGTGAAATTCCCCAGTTGATAAGAAAATTATAGAGCACAGGCTAGGTCAAGATAACACCATTGTTTTCTAATATGCAAAAGATGTAATTCACTGATTGCTATCCTGATACAGCTTCACACAAATAAGAGAGACCAGAAAAAAGAGAAATGCTGAATGTAATCACCCAACAGTACTTTATATATCCTGATTATAGCACTAAATGCTTGGACTGGAATGACCCTGGCTACTGCACTAGACCTTGAGCTTCTTCACGACTTGGTTACCTCTAGGGCTTCTGGGTCTATCCAGTGCCTGGCTTGTAGTAGTTGATTAATAAATGTTTGTTAAATAAAAGACTTTATAGGTTCCAGTTGTCAGGGCAAAGGCTTTTTCATTCTACAAATGTCTGTTGATTCAAAGATAACACTGTCTTTGAATGATACTTTACAGTCAGCAATATCATGATTTTAGTCAATTACACGCTACTCTTTGATTCGACAAACACTTGATTTTGACACATGACATAGTGTTGAAGGGCTTGATCTCTTGAAATCACCTCCTAGATCCACCGTTTACTGACTCTGAGGCTCTTGGTGCCTCAGTTTCCACAGCTGTAAAATGAGGATAATAATGGGAGTTGAAGGCTGTTGTAAGGATTAAATGAGACATTCTCTGTAGAAGTCATAGAGCAGTTCTGGATGGTATAAACATTCCACACCTTGGATGGCTTGTCTAGAAGGGTATGTGCCTTCCACTTGTCCACAGAGATTCCAGGAGCAGAATAGAGAAGGGAAAGCTTGGGCTCTGCAGTCGGTTGGGTGGGATTCAAATCCTGACTCCATCATTTACACAAGATGTCAACACTGAAGATGTGCCATTTAAGATAGAACTTCAAAGCACTGATTGAAATTCCTCATTTATACCACAGTTAACAGTCTATACCACATGTTGCTTTAAAGATGAAATGAGAGATATCCACCTTGACTTTCAACATCTCCACTTGTATGCCTGATGGCCATCTTGACTAACTGGGTCTCAGTAGAGCCCCTAACCCTGTTCCTGTTCTGGTCTTCCTCATCTCAGTTGATGGCACCTCCATCCTTCCATTTGCTTAGACCAACTAAACACTTTTTCTCTCTCACCCCTACATGTGATGTATCAGGAAATCATGTCACCTCTACCCTGATGTATATTCTGAATATGAGCACTTGTTACCACTTATACTGCAACCATTTTGGTTCAAGTTATCATCATCTCTGGGCTTCCCTGGTGGCTCAGTGGTAAAGAATCTGTCTGCAATGCAGGAGATGCAGGTTCGATCCCTAGGTCTGGAAGATGCCCTGAAGGAGGGCATGGCAACCCACTCTAGTATTCTTGCCTGGAAAATCCCATGGACAGAGGACCCTGGCGGGCTATGGTCCATGGATTCACAAAGAGTCAGACACGATTGAAGTGACTGAGCATGCACACACATCATCGTCTCTGGGTCGGATTGTCAGTATAACTTCTCAATGGATTTCTCTGGTGTCCCCACTTAATATTATGCCCAAGAGAGAAGCCACAGTGATCCTGTGAAGCAAAAGACAGAGCGTGGGGAATTCCCTGGTGGTCCAGTGGTTAGGAATCTGCCTTGCAATGCAGAGGATGTGGTTTCCAGTCCTGGAGAGGGAACTAAGATCCTATGTGCTGCAGAGCAACTAAACCCATGCACTGCAACTACTGAGCAGCAACTAGAAAGTCTGTGCACCACGACAGAAAGATCCCACGTGCTACAGCTAAGGACCTGATGCGGCCAAATAAAGAAAGAAAGAAACATTTTTAAAAAGACAGAGCATGCCACTTCTCTGCTCCAGATACATCATGACATCCCAAGTCATGTGAGCAAAGCCCAAGTCCTTACCATGGCCTCTAAGCCCAGCCACCACTCAGCCCCCTGACTTCTCTGACCTCCCTCTTCCACGCTGTTTCTCTGCTCCCACTACACTGCCTTCCTGACACTCCTCCAGTATCCTGCCTCAGGACCTTTGCACCTGCTCTTCCCTTTCCCTGGAATAATCTTCACATGTCTGCACATCTCACTTCTTTTCATCTCCGCTTTCTTTCTCAGAGAAGTTCTTCCAGCTTCTGCTTCTAAAGAGCTTCCCCAGCTCTCCACTTACCCTTCTTCACTGCTTACCAAATCACTCTCCACTCCCCAGCAGGATCCTTCATTAACCCTCTCCCCCACCAGGAGGTGAGCTGCTGGAGGACAGGTGTTATTTTTCTTGTGTTTTCAGAACCTGGGAGACCACTTGACACATAGTAGGTGCTCCAGAAGTGCTCACTGGGTGTATAGACACACTGAGGCTCAGAGCGGCTCCCTGCCTACCCCGGCCACATGTGGAGATGCCTGGGACCTCTCAGAGCTGTCACCTGCAGAGCTGGCTTGGCTTCCTTTCTCATAAGACCCAAAGGGTGGAGCCAGGATTTTTCTCACCATGTCACAGAATTGAGCCAAGAAACCTTCGGTACTGCGGGCACCTTGGGAAGGAACACTGCTCACCTTGTGACTCTCGGAAGCCAAGTTGATGGGAAGGCCAGGTGAGTGGGCCCACTTCCAGGGCACAGGCTCTGCCCCACTGACCCTCAGAGGATAAGTCACACTTATCGGGGGCGGAACTTGCGGCAGACATACGTGCCCCACAGAATCCCCCAATCCTAGAGCTGGCTCTGCAGACACCTGCTCCTGAGTGAGAAGCATCATTAGGCGGGTGTTGGGAGGTGGCTGGAGACCAGAGAGGAGAGAAGAGAACGGGATAGATAGGCATCTCCTCTGCCAGGTTGGTGGAGTTGGAGCTTTTACACGGATGCGCACTTTCCACCTCAGGAAAACAGATGGGTCCCTCTTTACAGATGGGGAAATCAAGGCAGAGGGAGGTCATCCAGGGTGACATGGACAGCACAGCTCTGCAGGTGGCGGGGTGAGAATGGGGCTGGAGAGGCGGAAGAGGCCAGCCCGATCTGACAGTGTGTGTGTGTGTGTGTGTGCATGCATGCACATGTACGCGCACACACACACACACACACACAAGCTCAGTCATGTCTGGTTCTTTGTGACCGTATGGAATGAAGCCAGCCAGGCTCCTCTGTCCATGGAATTTTCCAGGCTAGAATATTGGATTGGGTTGCCATTTCCTTCTTCAGGGGATCTTCCGGACCCACAGATAGAACCTGCATCCCCTGCAATGGCAGGCGAATTCTTGACTGCTGAGCTACCCTGGGAAGCCTGATCTAACCGCAGGATTGTTGACTTAACACTGATCTAATGTTCCCACCCACGCTATGGCATGTGTATTGTTTTTCCAACAAGAAAACTGAGAGGGATGCGGTTATGGGCGCCGTGTTCTGGACCCAAGAGACAAAGCCGATTCAAACCTGCCCATCTGTCCCCCCAGCCAGTGTTCTTCACACCGTGCTCACAGTCTAGAAAGTAAGGATGGGGTAGAAGATGAGGAGAGACAAGGCTAATGAGTCAATGAGAAAAACCCCAACTGTGCAGCTCAGGGAACTCTACTCAGTGCTCGGTGGTGGCCTAAATGGGAAGGGAATCTGCAAAAGAGGGAGTATATGTACATGTACAGCTGATTCACTCTGCCGTACAGTATAAGCTAACGCAATGTTGTAATGCAACTATACTTCAATAAAAATTAATTAAATAAAGAAAAGAAAGCAGTCCTCAAAAAAAAAAAAAAGGCACAAGAAAGTCAATGAGAAAAAGAAGCCTTGGGCCACGCGTAGCCCAGAGGTTACTTCAGGAAGTCAGGGCCAGCACTGGAGAGGGCGGGAGGAGACCTGGATGGATGGGGAGCAGAATGCCTGGGAGCTGGAAGTTCACCCTGGTCCTGGCAGCTGAAGGACCTTCGTCGGCATCTGCCCTAAATAATTTCCTGCCAGCAGTCATGCAGTGACCTAGCATTATTGCAAGCTGCGACTGCATTTAATCTGGGAAGAGAAATGCACTTATTAAGCACCTCCTGGGTGTCAGCAATATTACAGACATTATCTCATCTGATCCCTGTAGCTCACACTGTGATAGAGTCGTTTATCTTTCCTTCTTTTTTTTTTTTTTAACAAAAGATGAAACTGAGGATTAGAGAGCTTCTGAAACATGTCCAAGGCCTCGTAGGGGTCCATGAGAGTCAGGACTCACACTGAAGTGGGCCCACTTGGGAGCTCACACTCTCCGTTACCTCTGAGGACTCCCTTGCTGGTGTGTGTGTGTGTGTGTGTGTGTGTGCGCGTGTGTGTGTGTGTGTGTGTGTGTTTTGGGGAGGGGAGTGGATAATATGTTACTGGGATCCTTTGGTGTTTACGAACAGCAGTTGTGAAACTGATCTTCCTAACCTCTTACAGGTGAGAAAGTGAGGATCAGAAAGGGCAAGTGATTTGCCTGTAGTTCCCCAGCTGGTGTCTGGATTTGAATCTGGTTTAACCTGATCCGGCACTTCCCAGGTGGCTCAGATGGTAAAGAATGCACCTGCCAATGCAGGAGATGCAGGTTGGATCAGTAAATTGGGAAGATCCTCTGGAGAAGGAAATGGCAAACCACTGCAGTATTCTTGCCTGGAAAACTCCATGGACAGAGGAGCCTGGCAGGCTACAGTCCATGGGGGTCACAAAGAGTCGGACATGACTGAGTGACTGACACTTTTCCCTTGACTTGATCTGGAGGCCACTGTCTCGCTTCCATTCCTGCCTCCCTTGGGCAAACTGATTCAGTGCAGCAGGTCTGGCAAAGAACTGTCGGAAAATGTATGCGTCACTTTCCCCGTCTACTCTCTTACTTTACAACAACTCAGAAGTTCACCTTCTGCCCAGCTGCTCCTGAGAAGTTACTCAACCCCTCCTAAGTAAGGATGGTATGGGAGGGTCTGTCCAGTGTCCTCTGAACTCGGAGATTTTAGGCAGCACATCTGTAGTGAGAAGGACCCTGCCTAAGAAGCCACAGACCTCGTTCAATTCTAGATCAGACTCCAGCAAATATGCAGCTCATCATTGATGCTGGGGAGTGCCACAGTCCATCTGGGCTTTATTTCCCCCATCAGTAAAATGGACATAATCATATTGGAGGTTTTCTATGAAACACTTTCACATTCACAACCTTGGTTCATAAATTTAAAAAAATCTGACTACTCTAAAATCAAGGACATTTGTTCATAAAAAGCTACCAAATAGAGATGTTTCTTTGGGACATTAGTCCACCTTCTTGGTCTGCTGGCTTTCCATATAAAGTCACTATTTCTTGACCCAACAAAACAAACAAAAGGTACCATACAACGAGTACAAGAGCCACAAATGGGGAAGTATTGTGATACATAATGAACAAAGAATTTATACCCTGAATTTAAAATTAAAACACCTCTTTTTGAGTCAATAAGAACATGATGACCTTAATAGAAAAAAGGGCAGAATTTCTGGACGAGCTTTTCACAGGAGAGGAAATACAAATGGCAAAAACACTTGTGAAAAGGTGCTCATTGTTCTTAGCAATTCTGAATAATATGAGTTAAAATCATAATTTTATACCATTTCGCACTATCAGACTGGCAAGAACGTGAAGTCTGACAATGACACTATCAAGTGTTGATGAGCAACATGAATTTTCATACCCATGCAAACACAATTGAGTCTGTAAATAGCCACAGCTTCTTTGGGGCACCACTGGGCAGGACCAAGTCAAGGCGAGTTGTGTGCATCCTATGACCCAGCAATGACACTCAGAGTGGATCTGTCCTAGCGAAACAGAGCGAGACCTTGTGGTCCTTCCCCCCATGTCCTCTGCTGGCCTTTTGTCTGTGGAAAACGTTAGTCAAAGAATAAGTTTAATCAGAGAAATGAGAACATGCAGAAACAAAGGAAAACGGTCAAAGGAGACCAAATAATAATTTACTTATTAAGCACAGTCAAGGGCCTTTAGATCCTCAAGGGCTATAGACAATATTCTAAGCCATATCCTGTGAGCTGTCTTATAGATACTGAAACCCTCACAAGGTGGAGAAATTAACTACATGATGACCAGACTATAACTGTGATATAAGCTGCACCTATTCTGAGAACTGGCCTCAAGGAAATGGAAACCAACAGACCCTGGAACTGAACATTAACTCTACCTAAAACAATCAAGATGACTGTCAGAGCTGACTGTACTGTTTCTTCGTAGCCTACAAAGGCTCTTATCCCCTACTTGTCATGGGGGGAGTTGGTCTTTGGGAAGATGGCTGCCCTCCCCCTCAAGTTGCTGGCACCTAATATTCAGCAAACTTTCCTTTCTCCCAACCTAGCCTGTTCATTGGCTTTTGAGCAGTGATCAACCAGACCGCCCCCCTCCATGCCCCGCCCTTTGGGTAACACTAGAGGTGCACTCTTTAATTTTCTATTAATTAAAAGTTCAGTTCTTCCGTTCCACTAGCCACGTGCAGGTCCGCAGAAGTCACACGGCTGGTGTCTCCTGCATGGCATAGCGGATGTCAACATTCCCATCAGCATGAAACTCTTGTGCATTGTTCCAGGATGTTCATGATAGCACTTTTCTAGAGCAAGGAAATGGGAACGATGCCAGTGCTCATGGGAAAGGGAAGGGATAAATACATTGGGATACATCATACAAAGCATTCTTAGAGCAGTGAGAAGCAATGACCTGTAGCTGGGCATATGACACAGATGGCACTCAACAGCATATATGGCACAGAAAACACCTTCAGGATGATTCTCTTTGTATGACTTTAAAACCAGGAAGAGCAAAACCCTAGTTTGTTAGGGACACACTTATAAAGAGGTCAAATCCTGAAGAAAACCTAAAGAATAATTAGCACAAAATCCCTGCTAGGGACTAGAGAGAGGCACCCAGGGGATCAGGCTTCCCTGGTGGCTCAGTAGTAAAGAAACCACCTCCCAATGCCAGAAACACAGGTTCGATCCCTGATGCGGGAAGATCCCCTGAAGAAGTAAATGACAACTCACTCTTATGTTCTTGCTGGGAGAACCCCATGGACAGAGGAGCCTGGCATGCTACAGTCCATGGGGTTGCAAAGAGTCAGATACAACTTAGCCACTGAACAACAATGACAACTCAGGGGCTTGAAATGGCTTTCGTTGACTAAGTACACTGATTTTTCCCTGATACTTTTATATATAGTGCATCCTGTAATTATAATAATACATTTTTCTCTTTGGGTATGTGAATGAAGAATACTGCCTGCCGTATCAGCAGAGAAAAGATGTTGCAGCGGTCAAGTCATCACGTGAGAGCTGCTCTGATGGTGAGCCCAGAGGGAACTCAGGATAGAAACATAATGCCTCCTGCCATCCAATCATCAGACACTGTAGTCACCCCCCAACGGTACACCCTGAGGAAACTCAGGATGAGAAAACACAGGGTATTGCCCCAGAAAGATAAGGTGCACATCAAAGGACTGACTTCAGTGAGCCCAGACTATTGCATCTTCCCATACGTAGAAGAGCACCAAATTCCTTAACTTGAGATATCTGGTTTTCTTTACTTCATAGCAATCTTTGGGTGTTCTGACTACTGGTCTTTGTTGCAAAAGCTCCTATATATCCTAGTTCCCCCTGCTGCCTCTTTGGAACAGCATCTCAGAGTGATCTGAGATGCTGAAGTCCTCAGTTTTGCCCACCAAATAAAACAGAGCTCTCATCTTTTAGGTTGTGCAATCTTTTTCAGTTGACATGTATATGATGTATCTCATACTCTTCTGCGTATGATGCGTTTCATAACATAATTTAAAAATATAAAGTGTTAGTCACTCAGTTGTGTCTGACTCAACTACAACCCCATGGATTGTAGCCCGCCAGGCTCCTCTGTCCATGGGATTTTCCAGGCAAGAATACTGGCATGGGTTGCCATTCCCTTCTCCAGGGGATCTTCCCAACTCAGCGATCAAACCCAGGTCTCCCTCATTGCAGACAGATTCTTTACCACCTGAGCCAACCAGGGAAGCCCATATTTATATGGTGTAATTGAAAGAATCTAAACCCAGAAGTAATTCACTCATGGTGAACAAGTATCAAAAGGAACTTTACCAAAAGGAAGTGCTAAAGCTCAAGTCAGATGCAAGCACTTTAACTAAAAAAAATCTTCCAGGATGCAGAGCTCATCCTCCTAGCTGGTTCAGCTGAGGACAAGTCTGGAAGCGGAAGGAGGATGCTCAGGGTCTCCTGGGAGCCCTCAGAGGAAACTAGAGTAGTAGACACAGTAGAACCCCATCAGGTGTGGGTGCTGGGCCTTCTCACCCAGGTAAGCTTCCAACTTACAAAAAATAAGCTATAGTCACATAGCTTTCTCTAAATATACCTTTTGTGTTATTACAAATGACCATGAAAATGTTTCATAGTCTTTAATATGGAGAAAAAAATTTTCTTTTGAGAATACACTCTACCACCAAATTACACTAAAAATGTAAGGCAATTGTGGCAAAGTGCTACTTTTAGGAAAAGATCCGTGAGAGCAAAGAGAAATCTCAGCTTTATCCTCCAGTTTATCAGAATGGTGTGAATACATAGCAGCTCTTTAAAACTGCCTGCTTTCCTGAACAAGGAAGATAGATATGAAGTAAACGTGCGGGGAACAAATTTGTGAGCTCTGACAGATTAGTCCTGGATTCCATGTGTATCAGCCTTGTCGTGTGCGGCTAGGGGAGGGCATGGGCACTGCCTAGAAATCTGATCACAGTCACATGCTCTGGAGGCAACAAAATGATAGCCTGGTGTAATTCTGGGTTCACTTTAGAAGTAGCCATCACTCAGATGATCAAAAGCAAAAGGTGTTCTGAGTTAGAATGAAAAATTCCTGCAATAGTGGCTCTATCCTCCAGAAGAACTGACCAGAACTCTTCCTTCCTTTACTTAGAAACCTTCCCTTCCTCTTTCACACTAGGTCCAAGCACGTCCACAAACCCTTCTGAGCATATCCTACTGTTTGCAAGTTGGTGGCATCCCAAATCTCCCTGAGCACAGAAGACACATGTCACCCTTCTCTGGGTACCAGGAACCCATCACAGTGTCTGGTGTGGCCTCTCACACCAGAGAGGTGGGTTAATCATAGTGTGTTTAGAACAGTGCCCGGCATCCAGTGTAATGTGACTGTCAGCTCCCCGCTCTCTCTGTGGGCTCTGCACAATGTAGAGAGGATGTCTGAGGCTGGACCACATCAGGTAGAAAAGTAAAAGTCATTCGTGACATCTCCTATCCTCTTAGCAGATTCTCCCAAAAGTCCTAGTGTGTTTCTTTCTCTCCGTGGTTCCTCTATCTAGCCTCCCTTGACATCTCCACTCTGGGAGTTGAGCCCAGGGGTTGGCAAACTTTTCCTGTAAAGAGCCATCCAGTCTCTATCAGAACCTCTCAGCTCTGCTTTTGTGGGAAGGCAATGGGCGTTGATGAAGCACACATGAATGTGCTTGGCTGTGTTCCAATAAAACTTTATTTACAAAACAACTGTCCTTCCTCCACATTGGTTCTTGGCCATTCCCATCTCCTACCATACTTCCTGCTGACTCTGTACCTCTTCCTGCAACTTTTCAGCTGCTCACCTGGTGTCCAAGCCCAGCCAGGGTTGTAAGTTCCATGATGGCAGAATCCGTGTCCCCGGCTCTCCACTGTACCCCCAGCCCGAGGCAGTGCCCAGCTCATTGTAAGCATTTTCTTAATATAAATACGTTGAATGAAAGGATAAAAGAATGACATGGGGGGACTTTTATGGAGATGCGTGAAGGTACGAAAGGAGGTCCAAGTTAGATTTTCATAAGGAGACAAAAGCATAATTCTTCTGCTTAGTTTCCACACCCACCTGTGTAGCTGGAACACTGGCTCATTGGTGATTTACAGTGAGCTCTCAGAGGCCTGGAACACCATTTAAGAACTGATGGGAAGCCAGGTGCCTTACAGTTGTAACTCAATTCCGCAAAGAGCTTTAAAAGGTCAGGCTGTTCTACTGTAATAGCAGAGTGGACCTGAAACCCGAGGGTGCTTCCGGGGAAGCTAGAAGAGGGAGCAGGCATCTTAGGAGTGACTTACTTCTCTGGTGTGGGTTGTGGTTTCAAAGTCACTGGCGTGTGTACAGTTAGGGTCTTGGTGGTGCTGTCCAGGAAGCTTTGAGGTAGACACAGCCCCTGGCTTCCTGGTGGGTAGCGTTTCAATTCAACAAGCTCCCTTGGAAGCCACGTTAACAGCCCTGCTGACATGTCCACTCCCAGCCATGCCCTCATCCCTGGTGTGTCCGCCTCGTCCACCTGCTTTCAGAACCAGCATTGCCATGCTGCTGCCTGCCCAAGACAGACACCGGAAATCACCTTTGACTACTTCCTCCCTCTCTGCCTGTCTTTGCTATAACACAGTCTTGATGACTTTACCCTGAAACATCTTTTCTCTTTCTTAAAAAGCATACGACTTTTGAGAAATATCGTATGGTAGTCCTTATATGTGGAATCTAAAAAGAAATCACAAACGAACTTACAAAGCAGAAAGAGATTCACAGACTTAGAGAATGAGCTTATGGTTGCCTAGAGGAAGTGTCTGGGGGGAGAGACAGGAAGTTTGGGATGGACATGTGCATGCTGCTATATTTAAAATGGGTAAACAGTAAGCACCTACTGTACAGCACATGGAACTCTGCTCAGTGTTGTGTGGCAGCCTGGACGGGAGGGGAGTTTGGGGGAGAATGGATACATGTGTATGTGTGGCTAAGTCCCTTCACTGTCCACCTGCAACTATCACACTATTGTTAACTGTCTATACCCCAGCAGAAAATAAAACGTTTAAATTTTTATCAAGAAAGAATTTGCATATAGTAACTTGCCCAAACCTTAAGTGAACTGTTGTTGTTTTTTCGTCACTAGGTCCTGTCTGACTCTTTGAAACCCCATGGTCTGTAGCCTGCCAGGCTCCTCTGTCCATGGGATTTCCCAGGCAAGAATACTGGATTTGGTTACCATTTCCATCTCTAAGGGTTCTTCCCAACCCAAGAATTGAACCTACATCTCCTGCATTCGTAGGTGGATTCTTTACCACTGAGCCACCAGGGAAGTCCCTGTTAAATGCATAGTTCAGTGTGTTTGGAGAAAAGTATGCCCAGGTGTAACCAACACCTCTCTTAAGAGGCAGAACACCTCTATTCCTCCAGAAATTTCCTTGTGCCATTTTCTAGTCAATTCCCACCCCTCCACCCCACCCTTACTGAGCAACACCATTCTGATTTCTATGACTTTAGCATCCATTTCTCCTGCCCCTGCCCTGAATCTAGTTCCCAGCAGGCAGCTGAAGAAGCATTTTAAAAGCACAAAATGGATCATGTCTTAAAGTCATGAAGTGGCTTCCCAGAGTCCTTCGGATAAACCCCAAATCCCTCCCATGCTTTCAATGCCTTCAGGGATTTGGCCTCAGCTCCCTGTTCTCCCTCAGAATGACCTGCAATCCTCTCCTTTCCTCGGATGCTCCGTGCCTGTTTAAGGCTTCTGCCAACATCTTCTACCATCTCCCTGCCAGGCATAGCCTCCCTACCCATGCTCTGTACATGCGCTTCCTCGGTCTTAGCTTGAGAGGTCCTTACACTGGTCAGCCCAGTTAAGCCCTCCATTTTACATCCTCCCGTGAAACTACACGCTTCCCATGAGTCACGTCTGTTCTTCCTGAGATGTCAGGGTAGCTTGTGACTCACGGTTCACTTCCCTGTCTCTAGGTCTCAGTATGAAGCTTTCACCCGCAGGGGCTGAGCGGGTGAAAGACGCTCTCTCCCTCTCTCCCCCCAGAGAGGCTGGGGGCAGCTTCACGTCCTCTTGGAGCCCACCATCCCAGATCAGCATCGGCTTTCCTCCTCGCTTTGCATAGGCATTTGGGACATGACCTAATATTTTCCAAGTTGAAAAGAATCATCTCCCCTCCAGATTTTGTTGAATTCAAAAGGAATTTTTTAACTCCAGTGGAATCCAGCAGGCATACATTTGCATGCAATTTTGTTCCAACCAGAAAATACTGATGCTAACGGCAGAGGTCAAGTCATCTGAAGGCATTTACTACTGATGACCCAAGGGACCCAAGGATGCTGACCACAGCAAAGGTTCAGAGGAGAAGGCAGTCTAGCACTCTCCTTAGGGATCAAGGGAGCCTGGCCCAGTCTATCTAGAACACTTTGCAGGAGAGGAGAGAAAGAGAAAGGAGGGGGAGAAGGCAAGCTTTGGGAGGCCACGTGTCCCGACGGCTCAGCTAGTAAGGGATGGTACAAGTTTCCGGTGTTTATCATGGTTGATCTTTCTGCCCTGTCTCTTTCCAGGTGATCCTAAGATCTCACAGCAGGAAACAGCCTTCCCACAGTGATCTTGACAGCAACTGTCCCTTAGTATCTGTGGGTAGACACTGTGCTGAAGCCTTGACTTTGTCTCTTATTCTTTAGAGAGCCCTGCTACAAAAGTGGGGGCAATTCTCTTGTTTTATAAAGACGAAAATTATGGCTTGGAGGGCAACCGAAGTTGGACAAAGTTTGACCAGCCTGCTCTTTACCAAACTTTGCTCATCTCCGACTCTTGGTGATCCCATGGACTGCAGTGTGCCAGGCTTCCAAATTGGTGAGCTGCAGAGCCAGGATTCAAGGTCAGGTCGTTAGACCCCAGTGTCTGTGTGGTTTCTTCTTGTTTCTCATTTGTACCTGGAGAGTGGCCAAGATGGCATAGAAAGACCCTGAGGTCACCTTCTTTTAGGTCATAACTATCTGCAGGGCAACCATCAGTGCAAAAACCTGAAACCTACCAGAAAAGATCTTCTACAACAAAGACATAAAGAAGGAACCACAATGAGATGGATAGGAGGGGTGAACTCACGATGTGATTATTTGTACCTAACATAGTACCTGGCACATAAGGGCAATGAGAACAACCACCAATCACAGCTGCTGCTGCTGCTGCTAAGTCGCTTCCGTCGTGTCCGACTCTGTGCGACCCCATAGACGTTAGCCCACCAAGCTCCCCCATCCCTGGGATTCTCCAGGCAAGAACACTGGAGTGGGTTGCCATTTCCTTCTCCAATACATAAAAGTGAAAAGTGAAAGTGAAGTCGCTCAGTCGTGTCCAACTCTTAGCGACCCCATGGACTGTAGCCCACCAGGCACCTCCATCCATGGGATTTTTCCAGGCAAGAGTACTGGAGTGGGGTGCCATTGCCTTCTCCAACCAATCACAGCAGCTACCATTTATTAAGCCTTGAGTAGGAAATGGCTACCCATTCCAGTATTCTTGTCTGAAAAACCTATGGACAGAGGAGCCTGGCAGGCTACAGTCCATGGAGTCCCAAAGAGTTGGACATGACTGAGCATGCATACGATTTCTATGTTGAAATTCTATCCCCCAGTAACTCAGAGGGACTGTATCTGGAGACAGGGTCTTTAGGAGGTGATAAGGGAAAATGAGGTCATATAGGCGGGCCCTGATCCATGATGACTTGTTTTCTTGTAAGAAGAGACTATTAGGACCAGACATGCGCAGAAGGAAGAGCATGTGAGGATACAGGGAGAAGACGGCTGTCCACAAGCCTTGGGAGAGAGGCCTCAGGAGAAATCAACCTTGCAAAAGCCTTTGTCTCAGGTGTGAGAAAACAATTCTGTTGTTTAAGCCCCCCAGTCTGTGGAATTTTGTTATGGCAGCCCCGGGAAGTGAAGACAGTGGCTCTTAATTATGGCTGACATGGCTCCCAGAAGGGCTGTAGAATGGAAATGATTCACTCATGGAGACTACAACAAACAGAAGTTGATCCCATGAGAGGGTCCCAGTGGGGTGAGCTTGTGAGTCCTGCATTTTTCCAATGCCTTCATCATTGCCAGGGGCAGCCCCAAGAACCTGGCTCTCTGCCTCCGCTCCCAGCCAGAAAGGAAATTTAACCATCATCTTCCCTGGCTTGGGTCGGGAGGCTGACATTTCCCTAAATCTAAATGTGGTCTCCTGACCGGTGTCTCTGTCAGTGCGGCCAGCAGGCCCATTCGGTTTGAGTCAAAGTCATGCCTTCAAGGTTTCCTGAACAATCCCTGAAAACCCAGAGACCCTGGCGGAGCTCGAGCTGGCAGGAGCCCTGCTTCTGCAGTCCACAGAATTCTCCAGGCAAGAATTATGTCCATGGGCAACAGGAAATGTGTATACTACAATGCCAGGTGAGAAAAATAAAAACCAAAGCAAAACAAATGGTTCTAATTTTTATAAATATGAAAAATTACCAGTATTTGAAGGAAGGGTAGGAAACAGCATCATTAACCCATAACATGAATGTTTTCACTTCATTTTCTTTATATTTTCATAGTTTCTACAGTGCACCATGTAGAATTAGAATTGCCTCCTAACTATAGAAGGGCTTCCCTGATAGCTCAGTTGGTAAAGAATCCACCTGCAATGCAGGAGACCCAGTTCGATTCCTGGGTTGGGAAGATCCGCTGAAGAAGGTACAGGCTACCCACTCCAGTATTCATGGGCTTCCCTTGTGGCTCAGCTGGTAAAGAATCTGCTTGCCATGTGGAAGACCTGAGTTTGATCTCTGGACTGGGAAGATCCCCTGGAGAAGGGAAAGGCATTCTGGCCTGGAGAATTCCATGGACTGCATAGTGCAAGGGATCGCAAAGAGTCAGACAGGACTGAGCAACTTTCACTTTCACTTTTCCTACCTATCATCTGTCTTTCTATCAGTTGTCTTCTGTTACTTTTTTGGTGGTAATCTTCATTGTTGCTTTATGTCTGTGTTTTAAATTTGCATAAAAGTTCTGGGCTACAGACTCCACTCCATGTTTTACTTCTTTCTCCCCTGGGTTTAGATTTACACGTCTTGTTGATCAAGATTTAGTTCATTGCTTTTCACTGCCGCATAACTCTGGTACTGCGTACCTACTATGCTTTATGCTTCCCCCAAGGTGTAGCTGCTCAGGTTACCTTTCATCCCTCGTTGCCACAGATAGTACTGTAGTTGATATCCCTATACGGTCTATCTTATGTACCTTTGCAAAAATCTCTGGGCGGAGTTTGGGGTCACAGGATATATGGATACTTAATATTAATTGGGCTTCCCAGGAGGCGCTAGTGGTAAAGAACTTGGCCTCCAATGCAGGAGACACAAGAGACGTGGGTTCAACCCCTGGGTCGGGAAGTAACCCTGGAGAAGGAAATGGCAACCCACCCACTCCAGTATTCCTGCCTGGAGAACTCCATGGGCTGAGGAGCCTGAGAGGCTACATTCCATGGGACCGCAAACAGTCGGACACGACTGAGCGACAGAGCAATATGATTAACTGGCACTAGAGTGCTCCACCAGTGCATGAGGGCTCCTGTTTCCCTAGGTCTCTCTCAACACTTGGTATTCTCCAAGTGTCTAATTTTGACAACTGGGCAAATACACAGAGGCATGTTACTGGGGTAGTTTGCCTTTATTTGATTTAAACAAGTTGCTTCTCTTCCCCTGTGTTACCATTTAGGTTTCTTGTCTGGGAATTGCCCTTTCCTATTTCTGTCACCTCTCCCAGAGGGACGCATGCTCTTTGTTGACTTGTGGGAGGTCCTTCCTACTCTAAGTGCTGATCCCTGATCAGTTTAGAGGTCACACATGGCTTCTGTCATCATCTGTAGAACCCTTGACCTTGCTATTCCTCATTGGCTGGAAACCTACCCCCCCCCGCCCCCCGCCTCATTTTGATATAATTGGACCTGTCCCTTCTCTCCCCACTGTTCGTGCTGTTAGGGGTCTTGTTCATCCCCAGCCTGGGTCACAGCGATACCTTCCTACTTTGTCCTCGGTTTGATTTTTAGTTTCACTTTTCACACTTGGTTCTTGAATCCATCTGGAATCATTTTGCACACTTCATCTATTTAGTCCCGGCTCCTTCTCTTTAAGTTTGAAAGTTTTGCTTACACAAAGGGTTCAATAGAAAGAACTATTAAAAAAAGTTGCTGACCTATAAAATGCCCTCCCTCTAAATAGAAAGGAAGAAGGGACCGAATATTTTTGGAAGGCTCTGTGCTTTGGAACTTCTGAACTGTGGAGCCAGGGTCATATCCATGGACGTCCTGCCTGGGAACCAATGGACAATCAGCACTGCACTAATAGGCAACTGGGGAAGGGAAAAAATGAGCTGGGCTGAAGGTCAAGTTTAAGGAGGAAAGAAGGCCTGGCCATCAGGTGGGCCTCTCAAGACGCCCTTGTTTTATGGATAAAATCTTCTGATGATGATGCCAATGGCAGTGTTGAAATCATAGAAATCTTCTGTGGACCAGTTCAGAGGTGTCTGAGTTCAACTTTGAAGGCAGTGCGGCTGATTGGCTGACACTGGTCTGTAACTAAAGGTGATGAAGACCAAGGAAGTGTGGTTGGTCCTGACGGCAAGGTGGCTGTCATCAGCTTGGCTGTCCGTCCAGCCAGGGTGATGCATCTGGGCCAGGTGCTGCCGTATGTAAGATCCTCCTCCCCTCCTCCCCACTCTGCAAAGTGGATTTACTCTGCTCCTGACTGCTCTCCCCACCCCATCCCCATTCTCCTGCCATCATCCTAATCTGACCCTGAGGACCATTTCCTCTGCAGGTGACAGATAACCCCAGCCGCCAGGTCTCCCTGTCCACAAGCTGTTCTCTACCTGCTCAATCCATCCTCCAGGCAGCCAGGATGAGTCCAGAATGGTGAGTACTGCTTGATCTCTATCATTGTTTCCTAAATATCTGCATGGCTGATTCTCAACCACAGTTACACATTAGAATCATCTGGACCACTTTAAAAATACTGATAATTCCAACTCGCCTCCTCCCCCCAAACTGATTCAGAAGCTTGGTGATGGTGGTGGCAGGTCCCAAGTATTAATCATTTATCTTACGCACCCTTCCCCCGACCCATGGATCTCATATTTCTGGAGCTGAAAACCCCTGGTCTACAGGATCAAGGGCAAGTTTTCTAGCAGAGCATTCAAGGTCTAGTAGGGTCTACCAGGCATTTACTGATGAAATATCAGATGTCTGACACAAAGGCCTGGCATACAATTACTATTTGTAGTTAGTATATGAATATTCACTTTGTTTCCTGCTAAAGTATGTCCAGGCCCTTTTGTAATCTACCAGGAGCCCTATCACCCCAGAACTGGCATCGCCTAACTCCTCCTAGGGGTCTCAGGGGCACCCTGTGCTCACCCTAGGGGGCAGCAGTCAGGGACTCAGCGTCACACCCACCGGGCTTCTCCACCTGGGTACCTCCGACCACACGTCCAAGCCTGGCTTCCAAAACCCACCTGTACTTGTTGTCAGCTATGCAACACCTTGACTTTGGCTCAGGGAGACTGATTTGGGACTTCTGGCCTCCGCAGCTAGAAGAGAGTAGATTTCTATTGTTTTAAGCCACCCAGTTTGTGTTAATTTGTTACAGCAGTCCCGGGAAAGGCACATACTCCTCATTCCTCAACTCTGTGTTACCACTTTGCTGACTTGCATCCCCTTCAGACTCCCTGAGGTCCCACCTGCTGAAACTCATCCACCTGTCTGCACCTTTATCATCCCCACCCATGGTCTGTCTTCCACTGTGACCCATGTGTAATAAAGCTTTGCAAGCGTTGTGATATACTCTCACAATAACTCTAAGAGGAAGCTCTGTTATCATCCCCCATACACAGATGAGGAACAGAGGTCTGGAGAAATCCCAGCTCAGACAGCATATCAGCAGAGAGCAGGGACTCAAACCCAGGTCCTCTGATGACAAATCCTGAGGCCTCAACTTCTTTCCAGGCTTATTAAGTGCTACAAGCAAAGCTCCTAAAGTTGTGGCTCTCTTGCCGGGGAGCAGGGTAGGAAGATCCACGGAGTGATTGCCCGGGCCTCTCAGCACGCAGAAGCATCAGTCAGCTGGGAGCCCAGGGGCACGTGGTGATGAGCAGGTCTGCCCTGCAGGCTGACAAGAACCAGTGTTCATCTCAGTGCTGGGGAGAGTGGCCTCCGCGCCATGCCAGGGGCTTGACGCAGGATTCCTCAGGTCGGTAAGGGGGATAGCCATGCCTGCTCTGACCACTAGCTTCTACCCTAAATTGGTTCCCCTAAATAATATGCTTGAGGAATTTGACAAGACCAAATCCACAATCATTTAGACCCTTTGCTGTTGTTGTCATTTAGTTACTCAGTTGTGTCCAGCTCTTTGCGATCCCATGTACTGCAGCCTGCCTGACTCCACTGTCCATGGGGATTTCCAGGCAAGAATACTGCAGTGAGTAGCCATTTCCTTTGTTGGCAAAGTAATGTCTCTGCTTTTGAATATGCTGTCTAGGTTGGTCATAACACTTCTTCCAAGGAGTACGTGTCTTTTAATTTCATGGCTGCACTCACCATCTGCAGTGATTTTGGAGCCCCCCAAAATAAAGTCTGACACTGTTTCCACTGTTTCTCCATTTATTTGCCATGAAGTGATGGGACTGGATGCCACGATCTTAGTTTTCTGAATGTTGAGCTTTAAGCTAACGTTTCACTCTCTTCTTTCACTTTCCTCAAGAGGCTCTTTAGTTCCTCTTCACTTTCTGCCCCAAATGCCAAAGGCAGTGACACGACCTGAGCCTGATGCCTCCCAGGGAATGGATCAGAGACCTGGCTTCCAGGCCTTCCCAGCCCTGTCTTTCTTTGCCAGCCCCTATACTTCTCCCTGAACTGCCGCAAGCCCTGAAACTTGTACCTGTAAAGAGTGATTCCCCCAGCCCTTCTATGACACCTGTGCCCTGATGCCTCTGAGAGGAATCAGCCAGTCTGGACACTGTAAGACTGGCATGCACAGGTGTATCACTTGTGCCTAGTGGGGCCTGGCTCTGTGGATAGGGGGCACCACTTCTGCCCCTGAGCCTTTAAATAAGGCTGTGCCCTCCTTCATCTTGTCCCCTGCCCCCAACCAGGCTCTCAGCATCCCTATGACTTCTCTATGAGAGCATCCTGATAGCGCAAAGGGCAGCATCCACAGATGTGGTGACAGTCTTGGCATATGGCTCTTGCAGAAGGGATATTATGGCACTGAGGGTCCTACTCTGCCCTGGCTCATCACAGCAGGGTGACCCAGCATGAACAATGATACCAGAAACCTCTCAGGCTCCTGCCAGGTGAGCGCCCAGCTGGAACTGAGTTGGTTGGAATGAGGGTGACCTCTAACACATCTTCAAAGCCATCAGTTATTGGGTTATTGTGGAAGGAGTGTGAAACCTGTAAAAACCATGATGGGAGACGAAGTCTGTGGCTGTGACTGTGTTCTTACAGATTCTCACCAGCTCCCGGGCCTCGGGCAAGTCTCCCAAGCCTGCTGAGCCTGACTTCCCTCCTTGAGAAGCAGCCTAGGGAGGGGAAGGACACAAACTTTCTGGTTTTTCTCCTTCCGGACACTAGGCAGCATGCATTTCTCCTTAGGTAAGGTGTGGCTATGGGATTTTCACTCATGGGAGTTTGCCTGGAACACACATTACTGCCATGCCAAGGTCTTAACTGGCAGGTGTGAGACTGGCCACATTCCTCCACCTACCATTGGGCAGTTATTCCAGAAGGGGAGGGTTCTGCCAATCATCATCCCTAAAGCTCTGGGGCAGAAAGTGAAGTTGCTCAATTGTATCCGACTCTTTGTGACACCATAGTCTGTAGCCTACCAGGCTCCTCCATCCATGGGATTTTCCAGGCAAGAGTACTGGAGTGGGTTGCCATTTCCTTCTCCAGGGGATCCTCCTGACCCAGCGATAGAACCCAGGTCTCCCTTATTGCAGGCAGAATGCTTTACCGTCTGAGCCACCATATGCTAGGGGGGAAAAAATATCTGGGACAGAATCTCCGCTTAATCTATAGGAAGATGGGAAGCCGTGAGCTGAGAGAGAAACAATTGGAAGAGAATTTTCCCCACAACAATGAATATTTTACTGACGCCCAGCTGTGTTGGCTTGGAGCCAAACTAGGAGAAGCCATTGAAGGGTTGAAGTCAGTTGAACAGACAACTTGTTATGCTCTGAGCACGGCCAGACAAACGTGCCCCGAGGATGGAGTAGATGGATGTGGATTCCCTGGTCCATGGTCTCCCTGTGTTACTTATGTTTCAGAGATGCAGTGGCTGTAACTAAGTCAGGATGCTTTACAAGTTACACAGTGGGGCAGCCCTTAACTCTGAGACTGAGAGGACAGAGCAGTAGATGGAGAATGCGGAAGAGGAAGAGGGGGCTGGGCAGAGCCACCAGTTTGAATGATGACTTGGAACCTTGGGCTGACCCTGTCTACTCCCTGAACCTCAGCTTCTCTGTAGGATGGAGAGGATGAGAAACCACAGTGCAGGGCTGCCTGAGGGTGTCGTGAATTCCTAAAACCCCATGCCAGGGGCCTGGTGCAGAGTAACTGCTCCACAACTGGGCATGCAGGAGTTCCCATTATGTGGGCCTGCCTGCAGCAGAGTCTCTGAAATGTGCTGGGCTTGGTGCTAGTCAAGGAACAGGCAGAGAATTAATGGAGGGGCTGGGGAAGGTTGAATTAAGCCCCCAAAATGGGGGGTGGGTTCTTGCTCAGAGGTTTCTGATGGAGTCTCACCTTCGCCAGTGGTGTCATCTGCTCTCTGGGCAGTGGGGAGCTCTGGTGGGCCTTAGAGCAGGGAAGCCTGATCCTCCCTCTTGGAGTGCAGCTGGCCCCTTGCTCTGTGAGGAACACTTGCAAAGTCCTTGTATTTTGTGTTCCTGGCCCTGGAGAGCTCTCTGATATCATTTATCTCCTCTCTTGTCTTTTGTGCGCCTTTGGTTCCAGCCACACTGGCCTCCTTACACAAAGAGAACTTGTCTCTGTTCCCTGGGTTATCATTCTCCTGTCAATGGTGGTCACCCTTGGGACAATGACCCCCATTATCTGTGGTGATGCTGAAGACAATGAGGGTGCTACAGGCATGGCGGGGTGGCATGGGCACTGGAACCATGACACAGACCTTGTCTCACACCAGGGCAAGTGCATTGCACGTTTGAGATTCTCACCGAGGTTTCCCTGCAGACCTTCAGTGATGCGAATCTGCCCCATGACAGCCCTTAGCACTCAGGGGCAACTCCCAAAAGATACAGGAGGGAGAAAGAGGATTCGAGTTTGGGCCAAAGCACATTTCTCCTATCCTCAGGCCAACAGAGTTTCCATTTGAGAGAGAATCAACCTCTGCGTTATGAATCATCCATCACTTGGAGGGGATCTCATGACCAAGAGCCCCCTTGTCAGTCTCACCTGAATGAATGGGAAGAGGAGGCCGATGGCGAAGTTGGAGAGCCAGTTGACGGTGCCCACCACGGTAAAGGCAGCTGGCCGCTCGGCTTGCTGGAAGAACTCGCTGGTCAGGATGAAGGGAATGCCACCTGCAACCAGAGCCAGGGCACGGGTTAATCATCCCAGGGAGGTTTGGCCACCAGCACGCATCTCTATTTGGCAGGGGAGCCCCTCCTGGTAAGAGGCAGCTCTGCCTGGGAAAGTGACACCTTTGGGCATGAGTGTTGGAATTATAGCCTGTAACCCCTAAAGATACACAAACCATTTCTCTGACCTGGTCCTCCCAAATGAGAGATGATTCGTCTTCTAGGCTCTCCTGTCTCAGTTTGGGAATCACTAGGTTGGACTTCCCAGGTGGCAACAGGGGTAAAGAACCCGCCTGCCAATACATGAGACATGAGAGACTCGGGTCTGATCTCTGGGTTGGGAAGATCCCCTGGAGGAAGGCATGGCAACCCACTCCAGTATTCTGGCCTGGAGAATCCCATGGATAGAGGAGCCTGGCAGGCTACAATCCAGGGGGTCGCAAAGAGTCAGACATGACTGAAGCGACTTAGCACACACACATAGGCTGGATTCACTCATTCCATCAAGATTCAGTGATTATTGACTGTGCTGGGGCTGGCCCCACAGTCCTGGAGGAGCGTGGTCATGCCCCTGTGCTTCTGAGACTCCCTTATCTGTTGGGGGAGAAAGGATGACTTGTTTATTACAAAGGAAGTGGGGGAATGATAACTAATGCAGCATGCGATAAGCGCTGGAGGAAATGCTCAAGGCAATGGAGGGGGTGGAGATCCACGTTAGCAGTGGTGGGGAGAGCTCTCTGGGCAGGTGATGGTGGAGATACGGCTCGAAGGAGGAGATGCAGCTTGTGAAGATTTGGGACAATCATGCCGATTGAAGGACGAAAGGGCAGAGACCCTGAGGGATGAAAAGGATTGAGAAGACTTCTGAGAGTCCCTTGGACTGCAAGGAAATCAAACCAGTCAATCCTAAAGGAAATCAACCCTGAATATTCACTGGAAGGCCTGATGCTGAAGCTCCAAATACTTTGGCCACCTGATGCAAAGAGCCTGCTCGTTGGAAAAGACTCTGATGCTGGGAAAGATTGAGGGCAGGAGGAGAAGGGGATGACCCAGGATGAGATGGTTGGATGGCATCACCGACTCAATGGACATGAGTCTAAACAAGGTACTGGAGATGGTGATGGACAGGGAGGCCTGGCGAGCTGCAGTCCATGGGGTCACAAAGGCTCTGATGTGACTGAGCGACTGAAAAACAGCAAAGTCTATAACAGAGGCTATCCTGTTTGGACATCTGAGGAAGAGGATAGAGGAAGGGGATGGGATGACAAAGCTGAGCAGGGCCAGTTTAGCAGCCTCTGGAGATCAAGGAGAGGGGCTGTCACTGAGGAAAACCGATGAGGGGTTTAAAGGAAGGGTTGGTGTGATCAGTTTGTGTTCCATAGAGACCACTGCTGTTTGGAGGAAGGACTGGAGGAGGCAGAGGTTGATGCAGGAGGCTATTGGGGCTGGCAGGAGCTGGTCTACAGGGTTCGGATGGTGGCGGTGGGGATGGATGGAAGGGGCTGATTTGGGTAGTTGCCACCCCATGGATACAAAGCTTTCAGGGTGAGCGTTGCACCCTGAAACCACAGCACTCATCGTCAGGTTCAACCAAGCAACCCAAGGTCACACAGCCAGGACCAGCTAAAGCCTGTGTCTCTCCAGAGCTTTCACTACGACTGCCCCAGCAGGCTGCCAGCAAGCTTTGGACTCTGCACCTTAAAAATGACTCAGAATGGACCACCCATGCCCCATGCCCTGCCCCTCCCTTGCTAGACTGTGAGCCCTCCAGGGAACCTGGCATCTCCATTGGCCTGGCAGAGTAGACAGGTGACTGATATTTACATACTTGAAGTAAATGCTTGACATTGATTTTGAACAGGTTTGATATACTGTTTGCTACAAGAAAGGTGGACGCTTCATCTTGGAGGTGTCTATCAAAATGACGTGCAGGAACAATGGCTGCACGCTAAAATGGGACACAACCAGCCTCAGGTCTATGGGGCATGTGTGACTGTGTTGGCGAGTGTGCCACACACCCACTGCCATGAGCCTTGCTGCACATCCCGGGGGGCAGTTCACAGCTCTGCTGAAGCCTGAACAGGGCCGAGGGCTGGTGTTTCACCTTCCTGACTGCCCTGGGTGTGTTTGGAAGCATCTGCAGGTAACTTATTAACACTGCTGCCGCCGGTTTATTAGTTTACAGTGGAGCAGAATGTTGACAAACCTGCCTCCGTGCGCTCTGTTTGCTGTTCAGGGCTGAGGCCACGGTAATGGTGCCTCCTCCCAGCACAGGACCTAGGACACACATACCAGGTACTCTGTAAAGGTTTGCAAGATCAGTGGAGGAACGGTTAAGACCCCTAGGTTCACAGGACATCTACATCATGTCTCCTCTCCCTCCTTCTCAGGCCTTCAGGCCACCCTCGCATGACAAATATAAGCAACCATGGCAATCCTGCACAGCCCACTGTGCCTATGGGTTTTCATTTCCATTATTTCCTTCAAACTCCCCAGCCATAGAAGGTGAGACATGGTGGGTTAGGGCTCTGGTGTCAGTAAGAACAGGTAGGATCCTGTTCTGGGTCCACCAGATCCCTCTAGAGTGCAGATCTATCACAAGCGAGGTAAGATAGAAGGGACTTACTAGTGGGAGGAGGGGGTTTGTGAGGATTAAATGAACTACTGTGTGCAATCACTTAGTATAAGTCTGCCTCAAGTGAGGTACTGAATAAATGTTAAGTTATTCAATAATTGTCAGCTACCAGAAAAAAGTTTTAAACTCATCTGCATTATTTCCTCCCATTTTATGAGTTAATTGTAACTCAAAGAAGCGGGGTGATTAGCCCAAGGTCTATTGACAGGAGTGATGACGGTAACGGTGATGACAGTGTGATGGTAATGGTGATGATGGTGATAGTGGTGATGGTGATGATAGAGGTGATGGTGATGATAGTGGTGATGGTGATGGTGATGGTGATGATACTGGTGATGGTGATGGTGATGACAATGGCGATGGTGATGATAGAGGTGATGGTGATGATAGTGGTGATGGTGATGAGAGTGATGATGGTGATGGTGATGGTGATGACAATGGTGATGGTGATGATAGTGGTGACGGTCATGAGAGTGGTGACGGTGATGAGAGTGGTGACGGTGATGATACTGGTGATGGTGATGGTGATGAGAGTGGTGATGGTGATGAGAGTGGTGATGGTGATGGTGATGACAATGGTGATGGTGATGAGAGTGGTGATGGTGATGAGAGTGGTGACGGTGAGAGTGGTGATGGTGATGATACTGGTGATGGTGATGAGAGTGGTGATGGTGATGAGAGTGGTGATGGTGATGAGAGTGGTGATGGTGATGATAGTGGTGATGGTGATGAGAGTGGTGATGGTGATGACAATGGTGATGGTGATGATAGTGGTGACGGTGATGAGAGTGGTGATGGTGATGAGAGTGGTGATGGTGATGAGAGTGGTGATGGTGATGGTGATGACAATGGTGATGGTGATGAGAGTGGTGATGGTGATGAGAGTGGTGATGGTGATGACAATGGTGATGGTGATGAGAGTGGTGATGGTGATGAGAGTGGTGATGGTGATGACAATGGTGATGGTGATGGTAGTGGTAATGGTGATGGTGGTGATAATGCCACTGGTGGTGATGATGGTGCTAGTAATGATGGTGGCAGTGGTGATGATAATGATGCTAGTGATAATGATGGTGATGATGGTGATGGTGGTAGTGATGATGCTAGCAAGGATGGTGATAATGACAGTGATCATGACAGAAATGATGGTGATAATGATGAAGGTAGAGATAATGGTGTTGCTGCAGCTGCTGAATGATGGTGGTGGTAACTGTGGCAGGCATTGGGAAAAGCTCTTAACATACATTATTTCACTTAATTATCATGACTATGTGGTCGTAGGATTCCCTGGTTGCTCAGATGGTAAAGAGTCTGCCTGCAATGCGGGAGACCCAGGTTCAATCCTTGGGTCGGGAAGATCCCCTGGAGAAGGAAATGGCAACCCACTCCAGTATTCTTGCCTGGGAAATCCCATGGATGGAGGAGCCTGGTGAGCTACGGTCCATAGGGTCGCAAAGAGTTGGACACGAGTGATCGACTTCACTTTCACTTTTTTTGTGCCCTATGTGGTAGTACCACATGATAGTTAGAGCATGGCTGGGGGTATCACACAGTGGTTAGTGCATGGGATGGGATGTATTTATTCATGGTTAAGGGCACTGGGCAGTATATGGCACTCAGCTTCTGTGTCTCTGGCTCCGCTGTTGTGACAATCAAGTTTTCTTGGACAACTGCAACCCTGGTGTGCACCATGAGGAGCTGTCTGACACAGGTCTAGCCTTTCAACCTTTCTCCTGCAGGAGACAAATCTGATTTCAATTCCCACATCTCTCTCTACTGGCTATGTGACCAAGTGAGTGAGTGAAAGTCACTCAGTCGTGTCCGACTCTTTGCGACCCCATGGACTGTAGTCCCGCCAGGTTCCTCTGTCCATGGGATTCTCCAGGCAAGAGTACTGGAGGTAAGGACATCTATGGCTCTCCATTTTCACATCTATGAAATGATGCTAAGACTAGTTCCCACCCCTTAGCATTGTTTTGAGGATCAGATGCAGCAAGCTTAGCAATGTGTGTGTGTCCTGACATTTATGCTCCTGGCAAGCTTCCCTAAACATTTCCTTTAGTTCCCTTCCTCCTCCTCTGCTGTTTCCTAGCTCTTGCCAGGTACCTGAGAAAAATCTCAATTTCTACATAAGAGAAATAAAAGGCAGCTGTCCAAACTTTCTTATGATTCATATTCATTAAAATTCTTCAATGGAACCACTATCATCAATTTCAAAAGCCCTTTAAAAGGTCTAGAAATCCCTTTAAAAATCTCCATCAGTGTGTCTATAAATCACATAATCCTTTAAACACATTTCCCCCTGGAGTACTAGCTTTGAAAAATAGCTTATTAAAATTTTTAAATCAAATGTAATCATTTTGAAAATTCTTTATGGCTATTCTGCTGCATTTTTTCACTAGGCTTTATCTTGTTTGCTCATTTGCTCACCCATTTTCATCCAACGTTTATGTACCAAGTCCTTTGCTGAGTATTTTCAGAATCTACTAGTTTTCTGAAATCTACTGTTTCAGAATCTACTAGTTCACATCCTAATCCTCCACTGGACACGTGAGAAGACCAAGGCACAGAGTAGCAGAATGGCTTGTTCAAGGCAGTACAAGCTGTAAATGATAGTGCATGCCAAATTGTGTCCGACTCTGTGTGATCTCATGGACTGTAGCCCACCAGGCTCCTCTGTCCATGGGATTCTCCAGGCAAGAATACTGGAGTGGGTTGCCGTGCCCTCCTCCAGGGGATCTTCTCAACCCAGGGATAGAACCCACGTCTCTTGTGTCTCCTGCATTGGCAGGCGGGTTCTTTACCACTAGTGCCACTTGGGAAGTCGGACCTGGTTCTAAAACCAAGAGCTTCTGCTTTAGGGAAAAGATTGTCTCCCTTGCTCTTTCCCTAGGAGATGTTAGACAGAGGATAAAGACAGGGTTTCTAAAGAGGTTTGTTTTACGATGGTAAGCACAGCCTGCTGCTTGAGGACAGGGAGCTGGCACCAGAGCCCAGTTGATGCAGGAAGGAGGCTGAATGTTTGGGAAGCCCCTTAGCTTTGAGGCTGCCTGTTCAGCCAAATGGGAGAGGCAGGGCTGTCCTTTTGTCTCTGGGGAGCTCGGATGCCCACACCCTTGTAGCCCTTGCGAGGTTTGTCCCATCCTGACTCAGTGGGTGCCTCTGGCTCTGCAAACTGCAAGGTGGGAGGTTTTGACCCTCCTCTAAGCCTCAGTTTTCCCACCTATAACCTGAGCGCAGGGATGAGCTATTTGAAACCTTGGTAAAACCTGTTTACTTGGCGCATGTAAATTATGGCTATGCCAAGGCGCCCAGGCTAATGGCTAAGAGCACTGGCTTTGGAGTCAGATAAACTCTCCACTTCCAACCTGTGTGTGTGACCACAGGCAAGTCACATGGCTCTAAATTTTCCCGTCCATAAAATGAGGATAGAGATATAGTTCCTACCTCTTAGCATCATGTGGGGATTAAATGAGACAGGGCTGAGGACTTCCCTGGTGGTTCAGTGGATTAGAGAATCTGCATTGCAAAGTGGGGGGCTCAGGTTTGATCCCTGGTTGGGGAAGTAAGATCCTACATGCCTCAGAGCAACAAGAGAGGATCCGTGCACTGCAGTGAAAGATCCCACAGGAAGCAGCAATGATCCTGCGTGCTTCAACTAAGACTCGAGCAACCAAATACATAAATACTTACAAAAATGAAAAAAAATGAGACAGTGCTTAGCAAAGTGTACAATACATAGCAAAGGCTCAATCATATCAACTGCTATAGCTCTTCTTCTCTTCATTCATTCACTTAATATATGTTCATTGCGTATTGACTATGAGCCAGATGCTGGGGGGCTTCCCTGGTAGTTCAGCTGGTAAAGAATCCGCCTGCAATGCAGGAGACCACGGTTTGATTCCTGGGTTGGGAAGATCCCCGGAGAAGGGATAGGCTAGTCACTCCAGTGTTCTTGGGCTTCCCTGGTGGCTCAGCTGGTAAAGATTCCACCTGCAATGCAGAAGACCTGGGTTCTACCCCTGGGTTGGGAAGATCCCCTGGAGGAGGGCATGGCACCCACTCCGGTATTCGTACTTGGAGAATCCCCATGGACAGGGGAGCCTCGTGAGTTACAGTCTATGGGATCGCAAAGAGTCGGACATGACTGAGCAAATAAGCACAGCACAGCAGCACTGATTCTGGGATGTCGATGGTAAGAAGCAGATGTAACTTCTGATTTCAAGGAGCTGCCAGCATCTGGGGGCCCACTAAGTCAAGAAAGCCAAAGCCATCACAAGACTAATGTTCTCCTGGACCACGCCTCTTCTGAGCAATTTTAACCATAAAGACAGTTCATGTGTTAAGTACTTCCTGTGTGTCAGGCTCTGGGAAAGTTTTCCCTTTGTGGAGATTTAAATTATTTCAGAAATCAAGTGATAAATTCCATAGGGATATGGCATCAGACATGGTTAACCATGGGTAAGGAAGAATTACAAGTCACCAGGAGTCGCTGGTCTGAACTGAAAGAACAAAGGCAGCTTGCTCCTTTTGCATCCAGAGATGCTGCAAAATTGCGTACCACCTGGGAACTTTCCTGGCGGTCCCGTGGCTAAGACTGTGCTCCCAATGCAGGGGACCTGGGTTCAGTCCCAGGGAACCAGATGCCATATGCCACAACTAAGAGTTTGCATTCTGCAACTAAAGATTCTATGTGCTGCAATTAAGACCCGGCACAGCCAAATAAATAAATAAAATAAAATATTAAAAAGAATCAGGTGCCACCTGTCCAGCCCCACCCTCATCTGCCAAATTCAGAGACTGAGGCCAGAGAGGTGAAGTGTGAGTCTCCATGTTTCAGGATTTCCAAACTAGCCTGTCTGCTCTAGTCAATATCCTTCCAGGGAATTCCTAGTTCCTGCGCATACTGACTATTCCCACTGCTGGGAATGCCCCTGGCTTTGGACACACTTCAGGTCACAAGGGATATAGCAGCTGGTTTATCATGGGCTTGGCTCCCAGTTGTTGTTTGTTGTTCAGTCGCTAAGTCGTGTCCAACTCTTTTTGACCCCATGGACTGTAGCCTATCAGGCTCCTCTTTCACTATTTCCTGGAGTTTGCTCAAATTCATGTTCATTGAGTCAGTGATGCTGTCTAACCATCTCATCATCTGTTGCCCCCTTCTCCTGCCTTCAATCTTTCCAAGCCTCAGGGTATTTATTTTCCAATGAGTTGGCTTTTCACATTAGGTGGCCAAAGTATTGGAATTTCAGCTTCAGCATCAGTCCTTCCAAAGAATATTGAAGACTGATTTCCTTTAGGATTGACTGGTTTGATCTCCTTGCAGTCCAAGGGACTCTCAAGAGTCTTCTCCAACACCACAGTTCAAAAGCATCAATTCTTTGGTGCTCAGCCTTCTTTATGGTCCAACTCTCTCATATCTGTCCATGACTACTGGAAAAACCATAGCTTTGACTATACAGACCTTTGTCAGCAAGGTATACGGACCTTTTTAATACACTGTCTAGGTTTGTCATAGCTTTCCTTCCAAGAAGCAAGCATCTTTTAATTTCATGGCCTCAGTCACCATCTGTGGTGACTTTGGAGCCCCCAAAAATAAAATCTGTCACTGCTTCCACTTTTTCCCATGAAGTGATGGGGCTGGATGCCATAATCTTAGGTTTTTTAATGTTGAGTTTCAAGCCAGCTTTTTCCCTTTTCACTTCCTGGAGGAGGAAATGGCAATCCATTCCAGTATTCCTGCCATGAGAACCCTTGAATAGTATGTGGCTCCCAGTAGGTGATAGTATATAAGTTATGCCACCTTTCTCCCCTTTCTCCCAGCCTAACCACAGCCCAAGAAGTTAGCCAGCAGAGGTCCTGACCCCAGCCTGTGTTCTCGCTTGCATAGAGCATATCTCCTAAGGAAAGGGAAGGGAGGGAAAAGTGAGACTCAAGTGCGAATTGAACTAGACAGAAGGAGGAGGCCCTGTCCCCACCACCTATTCCTCCCGTGGATGGTGTCATGTTGTCTCCTCATTCCTTTATTCTTTGCTTGCTTATTATATTCTTTGAGGGCAGATATCTTGTTTCTTTTCCTCCCTGTAGCAACCTGCATCTATTAATAGATGTTTATGATTAATAGATGCTTGTGGAATGAATGACTAGACAGGAAATGATGACAGTTAAATAGGTCTTGTAAGTGTGAGTGGAAATTTACTCTGTGGATGGCGGGCTAACCAGGTCCTGGGGCCAGCATGGGGCAGAACACGGGACAGGGTCTAGAGGATGGTGTTTGGGGGATTCCAGCTCAGGATGGGGGAGATAGGATAGAAGAGGCATTGCCTGGAGGGTCCACTGGGCAGATCCCAGGGTCTAGATCACTACGCAGTGGGGTTTGGAGTTTGTAGGTGGGAGGCGCAGTGGCCAGCCAAAAGACTTTGGCAGGAGATAGCCATAATCAGATTTGTGATGGGAAAGTACTGCCGGGCACTGAGTGGAGCTTGCGTTGGTGAAGGGAGAGTGTGGAGGCAGATAAGGATGCTGGTTAGGACATGATCATTGAGAACTTGAGAAAAAAGCTGGAAAAATGTTTGTGTAATTTCTTCTTCATCTTCTGTGATTCTCACTGGAATTTGCATGGGATCAATCATAGACTTAGCTGCCTTCTTGAACTGTGCTCCACTGAAACACAGAGCGAGTCCCCTCTTGACTACCAATTAGTGTGTTTTGATAAAGACTTTATTCCAGTGGAATTTCTTTCATCTGGACTGTTAAGAAGACCCATTCTTCAGGTTGAAGGTTTCTGTGCTGGAGTTTCTGGGGGATGCTTTTGAAGCATTTCAGGAGAAAAGAGGCCACATAAGGCCACATGGACTCTGCTAATTCTAATTAAAAATGAAGAGCTGCACACTCGAATGAGTGCAGGCAGCTAATTAGCAGGTAGGAAAACACAGTTCAAATCTATCAGGGCCAGCTCACGGTGATGTGTTTGTTCTGCTTGGTGGGTTCACACCCTCTGATGATGCTACGAAACTTGGTCAGGAGTTTACATTTCCACAAAGTCAGAGATCAGAGGTCTCCGTAGTCAGCTCTCCTGGGCACATTTCAACATCCTTCCTTTGGTTGAGCACTGGAAGGGCTGTTGAAGCAGACATGCAAGGGTGCCTGGATAAGGAAAGGTCTTTGGTACGGGTGCTGCAGTTGAAGGCAGCCTGGATAGAGCCAAGGCAGTCACACCCTGAGCCTGGGTCTTGGCAGAGTGGTTTTCTATGTTCATTCCCTGTGCACAAATGACTGAGTTGGCTCTGAGCTGAGGCAGTGCTGGGCACTGGGGATACAGGTCCAACGGAGTAATGGTCCCCGGGCTAGATGGCATCTTAGATCCTGTGGGTTCATGGTGCTGTCTCGAGATCCCAGAATGCCGAAGCACATGTGGTTGGTGGTCCACCCTTATTTCAGGCCCCCCTCCCATCTCAGGGCAGCTGGCCCAGCACCCTCCTGCCAGATGCAACACACGGCTTTGTCTGGCTTTCCATCAGCCAGAGGGCTGGGGAGTTGACACCTCTTTCTCCCCAGACTGACAGCAGGGAGTTGGGATAAATACTTCTGAGGGGATGACTCTAAAATGTATATTTCCTATAGCTTTTCAGCAGGATTCTGCTCTGGTTGCCTGAAGAAGTAATATGCTCAGGATTGTACATTCCTTGGGTTGGGAAGATCCCCTGGAGGAGGGTATGGCAACCCACTCCAGTGTTCTTGCCTGGAGAATCCCATGGGCAGAGGAGCCTGGCAGGCTATAGTCTCTAGGGTCGCACAGAGTTGGACACGACTGAGCGACTTAGCATGCAGCAAGAACATCTCTTCCTTCCACTTCCTTCCTTTCCCACTTCAGTTGTCCATTTTCAGGTGTTTCCTGGGATCAACCCCCAAATATTAATAAACTACTTTCCTCGAGTCCTTGACTTAACATCTCTTTGTGGGGAAACTCATCCTTGTTTTTCAAAGTCCTGCATTGCCCAAGACTGAAGCCCAGGCCAGCCTGCTCTTTTCTGAACAGCAGTTGATTTATAATCTAGACTCCTGGGCCACTAGCTTGTCCCAGCTTTGCAAACAGAATATCCTGCATTTCAAAAACCCCGGTGGTGGTTGGTCACTGCAGTGGCATATTAACTTATCTCCTGACTGATTAGCAGAGGTTATTGTGTTTATGAGATGCGGGGAAAGAGAAAATTCAAGTTGTCAGTAATCCGGACAAACCGAACTGATCTCCAAAAGAACTCAGCAGCAGCAGAAGAGACAGTGGAAAGGGCTTTCAAATGTGAGTTTGGAGAGGGCAGGAGCTGGGCTTTGTGGAGACTCAATACATGAGCATGCTGAGAGCAAGAAAGGCGGAGAACGAAGTTTTCAACAAATGCTGCTGCCTGCTGCCAAAGGTGCCCTCGTGCCTGGCTATATGATAGAATTTAATCACTGCTTCTCTTTGGCTATAAGACGTTTCTGTAAACGCGACTTGGCTGAGGCTGACTTACGGCGGGCAGGCATTTTCAGATTCATCAGGAGTTTTCCTATGCTTTTTTCTAGTTCATCTTTGAGGGTGGCCATGTCGTGCCCCATTGATCAATGGGTGGGGGAGACTGTATGATGTGTTTTCAGAGACTTGGGGGCTGCTCTTGATAATGACATCGGGACACCCAGGGCAAGCTGAGATGGTCCCAGGCAAACCGCTGAGGTAGGAATCTGGCTCAAGGTGAAAACCCTCAACTGAGGTCCCACAGCTGGTCAGGCAGCGGCAGAGGAGGGATTCAAACCCGGGTCTACTGGACCTTCCATAGATCCTCTCAGTCAATGCAAACAGCTTAAAAATAATAATACCTACCACGTGCTGCCTGCCCATGGTGTGGCCGCCTGTGCAGAGCTATAGTAATTAATCAAGTGATTAACATATATATTAATTAATATATATTAATATATAATTAATTATATTATAGTAATTAAGAGCTGCTTGCTCTTTCTAGGTAGGTCGTGTTATCCCCAGCTTAAAGATGAAGAAACTGAGTCTCAGAAAGGGGAGGCGACTTGCCCAAGGTCATTCATCTAACACGTGGCAGGGATCTGACATGTGGTCTCCCTGCTGCGCCAGTGATGACACTGAGTTGGGCACAGGGAAGGAAGCCCACGGAAACAGTTAAAATGGGAGACCCAGGAGGGATGCTGGAATAAGTCTTGCGTGGCCAAGTTGAAGTGCTCTGTGCATGTGTGACCTCGACAGGCCTTGGGGCTTTTCCTGACTTTCCTTGGAGTGTCCTCAGCGGACAGCTGAGCTTATTCTTCTTTTCCAGGTGTCCTCCTCAGATCCTCGGGGTCCCCAGCTCCCACGGCCGTGGCAGATGTTCAGGCTGAGACAGAAACTCCCCTTGGAAGTTGGGGAGTGCTGTCTTTGCAGAAGTAGCAGCTCCAGCTGTGTTTTCATCCCAGATTGGCTGTGATATGCCAGCCTCAGTACAGCTGAATCATTTCCAAATCAAAAAGCTGAAGCCTATAGGGATCCGCTCAGCCCGGGCTCCTGAGGGTGAGGGGGAACAGAACCCTTCCTGCTGGGCGGGACCACAGCTGCCCACAGCTGGCCTGTTTTCATACCCTGAGTTCTCCTGCCCACAAAGCTGCTACCTTGCTGGACAGGGCAAAGCCAGCGAGGACAAGCTGCAGGTCCCAACCACACCTGGCCTGCACCCGGTGGTTCCTACGGGATCCCCTTCCCTTGCCTTCTCTTCTCACCTGAGAAACTCTCACCTTTTAAAATTTACCACTGCCCCCTTCCTCTGCAAGCTCATAACCCCCTGCCACTGGGGAACACCACCTGTCCATGCCCGCCCCTCCAAGGATCCCTGGGGGCTGAAGGGACAGGCCTGGCCTAGATGGAGTGCTTGGTGAGGGGTTATTGAGGGAAGGGGTGGGCAGTGAATGAATTGGTGGCCTTCTTAGCCAGGGCTGGACTCCAGGTCAGCCTGGCTCCTTTCTATGGAGTCCCATCAACACAGTTCCTTGTATACCTCAAGTGA
Source organism: Ovis aries (assembly GCF_016772045.2). NCBI lineage: Eukaryota > Metazoa > Chordata > Mammalia > Artiodactyla > Bovidae > Ovis > Ovis aries. Next base: position 105,705,332 of record NC_056059.1, read on the forward strand.
TGGGGAGCTTACTTCTTGTGAAAGAACGAGTTCAGCTGTTACATGGAACCTAGGCCTGAGTCCTGCTCCTCTCTGAGGCCCTGCCTTCGGGGTTCCTCCTTCCTCGAAAGGTCCTCCCTGAGGCTGGCATGTGCACAGACCACGTCTCTGTATCACTCACTGGTGCATCTTGGTACCTGGATCAGCACCTTGGGAGCTGCAAGCGGGGAATCACACCAGGGCCAGCGCACCGTCTGTCGCTTCTACACAAGCTGCTTGCTTCCAGATACCTGCATGGAGGCTTCCCTCCCATCTCTCAGATCTCTGCTCCATTGTCACCTCCCCTAAGGAGGTCTTCTGTGCCCCCTTGCCAGTCTCAGATAGCACCCTTCCACCATCTCCTCCCTCTCATTTTGCACGACCTTTCTTTCAAAAACTCAGTATTTTTACATACTTACATTTTTATGTGCTTACTCTAACCCTCCCCCAACAGAATGTCAGCTCCTTGGAGGCACACACATTGTCTGTTTTGTTCCATCTGTTCAGTCACTGAATCATGTCTGACACTTTCAACCCCATGGACGGCAGGCAGCATGCCACGCTTCCCTGTCCTTCACGATCTCCCAGAGTTTGCTCAAACTCATGTCCGTTGAGTCAATGATGCCATCGAACCATCTCATCCTCTGTCGCTCCCTTCTCCTCCTGCCCTCATTCTTTCCCAGCATCAGGGCCTTGTTCTACGCTCTGCCCTAAGTTCTAGAACAGTCTCACTGTATAGAGTATGAGAGCTCCGTGAACACTGGTCAATGGATGAATCCATGAATGAAACCGGCTGCTTCTCCACTGGGTTAAGTCTTACTCCTCTGCATCTCCCGGGACTAGAATGGGGTCATATGCATAGAAGGTGATTACTAACAACTTGCTGAATGAAAGACTGAAAATACAGCCACATTGCTAACATTTTGAGATTGGATCAAATTCCTTGCTTCAATATTCCAGTAGTGTCCCACTGCACTGAAAATAAAACCCTAGCTCCTTACGAGAGAGCTACAAGTTCCTCCATCTCTGGGCCCCTCTTTCCATCCAACTTCACCTCTGACATCACTTTTCTTCCTTACTGACAACACTCCAGCCTTCTCTTTACCCATCAAGTGAGTTTCTGCCTCAGGACCTTTGCACATCCTTTCCCTAGATCCTCACAGGGCCACTTCCTTCTCCAGCATCCCAGCCTTGCCTCCAGTGCTCACAGCAGCCTTTCCTGTCCATGCTCATTAAAGGCAACTCTTCTCTTACGACTCCAGCTCTCACCCTATTTATTCATTCTTAGTTCATGCCACTCATCATAAAGTATTAGTTTACTGGACAGGGTCCTATAAATACGCACTTGTTGGGGGTGGCCGCTTGGGGTCTGAGCACTCCCCCACTCTCTCCCCTCCAAGACGTAAGATGCAAGAGCTAAGATCATGTCTCTCTGCCATTCACCAGTGTGTCTTGGGTGCCGGATCAACATAAGGAGTGCTTGATAAATACTTTTAAATTAACGAATGCACCTTCCTGTCAACTTACTCATCCTGCTCCTCTTTACTGTACTTGATGCTCAAGTTCACGGAATTTGCACTCTCCAGGTTATTTTTCCAGTTTATAGGTCATAATTGTTTCTAATTATTTCATAATTTATACCATGCTCAGTTGCTTCAGTTCTTTCCTACTCTTTGCGACCCCATGGATTGTAGCCCACCAGGCTCCTCTGTCCATGGGATTCTCCAGGCGAGAATACTGGAGTGGGTTGTCATGCCCTCCTCTGGGAGATACTCCTGACCCAGGGATCGAACCCGTGTCTCCTGCATTGCAGGTGGGTTTTTCACTGCTGAGCCACAGAGAAGCCCTTTATAATTTATGTATGTATGTATGTTATTCACTCGGTCATCTCCAATTCTTTGAGATTCTATGGACCATAGCCCGCCAGGCTCCTCTGTCCATGGGATTCTCCAGGCAAGAACACTGGAGTGGGTTGCCATTTCCTTCTCCAGGGGATCTTCCCAACCCAGGGATGACACCTGGGTCTCCCGCATTGCAGGCAGATTCTTTACCATCTGAGCCACCCGGGAAGCACTTTATAATTTATAATCATGTATAATAATTTCAGGCTATAATTATTTGATGTTTATCTTATTAGATGATGAACTCCCAGAGATGGAAAATATCTCTGACTCTGTTTCTGCATCCCGAGTGTGGAACACAGTACCTGGCTCATGGTGTGTATTCAAAATATTTTGTTGAACAAAATAATTGGGACCATAACTGAGAATAGATAAAAGAGCAAAAAATGTACTGTAAACTGCCAAATAGGTTTCAGAAAATCCACGCACTGAAGCACATGCCTGAGTTTTCTTTATAAAGGAAGCCCCCACAGGCCCTTTTAAGACCTAAAAAGCTCGATTTTCTATTTTTGCACATGTTTTATTTAAACAAAAAAGCCGGGTGCACACAGGGGAACACCGCAGCGGTGAGACAGTACACGGACTTGCCCCAGCTCCTCCCCTGGCTCCTTCTGAGAAATGAGACTTCACGGTGGGTGAAATTTTCCATTAGAAACGCCATTGTCTTAGAAAAATAACCCTCAGCCTGTTCTGTTTGATGTCCTCTCAGAAGCAATTCTCTTCCCGAAGGCTTGTTTGATTTAGCGAAGACTCAGGTCTCCAGAGCTTGGCCTCCTGAACTGCAGAGCGCTGGGTGGGGGGTGGTGGGCGGGTAGGGGTGGGACCCACTTCTCCTAAGAAGACACCCACCAGGGGCAGCTTTCCTAAGCACAGGAAGCTGACCTGTGGCTTAGGAAACCTTGTAACAGCCCTGCTCCTTGAGTGCTTTCTGTAGGCTGAAATTCTATTAGGCACTTGGCAGAGATTTCTTTTACACTCAGCTTTCTCGTATCCATCATCCTCCTATTACAGGTGGGAACAGACCAGAGAGCTGAGCTAAGCTGCCCAAGGTCACACAGCTGGGAAGTGGGGTCCTGGCCTTAGGGCCCAAGACTAGAAGAGAATGAAGCCCATAGTTTCTTGACTACATCAAGCGGCCCATGGGAACATAAAATAGAGGAAATGCCATCTCATATTGCACAGTTTTCTTCCCCTTGTGCAGACTTGGAGCATCAAGGATGCTGTGACAGATGGGATGCCTGCGTGAGTGGTCGCTCAGTCATGTCCGACTCTGCAACCCCGTGGACTGTAGCCAGGCAGGCTCCCCTGTCCATGGGATTTTCCAGGCAAGGATACTCGAGTTAGGTAGCCATTCCATTCTCCAGGGGATCTTCCTGACCAAGGGACTGAAACAGATTTCCTGCATTAGGCGGATTCTTTACTGTCTAAGCCACCAGGGAGGTCCGATAGATAGAATAATGTCCCCGCAAAGAAGTCCACATTCTAGTCCCCAGAACCTGTGACAATGTTACCTTACATGGCCAAGGGACTTTGCAGATGGCATTAAGAATCTGGAGATGGGGAAATTCTCCTGCCTGTTCAAGGTGGGCTCTGTGTCCCCAAAATAAAAGTTCATGGAAGAGGGAGGCAAGGGGGTCAAAGTCAGAAAAAGAGACGTTATTGCAGAAGCAGAGGTTTGAAGATGGAGGAAGAGACGACGAGGAAAGGTCTGGCAGCAGCCTTGAGAAGCAGGAAGCAGGAAGGAATAAATTCTCCCCTCGAACTTCTGTAAGAAGAGCTGCCCTGCAGACTCAGTTTAGACTTTTGGGCTCCAAATTGTAAGATAATTAATGAGTGTTGTTTTCGTTGGCTAAGTTTGTGATAATATGTCACAAGAGCAAAAGCAAATAAGGCAGAGTCTAAAAGATACTCTGTTCTTGCAGACACTGGCGCCTTAGAGAGATTGCGGCTTAGAGCCAAGAGAGGGTTTCAAGGCCCTCTCTCCTCTCTGCTCCGAGCGTGTGGGCATCAGCATTTGGGTCGTAACCCGCTGCCCCTCTGCCCTGTGTTCTCTTCCTCCAGCTCTCGGGATGTTTTGTTCCCTCATGGTTTCACATCTTTTGCTCAGTTGACACCTTACCTCTAGGACCTTCCCTGACAAGTTGCAAAATCTTCCCAGAGAAGCTTCCTGGCCATCTCCCTGCTCAAATTTTCTCTGTAGTGCTTATTCTAGTCCAATATACTTGATAAGTGAATTTCATATTGTTTTACATTGTTCCCCTATACAAAGGATAGAAAGTCAAAGTGTTAGTTGCTCAGTCATGTACAACTCTTTGTGACCCCATAGACTACTGTAGCCCACCAGGCTCCTCTGTCCACGGGATTCTCTGGGCAAGAATCGTGGAATGGGTAGCCATTCCCTTCTTCATGATACACAAAGGATAACATCTGATTATAATAAACATTCCAGTTCAGTTCAGTCTCTTAGTCGTGTCCGACTCTTTGCAACCCCATGGACTGCGGCATGCCAGGCCTCCCAGTCCATCACCAACTCCTGGAGCTTGCTCAACCTCACATCTATCGAGTCGATGATTCCATCCAACCATCTCATCCTCTCTTGTCCCTTCTCCTCCCACCTTCAATCTTTCCCAGCATCTGGGTCTTTTCAAATGAGTCAGTTCTTCATATCAGGTGACCGAAGTATTGGAGTTTCAGCTTCAGCCATCAGTACTTCCAGAGTGACAGGCATTTTTTTTTGTTGTTCATTATCATTTTCCCCAGCACCTACAGGAGTGCCTGGCACATGGCTGCCATTAGTAACTATTCACTGAAAAAATGGATGCATTTAATCCTCACAACTTCCCAGTGAGGTGGGTGCTATTGCTATCTTTAATTTTCAGATGATGCCCAGAGAGGTTAAGCAACTGGCCCCACGTCAGTTGGTCAGAGGAAGAATAAGTACCTGAACCGTGGAGGTTCTTGTTCTAGGAGCTTCACTTTAGATTACTGTTAAGGGATGAATTGTGACATCTCTGGAATTTATGTATTGAAGTCCTAACCTCCAGTACCTCAGAATGTGACTGCATTTGGAAATGCACATTTTCAGATTAAATGAGGTTATATGCACGAGTCCTAACCCAATCTGATTGGTGTTCTTACAAGAAGAGGAGACTAGGACGTTGACACATAGACAGGGACAACCATGTGGGAACAGGGTGAGAAGTGGGCTTTCCGCAGCCAAGGAGAGAGGCTGCAGAAGAAACCAACCCTGCTGACACCTTGATCTTGGGCTTCCTGCCTCTAGAATTGTGAGACAACACACTTCTGTTGTTTAAGCCACTTGGTCTGTAGAACTTTGTATAGCAGCCCAAGTGAACTAATACACTCACTATACTTTGGTCACCTGATGTGAAGAGTCAACTCCTTGGAAAAGACTCTGATGCTGGGAAAGACCAAAGCCAAAAGAGAAGGGGCAGCAGAGGATGAGATGGCTGGATGGCATCACCGGCTCAATGGACATGAATTTGAGCAAACTCCGGGAGGTAGTGAAGGACAAGGGAGCCTGGCAAGCTGCAGTCCATGGGACCAAAGAGTCGGACATGATTTAGCAACTGAACAACAACAAATACTGGTTGAATTATGAGGCAGGGTCTGATCTCAACCTGCTTACCTGTTAGCCCCTCCTGCCGACACTCCCAGCTCCCCCGCGACACCACCAGCCTCCTGACTTCCTGCCATTTCCAAATATATCCTTCTTTCCATGCCTTTTAGCCTTAGGAAATGCTGCTACTACCTGGAATGTGCATAACCACCACCCCCTGCCTTCGCAATGATGTTGACTCCTAATTATCTGATATGACAAAAGAGACACTGCAGGTATGATAATATTAGGATCTTGAGATGGGGAGACTCTTCTGGATTATCCTACCCCATTGGGGTGCATGCAGAGTTGCTCAGTTACTCAGTTGTGTCTGACTTTGCCACACCATGGACTGTAGCCAACCAGGCTCCTCTGGCGGAGGAGGCAAGAATTTTCCAGGCAAGAATACTGGAGTGGTTGCCATTTCCTACTCCAGGGGATCTTCCTGACTCAGGGATGGAACCTGCATCCCTTTCATCTCCTGCACTGGCAGGTGGATTCTTTACCACTGAGCCACCTGGGAAACCCTCAGTCCAGATGGGCCCAATATAATCACAAGGTCCTTGTAAAAGGGAGGCAGGGGGTCAGAGAGGAGAGAGGTGCTACCCAGCTGGCTTTGAAGATTGAGGAAGCAGCCACAAGTCAAGGCATGCGGGCAACCTCTAAGTAGGGAAAGGCCAGAAAACAAACTTTCCCAGACCAGAAGAAACTAGCCCTGCAGACACCTTGACTCTGTCCCATTGATGACAGTTTCAGGCTTCTGGACCCCAGAGCCCCGGAGAATAAATGTATATTTGTTCTGAAGTTAGTGGGGTTTGGTAACAGTCACAGGACTCTGACACAGCCCCTGCCCCACCCTGCCTTGCCCCCAAGAATTACTTCTAGTAATCCCTCAAGAAGCAGACTCTGCTTCTGCTCCTTTTTATACCTTCCAGACCCTGTTTAGCAAAGGTGACTTCTTGCCTTGTAGTCACGTTGTGTTAGTTAACATTTACATTGCATGGGTAACAGGAGGTTAAAACAGAGCTTCATTTGGACTCAGAACCAAGACACAACAGAGGCGGCAATTCCAAAGTCAGCTGCAGGTTTCTGCCTGCATGGAAAAGGCCAACAAGGGCTGGTCCTTGGCTTTCGAATCCCTTCACCCACTGTGATGTTAGAAGTGGGTGAGACAGGAGAGAAGGGGAGAGGATTTGTGTGGAGATTGAAGGGTGCAGTTGCTGAACTGTGAGCCCTTCTGCCATCACAGGAGCAGGTGGGGCCGTCCATGTACCCCATCTCCTAATCCCTGGAGCCTGTGAATACTGCTTTCTATGGCAGTTAAAGTTCTTAAAATCCAGGCTAAGGAAGTGCTTATCCTGGATTATCAGTATGGGTTCTAAATGCACTCACATACATCTTTCCTGCCATGTCAGTAAATAGAGGATGTTATAGTCATCAGCGATTGTAGCCACCACCAAGAATGAAGAGGTGAGCCCTGAGGGAACTCAGGATCCTATGTGAAAACACAGGATACTGGTCCCAGATAGCTGAAAGTGAAAAAGTCGCTCAGTCGTGTCTGACTCTTTGCCACCCCATGGATTATACAGTTTGTGGAATTCGCCAGGCCAGAATACTGGAGTGGGTAGCCTTTCCCTTCTCCAGGGGATCTTCCCAACCCAGACACCGGACCCAGATCTCCTGCATTGCAAGCGGATTCTTTACCAGCTGAGCCACAAGGGAAGCCCAGATAGCCGAGATGCATATAAAAGGAATGATTTTAGTGAGCCCAGACTCTTGCATCTGCCCATAAATAGAAAAGGGCTGAGTTCTTTAACTTAAGATATCTGATTTTCTTTAATTAACAATAGTATTTTGAAGTCAGACTACCTGCCCTTTGTTGCAAAACTTTGATATAACGTCTCCTCCCCCGCCCCTGCCGCCCCTCTCAGAGCACTTCTCTCGGGTCGCTTGGGATGCTGCCTCACGGACTCGATGTCCTAAGATTTCCTGCCTAATAAAACATACCTCTCAGCCTTCAGGTTGCGAATTTATTTTTAACCACATTTATATGGGAGAAGTGGGAGGGGCTTGGGAGTCCATAGAAAAGGAGGCATTCAAAGAGGCGGCAGAGATTGGAGGGATGTGGCTACAAGTCGAGGAATGCTGGCAGCCATTAGGAGCCAGGAGGGAGGTGTGGGCAGATTCTCCCGAGCCTCTGAAGGAGCGCAGCTCTCCTGACACCTTGATTCTGGACGTCCGGTCTCCAGATTGTGGCAGACGAGGCTTCTGTTGTTAAAGCCATTTGTTCGCAGCACTTTGGTATAGCAGCCATGGGACACCAATCACCTAAACAGAGACTCCCACTCTCACCATCTCAGAGGCTGCAAGGAACAGCTAAGGGACAAACGCCTGGTCCCAGGATCGCTCCATCCCAGCCAGGAGGGAGACTGCTGCTGGGGGAACCACAGGGAAGTCTAGAAGCCCGGGCGGTGTCACCGACTCTGGGGCTGTAGAACCAGTGTTTTCAAAACTTTCCATCTTTCTGTTGCAGATCCAGGCTTCTGCCCTGAAACCCTGGAGGGCTCAAATTCACTCTCAGAACAGTGTTTGCTTAGGATTGCTTCTGAGGGACCATCTTTTCTGGGGACAACTTGGCAAACAGTCATAGAGCACACTGCCGAATTAACACGGCAGGAAATAAACTCACTAATTAACTCTGCCTTAGGCTGCAGAAAAGAGATAAGGAAGGAAACAAAGTGTCTGGAAAAACAGGAGGGAGAGTGGCAGGAAAGGTGTCGGAGTCAGATAGATGTAGGTTCAAATCCTGGGCTATCTCTGCACTACGCGATGTGGGCAAGGCAGGTTCCTGGAGCCCAGGTGACCCTGTCGCGAATAGTGTTTTCTTGGCAGGATGATCTGAGGATGAGGGTGACTGTGGTACCTAGCTCTGAACAGGTGCTTTGCCTAAGGAAGTTAATATTAATTTTACAAGTTCCTCCTGGGTCTTCCTGAATAAGCAGAAAGCTCACCGTGAGCTTGGAGAGCAGCTTGCCCCACCATCTGTTTGGCATTAGCGATGATGCGGATGAGGATAGCTGGATGATGGAAGTCTGTCATTTCCAAAGCCCACTGGCCCCATGTCGACTGCTGCCTGGGAGACAGAAAATATTTTCCTGCCAACATCATGGCTAGCTTCCTAGGGCTGCTCTAACACATCACCAAAACGCGGTGACTAAAAACAACATATTTATTCTCTCGCAGTTCTGAAGGTGAGAAGTCTGAAATGGAGGCGTTGGTAGAGTTAGTTTTCTCTGGAGGTTGTGAGGGAGAAACCATCCCATGCCTTTCTCTTTTTTGTTTTTACAATCGCTTGTATTATTTATTTATTTTTGGTTGTGCTGGGTCTTCACTGCAGCACGTGGGCTTTCTCTGAGTTGCACGAGCTTCTCACTGCTGTGGCTTCTCTGGTTGTGAAGCACAGGTTCTAGGTGTAAAGCCTTCGGTAGCTGTGGACAGGGGCTCAGTTCTTGTGGGCTCCTGGGCCCTAGAGTGCAGGCTCAGGAGTTGTGGAGCGTGGGCTTAGGTGCTCCACGGCTTGCGGAATCTTCCCAGACCAGGGATGGAACCCGTGTTCCCTGTGTTGGCGGGTGATTCCTATCCACTGTGCAACCAGGAAGTGTCCACACCTTTCTCCTGACCTGCAGTGTTGCTGACACGCCTTGAGGTTCCTTGGCTTACAGGATCATCACTCTGATCTCTGCCTCCATCTTCACATTACCACTGTGTCTCTCTCTGTGTCCTCTCCTTGTCTTATAAGACACCAGTCGTTGGATTTAAGGCCCACCCTGGCTCTAGTCAATCCTAAGGGAAATCAGTCCTGAATATTCATTGGAAGGACTGATGCTGAAGCTGAAGTTCCAATACTTTGGCCTCCTGATGTGAAGAACTGACTCACTGGAAAAGACCCTGATGCTTGGAATGATTGAAGGCAGGAGGAGAAGGGGACGATAGAGAATGAGATGGTTGGATGGCATCACCGACTCAATGGACATGAGTCTGAGCAAGCTCTGGGAATTGGTGATGGACAGGGAGGCCTGGCGTGCTGCAGTCCATGGGGTCGCAAAGAGTCAGACACAACTGAGCGACTGAACTGAACTGAACTGGCTCTAGGATGATGTCATCTTGAGATCCTTAGCTAATTACATAGGCAACGATCTTTCTAAACAGGGACATTTTCTGAGGTTCTGAGTGGATGTGAATCTTGGAAGGGGGTATCAATGTTCATTGCATTATGGTAGAAAAGAGCACAAACATCGCCACCCTCTGACATCAGTAGCGTCTACAAGTATGACTTAGAAGAGCCACAAACTTTTGGAGGCTCATCTTCCTCATAGTCAAAATGGGAATAAGACAATCTGCCTGTAGGGCTCATTGAGGGCTGGGTAAGATGGCTTGAGTGAAATACTCAGCACAGAATCTGAAATGCTGGCTATATACTCGATTGTTCACACTGTCAGCATTCTCAAATGACTTTTGTGTTGTCCTGAGAGCTGTGGAGGAGAAGCGGGTAGCCAGTGGTCAGTTTGGCCAGCTTACAGGTATGGGTCTCTGGGTAGCCCCAGAGTTGGTTACTAAGCCTGAAAGCTTCTACAAACAAGACAGTGCTTTTGGGCTGAACTGTCTATTTGGGAATCTTCCAGAAAATGTGCTAAAATGCCAATCCTGTTGCCTACCCAGCAGCCTGGATGGTGGAGAGGGAGAAAAACAGTGGGTTCTGAAACACAGCCACCCAGCTAGAGAGCCCCTAATCTGGCTCCTCTACCTATGGAATTTTCTTGGCAAGAATACTGGAGTGGGGTTGCCATTCCCTTCTCCAGGGGATCTTCCTGACCTAGGGATTGAACCCAGGTCTCCCGAATTACAGTCAGAATTCTTTACCATCTGAGCCACAAGGGAAGCCTGAATTTGGCACAGCCTCTCATTTCACTGCTCAGAGAAAGCAATGGCAACCCACTCCAGTACTCTTGCCTGGAAAATCCCATGGACAGAGGAGCCTGGTAGGCTGCAGCCCATGAGGTCACTAACAGTCAGACACGACTGAACGACTTCACTTTCATGCATTGGAGAAGGAAATGGCAACCCACTCCAATGTTCTTGCCTGGAGAATCCCAGGGACAGAGAAGCCTGGTAGGAGGCCGTCTACGGGGTCGCAGAGAGTCGGACACGACTGAAGCGACTTAGCAGCAGCAGCAGCAGCAGCTCATTTCACTGAGGTCAATTCGCCAAAAGATAAAGATGTAAAATTCATTCATGAGTAAGAGAAGCGTCATCTACTGATGCGTGTGTATCTCTTGCTCTCTGCACCTTTGCTATCCAAACTCTGTCTTTCCAAACTCAGGAATCAAAGAAAGTAACATAAATGTGTTGATATATCTCTTGCTATCCAAACCCTGTTACTTACTGTGTGTATCAGTCTTTGGAATAAAATGGATTTGGAGAGCGAGGAAGACATATATTCTTACTGTGGATACAGATATATTTTATGCTGCTCAGCTATGCTCTTTTTTTTTTTTTTTTGCCCCAAGGAACTAAATTTTAAAAAAGGGGGGGAATTTTTCCAAATTCACTTATGCAGGCAAAATGAAGAGCAACACTGAAATCAATGAAAGGTGTTAGAATTGTCGTGTTCTATACAAAAGTCTCTACATTCTTGAGAGATAATTAAAAGAAATAAGATAAGTTCTGCAAAGAGTTTTTGTCTATGACATGGCTTTCAGCGATTTGACCATTCAGTGAGTCGACTTTTGATGAATTAACTTTCTGTAAATTGCTTTGCTTTAAGCACAGCCAATAAGTGGGGGAGTGGGCATTCACGTCATATGCTGAGACCTTTAAAATAATTAGGGCCTTTGACATTATCCTGTAGCCTGTCTTCACCACTGCAGTGTGCCTTTTCACATTATGTCAGTGGAGTTTGTCATATGTTTCCAGCAGGGATGCTAACTTCTGACTGTCACTTAAAGTAAGCTCCCTCGAGGGGAGGGACTGTGTGCGTGTGTGTGTGCGCGTGTGTGTGCGCGCGTGTGTGTGTGCGTGTGTATCTGGCTCACCATTGTATTGCCAGGACTTGAAGGATGGCTTTTCCAGTTTGCACTCAATAATTACCTGTGACATGGATAAATGAACGAATGACACCTATTTATTTCTCCCTAAAATGAGAATCCTGAATTGTCATCCCTTGCCTGGTCTGCGGTTACAGCTTCTGGAGAGATTGCAGAGTGACCGTGGTACTTTCAGCCCCTCCAAATGGAGGTAAAGTCTTTTCTCCACACTTAGTTCTGGGCTGGCTTTGACTCCTTTTGGCCAAGAGAAAGGGACAGAAGTGATGTCGAGCCTGGACCTTGGCAGGCTTTGCACATTTCTTTCCTACGACTTGGCTAACATCATGTAAATGAGCTGGGCTAGCCTGCTGGGTGGTGACAGACATTCAGTCACTCCTCTTGATTATAGATCAGTGGTTGAGGCCACCTTGGACTGGCTGGAATCCATCTAATCTGCAAGCCCAGTGCAGACGTGCATGAAGATCAGCAGAGCCTGGGCCAGGTGTAGCTAAACTACTGTGTCAGTGCAGAGACTTGGGAGCAATCATAGGTTTGTTGTTGTTGTTGAGTTGCTCAGTTGTGTCCAACTCTTTGAGGCCCCATGGACTGCGTCACACCAGGCTTCCCTGTCCTTCACCATCTCCCGGAGCTTGCTCAAACTCATGTCCATTGAGTTGGTGATGTCGGCAACTATAGGCGGTTATTGCTTAATCTGCTAAGTTTTGGGGTTATTTGTTACACAGTGATAGCTCCCTAATACAAATCCCTTAATGACCCCTAATTTATGCCTATTAAGCCTCTCCCAGGCTTCCCAGATGGTTCAAGTGGTAAAGAATCTGCCTGCAATGCAGGAGATGGAGGAGACTTGGGCTTGATCCCTGGGTCAAGAAGATCCCCTGGAAGAAGAGATAGTACCCCATCCCACTCCAGTATTCTTGCCTGGAGAATCCCAGGGGCAGAGGAGCCTGGAGGGCTACAGTCCATGGGGTCGCAAAGAATTGGACATGACTCTTAGTGACTGAGCATGCATGCATTCAAGCCTCTCCCATCTTCCGAATTTCCCCTCCAGTTAGTCTCCACACTACAGACTTTTTAAACAGCAGTCTGATAATGTCACACTGTAGCCTGAAACTCCTCAGTGGCTGCCTACTTCCGGGAGGACGAAGTCTATTAATAGCTCTTCCAGCCTGTGAGGGCCGTGATGACCTGGCTCTGTTTCCTTTGTGTCTGGACCTTCCCTGCTGCCCCCACGTCCCCGCTCTCTCCTCCTGCAACACTCTGTGTCCTCGGAATCCACCAACACACTCTGCTCTCTGACTTCTGGCCTCTGCCCAGGTGTTCCTTCCTTTTCTTTTCAGCTGGGCCACCACTGACCCAAATGGCACGTTTGCAAACAAGAAAATGTGCCCCTTCCTCAAGGAAAAACACTTCCTAAATTAAGTAGGATTCTGTATGACCTGAACCATCACACACCGTGGCCCAGCTTGGCTTCACCGAGGAAACTCTCCAGATACCTGGCAGGCGGCATCCCTGGCTGGTGACCATGCGTGCCAAACATCTGCTCCCCCAGGCCAGGCACACCTGGGGTCCCCCAACCTCCCACTCTCATGGCGGCACCCAGGCCAGATCTGATGTCAGGCAAGGGATGGCCATCAGGCTGTGAGAGTGGATAAGAAAGGAACCTTGGGGAACATCTGGAGAGGGGCTCACACACACGGGTGTACGTGTATGTGTGAACCAGTGTGCGAGAAGTGCTTTCCTGAGTGTATGCACGGCTGGGTTTGCCTGTGGGCTGATGTTCTCCTATGTTAGTGTCTGTCTAACACGGGGATGATGTGTCTTTAGACTGGCACCATGGGCAGTTCATGCTCTAAGAACCCATGATTGGTGGCTCAGCTCGTTTCAACTCAACACTCAGAAATCAGTGTAACTTTACCCCCTCCAGGTAACCTGACTTCCCACTAGTCCAGGTAAGTGTCTTCTCCACGCTTCTACAGCACCAGGGTCCTGATTTCTCCTGGTAGCCTACTGTGTGTGGATGTTAAGAGGTTGGGCTCTAGATTCATACCAACCTGAACTGGAATCCTGGCTCCCCTGCTCATCCGTGGTGTGACTTTGGGTAAAGCACTTAACCTCTCTGGGCCTCAACTGTCAATCCAGCCCCCTTCTCCAGTGAGAGCTAACTACTTCCTCTTCTTTTTCTTTACTTGGAAACTGCCTCTAACCTGGGCTCCAAGCTCCTGATTGGGACGTTTCTCATTCCTCTTCATGCTCTTGGGGATGAAGTTACAGCTTGGACTGACTTTAAAAAAAAATCTATGCATTTACCTCTATCATGCATTCTCAACTGGGATGAAAATTAGTTCTTCGGGGTGGAGATGGTGGCAAAAACCTTAAATATAGCAATGGTCCACAGAGCTCCACAGAGCTGTCAAGCTCGGTCTTCACGGCGCAATCTTGTTTCTTAATATCTAATTTCTCTTATTTGGGAGAAATGAATATTAACTACAATTCATCTCCCTGATGCCTGTTCAGGCTTGGTGGGGGTGGAGGGTAGCACTTCCCTCTGTCCGTATTTATCACATGTCTCCATCTTTTCTATTGAACCCATTCACCTGCCTCTCCTCTGAAAATAGGCCATTTGTGCAATTTCCTTTAAAATCCCAGCTGACAATACCTTCGTGCTGGACCTTGACCTAATTGCAAACTTCTATGATAGTTGAGAGTTTTCAGGGTAGTTTTAGAAAGAGGTTATCTCATAAGTCCTCGCCCCAGATCCCAGGTGGTAATGGGCATGGGCGTTTGGTATCCTCTTCTGCATGGAGACAGCTAAGAATTAGAATCCACACTACTGGAGTTCAACCTCACCTTCTGCATCAGTCCCTTTTAGAGATACAAACATGTCCTGAGCAATGACTGCTACTTTGTTTTTTAAGCCTGGACTTGTGAGACATTCCCATTTATTGTCATTAAACCATTAAAAAAAATTAGGACTGTATACCTATTTGGTGTCAGGCTAAGATCTCTTGGTTTATAGCTCTAATTGTTTTAATGTATATAGACTGATGTCTTCCACCCAATCATTCTCCTCGGTCAAGAAAGTTAGAGATTGATTTACTTATTACTTTGTTTTGCAGTTTCTTAACTTCTGAGGGGAAATGAATCATCTGACTTGAACTCCATCTAAATTCTGGGCTACTTACTGCAACTGAGTGGAGCCCAAGGCCAGGGATGGAGTTACTCTCTCATTTATTCATTCATTCAACAAGCAGAAATGTCTGGGTACCTATACCTGCCAGGCACTCTGCTAGACTCATGCTTGGGGAAGATCTCTTTCAATCAGGGCCTGGCCTCCTGCCCTGACTCTGGACCAGGCAGCTGAGGCCTTGCTGCCTGCTCACTGAGCTCCCTTCTGAGGCAACTTCCCTGAGGGACAGAACCTCGCCCCTGCACCAGGCCTGGCATAGCGCCTGCCCCATAGCATGAGGTTCAGAGGCAGACAGAGCCAGGGCTGACTCTGGACTTCCACCCACCCTTGCCAGCTGTGAGATGATGGATCCAACCTTGCAGACTGGAGAGAATTCAATGGGATCATGTCCAAGCAACATTTGCCTAAATGCTGGCCACTTGACATCCCCTGGTTCCCTCTCCTTTCTTCCTGCTCCTACCCTCGGGTAAATCCACTGAACAAGATCATCCATTCCCAGGTCTGTCTCCCGTGGGCTCCTCCAGGGCAGGAGCAGGATGTTTTCCATCTCTTCCCTGCTAGACAGAGCAGGTGCCAGGCTGGCTGGCGCTCAGTTCATGTCAAGCATGCGTGTGGTTTGGACTCTATTTCCCTTGACTCTTCTCCCTTCTCCCCCCACCCGCCCTAGGCTCTCCTCTTGGGTCTGCTGGGCTTAGCGTCTCCCCTTTCTGGGTCTCACGGGCTCCGTCAGGGTGGACCCTCAAAGTTCAGTTCCCAGATCCTGGCTGGCACTTCCAGCAGTGCCTGCGGGAGGGTCTCCCTCAAGGGGCAACCTTGGCCAGTGGCTGAACAGGTGGACTTCTGGCCTCTCTCCCACTCTCAGTGGACCTCTGTGGCCAGTGCTCAAAGGCTCCATGGTGCCAAGGCCACAGAGGGGGAAAGGTCCGAGGTGGACGTCTAACGGTGGGGAATGAAAGCTGTTGCCTGCCATAGTAGTAAGCAACTAGTCGGGTCACTAGTAAACAACTGTCGAGTCACTGCAGCTACCGCCAACGGTGAGCCCTGAGGGGACTCAGGATGGAGGCAAATAGGCTGCCCAGTCCCTGCAGTCACCCCAACAGTGCACCCCAGGGGACTCAGGACTGGAAAGAACAGGAGGCATGCATGCATGCTAAGTCGATTCAGTTGTGTCTGACCCTTTGTGACCCCATGGACTGTAGCCTGCCAGGCTCCTCTGTCCATGGGATTCTCCAGGCAAGAATACTAGAGTAGGTTGCCATGCCCTCCTCCAGGGGATCTTCCCAACCCAGGGGTTGAACCCTCATCTCTTATATCTCCTGCATTGGTAGGAGTGTTCTTTGCCACTAGCGCCACCTGGGAAGCCTGGAAAAAACAGGATACTGGCCTCCACTAGCTAAGGTGCAGATCAAAGGAACGATTTCAGTGAGCCCAGACTCTTGCATCTTCCCAAGACACAGAAAAGCGCTAAACTCCTTAACATCCTTGAGATCTGTTTTCTTCAATGAACAGTAATCTTTTGATGTTCCAACTACCTGGTCTTTGTGGAAAAAACTGTATATCCCAGCTCCTCCCTTGTCTCTTTGGAGCAGTCTCGCAGAGCTGTCTCAGAGGCTGCCTCCTGGGCTTAGTTTTGTCCTCAGATTTGTCTGCTGAATTAAATGTAATTCCCACCTTTCAGGTTGTGCATCTTTTCAATCTACAGACAGATCGACGTCTGGATGGGATATTTGAGAACCCTCCTGTGGGCCCCAGGACCCAGGACTGCAGGAGTATGAGCCACAAAGCCATGCCAGGTGGGGTGCTTGGTGGGGAGAGAGGGTCCGGAGGGTCACTGCCCCGGTCTCACTCCAGCTCTGCTGCTCTTGCTGTGTGACCTTGGGCGAGTCATCTGTACACTGTGCAGCTGCTCTTCCATGGTGGCAGCGACGCTATCTCATTCACTTTACCTCCAGTCCTGGCCTGGAGGGATAAGAAATATTCACTTGGCTCTTCCCCCTGGTTTCTGGCAGAGAGCACAGTTCCTGTCACAAAACATGGAGTTCCTCAAACCGTTGGAATTTCCTGAGTGACAGGAGTGTCCTGAACTTCCCCAGTGGCTCAACGGGTAAAGAATCCGCCTGCAATGCAGGAAGACTCAGAAGACACAGTTTCGATCCCTGGGTAGGGGAAGATTCCCTGGAGGAAGGTGAGGCAACCCACTCCAGTATTCTTACCTGGAGAATTCCATGGACAGAGGAGCCTGGTGGGCTACGGTCCATAGGGTTGCAAAGAGTCAGACACGGCTGGAGTGGCTTAGCGTACCATAACATGAAGGAGTGTGTTTTTCCTAATGAGCCTCTCTCATGTGGGCCCAGGGCCTGGAGATTGAGTTCAGTCATCTATGGCCAATGATTGACTCGGTCATGCCCACATAATGAAACACTACAGAAACTTCTAAAGGATGGGGTAGGGAGTGTGCAGGTTGGTGGACTCACAGAGGGTCTGGGAAGGGTGTACACCCCAATAGCGCATGGTCGCTCCATACCCACTTCCCCATACCTTTTGCTGTGCACCTCTTTAGAGTGAGCTGTTTTAAGTAGAGCATGTTCCTGAGCTCTGGGAGTCATTCTTGCAAACACTGAGCCTGAGGGGATTGCTCTTGGGAGCCCCTGGGTCATAGTCGGCCAGGCAGAACTGCAGTTACCTGGTGACCCCAACTGCAGCTGGTGTCTGAGATGGGGGAAGGCTTGTGGGGCTGAACCCTTAATTTGGGGAGTCCATGCTCACTCTGGGTTAGAGAGTGTCAGAACTGGACTGAATTGCTGGACATGCAGCTGATGTTAGAGAACTGGAAGATGGATGTGGGAAACAGGACATTTGGTATTGGAAAACGCAGTAGGGACTCCATGAGTGAGTGCTGAATGAATGCATGAGAAATACAATCGCGTATTGAGTGCTAACCAGTTGTCAGGCCCTGTGTTTGGTGCCTGGAACACAGAAGTGATGGAAACAAGGTCTCTGCTATTTCCAGATATTAGAGGAAATTGAGCAGCCTCGGCCATTGTAATAGGGCGTGGAGAGGGTGAAATTAGCAGCAAGTCTAGGGGGTGGGGCCGAGGGACACAGAGGAGGAGCTCTCTAGTTTTAAGAAAAGTTCAAGGGTCAGTGTGAGCGGACAACTATTTTTAAAAGATTTTTTTTTTTTGATGTGGATCTTTTTTTAGTGGTTATTGAATCTGTTACAATATTGTTTCTGGTTTCTGTTTTGGCTTTTTAGTGAGAGGCATGTAGGATCCTCCTCAATCAGGGATGGAACCCACAAGCCCCCTGCATTGGAAAGCAAAGTCTTAACCACTGGACCACCAGGCAGGTCCCTGGGCTGACTTATTAAAGATGAGAAGCCATTCCTCAGATGGACTGTGCCAAACTGGCACTTGCCATCTACCTCTGCAAGGATTAAATCATAAGCTGCAGCAGCTGCTGACCTTCAACATCCCCTGACAGTTTAGGCTGGAGATCAGAAATGACGCACTCTGTGCTCTGGAAAAAACTGGCAGGACAGGTCTTCAGACTGTTGGATGGTTTCAGAAACTCATCTTATGAGCCCAATTCTTACATCTCCTCATATCTAGAAAAACACTTCATCCTTTCATGGTGACAATAGCTCCTCCTGACGAGCAGAAAACTTGTGCAAAGACCGCATGAACTCCCCCTTCACCAAAATCACACCTATGTTGACCTTCCCCCCACCTCTTTGGAGCAGTTTCTCAGAGCTATCTGAGATGCTGTCTCCTGGGCTACAGTCCTCATTTTGTCTCAAATAACAACTCACAACTCTTGACACTGTGCATTTTTTTGTTTGTTTGTTTTTCACTTGACAATGGGAATGAATAAGGGTGGGTCCTAGATGGGAGAACAGGTGTGTAAAGTCAAAGACGCAGGAGTAGCATGGGGCAGCTTCCAGCAGCTCCAAGCGGCTGGAAAGCAGGGAGAGTGTGGGGCGGGCAGAGATCCCCACGGTCCCTGCAAGGGTTGGTACATGCAGGCAGTCTTTTCAGATTACATCACTGTGATGGATAGAGGTGTCCCCTTTTCAAGTCGGGCATGGGCTCCCTGGGGGCTCAGATGGTAAAGAATCTGCCTGCAATGCAGGAGACCTGGGTTCCCTGAGTTGGGAGGATCCCCTGGAGAAGGGAATGGCAACCCCATTCCAGTATTCTTTTTTTATTATTTTTTATTTTTAAATATAAATTTATTTATTTTACTTGGAGGTTAATTACTTTACCTGGAGAATTCCACGGACAGACGAGCCCAGTGGGCTACAGTCCTTGGGGTCGCAAAGAGCTGGACATGAGTGAGCAACTAACATCATTAAAACATCATCACATGCTCCCTGGGCACTTGGCATACTCCCTCATCAGGACAGCACAAGCCTTCTGGAAAGCTCAGATCAGATCCTGATGCACCCATTTATACGAACAGTGATCAACTTCATCTTGCTACGTGGACCAGGGTGCATCAGTCCTCTCCACTGCCTGGTAAACTGCCCTTAGAGGGCTGAACTCAGAGCCGGCAGAGTCTGTTCATTGTAAGACTTTTCAAACTGCAGTTGACATGCTTTGAGGATCATCTCCCTTCCCTCAAAGATAAAGCTCTTTTATTCTGTGCCTCATTTATTAGGCCTCTCTGCCACTGCCTTGGGGTTATGCACACAAATAAAATATGTAGCAGGAAACTGCCTTTCTTGTTTTCTTGCTTTCCCTTCACCTAATTTCACCTCCCTGTCAAGTTTCCTTGCAGTGATCCACTCACCACAGAAGCTGCCCTGGGCAAACGTACAGCTTCTCTCCTGGGAAGATAATTTTTTTTTCATTTAATCATGGAGGGGCAGGCTGCCTGGGAGGCCCTTGGCCATTTATCTCCCATCGGCTGTGAGCCATGCTTTCCCAGGGCAGCTCCTCTGGGGACCTGTTCCTTCCTGTCCATTTAGGAAGATGCAACATGATCTCACAATCCCAATGGCAGTGCCCCTTGGACAGGTAATTTCCCCGGGGGCTTAAGCTATGTGCTGTCAATGTGAGTCCAAGTGAAGTTTCTAAGCCCTGGTCAATCTCGTGGCTACAGTAGCTGGAGTGGGTGACACCCAGCTGCTGGGTGAACATGGGGGTGTCTAGGGGAGCAGAGAGTAGGGACCAACAGCTGATCCAAGATTGGGGGGTACACCTGGACTTCTCCTTAGGGAGCCTCCCAGACACTGATGGAGAGCAGAGTCTAAAATCCCTGGAACTCAGCACACAGTCATGATCACGAGAAAGCAGCATTTGCAAACGTTGGGAGGGGAGCCAAGGTCATCGCAAGAAGGGCGAGAGCTTGGGGAAAAGCACAGAAGGCAGAGCTTTGTGGATTGGGTCAGGAAGGCCTTTCAGGCAGGTTTGCAGATGGGTTCAATTTAGCATCTTTGTTTAAGTGGACGGAGAAGAAGGCCAATCTGTCCACGGAGAGATCATGTCAGCACTCACTGTTCTTCCTGGGAGAACAGCTGTTAACGGAACAAAACAAAACAGCGCTCAAATCCCACTCGGGGATGTGGGGCTTCCCTTCAGTGGCCTGACTCAGCCCAGGGCCCATGTCCATGGGATCCCTGCCAGGTGGCACTGCCCAGGCCCACCGCCCTAGTCTGGCCCTCACTTCCTGTAGCCTGGGTTTCCCACTTGGCCCCTGGCTCATGCCACTTGGCTGCATATATTTTCCCATCCATCTGCCTTCCAGATCCGCTCTTCTCACAGCAAACCTGCCCCGTGAAGTTCATGCTTAAATATCTGCTCCCCCCCCCCCCACAGACCTCTCTGGAGCTCAGAGTAAATCTTAATGCAATGCCCCTGGACCTGCCTCTGGCCCCTCACTGACTTCCAACTGGTCCTGGGCTGTGCCTCCACCCCCAACCCATCTCGGACAGAGGTTCTCACTGGGTTCAACCCTGGAGGTCCAACAGAGCCTGCGTCAGGTAAGGTCCGAATCAGCATTCACTGTAGTTCTCTAAGCCCCTCAGGGAATTGTAATGCTTTCAGCCAGAGTTGGGAAAGATGGCTGTAGGCCAGGGATTTCCAAGTTTGGCTGCAAGCTGGAATCACATGGGAGTGTTAGAAAATGTGGCCTGGGTCCCACCCTCAGATTAGGGCTTGGTTGGCTGTGGATGCAGCCTGACCATCAGGACTTTTGAAAGCTTCCCAGGTGATTCAGCAGTGTTTGAGGATCACTGCTCGGGCCTGGCTGGGTTATTTGTGGTTCCTTTGCTATTCACCTCCTTTTATATCCTGGCATTTCTGCTGTGTTGAAATTCACCTTTCCCTCCCTCATAAGCTAGCTCACTCTCCCTTCTTCCAAAGGTCAGAACTGAGGGATTCTAGAAGGGGTGGCAGACTTTTTCTGAAAAAAGGCCAGATGGGAAATACATGAGGCTTTTTAGGCCACTGCAGATGGTCTCTGTCACGCATTCTTCCCGTTTTCCCTTTAAAATGTAAACACCATTCCTTGCTCATGGGTCATACAAAATAGGCCATGGGCAAGATTTGGCCCACAAGCCATAAATTCCCTGACTTTGGACCACAGCATTGGTTTGTTAGGTAGAGAGTTCCCCATCAGTAGAAGCAATCAAGTCATAGTCAGAGGACTTCTTGGCAGGGAAAGCATAGCTTAAGCTTCCAATGAGTAACTGGACTGAAAATTTTTCTGTTCTTTCACGAACTTAGGATGCCTTAGTTCTAATTCATCCCAGCTCCTGGGCACAGTTTCTCATCTGCCAAAGGATCTCTGAGGTCCCCTGGGAGCTCTGAAAGCATCCCCATGTTCTGTTCCACCTCACTGTGAAGGTCTGTATGTATCACACGGCCTTGGTGTCAACAATAGGTGCTATGATTTAGATATGTGAGTTTGAGGCAAAGAAGAAAGACTGCTCCTGACCTGTGTGTACAGATAACGTTTGAAGCAAGAACAGCTGGAAACCATGAAAATCAAAGTGCTCTGAATTCACCTTCAGCCACGGACATTTGACAACTAGATACAAATGGCAAATTATACCTTTCTGAACTGACACCAACAGGACTGATGCATGATTACGCAGAGTAGACCTATCACATGAGGATAAAGACAGAAGCTTCCTCTCTTGTCCCAGATTCTCTGTGTCAGTCCTGCAGGTCAGTTTCCCAGTGGGCCTAATTCCACCCACCTTTTAGCAAGCAGTAATGAGTAATGACCATATGCATTGCTGTTGTTTAGCCACTAAATGGTAACCACGTTCATAGGTCAGAGTTAAGATTACAGATCCTAGAACATGGTGGTGTCAACTCTAATCCAGTACTCGCCTCTTAGCTATGAGGCTTGGGGAAAAGATTAAGATTTTTGCTTTTCATCTATAAAAAGGATATAAAATTAGTTTGGGAAGGGAAGGTTTTACGGCTTACCTGTAATTCACCTTGTACAGCTGGGATAGGGAGAGGGAAAAGAGAGAAAAAATAATAACCTGGTCCATTCTGTTTATAAACTTGCTAATCCAGTCCCATAATGGTACTTGTAGCAGAAAGATAAGAGAGTCCTTATGTACAAATGCTTTCAGGATGCTTTACCTGGTTTATTTAGAATGGGATGTATAGCTATGGCGAGAGCTCACTGGAAAATGTCAGTGTCCGCCGTGTAATTATCAAAGTGAAAATGAAGATGCTTCACGAATAAAATAGTTTCTGGATGTGTGTTGTCCTGCATGTGTTATTCAGAGCCCTGGGAGTTTAATCTGGACCAGAGTGCACTCTAATCTTCAAGGAAGAATCTAGGGAGCCGTGCTGATGGCTTTAAACTTCACCTACATCTTATGATGACTAGTATCCTGAGAATTATTGGTCAAGTTTGAGTCTGAGTGAAATCCCTGATTGTTACTATTTTGACAACCTGACTCTGTGTTATCTAATACTCATACAGGATGTTTATGAGCATTCAAACACAGAACAGGGCCTGGCGCATAGTAAGTGCTCAATAAATGTTATTATTATCAGAGAACTGGTGTGAGGACTAGGTCAGGGGACAGAGATCAGAGATTGGAATGTGCCGGAAAAGCTCAGAACAGTGCATGGATGTGAATTGCTATCCTCCGCAACAGGGTGGAAAGAGTGCAGGTTTTAAAGATCTGGGTTCCAATCTTGACTCCAAAATTTTCCGTGTAACCTCTCTGGGCTTATTTTCTCCTCTGTAAACAGGAGCAGTTAATCCTAATTTCAAGCCTATCATGCAGATTGGGGGTGATGTGTGAGAGACATTCCGTGTAATCATGAGAGCTTAATGCCTGACCGCTTCTGTGTGTGAGGCCAGGGTGGGGCAAGGGGCAAGATGGGGCCAGGGAAGCCCTGAGCCACGGCCTCTGCATTTAACCAAGTCACTTTAGGGGTGACTTGTCCCCTTCTTGGAAGAGCTCTAGCCGTGACAGTGCCTGTTCTGGCTCTCTTCTGAGCTCTGAGGATAAGATAGATAATGAACCACAAACAGGTTCTTTCAGAGCTTATTTTCTAGATCAAGGGAGACATACTAAAACAGACATCAGCGGACCACAGCCTTCAGCCCACACCCAGCCTGCCACCTGCTCTCGTGAATAAGGTATCTTCGGGACACAGCCATGTCATCTTTCATTTACACACTGTCTGTGGCTGCATCTGCACTACCACTGCAGAGCTGCAGAGTGGCCATGAGGCTGTGGGGCCTGGAAAACATTTACTGTCTTGCCCTTTACAGAAAAAGATTGGCAATCCCTGCGTTAAATCCTCATCTGAGAATACCGTGAGCAGATGGGGCAGGGAGAGAGGCTGAGAAGCAAGTAAACCAGGATGATGTGATCGAGGGTATGTGTGTGTACGTGAGTGACTGTGGCTTGTGTGTGCACACGTGTACATTTGTGTATCCGTATCCATGTATGTGTATGTGTGTGTGCATGTGGATACTTGTGCATATGTTTGTGTTTGTGTATGTGTATACTTTGTGTATGCTTGTGTATACATGAGTCTGTATATTTTGTGTGTGCACGTATGTACATGTGTGCATGTATGTGTGTGCTTGTGTGTGTTTGTGTATATTGTGCATATGCGCATGTGTGTGCATACTTTGTGCATGTGTGTGTGCATGAGTGTATGTGTGTACTTGTATGTGTATGTATGTGTGTGCATGTGTGTACTTGTATGTAGGTATATGTTTGTGTTTGTGTATGCTTGTTGTGTATGCATATGTGTATACTTTGTGTATGCTTGTGTATACATGAGTCTGTGTATATTTTGTGTGTGCATGTATGTACATGTGTGCATGTATGTGTGTGCTTGTGTGTGTGTATATTGTGCATATGCGCGTGCGTGTGCATACTTTGTGTGTGCATGTGTGTGTGCATGAGTGTATGTGTGCACTTGTATGTGCATGTATGTGTGTGCATGTGTGTACTTGTATGTAGGTATATGTTTGTGTTTGTGTATGCTTGTTGTGTACGCATATGTGTATACTTTGTGTATGCATGTGCAGATGCATGTGTGTGTGTACTTATGTGTTTGTGTACGTGTGTGTTGATTTTAGATTAAGTGGTCAGGACAGGCCTCACTGGGCAGGTGACAGCCTGGGTAAGATGGTCACACTAGTCTATGAGCCCCATGAGAGCAAAGACGGACCCTGGGTTTCCTCCCCACGGTCCCCTGGCCTTGCATGGAGCCACCAGCTGCCCACCTCCAGGGGCCCTGACGTGCAGCTGGCTGGGTGGGTGGAGGCCCCGTGAGATGGAGCATATTCTCCTTGAATCTCCTTTAACTGCTTCTTGGGCTCCTTGTTCGTCCTCTTGTCGTTAGCTGGCCCCGTCCCCTGGAAGATACCTCCTGCTCCTCCAGCCGTCTCATGACTGCCGCACAGTGTGTGCGCATGCGCACACGCGTATGTACGTCTGAAACTCCACCCCCGCCAGTCATTCCACGGCCCATCCCACCATCTCACTGCAGCCTTCTGTTGTCCCTGGTGGGGATAAATGTGACAGGACAGGGAACATCATGGCCCATGAAAATCAGCACAAAGGGAGAAAGAGAAGTTCAGGTCCATTTGTTCTGATGGAAATGTTTTCATCAACAGAGAAACCCGAAGGAGAACCACAGCAGGGACACCGGGAGAGAGCTCTGCGATCATCAGAACTGCCTGGAGACACCTTCCCAGCCCCAGCGTGGTCTCTGACAGGGCCGCTGTGGGACACAGGCCCCTAAGCCAAGCATGGCAGGGGCCCTAGTCTCACCTGCCTGACCATCTGAGGCCCTGGAAAAGCAGAGGACCTGCCCACTAGGGAAATGGCAGAGCTGAGGCTGAAGCTGGATCCTGGGTAAACTGGGGCTCAGAACACTTCAGACTAGACACTCATGCAGGGACAGTGACAGGTGGGGGTTAGGACCTAGGGGTTGGGTGATTCCATCACTGCCCGCTCTAGGCAAGCAGCTTCCCTCCGCTGCCTTCTCTAGAGCTGTCACGGGCCTTAAATGAGTTAATGGGCATCAAATGCTTGGCCAAGCACAGCACACAATCAGCGGTGAATAAATCCTAGACATTGCATTATTATATCATTATACCTTCCATTTGAAACTGTAGCCTCTCTGTGGGCACAGACTGTAACTTGAGCATCTTTCATTCATCCCAGCTCCCAGCTCTCCCAGTTGTTAAAGGTCGCTATGTTGTAGTATGTCACCATCTACGCATCTTTGAGTGAGCTTGTTACCGACCATCAGTTGGATGGAAACCAAGACAATCACTGCATTTAAACAGGCGGGGACTCTCTATTCCCCCTCCACTCCCAGTGGCCCTTGCCCTTCCTCAGACCACAAGCTTCACATCCGTACAATGAGAACACCCTACCCTGGTGGCATCGTGAATCCCTAGGCCTGCAGGTGAGGAAGAGAGCCTTACCTGGCCCGCTGCAGAAGGCGGCGATGATGGCCAGAATGCACATGATACTCAGGTAAGGGATCCAGGGTGCGTGGTCCTGTGAGAGAGCAGTTGGGCAGATGAGGAAGCGGTCATGGGTGGTGGACCTGTGTACCACCCCTGCCCCCAGCTCCTTAATCCACCTGCGAGACCTCGGGCAGGTCGCTTTACATCTTTGAGCCTCAGTTTCAGTATCCATAATGTGGGGATGATGATAACTCCTAAGCCATTCCCTCCGTCTCTCATACAGATGTCACAGTGAAATGGCATGACACCTGTGAGCATTTAGCAAAGTCCCAGCATTTGCCTTCCCAGGTGGTGCAGTGGTAAAAAATCAGCCTGCCAAAATAGGAGATCCCTGGATCGGGAAGATCGGGAAGATCGAGGGATCTTACAACCCACTCCAGTATTCTTGCCTGGGAAATCCCATGGATAGAGGAGCCTGGTGGGCTACAGTCCATGGAGTCTCGAAGAGTCAGACACGACTGAGCAACTGCTCATGCACAGCATATAAGTGGTAGAGAAATGAATAACACCATTTGAGGGCTTAGTTGGAAGCAGGCAATATGAGAAAATTTTACAGGCAATTTCACTTTAAATTTTCTCTAAGCCAATCTCTATTATCATATAAAACACTCTATCTCTCCCTCTGTGGGCCTGACAAGGTGTGAGATGAGTTAACTCATGTTGTTAAATATGCTTGGAGGGGCTGTCACTGGTCTGGCGGGTGGCGGTGGTGGCTTCACGCCGGGTGGGAGAGAAGTTTAGGAAATCGCTTCTGCTCTAGCAGACGGGATGGTGATGACGGCAACCTGCTGCCACCACTGCTGGGACCTGATGAGCAGAGGTGAGCATGTGTGGAGGTGCTGGGGCACCTGGGCCCAGTCTAAGAGAGACTCGGGGAGGAGAGGAGTCTGTGCTCACCTTTGAAGGCTGAGCCGAAGTCAGGCAAGAGGAAAAGGAAAGGAAAAGATTTCCAGGAGAGGGTTCCCCATGGGCAAGGGCACAGAGGCACAGGAGAGCCCAGTGTGAACCTCCAGGGTGGAGGGGAGTGTGGAGAGGGGAGAACAGCCCTTCCATGCCAAGATAAGCCCACCAGTCTGGTGCCTTGAATCATCCATCCATCCATCCATCCATCCATCCGTCCATCCATCCATCCATCCATCCATCCGTCCATCCATCCAGTTATCTGTCCATCCGTCCATCCATCTGTCCATCCATGATCTACCCATCTGTCCATCCATCCATCCATCCATCTATCCATTGTCTGTCCATCCATCCATCTATCCATCCATTCATCTGTCCACCTATCTGTCCATCCATCCATTCATCCGTCCATCCATCCATCTGTCCATCCATCATCCATCTGTCTGTCCATCCATCCATCCATCTATCCTTCCATCCATCTGACAGATTATTCCAGGGTCCTCCTCGGTGCCTTGCTGGGAGGTGGAAATGTAGAAATGATATGGGCATGGTCCTCACCCCCACAACTCACTGTCCATTGGTAGAGAGAGATGGCTGAACAGTGAAAGCCAAGGCTGTGTGTAAAGCAGTGTTTTAGGTCTGCCCCTGGGATCCTGGGGAAGACAGAGGAGGGTGCTTCATTCAGAGGGTAAGGGAAGGCTTCCTGGAGGAGGGGGTATCCAGGAGGAAGCCAGAGTCTCAGAAAGCACGAAGCCAGTTGAGCAAGGAGGGCCTTGGGAAGAGGAAAGAGCCAGGCTCTTTTGTGGGCAGCTGCTGGGGAGCAGGGCTGGTGCGACAGAGGAAATGAGGGCAGCTGAGCAGGGAAGAGCTCTGAGACCTTGTAGGGTGAGGCCCAGAGGGGTTCTCATGCTCCAGGTGGCCCTTCCAGACATCTGACTCACTCTGAAGAAAGACTATGACCCAGAACATCCAGCTTGGTTGGTCCGAGGAGCCATGAGACTCTCTGTCCAGGACAGCCCTGTCTGGTGGTGGGGAAGGAAGGTCTTTGCCAGCACATGACCCCAAGGAAGCATGCCCAGCAGCAACTCCTTTTTGAAGGACAAGGTATTGTCTCTCAGACATGTGCTAAGTGGCTTCAGTAGTATCCGACTGTGCAACCCCATGGACTGTAGCCCACCAGGCTCCTCTGTCCATGGGGATTCTCCAGGCAAGAACACTGGAGTGGGTTGCCATGCCTTCCTCCAGGGGATCTTCCTGACCCAGGGATTGAACTCAACGTTTCTTGCGTCTCCTGCATTAGCAGGTGGGTTCTTTACCGCTAATGCCACCTGGCAAGCCCAGCACGCTGACGTTGCCTTTCTCTAGACATGTGGGGACCTTAAGACCTTTGGCAGGCGACCATCACATGTGGTTTCCATTCAGGGATTCATTTTTGAAAAGTGCAACTTCTTACTGACCACTGTGACCTCGCCCCACACTTCCCATAGGGCTGAGATGAGCTTGAGGCATGGTGTAAATGCTCAGTGAACACAGGCTTCCCTGAGCAGTGCAAGGGGCAGGAAACCCCAAGATCCTGGGATCCGATCTCAGGTCTGCCCTTGCCCAGCTGTGGAAGCTTGGGCAGCTTCTTCATTGAGATGTATGCCTCAGTTTCCTCATCACCATTAAAGGAAAAGATACCACTTTCATAAGAATTAGCTATGGCTCCATCCATTCCCTCTGCAAACAGCCATTCACTGAGCACTTACTATACTCTGGGCACTGTTTGCAGCACTTCAAATGCATGTCTTATTTAATCCTCATGCTGCAAGTGAGAGGATCCACCTGTCTCCTCCCCGGGGAGGTCAGGATGGGTTGGGCATAGGGTAACCATCCCATTTTAGACACGGGGCCCTGAGGAGCAGAGAGGTTAAGTGACTTGCCAAAAGTTTCATGGAGGGTATGTGAGACATTCAGGATTCCCATTAGGCGGCTGGCTCCAGTGCCCCCGCTGGTACCCATGGGCATCAATGTGGTAATTGCACAGGAGTCTCATAGGGCCGTGCCAGCCACCCTGAGTGGGAGCGTGAGAGCTGGAGGGGGCATCTTCAGAGACATCTAGTGCAATCTCCTCTATTCCACAGATGGGTAAACTGAGGCTCGAGGGGGACAGATCTTGCCCAAGATCACACAGCTCATTTAGTGACTTCCCGACAGGACCAGAAGTCAGGTCTCTTCTTTCCTCCTCCCCGGCCCCCACTCCAGTCCAAGGACCCATTACTAACATCTTTCCCCAAGGGTGCTCCGCAGCTTCAAAGCTGAGATGCCCTTGGGAACTCCACACTACAAGGGTTGCCTATAGACTGGATGGACTTCCCGAGCCAATGGTCCCAGAATACAAGGCCGAAAGCCACACCCATCCTGAACTCCCTGGGGAAAGGACAGGCATGTCCTCTCACCTGTAGCGTCAGGGTAATGGTGAGGATCCCAAAGAAGAGGGCCATCAGCCCAAAGCCACCGATGAGGAGGGGTCTCCGTCCCACACGCTCGATGACCAAGCCCTGGGTGAGGGTCAGAGAGAGATGGTCAGCGAGTGAAGGGGACCCATGCTGCTGGGGAACCACACTGGGGGCATGGCTAAAGGATGGCTCTGACCTGGAGACCCCCAGCTGCTTCCTCCATGGCCACAGCCAGAGAAGGAGGGAGAAGAAAGCCACAAATCGTGAGCACCGGCTATGTGTCCATACCTTCACCTTCCTCCCGATCTTCCTCATCGGGGAGGGTGGGTTTATCCTCAGAAGGGATGTAGTTGCCCAGCCCTTCCCCCGCCTAGGGAGCCAGTGGGCAGGGGGAGGGCAATTGCTCTCTGTTCCTCTACCCTGTGTGTTGTGGGTAGACTCCCAGGGCACGGCACTGGTGTGGGAGTGGGCAGAGAAGTTCCCGCTTCCTGCCTCTAACTGGCCCCTGAGTCAGTTGATGCTGCTGTGTCTTTGCTGCTCCTCTTTCCTGATGGTCGTGGGTGAGTGTGGGTGATTGAAACTGATGACCATTTGTCAAGCACCTGTTATGTGCCAGGCGCAGTCTTTCTATGTGTTCATTCATTTAACTGGCACTGAAGCTTCATGAAGTGGTTTGTTACCCTCCTACCCTGTTGGCGGGAATGGAAACTGGTGTAGGCACTATGGGAAACAGCATGGAAGTTCTTCAAAAGGCTAAAAATAGAGCTACCATGTGACCCTGCAATCCCACTCCTGGGCACAGAGCTTTCTGGTTGGTTCTTGTTGTTCGTCGCCAAGTTGTGTCCGACTCTTCGCAACCCCATGGACTGCAGCCCGCCAGGCTTCCCTGTCCTTCACCATCTCCTGGAGTTTGCTCAAGTTGATGATCACTGAGCTGGTGATGCTAGCCAACCATTCATCCTCTACCACCCTCTTCTCCTTTTGTCTTCAATCTTTCCCAGAATCAGAGTCTTTTCTGGTGAGCTGGCTCTTCGCATCAAGTGGTCGAAATATTGGAGCTTCAGCTTCAGCATCAGTCCTTCCCATGACTATTCAGGGTTGATTTCCTTTTGGACTGACTGGTTTGATCTCCTTTTCTTTTTTTTCTGGAGAAAATTCTAATTTGAAAAGATACATGCACCCCAATGTTCATAGTAGCACTATTTACAATAGCCAAGACAAGGAAGCAAGTGTCATGTCCATCAACGGAGGAATGGATATATATATATATGGGCTTCCCTTGTGGCTCAGCGGTAAAGAATCTACCTTTAATGCTGGAGACCCGGGTTCAATCCCTGGGTTGGGAAGATCCCGGGAGAAGGAAATGGCAAGCCATTCCAGTATTCTTGCCTGGAAAATCCCATGGATGGAAGAACCTGGCGGGCTATAGTCCATGGGGTCACAAGAGTCAGAAACGACTGAGCGACTTCAAAAAATATATATATGTATACATACACAATGGAATATTATTCAGCCATAAAAAGAATGAAATAATGCCATTTGCAGCAACTTGGACAGACCTAAAGATTAACACATTAAGTGAAGTAAGTCAGAAAGAGAAAGCAAAGATCATATAATATCACTTATCTGTGGAATCTAAAATATGACATAAATGAACTTAATGAAATAGAGATGGACTCACAGATGTAGAAAACAAACTGATGGTTATCAAAGGAGAAAAGAGGTGAGAGAGAGATAAGCTGGGAGTGTGGGATTCGCAGATACACTACACATAAAATAGATCAACAAAAAGGTCTCACTATAGAGTACAAGGAACTAGGTTCAGTGCCCTGTGATGCACCATAATGGGAAGAGGAAAACATGAAAGAATGTGTGTGTATAACTGAATCACTCTGCTATACACCAGAAACTAACACAACTAACAGTGTCAATCAACTATACACCAGTTAAATTTTTTTAATTTAAAAATTAAAATCGGTTCTATTATTTGTCTGATTTTATAGGTAAAGGAACCAACACAGAGGCTTTGGAAAACTGGTTAAGGTCATGAGGCTGACAGGAGGCAGAGCGGGCACCGTCTATAATCTTTCCTGGTCCGTAAGACATTAATATTTTCCCCAGCAGAATAAACAAAGCTCCACTTGGTAAGAGCGCACGGATGCACCTGGATGCTCAGCACCTTCCTCCCTGTACCCTGACTCTCCTCCTCTCTTGAAGGCTAGGAGTTTCATCTTTGTTTTCCCAAAACCTAGAAGACCACCTGGTAGGGTGGAGCCAACATTTGCTGATGGAGTGAAGGTTTATCTTTATAAGGCAGGTATGATGGTTCTCCTTTCTCAGAGGAGAGGGAGATGAAGGTGGAAGGTTTACCCCATGAGAAGCCAGGCCCAGTGAGAGCCATGGAGGAAGCAAAGATTAGCAGTTGCTGGGAAAGTTCTAGAGAGAGAGAAGGGCATGCGTCTAAATCATCTCTCCTCTCCAAGCTTTCATGAACTGAGTCCATCAAAGGGGAGGACCTGAGAGGGGCTGCCAGGACCAGAGCAACATGGAGGGAAGCTGGGTCCAGGGATGGAGATCGGAGACACCTGGGATCAGAGGTCCAGCGAGATTATGGAATTTGTCAAAAGTCACGCAGAGCTCCTCAGAGATAAGAAAGTGGGGTAAATGCTCTCTCACGCCCAGGGATGTTTGAAAAATAGCTCTGCTCTTTAACTCAGTCATTCACCTTTTGGATATTTATCCTAAGGAAATAGACATTTGGTCAAACTTTATGAACAAAGATCTTCTTCATAGTGTTGTTTACGTGCTCAGTGGCTCCAATCATGTCTGACTCTTCGCTGTAGTCCGCCAGGCTTCTCTGTCCATGGGGTTCTTCAGGGAAGAATACTGGAGCGGGGTAGCCATTCCCTTGCCCAGGAGCTCTTCCCAACCCAAGGACCAAACCCATGTCTCTTATGTCTCCTGCCCTGGCAGGCATGTTCTTAAGGAAATAGAAATCTAGAGGTCCATCAACAATTGAATTAGTTAAATAAACACTGGAACATCTCCATGACAATTGTGTAGGGATTCACACATTTTCAAAGAACTTAAAATAACAGAAAAATCTTTAGGATATACTTTTAAGCGAAAAGAGTAGGGCATAAAGCTATATAGACATCAACAGCTTTGTAAATTTCAGCTCTATGAAACTAATACATTCTGGAAAAATAGATGCTAAAATAGTTGGTAATGGCAAACTGTGGTTGGGGGAATAATGTGTGATTGTGATTTTACTTATTATTTTTCTGTCTTTTCTAAGTTTTCTGCAATGAGCTTTTTAAATGAGCAGCCAGGTATCTTTTACTTATGACTAGGTTGTTTCACTTTTTCTACTTCATATGCAGCGCTCCCATTACATTTAGTTTGTGTTTGCCAATTTCTCCATCTCTTTTTTTTTGGATGTTCTTTCTCAAGCCTTTATCAAGTGTAATAGAAAAGCTTTTGTGTATATATATATAATATGTATAATATATATTTTTTAGGAAACTCATGAATTTTCACCTAAAAATTTATGACATGTTGATTTCACTTGTTTGACTTAGTTTGAAAAGAAGGCTAAATTTCTAATTTAAAAAAATAGGTATGCAACAATCAACAAAGGCTTACTGTATAGCACAAGGAACAATAGTCAGTATCTTATAATAACCTATCATGGAAAATAATTTCAAAAATATTGCATGTCTATGTGTATAACTGAATCACCTTGCTGTGCACCTGAGACATTGTAAGTCCACTATACTTCAATAAAATATATATATTAAGGGAAAAAGGAATTTGATTAATTAATGTGCTTTCAGCCATGCTGGGTCTTTGCTGTGCATGGGCTTTCTCTGGTTGTGGAGTGCAGGCGCTAGTCTCTAGTTGCTTTGCACGGGCTTCTCAGCGAGGTGGCTTCTCTCGTTGTAGAGCAAGGGCTCTAGGCACGCAGACTCCGCAGTTGTGGTGCAAGAGCTTAGTTGCACAGTATCATGTAGAATCTTCCCAGACCAGGAACTGAACCCATGTCCCTTGCCTTGGCAGGCAGATTCTTAAGCACTGGACCACAAGGGAAGTCCTACAATGAACTTTTCCAAGTTAAAAAAGGGTTAAAAGACTTAACTAACACTTGAAGATGCAAACCCCTACTCCCTGAGTCACCAATCCAGTCTTGACTCTTTCCCAAGCATCCATGATTTTCAATACTGCACTGGGAAATTTTCATCACCTGTACAATGTGTTTCTGCTACAGCCTAAGGATGTCATAATCGTTCTTACGCTTAATGGGGTCAAACCCAAAGTTACAGCTGGCACTGGAAATGCAGGCTGCTCATAACTGGGCTATCCGTGGGCTTCACCTCGTAAGCATCTTAGAGGATTCAGTTAGTGCAGCCGGAGACAGAGCGCAGAAGTGACTAGAGCCGTTACCATGACAACCGTCACAGTCATTGGGAGACATTGAGGTTGCTACACTGAGATTGATGCATTGTCACACCTGAACTTGTTATTGACTTCACTGTGTTGGATATTTTCCATTATTTGTATTTTTTATTTTAGTTTCTTTAAAGGCACAATCATCGATTTCAGTCAGCAAGTGTGCCCCAAGCACAAAGCAGCCGAGACCCACTCTCATACCATCATGCCAACATTCAAGTGCTTTGGGGGGATCTGGCTGCTTCTTTTCACTAAAGTGTCTGCACGAATCAGGAACCCAAGCCAAAGTAAAGCTGGAAACATCGTCTTTGATTTGGAAACAGTTTGTAAATGGTCTAGGAAGATGCCAAGGAAATGTCTGTGAAACAAAGAAAAGATGGAAACCCTCTCCATCCTAGCGGGAAACAGGGTCAATCTCCAGGGCTCTCTTCCTTCTTCTTTAAATAGCACTGAAGTGGATCCTGTCAAAAGGGATTAGACTAAACATGGTATTTCCACTCAACATGGAAATCATTAGTGAAGACATGAACTCAAGGTGAACAGCAGCCTCTGCAGGCTACTGGTGTCAGCTAGGGATGAACTGTTAGCCTCCTGATGCTTTAAAGACAGTCCCTCTGGGGACCCCTGAGCCAGGGTAACTCATCTATTCAGCAGCCATTTGCCTTCACCTGCTGCCCACTCCACAGCAGTGGAATAAAAATGGTAAACCTTTTTTCGTGTTAGGTTGATGTGTAGCTAGATTCAATGAAATGTACCTGTTTCAAATGTGCAGTTTGGTAAGTTTTGTGAGACTTACACACTCATAAAGCACTGACCACACCAAGATATGGAACATTTCTGTCATTTCAAAGTTCCCTGGCCCTAAGCAACTGCTGATAGCTTCCCACCAGTATAGATTAGATTAGTCTAGATGAGATGATATTTCCATACTGGTCATCAACATACTTTTGGGATTCATCTGTGTTGTGTACATCTGCAACTTATTTCTGTTTAATGCTCAGTAGTATTCCATTGAATGGATATACCACTATTTGTTTCTCCATTCACTAGTCGACAGACATTTGGGCTATTTCCAGTTTGGCTCTTATGAATAAAACTGTTATGAAGATCAGTGTTCAAGTTTCTGTGTAGATGCGTGCTTTGATTTCTCTTGGGTAAATATTTATGAGAAAATGGCTAGGTTGTATGAGTAAAACTTGATAAGAAACTACCAAACTGTTTTCCATTTTAAAGTCCCTCCAGCAGTGTACTAAAGTCCCAGTTACTCCAAATCTTCAGCACCATTTGGTACTCTTCACCATTTTAACTTTAGTCATCCTTATGGTGAGTTGTGGTGTCTCATTATGGGTTTTAGTTTTAATTGCCCTGATGACTATCGGTGTTGAGCAAATTTTCATCTGTTCATGGTGGTTTTTTATAGTTTCTTTTGTAAAGTGTCTATTCAGTTTTCTGATCTTCAAGGGGGTTGCTGGTCTTCTTATTGTTGAATCATTGAGAATTCTTCACATACTCTGGATTCAAGTCCCATGTGAATGTGTACTTTGTGAATATTCCCCAGTCTGACTTGCCTTCCCATTTCATTAACACTCTTTTAAATAGTCACAGCTTTTGCTTTTTAGAAAGCCTCATTAATTAGTTAGCCTGCATTAGATCTTGGTTGCAGCGCATGGGATCTTCACTGCGTCATGCGGGATCTCTCACGTGGGATCTTCACTGCATCACGTGGGATCTCTCCTTCTGGCACACAGACTCTCTAGTTGTGGCACTCCAGATCAGCAGCTGTGAGCTTAGAGCCATATGGGATCTTAGTTCCCTGACCAGGGATCGAACTCACATTCCCCTCGCTGTAAGGCGGTCTCTCAACCGCTGGAACACCACGGAAGTCCCTAGCTCTTACTTTTACTTTTGATGAAATCCAATTG
Source organism: Ovis aries (assembly GCF_016772045.2). Classification (NCBI taxonomy): domain Eukaryota; kingdom Metazoa; phylum Chordata; class Mammalia; order Artiodactyla; family Bovidae; genus Ovis; species Ovis aries. The sequence continues at coordinate 105,740,850 of NC_056059.1, forward strand.
GTCAATTAAAAACAAGCTTCATCACCAAAATTCACATCAGTTCAGTTCAGTTGCTCAGTCGTGTCTGACTCTTTGTGACCCCATGAACGGCAGCACACCAGGCCTCCCTGTCCATCACCAACTCCCGGAGCCAACCCAAATTCATGTCCATTGAGTCAGTGATGCCATCCAACCATCTCATCCTCTGTCATCCCCTCCTCATCCTTCCTTGAATCTTTCCCAGCATCAGGGTCTTTTCAAATGAGTCAGCTCTTCGCATCAGGTGGCCAAAGTACTGGAGTTTCAGCTTCAGCATCAGTCCTTCCAGTGAACATCCAGGACTGATCTCCTTTAGGATGGACTGTTTGGATCTCCTTGTAGTCCAAGGGACTCTCAAGAGTCTTCTCCAACACCACAGTTCAAAAGAATCAATTCTTCTATGTTCAGCTTTCGTTATAGTTCAACTCTCACATTCATACATGACTACTGGAAAAACCATAGCCTTGATGAGATGGACCTTTGTTGGCAAAGTGTCTCTGGTTTTTAATATACTGTCTAGGTTGGTCATAGCTTTCCTTCCAAGGAGTAAGCGTCTTTTAATTTCATAGCTGCAATCACCATCTGCAGTGATTTTGGAGCCCAAAATAATTCACATAATATTGCACAATTATGTTTCAGTTTTAAAAAATGGTTCATGCTTCTTGTGTCCCATCTAAGAAATTGTTGCTTACCTCAAGGTTGCAAAGACCTCCTCCTATGTTCTCTTCTAGATGTCTTATGATTCTAGCTTCTATGTTTCAGTCTATGGTCAATTTTGAGTTAATTTGTGTGCTTATAGCATGAGACAAGAGTTGTTGTTGTTGTTGTTTTTTTTTCCCAATGTGACTATCTAGTTTTTATGGCACCATTTCTTAATAAAGACTATCATTTGCATTAAATTACTTTGGCATCTTTTGTATTTCTGTATTTTATTCTATGCCATTGATCTGTAGATATCCTTATTGTCAACACCATGCTACCTTGATTATTGTCTACGGAACGCCATTACAGCACTTACAATGTATGAGGCATAGTTCTAGACACCTTTATATATATTGCAATAACTTAATCTTCATAATATCTCTATTATGCTATTAGGGTATTCTAATAGGGTATGCTACTATCATCCTCTGTTATATCCAGAAATTGAGGCTCAGAGAGGTTTAGCAGTCTACCCAAAGTCACACAGAGGCAGAGCCACCATTTAAGTCCAGGCAGTCTGGTTCCAGAGTCTTGCTCTTAACCCCTGTACTAGATGACCTCTCCTCACTGTCAGTAAGACAAAGTAACATCTAGAATTATGAAAAGAATGTACACACTTTCCCAAAGCTTTCTTTCCTTCACTGTGGGAGGCCCTGGCACTGGGGCACAGAGGAGAGACAAGAGTCCCTGCCCCTGGGGAATGGAGGAGTTGAAGTGTGTCCTCCAAAAAGGACAGGTTGAAGGCCTTACCCCTGGTATCTAAGAATGTCATTTGATTTGGGAAATAGGGTCTTCACAGAGGTAACCAGGCTTCCCTGGTGGCTCAGTGGTAAAGAATCCACCTGCCAAGGCAGGAGACGCAGGTTAGATTGCTCGGTCTGGAAGACCTCTTGGAGGAGGAAATGGCAACCCACTCCAGTATTCTTCCCTGGGAAATCCCATGGACAGAGGAGCCTGGTGGGCTATAGTCCATGCAGTCACAAAAGAGTCAGACACAACTGAGCAACTAAACAATAATGACAACAACAACAGAGGTAATCAAGTTCAAATGAGGTCCTTAGGGCCCTGATCCAGGATGACTAGTGTCCTTATGCACACAGACACGCACGAAAGGAGAAGGCCACGCGACGAGGAAGGCCAGGATCAGATGATGCTTCCACAAGCTGAGGGGAGCCAATGATTGCCGGCAAAGGTCCAGATGCCAGGGCGATCCTGGAACAGATCCTCCCTCCACCTCAGAAGGAATCCACCCTCCAGCACCTTGTTTCAGACTTCAGTTCCGTTCAGTTCAGTTCAGTTGCTCAGTCGTGTCCGACTCTTTGTGACCCCATGAACTGCAGCATGCCAGGCCTCCCTATCCATCATCAACTCCTGGAGTTTACCCAAACTCATGTCCATTGATGCGGTGATGCCATCCAACCATCTCATCCTCTGTCGTCCCCTTCTCCTCCTGCCTTCAATCTTTCCCAACATCAGGGTCTTTTCAAATGAGTCAGCTCTTCCCATCAGGTGGTCAAATATTGGAGTTTCAGCTTCAACATCAGTCCTTCCAATGAACACCCTCCAGAAAGGTGAGAGGTCTGTGTCTAAGCCACTCAGTTTGTGGTACTTTGTTATGCAGCTGTAGCAAACACATACAGGGAGCTCAGGTCTGATGGAGAGCGGGGCTTAGCATATTATCTGTTAAATAAGCAAATGAAGAAAGAAGGAAAGGGTGGAGGGAAGGAAAAGAGAGCCTAAAGGACAGGGAAGCCTGGCATGCTACAGTCCACAGGGTCGCAGAGTCAGACTCGACTGAGTGACTGAACAATAACAACAAAGTTTCATTTATTTCAAATGTGACTCAATCCAGGCTTTCAAATCTGACTTAATGTGTCTTTACAGTACTTCATATACATCGTGCATGCTCAGTTGCTTCAGTCATGTCAGACTCTTTGTGACCCTATGGACTGTAGCCTGCCAGACTCCTCTATCTATGGGATTCTCCACGTAAGAATACTGGAGTGGGTTGCCGTGCCCTCCTCCAGGGGATCTTTCCAACCCAGGGATTGAACCTGCAGCAGCTCCTTCATTATAGGTGGATTCTTTACCACTGAGCCACCAGGGAAGCCCTTCACTTAACATTACTTTATACGAATTTTACAGGTCAGTCTGTCTATATTGTGTCACCTGTTTGCAGCTAAGTGTCTAGGGTTTGAAGAACTCAGCAGTTGGTAGAATTCCTGACATTTCAGGGTTGGCAGAGCCCGGTAAAAGTTCACTCAGTGGACTCAATGGCAAAGAATACACCTGCCAATGCAGGAGATGCCAGAGACATGGGTTCGATTCCCCGGGTTGGAAAGATCCCCTGGAGGAGGGCTTGGCAACCCACTCCAGTATTCTTGCATGGAGAATCCCATGGATAGAGGAGCCTGGCGGGCTACAGTCTATGGGGTCACAAAGAGCCCAACGTGATTGAGCACACATATAAATACACCATGTTCTTTCTGTCCTATTCCAGGCCGGGCCCTTTCTGATTCTGCTGGGTCCTGCAGACTCAGCCTTTGCCTGGCGTGACTTCCTGCTCCTGAGCAGCCATGTGCACTGACTGTGTGCAGGGCTTCAGAGAGAGGAAGAGCTGTTGCCGGGGTCTCCATCTCCTTCAGAGCACTTGATCTGACTGCCAGGGGCAGAGGATGTGGATCCCAGCCAGAGGCAAAGCGCTCCATCTACTTAGCAGATGCTCCTTTCCCAAATGGCTGTAATTGAGTCTCACTCAATTAAGCAACTATGTACTGGGTGCTTATTATAGACTGGCTCTTAGCTTAGGGGAATTCATGCAGACCGGGGCTGCAGAAATTCAGCTTGACAAAACTGTCGTCATTTCTTCAAACCTGCTGTGTCTCACACACACACACACACACACACACACACACACACGCACACGACCTGAACAAAGATGCCTCCCAGACAGAGGCCAGCACCCCAGTATCCCAAATGGTTGTCCTTGATCTTGACACTTGGGGATGGTGGGGGTCCCTGAGGAGCCCTTGCCACATCAACAATTAGTGATGCTTTAGACAGAAGCTGGATTATTGGTTAGGCTTTAGTTATGGAAGGATGGGAGAAAGGAACACAGGATGTGTTTGTTATTACTGCTGACTCAGCTTTCTTGCCAAGAAAGGAAAGCCAACACACTGCATGAGAAAAAATGTCAAATTTCCATATTAGTTTTAACTGCTAGTACTTCTGTTTTAAATATGCAAGTGCTAACCTAATCTTTGCCTTCACAAATCTCAGTGTGAAAAGAAGCAGAGACCCTGGTTATCTGCGAGTTTAAGTCCATGTTCAGAAGACAGGGTCACAGAAATCATTTTCTACTTGAAAAAGGCTCTCTCTAAATTGCATGTTAAAAATAATTCACTGAAACATAAATTTTGTTTGGAAAAATGAAAGTCACCAGTCGTGTCCAACTCTTTGCAACCCCATGGACTATATAGTCCATAGAATTCTCCAGGCCAGAATACTGGAGTGGGTAGCCTTTCTCTTCTCCAGGAGATTTTCCCAACATGGGGATCGAACCCAGGCTTCCCACATTGTAGGTGGATTCTTTATCAGCTGAGCCACAAGGGAAGCCCTTTGTTTGGAAATTTCTATTTCAAAGTTGAATGTTTGTGAGACATGTATCTCTGTTTGGGCCAAAGGTATGAGAAATGAAGAAAGTAACTTTCAAAATGATTGTTATTCCAGGGTGGTCAAATGACCCTTAAGTATAATAAATTCAAATGGTCATGAGACATTTCAAGCAAAGGGCAAAATCAGACTTGGATGGGAACCCGCTTGAATGGCAGCAGAGGTTGCCAGCAGACCAGGCTTCTCCAGGTTTTCAAGTCCTGGGAGGACCTTCTCCTCTTAAGTCACTTTAGAAATGGCTCCAGGCCAGAGCTTCTGTAGCTTCTAAGGGAAACACATCCCGCCCTCCTGCCTCTCTTGGGAAAGTAAAATGTGATAAATCTTAAGAGGTTTATGATCATAACTTAAACCATTCTCAACTTTGGGCAAATGGGGAAAAAATAGCTCATAGAGGAGTTGAGAAAGACAGACTGGCCAGCAGACTTGGGAGTCAGTGCTCCCACATCTGGAGCCTGGGACCCCTGCCTTCCTCCCTTGGATGGGGGACGCTGTGGGAAAACCCAGATATGGGGGAGCCCAAGGAAGCTACTGGAGTGATGGGGAGGGAATCAGAAGAAGTTTGGTGGGAAATAAAGCTTTAGGCACTCAGCAGGTGGGTGTCAGAGAACGTCCTCGGCCAAACTCAGAAACAGAGCCACCTGATAAAAGGTATCGAGAGTTGGGAGTGGGTTTGTTATTGTTTTTTGATCGCTAAGCTGTGTCCGACTCTTTGCAACCCCATGGGCTGTAGCCCTCCAGGCTCCTCTGTCCATGGGATTTCCCAGGCAGGAATACTGGAGTGAGTAGCCATGCCCTCCTCCAGCGGATCTTCCCGACCCAGGGACTGAACCTGCGTCTCCTGTGTTGCAGGAGAATTCTTGACCGCTAAGCCCCCAGGGCTTCCCAGGTGGGAGGCATACTTTGGAGAAATGGGCTCCTGGTGCAAAACTACTCACCTGCTTGGGGATGCTGGGCCCTCACTCTGCACCCCGCTTCCTGGCTCCCCTTCCAATGCTCCCTCCCATGAGGAGGAGCTCTCAGAATGTGAGGGTCCCCATGTCCACAGGCATTCTTCTCACCAGGCAGTAGATTATGTCAGTGCTTCTTGAATGATGATGTAAGCACCAGATATGAAAAGCTGCTTAGCCAGAATTTTACCTTCTCAGCTCTAGTGGGTGCTGCCCACTTGGATGGCACCCAGGGCAGCATCTTCCAGGGAGCTTGGGGGCCGAATGAGAAGCATGGTTTGATTTTGGTTGATGAGGCCCCTTCCTCTGCTAAGCTTCTGAAATCTTTGTTACATAAACTGGTGACTTAGTCTTTTTAGTGGAAGTGGGGGGTTGTTTCTTCCTGCCAAGCTGTGGCCCAAAGAAATACTGCAGAATCGTTCTTCATTGATGGAAGAGTCTCCCCATGTCAGGGAGGATTGAATGAACTCAGCTTTGAGGCCAGCCGTAGAGCACCTTCAGTCTGATGAATCACTGGGCAAAGTAGCCTCTCTTCAAGCCTCCTCATGCTCTCCCTGCTTCTGTCCTCACCACCCCTGCTCACATCTGTTTACAGTGGCCAGAGAGGTCCTTCTAAAATGCAACAAGACACCCTGCTTCGACACCCTTGGCTGCACTCCCTCCAGCCCCTCCAGCCCCCCAAGCTGTCCCTTTAACTTGCAGACACACTCCTGCACCTGCACAAAGCCCACTCTAGACATCCTCCACCCGCCTCTCCAGATCCACGTGTCCTGGAGGAACACCAGCAAGATCAGATCAGCAGCCCCCTTGCCCTCTGCCTCCAGAAAAAGTGAAGTTGCTCAGTCGTGTCCAATTGTTTGCAACCCCATGGCCCTACCATGCTCCTCTGTCCATGGGATTTTCCAAGTAAGAGTACTGGAGTGGGTTGCCACTCTCTTCTCCAGAGGATCTTCTTGACCCAGGGATTGAACCTGGGTCTCCTGCATTGTAGGCAGACGCTTTACCATCTGAGCCACCAGGGAAATCCAGAGGGTGTCAGCAAATACGGCTCCTATAAGAAATCAGAAGGAGGAAGGGAGTGGGACCAGGTGCTGGCCCCTTGGTTCCCATCCTACCAGCACATTGCGGCTGCTGGGTCCTGATGAGTGGTCCCCTAACCCTACAGATCTGCCCATGCTGAGTTAATCTGCCCTCCGGGCCCTCTTGTTCACTGGGCTGGGTTGGCCCTCTCCTGCCGGGGTCTGACTGATGCAGGCCTTCCTTCTGGCAGCTCCCTCTGCCGGCAATGTTGTTTTGTTTTCACTTTACAGCCACGTGGCATGTGGGACCTTTGTTCTCCAACCAGGGATCGAACTCATGCCCCCTGCACATGGGATGAGGGGTCTACCTGGCTCCAGTATGAGCTCCATCAATTACATCCAAAATGACCCTCTTTCCAAGTCAGGTCACATTCTAAAGTACTAGGGGTTAGAACTGCATGCTATGAATTTTCAGAGGACACAGTTCAGACTATAACGATAATGAGCATTTATTGAGTGCCTGCTCCATGCCAAACACTGTGAATTACTGTATGATTCTCAGGATACACCTGTTTAGATTAGGATTTGTTCTCACCCCACCACTTACTCCAAGAGAAAACTGGTGCCCAGAGAGGCTAAATAATGGGCCCAAGGTCAGCCAGCTGGTAAGTGCAGGGCCTGGGGACCACATCACACTGCATCATCACTTCCACCCACTCTCTCCTCTAACATGCAGTTGATCTGGGGCTTGAGACTGAAGGAAACACTCAAGGTTTTGATGATGAAATTGTGAGACTTGCTGGGAAGCAGAGTGGGTGGTGGAAATCAGTAGATTTCTTTTTAACTTCAGGTTGATGACATAGTCCATTCCCTGACAATTGCAAACGCTTACTGAGGAAGGAGGAAGAGTGGTTTATGTGAATTCTGCTTCCCCTGATTTAAAATGCATCCCTTAATGGAATGTCTCGAATTCCACAAGCCGGCAACGTGGCAGCGGACCCTCGGGCTCGCGTGGCCAGAGTGACACTCCGTGGACCTTCACTCATCAGAGAGTTAATGCTGGGTCAAGAAGAGCAATTTGGAAAACCAGCGCTTTCTGCAAGATGGCAGTTATTTACAGCTGCCCAAGCTGACTGGCAATGCCAGGATCTGAAATTAATTGCAGATCAAATGAACAAAAATGTCTTTCTTGGTGTTTTTAGGGCCCAAAGCCATTTTAATAGACTGTCAAAAATCTCAGTGAGAAGAAAGGAGGAAAAAAAAATAAAAACTTGGCAAGTCCTTTTGATAGGCAATTACTGCCCAGGGTTGGAGGAATAGTATGTATATATTTGGAAACAAGGTAATAAGAACTTGGAAAGGGGCAAGTGTTAGTCGCTCAGTCATGTCTGACTCTTTGTGGCCTCATGGACTGCAACCTACCAGGCTCCTCTGTCCATGGAATTTTCCAGGCAAGAACCCTGGAGTGGGTTGCCATTCCATTCTCCAGGGGATCTTCCTGGTCCAGGGATTGAACCTGGGTCTCCCAAAGAATTTGCAGGCAAATTCTTTATCATGTGAGCCACCGGGAAGGGGCTAAAGATGTCTGAATCCTGACTGTCAGGACCACTCAGTAGACCTTCATATACTTTGGGTTTTGTTTCTATGACAAATTTTGTAAGGTGGTGCATTAGTTTTCTGTGGCTGCTATAAAAATTTACCACAAACTTAGTGGTTTAAAGAAACATATATTTAGTCTCTCACAGTTCTGGGGGTCACAAGTCTAAAACAGGCCTCATGGAGCGAAAGTCGGTTGTTGCAGGTTTGATCACCAGGCCAGGAAGATCCCACGTGCCACAGTGAAACTAAGCCCATGCCCCACAACTACTGAGCTGTGCTCTAGAGCCCTGGTGGCTCAGATGGTAAAGCGTCTGCCTGCCATGAGGAAGACCCGGGTTCGATCCCTGGGTCAGGAAGATTCCCTGGAGAAGAAGGAAATGGCAACCCACTCCAGTACTCTTGCCTGGAAAATTCCATGGACAGAGGAGCCTGGTAGGCTACAGTCCATGGGGTTGCAAAGAGTTGGACACAATTGAGCAACTTCACTTTCTAGAGCCTGGGAACAGCAACTTTTGAGCCCAGGTGCCTCAACTACTGAAGCCTGTGTGCCCTAGAGCCTATGCTTCACGACAAAAGAAGCCACCACAATGAGAAGCTGCTGCTGCTGCTGAGTCGCTTCAGTCGTGTCCGACTCTGTGCAACCCCATAGACAGCAGCCCACCAGGTTCCCCCGTCCCTGGGATTCTCCAGGCAAGAACACTAGAGTGGGTTGCCATTTCCTCCTCCAGTGCATGAAAGTGAAAAGTGAAAGTGAAGTCGCTCAGTCGTGTCTGACTCTGTGCGACCCCATGGACTCAGCCTACCAGGCTCCTCCATCCATAGGATTTTCCAGGCAAGAGTACTGGAGTGGGGTGCCATTGCCTTCTCCAGAGAATCACTTGCACTGAAACAAGTAGCCTCTGCTTTTTGCAACTAGAGAAAAAGCCTGTCGACAGCAATGAGGGACCAGCGCGGTCAGAAATAAACAGATAAATAAAATTATTTTTTAAAAAGTCAGTTGTCGGCAGGGCTGTGTCCCTTCTGGATCTGTTCCTCGCCTTCCCCAGCTTCTCAAGGCCTCCTGCACTCCTTGGCTTGCGGCCCCTCCCACCATCTTCAGAGCCAACATTACACCACCTCCGCTACACTATCGCATTTCCTTCTCTGATTACAGCTCTCCTGCTTCTCTTATAAGGACGCCTGTGATTACCCTGGACCTACCGGATAATCCAGGATAACCTGCCCATCCTAAACCTTTGATTTCATCACATTTGCAAATAACCCCCCCATCCTAAACCTTTGACTTCATCACATTTGCAAAACCTCTTCTGCCATGTAAAATAGCCTATGTGTGTTTCCAGGAATTAGGAAGTGGACACTTGGGGAGTCGATATTCTGCCTTCCACGGGTGGGCATGTTTATGTACCCAATTTAAAGATGAGTAAAGAAATTCAGAGATCTTGGGCAATTTCCTTCAAACCACTCAGCTGGTAAAAAGATGATTAGGATTTGAATTCAGAGCCACAGGCCCTAGAGCCCAAACTCTTTCTCTCCTGACACATTGTTCCATTACAGACTCCCAGCCTCATGCTGAATTTAATCTCATGATATTCCCAAGGATTAGTGTAAATGCTACCATTTTTAGGACTGCTTCCAATGAACTAGTCTGCATCTTCAACTCTCCTAGAAGATAAACTAGGAGGGAGAGCAGATTGGGAGCTTGGACACAAGGTCATGGGGCAGGCTGCCCTTCACCTGGCTAACTCCCGCTGGCCCTTCAGCTCTCAGACTCTTAGGTCCCTCCTCCAGGAAGTCCTCCTGGAATCACTCAAAGGAGAGCTCATCCCAGTGCTACACGTGGCACATGTCTGTTTCTATGTCTTTCTCCTTAGGTCACAATAATGTTACTGGTGACTCTGAAGCACAAGCATGATATAAGCCACTCAAGAATGAGTAAGTCCACCAACACCTGGGGCTTCCCTGATAGCTCCCTGATAGTTGGTAAAGAATCCGCCTGCAATGCAGGAGACCCTGGTTTGATTCCTGGGTCTGGAAGATCCCCTGGAGAAGGGATAGGCTACCCACTCCAGCATTCTTGGGCTTCCCTTGTGGCTCAGCTGGTAAAGATGCCTGCAAAGAAGGAGACCTGGGTTCAATCCCTGGGTTGGGAAGATCCCCTGGAGAAGGAAAAGGCTACCCACTTCAGTATTCTGGCTTGGAGAATTCCATGGACTGTGGAAGTCCATGGGGTGGCAAACAGTTGGACACGACTGAGTGACTTCCACTTTCAGCAACACCTGGGCTTCCCAGGTGGTGCTAGTGGAAGAACCCGCCTGCTAATTCAGGAGATGCAGCAGATCTGATTTCAGCCCCTGGGTCGGGAAGATCCCCTGGAGGAGGGCATGGCGACCCCACTCCAGTACTCTTGCCTGGAGGATCCCTTGGACAGAGGAGCCTGGCGGGCTACAGTCAGACACAACTGAAGCGACTCAGCACACACACATGCACCACCAACACTATGACGCCGACGTCCCTGCTCCAGGCCCTCACCGAGATGCCCGCACCTCTGGAATGTTCAAGATCCAAATGACTGGCCCATCAAAATCCACACTTGGAGAAGCGGGCAGACTCTTCAGAGGCTGTGACCCCTAGCTCTGATCTTAGAAAAGTCCTCTCTTTTTCTCAGGAGGGCAAAGTCATTTTCCTCCTTCCTGGGACTAATCCTCATAAGAAGGACTTCATCAAAGGCTGTCGGCTCTACTAAGGATGATCTGCCAGCCAGAGAGTGGGCGCCAGAAGCCAGGGATCAGAGAGACGGAGGCTGGAAGCATCACCACGCCCTCTGTTGGCTCCTTTTTCAAACAGTCACTGGACTGCCAGGATTGACGTGGACCTTCCTGAGACCTCAGGTAAAGCACTCAGGGTCTTGGGAAGAGAGAGGCCTTAGATGTTAGTGCTCCCCACGCCCTCAGGTTCTGACCTACTGCTGTGGGATCCTGGGATCCTAAGTAATTTCTTCTGGTCTTGGTTTCCTCAGATGGTTGGATGGCATCACCGACTCGATGGACATGAGTTTGAACAAGCTCTGGGAGTTGGTGACGGACAGGGAAGCCTGGTGTGCTCTAGTCCATGGGGTTGCAAAGAGCTGGACACAGCTGAGCGAATGAACTGAACTGAACTGGCTTCCTCAGCTACGGAAAGATTGCGAGAGACCCTGAAAAGTCCTGCTCTCTGCAAGAATGTCCACTACAGCCTTATTTAAAGTGACAAACAATGGGAACCTACCTAGCCAGAACTAGAATAGTTCACACTCACTGAGTTACATCACGCGCCAGGCACCGTGTGCATCACTAAGCATGTGCCCACTTGTTTAATCCTCATTCCTTCCCTATGAGGCGGGGATGGTGTCCTTATTATAGAAATGGGGAAACTGAGTCACAGAGCTGTTGAATATCTTACTGGGATCATGCAGTTTAAAAGGGGTAGAGCTGGGATCAGATTCTGGGCAGCGTGGCTCTGCCATTTGAGCAGAGACACTCAACAACCTCACCCCATAGACAACGGTTAAGGATACAGCTTTAGAGCCAATTCTTGAAGAATGATACAGCTTTCACAACTAGTGTTAATTCAGAGGGGGCAACAATCTGCATACTTTTTCTGTATATGTATCATGCTGCTGCTGCTGCTGCTGCTAAGTTGCTTCAGTCATGTCCGACTCTGTGCGACCCCATAGACGGCAGCCCACCGGTCTCCCCCGTCCCTGGGATTCTCTAGGCAAGAATACTGGAGTGGGTTGCCATTTCCTTCTCCAGTGCATGAAAGTGAAAAGTCAAAGTGAAGTCGCTCAGTTATGTCCAACTCTTAGCAACCCCTACTTCAATAAAAATTTCACTGGTGGCTCAGAATCGCCTGCAATGCAGGAGATCTGGGTTTGATCCCTGGGTCGGGAAGATCTCCTGGAGAAGGAAACGGCAACCCACTCCAGTATTCTTGCCTGGGCAATCCCATGAACAGAGGAGCCTGGCGGGCTACAGTCCACCGGGTCACAAGAGTCAGATAAGACTTGGTGACTAAACCATCACCATCAATAAAAATTTACTCAAATAATAAATAATAAAATGGAAAATTATTTGGACATAAGTTTAGGTGAACAAAAAGCAGAATTAAAATTAGTCTAAAGATAGGAGTTTTTAAATTATAGTTGATTTACAGTTTGTGTTCAGTTCAGTACAGTTCAGTCGCTCAGTCGTGTCCGACTCTTTGCGACCCCATGAACCGTAGCACGCCAAGCCTCCCTGTCCATCACCAACTCCCAGAGTTCACTCAGACTCAAGTCCATCGAGTCGGTGATGCCATCCAGCTATCTCATCCTCGGTCGTCCCCTTCTCCTCCTGCCCCCAATCCCTCCCAGCATCAGAGTCTTTTCCAATCAGTCAACTCTTAAGGTGGCCAAAGTACTGGAGTTTCAGCTTTAGCATCATTCCTTCCAAAAGAAATCCCAGGGCTGATCTCCTTCAGAATGGACCGGTTGGATATTCCTGCAGTCCAAGGGACTCTCAAGAGTCTTCTCCAACACCACAGTTCAAAAGCATCAATTCTTCGGTGCTCAGCTTTCTTCACAGTCCAACTCTCACATCCATACATGACCACTGGAAAACCATAGCCTTGACTAGATGGACCTTAGTCGGCAAAGTAATGTCTCCTTTTCAATATGCTATCTAGGTTGGTCACAACTTTTCTTCCAAGGAGTAAGCGTCATTTAATTTCATGGCTGCAGTCACCATCTGCAGTGATTTTGGAGCCCCCCAAAATAAAGTCTGACACTGTTTCCACTGTTTCCCATCTATTTCCCATGGAGTGATGGGACCAGATGCCATGATCTTCGTTTTCTGAATGTTGAGCTTTAAGCCAACTTTTTCACTCCCCTCTTTCACTTTCATCAAGAGGCTCCTTAGCTCCTCTTCACTTTCTGCCATAAGGGTGGTGTCATCTGCATATCTGAGGTTATTGATATTTCTCCCGGCAATCTTGATTCCAACTTGTGTTTCTTCCAGTCTAGCATTTCTCATGATGTACTCTGTGTATAAGTTAAATAAGCAGGGTGACAATATACAGCCTTGGTGCACTCCTTTTCCTATTTGGTTTGTGGTATATAGCAAAGTGAATCAGTTATATGTATATATTTATATATATGTACACTTTTTCATATTCTTTTCCATCATAGGCTATTATAGGATGTTGAATATAGCTCCCTGTGCTGTACAGCAGGACTTTATTGTTTATTTTATGTATATCAGCGTGTATCTTCTAATCCTAAACTCCTACTTTGTCCCTCCTCGCACACCTTTCCCCTTTGAAAACCGTAAATTTGTTTTCTATGCTTGTGAGTCTGTTTTGTTTTGTAAATTAGTTAATTTGTGTCATATTTTAGACTCCACATATAAGTGATATCATAATGTATTTGCCTGACTTACTTCACTTAGAATGATAATCTCTAAGTCCATCCATGTTGCTACAAATGGCGTTATTTCATTCTTTTTTATGGCCAAGTAATATTCCATTGTATATATATACATACACCACATCTTCTTTATCCATTCCTATGTGGATGGACATTTAGGTTGGTTCTATGTCCTGGCTATTGTTAACAGTGCTGCTACCAACACTGGGGCGCATGTATCTTTTTGAATTATTATTATTCAGTTTTCTCTGACGATCTGCTCAGGAGTGGGTTGCTGGATCAGAGGCAACTCCAGTTTTAGCTTTCTAAGGAAACTCCATACTGTTCTCCACAGTGGCTGCAACAATTTGCATCCTCATTAACAGTGTAGGAGGGTTCCTTTTTCTCCATACCCCTTCCAGCAACTGTTATTTTTAGACTTTTTAATGATGATCATTCTGATTGGTGTGAAATGATACCTCATTGTAATTTTGATTTGCATCTCTCTAATAATTAGCAATTTTGAGCTAAAGATAGCATTATACTGAGTAAGATTAATACAGCTGTCTATGTCTAGAGAACAAAAGAAATTTTGCCAAACTTACCTGGGTAGTATGATTGTAGGTATTTCTTCTTTGTTTCTATTTTCTGTATTTTATGAATTTACTCTAATGAGCTCATGTTGATTTCTTATAGCAACAAAATACACAAAAACCCTCAAAAAACAAACCCTGTAATTTTCCCATCACTTTCATTCCAGGCTGACTGTGCTTTCTTGCTGATCAATGTCAAAAATTACTAATGACAATTGCGTGCAGTCTGTAATTTGAGACAAGAATTCTGCGAAACTTCCAGGTTGTGAAACATCAAGTTATGTTTTCCTAACAAAAAGACCGTGAGTGGAAAAAGGGAACAAGCATTGGGTCTCAACAATTTCATGACATGCGTTTTAAAAGCATCTTGTTAGAATGCTCCATTAAGAGCAAGGAGCAAATTAAACTGTTCTTTTGAAAATGAGGCAGGAATACAATTAGAAGCCTCTGCCTGTTGGCACTGGCATCAATCTTGGCAGCGCAAATCAGTGAGCACAAGTGGAAATAAATGAGCTACTTCATCAAGGTCAAGGTAGAGAGAAAGGAATAGCTCATAAAGGGGGAAACTGAAGAACAGAGAGGTGGAATGCATTGTCCAACACCACACAGTCAAGAAGTTCCAGAGCCAGGATTCAATTCTGGTTTGGTCTGATTGCAAAACCTGTGCAATTGCTGCTAGATTCTGAAACCCCTAAGGTTTTATTTTCCCCTCAGTGTTTATTTTACATACTCAAGTTGAGAAAGAGTGATGAGCTCTATGTCTCTCTTCTTTTGAACATTGTGGCTTATCATTAAAGCTTCCCTCTTGAACCGATGGACTGAAGTGTCCTTTCTCCTTTCTTTGCCTGGCAAACTCCTACATGTTTGGGGGTGGTGATGATAGCTGATAGTTTTAAAGTCATGGTAACAGAATTTGGGTTTGTACAGACTCTAATCTGGTCTCCCAGGGAGCTATGGCCCTCTTCTCAGGGTGCCCATCACAGTGTGTCATTTGGTACTAGGTGAGAGTTCAAAGAAAGGAGTTACTTATTAAAAAGAAGACAATAGGGAAACAAGATGTAGATAAGAATGTTCTGTAGATGGCTGAAACATCAGTGATAACTGCATGATAAACTCCCCAAATTCAGATACCTTTGGAGCGACAAAGGGAATATTCCTTTAAAGACAGGCTGGTTTGTCCCCTGGGGGTTCCCACAGCACTGTTTAAACCCCATGATGTTCGCAGGAATAACCCTCGGTTTACTTACAGAGAAGATGGAAGCCAGAGTCTCAATGCCACCTGTGCTCAAGGTGATGTATGGGATCTTTTCTGGAGTGATTCCAGCTTTTCCAAAGATACTATTGGTGTAGAACCAAATCTATAAAGCAGGAGAGACAAAGAAGGTAGAAGGGTCAGTGAAAGGCATCTGTTCCCTAAACTAAATTCAGGTACAAGATGGTCTCTGAGATTTGCTGCTAAGTCCAGAGGGATGAAGTGGAGCTATGAGCCAAGGTCACGACTTATTTTTTCCTTCTCCCATTACTAAAAGAATGTCTGCATTACTGGGAGCAACATGTGCTTAGCTAAGTGTGGCAATGAGATAAGAATAGAAATCTTGGTGGGGTTTCCAGGGATTCCCCTTAAAAGCAGGTTTTCACCAAAGAGGTGTGATTCCATTTTTGCCCTTCTTCTTTTCTGCTCTCAGGATGGTGAATGTGATGACTGCAGCTTCAGCAGCCCTCTTGGGACAGCACTGCTTTTAGCCCCCAAGGTAACATTCTGAGAATAAGAGACGGTGTCTGATCCACAAGACATTTTACTATCATCTTTTGGAAAACTGTCAAACTAAATCTATAATGGGTACAACGTGAATGAAGCTCCTGCGAGTTCCACAACTCTCAAGCTGAATAACTATACATAGAACTCTTATGGGATGAAAACCACCTATTCAGATGCTGGAGCAGGAAGTTAGAAGGAGACTGTGTCCGTACTCACTAGGGGTGATTTTATAGTTTATTATCCAAACCTTGGCACTTTGGAGAGTGTTAATAATGTTTCTAGGACATCAGGCATAAACCAGGGCTGCCTTCTGCAAACCGTGGTATGCGGTCCTGGGGCTACTGTACCAGCCCTTTCAATTTCCTTCATGTGAGAGAGAAGGCCTAGTGTTTAGGTCGCTGTTGAGGTTTCTGCCACATGAGGTTAAACCTAACCTTAACAGACACTCACATGATATCAGACACTCACAGGGCATCAGAAAATCAGTGATTTGGAGTTTGGAGACCTGGCTCCATCTTGAACTACCTGTGTGACCTCAGACAGTTTTCTCTGTCCAGCTGAGATTCCTTCTTCTCCTTGGTCAAAAGAGGATAACCACACACCCTTCCTGGGAGATGTTAGGAACTGGGTAAGGATGGTCACTATTCATTGATCCAAACTTTTGTATCAAAAGGCTGAACATAAATCATTTGTGTTCCCTCAATCCCAGCCATTTCCTTGAAAAAACAGTTTACAGAATGATAGAAACCCACACACATCTAGAGACTCTCTGGAGGAGGAAATGGCAACCCACCCCAGTATTCTTGCCTGGGAGATCCCATGGACAGAGGAGTCTGGCAGGCTGCAGTCCACGGGGTCGCAAAGAGTTGGACATGATCAAGCATACACACAGACTCTGGTAAAAACTATTGCACATAATTATCTGACCTTGTGGGCACTGATACATTTGGTGGCAAAAACGGGTTTTAATGTTCACATAAAAGACAGACACTCCTGTCTGTGTCTGCCTCTCATCTGATTGAGCTGATAAATTAGAATTTTAGACTGTATCTTTGCTGTCTCATCCATAGGGTAGAGAAGTGACTCCTGATAAACGCATTAATTCCTAGAGCTCCTAGGGCCAAGACACAAGCCAAAAATTTCCCAAAAGCCTCAGTTTCCACTGGATTTGTTTATATGTTGAAGGTGACTGTGATCCCCAGCACATCTTCAGGGTTGGATGAGAGCAGTTTAGAGCCTTTCTTAATCTTCACCCAAACTCATGGATTTTTCAACAGTCAGTGGTCTCTCTGACCATGCCCAGTTGAAGTTGTGAAATGAAATATTTCCAGCCATATCCATGGGCAAGAAAGGTCACAACCATCAGCAATTTCGTAAATGGGAATGAGGGTTCCCCAAAGGGAACACGATGCCAGTGATCCAGCAGATACCATCACCCCCTACGATGGTGATTGCTGAGGAACTCTGGGGAATGCAAGCAGCCATCCGCTGAGTCTATTCTGTGAGGTGAACAGGGAATTGAGGATGTAAGCAATCAAGAAACAGGAATTGGCCCCAGACAACTGAGGTGCACGAAAGGAGTGAATTCAGAGAGCCCAGAGGCTTTCATCTCCCCATAAACGGAAGAACACGAAATTCATAAACTTGATATCTGATTTTCCTTACCTCACCATAATCTTTGATGTTCGGACTGCCTGCTCCCTTTTTTGCAAACTTGTATATAGCCTGACTCCACCTCCTACCTCCTTGGAGCAGTTTTCTCAAGGCTACTGAGATGCTGCCTCCCAAGTTTGGAGGCTTTAACTTTTCCACCAAAGAAAACAACTCTACTTTCGGGTTGTGACTTTTTTTTTTTTTTTTCCAGTTGACACTCCGCTGCAAAGGTGGAGGCTGATGTTTGTGTTATTCTCAGCGTCAGCCCCGAAACCCACCCCCCTGACCTGTTCCTCTGTCAGAAGCTTCCAGTCTCTGATGTCACGTGATCTGTGTTCTCCGTGGAAGTTGGCACCACGCTCCTTCCTGCCCCTCATGCCCCTTCCCATCACAGCTTCTTCCCTGCCTCCAACTCTCCCTGGAGCAACACGGCCTTGGGCACTCCTGGGGGGTTTAAATGTTAGTGAAGAGTCACTGTGCAGAACACTACAGACTCACAGCGACAGTTATTAAGTGGCCCTCTCCTATGTGTGTGCTAAGTCACTTGAGTCCAACTCTTTGCGACCCCATGGACTGCAGCCCACCAGACTCCTCTGTCCATGGGGAGTCTCCAGGCAAGAATACTGGAGTGGGTTGCCATGCCCTCCTCCAGGGGATCTTCCCCAGCCAGGGATCGAACCCACATCTCATAAGTCTCCTGTATTAGCAGGTGGGTTCTTTACCACTGAGCCACCTGGGAAGCCCCCAATCCTCTTGTACTTTATATGCATTTCTGCAGTGATAGGCAGAAATCAGTCCTTTGAACAGTCTCCCCATACTCCCCATAGCGAGGAGGACCTGCAGGATTGGCCTTGTCCCCATAGGGAGGGCCCGCGCATCACATGAGCTGCCTGTCTCACTTGGCTTCTTCCACGAAGCCATCTCTCTCTCCCTGCATCATCTTACAGAGACGGACGGTAACTGCCTCTGTCTCTGCTTCCGCTGAGGTTTATTTGATCTGGCAGTTTGAGGGCGTTGAACTGCACGGAGACACGAATTCTGGAGCGTGTCCCATGGCGGACCCTCCCACGGACTATGATTTGTGTTGACCTCACCCCAACACAACCAGGCTCTCTCTGGTTGCCTGATCGTCTCCATCCACTGAGGCAGACGGTTGAGTGGAAGGAGCTGCTATTCTGGGAGGCGGGCAAGGCAGGATTTCAATCCCAGGGCTGCCTCTGGTGACCTGAGGGTCTGGAGGCAAATGATTTCACGTCTCTGAATCTCTGTTCTCTGAAAGTAGGTAATCATACTCTGTCTTGCAGGGTGGTGGTGAAAGCTTTTTAAATGAAAGTTTTCTTAAAGCATCCTTTCTCTAATGGGTGCACAACAAACAGCGGGGATCAGTCTAGAAGATTCCCATCTCTTTGTGGAGATGCCACCGCTCCTGGGTAAAGGAGGACACGGAACAGTTGTGTGCAAGCCCAGGGTGAAAGCATCTCTGTATCTGCCTCCATCTAGCCTCCTCCCTGTGGGATGGACCTGTAACCGGGAAGGGTTACTTTTAAGTTTACACTGGATCTGCTTCTGTGACTTTAACTCTTTTTTGTTATTATAAACGTACACAATGGCCTGCCCCAGGGAGATAACCTGAGCCTCCCACCTGTGAAAGACTGGAAGAAAGTCAAACTAACACATTCCCCTGCCTGAAGCCATTCTAGGGGACTTTTGCAAGGATTGAATCATCTTTTTACCTTATTTCCTCACCTGCCCCCACCCCCCGACCTCTGATCCATAAAAGAACCTGGTAACCAGGCCCTGACAAGGTGGTTATTTTGAGGTGTTAGCCTGCCATCTTTTCGGTCAGCTGGCTTTCCAAACAGTCATTTTCTTTGCCTCAACAGCTAGTCTCTCAGATTCGCTGGCCAGTCATGCGGAAAGCAGAGCGAGCTTGGACTCAGTAACAGACCCTTAAGGGACTTTGCAGGAGCTGGTGGGAAAGGGACACAGCAGGAGGATTTGGGCCTCCTTGACCCCCTGCCTCTAATGCCCTAAAGCCCTCCTTCTTAGGACATGTGTTCTAGGGACAAAGTGTAACATGAAAATGACATGCAAATCATTTTCACCTCTCAACAGCCTAGAAGGGGACATTGCCAGAGGATCAAGGACCACACACAGCTGACAAGGCAAGAGCTGGACAGAGACCCGGGCCTGCGCTTCCTGCAGTGCGTTATTCCCACTGCACGGGCTGTGCTGGGCTCTGAGCCCAGGTTCAGCTCAGTTCAGGTGCTCAATTGTGCCCGACTCTTTGTGACCCCATGGACTGCAGCACGACACGCCTCCCTGTCCATCGCCAACTCCTGGAGTTTACTCAAACTCATTTCCATTGAGTCGGTGACGCCATCCAACCATCTCATCCTCTGTTGTCCCCTTCTCTTCCAGCCTTCAATCTTTCCCAGCATCAGGGTCTTTTCCAATGAGTCAGTTCTTTACATCAGGTGGCTAAAGTATTGGAGCTTCAGCTTCAGCATCAGTCCTTCTAATGAACATCCAGGACTGATTTCCTTTATGATGGACTGGTTGGATCTCCTTGCAGTCCAAGGGACTCTCAAGAGTCTTCTCCAACACCACAGTTCAAAAGCATCAGTTCTTCAGTGCTCAGCTTTCTTTATAATCCAGCTCTCACATCCGTACATGACTACTGGAAAAACCATAGCTTTGACTAGATAGACCTTTGTTGGTAAAGTAATGTCTCTGCTTTTTAATATGCTGTCTAGGCTGAGAGTTGGACACGACTCAGTGACTTCACTGTCACTTTTCACTTTCCACTTTCATGCACTGGAGAAGGAAATGGCAACCCACTCCAGTGTTCTTGCCTGGAGAATCCCAGGGATGGCGGAGCCTGGTGGGCTGCCGTCTATGGGGTCGCACAGAGTTGGACAGGACTGAAGTGATTTAGCAGCAGCAGCAGCTAGGTTGGTCACAGTTTTTCTTCCAAGGGACAAGCATCTTTTAATTTCATGGCTGCAGTCACCATCTGCAGTGATTTTGGAGCCCAGAGAACTAAAGTCTCTCAATGTTTCCATTGTGTCCCCATCTATTTGCCATGAAGTGATGGGACCAGATGCCATGATCTTAGTTTTCTGAATGTTGAGTTTTAAGCCAACATTTCCTCTTTCACTTTCCTCAAGAGGCTCTTTAGTTCTTCTTTCCTTTCTGCCATAAGGGTGGTGTCATCTGTATATCTGAGGTCACTGATATTTCTCCTGGCAATCTTGATTCCAGCTTGTGCTTCATCCAGCCCGGAATTTAGGATAATGTACTCTGAATGTAAGTTAAATAGGCAGGGTGACAATATACAGCCTTGACGTACTCCTTTCCCGATTTGGAACAAGTCTGTTGTTCCATGTCCGGTTCTAACTATTGCTTCTTGACCTGCGTTCAGATTTCTCAGGAGGCAGGTAAGGTGGTCTAGTATTCCCATCTCTTTAAGAAATTTCCACAGTTTGTTGTGATCCACACAGTCAAAGGCTTTGGTGTAGTCAATAAAGCAGAAGTACATGTTTTTCTGGAACTCTCTGGCTTTTTCAATGATCCAGTGGATACTGGCAACTTGATCTCTGGTTTCTCTAGCTTTTCTAAATCCAGCTTGAACATCTGGAAGTTCATGTTTCATGTACTGTTGAAGCCTGGCTTGAAGGATTTTGAGTATTACTTTGTTAGTGTGTGAATGAGTGCAATTGTGCAGTATTTTGAACATTCTTTGGCATTGCCTTTCTTTGGGATTGGAATGAAAACTGACCTTTTCCAGTCCTGAGGCCACTGCTGAGTTTCCTGAATATGCTGGCATATTGAGTGCAGCACTTTCACAGCATCAGAAATACAGGGGATACAGCATCAGGGGATAAAGGAACCGAGCAGTTACGGCAACTCATTCGCAAGCTGGCAAGTTTCATGTTGAGAGCTGAACATACACAGTTGAATCTAGACCTTCTACTCTGGACCACACACTGAGGCGGCCACTTGGAAGGGCCCTCATTTAGCATTCTCTCCAGTCACGGGGACAGAGCAAGTTCTTCTAGTGAGATGGTCTCAGTTATTAGGGTAACAGAACATTTAATTCCTCTAATTTGAGTTAGGAATTTATTTGGGAAGAAACCTTGAAATGAAACCTGTTCATAACGCTTCTGTTCTCATGATGAGAATTTTTGTGCAGAGTACGACTTGGGGTTCAGAATTCCTAATGATGCTTAGACAAATGAGATGGACACTCACATGGCCTGGCTCCAGGCTGGCAGAAGGGGAGCAGGTCACACTTTGCCACAAACCTGTCTCAGGCTCTCCAGCCTCCCACCCTCCCTTCCTTCTCCCAGCCTGTCTCCCTTCCATTGTTTATCCAGAGTGCAGGATCTCTGACACTCTGTTAGGTACAGGTGTTACCGTGGGGAACAACATGCCTGTCCTTGACCTCCCAGATCTAGTCTAGTAGGGAAAGGATGTGTTATGCAACAGTCACACAGGTAAAGAGTTCAAGGGGCACACTGGCTCCCCGGGAACACTGTGATGCTTGGGCCCCCACCAAGTTGACAAATATGCTGGCAGTAAAAGGCCAAGAGTGAAAAAGTTGGCTTAAAGCTCAACATTCAGAAAACTAAGATCATGGCATCCGGTCCCATCACTTCATGGCAAATAGATGGGGAAACAGTGGAAACAGTGGCAGACTTTATTTCTTTGGGCTCCAAAATCACTGCAGATGGTGACTGCAGCCATGAAATTAAAAGACGCCTACTCCTTGGAAGGAAAGTTATGACCAACCTGGATAGCATATTCAAAAGCAGAGACATTAGTTTGCCAACAAAGGTCCATCTAGTCAAAGCTATGGTTTTTCCAGTAGTCATGTATGGACGTGAGAGTTGGACTATAAAGAAAGCTGAGCATCTGAGAATTGATGCTTTTGAACTGTGGTGCTGGAGAAAACTCTTGAGAGTCCCTTGGACTGCAAGGAGATCCAAGCAGTCCATCCTAAAGGAGGTCAGTCCTGTATGTTCACTGGAAGGACTGATGCTAAAGCTGAAGCTCCAATACTTTGGCCACCTGATGTAAAGAGCTGACTCATTTGAAAAGACCCTGATGCTGGGAAAGACTGAGGGCAGGAGGAGAAGGGGATGACAGAGGATAAGATGGTTGGATGGCATCACTGACTCAATGGACGTAAGTTTGGGTAAACTCCAGGAGCTGGTGATGGACAGGGAGGCCTGGTGTTCATGGGGTCACAAAGAGTCGGACACAAGTGAGTGACTGAACTGGACTGAACTGAACTGAACTGAACATCTAGAATGAATGTCACCAGACCCGTGTGGCTTCCTACCAGCCTGCGCTCTGAGCCTCCCCACTCATGTTTTACGTTTATTCTGACAAGATTGGGAGTCTTGCTTCCCAAGTACAGTGCATGTCAGAAACAGCAAAGTTCAAGTGTGTGGCATTGAGAAAGAAGAAAGCACTGCTAGGAACAGTCTTGCTGATACCAGCTAAGAGGAAGGGAGATCTAACAGAGGCCCATCAGTTACCATCAGAGATAGTCCCTGTCCATAATTTCTTTAGGCTTCCCTGGTGGCTCAGACGATAAAGAATCTGCTTGCAATGTGGGCGATCTGGGTTCAGTCCCTGGGGTCGGGAGGATCCCTGGAGGAGGGAACGGCAACCCATTCCAGTATTCTTGCCTGAAGAATTCCATGGACAGAGGCTACAGTCCATGGGGAAGCAAAGAGTTGGGCATGAACTGAGCAACTAACACAAACACACATGATATCATACAATCCTCATGGTAGCTGTGAAAAAAAAAAGAATCTATATCTCCATTTTCCATAAGAGGAGACTGAGGACTGGAGGAGTTGGTATGATTGGCCTCCTCTGTTGAAGAAGGGAGAAATTCAAAAGAAGGAAGGGTAACCTAAGGGAGATGAGCATTCCACCATCATTCTTGACATTCTAGAAGATTCCAGAAGGTTCAAGAAAACTATGGCTTTCTTGTCTCAGGTTTGGCAATCCAGTCAAATTTTCCCCCCAAGGACTTGGTAGGAGCTGCACCCTCCCTACCCCTGTTCTTTCTCCTACTCCTTTCCTCACACAACACTCAGATGCCTCCCATGCATCATGGGCTGCTGGAGACCCATGGACCCTGGGAAAGGTCTCCATCCTCAATGATGGTCATGGGAAGGGAGCAGCATCAGAGAGACTGAACCTTTGCACAGAAACCAAAAACACAAGTCTGTTGTTTTTGTTTTTGTTTTTTTTTTTTTTTTGAGCAAAGGACAAATTATTGGAGGAAGGCAGCTACACAAAATAATTTTAAGCGACAGGTCTAATTTTAGAGATGAGAACTTGAAAGTTACCATGAGAAGGAGGGGAAAAAACAATCTGACGCTGAAAAGTGAAGTGAAGTGAAGTCGTTCAGTCGTGTCCGACTCTTTGCGACCCCATGGGCTGTAGCCTACCAGGCTCCTCTGTCCATGGGATTTTCCAGGCAATAGTCCTGGAGTGGATTGCCATTTCCTTCTCCAGGCGATCTTCCCAACCCAGGGATCGAACCTGGGTCTCCTGCATTGTAGACAGACGCTTTACCATCTGAGCTACCAGGGAAGTCCAAAGGGAATGAGAAATAACTAAATGTTATGTTCAACTTTCACTTGATTTCTAAAGAGTGTGAAAACCATTCATCAACTCTTTAGCAAAACAAACAAAAGAACAGTACTGAACAATATGTAATGCTTGTCTTTCGCCATGCCTGGAGACTTGTTTGTTGCGTGAACTGTCACCTAGTGAGTGAGGTCTGGTAAGCTGCAAAACATCCTAGAGTGTACACTAAAATTCCATGACAATGAATTTTCCAGCCCCAAATGTACATAGTGCTAAGGCTGAGAAAGACTGGTTCAGTGCAAGGCATAAGGTCTCAGAGATTGGCTGGGGGATCTGTCAGGGCCCTGGTGCCAGGACATGTGCGTCTGACAGCACAGGTGTAACCCACCATGACCTTGAGCAAGTCCTTGATTCTCTGCAAGCCTCAGCTTCTTCCTTTAGAAAATGGAGATGGAGCCACCTACCCTGCAGGACACTTGGGTCCAGAATAAGGTGATGAATGGAGATGCCTAGCAGTGTTTATGACTGTCTTAACATATGGACCGTGTCCCCCCACATTCATTGTTGTTGTTTAGTCGTTAAGTTGTGTCCAACTCTCTGAGACCCCACGGACTGTAGCATGCCAGGCTCCTCTGTCCTCAACTATTTCCCAAAGTTTGCTCAAACTCATGTCCATTGAATAGGTGATGTTATCTAACCATCTCATCTTCTGTTGCCCCCTTCTCCTCCTGCCCTCAATCTTTCCCAGCATCAGGGTCTTTCTCAATGAGTTGACTCTTCGCATCAGGTAACCAAAGTACTGGAGCTTCAGCTTCAGCATCAGTCCTTCCAATGAATACTCAGGACTGATCTCCTTTAGGATGGACTGGTTGGATCTCCTTGCAGTCCAAGGGACTCTCAAGAGTCTTCTCCAGCACCACAGTTCAAAAACATGAATTCTTCAGCACTCAGCATTCTTTACGATCCTCTCACATAATTTCTGGTAAAATGAAGGGGACAGAGCAAGTCTTTAAGTGCATTTAAAGGCTTTCATCCATGTCAGCTAGCTCTCTCCTTTGGTCTTGTGAATTATTTTGGGGTAAAAGGTAGCAGGTGCGGGGAGGGAGCTTGGACTAGGGCACAGGACAGTGGGCTCTGAGGCTGGGCTTTGCAGCTCACCAGCACTTGTCCTTTGGTTTGGAAGAATGAGGGCCTCCTTGATAGCTCAGTTGGTAAAGAATCTGCCTGCAATGCAGGAGACCCTGATTTGATTCTTCAGTCAGGAAGATTTGCTGGGAAAGGGACAGGCTACCCCCTCCAGTGTTCTGGCCTGGAAAATTCCATGGACTGTATAGTCCATGGAGTCGCAAAGAGGCAGACACGACTGACTTTCACTTCACTTCACTTCATTACGAATGAAGTAGGACTTGTCCCCTTAACTGCCTAGGGATGACCTAGGCAGCCCGGTGACATACACAGGTATACTCTGAAGCATGGAGTTGAACTGGGGTGGTCGCCAGGGGCTGGGAGTGGGGGAAACTCAGTGTCATTAATGAATAGGTATAAAGTTTCAGTTAAGCAAGATGAACAAGCTCTAAAGATCTGTACAATATGATGTCCATGGTTAACAATGTCATATTGTGCACTTAAACGTTTGTGAAGAGGATAAACATCATGTTAAATGTCCTTACAATGATAAGACGGAGGACGTCCCTGGTGGCACAGTGGATAAGAGTCCGCCTGCAGATACAGGCGACACGGGTTTGATCCTTGGCCTGGAAAGAGTTCATGCTGTCGGAACAACTAAGGCGGTGCACCAGACTACTGAGCTACAACTCCTGAGCCCATGCTCCACAGCTGCTGAAGCCTGCGCTCCGCAACTAGAGAAGCCACTGGAATGTGAGGACTATGCACCGCAGCTAGAGTAGCCCCCTCCACTCTCCACAACTAGAGAAAGCCCATGAACAGCAATGAAAGACCTGGCATGGCCAAAAGTAAGGAAATAAATACATTAAAAAACAAGAGTCGGAAAGTAGTCAACGCAAAGGAAAGTGACTGAGATCTCACATCTGCTGGCTCTGGGAGCAGAGATTTTTTTTTTTTCCATCTACACTTATGCAGTGGGGCTTACAGACACACTCGAGTGGAATTTACATAGTAATACAGCATATGCAAATTGGAAAATTATGTCTCACAGAAGGAGAGAATTCTGTTTAGAAATGTCATGGTTCTCGATCTAAATGCCTCATTACATACAGATTCCATATGTGGTTTTACAATTCCACGTCTAAACTTTAAGAAACAGATGCTTTCTCTCTCTGCTTACTCAGAACAGGGAGGGAGCATTTGAAACAGTCTAGCACGACAAAGGTCCATGTAGTCAAAGCTATGGTTTTTCCAGTAGTCATGTACGGATGTGAGAATTGGATCATAAAGAAGGCAGAGTGCCAGAGAATTGATGCTTTTGAACTGTGGTGCTGGAGAAGCCTCTTGAGAGTCCCTGGGAAAGCAAGGAGATCAAACGAGTCAATCCTAAAGAAAATCAACCCTGAATACTCTTTGGAAGGACTGATGCTGAAGCTGAAGCATCAATACTTTGTCCACCTGAAGAGCCGACTCATTGGAAAAGACACTGATGCTGGGAAAGATTAAAGCCAGGAGAAGATGGGGACAACAGAGGATGAGATGGTTGGATAGCATCACCGATTCAATGGACATGAACTTGGGCAAGCTTTGGGAGACGGTGAGGGACAGGGAAGCCTGGCATGCTGCAGTCTATGGGGTCGCAAAGTGTCAGACATGACTTGGTGACTGAACAACAGCAAGCACGACCTTATTCTTATCCAGAGGAGGCAACAATAGGACTAGGTCAAGGTCAAGCAAGTTAACCCAGGTGCCCCCTCCTTCTGCTGACTCAACTAGACCAAGGTTAAGCAGATAAGCCACAAGATGATTTTACTTCATCCTGATATTTCCAACAAGATATGCAAGAGAAAAAAGAGAAATGAGGCTGAAGGTTGTGGTTGTTAATTTCCCTCCCCCGACTGGAACCAGTCCCCTTTCGGGTCGCCTCCCCTGCCCACCCACAAACAGCCTCCCTGCTGACTCTAGTATGCCTGGGTCATACCCGCAGGGCAGCTCTTTCATCTGGGCGTCTTCAGAAGGTCCCTTCTCCTGCCCTCTGGGCCCAGCCACACTTGTCCTGACTATGTAACTGACCTCAGAAGGAATCTGATTGCTTCAGTGCAGGAATCTCCTCTACGTATTCCTGCCAACTGGCTGGCCAGCTGGCTTACACACTTTCATGAATGGGGAACTCACTACCCCTGGAAGCAACTCACTGTTTTCCAGAAGCAGCCATAACAATAATGATCCTAAGTCTGCCTCCCTACTCCTAAAATTTCTGAATTCTACCTTTTGGAGCCCCTAAGAGAGAAGGGGAGGCTTTGTCCAATGGTGGGTTAGGATACCCCAGAGAAGAAGACCCTCCTCTGGTTTACCTGCCCATATCAACTTGGGCCTCAAGAAACTTTTCTTTAAAGCCTTGAAATTTTCTCAGGTCAAAATCACGCATTGAAGCCAGCCCAGCCAATGTTGTTTTGAGCAGTTGCTAAGTGCGACTCTTTGCGACCCCATGGACTGCAGCATGCCAGGCTTCCTTGTCCTTCACTATCTCCTGGAGCTTGCTCAAACTCATGTCCATTGAGTCAGTGAAGCCATCCAACCATCTCATCCTCTGTCATCCCCTTCTCCTGCCTTCTATCTTTCCCAGCATCAGCCCAGACAAGGGTACCTTTCTTTAAATAATCTCGATGTCATGTCGCTTACTTGTGACTTTCTAATATCTTCCTTAAGAAATGTGACTTTTAGGCACTTCTCTGGTGGTCCAGTGATTAAGAATCTGCCTGCCAATGCAGGGATATGGTTTCCATCCCTGGGCGGGGAACTAAGATCCCACGTGCTGCGGGACAACCTCAGAGCCCAAGCTCTGGACACTGAAAACCACAACTCGAGAAAAACCCGCATGCTGCAAGGAAAGATCACACGTGCTCCAAGTAAGACCCAACACGGCCAAATAAACAAATAAATATATATTTTTAAAGACATATGACTTCTAAGTGTTTCTACCAAGTCACTTCAGTCGTGTCCGACTCTGTGCGACCCCATAGACGGCAGCCCAAAAGGCTCCCCCGTCGCTGGGATTCTCCAGGCAAGAACACTGGAGTGGGTTGCCATTTCCTTCTCCAATGCATGAAAGTGAAAAGTGAAAGTGAAGTCACTCAGTCATGGCCAACTCTTAGCGGCCCCATGGACTGCAGCCTACCAGGCTCCTCCACCCATGGGATTTGCCAGGCAAGAGTATTGGAGTGGGGTGCCATTGCCTTCTCCGCTAAGTGTTTCTAGGGATAAGTAATTATAATGATGGGCAGTATTTAGTAAGGGGTAATTCTGGGCTAGCTGCTTCATTGAACACCTCACATGGATTATCTCTTTCCATATTACATTATCCCATTTTACAGATGTGGAAACTGATGGTCAGGTTATATGATTGCCCAGTGGCACAGAGCTGAGCTAGAAGCCAGGGCATACAGGGTCCAAGCCCTGGCCCACCTCTCCCCACCCCGCCCTCCAGTTCCTCTGTCTGTGCTGGGGCGCTCACCGCATTGAGGCCGCAGAGCTGGTAGCAGGCCATGGAGATGACCACAGTGATGAGCTGCCAGCGGACGAAGGGACTCCTGAGCAACTCCAGCACGGATACCAGCCGGATGTTCCTCTGCATACGGCTCTCCGCCAGGACCTCCTCCATCTCGCAGGAGATGTCCTCTTTCCCCAGGAAGGTCCGGAAGGCTGCCAACAGGGAGGAGCACGGATTTCAGTGGGGATTATTAGGACGTCTGCTGTGTCTGATGTTAGGGCTCCCGGGGTTGGTCCGTCCCACCATCCAGACATACCAGATGGTTGTATATCAGAGATGCAGCTTGCAGGGGTCTTTGAGGCCATGGAGTTCCAAGCCCTTGTTTAAAAGTAGGAAAATAGGGACCTCCCTGATGGTCCAGTGGCCAAGAACTCTATTCTCCCATTGCAGGGGTCCCAGGTTGGATCCCTGGTCAGGGAACTGAATCCCACATGCCACAACTAAGCGTTCACATGTGACAGCAAAGAGCAAGATTCTGTATGCTGCAAGTAAGACCGGAGCAGCCAAATAGATAAATTATATATATACACACACACACACACACAGACCCTGCTTCTGGGAAAGATTGAAGGTGGGAGGAGAAAGGGATGACAGAGGATGAGATGGTTGGATGGTATCACTGATTCAATGGACATGAGTATGGGTAAACTCTGGGAGTTGGTGATGGACAGGGAAGCCTGGCATGCTGCAGTCCATGGGGTCGCAAAGAGTTGGACATGACTGAGTGACTGACCTGAACTAATATATACACACAAAAGTAGGAAAACAGGAGGCCCACTGAGATGCAGTGACCTACTCAAGGTCATTGAGTTGGCCAGGAGAAGAACCCCTAGAGAACCAGGCTCCTCTGACTGACCCACTGCAAAGCCGAGCACATCCAGAGTTCAAATCCCATCTCTACCTCTGGGTAGATGAGCAGCGTTCATGCCTCAAAAAGTTCCTGTAATGACCGAGAGATGTAACATATGCTAAACCCCTGGCTCCATGATAATGCACTGAGCACCTCCTGTCTGCCCAGCCCTGGGCACTCATTCTCACTGGTGGTCTCTAGACGGAGGTCAGATTGCCACTTGACCAGGATGCCTGGAACAGGGATTGCACTAAATGATCTCCAGGGCCCTTTCCACACAACCCTGTGAAACACAGAAAGCTGGATTGAAATATTCTCAAAGAGCCAGTCTTGCTAGGATTCAAGCTCACCCCTGTGACTCAGGCTTTCCCAAGCTGAACACTGCAAATTTCTAGCCTCAGCGAGCTTCTCATCTTTTTTTTTTTTTTTAATCAAGCCCTTAATTGTGCAAACCACCATGGATATGTGCACGAAGCTGGGCTGTCTGATTAGACCCCTGAGATCACAATAATTAGATCGGGAAGATGCTTTTAGAATGCAGATTTAAATATTTAGCACTTAGGTATTCATCCTCCTACATGGGAGGAGGCTCGTGATGGCTCCTGGGGACAGTCCATTCCTGACACAGTGGGCATTATCCCTAAAATCACTGCCCTGAGCCTCAGGCCAGGTGAAACTGTTCTTCTTAGGTAGGAAAAATCAACACATGGTTGTTAAATCTCTCCAGATTCTGCAAGCCCAGGAAGGCTCTGAGGTGTTATTCCCAGAAGTATAGTAAAAACCACCTCAGAATGTCTCTTTTGTAAGCTGTAATTTAATATTTTCCCCAGCATTTATTAAAGATAAGTGGAGGAGACAGCTGAGGGGGTAATGTTTCTGCAGCATTCACCAAACCATAGTATTTCTCAAAGTTCAAAAATGCAAATTCATGTCATAAAGTAAGCCTAGAGTTTCAGGGCAAGGAAATATTTCTCTTCTTCCTGACATACATAAAATAAGGAGAACTTGAGAACCCTTTTTTCCCCTCCCTTTTCACTTTGGCTGCTGGGAAGCTCTCAGTTAAACTCATTGTTCAGCTCTTAAGAGTTTGCTGGAGCAAAATTCTTTCTTCTTCCTCTTGTAAGTTCTGGTCTCATTCTTTTTCCTTTTAGTTCTTAAACATTATTTATTTATTTCTGGTTGTACTGGGTCTTTGTTGCTGCCCCGGCTTTCCTCTGGTTGCAGCGAGCAGGGGCTACTCTCTGGGTGCAGTGCACAGGCTTTGCATTGCAGTGGCTTCTCTTCTCCCTGCGCTTGGCCATGCCCTTCGCTCTGCCCGGAATGCTCTTCCTGCCTTTCGTCGCCTGGCTAACTTCTCCCACTTCAATGTCAGAGCCTGGGCTCTCACAGTCCTTTGTGCTTTTTCCCACCTTGGCACCTTCTCGCCACACTGTCATCAGAACCTGCTGTGAGCACCTGGAAGTCCAGTGCCTGGTGCCCGGGGGAGAGCAGGTGCCAAGTTGGTGTTTGTTGGTGCTGTGGGGACAGTTGGTGCTGCTAAGTCGTTTCAGTCATGTCCGACTCTGCGACCCCACAGACAGCAGCCTACCAGTACTAGTCATGTAAAGGGGTGGTCTCATGTATGCTGC
The DNA here is from genome assembly GCF_016772045.2 of Ovis aries. Lineage (NCBI taxonomy): Eukaryota > Metazoa > Chordata > Mammalia > Artiodactyla > Bovidae > Ovis > Ovis aries. Next base: position 105,771,999 of record NC_056059.1, read on the forward strand.
TGCTAAGTCACTTCAGTCGTGTCCGACTCTGTGTGACCCCATGGACAGAAGCCCACCAGGCTCCCCCGTCCCTGGGATTCTCCAGGCAAGAACACTGGAGTGGGTTGCCATTTCCTTCTCCAATGCATGAAAGTGAAAAGTGAAAGTTGTATCCAGTTGTATCCAACTCTTAGCAACCTCATGGACTGCAGCCTACCAGGCTTCTCTGTCCGTGGGATTTTCCAGGCAAGAGTACTGGAGTGGGGTGCCATCGCCTTTTTTGGGTCTCGTGTATGGTGGGCCAAAATCATGGGCTGTTCAGAGTCCATTCTCAGTACAAACTTACTGAGTATCTGCTGTGCTCCAGACGCTACACTGGGGAGGTGGTGTCTCCACCACAATTGCATCACATTTCCAAGTCGGTTTTTGTGGAATTCCAATCCCAGGAGAGGCTCCATGGGAACGAGATTCCCTGATCAGAGTCTAGTCTCATTGCATGAGGGCCAGCTCTCGGGGGTTCAAACTTCACATAAGCCTAGTAAAGGTTCTGGACTTCTCTGGTGGTCCAGTGATTGAGAATCTGCTTGCCAATGCAGGGGACATGGGTTCGATCCCTGGTCTGGAAGGATTCCACATGCTGTGGAGCAACTCATCCTGTGCGTCACAGCTACTGAAGTCCTCTCATCCTAGAGCCTGCACTCCGCAAAAAGAGAAGCATCTGCAATGAGAAGCCTGGGCACTGCAACCAGAAAAAGACTGTGTGCAGCTATGAAGACCCAGCACAGCCAAAAATAAATAAAATTAAGAAAGAAAGAAAATTGAAACACACAAAGTAAAGGTTCTGATAAGTCCCGCAAGAAAGACACCCAGCTCTTTTTGTTCAGTTTCACATTCCCCAAGTGTGTTCGCTGGCGCATCGACTAACATTGTGCACACGTACACCAAGAAGTGTGATTCTAACTTTACGTGGCAGTGTCACAGAGGGAGCAAATTCAGGACGTCCTGGGAGCTGGGAGGGGAACTCCATGGATGGCAACGGGCAGAGAGGAGGCAAATATCACCAGGTTACCCCCATCTCTGTCTTTTAGGAGGCACTTTGAAGAGCAGAAAAAGCCAGGGGTAGGCAGAAGAATGACGACCATGTCAGTCCATATTCTAATCTCCCGTACCTGTGAATAAGTCAGCATTCATGGCCAAAGCGGCACTGCAGATGTGATTAATGTGAAGACCTTGAGATGGGGAGGTTATCCTGGATATCAAGGTGGGCCCAACGTCATCACAAGGGTCCTTATAAGAGAAAGGTAGGAGGGTCAGAGTGAGAGAGAAACTGGTGTGACCATGGAAACAGGGGTTGGAGGAGGGATGCACATTAAAGGAGGAAGGGGCCACGAGCCAAGGAGTGCGGGCCACCTCTACAGGCTGGAAAAGGCCAGGAATGATTCTCCCTTGGAGCCTCCAGAAAGGATCCCAGCCCTGCCAGCACTTTGATGTTAGCCTGTTGAGTCCTATTTTGCAGCTTTGACTTCCAGAACTATAAGATAATAAATTGATGTCTTAAGCCACCAAAAGAAAACCAACGCAGAGTCACTGAAATGATGTAGCTGTAGGTTCAACCCCACCACCACTCACTTTCTGCAGGACACAGGGAAAGCACCTGATCTTTCAAGCCTTAGGTCTTAACTGTAAGATGGGGCTGAGGCCACCTCTGTCTCCAGGTCACTATGACAACCACCTGGGGCAGCATAGGCAGGGCACCAGCCTGGAGCCTGGCTCAGCCTGGAGCTCAGTGCCATCAGTGACCCCTTTCAGGGACAAGTAACCCACTGGGAAGCTAGAGGGCATGAGTGAAACCAGCATCATGCAAGACTTAGTAAGGGCAAAGGGGGATGTGTCTGTCCAGTACTGCCAGGAATCTGGGAGGGAGGGCTTGGAAGGGATGGAGGTCACAGACTAGGGCCATGCAGTCACAAACCTAGGGTTTAAGCACATAGCCCTGGATGAAGCGTCCTGGGTGGGTGACCACAGAAGAGTCAGCCTCTCTGGACCCCGTCCTCACCTCTAATTCAGGGATGATGCTTGTGCCAGCCTCTTGGGGTATAAGGACTGGGTAGCGGGCCTTCACCTAGAGGGGTGCTTGGTCCTGAAAAGTGCTTATTTGGTGCTCTAGACCAGTTGGGGAGCATGTTGTGGTGGGACCTCTGGGCTCACCCAGAAGCTTGCCCTGGCTTCAGGCATGGGCCTTCCTGGTGCCAGCTCTCTCAGTTAGTGAGGGTACAGGAAAGGGCTCTGCTGGCATCTGATTCTCCTTGAGTGGTCACAGCTGCCTGGGACTTGGGGTTGTGAGGGATTCTGAGGTTGTCCTCTCTGCCCAGTGGGGAAGAATGGGTGATGGACCAGGCAGAATCCAACAGAGCAGGCTGGTGGCTCATGTGCCACGTGTTAGCTGGACCCACGTGGACAACACGTACCAGGAGTGTCCAAGGGATGGGTCTGGGAGGCCATTCATGGCCGGAGCCTGGATTTGGAAGTGGGTGATGGGGGAAAAGGGTGATGAGCTGGAGGCTGTGTGGTCCCCTGAGCTCCTATCCTCAACCATCTAAGAGAGCTGAGCCCACATCCTGCCCACCTACACTTCACACCACAACATAGAGAAATCCAGAAAAGCAGGTGTTCTTGGCCAGGGCCGACTCACAGCCCTGAAGTTTCCCAGCCCAGTGATGCCCTCTCTGGAAGTGGAGCCTGAGCCTGGCAAACTCAGAGAAAGAACTGAAGTTTGAGGGCAGCCTGGTTCAGGCCCTGAAATACCCACAAAATGCTGCGCCCTGAGTAAAAATGGGCAAAGGTGTCTAGTGGAGAGGAGGTGACGGCCACGGAGATAGGCTGAGCTGGAAGCCACCCCAGATCCGCCGCCTGCCGGCCATGGAGGCCTGCAGGCCTCTGCAGCCGCACACATCTCTTTCCCTGGATTCCAGAGGGGTGGAATGGCATGGCGGTCTGGTATGGTGACACCCGCAAGGTCACAACACTTGTGACCGGTTGTGGAACAGTGGGTGATGGTGTTTAAGAGCCCCGACTCTGGGGCCACTCTGGGTGAGTCCCCGTTCTGGCTTCACCACTTTTCACCTACTCAGATGCCAGGCTAGTTATTTAATACTTCTATGCCTTAGTTTTCTCATCTGTAAAATGTACAGAACAGCCCTGGGCTGCCAGCAGTATTAAACATCAGAACTCACATATTCCTTCAAGCAGGGCTGGCTCTTAATGATCAGGGGGCACTGTAAGGCAGCTAACTATGACAGAAGGCACTTGCTACAGCCTCCTGGGGGTTCCTTCTTTTATCTTCCTTTTATCTTAACCTGACAATGAGTACAAAGCACTATAACCTACAGTGGGTTGAATTCTGGCCCCATACACTTATGTTCAAGTCCTAACCTACAGCTGGTTTATTTGGAAAAGGGATCTTTGCAGATACAATTGTGACATCAGTCAAGCTGAGGTCATCCTGGAGGAGGGTGGGCCCTAAATCCCATATGACTCTCATCCTTGTAAGAAGAGGAAAAGAATCACAGACAGACAGACACAGGGGAGATGGCCACGTGACAGCGGAGGCAGGGCTTGGTGTGATGCCGCTGTGAGCCAAGGAATGCAAAGGATTGCTGGTGACACCAGGTGCTGGCAGGGAAAGCAGGTCCTGTTGACACCTTGATTTTGAACCTCAGGCCTCCAGGACCATGAGAAAATAAATTTCTGCTGCTTTAAAGCCTCCCAATTTGTGGTACTTTGTTCTAGCAGCAACCACCCGTGATCACCTTACATAAGCATTTATCACATCATGCTAGAGCAAAGCACAGAACAATCTGGAGAACATGTTCTCATGACCCGGAGGGGCCCTGGGACAAGGCAGGCCAAGGGGTTTTCTGGGGAGCCCAGGGGGATGGCCTCTGCAGTCGCAGGTAGGCAGCAGCGCTGAACTCAGCACAGCGCGGGCCTTGGTGCTTCCAAAAGGGGAGGTTTCATCCGTACATGGCTTTCCCCACTGTATTAGTATTTAAGAGGAGGAAATCACTGGGTTTTTAATTTAGGTTTGGTTCCTTTTTATTATTGACAGCAGTAGGACTCACAGTAGGGGTAGTAAAAAATACTGGAACTCATGTTGTAGTTTTACAACATTTCAACATGGACCAACCCTGGAGTTTTCACACGGCCCCAAGTAAAGGGGCGTGGGGGCTCCACCAATCACTGGAGCTGTCAGCCCTTCGTCCGTCTTTGTTTTTGGTGCAGAGTGATATATTAAAGTTACGTGTGTAATTTACTGGTTAGTGGATCTGAGAAGGGTAGTTTTCAGTTTTAACAGATCAACCAAGACAAGGAGCTAGGCTACCCACTCCAGTATTCTTGGGCTTCCCATGTGGCTCAGCTGGTAAAGAATCCGCCTGCAATGCGGGAGACCTGGGTTTGATCCCTGGGTTGGGAAGATCTTCTGGAGAAGGGAAAGGCTACCCACTCCAGTATTCTGGCCTGGAGAGTTCCATGGACTGTATAGCGCATGGGGTCACCAAGAGCTGGACACGGCTGAGCAACTTTCACTTTCAACCATGACAAATGTACCGGCAGCTGATAAAGAATCCTCCAAAGAAATGACAGATGAAAGATACAATGAACAGAGGCAGCACAAAGACAGAACAGCAGGCCTGCCACCTCGCTCCAGGCACAAGCCCGTTGTCAGCTCCCGTGGCTGTGACAGGAGGCGGCCTAGTAGAAAGTCTTTAAAGACAGAAGCTATCTACCTTTTCAAGGTAAGGTGACATTTTAACGCGAGAGTGTGAGTAGCAACTTTTTGATGGAAGTTACTCTATGAAAAAAGATGTCTGGAAATGCTCCTATCACCTTGCGGCTTGGAAACCAAACTGATGGACACAGGTCACCTCTTCAAATTCTCAAATCTGCTCAGTGAAAAACAATTTTGCAAACATTTAAAAAAATTATTTCTGTTTGAAAATATTCCAGAAGAAGAGTTTCTGTGAGTTTTCCTAAATCTTGATTGTGAAAATATGAAAAGGCAACATCTTCTGGTGATTCAGTGAGGACAGCCAATAGACAGCTGGGAAGATGGAAATGTACCAGCTGCATTCTCAGAGCCTGTGAGTAACCACATCCTTCCCTCTGGTCTTTAGGTGCAGGCCTGCAGTCAGCCTCTGGAGCAGGGATCCCACTCACAGGGGCAGGCGTCCGTGCCAGGGCACAGATTGTGCAGTGTGCTGACAGGGGTGTCCTGCAGCTGGCTCACGGCCACCGCTGCTGCCTCTGTCATCATCGGAGCCCCACCAGCTCCAGGGCAGGCCCTGATACTGGTGTGAAGCTTACGACACCTCATGCCAGAGACTGGGTCTCATTCAGGGCCTGGTATGCAGCAAGTGCTCAAACCATGCTGGAAAAATGTAACTGGACCCTACTCACATTTGCTGATGAGCTGGGCTTCCCTGGCAGCTCAGCTGGTAAAGAATCCACCTGCAATGCGGGAGACCTGGCTTTGATCCCTGGGTTGCGAAGATCCCCTGGAGAAGGGAAAGGCTACCCACTCCAGTATTCTGGCCTGGAGAATTCCATGGACTACAGTCCATGGGGTCGCAAAGAGTCAGACACAACTGAGTGACTTTCACTTTCACTTTAGTCCAGAGGGGAGGGGGCTCTGAGGGAGAAGCCTGTGCATGGCTGGGGTTGGTCTTATTGTCTTTGGCCCTGAGTCAGACCAGGACCAAGGGCAGAGCTGTGATGAACGGGATGTCAGCTCGCCACAAGAAAGAACTGTTGGATTGATGTGTTCCAGGGTGGGCTGGGTGGTCTCTTGAGCAGTGAGTTCCCCATCCCTGGAGGCGTGCAAGGAGAGGCCTGATGACCACCCGTTGGAGATGTTGTGGGAGGACCCCAGGCCTTAAACAGGAAGATGGGAAGGGGGACAAAGTCTCTAAATGCAAGCACAGAAACTCAGAAATGTGCAGGTTCCATGGGAGGGGGGAGGTGCATCTGGGTGGTGGTGGGGCTGGGGGAGGGATTGAAATGGACACATGCAGTTGTAACTAGCTGTCTGTGGAGAGGGGAGAGGGCTTTAGAAATGACTAATCTGTGAGCCATTTCCAAAAGTCATTCTCTATGGAAGACAACCCTCCCAGAGGAGTCCATCTTCCTGAATCCCCAAGCCACTTAAACAGCTCACCTGTCTACCCCAGAGCTTCCCCTCTGGCTCAGCCTCCCACCCACCCTTGCTTCCCAGGATTCACATCTCTTTCATATGCCTTCTGTGTTCTAATTGCTAACTCCAAAGACCTTGAAAAAGGAGTGAGAATTTTCATTTCTCACATGGAAAGAAATCCCTCTGGGAGGCATGATCAACTCTTGGGCTGGGAATGGGAGGCATTTTGCAACTAATTCTTGTAACAGTTAAAGACTGGCCTTTACTCAGGGGGACTCAGAACACCAAGCAGGGGCGAGGATGCGAACATTTATTGTGCACCCACTGTGTGCCAGGGGGCTTCCCTGGTGGCTCAGTGGTAAAGAATCCAGCTGCAATGCAGGAGATGTAGGAGACATGGGTTCAATCCCTGGGTGGGGGAGATGCCCTGGAGGAAGGCATGGCAGCCCACTCCAGTATTCTTGCCTGGGAAATCCCATGGACAGAGGAGCCTGGTGGGCTGCCATCCGTGGGGTCACAAAGAGTCCGACATGACTGAAGCGACTCAAGCACAGCACAGTGTGCCAGACCCTGAGCTGGGCGTCTTACAGACTTGGCTGCAATTCCTAGTGTGGTTTAGCCCCCTGAACTTCAGGGACATTAGAAGACCTCCCAGAGATCCCAGGTAGAAAGGATAGAGTCAGTGTTTCAGCGTGGATCCGTCTGATCATTCTTTCCACACACTTCAAAGGATGATGAAAAGACAGTGGAGCGGAGAAGTTACCAGAACCAGATTCAGTTCACTTCGATTAACCTGCGGCTTCTGAGAGCTTTGACATGCCGCAGGTGCCAAGGTCTACTATGTTAAGAAAAGAACAAGGCAGGGTCTCTGCCTGAAGGCGTTCTCTCGAGTGGGAGCCAGAGGCAACTCGCTACCACTGCAGTGGACAGAGATGGAGGTGGGGCCGGCAGAAGCTGCACAACCTCCCTGCAAGATCAGTGCTCTGACCGTCGTTAACAGATGGGGAAACTGAGACTCAGCAGGACCACAGGATGTACCCACGTCACACAGGAGAGCTGGCATTTCCACTCCCATGCTGCCCCTGCCCACGGGGTGATGCAGGCTGGGCTCAAAGGATGATGCTGACGGGAGGAGGTCACAGACAGTGCAGGCCTCCTGGTGTCGCCCGAGCTTGTTCAAACTGCATAACTGAGACTTCGTGCCTGTTGATGGCAGCTTCTCATTCTCTGTCCCCCCACTCCAGTCCCTGGCACTCACTATTCCACAGCTGGATTGGATGAAATTGACTATTAAATTAATTAATTAATTAATTAATTTTAGGGGTAGCAACCCACAAGAGGATGTACACTTATTTTTTTGAATCTTTATGCAATTTGTTAAAATATTGCTTCTGCCCTGTGTTTTGGGTTTTCTAGCTGCAAGGCTTGTTGGATCTTAGCTCCCTGATCAGGGATGGAACCCACACCCCCTGTATCGGAAGGTGAAGTCTTAACCACTGGATCACCAAGGAAGTCCCTGAACTTGACTGTTTTAGAAATCTCATGTAAGTGAGAACATGCAGTACTTATCCTTCTGTGACTGACATCTCACTTAGCATAATGTCCTCGAGGTCCATCCCTGTTGTCACATGTTACAGGATGCCCTCCTTTTGCAAGGCTAAATAACATCCCATGGCATGTACATCACATTCTCTCGAGCCATTCATTCAAAGTTGAACATTAGGGCGTTTCCGTATCTTGCCTATTGTAGACAGTGCTGCAGTGCTAGTAGGGACAGGAATGCTAACAGCTCTTTGAGGTCTTTGTTTTGATTCTTACGGACCAACGGAATAGAACAGAGAACCTAGAAATAAACCCGTGCATATAGGGTCAACTGGGCTTCCTTGGTGGCCCAGATGGTAAAGAATCCGCCTGCAATGCCGGAGACCCGGGTTCAATCCCTGGGTCAGGAAGATCCCCTGGAGAACGGAATGGCAACCCACTCCAGTATTCTTACCTGGGAAACGCTATGGACAGAGGATCCTAGTGGGCTACAGTCCACAAGGTTGCAAAGAGGCCGACACGATAACCAGGAAATGGCAATGCAGGTGTATGAACCCCAGCAGTCTGGCTCAGAAAAACTAAGCTCCTGACCTCTGTGGCGTGCTACCTCTCTGCAGCTCTGCCAAACCTACAGAAGTTCTTCATTCTCCATCCAGGGCCCTGAGTTCCAGCTGTAACACACATAGACACAAGTGTACACACACACACACACACACACACACACACACACGTGCTTGCTTGCTTTCTAAGCTGCCTCAATTTTCTCCTTGACTTCTATAAAGTAAAAGACGGAGTTGCTAATACTTAATCAAGAGAGAAAAACGAAGCCTCTAGTGGGTGGTATGCTGAGGCCACTTGACCTTCAACCTCTGGCTTCTTCATCTCTACGACAAGGACCTGCGTGCAGACGCCCTCACAGCGTTGCGATACTTATTGTCTCACATGCGAATACAAGGGCTTGTAGATGTCAGTGCCACTCTTGCTCCAATAAACCACTGACATCGGAGCAAAGAGCTAGGGGCAGGATGATCATGGTTGTCTAGCAGGTTAGAAGCATGGGGGCACCGTCAAATTTTGCGCTGGTCCTTCCCTGATCTTGGCCTACGGCTCCTCTCTTCTCTTGCTCCTTTGGGGATGGGAAGGGGGCAATGAGAGCCCCACGGACACAGGCCAGGAGAAAGGGCCTGGTTCCAGCTCAGACACTGACTTGCCCAGGGCCTCCGGCCAGGCATTCACTCCTCTGCTGTCTGCAAAAAGCAGGCACTGTGTTCGTGCCAAGTCGCTTCAGTTGTGTTTGACTCTTTGTGACCTCATGGACTGTAGCCTACCAGGCTCCTCTGTCCATGGAATTCTCTAGGCAAGAATCCTGGTGTGGGTTGCCATGCCCTCCTCCAGGGGATCTTCCTCATTCAGGGACTGAACCCACATCTCTTAAGTCACATGCATTGGCAAGCAGTTTTATTTTTTTTTTTCCCACCACCAGTGAGCCTGCATTGGCACTGGCTTATTTCTCATCCCTGAGACTGGAGGAGGGTCTAGGCCGAGCTCACCTACTTTCCCCCAGATGCATTCTGTTTGAGCCAAATTCTGTCCTGCTTTTCAGTCACCTGTGTAGATCCCAGATTCTGTGGTTTTATAGACCGAGACAAACTTGGGTGTAAGAACTGGTCCCATCACTTACTGAGTGACTTTTGGTAGGTTGTACCAACCTCTCCAAGTCTCTGTTTCCTGACCTGTAAAATGGGAGTGAGAACTCAGATCTCGTAGGTGGGGAGGGGTGAAATGGGCGAGCCACGGGGACAGGACAGGTGCCGCAGGCCCTTAGCACGTGCCAGCCCCCTCCTCCTTTCTCTCAGGTCATTGCACAGAGTTAGGACCTCCTCTACCTGTGCACCTATGCTTCAGGCAGGCCATGTTTATTTCCTCATGGCAGAGTATTAAAAAGCAGAGACATTGCTTTGCCAACAAAGGTCTATACAGTCAAAGCTATGGTTTTTCCAATAGTCATGTACAGATGTGAGAGTTGGACCAAAAAGAAAACTGAGTGGTGAAGAATTGATGCTTTTGAACTGTGGTGTTGGAGAAGACTCTTGAGAGTCCCTTGGACTGCAAGGAGATCCAACCAGTCCATCCTAAAGGAAATCAGTCCTGAATATTCATTGGAAGGACTGATGCTGAAGCTGAAGCTCCAGTACTTTTGCCACCTGACGTGAATAGCTGACTCATTGGAAAAGACCCTGATGCTGGGAAAGATTGAAGGCAGGAGGAGAAGGGGATGACAGAGGATGAGATGGCTGGATGGCATCACTCACTCAGTGGACATGAGTTTGAGCAAACTCCAGGAGATAGTGAACAACAGAAAAACCGATGTGCTGCAGTCTGTGGGGTCATAAAGAGTCGGAAACAACTTAGTGACTGAACAACAACATTCAGTGCACATTTATTGAATGTCCTCTAGACACCAAAAGCTGGCCTTCTGTGAGTCCTCATCTCAGTTACAAGTGCTTGGAATTTGACTTCAGGGAAGAGTGGCTTTCAGACTGTACATCAGTCTCCATGTCTCAGCATGACCACTCTGAGCTGGGGCCTTTCCTGAACACTTCATCAACATTCGACGTCTGGTTCCGTCCATCTCAGTACATGTTCAGACATCCCTGCCTCCAGAGTCTTCCTGCCACTGTGAGAGGCTGCAAGCAGTCTCCAAATTACGTGACTTTGTATAAACACACATGCTTCGCTTTGACCTGGAAAATCTACCCTGAGGCAGACTTCTTAGGTACAGAAGAAGAAACTATCAAGGCAAAAACATCAAAAGGGCCAAAGAGACTCTGAAACATCTCCCTGGTGAAAACGGCCGGTCTGCATCCTACAGCACCCTCATCCCTGTCTCCCCCTCTTAACCTTCTTCTCCTTCACGTTCCCAGGACAGGTCAACCTCCCTCCAACTGCCACGGGCAACTGCCAGTGTGAAAGAAGTCCAGAGCTCCGGAGATCAGGACACATGCTGCGCTGTGAAGTGTGTTCTGAACTCTGCTTTCATTCATCCTTTCAACAACTGTTTAGTGAGCATCTACTACATGCCAGGTGCTGCTCTGGGTGCTGGGGTTTCTGCAACGAAAACAGGGAAAGTCCCTGCCCTCAAGGAGCTTTCATTTGAGTGGAGGAAACAGATACTAAACCAATTAACCAAGAACGAGGCGAATTCTGGTCATTGATAACATTCTGGAAAAAGAAGAAAATCAAGTCAGGATGAGTGACAGTGTGAAGGAGAGGCTGCTGTTGGAGCTACTGAATTGGGAAGATGCTTTAGAAGAGCTGCCAGTGCAGCAGAGAACCTGCTGAAGGGAGGGAGGCAGGGCTGGGCAGACGTTTAGGGAAAGAGGCTTCCAGGTGGAGGAGCAGGGGCAAAGGCCCTGGGGTGACATGTACCAGGAATATCCCACCTTTACTAGCTGAGTTAGATCCTGCCCACTGGGACTCAGTCCCAAATCACCCTCTTAGAATCGCTCCTGTGTTCCCGGGCTACGATTGTGCACTCCACATTCCCAGGACTCCATGCTAGCCCACTCGTCAGGGTCCACCCACGAGACGCGCTGATGCAGGAGAGAAGGTAGGAAGAGGGAAGATGCTCTTCTGCACCAGGCTGAACCTCTGGCACCATGAGTGGTGGCGGCTCCCACTCTGCCTCAGAGACAGACGCTCTGGTGTCCCCAATGGCAATGACATTGGCCACATTTGTGCCAGCAGCCCTGCTCTGCAGCCACAGGTGTGCTACCTGTGGTATCAATAAGGAGTGAGGGCTCTGGGGTCCGAGCCTGAGTGAGGACTCTGAGGGACCCATCCTGTTGCCCCGCCCAGCACCTGGGCAGCCACGCCCTACATCACGCCGCTCCGTCTGAAATGTTGTTCCTGTTACTCCTGGGTTCCGAGTGCGACAGCTCAGGGACCGTGATGTCTTCTCCCTGCTTCTCTCTGAGTCTTAGTCGTCCCATCTGCATAATAAGGAATAGAAACACTGCAGGTCTTCCCAGGTGGTGCAGTGGTAAAGAATCTATCTGCCAACACAGAAGACACAGGTTTGATCCCTGGGTCAGGAAGACATCCTGGAGGAGCGAATGGCAAGCCACTCCAGTATTCCTGCCTGGGAAATGTCATAGACAGAGGAGGCTGTTGGGCTATATAGTCCATGGGATTGCAAAGAGTCAGACAGGACTGAGCACATGCAGGGAAACACTGTAGGCTTCTTTTTTGGTGAGAGTTAAGACAATGGATTCAGTAAACACATCTCTGTTAATTTCCTGTGGCTGCTGTAACAAGTTACCACAAACCATGGCTTACAACAATGCAAAAGCGTCATTTTATAGTTCTGGAGGTCAGAATCTGAAAGCGGCTTCCGTGGACCACAAGCAATGTGTCATCAGGGCTGAGTTCCTTCTGAGGCTCTAGGGAAACATCTGTGCTTTGACTTTTCCAGCTTCTATAGTCTGCCTGCTTTTCTTGTCTCATGGCCCCTTCCTTCATCTTCAAGGTCAGCAACCTTGAGCCCAAACCTTCTCATGCAGCTGTCTGGTTTTCTCTCTTCTGTCTTCCTTTTCCACTTAGAACAATCCTTGTGATTCCACTGAGTCCCGGTGGATAACCTCAAGTAATCTCTCCATCTCAGAGTCAGTCAAGTAGCCACCTTCACTCCATCGGCCTTCTTCAGTCCCTTGTCACGTACCCTAACCTGTTCACATGTTCTGGGAAGTAATATGTGGACACCTTTTGGAGGCAGAGGACCATCACTCAGCTTCCCTCACTAGAACACATTTTATTTCGTGCCATCCATCGCACAGTCCCTTGGGTGGGGAGCAGGACACTCCAGAAGTGACTCTTGTGACCTCCCCGAAGTGTGAGCCCGTGGGTGGTAGCAGACCCCGAGGGCCTGTTTTCCAGGAGCCCAGGGCCCAGATGAGCTCCTGCCCCAATGTGCCAGAGCCTGATCACAGAGCCTGCAGCTGGACCAGCCTAGAGGAAGCATCTTGTCCATCCTGATTACACAGGCGGAGAAACCATAGCTCACGGACGCAGCACAGCAGGAACAGGGTGCCTGATACCAGCCAGGGTGTGACTCTGGATCCTGGGGTCTCTCTCGGTGCCTGCTGTCTCTAATAGCTTAACAGAACTGATGCCCACGAGCTGATTAGCCAGGATGCTCAGAGGATGCACACGCTGTTCCCAGAGTCACGGGGCCAATCATCCCCAGTTGCATCTCGCCCGCACACACCCCAGGCAAAGCTGACGTATCCCTGGGGCCCAGGTTTGGGACTGAAAAGTCTCCATTCCACTGCTTCCGACGTGGAGCTCTGTGGCTCATAAAATATTGAAAAGGGCATCGTTGCTTTCCATTAAACACCCAGTGTAGGAAGAATGAGTTCTGGAATACTTAGGGGGCTGTTTTGGGCGGTGCTCTGTACATGCCAAGCACATTCATGAATTCTGGCAGGTTCTTCATCTTTGAGTGTTGAGAAGGGGTCCTCTGTTGGACCACCGCTGCCCACATATCTGCCCCTGCCCAGGAAATGGGGCACTTCTCCTAGATCCCTGAGCTGGAGGGGAAAGATGCCAGGTGAAAGGGGACTGGCAAGAGTCTCCCTCTAGGAGTCAGGAGCCCCGGCTTTTGAGCCCCTGCTCCAGGAGCAGGCAGGTGTGGGGAGGATGGCGCGTCCCAACCCCTTGGGTTGGGCTGCTTGGCTGTGGGGAGGAGAGGCCGAGCTGCCTTCTCCTCGCCTGGAGGACTCACTATTGTTAGTCACCATTTTCCCTGGTAGCTCAGCTGGTAAAGAATCTGCCTGCAATGCGGGAGACCTGGGCCCCATCCCTGGGTTGGGAATATCCCCTGGAGAAGGGAACGGCTACCCACTCCAGTATTCTGGCCTGGAGAATTCCATGGACCGTATAGTCCATGGGGTCGCAAAGAGTCAGACAATTCACTTCACTTCACTTCTCTTTACTATGGTTAACGACTTTCACAAGTGAATGGTCTTCCACACCTTGGACCACACTTTCAGAGCCTTGATATGTTTTCTTATCTTTTTAAATAAGTGAAATGGGCTGAACACAGGGGATAGTGGAGGAGGCACAGCCCTGCAGGAGACGCAGGCGGTCCCTGTCCTGTGTGGGGAGGGAGGAGGGCGGGAGGGAGACTCACTTAGCAGCAGGTGACCCTACAGTGTCGTCAGTCCCAGGGTGAGATGGCCGTGGGTGTGAGGGACAGGGTGGGGCTGTGATGGTCAGTGCTGTGTGTCACCTTGGCTGAGCCACAGAAAGCAGGTATTTGGTCAAATACCCGTCTAGATGTCATGGTGAAGGCAATTCTTAGCTGAGTGTCCCATTCACATCAGTTAGAGCTGGAGGAAGCAGATGATTCTCTGGAATCTGGGTGTGTGTGTCCATGTGTGCCAAACTGCTTCAGTCGTGTCTGACTCTTTGCAACCTTGTGGACTGTAGCCCACCAGGCTCCTCGGTCCTAGGGATTCTCAAGGCAAGAATACTGGAGTGGGTTGCCATGCCCTCCTCCAGGGGATCTTCCCGACCCTGGGATTGAACCCTCGTCTCTTACATCTCCTGCACGGGCAGGTGTGTACTTTACCACTAGCGCCACCTAGGAATCTGGCTGGCCCCACCCAATCAGTTGAAGGCCTTAAGAGCCAATGACTGAGGCCCCGATGAGAAAGGAGCTTTGCCTGCAGCAGCCTCCAGAGTCGAGCTGCAACATCAGCTCTTCCCTCGTCTCCAGCCTACTTGGCCGATGGACTTGCTGGGCCCCACAAACACGTGCACCAGCTGCTTAAACTGAATCTTTCTCTCTCTCTCACACACACACACATTCACACACACACACGCATACGCATATTGGTTCTGTTTCTCTGGAGAGCCCTGACCAGCCTGGGGCCCCCAGGAAGACGTCACTCCGTCTCCCTCCTCCGCTGAGGATGTTTTTCTAGAGCCATGTGGCCTCCCTCATTGTAGTGGCAGGAGGATATACCCACAGAGCCCCGGTTACAGGGCGGGACCTGACCAAGGGCGACAGACCCTGTGCTCCGCAAGCCCTCACCCCGGATGTCAGGCCAAGCTTTGGGTGCTGCTCACAGCACCTGGAACATGGCTGGGAAACTGAGGCAGCCTTGTTCCCGGGACACAGGGCTCCTCTGGGGCTGATGTTGGCGGGAGGAGGTGTCAGAGCCTTGCTGGGTCTTCTCTGTTCTGCACAGCACCCAGGACTCTCCTGCCCAAGCCCCGTCCCCGGTTTCTCCGCTGCAGGCTGGGCTGGTCCCACATCTGTAGTCTCTCTATCTCCCCATTCCCTGCACAGGCACCCAAACCAATGAAGGCCCGCTCGCTGGTCCACCTGGTGTCAGCTTCTCAGGGGACCCTGACCGACAGTCGGTGGTACAGACATTGAATTCCAAGCTCCTGTGGAGATGCACAGAGCCTCCCAGCATGAGTAGGAATAAGCTGGGCAAGAAGAAAGGATAAGTATCTTCAACAAGACAGGGTTCTCCCAGGCCTCTCAACAGCTCTTAGAGACAGAAGCTCCTCCCAGGGCCCAGGACCTCTCTGCGTGACCTCAAAGTCTCAGTCTGGATGCTTGTGGCCTCTATGGGCAGTTATTTCTTTCCCCTTCTAGACAAGGACCTACTTGATAAACAGTGAGTGTTTGTTGACTGACTGATTTTGGCCACATGATTATGGTGACTGCAGCTGATGTTGCTACAGCCTTTTTGCAGGCTGCAAAGTGTTCTCACATCCATGATCTTATTTCATCATCCTTCCGGTTCCTGGAGGTAGGCATTTGTGCTATTCCCATTTCACAGATGAGAAAATTGAGCCTCATCCAAGATGATGCGCAACTGCCTGAGCTCATAGGGCTACCACGTGGGGAAGCAGAGCCTGGAACCCATCCCCTACCCGAGTCCATACACCATGGCTTCCACAGAGCCCAGGAGTCTCAAAGAGCCACAGTGATATTACTGGTATAAAGAAGGAAAGAAAAGCATGTTTTAACTTAGCGGCTGACACCAGAATGTCTCTCAAGGAAAGAACTGTCTTGGCTGAGAAAAATATTTTGATAAGTGCCTGGAGGAAAAGGGGTTTGCTGAACGTTTGCATGGCAGATGCTTTAGCTCCAGAAAGAAGAAAGGCTGCTCCACAGGCTAGAAGGAGAGGAAATTGGAGCTTGGGGGTCCTCTGAGCAGGCAGAGGGGATGAGCGGAGGTGCGAGGGGAGAGCAGAGGCTGGTGGCAGGCAGGAAGTCAGGCACCCTGGGTATCGATCCCTTCTGGAAACCCTCCGGTGATCAGGGGGCATGACTGCTGCTATGATGTTTGGGGAAAACCAAAGTGGGTGCTGAAGTTCAAGTTGGGGCTGTTATGCTCAGAGGGTAACAAGGGTTACAAGCGTAACAAGACAGCAAGTAAGCGTCCTGGTACCCAAGATGGCTCAACTTCCAGAAGCACTCTGGACTTCAGAGACATTTGAAGGGGGCTTTGAATGTCCCCACGCAGTACAACGGGGGCACAGGCAATTCCTCCCAGTGCTGAGGGGCATGGGGACCCCCAGGAGACCCAGGGGCTACCCCCAGATGGCACCAATCACAGGCATGATGTTGAAAGCATCCTCTGCTTGCTGGAACCTTCCATGAACCTCCAAATGTAAAGTTAGCATAAAATAGCAACGGTTGGTGAGGGTGTGGAGAAAAGGGAACCCTCATAAACTGTTGATGGGAATGTAAATCAGTGCAATCACTGAGGAAAAGAATATGGAGATTTCTCAAAAAACTAAAAGTAGAACTACCAAGTGACCCAACAATCCCACCCCTGGGTATATATCCAAAAAAAAAAAAAAAAAAACCCATGAATTTGTAAAGGTACATGCACGCCAGGGTTCCCAGCAGACTTAGTTACAACAGCCAACGTGTGGAAGCGACCCGTATGTCCATCAACAGATGGACGGACGAAGAAGATGTGGTACGTATATACGCAGTGGAGTACTACTCAGCCACAAAAGGAATGAGATGTTGCCATTCGCAGGAACATGGATGGACCGGGAGGACATCATGCTTAGTGAGATAAGTCAGAGAGAGACAAGTACCATCTAACACCATCTGTGCATGTGTGCGTGCTCAGCCACTTAGTCGTGCCTGACTCTTTGAGACCCCGTAGACTATAACCTGCCAGGCTCCTCTGTTCATGGGATTTTCCAGGCAAGAATACTGGATTGCGTGGCCATTTCCTCCTCCAGGGGATCTTCCTGACCCAGGGATCAAACCTGCATCTCAATCAGGGGTACACAGACCTCTCCTTCCCTGAAGGGCCCTCCCAGAGGTGGTGGGATGGAGGTGCGAGCTATCAGGTGTAGGGCTCTAGGGATGTACTGCACAACACAGGGCGTAGAGCCACTTTTGTAATAACTTTTAATGGAGTGTAACTTTTTAAAAGATGTAAAAACTAATCTATGCAAAAAAATGAAAAACAAAGGTAAAGTGGGTGTTGCGTCTGACTCCCAGTCTCTCGCTGTTTGGAATGAAAATGTGCCTTGTGCTCTGGGAAACCGGGGCTTTTACGAGGTGTTTTCTGAGCTGTTTTGCTGTCTGCTATGGACCCTTGGTGGAGAAGGCAATGGCAACCCACTCCAGTACTCCTGCCTGGAAAATCCCGTGGATGGAGGAGCCTGGTGGGCTGCAGTCCGTGGGGTAGCAAAGAGTCAGACATGACCGAGCGACTTCACTTTCACTTTTCATTTTCATGCATTGGAGAAGGAAATGGCAACCCACTCCAGTGTTCTTGCCTGGAGAATCCCAGGGACAGAGGAGCCTGGTGGGCTGCCGTCTATGGGGTCACACAGAGTCAGACACGACTGAAGCGACTTAGCAGCAGAAGCAGCAGCATGGACCCTTGGGTGTTCTGAAGGGAGGTGTCAGGCTGCCTGGGCTGCAAATCCTTTGCTCTGTAGCCCATCCTGCCAGCAGGCTCTCCAGCCAGGGGACAGGGAGCCCTGGAGGACTGACCTTCCAGGGGCGAGGTGGGGAGAGGATTGAGGTCACTCATCATGGCCACACCATGAAGATGAGGTAGAGTGACAACAGGGGAGGGTCTTCCAAGAGCAGGTGACTGTGCTGGACAGGGCAGAGATAAGACGTCTCCTCTTCCTGCCACATCCCTCTGCCAGGTCTGGGAGGTGGCACCACTTCAGTTGACAAGTGTGAGCCCAGGGCACTCACCTGCCCCTCCAGAGACCTCTCCAGTGTCTCTAGATGGGCATGGTGTGGCCAGGAGCTGCTAGGTAAGAATAGGGTCTGGGAGGGGCTGACTACCCCAGGGTTTCCTTGGGTACCTTGGTACCTTGGATGGCCATCTCTGGACTTGGCTTGAGTTCTGGTGGAAGCATTTGTGGGGCTGGAGGCTGCAGGAGGACCAGCTCATGTCATGCATCCTCCCTTATCAAGAGCGCAAAGAGCACAGAGCACAGCTCTCTCACAAATCTCCATCCAGGTCTGCCTTCTCCCCTTCCTGCCCTTGTTGTTCAGTTGCTAAGTCATGTCCTACTCTTGGTGACCCCATGGACTGCAGCATGCCAGGCTTCCCTGTCCTTTACTATCTTCTAGAGTTTGCTCGAACTCATGTCCATTGAGTCAGTGATGCCATCTGACCATCTCATCCTCTGTCGTCCCCTTCTCCTCCTGCTTTCAATCTTTCCCAGCATCAGGGTCTTTTCCAATGAGTTGACTCTTCACATCAGGTGGCCAAAGTATTGGAGCTTCAGCTTCAGCACCAGTCCTTCCAATGACTATTTAGGACTGATTTCCTTTGGAATTGACTGGCTTGTTCTCCTTGCAGTCCAAGGGACTCTCAAGAGTCTCCTCCGGCACCACAATTTGAAAGCATCAGTTCTTCAGTGCTCAGCATTCCTTACGGCTTCCTGCCCTACTTATCTCTATTATGTCCACACTTGTGATCACATGGGCTTATTTTATGTTCTATTTTTTCCCCACGAAGCATTATGTACTAAGTATGCTTTCATAATGCTACAATCATCTTATAATTGTTACATAAGTGAATCAAGTTGGCTGGAGGACAGGACTTTTCATTTTCAATTCAGATGAGCAATGACTGATTTAACTGTTCTCTGATGCAACAGACATATGTCTGGAATTCAACCTGGGTCAAATATAGAAAATCACAATATGGCAGTGGACATTTCTCGAGGCTTTAAACCTAGCAACTAATGGATCAATCATTTGCTAATACATTTGCCTCTATGTATATGCTGTGTTCATAAATTCATGTAAACATCCACTCAAGGCATCACCTTGCCCTAGTGTGAATTCAGGGCTGGAGTGGGACTGCAGGCCAGGGGCCTCAGAAGTCTCTGAGTTTCTGGAGACTTGTAACGGTGGAAACAATGAAAACAAAGCACCTTGTGCGGAAAGGGCGCTTGATAAACTATAGCAAAAACAGTGCATGGGAAACAAACAGCTTTAAAAGTTTCATGCCCCCGAAGACCTTTCACTCAGTTATTTGTTATAAATAAAAATAAAAGAAACCATCAGAATGTCCAACCATTTTGAGAATTCAAGTAAAAAAAGGTTTGTCTTCAGAATGAAGGTAAAGTCCTAGTTCGACTAGAAACTGATTTTCTTTACTTAATGTGATGTCTGAGTTTCCTGTGCTGCTCTAATAAATCACCACCTTCCCTGTGGCTCAGTGGTGAAGAATCCACCTGCCAATGCAGGAGATATGAGTTCGATCCCTGATTCGGGAAGATCCCCTGGAGAAGGAAATGGCAATCCACTCCAGTATTCTTGCCTGGGAAATCCCATGGACAGAGGGGCCTGGAGGGCTACAGTCCGTGGCTTCTCAAAGAATTGATTACGACTGAGTGAGTACACACACCCAGGCTTACAACAGTACAAACAGTTCCGAGGTCAGAGGCCCAAAAAGGGACTCACTGGGCTAACATCAAGGTGTCATGAGGGCTCTGCTCATCCTGGAGGCTCTAGAGGGTGGTCTGTTCCCTGGCCTTTTCCAGCTTTAGAGGTGGCCTGCATTTCCTTGGCTCCTGGCCCCTTCCTCCACCTTCAAAGCCGGCAGCACTGTATCTTCAACCATAGCTCCTTCTCTGACCCTGACCCTCTTCTTCCCTCTTTGACTTATAAGGAGCTTGTGATTCCACTGGATTCATCCAAATGATCCGAAATAATTGTCCCTAGAGGGGTCTGATGGGCTAGAGTCCGTGGGGTCACAAAGAGTCAGACACAACTGAGCGGCTGAGCATGCACTCACAAGACCCTTACACTGATCACGTCTGCCAAGTCCCTCAGGCCGTGCAAGGGGACATTCACAGGTTCTGAAAACTAGGGTGTGGGCATACTTGGAGGCCATTTTTCTTCTGACCACACGTGACATTAATAATAAGAAAACAGTCAAGAGGAAACATGCTTAAGGCACAAACCTGGGGCTGGTACCACCGATAAACATGATGGAAATGTCACGGGAAAGGACAGAACAGCTCAGGTATAAATGACAATTGATTCGTTAGAGAGTTGGGCTGATTCTACCCCCAACATTAAACAAATTCTCCATTCCCAGAGCGAAAGATATCACATCACTTTAACCATAGAATCCCTTTCTTCAAAAGCAAGGTCATGCAGCAATCCACGTGGCAAAAGCAGACAATTTCCTTTTTAAGTGCACAATCCACAGCTTGCCAAGCCCTCTTCCCAAAAACACCACTGTAGTTGATCTTGTCTGTCTCATCCAGAGGCTGGACAGTTGTGATGTTTCCCTTCTTACAAATTAGGAAGCCAAGGCCTAGAGGAGGGTGGTGGACAGTAGAGTAGCTTGGTGGACAGTAGAGTAGGGTGTTGATTGAGCTGGACCTTCTGGCTGCTTCCAGTGGTTCTTCCCACTCCTGCCTAGTGCTCAGACACCTCCAGAAATGAGAACTCCCTGCCTGCATAAGCAGCCTGTTCCATACTTGCATCTCCTCTTAAGGCAGCCTGGGACCTGGAACCCTTTGCTACAATGCTTGCACCTGGACAAATTTCTCCTTGAGCAACAAAGTACAAAGAAACTATGAAAGTGAAAGTGAAGTCGCTCAGTCGTGTCCGACTCTTTGCGACCCCATGGGCTGTAGCCTACCAGGCTCCTCTTGTCCATGGGATTTTCCAGGCAATAGTCCTGGAGTGGATTGCCATTTCCTTCTCCAGGGGATCTTCCCAACCCAGGGATCGAACCCGGGTCTCCCGCATTGTAGACAGATGCTTTACCGTCTGAGCCACCAGGAAAGTCCACGTGAGGGACTAAAAATAACCGCATGCACGCACAGTTGGGGCAAATTATGGCCATGCATGCATGCCCCGTCGCTTCAGTCATGCCAGACTCGTTGTGACCCCACGGACAGTAGCCTCTATCCATGGGATTCTCCAGGCAAGAATACTGGAGTGGGTTTCTATGTCCTCCTGTTGGGCATCTTCCAGACCCAGGTATCAAATCCATGTCTCTCACGTCTCCAGCATGCAGGCAGATTCTTAACTGCTGAGCCACCAGGGAAGCCCAGATTATAGACAACAAAATACAAAAGGACCAAAAAAAAACCCAAATGCCACTTCTGAAGAGCTGGAGCAAAAACAGGAAGTCGGAAGCAAAAGCAGGGAGCCAGGCATGCCCCCTGCACCCAACGCCACAAAGGGGTAGGCAGAACACCTAAGCCACCCCTCTGGCCCCGCCCCTGGACACACCCCTGCCCACAGACCAGGCGAGGTGCATTTTCCGTGGTGCCAAACGAGGTGCTCAGAGCTAAGAGTGTTTTGTTTATGCACGCAGGATCCAGAGCAAGACTATCAGAGTTCAAACCCCACGGCTGCCATTTGCTAGCTCTGTGTCTTTATCTAAGCTCTCCCATGCAAATAATAATATGATCTACTTTCTATGGTAAGGAGGGATTAACAATCTAATACACCTGAAGTGCTGAGAATGAACTAGTTCTCAATGTGGATGAGCTGTTAACTAGGAGTGTGTGCCTGGCCCATACCTACGTGTCCCTGTCACCTCCTGGGGAGTGGGAAGGCCATCTTTTGTCCCCCTCTCCCTTTCTCCTGGCAGAGCACCCAGCACAGTAAATAGCTATGTTTGCTGAATGCCTGGAGTGAAATGAGCACTTTTATTAATATTAGTACAGATGTAGATTTCAATATTCTGTTTCAACCCAAGGCCAACATTTTTGTCCTTTTTATAAAGCACACATGTAATATTTATCATTTTTTTTTTACCACTGGCCTTCTCTCTCACTCCCTGCTGTGCTATGAAATAAATCTTGTAAACCTTTTTCACTGTCGGGCATTCTCATGCACTGCCCATTCCAACTGTACTTAATTGGAGCGTTTCCCAAGAGTTCCTCCCCAGTGGAGCCAGATGGGTCGGATGGACATCCGTGCATGCCAGGAGATCAAACTGGAGGAATGGCTGCCTTCTAACAGCTGGGAAAGATTGAGGGCAAAAGGAGAAGGGGGAGCGGGGAATGAGAGGATTAGATAGCATCACCAACTCAATGGATATGAATTTGAGCAAACTTCGGGAGATAGCAGAAGGCAGAGGAGCCTGGTGTGCTGCCGTCCATGGGGTAGCAGAGGATCGGACGCGACTTAGCGACTGAACAGTAACTACCTATAACCCAGTTGCTTTTGGGAATCAGATCCCATTGGCTCTTTCTCAACTGCCTTCTTTTTATTCCAGAGTCTGCACCGTCTGACCATCAGCCTTCTTTCCTGAAGCCTGACTTCTGGATAGTTTGCCTCCCCACGGACCCCACAGGAAGACCCTAGACCACTACCCATCCGAGTCCCTCTGTGTGTGTGAGAGAAGGGAGGACAGTCACCTTCAGGTTTCAATCCTTCTTTTATCACTGGCTGGCTGTGAGATGGGGGTGGAGCATTAACCAGGGTCCTCTGTGGGCTTCTAGGGGAGAGGGGTCAAGTCCCATCCCCAACACCAAGCTCCACAAATTTTGTGTATGTGGGCGCTCTACAGAAGAAAGATCTGTCCTCTCCATCAGCTTTTAAAGGCCTCTAGAAACCAGAAATCATATAACCACAGCCTTGGAGAAGTTGCTTCACCCCTGTAAGCCTCTGTTTCTTCATCTAAAAAGCAAAGGTAATAATAACGTTCTCTGATCTCATGAAAATGTTGTAAATGAGAAAATAGATCCAAACCAAAAACTGCTGGGCAAACATAGGGGGTGATTAATATTTCATCACAACACTTGTCAACTTGGAAGATATTTAGGTTATTTGGACTTTAAATTTTGGATTTATTTTGCACAAATTATAGTAAACTAAGAACTACATATAATTCTTAATTTTTTTTCTTGGATGTGGACATTAGGGAAATTTAGATTAGAGGACATGGTATAGATAATAAGAAAATGGACAGAGAGCTCAGCAATGATGACAGCAGGTAATACTGTGGACCGAATATAGATATAGACATAGATACAGATATCTACTTTAATCCCTACAAGAAGCCCATAGGGGAAGTGTACATCATTTCTTTTTACAGATGTCAATTCTGAGAATCAGAACAGTAAAAATAACAGGTCAAGGTCAGACTGCAGAGCTGGGATGTGAAAGCAGGACTTGTCACTCCCAGCCCTTGTGCTGAACCATGTCTTGTTTAATAAAACTGAAAGAATGGGGATCCTGTCGTTCACTTTGCATTGTCTGTCTCCAGGCAAAATCATTTTGCCTTTTCTGGGCTCTGTAGAAATGCCTTTGATTCTTCAAGCTGTGCTTTGAATCTGGTTCAGCACCTCACCATTCAAAGCGTTAAGAAAAGCTACAGAAGACAATTGGCAAGCCCTGTGAGGGCCTCATGCTTCCCTCCTGTAAAAATGGGTATATTTCTGCTCCCTCAAAGGGCTGAAAAGAATGTTCCATTGGGTCTTGGTGCAGAGGCCCCATGCTGGGGTGACATGAGGGCTTATTCTGTGCTTGATGGGAAAACTGATCAATGAGGAAGAGAATAACAGAGGGAGGGCTGGGTGGACTGAACCACCAAGAAACCTGTGTTTGCAGCATCTCTGGGGTTGGGAGCCCCCAAGAGGTGGCCATGGGGAGACACTGCACAGAGGCGAGCAGACCTGGGTCTTAGCCTGCTCTGTCTTGGCTTTTTCAGGGTCTCTCTATTGAAAATTGAAAAACTGTCACCAGCCATCTGGTTCTACAAGGATTAAGTCAGTAGCCACTGCAGTCGCTGACCTTCAATACACCCTGAAAGGAGTTCAGGGCAGAAACCGAGAATAAGGTGCTCTGTGCAAAACTGGCAGAACAGGTCTTCAGATAGTTAGATATTTTCAGAAGATTTTATGAGCCCAAAGTCTCACATATTCTCACATCTAGAAAGGCACTAAAACCATTAATGGTGACATCTGCTCCTTGCGACTTAGCAGCAAACCTTTGCCAACATGCGTGCTTGACCGCATGCATCCCGCTTCACCAAAATCACATGTATACTGACACTCCTCATATCTTTTTGGAGCAGTTTCTCAGAGCCAGCTGAGAGGCTGTCTCCCGACTGCAGTCCTCATTTTGCCACAAATAAAACTTAACTCACAACACTCATGGGGTGCTATTTTTTTCAGTCCACACTGGGATCTGTGTCCCCACTCAGGGCCACCCACAGCAGACAGATGGGAAGAAGAAACGGGACGGGCTGTGAGCATGCGTGCCCTATAGCCCTGACCCCTGTGAAGAGATGGGGGCTGCGTGGACCAGGCAAAGGGCGCCCTACCTTTCTCAGCTCCCTCCTGGTCATGCTTCTCAAAGAGCAGGTAGTGCGGGCTCTGGGGCAGAAAGGGCAGGCTCACCAGCTGGACCAAGGCGGGGATGACAATCACTCCAAACAGATATGGCCAGGTGCTCTCCTGAAGGGAGAAAAGGGGGTTGGGAATGATGAGGTCATTGTTTGGTGGGAGCTGGACTCCTGGGCCAGGCAGCTTCTGCTTTCTGCACAGGGTCCTCCTTCCCCAGGATAAACCCCAGGAATGAAGACTAGGGAGGGACTGGACACTGGATTTGTTACGGAACCGTTGACTGAGACCGCCCACCTTGGCCACACTGCACGTATGCCTTGTTTCACAACAGGAGGTCCCAAAACTAAATGGGAATATTCAGGAGGGGCCTAAAGAAGGGAAGAAATGCCAGTCCATGATAAGTCCTGCCAACCTCCCAGAAGTCCTCACTCTGGAATCATCTCGTCTAAGAGATACTCGCACCACCAGGAAGGACCCTGAGTCACATCAAATGTGGGCAAGAGCAAGATGATTGGCCAGAGACAGCCCCAGAAAGCTGACCCCACCCCTCAAAGCATGAGACTGTGGTTTAGTTACGGGGACCGATGACCGAAACCACCTTCCCCAGCCAGGCCTGACAGCAACCACTTGCACGAGTAATCTTACAACAAGCGATTGTGGTAAGGAACACAGAGCTAACAAACTACCACCAACCAGAATAATTCAGGAAAGGTCAAAAGAAGAGGAGACCCCAGTCCATATATCCTGCCAACTTCCCAGAATCCTCCTCGCTGGAATCCATCTTGGCTGAACGATGCCCGCACCTCCAGGAAGGACCTGAGTCAGAGTGATTGGCCAGAGGCAACCTGAAAATTAATCCCATCACCATAAAACCCAAGACCGTGAGCCACGTGGTGGAGCAGTTCTCCTGGGTTCCCTTAACCCTGCTGCTCTCCGCCCGGGTGCCCCTTCCCAATAAAGTCTTTTGCTTTGACAGCACGTGTGTCTCCTCGGACAATTCACTCTGTGTTAGACAAAAGCCCACTTTGGGGCCCTGGAAAGGCTCCCCCTTCCTAAAATACGGTGACCCTGAGAAGGAAGAGTTTGGGGAAGCCAAGAACTGGCTGACTCAGAGGCCCTGGGGGCAGCAAGGCCAGCCTAAGGGGCTCTGGTCTTTCCAGGTTGTGCGGCTGAGATCATTCTCATGGCCCTTCGAACCCCCTTTTCTTCACCCGGGGAATGGGGACAGCTGCGGCCACCTCTCAGGCAGTCGTGAGAGTGGGCTCAGATAAAGCTTTGCCCGTGGGCTCTGTGCTTTGCCAGCACCCAGTAGGTGTGCAGAAGAAGCGACTGCTCTGCTGGTGTTACCAGCCAGACACCTCCAAGGCCTGTGACCTCTGACTCATCTTGCCCCTGTCACTGAAGGTCAGCTGGAGCTTTCCCGAGTCCCCACAGAAGAGAGGGTGGTGGGGCCTCCAGACACGAGCCACCCCTGAACCTACAGCATATACCATTCAAGAGGCTCTTGGAGGGCTTCCC
Source organism: Ovis aries (assembly GCF_016772045.2). Taxonomy (NCBI): domain Eukaryota; kingdom Metazoa; phylum Chordata; class Mammalia; order Artiodactyla; family Bovidae; genus Ovis; species Ovis aries. The sequence goes on from NC_056059.1 coordinate 105,798,076, forward strand.
AGGTGGCGCTAGTGATAAAGAAGCTACCTGTCAATGTAGGAGATGCAGGTTCAATCCCTGGGTGGGGAAGATCCCCTGGAGGAGGGTATGGCAAGCCACTCCAGTATTCTTGCTTGGAGAATCCCATGGACAGAGGAGCCTGATGGGCTATAGTCCATGGGGTCACACAGAGTCGGACAGGACTGAAGCGACTTAGCACACAGGAGCAGCCATTCACCTTTTCAGTTCAGTTCAGTCGCTCAGTCGTGTCCGACTCTTTGCGACCCCATGAATCACAGCATGCCAGGCCTCCCTGTCCATCACTATCTCCTGGAGTTCACTCAGACTCATGTCCATCGAGTCAGTGATGCCATCCAGCCATCTCATCCTCGGTCGTCCCCTTCTCCTCCTGCCCTCAATCCCTCCCAGCATCGAAGTCTTTTCCAATGAGTCAACTCTTCACATGAGGTGGCCAAAGTACTGGAGCTTCAGCTTTAGCATCATTCCTTCCAAAGAAATCCCAGGGCTGATCTCCTTCAGAATGGACTGGTTGGATCTCCTTGCAGTCCAAGGGACTCTCAAGAGTCTTCTCCAACACCACACTTCAAAAGCATCAATTCTTCAGCACTCAGCCTTCTTCACAGTCCAACTCTCACATCCATACATGACCACTGGAAAAACCATAGCCTTGACTAGACAGACCTTAGTCGGCAAAGTAATGTCTCTGCTTTTGAATATGCTATCTAGGTTGGTCATAACTTTTCTTCCAAGGAGTAAGCGTCTTTTAATTTCATGGCTGCAGTCACCATCTGCAGTGATTTTGGAGCCCCCCAAAATAAAGTCTGACACTGTTTCCACTGTTTCCCCATCTATTTCCCATGAAGTGATGGGACCGGACGCCATGATCTTCGTTTTCTGAATGTTGAGCTTTAAGCCAACTTTTTCACTCTCCACTTCCACTTTCATCAAGAGGCTTTTTAGTTCCTCTTCACTTTCTGCCATAAGGGTGGTGTCATCTGCATATCTGAGGTTATTGATATTTCCCCCAGCAATCTTGACTCCAGCTTGCACAATAAACTGTGGGAAATTCTGAAAGAGATGAGAATACCAGACCACCTGACCTGCCTCTTGAGAAATCTGTACGCAGGTCAGGAAGCAGCAGTTATAACTGGACATGGAAAAACAGACTGGTTTCAAATAGGAAAAGCAGTACGTCAAGGCTATATTCACCTATTATACAGCTTAAAGGCAGCACAGAGACTTTATTATTATGCTGATTAAGGCAGCATTCTCCCTGATTTTTTTTTCTTTTTAAACCCAGGTTTACAAATGAACTCTCACTACATCTCTGAAAGAAGAGGTCAGAAGGAGGAGTTATGAGGGGGACAAAGAGAGGAAAACAAAGTTCTCAATGTGGAATTCTTGAGCGTTTTCTTTCCTAAGAAAGTGCAAGGAGACAGTCAAGGAGAAAAGGAGATGTGTCCAGACCTGGAAAGGCTTCCCACCTGGCAGAGCTTCAGCTGGCCTCAGGTCAGTCCTGCCAGGAGGAGTCCATCCTGAGGTGGAGACTGAAGTGCCCTTGTAATGGAGAAGAGCCCAGTTCTGACTCCATGCTGGATCTGCTTCTTTGACTTTAACCCTTGCTTTTCATTGCTTTTGTTATTACATGTATGCTAGGTGGCTTCAATTGTGTCCAACCCTTTGCAACCCCTTGGACTATAACCTGCCAGGCTCCTCTGTCTATGGGATTCTCCAGGCAAGAATATTGGAGTGGAGTGCCATTTCCTCCTCCAGGGGATCCTCCTGACCCAGGGATTGAACCCACGTCTCCTGCATTGGCAGACGGGTTCTTTACCACTAGCGCCACTGGGAAGTGCTGTGTGGTTGTTCTATTTGCTACATGATAGGCCGATAAATTGGAGACAAAGTGTTGAGGCAAGGGATACAACTTCATTCAGAAAGCCAGCTGGCATAGAAGATGGCAGACTAGTGTCTCCAAAAAGCCATCTTCTGGGGGTCTGGATGCCAGCTTCTTTTACAGAGCAGAGTGGGAGTAGAGGGTGAGGAAATACAGAAAAAAGGCCATTTGTCTTGTAAAATAGGAGGGAAAATGTGAATTTCTTCTTTTCTCTAGCCATTCACAGGTGAGCAAGGTCAGACTGTCTCCCTGTGAGCTGAAAAAGCTGCCTTGTTGTTCAGTCGACCAGTTGTGCAGTCGATCAGCTGTATCCCACTCTGCGACCCCATGGACCACAGCGTGCCAGGTTCCCTTGTCCTTCACTGTCTCCTGGCATTTGCTCAAATTCACGTCCATTGAATTGGTGATGCTCTCTAACCATCTCTTCCTCATTCTGGACACAGTAACAACTTATATTCACAAACTCCTCCGACTTCACCAGCCAGCACCCCCTTCCATCATCTGTGACGGACCTGTCAGGCTGATGCCAGCTTTCAGTTTGGGGGAGAGCTCTGCGAATGAGGCTGGGAGAGGAGAGGGCAGGTGGACGAGTGGTCACTAGGGAAACTGAGCAGGACCCCGGGGGCCTTCCTGGTGACCAGTCCCTCCATGTCCCCTGTTTCTTATCTGTAGCAAAAGCTTTGGTCTCCTGGGCCTCCCTGAGTTTCAAAGAGCAGGCTCAAGGAGTTAATCATTAGAGAAACAGGGCAATGCAGAAACTAAGAAAAGCCAGTCAAGCAAGAAAAAGTAATAGCCACTTAAACAGTTATCCAGCCATAGAGTGGCAGGGACCTTGCTTGCTCCCTGGGGGAAAGCGATGGCAACCCAATCCATGTCCTTGAGTTGTTTCTACAGAAACAAAGACCCCACCACATGGAAACTGCCACCCACCAGCATGTAGACCCCCAGGCTGGCTGGAGTCAGTAAACTGACATCTAGACTAGGAGGTGACAACCAGTCAGGTGATAAAGATGACATTCCTTCTTGATCTTGGAAGGGGCCACGATGACGCTTAGATTTGGATTGTGTAAACTGTCAGTTTACACACGGCAGTATGATTCCAGAAATGCTGCATTGTAGATTCAAGGAAATGGAGGGTGTCCATCTCAGTTCAAAGGCTCCTGGTTGTCCTCAAAGCCAGGTCCAAGGGCCATGGAACAGCAGCAAAGCCATCCACAACCCATCCTCCAGCCAAGCTCCCACGTCTCCAGCATCCCCTGGCCCTGCACTTCCTCTGCAGTCATCATTCCCAACGATCCTGAGTGGATCATGCCTCTGCACATCCATACTTGCTGTTCCTCCTCCAGGAGTACCGTCCAGCTCCCCTCTTTCTTCCACCCAATGGCAGTTCCAAGGATGCCACCCCTGGGAGGTGCCTCTCTAATTTGATGTTGTGGGAAAAGCCTATGGTCCTTGCCCCTCATGTCCTCCACCTGCCTTTTGTCTGAGGAAAATTTTTAGCCAAAGAGTAAGTTTAATCAGAGAAGGGAGAAAATGCAGAAACAAAGGAAAACCATCCAACAGGCTACATAATAATGGTTTAGTTATTAAGCAAGGTCAAGGACATTTAGTCCCTTTTCAAGGACTATAGCTGATATTCTGAGCCATATCCTGTAGGCTGTCTTATAGTTATTAAAACCCCCATTAGGTGGAAGAAATTAATTACGTGATGACCAGACTGTCGCCATGACATAAGCCCCACAATTTTGAGAGCTGGTCTCTAAGAAATGAGAACAAACCAACTCCGGAACTGAAGACCAACTATACTTAATCAAGGTGATCCGGGTCAGACCATCACATGACCAATTTCAAGATGACTGTCAGAGCTGAGTGTGCTCTTTCCACATGGAGCCCCCTCCCTCCACCTGTAAAACCTCTTGCCCAACTCTGATTGTTGGTGGCAGTGGGGTGGGGTGTGGAGTCAACCTCTGGACAGAAGTCTGCCCTCTCACCCAGCTGCCAGCATCCAAAATAAAGCAAACTTTCCTTTCCACCTCTTTATAGCCTTTTGAGCAGCAAGCAGCTGGACACACCTTGGGCTGTGACTGCCTAGGGCTTCCAGTATGACCTGCCTAGGGCTTCCCAGGAGGCACTAGAGATAAAGAATCTGCCTGCAAATGCAGGAGACATAAGAGACGTGGGTTCGATCCCTGTGTTGGGAAGATCCTCTGGAGGAGGGAATGGCCACCCACTCCAGTATTCTTGCCTGGAGAATCTCATGGACCACTAGGTGCTACAGAGAGTCAATCTCAGATAAGTCTTTTTTAAAAAAATTATTTATAACTGTAGAATAATTGTTTTGCAATATTGTGTGGGCGTCATCGCTCAGTTGTGTCTGACACTTTGAGACTACATGGTCCTGAAGGCTCCTAGGATCCTCTGGTCATGGAATTCTCCAGGCAAGAATATTGGAGTGGGTTGCCATTTCCTTCTCCAGGGGATCTTTCTGACCCAGGGATCGAACCTGCGTCTCCTGTGTCTCCTGCATTGCTGGCAGAGTCTTTACCTACTGAGGGTTTGTTTCTGCCACACATCGACATGAATCAGCCATAGGTATACATATGCGCCCTCCCTCTTGAACCTTCTTTCCACCTCCCACCCCACCCTACCCCTCTAGGTTGATGAGTCCATTTGATGCCAGTTGGACCCTGATGTGTTCAGTAAAGCCTGAGGTCAGAGCCCTTACACTCGAGAGGAAAGAAGAATGGATAGTCTTGTCAGCAGAGATGATTTTCGCTTTCTCTCTGGTAAGGAGAGTGAGTCTTGCAAAAATTCGATTGTCGTCTTCTTTAATCTACCGAGGCTTCCTTTTCAAAAATAGACTTCTAGTCTTACTTCCCGCAGGCTATGGATGACCTCAGGTATTTCCATAAATAAAACCCTCCTGGACCACGATGAGACAGCTCGAACTTTTAAGTAGAGTTGGAATCATTGATCTTATCCCAAGTCAGGTTCTAATTTAAGGACAGTAGGTTGTGTCCCCCGCTCCATTCCGCCCAGTCAAGTGAAGCAAGTAAGGTGATGCTGGGCCACTCTACCACCACCAGGACAGGGGCTGGAGGTGAGAGGGGCTGGAAGGAGATCTCTCTCACAAGGCTAGGTGAGGGGATAAAATGGGCTATTTTTCTTTGTAAGTCTCCCTATTTAAGATCTCATCCACTAGAATCAAGGCTAGCATTTAACCAGTTCTCCACGTGCCAAGCTCCGTGCTGAATACTTTATAAATGTAACTGCAACGAAGTTTAAAAACATACAGTTCATGGTGTTATCGAAACACAACCTTGGTTTTCACCGACATGTTTTCTACTCCCCCAGTCCAAGCCTGCTTGAAGCTGGGGTCTGCACTGGAAAGAGCTGGGGGTGGGGGATTGATGGTTGCTTCTCATTTTTCATCCTCCCACTGCAATTCCCTGGCTTCTACTCAGTGTCTGACTCCTCGAAGATGAAACAGTGGTGAAGAACTGGGTCAGGTCTCTGGGGCTGGCAGATGTTTCTCATAGATATTCTTTCCTCGTGAGCATTTTCATGGGAATTCTGTAGAGTTCCATCCTTGGAACCAACCCCAGCCCCCACTACAGTTTCCCTGACCTGAGAGTTTGCATCTCATTCTGTTCTGAAGAGTGCTCTCCTCTGTAGCCCTGAGGAACCCAAGGTCAAGGCTCCTCTGTATTCTGAAAGTTGTGCCCAACACCCCAAGGGGGTGAGTTGAGGCTGAAGCCCAGCCCTCTCTGACCTCCAAGCTGAGGGCCCTCGGGGCTGGTCTATTAACTAAGCTTTTTATTTCCTATGTTTTATGATGATCTGATATCTAAGAGCCTTACTGATCCTGGAGATACTCCCTCTCCTAGGCTAGTTAATTTCTAGCAAATAACTTCCCTGGGATCATCCCTTTAACATACAAACCAACTAATCCAGAGCCTACATGGACCACTTCCTCTATCTAACTCTCACACACCAAGTCAATACACCCCCTGTCCTAAATTACCCCAGGGCCAGGCAGTAGGGAATTAGAGATAGCCCCTGTAGTCCTGGGACCACCTGTAACTATTCAGACTATGTCATCCTGAGCCTGCCTAAGCTTCCCTACCCAGACTCACCCATTCCTTCCATGGAAGTCACAATAAAGGCTCTGGGCCATGCCCTGCCCTCCCATCTTCTGCTCCTGACCAGCCCTGGTGCTTCCTCGTGTGGCCCTGCATGGGGCAGCGTGCCCCCTCCACTGGAGAACTGTGAATCATAGACTCTTCTTCCACAGGAAGCATCTGTATCTATTACCCTTTCATGACAATGACATTCAAGTCAAATTCCAGGTACATTTTAGGGCATCTGGGTCACCCTCTCCCTAGGCATGGTACCACATCAGTTCTTGCTGCAGGGGACCACTTTATTCTGGAATCCCCTGCCCCTTGCCTTCCAGGACACCCCTCTCCCAGTTCTCCTCCAGTTTCTTTGAGGCCCTCCCCAGGGCTTTGAGCCCAACACTCTTTTCTGTTCATCTCCATGGTTTCCCTCAGGACAGTGGTTTTAGACATGGTTGCAGATTGGACCTGTGGGATATTGAAAACGGCTGATGTTCCTGGAGACTTGGGGTTAATTGGCCTGCAGGTGTGGCTCAGGCACTGGGTTGTTCGAGCTGTCTGGATGGCTCTGAAAACAACCAATTGAGAGCCTAGCACCTCCCCTCCACCTGCTGCAGACAGCGATGTGTGACCCAGAACTGAGGGGGTCATCCTCTACCTGCCAGGACTGTTGTTGGCTATGGGGCTACAGTTGGGTCCTTGCCTTCCCCCAAGACAAGCTCTGGAAGGATGCTTCCTCCACAAGACTACTCATCCATCCTTAGGAGCAAACTGCACCCAATGGCTGGAGAAGGCAATGGCAACCCACTCCAGTACTCTTGCCTGGAAAATCCCATGGGTGGAGGAACCTGGTAGGCTGCAGTCCATGGGGTCGTGAAGAGTTAGACACGACTGAGTGACTTCAATTTCACTTTCACTTTCATGCATTGGAGAAGGAAATGGCAACCCACTCCAGTGTTCTTGCCTGGAGAATCCCAGGGATGGGGGAGCCTGGTGGGCTGCCGTCTATGGGGTCACACAGAGTTGGACACGACTGAAGTGACTTAGCAGCAGAGGCACCCAATGGCTAGCTGGTGCAGGGGCACAAAGGCCTTCCCTCCCCTCCTCTTCCCTCTCGTACACCTCGGATGGGCCCTCCCAGGTCCAGAGCTTCCTGCGGGCTAAGACCTCTGTTGTGACTAAAGGCAGCTCACCCTCTCCTCCTACTGAGTCCTTCTTCCTTTACTACCGGGAGGTGTTGATCTGAGAACACTCCTCAATCAACTTCCTGCTCAAAAATCCCCATCTCAGGGTCTCTTCCCTGGGGAACCCAACCTAAGACCAAGTATGGGGCCATGACCCCAAATCTCCACGTCCAGCCCACACCTCTTACTGGGGGCTCCTCACACTCATTTCCAGTTGCCCAGTGGACAGCTCTGCTGGTAACCCTTGAGTTCCATAAGCTCCACCACCTCCCAGCCCACCCACGCCTGTCCCTGGGCCACAACTGGGGCCATCACCATCTATGCTGAAGTCCAATTTGGAAAACGGATGCACCTCCATTCCTGCCTTTAACTCACAACCGTCCCACTGCCATCCGAACTGCTGCCTACCCTAAGACAGTTTGTTGGCTGTTTCTGAAATCTCTGGGCATCTCCTGCCCTTCTTACTTGCTAGCATATGCCTTAGGGGAGGTTCTGACAACGTTTTTGCCTTGATTCTACCAACAGCATCTTAACTGACCCGAAATCCCCCTACTTCCCTTTGCATTCCCCTCACTGTCTCAGAGTGGTCCTTCTAGAATGTGAATCTGATGTTCTAGGCTACTTATCTGTCTGAAACTTTCAGCAGCTCCCTACTGCCCTCAGGATCAAGTTCAAATCTCTTAGCCTGGAATACAAAACCCTCTGCCTGATGAGAACCCATTCAGGATTCCAGTCTTGCCACTGGTGAGACCCCAGCCCTCTGCTGGTCCTGCCAACCCACAGGCGTCTCTGAGTCTAACAAGCAGATTCCAGGATGCTGTGCCTCTGTACACGCTGCTTCCTCTCCCAGGGATGCCTGCTCTTATCCACAGAACAGCTGTGCATCCTCCCAGCTTCAGCATTTCCTCCTCTGGATGGCACCTCTTTCCAGTGCAGAATTCCATGAAAGCACTTGCTACCTGTGTAGCGCGTATTTCTTTACGGGTGCATCACTCTGACTAGACTGAGAGCCTCAGCGCCACCCCCTGCCGTGTTCTTCTATGTTTCTTCCCAACACCCAGCACCCCTGGCAGGCGTTCAGTAAATGCCTCCAGTCTGGATGCATGCTGGGTAAGAAGAATGGCGCAGGTAAGCGGTGCTGCAGCTGAAGATGGAGACCCATGAAATGATGCACATCCCTGCTTTTTAAATAAGATTGGGTTGGCCAAGAAGTTTCTTCAGGTCTTTACATAACATCTTATGGAACAAGCTTTTTGGCCAACCCAATATCTATCTATCTATCTATCTACTTATGCTAAAACTTTCCTATTAAAGGGCTAAAGTGGCATGAAGAACATTCTCCTATAAAGTATTGTTATAATTTCCAGTCTAAAGACGTTAAAACTGAAACCCAGCAAGGTCAAGTAGATCAAGCAAGCTCACATGAGAACCTGGGTGGGGGGAGGCTTCGGAGTTGAGTGGGAGCCTGACTCTTCTGATTTGTGCAGGGGGCTCTTTTGTGACATTATTGCTGATACCACACATTTCTCAAAGCAAAGCAATAGCCATCACTTTCCCTCCTGGCAGCTGCGAGCTGAATGGCGAATTGATATGCAGATGATGTTAGGCTGAGCCAGTCCTGCTCTTCTATAGAAAGTTCTGTACAAAACTCATCAGAGTTCACTCAAGCTCAGCCCAAATGGTTCATGCTGGTATTGAAATGGGCTCCACCAAGCCAAGGTGCAGCAGGCATGGGGGCAGCCACTCAGGGAGGGATAAACAGTCACCTTCCGAAGGGATATTTTGTGAAAGGGTGATGTTACGTATCACGAGCTGGGTCTCATCAGAGAACCAGCACCAGTCAATGTAATGTCCACGGAACCCTTGACCTAGATGTCCCCACAAGCACCTTCCAGAGGGAGACCCCGCTGGCCGCTGCTTACAGAGCCCTGGAGCGGCGACCACGTGCCCGGCTGTGTCTGCCCCGCCTTCCACCACCTTAGAACGGGTCAGCCTGTCACCATCTCCTCAACAGATCCTGCAGAAGTCAACACCACCCAATACCCCCAGGGTGCAATCCAGATGCTAAGACGCTCATGTCATTGCAACAAGTGTGCTGTTCTGGAATGGCTGTTTCTGGTACATATTCATGGTCTGACTTCAGCAACAAGAGAGACCTCAAGAGCACAACTGGATGATTACGCTTGTATTTCTCTGTCTTAGCAACAAAAGTGAAATTCCCCTCCCAGGGCATAACATTCATATCTCAGAAAGCTGTTCCAAGTATTAGACGTGAGTTAAGTGACCTGCCTGAGGTCATCTTTCAAGAAACACCATCTCCCCCTCCTTCCCTGAAACAGGTTTCTGCTTTTTAAAGGGTTCAAGTGTCTTCTGCCTTGCTTGGTTCTTGAGCAATCTGGAAAGTAAGGTCAGCAGCTATTATTCCCATTTTATAGACAAGGAAATTGAGGCTGGAGAGGTGATGGACCAAAAGTCCTGCTGCAAAATTTTCCATGAAATCAACCTTGTCCCTTGCTCATTTCAGAGAGAAATCTGTGCATTTTTTTTTAAAGTTTGTTGACCTGCAGAGTCCCTCCCTGAGCCAACTATAGTGATAGACTGGTGCTAAGCATGTGCGAATTTGTTGAGTGCTTCACACAGAGTGAATCAGTTTCACCTTCACAATACCCCTGCTTTATTCCCATTTGACAGATGAGAAAACTGAGGCACCAAGAAGTTATGCACTTATAATCAGGGGAGAATCCCAGGGACGGGGAAGCCTGGTGGGCTGCTGTCTATGGGGTCGCACAGAGTTGGACACGACTGAAGCGACTTAGCAGCAGCAGCAGCAATCAGGTATCTTATAAATAGTAGAGTGGCACACCCACGCCTAGCAGTAAGGTACCAAGCTCTGCGTTCTTAAGCCCTGGGCAGTCCAATATCCCTGCCTATACACTTACAGAAATCACCCTTCTCTTTCCTGAGGGCATTGAACCGGCATTCCTCTCTAAATGATGCTCCCTGAACTTGAAGCCCACTATTAATCCCCTTGTCAGCCTTCTGTGTTCAGTCTGGATCATCCCGGTTTCTGGTCTCGTTGTTCAGACCCACTCATATCTCTGCTTTGTCTGCCACCTCCTTCTACAAATTCTCATTGCGGATCATCTGAGATCAGATTAGTGTTTGCCAAATGGAGCTCAAGAGAGGAAGACCAAAAAAAAAAAAAAATGTGGTTTGTTCTAAGGCGCACAAAAGCCCAAGGATGCAACATGATTTGGACTTTTCCTAACAATGACCTGGATTCTGAGGACATGGAAGGTGTGGCTGCCAGTGGTCAGGGACCAGCCTGGTTAGCCACGAGCTCTGTGACCTGGGGTCATAACCTTGGGCCTTTCACAGTCTCACTCAGCTTCAGTGTTAGGCCCAAGTTGAAATTCTGGTTCTTCTACTTACTAGCTCTGGGGCCTTGAGCAAATTCTGCTTTCTCGCATTCTCTCCTGGAATCACTCAAGGAGAGCAATTAACAGTTATTTTGCAAGGTTGCTATGAGGTTGACTAGGTGATATTCTAGCCTGGGCCTGGTACATGACTGGGAACCAAGAGATGCTGCTTCCTCCCTTTGCTGTGGTTCTGAACCAACACAAGTGACCATCCTAACTGAAGGGTGGGCCTGAAGTTAGGGGGTTCCCTTGTAGCTCAGAGGTAAAGAATTTGCTTGCAATGCAGGAGACCCAGGTTCAACCCAGGTTGGGAAGATCCCCTGGAGAAGGGGACAGCTATCCACTCCAGCAGTCTTGCCTGAAGAATTCCATGGATGGAGGAGCCTGGCGGGCTACAGTCCATGAGGTCCCAAAAGGTTGGAGTTTGGCTCCCATGCTCTCTATTAACATATTTTGGAATTCCCTGGTAGCTTAGCTGGTAAAGAATCTTCCTGCAATGCAAGAGACCCCAGTTCAATTCCTGGGTTGGGAAGAAGATCCCCTGGAGAAGGGATAGGCTACCCTTTTCAGTATTCTTGGGTTTCCTTGGTGGCTCAGCCAGTAAAGAATTCTCCTACAATGTGGGAGACCTGGGTTCGATCCCTGGGTTGGGAAGATCCCCTGGAGAAGGGGACAGCTACCCATTCCAGTATTCTGGCCTGGAGAATTCCATGGACAGAGGAGCCTGGCAGGCTACAGTCCATGGGATCGCAAAGAGGTGGACACGACTGAGCAACTTTTAGTCACTTCACTCTGAGTTTAGATCTGCTTCTCTGAGTCTGTGACGTTGTGTCTGGGTCGAATGTTTGAAACCCACCTCTCAGACCTGAGCGGGAAGTCTGGGAGTTGAAGACCAGCCTACCCAAAACCAGGGACTCCCATCTCATTTCCTCAGCCACTGTCCCTCCTCCTTGGATGCTCTCTGCCCCTTGGAGGTTCTCTGTCAGCAATCTGGGACCCCTCCCTGGACACGGACATCCCTGGTGGTTCTTTGTGGAGCCCACTGACAAGCAAGCATGGCACCCCTCATTCCCGGGCACTGACTTCCCATCTGTAAGATGCTAGGCTGAATATTTCCTGGGTGCACACTCCCATCCCTCCCACCTCCGAGCGTGCTCCATTCTCTGCCCGCTTTGGTACGGGCTGCATTTTCAAAGAAATGCTAATGTCTCATTTCCTTAAATTGTTCACATTGCCATGCATTTGATCTGTGAAAGTCTCCTGAAGGACAAGGCAGGTGTGAGGTCAGTGAGAGCAGATGGAGAGCAGTAGGTGGGGTGGGGGGCTGGCATGGAGCCCTGGGCTATGTTTTAGCTTTTCCCAGGGAATCTCCATCATCAGTTTTCTCGTGACCCCTCTCACCATGCTGCGGGTGGGCACTTCCCAGCCCCCAGTTACCTGCCACATTCTCATGGGGAGGGCTTCCACTTGGTAACATCATTTTTCATCAAGAAGCGGGCTTTTTCAGAGCCTCAAGTTTTCGCCTTATCTTTGAAATATCTTAAATGTCAGGAGGAGACTGAAGTAAAAGAAGCACAGAGATTTCAAAAGGAGGACCATTTCTGGTGTTGTTTCTTGTCCCCAGCCACTCGGCATGTGGACATCCCTCCTTCCAGGCTGTGTGTGATTCAGGGAGTGGGTGTGTAGGTGAGCATGGTGGGGTGGGGGTGGGGGTCTGGGAGAAAAGACTGGTTGGGCTGCTGAAGACACCCCCACACACACATACAGCATTGCTGTGTCCAGGAGGCTAAGGAGGAGAGGCCACACTGTGTCACGGAGAGAAGCCTCCAGGATCACACTCTTTTTAGCATGGTGCTCAAGGCATTCCATGTGGCTCTGGCTGCAGACCAGCGGTTCCTTCCTCAGTGGTTTCAAGCTCTTTCAAAGAACTGTTCTCTGACACCTCTGATCTTTGTGTGTGCTGTTCTCTTTCCCCAGAAGCTCCTTGACTTCCAGTGGCCTGCCTGGCAAAGTTCTTCCCTTAATACCAGCTCAGATGTCACCTCCCTGTGGGTCCTGCCCTGACACCAAAGGCAGTTAAAGGACTCCTCACGGATGCTTCACTGGCACACGCTTCTAAGATTGCCCATCAACATGTCATCTGGGAAATTTCTCTTGGTGCCTGCTTCACATGCTGGAGTCCAGCTCGGTCGAGAAGCTGGTTGCATGGAAAGTCACTGCCGGCCAGTGATATATTTGACAAATGTACTGCCAAATGTTTCATCTTGGGCCATTTGGAAAAAATCAGCCATAGGCACATAGAAAACTAAAGATGTAAGAAATAACGATTGAGGAATTATTAACTGCAGGAAAAGCAAAAAGCTTCATGAGAAAGGGAAGTCATCAGGGCATCAGGGCATATAATCATAAAAATATAAATATTAGCCAGTGAATTATAAAAAACTGGGTATAATTACATGGAAGGACAGAGCAAGAGGAGAGGAAGGATAGTGTTGTAAGTGTGGGCTTGGACCTCAACTGTTACAATAAGACGTCAGTGAGAATGTTCAAAATGAATGAATCCAGATGCAGCGTTATAACAAATTATTTATGTATAGACATAGTTTTGTTATAAGGAACTGGCTCAAATCATTTTATTTTATTATTATTATTTTTTTTTACTTTACAATATTGTATTGGTTTTGCCATACATCAACATGAATCTGCCACGGGTATAGGGTAATTTTCAAATAATTAAAAGAGTTATAAGAGGCTTAAGGGGGTAAAGCAAATGGACTTCTCTTCCCTCTTACATTCTCTGTATGTCTCTTGTGTGCGTGCTAAGTCGCTTCAGTTGTGTCTGACCCTGTGACCCCACAGACTATAGTCCGCCAGGCTCCTCTGTCCATGAGATTCTCCAGGCAAGAACACTGGAGTGGGTTGCCGTGCCCTCCTCCAGGGGATCTTCCTGACCCAGGGATCAAACCTACGTCTCTTACATCCCCTGCATTGGCAGGCGGGTTCTCTACCACCTAGCCAGCAGGGAAGAAGCCCTATAAGCCTCTTAGCAGTGTTACACTTTTCAAAACATTTGCATGTTATATTTTGACTAAAAAAATTTAAAACTTGTTTCAAATCAAATGTGAAGTTGAGACATGAATACGTTTTATTTGGGGCACTTTTCTGGAATCATGCACTTTCCTTTGGAATTCATTTGGGGCACTTTTCTGGAATCATGCACTTTCCTTTGGAATTCCAGATGGTAAAATCCCTGGTCTATAGGCTCAAATCCATCTGCTGTGGTTCAGCTTCACAACTGGAGCTGGTCTGAGCCTAAGAAACCCAAATATTCATGCCTGGGTCTGATGGATGGGTGTGTACGTGCAGGATGGAGAGGGGGAGGATTTCTGTCAAATCACTGTCATTGGCAACACCAAGTCCTCCTGGGCAGGGACCCAGGCTGCCAACTGGGTGTTATTCTCCCCTCAGTGTCCATAACCCAGAAAGGAATGTCTATCAGTAAGTGCTGCTTGGGAAGCTGAGAGGTCAATTTCCACATGAGAGGAATCTTATTCTTCCAAACACAGAGACTTCCAATCCGCCAGAAGCAACATCTGCCTCATGCAATTATGGGAGTACAGAGCCTGGGCTTTTCATGTCCCCAGGGCCCTGTGCCTTCCCAGCTCGCTCAGACTCCATTAAACCACGCAGACTGGCTCTGGAGAAACAAAAGAGTTCCTTCTGCCTGGAAGAAAACAAGCTCTGCTTCCACTAGACTGAGACAGCCCCTCCATCCAATTAAGCCCATAAGAGAGGTGCACAGCCTCCCCCGACAAAATGCTTCTTCAGTCAGACGGCATCATCTCTCCCACACCAGGCAGTGCAGGGAAGAGGAAGGTGAATCCGAACGAGAGTGGTCCAACCTCTAATGGGCTTACAGGCAGGATGAAACCAGAGGTGAACACAAAGAAAGGGCACGTCCTGATGTTACCCAAACAGACCAAAGGCATGGTAAAGGGCTATTATGAGGATTCAGCAGAGCGAGCAAAAGCTTTTGTCTGCAGCATCAGGCCAAGCACAGGGGATGTTCAGCTTCTTTCTATTTTCAGAAGGGCTGTTCAGTTATATTCCTTTACTGGAGTTTGGAGTTGGATCTTTCTGGAAGGCTGAAGGATATGGATTGAGAGACAGAAAGAAAGCAAATGGTACCAGAATGTGGGAACAGCAGGATGATTTCGGGATGGTGGGGGAGTAAGGAGGGATTTGGAAATATGGGTAATTGAATGGGGCTAGAGGGTCGCACAGAGTCGGACACTACTGAAGTGAGTTAGCAGCAGCAGCAGCAGCAGCAGCAGAGGTTAGATCACTTCATGGCAAATAGATGGGGAAAAGGTGGAAACAGGGTCAGATTTCATTTTCTTGGGCTCCAAAATCAATGCAGATGGTGACTGCAGCCATGAAATTAAACGACACTTGCTCCTTGGAAGAAGAATAGTTATGTCAAAACTAGACAGTATTTTATTTTATTTTTTGCAATTAAGTTGCTTTTATTTCCCACTGAAAACAATTAATTTTCAGTATCTTGTAAGCTTCCAAGTCTTTTTTTTTTTTTTTTTTTTTACTTTATTTTACTTTACAATACTGTATTGGTTTTGCCATACATTGACATGAATCTGCCACGGGTGTATACGAGCTCCCAATCCTGAATCCCTCTCCCACCTCCCACTAGACAGTATTTTAAAAGCAGAGACCGCACTTTGCCAACAAAGATCTATATAGTCAAAGCTATGGTTTTTCCAGTAGTCATGTATGGATGTGAGAGCTGAACTATAAAGAAAGCTGAGCGCCCAAGAATTGATGCTTTTGAACTGTGGTGCTGGAGAAGACTCTGGAGAGTCACTTGGACTGCAAGGAGATCAAACCAGTCCATCCTAAAGGAAATCAGCCCTAAATATTCACTGGACTGATGCTGAAGCTGAAGCTCCAATATTCTGGCCACCTGATGCGAAGAGCCAACTCATTGGAAAAGACCCCGAAGTGGGAAACATTGAGGGCAAGAGGAGAAGGGAGTGGCAAAGGATGAGATGGTTGGATGGCATCACTGACTCAACGGAATGCGTTTGAGCAAACTCAGGGAGACAGTGACGGACAGTGAAGCCTGGCATGCTGTAGTTCATGGGGTCGCAGAGAGTTAGAGACGACTTAGCGAATGAACAAATGGTTAGGTGGATCAGAATGACATACTGGGCCCCAGTTCAGGGGTCTTGGGCGCCAAGCTGAGGAATTTAGGCTTCATTTGCTGAACACGGGATCCATTGCCTGGCCAGGTGGCAACTATTAACATTTACAAAACTAGGCAATAAGCACTTTTCCATGTAGCAGCTTTTCTAATGCTTATATCGATAGCCCTATGAAATGAGTATTATTGTGCCCATTTTCTAGATACAGAAACTGAGACCAGCAGGGAGAGGGACAAAGCCAGATTAGATGAGGTTCCTGCAGAGGCATCTCTGGGAAAAGGCTAGGATTCTTCCTCTAGCAATTTGTCTCTATGCTCCCATGCTTCATATGCATCTCGGCCCCAGAAGTATCTTCCCGCTTGCTAAAGTGGCCTGAATTGGGGCCCAATCTCTCATTCTAATCCATCTAACTTCTAGCATCATCCAACTACCCGTATTTCTAAATCTAAATCCTGCCCTCGCCACCTCCCCTCTGTTTTGTTTCACAGAATTCATTACTGCCCAGCTTTAAATATTTATTTGTCTCTGATCTGTGTCCTCCATGAAAATGCAAGGTTCATGAGGGCAGTGGTTCTTGTCTGTTTTGTTTTCTTCTGAATAGAGCCTAGAACAGTGCCAGGCACACAGTAGGAACTCAATAAATGTCAGATGAATGAATACATCGTCAGTAGACAAAGTCCAAATGGCCTGGGCTCCTGATGGTTGCAGATACTAGAGGGTGCCCGACGGCAGGCTGCCTCTGGCTGAAGGACTCAAGAGAGCCCCATTTTGTGATCTAGGTCTTGGGCAGAGGTTCTCTGTAAAGTGAGAGTCCTGAGCTAGACGGCTTTGGTTATAGGCAGACAGGGTGATACAAGTGAGGGTCTGGGCCAGACTGCCTCGGCTGAGTCCTGGCCGGGACTCCTGCTAGCAGGTAGTCTTGGGCAAGTTCTCCAAATTCTATGGACTCAGTTTGCTCATCTGCAAGATGGATGTAATAATAGTAGTCGCATCCTAGAGGATTGCTGTGTGTTTGGGGAATCACATCAGACAATGTCAGTGAAGAACTCAATTCGGTTCCTGAAATAGGATGACACCTTTGGAAATGAGGGAAGCGCTTTGACCCATTTATTCAATAGCATCTTCTGTGAAACTTCTGGGTGAAGGGCACATGCGCCAAGGATGACAAGTGAACTGGTTACTCCTGTCCTCACCGAGGGGAAAGGAAGGACCAAACAGTGTGTTCGGGGTTCTCACATATGATAACACACTCCTAATGCCTCCCCAGGTTCAAATCATGTCCAAGATCACTGGCCAGATAGCTCTGGGCAGTTTCCCCTTTGAGTCTCCATTTTACAGTCTGCAAAATGGGATGATGATAGAACCTACTTCCCAGGTTGAGGCAAATTTAAGTGAGATGATGTGGATGAAGCCCACTGCTCAGCACAGGGAAAGCATTTTGCAAATTCTGGTCTTTCTACTCCACTGTGTGAATGCAGGACCATCCTGAGCCTCCCAGTGGGGGGCCTGGGGTTCAAAGGCATCGAGTACAAGGCAGTCGAGCAAATCAAATGTCAGGGTGGGACTGAGCTGCCATCTTGGAGGTGCAGCCCCCAGGAGCCTCCTCGGACCACCCCTGTAAGGCTTACCCCCATCCCAGGGTGATGGTGGGGTCCGCATGAGGTGACTCAGGACTTGTTTCCAAGACACAGTGGCTGCTACATGGTGGAAGTGATGGGGCTGGGCCTGGTAGCTAGGAGCTGAGGGTACCAACCTCCTCAGCAGTTGTGCAAACCAGAGTCGGGCACTGAATCACCCTGAGACTTGTTCTCCCCATCTGAGAAATGGGTCTAATGATGGCACTGCCCCGGGGAGGATGAGCCATTGCACACAGAGCTCTGGAGGCTGCAGGTGATGTGATCCCTTTGCACGCCTGTATCGCAATGTGCAGATCACAAGGCATTTCAGATCCACCTTCTTGTCTTTCCAACAGCCTCGTGAGACAGAGATGATGATGAAATGGCCAAACTCCTGGAGGTGATGAGGGGCCACCAGTGGTGTTCAGAAGGATTTGTTGAAGAGAAAGTGTTATAGACCAGCCAGACAGTAAGAGCTGGCTGTGGGTAGGGAGCATTTTTTATAAATATTTCTGTTTAGCTGGGTTCTGTCCGAGACAGGCCAAGGCCAAAACAGCAGGAATTTTAGCAACCCGTCTTCAAACCCCAGCTCCACAGCTCATTACTTGTGTGATCTTGAGCACATCCATACAGCTCTCTCTGCCTCAGTGTTCTCATCTGTGAAATGGGGATGATACAGACCGTATCTAATCTGTAGGGTTATTTCATGGATTTCCTGAATTAACAGGTAAAACAAACCCATAACAAATGTGAATTTTTGGAGCTTGGAGCCCAGGTCTGATGATGCAATGACCTTGCTCTCTGCCTGACCTTTGCTGAACTGTCCCCTCCGAGGCATACCAGCCTGGCTGTCAGGAAGGTGCTCAGTCATGTCCAACTCTTTGCGACCCCATGGACTGTAGCTTACCTGGCTCCTCCATCCATGGAATTTTCCAGGCAACAGTACTGGAGTGGGTTGCCATTTCCTTCTCCAGGGGATCTTCCCGACCCAGGGATCAAACCCAGGTCTCCCACATTACAGGCAGACACTTTGCCGTCTGAGAAGCCTGACTGCTGGGGCCACATAAACCACAGGGCACGAACCTTATGACCAAACAAACCTCAAGAGCTGCCCATCTCTCCCTTCATGGGGCTCAGGGAATTCTCTCTCCCCTCCAACACCCACTCCAGGCCACCTACTCAGAGGGCAGCTGGGCTAATTGTTTTTCCCTGCAGCTGTCTTGAAGACAGAATAGCAAAGTTAAGGCAAGGTTCAGAGACTGTCTTTAAAATCCCAGATGACATGTCTTCAAGACCAATTAAATTTATCTTTGTATCCCTTCAACCTTCCTTGCTTGCAGACTGAGATACCAGCCGAGCTGACTGGGGGCTGCGGTGCCCAGGGTCACACGTCACCCAGAGCATTAACCATCACGTAGAAGTCAGAGCAGACAGGAGCCCTGCAGTGACGTCTATAAAGGCCCCTCCTTTTAGACATGAAGACCTCGAGGTCGGGAGAGGGGACCGCACAAGCCACAGTGCAGTACTCCGTGGCCTGCCGCTTGCCCACACACATCACAGCAGATAAGCCTGGGGGTCTGTTTGTGTTCTCAGGAGCAAAGAAGCATTAGAAAATTCATGAACTGGGGCATTCATCATTCCAACGTCAAGAAAATTTTGTGCATTCCCTCGACATTTAGGGAGCAACTCAGTGTCACAGACCCCACCGTCAGATCTATGATGATACGAAGAGCTAAGACCTCAGACCTCAGTTCTTGGGAAAGACCACCACATGGACAACCACTTGATTCCACAGCAGACCCAGCCAACTTCCTAAGAGAGGAGTAGCTTTTGCAGAAGACTGAGGTGTGTGCGTGCTCCTCTGTCCATGTGATTTTCCAGGCAAGAATACCAGAGTGGCTTGCCATTTCATCCTCCCGTGGATCTTCCCAACCCAGGGATCAAACCCGCAGCTCCTGCGTCTCCTGCCTTGGCAGGCGGGTTCTTTACCACTGAGTGACCTGGGAAGCCTGAAGACTGATGTGGCAACAGCTAACTCTAGTGTCTCACGGGAGAGAGGTGATGTGGTGAGGGCGTCCAGCATACAGCCTGCACGAAGTGAACCCAAATGGAGCCAACCAGGGAGCGAGTCCTAAGAACTGTGTATCACTGCGTCTAATTTTCACAACTCAAGTGAGCTGTGCACACTTATCCCCATTTTACTAACAAAGATACGCAGAGGCTAAGGAACAATTCTTTTTCCTATTGCTGGAGAGGGAGATTGAATGGGACCCAGGAAGCTAATGGGACCCACACTGCCCCACCGGAAAGCTTGAATTATCTAAAAGAGAAAATTCAGAACTCAGAAGGTTGTCTGAAGGAGACCGGGCATCACCCTGTGAGGAACTCTGAAGTGGCAGGAAGGATGAAGATGTGACAGTCTCTAATTTTCTTTTCCCCTAGTTTCCATCAAAGGAAACTCATCCTGTGGGTGCTCCCAGCCCACCAGAACATTTTCTCCTGCTACAGAAAACATCTGAGCCATGCCCTGAGTGAGATTCTTCATTTCAAAGAGAAAAGGTGTGATTTCTCAGTTACTGGAGACATGAAGAGTCTCATCAGGTGAAAATGCTGTTGGACTGTTTGCAACTACTTTAACGTGGATGAATACGTGTCTTCTCATATTTTGGTAAGAATCAAACTGTCCTTTCTCCCCGTGCTTAGATGAAGTACAGAGAGTCCAAGATGAAAAGCTTATAGAAAAGAAGTGCTGTTGTGTCCTTCTTTTGACAGGACAGCCTGCCTGACTGCCCAACTTCCTATGCCAGGACTCTAAGCTTTAGGGTGCCTCCCCCTGCTCCCCATCTGCTCTGCAGGTCCTACAGCACAGAGGTCATGGCTTCAAAGCCAGGAATCTCGGGCTCCTACCAGGCTCTCCTGCCTTCTCGCTATAGCTATTTGGGGTCATTATTAAACCTCTCTGAGACTGAACCTTTAATCTTTAACACAGAAAGTAATAATATCTATTTCCAAGAACTATTACATGAGTTAAATGAGATCTTGGCTGACATCTATTTAGCATCGGTTCCAAGCCCTGTTTCAAAGTGCTTGACATCTATTTCCCTCTTTAAGCCTTGCAAAAGCCCTCAAGAACCAGGTGTCATTGTAATTTCATTGAATAGGTAAGGAAACGTCGAAGAGAGGTTCTGAAACTTATTCAAAGTTCCACAGCTGTGTGTGGTGGGACTGGAAGGCAGATTCAGGCAGCTTGACCCCAGAACTAGAGCTACAGGGGGGTCCTCTGTGCCCCGCCCTCTGGAGTTCATTCTGCTATGATAGAATCATTTTTTCTCTCCTCTTTTTAATCTCTCGTGGATTTCCAGTATGAGGTCCTTAGAATTTTGTAGATTAACAATAATTACTGTGATGAAATCACAGTCATTAATACTAGTTCTGCATATAATGTGCCAAGAAAGAGCTACTGTCCTTAAGCAAACATGGAATATTTACAAAGGTTGGCTGCAAGCCAGCCACAGAATAACCTTAACATGTTCCCCATAGGAGACATTTAAGGGTTACTTTCTACTTACACAACAAAATAAAAATCACAGTGAGTGACAAGAACAAAGACACATCTACTGGGAATTGAAAACATTATTCTAATTAATTGTTTGGAGTATGGAATCAAAATGAAAAATCATGTAGAAACAGTAACATTGAGAAACTGACATACTAAAAATTTTTCAGAATATTGGCAGACCTGTGTTCAAAGAAAAAAATGTATGAATAGGAATGGGACAAAGCAGAAATCAATAAAACTGGAAAGCAATAAAATGGATAACAGAGTTTAACCTTGCAAAGAAAATCAGATGTTACCTTTCAAAAATGTTATCTGAGTGAGAGCAACAATCAAATAAACAAAATTCAATCAAAAGAGAGGATATAAAGAATAGGCATAAGGATATTAAAACATAGTTGTATGTGGGGCTCCCCAGTGGCTCAGTGGTAAGCAATCTGCCTGCCAGTGCAGGAGACACAGGTTCAATCCCTGATCCGGGAGGATCCCACACGTCACGGAGCAACTAAGCCTGTGTGCCACAACTATTGAGCTGTACTCCAGAACTCGGGAGCCTCAACTACTGAGCCCAGGTGCTGCAAATACCGAAGACTGTGAGCCCCAGAGGCCCTGATCCACCACAAAAGAAGCTACTGAAAGGAGCAGCTCTCGCCCTGCAGCTAGAGAGTAGTCCCTGCTCTTTTCGCAACTAGAGAAAAGCCGACGCAGCAACGAAGACCCACAAATTATTTTTAAAATTATTTTTAAAAAGCACTAAAAAAGAAAAAGCTTAGTTGTATGTATATTTGTGTGTATATATTTGAATGTTGCAATGAAATGAATGATTTTATTGAAAAGGCAGCAATTTTAAAAACAGATTCAAAAGCAGACAGACTGCTAATTAAAGAAGAAACTGATAGAATATCCTCCAAGAATTTCTTTCTGGAAAGACTAGGATGAGATGGTTTTACTAGTGAGGTCTTTTGATACTTCAATTACTAATGTTATATGATATCATCTAACCTAGACAGCATATTAAAAAGCAGAGACGTTACTTTGCCAACAAAGGTCCGTCTAGTCAAGGCTATGGTTTTTCCAGTAGTCATGTATGGATGTGAGAGTTGGGCCATAAAGAAAGCTGAGCACCAAAGAATTGATGCTTTTGAACTGTGGTGTTGAAGAAGACTCTTGAGAGTCCCTTGGACTAAAAGGAGATCCAACCAGTCTATCCTAAAGGAAATCAGTCCTGAATATTCATTGGAAGGACTGATGTTGAAGCTGAAGCTCCAATACTTGGGCCACCTGATGCGAAGAGCTGACTCATTTGAAAAGACCCTGATGCTGGGAAAGATTGAAGGCAGGAGGAGAAGGGAACGACAGAGGATGAGATGGTTGGATGGCATCACCAACTCAAAGGATATGAGTTTGAGCAAACTCCAGGAGTTGGTGATGGACAGGGAGGCCTGGCGTGTTGCAGCCCATGGGGTTGCAAAGAGTTGGACACGACTGAGTGACTGAACTAAACTGAGGATGAGTAAAAAATGAAGAGAGATTTTAAAAATATAGATTAAGCATTAAAAGTCTACATAAATCTCACCTCTGGCTGTAAGTATATAAATCTAAATAAGACACTAATGAATCGAATTCAACAACATTTAAAAAATGTTTGATAGTGACCAATAAAGATATATCCCAGGAATGTGAGGATGGTTTCACACAGGCATTCTAATAGTATACCATATCTAATAATTGATTGTCAGGTAACAAAGAAGCATCATTAGCCGAATAAAAACTAGAAGATATTTTCCACATTACTGATAGTCTGTAGAAACTAAGATGAGATATATAATTCCTAACCAAGATAAATAATATCCACTTTAAATTGAAAAATTAACATATTTAAATTAATGATGAAACACAATAAGTATTTCCAATAAAATAGGGAAAACAAAGATGCCCCCTGAAGTCAACATTATTAACATAGCCTGGTCAATGCAATTAGACATGAACGTCAGTAAAACAACAAAAAAGGAGAGATTAATTATCAGAAAGGAAGAGACAGAACTGTCAGTCTTTACAGATGCTATCAGTAATCACTCATTTGAATTGTCTGGATAAACAAATAAGCAACCAAAAAGTATAAGAAAGTAAAAGAGAGTTCCAGACTAACATATATAATCAGTAGTTTTCCCATATTTTGTTAACAACCAAACGTAATGGAAAAAAACTCCAGTAGCAGCAAAAATAAGATAACTATAATTAACAAAAAATTAATCCCCCTTTTGCTTAGTTAGAAATACAATAGCAATAAAAATAGCTGAGTGATAATAAGAAAATCTAGATAAAGAGGAAGGCATCATGTGTTTCTCAGTGGAAATAATGAGTTATGAAAAACAATCTTAATTGGGTTCAAACAGTTTAACACAATTCCAGTCACAGCTTCAAAGACTTTTTTGTGTTGAAAATGAGGAAATAGTTTTAAAGTTCCCATGGGAGAATATACAAGTGAATGTTTCCAGCACAGTTTTGAAAATCAACACTAGCGGGGACAATATTAAACATATAATAAAGTTACGATCGTGCAAACAAAGTATGAACACTAGAATAGAAATGAAGGAACAAAGTGGATGGCCCAGAAGCAGAAACTCATGTATACTGTGAATATAATGTGTACTAAAGAAACCTCAAAAGTCAACAGAGGAAACGCTTGGATTAAAGAGTAATTTAGGAAAAAGTGGCAAGAGAGGTGGGCAAAAGATAAGTGCAAATGCTTCATACCACATTCTAAAATAAGTCAAAAGATTTTAAAAATTAAAAGTAAAAACTAATACCATACATGACCCACATATAAATTCAGATAAAAATTTATTGTATTTCTACGATAAAAACCAGTGGATGAAATCTCAAAGGAAAAGAAAGACTTCGTTATATTTAAAGATATATTTTAAAAATCCACACATTGAAAATAAAAAGGAAACTAAATGTAAAAATAAACCAAGCCATAAAAATATATGCCACAAATATATCAAAAGGTTAAAGAAAGCAAAAGAGGTTGTAAAAATTACTAAGAGAGTCATTAGCATCGGTAATGAACTCCTCAAAGACGCCTGTATTCTAACCTCTGGAACTGTGACTATCAAATTACGTGGCAAAACATTTTTTTGCAGTTAAAGATCTCCAGATGGGAAGATTATCCTGAGTTATCTGGGCCGCAATCACAGGTGTTCTTATAAGAAGGAGGCGTGAACTAAGCATGGTGCCTGCCATATCAGTATATAAAGGATGTCACGGCCAATCAGTGAATGCAGCCACTGACTGTTACCCAATGACAGTGAGCCCTGAGGGAACTGGAAACAGAAACAAGGACTGCCCACCATCTAGCTTTCTTCAGGACTGCAGCCACCTCTGATGGTAAACCCTGAAGAAGCTCAGGATGGGAAAACACAGGATGTTGACCCCAGATGGCTGAGGTGCATATCAAAGGAGTTCAGTGAGCCCAGACTCTGACATCTTCCCATACATAAAAGAGCAAATTCCTTAACTTGGGACAATTGGGTTTTTTTTAATCAGCAATAATCTTTTGATGTTTCTACTTCCTGCCCTTTGTTGCAAAAACTCCTATATATTTCAGCTCCTTCCTTGCCTCCTCAGAGCAATTTTCTCAGGTAGAGATGCTATCTTCCGGGCTTGAAGTCCTAAGAATGTCCACAGAATAAAACATAGCTCTCAACTTTTAGGCTGTGAATTTTTTTTTTTTCAGTTGACAGAGACAAAGGGAAATGTGACCAAAGAAAGGAGAGGAGGAGGCGGTGTGGTCACAGAGTCAGAGACGGGAGCAACGGGGCCACAAGCCAAGGAATGCCGGCAACCACCAGAGCTGGAAGAGACAGGAATAGACTCCTCCTCCTCAGAAGGGCCCAGACTTTCTGACACCTTGAAATCATCCCAGTGAAATCAGTTTCTTAAGAGGAACTGCTGACTGAAACCACCTGCCTTGGCCAGATCTGACAGTAATCACTTGCAAGAGTAATCTTACAGGAGGAGGTCCTGGTAAGGAGCTTGGAACAAGCTACCACCAACAGGAATAATTCAGAAAAGGTCAAAAGGAAAAAGGAGATGCCAGCCCATAAGTCTTACCAACTTCCAAGAATCCTTCTCACTGGAATCTATCTTGGCCGAGCGATGCCTGCACCGCTAGGAAGGACCCTGGTCAGAATGATTGGCCAGAGACAACCCAGGAACTAATCCCATCACCATAAACCCAAGACTGTGAGCCACGTGGCCAAGCAGTTCCCTTGGGTTCCCTTACCCTGCCGCTCTCCAACCGGGTGCCCCTTCTCAATAAAGTCTCTTGTTTGGTCAGCACGTGTGTCTCTTTGGACAATTCATTTCTGATTATTAGACAAGAGCCCACTCTTGGGCCCTGGAAGGAGGCCCCCTTCCTGCAATACCTTTGAACTTCTGGGGTCCAAGAATAAATTTCCATCTCATTTGTGGTGATTTGTTACAGCCCCAACAGAAAACTAATGCACTTATGAAATATCCAACCTTGCTAATAAGCACAGAAACACAAAATGCTATTTATTCTAAAGCAACACTATATTGCTTTTGCCTATCAAATATCCAAGTTATTTAAATGCTACGGATGACAAAAGCATAATGACACCGTGTGCTCTTGTGTGCTGCTGGTGGGAAAGCAAATTGAGGTGGCCTTTGGAGAAAGATTTCATATGCCTAAAAGCCTTAGATAAATGTATATTCTTTGACCTGTTGTTTTCATTTTTAGGGTGCTAAACCACACAAATAGAGATTTGAATAATGATTTATGTAGAAGATTGTTCATCCTAAGTTAAAAAATTCAGTGTTTCAATAAGAAACACAATTGAAATGTCCAGCAAATAAAAGAATAATGGAACAAATTATGGTAACTCAGAATAATGTACAACTATTATTAAAATTATCTTGACAAATTATTTTAATGACTTGTTCACAACATTGTGTTGTGAAATAATCAGCTTGCAAAAGGTTATGAATGTAATGAACCAAATGTGTTTGTGTGTGTGTATATAAATTCATCTGATTAAAAAACAACAGAAGGGGCTTCCTTGGTGGGCCAGTGGCTAAGACTCTGCACTCCCAATGCAGGGGGGCCCAGGTTTAATCCCTGGTCAGGGAGTATATGCCACAACTAGGATCTGGAATAGCACAAAAATCAAATAAATATTTCCCTATGACTGATTCATGTTGATGTTTGACAGAAACCAACACAATTCTGTAAAGCAATTATGCTCCAAATTTTTTAAAAAATTTAAAATTAAAAAAAATGTGAAAAAGCCTTTGAAACTATTAAAGTGTTTATCTAGCAATGGTGAGATATAGACATTTTAATGTTTCTATTTATCAATTTCTTCTGTACTGTGGAAGAATAGATATGGATGCAACATAATCATAAAAATCAAGCAAATTAAAAGCAAGGAGTTGAGAGATTTATGAAAAATATCTGTTTCCATACGGTTCATGTTAATGTAAATTCAGGAACAGCAAACGCATTAAATAATGGGCAATAGCTATAGCGCACCTTTGTGATGGAATATAATGTAACACTGAAAATGGATTTATGAGAGAAATGACTTTGATAGGATGGTGATTTTTTAAAAAGCAAAACACGAAGCTAAGCACAATGTTATCTCTATTGCATAACAGATAAAAATATAGACAGTAATAGATGTAGCTGCCTTCCCTAACACGGCAGAATGTCAAGTTGCTTTATTTCCTTTTCTCATTTCCCTAGTGTTTCAAGCTAAGCACTAAACATTTGTGCACAGGAACCAACTGGACAGAAGTCGTGTGTGAAGCGTGTCCCCACTGGAGCACTGATGAACTCCGAGCTCCCACTTCTTTCTTGGCTGCACCCTCATCCGGAACGAATGCTCTCCCAGGCATATGAAACCATTAATTCCTGGCCTGAAGCTGTTCCCTATCTCCCTACACTCCTGCCTACAAGTTTTATCTCAGTTCCTTTCTTCTTTATCATTTTAGGAGAAATAGCTAATTAATATGCTTTTTGAAATATTCTTTGGAAATATAAAATGTCACATAAATGTTCAATCCCACAGTGTTTTATGATGCATCTTTGATTAAATTCAAGGCACCAGCATTAATTCCTACATTTATTTCCCTCTCTTGCCTTCTGGAATCTGTTCTAAAAGCCTTCTTACTACTTCCTCCAGCCTCTGCCTTTCAGAGCAATTGCCTGTATTGAAGCACAGCTTTTCTCTCTTTAATTCTCTTTTAGAAACTCAGTCGTCTCTTTGAAGGTAAATGAAATTCGATTAAAATAGAGAAAATGAAACGCTGACACTTAGTGAAATAACTGTGGATCTCACTTGGCTGGAGTATTGCAAATCCCCAAAGAGATGAAAGAAAATTTACCATTTGACATCCTTTCCTGTATTAGAAGCCCCAAATCCATCTTCCCTGAGCATGAATATGAAAAAAACAACAAAAAAAGACATTCACTGAGTTACTCACGTATCCTCCAAGATTATCTGAAATAAATCCAATCTAATGGGAAAAGACAGTCTACAAGGATGAAGAGCATTACCTTCTCAGCTGGCTTGGGGTCAGAAAGTGGGCATGGGTGCTGTGCTCCTTGGCCAGCATCGTGCTTGTGAGCTTTGTTGCTGCCAGAAGAGACAACCCCCTCCTGGGAGCCCAGGTACCTGGGTCTTGAATCAGTTCTGCTTTTAAGTTGCTCTGTGACTTGGGAAATTCATTTCAATGAATCCCTGCAAAGTTGCTTCTCCTCCAGGGCTCCTTATTTTAGCGTCTGCTACTGCCATGCTACCTGAGTGATATGCCAGAACCCGGAATTATCCTTGACTCCTCTTCCCTCAGGTCCTACATCCCATCACTGCCTAAGCCATCTCACCCACCCATTCCTTGCCTACCGCTATCACTCTAATCCAAGCTCCCAGCATCTTTCCTCTGGACCAGTGCAATTTCCCTGGGCTTTGCTGGGATCCAGTCCTTTCCCCCAAAGTCTTTTTTTTTAAGTGCTCATCTTATTCTGTTACTGCCTTACTTCAACCTGTCAAGGATTTCTCATTGCTCTTCGACAAAGATAAACCTCCATAGGCACACAAGTCCCCATCAAAGTATATGAAAAAATGGCCCACAGGCTGACCCAAACCCAAACAATTTTCAGTTATTTAAAAATCAAGAAATGTGACATAAAAATTCAGACTTCTAGCTTCTCTTGAAAATTAGATATGACTCAGCCGGTAAAGAATCCGCCTGCAATGCGAGAGACCTGGGTTTGATCCCTGGGTTGGGAAGATCCCCTGGAGAAGGGAAAGGCTACCCACTTCAGTATTCTGGCTTGGAGAATTCCATGGATTGTATAGTCCATGAGGTCATAAAGAGTCAGACACGACTGAGTGACTTTCACTGTAAATGCTATCACCTTAGTCAAGTAGAGGTTTTCCTGGTGGCTCAGATGGTAAAGATTCTACCTGTAATACAGGAGACCTGGGTTCCATCCCTGGGTTGGGAGGATACCCTGTAGAAGGGAATGGCTATCAACTGCAATATTCTTGTCTGGTAAATTTCATGGACAGAGGAGCCTGGCGGGCTAGAGTCCATAGGGTCACAAAGAGTCGGACATGACTGAGCAGCTAACACACACAAGAAACAGTCAAGTACCTGTCGGGGAAATAGCAGTACCTGTCTACCCTCACTGCACAGGTCTAGAGTCTCCACTGAGCCTCCTCATCTTGCTCACCCTTCACTACACTCACTGTTCAGGTGTGTTACCTTTTCTGTAGTACCTCCCTCTCCCTCTCGGTGCTCCAGTTCCCCTAGGGTTTCTGCCTCTCCACAAATGCCAGGGCCTTCACTTACACTGTTCCCTCCACCTGGAACACCCTTCCCAGCTCTGCTTCTTTCCCTCTTTCTCTCTCTCCACCACTTCCCCACCTGGATAAATCCTATTCATCCTCAAGGCATGAGTTTGAGTGTCATTTCTTCCAGAAAACCATCTTGGACCCCCTATTCTAGGACAATGCCCTACTTTTATCCCATCATGATGATCACTGGTTAATTGTCTTTCCTGTGAGCTCCCCAAGGGCAGGGAGTAGTCTGAAATCCTCAGCTCATGACCAACAGCCACCAGCGCAACACCTGTCCCAGAGAAGAAGCTTTCTAAATATTTTCTGAATGAGTGAATCAACTTGAAACCTCTGGGCTTAGTATACATACACATCAATAAGACATGATCTACTATAGGACAAAGCAGAAGAGGCAGAAATAACAGCATGGACAGGTATGTGTAAGGTGTTCATTCTGGGGACATGCTGAACAAGTCACTGTCTGCCAGAGATGTCCCCTTGGAGGAATTTACGCTGGAGTGGAGCTTGGAGATTTGGGACTTGCAAGCATTCCTCCTCAAGGAGGACACTGGCTCATGGAGGTGGGTGACCTGTCCAAGGTCACACAGTCCCTGCAGACGGTGAGCAAGATGAAGGTACAGACTGTACCTGGCTCATGTTTACCATCAAAGCAGCTCCAGCACCCAAGCGAGTGATTAGCAAGTGCACTGAGTGAGTGAATGGATGAGTGAAGGAAACGAGAAGATAGAGGTTCAGGAAAGAGCTGAGACCTGCTCTGGACTGAATGAGACCCAGTCAAATTCATATGTTGAAATCCTCACCCCCAGGATTATAATATTAGGAAGTGGGGCCTTTGGGAGGTGATAAGGTCATGAGGATGGAGCCCTCATGAATGGGATTAATGCCTTTAGAGGAAGACACATAAGAGATGACCTGTCTCCCCAATGTGAGGACACAGTGAGAGTGTGGCTGTGGGTACAAGGCAGGATGAGCCCCTCGCCAGAAACTGACCATGTGGGCACCTTGATAGTGGACTTCTAGCCTCCAGAACTGTGAGAAATAAGTTTCTGTTGTTTATAAGCCACTAGCTCTATGGTACTTTTGTGTTATTTTTGTTAGTCACTCAGTCATGTCCAACTCTTTGTGACCCCATGGACTGTAGCCCGCCAGGCTCCTCTGTCCAAGGAGTACTCCAGGCAAGAATACTGGACTGGGTTGCCATTTCCTCCTCCAAGGGATCTTCCAGACCCAGGGATCAAATCCATGTTTTCTGTATTGCAGGCAGACTATTGACCGTCTGAGCAACTGGGGAAGCCCATATAACAGTCCCCAAAGGACTAAGACCCCTGTGGTCCTTGTCCTGGTTCTGGGGTGTGTGTCCTCAGTTGCTAAGTTGCGTCCAACCTTTTGTGACCCCACTGTAACCCGCCAGGCTCCTCTGTCCATGGAATTTCCCAGACAAGAATACTGGAGTGGGATGCCATTTCCTTCTTCAGAGGATCTTCCTGACCCAGGGATCAACACAAGCCTTCTGCATCAGCAGGCAGGTTCTTGACCACTGACACCAGGGAAGTCCTGCGGTTCTGGCACCGAGTTCCTAAAACCCTTGGTATTTCCTAATTGATGAATTTATGTCAATGAGGTTACTTTTGGACTACACCTAAGGATGAGGGCTTGTTGCCAGGTGAATCAACCAATTAATTAGAAAGTTGGAACTTTTGGTCCCACCCTCTAGACATCTGGGGAGGGAAGAGAGGCTGGAGATTAAGTTCAATGCCAATGACCAATGTTTGCTCAATCATGTCTATAGTGAAACCTCCTATTAAAACCCAAGAGGATGGGGTTTGAAAGGCTTTCTGGTTGGTGAACCTATTTTTAACCCTCCTTGGAGGATGAATTCTAAAATGAGAAGACTCTAGTGGGTGCTTTCATTTCTATCCAACCAACCACTTACAAATCGTTTTTCTTCTTTTGCTTCTGAAACTTCTGTGAAAATTGCGTATATCAGATTTATTGGTAGCATTGCTCTGATTTCAAGGCCAAAAGACACTAAATATTTGTGTGACGCTGTTAAAGTTTTTAAGATTTATATTCACCCAGGGGCTCTCTGTAGTGATGTTTTCGTGGTGGGAACAACGTTTTGTGGTGGATAGCCAATGTACATGCTGATCCATTTCTTTAGATGTTATCAGATTTAAAAACAACTTCAACCTGTCATTTTAACTGAAAGTTGGGAATATAGTAGGTAATGGTTTCACAAAATAGGGCATTTTAAACCAAAATATGTTGAAAGATTTGAAAGTAGTGCATTTTTACTTTTTAGAGTTCCATGCTGCAGTATTTTTAAATTCAGTTTTTCTTAAAAGCTATGTTTTAATGTAACATGTAACCAGTGTAACATTAGCTTTTGACTGGTAAACTTGAAGTGCTTTTATATTTCAGGTTGACTTTAAAAAGCCAGTGAGCAGTACTCAAAGGTTATGGGTTCTTAAGCAATTAATGGAGTAGTATTTTGATATGGAGTCTAAAATGAAAGCACCTTGTATTGTCTGCTTTTAAAGTATTCTATAGTTTTTAACTTAAAGCGTAAAGAGAAACATTTTATCTTATATTAATAAAAATTAACATTTTTCACTTATTAATGTACGTGTATCCCTTGCTTTATGACCAGTGTTTATTACCCTTTAAATTCTATGCATAACCATTCACCAAATAGTGCTGCTCTGGTTTCTTGAAGGAAACGTTCTGTGCTACGCTATGGTATATTGTCATCTTGCTGCTTGACAAATAGGTTTATAAGAAATTAGAACTGTGTGTGTTCATAATGCCTTTGTATAACGAGATGAGTCCGTGTAAATGTTATTCGCTGTAAAACAGTTACTAGCTGTTAAAACTGGTCAACACTATGTCTAAAGCTTCTGTGGTTTGTCTGTATGATGTCACTTTACAAAGAATAAATTAAAGTGAAAACAAACAAACAAAAAAACATGGAAGCCCCATACCCTTTCCCCACACCTTGCCCTAGGCAGCTCTTCCATCTGGCTGTTCTTGAGTTACATCCTCTTATAATAAACCATTATGTAGTAAGTAAACTGGTTTCCTGAATTCTGTGAGCCAATTTTGCAAATTAATTGAACCCAAGGAGGGGTCCTGGGAACCTCTGATTTATAGCCTGTAGGTCAGAAGCACATGTAAAGACCTGGACTTAAGACCTGTAGACTCTGACACTGTGTCTGGGTAGACAGTGTCAGAACTGAGTTGAAGTGTAGGACACCCGGGCTTCCCTAGTGGCTCAGCGGTAAAGAATCCACCTGCAATGCAGGAGCTTCAGGAGGAGCAAGTTCGATCCCTGTGTCGGGAAGATCCTCTGGAGAAGGGAATGGCAACCCACTCTAGTATTCTTGCCTGGGCAATGTCATGGACAGAGGAGTCTGGTGGGTTACAGTCCATGGGGTCGCGAAGAGTTGGACAAGTCCCTTGGACTGCAAGGAGATCCAACCAGTCCATTCTGAAGGAGATCAGCCCTGGATGTTCTTTGGAAGGAATGATGCTAAAGCTGAAACTCCAGTACTTTGGCCACCTCATGCGAAGAGTTGACTCATTGGAAAAGACTCTGATGCTGGGAGGGATTGGGGGCAGGAGGAGAAGGGGACGACAGAGGATGAGACGGCTGGATGGCATCACTGACTCGATGGATGTGAGTCTGAGTGAACTCCGGGAGTTGGTGATGGACACGGAGGCCTGGCCTGGTGTGATTCATAGGGTCGCAAAGAGTCGGACACGACTGAACGACTGAACTGAACCGAACTGAAGTGACTTAGCACACACGCACACAAGCAGGACACCCAGCAGGTGATGTAGGGAAAGGGTCCACAGGGTGTAACTGGAGTCAGAGTCTTAGTCACACTCCCAGAGAATCCAGAGGGTCCCATCTGGAATGTGTAAGACGTACCCCACATGTAGGAGTGCAGGCAGGCAGATTCAGGTTCTGGCTTCAGCTCCAACAATTTTTTTTTTACTAGTTAGTTCTATGCCTTACCTCTCTCAGCTCATGTTTCCACGCCTATAGATACGAGCCACTCACACAGCAGCTGTCAGGTATGAACAGCATTAAAGATGTGCTTCACTCAAGCAACATCGATATGAGCGTTTGTTAGGTTTGTTTCGGTTGCCGCCTGCCTCCTGCTGGGAGGCAGCCCAGGGCAGGGTTGGTCAGCCCTCCTCTGCTCAAAGGGCCAGAAGCGGTGGCCATTCAACGCTGACTGCCAGCCATGGTTTATTCTCCTCCCTCCTGGTCCTCTTGGGGAAGGGGGAAGGGGATGATTCCGCTTCCCCAGGAGGCATCTTCACCATTCTCCCTCCCTCATCCTCCCCGGACACTCAGGCAGCAAGGCTGTGGATTCCATCGCCCTCCTCTCTCTCCTTCAGGCCACTGTTTCAGTTCCCACCTCGTCCTTCCCTGCCCAATAGCAAGTCCCAGTTAGGTCACTCTCCGTGCTCTGACTCCTCCCCCCTAGCCCACACCTGCCCCCATCTCCCCAGAGCCAGCTTCGCACTCAGGTCTGGCTAGGTCACTCCCCTGCTCTAGCATCGCCCAGGGCTCCCTACTGCCCCGGGAGGAAGTCCTCTGCAGGTCTGTGAACAGGTGCCTCACCTCTCACCTTCCCCATGCCCAGTCTTCTCTCAGCCCCCAAGCCGCTCCCAGGTCTCTCATAGCCCCATTCCCATCTCAGGGCCTTTTCTTTAGTTATTTCCCTTTCTCTTGGGGTCTTCTCTCCAAACCTCCTCATCACCTGCCTAACTGCTCACCCTCCAGGGCTCAGTTTAGAGGCCACCTCTTCTGGGCAGGCCCCCTTGATCACACCCATCCCCACCCCAACCTGGGCAAGGTGTTCCTCCTTGCTGAGGCCATGCAGCAAGTGCATGGTTGTGCTGGGACTTAAAGTCAGGCCTTCCTGCTTCCAAAACCGAAAGCCAACCACCAAAGACTGGTGGTTAGATATGAATGTGGGAAAGAATTCTAGATTCTTTCTAGTTTTTGCCATTACAAAAAAAAAGCTGCCGTAAGCATTTGTGTACATATTTTTGTACAAACCTAATTTGAATTTCCCTGGGATATATGCCTGCTAGCACAATTGATAGGAGGTATTGTAAAGGAATTTTTAGCTTTTGAGAAATTACCAAATGCTTTTTCCTTAATGGCCATGTCATTTCACATTCTCACTAGCAGTTTAAGAGTGATTCAGCTCTCTGAAGGACTGCTGGAATCTGGTGCTTTTACAATACATATTTCCCAATGGATCAGTGGTAAAGAATCCGCCTGCCAGGCAGGAGACACAGGAGTTGTGCATTCGATTCTTGGATCAGGAAGATCCCCTGGAGGAGGAAATGGCAACCCACTCCAGCGTTCTTACTGGAAAACAATCTCATGGATCGAGGAGCCTGGTGGGCTACAGTCCATGGGGTCACAAAGACTCAGACACAACGGAGCAACTAAGCACATGGGTAAGAAAGACTCAGGAGTGAGGCAGAGCTGAGCCAAACACTGGAGAGATGCCCAAAATATATTAAATGAAGACAGCAAGTAGCAGAAGAATGTACTGGGTTGGCCAAAAAGTTCGTTTGGGTTTTTCCATAAGATATTCTGGAAAACACTTATGGAAATATTATGGAAAATATTCCATAAGATATTATGGAAAACCCAAACTTTTTAGCCAACCCAGTGTATGGTGTGATTCCATAAAAAAAAAAAAAAGGTGTATATAAGTTATCTAAGCAAAGTCAAAGCCTAAATGAACGTAAGTGAGCTCTTAACAACAGCCATTGGGCGAATGAATTAATACATTCTGTACGTTTTGAATTGGTTTGTATATTCTTTATTTTCTAAAGAGATAATCAAACCCAATCAAAGAAACTTAGCAACAACTTTTCTCCAATAATAAACGGAATGCTTGAGTGCTCAAGAATTCTGAGGCTAGGGACAAGGTTTTGGAGGAAAGGCTCGCCTCTGACTGCCCTTCGTCTGGCAAGGGACACGGGGATCAGGGATGGTGACATGAACTGAGAAATGTGTTTGGCTGGGAAGCCGCACTTACCTTTCCCAGCAGCTCCGGGAGGCCCAGCAGTTGCCCCGCGAAGACTCCGACGCAGATGAAGATGGCGGTCACCTGCCCCAGAGAGCCGCGCATCTCCTTGGGCGAGATCTCACTCACGTACATGGGGAGCGCGCTGAGGGCGATGCCTGTGGAGGAAGCATGGCGCCGTGAGAGAGCAGTCCCCTTCACAGAAGATGCTGGTCACGGTACCTCCTTCCGCTTGGCCCTTGACAAAAAGAGCACTGTAGCCACAGCACCAATGTGCTTCAAGTTAGATTGGATTCACACCAGTTTCTAGCCTTCAGAGAACGCTTCCTGTAAAGGGCTGCCTCAGTTTATAAGCTGAGCACCTCATGCATTGCATCTCAGCCCAGGATAACTTTCTGGTTCCACACACAAGGCAACCACGCCTCAGGTACAAAGAGACAGCATTATCTCCGAGGTGGCGACATAAATCAGATGCTATTTGAACTTTTATCCCCAACACACATATTGAGATCACCGGTCCTCATGGAAAAATCAAGCGACCACAGATCAGTTTGGCACATGGTTGCTTAGGAGCAGCGGAATAAGAGGAACCTGCAGGATTCAAGTCCCACCGCCCTACTTTCGTCTCTAGGTGGCCTTGGAAGTAAACTGGCTTCTCCTAGCCTCTGCTTTCTCATCTATGAAAGAAAGGTCATGATAACTGTCTATTCCTACTGTGGTGGGAACACTAAGACTACATACAAAGCATCTGGCTCATGCCGGGTCATTGGATGGACGTTTGGGAAACTGTTAGGTCTTCACCCTGACACTTCTGCTACCCTCTAGGGATAATTATCATTACTTCCCCGGTGGCTCAGGCTTCCCTTTTAGCTCAGCTGGTAAAGAATCTGCCTACAGTGCAGGAGACCTGGGTTCTACTCCTGGGTTGGGAAGATGCCCTGGAGAAGGGAAAGGCTACTCAATCCAGTATTCTGGCCTGGAGAATTCCACGGACTGTGTAGTCCTTGGGGTTGCAAAGAGTCAGACATGACCAAGTGACTTTCACTACACTTCACTTCCCTGGTGGCTCAGATGGTAAAGAATCTGCCTTCAATGCAGGAGACCTGGATTCAGTCCCTGGATCAAGAAGATCAACTCGGAGAAGGGGATGGCTATCCACGTAAGAATTCTTGCCTGGAGAATTCCATGAACAGAGGAACCTGACAGGCTACTGTCCACGGGATTGCAAAGAGTCGGACATGACTGAATGAAACTGACACAAAAAGCTGATAAGGAAATGAGAGGGCTAGTAGAAAAGAGGGGCATGGGTCATGATGAAGGACAGTAAGCGTGCCTCCTTCACAGGGCGCCTGTGCAGACTGAATCCCTGGCGGCCAGGGGATGCTCAGCAGAGGGCCAGGCACACGGACACTGTCAATTAATGGAGACCCTTCTGACTTGTCCGTTGTGAAGTAATATGGAAAACTGAGATGCTGATGGCTCAACAGGTGAGGAAGTGGCCGCTGTACGATGACCAGCTCATCCCAGTTTGCAAGGGACCAACTTGGCTTTAGGACTTCCCCGGTGGCTTAGTGGTAAAGAATACGCCTGCCAAGGCATGAAACACAGGTTCTATCCCTGGGCCGGAAAGGTCCCCTGGAGGAGGAAATGGCCACCCGCTCCAGTATTCTTGCCTGGGGAATCCCATGGACAGAGGAGCCTGGCGGGCTACCATCCATAGGATCACAGAAGAGTCCAGCACAATTTAGTGACTAAATAACAACGACGTCCTGGCTTTAGCACTGGAAGTTCTGCATCCTGGGAAGATTCTGAGTTTTAGACAAACAAGGATGGCTGATTTACCAGAGCCCAAGGTGCAGGCACCAAGCACCTCACACACCTGGGTGGACCCTCTCAACCTACGACCCCATCGCCTACCATATTTCCTGCCCCTTTCCCCCAGGTGTTCCAACCATAAGGTTTCAGGACTCTCCAGGTTCATTCTGATCGTGTGACACCAGGCTTCGCTGCTGTTTCTCCCAAGCTCTCTGTCCTCACAGCTCCACAGGTGGATGCTCTCCTATCCCTCCCGTCTCAGCTCAGCCTCACTACCTCCTGTTAATGGGACCTAATGAGACCCAAGGGAACCCTTTGCAGATGTAGCCAGGTTAAGGTTAGGTCACACTGGATTAGGGTGGGCCCTTGACTCAGTGACTGGTGTCCTTACCAGATGGTAAGACACTTTGAGACACAAAGGGAAGAGGGGCACTTGAAGATGGAGCAGAGACTGGACTGATGGGTCCACAAGCCAGGGAATGCAACATCAGAAGCCAGGAGAGGGTGTGAAATAAACTCCCCACTCAGTGCCTCTGGAAGGGACCAAGTCTGCAGATACCTTGATTTTGGACTCCTGGCCCCTAGAACTCTTCTTTTAAGCCCCCTAGTTTGGTGATTGCAGCCACAGGAGATTGCCACAGCTCCTCACGAGGGCTTCACCTCTGGAAATCAACCCCTCCCCATCACTCTTATGTTCAGTCTTGTGTTCCTCGTGGCACCTAGTGCTTTTTGAAAATTATCTTGTTCAGTATTTACAGTGGACCATTGAACAACATGGGCTTGAACCATGCAGGTCCACTTATACTTAGATTAAAAATATATATATATATATTTATTTTGTCTGCTGTGCCAGGTCCTAGTGGCAAGCACACAGGATCTTTAGTTGTGGCATGCAAACTCTTAGTTGCAACTTATGGATTTAGTTCCCCGACCAGGGATTAAACCTGGGCTCCCTGCATTGCGAGTTCGGAGCCTTAGCCACTGGACCACCAGGGAAGTCCCCTGGAAAGTTCTTAACATAGCAGATGTGGTCTTGCACCTCTGGGAGTGTGTGCAGCCCTGGGAAGGCAGTGGAAGGAGCCTGTCCACCACAATCTTCCACAAACACATTTGCACCCTGATCTCGACTTTAAAATCTGCATGGATTCAGCCTCCAATCCATGCTGCACCGTGTTTGTTTCAGTGTCAAAATAATGCATTTAGTTTTGCTCCAGGCCTTCTGGAAATAGGACACTTTGGGCAGGTGTCCGACATTTTCTGTGATGGTTCCAAACATTGCCTCTGAGGACCCGGTTGGAGCAGCACAACCTCCTGCAAACTCTCGGGCTTCTCATTTGGCTTTAAATTATTTATTCTGAGCAGGACAGCAACTCATCTCATGACCAGCAATTTTCTTTTCTTTTTGACCTGCTGCCTCACCTTAAGTACCCTCATATTCCAGTGTCTGCTTTGAGACGGTCTGGTGAGAATAAATGACATGTAGCTTCCACATTGGCTCAGCAGCAACAGGCCATGTTCCAGGAGTCAGAAAGCGTGTGTCTCCCCCCACCCACTTCTTGAGTTTACCTTTTTCTACTGCTTTTGGAAAACTTTACAGGACAAGAAGTCCAAAAGATGTTTGTCTTGAATATGTGGGTTAATAAAAAATGGCATCTCTTTTTGAATCCAGCTTATTTTTAATTAAGGAAATTCAGAGACCATCCAGGTATGTGTAATGAGTAAGTGTCAGCTCCCCCAGACTAGCTAGACAGGCGAAGTAGCAGGAAAGAGGCTAAATGGATAAAATACAGAACTTCCAGGGAGACAGGCTTCAGGGGACTCCATCAGGAAAGGACTTTCAGATGCTCCCATCTCACCACCCTTCCTCCTGAGCAGGCAGGGAGTTCAAAACCAGACCATCAGTCCGAATCTTGAATCTGTATCTTGTTGTTCATTCACTCAGTCGTGTCTGACTCTGTGACTCCATGGACTACAACTTGCCAGGCTTTGCTATCCTTCACTGTCCCCCAGAATTTGCTGTAACTCATGTCCGTTGAGTCGGTGATGCCATCCAACCATCTCATCCTCTGTCACCCCCTTCTTCTCCTGCCCCCAATCTTTCCCAGCCTCAGGGTCTTTTCCATTGAGTTGGCTCTTCCTATCAGGTGGCCAAAGTACCGGAGTTACAGCTTCAACATCAGTCCTTCCAATGAACAAACACCCAGGACTGATCTCCTTTAGGATGGACTGGTTGGATCTCCTTGCAGTCCAAGGGACTCTCAAGTGTCTTCTCCAGCACCACAGTTCAAAAGCACCAATTCTTCAGCACTCAGCCTTCTCTATGGTCCAATTCTCACATCCGTACGTGACTA
The DNA here is from genome assembly GCF_016772045.2 of Ovis aries. NCBI lineage: Eukaryota > Metazoa > Chordata > Mammalia > Artiodactyla > Bovidae > Ovis > Ovis aries. The sequence goes on from NC_056059.1 coordinate 105,837,202, forward strand.
TCTTGTTAACAATAAAAATGATAACAGCAACAATAATGGCAATGATACTATCACTGGTGTTGTGAGGAGGTAACAGGGCCTGGAATGTACATACTGTGCACGCACGGCACACCACTAAATTTTGCATTCCCTAGCAAGGAAGGTTTAGGAGTACTCTGTCCTTTCACATACGAGGGAAAGAGGCTAAGACAGGAAGGCAGGCTGCTGCCACTATGCTCCCTGTGTCCACATCCTTGCGTGGCTGGACGTCTCTCACCCTGACTCTGCACCTGGCCATGGCACTCACCTTGGCCAGTGGGACTCTAGCACGTGTGTCCAATCAGACTTGACAAGTGCTCCAAGACGGGACGTGCCCCTCTTGCTGCTCACTGGAACCCCAAAAATCTCCCTGGAAGAGGCTTCACCACAATATTTACGGATGAGAGACCACATGGAGCAGAGACGAGCCAGCCCTTGGGATCCCAAGACCAGCCCAACTGCTGGCCACCAAACAAGTGCATGAGAACATCCAAGATCATCCAGCCATGGACCAGCCTGCAGCCAACCTCAGCCATGGGAGGGAGCCCAGCAGAACTGCCAGATCAGAACAGCCCCCAGGACCCTCAGAACTGTAAGCTCAGCAAAATGCCTATTGCCTTAAACCATTCTGGTTCTGCTTTTTTTTTTTTTTCTTTCTTTTATTGCAGAAAAACCTAACTGATACAGACAAGGTGATGAAATTAACCTTGTTAAATGTCACAATCCAGGCCATCTTAATTCACAGCCTTCACCCTTAATCACTTTACTGTCTCACATCTCTGAGCCTCAGGGTCCTCACATGCAAAATTACAACAAAATAGCCTTTCATTAACTACAGTTAACTTACAATGTTATATTAGTTTCAGGTGCACAAACATCATAGTGATTCAGTATCTTTATACATTACAAAATGATCATGGCTAAGTCAATTTACGATCTATCATCATACAAAGCTGTTATAATAGCACTGACTATACTCTCTTGGAGAAGGAAATGGCAATCCACTCCAGCACTCTTGCCTGGAAAATCCCATGGATGGAGGAGCCTGATAGGCTACAGTCCATGGGGTCGCAAAGAGTCAGACACGACTGAGCAACTTCACTATACCCTCTATGATGTGCATTCCATCCCATGATTTTTTATTTTATAACTGGAATTTTGTACGTCTTAATCTGCCTCACCCATTTTGCCCAGTTCCCCTACCTCCTCGCCTCTGGCAGCCATCCATTTTTCTCTGTATCTGTGAATCTATTTCTGTTTTGTTATGTTTGTTCAGTTGGATACGACTGAAGTGACTTAGCTTGCATGCACAGGTACATTTGTTCATTGCTTCTGTTTGTTAGATTCAGATACGTGAAAACATACAGTATTTGTCTTCCTCTGTCTGACTTATTTCATTAAGCATAATACCCTCTGGCTCACAGACCATTAAATACAGTCTACGGGGACCTCCCTGGTGGTGCAGTGGATAAGAATCAGCCTACCAACGCAGGGGACACGGGTTTGATCCCTGGTCTGGGAAGACTTCACATGTGGAGAAACTCTAAAGCCCGTGTGCCAAAACTAATGAAACTATTGAAGCCCTATGCCACAACAAAGAGCAGTCCCTGCTCTCCTAAACTAGAGAAAGCCTGCACGAAGCAACGAAGACCCAGCACAACCAAAAGTAAATAAATAAGTAAGCTTATCGTTAAAAAAGTCTACCATCCAAATTTATCACAAGGGATGTTAGTTTACCAAATCCTGTTCTTTTCTAATATAAGCATTAATATCCATACCTTCTCCTCTAACTGCATCCAACAAAGTGCGATATGTGGTATTTTCATGATCATTCCATTAAAAGTATTTTAGGTTTCCCTTGTAACTTCCTCTTTGACTCATGTCATATTTAGAGGTGTGCTTTTATTATTTTCCAAATTTAGAAGGGGAGTTTCCTAAATATTGTTTGTGATTTCGTATTTAATTACATTGTGGTCAGAGAATGGAGTTATATACAATTTCAATCTTTTCAAAGTTATTGAAGCTTGCTTTATGCCCAGCATTTGGTCCATCACGGTGAATAAACCAGGGCTGTTGAAAAAAATAAAATAAAATAAAATAACAGCCTTTCAGCGTTAGTAGCGCATTAAAGGTGAAGGTGTCCATGAACCTATTGGTCAGTTAGAAAATTCTGCATGAACACCAGCCAGGATTCTCTCCAATTAACATTCTTTCTATGGGTTTCTCCCTTCTACTTGAATGCCAAGATGGAGGACTAAGAGTTTGGATTATTGTACAATCCTGAATTATTTCCTGCCAGCAGAACAATGAAGGTAAATGAAGTCTCTTCCTCCCTGACCTCCTATCAGGCTCCTCACTTTCTTGCTTTATCATTCATGTCACTCATAATGCCTGCTGCCCTCAGCTTATAAGAGGAGGATGAGGAAGGGAATTAGCCCTTAACAAGTTCATCCTGGGTTCCAGCTGCATCTGGCAGTTCATCAATCTGTGAAAAGTGAAGTAGTAGTCCCTCAGTCGTGTCTGACTTTTTTGTGACCCCATGGACTGTAGCCCACCAAGTTCCTCTGTCCATGGGATTTTCCAGTCAAGAATACAGGAGTGGGTCACCATTCCCTTCTCCATGGGATCTTCTCGACCCAGGGATCAAACTCGGGTCTCCTATATTGCAGGCAGATTGTTTACAGTATGAGCCCCTAGGGAATCCCTGTTTATTTATCTATCTACCTTTCTATCTATTTACCGCTCTATTAGGTTGGCCAAAAAGTTCATTTGGGTTTTCCCATAAGGTGGTATGGAAAATCCAAACAAACTTTTTGGCCAACCCTATATCCCTCTATCTGTACTCCTCCTGACTAACCAAGCTCCAGCACTCTGGCCTCCTGCCTCTCCCTTGAACTTGCCAAGCACATTTCTGCTTCAGAGCCACTGCCCTCTGCTCCGCCAGGAGCACAGTTCTCCCAATATTCATTTGTTCCTTCCCCTTAGTTTATCTGATCTCTGCTCATTTATTTCCTGCTCTGAGCAGCCTTCCCTGAATCCTATTTAAAATAGCTTCCTGCTATTTTCCTGCTCTGCTTCATTTTCCTTCTAGGGCTTATCACTATCTGCCTTATATATCTAGTTACATATCTGTCCCCCCACCAGAACGTAAGCTCTGGGGGTAGGGACTGGGGTTTCCTGTTCACCGCTGTGTCCCCAGCGTAGCATATGCTCTGTAAATGCTTGGAGCCTAAAAGAAAGAACGAATGAGTCAGAGGCCCAGACAGGAAACAACCCTCATAAAAATCCCTGACATAAAACCCACAGACCTCTTGGGATATGAATTTTAGGGTGAAGATGACAAACGGAACACACGATGTGCAGAAAGCCATCCCTGTCTTTGGTATCGGTTTGGGATCATCCCAGTCAACACTTCTCCATTAGAGGAGCATCGTGGGTAGGTGGTCCATCCCATGGGGCTGCCCCACTCCATCCAGTTAGAATTTTCTAACTGACCAATAGGTTCATGGACACCTTCACCTTTAATGCGCTACTAACGCTGAAAGGCTGTTATTTTATTTTATTTTATTTTATGTTTTTCAACAGCCCTGGTTTATTTATGCTTGCATCCTCGTGCATGTGTGTGAGCTAAGTTGCTTCAGTCGTGGCCAGCTCTTTGCGACCATATGGACTGCAGCCCGCCAGGCTCCTCAGTCCGTGGGGTTCTCCAGGCAAGAATACTGGAGTGGGTTGCCATGTTCTCCTCCAGGGAATCTTCCTGACCCAGGGATCGAACCCAGGTCTCCTGCATCTCCTGCACTGGCAGCTGGGTTCTTTATCACTGGCACCCCCTGGGAAGCCCTCTTGCATCCTCAGTCTCTGCCAATTCAGTATCAGTAGGGACCCAGTCATGTGACAGCCACAAAATACTCATCACATTTTGATACACACACACCACCCTGCCGAGGAGTGTGTCACTGCCTCCTCCTCTGACACGATGAAGTCTCACCTCCATCCACACCCATGATGAAACGTCCCACGATGAGCATTTCCAAGGCTCCAGCTGGGAGAGAACAGGCCATCAGCAACGCGGCAGAAACCCCAAACCCATTGTTGACCAGCAAAGTGTTTTTCCTGGAAGAAAAAGAAAACGTCTGATGAGGCTGCCACTGGCCTGTCCATTCCAGGAGCAAGGTCCAGACTCCTCAACGGACCCACCACCAGTTTTGGCTGTGTGACCCTGAGCAAAGCATCTCCTTCCTCTGGGCTCATCTCTGGGGTTGATTACGTCACCTCTGAAAGCATCGCCAGCCCTGACTCTCTGTGGATTTCCCTGGTGTAGTGTTTTATTTCATTGGTTCTAAGACCTTCATTTAACATTACAAAGTCAAAAATGTGTCTTATAATCCATGAGTCAGAGGTCAGACAGGAAAATGAAAACCACTGTAGTTAATCAATTTAATTGGTTGAATTAGTTAACCAATTTAACATAGGGAATTGGTTAAGCAAGTATAGTGGGTAGAGATGTCAAAAGGGGGACCTCTGAAGTGGGTGTGCTATCGTGGGGTGCTGACACCTCAGGGGCTTGGAAGGGAGCCCCCCAGGTAGCTAAAATTTTCAGAAGTGGTCTCCGATCCAATGGGGTCATTCCATTTCACTAAAAGAAAGTGAAAGTGAAATTGAAGGTTGCTCAGTCTGATCCAACTCTTTGCAACTACATGGACTGTAAAGTCCTTGGAATTCTCCAAGCCAGACTACTGGAGTGGGTGGCCTTTCCCTTCTCCAGGGGATCTTCCCAACTCAGGGATCGAATCCAGGTCTCCCGCATTGCAGGTGGATTCTTTACCAACTAAGCTATGAGGGAAGCATCTCACTAAAGCCTCAACTCAGATGCAATCTCCTGACACCCTTTGACATGACTGCTTTCCCCAGTTGCACAGCCCATCCTCTCACCCTGTTCTAGCCTCTCCACAGCCCCAACATTACAGGAAATTATCCTCCTGTTACTTGTTTTATGCTAGCTGTCCATCTTCCTATACCAGAATGTAATCACTAGGGGGCAGAGACTTTGTCTTGTCCCTGGATCCCCAGCAACTACACCAGTTCCTGACACAGGCAGGTGACCCCTATATATTTGCCTCATAAATGAAGGGATGGATCGATGAGTCAAGTCACGTGGACCCCACTTGCCCCACATGGCCCAGCTCTGATCTGCCATGAGTCTCACTGTAGCTTCCACATCTGTGGGTTGGAAAACTGCTGTTCTCCTGAACCCAACTCCAGTAATGTTCCTGCCTGGACAGCTCATACTAACTGAACAACTTTGGAAAGATTTCTCACTCTCTCAGTCTTGACTTGATTTACTCCCCTGTAAAATGAATATAATAATGTCTATCTTGTAAGGATTCTATGAGAATGATTTATGCAAAGTGCCTAGGATGTCATCTGGAACATATTCAGAGACTCAATAAGGTAAAATAAACAAAGAAACCATGATGATAGCTAACATTCATAGAGTCCTTGGGATGTGCCAGGCACTAAGTCCTTTACACTCATTGAAGACCCTGTAAGTTAGGTGACTTACTACTGTATTTCCCACATGAAGAACCAGATCTAGAAACTAAGATTTGGCCAAGGTTACATAGGGCCTCCCTGATAGCTCAGTTGATAAAGAATCTGCCTACAATGCAGGAGACCCTTGTTTGATTCCTGGGTGGGGAAGATCCTCTGGAGAAGGGAAATGCTACCCACTCCAGTATTCTTGGGCTTCCCTGGTGGCTCAGCTGGTTAAAAATCTGCCTTCAATGCGGGAGACCTGGGTTCGATCGCTGGGTTGGGAAGATCCTCTAGAGAAGGGAACTGCTACCCACTCCAGTATCCTGGCCTGGAGAATTTCATGGACTATATAGTCCATGGATTCGCAGAGTTGGACACAACTGAATGACTTTCACTTTCTTTCTTTCTTCAAGGTCGCAAGCTATTCAATGGGATATTTGGCATTCCAGAATCCAGGATACTAAGCTGTTTGCAACGGTGGCTACCACATATACTCACATTCACTCATTCTTTCAACAGTCTTTTTTTCATTCAACTGACGTTTATTCACTCAACACATGTTTGAAGCTGCACTGGGTGCTGAGCATCATTCTGTGTTCTGGCACACAGCCATGAATGTGGCCAAGTCCCTGCTTTTATGCTCCTCTTAATAAACAAGTAAAAATAAAACATGTGGAGCATATCAGCTGGTGAGAAATGTTGTAGAGAACATGAGGGCAGGGGAGGGGGTGCAATTTTACTCAGAGTGGCCAGGGAGGGCCTTGCCAAGAAGCTAACACCTGAGAAGAAAGTGGGTGATTTAAAGAATGAGAAGACGAGATGTATGGACCCTGGGGAACAGCAACCATGGCAGAGAAGAGTCAGACATAGACTGTTTCTGCACCATTAGTGAGACCAGTGTGGCTGGAAGCAGGGGAGACCCAGAGAGCAAGTAGTAGAACGTGAAAGGGGAGGGGACTGGAGCTTGTAAGGGGTCTGCAGGCCACCATGACAACTTGGGTTTCTGTTTGAGTAAGAAGCACAGCCTTTGAAGTTTCAAAGGAGAGGAGAGGCATGGCCTGATTTTAATAAGACTGTTCCATCTTCTATGTTGACCATGGGATGCAGGGGTAAGTGTGGGGTCAGGGAGGCCAACAGGGAATATTGCAGTAGATCAGGCAAGTGCTCACAGGGATTTGGATCAGGATGGTGGAGGGAGTGAGCCATGGCCGGATCTTGGTGTGTTTTGAAGACAGAATTGATGGAATTTGTTGATAGTGATATTGTGATTTATAGTAACAAAAATATGCAGTCTTCATCCCTGGTTTCTAGCTACAGTGCCCAAAACCCTTGGAATTTCCCAAGTGATAAGAACCATGGGGGCATCTTTTGTTATAATATTTTGTCACTAGACCTCATTTCCTAAAATTGCTTCAGAGCCAGAACAATGAAATCAATGTTGTGCTATTCATCACAAGCCCACAGTTGAGCTCATGTCAATGAGGTGACTTTTGGAAAAGAACTAAGGATGGAGGGATGGTTACCAGATGGAGCCAATCATATGACTAGAATGTTGAAACTTTCAATCCCATCCTGACCTCCAGAGAGAGGAGAGGGGCTGGAGATTGAGCTCAAACACCCATGGCCAATGACGTAAGCAACCGTGCCTGTGTAATGAAGCTTCCATAAACCCCAAAAGGACAAGCTTTGGGGAGCTTCCAGGTTGATGACCATGTATAGATTTGGGAAGAGCAGTGCATTCAGAGAGAGCACGGAAGCTCTGCCTCCTTCTCCATCCCTTGTCTTTTCCACCTGTCTGGTCCCAGTTATATCCTTCCATAATAAACCAGTGATCTACCAAGGAAAATGTTCCTGTAGGTTCTTGAGCTGCTCTAGCAATTATAAAACCCTAAGAGGGAGATCCTTGGAAGCTCTGATTTTGGAAAGGAAATAAGGATGGGGGGATGGTTGTGGATGGAGTCAACCATGTGATTAGAAGATTGAAACTTTCGATCCCATCCCCACCTACAGAGAGAGGAGAGGGGCTGGAGACCGAGTCAGAAGCATAGCTGACAACCATGACTCGCTATGAGCATCTGGCGTTGGAAGAGGGGAGGGGAAGTCTCGCAAGACTAAACCCTTAACCTGAAAGCCAAGGCAGGGGGTCTCTGGAACCTCCGGTCCAGAGCCAGATGGTCAGAAGCTCAGGGGACAACCTGGGCCTGGGACTGGTGTCTGAACTGGGAGAGGGGCAGTCTGGTGGCACTGAGCCCTCAATATTATAATCTGATACCTTCCCTGGGAAGATAGGGTCAGAATGGAGTTGAATTATAGAACAGACAGCTGGTATCTGGAGAATGTCTTGATGATGTAGGGAATACCCCCACCCTGGCCACAGACACTGGGAACTGGTATTCAGAACCTAAGATATGGATGAGTTGGATAGAAGTGGAGAGAGGAAGAGGAGCCATGGATGCCTCCCAGGGCTTGGGTCTGAGCTCTTGCACTGGATAGAATGGTGCATTTTGTGCTATGCAGGGGATGTTAAAATCACATTCAGGTCTGACTTGAAACATTTGCAAATTGGGCTGCACACCCTCTAAGCAAGATTATCATATTAATGAATTCCTTCCCAAAATAACCCCCAGCATGACAATGTCCCAGTGAGGAGAGAAACCTTATTTGCAGATAATTCACAACACTGATTCACTAGGGTTCAGAGACAGGGATTTTAATTATTGTGTTTCCACATTTTTCCCAGGGATGAACAGGCAACAGAACAAGAGGGACCAGCACCATGCTGTTTCTGAGAGCAGAACCCCAGTGGCCCCTGGGACCCCCAACTGCATACACCTGGTTCAGTACTTTGAGTTTCTCCAGTGATGTAGAATCTTCCCAGAGCAGCCCAAATCATCAGCTCTTGACAGAAAGGGGTAATAAAGAATTTGGAGGCCATGTCCTTGAGAAATGGTCAAAGGGACTGGGGACATTCAGCCCAGATAAGAGAGGGTTCAGGGGAAGTGTGAGAGCTGCCTTCCACTATTTTACCTTGATGCACAGGATTACAATCAGGAGATACAGGGAGTATGATTTCAGTTTGGATTTGGAAAGTACTTTTCATTAAGCACTAGTGAAATGGGGGAAATTCTGGAGATCCTAGCTCCTACCACTTACCCTTCCAACAATTCTTTAGCTGACCAAGCCTATGAGCCAAGATGGGATCTAGCTTCTACCATGTCTATCTATTCCTGCTTATCCAGCTTGAATTCCAAGGTCCATCATTTTAAACATTCATACACCTTCCACTCCTTGATCCACTCACTCTTCTCCTTCATTCTGTGTTTCTGCGATAACTCCAACCCTAGTTAGATCTCAGTCTCTCTTGCACATGTATACAAAGTTCATCTTGGCTGGGAAAAAAAATACATTGAATCATGTTGCCTGGTCTCACTTGAAATTCATGACCACCCATCTCAAGTGGTCTTTAAGCCCCCTACCAACCATTCTAGAGTGTCCTGTTTTGCTCAGTTTCCTGGTCTCCTAGAGGACCATTTCAAGCATCTTCTCTCTCTTTTAATCCCCTTGTCCTGTTCCTCAGCTGGTGACCTTGCTTTCTAGTTCACCAAGAAAGCAGAATCAATCCAAAAAGACAGTCCACATGTTCCTTCCATGTGATTTATCCTACCAGCATCTGTGCCCATAAGCTTTGCCTTCCCTCCTGTTTCTATGGATGAACAGTCTCCACCCTTACCTGAAACCAATCCCTCCAATGACCTACTAGTTCCCCACCTGCTCTGACCTGCTCAAGGTTATACCTTCAGCAAGTTTCACCCCTTGCTCCTGACTATCCATTTTCCCCTCCTTGCTGGAACATCTCATCAATGTGCTGCTGCAGCTCCCATCTCAAAACAAAACACACAAAAAATGCTCCTGATTCTACTTCTTCCTCCATCCACCACACCATTGTCTCTGCTCCCCTTTGTGGTAAAACTCCTCAAAAGGATCCTTCAATAAAAATATAAATTAATTTTTAAAAGTGGTCTGCACTCATTGTCTCCAGTTCTTCTTGTTTCTTTCTCTCTTAAACCCACTCCCATGATCGTCTGCTCCTTTGTGCCCTTGACATAGCTCTTGCCAAGACAACCAGCCACCTCTGTGTTGCTTAATTCACCACCCAGAGCTCAGGCTGGTCTTCATTCCTTGGCCGTGTTGGACCTGGTTGATCACCATCTCCCTTCCCTCATGCTGTAGATCTCATTCGATGGTAAGACTGCTCCTACCTTGTTGGGTGAGCCTTAACATCTTCCCAGCCCTCTGAACTCCAGGCTCAGCTCTTGAACCTATTCCTTTGGTCTCTACCTTGTTATTGTTCTTCAGTGGCTCAGCTGTGTCCCACTCTTTGCGACCCCATGGACTGCAGCACACCACGCTTCCCTGTCCTTCACTGCCTCCTGGAGTTGGCTCAGACTCATGCCCATTGAGTCCATGATGCTATCTAATCATCTCATCCTCTGCCACCTGCTTCTCCTTTTGCCCTCAGTCTTTCCCAGTGTCGGGGTCTTTTCCAGTGAGTCAGCTCTTCTCATCAGGTGGCCAAAGTACTGAGCTTCAGCTTCAGCATCAGTCCTTCCAAAGAATATTCAGGGTTGACTGGTTTGATCTCCTTGCTGTCCAAAGGACACTTAAGAGTCTTCTCCAACACCACAGTTCAAAAGCATCCATTTTTCGGTGCTCAGCCTTCTTTATGGTCCAGCTCTCACATCCATCCTGGAGAAGGAAGTGGCAAGCCACTCCAGGACTATTGCCTGGAAAATCCCATGGATGGAGGAGCCTGGTAGGCTACAGTCTATGGGGTTGCAAAGAGTCAGACATGACTGAGTGACTTCACTTTCACTTTCTCACATCCATGCATGACTACTGTCTAGCTTTGACTAGAGAGACCTTTGTCGGCAAAGTGATGTCTCTGCTTTTTAATATACTGTCTAGGTTTGTCATAGTTTTCCTTCCAAGGAGCAAGCGTCTTTTAATTTCAGGACTGCAGTCACCATCCACAGTGATTTTGAAGCCCAAGAAAATGAAGTCGGTCACAGTTTCCATTTTCTTCCCCATCTGTTTGCTGTGAAGTGATGGGACTGGATGCCATGATCTTACGTACCTCCTATGTAACCTTGCCTTATCTACTGGCTTAAGTGTCACCTTTGTACTGATGACATCTAGATTTACATCTGAGTTCTGGGCACTTCGGAGTGCTAGACTCACAAATCTAATCGTGCACTTGACATCTCCACTGGAAGGGCTAACAGACAGTTCAAACATAGTACACCTAAAACTGAGTTTCCAGTATTGTTTCTTCCTTTCCCCCCAATCTTGTTTTTCTCAAGGGTTTCCCTACCTCAAAAAGCAACTGCTCAGTCTTCTGTGATACCCTAAACAGGAAAAGAACTTGAAAAAGAATAGATACTTGTTTATATATAACCTAATCACTTTGCTCTATACCTGAAACTAACACAACATTGTTAATCAGCTATGCTCCAACATAAAATTAATTTTTAAAAAACGCAATACAATCCTTGCTCCTTGTGATTGTTCAAGACAAAAATGTTAGCATTATTTTTTATTTCTCTCTTGCTTCCCATATAGTCCATGAGCAGGGCTTGTTTTCTCTACTCCCAAACGATTTCCAGACTGCAAACAATTCTCGCTGTTTCTCACTGTGTCTCATGACAAACCCGGTGCAAAACGAATCACTTCACCTGGCTTATGGCAGGATGTTCCTAACCAGCCTCCCTGAATCCACTGACAAGAGCAAGCCTTTCAAAATGTGAGTCAGGTCACAAAATACTCCAGCAATTTCCCATCTTACTCTGGGTCAAAGCTGGAGTCCCAATCTTTCCTTACAGTGTCTTCCGCTTCTGAACCCAGTGACCCCTCTTGCTTCATTTTCTCCTCCCGGACTCCGCTCCAGCCATACTGACCTCCTGTCTTATCTTCAAAGGAACTAAGCCTGTTCTTCCCCCAGGACCTTTGCACTTCCTGTTTCTTCTGCCTGAATAGCTGTTACCCCAGGGACTTTGTCAGTTCTGTGCACCACCAAGTGCTTGGCACATAGCAAGCTCTCCATAACTATTTGTCGAGCAAAATAAATGTATGGGCGAATAAACAGCATGCAAGCAAGAGAAGGACGGTCATTTGGGGGAGTTATGGTGGACAAAGTTCTAGCACTGAGCACTTTCCCTCCATCCTTTCATATACCCAACAAATGTTTATGGCTTGCCTGCCGTGTTCGAGCTCCTGTGCCATGTGCCGAGGCTCCTATACAGACACGGATCTTACACTGAGGAGCTCGCCTTTCAGGGGAGACAGAAATGTAACTAAATCACTGTAACCCCAAATGCCAAGTGATGTAACAGAGGGAAACAGGAAGTCCTATGTGAGCTCAGAGGAGGCCAGCGTTGTTTCTGACAGATGTGTGGTGGGCAGCGGGCGGAGCTAGAATAAAGGTTTGTTACTACTTTTAACTGTCACTTCCCAGTTCATGCACGTTTAATACCAAGTGGACTATGTCCTTAAAACCGACTGATGATGCGTAAACCATGTGTACTGGAGAAGCCCCATGCTTTGGGTTTGCTGACTCCTTCTGTTTGAGACTTTGGCCTCTAGGGGGTACCAGTCACAGCCCTCAGCTTTGACAACCTGCAGTATCTCTGCACATTGTCAAATGTCCCTAATGGGGTAGAATTACCTCCTTTGGAAGAGTCTTGACAGTTTGCAAGCTTTCTCAGGGAAATGAGATTCATGCCCGGGGCTTATATGAGGACTGTTGGAAGAACGTTGTGGCAGGGATGTTCAGTAGGAACCATATCTGTCTAAGGGGCTTAGGCCACTTTGCCCCCACCGTGGGCAGAGGCCACCTGTTCATGAAGCCAACAGCAACCAAGAGCTGATAGGAGAGAACACAGATGCATTTTCTTATGACACCATAGGAGCTACTGGATTCAACTGAATTATATTTCAGCCACATGAGACAACTAATTCCTTCTAAGGCATAAGCCAGTCTGATATGGGTTCCTGCCATTTAAAAAGTGACTGGGGGAGCTCTGAGTGACAGAGAGTTTCTGTGACTCTTATCTCAGTCACCCTTCAGAGCTGCCCTCTCAGGTGGGTTGGAAGTGAAGGGGACACTGGTGGCCTCTCCTCGTCCTCTATCTCCTGTTCACGGCACTTCCCACAGTCAGAACAGCTTGCACACTGAATTGTGCTGGGTCCGCCTCCTCTGTGGCCCAGAGCACCAGCCCCAGGCTGAGGGCATGGTCTCTCTTTGTGTTGCTAAGTGTAGACACAGTGCCTGGCTCCCCAAAGGTGCTCAAAAGCGTGTGCCAAATGGATGGACCCTGGCTTTGCTGACGAATCTGACTGAGGATCTGATTCCAAAGCCTGAGTGAGTTTCCCTATGGCTTCCCACAGGTTTTCTCAGTTCTGCTGCAGAGAGAACTAGATCCAATGATATGTGAAGGAGGCCAGTCTGAGGGCAACTGAAGGAATCTATTCACCATCAGCTCTGCCAGGCCCCTCAGGAAGAGCTGAGGGTGAAGGGGATGGGATGGCAATGATGCGAGGGAACATAAGTTGGGTGCTGGGGCAGCCTTGTGGTATAAGTGCCCACAGGCAGATATAAGGTAAGTATGTGTCACCAGCAATAGAGTCTGGGACTGGAGGTGATTCCATTTACAGGAATAGGCTTAGCAACAGCACCTTGGAGATCCTGGAAAGGGGTGCCGATTTGGAGGTCAGCTGGTCACTTACTCCTTGTCAAACAGTCAAGGATGTCCCCAAACCACTGCCAGCAAGACACTAACTATAATCTCCTTGGCAAGTGGAAAAATCATGTGCCACGGCCGACATGTATTGGCTCCAACCTGAACTCAGGCACCATGTGAGCTGGCTGAGCTTGGCCAGATGCTCTGACCTCGCTTATTCCCATTCTCCATGGACAGAACCCGTGGAGTAGAGAGAATTAAAAAAGACAGTGGGTGTGAGTGCCTGGAGCACAGAGGAGCCTCAGAAAGCCCTGACTCCATCCCACAATTGGTGTACATCCTGTGTGATAAGTTTCCATAGCTACTGCCCTGGAGGCCGCCTGGATGACATGGAGAATGCTGGCACCTGCTCTGCCTCACTGGGGTATCACAGACCTTTTTAAGCATCACATGGATTTTTTTCCAGAATGGCTGCTGGCTCCAGCCTTTGGAAAGTCTGCTCTGAACATCACCAACCCTAATTTGAGGATGTGAGGCCAGGTATAAAGTTGTGGGTAGCACCATTCTTAACAGTGTTTCTGTAGCCCCAAAGCCCAGAGGGATTTCCAGGGGTCTGACCCATCTCTTCACCAATTCAATCCAACCTGGAGATATGTGGACCCCCTGCTGTGTTTCCCCATGGAAACTTCTCCTGTGGGCTTCCCTTGTGGCTCAGCTGGTAAAGAATCTGCCTGCAATGTGGGAGACCTGGGCTCGATCCCTGGGTTGGGAAGATCCCCTGGAGAAGGGAAAGGGCACCCACTCCAGTATTCTGGCCTGGAGAATTCCATCTGGCTCTTTTGGTGCTTCCCTGGTGGCTCAGATGGCAAGGCATCTGCCTGCAATTCGGGAGACCTGGGTTTGATCCCTGGGTCAGAAAGATCCCCTGGAGAAGGGAAAGGCTACCCACTCCAGTACTCTTGTCTGGAAAGTTCCATGGACAGAGGAGCCTGCAGGGCTATAGTCCATGGAGTCACAGAGAGTCAGACACGACTGAGTGACTTCACTTTCTTTCTTTCACTTTACTATGTTTGGGTGACCCCCTACTATGTCAAGGTGATGATGAGAAAATAATATGGTGGATAATAATAGCTTCTCTTCATTGAGCTAATGGGCCATTAATTTTCTCCCCCATTAATTTTCTCCAGCCCTTACAGCATCACCTGATGGGTAGGAACTCTTGTCTCTATTCCACAGATGAGAGACCTGAGGTTCAAATGTTAACACAGGAAGTAGAAGACTCATGATTCAAGTTCACATGTGAATGCTCTAAAGACTCTACTCTCTCCACTAAACACCTCAGCATCCCCCAGGAAGTTGCTATGAGCAAGGACACAGAGCAAATGTTTGAGGGAATTTGTGGATAATGCAATCTTACATGAGAGAAGGCTTCATGTAGAAAATAAAAGACAAATGAAACACAGGGGTAAAGTGGATCTGATTGGAGAGGTTGATGTTGGGGAATTTTAACATGAAATTAATATTCACGGCAGCTGTTTGTAATGGGAAGAGTTTGACATGGCCCAAATGTCTCTCAGTCAGGAGCCAGTTAAAGAAATTATCATCCAGTCATACAATGGAAGACTGTTGAAGCAACTGATTTTTTAAAAGCAGCGCTATAGATATCTCTGTGGAACAGTCTCTAACACACTGTGCTGACTCTTGTCCAATTGCTCCCACACCGAGGTCCCTCTCCACTCTCCCCTCGCTGCTCTGAGCCCTGAAGCTGGTCCTCCTGAGCTGCACCAATGAGACGCCTGGGTTTTCAGGCTTCCGCTTGGGTTTGACCAATGAGAGGTGCCTATGGCAGACTGGAGGGCCGGCAGAAAGGAAAGCCAGAGTATTTCTTCCCAGCTCCTCCCTGTTTGGACAGTAGGGTCCTGACAAAGCCTGATGCCTCCACAGCCTCAGCGCCAGCCTGTCAACCCCTCACCCGTGGATTCACTTTTCCTTGGCTTATGGTACCCTATTTCTGCTCCTTGTCCTTCTGGCATTATAATCTCTCCAGTTGGACTGAGTGGAATTCTGTTGCCTGCTGCAATCCTGACTCTAATACAGACATAGTATGGCTGTTACAGAGGGGCCCCCACTGACCTCCCAAGAAATTTTCCGATCACCTTCACCAGGAACGTCCCCACGAGTCCACCGATGGCGAATATGGACACGGTCACAGACGAGAGCAGGGTCAGAGTGTCTGAGTCTATGGGATGTCCATGCCTTCTCTCCCATGACTCGTTGTAAAAGGCCTTGATGTACTGAAAACAAACAACAAAACATGTTATTCCTCCCAGCTGCTCGAAGCTCATCTGTATATAAACAAAATGACTTTTATGGAACACTGGTTTCATACCAGGCATTTCGCTAAGCTCTGTTTGAGCTCTGTTTCACTGAATCCTTCTAGCAAACCTTGTGGACAGACCTTATTTTTAAATCCTTTTGCAGGTAGGGAAACGGAGGCTCAGAGAGACAAACTGACTTGTTCAGCTGAGTGGTAAACCTGGGAGTCAAATTCAGATCTGACTCTGAACCAAGGAGAACCACACAACAGAATCACCTTGAAAATGTGTTTAAAATGTTCATACCTAAATAAGGGAAAATATTTGCCACCTTGGGGTGGGTAAAGATTCAAGACACACACAGAAGAAAACCGCAAAAGAAAAACAAAATGTTCATTTGGATTCCATCAGACTTAGAGTGTTCTGCTGCTCTTCAGAAGGCATCATGAAAATTGGAAAGACAAGTCACCAAGTGAGCTAACATATTTGCAACCCATGTAGCTACAAAGGATTTGTAGTCACAACATGTAAAGAGTTCTAACAAATCAATAAGAAGACAACACAAGTGGAAATGAGTCAAAGATTTGAACAGACTGCAAACCAAATTCAAGTGACCAGGAAGCTAATGACATAATGTTCCACATGTTTTTTTTTACACAGAAATATAAGTTAAACTCACAATGAGGGCTTCTCTGATGGCTCAGTGGTAAAGAATCCACCTGCCAATGCAGGAGACATAGTTCAATCCCTGGTGCAGGAGGATGTCACATGCCATGCAGGAACTAAGCCTATGTACCACAACTGTTGAGCCTGTAGAGCCCACATGGCACAGCCTGTGTGCCCTAGAGCCTGTGCTGGGCAACAAGAGAAGCCACTGCAGTGAGACCCCAGCCCATCACGATGGAGAGTAGCCCTAGCTCACCGCAACCCAAAGACAAGCCTGTGGGGTAACAAAGGCTCAGCACAGCCAAAAATAAAATTTAAAAATTATTTAAACAAACCACAATAAGATGCCCACTTCCTGCTCACTAGACCTTCCCCCACCCCAACACACACACACACACTGCTATTGATTCTGATTCAGTGGGTTTGGGATGGTACTGAGTGATTCTGACATGCATCAAAGACTGAGGTCATGAACTGTGCTCCCCATGAGAGTTCCATCTCCAAGAAGCTCATAGTTCCCCATAGGTACCCCGTAAAGGCCCAGAGATCTCTCCAGTAACAGCCAGTGTTATAGCATGGCAGAAAAAGCACAGGGACTGGTCACACAGATGTGGGCTTGAATCCCAGCACGATGATTTGCTAATGATTTAAACCAGCTGAACCTGGGTTTCTTCATCTGCAAGATGGGAGTGGTAACACTGATGTCTCGGGCTGTCCTGAAATCACCCAAGAACTTGGAGCAGCACTCAGTATCTGTATGGAGATCACCCAATCCCCAGGGAGATTAAAGATGAACAGGTCTGGTAAGGGTTTGGTAGTGACTAGCAGTGTGTACTCTGGTACACTGATGGTGGGAATTTAATTTGTACAGTCACCTTGGAAAACAGTTTAGCTTTACCTAGTCAAGTTGAAGATCCTAACCCAGAACCCAGCAAATCCATTTCTAGAAAATTCCCCTTACTTACCAAACAGGATATTGGAAGTGGGGAGAGATAAATTAGGAGTTTGGAATTAACACATACATAAGTAAGTAAGTAAGTGAAGCCGCTCAGTCGTGTCCGACTCTTTGCGACCTCATGGACTGTAGCCCACCAGGCTTCTTGGATGTCCATGGGATTCTCTAGGCAAGAATACTGGAGTGGGTTGCCATGACCTCCTCCAGGGGATCTTCCAGACCCAGGGATCGAACCCGCTTCTCTCATGTCTCCTGCACTGGCAGGCAGGTTCTTTACCACTAGCGCCACCTTACCATACATAAAACAGATAAACAACGAGAACCTGCTGTAGGGCACAGGGAACTATTTTCAATATCTTGTCATAACCTATAATGGAAAAGAATCTGAAAAAAGAATATATATCTTCTCCCTGCAGAGATTCTGAGCCTGGCTCGCCAGCCCTCCCACCCATCTTGGGAGCTGCTCACTATTTTTTCAACGCCTTCTTTTTTAGCTTCAATCAGACAAACTTGCTGTTGTGTCCAACTCTTGAAACTCTACCAAAACACATAAATAATTCCATTTCATACTCACGAGAACCCTGGCGGTTGACACCTCTGTTTACAGAGGAGGGAGCCAAGAGTAAGGTGTTTACCCACATGGCTAGTAAGTGGTGGAGAAGGAGTTTAGCGAAGTCTGCCTGGCTTCAGAGCCTGAATACAACCATCCACCAGTGACTCTGCAAGTCATGATGAAGATATGAGAGTGAAGCAGCTAAATCCAACAGGACATGTATTTATTTTTAAAGCATCATCACACCTTTTTTGTTAAATATCAGACACCTTTATTATTGTTTCTTTTTGGCTCTGCTGGGTCTTCGTTGCTGCGTGGGCTTTGCTCTAGCTCTGGCGAACGGGGGCTACTCTCTAGTTACAGTGCCCGAGTTTCTCATTGCCGTGGTTCTGTTGTTGGGCAGCCTGGGCACATGGGCTCAGTAGTTGTGGCTCACGGGCTTAGTTGCTCGGTGGCATGTGGGATCTTCCCAGACTAGGGATTGAACCCATGTCTCCTGCATTGGCAGGTGGATTCTTTACCACTGAGCCACCAGGGAAGCCCAGGATATTTACAGGTTTAAAGATCAGTACTGATTAGGTCCTTATTAAGTTGCCTTGTCAGGTCCCAAAGAGCGTAAGGAGGACACCCCTCAGGAAGCCAAGTATAGGGCGAGAAACAGCATGGTTAGCGCTAAGCCAGAGGGATGGAGTGGCTGCAGGAAGGCAGCTGGGCTTCCCTCATAGCTCAGTTGGTAAAGAATCTGCCTGCAATGCAGGAGACCCCGGTTCAATTCTTCAGTTGGGAAGATCCCCTGGAGAAGGGATAGACTACCCACTCCAGTATTCTTGGGCTTTCCTTGTGGTTCAGCTGGTAAAGAATCTGCCTGCAATGTGGCAGACCTGGGTTCAATCCCTGGGTTGGGAAGATCCCCTGGAGAAGGGAAAGGCTACCGATTCCAGTATTCTGGCCTATACTGTATAGTCCATGGGGTCACAAAGAGCCAGACATGACTGAGTGACTTCCCTTTCACTTTCACAGGATGCCCCCAGGACTACCGACGGGGTCCAGACCCTCCAGAGAAGCTGGAGTGAGTGCCCAGGACTTCCCAGGCCTCTGGCCCAATAATCAGGAGACCTTCCAGCACTGAAGGTCATTCTTGGATGTGACTTGGTCCCTACCGCAGTCCTGCATAGATTCCAGCAGCTGTGCTGGAAGAGTCTTGCTGATGCCTGCTCTCAACAGCCTTGTCTTCCCACGCCTACAGCAATGACCAGCGTCCTGAGTTTACGCGCAGAAACTAAAACGATGCTGTTTGGGAGGAAATGTTGTCTTTTCCTTTCCAAGCTCTCAGGAGCCTGGTGAGGGAAGAGGCGGCTTTCTCATCTCTCACTGCCAGGCGCTGCTTTGGGAGTCTCTGCAGACGCTTATTTCAATTTGGGGAAACTGGAGAACAGATGCATCTGCAGAGGGCTGGAGAAGCCTGACAGAGTTGCCCCCTGTGGAAACGTGTCTCCGACGGTCCCTGAAAGCTGGTTTCAAAGCGACGCCTTTAGCAATTAAACACTTGTCTTTGGGTGTGAATTCAGCCAAAACCAAGATGAAAGGCCGCCCCAAAGCACATGTGAGAGCAGAAGCCAGGTGATGAGGCTTGTTGAGCTAATTCACTGCATGACTCATTCAAGATTCATGGAGTATGTTGGCAGGGACTGGTAGTGCCCAGTACAGAGCAGGTGCTGAGATGAGCGTGTGTGTGTCATAAATTGAGTTTCCGCTATGGGCTGGGCATCATACAATAATAAAAATAGGGAACCCGTACATCACATTCTCCACGTGCCATGCACTAGTCTAAAAACTGGAAACACATAACCCGTCCCCTCGGCAACCCTCTGAGACTGGTCCTGTGTTCTGACTTGTATCCTGGGCAGATGAACCTGAGGTACAGCCATGGGACTCTCCCAAGGTCCCATTATGGACAGGACTCAAATCTAGGCAGCGGAACTCCAGAGCCCACCTCCTAACCACGACTCTATCCCTGTTCTTAGTTTGGAAAACACAAAGATGATCACATCCATACCCCCAGGTACATGTGGAAAGACTGAACTGGGGGAGAGGTGCGGATGTGGCATCAACACTGGCTGACTGCTAAGTGTGTTTCAGTCTGTATACCTCCCCCTTGGCTCACCTGGAGCCATTCTGTGACGTTTCATCAGAGCCGAGAACTTTGGGGTGAGGCATGCATCTGAAAGCTGCTCTGAATCTGCTGGGACTGCAGAGCCTGCCTGAGCTCACAGCATCTACCCTCTTCCTATTCCTGCCTACACTGCCATGTCACATGCCTCAGTCCCTTGAATCTGGGGGTGTATGGTGAGGGGGGGAGGGGTTGATAAGACCATTTGTCACCAAAGATGTGAGATGTTAAGAGTTCCTGGACCTTCTCCTCACTCACTTCCTTTTCCTGCAGGCTGGACAGTCACAGAGAACCCCCTACAGAGGCCTCTGAACATCTCAGAGATGGGGGAGCCACTCAGTAGAAGGAACCTGGGCCCCAGGGTGTCTGCAGGGAGCAGAGCACCCCTGCTCACCTTCTTGGGTGGCAACAGGGCTGGGAAATTAACTCTCATTGTGTTCAGCCACCAAGATTAAGGGGTTGTGTGTCACCGCAGCTGGTTTACCTGAGTGCAATCAACCTGACCCCCAAGCCCAGGCCTTGACAATGACCATGATATGAGGCTTTAAGAAAGAGGGTGTTCAGTTCAGTTCAGTTGCTCAGTTCTGTCCTACTCTTTGTGACCCTATGGACTGCTGCACACCAGGCCTCCCTGTCCATCACCAACTCCCAGAGTTTTCTCAAACTCATGTCTATCAAGTCGGTGATGCCATCCAGCCATCTCATCCTCTGTCGTCCCCTTCTCCTCCTGCCCTCAATCCCTCCCAGCATCAGGGTCTTTTCTTTTCCAGTGAGTCAACTCTTCGCATGAGGTGGCCAAAGTATTGGAGTTTCAGCTTTAGCATCAGTCCTTCCAATGAAATCCCAGGACTGATCTCCTGTAGGATGGACTGATTGGATCTCCTTGAAGTCCAAGGGACTCTCAAGAGTCTTCAACACCAAAGTTCAAAAGCATCAATTCTTTGGCACTCAGCTTTCTTTATATAGTCCAACTCTCACATCCATACATGACCACTGGAAAACTATAGCTTTGACTAGACAGACTTCTGTTGGCAAAGTAATGTCTGTGCTTTTTAAAATGCTGTCTAGGTTGATCATAGCTTTTCTTCCAAAGGAGCAAGCATCTTTTAATTTTATGGCTGCAGTCACCATCTGCAGTGATTTTGGAGCCGAAGAAAATAAAGTCTGACACTGTTTCTGTTGTTTCCCCATGTATTTGCCATGATGTAATGGGCCTGTATGCCATGATCTTGGTTTTCTGAATGCTGAATTATAAGCCAGCTTTTTCACTCTCCTCTTTCACTTTCCTCAAGAGGCTCTTTAGTTCTTCATTTTCTGCCATAAAGGTGGTGTCATCTGCATATCTGAGGTGATTGATATTTCTCCCAGCAATCTTGATTCCAGCTTGTGCTTCATCCAGCCCAGAATTTCACATGATGTACTCTGCACATAAGTTAAATAAGCAGGGGTGACAATATACAGCCTTGACCTACTCCTTCTCCTATTTGGAACCAGTCTGTTGCTCAATGTCCAGTTCTAACTGTTGCTTCTTGACCTGCACACAGATTTCTCAGGAGGCAGGTCAGATGATCTGGTATTCCCATCTCTTTCAGAATTTTCTTAAAATTTTTATTGAAATAGTTTGTTGTGATCCACACAGTCAAAGGCTTTGGCATAGTCAATAAAGCAGAAATAGATGTTTTTCTGGAACTCTCTTGCTTTTTCCATGATCCAGCGGATGTTGGCCATTTGATCTCTGGTTCCTCTGCCTTTTCTAAAACCAGCTTGAACATCTGCAAGTTCACGGTTCATGTATTGCTGAAGCCTGGCTTGGAGAATTTTGAGCATTTCTTGACTAGCGTGTGAGATGAGTGCAATTGTGTGGTAGTCTGAGCATTCTTTGGCATTGCCTTTCTTTGGGATTGGGATGAAAACTGACCTTTTCCAGTCCTGTGGCCACTGCTGAGTTTTCCAAATTTGCTGGCAAATTGAGTGCAGCACTTTCACAGCATCATCTTTTAGGATTTGAA
Source organism: Ovis aries (assembly GCF_016772045.2). Taxonomy (NCBI): domain Eukaryota; kingdom Metazoa; phylum Chordata; class Mammalia; order Artiodactyla; family Bovidae; genus Ovis; species Ovis aries. The sequence continues at coordinate 105,859,159 of NC_056059.1, forward strand.
ATAGCTCCACTGGAATTCCATCACCTCCACTAGCTTTGTTCGTAGTGATGCTTCCTAAGGCCCACTTGACTTCCCATTCCAGGATGTCTGGCTCTAGGTGAGTGATCACACCATCATAGTTATCTCGGTCATGAAGATCATTTTTGTATAGGTCTTCTGTGTATTCTTGCCACCTCTTCTTAATAATTTTTTTCTGACAAAATGTGGTCCACTGGAAAAGGGAATGGCAAACCACTTCAGTATTCTTGCCCTGAGAATCCCATGAACAGTATGAAGAAATAAAGAGGGAAGATTTAGGCAAAATCATGAAGGGTGGCTAGGTGTGGCAATATGGGCCTGTGACCAGAGATTTCCTTTTATGTTTTGGGGAACCCGTAAGACTCTATTTGAAAGAAGTAATCTGCAATAAAATGTAGTTTTAAGATTGCCATATTAGCTAATCTCTAGGCTCATTTCGAGCCATCTCATTCACGGAGTCCATCTTTTACTTTTCCATTGGACCTACTTCCGAGAAACCCATTCTTGCATCTTTTATTAGGACATTCTTCCCTGATGGCTCAGACAGTAAAGAACCTGCCTGCCAAAGCAGGAGATCCCTGGGTTCGATCCCTGGGTTGGGAAGATCTCCTGGAAAAGGAAATGGCAACCCACTCCAGTATTCCTGCCTGGAGAACACTATGGACAGAAGAGCCTTGTGGGCTAAGGTGCATGAGGTCCCAAAGAGTCGGACAGGTCTAAGGGACTAATGCTTTTTTGCTTTTCTACTTCCTCCTACCAGGGCCCAGGTTCCCACCCTGTCTTCTAGAGACAAGTTCTGCAGTCCCTGCCTTCGAGGAGCTGGAGATCTATTGTGGACATAAGAGCCAAATAAGCAAGCACTTACAACATGGAGTGGAAAGACCCGTGGTATCAGGACTCTGAGAAGGGCTATCACCACTCAGCCAGGTCACTGAGATCAGGGACATGAAGAACGAGAGTGGGGGCTGGGGTTAGATGACTGTAGATGGCAGTTCTCAAAGGTGGAGAAGCTGATGGCCTGGGTGATGACATAGAGACATTGTAAAGGGGTCAGTGGAGTGCGAAGGTGGCCCGGCAGCTGGGGACAGATTGGAGAACTAGGCAGACGTGGTCGGAAGCCAACTGCCAGCCCAAGGGGTCCATGCTTCATCCTGCAGGTGCTGAAGAGCAGTTGAAGGATTTGAACTTGGAACTGAGATCCTCACTTGTGTCGCAGAACATTCATTGTAGGCATGGTGTGAGACTCAGAAAGTTTAGCCTGGAGGTGGCTGGACCAGTCAGGAGGCTCCTGAACTGTTAAGAGATGATGAGTCTAATAGAAACAGTTTATAAACTCACCAAAGTGAAAGTGAAAGTGAAGTCGCTCAGTTGTGTCCGACTCTTCGTGACCCCATGGCCTGTAGCCCACCAGGCTCCTCCATCCATGGGATTCTCCAGGCAAGAATACTGGAGTGGGCTGCCATTTCTTTCCCCAGGGTATCTTCCCAACCCAGGGATTGAACACAGGTCTCCCGCATTGCAGGCAGACGCTTTAACCTCTGAGCCACCAGGGAAGCCCTATAAACTCACCAAGGAATATTTATATCATGACCAGCACTGACTAGAGCCCAAACCGCAGAGAAATAAATAGAGGCCACAGGGTTAAAAGAACAGAGACTCAACAAAGAGCTGAGAAGTCGTGGGTTCGGACTCACTTGCACTGTTCAGTCCTCTGTGACCTCCAGCGAGTGGCTGTGTCTGTGAGGGCCAGGTTCTCAGTGGTTAAAGGCCCTGGAATCCATTCCATCCAGCTCTCAGCTTGGCCACTTTTCTGCTGGGTGATCTTGAGCAAGTCACTCAACCTCTCTGTGCCTTTGGCCCCTCATCTATGAAATCATTTTCCTCCCTAAAGAGTTACCATGAGGATTTAATGTGAAGATGGACATAAAGGACAATGCTGGATCCACAATAATTACAAAATTAAAAAAAAAAACAAACAAGCTCGGGTGACTGGTGGGGGTGGGGGGTTTTGACATCATTGTTTCCGCCTTGTGAAAGAAGGGTTCTAGACTTGTTTACTTCTCAGGTCTAGGAAGCCATGAATAATTTACCACTATCTCCCCAGCCAGCAGCACAGGGGCCAAGCTTTGGCAACTAATTGAACCGTGCAATGCCCAGCCGCAGGGACTGCCATAGAACAGCTCCAAAGGACGACAGGAAATTGCCAGACAATGGGAGGCAAATTACCTTTAGCCTGTTTTACGATATTAATGTTCCTGCCTGATTCATAGAGGTTGTCGTTAATCCATGTCAAATTTTTCTCAGGAGGGCTATAACAATACTCATACATAGAACCCTTGTGTGGATGGGCCAGAGTACACACACCGTTGCATCACAGAGCAGGTCATGCTAGTTAACTCCTTAGGGATTTGCAGAGACAGCCCCACACTACTGAACACGCCAGCACCGGGAGGAAAACAGTACAGAAGTCTTTACAGACCAGGCTCTTGGAAGGGAAGACCACGCCAGACAAAATTATGTCAGCTCAGCGGCGCCACCTAGTGTCCCCTGAACAGCAGAACTAAGACAGGGCGCTGCTGCTGCTGCTGCTGCTAAGTCGCTTCAGTCGTGTCTGACTCTGTGCGACCCCATAGATGGCAGCCCACCAGGCTCCTCCATCCCTGGGATTCTCCAGGCAAGAATACTGGAGTGGGTTACCATTTCCTCTTCCAATTCATGCATGCATGCTAAGTCGTGTCCGACTCTATGCGACCCCATGGACAGCAGCCCACCAGGCTCCTCCATCCACAGGATTCTCCTGGCAAGAACACTGGAGAATACTGGTTGCCATTTCCTTCTCCAAAGACAGAGTGTGCTCAGTTGCTAATCTGTGCAGAATTCTTTGTGACCCCATGGACTATAGCCCACCAGGCTCCTCTGTCCATGGGGTTTTTCCAGGCAAGAATACCAGAGTAGATTGCCACTTCCTTCTCCAGGGGAAGATCTTCCCAACCCAGGGATTGAACTCTCGTCTCCTGTGTCTCCTGCATTGGCAGGTGGATATTTTCTGCCACCTGTGCAGAAAAAGTGAACATGTCTGGCCTGAGACTTCTAGCCTCTGAAAGGCCTGCTTGCTAGGTGAGTCCTGGGCTGGCCTTGCGGAACTTGGATCTGGGGAGGGAACGCACCGTTCCTAGAAGTGAGAAGAAGGGCTCCTGGGACTTAAAGTGTGCCAACAGTGTGGTCTGTGCTTCTTTTCCGGGAGTCAGGAATTGTGCACGTGTCTCAAGGAGGTGACTCTGTGACTGACCCCTGATAAACGCCCTGAATCCTGAGTCTGATGGGCTTCCCTGAAGGAAGACTGCTCACAGAGGTGTCATAGCTTGCTGCTGGGGAAATTAAGGGCATCCGGCCCACGTCCACAGGAGACAACCCTGGTCTCCTCTGCACTTCACCCCAAGCACCTAACTCCTCGGTCAATTTCGCTCTGCATCCTTTTGCTGTAATAAATCAATCAAGAATAAGCCTCGTGGTGAGTCTTATGGGCCCTTCTAGCAAATGATGAAGACTAGGGTGGCCTTGGGGACCCCAACCCATCTCCAGGGCCCTTAGGAAAGCATCCAGCTCCCTCTTGACTTAATATTCAGTTTGCAGCTCTGGGGTGTCTTCTTTTCTTCCTACTGTGAGATTCTCCTGGAGGAGTCTGAGTAACTGAGGAGTGAGGGAGAGGCCTCTGTACTTCTTGACATCTGAGAATATTTAGCCCACTCAGCTGGCTTTCAGAACGAACACTGAGCATGATGAAAGAGGACACAGTAATTGCAAGCGATCATCGGAGAGGAAGGCTTCCAGAATTTTCTGGGTTCCTCCCTCAACTACCTTTGTAATGAGGAAGGTGGCCCAACCCTTGGGTTTAATTATATAGAGCACAAAGAAAGAAAGTTTCATTTTCTATGTGGCCCAAGGCAGGAGCTGAGAGAAGAATATGTGCTTCCAAATATCCCTCTTATTAAAAAAAAATTGATCTGGAGTCTGTCTGCTGCTGGAACATTCTTTTGAGGGATCGCATAGCTATGCTAAGGGCTTCCCTGGTGGCTCAGATGGTAAAGAATCCGCCTGCAATGCAGGAGACCCAGGTTTGATCCCTGGGTCAGGAAGATCCCCTGAAGAAGGGAATGGCTACCCACTCCAGTATTCTTGCCTGGGAAATCCCATGGACAGAAGAGCTGGCAGGCTACAGTCCAAGGGGTTGCAAGGAGTCCAACACAAATGAGTGACTCACACACACACACACACACACACACACAGAGAGAGCTGTGTTTGCAGGAGGACAGTGCATTTACACAGACCTTCACTCAGATAACATTTCCTAGTCCTCTCTGTGTGCCCTCTGTTTGGCTGGAGTGAAAATGGTGAGTTATTTCATTACTCTTCAAATTGCTTATGGCTGCTGAAAATCAGTCTTGAGGCAGCAGGGGATCGCAAAGGACACCCTGATTCAACCCAAGTGCGAGGTGATGGTTCTGAGCACCAATTACTGAATAACTTATTTGTAGAACAACCCGGGTTTGCAGCCGTAACAATCCTGCAGGAAGGACTGGGTGGGGATGAGTGGTCCCTAGCATGATGGCTAGAGTTAGTGCTCAATAAATCTCAGTGTTTTTCTCCTGCAAGGCAGAAAGAGAATGTTTCCAGTTTTATCTGCCTGGGTTTGTTCACACCAGTTATGTCATCCAATCTCCTCCATCCTGACTCCCTGCCTTGCCGGGCTGGCTGTCGCTGGGTTCCCTCTGTCTGGCTACAGCAGCCACGGCGCCCACCCCTGGAAGCAGAGCTGCTCTGAGCTGGGAATATGGTCCTTTGCCCATTAGGCTCAACAAAGGCATTTTCTCCCAGAGGAGCTTTATGAAATGAAAAGATTCTGACTCAAAGAGGCAGGCATCTGAGCTCCCATAATCTGGGGACCCCAGGAGTGGCACCCACAGTGTGGAATATTCAGACATCAATACTCCAGGCCTGGAAAGGCCCCCTCCTCCTGTCAGCCAGCAGCTCTGCCGGCTCTGATTAAAAGCAAAAATGACTCAGAGATCCCAGATTAAACAGTGCAGCAGCATCTTGTACCAGAGGAAAATTGAGAGCAATCTAAGAGGCCCACTCTGGGAAGGTGGAACAGCCATGGGACGCAGCGATACACAGCTGTTAGCAATCCTGGCCATGGGGAATACTCAGTAACGCGGAAAAAATGCTTACAAAATAAATATTGAGCTCCCAAAGAGGATATAAAATGCATATGTGGCTGATCTCTGGGGAAATAAGAAAAGGGAGATTTAGACAAAGTCTTAAAAGTGGCCTTTGGGTGGGGCTGAGATTGTGACTCCCCATTGGCTGAGTGGCCTTGAGTCAGTTACCCCATATCTCTTCTTGCCCCCCAGGCTCCCTGTCTTGTAAAATGAGATTACTGTCACAATCTCTAGGGCTTCCAAGGTGACGCTAGTGGTAAAGAACCTGTCTGCCAAAGCAGGAGACATAAGAGATGTGGGTTCCACCCTTGGGTCTGGAAGATCCCCTGGAGGAGGGCATGGCGACCCACTCCAGAATTCCTGCCTGGGGAATCCCATGGACAGGGGAGCCTGGTGGGCTGCAGTCCATGGGGTTGCAAAGTGTCAGACATGAAAGAAGCATGGGGCACGCATGCACGCATGTCACGATATCTGCCATGAAGGCTGATAGCCAAATGAGAGATTCAGTTCCTGCTTCATAGAAGGGGAATCATAGCAGCAATATTATGGTTGAATTATTGAACTTGTGCTATTTGTTTTTCCTAATAGCAGCCTGTTTTGCTTGCATAACTAGTGAGACAGGATGAGACAAAAGGAAAACAGACAAAAGGAGAAAGCAAGAATGAGATTCCCAAATCAGAGGAAATGCTGGTCCATGATGAAATTAATTAGATGCCTATCTCATCACAATAATGGCCAGTTGTTTCTGAAATGATAAGATGCGCTGGTTTCTCCTGTAATCTTAGCCTTCTCCCACCAAGAGGTGGAGCCCCACTCTCCTCTGCCCCCACTGGTCCTGCTCCACCCGGATGTCTGTAACAAGCTCTATACCCATCAGCCCTCCTGTTTAATAATTTTCCCTGTTAAAGACCTCGGAACACACAGAGGCATCCCATGATGTGCCCTGCTTTTCTGAGAGCAAGGGGGCCTCCAGAACAGCGGCTTTAGAATGGCAGCCTGGGGTGGGATTAATTGAAAGGACCACAACTTGCTTCTGCTTCTCTGCCTGCTGGATCATTGGCATCTTTGCCTGGGCCGGCATTTAACATCTGCCGCTAACTGGGATGGCTCTGCTCTTGGAGAGAGAGGCGATGATTTTACTCCTTATTACCGCATGTTTACCTGCCCTTAGGGAAGGACTGGGGAGAGGAAAGTGATAAACTACACCATTGCTGCTGGGAAGTGTACGATGAGTCAAATTAACTGTTCTGCTGAAGCCCTGGGCTTAAATACTGACCCTAGGGCAGGGCAGGGGTGTGAGCTTCTGTACCCCCTCCCTAGAAAAGAACAAATGTCACCAACTCAGAAATCACTGGAAAGGTGACTCATTCATTATTAAAGCCAGACCACTCAGTGTTATTTTTGTGGAGGCTGGCATTGTTTCAACTGAGTCCTAGTTTATGTGGCTTGGGAGTAGGGGGGGGCAATAAATTAGACCCCCTTGACAAAGCAAAGTTCTCATTTTTTTTTCTTTCTCATTCTCTCATTTAACAAACTTTTTCCCAGTATTTTTACGTTTAGAATATACTTTGTAGGATATCCATTGTATACATAAAATGTGCAAGCACGCGTGTTCAGTTGTGTCCGACTCTTTGTGACCTCATGGACTGTAGCCCGCCAGGCTCCTCTGTCCAAGGGATTCTCCAGCCAAGAATACTGGAGTGGGTTGCCATTTCCTCCTCCAGGGGATCTTCCCAACCCAGATATCTCCCAGAGGCATTGATAGCCAGATTCTTTACCCCTGCGCCATCTGAGAAACCCATACATACAATATACAGTTGTATAATTAAGAATGAACCAGCAGACAGAGACATCAGCAGCCATTCATATGCAGGCTTTCGTGCGGACATAAGTGTTCAGTTTATTTTGGTAGATACCAAGAAGGATGATTTCTGGATTGTATGGCTATTTATAGCAGCTTTATTCATAATTGCCAAAGCTTGGATGTAATCAAGATGTCCTTCAGCAGGTGAGTGGCTAAATAAACTAAGGTACATCCAGACACAGAAGCTTTCTTTGTGACTCAGTGGGAAAGAATCTGCCTGCAATGCAGGAGATGCAAAAGACATGGGTTCAATCCCTGGGTCAGGAAGATCTCCTGGAAGAGGAAATGGCAACTCACTTCAAGACACTTGCTCCTTGGCAGGAAAGCTATGACAAACCTAACCAGTGTATAAAAAAAGCAGAGACATCACTTTGCTGATAAATGTCCATATAGTCAAAACTATGGTTTTTCCAGTAGTCATGTATGGAGGTGAGGGTTGGACCATAGAGAAGGCTGAGTGCCAAATAATTGATGCTTTCAAATTATGTTGCTGGAGAAGACTCTTGAGAATCCCTTGGACTGCAAGAAGATCAAACCAGTCAATCTTAAAGGAAATCAACCCTGAATAATTCATTGAAAGAACTGATGCTGAAGCTGAAGCTCCAGTACTTTGGTCCCCTGATGGGAAGAGCTTACTCATTGGAAAAGACCCCAATGCTGGGAAAGATTGAGGGCAGAAGGAGAAGGGGATAATAGAGGATGAGATGGTTGGATGGCATCACTGACTCTATGGATATGCATTTGGGCCAACTCTGGGAGAGAGTGAAGGACAGGGAAGCCTAGTGTGCTGCAGTCCCTGGGGTCGAAAAGAGTTGGACATGACTTAGCAACTAAACGACATCCAGACAATGGAATATTATTTGGAGCCAAAAACAAATGAGCTTTCAAGCCATGAATAGACATGGAGGAAACTTTAATGCACATTATTAAGTAAAAGAAGCCAACCTGAATATATTGCATGAGTCCAAATATGTGACATTCTGGAAAGGACAAAATTACTGACATACCTTGAGGATACTTTGACTTTGGTTCCAAAGTCTCACAATCAAGTGAATATCACAATTAAGTGAGTCACATTAATTTTTGGTTTCCGAGCAGGTGTAAAAGTTCCATTTACATTACACTATAGTCGAAGTGTGTAATAACACGGTCTTTTAAAACAATCTAGATATCTTAATTAAAAAATACTTCCCTGCTAAGAAAATGCTAACTAGTGTCTGAGTCTTCAGCAAACTGGGGTCTTTTTACTGGTGGAGGGTCTTGCCCCCATGTTGATGGCTGGTGACTGATCACGGTGATGGTTGTTGAAGGCTGGGATGGCTGTGACAATTTCTTAAAATAAGAGAATGATGAAATTTATTGCATTGATTGCCTCATCCTTTTGTGAATGATTTCTCCATAGTATGCAAAGCTGTCTGATAGCATTTTACCCACAGCAGAACTTCTTTCAACATTGGCATCAATCCTCTCAAACCCTGCCATTGCTTTAACAACTAAATTTATGTAATACAGTCTTCACAGTGTCTTCACTAGGAGTAGATTCCATCTCAGGAAACCACTTACTTTTGCTCAGCCATGAGAAGCAACTATTCCTTTGTGAAAGTTCTATCCCGAGATGGCAGCAATTCAGTCTTCAGGCTCTGAGCTTCCCAGGTGGTGCTAGTGGCAAAGAACCTGCCTGCCAATGCAAGGGACATGAGAGACTAGGGTCCGATCTCTGGGTCATGTCAGACTCTTTGCAGCCCCATGGACTGTCGCCTTCCAGGAGCCTCTCTCCATGGAATTTTCCAAGCAAGAATACTGGAGTGGGTAGCCATTTCTTTCTCCAGGGGGTCTTCCGGACCCAGGGGTAGAACCCGAGTCTCCTGCATCTCCTGCGCTGGCAGGTGGATTCTTTACCACTCCATCACCTGGGAAGCCCAAGGAAATAAAAGAGTGCAAATCCCCAATGCTCTTAAAGACAAATACGGACAAATCAGACCCTATCTCAGGATGACATCACAATGATAAAATCAAAGCCAGCGTTCGGAGAAGCCATCTAGTCCTCCTGGCTTTGCAAACCATTTTCAGTATCAGAATCAATTTTTCAAATGAACTGACAGTGCCCCAAACATAAAAGAGCTAACAGAGTGAAAAAACAGTGCTTTTCTGCACAGATGGAGGCTGGATCCCTGAGGCATGTCTGCAAAGTCAGGGCTCCTGGGATCCCTTTGAGAGGCACTGATTCGGCCTCCCCCTCTGTTTTGCACACAGCATGCTAGGCCCCCAAACAAGGAGAAGCCTTACAAACACCCGGCAAAGTCCATAGCCTGCACTCTATCTGTCTCCTTAGCTCATGCCCTTACACGCTCCAAAATACATCCTGGGCTCCAACTGTATCAGACCTGTATTTCTGCAAATGTTTTATATCTCAGGCTTCCGTGCCTTTGCTCCACAGTCAACATGCAGCTCTGATATCACCTCCTCCAGGAAGTCTTCCTGTCCCACCACCCTTGACCCATCCATTTTACCCTAGGGATGGAGGTTGGTCAAGTAGAAGCCAGCACCTCCAGGAATAGGTAGAACCTAAACCTAACAGCCTAGGTGGGTGCAAACCAAACTTTCAAGTGCAAACCAGCAGAGTGGTGTTGGGAGGGCCTGGGGAACCGCACCTAACGACCTGATTTCAGAAGAAAACAAGAGCCAGTGAGGCATCTTAAACCAACAGATACCCAAGTGACCTCTAGCTGTGATTAAAAGCCATAAACACAGATAAGAAAAAGAAAAAAACAGATCAGGGAAATGTTTCTATGCCCAAGATCGCTCCGTGAGCCTCTCATTCCGTGTTCCTTGCCCCGGAATAAGACCCTTAGGATTGGACCCTGGGACCTCCCACGACCCGGCTCCTTTCCCTACACTCTCCCAGGACCCTCCAGGAGCAAGGAACTGATCCCACGCAGGGCCATCATCCTCTGTTTCTGTATCTCCCACCTCTCCCTCGAGCGCGGGGACTGCTCTCCCTTCCTCTAACCCGCCCCTCACCCCAGTGTCCAGCCGGTGTCTGGCACAGAACCGGCCCGCAAAGGTTTGCAGAATGGGGTACCATCCAAACGTTTGTGGTAACACCCGGTTTTCCGCGTGGCCGCAGCGCCCTCTGCCGGGCGCCTCTCGCGGCCGCGGGGCACTCACCGGAGTCGGGGCGTTCACCACGGAGAGGTTGTACCCGTAGAGGAAGGAGGAGCCGAAGGCGCCCACGAGAGATGCCACGATCAATGAGCAGGACCAGTCCTGGGAAAGGAGAGCAAAGCACGTCAGAGGGGGGCAGTCGGCGCTCGGGGGGCACAGCCAGGGGTCCGCAGGACGCAGGTGAGCTGTCCTCTTCCCTGGGGAGGATTCCCAGGGTAAGGATGCCAGGAGGGGCTCCCGGCCGGGACCGGTCCAGGTGGGCGTGGCCAGTCCAGGGAGTTCAGTTGGCCTTCGGTCCCCCCACCCCGCCACCGCCCCCCCCCCCTCACCGCCACACGACTGCCCCCTTTGTCGAGCTGCAAGAGATCTGTGCAACGCAGACCTAACGTCCTTTCGCAGGTGCTATTAGCAGCTACAACCCTGGGATTTTAGCAGAATCTGGCCAGTCTCTGACTCATCTCCGAGGTAAAAAGCAAAGCCAGGCTAAGCTGCCAGCGGCAGCAGCTGGGTTCTCGCTAAAACCCACGGGCCAGACATCTGTTCTCAGCCTTTTCTGGGAATTCTCCCACAGACTCTTAGGATCAGTACATTTTATCTTGATTTTACAGGTGAGGAAACAGAGGCACAGAGTGAAGGAAAGTTACTTGGCTCAAAATAGCCTGGAGTTAAAACTCCCCTCTGGGTCCTCCCCACTATTCTATGCAAAACAAAGAACTCTTTCACCCGGAAAAAAAAACATTTACATTAAGGTTGATTCGGACCCAGCCTCTGACCATCTCCAGAATTCCTTGCTCCAGCCGCTTAAGAGATAACTAATCCGAACAACCTTGGAGAAAAAACTGGCCCCCTTAAGACAGTAGATTTCCACATATGTATCTATATATACTTACTCTTATCTTGGGTCAGTGCAGCAGCTCACTAATCTGACTGCTGCCCCTTCTCGCCTCATTAAAGGTGATCTGTTCCTGTAAAGTGCCAGTCTGGTTCTTTTTTCCGAACCTTGCCTTCTCTAACTCCCTTACCCTACACAGAGCAGTCCCTGGTGGTGTCTGGGATGGAGACCAGAGCCCACCCAGGTGGTCGGGCTCCAGCGCCCACCCCCCCTGCAGCACCCACTGCACCGCACTGCCTCCTCCTCTCCTGGGGGCAGCGTCTCAGGGCTAACGCTGCTGACGGCCCTGGGAGGCACACCCATCCACACGTGCTCTGTTCCAGGCTGAGCTGTCCATCTACAGGTTGGTGTGAGCACCTTAGGAAAGGACCTGCAGACAGAGAGAGACAGGGCTTGGCCTGGAGGACCAAGCATCTGTCTCCATGTAATCCTGCCCGCTGGACCCAACCGTGGATGGCCAGAGCCATCACGGGACTGGGAGTACAAGCAGCTGGGCCCCTTGGCAAAGGCGGCCAGAAGGCAGGGGCTGGAGGTAGGAAGGCGTTGCCATCTTAACCTGGCCAGGAAAGTGTGGACCACTTGTCAGACAGGGGGACCCAGTGCTCTGGGAAGGCACTTTGTCTCCATCATTTTTCGTGTGTGTGTGTCTGTGTGCGTCTGTGTGTGTCCTCTAAGTGCTGGACCCTGACAAAGCTCCAGGGTTGCAGCAGTAGAAGTGATATTAATAGATGAGGTCCACGGTTTAGGGAAGGGGATAAATCAAACACTGACCAAAAAAGGAAGCTAGACTCTGACAGCCCACTCCCTGCTTGGCCCACCTTGGCAGCCTCCTCCAACACCGGCTCCCGTGCCGGACCGCTTCACCATGGCTGTGGGAGCTGTCCAGGGTCTTGACCTTTCTGGGCCTCAGCTTGCCCTGCTGTAAAATGGGCAAATTGTAGCCCACAGCTGTAAATTGTAGCCACAGCTGTATAGACCTGTGGCTGTGCAGCTGCCCAGGGATGCTGAGGGGTGTGTGCACATAGCCAGTGCTCTGAACGGCTGTTCACTCTGTTTTCCCTCTCTGCTCCTTCTGACCAAGCTGTGCAGAATAGCTGTTGGCCAAGCTACATGCCAACGTCTCTCGCCCTGGTTGAAGCCTCTGTGCCCCCTGAAATCCTCGCTTCTGGAGACCTTCATATCTAAGACCCATTGAAAGTTGCTCTGAAAATCCCACCTCCTCATTTTCACTTTTCTATCAATTTTGTCTGACCCCCGTCTCTGCCAGTTTCAATTGTGTGAACTCAGACCAGTGATATAGCTCCTCTGTGACTCAAAGTCCTCATCTGTGAAATGGGGATGTTAATAGACCCGTGATGGAGTCCAAGCAGACCAAGAAGACAGCAGACAAATGTCTCAAAACAACCATCTTATCAGGGTCTGGATGCCTGGCTCTTTTCTAGAACAGAGATGGGGGGCGGGGCAGTTGTGAGGAAACAAAGTAAAAAGATCATTAATCTTGCAATATCTCCTAGAATGATCAGTCTCCGGCAGGGGCTGTGTTAGCTTTTTCCTTTCTGCAGTGTTCTGAACAAAGGCACTCGAACAGTTTGGCAGAGGGACAGGGTTCTCTGAGGCAGGCCCTTATGTATGATCATAATAACAAAACCCATGAAAAGCAAGTTAAAGAAACAGTTCCAAAACGGAGTCAGAATTGGCCCGTCCCTGCAACGGACCCACCGCCTGGGATATTCTGCAGAAGAAAGAAGTTACAGTAGGTGTCCACGGGTAGGTACCCTGAGTATCAACAGCAGAGGCTGGACAGTTGGTGTGGGTCTTACTTTTTGAGGGTGGGGGTCTTGCTTCCAGGCCCCAAACCTGCTGAGAAAGTGCTCTGTAAATGCTGGTGATTGGACAGAGGCCAGAGGAGGATTTACGGACCATAGAGATGGAGGTTGGCAAGTGTGGGGTCAGAGTACTCTCTGCAGTAAGAGGAGCGGGAACTGAATGGGATGCACTGATGGAACAGAATCACTTTTGGACACCATGCCCGTCCTCCATCGCCTTTCGTTTTTTTTTTTTTTTAATTATTATTATTGTTTATTTATTTATTTATTTATTTATTTACTTTAATTTACTTTACAATGCTGTATTGGTTTTGCCATACATCAACATATCCACCACTGGTGTACATGAGTCCCCAATCCTGAACCCCTCCCCCACCTCCCTCCCCGTACCGTCCTTCTGGGTCATCCCAGTGCACCAGACCCAAGCATCCTGTATCCTGCATCAAACCTAGACTGGCGATTCAGTTCTTACATGATGTTATACATGTTTCAGTGCCATTCTCCCAAATCATCCCACCCTCTCCCTCTCCCACAGAGTCCAAAGGTCTGTTCTATACATCTGTGTCTCTTTTGCTGTCTCGCGTACAGGGTTATCGTTACCATCTTTCTAAATTCCATATATATGCATTAGTATACTGTATTGGTGTTTTTCTTTCTGGCTTACTTCACTCTGTATAATAGGCTCCAGTTTCATCCACCTCATTAGAACTGATTCAAATGTATTCTTTTTAATGGCTGAGTAATACTCCATTGTGTATGTGTACCACAGCTTTCTTATCCATTCGTCTGCTGATGGACATATAAACAAGGTGAAAAGACAGCCTTCGGAATGGGAAAAAATAATAGCAAATAAAGTAACTGACAAACAACTAATTGCCTTTCGTTTTTAAACTCATCTTCTGGGGCTCAGCTCAGATGTTGTTCCTTTTGAGCCCTGGGCTGTGCGGGCCCCTGGGCTTCTCTCACTCCTAGCCTTGGTCATTACGTCCTTGTCTGCACACATCAGAGGGCAGAGAAGCGCAGGTGAGAGCCCTGTCCCCCAGATCCCCCACGCCTGCATGCCCGCCAGGTCTCAGCACCCACCCCAAGGTGGGGATGGAGACGATGGGAGGGGATAGCGCAGCGCACATGATGAGCGCAGGTCTCTGCGTGGCCTCATTGCCTGAGCACAGCCACGCTGCCGGAAGAAGCTGGCGGGAGACCAGGGAGCTGCGACCTCAGAGCTGGAGCCCCGTAGCCAACGTCACAGGGTCCAGGAGCCAGAAGTCAAGACCGGAGGCTTTTCAGGAAGGCGGAGGGAGCCCTCCGTGGCCCGGACAGAGGCCAGTGCTGCGTTTACCTTTCTTCTCCTGCCCAGCATCACAGTCCTCGGATGGGCACGCTCGTGAGGCCCTTGGTGGCTGTGGCTAAGGGGAGCTGAGCCCATGTCCTATATGGTGAAGACCTGCCCGCTGGCCCTCCCCGCAGCTGGCTCACCCGAAGCACCTCTGGGAGGGACTCTACCGGGCCATCTCCCTGAATCAGGAGGCAGAGTCCACGGAGGGAGGGCAAGGGGGCGCCAAACAGGAAATGTGGCCATTGTATCTTGTCTGAACAGGAAATGGGCAATAAAAATTTTCCCCCATTCACAGGTCTTCACCACAGCAGCTGGAGAGCCCTGAAAAGGAAATTTCTCTTCCCAGAAATCACCACCCTGTGTACCTGATTCTTCTATTAAAAAAAAGAAAGAAAGAAAGAAATTGCATAGTGTGAATTTTCATTTGGGGCAAAATGAGGACTGCAGCCCAGGAGACAGCACCTCAGATAGCTCTGAGAGCCTGCTCGAAAGAGACGGTGGGGGAAGGTGAATATGATTTGGGTGAAGGGGTTGGTTTAGTCACTAAGACTCTTGTGACCCCATGGACTGTAGCCCACCACGCTCCTCTGTCCATGGGATTTTCCAGGCAAGAATACTGGAGTGGGTTGCCATTTCCTCCTCCAGGGGATCTTCCCAACCCAGGAATCGAACCCTGGTCTCTTGCACTGCAGGCAGATTTTTTGCCAACTGAGCTATGAGGGAAGCATAGTGGTTTTAAAGAAAAGGCAGAGTAACCGGAGATCAAATTGCCAACATCTGCTGGATCATCAAAAAAGCAAGAGAGTTCTAGAAAAACATCTAGTTCTGCTTTATTGACTATGCCAAAGCCTTTGACTGTGTGGATCACAATAAACTGTTGAAAATTCTGAAAGAAATGGGATTATCAGACCACCTGGGTGAAGGAGAGTTCATGCAATCAAGCACTTAGCTTGGCGAAAGTTTTCTGCTAGTCACGAAGAGCAGATGTCACCACGAAGGGATGAAGTGCTTTTCTAGATATGAAGAGATGTAAGAATTGAGCTCGTAGTATCAGCTCCTGAAGATATCTAACTATCTGAAGACCTGCCCTGCCAATTTCCCCAGAGCACAGAGTGCCCCAATTCCCTATCTCCATCCTGAACTCCCTTCAGGGGATGTTGAACATCAGCAGCTGCAGGAGCTGAAGATTTAATCTTTGCAGAGGTGGATGAACGTGAAAGTGAAAGGCGCTCAATCGTGAAAAGTCGCTCAGTTGTGTCTGACTCTTTGCGACCCCATGGACTGTCCATGGAATTCTCCAGGCCAGAAAACTGGAGTGGGTAGCCTTTCCCTTCTCCAGGGGATCTTCCCAACCCAGGGATCGAACCCAGGTCTCCTACATTGCAGGCGGGCAGAGGTAGAAGGCAAGTGCCGATTTGAAGTTGACACTTTCTCTGGTGTCTTCTTTCCCCTCTTAAGGCCAGCATGCTGGGAGGAGAGCAACTGGCATGAACCCAGAGCAAAATCTCCCTAAGGCCTGGGGCAGACAGATTACTGGCTATCGGAGAAGCCTGGCGGGGTTCCAACCGTGGCTCCACCGCTATTTAGCTGTGTGTCCTTAGGCAAGTTGATACGCTTCTCTGAGCTACCATATTTACCAGTGCAAAATGGGAGCTTGACCCCGCCCTGATGATCCTGCAGAGTTATTCTGAGACTCAAATAGAAAACGCACAGTCCTGAGCAACATATTGGAAATCAAGACGGGCTGCCCTGTAGCTCTAGAACAAGCGGGGAAGTTGTGGGTTTGGAAGAAAAAGAATTTGCCACCGGTTGTTACTCTGCCCTGCTCATTCAGGCAGGCTGGCTCAGGGAAAGCATTAAGGAGGCAAGACCCCTCATGCACACCAGGATGTCATGCGAATTAACTCCCTGTACGGCTGAATTGCTCGGATGTCAGAGAAGGGCCTTAAATCATGTCTAGGACATGCCTTGGCCATTTGCGCCCAGAGCAGAGACCAGGTGCAGAGGCTGGCAGAATGATGGCAGGCTCGGGAAACAGAGGACCCCTAGAAGGCCAGGGTGTCTGCAAATCCACAAGAGAGAGACCCGAAGATGGCAAGCTGGGTTTAATGGAAAATGCATGATGAAATAAAAGCTATGGATCACGGCAGAATTTCTGGGAGCGTGGATTGTCAAGTGCACAGAAGCACATCCAGCTCTGGGGATGCAGATCAGTGGGAAGGGAGCTGCTCAGTGCGGAACTGAAACTTCCAAAAGGAAAAAGCCAGCCCTGAATAATTAGGCTGGGTATCTACCGAGTGCATGAATCATTCAGTCCAATATTCATTCTGCATATCAGTCATGCTGGGAGGCCTCTGGGAGAATCGGCTGTTTCTGAAATCAGTTTTCATCCAGTTGCCCAGTTCCCCTCACAGAGCCGGGTACAGAGCAGGGTTCTAACAGGGAAGCTCTCGATTGTGACATCACATCCAAGAGCTGAGGATTCCCCTGGGAAACACCGAGGAGGCACTGAGCCAACCTGAGGCTGACCCAGGAAGACTTCCTGGAAGAGGTGATTCCAGAGCAGACTCTTATAGGATGAGTAAGCCAGGGGAATAATGCAGGCAGAGAAGGGCGTGGGGTGAGAGGGCAGAGCCAGTCCTGCAGACATGGATGCCTGGCGGTGTGGGGAGAAGCAAAATAATTGAGTGAGTTGGGGCCTAAAGTGTGGGAGGGGCAGCATGGCTATTTCACTGTGCAGAGAGGAACCCGCTCTGTGGTCCCATGGGGTATCTTCTTCATCATCTCATTTCCTCCTCCACCCGCTCCTTGTCTAAGGCCTTGCCACGTAACCACCCTGGTCTTCTCATCTTTAACCGGGGCTGGGGGGGGGGGTGGGGGGTGGGGGGAGCGGTCTCCCTGATCTTGCTAAAACTCATATTGGCCTTTTTCATTTAAAATTGTTCCATGTCCCCCATGGTGGTTGAAAACACTAAAGGCCCGACCACCCAAAGGGGCTGCAGATTGGAGGTGGGGAGAGGGGGTGGAGAGGCGGGTGGTGGAGGGTGGGACAGCCTTCCAGCAGCTGCCCTGACCTTGCGCTGCACGAGGGGCTCTCCCAGAAACCCAGACTGGACACCACTCAGTGGAACAAAAGAAACTTGTAGGAAGTCACTTCTCCTTTTTAGTTGTGCAGCCTGGAGGCGGTGCTTAGCCTGAAGAGTTCTTCTTATTGGTGAAACTGACTGTCAATTGTTGTCTCCCCCCAGCCCTCCCGCAAACCAGACCAGAGGTGAGCAGTGATGTCATACACCTGAGATGGGAGCCCAACTGTTCTGGCTCAAGTTCCAGGCTGGGCTCGCCTGTTTAAGAAGCCTGGCCTTGGGGTTAACCCTGCTTTCTTCCTTCAGGCAAATGGGGGTGGGTCTTGGATTTCCAGGGGGCACCCCAGAGCATTCCAAGGTGAGAAAACAGAGAGCTCCATTCTTTTGAAAGCCTCGATGAGCCTGATGAGAGCTGCTCTCTCTGCTAGCCACAGCTCAGTGGGTTAACCCCCCGCCCCACCCCCGACAGTGGTGCCTAAAGGATCGCCTGGCTTTGGGTCTCAGCCCTGCTTCTGACAACCTGTGAGCTCTTGGGCAAGTTTCTCAGCCTCTCTGTCCTCATCTGTCAAACGGGCCTGATGATGGTGCCACCGCCTTAGACTTGCTAAGATTTAAGTTTGTGCATGGAGAACGCTAAAAACCCTGGAACCTAAAACAGCAGCTGGTCTACAGCTAAGCACACAATGAATATTCATCATTGTTTTTCATATCCCCCTGTCCCCTCAGTGAGCTATTTCTGGGCCCAGTGCTCTCGTTCTCATCCTTTTCTCAACAAAGGACACGGTGAGCACTCCCTGTAGAAAGGTCCCCCCTGGGTCCCCCTGCCCCCAACCTCCTGTCGGTGTTCACAGCAGCAGAGAAAAGGGCTGGGGCCAGTGGGGTGCAGCTGGACCATTGCCAAGGCCAGTTTCCCCACTTGAGTACCACGCCTCTGTGATGAGCACCATCCAGTGAGGCTCTGGTGAACCAGATGACAGCTAACCAGGGCTCCCCGTTAACCATCTCCCAAGACACATCTACACTGCTCTGCCCTCTGCCAACTGTTCCCACCTGCAATACCACCCGCCATCCCACCAGGCTCAGGAGGATCCACTAGGCTGACGCCTCAGATGCCACAGGCAAGAACAGAAATCTCCAAATCTGATGCCAGCCCCCCAGCCACATGGTCTGTGGCCTATGCTCCCGGACAGGTCCTAACGCAATTCACTCTTATCGAGGATGTGGCCGGGGCTTCCCTAGTGGCTCAGATGGTAAAGCATCCACCTGCAATTCAGGAGACCTGGGTTCGATTCCTGGGTCGGGAATGTCCTCTGGAGAAGGAAATGTCTACCCTCTCCAGTATTCTTGCCTGGAGAGTCCCAAGGACAGAGGAGCCTTGGCGGACAGTCCATGAGGTGTCAAAGAGTCAGACATCACTGAAGTGACTTAGCATGCACACATGCAGTACAGTTGTAACCCAAATCCCTAGCACAAAAGAAGTGGGAAACCATACAGCTTTTCTGGAGTTTGAAAATATGTCTCTAGAGCTAGTGTTGGACAGGGAAGCCCGGTGTGCTGCAGTCCGTGGGGTCGCAAAGAGTCGGACATGACTGAGTGACTGAACTGAACTGAACATCATAGTGTATGCATGTGAATCCCAGTCTCCCAGTTCATCCCACCATCTCTCTTCTCCCCCTGGTATCCACACATTTGTCCTCTACATCTGTGTCTCTATTGGAAAAGAATATTTTAAAAAAAAATGTGTGTCTCTATGCATAACTGAATCACTTTGCCGTAGAGCAAAAATTAGCACAACATCATGAATCAGCAATACTTCAATTTTTACAAAACAATTTTTTAAAAGAAGGATGTGGTCATAGCCCAGCATTCCTGGGTGTGCCGGGCCTGTCCTGACACTCATACACTCCTCCACACACACACCTTTTACCAGTGCCCCTAATTTTGCTCATCCTTCAGTGCTCAGCGCCCTCACCACCTCCCCCCAGGAGGGACCACCTTGGGGTCACCTGAACACTCCTACCAGGGAGACATAAGGGAACCAGGACTGACCAGTTTCTTTTTCTCCAAGTTGCTTCCTTTGTTATCTGCTGAGTCTTTTTCCCTGAGCTTCATGGTTCCTTGTCAGCCTTTAGACTGGGCTTTTTTGTTCCTGAAAAAGAGAAAAAAAGGGAGAAGTGGTTAGACAGACGCTGGCTGTCACAGATGAGGAACCCAGGGGAGGAGGCCGTGGTGAGGATGACAGGGCGGTGGGCCCAGCTTCCCCAGAGTCCCGGGCGCCTCTGTTCCTCTCTGGCCTGTTTCTCCATTTACGAGACGGTCGGGTTGGACCACTGCTGTGTTTTCACCCCTGCCACATCGCAGATCAAGTACTGGCCCCTCCCCAGGACATCCTCATTTGTAAGGTCCTCTTATGATAGGGCATGTTTTGGAAACCCTAGACTTTCTGTCCTTACGATGTGAAAATAAAAGTAGCATAAATTCAAAGTGCAATGTCGCCTGTCAAATTGAAACGATTACCAAACAATTAGCACAACTGTAGGAGCTTCCCAGGTGGCGCTAGTGGTACAGAACCCGCCTGCCAGTGTAGGAGGCATAAGAGAGGCAGTTGGATCCCTGGGTCAGGAAGACCCCCTGGAGGAGGGCATGGCAACCCGCTCCAGGATTCTTGCCTGGAGAATCCCATGGACAGAGGAGCCTGGCGGGCTACAGTCCACGGGGTCACAAAGAGTTGGACACGACATGCATCACAATTGTAACCCGAATCCCTAGCACAAAAGAAGTGGAAAACTCTATAGCTTTTCTGGAGTTTGAAAATATGTCTCTAAAGCTGTAAAAGTATTTCAATCCTTTGGCCCAACGACTCCACTCATAGTTAGCCTCAGTTCAGTTCCGTCGCTCAGTCGTGTCCAACTCTCTGCGACCCCATGAATCATAGCACGCCAGGCCTCCCTGTCCATCACCAACTCCCGGAGTTCACTCAGACTCATGTCCATCCAGTCAGTGATGCCATCCAGCCATCTCATCCTCTGTTGTCCCCTTCTCCTCCTGCCCCCAATCCCTCCCAGCATCAGAGTCTTTTCCAATGAGTCAACTCTTCGCATGAGGTGGCCAGAGTACTGGAGTTTCAGTTTGAACATCATTCCTACCAAAGAAATCCCAGGGTTGATCTCCTTCAGAATGGACTGGTTGGATCTCCTTGCAGTCCAAGGGACTCTCAAGAGTCTTCTCCAACACCACACTTCAAAAGCATCAATTCTTCGGCACTCAGCCTTTTTCACAATCCAACTCTCACATCCATACATGACTACTGGAAAAACCATAGCCTTGACTAGATGGACCTTAGTCAGCAAAGTAACGTCTCTGGTTTTGAATATACTATCTAGGTTGTTCATAACTTTTCTTCCAAGGAGTAAGCATCTTTTAACTTCATGGCTGCAGTCACCATCTGCAGTGATTTTGGAGCCCAAAAATAAAGTCTGCCACTGTTTCCACCGTTTCCCCATCTATTTCCCATGAAGTGATGGCATCGGATGCCATGATCTTCGTTTTCTGAATGTTGAGTTGTAAGCCAACTTTTTCGCTCTCCTCTTTCACTTTCATCAAGAGGCTTTTTAGTTCCTCTTCACTTTCTGCCATAAGGGTGGTGTCATCTGCATATCTGAGGTTATTGATATTTCTCCCAGCAATCTTGATTCCAGCTTGTGTTTCTTCCAGCGTTTCTCATGATGTACTCTGCATAGAAGTTAAATAAGCAGGGTGACAATATACAGCCTTGACGTACTCCTTTTCCTATTTGGAACCAGTCTGTTGTTCCATGTCTAGTTCTAACTGTTGCTTCCTGACCTGCATACAGATTTCTCAAGAGGCAAGTCAGGTGGTCTGGTATTCCCATCTCTTTCAGAATTTTCCACAGTTTATTGTGATCCACACAGTCAAAGGCTTTGGCATAGTCAATACAGCAGAAATAGTTAGCCTAAAGCATTAATTAAAGTGTACAAAGATTTAAGCCTGAGATGATCATTGCAACATTTTTCATGGCAGAGAAATGGTCTTCACAGTAGGACAGAATATTTAGGAAGAAATTTTAAATTTTGACACATTCATGTGCCAAAATGCTTATGTTAAAGAAGAATACCTAATATCATTGGAAAGTGTTGATCATACATTCTTACTTGACAAGATGAGGAAGATGTATAAAGAAATATACTCTAGTCAACATTAAAAATAGGTGTACTTGTTTTTTAGTCACTAAGTCACGTCTGATTCGTTACGACCCCATGGACTGTAGGCTCCTCTGTCCTTGGGATTTCCCAGGTTAGAATTTTGGAATGAGTTGCCATTTGCTTCTCCAGGGGATCTTCCCAGCCCAGGGATGGAACCCAGGTCTCCTGCATTGGTAGGTGGATCCTTTCAGTTCAGTTCAGTTGCTCAGTTTTGTCTGTCTCTTTGCGACCCAATGGACTGTAGCACTCCAGGCTTCCCCGTCCATCACCAACTCCCAGAGCTTACTCACACTCATGTCCATTGAGTCGGTGATGCCATCCAAACATCTCATCCTTTGTCGTCCCCTTCTCCTCCTGCCTTCAATCTTCCCCAGCATCAGGGTCTTTTCCAGTGAATCAGTTTTTCACATCAGGTGGCCAAAGTACTGGAGTATCAGCTTCAGCATCAAGTCCTTCCAATGAATATTCAGGATTGATTTCCTTTATGATGGACTGGTTGGATCTCCTTGCAGTCCAAGGGACTCTCAAGAGTCTTCTCCAACACCATAGTTCAAAAGCATCAATTCTTTGGCGCTCAGCTTTCTTTATACTCCAACACTCACATCCATACATAACTACTGGAAAAACCATAGCCTTGACTAGATGGACCTTTGTCAGTAAAGTAATGTCTCTGCTTTTTAATAAGCTGTCTAGGTTGGTCATAGTTTTTCTTCCAAGGAGCAAGCATCTTTTAATTTCATGGCTGCAATCATCATCTGCAGTGATTTTGGAGGACCCCAAAATAAAGTCTGTCACTATTTCCATTGTTTCCCCATCTATTTGCCATGAAGTGATGGGACTGGATACCATGATTGTAGTTTTCTGAATGTTGAGTTGTAAGCCAGCTTTTTCACTCTCCTCTTTCACTTTCATCAAGAGGCTTTTTAGTTCCTCTTCACTTTCTGCCATAAGGGTGGTGTCATCTGCATATGTGAGGTTATTGATATTTCTCCCGGCAACCTTGATTCCAGCTTGCGCTTCATCCAGCCCAGCATTTCTCATGATGTACTCTGCATATAAGTTAAATAAGCAGGGTGACAATATACAGCCTTGACATACTCCTTTCCCTATTTGGAACCAGTCTGTTGTTTCCATGTCCAGTTCTAACTGTTGCTTCTTGACCTGCATACAGATTTCTCAGGAGGCAGGTCAGATGATCTGGTATTCCCATCTCTTAATTTTCAACAGCTTGTTGTGATCCACACAGTCAAAGGCTTTGTATAGTCAATAAAGCAGAAATGGATGTTTTCCTGGAGCTGTCTTGCTTTTTCCATGATCCAGTGGGTGTTAGCAATGTGGATCCTTAACTGTGCTTGAACCACAGCCATGTGTTTTTAAATTTAAAGTTAAGTTTAAACCCAAAATGTTTATACATTAGATTATTTATTAAGTGTAATGAACAATTATTTATTAAGCTCCTAGCATCTAGGGCTTCCCTGGTGGCTCAGATAGTAAAGAATCTACCTGCAATGCAAGAGACCCAGGTTCAGTCCCTGGATTTGGAAGATCCCCTGGAGAAGGGAAATGGCAACCCACTCCAGTATTCTTGCCTGAAGAATTCCATGGACAGAGGAGCCTGGTGGGCTACAGGTCATAGGGTTGCAAAGAGTTGGACACAATGGAAGTGACTTGCCCACACACAGTTGTGTTAATTTCTGCTGTACAGCACAATGATTCAGTTACACTTATATATACATTCTTTTTCATATTATTTTCCATTATAGTTTATCACAGGATATTGAATATAGTTTCCTGACATGACTGAGCAACTAACACTTTAACACGAAGCATCTAGGTTACGGGAATGAAATCTTGAGCAAAACAGACGTCACCCTGCCCTGATGGAGCTTACATTCTGGGAGAAGAGACAGTTTAGGAGGAGCATATGGACCTCTCAAGGGGCGTATGGAAGGTTAGAGGCCTGGCCCAGCAGGGAGAGACCACAGCAGGAGATAGGCTGCAGAGAGGACTCGTGACATATTTCCGCAAGCAGCATAACATCGCACAATTACCACTCAGCTGTGCTTTCTCACCCAGTGTTTATCTGATTTGCTTTCCTATGTTTTCCAGTTTTCTACACTAAAACACACAGAAACCAATCACTTCTACAACTGGAAAAACAAGCTTTTAGAATGTCTTCAAATGAAAGAGAAAAACATTTTTTTGAAGAATGAAGTCCTTAGGGTGTTAAGGAGCCAAGTAGACTAAAAACTACAGTTCTGGAAGAATAAGCAGTTCTTACGCGTTAATGGGCTCTGAGTTTGAAGTCACGTGGGCTGCCTGACAATGTCAACTGGAGGCCCTCCACCGAGGGAGCCACCTGCGTCTGGCCAGCACACGCCCAGGGACACACCACCCACTGGACCTCCACGTTCAGGCCCCTCTTGCTGTCTCTCAGGCCCCAGGCTGGACTGCCTCCCCTCTTGCCTTTGTCTCATCTTCCAGGCTCACCTTCTCTGCTGTCCGTCTGTTCCTTCTGGAAACTCTGAGTCGCTTCGTCCTGTGCCTCCTTGAGCTTGTTTCATTAGCCTTGCAGGAGCCAGACTGTACTGAACCACTGACGGTTCTTTCATCTGCGTCCTCGACCGTGACTTTGACCCCCTCCTGAGGGTTCATTTTATGTGTCAGCTTGGCAAGGCCACAGTGTCTAGTTGTGGTTAGACATTCAGAGAACAGGCCAGCTATTGCTGGCAGTTTTTAGGTATGACTCACGCACAGCAGCAGTAGCAGCACGTTTAACAGGGCTTCCCTGGGGGCTCAGCGGTAAAGAATCTGTCTGCAAAGCAGGAGGCTCAGGAGATGAATATTCTATCCCTGGGTCGGGAAGATCTCCTGGAGGAGGGCATGGCAACCCACTCCTGTATTCTTGCCTAGAGAATCCTATGGAGCGAGAAGACTGGTGGGCTACAGTCCATGGGGTCGCAAAGAGTCAGACATGACTGAAGCAACGGAGCACGTACGCACATTTACAATCAACTGACTTTAAGTAGATGGGCCTCCATAACGTAGGTGAGCCTCATCCAATGAGCTGAAGGCCTTAAGAATAAAGACTAAGGCACCCCACAGGAGAAGAAATTCTGCATTAAGATGACAACATAGAAATTCTGCCTGAGTTTCCAGCCTTCAGGCCAAGGTTGCAACATCAATTCCTGCCAGAATTTCTAGCCTGTGGACTTGCCATATGGGTCTGGAGCTTGCCAGCCCCATGATCATGTGAGTTAATTCCTTAAAAACTCTCTGTCTTTATCTATCAATATCTAGCTATCTATCTAGACATCCTCTTGGCTCCAGTTCTCCGGAGAATCCTGCGTGACACACTCCTTACACTCTGGGGCCACAGCTGACCCATCTCTGTGCCCACGGAGTCTGACAGTGCCTGGCTTTAGCCAGGGGAGCCCTCTGGGGTGGTGTGGGTGGCGGGGGAGAGAGGAGTCAGAATGGGGTCAGCCTAGAAAGGTGGGCTGGGGTGGGAGGTGGGAGGGAGGTTTAAGAGGAGGGGGACACATGCATACCTATGGCTGATACATGTTGGTGTATGTCAGAAGTCAACACAAGCTTGTGAAGCCATTATCCTCCAATTAAATACGTTTTTAAAAAAGAATGGCATTGGATGAGATGGGAGGGGACCGAGGGAGCCAGAGTGACAATGTCCTGGGCCACCACCTATCAAGTTCCAGGGGCTGCACTTCCATTCTAGTTTGTGTGAATGGCGGTCACCACATGGCTCCAAGGAGCTCCATTCACACAGTCAGTGTCCCCCTGGAGTTATGCAAGGTGGTGGTCCTCCAGGCACCTAAGAATGAAAATGGTCTCCAAACACTCAGACAAGAGCCTGATTTGAAAAGGCATGGACACAATGGAAAGAGCAAGGATGTTCACATCAGAAACCTAGATGCCAACTCTGGTTTTGCTTCCATGACCCAGAGCAAATTAGTTAATCTCTGGGTCTGTTTCTTTATCCTTCAATGGATGGTGGTTATCATTCTCTCATATGATTCTTAGCCTAGGCAGAATGTACATCAGAGGCCTGGGGAGATGCCTGGCAAATCTTTGGTGTCTAATTAACGGCAACCATCGTTCACTGAGCTGGAGAAGACTCAAAGCAGCAGATTTGGGGATGAGAGGAAATAAAGAATTCTCTTTTGGAAGTGTGTGGCTGAGATGCTTGTGTGACATCCAAGTGAAAATGTCACTTGGGCAGTTGGAAATAGGAGCAATGCTCAAGAAGTGGTCTGGACTGGAGATACGTTAATGACATTTAACATGGGATTAGGTAAGTCACAGAACAGAGTGGAGAAAAATCTTCCTAACGAACTTTGACCAGAAAAGAGCAGGTGGGGGACAGAAAATGGCAAAGGAAACTGACTCAGAAAACAGGGAGAGTGAAGTTCAGCAGGAGAACTGTAAGAGGATGTGAGTGGTCAGCTGTTTAAATGCAGCTCAGGGGTCATGGAAGAGGAGCTAATAGTGTCCATGGCTTGTGACCACATGGAGGCCACCGGGAAGTGTGAGTGGGTGTGATAGGGACAGAGTACAGGGACAAAGTAGGTGATTAAATAGCTAATCCCACTAGGGGACTGCATGTAGGAAAAATATGGGAGACCTCTGTAAGTTAATGATCACTCAAGAAAGTAGACTTGCTTAACCACAAACCCAAGCAAGCTTGCTTAGCAACAAAACCACGCAGCAGAAGTATGAGCCATGCCCCTGAACAACAAAACAATGGTAGCGTGAGACCCACGCCCGCCCGGTGAGCTCAGGAAGTTAATTGACCTCGAAGGCATGCTCTCTGCACGCATAAAAAACAATAATTTGTGGAAAGATGACATTTCAAAGTAAAGACCCTCACTGTACTGAGACTTGAGATAATTTTTTCATGGTGCCACGTCAGTCCTGGCTTGACCATGTAGGGAAGAGGAAACTCCCCTGCTCACCCTGGAGCAAGAGCTGATGATGAAAGCGTGACATCTACTCAAGAATGAGGAGGAAAGTGGTCTTTTCTCCCTCCTCACTTTTCTTTTGATTATAAAACTGTAGCCCACTAAGTTCTCAGGACATGGTACCCTCTTACCCACCCACGTGTAAGCCTCACAAGCATCCTAATACATCACTTCTTACCAATCACTTTGCCTTTCTCTGAATTCTTTTCTACGCTGAGACACAAAGGACCAGAGCTCTGCAGAGCCCCCTGAAATGCCACCAAACAGCTTTAGGAAGGGGGTATGAAGAGCCTGGAGAAGGAAATGGCAACCCATTCCAGTATTCTTGCCTTGAGAATCCCATGGACAGAGGAGCCTGGTGGGCTGCTGTCCATAGGGTCGTACAGAGTCGGACACGACTGAAGCGACTTAACATACATGCACGCATTGGAGAAGGAAATGGCAACCCACTCCAGTGTTCTTGCCTGGAGAATCCCAGCGACAGGGGAGCCTGGTGGGCTGCCGTCTATGGAGTCGCACAGAGTCGGACACGACTGAAGCGACTTAGCAGCAGCAGGAGCAGGAAGAGCCTGGCTGCCCTAGGAGAAGGAGACGAATCTTCCCAGAATGTTGGCCATTTGGAGAAGCAGAGAAGGGGGCAGGCAGTAGGTGTGGAATCAGAGAGCAGATTATGGGAGAAGCATGGGCAGAAGGCAGGTTTGGAAGTGGGGAGGTGGGGGACTTCTGCCCAATGGTATCCTTATTCTTAGTGACCAAGACCAAGCAACCAACTGAAGGGACAGGAAGATTTGTAAAGCTGAGAAATTGCCACTGGGAACCTCTGGGGCACAGCCTTCAGATGGCTAATTCATGTTGATGTTTGGCAGAAATCAATACAATACTGTGCAGCTTCCCTGATATCGCAGTTAGTAAAGAATCCGCCTACAATGCAGGAGACCCTGGTTTGATTCCTGGGTCGGAAAGATCCACTGGAGAAGGGATAGGCTACCCATTCCAGTGTTCTTGGGCTCCCCTTGTGGCTCAGCTGGTAAAGAATCTGCCTGAAATGCGGGAGACCTGGGTTTGAAACCTAGGTTGGGAAGATTCCCTGAAGAAGGGAACGGCTACCCACTCCAGTATTCTGGCTTGGAGAATTCTATGGGCTGTATAGTCCATGGGGTCATAAAGAGTCGGACATGACCGAGCGACTTTCACTTCATTTCACAATACAATACTGTAAAGCAATTATCCTTCAATTTAAAACAAGTTGAAATAAATAAATAAAAGGAAGAGGAAAACCTGGCAGAAAGTGCACCATACACACTCACCAAGGAGTTCTTTATATACAAATAATAATGACGATAATAATGGTTAGTTTCAGTTCAGTTCAGTCGCTCAGTCATGTCAGACTCTTTGCGACCCCATGAACTGCAGCACACCAGGCCTCCCTGTCCATCACCAGACTCATGTCCATTGAGTTGGTGATGCCATCTAACCAAGTTAGTTTAGACTGTTCTAAATTGCAATGGATCTACCTAGGTGGGTTTCTGCGCCAGGCCACTGTCATTAATGATCTCAAGGGCTTTGGGAATAAACTAGGGTGATTCAAAAAAAAAAAAAAAGAAAAACCAAGCCTGGTGGGCCGGCAGGAGGGTGTGGACAGTCCATTCCCAGCTCAGGTCTGGGGAAGGCAGCTGTGAGTGTTGGAGCACTGGGAGGGTTGGGGGACAGAGGGTGAGTGGCAGGTGAGAGGAGGCAGTTAAGGGAGGATGGAAGCTTAGACTGCAACCACAGAGAGAACACAGGATCCCAGCCATGGTCAGAAGGTGGCTTTTTTTTTTTTTTTTTTTTTTTTTTTAGTTTTTATTTTTTAAATTTTAAAATCTGTAATTCTTACATGCATTCCCAAACATGAACCCCCCTCCCACCTCCCTCCCCATAACATCTTTCTGGGTCATCCCCATGCACCAGCCCCAAGCATGCTGCATCCTGCGTCAGACATAGACTGGCGATTCAATTCACATGATAGTATACATGTTAGAATGTCATTCTCCCAAATCATCCCACCCAGAGGGTGGCTTTTTTGAGGATGTACATTGCCCATCCAAAGCTGGAAGCACCCAGAAGTCACGGTCAGAGCTGGTGAACAGTCCCGGATGAGAAGGAAGGAGTGGCCACAGATGTGGGTGGGAGAAGAGACGGCAACAAGTGGACATAAACTGATTACAGAGTGTGTCGAATCGTCCTGTGGGTACAGGTGAGGTGAGGAGGCACAGGCATGGGGTGGGAGGACCAGTGCGCCCTGCAGGTCAAACTCGAGAGGGTGAGTGAGTCCTCCGGGTTGAGAGAGGTGAGCTGTGCCCGAGGACGAGGATGGGGAGATACGTGTGCATTCTTCCCAACAACATGCTGCAAATGGGGAAGACTGCTGGTACCAGAGGGGTTTGTGGGGTGCAGGTCGTGCTTCCTTTGGGATCACAGACAGCTCTGACTTTCTACTCCCCCAACAGCGAGGGTTATTAAGTACATAGGGACTCACTGCCCAGGGGAGTTATTTGCAGTAGAAGCTTAAGACTCTGTGTCTCTCACACAGAAGCCACCAGGGAGCTGAGAATGATGTCACATCCCTGCAATATCATGTCACGGGGAAGCTGCCAGCTGTGGAGTACAAAGCCAAATTCAGACGGCTCACACCCTAGGCAGCATGGAGCCGTGAGTTCAAACTCTAGCTCTTTAGCTCACTAGCTGTGTGACTTAGGGAAAGTTGCTTAACCTCTCTGAACCTTTATTTCTTTGTGTCAAGCAGGGAATAGTAATAAGACCAACCTCACAGGGTTGTTGTGGGGATTAAATAAGTCAATGTATATGAAGTGTATGCTGCTGCTAAGTCACTTCAGTCGTGTCCGACTCTGTGCAACCCCATAGACAGCAGCCCACCAGGCTCCCCCATCCCTGGGATTCTCCAGGCAAGAACACTGGAGTGGGTTGCCATTTCCTTCTCCAATGCATGAAAGTGAAAAGTGAAAGTGAAGTCGCTCAGTCGTAAATGCTAAAAGATCAAGAGCTGTCAACATCACCACAGGCTCCTGGGTGATCACATGGAATGAATGGTGTCTTAGAATGAGCTTAGAGGAAAAAGGAAGGGAATTCACTTAGTGTCTGACTAGAGGAAATTACAGCTTCTCTGATGGTTCAGTAGTAAATAATCCACCAGTGCAGCAGATAGGGGTTTGATCCCTGAGTTGGGAAGATCCCTTGGAGAAGGAATTGGCAATGCACTCCAGTATTCTTGCCTGGGAAATTCCATGGACAGAGGAGCCTGGTGGGCTACAGTCTATGGAGTAACAAAAGAGTCAGACATGACTTAATGAATAAACAACAACAGAGGACCTTAAACTACCTCAAAATAATTCTCTCAGCTTAAATAGAATAATAACATTATATATATATATACACACATATATATATATAAGCCTAGTGCGTAGGTTTTCAAAAATGTTAACGTTTGTTCTTACAGTCCATGATAACAATACTAATATTGCTGCTACTCAAGTCTAACACTCGGCCAGTGCCCATCATTGTGGCCCAAAATTTCAGATTCCTGTTTCCATTTCTGAATAACCCCGTTCTGAGGTCCCAAGGGTTCACCTGCCACAGTCCGGCAGCTGCAGGCAGCAGAACTCTGCTCCCAGCAATCTGATTGGCCCCACCTACTGTTTAGATAATCACCTCCACTGTACTATTGCTGCTGCTCCTTATAATAAAACTTTCGGGGCACCATGTGTTGGAGGCTTTAGCTGGCCATGGTCAAAGTAAAGCAAGCGAGGCTGGGAGGAGACTCTTTGCCCACCTAGCCTGTCACAGAGGTGGATCTGCACCCAGACTGCCTGAAGTCAGCCCCTCGCTTGTGAGCCCGCACTGAATAGAAGGACAAAGGTGAAGAGAAGGCACCACACACATTAATGCAGCACCGAAGATCGACAGACAGTGCAGTGAAGGGGGATGCCTTTCCCCAGGCTGGCTCCTGCAGGCAGAGGCCACCTCCTAAACTGGAGAATTCTGGGCCTTGTGTCCTGTCCACAGGATGCGGCCCTGCTAACAAAGCCCTGTGGGTCCAGCAGTCTCTAGCTGACAGCTTTGAGCAGAAAACGCCACACCTGTCCTGGCCTCAGTTTTCTGACCAACATTCCATGGCGACTGTGCTTAATTTTCAGGGTAAATTCTCTGCTGACTTTGGCATGGAGCTCAAGCTAACCTAGGGCTTTCCAGGTGACGCTAGTGGTAAAGAACCTGCCTGCCAATCCAGGAAATGTAAGAGACGTGGATTCGATCCCTGGGTTGGGAAGATTCCCTGGGTTGGGAAGATTCCCTGGAGAAGGGCATGGCAACCCACTCCAGTATTCTTGCCTGGAGAATCCCACGGACAGAGGAGCCTGGCAGGCTAGTCCATGGGGTTGCAAAGGTTTGGACACGACTGAAGTGACTTAGCACAGCACAGCACAAAGCAGCTAACCTAAAGGAAGACACAGTAAAGGAATGTGGAAAATAGGGCCGTTAGGAAGAGAGGGGCTTGGGGGGAAGAAAGGGAAGGGAGGAGGGGGCATATTAGCAGCCATAGGAATAATAACCACAGGGTACTCAATTTCTTATGTAAACATTTGTCAGACACCACGCTAAGCACTCCAAGTGCCTTTTCTCATTTAATTGTCACCAAATTGATTTTCATCTCTCTCAATTTTTAACTCTCTTGCTCCAGCTGCTCTGTAAACCTGGGTAATTCCTGAAATGGTCCCTAAGGCTGATCCAAATCTATGAGCCTGACTTCCCTGTTTCCTTGAGCTTCCCTAGCCCGTTCCTGATTAAAGACCAAAGAAAAAAATGCTTCATAAACAGAACAGCCTGGGAAATTGTGAAAGAAAGCAGCATGAATGATTAAGTGGCATCCTGCTGCTTTCATAAACATTCCTTGATGCCAGTCTTGACAAGCAACAAACGATCAACATCAAGCTATTGACGGCTTGCTCAGCTTATGAAAAGTGTGTCCAGCTGTGGGTCGGCAAGTTCTGGCCTGGGAGTCCAAGGCAGATGTGCCCAGGCGATGTCACTGCTGACCGCCTGCCCTGGGTGTTAGATCCCTTCTGGATAACAGCGCAGGACCAACATGCCCGGGGTTGTGTGATAAAGGTCAGTAAAATGACACGCAGGAGTTGTGGAGCAGACACAAACGCATGCAGGTTCATCAAGTCTGAAGCTCACATGAGCAGGATGAGGGGGCTGACTCTTGCTGCTTTGCCAGTGGAGGAGTAAAATCGGGCCCTGGTGAAATACACGAGAGTCGTCCATTGGGAAATGCTGCTTGTATGGTGATCACCACTGTGGATATTTCATGAATGCCACGCTGTCCTCATGACCCCATTCTGGATCAAAAACGAGGCGTGTGTACTCATCCTACTCTTTTTCAGGACCGGTAGATAGATGGAGAGAGGCAGAGAGCATCACTGGGCAGCTGGGACAAGATCCAAGCTCAGCCCAGGGGACCAGAAGCCTCCTTCTGAGCGGCTCACACAGAGAGGGGAGGGTTTGGGAAGTGACGCATGGTTCCGGGGCGAAGCACAGAGAGATGGGTGCCCGGGAGTCTTACCCACCTTGGGAAAGGGGCCCTGTGCCTGGCTCAAGGGTGAACCCTGGGAGACAGTGATGTCTTGGGAGCCTGGAAAAGCCCACCCAATTCCCTTGGCATCGATTGAAAGCAACCGGGCAAACTTATGGCTAATCCTGTTTCCCCGGTGCCTAGTTGTACCAAGCAGGACTGGAGAGCAGGAGGAAATCACCTGATCACTAATCAGGTGGATCCCTGATCCCTAAAGACCTCCATCCGAGGCGTCTTTATCAACCAACCTCGGATGCGTGCACATCCCACATGCTAGAAAAATGACATTTCTGTGCTTCAGCTATGTTTTAGGACACGCAGACACCAAGACTGAGGCTATTTTGGAGTGAGGGAATGGCTTTCCCAGGCTTTTCAAACCTTCCACGATTACCCAGCTGGCACCCACCCCTCCTTGCCCCAAGCAGTCACTCAAACTCTCCCTTGTTGCCTTTTCTGCTGTCATAAATCATTGTTAGGTGCCAGGATGATTCAGCAGCATCTAGATAAATAGTATAGGACAATGAAAGAGCCTGGATTTGATGTCAGATCTCAGATCCCAGCTACCACTCATTCCCCAGCCTGTCTCCTGGGTCAAGTCAGCTTTCTGCAAAGTGGGCATCAGGGAATACTCATCTCAAGGTCATGCGCAGATCAAATGAGACGTCTGGGAATATACCTAGGAATGGAATTGCTGTGTCAAACGGTTAAGTCTACGTTTGTTTTTTGAGCAACGCCAAACTATTTTCCACAGTGGCTAATCCAGTGTGCGTTCCCACTGGTCACTCCCTGGTGTATACCTTTGAATTGGTTTTGTCATGTAGCGAGCACAGGGTATGTATTCGCTACTGCAGCTATTTTTGAGAAATCTCTTTATTGCTCATTATTTTCATTCTCATTCCTGTGTTCTCTTACAGATGTTTTTGGAGTACCTACTGTAGGGCCAACACGATGCTAGATGCTGAGAAGGCTGCAAAGAAGGGGAAATCTGTTGGGAAATTCATAGTTTAATCAGAAGGAGGAGCCCCTGGAAGGGACCTGCTTTTAGTAAACACCTACTATGTGGTGGGCACTGGTTAGGCCTAGCCTCATCTAACGCTAAGAGCAGCCGCTGAGCTCTGCTCATCTTCATTCTATGGCCAAGCACGCTGGGGAGGTCGGAGATCAGAGGTCACCCCACGTGCCCAAAGCATCACAGCTTGTGGATGAGAACTGACCCTTTTAGAGCAAGACCACCTGTTCTGTTTGCCCCGATTCCTGTTCACTTCAGCTCTGTGGGCAAGGATCTTGCCGAAAGGACAAGTCCATCCGAGTGAGACCTTGATGTCAGACATATTTCTCAGGTTCTTTTTAGCAGCCCAGCATCCAGACAGAATTTTCACTTGGGAAAGTGAAAGCGTTAGTCACTCAGTCATGTCTGACTCTTTGCGACCCTATAGACTGTAGCCCACCAGGCTCTTCTGTCCCCAGAATTCTCCAGGCAAGAATACCAGAGTGCGTCACCATGTCCTCCTCCGGGGGATCTTCGCGACCCAAGGATCGAATGCGTGTCTCCTGCATTGCAGGCTGATTCTTTACCGTTTGAGCCATCTTGGAAGCCCGACGTGTCTTAATATCGCCAATTTAAAAGCAAAAGCAAAGCTAACTGTTGGCAAGGATGCGGAGAAATTGGAGCCCTTGTACATTGCCACTGGGGATGTTTAGCCCAGTGAGACTGGAAAACAAACTGGAGAACTGTTTGATGGGTTTTCAAAAAATAAATATAGAATCACCATATGACCCAGCCATTCCACGCCTTGGTCTGTATGCAAGAGAGCTGAAAGCAGGTGCTCAAACAAAAACTTGCGTGTGAGCACTCACAGCAGTGCTATTCACAATAGCTGAAAGGTGGAAGCACTCCAAATGCCCATCAGCCACTGAGAAGATCAGCAACTGTGGTCTCTCCATACAATGGAATATTGTTCAGCCAAAGAAAGAAATGAAGTTCCGATACGTGTTGCAATGTAGAAGAACCTTGAAATTCTCAGCCAGATGAAGAAAAGCTACATTTGGAGGGTTACATGTTGTATGATTCCATTTCAATGAAATGTCCAGAAGGGACAAATGTATAAAGGTTGAAGGCAGATCAGTAGTGACCTGGGGCTAGCGGGCAGAGGTGATTTGGAAGGAAGTCTTAATGGGTTGGAGGGCTGCTTGGTTTGGGTGATGAAAATGTTCTGGATCTAGACAGACGTGGTGGCTGCACAGTTATGAATGCATTTGTGCTTTCATACGCCGCTGAATTACTCTATCAAGTTTTTGGCCACCCTAAGCAGCAGCCGACAAGCCTCTGTTTAGTTACCATTTTTACGGTTAACAAGCCAGCCTGGTGGGTTGTTTTTCCATCATTTAACCAGTAATGGTTCTAAAAGTTTTGTGTATCCACATGGTCGTAGACCTCCTTTTAATGATTGTATTAACTTACAAGCTCAGGTAGTGTTTTTCTTAAGGCTCTATCCCACAGCACACTGAGTGTTAATGTGTGTAGCAGTGTTTACTTTCTTTAAATAACCAGCTCTGGAATAGCTCTTTATGTGTTTCCAGCAGTCTGTGTAGTTGTCTTTTTCAGAGGAAGATTTTTCACATTTCTGGGATGTTCTTATTTTTAAGGCGATAAGATTTCTTTCTTTCTTTCTTCTTTTTTTTTCTTTTCCCCAATTCAATGCAGGTGAGAGGGTGAGTGGGTAAGGGATGCTGTTTTTAACTAGCATGTTAGGTACATTCGGGTGGTGGGAGGGTTGTTAGTGTTTGTTGTTGGTTTTATTTTTAATGAATCTTGCTTAATACTGTCCATTAGCTGTCATGCCCGGTCGACAAAATGCTTTAAATTTGAAAGTGTAGAACACATGGCTTGGTTGAGGATTTTTTTGTTTTTGTTTTTTTGTTTTTGTGAGAAAAGCAAATGCAAAGTTGGAGAAATTAACACGGGCATGTTGCCTGAGATTAGAATGACTAACATAAGTCTTTTTTTTTTTTTTAAGTTTGTTCAAGGCAGACATGGTGTAAGGAATAGACCCACCCAGACTAACTTCCTGGGCCACAGAAACCTATGCTGCAAGCCCTCCTGGTTGCTGACTGCCTCTTGACACTTTTCAAAATGGGCATTGCAGCGGTGGTATGGATCCTGTCCTTTAAGTGGAGAACTGGGGAGTGAAGGGTTTTCCCCCAGAGCTTTAAGGTGTGTTCTTGTTTGGGGTGGATTTCTTTTTTTTTCTCCTGCCTTCTGGAGTTTTACTTTTAAATGATACACTGCAGGCCTCAGGCATGATAGGCAATGAGCAGGTGAAGAACCATTGGAAAACAGGCTTCTGAATGTATCGCTGTGGTCCACAGAGGAGGCTAGACAAGGTAGCAAGGAGATGATGTATCAGCTACTGCAGTCTTAAAACAAACTTGGTGTCTCTTTAGACCTTAAAATTGTTCCTATGCAGCTTATTTTATTTTTGTTTAATCAAATAAACAAGAGGGTTTTTTCCATGGTTATTTCCATGAAATACATAAAAAATTTCAACCATTTTTTTTTAAGGTGGAGTGGAATGTTCTAAAATCAGACCCTCCTCCCTATTCATCAGTTTGGTTTAAGCTGCGAAATCAAGGCTTTTGCATCCACCCAGTGACCAAGCTTCAGACCCTGACTCTGTGTGCTCACCAGCTGTGTGTCCTTAAGAAACTCAGTTAAGCTCTCTAAGGTCAGCTGCCCTATTGTAAACAGCATGTCCTATAAACACCATGTGTGGGGATCAATAGCCATGTGTGGATGCAATACTCAACACACAGCAGAGACTAATAAATTGCAGCTATTTCTAACATCTGTATGTCAATCATTCATAAAATGCAGAGGGCCCGGACTGCATCAAAGGGAAGTCTGTGGACCAGACACTGTCAGTTCGGATCCCACTGAGACCTGGAGAGGCTCACCTGAGCCCCTTCCCCAAGCTCCCTGGGCTCTTCCCACCTCACTGTCTGCCCTGTTCGTTCCTCTGGGGCCTCCCCCTCGCCCTCACCCCCTTCCCTCTGCACTTGCCCCCTTGGCGGCTCTGATCCCATCTCTACCCTGGCGAATCCCACGTGTTACATCACTCGCCCACACCTGTGTCCCACGTTCCTGACCAGACCACGTGACATCGTCACTTGGATACCAAGCGGAACCTCAGCCTTCAGGAGACCAAATGTAGCTGGCAAGTGGCTGGGTCAGTTCCTGGCAGAGTGAGGACTTGAAGTTGGTCTGAGGCCAGGGTGGTGCCCCCAGGCTACACTCAGTTACTCACTCCACTTGGATGAATAATTCATGTGTCAAACTCACTGTGTTTGAACCTGTTCCCCTACAGACTTCCCTTCCAGGTAAATGGTATCACTGTTCTTCCAGTGATCCGTGCCCCAGCTTGCCCCTGGCATCGACCCAGCATCTGACCACTTCTCTCCATCATCTCCTGACCTTCTCAGGGTTACGTCCTCAGTGCTTAGCAAGGTCCACCGGCTCTGACCCTCACTGACTCGTACCTGACTCTGTCCCCACCCTCTCTTTCCCCTTCCCCTTCACTCTGGCCAGCTGGACCCACGGTGTCCTCAAGCTAGTCTGGTGCACACTTCTTTCAGCACCTCTGGCACCTCTGGCACCTGCTGCTCCTCTGCCTGGAACACCCTCCCTCAGATACCCCAAAGGGCTCATTTCTCTCTGAGTGTAAAAGGGAGTGTGTGTATGCATGATCAGTGATGCCTGCCAAGCTCTTCTGTCCTTGGAATTTTCCAGGCCAAGAATACTGGAAGGGTTGCCATTTCCTACTCCGGGGGATCGTCTCAACCCACGATTGAACCCACATCTCTTGAATCTCCTGCATTGGATTCTTTTACCACTGAGCCACCTGGGAGGCCCTGTCTCCACTCAGATAGAAGCCACTGGAGAGGACCCGTGACCTCCCAATAGTAAACGCAACAGTCATGATTAATCTTCTCTTTGATTTCCATCCAGCCCACCCTTTTACTTTTGGAACAATACCCATTCCCAGCTGGTGAATAGTTACCTATTTGTTGACTTGTTTCCTCCAGCTGGAATATGTAGTCCAGAGAGCTGGGATTTGGTCTTTGTGCTGGTCCTTGCCTCCCCAGGTCCGGCCCCTCTCCTTCTCTGCCCTGCTTCTGCCCTGACAGGCTAGCCCGCTTTCTTGCTACTGGCTGCCAGCCCAGTAGGAAATGACAGGCAGGGCAAGAAAGTGATGGGGACCTTCTTCCCTGCTACCTCCCTGCGCTAATTCAGCAGCTCTGGGAACATCCTCCCAACTACAGCTGCCCAGGCATCCCCTGCCAAGGCTGCTCCTCCCCTTCCCTCAGTTCTAGGGGTAAGGGCTCCCCACTGGCCATCCCTTGTCTGTTCCTTTCCCCCTGTCTATGCCTGTCTAAGTTCTCCCCTCACCATCTGGGGTGGATTCTGTTTCCTCCTGAAACCCTAGCCCTATCAGCCCCTCACGTTTGCTGCTGTGTCCAGCACCTAGGACAGTGCCCAGAACATAGTGAGCCCTCAGTAAACATTCTTCATTAATGAACCAGCTAATGAATTAATTAGCAGAAGAATGAATGGAAGACAACCAATATGCTACTCAGAATGAATAGATAAACAGATGGAGCAAAGCATTCTGTTTCCTTGAAAGAAAAAATGAGCTAAGCCGATGAGTCAGCTTTCATGGAACCATAATATGCTTCAGCATCAGTCCTTCCAATGAATATTCAGGGTTGATATCTTTTAGGATTGACTGGCTTGATCTCATTGCTGTTCAAGGGACTCTCAAGAGTCTTCTCCAGCACCACAGTTCGAAAACATCAATTCTTTGGTGCTCAGCCTTCTTCATGGTCCAACTCTCACATCTGTACATGACTACTGGAAAAACCATAGCTTTGACCATACGGACACTCATCAGCGAAGTGATGTCTCTGCTTTTTAATATGTTGTCTAGGTGGGGATGAGGAGATAGCAAAGCTTTAAAAGATGGTTCTGGAAGGTATCACTGCAAAGGTGATATTTGAGCAAAGACTTGAAGGAAGGAGGAGGTTGAGCCACGTGGAAAACTGGGCTGTGTGTTACAGTCACCAAGGACACAAGAGGGAAAGCCCAGTTCTCTGGGTGTGAAGAAAAGATTTCCAGCAGAAGGCCAGCCAAGGGAGAAGGGCTAAAGGGTAAGTAGCCGCTGGAGTGTAGAGTAAGGGGGTGGGGAGGGTGATGGGAGATCTTGCCAGAGGGGTCACTGGGACAGGAAGAAGGGATGAGCCCAGCCGCTTGGACTGGATCCTCTTGGCCAGGGATTTGCTTTGAGTGATGGGATGGTGAGTGACGGAAATATTAAGATGCTGATATTAGACCACCAGCCAGGTTCACACCCCAGCTCCCCCACTGGCTCTGTGACCTTAACACTGGAACTGTCACTTAACCTCTCTGAATCTCAGTTCCTTCCCTATCTGTAAAAGGCAAGAGTCAGGGAACCCACTTGACAGGACCAAGT
This sequence comes from Ovis aries, assembly GCF_016772045.2. Classification (NCBI taxonomy): domain Eukaryota; kingdom Metazoa; phylum Chordata; class Mammalia; order Artiodactyla; family Bovidae; genus Ovis; species Ovis aries. The sequence goes on from NC_056059.1 coordinate 105,897,920, forward strand.
GACTTAGAATGGTGTCTGCCTCATATGGATGAGTCCCTTCAGTGTTTGCCTGAAACTATGCAACATTGTCAATTGGCTGGACCCCAATACAAAATCAAAAGTTTAAAAAAAAAAAAAAAAAAAAAAGATGTCTGCCTCTAGGGCTTCCCTGGTGCCTCAGTGGTAAAGAATCTCCCTGCAATGCAGGAGACCCGGAGTTCGATCCCTGGGTTGGGAAGATATCCTGGAAAAGGAAATGGAAACCCACTCCAGTATTCTTGCCTGGAGAATTCCACCGACAGAGGAGCCTTGTGGGCTTCAGTGAGTGGGGTCGCAGAGTCAGACATGACTGAGTGACTTACCCTTTCACTTTCTTGTCTGCCTTCTGATTCCTTCAAAAGAGCATGGAGGTTAGACTGGAGTGGGGCTTGGCCAGCCTGGAGGAAGGGAGGCACATGTCAGTCTGCAAGGGCCTTGGTCACATTTCCTGCAACAGAACATTTGTATATAAAGATGATTTATCTCTGTGTTCGATGTCGGAATCCTAAGCATGGGCCATCTTCCAGGCAACATTCAGAGACGCAGAAGGGTATCTGCCCTCCTTGGTCTGCAGTCTGGGTGTGTGGGCACAGATGCCAACACGCATCATTCAGGGCAGGCTTGCAGAGAGTGTGTGGGGTCAAGGGCAAAGCTTGACCCTGAAAAAACCTAGAACACCACAGAGGACAGTGACAGCAAGACGCAGGTCACTGCTACCACCTGGAGAGTTTCTTAAAAACAGATTTTTGGACCCCCCTGGCTAGACCCACTGATTCTGAAAATCTGGAGGGAAGGTATCATAAACTCACACTGAATGTGCCCCAGGTAAACCTAATTATCATCAAAATTTGCAAACGCTGATCCAACACATTCCTTCTTTTTGCAGACAGGAAGCCTGGGGTCCAGAAACTTGCCTGAGGAGGAAGCATGTAACAGGCAGGGCTAGGAATCGAAGCCCTCCCAGTCTGTATTCATTCCTTAAGGCTGCATGACAAAGCACCACCAACTGGGCAGCTTAAGGTCGCAGGCTTGTGTCCTTCTGTACTTCTAGGGGCTGGAAATCTGAAGCCAAAGTGGAGGAAGGGCAGGGCTATGGGGAAGGATCCCCGGGGAGCACATGCCACGCCTTTCTCTTACCTACTGGTATCCCTCGGCATCTTTGGCTTATAGCCGACCAACCCAAGTCTGTCTCCATCCTCAACTGACCTTGTCTTTGTGGCCAGGGTTAAAGACCATGGCCTTAAGTATATGTGTGGAATCTCAGTTCAGTTCAGTCACTCAGTTGTGTCCAACACTTTGTGACCCCATGGACTGCAGCGCACCTGGCCTCCCTGTCCAACACCAACTACCGGAGTTTACTCAAACTCATGTCCATTGAGTTGGTGATGCCATCCAACCATTTCATCCTCTGTTGTCCCCTTCTCCCGCCTTCAATCTTTCCCAGCACCAGGGTCTTTTCAAACGAGTCAGCTCTTCGCATCAAGTGGCCAAAGTGTTAGAGTTTCAGCTTCAAATACCAGTCCTTCCAATGAATATTCAGGATTGATTTCCTTTAGGATGGACTGGTTGGATCTCCTTGCAGTCCAAGGGACTTTCAAGAGTCTTCTCCAACACCACAGTCCAAAAGCATCAATTCTTCGGTGCTTAGTTTTCTACTATAATTTACTAGACATTGAAACATATGCATTAACGCTCACATAAGACCATGCTCATCCACACTCAACCAAAAATCATCCTGGGGTCTGTGCTTTGAGAAACCCTGGATGAACAGTGAAGGCCCTTCCCAACCTGCTGCAGAGGTCATTATTGTGCCTATTTTAGAGATTTGGAAACTGAGGCTTAGAGGCTGCTGAATGCCAACTCTTCTAGAATTAGGAACTCACTTGCTGAGAATTCAACTCCAGCCACCCAATGCTAAACATCATGCCTTTTTCTGCCATGTCAGGGGCAGAGACATGAGAGATCTTGTAATAGGGAAGAACATTTTGTATTCTATATTACTTGCTAATATTGCCTATAAGCTCAAGTTATACGTAATGGCCCATCTCTGGGAACCCTGCCTCCCAGGTGATGAGCATTAAGCTAAAATACCTTTCTTCAGCTCACAGGAAACATCCTGACCAGGTCTACCCGGGAATAACTGCTGCTATGCTCTGCTCAGTCACTCAGTTGTGTCAGACTTTTTTCAACCCCATAGACTGTAGCCCACCAGGCTCCTCTGTCCATGGAAGTTTCCAGGCAAAAATACTGGAGCTGGTGGCCATTTCCTCCTCCAGAGGATCTTCCTGACCCAGGAATCAAACCCACACCTCCTGCATTGGCAGGTGGATTCTTTACCACTGCACTACCTGGGATGCCTCTTGAATACCTGCAGGGAAGAAGAAATGAGCGCATCCCCTCAGGAGGCTGATGGGGACCGGGCACTGTTTCACTTGACTCCCTCCCCTTTTAGTACAAAAGGAACCTGAATTCTAATTCAGGCAAGATAGTTCTTTGGAGGCACAAGCCCACATCTTCTCAGCTGACTTTCCAAATACGTTCGTTATTCCTTGCCTTAACAACTCCTCTTTTGACAATTGGCCTGTTGTGAGGCAAGCAGTATGAGTTGAGATTCTGTAATAGTCCTGCTTTCCAGCGGGGTGGGCTTGAAGGGTGAAGGGTCTTAATATGTGTACTGGTTTGGAACACAGACTAAGATGAGGGCTTTCCCAAGGACCTACCTTGGGGACCAAGTTTGTTCAGATGTGTGCCGTGGTCTGGGATTTCGGAATCAGAAGGATTCAATCAGAAGCATACAGACAGTCTGGCTTTACCATGCTCACCCCCCCCGTGACTAACTCCCTCTGTTTTTTCCTAAGATTAGCGAAAAGGAATAAAGTTTCACTACTATCAGAGCAGCCAAGCTCTAATTAGCATTAGAATGATCAGATTTGTCATGATTCCCCCTTATGTGTGGCTCATAGGCTGGCCCGTGACGTTTACTTCCCAGCAAGGCTTAATTACAGGAAAACTGTGCTCAGTTTGAAAACTGGCTGCCTTGTTTACTGATCCCATCTAATTAGCTTTGAATTCCCTGACCAGCTCAAGAGCAATGAGATGAATGCATCGTGTGTTCACCAAAGCGAGTGAGGCAGCCTTTCCCAGGCGGTCAGAGGCAGCTGTGTTTACAGGCTGACTCTTCGAGGAAGCACGAAAGCCCTGTCTTGATGGGCACAGTAGGAGTCTGGAAGGGAGTTTCCAATTTTTTCCCCCCTTTGGCCAACTGATGAGAAGAATTGACTCACTGGAAAAGACCCTGATGCTGCGAAAGATTGAAGGCAGAAGAAGAAGGGGATGACAGAGGATGAGATGGTTGGATGGCATCACCAACGTGATGGACATGAATTTGAGCAGGTTCCAGGAGCTGGTGATGGACAGGGAAGCCTGGCATGCTGCAGTCCACGGGGCCGCAAAGAGTCTGACATGACTGAGTGACTGAACTGAACTGAAAGACAACAATGAATGCTTCTGATTCTGAAATCCTAGCAGATCAGTTGCATACAGTTGCATCAGATCTATTGCCTACAGGGACCACCCGGTTCTAGGCATCATGGATCCAGAGCTGAGCACAGCAGAGAAAGTCCCTGTCCTTCGGGCCCTTTGCAGTGATGAATCAGACAGGAAAACAGCCACCCCCTTGAACAGATATTTAAGTACAATTATGGAAAACTCTAGAGAGTGGTATAAAATAGCAGCAGAGACAGTATCAGGAGATTCCGACTTAAATGAAGAGTGAGACTTAACTCCACATGTGTGCACGTTTTGGGGCGGGGGAGTTGGCATGTGGGGCCAGGTGAAAGGATGGGGAGGGCTGGGGCTCGAGGGGCTTGTGTGGGAGGGTTTGAGAGACCAGCGTGGCTCGAGTAAGGCCTGCCTTGTAGACAAGCTTAGGAAGGCGGGGTTGTATATGAGAACGAAGTATTGTTCTGTATTCTACAGAAGCAGATTCACAGACTTAGACAATGAACTTATTACCAAGGGATAGATGAGAAGAAGGGATAGTTAGGGAGTTTGGGATGGACTTGTACACACTGCTATAGATGAAATAGATGACCCACAAGGACCTTCTGTACAGCACAGAGAACTCTGCTCAATATTGTGTAACAGCCTAAACAGAAAGAGAATTTGAAAAATAATAGATACGTGTATACAAGTAACTGAATCACTTGGCTGTATACACCTGAAACTAACACACCATTGTCAATCCTCCAGTGTAAAATAAAAAGTTAAAAATATATTGAAGGGTTCTAAATTTGGGTGGCAGGTTGAGGGGAATGATGAAAAAGGCTCTTTACAAAGGCCTCTGGGGCAGCTTCGTGGAGCTGGGCTGTTAGCACAGGGAAAAGATTGGAGAATGAGGACAAGTGGAGGCAGCAAGACCCAGTCTGGTCCATACAAGAGGGAGGTGATGGAGGCTGGGACCAGGGTGAGGCTGCGAGTCGAGGACTGCTTGTGATGTGGTTTCAGGGACCCCAGGAGACCGCCTATGCTGAGACCTGCACACGCAGCCCGGGACATGGGAACAGAAGACCTAGCTTAGCCGCTGTCACTGTTGAGTCCGTCCTGCCCTCAGACCGAGCTGGACAGATGACAGTGACCCTCCCTCAAGCTCTCCAGGAAGCCTCAAGTGTAGACAGTGGATCGCTGTGGGCATTGGAGGGGTTTTGGCTTCAGAAACACACCGAGCAGTTCCCATCCTGCTGACTAGCTGCGTGACCTTTGCAAGTTGAGTAACCAGGCTGAGCCATGATTTCCACTTCAAGAAAAGAAATGGGAACCCCTCTTTGCAGGTTGAGGGCTACAGTGAAATAAAATGCTTTGAATCAGGCCCTGAGACTTGATAAACTTCCACCCCTCTCTCCATCCTTGGGAGCACGTATTTCTCTCTCCATCCTCTTCCAGTACCAAACAGCCTCCCAGTATCAACTTCCTCTTCCTGTCCTGTGCTCCACGAAGATCACATTTCTGCTCTTCGTGGCTTATGGCAACTGATTTGAGTCTGTTATGTTGAAAGATATTACTGGAAAGAACTAAGATGCTGTGTCTTGCAACAGATGGGATAAGCAAGTTAAACGCTTCATTGTGTCAGTTCAGTTCAGTTCAGTTGCTCAGTTGTGTCCGACTCTGCGACCCCACGGACTGCAGCATGCCAGGCTTCCGTGTCCATCACCAACTCCTGGAGCCTACTCAAACCGATGTCCATTGAGTCAGTGATGCCATGCAACCATCTCATCCTCTGTTGACCCCTTCTCCTCCCGCCTTCAATCTTTCCCAGCATCAGGGTCTTTTCAAATGAATCAGCTCTTCACATCAGGTGGCCGAAGTATTGGAGCTTCAACTTCAACATCAGTCCTTCCAATGAACACCCAGGACTGATCTCGTTTAGGATGGCCTGATTGGATCTCCTGGTAGTCCAAGGGACTCTCAACACAAAAGTCTTCTCCAACATCACAGTTCAAAAGCATCAATTCTTCGGTGCTCAGCTTTCTTTATAATTCAACTCTCACATCCATACATGATCACTGGAAAACCATAGCTTTGACTAGATGGAGCTTTGTTAGCAAAGTAATGTCTCTGCTTTTTAATATGCTGTCTAGATTGGTCATAACTTTCCTTCCAAGGAGCAAGTGTCTTTTAATTTCATGGCTGCAGTCACCATCTACAGTGATTTCGGAGCCCCCAAAAATAAAGTCAGCCACTGTTTCCACTGTTTCTCCATATATTTACCATGAAGTAGTTGAAGAAGACTCTTGAGAGTCCCTTGGACTGCAAGGAGATCCAACCAATCCATTCTGAAGGAGATCAGCCCTGGGATTTCTTTGGAAGGAAAGATGCTAAAGCTGAAGCTCCAGTACTTTGGCCACCTCATGTGAAGAGTTGACTCATTGGAAAAGACTCTGATGCTGGGAGGGATTGGGGACAGGAGGAGAAGGGGACGACAGAGGATGAGATGGCTGGATGCATCACTGACTCGTTGGACATGAGTCTGAGTGAACTCCGGGAGTTGGTGATGGACAGGGAGGCCTGGTGTGCTGTGTGATTCATGGGGTCACAAAGATTCAGACATGACTGAGCGACTGAACTGAACTGAATGGAACTAGATGCCATGATCTTAATTTTCTGAATGTTGAGTGTTAAGCCAACTTTTCCCAATACAAAATAAAAAGTTAAAAAAAGAAACAATAAACTCCTGGGGGGGGGGCGGGGCGGGGTAGGAAAGGTCCCTAGATGGTCAAATCCTTTCCCCATCTCTGCGGGGCTGAGTCTACCTTGTTGGACTGTTCTCCGCTTTCATCAAGGCCTCTCTCTCCTACGCTCATCCACTCAATCAGTCATCAATACTGACACCTACAGTGTGCCTGACCCACCTGGACTGGTCCCAGGGACAGAGGTGGACAAGGCACCTGGTTTATGGCCTTGTGGGCCTGACACTCTGGTGTTATTGCCTGAGATCTGGGATGAGGCCCATCCAAGTGATTCCCTTGAAAACCCACAGGGACCTCCTGTTCTTAAACCCAAGGGCTCCCATCACCCCGAGCCCTGCTTCCCTGCAGATCTTCCCATCCTTCTCAGGGGTGCCCCCTTACCACGCTTCTCCCCTACTCCATCCCTGGGGCCCTTGCTGTCTTCTATGATCCTTACCCTGTAGGCCCCCTCCCTCCCCCCACATCTACCCCACTGCCTCTCTAGTCCCAACAGGCATCGCACAGCTTTCTCCCCAACTCACGGAGTCTCCCACCCTCTCCCCACGGGGCCCAAACAGAAGGAGGAAGATGATCTGGGAGAATCATGGACTCAGATGAGACAGCGATGGTAAGGAGTCCATTGAAATACATAATTTTTTTTTTCAAGTTGAAGCCATCTAATTCATGAACACCTTTAAGTGAAATACACACAGGAGGAGATGGCTCAGTTCTCTCCTGTCAGCTGAAACATCTCACATCCCTGGAAGGGCAGTGTCTTCTGAGTGCAGCTCAGACCCAGAGAACCTGCCTGGCATTTGCCTTCACTGGTGGCAGGGAGACTGTGGCCAAAGCCAGTCACCTGGCGCTTTATGTGGCTTCATTGTTGCAAGCCCATGGCCTGGGCCCGGCTCTGAAATCCCAACTCCTTTCCCCACTTCCTGTGACACCAGACAAGGCCCTTCTCCTTGTGGGGCTTCTGTCTCCTGATCCATAAACAGGGGTGAAGACCACGGAGGCCAGCCTCCTAGGAGTGTTGTGAGGAGCCAATATGTCTGGTGTACCTATGATAGCATCTGCTGCTGGAAGCGCTCAGTAGCAGGTGGGGAAATCGAGGCTCAGAGAGGGAAGGCTGCTAACCTGGGGTCACACAGCAAGAAAGAGGCAGAGCGCACCTGAGCTAGCCTCCTCTGCCACACTCGCTCCTGAGGCGTGTTGGAGACCACTGGCTCTCAGGTGAGGGGTGTTCCTCATACCTGGGCACGGTGTCAGAAGACATAGGAAAGTGTTGCTGCTGACCTTTGACCCAAAGGGACTCGGGATCACTTGGATTTGGACCAAATCCACCGTCAGTTTCAGCGCTAGAGCCCGCCAATCCATCCTTGAATTCTGTATCCCGGTCCAGCACGGGCGCTTTTGCCTGCTTTTCTCACCTTGGCCTCCTCACTTCTTATCATTTGCTTTTTTATGATCTGGGTCCACTCCCTGAAGAACACTGCTGGCATGCAGGTTCTTGAGGTGCAAGGCCTGGCTCCTCTGAGAACGACACCCAGAAGAACATCCTCAGCACCAGGCTGGGCTTTTTCTGCTGCAACACTATTGGCATCCCTGGTCTTTGCTCTCCACCCTGTGTGCCAGCTCACTCCAGTGACTCGGCACCAGGCCAACCTAAGTCCTCCTTCTCACACCTGCTGCCCGGCTCCCCCAGTGCAGCCTGGCTCACCAAGGTACCGTTGGCCCTTGACCCTTGGCTTACTCTCAGCATCAGCAAGTTCCCGTCCTCCTGGGGAACGTGAGCTGTCAGGAGTTCTCCTTGGGTCAGCTTGCAGGTGTTCCATATCCTCCTTTCAGTCCTGGCTGCTTGGCCCCGAGCCTTGGTTGTTCCTTCCAGATTCTTCAGGGTCTGCATCTGTGAAATGGGCACAACAAGAGGAACCCTTCCCTCCTCCCTGGCTGGGACGGCTTCCTGGATCCTCAAGAAAGCTCCCTCTGTGACTGCCTTGGACAGTCTCCTGGGACGACTTTATTGATCACTGACAGCTGTTGCTACAGTTAATCCAAACCTTTCCATTTTCACACTTTTTGTAGCAAAGAAAAAAAAATATGGCTAACATAACAGCTATAAGCATAGGGATGAGAGTTAGCAAAGTTTGGGTTCGACCTCTTGCCAATTTCATGATCTTGTAGAAGTTTCCTTCTAGTCTTCATTTCTTCATCCATGAAATGGAAAAGTGATTAACTCACAAGCTTTGTGTCAAGATTAAAAGAGATCATGTGTGAAAATGTCTCCTCCCAGTGTTGACACAGAGTAGAGAGGAATCCATAAGCAAGGTCATCGCTGTTACTATGTTGCCATCTTGCGCCTGTAATTCCATACGGTAGTTTCCGTACTCTACTTGCACTTTGTCATCCTGCTTCTTTTCCAGTTTACGTTCCAGAATATTCCCATCATCATTAACATCACTGTAATGGCTGTATGGTAATAGTCTTTTCAGTGCCCATATGTTCTTTAACCAGCTGGTCATGTAGGTTGATTTCCTTTTTTCAGTCTTGGAAACAGCTGTGGAATAGACATGTGTGGGCAAATAGTTCCTCCAACATTGGATTCTTTCCTTGAAATAGATTTCAAGAAATGGGATTACCATGTCAAGATGTAGTGCCTGAGAATAGAGTGCAATGCACATTTTTAGGTCTCTTGATGCACATCCATGTTTTGGATCCCAGAAAGTTTTTACAAACTTATACTCGTGAGGGTTTATGCAAGACTGCGTGACCCGTCACTGTCCCCTGTGACTTATTAAAGGGACAGTCTGAGCCTCTGGGCTCTCAGTTCTTTGTGCTCCTATGGCATGGCTTTCTCTAGTTTAGGGACACTGCCTTTTTTAAGCCATTCATTCATTTCCTCATTCAATGCTTAATTCTCAATTTCCATATTATTTGGCCTTTTTTTTCCTTAAAAAAAAAAAAAACAACACAGCTTTCTTACCATATAATTTACATGCCACAAAGTGCTTTATTCATTTATTTTTAGTTGAAGAGAATTGCTTTACAGTATTGCATTGGTTTCTACCAAACATCAACATGAATCAGCCATAGGTTTACCCATGTTGCCTCCCGCTGGAGAAGTGCACCTCTTAGAATCACTATTGCACACTTGTTCACAGCACCAGAGGGAGGAGAGAATGCACTAGTGAAGGGCAGATGAATGTTTTCTCCGGAGGGCCTGATGGGTTTCAGCTTTGTTAGCCATGCCGCCTGTTGCTACTGGTCAACTCTGCCATAGGAGCATGAGAGCAGCCTGAGACGTTCAGTACACAGATGATCATGACTATGTTACAATAAAACTTTATTTACAAACATAGGCAGTGGGCCGGAGTCAGCCCATGGGTCATATTTGCTGTCCCTGTTCTGGGTTGTTCATGTGGGCTCATGAAATCTCAGACTTAATACTTAGTGCAGAAACTACCTGGAATATTCTCAGCAGGAGTGCTTTACAAGAACTTCCCCCAGACAATGTAAGTGCCACTCCCAGAGCATGCTCGCCCACGTTCAGTGAGAGCTTTGGGGAAGGATGGGAGGCAGGTGGACAGAGGAGTCAGTGGATGGATGACTGTCCCTTTGGTGATGAGCAGCAGAGGGCACAGGGCAGGGGGAGCTGGGAGGTGTGCAAAGACGCTTTCTCCTCCTCTATCTCTGTCTCCAGGAATAATATCATCAAACACTCTACTGCCCCAGCTGGATAAGAGCTAGCTAGCCTGTCATCCTCCTCCTCCAGGAGCCCCACATCCAGGTGACCCCATCTCAGAGGATGTCTCTACCTGGGTTCTCTGCATCCCCGCTGCCATTATCCTGAGCGAGACCTCCATCCTGTCCCACCTGACATCAGCCTGGCTCCCCCCGCCATCAGTCTCCAGTCTCCTGACTTCATGTCATCATGGACCCAGGGTTTTGAGACAGATCTGTGTATGCTGCAGAACTGAAGGACCACCGATGATACTGATCTCTTCCTTTGGGGGATCCTCCACTTCTCACCAGGACTATTGGTTGCTAGCTTTCTTACACCAAAACAAATATCAACAAACCCAGTCCTTCCAGCCCCAGTATTTAGAGAAATGCCTGCTAGAGCTTTTTATTAGAACTGATAATCAGACTAATGATTGTTCCAAATACAGGCTTTCTCTTTGCTTGGCTCCCAAGCAAGCCAAAAAGGAGAAAGAAATGCAATGAGACCCAGCTGATGTGGGCTGATGGGAAAGAACCATAGCGTTTTCATTTGTCTGAATAATTCGAATAAAAATCATTAGCGACAGGCCATTTTCTTTTATGCCTAGAATAGAGTCCTCCCTTCACAAATATCCACAGGGGAGTGACTGTGAGGGATAGATGCTGGGGTATGTAACAAGCAAATCCATTTTACTCAGTGGGTTCAGCCAAGGTGCTTGATAAATAAACAATGATTGTAAACCATCTCTTAAAAAGCCAGGAAGAAAATATAAGAAAACACTCATAGTAATTTCCAAGAATGGGTTAGTTTTGTTTCCTTCACCTTTTCTTTTTTTTTCTTTCAATTTTCTAACCAAGAAAATGTGTTAAAGTGAAAATTAAACTTTATTTTTAAGTAAGTGCTTACAGCAATTTTCAGCTTTTGAACTGCCTCCTAATGCCATTCCAAGCAGCCTGTACATTTTGCCAGACAATCCTTTGGAAACTATGCAGTTAGTCTCATTTGATGACATGTGTTCAGATACGCTCTGCTAATATGTAATTTGAAATACTTTGATTTAACTAAATACTTTGAATATGTTTCCATACTAAATAATCAAGTCAGCTTATTTTAAAAATAGAAATACCTTTTTATAAGATTAGTTGTTGTTTAGTCACTCAGTCATGTCTGCCTTTTTTATGAATCCACGGACAGTAGCCTGCCAGGCTCCTCTGTCTGTGGGATTCTCCAGGCAAGAATACAGGAGTGGGTTGCCATTTCCCCCTCTGGGGGATCTTCCCAACCCAGGGGTTGAATTCGCATCTTCAGCATCCCCTGCATTGCAGGTGGATTCTTTACCACTGAGCCACCAGGGAAGCCCTTTCATAATACCATGAGCTAAAAAGCAAACTCCAGCTCAGCCTTTGGGCAGGAGGATCAGAAAGCCCTGGTGGGGAGGTGAGAATGAGGAAAACTTGGTGTCAGTGCTGTGACGTGCTTTCACGTTTCAGTAACTATTGACACATCCCATGTCACTGGCTCCCAGATGGCTATTTGACTTTTGGCTCAGAAGACTTGAGCTTGGCTGTGGCTTCCACATCACTTGCTTTTGACCTATTTGAAATAGAAAACACTGATACATCAGAATCCTCCAGTTCAAAGTGATTCCACCCTGAATCTGCCTCATGAAAGTGATAAGTGAAAGTCATTCAGTCATGTTCGACTCTTTGTGACCCCATGGACTATACAGTCCAAGGAATTCTCCAGGCAAGAAAACTGGAGTGGGTAACCTCTCCCTTCATCAGGGGATCTACCCGAACTTGGAATCAAACCAGGGTCTCCTGCATTGCAGGTGGATTCTTTACCAACTGAGCTATCCTGGACGCCCAACACAAGCCAGTAACCCATCCAGGGTAGTGACCAGTAACTTCAGAGGTTTTTTTTTTTTTTTTTTTTTTTTTTTTACCATGTCTTTTCATTGCATCCTATTGCTTAATTTTCAGAGCAACACAGTGAGCTATAAAGTTTAGGATTTTTGCTTTTATCAGATGAATTGTGTCCCCCTCAGAAAGATATGAAGAAGGCAATGGTACCCCACTCCAGAACTCTTGCCTGGAAAATCCCATGGATGGAGGAACCTGGTAGGCTGCAGTCCATGGGGTCGCTAAGAGTCAGATACAACTGAGCGACTTCACTTTCACTTTTCACTTTCATGCACTGGAGAAGGAAATGGAAACCCATTCCAGTGCTCTTGCCTGGAGAATCCCAGGGACGGGGGGGCCTGGTGGGCTGCTGTCTATGGGGTCGCACAGAGTCGAACATGACTGAAGTGACTTAGCACCAGCAGCAGCAGAAAGATATGGGTTTCCCTGGTAGCTCAGCTGGTAAAAATCCACCTGCAATGTGGGAGACCTGGATTCGATCCCTGGGTTGGGAAAACCCCCTGGAGGGGGAAATGGCAACCCACTCCAGTATTCTTACCTGGAAAATCCCTGGACAGAGGAGCCTGGCAGACCACAGTGGATGGGGTTGCGAAAAGTTGGACCACAACTGAGCGACTAAGCACAGAACAGCATAGAAAGATTTACTGAGCCCTAAGCCCTTGTAGCTACGGATGCGGACTTAATTGAAAATAAAGGTCTTTGTAGATGTGATAAAGTTAAGACAAGGCCATTAAGTGGCCCTGATCCAAGATGACAGGTGTCCTTATGAGAAGAGGAGAGAGACACACACGGGGAGAAGGCCTGTGGCAAGAGAGACAGAGAACTGATCCTGTGACTGATGCAGCTGCAAGCCGATGAGTGCCAAGGGTCCATAGGCAAACCAGAAGCCGAAGAGGCAAGGGAGGAATCTATCCAGAGTCTCTATCCATAGGGAGCGTATCCCTGCCTACATCTTGACCTCAGACTCTAGCCTCCAGACCTGTAACACAATAAATATCTGTTGTTTGTGGTGCTTTGTTACAGCAGCTGTGGGACATCATCCAATCCCCTTTCAGTTTGTTCCATTTATGACTACTATGGTCCACTCTTCGCTCCATCTTTTCTCCAGTCCACCAGCCCTCCTCTTCTTCATCATCTCCTCATCTAAGTCCGATTCCAGATTTTAACTTACTAGCATAATGACCTCCTAAACTCTTCCTTCCTTCTGCACAGTTTGGGGCCAGCATGCTCAGCGGCCTCCACCCCCGACACATGGCGTTATATGCAAATGGGGGCCATGCTGCCAGCATCTCAGACACCACAAGCTGTTTTTCACGCATCCTTTATTTTCCTGAGTTCCCTGATCTCACCATCTCCCCCTCAGTCTCAGGAGATGCTGTGCTGATTGCCTTGATAGCCCACCTGTATCCTTGTAATTAGCCCAAGCGCCCATCCGCAACCTGCTGTTAGTGTTGCTGATAAAATCGCACGCTGCTCTCTTCTCCAGAGACCTGTCCTCAGCCAATAGGAGCACCCTGCCTGGCAGGCCACCAACCCCTAGACCTGCCAATGACTGTATGACACGGGGTACCGACAGCGGGACCCCTTGCCTTAAGGTAGAATAGCAGGTGGAAACACAGCAATGATTCCCTCTATTAACCCCCCAAAGATTTTGTCAAGTAACCATAAACTGGAGGGGGGAAATAACAATAGACATTTCAAGGGCTGATGGCTACAAGGTCAGAGTTGTTGCTGATACGCAAGGACCCAAATCATCACCGTGCCCCCCCACCATCCCATAGGCCAAGGCCATAGAAGACACAGGCATGTAAGGCCCTTAGAACAGAGCCTGGCATGTGGTCTTGATATATGTTAGTCTTTATTTTTCTTTTAAGAATTGTTTTTACTCAAAGCATCCTAGGAGGTTGGGTAAGAAGCTTTACTGAAGTTAGAATTCTAGGAGGTCAAAGTGCTCCTTCACCCCGATTCCCACCAGACACTCTTTCTGCAATGTCTGTCTTTTCTCTTGCTTTTATCTAAAAAGGATGAAGCAAGGAATACAAGATGGAAGGAAGAACAGGAGTGATGGGAAAGAAAGATTGTCTCCAGTTTCACCTCTTATTTCTCGTTAGGAAGGGAGTGGTCTAGTGAACAAATATACTGACTTAGAGATCTGGCAGGATTGGAATTTAAAGCTCAGAATGACCTTGACCAAGTTATTGAACTTCACAGCCCTCAGTCTATTCATCTACAAAATGGGGAAGAAGGCAATGGCACCCCACTCCAGTACTCTTGTCTGGGAAATCCCATGGACGGAGGAGCCTGGTAGGCTGCAGTTCCTGGGGTCGCTGAGGGTCGGACACGACTGAGCGACTTCACTTTGACTTTTCACTTCCATGCATTGGAGAAGGAAATGGCAACCCACTCCAGTGTTCTTGCCTGGAGAATCCCAGGGATGGGGGAGCCTGGTGGGCTGCCGTCTATGGGGTCTCACAGAGTCAGACACGACTGAAGTAACTTAGCAGTAGCAGTCACTGGACTGATGGGAAATTAGGTCTAATGATATGTATGAAGCTTTTCCAAGGGCTGGAGAGCCAAGTGGCCTTTAGGTTGGCCAGCACAGCAGCCAGTGTTCTTACCCATGTCCCTTCATGGGCCTGCATGAGTTTGTTCTAGGTAATGAACGTGCTTAAGAAAGTTTGCTCCAGAAGGTTCTCCCAGCCACATCTCCACCTCCAGTGAGTTGGTCCCCAGTCCTGCAACTCCACCAACATGAAGCATCACCAGCTGAATGTCTCTTGCCATGAGAGCTGGGATGACAATACCCAAACACTTCAAGCCACACTCAGTGCATGCAAGTCTTCACTTGGCGAGTGAATCACCAGCTCTCCGGGTGCGACCCATCTAGTAGGTATGCTAGTTTCATCTGTGAGCCTCTGGGAATCAGCGTCAGTGGACTCTCTCCAAAGACTTGCCCGGGCTTCACGTTTCTACATCTATAATTCGCCCGTTAATACCCTTTGCCTTCGCTCCATTGCCATTTCTGCCTTCTTGGTGATTTTCAGAGGTCCCTTTGCAGCCTAGATCTAATTCTATGTCAGTTTCAAATACTTTCTTCTGATCTGTCAGCCATGAATCTGCCCTGCGTGTCCTTTCATTTAACAGACACCCTCTGTTTTGACGTGATCAAATTGAATGGATTTCAGCTCCTCTGAGCAAGTTTCAGCTTGTCAGGACGCCTCTCATCAAAGAAGCCCTGGGAACAGTACAAAACATTCCACATGTGGTCTGGGCAAGGTAGTGCGGGTCTGTGGATGGATTCTGAAATCTAAATGCGGAACTGCCTTGCCTTTGAACCTCGTTAAACACTAACTCATTAGTGTCCATCCACAGTTTCAGATTGTTGGAATTGTGTTGAATTCGGATCTTGAAACTGCACAGCATTTTGCCATTCCCAGACCATTAGTAATCACACATGCTGTGTCTTTGGTGAGCATCTTTGGTAGATCGAGTTAAGGACAATGGGCTTCCCTAGGGGCTCAGACAGGGTCGAGGATATGCCTGCAATGCAGGAGACCTGGGTTTGATTCCTGGATTGGGAAGATACCCTGGAGAAGGAAATGGCAACTCCAGTATCCTTGCCTGGAGAAGGAAATGGCAACTCCAGTATCCTTGCCTGGAGAATTCCATGGACAGAGGAGCCTGGTGGTCCATACTCCATGGCATCAGTCAGGACAGACACATTCCATTCTGTATCCTGTAGAGATCATTCAATGTATGATGACATATTCCTTCCCTGCTGGGTGACCTTGAGCTAGTAATCTAGCTTCTGTAGGCTCCTCTCTAGTGTGGCAAGTATAGCAGCACTTCAGGCGTCAGGCTACTGAGAGGAGCAAATGAGTTAATACATGAAAAGCTGTTAGAATAGCACCTCCCATGGTGAAAGCTTGGTGTGTTTGCTGTGATTATTAGTGTTAAAGCAGCATTACCTGTGCTGTGTTGTATTAAGTCGCTTCAGTTGTGTCCAACTCTTTGCTACCCTATGGGCCATATCCCACCAGGGTCCTCTGTCAGTGGGATTCTCCAAGCAAGAATACTGGAGTGGGTTGCCATGTCCTCCTCCAGGAGATCTTACTGACCCAGGGATCGAACCAGCGTCTCTTTTGTCTAACTTGCATTGTCAGGCAGGTTCTTTACCATTAGCACCACCTGGGAAGCCCAGCAGCATGGCTGACTTCTCGCAATTCCCTGAAGGTGTTCCAGAGCCTTTGCACTTGGGTTTCTCTCTGCCCAGAACTTGACCTCAGACTGGAGCTTCCTTCTCAACACTCAGGTCTTCAGATGGTAGCTTTACAGAGCTCATTCTGTGATGATGCCCTTGAAATCTATGCTCATAACTCTCCATCCCTGGCTCACTATGTTTTCTTTATCACTTGTTGCTCCTCATACGTATTACTACTTTTTTATGTCTGACTTCCACTGTAGGAAGTACACTACCTTTGAAAGAAGAGAACATTTCTGATCTATCCCAGGTGTATTAAGCAGAGTACTAAGCACAGCCTAGGAGCTGGTGGGAGGCACCGTGATTCTTTCCCCACCAGTGACATTCACTTGTGAATCCCCGAAATCTGTGACAATGTTAGGTTACATGGCACAAGGGGGTTAAGTTTGAAGATGAAATTAAGGTGGCTAATAAACTGACCTTAAAATAAGATGATCTTGAGGCTTCCCTGGTGGCTCAGTGGTAAGGAATCTGCCTGGAAATGCAAGAGACATGGATTTGAACCCTGATCCAGGAAGATCCCACATGCCGCTAAATCTGCATGCCACAACTATTGAGCTGGGCTCTAGAGCTGGACAGCAACAACTACTGAGCCCATGTGTTGCAGCTACTGAGGCTCATTCACCCTGGAGTCTGTGCTCTACAATAAAAGAAGCCATCGCAATGAGAAACCCAGGCACCGCAATCAGAGACAGGTTACAGCTCACTGCCAACTAGAGAAAAGCCTGTGTGCACAGAAGACCCAGTTCAGCCAAAATTAAATAAAGAAAACTATTTTAAAATTATCTTAAAAAAAAAAGATTCTCTTGAATTGTCTGGGTGGTCTCAATGTAATCACAAAGTTCCTTAAATGTGGAAAAGGGACCATAAAAGAAGGATTCCGAGAGACCTGATATAAGATGGACTCGATCCACCATTGCTGGCTCTGAAGATGCGGAAGAGGCCATGAGTCAAGGAGTGCAGGTGGCCTCAAGAAGCTGCAAGAGGCAAGGAAAGAATTTTCCCCTAGAGCCTCCAGGAAGGAATGCAGCCCTTCTGACACCCAGATTTTAGCCCCAAGACACTGGTGTCAGACTTCTGACCTCCAGAACTGTAAGATAATAAATGGGTGCTTCCCTGTTGGCTTAGACAAAGAATCTGCCTTAGTAAAGAATCTTAGTAAAAAATCTGCCCACAATGCAGGAGACCTGGTGCCGGGAGCCAGAGTGAGGAACTCCGCCCATGGCAAAGGTCATGAGGAAGGAGGCTTGGCATACGCAAAGGCGTGATCAAGCCTCAGGAAACCCCCTGTTCCTGAGCATCTAACCCCAAAACCAGAGTCTGTTTTATGCTCTCACCTACACCTCTGACTTTACAGGGGGCTCTCCCCCATAACCGTTTCTCTCGGAGAAGGAGTAGACATGCAGCTCCAAGGCAATAAAAATTCTTGGGAGTGACAAGAGTGTTTCAGCTTACAGGCTCCTCTGAAGGTTATCTAGCCCACCTGTATAGGTTTGTCCGGCCACATGTGATTGTTTACAGCCTCCCAACCTGAGAGGCATGAGATGTTTTAGGCTTACTAAATGCAAATTCTTTTGGGGAGTTAGAAATTATTAGCATAATGGGTTGGTTAGGAATTATATTGGTGAAGGGTTTTTCATTTGTTGTGTCAATAATTGCTGCTAATTCCCTGCTCTGGGTGGGACAAGGGTGTCTCAGGTCAAACCTCTCTGCTGACAGACTAGCTTGTGTGACAGGATTATCCATACTCCTGCCACATGATTGTTTACTATCTCTTAACCATAAACAGCACAGAGAGTTTTGGAGTATTTTGAGAGAGTCTTAATTAGCATAGGGCTTTTTCTTCTTATTGAGTCAATGATTGCCGCCAGGCCTCCATATCCTTAGGCCCTTGGGAATATATTAATCAATATATTTGGACTATAGCAAAGGAAATACAGTAGTTTTTGATGTTAGCAATACTAGACTTTTTGAGTTAATGGATTTTCTCTTTTGTAATAGATCACTGTACTTTGTTATAAATCACTGTGTCCTTGCTATGTAAAAATGTAACTTTATCATATCTTAAGACTAAACAGATCTTAAGGGGAGCATTGGTGAAAGGATTTTCATTTGTTGGGCTGATGTTTGCTGCTAAATCTCCATGTTCTCTACCCTTATAATGAATATAACTAGCATATAGGAAGAAATAAGTATTAACCTTTAAGCATATAGGAAGAAATAAGTATTAACCTTTAAGCATATAGGAGAAATAAGTATTAACCTATAAGACTAATCATGTTAACCTTGGGTTAAATAAATTCCTTTCTTAATTGTAACTCACTACACCCTCACCCTACAGGAATGTAACTTTACTTGGAGGGTGGTGCCTGGTTTAAGAAAAAACACCCTTGGAAGAAATAAGTTTTTGGTTATCAGAAAGAAAGGATCATAAAATGTCAGCAGGTCTCACTCATGGCCAGAAGATGATGTAATATTCCTAAGACCTTTTTTTTTATACATTTATGTGAAGCACCTGATTTTGATAAAGGTCAGGACTGCTGACTCCAGCGTGACTCTGTATTCATCCCTATGTGTAACAAAAGGTATATAAGCAAACCCCAAAATAAAGAAATCGGATCAGTTTCCGGAAAGACTGATTCCCCCATGTCACTTCTTTCTTGCCCTCGTTTTTCTGGCTGAATTCCCATCTGGAGCATGGATGCTATTTCACGTAATCCAAGTTATTCAGCCTCTTTTTCTCCACTAATCTTCCTACTACACTATCCGTTTCTAATCTCTCTATATCTGTGATTAAATATGTATTTTTCCAAAGACGCCGACTCCGTCCTCACCTTCGAATCACCCTGGATCTACCGGGGCTGGACCCCGGCAACCTGGGTTTGGAAGATCCCTTGGAAAAAGGAATGGCAACCCACTCCAGTATTCTTATCTGGAAAAGTCCCATGAACAGAGGAGCCTGGTGGGCTATAGTCCATGGGATTCCAAAGAGTGGGACACGACTGAGCAACTAACACTTTCACCAACACACTGAGTTCATGGTAATTTGTGATAGCAGCCGCAGGAGACGTGGAACTCATAGCTACTTGCTGGATGAGTTAATGAAGAAATGAATGATCGAATAGGATCTGAAGTCCCTCTACGGAATGGTCCTTGTCATTTCTCTGGGTCTGTTTGAGGATTGGGTGCCCAGGATTGACCAGGATTGAGTGCTGAGAGCAGAGGAATGCTCCCTCCCTCTTCTGTGTCCCCCTCTGCTCATACACTCAGGGCACTCGTGTGTCTGATTAAAGGTAGCTGCTTGGTACTTGCCTGATGTAGTTACTCTTTAGTCCCTAAGTCATGTCTGACTCCCTGCAACCCCATGGACTGTAGCCCACCAGGCTCCTCTGTCCATGGGATTCTCCAGGCAAGAATACTGGAGTGGGTAGCCATTTCCTCCTCCACTTCATGTAGAGTTAGCCATTAATTAAGATGCTGAACTGGATATTCACCTGCCCCCAACCACGTGTCATTCGACCTGGTCTTATGCCTTCAGTCATGTGCATGTCTTTTTCTCTGAGGTTAATATCAGGCTGTGTTCATCTCAACACAGCCCTATCTTTCCATTTTTCTTTTCATTTTCAACATCACCCTGGAAACATCCTCTGGGATGTAAGACATGCGAGAGAGCAGAACTTCTGGAGTTTTTAAAGGATGCTTAAACTTTTTCAGGGCTTCCCAGTGGCTCAGGGGTAAAGAATCCGCCTGCAATGCAGGAGGTGCAGGTTCAATCTCTGGGTCAGGAAGATCCCCTGGAAGAGGGCATGGCAACCCACTCCAGTGTTCTTGTCTGGAGAAGTTCCATGGACAGAGGAGCCTGGTGGGCTCTAGTCCATGGGGTCATGGAGAGTTGGATATGACTAAAGGGCTTGAGCATACACTACCTTTCAATGACGTTACTGTGTCACCCCACTGGATTCACACACCCACCATCAGTATTTTAGTATCTCCCTTTTTACAGATGAGGGAACTGAAACACCATTTATTTGTTTACTATGTCATTTGCTTTTCCCACTTATTCACGACCTCTTCACTTAGCCCTTAATGAGGGTTTTCTGCATGTGGCATTGTGTTCAGAACATTACATATGACCACCGTTGCCTGGATGTATCCCAAGTTCTGAGAAGTTAAACTACAAGGTCATGCACGTCTTAGTCAGTAAAAAGGATCATTCTTGGCAGAGAGAAAACCAGAAGTCTGGCATGCTAGTTTTCTCCACTGAGCCCCCCAGAAAGTTCATCAAATTGCATCTGATGCTTAAAACAGCAACAACAGCTACAGTCCCAAAACACAAGACAGCTAGCTACTCACCTCCTCTGGTCTCGCACTAAGTCCTGGTTCCAGAATGCCCCGAGAGAAACCTTCTGAGCTCATGGACACTTAGGAACATAACTCAAGCCACACATCGTGCCCAGGAAGTTCCTACTGGTTGGCCCTTCCTAACTCCAAGTAGAGCTGGCCTTTTCAGAATTTCCCCGATTGGTGTACTGTAGGCTGTCAGGAAACGTTTAACAGGAGGATTCCTGCGTGCTGTTTCTCATAAATCCTCTGTTCCTTATCAATTCCTGGCAACAGGAACAAGTGGAATGGCACGCCACTCCCAGGACTGAGGTCATAGGATGAAGCACAGGCATGAATCTCCTTCAGTAAACATTCTCCATGGAGAAGGAAATGGCAACCCACTCCAGTATTCTTGCCTGGAGAATCCTATGGACAGAGGAGCCCGGCAGGCCAGAGTCGGACACGACTTAGCAACTAAACCACCAAACCAAACATTCTCCTTACAAGAAAGCTGCTTAGTCTCGATCCTCTTTATTGAGATATGGATTGTCTCCTGACCTTATGACCGTTGTTAATCCCTTATTCCCTTGATAACGATTGCTGTACGTTTGGTTTTCTGATCTTTATGGTTGTCGAAAGAAATTCCTTGTACAACAGCCTATATATACTCACAGAAAGATCATTAAAGCCCCCTTGCTCCACCAGAGGCCTGGGTCCCTGTGTCTTTCTTTCTCTCTCTCTCTTGCTCCCTCTCTCTCCCTCCCTCCGGCTAGTTCTCTGGAGTATAGAAATGCTCCAAGCTCACTCTCCTGACCGGGCTTCCAAGACCTCCTCAAGAGGGCGCCCTATGCCTTCCTGAGTGGTGCAAGCCCTGTTCTAGGGTTTTATTGGTTCTCTGAATAAACCAGGGAATATTAGCTTCTTTCTCTCTTTCACTTTCTTATTGTCGACTCCAGACCACCATGTTCTGGTCCATTAAAGGACTGCAACAGTAGGCTTTTCAGTAATGTTTCCCCCAACCTGTTTTTCCAGTCTGTCAATCAGATTCTCGTTGCCTCCTTAGGCTTCCTTCCTGACTTGAGTATAATCCTCCTCCTTCCAAGAGGTGAAAAGTTAATTTCCTTAATGACTATGTGTTTCACCATCCTAACCCAGGGTTTCTCGACTTCGGTGCTCTTGCATTTTTGACTGCTTACTTCTGTGCCTTGGAGGATGTTTAGCAATGTCCCTGGTCCCTCTGACCACTTAACACCAAGAGCAAGCTTGCACCCTCTTCTCCAGTTCCTTAACTCTCACCTCATTATGACAACAACAACAACAAAATGTCTCCAGACAATCCTAAATGTTTTTAGGATTGAGGGGCACAATCACCCTGGGGTTATTCCATCTCTGCCCCTCTGTTTCAGTTGGACCAAGCAATCTGTTGGACCAAGCAACATGGGCTCCCCTCATAGCTCAGTCAGTAAAGAATCTGCCTGCAATGTAGGAGACCTGGGTTTGATTCCTGGGTGAGGAAGATCCCTGGAGGAAAAGGCTACCCAACTCCAGTATTCTTGCCTGGATAATCCTGTGGACAGAGGAGCCTGGCAGGCCATGGTCCATGGGATCGCAAGAGTCGGACGCAACTTAGTGACTAAACCACCACCACGCAGTCTATAATATTCACCTTTAGACTGAAAATCCCGTGCTTCTATAACGCTTACTCTCTAGTCACGGTTTTCCAATGAAGAATGGGAGTTGGATGTTTCATTTGATTGTGTTGAACAGAAGGCAAGTTTTAATTATGGCGCTCTATCGAGATCTCCAGAAAAACAGAACCAATAGGATGTGTGTGTATGGAAGAAATTGATTTGTGGAGGTGTAAGTCCAAAATCCACAGGCCAGGCTGAAAGGCTGGAGATTGGGCAGATTTGCAGTCTAAGTCCAAAGCAATCAACTGCAGAATTCCTTCTTGCTCAGAGAAGCTGAGTCTTTTGTTTCTTAAGACCCACCCACATTATGAAAGGTAATGCTTTACTCAAAGTCCAGTGATTTAGGGCTTCCCTGATGGCCCAGTGGTTAAGAATCTGCCTTGTGATGCAGGGGACATGGGTTCAATCCTTGGTCTGGGAAGATCCCACATGCTGCACGGCAACTAAGTTTGCGCACTGCAACTACTGAGCTTGTGCTCTGGAGGCTGTGAGTCACAACTCCTGAAGCCCACCCACCTAGAGCCAGGGCTCTGCAATTAGAGAAGCAACTGCAATGAGAAGCCTTCATACCGCAACTAGAGCGTAGCCCTCGCTTGCTGCAACTAGCCCTCGCTTGCTGCAACTAGAGAAAGCCTTTGCATAGCAACAAAGACCTAGCACAGCCAAAATTAAATAAACAAACAAACCAATTCTTTAAAAATAAAAAAAAGTCCAATGATTTAGATGTTAGTTTCACCCAAAAAACACCCTCACAGAAACATCCTGAATGATGTGTGACCAAATATCTGGGCCATGCGGGCCAGTGAAGTTGACACATAAAATTTAATCATAACAGGCAGCCATGGATGAACTAATTGATGGAAAAGAGAGGCAGGATACACTTTAGTGCACCTGGAATTTGGAACCAGGCTTCCCTGATTACTGCTTGAGAGGCAGATGTTAGAAATGCTGTACTAGGGCCATCAGTATGTCTCAGCCCTGGCCCTCACAATCACCTGCCAGGCCTTGAGAGGAGGCTTATATGAGAAATACCCTTGAAAAGTCCAATCCAGTTGTTCTAAGGTGGAACTCAGCCATCAGTGAGTTATTAGAAATCCTCAGCTATTCCTAGTGTGGAGCCAAGGTCCCCACCCCCACCCCCAGGGTGGTTCAGTGGAGATGAGCACAGACTTTGCAGCACAGTTCTGTGGGTTTGGGGCTTTCCTGGCGGTAAAGAAACTTTACCTTCACACTAAAGAAACCTTTCTTCAGTGGTAAAGAAACTGCCTGTCAAGGTAGGAGATTGAGAGTCTGATCCCTTGGTGGTGAAGACCCCCTGGAGAAAGAAATGGCAGCTCACTCTGGTATTCTTGCATGGGAAATCCCATGGACAGAGGAGCCTAGAGGGCTACAGTCCATGGGGTTGTGGAAGAGTTTAAGTTCCTGTTAAAATATAATAAAAAATAATCATGATTTGTCTAACGTGTGTCAAGCTTTGAGAAAGATGCTGTGCTGGGAGTAGGCATCATCTAGCCTCACAATAGTCTATGAACAGGACTCCGTGGTGGCGCCAGGTTACAGGTGAGGGAAAGTGAGGCACACAGATGTTAGGCAACTTCCCCAAGGCGGAAACAAGCTGTCTGAGGTTTCTCTGACTCAGAAGCGTAAAGCTTTTACAGAATTTGCTTCAGGAGATGTAAATCAGGGTTGTGACCTGATTTCCAGAGAAGGAGGAAACAAAAAATGTCGTAGTTTCCACATGTCACCCTGTGTACCTAGAAAATCTAAGAAAATAGAGATTAAAATTCTTAGAATTGAAAATGGAAGCTTAGCAAAGACTTGGAGCATATCCAAAATGCTGATATGTTCCTGAATATCATCATTCAACGGAAATTGTATGTAAAAATCGAGAGCCCATTAACAACGGAAACAAAAACGTGTAACACCTAGGAATGAATTTGGCAAGAAACGGGAGGTACACAGATGAATAATACAGCTACCAAACTTTATCAAGGGGTATTTCTATTTATGTATTGGCTGAGAGGCTGGTAGGATCTTGACTCCCTGATCTGGTATCAAAAACCCATGCTCCCTGTAGTGGAAGCTCAAGGTCTTAACCATTGGACTGCCAGGGAAGTCCCCCATTAAGGGGTATTGAAGATTCATTCGACCTTTGGCAAGATGCTCTGTGCAGACGCTAGATGTTGTAAAAACGCCAATTCCTTGCAAATAGGTTAAGAGTATGCCTTAATTTTTTCCAAATGAAAATTAGGCTTTGCAGTGATTTCTACACAATTCAGAAATTTCAGGGCGCAGTACATAAAGTGCTGAATTTATGACAACTTCTAATACCTCAGAAATAAAGAGTCAGTCCTCCAGAAATAAAGAGTCCAGTCAAATCACTCGTTTGAGTGAGTTCCAGATTTCATTTCAGACACAGCCACCTAAGCAGTGAGAAGCTTTTTGCCTACCGTACCTGGGCACACTCAAATCCAAACTAATTTATTTTAAAAGTTGCTTCAGAGTTAAAAAAATTTTTAAATGTAAAATGCAGGCTTAAATGTGAAATGAATACCTTTTATAAATTTATATAAATATATACACATGTAATGGGTTTCCCCAATGGCTCAGCAGATAAAGAATCTGCTTACAAGGCAGGAGACACAGGAGTTGCAGGTTGGATCCCTGGTTTGGGAAAATCTCCTGGAGGAAGGAATGGCAACCCACACAGTATTCTTGCCTGAAAAACCCCATGGTCAGAGGAGCCTGACAGGCTATAGTCCAAAAGGGTTGCAAAGAGTCAGACATGACTGAGCGACTAACATGTCCTGCACACGCATATATCCATGTGAGAGTGAAAGTGTTAGTCACCCAGTTACATTCAACTCTGTTACCACATGGCTCCTCTGTCCATGGAGTTCTCCAGGCAAGAATACTAGAGTGGGTTGCCATTCCCTTCTCCAGGGGATCATCTCGACCCAGGGATTGAACCTGGGTCTCCTGCATTGCAGGCAGATTCTTTATCATCTGAGCCACCAGGGAAACCCCAATTGTATCTATCTACCTATAAGATTCAAAAACTAATTGAATGAACACCTGTGTGACAACCTGGGCAGACAGACTCTTAAGGAAGCCCCTAGATAGCTTTCCTGTGCTTATGTAACTCGTTTGCTGAGTATGAGTAGAACCTGTGACCTGTTCCTAAACATATGCAATATGGCAAAATATAAATCAGCTTCTTAATATATGTATCAAGAGCTCACACCGACACTTCCAAGACTAAGAAATTCATATCTGAAAAAAAAAAACAAAAATAATAAATAGATTGAAAATGATCAGCCTCACTGATGCCAGTTGAGTTGCCAAATGGCGGCTATATTGGCCGAGTTGGTTTTGGAGTTAGAATGACTTATGATACTCAAAGTTGGCAAGAACAGAATGAGACAGGTTCTTGCTCACCATGGAGAGGAATACAAATTAATAGAATGTGTTTGGAGAGCAGTTTGTGACAATAACTCCTGTGTCTTAAAAGTGTGCATAGTTTTTGCTTGGGTCATTCATTTTTAATAATCTATCCAAAAGCAACAATCCTCAATGCAATGACTGATGTGAAAGCACATTCATCAAGACATTTGCTCTGGCAAGAAAGGGAAATCTGAAACCAGCCCCAAATGCCGGGGGCACGGGGAGAGCCCAGAAAAAAGCAGATCACCCAGATTGGTAGGTGGCAGGTTGAATGAGTAAGAAAGCTTACTTATCAGACTTGTCTTGGGTGATGTCAAGCCTAATAGATTTCTGCACCTGCCACCTGGAGAAGGAAATGGCAACCCACTCTAGTATTCTTGCCTGGGAAATCCCATGGACAGAGGAGCCTGGTGGACTATAGTCCACGGGGTCGAAAAGATTCAGACACGCCTGAGTGACTGAGCACACACTCGTCAGCCAGAATCTTAAAAGTTTACAAAGAGCCCTTAACTGGAGTCAGCTTGGAGTAGCTTCTGGGAGCCCAGAAGACAAGCCGACACACATTCTAAGAACAAGGGGAGAGGATGATGGGGGACACAGCTTCCAAGTGCCCGGGTTCAGCTCGAGGGTCAGCTGGTAGTCACGTCTTCTTGATGACCTTATCCAGGATATATTAGGGGAATGATTATATGAATTACACTCTATCCATCCACTTGTTGAATAAGATGAAGATATTAAGATGATGTTTGGGTTTCCTTGCTGGCCCAGTGGTAAAGAATTCGTCTGCCACTGCAAAAGACACAGGTTTGATCCCTGGTTCAGGAGGATCCCACAGAGCAACTAAGCCCGAGCACCACAACTACTGAGGCTGTGCTCTAGAGCCAGGGAGGTGCAACTACTGAGCCCACGTGCCACAACTACTGAAGCCTGCTTGCCCTAGAGCCTGTACTCTGCAACAAGAGAAGGTGCTGCAATGAGAAGCCCCAGCCCCACAACGAGAGAGTAGCCCCTGCTCGCCGTAACTAGACGAAAGCTCATGCAGCAATGAAGACTGGGTGCAGCCAAAAATAAATTAATTAATTTTAAGAATTTAATTTAAAAAAGATGATGCTTGCTTATAGTTTTTAATGACAAAGATAAATTCTTTGTCATTAGATATCTTGCTAGCTAGCTGTCTATCTATGTATATACCTATAAAATCACTACTTAGATCAACATATGGAACAGTTTCAACACTCTAAATGCCCTTACCACCTCCACGGTAGGTAACCATTATTCTAACTTCCCTCAACACAGATTAGCCTGTGCTTGAATGTCCTCTCAACGGAACCACATAAGATTTCCTCTTTCGTGTCTAGATTATCCTGTTCAGCATCATATTTACAAGATGAATCCCACCCTGTTGTCTGTATCGGTAGTTTACTGACTTTTACCACTGAAGATGGATAAACCACAATTTATTCCTCCGTTCTCCTGTTGATGGGCATCTGGGTTGCCCCCAGTTTGGGGCTCCTTTAAATAGTGCTGCTCAAATGGTCGTATCCAGGCTTTTGTTGGACATGCACGTTCTATTCTCTTGTATGTATTTAGGAGGGGGATTGACGGGCCACAGGGTGTGTATGTGTTTCAATCTGGTAGACACTGTCACACAGTGAAATCCACATTTTTATAAGGAATTTTCTGGTGTAGCTGGTCGTGGATCATACTTTGAGAAACACTATTTCACTGAGAGGCCCATTTTATGAGCAAGCATATTCCCTTTAGCTCACCCTTCCTTGGGGTAAAAGAGGGGACAAACTTGCTCACATCAAGACATCAGCAAGGTGATCTGGGGAAGAGGAAAGAAGGAGAAATTAAACAAATACCATCCCTTAGCCCCGCATTGGGACACATCTTTCAATTCACTCTTTTGCCCAAGAGAAAGAAGCTGAGAACCGGGACACTTTAATGGGGTTGGGATGGTGAGAAGCCAGGTCACTGTGCCTGTCTGTCACTGTGCCTGACTGTGAAGTCAGTCAAGCCCCCTCCCACACTGACCATGAGTTAGAATCACGTGTGCTTCTTTGCTGGTAAAAAACGATCTTCTTGGGACCTTGGGTTATCCCTGTGGCGAGCAGCTGTCTCTTCTGCTCATCTCACATAGGATAATCACAAGCAGTTTTCTCTGCTCTGGCGGCCAGCCCGTGCTCTTAACCAAGGAATGGCTTGCAGGAGAGGAGATGAAAGAGATGACATTCCTCCTGCTGGGCCCAGTGAACCGGGTCAAGAACAAACGCCAACCTTCTTTTCAGACGACACAGACCCAGCCAGCTCTGCTGAGGTCAGGAGGCCAGGAACCGGGACTTCCTGCTGGCGGACGCAGGAAAGGGGGACATCCAGGAGTGTGGGCCACGTGCAGCTTCCTCAGTCCCTCGGCTGGGAGCCAGTTTTCCTGTCCTGTTTCAGTGCCTCCTGCAGGCTGGCCCCGCCTCCGCCAGCGGTGATCCCAAGCTGCTCTCTGCTGTTCTTAACCTAGCACTACAACCAGGGGCTCAGATGCCAGAGACAGCAGGGCTCCAGAGAGGTAGAAGGGCTGGAAAGTGGTGGGAACGAAACCAGGCTCTGTACATCCAGGATCCCATAAAGCCAGAGGGGTGAGCTAGAATTTGCACCCACTTCACCCACCCTAGGCTGGATCTTATGTTCCTTGTTGAGACATTCACAGCACTTTGAGTATCTGAAGGAAAGTTACACGGTTCAAAATAGTCTGGACTTAAAACTCCCCTCTGGGTCTCTCCCACCATCCTATCCAAAACGAAGAACTTTCTCCCCCTCAAGAGAGGAATGAACATCAAGATCGATTACGTTCAGCTCCCAGTTGGTCCCAGTCTCCGGCTGGTCTCAGGAATTCCTTGCCCCAGTTGTTGAAAACTAACTAATCAAAATAATCTTGAGGAAAAACAGACCCCCTCAAAACAACGTAGCTCTGCGTATATATGTTTTCTGTATATACCTACTCTTTTTTTGACTTAGTGCCGCAGCTCTCTGGTCTGACGGCTGCCCCTTCTCACCTCATTAAAGGTGATCTGTTCTTGTAGAGTATCAGTCTCGTTCTTTCTCCGAACCTCGCTGTCTCTGGTTCCCTTACCTTACACTCTTGGTGCTGAAACCCGGGAGGTTGAGGTTCCTTCTCATTCTCCACAGCCAGCTCTTTGGAACGTGGAAACCTGCCAAGCTTATTTTCCCACCTGGGCTTTCAAGACCTCCTGTGAGTGGTACAAGCCCTGTGGAAGAGCTTTATTGGTTTTCCATGAACCCCAAGAAATATTGGCCTCTCTGTCTTTCACTCTCTTTTTTGTGAGACTGACCAGCTCCAGGACAGAGGCCTTTTGCCATTCGACCTCCCTCCATCCACCACAAATTCTCGCCTGACCCAGGAGCCCAGGTAAGCTCGGATGGTACTCTAGGGTGCCACAGACTATCATCCTTTCTGGGTTCCCGGGGAACCCTCCGGCCAAAAGGCCCTCTGGGGAGGTACTTGGGGGACGCCTTCTCCCTCCTTCAGAGTCTCTCTCTGCCTTTGCCCAGTCGAAAGATTAGGTGACCACCTTTTCTCTCTACCAGACAGTCGTCAGCCGCTTGCGATGGGGTCAAGCCAATCCGTCCTGTGGGACTCTCCCTTGGCCTGTGTAAAACGAAAGCTCAAACCTCTACTCTTGACTGATCTCAAGGTTCATAAACTCGAGTCACTTTGTACTCAAATTTGGCCTCAATACAAATTGGACGCCCAAAACTGCTGGCCTGAGTTCAGGACTTTCGATTTCAATGTTTTATCAGATCTCACTAACTTCCTCAAACGGAATGGCAAATGGCTGGAAGTCCCCTATATTCAAGCCTCTGGGACCTTAGAAGCTGTACTTCTCTCTGCAAGGACTGTTCTACCTATCAAATCTTCCTCTGCTCTCTCTTCCCCTCCACTACAAAAGAATGCAAATCTAAAGCTCCTAAAAGGCCCCCTAAACCCTCAGCTCCTGATTTCGACCAGGCAGACGAGCCTCCTCCCTACCGCCCCGGTGATGAGACATCCAGGGGTGAGACCCCACCCTCTAGCCCTTCTTCCTCCAAATCAGGAAGCGATGACCCCAAACCCCCAAAAGAGATTTCCTCTCTCTCCATCGACCAGGACCCAAAGCAAACACATGTTTCCTCGCAGAGAGGTAACAGGACAAGAGGGCCCTACATGGGTTCATGTGGCTTTCTCAATTTCTGACATGAGCCAAACTGAAGAAAAATTGCGATCCTTTTCAGAAAGTCCTACTAGATATAGGAAGGAATTCCTCCGCCTTACACAAGCATATCATTTAACCTGGAATAATCTTTATTACATCATTAAATGTCACTTTAACTTCTGATGAAAAATAATGGATATGGCAGGTATCCCAAGCTCATGCTGATCAGCTCCATAACCAAGATAGGGCTAATCCAGTGGCTGAAGATGTAGTTCCTTTAACTGAACCACGGTGTACATATCAAGCTGGTGATGCCAGCATCCGGTACCTACGTTATATGATCACCTGTTTACTAGAAGGAATGCTAAAAAGCTCTCACATTCATGTTAACTACGATAAGATTAGAGAAGTGACTCAAGAAAAGGATGAAAATCCTGCACAGCTTACTGAGGCAGTCCAGAAATACGCTAACCTAGATATTTCCACCCCCGCCAGACTCCTACACATCCAGTTCATAAGTCAGTCAGCCCCTGATATTTGCCGAAAACTATGCCAGTTAGAAAAGGGCTGAAACCCCTCAGTGAGATCTCCTAGAAATAGCCTTTAAAGTTTTCAATAATAGGGAGGAAGAAGCGAAAAGGGAAAAAGAAAAGGAAAGAAAGCCCATATATGCTTTATTTGCTGCAGCTTATCCAAGAAAAAAAATTCAATCCCTCTGGCCTGCCAACCTCAACCCACCTGTGTAGGACTTCTAGGCCTGTGCTTCAGATGTAACCAGACAGGACACTGGGCCAAATCCTGCCTAAACCCCCAGCCACTCACCAAACCCTGCCCCTCCTACAAACAATGGGGACACTGGAAAATGAATTGTCCTCGGACACTACCCATCAAATCTCGGGGTCCTCTCCAGGCCCAAAAACAATGGGTCAAAAGCCAGATTCTGGGGGGCCTTGGCACCCCAGACTATGGTTCCTCGGATGAGAGGGGAATTGACCCAACTGTGCCTGAGTTATTTCACTGACGGAGCCCAAGCTTCAGACCCCAAGTCCATCCCATACAGACAGACTTGGAGCTTCGGGTAATTGCCACGGTTGGCTGGACACAAAGTCTTATTCATAATAGACACTGGAGCTGCCTTTTCACTTTTAACCTCCTTTAAAGGTCCTCTCCAACCTTCAGAAGTAGCCGTTAGAGGGGTTTCAGGCATCCCTTTTTAGCCCCAAATAACCTCCCCCTCCTTCTTTGCAAAACAACACTAACATAGTCTTTTATAGTAGTTCCTCAATGCCCAATGGCATTGATGAGGCGTGATCTTCTGGCTAAGCTACAAACTTCTATAAACCTCCCATTCTTAGATTCCACATCAATTCTTTGCATCCAAATGGTACCCAAACACTTGGCCAGCCCTCACTCCCAAAACCTGCCCCTTGATCTTCCCCTGATAGATCCTTGGGTCTGGGACACCGAAGCCCCATCAGTAGCTTGACACCATTCCCCCGCACAGGTTTTTCTTAAGAATCCCTCTCAGATCATAGCCCAAACTCAGTATACCCTGATCACAGAATCCTGACAAGGACCTAAACCAATAGTCTCCCGACTGCTCAAAGCCAGCCTTTTGCAGCCTATCTGTTCTCCTCATAACACCCCTATACTGGCAGTCAAAATGGGACCCCACCCCTGGCGTCTAGTCCAAGATCTTTACAGATCAATGAGGCCACAATACCCGTACACCCCCTGGTCACTCATCCCTACACCCTTGTCTCACATATTCCCCCTGACACACTCTATTTCACGGTATTGGATCTCAAATATGCTTTTCAAGGAGGAACTAGAACAGGCTCCGTCTTGAAAGCAGGACTCCATCTTGGCCCGGACTGTGGTCTTTGAGCTATATGCCCAGTATCTATGGAAACGACAAACTAACGGGAAAATCAGAACCCCCCTCCGTCCCCTCACCTATGGAAGAGCCTCAGAGCTCATACCCAGACTCTCCATCGCCTAAAAGAATACCTTAATTATCTGCGTAACCAAAGGAAAGGAAAGGAGAGAAAAGTCGCTCAGTCGTGTCTGACTCTTTGCGACCCCATGGACTGTAGCCTACCAGGCTTCTCAGTCCATGGGATTTTCCAGGCAAGAGTACTGGAGCGGGGTGCCATTTCATCATGAATTCTGTTATGCTTCTTGGGGTATGACCACATGCCTATTGATAATTGCTCACTGTTAATTGCCTAGGCTTAAGGCATACGAATCACAGGCTTAAGGCATACAAATCACAGGCTTAAGGCGTATGAATCACAGGTTAACTTTGATTGCATCTTTCTTTTTCCTTTGTTCAGACTAGTTTCAGAGAATTTGGGGATGTGGGTTTGAGCATGTAGACTTAAGGTATATAAGGTTTTCACAAAAACTGGTTGGGGTCCTTGGCTAAGAGGAGACTCTGCCTTGGGCCCGCCAGTATAATAAACTGCACTCCGCTATCTGCATTGTCCTTCTGAGTGAGTTCGTTTCCCGGAACGCATGGCTACAGCACTTTCTTTACTATACCTCTACAGCACTCTTCACAGCCCCTATTTGCCTTTACCTGGATGGACCCAGACACATATCAATCTCAACAATTAACTTGGACCATTTTGCCACAAGGGTTTAGAGATAGCCCTCACTTTTTTGGTCAAGCCCTTCAAAGAGCCCTACAAACTTTAGACCTGGGCTCTACTATCTTACTTCATTATGTAGATGATTTATTGGTATGTAGTTCCTCTCTCCATAACTGCCTAGTCCACACTGCAACATTATTAAATGCCTTAGGCTACAGAATCTTGCTCTCCAAGGCACAAATTGCTTCCACCACTGTCAATTACATGGGATTGCTTCTCACTCCCATATCCAAAATAATTCCAGCTCAAAGACTTTGAGCCTTGACACAGACCCTCAGGTCCCAAACCAAGAGGGAACTTCATTGTCTATTAGGTCTATTAAATTTCTTCCGAAATGGGTCCCAAATTTTGCTCTCCACACAAAATCCCTCTACCAAGCTACTTGAGGAAACTTAGATGAACCCTATTGACCCCCCACCTCTCTCCACACCCCCATACAGATTCTTGTCAAGCATTTACTTCAGGCCCCTTCTCTTTACTTACCTGATTACACCAAGCCTTTTTCCTTTTTGTACATTCTAGACAAGGACATGGCTTAGGGATTCTGTGCCAGAAACGGGGGGACATATGCGGACCTCTAGCAATGGCACCCCACTCCAGTACTCTTGCCTGGAAAATCCCATGGACAGAGGGGCCTGGTGGGTTGCAGTCCATGGGGTCTCTAGGAGTCTGACACGACTGAGTGACTTCACTTTCACTTTTCACTTTTGTGCATTGGAGAAGGAAATGGCAACCCACGCCAGTGTTCTTGCCTAGAGAATCCCAGGGACAGGGGAGCCTGGTGGGCTACTGTCTATGGGGTCGCACAGAGTCAGACACAACTGAAGCGACTTAGCAGCAGCAGCTTACTTATCCAAACAACTCGATCTCATCATGCTTGGATGGCCACCTTATTTCCAGGCCTTAGCTGCAACTACTCTCTTAATTACCTGAAGCCCCAAAACTAACCCCAAATGCTCCTTTAAATGTACATTCACCTCATTCCTTTAAGGATTTTCTCTCTCATGGGGCTTTCCTTTCTCTGTCTCCTGCTCGACTACAAATCTTCCATGCACACCGCCTCGACCCACCCCTTTCTTTTACACCCTGTAAACCTCTTAATCCGGCTAGTTTACTCCCTACACCAGATTCAGAGGCAGAGCACCTATCTCATGACTGGGTTCAGACCTTGGATTGTGTTCACTCAATCCCTTCAAACATATAACTGATCAGCCCATCACTGACCCCACAATCCCATCCTGGTTCATAGATGGCAGTGCTCAGAAGCAAGCCCCATTTGGGGCTGGATACACTATAGTCCAGGGACAGCCAAGCAAAGTTATTCCCCCACTTGCCTCATCAAATCAGCCACACTCCCAGCTCACACATCCTCACAGCAGGCTGAACTGATAGCTCTTACACAAGCCTTGACCCTAGCCAAAGACCAGAAGGTAAACATTTATACTGACTCTAAATATGTCTGTAACATATTGCATTCTAATATTATAATCTGGAGGGAGAGGGGATCCCTGACCCAGAAGGGCACACCACGTCGACATTCTAGGAATCAGCAAACTAAAATGGACTGGAATGGGTGAATTTAACTCAGATGACTGTTATATCTACTACTGCGGGCAGGAATCCCTGAGAAGAAATGGAGTAGCCATCATGGTCAACAAAAGACTCCAAAATGCAGTACTTGGATGCAATCTCAAAACGACAGAATGATCTCTGTTCGTCTCCAAGGTAAACCATTCACTATCACAGTTATCCAAGTCTATGCCCCAACCAGTAACGCTGAAGAAGCTGAAGTTGAACGATTTTATGAGGACCTACAAGACCTTTTAGAACTGACACCCAAAAAAGATGTCCTTTTCATTACAGGGGACTGGAATGCTAAATTAGGAAGTCAAGAAACACCTGGAGTAACAGGCAAATTTGGCCTTGGAATGAGGAATGAAGCAGGGCAAAGACTAATAGAGTTTTGCCAAGAAAATGCACTGGTCAAAAACACCCTCTTCGAACAACACAAGAGAAGGCTCTACACATGGACATCACCAGATGGTCAACACCGAAATCAGATTGATTATATTCTTTGCAGCCAAAGATGGAGAAGCTCTATACAGTCAACACAAACAAGACCAGGAGCTGACTGTGGCTCAGATCATGAACTCCTTATTACCAAATTCAGACTCAAATTGAAGAAAGTAGGGAAAACCGCTAGACCATTCAGGTATGACCTAAATCAAATCCCTTATGATTATAAGTGGAAGTGAGAAATAGGTTTAAGGGCCTAGATCTGATAGATAGAGTGCCTGATGAACTATGGAATGAGGTTCGTGACATTGTATAGGAGACAGAGATCAAGACCATCCCCATGGAAAAGAAATGCAAAAAAAGCAAAATGACTGTCTGAGGAGGCCTTGCAAATAGCTGTGAAAAGAAGAAAGGCAAAAAAACAAAGGAAAAAAGGAAAGATATAAGTATCTGAATGCAGAGTTCCAAAGAATAGCAAGAAGATATAAGAAAGCCATCTTCAGCGATCAATGCAAAGAAATAGAGGAAAAGAACAGAATGGGAAAGACTAGAGATCTCTTCAAGAAAATTAGAGATACCAAGGGAACATTTCATGCAAAGATGGGCTCAATAAAGGACAGAAATGGTCTGGACCTAACAGAAGCAGAAGATATTAAGAAGAGGTGGCAAGAATACATGGAAGAACTGTACAAAAAAGATCTTCATGACCCAGATAATCATGATAATGTGATCGCTAATCTAGAACCAGACATTTTGGAATGTGAAGTCAAGTGGGCCTTAGAAAGCATCACTACGAACAAAGCTAGTGGAGGTGATGGAATTCCAGTTGAGCTATTTCAAATCCTGAAAGGTGATGCTGTGAAAGTGCTGCACTCAATATGCCAGCAAATTTGGAAAACTCAGCAGAGGCCACAGGACTGGAAAATGTCAGTTTTCATTCCAATCCCAAAGAAAGGCAGTGCCAAAGAATACTCAAACTACCGCACAGTTGCACTCATCTCACATGCTAGTAAAGTAATGCTCAAAATTCTCCAAGCCAGGCTTCAGCAATATGTGAACCATGAACTCCCTGATGTTCCAGCTGGTTTTAGAAAAGGCAGAGGAACCAGAGATCAAATTGCCAACATCTGCTGGATCATGGAAAAAGCAAGAGTGTTCCAGAAAAACATTGACTTCTGATTTATTGACTATGCCAAAGCCTTTGACTATGTGGATCACAATAAACTGTGGAAAATTCTGAAAGAGATGGGAATACCAGACCACCTGATCTACCTCTTGAGAAATCTGTATGCAGGTCAGGAAGCAACAGTTAGAACTAGACATGGAACAACAGACTGGTTCCAAATAGGAAAAGGAGTACGTCAAGGCTGTATATTGTCACCCTGCTCATTTAACTTCTATGCAGAGTACATCATGAGAAACGCTGGGCTGGAAGAAGCACAAGCTGGAATCAAGATTGCTGAGAGAAATATCAATCACCTCAGATATGCAGATGACACCACCCTTATGGCAGAAAGTGAAGAGGAACTAAAAAGCCTCTTGATGAAATCGAAAGAGGAAAGCGAAAAAGTTGGCTTAAAGCTCAACATTCAGAAAACGAAGATTATGGCATCCGGTCCTATCACTTCATGGGAAATAGATGGGGAAACATGGGAAATAGATGGGGAAACAGTGGAAACAGTGGCAGACTATTTTTGGGGGCTCCAAAATCACTGCAGATGGTGACTGCAGCCATGAAATTAAAAGACACTTAGTCCTTGGAAGAAAAGTTATGACCAACCTAGATAGCATATTCAAAAGCAGAGACATTACTTTGCTGACCACGGTCCGTCTTGTCAAGGCTATGGTTTTTCCAGTGGTCATGTATGGATGTGAGAGTTGGACTGTGAGGAAAGCTGAGCACTGAAAAATTGATGCTTTTGAACTGTGGTGTTGGAGAAGACTCTTGAGAGTCCCTTGGACTGCAAGGAGATCCAACCAGTCCATTCTAAACAAAATCAGTCCTGGGTGTTCATTGGAAGGACTGATGCTGAAGCTGAAACTCCAATACTTTGGCCACCTCATGCGAAGAGTTGACTCATTGGAAAAGATTCTGATGCTGGGAGGGATTGGGGGCAGGAGGAGAAGGGGACGACAGAGGATGAGATGGCTGGATGGCATCACGGACTCGATGAACCTGAGTCTGGGTGAACTCCGGGAGATGGTGATGGACAGGGAGGCCTGGCGTGCTGCAATTCATGGGGTCGCAAAGAGTCGGACACGACTGAGCAACTGAACTGAACTGAACTGATTCTCAATGCTTCTTTTATTTCTGAACTCCTCCATACAGCTCAGCTCCCAAAACAAGATGCTGTAATATATTGTTGGGGACACCAGTGACATGGCCCTCTCTCCTTTTTTTACAATATAGGAGATCACGAAGCAAAGCGGCAGTCCACCTCTGTTAGTCCTGTCTTTACTATAGCCCAGATTGATGAGCCTAACATCTGCACATTACTTTCATACATTCCCTTTTCCACCCCTCTGCAAGAGTACTTAGAGCTTTCTTCAGAACTTTATTGACTTAACTAAAGACGATGTGACTTATTTAAATAATCTGACCCAAGCTTGTACCACTTGTCATGGGACAAACCCTAATTCTAACATTCAACGCCTCCTTTCCCCACCCACCAAATTTGCGGGCATCTTCCCGCACAAGACTGGCAAGTAGATTTCACCCACATGCCACCCATAAAGAGGATTAAATTCCTCCTAGTCTTCTTAGATACATTTTCGGGATGGATCGAAGCTTTCCTGACTAACAAATGAGCCCCTACTGTGGCTTGCCTTATCCTCAATGAAATCCTCCCCAGGTGTGGAATGCCTTCCTCCCTCCAGTCTGACAAGGGGCCCGAGTTCATATCCCAAATCACCCCAAATATTGCACGGACCCTTCAAATTCCTTAGAAGTTTCGCATTCCTTATCACCCCCGGCCCTCTGGTAAGGTTGAGAGAGCCAACTGAGTTCTAAAAGAAACTCTGACCAAATTAACAATCGAACTCCATCAGGATTGAACTAAACTCCTCCTTTTAGCCCTCTTAAAGGTCCGGGCTGTACCAAAAAAACCTCTAAATATCTGTCCATTCGAGGCCATGTATGGGAGGCCCCTAGTACCTTTAGGACTCCCTCCACTTCCCATGATGGTCCTAAACTGCCATCCCACCCACCTTTTTCCTTACTTGCCCAGATATGAGATGCCCTTTGGCAACATATGGATAACCTACTCCCTCGATCACATCCCAATATCCCGTACCCATCCTTCCAAATAGGAGACAAAGTGTGTATGACAGTTCAGTTCCACTCAGATCTAACCCCAAAATGGCAAGGACCCTACATGGTAATTCTGCTGAACCCTACCGCTGCAAAATTAAAAGAAATCACCCCTTGGGTGCACATGACTCAACTGAAAAAGGTTATACAGCCCAATGATGAGAATGTTTATCAGACTAATACTTATCAAATTTCTCACACAGGCCCTACAACTCTAAAGTTCTCACGGCTTCCACCAGCCCCAACTGACAATGGATGAGCCTGTGGGTTTCACGGCTACAATTATTTCTGGAACACCTCCTGGCAGATATCTGGATCTTGAGTCCTCATGGACTGATGTTCAAACACGTTGAAGATTACGTCTTCACCCTGTGGCTGCAGGGACCCTTTTATAACTTTTACCCTTTTGAAATCCAATTCTTCTCCATAGTAGTCTATCTTATACTCACTTCCCCAAAGGTTGCTTAACATCTTCTTCTTATCTTCTCTCTTTCCTCTGACCCAAGAACTCTTTCAAAATCCTAACTTCAACTATTTATTCTGGACCCTTAATTCAACCCATACCTACAATTGGCTAAAAACTGCTGGATATGTCTATCCATAACTCCTCAGGGAGATTTAGCCCTCCCCACATCCATCCTTGACTGGACCACTGGTAACATATCCCTGCACCACTCATACGGTGGGGAGCCTTTATTCATCTCATATCTTAAATATCTTCACACTAGTGATCAAATCCAGAATTTGGACAAACTCTCAGAATCTTTGCTCACTGACCTTCCTTCCTACAATGGAAAACCTCCAACAGGAGGCCCTATCACCCAGAAAGTAACACTATTACAACCAGCTCCTTTTTGCGTATCTGCTGCTGCTAAGTCGCTTCAGTCGTGTCCAACTCTGTGCGACCCCATAGACAGCAGCCCACCAGGCTCCCCCGTCCCTGGGATTCTCCAGGCAAGAACACTGGAGTGGGTTGCCATTTCCTTCTCCAATGCACAAAAGTGAAAAGTGAAAGTAAAGTCACTCAGTCGTGTCCGACTCTTAGCAACCCCATGGACTACAGCCTACCAGGCTCCTCCATCCATGCGATTTTCCAGGCAAGAGTACTGGAGTGGGTTGCCATTGCCTTCTCTGTTTTTCATATCTAGAAATTCCCGAAATAGTTCATATGACCAACCTGTGGACATAATCCCTAAACCCATGTGCAACCATACCTCCACTTTACTCTTTGCCACTGGAAAGGCTATATATAATATTTCTGGTCCTACAGGACACTCTTTAACCTTTACAGGACGATTTCTTTCAGCATACTCATCCACTTCTTTCATCGTTGGGGCCATGTTAGCAGGGTCCCTGACCGTTCTTGAATGAACGATCAAACTCGGCCCCCCACCCCCACCTGCTGACTCCTCTTCGCCATCGACTTCAGCTGTTGTATTGTGACACCCGGCCTGCTTTTCTTGTGTGGGGCATCTACATATCTCCGTTTACCTACTAATTGGACCAGAACCTGCACTCTGGTATGCTCCAGTCGAAACATTTTTATAGCCCCCAGTGATCAACTCCTACCTATTCCTCTCATTCACAAGCAGATGAAACAAGCCACTCATGTCATTTCCCTCTTAGTGGGACTAGGGGTAGTGGCTAGAATTGGAACAGGAACTAACCACCTCCATCCAAAACTACCAGGCACTATCTAAAGACCTCTCAGACAGCCTCCAGGAAATAGCCCAAGCTCTAATAACTATCCAAAATCAACTCGATTCCTTGGCAGCCCTAGTATTACAAAACAGAAGGGGATTAGATCTACTACCTGCAGAAAAGGGAGGTCTGTGCCTTTTTCTGGATGAATCCTGCTGCTTCTATGCCAACCAGCTGGGTGTTGTCCAGGAAGCTGCAAAAAAACCTTACAGATCAAGCCTCTCGAATCCACCAGAGATTAAGCAACTCCTGGCAGTCATGGTTAATGGATTGGAACTGGATGCCTTGGGTTTTGCCCCTTCTCAGACCATTCATATTCATTATCCTCCTATTCACATTTGGACCTTGTTTGTTTAATCTTTTCCAGGGATTCCTCCAGGACTGAATCTGAGCCATTTCTCGAGATCAAGTCCCGACTGTTCTGCTCGAGACCCTGGCAGCTAGAATAAAAAATCAACACTACAGGCCTTAGACTTCCTTCCTCCCAGGCCACAAACCCCCGAACATTTATCAGCATGAAAAAGCCCTGAACATTGACAAGGCTCATCTCTTTCTCTTTTTATATATTCTTTACAGTCTGGAATGAAGGAAGCTACGCGGCTCAAATTAGCCTGGAGTTAAAACTCCCCTTCGGGTCTCTCCCACCATTCCATACAGAGCGAAGAACTTTCTCTCCCCAAGAAAGAAATGAACATTAAGATTGATTACGTTCAGCTCCCAGTTGGTCCCAGTCTCCGGCTGGTCTCAGGAATTCCTTGCCCCAGTTGTTGAAAGCTAACTAATCAAAGTAATCTTGAGGAAAACCAGACTCCCTCAAAACAACGTGTGTCTATATATATATATGTTTTCTATATATACCTACTCTTTTTTTTTTTACTTAGTGCCGCAGCTCAATGGTTTGATGGCTGTCCCTTCTCGCCTCATTAAATGTGATCTGTTCCTGTAGAGTCTCCGTCTCGTTCTTTCTCTGAACCTCGCCGTCTCTGGTTCCCTTCCCTTATAGCATCCTCTACCACAGTTCTCCTGCCCTGGACTCACTTGCCTAAACTCTCCCCCACACACTTTGTAAATGCAGAGAAACAAGACAAATGACCTCTGTCTTATCTCAAGGCTGTTGACTGGGACATAATAGATGATGAATGAATAGTTAGTTACATAAAGAATTGAGTATCCCCTGGATGAATGAATAAGATAAATACCCAATTCATGTCCTTTTAAGGGGAATTCAGCTATTTGGATCATGGAGTTGTAAGCTCTCCCACGTAACAACAAAACCTTAGCTCTTTCAAAATTAAAAGAGACTCTTTGGGGATTGGTTCACGATGGCAGAGTAGCAGGACGTGTGATCATGTCCTCCTGAGAGAGCACCAAAATCACAACTAGTTCTTGAACAGCCATCAACAGCAGGATGCTGGAACCCACTGAAAAAACATACTCCACATCCAAAGGAAAAGCCACAGAGAGATGGTAAGAGGGGCACAGTTACAATGAAAACAAATTCCACATCCACCGGATGGGCACTCCACAAACTGGAGAGCAATAATGAATAAAGGTTCTGAGCACTCCCCGCAGGCATCCCAGCCTGGGGATCTGGCAAAGGGACTAGGAATCCCCAGGGGATCTGACTTTGAAGGCTAGCCGGATTTGATTACAGGAACAGGACTGGGGACAACAGAGACTCCACTCTTGGAGAGCGTGCATAAAAGCTTGTGTGTACCAAGACTCAGGGGAAAGGAGCAGTGACCCCACAGAAGACGGAACCTGACCTACCTGCTAGTATTGGAGGGTCTCCTGCAGAGGGGAGGGGCAGCAGGGGCTTACCTCAGGAACTAGGGCATTGGCAGCAGCAGTCCTAGGAAATACACACTGGCTGTTATGAGCCTCCTTGGAGGTCACCACTAGCCCTACCACAGAGCCTGTATACTCCAGGGCAGGGTTGTCTCAGGTCAAACAACTAACAGGGAGGGAGAACAGCCCCATCCATCAACAGATTAGTGGATTAAAGTTTGGCTGAGCACAGGCCTGCCCACCAGAGCAAGGTCCAGTTTTTTCTATCCCAGTCCCTCTCATCAGCTGCACAAACCTCTTAGATACCCTAGTGGCTCAGATGGTAAAGAATCCACCTGCAATGCAGAAGATCTGGGTTAGATCCCTGGGTTGGGAAAATCCTCTGCAGAAAGGAATAGCAACCCACTCCAGGATTCTTGCCTGGAGAATTCCATGGACAGAGGACCCTGGTGGGCTACAGTCCATGGGGTTGCAAAGAGTCGTACACGACTGAACAACTAATACTACCACACTCCACCAGAGAGCAGACAGAAGGAACAAGAAGAACTACAATCCTGCAGTCTCCAGAAAAAAAAAAAAACCCACAATTCCAGGAAGTTACACAAAACGAAAAGAGGACTTTTTTCTCAGATGAAGGAACAACAAAATAAAAAAACCTCAGGAAAACAACTAAATTACTGAAGTACAAACTGGCAGTCTTCCAGAAAAAGAATTCAGAATGATTGAATCAGGAGGGAAGTGGGCAGGTCACAACTTGTAAAAGGACATAGCCTGAGAACACAACATAAACTAATTAGAACCAAATAGGTTCAAGATGGTGGCCGAGTTGACTTCCGCTAGACCTTTAAACACTCATTGTTATTACATCAGCAAGCTAGTGATACACCCACAGGCACCAAGACAGTTCCAAGGCTGACCATCAAAGACCAAAAAGCGAGTGATGGCTCAATTCCTAGAAATCTTTGCCCTTTCCCCAAAATAGTTGGAATAATCTTCCTACTCATTCAGTTCAGTTCAGTTCAGTTTCTCAGTTGTGTCCGACTCTTTGCAACCCCATGAATCACAGCACGCGAGGCCTCCCTGTCTATCACCATCTCCCGGAGTTCACTCAGATTCACGTCCATCGAGTCAGTGATGCCATCCAACCATCTCATCCTTGGTCGTCCCCTTCTCCTCTTGCCCCTAATCCCTCCCAGCATCAGAGTCTTTTCCAATGAGTCAGCTCTTCACATGAGGTGACCAAAGTACTGGAGCTTCAGCTTTAGCATCATTCCTTCCAAAGAAATCCCAGGGCTGATCTCCTTCAGAATGGACTGGTTGGATCTCCTTGCAGTCCAAGGGACTCTCAAGAGTCTTTTCCAACACCACAGTTCAAAAGCATCAATTCTTCAGTGCTCAGCTTTCTTCACAGTCCAACTCTCACATCCATACATGACCACTGGAAAAACCATAGCCTTGACTAGACAGACCTTTGTTGGCAAAGTAATGTCTCTGCTTTTGAATATGCTATCTAGGTTGGTCATAACTTTCCTTCCAAGGAGTAAGAGTCTTTTAATTTCATGGCTGCAATAACCATCTGCAGTGATTTTGGAGCCCCCAAAAATAAAGTCTGACACTGTTTCCCCATCTATTTCCCATGAAGTGATGGGACCAGATGCCATGAACTTAGTTTTCCGAATGTTGAGCTTTAAGCCAACTTTTTCACTCTCCTCTTCACTTTCATCAAGAGGCTTTTTAGTTCCTCTTCACTTTCTGCCATAAGGGTGGTGTCATCTGCATATCTGAGGTGATTGATATTTCTCCCTGCAATCTTGATTCCAGCTTGTGCTTCTTCCAGCCCAGCGTTTCTCATGATGTATTCTGCATAGAAGTTAAATAAGCAGGGTGACAATATACAGCCTTGATGTACTCCTTTTCCTGTTTGGAACCAGTCTATTGTTCCATGTCCAGTTCTAACTGTTGCTTCCTGACCCACATATAAGTTTCTCAAGAGGCAGGTCAGGTGGTCTGGTATTCCCATCTCTCTCAGAATTTTCCACAGTTTATTGTGATCCACACAGTTTAAGGCTTTGGCATAGTCAATACAGCAGAAATAGATGTATTTCTGGAACTCTCTTGCTTTTTCCATGATCCAGCAGATGTTGGCAATTTGATCTCTGGTTCCTCTGCCTTTTCTAAAACCAGCTTGAACATCAGGGAGTTCACAGTTCACATATTGCTGAAGCCTGGCCTGGAGAATTTTGAGCATTACTTTACTATCATGTGAGATGAGTGCAATTGTGCGGTAGTTTGAGCATTAATTACCTAGTCCATAAAAGCTAACCACACCACATTTCAAGGCCACTCCTGATGGACCGCGCTCTTTCTGTGGAATGTTTCTCTCTAAATAAATCCACTTCTTACCTACCACCTTTTCTCTCATCAAATTCTTTCTGTGACAAGACATCAAGAACCTGAGCTTCATTAGTTCCTGAAACCAGCTGTGTGATCTCAGTAGAAGACCATGCGTTGAGTCCCAGCCACATAGGTTAGCATCTCAAACTGGGTTTTGGCAGGGTTTAAGTCCCAGCACAGGGGTTCACATCCCAATCTAAGTGAATGTTTTCATAATGATAGTGAAGATGATCCAGGGTCTTGGAAAAAAGAGTGGAGAAAATGCAAGAAATAATTAATAAATACTTGGAAGAACTAGAGAACAAACAATGATGAATAATACACTGGAAGGAATCAAT
Source organism: Ovis aries (assembly GCF_016772045.2). NCBI lineage: Eukaryota > Metazoa > Chordata > Mammalia > Artiodactyla > Bovidae > Ovis > Ovis aries. The sequence goes on from NC_056059.1 coordinate 105,941,933, forward strand.
CACGGAATAATAGAGGTAGAAGAACAGGTAAGTGACCTGGAAGACAGAATGGTAGGAATCACTGCCACAGAACGTAGTAGAGAAAGAACAGTGAAAAGAAATAGAGACAGCCTAAAGAGACCTCTGGGACAACATTACATGCACCAGCATTCATATTAAAGGGGTTCCAGAAGGAGAAGAGAGAGAGGAAGGACCAGAGAAAATATTTGAAGAGATAATAGCTGAAAAATTCCCTAATATGGGAAAGGAAATAGTCAACCAAGTTTAGGAAGTACAGAGAGTCCCAGAAGGATAAATTCAAGGAGGAACACATCGAGACACACAGTAATCAAATTGACAAAAATTAAAGACAATGATAAAAGATTAAAAGCAACAAGGGCAAAATGACAAATAATATACAAAGGAATTCACATAAGGCTATCAGCTGATTTCTCAACAGAAACTTTGCAAGCCAGGAGGGAGTGGCATGATATATTTAAAGTAATGTAGAATTATAACCAAGAATACTTTTCCTAGCAAGGCTCTCTTTCAGATTTGACAGAAAAATCAAAAGCTTTACAGACAAGCAAATGTTAAGAGAATTCAGCACCACCAATCCAGCTTTACAACAAAAGCTTAAGGAGCTTCTCTAGGCAGGAAACACAGGAAAAGGAAAAGAACTACTACAACAAATACAAAACAATTAAGAAAATGGTAACAGAATCATATATACTGATAATTACCTTAAATGTAAATGGATTCAGTGCACCAGCCAAAAGACATAGATTGGCTTGTGGTTGTTGTTTAGCTGTTAAGTAGACTGTGTCCAACTCTTTTGCAACCCCATGGACCATAGCCTGTCAGCTTTCTTGGTCCATGGGATTTCTCAGGCAAGAATACTGGAGTGGGTTGCCACTTCCTTCTCCAGAGGATCTTCCCTGTCTCCTGCATTGGCAGGTGGATTCTTTACCACTGAGATACCAGGGCTGGGTGAATACAAAAACAACACCCCTATATATAGTGTCTAAAAAGGATACCTCAGACCTAGGGACACATATAGACGGAAAGTTAGGGGATGGGAGAATGTATTCCATGCAAAAGAAAATTAAAAGAAAAATGGAGTAGCAATACTCATATCAGACAAAATAGACTTTAGAACAAAGGCTGTTATAAGAGGCAAAGATGGACACTACATAATGATCAAGAGATCAATCCAAGAAGATGATATAACAATTGGAAATCTATATGCACCCAACATAGGAAGGAGTGCCTCAGCATTAAAGTCAACTACTAACAACCATAAAGGGAGAAATTAACTATAACAGAAATATAGTGGGGGACTTTGACATTTTCATCAATGGATAGATCATCCGGACAGAAAATAAGAAAAGACAGGCCTTAACTGACACAACAAACCATATGGACTTAATTATTATGTATAGAGCATTCCACCCAAAAGCAACACATTACACATTCTTCTCAAGTGCACATGGAACATTCTCTAGGACTGACCACATCCTGGGCCACAAGGTGAGCCTTGGTAAATTTAAGAAGATTTAAATCATATCAAGCATCTTTTCTGATCACAATGCTAAGAGATTAGAACTGCACTACAAGAAAAAAAAAAAACAGTAAAAATCACAACACGTAGTAGCTAAACAATATGCTACTAAACGACCAGTGGACCACTGAAGAAACTGAAGAGGAGATTTAAAAAAAATACCTAGAGACAAATGAAAATGAAAGCACAGTGGTCCAAAACCCATGGGATGCAGCAAAAGCAGTTGTATATTTTATTTATTTGGCGGGGCTGAGTCTTAGCTGTGGCACCTGGGATCTTCAGTCTTCTTTGTGGCATGTGAGATTTTTATTTATTTTTTTAGTTGTGGCCTGTGGGATTTAGTTCTTTGACCAGGGGTTGAACTTGGGCTCCCTGCACTGGGAGTGTGGAGTCTTAGGCACTGAATCACCAGGGAAGTCCCTCAGTCTGCTTTTAACTGGAACAAGTTAACTTTTTTAACTTTTTTAACTTTTCTGAATTGGCCATGTATGGCGATATTTTCAGTTGTCACAACTGGGGCAGGGGTGCTCCTGGTGGTGCTACACACTACTGTGGGGTGTAGAGGCCAGAGACACTTCTAGGCCAACTGTGATGCCCAGAATAGTTCGTGGCAATACAGACTTTGCCTCTCCCCTGAGGGCTGGTGATGACATTGCTAGCTACAAATTTGTTTCAGTTAAAAGCAGACTGAGGGGCTTGCCTGGTGATCCAGGGTGCCACGACTAAGATACGGTGCAGCCAAATAAATAAATATATGATTTTTAAAAGGGAGATTGAAAAGCTGAAATGGACAGGGACCACTTAGAGAAGATTTTACAAGTTATGTCCAAAAAGCCAAAGAATTGATAAAGCTGTTCATCAGAAAGTGAAGAAATGGGTGGTACTTTTCTATGCTATGTCCACCAAAGTCAGAAATGTGTTTGTGGCTGAGATGGGGATAAAGGTAGCTTTCTACCAGGCCAGACAGTGATTGTGGCCATTTAATTTGACCAAGCCTGAGAACTAGAATCATTTTGATGAAGTACTTTGCATCTTTCTAACATTATCAATATTGTTTCCATACCCAGTGAACTAGATGCTATAACAGAAAGGACAAAAGGGAGAGAGGGAAGGAGGAATTAAAGAAGGCATAATTGTCAAAAAGCTGAGTTATCTGGGAGCACGTTTCTTGACCTGACTTCATGAACTACAAATCACATTGGGCCAAGCATCTCAGCTCATATCCACTTGCTTCAAGCTTAATTTGTCCAACCGTGGTCTCCACTGCTCCCCCAAGTTCCATATGAACTGCAAGGAGGCTGGAAACATAGGGACCAACCCGTATTTGGTGATGCACAAACTGGCTCTGCCAATTTTGTTCAGGGTGGCCAAGGGTCCCACTAAGATACAGGTTTCCCAGTGCTTCCTACATGAGCAGTGGCCCAATTCCGGTTAATGAAATCCAGTTGGAAGCCAGTAGTAATTCCAGGAAGAAGTCTTCATATAATCATCACTTCTTCCTCCTTCATCTTCCTTCTTTGGTCTTTTCTGGAATGCAGATATGACTTTGGAGGGAGAGTCACCAAAAAGAAGATGAGGCAACAACCTAAGAATGAAAGATACCATTTAAAGATGGTGGAGCCAATGGGCAGGAGCCGGGACAGTGACGATTTCATGGAGGCGTACACAGGACTGGCTCCCGGTTAGCCCCCAGTTGCTCTGACCTGTCTGAAAGCAGTTGCCAAGGGGGACAGTCAGAGATCTGGGAAGGGGAGCAACCAGGCTCTCTGGCTCCTGTTGAGGTTGGCCTGTGAGAGGAACCAAGTCCTATTCTTGACCACCACTCTCCTTGGGTGGTGAAGGCAGAAGAAGGGGACGATGGGGGTTGAGGTGGTAGGATGGCATCACTGACTCGATGGACATGAGTTTGAGCAAGCCCCGGGAGTAGGTGGTGGACAGGGAAGCCTGGCATGCTGTGGTCCATGGGGTTGCAGAGTCAGACATTACTGAGCAACTGAACTGAACTATACTCCTTGGGTACTGGTACTAGTGCCTCCTTGCATGCCCTCAGGCCCAGAGTCCTGCTGATTGAATTCCCTGGTGCTTCCCCATCACTGTCTCCTCCTGGTCTCCTTAACCTCACTCACATCTCTCCAAGTAGTCCTTCATTCAAGCATCTTCAGTTAACTCTTCAAGCTGCCATCAATCTCAGGCATACAAACGTGGACAGGCAGCTCACTGCTTCAAAGGTGGCGCATCCCACTCTAGAACCACAATTTGTCTCTCTGTGTCTTCTACTCTGGTCTTTTGTCTTTGGCTGTACTGAGTCTTTGCTGCAGCTCAAGGGCTTCTCATTGTGGAGTATGAGGCTCAGAAGTTGCTACTTTTGAGCTTGGTTGCCCCTCAGTCTGTGGGATCTTAGTTTCTCAACCAGGGATTGAACCTCCATCCCCTACATTGGAAGGCAGATTCTTAATCACTAGACCACCAGGGAAGTCCCTACTCTTTGGTCTCAGTTCTGCACTCTGACATAATGAACTTCCAGTATAATCTGATTTCAAGTCTATATTCTCCTCTCTGAAGGAGTTCAAATGCTGGCCCCAAATTACCCAGCTAATAATTCTCAGTTGCAACATCTATTATGTGGGGATAACACCCATACCCATGTAGGACTATTGTGAGAATTATGCAAACAATATATGCAGGATTGTCAGGTTTAGCAAAAAAAAGAAAAAAGAAAAATAATACAGGATGTCCAGGTACATTTAAATTTCAGATTGACAATGAATACTATTTTGTGTATGTTTGCACAATATTTGGGATATTTGTTGCTCAGTTGCTGTCCTATATGAAAGCCCATGGATTGCAGCATGCCAGGCTTCCCTATCCTTTACTATCTCCCAGAGTTTGCTCAAATTTATGTTCAGGTGGCACTAGTGGTAAAGAACCCATCTGCCACTTGGGTTCAATCCCTGGGTCAGGAAGATCCCTTGGAGAAGGGAATGGCAACCCACTCTAGTATTTCTGCCTGGAGAATCCCATGGACAGAGGAGCCTGGTGGGCTACAGTCTATAGGGTCACAAACAGTTGGACACAACTGAAATGACTTAGCACACAGGTCCATTGAGTCAATGATGCCATCCAACTGTCCCATCCTCTGTCGACCCCTTCTCCTCCTGCCCTCAGTCTTTCCCAGCATCAGGGTCTGTTCCAATGAGTCAGCTCTTCTCATCAGGTGGACAAAGTATTGGAGTTTCTGGTTTTGGATATACTTGTATTAAAAAATGATGTGTTGCTTATCTGAGGTTCAAATGTAACTGGGACTTCTGTTTTATCTGATGAAGAGCACATTGCCTGGCCTTTACGTGGTCCCCAGTGAATAGTAGTAGCTGATATTCTTCTTTTTCTTAATCCTTTTTTCTCCCAGCACCTAACACAGTACTAGACACAATGCTCAGGAAAACAACTGTCTTTGAATAAAGAAATGAATGAACACATGGAGAAACTGAGAACCAGGGAGGCAATCTGACTGAAGTGAAAGTTACCCAGCTGCTAAGTGACAGAAAAGAGCCTGGAACTTGGGCATCCTTACTTCTGGCCCAGCTTTCCTCTCTCCACATCAGATAGTGAGACAAAGTGGAGAAAGCTGCCCAACAGGACGTGATCCAGGGATGGCATTGAGTGGATCTCCAGTTCCCTGGAGACAGTCTTTATTTTTCACCTCACACAGTAATTATATTCTCACTTTAAAATGAAGGAATAATTAATATTAACTTTACTAAACTGCTTCTTCAGTGCTGTGGATTAGAGTAAAAAAAAATTCCTTTTCTCCCTGGCAATTTTTTTCCCCCTTTGAAAAAAGAAATCATTAGAAGTTAAAAATTAGAAGCATTTTTTTTGTGTACCTAAATAATCAGGGGGAAATTTGAAGCTTGTTTTTATTCTATAATAAAATGTGAAATTATTGCTTTTAAAGATTATCTGATTCAGTGGTTGTCAAACTGTTTTCAGTAAAATTACTTCTATAAATAAAATCTTATATAGAGTCTCAACATATGTGTTAAGTGAGGTATTTAGAAGTTAAAAATAGTATGCTCTAAGCTCAAGCATATAATCAGTGTAACTTCAGAATACAGTTTAGAAATGACAGCTAAACTTCAGATGGGTACTGAAGCTTTATATCATATTTTTATCACATGTGGTTGGAACTTCATATCATCTTTATATCATGTGTGGTTGGAGTTTTATATCAGTTTCAATAATTTCAGTAATCAAATATTACTTCATTTTGTTTCAGTCATAGAGTTTGAGGAAAACTTTGGTTCATGCAGAATAGGGGCAACTAAAGACAGATTTTTAAAATTCACCTTGCAATCCAAGGATACTGTTAACAGAGATGTTAGGAAACACTGCAGTCCCAGATCTGCCTGAAAGCAAACCAGAGTTAGCAAGGCAAGCAAATGCCTGACATTAGAATTTGGCTGGGCGTGGGGTGCCTAGCCTGGACTACGTTCTCCACCCACTACTCCAGCCACCCAGGTCTCTGCAGGTAGGTATGGTCAGAGGACTAATGTTTCCCCAAAGTGGGAGTGGAAATGATGGGTGTTTGGGCCCTAAAGACCACTTGTGTGCCTCCTTCCTCTGAAGGTGAGTCCACAATACAGAAGCAACTCTACCTTAACCAGGACAACAAGACAGGTTACAGAAGGGCCCCAAGGACACCCAAGGACCTAGAATAATCATCTGGAGTTCTTAAGTTCCATGAGCCCAAGAGCCTCCTTTTCAATAGTTAATGATGTTTCTGATGAGGCTGGTGAGGTGAGGAGTGGAACAAATGTGATTTTTTTGGGTATTGTATAAAATGTTAACACTGGAAAGATCTGCATAAATTAATGAACCAGTATTTTTCAAATAGTCAAAGAATGATTTAAAACTATGCATAGATCAAAGATGAATTGAGTGAATTTTAATATAGCAGAGTACATAAAGTTTATAATGGTTTCGATTCCACCTTTCAGTTAACCTTGAAGAAATTTCTACTTCTTGAGTTTTGGTATAGTGTCGAAGAGGAATATCTGCAATTCTCTGAAAACAAGTAATTGTCCCTTTTCCAAGTGTGTATCAGTGCATGGCCACATTTTCTTTATAAATTTCAACTAAAAGATGTATTTTGTAGATTGGAGAACCCAGACATTAAAGAAATTTTCCAAAGTACTGATACAAAGCAATGTCATTCTTCTACTATTTTTATTTGTATGTTTTGGAAAATATAATTATTTTTCTTAAAGATGTATTAACATGGAATGGGTTTAAAATTGTTAATACTAGATTCATACATCAATAACCATTTTCCCCTTGGTTTTCCATTTCTAATCCAGTGTCAATAGATAAAATTTGATAGATAGTTTTGTTGATAGATAAAGCTCATACAAGCAAAAGCTCTTTGGGGGTCTCTAGTAATTTTCAAGAGTGTCAAGAGACCACAAGTCACTGCTCTGGTTTATATTCCAAGGGGGCAGCTGGGGCTCAGAAGTCCAGGCAGGCGATGTGAAGCTTTAACAGGCTCAGGGTTGCACCCATACTGGGCACATTCATATAGGATGGGACCCAAGACCCAACACTTCTCCCAGTAATTCTTGATTCCAGTACAGGAACTACTGAGAGAAGTATTTTCATACCACTGTGGGCTGGTTTGGTGATCAATACAATGATGTAATTGCAGTGATCAGTGGTCAGCAGTAAACATGGAAAAACAATCTTTTGTAGCAAGGAACTCCATTCCAGCACATTCTCATATGTGCAGCACATTCTCATATGCACACAGATGCACTTTTCAATTATCTACATAGTCATTTAAGAGGAGAAATGCTCCCAAAGAGCTTCATAGGAGCCAACATTCTTCTAATTGAACTTCATCCTACCAACTGAGAGGAAGGCTTGGAGAAGATGCTGACTTGCCCCAAGGTCATACCGTTAAGCCCCTCAGAACTGGGACAGAATCCCGTCGCTTAGTTCAGCTTTCTCCCCATGTTGCCTCTCTAGGGCCAATGCAAGTCCGTGCTCAGCCCTGAGCTGGCAGCCGAGCAATCGGGTGCGTGCTGCTCCCTCCAGCTGTGGGTCCTTGCCAGCCATTGCTGATTGATTTTGGATCAAGTCAAAGTTCCAGATTTTATTCTCTAGGTCTCCAAATACACTGCAGATGGTGAGTGAAGCTGTGAAATAAAACAAGAAAAAAACACTTGCTCCTTGGAAGAAAAGCTGTGACAACCTAAACAGCATATTAAAAAGCAGAGACATCACTATACCAACAAAGGTCCGTACAGTCAAAGTTACGGTTTTTCCAGTAGTCATGTACAGATGTGAGAGTTGGACCACAAAGGCTGAGCACTGAAGAATTGATGCTTTTGAATCGTGGTGCTAATGAAAACTCTTGAGGGTCCCTTGGAATACAAGATCAAACCAGTCAATCCTAAAGGAAAGCAACCCTGAATTGGAACCCTGAACTAGGATTGCTGCTGAAGCTGAAACTCCAATACTTTGGCCACCTGATGTGAAGAGCTGACTAATTGGAAAAGACTTTGATGCTGGGAAAGATTGAGGGCAGAAGGGGCCAACAGAGAATGAGATGGTTGGATGGTATCACCAACTCAATGGACGTGAGTTTGAGCAAACTCCGGGAGACAATGAAGGGCAGAGGAGACTGATGTGTTGCAGGGTCAGAGAGTTGGGCATGACTTAGTGACTGAACAACTACACAGTTCCAGGCAGCTCAGCAAGGCCCTGGGATCCTTATAACCCTCTCAGATGACCAGAGCTGGTCTGCAAGAAATGACACTGGTGCACAAAGTTATCACCCCTGCCCTGCATGGAGCCCTGAGGGCAGACCCCACACAAGGAATGAGATCTGGAGCTGAGGCTGTGAGCACACATCCTATGCTAAACTCACAAGGCCTAAGCTCACTGTAAGCTCACAAAGGCTACCTACACCCACCTTCTCTCTCCAAAGATTAACACAAGTGGCTTCTTATTTCCACATTCAATTGTCTTGTGAAGGTCTCTGAATACAAACATCTCCTGCTTTGAAATGAGTTGGATATAGGGTATACTCAAGTTCTGCTGTAAAATGTTCTAGTTCTATGAGTGAAGGGACTGAGTGAGGGAGGTAGCCCCAAGGCTGGCTGGTAAACACCCTCCTCACTCCCTCCCTCTTCTTGGCCCTCTATACCTGAAAGCCTCGTTTTAAACTCTGAGCCTGGTGTCTTAATGTCTGCAGTCTATATGCATTATTCTGTTTTTGGTCATATGTTTGGAAAACCTTCCCACGTGTGGACATAAAAATTTCCATTTATAAAATTACACCAAGTGTCAAACATACTTAGACATGCTTTTGCCTAGCATGTGCTGAAAATATGGATGCCATTCACCATAATTTAACATTTTACGGTGTTCCCCCACCTTCGATGCAGTACCAGTCTTCTCTCCTTGACCATTATTTTTGTCATTCTAAGGAACACTCAGGCTTGTGTGTACTGTATGCCTGCATGTTTTCTTCCAGCACTCTTAAAACTGCTGCTTAAAATCCAAAACTTGGATCTACTTTTAGACCCTGGGTCTGATCTGATGACATGGCAAGAGATTCTTTTTTCAGACTGTTAGCCAGTTTTATCCAGCTTACTTAATAGTCACTTAATACCCACTGATGAGGGTACCTGGCCTCAGTCCAAACTCATACCGGAACAAAGCAGTCCTGTACTTGTGTCCTCTGGTGACCCTCACTTCAGTTATTATAGACTAACATTTCTCTTCCACTTTTAGCTCCTTTTTATACATGAACTGTAGAAGCAGTAAGAACAGAAAGGGAAATTTTTTATTGGGTCTGCAAATTTATAAACGTCTTTATGATGCTGTCTTTCTAGCCAAGAATAAGATAGTCTTTCCATTACTAATTTAAATGCTTGGGAATTTAGTTTTTTTCAACATCGGAATGCGTACTATTTTTTACTTCTCAAGGCAGTACCAGAAACGTTACGAACTGCCACAGAACTTGAGCATCAGGCAGGACTGCACTCAACCTGTAGGATACTTTCAGTACACAGAGAAATTCAGGTACAGAGAAGTGAGGTGGTCCAGGACACACAGTATTGGGGAGTTGGGGCAAGAGGGGATCCTGAGGTTCCATGCCTTCCCGAACTCCCCCTAGGCTGCATGCCACTGAAGACACCCAGGCCATGGGGTCCCATGTAGCTTTCCATTCCCCCCCTCCACGTGTCCCCATCACACAAAGTCAGCGATCCACAGTGAAGAGAAAAGATATTTAATAATTTCTGTCTAATCTCTTAAAGCGCTCAAAGTATTTCCACAAGTGCAAGGGGAGGGCCTGCTCTCAGCCAGCATTTTACCAGTGATTCCGACAAACGCAAAGAGACTCCAAATCACCGTGCTTTATATACTTATTTTAATATCCGCACTGGAAAAGAAAAGGAAGGTGTAAATGAGGACGAGTTAGTTTACAGTGACTCCATCTTTGCCTTTTAAATTAATCTGTTCTCTCGAGGGCAGAGAATAGAAAGACAAGAAAAAACATCAAAGCACAAGAGTGAACTGGTGAGCAGGATGCCTCCCGTCCGGTTAACAAAGGATCCGAAGGCCTGGAGGCAGCGCAGTAAACACTGACAGGCATGGATTAAGATACACTGGAAAAAAAAAACAAAACCAACCCACGATTCCATTCCCAAAATCAAGCACAGAAACTGACAGTGAAACGCGGAGTTCCATGTGCGCCCGTCAGCCTGACACCTGCGCCACTTGCTCCACAGCATTGGCCCTGCTGGCCCCTCTTCTTGCAGGTACAGAAACCGGGAAGGACCCCGCAGGGCGGGTAGCACGAGGGGCTGCAAACACCCCGGGAGCCACGGGAGGGTCTGTGTGCTTTGGAGGCTCTGCCTCTGGAATGTTCTGCGCGGCAAGCGGTGGGTCTGAGTCAGGCGCCACACGTGGTTGAAGGTGCCCGCTTGATTTCCCATGTGCAAATGGTCAGGGTCTAAAGCTTTCAGAACTTGGGACAGACAGGATGGCCCAGCGAGCTGGCAGGTGGGCGGCGGGGGCCCCTCCCTCCAGGGGGCGGGGCCAAGGGTGGGCACGAGGTGAGGCCCCTCCCCCGGGAGGCAGGGTGGGCGGGACCGAGGTGAGGCCCCTCCCCTGGGAGGCGGGGCTGGGGCGGGGCAGAGAGGAGTGACAGAGGCGGAGCTGCATTCACCCCGCGTCCCTGATTCGGTCTCCGGTCGGTGAGGAGGGCTCCTCAGTAGGCGATTGTCCACTCTTTGACAGAGGCGTCGTGCGAGGTCGTGACCAGCGTGTGCTCGTCCAGCCAGGCCAGGCTGCTCACATGGTGGAGCCGGTGCGCATCTAGGGAGGAGGAGGAGGCGGCTTTTGAGCTCTGCGGCCACGGGGACACCCTGGGCCGAGATTACCCGCAAGGGTCACGGGAGAAACCCAACACGATCCTCCTGCTCAACCAGACCCCCTTGCCCTCTTCTCAGCAGGGGAGAGTCTAGGTGATGGGAGGGGCAGTGGCTGGGCTCCTCAGCACCTACACCCGTGCTGGGACCCCTGACACCTGGCAATTAGCAGGCAGCCACCCCTGGCTGCAGCTTCCTGGTACCAGCAGGGTACCACGAACCTCCCACAGAGGGGTGGAACTGCCCCTCCCCCCAGGGGTGCAAGTCTGTCTTTCTGTGCCTAAGGCAACAATATACAGACAACACACAGACAGTACACAGTGTTAATTCTGGTAGGACCAAGGCCACAATGAATAAAAAGGCTGAGAACACAGGCTAGGGAACCCTTGCACAGAACAACCTGACCTCAGGCCAGTGCACATTCAGTGACCTGTGACCTGCCCCCTGCCACAGCCCAGACCCAAGGACTGGACTTCCCACCCTCTACTCTGAGAGCTCCTTGCTGCATCTTGAACTTGAGTCTTCCTACAAAACCAGCACTCCTTCCTGCAATCTGGTTTTGCTCCGCTAACTCTGCTCTGCTCCCCACCCCCATCCTGAACCAAGGAGTAAGCCTGCCTGCACACCTCAGGACAGCCCACTGGTGCCCACCCCCCCCCACCACCACCTGAGAAAGAGCTCTTGATGGGGGGTGGGGATGGGGCCTGACACAGAACTTTTCTGAATAGTAGAAGATCCCATTTACATTCAACATAAAAGGCTCCCTGTTGGGTAGAGACTGAATGGAAAGGGACGAGAGGCCGCATGAGGTGGTGGGAGGTGGGGACACGGGGACAGGAGAACTGAGATCCACCCTGGATGGACATGGTTGCTGGATGGATGCTGGGAACAGTGTCCTCTGCACGTCCACCTGGACCAGCAGAGATGTTTGCTGGACGGCCAGGCCTCCCGAGGGGGCCACCTCCCCAAAAGCACCGAAGGGACCCTTAGGCCCTGGGGATGCCTCTCTGGAGCTGCTCGGGGAGCTGAGGTGGGTGGGAGCATCACCTTGGATCTTGACCCTGGTCTCAGGGTCACTCAGGGTCCACACGTACACCATCATGTCCATGCCACCCGAGGCAAAGTGCTCGTTGTCTGGAGACCAGGCCAGGCAGACGATCTTCGCGTGGTGTCCATAGAAAACGTTGTTCTCCTGGATGTGGATTGAAAAGAGGTGGCAGGTCAGGGTCTGGGCCAGAGTGAGTGGGCTTCATCTCACCTAAGTTCAGGCTTCTCACCAACTCACCGACCCCTCGTAACACCCCCAGGCTGCCCACTGGCTCAAAGGCACAGACAGGAGCAGTCCAAGATCAAGCAGTAGCCACCGCACCCCTCCCAGGACCCTGGGACCCTGGGGCTGTCCTCCTAACATGTATCCATGGGCCACACGTGCCCACTTGCCTGTAGAGCTCTCTGCCCTAGGGAGGGGACAGTCAGAAAAGTAGGAACAGAAAGCACGAGAAGGTCCTACTTGGCATGGACCGGGCCCTACGTGTGTATGGACAGAGGAAGTGGCTGCCCCCCAGACACACACCACTGCCCTGGAGCCCGAGTCGGATAGTGTGGTCTGCAGGCAGACATCTGTCCAGAGGAGCACGTGTCTACAGTGTGTTCCAGCCTCGAGCCGCTATCTTACCAAACAGGTCAATGTGAACAGAAAGTTAATGCTCTCTAACTAAAGGAACGCTTTTACTTCGAGTATTCCACCTTGTTCTTAATTCCTAGATTAACCATGATTTTCAAGTTTGCCTCTTTCATTTTTTGTTGAGTCTACTCTGCAGATTACTCAGCATGCTGTAAACTTGTTATATGCAAATGAAACCACTTAAGATGTGATAAACGCAGGATTTGATAAATGTGCTACTCAGGTGGAAGGAACCTCCTAGGAGGTGGAATGTTCTTTATGTTGACGGAGGTGTGGGTCGCAGTCAGAAGCAAAGCACGAGTATATACTTATGATCTCATTCATTCTTCATTATATGTAAATCTTACAGCTAAAACTAAGAAACCACCAAACTCTAGTCAATATGTGGGCTGATATACTTAATGGCAAAATGTACACTAACAAATTAGATTTCTAGATGGGTAATGTGACACAGTAAAACGGTAATGGCAGAATCAAGGTGGCAAAGTCTTTGGACTCTGCTATAAGTTTCAAAGCTATCCTAAGGGTTGGAAGTTGGGGGTGGGGGAGGTTGGCTTGGTGGGGGGACTGGAGGGACCCCTCCCCCGATCTGGCCTGCGGTCCAATCATGCCAGCTCCCTCACACCCAGAGGGTGACCGGAGCCCTCTGGAGTGCAGTCTCTTGTGAAACGGGTCTAAGGCTTCCTCACGCCTCCTAGGCCAGTGCCATCGGCTGTCTTACTCAGGGCCGGATGAGCTTCTGGGGTCCTGGCAATGGGGTCCTCTTTCACTCATCCACTGCCCAGGGACCACCCCCTACCCCGAGTGCAAGGCCACGTCTGGACGACCAGCACTCACACTTGGCAGGACTTTAAGTGGCAATGATATCCAAGAAAAAAAAAACCACCTAGCCTAAGCCCTTTGACAGAGAAGGTCCCAGAAGTCACCGGGCAATACCGCCGAGGTGAACCTACCAGCCCGATTTCACAGCAGCCTCGCTCCCACTCGGGCCCCTAACTTTTTGGCAACGTTGCTAGGAGCCCACAAACTGCTGGACAGCAGAGGAAGTCTCCTTGGCCCACGTCATTCATGCTCTGGGAGCAACAAAACCGCATGTCCTGTGCACCCGCCCCATCAGTGATGACCGGCGAGAGAGGCTGTGGACCCCTCCTGCCATCTGTGCTGCCTGGTGTGGGGCTGGGGCAGGCGGCCCGCCCACTCACCGAGTAGCCGTCGGCAACGCTGAAGACCGTGACCACTTTGCTGGCGTCGCACACGGCGAGGAAGGCGCCGTCGTGAGAAAACGCCAGGTCGGTCACGGGGCCCTTGGCTTCCAGAAGCTTGCCCTCGTCCTTCAGCGTGGTGCCCAGGATGGAGTAGAGGCGGACGTTCCCATCCTGCGGGAGGACAGAGGGGCTGCAGGTCACTCCCCTGACATGGGCGCCTGTGCCCACAGATAACACGTGCGCCCTCCCCCCCCCCCCCCCCCCCCCCCCACCCCACCCCCGACTCTCCCGAAGCCCATCCTCCTGGAGGGAGGGGCCCAAGTATCCGTAAGAAGCAGTGCTTTTCCTCCCCACCAACTGCTGCCCGGCTTGGCCACATGCCAGCTCAGGTACCAGGAGAACTACCCCTTTGTCCCCAGGTTACCAGAGGACACATCCTACAATCCAGCAGCAGCTCTGGTGGCTGGCTTAGCATAGTGGGCAGAATTACATGAAAAGAGGTTTAATTATCTTAAAATCACATCAAACTGTGGATCCCAGCCTCCCCAACCCCAATTGTGACGTGGGTGTTTGGGTGCTCATGAGACTGCCCTTTTTATAAAACTTCCAGTATGTTCCAATCAAGTGTCCACAGGCTGAGCTCTGAGAAGCATCTATACAGGTCTTAGGTCTCCAGCAAGGGCCCCTCGTCCAACCTGACCGTGCACTCAGCTTCACCATCTGTCCTGTGCCCTGTACCCCATGTCCCTCCCCGGCCCAGCAGATCCCCTCGGGCGCCAGGCTTCTCTCCCTGCTCTGTCCAGCCTGTCCTAGCAAACGCCCCATCCTTGTGGGGTCCTGGCACTTCTCTTCAGGGGCCAGGAGGTGAGGGGAAAGAGTGGATGTCAGGAAGTCAGACTCGGGGAACCTGAAGCCCTCTGGCGGGCGCTGCACTGCATAGGTGTGAATGCTCCCCTGTCCCCTCCCTGTGTCCACAAGGCTCCCCCAACTGCCCCCAGGACTGACGCCCAGGCTGAGGGCTTCCCTGCCCTGTGCCCCCAGCACAGCCCGCTCACTGCTGGGACCCTGGTCTCCTGGGGAGGCAGGGGGCAGCCCAGAGAGGTTCTCGCTGGGTGGCAGGAGGTAGCCTGGCACCCACACAGCCCTGACCGCCCTCCCCCAAATCACCCAAAGACCCCAGGGCAGAGGGCGTGGGGACAGGGCCTTACCGCGCCCCCGACGGCCACTGTCTCACCGCCCGGGTGCACAGCCACTACTTCGGGCTCGTAGCCAGGGTTGTCGATGCTGAAGCACTTCCTCTGGTCCTTCAGCAGAACGATCTGGGAAATACAGAAAGCGGTTGGAGCAGAGGCCCAGGACAGACGGCCCAGGCCCCATCTGGGGGTTGGGGTCGGGGGGCGGCGGCAGGACAGCACGGGGCGCCAGGACAGGGCTTCAGCAGCACTAAGTGGGACCGCCCGGGGGCCCCGCGGTGTTACTCCCTCATCAGCGTCAATGGTGATGTCCCCAACACCCGCCCAGACGTCTGTGTAAGCCATCTGCTGCTTCTGAACTTGAATTCCTCCAACTACACACCATCGGGCGTAATGACAGAGCTCTGCTGAGCAGACTGTCGGGGGTTTGTTGTGGGCTCTGCTGTGGGGTGGGGGAGGTGAAGAAGCCCAGGCGATGGGTGGCAGCACCCACCCTAAAATCTGCTACTGAAAACGCACCTGGACAAACATTCACCTGAGTCATCAGCCCGACTCAGGAAGCACCCTTACTGCCCAGCGCCCCCGACAGGGAGAGATGGAGGGCCTCTGTCCAGACTCTGGTTCAAGTCTCAGGGGTGAGACCTGAATGTGGCTGCTCCCTGACAGAGAATTGTGGGCCCCTCCAGCACAGTCTGCGGACCCTACGACTGGCCGCGGGGAGTTCCGGTCAGGATGCCCGAGAGAAGCAGGGGAACAACAGAATGCAACAGGGCAGTCATCACATCCGATCGCATGGGCCATGGGCTCCTGGGAACCTGAGGACGCAGGACTAGACCCTCTACCCACCAGCCCCTTCTAAGCAGAGCCTCGGGTGGCTCTTCCCCGAACCCGTGAGCTCTTCCCAGTGTGACTTTCTAGAAGGGCCACGTCCAGTCTTTCCCACACTCGCTACGGCGCTCCCAGCCCTCAATTCCTCGTGCACCCTCACTGGCCACCCTGCTGTCTACCGTAATTGCTTGGCAGGAGGGCTGTGTTATCTAGGACACACAGGAATCCACGCTCCCCGAAGCAATTAAGCTCCCAGGACGGAGGAGGGGTGGTGGATCCGAAAGACAGCTCTCCGGAGTGGGTCTGTTGCTCGTGCCAACAGGGGCTCCATTGCACCTGCCTCCTCCACCCTGAATGCTGGGACGCCCAGCCCCGACAGACAGCGTCTGCTGCAGAGCAGTGTCCTGGATAAAGTGGGTCAGGCCTGGGTCTCAGTCAAGGGCGGTGTGTTTCCGGAAATTTCAAGAAATGGCATGTAGAGACAGACCTTCACCGCCCTGAATGAGAACTCAGGCTGCCAGGGCTGAAAGAGCAGAGGCCTCGGAGGCCCGGGTGCCACCTTCCACCATCAAAGGACCTCAGGGAGAGAGGCAAAGCCACTCTCAGCCTCCTCACTTGCAGAGGTGGTACCAACAGCCTGCTGTGTACCTCCTCGTAACCCTCCCTGTGAACTGTAAGGGACGAGAAAACTAAAGCTCAGAGAGGGTGAGGAAAACGCCCAAAGCTACACAGCCAAGTGCTGCAGGGTTGGGATTTGCAATGAGTGGGCTGAGCCACACTGGCTGTGCCTCTTGTGGGCAGCAGGGGTGAGGGACCACCCCATGCAGGGCATCTGACCCTGAAGTGTGGGCTCTGACCAGGCTGCCCGGGTTCAAATCCCAGCTTTGCCCTTTGCCAGACGCAGCCCTGGGGCAGCTTAGCTTTTGTGCCTCAGTTTCCCCACCTGTGAGGTGGGGATGATGCCAGACTGACAGCACTGCTGAGGATTCAGTGGACACGTGGGAGGCCCTCAGCACATGCAGCGGAGCTCTCAGTAAAGAGGGGGAGAATGGCTGTGGAGGGACGTGGGGACCAGACACTGTGCAGTCAGTCCGGACCTTCTGGTCAGACCCAAGGGTGGGAGCCGTACCTGGCCAATGCACACGACCACGGTGTAACCCCCGGGGCCGACGGCCAAGCACTTCGGCTGGACGTCCAGTTTCACGACGCCCTGTCCGCTGTGGAGAGAAGGACGCATTAGTCTCCAGGGGTGCAGGGCAGGCACAGACACATACTCAGTGAGGACCATAGCCGCTCGGTGACGGGTGGGAATTCCACCCGATTGCGGCTGAAGGAGCCTCTGCCGAACAAGACATGAAAGGGAGGAAGCAAAGACTCCCCGACTCTTAGGAGAGAGAGGGAGTCGAGATGGGGGGCTGGGACGAGGGGTGGCGGCGACGAGGGGTGGCGGCGGCGAGAGATGAAAGCAGCACGTCCCGCGTCTGTGCCAAGGGCCACTCCCCCGCTGCCCTGTCCTGGGTCGGGCCCCACATGCACTGGCCAGAGACCCTGCCTGGCACTCCCTGGGTTCAGACAGAATTCAGTTCTCGTCCTAACCTCCCAAAGAATCTGGCTCGGGTGGTGAAGGATCCGCCTGCAATGCGGGAGACCCAGGTTCAATCCTGGAGAAGGCAATGGCACCCCACTCCAGTACTCTTGCCTGGAAAATCCCATGGACGGAGGAGCCTGGCGGGCTGTAGTCCATGGGGTCGCTATGAGTCGGACACGACTGAGCGACTTCACTTTCACTTCTCACTTTCATGCATTGGAGAAGGAAATGGCAACCCACTCCAGTTCTCTTGCCTGGAGAATCCCAGGGACATGGAGCCTGGTGGGCTACCGTCTATGGGGTCGCACAGAGTCGGACACAACTGAAGCGACTTAGCAGCAGCAGCAGGTTCAATCCCTGGGTCGGGAAGATTCTCCTGGAGGAGGGCATGGCAACCCACTCCAGTATTCGTGCTTGCAGAATCCCCATGGACGGAGGAGCCTGGCAGGCTACAGTCTACAGAGTCAGACACGACTGAGTGACTAGCACTTTCCCTTTCCCACCCTTCCACGGTCTTAACCATTCTCCTCCACAATGTAATTAAACAAACAAACAAACAAATATATATATGTAACTGGTACTTTTAACGGGATGGGTGAAAATTGTCGCCTTTACTTTTGGTTAATGGAGAAGGACATGGTAACCCACTCCCGTATTCTTGCCTGGAGAATCCCATGGACACAGGAGCCTGGCGGGCTACAGTCCATGGGGTTGCAAAGAGTCAGACACAACTGAGGGACTTAGCACTTTTGGTTAAAACTACAAAGACACATCCCAGAAAAACATGCACGCACAAACCACTTCTTAACAGATGGTAAACTAAGGAAAACGCCACAGAACTGAGCCAAGCGTGGTGCCTCCCAGGCTGGGTCAAAGGGTCCCTGCAGTAGGGTGACCAGGCCATGGCTCTGCCCTGGGTGCGCTGGTCGGCCCAGGCTCGGTAGCAGCAGCATGGGTCCCCTGAGGGAGACTGCCACCAACGGGCTGAAGGGGCGGGGGGGGGCGCATCTGGCCCCGGGCAGCTCTCACCTATAGTCCCGCAGCGTGAGGTTGGTGTACCGCACTGTATCGTCCATGCTGCAGCTTACCAGCTGCCCATGCTCGTCCACAGTCATCCTGGACACCTGGTTTGTGTGGCCCTTCCCAGCAAAGGAGTCGTTCTCCCCCGTCTCAGAATCCCAGTAATGTGGGGCAGGGGGTTAAGGAAGAGCCTGGCTTCAGGATGTGGTGCGTGCCCCACCCTGGGGAGGCCACGGCCCGTCCCCCATCCTGGGCAGCACATTAGGGAAGAGACAGTGGGCACCAGGCCGAGTGGACCTCTTTGTGCACATTCACCTCCCCATTTCAGGAAGCAGACGTTGTGATCAACCAGCAAGAAGGCACGCAGTGGGAGAGTCCACCCGTCTCTAGAACCAGAATTGGGCAGGTCGCAGGACGGTACTGTCCTGCCACAATGGAGTGGCGCCTCTGTCCGAGGGGGCTCAGAAGGAAGCCCTGCGGGGACCCCACGTACCCAGGCTGATGCCCCCTGACCCCCTCGCTCTCTCTTGCCTGCTGTCCAGCCCAGCACCTTCAGAGGGAGGCGGCCTGGGCCCCAAGGACTGGCTGATGGCCACCCAGGTGCCATCTGGCAACCAGTCCCAGGCTGACCGTCTGCTCGGGGTGCCTGGGTCTGAGCTGTTTTTAAGTTATGAGGCTCTCTTTTTATATCAACAAAGAAGCATCTTTGTTTGCACTGAGGCCAGTTCCACAGGAAGCTGCGGGCATCTTCTGCAGCTCATAGGTCTCAGGATGGGAGGCCCCCAACCCTGCCATGGATCCCCCACGAGGTCAACATTGTGGTGAGTGGACACCAGGGCTGGCTGGGGACAAGCAGAGAGGATGGGGTGGTGCCCGGAGTTGGGGGACACAGGGCAGGACCCCAGTTGTACCCTCTTTTCCTTCTGTTTTGAGGGGGTAGAAGGGGACGTCTGCCCTCCTCCCTTGGGGCTGCGGGGGACTGTTCCCAGGAGGGAACCCTACAGACCAGGCAGCACCATGGAGATGGGGGGAAGAGCAGGGCCTGGGAAGCCCCTCCAAGGGCAGGACAGCCACGGGCCAGGGGCTGGGCTGCACAAGGGCAGGCCTCTCACGCAGCCACGATGCCTCGCCGAGCCAGGCCCTGTGGACCACCCTTCCAACACTGGCCATCCTGAAGCAGGGGGGTTGGAAGGGCTGCCGGGAACATCTCGGGGGGACCCCAAAGGCCCGCACCGGGGAACAGGGCGTGGGCTCTGCCCAGCTCTGCTGTCGCCGAGTGGAAGCCACTTGAGGTGTCTGAGCTTTGCTTTTCCCATTTTTAAGACAAGGGGACTCCCCCCAACAGGCTCTAAGTCCTTCCGGATCCTAATGCACATGGATTCTGCTGCTCATGAGGGGTGAGGCCAGGACCAGGTCATGAACAGGGAAGTTCAGCAACCAAGCCCTCAAGGCTGCACAACAAGTGACCCATCAAGTGAAGGCCGTGACCTGGAGATGGAGGGCCCGAGTGTGGACCGGGCCACCTCTTGGCGACCCGGACCAGGCAGAGGAGCCCCGTGGCCGCCACCTGGCCAGCCTGGCTTCTGGCCCCATGGCAACAGGAAGCTCCCACACCTCCTGCCAGGGCCCGTGGAGCCAGCGCTGTGAGTCAAAGGATATTAATGTGTCCGTCGTGGCTCCCAGAGTAGATATAAGACTTGCCGCCGTTTTTATGCACCGTCAGGCACTGGATGGATTTGCTGTGACCCTGTGGAGGAGACAGATGGGCGGGGTGAGCTGAGGACACGCCTGTGTCCAGCCAGTGACTGTCAAACACTCGCCGCCGGCTAAGCCCCAGGGAGAGGCCACGGTCCTCCTGGGCCTGAAACACCACCCGCCGGCCTGGGTCAGCCGCCTGCTGCTGACCCACCCCCTTGATATCTGGGTCCCTCCCCACCCAGGCACTTAACCCTGACCTGCGTGGAGGATGGGGGTCTAGCAGGAGCCCCAGCAGAGTGCCCGGGTCTGTGCAGACTGATCCAGGCAGCCGCCCCTTATCCCCAGCCACAGAGGACAAGCCCCCACCCGGGGCTGGGTCTCCACGAAGGTGAAGGAGCAGTACTAAGGGCCCAACCCTCACAGAAGCAGAACCCCAGGGCCACTGGACGGCCCAGAGAGTCTCCAACCAGAGACCCAGCTCATGGCTCCAGCTCCGTCCCTGGCTCGTGAGGATTCTTCTCTCCTGAGTCCCCTACCCTCACCAGGGATGTGATCCCACAACCAGGGTGGTCCCAGGGTTGTGATCCCTCCCTGATCGGCAACAAAGAGGCCCCAAACACTCGTCTACAACCAGACGCCTGCTTCAAAGGGAGGCATTTAACCTCCTTTCAAACTGCTTCTGAGATGGAAAGAACCTAAGAGATGGGGTTTAATCACAGCTCTTTCCCCTCCTCAGAGGTAGCTGGGGCCCTCTGACCATCGCTGACTATTGCCACGACATGATGTGTGTACTATAAAGCAGAGACATTACTTTGCCAACAAAGGTCTGTCTAGTCAAAGCTTTGGTTTTTCTAGTAGTCATGTATGGATGTGAGAGTTGGACTATAAAGAAAGCTGAGCGCCCAAGAATTGATGCTTTTGAACAGTGGTGTTGGAGAAGACTCCTGAGGGTCCCATGGACTGCAAGGAGATCCAACCAGTCAATCTTAAAGGAAATAAGTCCTGAATATTCATTGGAAGGACTGATGCTGAAACTAAAACTCCAATATTTGGTGACCTGATGTGAAGAACTGACTCATTTGAAAAGACCCTGATGCTGGGAAAGATTGAAGGCGGGAGGAGAAGGGGACGACAGAGGATGAGATGGTTGGATGGCATCACCGACTCAAAGGACATGAGTTTGAGTAAGCTCCGGGAGTTGGTGATGGACCGGGAAGCCTGATGTGCTGTGGTCCATGGGGTCGCAGAGTTGGACACGGCCGAGCAATTGAACTGAACTGAACTAACTGCTCCTGGGATGGAAATCTAAGAGATGGGCTCCTTCCCCCTCCTCAGATGCAGCCGGAGCCTTCTGAGCACTGCTGGCTGTTGCCACAATGAGACATGTATCATCAGAGAAAGGTACACACAGTCCTCAGGAACCCTGAGTCCTTTCCACAGGGCAGCGACCTACGAGGCCTTACCGGGAGTCTCGCCCCATGCAGCCTAGGGACCCACACAGAACCTGTGAGCAACGGGATGCTCGAGGACTTGGCCCGCCCCATCTCGGGCAGCAAGGAGCCTTGCCAGGAGCCTGTGAGCACTGGGGCTCTCCCGCGCCCCACAGATGAATGCTGTGAGCACTGCGTGCTGCCCAGCGGCCGTGTTCTAACAAGCGGGCCCGCTCAGGTGATTCGATTCTGATGTAGCTTCCAGCTTGAGCCACAGGATCACTTGGGTGCACCTTTAAAGTACTGGCCCCTCAGAGCTTCCTATGGTCTCTGACTGCATCCCGACGGGGCTGGCCAGGCATCAAGCCCTTTATGGAAATTTCCAGATGACCTGAACGTGCACTAGGGTTGAGAAGAGCTCATTTAACTCCAGCCCAGTTCCTGGGCTCTCACCCATAGCCTGATGTCAGCACCAAACACCCCTCGGGATTCACAAGCTAGCCACACAAGGCCTAAGGAGGCAGATGGCCTGGCCTGACCCCTGCCTCACGGGCACGGTCACCCAAGCCCATGAAAGCCACCAGCTCACAGACTGTGGGGTGCACACACGCTGCAGGGTCAGGAGCTGGCAGCCCACGGACTACGGAGGACTGGGCCCCCGGGGAATAATCCCAGCCTCGTCTACACCCAGGCCGCGGGGCCCAGGCGCCTCCCAGAGCCTGTCTGCATGGCCCGAAAGCAGCTGAGCGAGCAGGGCGTGAGGAGGTGCTGACGTTCGGCCCCAGGGCTCAGCCGCAGGACAGGCAGCCGCTTGAAGCCTTGCTGTGGAGGCCCCTCCCTTGAAAGCATGGCTCACCCAGGGCTGCCAGGGCAGGTGTGGCTGACCCTGAGCACCCCACCCCGCAGCAGAAGCAAGCCCGTGGGTGGCAAAAGGGTCAGAGGGGGGCCCTAGAACACAGAAGTTCCCAGTCTGGCTGCGATTTCCTGAGATGCCACCATTTCCAGGGCTGAGGGAGGGAGAAGGCACGGCCCCACCTGGACAGGAGACTCTGGGCAGATGCTGACGGCCAGCTGGCCTGGGTGAGCCATCCCGATGAGATGAGGATGGGAGGCAGGGAAGGGGGGTCCTCTCCGTTGCCCCTAGTATCGGTCCCTGCTGCTCACACCGTGGGCCTCTGCCCTTCAGGGCTCCACAGGCTTCTCCAAGTCCACGTCTGCTTCCAAGTGCCCACCCCCACCATTCCCTGGTGCCCACCCTGCCCCAACCACACGGGACAAGTGCCTCCCCGTGCATTCTCACGTTCACACCCTGCACATCGTCCCGGCCCAGCTCCAAGGCCAGCTGGGCCCCTCACAACTGCGGCCACACCCCGCCACATGCCTCGTCTCAGGGCTCAGCATCTTCCTTGTCCTGCCTCATGTGGGGGACACAGCCGGTGGGCTCCTAACTGAGGAAGGCTGAGCCCCTCGGGACAAACGAGCCCCGTGAGCAGGGGTGAGGGCCACTGCCCTGAACGTCCAGCTTTCACAGCAGCTGAAGGGGATCTTGGCATCTGGCCTATCATTTCTGTTAAACTCACATCCCCAAAGCAACCCATGTCCTGCCGTTCCACTGGGCCTCCACCTCGTCTCTGCTGCCCCTTCTCCGGCCGGACGCCCACCTCCCCGCTGGGCAGCCCTTGCAGGCTGAGCTGCTCCCTGGCCTGGCCTTACCTTGATGACCCGCAGGGGTTTGCTGGGGTTGTTTTTGTCCAGGTAGTTGATGTAGCCAGACAGGGAGATGCTGAGGAGGTGGTCCTTTTGCCACAAGCAGCCCAGCTGCTGGTCCAGGACGTTGGAGCCCATGGTAAAAGTGTTGACAACCGAGTTCACGTTGACGTCCCAGATTTTCGAGGTTTTGTCTCCGGAAGCAGAGAGCAAGTGGGTACTATCAGGACTCCAGCTGATCTACTCAAACAAATGGTGGTCACGGGTCAGAGCATTCCACCGAGGGGGAAAGAGACTCAGATACCGGAGCTGTGTCCACAGCCCTGGTGCCTGAGCAGGGATGACAGCCCAGGAGGTGGTGGAACACGCAGGGCAAGGACAGGATGAGCATTCCAGCCATAGGCCTCTGTGGGCCATGGCACCCTATCCCACGTGACCTTGAAGGTCTCTGCCAGCACCCCTGCTCCTGACCCCTCATCTCAAGCTTCCAACTTCAACCCACATATGGACGATGACAAACGCAGACAGGCCCCACCATAAGCACAGAGCAAGCTGTTAACACGGGTCTATACTCACAGCGTAAATGCCGCCGTCATGAGCCTTGCTTCCTCCCAGCGCACACACTTTCTCTCCCGTCTTCCCATCATAGATGAAGATCTTTCAGGAAATACAAACATGCGAATCACGTATGTGTGTATGAACACACGTATCATGCGTGGGTGTGTATGCCCAGACGTCAGTACACTGACTGAGCTCCTCCCACTCATCCCCGCTCCACCATCAAGAAGAGGGTTGACAACTGTGACTTTACAAGAATTCATCAAAACTGGATGAATTTCGAGCTCCTTTAAAAGGAGACCGACAGAGAGATGGGGCTATCACGCTTTGTGGACACAACCTCAAACTGAGTCGCATCCTAGGAGGAGAAGGGAGGGAGCTGCCCATTGAGACCAGCTTCACTGAGTCTGTCTATTCTGAACAACCAGAGGCCCAAGAGATGAACAAACACCCCTCGCTCCCCACCTCCCGGCCCCGGACCTTACCTGGCCATCAGCACTGGCCGTGGCAAATCTGTTCCCGTCGGGAGAGAATCGCACGCAGTTGACGAAGCGGCCGTGGTCCTGCAGGAAACGGGATGGTTAACCAGGGATAGGCAGCTCCGGAAAGCCCTCCACGAGCTCTGAGGCCCAGGACCACCATGCATGCGAATGCCCGTCCGCAGGAGCCCTCCGAGCTCGGCAGGAGCCCCAAGCGTACACGCCAGAAGTCTGGCTCAGCCCCCGGCCTCAGCAGGGCCCATCTCTGCCTGCCAGGCCTCCCTGTTGTGACGTACACGCTCCCCAACCTCTGCTGACAGAAACGCGCCCCTCCTTTCGGCTCTGAAGCCCACTCAAGCTCAGAACCCCTACGCTTAGTGAGGCGGCTACTGTGAGGCCTCGGTCCTGAGTCCCTGGAGCCTGGCCCGGGGCCCAGCACACAGCAGGCGCTCATCTAGGCATCTGCTGAACAAACGAGGTTTTAAAGAAATTAAACAGTGGTGATGACCTTCCTGGCAATAAGAGTCTGAGGAGATGTGACCTCCAGAGGTGATTCCGTTACCTAAAGGAGTAAATGAAGTCAATCTTTCCAGGGTCAAGAAGGGTTTGCATCAGAGAGTGATCCTCTGAAAACCCCACAAGCCATCAATCCGGAGCCCACCCCCCCCGCCAGCACGCATGAAGCAACAGGTGTCATCCGTTCTCCTGAAGGTGCACAGGTCACCTGCCCCCGGGGCCACAGCCGCCCCACCTGCAGGAAAAGCAATTCGACTTAACGCAAATCCCAGCCACCGCCCAGGTAAACCACTGATAGTTTTAAAGCCTGAGCTGCTGAGTTAAAAGGATGGGTTGACTTGTCCTGAAGAGATGGCTTGAAATCCCAGGACCTGTGAACGTGACCTCACTGGAAACAGGGTTAGATGATGGCCCCTGAGGGTGGGTGGGCCCCTACCCAACACCACGGGGGTCCTCCTGGGGGGAGGGAAATCTGTATTCAGCGCAGACACTGGGGGACCACGTTGAAAGCTGTTGCTGAACCACAGAAGACGCCGGGATTCTTGGCCTCCGGAGAAGAATTCAATCTGGGCCAGAGATGAGGCTTGATTGCTCAGAGCTTTTGTGTAATAGAGTTTTATTAAAGTATAAAAGAGACAGACAGTGCTTCTGACGTCGACATCAGAAGGGGGGTAGAAAGAGTACCCCCTTGCTAGTGTTAGCAATGGAGTTACATACTTTTAATTAGTTATTACAGTGAATCAAAAGAATGTCTGGAGGTTGTAAAGACCTCACTAAACCCACTCCCATAATTTACATTTTAAGATAACAGGATTAGCCAGGTTTTTTTCCAGAAACTGTCCTTAAGCAGGATACATTATTGTTATATAATGCTAAGGAATGTAGAGGGGAAAAAATTTGTCCTTTTCTCTTCCTTGAGAATTCCAGACCCCTCTCTCCTTGGGGGTCCCCTGGACTTATCAACCTGCCTAGGAACTGACTCTCAACACGAAGATGGGGGCAGAGACTGGGTTGCGCACCCCCCACCCCAGGATGGCCTGTGTTGCTTTTTGTTTATCATGTCCACTTATTTTGCTTCTCAGGCCAACCTTTCCGGCTCTCAGGCTCGCGTTCTGAGTTAGTTGGAGAATGGCCGTCTCCCAGCGGGCTCGCGACCCATCAAAATGAACGAACTTTCCAAACTGGGCCCTCTGACTGCCCTTCCCCGTGACCGCGGCTCAGTCAGCCCACCACTTTGAGACGCCCTGGGGAACCTCGGGTACCCTTCTCTCCTCAGGGGACACCCAGGCTCCGAGTGGCCCGGGTTCTGGGAACCCAGATCTCCGGTTTCCCGTGCAGAGCGCTGGCTCTCGGCCCTGGACAGGAGGCAGGCAGGCCGGCTGGCCAGCTGGGCAGGGAGCCCGGGGGTCAGATCCTTAACTCCCCAGGCTCACAGCCAGCGGCCTGCCATCCCCAGGGCTGCTCAGGACGAATGTTGGGAGGGCGTCTCTCAGTCCTCCCAGAACCACCCCGTGGGAATGGAAGGATAGACAGGCAGAAGCGGCTCCTCCTGCACGAGGTCAAAGGAAAAGCAACCCAACCACTGCTCTGCACGCCTGCCCACATGTCTGGTCCTCTCTTCCACACCTCTACTGGCTGACCCGCCCTGCTGTTCTGGGTTCCTGGGTGGTGAGGTGGACGAGGGAGAGGGGTAGGCCAGCCCCCCTGGGTCCCTGTGACTGACGCAGCATGCCAAGAGTGCCCCGCGGTGAAGCAGATCATGGGGCCAAAGTGGGGGCTACGCTGGGGGGCGTGAGGAACATGCTATGAACCAGTGGGACCCTGGGTCACCCTGCAATGCCATCTCGTCCAACTCTGGGTACCGTGGTTCCTTGAAACAGGACTAACCCCTCACACACCCAGCTCAGAGGTCAGCACAGTCACCAGGCCTCCCCCCTGCCTGCCTGCCATCCTCAACACCCCCGGCCCTACAGGGACATCACACGTGTGGATCTGTCTGTCATCTGTTGTCCCACCCCTGAACCA
Source organism: Ovis aries (assembly GCF_016772045.2). Lineage (NCBI taxonomy): Eukaryota > Metazoa > Chordata > Mammalia > Artiodactyla > Bovidae > Ovis > Ovis aries. The sequence goes on from NC_056059.1 coordinate 105,968,841, forward strand.
GGCAGGCTGCCGGGCAGGGGTCAGACTGGACAGGGCAGACATCCCCCCGCCCGGGGACCAGGCGCTGTGGCTTTAGAAAGTCTCCCTGTCAGCTTTTCCTGCCACTGAAGCCAAGAGCCCAGATGAGTGGGAGACTGATGTCTGCTCCTGAAAATAGCCAATTTAAAGGGAGGAACAGTGAGCAGACCATTAACCAAAAAAAAAAAAGGGGGCTAAAAATAGCCCGTTTCATGGGGAGGGGAAGGGAGGCCAGAGGACGAAGGAGGATCAGGCTGGGGGAAACATCATGGAGGGTTCAGAAGACGGAGCTGGGCTTGCGGGCCCCAGACCCCCTAAGGTCCTGGAGGGGCGGCACCATCCTGCAGGCTCCTGGGGTGCGGGTCACCCAGCCTTAGGCGCGGCCAAGCCAGAGCTCTGGTTGGGGCAGTGTCAATGGACCCTCCCAAGAACCTCCCCACCATAATTACCCCCCACCCACCCTGCTATTACTTGTGCCCCATCATTACCTCCCCCACTGTCATTATACCCATCATTATCCCCCCCATCACTGCTGCTCCCCATCACCCGCCCCCACCCCCCCCCACGACTGAGAAACCCAAGACGGGAGCCACCAGCAGTAATTAGGTAATGCGCTGAGTCCAGCCACTGACAGGGACACAGAGCCCCTGCGTTCCACGGAGCTGACCAGCCCACCAGCTCGGGTGTCCCCAGAGCCCGCCCGGGCTTCACCGGCCTCAGTGGGGTCTGCAGCAGGACACCTACCTGCACGTTGAAACCCTGGGCTACCTGCCCCTGATCCACGTCACAGGCTTGCAAAGGAACCAAATAGCTCGGATGCCCAGGCCCACTGCCCCCACACTCCCTGAGGGCAGCAGGTGCCTCCGCAGTCAGCACCCCAGGAGTGGGTGTCCATCCTGACCTGGAAGGCTGCCTTGCCCCCTTCAGCCCACTACCCCCTCCCAAACCTGGTTCCCTCTCCCTCTGCGAGGTCAGGACCCTCTGCTAAGTGCCTGGAGGGGCAGCACCACGTTCCTCACCCGCCTCTCCAATCGCCCTGCGCAGACCTGCCCAGAGTGACCACTGGACCTGATGGGAGAACGAAAAGGCTCCTTCGAACCCTTAGGCCACTGATCATCCACGGAGCTTGGCTTGGTCACCCCCTGCCCCACTGACCTTCCGGCATGACCCCCATGGACACGCACACAGCTTTCTGAAAAGCTGGCATGAGTGTGTGGTGGTTAAGGACAGCTCAGGTCACCGGTGTGCCCAGGCCAGGGCCAGTGCAGAGCAGGCACCTGAGACACGCTTGAATGCAAAGCTGTTTCCTGCCCTGTCATAAGGACACAGGAAATCGCAACAGCCCGGAAACCTCACACATTCAAGCTCAAAGTTTACATGTCTAGGAAGGTGATACTCACAATCACAGGAGACCGAGGCTCTAGAAGGAAGTGCAGCTCAGGTGCCAGACTCTGCAGCCCACCTGGGCGAAGGGGAGGCCAGGCGACCCCTCCTCAGCCAGGGTGTGCTCTGCTCTCAGAGGCCTGGGGAGATGCAGTGGGCAGTTTCCAGTCCCAGATCACACAGCCACAGTCTGACAAGCGGTCCTGGGGCAAAGAAGGCCCCCAATGCTTCCTGCTCTGAGCCATCATTTCATTAAGCACACATACTATGGAATGGACCGTGGACACAGTCACAGAGGTGTCTGCTCCAGGAGTGCCCACCTGCCCACCCGATGGAGGCAGAAGTAGAGGCTGGAGAAGCGTGGAAACTCACCAAGGCCACAGGTGGCCAGGTGCAGACACACGGGAGCTAGAGATGCTTAGCGGGCCTGTGACCACACATCCAGATGCTCCTAGCTCAGGGATGCCCTCAGCAGGAAGAAGGCCCTGTGGGAGAGGCAGGGATGGGCAAGGGCCACCTGCCCTCTTTTCAGGCCACCCGGAGGGCCTCGAAGGGGAATCTAAAGCCCTGGGCACAGGACACTGCTGCCCACAGCCTCTGTCGCACAGCTGGTCCCCTGGACTCTGGAGCCACTTCCCCAGGTGGGCTGGGGTCAATTTCGGGGGGAACTGGAACTGCAGCACCTCCACCCCGTGCGCCTGCAGCCTCTCAGCCCATTTCAGGTTCAGACAAACAAGGACGGCGGGCCGGGCAGGAACCTGGACCGTCTGCCTACAGTTGGGCATGACTCAGCTTTGTCTCCACTCTCGCTCTGCCAACAGGAGAAGGTGGTTTAAACAAACCCTGAACAAGAAGGAAAAACAACAGGACCCGTGCGCTGCAGGTGGACGGGCAGCCACCCCACGTGTTCTGTAACACTGCTTTCCATCCACCTGGGTCCAAGCCTCCTGGGAGTTGATCCGGAACACCAGTTACTCCTTTTTTGAGGCAGCAACTTGAACTCGACCCCTCTGGGCTCCTCACGCCCACGGCCCCTAAACGTGGTCAGGAGGAAGATGGCAGGAGCTGGAACGTGGACCAATGGGCGGCCCTCATGTTACAGATTCACGCTGGGACCGTGAGGGTCAAGGCCAGGTATACACGGAACAGTCACAGGCTGACCTGCTGTCAGCCCCTTAAGAGACATTTTAGGAGGGTGTGGGGGACCCCAAGCGTCTTCCTATCCTTTGTTCGAGGCCAAGTGAGCCTGTTAAGCCCAACAGCTCCTCATGGACACTCACACGTCCACCAGCGCCTTTCCTTTCGCCCCAGCGTGGGGCTGTGGATGAGGGCTGGCCTCACCCTGTTACCAGGGGGCGCTCAGAGGCAGGGCCAGCCTGCTGGCTGCAGAGCTGGCCAGCTGAGGTGCTGGGCTGCCACCCAGGAACCCATTCTTGGTCCGCAGCCCCTTTTGATCTCTGACAGGGGTGAGGAGCACAGGCTCGGGTCAAGTCTGGAAAGAATCCTGGGTCCACTTACCCCTCCACCACCACTGAGCTGCTGGGTCTAACCTACATCTGCAAAGAGCAAATAAATCCTTGGGTGGGTTGGGGCGGGGGCTGTGGGGGGTGGAGGGAAAGGAGCCCTGTCCACCCATAGCTCAGCCAAGTAAAAACAAACACAACGTGTGTGTGGGGCGTGGGGAGCTGGGCGGGCTAGCTCCACGGGGTGAGCTGGGAAAGCCTCTGGTTGCCACGGAAACCTCCCCCCTTCCTCCGCTGGGCACTGTGCAGGAAGCCCAGCTACTTGACTCAGCATGACTCATCCGTGCTCCAGAGCACCTTATCCCGCTCCGGAAGCATGACCTTGAGCACCACCCCACCACGACCAGCAGCCCCAGGGGCCAGCCTCTGGGAGGTGATGGGGGGTGTCATGAGGGACTCCAGGTTGCCCACCCTGAAGGGCAGAGGAGCCGTGCCCACTGTGCCTCCCAGGCAGCCAGCCAGAGACCCTACCTGGGGGCCCTGGGATAAAACTGACCTGCTTTACCATGAAGAGGGAATCTGGAGAAGCCCCTCTGCAGCTGGGCCGAGACCCACGTACAGAAATGCTGCCCACGGCCCGGGTCCTGTCCCCAGGACACCCCAGGGGCCCGCCAAGAACCCCCACCACTGTTGGACCACGCCCTGCCCGCTCTTCATGACTCACGGCGTCATCAGAGTTTACAGGACTCCTCAGCGAGCCACTAACATTCTGGACATGTCCCTGGACCTTGGCCAAGCCCAGCTCAGCCGCCTCCAGGGGACATAGCCGGCAGTAAAGGGCCGAGTGTCCTCCACTCTGCAGCTCAGCGAGGTCACGCCCACGTCTACCACCAGGGCTGACGGCCTTGCAGTGTTTTCACCGTGGTCACTGTGAGACTCACAGGTGGGCCGTCTGCAGCCAGGTGCCCTTCCTGCTATACTCCAGCCTCAGTCCCCCAGGGCAGGGAACGAACCTCGTGGGCCACTCTGAACCGGGGAGGGCGCTGTGCACAGCCCAACTCCATGGCTAAAATGCTCTCATGCCCATGTCCCATGCCCATCTTGCAGATGGATAAAGTGAGGCTGAGAGAGGGTCAGGCCCACGTGCAAAGCTGTGGGGACCAAGGCCCTGCAGTCATTCCTACAGAAGGCTGTGTGATTCCACTCAGCGTTTAGAGCACGCCCCCACAGGCAGAGCACCCAACTCTGCTCACCACATGTCACCTTTCCAGTGTGACCCTGCCCTCATCCATCTCCCAGGAGGTGCCGGAGGGAACAGACCCAGACATCCCTGGAGCTCACCTCCTCTGCCACACTGGTGGGCCTCACACTGGCACAACCAGAGGGCAGGCTGCCTCAGGCCTGGGCTCCCCTAACAGGGCCAGGACACTCGCCTGATCAGAGGTGTGCCCCCTGCCCAGTACACACATGGTCCCAGGGTGAACCTGCTACCCGCCCACCCCCGAGTGCTGGAACCATCACCCAGCGAACCTGGCATGAACACTGTGTACGCGTGACCTTCTGCCACCAGCATCTAACAGGTCTAGATTCTGCTGGCTTCATGCACAAGCCACAAAGCTCCCCCTAAAACCACCCTCCAGAGACGCTCACTTACGCCGATCGTGAACTTGAACTTGAACGGTGGCCCCTCAAAGAACGCGGCGCAGTTGTCATCGCTGCCGGTCACCAGGCGGTACGGCCGGCTCTGCTTGATGTCCACGCTGTTGATGACTTTGTTGTGGCCCGTGATCTCACCCACGGAGGAGCCGCTGTCCCACAGGAAGACGGCTCCGAACCTTCACCCAACGAGAGGAGCCACAGGAGAGAAAGGTCAGGCCTTGCCAGGTCACTGGGACGGGCAGCTGTGTCACTAGCGACCAGGGGCAGGGATGCCGGCGGGGTAGCCCTGCTCACGACTGTGCATCACACGTGCTCCCAGAAAGAACCAACACACCAGCAACCCGGCTTCATCTGAAATGCGGGAGAGCTACTGGGAGCGGCCCCGAGGGGCCCCGGGTGACCGTGTCTTACAGCCCAGACTCAAGGAGCCCCCCACGTGAAGATGCCTCAGAAGCACTGGCCGGCCGAATGGCTCAGGGTTCACCAGTTTCACGAATGATTTAACAAGGGGGTTGGGGGAGTGATGGGGGGTGGAGGTTGGAGGTGGGGACCAGGAAACACACCAAGTACCGGCCCCTGCTCACAACGAGACGCCGCCCTGCAGTCAGCGAGCAGTCGGCAGTCAATGAAAACGTGCTGTTTGCACTGCGAGCTATGACTCAGTGAAGAAGGAATCAAGACCAACAGGGATGACATAAGAGAGGATGGAAGGATGAATACCCATCAGGATACCCGTTAAGAGAAAGCCTGAGGAAGGGAAATGGAGACAAGTTCAAAGTGCTGGACCGCAGCAGCGGGGCTGAGGACGGAACCCCGCCTGCGCCTGGAGCCAGACGTCTGGAGCAAGGTCCAGACCCTGCTGGTCAGCGGCACTGCGAGGGCAAGCAGCCGCCCAGGGCCACCTGCCCGGCATCCTCCTCCCAAGTAAGGCCGTGCGGGGTGCGCCCACCTGGCGATCACATCCAGCCTTCCACCCTCGGCAGGTGTGGCGGTGAGGAAGCTTCGGGGAGGAACCCCAGTAAACACTCTAAGCAGCCCCCACGGTTTGACCTGCTCCATCTCCCTGTATCTAGAACGCGTGCGGGACAGCACGGGTTCCAGGAGGCGAAGGGCCGAGGATGTCGGAACAAAGGAGGTGCCTGGGCCCAGAGACAAACCCGGGGGGGGGGCCTCCCCGTGGTGACACGCGGTCTTCGGATGTGCACTGCTAAAGCCAGCCCTGTATTGAAGGCCCAGCACCCACAGGACTCATCACGCACCCTGCCACCCCTGGTCCGAGCCGCATCGACGTCACTGCAGCCCTCCCACCGGGGTGCCCAGGAGAGAAAGCCAAGCAAGGGACATGGACGAGGAGAGGGGGACGGGGGCAGAGGCCAGACTCACTTCTCCCTTCCTTCCCCGACCACGGCGATCCTCTTACTGTCTTCTGTCCAAGCAATGTCCTTGATCTTCCCAGCGAAGGGCTGGTACTCATACTTCAGCAGGTGCTCTTTCTGCGTGGTGTCCCAGATCCTCAGCTTCCCAGACACGTCTGCGGGCACAACGGGGTGGTGAGGGCCACGCTCACCTCGGGGCCAGGGCTGCGTGGGCTCCGGGCACACCATGTGGCGCTGCCCGCGGTCCCCAGGCTGGTGGGCTGGCCAGAGGCGCAGTCATCCATCAGGTAAGCAGCACTCAGACGCCATCACTGAGCCCGCTGCCTCTGTGAGGACCAGCATAGGGTCCCAGCATTTCCCCAGGGATCACGGGCCCTGCACAGGCCATCAGGAAGCCCAGGGACTCACGGTGGCACCCCCCGAACCCTGGAAGCAGTCTGATTTATGACTGTATTCCTTTCCTTGAAGAGGGTCGAACTGGCACACGGACTCAGAGCAACTTCCTTTAACACTTAGGAGCTAAAGATCCTCATTTGCAAAACAGGACAATCCTAGTGAGGCTGTCTCTCCTGTGTGGGCGCTGTACTGACCAGTGGAAATGAGGGGTGCTCCTGTGCCCTACAGGCCCTGCTCGTAGAGACAGGCACCCTGCCAGCACCGGTGGCTGAGAGCCTCCCGGGAGACGCACAGGTCGGGGCTGGCAAGGATGACACTCCAGGCAGAACCTGATGCCAAGCTGGTTTCTCACTGCAGTACTTGCGGCTGATCAGTGATAAAGCATCACCGCCTCCCTGCCCGCCTCCACCCTGACACCCAGTTCCCAGCACCAACCCTGACACGCCCCTTCCCAAAGGAGCAGCAAAGGCGGAGTGTTTTACATGAACTCTCACGGCTAGGAGCTCAGCCCCACGTGGGTCGGGGGTGGGGGTGGGGTGGCGAGGGAAGTCCCATCCCCCCAGCAGTTCTGTTCACCCTGCTTCCAGGATCCCTGGCCGCTTCCCTGAACATGAGGTCCAGGGGAACAGCTACTGTCTCCTGTTTGGGTCCACTTGAGGGTAGGCATCCCCTGCAGACGCGACCCCTGCCCCTTGCGGCTCTGCAGGTCTAAAACACCCCCTAACGACTGCACCCGAGGTGGGATAACCAGCCACCAGAGAGCTGTTGTGCCGACGAAGTGAGTCGACACGTGCAAAGTCTCAGACCAGCCCCCAGTCCGCTGCAGTCTAGATGAGTTAGTCTTTAACTGGTCAGTGGGTTGCCTAAGGCTCTGCAGAGGTCACTGGGGACCCCGCCTCTGCGGGCGCACACCCGGGGCTCCCGTCTGGCCGTGGGACAGCTGGAAGGGAACATGGGCTTCCCTGTGAACAGCACGGATGAGGGGGCCCTGGTCTTTGGACTGGTCCAGCGGACAGCCTGGCATGCTGCCCAAGGTGAGTGCAAAAGCTGACCCGAGCGAGTTAAGCCCCTTAGCTGAACCCACGGTCCGGCAGGGAAAGGCAAGAAAGGGGAAGAGGCCGGAGAAGGGAAAGGTGTACTGCGTGTGCAGGAAGGACACGTACACCAACGCCCGTGCTCACATGTACGTGTGTGCTCACATGCACCCATGTACTAGGCCGTGCAGTCCCCGCGCTCAGGCCAGCCCAGGGTGCTACACGGAGTTATGGAGAACACAGCAGCGTCTGCAGCACACATCAGAAACAGTCTCACCCCTGGTCCCTAAGACAGCAGAGCTGCTTTCCCCCTCCCCAGGCTCAGGGGGGGACCGCCTGCCCTGCCCTCAGCTCACTCTCCCCTTAACAGGCCTGGCATCACAGTTCTTCTCCACCACCTGCCCCCCGACCCTGACTTGGACCATCAGCCTCCTCTGATGGGCCCTGCTGGTACATTTAATTCTTTTCAGGAGCACTTGGGCTGGAAACAGACAGAGGGGTTAGAGAACAGGCGTGGCCCCATTGGCTGAGGGCAGCCCTAAGCGGGTACCCCTGGGGACCAGGCCCCTGCACTAGGCCATGGGGGTATAGCACGGACCAGGCCCCTGCTTGCAAACACAAGCACGCATCCACGTGCTGCGCTCACAGGGCCCCAGAGCAGAGACCCACAGTGCACGGGGGCAGACAGGGCGGGCCGAAGGGCTCCCTCCCTCCACAAGGCCTCCTTCCACCATCCGGAGAGGGTCTCTCCCCAGACAATAAGCTGCATCCAGAAAAGAAACAGGATCTGCTCATGGTGAGCCTGTGCCCCACACTGTGTGGGGCTCACACCAGCATCACTGTGGTGTCAGGGGTGGAAACCCCTATGCAGCCCCAGCAGCCTGGGAAGATCCCCTAGAAAGGTAAATCAGGCCCTGGAATGGCTCTACCCTGAGGACCACCAGCCAGGAGCGAGGGTCCCCAAAGGCATACACTGCTGTCTGGTTTAGGGGCTGGGGGACTGGGCCCCTCACCCAGGCCTTCCGGAAGGTTCGATCCTTTACCTGAATGTGGACCAGCCAAACTTACGGGGATCTAAAGACTCACAGATCTGAGGCTGGATCCCCGACTGGGAGTGACCACAGGACTCCTGAGGTCCCGGGCCCCCCAACCCCACCCTGGACATAGCAAGTGCTGGGTAACCCACTTTAGCCAGAGAGCATGGCACCTCTCCAGCTCCATACTCTACACGCAACACTATCTTTAGCCCAGAGTACTAATCTCCGCGCAGTACATGTTTCCTGGTCTTCGCTCCATTCAAAGGACCAGCTTGCTAGAAACGTAAAGCACACCGCCCACGGCCTGCCAGCTAACAGCCCCACCCCACTCACTTCCCCACCAAACCTGGGAGCTTGCACGAGAGGGAAAACGTGAGATGGAGCCTTTACTTCTGCGGACTGTCCTTTGCAACGGCCTCTGTACCAGCAGGCGAGGACTGTGCTTCCTGCTGGTTCAATGACCTGCCCCGGGACCAGAGGGCAGGCCTGGGCTCGCGAGTGATTCAGCAGCCGGGCTGCGGCTCCCAGCACCAGGCTGCTGAGCTGCACCAACCATACTCCTCTCCCGAGAAGACACATTTCAAAAGGCACCAGGGCCAAATCCTGGGCTTTAAATGAAGAGGCATTGTGCTGGCAAGCAAAGCAGGGCCAGCGGGGGTGGGGAATCACAGGGCTAGAGTAAATCATAGGATATAAATTAGAGCAAGTTTTACAGATGGAATCAAGAGTAGGTCTAAACATACAAATCATTAAGGGCCCACTTCGTGCCAGCTCCTGGCCGAGCCCCACACACACAACCCTGGGTGGCTGGCATCAGCTGTCAGCGAGCACGCCTCTCACCCCGGAGTGTCCCAGAGTTTCAGGCACAGACACCCAAGCACACGCATTGCTGCCTGGGGTCCTCCCCAAACCAACCTGGTAGGAACTAAAGCTCCGGTTTACAGACAAGGCAGTTAAATCAAGGCCCAGGAAGGTGAGTTATTTTAAGGAAGGTTTGCAAAGGTGGGAGGACTTCCCTGGAGGCTCAGCGGTAAAGGAGACTTGGGTTTGATTCCTGGGTTGGGAAGATCCCCTGGAGAAGGAAATGCCAACCCACTCCAGTACTCTTGCCTGGGAAATCCAAATCCCATGGACAGAGAAGCCTGGCAGGCTACAGTCCATGGGGTTGCAGAGACAGACAGGACAGAGCAACTAACCAACAACACAGCTAGGAAGGGGCAACCCCTACAGGGACAACTCGACGCCGCCTGCCAGGCACAGAGAGGGCAGTGTAGACGAGCGGCCACTGGTATGTACGATCCCTGCCCTTCTCCACTGGCCATTACTCCGTTCAGCAATTTGCTCACTTCCATCCCTCTCCGGGGGGGAACTGACAAGGCTCACATCAGCTCATCCACTCGGCCCTTCCTGGGGCCTGAGACCCGGCTGGGCGCAGGCAAGGCTGCCCGTCAACACCTGCTGAGTGTACGAGCCGATGAATGAATGGGAGACGCGGGGGGAGCCAGTCTACCTTGTGTGCCCCGCCTTCTCAGCTGTAGACACGACCGCATCGGGGTGAACCCGCCTCCTTCACCACGGTCACCTCATGTCCCTCCTCTTGCCCAGCCTCCCACTGAGTCACACGAAAGTCCGGCTGGAGGGAGCCAGGACCCCGACCGCCCAACAGAATGAGTGCTTGCCTAAGGCCAGAGCTGTGCTCGGTACAGGGCAAGGGGCAGCAGAGAAAGGCTACACGAGGCAAAGCTACAAGTCAGAAACACACACACACACTCTCATACATAGAAACACACACACATTCACACACAGACACACACACAAAGAAACACACACACTCACAAACACTCTCGCACACTCACACAGAAACACGCACTCACACACACACAAAGAAACACACACACACGAGGCAAAGCTACAAGTCAGAAGCACACACACACATTCACAGAAACACACACACACTCACAAAGAAACACTCGCACACAGAAACACAAACACACACACACAGAAACACACACACAAACACACTCACACAAACACACTCACACACACACATGAGGCAAAGCTACAAGTCAGAAACACACACACTCTCACACACACACTCTCACACAGAAACACACAGACACACACTCACAAACACACTCGCACACTCACACAGAAACATACACACAAACACACACGAGGCAAAGCTACAAGTCAGAAACACACACACAGAAACACACACACACACACAGAAACACACACACAGACACACACACACACACACACACACACAAAGCTACAAGTCAGCTACACACACACACTTCACAGAAACACACACACACTCACAAACACACTCGCACACAGAAACACAAACACACACACACAGAAACACACAAACACACACACACAAACACACACACAAACACACTCACACACACACATGAGGCAAAGCTACAAGTCAGAAACACACACACAGAAACACACACAAACACACACACATGAGGCAAAGCTACAAGTCACACACAGACACACACTCACACTCGCACACTCACACAGAAACATACACACTCACAAAGAAACACACTCACACAGAAACACACACACTCACACACAGACACACACTCACACAAACACACACAGAAACACACACACGAGGCAAAGCTACAAGTCAGAAACACACACACAAACACACACACAGAAACACACACACACACAGAAACACACACTCACACAGAAACACACAGACACAGAAACACACACACACACTCACAAAGAAACACACTCGCACACACAGTCACACACAGAAACACAGACACACACACTCATACACAAACACACAGAAACACACACAGACACACACACACTCACACAGAAACACACACGAGGCAAAGCTACAAGTCAGAAATACACACACACACATTCACACAGAGAAACACAGAAACACACACAGACACACACACACTCACACAGAAACACACACGAGGCAAAGCTACAAGTCAGAAACACACACGCTGACTCACTCACACACACATTCAATGGGCTTTGATACATCACAACACAGCTGCCCTAACGGCTCGTGAGCAACCCGCTGACCTCTGAGTTGGAATCAGCTGGAACACTGCCAGCTACAGCTCTGGCAAAGGGCTTCTTGGTGGCTTACACTTCCCACTCTGCCCCACCCACCATCCCCACCCTCCTGGACCTTCGTCCCTGCCTCCTTCACCCAACCCCCCAACCTTCCCAAGCCAGGCTCCCAGGACTCGGGGCGGAGGGTGGGGTGGGCTACATCACATGCAGCTGGAAGCCATGCACGCGGACAGACAGGTACCTCCGGAGGCGATGTAGAAGCCGCTGGGCGCGTACTTGGCCACCACCACCTGGTGGGCGTGCTCCGTGTAGATGTCCGCAATGGCCGGATTCTGCAGGGAGGAGACCAGAATGAACACAGGCAACCCAGGAGCAGGCAAACTTGCTTTCCACTCTCCGGATTAACGGAGTTGGGTGGGAAAATGACCCACGGACACACACAAATACAGACGCCAAAACCTCCATAAGGAAAACCCCAGAAGTACACTTACCTGCCTGGGTGACAAGAATTCTAGGCAATTTAACTCCTGTATAATATGTGAGGTGACTTGCTTTCTTTTGGTACTTGCCAAACAAATACGTACTTCCGAAATACACATGGGACATGAAAATTTCCTTAGGAAAAAAAATCTACAACTCTTTTCTCCCACTTGTAGGGGGCTGCCGCCTTCTCTGAGTCCAGCTCCCCAGAGCGAGTCTCCCCCGTTCCGAACCAGCTCTCCCCAGGCTGCCAGGTGGGGTCTGACCCAAACCGGAGCCTCTGGCCTGGAGAAGCAGGAACACAGAGACGGGTAGGCAGCTGGGGGGCCCTTCCTCATTCAAATCCCTCGATTTGGGAAACTCCCTTTCGTGGCTCAAATCCAAGGCTGGCTGGACTCTGCAGTGAGAACTGGGCCAGCGTCGGAGATCAGGAGCAGCTCTCTGGACTCAGTCATCAAGCTTAAATGTACAATTTATCAAAGTCGATTACGGCACTCCCCGGCACACACAGCAAACCTGTGGCCCTGTGCTCAGATGCTCTGTCATCAGAACCCAGCGTCCTCCCAGGAGGGCAGAGAGCGCCAGGCATCTAATCCCCGACACCCGCCGATATGTGCTGAGGAGCCAAGTGCCTTGTGAAAGGAGCAGCTACGGGCTCTGAACGCATCGGGTCCCAGGGAGGCTGCTGCGGGCGCATCTGACCCGCCTCCCCAACTGCCCCCACCTCTTCTGACCACCTCGCAGTCTCCCCATCCCCGTCTCTTAATGCCCCTCAACAAGGCCGGAGGCCCGGACTCTTCTCAGCTTCTTTCTAGCCACAGGATCGCCCGCCCCCTCACCCAAAGAGTCCAGAGAAGCATCCTGCTAAGTCCCTGCTTCGGCAACCACCCTCCTACCATTCCTGCAAGCCCCCCGGTCTCCGTAAATGCTGTGCCCTCGCCAGCAACACCTCTCCCTGCCTGCTAACACCCACTTATCAGGCCTGAAGAGCCATCTGTGTGAAGCCTGCCGTGACAGCCCCTCTCTCTCCTGTGCCTGCAAAGCATCTAACAGGACACACACCACGGTCCGTGGCCCCCGTATCCCTCTCCTCAAGCTCCTCTTTGACCTGCTCCATGTGCATCTATCTCCTTTAATCATCACAGCAGTTAGCAAACGACAGATGCTCAATTATATTTTTTTGGGGGGGGGTAAAAGTTTACACAGCCCTTTTACCCCTAGGACTTAGTGTCACATGATAGAGTAGGTACTTAACATATGTGGTTCATACATTAATCCAATGCAGAATAAACATAAGCAAAAAGTGAAATCAGAGAGACATCAACCATCTAAAGATACTCTGAATGGCAAATAAACCCGTGCAAAGGTGCTCAGTGTCATTAGCCTTTTGGGAAACGCAAATCAGTGAGAAAACTACAGTGAGAAACTACCCTATACCCAGGAGAGTCAAGAGAATTAAGACTGACGTCACCAAATGGTCGCAAGGATGGGTGGGGTACAGTCTGGAATGTTTATCTACTGCTGGGGGGAATGTAAAATAATACAGCTGGAAGAGCTGGGCTGGTTATTTATAAAGTTAAACATAACATTTGTGCAAAAACCCCACTCCTAGGTATTTACCCAAGAGAAAGAGAAGTGCATGCCCACAAAAAGATACACATGAAAGTTCATGACAGTCCCTAAGCGGAGAACAACCGACCCAAAGGTTCACCCCCAGGTGTCTGCAGAAGCAAACAGTGCTGTCCACCCAGGGGAACACTACTTGGCAACAAAAGGCCACGAACTGCTGAGGCCCCTCAACCACAGGAGGAGCCTCGAAAGCCTCACACTGAATGACAAAGCTGGATGCAAAGGAGAACGCGCGGCAGGAGTCCGTTCTGATCAAAGTCCAGGAAAGGTCAGCCCACAGGCCACAGAAAGCCGGTTGTCGTTGGGGCTGCCAGGGCCTGGGGGGTGGGGGGCAGGGTGGAGAGGCCCATGGGAGTGACTGGAAAGCTTTTAATTTGTCAAAACTCTAGTTGTGCGTTTGAAACGGACGGATTTTATTGTCCCTAGATTACCCTGCAATAAAACGATGATGTGTAGGATCCAGTAAACGTCCGTCCGAACCCAACCTGCTCCTTCCCAGGTTAGCCCTCTGGACTGGAACGTTCTAACAAGGACAACCTCCCTCATAGAGAAGCTGGCGAAAGCGGCCTGTGGCCCGGTGGCTCCAAGGCCTGTGTTCTGAGGCTGACGGAGGGCTCTCAGGCCCGCATGTAGGCACGACAGGTAGGAGACCAACCCCCAGGGGAACTCATGCCCACGGTGATGCCCAGCCCGGCCCTGCCCTTAAAGGGGAGCGGGAAGGGGCGGGGGTCACGTGGAGAAGTGGAAGGTGAGTTAAACAGTGGTCCTGGGAGGCAGTCCTGCCCCTACAGATCCTTCCCCTAAAGCAGCTGGGGCGAGTGAAACCTTGGGTCAGTCCCGGCGCCCCCGTCCACATTCCCAACACAACTGGGGGCGAGCTCTCCAGGCTGAACACAGCAAACAGAGTCAGCAGCAAAACCCCGCCCCCAGCTCCCCAGCCAAAGGGGACGCCTCCCTGTCCCCAAAGCGTCTGTGACCGCCCAGGCTCATGGCAAACCCAGCTGTGCAGGGCTGGGGCGCCCCTCCCCTGGGACTTCCTTCCTGCCCTCCTCCCCCCACCACCCCCCCCATCAGGGGACAGGGGCTTCAGGCAGAAACCAGAAGGAAGCCTTGGCATTTGAGGCCCATGGATGCCTAGCGGATGTGGGCAGAGCCTGCGAAAACCTCCTGTCGTCTCGCTGGGTCCCGAGGCACATCCCAGCCCTGCCCCCCACCCTCCACCATTGGCGTGTCCCTCTGCAAACCCCACTTCTGACCCCAGGCCTGTCCCGGCCCCGGCCCTGACCGGCTCGCTGTTCAACCCTGCCCTGCCCTGCCCTGCCCTGCCCTGTGATCCTAGGCTTGCCCCAAGTCCATCCACCTCATCTTCCCACCCTGGCCAGATTCCAGTTTTTCCTGCCCCTTCTGGGACCAGGACAATACCGTGACAACATCTGAACTGACCCCTCTGCCTTCCACTAACGCACCAGGCTCTATGTCCAGACTCTGATCACACATTCAGAGGACCCTGGACCATTCCCACCTCCCACCTGTGTGTGGAGGGCCATCCCCAGCCCAGCAAATGAAGCATTCTCTCCCCATACCTTTCCACACGTGGAAGGGAGAATTCCTAAAGCACCCCCCGCCCCCAAAGGAGCTTTCACATTCCTGTGTCCTCTGAGGCCAGAGGTCACCACGGCACTTTACAGGTAAGGTTAAGGGGTGGCCCCAGCCACAGGGCATGGCAGCTTTGCCTCGGCACGCCTGGAATCCTGTGGACATCTCACCACATCAGTGAAGCCACTGGACACAGCCCTGCTCCTCTGGAGCTGCTGATGGCCCGTGGCGGCCTCCTCCAAACTCCAGGCAAAGTGACCTTTTGGAGGATTAAGTTTCCAGAGCCCTGGCTTTCTAGACACACCCAGTTCCTAAAAGCAGGCCCTAGAAACCGACCTGCACGGCGAATGTGACCTGCGGGGCCCTCTGCTCACGGGGGACCCAACTCAGTGACTGCCAAGCAGCTCCACAAACCTCTCTGCTTCCAGCCCTGCAGAACTGAACCTAGAGGCTCAGTCCACGGTTCAGCCAGCCCATCCCGCTCGACCTTGGAGGCTCCCTCTCTCATCCAGAGGAAGCAGCCCTAAGCCACAGTCCAGAGTCCATTTTCCATTCTGCCCCTGCCCTCCTCCAGTAGGTCACTCGCTCTGACATTCTTCCCTTTTTTCGCTGCAGGCTGGAATACCTTCCTTACTTCCCAGATGACCTTCTCCAAACTACCTTCTAACGCTTGGGCAAAGGCTCCCCGCCTCCTCCAGGAAGCCTTCCCTGATGCTCCAAGGTAGAAATGATCTCTCCCAGCCCAGAAAGCCCACACTACCTTCCCTACTCTCCGACCCTTATTATTTGCTGCCTTGGACATATGTCATTCTTACACCTGCAAAGCTTCTCACCAAGTGGACCCCCACAGAGGGCAGAGCCCAGATCTGATTCACCACTACAACTCTGACCACTGCACCCCACCCTCTGAAAAGACTGGGGCATGCCAGTCCCCAGCAGCCATTTTTGAAAACACAACCATCATATGCTGATGACTACTCTCAGACAGCTGGGGTGACCCTTCAGTTGATTCTCTTTGAAACCTCACAGTACCTATGGGTAACCTTAGGACCCCATTTTACAGGCAAAGAGGTGGGGCAGAGAGTTTTGGAGGGATGTGCCCAAGTAAGTGGGGGGGACTGGGACCTGAACTCAGCTGAGCAGCCTTGCTCCTCTTGGTTCTTCTCCATTACCTACGTCTGGAGTCACTGTCAGCCTGACTCCTAACTCAGGGAACAGAGGTTTGCAGCGATGGAGACAGCTAGCTACCCAGCCACCCGCCTGGAAGTGTATAGTCTGAATGGAGGTGGGTGGGAGTGGCCACGCCCAGAACCTTCCTTCTGGCTCCCTGCCCAGCCCCGCCCCTGAAGCAAACCAAGCCCTAGAACAGGGGTTCCCAGGGGGTCCCCCCATGTGAGAGTGGGCACACCACTCCCTGCTGGGCCCAGCATGATGCCACCTCCCTTCCTGTCCCTCTTTCCCTCTGCCTGCCCAGGGCCTTCAGAGGGGTCAGGAGGGGAGACTGTGGGGGCTAGGGTCAGCCCCCACCGTGTAACCAGGCACAGGGCTGCCGCTCTGCTGCAACCCTTTCTTTGCCTCCCTGCCAAGGGCAAGAAATGGTGGCTCAGATGGTACAGAACCCGCCTGCCAATGCAGGAGACGTGAGTTTGGTCCTAGGGTCGGGAAGATCCCCTGGAGAAGGGCATGGCATCCCACTGCAGTAGTCTTCCCTGGAGAATCCCATGGAGAGAGGAGCCTGGTGGGCTACAGTCCATGGGGTCGCAAAGAGTCAGACACGACCAAGCAAGCACACAGCAACAAAGGATAAGACAGACACCCAAAGCCCACAGTGAGTCCGCAACAGTGCTGAGAGGACACAAGCTCAACTTCTGCCCACCTCCGTGCCCCTGTATTCCCTGCCAGACTCCCCCATCTCTGCTGTCTCAACCCCCCTTCCTGGAAAACTCTTACTCACCCTCCAAAACCCAACTCAAAAGTGCCCTTGCTCCAGAAACCTTCCTCGAGGCTCTGTGACACAGCTGGCCCTTTCCTCTTGTTCCCAAAATGCTGAGGACACGCTTCTTTTACAGCGCTAACCTGGTGAGTTAGGATGTTACCTACTGGGGTTCTTCGCTCACCCCTGCTGACATTTCTGGGGAACTCTTTGTTGCAAGACAGTCCTGTGCATTGTGGGATGTTTGGCAACACCCCTGGCCTCTGCCCACTAGATACCAGTAGCACAAAAATGTCCTCAGATATTGCCAAATACCCCTCAACAGGGTGGGGGTGGGGGCAAAACTGCCTCTCACTGAGAACCACTGATTTAACCTTGGGCACCAAGGCTACTGGCTGGGCTTGGCAGGACGAGGAATGTGTGTGGGAAACGTCAGGACCAAGGGCTGGATGCAGCAGCTGACGATGCCTTCATCTTCGAGCAGCCAAACTGGCCTCCCTCCTGCCTCACATGAATTCCCCAGGTGGTGAAGTGGTGAAGAATCTGCCTGCCAATGCAGGAGACATGGGTTCAATCCTTGGGTGGGGAAGATCCCACCGGGGAAGCAGAATGGCAACCTGCTCCAGTATTCTTGCCTGGAAAATTCCATGCACAGGAGAGCCTAGGGAGCTACAGCTGGTGGGGTCACAAACAGTGGGACACACCGAGCATGCATGCACCGGCCTCATACCTTAGCTACAGAACAGTCTCTCCACTGACTTGACAACACGGCTCATCTGTTGAACCTTTTAGTGGTTCTGGTGGCCTCGGGCCAGGGCTGGGCTGCGGTGGGGTGGCCTGACCCCCAGCACCAGTCCAGCACCCTCTCCTGCCTGCCTATAACTCCCCCCACCCCAGGGCTCCAGCCACAAGGGTCAACAACCTGTGCGGGACTCTCCTGCCAACCCTGCTCCACCTGACTGGTCCCTTCCTGGGCCCCCAGCTGCTTAAGGCCCCCTGGGATGACACCTCCTGGCACATTTCTGCCTCTCGGCATCAGTCCTGACTGTCGGTTTCCCCTGGAGACGGTGAGCTCCGTGAGGACTGGCCTTTGCTGGGGAGTGTCCAGAGCCAGGCCTGGGCTCCGCTACAAATCAGGTGCTTATATACACCTATAACAGGATCAAGTCAGGCTCAAGCACAGGAAGTGGAGGGGGCAAGGAGGGTGGGAGAGAAGTGGAAGTGACCCCCTGAGCCAGCTGACACTCAGGGTGGGGGGGGCTCCCAAGATGACTGGCAATGGGTGGACACTAACATCACAGCACAAGCACCTGAAGATCATTAGCCCAGAAGCCAGTGGAGCACGGCCCCACCCTTCGGGACCCCCCAAGAGCTCTGGAGCCTTCTCTGAGCCCAGCATCCTTGCTTGTTAAAAGGTCAGACCACAGGACCCCAGAGCTCTCCTAGCCCGACCCCTTGTCTGTGCTGCCCGCTGGCCTTCTGTCCAGGTGGCGATCAAACACGCCACCTCCTTTTGTCCTCAGGCGCCCCGTTTCAGTCCCACCCAAGGCAGCGAGCTCCACAGGAAGGGGCACTATCTCCATGCTGCCCATAGAGCACGCAGTCAATCTGGGCAGGGGGCAGGGACTTGAGGCACGTGTCATGGGACAGAAGGGACAAGGTCGGTCCTCCGGTGGCCATCTGTCCCTTCGTGTACACACCCCACCCCCACCTGAAGGGGACGCCCAAGGTGGTCCTTCTGCACGCTGACTGGCAGTAGGTCACCCCATGGGAAAATCAGTGCTGGCCTCCAGGGCTTCCCAGGTGGCCCAAGTGGTAAAGAACCCACCTGTCGATGCAGGAGGCATGGAGACGCAGGTTCAATCCCTGGGTCGGGAATATCCCCTGGAAGACGGCATGGAACCCACTCCATGGATCACAACGGAGTTGGACATAACTAAGCACGCGGCACGCATGCCAGCTGGCCTCTGCCCTCCTGACGATGAGCCCACAGAGCCCGTGCTTGAAGCACAGAAACACCAGACTGCTACAAACACTACACCCCTGGGATTCAACTTCACATAATCATTTTCCCCACATATGTGCGTGTGTGTATATAGTGAGAAGACCCCCCGGAGAAGGAAACGGCAACCCGCTCCAGTATTCTTGCTTGGAGAATCTTCACGGACAGAGGAGACTGGCAGGCTACAGTCCATGGGGTCACAGTCTGAGCGACTACTGCACACACATATAGTACATTCTAGCTCTGGAATGTAGGGACTGCAGAGCTTTAAAAGCAGGCCCCAAACCTGTCTGTGTAGCAGATCTGCTGGCTGCTACTGGCAGCGGGCACTCACTTGCCAGAGCCAGTTTACAGGGAAGTGATCCCAGGCGGCTTAGAACGTGATGAGGCTCCTTCACAGCCACTGGGAGCGGGGAGGAACCTTCCAACTACACTGCGGGCACGGGGCAACAGGGCCTCAAAAGTACAAGTGTATCAGGCTCCCTCCTTCTGGAATGTTCCTTTCTGGATGGCCATCTCACTGCCTGCTTTTAACCCAGCAGAGAATTTCCTCTCCTCTCCTAGGTGTGGCAATCAAATGTATTGAGAGAAAAACAGATGAGAAACGCTCTTTGCCGCCAGCTTGAGAAGTGCCGTGATGCTGGGTTCACAAAGCAACTTTGAAGGCAGCAAAGTGAAGGACAGCTGTGGCTCCAAGTGGAAGGTTAGCAAGGGCCTGACGCCTGCTTGGCGGGAATAAAGGTGGTATCTGCCACTCAGTCGTGTCCAACTCTCTGTAGCTCTCAGGGCTCCTTTGTCCATGGAATTCTCTTGGCAAGAATACCGAAGTGGGTTGTCATTTCCTTCTCCAGGGGATCTTCCCGACCCAGGGATCGAGCCTGCATCTCTTGCATGGCAGGCAGATTCTTTACTATCTGAGTCACCAGGGGAGCCTTTCTTACTTCCATACAGTAAACCTTCTGTGGCTGCCTATCATCTCCGCCACACAGCCTGCCTTTCAATCAAGAAGGGACTTACTGAGCACCGGACTACGTGCCGGGCGCTGTGCTAGGCCGGGACATGGCAGGTGAGAGTGGCTACTCGCCGTCTGGCTCCTGGAAGGCCAGGATGGGAGGGCCACTTAGGAGGTGAAGCTGCCACAGCAAATGGGCAGCGAGCCATGCTGCTATTTGAGGAAAGAATGTGCAGACAAGGGACACAGCAAGGCTCAAGTCTGGAGACCCACACGCAGCAAGCTCCAGAGGGGGCGTGGAACCCGGGGGCCTGGAGCCCCAGGGAGGGAAGCTGGCAGTAAGGAGAGGTCGGGGATGCAAGGCTGGATGACAGGGCACCATCGGTCTCGGATGGGAGAGCCAAGGAACAGCTCGACCCCGTATTTTAATAACTGGTCCAGCAGCAGTGATGAGGGCAGGCTGGAGGAGGGTCAGGGAGAAAGGCCAGTTTGGCCTTTGGTTTTTGCAGTCCAGGCAAGATAGCACGATGAGGGTGGAAACAGTGAAAAATCGTCAGATTCAGAAGTCTTTGAATGCAGAGGCAATAGGACTCAATGGAGAACTAAATATGGTGTGGAAAGGGGAAGTCCAAGGCTGGGGCCAGAACAGCTGGCAGAGTGGCGGTCGCCATTCTGAGGATGAGCACGTGGGAAACCCAACTGTGGGGAGGGCGTGTTCAGTGTAAGCCGCCCATCAGACGTTCTGTCGGACATTTCCCAATCTGGTCCCCTCCTCCCTTTCGTGTCTCTTCTGGACTCAGCCTATATTCTAACCAGACTGAATTCCTATTTCAATATTCATGAAAGTAGTGTCTTTTTTTCCCCCAGGAATACTCTGCCCTAACAAAAATTATTCCCACCTTGACTTGAGCAGCAATGGTCCGCTCCCATCAAACAAAAGCCTAAATGCCTGATGGGACTTCTTGAACAGGGTGGGAGGAACACACCTGCACCCCGGTGCTGTCTTGGCCCTGAAGACACTTAAACAGATGGGAAAGGTAAGCAGACGCGCCCTCCAAAGAGAATGGCAAACTCGAGGGGGTACTGCTAAGGATGAAAAGCTCAGAAGAGGGGCTTCCCTGGTGGTCTAGTGGTTGGGAATCCATCTTGCAATATGGGGGACATGGGTTCGATCCCTGGTTGGAGAGCTGGGATTCCCTCCAGCCTCGGGGCAACTAAGCCCTCATGTTGCAACTACTAAGCCAGGTGCCTCAACTAGAGAGAAGCCTGGGTGCTGCAACAAAGACCTGTCGCAGCCAAAAATAAATAAATATTATTTAAAAAAAAAAAAAAAAGCTCAGAAGAACAAGCAAGCAGAAAACAGAATAGGTTCCGTAAGTTAGGGAATGCCTCCTGCAAAGAGGGTGCTTGTCTGTGACCGTAAACAGCGTCTCCATTGGAAGCGGCTCCGTTTACTGGCTGCCTTACTACTACCTCGCTGAGCTGGACCCCTGTTCTGAGCAGTGGGTCCCCTGGGCGGGTGGATCGGGGAGGTGGGGAAGAGGCAGTTTAAAGGAGAAGCTGCAGGTTAAGAACCTTTCATGGCACCAGACACACAGTAGGTCTTCATGGGCAGGCTCCCATCTGGAAGTGAGTATAGCCCGCTGTGACGTGTGCGTGCCTTGTCAGGGGCAAACCTAAGCATTCATTCCGCTGCCCCGTATCCCTGAGAATGCCTTCACTCGTTTTATTTGATAAACTACAGTATCTATCTACTCAGGGCCATCTCAACTTTTCTTTTCTCAATATCTCAGAAGCTCTCTAGAGACCTCTGGATCTTTACGATCTAAGTCCTTGCCCATGTTTTCCCCAGTTCTGAGTGAGTCGGGATCAGCTTTCGAGGAATCTGTGTCTAGCAGAGGAGCTGTTAGCACCTTCAAAGCACATTCACACACACCCACCCCTTCAAGTGAGGGGCCAAGCCATCCTGGGCAGGGCAGAAACTGCCAAATGGAGCTTTGTCTCCCAGCA
The DNA here is from genome assembly GCF_016772045.2 of Ovis aries. NCBI lineage: Eukaryota > Metazoa > Chordata > Mammalia > Artiodactyla > Bovidae > Ovis > Ovis aries. The sequence continues at coordinate 105,990,872 of NC_056059.1, forward strand.
CACTGCTTGGGGGTGGGGCGGAGAGGGGTGCGGCAGCAGAGCCAGCAGCATCTCAGACCTCACAGACAAGGACACCAAGACCACAGAGCCCCTGCACTGCTTCAGCCAGCTCTGAGGTTCAGAAAGCAAGGCTATCTCCAGAGGGACAGTTCCAGTGCCCCAGGGGTAACCACCCACATACCCTGAATTTAAGCTGACATCCCTTGAGGGGGCATCACCAATCAAAGCCATCCGCTTACAGATTGTGTATAAGCCCCACCCAGGAAGCTCAGAGAACCCTCCTCACCCCCAGACACTAGGGAATGGTCATGTAGGTACCTCCGGCTTCCACCCCCACCCCCCACTCAGTCTAGGCACAGCAAAGATTTCAGTGTGTAATCTCAGCAGTGGGGAGACTGACAAGCACACCAGGTCATATCGATGATTACAGAGAAGTAACGGAATATTTTCGAGGATTTCCCAAGGAATGGGCTCTAGAAGGCTTCTCAGCCTGGGTACAGGAGGCCTGTGCAGATGATTCATGGGGATAAACTGGTTCCTTATTTTGCAGTGGGGCTCAGACCCCGCGAAAGGGAAGACCAGGCCGGAAGGGTAGAGACCTGGGTGTGAGCCCCGCTTCTGCCACACTGGGGGACCGTGGGTGTGCCATGAGTATGGGTGTCCGCCCAGCATGCAGGGTCTCAATCAGGGGGGCCCAGGCCAGCAGGGCAAGCCGGGGAGCCCCAAGTCATCTCCATTTTACAGATGAGTAAACCGGGGCTCAGAGAGGCCGAGTCACCAAGCACCTCAAGGGTCAAGGTCCGATCTCTCAAACCCAGAGCCCTTCACTTGAAGGGAACTAAATCTGAGCCTCGGCTTCCCCCACGGAGAAAGAGACTTGGGTCTGGATAAATTTGCAACTGTCTCCCTGGGCTTCCGAGGTGTGGTCCCCGAGGCTGAGGGGGGCGTGGCGTCCTCGCCCCAGGCCGCCAGGCCGGAGGGGAGAGGGTGCAAGGGGTAGGATTCACCCCAGAGCTGGGCGGGTGGTCAGGGAAAGAACCGGCATCCGGGCGGCGGCCGGTGGAACGGGGGAGGCGAGGTACTCACGTCTATGTTCCTTAGGATGACGCACTTGCCATTGGTGTAAAGAAAATTGTTGCCCTTGGGGTCGCCGCCGACGATTTTGGAGACACCCCTCTCCACCTGGGGGAGGCTGGCGAACACCTTCTCTGCAGAGACACAAACGCAGCCAGGCACCTGAGGGCCAGCCCCACGCCGGGCTGAAGGCGGAGGGGAGGGAAAAGGGGAGAGAGAAAAGGAGAAGGGGGGGCGGCCCTGGACCGGTCTCTGCCGGTCACCTGTTGCCTCCAACCTGGAGGGGCGGCCGCCACTTTGAAGGAGCGCAGGGGACGGGTGCGACTTCCTGGTCCGCGCGCTCCCTTATCCAGGCCCTGCAGGGAGATACGGGGGCTTCCGCGGGGCCCCGACCGCATCGTCAACTTTGGGGCGCCCTCCTCGCCTTCCCCCGCCGGCCAGGGATTGCCGCCCGGCGCCCCCGGGAGGGCGACGGAGCGCTCACCAGCCGGCTCCCGCACCCCTCCCCCGCGCCCCGCGGACCTCGCCGGACCGCCCGCACCCGGCCGATGGCCGAGGGGGCCAGGCAGGCAGGCAGGGCGGGCGCCCACCCCCGGGGCGGGGGGCGCACCGGGCCGCGGCACTTACTGATCTCGTACGGCATCCTTGCCCACTTGTTACCGCGCCGCGCTCGCCAGAGAGCCTCCAGGGGCCGCGCGCGCCGCGAATCAGACCTGGCCGAGGCCGAGCCCGGGGACAGGGGCCGAAAGGCGGCGCCGGGCGTGCAGGGCGCGGAGAGGGGCGGGGGGGGCGGTCCGAGGCCGGGTCTCCGAGGCCGGCTCGCGCCCTGCCCTGCGCGCTGCCGCTGCGGACGCGCCGAACCCGGAAGCGCGGCCCCGCGCGCGCGGCTCGCCCCCCAGCTTTGACCATATATAGTCAAGCGCTCGGCTCGGCGGCTGCGGCTCCGGCGAGCCTGCGCGGACCTGGCCGCCGCCGCGCCCCTCCCCCTCCCGGCTCGGGTCCCTCCCCCTCCCCGCTCGGGCCCCGCCTAATGAGTCCCGCCTCCGGAAGTGACGTAAACCGCGACCGCATGAAAAGGCGGCGTGGTCAGTGCGGCGTGTTAGAATGCGCCTGGGGGCCGGTGGGGCAAGGTTGGGTAGTGGTGGGGAAGGGTGGGCTGAGCAAGTTGGGGTTTTTTTGAAGTTTTGCGGGCGCTGGAATCACCAGAGGCACAGGATAAGGCTTATGTTTGCGTAGCGGGCGTTTACTGAGCTGCCAGCCTTTCAGCCCAGTGGGCGTCCTGCTTGGGTTTTGCAAACACAGAAGTATAATCCTTTTTCTTGCTTTCTCCTTTAAAGCATGTTTAACTGGTAGTCCCGCTTCCTCGCAAAAAGCAGCTGCAGGAGGAGTTTTAGGGATGTGCTTTGCAGGGCCCGAGCTCTCTTAAAAACTTTAGAAAACTAGGAACCCAAGAGCAGAGGGGGGAGGGATGTAGGTTCTAAAAAAACAAACAAACAAAAAAAAAAAAACTAGTGCTTATTTCCTAACGAAAACTAGAAGAAAGGGGGAACTTCCACTTGTAAGGCTGAAGCAGCGGCTCGTTGCCAGGGGAAAAGCAAGTTGGGTACTGTCTCGGGGTTTGCGGGGACGGGTAGAGGAGGGGTAAATGTATACTCAAAAACCTCAGGGTGACCCTTGACTTTTCTGGAACCTACTGGAAAAATTTATGCTTAACCTTTACTCATTTGAAACTTCAAAATTTTTCAACATATGAAAATAGAAAAAATAAACCAAGATCTTGGCGTCAGACATAGGAATAGATGTACTGATCATAAGGAAGTGCTCGCGGTGGAAGCTTCCAGAGCAAGGTGGTCAGTGTGTCTTCCTCTGTCAGGCCAGGCCTGTGCGACCTCCCGGGGTCCATGCTATCCTTGCCTCGGGAAATCTTTCGGAGTTGCAGGGGACATTGTACCTGGGTTGGCTCTATTTTTGAATTGCATCCAGGTTCATTCCTTGTGTCTTTACTGAATAGTCCTGCAGAGCCCTGAAGGGGCACCTGCGTGAACACAGGTGTGTCCTATCTGGTCTCTAGGCATTTGCTCCTACCCTGCCCCACCTTCATCTCTGCGCTTCAGGCTGTAGCCTGTTTTAAAACTGAAAATGTTCCTTACTCTCAAACCTGTAGGTGCTCAGTCTCAAAAGTTCAAGGTATAAGTCATGAAAATGGCCTACTGAGCCCTATGTGTTAGGTCTCAGGTTTCCATGAGACTATCTTACTCTCCACTTTCAGCTCTGCTCCTTCTTATTTTCTGCAGCACCTGGGTGTTCTTGTTTATTTTCTCAACTTCCTGGGTGTTCCACGAATGCCCCAGCCTTGCTCCTGTCTCCAGGGCTTCTGTAACCTCTGTTGGCTACCTGGAATTACTCAAAAGTACTTACATGCGTGTGTTCTTTATTCAGGGAAAACCCCCTACCCTGACCACCTGACTTGAATCGAAACCTTCAACCCCTACAAATACCTTCTTGATATCCCTGTTATCTGGAGTGTGTCCCTGGCACAGGGTTGGTACTCAAATGGCTGACTCCAGACCCCATGTGCAGTCCGCAACTGAGAAAGTATCTGTGAAGGTAGTCTTGTGAACTGAACCACCCTAGAGATGTTGCCGGAACAAAGGGAAAAAGAGTGGTCTACAGGTTGGGGCTGTAATCATCTGAGAATTGGGACTGGGATTAAGATCAGGTGTGCTAACTTTTCACCCCTCAGGCATCTGTGTAAGGGAAGGACTAACTCTAAAACTAAAGCATTGACCTTAAGCCCTTGAAAGCAGATAACCCTTATGCATGGGGGTAAAACCTTCTTGGATTCGATAAATCAGACTATACAGCAAACTTAAAGCTACCCTGACAGGAAGCTAGACTCTATAGCTTAAGAGGAAGTTAGGTTGGTCTGGGGACTTGAGTTTGGATGGGGGTTAGGGATGCTGGCCTTCGCTATAAAAATCAGGTCACAGCAAAACATGACTTAGCAGGGAGTTGCAGGGGTTGGAAGAGGGACATGGGGTGCTGTTTCCCTGGGGTGTGTTATGCCCAGAGTCCGAGTCCCCAGAACAGAATAAGATGTCCACAGCAATGCAAAAGCATGAAGGGGTTTTATTTCTAGCTCGAGCTAGGGCTCCCGCCACATCCAACGCAGTGGAGTGGAGCAAGGAGCCCTGAGCCCAGATTTACAGGTTTTAGAACAGAGTTGGCAAGGGCTGATTGGCTGCAGGAGTTTCCTAGTATTTACTAATTGGCTAATCTTTATTGGCTGCAGGGGTTTCCTGGTATTTACTAATTGGTTATTGGCTGCAGGGGGATGTCTTTTACGTCCTGATAAACCAGGTTACGGGGAGTATGCTGATTAACAAGTCCTGGCATCTGTGGGGATGACCTCACTAGGCAATGACTCAGCCTTTCCCCTGAGTCCTACCTTAGTCCCTGAAGCCTATCATGCCGTTTGTTAGGTCCCAACAGGGTGATCCCAGCTTGGTTCATCTCAGCTGTAAGGGCCCAGCCATTCTTGAGTTGGTATCAGCTGTTACTAGCTGTTACTAATGCCCCTTGGGCTCTCCCACTCACCCACACCTTTTAATACAAGTGTCAATGTACTCTTGGTCTCTGGGGACCCTGAAACAACTGTACCCCAGTCTGTGACTGCTGTGTCACCCAGCCACTTCTGAGCCCCTCATTTCTGAAACTGCCTCCCTGGCACCTCAAGTGTCCAGACACACCTACTAGGACTATACCTAATGCCAGCTGAGACCAGGCAACCTAGCCTTCTCCCATTGCACGAGACGGCTCCTCCGGGCTGTCCCTTCCTGCAGTGATCCAGCGGCCCCATCTCTGGCTATACTGGCCAGAAAGCGCATCTACCCACCCACAGCTGCCACATTCTTCACCTGGACTCTTGGATGCCTGAATCTCTGGTTAATATCCTGCCACCTCCCACTCCGGTCTTTTCTCTCCTTAGAGAGCAACAGCCTCTCCAGGCCCTAGGGTGCCCAGCCTGGCTCTCAAACTGCTCTCACCCTGGTTCTTCTAGCTCAGAGCCTGCCTTAGGGTTTCTGCACCTGTTTCCAGGCCTTTCCTGATAACCGCACAATTTTAAGGCCAGAGTTTATTCAACTAAAATTTTTTTAACCACTCAGGAGCAAAGCCCTATGATATGGGAATAGTGGTCGGAAGTACTTTCTTAGGAACACCCACATCTCTGCCTGGGGAGACTTCCAACTGCAGATAAGGGTAAGACAACCCCTTCCTTAACAAGCAGCAGTCAGCTCCGAAGAGCCTTGCTCAGACTAGGTAACCCACCAGACCATGGCCCCTCACTCTTGGCCGCCTGGTTCCTCTGTCCATGGGATTCTCCAGGCAAGAGTATTAGAGTGGGTTGCCGTTTCCCCCTCCAGGGGGATCTTCCCGACTCAGGTATCGAACCTCCGTCTCCTGCATTAGCAGGCTGACTCTTAACCACTGAACAACCTGGGAAGCCTAAACTGTACGTAAACAGCATTTAACATGTGCCTGCTGGGTTAATCCAACTTGCCTGCCCTGCCGACATTGTAAACATCACAACAAGGACCATGTTTTTGCAATACTTAAAGGGTCCACCAGATAAGCTTAAAGGAAGCTGCCGATATTGCACTCTGGAGAGAATGAGTCACGAGAGCATCACCTGAATCCACATCGAATTCCAAAGTGTGTAAAATAGCATCTCGTAAAAACACACCCTTTGGGGCAACTCCTTCAAACTTTCTTCAGGAAACCCCCTAGGCTGGCTTTGGGGGAAACTGGTTGCAGTTACCTGAGTTGGGTAACTCGGAGAGAAACCGTTCATTTGGTTCCAGGTATGTGTATGAGGAGGCCTTAACCTCTCCCCTTCAGTTCTGCCAGCTGCTTTGTAGTGGAAGAAAAAAGGGCTCAGAACGTGTGGCCCTGTTGTGAAATCCAGAGTCGTGAAACACACCTCTGAGGACACTCAAGACATTGGAAACACAGACCTGCCAGCAGGTCCAAGGGGAATCGGTTCCCAATAAGGACCCTGATGTTTGAGACTTATACTCCTTGCTATGTGACTGGTTACATGTTAGCAACCTCTTTGTCTTATATGACTTGAGTTTTACAACAAGCAGGTGCTAGAACAATTAAGGTTATGGGGGAACAATGATTATACATCATGGGGTTGTCTCCATGGTTAAATCTCACAGGGGCAGCCTGACCTCAACTAGTCTCCATTTGCCATCTATAGGGAGGGAAGTTTCCAGGAGACCTGGTTTTTGTTAGTAACACTTTCCTCATTGCTGGGCAGAGTTCAGGCCCAGTTCACATCCTGTCCTTAAGAGAGATAACAGGCTTCAAGATGGAGTTGCTCCTGCTTTCCTCATAGTGGCCCCAACAGCCCTGCAAGGTTCCACTTCACCCTGGGCATGCTTAACCTCACCTTTGTTGCATGTGAGCATGGAAGTCGGGTCTAGAAGAGCCCTGATTAAAAAAGCAACCTGAAAGACTGTGGCCACTTCCTCCCTCTCCCTAGCCCAACTCGTGTCTGACAAGGCAGAGCCAGGGTAGCACGTGCACTCAATTGAACTCTCAAATTCTACGTGCGTGTGTGCTGAGTCGTGTCAAGTCTTTGTGACCCCATGGACCATAGCCCCCCAGGCCACTCTGTCCGTGAGGTTTCCCAGGCAAGAATACTGGAGTGGGTTACCACTTCCTTTTCTAGGTGGTGTTCCCAACCCAGGGATCGAACCCACATCTCTTGCATCAGCAGGCAGATTCCTTACCACTGAGCCACCTGGGAAGCCCACAGCCCTTGTCTCTTCCCTAAAGTGGATCTGTACAGGAGGTGGGAGGCTGTTTTTAGCTTTGGGGAGAGACAGGAGAAATTGGATGGGTGTTCCAAACTCCTGCTTGTCCGCTTTCAACCCTAGTGTTCTCATGTCCAGGCTCCCAAGGAAGGGATCTGCTTCCTGTTTGGCCCTGGGCCCTGCAAGAGGGCTCCGTGCCAGGTGCAGGAATGAAGAACGGGGTGGGGGGCAGGGTGGGCACTTACCCACTCCAGGAGCTCAGGGTTGGACTAGCCCACCTCTTGGAATGTCCCGTGTAGTAGAGTAACTGCCTCCTGCCCCATGACTAGCCCTGCCCTCTTTAGAAGTCTTACTTTCCTGGGTCCATTTGCAGCCTGTAAACAAGCTCAGGTAAGCCACACTCAAGAAGCACCTGTTGCCTACCTTAAGCCAGCTTGACTGCCATCACCTGTTAATCAGCTCCACAAGCAGGCCCTCGCTTCCAAATCACCAGAAAATCGAGTTCAGGCTGGGTCAAGTCTGCCTCTGTTGTGCAATGAGTTTCATTCTCCTGATGAACGCAGCAAGCCAGATGCTGAGCTTCGCAGAAGAGACCAGGCTTATTCAGGAGGCTCCAAAATGAGGGGTGAACAAACTTCAAATCTGGCTCCCTCCCCGAAGGTTGAGGGGCTTGGGATACTTGCAGGCGAAGAGTAGATGATGGTAGAAGGTGCAGGAGAAAGGTAATTGGAGGTAGAAAGGAAAAATCTGTGTATCTGAGTTAACATGGTTCATGGGACGCATGTTCAGAAAATAGCAACATTCACATGATCTGAGAGTGTTCTTGTGATGCCACAAGGTCACACACGCAGGCAGGTCCTGTTGAATAGTCAGTGGTCTCAAGTGATCTGGGCAAGTTCCTGAAAAAACAACTTGGGCAACTCTTCAATGACCCATGTCAGGTGTTATCTTATAGGGGGGTGGTCAAAGGACTCTTGTGATAAATCTAGGCTCCAGTGACCCCTGGAGGGGATTCAATTTGCAAGAACAATTACAGAAAGCTTAATAAAGGCAAGTTACAACTTGGACAAGCAAGTTGGCATTTAATGGATCTTGTTCTCAGTTTCCCATCCATCTATAGTCAATTACATTGATGGGGATTTTTGTAGAAACCAATGCCTGTGACCAGCAATTTATGTCAGTGACTGTTGAAACACCAGTGTTTGCGTAAATATCAGCAACTTTTTTTTGCCCTTTATGTATTTTAAACTTTGCACATCTTACTAAAACATTCTAATACTTCATTAGCGTGGTAGGCAGGATCACAGGCACCTCTGTGCAGAGGAACAGACCATCTATTACAAATACACCATAGGGGTCACTGCTTTCCCTTGAAAGAAGACTTTCTGGCGGTATTTTTAGTCCTGTGGATTATTCCTCTAGCTACAGGTTCTTTTTACTCGATTTCCCATGAGGTGGATTTTTGCGGGGATGGGGTTAACCCTACATTCACTAGAATGATCAGGTACCCATTCTCTAGCTACTGATAACAGGAGTTTCTTGAAGTCACTGTGTTCTGTGCATTAAGGCTACAATAAATTTTAACTATGAATGGGAGTTAGGGGGATGGTAAAGTCCCGTGAGGCAAACTTAGCTTTGTGTCAGTTTTCCCCTCCTGGAAACCTGGGGCTGTACCCTTGGGCTGCTCTCCTAGTAGGGAGAACTGTTGAGGGCGGGGCTGTGACAGCAAGATCTCTGCCTTTTGTCCCCCAGGCCTTTGTCAAAGAGGCTTAATAATTCAAAACCCTGACCTTACCTATATAAACCTTCTATGAATATTAATCTCTGGAGTATATAAGTTCTTCCAAGGCAAGAGCAAGACGTGAGTCCTCAAGTGTGTGTGTGTGTTACTGGGTCCCTCCCCGAGCTGAGCAGATGGAAACAAATGTTTCACAGGCTGTGTCAGAGCACTGGGCTTTGCAGCCAGGTGAATAACTGTGCTGTGTGTGTGCTCAGTTGGCTTCAGTTGTTTCCAACTCTTGCAACTGTATGGACTTGTAGCCTGCCAGGCTCCTCTGTCCATGGAATTCTCCAGCAAAGAATACTGGAGAGGGTTCCCATACACTCCTCCAGGGGATCGTCCCAAACCAGGGATCGAACCTCAAGTCTCCTGAAAAGTTTCCTGCATTGCAGGCGGGTTCTTTACTGCTGTGTCAAGAGGAAAGCTCAACTACTACTGTGTAGGGGTTTGCAGTTCCCTGCAAACTGTGGAACTTTGCATACGGAAGACTTCCCCTTTGAGGTTATGCCCGATGGATGTACCTCTAAGAACTTGATCACTACATGGGTTACTAGATCTAACAAACATAGCTCAGGGAAGATATATCCTCTTCACTCGTTTTCTGTAATCACTTCATAGACAACAGCCTGCATTATCTGATCCTTCTAAGGTCCAGGTGAGGAGCCAGCCTAATTTTAGAGACTTGGGCCTTGCAAGATGTCTCAAGTGTCTGAGATCAAGGCATTGACAGGGTTGGTTCCCCCTGAAGGGTGTGAGGAAAACTCTTGTGTGCCTGTCTCCCTTCTGGGGCCTGCTGGCAATTGCTGCCTTGTGGAAGCATTGCCCAACCTCTGTCTTTATGTTCACATGGCAATATCCCTGAGTGTCCGTACCTCCTTCCCCCTCCTAAGGATAGATCAAGGCCCACCCGATTCCAGTATGAAGTTGTCTTGACCCCCGCAGTGGTGCTATTTTCAAATAAGGTCTTATCCTGAGGTACTGGGATTAGGACCTGGATGTATGATTGGGGCATAAGGAACACAATTCAACCCTGCGTAATGCAGAAGACTGGACCTGCCCATCTCACCTGTCATCAGCATTCTTTCCCAAGCCCAGAGTCCCAACTGCCTAAGCCTCTGAACCCCTTGGAGGGGAAGGAGGCAAAATTTGACATTCACTGACAATAGCTTTTACACCATAGTGTTTACCACCTGTTCTGGAGTACTTGCCTTTGGGAGAAACGCCCAACCAGGCAGGTGTCCTACCAAAGTATCAATGATTACAAATGTTGCTCTCCAGCCCATCCCCAAGTTTGATTCCCATTCAAAAATGCTCAACTGCAGCTTAAAATGGCAGCTCTTAAAATAGCCACCAGGATATTTGTCATACTAGGGGGTTACCCAGCGTCTTGTGCTGCCCAGAGATTTGTGGCCCAATTCCTTGGCCTGGCTGTTGTGGCCATACGAAGTACTTCTGTGTCCAAGGGCAGATGGAGAGTGGTGGTGGCCTGTCGGGGGACTTTCACCTTGAAAGGATCCAATACGTTGTTCTCTCTTGTGTGCCGTTTCTCAAGGACTCTATCAGTTCCCGGAAAACAGGAGCGAGCAGAGCTGTGTGCAGTTCTCAAGACTGAGATCATATGAATGGGCACCTGCTTGGATTCCCTTCAGTGACCCCCCTTCAGTGAACTTTCACTTAAAGGTAGTCTACTCAGTTATGCCCCTCTTAGGATATAGAATGCTTTCTGGCCCTTTAAAGATTATTTGCTTGGCTTTGTTTTTGCTCAATTTTTTTTTTTTTTACTGCCTGAAGCTGCCTTGTATAAAGATATATAAATGTGCATTTCTACAAATAAAGCACCCTTGTTTCACTCGAGACTTGGGTCCCCTGCGTCCCTCTTCTCGTTGACTCCAGTCCCCAGGTCCCGGTCTACAAAGACCATGACAATGGCCACAGGTGGCTCTCTGGATGCCCCTGGCTTGAGTGTGCACCTGGAGGAGCCCTGGGCTCCTTGCTCCTGGTCAGGTGAGCTCCAGTCCCTGATGATGGCTTTGGGACTGGATAATAAGGGCCTCTGTACGCAGACAACATGAAGCCCGCAGAGTTTAAGTCAATAGATCCAAAGGGAGATTGTGGAGGGTGAGGCTGGTATTCAGAGTCTGAGCTTATCTCTCTCCAGAGTTAATGGCATCAGGCAGCATCAGTAACGTACATCTGGGAGGTGCTGGCATCTAGATATAACTTCAAGGCTTTCGGCCTCTTCTGTGCCTGTGCATCCCACTGAAGCCCTGTGTATCTTCAGGCTGAAGTTTCTCAGGAGGTTGGTGCATCTATGTCCCTTTGAGATTCCTAAGACTGGGGGATGCTGTGTTGGCCACCGTGGAGACTATGACATGCAGGGGAGAGAACGTGGGCCCTTGAGAGTCTTTCCTGCAGGATGGAGACCGAGTAGGTCAGGCAGCATGATTTCTGCACATTGACCACTCACCTGGTGTCTGCCTGGTATGCTGTGGGTGTTTGAAGTGATTCTCAGTTACAGAACCACTAGAAACTTCTAAGAGTGCTAGGATTGAGAGAAATGTTTACAATGGTGTTCGTGAGAATGCCTAGAACTTGGAATTTGTAAGTGCTTACTCCGAGGCAGAGTGAATGTGGAGTCAGCCATTGGTTGGGTGTCAGTTTGTGTCACAATAGCTCAGGACTGGTTCACAAAACTTATCTCCCCTCCCTTGGGTTGCCCACCCCCAACCATTCCACTATCCAGTGCCAAAATACTGATACTTGAGTATAACCCTTGACTGGGGGGAGAGGGAGTGGAATCGAGCAAACCTATCTGAATATTTCAAAACAAAATCTTGGCCTGTGGCAACTCACGGGCTCATGCTTGTTGAAAGATCCATTGCATTAATGACGGGCACCGAAAAGTTAAATACAAATGGGAAAGTACTCTGGGGGCTGGTGCACCCCAGGTTTTCTATCCCTTTGTAAGACTTTGAGCTCATCATGGGAAAGCAGCATAGTCTTGCCCAGATAGTTGTTAGAAGTGCATAACTTGGTGGAAAGGCATGTTGGGTGCCAGGGAGCTGGAGGTGCTGTAGAGACATGGGGCGTATGAGGTTCCTTATTTTCCTAAGGCATGAGAATGTCTCCTGGGAGAAAAGGCCTTAACCACCTTATTGACCAGGAAAGTTTTGTAGAAACTGATGCCTGTGGTGGCCAATTTGTTACATAAGTGAATGTTGAAACACCTACACTTCTGGATTAATATCAACAACTACTTTTGCACTTTGAAATTCTTGTCCATGTCTTACTAAAGCTTCTAAAACTTCCATTGAAGAGTGATAGGCAGTAGAGCAGGCACCTCTGTGCAGGTCAGTGTACATCTGTTACAAATACACCGTGTCTCACTTCCCCTGGAGGAGCAGACTCCACACGCTCTGGTGGCATTTTTGACTTCTCTAGATATTTCCTCTGTAATACATTTTTTATTTTACCTGGGAGTTGACAAGGTGGGTCCTTGGGGAGGGCTGTTTTAGAAATGCCACTAAAGTCCACTGGATGGGGGACTATCACCACATTGGTCCTTTGTCCATTCTGTGGCTACTGCTAACAAATGGCTAACTCATTGTCCTCTGCCTTAAGGCTACAGTAAATTTGAATTTAGCTTACAGTGTGTGAGAACAGGGAGTAGATAAACTTGATGTGCAGGCAGTGGGAGTTAAGGGTGAAGAAAGGAGCCCAGTGATGCTTGGTTTTTAGCTTGGACCACGGGGGTGGTGGGTGATCTGCTCACTTAAGCTAGGCCATCAAATGGATGACCTTGACTACATGCTTTGTAGTGGTCAACTTGGGCTCCCAGGGGAGGAGTAGAACAGCTTGGGGGTGGTTTTTCAGTCGTGTCTAACACTTTGTGACCCCATGGACTTGCAGTATGTCGTCCCCTTCTCCTCCTGCCCTCTTTCCCAGCATCAGGGTCTTTTCCAGTGAGTTGGCTCTTCACATCAGGTGGCCGAAGTATTGGAGTTTCAGCTTCAGCATCAGTCCTTCCAATAAATATTCAGGGTAAATTTCCTTTAGGATAGACTGGTGTGATCTCCTTGTACACCAAGGACCTCTCAAATGTCTTCAGCTCCACTATGTGGAAACAAATTTTTCAGCACTCAGTGACCTTTATGGTCCAGCTCTCACATCCATACATGACTGCTGGAGAAACTATAGCTTTTATAGATGGACCTTTGTCAGCAGAGCGTCTTTGCGTAATACTCTGTCCTAGGTTTGTTATAGCTTTCCTTCCAAGGAGCAAGCGTCTTTTAATGGCATAGCTGCATTTGGAGCCCAAGAAAATATCTGTCGCCATTTTCACTTCTCCCCCTATTTGCGTGAAGCGAAGAGACAGGATGCCATCATCTTAGTTTTTTGAATGAGTGTTAAGCCAGCGTTTCTCAGCTAAAATGGCAATTCTGCTAGGCTATGTAGGACTGCTAGGGACCTGGTGTTGGAGACAGGCTCTGCCCTGGCAAGGGTGTTTAATCAAATTGCAAATAAATGGATTACCGGTGGAGGAACTGGGAAGGAAGCCTGTAGCCACTGGAAGAGTCTGAATTTCGATGAGGGAAGTGCTTCTCTACCTCTTACATCTATCTGTAAAGACTTGGAAGTGGCTTGGGAGTGTCACTTTAGGGTTTACGGAATGCAAATCAAGGCCAAATTTTTGAGTTTGTTTTTGCCTGGGAATCCTCAGACTCCTGCTTGAGGACCTGGCTGCTGGCTCCAGCTCTTGTGTTGGACTCATGACCGCGCTGAGTCCCTACAATATACTTCTCCTGTAAGCTCACCCAGCCCGGGATTCTCCTATGTGCCCCAACCTGACATTGATTCACTTGCCCTTGAGGCTTCTAGAAGGCAGTGCCCTGAAGGAACTAATAGCATATAGATAAGCCCCTTTTGCAGTGGTTAGAGCTTGGTGGGGAGAATTTGGCTCCCTCTGCACTGGTATGCAATTAACTTCTCGCCAAGTGCATCATTTAATCCCACCTGGAAAAGGTTTCCTGGTGTGTCTGGAGAAAGACAAACTTGCTGCTCTGTATGCAGACACAGGCTGTGTGTGTAGAAGGGATGGCTCTGCCCATGTTGGCTGAAGTTTAGTCTCTTAATGGTGACAACTGGCCTAAACCTGTATGGCCGTGTGGACTTGGAACAGCTGGAGTATCAAATGTGGCCTTGATTGGAGTCCTGAGGTGTCGGGGGGCTTTAGCTGGGTTTAAAACAGAAAAGGGGTTTATCTAACTCGAGGCACATGTCTGCAACCTCAGTCTAAGTAGAGGTCAGGACTTGAGCAGACTTTCCTTTTTCAAGGAAAAAGAGGGGTCTAAAGAGGCTTGAAAGCAGGCAGTGGCAGAAGAACAAGGCATCAGATCTTGTGGCCCAGGAGGAGCCGAACTAGCTGCTATGGACTGGCTGGGTTTCCCTGATGCCTAGGGCCCCTCTTGCTGGGGCTATGCTCAGTGGAAAAACTCGGACTTAAGAGTGTGGGATGGAAGGAGTGTGGCTTAGTGGGCTCTAACAGAGCCCTCCAGGGGTTGAGCTACCATCCATCCAGAGGAAACTGCTGGGGGATGTGCTGCAGACCTTCACAGGTTGCTCTCTGCTAGAGCAGGTGAGCAGACCTAGCAGCTGCAAGGCCTCACCCTTAAATCTTGGCCTCCTTGGCCCAGGACTTGACTCTTGTCCCCTGAGTAGCTGGGGAGCTGACTCGGGTGTGTCAGAGTAGCAGCCGTTTATCCCTTACAGGTTCCAAGCCTCTTCCAGAACCCTGTGTCACGCAGGGTCTTCTAGGCTATAGTGATGAGAACCAATAGGATAATGGTGGGGCCTGGCTGTCGAATTGAACCACAAGAGCCTTGCTGGATCTTTGAGCATGACCTTACAAGCGTGGGAGATGAGTGCAACTGTCCTGTAGTTTGAACATTCTTTAGTACTGCCCTTCTTGGGATTTGGGATGAAGATTGACCTTTTTCAGGTCTTGTGGCCACAAGAGCTCTGTTGTGAGGGTCAAACTGCAGAGATGGCTTTAGCTCTTGTGGTTCAGCCTCATGAGACCTTCCCAAAATGAGGTGGGCCCCCCAGCCCCTCCCCCAGCAGCACCTAAATCTGACCAATGGAGGGATGGATAAGGGAGGGTCAGAGACTGAACCCTGGGAGAGGTGGGTCAGCTGGCTAAGACCAGGGAGAATGGCGCCAGCTGCTTCTCCTAGCAAGGCCCTCTGCAAGTGGCTCCCTCCCACTGCACCCATCAGTCCTGACTGCCTGGAATCTAAAGGTGTCAAGACAGATCCTGTACCAAGTCCCACACCCCCCCCCCACCCCTCCTGGCCCCGGGAATGACGAATCTCTGAACTTGAACTCAAACCAAGTTATTCCCTCACAGGCCTCACCCAGAAAACCCGTCTGGAACTGCCAGGGAACGTAATCTGACTTTTAAAAACTTTAATCCTCCTGTGAAACTGGATGACAGTGTTCTGACTTGAGGCAGGTGGGCCCAGGGGCCCTGGGGGGTGGTGCCGAGGGCTAAGAAAGGCCACCCACAGTGGGTGAGTGCAAAGGCTGGGGTTTGTGTGGTGGCTGGGCGAGACTCAACAAACGGGTACTGAGTTCACTTCGCTGAGACTTGGCATTGCTGTGTTTCCCCTAAAACAGAGTGAAGGGGATGTCATCAGTGAGTGTGGTAACTCAGTGAGCTACTATGAACCCGCTGACTTCATAGTAACTAGCCGAAAATGGGGGAGAGAAGACTTGGGAATGACCTCTCCCATCCTTGACTTTCTCACGTGCATATATTTGGGAAACTTATCCCAGGACAAAACATCTACAGTTCACACACTGGGATAGAGGATAAGCAGTGTCCTCTGCTGGGTGCTCAGCTCCCCAAGGACGTACAGCTCAGCCTCTAAACTCACAAGGGAGGGCATCCTAACCTGCTGCCCTCTGACGGCTGCACTCTGGGGCCTAGGACAGGCTACAGCCTGATGGGCTTCCTGGATTGCTGAGAATAAAGATCAGGGATGAGAAACTTGAGTTTGGGGTAATGCCTGATGTGCCCTGGTATGTGGCAGGCCCGACTTAGGGGGACTTTGGCCATGGGGGGGGGTGGTGCTGGGTGACTGGGAGGTGGTTTGGGGGAGGCTGTCACTCAAGTGGATGTGGAATTCTTCCCACATGTCTTCACAGGTGCAAGGCACCTTGGAGATTGCAGTCAGAGGACAAAGAACCTTCTCAATAAGGATTTTTTTAAACCCAGGACGTTTGCCCTGCACGTGCAGATGTTAGGGGCCTTACCAGGGACTATTCCTTCTCGTGGTCCAGGCTGGGTCAGCCTCCTTCCTGAGAGGTGTGGAAAGCAGCTTGCTGTGCTGGGAGACCATCTCGGGCAGTTCCAAGTGGGTCTGTCATTTCCTACCGTCCACAAAAGACCACACACCAGGAGGCCGAGGGATGCCTGCCTTGGGAGATGAGCCTTGGTAACAGGATGCAAGGCCGTACGTAACCTGGGAGCCTGATTATGACACTCTCAATGCCCCTGCCTCCTACTAAATGACCTTAGTTTTAGCTTTTCTGAATTACATATATATATAATTTTGCCAGACTTGTATACTAAGCAAGCCTGGGGGAGAGGCTGGCAGTGTAAACTGCAGCCAGGATCCAGAGGCGGGTACTTCTGGGGGGCTGCCCTGTGGATGTTGGGGCCTTCCTTGGAGCCAGTGCCCCAATGTGTTTTTGAATATTGTGATGGTGAAACTGCCGGGCTTGCTGGTGCCTGTCAACTGATGTCAAAGCCGAACCATCTCAGCTATTGTCTCTGCCAGATGGGAAACTCCCTGAGGGCAGGGAGGATGTTTTGACTATAGGGGTGTTTCTGGGGCTCAAGCGTGCAGTTTCCTTGAAGCTTCACGTTTTAAGAATATCCAGCTCCAGGGGTGCTGAGTGCTCGGGTGTGGCCTCTGATGTGACCCACCTTGGGGTATCTGTAGGTCCTGTTGCTTTAGGATCACACTGGGCCCTCTCTGCTGTCTCACTTGTGAGCTCACCGAGAACCGGCAAGCAGGCTTTCTTTGGCTCCTTTAGTTCCTAGTAGGTGTTGGTGCCACCAAACTTGAGCTGCTCAGGCGGGACTGAGCCTGCACCTACTGCATGAGATGGTGAAAGATGTGCCTGGCCGGGCAGAACCCACCTGCTGGACCCCAGGGGCTGAAACACTTGCTTACTGTCTGCAAGAGCTGCGTTTCTTCAGGGTTCTGTTTCTTTAGCTTTCCCATGTCCAGGTACTTGTAGGAAGTGTTGCCCCCTTAAGTGGAGGTGAAAGATGTCTGAGTTACTGAGAATAAGGGAAAGCATCTATCAAATGTGGGTGCTGCCCTGATGCCCGAGAGTCACCAGACTGGAATCCTTAGCCTGATGCCCCGCAAGCCAAATGCTGAGCTTTACAGCAGTGGTGGTGGTTCGGTTGCTAAGTCGTGTCTGACTCTGTGGCCTCATAGACTGCAGAATGGCAGGCTCCTCTGTCCTTCGCTGTCTCCCAGAGTTTGCTATCTGTCTCATCCTTTGCCACTCCGTTCCCTTTGTCATCTTTCTTTCCTTCCCAGCATGTCTTTCCTTCCCAGTGAGTTAGCTCTTTGCATCAAGAGGCCAAAGTATTGGAGCATCAGCGTCAGTCCTTCCAGTGACTATTCAGGGTTGATCTCCTTTAGTTAGGGTTGACTGGTTTGAACTCCTTGCTATCTAAGGGACTAAAGAGTCTTCTCCAGAACCACAATTAAAAAAGTATCAATTCTTTGACTTTCAACCTTTATGGACCAACTCTTCCATACGTGACTACTTTTGGCAAAGTGATGTCTGCTTTTTAAATTATTTTAATTGGAGGCTAACTCATTAATATGCTATCTAGGTTTGTCATAGCTTTTCTTTCAAGGAGCAAGCATCTTTTAATTCCATGGCTGCAGTCAGCATCTGCCGACTTTTGGAGCCCAAGAAAATCCGTCACTGCTTCCACTTTTTCCCCGTCTATTTGCCATGAAATGATGGGAGCGGGTGCCATGATCTTAGTTTAAGTTTCAGATCAACTTTTTCACTCTTGCCATCACGAGACTCATTACTCTTCACTTTCTGGCATTAGAGTGGTATAATCTGCATGTCTGAGGTTATTTTACCTGACAGTCTTGATTCCAGCTTGTGATTCATCCAGGTGGCATTTTGTGTGATGTACTCCTATGAACAAGTTAAATTAAGCTAGGTGATAATATAGTCTTGTACTCATTTTCCCAATTCTGAACCCGTCTGTTTCATGTCTGTTTCTGTTCCATTGCTGCTTGAACCCATACCGTTTTCTCAGGAGATGGGAGGTAGTCTGGTACTCATATCTCTTCAAGAATTTTCCAGTTTGTTGTGATCCACACAGTCAATGTTGGCAATTTGACTTTTGGTTCCTCTGCCTCTTTGAAACCCAACTTGTACATCTGGAAGTTCTTGGTTCATGTACTGCTGATACCTAGCTTGAAGGATTTTGTGCACAGCCTTGCAGTGGTTGTAAACCCTTTCCTGGTTTCTCTGCCGTGTGCAATACTGTCTGGCATTTTACCCACAGAACTTTCAGATCTTGAGTCTGTCCTCTCAAACCCTGCTGCTGCTTTTGACTAAGTTGCTGGAACTCTGAATCCTCTAATTTCAACAGTCTTCACTGCATCTTCACCAGGTAGATACCTTGTGTCTCCATAAGAAGCAACTTCTCATCCATTACATTGTCGCAGACTGCAGAAGTCTAGTCGCATCTTCAGGCTCCACCTCTCACTCTAGTCCTCTTGCTAGCTGTCATCTCTCTAGCTCCTTCTCTACTGAAGTTTTGAAGCCCTTAGTCACCAATGAAGGTTGGAATCGATGTCTTCCTAACTTCTGTGAATGTTTATTTTGACCTCTTGCCGTGAATGACGACTGTTCTTCATGGCATGTGGAATGATGAATCCTTTCCAGAAGGTTTTCAATTTACTTGGCCCAGATTCAGAGGAATCACTATTTATGGCAGCTATAGCCTTATGAAGTGTACCTAAATGAGACGTGAAAGTCAGAATGACTTAATCCACAGCAGCAGAACAGATGTTGTTAGCAAGCATATGTAACAACATAATCTCATTGCATCGTCATCAGAGCGCTCTTGGGTGGCCAGATCCATTGTCAGTGGCAATACTTGGAAAGGAATTTTTTCCTGAGCAGTAGATCTCAATAGTAAACAAATACTCAGGAAACTGTTAACAGAATGTGCTTTCATTCAGACTTTGACTCTGCCTGAGCTCTGTAAATGGCACTAAAACCCACTCCGGTGTTCTTGCCTGGAGAATCCCAGGGACAGAGGAGCCTAGTGGGCTGTCGTCTAGGGGTTGTGTGGAGTCAGACACGACTGAAGCGACTTAGCAGCAGCAGCAGCAGCAGCAGCAGCATAATTAAGGACCCTATGACTTTGAAATTGCAGGTGAACATTGGCTTCCACTTAAGTCCCTAGCTGGATGAGCCCCGAACAAGTCAACTGGGCCTTTGAAACTTGGAAGCCAGGTATTGACTTCTCTTCAGCAGCATGAGGCTGCTTTTCTGCATTTAAAAATACTGGCTTGCTGTAGCCATGTTCGTTAGTGATCTGAGCTAGATCTTTGGGATAACTTGCTACAGCTCCTACATCAGCCCTTGTGGCTTCTAAGTTAAGGAGACAACTTACTTAAACTGCCTGAACTGAACTCTGCCTGTTGGTTTAAATTTCTGAAGCTTCCTCACCTCCCTGACATCGCGTCAAAGAGTTAGGGCCTTGCTCTGGACTGGGCTTTGGTTTAAGGGAATGTTGTGGCTCGTTTGTTCTAGCAAGACCAATAAAACTTTTTTCTCCGTGTCAGCAATGAGGCTGAACTTTGTGTGTTCACTGGAGTAGCCTTTTCGTTTCCTTCCAAAACTTTCCCTTGGCATTCACGACTTGACTATCTGGCACAAGAGGCCTACCTTTCAGCCTGTCTTAGCTTTTGTCGTGCCTCCCTCATTAAGCTTAATCATTTCTAGCTTTGGATATAAAGTGAGACAGACTCTTTCCCTTGATTAGTGGCCATTGTAGGTTATTCACTGGCCTAACTTCACTATTTCATCCTCAGGACACAGGCAGAAAGTAAAGGGGGGAGATATGGTGAATTGGCCAGTTGGAGCCATTGGAACACATCTCTCTGGTCCAATTCATGGCATCCCCGGTCACCATACCAAGAATAGTGAAGAGTTTGAAATATTGTGAGAATTCACAAACTGTGACAGACATGCAGTGAGCGCATGTTGGAAAGCAGTGCTGATGGGCAGAGTTGCAACAAATCTTCAGTGTTTTAAAAAGACTTTTGGAATTTAGGAAGATGGCAATGACGACCCTGTATGCAAGACAGGGAAAGAGACACAGATGTGTATAACGGACCTTTGGACTCAGAGGGAGAGGGTAGGATGATTTGGGAGAATGACATTCTAACATGTATACTATCATGTAAGAATTGAATCGCCAGTCTGTCTGACGCAGGATGCAGCATGCTTGGGGCTGGTGCATGGGGATGACCCAGAGAGATGTTATGCGGAGGGAGGTGGGAGGGGGTTCATGTTTGGGAATGCATGTAAGAATTAAAGATATTAAAATTTAAAAAATAAAAAGCTAAAAAATAGATTTTGAACTGAAATGAAGTGAAGCATACAGACAAGATCTGAAGCTACCCTAGGTGGGGTCGTGTCCTGCCTTCTGCCACCTGGAGTGATGGAGTCCACGTGGTCATCTGTGGCTGCACCTGTCTTTCCTGGTGAGAGAAGTTTCCAGAAAGAGCTGTGTGAGCTATGGAGGCCTTTTTTGATAACTTGATGCAACTGTTGGGGGCACCTGCTGGTTGAGAGAGTGGTGTCCCAAGTCCTCTCTTCTGAGGCTCAGCCTCAAGTGCAAGCTGTGTGCTCACCCACGTGGCCGTGCAGACTGGGCAGGGTGTGTACTGCATGGTGGCTTGCCCTCTCCACCCTGGCACTGAATGTGGGGGCATCCTTATAACCCCTGGGCTTGTGCCCCTCGGAGTCCAGAGTCTCCAAGGAGTTATTTACAGGAAGCCCTTTGGTGGACTTATATATAACAAGGACTTTAAGTATCATCTTTTTTGGCTATAATAGACTGAAATTTATCACTTCTGACAAGTGGCAGTGAGTGGATTTGGCAAAATCACCACCTTACCTGGCTTGTTAGGCCATTCAGTTTTGCTCTTGTAATGTGGGTATATTTTATAGTATCAAAAAATTACCCTGAAACCATCCTTGGAAAGCACCTGTCAGCTTTGTCAATTTGGGCTGGGCTATGGGCTTCCAAACTAGACTATCCTTGCCTATGACTCAAGGGAAAGTATAAATGCCACTGTGCCCCTCTCTTTCTGACCCTTTATTGTCTTACTGCTGAGGAAAGGAATGAACCATAGAAACGACTTTATTCTCTTATTGCATTTGAAAGTCTTATGGTCTCATTAGGAACATACTTAGACATATGCAGCTGTAGTGAGCGTAGTGTAATCTGTACACAGAATGCTGCCTTGACACTGCAATTTGCCCTTGATAAGTGCTTTCCAAGCCTCATCAGAGGCAGTGACGACATTCGTGTGTATTAGAGGTCGTCGTAAAATGATGACTGTGGCAGCAGATGGCCCACATCACTCATTGGTCTGACAGCGTAAAGACCATCTAAGCAGGGATGTTAGTGTCAAGCCCAGGTCACCACAGCCATCCCCCTGCAGACTGGATCTGGGATAGGACTTCTCCCAAGTCCTGCTTAGCTTGATGTGACTTGAGTGCCTTCATCGTAAAGAGACTGCGTTCTTGACCTCCCCAGACAGTGTGCAGGGGACCCACATGTCTCATCTTAGCACATCTTATGGCCTGTGAACAGCATTTCTGGCTCATCTAGCTGCCCTAGGTTCAATGTGGTTGGGAGCTTCTTAGGGGTCTGTGACCAGAAGATCATGTGAGCCAAGCCAGGGTCAGCAGAAAGGATGAAGCGGGAGGAAAGGCGTGCTCAGGCCCACTGTGATGCTGAGTAGGTTTTAGGGCTGTCCCGAGATTTCCAGCGTCTAGATTTCTAGTTGCAGGAGCCTAGCATCTCCCCTGGTAGGCTTTAGCTCAGTCGTGTCTGACTCTCTGCAGCCCCATGGACTGCAGCACTCCAGGCTTCCCTGTCCATCACCAACTCCTGGAACTTACTCAGACTCATGCCCATTGAGTCGGTGATGCCATCCAACCATCTCATCCTCTGTCATCCCTTTCTCTCCTCACCATCAATCTTTCCCAGCATCAAAGTCTTTTCAAATGAGTCAGTTCTTCGCATCAGGTGGCCAAAGTATGTTTCAGCTTCAGCATCTGTCAAGCTTCCTCGGGCATCTCATCTCCAAGTCTGTTGTGAGGCCCTCTGGCCACCAGGTGGCGCCAAAGGACACCCCTCCGGCCGCTGCCAGGTGGGAAACTAGGGTTTTGAGGGCATCAGTGGGGAATGTCCTCTGCCTTGACCATCTTTGCTTTTTGCCCTATTTTCCTTCAGAGGAACCGTGATCCTGTGTTGAATTGCCTCACCCTACACCAAGCTCACCTAACTTTTGAAACGTAATTGATTCCATTCCTGCTGGAGAGCCCTGGACTCTGGTCTCCCAGACCCAGGGTCCTATGCTAAAGCAGGTAAATAAATTTCTTAGAATCCTGTAGATACTGAACACCTTATGATGTCACTTCACGTGGCCTCAGGTATAAATTTTCATCTTTAATGAGACATTCTTATGTATAAATGTTAACATTAAGCCAGAAATCTCAGGAAACATGATTTTAAAATCGGCAAAGGCACCAGAAATTGTCAAAGGACATAAGCAAGTAGTCTTTTCCTACAAATTAAAAAGCCTAACATGATAAGTCACAGTAATGAGAGGTAGCAGTTGGCCATGTCTTACTAGACATCTAAATCTTTGACATTTTGAGTATTCAAGGTATTAGGGGTAAAGCATAAAATTCTAACTTCATGGCTCAAAAGATATGCAGCAACTATTTGTCGTAATCCTAGCAGTCTAAAGCTTTCACTGAAATATACTTTACATATATCAAACATCAGTTAACATGCCCAGTAGTCCACAACTACTTTTCATATTGCTAGGTTTTCAGGAAAACCTGTCTTCCTTCCTAGGTTTCTCTACCATTGAGGTGAATTTTCTAAGCTGATGGTCCAACTTGCCAGGCAGCTTCCTCTAGGAGGAAGATTCTGTTATGAAAACCAGGATTGAAAGTCCAGACCCAGATGCCCAGGTGGAAATTCCATACATCAGGCCTGGCTAGGAACCTGAGGGACGAAGAGTGCTTATTCCAAGACCTTAGCAAACAACTTGATGTTTCGTTAATGGCCTAAGGGCACTCCAAGCATATTGGCAAAAATGTAAGGACAGAATGTTGTCTTGACCTATTAAAGAGATGTACAAAGGACAAGCAGGAAAAAAAAAACTCATGAAATCTTTACAAAATATTAAACTGCTCATCCTGTAGTTAATACCATCCCACTTACCTCTAAAAAATGTTAGCTTTCTTCTCCTGTCACGCTTGGCTTAGCTGGTGCTCTTTCTGGGGACACAGAAGTTTTTTTGGTGTGCTGATGGGGAGACCAGGGATCTGCTATCTCAGATGCATACTTTGAGGGGGAGTCTCCTGCATCAGACTGGGAGGAACAGGAAGGGCCTGGGGACAGGCCCGGGACAGCGCTGGTCAGTGCCAGGGAGCCTGAGGCCGCATGCTCCCTCTGTGTGACCTCCAGCCTTGTTCCATGGCTGGCTGCACTGAGAGCCAAACTGCTCCCAGAGAAGCAGAGACATGACTCTGGAAACACCACTGGGGAGAGTGTAGCTGAAATACACTCTTGGGATGGGCATGGAGGTTGAAAAGCCATAGAACTGCTGGGCCTGAAGGAATGAGGAGGCTGGGAAGCCCGAGGTTAATGTGCCAAGAACTGGGTTCCTGGTGAGGTCTCCTGGCTTATGACGACCGTCTTGTTTCGATAAGGTAGAAAGCAAAGGAGCTCAGGTCTCCTTCCTCTTGTGTGTGTTCCGTCCCTTCGGTCGTGTCTCTGTGACCTGTAGACTGTATCCTGCCAGGGTCCTTTGTCCATGGAATTTTCCAGGCAAGAATACTGGAGTGGGTTGCCATTTCTTCCAGGGGATCTTGTCAACCCAGAGGTGGAGCCCACGTCTCCTGTGTTGGCAGATGGGTTCTTTACCACTGAGCCACTTGGGAAGGTCTCTTTCCTCTTCAGGTTACTAATCCCATCACGGGGTCCACCGTATGACTTCACCTAAACCAAATTACTTTCCAAAAGCTCCACCTCCTAAGACTTTCATATTGGAATTAGCGCTTCAACATGAATTTGGTGGCAGGGGGGATAAACCTTCATCTCCAACCTGACCATAACCCCCACAAGCATCAGACATTTTAGTTGGGTTTTCCCAGAGAGCCAACCGTGAGATGAGGGATTCGGGCTCAGGTAGGTCACCTGGCAGGTGGTTCCAGGAAGCATAGGTGAATAGTGAGGAAAGCAGGACGAGGGAAAGAGAAAGTCAAGGTTGTGTTAGAGTTCACGATCACCGGAATGAATCTGGGGCTCAGGCCCGCAGGAGAGCCTCTGTACGGTTCTGCATAGCATGCTCCTGGTAACACTCCCATGTGATGGGGTGGTTGACAGTCACTCGGTGACTCTCTCCCATATTGACTGGGAGGTGGGTACCCTCAAGGGCGTTAGCTCCCTTGCGGTTT
This sequence comes from Ovis aries, assembly GCF_016772045.2. Lineage (NCBI taxonomy): Eukaryota > Metazoa > Chordata > Mammalia > Artiodactyla > Bovidae > Ovis > Ovis aries. Next base: position 106,015,382 of record NC_056059.1, read on the forward strand.
CCAGTTTGCACCTGAGCAAGCTCCCGTGGTACCAAAGAATGGAGTCAGGCAAACAGATGCTGACATAGAGGCGGGGAAAGCCAGGGATGTGCTGGCGGGGCCTTCCAAGGCTGAATCGCGCACACCTGATGCTGGACCCACAGAATGTGTTGCCCTTTTTTGCAAGCGCTTGGGTACTGAGCACTGCAGCTGGCTGACTTTGAGACAAGTCATCCCGTCCACTTGCTGAGAATCTCTTGATGAATTGCTGTTGTAATTAAAACCAACTTAGGCTGTGTCTATTCCTATAGGTCCTTGTACATGGCCTCTTCCCCAGACCACCTTGTCTCTAATCTTGCTGCTTCCAGGATCCTGAGCGGCCAGCCTACTCATCTGCTGATGGATGCTATTCTGAATACCCTTCTTGGACTCTCTCACTTCATAAGTGATCCAAGTGTACTGATTGAATGTACCCCACTGGGAGAATTTTCCCTCATGTCTTCTAGGGTGTCCTTTAAGGAGTCGTAGGACAGCAACAGTCCACTAACAATTCATTGTTATGTATTGAATGAATGTGTCTATGAACTAGGGCTTTGCTTTTCCCTCTGAGTCGCCTGGTTCTCTCTCTGAGGTCTCAGGGGTGAGCCAAGAGGTATAAGTGCAGCAGAGGTAGGGGATGATGGGGTGTGGAGCCATTTGTAACTTAAACATGCCCTTAGATTTGCTTGGTACTCGCCACACACACACTACTACCTGCCTAACCCTGGTGGTGCCCACTTGACCTTATGCTTTTTGGCCTTACAGCATCCAACTCATAACGAAGTTCTAAACCCATACTTGATGTTTCATGGTTAGGATTCAGTCTCCGTTAGTCTCAGTAACATGCTGGGAACTGATTACCAAGTTATAAATCTTCTGTGGGCGAAAGCATGGACTTATTCCGCAGTTGTAGGCTTCTGCCGTTACCTCCTGCATACTGGCCATAGGTGTGTTCCAGAGTACTGGATTCTTAATTTCAGATCTAATAGTGTGATGCCCATGATAAGGTGAACCAGAAAGAGTTTTTGGTGGAAAGTCAATCAAGATTCCTGTTGAGTCCTCCAGGGACTTGCCATCCATTCCTACCATGGGCAAGGCCAACACTGAGATCTGCCAGGTGATGTTTTGAGTGGCAAGGCCACAGGTACTCAAACTGGCAAGCTTTGGAGACCAGTGAAAAATGGCTTGGGGACGTAATCTCAAGTGTGTCATAATGCTGTTTTCACACTCCAAAGAGGCCTACTGATTTTGAAGTTATTCTTCATGATAGGAGGTAAAAGATGCAATAAATTGTCCTTTAATTAGGAATTGGGGTCCCTGCATGTCCTAAACGTTTATTTTTAAAAAAGGCATCAGTTTACCTCCCACTTTCTTGCACATAGACCTTTAGGTCATAACAGTATAATGCCCACTGGCATAACAATATAATGCCAGTAACAAAGGAGACCAGCCGGATCTTGGGCACGCAGTTAGGCCCCAGTCGTCTTCACTGATGACTATGTTGCAGATGTGGTTTTGGTGCGCTCATGAGCGGGGAGCACACGGTCTTTCTACTGTGCCATCGTGACCACTCTCACCACTAGTCAAGATTTCTGTGGGTGATGTCATGGTAGAGATCAGGAAAGTTGACATAACCTTAGGATGAGGCTGTGAATGTATGCTGCTGACTTTCCCATGAGAAAGCAAATTGATCCTCAATTGAGGGTGGAGTAATATATTCTCCAGATTGATAGGTGCATGCTAAATGCCGGAAACAGTGCTCTTGTTATATCCCCCATGGCAGCTGTGATAGCTCACTATCATGGGACTCCAAATGTTTCACGGAATCGAGGAATCACAAAGGCTTCTGATCAAATGCAGGGTGACTTTTTCATCCTTACTGGCCAAGTGAGCAGGCCAGGAAAGGAGGCCTCTAGTTGGTCAACTTGGACCAGTAGTTGCTGCCGCCAGCACAGCAGGTAGGGATGGAAAGTGGTCGACACACAGTTTGGGGGGAAAAGAAACTAGAGATATAATTAAAGTTTTAAAGATGGGACTGGGGGACTCAAGACCTCTTGGGTCAAGAGCCCTGTTCCTTAGAGCCACATCACCTTTATTTAGTATCTTGGCAAGCAGAATACATCTGTTACAAGGAAGTCAGCCCTACTATGTCGCTAGTCACATCTCTCATTTTTATTGATTACTTTCTTTTTCATGTATAAGGGCTATCACCTAACTGGAGGTCATAGACCCACATGTGTCTTGGGAAAACATCTTAGTGTGTGCACAAGCAGCGTTCTGAACTTGTGCTGACCCGGCGTTCTTTGGTTTTTTTTTTTTTGCTTACAAAGTAGATGAACTGTGAAAGCTTTAAGTGAAAGTGAAAAAGTGAAAGTGAAGTCGCTCAGTCGTGTCCAACTCTTTGCGACCCCATGGACACTAGGCTCCTCCATCCATGGGATTTTCTAGGCAAGAGTACTGGAGTGGGTTGCCGTTTCCTTCTCCAGGAAACTTTGTGACCCAGGGATCGAACCCAGGTCTCCCACGTTGTAGACAGATGCTTTCCGTCTGAGCCACCACTTGATCTTAGCCAAAAAGCCAAGAAGTGAAAGTAACTAGATGTAAAAAGTCACAAATTGCATGATCCCATTCAATTTAAACTATATAACAGAAAAATCCATGACTAAGAATGAATTCAGGGGTGACATGAGATGCAAGGGCAGTGGGCAGTGAATATTCATGGGCATTGGTTTCTTTTTGGAGTGATGGATATGTCCTGGAGTTGTATAGTTCGGGTTTCACAAACTTTTGTATATTTAAAAAACTGAATTACATACTTAAAACATTAATGATATATAACTTTTAATAAAACTTTAAAAAAGCAATTGATTTATGGAATACTTCATAAAATTTTTGTGAAAAGAAAACTAACAAATGCATACATTCAACATGGTTAAGCCATTTTGTAAACATACTATCACATTCCATTAAATAACATTATGCTCAGGGACAGTGAGGTGGTATTCTTTGACTTCACATGAGGTTAAAGACAGCAATTTCTTCCGAAAAATTTCAGATATATGGTCAAGGAACTAGATTTCGTGGGAGACCTAAGGCAAAGGAAAGGCTCCAGAGGGGAGGTGGAAGGAAGGAGGAAACAATAAGAGGGAACTCCTCACATACTTGTCCCCCAGACTGTAGCAGATAGAATGAAGATCGAGTTTGCAAAGATCTATCCTCTGATTGGGGAGCTGTAGAATACTAGGAGCATTTTCTTGAGATCAAAAAATATCAGCCTTTACCCTTCTTTTGAGACCTGACACGGTAGTGAGGTTATTTGAAGAGGGGTGATCAGTTTGCCATGAGTTGGTACCCAGAGTTGATTGGATTCCTGCGTGGTTTGAATGACTCCAGGTCAAGCTTTTCTGGACCTCCCTCTGGTTAGGTTCTTGGGTTGTAATGTTCATTGTCTATTTCTAATCCATGTGGAAACATGGGAACCTGGATAGTATCAATAAAGTTCATGAGTCAGATATGGTGGTGCCATCTTCATAAGCTACTGGGTGCGTCTCTTTGGCTCACCTGAGTTTTAGCGTTGCTTGACATTTGGTGAAGGGAACTGCGACACCAGTAGAAAGACTCCTTTAGAGGGAAGGAAGGGATTTTTCAATGGAAGGCTTGTGGGTTTATCCCTTCAGGAAAGGAGAACTTTTCTGCTGGCTTCACTTTTAAACATGAAGTATTGGTCCTGGCTGGGCTGGATGAGGAAAAGGGCTTGTTTGCTGGTCATCAGCAATTCCTATACTTGGAGATATGTTAATAGCTGTGAGCTAAACAAATAGTCCTAGAATTTCCTAGACCGAGCCAGTGTGTGGTGGCTGTGGCTGGGCAAATGCTGTGTGACTTTCTCCCCAGTTCCTTAAGACTTCCTGGGTCCTCAGGAAAAAGTACTTTACTAACTTAGGCTCACAATGGCGATCAAAGAACTGTCAAGTTTTGCAGCGGGCTCTAGGCTTACTGGACAGATTAGAGCACGAATCCTGCAACATGGAAAGGGAGGCACACAGACTGGGTGTCTTCTAGGGAAGACTGTAGGTGGTCTTCAGATTTTTCACAATTGGTTTGTATATTACAAGCTGATCAGGATCTTTAGTGACAAATAACGATCGTCCTTATACAGCAGTTAATTCAGGAAGCTGTTGATAGTTTATATCTTCCTTAAAGAACAAGAGTTTCATTTCCTATGTTAACCTAAAAATTTGAAGGTCAAAAGGGCACATGAAAAGTCCAGTGTCTGAGTTTGGCTTTCCTAGGAAAGATTCCATCATGACTTACATAGATTAGGCTTATGGGGGGTGCCCTTGGGAATAGCACTGGGAAGGCAGTAAAGACAGCAGGATGGGGCAGAAGAAGTTGAACTTTGTATCCTTGGGCATCTCAACCAAGCCCCATGAGGCCTCCCAAGTTGTCCTGAACTAAGCAACATGGCTGGACCTCTGGATACTGAGCAGTCAGGGAATGTGACTTCCCCTAAGGAAGGGGCACAGCCCTCGCCGAGGCAGATCTCTTTGGAGTAAAGGCCATTTCTAGAGGACGATGAGCATCTTGGTACCTCTAGTATGAGGATTCTCAGCTGTGATCACAGCACACATCAGAATGTGTATCATGCGCCATCTGGTAACAAGCAGATCTTGGCTGATCTTTTCGTCCTGAGGCTCCTTTGTCATCTAGTGAGATTTTTCTGTTGTATCCCAGTAGGTCTGTGAGCCTCAATTTCTGAGACAACAGATCCTTCAAGGAAGGATAAACCCCAGGATTGGAAACAAATCTTCTGGCTAAATCCCTGGTTCTTAGCGACACTGACATAAGCAGCCAAAATCAACAGAGGTGGTTGTACTGAAAGATGACATTGAGGGCCTTTGAGTGGAACCCTTAAGGGGGTGTCTCTGGAAATGGGCTATCTCTTTACTAGGGTCCAAAGCTCATTTACTGGGGACTCTTTAACCATGTGGGGCCCTTCAACTGTTGCCATGTTAAGTGATTCCATCAGATGAACAAAGGTAGATCAAGAAAACCCCAGGAACACAATAACACTCACCATGAAAGGCACTTCCTGCCTGAGGACTGTGCCATACTAACCAGCAGTTAACCTAGGTTAGTGAAAAGGTTACTCTGTCTACTTCATCTCTTTCAGAAGAATTGCCCAGGACTCTTAACCATAAACAGAAAAGCTTAGTTTCTTGGATACTTATCTACCTTCACTTAATTTGAGGAAAGTCTGGGTAATTTAGGAGATTGCTGACAGCTGGAAAGTTGGGTCATACCCTCAACCCAAAGTCATCAGTGCTGGAGATGTGTTTCATGCCCTGTATAGACCTTAGCAGTCTTCAGTTGTGAATCTAGCTGTGAGAATGAACTGGTTTTTAGTTAAGTGTTCTGGGAACAGATAGATGACCATACTTGTTTCTCACGGTCCTTGTTAACGTCAGGGGTTGTTGTCAAGGAGTGTTTCGTTGAGCCTCCTGGAGATTGCATCCATTCTGTGCTTTGGGTAGAAGCAGTAGTCTGATGCAAGAGGGTAGAGGGGTAACTGGGCTTCACCAGTACATGACTGGAAAAGTAGGTGATCTGCTGGCATCCAGCCTGTTGGACCAGGATGCGTCTTCTAGGGGATAAAGTTTGGTGATGTCCTGGGATTTCAAGGAGGACTTTGCCAGGGCAAAGAGTGCCTTTTGATATTGTCATGGCTCCTTTTCCATTTCTTGCTCAAATATTTGACTAAAAGTCCTCTCTGTGTATGGCTCTGTACCTAGGTGTTTCTGACACTCAAGGTAGAAGAAAGTTTCTCCTTGTTTCCCCATGAAGGGGGCTCCTGAAATCAGGCTATCCAGTCTAAGTTTTGCCCCGAAGTACCTTCCTGCAGCGCTTACTGTGCCTGCCCAGGCTGAGCTCTCCACTTCCTCACTACGGGTGCAGCATCACACGTGCCGTGTGCTGCTCTCCACTGGCTCCACGCTGAACAGTATCAGACCCTCTTGCAAGTCTGTGCCCTGAAGGTCCATGGGCAAGTTTCCAGGGAAAACTCAGAAGACTGGGTGGTGGGCTGATTCGGTACTGAGCAGGTGAAAGGAGTAAGATGTGTGATAAAAGACTCGGATGGCCGTCAGGGGATCTAGAACACATCTCTAGAGACACCTCTGGAACTAACATCAAGGGGAGACGAGGGCCTTAAGCAAAGGCTGATAACCTGGTTCACCATATGTGGAGGCCCAGCCTGCCTTAGGGGGCTTAGTGTGAAAGGTTGTGGAGATCCTTCATAGACGTGCTAACATTCGTGGTGATAGTGCCAGTGAGCAGAACCATGGAACTTAAAGCTGGGTGGCTCTCTATGGAAAACACAGGAACATACCCTTAAATAGGCTCCTAGTAAATGACTTATGAAAAATGTTATTTATCAGCCCACAGATCTGTTACCCTGGAGTTAGTAAGTGATCAATGCTGGGTAATTAACCCTGAGATTCCAGAAGTGCCCTCAACCTGACTCAAAGGGCTTATCTCAAGTATTGATACAGACTTGATGTGTCATTGGCGTGCTTGGGTGAACAGGCATCTTTTTCTGGGGTGTCTTGGAGGCGTTTGTTCAAGACGGTCATTATCCTTACTTGCAGTCCTTCCTGGGTGTTAGAGATGTACTTATTTAGCTTAGTCACCCTTAGAAGGCACAGTCATTCAGTGAATGGAAAGGGTCGCGTGATTTGGCAAGTGGCTTCTGTGTAACTCCCCTGTTGTGTCTTCAGCTCTTGGATCAGGAGTGTTGCTCCTTGGATTGAATGATTCTTAGTCCCTCCAAGGACTTGCTGCAACGTTGCTGTCTCGACTCCATCTTCTGAGGATCTCTGTTCTGATATTTCTTTTCTAAAAAAATTGAAGGGAATTTGCTATACAGAATTTTGCTTTCTGTCAAACCTCAACATGAATCAGCCATAGTTATACATATATCCTCTCCCTTTTGAACCTCCTTCCCAACTCCCTCCCCATTCCACCCCTCTAGGTTGATACAGAGCAGCCCCTGTTTGAGTTTTCCGAGCCATACAGCAAATTCCTATTGGCTATCTATTTTAGATATGGTAATATAAGCTTCCATGTTACTCTTTATGGAAAGAGTAACATATTTATTAATACATCTGTTTATCTTCCTCTTTCATGTTTCCAAAAGTAATGTCATCTGGGCAGATGAGAAACCATGGCGTGCTTCACCCTAGTCCTCTTGTCCTCGGGGTAAGTCACCTAATCAGGTTGAACTTCGGCCTCCAATCATCCTCACTTTTTTCATGGTTGAGCACTTAGCTGTTGGCAGCTTTGAGATCATGCGCTTTAAGTTTCAGAGTTAAAGTATCTGAACATTATTCGCCATGAAGTTTAAAGTTGTTCAGTTGTGTCCAACTCTTTGCAACCCCATGGACTATACAGTCCATGGAATTCTCCAGGCCAGAATACTGGAGTGGGTAGCTGTTCCCTCTTCCAGGGGATTTTCCCAACCCAGGGGTTGAACCTAGGTCTCCTGCATTGCAGGTGGATTCTTTACCAGCTGAGCTACAAGGGAGGTCCCTTTTCGCCCTGAAAGGACATTTTAGCCTTATTCTATGTACATGGTTCATCTGTGCTAAGGGTCTATGCTGATCAGTGAAGTACCATCAGTTACCTCCAGCTTTTGAATGAAGGTCTCTGCAGTGTTAAGATGACATCAGTTGTGGAGGCCCCAGGGGTCTCTCCCATCAAGGTGTCTGGCTCCAGGGTTTTCTGAACATTCATCTTGTACAAATAAACAGAACTATCTTAGTTGTCAATTGCCATGGAGTCTAAGATGATGGTTTTCCAGATGCCTTGGTCTACTGAAGCTTGTTCTTTAGGTTCAGACCTGTAGGACTCTTGTCTGTTGGTCTGCTGCTGTGTGGAAAGACTGCAGAAAGTAAAGACAAAGTTAAGCAAAGGGCAGCCGAGCAGAACAGAGTCCTAAGGGTTTGAATCCTGCATCCAACACCCCAGATCTGGCCTCCAATGCAAAGAATGACAGGTTGGCCTCCAGTCATAGCTTTCAAGATGTAACACTATGGCAACTGTCCTCAATGTCCCCAGGGGGAAACAGAGCAATGTTCCAGTCTTTTTCCCTTAACTGACTTTGGACAAGCCCTTGGGGCAACAGTGCACAACAGAGGGGAGGGATCTTCAGGAAAATTTTGAGGATATACATGGAAAGTGGCTCATCTCATCTCTGAAGAACAAGCTTTCACCAACCAAGGGTGGAACCTTCTCTGTGCTTCTGCAGTATAGAGAGTCTTAGAACTCTAGGTTTTACTTGCATGCTCTGTGGCATCTGAAGTCTGCATATTGAGACTTAGTCTCAAAGCAGCCAACTAGGTCAGGACTTGCTAACCTCATGCGTATGAATCTTTCTGGCTGGAAGATTCTTCATCATGGGGGTTGCCCTGTGCATTGTAGAATGTTGAACAGCATTTTTTGGTGACAACTGTCTCCAGACAGTTATGTCTTTCCTTGGGAAGTAAAATATCTGAGTCAATGAAGTAGGTCCCTCAAGGAACACGGGAGGGCACCTTGTCCCTCTCCTTCCATGGAGCCTTCATAGATGGAGAGCTGGATATTGAAGCACTTTTCTCATGAACTCAAAGGTGGGAGAAAACTTCCGAGAAAGGATAGGATGGTTCCAACTCTCTCCCTCCTTGGATGGATTTCCTAGTTTAGCTCCTACAGCTTTGCCTTTGAGTATGTCTTAGTTTGAGGAATACTTTTCACCACTTGATTATTGCCATCAAACTTTGAAGCTAAATATTGTATATCTTTACTGCTCACACCCCAGTGCAGCTTCTTGCTACTCGGGTCTGAATCTGAATGACCTTTATATATGTGTGTTGGACACTCTGAATTCATGTTTAGTTCATCCGGGTGGATGCTGAGTGAGAAATTAGAGTCCCATTGATGTCTGCAGTGGCTTCAGTCTCTGCAGGTGACCTATGGGGCTGGGGCTGTATCTGAACTATGTGCTTTGCTGTGTTCATTCATTCAGTCGTGTCTGACTCTTTGTGACCCCATGGACTGCAGCAGGCCAGGCTTCCCTGTCCATTACCTCCTAGAGCGTGCTCAAACCCATGTCCATTGAGTCAATGGTGCCATCCAATCATCTCATCCTCTGTTGCCCCCTGCTCTTCCTGACTTCAATCTTTCCCAGTGTCAGAGCCAAAATCTGAAGACTTCACAACTCGCAGGGGTTAAGTTAGGCTTGTTTCTCTAGATAAACAACCCCCAGGAGATTGATTTCAAGGTGTTGACTTGTGATTGGGGGTGACCTGTTGAAGCAGAAATCCACCATAGGACAGCCAATTAGGAAGTACAGTCTTGGAAGTCTTGGACTGCAGCCTCAGTTCTTGCCAAAAAGTAGCTTGCCTCTGCTTTGCTCTCAAAGCCTTTCACCTGATAGGATTAGGCCCACCCTCATCACCTAGGATGCTGCTGCTAGGTCACTTCAGTCGTGTTCAACTCTGTGTGACCCCATAGACGGCAGCCCATCAGGCTCCCCCATCCCTGGGCTTCTCCAGGCAAGAACATTGGAGTTGGGTTGCCATTTCCTTCTCCAATGCATGAAAGGAAAAGTGTGAAAGTGAAGTGGTGTCTGACTCTTAGCGACCCCATGGACTGCAGCCTACCAGGCTCCTCCGTCCATGGGATTTTCCAGGTGAGAGTACTGGAGTGGGTTGCCATTGCCTTCTCCTGTACAATCACTATGTTACGTTAAATAACAATGTGCTTGGACACAGATCCTGTGGCCTCACATGAAGGTGAAGGGCAGCAATATCCCCAGAGAAGAAGCTCCAATAAATGGACAATTCACAAGATTTAAGACAAATGTATCAGAGGGGAGAAGAGTGAAGGAAGGGAACTATATATGAGGAAACTTCTGAAAACATCACAGAAGCTCACAGTTCCATTGTCATAATCAAGAAACACTCCAATCTTACACAGAGGCCTTTTCACAAACTGAACTAAGGGTGTGGAGGTGGTTGACAGAATATACTGACTGTTCACCTTTGTAGAAAACAGAAAAAATGCTTCTTCAGCACCAATACTGATATGGTATAAGTCTCCTGTAATTAAAGGCAACTGATTACAGACTTTAATAACACAAAATACTTTCACTGAGGTATTAGATTAGCATTTGGAATAACTAAACTGTAGCCTGGATAAGCTGACAAAATAATACTGACCATCACAGGTTCTAAATCTTACTTCTGGAGCAACTGCATTAAGTGCTAGAAACCAGAAAGGACTTCTGTACAATCTGACTGTCCTATGTGGTGTTGAGCCTTGAATCAACATGGGCTTTGAATTGTGTGGGTCCACTGAAATTTTTTTTTTCCAAAAAACTGCTACACAGTACATGTTGACTCTGCAGATGTGCGACTGTGGATGGCGGTCGAGGTGACATGCGGAGTTTTGACTGCATGGGCGGAGCGTGGTTGGTGCTCTTAACCAGCGTGGTATTCAGGGGTCAACAGTATTAACCTCTTAATCACCATGTAGTTTCATCACCCGGATGTTGTTCCCAGAGAATAAATCAAAGCCCACTAGACATCCACACTCAGACCTCACACTGCAGGGCCCAGGAAATGCTGCTTGTCCTGCATACTCCAACGTGAGGTACAGGACAGGGCTTCCAGGCTGGTGTGGTTTTGTGCTTTCTTCTCTAGATCGTTTCATGGACTGCCATAGCCCACGTTGGTCTATAGGCTTCTGTGGATCTGGACATGTGGATGGGACAGTGAAGTCAAGGAGGCAGATACTTGGTCTTGTGTTTTACTCAATGTTTTCATTGCCTGATAACTGATAAAGCCCACTCTTGCGTCTTGGGTTATGTGGGGTCTGGGTCACAACCAGGCATGTAATTCTGAGCAGGTGACAGGAAAAAGAATGTTTCCCAGGTTGGAGAGCATGTTCCTGTTCATGTCAGGAATATCCATGCGTTTACTGCCTACTTTCCATTTGACTATAAAATACTGGTCCAGGACAGGCTTGACTTGTTGGTGAAGCTACTGGTGATGTTGGGACAGCTGGGGACTCTTGCTCTCAACACAGTATCATCTGGATTGAGTGAGCATCCTGGATCACCATGAGGCAAGCTCTAAGGCCTTCACTTGGGCCCCAGGGTATCAGAATGAACCAGGCAGGCTCATGTTGAATCAAGAAATCCCTCTTCTAGGCAGATAGCCTCAGACTTGATCCTCACTATTCATAATGGTGAATGCTGGGTGTCATAGACTGTTCCTTAAGCCTCCCTGAGCTTGACTACAGGAGATACATACACACCTTCTGTGCTCTGGTCAGGCAGGAGTAGGCCGTGGCACTGGTGGAAGAGGTAGATGATGAGGCGCCTGGATTGTCTGGGTGTAGATGTCATCTTGGACAGCTGGGCTTGGATCTGCTGAAGCCTGGCCTGGAAGAGGTGCATCTTTTTGGTAAAACTGGGAGGCGTGATGTGAATGCAGAAGGACCTGGCCAGGCAGAGGAAGGGAGGCTCTTGATAGGGTTGTGGTTCCCTTTTCATTGCCTGCCTTAATCCCAGTCAAATATTTGAGAACTCTCATGTGCTTAGTTCTGTTCTAGGTAACTCTGGTTCCTAGGAAGAAGGATATGTTTTTCCTTGTGTCCCTTGAGCAGGGAGTCCTGCAGGTGGACCCAGGTGGTCTGTTCAGGTTTGCCATCAACGTGGCCCTTGTATTCTATTTCTAGGCTTCCCTACAGGTTGAGCTCTCTTCTTTCCCCATTGGGTTGTGCTGCTGCGTGAATGTCGTCTCCTGCTTTCCAGCAGCCACAAGCTGAACGTTGGTCCAGCTGCCAAGTCTGTTTCTTTTTTCTTCAATAAGCCATACAGAGAGAACTGGACAACTACACTTATTTTGTAATTTAATCAATTACATGATTTAAAGGTTATACTAATTTAGTTATTGCAAAATTTTGGCTATATTCCCCATGTTATACAAGACATCATGGTAGCCTATATTACACTCAGTTTGTAACTCTCTTGATGGTAACTGCCAGTTCTGAGTCTGCTTCTTGTTCACTAGTTATATTTTTTTTAGATTCCACATGTAAGTGATACCATACAGTATTTGACTTATTTCACTGAGCATAAGGCTCTCCATGTCCATCCACATTGCTGTAAATGTAAGCATGTTCTTTTCCATGGCTCAATAGTATTCAGCTATAAGAATACACCATATATTTGTCTGATGGACACTTAGCTTACTTTCATATCAGGGCAATTGTAGAGCTCTTATGCATATTGAAGTGCATGTATGTTTTTCAAATTTTTTTGAATATCTGACTAAGCTTGCTTTCAGGAGCACCATCCCAAATCAAGGCAGTGTGCCTGCTTTGGTCCTTGTCTGGTTTATTTCACTTAGCTTAATGCTCTCCAGGTCCATCCACATTGCTGTAAATGGCAGTATTGTTCTTTTCCATGGCTGAATAGTATTCAGCTAAAAGAATACACCATATATTCTTTGTCTGATGGACACTTATGTTACTTCCATATCAGGGTAATGGTAGAGCTGTTGTGAATATTGAGGTTCATGTATATTTTCAAATTAGATTTTTTGAATATCTGACTAAGCTTGCTTTCAGGAGCCCCCTAAATCAAGGCAGTGTGCCTGCTTTGGTCCTTAGGAGCGTGATGGCAGTCCAAGGCATTTCCGTTAGTGTCTTATTTTCCTCTTAACATACAGCCTCTGTGGAGGACATTAGGGCAGTGACAGGCCTTGTCTTCCTAACTCCAGTTCTCTGGACCTCATTTGGAATATGGAATAGCTTCATGGCTGAGTACAGTAGTAGGCCACCTGCCCCATGCCATCAGACCTAATGTACTTATGTCTGTGTGTACTATGTATATTGCTATGTTGTGTGCCTCCCACCAACGTGACAAGCTTCCCTCGGTAGGTCTGGGTACCTCACATCTTTGGCTTCATTCTTAAATGCAGCAGCAGCTCATAAGAACTGATATTACAGAGGGGATAGAAGAAGGGCTGATAAGATGGTGAGGGAGAAACTGACGGCTGGGGGCCATCAGACAGTAAGCACTTACCTTTCATTCTAGATGCTGCAGGGGCCTGAGCTGCTCCATTGTGGAGGGTCAAGGACTTGACAAGACCTCAGGCTGCTACTGAGGACTGTTTCTTGTTAGGGGTATGGGATGTAGACTCTAGTGTCTGCTGTAGCACAGTTCCACGGCCTCCTTTGATGGCAAGCTGGTGGATGAGCAGGGGTGCCAACAGTTGAATGATGAGGAGGAAGATGAACACAGATCTGATGATGACCTGGGGGGCCTTTGCATGGAGGGGACTTTTTAGCCTGAGTTTGTCTGCCTCAAGCAATGGCCTTATAACCCTGATTCATGTTGACTGGGGAAGCATCACTTGGGTACTTTTAGTGATGGAAAGCACCCTGCCTACAGAATCTATAGCACACAATAGTCAATGTGGAGGCTGCAAAGATGTCCCCCACTGTTGAAATGTCAGGGCTCAGTGCTCGTCTTGAGGTTACCCTGCATGAAGGAAAAAAGTTGGCTAACTGCCATTGAAACGAAGGTGTTAATTTCATAGTTTCCCCAGTCTACAGGAGCTTAGGGTTTGAACTCATACCTGTGAGGCTCTTGTCTGTGCTGCTAATTTGAAGGAGGAGTGATAGAAATGAACACAAATCTTAGCACAGAAAAGGAATCTGGGCAGGACCACAGAGCTTGTTGTCTTGGGGTTTTGGTCCTGAATCCGACACGTCTGACTTGACCTTCAGTGGAAAGAGTCATGGGTGGGTTGGTCTCCCAGCCATAGCTTTCTAGATGAAACCAGATGGTCTCTGTACTGTCAATGTCACCACAGGGAAATGAGGAAAAGCCAACTTATGTCTAACGTCAGTGCACACACTGTTGAAGTAGTATGTAGTGGAAAAGGGTCTTTGGGGGAACTTAGAGACAGGTGGAAGATGCCTTCTCTCTGTTCTAGGAAAGGAATTCCAACCATTTGGGTTGGATTTGTTTGTTTTTGTGTGCTTCTCCAGGTTATGGATATTTTCAAAATCCTAAAGGCTTTACCAGTGTTCCTGAATGGACACCAAAGGCTGCAGATGGGTCAGATTCTCTTGCAGAGGCACTAGCTGGTTATCCTTTTCAAGCTCAGTACTGATGACATTTTAGGCTGAATAATTCTTTGTGGGTAGGCCATGCTGTGTACGTCATAGGATTTTGAGCAGCATTCCTGGCCTCTTAAAGCCACTAGCTTCCTTCCACAAATCACAACAGATAATCTCTCCCTCCACTGCAATGTCACTGATAGAGTAGACTCTGGTCCCAGTCAAGAACAGTCTTCCCTCTCTCAAATTTAGGATGCTAAAGCCCCTCTTTCACCTCTTGACCCTTCTGATCTTGCAGGATAGGTTTCCTGTAGGGCAATTTCTTGGCTGCCCAAGGCTGGCTAGCCTACCCACGCTCTCAGGCACAGAATCTGCAGGGGGGTCTGCCTTGATCCTCAGAGGGACTTGAAATTGAAGCTGGAAGGTTGTGTTCTCCACTAAGGGAGCTATCCTACCTGAACTAATCTGTCTTGCATGGTCCCCTCCCTGCCATTTTTTCTTCTGCTACTCTGGGAGAGTTGGTCAGGAAAGAAGCCAGCACAGGGTTGAAATATCTCTCAGAAGACCTCACCAAGGGGTTCAAGCACTTACTTGACCTCAGGGTTTCAGTCCAGTCATTTGCCAGTTGATGGAGCCAGTCTAATCTTACCTTCTGTTACTGAAGCAAGCTTGGCATTTTCTCCTCTGAGTAATCCACTGCCCCACAGGAGCTTTGAGAACCTTGAATAGACTTGCTTGGACAATGAGATTGGGCCAAGCATTGTCTTTTTTCCAATTAAAATGGCATCTGTAGACCTTGAAAGTCAGATGTCCAGATGTTTAATAGGTGAATTCCTCTGCTTGAAGTCCTGTCACTTGGGACTCCATAGAGTGGGCATCTCCAAGTACCTATGTGCGTGACAGTTGGTTTACACTTCAAATCACTTTTTAAAAAAATAATCTTTATCCTTGGCTGTGTAAAGTGAAAATTTTGGCCTCTATTAGCTCTTTGCACCTCTATTTTATCTTACATTGTATACAGTAGTGGTAGATTCTCTAAATAGATATGTTATACGAAGAGTAGAACATGTCTTTGGTATCATTTCATTGCATGCTAAGTCACTTCAGTTGTGTACAACTCTGCAACTCCATGGATTGTAGCCTGCCAGACTCCTCTGTCCATGGGATTCCCCAGGTAAGAATACTGGAGTGGTTGCCATGCCCTCCTCCAGGGCATCTTCCCAACCCAGGGATCAAACTAGTTTCTCTTATGTCTCGTGCATTGGCAGGTGGGTTCTTTACCATTAGTGCGGTGTAATTGAATGAAAAAAATTAGTTCGGGAGCAAGATTACCCCTGGTTGAGCATCACTGAGGTGTAGGTCTTTCTAGGAAGACTACTAGGTGTCCTATGGCGACTCTTCCACTGGTTGGATGATGGATGGAGGGTTGAATACAGATAAATAGAAGTTTCCATGATTCTGGAAAGTATAGGGAGACTTTGGAAATCCCAGAGGTGAGATTTCCCTAAGAACAAGGGTCCTATGTCCTTGGACAATTTCCCTAAACCTAGCTCATAAGGCTTCTGATTATTCTCTCAATCCCCTCCCAGTCATGGAAATCCCTTTTCAACTCTTGTATCCAATGACTCATAGCTCAAAGTCATCACACCCCCAAGTTGTATATATTAACATGTGTTCTTAGTATATCAGTTATTCACACTTAAGTATCTGAATCTGACCTCTGTGTTTTCATGTGAAATGCTATGCAGGTAGTGTTAGCTTGGCCGGGCAGATGCTGAATGAGAAACATGTCTCTTGTTGATGCCACTATGAGATATATCCCTGGAGGTGGCACGAATGACCGTCCCTAACCATAAGCACCTCACTGCTGATAGCCATCCTTGGGTGACTACTGACCAATCAAGAAATTAATAGACTTAAACTCTCAATCTCTGGTTGATACCTTAGAAAAGCAGTTAATTGAACAAGACACTTGTGATTTCCAACACTGGTCACTGTTTCTGCAGCCATTCAGCTCAAACTTCCAGGTACTGACCATCAGTCAGATGTCTCATGGCAGGAGTTAGAAATCCTCAGTACCTGATTCATATTGATCCCTGGGATCTTTGCCCATTATGGAAGGAAGGAGATAGAAACAGATGGAAAAGAGAACCTGTGGTGGTTGAGACAATTGGCCATGGGATATTTCTGCTCTCAAATATATGCTGTGAGGTGTGGGCTAAGTGTCCTATAACATCCCAGGCTACACATAGGCGCCACTATGAAATAGGCATGGATTGGGTAAGGGGTGCTCACAGATCTGCGGAGGTGGGAACTGGGCAAGAAGCCCACTCATGGGAGTTGGAGTTACACAAGCTTCTTGCAGAACCAGAGAAGAGGGAGAGGATAACCCGTGGATGATTTCTGGTTTGCTAATGATGGATCAGGCTGTGAGTAACAGGTAAACTATTGGATAAATGTCCATGATCAAAGTGAAAGTTGGCAACTTCATAAGTGTTCCAATGAGGTTTTGTGGCATAAATGCATCCTGGTGAGCTTATGAGAGAAGGTGAAGTGAGAGGCACTCAAAAAATTCCCAAGGAAGTTGGCACAATGTTTTGCTGCTCCGAACATCAAGCTTCAGTCCTCTTTCATTTGAGGCTGTCAACTCTTGAGTAGTTTGGCTTTAAACATAGGGATATAACTCACATGTTGGTTTCCTCTTTCAAGAAGAGGGGCACTAAGTGCTTAAGCTTCCTGGGGTTCTAACACCTTTCTTATTCCTGCTTTTGGCAGGCTTTCTGGTTTGCCCAGCTTTGGGAAATATTTGATAGTGATACACCCTCGAGTGAGAAATGGAAAATGGAGACTAAACTCTTCTATAGAATAGTTGCATTTCTAAGCATGTGGGGATCTTTTCTGCATGTAAAGCACTCGGAGGCAGTAACACTTTTCTGATTTTTATTTCTTTACTAGTCTTTGGCACAAGAGAAATGATACTCAAATCACTCCATGGAAGCTATCCTTGATCTTTTCAAATGCAGTTTCAGATTCCTCAACCCTGTCTAAAGGCTCTACTTGTTCAGCCTTAAAGACTTGGTATAAAAGCTGAGAACACTGGAATCTAATTCTATAGTATCCTGCTAATCTCAAAGGTCCTTTTCTCTTGGTTTTGGGGAGAGAAGTGCATTTCACATGCAGTTAGGGTCTATTAGCAGTACTGTTTGAATATTCAATGTCTTAAATATTTCACTTGGCATTTTACAGAACTGAAGCTTGAGGTTATTTTGTGTCTTATGTCACTAATTCTTTAAAGCAGGCAAAGGCTGTCTTAATGTCCTGGTTGATTGATGGCATATACCCTTACCAAGTACTACATAAGTACCAAGTAAGGCTTGAAATTTTGGTTTGGTGGACAATTATATCATTTGAAGGTTTATGAATTGAGCCACTTGGATCTGAGAATCCACGGCTCTGGTAGGTTTCTCTTTAGATTTCTCGACGAGAGTCTGAGAAAGCTGTTCAACCGGAATACCAAATTTATAGAGTCTCAGAATGTACATTAAGCATTGTTGTTTAACTTAGATACTTAAGGTATCTTTTAATCCTGCCATAACGGTAGAGTTAAGTAGGCAGACATTAAAGTCCTGACAGATAAAACTGCTAGAGTTTTGAAAAATGTTAAAAATGGCCACGATCCTAGGCCCTTCTGTCAGGCTCATGCACTGTTGAAAAATACGCCACTCAACACATTTAAGGAATAGGTGGTTGTGGAGACTGTTAATATTTGAACATCTGCTCGTTCCCTCCTGCTCACTCTGGAAAAATCATCGGGATCTTTCCAGTCAATGGCTTCCATTCCTCCTTTAGATATAAACTCTCCCATCAGAAGATGTATTAGTTGATGTAAACCTGAGAAGATAGGCTGGTATGTTTTAATGAGATCAGACTGTGTAGGACACTCAATGGAATCCTCTGGACACTGGTAAAGTCCTTTGCTGTGCATGTAATTCTGCTTCACTCTGAGGCATATATGGTGGTTTTGGTGCCATCCCCACTGAGCCCTCACTTTAAAAGGGGCTGAGGAAGGCAGTAGGGCTAGCCCTCTGGGTGGGGGGTAAGTACAGAGATGTACAGCAAGGAGAGTCTTGTGTAGACAAGTGAGAAGAACATGAAGGAGTGGAGGGAGAGAGCTCTCAGAAGCCTTAGAATTTTTCCACATTTGAAAGTCCATTAAGATAACTGAGTTTTGCTGAGGGAAGCAATAGTAGAGTCACCATTATGGTGGTAGTGGTTCAGTCACTAAATCGTGTCTGACTCTTTGTGATCCCATGAATTGCAGCACACGAGGCTTCCCTGTCCTTCACCATCTCCCGGAGTTTGGTCAAAGCCATGTCCATTGAGTCAGTGGTGCCATCCAACCATCTCATCTTCTGCTGCCCCCTTGTCCTCCTGCCCTCAATCTTTCCCAGCATCAGGGTCTTTTCCAATGAGTCAGCTCTTCACATCAGGTGGGCAAAGTATTGGAGCTTCAGCATCAGTCCTTCCAGTGAATATTCAGGGTTGATTTCCTTTAGGATAGACTGGTCTGATCTCCTTGCCGTCCAAGGGACTCTCGAGTCTTCTCCAACACCGCAATTTGAAAGTATCTGTTTGGGAGCTTCAAAATAACAATCGAAATATCTCGCATTCTTGTCTTCCATAATTTTTCCTAATTGGGCATACAAATACACAGGAATCACAAATGAGCTGCAAGTGGGCCAACAGCTTCAAGTTGTCATGGGTGATATTAGTCTAATGTGACAAATTGAGGAGGGCCTGTGAGTTTTAAACATAAGATGAGCCAGAGTCCTGGACAGCAGCTGTCCATCAGAAGTGCCCTTAGAAACCAAATTCCCTGTAGCTAAGTATTCACCAAGATGGATTCCCATTCCAGATGAAGTTGATCACAGAGGTCATCCAGATAAAGGCTTAGAACCATGACCAAAATGGGAGGCTTGGACCAAGAGGACTTAAACCCCCATGACTCAAAGCCAGTAAGGAGATGACAGAGCACAGGGAATTGCTGTAGGTACCTTGATGTGTCGGGGGCAGCACTGGAGGTGTAGAGGTGAGTCACTTTAACTCCTGCTTTTGAAACCACAAAATCTAACCATCAAGTCGAGGTGCTCATCAAGTATGCCTTGATTAGCAGGACACCTAAGAACTATAGTTTGGGAGACACAAATACCATATGATCTCACTTGTATGCAGAATCTCAAGCTAAAGAAGCAGAACAGATGGGTGACAAAATGGCCGAAGAAAGTCAGGGTACAACTTGCAGTTCTAAGATTTGAGGCTGTTAATATTCAGCCTGACAACTGTGCTAAGACTGTTTTGCCTTCTTGAAAGTTGCTGAGAACAGACCATAGTTCCTCAACACAAGAAAAATTTAGTGATTATGTATGGTGACTAATGGATCATAGTGATCATTTCCCAACACGTACTAAATCATGCTGCCTATCTGAAGCTAGTATAACATGTGCGTTAGTAATCTCACTACACAGGAAGTAAAAACGGGAGAAAGGTGAAACCTTGACCACAGGAGGGTTGCTTTTCAAGGATGAGGTGACCCACGGTACACGAATTTCCTGTAGACAATAGGGGAATCTACTTACCAGGATGAGGGTTTTCTCTTGAAGTCAGATATGGTCACCTCCACCTTTTCAAGTCTTCTGGCTGACCCTTGGAGGGTAGCCTAGTTTTTGCATCCCAGAGAGGTCTTTGTTCTAAGGAATGTCTATCACTGTCTTGCCTTGCCCAAAGGTAAAAGCAAGTTCACAACCAAAAGTTGCATGGTGTCAACACAATGGGCACAGTGTAGTACTTTGGAATGTGAAACCAGTCCTTCCTGGAGAAACTAGTCCTTGTGGAGGAACCACAACTCCGTGTGGTAGTGCTGAGTGACAAGCTTCTCTCATAGACAGTTTCTGTGCCCGAGAGCAAGCAGTGCCCAGCCTCAGGGGTCTACAGCAGGAGCTGTCTGCTCTTGTCCTCACGTCTGGGGGGCAAGGGGAGCAACCCTGCACATGTGCGCTCCTCCAAGACCCATGTATGTTGAATGGCCAGTTTTCACTGAGGATTTCCAAACACAGATTTGCTTGGTTGGTTTGGCTCTGTTATTTCCTGTCATCTGTTCAGCCTGCTCTATGGTCGTGAGCAGTCCAATTCCACGAAGCTGTTAGATATTGAGCCAGCAGGAATTGGTGGTCCCACACCACAAGAGAGGAGCTGCTTCCAAAAGGACTGTTTAGCTACAAGTCTTTTCTGGAAATGACCCACCATCTTGTTCACTGCAGTACTACTTTGCTTTAAGTCTGGAGAGGAAAATATCCCATCTTTTCCCCCTTCAGTTGCATATGGGTCAGGTGATGGTAGTCTACTTAAGAGTGAACTGAAATTCCATCTTGAATATTAACCCAGGTGCAGATGCTTGACAGCTTCAAGTGCCAATGTGTTTAAGTGGTTCCATCTTACCAAAGGGACCCTACCTCCCCGGCCACCACTTGCTCCTGCACTGAGAGGAGAAAAACATGCCTCCTCTCCTGTAGGAGTGGTCAGTAGAGCCCATCCAACCTGCTTGAGCTCATGCTTATCCCTCTCAGTTTCCCTGGCATTCCTTGCTCTGAAGGAATAAACCAAGAGATTGTAACAGCCTTTAATTCAAGGGCCAAGTTATCCCATGCTGGGAGTGTGAGAAGACACCATCGTGGGGAAAATGTGGGATCTTGAATTCTGTCCTGTCTTGTGCTGTGACTGGTCCAGCCAAGGATGGGAACAAAGGATTGCCACCTCAGTTATGTTTTTATTTATCTGGAAATGTATTAATTCATTTATGAAGGATTGTTTCCTTGCATAATTCTTGAAAGTCTTAGCATTTTGGATCTGTGGGTCTAATGCTCCCTTGTATCTATGGCCTGAGATATAGGGCATTAGTCTTATGGGAGCTCCCTTGTAATTGAAGCACTGCTCCTCGCTTGCTGTTTTCAAGGCTCTGTCTTTAAAAAGCTGCACTATGAATCCAATTCTGGAGTTGATTGAACTTCTTGATTGAGTGAACTTCAGCTGTGACAAATGTTTTTTCCACTTGGGAAGTTGAGAGCCATTTCTTCCAATATCCTCTCCTTGGGATTACCCTTATGTATAAGCTATTAGTGGTATGTTTAATAGGTGCCTGAAGCTGTTAATTTCTTACTTTCCAGACTATAACCTCATTCAGCCTGTCTTCAAGTTTTCTGATCATTCTTTCACCAGCTTATACCTGCCAGCGAGTCCCTCAAGTGAACTGGCTGTGCTTTTCAACTCCAGAATTTGTATATGGCTCATTAAAAATTATTTCTATGTTGTCTACTTAATGATCTCATATTTGTTCTTTTCACATGATTTCTTTTACCTCTTCAGTTCAGTCGCTCAGTCATGTCCGACTCTTTGCGACCCCATGAATCGCAGCACGCCAGGCCTCCCTGTCCATCACCAACTCCGAGTTCACTGAGACTCATGTCCATCCAGTCAGTGATGCCATCCAGCCATCTCATCCTCTGTCACCGCCTTCTCCTCCTGTCCCCAATCCCTCCCAGCATCAGAGTCTTTTCCAATGAGTCAACTCTTCACATGAGGTGACCAAAGTACTGGAGTTTCAGCTTTAGCATCACTCCTTCCAAAAGAAATCCCAGGGCTGATCTCCTTCAGAACGGATTGGTTGGATCTCCTTGCAGTCCAAGGGACTCTCGAGTCTTCTCCAACACCACAGTTCAAAAGCATCAATTCTTTGGTGCTCAGCTTTCTTCAGTCCAACTCTCACATCCATACATGACCACTGGAAAAACCATAGCCTTGACTAGACGGACCTTAGTCGGCAAAGTAATGTCTCTACTTTTAAATATACTATCTAGGTTGGTCATAACTTTTCTTCCAAGGAGTAAGCGTCTTTTAATTTCATGGCTGCAGTCACCATCTGCAGTGATTTTGGAGCCCAGAAAAATAAAGTCTGCCACTGTTTCCACTGTTTCCCATCTATTTCCCATGAAGTGATTGGACCAGATGCCATGATCTTCGTTTTCTGAATGTTGAGCTTTAAGCCAACTTTTTCGCTCTCCTCTTTCACTTTCATCAAGAAGCTTTTTAGTTTACCTCTTAGAAGATATTTAAAATAGCTCATTTAAGATTTTTAAAAAATAAGTACAAATCTGGATTTCCTCGGGACAGTGCCTACTGACCGAACCTTCCCTTGTGTATGAAAATGCTTTTATGTATGCCTCAAATTTGTTCACTTGGATGTTTCAAATGATGGGCATCTCTGGAGATCAATTCCTTTACCACCAGGATTGGTTTTCCTGGGAGTTTTCTCAGCTTTTCTGACTAATGACGCAAAGTCTTAATTCTGTACGTCCAGCCATTGAACTGTTATCTTAATCACCTAATGATGAGACTATCTCCTTAAATGCTCTGGATCAACAAGTCATCCAGTTGTGGATGAGGGGCTGTATATGGGGGGCATACCTTTAATTCTCTGGCAGTTGTAACTCTTAGTTTTTACTCTTCACTGAGAATTTTTGGGTCAGCAAGGAGTACAATGAGGGTTTCCTTGTATCTTTTTTTAGTGTGTGCACAGCTGTGTACCTGTGTGTGGCCTTCTAAAGTCCCAGAAATATACTGGACCTCTTTTCAAAGACCCCCTGTGAACAGCTCCTTTCGTTCCAAGTTTTTCCTATCAGCCTCTTGTGTATTAATATAGAGATAATATTACCAGATGGATCAAACAATTTTTTTTATAAGCACTCTGGGAATAGTGCTGTTTTCAGTGATTCAGCTCTAAGTAAGGTCAACTAATGCCAATTCCAGAATAGGGCTTTTACTGGGGAGTGCTCAATGGCTCAAATTGTCCTGATTTCAGGGGAAAGGGATTTTTATGAAGATCCAAAATCAATTTGCCTCTACAATGGCTGAGAAGCTGACATTTTCCTGCAGCTACTATGGTTGTGAGGTTGATTTATTAAAAATTTAAATTTATTTTAATTGAAGGCTAATTACTTTACAATATTGTATTGGTTTTGCCACACTGGAACCGGGGAGAAGATTGGAATAAGGCAACTTAGAATGCCAAAAGGGTCACTGTTATTAGTAATGATTGGCTATATGTTTTTTTCTTGGAATAAACACTCTTTGGATTGTTGCAAGCCTCTAGTTAACTTCTGGAGTACTGGGAAAATGAACTCTGACAGCTTTGTCACTGTGCTCACGGCTTTCATGTAAGAAAGATCTTTAGAGATTCTTGCTCTGCCTTTCTGAAGGTGCTTATTCCACTCTGCTGGTATTATTGGAGAAAATCCTCGCAAAACTATTTTTCTTTGACTTCTGATCACAGATCCTGAGTGTATGGGGTGTGATGCTCATCTTGAGACCCTACTGGATAGAACCTAATTGACGTTTGTTCTTGTCTTTCTGATACCCTATTCCTCTCCCTTTATGGGTTCTTCTCATCCTAGAATCCTCGCCGTGGTCAAGGTAATGTTTCTTGCCATGTAGCCTCCCTGGGAGAGGTTGGCTCTCCAACCTACCCCAGGCATTATCACTGAAATGTGATGTGTGGGGAATATTGATGGTTACCTCAAGGCCCTGTCTTGGGTTCTGCAACACTTGGCTCTGCTCTGCGGAGGCAGTGATATTTCACAGGGGGCAGCAGCATGCATTCACACCCAGGAAGCAAAGGACTGAACGCAGAATGTTCTTGTCATTAGGTCTCCCCTGTAAATTTTTTAAATGGATGCTTTTGGCAGAAATAGGGTTGTTCCAGGCAGTCTAGGAACAATGCCTTATGTTGGCAACATCACCATCTCTGAGAAGGCAGGGGACCAATCTGAGACTCTTGGAGCAGGTTGTTCTGAGACTGTTCCTGTCACCATAGTACTATGTTGCTGGGCTTAATTAAGTTCACTGAGGCCCCTATGAACCAGAAATGCCTCCACTGAGAAAGTAGTAGGCATAGTAGATCTTCTTGGTCCCATGATCCCTGTGCTTCTGGGGTGCTCTATTCCCCCAGAGAGAGGCAGATAATTCAGCCTGCAGAGTTTTCATCACAAGGGGTTAAGGTTGCTCTTCAGCAAGGGACAAGATGTCTGAGGTTGAAACTGACTCCTCACTTGCATTCCGAATTTCATTCTTCCCTCAAATTCAGAGCAGCAAACTGAGCCACATTCAATCTCCCATCCAAGTACTAACCGGGCCCGACCCTGCTTAGCTTCCGAGATCAGACGAGATCGGGCGCGTTCAAGGGTGGTATGGCCGTAGACTAATCTCGAACTGTCTCATTGAAGACTTTCCTAAAGGATCACAAGGGTGGGGCATGCAAGTGAAACCCTGTTTCTGTTTCACCTCGCCTGCTGCCACCACCTGCTTGTTCCCTTGAGAACAATGTGCTTCCTCTCTTACAGGAGCAGTCAGCAGAGCCAGTCCAGGCTGCTTGAGCTCATGTTGATTCCTCTCAGCTTTTCTGACCCTTTTCTGTGAAGGAATAAGCTAGATATGAATTGAAGGGAGCATGAATTCAAGGGCCAAGTTTTCCCATGCTGGGTCTCCTGTCCTGTAACACTTCTAGCCTGGTCAAAGATGGGAAAGTGGGCTGGATGTATTAAAGACAAAACTTTGGAAGCATCAAGGGCAAATCACATATAAAGGAGCCTCAATAAGATTGACAGCTGATAATCTCAGAGACACCAGAGACTGGAAGGCATTACAACCACATATTGAAAATGAAGACTTTAAGAATTATTTACCTAACCAATACATGATTCAAAAACAAAATACTTCTAGATAAACAAAAATTGAGATGAACCGAAACAGCAATCACCTCTCAGCTCCTATCAATGGAACTCCTGTCAGGGTTGGCTGAAATGGGAAATGCGCTGTATGCCCAAGGCTGAGCAACCTTCTGACACTTTGGTGAAAATCCATGGATTGAAAAATGAGTTGAATTAGGAGCTTGTCAGGCATGTTTCTGTCCTCCAGGTTGTGCTGAAAACAAATAGGCACAGAGAATGCAGCATGGAACATGCCTAGCCTCTGACTCCAGAAGAAAGTCAAGTCTAGGTTCTCCTTTTAGAGAAAGTAGGATGGGCTCAGTACCTGTGGAGTAAGGCTACGATGATTCCATAGCTCAAGTCCCAACATCTTGTGAAGCTGGCTTTTCTCCTCCTCCAGAGATTAAGTATTCTTTCTACTTCTACTTCCCAGTTGCACCTGACAAGTGTTTTACAACTCTGATAATTAACATTTTCATTGGATTCTAAGGATTGTTTTACTCATTTGTTTAAAATCTGCTGTAAGATGCACATACATTGTTTAAAGAGCTATGATTAGATCTGCCTGGACCATGAGATTGTAAAATTCATATTAGGAAGAAATCTACAGCTCAACCCTTCACTGGGATAAAAAGGCTGCTCAAGTGTTAGGTTTCTACACCTGCATGACTATGATGGCAAGTTACTGTACTTCTAGTAGCTTATACCACACTTTAGTACTCAAGGAGACATACAATCTGAAAGATTTATTGTTTCCATTCAGTGTTCGAAGAATATACTTTTCTAAGTTCTAGAACAGTCTATTTTTCATTTGATTTTAAGCATTTTATACTTTTTTCATTTATACGAAGAGTAATAGTTTCTGCTGGCTGACTTCACCTTTTGGGGCTCCTACACCCTACAGTGAGCCGGCCTCTGACTGTGCTCCCTCCCCACTGAAAACACTCCAGGTTGAATTGGTGTTAAGAGCAACATGTCCTTAAACCCCTCCTCTTGCTTGCATTCCTTGGCAGAACCTAATCTAGGAGTGTGTCAGTCTTCATAGACCGGGGACTGGGGTCGACAAGAAGAGGGATGTAGGGGGACCCAAGTCTTGAGTGAAACAAGGGTACTTTATTTGCAGAAATGCTTGTTTATATATCTTCAATAAAATGATTACTCAGCCATTGAATGAAATTTCACCAGTTTCAACAAAATGGATAGTCCTTTAAGTACAAGGTCACTGAAGAGAATCCAGGCAGGTGCCCTTTTCCATGATCTCAGTCCTGAGAACTGTGTGCAGCTCTGCTTGTTCCTGTTTTCCAGGAACTGCTAAGAAACAGAGTCCTTGAGAAACGGCACACAAGGGAAGAAAACGTATTGGATCCCTTAAAGTTGAACGTCCCCTGACAGGAGTGGTTGGATTGGACACTGTCTGGATCCTCTGAAAGTAATGCTTCCAAAGATACTTTGCTTGGACTTTTGCCCACAGAATTGTGTATGTGAATGGGTGGGGGCAGCAGGTTGTGACCCCACCATCTGAGCCCCTGCTGGCCAAGCCTAGATCCTTTTATCCTCATGTGCCTGACAGTCCTGTTTAGTCTCGAAGTTCTTTCTCATGCCAGACTACTTGAGCATCTGGGTGAGATTTTTTCCCATCTCTGCCTTCCCAAGAAGAGTCTTTTGTACCCATAGAGCTCAATCAACTGGATGTTGATTACATGTGCAATATTTATCACGGGCCTGGATCATCAGAGTCAACTCCCACACCTCGGGCTCTCAGACTCAGGGTGTTTAGTTTTCTTCCCTTCCTGGTGAAGGGCTGAAGTTAGGAACCCGTTGATTTGCGTCTGCATTGTCTCCCAATGGGAGACTGATCTCAGGCGGAGCTGCGACCCAGGTTGCCTGGAGGACTTGATACATTGGTGTCCTCATTGAACCCCAGCTTTGACATTCCTTCGTGTGGTAATTTGGAGGGAATACTGAGTGAAAGCCTAGATAGGAATTCATCTTGTAATTCTGCCTCGAAGTTAGATATGCTGACAGTGCTTTCCGTCAGGTTTTCCACACAATTCCTGGAAAAAGCATTTCCAAGAATGGCTCGAATCAGACATTTTCATCAGCTGTTGATGCATTGTTGAACGTGGCTGTCAATGATTAAGACTGAGAATTTGGGGAGATCATTAGCCAACATCTGCTTATCCCTTTGTGCCTATTCTAGAAAAATCACCAGTAGGATCTTTCCAGTCAACGTCTTCCGTCCCTCCTTTAATGCATCTGCTTGTGTGTGTGTGAGGTTGTGTCTAATGATAGAAATCTGAGTAGCCAAGCTGATACTTTAACGAAGAGGTCAAATTATCCGACAAACTTAGTGGAATCCTTTCCCGTTGGGAAAGTCCTTAGCTGTGCATGTAATTCTGCCTTAGTCCAAGAGAATACCACCTGTCTGTTCTGAGCCTGGATTTAAAAGGGGCTGTCATTACAGGAAGGCAGTATGGTTAGCCTTCTGTGGGGGGTGAGTGTTCTAGTAGGAGGTACAGAGGGGTGGGCGACAAAGAGGGCCTGATGGTGGATGTTGAGAGGAATAGGAAAGGAGCAGGGGAGACCGGGAGGGAGTGCTCTCGGAAGCCCTGGAGGATTTTTCCAATTTGGAAATCCTTTAACACAACTTGAGTTTCTCTGAGGGAAGCAATAGTGGATTCACTATGATGCTTGGAGACCTCGAAATACCAATGGAAATATGCTTTGCATTCTTATTTTGTTCTATACCTTTTCTCCAATCAAGCATGCAAATAAACTCAGGAATCACAAACGAGCTGCAAGTGGGCCAACAGTTTCATGTTTTCATGGGTGATTTTAGTCCATGGCAACAAATTAGGGCCTGTTAAATTTTAAACATAAAACAAACCATAGTCCTGGATAGCAGCTGCCCATCAGGAGTTCTTGTAGAAACCAAGCTCTCCAAACTCACCACCAAGGTGCAGGTTTCCCTTTCCAGATAAAGCCAGCAAGAGAAGACACCCAAATAAAGGCTTAGAACCATGACCAATGTTCTAACATGGGAGGCTTACCCATGTTGAGTGGACTTACTCCCGGGAACCTGTGCTGCTGCTACTATAATGCAATTCAACTAAAACTGTCTTGTAAGGAGATGATGATAAAGGGCCCTCTTGGACTCCATACTTGTATCTGCAGCAGTGCTGGAGATAGGGGTAAGCCACTCTGGCTTCTTCTGATACCACATTGTGTCTAAGAGTAATCAGTGTCAAGGCTACACAGAAGAAAGCTTTATTTGGGTCTAGGAATTGCAATTTGGGAGATACAGACTCAGGTGAAACTGAGTGTTCAAGGGGGAAAGGAAAGTGATGGGTCCTACAAGATGATTAATTTGTTTTGCAAAAAGTTATGACTGACCCAGAAAGTGAATATTTATCCTTAAAGGATAAGCTGCCTGCCTTTCTTTCCCCCCCATATCTCATGTCTCTAATTATAACTGCTTGAGTCTACTTTCTGGAACACTGGGAAGGCCTAGGAGACTACAGCCTTCTATCAACAAACAGGAGATAGGAAGGGACTTCTGTACCAAGGAAGGTTCCGACAGCATCCTGTTTCATAGGATTTGATATGAAATGTTGTCCAGCCCTGGTTGATATTTGTATTCATTGTAGCATTATTACAGTGGCCAAGATATGAAAGTATCCAAAGTGTTCTTTGGCAGATGAATGAATAAGGATATGATAAACACATGCATGCACATTCACACGCAGGAAAACTATTGAAGGCATGAGAAATGGAATCTTGTGATTTGCAGCCAAGTAAACTGAACTTGAGAGAATTATGCTCTGAAGTCAGACAAATACAGTATGATGTCACTCATGTGGGATCTACAACTTAAAAACTCAGATACAGACAACAGATGGGTGTTTTACCAGAGGTAGGGAGCAAAGGGGTGGCAAAATGGCTGAAGAAAATCCCAAAGTATAAACTTCCAGTTATACAAGTATAATATGGTGTACAGCATGGTAATTCTACCAATGGAATATAGAGTACTTGAGAGTTGCTAACAGGAGAAACCTTGAAGTTCTCTTCATGAGAAAAAAAACCCTGCAAGTATAGTGAGCTGTACATCTGAAGTTAATATACTATAGGCTATCTCTACCGCAATATTTAAGAAGGAAGAAGTGGAGGGAAAAAGTAGAAAGGGAAAACCCTAACCTTGTGTGTGGGGAGTTGCTTTTCATAGGGGCGACCATGACCCATACAGGAATCTTTTAGGGAGAACTGACATTTCCCAGGAGGAGGGTCTTCTCTTGACATCAGATTTGATCAGCACCACCCTTCAGTCCTCTGGCTGGCCCTTGGAAGGTGGCCTCGTTACTGCATCCCAGGCTGGTCTTTGTTCTACTTTGGACGGTGTTCCACTGTTTTTTCCAAAGCTAAGTTAAGCTAAAAAGCTAAATTCATACACGTTGTGTGGTGTTAACACCGTGGGCTGCACTGTTTATGTGGAATGTGAAACCTCTTCTTGAGGACAAGCCACAACTCCAGGTGGCAGTGCTGAGTGATGAGCTTCTCTCATAGACAGCTCCTGAGCCAGGAGCTAACACTGCCATACCTCTGGGGTCTACAGCAGGAGCTGGTCGTTCTTGTCCTCACAGGTGTAGGGGTTGGGGGAAACAGCCCTGTCCGTGTGCGTTCTTTTGAGACATAAGAAGGTTGAATGGCCAATTTTCACTGAGGATCTTCTAGTAGGGAGGTGCTTTGTTGGCTTTGCCCTGGCATTTCTTCAAACTGCTCTGCGGAGATGAGCAGCCTGATGAGACGAAAAGAAGCAGTGAGACATTGAGCCAGGAGGAACTCAGTGGTCCAATATTGCAAGAGAGGAGTTGCCTGCCTCCAAAAGGACGTTAGTTATGAGCCTTATTCTAGAAAAGACCTTCAGTCCAGCTCACTGCAGTGCTGGGTTTTTGTAATTTGCCTGGACAGGAAGACATTGCCTCTTTCACTTCAATTGCGTCATCCTTTTTGGAGTGAACTGAAATCCAGTGTCGTCTTGTAGATCGGCTCTGATGCCTGACAACTTACAGCAAGAGTGGGTGTGCTTAAGTGGCTCCCTCTTACCTAAAGGATCACAAGGGTGGGGCATGCAAGTGAAACCCTGTTTCTGTCCCACCTCGCCTGCCGCCACCACCTGCTGTTCCCTTGAGAGGAGAATAACGTGCCGCCTCTGCTACAGGAATGGTCAGCAGAGCCAGTCCAGCCTGCCTGAACTCATGTTGACTCCTTTCCGTGAAGGAATAAACTAGAGATGAATTGACGGGGAGCATCAGTTTCAGGGCCAAATTTTCCTATGCCGGGTCTCCTGTCCTGTACCACATCTAGTCTGGTCAAAGACGGGAAAGTGGGCTGCGAGGGGATTGTTGTCTCGATTTATCTCAGTTTTTGTTTATCTAGAAGTGTTTTGTTTTTGAAGGATGTATTGATAAATCTTAAGTCTTCACTTCATTTTCAATATGTGGTGGTAATACCTCCTGGTCTCTGAGAAATCAGCCGTCAACCTAATTGAGTCTCCTTTGCTTGTGGTGGGCTGCTTTGCCCTTGATGGTTCCACTTTAAACATCTGGACTGGGATATGTCTAGCTGTGGGTCTAGACATACTAAGGAGAGTGGGAAAGCCAGCATGTTCCCATGGGGTGTTTCAAACTTTAAACACAAAAAATCACTAGCTGCATTCTTAACTCAGCCAAGGCCACTGTTATGACTTCAGGTACCTCTGGAAGATGCAGAGAGCTCCCACAGGCCAGGAACAGCTTAACTCTCCCTGTGTAAATTTAACCTCCCTTTCTCAGTCAACAAAACTGGGCTTCTGGTGATGACGGAGAAGGAATTAGTTTCTGCCTGTGTCCCATAGGGGATACCCCAGTGTGGATCATGGGGCCTATGTAGGGTCACACTGGAGACATCTCACATCGCCTTTTCCAGGATGTCAAGGTCTTGATCAGCAGGACTTTCCTCCACCACCTGTTTATGCTACCTTCTGAATGCCTTCTCCAGCATCTCCAAGAGGTTTGAACCATGTTTGCCTGGGAAAAACTGGGATTTTAGGCCCTAGTAAGGGCCAGTGCTAGTGTCTGACCCAAGAAGCTCCAGAACCTTGGGCAGTGTCGCAACTCCAGTCCTGAGCAGATAAAGTTCTGCTGTTGAAATGATCGCAGCAGTCTAGGTACAACTGGTAGACTCATTGTAACTGGGGCCAAGGCGAGGTTTGCCTAGTAGGCAGGACAGGTCATGCCTGCCACCAGAACTGTACCTCATCTTTGGGATGAGTCTGGCCAAGATGGACTCAATGGTGATGGATGATAAGCAGACTTTCACTGCCCACAAATATCTAATATTAAGGTGATTTCGTTTCTATGTTCAGGGGCAGATGATGCTGGGTGCGTTCTTTCTTAAAGGAAAAATTGGGTGACATGCTCTAGGTAAACTAAGGGAAAAGGGGATCAGAAATTAAATATGGAATGTGCAAACTAGTGAAATGTCCAATATTCTGTGTGAATACTCTAGATACATTCTAAACTAGTATACACTAAAGTGAAGGCAAAGCACAAAGGCACTTCACCTTCTGTGTAAATTAAGGCCAACGGATGTCTTTCTAGGACAGGTTTGGGTTATCCAAGTGTTGTCATTATTCTACCTATATTGACTTGCTCATGTCATATTATTTCCACATTTTTACAGCATGGGGAAAGAACATTTTGGCAAGGGGAAAGAACATTTTGGCAAAGGTAAAGGTCTCCAGGAGTGCCATGGTAGATCTTTTGTGTCTGGAATGACTTGTTTTTCAGCTCTTCAAGGGTTATGATATGGTTCTTGGCCCCTTATTGAGGTTCTAGGAAAGGCGACAATAGGGTGGTGCACAGGGTATTTGTTAGGGAGTTGCCTTGAGATCCACCCTGTGGATAAGGGACCAGACTTGAGCTGCAAGGTCAAGTTGGTCTGACAGTCACAGCTGACCCCGTAGCAAAACTCGAGTTGAAATGGGCCATCAGTCATCACATGTTGGACCCAAATCAGGGCTTTATATGCCTACCTTGATTAGTTACTGGGTATTGGTTCTATCCAGAAGGTCATGACCTAGGGTTAGAAACTGCTGCAGAAGCTGTCCTTGTCAGCTGAAATACTCCCAGAAACTAGGACAAGTTTTTCCTTGAAAAGGGGTCTACTGGTTACCTTTGTCTCACACAGTCCATTCTTCAGGCCCAATCCAAGACATTTTATATTCACTTAAATAATTCCTCTGATAATCAGAAGGACCCCACCCCCTTCCTGAGAGAGGACAAACTTGGGAAAGGCAGAGCTACAGGATAAACTAAGGCCTCAGTTGCTCTTGTGGGTGGCAGTGTTGTCACCAGTAATCACTATCTCCCAATGGTGGCTCCGCAATTTACCTTCTCCACCATCCCACTGATTCCCATCCCCTTAGCAAGCTTGATCTGGTTGACTTACTTGGTGGCTTAGACTCTCATCCCTGGAAGGTCTGAGCCCCTGGTCATCATGTCCTCTCAGCCTAAGGTCACTTTTTGCTCTTGTCTGTTCATCACAGTTAGGAAAGGAGTACCATCAAAGGCCCAAGGAGGGGTCACCTGTGTGACAAATACGTTCCTGTTACCCCAGCTGTGGCTCAGCACTACATTCCCTGGTTGTTGCCAAAATCTTGGCTCTCTGTACCAATGCCAAACAGAAATACAGAGGCAGGGTTATGAAGAAGGAAAGAGTGGCTTTATTACTTTGCCAGGCAAAGGGGAGGCACAGTAGGCTAGTGCCTCAAGAACTGTGTCCACCCCCACCCCACCCCACCCCACCCCTGGTAAGTGGTGGTGGTGGTGTTCAGTCATTCAGTCATGTCTAACTCTTTGCAATCCCATGGACTGCAGCACGCCAGGCCTCCCTGTCCATCATCATCTCCCAGAGCTTGCTCAAACTCATGTCCATTGACTCAGTGATGCCATCCAACCATCTCATCCTCTGTTGCCCCCTTCTCCTCTTGTCTTCAATCTTTCCCAGCATCAGAGTCTTTTCTAGTGAGCCAGCTCTTTGCATCATGTGGCCAAAATATTGGAGCTTCAGCATCAGTCCTTCCAATGAATGTTGAGGATTGGTTTCCTTTAGGATTGACTTGTTTGATCTCCTTGAAGTACAAGAGACTCTCAAGAGTCTTCTCTAACACCACAGTTCAAAAGCATCAATTCTTCGGTGTTCAGCTTTCTTTATAGTCCAACTCTCACATCCGTACATGATTACTGGGAAAACCATAGCTTTGACTAGACAGATCTTTGTTGGCAAAGTAATGTCTCTGCTTTTTAATATGCTGTCTAGGTTGGTCATAGCTTTTTTTCCAAGGAGCAAGTGTCTTTTAATTTCATGGCTGTAGTCACCACCTGGTGACTAAAGACAGGTTATATAGTCAGGGAGGGAGGGATATGTCATAGGATCAAGGCAGTAACAGTCTTCCTCCTTTACAAAATTTCAAAAGGATGGGGTTGCTGACAAGGTTAGGCTGTGTTGTAGGATCTTACGTGGTCTATCTCCTAATATTAATGAGCCTCTCAAGCCCTTTAATCTTGGTTTCATTGCTGCTTCTCCTTTGATGAGCAATGGTTCTGCCCTTTGGAATTAAGAGAAACTCATGGAGGCTGGAGTCTTGCCTATGAGGAATGGGGGACAAAAAGGCCTCTGTGTCCAGGAGCCCCACAGGGCCCTGCTTGGCATCATGCTGGTCAGTGAAATACCTGTGACAAGTTGTTGACTCTTCTTGCCTGCCTGTCCCAGGAAATGAGGGACAGAAGATGTCTGCTGGGAGAAGAATTCTCCTTTTGGGTTCTGCAAGTTTAGAGCTCCTGGTCCCTCAAGTTGCAGGGATGGAAAGCATACAGTCCTCAAATGGGTCATGAGTATGATAGTAAGTGGGGATCTTCCTGCATTTGCCCATTTGGTTCCAGGTGATCTGATGAGTGTCAGTGTCAGAAAAGTATGTGAATCACAGTATATGGTGCATCCTGGAGGATGGTATCTATTCTTAGAGTATTGCCTCTGAGATGGCCTGACTATAGGTACCCCGGAAGTATTGTTTATTCTCTGGAGCCAGCAGCT
The DNA here is from genome assembly GCF_016772045.2 of Ovis aries. Taxonomy (NCBI): domain Eukaryota; kingdom Metazoa; phylum Chordata; class Mammalia; order Artiodactyla; family Bovidae; genus Ovis; species Ovis aries. Next base: position 106,049,515 of record NC_056059.1, read on the forward strand.
GAGTAGTGGTATAGCCTGTGATGCAATCAGTGAATTCCATGGTCATAGTCCATGCCTGCCCTTCGTTCACCTTGACATGGATGCCTTCGTCTGATGTGATGATATTGATGGTTCTGCTGGATACCATATATTGGGTCTGATGCTCTATGCCCTTTGATAGTGGTGCTGGCCAAACATCTCTGGGCAGGGACTTCACATACCAGGAATGTCTATTTTTCTTGTTATTTCCAAACACTGGCCCTTAAGATAACCCACTGTAGTCAACTTTATACCAAATGACTAGTTAGGTTACCGTCATGAGAAAATGTGCTGTTCTGGGTGCTCAGGACTTGACTGTTGTTGGAAAGATAGACATTTGGAGGGGATAAAAGATGCCAAGTGAAATCCTTTTGCTTTTGAGCCCACAAACGCCACTGTCTCTGCATGTGTGGCTGTTGTATTGTTGGCCACCCTAGTGCTATTAGCATGATGGATATGAGTAAGGGCTAGATGACATCAATTGGCAAAGTCAGTCGTCTTGGTTTATGTCTTTTCCATGGTGGTGGTCCTCTGGAGGATCTCAATACGTGCTGCAAAGATCTTCTTACTCTGTGCCCACCCTTATGTGTCCACCTACCTACCCTTACCCAGGACTGCCTTGCCCTCAATCCTTCAATCTTTTTCCTTTCATGTCCTTCCCATCTGCCTCTGCCCATGGGTCCATATGTATTCTAACCTCGGGCCACATCTTTTTCCACATGAAGCAGGTGGTCAAGTACCTTGCTGGGAGTGCTATCCATTAAGGTGTGTTTTCCTTCTATGATCCTTCAAGATTGACCTTTGAATGCGCTTTGGAGCAGTAGGCCTCCATTTCCAACTTCTACCCACATGCTGTGGTGACTTATTTTAAATCCAGCAGTACATTCTTCTATATTTAAAATGGAAAAGCAACAAAAACTTATCATGTAGCACATGGAACTCTGCTCAATGTTACGTGCTAGCCTGAATGGGAAGGGGGTGTGGGAGAGACTGGATACATTTTTATGTATGGTTGAGTCCCTTCAAAAAGACTATTTCTTCTGACAAAGTCAAAATCTCAGTTATCTTAATCATCTAATGACTAGTTATTTCTCTGCATGCTTTGGACAAATATCTTTTCCAGTTATGGATGAGGTGCTGTATATAGAAGGCAGGCCTTTTTAATTCTCTGGCAGGTGTAACTGTCTTAGCCTTTACTCTCGACTGTGAGAGGTATAAGGTCAGCAAGAAGAGACATGGCTTTCTCAGATCCTTTTTATGATGTGTGCACAGCCATTCACCTGTGTGTAGCCTTCTGAAGTCCCAGAAATATGTTGAAACTTTTCAAAATCTCACATGAGCATTTCCTTCCAGTCTTTCAAGTTTTGAGTTAGCCTCTCGTTTGCTCCACCTGGTAATGCTGTCTCAGATATCTGTGTTAAACAACTGCTGTTTGTAAAAAACAAACAGTTTTAGTTTTTAAGAATTCTAGAGCTGGATCACTGGAAATGGCACTATTTCCTAAGTAAGGTCAACTAATCTTTGATGATAGAGCTATGACCTGTCTGACACATCCCAATAAAAGTTACTAATTTCTGGAGCAAGGGATTTTTGTGATCCAACCTCAATTTTCCCCTATGATGTCTGATAGACTGCCCTTTTTTATTCTACCTTGGTTCTGAGGCTGACGGTTTTTAAGTCTGCTACAGAGCTAAGGAGAATATTGGACTAAGAAAGTTAAAATGTCACAAAGCTCATTGTTTTTACTAAGTATTAGCCACACTTCTTAAAAAATGGTCTTTAAATTGTTGCAAGAATCTGGTTAACTTCCAACGTATTAGAGAAGTTAATTTGGGGAATTTTTCATTGTGCTCACTGTTCTTATGTAGGAAGATTTTTGGACAGCTTCGCCTTTTTGGTAATGCTTATTCTGCTGTACTTATTGGGGAAAATTCTTGCAAAATTATTGACTTCGGATCATAGGTCTGTGTTGGGTGTGTGACGCACATCATGAGAATCTACTGGATAGAACCTAGGTTGATGTTTTGCTCTGTCTAACTGACATCTTTTGTTTCAATAAGGGGTTCTTTGCTATCCTAGAGGATTTGAGGTGATTCAAGGTGATTCTAATTATCCAGTTGCTGCCTAGAAAAAGGTAGCCCTCCAACTTCATGCAAGTATCACTGGAGGTTGATTTACATGGGAAATATTTGACTGCTGTCCTGGGGGCACTTGTGTTTCCTCAGGATTCCAACACACATGGTCAGAGGAGGCTGATATATCTTATAGGGCAGCATCTTACATTCGCATGGGGAAGCAAAGGTCTGAAGGCAGAAATGTTGTCACGAGAGTCCGTCACAATTTTAATGGATGGTTTTGAAAAAAATAGGGTTATCCTAGTAGGCTGGGGACAGTGCCCAAACAGCAGCATTTTCTCTGAGAAGATGGGGGCTCAATCTAAGATTCATGGAGCAGACAGAGTTCTGAAACCATCCACCATGTTACCACGATGCTGGGCTCTACTAACTTCATCAAGGCACAATTACGAGCCAGAGATGCCTCCATTGAGAATGTGACCAGTGGGCATAGTATGTCTTCTTGGTTCTCAGGGATAAGTTCATTGTGCTTCCGGGGTGCTCTGTACCCCCAGAGGGAGGCAGGTCAGTTCAACCTGCACTCATCACAAGGGGTTTAAGGTTGCTCTGGCTTTTCTTAGTGTGGTGAATGGGTTGAGAGACAACTGAATGAATGTCAAGCTAGGAATGCTCATTGTTTGCTGTTCTTGTGCAGAAACAAATTCTGTAGCCTTCTGACCACCAGGAGTCAAGCACTATGTGATGATGCTCGGTTGCTCATGCATCTTAGTAGGTAGTTTCTTCTTGTGCTGCTTTTTGGATGAGCAGATGGGTTCTTATTAAAGTGTCTCCATCTGAAGCTCAGTCGTACTGGTTGGTGCTGTATGTTGGGAATTTACCCAGAGGTGAAGGTCTGAACTCAGGATGCACAGAGTAGAAACTTCAGCCTTTCTCGGATGCCTTTCAATGCCTTTGGTACCGGTTGAGATGTGCCCTAGATAGTCTGGGGACAGTGCTGTGGTCAATGCCAGCACCTTCTGTAGGCAGGAAGGGCTCAGTGCTCCAAGCAGAAGGGTTCTGAGTCAGTCCATTACCTTGGTGTTAGAATCCTAGACTGCAAGACCATTGGGGCAAAGTGTGAGCTAATTGTACCTTCCAAGATGAGCAAACAGCTGCTGGTGTTGCTCTGGGGGGTGTCAGGGGATGTTCAACTTGAAGGGATTCAATATGTCTGTCTTTTTTGTGTGCCGTTTCTCAGTGACGCTCTCTTCCTTATCAGTTCCTGGAAAACAGGAGCGAGCAGAGCTGCATGCAGTTCTCAGGACTGAGATCGTATGAAAGGGCACCTGCTTGGATTCCCTTCAGTGACCTTTTACTTAAAGGTAATCTATTCAGTTATGTCCCTCTTACTCATGATATGGAATGCTTTCTGGCCCTTTAAAGATTATTTGCTTGGCTTTGTTTTTGCTCAGTTTTTTTTTTTTTTAACTGCCTAAAGCTGCCTTGTATGAAGATATATAAACATGAGTTACTGCAAATAAAGCACCTTGTTTCACTTGAGACTTGGGTCCCCTGTGTCCCTCTTCTTGTCGACTCCAGCCCCCAGGTCCCAGTCTCCAAGGACCATGACAGGGAGTTCCACTTTCAGGTTGTGCTTTCAAGGTGTCTTTGAGGAGGTGGTGAGGGAGCCTGGACCATGGCTGTCCTAGGAAAGGACAGCCAAGATACAGGGCTGTTTGTCAGAACACCATAAGTTACCTGTTCTGGAAGTTGTGCTGACCCACACCTCCTATGAAGCAGGACATTATGGTCCACTCTGAAATGTGAGGTCACTTATAGCACCTTGGCCTCCTTGGGGGAGAAGTTAAAGAGGACACCAGAAGTCTTCAACAATCTGCTTAGTTGCCAGGGAAGGAAGGGTCTTTGGATAAATGTCTTTTTCTATTCTTTGGAATAATTGGTGCATGAATGGTCTGTTTGTAGCTGAACCAGTAGTAGAATCCTATAAATCAAGTCCTATAAAATTATCTGGTCCCAAATAATTATTTGGGGAAAGATAATTATATATTTAGTTTCTTTCATAGAAATGGTAAATGCTTGATCTTTCTTGTGCGTAAATCTTAACAATCTGAGACTTTCAAGGCATTTATACCTAAGTATTTGGAGTTTAAATTGAGCACTGTTAATGCTTTCATCTGTAGGTTGGAATACTAGGAGGACATTGCTAATATTGCTCTTATTCTCTTGTTTAAGTGCTACCAGGAGAATAGTTGTGAGGCATATTATTTGAAATAAACTTCAGTGAGTTAATATGAATTTCCTTGAATTATAGAACCTGAAATAGCAATTTTGGACAGGCACTGGATTCACTTCTATTGCTTGTGTAACTAAATGATCACCAGGTTGCAGGCCTAAGTGAAGACAAATTTTATCTTTGAGTTGTAGAGATCAGAAGTTTGATATGGATCTCTGTGTGTAAAGTCAAGTTTTTGATGGGGTTTACATCCTTGTTGGAGATACCAGAGGACAACAGTTTGTTTCTCTGCTATATCCACCTTCAAGAGACCCCCCACAAGTCCTTGGCTTGTGGCCTCTTCCATCTTCAAAGTCTGGATCCTCTCTCAACTTCAGAGTGGGCAATGCGTATGGAAATCTGACTCTCACCTCACCTTGTTTCACTCTTGTGAATACACTGGAGCCATGTTGCATCATCCAGGCTAATTCCCTTGGTGTAAGGTCAGCTGATGAGCAAACTTAATTCCCTCTTTCAGTGAACTCCTCCTTGCCATCTAACATACCATGATTACAGGTTCCCAGGATTAGGATGTTAACAGCTTTGGGAGTTGCTGTTATCTGTTTACTTCATGGAAGTTATCCCCAGGAAACCCAGAGGAATGGAGAACCTGAGATCAGTTGAAGGGAGTTGCCCCTGAAGGGGTTTTGCAGCAGGTCATCTATACCAGTGACTGGTACTCAGTCCCCCATGGAACCTGTGAGTTGCCATGTAGAATGCAGCTTATAACTGTGCCTCCTGAGGTCAAGAGTCTGGTCATTTGCCCACTAACTGTATCTGCTATGTTCTTTGTAGCTATCCCCTCCCCTGAGCCATCTGTTCCCCTGCACTGAGATATGACTCTGGCAGGGTTTGCATCCTTGTTGGAGATACAAGGGGACGGTTTGTTTCTCTGCTATATCCATGTTCAAGAGGCCCCCACAAGTCCTTGACTTGTGGCCTCTTCCATCTTCAAAGTCTGGATCCTCTTTCAACTTCAGAGTGGGCAATGCGTGTGGAAATATGACTCTCACCTCACCTTGTTTAGGGGACAGGGTCAGGAAGTGGCAGAGTGGATGCCAGCCTCCTGAATCTCCTTCATGGCAGAAGAGGGACTAGTTCAGTGCTGCTTACTGAGGAGCAAGGGGCTCCCTTTTCTGTCTTCCTGTGATGGAGTCTTTTCCCTTTTCTGGGAAAAGATTTTTTTTTTAGACCCTATAGATCCTATTTAGACTTATTCCCAGCTTTGCCTCCCACAATGTCTGCTTGTATTAAATATCTTGAGATGCCCAAAATTAAAATCTCACTATAGTCAAAGATGACATTTTATGACTCATTCTCTTCCACAAATAGATGAGACTATTCTAAGCATGGAAAACTAAAACTGCTTCATTGAAGGTCTCCCTTACAAGTCATGAGTCATTCTAAGATAAATATTGTAAAAATTCTACAACTAATTCCCTCATTGGCATATGATGGAGATCAGCAGGTTTCGATTCAGTCAGGTAAACACTATGTCAGCTACTGTATTTTAGTGCTATATAGCTCTATTGTTTAGGAGGGAATATGATCTAAAGTCTCTTACTATTTCATTTTAAGTATTTTCAATTTTTTGAGACTAAGAAATGTCTTCATTTCTCACTTAAAATGAAGAAATTGATATATATTTTTTAATGATTTCTTCTCTCCTGATAGTCTACCTTCCTCAGCTCCCATGAAGTCTAGTGACCCTGGTCTGATCATGTTCTTCCCCCCACTCCCTTGTTTAAAACTCCTAAGGCTTCATGAGAAGGAAAATAGGATGTGTTAAACCCTTTCTCTTCCTGGCTGTCCCAGACAAGCCTAGACCTGGATGGGTCAGACCCAGAGCTGGAATCTAGAAGATGCTGACAAGTGTGTGGCATTCTGGCTTCTTGGTCAACTGTGTGGCAATTGACCTTCATCATCCCAGCCCCTGCTGGACAAAGCCTGCACCCTTCTCTGGCACACATCTTCCTGAAACTTCTAGTCTTTGGTGCCCATACGAAGGTCATCTCTAAGCCAGAGTATTTAGATCATCCAGGTGGGATTTCTTACCACCTACTTGCTCTGGAGAAAGAGTTGCTCTATTTTGCCTCCAGAGGTGTGGATGACAAGGTCAGGATTATTGTAGGCCTGGGGTGCTCAGGTGCCCTCTACCTACTACACAGGGGGTCCACATCTTGGTCTTCAACACTCTGCTGTGGGCTCTCTGTGGGGTGGTAGAGAGCTGAGGCTCAGGGGTCAGCAGTGTCCACACCATGTGCAGGGCTGAGCCCCTGGGTACCCTTCTGCACTAATGAGCTTAGGTTGAACTGAAAGGATGCTGGGTAATCATGATACAGCTGTGACTTCTTAAAGGAACCATCCCTGACTTTTCTTAACAGGGTGAGTTGGTTGAAGGTAATGAACTGAAGGATTTGTCCAATAGGCAAAATGCTTGCCTGACCTTCTCTGAGGTAGAAACAATGTAGCCTCCTGGCCCCTAGGCAGGTCCTGTGGCAGGTACCTGCCTTCCTCAGGGCCCGTGGACACTGCTCACTTTTCTTGACTGGGCAGTTTCCCCTTTTACTGCCTTCTCAAGAATGGGTGTCTTCCATTGGAAATCATTCCACTGGTGGTAAGCCCAGCCCTGAGATTTTTCTTAATGTTTTAGAAGACAAACTAAAATTGGTTTTCAAGTTTTCATGATTCTGAGCAGTCCAGCATGAATCAGGATGGACTTGAAGAGGAATATCCAACACTGGATATTTTCTTTTTCAGTTCCCAGAAAAGCTAGTTGTCAATGTGCTATAGTTCTTCCAAATGGAATCAGGATCAAACTCTGCATTCTCACCATTAAGGTGGATATTTTGTACTGATGGAAGTAGTGACTTAGTTCTGTCATATGTACAGTCTGTTACCTCCTGCTACTCCTGGCGCACTTTCTGTAACTCAGGTGAGCTGTCTGAGCACAGCAGGGACCACGGGTGAATGGATTCCGTGTCCAGCATGAATCAGACCGTCAATGTCTGTCCTGTTCTCTACTTTGTACTCTGGGAGCCCCTGAGAGGTGGCAGTTTGAGTGATTGCAATGAGACTGTAGTCTTCCACACACTTGCCTTTCCTTTTCCTCGTTCTTCTGGAATTGTTCTTAAACCTGAATCTTTAGCCACACTTTCTATCATTTGTATATTTTTACAGAGCATTTGAACAATAGGGAATCTCTCAATTTCTTGACCTTTAATTTCTTCAGGGGGTAGTATAATCTGTCTATATTTCATACTCTTTATACTGCAAAAAAAGATGAGAATGTAGCTCTGAAGGGTCTAAAATTAGATCTACCTAATCTCAGATCACTTACCTGTTTATAAGTTGCTGTAGATAAATATTTTCAAAGAAATCTACAACTCTTTCCTCATTGGAATGTGATGGAGGTTAAGAATGTTAGATTTCCACATGAGTATTGTATCATGTTAATTATTGTATATATTTGCTGTGTATCTCTTCTTAAAAATAATTTTCTTCATATTTTGGTCTCACCAAGTGGCATATGAGATCTCAGATCACCAAACAGGGATTGAACCCCTGTGTCCTGCAGTGGAATTGCAGAGCCTTAACCACTGGACCACCAGGGAATTCCCTCTTCATATGCTTATAGGGGCAAGTATGATCTAAAATCTTAACATTTAGTTCTCATTAAAGTATCCTTTTCTCCATTTGCTCCTAGAACTGCCTATATGTCGTATGAATTTCAATAATTCGATGCACTTTTTGTTTGTGGGAGAGAATTCACTCTCTCCTCCAAAATTTCCCTTCCTTTAGCTTCTATGAGCTCTCAGGAACCAAGCCAGTTCACTTCTAGAATGAATGAGAAAGAATGTTTGAAACTCTTCTGCTTGTAGTCAGGGGCGGGCTAAGCCAGGATGGAACAGACTCTGGGTTGACCTCAAATGGAAGCTGCTGCCAAGCCCATTTGGCTTTGACATTGTCTTTAGCTGTTCTGCAAGTGGATCCCCATCTGCCCATCTCATCATCTTCTGCTCCCCATCTGCCTACTGTTGCTGTGCCTTATGCATCCATATGGGCATCATTCCTAAGCCAAAGTATTCGGGGTAGTCCTAGTGAGGTCTCAACCACTTTTCTGGGAGAGATTCATTTCCTTATAACCTCATCGAAGATCAACTGAATGTTGGTGCATTTATTGTGTGCCTGGATCACCCCGGTCTTCTCTATGCTCCAATATCTGTAGCTCTCAAAGACGTGTTCAACCTTCTGTGCCTTGAGCTCTGATGGATGTGGGCAGGACTGATGTTCAGGACTCAGGCTGTCTGGACCATATGTGCAGGGCTGAGCTTCTTATAGTTTCCATCTGTGACAGACAAGGAAAGCATTGTCCCCTCTGCCCTGATATTGAGATGCTAAGGTCTCCTAATGTGGCTGCCTAGAGGTCTTGACTGAAGTGTGCCTACTCTATGGAAACAGCCCTGAGTTTCCTTGTTGGGATGAATTAAGAGAAGCTAAATGAGGGATTTGTCTAGCTAGAAGAACTCCTGGCTTGATGTTCTCCTGTGAACCTGCATCAAGGTCTGTAGGCTCCTGGCCTCTAGATGGGTCTCATGACAGGTGTCACTCATCACCTTTCCTGACTGGCTGGTTTTCCCTTGTCCTGCCCCTTGTCAAAAGTTGATGGGTTCCATGGTGAAAAATGGTTCCATCTGAAAGTCTCACAATCCTGGCTCAAGGGTTTACCAGGAAGAGAGAATAAGCTAGACTTTTGTGATTGCCCATTCTGTGACTAGCCCAGCATGCTTTGGGAGTGAACTGATCAGAAATTCAAAGGTGGACATTCCAGATCTCTTTCGTCCTCACATGCCATTTTTTCCAGTTAATTTTTATTGGAGAACAGTTGTTTTACAATGTTAGTTTCTGCTGTATAGCAAAGTGAGTCAGTTACACATACATTGTACATATATCCCCTCTGTTTTGGATTTCCTTCCCATTCAGGTCCCCACTGAGCAGAGTTCCCTGTGTTATACAGTAGGTTCTCATTAGTTTATCTATTTCATACACAGTTATGTATTTGTCAATCCCAGTCTCCGAGTTCATCCCAACACCTTCTCCCCACCTTGTATTCATACATTTGTTCTCTGCTTGCCTATATTTCTGTTTTGGAAATCATCTGTATCATTTTTCTAGATTCCGCATATCAGCAATATTTTTCTCTTTTCTGACTTCACTCTGTAAGACAGCCTTTAGGTCCATCCATGACTCTGCAAATACAAATGCCAACTGTTTTGATGTCCCAAGTTTTCAGTTAAATATGGATCAAAATCTGCCTTTCAATTAACAAGGATCTTACTTTGGAGGAAATACACTTTCTGAATATATAATGGAGAAAAGAACGGTGGTTTTACCCACTACCATTCCTTCACGCATTTTCATTCACCCAGACTGTCTAAGCACAGCAGGATCTACAGGCATTCAAACCACATGTTCAGGGCCCTGGAGGGGAACCTGAACCTAAAGGCCTGAAAGTCCTTTATGTCCCTTTAATGCACTGGGAGGGGCCGTGAGAATGTAGGATGTCTGAGTGCCTGAAATGAATACATTCTGGCCCTTTGTTTTCTACATTCTAGGCTTTGTAGTTGATGCCTCTGGAACAGTTCCATCTGATCTTCAATCATGATGATTGTATTTATCCCATATTTATGCTATTTCCATGTTTTATAATATCATATTCTTTGACTATCACCTTTGGTAATTTGAGAAAAATTGGATGTTTCTTGTTGTTCACTCAGTTGTGTCCGACTCTTTGCAACCCCATGGACTGTAGCATGCCAGACTTCCCCGTCCTTCACAATTTCCTGGAGCTTGCTCAAACTCATGTCCTTTGACTCGCTGTGCCATCCAACCATCTCATCCTCTGTCATCTCCTCCTCCTCCTGCCTTCAGTCTTTCCTAGCATCAGGATCTTTTCTAATGGATTGGCTCTTCTCATCAGATGGCCAAAGTATTGGAGCTTCAGCTTTGCATCAGTCCTTCCAATGAACACCCAGAACTGATCTCCTTTAGAATGGACTAGTTGGATCTTCTTGCAGTCCAAGGGACTCTCAAGAGCCTTCTCCAACATCACAGTTCAAAAGCATCAATTCTTTGGCTCTCAGCCTTCTTTATGGTCCAACTGTCATGACCAAACATGACTACTGGAAAAACTATAGCTTTCATTATATGGCCTTTTGTCAGCAAAGTAATGTCTCTGCTTTTTAATATGCTGTCTAGATTTGTCATAACTTTTATTCTAACGAGCAAGCATCTTTTCATTTCATGGCTGCAGTCGCCATCTGCAGTAATATTTCTTGATCTTTAATTCTCCCCATTGAAAAGAATAGGTTCAGTTTTCTTAAAGAGAACACCTTTTTAGGTGACTTTCTTCATCCCATAATTCTAGTGGAGACTCTCCTGCCTGATCACATATATTGACTAAGTGGCTTGAGAAATACTTGAGTTGTCAGAGGTCCACCTGGGTTAAATGTCAATCTGTACAGTACGTGGATGTCCTCAGAAGATCTGATGCCTTAGGGGATGCTCTTTCAATTTTTCCCAGAGGAAGCAGAGACGAAAATGCGAGAATGTTGGACCCAGATACCCCCTGCAGTTTTTCTGAGTGCCTCTGTGTTTTTCAGCAGTACCGTGAATGTCCCAAACAGACGGAGGCTAGTGTTTATCATGGGCAATGCACCTTCTCCTTTGGGAAGCCAAGGGCCATCTCTGTAACATGGAAAAGTTCTGAAACTATCACAGCGTCATGGTGGTAAACTACTGGGAATAGCTGACTTTTTGCCCTAAACTGATCAGAGATTTTCCTTTTAAGAGACACAGCTGTTAATCACACTTAGTAAACATATTAGCTGATTACTGGCTTATTCCTGGCAATGCTTTCTGTGGTGACTAAATCAGAATCCTGAGGGATGATGTATGTAATTAGAAGATGATAATGCTGGGGCTTTTCCCACAACTTTGCCACTGTCAACATACAAGGTGAAGGGTTTTTGTTTGTCCTGGTAGTTCTGCTGATCAAAAAGTATCTGTGAAGCAGAGACATCAGCGGGTAGTTGTGAGGCCAAAAAGTTTGGGTTTTTCTGTAAAAACTTCCAGAAATACTGGGACAAAACTGTGGCCAACCCAGTATCTTATTCTGGTAGTGAAGCAGGTGGGGAACCAACCCACTGGACTTAGTGAGTCTCCTTGTTTCTCAGGGATGAGCCTTGAGATGAGTCTGGGATGCTCTGTGTCTTGACTACCCTGAAAGAAGGGACTGGATCAATTCAGCCCTGACCATTTGGCTGAGGGGCAATGGAAGTTGCGCATCTTTATTGTGGGAACAGACTTCTGAGTGTGTAATTACACTCTCCGTATTTTCCAAACTTTCCCTCCTTCCTTAGCAGGGTTCTGTGTCCTCAGTGGCTGTTGTGATGAAGCCAACACGTTATAGTTCCCATGAACAGAGTCCACATTGGCTCAAAATAAGGTGCTTCAGTTTTCTTTGTCATATTGACTTTGCTGGCAGCTCACCGTGGTCCATCCAAGGATGGGAGCATGATCAGACTTCTATTCTGGTTATTTTCTTCATTATCACCTGTCTCTTGTTCCTTGATCCTGCTGCTGATGACTAGTCTCCTAGATGGTATATCACATTCCAGATGAAAAGTTAGTCTTGACTAGGTAGAAGAAAATCTTCAACTCATAACTAACTGGAAGGTTGTAACCACACCCATCTTCTCTGAAATTTGTCAGAAGGAAGTCTTTCTGTGTATCTAAGTAGCAGAGATGGCTATGAAAGATTGTGGGTCTTTCAGGAAGACGTGGGAGCAGCCAAGAGCTCATCCGAGTCCTCCCCCACACTGTCACTAACCCACAGCCCTAGGGGGATTTCTGAAATGCTTGTGTTCCTGGGAACATTAAGTACCTGACCAAAAAGAGGTCTATCAGTTATTGCAAAGAGAACCTAGGCTCAGAGGACATTCAACACATTGTGTGGCACTTAAAAATGAAACATGTTAGGGATGTTCAGGGTTGTTCATCCCTAACAGTCTCTCCTCAATCAGGAGTTCATTACGGGGAAGCCCCCAACTGGCTTCTGATAGGATGCAGCTGGTCTTTACCGTGTCCCCCGGTCATGGGACATCTGTACTCTGGCTGGTAGGCATGGGTCTGTTCTGACCAGTAAGATGGTATCATTCTGTTTTATTTAGTCCTGTGGACCTGTAGGAAGGGTGATAACTTAAGCTCTGTGCACTTGCCGGCGTGTCCTACTGGCTTTTGGGCATCAAAGAATTAAGTGGACCACCCAGAAGAGTGTTCTATCTGGCTCTAGACCTTCTCAAAGTATAACCTCTCCTGAGACTTGAGAGTTTTCTCGTTTTCTGCCATCTTAGATTGTTGAAGGAACACTTCATCAGGACTTCAACCTCTCATACAATGACAAGTTAGCACTATTGATAAACCATCTTTTCTTTGATGTTGCTCCTCTTAACTGCTTGCTTTCTTCTTGCTCTTTTATTGTTGAAGGTTCCTTTGCAACATCAGCATTGTCTCATTAGGGTCCTCCAGGAAACAGACAGGGAGAAATTGACGCTGTTTAGATCCTGGTTGGTAGTTTGTTCTTGTAATTCTTCCTTGGCCAGAGATAGCTCATGAAGACATTCTGTCACTATTTTGCAAGAATACAGTGTTGATGAGGTGAGGATGCATTCTTTTTGTCAGAGACCATCCTTTGTAAAAAGATCTCATTTCCTCTTCTCTATAAGAAAGAAAACCCTCAGCTGAAGTAGCAATAAGGAATGCATGCCTCCACCTTAGATCTGATGGCACATTTGCGGGGTTTTGTTTCCCACTTGGATTTCTGCTTTGGCCCCCTTGAATCTGCCCTGCCCTGCCTGATCCAGGAGAAGACTGTAGAGGCATCTGGACTGATGAAGGGTCCATGGAGAGGAGTCTGTATCCCTAAACTTCTCCTACAGAGGCCCATGAATCCTTGGGGTCACTTGATATAAAACTTGTTTATTCAAGCTGGGTATATAAGTTCTGCCTACTCCGAGATTCTCATATGTAAACAATAGTGATACCTGACCTTCAGAATCTTGCTCCTTAACTCTGAGTCTAATCACCTTTATCTTTTGAAATGCTCAGGATGGAAAGTTAATTCTCCCTTGGCTGTTTCTGGATAATCCCATGGGGTCTCAGGTGGGCTGTCAGTACTTAACTATGCAGTATCTGACATGGGTCATCAGGTAGAGGGGACCCTCTAGTTTGAGAAATTACACATGTGGCTAGTTTCCAGTGCAATAATTTTTCAGAGCATTATACTCCAGTATGATTTCAGAGTTTGCTTCTCTCCTTCTCACCATAGATTGTTAAAGACTTCACGTTGACCCAAGCACTCCAAGAGAAAGATATTAGAACTGGGGATGTAGCAGATGCTTTCCTATCCATTTGACACTGTTGCTTCCTCACACTTCACCTGCACTATTACTGATATGACCTTGGCATTGTTACTGTCGTCTCATTAGGATTTCCCTCACAAATCAGATATGGGAATTTTCATGTGTATAGTCTAATTGCTGCTCACAAATCACTATATGTATGTTCCTGAGATTCTCTGGAGAGAGTGCTTATGGGGAACCACCCACTTCCTCCATCCAAATTTGAATGAAACTGATGTAGAAAAGGAGAAAGTTGTCTTTGTAGAGGGCAGAATTTGTAAGGCGACAGATTTAGCCTTCTGCTCTCACTTCTACTTTAGTGGGTGATTGCTGTGAGAAAGAGATGTATTTCTTAACTGAAATCACGGCAGCCTAGAGTGACACCTTAAAAAAAATTAGGCATGAATGCAAGAAAGAATGAGAGAGCTGTGTTGGTTTATTCCCCAGTGGATTTCCATGTGAGCCACCTTTTCTTTAAGCTCCCCTGTGATGACTGATCCAGATTCAGATCTCAAGAGCAGGTCATGGTCAGGGAAAACTATTTCTGTAACTTCGTTTGTCCTTTTCTATTTCCTGTGATTCTTGAGTTTTGGTCACACTGTGTCCTTTCAACTAAATAGCATCTCACTGCTTTGTTGTGCTCTTAACATATAGTCTAGAGGATAAATCTAGGGGAATCCAGCATCTGCCAGAAATGCCCACCAACTCTGGAAGAATGCCCATGCTCCTTTTTGAGAGGAAGAGTACAGATCAACTCTAAAGCTGCAAGGCTATTCTGACTCCATAGATGAGGTTTCTGACATTCATTTGCTTGTGATGGTATCTTTATCCTTCTCCTGAAAGGCAAGCCCTTAGAGACTTCTAGCCCTCAAATCTTATTAGCCTTGTTCCCATTTCTGCCTCAGTAATCTGTAAGAATCTAGGCTCTTAGGATTCCAACACCTAGGGGTCAATCTGCTCCTTTCCAAATCTCTTTCCAATTCAGAAAGAGAACACTGTTGTCTTCTCTAACATTGAGTCTTTCCCATATAGGTCACTACTCTGCTTCTTTCTTAATATCTGAATTTTCATCCAATTGTAAACCTTTTGTGGAGACTTTATTCCTTTTGTGGTCTCAACTCTCTTGTCTGATGTCCTCCATACTAACTAGGCTATGTGTGATGATCCGTGAAACAGTGGTGAAAGAAAAGCAGAGAAGTGTGTCTTCAGCGTTCTTGCTGGTGCATTTTTTAAGAGCTGTCTAAGCCATTCAAAGATAGGTCGCTGATCTGCTATTAAAGACATAAGCTTCTGCCTCTAGGACCATCTTTCCCCTTCAAATGTAGCTTATGGGAATGTGGATCTTTGCTGGGACATATCTGTCTGTCCCTACAAGGCTCTCATTTCCATAGGACCCAAGATGAACTGTCTTCAACCACTGGCCACAAGATGGAGTTGGAATATGGCTCAGGGTTAGCTTAAGAATAACCCCATTAGAAGAGAAGGTTCTAGGTGTGCCAAGAAAGCTATGGAGTTTTGCCCTGCTAGTTTTCTGTAAATCTTATATTTTAGATGCAATGTCTCTTTCAAAGTAAGATATGCGCTCAGTGTGCTGTATTGTTAGACAAAAACCCTATATGATGTCAAGCTCCCCAGCTTCAGCAGGCATTTCCATCTTTTCCAGAAGAATGACAGTGTTCCCAGGTTTTCCTCTCAGCAGGAAATGTTCAGACTAGTCTTACTGCAGCAAGCCTGATCTAAGTCAATAGCTTATATGTCTGACATTCATCTTCTGTGATGGTGTCCTTTTTCTTTCCCAAGAAAACATCCTTATATATTTCTCTTCTCATTTCAGACTTGTCACCATTTTGCCTCTCAGTTGCATTTACCAGAATCAAATAACTTAGAATTCTGATTACTGGTGATTCACTTGCTTTCATGGACTTTCCTCCTTGGGGTGAAGGGGTCAAGGAGACATGAGGGGGAGCGTAAAGCAGGGAAATTCTCCACTTGATATTCTTATGATATTTGGCAGCTCTGTAGCCTCTGGCCTATAGACATCACTGGTGGCAGATAGTAATCTACATGAGTAGTAAAATCAAGAAACAATGGGGACCAGGAAATAAGTTTTAACTCTGGTCTGGGTGCTTTCACTGAGCAGAACTCAACCTGGGACCAGTGGGGAGCCAGGATAAAGTGTCTGGTTTCTGCTGTTGACACGCAAATCACCTGCTGGCTGTGACGGAGAAACTGGGCGAAGTGACATCCAGAGGGAAGAAAGAATATGGGCAATGAGGAAAGAACTTACCTTTTTCTGTAAGGAAAATTGTTTTCACTCTTTGAGCTAAGGTGTTCTTAAAATTAAGGCTGTCCATTAAAGATGTTCACAAACGTCTCTGATCAGTCCTTTGTTAGGGTTGGCATAGCTGTATCTGAGCCACACTGAACATTGGTGCTAGCTCCTAGCTGGTGGGCATGGGGGAGAGAAATCACCAAGAATGCTGGGATCATCATTCTTGGGGAAGGTATCAGACTGCACAAATCAATCTGGCTCAGAAAACAGAGACCCAAGAAAGTCCTGTGATTCCCCAGTCATCCCAAGGTGGAGAATCCAGTGAGGAATTCCAAATAGTCATGAGCCCCCTGAGATAGCAGAGGGCCAGGCTTCTGGTATCAGGGTTAGAAGCACTGGGAATTCCATGACCTGCAGAGTGAATGTTGGCAGCAGTTCTGTATCATGGGACCACCTCCTCCTCTCCAGAACATTCTGGTTGGTTCGTCTGACGACGACCATGGCTGAGTCTTATGCCAATGCTTCCACCATTGGCTGCAGCCTTGCTTCAACTACTGGCTGATCAAGATTGAGAATTACCATTTGATCCAGGTTCTCTAATCTGGGCTGGCTGAACACATTTTTCAGCACTTTCAGTAAAGGCTGTGTAGTCAGGTGTGGGCACATTTTGGCTTTGAACTCTCCTTTTGGCCTGAAACAGTTCAATGAGCTGGTTCGCTCCTAAGCTCAACTGCTTTAACCTGTCTCATGGGGCCTTTGAAGTCACCACCTTCTTGTACTCCACATCTTGTTCCAGCTCCCTCCTTAGAGAGTGGAAAGTGTGCTTTTCATCACTGTCACTGGCTGTGTAAAGATGGCTCTGTGAGGCAAAGTGTTAACTGTGGATGACTTCTAGTCAGGTTACCTTGTGTGGCAAGAGTAATGGATTTTCCAGGCAAAACACTCCCAAATCTGGTGACTAAGTTGTCAGTAGGGGGAAATATCCCGTGAGGCCCTGACTTAGAAGTTCTTTAAAAGATACCATGTTTTCCCTGAGGACAGAGACTTCCCTGAGACACATACCCTCTCTCTCTCCCCCTTTCTGACTTTATCAGTGTGACAATCATAAAAGGATACGTCACAACACCGAGGGATCTTGGAAGTGGATTCTATTGCCCTAATTTTTGGCCATGCCACATGGCAGACAGGATCTTAGTTCCCCGACCAGGGACGGAACCTGTGTGCCCTGCAGTGGAAGTGTGGAATCCTACTCACTGGGCCACCAAGGAAGTTCTGAAAGTGGAATCCTACTGGAATCTAAGTGGATTCTTACTGGAAAAGTGGATCTGGTTTCCTGACAGGAATGCAGCCCAGCTGTCACCTTTGTTTCTTCTGAGACCCCGTGGAAATCCCAGTTAAGCTGAGCCCAGAATCTGAGCCTACAGTATCTGTGAGATGATGATAGACACTCTTTGTCTACAAATGGTTTTCAGACATGGAGGTGTATAGCGAAATCGACTATAACACTCTTTGCTAAAGTGCTGCTCAGCCTGACCCGCTCCAGAGTGTCCAGCGCTGTTGATGTGAAGGGGAGCTGCCCTCACACCTGTGTCTGTAACAGTACAAGGGGCAGTCCATGGGGTCACAGAGACACGACTGAGAGACTGAGCGACTGAATATTACTCTATCTCCTTCAGTCTTGCTCAGTATAAGGTAGATGGGAGAAAATTTTGTCTTTGCAAAAGAAGGCAGTGTTTGGACAGAGTGTTTTCCTGTTCTACAGAGGCACAATAATCGCACAGCATGGAAAAGGTTGGTGATAATGCCTCTCCATAAATCTTCCATGTGGACTTGTGGCTTTGGCTTCCTGTGGTTCACTTGCTCTGTGCTCCCTGATCGAGGTGAAGGGGGCTGACTTTAGGTGGTGGCGGTGGGTGGGTGAGTGGTGGGCAGCAGCTGAACCTGTATTCCCTTGACTTATCTTACAGGGATCCATGTCCTCCAGACCAGCCTGAATAATTTCCTTGCTGCTTCCATTAGCTGGGTCTCTAATCATATCATCTATCCTGGGGTTCTCAAGTCTAAGCTTCCAATCTTCATGACCTTGTTGCTTGATTGTATTGCGTGAGACAGAACACTATCCAAGATTGTATCTTGCCATACTCACGTCAAAAGCTCAATTCTCCCCTGATGTAGGTAAGCAAGATGACATCACCTTATTCTAGATATTTCCAGGGTCTCCAGGTGGCATCTCAGGATTTAAATACTGTCCATTTCTTGTTATCAGTTAGACGTGACCCTCTAGTATGAAAAAGTAGCCATGATATGGTTAACTTACACCAGAACCATTTTCAACATATTTACTTTCCAATGGAACTTGAGTTTTTCTCTCTACATCCTCCCCTAAGATGTCAGGCTGTCCTCAATTATACAATAAGAAATTAGCACCAGTGATGCCATGTTCCTTTTTTTTTCCAGTTTGATGTAGTGTTCTCAAGTCAAATTGGACTACCTGTGTTCTTGTTGACGTGACCTCTAAATTGTTACCATTCCAGAGAATCCTGGCAAATAGGATATAGAGAATTTTATATGTGTAGTCTAGGTTGATAACCATGACAATCTGTATGTTCCCAGGAGTCTTCCCTGTAAGAGAGTTTATGATGATCACTACCCACTGCCACTTTCTAGTTGATGAAAGAAATATAGATGGAATAAATTGTGCCTTTGCAGAAGGCATTTTGGAAAAGACCTGATTTTTTTTTTTTAATATAAAGCAATCCCCCAACAAACTGTCAAAAAGAGGGTATATTCCTTCACTGAAATCTTGGCAACTATATTAGATGGAGAGGGTTTTTTTTAAGTGTATCTGCAAGAAGGGACCGGAGAAGGCAATGGTGACCCACTCCAGTATTCTTACCTGGAGAATCCCAGGGACAGAGGAGCCTAGTGGGCTGCCGTCTATGGGGTCGCACAGAGTCAGACACGAGTCAGACATGACTGAAGCGACTTAGCAGCAGCAGCAAGAAGGGATGACTGGGGTGTGATGGCAATTCTCCAGTAGGTTTGTTTGAGACTTTTTCCTAAACTCTATTGTCTGATCTGTGAAAAAACAGCTATCCTTTGAGCTGATCTAAAGAGGGCCACAACAAAGGAACAGTCTTCGCATTAATTAGTCATGTGTGTCATGGGCCTACTTGTATGAAGTTGATGTCGTATCCTCAGTTGTCTGCAGGCAGTTAAACGAGGACTGTCATGGGGTGTGAGAATTACATAGACTGTTGCACACATATAAGTACTTGATAAACACGGACTCCAAATACCCTGTTAACTTTATAACTGGTGGCATCACAGAGGGACCCTCAATAAGGGCCAGGGGAATCCTTGTAGCCATGTGGCTGATGAAACATCCTGAAGGGTCCTGACATAGTCGCCGTCCCACTTCCAGGGAGCATCTCTGTCCCGAGAGGCACTTCCTCAAGTTTCGCTTCAGGTGCTCTTTGCTTCAGGTTGCTCCAACATACAGGATCATTCCACAGGCTGTAGCCAAGAAAGATCTCAGTCCAGTGGCAGTGGCTGTGTCCCCTATAAACCGAAGTCCACCCTTTACAGGCATGACCATCTGTCCCCCACCCCACCCTCTGTCCTTCCCATTCACTGGGGCTTGGAAGTGTCTGGACCTGGAGACCTGAAACCGAACCCTTCGTGACCCCTGCTTGCTGGGCACCCAAGCCTAAGGGAGCACTAAGAAGTGTTTTTCTCTTTCTACCTCACTGACCCCAGCCAGGAGGAAACACTTCTCCCAGAGGCCTGGGAACTGACGTGTCATCAAAGTCGCGTACACGACCTAGAAATCCGTGAAGCTGTCTCTAATGTTTGTCCCCAGGACTGTCGAGCAGAACAGACTCCCCTGAGTCACAGGGCCCCTTGGGAGGAGGAGGTTTTTCCTTGAGGTGAAAAATTTATCTGGAAGTTTCTCAGACATCAGTAGGTGATGGATCTTGGCAATCACTTAGGAGGTGAAGGCAGTCTCTACAGGGAAACGCAACTCTTCCTTGTAAAGCATAGGAATGCCCCCACTGAAGAGGAAATGAGAGTGTGTCCCTTTCCCCTGTGTCTGACAACAGTTTGGTGTCCTTTCCCAGCTGGACACATGCTTTAGCTACCCTTAGGTAATTCATCTGCCCCGTGCTGCCTGGTCCAGGGCAAAGACTGTGAAGGTCCCTGGCCTGAAAAGAGATCCCAGAGGAGCCTGTATCCTCATGACTTTTACATTGACAGGATCACGGGGGGGGGGGGGGGTCTCTGGGGCCAGCTAGAATCGAGGTGACTTTCCTGCTGCCTTTTGCTAGCTCGGAGACAGGCAGTTAATTTCTGGTCATGTGGCGTGAGTGAAGTGCTGCTGAACTTTTGAGAGTGCTACCAATGAAAAAGGTGGTGGTCTCCCCTCCCACTTTCAATGTCCTCCTTCAACTGAGGCCAGGAAGGACTAGCTCTAGGGATGGCAGAGGAAAAAAGGGTCTGAAACATTTGTTCTTGATGTATTTTGTAAGAGGTGTCCAGCGGTGAAACATCTGCAAAGAATTATTTCTGTTTTACATTTTCAATACCAATAACATCTATTTTAAAAGGAAACTCAATTCACAAATGTTGAAATTTAGGAACGCTCTATGATCCTAACCCATATCCCCAAAACCCACATCTTTTACATCATACAACTTTCCTCACATCATTGACTCATGTCTTTCCTGCCAATTTTACTCCTCCTTGGTCTACATAGATCATCAGAGGCCCACTACACCCTGAGTATGTCTTCAAAAGCACCTGTAAATGAACGCTCAACTGACTTTAATGTTTTTAAGGCTCACAAAGGACTTTCACATACGGAGTCTTACTTGATGCTGTTGACATACAATGGAGTATACATTATGACTTAAATTTAAGAGAATTCAGTCTTTGTGCAGTTGACAAATGAGTCCAAAGATGTGGTTAATTGACTACCATTTTACATTTTAGGAAAAATTTTTCCCTTTCTACCTTTTGACCCCCTCACATTTCTCCCACCCTCACCCCCTTCCTTTGGCAATCCCCAGTGTGTTACCTTGCCTAGGAGCTAATTTGTGTGTGCGTGTGTGATTGATCCACATATAAGACAACATATTGGCATTTGTCAATTTCAATCTTATTTCAAATTCATGCCATGTCTGTCTTCATTTTCCTCAAGCTTTCCTCCTCTCATTTTTCTTCCCCGAGGCCCTTTGCCCACTTATTCATGTCAATGGAAGAGTAGTTAACTGTCCGCATTTTTGAAATAGGAAATGAAACCTGAATGTCTTAGTACGTATCTTTGGGGTCTGAATCTAAGACCAGCATTGGGGTCAGATAACTTTATTTGAAGCAGACCCCAGGTAGCACACAGGTCAGAGAGGTGAACATGAGACCAAATGCAGAGAAACAGGGCACTGGGCTGTCCCTTCTCCCTGTGTCTCATTCCCACAGGATTATTCCCTTGTGAATAATCGCCTAGAATGAAGCACTAAATGTCTTCCCTGGAAGGATAGGATTCACTGCCTAGTCCATCCAACCCACTGGTCAAGGTAATTTCCTTCCTGCATGGGTAACAAGGACCTTGTGCCTGGGCTGAGCTCTCTTGGAAGACTCCGAGGAACAACATTTCAGGACAGAACCTGATCCCTCACATCAAGGTCATCTGGTGAAATGCGAGCAAAGGTGCTGTGCTGACCTCCACAGATGTGCCAAAAATGGTCTAGAGGATGTGTCATGGGGCACTCTGTCAACTTGGGGCGCTGAAGGCAGTCAAACCTGGAGTCTTTTAGTTGAATAAGGGACCTGTTAGCCTACACTAGCAAGGCTATTCATACACTGTAGCAGAGCTCTCTGACATCCATCTTGTGATGGTGTCTATTTCCCCTCCTGAGTGTTTATAGAGCACCGAGCTCCATTCAGCCCTGTCCTTGTGCTCATCTCTCAGTAATGTCAGCCAGAGTCATGTGCCTTAAAATTCTGATAAGTGATTTATTTGCTTACCCTGATTTCTCAGTGTGCTTTTGCTTTGTCTTGTCAAGCATCATCATTATATCCAGGCATATTGGACCATATTGATATATTACCTACAGCTTGATAGAATTGGCCAAGAAAAATTGTAGAAGAAATCTATAATATCTCATTTATGCTAGAGTGGTGTTGAGAGGGAGGTGTTAGATTCCATTCCTGTGTGAATATTTCAATATATCCGTGACTGTATTTCTAGTGGTATACACTTACCTATGTGGACATCCTCTTCCCCTCTAGGAATACACTTCATTATATTTCTATTCACTTAGGATTGTTTATGATCAATGATATTGTTGACTAAAAGATGCGTATCTTGAGAGTTGCAAGTTGAGTTTTATTTGGGGCAAAATGAGGACTGCAGCCCAGGTGGCCGCATCTTGGATAGCTCTGAGACGGCTCCAAAGAGGCAGTGGGGGAAGGTGGAGTTCAATACCATTAAGCACTCACTTTACAAAGGCTTTCTGCCAGTCACAAGGATCTGACATCACCATGAAGGGATTTAGTGCTTTTCTAGATATGAAGAGATGTAGGATTGAGATCATAAAATCTGCTCCTAGAAACATCCTACTATCTAAAGAACTACCCTAATAGATTGCCTGGAGCACAGAGTGCCTCACTCCACCCTGAACTCCTTCAGGGATGTTATAATAGAGCAACAGCTCAGCCGACGGCGTAATGCCCTTGTTGTTCAGTCATTCGCAATGCTCTTGGCAAGTGCCAATTTGTAGTTGACAATGTCTTTCTTGTAAGTGAACTTTGTATACACCGCTTGAGCTGAGAACCATCAGTCATTTTGTTGTTCAGTTGCTCAGTCATGTCCACCTCTTTGCTACTGCATGGACTGCAGCACGCCAGGCTTCCCTGTCCTTCACTATCTCCCGGAGCCTATTCAAACTCATGTCCATGAGTCGGTGAGGCCATCCAACCATCTTGTCCTCTGTCATCCCACCATCTTGTCCTCTGTTATCCCCTTCTCCTCCTGCCTTCAACCTTTCCCAGCATCAGGGTCTTTTTAATGAGTTGACTCCTCACATCTGATGGCCAAAGTATTGGAGTTTTAGCATCAGACCTTCTAATGAAGATTCAGGATTGAGTTCCTTCAGGATTGACTGGTTTGACCTCCTTGCAGTCCAAGGGCCTCTCAAGAGTCGTCTCGACACCACAGTTCGAAAGTTTAAATATGAGCAGATATAGCTTGTCTGGGGATGAAAGTGCGTGTTTTACACAATGGCATTGCACCACCACCTGTAGCCCTGAGCATTCTAGTGAAACCTGAACTGGGAAGGGACTGCTCTTCATTTAACCTCCTAGAACTCCATCAGAAGGACCTCCAGACAACAATCACATGCCAATTCTCATCTCTTATGATTGGGCCGTGTGTCCTGGGCTACCATGTATGGAAGCAGTATGGCTGAATTTTGATGTGTGTTAGCTGCTCACTCATGTCTGACTGTGACCCCGTGGACTGTAGTCCACCAGGCTTCTCTGTCCATGGAGTGTTCCAGGCAAGAATATCACAGTGGGTTGCTGTTTCCTTCTCCTGTGTTTTGATAATTCTACCCCAAAGCCTTGTTCTCCTTGACTACTGCCTTATCTTGGATGAGAAAGGGAGATGTATTTTAGGACTTCCTGATCCTCCCCAGAGTCAGCTGTTTCAGGAGTGACTTTCTCAGTAAACATAACACTAAGACATTTTTTGTTTTTCTTTAGTCCTCAGGATAGCCATTAATCTTATCATATATTTTGGGTCTACACTGTCAAGTAAATCAGGCCTGATTTCTCAGTTTTATATATACAGATCAGCATCTGCAATTTTTGTTTGGAGAAATATCTATTTAGGTCTTCTGTCCACTTTCCCATTGGATTGCTTTTTGTTGCGTTGTCAGAGCTGGTTGTATATTGTGTCTGCTGATGGATGGGGCTGTGTTCCCTCCCTGTTGTTGGGCCTGAGGCGACCCAGCCCTGGAGTATACAGGCTGCAAGTGGCAAGGCTAATGGTCTTCTGCTGCCACCCCACCTCCACAGAAGACCCTCCGATGTTTGTAGCTGAAATTATTATTTTAGTGCTTTGTGCTTAGGTCAAGCATTTATACATAAGGTTTTTATTTAACAGCTGATCCATGACCTAGGTTTGGGAAAGCATGATTGCTTCCATGTGGCCATAGATAATATTAACAGACTAGCAGGTAGGTCTGGTTTGGTCTTCAGTGGGGTGACGGCTCGCCTCCCCTGGGTCCTGGTGCGCACGAGACACTGTGTGAGCCCTCCAAGAGTGGAATCTGTTTCTCCCGGTCTTGTCGAAGTCCCACGGCCCAGCCTTGCTGGCCCTCAGAGACTCTCTGGGGGTTCCCACTCCGGTTGCCAGGCTCCCAGGCTGGGAAGGAAGCCTGACATGAGCCCAGAACCCTCACTCCTGTGGGAGAGCTTCTGTGGTACAATTGTTCTCCAGTCCTGGGTTGCCCACCCATCGGGTATGGGATTTGATTTTATCCTGATTGCACCCCTCCCTCCATCTCCCTGTGGACTCTTCTTCGTCCTTGGATGTGGGAATCTTTTTTGGTGGGCTCCAGCCTCCTCCCGTTGTGGTGGTTCAGCAGTTAGCTGTGATTTTGGAGTTCTCCTCCATTTATCTGTTGATGGGACATTTAAATTGTTTCCACGTCCTGGCTCTTGTGAATAGTGCTGCAACATGGAGGGAGGTGCAAGTATCTTTTTGAATTACAGTTTTGTCTGGATATATACCCAGGAGTGGGATCGCTGGATCATATGACAGTTCTGTTGATAGTTTTCTGAGGAACTGCTAGACTCTTCTCCATAGTGGCTGCACAACAGTGTAGGAGGCTTTCCTTATGTCTCACTGATTGCTGAACCCAGGGCAGGCAAGGCATGAGTTGGGAAGCTGGAAGAAAATTTGAGCTGCTGTAGGAACGGCAGACATGCTTTATTCTCTCATGGCTGACACAGCAGAAAGGGATTCTTCAGGTGGTACTTATATAGATACACATGAAATGGCAATTTGCCAAGCAATTACATCATTATGTGTATACACAGTGCTATAGATGATCTAAGCTGTTATGTAATCATTATTGTTTACAGGATGTGGAGCCTAACAACTGCCATGTTGGCCAATTGCTATTCCTCTACACCTTACCATGAATATATTTTTTAAATGCTTGGCCTTATTCTTTAGAGGGTCAAGATCTCAAGTGGTTACCATTTTAGAAGGATATGGCTTTAGACTCTACCTTGTATGGTCCTAGCATTTTCTTCATATACCATCTGAGTGAAGACAAAGTATGTCTCATGTGGCTTTGTTAAAAAATCATTTTAGAATTATTATTTTATCTTATTGGTATTTTACAGCAATATGAGTCTGAAGTACCTTTTCTCTTGGTGTTAAATATTCATGTTATCACTCTTCACACCTGGTTCCTAGGCCATCTTGACACAAGTGTGCCCTCCTAATGAAAACTTTGTCTGTTGGTGGGGATGAGTTGGTTCAAGCGAGTTGATGAACTTCACCAATTAGGAAGACCCTTTGCCTGATGGATTTCTCTGATCCAGGGACAACATCTGTAGTTGACTGGACTCCAGGTGTCATTTGTCTATCTTCATCAGAAGCCACAGAACCTTCCTTATCGTTGAGTCTGGGAGTGTTCCTCTTTCAGTCCCTTCTCTAAAACTGGATGCATTCCATTTGTAAACCCAGTGCCATGGTTCTTCTGTGTTAATTGCTATAAAAGAAAAGGACTATTTCACAGGTTTCTGTAACTGTGTGTGATCCTCCAGGCTCCAAGATGAATTCTATCATGAACCCGACTCTGAGCATTTGAAGTTTCCTTATTAGTTTTTAGAAATGCAAATGTTTAAGAATGGTTTTATTCCACACTTAGTCCTGACTATTCAATAGACTCTAGATCTAAATATGCACTCTTACAAGCATGACCTTTTATAATGCTTCGTTCAGTCGCTCAGTCATGTCTGACGCTTTGCGACCCCATGGACTGCAGTGTGCCAGGCTTCCCTGTCCATCACCACCTCTCAGTGTTTGCTGAAACTCATGTCCATTGAGTTGGTGAGGCCACCCAACCATCTCATCCTCTGTCACCCCCTTCTCCTCCCACCTTCAATGTTTCCCAGCATCGGGGTCTTTTCTATAGCGTCAGTTCTTGCCATCAGGTGGCCAAAGTATTGGAGCTTCAGCATCAGTCCTTCCAATGAATATTCAGGACTGATCTCCTTTAGGACGGACTGGTTGGATCTCCTTGCAGTCCAAGGGACTCTCAAGTGTCTTCTCCAACACCACAGTTCAAGAGCATCAATTCTTCAGTGCTCTGCTAGGAGACTATTTTCATAACATAGAAAAGAACTGTCCACGACCTCCTGCTTCTAAAGAATCTTGCTATGACTCAGATGAGCTGTCTGAGCATAGCAGGAGCTCTAGGTGCACTAACCACAACTTATGGCCCATGGCAACTTATGGGGTGGGATCCTGAACCCAAATGCATGAATGTCCTATCCCATTCCTTCTGTATTCTGGGGGCCCCAAAATATTGGAGTTGGATGAAAGCATTTTGTCTGTCTTCCACACTTCAGTGGTGGTCTTTTCTGGATGCTTTTCAGAGAGGAGGGAGCAAGAAGCTCATCCCCTGTTCCTATATTTCATCCCTAACTCACCTCCCTAGGAGGCTTTCCAGAAACACTCATACCAGGTGGCTGACTTTTGCACAAAATCTTCTTTTGCTGAAGAAAATCTGTTAATTATAGAAAACACTACATACACCATAGAAAACACAGGTCACATGAACATTACAGTGGTAGAATCAGACTGAGTATCTAGAGATCCAATGTACTCAGTATATATGGGTGTCTTTGGAACAGGGAGGGGATGGCTGGTTTCCTGGATAGTCCCATGGCTCAGTATGTACAGTGAACACTCTCTGGCACACGCCATCGGATATTGATCATCATGCCCGTGGATAAATCGCCTGTCATTAGCAGGTGTATCTGTTGGTTCCTGCAGAGCACACATTCCAATGTGCTCCAAATTGTATACGTCATCACAGATGGCATGCTGCTGCTGCTAAGTCACTTCAGTCGTGTCCGACTCTGTGCGACCCCATAGATGGCAGCCCACCAGGCTCCCCTGTTTCTGGGATTCTCCAGGCAAGAGTACTGGAGTGGGTTGCCATTGCCTTCTCCAATACAGATGGCATGGGAAGATCTGAATTGGATTAATAACAGCCAGGGCTGAGAGAGGATGGTAGCATGCCCAAGGTGGTAGGGGAGATCAAAACTTGTTTTCTTTCCTTTGATTCCAAGTTCTTGTCATGTAGCCCTTAGTTTCCTCAAACTTTTCATCATTTTGTCCCTCTCTTCCTCACTCTCTGCCCTTATCATTCATTTCAGTGAAACAAGAGTATTCATTTTAGAAATAAAAAGTGCAATCTTAATGCACGTGTGCGTATAAGTCCCCTTAGTCACTTCCGACTCTGTGCAACCCCATGGACTATGACCCACCAGGCTCCTCTGTCGACAGGATTCTCCAGGCAAGGATGGTGGAGTAGGTTGCTGTTTCCTGCTGCAGGGGATCTTCCCAATCCAGGCCACTAGGGCCACCTGTGTGTGTTCAAACCCTTGAATTCAGAATCTGAGGCCTGCGTTGGGGCCAGATCAGATACCTTCTTTGGACGTGACCCAGGTGGTACACAGGTCAGAGAGGTGAACAGGGGACTGGATGGGAGAATTAGCAGCAACCATTATAACGTGGATCCCTCACTTCTCCCTGTTTCTCCCAAGGGAACCCTGTGAAGGAACCACGTAGGACATATCACAGAAGGTCCTCCCTGGAAAGCTCAGGATTTCCCACAACAACTCCACCCACCCCACTGGTCGAGGTAATTTCCTTCCTGCACATGCATCAAGGACCTTGTGCCTCGGCTAGGCTCTCTTGGAAGACTCTGGGGAATACTTTAGGACAGAACCTGATCCATCACAACAAGGTCATCTGATAGAATATGGTAACAAGTGTGGTGCAGACACAGACGTGCTGAAAGCAGGGTCTGGAAGGTGTATCATGGGGCACCCAGTCCCTCACACTGGGCTGTGTACTGCTAAATCACTTTAGTCATGTTCGACTCTTTGTGGCCCTGGGACTGTAGCCCACCAGGCTCCTCTGTCCATGGGATTTTCCAGG
Organism: Ovis aries; assembly: GCF_016772045.2. Taxonomy (NCBI): domain Eukaryota; kingdom Metazoa; phylum Chordata; class Mammalia; order Artiodactyla; family Bovidae; genus Ovis; species Ovis aries. The sequence goes on from NC_056059.1 coordinate 106,077,860, forward strand.
CAAGAATGCTGGAGTGGGTTGCCATGCCCTCCATCAGGGCAATCTTCCCATCCTCTGCCACACATCTACCCATTTCTGAGGAAAGCCAAACCTCCTGGGTTTTCCTTTCAGTAGAAAAGGGACACATTAGTCTCCACGAGCAAGGCTATTCATAAGCTATAGCTGGGGTCTGCATCGCCCATCTTTTTGTGATGGTGTCCATTTTCTTGTCCTGAGAAGAGATTCTTTATTGACCTCAAATCCATTCCCTTGGCATGTCGGTTGCTCAGTAATGTCAGGTACCTTAAAGTGCTGATGTTGCTGCTGCTGCTAAGTCACTTCAGTCGTGTCTGACTCTGTGCGACCCCATAGATGGCAGCCCACGAGGCTCCACCATCCCTGGTACATGAGGCTTATTTGCTTACCTTTATTTCTGTGAGCGTATTGCTTTCTTTTAAAATATATCCCATCTAGGAATATAAAGTCATGTTGGTGCATTATTTAAAATTCGATCTAAGCTAGTTAAGAAAAAAACAAACATTGTGAGAGATTTTTCACAAGATTTTAAGTCAATACAGGATCTAAATTAGTACGGTATCTCGGACCTGTCTTGCAGTGGAATGGTAATGGAGAAGCTATGTTGAAATATTTCCACAGGGACAGAACCTATCAGTGATTCATTCTAATGATAGACAATTCACTACTTAGATATCCCCTTCTTCCAGGAATACATCTTGCTATATTCCTGTTCATTTAGGATTTGTTTCTTAGCAGAAATGGCATTACCTTCCAGTTTCTGTAAGTGGATGTCACTCATATTCCTTGAGCTTTTCAAAATGTTCATTCTTACTTGAATTTGGGTGAACGATGCTCATCTGTGGAGGGAAGTGTTAGTTTCTTCCAAACTGTGACACTGCATCTTCTCTGGCAAACTCATGGATTCTGGTGAAGCCTGGACTGGGCAGGGCTATCCTCCCAGTGAACCTCCTAAGACTGAATCAGGCGGACGAGAGAGATGAGCTTGAAGGCCTTCCGCAGCTGCGCTGCCTGCAGGGTCTGCCTTTGTCAGCCAGCACTGTCACTGTGTGTGCATGCTTAGTTGGTGAGTTGTGGACTGTAGCCCACTGGGGTCCTCTGTCCAAGGGATTCTCCAGGCAAGAATGCTGGAGTGGGTTGCCATGCCCTCCCAGGGAATCTCCCCATCCTCTGCCACACACCCACCCATTTCTGAGGAAAGCCAAACCTCCTCGGTTCTCTTTCAGTAGAAAAGGGACACCTTAGTCTCCACGAGCAAGGCTGTTCGTACGCCATAGCTGCGGTCTACATTGCCCATCTTCTTGTGATGGTGTCCATTTCTCTGTCCTGAGAAGAGATTCTTTATTGACCTCAAATCCATTCCTTTGTCATCCTGGTCTCTCAGTAATGTCAGGTGCCTTAGAGTGCTGATACATGAGCGTTATTTGCTTACCCTTGTTTCTGTGAGTATGTTTGCTTTCTTTTCAAATATTTTCCATCTAGGAATAGAAAATCCTGTTGATACATTATCTAAAGTTCGATCTGAGTTCGCCAAGAAAAAAAAAAAGTACTGTGAGAGAGATTTGACTAGATTTTAAATCAATGCAAAATCTAAATTAATATGATATCTTGTGCCTGTCTTGCAGTGGGATGGTTATGGAGGTGCTATGTTGAAATATTCTCACAGGGATGGAATCTATCAGTGATTCATTTATAATGGTAGACACTTCACTACTAAGACATCCCCTTCTTCCAGGAATACATCTTGCTATATTCCTGGTCATTTAGGATTTGCTTCTTAGCAGAAATGGCATTACCTTCCAGTTTCTGTAAATGAATTTCACTCACATTTCCTTGAGCTTTTCAAAACGTTCATTCTTACTTGAATATGGGTGAACGATGCTCGTCTGTGGAGGGAAGTGTTAGTTTCTTCCAAACTGTGACACTGCATCTTCTCTGGCAATCTCATGGATTCTGGTGAAGCCTGGACTGGGCAGGGCTATCCTCCCAGTGAGCCTCCTAAGACTGAATCAGGCAGAGGTCAGAGATGAGCTTCAAAGCCTTCTGCAGCTGCGCTGCCTGCAGGGTCTGCCTTTGTCAGCCAGCACTGTCACTGTGCGTGCATGCTTAAGTCATTGAGTTGTGTCTGACTCTTTGCAACCCCGTGGACTGTAGCCCACTGGGGTTCTCTGTTCATGGGATTCTCCAGGCAAGAATGCTGGAGTGGGTTGCCATGCCCTCCACCAGGGGATCTCCTCATCCTCTGCCACACACCCACCCATTTCTGAGGAAAGCCACACCGCCTGAGTTTTCCTTTCTGTAGAAAAGGGACGCCTTAGTCTCCACGAGCAAGGCTATTCATACTCCATAGCTGGGGTCTGCATCGCCCATCTTCTCGTGATGGTGTCCATTTCTCTGTCCTGAGAAGAGATTCTTTATTGACCTCAAATCCATTCCTTTGTTATCTTGGTCGCTCAGTAATGTCAGGTGCCTTAGAGTGCTGATACATGAACATTATTTGCCTACCCTTGTTCCTGAGACTGTATTTGCTTTCTTTTCAAACATTTTCCATCTAGGAATATAAAATCCTGTTGATGCATTATCTAAAGTTCGATCTGTGTTAGCCAAGAAAAAAATATCGTGAGAGATATTTCACTAGATTTTTAATCAATGCAAAGTCTAAATTAATATATCTTGTGCCTGTCTTGCAGTGGGATGGTTATGGAGGTGCTATGTTGAAATATTCTCACAGGGATGGAATCTATCAGTGATTCATTTATAATGGTAGACACTGCACTACTTAGACATCCCCTTCTTCCAGGAATACATCTTGCTACATTCCTGTTCATTTAGGATTAGTTTATTAGCAAAAATGTACATTAGTTTATTACCTTTCAGTTTCTGTAAGTGGATTTCACTCACATTCCTTGAGCTTCTCAAAACCTTCATTCTTACTTGAATACGGGTGAACGATGCTCATCTGTGGAGGGAAGCGTTAGTTTCTTCCAAACTGTGACACTGCATCTTCTCTGGCAATCTCATGGATTCTGGTGAAGCCTGGACTGGGCAGGGCTATCCTCCCAGTGAACCTCCTAAGACTGAATCAGGCGGACGTAAGAGATGAGCTTGAAGGCCTTTTGCAGCTGTGCTGCCTGCAGGGTCTGCCTTTGTCAGCCAGCACTGTCACTGTGCATGCATGCTTAAGTCAGTGAGTTGTGTCTGACTCTTTGCAACCCCGTGGACTGTAGCCCACTGGGGTCCTCTGTCCATGGGATTTTCCAGGCAAGAATGCTTGAGTGGGTTGCCATGCCTTCCTCCAGGGAATCTTCCTGACTTAAGGATCGAACCCAGTCTCTTGCATTGCAACCTGATTCTTTACCATCTCAGCCACCAGCGAAGCCCAGCACTGCCTCTAGTCCAACCCTTTTCTCAGGGAAACATTGACATCGCGGCCTGAGGAATCTCATTCTGGAGTGTGGTTCTCACCCTGTCATCCCTGCTGGGCACACCCTGGGAGGTACTCTTATCATTCATGTGACTGACCTTATTCAGCTTGCTTTCAATGATCATGGCTCGATTTTGGGCCACTGCTTTCTCTGTGATGCAACCATCCTGGAACTAGCAGCCTATCAAGGCTGAAGAGCCGAAGCAAGTGTACAGGGGCCGCATGGTCTGCACAGCTGAGAAGACTTTGTTTATACTGTGTGTGTGTGTGCTGGGTCACTTCTGGCCTGTCCAACTCTGCAACCCTATGGATCTTAGCCCACCAGGCTCCTCTGTCCATCGGTTGTGGTCCGTTTTGGTTTTACAGAAGATGTTTTGTTTTCCACCTTTTAAGCCTTGCTTTTCATGTCTTGGGCCTCAATTTTGAAGAAAAAGATGTCCTGACTCTGAAGATCAGAGTCAACCTTGTATCTAGAAACAGCCCTCACCTCCACTTCCCATCCTCTCTTCTGTATCCTCTCAATCACCCTTGTGATTACATGGTGCCTGCGGGCATAATCCAGAATTACCTCCTTAATTTAAGGTCGGCTGATGAGAAGCCTTAATTCTGTGTGGCAAAGTCTTCCTTGTTATATAACATGGTCAAAAGTCTGATTTGGAGGCGAGCTTCTTAACAGTCTACTTGACTGTCTCTTTGGTTTGGTACTTCAAGTAATCCCAGGAAGCCCAGGGAAGGGAGGACTGAACCAGAGATGGGATGGTAGGAACAGCTTCACTGGATTGGGTATTACTGAGCTGGTCACCTATGGAAGTGACTGGGTTCAATCCCACAGGGGATCTTCTGAGGAACTAATGCATCTCAGAATTGACTCAACCGAGGGGCAAGTGTCTGGTTATTTACACACCCTCTACCTACTGCCTTGTGTGTGGATACCTCCTAAGGTATTAATTCTCTGTGCAACTGAGATCTGATAGCATGAAAACAAGGGGACTGAGAATCCAGGGTGTTGGGGAAGAGGCCCATCTCTCCAGAAGCGTGCCCAGCTTCCTAGGTTTCCCTCTTAACCAAAGGAACATAGGTTCACCTCCTCCTGAAGCAAGGGGAGTGGGTTGCATGGCATCACCAACTCAATGGACATGAGTCTGAGTAAGCTCCAGGAGTTGGTGATGGACAGGGAAGCCTGGCGTGCTGCAGTCCATGGGGTTGCAAAGAGTTGGGCATGACTGAGCAACTGAACTGACTGAAGCAAGGTGTTCCCTCTCCACCCTTCTAGAGAGGGGAAGAGCCTCCATCACAGGAAGAATTTTACAGAGTCCCTGGATCCTTACCCCTCCCTCTGCTTTCTGCAAAGCCTGCCTGCATAGATTTGGTTACCAAAAATTAATAATACTTAACCTTATTGTATTCAAAGGATGACTTCCGTTTTAAAAACTCATTCTCTTCTTAACACCCTCCTCAAATAATAGATGAGAGTGGATTATCTCAGAATGTAACCTTGGATGTACCTCCTAGGGCACGTTTTCCTGGGTCACTCGGGTCTTTCCCCAAGGCTTGCACACCTGGGTCTCGGGTCTCTGGTGGTTCATGCTGCCATGAGATCATGTTCCTGTGATTTCTTGGGTCTTGAGTTCATATCTTAATGTGGTGTGGTACCTTCAGGGGATAGCCTTCCTTCATCCATGGCCCCTTTTTCCATGGGTTTTGGTTACTCTGTCCAAACACATGTTTGGGGTGGAACCGATCATCTCAGAACATGTATCAACCTCCATCCTATTGAAGGATGGTCCCCCTGAGTTGATGTAAATCTATTTGCTTAGCTGATGGATGCTTTTAGAGCATAAGGTACAGGATGTACCTGCTGGAAAGTGTACATTGGAAGTGCAGATTGAACACAGCGAGGTTGTGGCCAGATTCCTTGAACATTTGTTCTTGCTTGTGACACCACCAGCACCATGACTGACAGACAAGCTGAGGGACCAGCGGTCATGAGGGTCAAGGGCAGCGTGCTCTGCTCTGGCCAGCCAGGAAACATGGAGCAGAATTCTGTACTTGCTCCGGTCACCACAGTGACACCTTGCTTGAGCTTCAGTGTGTCTTTTGAGGCAAACACAGTCTAGTGTATTTTCTGGCTTGGAATTTGTGCTCTGCTTGTCTTCCTAGACTGAACTCTTCTGATTGTGCCTGGTGGTAGGTTTCTAGGGAATGTGTTTCTGAGGCCCTGGTAGATGGGTGCCACAGAAAAAACTTTTATTAGACTGTTAGACTGGCCTTGGTGGTTCATGGCGACAAGGTTCCATTTCTCTGGGCTGCCCTTTGACCCATGAGCTACCATGAAGCAGGGGACCTCCCAGACCAGCTCTGAGTAGCGTGCATGCTAAGTCACTTCAGTCGTTTCCGACTCTTTGTGACCCTATGGACTGTAGCTCTCCAAGCTCCTCTGTCCATGGGATTCTCCAGGCAAGAATACTGGAGTGGGGTTGTCGTTTCCTCCTCCAGGGGATCTTCCCGACCCAGGGATCAAAACTGAGTCTCACACCTCCTGCATTGGCAGGTGGGTGCTTCACCACTAGAGCCACGTGGGAAGCTGAGCAGAAGCGCTTCCACCTCTTCTTGGTTTCTCTGGCAGTAGTTTGTGTTTCCTCCAGTGGATCTGAGAGTCTGGCTTGCTCTTCAGTGATGAGCCAGTGCTATTCTGTATCCAGACTACATTCAGATAGATTTTTTTTTCCCCTGGCCTGGACAGGGTTCTTCTGGGAGAATGTGATTTGTATCAGCAAGATAAACATCTGGATATGAAATTGGGTCCTCTGGAATAATCTTTCTCTTCCTTCCTGAGAGTGTAGACTGAATGTCTCCTTGGGCTATATTCCTATCAGTGTTGTCAACTGGTTCCAAGTGATATTTTTATCACTTACTTTGCTGTCCTTAACTTCTTGCATCTCACAAGTAAATGTTCAAGGGTGGAGGCTGTGAAGTCTAGGTTTGTTCAGGCTATTTTTATCTTCATTATTACTGGTCCCTGGCTCTTGGACTATACTTCGGGTAACTGGTCACCGTGATATTTAAACCTGAGACTAAAAGGGAAGCATTTATACTACTAAGTATGTTAGCTGTGCCTGTCACTGATGCCTTTTATCAGGTTGGAGAAGTTTCTTTCCTTTCTGAGTTTGCTGGTGGTTTTGAAAATGAAGAATGGAGGCTGAATTTTCTTGAAGGCTGCTTTTGCATCTATTGAAATGATCATGTAGTAGTTCTTTCATACCTTGATGAATTACATTGATTTTTGGATCACAACACAAAATTCTGATCATCACAGTTGGGGAGGAGTTCAGTGTGGGAAGCTTCTTCCTGTCAGGTGATTCCAGCATTTTCATTCTTTCCTCCCCCTCCCTCTCCGCCCCCCCCCCCCCACCCCGCCCCGCCAAATGCTGAGCATCTGGGAACCACATGTGCAGGAGGAAAGCTTCTATTGGAACAGTAAGATGGGTATCCTGGGCCCTCTTTCGTACGTCAGGATTTTAGCCCTTTACATCTCCTGGGATGTGCCATCAGAGGGAGGTCCCCCCTGGTATTGAATATGACACATTATATCTCTGGGTATTTCCCTAACCACCAACTCAAAGCGGTGCCTTTCAGGAGGCAAGAATCTCCTCTCTCCCATGCATTGGATAGTTATAGAAAGACCTGTCTCCAGCTCAACTGCTCTTATAAGTAGTAGTTGGCACTGCGCACAACCATCTTATCTTTGTTTTGGTTTATTTGCCCTTCCTCACCTGCTCTCTATTTTTGTCCTTCCTGTTTATTACGGAAGGGACCTTAGGGATGTTACTCCTATCTCCACAGGAACCTGTCCTGAATAGGACCTAGAGTTTTATGTCTTCAAATCTTACCGGCTTGCTGAAAGTTGTGTGTGTGTAGAATTCTCCCTTGGCTGTGGGTATTTTTGATACTCCCTCCCCAGTTACACCACCTAACTTCCAAAAATAATTGTTTTGGAAGAGAGAATTGTCTTTTGCAGAGAGGAAGTATTGGTGGAGACACCTGCTTCCTTCCCATAAGCACTTCTCTTTCCCACTGGTGTGTAGTTTTACACGATACTTATGCTGAATGTTCCTGTCTATATTCTTTGGGCTAATATCCATCCCAGTGTCTTTGAGAACCTTATCTGAATTTCTTGATCAGTTCGTCTCTTTATGGAGTGGAGGTTCAATTTGCTAAGAAAATAGTGCTCTTACGCTGATTTTCCTGGAATTGCAAAGTCTTGAGGTGATTCTTCTGCCTGAGCATGTAAATGAGGAGCGGCTCCATTCAAAATGCTAGTGTTTTGATGGACACGCATGTTGGGTACCTTTTGTGCTCTACCTGGTTGTCCTCTGACCCTGGGATGTCTCAGGCGCTGCTGCTTGAAACTTTTCCAGAGGAAACAAAAACATAAATGCTAGAAACCTGGACACCTGAATTATTTTGAGTGTCTTTGGCACTGATGGTAATTAAAAAAAAAAAGTCGCAGACAGGGGAGGGACAGTGATCACCGAGGACAGCTCTGTACCTTCTGTTGTGTGTAGCTAAGTCTCATTCAGGAGATGTGGACAGAATTAATTCTAAAACCAGCACAGTCCCACGGCATCACACAGCTGGGGATAACTGACCTTTATCCCCAAACTACGAGCACAGACAGACATTTTCTGGGAGAAGCAGCTGTCGGCCATACGATCTGTGGGGGTGGGGCATTAGCTACTTCCTGGTTTATTCTTAATGGTTTTCTAGGGAAAATGACTCAGATCCTGAGAAATGGCTTTAAGAAAATGAATCATGCTAGGATTCTTTTTTCAAAAAGAACACGCTGTCAGTAAACAGGGTGAAAGATTTGCCTCTCCTGGCAGCTCTGCTGACCAACAAGCCTGTTTGAAGCAAGGAGCTTGTTAGTCTGTGAAGTACAAAGCATCAAGCGTCTTTGTTCCTCTGGCAGTAGATCTGGTGAGAATTCAGCCAGTGGACTGAGAGTGCACTTTATGGTCGGGGACAAAACCACTGAGTCTGGAGTAGCTGTGTTCTGACACCCCACCCTACACAAGGTACCAGATCAATCAGTCCAGACTACTGTGCTGAGGGTAGGATTCCACTTGCTAATGATTTTATGAGAATAGATTTCTGAGCCTATTAGTGCTTCCCGGCATGTATTTAGAATTCTTCCTCGTGCCTGAGAAAGCAGTTATAAGCCTTTTTGCATCTTCAGTGGTGGGCTATCTTGGCTTGCTATGGCTCCATTCAATGGACTCCTCGTTGGCTCCCAGTGAAGTGCTTCCATTTCCTTTTTGTATTCTGACTGTTGCTGGCAGCTTATCATTATTTGGTCCAGAGTGGGTATGTTCAGACTTCTACTCCAGCTATTCATCTTTGCCATCATTTTTCCTCTTTCTTGATCCTGCTGCTGGTGGCTGGTCACTTTCGGGCTATGTCTCTTTCAGGGTAGAGTTCTCCCTTATGTAGGGTGAAGAAAGCCTTAGAAGTGAAATGAATTCGGAAGGCTGTTGGAGTGTAAATCTTGGAGCTGTGAATCTGAGACCTGGATGTGGGCCAGGTACTTTATTTAGAAGCAATCCCAGGTAACACATGAGGTTTGAGTGTGGCTATGAGACTGGATGGGGATAATGGCCAATAATGGACACAGCATGGAGCTGTCACCTCCCCTGGCCCATTCCCAAGTGGAACCCTGTGAGGAACCATGTAGAATGCATCACAGTATGTTTTCCCTGCAAGGATAGGATTCACCAGCTCCATTCACCCCACTGGTCGAGGTAATTCCCTTCCGAGCACATGTAACAAGAACTTTGTGCTTGGGCTGAGCTCTCTTAGAGGGCTTCTTGGTGGCATAGATGGTAAAGCGTCTGCCTGCAATGTGGGAGAACTGGGTTCAATAACTGGGTTGGGAAGATCCCCTGGAGAAGGAAATGGCAACCCACTCCAGTACTCTTGCCTGGAAAATTCCTTGGAGAGGAGCCTGGTGGGCTACAGTCCATGGAATCGCAGAGAGTTGAACATGACTGAGCAACTTCACTGGTCACTGGAACTCTTAGAAGACTTTGGGAAAAGCTTTAGGACAGAACCTGATCCATCACATCTATTATCCATTTTGGTAAAATGTAACAGATGTGCTGACCTCCACAGCCATGCTGAAAACCGGATCTAGAGTATGCGTCATGAGACATGCTGTCCTCTGACACTTTCTTGCTTGCTAAGTCACTTCAGTCACGTCCAACTCTTTGCAATGCTGTGGATTATAGCCCACAAGGCTCCTCAGTTCATGGGATTCTCTAGGCAAGAATACTGGAGTGGGTTTCCATGCCCTCCTCGTCCTCTGACACCCAAGTTCAAGAAGTGCCAACCACTTGAGGTTTTCTTTAGTAGAAAAGGGAGACATAAGCTTACACTAGCAAGGCTATTTATTTACCATAGCTGAAGTTTCAGACGTCCATCTTCCTGTTATGGCATTTATTTCCCTTTCTCCTATGACAAGATTCTTTACAGACTTTGAATCCCATTCTCTTTTCATCCCTGTCTCTCAGTAATGTCAGCCAGAATCGAGTAGCTTAGAATGCTAATATGGCATTTGCTTACCCTGATATCTATGAGCAATGTTGCTTTGTCTTTTTAAGCATCCTTTCCTATGCAGTAATATATGCCCATATTGGCTCATTACCTAAAATTTGAGTTTGCCAAGAAAAATGTTGTGGACGGAATCTACAAGATCTCGTTGCTGTATTGCAGTGGAGTGGACAGTGAGGTGTGAGTTTCCATTGTGATGTGAATATTTTAATATATCTGTGACTCATTTCTAACGGTGAATGGACATCCTCTTCCCCTTCCAGGAATACAATTCACTATATTTCTATTTGTTTAGTATTTAAGATTAAAAAAATGACATGACCTTTATGTTTTTGTAAGTTAATCTTGTACACACTCCTTGAGTTTCTATGAGATGTCATTTGAATGTGAGCAAATGCTGCTTGTCTGTGGAGGAAAGAGCGTATTCCATGCTATGACAGGTCACCTCCTTTGGAAGTCCTGGCTGTTCTAGTGAAGCCTGAGCTAGGAAGGGCTGTTTTCCATCTGACTTCCTAGGACTCAGTCCAGAGGGACAGGTGAGGTGGGTTTGAAACCCTCTGCTACTGTACTACCCACAGTGTCTAACCTGAGGGTAGGCTTGGACAGGTGACTCTGCTGGTTGACCAAGCTGAAGGCTTCCATAGCTGTTTCACTTTGAGTCCACCCATCCAGGTCTTATTTTGGAGTGTGGTTCTCATCCTACCAGCCCTACTGGGCACAGCCCAGGTCATCCTTTAATACTCCTCTGCCTGATACTCTTGTTTCATATGCGTCAGAGCAATCTGTTCCATCCATGCGTATTAGTGAAGTTCCGGGTGAATCTGTTGATGTTTTGCATGTCCTAAAAGGAAGTGCAGCTTTAATTTATTCCTGGACACATCCATGGGATGTTGAAGACATGGCAGTATTTATGGTGAGCTGGGTCACTGAGACCTTTCCCCAGAACTTGTACCCCTGACTTCTCATCGATGGCTCTTCTCCACAGGCCCTTGATCCCATGGCGATGCACTGTGTCTTCATTGGTATGGGTTCTATATCTTAAGGTGGTGATACCTACATGTGACTACCTTCCTTGATCTGTGGGTTCCATTTCCCATTGCTTTTGATTATTATGTCTGAAAATATGCTTAGGGGGAAGAGGTCAACTTGAACGTGTCCTGTTGATCTGAGATCAGTTTAGTGTCGGTCCTGTTGAAGGACGGTCCACCTGGGTTGAATGAGCTTCTGATTTCCACCACAACTATTTTCAGAGCATTACTTTGCTAAAGAAACTTGAAAGGGTCTACCCCTTTGTGGTGGAGGTTTGTTTTCCTTCCTGTGATTCTCCAGTTTTATGCACAAGTTCTCCTTTCCACTCAAATACGACCTCACTTCTGTGCTGTGTTTCAAACAAGAGTCCCATAGGCTACGTATCAGAGCATCCGAGCCTCTGTAGACATGTCCCAATTCCAGAAGTGCACTGATGCCCCTATGCTTTCCTTTGAGTAGGAGAGATACAGATGAACCCTACTGCAGCAGGGTTGTTTCAGTTCTGTAACTTGTCTGGCATCCATCTTCTTGTGATGGTGTCTTTTTCCCTCTCCTGAGAAGAGATTCCTTATAGAGTCTCCATCCTATGAAAGCTTGGTTCCATCTTATCTGAGCTCCTAAGAACTGTCTACTTCTCTCTTGAACGTGGTCAGTTAATGGTCTTTCATGAAGGAAGCACTTCTCTCCTCAGATGTTTGTCTTTTTATCTATGATGGTCAATGCTAATGAAGCTCTGCCTTGTGTTTTGAAATGCCAGAACTGAATCGGAAGCAAAAGTGGGATGGATTTGAAATATTTGTCCGGCTGCTTTCACTGTAGGGTCAAACCTCCAGGTCTCAGCAGTTGAGATGCTGTCCTGATGAACCAAGGTGAAGGCTGCCACAGTTATTTGGCTTTGATTTTTTTTTTCCCCATAGGTGTCTATGAAAATTTTATGTGATCCTCATCCTGATGGTCCCCCATGATCGTAGCCTAGGACATTCTGTAACTGGCTGCCTGACTTGGTTGTACGTTGTGTGTCAGTGATGAGTTTTTTCCCTTCCCTTTCAGGTGTTTGAGATGGGTTAGGTGAGGTGCTTCACATTCAGCTTTTCGAGCAAGGGATTTTATCTTCATAGAATCAACATCCCACAGATGTGTGTGGGGATAAAGTGGACAATGATCATTGAGAATCTGGGCTACTTTTGCCTTGCCCCCAAGGGGCTGGCATATATGGACTCTCAAACTGTCTGGTCTGTGTTGTACCACCATGGAATCATTCTTCCAATATTGTCTTGGTACTGAGTTCAGTATCCTAAAGGGGTAGAAACCCTTAGGGGATGGTCTCTCTGATCTGTGGGTTCCTTTTTCTGTGGCCCATAGTCACTTGCCTGAGAATGTAGGTCTGCAGGTGCTTGAACCACATGTCAAGGACCCTGAAGGAAACTCTGAACCCCCAAACCTGCAAGTCTGTCCTTCACCCTATGCTGTAGGGGGAGGAGGCTCTTAGAAGGGGGAGTTTTTCATCTCAGTCACTGTTATCACTTTTCCTTATCACTACTTATTTTTTTGTTTTTGGACAATTATTCTGATAGTAGAAACTTCAAAATTTCTTATAGGTGTTCTCAACCAACCAGCTCATGGCATTCTTCCTCTGTTCAGAGCCATGGGGTCAGACTCAAGGTTCATGTCAGGTTGACTGAGCTGAGAAACTCATGGAGCCCTGCCTACTGGACATCCCCTCCAAAGCCCAGATGTTCCAGAGGATGTGTGCACCCACATCTGAGTGGATCCCTCGCCTCCACAATCATTCAGTGTGTAAAGTGATGGTCTCGGGGATGGGCACGTGTGATTCTGGTCGCTATAGGTGATGTATCTGCAGAAAGTGAGCCCTCTGTCTACCTGGGTGAATGCTCCTGCCCCATGGTCTTGTTCAGTGACTGTCCACAGGGATATTTGTTCATGTTGAGAGAACTATCAAGCTGATCCAAGGACTTTTCAATAGAACCAGATGAACCATTTTACATGAAAAGGGACTCCAGAAATCTCAGGGTAAAACTCACAAGAGCCAGGTGAATGACGGCTTGCAGGCATGTGGCTGATGGAGCATCCAGAGAGGTCCTGACAAAGTCACTGCCCAGTGTCCACAGAGCAGCTCTGTCCTGAGAGAGGCTTCCTCCTTATTAACAGGGTTATTCCTTCACGTTGCCCCAACATGTGGGATAATTCCACTTCTGGAAGCCAAGAAGCTTCTAGGCACTCAGGAGCAGAGTCTGAGTCCCTTGTAAACTGAATCCCATTCCTTACAGGCCCGGTCAGTCCTGTCTTCAACCCCCCAACAACCTTCATTTCCCTCAGGACTTGGAAGTGACCATACATGGAGAGAACCGAAACCCCACCCTTCTCTTAGGAGCAAGGTTCTTTCTCGGAACATCTGTCTTGTCAGAGTTAGCAGGTCTGGTATGTGACTGCAGTTCTTACACTGACCCCTCTTACCAGGGCTTCCAAGGTTTTAAGAGCACTGAGAAATGTGTGTTCCTATTTCTACCTCAAGGACCCCAGAAGGAAGAGGGATGTTCCTTCCTGACGCCTGGGAGCTGATAATGTCATCAGTGCCTGTGATGCAACCCACAAACCCAGGGAGCTCTGTTACTGATGCTGTCTCTTTCCCCCCGGCCTGTTGAGCGGAATACAGGCCCCCTGCATAACCAGCTCATCTCGTGAGCAGCAGGTATTCCTTGAGGTGGAAGATTGAAATCTGCTCTCTCAGAATCGTCCCTGGGAGGTGCTGCATCTGGGAAATTCACCCAGGGGAGGCAGTGGCTCAATGCAGAGTGGAAGCCCCTTCCTTTCTCTTTTCAGCATCTTTGGTACCAACTGAAATGTGTTCTGGAAGGTCTCGGGACGGTGTTGATCACAGCCTGGACCAGTACCTTCTCCTCTGGCAGGAAGGGCTCACTGTTCTGAATTCAATGGACAGGGTTCTTAAGTCAGTCCTATCTGCTTGTTATTGGAATCCTGGGCCTGAGGGGACACTGGGGTCCGTCCAGGGTGAGTCAGTGTCACCTTCTGGGATGTGCAGTGGCAGCTGGTTCTTCCTTATCAGATCTTAGCCCTTTCAGGTGTGTATCTGATGTTTTTTGGTGAAGTGGCCCAGGAGGCCTTTAAGAACGGCTGTTCTAGGGAGAGGCAGTGAAGGTGCAAAGCTGGTTCTCAGAACTTGCTGGAGAAATTGACAACACGTTTAGCATCTTGGTCAACTCACTTGGCCATCAAGCAAGAGTTCACTTGGGAGAAATCAGACTTTCTCTGTTAATAGGAATAATTTGCTTGTAATTCATATATATCTGTGTGGACTGTTGGAGAATCCAGGAAGAAAGTTATCTAGGCCCAGAGAATATTTTGTGGGAAGGTTTTAAATGCATATTTTCTATCATAACCTTGGATATTCAAGGACTATTTTTTCTTGGGCACATTGTGATAATGTGCATCTTTATACGTTTGAAGTTTAAGCACTGCCTTATTTAATACTTCAATACTCTCAATACTGCAGGTTGGGATACTAATGAAATGTGGGTATCCTTATAATTTTTTGTTGGTGCTTCCAGGAAAAGAACCATTAATCTTATAATCTGAAATGTAAAGTAAACCCCAGTGAACTAGTATGCATTACCTTCAATACAGAGATTGTGAAGTAAGAATTTTGGACAGATGCTATATTAATTTTCAACTGTTGCTATAACAAATATTACCAAGTTTCCACTGAAAACCAACTTTATCTTTCAGTTTTGGAGAAAAGTTGGTAGTGGGCATCATTGAGTAAAATCAGGCATTTGCAGGTTATGTTCCTTATTTTCTAGAAAAAGCTGTTTCTAGAGGCCTTCTGTATTTGTTTTGGAGCTCTCTTAGATCTTCAGAGTCAGGATTTTACTTTTTTAAAAAAATTTATCAGAATATAGTTGACTTACGATGAGTTTCCACTGACTGTACGAAAAAGTGAGTCAGCTATATATATACACATAACCCCCTCTTGTTTGAATTTCCTTCTCATTTAGGTTATTACAAAGCATTGAGTAGAGTTCCTTGTGCTATACAGTAGGTTCTCATTATTTAGCCATTTTATGCATAGCAGTGTGTTTCTTAATCCCAATCTCCCAGTTCATCCCACCCCTCCTTTCCCCTTTGTTTTTCTTACAGCTGTCGTACAGAATGAAACAAGTCAGAGAGACAAATATCGTATATTAATGGATATATCAGGAATCTAGAAAAATGGTACAGATGGACATGTTTGCAAAGTAGAAATAGAGACACAGGCATAGAGATCAGAGTCAGGATTTTCTTTGCCTTCTTTTCCTCTTGCTATATAACAAAACAAGGTCATGGTTTCTGAGGATTAGAATATAAAAGCCTTTGGGAATCCTTGAAACTGTTTTATCTGGAACTTTATTTGAAAGTGATCCCAGGAAACCCAGGGCAGGGAGTAGTGTATTGAAAATGGGGTGGTGAGGACAGTCACTGATGGATATCATATTTACCTGTTGTGGTGACTGGCACCAAATGCCACAGATCCCTCTGAGGATCCATGCAGCGTGAATCTGAGGATTGCCCCCCTCTCCACTCCCTGTGCATCAATGCTACCTGCCAAGTTCTTTGTGGGTCTGACTCTTTGCGACCCCATGGACTGCAGTCCTCCAGGCTCCCCTGTTCATGGAATTCTCCAGGCAAGAATACTGGAGTGGGTGACCATTCCCTTCTCCAGGGGATCTTCCCAACCCATGGATTGAACCTGGGTCTCCTGCATTGCAGGCAGATTCTTTACCATCTTAGCCACCAGGGAAGCCCTGTGGTCACCTTAGCAGCCTGAGAGGTCAATTTCCTGTGAAACTGAGATGCGACTTTGTATGAAAACAAGTGAACAGATGTAGAGGGTGTGGCACATACTAACCTAGTTTTTCCAGAATGCCCAACCTCTGGACTTCCTCTCAGGAGAGCAGACTCAGTACCCACCGAAACAAGGAACTCTCTCTCCATCTTTCTATGCTGAAGGCTTTCCCCTCTTCTGGGAGGAGATTCTTCACATACCCTCTGGATGCTGTTAGGTCTTAAGTCCACCTGCGGCCCCTGTAGGGCATGCCTGAATGCCACACCCGAGAGTGCCAAATTAAATAATTAACTTTATTGTGTTCAAAGGATTCTTTAAAAATTTTATTGGAATATAGCTGACTTACAATGTTGCATTTAGTTTGTGTACAGAAAAGTTGGTTATATACATATGCATTCTCATTCAGATTATTTTCTCACATAGATTATCACAGAATATTGAGTAGAGTTCCCGGTGCTTTACAGTAGATCCTTGTTGGTTATTTATCTTCTATACAGTAGTCTATGTTAATCCCAAGCTCCTGATTTATCCCTCCACCACACATTTCCCCTTTAACCGTAAGTTTATTTTCAATATCTAGAGATTATCATACTAAGTGAATCGAGTCAGAGAAATATATGATAGCACTCACAAGTGAAATCTATTTACAAAACAAATAGACTTACAGGTTATTAAAGGATGGTGTCTTCTTAAAACTTATTCTCTATCGACCACAAAAACAGATAAAAATGTAGTTTCAGAATGAAAACTTAGATCCTCCTGGATGTCAAATCTCCCTTTTTGTTGTTGTGGCTGTTCCCTTGCTAAGTCATATCCAACTCTGTGACCCCATGGACTGCAGCAAGCCAAGCTTCCCTGTCCTTCACTGTCTTCTGGAGTTTGCTCAAACTCATGTCCATCGAGTTGGTGATGCCATCCAACCATCTCATCTTCTGTTGCCCTCTTCTCCTCTTGCCTTCAATTTTCCCCAGCATCAGGGTCTTTTCCAGTGAGTCAGCTCTTTGCATCAGATGGTCAAAGTATTGGAGCTTCAGATTCAGTCCTTTCAATGAATACTCAGGGTTGATTTCCTTAAGGATCTGAATTGGTCTCAAACATTACAGAGGAAAGCACTTGACCGTCTGCCCTGATCCTCTCATGTTGACCTCTGAGCCTGGTTGTCTGGCTATCTTGACACAGGTGTGTCCCCTTAAAGGAACCAGCCCTTGGCATCAGAAATGCCAGTGTTTAAATGTGGTTTGGTTCCACAATCAGTCCTGACTTCTCAGTAGACTCTGGATCTGAATCTGCCTTCTCATTCATAAGGATGACATTTTATGCTGATAGAACGATTTCTTTACTATATATATTGGATGGAATGTAACCTCCTTCTGCTCCTAATGAGGTCTGCTGTAGTGAGTCAGATGAGCTGGCTGAGCCCACCAGGGGCCAGAGTGAAGTAACCACAACCCATGGCCATGGTTTGGACTGATTGTTTTGTCATCATTGTTTGACCGTCTGAAAACTCAGATGCACGTATGTCTTGTATTGAGCCCTCCCTTGTACTGGAGACCCCTGAGGAAGAAAGTGAGATGAAAACGTTCTCTTTATCGTCTATGCTTTAGCCTTTGTCTTTTCCTGATGCTTGTTGAGAGTTCATCTGATCTTCAGCCACATTCCATTACTGACCTCACATAGTTTTACACAGTGCTATTTTTATGCTGAATGTTTCTTTTTATATTCTATGTCTGAATTGGACTGCAAGGAGATCAAACCAGTCAGTTTCAGAGGAAATCAACTCTGATTATTCCTTAGAAGTGAAGTGATAGTTGCTCAACTGTGTCTGACTCTTTGTGACCCCATGGACTATGCAGTCTTTCCATGGACTTCTCCAGGCTAGAATACTGGAGTGGGTAGCCTTTCCCTTCTCCAGGGGATCTTCCTGACCCAGGAGGAATTGAACCGGGGTCTCCTGCATTGCAGGCAGATTCTTTACCAGTTTATCTCCCAGGGAAGTCCTTCATTAGAAGGACTGATGCTAAAGCTGAAGCTCTAACATTTTGGCCACCTGATGTGAAGAGCCAACTCACTAGAAAAGACTTTGATGCTGTGAAACACTGAAGACAAAAGGAGAAGGGGGTGGCTGAAGATGTTGGTTAGATAGCATTACTGATTTAACAGACATGAGTTTGAACAGACTCCGGGAGATAGTGGAGGACAAAGGAACCTGGCATGCTACGGTCCATGAGGTCACAAAGAGTGGGCACAACTTTAGAGAACTGAACAAAAACAAATTCCCTGGGCTAATATGCATCCCTCTGTCTTTGAGAATACTGACTCTCTAATCTTCTTGATCTGGTAATCTCTTTACAGAGTGTGGGTTTTCCTTAGCATAGAATGCCCTTGAGGTGGCTTCTTAGAACTTACATTCTGATGGTGGTGACTCCACTTTCTCTAGGGAAACTTCAAAGAGCAGAACCTGCCTCCTCTCAGTTTTGAAAGATGTCCAGGTTCTGTATCAAAGGTCTTCAAATATGGACAACATCTCCATCAGTTAGAAAATGAATGTAGTTTACATCTAACATGTTGGTGAATATATATGTTTGGAAGACAAGACTTAGATGCTAGAAGGTAGGAGCTGGGTACTCTTTTATTCTCTTCTGAAAGCCTTTGGGACTAAGAGTAACAAGAATGTCCCAGGTGGGTGGACACATGTTCAGTGTGGACAACACTGACCTCCTTCCATGTGCCACTGAAGCTCATCTGGGAGACGTGGATAGGATGCTGAGACCATCAGAGCCCCAAAATCTCATGAAACTGAGGATATTTACATTGGTCCCCAAACCATCAGATACTTTCTGGGTGGGAGAAACTGGGCATTAGCCCCTTTGCTTTATTTTGATGATGACTTTCTAGGGAGAATGGCCCAGAGATCCAGAGGGAATGGCTGTTGTAAGAGAAAAAGGAACAATGAGAGGGCTGTTGTTTATAAAGAACACACTGTCTGTCGGGGGTAGGGTGATGGGTTTGGCTCTCCTGGAGTTTGTGCTTCAGGTCAGTGAGGTTCCCGCTTCATGCAGGCTTGTTTGGTCAGCCAGTGAAAGTCGCTCAGTCGTGTCTGACTCTTTGCGACCCCATGGACTATACAGTCCATAGAATTCTCCAGGCCAGGATACTGGAGTTGAGTAGCCTTTCATTTCTCCAGGGGATCTTCCCAAACCAGGGATCGAACCCATGTCTCCCACATTGCAGGCGGATTCCAGCTGAGCCACAAGGGAAGCCCTTGGTCAGCAAAAAATCATGGCACAGGCCACGGGTCTGGCAGGCCAGCCGGTCAGTCCCTACAACAGTGTTTGGATGGAACAGAACCAGGGCACCCCTTGTTCCAGCCTACTACCCCTCCCTCCAACCTCTTTTCCAGCCACAAACTTGAAAACCATCTTCTCTGCTCATCTCTGCCTTTGGGACCAGTTAACACCTTTTTTTTTTAAATTTTTTGGGTTTGCTGGATCTTTGTTGCTGCTGGCGGGCTTTCTCTAGTTGCGAGCAGGGACAGCTCTTCATTGCAGTGGCTTCTCTTGGTGCAGAGCACAAGCTCTGGGGTATGTGGGCTCCGGTAGTTGCAGCTCTGGGGCTCTAGGCAAAGGCTCATTAGCTGTGGCACATGGACTTAGTTGCTCCAAGGCATGTGGAATCTTCCCAGACCAGGGATCGAACCCACGTCTCCTGCATCAGCAGGCAGATTCTTTACCACTGAGCCACCAGGGAAAGCCCCCAACACGAATTTTTGAGCTTAGTTCCTATTGCCAACCATGAGTTCCTAGATTCATGGGAATTGTTTCATAGAGGTGGAGGCTGGAATCCACTGCCTGATCCTACATCTGCAAGCCCCTGTCTGGGCTTCTACTTCAACTGTGACAATAAGACCTAGAGGAATTGGGGCCCCTTCTCCCAGGAGTTGGCCAAGAAGTGCAAGGGTGCCAAGTGTCTCTTGGAAAAGCAAGACTAGCTCTTAAAGGGGCCAAACCCAGATTTAGAAAAAACAGATTGTGACACACAGAAATGACAAACGTCAGACACACAGGAGCCTGTTTTGACGGTCTCGCCAAAACACATGGTCCTCATCCCCCCCAGTAGAAGCGATTAGTGTGGGAGCTGTACTCTGTTAAGTCCTGAGAGAACTGGATTGGTCCTTCCTGGGTTTCGCCAGCCCTTGAGCATCTGGAGATTTATATCTCTGTAGCTTTGGGTCTGTCTGGAGCAGTAAGATGATAGCTGTGTTCCCGCTTCATCCCACAGGACCGCAGGTGGGACCTAGGATGTAAACTCTCCATTTCCTGACACAAGTCATTGCCTGTGGTCCCCAGAGAGGTAGGTGAGTTATCTACAGTATGATTATGTCCCACTCGGCTCTTTTCAAAGCAGTAACTTCTAAGGTGACTTAAATGGTTTTGCTCTATTTCCTACTGTCATCTGAAATGAAGGAGGCTCTCTTTGGGATCTCAAGCACTTCTGCAAAGTAGTCTTAGAGTTCTTTCTTGGTTGGGGATGGTTTATGGGCACAGCTGCCTCCCCTCAACATGCACACAAAGAGGATGAGCAGGGCGAATTGTTTGCCAAATGCAGTTTTGGTGAGGCAACTCAGTTCCTCTTTTTTTTTTTTAAAGCACAGCATTCCCAGATTGAAGTGGGAACGAGGGTATGTCCCTCTGACCTAATCTGATGACCGGTGTGAGGTGACCTTTCCCAGCTGGACATGGGCTTCGGCTGCCCTTGAACAATTAATCTGCCCTGTACTGCCTGGTCCAGGAGGGGATCTCAGGGAGGAACATACGTCCCTATAACTTGTCTTGCCCAGCGACATCAGTTCCTCATGGTTGAAGGAGAATAAAGCTGACTCCCCTGCTCTTGTTGGCTGTGGTTAGGTAGTTAATTCTTGCCACAGAGTATGAGCTACATATGACCTTCAGGACACAGCCTTACAATGGTAGTGGTCCCCCCTCCCTCTTTCAATGTCCTCCTTCATTGAGGCCACCTAGGAAGAGGAGAAGATGACTTTGTTTCCTCGTGTGGATGCATTTTCTAAGGGGTGACTGGTGGGCTGGGACATTCCAGCAAAGGGCTATTTTGACTCTCATGTGCTCCAGCTCTGTGTGAGGGGGAAAGATGGTTCTAGAAGTCAAAGATGTTTAAGCTTTCTTAAGTTCAGGTACTTGTTGGTGAAATTCATTTCCTTGCGGGCTGTGGTACTGAGAGCCTCAGCGTCTTGCTGATGGTTGGCTAGAAGTTCCCTAGTTGCTTGTCCCGTAGAGTAGCTCACACCATAGCTAGCTTGGCCTTTTCTTCAACCTTCCACCCAGGTGGTTTTGGCATCTCCAGTTCATTTGGCTTCAGGCAACTACGATGGTCACAGAGATGTGCTGGCCAGACCCAGGATCAAGGAAAAATTTTTCCAGAATGCTAGGAGTGCTGCCATCAGATATACTTTACCTGTTGGCCCTTCAGGGTTCCCCTTAACTTCAGAAAAGGGCTTCCCTGATGGCTCAGATGGTAAAGTGTCTGCCTGCAGTGTGGGAGACCCAGGTTTGATGCCTGGGTTGATGCCCTGGAGAAGGAAATGGCAACCCACTCCAGTACTCTTGCCTGGAAAATTCAATGTACAGAGGAGCCCTGTAGGCTACGGTCCATGGGATTGCAAAGAATCAGACACAACTGAGCGACTTCACTTCACTAACTTCAGATAATGTTGGCACAGTTTCCACCGTCCACCCACTCTTGCTCTGGAAAGCAGTATTATGTTTGATATTGCTAAGCTCTGAAAGATAGTGGGGGTGGTTCTTGTCATATTTCTATATAACATATTCTGGCTTCTGAAAAAAAAAAATGAATCTGGAGAATGACAGTAAGTCACAATCAAAGAGAGATCGCAATAGCAACACCATGCCGGGTGTGGCCTCTTTACTAGAATGGATGAACATGGCTGCGGATTTGGCAAATTCATATTTCTTCCAGAAAAATGGATTCCTCTTCCCACAAAATGAATACCATCACAGGCTGGCAAACTTTCTGTCAAGGTCCAGATAGTGACCAGGAGTTGTGGCGGACTCTACAGCTAGAAAACCCCAACTACCCTGCAGTGCAAAAGGAGCCACAGGTAACACATTTTAAAAAAATTATGGTGGCTGTGCCTCAAGACTTAGTAAGAACCCATGCCAAGCCAGGTGTGGGCTGTGGTTCATCAGCACTTGGGCAGCAGTGGGTGTTCCGTTTCCCCCTCAAGGGCATGTAAAACTTCTGTCATAATCCAGACAGATCTGGAGTCTGGGACATCACATTGACTCACTGCGAGCTAGAAGTTGTCAGCGTGGCCTTGATGACACATATACACTCAGAGGATAGAAGATCGTCTCTGCAGGGGTTCTCCCCACCAGTCACAGACTTCTAAAACACAAGGTCTAGTAGGGGCATGCCAGAATACTTCTGCTGTGCCAACTCATGTCCTCTGAGAGGCAGACAGCAAAATGGCTTTATGTGCACAGGAGACTTACTGGGAGACATGCCCGTGAAAGATGGAGGAGGAAGCAGCAGGAGGAGACAAGGAGCACTTTCCATCCTCCATGCAGGTGTGATGCCTATGAAAGGAGAGAGGGGAGGAGGCTCAGACTGCAGGCCAGGCCCATGGGGGACCCCAAGCAAGTGGTTCCCCACTGAGGACTCCTTTCTTGGGCAGGAAAGGATGGTGCTAGTATGTCACTGAGCCCCATCGCTGGCTGGGAGCAGCTGGAGTACTCAGTCGTGTCTGACTCTATGTGACCCTAAGGACAGGAGCCCACCAGACTCCCCTGTCCATGGGATTCTCCAGGCAAGAATGCTGGAGTGGGTTGCCATTTCCTTCAGGGAGCAGCTGGAGGGAAGGAGGAAAACATACCCTCCTTCTGAACGTGATACAGCAAGGCACCGGCATACGGATCTTCAAGGTGCGAACTTTCAAAGACAGACATGCATTCACGTGTCCAATCACGTGAGTTAGCTCACCTGTCTGGTGTAGGTTGTCACGCATGTTGCCTCCTTTACAAGTGGTTGTGCTTTTGTGCGCTTCACTGAATAGCACTGTATAGAGTCCTGTAGTACAGTATCTTTAGAGATAGGTTCTGGTTCCTTGCTGGATTCAATTCTATGCTACCAAGGTCAGGTGTGAGTGAAATCGCAGCTTTCCCTCCCTCTCCTGTTGCTGATGACCCTTCAGTGCTACCGTCTCCTGCCTCTGGTCAGTAACTCTTGTCTGTTTACTTGATGCCAGCCCCTGCATGCAGCTGTTGTACTATATTACTGTACTTTTCAAGGCAGTGTACTGTAAGATTGTTTATTTTTGTTCACTTGTTTGTATTTGTGTGAAGAATATTATAAACCTATATATAGTATTATATAGCCAATTTACAATCATTGGTTGTAAAAATTCTTGGACATTATTACTTCAGTTAGTGTTAGTCTAACTTTGGACTTAAGCACAATTGGACTTACGATTGTGCTCTTGGAAGGGAACTCATTTGTATGGAGGGAACTGAATGGACCTGGGGACCCAAACAGGGACGACCTGGGGCGCTCATTTCCTGCACTGTGTTCTTTTCCACGGCTACCACGCCATCTAAAATAAGAAATTGGTGCATCTTCCACATCCCTTCACAAAGAAGGAACTAAGGTGGTTGGTCAAACTCTTTGAGCTCTGGAAAGAGACCTGATTTCCCTGGGAATCCTGTCCCAACACAGATACTAGGCAGCATGAGAGGTTGCCGGTGTTGAGTTGAGGCAAGAGAAGGAATGAGCTCTGCAGCAGATCCAGGCCGGGGTTTGAGCAGCTCTGCCTCTTGGGCTGTGTACCTTGGTTCACTTGGTCATATTCCTTTTGTGATGAAATGGTCTGACATTAGAATATATATGGAACTCCTGAGCTGTGGCATGTGGCCTGGCCCTAAAAACAGAAAGATTGGGAAATCGAGGACAAAAAAATCAGGGATTGGGACCCATCTGTGGACATGCGTGCTTGCTAAGGCACTTCAGTCGTGTCTGACTCTTTGTGACTCTGTGGACTATAGCCCTTCAGGCTCCTCTGTCCATGGGATTCTCCAGGCAAGAATACTGGAGTGGGTTGCCATGCCCTCCTCCAGGAGATCTTTCCGACCCAGGGATGGAACCCGCATCTCCTATGTCTCCTGCATCAGCAGGTGGGTTCTTTACTACTAGCGCCACCTGGGAATGTGTGGACATAAGGGGGTTTTTAACTCCATGTTAAATCTCCAGAAGGCATCCAGCACTTAACAGGGAAGTGAAAAAATGATTTGGGTCCCCTGTGGCGTTGGCCACTCCGGTGCCGACAGGATGAGCGCATGAACACAGTGGCCACAGTGATAGATGTGGGATCTAAGACTGGTTTCAACAACATGCGTTCCCACTTCCCAAGGGCATTCTAGCAATTGCCTCCACTGACTGTCCAATCTGCCAGCAATGGAGACTGAGGCCGATCCTTCAGTATGGCGGCATTTCTCAAGGCAGTTAGGTGGTGGTAAGCTCATTACCTGTGTGTGCTCAGTTGCTTTCTGTTGTGTCTGACTCCTTGGGACCCCATGGACTGTCGCCCACCAGGCTCCTCTGTCCATGGGATTCTCCAGATGACAATACTGAAATGGGTTGCCATGCCCTCCTCCAGGGGATCTTCCCAACCCAGGGATGGGACCTGCATCTTTTAAGTCTCCTGCATTTGCAGCCAGATTCATTACCACTAGAGCCACCTGGGAAGCCCCAGTAAGTGTGTGTATGTGCTTGTATATATGTGTATAGATTTGTCCCTTATATGCTATTTTAGTAAGTGTGTATTTTAAGTTGACAGTTATTTCCCCTTGTCACTTTAGAGATGTATGTCCACTGTTTCCTAGCTTTCAATATTACTGTTTTAAAAAAGCAGTTTGTAAGTAGTGATGGTTTACTGTTTGGTCTCTGATAAGATCATTTCTTATCTTTGTTTCATTCAGGCATGTCGATGTGATAAATTTCTCTTAGCTGTTGGACTGGTTGAGCTTCACAAATCTATAGATTGGTGTTTTTCATTGGTTGCAAAAATTCTTGGTCATCATCACTTCAGTATAAAGCTTTTGCTATTGTTCAGTTGCTAAGTTGTGACCCCATAGATAGCAGCACACAGGCTTCCCTGTCCTTCGATATCTCCCAGAGTTTGTTCAAACTCATGTCCATTGAGTCAGTGATGTCATCCAACCATCTCATCCTCTGTCACCCCATTCTCTTGCCCTCAGTTTTCCTAGCATCAGGGTCTTTTCCAATCAGCTCTTCACATCAAGTGGTCAAAGTATTGGAGCTTCAGCATCAGACCTTCCAGTGAATATTTAGGGTTGATTTCCTTTAGGATCGACTGGTTTGATCTCCTTGCAGTCCAAGGGATTCTCAAAAGTTTTCTCCAGCACCACAATTCAAAAGAATCAATTTTTTTGCACTCAGCCTTCTTTACAGGTCAACTCTCACATCTGTAAATAATGCTGGAAAAACCATAGCTTTGATTATATGAACCTTTGTGGGCAAAGTGTTATCTCTGCTTTTTAATATACTGTCTAGGTTTGTCATAGCTTTTCTTCCAAGGAACAGACATGACTGAGCACCAAACGTCAGTATCAAGTAATATTTCCTTTTGTTTTCAAATGACAAATCTATGTTTTCCTGCCCCTTTTCTTGTTGTTTTGTAGGCTTTCTTTTCTATTTTCTAGAATCTACTCCCTAGCAGGATCTCACTTCCCTGACCAGAGAGGGATTGAACCCAGGACAAGGCAGTGAAAGCCCAGAATCCTAACCACTAGGCCACCAGGGAACTCCCCCACCTGTAGTTTGATTTCTGTCTTTCCATAACTCCAAAGAGACATTTTAAAACTTTCTTCCTTAATCATTCATCTTCCCTGATAGCTCTGTCTTATTTCCACTTCCGTGTCTTGACACTGAAGTCTCTTCAGCTTCATCTTTCAGCTCGCTGTTTTCTCTCATCCTTATCTCATCTGGTATTTCACACAACCCTGATATCCAACTTCTAGAATTCTGTGAAATGGAAATTTTTTTAGCCACTTCAGATCCCCTCTACCTTCAGCTGTGTTTTGTTCCAGCTGTTGCTGTGGGGTGTTGCCTTTGAATTCACATAGATGCAAACTCACAGGTCATGGCCTCTGGGCTTGTCTGTTAAAGAGACTCTGGACCTACGCCCTGATAGCAACAGAGCACAGGACATGGCCCCAGGGGACACGACATGACCATATAACCTGCCACGTCTGCCAGAGAGCCTTGATGAGCTCTACTAAATGTTCAGACACGGCGCAGGGACCACAGCTTGCCAGGGTGGCAGGATCAGATGTTTGTTCCCCCTCCAGTGAAATTCCTTCTAATAACCCCACTGACAGGGCCACATAGCCACCTGGGACCTCTCAGGTTCAAGTTGCTGTGATCCACTGAGCAAGAACTAGAACTGCTCTGGCTTAAAAGCCTCATTCTACATAGGAGTCCAGGTCTTCTGTAATAAAACCACTGGTATAGTTTCCAGGTTCTCGTGTGCTAATTACAAGAATCCCTGTGTGCAGGGAAGCCCAAAATATGGTATCCCCATCAAGAATTTATAGTTCCTTAAAGTCCAGATTTGGTTTACCAGTCAGGGTCATTTTTACCACATGCAAGTTTGCCTAGTAATACCATTGATATACCATCATTGGGTTATGGGAGCTAGAAGTTTAACCAAATCCTCATGAAGAAAAGGCAGGAGTCTTATTCCAATCTCATGATCAGAATTGCCCATGATGGGCACTGTGAAACTTGTGGGTTTCACAGTGTAAGTTGTAAGTTCAGGAAGGCCTGGTACCACCCCAAGAACAAACAAAATGATACATGGGAATCGGATGGAGCTGGTCCAGAGGGCGCCAGAAACTCTCAGCTCACATTTCGACCTGATTTAGGGGATTCTCCCAGACTTGCTAATGCAGGAAGAGAAGCTCGGGCTTGATAAAAATCAGCAATGGGATGTGGGCACAAGTGGAAAATAAACTGCTGGGTGCCGTGGCCTTGCTCAGAGGTGGCCTTTGAAAGCGGGCAGAGGTTAGGCTGTGCAGCTGGTCAATGACATGATGTAGAGAGAGAAGTGGCCTGAAGTAAGGCTATATAGGGACTCTTGAGCTGGGTTGAACAAGCACACTGTTGGAAGTGACTCAGATCTGTGAGAGCTCTATGAAGGCTATAAACCTTAGAAGAAGCACCTCATTCACTGATTCTAGTATGCTCATGAATGATGGCTGGACAGAAGCAGCAAATTGATGACCTTAGCAGCCCGTAGTCATGGAAAGAGCATTTTTTAGATGGGGCACAGAAGTACTAGGAGGGAAAATAGGCTGATGGAGGCAATGGATGCTCCTAGTAAGAGGGGCTTGAACAAAAGGAGAATTCCTGGGACTTCCCTGGTAGTCCAGTGGTTAGACCCTGTGCTTCCAATGCAGGGGGCACAGGTTCGGTCCCTGGTCTGGGAACTAAGATTCCACATGCTGTGCAGTATGACTAAAAAGTAAATAGATGAATCGGTGAATTGTATCTATGAATAACATCTCAAAGCTTTTTTTCTCTTAAGAGAGTTCCTGGAATCACACATTCTAGCATCAAGTCCACCAAAAATCCAGACAGGCCCAATGTGATGGTTAACTTCTGTGTCACTTGATTGAGTTAAGCAATGTCCATGTATATGGTGAAAGTTAGTCACTCAGTCAAGCCCACCAGGTTCCTTTGTCCAAGGAATTCTCCTGGCAAGAATATTGGAGTGGGTTGTGATTCCCTTCTCCAGGGAATCTTCTCGACTCAGGGATGAAATCCCAGTCTCCTGCATTGCAGGCAGATTCTTTGCTGTCTAAGCCCTTAGGGGAGCCCTATAGGGTGAAATGTTGTATATCTCTGAGGGTGGTTTCCGGATGAGATTAACATTTGAACCAGTCGAATGAGTTAAAAAAAAAACAAACACCCTCCGCAAAGCAGGTGGATATCATCCAAGCCACTGAGGGCTTGAATAGAACAAAAAGATGGAGGGATAAACCTGCTTCTTGCTTGAACTGATATCCATCTGCTCCTGCCCTTGACCATCAGGATGCCTGGTTCTCAGGCATCTGGACGCAAGCTTAACCATCACACCTGGTTCTGAGACCTGCAGACTCAGACTGAATTATACCACTGACTTTGTTTTGCACTTTGCAGGTGGCAGATAGTGGGACTTCTTGGCCACCATAATCACGAGCCATTTCCTATAATAAATATTCTATCTATCCATATATATTCTATTGGTTCCTTCTCTGGGGAATCCTGACCAAACAACCAGTCATTCTTCTGTGGTCATCAGACCTGAGAGGGGCCCCAATCCCTCCTAATGTTGAGAGAGAATCTGGAGAATGATGTGAGGAGTGTGAAGAACGTGTATATCCCACCTCCATCACCAGGACTTTATGGAAGTTATAGTCTACCCTTTGTAGACTGAAAAAAAAACATACAACCTTAAAAGTAGGGAATTACATTTTATATGGGGGACTTAAGCCCAGAAGGTAGCCTCTCAGATGGCTCTGTGGGACTATGCTAACAAAATAAGGGAGGAGCCAGGTTAATATATAGAAACTTTTGCTATAAAAGGCTGGTAGTTGGACATCAAAAGATTACTATTAAATGGATATCAAGTTAGTTTGGCACTTTTATTTGTGTAGGAAAATGCAAGAGTCTGGGCTCATTGAAATCATTCCTTTGATATGCACCTTAACTTTCTGGGGCCAGTATCCTGTTTTCTTCTGAATCCTTAATCCCTCAGACCTGGCTGCAGTGGCTGATGGCTTGATGACCTCAACATCCTTTCGTTACTGATATGGCAGGTGACATTCTTTGTCCATACTTTCTAGTTCTCTTTTGGAGAGTTTCAGGAGGAGGACAAACTTTACAAGAGATTCCATCTGGGTTATCAAAGCAGAAACCGATTTAGGTTGAGAGACCATTTGCATTAAAAGAAGATACATTTCTCCCTTCACAGCCCAGCAGAGAGGGAAGCAGCTTGAGACTATGGGTAGTTGGGAAAGTATTGGAAAATACAGTATGTGGTATGGTAAATGGGCAGTACTGGACACTGCTACAGTCACGATTGTGGGCTCCTTCAGCACGAATCTGTAGTTGATCTATGAGTTTGTGAATAACTTTTGGCCTGTATTGATTTTGTTGGGTTGGCTTAGTTTGGTTTTCTTCTGAGATTAATCACTGAGGTCTGTGGACATGGCTATCGTCAGCAGACTGATGAGCTAGGGCCATTTGGGGTCAGGACAGTTGAGGTTTTTTACTTTGAATCAAAATCCATTTGTAAAGCCTTCAGAGAAAACTAAGAATCTAAGTTATTCACTCTAGATGCTCATACTAAGAGCAATAGAAGCTAAACAATACTGAAGATCCTTATGATAGCTTATGGAGAAGGCAGTGGCACCCCACTCCAGTACTCTTGCCTGGAAAATCCCATGGACGGAGGAGCCTGGTAGGCTGTAGTCCATGGGGTCGCTAAGAGTAGGATACAACTGAGCGACTTCACTTTGACTTTTCACTTTCATGCATTGGGGGAGGAAGTTGCAACCCACTCCAGTATTCTTGCCTAGAGAATCCCAGGGATGGGGGAGCCTGGTGGGCTGCTGTCTATGGGGTCGCACAAAGTTGGACATGACTGAAGCAACTTAGCAGCAGCAGCATGATAGCTTATAGTGAATGGTGTCAGGTTTGTGATTGCCGAAGAAGAAAGATTTAGCTTTGGGACCAGGGACCAGGCTTGATCACTCAAGAGCTTTTGCTTAGCAGTTTTATTACTGTATGAAAAAGGGACCAAGAAAGCTTCTTACATACACATCAGAAGGGGGATAGAGAGTGCCCCACTTATCAAGTCTTATCCAGGATTTTTATACTTTTACCAGACCCATTCCCACAATATACATCTTAACAAGATTAGAATTAACAATAGAAAGGTCTTACCAGACCCACTGCCACAACATATGTCTTAAATTAACAAAGTTAGTCAGAAAACCTTGTTAAGGAAGAACATGCCCTTGAGAAAGATACATTGTTATATCGACTGAAACAAAGCAATGTAGGAAAAAAAACTCTTGTCCTTTTCTCCTCCTTGAGAATCCTGGACCCCTCTCTCCTTGGGAGCCCCAGATCCCTTTCTCCTCCTTGAGGACCCTGGACTTCTTATCAACCTGTCTAGGAAGTGACTCTCATTTAGGAAGTGGTGGGATAGCATATAAAAAATCAGAGACATTACTTTGTCAACAAAGGTCCATGTAGTCAAGGCTATGGTTTTTCCAGTAGTCATGTATGGATGTGAGAGTTGGACTATAAAGAAAGCTGAGCACCAAAGAATTGATGCATTTGAACTGTGGTGTTGGAGAAGACTCTTGAGAGTCCCTGGGACTACAAGGAGATCCAACCAGTCCATCCTAGGGGAAATCAGTCCTGGGTGTTCATTGGAAGGACTGATGTTGAAGCTGAAACTCCAATATTTTGGCCACCTGATGTGAAGAGCTGACTCATTTGAAAAGACCCTGATGCTGGGAAAGATTGACGGCACGAGGAGAAGGGGATGACAGAGGATGAGATGGTTATATGGCATCACTGACTCAATGGACATGTGTTTGGGTAAACTCTGGGAATTGGTGATGGACAGGGAGACCTGGTGTGCTGAGGTTCATGGGGTCACAAAGAGTCAGACATGACTGAGCAACTGAACTGGGACAGTATCAAGAGTACTACATACAGGAAGCAATCCTGGAAGCAAAGAAGACAGAATTGGACAAATACTTGAAGAAATGATGGCCACACTTCAAATTTCAGTTAAGACATTAACATACTGATCTAAGCAGCTCAGCAAATCCTAAATAGAATGCACACATGAAAACCTGGGTTTGACACATCTTTAGACTATTGATCCCCAAAGATAAAAGGAATTTTGTAAGCAGACAGAGAAAAATGTATAATATAGGGAATGATTCAACATTGTTGATTCAACAATGATTCAACTCATCACTGACTTGTCAGAAACTATAGAAACCAAAAGACAACAGAACACCATCTGAAAGTACTGACGGAAACACCTGTCAATGTAGAATTCCACACTGAGCAAAAGTGCCCCTCTAGGACGCAAGTGAAATAAAAGAGATTTGAAAGGAAAATTAAGAGAATTTGTTGCCAGTGTTTTTCCACACTCCCACACCACAGGAAATGCTAAAGTGAATTCTTCAGGTTGAAGAGGAAAAAAAAAAAAGCGAAGAACTTGACTCTTCAGGAAAGAATAAAGGCTGGCGTTGGAAACTTGTTCAATCGCTCAGTCGTGTCCAGCTCTTTACCACCCCATGGACGGCAGCACGCCAGGTTTCCCTGTCCTTCACTATCTCCCGGAGTTTGCTCAAACTTATGGCCATTGAGTCCATGAGGCCATCCAGCCATCTTATCCTCTGTCGCCTTTCTCCTGCCTTCAATCTTTCCCGGCATCAGGGTCTTTTCCAGTGAGTCTTCTCTTTGAATCAGGTGGCCAAAGTATTGGAGCTTTAGCATCAGTCCTTCTAATGAATATTCAGGGTTGATTTCCTTTAGGATTACCTGGTTTTTTCTCCTTGCTGTCCAAGTAACAATATCAAAGATAATCAGTTAAAAAGACTTCTGGTTCTGCTTTGCTGGCTAAAATTAGCTTGAAGCACTTTCTTGAGTTATTTTCCAGAAGTTAATTGCTGTCCTCCACCCCCAGCCTCTACCAGCATTCAACCACCAGGCCAAATGGAACCCCAGGGATGACGACGACCTTTTCCGACCCTCCTGGCTTCAATCAACTAAATCTTGGATTCTGTCCCTCTTTGCCCAATTCCATGCTGAATTCTCCTCTCCTCAAGCCCCTTCAGGAACATGCTTGTGCCCTTAGCTGAAAACGCCCTGATTTTGCTGCTCAGTGAGACATTGCTCTGGGAAAGTTCCCCCACGTCCTCCTTACTTGCTGCAAGTTATAAATCCTTCTCCCAGCCGTTGGCTTGATCCTCAGCAAGAGGTGAACCCAGTTTTCAGGTAACATGTTGATATAAGTGCACATGAGACTCTGAGCTAGAAGACCTGGGTTCTGGCCCAAGGCCAGCCATTTACAGATCATGACTGTCCCACTAAACTTGCTCTGGGTGAGTATCCTTGTCACTCCTGTGAGGCTAATCCACATTTCTGTTAGGTCTCAGGATTGCTGTCAGAATACAGCGGCACCACTTATAATTGTTGACAGTTTACAAGGTACCTCCAAGAAGCTCTGAGGGCAATTTAGAATTAGTTAAATGCCTTTATTCTATATCTGTTCCCTGGTGGCTTAGTGGTGAAGAATCTGTCTGCCAGTGCAGGAGATTTGGGTTCGATTCTCGAGTTGGGAAGATCCTTTGGAGAGGAAAATGGCAACCCACTCCAGTATTTTTGCCTAGGAAATCTCATGGACAGCGGAGCCTGGCAGGCTGCAGTCCACAGGGTTGCTAAGAGTCAGGACACAACAGAGCACCCATGCAGACACTTTATTTTGTACTGCTGTATCCAGATTTCTTTTGGCCAGTTGAACACTGCCATCTGGTGTGTATCTGTGGGAAATAGCAGGGATTGGTTTCCCAAAAGGAAGGTCCTTTAGAATAACAAAAAAGTTGTCATTTCATTTTTGTCTCCTTAACCTCTTTTTCCAAAGGAAAAGACTCCAGTGATCAAAGAGGAGGTGAGAATAGCCTTCCATAGGCCACTCCAGTATTCTTGCCTGGAAAATTCCATGGACAGAGGAGCCTGGTGGGCTGCATTCCATGGAGTTGCAAAGACTGGGACCTGACTGAGCACACACACTCACACACACTCACACACACTCACACACACTCACACACACTCACACACACTCACACTGACCACTAAGAACTAAGACTAACTTGAAAGGGTAAAACTAAACTTAGAGTACTCTTGCCTAGAAAATCTCATGAGCGGAGGAGCCTGGTAGGCTGCAGTCCATGGGGTCGCTAAGAGTTGGACACGACTGAAGTGACTTAGAAGTAGTAATAGCATTTGAATAGGCCTGTTGATGAAAGGGAGGGATGACATGGGGGGTGGGGAGGGAACCAATGGGTCCTGGGAAGGTAGGGTAGTAGTTAACAGAGCTCAGCCTCAGTGAGTGGGCTGGGGCATTCCTGAGCTTGGGTGTTAAGGTTGACTTCCCTCTTGTAAAAAATTGGGATAAATGATGATACTAGCCTCTAATCTTGGAGGAGGACATGGCAACCCCCTCCAGTATTCTTGCTTGGAGAATCCCATGGACAGAGGAGCCTGGTGGTCTACAGTTCATAGAATTGCAATGAGTTAGACATGACTGAGCAACTTAGCAGCAGCAGAGATTAGGTAAATCCATACTAAATTTCCTGAGTTTGATTATTATACTATGGTTATGCAAGAAAAATGTTCCTGTTCTTAGGAAATATACATGGGCATACTTAGGGATGAAGGGTTTTGATGTCTTCAACCTACTCTGTAATAGTTCAGGAAAGTGTATGTGTGTATCCACATATATGTTCACATACTGTTGTTCAGGTTCACCAAGTCTTGTCTGACTCTTGGCAACCCCATGGACGGCAACGCACCAGGCCTCCCCACCCCTCACCATCTCCTGGAGTTTGCTCAAGCTCAAGTCCGTTGAATCAGTGATGCCATCCAATCATCTCATCCTCTGTTGCCACCACATCCTGCCCTCAGTCTTTCCCAGCATCAGGGTCTTTTCCAACAAGTCACCTCTTCGCATCAGGTGGCCAAAGTATTGGAGCCTCAGCATCAGTCCTTCCAATGAGTATTCAGGGTGTGTGTACATAAATACACATACAGAGAAAACAAATGGGGGAAATTTAAATAACAAGTTAATCTGAATAAAAACTCTATGGAATCCTTTATTACTACTTTTGAAACTTTCTGCAATTTTGAAATAGCATTAAAATAAGCTTTAAAATTGAAAAGACCAAGGATGCATGGTCATGACATGAAGTCTGGTAGGTTACACTCAGGAGCCAAGACTTGGCCCAGTGGGAGCCAGTATAGGGTGATGAGAAGAGACACCTGAGAGAGATGACTTTGCCGTAATGCCGAGGAGGAAGACTAGAGCCAGGGGACCAGTTTAGAAAGAAGAACAGCATCAACAGCAGACTTCAGAGGCATCCCAGAGCTAAAGGCATGAAATCTAACCCAATCAAGCACCAGTACTCCTCAGCTTGATTCCTAATGTTGTCCTCTGATTTATGAAGTGAGCACCACTGCACCTTCACTAATCCACACTTATCTGGTTTATCCACATCTAGAGAGTCATGAGGTGACTTATTCCGAGCCAGATGGTGCGCAAACTTTTCTCTAAGGCATAGATTTTTTTGAGTAGGAGATGGCACCCCACTCCAGTATTCTTGCCTGGGAAATCCCATGCACAGAGAAGCATGGTGTAGGCTACAGTCCATGGGAAGGCAGGAGGAGTCAGAAACAACTGAGTGACTGAACAACAACGTGGCGTAGATTTACAGTAATGACTTTAAATAAATACAAATCAGACAAATGCATTAAAGTCCCTTAACAGATCATTATTCTGAAACCTGTTAAATATTAAACCCCTCCAAAAGTACACCATGTGAAATGCCAGGCTGGATGAAGCACAAGTTGGAATCAAGATTGCCGGGAGAAATGTCGATCACCTCAGATATGCAGATGACACCACACTATGGCCGAAAGCAAAGAAGAACTAAAGAGTCTCTTGATGAAAGTGAAAGAGGAGAGTGAAAAATTTGGCTTAAAACTCAACATTCAGAAAACTAGGATCATGGCATCTGGTCCCATCACTTCATGGCAAATAGGTGATGAAACAATGGAAACAGTGACAGACTTTATTTTTGGGGGCTCCAAAATCACTGCAGATGGTGACTGCAGCCATGAAATTAAAAGACACTTGCTCCTTGAGAGAAAAGTTATGACCAACCTAGGCAGCATACTAAAAAGCAGAGACATTACTTTGCCAACAAAAGTCCATCTAGTCAAAGCTATAGTTTTTCCAGTGGTCATGTATGGATGTGAGAGTTGGACTATAAAGAAAGCTGAGCTTTTGAATTGTGGTGTTGGAGAAGACTCTTGAGAATCTCTTGGACTGCAAGGAGATCCAACCAGTCCATCCTAAAGGAAATCAGTCCTGGGTGTTCATTGGAAGGACTGATGCTGAAGCTGAAGCTCCAATACTTTGGCCACTCTGATGTGACGAACTGACGCATTGGAAAAGACCCTGATGCTGGTGTTTGATTCAGCAAACTTTTTGAGGACTTAAGCCAAGGGAGGCAGCCTCTGAGATAGCTCTGAGGGACTGCTCAAAGAGAGAAGGGCAGAACCAGGATATATAGAAGATTTTTGCTGTAATAAAAAGAGATAGTCATAAAATCAAAAGATTACTGTCAAAGCCAGACATCTCAATGAAGTTAACCCTTTTTTTATGAATGGGTAGATGCAAGAGTCTGGGCTCACTGAATTCATTCCCTTGATGTGCACCTTAGCTATCTAGGGCCAGTATCATGTGCTTTTCCATCTCGAGTCCTCTCAGGGTCCACCGCCAGGGCTGGATGCAGTAGCTGGGGGCTTGGCGGCAGGTAGCCCCTTTATCTCCCTCCTGAGATTCCCCCTGGCTCACCACTGGGGCCCGTGGAAGTGGCTGATAGGCTTAATGAGTGCAGCGTTTTTGTTTGCTGATACAGCAGGCAACATTTTGTTTCACCCACTGAGTCAATAGGTAATGTCACACTAGCTCTGCTCCTGGGATATGGTAAATGCCCAGTAAATGTTTGCTGTTACGTCATCAGATCAGCAGTAGAATTACTAGTAGTAGTATTTTTCACGATACTCCAGGGTTCCATGACTCAGACCAGCCACCATCCAGAAGATAGTGCTTGAGTCTTCCTCTCCCCATCCAGCTTCCCCAGCTCCTTTCCCAGTGTCTCTTGGGGACACATTTTAAATAAATGACACACAAATTCTCACTGCAGGGTCTGATTCTGGGGAGCATGGAACGTCTCAGCCACGCTTCTATAATAAAACACCACAGACTGGATGAGTTATAAACAACAAATATTTATTCTTCGCAGTTCTGGAGCCTGAAGTCTGAGATGAGGGTGCCAACACGGTCACACGACATCCCTCTTCCTGGTTGCAGACTTCTTTTTGTGTCCTCAGAAGAAGGGGGCCAGGGGAGTTCTGTGTGGTCTCTTTCATTAGGAAACAATTCCAATAATTCAATAATGAGGGTTCTGCCATCATGACCTAAGAACCATCCAAAGGGCCTACTTAATACTATCACCTTCAGTTCAGTTGAGTTGCTCAGTCATGTCTGACTCTTTGCGACCCTGTGGACTGCAGCACGCCAGCTCCCAGAGTCTACTCAAACCCATGTCCATTGAGTCAGTGATGCCATCCAACCATCTCATCCTCTGTCATCCCCTTCTCCCAACTTCAATCTTTCCCAGCATCAAAGTCTTTTTCAAATGAAGCAGTTCTTCGCATCAGGTGGCCAAAGTATTGGAGTTTCAGCTTCAGCATCAGTCCTTCCAATGTATATTCAGGACTTACTGCCTTCAGGATGGACTGGTTGGATCTCCTTGCTGTCCAAGGGACTCTCAAGAGTTTTCTCCAACACCACTGTTCAATATCACCTTGGGGATTAATATTTCAACATATGAATTTGGGGGGGAGGATCACAGCATGAACCAAGACCTTCCCCCACTCTTTCTGTAGACGGTCCCTCAGCTGACCTGGTTTCCCATGGCCAAGCAGACATCCACTGTCTGCTCTCTCTCCCCCTTCATGACAAGGGAAAGAAGGTAGAAAGGCAATAGAGCCCTGACTTTCTGTGCAGTTCCAGTCCACACCTCACAGTCCCTGTGCTTCTGCATGACAGTTAATAGAAACAAATCTTAGTTTGCAAGGAATGATTCTTTACAAGAGGGTTCCTTGCTGACCACAAAATCTATGGGTGATTTCAGGGCCATAAATCCTTCTTTCAGATAGAGGATTCTTACAAGCAGAAGTTCCTTGTAGGTGTCATGCTTCAGGAATCAAGAGACCTAGGGTCTAAACCTGATTTATCGAGGCCTCATGGTGTGACTTTTGGAAAAGGCAGTGGCACCCCACTCCAGTACTGTTGCCTGGAAAATCCCATAGATGGAGGAGCCTGGTAGGCTGCAGTCCGTGGGGTCTCTAAGTCAGACACGACTGAGCGACTTCATGTTCATTTTTCACTTTCATGCATTGGAGAAGGAAATGGCAACCCACTCCAGTGTTCTTGCCTGGAGAATCCCAGGGATGGAGGAGCCTGGTGGGCTGCTGTCTTATGGGGTCGCACAGAGTCGGACACAATTGAATTGACTTAGCGGCAGCAGCAGCATGGTGTGACTTTAAGGTCCTTGGGTGTGTAAGTGACTTGACCAGTTTCCATATCTGCAAAGTTAGGGTATTCGGGCTCATACACTCCTTTAAGAATCCGAAGAAAGTTATAAAACCTTTCCCCAAAAGAGAAGCCCATTTACACACCAACATAATTTCATGTTAAATTTCAAGAGTTTCTAGATCCCACCGAAGTCCACCATTGGATCCCTTACAAGGTGATTTCTAATGATTTTATTAGCTCTCATATTCTATATCTCTAGGTTTTCTCAAGTTTATAACAGAACCACTAAAGGACAGAAAACAAATATTTGAGTCCGTGTAAATTCTTCTTATGCTAGAGTGATTGAAACTATTTTTAATTTTTTTTTTTTTGGCATGGAGCCAAAGATATTATTTACTGCCAAGAAGAAAGTGTGCATTTAAAAGTGAAATTGTCCCAGTCTGTAAGGAGGGAACATCTGGGAGCAGCATACAGACCTTGGACCTCTGGACCTCAGTAGGGACTGTCTCTTTTGGGGAGAATGGATTTTGGAAACTCACCACCAAGAGTTCCAATTCCCACTCCATAACTTGTCAGATTTGTGTTTGAACACAGAGAAGACAAATTGCTCAGATATAAATCCTTCCTGTTTAAAATGGAAAATAAATCCTCCTACCTTTCTTATACTGTTGGGGTGTGTGTGTGTGTGTGTGCGCGCGCACAGGCTTAGTCACTCAGTCATGCCCGACTCTGCGACACCCGCCAGACTCCTCTGTCCCTGGGGATACTTCCGGCAAGAACACTGGAGTGGGTTGCCACGCCCTCCTCCAGGGGTAGTGAAAACTAAGTGAGACAATGTTCATACGTTCCTTGGCATGTGGTTCTCCTCCTCTTCTGTTTTATCTCTAGTTTCTCTCCTTCCAGGTGGAAGAGATACACTGGGTAAGTGTATGAGGAGAGGGCATGGAGCTTCCGCCCTCTCTAGGTTGCCACTCTCAGTTCCTGCACAGGTTCACCAGCCCAGAAGCTCCCTGAGCCTCATCCTTTTGGGGTTTTATGGAGGCTTCATTACCTAGGCACAATCAATTAAACCATTGGCCAGTGGCAATTGATGACTGAACTCAATATTTGGCTTTTCCTCCTCCCCAGAGGTCAGGGGTGTGGGTGTGTGCGTGCGTTGGGAGGACGCCTCCATTGCTTTCATCACTTAGGAAACCGACACTAGTTTTAGGAGCTCTGTGCCAGAAATGTTGATGAAGATCACATAGATTTTTCTTATTACAAATCACAGTATCACACAGCACAGGGATTTCATGGTAAAGCACGTTGCAGAGCACTCGCTGGAAGGCCAGAAATTGTGGCCAGTGTTCGAGACTGTATTCTCTGCCTAGAATTCTCTTATAGTTGAGTTTGTCCTACTTCTCCCTTGGCTTGGCTCACACCTGCTCAACCTTTGACTCAGCTCAGACATCATTTCTTTTAAATGACCCTCCAAGACCTTTGAGCTGGGAGATGGGGCCGCTTCTGAGTTACAGACCATGTCTATATCAGGGCTTCCCTGGTGGCTCAGCTGGTAAAGAATCTGCCTGCAAGGAAGGAGACCTGGATTCGATCCCTGGGTTGGGAAGATCCCCTGGAGAAGGGAACGGCTACCCACTCCAGTATTCTGGCCTGGAGAATTCCATGGACTGTATAGTTCATGGGGTTGCAAAGAGTCAGACATGACTGAGGGACTATCACTTTCATATCATCAGGGCCTTCCAAGGTGGTGCTAGTAGTAAGGAACCTGCCTGCCAATGCAGGAGGCAGAAGAGACTCTGGTTCCATCCCTGGGTCGGGAAGATCCACTGGAGGAGGAAATGGCAACCTGCTCCAGTATTCTTGCCTGGAGAATCCCATGGACAGAGGAGCCTGGTGGGCTGCAGTCCATGGGGTCGCAAAGAGACACGACTGAAGCAACTTAGCACGCTTGCATATCATCAGACTCACCCTGTCATCTGAGCTCTCTGAGGGCTGAGAAGGTATATATATATAGTTTTTTCCTTTTTTGCCATGCCTCATGAGTGAGTGAACCTGGGCCCCCTGCAGTAGAAACTTGAAGTCTTATCTACTGGACCACTGAGGCATTAATTCCCTGGTGCCTTTATCTTTGCATCTTCAGTTCCTAACAATTTTTGAATTGAGTTGAATAGAAACAATAGTTCTTTTCCCCTAAGCCTCTGACAGGGGGCATGAGATTTGAGCAATAACCGTGTTAATTTCCTTGGAACTTTTTGCTTGCTGTTTTTTCCATTGTTTTCCCAATACTTGTAATTTAGAGCTATTATATGTGTCTGCTTCTATCCGGTTAGGTACGACAGGTGACATATAGGGAGAGACAGGCCTTGTGAATACTAAGGAATGGAATTAACTTGATGGACATTCCCTTTCCTTCAACAAAAGCAGCTCTTTTCTCGTTGTTCACTGACCTTGGAATGATGGACTGTGAACAGAGAATCAACATCTCCTTTTATTACAGCACATTTACTAAGTCTGGCCAAAGAGTTGAAAGCTTTCTGCAAAAATGTGAGTCTAGCAGAATGTTCACAACTGGCTCCTGCCAGGCTCAGTGAAGGGAGGGACGACACAGCATTCTTAGATAAGAACAAGGTATAGAATTACTGAATTGAAACTAGAATGCCGAGGGAAAAGGCTTGTGAGCTTTGTTTTGTGAATTAAACCTCTGAAAGCTGCTTGGCTTTTATAATGAGGAAAGCAAGGAGTTTAGAAATGAGTTTGAATGTCTGTCGATCTCTTTTTAGATGATCGAACCAGGACTCAGGCATGTTAAATAAACTTCTCAGGGTCACCTGCCTGCTGCTGCTGCTAAGTCGATTCAGTCGTGTCCGACTCTGCGACCCCATAGATGGCAGCCCACCAGGCTCCACCGTCCCTGGGATTCTCCAGGCAAGAACATTGGAGTGGGTTGTCATTTCCTTCTCCAATCATGAAAGTAAAAAGAGAAAGGGAAGTCGCTCAGTCGTGTCCGACTCTTAGCAACCCCATAGACAGCAGCCTACCAGGCTCCTCCATCCATGGGACCTCCCAGGCAAGAGTTCTGGAGTGGGGTGCCATTGCCTTCTCCCTACAAGGAGATCAAACCAGTCAACCCTAAAGGAAATCAACCCTGCATATTCACTGGAAGGACTGATACTGAACCTCCAATACTTTGGCCGCCTGATATGAAGAGCTGACTCTGGAAAAGATTCTGATTCTGGGAAGATTGAAGGCAGGAGGAAAAGGGGATGACAGAGGACAATATGGTCGGATGGCATCACAGACTCAATGGACATGAGTTTGAGCAAACTCGGAGAGATGGTGAAGGACAGGGTAGCCTGGTGTGCTGCAGTCTGTGGGGTCACAAAGAGTTGGACACGACTGAGTGACTGAACCACAACAAAAGGGCTGTTGGGAGGAGAAAAGCACATAAGATGTGTGTGTGCGCTCAACTGCTAAGCTGTGTCCGACTCTTTGTGACCCCATGGACTGTAGCCCGCCAGGCTCCTCTCTCCACAGGATTCTCCAGGCAAGAATATTGGAGTGGGTTGCCATTTCCTTCTTCACAGGATCTCCCAACCCAGGGATTGAACCTGTGTCTCCTGCCGGGCAGATGGATTCTTATGCACTGTGCCACCTGGCAAACCCTTATGTAAGTTATCTCAAAGTCTAACAGACTGCTGGCTCCCAAAAGCTAACTGAACACTTTTTTGAACACCTTGGAACTGGAAAGACAGGTCCTAAACTGTCCCTGCTCCCTTTTCAGATTTTACAAGTTTCCCTTAGATGGACATCCCATCGTCTTTACCCTTGCACACACAGAAGCAATGTTCTGCTCTGTTCCCCAGAAGCTTATGAGGAACACCTCCAGCTCTTCATCTTGACCTTGACCCTTACCCAGAGGAGGAAGAGAGGCCGTCCTGTCACTTGTAGGATCAGAATTGAGCATACTTGGTCACCACCTTGATGCGTATTCTTTTCTGATTCACTTTGCATACAGGATCCATGCCTTCTTCCTCTTGCCGAGTTCTTACAGGAGCAGACTGGTCCTGGACGAGAAGACCATATTCACTCAGGAGGGTCAGGACCTGGGGCTCAGGTCCCTATATCAGATCAAACGTCAGAAGGCCCATCGTGATCACACATAGCAACTATGCTCTGTCAAGTAGTGGTGTCAGTGGTAAAGCTGACGTGTTTCGTGTCATCTGTTTGACTTCTAAGCATTGGTTTCAAATTTGGCAGTGGATAAAAGGCTTTTGAGCTTCCCAGGTAGCACTCACGGAAAAGAATCCACCTGCCAATGCAGGAGATATAAGAAATATGGCTTTGACCCCTGGATGGGGAAGATCCCCTGGAGGAGAGCCTGCCAACACACTCCAGTATTCTTGCCTGGAGAATCCCATGGACAGACAGGAGCCTAACATGCTGCTGTCCAACTGCTCACAGAGTCAGACACGACTTAGCGACTAAACAACAACGGATTCTGGTGGCTGGGAATAAG
Source organism: Ovis aries (assembly GCF_016772045.2). Taxonomy (NCBI): domain Eukaryota; kingdom Metazoa; phylum Chordata; class Mammalia; order Artiodactyla; family Bovidae; genus Ovis; species Ovis aries. The sequence goes on from NC_056059.1 coordinate 106,119,819, forward strand.
GTGAGTAAGGAGTGAGGTCAAGGCTTTGGGCTGAGCCAGGGAGTAAGGCCTCAGATTTTAATACAATAGCAGCTGGTAGGACAGAGAGCTTGTTTCTCTATGGCTCACAAGTGAGCAGCTGTTTTTATTTGATCAACTCAGTGCCCGGGGTTTTGATTTGGAACTGGTTTTTGAGTCAACAGTGAGCTTCCCTGCCTGTGTGTTGTCAGCTCCTCGCTGGAGGCATGAAGTGTATCCTGTGTCACTCCACCATGAGCAGTAGACTCTTGGGAGCTGCTGCCCTGCGTTCTCTGGAATTTGCCCCACGCGCCTGTTCCTGTCATTGATTTTGTGTTTCTTCACTGCAGTCCATATTGACCATGTTATAACTATCTGTTGAACTGCACATAGAGGGACAGATAGAGGATGAATGTGTAGATGAAAGGGTAGATAGATAGCTCCTAGATGGATTGTTGTTGCTGTTTTTCAGTTGCTAAGTTGTGTGCAACTCTTCGCGACCCCATGGATGGCAGCACTCCAGGCCTCCCTGTCCTTTACCATATCCTGGAGCTTGCTCAAACTCATGTCCATTGAGTTGGTGGTGCCATCCAACCATCTCATCCTCTGCCAACCCCTTCTCCTCCTGTCTTTAATCTTTCCCAGCATTAGGATCTTTCCCAATGAGTCAGCTCAGGTGGCCAAAGTATTGGAGCTTCAGCTTCAGCATCAGTCCTTCCAATTAATATTCAGGGTTTATTTCCTTTAGGACTGACTGGTTTGACCTCTTTGCTGTCCAAGGGACTCTGAAGAATCTTCTTCAGCACCACAATTTAAAAACATCAATTCTTCTTGGTTCTGGAGGGGTGTGAATTCAGATGAAACAACCTGTCACTCATCACTGGTGACTGCTTGCATAAGAACTGATTTTTTACCTAACATTTTTGTGGTAAGGAGGGAAGAGGCTTATAAACTAACATGATAGACTTCACACAAACAGCCCTGAAGTCTTTCTGTTCTTTCCCCCAAAATTCTCCCCCCATTAACACCATCTGATCTCTTCCTTCAAATCAAGCCCTCCCCCGCTCCCTCCTCCAATCCTCTCATCCACCCCTGGTCTCACCACAGCCCTTTCTGTGTAAAGCAGTTCGTTATCGCCTTAGCTCCAATTTGCATCCTCCCAGCCATCATCCTGCCCAGCACACACAGGAATTTCCCTGGGATTCAGTCTTTAGAAGATAAGGCCTAGGATAAATAAAGAAGAGGGTCCCCAGTGGTAAAGAATCTGCCTGCCAATGCAGGAGATGATACCTGGGATGGGAAGATCTGGAGGAGGGCATGGCAACCCATTCTGGTATTCTTGTCTGGAGAATCCCATGGACAGAGGAGCCTGTGGGCTACAGTCCATAGCGTCGTAAAGAGTCGGACATGACTGAAGTGACTTAGCATGCATGCAAGTAAAGAAGCTCTCAGCCTCCCAGGACAGCAGATTCTTGTTGAGGTGAATTCTCAACCCCTCCATCCTTCATCTGATGCAAATTACAAAGCACAAAGCCAGAGTAGGAGATACAGGAAAGCCGGTTTCCAGTTTGGAAGTGGTCTCTCCCCCAGGGGAGGATCAAGTTAAAATAATGGCATTCATGGGACTTCCCTGGTGGTCTGCGCTTCAAATGCAGGGGACCTGGGCTCAATCCCTGGTCAGGGAAGTAGATCTCACATGTTGCAACTAAGACCCAGCGCAGCCAAACAAAATATTTTACAATAAGATATTGGCGTTTGTGTGTCCAGGCTACTTTCTCAAACTCCCTCTTTGGTTCTCGTGTGTACTCTGGAATCTGTGGCTCACGGGGCATCTGAGAAGTGATGGCTGGCTCACCCTAAGATCACCTAACTCAACTCCATTGCCCAACACCTTTCTCCAGGAGCTTAACTATGTGGTTTCCTTTTTGAGTTAATTCTCCCCCAATCTGCATTTTTAGTCTTCACGGAGAACAGGTGGGGAAGAGTATCTCATGGGCTACCAGTGAGGGATGGAGGTTCATCTGTGGAATGTGAAGCCGACATCTAGAGCTAGAGGACTCCAGAGCAGATTCTCATTCCTTCCTGGCAGCTGAGAGAGCGAGCTGATAGCATGAAATATACTTCAATATCACTGTCTTTATTGCATCAGACATTTTTCTCTCAAAAGATTTGACTTTACAATCTGGGAATGAACACACATGCTTTCAAACAATGTTGATCCACAGAAAACCTTTGTTGAAAGAATAAATCCAACTTTTGACAGCCAAGTTGATCTCCAGTCATCCAGAGATAAGAGGAAGGTGGCTGCTTTCTCTCTCTTTTTCTGGCCATACCATGTGGCTGGTGGGATCTTAGTCCCCAAACCAGGAGTTGAACCTGGGCCCATGACAGTGAAAATGCAAAATCCTAACCACTGGACTGCCAGGGAATTCCCAAGGGTGGTTTCTCTTTTTCTGTGTCCTTAGGTCAGTCCTCTTTCTTGAGCTTAACATACTTAAATGTTATTGGTGGTGTTCAGTTGCAAAGTCATGTCCGACTTTCTTCAACCCCATGGACTGCAGCACACCAAGCCTCCCTGTCTCTCACTATCTCATAGTTTGCCCAAGTTCATGTCCATTGCATCAGTGATGCCATCCAGTCATCTCATCCTCTCCTCCTGCCCTCAATCTTTCCCAGCGTCAGGGTCTTTTCCAATGATTTGGCTCTTCACATCAGGTGGCCAAAGTATTGGAACTTCAGCATCAGCCCTTCCAACGAGTATTCAGGGTTGATTTCCTTTCTTTAGGATTTACTGGTTTGATCCTCTTGCTATCCAAGGGACACTCAAGAGTCTTCTCCAGTACCGCAATTCAAAAACATCAATTCCTCAGCACTGAGCTCACATCCGTACATGACTACAGGGAAGATGTACTCCACTGGAGGAGAGAAGCGCAAACTACTCCACTATTCTTGCCTTGAGAACCCTATGAACACGATAAGAAGGCAAATGTTGGTGATCCACTCTCAAATTGTCTTCTTTTGAATCTGGCACAGGTGTGTACATCAGTCTCTACCCTTCAGTTCAGTCGCTCAGTCGTGTCCAACTCTTTGCCACCCCATGAATCACAGCATGCCAGGCCTCCCTGTCCATCACCAACTCCGGGAGTTCACTCAGACTTACGTCCATCGAGTTGGTGATGCCATCCAGCTGTCTCATCCTGTCGTCCCCTTCTCCTCCTGCCCCCAATCCCTCCCAGCATCAGAGTCTTTTCCAATGAGTCAACTCTTCACATCAAGTGGCCAAAGTATTGGAGTTTCAGCTTCAGCATCAGTCCTTCCAATGAACACCCAGGACTGATTTCCTTTAGGATGGACTGGTTGGACCTCCTTGCAGTCCAAGGGACTCTCACGAGTCTTCTCCAACACCACAGTTTGAAAGCATTAATTCTTCGGTGCTCAGCTTACTTCACAGTCCAACTCTCACATCCATACATGAAAAACCATACTGGAAAAACCATAACCTTGACTAGACGGACCTTCACTGGCAAAGTAATATCTCTGCTTTTGAATATGCTATCTAGGTTGGTCATAACTTTCCTTCCAAGGAGTAAGCGTTCTTTAATTTCATGGCTGCAATCACCATCTGCAGTGATTTTGGAGCCCAGAAAAATAAAGTCTGACACTTTTCCCACTGTTTCTCTATTTCCCATGAAGTGATGGGACCAGATGCCATGATCCTAGTTTTCTGAATGCTGAGCTTTAAGCCAACTTTTTCACCCTCCTCTTTCACTTTCATCAGGAGGTCTTTAGTTCCTCTTCACTTTCTGCCATAAGGGTGGTGTCATCTGCGTATCTGAGGTGATTGATATTTCTCCTGGCAATCTTGATTCCAGCTTGTGCTTCTGCCAGCCCAGCGTTTCTCATGATGTACTCTGCATAGAAGTTAAATGAGCAGGGTGACAATATACAGCCTTGATGTACTCCTTTTCCTGTTTGGAACCAGTCTGTTGTTCCATGTCCAGTTCTAACTGTTGCTTCCTGACCTGCATACAGGTTTCTCAAGAGGCAGGTCAGGTGGTCTGGTATTCCCTTAACAGCCCTCAAAAATAGGTAGAAAATGAAATGATAGCAAAGGAGTCCTCTTCTGGGAAATGCTGAATGAATACTGTTTGTTGAATGACTAAGTGACTCACCAACTCTCTGCCACCACAATTCTGCAGCTGCTACTGCCCTTCCTGTAGAGGCTCTGCCCACTAACCCACATGCCAGTCCAGATGCTAAGAGACCAGGTCCTGCTCAGTATTTAGTCCTTCTGTGTCCAGAGACTCAGTATAAGTCTAGGCCTGGACAGGGAAGAAAAGTGAAAGAGTAACAAGCTTTAACTGACTGTGTTGTAAATGTCTAATGAGATGCTGGAGGGATTAATGAAAAGAGCAGTTTTATTCAGCATGCCTCTTCATGCTCTGAGAAGAATAATTACAAAATCCCCTAGTGCCTCCAAACTTCCCCTGTAAATTTAAACAAAAGCAAAACCACAATACCAAGAGAATTGACAAATGGGCCCCAAATCACACGATTGGAACCACATTTGGAAAATATGAGCTAATAGAATTATGAAGTGTAAAAAGAGGCTGAAAGAGGAATTAGAGAGTGTCAAGGATCTTGGGGACAAATGAATCCAGCCCCTCATATTACAGATGAAATGCTGAAGTGTTAGAATGAGGAAGGGACTTGTAAAGTTACACAGCTGTTGGTATGAGCACTGGGCAGGAACCCATCACAGTAGTGGATAGAGCAGGAAGATGTAATTGCCTCATTTAGTTCCCTGTAGGCACAGAAGTAGTCTCACTAGTAAGCCCAAGTAATGACAGTGACTCATCCAGTTAACATGGCACAGAGGTTTGAAATGAAAACCTCCAGGTGGACCCTGAGCTGTGTGGTCCTGTAGCCACAGTTAGCTCGCCTGAACATGTTCATCAGAACTCTGCAGAGTGTGGTATTACAGAGCCGATGTCTGAAGCAAGGTTTACCTTCGTGGTGAGATTTTTTCCTTCTTGTCAAGAGGGAAAGCCCAGCAGGCACAAGTTCCTTAGCCCCTTGTCTGGAACCAGAGGCAGTGGAGGAGGAAGCAGACCCAGGTCTCTCAGAGAGAGGTGATGGTACCAGGGAGGGAGACGGGGGTCTCGGCTAAGTCTCTGAGGCCACGACACTCACAAGCCACTAATCTTCTGAACACATGAGATTGCTATTTTACAGCTAACAAAGAGTGGCTCCTGGAGTTTTGCCAAGTGCCCATGAGACGATGGAGGGAGTGGCCGTCCTGTGGGGATAGCTACTGATCAGGTCAGGACTATGCCTGGGTTTCTGACTCCTGGTGCAGTGCTCTTTCTCCAAGAAGGAATGAAATATGGCAATGAAAAAGGCAGTTTATGAACAACACAGCAAATGATGAGCCTAGGGAGAAGGATAAAGTGGGCTGGAGATGACCCTCCCCGTACATGTATTCATTGTGTGGCCACAGGATGTAAAGGAAGCAACCTTGGGAGTCTCGCCCTTGCTCTTCCTGTGTTGGGGATGGTGGTCTTGCTCCAGGGATCTGTGTGCAGCTTTTGCTTGCTTTTTTCTCAGGTTTCTGCTCAAATGTCACCTCCTCAGAGAAGCTTTCCCTGAACACCATATATAAAATAATTCACCCTCTTTTCCCTGTGTGTATGTGCTCAGTCACATCTGACTCATTGCAACCCCATGAACTGTAGCCCGCCAGGCCCCTCTATCCATGGGATTTCCTGGGCAAGAGTATTAGAGTGGGCTACCATTTCCTTTTCCAGGGGATCTTCCTAACCCAGGGATTGAACCTGCATCTCCTGCCTGGCAGGGGGGTTCTTTGCCACTGAGCTACCTGGGAAGTCCTTCTCATCCCTGATCCCTCTGTAACACTTCCCTGGAGAGCTTCTAGGAAGAAAGGCAGAGCAGATAACCAAATCAATCCCTGTATTGCCCATATCCACCAACAGGATGTAAGCACCACGAGGATGTGGATTTCACCTGTCCCCTTCACCACTGGATCCTCAGCTTAGTAATACTTGGGGCTTAGAAGGCACTCAGTCAGCTGTTGTTGCTGTTTAGTTGCTAAGTTGTGTCCAGCTCTTTTGTGACCCCATGGAGTGTAGCCCACCAGGCTCCCCTGTTCATGGGATTCTCCAGGCAAGAATACTGGAGTGGGTTGCCATTTGCTTCTCCAGGGGATCTTCCCAACCCAGGGATTGAACCCAGGTCTCTTGCATTGGCAGGCAGGTTCTTTACCACTGAGCCACTGGGAATGAGTAGTCGTCAATAAATAAGTGAATGAATGAATGAAAATGGAAGCAGTTCATGGATTTAGAGAGTTCAACCATGGTCTCTTGGAGGTATTTCTCACAGCTTCCCATACTTTTATTCTTGTCTGTCTGTTCATAATACGATTTCTCTCCTGGTTTTGGTTGCTGTTCCTTAGCCTCCTTCATTGCATCTGTTTGCTTACCTATCTCTAATATGGGCTTCCCCGGTGGCTCAGTCAGTGAAGAATCTGCCTGCAGTGCTGGAGACCTGGCTTTGATCCCTGGGTTGGGAAGATCCCCTGAAGAAGGAAATGGCAACCCACTCCAGTATTCTTGCCTGGAGAATCCCATGGACAGAGGAGCCTGGTGGGCTACAGTCCATGGGGTTGCAAAGAGTCAGATGCGACTGAGCAGACTTTCACTTTCACTTTCGCCTTTAATACATGTGTTAAGTGCTCTACATAATTACCCCTATTTAATATTAAACAAGTCCACAGAGTTGTGTAATGGATTAGGCTGACTTTACCTGCAAGGATCTTGGTCAAGTTGTTTGAACTGTCTAAGCCTCAAAGTCATGAAACTCCTCAGTGGCAGGCTGGGCTCAATCGTGACAGTGCAGAGCATTCTTGGGTTGTATTGATACGTATCACATTCTCAGCAGTGACCGGGTCTTTGGAGACTTGATAAATGTTGACTCATTCTGACTGTTGGGCAGGGCTGGGAGTGTGCATTCAGATGGATCCTTGCAAGAAATAGATAGCATCTTTATGAGTATGACCGAGGGGAGTTGAATAAAGCAGCAGGGAGAAGGTCACTACCAGAACTCAGAGGGAGCTCCAGTTGTAGGCAGGGCCTCCAACAGACCTGAACTTTTAGACCTGAGCCCCTTCCTAAGGTCTTGGAGAGGGAGGTTAGCAATGTATTCCGTGTGGTCATATGGTTTTGTGAAAGTGAGATATATAAACCACAGTTGGCTAAGATCTCTGTACTTTTCCACTTGGACTGTGGCTTCATCACATTTCCCTTCCTGTTGGGTGGAGTATTTTAAATCTAGCTAAGGCGATGTTGTGGAGCTATGGTGGCTCAGATGGTAAAGGATCCTCCCTGTAATGCAGGAGGCCTGGGTTCAGTCCCTGGGTCAAGAAGATGCCCTGGAGAAGGAAATGGCATGCCAGTATTCTTGCCTGGAGACTCCCAGGGACAGAGAAGTCTGGCTGGCAGGCTACAGTCCATGGGATCTCAAGGAGATGTTGAGTCTAATGTATGTTTTAATCTGTGAAATGCATACATATGTGCCAGCTTCCACTTTAAAAAAAGTTTGGCATGTTAATAATGCAGTATTCAAACAGCTAAAGAAAGATCAAATTCCTTTCTTTTTAAAATGGAAAATATAAATAATTCCAGTTGTTGTAAGCATTGCCATATAGAAATGGCCTCCAGGAGGACTCCTAGCAACTTCGGTGATAACTCACCCAGGTATTGTGACACAAAATTGCAAGACCTTGGGCTGAATTGCCACAAAAATGTGTCTTATGGATGGATACTCGCCGCCAGAAGCATGGGAGTAGTGGAGAGAGAGGGAAATTTGAAATGTACAAAGTCGGACCTAGTCTGTCGAAATTCTTCCAGCCCACAGACATGTAATGGTATAAGCGAGAGTTCAGTTTGCATTGACCTCCTGGTCTAAACAGAAATATTCTCCTATCAGGAAGAAATCCTAGTTTACTCTCTCTGTGTGTGTGTTCAGTTGTGTCTGACTCTTTGCAACCCCAAGGACTGTATAGCTTGCCAGGCTGCTCTATCCATGAAATTTTCCAGGCAAGAATACTGGAGTGGGATGCCATTTCCTACTCCAGGCAATCTTCCTGATCCAGGGACTGAACCTGAGTCTCCTGCATTGCCAGGTTGATTCTTTACCACTGCGCCACTTGGAAAGCCTGGAAAGTTTACTCTAGTCCCATTAAAAAAAAAGTTTGGCATGTTAATAATGCAGTATTCAAATAGCTAAAGAAAGATCAAATTATTTTCTTAAATTGAAAACATTACCAAGTTAATGAAACTTCATGATAATAAAGAGTAGGCAGATAAAAACTTACAAAGGTATTATGGAGGTATGTATGTGTCGACTGAAAAATAAATGCACAGTGTAGAGGTCGAGAATTATGATTTACTTGGTGGACAAAACTGAGGACATCAGACAGGAAGACGGCCTCTCAGATAGCTCTGAGGGACTGCTCTGAAGAGGTAAGGGAGGAGCCAGGATACACAGGAGCTTTTGCAACAAAGACCAGGTAGTTGGAACATCAAAAGACTCTGGCTAATTAAAGAACAACCAGACACCTCAAGTTAATGAATCTGTCATTTTCTGTGTAGGAAAGGGCAGGAGTCTGGGCTCACTGAAATCACTCCTGAGATGCGCACCTTAACTGTCTAGGGCCAGCACCCTGCTTTTCTCCACCCTGAACCCCCTCAGGGTGCACAGTTGGGGGTGGCTACACTGACTGCTTCCTTGGTGGCTCAGCCAGTAAAGAATCTGCCTGCCGATGCAGGAGATGCAAGAGATGTAGATTCGATTCATGGGTCAGGAAGATCCCCTGGAGAAGGGAATGGCAACCCACTTCAGAATTCCTATAGAAGGAATTCTATGCGAAATTCCATAGATACAGGAGCTTGATGGCCAGGGGTGGCAGCCGAGAGGAGCTACCCTACATCCAAGGAGTGGTGGCTGCGTGGGCGCAGGAGGGCCGAGACGAGCTACTCCATGTTTCAAGGTCAGGAAGGGTGGCGGTGAGGAGATACCCCTCGTCCAAGGTAAGAGACCTAAGTAAGACAGTAGGTGTTGCAAGGCATCAGAGGGCAGACACACTGGAACCATAATCACAGAAAACTAGTCAATCTAATCACATTAGGACCACAGCCTTGTCTAACTCAATGAAACTAAGCCATGTCCTGTGGGGCTACCCAAGATGGGCGGGTCATGGTGGAGAGGTCTGACAGAATGTGTTCCACTGGAGAAGGGAATGGAAACCACTTCAGTATTCTTGACTTGAGACCCCCATGAACAGTATGAAAAGGCAAAATGATAGGATACTGAAAGAGGAATTCCCCAGGTCGGTAGGTGCCCAATATGCTACTGGAGATCAGTGGAGAAATAACTCTAGGCAGAATGAAGGGATGGAACCAAAGCAAAACCAATAACCAGCTGTGGATGTGACTGGTGATAGAAGCAAGGTCCAATACTGTAAAGAGCAATATTGCATAGGAACCTGGAATGTTAGGTCCATGAGACTGGAATGGGTGAATTTAACTCAGATGACCATTATATCTACTACTGTGGGCACGAATCCCTTAGAAGAAATGGAGTAGCCATCATGGTCAACAAAAGAGTGTGAAATGCAGTACTTGGATGCAATCTCAAAAACGACAGAATGATCTCTGCCCATTTCCAAGGCAAACCATTCAATATCACAGTAATCCAAGTCTATGCCCCAACCAGTAACGCTGAAGAAGCTGAAGTTGAACGGTTCTATGAAGACCTACAAGGCCTTTTAGAACTAAAACCCCAAAAAAGATGTCCTTTTGATTATAGGGGACTGGAATGCAAAAGTAGGAAGTCAAGAATCACCTGGAGTAACAGGCAAATTTGGCCTTGGAATACGGAATGAAGCAGGGCAAAGGCTAATAGAGTTTTGCCAAGAGAATGTACTGGTCATAGCAAACACCCTCTTCCAACAACACAAGAGAAGACTCTACACATGGACATCACCAGATGGGCAACACCAAAATCAGATTGATTATATTCTTTGCAGCCAAAGATGGAGAAGCTCTATATAGTCAGCAAAAACAAGACTGGGGGCTGACTGTGGCTCAGATCATGAACTCCTCATTGCCAAATTCAGACTTAAATTGAAGAAAGTAGGGGAAACCACTAGACCACTCAGGTATGACCTAAATCAAATCCCTTATGATTATACAGTGGAAGTGAGAAATAGATTTAAGGGACTAGATCTGATAGAGTGCCTGATGAACTATGGATGGAGATTCCTAACATTGTACAGGAGATAGGGATCAAGACCATCCCCATGGAAAAGAAATGCAAAAAAGCAAAATGGCTGTCTGGGGAGGCCTTACAAATAGCTGTGAAAAGAGAAGTGAAAAGCAAAGGAGAAAAGGAAAGATATAAGCATCTGAATACAGAATTCCAAAGAATAGCAAGAAGAGATAAGAAAGCCTTCCTCAGCGATCAGTGCAAAGAAATAGAGGAAAACAACAGAATGGGAAAGACTAGAGATCTCTTCAAGAAAATTAGAGATACCAAGGGAACGTTTCATGCAAAGATGGGCTCAGTAAAGGACAGAAATGGTATGGACCTAACAGAAGCAGAAGATATTAAGAGGTGGCAAGAATACACAGAAGAACTCTACAAGAAAGATCTTCATGACCCAGATAATCACAATGGTATGGTCACTCACCTGGAGCCAGACATCCTGGAATGTGAAGTCAAGTGGGCCTTAGAAAGCATCACTATGAACAAAGCTAGTGGAGGTGATGGAATTCCAGTGGAGCTATTTCAAGTCCCAAAAGATGATGCTGTGAAAGTGCTGCACTCAATATGCCAGCAAATTTGGAAAACTCAGCAGTGGCCACAGGACTGGAAAAGGTCAGTTTTCATCCCAAACCCAAAGAAAGGCAACGCCAAAGAATGCTCAAACTACTGCACAATTGCACTCATCTCACATGCTAGTAAAGTAATGCTCAAAATTCTCCAAGCCAGGCTTCAGCAATACATGAACTATGAACTTCCAGATGTTCAAGCTGATTTTAGAAAAGGCAGAGGAACAAGAGATCAAATTTCCAACATCCGCTGGATCATCGAAAGGGCAAGAGAGTTCCAGAAAAACATTGACTTCTGCTTTATTGACTATGCCAAAACCTTTGACTGTGTGGAAAGTTTCCACAAGAAACTGTGGAAAATTCTGAAAGAGATGGGAATACCAGACCACCTGACCTGCCTCTCGAGAAACCTGTATGCAGGTCAGGAAGCAACAGTTAGAACCAGACATGGAACAACAGACTGGTTCCAAATAGGAAAAGGAGTACATCAAGGCTGTATATTGTCACCCTGCTTATTTAACTTCTATGCAGAGTACATCATGAGAAACGCTGGGCTGGATGAAGCACAAGCTGGAATCAAGATTGCCAGGAGAAATATCAATCACCTCAGATACGCAGATGACACCACCCTTATGGCAGAAAGTGAAGAGGAACTAAGAAGCCTCTTGATGAAAGTGAAAGAGGAAAGTGAAAAAGTTGGCTTAAAGCTCAACGTTCAGAAAACGAAGATCATGGCATCTGGTCCCATCACCTCATGGCAAATAGATGGGGAAACAGTGGAAACAGTGTTAGACTTTATTTTGGGGGGCTCCAAGATCACTGCAGATGATGATTGCAGCCATGAAATTAAAAAACGCTTACTCCTTGGAAGGAAAGTTATGACCAACCTAGATAGCATATTAAAAAGCAGAGACATTACTTTGCCAACAAAGATCTGTCTAGTTAAGGCTATGGTTTTTCCAGTGGTCATGTATGGATGTGAGATTTGGACTGTAAAGAAAGCTGAGCACTGAAGAATTTATGCTTTTGAACTGTGGTGTTGGAGAAGGCTCTTGAGAGTCCCGTGGACTGCAAGGAGATCCAACCAGTCCATTCTAAAGGAGATCAGTCCTGGGTATTCTTTGGAAGGAATGATGCTAAAGCTGAAACTCCAGTACTTTGGCCACCTCATGTGAAGAGCTGACTCATTGGAAAAGACTCTGCTGCTGGGAGGGATTGGGGGCAGGAGGAGAAGGGGATGACAGAGGATGAGATGGCTGGATGGCATCACTGACTCGATGGAAGTGAGTCTGAGTGAACTCCAGGAGTTGGTGAGGGACAGGGAGGCCTGGCATACTCTGATTCATGGGGTCACAAACAGTCGGACACAACTGAGTAACTGAACTGAACTGAGGACCTTGATGGGCTGCTGTCCATGGGCTTGGAAAGAGTAAGACATGACTCAGCACGTGTGCACACGCACGCGCACACACATACACACTGACTGCAGGCTTGTTGGCTGCAGTGTCCTTTGGGCTTCCCTCATAGCTATGGGCTTCCCTCATGGCTCAGTTGGTAAAGAATCTGCCTGTAATGCAGAAGACCCTGTTTCGATTACTTGGTCGGGAAGATCCCCTGGAGAAGGGTTAGGCTACCCACTCCACTATTTTTGGCTTTCCTTGTGGCTCAGCTGGTAAAGAATCCACCTGCATTGTGGGAGACCTGGGTTTGATCCCTGGGTTGGGAAGATCCCCTGGAGAAGGGAGAGGCTACGCACTCCAGCATTCAGGCCTCAAGAATTCCATGGACTGTATAGTCCTGTTAGGCAGGTAGAACAGGGAAGAGGAGTCCAAAATGGCAGTGGCTACAGACAAAGAAGGGGAAAGCCCGCGAAAATGAAACAAAAGAAGGTCCGAGGACCGGAGTGAGGACCTCAGGTAAAACAAACAACACTCCTGCCTGGCCCAATTTACATAGGACAGGCCCAGGGAGAGATAAACATATAAATAGAGGAGCCAGAGCCAGCTCTTTCTCTCTCTCCCACATGCTGGGGTGCTCTTCTCCTCATGTTGATTAGATTGACGTGCCCTCACCTCGAAGATGGATTTTCCTGCTATCTTCTAAATAAAATAGAGCTGTAACACTGAGCTATAACACTGATTTGTCTAAGAGCTATGACACAGTCCATTTGAGACCTGAGAGCTATAACACGGTCTATCCAAGACCTGAGAGCTGTGACTCGCTGAGGGGGCTTTAATGTCTGTCACTGCAAATCTTTGTTGTGACGAGACAAAGAATCGAGGAACATACACTCGCGTGACAGTCCCTGGGGTCGCAAAGAGTTGGACTCGGCTGAGCGACTTTCATTTCGTTTACTGATAGGGCGGGCAATATTTTTCATCCACATTTAGAGTTTTTGAAAGTCATATCATCCTTAAGTTTGAGACTGGAAAGTTGTTGCAATTTCTCTTATTCTAAAAAGATAATCATTTTATACCTAATTTCATATTCTTTTCTCAAGGAGGGTTCAAAATGTGTGTAAACTTCCACCCTACAGAACTACTTCTGCCCCTGACTGTGGCTTTGGGTAAAGACCCATAGGCACACCTCTGGTTTTTTTTTTTTTTTTTAATTATTTATTTGTGGCTGTGCCGGGTCTCCATCACCTGGCCTTTTCTCCAGCTGCAGCGAGTGGGGGCTGCTCTCCAGGTTCGGAGTGCGGGCTGCTCCTTGCAGGGGCCTCTCTCGTTGCAGAGCGCAGGCTCTAGCGCGCGTGGGCTTCAGTAGCTGCAGGTCACAGGCCCTCGAGTGAGCACAGGCTCAGTAGTTGTGGTGCAGGTGGTGTAGGAAGGGGGACCCCTTCCAGGGCCCGAAACTGGGCTCTTGTCTAACACTTGGAAATGAATTGTCCAAGGAGACACATCTGCTGACAAAGCAAGAGATTTTATTGGGAAAGGTCACCCGGGTGGAGAGCAGTAGGGTAAGGGAACCCAGGAGAACTGCTTTGCCGTGTGGCTCGCAGTCTCGGGTTTTATGGTGTTGGAATTAGTTTCCGGGTCAATTATTCTAATTGAGAGTCTTTCCTGGTGGTACACACATCGCTCAGCCAAGATGGATGTTAGCGAGAGGGATTCTGGGGAGTGGACAGACACGCGGTGTCTCCTTTCAACCTTTCCCGAACTCTTCCGGTTGGTGGTGGCTTATTAGTCCCCTATTCCTTATTAGGATCTCCTGTCATAAAGCAGTTCATGCAAATGGTTACTATGGTGCCTGGCCAGGGTGGGCGGTTTCAATCAGTGTGCTTCCCCTAACACAGGGGCTTAGTTGTTTTGAGGTGTGCGGGATCTTTCCGGACCAGGGATTGAACCAGGGTCCCCTGCATTGCAAGGTGGATTCTTAACCACTGGACCACCGGGGAAGCCCACCACAGGCCCACCTAAAGGGGAACGTGGCAGTGAGGGAATGGAGGGATACATATGTGGATCTCTATATTCTGCAACCCAAATACATGACAGAGGCGAAGGAAGCCCAGCTATTTCCACCCAGAGAGCTCAGGCCCTCTGGGCAGGAAGCAGAGAGGTGGAGGTGCAAATGGGACATTTCCAGTACAATGGGAAACCTGGCATAGTCTCTGAGCACTCCTTTGTGTAAGAACTGCCCCCTCCCCATGCACTCCTCCCCTTTGAAAAAGGAATGACTGACTTGTGTAGTGAGTGAGTTTCAGACAAGGACTAGCCTGGAAGGGGATCAGCAACCCTGGGTTCTCTTTCACCGGTGTCTGCCTCCCTACGGAGGAGCACCTCCTATGTGCTCAGCAGTTACCCAGCTGTGCCAGTGCATGGCAGGCATCTGCCTAGCCCAGGGGGGCACAGCAGAAAGCTCATCTGAGAAACTGGTTTAGACACGATGATAATAGTCACAATAAATAGCACTGTCGTGATGATCTAGGGCTTCCCAGTGGCACTCGTGGTAAAGAACCTGCCTGCCAACACAGGAGACGTAAGAGATGCGAGTTCGATCCCTGGGTCAGGAAGAAGCCCTGGAGAAGGCAATGGCAATGCACTCCAGTATTCTTGCCTGAAAAATCCCATGGACAGAGGAGCCTGGTAGGCTAGGGTCCATAGGGTCGTGAAGAGTTGGACACGACTGGAGTGACCTAGCATGCGCTTGATGGTCTAGTCTGCCCTCCACATTTTATAGGCAAAAAGTGTATTTTACTCTTCAAATAAATGTCCCATTAGAATATCTACTATGCTTAAGCTTTTTATGATTTTTAGCTTTCCTTCAAATCTCAGTTTTAATTGTATTTGAACATACAGATAACTTCAGCTTTAGGGAACACTGGTGTGAATTACCAGCAAATATAACTGCCAGCAATGGTCTTTCATTTTATTTCAGAAACCTCTGAATCCTAAATCATCATTTCCAGGGAATTCTCTGATGGTCCAGTGGTTAGGACTCAGCGCTTTCACTTTTGAGGGCCCAGGTTCAATCCGGGGTCAGAGAACTAACATTCCATAAGCCCCGTTATGAGGCCAAAAGATAGTCATGATTTCTTAGTGAAATGTCTTCTAATATGAATAAAGACTGGAAAGAATCACTGCATTTTCTTTTAAATATAATATGCATCCCTTCCAAAGACAGAGATTTGTATGATATTGAGACTGGAAGAAATGAAGGGACTTGCCAGGTTTATGATTTCTAAAACAAAGGGTAAAGGCTAAATTAGTTTTTTCAAAGGGCCAAAATGCATTTGTTCCTCAAAAAAGTTTGAAGACAAATTGAGAACAGCAACAACAACACAAGGAGGACAGGTTCTGGCTGGAGTGTGTGTTTCTGGTGAGGGGAGGCTGGTGACACTACTGCCTTTTGCTTGGCCCTGAAGCTCCCGCCAGACTCCCTAGAGACTTTTAAAACCATGAGATGAACTTGGGGATCTCCAGGAGCAGCCCACCCATACCGTGCTGGTCCTAGGAGTTCATTATAAAGTAAAAGCCGCTCAGTCGTGTTGGACTCTTTGCAGCCCCAGGGACTACGCAGTCCATGGAATTCTCCAGGCCAGAATACTGGAATGGGTAGCCTTTCCCTTCTCCAGGGGATCTTCCCAACCCAGGTCTCCTGCACTGCAGGCAGATTCTTTGCCAGCTGAGCCACAAGGGAAGCCCAAGAATTCTGGAATGGGTAGCCCTATCCCCTTTCCAGCAGATCTTCCCGACCCAGGAACTGAGCTAGGGTCTCCTGCATTGCAGATGGATTCTTTACCAACTAAGCTATCAGAGAAGCCCTGTTCATTATAAAGTACTCCTCAAGACGTCTAGGTGAGACACATCCATGCTCCAGATTACCGTATAAAGAGCCTCCAGGACCAAAATCCTCAGGAACGACAGTGGGAGCAGGGCAGCACTTGGAGGAGGGAGGTTCAGTCTTGTCTGAGCTGCTGAGAGGCCAGGGAGAGCTGGTTATTCTGCAATCGGATTAACTAGTTGTCCTTTAGTGTTGGAGACAAAATTGAGGAATCTGTGGTTGGATCTATTATGTCCGAAGTGATAAATTGGGCAAACGACTGCTTTTTGTATCAGTTCACAGAATAAATAAGGATATTTGACTTGAAAAGCTTGTCAACAGCTTGACCCCACAGCCGTTGCTTGCTCTGTTCTCATAAAAGAAAAAACTTGAGGCTTTCAAAGCATGGTCCCTGGAAGAGCAGCATCGGCTCCAGTAGACAGACTGCATGAAATTCACAGAATCTCACGTGAGATTCACAGGAGATTTCAGTGAGAGTCTTTGTGACCTGTATGCACAGCAAACTAAGCTACAGAGTTCAAATCACAAGCTGACTATGCACCAGGCCGGGAGAAGCTGTGCCCTCAGTCCCAGCTACCCTGTGAAGTGAAAGTGAAGTTGCTCAGTCGTGTCCGACTCTCTGCGACCCCATGGACTGTACAGGCTTCTTCATCCACGGGATTTTCCAGGCAAGGATACTGGAGTGAGTTGCCCTTTCCTTCTCCAGCTACCCTGTAAACGAGCCATAAAATGATGGCACGGTGACCAGGTGGTCTGCTATCAACACACGAGTCTTGAGGAAGCTCTTAACCAATTCACCAACAACAGCATCACGGATCAGTTCTTTGCAACCTGCATTTCACTGTGACTCAGGGCTCAGCTTGTGCAGCTGAAGGATGCTCTCCTTTAATGTCCTACTGTCTTCCTTCCTGCTGGCCCCTCCTTCTCCACCACTCTCAGTTCATATTACCATTAATTATAACCCTGCATATGCTGCCTTCTCTGATAACACAGAGAGTGTCTCTGCCCCGCTGAACTCTGGGCACTTTCCTCTCCCATTTTCTAAGAGCAGTAGCGATGCCATGGCAACGCCTAATCCCTAACATCACGATGGGGGTGTGGTCGATGAGAGATTTAGAGCAGGTGTTCTTGAAAAAGGAAACAAAGAATAAGCCCGGTGAAGGGAGAAATGAAAGGGTAATGTTCTAGATCAGTACTTCTCCGACTGTTGTATGCAAAAATCACCCAGGGACTAGCCGGCTTAGATTCAGGTGGTCAGGGATGGTATCAGAGAATCTGGAGCCCTTACAAAATGTCAAGGGATGCAGATGACTACTGGTCCAAGGACCAGAGTTTGAATTGTAAGTTTAACATGCAACGTGAGGGCAAGGATCTTGCTATGAGAGTCTCTGTGATATCAAGATCACGTGTCTTCCCCAGAAAAGATGTCTGATACGTTAGTACGTACTTACTGAATTAAACACTTTTATCTGAGATACCATGCTGTGTGCTTGAATTATCATAATAATCCTGCATAATACAAAAATACGTCAGTTTTGGTTATAAAAGTGAGGCTGATGTGATATGCCTTTGCTGACAAAGGTTTGTGTAGTCAAAGCTATGGTTTTTCCAGTAGTCATGTATGGATGTGAGAGTTGGATTATAAAGAACGCTGAGTGCTGAAGAATTGATGCTTTTGAACTGTGTTGTTGGAGAAGACTCTTGAGAGTCCCTTGGACTGCAAGGAGGTCCAACCAGTCCATCCTAAAGGAGATCAGTCCTGGGTGTTCATTGGAAGGACTGATGTTGAAGCTGAAACTCCAATACTTTGGCTACCTGATGCAAAGAACTGATTCACTGGAAAAGACCCTGATGTTGGGAAAGATTGAAGGCAGGAGGAAAAGGGGATGACAGATGATGAGATGGCTGGATGGCATCACCAACTCGATGGACATGAGTTTGAGTAGGCTCTGGGAGTTGGTGATGGACAGGGAGGCCTGGCTTGCTGCAGTCCATGGGGTCTGAGAGAGTCCGACATGACTAAGCAACTGGACTGAACTGAATGCTATATGCACTGAGGCACAGAGAGGTTGAGTTACTTGCTCAACGTCATACAGTTACTTTGGCAAGTTGTTGCTTACCAAATATCCCATGCCCTCCCCTGTATTTCCCAACCTCCCTTGCAGTCAGTTGGAAAAGGAAACAACAACTCACTCCAGTATTCTTGCCTGGAGAATCCCATGGACAGAGGAGCCTGGCAGGCTATAGTCCATAGGGTTGCAAAGAGTCAGACATAACTTAGGAGCTAAACAAACAACAACAACAACTTGAAGTTGATTGAAGCTGTTGAACTAATTCTGGCCAAAGGACAGCTGGGGACATGACATATGTCCCCTCCTAGCTGAAGCAACTAAGAGCCAGCCCTCTCTCCTCCTCCGCCCCTCCCTTCTCTGTTTTGTACTCTGACATCTAAAACATGGCCCCCAAGGCAAGATGAGCAGGAGTGCTGCCCAACCTGCAGTAGACTTCAACAGAGATCTTTGCTGAATTGAAGCCACTACAAATTTAGCTTTGTTATCAGATTATTCCAAAAAGTATAGGCTTGGTGTTGCTGTCAGCCCACTCTATTGTATAATCGGCTTTTGGGGACTTCCCAGGTGGCGCTAGTGGTAAGGAACCTGCCTGCCAATGCAGGAGACAGAAGAGCCCTGGGTCAGGAAGATCCCCTGGAGGAGGGCATGGCAACCCACTGCAGCATTCTTGCCTGGAGGATCTCATGGACAGAGGAGCCTGGTGGGCTACAGTCCATGGAGTTGCAAAGAGTTGATGGGACTGAATTGACTTAGCATGCACACACACATTAGGTCCCTGGAAGGTGAGCATAACCTAAATGCATTCTAGATGAGGCAAACCACAGTACTGCCTGTCAGTCTAGCCTGGATAATAGCAGACACTGGGGCTGTGATAAATGAATGGCCAGTGACTTGAGAAACGTCTGAAGACATGAACCGCAGAAGCCCAGTGACTGTCCCCTATGACTTGGTGAAGTTTCATTCCCTGACAAGAACCATAAAAAGGCATGTCTTCAAGCATGGTTGCTAAGTCACTTCAGTCATGCCTGACTCTCTGCAACCCTATGGACTGTAGCCCTCCAGGCTTCTCAGTCCATGGAATTCTCCGGGAAAGAATTAGAATGAAGAAAACCTTGTTTTTAGAGATTTTATGGGCTCCATTCATGAACTGAAAGAAATCTTCTTTTTAGAACAATTTTAATGCACACCTCAAGTAACTGACTTTACAACCTCTGTTAAATCATTCAATAAATGGGGAATGTGGTTTGTGTACACAATGGCACATGGATTTCTGTGTCCCTAATAAGATGCATCATTCTACTTGGATATAAACATCAAAATCACATGACTACTGTTTACATTTTTCTAGGGATATGGAGTGGAACAGAAAGGATTAGCATAACTGACCTAATAAGGCATGGAAAACCTGAAAAAGTACACAGAAATCAAGTCAGTAGTGAGCCTTTCCACTCTTTCCCTCCCCAACCCAATTTCCGTCTCTGCTACGGATGCCTGTCCAAGATGTCTTTACTGGCAAGATGGCTTAGCGCTGCAAGGACCAACTGTTCTCTCGTCTGAGAAACAATTTGCATCAAATGGAGAAATAAAATGACCTATCCATTCTATGGTGTAAACTCTTACATCTGTAAACACAGCACTATATACATATAAACAGATCATCAGGAAGTGAGATTTATCCCAGGGATACCAGGAAGATTTAACACAAGAAAATTTTATTTAATACACTACATTAGGATTTTAGAATTTACATTAGAAAAAAGTTAACTCGAATATGTAATTTAGTTATGGAAAATAATCTAAGTGACTTATGAGTAGAAGAGAGTTGCCCCAAACTGATAAAATGTAACTTCCCAAAACCTAAAGCAAAAATTGTGCTTTAAATGGAATGCGGAAACTCTAAGGAACTTTTACCTCTTCCCATGTTTCTTTCTTTTAAGCTCTAGTCTATGGCTTACATAGAAAATATAAAGATCCCAATTTTCATTTTTCATTTCATTTTACACTAGTTGGAGAAGGCAATGGCAACTCACTCCAGTACTCTTGCCTGGAAAATCCCACGGATGGAGGAGCCTGGTAGGCTGCAGTCCATGGGGACGCTAAGGGTCAGACATGACTGAGCGACTTCACTTTCACTTTTCACTTTCATGCATTGGAGAAGGAAATAGCAACCCACTCCAGTATTCTTGCCTGGTGGGCTGCCGTCTATGAAGTCACACAGAGTTGGACTTGACTGAAGTGACTTAGCAGCAGCAGCAGCAGTTACACTGGTTAGGATTTCTTTTCGACAGTTGAATAGAATGGTGAGAGGAACATTACTACTAGAGCCACTTCCATGGTTGATGTATAGAATCCGACTGATTTTTAAAATACTGAATTTGTATTTGGCAATTCTCCTGACCTCTTTAAAATTCTTTCTTCTTCCTTCATGTCTTTAATTGATTATGCAAACTATACAGTTCTTATTGTTACTGTGAATGAGAACTGTTCTCCAAAAAAGGGGAATAGCAAAACATTATTGTCCAGCACATTTTCTATTTTATTTTCAAACTAATTATCAGATTATTGGGATCTTACCAGACTGAGTGATAGCCACGTTATCATTGATTACAATTTTCCTCAAATGCATCTAAGAGTTTCATGATTTTCTAATCAAAATCTCAACAGGGATTGGTGAGCTGATTTTAATATGCATATGAAACAGCCAAGAGCCAAGGGTAGTCTTAGAATATCTGCCAGGACTAATTTTCTGTACATTTTTGTCAATGGTAAACCATCTCAGAATTACTGAAGAAGAATCACAATAAGCTGTGTAGTGCAGCAGCACAGAGACTCAACCACAGAGACAGAACCACACAGATACGGAACCTGCATATATGGAAGGCGTGTTACACACAGGTAGACAGTCTCCCTGATAATGGGGGTTTGACAACTGAGTGATTCACCTGGAACTGACTTTCCTGAGGCTATGAATCTCATATGAGTTCAGGTGTTATATTTTTAGAAAATCGGAACCAGATCCTTTTGAAAGCCAGAGAAGGGAATGGCAACCCACTCCAGTATTCCTGCCTGGAGAATACCATGGACAGAGGAGCCTGGTGGGCTACAGTCCATGGGGTGGCAAAGTTGGACACGACCTAGCCAACAAAGCACCATTAGCACCATCTCACTAGGGATCAGGGAAAGGCAGACAAAGCAATATATTGCCCCTTCAAGCTTAGATATTACCAAACAGCAAGCTGAGGTTTCTCTTTCTCCATACCTTCACTAGCTCCTAGCAGACTGTTGCCATTACACAATCATCGGATTGGCAGGTTGCTTCCCCACCAGTAGCTGCTACCGCATGCCTCCAGCATTCAGCCTGCGGTCCAGCCTGTCAGACATCATCAGTGGCTGTGAGGCTGTTCTCTTGAAGCCCCTTTGGAAGGTTGTGCAGCCACTTCTGGGCAGTGGGTTGTGAGTGGAAGTGCTGCATATTTTCGACCCGAGCAAGACCTTCCACTCCCGTCTGTCCCTGTCCCGGTAACGGAGGAGCCCACGTGGTTCAGATGGTGCAGAGGCGAGCGGCCCCTCCAGCAGGCTGGGTCCCTGACGGACTGTGAATACAGCGTGGATGACTGCTAAACATCTGTTTGGTTGACCATCTATGCTTGCAAAATAAAGAACCTCCAAAAATCCCATGTGCAATCATTTAAGGGAGATCTAGAAGTTGTACTGTTTGCAGAGTAGTAATACAGAACCTGGAAGCAGAAGTGACATTCCCTAAATGTGAGTAAAAGCCTCGCCTGGCCTAGATTTAGAGACACACACAGATAAATGAAATTCGACCCTTTCCATCAAGAAATCCAGACAAGTAAGCTAATACTTATGATAGAGTCATTTCCCTTTGTCCTATCCTATTCAATACAATAAAACACTAGACACATATGGGTAATGAACACTTGAAATGTGGCGAGGGTGACTGGAGAACTGAATTTTTTAAACTGAAGCAGTACAATCTTTCCACTAAACACACAAGTATTCTGATAGGACTATATCGCATTACAACTAAAAATTTAGCATCAGAACTGAAACATGTTTTAAGCTTAAAATATACCAGACTTCTGAAACTTCATTTAAAGTATACATATGTATTATGTATACATACACCCTTTGTGTTTACACACAGAAAATATCTCAGTAGGTTTTATGTTGAAATATGGGTAAATCACATTTTGAATGTATTGAGGCAAAACATTTTCTCATCTGCTCTTTCTACTGTCTTATGTGTGGCTACTAGGTAGTCAAGAATATGTATACGTATTATATTTGGACGGCACTGGTCATATTAGACTACTTTAAGAGTATGTCTGTTATGTGCTGGAACCTCAGGAGGGCAATTTATGCAGACACCTGTGACAATGTAGTGCTCTATATATGTTAAGGTGGAGAGGTTCACAGACACAAGGAAGGGTACCACGGGGCTTCCTGCCACAAGGTCCCGTCCACTACTTCACTCACTGGCATGTGAACCTGCTGAACAGGTTATATTAACTTTTCTGAGCTTTTTTTCTTAAAATACGTAGATTAGTGAGGGCCATTTCCCAGCTATTGGCCTTTGTCTGTCTTGGCCGCCACCTAGTGACATCATAGCCTGAAGTCCAGGGCTGTACAAATTCCCTTCAGGGTTCAGCTGCCTTATCTGATCTCTACTCCCCTAGATACCAGTCAAATGTGCTCAGTCATGTCTGACTCTTTGTGACCCTGTGGACTATCGCTCAGCAGGCTCCTCTGCACATGGAATTCTCCAGATAAGAATACTGGAGCAGGTAGCCATTTCCTACACCAGGAGATCTTCCTGACCAAGGGATGGAATCTGAGTTTTTTGCATCTCCTGCATTGGCAGGCAGATTCTTTACCACTGAGCCACCTAGGAAGCCCAAATAACTGAAGGTGGTAACTAATTAGATCTACACAGTTTTATCTATTACCTCAACGCAAGGGAATAAGCCAAACTGATGAACTTCAGCAACTCCTACCTCCTGGATTCTCCTCAGAGTTTGCCAATATTCAACTCAACTCTAAATCTCTTTGACTCCTTGGGTACCGGGAATGAAGCCCCCTCACCAAATACCCTCATACTTTCCAAGAATGTGAAGAAACTAGATATAAACAATCACATACATTTGGCTAGAGGGTGTCACCCACACACCTGGCCCCCGAAGGCTCCCTGACTACTTGGGGACCCTCCCACCCGAGCCCCACTCCTAGCTGAAGCCTCACACGGAGGGCAGGTCCCAGACAGCTTCTCTGATGAGGACCACGCTACGAAAATTGTTACTGCTGCTCAACCCAGCATCTCTTATAAGGGTAAGTCAAAGCAAACAAAAATGTCACCAGGCCTCATTTCAGGTCATGCTTGGTTAACCAGCAGCACATCCAATTTAAAATACACTTTCATGGAATCCAAAGCACCTGTGCTGTGTAGACTGATGCTTTTATGTGCTTCAGAAATGTATCACAGGTCAGCTATGTAACAGCCATCCCACAGAACATGTGAAATGAAAGGACGGAGAGAATTTTACAGTAGTTTTATTTAACAAAACTTACGCCAATGTCTCTATCTATATACATAACGTGTTTCAAAGTCAGAGCAGCAGACACACAGACTATTAATGCAGGACATATAATAATGCTTACAACATGTTATGTGATGTTTTGTTTTCTGCTCAATCGGACACTGACAGATTCAAAAAATATCCCAAAGGCTGAGCAGCATCACATCTTCATTTTCTGGAGTGGCTTACATCATTATGTCCTAAAAAAAAAAAAAGAGGGATGGAACTTTGGAGGGTTAATACATTGCATTCAGTTTAGCTCAACCAACAGCTCTTGGCCTGTAAGAGGGACTCACAAAGTGTTTTGGACTGGGGATAAAAATTTGAGTAAAACAGCCTCTGCTGCTACTGCTGCTAAGTCACTTCAGTCGTGTCCGACTCTGTGCGACCCCACAGACAGCAGCCCATCAGGCTCCCCTGTCCCTGGGATTCTCCAGGCAAGAACACTGGAGTGGGTTGCCATTTCCTTCTCCAATGCATGAAAGTGAAAAGGAAAAGGAAGTCGCTCAGTCGTGTCTGACCCTTAGCATGGACTGCAGCCTACCTGGCTCCTCCATCCATGGGATTTTCCAGGCAAGGGTACTGGAGTGGGGTGCCACTGCCTTCTCCGAAAATAGCCTCTGGGTATATTAAAAAAATTTTTTTCACTGTCATATCATAAATATAAGAAGGTCGTCTCATTCCTGATCCTCCAAAGTAAGAAAATCTACTTTAAAAAATAAGTTAATGATTTTTGTAATAAGAACTATGAATAACATTTAGTGAGTAGAGATCCTTCAAAATTAAGGTAAGAAAGTCGACTAATACTCAACACAGCTCTGCCTCTACCTTCTCCAATTTCGTTCGTTTCATGACATTAAGCTACATGTTAACACAATATTTTCTAAGGTTCTTTATATAAGGAAGACATGTTTTGCTTTCTCATTTTTTCATGACTTTCAGGAAGCCCTCTTAATTCCTTAAAAGGTACTGTCATTCTGAAAATCTCAAGAAGCCTAGCTACATATTCTACTCACAAAATTTTGCTCTGTACAGGTACATAAGCTGACTTTTAGGTAATACTTGAAAAACAGTTGACGCTGCCAAGTGTGAATTCTTCATGTTGACACTTAACACTCTGACCTGATTCAAGGTCATCTTTCCTGGAAGGTCAAGGTCTAGCCTTTCAGGAAAGATGCTACCAAGCAGTGAGGTATAGAAGGAGGAAAAAAATAAAATCACAGCCTTTTCTTCTCCCCTCAACTCTTAAGAGCCTTCTTTCATGCTAGGGGGTTGGGGGATAACAAGTCTTCTGTGGATAAAACTTAAGGATGCTCTCCTTTATGTAGTGAAGTGGTACACATGACCCATTTCCCAAAAAGCACCAACTAGAAATGCACAAGGATTAAATACTGTACTGAAACAATATACCCATTTGTTCACGGAAATCGGACCCATCACTTACTGTGCTTTCATTTTCTAAAAACAAGATCAGACCATTATAAAAATGTGCTTCCAAAATAAATTATTTCTAGAATATAAAATGCTTTATATTTTTCCAGGCCACATAATTCCATTATAAAATAGGAAATCAGAAAATTAGCTAAAACAGTCTTCACATGGTAAAAAGTATGTGTACACACGTATATACACATATTAAAAAACCGAAGTTTCGAGTTTCAATAAAAAACTAATAAACCAAAGTAACGATTATGTATTAAACTACACACAAGCCACGTCAATTTATCGGTAATGAGAATTAACTACAAAGTATTACAATCAAATGTATCCGAGGATAACCTAAGACCTCCCCACATGGAAAAGGATCAGAAAGCCTTCAACTGCCAAGCCAACAAGAAGCCTGCTCATGCCCTTTTCAGATACAATCGCCCCGTTCTGCGAGGAAGGCATACAAAAGGAGGGAAAACACGTGCCCTGGGGCTGCCTTGCATTTGTGCTCTGCGTTATGGCCGGCTTGGGGCTGGCTGGCTGGCTTGTGAGGACTACAACCCGGGTGGAGCCATGTTTGCCAAGCCATCCACCTGCCCACGCAGCCACGGTGGTGCAGAGGGCGGGCGGTGGAGACCAGCACCAGCCCTGCGTTCTGCTGGTGGAGGGGAACTGGAGTGTTCTCGGAGCTGCTTCCCAAGTGGGGTGAGCAACAGGGAAGGCCTGATTGGAGCTGAGATCAGTTAGAAATTACCATTGATGAAAACTGGGTACAGTGTTCCTGGAACTTGAATAAAGACAGTGGGGAGGTTTCCATTTTGTGGATTCCTGCCTGTTCACAGTGTTTTCATGAGGGAAAAATCTTAAGGAGTGGACAGGTGAGTGGGGAAGCGGTCTTATTCCATAAGAGGGCCTGTTCAGAAAACCCACCAAGGGAGGACAGAATATGACCTGGCAGGATGGGGGGGCGGAGGGGCAGCGTCTGACCCACAGATGGTGGAGGAACACAGAGCGTGCAACACCCAGCCCTGGTTTGTGGGGAACCAAACCAAAACTCACAGTTTCACTAAAGCCCCAACTTGCTTCCCAATCCTACCTCGACTTGTCTCCCCGAACTTCATCCAAGTTCAAAGGAGCCTGTTCACTCACAGTGGACGTGGATTACTCAGCCGACTTTCAGGAGAGTGGCAAGGGCAAACAGGAGACAACTTTAGACATTTTCTCTTTTTCTTCTTCCAGAAAGGCACATTCCCTCCCCCACCGTCATAAATCAAGGTACTTGGAAAGAAAGCAAAAGCTTGAAAATCTTTTACTCTTCCCCTAACATCTGCTGTTGTTGCAAACTCAGGCCAATCTTTGGAATCATTCTTTAAAGGGGTCAACAAAAGCACAATTTCTCTGTGCTACCATGAACACTCAGCAACACCGCTGAGTGGGTGAGGGATTTAAAAGAATGCCACTTTCTTATAACCAAATTTAAGAAAATGAAGTAGCAAATGTAATCTCCATTATGTACCAAATATTTAGGAGATGAGTTAACGCAAAAAGTTAAAAAAAAAAAAAGGGATGTGCACACCAAGACCTGGGTTTAATTCTTCGGTAGCATTTTGTTATATAAAGAGCATGTGTCAACGTTCTAAATGTGCCCCTCTGAATGGATAAGAAAAGATTTGTTATCTACTCGGAAAAAGGTTACTGCCTGAAGAGAAATCTCAGATCCCACTGAAAATCTGTTCCGAGTTTCCCTTCTCCCCAAACAAATGCATGTAGGTGAATCTGGGCACGCTCCTTCAGGGACACAGACCCTTCTGAGATCCAGGCACCCGGCTTGGGCTCAGACTCGTGGCTCTCTCCACATTCCCAGGAGGATCTCAAGACTGACCTGCCCTCCCATCCCTGCATACTCTATTTCCCCCACCGAGTCAGGGAGGGACTCAAAACCAAACCACCCAAACCAGGACCAACTGAAAGGGAACAAAAACACAGTGCTTCTGAGATCGGTTTTTCACTTATTTGCCCTTGGAAGAAAGAACATCCCAGTCTCTGGTAGCCTCTATCAAATGCCGCTGGCCGTGACTCATCCACTCTTCCTGGTCCTCATAGAGCCGCCCACAAAACCAGCACTTAAATATACACTGCGATGAGTCATCAGGCGAGGAATCCACCACCTGGTAGTTGCTTTTATGAACCTTCTTCAGTTTCATTTTCAGCATCATTTGCCTTTTGATCTGACTGGCTTCCTCAGCGTTCTGGTAGGTCAGTCGGATGTGGTGCCGCCTCATGCCTAACTGACACCTAGTCCTCTCCGACAACACCACCTTGAGGACGTTGCCTTTGTACTTGTTTATAACCTTCATCACGTTGGACACCTCCGGTGAGTCAACGTCAGGATGGTTTAACACGATAACGGGCTGGTTCCGACGGGGGCATTTGATCAACTGGTCTGGTTTAGCTGCGATCAGTCGAAGCTGTCTTGCAACCTGAAAAATGGAAGGATCCCTGAAACAGCGGCTGGGGTCAGTCTGGATTTTGCTTTTCTTCTTGGATGAGCTGATTTGTCTGGGTTTATTTTTACTGATGGGAAGACTTCTGGGAAACAGTTTAGCTTGCTTGCTCATTTCACTGCTTCCTTGTGGGCTGTGCATGGATCCGGGTTTTCTGGGCACGGTGCTACAATGGGCACTCTCTTTTCGTGATTTAGGCCGAAAAGACAGATCGTGATTTGGGGACATATCTATGGGCCCACTTTCACTCGTCAGAAACTGTACGTCTGGGTCTGTCCGTTTCATTGGGCAGAGCGGAAGGGGCTTTATTAACTCTGTCTCAGTGCACGGGATGTTGACAGGTGCTTCGCAGGTTGCCTCTATGATATGGGAATCCTCAGAGGAATTAAGAACCCTCAACACGGCCCCCTTGGGTATCAACACTGGAGCAGCCACATGGGGCTTCTTGGTCAGTCTGCTTTCGGTTTTCCCACTGCTGCCTTCGACAAGCTGTGGATACGCCTGCTGGTGTGCGAGCTGCCCACTAACATCACCAGCATCCTGAGGTCTGGGGAGCGTGCCCGTGGAATAGCCAGAGCTGGTGAAAGACACATTAATTTCCTGGATGCCGTCAGGCGTGGCTTTTGAAGTGACTTTAGACGCCTTCCCTACAGAATGTCGATGGGCGCTGTTTGCAGCCAGAGATGAAGGCTTGCCACAGGATTCGATTAACTGGGCTATCTTTCTGCGCAAGAGTTCAATTGACTTTATTTTGGACGTTGAACTATTCCACTTGACGCCCTCAGGGACGTTTTCAGATCCGGAGCTCAGAGAAAAGACAGAGGAGATCACTGGGCCATCGAAGGAGTCATTAGTCTGGTCGGGATTCTTTAATTCCAGAGGTTTATCCCCGGACTGTTGGGCTCTGACTCTGTCTTCTCCCATTACGCTGATGCGTAAATACTCACTTCTGTGTTGAGAGGAAACCTGGCCTGCGTTTGAAACTGCCTTGTATTCCTGCGTCTGGTTGTCTTGCAGCTTCCTGGGAGGGGCGACCATTTTTGCAGGAAGGCTGATCTCATTCCTAGAGCCCAAGTCATTCTGATATAGGGGCAGTGAGTCCTTTTCTCCAGAGAAGGAAATGGTTGCAGGCGGTGCAGAGACAGGAAATAACTGCTGTGGGTCACTGGGTAAGTTTCTTCTGTCTTCAGTAAAAGAAAGGGCAGCTTTATATGGAAAAGAGTTCGATGAAGTTCCAAGACTACGTAAGACACCGTTTTTCACTAGAGATAATGGAGAGTGGCCTTTGAAGGCAATGGAAGGCAGAGTAGCTCTATGGGGATACGTGTAACCTTTTTTCTGCAAACTCTCAACTCTCCCTGGGTTGAGCAGGGATTCTCCACTGCTGTGCCTGCCAGAATTTGGCATGAAAAAATCGTAAGACCTCACCCATTTCACATTTTTAAGCTGCTTCTGAACTGATGGCTGTAGACTGCCGATGCCTGCAAGTTTTCCAACAGGCCCTTCAATTGCGAGGGACTGCATGGGCTCTGTGGAAGCCATTTTTTCCTGCTCGCTTGCACCTCTCTCTTTAGACCCACGTTCGGAACTACCTCCATCACCTCCACTGGCGTCGAGGCTGTTGGTTTCTTCCAGGGGAAACAGTTTGAGCACAAGCTGCTGCGTTCCGTTGACAACCTTCACGTCCATCAGCTGGGCTAGACAGTTGGCGGGGACGACGAGTTCGGCTGGCGCCACTACCGTTAAGGGCATCCCCGGCTGCACAGGCTCTTTTGAGGGGGACAAGACCTCCACCTCCACACTTTTGTTCTCCAGCAGGCTGACCTCAGGGGGCTCTGACAGGGCCCCTTTGTGTGGGATGCACACCACGTCTTTCTGGTAGTCTTTGGTTTCGGGTAACAACGTGATGCTGTGCGTCCTGTCTTTACTTGCATGGAGGGAGAACCTTGAGAGGTGATCTGACACCTTATTTTGAAAGGCAGTGCTGGGACTGGAAGCTTTTGAAAGCTCTGGGTTTTGCTTGGAGGCGCTGATCCTTTTTGGCTCCAGCCTGGCGATGGCTTTGGGCGGCCGTTTTGCCCCCGCCTTCTCGTGGACTCTCCTCCTAT
Organism: Ovis aries; assembly: GCF_016772045.2. Taxonomy (NCBI): domain Eukaryota; kingdom Metazoa; phylum Chordata; class Mammalia; order Artiodactyla; family Bovidae; genus Ovis; species Ovis aries. The sequence goes on from NC_056059.1 coordinate 106,149,715, forward strand.
GCTTGACGATGTAGTCGTTTCTGATAGCACCATAGTCACAGTACTCACATCGATAAGGGAAAACGCCTGTGTGCTTCACCAGGTGTCTCTGAAACTCCCCTTTCGTGTAGGAAATGCAACCGCAATGAGAACAGACAAACTTAATCTCTTCGTGCTGAAGTGTGTGCTTTTTGTACTGCAGAGGGTCCTTTGTGGAAAAGCGACATTTGTCACAGTAGTATTTGCCTGGCTTGAAGTTCCTTACCTTAAACTTGTGATTGACAGAACTTGAGATGGCTTCAGGTTTGTTTCCTACTTGAGTAGTACTGCGACTGTTGTTCACAAAGTGGAAATGGGGAGAGGCCACGCCAAGGTTGCATTTGAAGCAAACGTATTTGTCCTCCTTCTGGCTTTGTCCAGTACCCTTTTTCAGATCCTGAAGTGGGACCTCATGCACACTCTTGCACTTTACACACGTAGCAATGGTCATGGCAGCAGACTCTGCCTCGGAGCCTTGATACAGAAGAGTCTGAGAATCCGGTCTGTCTGGTCGAGTCCCTCGATGAGCATTAGGTTGTTTGGGTGACATGGTCAAAGCACTGCATCCGTCACCCACTTCTGTGCTATAGAGTTGCTGTCCAATGTCCTTCATCTCTTCATTTGCATTTCTAAAAAGCCTGCTGAAATCCAGAAAGATTTCATATGATAAAATCCTTAGGAAGCATCGTTGGTACACTTTGTGGCAGGGTACCTAGGAGCATACTTAATTATCTTTCTTCATAAAGCAGGTTAAGATCCTCAAACGTGACTGCTTCCAATTCTCTTATATTCCAGGCAACACTAAGGGGAAAATAAAGAAATCATAAAGCATGATTAATGCATGAACTTAAGGTTTACCTTAGCTAACATGTTTCTAGACTTACCCTCTATTTCAATGACCTTGGGAATTTTATGCTAAATCTTTACCTATTATTTTGGTGCACATGTTGACAGTAACACAGTACAAAGAAGTGAAGTCAAAGTTGCTCAGTCGTGTCCAACTCTTTGCAACCCTATACAGTCCATGGAATTCTTCAGGCCGGAATACTGGAGTGGGTAGCCGTTCCCTTCTCCAGGGCATCTTCCCAACCCGGGGACGGAACCCAGGTCTCCCTCGTTATAGGTGGATCCTTTACCAGCTGAGCCACCAGGGAAGCCCGAGTATACATAGTACGCAGTACAACAGAACTGGCAAATAGCAAGCCTACCCTCTGAAAGTCATCACTTTAGCACGGTAATAATCTTGGCAGTCACTTGGGATGGCCTTTGCTGAGTGAGTTACTTAAGCGTCATTGAGAGCATTTAGCAATTTCACAAGTGTAATTTTGTATAAACCTCCCTAATACCTTCTGTCACTTAAGTTTCTAAACATGCATAAGTGGTAGAGCCAGGACACCGGCTCTGGGGTCCATTGGTTTCTATGTACACTGAATCACGAGCATGAATCCCAGCTCTCTCTGGTGCACCCCATTTGCCTGCACAAGTGCTAAGAAGCCAACAACCTCCTGACAACAGAAGGCAGACAAACACCCACTTCACATCTTACTGAGCATCTATCAGGTACCAGGCACTGCTCCAGCTCCTACAGGGCAGTGATGAGAAATCAATTTGTCCCTCCCCTCATGAGAGTGCAGAGGGGAGACAACAAGCCTATCTTTATCTGGCAGAAGGTGGCCAGTGATCGGGGAAAACAAACCATACAACTAGGCAAAGGGGACAGAGCATAAGTATTGGATGAGGTTGAGGGCTGGGGTGTGGAGGTGTGGACAGTCAGGAGAGGCCTGAGGATAAGCCGACATTGGAGCAGAGACCTTGGGCAGCCTTGGCGGAGGGCGCTTCAGGCGGAGGGAGGGTGAAGGTCTATAGGAGGTGGGCCTGGAGCACCTGAGTGACAGTAAGAAGGCTGGGGGTCAGTGAACAAAAAGGGGGTGCTGGGCAGGGGGGCGGCAGATCTGATCAGGGGAAGGGGAGACGGGTCCAGGGAAGACCGACAGTGCAGTATCGTGAGGATGTGGCTTCTCCTGCTCATGAGGGAGACGTGCGGAGAGGCTGGAGCCGAGATACGACATGGCCTGACCTTTATTCCAGCCGCTGCCTCCAGTTGCTGCAGGGACCCAGTCCGGGAGGGCGAAATGAAGGCAGCAGGGAGACGGGGAGAGGGAGGCAGCCGGGACTGCACTCTTGTCGTCTGGGGCCAGGACCACAACCCGGGCAATGCAGTGATTCTCACATAGTTATCTTTCAACACACATTCTTTTTTCAGCATACACAGAACTAGCAGCAAAGCAAAAACCATTTTAGTTCGGGATCTGTGGAAAGCCTTCCTCTCATTACCTTAAAAAAAAACAACAAAAGACTTTCAACCTTTCTCGCTTCAGGTTTTTTTTTTTTTCATCTGGCAATCAGAATTACAGACTTACTCAGCTTCCTCCACAGAGCTGCATGAGGACTAAAGCGCTAAAGAATACAAGACAATGTGTATGTACTTTTCAAGCGCTTCCCCAAGTGTCAAGAGTCACACAAGGCCTCCGTGTCTGCTCAGATGGGCAGAAACATGAGTGGGAATTAGCCCTTTCCTTCTGGCACTCTGCTCACAAGCCAAGGGCCACACAAAATAAGTCTGAAAGGCTGAAGTCATACATGTTTGATCATCTAAGAATGCTACAATCACCCACATGTTCAGCTGGCATTTCCATCCTGCTAAAACAGAGGACGCAACGGCTGCAGGCAGAGCCTAAGAAAACCACTGGTCGGAGGAATGCAGAGGCTGAGAAGGGGATCTTATCTAGTGGTTCCTGAATCTGGAGGAGCCACAGAATCACAGCGAACACAGATACTCCTGGGCTTCACCCCGAAGCTCACGCATCTAAACTTCAGTGGGAGAGAGATAAGGAAGAGATGCCCATGGTCACTCATGTAATTCTGATGAAAAGGCACTATTAGAAATCACTGGCTGAGACTTCCAGCAACACTTCAATCTTTTAAACCATCTTCACCAGCTGGTCACGCAGTTGATGCTCTAATAACTGCCCAAACTCCTTCCCTCTTCGGGCAGTTTCATTGTCCAGAATTTACCCTTCAATAAAACTGAAACCAGCATCCCTGTAACTTTCTTAGATCCTGACCTTAGAGCTACAAACGACTGAATCCCTGATAGACCATTCATTTGTCTGCCCCTTCCCTCTCTCGTCTTGTCTCAATTCTGTTTACAAGATGTGCATACCAGCCTCATAATCTTGAGTGAACAAGAAACAGAGAGAGGGGAAGGAGAGCAGGAAGAGGAGAGATAAGAAAGGAAAGAGAGGGAGGGAGGGAAAAGGAGGTATGGGGGGGAAAGTAACTTGCTTGCCTGGTACAAACTGCTTACCAACTCTTTAAAAACCAAACAAAAAAAGGCAGTTTTGCCATTTCCTCTCCAAATCCTTTTGAACGGTGGAGGTGTCATTCCTCCTGGACTGGAGACTTGGACTGGGTGATAACGACCTTAGCAAAAAGTGGGGAACATCCCACTGGCAGCAAGTCTAGAGAACTAACCACACCTGCTCAGTGCCTTGGCAGTGTGGGGGCCTCCCGGAGGTGCTTCTGCAAGGCCATGCCAGCAGCTATTTTGAATAAGGAATCCACAGAAATGAGTGCCAATACGAAGCACGAGCTGTGATTAGAAAATACAGTTTAATGGGGGAGTCAAGGTGCTAGGCCACGACCCAATGATGTCACCTGCTTCAAAGTACCTTCTTGGCTTCTAAGCCAGTCTCAAAACTATGCAGTTTCTACTTTGGTACCTCCCTCCATTCAGGTGACAAAAGATGTCCAGCTTCTTCAAAACAAAATTATCTTTGACCATGATTAACATGTGCAGCTAGTCACGGTGAAAAAGATCTCAGATGTAGCATCCTAAGACAGAGGTAAATGGATGCAGTGGAAGAATGAGACGGCTCTGGCGTTGGCATTTACACTGAGGCTGCGCCAAGCACACCTGAGTAACAGGTTCCCGGGACCTTGCTCCCTCCCTGCCCCTTTCTCTACCTGGCTCACACTCAGGTACAGCCACCTGTTAACCTGGGCCCTTTGGCAGATTACTGCCCAGTGAACTGACGACCAAGGATTACATGAAACACTGTAGATGTAAGGGTCATGTGTGGGCCAGATGCTGAGAGGCCACTAACCAATTATGAGTAACTTCAGTCTCACCTACCTTCCAAACTCACGGTACCCTTTACAACATCTCTGCATTGGATCTCCTAGGACTAGAGACATACTTTTTTAAAGTTTATTTAGGAAGGCTCTCAAAAACACAGAAGATACTTAGTACTATTAACTTTGGACGTGATAAATAAGTTAATGTTCAGTTGTCCGTTTTAAAATGGTGAAAAGTGTGCTTTTTAATGCACGATTACCTCCAGCATCAGAGAAAGATGACTCCCATGAACAAAGAGGCGGCACACGTGTGACAAACGTGCTTCCACTAGACTGAGTCTTGCCTTTTCCTGGGAAAAAGCCTAGTGGCAGCACTCATCACTGCCAGGTTTTCCTTCTGACTTTGAGCTCACCTGACCTGGTGACTTCAAAATTTATTTGGGGGGACAGATGGAGAAAAATGTTAAGTTTGTTAGAAACCAGTCCAGTGACACTGAGGGCTATAAAAATCATGAAGGGTGTGTAAATTTTTATTAAAAAGGAAGCATCTGACTCCTAAATACTGGACACACAAAGTGTCAATAGAAAAACAAAAAGCAGGAAAACAAGGTTTAAGGCAGCAGATTCTGGAATCAGATCATAGGGTTTCTAAGCCTATCCCATAGCTTTCCAGACCTGACCTGAAGGCAAACTGTCCAACTGTGCAACTGTAAAATGGACAGTAGCAGTACCTACTAAAATATTCATTGGAAGGACTGATGCTGAAGCTGAAACTCCAATACTTTGGCCACCTGATGTGAAGAGCCAACTCATTAGAAAAGGCCCTGATACTGGGAAAGATTGAAGGTGGGAGGAGAAGGGGACGACAGAGGATGAGATGGTTAGATGGCATCACCTACTCAATGGACAGGAGTTTACGCAAACTCTGGGAGACAGTGAAGGACAGGGAAGCCTGCCGTGCAGCAGAGACCACGGGGCCGCAGAGTCGGACATGACTGAGCGACTGAACTACTACTGTATCTCACAGGGCTGTCGCGAGGACTGGAGGTGACAGTGCGACTATAAGCACTTAGGTTCTACGTCACTCACACACAACTGCTAAAAATATTATTTTCCCTTTATGAAGAAAATAGAAGAAATGATGCCTATCACTTTATTAATAGTCCAAGAGCTAAAACACATGCTTCTTTGTTACCTGGCTTTTTCTGGAGTACACAGCGAATCTCATTTTAAAACTTTAATTATAGTTGCCAGGTTGTACAGTCTAAAAGAGAATTCACCTCTGGGGTCAAGCCATCCACCTTGCCTTAGTGGCAAACAGGCCAACAGGTGCTTACAGCTGCCAAGGAAAAGATGCTTTATCTACAAGAGTGCTCACTACAACTTAGGTTTCCATATAATCCAGTGTACTGACTGACTGCTTCCTCTCCAAGCTCAGCTGAATTGTGCATTATCCCTGTAGCAAATGAATGTGTTCCCACACTAGATGTTAATGTGAAAAATGTAAAAAAAACAACAAACAGTTGCTAGGCAGTTAAATCATACGTATGCTACACAGATTATCACGTACATCTTGTGTTCATGAGATACCCACCAAACTTAGTAAATTTTAGCTGGCTGACTGCATCCTTTCTTGGACAGAGAAGCAAATGAGAAAGCTCTTTGAAGACAGGGATCCTTTCATTTTGTCTATTAAGCCATAGAGAGCATAGGCTACTCTAACGTGTCTCAATAACCAAAAATTTAAAACATTCTACCCCTACGTGACCATTAGCATGTAAATGAGTGATATCTGATCAGGGTAACAGTCCAACGTTGGTTGTGTAAACTGCCAACACCTCCCCAGTAAGTCAGTATTCAAGGAGAAACAATCGCCTCACTCACCAGACAAAGAATCAGAACTGAACTGAATGGTAAATAGATCTACATAATGGCAAACATTAATGAAGTATTTTCTTTTTGCTCACCTACTTTCACTTGAAATGACTGAACTGACAGCCATCTTGATGGCAAAAAAGACTTCTAAATGTTGCTGACAAATGTACACCTCTGGGATCTTAGATTTCCTTCTGAATCCAAGTGTATCACTTGGGGCACACAGAAAGAGGCAAGAAGGTTGGGCAAGAGAGCCTGTGTTCCGATTCTTCAGCTTTCCAGGTGTAAAGAGAGTGTACCACAGTGGAGAGAGCAATCTCCGTGGGTTACCAGGAGCAAGGTTCAAAACCTAGGTTTTGACCTGGAGCTGTGTCACTCTGAACTCATTAACCTCTCTCAGCCTGGGTTTCCTCACTTGTAAAATGGGAGTAATACCCTAACTGACATGACTGATATGAGGAAATGGTGTATACAGCTAGCAGGTAGCCTTATGTTTGGCAAACTACAGGTTTTGTCAAGAAATAAGCCAATGTATTTCTGGTTAAGGAAGATTCCTTCAAGTGTAGAAAGAAGATTCCAGCCATCACAGAGGAGCAGGTTATTAGTTTAACAAGTAAGCCTAATGAGATAAAGGTGTCTGGCTGGAGGCAAGGCTCTTCCCTCCCACTCACCAGTCCACAAAGGGAGTTCCCTAGGGGCGGACTGGACACTGCAGAGCAGGTGAGCTGAGCATCAGAGAACAAAAGAAGCTGTTATTTATGAACAGCACTTTAAGAGAGAACATTTCTAAACAAAGAATACGACTAGTGTCAAAACTTAGGGTTCTACACATGGAAAAAAAACAAACAAACTTAAGAGGCAACTATGCTCTTGTTAGTATTTTAAGAAAGGTAGCTTCCCTTGTGGCTCAGCTGGTAAAGAATCTGCCTGCAATGCAGGAGACCTGAGTTCGATCCCTGGGTTGAGAAGATCCCCTGGAGAAGGGAGAGGCTACCCACCCCAGTATTTTGGCCTAGAGAATTCCACGGACTATGTTGTCCATGGGGTCGCAAAGAGTCGGACATGACTGAGCTACTTTCATTTTCAAACACTAGTTAGTACTACTTATTAAAAGTTCCTAGGGGCTTCAGGTCTCTAAAGGTGATAAAAAAGGACAAAAAAATCTTTCTACTTCCCTCCATTTTTTTGCCTTAAAGTCAAAGTTTTGTAGAAGAAATGGAGTAAGAGTTAAATAAAAAAGTATAATTAAACAAAGAAAAATTACCTCCCACTGATTCTTAACCTTGGCTGCATCAGGGTAGTCAACTTGTCAGAATACGCCTGGGATGCTAAACTTCTTTAATGAGGTCTCTATGATGTTTAGTCACTCTCCTACATGGCAAATTTACCTGAGCTTTAAAACCAGTGATGCCTGGGCCCCCCTCTGTGTGTGGTGGGGAAGGCTCAGGGTGTTTTAAAAGCTTGCCAGGTGGTTCTAACGTGCAGTCAAGGCTGAGAACCCTCACTGGACACTACAGGTGCAGTGAAATAAGTGTCATATCAACACTCCTGCGCAACCTTTCACATACCAATTCATCCCTGGGCGCCTGGAGGTGAGGCAAGGCCACTGCCTTAACTGTAATGACACCAGCAGACAGGTAGACTCTGGTAGACCCTTGCTTATTAGACTTTTGACTTTGGAAACATCATCACTGATGCTCTCCGTGGAGTGCGCAATGACAGTGACCCCTTTGCAGACTCCTGGAAACTGAAACGTGCCTGGCACGGCATGAGCACAATGGGCCTGAATCAGGGCTGCTTACTGGACCCCTGCCCAGCCTGCTGTCTTTAAGAAAGTGTGGACGAGGGATGTAGCGAAGTAAACAGGTGCTTTCAGGGAGGTGGTAAATGCCACACTAGTGATCTGATGCAGATGCTCTCAATGGCTGGCTGTGTTACCAAAGCTGGGCACTGCGGCCCAAGTCAGGTGGAAGCGGGGGGTGGGGTACGGAGGCAGATTCATACATTACCTCCATTACTCCTCAAAGTGCTCCCTCCAACTTACAGAAGCTTACCTGCTTCTTGTAAGTTCCGGAGAAACTGGCTTTTCCCAGGTCACGGAGTTGGTCAGTTGGCGTCTAACCTAAATTCCTTCTGTTACCCTGTTGAGGGAGGCTGGGAACAGCAGTCACAGTTGGGCACCATTTTTACTTCCTGCCCGGAGTCATCGAGCAGCTGAGTGAGTCAAAACCATGGCGAGTCCCATGGGCTCTTCCCTCTTTTCTCAGGCACCGAGTCCCCTCTGTTCTCAACCTCAGGCTCTGATACAGGCCTCTACGCTCAGAACCCTGGGAGGCAGCGAGGCACCACACAAAGGTTCTGCAACAGAAGCCAGACACTGGGGTTTAAGTCCTGGGTCCGTGTAGCCTTGTTTTCTCCATGTCCTTCTTGCTTGTAGAGAAAAAGGGGGCTGAGCCCCCAAAGCGCTTCTCCAGCAAGGGAGCTCAAAATAAAAGGGAAAAAGGCTTCCCAGGACTCAGGTGGAAGAATGACTCAGACTGTACTTCTCTGGGGGTGGGCTCGGGCACAAGGCTCCCAGTTCTTCCCAGGTCATTCTGATGCCTCCGCACTCCCCACCCCCAACCCTAGGATGAGAATGTCTGGATCGGATGGTCTCCAGCCACTTTCATCCCCAGGATGCATTCTAGAGACTGCAGTTGCCTGAGTCTGAATACGTGAACAAAGAAAATGCCGTCTGTGCCAGGCTGCTTGGGAACAATCAAGACCGAGAAAGCTTCACTGGTGGGGACCCTGTTTACCACAGGCTTGGTCACACAAGGCAGTCAATGTGTATTGGCTGAATGAAGCAGTCGATGAATGAAAAAAATGTCAGCCTTCCTGATGACAATAACAATGTTCTTTGTTCTTCTTTCTCCTCATAAACTGGCCCAGATCCCCTTACTTTCAAGTGAATAGATCAGTAGACCTATGTGTATTTTTAAATCGCTATTACTGGACTTTTAAAAATCTACATTAGTTTGGCATAACACATGAAAGAGGAGGCCCAATAAATAATGACCTCCTTTGTTTCCAAGAAGCACCTTGCAATAAATGTTTAGCAGCACAACAAAACTAAATATGTACAGTATTATTTTTCAAGGCTATATTAGATCCAAGATTAAAAACTAAAAAGTTTTTTAAAATGCATCCTAGGTTAGGGATAACACTGATACAATTTAAAAAGTCAAACATTTGTATTCTACCTAAACAGACTATTGGGATACTGGTTTTAACCCCCATTTGCTGGGCCAGTATCTCCAGCTGAGAATGCGTCAGGGATCGGAATGACCTTTGCATACCTGACTCAGAGATAAACAGATTCCTATCCTCTCTCCTCTTCCGTAGGAAAGGGCTGCCTGCTCCTGGAGACCAATTCTAAGCTTAAGAGGTAATGTTTCAGGGATCTAACACAACAGTTTAGCCGTGTAGACGTTTGTTTTTAACCAGAACACAGTGCTTAGTATTTCACTTTTCATTTTCCTACTTTAGATTAATACAACTGTTCATTATCCCAGTTTTTAAAAATCAAGGGTATTTTCACGGGATACACTGAATAACCAACGTATACATAGGAACTTAAGTGTTTTCTTTCATTCTCTTCTTTGACTTTTTTTCCCTTTCCGAGTCGGGCATTTCGTTCTTTTGCACCCTCATGGTCTCTTTGGCTTTAAACTGCCTAAAGACCCCCCCAAAGCAATAAGATCCAAAAGCAGCTGGGATTGGGGTGAGGTCCCCCAAAGAAGTGACGTCATCATTTATAGAAGGAGACCAACCGTCATCTACCGTGCCCTTACGCCCCTCTCCAGCACAGAGGCCCTCCATGGACAAGCCCATCCCTGGGCACGTGCGCCCAAACTCCCAAGGAAAAACAATGCCAAGTCGGGTTTTCCAGTTTATTGTTGGCACGCGCACACCGACGGTCGCGTTATCCAGGGCGAGTCCACATCGCGCAGCGCTGCTGCAGGGAAGGGCAGGCGCGGGGGCCGCAGACAGGTAACTCCGCGCCCCCTGCGGGGGGTGGGGCGGGAGAGGCGCGCGCGGGGGCATCCTTCTGGCCACGGAGACCGAACCACGTCAAGCGGACCTCCGAGGCCCGCAGGAGGCTTTAAAAATGGCCCTCCTGACGACACTTCCTGCTTGGAGCCGACCGGTAGGAGCTCTCCCAGGAGAGATGCATCATTTAAAACGCTGGGGGGCGGGCGGAGGAGGCCGGGCCCGGAGTCCCGCAAGCCCGGACTCTGCCGCCGCCGCTGCCGCAGCAGTCGAGGGTCGCGACCCAGCGCTTTCGGGGGCGAGCGTGCGGGGTCGCAGCGGCACAAAGGCGGGCGAGCGCGGGGGCGCCGGGCGCACAGATCCACCGCCACCCCCGGGGGTTCGCGATCCCTGGCTCCGCGCCCCTCCTCCCACACCCGGTCCGGCCCGGCGGGGGACCCCCCCCCACCTTTTCCCGTCCAGGCCGCCGCTCCCTCCTCCTCCTCCGCGCCCAGCCCGAGCCCGCGGCCGCCTCGCGTCTGCCTCGGGCCTCCGGCCACAGACCCCCGGCCGGGCGGCCCCGGGCACACGGGGGCCAAGCCCCCGCACCTCCTGGCCCCGGCAGCCCGCGCCCGGCAGCCTCGTCCGGCCCCTGCAATCCGCGCGGCCCCCCAGCCCCTCTCCGCACCCTTGGGCCCGCCCCTCGCACTCGGGACCCGGCACCCTCGCCCCTCCACCGGCTCAGTCACTCACCGGGCCGGCTGGTCTGGGTCCCGCGGAGAGGGGGAGGGTGTCTACACCGCCAGCGCCAGGCCGCCGCCTCCGCCGCCACCGCGCCCGCTGTAGGTCCCTACTCGGGGGGCGGAGCCCGGCGACGCCGCGCGTGCGCAGTGCGGCGCGGAGGCCCGGCCGGATCGCGGCCGGCGCCCGAGGTCCCTAAGGCTGCGCCGTTCCCCGCCGGCTCTCAGATCCCCGCGGAGCACCCCCGGGGCTTCTGAGCTCAGCGTTTACCCTGAGAGCATCTACACCCGCGGTGCGATATTACGCTGGGCCCCGGGAGCCGCCCGCCCCCGCCAAAGGACCACCGGTTGCGCTTCTGTATCGTTGGCCCAAGCCTAGCGGTCGTGGGCCCAGAGGAAGAAGGCCTTTGCTCCCTGCCCTCGTGGAGCTTCAAGTCCAGGAGAAGCAAAGGAGCTCCGGTCTTCAGCCTTCCAAATTCTCTCTCTGTGTCTCTCTTTCTTGAAAGCCGCCGTGAAGGAACTAGCCTTGGAAGACCCAGGTTCGAATCCCGACTCTCGAAACTTCTTTACATCCTCGCTGCGGAACCTTGGGCGAAGAAGTCCCTGGACCTCTCGGAGTCTCAGTATTTTCTTTTCCAAAGTTGGGGAACGACAGACCTGAAACCCAGTTTCAGTTCAGTCGCTCAGTCGTGTCCAACTGTTTGCGACCCCACGGACTGCAGCAAGCCAGGCCTCCCTGTCCATCACCAACTCCTGGAGTTTACCCAAACTCATGTCCATCGAGTTGATGATGCCGTCCAACCATCTCATCCTCTGTTGTCTCCTTGTCCTCCTGCCCTCAATCTTTCGCAGCATCAGTCTTTTCAAATGAGTCAGCTCTTCGCATCAGGTGGCCAAAGTATTGGAGTTTCAGCTTAAACATCAGTCCTTTCAATGAACACCCATGACTGAAGTCCTTTAGGATGGACTGGTTGCATCTCCTTGCAGTCCAAGGGACTCGAGTCTTTTCCAACACCACAGTTCAAAAGCATCAATTCTTTGGCGCTCAGCTTTCTTTAAAGTCCAACTCTCACATCCATACGTGACTACTGGATAAACCATAGCCTTGACGAGAGGGACCTTTGTTGGCAAAGTAATGCCTCTGCTTTATAGTTGCTCTCTAGGTTAGTCACAACCTTCCTTCCAAGGAGTAAGTGTCTTAATTTCATGGCTGCAGTCACCATCTGCAGTGATTTTGGAGCCCCCCCCCCACCCCCAAAATAAAGTCAGCCACTGATTCCAATGTTTCCCCATCTATTTGCCATGAAACGATGGGACCAGATGCCATGATCTTACTTTTCTGAATGTTAAGCTTTAAGCCAGCTTTTTTTCTCTCTTCTCTTTCAAGAGGCTCTTTAGTTTTTCTTCACTTTCTACCATAATGGTGGTGTCATCTGCATATCTGAGGTTACTGATATTTCTCCTGGCAATCTTGATTCCAGCTTGTGCTTCATCCAGCCCAGCGTTTCTCATGATGTACTCTGCATAGAAGTTAAATAAGCAGGGTGACAATATACAGCCTTGACATACTCCTTTTCCTGTTTGGAACCAGTGTTGTTCCATGTCCACTTTTAACTGTTGCTTCCTGACCTGCATATAGGTTTCTCAAGAGGCAGGTCAGGTGGCCTGTTAGTCCCATCTCTTTCAGAATTTTCCACAGTTTATTGTGATCCACATGGTCAAAGGCTTTGGTATAGTCAATAAAGCAGAAATAGATGTTTTTCTGGAACTCTCTTGCTTTTCCATGATCCAGCGGATGTTGGTATTTTGATCTCTGGTTCCTGTGCCTTTTCTAAAAGCAGCTTGAACATCTGGAAGCTTATGGTTCATGTATTGCTGAAGAATGGCTTGGAGAATTTTGAGCATTACTTTACTGGCGTGTGAGATGAGTGCAATTGTGTGGCAGTTTGAGCATTCTTTGGCATTACCTTTCTTTGGGATTGGAATGAAAACTGACCTTTTCCAGTCCTGTGGCCACTGCTGAATTTTCCAAATTTGCTGGCATATTGAGTGCAGCACTTTCACAGCATCATTTTTCAGGATTTGAAACAGCTCCACTGGGATTCCATCCCCTCCACTAGCTTTGTTTGTAGTGTTGCTTCCTGAGGCCTGAAGCCTAGAGCCTCATTTTTATTATGTAGGTTGTTTCGAGAGTCAGACGGGACAGTGATTGTGGAAGAACCTGGAGATGGAGTTTGCTATGCCAGCATTTTCTCTTGTTGCTTTGAACTCCAGGGCTCTTTGGGAGTTGTGGGGGGTGGGGGGGAGGAGAACTACTCCCTCCTGCACTTCCGACCTTCCAGAAGGAAGCTATGCTTCGAATAGAACCACGCCTCCCCAAGGAAAGGAGAGGGACCGTTTTGCTAAAGTCTCCGTAATCACTGACTCCGATGCTGCTCTCTACAAAAGACAATTTCTCCTAATTAGGAACAGATTGGGAAAGGGGAGTAGCGTCACCCGGAAGCGAAGTTTCTTCAGGAAAAACAGCCAATAGTTTATTTCAAGTCTCTGGGTGGAGCAAGAGTAGTTTCCAGCAACTTCTTGTCAGACGCCAGGTTCATGGATGTCAGTTGGCAGGGCTGCGATGGTTCTGCCACACGGAGAAGTGCCGTTCAGGATGACAGGACCAGTAGCGGGCAAAAATGCCCACCACTGAAATAGCAAGAATTAGCAGAATGGCAAACCAGAGGTGGATCACCAACAGCAGCTGCAACTCCTGTTCTGCACTGCCAGAGTCATTGCTGATAAGGATGCTTCCCAGTCCTCTATCTCTTAGGGCTGAGAAGCTAGTGAACCTCTTCTCGGAAAAACACATTTATGGCCAGTTCGTATCAGAGAGAATGGAGTAGATAGCTCAAAGTCACCCTGAAGAGTGGGCTGGGTTTCAGAAGAGCATTGAAGAATCTAAACTGGCAATAACGTGGAAATCTCTGATGGCAAAAGGAGCCAAATCAGGAAAAACTGTTAATTATAAGTGTTAGAGAATTTTTACCTGTAATTTAGCTGAAATCATTGTTTCTCTGTGTAACACACACTCATGCGTTTCAGTTCTGCCCCCTTGAGTCCCATGGAACTGCCAAAGAGTACCTCTGGGTTTCCTAGAACTTTCTCTGGAGTTAGAGCCGGTTATAGACACAGCTTTGAACCTGCTCCCTAACCTGGCTGAACCTCAGTTTCTCCTGTAAAACTCAGTGAATAGGTCCTGCTGCTGCTACTGCTGCTAAGTCACTTAAGTCGTGTCCGACTCTGTGTGACCCCATAGATGGCAGCCTACCAGGCTCCCCCACCCCTGGGATTCTCCAGGCAAGAACACTGGAGTGGGTTGCCATTTCCTTCTCCAATGCATGAAAGTAAAAAGTGAAAGTGAAGTCGCTCAGTCGTGTCCGACTCTTAGCGACCCCATGGACTGCAGCCTACCAGGCTCCTCCATCCATGGGATTTTTCAGGCAAGAGTACTGAAGTGGGGGTGCCATTGCCTTCTCCGGAATAGGTCCTAGTCACAAGCAATTGTCAACTTTAAAAAGAGAAGGCAAGTCAAGGCTTAGCATAGTCCCTGATAGGTTTATATTTCTCAGGAGCCTAATTATTATACAGTGAGATAAAATGCTTTGTGGAGGGTCTGGAAATTGGGTATTTATCACCTGGAAAGGGGCCACGCTGGGGTAGAAACCACTCTTGTGGAAACCCTTAAAGTTGAAGTGTTGTCCCTTAGAGGTCTTTTGATGCAGGCGAGTTCACCCAGAAATGTTGGAATAGTCAGCCAATGCACATTTCCTATACTTCATGGCTGCCCTTCCTGTCTTCTTCCCCACCCTCCAGCTTAGTTGGCCAGTTTCTTTTCACTGTTCCATGGATCACCTCTGTTATAGGTTGAGTTATGCCCCGTCAAAAGGTATTAAAGCCCAGTAAATGAGAATGGGAATTCACTCCTGTGAATGCGAACTTCTTTGGAAATGGGGTCTTTACAGAGGTAGTCAAGGTGAAATCCTTCATTAGGAGGGCTGCAATCCAATATGACTGGTGTCGTTAAAAGAAGAGAAGAGATTCAGAGATCATGTGAAGACACAGACATCTAGGGAGCAAAGGGCCAGGTCAAGACAAGCCTGGATTGGGGATATGCTGCCAGAAGCCAGGGAATGCCTAGGGCTATCAGAAGCTGAAAAAAAAAAAAAAAAAAGGGCGGGTGGTGGGGGGCCGAGTCTCTCCTATAGATTTCAGAGGGACCGAGGCTCTGCTGACTGCTCACTTCCAGAACCCTGACAGGATAAATTTCTATTTGTTACAGTTAATACAAGCTCCCATATATGGTTGCCTAAACAAGATAAGACATTGAGTGCAAGGGCTGGGAGCTTATATATCTATTCAACAAGCATTCCTTGAGTGCCTGTTTAGTGCGGGTGCAGGCTAGGTCTGAGGTCAGAGGTACAAGATAAGGCTCTACTTTCAGGGAGCATTCAGTTAATGGAATATATGATTAATATTAGGCAGTGCTAGAAGTGGGGTGGGGGGGGCATCCCAGGTGGCACTAGTGGTAAAAAACACGCCTGCCAGTGCGGGAGACAGAAGAGACTTGGGTTCAATCCCAGGGTGGGGAAGATCCCTTGGAGGAGGGCATGGCAACCCACTCCAGTATTCTTTCCTGGAGAATTCCATGGACAGAGGAGCCTGACGGGCTGCAGTCCATAAGGTCGCAGAGTCAGACAGGACTGAAGAGCCTGAGCACCCACGCAGAAGCTGGGGGAAGATAAAACTGGGTAATGTGGAAGGGAGTGCACAGCGAGCGAAAGGACGATCTGGAAGGCTCTGGGACGGGACTCCGAAGCTGAGCTCTAAGTCGTGAGTAGGATCTAGCACAGGAAGGGGAAAGGGAGCTTGTTTTATTCATAGAGAAAAGCGTGGGTAGAGATCCTGAGATGGGCACAGACGTGTTAGAGGAAGAACGAAGCGCAGTGTAAACGTAGGTCATCCTAGGCGCTTACAAACCGTGTTCTCTTAGGGAGCCGTTGACGGAAATTCTGCCAGTGAGGATCCTAGGTCTCAGAGGAAAGTACTGACACTGCTGTGCCTTGGAAAAGGGCCAGGTCTCTAACAGCCAGGTCAGGAACTTCCTGCAAGTGTTTGGGGAGGAGGGGTGAGGACAGAGACTCGTAAATCCCAGGCACTTAAAGGCCCGTGCATAAACGGGAGAACCCCCCGCGAAGCTACTTGTTTTTGAATATTTGGAAATATTTCAAAAATGTCTAGTAAGTTGGAGCCATACGTAGTTTGGGTTTGCTCCTCTCTGAAGTGGGACAAAGGCCTCCTCGCCCAAGGTGCCCAAGCGTGCGTGCGCAGTCACTAAAGTCGTATCTGAATCTTTGCGACACCACGGCACTCACATGGAAATCCAGTTTATCCTCCCAGTCCCGGGGCACAGGGAGTGGAGGCTGCAGAGTGGAATCCGGGACCCCATTACTCGTTTGTGCCTCGGCTGTGTGGCCTTGGGCAAGTTACTGCTGATCTCTCAGGCTTTTCTCAACAAGGCAGAACTTGGGCAACCTTCGGTGCAGGTTGCGGGACGGAGGTGGGCACCAGGGGTCACGCTCCGGTTCCAGCCATTAGATGCGCCTCACAGGGACGGTGCCTCCCCCGCGCGGCTATGCGGCCTGCGGGAGCCGCCGGACGGCGCGGTAGGTCCTTGCCGGGAGCCGGGAACAGCGCACGGGGCATGCGCGGCCTGTAGAGCCACAGGAGGCCGCCCGACGTCGCCCAGCCCCGCCCCGCCCCGCCCCGCCCGCGAGCGCCGAGCGCTGCAGTACCCCCCGCGGCCTGTGGCGTCGCTGCGCGGCAATCCGGGCGGCTCGGCGCGTGTAGAGCTCTACCCCGCGCCCGTGCACCCACGGACCCGCGCTCTCCCGGCCGTCGGGGCTGCAAGCCCGCGGTAGCCCCCAGCCCGCGCCCGGACCCTCCTTCTGACGCGCTCCTGAGAGAAATCTTTCTGTGCTGCTTTGCTTTCGTTTCTCTCGTATGGCGGCAACAGGAGGGTCGGGGGCTGGTGGACTCGCGGCGCTGGCCAGATCACCGAGGACGCGGAGTAACGCTAGGCGCCGCTGGGCCTTACCGAGGCCTTCGTTGCGGTCCTATGTTGGCCACATTTGCAACTTTTGCATTTGAACAAATGCAGATGTTGCCCTGCAAGATCCAGAAGGCGTGAGGTTAAAGGGATTCCGGATGAGCCCTCCACTCCCCCAATACCCCCCTCCCCCCCCGCATTTTGTGAGACTCACAAGTGTGCGTGGCGGCTTCTGGGCTGTAAGTTCCACCAGGACACGCGTCCCTGGTGTTTTGCTGGTCTTTGGCATAAAGCACAAAACAGACCCGGCTTCCAAGACCGAGCTGGGCAGAGTCACCAGCGTCCTCGGCCTAGATCAGCCTTAGGCAAAGCAAGGCGCAGAGGCGGGTGGGTCCCCAAAAAGGGAGGGGATGGGTACCGAAAGCGAGAGGAGCATTTGAAACTTTTAGAGCCCTCAGGCAGGGCTGCAGCTCCCGAGTGCGTGATCCGCAGAACGGGATAAACGAGTTTTAGTGTGCTCTGCTCAGGCGCGGCGGATGGTCGCTCGTGGCTCGGGCTGCGTTCTAGCCACGCGCGGTAGACACTTGGAGTTTCAAAATGGATAATAGCATGACGGTGAAGGATGAGCCGGTCCTTCCCCGCGACCGCCCTAGTCGTCTGCGGGCGCCTCTTGTCTCCCCTACAGCTTTCACTCTCCATCTACAGTGTCAAAGAGTGCTGCTGGAACAAAGCAGATGAAGCTGAGTCACTCCCTAGCTGCAGAGTCCTGAAGGAGCCTCCAAGTTCTATACAGGCTCCAACAGCATCTCTCAGCAGGTTTCCTCCCTCTGCATTGCCTATGCGTCAGCTTCTTTCACAAGACCCTTGCCTTGTTAGCTCTGTCCAGGACATCTCTCATCTCTCTAATTTGGACTCAAAAACTACCTTGTTTCTTACCATTTCTTCTCACAAGACTGTCACCTTCCCTCTATCGTTTCTGTGTTTAACGGTCTTCCTAGATGAACTGAATTAGTTTTTTATTCTTTTACTTGAGTCCTTTCATTCTACTACACTACCAAATAAGTTGTTTCATTCACCCTTGTATTCCCAGTGCCCAAGGCAGAGTCTGGCACTTAACAGGCACCCATAATAGTTGGGTTTTTATTTATTAATTCAAGAGAAAAAAGCTGTGGTCCGGGTGACCAGAGCAGAGCAGAGGTGGAATTCCCAAATCCGAGTATTGACATTTACCTACTGTTCCAGCCTTTCATCTCTGAATTCTCTCATCTGGGAAAATTACAGGATTAATAATAGTATCCCCTTCATATGAGAATGAGATCAGTTAGTTAATTTTTGTAAAAGACTTAAAGTGATGCTCATATTGAGAAGCATAAATGATTTGACAATTGCATCAATTAGAACAAGCTAGTTTACAATCTGGTAATAACTCCCAAATCTCAATGGCTTAAAAATACGGAGGTTTACTTTTCACTTACATGTTGTTCTGTCTCTCAGTTGTGTCTCTTTGTGACCCCACGGACTGTAGCCTGCCAGGCTCATCTCTCTATAGGATGCTGGAGTGGGTTGCTATTTCCTTCTTCAGGGGATCTTCCCAGGTCAGGAATGGAACCCATGTCTCCTGCATTGGCAGGCGGATTCTTTACCACTGAGCCAGCAGACTTCAATTAGCCGAGGACTGGGCTCTTGGACGTTTTTAGTCTGGAAACCAAGATGACTGACGAAGCAGCTGCCAGTTGATGTGTTATCAGTTGTCAAGGCAGGAGAGAGAACAAGCATCATTTTTATTCTGCTCACTTTTGTGTACTGAGAATACAAGTATGGGGATTATAGCCCCCCGATTTTATTTTTCTACTTTGTTCAGAAACCTCATAGCGAAAAATTTGGACCATTTATCTATTTAGCAAATAAGTTAAAGCTGGAAACATTCCTGCAATGACTGGGACTAGAAATCCTCTTGGGGAAAAGCTGTCTTTGTTAGGGAAAATAAAATTCCCAACTTTGACTTTGGGACCTCACTTTCCTTACATAAAGCGGATAGTTGATTTCTTCTGCACAATGATGTTCCTCCTAGGAATTCAAGGTTCTGGAGACTTGAGAGAAAAGATCAGAGAAGTGAGAAAGGCTGAAGGCTGGAGAATTCACCCTAAGGTGCACTGTGCCCTGTAATCAATTGCTAGGAGTTGGATGGTCACAGGCTTAAAGACTGACTCTAGAAAAGCTTTAGGAAAAACATCTGCTTCATTGACTACACTAAAGCCTTTGACTGTGTGGATCACAACAAATTGTGGAAAATTCTTCAACAGATGGGAATATCATAACACCTTACCTGCCTCTTGAGGAACCTGTATGCAGGTCAAGAAGCAACTGTCAGAACTGGACTTTAAACAACAGAACTAAAATTGGGAAAGGAGTACATCAAAGCTGTATATTGTCACCCTACTTAATTAACTTCTATGAAGAGTACATCATGCAAAATGCCAGGCTGGGTAAAGCACAGTATGGAATCAAGATTGCCAGGAGAAATATCGATAACCTCAGATATGTAGATGACACCACCCTTATGGCAGAAAGTGAAGAGGAACTAAAGAGCCTCTTGATGGAAGGGAAAGAGGAGAGTGAAAAAAATTGGCTTAAAGCTCAACATTCAAAAAACAAAGATTATGGCATCTGATCGCATTGCTTCCTGGCAAATAGATGGGGGGGGGGGGGAAATGGAAACAGTGGCAGATTTTATTTTCTTGGGTTCCAAAATCACTGCAGATGGTGACTGCAGCCATGAAATTAAAAGATGCTTACTCCTTGGGAAGAAAGTTATGACCCACCTAGATAGCATGTTAAAAAAGCAGAGACATCACTTTACTGACAAAGGTCCCTATGGACAAAGCTATGGTCTTTCCGGTAATCATGTATGGGTGTGACAGTTGAATCATAAAGAAAGCTGAGTGCCAAAGAATTGATGCTTTTGAACTGTGGTGTTGGAGAAGACTCTTGAGAATCCCTTGGACTGCAAGGAGATCCAACTAGTCAGTCTAAAGGAAATCAGTCCTGAACATTCATTGGAAGGACTGATCCTGAAGCTTCATGAAGCTCCAATACTTTGGGCCACACGATGTGAAGAACTGACTCATTTGGAAAGACCCTGATGCTGGGAAAGATTGAAAGCAGGAGGAGAAGGTGACGACAGAGGATGAGATGGTTAGATGGCATCACTGTCTTGATGGACATGAGTTTGAGCAAGCTCTGGGAGTTGGTGATGGACAGGGAAGCCTGGTGTGCTGCAGTCCATGGGGTTGCAAAGAGTTGGACACGACCGAGTGACTGAACTGGAGGGCATGGTTCTGTCCATCTCTACTTGCTGCCATCTTTGGTGTGGCAGTGTTATCCTCAGGCTACCGGAAGAGGTCTAAGCACCTATTCCAGGCAGCACAGAGATGGCAGGATAGAGAGCAGGACTCTGCCCTCGTGTATAGCTCTTCAGAGTGAGAAAAAGCTTCCACGAAGACATCTCTTCATGTCTTGGAATTGAATGGCATCTCTGGTTGTAGTTTGCTCGGGACCAGAGGTTCCTTCAGATGCCAGTGACCTGTTCAGTCGCACAGGAGCCTGTGTTCACAAGGGTGTCACACTTGGTTCAATGCTGTGCTGTCACCATTTTGAAATCTTTCTTCACTTTTGAATAATGATATCCCATTTTTATTTTGTGTTGGACTCTGGGCTGGTCCTGGCCAAGACCTGCCGTTTGAACATGAGGAGGGAATCACCCCTTGAAAGATATGACTGTAATTGAAATCCAGCCTCTGTACCCTGGTACTGAATTGAATCCTGGAGACAGAGTTTTGGGTGACGTAGAAAAGAATAGCTTTATTACTTTGCCAGGAGCCACAGGGCTTAGTGCACTCAAAACCATATGTCCCGACATGGAGGGGTTAGTGAGCAGATTTATAGTAATGGTTCAAAGAGGAGGATGTGATCAGCTCATAGACGTTCTTCTGATTGGTTGGTGGTGAGGTAATTGGGAGTCAGCATCATCAACCTTCTGATTCTTACCAGCCTGGGGTCTTTGTGCTCGTGGGCAACATTCAGTGAATTTCTCCCACCTGGTGGAGGTTTCAGTATCTGTAAAACGGCTCAGAGATATTATTGTGTGATCGCTTGAGGGGGACCAGGACCTTGCCCCAGTTCAGTCGCTCAGTCATGTCCAACTCTTTGCAACCCCGTGGAGCGCAGCACGCCAGGCTTCCTTGTCAATCACCAACTCCTGGAGTTGCTCAAACTCGTGTCCATCAAGACGGTGATGCCATCCAACCATCTCATCCTCTGTTGTGCCCTTCTCCTCCTGCCTTCAATCTTTCCCAGCATCAGGGTCTTTTCCAATGAGTCAGCTCTTCGCATCAGGTGGCCAAAGTATTGGAGCTTCAGCTTCAGCATCAGTCCTTCCAATGAATATTCAGGATTGATTTCTTTTAGGATGGACTGGTTGGATCTCCTTGCAGTCCAAGGGACTCTCAAGAGTCTTCTCCAACACCACAGTCCAAAAGCATCAATTCTTTGGTGCTCAGCTTTCTTTATAGTCCAACTCTCACATCCATACATGACTACTGGAAAGACCATAGCTTTGGCTAGAGGGACTAATGACTAATGTCTCTGCTTTTTAATGTGCTGTCTAGGTTGGTCATAGCTTTTCTTCCAAGGAGCAAGTGTCTTTTAATTTCATGGCTGCAGTCACCATCTGCAGTGATTTTGGAGCCCAAGAAAATAAAATCTGCCACTGTTTCCACTGTTTCCCCATCTATTTGCCATGAAGTGATGGGACCAGATGCCATGATCTTCGTCTTCTGAATGTTGAGCTTTAAGCCAGCTTTTTCACTCTCCTCTTTCAACTTCATCAAGAGCCTCTTCAGCTCCTTTCTGCTATCTGCCATAAGGGTGGTGTCATCTGCATATCCTGCCCCAAGGCTGCACTATTGTTTCTCGTTTTTGGCTTTTCCGCCCCTGTCTCTTCTTCCCCTCCCTTCCCTGATTAGCAGTCATTTGTACCTGGCTCTTTGGAACTCAGGAAAGGCCATGGATGCTGAATGAAACCTCAGTTCAGTTTAGTCTCTAGGTCATGTTCGACTCTGCGACCACATGGACTGCGGCACGCCAGGCCTCCCTGTCCATCACCAATTCCCGGAGTTTACTCAAACTCATGTCCATTGAGTCAGTGATGCCATCCGACCATCTCATCCTCTGTTATCCCCTTCTCCTGCCTTCAATCTTCCCCAGCATCAGGGTCTTTTCCAAGGAGTCAGTTCTTTGCATCAGGTAGCCAAAGTATTGGAGCTTCAGCTTCAGCATCAGTCCTTCCAATGAATATTCAGGATTGATTTCCTTTAGGATGGACTGGTTGGATCTCCTTGCTGTCCAAGGGACTCTCAAGAGCCTTCTCCAACACCACAGTTCAAAAGCATCAATTCTTCGGCACTCAGCTTTCTTTATAGTCCAACTCTCACATCCATACATGGCTATTTCCTGCTAACAGGAAAACTAGGGACACAGAAAGTCTTTTGTGTCCAGGAGTCCCAAAGGGTCCTCCTCGGTTTCATGACCACAAGTAAAAGGGTGAATTCCTAATGAGTATGACAATCATTTTTCAATAAGTGTGAGAACGGAACATGGTTGGTTTCCACACATGTGAGTTGGCTGAAAACTGAGTTTTCAGTGTGAGTCACGGCTGCACAGTGTTGGATAATGAAAGGGCTCACGAGGCCCCACAGGGTGTACTAATAAAGGTTCGGAATGTGGTGGGACAGAGAAGGCAAATGCAGAGAGGCTAGGGCCTTCCAGAAGCAGCTGCAAGCACTCTTCTGTCACACAGGAAGGGCTTCATCTTCAGATTGTGAACCACCAGATATATGCGATATACTCTGGTCTCAGGGTATTTTCATCAAACATTTTCCCCATGAGTCTAGTTGGGCTTTCCTGATAGCTCAGTTGGTAAAGAATCCACCTGCAATGCAGGAGACCCTGGTTTGATTCCTGGGTCAGGAAGATTTGCTGGAGAAGGGATAGGCTACCTACTCCAGTATTCTTGGGCTTCCCTTGTGGCTCAGCTGGTAAAGAATCTGCCTGCAGTACGAGGGACCTGGGTTCAATCCTGGGTTGGGAAGATTCCTTGGAGAAGGGAAAGGCTACCCACTCCAGTATTCTGGCCTGGAGAATTCTATGGACTGTATAGTCCATGGGGTCGCAAAGAGTCGGACACGACTGAGCAACTTTCACTACAGGGGGTCTTCCTAGAGGAAGTGACTGTTTCTAAAGACAGAGTCTTGCTAGTAGTTCACACTTGGCCATAATCATGAAGGAGCTGAAATCACAAGCTCTGAGTCAGGAATAATAATATCTACCTCACAGGTAACATTATAGGTATCTGTGGAAAGTTAATAAAATGACATCATGTTTTATTTACTGATTAAAAAGATGATAAAACCATTGGTACATAAAAGATGCTCACTGTGTTATTTTAGTTTATTGTTAAAGAAGAATGCTATTTATTTTTCTACATACAAACTTCAATTTTGGCTATTGTTTTAAATGTGATTGTTATAAGGAATATGGGTAATGTATATTTTAACTTCAGTTTCAAAATGAAGTTGAGTTTCTCCAAATTCATAATAACAACTCTGTAAAAATGCTAAGTGTGTTTGGCAGAAGAGACTGGATGGTAGGGTGGGGAGGGAGAGCAAGCATTTTAGGTTTTAGAGGGGTTTTGTTTTTTAAGAGACAATAGGGGATTTACATCATGTGCAGATTTGAAAAGAGATTCAGAAAGTGAAAAATGGTGATTACTTGCAAATATCATGAGACATTGCAGACAGGTGTTGCTGACAGTAAATTGAGGAAATAGATAACACCATATTTTTTGTTTTTTGACCACACCGCATGGCATGTAGGATCTTAGTTCCCCAACCAGGTATTGAACCCAGGTCCCCTACAGTGGAAGAGCAGAATCTTAACCACTAGACTACGAGGGAAGTCCTTTTTTCCCTTTTTGTTATCAATCAAGATAGTGTTCCCATTTTTCCTGGTTACCTTCTAGCCTTGTCCACGTACATATTTAGTTTTACACATGTGCTGTTATAGAATTTTCTAGTTTACTCTTTGTCTTGCACAATACCAGAGTTTTGCTTTGTTTTGTTTTTTGATGCCAGAGAATTTCTTATGTTATAGTCTCTTTCTTCCTTATCTGTCTCAAAACCATCTCTCCTTTCTTAAACATTTTCTTATCTCACCTCTAACAGATCTTAATAACTTCTAGTGCATTCTTATATAACCATACTATGAAAAGATAGTCAGATACATGCTGTGGGATGCTAGTTGTTTTATAGACATTAGAATAATTCTATTCATTTCTCTATAAGAGTTTTGGTCATTTACAATCTATAATAAATATCCTAGTAGAAAAATTGATGCAGTGCTAAAGCAATCTTTTAAATAGTTGCATAATACTCCACAGCCTAGATACACTTCAGTTAATCTACCATTCTTTGATTAATGAATTTTATTTTATTTTTGTTTTGTTACTTGGCAGCAGTGTTTCAATAAATACCTTTTATACTTTCTACTTGGGTAAATACACTTTTCATTCTATAAAATCTAATTGTATAGGATAAATTACCAGAACTTGAATTGGTGAATAAAAGGATACATATATTTTTAATTTAACAGTTTACCAAATTAATTTTCAAAAATATTGGCAGTAATTCCAGTGGCTATTGTTATTAACAATTTATAGAATCTCCAGCTTGTCCCATTCACCCCCAGCTCATCCCTCCAACTAGCACTGTAACATTATTCTGCAGTTTTTGCCACCTGTTGGCAAAATGTTAGGTCACTGTTAGCTCTAATTAGAATGTCCCTGCTAACTGCGAAGTTGAACTTCTTTTTAATGTATCTATGTGCATCAGAATTTCTCCTTTTATAAAACGACTATTTTAAATCCCTTGAATATTTTTAGGTGGGCTATTTGTCCTTGTATTGTTAATTTATGGGAACTATAATATTAACATATTTACATAGAATATATACACAGGAATTATTTATCTGACTGATGTGCTTCAAAAATTTTATTTTTTGCAGTCTATTCTTTGTTGTCTGACTTTGCTTATTGTCTTTTTGTTGTAATTAAAATATTCCCATAGTGAAATGTTTCTTAATTTCCTTTTTTTTTTTTTTGAGTTTTACACAGAGGCTCCCCCCCCCCCCGCCCACAACCCTGCCATAAATGCCAAGGATGTGCAAATATTTTCATAGGTTTTCTTCTAAATAGTTATTGTTATGTATTTTTATATTTAAGTATTTTAATCCTCATGAAAATTCTTTATTTTTTATGTAGGTAAAAGGAAGGATCTGCCTTTCCTCCCTGTTTGACTGGCGTTGTTCTAGCAATCTTTGTTTAAACAAACCACCCTTTTCCCACCGACTTGTAATACCATCCTTATCACATCTCAATTTTCCTATGTGTGAGCTTCTAACTTGTTTTAGTTACAGTGGCTTTATGTTTTTAGAAAACCTGGTAAAGCAAGATTGCCTCCTCACTCCCTCCCTACTACTTTTTTTTTTTTTTCCTGCTAGAGTTTTCTTGGATATTCTTTGAGATTTATCATCTATATAAAATGTATCCTCCCTCCCCCCGCCCTTTTTTTTTTTTTTTTTTTTGCTGGTCCTAAGTGATATAGAATTGGACTGATTTGATCAATCATCCTCTTTTTGTTTATTTTTAATTGAAGGATAATTACAATATTGTGTTGGTTTCTCCATACATCAGCATGAGTCAGCCATAGGTATAAATGTGTCCCCTACCGCTTGAGCCTCCCTCCCACTTCTTCTCACCCCTCTAGGTCAGCATCCTCTTTAAGGACTGGTGCCTCAGCATCCTGATGGCTTGCTCTTCCCAGCACTGCCAGGAAGTAACCATCAGGACATGCTTGATGCAGGGCTGAGACAAAGGAACTGCTGGGGCAGCAGGGAGGGCATGGTGTGAAATTAGCTGTCTTCTGACATCCGTTGGATCATCCAAAAGCAAGAGAGTTCCAGAAAAGCATCTGTTGCTGCTGCTAAGTCGATTCAATAGTGTCCGACTCTGTGCGACTCCATAGACGGCAGCCCACCAGGCTGCCCGGTCCCTGGGATTCTCCAGGCGAGGACACTGGAGTGGGTTGCCATTTCCTTCTCCAACAACAAACTCTGGAAAATTCTTAAGGAGAAGGGAATACCACCTGACCTGCCTCTTGAGAAACATATGCAGGTCAGGAAGCAACAGTTAGAACTGGACATGGAACAACAGACTGGTTCCAAATAGGGAAAGGAGTATGTCAAGGCTGTATATTGTCACTCTGCTTATTTAACTTCTATGCAGAGTACATCATGAGAAACACTGGGCTGGAAGAAGCACAAGCTGGAATCAAGATTGCCGGGAGAAATATCAGTAACTTCAGAAATGCAGATGACACCACCCTTATGGCAGAAAGTGAAGAAGAACTAAAGAGCCTCTTGATGAAAGTGAAAGAGGAGGGTGAAAAAGTTGGCTTAAAACTCAACATTCAGAAAATTAAGATCATGGCATCCAGTCCCATCACTTCATGGCAAATAGATGGGGAAACAGTGGAAACAGTGACAGTCTTTATTTTGGGGGGCTCCAAAATCACTGCAGATGGTAACTGCAGCCATGAATTAAAAGACACTTGCTCCTTGGAAGAAAAGTTATGACCAACCTAGACAGCATATTAAAAAGCAGAGACATTACTTTGCCAACAGAAGTCCGTCTAGTCAAAGCTATGGTTTTTCACTTTCATCCAGAGGCTCTTTAGTAAGTTTCTTAAAATGTAGGTTATTATTGTTTGCTTTTCCATGTCATATATTTAACATATACACGCAATATCCTTGATTCATACTTTTATTTTTTGTATGTGCCCATGAACAATATATGGCATTATTTTATGAACTTTCAAAACTTACTGAAATATGATATGGTTGTCTTTGAGACCCATTGACATCGAAAGATAACACATAGCTCTTTCCTCTTCAGAGCTGAATAGTGTTCTGCCAAGGGGACATAATACTTTGCTAATATAGATAATACTAAAGAGAACATCTTCTTGCATATCTTTTTGTGTACATCTCATCCCAAGTGTGCAAGCATTTTGCAAGGAGGTGCCTGAGATGTGGAGCTGCTGGTTTGCTGGTTGTCCTCTCACCCAGCCTCCCTCCTGGTATGGCCGCTCGGTCCTGAGATGCTGATCCCCGTGGACTGTGCTGCCTAGAGCCTTCTCCCTGGGTATGGCCAACGGGGGTGCTGGCAGGAGGCTAGAGGGCGGCACAGAGGGGTCTGGATCGTTTCCCCCTTGCTTCAGCGTTGCATGTCCTGGCAGTTGCCCCACTTTTCAATTATTTTAGTTTTTAGTGGATATATACTGTATATTTTTATTTAACTTTATTGCTAAATATATTAATACTATTCAAAATGGAATTAAAATTTGTTTTCCAACCAATAGTTTCTATGATATAGAAATACAATTACTTTTTGTAGAGACCTTCTATCCTTTGGTATTGCTAAAGTTGTTATTCTAGTAGTTTGTTTTATAGATCTTAGGGTTTTTTGAAATAAAGGAACATGTTATCTTTGAATAAAGACAATTTTACTGTCTCCTTTCTTATCTTTATGCCTTGTATTTATTATTTTTTCTTGTCTTATTACACATTTAGGTTCTAGCTAGAACCTCCAGTACAATGATGAAAAGAAGTTGTGAAAGTACATATCTTTACCTATTTCTGGTTTTAGTGTGAACATATTTGAGATAACACACAGATCAGGTTATCAAAGCAGACATACCAAATCAGAAATGTTAAAAAGTATTAAGCTTTATTAATAAATTAAAGGCTGTGCAAAGTCACTTCAGTCATGTCCACCTCTTTGCAATTCCATAGACTGTCGCCTGCCAGACTCCTCTATCCATGGGATTTCCCAGGCAAGAATACTGGAGTGGGTTGCCATTTCTAGAAGTAGTCAAATTACAAGAATGAAGCAAGAACAGATTCAGAAACATTGACAGAATTCTCTAGGTCTTTTCTTGCCATACCAGATTTTCTCCTATGTTTTTTAAAGTAATAAGTGCCCTTCACATTACTTACACGTAAGTGAGCCATTTAAGTTGCAAAATATTTGCAAATACTTTTTCCCATTCTGTGGATTATCTTTTTGTTTATGGTTTCTTTTGCTGTGCAAATTGTTTTTTGCCCCCTTTGTTTCTTCTTCTTTTGTTTTTTTGGCCTTATAGTTTATGGGATCCTAATTAAGTAAAATTGCTCAGTAGTGTCTGACTCTTTGTGACTCCATGGACTGTAGCCTACCAGGCTCTTCCCTCCATGGGACTCTCCAGGCAAGAGTACTGGAGTGGGTTGCCATTTACCTTCTCCAGGGGAACTTCCCAACCCAGGGATTGAACCTGGGTCTCCCGCATTCCAGGCAGACGCTTTAACCTCTGAGCCACCAGGGAAGCCCTATGGGATCCTAGTTCCCTGATAAAGGGATTAAACCTGGGCCCTTGACAATGAAAGCATGGAGTCCTAACCACTGGACCACCAGGACATTCTCTGCTGTGCAAAAGCTTTTAAATTTGATTGTGGGAGACTCAGATTCAATTATGGAGTTGCAAAGAGTCAGGCATGACTGAGTGACTAATACTCTTCTTTAACTGAAGGATTTTGGCTCAAGTGGTAAAGAACCTGCCTACAGATGCAGGAGATGCAGGTTCAATCCCTGGGTCAGGAAGATCCCCTGGAGGAGGTAATGGCAATGACTCCAGTATTCTTGTCTGGAAAATTCCATGGACAGAGGAGCCTGGTGGACTGTGGTCCATTGGGTCACAAAAGAGTTGGACATGACTGAGCATGCATGCACACAGTAGTTTTATTATGAATTGTGGTGAATTGTTTCCAAATACTTTTTGTGCAGTTGTTGATATGATCAAGTAATTTTCTCACTTAATTTGTTAATGTGGCAAATTATATTGGTTTTCAAATATTGCATCAGCATTGCATCCCTAGGGTAAATCCTACTGAGTCATGAGATACTTACCATTATATCTATCTATTTATCTAGCTATATGTCAATTTTGTCAATTGTTTTTTTTGTCACACATTTTGTCAATTGTTTTTTCATTTATTTAAAATTGTGATAAATGCACATAACATAAAATTCACTATCATAACTACTTTTAAATATACAGTACAGTGATGTAACTATTAACACATTTTTGTGCAACAGATATCTAGAACTTTTTCATCTTGCAAAACTGAAAGTCTGTACTCATTAAAAATCAGCTCCCCATTTCCTTCTTCCTCTCAGCTCCTGGTAACCGCATTCTACTTTTTGTTTCTATGTATTTGACTACTTTAGATATATTTCTTACCAGTGGGATCATGAATTATTTTATTTGTATTTTTTTGACTGGCTTATTTCACTTAGCATTAAGTTCTCCAGATTCATCCATGTCATACAGTGTGACAGAATTTCATGACTTTAATAAAGCTGAATAATATTCCATTGTATGGATATACCACATTTTCTTTATCTCTTCATTTACTGATGGGCATTTAGATTACTTCCACCTCTTGACTATTGTAAACAGTGCTGCAATGAATATGGATGTGCAAATATCTCTTCAAGGTCCTGTTTTCAATTATTTTGTGTCTATACCAAGAAATGAGTTTGCTGGATCATATGTGTGCTCAGTTGCTCAGTTTGCAACGCTATCGATTGTCACCCTCCAAACCCCTCTGTCCATGGAATTTTTCAGGCAAGAATACTGGAATGGGTTGCCATTTCCTTCTCCAGGGGATGTTCCCAACCCAGGGATTGAACTTGTGTCTCCAAGGTCTCATGTATTGGCAGGCAGATTCTTTACCACTGAGCCACCTGGGAAGCTCTGGATCATATGGTAACTCTACTTTTAATTATTGGAGCAAACCCCATACTGTTTACCATACCAGCCAAACTTTTTTTCAGTTCAGTTCAGCCGCTCAGTCGTGTCTGACTCTTTGTGACCTCATGGACTACAGCACTCCAGGCTTCCCTATCAATCACTAACTCCCAGAGCTTGTTCAAACTGATGTCCATTGAGTCGGTGATGCCATGCAACCATCTCATCCCCTGTTGTCCCCTTCTCCTCCTGCCTTCACTCTTTGCCAGCATTAGAGTCTTTTCCAATGAGTCAGTTTTTCACATCATGTGGCCAAAGTATTGGAGCTTCAGTTTCAGCATCAGTCTTTCCAATGAATATTCAGGACTGATTTCCTTGAGGATTGACTGGTTGGATCTCCTTGCAGTCCAAGGGACTTTCAAGAGTCTTTTCCAACACCACAATTCAAGAGCGTCAATATTTCAGTGCTCAGCTTTCTTTATGGTCCAAACCTTTTTACATTCCCACAAACAGTGCACAGTGTTCCAATTCCTTTACATTCTCACCAGCATTTGCTATTTCTATGTTTTAGATAGTGAGTGTAGTAATGGGTGTGAGATTTTGACTGGGATCTCCATGATGATTAGTGATATTGATGATTAGTGATGTTCCCATATGCTTGTTGACCTTTTATATATATTCTTTGTAGAAATGTCTATTCAAGTCCCATGCCCATTTTAAAATCAGGTTATTTGCTGTTGTTATTATTGTTGCATTGTAGTTTTATGTATAATCTGGATGTTTGCTTCTGACCAGGTACACATGGTTTGCAAATATTTTCTCCCATTCTGTAGGTTTCCCTTTTACTCTGTTATTCCTTCCTTTGTTGCATAGGACTTTTTAGGTTTGATGTAGTCACATTTGTTTTTACTTTTGTTACTGTTTATGGTGTCATATCCAAGAAACCATTGTCAAATCCAATGTCATGAAGCTTTTCTATTATGTTTTCTTCCAGGAATTTTATAGTTTTAGATCTTATGTTTAGTTCTATAATCTGTTTTGAGTTAATTTTTTTATTTGGTCTAAGATGAGGGTCCAACTTCATTCTTTTCTGTCTGAATACCCAGTTTTCCAAACACCAGTTGTGTTTCTATACAGTAACAATGAAAAATTGAGAAGGAAACTAGGAAAGCAATCTCATTTATAATAGTACCAAAAAGAGTAAAATAATTAAGATAAATCTTAGCCAAAGATGTAAAAGACCTGTACAATGAAAATGACAAAATATTGCTAACAAAAATCAAAGAAGATACAAATAAATAGAAAGACATCTTGTATCTTATGAATTGGATGACACAATACTGTTAAAATGTCCATACTACTCATAATGATCTACAGGTTCAATAAATACAATCTCTGTCAAAATCCCAATGGCATTTTTTGCAGAAGTAGGAAAAAAAAGCTAAAATTCATAAGAAATCTCAAGGGATCCCAAATAGTTGAAAGAATCTTGAAAAAGAAGAAAAGTTGGAGGCCCTACTCTTCCTGATTTCAAAACATACTACAAAGTAACAGTAATTAAAACAGTGTGGTACTGGCATAAAGATGGATATACAGACCAGTGTAGCAGAATTGAGAGCCCACCAATAAAGCTTTGCAGAGATAATCAAATGACCTTCAAAAAGAAAACCAAGACTATACACTGGAGAAGGGACATTTACATGAAAGGTCATTTTCATGAAATATCTTTTTCTAATATTTCACTTTTAGCTGGTGTGTTTACTTGGATCTAAAATAAGTCTGTTATAGAAAGTGTAGAAATAGATCTTGTTTTTTTAATCCATTCAGCCAATCTATATATTAATTGCCTTTTTAAAATTAATTCTTTTTGCTTTAAAATAGTTTCTGGCTTATAGAAAATACACAAAGATAGTAAAGAGAATTCTCCTATATTCCACTCTCAGTTACTTCTGTTGCTAAGAACTTACATTAATACAATTTATATATTTCAAATATATTTGTACAAAGAATGAACCAATATTAGTATACATTATTAGTAAATAATGTTCATATCCATTTAAATTTCTTCAGGTTTTACCTTTTGTAAGTTTTCAGTCCCAGGATCCCATCCAGGATTCCTAATCCCTCATGTGTTCTTAAACTCTTATAGGCTGTGACAGTTTCTCAGACTTTCTTGTTGTTGTTGTTTTGTTTTTAAAATTTTTATTGGAGTATAGTTGCTTTACAATGTTGTATTCGTTTTTACTGTATAGTTTTGTGTACTGGTCAGGTATTTTTCAGAATGTTACTTTGACTTTGTCTGATATTTTTCTCCTGATTAGACTGTGGTTGCTGGCTTTTGGAAAGAATACCATAAAGTGCCATTCTTAGTACATGATATCAAGGGTGAGTGCTATCAATCAATAGGACTTGTCATGGATGATGATAAACTTGATCACCTGGCTAAGGTAGTATTTATCAGATTTCTCCATTGTAAATTACTCATTCCACCACCCACACTTTCCATAAAGTACTCTTAGAATGGAAGTTAACCATGTACAGTCCAAGCTTAAGTAATGATGAGTTGTGATGAACCTTTTTTGAGGGTGGAGTATCTATATAAATTATTGGGAATTCTTCTGTATGTGAAATTTATTCTCTATTATATATTTATATCAATGTGTACTTGTGAATATTTATCTTATACTTTTGATTGTATTTTCTTGTTAAAATTGTTATATTCAGTTGGCTTTTATGTCCCTTTAACATACCTCCACTGTTGTTGTTCAGTTGCTAAGTTGTATCTCACTCTTTGCGACCCCATGGACTGCAGAACGCCAGGCTTACCTGTCAATCACCAACTCCCAGAGCTTACTCAAACTCATGTCCATCAAGTTGGTGATGCCACTCAACCATCTCATCCTCTGTCACCCCCCTCTCCTCTTGCCTTCAATCTTTCCCAGCATCAGGGTCTTTTCCAGTGAATCAGTTCTTCACATCAGGTGGCCAAAGTATTAGAGCTTTAGCTTCAGCATCAGTCCTTCTAATGAATATTCAGGACTGATTTCCTTTAGGGTTGACTGGTTTGATCTCCTTGCAGCCTAAGGGACTCTCAAGAGTCTTCTCTAATACCACAATTCAAAAGCATCAATTTTCAAGTGCTCAGCTTTCTTTATGGTCCAGCTCTCACATCCATACATGACTACTGGAAAAACCCCATAGCTTTGACTAGACAGACCTTTGTCAGCAAAGTGATGTCTCTGCCTTTTAATATGCTGTCTAGGTTGGTCATAGCTTTTCTTCCAAGGAGCAAGCATCTTTTAATTTCATGGCTGCTGTCACCATATGCAGTGATTCTGAAGCCCAAGAAGATAAAGTCTGTCATTGTTTCCATTGTTTCCCCATCTATTTGCTGTGAAGTGATGGGACTGGATGCCATGATCTTAGTTTTCTGAGTGTTGAGTTTTAAGCCAACTTTTTCACTCTCCTCTTTCACTTTCATCAAGAGGCTTTTTAGTTTCTCTTCACTTTCTGCTATAAGGGTGGTGTCATCTGCATATCTGAGGTTATTGATATTTCTCCTGGCAATCTTGATTCCAGCTTGTGCTTCATCCAGCCTGGCATTTTGCATGATGTACTCTGCATATAAGTTAAATAAGCAAGGTGACAGTATACAGCCTTGATGTATTCCTTTCCCAATTTGGAATCAGTTTGTTGTTCTATGTCGGGTTCTAACTCTTGCTTCTTGACCTGCATACAGATTTCTCAAGAGGCAGGTAAGTGGTTTTGGTATTCCCATCTCTTTCAGAATTTTCCACAGTTTGTTGTGATCCACACAGTCAAAGGCTTTGGCATAGTGAATAAAGCAGAAGGAGAGGTTTTACTGGAACTGTCTTGCTTTTTCGATGCAGATGTTGGCAATTTGATCTCTGGTTCTTCTGCCTTTTCTATAACCAGCTTGAATATCTGGAAGTTCACAGTTCACATACTGTTGAAGCCTGGCTTGGAGAATTTTGAGCATAACTTTGCTAGCATGTGAGATGAGTGCAATTGTGCGGTAGTTTGAGCATTCTTTGGCATTACTTTTCTTTGGGATTGGAATGAAAACTGACCTTTTCCAGTCCTGTGGCCACTGCCGAATTTTACAAATTTGCTGGCATGTTGAGTGCAGCACTTTCATAGCATCACCTCGTAGGACTTGAAATAGCTCAGCTGGAATTCCATCACTTCTACTAGCTTTGTTCGTAGTGATGCTTCCTAAGGCCCACTTGACTTCAGACTCCAGGATGTCTTAACTTTTAGGTTGTGCATTTTTTTCACTTGACAGAAACAAGCTTGTTTGTTGTTGAATTTCCTCCTAGCATGCTTACATTTCCGTTTGCTGTTGTTATTGTTAACTCAGTTACTATTTGTCCATTTAATTTCTCTCATCTGAAATTTTGTTGGCATCCTCTTCGCTCATATTTTTTTCTGTTCTTTTTATCCTATGTTTTTGTCTTTTCAATTCCCTCATTGTTATTATAGTGGAGTTTCCAGAGGAATCAAATATAAGTTCCTGTTTAGCCATGTTTTAATTGGAAGTCTTATTTCAGTGGTACATATGTTTTATATTTTTACTAAGTATTGTGAAATTGCTTTACAAAATGCTGCACTGATGTTCCTGTTGGGTTGATCTCAACCTATCCATAGTGATGATACTTTCTAGAAATGGCAGAGGGCACTCCTCTGGGCTACTTGTAAGCCTCACAGACATTTCCCCAACTGAAGCCAATGCTGAGACTGTACCAGGGCTTGTGATTCTTATGATTACAAGACATACCTTAGCAACCACTGTAAGAGAACTTTGAAAAGCAAGGTTTATTACTCATATGTCCTGGAGGTACAAGCCATACCCTGGACCAGTTAGCAAGGTCCTGGGGGTAGGGAGAGAGAGGATAAATGTGTCGGTCTGGGACTCTTTCTGCTTTTATTGGGATTGATGAGGTGGTGCATGGGGCTTTGAGGGTTCACTCCTTATTGGTGAAATTAAAACAGAAGAACAGGAATTAAAGCACAGGAAGGGAAAAGCAAGCAGTGGGTCAAAGAGTCAGTTATCTAGGCCCACCAGAACTTTCCAGAAAGGGGTACATGTTGGTGGGGCAGCCTGGCTCTTTATCTAGTGGTGTAGATGGCAATGTGCTTTTTTCTGACATGGATGTCTTTGAAATGGGTGCCTCAGCAATCAAAAACTTAATGTTAGGCATTAACATTATAGTAAAAAAGCTAACTGTCGGGTACCTGTACTACAGGGTTCCAACTAATAGCTGAAACTTCCCCAAACCCACTTAATAAGTCATCTGTCCTTTCCCAGGGAAACTACCTCTATTTCTACTGTGTTCACTTACCCATTCAACAGGTTAGTTACTGTTTCACTACTACACGAATAACCTAGAATAGCATCCTAAAGAAAAGAGTCTCCTGAGACACCTGTATATGGGTTAAGAAGCAACAGTCAGATCCAAACACAGAACAACAGACTGGTTCAGAATTGGGAGAGGAGTATGTGAAGGCTATACACTGTCACCCTGCTTATTTAATTATATGCAGAGTGCATCATGTGAAATGCCATGCGGGATGAATCACAAGCTAGAATCAAGATTGCTGGGAGAATTAACAACCTCGGATATGCAGATGATACCACCCTAATGGCAGAAAGCAAAGAGGAACTAAAGAGCCTCTTGATGAGAGTGAAGGAGGAGAGTGAAGAAGTCAACTGGGAACTCAGCATTCAAAAAACTCAGATCATGGCATCTGGTCCCATCACTTCATGGCAAATAGAATGGGAAAAAGTGTAAACATTGGCAGATTTTCTTTTCTTGGACTCAAAAATCACTGTGGACAAGGATTGCAGCCATGAAATTAAGGAACGCGTGATCCTTGAAAGGAAAGCTATGATGAAACTAGACAGCATATTAAAAAGCAGAGACATCAGTTTGCCAACAGAAGTCCATATAGTCAAAGCTGTGGTTTTTCCAGTAGTCACATACTGATGGGAGAGTTGGACCATAAATAAGGCTGAGTGCCAAAGAATGGATGCTTTTGAATTGTGGTGTTGGACTCTTGAGAGTCCCTTTGCAAGGAAATCAAACCAGTCAATCCTAAAGGAAGTTGACCCTGAATAGTCTTTGGAAAGACTGATGCTGAAGCTGAACCGGCAATACTTTGGCCACCTGATGAGAAGAGCTGACTCATTGGAAAAGACCCTGATGCTGGGAAAGATTGAAGACAGGAGAAGTGGGTGGTGGAGGATGAGATAGTTGGATGGTATCATTGACTTGATGGGCATGAATTTGAGCAAACTCCTGGAGACAGTGAAGGACAAGGAAGCTTTGCATGCTACAGTCTGTGTGGTCTCAAAGAGTCCAACATGACTGAGTGACTGAACAACAACAAAGATAAGAATACTCAAAAATCAACTGATGAGGTTTTTGTGATTCTAAAACTTGCAGTTTAGGCCATCATTTTTTAACTCTCTGCTTGGACATCTCTCCTGGGCAGTTTTCCATGATTACACCCAGGCCTACCAGTGCAGTGGTTCAAGGAAGACAATGACCAAATCTACTCTGCACTGCGTGATTCTAACTACGCTGTGTATCTTGCCTGCCAGGCTTTTAACCCTCCAGCACAGAGATTAGGTCTTTTTGGCCTTTATCTCTCAAATCTAACATGTCAAAAATTGTTCTAGAAAATTTCTCATAAATTAACTCTAACTATGATTTCAAAAAGGCTTTGAGAGATAATAGAGCATGAATCAAACAAAATTAAACTATATTTTGAGCTTAATACCCAATTACAGATATGACATTTAATTACATATTTGCTTTCATTTACATTAGGAGGCCTTACAAATAGCTGTGAAAAGAAGAGAAGTGAAAAGTGAAGGAGGAAAGGAAAGATATAAGCATCTGAATGCAGAGTTCCAAAGAATAGCAAGAAGAGATAAGAAAGCCTTCCTCAGCGATCAGTGCAAAGAAATAGAGGAAAGCAACAGAATGGGAAAGACTAGCGATCTCTTCACGAAAATTAAAGACACCAAGGGAAAATTTCATGCAATGATGGGCTCGATAAAGGACAGAAATGGTATGGACCTAACAGAAGCAGAAGATATTAAGAAGAGGTGGCAAGAATACACAGAAGAACGATACAAAAAAGATCTTCAAGACCAAGATAATCATGATGGTGTGATCACTCACCTAGAGCCAGACATCCTGGAATGTGAAGTCAAGTGGGCCTTAGAAAGCATCACTACAAACAAAGCTAGTAGAGGTGATGGAATTCCAGTGGAGCTATTTCAAATCCTAAAAGATGATGCTGTGAAATTGCTGCATTCAATATGCCAGCAAATTTGGAAAACTTAGCAGTGGCCACAGGACTGGAAAAGGTCAGTTTTCATTCCAATCCCAAAGAAAGGCAATGCCAAAGAATGCTGAAACTACCGCACAATTGCACTCATCTCACACGCTAGCAAAGTAATGCTCAAAATTCTCCAAGCCAGGCTTCAGCAATATGTGAACCGTGAACTCCCAGATGTTCAAGCTGGTTTTAGTAAAGGCAGAGGAACCAGAGATCAATTTGCCAACATCTGATGAATCATGGAAAAAGCAAGAGAGTTCCAGAAAAACCTCTCCTTCTGCTTTATTGACTATGCCAAAGCCTTTGACTGTGTGGATCACAATAAACTGTGGAAAATTCTGAAAGAGATGGGAATACAGACCACCTGACCTGCCTCTTGAGAAATCTATATGCAGGTCAGGAAGCAACAGTTAGAACCAGACATGGAACAACAGACTGGTTCCAAATAGGAAAAGGAGTACGTCAAGGCTATATATTGTCACTCTGCTTATTTAGCTTCTTTGCAGAGTACATCATGAGAAACGCTGGGCTGGAAGAAGCACAAGCTGGAATCAAGATGCCGGGAGAAATATCAATAACCTCAGATATGCAGATGACCACCCTTATGGCAGAAAGTGAAGAGGAACTAAAAAGCCTCTTGATGAAAGTGAAAGAGGAGAGTGAAAAAGTTGGCTTAAAGCTCAACATTCAGAAAACTAGGATCATGGCATCTGGTCCCATCACTTCGTGGGAAATAGGTGAGGAAACAGTGGAGAAACAGTGTGAGACTTTCTTTTTTTTGGGCTCCAAAATCACTGCATATGGTGACTGCAGCCATGAAATTAAAAAATGCTTACTCCTTGGAAGAAAAGTTATGACCAACCTAGATAGCATATTGAAAAGCAGAGACATTACTTTGCCAACAAAGGTCCATCTAGTCAAGGCTATGGTTTTTCCTGTGGTCATGTGTGGATGTGAGAGTTGGACTGTGAAGAAGGCTGAGTGCTGAAGAATTGATGCTTTTGAACTGTGGTGTTGGAGAAGACTCTTGAGAGTCCCTTGGACTGCAAGGAGATCCAACCAGTCCATTCTGAAGGAGATCAGCCCTGGGATTTCTTTGGAAGGAATGATGCTAAAGCTAAAACTCCAGTACTTTGGCCACCTCATGTGAAGAGTTGACTCATTGGAAAAGACTCTGATGCTGGGAGGGATTGAGGGCAGGAGGAGAAGGGGACGACAGAGGATGAGATGGCTGGATGGCATCACTGACTCGATGGACGTGAGTCTGAGTGAACTCTGGGAGTTGGTGATGGACAGGGAGGCCTGGCGTGCTGTGATTCATGGGGTCGCAAAGAGTCGGACACGACTGAACGACTGAACTGACTGTTAGTACTGTTGTAATGTGAAAAAAAAACACCACCAAAGATATGCTTAGCTAGAACAAATATTACTCAAGATAGAAAAGTCTATGCAGAAATACTGTGCCCATCATTTATTTTATAGACTATCTTATAAAAAATGTATGTACACACACACACACACACACACACACACCCAGCAATGAACTAAATTTGACAGTGGGTTAAAATTTCATTCCTCTATAGTAATTTGAGCAGAAGAGTTAATATATAACATGGTTACAAGGTTATACACACATATCAAGAGGGGCAGTTTTCTTTGGGAAATGTTAAGAATTTCTGGTTCAATACTTTTAAAATCTAATTCAGTGAGTTTCATCAAAATATCTAATATTGGCCTCACTCACAAGCACTTAGTGAAAAGTGTCAAGAAAACACATCAAAGAAATGGGAAACTAACTTAAGATTGTCTTATTCATCGTATACTTATTTATTGTCTGTTTCTCCCACTTAATTCACTACTACTATTCCAACATCTGCAAGAATGCCTAGTAGCAAATATACATGCAATACACAAACAGGTGCTTTTAACAAGATATTATTAAATATGAGGAAGATACAAATTGATCCAGAATGGAAATTATTTAGTCAAAAAGAAACATCTTGAATGAATAGTTGCTATGATCAGATAAAGTTAAAATTCCACTACTGTGTTGAAGCTAGGTTTCAAATGATACTTGACAACTGAAAAAATGGTTGAAAAGGGATTAAAACTCTTTGAAATTTGGGCATGCCAAGCCCAAAT
This sequence comes from Ovis aries, assembly GCF_016772045.2. Lineage (NCBI taxonomy): Eukaryota > Metazoa > Chordata > Mammalia > Artiodactyla > Bovidae > Ovis > Ovis aries. The sequence continues at coordinate 106,189,059 of NC_056059.1, forward strand.
CATTGAACTTTCAATTACAGATCCAACAAATATCTAGACACTGAATAGGAAAATTGTGTATGAAGACTTTGGTTCTAGCCACAAGTAGGTCATTCTAAGATTTTGGCCAAGGAGACATAGTTTCCTTAATTATAAAATGGATAAGAATACCTGCCCTTGCCTTCTTTACAAACTGTTGTAAAAATAAAGTACCTTTGACATTTGTATATTCTTATTCTTTAGTCATCTACTACAAGCAAAATGTCCTTATTACAATCAACACTGAAAATCAGAATGTCACTGTGGCAGGCATGGAGGCGAGCCCCTTGAATTGCTCTTGAAAGAAGTTGCTGAGTAAAAAGTTATTTGTTGGCCTCTCGTGATATCACCTTCTGGGTCTCCCAGAGCATGTGAAGATCGTGTTTTCCTGGGTAGCCTCCGGCCATGACTTCGCATGGTGTTTACTGAGACATGGCCATTTCTGCACAACACAAGCTCTGTCCTCTGTGGGCATTCTTTGCTCTGATCTTGCCAACAGGCTGACCAAGCACCTCCCAGAGCTGCATTTCAATCTGATGCCTTTTCTGCCCCTTCCTCTCTTCTTCCCTCATCCTCTCACAGGTGTCTAGCCTGAAGTCTTTCCCACCTACTCCTGTCCCTCCTCCTTTCAATCTCTCTTAGTCATTATTTCCAATGAATGTTTGCACATCTAACTCCTCTCTTGGCATCTGAGTTCTGGAAGACTCAACTAGCATGGTCCCCTAATCCCACTCCTTTGAAGCAACCTCTGTCACTACTAAGAAAGTTATTTCTTTCCAGAAAATTTTCATAGGTATGAGCATTGTGCATTTTAAGATGGTTCTTTTTAAATTTAGCTTCATCACATACATTTATGAATAAGAAAAAATAAAGGATTTTTAAAAACATAAGCCTATACAATAGCAACCACCACCTGATGTTCTTGGACTTTAACAACAATGCTTGAGGAGACTCTGAAACATTTTTTGAGAACACAGCATAGAATGGCACGGCCCCAGTAAGAAGTGAATCACTTATCTGGAATCTTTCAATAGCTTTTCAAGGTGAGGGTAAGATTCTTTCTGCCCCAAAGCCCGTGTCCTCTCTGCAGAGTCTGTTTCCATGCTGCCCAGGAAATGTCACTTGTATTGTTTCCTTTGATATCTCTTCCCTTCTCATTCTTTCTGGCTTTACTTCTGCCTTAAAACTAAACTACAGTTACATAAATATTCCATGTATTTCACATGTAGGTTTTGAAAACTTTTGAAGTTCATGGTGTTCTATTAATTTCAATCAGCACTTTCTTTTTTTTTTAATAAACTTTACACTGCTACAAGAGTTTATTTATATATTTTAACATGAGTAAATCTGCATTTTCAAATTGTTCCTGTCTCTCTTAAAATTTTCAACCTGATTATAAAATTGCCTAGGGCAGAGAATGTACCTGGGAGATATGCTTGGATGAAACTAGGCACAATGATAATAAAAATCTGGGATCTATTATATGGAGTAACATCAATGACGTCTTTGAGCCTATTTCTTCATCTGTGTTATGAAACAGGAATAAAATGTAATCCTTTTAGTATTGAGAGGGGAACTATATCATGATATGTACAAAGTTCCTGTAAGACACTGGCACTAATTTAAAAACAGTTCTTTCCCTTTGAATGGAAGTCCACAATCCGAATTATAAAAATTCTACTTTCCCTCAGCCTTTCCCTTACTCCCTTACTATGAATTTGTTAATTCCACTGGGCTTAAAGCTACTCTAAACAGAGTAGGCTGGTAATGGTACTGTGGTCATTTCATACCTGTATGCGCCAGTCACTCAGCTGTGTCCGACTCTTTGCGACCCCACAGACTATAGCCTGCTCTGTTCATGGAATTCTCCAGGTGAGAATACTGGAGTGGGTTGCCAATTTCCTCCTCCAGGGGATCTTCTTGACCCAGGGATCGAACCCATGTTTCCTGTGTCTCCTGCACTGCAGGAGGATTCTTTACCTGTTGAGCTATGCTGAAAGCCATTTCACACCATATTAATAACATTTCTGATTTCTGTCCTTCAAGTGGTATTCACAAGTGATCTCTTTTTCCATACCACATCCTGACCTATAATTAAATTTCTAGAATTACAAATAAAGGAGAGCTAACATTCACCTACATCTTTAACATAAGGAGTCATAAAGACATTCTGAATTCACAAGTCCAAACAGTTTTGAAATCAAGAGGACAGCACCAGGTACTAGAAGGATCATGGATTTCGGGACTGTCACCCAGACTTGTCAAGTGCCAGCCAGTTGCAAACCCTGAAGCGACAGCTTCTTCTAGCCTTGGCTGGTCATCTGTAACATGAGCATAATGACCATGTTTGTAGTTCTTTTCTTTGGAAGATATTTTTTAAAAACCAGTTTTTTATTTTTACATCCATCTTATACATGTTTCTTCTGTGATATGAGCTTTCAAAACCATGATGATTTTCCAGTTTCCATGATAGAATGCTTTTTTTTTTCTTCTACAAAATCAAAGAAGTAATCCCTTGAAGCCACAGAAAATAATCTTTTTTGAAACAAAGGAAAAAATGATAGAAGCACTGGATCCACTGATCTGAAGATGAAACAATGACCAGGCTACCTAGGTGAGAAGTGTCTGTTGACAGGGAGGGCCTGAGTTAGGTAACATTGCTCTCTGTGGGTCCCAGTTTTATCTTTCCCGTCAATAAGTATAATAGGAAAATACTTGTAGTGTTCAATGATGGCTTCCACCGAGTCAAACTTCTGAAACACAGAAGAGAAAGTTAGTGAAAATTTAGGACCTTTGTGTGTGTAGGTTAAAGTACAGCCTAAGATGCTTCATTTTACTTAGGAAAGAGGGTAACTCATTTGACTTTTTTTTTTTTAAGATTGTAAAGGTATATCAGGAAGCAATTTTAAAAAAATTATTGGAGTATAGTTGATTTAGAATATAGTTGATTGGGGTATAGGAGATAAAGATCTTAATGCTGGGAAAGATTGAAAGCAAAAGCAGATTGGGGCAACAGAGGATAAAATGGTTAGATAGCATCTCTGACTCAATGGACATGAATCTGAGCAAACTCCAGGAGATAGAGGAGGACAGTGGAGACTGGCATGCTATAGTCCATGGGGTTGCAGAGTCGGACACGACTGAGCGACTGAATAATAACAATGATAGCAACAAATAGTTGATTTGCAATGCTGTGTAAGCCTCAGGTATATACCAAAGTGAATCGGTTATACATATACGTATAGCCATTCTTCTAGATTCTTTTCCCATATAGGTCATTACAGAGGACTGAGTAGAGTTCCCTGTGCTCTACAGTGCATCCTTATTAGTTATGTATTTCATATATAGTAGTAAGGTCTGTCTTTTCAAGGCTGTGGTTTTTCCTGTGGTCATGTATGGATGTGAGAGTTGGACTGTGAAGAAGGCTGAGCGCCAAAGAATCGATGCTTTTGAACTGTGGTGTTGGAGAAGACTCTTGAGAGTCCCTTGGACTGCAAGGAGATCCAACCAGGCCATTCTGAAGGAGATCAACCATGGGTGTTCACTGGAAGGACTGATGCTGAAGCTGAAACTCCAGTACTTTGGCCACCTCATACGAAGAGTTGACTCATTGGAAAAGACTCTGATGCTGGGAGGGATTGGGGGCAGGAGGAGAAGGGGACGACCCAGGATGAGATGGCTGGATGGCATCACGGACTCGATGGACATGAGTCTGAGTGAACTCTGGGAGTTGGTGATGGACAGGGAGGCCTGGCGTGCTACGATTCATGGGGTCGCAGAGTCGGACACGATTGAGCGACTGAACTGAACGGAACTGAAGTATGTACGTGTCACCTCCAGTCTTCCAGTTTTCCCCTCCTCTCTCACATTTTCCCCCTGGAGAAAGCTGATCTTTTTTTTTTTTTTTTTTTAAAGGATGTAGCAAAGAAGCTCTTGAATGATAAATGGTAAGATTAAGACAAGGCGGGTGACCAGAAGAGAGCCCTCCACAGTTCTCAAAGCTTCCCACCCACGAACTGTTCACCGGAATCAGGTCACACTGGTCAGTTTCCACTCTGTGGTTATGTGTTCCTACGATAAGCAGTGCAAATGGGTTAATTACACTGCAGTCAGCCATGGAGACTCCCGGGTGCCTCCCTTACCTGTCCCCCAACTGTGACAAATTAAAGTGTGGACAATCACGTCTTGACTTCACTTTGTAAATTGATGGGAACATCTGCGGTAAAGCCTCTCTCCTGTACACCCCTCTTGTTCTGACACATTCTAGACTAATCAGGAAGAATACTGATGACCACAGGGCTTGGCCTGGTAGTTCTTGGCCAATTTATTGTTCTTACCTGGATTTCTTATGCAATAAACAGGTAATAGGAGAATGTTACACTTTTATGTTTCCAGAGATGTACAGATAAAGTGATGGGGTGACTTAATGGAAGGGAAGGTGGTTTCAAATATAGAGGAATCAGGAAGTGCTTTGTGGAAGATACAGACTTGAGATGGGCTATTTAGTGTGGGTGAGTTACGTGGACAAGGTGGATTTAAAGATACTAAGAGCAGAGGAAGATGCGTGTGCAAAGACAGGTGTTGAGCACATGTGAACACAGACAGGAAGTCCTGCTTTTTGTAACTTTTTGTGAAGTGAGCAGGGCAGGAATGGACCTTCCCTGAAGAGCTAAGGAAACTAGCTCAGAGTGGGGAGTGACTTCCTCAGAGGTCACACAGTGGGGGCAGGACCAGGAATGCAAACTGGTTTTTCTGGATGTGTATCAGTTTCTTCCCTGATGCAACTTTACCTATGGCCTATGAATCCAGTGTTCCAACAGAGCTGGGTCCAGATGGTGCTGAGTGAAGGAGGGACCTGTGTTGGGGACAACTTTGATTCTCTTGGGCTTCCCTGGTGGCTCAGACGGTAAAGGATCTGCCTGCAATGTGGGAGACCCAGTTTCGATCCCTGTGGTGGGAAGATCCTCCGAAAAAAGGAATGGCGAAGTGACTAACACTTTTGATTCTCTGTACATCCTTCCTCTGCCCAGCACAGGAATGTTTGCAGGCCTGAGGGACATTCAAGAGGGAATGAGACTGTCAAGGTCTCTGTCCTCATGGAGACTCATGCATTGCATTCAGGTTGGGGCAGATGGAAAAGAATTCCCTCTCCAAATAGATCTTTTCATGTAGGGATAAAGTGCTATGGAAATAATCTCCAGACGTGAATTTTTGTCAACGTTACAAAGCCATTACTTACATTCAAATTCTGTCGGGGATTGGTATAGACATCTAGTATTTTGGTTCCATATTATAAGAATATCTTGGCGTGAATACATTCTTATATGTATTCACAGAGATAATCTATTCCCCTATTTTGGCTCTTTTTTCTCTGGAATTAATCTTTAGAGGGAAAAATGCCTGCTTTGTAATCTCACTCCTATTTTCTCTAGGATAGTCCCCAAATAATGAATTCAATACTAATTATTTATAATCTACTCCATGGATAATATTTGATATGAAATTGTAGTTTTAACAAGTAGTAGGAAGCAAGCTGGGCATACTAAGTTATTCTGTCATCTCATTACTGACTTCCAGAGATAAGCCAACAACTGACATATTACTCTAAAGATAATTTTTAGAAAGATTATAATTAAGCTCTTAAAACTTTTATATTAAATTCCCTTTTTCAGGAGGACAGTAAATACCATCCTAATATTAGATATTAAAGTTTGTTTAAACCTTTTGCAATTGCCCTAAATACCAACCATAGGCAATGTTTCTCTTACAGAAAGGTTAACCATTCTGTTTGGATCCACACATGGGCATAATAGAAGAAAAGAGAAAAAGAGGAAGAGAGAGAGAGAGGTGCAGAGAGAGAATGACGAGAAACAGACCTGAGAAGTGAAAAATCAACTCATTGATTAATTATCTCTGTTTCTTAGTCTTTATAAGTAAACGTCTATCATAATTTTCAGCAATTTAGCACAAGTGTTTGCAGATCACTTCTTTTTACTAGACTCCACAGCAATGTTGACAGATGTGAGTTCTAAACCTTGGCAGCAAGTAGAGCTCTGCAGGTTATTAACAAGTAGGCATTTCACTGGTGGGTCCAGGGCCAGTGTTCTATCAGGTGCTAAATATTTCAAATCATAGCCCTGCTTAGGTGCAGGCATTGATGGGCACAGATTAACAGAGTTTTCCCCTGGATGGCAGAGACCTGTCTTCCTCTGCTTTCTGTCCCCAGAATGAAGCATCAGATCTAGCATAACGTAGACATAAAATGAGAGATGTGGGCTGAAAAGTGGCCTCCATGAGATATCCTGTGTCCTAGTTCCTGAAATCTGTGAATATTTCTAAGCAAAAGAGTATTACTTTGCATGACAAAAGTTGGGACTATGTTAAGGATCTTGAGAGGAAGGTCTTTTAAAAAATAATTATTTTTGGCTTTCCTAGGTCTGCATTTCTGCACACAGCCTTTCTTGAGTTGTGGTGAGTGGGGCTGCTCTCTAGTTGCCGTGTCCTGGCTTCTCTTTGCAGTGGCTTCTTTTGTTGTGAAGCATGAGATCTGGGATGTGGGCTTTAATAGTTGCAACTCTTGAGCTTAGTTTCCCCTCTGCATGTAGAATCTTCCTGGACCAGGGATTGAACCCATGTCCCCTGCATGGGCAGGAGGATGTTTAACCACTGGACCACCAGGGAAGTCCTGAGAGGAAGACCTCGAGAGAGGAGTTCAACCTGGCTCTCCCTAAAGGCGATCACATGTATTCCCATGAGATAGAAACAGAGGAAGAGTCACTTGGAGAAGACGAGGAGGCAGCGTGACGTCAGAGGCAGTGATCAGAATGATGTGGCCACCATCCAAGGAAGCCAAGGTTTGCTGACAACCGCCAAAAGCTGGAACAGGCAGAAAGGATCTTCTCCCAGAGCCTCCGGAAGAAGCATAACCTGCCAATACCTTGGTTGCAAAATTCTAGACTTCGGAGCTTCAAAAGAATACATATTTGTTGTTTTATGCTACCAATTTTGTGGTCTTTTGTTACAGCAGCCACAGGAAGCTCTAGGTGCTCCCTAAATCTAAATTCAGTCATGAATTGCTAGTCACATGGCTAACAGAATGACCCAACTTTATAATATGCTGCAACTTGGACCCTCCTAGGCTCATTCTTTGCAGGCCTATGTGGATTTGCTTACCTCTGTGCTTGTGACAGGTGTCGACAAGCCGTGCCTTCTCGGGGGACCAGACCAGGCTGCTGCAATTGTTATGGCCCTTTGTGAGCTTTTCATTCAAACTCAGGGCGCCCAGATCCAGTGAAAGGACTTTAGGGAATCATTGAAGGCAGAAGTAGTACTTACTAACCACCTGCCTCCCTCTATGTGTCTAGAACCCTGTTTACATCATCTCATCTTACTCTCAAAATAGCTCCCGTGTTAGAGGTGACCCTGCACTGTATGCAGAGTTAAAGTCTACAGTTTGCAAAACAGCCGACAAGCCACAGGAAATCAAAACGATCCTTGAAAACCCTGTGCCTCATTATGGTTCTCCTGCAGAGTCAGCTAAGATGCTACTTTATTCAAGCACCGGATAAAACAGCTAGTAGCTGATTTCATTGAGCAAAGCCTTGCTGCAGGAAATTCTTTCATCTTTTCTTAGCAATGGGAGATTCTTCCTCCTAAAGGCAAATGGCTCAATAGAACGATGATAAATGTGGTGGAACTGAGAGCAATCTAGGTCATCCCCCTCTACACCAGGGCATAGCTCCTTCAGAAGAGAGGCAGGAGGAAGAACCGCCTGTAAATTGTGATTCTTCACCCAGCGTCTGGCTCACACTAAGCTCCAGGTAGGTGTTAACTAATTTTCAGCTGAATTTCTAGGTCTTTTTCAAACGGGTTGGGGATCATTTACATTTGTTATGATGCTGCCTGAGGCTATGTGAGACAGGCAATATTTTTGCAGACTATATTGAACCCCAGCTGTGTCTGTGGGCCCTGGTTCCCAGGTGGTTCAGTGGTAAAGAATCTGCCTGCCAAATGCAGGAGATGTGGATTTGATCCCTGGGTGGGGAAGATCCCCTGGGGAAGGAAATGGCAAAACACTCCAATATTCTTGCCTAGAAAATCCCATGGACAGAGGAGCCTGAAAGGCTACAGTCCATGGGGTTGAAAATAGTGGGACAGTGACTGTGCGATTTAGTATGGATGCACGCACACGTCTGTGGGCCAGTGACTTCATGGTTCTGCGCCTCAGTTTCCCTGTCGGTTACCTGGTGCTATTGATAGCACCTACCTTAAGGGTTGCTATGAGGATCCAATTGATCAAGTTAATTAATAATTGTTAACTGCACAGTATAGTGTCTGTGCATAATAAATTATGTAAGTGTGAAATAAACATGAAAAGGAGACTTGCATGGGAGATGCACAAGAGGAGAAAATTCCATTAAAACGCAAAAAGAGTCCTCTTAAGCATTTGCATTTTTTAGGTTCTACAAATGAAAATTTTCATAAATTGAGAAAAAAGTTTCAAAATATTAAAAGATTTTAGGCCTAAAAGTACTATAAATATTGTAAAAATCTAGGAAAATGATATATTATTCTGATTTTATAGTATAGTTGATTTACAGTGTTTCAGGTGTAAGAAAAGTGAGTCAGTTATACTGGCTTGGCCAAAAATTTCATTTGGGTTTTTCCATAGATGGGAATGGAAAAACCTGAACAAACTTTTTGGCCAACCCAAAGCATTTGAATTCTTAAGGGGTCCTTGGTAGCGATAATTAGAGCCGGTCATCTGGAAGCTGATGGTCTAATCCAAGGGTGGTCAGGATGACAACTGTTGACCTGCTGAGGCCGGCAGTGAACTGGCTGGCAACCTGATTCAACACTATTAGGAAGTTATCATAGGGTCATTGTTTCCTCTTTCACAGGCAGACCAAAGTTAGCTTGGAAAAAGCTGTAACCTCTTTAGAGTGTGGTTTCCTCACTGGTAAAAGGGGTTCAATAACACATCCTTTCCAGAGTGTTTCCAAAGGTGAGAGCAAATGAAAACAGCAGCTCAGAGAGAGCCCAGCACATTTTAGGGAACGTGATTTCCATTTCTTGCATTCTCTAAGGAAAAGGAGTCCCAAGCACTTAAAGTCAGAGTCAGATAAGTCTTTTTTTTTTCGTAAATGAGAAATTCTATGAGCTGGCAGAAGACACAGAAGAATAAAGGGAAATTGAGCTGGGAAATTCCATTAACCATAGGTATCTGGACCCAGGGCCTTCCCAGGTGGTGCAGTGGTATAGAATCTTGTGTCTGCCTGCCAGTACAGGAGATGCAAGAGACGTGGATTCAATCCCTGGCTCAAGAAGATCCTCTGGAGTAGGAAATGAAAACTCACCCAGTATTCCTGCCTGGAAAATTCCATGGACAGAGGAGCCTAGTGGGCTATACAGTCCATAAGGTCACAAAGAGTCAGACATGGCTGAGCAGGCACACACTCTCTGGACCTAAGGGGAACTATGTCCTAGTTATCACCATGACCCAGTCAGAATAATAAAAAAATAATAATGACTAACATTTATTGTTATGTCCCAGGTAGTGTTCTTAGTGTTCGACATTCATTTACTCACTAATCCTCATCACAAAAGGAAATAGCTGCAACTCCTCTCTTTAGTTTTGCTGAAACCCTTTGTTTTTGTTGTTGTTCAGTCTCTAAGGGTGGCTTCCAAGTCATGTCCAACCCTGTGACCCCATGGCCTGCAGCATGCCAGTTTCCTCTGTCTTCCACTATCTCCAGGAGTTTGCTCAAATTCAAGTTCATTGAGTCAATGATGCTATCTAACCATCTCATCCTCTACCACCCCCTTCTCCTTTAGCCTTCAGTCTTTCCCAGCATCAGGGTTGTGTTTTTTTTTTTTTTTTTTTTTTTACAGTGAATCAGCTAGTCAAAGTATTGGAGCTTTAGTCTCAGTCCTTCCAATGAATATTCAGGGTTGATTTCCTTTAGGATTGACTGGTTTGATCTCCTTGTAGTCTGAGAAACTCTCAAGAGTCTTCTCCAGCAGCACAGTTTAAAAGCATCAATTCTCCAGCACTCAGCCTTCTTTATGATCCAGCTCTCACATCTGTACATGACTACTGGAAAAACCATAGCTTTGAGTGTACAGACTTTTGTCAGCAAAGTGATGTCCCTCTATTTATTATGCTATCTAGATTTGTCATAACTTTCCTTCCAAGGAACAAGCATCTTTTAATGTCATGGCTGCAGTGACCGTCTGCAGTGATTTTGGAGCCTGAGAAAATAAAATCCGTTACTGTGCCACTTTTCCCCCTTCTATTTGCCATGAAGTGATGGAGCCAAATACCACGATCTTAGTCTTTTCAATGTTGAGTTTCAAGCCAGCTTTTTCACTCTCCTCTTTTACCCTCATCAAGAGGCTCTTTAGTTCCTCTTCACTTTCTGCCATTAAAGTAGTTTCATCTGCATATCTGAGGTTGTTGATATTTCTCCTGGCAATCTTGATTCCAGCTTGTGATTCATTCAGCCTGGCATTTCACATGATGTACTTGCAGTGTGACAATATAAAGCCTTGTCATACTCCTTTCCCAACTTTGAACCAGTCAGTTGTTTCATATCTGCTTCTAAGTGTTGCTTCTTGACCTTCATACAGATTTCTCAGGAGAGAGGTAAGGTGGTCTGGTATGCCCATGAATTTTCCTCAGTTCATTGTGATCCACACAGTCAAAACATTTCACGTAGTCAATGAAGCAGAAGTAGATGTTTTTCTGGAACTCCTTTGCTTTCTCCATGATCTATTGAATGTTGGCAATTTAACCTTTTGATCCCTTTCTTACTTGGCAATATTTGGAAGATTTATTTATGTATTAATTTATTTATTCACTCATGTTCTCCTTTATGCCGAAACTTTACCAGGCTGGAGCAGTCTGGTGAACTGACCCCATGGTGGCCTGGCCAGTGCTGACCACCCTCTCCAGCCACTTGTGATTCTTAGAAAAGGACTCTGGGTCAGGCCCTGGGTTTAAGCTGGGATGTCCGCACTCATGCCTTCCTGAAGCATTTTGGCAGCCGTGGCGACAGTCGTTCTGATACCTATTGGAGAACAATAGGTGTCTGTGTGACAGTTCTGGTTTCCTACTGTGGCAGTTTTCTTGGGCTTCCATGACAAAGTACCACCCACTAGGGTGGGAGGGAACTTAAATGATGGAAATTAATTTCCTCATAGACCTGGAGGTCAGAATTCCAAGATCAAGATGTTGGCAGGGCTGGTTCCTTCTAAGGCCTCTCTCCTTGGCTTGAAAGTGTCTCTTCTCTCTGTGACTGCATATCTGTGTGTGTCTATGTCCTAATCTCCTCTTCTCATAAGGACACCAGGCCTATGGGGTCAGAGGCCACTCTAGTGACCTTGCTTTATCTGAGTCACCTCTTTAAAGACCTCATCTCTAGGGGACTGCCTTGGTGGATCAGTGGTTAAGAAACCTCCTTGCAATGCAGGGGACATGGGTTTGATCCCTGGTCAGGATACTATGAAGTGGCTTAGCACGCATGCATACAGGCTACTAAGATCCCACATGCCATGGGGCAACTAAGCCCGATGACCACAGCTACTGAGTCTGCATGCGCTGGAGCTCATGTGCCCCAGCTAGAGAGTCCATGTGCCGCAACAAAAGATCCCATAGGCCTCAACTAAGACCTGATGCAGCCAAAATAAATAAAGAAAGCAAAAACAAACAAAAAGACCCTGTCTTCAAATTTGGTCACATTCTGAGGTGCTGGGGGCTAGAATTTTCACATAGGAATTTGGGAGGGGGCCACAATGTAGCCTATACCATACACTGACAGATAAACAGAGGGGGTACATGAGAATCACTGAATTACAGAAGTCCAGACTTGCAAAGAACATTTACATTTGAAGAACCTAAAGCCCAGAGGAACAGTGGAAACAGTGGCTCACTATTTTTGGGGGGCTCCAAAATCACTGCAGATGGTGATTGCAGCCATTAAATTAAAAGATGCTTACTCTTTGGAAGGAAAGTTATGACCAACCTAGACAGCATTGGAGAAGGAAATGGCAACCCACTCCAGTGTTCTTGCCTGGAGAATCCTAGGAATGGGGGAGCCTTTTGGGCTGCCGTCTATGCGGTCGCACAGAGTCGGACATGACTAAAGTGACTTAGCAGCAGCAGACAGCATATTAAAAAGCAGAGACATTACTTTGTCAACAAAGGTCCATCTAATCAAAGCTATGGTTTTTCCAGTAGTCATGTATGGATGTAGAGTTGGACTATAAAGAAAGCTGAGCGCAGAAGAATTGATGCTTTTGAACTGTGGTGTTGGAGAAGAGTCTTGAGAGTCCCTTGGACTGCAAAGAGATCCAACCAGTCCATCCTAAAGGAGATCAGTTCTGAGTATTCATTGCAAGGACAAATGTTGAAGCTGAATTGAAGCTGATATTGAAGCTGGCCAATACTTTGGCCACCTTGATGCTAAGAGCTTACTCATTTGAAAAGACCCTGATGTTGGGAAAGATTGAGGGCAGGAGGAGAAGGGGACGCCAGAGGATGAGATGGTTGGATGGCATCACCGACTAGATGGACATGAGTGTGAGTGGACTCCAGGAGTTGGTGATGGGCAGAGAGGCCTGGTGTGCTGTGGTTCATGGGGTCACAAGAGTCAGACACGACTGAGCAACTGAACTGAACTGAAAGCCTAGAGAAGTGAAGTGACTGGCCTGAGTTCACACACTTAGTAAATGGGGATAGAACTTGAACCCTATCTTGCCCTCTCTTTCCTCCCTCCCTCCTTCCTACCTTCCTTCTAGAAGAGTTGAAAGAACAACCTCTCTCTGCCCTCTCACCACCTGTGCGTCTCTAGCCCTCGACTTAATTTTCTAAGCTTCAGATTCCCTACATCTAAGATAGGAACCACTGTTCTATCAAAGAGCTGCTGAGGGTTAAAATAAGATAATGCAGACAGACCAGGCCTAGCATAAACAGAGCAGAAATCAATCTCCTCTCCCTTTTCTCTCTGATCTATTTATTCAGTCATTAATGAATGCTTTAATTGAGTCATTCTTGCACCTTGCTGCCTCTCAGCAGATAGGCACCGAGGTTGGTCACACTCAGCGTAGCACTGGATGCAGTGACTGAGCCCACGGTCAATGTGGGGACACACACCTACTGATTCCTAATGCCAGTACTGCTGATGTCGCCAGAGATGGCTGCAGTGTGAGTTCAGCGCTGGGTGGGGAAGGAGTGTGGCATTAACATGGGTCTCAGGCAAGGCTTCCTGGCAGGCAGGATGGAGATGTGTGTTACAGAATGGGTTTTCTTTAATGGGCCAAGCAGGAGAGAGGGTGTATGGAAAGGTCAGGATTGGCTGTGGGTCCTGTGAGCTAAGACATGGGCGAGGATGGTTGTGGAAGGGGTTGGAAGGATTAGATTACATTCTGTACCTCCAGGGCGGCTCTTCTCTGATCTGCAGTCATGGGGATTTGGGAGTGACTCAGCCAGCATCTCCCAAAGTGAAGTTGCTCAGTTGTTTCCAAATCTTTGCGACCCTGTGGACTGCAGCTCACCAGGCTCCTCCATCCATGGGATTTTCCAGACAAGAATACTGGAGGGGGTTGCCATTTCCTTCTCCAGGGATCGAACCTGGGTCTCCCACATTGCAGGCAGACTCTTTGTAGTCTGAGCCACTAGAGAATCCCTATGAACGCCTTCAAAGCTCCCCTTATTGCTGTCCTTTGCTTGCAAAAGGGAAGCCATTGGGTTATACTCACCTCATCTCCTCTGAGTCCTGTCCCCAGGGCAAACTGCTGATTCCTCTCCAAGAAGCGGATTTTCACATTGTAGACCTTGTTCCCATAAAACACTGCCAACACATAGGGCTCCGCCCTGGATTTTGCAGAGCAATCTCGGACCAAGAAGGTACCATTCTGAAGCAAAAGGAAGAACAGTGATCCATCCAGCCCCTTTCACGATGATCTTCATAACCAGAATCCATCCTCCCAACAGGCACAGCAGTGAAGCCTGTGTGCCTGAGATCCCCAAGAAGCCTTAGTTTCTGGCAACCCAGTTCTTTATTCAATTTAATTCAGTAGGTGTTTACTGAGGGATACAATCCTAAAGGAAATCAACCCTGGATATTCATTGGAAGGACTGATGCTGAAGCTGAAGCTGCAATATTTTGGCCACCTGGTGCAAACAGCTAACTCATTGGAAAAGACCCTGATGCTGGTAAAGATTGAGGGCAGGAGGAGAAGGGCACAACAGAGGATGAGAGGGTTGGATGGCATCATTGACTTGATGGACATGAGTCTGAGCAAACTCCAGGAAATAGTGAAGGACAGGAAAGCCTGGAGTGCTGCAGTCCGTGGTGTTGCAAAGAGACACGACTAAGTGACTGAACAACAACGTGTCTAGGGGTTGTTGTCATTTTGTGAGAAATGGACCATTCAGATCACAACACCCTCCTCTTCCAAATCTTCCAGTATCTCCCGCTGTCCTCAGTGCCATGGCTACAACTATAACATGATCTTCATGGACCAAGGTACCAGACTCTCCTGCAGTTTTATCTCGGTCACTCCTGCAGCCTCCAGCCCTGGGATGATGGTGCTGGTCAAGCTACCATTTCCCAGGGGCACCATCTTGCTTTCAGGTTCTTAGCATTTGCACAAGCCACCCCCTCTGACTTCCCTTTCCTCCCCTCTCTAGGGGTGCTTTCCTCCATCTGCCAGGGTTCACGCATTTCCTCTTTTGTTAATGTTCCGGGTATTATTCTAGAGACAGTAGGAACCACCTCAGGCTTTGAGTAGGAGAGGATTTGAGCATTGACGCTGATCCTCTGCATGGGGAGATGGCTTCAGTCACTGATGTCAAAGTAAGTGGAAAGACTTTATGAAGGAGAAATAGAAAATAGAGCATGGGATGAGGTGACAGGAAGTGCAGGGCAAAGCAGAGGAGACAAAAAACGTTCCAAGTTGATGTCTCAGAGATGGACTGAAACTCAGAAGCTTCAGTGTCACAGAAGCCAAGGGGGGACAGCGGAGGTTTCCAAAAGAAAGCCCACAGAGTGAAATGGTCTGAAGGCTGTAACTAGACAAGCTATACATATAATATCAAATAATCAGGCACACCCTGGGGAGTAGCTCAGGATGAAGATCTGGTCATAAAAGGCTAAGAAATGGAGCAATCTTCCTGAACAGGTACACATAGAAGGCTTAGTTCTGTGGCTACATCATGTCAGTTATATGAGGAAAAATACTGAAAAATCTTTAACTGTAATTGCATTGATTGTTGGATATGTAGTTATAAATATGTAGAGTAGATCTAGTTAATATGTACAGTACAATGTATTCTTTATGTGATAGGTGTTATATATGTAATTTATATTTGTAATTATCTCCTCTGTTGACTATATTTCATTTCTATATGTTTATAGATATTATATACATGCCTATATAATAATGATTATAATACTCTATAATATCACTATAAGTATATTTAATTTATAAATAATACTATAAAACTATAGTGATGTCATGATGATGCTGGCAGCTAAGGTTTACTGAAAACTGCTGTCAAGATGCCAAGCACTTTATACAGATTTTATTTGATCCTTATATAAGGTTTGAGGAGGTATTTTATCCCCATTTTACAGGTAAGGGAATTAGGATCTAGTTATCTAAGTGGATCCCCTGACACATTACAGCTAGTCAACGGAATACCAAAAAGCCAAGGCCATATTCTTGCTATAAATACACCAATCTCCAAGTGCATAATGTGAGTTTAAGGAATTTTCTGGAACCTGTTCTGCCAAAAACATTCAGCCATAATTAAAGCCTTAAGACTCAAGCATAGAACATTGCCAAAGATTAGAAAGTGAGAGGAGGCCAAGACATGTGGCTGGTTTAGGGGTTTATCATTTAACACTCTGCAATGAGTTTGTCACAGTGAATTTGGGCAACCCTGCAATTTGAATTAAATTATCTTACATAAATGGGAAACATGTTTTGACAAAACTGAGACAAACCAAATAGGAAAATATGAAGTCATTCAACTGAGATTCTGTTTTCTCAAAGCTTTTTGGGAAACAGGCACACAGAAGGGGAGGAAAGGGAGCCTTGAAAATGCCCAAATGTAGTGGGAAGGACATTATATGGCATGTACATTGCCCTTCTAGCACCATCCACACAAGGGGCTCCTAGAAGTAGGTCTTCTAAGAGCTATTTTTCCCTTGGGAAAGAGACTCAGGGAGTGTCATGGTTGATTAGCCAAGAAGAGACAGGGTTGGAGCGGGCACGACCACGCCACCATTAGATGCAGCAGAGGTCAGCCGTGTGTGGGATTCCTCGGGGAGAGGGAAGGAGAGTCCTCGAGGCAAGCGCCACCCAGCCACCTATGAGTCCTTTGTAGACCCTTCTAGAAAATAAAGAACTACTGTGGCTCCTAGAGGCTGCTGTGATCTTTTGAAAACAGCACTGATTTTTAGTATAGGTTCTGGCACTTTCTCCACCTTGTAATTGAAACCTTAGCCTTGGTTGCCTTATCTAGAGAATGAGATAGTTTTGCTAATTCCTAATACGTTCAAGAAACTTTGTTATCAGATGTATTAATTTCCTACTATTACTATAACAAATTTGAATGAGCTCAATGGACTAACACACACATATGTTCTCTTACAGTTCTGGGGATTGAAGTCTGGTATGGTACTCACTGGATTTAAATCAAGGTGCCAGCAGGGCTGTGTTCCTTCTAGAGATTCTAGGGGAGAATGTATTTTCTTGCCTTTGCCAGCTTCTAGAAGCTGCCACCAGTGCTTACCTTATGGCTCTGTAAGGCTGACTCTGAGCCTCCTGTCTCCCTCTGATGAGGACCCTTGTGACTATAGTCAACCTTCCCTGATAATCCAGGATAATTTCCCTATCTCAAGATTCCAAACTTAATCCCATCTGCAATTTTTTTTCCACATAAAGTGACAGAGACACAGATATTGGGGATTAGAAAGTGGCTATATTGCGGTGGAAGGAGCATTATTCTGTTTACCCTAGCAACTTACATATAATTAACTTAGTAATTTGATAGCAACATATTATAATATATATAATGTGTATTAATAATTTAATGATATCAATTTTGAGAGCTAAGTTTTATTAAAATTTATTGGGGACCTGTCATTTATTCACCCATCCCCTAATTAAATAACTCATCCATTTTTGTATTTCCTCACTCAACAATGATTAGCTGAGGATAAGTTTTGATATTCCATTGGTCCTGAGAGCCTTCCTGTCACTTCTAAACAATCTATTCTAGTTCTTGGCACATAGTAGAGTTAGTTGCTTAACAACTATTTTCTATTTGTGATGATTGTTATAGTAGTGATTTGATCTGATCACAGTTATCCCAGGTCCTCTCTTGTTTTGATCCCATGTAGCTTTGGAACTTTTTTTTTTTCACACATTTCCACTTCTTTTGAAGTTGAGTCTGGTCATGTGGTTCAGTCTGGCCAATGAAATGTGAGCAGAGATGCAGCATACTATATTTGAGAGAATGTGTTGAAAGCCAGTGTGTGATTGGTGTGAGCATACACTCAGATGGAGCCTCTAGCAGTCTGGGTCTACCCACCCAAACCTGTCTTGAACATGAAGCTCAAGAAACAGATACAGTTCTGTTATGCTAAGCAACTGAAATCTTGGGGCTGTTTGTTACTACAGCATGATCTATCACATCCTGACTATTTCAGCATTTATCATCCCTGTTATTTCTTAAAGCAGTGAGATGTAAAAAGCCAACCATACCTTAGGCAGACCTATAGAAAGGACGTGAATCTTGAACAAAGCAGAAGGAAAGCACCTTCCATTGCAGCCTCCGTTCCTACCCTAGCCTCCACATTTGGTCTCCAAAATAGATCCTTAGGGTTGATTTTACTGTTTTCATTTAACAAATAAAGAAACCTGCATTTACAGATGTTAAGGCAATGGCAACCCACTCCAGTACTCTTGCCTGGAAAATCCCATGGACAGAGGAGCCTGGTAGGCTGCAGTCCATGGGGTTGCTAGGAGTCGGACATGACTGAGCGACTTCACTTTCACTTTTCACTTTCATGCACTGGAGAAGGAAATGGCAACCCACTCCAGTGTTCTTGCCTGGAGAATCCCAGGGACAGCGGAGCCTGTTGGGCTGCCATCTATGGGGTCGCACAGAGTCGGACACGACTGAAGCGACTCAGCAGCAGCAGAGCAGCAGCAGGAACTTGAGAAAGTCACACGGCTGATAAGTGGCACAACCAAGTCTCAAATCTAAAACTATTTGAAAACCCGTTTTCAGTGACAACCTCCACAGCAGCGAGAAATTACAGCCTGTGACCTATGGGCAGAAAACTCTAAGATGACTACAGAAACAATGCCAACATGCCCTGGAGAAGCCATTACCTTGTGCTCCTTCAGTAACGCCTCTTCCACTGCCTGGCGACTGTATTCTCCGATGTACCATTCATTGTGCTGGACATCCTGCAGTACACGTGAAATGGTGAGTGTTTTAGGGTCAAAGGGAAGGATTGTTAATTAAAGCTTGCTTTTGTTCCACTAGTGCCAAATCATGGGGCTTCCCAGGTGGCACAGTGGTAAAGAACCTGCCTGCCAATGTAGGAGACGTAAGCGATGTGGTTTCTATCCCTGGGTTGGGAAGAGCCCCTAGAGTAGGAAATGGTAACCCACTTCAGTTTTGTCTGGAAAATCCCACGGACAGAGGAGCTTGGTGAGTTACAGTCTACACAGCTGCAAAGAGTCGGATATGACTGAGTGACTGAACACACACTCAGTGACCGATCACAGTTGAATTTATAGCAAATATGCAGTAAAAACTGCCTATCCTTGATCTTGAGATGGACACAGACAAAGTAACAGCAGTTTAGGAATTGTAAAATTGACATGACAGATCTTTCATTGAAAGTAACCAGAAACGTTACTCCATCTACTGAGAAAGGTGTTTTGGCACCAAATTCAAAATGGATAACGAACCCGTTATCATCAATGCTTTCTGAACCTGTACTTGAGGTGGGATGTATGTTATTTTTGATGCCTACGAGGCCCTAGTCACCATAAAAACAGGAGGGGAGTGAAAGATAATTAAATAAAAGGGAAAGGGAAAGATAATTAACAATTTTAAAAAAATTAATTTAAAAATTTTTATTTAAAATTGTTTATTCATTTATGTATTTATTTTTGGCTGCACTGGGTCTTTGTTGCTGCGTGGACTTCCTCTAGTTACAGCGTGCAGAGGCTACTCTCTAGTTGCAGTTTGAAAGCTTCTCATTGCAGTGGCTTCTCTTGTTGCAGAGCGTAGGCTCCAGGGCATGCTGGCTTCCGTAGCTGTGGCACATGGACTTACTGCCCTGTGGCATGTGGAATCCTCCCGGACCAGGGATCAAACCCACGTCTCCTGCATCAGCAGGTGGACTCTCAATCCCTCGACTTCCGGGGACGTCCTGAGAACATCTTTATGTCAGTTGCCTAAACTCACCTTTGGTAGGACTGGGATTTGAACCCTAAGTCTGTCTGGCTTTCTCTCTGTGCCATGGTATCATATTTATACACATTTATTTCTTTCGATTATAAAATCCACCACATCAGAGAGGAGGTAGGGCAGTCAGGGAGATGCGCCATGGACCTGTAATTCCTTTACTGAGTTCCAAGGATAATACTACTAAATAACTCTTTCCATGAGTCCAGCATCTCCAAGGCCCTCCTTCGTTCTTATCCCAGTCCATGGCCACAAGAATCCTGCAGGGCAGATGCTGTTAGGACAGTGGAGGCTCAGGAAGTCAACTTCTGTTCCATGTGGCAAGAACTAGGGATGTGCCATCAAATCTTTGGTCTTCAAAATCCCTGGTCCTCCCAGCACAAGCCTGATCTTGCAAGGATGGGTTCACCAAGCACATGTGAGCACCACTGGGAAAGGCATGGGCCAGCTTCCCCCCAACTCTTCCCCCCTCACTTCTTGCCCCCACCAGATCTGAGGACGAGGGCCTGGCCAGCCAGCTGTGCTTGCTCTTGTCTGGACACACATGGTTTCAGGGCTTGACATGAGTAGCCCCGCTGCCTGGAATCTGTTTAGGCTCCTCACTCCCCCTCCTCTCTGGGTCTGCCATTGTCTTCCATCAAGCTTGGGGGCAGAGTCACCTCTTACTTGAGGCATCTGTTGGAATGAATCCCTTTACCTAGTCCCTACTGCCAGGGGCGGGTGTGTGCTGGAAGGTCCAGAGGTAGGACCTGCTCCCCTCCAGCAAAGTCAGGTACCAGGTTCCAGAACAAAGGGCAGCCCAGAACCCCACTTCCCTGTGGAAGAGGGAGCTCTCTGTGCTGAGACATGTCTGTTGCTTCTGGGGAGCTTCTCTGCCAGTCTGGGAGCCTGGCAAGGCTCAGTCATGCTGTGCTGCTTCTACTCTGATTTTATTTGTTAGTTGAGGCTGGAGCTACTTCTTCCCTGGTAGCTCAGTTGGTAAAGAGTCTACCTGCAATGCAGGAAAGCCCAGTTCAATCCCTGGGTTGGGAAGATCCCCAGAGAAGGATAGGCTAACCCACTCCAGTGTTCTTGGGGTTCCCTGGTGGCCCAGTTGGTAAAGAATCCTCCTGCAGTGTGGGAGGCCTGGGTTTGAGGAGACTCCTGGGTTGGGAAGATCCCCTGGAGAAAGGAATGGCTATTAGAGATTTCATAACTCTGTAGTTCTCCAGGTGTGATCATGAGTGTGAGCTGGTGTGTTTAGGTGCTGTTCGAACAGTGTGAGGCAATTCTGAATGACCTGGAGGGAGAGATGGGCCCCTTTCACTTTTCTTTTCAGCCCTCTGAATAATCCAACAGGGATGCTTCATTTTGGTGCTTAATATCACTATGACATTTCTTTTATTTTTTTAAAAAATATATCTAGACTTTTTAAATGGATGGATTGTATTTATTTATTTTTCATGTGTCTATTTATTTATTTTTTGGCCATGCTGCAGTGGGACCCTAGTTCACTGACCAGAGATCGAACCTGTGCCCTAGTTCACCGACCAGAGATCAAACTGAAAGTGCAGTCTTAAACCCTGGACCACCAGGGAAGTCTCTTGTTTTGGCATCCCTAATCTCTCCTTATGCTGAGGTCCATTAGTGAGTGTTGGCATCCGACTACAATGTAATAGCCTTGTTTTGTTTGAGCTAAAATGAATTTTTTTAAAGGATGTGATAAAATATACACACCATATATATGTGCTCAGTTGTTTCTGACTCTTTGTGACCCCATGGACAGAGGAGCCTGGTGGGCTACAGCCCGTGGGATCTCATGGGCAAGAATACTGGAGTGAGTTGTCGCTTCCTACTTCAGGGGATCTTCCCGATGCAGGGATGGAATCCAAGTCTCCTGCATCTCCTGCACTGGGAGGTAGATTCTTTACCACTGTGCCACCTGGAAAGCCCCTATACACAACATATGATTTGCCGTATAGCCACTTTCAAGTGTACAATGCAATAACATTGAGCACATTCACATGGCTTGGCAGCCATCACACTATCCCGCTCCAAAACGTTTCCATCATACCGAACTGAAGCACTCCACACATTCAACAATAACTCCGCTGGTAACCACCATGCTGCTTTCTGGCTCTATGAACTTACTTATTCTATAAGTAGACTCTATACTGGTCTTTTTGTGTCTGGCTTATTTCACTTAGTGTTATGTTTTTAAGGTTCATCTATTTTGTAACGCGTCAGGATTTCATTCTGTTTTACAACTGAATAATGTTACTTTATTTCATTTATCCATGTATTTGTTAGTAAATATTTGGGCTGTTTATGCTTCACAGCTATTGTAAATAATGCTGCTGTCAACATGAGTGTACAAAAATTTGTTCGAGTCCCTGCTTTCATTTCTTTGGGTGTATACCTAGAAGTAGAAAGCCATGGTTAGTTTTACGATTACTTTCTGTGTATGTATGTAATACTGGTTTAATAGAGCAATGATGTAAAATGAAAAGAAAAGTTAAAAGATATTACTAAGTATAACATTATTATAGATAATATACGGATAGGCCACAGATCATAAACATGCATTCAAATAGTTGAAATCAGGGAAATCCTGGTTTAGTGCAAACCTCTCCCATGCCTGAAGAATCCAGATTCTGGGGGGGTGTAGTTTTTGGATGGATACCTAGGTAGGACTCTGGGATTCCAGTGCTTATGAAGGAGATGATGAAAAGGAAGCCAGGTATGTAAGATGGGGCAATAGAAGAGCCATGCGCAAACATTTCTATGTGCATACCACGTGCAAACTATGTGCAAAGTCAAACTTAAGAATATGAGACTTCTTTTAGAATTAAGGTCAAAATTAACACTAAGTATAAGGACAACCAATGGCACTTGGAACATTGCAGGAATATGAGCAATTGTTCCAGTAGTCATGTGTGGATGTGAGAGTTGGACTGTGAAGAAGGCTGAGCACCGAAGAACTGATGTTTTTCAACTGTGGTGTTGGAGAAGACTCTTGAGAGTCCCTTGGACAGCAAGCAGATCAAACCAGTCCATCCGAAAGGAAATCAGTCCTGAATATTCATTGGAAGGACAGATGTGGAAACTCCAACACTTTGGCCATCTGATGCAAAGAACTGACTCTTTAGAAAAGACTCTGATGCTGGGAAAGATCTTCAATCTTCCTCAGGAAGATTGGTCCCCAGGAGAAGAGAATGACAGGAGATGAGATGAGTGGATGGCATCACCAATTCAATGGACATGAGTCTGAGCGATCTCCAAGAGCTGGTGATGGACAGGGAAGCCTGCTGCAGTCCATGAGGTCACAAAGAGTAGGACATGACTGAGCGACTGAACTGAAGTGAACTGACTAGAGATATTCTATTTGCTCTGCTCCTGTTTAAAATCTTTTGCAAGCTCTGTAGCAGAACTCTTAGCCTATGAAGCTCTGGAATGGAGACCCAGAAGGAACATGTCCTTCTGTGCCTTATCATGAAAGAAACTTTAATTTAATGTTGCAACGTGATGGAGGGAAGAGGGTAGAAACTAAAAGAAAGTTTTATCCCCCCATATAGGTGAGTATAAGTGTAGCACGGCTTGAGAAGAACTGGTTGTGGGAATGGAGAATATTTTAGAAATAAAGCAGGAAAGAGATGAAGGACAAGCAAGAATCCATCTACTATTAACATCTGTTTGCATCTCTGCCCCTTTTTACATCTCTCCTGGGGCAGAGACCATAACTTCTAGCACGTTGTCTGGTATAGAATAAGTGTTCAGTAAATGCTTGCTGAACTGTTCAAGTGAAATGAGCATACAACTTGTGAATCTTTTGTTGAAAAAACAGTTGCAATATGTAAATCTTCATCAATTGTAAAACACTACTGAACAACCGATACACATACAACACAGTTCTAAATATCTCTCCTTTTTGGATTAAATTTTTAAAAAGCACTTTTAGAATATGGAAATAGGCAAGTTGAAAATTTTAGTGAAATGGCAAGATGCAGTGTTATACAGCAAAATATTTTTTAAAATATTAACCCCCAATAATATATAGCCAGAAGAGGGAAACCTCAGAGTCAATCGTAATGATCTCCTTTTTAGGCATTGTTCAAGAAAGCTCTCTTTAGGTGCTGTGTGCATGCTCAGTTAGTTCAGTCATGTCCAACTCTTTGTGATCCCATGGACTGTAGCCCACCAGGCTCCTCTGTCCTTGGGATTCTCCAGACAAGAGTACTGGAGAGGGTTGCCATTCCATTCTCCAGGGGATCTTCCCCTCTTTAGGTGCTAAGGTCATCTAGAAAAGTGCCATAGGAAGTGTCTGTTTTACCTTGCCATCAGACCTTGCAGGGAAAGGTTTCTTCCTGCTCGTGATTTTATGAAGTAGTGGATTTTCCTGAGGGCCAGAGCCGGCTGGAGACTGACATCTCTGAGGAGCATAGGATGGCATGCTTTCTTTATGATCTGGGAAAAGCAAATTCACATTTAAATATGACTATGCTGGAACCCATCACTCCCTCCGGTGTCTATGGCAACTTAGCCTCTACCACCATCATCTCACGCTTGAGAGCAATCTCCTCTGGACTGTTCTCTTGCTTCAGATTTTGTCCCTGTTTCCCTAGGGCATCTGGAGTCACCTTCAAAAAATGTAATTCTGACTTTACTACACCCGTGGTACACATCCTTCCATGATGACCTGGAAGAAAACCCAAATATTTAAACTTCTGTCAATAAGATCCTATATAATCTTCCTCTTCTTATTTCTTCATCCAGCCTCTACTGTCCATGCTGTCCTGGGTGTAATGAACTTTGCTTAGTTTCTTAAACAAGCCAAGCTTGTTTCCAACTCAGAAAACACCATTTGTTTTAAAATGCAAAAGAATAACTTTTTGTTTTAATGGATCATCTTTTATAACCTGAAAGAATGACTAATAGACAAATTACAGTTATTCAGATTGAGCACTTGGCAGATGCTTTACTAAAAATGAACAAAGTGAGCCTGTCACTTCATGGAAAACAACTGGCAGTATTTGTGGCCAAGTTTAAAATTAGACTTTTCAAGCGCAAACTGGAGTTTGGAAAAACTTGTATCTGCCACAGTGACTTAATAGCATAGCCACAGTTGGACTTTTCTCATGAGATTGGAGGTATTACTTACAAATGTGATTTTAAAAAATATTATGTAATAAAATATGTTAATGTGGGAAAGATCTGCTCAGGTCTGTGAATCACTGTTTTCCAAGTGACTAATATATGATGCTACAAAATCATGTCTGGGTAAGAGTTTTTAAAAGGGAAGATAGACCAATGGATTTCATAGTAACAGAATACAAAAGATTCATGGAAAGGGCTTTGATTTCACATGGCACCTAAGCTTTAAGATATTACCACTTTGTCAAGTGTTGATGTGGTGCATTCTCTACTGCAATAAAAATAACATATTTTCACTGTGTCATTCCAGTAAACCTAACAGAAACAAATTTCAAGAAATTAAGGTCACAAGGCAATATCAATAACCTCAGATATGCAGATGACACCACACTTAGAGCAGAAAGCGAAGAAGAACTAAAGAGCCTCTTGATGAAAGTGAAAGAGGAAGTGAAAAAGTTGGCTTAAAACTCAGCATTCAGAAAACGAAGATCATGGCATCTGGTTCCATCACTTCATGGACTATAGATGGGGAAACAGTGGAAACAGTGACAGACTTTATTTTGGGGGGCTCCAAAATCATTGCAAATTGTGACTGCAGCCATGAAATTAAAAGATGCTTGCTCCTTGGAAGAAAAGTTATGACCAACCTAGACTGCATATTAAAAAGCAGAGACATTACTTTGCCAACAAAGGACCGTCTAGTCAAAGCTATGGATTTTCCAGTAGTCATGTATGGATGTGAGAGTTGGACTATAAAGAAAGCTGAGCGCAGAAGAATTGATGCTTTTGAACTGTAGTGTTGGAGAAGAGTCTTGAGAGTCCCTTGGACTGCAAGGAGATCCAACCAGTCCATCCTAAAGGAGATCAGTCCTGAGCGTTCATTGGAAGGACTGGTGTTGAAGCAGAAACTTCAATACTTTGGCCAGTTGATGCAAAGAGCTGATTCATTGGAAAAGACCTTGATGCTGGGAAAGATTGAAGGCAGGAGTGGGGGATGACAGAGGATGAGATGGTTGGATGGCATCACTGACTCAATGGACATGAGTTTGAGTAAGCCCCAGGAGTTGGTGATGGACAGGGAGGCCTGGCGTGCTGCAGTCCATATGGTCGTAAAGAGTCGGACATGACTGAGTGACTGAACTGAATTGGCTGAAGGTCACAAGGAAGAAGTCAGTTGTTAGAAAGAATGCTTAACAAAGATATTTATAAATATGTTAGTAATTTTAAGCAAGAATTAACTGTATAAAAATGACAAATCATTGAGAGCATGAAAACAGCCTCATAATAAAATTCTGGACAATGATAACATATAAAATGGAAACGGAGTTATTAATGTGAAGGCAGAATTATAAGTTATTGAGTCTTAATTCAGTCTAGAGAACAAAGAAGTTATAATTCTGGTCAGTAGCTTAATAAGAACTTTGAAAGAATGGAATACTTTTCACACTATGTTTTTTAAGGCAAGGTGCTAAATAAAACATTAGCAAACATTTATATGCCAGTTACCATAACATTTAAGTTATATGTGTATTTATTCTGTTTCTTTTTTGTCATCAAAATGCCGGATTTCTCTGTAAGTTTACTAAGAAGAGCAGAGTACTCCTGAAACATTGAAAGTTCTATTTTGAGGATTCCAAGGATTGTGACTTTTAATGTGGAGTCTGAGAATATAGGGAATACATGTATCAAATGTTTGTTGTGGAAAAGTGTTTGGTCACTTAAATTTTAATGAAGCAGTACAAGAAGACTTATTATTTAAATAGCCATAACTATCTTTTCAACATGGATCGAAACAGTGAGAACGTTCTTAAGAGAAGAAAATAACTGTTATCAGCATTTCCTATCAGTTTGCGTACCATACATGTGTTCAGTGATTATGAATTTTTCATGATATTGTGGCAACTGATTTATTGTATTTCAACTCTGAGTGCCTTGCTTGAATATTTAAGAATCCTACTTGAAAAAGAGCGTTTGGAAACAGCTCTGTGCACCTGTCGTCTATTCAGAGAATGAGTTAAACAAAACAAACAAAAAAACAACTTTGCCATGTAATTTCTCCAGAAGTCCTGGATGGATCTTTGCTTAATAAACGAGTGAAATTCCCAGTATGTAGTTCCGCTACAAGAATTTAGCCGACTTTGTTCTAAAGTAATGGTGGTAATCTTTGGAAAATTTTACATGAAGCACTGCATTTGAGTTTTATAATCCCAGGAAATAGGACTCTCCTACCTGGAGAATGGAGAGTCGCATTAATAAAGAGATTGAGGACTTCTCTGATGGTCCAATGGCTAAGAGTCTGCTCCCAATACACGAGACCAGGGTTTGATCCCTGGTCAGGAAACTATGTGCTGCAACTAAGAGTTCAGTGTGTGTGTGTGTGTGTGTGCGTGTGTGTGTGTGCGTGTGTGCATGTGTGTGTGTGTGCGCGTGCCGCGCACGTGCGTGCTCAGTCATGTCCAACTCTCCTCTCTACAACCCATGGACTGTAGCCTGCCAGGCTCCTCTGTTTACGAGATTTCCCAGGCAAGAATACTGGAGTGGGTTGCCATTCCCTTCTCTAGGGGATCTTCCTGACCCAGGGATCAAACCCAAGTCCCCTGTGTCCCCTGCAAGAGTTGACATGCCCCTACTAAAGATCCTGCCTGCCGCAAGAAGACTGAAGATTCTGTGTGCCACAGCTAAGACCGCAACAATTTGTGCAACCAAATAAATAAGTAAATATATATATATATATATATATTTAATAAATAGGTTGACACTGAGTAAATGGAAGAACATTGGGGATAATATGTGTAAGTGGTCAAGAAAATTAGGATAGTCTAATGAAAATAGTATGGATAAAACATACTGTTATCATACTGATATCAATAATTACTAATATTTAAAAGCTGATACCAATAGAACCATACTGATATCAACACTTACTGATGGAACCATATTGATATGAATAATTACTAATATTTAAAAATGCTTATGTATGTAAATCTCTTATATAGCACAGAGCCTGACCCATCCTAGTCACTCAATGAATGCTACTACTAATGTTACAGTGTTAATAAAGAAACAGCTCTAAAGCTTTTCTTGAAACTTAAAACCATTTTATTTTAAGCAGCTCTTCACACCTATTTATTAGCAAATTTTAACTTTCAGTTCAGTTCAGTCACTCAGTCCTATCAGACTCTTTGCAACGCCATGAACTGCAGCACGCCGGGCCTCCCTGTCCATAACCAACTCCTGGAGTTCACCCAAACTCATGTCCATCGAGTCAGTGATGCCATCCACCATCTCATCCTCTGTCGTCCCCTTCTCCTGCCTTCAATCTTTCCCAACATCAGGGTCTTTTCAAATGAGCCAGCTCTTTGCATCAGGTGGCCAAAGTATTGGAGTTTCAGCTTCAACATCAGTCCTTCCAATGAACACCCAGGACTGATCTCCTTCAGAATGGACTGGTTGGATGTCCTTGCAGTCCAAGGGACTCTCAAGAGTCTTCTCCAACACCACAGTTCAAAAGCATCAATTCTTCTGCACTCAGCTTTTTTTTATATTCCAACACTCACATCCATACATGACTACTGGAAAAACCATAGTCTTGACTAGACAGACCTTTGTTGACAAAGTAATATCTCTATTTTAACTTTACCCCATATAAAATTCAACAAATTTTCTAAGAAAAGAGTCATGTATGACAAAAAATTTATAAAATGCAAACAGCAAAAGAAAACTTTAGTGGACAAAAACTGAAATAAAGAAAAGAAATCATCCAACATCTCAAAAGTTAATATTTTTAATTATAACCCAAACTTTCTGGTTTTTCTTCCAATATATCAAGATAATTTTCTTTTTTGTCCGGAGATCCATCTACTTAGGCTCCCAGTAGTTTAGCTTGAATTTATTTATCAGAAAATTGAGAAAACCCTATTTATTAACTAGTTAACTGAACAGTCAAGAATAACTGTAATTGGGCATATGGTAGAATTGATATATATACGCTACCATGGATAAAATAGACAGCTAATGGGAAGCTGCTGTATAGCACAGGGAGCTCAGCTCAGTGCTCTGCGGTGGTATAGAGGAGTGGGATAGGGGGGTGGAGGGGAAGCCCAGGAGGGAGGGGATGTATGTATACATATAGCTGATCCACATTGTTGTATAGCAGAAAGTAACCCAATGTTGTAAAGCAATTATGCTCCTTAAAAATAAATAGATAAAGTACCATCCTTAAAAAAATGTATAACTGGATATTTTCAAAGTCTTTTCTCATTTGTTAAATTGAGATGATGATACCTACATTGATGGAGAAGTAACTTTCTCTCTTCTACCTGTGGAACACTGTCCCCCTCACATGAGACATCCAACTTAAAACTAGCAAACTTTAGAGAGCCCGCTAGACTCAGAGCTCTGCACATGCCTGGATTGTGTCCTGTTTTCTGTGCACCTAATTTCTGCCAGGCACTGGTGACCCAAGGGTGTATTTTTACCCAGGAGAATGAAGCTCTGAATAAATTGATGGAAAAGTTCAAGCACTGGTCAGTTAAAGGATGAGGCTGTTTCTATTCTGTATTCTTAAGGCCCAGCCCAATTTGGGGCATAAACCACATGCGTGGTGGATATTTGTTGCCCCAAAGAGGAATTAATGGTGTTTGAAGGCACTGGAGATAAAAACATTTTCCCTGTCCATCCCAGGATGTTTCTTTATGCAAACCTGTTTCTTTGATGAGTAGAGAACAGTCTACATGACCCCAGTGTGAATGATACACTCCCAGTCAAAGGATGCTTGACTGGACTCATGTCTTTGAAGGCTTTCCACTTCACTAACACCACTGTTTCATTCTTCAACTGCTCTTTATTTCTTTATGTGTTCAAGATTTTGTTTTTTAAGTCAAGACTCTGGATTCTTCTTTAATCTGTGATTCTGCTTCTCCATCTCTGCAATAATTCCAGTTTCAAAACCCCCATCCGAAAAGCCTTTCCTGGCCCATTCAGCCCCTGGACCTTCCACCTGGATCTTCCAGGTCTTTTTCTTTTCATACACCAAGATCTGGCCTCCAAGACTGCTGTTTCTGTCATTCAATTTCTAGCAATTGAGCCATGTGGCCACCCTCCTTTAGAAAAGGAGTCCTCTCTTGGGAAACTCTTATTAGGGATGCATACATCTGGGGATATGAGTTTTCTATATTGGTTTCCCCATGTAAGGTCCAGATGGTGCAGGGCAAAGAGAAATAAGGACATGATGGAGGTGACGGAGGAATCTCTTGGTCTCACTGGATCAGTTAGGGAGAGAATCACTGGAGAAGGAAAGGAAATGCACAAAAAGAAGGAAGGATATTAAAATGTGTCAGTTGCTTACAATGTGCTAAGCAGAGGGCTGTGTGTGTGTGTGTGTGTGTGTGTGTGTGTGTGTGTGTGTGTATTAACCCTGTTAGTTAATAGTATTTGAATTTTCAAAGAGACAGAAGTGGGACCCTGTGAGTTAATATCATTATTTTAATTTTATGGATGGAGGAGTGTGAAGCTCAAAGAGGCAGAAGTGGGATCAAGGTCAGCAGAGCCCTCAGTCTTTCCACTCTATCCCATGGAGTCCAGCCACCATTCTGTGGCTCAGCAGGGAAAGATTGAAAGATTAGGCCTGAACACAGAATCTCTATGGCATAGGGAATGAAGAAAGAAAGACAAAAGAACATGGTATATCTAGTTTGGGCCAAATAATACTAACAATATGAAAACCCATCACCAAGAGTGATATAACACTATATTTATAGGCTACTTTTGACATCTTCATAGACATGGTATCCTTCTGATTTTTATCTTTTCAATGAATTAGTAAGAGGTTGGTTTTTATTTTCTCTATTTCACAGACTCTTTTTATGATAAATATATTTTACAACCAGTGGAATGGCAAAAACTAAAAGTTTGCCAGGAAACAACTGTTGGAGAGGATAGGAAACAATGGGCTCTCATAAGCTGTTGGTCAAAGTGATATGTCTAATTTGGAAACTACATCTAGGGTTGGGCTTCCCTGATTGTTCAGTGGTAAAGAAACCTCCTTCAATGCAGGAGATATCGTTTGATCCCTGGATCAGGAAGATCCCCTGGAGAAGAAAGTGGAAAGCCACTCCAGTGTTCTTACTTGAGAAATTCCTTGTGGGCTATAGCCCATAGGATTGCAAGAGTTGGAGATGACTTAGCAACTAAGCTACCAGAATCTAGTGTCATTGAAGAGAGGAATATTCTGAGATGTGGCCATTTCCCTCTTAAAAAGAGAACTTATCCTATTATGTACTTGGAAAAATATGTACATATTATGTACAAGGGAAGACATCTACTATATTTCTCACAACTAACGTCCATAAGAGGAAAAAACTGGAATCACCTAAGTGATCATATTTAATTGTGGATAAAATTATGTGATATTAACACAATACAATGGCACTTATCAATGAAAACCAGAGAATTAACATCTACATGCATCAGATGAGGGACTCTTAGTTTCACAAAGGCTAATTCATGGTGCAGGAACATCAATAGTGTCATGACTTACCCGCTTATTTTATAATTCTCAGGTAAAGTGTTCTTACCTCGGTTTTGCACAGTCGGGTTGCGTGTCATGAATGAAGAGCTAAAGGAAATATTACAATTGAAAGAATGTTAGCATTTTCTACTTTAGCTGGGTCAGTACTCATGGTCTAAGTCATATGTACAGAGCACTTTATAGTTTACTGGATGAGTTAGAAGAATCATCTGTTTTGTAAGGTGTAGGAGGCTGGTTCCTTCCTTTCTCAAGACTGACTGACATTAGATGTGAAACAAATTGACTGACTCATATATGTTCTTTCCATGTCCCTTTGGTGAGCATGCATCATAATCCTTCACTTTTGGAAGCCATGACTTCAGACTTGCCTTGTAGATATGGTCACTGTAGAAAACACTACAGCTCCTACTCTATAGTGTTAATAACTGCTTACCAATTGAGGGTGCATCATGCATAACAAGGAAGAAGGGCAAAGAAATTATTTCATTTCCTCTTAAAATGTGAGCTAGGTAAGAAAACTGTGTGTAAAGAAAGGAACTCCATAAAGAAAAAAAGGATTATAAAAATATAATAAAGACAATAAAATAATATGCATTTCTAAATACAGTAACAACGTTACCAAGACTGTTTATCAACAACTTTAGCACTTAATGTTTAGCTTTGGGTAACAGCGCTAATTTTCTGGTTCATTTTGTATTGTGGTCAGCACCATCATTATAAACTCTAGGTGTTGCTGAAGTTAAATCTAATTACATGGAGCATGCTCTATGCCATGATTGTGCAATTGAACTAAACCTCTGGGTTAATTTAGCGAAATTCATCCCTTTACCAGCAGCAATGAAATCAACTGAATACATATCTGGTTTTCGTCATTTCCATGGAAGCCTGGTGTCCTACGACTTGCTTCGCAAACAGCAATGCCGTTGGATCATTGAACCGCCGCATTGTGCAGTCATCACTGGTCAGGCTTCTTTTGCTATCTAAGCCTTCAATTCACGGTCCCTTTACTATGAGTCAGTGTAAAATTTTGTTAAATGTCTAGGGAAAAAAATCATAGAGGGCTTCCCCGATTCTTATCCAGGCAGTGGATAAGAATCTGCCTGTCAGTGCTGGGGACACAGATTCCATCTTTGGTCCAAGAAGATTCTCTTTGCCTCCCAGGGCAGCTAAGGCCCTTGTACTGCAACTATTGAGCCTGTGCTCTGGAGCCTGGGAGTCGGAACTACTGAAGCCTAGAGCCCACGCCCCACAACAGGAGAAGCGCTGTTATGCGAAGCCCACAAGCACAACGGAGAATAGCCTCCGCTCCCGGCAACTAGAGAAAGCCCGCACACAGCAACAGAGACCCAGTGCGGTCAGAAATATATAGAGCTATCGGCTTCCTTGGTGGCTCAGAGGTAAAGAATCTTCCTGCCAATGCAGGAGACACAGGTTTGATCCCTGGGTCGGCAAGATCCTCTGAAGAAGGAAATGGCAACCTACTCCAGTATTCTTGCCTGGGAAATCTGAGAAATAGAAGAGCCTGGTGGGCTACAGTCCATGGGGTTGCAAAAATGCTGGGCTGGACTCAGCAACTATATATACTATATTAATTTAAAAATCTTGGATAGCAAAATTTCACTGCCCTAATTTTTCAAGATTTTTAGAAAATATTGAGAGAAGAGTAATATCCTCTGAAGATATTCTAGGTTTCAAGTACAAAGTTTATAAAAATAGAAGAAAAAGCACCTAAACTAAAACAGAAATGATAATTCTTTCATTTTAGAAACACTGATTGAGTGCTTACTAAGTACATTGTATGTTTTGGGAGATAGCGAATGAAAAAGACATGACTTCTGGCCTGAAGCAGCTTAGTTTTTGAAGGGAAGACATAATTATACCACAATCACAATATGGGGTAAACACCACCATAGAGGTCAGCACAGAAAAAGAATGTCACTTAATCTAGACAAAATTGATTTGGTTCTCAAGTTTTCCTGGGAGCTAGGGAAATGGACAGATTCAAGACCTGTTATGAGTTGAGATTTGAGAATTTAGGGGGCTGTTAATAAATAGGATGGGAAGAGTGAAGATGGGAAAGAGAGTATACCATTTATTGAGGTGAGAAAGTTTGTAAGAGGGTAGTGTGGGTCTGGAAATGAAAGTATAAATCAGGAGTTCGGTTTCCAACATTGAGTTTGAGATGCCTGTTACTGATTCAAGGAAAACTGCTCACTGGTTAGCTGGACATGGGTCTGGCAGAAGACAGAGATTTAGTAATGATCAATATAGAGCTGATATTTGACACCATGAGGATGGATAAACTGCTTACACTCTTACCAAGAGAAAAAAGGTCCTCAGAAAGATCTGAGGAATACCAATATTTAGAGGTCAGTTTGGGAAAAAGGAGCCTTAGAAGATGCAGTCATTTAAGAGAGAAAGAAAAATCAGGAGTGAGTAAGTGAGTGAAAGTCACTCAGTCATGTCCAACTCTTGCAACCCCATGGACTGTAGTCTGCCAGACTCCTCTGTCCATGGGATTCAAAGAATACTGGACTGGGTTGCCATTTCCTTCTCCAGGGGATCTTCCCTACCCAGGAATCGAACCCAAGGCTCCTGCATTGCAGGCAGATTCTTTACCGAGCTATGAGGGAAGCCCCCCAAATCAGGAGATGTTGTTCAGTTAATTAAACAAACACACAAAAGCATCCAAACTGCATTAAACAACAACTACTGCAGATGTGGGTCCAACTGAAATCTCATGATCTTTTCTCTATAATGTGATGATTTTTTGTTTCCTTTTAGACAAGTACATTAGAAAGGGTATCTATGTGTTGTATGGGCAAGGGTATTGTGTCAGATTGGGCCTTAAACAGAAAACAGTCTAATAAGAGAATGAAGCTGTAGAACTAATGTCCACACACCAAAGAGTGAGAACAAAGTCACCAAAGGTGTGAAATAGCACAAGTGATGGAGGGGAAGGGAACGGAGGGTGGAGACAATGCCCCTGATATATAGGGCCTGGCAATGGCATTGAGAGCTGGTGGTTAGTGGGCGCGTGGGCATGTTGAATAGGTCTGCCCCTGCTCTCAACTTCACATGGAAGATGAGAGATGATGCCCAAGGCCACATGGTTTGTTAGTTCTTCCCCATTCCCCAGAGGGAATACATGAGGCCCAGGGAGGCTAAGTCCCTTACTGCTGAAATCAAGTCCAGCTCCACTCTTCAGTAACCCATCGCATGTACATGCAGAAGTGAAGTGGATTGCAGTTGAATTTTACAAATCAGTGTAGATGCAATGGGTTACTGAAGAGTGGAGCTGGACTTGATTTCAGCAGTAATGGACCCAGCCTCCCTGGGCCTCATGTATTCCCTCTGGGGAATGGGGAAGAACTACTTCCTGGATTCAGGGTGGCTTTGAGCTGGGGTCTACTGAACAAAGAGAAATTTCCCAAATAGGGAGATGGCAGAGAGAGGGAAATGTGAGGGGTGGTAGGGAAGTGTTGTAGGAAGAGGAATAGCCCTTGCAAATGTCCTTTGTTAGCAGTCGTGGAGAGTGGCCTGGACAGAGCTGGAGCCACTGGCCAGACTGCGGACAGGAGGGCCTGGGAAGACTAATTTTAGAGACTCGGGATGTTAAGGAAGCTACTACTAATGTGACCTCAGCCAATGAATCGCCAGCCTTATTAGCCTCCTCGACTTTTCTGTTGGGATGACAGTTGTCACCATAACCTAATCAGGCAAGTATTTACTCAGATTATGGCATTTTCAACCCCTGCTCATTTATAAAGTGCTGTTCCAAAGTGACTGTTAGTTTCTGTGCAGTCATCCACTGAGACTGGTTAGAAATGTCAACTTTTCTTCCCAGGTTGATTAGCTGCCATTCCAGTTAATCCTACCTAGTGAATACCTGTGTCTTCAAATATTGTCTCTAATGCACAATCAGTCACTTATAAAGTCAAGAACAATGCCTGTAGCTGAAAAAAGACTTCTACCCCATGGTCAATTTAAATCCTATTAACTTCAACAACAACTGTTATTCACTGGTTTCCTTAGGACCTTGTCACTGGGCTTCATTATCGAAGGCCAGAGAGTCTTTTTCAGGAGACCCCGTGAGTCATTATCCCAGGCAACACAGGGCTGATCCCCAAGCTGGGACCCAGCCAGGAACTCCTGGCTCCTTACCTGGCAACGGCAAGAGGAATCTCTTGAGGACTTTGGTTTTGTGCCAGATGAGGTGCTTCAGGCTTCATCTGGTGATAAGGAACTGTGTAACGGCATCACAGAATTTGGTCAGGTTATAAAAGGAAAATGATTGGGGGCCATTAGAGATCTTTTGAAATGGCTGTAATTTCATCCAAGTAATCTCTGTTGTTAAGAGTGAGCAGTTGGTGGTTAGTGGAAAATGTAACCCATATATTCTGAAAAACCCTGAGTCCTGGGAGTAGCTTGTCCTTGAGGCTATACAAATTGCTTTAATGTTGAATAATCAATATTTTCAAAAATATTAAATCTAGAACTCATTCTTAAACTTCCACCAAATATATAATATTGCATTAGAAGGCATTTGGTATTGGACAGGCTTGAAGTGGAAGTGGGTTGAAGTTGAATTCTGCATTCAGATGAAATTTTACATAGAAACATAAGCAAACATGTTGAACTTAAGAACCATTTAGAGAAATGTAGGTTATGGGGATGCTGGATTCTTGCCCATGCACACCTGAATTCTCCTGTCTCCTGTGATAAGGCAGGAGAGCTCCCAGGATTCTGGTGTAGACCAGTGGTTCCTGCCTGGTTCCCACCAGATATGCATTTTCTCAGTTATTCATCTTTGATCTTCAAGTTTTGAAAAGTTGTGCCAACCACAGGAACTGGACTTATTTAGTAATTATGTATGTCATTTGTATTACTGGGCTTCCCTGATAGCTCAGTTGATAAAGAATCTGCCTGCAATGCAGGAGACCCCAGTTTGATTCTTTGGTTAGGAAGATCCACTGGAGAAGGGATGGGTTACCCACTCCAGTATTCTTGGGCTTTCCTTGTGGCTCAGCTAGCAAATAATCCACCTGAAATGTGGGAGACCTGGATTTGAACCCTGGGTTGGGAAGATCCCCTGGAGGAGGGAAAGGCTACCCACTCCAGTATTCTGGCCTGGAGAATTCTGTGGACTGTATAGTTCATGAGGTCACAAAGAGTCAGACATGACTGAGCGACTTTTACTTCATTGGTATTATCACTTTTTATTTCCTTTTAATCCTGGATAGATTTTAACCAGCCATCCAGAATTACCAAGGTCACATAATAAAACGATGATAGGAAAGCCCATAAAACACTCTTCTAGTTGCAGTTGTAAGTAATAAAGTTAAGGAAGCATAAACACTGACATGTCTTAATTTTGGTTGTTCCTCTGTGCTGTGTCCAAGGTTGATTACAAGCTGGACACCTTTGATTGAAGGACCGTGATTACTTAAAATGTGATTGGAGTCAGTGACTGGTCCACTGGTCACACATCCCATAAAATCATTTCAGGTCATCAACAGCTACCCCTGTGAGTTGGCCAATGTCACATTGCTGCATTGATAATCACTGAAGTCTGAGGCAACAACTCCTGAATGTTTCAATTAGAATGCTGAGATTTATTGAGGAAATAGGCACAGTTTCCTTTAGGTTTTAAAATTATTTAGTATTCCCAACAGACCCCTACTCCTCCATCAGAAACTCTTCGTTAGGACCCACTCAAGTGTAACTTCCTCAGTGTAAAATGAGAAGACTTGGGACTCACAGAAGCAATGCAACTTGTCCAAAACAAAACAGCTGGTGCTGAGTCTCTGAAATCTTAACCCAGTGTTGGTTTGTCAAACTAGGCTGGCTGTGTTAACTCTGGGCTACAGTTCAGGCCCTTTGGCTCTGGACGTAACTCATCATTCTAAGTGAATGGTGAACAGTATCTCAAAGGTGGGTGTGAAGGTATCACCAGATTAGCATCTTCCCAGCTAGCAAGTGAGTGCTGAATTCCATGCTTCCACAATAGTGACACCAGCAGTGTGTATACATGTGTACATGTGCACGCATGAGGGCTGGCGTGTGTGTGAGTGACTGACATCACAGATGGAGAGACCCAGAGCTTCTGTGGAGCAGCAGGCTAGCAATATCCTTCCAAAATGTTAGGGGGTGACAGCGTGCCTCCTTGTCACTGGCCTGTAGCTGAAGAAAGAACTCTGCCCCATGCCCAATTTTAATCATGCTGTTTAGATCACAGGACTCTTGAATAGACTCTGAGTTCCTGAATCCATCTGGATCATGTCATCATGTACACACACACGTGCCCATATATCCTAAGGCCTGAAACAAGCAATCCTTTTTTTAAAAAAAAAGACTAATGCTATTAACCTGGATATAGGACTTAGCCTAATGGTGTTAGAATAAGAAAACAAATATAAAGAGTTCACCTTTCTCTGTTCCAAGGACCTGTATTGAATTAAAAAGAGAATATTATTGAGTGACTCTTAGTGATCTAGAATTTTATATTATACTCTGTGCGTATTGGTTAGTAGAATTTGGGCAACATTTCTGTTAGTATAGACTTTTAAAAATCTGTGAATATGCCTCCAAAAGACTAGGCAAAAATAAAAATTTTATACTGTGTTTTATACTCCGAAGTAACAGGCAAATATACAGTCTGCTAATGGGACTATAAATTGCTTTGACTATTTTTGAAACCAATTTAACCATAGCTATTAGGAGCCTTAGAAATGCTCTCATTTTTATCCCAATAATTCCATTGATAAGTTTCTTTTTCTAAGACAACAACCTGAAATCTGGATCAAGTTCCATGTATAAAGATGTCCAGTACATAATTACTTATAAAAACAGTGGAAACAGTCTATATGACCCTCTAAGTGGGGCATATTAAGTAAATTTTGGTGCTATATTCACTATTGCAAAATTAGAAGTTCATTGCAATTATTTATATACAGTATGGCATAAAATTATATTTTATCAATGTCTCAAAGTTACATAAAAACTTCAGGATAAAAATGGGGCTTATGATATATTTAAAAGCAGTGTGTATGTGTGTGAGTGTGTGGTTGTATCATAGAAAACAGGATTTTAAGAGAGATGATACCATTTTAATAGAGTTTGTGTTAAGTGATGAAGTAGAGTTGCTCAGTTGTGTCCGACTCTTTGCAACCCCATGGACTGTAGCCTACAATGCTCCTCCGGCCATGGGATTTTCCAGGCAAGAGTATTGGAGTGGGTTGCCATTCGGTTATTTTTTTTTATACCTGCTTTGGAATTTTTATTTTTAAAGATGAGCATGAAAATATTCACAATATTCTTTTTAATGCAACAATTTTTCTTTCCAAACATTTTCTTTCTCTTTCTTTCCTTAATAGTGAATTCCTGATCATTCTTCATTATGAAAGTCTATGTGCTTATTTGGATTTCATCCTGGAGTCCTATTATAGTCTTGAAGAATTAAAATGCCTTGCAAGAAGTACAGTATTTGCTGAAGTATTTACTTAACTGCAAATAATTCTCTAAAGTCCATTTCATGCATTACAGCAGTTGAGGAGGTCTACAAATATCATTTGGACAAGAGCTTCTTAACCTGGGGGATGGAAGAGGTTCTTGAATGGCCTAGTGGGGGTTATGAACCTTCTGAAATTAAACCTCAATTTTTTTTTTCTTCTGTAAATACATGCATTTTCCTCTGGGGTTGGAAAGGTTTATCATACTTTACATCAAATTTTCAAAGTGGTCTGAGGTCTGTGGAAAGTTAAAGCCGGTAGATTGCAGATGAGGTCCAAGGAGGTGGTGCCATTTGCCCAGAGTCCCAGAATTATCTTGTCACTGAGCAGGCTCTGGAGCCCAGGTCTTCTGACTCACACTGGCTTCATAGACAAGAAACGTGTATCAACAAATATCTCAGGGAGGCATTGTATGTCTTACCTAAGGCTGGCCAACAGACAGCCCTTTTACCTTAAGGAACTTGGCATCCCCTAGGATTCTGAAAAGAGGACATACATTTCCTCATGGCCAGCAAATCAAGGCAAAACTGTAGACTGAAGGCAGGAGGAGAAGCGGACAACAGAGAAGAAGGGGACGACAGAGGATGAGATGGTTGGATGACATCACCGGCTCAATGGACATGAGTTTGAGCAAGCTCCGGGCGATGGTGAAGGACAGGGAAGCCTGGTGTGCTGCCGTCCATGAGGCCACAAAGAGCTGGACGACTGAGCGACTGAGCAGCAACAACAATAGGCTACATAAATAGGGTAATGAATGAACCGATTCTCACGAGTGGTCTGGAAGTCTCCACACCGAGTCCTCTCCAGGACTTTGAACCAGGCAGTTCAAAGTGCACAGTCTTCTGTGCTGTGGTTCTCAGGCTTGTCAAAGTAGAGGGAAAGCCTTGCTGTAAACACAGCTGAGAAGCCATCTGTCTGAGAGAACCCTTGTTTTATTTAATTGAGACCCAGCCAACTTTTTGCTTGAGGGCTCTGAATTTAAAATCAAATGCAATTAGAAAAGTAGAGAGATATTTTCTTTACTCTGACTTCACTTAATATAATAATCTCTGGGTCTAAACATAATATATTAATAATATCACTTATATGTGGAATATAAAAAAAAATGATACAAATGAGCTTATGTACAAAACGGAAACACACTCACAGACATAGAAAACAAAATTATGGTGACCAAAGGGCAAAGTGGTGGTGGGGAAGTACTAGACTATATAAGACAGATAATCACTAAGGACCTATTGTATAGCACAGTGAACTCTACTCAATATTCTGTAATAACCTATATGGGAAAAGGATCTGAAAAAGAACAGATGTGTGTGTATGGATAACTGAGTCACTTTGCTGTACACCTGAAACTAACCCAATATTGTAAGTCAGCTATGAAGTGAAAGTTGCTCAGTCATGGCTGACTCCTTGCCACCCCATGGACTATACAGTCCATGGAATTCTCCAGGCCAGAATACTGGAATGGGTAGCCTTTCCCTTCTTCAGGAGATCTTCCCAACCCAGGGTTCGAACTCAGATCACCCACATTGCAGGTGGATTCTTTACCAGCTGAGCCACAAGGGAAGCCCTATAGTCAACTATACTCCAATATTAAATGAAGTTAAGGAAAAAAAAAAAAAGAATCCAGCTGTCTCTGTTCAGCCAGACATTAAAGAGGATTGCAAAAGGTAAAAAAAAAAAAAAAAATGAAATAAATAGAAAAAGGTAGAGTGAAATCTAGATTTTTTTGTTAGAAAATCAACATATTCAAGTTAAATAGTAATGCCTTCTTTTTCATTTCTCGCCTTCTTCTCATCCCATCCTTTTAGCTGTTTCTTTCTTCTTTTTTTTCACTCTTTCATTTCAGGCTAGTCGCACATTTCCTAGGGCAGAACTATGGACATGGAGAGTAGATTGAGACTTCAGGCTTCAGCACTGGCTCCATCTTTCTGCCAGCTCGCAATTCTTGCCACTTTTCTGAGGCTCCTTTTGCTCTTATGTGTATGTGTTAGTCATTCAGTCGCATCTGACTCTTTGCAACCCCACAGATTCCTCTGTCCATTGCAACCTTTGCAACAGCCGGGCTCTTCTGTCCGTGGAATCCTCCAGGAGTGGGTTTCCATTTCCTTCTCCAGGGGATCTTCCTGGCTCAGGGATCAAACACTGGTCTCCTGCACTGCAGCCAGATTCTTTACTGCCTGAGCCATCAGGGAAGCCCTCTTTTTTTTTTCTCTTAGTTGTTTTTTTCGTGGGGTGGGGGGCAGTGGCAGGTGGCACATCACTTCTGCTGGAATAAATTCTGGTCCTCAAGATGTAATTTAAGCAAGAATTTAACACACAAGCATGGCATGTGTTCTGTGAGATGGGTTTTTGGAATAGAGAAATGACCTTGACTCTCAAACAATGAGGAAGTATTTTGGCAAGAGCAATGAGGAAGTGTCTTGGCAAGAGATAAAGAAGAAAAATGTGTTCTTCCACTAGGTCTTGTTGTTCTTTAGATGTTATCAATTTCCAGCAGAATGCCAATGAAAGTTGCGAGAAAAACAAACTGTCCTGCAGGATCCCTGCTGTCCAAGGCAGACATTTCCATTTCCTTCTTGTTCATGATTGGTGGGCCTATTGTCCTTTCATACTGAGCAGTGAATAATAGTCATCTTGAGTGACAGCCTACTTGGGACACATTAGCTGATCTGCAGGAAGAAAAGGGTGGAGTCCCTTTAGATGTGTGAGTTCCTTCAGCTGCAGAGGACCACCCCTACTTTCTCCCTCCTGGTGGCACTTGGAAAGTCCAACAACTTGCAAAAGAGGGTAAGCAAGGAGTGGAGTCTTGAATATAACCTCTCATGCAGCAGTCATGTGTTATCCTCCTTGACATTCTTGTCTTATGGATTGGAGGTCATAACTATCTTGCTTGAGGGGCAAGCTAGAAATGTGACTCAATTCTAACATTCTCATAATACTAGAAAGAAAGGAAGGA
Source organism: Ovis aries (assembly GCF_016772045.2). Taxonomy (NCBI): domain Eukaryota; kingdom Metazoa; phylum Chordata; class Mammalia; order Artiodactyla; family Bovidae; genus Ovis; species Ovis aries. The sequence continues at coordinate 106,230,707 of NC_056059.1, forward strand.
AGGAAAGAAGGAAGAAAGGAGAAAGAAATAGAGAGAGAGAAAATGAACCTGAGCAGGACCTGTAGGGCTCCTAGGGACAGAAGCCTTTCTGTGACCCCTGATCCTCGTTTTTATAGGGAACAGACTCCGGACTCCATGACCTTCCCTGAGTCCTAAATGGCAGACTCAAATAGGTGCTAATCAGGGAAGGGAGGGGATGCAGAGACAAAGGAGGAGCAGCCAAGAAACAATAGTGCAGTCTTGGGGCAGAGTCCTGATTCTGCCTCAAGAGATAAACATAACAATATCTTTGAGCTCTTCTATATCAATATCAGTTCAGTTGCTCAGTCCTGTCCCTCAGACTCTTTGCAACCCCATGGACTGCAGCACGCCAGGATTCCCTGTCCATCACCAACTCCCAGAGTTTACCCAAACTCATGTCCGTTGAGTCAGTGATGCCATCCCACCATCTCATCCTCTGTCGTCTCCTTCTCCTCCCATCTTCAATCTTTCTCAGCATCTGGGTCTTTTCAAATGAGTCAGTTCTTCGCATCAGGTGGCCAAAGTATTGGAGTTTCAGCGTCAGCATCAGTCCTTCCAATGAATATTCAGTCCTTTCATAGTAAAGAAATGATTTCCTTTACGATGGACTGGTTGGATCTCCTTACAGTCCAAGTGACTCTCAAGAGTCGTCTCCAACACCACAGTTTGAAAGCATCAATTCTTTGGCACTCAGCTTTCTTTATAGTCCAACTCTCACATCCATACATGGCTACTAGAAAAACCATAGCTTTGACTAGACAGACCTTTGTAGGCAATGTCTCTGCTTTTGAATATGCTGTCTAGGTTGGTCATAAATTTTCTTCCAAGAAGCAAGCGTCTTTTCATTTCATGGCTGCAGCCACCATCTGCAGTGATTTTGGCCTCCCCCGCCAAAAAATAAAGTCTGACACTGTTTCCACTGTTTCCCCATCTATTTCCCATGAAGTGATGGGACCAGATGCCATGATCTTTGTTTTCTGATGAGTTTTAAGCCAACTTTTTCACTCTCCTCTTTCACTTTCATCAAGAGGCTATTTAGTTCTTCTTTGCTTTCTCCTGTAAGTGTGGTGTCATCTGCATACCTGAGATTATTGATATTTCTCCCGATAATCTTGATTCCAGCTTGTGCTTCCAGCTCAGCGTTTCTGCATGTAAGTTAAATAAGCAGGGTGACAATATACAGCCTTGACATATTCCTTTCCCAATTTGGAACCAGTCTGTTGTTCCAAGTCCGGTTCTAATTGTTGCTTCCTAACCTGCATACAGATTTCTCAGAAGGCAGGTCAGGTGGTCTGGTATTCCCTTCTCTTTAAGAATTTTCCACAGTTTGTTGTGATCCACTGTGAAGAAGGCTGAGCACCGAAGAACTGATGCTTTTGAACTGTGGTGTTGGAGAAGACTCTTGAGAGTCCCTTGGACTGCAAGGAGATCCAACCAGTCCATTCTGAAGGAGATCAACGCTGGGATTTCTTTGGAAGGAATGATGCTGAAGCTGAAATTCCAGTACTTTGGCCACCTCATGCGAAGAGTTGACTCACTGGAAAAGACTCTGATGCTGGGAGGGATTGGGGGCAGGAGGAGAAGGGGACGACCGAGGATGAGATGGCTGGATGGCATCACTGACTCAATGGACGTGGGTCTGAGTGAACTCTGGGAGATGGTGATGAATAGGGAGGCCTGGCGTGCTGCAATTCATGGGGTCACAAAGAGTCGGACACGACTGAGCGACTGAACTGAACTGAACAGTCAAAGGCTTTGGCATAGTCTATAAAGCAGAAGTAGATGTTTTTCTGGAACTCTCTTGCTTTTTCCATGATCCAGAGGATGTTGGCAATTTGATCTCTTGTCCTCTGCCTTTTCTAAAGCCAGCTTGAACATCTGAAAGTTCACGGTTCACATACTGTTGAAGCCTGGCTTGGAGAATTTTGAGCATTACTTTGCTAGTGTGTGAGATGAGTGCAATTGTGTGGTAGTTTGATCATTCTTTGGCATTGCCTTTCTTTGGGATTGGGATGAAAACTGACCTTTTCCAGTCCTGTGGCCACTGCTGAGTTTTCCAAATTTGCTGGCATATTGAGTGCAGCACTTTCACAGCATCATCTTTCAGGATTTGAAATAGCTCAACTGGAATTCCATCACCTCCACTAGCTTTGTTTGTAGTAATGCTTCCTAAGGCCCACTTGGCTTCGCATTCCAGGATGTCTGGTTCTAGGTGAGTGATCACACCATTGTGATTATCTGGGTCGTGAAGATCTTTTTTGTATAGTTCTGTGTACTTGCTACCTCTTCTTAATATCTTTTGCTTCTGTTAGGTCCATTTCTGTCCTTTATTGAGCCTATCTTTGCATGAAATGTTCTCTTGGTGTCTCTAATTTTCTTGAAGAGATCTCTAGTCTTTCCCATTCTATTATTTTCCTCTATTTCTTTGCAATGATCACTGAGGAAGGCTTTCTTATCTCTCCTTGCTATTCTCTGGAACTCTGCATTCACATGGGTATATCTTTCCTTTTCTCCTTTGCTTTTCACTGCTCTTCTTTTCATGGCTGCTTGTAAGGCCTCCTCAGACAACCATTTCGCCTTTCTGCAGTTCTTTTTCTTGCGGATGGTCTTCTGAAGCACTACTAAAACTCCCAATAAGTGAAAATGTTAACTACCTGATACAGTTCTTCATTCCAGAGAGAGGCCACAGTTTGATGACCTCAGGAACCGTAGAAACTCATCAGGGGACCACTTGGAGCCAGATTAGACGATCGTAGGCCCTGCACACACGCTAATCTTATCAGCAACCTCACCCTTGAACTATCGCTATAAAAAACTCCTCACCATATCCTCTAGTGGTGACACACAGCTTTGAGGGGCAGGAACCCATTGTGACAGCCTTTGCCTGGCAAAGCAATAAAGCTATTCCTTTCTGCTTCACCCAAAACTCTGTCTCTGAGATTCCATTCAGCTTCAGTGCATGGAGGCCAAGTTTTTGACATCAAAAGAATGAAAGAAGGGGATCAACCTCCAAGTTCTATATGTAAAGGCATAGGTTAAAAATTAAGATAAGAACCAAATCCCTTAGGAGGCCAGTGGGGAGTGAAATGAGGGCCTACCACTGGCTTAAAGACCTTCTTCTTTGGGGCTTAAAGAAGTCAATATCTAAGGGACTCTAAGATAGCTCCCTCTGACCTGACCTTCATGCCACTTAGGGAGCCTCTACTGCTCACCTGGACATTATGCGCTAGCTTTGACTGACTTTGACTTTGCCAAGTTGAGGCTACCTGACTCTATTTTTCGGTTGGGAAAACAGAACAGAACAGGAGTGGGGTGAGGGCAGGAGAGTTGGCTCAAGTTCACAAAGTCGTTGGTGGCAGAGTGGGATTCTAAATCAGGTCTGCGCAACTCTGTATCTCCTATATACTCCTCTTTGCACTCCTGTCTTTCTTGTGAGCAACTAATAATCAGGAAAGTATATCACAATTTCCAACATATACTTCTGAAATGCTGAAAAATGGAAGTCATTGGTGGAGACCTCATGTCTTCCAATAAACACTGAATGTGGTGGCAAATAAGAATTTCATTTTAAAATCTCAGGCTTACCTTGTTTTGCTTTAGTTTTATCACCTTTAAAATAGGGTACGTTATAATTGTATAAAACAGACAGCTAGCAGGAAGTTGTTATATAGCTCAGGAAGCTCCCCTGGTGCTCTGTGACCACCTAGAGGGTGGGATTGGATCTGGGAAGGGAGGAAAGCTCAAGAGGGAGGGGATATATGTATATTCACTGCTAGTTTACATTGTTTACATTGCAAAAACCAATACAACATTGTAAAGCAATTCAGTTCAGTTCAGTCACTCAGTCGTGTCTGATTCTTAGTGACCCCATGGACTGCAGCCTCCAATTAAAAGTAATTAAAAAGAATAGGCTATTAATACATATTGAGCATAGCTGTTATGATAATTAAGCATCTTGCCCATCACACACAGTTAATGCAAAAAAAATTTCCTTTTTTGTTTCCTAGGACAGAATTGCTACTTACCTCACTTAAATTCTTTAAGCTTATCTGTCTGTAAGGGAAAGAAATATGATGTTACATAAAATACAGTTCATAATGATCAAGATAAAATCATTCTGAGCCTTTAAAGCTCTTTGATTACATTTTCATTGCCAAATTAATAGCCCATAGTCCAGTGTGATATTTATCACTGTTCTATAAAATTAAAGCCAGGTTATTTTTCTCATAATTTTCTAAGCAGAAGAAGTTACGAGCCAATATAAAAGGTGGTGACAGAAAGGACATGAGTAAACTTGCCTCTCATTTTAGAAGAATTTAAATAACATCATCATTCCTAGTGACATTTGGTTTTCCATGTCAAATTTCATTAGCACAGAAGGACCTGCTATTATTACCTTGATTTTAAAACTGCCCCCCCCCCTTTTTTTTTAACTTTGAGGCTATATAAAGAATTTTAGGTGTGAAGCTGTGGTCCAGGAAGGCCTGTGTGAGAGAAAGGATGCTGATAATGAGAGGAGATCTGAGACAAGAAAGAACATGAAACTGAATGGTGGGAGAAGAATTTGAGAGGGACTTTGATAAAATGGACTTTGGACCATTGGATGGTCTCAGAAGAAACTCAAAGCCGTCCATTTATATTGACAGTTGAGTTCATTAGCTTCTCTAAACCTCATCGTTTCTCATCTGAAAGTGGCCACAAGAATATTTATCCTAGAGGCTTATTGTGAAAATTGTTGTTATTGTTTAGTCGCTCAGCTGTGTCCAACTCTTTGCCACCCGACAGAGTGCAGCCTACCAGGCTCCTCTGTCTGTGGGATTTCCCAGGGAAGAGTACTGGAGTGGGTAGCCACTTCCTTCTCCAGGGTATCTTCCCGACCCCAGGGTGGAACCCAGGTCACCTGCATCTGCGGGCAGATTCTTTACCAAGGAGCCACCAGGGAAGCCTCCTTGTGAGCATTGCTGGAGATAAAAAGGAGAATGTTGGGCATCCAGTGGGCACTCTTGTGAGAACGTGGGCAAAGGCAGAAGATGCGGCTATGAAGGGAGTTGGGTGATGTGTACCTCTGTCCACCTCCGTCTGTGAGAAGACTGGGACAGAAGAGGCGTTTAGAGATTAAGGCGGCGACACCAATCCCAGTTTAAGGCTGTGGAGCTGGGGTGCTAAAGGTCTGTGTGTCAGGTACGAGACGGTGCAGCACACAGTGCTCAGAAGCTATACCCTGGTCTTAGATCGCCAAGCAAGAGGCGAGTATGCCGAGGTCCCATGCTTTTTCAACCTGTTTCATCAGCCCGTCTCAGATGATGCATCTGTACCCTGCCTCTCCCTCTTAACAGGGCAAGTGGAAGATAAAGAGGTGTGAATAGAATAAAGTAGAACAGACACCCAAAGTATTAATTTGTTTGGGGTTAAAATGAGGCCAATCTCAGTGTTTTTAATGTTTGAGAAACTCTGGCATCTTAGAAATACTGACAGATCGGCCATGTGGCTTCAATTTAAAATGGGTAATTGCTTTTAGACTTGTGATTTTAAGTTAATAAGAGTCAAGCTATGTTCAACTTCATTTCTAAACCATTCCAACTTTTTAAGACGACTCGAATTTTTCTATAATTATACATTCACTTTATTAGATTTATAAAAATGAAATGTTAAAGTTTGGCTTGTTAGGGTTTAAACCTGCTCTGTCAGCATTTGAAGTACTTAAAAAATCAATTACATGAAGTGAATAAAAGCGTTTCAAAAATTTAAGGATATTTAACTGTGTTCCTCAAGGTCTTACGTTTTAAACTAAGTAATGTGACAGGCAGAGGGATTGTCTTTCTGTTTAGATAAAAGCACTCCATTTGTAAATGGAGCAATGTATTTTTAGATGGAGAAGGAAATAGCAACCCACTCCAGTATTCTTGCCTGGAAAATCCCATGGACAGAGGAGGCTGGTGGGCTCCAGTCCATGGGGTCGCAAAAAGTTGGATACGACTGAAGCAACTTAGCACAGCACATATTTATAGATGGAAATTTAAGACTTTGGGAAAATTGGCCGTTGAAATTGGTAACTTTCAAAACCTGGATTTTTAAGTGAGAATCCACTTAGGAAGTAAGATGTCCTCTCTCGGAGCAACAAACGTCCTTGGGCATTGAAATGCCTGTGGTGACAAGACCCCCAAGAGTTGGTTGACCCCCTCACATGTGAAATGAAGGCAGTGGGCTTTCTGGGGGCCTTTCAATGAGATTTATGAAGACAGAGAGACCCACACAAAGTGACAGAATGGAGGAGCAGGGAAGGCGGGGGGTACTCTGGCCTCCCCCACTAGTCCCAACATGCCTGTCTGAGAGCATCTTTCCACTCACAAATTGTCCCATGGTTGGCTGTTGGAGATGGTCAATAAATAAAATGTGGTCCTTGACTACACGATATAAGTTTTGCACACTCTTTCCTGTGCATAACTGGTGCTCATTGTGTATTTGAGGATAACACTATTTTTAATGTAAAAATAGTCCTTCCTGAACCTGTCTTCATTTCTGGCTTAGTTTCAAATGAATTGGATTTGAGTCCTTGCTCTTTTATCTCTGAGCTCCATCACACTCAATACGTAAAGTTTCCTCTCTGAAGCTTCATTTTCCCACCTGTGAAATGGGTAAATAGAGACAGAAATGAAAAGGGTTGGTTAAGGTTCTCATGAGATAATACATGTGAAAGGTATTTGGAGAAGAAGAACACCTTACTTCTGCAAGAAACTTTTAACAGTCACACCCTCCTAACTTAAACTTTTAATTCTGATGTAATTGTAGTTCTCACACAGTGGTAGGGAATCATACAGAAATATCCCATGTGACCTAAACCCAGTTTTCCTCAAAGGCAATATCCATAATGATAGATTACATCATTATAGGCAATACCTATCATTATATATCTATATTGTAAAACTATAACAATAATTAAAGTTCACACTTTAAAATACATAGTTTCCGTTCATGAATGTGAATTCATGTATCTTCTTTATAATCCATACTTTCTCTCTCTTTACGGTTTCTCAATATGTATAGGGATTTTTTTTTCCATCTCCCAAATCATCGGAACATACGTATTAAGATTGCCTGAGCTGATGTGGTGTCAGCAAGGTTGAAGAGAGAGAACCATAGTTAGGCAAATGAGTGCTTTGTTGATAAAAATATCACACACTTCCATTGTATATAGGTACTACAACTTCTTTATCCATTCATCTGTCATTATATAGAGTGAAGAAAGTCAGAAGAGAAAAACAAATATCGCATATTAAAGCATATATATGGAATCTAGAAAAATGGTACTGATGAACCTATTTGCAGGGCAGGAATAGAGACACAGACAGAGATCAAACTTGCGGATACAGCGATGGAAGGAGAGGGTGGGACGAGGGTAGCATTGAAACATAAACATTGCCACGTGTAAAATAGATAGCTCATGGGAAGTTGCTGTGTTCAACACACGGAGCTCAACCCAGGGCTCTGTGGCAGACCTAGAGGGGTGAGATGGAATAGAGGGTGGGAGGGAGGTTTAAGAAGGAAGGGACATATATTCACGTTGTCCCTGGTGGCTCAGACAGTAAAGAATCTGCCTGCAATGTGGGAGACCCGGGTTTGATTCCTAGCTGGGAAGATCCTCTGGAGGAAGAAATGGCAACTGAGTCTAGTATTCTTGCCTGAAGAATCTCATGGACAGAGGAGCCTGGTGGGCTACAGTCCATGGGGTTGCAAAGAGTTGGACACGACTGAGTGACAAACACACTCACACTCACATGGCAGAAACCAACCAACATTGCAAAGCAATTATCTTCCAATTAAAAGTAAATTTTTGAAAAGTAGCACACACATTATTTAAATTATATTTTGGCTGAACCCTGCACCTTGGGCCACTGAGTTGGCTGAAGCTTAAAGGAAATTTCAGAGCTCAATGACCAGTCTGCAGTTCTGTGTCCTTATCAGAAAACTGCGGACTGAAGCATTGCTTTTTGCAGAATGGTGAGGACTCCAAAGTGGCCCATGTGCAGCTAGAGCTGCAGCAAGCAATGATTATGCTCCTGACTTCTCACGCTGATTTTTATTTGGTGCAGGTATCATGGCTTTCAAATTACAATGGATACAGAGTGGGAAAGTTTTCTTCTTTTCCTCTTTCTAATTATATCAAGGAGAGAGTTTCCACTCAGCGGTTAGTATATCTTAAAAGTGTTTGTTGCTCAGTCATGTCCAACTGTTTGCAACCCCATGGACTGTAGCCTGCCAGGCTCCTGTGTACATAGGATGCTCCAGGCAAGAATACTGGAGTGGGTTGCCATGCCCTCCTCCAGGGGATCTTACCGACCCAGGGATCGAACCCAGGTCTTCTGTGTTGCAGGCAGATTCTTTACCATCTGAGCCACCAGGAAAGCCCATATATCTTGAACATCACTCTAACATTATTTTTCTTCCCCTTTAACAGAAAAAAACCTCCTCCAGACTGAAAGTTTTGCTCAGAAACTGTGTTGTGGTTACTTACGGTAGAGCTATGTTTCCCTTTTAAATACATCTATTTAAATTAAAAAAAAGAGAGAGAGCTGAGCAAAAGCTATGAAGCACATGGGTATTGCAAAAATCATAATGATGACCCACAAGTGGTTGAGAATGTCTAACCAGCATTCTCCAAACTTCAGCGTTCCCGCCTGGCTTCGGGCTGTCAATGACTGATCTAAATGGCATTTTCCTGAACTGAAGGGCTCTAGTTCAGCAATCGTTTTGTGAAGCCAAGTTTGTTGTTGTTGTTGTTCAGTGTCCAACTCTTTGTGACTCCATGGACTACAGTGCGCCTGGCAGAGAAGGGCAGAGCAAGCAGAGACCAAGGGGGGCTTGAAACACAGACTCAGGACCGCCCCACCACCTGGGGTGAGCAAGGCCAGCTGGAAGGGCTGCAGCTGTTGGCTGCCTTCACTGGGCAGTTGATCCCCAGATGTAAACACAGTCGCTCCAGAGGGTGATTCAGCCCACGCGACCCAGGGAGCAGCTGTCAGGAAGGCAGAGAGCCTGCGCTGGCCAAAGACACTCAGATCTGCAGCCTTCCTTCTGTTTTCAGATAAAGTGAACCTCACATCAGCCTCACGTGGTCTTTCCCATGTGGTCAATGGCCGTCTGATGACATAGCTGGGCACAGCTATAAATAAATCCAAAGCTCTCTTCCTAAAGCAAGGCTCTCAGTCATTTCTTTTGCAAATATTTTCTCTCGTTCTGTGGGTTGTCTTTTCATTTTGTTTATGGTTTCCTTTGCTGTGCAAAAGCTTTTAAGTTTAATTAGGTCCGATTTGTTTATTTTTGTTTTTATTTTCATTACTTTAGGAGCTGGATTAATCTCCAAAACATACGAACAACTCATGCAGCTCAATAACAACAACAACAACAACAACAACAAAAATCCAAAGAGTGGGCAGAAGAGCTAAAGAGACATCTCTCCAAAGAGGACATATGGATGGCCAAAAAGCATGTGAAACGATACTCAATGTCACTAATTATTAGAGAAATGCAACTTAAAAGTACAGGGTGTCACCCCACACCAGTCAGAATGGCCGTAATCAAAAAATCTACAAACGATAAATGCTGAAGTGGGTGTGGAGAAAAGGGAACCCTTCTATATTGTTGGTGGGAATGTAAATTGGTACAGCCACTATGGAGAACAGCGTGGAGGTGCCTTAAAAATCTAAAAATAGATCCAGCAATCCAACTCCTGGACGTAAATGCAGAGAAAATCATAATTGAAAAAGATACAAGTACCCTGATATTTATTGTAGCACTACTTACAATAGCCAAGCAACCTAAATGTCCATCAACAGCAGAATGTATAAAGATGTACATATACACAGTGGGATATTACTCAGCCACAAAAAGGAATGAAATCATGCCATTTGCAGCAACGTGGATGGACCTAGAGACTGTCATTCTGAGTGAAGTAAGTCATTCAGAGAAGGACAAATATCCTATGATACCATTTCTATGTGGAGTCTAAAAAGATGGTACAAATGAACTTATTTACAAAACAGAAATAGAGCCACAGGTGTAGAAAACAGTTTTATGATTAGCAGAGAGGAAAGAGGAGGAAGAATACACTGGGAGACTGGGGTTGACATATACACACTGCTATATAGAAAACAGTTTACTGAAGAGGCTCTACTGTATAGTACAGGGACCTCTACTCAGGACTCTGTAATGATCTACATGGGAAAAGAATCCAAAAAAAGAGTGCATATATGTATATGAATAACTGATTCACTTTGCTGTACACCTGAAAACAACACATTGTAAATCAACTATACTCCAGTAAAAAAAAAAGAAAAAAAGTAACACAAAGCTCTCTTAGTTCTGGTGGCATTCCCAACGTCCTGCAATGGACTTTGCATATTTTGGAAATGGCAACCCACTCCAGTACTCTTGCCTGGAGAATCCCATGGAGGGAGGAGCCTGGTAGGCTACAGTCCATGGGGTCGCAAAGAGTCGGACACGACTGAGCGACTTCACTTTCACTTTCACTAACAGTCATTTACCAACCCTATAACTTTGGCAAGTCACCTAACTTCTCTGAATCTTATTTTACCAGGCATCTATTATATGTGTCTACTGAGGTGAGTTCTTTGGCCTTTTCAAGCCTTAGAAAATCAAACTTTACTGGGCTGCAGGCATGTACGCTCAGTTGCTTCAGCCATGTCTGACTCTCTGCGACCCCATGGACTGTAGCCCACCAGGCTCCTCTGTCTACAGGATTCTCCAGGCAAGAATACTGGAGTGGGTTGCCATGCCCTCCTCCAGGGGATCTTCCCGACCCAGGGATTGAACCTGAGTCTCTTGCATCTCCTGCATTGGCAGGCAGGTTCTTTACCACCAGTGCCACTTGGGAAGCCCCCAGATAGGGTTATGGCTGTCTAATTCTGTTAGGTACAGATAGGAGATGCTGTTTAAGTGATTGTTCTTTCTTCTTTCCTATGCTGTGACAGATGTTACCCTAGAACATGACAAAACTTAGCTCCTCACCACAATTCTACCTCTTGAGGATGGTTATTTTCTCCTTATAAATATGCAGGATTCAGAGAGATTTAAGATATCCTGAAATTTTGCAGCCAGAAGTGGCTCAACTGGGATCCAAACCCCATCCTGCTGGGTCCCCACAACCTGTTCTTTGCAATGCAAGGAAGAAGGACATAAAAAGAAAGTGTATTTTCCATGAAGGAGTCAAACTACAGGCTTCTGAGATGCTTTCCCTCAAGGTGGGGGTGGCTCTCCCTACCAGGCTGGGGAGTCTACTTCAAGAGGTGGCCGTCCTCCCCTCCCCCCATCCCTTGGTCACTTCATCATCAGCAACAGCAAGCCTCTCACCTGGCCCCTTTCTGCGCTTCGGGGAAGGTGTGCCTCTGGGGGAATGGTGGCCTGCTGCTCGGCGGCTCCGGGGGGAGGGGCTGGTACTTCTTTGGAAGCTTGACGGGTGGCCTGTGTGAAGAGTCAGAGTGACATGGAAGCAACCTAGATGTCCATCGGCAGACAAATGGATAAGAAAGCTGTGGTATGTGTATACAATGAAATATTACTCAGTCATTAAAAAGAATGCATTTGAATCAGTTCTAATGAGGTGGATGAAACTGGAGCTTATTATACAGAGTGAAGTAACTCAGAAAGAAAAAACACTGATTCAGTATAGTAATGCATATATATGAAATTCAGAAAGATGATAACAATGACCCTATATGTGAGACAGCAAAAGAGACACGGATGTGAAGAACAGACTTTTGGACTCCATGGGAGAAGGCGAGGGTGGGATGATTTGAGAGAATAGCATTGAAACATGTATATTACCATATGTGAAATAGATCGCCAGTCCAGGTTCAGTGCATGAGACAGGGTGCTCAGGGCTGGTGCACTGGGATGACCCTGAGGGATGGGATGGGGAGGGAGGTGGGAGGGGATTCAGGATGGGGAACACATGTACACCCATGGCTGATTCATGTGAATGTATGGCAAAAACCACTGCAATATTGTAAAGTAAATAGCCTTCAATTAAAATAAATAAATAAATTTTTTTAAAAAAGAGTCAGAGTGAGGAGCTGAGAAGGTCTGACTGACATACAGATGGCTCCTCAGACCCAGAATTCAGACAGCTCTGCCTTCTGTGTCCCCCGATCTGTTTGGAAACGGCAGTTTGGGGGATGGCTCACTACTTTACAGGGAGCTTTGAAAGTCAGAATACTCATTCTTCTAACGGAGTCTCAGTCTCTCTCCCTGCAGCTTGCCCTCCGGTCTGGTTCTGTTTTTTTCCAGAGTGTGATGTAATTTGCTACAGGGTGTCACAGGTCTATGCCAGCTTTTGACATTTTAGGTGGCCTGGGGGTGAAACTACGATTGTAGCCTTTCATTTGCCCCAGATTGAAAGACCTGAGCTTTTTAATTGCTCCAATGAAATGGGACAATGTTCCACGGCCAATCACACACCAGTTTATTCCCCTAGGCCCTCACTCGTTCACAGAGTGGGTCAGGCCCTGTTGGTGATGCTGGGGACACAGAGGGAGAAAAAGACACAGACCTTGGCTCAAAAAGCCGCCCTCTGGGAGTGCAAAGAGAGGAGCAGTGAGAAGGTGGCCCACCACGGTAGGAAGTGCTGTAATGGAGGACCTCATGGGCCCACGTAGGGTAACACAGTGGCCAACTCAGGGCCTGAGAAATCAGATCAGTTGGTTTCACCCCGCCACCCCCCATATATATATATATATATATATATATATATATATATATATATATGTAGGTATGTATGTGTGTGCGTACTTAGTCACTCAGTTATGTCTGAATCTTTGTGACTCCATGGACTGAAGTTCACCAGGCTCCTCTGTCCAAGGGATTCTCCAGGCAAGAATACTGGAGTGGGTTGCCATGCCCTTCTCCAGGGGATCTTCCCAACCCAAGGGTCAAACTCAGGTCTTTTGCATTGCAGGAAGATTCTTTACCATCTGAGCCACCAGGAAAGTACATAAAACACATGTACTTATGTATAAAGACATAAGTACTGATATAAATATATGCTTATATATTGTTGGTCCCTTGAAGGCATTTCCCAATGCCAGGACTCTGGTAGACTTCTGTACTTAGAGTAGGGAGGGACTTCTATACTAAGTGAAGGGAAAGAAACAGGAAGCAGGGAAGCAAGGCATTCATTAAAGGTGGATGCGTGAAGGGATAATATGACTGTGAATGAACGAATGATTAAATGGATGAATGAGGCTTGTTTACTCTTGTTCATTGACCAACTCATTAGTTTTTCATGTCAGATGTCTGTGTATCTCTTTTCAAATTCTGGAACTAATCATGTAAGTATATTGTGAAACAAAATTCTCTTTTTCAGTGTCTTACCGAGGAGGTGGTAAAGGTGTCTGCAAAAGGAAAGAGAACCAGAAGTTACAGTTATTCTTCGAGCAGAGCTAATGGTTAACAATTTTTTTTTTGTTTGTTTACAAACAACAAAGCCCAACCAAACTTTTAGGGTATATTTTTCAAGCGCCATCTAAGCCTTCGCATTGTCCATATTCCTATGCTTCTAAAATAAAGAGTGGGTAACAAATGCATTTTAATGCCTTTTCTTACCTTGTTTCCCTTAGTGGGTTTGTCTCCTAAAACATAACAAGAAAAAGTGGTGAGTTTATGGCAAATGTCATCAAGGTGTCTTTCAGTCAGTCAGTCAGTTCAGTCGATCAGTCGTGTCCGACTCTTTGCGACCCCATGAAGCGCAGCACGCCAGCCTCCCTGTCCATCACCAACTCCTGGAGTTTACTCAAACTCATGTCCATTGAATCAGTGATGCCATCCAGCCATCTCATTCTCTGTGGTCCCCTTCTCCTCCTGCCCCTATCCCTCCCAGCATCAGGGTCTTTTTCAATGAGTCAACTGTTCACATCAGGTGGCCAAAGTATTGGAGTTTCAGCTTTAGCATCAGTCCTTCCAATGAACACTCAGGATTGATCTTCTTTAGGATGGACTGGTTGGATCTCCTTGCAGTCCAAGGGACTCTCAAGAGTCTTCTCCAACACCACAGTTCAAAAGCATCAATTCTTCAGTGCTCAGCTTTCTTCACAGTCCAACTCTCACATCCGTACATGACCACTGGAAAAACCATAGCCTTGACTAAACGGACCTTTGTTGGCAAAGTAATGTTTCTGCTTTTGAATATGCTATCTAGGTTGGTCATAACTTTCCTTCCAAGGAGTAAGCATCTTTTAATTTCATGGCTGCAATCACCATCTGCAGTGATTTTGGAGCCCCCCAAAATAAAATCTCACACTGTTTCCACTGTTTCCCCATCTATTTGCCATGAAGTGATGGGACCAGATGCCATGATCTTCGTTTTCTGAATGTCGAGCTTTAAGCCAACTTTTTCACTCTCCTCTTTCACGTTCATCAAGAGGCTCTTTAGTTCCTCTTCACTTTCTGCTAAGGGTGGTGTCATCTGCATATCTGAGATTTTTGATATTTCTCCTGGCAATCTTGATTCCAGCTTGTGCTTCCTCCAACCCAGCATTTCTCATGATGTACTCTGTATATAAGTTATCTTTACATATGTTTAAACGGAAATCATTCCCATTTGAATAATTCTGGTGCAATACCAATGAACAGTTGTTGCCATCTTATGAATATCCAACACCATGCTAAATACTTTCGTTATGTGATCTCATTTAATCCTTGCCTTTGCTCTGGATGAAGAAACTGGAGCATGGGGAAGTTAAGTACCTCACCTCCAATCCCCCGGTCAGTAAACAGTAGAATGAAGATCTCATCGTATGTGGTGTGACCCCTGAGGTCCTCTCTTAACCATTAGCTGTTGATTGATATCCTTTTATATATGTTCATCTTATTGAAGTTCTTGCCTCCCACTTTCATCAGGCATATCTAAGAAGAGAAAAACTGCATCACAGAACATTTCAGATGAAAGGGTTTTCTAAGACCCCAGAATCCAATTACTTTATTTGATGAAAGACAAAGCTAGGGAGGACAATTACCCAAGACCACCTGACCCTAGAAAAAGCCTGAATGGGGCCTGGAAAGGATTCTCCTGACTTCGGTGTAGTTTTATGGGCTCCTCCAATGGCTCAGCGGTAAAGAATACACCTGCCATACAGGAAACCCAGATTCCATCCTTGGATTGGGAAGATCCCCTGGAGGAAGAAGTGGCAATGTCCTGGAGGATCCCATGGACAGAGGAGCCTGACTAGCTACAGTCCATGGGGTCTCAAAGAGTCAAACGACTGAACTCTCATTCTTAAGTATTCTTTATTTCCACAGTGCAATTTAACTCAATTATTGAGCTGCTACTCTGAGCTAAGCCCAGGGCCAAGCTCTGGAGTTAAAGACAAATGCAACACAATCCTTCCCCTCAAGGTGTTTCCAGTTATTGTGTTTACAGGCCAAGTTCTAGCTTCTGGGGACATAAGGGGGAAGATGAGAGACACTGTCCCTGCCGCCATAGCGCTTATACCTAAAGGGTAGTCGTGCACTATCTTTCCTGTAGAAAACACTTCAGGAAGAGAAGGGTGTGGCATTGAAGGGACACATGGGAGATAAGTTGGTCTGGGGTGTCAGAGAGAGCTCTGAGTAAGCAGTGTTCACTAATCTGTAAAAATGGATGTGACCTGATAAATGCTGTTTTATAGGGGGTAAGAGGAGTCAGTGAGATGACTGCATCTCATCATGGCTGTTGTTCAGTAGCTCAGTCGTGTCTGACTCTTTGTGACCCATGGACTGCAGCGGGCCAGGCTTCCCTGTCCTTCATCATCCCCCGGAGCTTGCTCAAACTCAAGTCCACTGAGTCAGTGACGCTGTCCTACCACTTTGCCCTCTGTCGTCCCCTTCTCCTCTTGCTTTCAATCCTTCCCAGCATCAGGGTCTTTTCCAATGACTTGGCTCTTCGCATCAGTTGGCCAAAGTATCAGAGCTTCAGCATCAGTCCTTTCAAAAATGAATATTCAGTGTTCCTTTAGGATTGACTGGTTGAAACTCCTTGCAGTCCAAGGGACTCTCAAGAGTCTTCTCCAACACAACAGTTCAAAACCATCAATTCTTTGGCGTTCAGCCTTCTTTATGGTCCAACTCTTACATCCATACATAACTACTGGAAAAACCATAGCTTTGAGTATATTGATCTTTGTTGGCAAAGTAATGTCTCTGCTTTTTAATATGCTGTCTATGTTGGTCATAGCTTTTCTTTCAAGGAGCAAGCATCTTTTAATTTCATGGTTGCAGTCACCATCTTCAGTGATTTTGGAGCCCAAGAAAATAAAGTCTGTCAGTGTTTCCATTGATTCCCCATCTACTTGCCTTGAATCAAGTATCTTATCATAGAAGACTTAAAACTCAACTGAGCACTGCCTGAGTCTCCTTTCCTTATTTGTGAGATGACACAATTGGAATGAAAGCGAAGTCACTCAGTCGTGTCTGACTCTTTGTGACCCCGTGGACTGTAGCCCACCAGGCTTCTCTGTCCATGGAATTCTCCAGGCAAGAATACTGGAGTGGATTGCCATTCCCTTCTCCAGAGGAACTTCCCAACCCAGGAATCGAACCCTGGTCTCCTGCATGGCCGGCAGATTCTTTACCCTTTTAGCTACAGGAAAGTCACAATTGGAATAAATCATTGTTTTAAAACTTTGCTGTGAAGAGTCCCCTGGGGTTCCCCTGGGGACACCTAGGGAAACTGTAAGGCTGAGAAGCTCGGTTTCTAGCTCATCATCCCTTGTCATTGTGGAGGCTCCATCTCTGTCTACTTCCCATTGTATCTCCTTTAAGATTTCTTTTGGGAAAATGTCTAGCTGGTCAAAAAGAACACAGCAGAACATGCACTAGTCTGGATGATTTTAAAGGCTCTTCTAGGCCTAACTAACAGAGGGAAGGAGGAGTAGAGTGAGATAAGTGCCTTCTTCTTCAGTTCAGCTCTTCTGAGAGGGCTCCGTACCTCTCCAGAGAAGCCAGATAATGGATTTTATTTCACAGGCACAAGATCTATTGGTCTGACCTCCGACATTACAATGGATTCCCCTTCCCAATAAAACTCAAAGATGCCAAAATAAAATAAAATAAACAAAACCCCAAATAACAGAAAAACTACCTCATTGGACAAAATTACCATTCTCCTTATTTTGTTTTTTGAAAATGCATTTTAGATAATATAGACTTCTCTGCATGAATTCAAACACTAATGGGAGACAAAATTTGCAGACGTTCCGAAACTGTAAAAATACAAAAATATGACCCAGGTTATATTTCAACAACAGCAACAATCTAGTTAATGGTAAGTTGTTGACTATCTTGATGTGATTACTAAAAAGTTTAGGCCACAGGGTGCTTCCTTAAGGCACTAAATCAGAAAAGCAGGAAACTAATTTGCCCTCATTTTATTGTGTATTGGCTTCAGCAGCAGAGCTCCCTGAGAAACTATCTTATATCAGCTTATGCTGATGACTTTCCCTGTGAAGCTAGATGTCGGGTGTCCAAGACACCTTTTTTCATACCTACTACTGTATCTATTGGGGATCAATTCAATTCACTGAAAACAAACTTCAATAAAAAGACCGAGTATCTGGAATTCAGTAGGAACATTCCATTTATTGCTTCAGAGATATGCATCTCATTTGATTCAGTGATTGTGAGTTTAGAAAAGGACATCTATCTTGCTTTTATTCATTTGCTTGTTCTTGAGCCCATAGTGTATGTCAGGCATGGATTCATTTTTAATAGATTTACTGATGTAGGTATTGGGGAATATAATACCAGAAAAAAAAGTTTCTATTGTCATGTAAACTCACATTCCAGTAGCAGGAGATACAAAACAAACAAAGGTATATGATAGCAGGTGGTGATAAACGCTACAAAGAAAAGTGAAGGTCTGGTGTGTGACAGACAGGTGACGGGGCTACTGTTTTTCATGCAGATGCCAGAAGACCTCTGTGGAGCGGGGATGACAACAGAAGCTTGAAGAGAGTGAAGGCACACACCACGCGAACACCTGGGCAAGCATCCCTAACAGAGGGAGCAGCAAGTACTAAGGCCCGGGGGTGGGATGAGAACCAAGGAGTTTACTCTCTGGGCTTCCCTGGGGGTGCAGACGGTCAGGAATCTGCCTGCAGCACGGGAGACCTGGGTTCAGTCCCTGGGTCAGGAAGATCCCCTGGAGGAGGGCATGGCAACCCACTCCAGTATTCTTGCCTGGCGAATCCCCATGGACAGAGGAGCCTGGCAGGCTATAGTACATGGGGTCTCAAAGAGTTGGGCATGACTTAGTGACTAAGCACAACCGACAACACTCTGCAGGCAGCGGTGGTGGAGGTGAGAATGTGCACGGGGTCACATGAGGTCATTCAGGCTGTGATAACTCTGCCTTAACCACGGTGCCTCTTTTCTGTATGGGCTTCCCCTGGTGGCTCAATGGTAAAGAATCCGCCTGCAGTGCAGGAGATGCAGGAGACTCGAGTTCGGTTCCTGGGTCAGGAAGGTCCCCTGGAGTAGGAAATGGCAACCCACTCCAGTATTCTTGTCTGGAAAATTCCATGGACAGAGGAGCCTGGTGGGCTATAGTTCATAGGGTTCCAAAGAGTCGGACACAACTGAGCACACACACTGCCTCCAGGCATCTTTTCTGTACACTGTCTGTAAGTTGTGTACCCCCATTATAATGGAAGTTTTCCCAGGCATCAGTTAGTATCCTCCTCGTTTAAAATACGTGTGTGTGCAGAGCTACTGCATGGTATAGTAATTCCTCTCCTGGGTGTATATTCTGGGCTTCCCGGGTGGCACTGATGGCCAAGAGCCCGCCTGCCAATGCAGGAGACGTAAGAGACCTGAGGCCGATCCCTGGGTTGGGAAGATCCCCAGAGAAGGAAATGGCAACCCACTCCAGTATTCTTGCCTGGAGAATCCCAGGGACGGGGGAGACTGGTGGGCTGCCATCTATGGGGTCGCATAGAGTCGGACACGACTGAAGCGATTTAGCAGCAGCAGCAGCAGGGCTTGTTTACAAAGTAATAACAACTTAGGTATACACTGGGAGAGGATGAGATTTGGAGCTGGACTTCTTGAGTTTGCATTTTGATTGTGCTGCTTACTATTGGTAGGGTCATAGCAGGTGCTCAAAAAATACTTATGACATAAACAAATGGATTGAGAAACAGTTGAAATTTTTATTCTGGAAAAGTGAGACTTGGTTACTCATACTTCATGGGAACTCATGTGTGGAATAAATGAGTTAATGCATTTCAAGTAATGACTGTTATTGCATACCCACTGTTAGGAAATTATTGCATAATGGAAAATTACTGAGAAAACGGCAATCTACCTTCCTGATGAGGTACACAAATAACTCAAATGCTACAAAAAGTTCCCTGTCGCACCAGAAGACCCAAACAGGTGTTCTTTGGGGTCTTTTCCCATCTTGAAATTTAATCAGGCAGTTTTCTCTAGGAGGAGGCTGGCGTGCTCGCCATCTGGTGGCTACGTGTGTAATTAGCAACATCTGCTGGACTGTCATTTTGCTCCTGAGTTTGCGACAAGATAAAACTCACTTCCGCTGCAAAACGTGTTGCTTCTTGGGAGACCATGTGGTGAGTTGAACATAGCATGGAGGTAGAATCTATTGGACCTGGTTTGATTATCTCCATAATTTATTAGAGTGGAGTCATGAAGTTTTCAACCTCACAGGGGTCTGTGAAGTTAAAGCAAAGCCTCTGGGAGAAGGTCCATATGGTCAAAGCTATGGTTTTTCCAGTAGTTATGTATGGATGTGAGAGCTGGACAATAATGGCTGAGTGCTGAAGAACTGATGGCTTCAAACTTGGTGCTGGAGAAGACTCTTGAGAGTCCCTTGAACTGAAAGGAGATCAAACCAATATATTCACTGGAAGGACTGATGCTGAAACTGAAGCTCCAATACTTTGGCCACCTGATGTGAAGAGCCAACTCATTGGAAAAGACCCTGATGCTGGGAAAGATTGAAGGCAGGAGAAGGGAACAACAGAGGATGAGATAGATGGTTGAATGGTATCACTGACTCAATAGATGTGAGTTTGAGCAAGCTCTGGGGGATGGTGAAGGACAGGGAAGCCTGGTGTGCAGCAGTCCACGGGGTTGCAAAGAGTCAGACCTGACTGAGCGACTGAACAACAACCGGGAGAAGGAGAAAGTATTGTGAGACTTGTTTGTCCATTTTCGGGCAGGGGTGGTGTGCCTGGTGCCTGTTTATAAGAGCTGGTTGCTAAATTTTCAGGATTCTGCAATGCAGGTGTTAAACACAGCCATTATGAAAAAAAAATTATGTAAATGTACACTGAAGTTATGAAAAAGGTAGCATTTGCTCGAAACTCATGACTTCCTGATTATTCTACCCCATCTGTCTATGCTGTTGATGTTCTTCACCTCTATCGTGTCTATGGTGGAAATCACTAAAATATGGCATGTCTTCCCATCTTCCTGTTCAGTGGTCCTGAAATCTGCCATAGCGGAAGTATTTGCACCGTAGAAACTGACGGAAGCTACAAATCAGGGTTTGCTCTATTGTTTGGTATTTTCATCTGTGATTTAAACAGTTGGACAAGAAGATAGACATTCAAGAATTTGTTTCTTGATGGAAGGGATGATGACGCAGATGAGATTTTTGAAATCATACAAGTTAGGCTCTAGTCTCACTCCTCCCCGCCATCACTGACTGAGTAATCTTGGGCAAATTATTTAAACATTCCGGGCTTGTTTTCGTGTCTATAAAGCACAGATTATGAAGTGTAGTTCCTTGGATGGTTAGGAGTAAATAAAATACACTTGTTTTCAATTAGCTCCTAGTCAGTTTGTGTTAAATATATGCAATACTCTTTGTTTATGAAATATGGTCATGACAATCAACACTTTTGGAAACAAAGCATCAGTGTAATGTTATGTAATTAAAACATAGACTCTGGAAAAAACTGGATAAAACCTGGCCTCTTTGCAGTATTTATGATGTCTAAGGGTTTTATAATATTAATACATGAAAGTGAACCACTGGAATTTCATGCCCTCATGATTAATTATAGAAGCATCCAAAGAAGAAAAGATCCAAGTGGCTAGTGTATATTTCATAAGGCTTATTCTGAGAAACTTTTTTGAGTTTCTTGAGAAAGTCTATGGAAACTTTCAGAAATTAGTTTCAGCAGTAAATTGCTGACACCACTCTTGGGGTTGAGTGGGGAGGGATTAAGTTAGGCAAAGCCTGGGATGTGGGAGGGACCTGCTGACTTTAACAGCTCCTCAAGTAATGTTCGAAAGTGCAATTTCTTAGGAACTTCTATGTCAACAGCTGCACCCTGGGGCTTAGTAATGGGTGTTGATAGAAGTCTCTTTCTAAACAAGCCTGGGAGACATCTCTTTGGCTGACCTCAGTGTCTCAGGGAGTGGAAGCAAGGTGGGTAGGCAGGGTGAAGGGAAGGACCAAGGCTTCAGAGGCGATGGGGTGGGTGAGCATAGGAGTGGGTGGGTTTGTATGTATGAACCATATCCATGGATTCACAAAATGCTAGAGGCCATTGTGTTCTACCGTATTTCTACAGATGGGATATTAAGGACGCATGCATGTACGCACGCACGTGTGTGTGTGTGTGCATGCGTGCTCAATCACCTGATCGTGTCCTACTCTTCACGACCCCATGGAGCCTGCCAGGCTCCTCTGTCCTTGGAATTTTCTAGGCAAGACTACTGGAGTGGGTTGCCATTTCCTACTCCAGGGGATCTTTCCCAACCCAGGGATCGAACCTGCATCTCTTGCGTCTCCTGCATTGGCAGGTGGATTCTTTACCACTGTGCCACCTGGGAAGCCCCAGGAAAATCATTTGCCTAGATTGATAACTGAGCAGGACCTTATGGGACCTTCCATCATATCCTCTGCTTTAGCTCCTCTCTGAAAGCCCTGGATAGCAGTATCTGATGCATGTTTCCTGAGTTGTTTTATCGATGCTAAAACCCCCACCAAAGAGAAGATGTTAACTACTTGATGACCATGAGCACAGCCGCAGGCTTCATCAGGACTGATGATGTGAACCCTTGCGACACCACCCTGTTCCCTCAGGTACCCTGTCGCCCACCTCCCTCACCTGGCTTTTGAAAATGCTTTGCCAAAACCCTTCGGGGAGCTCAGGCTTTTTTAGATCATGAGCTGCCCAGCTCCTTTCATGGCCCTGCAATAAACCTTTCTCTGCTCCAAACACCACCATTTTGGTTTGTGTGGCCTCACTGTGCATTGGGCACATGAACTTTCACTAACAAGTTCACATCGCAAACAGAGATGGCTCCAGAAGCAGGTGGGTTTCTTGGCTTGCCCCTTGCAGGCCCCCACATAATGGGAACTCATGGCTAAGCATCACAGGCTGATCTCTCAGTGGTCCTGTGACCCCCAACAATGCTTATACACTTTTATTAACATGGGTTAATTTTTACAGTTACTGTAGGGTTTACTATGCATCCACTATGTGCTCCGCACAGCACTATGTGTTAGCTGCGGGGAAAACAACGTTCAGTCAAGTTTGATCTTTAAGGTTAAGGAATTTATTTTTATACTCATCAGTAACAGATTTACTGTGTTTGCTCAGCAAGGGGCAAACTAGATCAAGCAAGGTTTCAGCCTACACAGAGAGGCAGGGAGATATTCCAGGGCGGGGAGAAGGGCAAGAATAAGTGAGGGAGGAAAGAGTTGTGGAAGTCATTAGTTCGGTCCAGTATCCCTTGGTCGAGGGTCCATCATGTGTCACAACTGTGCTATAGAATTTGCTTCAGTTAGTACCTTAGGAGAGACAGGTATCTGATAATGTAGGAGCATTTCCTCCCTTTCAGAGGTATGGGAACTTCGAGAGGTTAAATTCTTTGTAAAAGAAAAGTCGTAAAACTGGGATTTGAGCCCAGAGATCCTTGTCCCCAGATCCAGCCTTCATGCAACCACATTTTGGCTGCTGCTGCCTTTCAGACATAATATTTAACCTTCCCTGAGGCCCCTGTCTCCCGCCTCAGCTCTATGTGCCCTGCTATGTGAATCAGTCCTAGGACTCACAGTTCTCCTGTTGGGGCACAATTACGGATTGCAGAGGCCTGACCAGACTGTGGGCTTCTCATGGTCTAAGGTCTTCTGTGCCCCGGCGCAAAGTGATTTTGAATAAAGTGCACGTCTACCCTGGCAGTTATCACATGGCGTTGTAACTGCCTTGTGGCTTCCCTATTGCTCTCTGTTGAAATGTGTGTTTGTTACATGAGCGGTTATCTAACACTTTTCTTTTTCTCTGTGTGACAGTGAGACAAAATATTGTCCTATAGTTCAATGTCTATAACATTACAACATGTATAACATTAGCTTTGAACTGATCTTGTATCAATGTGTCTATCACTTTTTTTTTTTTTTTTTTGCGCCTGAACAGGAACATGACTTTTGAGCCACTGTTTGTGTCTGAAATAAACTTAAATCGAAAATGGTGGTAGGAGGATAATCTTACATTTATTTCTGACTGTTTCTAGGTCTGTGACCTAAAGCTTGTGATTTTTGTTAAGGATATAATCTGCTGCTGCTTGCTGCTAAGTCGCTTCAGTCGTGTCTGACTCTGTGTGACCCCAGAGATGGCAGCTTACCAGGCTCTTCTGTCCCTGGGATTCTCCAGGCAAGAATCCTGGAGTGGGTTGCCATTTCCTTCTCCAACGCATGAGAGTGAAAAGTGAAAGTGAAGTTGCTAAATTGTATAATCTATAGGAAGGCAAATTCCGTCCTTTTTTGTGATGTTTTGTGTCGCCGTGTTCTGCCACTAGAGGGCAGTATCATCCATCAATTCCTGTCTTTTGCGCTAAAACCTTGCATGCTGCTGCTACTGCCAAGTGGTTTCAGTCGTGTCCGACTCTGTGCGACCCCACAGACGGCAGCCCACCACGCTCCTCCGTCCCTGGGATTCTCCAGGCAAGAATACTGGAGTGGGTTGCCATTTCCTTCTCCAATGCATGCATGCAGGCTAAGTCGCTTCAGTCGTGTCCGACTCTGTGCGACTCTATGGACAGCAGCCCACCAGGCTCGTCCGTCTACAGGATTCTACAGGCAAGAATACTGGAGTGGGCTTCCATTTCCTTCTCCGAAAACCTTGCATAGATTGTCCTAAGTGCTGTGCTGAGTTACTTCAGCTGTGTCCAACCCTGCGCATCCCTGTGGATTGTAGCCTTTCAGGCTCCTCTGTCCATGGGATTCTCCAGGCAAGAATACTGGAGTTCAGTGAGTGAGAAATCATTTAGGGAGTTTGCAGAAAAAAATTTTAGATACTAGCAAATATAGTTCAGTTCAGTTCAGTTGCTCAGTCGTGTCTGACTCTTTGCGACCCCATGAATCGCAGAACGCCAGGCCTCCCTGTCCATCACCAACTCCTGGAGTTCACTCAGACTCACGTCCATTGAGTCCGTGATGCCATCCAGCCATCTCATCCTCGGTCGTCCCCTTCTCCTCCTGCCCTCAATCCCTCCCAGCATCAGAGTCTTTTCCAATGAGTCAACTCTTCACATGAGGTGGCCAAAGTACTGGAGCTTCAGCTTTAGCATCATTCTTTCCAAAGAAATCCCAGGGCTGATCTCCCTGGAAACACTACCATATTGACAAAAATCTGGGCTCTGGTCTAAGCTTGGACTGCTTGCTCTGTGACCTATGTGAGCCCCTTCTCTTGCGAAGCCTCTTGGCATAAGATGAGGGGGTTGATTCAGATTAACTCAAAACTCTTTGGCATCTAAATTTGATAAAAAGCAAACTGGTAGAGAGGTCTTATGATGGCATTATATGGACTTCTATTGTACTTTTTTTAAACCAAGCTCATGTTTCTGGATATACAGGTTCAGCCACCTGTATGTAATCCCCTCTTTCTTTTCATGGATAGTTTATCGTATTTTGTTATAAATTCATTCTTATATATGAGGTGCTTTTCCCCTTTAAGGAAGTTGGTTTAGAGTTTGTGCTTGGTTCATATGGAAGGCAAAGAGAAACTCATTTGAGCCTCCTCTCTGCTCAGCGTTAAGAAGCTCATCCACTTAGAGCTGATCCATGTTGCTGTGCAGCAGAAACCAACACAGCATTGTAAAGCAATTATCCTCCAATTCAAAAAAAGAAAAAAAGAGAGAGACGCTAAGCCACACCACTTTTGAATGTTACAGCTATCCTCATCTAAAAAAGAGAGAGTTTCTTCTGCACTGATGGTTAATGCTAATTAATGGTTCATCACAACCCCCTGAGAAGGGAATGGTTACCCACTCCAGTATTTGTGCCTGGAGAAGTCCAGGGGCAGAGCAGCTTGGTGGGGTTCAGTCCATGGGGTCACAAAGGGTCAAACACGACTAAGCGACTAACACTTTCACAACCAACTTACACTGTATGAATACTTTGCCTCCAAATAAACTTTTATCCATTTTTAGGAGTGAATAAAAGAAGCCAAGCTCCAGGGAAGATAAGTTCTTGAAATCTGACAGTTTCCAGATAATGTCAGAATATGATTTCAAGAAAAATAATATGAAATGTACATTAACATAAATCTATAACTGCTCAACTTGATGAAAAATATTACCATAAAACTCTGCCATGGCTGAACCACCCAATATGTTTTTCTCGATGACATTTTGTGAGAATGAATAAATTATCTGAGAATGTGTTTGCATCAAACATACAGAATTTTGTAATAAACACATAAATCATTCAAGCATTTTCCAGAAAGATGCCTGATCCAAAAAAATGAGGATATTCATATTACTTTTCTCCCTTCCAGCTTCTTTCTCAGTACAGTCCCTTAGAGCTCTGGATAGTAATACAAAACCATCAATTATGGAAGTGTAGGAAGAGAAGACACAAAGAAAATTACTCTCACTGAAGAAGTTTTCCATGCAACTTACAAGCTGAACTTCTGTGAGCTTTGTTTTCACTGAGGTCCCCTCTGCAATTTACACTGGGGTCTACTTTTAAAAGGGGCTTCCCAGGTGGTGCTAGTGGTAAAGAGCTCACCTGCCAATGCAGGAGATGTTAAGAGGCATGGATTCGATCCCCGGGTTGGGAAGATCCCCTGGGGGAGGGCATGGCAACCCACTCCAGTATTCTTGCCTGGAGAATCCCATGGACAGAGGAGCCTGGCGGGCTACAGCCCATGGGGTCATAAAGAGTTAGATATGACTGAAGTGACTTAGCATGCATGTACTAGATTTACAAAAACAGCTATATTTTTCAGCCATGGTACCTGGATGCCAGCCATCATCCCCTATAAAACTGGCAGGACTAATTTAACTCTGAAAGATGTGTTCTTCTTGTACTCCTTGAGGAATTGCTTTACTCTTTTCTCACTTGGGGCAATTAATGCTTTTTCACATGAAAAAGCAGGCTCTCCCTTTTTGCATAGACTACTGGGAAGATTGAGGCAAACTAGTAGTTTAATTTTAATAGAATGCAATGATTTGTGCCTTACGATCCCGAATTTCATATTTACCTTTGTCTGTCTCTATATTTCCTATGATTTAAAAATTTTTCTGCTATACCACGCAAGCTTTTGTTAACTACTCCAACAGCTGAGAGCTAAGGTGAAGTATAAATAAATAGATGAATGAGTTGTGATTTGTGATTTATAATGAGAAATGTATATTTAGTCTTCATCTCTGTGTCTGGCATAGAACTCCTAAATCCGTTGGAACTTCCTAAGTGATGAGAGCTATCTAAGCGTCTTTTGTTATGTTAAGGAGATGACTTTTAGATCCTGCCTAAGGATGGGGGCCGGTGGCCAGTGGAGCTGACCATGTGATTGGAGGGTTGAAACTTATAGTCCCCCAAATCTAAACCTACCCCTACTTCTAGGAAGGGGGAGTGGCTTGAGATTGAGCTCAGTCGCCAACGGCCAATGATGTAATCAGCCGTGCCTACTGTAATGAAGCCTCCACAAACTCCCAAGAATTTGGAGCTTCCAGGTCGGTGAACACACAGAGATTCAAGAACCATGGAAGCTCCTCGCCTTTTCCGAATACCTCCCTTCTGTGTCTCTTCCATCTGACTGTTCCTGGGTTACATCCTTTTAATGATACATTGGCGATTTAGTAAGTAAGATGTTTCTTTGAGTTATGTGAGCCACTCTAACAAAGTAATTGAACCCACGGAAGGGGTGGATGGAGCCTTCAATCTATAGAGGCACAGGTGACAACTGGTTCATGACAGCATCTGCTGTGGTGGCGAGGTGCGGTCTGGTAGGACCGAACGCTTAACTTGTTCATCTGATGCTGCCTCTGGGTAGACAGTGCCAGAACTTGATGGAATTGTAGGACACCCAGCTGGTGTCCAGAGAATTGCTTGATGACGTGTGGGTGGGAGAACTGCCCCCTATGCATGTTGGAATTGGTATTAGAACCATCTGGATTGTCACACAGACGTATTAATATATGTAGAATGGTGGTCAAAGAAGATTCTGCCATCAAATAAATGAAGCTTCATGTCTACAGTGAACTATTAGAAAAGGAGAAGAATTGTGAAACCCATTTCTTACCTTTCTTCCCAGGACTCAGGGCTTCCCTTGTGGCTCAGCTGGTAAAGAGTCTGCCTGTGATACGGGAGACCTGGGTTCGATCCCTGGGTTGGGAAGATCCCCTGGAGAAGGAAAAGGCTACCCACTCCAGTATTCTGGCCTGGAGAATTCCATGGACTGCATAGTCCATGGGATCGCAAAGAGTCGGACACGACTGAACGACTTTCACTTTCCAGGACTCATTTCTCCATAAATGGCTCTGAAGGTTCTATTATGACTTAGGACCTCTGTATATATCAAATGATTATGGTCTGCTTTGGGGTCCCTCTGTGCTCTGGGCCCTTTCTCTGTCAGGCAGGAAAAAACTGCTATACAATTCATGTGGTCTTCTAAGGGCTAGCGATACTAGCACATCGGTTACTGAGGGAAAGCTCTAAATCAAGGGCTGTGTACATCAAAGGCATTTCCATGTTCTTGGACTCAACAGGAATAGGACAGCTTCCCTATTTGGGACGGTTTAAAGGGGTCAGTCATGGCAACCCACTCCAGTATTCTTGCCTGGTGAATTCCATGGACTGTAGCTTATCAGGCTGCAGGCTACAGTCCATGGGATCTCAGAGTCAGACACGACTGAGCGACTTCACTTCACTTCACTTCAGAGGGCAGATAGACAGGGATCAGTCAGGCTATGGAAGATGGAGAGGAGAGATGGGGCAGGGAACAGCCCTTGTCCCCTGTTTCTGCTTATGCAGTTCAACTGAAGCGTCATAAAAGCCCTGGTGACTTCACATTTCAAGAGGAGGAAAGTAAAGGCTCAGAAAGGTTAGGTGCCTCACTTAAGGTCACACAGCGAGGGCGTGGCAGAGCCAGGGTGTCAGCTGCTCTCCTTGCTCCCTCCGCCTCGCTTCCCTTTGTGGGCATCTTTTCTTGTGCCTCCAGGTCCACTGTTTGTCTGGTCCACTCTGCTCCACCTACTCTCAATCCTCGGGGACCAGCCAGCACAGGCAAACTGGCCCTGTGGTTTCTGTTTGGGTTTGGCCACTGCGAAGTCCCAGCAGGAGACAAGAGGGAGTTTGGAGAGGGAGGCTGGGGCGTGTATTCCATTCATTCCCACCCTGGGAGGAAAGTAAGGAAAGTGAAGCCACTCAGTTGTGTTTGACTTTTTGAGACCCCATGGACTGTAGCTTCCCAGGCTCCTCTGTCCATGGGATTTTCCAGGCAAGAGTACTGGAGTGGGGTGCCATTGCCTTCTCCAGGGGATCTTCTGACCCAGGGATTGAACCTGGATCTCCCTGCGCTTTACTGTCTGAGCCACCAGGGAAGTCCATGTGGGCTGGCGATGTCCCTCCTCTCAAGGTGCTGAGCGCCTTCTTGTTTTCTGCGGCCATCCCCTCATCTCTGGGTTTAGGAGTGGTAATGATGCCACTGCTATAGGCCCTAGGGCCCGCATCATCCCACATTCTTCCCCAACACCTCACGTACCTTAGTAAACAGTTCCTTTATAAATAAACCTCTTTAAATGATCCTAAGGCTGTATAGTGTCACTCTACTTATTTAACTTCTATGCAGAGTACATCATGAGAAATGCTGGACTGGAAGAAACACAAGCTGGAATCAAGATTGCCGGGAGAAATATCAATAACCTCAGATATGCAGATGACACCACCCTTATGGCAGAAAGTGAAGAGGAGCTAAAAAGCCTCTTGATGAAAGTGAAAGAGGAGAGTGAAAAAGTTGGCTTAAAGCTCAACAGTCAGAAAACGAAGATCATGGCATCCGGTCCCATCACTTCATGGGAAATAGATGGGGAAACTGTGGAAACAGTGTCAGACTTTATTTTTTGGGCTCCAAAATCACTGCAGATGGTGATTGCAGCCATGAAATTAAAAGACGCTTACTCCTTGGAAGAAAAGTTATGACTAACCTAGATAGTATATTCAAAAGCAGAGACATTACTTTGCCAACAAAGGTCCATCTAGTCAAGGCTATGGTTTTCCCTGTGGTCATGTATGGATGTGAGAGTTGGACTGTGAAGAAGGCTGAGCGCTGAAGAATTGATGCTTTTGAACTGTGGTGTTGGAGAAAACTCTTGAGAGTCCCTTGGACTGCAAGGAGATCCAACCAGTCCATTCTGAAGGAGATCAGTCCTGGGATTTCTTTGGAAGGAATGATGCTAAAGCTGAAACTCCAGTACTTTGGCCACCTCACGTGAAGAGTTGACTCATTGGAAAAGACCCTGATGCTGGGAAGGATTGGGGGCAGGAGGAGAAGGGGACGACCAAGGATGAGATGGCTGGATGGCATCACGGACTCAATGGACGTGAGTCTGAGTGAACTCCAGGAGATGGTGATGGACAGGGAGGCCTGGCGTGCTGCGATTCATGGGGTCGCAAACAGTCGGATGTGACTGAGCAACTGAACTGAACTGAATTTGGGTGTGCCATCTCCTCCCTCTTAGGACTCTTAACAAATACACTTTCCCATTAAAATTTGATGTTAGTAATGTGTTATAGAATATAGCATAAGACACATAAAAGATGAATTTGATATGTTTCAGTTACTAGTAAACGTAAATCATGGGGCTGTCATCTTTTCCAAGTGGACATTGTAGAAAGAAGAAGGGGACACTGGGGAAAGTGATGACAGAAGCTATAATGTATAGGATTCAATTAAATTACTGTGGCTACCTCCACCTGTGCTTCCAGCACTACTGAAATTGATTGTTTCCTTTCAGTTTCTTACCTGTATCTTCATCTCCAAATTGAGTTGCTTTGCCTAAAGCTTTAAAATCTGTTTTCATATTAATTAACCAACATTTTAAAATTAGATGTCTATCTTTCAATTTTACAAGGGTATGCTTAGAGAAATAACTTAGCTATGTATTTGAGGCAAGAAATATATGTTTCAAAACAATTTCTTTCCAGATTGTACAACATGGAATATGACTTTTCACAGTCAACTTCCTCATTAATATGGTAAGGTGGTAAAAAGGCATAAAATGTGAGTCTTTCCAAAATTAGAAAACCTTATTAGACGAAGGTTAATTTAATAGATAACCTCGTTGAGAAAAATCTAAAAATATACAGATATATTTCAAACTTCGTGATTTGACTTTACCTTTAACATGTTGTTTTCTGATGTCCTTGGAAATGGGTTTTTCCACCTGTAGAAGACAATGAATTACAATTATCTCTTAAATTGTGACTATTCCTTTTCATGACCTGCCACTCAGTATGGACTCATAACTTAGGTTATGAGTCCAGGACTCATCATTCTTACAGATCACCCTGTGTGTATGGTTGGCAACTATTCAACATGTGTAAACACCACCATGCCAGTGATGAGTGTAGGGGCGGGGCCTCAGGTGGTAATTTGGCATAAAAAATATTTGGTCTGAGAATCAATCCTGCCTCTTATTGCTGTGAAACTTTGGAAAGGCATTTACCATATTAGGAGCCTTCAATTTTTTTTTCATCTTTTTTAACAGGGAAAATTTTGTTCATGTCAATTCATGTCATTGAGTTATTGTGAAGATCAATATACATGATCAAGTCCATGACAGGGATTGAGCAGGCAGATCAAAGTGTAGTCTCGTGTAAATGCCCTTGTTGGGATTTCACCTTCATCATGTGCTGGCTATGAGAAGGTGGCCAGTCATTTAACTTTCTAGACTTCAGTTTCCTCAGCTGTGAAATGGGGGTAATAGAACTGATACTTCACAAGGCTGGCAGAACTACCTGAGATAGGCTGTGTGCCTAGAACAGGAAATAACACCAATCAAGCTGAAGAATTGTGAGCTGTCTTTGTTGATTGTATTAAAGGCACTGATAGGACTTCCCTGGTGGTCCAGTGGTCAAGACTCTGTCTTCCAGTGCAGGGGGTGTGGGTTTGATCCCTGGTAGAGGATCAGATCTCACATGCCTCATGGCCATAACACAGAAGCAATACCGTAACAAACTCAATAAAGACTCAAAAAAGAGGCCCACATAATAAAAAGAGAAATCACCACTTAAAAAAGCAAAAGGCAGAGTTGAACTCTTAAGGGCTTGCTGAATAATCTTTAGATATGAGGGTGAAGGAGGTGATGTGTGTTAGTAGCTCAATCTTGTCTGACTCTTTGTGACCCCATGGACTGTAGCCTGCTAGGCTCCTCTGTCCATGGGATTCTCCAGGCAAGAATACTGGAGTGGATTGCCGTTCTCTTCTCTAGAGGATCTTCCCGAACAAGGGATTGAGCCTAGGTCTCCTGTACTGCAGGCACATTCTTTACCATTTGAGCTACAGGGAATCCTGAAGAAGGTGATGGAGACATGCTAATGGTGCCCAATGCCTTGGAAAGCCTTTAAGCCTAGGTGAGTATTGGGGTCTATGATGTTTATTTTTATGTGTCAAATTCACAGGGTCACAGGGTATCCAGATATTTGGTGAAACCTTATTTCTGGGTGTGTCTGTGAAAGTGATTCTGGATAAGATTATAATTTGGATCAGCGGACTGAGTAAGGCTGATTGCCTTCTGCAAAGCCAGTGGGCATCTTTCAGTCCATGGAGGGCCTGAACAAAATAAAAAGGGAGGGGAAAGGTGAATTTGCTCTCTCTGCCTGACTGTTGACTTGGGTCGTTGCTCTTCTCCTGCCCTTGATGACTGAGATTTACATCACTGGTTCTCTTGGTGTTCATGCCTTTGGACTTGAGCTGGAAGTTAGAGGCCACCAGCATTCCTGGTTTTCAGAATTCAGGTGGCAGATTGTGGAACTTGAGCCTCCATAATCACTAATTTATTTATATGTATACGTCTATATGCCTATATGTCTCAGGCTTTCTATCCTATCTATCTATCCATCTGTGTATCTATTTTATCAATCTATTGGGGGCTTTCCAGGTGTCTCAGTAGTAAAGAACCCACCCACAATGCAGGAGACAGGAGATGGGGGCTCGCTCCCTGGGTGGGAAGATACCCTGGGGAAGGAAATAGCAACCCGTTCTAGCATTCTTGCCTGGGAAATCCCATGGACAGAGAATCTTTGTGGGATACAGTCCAGAAAGTCACAAAGAGTCAGACATGATTGAGTATACACACATCTATCTATTAATATCTATTATCTATCTACCTATTGCTTATGCTTCTAGAGAACCCTACTAATACAGAGTTTTTGCAGGATAATTTATTGGTGCCAAGTTGAGGTGGTCAAGGTGAAGGGGAGGGAGGGTCATTGAACCCCCTGTTACCTGTTAGGTCTTGATGTTCAAAGTCCACCTGTTTTCCTCTGTGGAACACTGGACCACATAATTCTGCCTACACATGATGTGGCTCTTCTGCTGGTCAGTATAGTCAAACATCAAGTATGGTTTCAGTTTTGTTATTGCTGTGGCTTCCTTCATCACACCCTCAGCTTCCAGTTCCTCCAGGGAGACCCCAGGGAGGCTGGTGTGCTGGAGGGTTTCTGTCAAGTTCTTGTTGCATCCTCAGCTTTCAATCTTCCCTGTGCACCTGCCCAGGAGAGAGGGTCTCTCCCAATGCTCTGCCTACCTCCCACTGCTAGCCTGGAGCAGGGGAGAGTCTCCATGGTCTTGGTCTTGCTGGGCCAAGACCATGATTAGGGGGTTAGGGATCAGGCTTCCTTAGTGCCTGCTCTTCTCCTCTTTGCTGGCCAAATTCTATTTTTAAAAATTAATTAATTTTTAAGTGAAGTATCAATCTTAAAGGATATCAACCCTGAATACTCATTGGAAGGACTGATGTTGAAGCTGAAGCTCCAATACTTTGGCCACCTGATGCGAAGTGCTGACTCACAGGAAAAAACCCTGATGCTGGGAAAGATTGAGGGTAGGAGGAGAAGGGGATGACAGAGGATGAGATGGTTGGATGGCATCACCAATTCAATGGACATGAATTGGGCAAACTCTGGGAGATGGTGAAGGACAGGGAAACCTGGCGTGCTGTAGTCCATGGGGTCGCAAAGAGTTGGACACGACTGAGCGACTGAACAACAACAGCAATAGGAAATTTACAATGCTGTGCCAATCTCTGCTGTATGGCAAAGACTCAGTCACACACCTATATGCATTCTGTTTTAATATTCTTTTCCATTATGGTTCATAACAGGAAAGAAAGTGAAGTCGCTCAGTCGTGTCTGACTCTTTGCGACCCCATGGACTGTAGCCTACCAGGCTCCTCCGTGCATGGGATTTTCCAGGCATGAATACTGGAGTGGGTTGCCATTTCCTTCCCCAGGAGATCTTCCTGACCCAGGGATTGAACCCGGGTCTCCCACATTGTAGGCACACGCTTTACCATCTGAACCACTAGTCCTTATAACAGGATGTTGACTTATTTCCCTGTGCTATACATTAGGACCTTGTTGCTGATACATTCTAAATATAATAGCTTGCATCTACCAACCCCAAACTCCCAGTCCATCCCTCTCTCTCCCCCCACCCCCCTTGGCAACCACAAGCCTGATCTCTATGTCTGTGAGTCTATTTCTGTTTTGTAGATAGGTTCATTGTATCCGATTTTAGATTCCACATACAAGTGATATCATATGGTATTTTTCTTTCTCTTTCTGACTTACTTCACTTAGGATGATAACCCCTAGTTGTAGCTGGCCATATTCCATTTTGCGTCTTTGGACATTTGGATACATTTGGCTCTTTGGCACAAGAGAGATTTTTGGCTGCATCTTCTCCAGAGGGACCTACACTTTGATGGTATTGGCATAGGATCCCAGGCCTAGAAGTATTTTATGCCCCTCCCCAGGGCTATTCTCATTTTCTATCAAATACAGATTGTCTAATGTCTACTATATACCTGTAACAATGCTAGATTATGAGGGAACGAAGAAGAATAATAGGTTAGATGCAAAAGGTGGAATCATATGGATGCAGTTCTGAGTTTACAGCATATTATAACACAGGTTTCATTATAACAGAAGTTTTTCAACCTCGGCGCCATTGAGAGTTGGGGCCGGGCAATTTGCTGTGGGAGGCTGCCCTGTGCATCTACAGCCTGCTTAGTGGCATTCCTGCCCTCTGCCCACTAGATGTCAGCAGCGTTCCCCAAGTCTTAACAACCAAAAATGTCGCCAGTCATTGCAAATATCCACTAGGGGGCAGAATGTTCCCAGGAGAGAGCCACTGATAACAATGCATTGTGTTACTGGTGTAGAAAACTGCTTTGCATTGCTTCCTGCAGAAGGCTTCTCAGAAGCCTCTGGTTGGCCTAAGTGATGCAGCTCCCTGCTCTTTGTATCTTGTGTCACCTCAGTCTTAACACCTTGTACTATTATTTCAAAACTGCCTCCTCCATTAGACTGTGGACACTGGCTCCTTTTTTTTTTTCTTTAATCCCCATTGTTGAGCATAGTGCTTTGTACATGGCAAGTGCTCAATAAATGAAATGATGGACAACGGTTTGGTGCTTTAAGATCGTTGTAACCAGTCAAACGGGGCTTCCCAGATGGTGTTAGTGGCAAAGAATCCGTGTGCCAGTGCCGGAGACATAATTATAGACCTGGGTCTGATCCCTGAGTCAGGAAGAACCCCTGGAGAAGGGCATGGCAACCCACTCCAGTATTCTTGCCTGGAGAATTCCATGGACAGAGGAGCCGGATGGGCTACAGTCCACAGGGTCGCAAAGAATTAGACACAACTGAAGCGATGTAGCATGCACGCACGCAATCAGTCTAAGGAATCAACATAAGAACTGGTTCCTGTAAGGACTGTTGAAGATCCAGTTCACAGATAGTTTAATCACCATGTAAATGTGCAAAACTAATTGGAATTAACTCCTGAGAACAAGGTTATAATAATAAAAAAAAGTCTGCTTACCATAAAAACTGGATTATTCAAACATTGGTTATAAAAGCAAAACTCCCTTTTTTATTTGAATTGAGGCCAAGTCCTTATCGAATTAATTTATAAGACAACTTGCCTCCTGGCCAAAACTGTACTCATCTCCCACCTCCTATTTCTCACAAGATTTCACTTGATTTAATATGTTTAAATTTTAGTTCCACTTGTAAAGTGACCTAGCTGAAAGAAGAAATTTGTAACAAAAAACTACAAAGACAGTATGAAAGGATATAAAGTAATAGCAATGGGGACTTAAATTCTGGCATAGTCGTTTAAGAAAAATCAAATGAGAATTATCATCTTTTAAGAAAGCATTCTTCTCATGAAAGTTTACTTCCATGCAAAGAGGAATTATCAGTGGTTTTTCGGGAAAGAAAAGCTTAACTTTTTAGGTCAGAATTTTCTACTTTTTATTATCATACAAGAACTTGTGACTTTAGCCTCTGGCCCAGTGACTCTGAAATTCCTATTGTTGCCTCACTATGTTTCGTGCTTTACAGATGAGGTTCCTGAAATGCCCTCTTCCCTGTCTAACAGCGCTGTGTTGGGGCCTGCCCCAGTTGTACATCTTGGAGATAATTGCAAGTATCCACATGTATGGATGTGAGCGTTAGACTATAAAGAAAGCTGAGTGCTGAAGAATTGATGCTTTTGAACTGTGGTGTTGGAGAAGACTCTTGAGAGTCCCTTGGACTGCAAGGAGATCCCACCAGTCCATCCTAAAGGAGATCAGTCCTGAATATTCATTGGAAGGACTGATGCTAAAGCTGAAGCTCCAGTACTTTGGCCACCTCATGCAAAGAGTTGACTCATTGGAAAAGACCCTGATGCTGGGAGGGATTGGGGGCAGGAGGAGAAGGGGACCACAGAGGATGAGATGGCTGGATGGTATCACCGACTCGATGGATGTGAGTTTGGGTAAACTCCGGGAGTTGGTGATGGACAGGAAGGCCTGGTGGGCTGCAGTCATGGGGTCGCAGAGTCGGACACGACTGAGCAGCTGAACTGGCTGAATATGACAGCTCTCCAGGACAGACTAGAGAAAGTGTCCATGTGGACAGAGATCAAGCTGGGTCTTTTTGAATTAGGTTTTTTTTCCCAGGATACGACATCACTGACTCAGTGGACCTGAGTTTGAGCAAGCTCCAGGAGGTGGTGAAGGACAGGGGGAGCGTGCTGCCGTCCAAGGGGTCATAAAGAGTCAGACAGGACTGAGCAACTGGACAGCTACAACACGATATAAGCCTGGTAGTGGAATTTCCGGGTCATACGGTAGGTAGTTCCATTTTAAGTTTTTCAAGGAAAATCCTCACTGTTCTGCATAATGGCTGTATTGATTTACATTCCCGCCAACAGTGCAAGAGGGTCCCAGCTTGGTGCCCTGTGGTAACATTTAGATTGGTGGGATTGGGGTGGGGAGGGGAGGGGTCTATGTGGACACGGAGCTGATTCACTTAGTCGTACGGCAGAAACTAACACAGTGCTGTGAAACAACTATACCCAGTTTAAAAAACAAAGAAATCAAACAGGGGAAAGGAGACTGGGTTTCTCTTCCTGTTAATATTTCAAGCTGTGGAGGTGATTTAGTTGCTAAGTTGTGTCTGACTCCTTGCGACCCCATGGACTAGAGCCGGCCAGGCTCTTCTGTCCATGGGACTTCCCAGGCAAGAATATTGGAGTGGGTAACCATTTCCTTCTCTGGGGATCTTCCCGACCCAGGAATCGAATCTGGGTCTCCTCCATTGCAGGTGGATTCTTTTTACCAGCTGGGCCACCAGGTAAGCCCTCATATTTCAAGCTAGTCATATATCCAATTTCAGTTCAAATAACTGAGTTTGTTTGTCCATTTCCATTCATGTGTTGTGTGCTGTGCTGAGTCATTTCAGCCATGTCCGACTCTGTGTGACCCCATGGACTGAAGCCCATCAAGCTCCTCTGTCCATGGGATTCTCCAGGCAAGGCGACTGGAGTGGGTTGCCATGCCCTCCTCCAGGGGATTTTCCAGACCAAGGGATTGAAGCTGAGTCTCCTGTGTCTCCTCACTGATAGGCAGGTTCTTTACCACTAGCACTACCTAGAAGCTCTTCCATCCATGTGACCAGTATCTACTGAGAACCTTTGACATAAAGCCACTGGGCTCGATGCTGGGGCTAAAACAGTCCCTGTGCTCAGGGAGGTGTCATCTGGTGGCTGACTGCTCTGTGCCAGGCACTGTACTCTGTACGGATTATCATGAAAGCTATGAGATTGTATAGCTTAGACTGTAAAGGCTCAGAGAAGGCAAGTAACTGGCCCAAAGAGGCAGAGCTCAAAAGTTGGAGCCATTAAAATGAGAATTATAACATTCATCTTGCAAGGTTTTCAAGGATTAAATCTCATTCATTCATTCATTCCCATCTTTCCTGACAGCCTTGCTTTCATTCTATTTTCAAAGCTCATCACTTGATACATCATCTTTGTATCTATTCTTTATCCATTCACATATCATAGGTCTCCACCCACTAGATGTAAGTTTCATGAGAGCAGGGCCTTGGTGGTTTACTGCTGCATACCAGAGTGGATAATTGTGTCTGGTCCATGGCAGGCACCCAACATATGTTTCGTAAATGAATTTGTTGAGTGAATGATTAAAATGTGTAGCTTAGTATCTGTGTAAAGAGGAAGTATTCAATATTTCATCCCTTATCTTGCTCTCCCAACCTCTATTGGCTGTGTTCTGTGTGAACGACTTGGTAAAAATTGTAGTTTCCTTTTCTTGTCAATATTTAAAAGAAACCCTCTAGTTAAATGAGTAAACCATTTACATAGATAATGCACAAGGATGAATGTGCTATAAATATTTAAGTGTGTTCACAGTCACTAATAAATGTGAAACAAATTTTAAAGAAAGAACAGCAAAATCTCTTTCTCTTTTTTTAAAATTATAATTAAAAAGTAATGCACAGTTTTGGAGAGAATTCTATGAGGTGGAAATTCTAATACAGGGTTTCTGGCGGGGGTGGTAAATTGAAATGATTTTTCAGGGAGAAATTTCACAATATGTACCGAAAGCCTTTAAAATGTTTTCACTCAATGGTTAAATAAAATAATTAAAAACCTTATATGAGGAGTGAAGTATCTGTAAAGATTATGCTTATTGATGCTTGTTTTATGACATGGGAGATAGTTGCATGACTGAAACAAATGTGCGAAGGAGGGAAAACCAGTATATACCATACAACAAAGACTTCCTTGCATGAAATACATTAGCATAGAAAATATTGACATGAAATTTACCCAAATGCTATGACTGATAGCCTTGCAACCTCAGGGATGACAAGTTTGTATTTTGTGCAATGTTATTAAAAACAAAATATTATATGTGTTTAGAGCACTTACATTTACAAGATATATTCAACAGCTGTTTGAAGTAAGCATGGCAGAGATTGTTACTCCTGTTTGGCGAATGGGTTTTTAAAGAAAGAGGTTCGGAGAGGTTGACCTACAGTTGTCCCTTCATATCTGCCGGGGATTACTTTCAGCACGCTCCTTGAATATCCAAATCTGTGGATGCTCAAGTCTTTCATATGAAATTGCAGAATACTTGTAAATAACCTATGCATATTCTTCAGTAGACAGTGAAACCCTCAATGGCATGGGTTTGAACTGTGTGGGTCCGCTTACACTCAGATTTTTTCATCAAGTACATATTAAGGAACCACAAAATCCTCGGTTGGTTGAATTATCTCTAGATTACTTGCAATACCTAATACAGTGTCAATGCTATGTAAATAGTTGCTGGCATGTGGTAAATTCAAGTTTTGCTTCTTGGAATTTAATGAAAAAAATTTTTTTAATCCTCGATTGAATCTACAGATGGGGAACTGACAGATACGGAGGGCTGACTGTACTTATTACCACACCATTAGCAGTTGGAATCACTGGGCCTAAATTTGGACAAAATGATATGTTATTATCAAAGAGATTTGAGTTTAAATTCTGCTCCTAGAGAACAGGATAAGTATTAAGTGAGATGCAGGTGAA
This sequence comes from Ovis aries, assembly GCF_016772045.2. NCBI lineage: Eukaryota > Metazoa > Chordata > Mammalia > Artiodactyla > Bovidae > Ovis > Ovis aries. The sequence goes on from NC_056059.1 coordinate 106,270,132, forward strand.
AGTCCTTAGCCTAATGTCTGGCTCATAGAAAATCTCTCACAAATGTGAGTTCTCTTCCCTTCTAGTTACCTATTCAAAGGACCACGATCCTTCCCGCTGAATCATTCTGCACCTCACTGAGCTTGACCTGCTCATCACCAAGGCATTCCAACAAGATGCCTTGGAAATGAGAGATGGTAAAGCTCTTGGTCGCTAGGCAGTGCCCTCCATATGTTTGGTTCATGCAGTCAAGCTTTTACTTACTTCTTCCAGCTTCGTCCAGGTTTGCTTGTCTGTGGGGAGAGAGGTCTTGGAATCTAAAGACAGTGGTGTGTCCATCATACCCTTGAAATAGCGTGTATCTGTGAAAAAAGAGAAAAATTTTAAAGTCATACTTTACATGACTCTGCACACTGTAATGGACAAAATATTTGCACGTCTACAAACTTAATGAACCATCACTGTATAGGCTGCTGCTGCTGCTAAGTCGCTTCAGTCGTGTCCGACTCTGTGTGACCCCATAGACGGCAGCCCACGAGGCTCCCGTCCCTGGGATTCTCCAGGCAAGAATACTGGATTGGGTTGCCATTTCCTTCTCCAGTGCATAAAAGTGAAAAGTGAAAGTGAAGTCGCTCAGTCGTGTCCGGCTCTTTTCAACCCCATGGACTGTAGCCCACCAGCCTCCTCCATCCATGGGATTTCCCAGGCAAGAGTACTGGAGTGGGTTGCCATTGCCTTCTCCACAATATAGGCATGAGCATGTAATTCTACTTCCACTTAACAGACAAAGAGACTGAGGCTCAAAGAGGAGAAATCACTTCTCTTGGTCCATATACATAAATGCCAAAGTCTGGACCCGAACCTTCTTCATTCTCTTAACCACCTGGGAAATTCTACTCATCCTTCAAGGCTTGGACAGTGTCATGCCCTTCAAAAATCTTCCTAGACCCCACCCACCTGCACACCACCCTGGATCTCTTTTCTATGTTACATACTGGTCTATGCTTAGTCACTCAGTCATGTCTGACTCTTTGCGACCCCATGAACTATAGGACTGCACCAGGCTCCTCTGTCCATTGGGGTTCTCCAGGCAAGAATAGTGAAGTGGGTTGCTATGCCCTCCTCCAGGGAATCTTCCCAACCCAGGGATTGAACCCAGGTCTCTCACATTGCAGGCAGATTCTTTACCATCTGAGCCACCAGGGAAGCCCATGAATACTGTATTGAGTAGCCTGTCCCTTCACCAGGGGATCTTCCCAACCCAGGAATAGTACCAGGGTCTCCTGCTTTGCAGGTGGATTCTTTACCAGCTTACAGGGAAGCCCACATTACATACTTAACATACATATTTTATACTTAACATATATTTCTATATACTTGTGCTTCCTTGTGGATTTGTGGTAAAGAATCCACCTGCCAATGCAGGAGACATGGGTTAGATCCCTGGTCCAGGAAGATCCCCTGGAGAAGGAAATGGCAACCCACTCCAGTATTCTTGCCTGGAGAATCCCATGGACAGAGGAGGCTGGCAGGCTATAGTGCACGGGATTGCAAAGAGTGAGACACGACTGAATGACTGAACAACAACAACCGCTGTATAATTAACATAGTTATATACATTATATGCCAAACTTATTCTATCATACTTACCTTTATATCTCTTGATCAATGCTAACATGATCACTGGCATACAATAGATATTAATTAATGCATATTGAGTGGATGAACAAAGGGATATCATTATTATTTACAAGATGATTGTCCTCAAAGGGACTTCTGTAGATTCATTTCAGTAGGTCAGGCTCTCAAATCACAAATGCTTCCTCTTTTCCCTCACAACACTTTGCTTTATTTAAGGTTCAGAGACCTTGCTGAAGCTGTGTAAGGTGCCCCAGTTACAAACAAGAGAAGATGGTGTATAATAAGCTTTTCTTTCTCTTCAAAGCCTGGCTTTGCTGCCATGCTCTTGTGCTACTTAGATGCTGGCTATGAGCAAGACAGACCAGTCCTATTAAAAGCCTTTCCTTTTGTTCTGCTCTCTTCTCTGCAACGCTGTCTTAACAGGGATGTTGCCCACATCTCTGCTTGTCCATCTTCTGCCATGTTCATCCGTTGTTTCTCAGACTCAAGGTATCATCATGGGGATTCTCTAGGCAAGAATAGCGGAGTGGGTTGCCATGCCCTCCTCCAGGGGACCTTCCCAACCCAGGGATCGAACCCAGGTCTCCCACATTGCAGGTGGATTCTTTATCATCTGAGCTACTAGGGAAGCCATCATGATAATAATAAACAGCCACAGAGCTCTGACTCTGCACCAAGTCCTCCTCTGAGAACTCAACACGCATCTTCCATGTAACTATCTGGGTTACGTGGGGTAAGCTCTATGTTCAGATATCTTGAACCCTGTCTTAGAAAATGGTTTTCAGGGGCCTGCTCCAGGTCTCACAGGTAATAAGCTGTGGAAGCAGGATTTTAACCTAGAGTTGCTAATTCAGAACCTGCACCTTTAGTCACTCTACAGTATTGTAGCACGGGCATGTGATTTTCAGATTTCAGGCCCCAAACATTACCTGCATATTCAGATTCCTTAATAGGCCTGGCTGGTAAGATTTTCACTGATTGCCAGTCTTCTCCCGTGTGAAGCTCAGGGTCTTCATAGTCACCATCTGTGTGGCCTTTTGCTCCAGCCAGGACTGCTATGGAATTCCTTTCCTAAGGAAGGGACATTTCAGTAAGTCAATGGACGGCACAACAAAGACAAAGATTATAGGCTACAGTGCTGGCCAGGGGGGTAATAGAGATTCCCTTGGCTGTGAGTTAAAGATTTAAGAGTCTGGCGTCTAGGGGAGTTAACCTCTCATGGCGGCAGAATTGTAACGATATCCTTAGAAAGCATCATGGTGGTGTGAGACACTCCCTTTGTCTCTCCCCTTCAATCTACAACAATTAAGACATCCATAACTCAACAAAGAATTGATGCTTTTGAACTGTGGAGTTGGGAGAAGACTCTTGAGAGTCCCTTGGACTGCAAGGAGATCAAACCAGTCAATCCTAAAGGAAATCAATACTGAATATTCACTGAAGGACTGATGCTGAAGCTGAAACTCCAATACTTTGGCCACCTGATGCAAAGCACTGACTCCTTCAAGATCCTGATCCTGGGAAAGACTGATGGCAGGAGGAGCAGGGGATGACAGAGGATGAGATGGTTGGATGGCATCACCAACTCTATTCCTATGAGTTTGAGCAAGCTCCAGGAGTTAGTGATGGACAGGGAAGCCTGGTGTGCTGCAGTCCATGGGGTCTCAAAGAGTCGGACATGACTGAGTGACTGAACTGAACTGAACTCAACAGTTTCCTCTGCCCAAGACACTGGGACTCCAGAGAGCCCCACGTGTCTGTTCATCTGAAGAAGGCTAGATTGGATATAGAATGGGCAGAACTGGGGCAAGAGTAGCAGTAGTGCCCCTAACCCTGAGCCCCAGAAAGCCTGGCGGCAGCAGCAGCGGTGGCGCCATGACTCTAGGTCATGGCTACAGTGGTGCCCATGAGCACAGGGCACTGGGCAGCAACCCCCAGGCGCACCTGTGACTCTGTCACCTCCTGCCCATGGCAGTCTCACCTGGCTCCCCATCCCTTGCTACGGGGGCAGTTCCAATGTGCCAAGCAACACTGGACACAAAGATGTCAATGGCAGGGGTGACATTGGCATTAGAAAGGCACCTGCAGTGACCCTAGAGACATACGCAGAAATGACAAGGGCACCAGAGGCCACTCTGGTAGAAGCAGTGGAGGGTGGAAAGTGCCAATTCTCAAATGGAGCTGAGGTAAGAAAAAACAAAAAACAAAAAACAAAAACTTGTGCTTTAGCAGTGTGTACTGAAAATCAGAAGAAAGGTCTCTAATTAACAAAGTGTGGATCTTTCAGGGTCAAAGTAAACAAAGCTTTACGTAAACAAGAGGGGTGTTTACTACTTCAAATGCATTAGCAGAGGAACTGCTCATCAAGCACCACGGAAACCATGGTAACAGAGTCTCACATCCTGGACATAACAATTACCCAGGAACCAAACTTAAAGTCACGGCAGACGATGATCTAATTGATGGAGAAGTCAAAAGAGCTGTCCTGAGGAAACTCAGAGTTACAAGAAAACTCAGAGAGCAATTCAGTGAGCTCAGGAGTAGATCCAGTGAACAGAAGCAATACTTACCAAAGAGACTAAAACTCTAAAATAAAAGAACCAAACAGATTCTGGAGCTTGAGAACTCAATACATGAGATGATTAGAAAGCATTGGAAACAGGGCAGACCATATGGAAGAGAAAATCAGTGAGCTCAAAGAAAGAAATCTAAGAACGAGTCTCAGGTAGAAGAGGAGAAGAAACTGAGATTTTAAAGCAATGGAAAAATTCTATGAGAACTATCTGATTCCATTAGAAAGAAGCAATATGAGAAGAGTGGATATGCCAGAAAGGGAAGAGAGAGAGAAGGGATCGTTTGTTTAAAAACGTAATAGCTGAGAACTTTCCAAACCTGAGGAAGGAACTGGATATAAAGTTCATGAAACTCACAGAACACCTAATTATCATAATGCAAAAAGATCTTCTGCAAGATACATTACATCAAAACTGTCAAAGGTCAGTGATGAAGCATTCAGGGAAAAAAGATAGTCACCTACACATGTACTCCCATTAGGCCATCAGCAGATATCTAAGAGAACCTCTACAGGCCAGGGGAGAGAGGAATGATATATTCAAAATTTGCTGTTTCATCACTAAGTCATGTCTGACTCCATGAGACCGCATGGACTGTAGCCCACCAGGCTCCTCTGTCCATGGAATTCTCCAGGCAAGAATACTGGAGTGGGTGGGTAGCCATTCCCTTTGCCAGGGGATGTTCCCAACCCGGGGATCGAATCCTCATCTCCTGCATTACAGGATTCTTTATCACTGAGCTACCATGGAAGAGTCAAAAATGCTGAAAGATAAAAGATGCCAGTCAAGAATCCTCTACCCAGCAAAGTTACCTTTCAGATATAAAGGAGAAATAAAGGCTCTCCCAGACAAACACACCTGAGGGAGTTCATTACCACTAGAGCAGCCTGACAAGAAATGTTGAAAAGAGCTCTTCTGCCTGAAATAAAAATGGTAAAAGTACACTATACTTTGAGTAAGTGATAAACAGACTACCAGAAGTGTCTTAATGAGACAACGTATGTAAAATGTTGAGAATATTGCCTGATGGTCAGCACTCAATAAATACTAGCTGTAAATATTATTATGCCTGCTACTGCGATAACAGCTACTATTAAAGAAAGTCTGAGATAAAGGAAGCCGACCCATCATGCTTTGTTCACCTCTCTTGAAAGCCTCTCTAACACTTGTTAAGAAGTTTATATGTCCTAGGTGCTTTCTGTAGTTTATTTCATTGTATAAGCAGAAAAATCTCTGAGGTGATTTTACCATAGTGTAGGAAACTAGAATTATATAGGTTTAAATTTAAATTCTAAGTCTGCGTTATTCTCATTCTTTAATATGTATATTCTCTCTATATATGTATATTCTCTAATATATATAATATATATTATCCTTGTTATTATATATAATACCATTATATATTATTATATAATATGTATTAATAATTTAATATGTATTATTCTGATTATTATATATATTAATAATATATATTCTATATATATTAGAGAACAAGAATAATGCAGAACATATATTATAAATATATATTTATATAGGGCTTACTAGTCCTAAGCCTCCAAGTGCATGCCTTTTTCTATCATCACTCTATCAAAGCAATTTGGTAAAGGTAAAGGCTAGTTATAGGATGAGTCTGGTTTCCAGGTAAGCAATAGCACAGTGGGGACTCACCAGGCCCCTATCTGGAAAACTTTTGGGGCTTCATTTTGGCTCATAGCAACTCTGATCATTCAACACAAAAGGTGGAATGCAATTTAGTAAGTCTGTGTTCTCCACGAGACAGCATAAACCTTTTTAGTATCTGTCTACTGTTAATATTGGGGTTCTTACTAAAAGCTCAGTATGTATAAGCCTTCCACTTTATAAAATATTTTGGGGTTGATTGATTGTTTGTGCATGCATGCGTGTGTGTGTGTGTCCTAGGGTGAGAATTCATAGCTTCAATTCTTAAAGAAGTCTTGCAAAAAGTAAAGAACCAAAGATTTTACAGGTAAATTCTATCTCATATATCTATCATCTATCTCTATCATTTCTATCTATTCCATTTATCATCTATAGATATGTTAAAGCTATTTAAATTATGTACACATAATTGTTAATAATTAAATTATTTGTAATATTAGCTAGCTGATTTCACATTATAAATTTAAATTTTTCTTTTAGTCATTAAAATTCTTTGTAAATATTATTAATAGAAGATGGCTAAAACTCAACATCCAAAAAACAAAGATCATGGCATCCAGTCCCTTCACTTCATGGCAAATAGATGGGAAAAAATGGAAAGTGTCAGATTTCGTATTGTTGGGCTCCAAAATCAATGTGGATGGTGACTGCTGCCAAGAAATTAAAAGATGCTTGCTCCTTGGAAGAAAAGCTATGATAAACCTAGACAGCATATTAAAAAGCAGAGACATCACTTTGCTGACAAAGGTCTGTCTAGTCAAAGCTAGGGTTTTTCCAGCAGCGTGTGTGGACTTGACAGATGGACCATGAAGAAGACTGAGCGCTGAAGAATGATGCTTTTGGACTGTGGTGCTGGAGAAGACTCCTGAGAGTCCCTGGGACTGCATGGAGATCCAACCAGTCCATCCTAAACGAGATCAGTCGGGAATACTCATGGGAAGGACTGATGCTGAAGCTGAAGCTCCAATACTTTGGCCACCTGATGTGAAGATCCAACTCATTGGAAAAGACTCTGATGCTGGAAAAGATTGAAGGCAGGAGGAGAAGGGCACAACAGAGGATGAGATAGCTGGATGGCATCACCGACTCAGTGGACATGGGTCTGAGCAAGCTCCAGGAGGTGGTGAAGGACAGGGAGGCCTGGTGTGCTGCAGCCCATGGGGTCGCAAAGAATCGGACACGACTGAGTGGCTGAACCACAGAACAATATGAATATATCATAATATATTCAATGGTTTTTCTATTATTGAATATATAACATGATTCCCTTGTGTTACCATTTAAAATATATTATAAAACATAAATGAGTGTTTAATTATTCATCCAAATTTTAGGTTAATCCTTTAATTTGTCCCATAGAATTATGGGATTGAAGAAAATAAATATTTTATATTTGTTAATCTTATAAAATTGCTTTCCAAAGAATTTCTTGTTATTTAAATTTCACCGTGAGTGTTGGGAAGTGCTTTTCTCACTACACACTTGCCAGCATCATGTGTTGGTATTTTCACTTTAATTAGTCATCACAATGACCATTACGAGTTTATTTTTATCTCCACTTTATAGCTGAGGAATTGAAATATGTTTTTTCTTTGTCTTTTTCTGTATGAATGCCTCAATATATTTATTTATCCAGCTTTACCAAGAAATAATTGACATACATCACTGTGTAGGTTTCAGGCATACAGCACAATTATTTGACTTACATGCATTGTAGGAATACCGTGTTCTACCCAAGACTTGAAAATGCACTTTTCTCTGCCAGGAAATCATGCCATTTGGAAAAGTTTAATGTTTTACAATTCACCAAGTACATAGAAAAAAGCCACTTACTTTGTAAATATCAAAGACTGACAAAATAGGTAAAGAAAGCAGCTGACTTACACTATCAAGAAGAGGCTCGTTAATAGTCTGGTACTGTCCTGCCAACAGAAACAGCAAAATGTTATTGCAAAACATTGGAAAGACTGGGCCCTTGTTTTTCTCCAGAAATCTTGTGCTCATTTCACTTAATTGTTCTTGACTGTAATTGCTCAAAATGAAGTGCACATTTTCATGCTTCTCGCTCTATCAGCTGCTCTTGCCTAACAGGGGCAATTGGAAAAGGAGGAAAGAAAATCAAATCCCAACTCAGAAGGCTGGCTTTTTCTACAGCAGGTCAGCGTTCCCACTGAAAGAGAAGCAAAGTTAGAAGGAACTCCGCCCCAAAATTAGTTGCACCCAAGTGATAACTCAGCAGCATCTCAGCCAAGGACCTGGGGTGCTGTCCCCTCCCCCTCTGACACACATGTTGCATTTGCCTAATCTATCCACACACTGTTATCTATCCAGACATTGCTTTCTTGAACAGACTACATGATTTGAGCTTCAGTTCAGTTCAGTCACTCAGTCGTGTCCGACTCTTTGTGACCCCATCAACTGCAGCATGCCAGGCCTCCCTGTCCATCACCAACTCCTGGAGTTTACCCAAACTGATGTCCATTGAGTCGGTGATACCATCCAACAATCTCATCCTCTGTCGTCCCCTTCTAGTTTGAGCTTAGGGACCGTATCTACTTATTCATCTCTCCCTGGCTTCAGGTTCAGGGCCCAAATGGACCACATGAGTTCTTGATAGGCATTTGCTGAATAAATATTGCTCAGCCGGGGGTGCTTCAACGCTCAACTGCTTCCTTTGAACTTGATCAATGAAAGATTGCCCAAAGGTTATCTAGTGCAGTCAGGGTAAATGTTTCACATTTCATCCTCAGATTATGCAAAGCCACCAAAGAATTGCTCACATAGCCTACAGGTCTTTTTGCTTCCTCATAGACTTAATTTTCCTAAATTACAGTATGGGTTCATGCTGTTCGTCTGAATTTAGGAACACCGTAGGCAGAAAATGTTCTTATCATGTTCTGTTTATTAGCACATTTGTGAGAAGCTTCTAGCAGGTCTCAGGATTGGAAGCTGCACGCAGCTTAGCTTTTCGTTTGCTTTGAGTGAAGGAAAAGCATCAGTCCTAGAAAAGAGCGTATTTCCCTTCCTTCTTTGGCTGATGAGACTCTCAGGACAAATTTCTGGCCTGTGTCCAAATAGTGTAGAGGACTATGGTACGATATGTATTGCTACCTTTTGGTCCGGTTTCATCATGTTCCATAACTTTTGTCCATTCACCCTAAATTCTCTTCCCACATGTGTGTGCTAACTTGCTTCAGTTGTGTACGACTGTTTGCGACACTGTGGACTCTAGCCCACCAGGCTCCTCCATCCATGGGATTCCCCAGATGAGAATATTGGAGTGGGTTGCCATGCCCTCCTCCAGGGGATCTTCCTGACCCAGAGATCGAACTGGCGGCTCTTACGTTTCCTGCATTGGCAGGCGGGTTCTTTACCACTAGTGCCACCTGGGAAGCCTCTCTTCCCATACTGAAATTCAAAATTAATAGTTGTGAATTTGTGTCAGTATGCCCAAGTCTTTGGTAAGGTATAATGTGTAAATTCATGGAACTTTGGCTCAGTGGAAATGCAGGTCTCTGGAATTTGCCTAGGACTCAAGCATGGGGCCAGTGTCAAGTAGTCAAAGCGAATCTCCTTGAGACAGTGAGCCAGGAGGAGCAGAATCCTGTCTGCACTGTCCACTGTCCATCCTGGTGGTAGGACCAGCAGTGACCACCCCCCTGGGGCACTAATACCATCTTCCTGTCCCAGTACAGTTACGCCCTCTACTGAGATCCCTGGCAGAGAAACCCATAGGTTTTTCAGCCCTTTTGCAATTTGTACTCTCTCATGAGGAGAGGGAAATGGCAACCCACTCCAGTATTCTTGCCTGGAGAATCCCATGGACAGAGGAGCCTGGAGGGCTGCAGTCAGTGGGGTCAGAGAGTCGGACACGACTGAGTGACTAACACACACACACACACACACACACACGCACTCTCATGAATTAAGTGAATAAAGTCACCTGTTACACCAGCCAGTCTGGCAGGAGCAAAGGAGCATAGAATTATTGGGGAATTTCTCCGATGTTCATGATCCAGGACAGCAATGCCACTAAGTCCAGGTTCAGTATCATTTCATTTTAGGGGACTGGCCTCCTTGAGCGTAGTCATTGTAACCACGTCTTCATGGAGAACGGAGAAGTTTCTTCTTTCAGCAGCCTGGCAGTCTGAGCCCCTCCTGGATTCCCCACGTACGGTACACTCCCCTTCTGAGTCCTTGCTTGTGTTGATTCCACATGGAGTCCCTGCCGTCTCCGTTTTGTTTTCCAATATGCTCAGTGTCCTTTGAGATTCTCCTGGGGCTTCCCTTTCTGACCCCTCCAGGTTACTTTAATCTCGCTAAATCGTTAGAGCTGTTGTTTTCTGTCTCACTCACCACGACACTTAAATAAAGAGGCAGCATCTGATTGCTTCTTTGTTGTATACATACGCCGTCCTCCTGTAGGGAAGGGAGTGGATTGTCTTTTATCTCTGTGACCCTCAGCACCTCTCTGTGTTATGAACAAAGCAGAGTTTTGGAAATATAGTTTTAAAAGCACAGTTTTGAACCTGTAAATCAGCTCCCTTCACTCATGGCCCATGAAACAGAGTCCGATTTCCTGCTGTGGCTCCCGGAGGCCAGCACAGCCCAGCACAACCCAGCTCCTGCCCTGTCTCTGGTCTCATCTCTTTCCAGTTTCTTCCTCCTCTGAACTCCAGGCACATCAGCCTCTTCTCAAGTCCATGCTGTATGCTAAGCTCCTCTGCCTCTGAGATATTGCATGCGCTGTCCGCCAGTCCAGAATGTTCTCGTCTCAGCTCTGCCCAGGCCTGGATCCTTCTCATCCATCACTGTTGTTTTGTTATTGCTGTTTAGTCGTGCCCAACTCTTTTCGAGCCTGTGGACCAGGGGGACCAGCACACCAGGCTTCCCTATCATTCACCGTCTCCTGGAGTTTCCTCAAATTCATGTCCATTGAGTCAGTGATGCCATCTAATCATCTCATCCTCTTTCACCCGCTTTTCCTCCTGCCCTCAGTCTTTCCCAGCATCAGGGTCTTTTCTGATGTGTCAGCTCTTCACACCAGGTGGCCATAGTATTGGAGCTTCAACTTCAGTATCAGTCCTTCCAGTGAATATTCAAGGTTGAGTTCCTTTAGGATTGATGGGTTTGATCTCCTTGCATTCCAAGGGACACTCAAGAGTCTTCTCCAGCACCACAGTTTGAAAGCATGATCCATCATACTATATTTTAAATGTCATCTGCCCTGGGGGACCATCCCTGACTATCAACATCAGGTGAAAATTAGGAGCATCCTCCAGCTGTGGTCCTCACTACCTTAGCAGCCGGCATGGCGGTGAGAATGCTGTGTGCTCATCAAACCCCATTTGCTCGGGCACACAGTTCCTGGTGTTTCTTCCACTGGTGGCCTTGGCTTGGTGCTATGGCCACTGGGACACAGCAGGTGTGGGAGATTCCACCCCAGGCCATCCCACTTGACCTTCCATCTCTCACTCTTGCCCCAGTGGCTGACCAGTGAAGGAGGACCCCAAGGTCCTCAGGGATAATGCAAGCCACTGGGAAAAAGCAGAGTGAATCCTGAATGAGTGTTTGGAAGAAGTATGAGTGTTACTCAGTCATGTCTGACTCTTTGTGACCCCATGGACTGTAGCCCACCAGGCCTCTCAGTCCATGGGACTTTCTAGGCAAGAATACTGGAGTGGGTTGCCATTCCCTTCAATTTCCATTGGATTGTGATGTGAGCAAGAAATAAACCTTTATTTCATTAAACTATTAAGTGAAAGTGAAGTCACTCAGTTGTTTCTGACTCTTTGCAACCCCATGGACTGTAGCCTACCAGGCTCCTCCATCCATGGGATTTTCTAGACAAGAATACTGGAGTGGGTTGCCATTTCCTTCTCCAGGAGATCTTCCCAACCCAGGGATTGAACCCGGGTCTCCTGCATTGTAGGCAGGCGCTTTACTGTCTGAGCCACCAGGGAAACAGAACCACTAAGCTCTGAAGTTTATGCATTATAGACGTTAGTCCTCTCTGATTGATATACCCTGCTCAACTTCTCCATAGCGTGTAGGAACAAAGCAAGCCAACGAATATATTACACAGTTGCAGACAATGGTGCTTGCCTGCCCTGGGACAGTGGTGAGACCCCAGGCTCTGATTGCTCCTTAACTCTGTGTATGGTAAGTGACAATAAATGACCAGTCTGCTGCAGAAACACCCAGGACATGGAACCAGTGATGGAGCTTCAAGATGAACTTGATCCTCTCCCTTGCTGAGCGAACTTGACTTTGGCACTCTTTCTTGCTGGACCCAGATCCTCACCCTAGTGACTTCCTCCCAATTCTTCCAGGTCTTTGAGTCTCCCTGGGACTGACAGGTAGGTTGGCTTCTCAGAGAGAGAGAGAGATTTTCTAGAAAGATGAGGAAGCTGCTCAGTAGCTTTCCACATCATCATCCTGAAAGAGTGATGGTGATGCCGTGTCAGTGGAGGGTCCCCCATCACCCACTGGCACCCCACAGCCACAGAGAACTGACTGACTTCTGTGTGCCCCTCAAGGAGACATTTTTTTTTTTTTTTTTTTTTTTTTTACAAAAGACAACATTTCCCTAAAAGTTATTTTTAAGAGGGAAGTGAAGATGAGTATGTGCCATGTAAACTCAGGGGGATTTCCTCACCGGCAGGGGCAATTGCCCCAGACTTTGGTCTTGAACGTGGACATCTCATGACTACAGAAGTGTGGCAAGAGTATCCAATATACCCACCAAGTTTTGGCCCCCTGACCAGTCACATCTTGGTTGCTTTATAAAACAGAATAAAGCAAACTTGAGTCCATGAGCAGACCAACTGCTTTTTACACAAGCTCCCACGGTGGTATTTACTCTGGCCTCAGAAATCTGGGAATTACTGACATAGATACTCCAACTCTCATGCCGTGGAAGGCTGGCCATCCCAGGTGGCTCAGAGGTAAAGAACCTGGAGAAGGGAATGGCAACCCACTCTAGAGTATTCTTGCCTGGAGAATTCCATTCACAGAGAAGTCTGGCAGGCTACACAGTATACAGGGTTGCAAAGAGTCAGACACGACTTAGCGACTAACACTTCAGAGAGACTCAGACTATTTTCACTAATAAACAGGTCCATGAACTTAAGCCCCTGGAGGTGCAAGCTTGCTGCCTGGTCTATGACCCCTTTCCAGGGACAGGGTGGCTGTCCGAGCATCTCAGTGCTGCTACTGAGAGGTGATCACAGGAGAAGGAAATCCTGGGCTGGTCCCGGGAAGAGAGTATGCTTCTCTGGTGTGAGAAGAGAAGCCGAAGTAGGTAAACGCAGAGTCCTCGAACTTCCTGTTTCTCTACGAAGTGAAGTCAGTTCACAGGCCCTTCAGATGACTGTATTCCCAAAGCAGACAGGTTCCCCAAGCAAACGGGTTCCCCAAGCAAAATGAGCTTCTGCTTTCATTTCAGTCACAAGGTTTCAGAGAGAGAGACACAGGGGAGAGAGGTATGGTGAGGGCGAGGGCTGTTGTCCAGCCGCCCAGTCATGTCCGACCCTTGGCCACGCCATGGACTGCAGCTGGCCAGGCTTCCCAGTCCCTCACCATCTCCCGAAGTTTGCCCAAGATCATGTCCGTTAAGTCAATGATGCCATCCAGCCATCTCATCCTCTGGCGCCCTCTTCCCCTCTGCCCTCAATCTTTCCCAGCATCAGGGACTTTTCCAGTGAGTCAGCTGTTCTCATCGGATGGCCCAAGTACTGGAACTCACTCATAAATATTGGTAAAAGCAAGAGGCTGGTGAATCCCAACTTCCCATCACTAAGTGCCCAGAGCCAAGACTGTGTCCCCCACATATTTCCCCTTGCTTCTCTGCATTAGAACCCCTCATGGGTAGCAGGGTCTGTGGCCACCTAGAGCAAGTCCTTATTACATGTCCTTATCATCACTTGGCCATGGGTCCAAGTCTTGGTTGATAGAAGAGATGGAAAATCAACTCACAGTCTCCAGGAGACTTTCTTGAGGAAAATTTTTGTGTGCTGTTCATTCCGTCTTTTCCTTCCCTTCCTCGCTCCTGCAGACATCACTATTTTAGACGATGAGAGTGAGCAAGGCAGGAGGGGCAGGGTTTCTGAGAACTTCAAGGAACAGAGCTGCCAAACAGCCTTGAACTGTGTACCTCTGGACTTGACTTACGTAGAAAATAAACATTTGTCGTATCTAAGCTCCACAATTTCATTTTAAAAGTGTCTTGCTGCCTTAAATTTTGTTCTCAGCTGTGGCATTCTCCATTAACAAACCCAGTAGAGCCTCTGATCAAAGCCACGGGCCCATGTTTCCCAGAAGTGTAATGAGAAGTTCTAGGTTCGAATCTTGGCCATGTGACCTCAGGCAAGCCTGGTAGGAATAAGAGCGTGTGCCTACGTGCTTAGCTGCTCAGGCGTGTTGGACTCATTGCGACCCTATGGACTGTAGCCCGCCAGGCTCCTCTGTCCATAGCAAGAACACTGGAGTGGGTTGCCATGCCCTCCTCCAGGGGATCTCCTGACCCAGAAGTCGAACCCGAGTCTCTTACATCTCTTGCATTGGTAGGAGGGTTCTTTGTCACTAGCTCCACCTGGGAAGCCCAGGAATAAGAGTATCTACCCCAAATAACTGTTGAGAAGCTTAGATAAATAACTCTCCGGCTCAGTGCCCCCCTAAGGAATTGCTGTGTTCTGCATTTCGTGTCTTTTCAAGGTCAACTTCAAGGCCAAATCTTTTTTCACTCAGTCCAGATCTTTAGATCTTCAGATCTATATTAGGAATTTGTTCATTAGTTAGTGCCCATTTTCAGACAAAATATGTGCCTTTCCAGCATTCAACTGTTTACAAGCACCTGTCAGTTATTCAGAAGGATTCTTCGAGCAGAGCTCCCTTCTGGCCAAGAGGCTCTGAGGGTCAATGACTGAGAAACCGAGGCTGACACTGTTTGGGGCCCAACTTAACACGTGTGCTGTTATGAAGCTGAGTTCTATGCTATTGGCGTCTATGGCTATTGGCGTCTCCACAAGTTCCCTAGTTTCGCTTGGGCCCTGTTTGGCTAATCATGCATCGAAGAGAATAAACTGTGTACCCTACAGCTAAATTAGACAAGTTTATAAAAGCTCTGGCACATACTAGGCACCCCACCTGATAGGTTAATTTCTTTCCATTTTCTCTCATTCTCAGAACTCACTGATATTGGAATTCCATACTCACATCCCAGGTTCTTTCTCCCACATGAGAGTGCCTTTCTCTATTTTTATCTTTTAAAAACTTGAAGGTATTTGGGGATGGAAGGCATCAGCCTGCTCTTCTTCTCGGTCTGTGAAGATGGGGGTCGTTTCCACTCTGCACCCTGGCTGGTCCCAAACTTTAGAACCTCTTCTGTTTGGCATCCATCCATGGCTATGGGGAAAGGCAGCAAGGGACTTCCTAGAGTTGCTTTCAGTCTCTGAGTCAAGGTTTATGATGTTGAATAAATCTTGACTATATGAGTTAGATAGTCAAGAGGAGAAGGAAGAAGGAAGAAAGGAGGGAAGCAGGCAGGAAAAGAAAGAATAGAAATAGAATATATAGACGTAGGTAATCTCTGTACGAGGATGAGATGGATAGATAACAACTCTGACTCAACGGAAATGAACTTGAGCAAACTTTGGGAGATAGTGAAGGACAGGGAAGACTGGTGTGCTGCCTTCCATGGGGCCTCAAAGAACTGGACACATCTTAGCAACTGAACAGCAATTTTATGTATGTTATATATCTAATACATATTAAATCTCTGTCTATCTATCCATTTATTAATTATCTATCTATCTATCTACCTGCTCAGTCATCTAGCTCTTTTGGCTAGATTTCAGTTTTCAGGGAATGAATTTCAGTTTTATTCACTGAATCATAGTCTCCTGATCTGAAGATTATGATCTGTGAATTTCAAGTCACAAATAGTCTAAACGTGCAGACATAGCTATATGGGAAATGTTACTGGGAGTTGGGAGAACAGGCTCAAGGGTCTCACCAGATAGCTCTGGGAAATTCACTTCTCTTTTCTAGCTCTTAGTTTCCTCATCTGTAAAGTGTGGTATGAGAATCTCAGACAAGCCAAGTCCTGGGAAACTTTCACTTTTATTTCCCCTTTCAAAAACTTGTGGTCAAGATATCTCATTGAATTGTGACGGCATTTTGTATTTTTAAGCGTATTTTAGTGTTCTGATGTTACGTGTGCTTTGATAAGCGCGTTAAGTAGAATTATTATCAATTACAACAAACAGACAAAAACTCGTGGTCAAAGCTGGTTAGAGTATCTGACATATTAAGAAACTGCCTCAGTTGGTTGAATGAATGGATAAATGGATGGATGAATGGTGATAGTTAAACAGGCAGCTGCCTCTTGGTGGAGGCAGACTTGATAAGTTTCCATCCACCTGTCTATATTTTTTTCTTCAGCCAGTGATTCTCAAAAGACTATCCTAGCACTACCTGAATTAGAATTATCCTTCTCACCTCACTATAGCTCTGCCAAAGAACAAACCCTGGCATGGGCTTGTGATAAGCATTTTTCGCTGCTGAGATTCTGATACACACTGGATTTTAAAGGCAATTGTAAATCCGTGGGCTTATCAGCCTTGGATGATTGGAATCCTGGCTTGTGTTTATGAAAACTGGGTGGAGAGCTTTTTCCTGCAATTTGATTGTTAACGTTTCAATTTGTTTCTGTTCACCAGCTTCCCCAGCATTATAGGGGAGAAGGAGCCTCTGCTATATTAATACAGATATTGCACTACCTAGAAATGGCCAGCAGGCGGCAGTGGATGCTCACATATTCCTTACCATTTTCTCCCCCTGCCAAGTCTTAAAATTTGTATGAGGGTAAAAAAAAAAAACAAAAAACAAAAAAACAAAAAACCACAACCTTTAAGATTGATTTTCCTTAGGAAAAACAAAACAAAACAAGTATTCCTGTAAAAATGAAATTTGTTGTCTGTTTAATTGAGTCAACCAACAAACATCTTTATCAGAGTTTTTATTGTGTATGGTGACTTATGGACGCACTTTCTAAACGGGCTGTCCTCTCCAATATCGATCTTTATTCAGTGAAAGGAGATAATCTCCTGAGTTTATTTTGTGGAAAAACTTGACACTGTTTTCTATGTATCACAAAAGATGTTGGTATTGATAGGTTTTCCAAGTTTGGATATGTGTCTGTCTTCTCCCAGGCCTAGAGAATTTTTTTGTTTTTGATAGATTGTTTTGAGCATAAAAAATATGCTGCTGTAGGAAAATCATAAGATATAGACGAGCAAAAAAGAGAAGTAAAGTCACAATAATATTCCCATACCAAGATATAGTGGTTTAGTCGATAAGTTGTGTGACCCCATTGTGACCCCATGGACTGTAGCCTGCCAGGCTCCTCTGTTCATGAGATTTTCCAGGCAAGAACACTGGAGTGGGTTGCAATTTCCTTCTCCAGGGGATCTTCCTGACCCAGGGATCGAACCTGGGTCTCCTGCATGGCAGGCAGTTTCTTTCCCAACTGAGAGATAGCCACTATAAATGTTTAAGTAGAGCAAAATCACTAACACACATACAAGCACACATATACAGACATGATATAAATTATGTGTATATGATCACAATGTGTGTGTGTGTTTTCTTGCCTGCCCTTTCATATAATATCTTGCTATAATATACCCCTCAGTGACTATGCTTCAAG
Organism: Ovis aries; assembly: GCF_016772045.2. Taxonomy (NCBI): domain Eukaryota; kingdom Metazoa; phylum Chordata; class Mammalia; order Artiodactyla; family Bovidae; genus Ovis; species Ovis aries. The sequence continues at coordinate 106,287,715 of NC_056059.1, forward strand.
ATCATCATTTTTAATGTCTATATAGTATTCTTTCATATAGATGTTCTTTTAACTTCAACTGTATTTTTACCATATTTTCAATAGCTCGCATGATTCAAAATTGCAAGCACCTTTAAACTACCCGGGAATGTTATAAATATCACGGTGATAAACTGTCTTTTATATAAATCTTCACATGCGTCTTTAATTATATCAGCTTTATTCTAGTTCAGTAGACAGGCCATAGTGTGTAAGCTTGCAGAGGCTGGGGTGGTCTGGTTCACTAAGTATTTTTGTTAGGGTAGATTCAAGTGCTCTGGGCAAGTCTGGGCAGCTTCATCTCTATCAGCTTTGGAGGCGGGGTTGATTTGTTTCCGTTTCCTTGCTTGTGTCTCTAGAATGCTGTTATTGAAACGGAATCTGTTTGTCAGTTTTCCTCTCCCTTAAGGCAGGTGGAGAACAAGTCCCAAGGGAGAGAATACAGGTCACACTTAACATTCACCGGCCGCCGAATCAGATTAACAACCTCATTTGAGGCACCATCCCCTTTAGAATTTTCTACAGCCCCTCCGCCGCTGCTCCCCAAACTCTAAGTGGATGGTAGAAGGTGTTGAGAGGTGGCAAGCATGTGGAGAGAATATGCTGGACAACAGAGACTTAGTATGATTTAGGAACAACAGCCTTGAGAGAACGGGAGAAGGAAATGGACACCCGCCCCAGCGTTCTTGCCTGCAGAATCCCACGGGCAGAGGAGCCTGGCGGCCTACAGCCCATGGGGTGGCAAAGAGTTGGACACGACTGAGCGGCTGAGTCAGGGCAACGTCTCTTAGGACCTGACTGAGAAGCTTTTGTAAGAAGGATTAGACCTGGGTGTTCTTTTGTTTCCTGTTTATATTCATACTTGCAAAGTTGATTTTGCTTTTCCTCCTTCTCGCTGCTGTGCGGGGCACATCGGGTGCTGGTTATACTCTCCAACGTATGTTATATGAATATAACACATTATAAGTAATATAAAGAATAATTCATTATATATAATATAATACAATGAATCCTGTGAATTCATTTGTGATGACATCACTCCCAAAGCCTCTATTGCTTCTTTGCACACTCCCTCTGGTCAATTTCTCATTTCCTTTCTGTTTTTTTTTGGCCATGCCTTGTGGCATCTTCGTTCCCTGACTAGAAATGAAACCCAGGTCCTTGGCAGTGGAGGCTTGCAGTCCTAACCACTGGAAAGCCAGGGAATTCCCGATTTCTCTCTCTTTTTTTAAAGTCTCATTTCAGTCATCATTTCTAGCCACCAGTGTTCTAGGAAATTTTATGGGATTTTCCTTGATATAACAATACTCTAAGATGAATAACTATATATAATACTTTATTCAAACTTTAACAGGGTCTTAACTAAGCGTCTACTAATAGGAACCAGGCCCTTTTAAAAGAGATCTAGGAGAAGCACAAAAAGTGGTTTCTGACTCATTCATTCGCCCAACACGTGTTTTAGAAGGAGCCCATTATGCACCGTCTAGCTGAACAAACAATAACGACCGGCCACAAATACTGGCACTCTGGCAGAGTTCTACCCATTTTGCAGATGAGGAAACTGGGGCCAACAGGGATCTGTGCTACATCCAAGGCTACACAGCTAGTAAATGGAGAGCCAGGATCTCCACCTAGCTGGCAGCCTCCAAAGCTGTGGACGTCATAGACTTCCAGCCTGGGAGCAACCAGAGGTTGCTTGAACAGGCCACTAAAGTCTCCTTGAACAGGCCGATAGCTTTATCCAAGGAAAAATGGAGAAGGGTGGAAGGAGGAATAACAGACTCCTGCTGACATTCCCACTGCTTCGGTGCCTGGGGGGGCCCTGACTTACCTGTGGCACTGTCGATTCCGGGCCATGACCTAGGACAGAAAAGAGAACCAAGGTAAGCGTCTGCTGCTTTCAGTTCATCGTCCTCCCCAGAGGAGCAGGTAGTCACCGAAGGCAGGTCACAAATCAAGTTATAGAGCACTTCCTTTGTGCTTGTGCTGTTCTAGACCCAAAGGAACAGCTCATTACAGAGAATTTAGAAAAATAGAGACGTGCATCTAGGAAAAAAATGGTCAACACCACAGGTAATATTTCGGCGAGGCTCAGGCATATGTGCGCATGTGCGTATGAGGATGCCTGCGTGCATTGTGATATATAGATGCCTAAAAATGATATGAAAGAATATGTAGGCTCCTGCAGATATAGACAACAGACGTGTGAACCCATACTGGAGGGAGGGGAGGGAGGGATGAATTGCGAGATTGGGACTGACATGTATACACTACCATGGGTGAAGTATACTGACCCTGCTATAAAGCACAGGAAGCTCAAACTCAGGGCTTCGTGATGACCTAGAGGAGACGGATGGGGAAGGTGGGACGGGGGGACCAAGAGGGAGGGGATATATGTATACATACAGCTGATTCCCTTCACTGTACAGAAGAAGCTAACATGACATTGTAAAGCAATTGTACCCCGATAAAAACTGCGTTGTAGATCTTTAACTGTTACTAAAAAACATGCTGTTTATCTCGTGTGTGATTTCTGGAGGGGGAAATTAGGTTCTTGCTCCCTTTTGCAACTGTACATCACGTTGCATTGTGGACCCCTGATTGCATTTTGAATCCGATCGCTGAGTATGTCCTTGGAGAGACTCCATCAAGTGCAGTGGAAGTGTCTGACAATGATAATGTGAGCCTTCTTAGCTCCTTGTTTCATATCAGTCACATGCCTTCCGGACGGTTTGCATCAATCTTTCAATCTATATTCTTGTTTAGAGTGAGGGGTGATCATCTCATCACATCTTACCACTGTTAAATCCACGACCATTTAAAACCATTTAAAACAACTTTTTCTTCTTGCTACTTGATTCTTTTTATCTGTTTCACTTCCTTGATGACTAGTGAGGATGAATTGTTATTTATTTTTTCCAAATAGTTTCAGGCCTTTGCATGTCTTCAGTGGTGAAGTTATCTGGGAAGACCAACGAGGTCTTCTTCTGGTCACCACATTCTCCCTTGGGCAGTGTGCTTTTGGAAGCTCCTCTTCCCTAGATTTCGGGCAATGATCTGAAAGGCCCTGGGGTAATGAAAGCTCTGAAGGATGAGCCTGCTGTGAGCTTAGTTGTTTGTGCCTTTAATAACCCTTGGTCTTTGCAGGGTACCTATCCTCCGAGGCTCTCGAAGTGCGTCACAGGAGCAATTAATTGAGCATCACAACACATGCCGGGTGTAAATATTTATGAGGTCTCGTTGGTGGTGGCTGGGATACCGGGCACAGAAGAGTTAAGCTGGGAGATCATAGTCACCAGGAGATCACAGCCCACGAGTCCCACTTCCAGCTCAGCCTATTGCCCTCTTCTTATAATGTTCATGCCTCAAAAGATTCTGTGAGGTCGCTACCACTGTTCCAAGTTCATGGAGGAAATGTGGGGTTCACAGGGCTCCATGGCTCATCCCATCCTGCCAAGATTGAAGGAATTGCCACCTGCCTGTGGGACAATGCCCCTCCCCGCCCCGCCCCGATATCCTTGCCACCTACCCTGGCCCTTGCCTGCAGGCGCTGGCCAGTCATGCTTTGGAAGGACTGTGCGCTGCCCTGAGGTACCCTGTGGTTCGCTCTTGGCTCTCTTTCAAGTTGCTCGAGATCCTGCAGAAATTAACAGTAAATCAGCCAGGAAGAAGCAGATCATTTATCTGGGGCCTGAGAGCTCTCTCTTGACACTTTCCACACATGGCCTCTTCCCTGACATCTTGGTCTTTGATTAATGCCACGAAAGGCTCCCTAGAGTCGCAACTCCTGACGTGTGACATGGAGATGATATATTCCTGCGACGGTACAGGCAGCTTGATGCAGGCGTGGCGGGCTGTGGACAGAAGGCAGCGTGTGAGCACAGGCAGGATGTGGTCCTGACCCTGGGACATTGAGAATGAGGCACCCTCTTCCTGGGACTGGAGGAAGAGCTTCAGGTTTTAAATTAAGATTTCTTTCTCTGTCTAATCTTGGCCTCACCCCCATTTTTACTTTATTTTTAAAAATTTATTTATTTACTTATTTCATTTTTGGCTGAGTTGGATCTTTGTCGCTAAGCGAGCGTTTCTGTAGTTGTGGCGAGCGGGGCTTTCACTGCAGTTGCCGTGCCCAGCCTTTTCATTGCGGTAGCTTCTCTTGGTGCACAGCACTGGCTCTAGGCATGTGGACTTCAGTAGCGGTGGCTCCCGGCTCCAGAGCGCAGTCACAGCAGTTGTGGTGTACGGGCTTGGCTGCTCCGTGGCAGGTGGGATCTTCTCAGATTAGGGATTGAACCTGTGTCTCCCGCATTGGCAGGTGGATTCTTTCCCACTGAGCCACCAGGGAAGCCCTCGCCCACCCAGTTTTTAGACTCAAAGACCATCAACGTCTGAAAGCACGTTGGAAATAATGTCCAATTTGTGGTTGCAGGTTTCAGATTCTTGGAGGCTGGACAGGTCTTGGGATGCTAAAAAGAGCATATCTGGAGGGAAAAACACCTGTTCAGGCATTGAGCAGGGCTCAGCTCTGGCCTGTGGGCTTTCCCTGCTTTGCAGATGCAACTAAAACTTAGAAGTCACGTGTCTAAAGCGACATGGAAATCCACAGGAATGGCCTTATTATTCACCAGCCGAGGCAACAACTTAGCCCGCCAGGCTCCCTGCCTCTGGAAGCTTCCTCCCAATTGTAAAACCATCTGCAAGTGGTTTATCTGCTGACTCCTCTTGGTGGGGCCCCAAAGCCACGGTGCTCATTCATATGTCATATCCTCCGGGACCGTGCACCCCAGGGTCCTCTGTGCGTCAATGCAAGCCAGATGAATTAGCAGAGGAAGCAGCCAGGCAGGAATGATGTTGTTATTCCAGCTGAGCCCAAAAGCCCAGGGTGGGGGCGGGGTGGGGAGGGGGAGGGAGGCTGCAAGAAGGGGTCTGGGGAGGCGTCCTGGACTCCAGGGGTATGTCTGGCTGGAGTGCAGACCACGTCTCAACACTGGGAGCTGACAAGCACTCTGAAAAGGCTCCTGTGTTAACACTCTTCACAGCCTGACAGCCCAGGGTGATTAATGAAGGATGCCGCTCGCAGACTTCCTGGAGATTTGATGCATTCTCTCTGTGCTCAAGCAAGGCCCATGGTTAGCAAGCTGCCTCTTGCCAGGGAGTGACAAGGATACTCCCTGGCTTGCTGTCGTCAACAGCATCCATCACGTGGCCACGTGTGAACAGGCTGCAGCTGAATGGTGTGTCGCTTGGCAGCCGCCCCTCTGCCCTCCCGACCCTTCTGCTCCTTTTGGTATCTGGGCCCCGAGGAAAGCAGCTGTCCCTCTCTATTTCTGCTTGGACAGGCAGGTGTCCACATGGTGGGCAGGGCAGTTCACGGGGTATGGAGTGAACAAAGCTGGCCTCCAGAGGTTGGTGGTTTTCAATATTTAAGGCTCATTACAAATGAAGATGTTTAATTTCTGAGTTAGTTTGAATTTTTAATACTTCTTAATAATTTAAAAGGTTTAATCATTTTTAACTTTTCGAGGGTCCTAGATTAAACTCCCCTGCCTTGCTGCCTGGGAGAGCTGGGTCTGATGGAGTGGGCAGGGTACACGCATGTTGTCTTATCCATGGGAACAAAGTTTGGATGGTGTGTTATTCCGGTCCCATAGAGACGGGACTTAATCCTGTCTCCAGGGTCAGGCTCCTGGCTTGGAGATTAATTCCTCGTCACCCTCTCGAGTCTGGTGGGCCCCGCTGGGTCTCCCCAGGCACCTGCTGCTGGTCCAGAATGCGGCAGCAAAACCCCTGGGAAGTGGTTGGGGTGATTTCATCCCCTCTCCCAAACCTCCAGGATTAACTGGCTCAGCTCCATACCTCATTGAAAGCTCTGCTTCTGAAATAGAAGGATTACTTTAGAATAAAGTTCTCTGATTTTGGGGAAAATGACTGATCTTTTTAATAGCCACTACCTCTAGTAGCTCTGCTGGTGAAGAATCACCTGCATTGCAGGAGGTCCTGGTTCAATTCCTGGGTCAAGAAGATCTGCTAGAGAAGGGTTAGGCTACCCACTCCAGTATTCTTGGGATTCCCTGGTGGTTTAGCTGGTAAAGACTCCACCTCCAATGTGGGTAGACCTGGATTTGATCCCTGGGTTGGGAAGATCCCCTCTAGTATTCTGGCCTGGAGAATTTCATGGACTGTATAGTCCATGGGGTTGCAAACAGTCAGACATGCCTGAGCAACTTTCACTTTTTAAACTCATTTTAGGAGCTTCCTGGTAGCTCAGTGGTAAAAAAAAATCCGTCTGCCAATGCAGGAGATGCAGGTTTGATCACTGGGTCGGGAAGATCCCCTGGAGAAGAAAATGGCAACCCCCTCCAGTATTCTTGCTTGGAGAATCCCATGGACAGAGGAGCCTTGTGGGCTACAGTCCATGGTGTCACAAAAGAACTGGACACAATTTAATGAGTAAAAACAACAGCAAAATTCATTTTAAATATAAAACAAAAAGGAGTGAAGGCGGAGGTCAAGTTTCTAAATTCATTCCCTTCTTCTTGCTCTATCTGCAGCATGTCGGGAGCTCATTTCACTCACACTTATTGCAGTTCTTGTTGGACAGTATCTTGGTATCAGCATCAGGGCTACGATGGGATATTAGTGCCGCATTTCCCACCTGATGGGCCCAGCCTCTTCTCTCCACCTCCCTGAGGGATGGGGAGGGTTTGCATCAGGGAGACACGCGGGCAGAGGTGTGGAAACGCACAGGGAGCTTGGAGGCAGGGAACCTGAGGGATAAGCTGGAAGGACTGTGTTGACCTCTAGGTGGTGTGATGCGTCTCAGTGCAGAGGATAAAGGATGCTCAGAGCCGCATCTCAGGAAAGTGACACCAGAGCACACATGTCCGAGTGGAGAGGGAAGGACAGGGGTGTAACAGTTTCAGGAAGAGGTGTGACAGCCTCAGCAGGGTGGGTTTTTATTTTTCTCCAACATGGGCACCCAAACCCTGCTCTGATCACCTGGCACCTGGAACCCACACTCTTATGACCAGAGCGGAGCCCAGCTCCCCTTCTCAAACTTCCTACCCCAGGCCCTTAGCTCCTAAAGGGGAGACCAGGTACCTAACACAGTGCCTGGAATGCGGCTTATGCACACAAGCATGTTGTTGAATGAGCACAGAGGAGGGAAGGGGCGAGTGGATGACGGCGAGGCAGGCGGCAGGGAAACACAGGTGAGAGAACAACCCCGGAGTGAGACAGCCTCGAGCCCCACCACAGCCCATGTCTGGGTTCACACGCACACTCGGCCTCCCCCAGAGAGGCCTGCAGGGTGTCTACCACGTAGGAACCTGGTCCATGGGTGGGCATGCAAGTCCCCCCTGGGGACTGGTTCCAGTTTTCATTACAAATTTGACGTTGGAGAATAAGGAATGACTCCTTATTCCTTTGAAGCAGATGAAATTCACACCAAGGTGGAATCAGATCAAGTCTCGTATTTAATAAGTGAATAACGGTTCCTTCCTTTTTGGGGGAAGGTGATGGAAATGTTCTTTTAAAAATGGAAGTATAATTGATTTACAATGATCCAGGTGTACAGCAACAGGCTTCATTTATATATATATATATATATATATATGTATATATATATATATATACTTTTTCAGAGTCTTTTCCACTATAGGTTATTATAAGATATTGAGTATAGTTCCTGGTGCTATACAGTAGGTCGTATTGTTTATCTACACATATCTGCTAATACCCAATTCCCAATTCATCCCCCCTCCCTTTCTTCTTAGTGGGGCTTCCCCGGTGCCTCAGATGGTAAAGAATCCACATACAATGCTTGAGACCCATGTTTGACCCCTGAGTCAGGAAGATCCCTTGGAGAAGGGAATGACTACCCACTCCTGTATTCTTGCCTGGAAAATTCCATGGACAGAGGAGTCTGGCGGGCTATAGTCCATGGGGTCTCAAAAGAGTCAGACACGACAGAGCAACTAACACTACCCCCTTGGTAAACATAATAAGTTTGTTTTCCACGTCTATGAGTCTATTTCTGTTTCATAAATAAGTTCACTGTATCATTTTTTTCAGATCCCACATATTAGTCAATATCATATAATATTTGTCCTTCTCCATCTGACTTATTTCACTTAATACAATAATCTCCAGCTTCACCCATGTTGCTGCGAATGCATTGCTTCATTCTTTTTTACGGCTAAGTGGTATTCCATTCTGGGTGTATATCACATCTTCTTTATCCATTCATCTGTGGATGGACACGTAGGTCGCTTCCAAGTCTTGGCTGTTGTGAATAGTAAGCAGTACTGCAGTGAACTTTGGGGTGGACATATCTTTTTGAAATAGAGTTTTTGTCTTTTCTGGTTGTATGCCCAGGAGTAGGATTTCTGGATCATATGGTAGCTCTATTTTAAGTTTTTAAGGAACCTCCACACGGTTCTCCATAGTGGCTGCACAAATTTACATTCGCTCCAACAGCATAGGAGGATTATGGATTCATATTTTTGTGAAAGATATCCTTGACTAGGCCTGAGAATCTTCTCTTTTCTATTTTGTTTTTACGGAGAAATATTTGGGAGGATGCAACTCCCTGAAGTGATCCCGAGAAAGACACCACCAGGGTTTGATCTCATTCTGAACCATGAAATGCTCATACCCCCCACCACACTCTTGGCTGGGGCCAGCCTAGTCTGACTCTCACCTCCTCGGCCTCCTACCCTACCAGGGTCCCAGAGCCTTCCCTCCCCTGAGCTTCTATGTCAGCCCTTCCAGCTCTAATTGTACACTTCGTGTAGCTCAAAGCAGTGTATAGTTATTAACTTCTTACGTAAATCTCATATTAAATTACACTTTTCCTTCTTTCCTCAACTAGACTGTAAGTTTTTGGGGACAGAAAGCATGTCCTGTGAGCTACAATCTCTTCCATATATGTTATCTAAGCTCCTGACAAACATTGAAAGAGGAAAACAAATTCATTTGGCAGTTTGATGGTCATACAGCAGACGAGTGAGCGGTGCAGAGCGCGGTGCTTTGCCAGGACGACTTTAGCTCCTGTGGGCAGAGCAACACCAGGATCTACTGTCCCCTCCACCCTCCACATGCTCTCTGTCCCTCTCCTGTTTGTTCTGCCATCTCTCCCTGTTTCTCTCTCTCTTTTTCGGCTGTGCAGCCTCGCTTGTGGGATCTCAGTTCCTCGACCAGGGATAGAACCTAGGCCCTCGGCAGCAAAAGTGCCAAGTCCTAACCACTGAACTGCCAGGCAGTTCCCTTCTCTTTCTTTTCGTTTTTCCATCCTTCTTGCTCTGTGAAAAGTTTCTTTTATCACCTATTTCAGGATCCAGTCTCTGCCAGGTTCTGGGAGGAGTACAAGCTCATAGCATCCTGGGGTATCCTGACTTTATCTACTTCCTTCTCACTCTTCTTATTCCCTTCAGCCGTGTGTATTGAGCATCTTCCACATAGGAGCTTACGCAGGAGCTCCTTGCAGAACACCACAGAGAGCTGGCGGGACAGCACGCTCTCCCGTGCATCCTCTGAAAGCACCTGGCACCCTCCGTAAAGCTCTCAGCTTGGGGGAATTTTTAGGAAGGACACTTTCTGCACAGTGAGGGGACCAGAGGGAACAGAAGTGATTCTTAACATCTCTCTCAGTGCCGCAGATCCTCAGAGCGGCTGAAGAACAGGAAGGGCAAAACCAGGGAAGCCAAGCGCAGACCTACTGCAGTGGCCGCCCACCCCGAGCTGAGCTGTGATCTCAGGGGTGCCTGGCAAGGACCGGCAGGGGGCCTCCCAGTGCACTGAATAGATCAGGGAAGCCGTCTCCCTGAGGACCGGCCTCCTGGGACCTGAGAATTGACAGCCAGCTCCACCTGGTCCCCTGGAGTTAGCTATTGCTGCAGGTATTAACTGGAGAAGGCACTGGCAACCCACTCCAGTGCTCTTGCCTGGAAAATCCCATGGACGGAGGAGCCTGGTAGGTTGTAGTCCATGAGGTCGCTGAGGGTTGGACACGACTGAGCGACTTCACTTTCACTTTTCACTTTCATGCACTGGAGAAGACAATGCCAACCCACTCCAGTGTTCTTGCCTGGAGAATCCCAGGGACGGGGGAGCCTGGTGGGCTGCCGTCTATGGGGTGGCACAGAGTCGGACACGACTGAAGCGACTTAGCAGCAGCAGCAGGTATTAATGGCAGGAGAGAAAAATCTCTAGACAATGAAGTGATGCGTTGGGCAGAGTATGAATGTGGGAAACGTGAGCGATGCTGTTAGGAATGGCCTCGTCAGGAATGGGGACGGAAACAGAGCCCTGCACTTGGAGTGTGAACCTTGGCTTTGCTCCTCCCTAGAAAGTGGGCTTGAGAAAGCCCTCTGGCTCCCGAGCCTGACCACCTCCCGAGCTCACGCGGCCCGAGTCTGCTTCAGTCCCCGCATGCGGCACAGTGGCCCGTGTTCTGTTACAAGTGATCTCTCACAGGTGAGGACAGCATTCTCTCCCATTTCCACCCCACCCTCCTGTACCCGTCTTATATCGTCTTCTTTCCATCTCATTTACCTAGTTGAGAGGGCTGAGCCCAGAGGCCTCTTACTCCAGCTCCAAAGCTTGCACTCTTGGTAACAATGTTTGATGCCGAGGTTCTCAAATGTGCCCAGCAATCATCATCACTGGGAGGCCTTGTTTAATCCAGGTGCTCAGACTCTAAAACCCAAGTGTCTGATTCAGCGGTGGGGCTGAGGACCTACACTTCCAAGCAGTTCCCAGATATGCTGATACTGCTGGTCCAGGGACCAGCTCTAAGAATCGCCGCTAGGAATCTTCGTGATTGGGGATGTCCTTCTCAGGACATGTCCGCTCGAAGAATCGCCGCTGGAGGCTTCGTGATTGTGGGTGTGGATGCCCTTTCTCAGGACATGTGCTCCTTCTTCATAGTGGAGTCTTGACAGGGGTAGGTTTGAGACTCACAGGAACAGAAAACTTAGAACCCAGAACAGGCCCTGGATTTGAAGTCAGACTCTGAATCCAGATCCAGCTCTTACTAGTTACCGGCTCTGTGGCTGTGACCGAGACGCGGTGCCTCTCTCGGGCTTTCTTTCCTCATCTGTTAAATGGGAATGATCACAGTGGGTTGGCAAAAAGTTCATTGGGGTTTTTCTGTGACATCTTCCCAAACTTTCTGGCCAACTCGATACCTGTTTCAGAGGATTAAATGCTGAAGTTTCTTTTATGGAGAGTCTGGCACTTGTTAGGCTTTCAGCTATTGATTCAAGTTTGGACTCCACTGGAAAACATTAGTGACGGTGCTTCTGTTTCTGCCCACATGGGGGAGTGGTGGGTGTTGAGGACTCCACCAGGTAGATTCCATGGGCTGTTCTAAAAAACATTTGTCTCAGTCTTGTGGACGGGTCATGGGTAACGGACAGGTATGTGATCTGGTGTTTTTCTTGGATAGTCTTCTGGGCTATATCACCTTCGTGAAACCCCAGCACCGAGCTTTGCATTCTACCTTGCATATTGCCAGGAGGTCCGTGCATGTTTGAGTTTGGGGTGGGTGGGGGAGGACAGCCCTTCTGTACCTGTCGCTGGAGTTGACCCCTACACCTAACTGAGGGATGGCAGTCATGAGGTCAGGGACGCAGAGCCAGGGTTGCTTCAGAGATTGGTGATATTTATCCTCCTCAGGCCTATTGTTTGCTATACACCTCAGCCTCAGGGAAGTTATTCGCTATCTCCAGCCTGTGTTCTTCTCTTTGTGAGAATGTGACTGCTAGGCTGCAGTGTGACACTACCTATTGAGATTTTTTATTCTCATTTTTTAAAACTGGAGTATAATTGATTTACAGTTACTGGCAAGGACTCATTGCTTAGTCAGTGAAGAGTCTCCCTGCATTGCAGGAGACCTGGGTTTGATCCCTGGGCCTGGAAGATCCTCTGGAGAAGGAAATGGCAACCCACTCCAGTATTCTTGCCTGGAGAACCCCATGGACAGAGGGGCCTGGCAGGCTATAGTCTATGGGGTTGCAGAGTTGGACACGACTTAGCGACTAAAGCACCAACCACCACCACTGAGTCAGTTATACACATATATACATCCAATCTCTTTTTAAGATTCTGCTCCTGTATAGGCCATTACAGAGTACTGAGTAGAGTTCCCTGTGCTAAACAGTAGGTCCTTATTAGCTATCTCTGGTTCCTCTGCCTTTTCTAAAACCAGCTTGAACATCAGAAAGTTCACGGTTCACGTATTGCTGAAGCCTGGCTTGGGGAATTTTGAGCATTACTTTACTAGCATGTGAGATGAGTGCAACTGTGCAGTAGTTTGAGCATTCTTTGGGATTGCCTTCCTGATTTGCCTCTTGAGAAATCTGTATGCAGGTCAGGAAGCAACAGTTAGAACTGAGCATGGAACAACAGACTGGTTCCAAATAGGAAAAGGAATACGTCAAGGCTGTATATTGTCACCCTGCTTATTTAATTTCTATGCAGAGTACATCATGTGAAACACTGGACTGGAAGAAACACAAGCTGGAATCAAGATTGCCGGGAGAAATATCAATCACCTCAGATATGCAGATGACACCACCCTTATAGCAGAAAGTGAAAAGGAACTAAAAAGCCTCTTGATAAAAGTGAAAGTGGAGAGTGAAAAAGTTGGCTTAAAGCTCAACATTCAGAAAATGAAGATCATGGCATCTGGTCCCATCACTTCATGGGAAATAGATGGGGAAACAGTGGAAACAGTGGCAGACTTTATTTTTTTGGACTCCAAAATCACTGCAGATGGTGACTGCAGCCATGAAATTAAAAGATGCTTACTCCTTGGAAGAAAAGTTATGACCAACCTAGATAGCATATTCAAAAGCAGAGACATTACTTTGCCAACAAAGGTCTGTCTAGTCAAGGCTATGGTTTTTCCAGTGGTCATGTATGGATGTGAGAGTTGGACTGTGAAGAAAGCTGAGCACTGAAGAATTGATGCTTTTGAACTGTGGTGTTGGAGAAGACTCTCGAGAGTCCCTTGGACTGCAAGGAGATCCAACCAGTCCATTCTGAAGGAGATCAGCCCTGGGATTTCTTTGGAAGGAATGATGCAAAAGCTGAAACTCCAGTACTTTGGCCACCTCATGGGAAGAGTTGACTCATTGGAAAAGACCCTGATGCTGGGAGGGATTGGGGGCAGGAGGAGAAGGGGACGACAGAGGATGAGATGGCTGGATGGCATCACTGACTCGATGGACGTGAATCTGAGTAAACTCCAGGAGTTGGTGATGGACAGGGAGGCCTGGCGTGCTGCGATTCATGGGGTTGCAAAGAGTCGGACATGACTGAGCGACTGAGCTGAACTGAACTATCAGCTATCTGTTTATATATGTGCCGTGAGTGCCATGCTAAGTTGTTTCAGTCGTGTACGACTCTGTGAAACCCTATGGACTGTAGCCCGCCAGGATCCTCTGTCCATGGGATTCTTCAGGCAAGAATCCTGGTGTGGGTTGCCATGCCCTCCTTCAGGGGCTCTTCCCAATCCAGGGATCAAACCCAGGTCTTTTAGGTCTCCTGCATTGGCAGGCAGGTTCTTTACCACTAGCGCCGCCTAGAAAGCCCCTATTTATGTATAGTAGTGTGTATACGTCAATCCCAATCTCCCAGCTTATCTCCCCTCTTTTCCCCTTGGTAACCATTAGCGTGTTTTCTACATCTGTGGCTAGATTTCTGTTTTACAAATAGGTTCATTTGTGCCAGTTTTTTAGATTCCACTTACAAGCGATTTCATATGATATTTACCTTTCTCGGCATATAAGCTCTTAAAATAGCACCTAGCCCGTGGCAAGCACTCAGCACCTGTTGGCCTTTGTTATTTATTGAGAACCTACTGTGTTCCAGGCGTGCTGCAGAGGTCAGGCATTTATTCCCCAAACACAAGCACTACCTTATATCCGGGGGATTGATGGTGGGTAAGACAGTGTACTCTTGCTTTTCTTTTCTTTTTTTTCATGTTGCTTGTGGGATCTTATGTCCCCAGCCATGGACTGAACTGGGCCCTCAGCAGTGAAAGTGTGGGAGTTCTAAGCACCTGACTGCCAGTTAATTCAGTCTGCTCTTGTTTCCAAGTACCATTTCTAAAAGAAGCAAGGCATTGGAATGGGGCTTGTCCGAGTGAGGCCACTCAGCTGGGGAGCAGAGCCTATTCTGTCTTTTGGTCCTGCCCATGTGGGGTGCTGCCCTTACTGCTTCATCACCAGACGCTGATAATTATCACTTGAGAGGAGAATGAAAGCATCCATTTACTAGTTCTGAAAGTATGGTGGTAGATCCAAATCTGTAGTTTTTAGACATTTTGATTTGATTTGTAGATCTCAGATACTAATTTATATTCATATAATACTTTCATTATAAAATATGTAGCGGTACAAAGATTTGTATGTATATAGGAGTTTTTTTTTCTTTTTAATTTGGGTTTATAAATGGTTTGGAACAGGTTGCAGAAACATCGTCTGTTGCTCTTTTTAATATATCTCGAGGATGCTATGACACATCCTGAAATAATTTGCTTCGGAAAAAAGCACTGCTCTCTCTCTTTTGCAGATGTAACTGTAAATATTACTTTGAGGTATGTAATTGCTGCAACCGTCTCCATTTGAAGGAAGACTTCTAACCTGTCCATCTCCCATCTCTTGCTATTATCAAGAAATCAGAAATATTGACTTAAAAGGCATTATTCAAATGTGTTGAATGTAAACACTGAAGAAGTCTGAGAACAGCCACAAATTTTCCTTTGCTTAATGCAGCCTTGAAAATATTTCAAGTATTCTGTTTTACAGGCATGCATTCACTCTGCTTAGGGAAAATATAACTTCAAGCACATCTTAGCATGCCAAGAACACTTCTGGTGCCTGGCACTTAGTAGGAACTGAATGGATGGTTGAAGGTTGACTTGAGTTGAAGTTCGCTGGGATGCAAGTCTTGCTATGACACCTGGAAACGCTTGTGTTCCTTTAGGTATACAGACAGCTCTGGCAGGACTTGGTGAGGGGCTCTGGCTAGGGGCAGGCAGGCCTACAACCCTTCTGGGCAATGGGGCATTGCTCAGAATCAGACCTGGCTCAACGCAGAGCTAGAGCTGGCTTCACAATTGGTCCCTTGTCACTCATTTCATCGAGTGGCCCTCCTTCTGAGCTCTCAGACTTGGCTGCGAGCCCCTTGGAGACAGGACTCTGCCTCTCATTTCAGCATTTTCAAGAGCCTGTCCTAATGCCATAATTGCTCATAAATGTTTCGCTCAACTGAAAGAAAAAGGAAAGAAACTAAGTGGGCACATGGCTCCCTCTAGTCTCCTCACTTCTGAGACCTGGCTGTGAACTCATGGCCGGATCCTCCCATGATTCATCACTTAAATCATTCAGCAGCTGAAGGATGCAAGCTTTCCCCTCAAAGGCTGTCTCCTGGGCTGTTTAGAGACCCAGGTGGGCGGTGGAAATAGCCCTGGTCTGAAATGCTATGGATGACTGGGCGGTGCTTTTTAAAAATTTTTAATTTTTTTATTGGCTGTTTTACCTTACACATAATCTTTGAATTTTTTTTAATGGAAGTATAGTTGAATTACAATGTTTGTAAATTACTGCTGTACAACAAAGTGAGTCAGTTATATATGTGTGTGTGTGTGTGTATAGGGGGGTTCCCACGTAGCTCTAGTGGTAAAGAACTCGCCTGCCAATGAAGATGTAAGACATGTGGGTTTGATCCCTGGGTTGGGAAGATCCCCTGGAGTAGGAAATGGCAACCCACTCCAGTATTCTTGCCAGGAGAATCCATATGGACAGAGAAGTCTGGTGGGCTACAGTCTATGGGGCCACAAAGAGTCAGACATGACTGAAGTGACTTATCACATACTCATGCATATATATATATAATATATATATATATAATATAATATATATAATATATATATATAATTCTTTTTTATATTCCTTTCCATTATGGTTTATCACAGGATAGTGACTCTACTTCCTTGTGCTATACAGTGGGACCTTGTCTATCCATCCTATATATAATAGCTTACCTCTGCTAACCCCAGCTCCCACTGCATCCCTCTCCCATAACCAACACTTGCATCACTCACATACTGGCAGTCTGGAAGTTCAACCTACGTCAAGTCCCTTCTTGTTCTAGATCTCGGTCTCCCTGTGACGTCTAAGATCACTGAGAGCAATATGTGTCTATCCCATTAACAATATGTGTGTGCGTGTGTGTGTGTGTGTGTGTGTGTGTGTGTGTGTGTGTGTGTGTGCTGGTCAGCTCACTTGCCACAGCATCAAAAGTTTCACTCCTTTATTCATGAACAAAGAAATATTCTGACCTATTTTTCGGCAGAGTGAAGTTCTGGAATTTCAAATCACTGGATCCTTCTTTGGCTATTTTTCTATTGCCCCTGTGATGAAAGAAAATAGATTATCGTCAGGAAATAGCAAGAAGTGAGGGGAAAAATTAATTAAGTGCATTCATTCATAGAAATAACCATTCAGTGAGATGTAAGTAATTAACGTCTCACACGTAATTTCAAATCTCTCTTTGCATTTTCAGTGGAGTTAAACAAAATCTGGAAATGTCCTACATGATCCAACCAATCCATCCGAAAGGAAATTAGTCCTAAATATTCATCAGAAGCACTGATGTTGAAGCTGAAACTCCAGTACTTTGGCCACTTGATGCAAAGAACTGACTCATTTGAAAAGACCCTGATGCTGGGGAAGATTGAAGGTGGAAGGAGAAGGGGATGACAGAGGATGAGGTGGTTTGATAGCATTACCGACTCAATGGACATGAGTTTGAGTGAACTCCGGGAGTTGGTGAAGGACAGGGAGGCCTGGTGTCCCGCAGTTCATGGGGACGCAAAGACTTGGACACGACTGAGCGACTGAACTGAGCTGAACTGAACCTGAACAGTGAGCAGTTAAGTTTATTTGTTTTTAAAACACATGAAAAGAACAGAGAACAGTAGAAGGTTTAACATTAGAAGAGGTTCTCTCCCTTTCTCCCCCTCCCTTTCCAGTTATTCGGAATGGAGTTTTGCTTGCTAATCATAAGGAACATCACAGTCTGCCCACCCCACAGTCTTCCTCTCCACCAGCTTGTTCTGGCTCAAATCATTCCTTAGGGTTCCAGGTTTTAGCAACACATTGAAAAAAATGTACCATATTGAAAGAGTTATAAAGTCTCAGTATATCACAGAAAATATTATTTAAGAATGTTTATCATACCAGGTCAAAACTGTTTGCTTTGCATTAAACTGGTAACTGACCTTGGAAGGAGATGGTCAACGTTTCCACAAACTGGTCTTGGCATTTGTGAGCCTGCGTTGATGATTCTGTATATGGCAGTAGTATAGGTAGTTATGCACCATTTTCAAGACCTCAAACATCTAAGACCAGCTGTCCTTCCTGTGGGCCGTTCAGCCTGCCTCATCCACATAGTAAAAGAAATCCAATGAGCAAGTTTAAATGGCTGCTCTATTGCTTATCTCTGATCCTCATCAAGTGCCCCCAGGGAAGCAACACAGGTAGTTTACTTAACAGCGAACTCAGCACATCTCGAAAAAAGGGGAAGTGCCATAGGCTGGTGGGGAAACTGAGGCACAGAGTGCCAGTGGGTGAGCAAATTAATTGTTCTTGTAATCACCTTGTCCTCTGCTGAGAAAGAGCATATCACCTCGCAGGAGCCAGGTTCTCTACTTAACTATCCACTTATCACTTCTGGTTTTATAATTTTTGGCTATTTTTGCTTTCCTTTTCCTCCTTGGCACCTCCCTCCTGAGTGGTCAGTTGACAAAACTCGTCCAGTCCTCCTTCACATGTCTTCTTGTTCCATCCCTTTCTCACACTCTCTCTTCTCAGGACCAAGGAGTTTTCAGGTAGCTCTAACAGAAGTCAGTTCTGCATAGCTGAATCAGTATATACTGGCTGTAGTATATTGAAGGGTGTCTACAGAAAGATGCATCTATCAAAACTGAATTATTTGAGAAGAGGGTCTTTGACAATGTAATTAAGATGAGATCTTGAGATGAAATTGTTCTGGATTAGGGTGGCCTTGTATTCAAAGTTGGGCTTCCCAGCTGGCTCAGTGGGTAAAGAATCTGCCTGCAATGTGGGAGCTGAAGGAGACTTTGGTTTGATCCCTGGGTCATTAGGATACCCTGGAGGAGTGCATGGCAGCCCACTCCAGTATTCTTGCCTAGAGAATCCCATGGACAGAGGAGCCTGGCGGGCTACAGTGCATGGGGTCACAAAGAGCTGGACACGAGTAAAGCTACTGAGCATGCACACACATACCATATCTAAGAACAGGTTTTCTAAGAAAAGAAGACCATAGGAGAAGACACACAAGAGAAGGGCATGTGCCATCCCACGGGAAGATGGAGACAGAGATTGGGGTGATGGTGCCACAAGCCAAGGAGCTTCTGGAGCACCCGAAGCTGGAGGAAGACAGGAAGGATCCTACGCTAGAGGCTTCAGAGGAGACACAGCCCTCGGGATTGATTTCAGTCTTCTGGGCTCCAGAACAGTGAGAGAATACCTTTCTGTTGTTTTAAACCCCATGGTTGATTTAAGCCACTATAGCCCTGCTGCTGTTGCTGCTAAGTCGCTTCAGTCATGTCCGACTCTGTGCGACCACATAGATGGCAGCCCACCAGGCTCTGCCTTCCCTGGGATTCTCCAGGCAAGAACACTGGAGTGGGTTGCCATTTCCTTCTCCAATGCATGAAAGTGAAAAGTGAAAGTGAAGTCGCTCAGTTGTGTCCGACTCTTCACAACTCCATGGACTGCAGCCTATCAGGCTCCTCCATCCATGGGATTTTCCAGGTAAGAGTACTGGAGTGGGGTGCCATTACCTTCTCCCACTATAGCCCTGCTACTGCTACTGCTAAGTCACTTCAGTCATGTCCAACTCTGTGTGACCCCATAGACGGCAGCTCACCAGGCTTCCCCGTCCCTGGGATTCTCCAGGCAAGAACACTGGAGTGGGTTGCCATTTCCTTCTCCAATGCATGAAAGTGAAAAGTGAAAGTGAAGTCACTCAGTCGTGTCCGACTCTTAGCGACCCCATGGACTGCAGCCTACCAGGCTCCTCCGTCCATGGGATTTCCCAGGCAAGAGTACTGGAGTGGGGTGCCATTGCCTTTTAGAGGACCCAATACACAGAACATCTAACCCAACCCATCCTAAAGTACAGAAAATAAATAAGACCCAAATCTCCAGCAGGACAAAACCAGAAGTATAATGACAAAAATGCATATAGTCTAGAAGGAAAAAGAAATAAATGGGAACATCTTTAAGTGAGGGGATAGTCAAGGAAGGCTTCCACAGACTGATGGATGAGGTGCATGCAAAGTCGCTTCAGTTGTGTCCACCTCCTTGTGACCCCGTAAACTGTAGCCTGCCAGGCTCCTCTGTCCATGGGATTATCCAGGCGAGAATACTAGAGTGGGTTGCCATTTCCATTTCCAGGGGATCTTCCTGATCTACAGATAGAACCCGAATCTCTTACATCTCCTGCATTGGTAGGCAGGTTCTTTACCACTAGTACCAGCTGGTAAGCCCAATGAATGAGGATGTGCAGCATTTTCCAGACTGATGACGAGGTGAGCTGGAAGGTGGACAGTGAGGCGGGGCAACCTATTTTGGGGCAGATGCCTGCCCCAAGCTTTCCTGGCCATTTCCCTCTAATTTTTCACCTTTCCCAGTATTCCCAGGTACACCCAAGATGTCAGGGACAGTCTGACCAGCACAGATGAAAAGCTACCATTTCTTCTGCTGTGAAATGACACTTCTCTTAATAAGCACTGAGAACAAGTTCAGCTTTTTCCAGAAGCTTCTCATTACACTCCCAATGAGCGTGCAGATCCCTGAGAAATCACACAAATTTTCCCTATGCCTTAATTCTCTTTCAAGGGCAATGCAGCTGGATTGCTGACTCTAAGATCATGAATAATAATAATGTATAATGCTATAATTATATCTTACTGGTCATTGTTTGCCAGTTCATACAAATTAGTCCAGCAAATGCTCACCACAACCCTAAGAGTCCAGTCCAAGCCTGTCCCCGACTCTGTGAAATTTCTTCATCTTGTGTTCAGCTCATGTTCCTTCTCCTCAGGAATTGCCACATATTAGGCTTCTGAGGGGGCTTCCCAAGTGGTCAGTTCAGTCAGTTCAGTCACTCCATTGTGTCTGACCCTTTGCGACCCCATGAATCACAGCACACCAGGCCTCCTTGTCCATCACCAACTCCCAGAGTTCACTCAGACTCATGTCCATCGAGTCTGTGATGCCATCCAGCCATCTCATCCCCTGTCGTCCCCTTCTTCTCCTGCCCCCAATCCCTCCCAGCATCAGAGTCTTTTCCAATGAGTCAACTCCTCTCATGAGGTGGCCAAAGTATTGGAATTTCAGCTTTAGCATCACTCCTTCCAATGAACACCCAGGACTGATCTTCTTTAGGATGGACTGGTTGGATCTCCTTGCAGTCCAAGGGACACTCAAGAGTCTTCTCCAACACCACAGTTCAAAAGCATCAATTCTTTGGTGCTCAGCTTTCTTCACAGTCCAACTCTCACATCCATACACGACCACAGGAAAAACCATAGCCTTGACTAGATGGGCCTTTGTTGGCAAAGTAATGTCTCTGCTTTTGAATATGCTATCTAGGTTGGTCATAACTTTTCTTCCAAGGAGCAAGCGTCTTTTAATTTCATGGCTGCAGTCACCATCTGCAGTGATTTTGGAGCCCCCCAAAATAAAGTCTGACACTGTTTCCACTGTTTCTCCATCTATTTGCCATGAAGTGATGGGACCAGATACCATGATTTTATTTTTCTGAATGTTGAGCTTTAAGCCAACTTTTTCACTTTCCTCTTTCACTTTCATCAAGAGGCTTTTTAGTTCCTCTTCACTTTCTGCCATAAGGGTGGTGTCATCTGCATGTCTGAGGTGATTGATATTTCTCCCGGCAATCTTGATTCCAGCTTGTGCTTCTTCCAGTCCAGTGTTTCTCATGATGTACTCTGAATAGAAGTTAAATAAGCAGGGTGACAATATACAGCCTTGACGTACTCCTTTTCTTATTTGGAGCCAGTCTCTTGTTCCATGTCCAGTTCTAATTGTTGCTTCCTGACCTGCATATAGGTTTCTCAAGAGGCAGGTCAGGTGGTCTGGTATTCCCATCTCTTTCAGAATTTTCCACAGTTTATTGTGAACCACACAGTTAAAGGCTTTGGCATAGTCAATGAAGCAGAAATAGATGTCTTTCTGGAACTCTCTTGCTTTTTCGATGATCCAGCGGATGTTGAGAACTTGATCTCTGGTTCCTCTGCCTTTTATAAAACCAGCTTGAGCATGTGGAAGTTCATGGTTCACATATTGCTGAAGCCTGCCTTGGAGAATACTAGTGGTAAATAATCTACCTGCCAATGCAGGAGACACAAGAGATGCAGGTTCGATCCTGAGGTCTGGAAGATTCCCTGGAGGAGGACATGGCAACCCACTCCAGTATTCTAGCCTGGAGAATCCCATGGACAGAAGAGCCTGGTGGCTATAATCCATGGGGTTGCACAGAGTCAGACACGACTGAAGTGACTTAGCACGCATACATGCATGCACAGGCTCCTGAGGAAACACTGAGATGGAGAGGATGATGCAGGAAGTCCATTAGGGTGAGATCTTGGCATCAGTCACTGTGGAGGGCAGGGAAGGAAGCAGAATTTGGAAGGGGGAAGAGTTGGGCTGTGCTCTGAGATTGGCACCAGGGTCCTTCAGAACTACCCTGAGTTGCGGCGGCAGGGCCATGCCTTTGTGCTCCTGGATGAACCAGATAGTGGATGCAGGCTGCCCCAGGTGAGGCAACTCTATTCAACTGAGACAATTCCCAAAGGAAGTTGAGCGGGAGAGACTCCAAAAGCTAGTACAGTGTCACATTGGATTCAGACTCTAGAGAGTGTGAGATCTCAAGCTCAACATAGGTCTTACTGTAGCTTTCATTAGAATGAGAGAATGGAAGGAGCGGGGAAGGAAGGATGGGGCCCAGGGCAGGATGATCCTGAGGGTAGGGCATCCCCTAGGAAGGAGTGGGGCAGCGAGTCAGAGAGATACTGGTCTCCACAGGATGTGGTGTGGTGTGGACACAGAAGTTAAGAGCACTCATTTGTACTCCATCAGAATTTGAATCTGGTTCTGCCAACAGAATAGGTCACCAGTTTATCTCATCATGCCCATTTTACACTCAAGGAAGGGGGAGTTATAATAACTCCCTCACATATTGATTGCATGTTGGTGATCACTTTATTATCTAGGGTTCAATTCTTACTCCAATAAGCAAGGAATAGCAGAGGTGGACAACCAGGAGGCCCCAGAAGGGCAGTTGATAATGAACATTTTCATCCAGGCCCAAATGCTATTATCTCAGAACTTCTGTGGGTCAGGAATCCAGGCGTGACTTTGTTGGGTCCTCTGTTTCATGCTCTCTGCTGAGGCTGCAGTCAAAGTATCAGCCAGAAATGGGGTCTCCTCTGAAAGCTCAACTGGGAAAGGCTCTACGTGGTTCTAAGCACACGGGATTGTTGGCAGGTTCAACAGTTTCTTAATGGCCTGTTGGACTGAGAGCTCTGCTTCTTTGGTGTATGTGGGTAAGAAGATGCCTCCAGTTCTTGCCACCTGGGCCTCCCTCATATAGCCACGTGCTTTATCAAAATGTGTAAATCAAGCAGACAAGAGGGAAGTTGAGATCACGCGTAATGTCATCACAGAAATGACACCTTGTCAATTTTGCCATCTCCTTTTGTTTACAGGCGATCACAGGCCTTGCTCACAATTAAGAGGGAGTGGATTACACAGGGAGGGATGCAAGTACCAGGTGAAGAGGTAACTGGGGGCCACTTTAGTGTCTGTCTGCCCCATATACTAGTTGACTCATTGGAAAAGAGTCTGATGCTCGGAGGGATTGGGGGCAGGAGGAGAAGGGGACGACAGAGGATGAGATGGCTGGATGGCATCACTGACTCGATGGACATGAGTCTGGGTGAACTCCGGGAGTTGGTGATGGACAGGGAGGCCTGGCGTGCTGCGATTCATGGGGTCACAAAGAGTCGGACACGACTGAGCGACTGAAGTGAACTGAACTGAGTGTGCAAGTGTGAGTAGACGGGACACTAGTTACTAGCATCCAGAAGGTATTTGACAAACCTACAAGCCAAGTCAGCTAGACTCTTCCTGCTGCCTGTTTTATAACCTTCTGTGACTCCTGAAAATGTCAGGCCAGTTCTCAAAAGTTCTTCAGCTAATTCCAGAAGACGCCAGCAAGTCAGAACAGACTGGTTCTCTGAATCTTTGCTCTTGCATGTGAGGGGCCATTGTCATTATTTTTTGCAGCAGAATGCTATACTTCTAATTTTCTTAAAATAGTCACTGCATGAGTCGTCACAAACAACTTTTCTGAACTAGAGTTTCCTATTTTGTTCATTCGATTTGGTCTTCAGGCCGCATGGGTGATATGCACAAACTTCCGTTGAGTTGTATATTCCTGTGCATAGCTTCTTCTAAACCTAGGAAATGTTCAACACTGCCTTGCCCCACCCCCCACCAGTCCCAAGCATCTGAGCAAAGCCCAGGCTCTCACAAATGTGATATGCCATAGCTGGGATGATGGATACCTTTTATGCACTTGCACTGCTGAACCCAGAAAAGCTGAAGGACATACAGACTTTTTTCTATTATTTATTCATTTTT
The DNA here is from genome assembly GCF_016772045.2 of Ovis aries. NCBI lineage: Eukaryota > Metazoa > Chordata > Mammalia > Artiodactyla > Bovidae > Ovis > Ovis aries. Next base: position 106,311,501 of record NC_056059.1, read on the forward strand.
TAAAATTGTAAATTTATTTATTTTAATTGGAGGTTAATTACTTTACAATATTGTATTGGTTGTGCCATACATTGACATGAATCTGCCACAGGTATACACGTGTTCCCCATCCTGAACCCCACTCCCACCTCCCTCCCCATCCCATCCCTCTGGGTTATCCCAGTGCACCAGTCCCAAGCATCCAGTATCATGCATCAAACTTGGACTGGCGATTTGTTTCATATATGATATTATACATGTTTCAATGTCATTCTCCCATATCATTCTACCCTCTCCCTCCCCCACAGAGTCCAAAAGACTGTTCTATATATACATCTGTGTCTCTTTGCTGTCTCGCATACAGGGTTATTGTTACCATTCTTCTAAATTCCGTATATATGTGTTAGTATACTGTATTGGTGTTTTTCTTTCTGGCTGACTTCACTCTATATAATAGGCTTCAGTTTCATCCACCTCATTAGAACTGATTCAAATGTATTCTTTTTAATGGCTGAGTAATATTCCATTGTATATATGTACCACAGCTTTCTTATCCATTCATCTGCTGATGGACATCTAGGTTGCTTCCATGTTCTGGCTATTATAAACAGGGCTGTGATGAGCACTGGGGTACACGTGTCTCTTTCAATTCTGGTTTCCTCGGTGTGTATGCCCAGCAGTGGGATTGATGGGTCATAAGGCAGTTCTATTTCCAGTTTTTTAATGGATCTCCACACTGTTCTCCATTAAAGTTTGAATTTGAATCTATTTACCTAGGGCCGATTTTCTCAAGCTCACGCAGCCTCCCCATTCAAAACTGGCAAAGGATCTTGGAGAAGAAGATCACACACAGACACTAGCTTCTCGCAGGAGGCTACAGTTGCTGGGAAGCAGGTACTGATGATAAGGCACTGTTTCAAACACTGCTCAGAGACAGGGATGCGGTAAGGTCCCGTATCTCCTTCTGTCTGTGCACACCAGGAGATCACAGTGCACAATTTGGAGGTATCTCTGCCCTGCCTGACAGTACGTGTGTAGCAGAAAGTGAGGGAAGAGGCCAGATACAAGACAGACTTATATCTCAAAGCAGCTTCAGCACTGAGGGCATTGCCTTCTGTCTGTCCTGTCCAGTATCTTCCATTTATGAAGTTTTAGCTGCAACTCTGGATGATAATTCTGGGGACAGACAGCTGGAGTGGAAAGAGAGTTTGGTCCTGTGACTTTAGGGTTAGGGTTCAGGCCCTATTTTACTGCTTCATTGAGTTATCTCAACCATGTTACTTAACCATAGCCCGGTTATGGTTGTGCCATGTGTACCATCAGAGTAGGATGGGTTGGTATGTTTCCTGAAGCATCATTACTGGATATATTCTGCACACTTTGCTGTTCCTACATTAAACCGAAGGGGATAAGAGTCTTGCTTCATAAGCAGCTGAAAGTCTATGGCAAAGTCCTAAAAACCATGAGCATACCTAACAGAACTTGACAACTTGGTGGCAGAGTGAGTTAACTTGAGTCCTGTGCTCATGGAATCTCCCTTGATCTTTCATCTGGACCTGAGAGCCTCTTAACTGTTCTCCTGGATATCTGTCCATTTCTACTCAAAGATCCTCTGCCAATTTTGTCTCAGCTACCATTTCAACTCTCTGTTTTGTTTTACAAACCAACATTCCAGGCAAACCAAATCTCTGGCTAGGCTGAAAGACAGCACATTGAAATTTCCTCCATTCATGTGGTCTCCCCTGCCTGTGATTCATTTCTCCCTCTTTCTCTTCTCTTTCTAACATCTCCACAACCTCAAATTCTTGATCTGCTGGGCCCAGCACGGATGCCATCTTTTCTGCTCATCTTTCCCCAAAGGATCTGGACAGATGTGCTATGTCCTTCATGAGCTAGAATGGAGCTCGCTTTCCATCTTGGCTGATGGCAGCCATGTTCCCTAAGCCCTCACTCTATCCTGAACCTGATCCCTCTCCTCCTGTATCCTCTTTGATAGTTCACGGTCTTGGAAACTAAATCCTCTCAGACTCAAGTCCTTTATTGAAACTGAATTGAAATTGAGCAGTGGACCCTGGTACCATCCTCCAGTCATAGATTTATTAAGTAGCTACTATGTGCTGGTTATTGTCTTATGCCTGGGAATACAGACAAGACACAAAAGGTCCTAACCTCATGAAGCTGGCAGCCCATGAATGGGAACCAAGCTAGTGAACAAGAAGCTTACCTCCTCCATTTTTCTTCCCCCCCCATGGCTTCCTGTTTCATTTACTCCTGATTTGAATGGCTACCTGGTTTCAGGACAGTCCACCTGGCTCTGACCGGAGTTTCCCTTGGTACGCAGCTCTGACAGCTGCCTGTGGATTCACACCTGGCCAGGAGGTAGCCTTGGTCCTCCTTTAGGCCGCATGGGCTGCCCTTCCTCCTCTCGATTCTCCAGACTCAGGGAGAGGCTTTGGATTCTCTGATGAAATGGATCAGACCTCAGGTTTCAGAGGTGGCCACCCATGTGGTCATGATTGGTGTGTGCACCTCTCAGCAAAGCTCTGAACTCCTGTCGCTCCATCTTGCAGACCAGCAGCAGAAGAAGCGTTCGCTCTTGAGAAGATCCATAGAATCTCTGGAAGGAATTACTAATTTTTGTTCATTAAGGCAGGACAAGTCTTCCCTGTAGCTCAAATGGTAAAGAATCTGCCTGCAGCGTAGGAGACACGGGTTCAGTCCCTGAGTTGGGATGATCCTCTGGAGAAAGGAATGGCAATCTACTCTAGTATTCTTGCCTGGAGAATCCCAAGGACAGAGGAGCCTGGCGGGCTATAGTCCATGGGGTCGCAAAGAGCTGGACATGACTGAGTGACTCACACTACTACTACTAAGGGAAGAAATGGAGTTGGAATATTCTAGAACAGACCAGCTCTGCCTGTGGGTTGCAGGTGCAGAGTAGAGGGTGGTGTCTGAATGCTGCTGTCTGCTTTCCCCGAGTTACAGCTTCAGAGGGTCCCAGAGTGTGGGTCTCCATGGAAAGATAAATGCGTATCATCTTGAAGCTGCTTGAACCTGTTAATTTTTAATTAAAACACCTTGATTTTGTATTGGGGTATAGCCAATTAGGGCCTCCCAGGTGGCACCAGTGGTAAAGAAACCACCTGCCAAATTCAGGAGAAATAAGAGATGCAACTTTGATCCTTGGGTCGGGAAGGTCCCCTGGCAAATAAAACGTCAATCCACTCCAGTATTCTTGCCTGGAGAATCCCATGGACAGAGGAGCCTGCGGGCTCCATAGGGTCATGAAGAGTCAGACACGACTGAAGTGACTTAGCGGGCACACATAGCCGATTAACAGTGCTGTGATAGTTTCAGGTGGACAGCAAAGGGACTAAGCCATGCACACACATATATCCACTCTCCCCCAGGCTCGCCTCCCATTTAGGCTGCCACATAACATTGAGCAGAGCTCCATGTGCCATGCGGTGGGTTGGTTATCCATGTTAAATATAGCAGTGTGTACAAGTCTACTACAAACTCCCTAACTGCCCCTCCCCGCCCAGCAACCATATGTTGAACCTGTTAATTGTACAGATGAGACAACTTGGGTCCAGACAAGTGGAATGACTTGCCCACACTAACCAGATGCTGATACAGAAAGTTCTGGATCAGCTCCTGGCTCCCGTGTGGTGCCTGAGGTCCCTTTCATTTCCCCAGTGCTTGTCTTCCAATTAAGCCTCTTTGCATGCCTTCTAAATAAATTCCCTTTTTTCTTTTTAATCTCCTTGAGGACGGAAAGACAAAAGAAAGATAACCTAATTTAGAAAACAAGAAAGTAATTCTGAATCCTTTTATGTCCAGGTTTCAAGAAATCCTATAAAACCTTTTCTCCTGCTTTTTTTTTTAGTTGTTTAAATTTTGATTTAGGGAGAGGAAACAAATGAGCTAAAGAATAGAAGTCTTACATATTTTCAAATGCTTTCTCCAACAACCCTCCCCCCCACCCCCCCGCAACCCCCATCTCATCTTGATTGTCAGGGATGTAACTTCTAATAGGCCATCAATGTATGTAATGAGCAAATACAAAAACAACACTGAATTACCCTTTTTATAGGTCCATAGATGTATTCAGAGTGGAATTTAATTTATAGATGGTCATGCCTGAAAGATTCTGGATGCATGATAGAAAACAACAAGAGAAAAGAAATAGGCTTATCTTTTAAAAACCCTCAAAACAAAAACTTGATTTGTGCCTGGTTATACACAATCCATTAAAGCCCAAGAGTAAAGGGTCATAAGGGACCTTCTTTGGTGGTCTGCAGGAGTGCCAGGAGGGACCTCATGCTTAGAATGTAGAGAATGAAGCTCCCCAAGACAATATCCTTCCCTCCATCTTCTGGGCCAACACTTCCTGACTCCAGAAGGCTCAAAAGAAAGGAAGGGGAGGGGCTTCCTTGGTGGTGCAGTGGATAGGATCTGCCTGCCAATGCAGGGGACACAAGTTTGATCCCTGGTCCGGAAAGATTCCGTAGGCTATGGAGCAACTAAGCCTGCAAGCCACATGCAGTTATTGAGCCACGTGCCTAGAGCCTGTGCTTCACAACAAGAGGAGCCACCTCCACGAGAAGCTCAAGCATCGCAACTAGAGAAAGGCTGGGTACAACAGTGAAGACCCAGTGCAACCAAAAATAAAACAAACAAAAAAATAATAAAGTATAAGAAAAAGAAAGGAAGAGAAATCCAGGTGGGCAAGGGAGAATGGGGTGAGAAAGGAGAAAGTTCTATATCATGCCAGCTCCTGAGCTTGGTGCCCCCTCTCTGCCTTGGAATCTGCAGCCCTTCTCAGTAATCCCTCCACTTAACATCTCATTTTCTTCAATCCATCTGCCATGTTGCAGCCGGGGTCTTCATTCTAAAATCTGTCATTTCCACTGCCTGTAGTGATGGTCCATGTTCTGTTAAGGTCCATGTTCTGAGCATGACACACAGCCGCCCCGTCTGGTCCCTGACATCTGCCCACAGTTCTTTCTCTACAGCACCCACTTGACCCTAAGGCGGCCATCATGAGCCACTGGCCTGTCCCTGAATGGGCCCGACCCCTGAAATCTCTGTCAGTACGTAGAGAAACAGCATAAATAACACGCCCAACTTCCTACAAGAGGTCCACAGATAAACAATTAAGGCAAGTTCTCTTGTTTCAGACACATCTTGTCTTATCCTCTCAGCAACTGATTCTTGACACAACTCAAGGAGCATGCCCACATCCCTCAGAGAAGAGACGGCATTCCTGTCTTTTTAGCTCTTAGTACAGAGCCCCACCCAGAGGAAGGGTTCAGCACAGCTTGGGGGGACGTGACGAAACTGAGCTTTAATGCCAGATCAGTCTGATACGGTCCCAGTGAAGAAGCATGAGCTTGAAGTCAGGGATAATGGATAAACTGACCCAAAACACTACTTAAAGTGTCAACCACTCTTCTCAATTATTTCTGTTGCCTTAGTATACTGTGAAGTGTGAAAATTGCTCAGTCGTGTCTGATTCCTTGTGACTCCATGGACTGTAGCCCACCAGGCTCGTCTGTTCATGGAGTTCTCCAGGCAAGAATACTAGAGTGGGTGGCCATTTCCTTCTCCATTATTATACTTTACAAATGGGACAAAAGAAGCCCAGAGAGGCCAAACACATTGCTCATGGCCACACAGCGCCAAGTATCCAGGCTGGGCTTGTCCTTGGGGTTGGGAGATATCAGTGAACAGAGTAAAGATACCTCACTCCCATGGAGCAACACAGAAAAGGAGCTCTGCCCTTAGGGAGAGAAGGCCGACAATCACCACACACAGAACGATGCACAGAAAGGTGCGGCTTCCCATGAGGTGGTCAAGGTGGGCTTCCTTGAGGAGGAGTGAGCATGGACAAGACGCTGCAGGTGTCAGTTGTGGGGAGTCTGCAGGAAGAGCATCCAGCCCCAGGGATGGCTGGGGGGAGAGCCTGAAGGCAGAATCCTGGCTGGGCGGTGGGGTCAAGGTGAGGGGGTCAGCATGGTTGAATTGGACTGAGTGCGGGGATGGGTTGGGAAGACCATCCAAGTGCTTTTGGGGGCATGACAGCATACGGGGTGAGACATGATGGAATTGAGAGGGTGAGACCGAGGCTTCGAGTAAACACGAAGCCACGGTAGAGTCTCTGACAGAGAACACAGTGATATCAGTCATGTTCCTGTAGGATCTCCCTGACTGCTGTGTGGAGTTATCCTTATCCTTGGTGAATAAGGTAGAAACTGGGAGAACTTTGGGGAAGTTACTATGGTAACATGGGCAGAAATTGATGCCCCAGGGTCCCAGGAATAGTGGGAGTCAGGGATCAAGGGAGTGTTATTACTTGAATAACAAAGCTTAAAACTCCGTAACATTCTGCATCACCTCTCCCAACTCTGCCCATAGGATTAATCTTTCTTCAATGATGGTTCCTCCAAAAACCATTTAAAAAAGCAAGTTTTCATGCATTTCATAATTTCCTGTGGAGAAGGCAATGACACGCCACTCCAGTACTCCTGCCTTGAAAATCCCATGGATGGAGGAGCCTGGTGGGCTGCAGTCCATGGGGTCGCAAAGAGTCGGACACGACTGAGCGACTTCACTTTTCACTTTCATGCACTGGAGGAGGAAATGGCAACCTACTCCAGTGTTCTTGCCTGGAGAATCCCAGGGATGGGGGAGCCTGGTGGGCTGCCGTCTATGGGGTCGCACAGCGTCGGACACGACTGAAGCGGCTTAGCAGCAGCAGGAGGAGCATAATTTCCTCTGTTCTGTCTCATATTGTTCATCTATTTGACGTTGTCTATGACAGCCTCCTGGAGATATTCTGTTCCACCTGGAGCACAGACCAAGCTGCATGTAGGACTCCAGAGGAAGCAGAGACCAGAGGGCTGACCACGTGCCCTGAACGCCCAGGCCACCCTCCCTAGCTAGAGACTGCCACTCTGGCTGGAGAGTGATGGGGCGAGACTAGGGTGATCACCTAGCCTCTACCTCATGGAGTGTTTGCCATTTCTGGACCTTAATTTCTCCAGCTATAGAGTAAGAACTCAGATTTTTTGAGCAGTGAGGTTCTTTCGGCTCAAACATCAATGGATTCAGTGATTAAATTTTCTCTGCAATACATGTCTCAGTGAGATGTTGGCAGGGGCTTAGTGGTAGGGAATTTTTTAGGGAATTTTTGTGGGGCATTAGTAGAACTGATCTGTGAGAGTTGGACTGTGAAGAAAGCTGAGCTCCAAAGAATTGATGCTTTTGAACTCTGGTATTGGAGAAGACTCTCGAGAGTCCCTTGGACTGCATGGAGATCCAACCAGCCCATCCTAAAGGAGATCAGTCCTGGGTGTTCATTGGAAGGACTGATGCTGAAGCTGAAACTCCAGTACTTTGGCCACCTCATGCAAAGAGTTGACTCACTGGAAAAGACCCTGATGCTGGGAGGGATTGGGGGCAGGAGGAGAAAGGAATGACAGAGGATGAGATGGCTGGATGGCATCACTGACTCAATGGACATGAGTCTGAGTGAACTCCGGGAGTTGGTGATGGACAGGGAGGCCGGGTGTGCTGCGATACATGGGATCACAAAGAGTCAGACACGACTGAGCGACTGAACTGAACTGAGTAGAATTGACTCATTTGGAAAGACCCTGATGTTGGGAAAGACTGAAGGCATGAGGAGAAGGGGACAACAGAAGATGAGATGGTTGGATGGCATCACCAACTCAATGGACATGGGTTTGAGTAAACTCCGGGAGTTGGTGATGGACAGGGAGGCCGCTGCTGTCCCTGGGGTCCCTAAGAGTCGGACACGACTGAGTGAGTGAACTGAACTGAGTCATCCTGGGTGTATGGTGTGTAGCACGTTGGTGAGTGACTTGAATAATGGTAAACACGATCCTTATAGAGAAGCCAGGCTCCCTGGATATGTGAAGCTTATTCACATAGGGTCCTGGATCTGTGTTGTCTTTCTTGTTCTGCAGACATTTCTGATACTGTGGTGTCTCCAGGTGTCCCCATCAGAAGACTCCTGCTTGGTACAGAGTTCTTACTTCCCAGAAGAGAACATGAACTTTGGAATCAGCTAAGGGGCATTGTCTGGGGTTCCCCTGGTGACTCAGTGGTAAAGAATCTGCCTGCCAAAGCAGGAGATGCAAGAGACTCAGGTTCAGTCCCTCAGTAAGGAAGATCCCCTGGAGTAGGAAATGGCGACTCACTCGAGTATTCTTGCCTGGACAATTTCATGGGCAGAAAAGCCTGGCAGGCTGCAGTCCATGGAGCTGCAAAGAGTTGGACAGCCCTGAGCGACTGAGCATGCATGCACGCAGGAGGCGTGGTCTGCTCTTTAGCCCGCCAATCCAGTTCTTCCCCAGTCAGAGAGTGGTTCCTGGACCAGCAACTACTCCCAAGAGCTGGCCAGAAATGCAGAATCCCACGTACCACACCGGCCCTACAGAACCGGAATCTGCCTTGTAACTAGAGGCCATGCGATCAAGTAGGAAAGGTGTAATGTGACTTTGGGTAAGTGACCTGTTCCCTCTGGACTTCATTTTCCCCATCTGCAAAACAGAGCGAAGAAAAACACATCCTTCATAGAACTGTCAGGAGAATCAATTGAGTTAACACATGAAAAGCCTTGTTACTTCTGCTTTTTATGTGTATGCATTCTCCTGGTCAGAGAGGTCATGTGGTCAGTTATCTCTGGGCACAGAAATTGGAAATGATAATGACAGAGACGAGAAGAGTGAATGGGGGTCAGTGTAGCTCTCTGTGCACCTACTCAGGTGTGGAGCCCCAGGACATAGGGAGGGGCAGACTGGGGTGCAAACTCCTAGTTACTGAGCAGGTGTGCGGTCTTGTCTCTGTGCTGGTTGCTTTATCAGTCCTCACAGTGATACCGTGATGAAAGTATGAACTTCCCCACTTTACGATGAAAGGAATGAGTCTCAAGGTCAAACAACTTTCCCAGGGTCAACTAATAACTGTCAGTGTTCAGAGAAAGCCCTGAGTCTTTAAACAAAAGATCAGTAATGACTGAGGACTGCAACACTGGACTTGCATGGGAGCGGGGGGTGGGGGGGCGTCTTCCTTGGGTAAATACTGGAGTGGGTTGCCATGCTCTCTTCCAGGGGATCTTCCTGACCCAGGGATAAAACCTGCATGTCCTGCACTGGCAGGCAGGTTCTTTACCACTCTGCCATGCATTACTTCCTACTTATTTTACCATAGTTTACTGTTACCTGTGCTATTTCTGTCTGTCATACCTGTATGATGTATGAGTGTACATATGCTGATGTATGATGGAAATGTACCGCAGTGCATTTCATGACTTCACATTGGCACTGACTTTTTCCACACTAGGAGCACTTACCCGCAGGCATCAGCACATGCTACAGATCAGAGTTTGATTTAATGATGGAAGAAATGTTAGTAAAGCAGGTTTAATTTAAACGTGAGTCATGTCTCGAGTTGAGCCACTGTGAATAGCACAAAAACCGAGAAGGTATTTTCCAGAAGGTATTTTTGGATTCAGCAAAGAGGTTGTTCACATTGCTGACAAACCAGTGAAGTTCTGGCATTCTTCTCTGTGGTTTCATTTCTGTTTTACTCATTCGTGTAAAGGAAAATATTAATCAAAATTGATGTCAGAACTGTCATCCCTTGTCAATTGCAACCAGAGGTTGGCTAAGGCTATGAGTTTAGCAAAAATCAATAAAATAATTCTGTGAGAATCAACTGGCTATATGGGATGGATGATAAAGAACACTGTATATTTCATTATTCTTTGTAAATGGTATGGGATAGATGATCATATCACTAAAATTTGTATCAAACTTGTGTACTTATATAAGCTTACATTTCCCCCTACCCAAGGAGTTGTTTGACAAACATTTATTAAAATTTACTGGAACACCACTGGCTAACCCACCCTGAACATTTACAGTTTCCTAAAGGCAGAATGAGTTCTGTTTAGGTGCCAGAAATAGCTGGCACGTTTACGTCTGTGATTAGACCCTGGGTTTCAGCCTGAGGCATTGATTTTACTGTTCTGAGTCACACGCTTCTCACGTCGACATGGGAACAATAAGAATGCCTTGGCAGATGGGATGTGAAGCTGGGTGCCCAGTAAAAGTTAATTCTATTCTCCTTTCAAGTGTAGGAACACAAAGGGAACAGAATCCCACAGAATCCTGCTGCCTTCCTCCCCTCTGCTCTTCCAGGGTGAATGTAAATCAGTGGGTTTTTGTATCCCCTCCTAACACACTGATGACTTTAATACTTGTCTTGCTGTGCTTCTGGATCAGTCCCCCAGCATCTATCATTTCATAGCTGGAGGAGCTATAAACTCAGGGTAGATCTAAGTTCAAATACCTTTTTCTTTTTTTCACCTAAAATTTTTTTTGTCAACTGACTTGGGAGCAAAACAGGAGAAAAGATTCAAAATTCCCTTGTGATCTGCAACCTGATTACAAAGAAATTACAAGGCATGGGCTTCCTATTGGTGGGATCACAACCTATTGAATTGGGGAGGCTGCTCATTGGAAATGAGAGAAGTAATTTCTATGCTAGGTACTTGGTAGGTACATACAGCTCTCCAGTAAATTAAATTCTAATTAGGTAACAGTTAATGTGTGCTCAGAGCATTACAAATAAAGACTCTAGCTAGTGATTCAGGAACCACACCAACCTTTTGAAGTGGAAGGTTTGATTTCCCAGTACCTTCTAATGTGTTTTCAGTTTTTCCCTGCACCATGTAGGCAGAAAAAAAGAGAGAGAAAAAGTAGATTTCATACTTCTCTGGCAGGCTCATGTTGTGGTTCAAACCCTTCACCTCTCTTCCACTAAGTGTCTAACCAAGAGATAAAGAATGGCTTTTGTTTTTGTTTTTTAATCCTAGGCTGTAAGGAGTGGTGTGAGCAGAGAGGGAGAATGAACTGGCTGTGTTCCTCAGGGTGGAATCACTAGCTTTTTAGTTGTGAAGGGAAGAATAAACGGTTTATTGAAAAGAATCAAGATTCTCAAGATAGTTTCTAAAACATTTAAACCAAATTTATAATATGTCTCAGCAATTCCACGCTTAAATATCTATACAAGGTTTGCGCAAAAATGTTCTCAGCAGTATTTTTCATAAGAGCCAAATATGGAAAAAAATAAGACCAACCTAAAAGCTCATGTACGAATATGAAAGTTGAACTATAAAGAAAGATGAGCGCCAAAGAATTGAAGCTTTTGAACTGTGGTGTTGGAGAACAGTCTTGAGAGTCCCTTGGACAGCAAGGAGATCCAATCAGTCCATCCTAAAGGAAATCAAACGACCCAATCTAAAAGTGGGCCAAAGAACTAAACAGACATTTCTCCAAAGATGACATACAGATGGCTAACAAACATATGAAAAGATGCTCAACATCACTCATTATCAGAGAAATGCAAATAAAAACCACAATGAAATACCATTTCATGCCAGCCAGAATGGCTGCTATCCAAAAGTCTACAAACAATAAATGCTGGAGAGGGTATGGAGAAAAGGGAACCCTCTTACACTGTTGCGGGGAATGTAAACTAGTACAGCCACTATGGAGAACAGTGTGGAGATTCCTTAAAAAACTGAAAATAGAACTGCCATACAACCCAGCAATCCCACTGCTGGGCATACGCACTGAGGAAACCAGAATTGAAAGAGACACATGTACCCCAATATTCATTGCAGCACTGTTTATAATAGTCAGGACATGGAAGCAACCTAGATGTCCATCAGCAGACAAATGGATAAGAAAGCTGTGGTACATATACACAATGGAATATTAGTCGGTCATTAAAAAGAATACATTTGAATCAGTTCTAATGAGGTGGATGAAACTGGAGCCTATTATACAGAGTAAAGTAAGCCAGGAAGAAAAACACCAATACAGTATACTAACACATATATATGGAATTTAGAAGGATGGTAATGATAACCCTGTATGCGAGACAGCAAAAGAGACACAAATGTATAGAACAGTCTTTTGGACTCTGTGGGAGAGGGCGAGGGTGGGGTGATATGGGAGAATGGCACTGAAACATGTAAATTATCATATGTGAAACGGATCACCAGTCCAGGTTTGATGCAGGATACAGGGTGCTCAGGGCTGGTGCACTGGGATAACCCAGAGGGATGGGATGGGGAGGGAGGTGGAATGGGGGTTCAGGATGGAGAACACATGTACACCCATGGCAGATTCATGTCAATGTATGGCAAAACCAATACAATATTGTAAAGTAAAAAAATAAATAAACTGAAAAAAATAAAAAAGGAAATCAGCCCTGAATATTCTTTGGAAGGACTGATGTTGAAGCTGAAACTCCAATACTTTACCACTAGATGTGAAGAACTGACTCATTTGAAAAGACCTTGATACTGGGAAAGATTGAAGGTGGGAAGAGAAGAGGATGAGATGGTTGGATGGCATCACTGACTCAGTGGGCATGAGTTTAAGTAAATTCTGGGAGTGGGTGATGGACAGGGAAACCTGGCATGCTGCAGTCCACGGGGTCGCAAAGAGTTGGACACGGCTGAACGACTGAACTGGACTGAACTGAACAAGCTCACAAGTTCAGGGAATGGATAGACAAAATGGGGTATATTCATGCAATGGAATATTAATAAGCAACAGAAAGGAATGAACTATTTTACATGCTGCCGCTTGGGCGAACTTCAAACACATGTCAAGTGAAAGAGGCAAGAAACAAAAGACTGCATATTGTACAGTTCCATTTACATGAAATGTCCAGAAAAGATAAATCTGCAGAGTCAGGAGGTAGATGAGAAGTTGCCTGGGGCAGAGGGTGGGGGTTGGGAGACAGGGATTAATAGTAAATGGGGATGATGGAAATGTGAAAGTGTTTTATGGTGATGGCCATACAGCTCGATAATTCTGCTAAACAGCTGAAACTCCCTAAAGGCTTAGCCTCTGTGGCTGTACTGGCGAGTACCCAGGGACCAAGTGCTGTAATTCACTCTAATGACACCCAGCTATCTCTGAAAGCAATTGCCCAGCCTTTCATGTTAAATTAGAGTTAAGCATAGTAATCACCTGTTAGGAAAATGAATTCCCTCTGTTTTTAGAAGCTTTGTGTTTTCTAAACAGTCAGAGTCCTGAGGCTGCCGCCAGTAAGCCAGGGGTAGGTATCAAGTCTAGACAGATGGCCTCTTTAGGACCATGTCTAGGTAATAATGATGTGGGCAACACCTTGTTGGAATAAAATTCAATGTTATGGGTTGCTGTCCTTCTCAGAGCACCTTGGCTGGTCTCTGTGTGACTGTGACCTCACTAGTTATTAAAATTGGGTTCATTTCTGCCAGAAACACAGACATGTGTGTGTGAGAGAGAGAGAAAGAGAGAGAGATGTGAGGGTAGGGAGTATAATGGGAAAAGAAAAGAAATAAAAATGCAGGGAAATAGGACGGTCAGCATTATACATGGGTTTGAATAGATTTCCACAATATTAAAAAGGACTCCACAAAAAGTCAAAGCACAAAAAAATAAAAAGAGCCCTGAATATTCCCTGGAAGGACTGATGCTAAATTCAATACGTTTTTCACCTGAATCAAAGGGACAACTCATGAGAAAAGACCCTGATACTGCGAAAGATTGAAAGCAGGAGGAGAAGGGGGTGGTGGAGGATGAGATGGCTAGCATCACTGACTCGATGGACATGAACGTGAGCCACCTCCAGGAGACAGTGAAGAACAGGGGAGCCTGACATGCTGCAGTCAGTGGTATCAGAAAGAGTCGGATACAACTTAGTGACTGGAAAACAGCAGCTCAGGGAGTACTTTGAGATGACTCTATGGATATGAGATGCAATATTCCATGGGTGAGGAATATGGTACCTTTACGGGAAAAAGAAGGGAGACAGACACTGAGGTGCTCTCCTTCTAAGAGGACTGGTGTTCTTGTCCCCATTTTGCAGATGCAGAAACTGAGGCCAAGAGGCATGTAACACCCTGTCCCCTAGTGATGAGTGGCAGGGCCATCTAAACTGATTCCTCTTAGACACAAAGCCCAAGATTCTTTCCACAGTGCTCTGACTTAGTATTCACTGAGAGGTTCTAAGATGGCTAGCATCACTGACTTGATGGACATGAACGTGAGCCACCTCCAGGAGATAGTGAAGCACAGGGGCACTTAGATAACAAGCCCCGATTTTCTTTGCACAAAAGAATGTGGGCAATCTGTAGCCTGGACACTCCTTCTTGGATACCCCTTGGGCATCCAAGCTATGAGGGAAATTCTATATATCAAGATAAAGGGAGGCATGCATTCATCTCCTTGAATCTACCCCCCATCCCTTGGAGCTCACAGCTCCTCACTGTAAAAATGAGAGACTTGAAGCTCAGAAGTGGAAATGGTGCATTCAACCCACACAAGCCAGAGCAACCTCCATTCCCGACGGCACCATTTTACTGGGCATCTGAGCTTTTTTTGGGGGGAGGGACCAGTGATTATATCCTTTTCAGTGGGGTTTTGTACCCAGAATATCCATGTTAACATTGATGCCAGAAACCCAGGTATTACACAATCACCTCACTCAGACGCTAACTTAACTGTGTCAGGATCCTCGCTGATTACATCTGGAGCTGCTCAGTGGGGTTCTCTCTAGCCTCAGGGTCTGCCTCCCTTCATTTTCCCTTAAAGGTACTGTGCCCGCACCCATGGAATATTGCATCTCATACCCATAGAGTTTCTTCTGCCCAGATTGTAAGGCAGCTGGCTGATTCTTACTTTCAAATCTTTCAGAGCCGAGATCCAGTCTAGCTTGCCGGCCTGCCCTGTTCAGCGGTCTCTCTCCTGGATCTCATGGTCTGTGTTTGTCTCCTCATCATGTTTTGCATATCAGATTATAAGCATGAACTTCCTTGTCTGTCTGTCCTTTGAGAGAGAGTATAAACGTCTTTCTGGAAAGGGCAGAAGAGTAGCAGTGTATCTGAGTTAGGGAGATTCTTCAGGGCAGGGACTGGATCTCATTTGGTTTCTAATTCCTATCTGGTTACTGGTAGATAACTGATATTCATTAAACATTTGTGAAATAAGAAATGGGTGGATAATATAAACACTACCATATACAAAATAGATAACCAACAAGGACCTACAGTATGGCATAGGCAGCTATGTAAGGGAAAAGAGGGCTTTCCTGGCAGCTCAGTGGTAAAGAATCCACTTGCCAATGCAAGAGACGTGGGTTCAGTCCCTGGGTTGGGAAGATCCCCTGGAGAAGGAAATGGTAACCCACTTCAATATTCTTGCCTGAGAAATTCTATGGACAGAGGAGCCTGGCAGGCTGCAGTCCATGGGGCCTCAAAAGAGTTGGACATGACTTAGCAACTAAACAACAATAATAGGAGGGAAATGAATCTGAAAAAGAATATGTATACATATTCACACACACACACACACATATGTATAACTGAATTACTTTGCTGTACACCTGAAACTAACACAGCGTTGTAAATCAACTATTCTTCAATAAAACACACTAAATTTAAATAGGGAAATGGGTGAATAAATCTCTAACTCACTATAAGGTTAAGTGTCATTGGGGCCTTTCCACATAGGGGTCCTTGGAGTCAGGGGCATAAAGCTTTGCTAGATAGACTTGCTTCTAGAAATATGGCTCGTGTCTGAAACAGACTACATCCACTGAAGACCCACAAATGGTAGCCCTTGGAACTTCTACTCCTTGAGTTCTTTCCATCCTGAAATTCCCTATAGTGACATCAGATTCACTGTTATTCTGTCCTCTCAGGAAGACGTTAGGAACAAAATGCCAAGAGAAGGATGATGCAGGTTTGAAAATGGACAACTTGTTTTGCACTGGGGAGGCCTGGAGCCCATGACTTCTCACTGAACTGCCTTTGTGTGCAGCAAACAACTTCCCAACTGCAGCCTCTTGTTCCATGATTAGACGCTGGGGCTCCACGGGTAAGAGATGAACAAGTCTAAGGGTAATTGAACACTCCACAAATTTTCACTGTGGATCAGCACTGAGCTGTTTAGTGCAGTTATTTCTGTGACTGCGATGCTGAGAAATGTACAACTGTTGAATGGTTCTCATCTGGGCCAAACAGAACTTGGTATTTGCAGTCTAGGTCATCAAGGCAAGTGGTTTGGGAACAAAGGTTGCTTAGAGACCAGAAAAAATTTTTGTTTGGACATTTGAGTCCTTAAATTCTAGGCCTTGGAAGATTTTAAGGAGTAGAAAATACTTAAATGTCTTTGAGTACTAACCCTTTGTTTGCATAGATTGTTTGGCTGCCTGTTGTGAAGAGCCGATGCCTTAGAAAATACCCTGATGCTGGGAGATCAAACCAGTCAATTGTAGAGGAAATCAGTCATGAATATTCACTAGAAGGACTGATGCTGAAGCTGAAGCTCCAATACTTCGGCCACCTGATGCGAAGAACTGACTCACTGGGAAAGACCCTGATGCTGGGAAAGACTGAAGCAGGAGGAGAAGGGGATGACTGAGGATGAGATGGTTGGATGGCATCACTAAGTTGATGGATGTGAGTTTGAGCAAACTTGGGGAGACAATGAAGGAGGATAGGGAGGCCTGGTGTGCTGTAGTCCACGGGGTCTGAATGACTGAACTGAACTCTCTCTTCCCCACTCCAAGTGGAAAAGTATGGAGCCAGAGGAGTTTAGGTCATATTTAAACAGTCCAGAGTGTTAGAACTGAGGGAGGGCAGTGATACTGGGACAGGTAAACACCAATGTGCTTTGCTAGACCTTAATCTCAAGATGTCTTTTAAAAAATATTTTATTGGAGTAGAGTTGATTTACCATGTTGAGTTAGTTTCAGATGTACATCTGTAGCTGCTGACCTTCAACACCCCCTGAGGGATTTGAGGGTGGAGTGAGGCACTCTGAGCTCCAGGGAATCTGGTGGGACAGGTCTTTATACAGTTGGATATTTTCAGGAACAGATTTTATGATCCCAATCCTTACATCTCCTCATATCTAGAAAAACACTAGATCTCTTCATGATGACATCAGATCCTCAAGACTAGTAGAAAACCTTTTGTAAAATGAATGCTTAATTGTATTGAACTTTTCCTTCACCAAAATCTTATATATTGACCTTCCCCCACTGCCTATTGGGAGCAGTCTCTCAGAGCTTTCTGAGGGGCTGCCTCCTGGGCTGCAGTCCTTTTTGCCCCAAATAAAACTTAACTCGCAATTCTCCCATTGTACCTCTTTTTAGTCAGCAATGATCTGTTTTATATGTAGTCCTGTGTATGTTAATCCCAAGCTTCCAATTTATTCCTCTCATCCTCTGTTGCCCTCTTCTTTTGTCTTCAGTCTTTCTCAGTATTAGGATCTTTTCCAGTGAGTCAGCTCTTCGCATCAGGAGCCCAAATTCCTGGAGTTTCAGCCTCA
The DNA here is from genome assembly GCF_016772045.2 of Ovis aries. Classification (NCBI taxonomy): domain Eukaryota; kingdom Metazoa; phylum Chordata; class Mammalia; order Artiodactyla; family Bovidae; genus Ovis; species Ovis aries. The sequence goes on from NC_056059.1 coordinate 106,328,909, forward strand.
GCATTAGTCCTTCCAGTGACCATTCAGGACTGATTTCCTTTAGGGTTAATGGAATGAAGAGAGGGGGGCACTTATTGTGCTAAGGGTGTGTGTGTGTGTTGCTCGTGCAGTAGGCCTCCGTGAAATCATACTTGATGGCTGCACAATATTTCAGAATATCGCTTTTAGACTACATTATAACAATGTCCCAAATGCATGGTGTGTACTTTCAAAAGTGACTTAGTCTTGACAGTCACTACCAATGGGATTTTGAGGAGGCTTTTTTTGCCTCTGTGTTTGTCGGTTTCCTCACCTGCACCGCAGGCAGGGTGAGCTTTTTGCCCACTTTCTTTCATAGATCTAGCTCTAGAACCCAGCTTTCCTAGTTTCCGGTTTACTTATGCTGGGTAGACATCACCTAATGTCAGAGGCATGGCCACGTCAGCTGTGCCTTCCTCTTCCAAGGGTTTAAACTTTATTTTTCCCCCTCTCCATGGTTGGCAGGAAGGTTGACAGTCACAGAGAATGGATCTGTTTTACTGGTGCAAACTGTGAGTTTTTCAGCCCCAGAACTGTGGACCCAGACTCAGCTCCAGACATTGGAGTACAAATACCTCCTTTATGTAGAAGACGATGCTCATCACACACACTTCCCAAGCCTGGCCTTGTAGCCGAAGGCCTCTGAGTGCCTGGTGTTCTAACCAACCTTCTGAGCCTGGGTGAGATAAGAATCCTTTCACAAGAGTCACATATGACTTAGAGACTAAACCACACCACAATATTTTTTAAGATTAATTTTCATTCGATTATAGTTGATTTACAATGTTGTGTTTGTTTCGGGTGTGCAGCAAAGTCAATTAGTTATGCTCAGTTGTTCAGTCTTGTCTGACTGTTTGCGACTGCATAGACTGTAGCCCACTACAGGCCTCAGTCCAAGGAATTTTCCAGGCAAGAAGACTGGAGTGGGTGGCCATTTCATATGCATAAATCCACTCTCCTTTAGATTCTTTTCCCATATAGGTCACTACAGAGTATTGAGTAGAATTCATGATGCCATACCATTGATCCTTATTACGTATGTATATAATAGTATGTATGTATCAGTCCCAATCTCCCAATTTACCCCTCTTCTCCTCTCTTATGCCCTGGTAACCATAAGTTTGTTTCATATTGACTCATTTATTCAAACAATATGACCACTTGGGTCCATAGGTAGAAGTGAAGCAGATGATACTGGTGACCCCCTGGGTCCCCATTACTGGACTGGCATACCCCTCCTCTGCTGCTGGGGGGGAACTGTTAAGATTTGCACCCTTTTCACTGACTGGAGCCCTCTGGCCTGGTGATGCCTGAGAAGAGGGATTGTTTGCTCTCACCCTCAAGGGCGTCCTGAGCTTCTGACTCAGCTCCCTGCCTCTGTATTCAACAATCTCTGTGACACTCAGGCCCAGGAGCCTCCTACAGGGTCAGGAAAACCTTTTTTATAACGCTCCAGCCCCTCCTGGTGTCTTCCCCCCTGCAGGATGCTCCTGCCAGCACGAGTTCCGTAAGTCACTCGCACATGAATCCCTGTTGCAGCCTCCGCTTCTGTAGACGCTGATGTTGGGCATGAGGTTTAGCGGACAATGAGGTGGACTTCAGCACCATCTGGCACTTGGACGGGAGCCTCTTAGGGACTTGCCACACTCTCTCTTTCTTGTCCCCCTCCAGTCTGTTTCCAGAAAGCAGCCTACGGATACTCTAAAATGTATCTGTTTATGTTCATCCCACTGGCAGCCCACTCCAGTATTCTTGCCTGGAGAATTCCATGGACAGAAGAGCCTGGCAAGCCTGGTCCATGGGGTTGCAAAGAATCAGACATGACTGAGCAACTAACACTTCACTTCCACGCCTGACACTTTTGGCATCTCCTTGTTCTCAGAGCAAAGACCACATGGCTTGTCTTTTGTTGATCTTTGCAGGTTGACTTCAAGCCTTCTCTCTAACTCAGGTCTTCCTGACCTTTCATTTCCTCAAAAAGGCCATTATCCCTTCAAATTCAAAGTCTTTCTGCACGTGGTTCCCCTAGGTGTGATGTTTGTTTATTTTTCTTCACTCTTTGCTTTGTTTTCCAATTGTCCTTTGGATTTCAATGCAAGGTAACATTCTAACTCAGATGACATCAATGACCCCTCTTATACATCATACCTGGACTTCATGGAGTTTGCAAATATCTATTTCTTAGATGCTACCTAACCATCTCATCATCTGCCCGTTAGAGACGGTTAGATAGCATCACCGATTCCATGGACATGAATTTGAGCAAGTTTTGGGCAATAACGGAGGACAGGGAAGCCTGGGGTGCTGCAGCACATGGGGTCGCAAATAGTTGGACACGACTAAGTGACTGAATAATAACAATGACTTCTGAGATATTACTCCTTTTTTCTCTCTGAATTAATGTTCATTTTCTAAAAGGTAGGGATTGTTTCTACCTTACTCACCAGGATATGGCAGCCCCTAGAAAGGTGTCAGCCTCATTGCAGAATGGAGTAGAAGGGTTGGGAGGTAAGGGTTGGAGGCAGGGAGAGGTGAACTCAGCTCTTAGCTGCCTGGGACACATAGAATGGTGTTAGCCTCTGTCTTGACACCTTCAGTGAAGATAGCAAAGCCAGCCTCCCTCGTGGGCTTGTATAAAGGACCTTGCTCAGTAACTAGTGGTTATAACCACTAGTGGTTTAACTAGAGCAAAACTGGTCTGGACTTAAGGAGGAGGGATGAGAGAGGCCTTGCCTTCCCAAAACATATGGACAGTTGAGATTCAAGGCAATAGAGTGTTCGCTTGGGAGACCCCCTGACAGTTCACTCATTCTAGGAACCAGAAGTAAACTCTGACCCAGCCAGGGTGAGGAGATGCTAACATCTCTCAAGGCTGGAGAGAGGATGGCCAGACCTTAACCCAAGATTTGGAGTTCCAGCTAACGTCACAGAACATGCAGTTCCACCTGTGAGGAGCTCCTTTTCCCTACCCCCCAGACCAACGTCTCATAAACCTAAGCAGGTCTCATGGCAACATCTTCCCAGCAGCAAGGCACGTGGTAGTAAGGCAACACGGTGGTAAGCAGGACAGTGGTCCCCACTGTGACTGCTCCTTGGGGGCCTTATTTAAGTAAACAGTCACAGTCTCTCTAGAGACTTATGGAATTAGAGCCTCCACAAGCCCAAACATCTATTTTTTTCAAAGCTTCAGAAACATTTAATAAAAAATTGGAAAATTAAAAAAAGCCATGCCTGGTGTTTCTGCTGCCGCTAGCCAACCCCAGTCGATGCACGGTGTCTGAGAACCTCTGAGGCCCGCAGGGGTCCAAAGTAATGGGAGATGGATGGTACTTAAGGGATGCACCAGAGAACTGCCTTCCTAAGCTCCTGCTCTGAGAATCAGGTTATTTTCTCTGAAAATTATCCAGCCCTTTGGCTGCTGATTCAGTATTGTATCATGAGTTCAGTTGGGCTTGTTTTCTGTCATTTCACTCCTGAGCCTGCTGACATCTTGTTCACAAGTCTGCCTCTAAATAGCGACTGATGGTTGACAACTTACTGGGACACATATTTGTCCCCCTATCGGCTCTTTGAGATACTCTGAGAGAGGCTCTCATGACCTTTATTATGTGGAAGTGAAGTTAAGTGAAAGTCGTTCAGTCATGTCCGACTCTTTGCAACCTCAAGGACTATGGGAATTCTCCAGGCCAGGATGCTGGAGTGAGTAGCCTTTCCCTTCTCCAGGGGATTATCCCCAACCCAGGGATCGAACCCAGGTCTCCCACATTGCAGGTGGATTCTTATGTGGAGGAGAAAACAAAGAGCCCAGAGCTCCAGGGACCAGCCTGAGCTCTCACAGGTAGCATATGGCTGAACCGGGATTCTAACCTGCATCTCCTCATCCAGGTACATACCCCTTTTCTTCTCATTCTTTGCAGAGCCCTGCACTACATGTTGGGAATTCAGAAATGATGGTGGTATGCTCTCTCCAAATGAAGTATGAACTCTGAGAAGGCAGGAGCCAATAAAATTAATTACACCAACACAGCTTGAGTGAGAAAGCTTATCTTTCTTTGCTCTAGTTCACCTCATTCTTATTCCTTACACAATCTCATAGGCTGGGCTGAGCATCCTTCCTTTCCTCCTCATTCATTCATTGACTCATTCATCCATTGATCCATCCTTCCATTCATTCATAAGTTCATAGGCTTCTTTAGTAATCACACCAGTAAATCCTTATTTATGGGACGCTTACCACAAGCCAGGCAGGCACTGTTGTTGTATGTATGCCATGGTGGGCAGTCCCGTACAATATGTCAGTAGAATTGAGGGTGATGTTTATGCCCATACACATTTATCTCCATGCACATTTGCTGAACAAACGGATGGGAAGTGAACAAGGACTGTGAGGAAGGTATTTGCAGAAAGTGTAGAGGAGAAAAACAGAAAAAGATGCCCTCTCCTCACTCCCGTTTCATAGCAATCTTGCCAAATGCCAGAGCCGCTTTGGGAACCAACATTTCCTGATCCACTGTCACTTCCCATAACAGCTTAATGAAAACCTTCTCTTCTGGGCCTCCATTTCCTTCCTGCTCCTCCTGGTGTCTACTCAGCTTTGGGTCAACATGACGAGCTCAGCTCCTGAAGAACTCTAAAGGATCTAAGTACCCTCTGCGTGACCCCTGCCCAGAGCATATTGATTGAAAAGCATTTCCAAGCTGTCAAAGACACATATTGTCTCTCATGAAGGCTGAGCCCCAGCTGCCTTCTGAAGTCCTTTAATTGCGTTCTGCTCCAGCATGGGCAGCAGCAGGTAAAGCAGAAGGCTGCAGAGTGGAGACAGGTGAGAAAGAATACAGATACTGCCTCTGCCTCAGATGCTCAGCAGAAGGGAAAGAAGACAAAACAGTTGGAGAGTGGAGATCACAATTACAGGGAGCTAGAAAGTGTTCAGACCATTGTGGTGTTGGAAAATAAGATGCTGCTGCTGCTGCTGCTAAGTCACTTCAGTCTTGTCCGACTCTGTGTGACCCCATAGAAGGCAGCCCACCAGGCTCCGCCGTCCCTGGGATTCTCCAGGCAAGAACACTGGAGTGGGTTGCCATTTCCTTCTCCAATGCATGAAAGAGAAAAGTCAAAGTGAAGTCGCTCAGTTGTGGCTGAGTCTTAGAGACACCATGGACTGCAGCCTGCGAGGCTCCTCCGCCCATGGGATTTTCCAGGCAAGAGTACTGGAGTGGAGTGCCATTGCCTTCTCCAAAATAAGATGAGGACACTTGAAATATCTATATCTCTTGGCTATATAGATCTATATAATTCTATCTATCTAATCTATCATCTATCTATGTCTGTCTGAACTGGTCAGGAACTTGGAGTAAGGCAAATAATTTTCTAGCATTCCAAAACAGTTTCAACAATCTTTCACTACCCACCTGATAATAACTCACTCCAGTTCTACCACCAAGTAACAGGGCAATAGAAGAAAGAAAGAGAAATGGAAAAGTGAACAGGGACATTATCGTGTCTGGCTATAAAACAATGTCTCTCTCTTTTTATTCTCAGAATAACTTGATGAGGTGGGGATTATTCCTAGATTTTAGTGAAGCTTGAACCACAAAAGGACTTTCCCGGTTTTCCTCCAGATGTGACACAGTTAATGATGATGGAATAAAAGCTCCAATATGTTTGGTTAGAGATCTTTTTATTTGAACCCCAGCTTTCTTTCTGAATAGAGGGCTTGATATGTATATTACCTGTTTCAAAGTTTGTGTTACAGTATTAAATGGTGGTTGACAGCATGAATAGCCCTTGTGTGTGTGTGTGGGGGGCCTGATATCTACAATTTTATGGGTGACAAGCATCTAAATATTAAAAAAATTCAAAATGTGACTCTTATCTTTCAGACATCCATCTCTGCAGCCCTCCTTGGTTCTGTAAATGGAAACTTCTGTTATCCAGTTGTGAAATAAAAGAGTTCAGAAATCATCTTCAACCATCTAATACTCCAGATCAAGCCATCATAGTCTTGGAAAGTTTCTCTTCAAACCACCTCCTGATTCAGTCCGCTTCTTTCTCTCTGACCTCCTCCACATCCACCATCATTTTTGCTGGCTTCCTGGTCCATGAAGTGTGCAGACGGCCTCCTTAGCACTTATCAGTGCTCCATGTAAAGGAGTACCAAAGAAGAAATTAGGGGACTTCTATTTTGTCCTTGCAATCTGCAGAGCATTTCAGACATATCCAAACATACAACTTTCATTGAGCATATCTGACCTTTGTGTGACTCTTTGTGGAACATTTGTTTCTTCCACCATATTGTAATACTACAAGAGCACGGGTTGGCTCTTTTTGTTTACCATGAACCCTATTAGACCCAGTCCAGCCCAGGGTCTGACAATCATTCCCTCTTCTTTTGATAGATATTGTTGGTGCATATTGACAACACTTTTCAAACACAACAGATTCACAGTTTGTCTTCCAGAATGTTCCTACTATTGAAAAAGTCATGGCAAATAAACCATAGGACATTCATCATTTTTATTCATTTTCTCACATAAAAATTCTCCATTTTTATTTCCACCACTTTCAATGTTCTTACTACTCCTGAATTCATCACATATCTTTAAGCAATATTTTAAAAATACCTCAAACTTAGACCCAGGTAAGCAAATATAGAGAGGCTACTCATAACAGAAACATTTAAGATCTGGAACTTCTTTTCATTTATAGAATGAAAGCTAAGTTAAATGTTCTTAACTTAAGCCATGCAGATTTTGAATGCAGAGTTCCAAAGAAAAGCAAGGAGAGATAAGAAAACCTTCCTCAGTGATCAGTGCAAAGAAATAGAGGAAAACAACAGAATGGGAAAGACTAGAGATCTCTTCAAGAAAATTAGAGATACCAAGGGAACATTTCATGCAAAGATGGGCTCAATGAAGGACAGAAATGGTATGGACCTAACAGAAGCAGAAAATATTAAGAAGAGGTGGCAAGAGTACACAGAAGACCTATACAAAAAAGATCTTCATGACCCAGATAATCACGATGGTGTGATCGCTCACCTAGAGCCAGACATCCTGGAATGTGAAGTCAAGTGGGCCTTAGGAAGCATCACTATGAACAAAGCTAGTGGAGGTGATGGAATTCCAGTTGAGCTATTTCAAATCCTAAAAAAAGATGCTGTGAAAGTGCTGCACTCAATATGTCAGCAAATTTGGAAAACTCAACAGTGGCCACAGGACTGGAAAAGGTCAGTTTTCATTCCAATCCCAAAGAAAAGCAATGCCAAATAATGCTCAAACTACCACATAATTGCACTCATCTCACATGCTAGTAAAGTAATGCTCAAAATTCTCCCAGCCAGGCTTCAGCAATAAGTGAACTTCCAGATGTTCAAGCTGGTTTTAGAAAAGGCAGAGGAACCAGAGATCAAATTGCCAACATCCACTGGATCATTGAAAAAGCAAGAGAGTCCCAGAAAGACATCTATTTTTGCTTTATAGACTATGCCAAAGCCTTTGACTGTGTGGATCACAATAAACTGTGGAAACTTTTGAAAGAGATGGGAATACCAGGCTACCTGACCTGCCTCTTGAGAAACCTATATGCAGGTCAGGAAGCAGCAGTTAGAACTGGACATGGAACAACAAACTGGTCCCAAATTGGGAAAGGAGTACATCAAGGCTGTATAAAATCACCCTGTTTATATAACTTATATGCAGAGTACATCATGTGAAGTGCTGCGCTGGATAAAGCACAAGCTGGAATCAAGATTGCCGGGAGAAATATCAATAACCTCAGGTATGCAGATGTCACTACCCTTATGGCAGAAAGCAAAGAACTAAAGAGCCTCTTGATGAAAGTGAAAGAGGAGAGTGAAAAAGTTGGCTTAAAACAACATTCAGAAAACTAAGATCATGGTATCTGTTCCCATCATTTCATGGGAAATAGATGGGGAAACAGTGAATACAGTGACAGACTTTATTTTGGGGGGCTTCCAAATCACTGCAGATGTTGACTGCAGCCATTAAATTAAAAGATGCTTGCTCCTTGAAAGGAAAGTTATGACCAACCTAGATAACATATTAAAAAGCAAAGACATTACTTTGCCAAAAAAGGTCTGTCTAGTAAAGGCTATGGTTTTTCCAGCAGTCATGTATGGATGTGAGAGTTGGACTATAAAGAAAGCTGAGTGCTGAAGAACTGATGCTTTTGAACTGTGGTGTTGGAGAAGACTCTTGAGAGTCCCTTGGACTGCAAGGAGATCCAACCAGTCAATCCTAAAGGATTGGAATATTCATTGGAAGGACTGATGTTGAAGCTGAAACTCCAATACTTTGGCCACCTGATGCCAAGAGCTGATGCATGTGAAAAGTCTCTGATGCTAGGAAAGGTTGAAGGCAGGAGGAGAAGGGGTTGACAGAGGATGAGATGGTTGGATGGCATCACCAACTCAATGGACATGAGTTTGAGTAAACTCAGGAGTTGGTGAAGGACAGGGAAGCCTGGAGTGCTGGCTGTCCATGTGGTAGCAAAGAGTCGGACATGACTGAGTGACTGAACTGAACTGAACATTATTTCAGCTTGAGAGCACCATCACTTGTGCTGTTAATTGTGATTATCTTCCTCACCATTTTTAGTGGTTTGTGGCTTTCTCCGAGGATCTGATGAGAGTGCATGTTTACTTAGTACTTACTATATTCAGAGTGGCATGTTAACACTCCTTTGGGTTAGCTGAAAAGTTTTCTCGGGCCTGAATGAACTTTTTGGCCAACTCAATACATTCTCTCATTTTATTATTATTCCCTATGTAGGAAGTTCAATTTTGACCACAGTTTGCAAGTGAGGAAAAGGAGGTGAGTGATTTGAAGGAGAAGGCACTGCTTAAGCCAGGTATATCTGATCCCAGAACTAATGCTCTTTCCTCTTGACCACGATGCCTTCTTGGATCTCTACAAGTTCTCTGAAGATCCAGAGTTTGGTCATCTTTCTACCACAAGCCCTTATAATTATTCCACACCATACTGAGCAGTAGAGATGGAGTCGGGCTGAAAGCTGTACATATAAGAGGTAGACATGATTGCAATAGGGCCAACAATTGCATCATAAAAGGTGCTAGACTTTGTGATGTGCCTTCAGATGCAATAATTCCTTGACTCCCCGTGGCAGCCCTGTGAGGTGGGTTGAAAGGGGACAGGGAAAACCATGTTGGGTCCCATCATGAAAAGATGATGGTCATGCCTTGCGTTTGCATTCTCCCATGCATACTTAGGAAACCAGTGACGTGGCATTAGAATTTCCACTTTACAGACAAGGAAAATGAGATCCCGGGTGGTTCAGTTGCCTGCTAAGATCACACAGGCTGAGCTGCGGCCAGACAGACAGGCCTGTCCTGAAGCCTGCCTGTAACCTTGCGTCACACTCCCTCTCCTGGGTCAGCACTGGACTCTGGCTGAGAGCTCAGAGAATGGGGACAGAAGCCAGTGGGGATTTAAGAGAAGGCTTCTGAGAAAAGAGGAGACAATGAAGAAAGATGAAGGAGGAAGGGTGAATATTTGGCTCAAAAAAAACATTCCACTGGACACTTTGGATATAAAAGGAGACACCTGGACAGACACTTTGGGAGGTATCTTACAAGTTATCTTTGGGTCAATAGGCAAAGCCAGAGACCCCACTGTTACCCTGCCAGCTTGCTGTGCCTACTTGGCCCTTTGTAACCTGGAAATGAAGCTGAAGTTAATTAGTTCTGTTTACTGCATTTGCCTGTCATTTCCCCTTGCAACTCAAGCTTCACGCTGTCTACCTTTTTGCATTTGATCTAACAGAAGAGAAAATAATGCTGTAGCCCCAATCCTGCCTGGTGGGCTTATGCTGCTCTCTGCCAGCCTGTGCGCTGGGAGCGCTAATTACTTTGTCTGTGAGTTGCCCCACTGCTTCTCAGAGACACCTCCATGCTTCCAGCATTCCCAGTCAAACTTTGGTTTTTTGAAATCTCTGTCACTGCTCAAGCCTCCTGAAGCTCTTTAGCTTCCTACCTGGGCAGAGCTCAGGAGAACAATCTGATTTTTCCCTTCGGGTCCATTCAGATTAGTGAAAGTCATCAGAGATGAGGAAGGTCCAGAGAGTATAATCGCTAGAGGGGACTTTGGTAAGGTGAGGTTGGACTGGGTCTTCTTCAGGAAAGGATGAATTCCTTTTGTGGCTTCAGCTGGCTTGGTTGGGTTAGGGCTCTCAACTTAAAAGAAGGAGAAACTGAAAGTCTTATAGGTTAAATATTTTCTTCCAACTAAGTGGCTAGGATGTAGCAAGATTGGAATTCAAGGGAATACCCGTCACCAAAACCCCTCCTTTGTTCTAGATGAGATTACAGCATCAGGCATTATGAGAAATGCTCCTAGAAAGATGTCAAGGATAACAAGCCATCATCCCTGTCCACAAAATGGGAAAGAGAAGTGCGCAAACCAGTAACTCCCACACTGGAACAAAGCCATCCTCTGGTGTATGGCATATCATCCACGAGAACACAGAGGCAGAAGGCGGTAATTCTGCTCCAGGTCACCTGAGGAGGTTCTCAAACAGTGACTTGGGTTGGACTGTGTTCATCAAAAAATGTGCAGAAGTTCTAACCCCTGGTACCTGTGAATATGACCTTATTTAGAAATAGGGTCTTTGCAGGTGTGATTAAAACATAAGTTGAGTTCATACTGGAGTAGGGTGGGCTCTTAATCCAATATGACTCAGGACCTTATAGGGAGAGAAAAAAAGAGTCAGACGCAGAGAGCGGAACATCATGTGAAGACACAGACGCACAGAGGGAAGATGGCCACGGAATGATGGAGGCAGAGATGGAGGAGGCAGCTGCAAGTGAAGAAGCGCCAGGAATTGCCAGCAACCAGAAGCTAGGAGAGAGTGCACTGTCTGCAGACAACCTTAGCTTCAGAATTCTGATTTCCAGAACTGTTAGAGAACACATTTCTATTGCTTTGAGCTATCTATAAAATTGCGGTCATTTGTTGTAGCATCTTTAGGAAATGGATACAAGCAGATATCACTTAGGTGTTGGGCTGAGGGACAGGGAGGTTAAGAAAGGCAGGAAGGGACAGTAGAAACCTAAGGCATGGGGACGACTTCTGTGTTGTCCATTGAGAGTTTGTCTGGAGCTGGGGAGGCAGGCAGGAAAGTGAAGGCCACAGGGTTGAAATGCTAGCTGGGGACTGAAATTCAAAGGGTGGGGTTTAGCAGGTAACCCACTTCCTAGGCAGGGCCAGGCAACTAGTTCTTGTCAATGGAGTGTGAGCAAAACAGGAAGGGTGTCATCACTGCCTGGCTCTCGGTGTCCTTGCCTCGGGTACTTGCTCCAAAGGGTGAAGCTGCCAGATGTGAGGCTGCATCCCTGAACCACTGGAAGGGGTCCACCCTGGGCACCACGGGAATCACCACACACTTTGCATGAACAAAATGATAAATTTTTCTGTGGTTAGCCACTGATCTTTCTGGGGTTCGTTTGCTATTGTAACCAATTAATGAATGCAGATTTAAGATGTCTGGGTGCAAATCATCATCATCACTATATGTCCTCCTTCCCTCAAAGGCCCCAGAACACCCTGATCATTCCTGTTTCACTGCCCACTCCCACTCACAGTCCATTAAACACATTGAAAATAAAAGTGAAAAGTGAAAGTCACTCAGTCTTGTCCAACTCTTTGAAACCCCATGGACTGTAGCCCGCCAGGCTCCTCTGTCCATGGGATTCTCCAGGCAAGAATACTAGAGTGGGTTGCCAATCCCTTCTCCAGGGGATCTTCCTGACCCAGCAATCGAACCAGGGTCTCCTCCAATGCAGATTCTTTACTGTCTGAGCCAGTAGGGATGGTGCTTAAACACACTAAGTACTTGTCAAATTAACCAGAGAATTCAAGCTGTATTGAACTAAGGTTCATCTGGCTGAATTCCTTCTTCTTTATCTAAATTCCCACTGCAAGCCTGAAGCAGGTCAAATCAGGGTCCTGGTCTCTTGAATTGGGCCCTTGGGTGTGCTTTGTTCTCTATAAAACAGCCCACTGTTCAGTCTATGTTTTACCCAGTAGATGTGCCTGTGAGACCATGAATTGCACAAAGACATTCCCTTACCATGGGCTTCCCAGGTGGCTCAGTGCCGCCAGTGTGGGAGACATGGGTTCAATCCTTGGGTCAAGAAGATCCCCTGGAGAAAGAAATGGCAACCCACGCCAGTATTCCTGCCTGTGAAATTCCATGGACAGAGGAGCCTGGAGGGCTATAGTCCATGGAGTCACAAAGAGTCAGACATGACTTAGCAACTAAACAACAACCACCACAACCACCACAGGAAATCTTTTACTGGGAAAAGTGCCTTGTCTGTAAGTTGACCATAAGATAAATCGTGTAAACACAGATGCTTCTGAGAGTGAAAGAGGGTGTTATTCATAATTATTTTGGGAGAATGCAGTAGACACGCAGTGCATTGGGCAAACTGGGATACACATTCACCCTGCTGAAAGACAGTTTTGGCGAAAAGCAGATAAAGTGATGAAATGGATTTGCCCAGGATTGAGTAGTCCAGGAAGTAGTGTGGGTAATCTGGCTTTATTAATTATAGACTCTGTGAACTGAAACAAGATTCCAGAGGCTCTTCTATAAATTGGGAAGATGATTAATTCTCATAACAACATTGTAAAAATGTATATGAAAGTGCTGTATTAATTATAAAAGGCTATAATGCTTTAAGTTATTATTATCATCCTTGCTGCTGACATCTATGTAATGAGTGTTGTCCCTTGGTGAATTAAAGCTGAGGTTCTTCACCTGTGGTGCTTCTAGAATCATCTGGGAAGACTGATCAAATAAATATTGTATGGTCAGCCCTCCATATTTGCAGGCTTTGCATCTATGGATTCAACTAACCATTGATAGAAGATATTTGGAAAAAAATCATAGAAAGTCCCAAGAAGAAAAACTTCTATTTGCTGCGCAACAGCAACCATTTACGTAGCATTTCCATTGTATTTACAATTGTGTGTGTCCTCAGTTGTGTCTGACTCTCCCATGGGCTGTAGCCCGCCAGGATCCTCAGTCCATGGGATTTTCCCAGAAAGAATACTGGAGTGAGTTGCCATGCCCTCCTCCAGGGGATCTTCCCAACCCAGAGACAGAACCCTCGTTTCTCGTGGCTCCTGTATTGGCAGTGGATTCCTTATCACTGTGCCACCTGGTAAGCTGTCTTACATAGTATTTACATTCTACTAGGTATTATACCAGACAATGTGTGTAGTTTATATGCAAATACTATACTCTTATATAAGGGACCTGAGCATCCATGGATTTGGTATCTATGGGAGGCCTGGAAACAAGCCTCCATAGAAACCCAAGGATGACAGTGTACGTTTGCTTGGATTGGTCTTCCTCTGCACATCTGTATCCATATTTCCCCCTTTTACAGGGATACTGACTATACTGGATTATGATCCATTTCAATGACCTCATTTTACCTTGTGGGCATGCTCAGTCATATCTGACTCTTTGCAACCCCATAGACTGTAGTCTGCCAAGTTCCTCTGTCCATACGATTTTTCAGGCAAGAATACTGGAGTGGGTTACTATTTCCTTCCCTAGGGGTCTTTCCAACACAGGGATCGAATTCATGTCTCCTGGTTCTCCTGCATTGCAGATGGATTCATTACTGCTGGGCCATTGGGGAAGGCTCATTTTAACCTTAATGACCTCTTTAAAGAGATGATCTCCAAATACTGTGACATTCTGAGGTACTGTGGGTTAGGGCCTCAACATATGAACTTGGTGGGTGTGGAGGACACACTTCATCCCATAACAGATGCCTTTCTCCTCAAGGAATGTTGGTATATATCAAGGCCCAAACCCACTGTATTGAAGGAATTTTAAGAATACTGTTCATCTGGAGTTAGAACCATTTCTGGCTAATGCAGAACATAGTCTAGCATCAAATTTTAAGCCTTTCTTGCCCTGCTGAGTGAGGCTGCGTGAAACTGATTGCGTGAAACTCCGATCCTTTTCCCCAGCCAACTCTTTCCTATCAGTGATGGGAAATGGTTTAGACAGAATGCCTTAACACTGACACAATGAATAATACTTAGTCAGTGGCTTTGGCGCTCTCAGCAAAACACTTTCTCTGCTCAGGCCATGCCTGGCTGGCCTTGGGGCTTGTGTGTGCCTGCTGAGCTGGGCTGGTGGGGACAATTTACAGCTCCTAAACTTAGGAGCCCACTGATGATGTGAGGTGCCCATATGAGATTTCAGCAGGGTCTCCTTTGAGACTCAACTTCCTCATTAATAAAATGCATCATCTCTGCATCATATAAGTCACAGGGTTGTCACGGAGGGCAAATGTGGTCATGGATTCGTAGTTTCCAGATCTGCACATGCTCATGTGGTTACTCAAAATTAACTCAAGAAATCAGTTTCTCGGTTGCACTCGTCACATTTTAAGCTTTCAATATTCATGTGTAACATGTGGCTACCATATTGGAGAGTCCGCATTTAGAACATTTCCCATCATTACAGAAAGTTCTCCTGGAAAGTTCTAGGAGCTTTACATAGCTTTTCTCACGAAGGACATTATTACTACTGTGTGGTGAAGCATCCAAGATGCAGCAATATTAAGCTCTTCTTCTGTGTAACATATTCACTCCAGTATTCTTCCCTGGAGAATTCCATGGGCAGAGGAGCCTGGTGGGCTACAGTCCATGGAGTCACAAAGAGTCAGACATGACTGAGCAGTTAACACGTTTACTTTTCGGTGTCACGTGCAAAGTAGAATGGCTGAGACTCAGCTCCAGAACTTCCCATCGTTTAGAGTCTGTGTTCTGTTTCACTACCTCCTATTTTCAGTTTAATATCCTGGGTTGGGAAGATCTCCTTAAGAAGGGTATGGCAACCCACTCCAGTATTCTCGCCTGGAGAATGCCATGGACAGAGGAGGCTGGCAGGCTACAGTCCATGGGGTCCCAAAGAGTCAGACACAACTGAATGACTAACATTTTCACTTCTTTAGTCTTTGGAGTCAACAACACTGGAGTCTAACTTGAGAGGCAATGAGTAAGCTTTTTGGTTTTTGGCATCTATCCAGGACATTCCGGCATTGGTCAGGGACTGGACTGAAATTTTTGGAAGAGATCTGAAAGGTTTCTCTGATTCTGCCTCTGCACCTGTGTTACTCATTCTTCGCCTCTCTCTGCAACACACATACACACACCCACACCCCTTGAGTATCACAGTTCTTCCTTGAGTGCTCAATGTCGTGCAGTCTTAACCAAGCTGCATAAACATTCTTCACTTCCAATCCCTAAATAAAACAGGGATGCTATGGCTGGGCCATTAGCTCTTGTCGGGAGACTGAAGATGCAGTCTACAGACTACACAGAGCTGTACAAGGATGACCTGCTACGAGACTATTCTTACTCTCCCATCATCACGCTTCTACTTTCTCTCCAGCGCTGTGGGGGTCTGCTTCCCTGCCCAAGAGCTGTCCTTGTAGCAAGAACTAAAAACAGCAACGTGAAACCTACTTAGAGGCAGATGAAAGGCAGATGCCTGAAGCCAGCAGGCAGCGCCCGCCTGGGAGCCCGTGCTTGGAGCTTCAGAGGCAGACCTTTGCTACAGCTGGAAGTGAAGCCACAGCTAAGACGGGCTCAAGGCAGCTGCCTCTGGAAGCTCGCCCAGTCCCCAGCCTCTGAGCATGGCGGGGCTGTTTCTCATATGGAAAAAAAAAAAATCAAGTGTTAGATCAGAATGTGTGATTTTTGCCCTAATGTCTTAAAGCTATAGGGGAGTAAGATTGTGCTTTGAAGCCTGCTTTAGACCTCTACGTAGAAAGGAATTGGCTTTCCAGGGACAGCTGGGTTGTGTGTGGCAGGTCACATGGAGTGGAGTGGGGTGTCACAGGCCCCCTGGAGTGGATGGCATGCTTGGGGGGGATGGGTAGCTGCAGGGGCATGACTGGAATAATGCTGCTCAGAGCAGAGGCCTCAAGGGAGGCAGAAACAGTCTTGTGCTTCCCATAGTCTGGGTCGCTGATTCAATCTGGGTCTGCACCAAGGGCTCAGCATCACATCAACAGAAAACAAGAGTTGACAGGGAGTGACGAGTCAATTGCAAATACCAGGCTCGTGCCACAGGCTTCCCCATTGTGCCTGAGAGAGAATCCAAATTACACCAAGGCTCTCTGCAGTGGATGGTGTGATGCACCAGCCAGATTGTCCTGTGGGGCTGAAGGAGCCCCCCTCCCCCAGATGTTGGGCAGGATACTTGTGGACAACTGTCAGACCTCTTCATCTGAGAGAATGAACTCGTGAGAGAAGCAATGAATGACGAAAGTGCATCCTTCCAATACAGCCACTAATATGGCTCTCTCAGTTATGGAGAAGGCAATGGCAGCCCCCTCCAGTCCTCTTGCCTGGAGAACCCCATGGACGGAGGAGCCTGGTGGGCTACAGTCCATGGGGTCGCTAAGAGTCAGACACGACTGAGTGACTTCACTTTCAATTTCTCAAGAATACAACTGCAGTCACGAATACATGAAAAACGTCTTTTAGCATCAGTTTTGGGGGAAAAAAAGCGAAGTATATGTAAGAGTAAAAATGAATCAATGAATCTAACATATATACAGCTCGTTGCATTTTCAGCTTGCAGTGCCGTATACATTCAGACTTCATGTTCAGTGCCCCTTGCCATGTACCTGGCGCCCATCCCAGAGTTTCTCTGGGATATGAAGAGATGGCCAAGACATTGCACTTGCCTTCAGAGAGCTTCGGATTGAGATGCAGGGGCAAAATGGACAAATGCAAAGTCAGGGCGAGTGGGTACTGATAGGGTGTTCGGTGAGGTCTGAAGGAATAAGGGACACATTTTTTTGCCAGACAGTCATGTGATTTACATCATAAAGGTGAACCTATTGGGAAAGGGGGGTCATTCCAGACAGGACAGAGGCAGGGCACTGAGAATGAAGAAGGAGAAGATGAATGTTAGAATGAAAACCCAGGTCATCTGACTTTGCTGGCCTGCGTCCTGGTACTGACACCAATGGCACCTGAATGAATTTGGGTGAGCCAAGCAATCTTGGAGCTTCTGGATCCCCATCTACTTAACAGAAATGGAAAACAAATAAAGCAAAAACCATAATCTATCTCACTGGGTTGCACTGTCATTTAATAACTGAATGGCTCTGGGAAAGTCATCTAACTTTAAATCATCAGTTACCTTAAACCCTGAAGTGGGAGTAATTATATATGCCTTGATATTCCTATAGAGCTCCTGGGAAGGCTAGGTAAAACAGTAGACTTTGAAGGACATTCAAAATGTTAAGCACTGCAAAACTCTAAGTCACAGTTAAAAATTATTTTAGTGTACCTGGCAAATCCACACTGATGGATGGTCAATAGATCTGTCAAGTACAGAACAGGCTATATGCCCGCAGGAAGGGGGACAGAGAGACAGACATGGTATTTTCAAGTGGCTGGTCCAACTTTAGGAAGTAAGTTTTCAGGATCTGGGCTATTATCATGGTTTTCTTTGGTGCTGGATTTCTAACTTATGTCACCTGCATAAGAATGGCTTTTCCTGAAAGAGGTAAATGCAGGTTTCTCCTCCCTGGGATACCAGTAGAGGGAAGAGCTCCCATGACATCAGTCATGAGATTCCATCGTTAGTTTCCTTGTTTTCAGCTGCACTGGCAATAACTTCCATCCATCAATGTCTATGGAAAGTACCATATACCATTTATATGTGGAACCTAAAATGTGAGACAGATGAACTTCTCTACAAGGCAGAAATGTACTGACAGAGAACAGACTTGTGGTTGTCAAAGGGGCATGCAGTGGAGGAAGGATGGGCCGGGAGTCTGGGGTTAGAAGATGCAAACTATCACATTTAGAATGGGTAGGCAATAAGGTCCTGCTGTAAAGCCCAGGAAACTACATTCGATATCCTGCGATAAACCATGATGGAAAAGAAAATGAAAAAGAATGTATATATACACGTACAACTGAATCACTTCTCTGTGCAGCCGAAATTAATTGAAAATAAACTATGTTTCAATAAAATAAATGAAACAAATTGCTACCGAAAGACTGCCCTGTGCCAGGGTCTAGCTGCATACTGAGGATAGAGCAGTGACCCAGAGAGATGGTGTCCTTATCTTAATGGTGCTCACTGTCCAGAAGCAGCAAGATAGCCTTTGGTGGTTGCCTGATAATGACTGATTTCCTTTCTCTTATCGATCGCTACCATCTCAGAATTTCCTGCTGCCACCAGGGTAGATGCTGATGCAACAAAAGATAGCACATTAAGAAAAGATACTCCTACTGGCTGCCATGCGTAGGAGTATAATAGTCTAGGAGGGTCTGGCTGAGGGGAGGAGTGGCTGTACTGGTATCTGTCTGTGTGTTAAGTCACTTCAGTTGTGTCTGATTGTTTGCGACCCCATGGACAGTAGGCTGCTAGGCTCCTCTGTCCATGGAATTCTCTAGGCAGGAATACTAGAGTGTCATTCCCTTTTCCAGGGCATCTCCCCAACCCAGGAATTGAATCTTGGTCTCCTGCAATGCAGGCAGATTTTTTAACATCCGAGCCACCAGGGAATCCCCAAAGTTATATATACCACCTAGGACTTGGTCTTTGCTTGCATGCTAAGTCAGTTCAGTAGTGTCCGACTCTTTGTGATCCCATGGACTGTAACTCACCCGGCTCCTCCGACTATTGGATTCTCCAGGCAGAAATACTGGAGTGGGTTACTGCGCCCTTCTCCAGGGGATCTTCCTGACGCAGGGATCAAATCCATGCCTCTTATGTCTCCTGCATTGGGAAGCAGATTCTTTACCACCAGCACCACCTGGGAAGCCCACTAGTATCCCTACATCCTCAAAATCCCTCCACTTTCTAACATGCCCCCAACAGCTTTCAAAATTAGGACTTCACATTCCACAGTAACAACACCAGTGTAAACTCTCAGCATCACTATTGAAAGTCCAAATGTCCCAGAGGGAAATTCCTCTGATACGTTGCTGGGAATCACCGACACCAGGTATCTTGTGGTTGGTGTCACCAAAATCACCAAAATCTCAGTTCTTCGACTTCCCTGGTGGCACAGTGGTAAAGAATCCACCTACTAATGCAGGATATGCGTGTTCAGTTCCTGGGTTGGAGAGATCCCCTGGAGAAGGAAGTGACAACCCACTCCAGTAGTCTTGCCTGGGAAAGCTCATGGACAGAGGAGCCTGTGGGCCACCGTCCATGGGGTCACAAAGAGTCAGACATGACTTAGCAACTAAACAACAAACAGCAAGTTCTCGGACACTCTTATATTTATCATCATGGGTCCCTACATCATCATCATACATGGAAATCCCCCCCCGCTTTTTTTTTTTTTTTTTGGTCAACATCAATGAAAATCTCAACCTCAATACAACTTTAGGGTTTGCATTTAATCCTAAAGTGTTCATCTCCTTTTACGTCTATTTGCACTATATTCCTATTTACAAAGTGAAGAGGGGGCTTTCTTATGTAGTGGTTCTTTGTTAATAACTTAAAACCTCTTCTGTTTCTGGGATATTCTTTTTGCACATTAAAAAAAAAAAAAAAAAGGTTACATTAGCTGGCTTGAACCTGAGCTTGTCTGCTGAGAAAACAGACATTTTGAGTTACTGCCCAGGCATCTCACACTGTGACTACCTGCTCCCAACTAGAGTCTGGACATTCAGATAAGGACCTGAGCTTGGGGTTCCTGCTACAGGTTCCTGCTTTCCTTGCTCAGGGCACCTTCTAAAATAACCACTTCGAGTTGAGTCTGTGCAAAGTTAGTGATCTCTGCCCTGACCACCTTGTAAATAACAGGTGCTTGCTACCCTACGTCTGTCTCCTGCTCCCTTGTGACCCGGGACAGAGGACTGCCCTTTCCCTCGTTCATTGCACACCTATTCGGGGAACTCTAAGCAAGAGATCCAGTGACTCTACTTCCTTTGTGTGGATGCATTGGAACTGTGTCTCCAATCAAAACCACCCCGGGGTGGGAAATCAGATACCGAGGCAGCTCCCTGCAGACTCCTTGTGGGTGGCTTGTGTCTCTCTGTTGTGCAGCAAGTCATCATTTACATAGTCTTTAAAAAAAATCAATAATATATCATTTTAATAGTGATATGTAGGGAAGGACAAGTAGTGAAGGCTATCCCAGTAGCCGCAGTCCATGGGGTCACAAAGAGTCAGACATGACTTAGCGACTGAACACATGATGATAATAAATAATAAAACAGTAGGATTTACTGAATTCTTTTTATGCATCAGGCACTGTGCTAAACACTTTCTCTTTTAATTGGAGGATAACTGCTTTACAGTGCTATGTTGCTAAGTCACTTCAGTTGTGTCCGACTCTGTGCGACCCCATAGACGGCAGCCAACCAGGCTCTCCCATCCCTGGGATTCTCCAGGCGAGAACACTGGAGTGGGTTGCCATTTCCTTCTCCAATGCATGAAAGTGAAAGGTGAAAGTGAAGTCGCTCAGTCATGTCCAACTTAGTGACCCCATGGACTGCAGCCCACCAGGCTCTTCCATTCATGGGATTTTCCAGGCAGGAGTACTGGAGTGGGGTGCCATTGCCTTCTCCAATGCTGTGTTAGTCTCTGCCATACAACAACTTGCATCAACTCAGTGTTTGCATATATACCCCCCTCTTGGATCTCCTTCCCACTAGTATCCCCATCCCACCCCTGAGGTCATCACAGAACACTGAGCTGAGCTCTCTGTGCTGTACAGCGGCTTCCCACGGTGCTAAGTCACTTCAGTCATGCCCAGTTCTGTGCTACCCTGTGGACTGTAGCCCGCCAGCCTCCTCCGTCCATGGGATTCTCCAGGCAAGAATACTGGAGCGGGTAGCCATGCCCTTCTCCAGGGGCTCTTCCCAACCCAGGGATTGAACCCACCTCCGTTACGTCTAACCTGCACGGATAGGCAGGTTCTTGACCACCAGCGCCACCTGGAAAACTTCCCACTAGCTATCCGTTTTACACATGGTAACGTATATTTTGGAGAAGGAAATGGCAACCCACTCTGGTATTCTTGCCCGGGAAATCCCAAGGGCAGAGGAGTCTGGTGAGCTAAGTCCCTGGTGTCATGGAGAGTGAGGCGTGACTTAGTGACTGAAGAGCAGCTGCCATGTATATGTGTCAATATGTGTCCTCCCCGCTCTGTGTCCACAAGTTTGTTCCCTATGTCTGCATCTCTATTAAACACACCGGCCTCATGTTTTACTCACACAGGAAGATGGGACTGGAGAAGGCCGCCGTATTCTGTACAGATCGACAAGAACTTGGACCACACAGGAGCAAGAAGGTGAGAAGGAGACACAGAGCAGGACAGACGGAGGCGTCAAGAGGAGAGCAGGAAGCTGAGCATCATGAGGGCTGGAGCCCTCCTGAAAAGAGGCCCCAGGGGACGAACGTCTACTGTGAGATTTAAGCTGCGTGTGGTGGAGGCCATGAAGTTTCCGTTCTCTTTCGCTTTTCAATCTTCAGCCACAAGCCTTGCTTCACATGCCAGAGCTGTCTTGGTCATTGCTATGGTGAGAAATGGGGATGAGCAGGATGACGATGGCTCACACTTATGATGTGTCCTTGTTATAACTTAATGCTGCAGTTGCCAGCCACCTTCTATCACAGCCCAGGTATTAACTCAGTTTAAACCTCGCAACTCAGTGAGCGGCGCTCCCATTCTCCCCACTTTACAGATAAGGGCACTGAGGCACAGTGAGGTTTCGTCACTACTAGTAGGAGGCAGAGCCCACTTTTGGGTCTACGCACTACAGCCCAGAATGTACCAGAGGCTTAGGATGGAGATCAGGGGGAGGCAGGTGAGGCATTCACCTTGGAAGCAAAATATAAAGGGGCACCAAAAAACTCAGTAATCAAGTCGAGCATAGTTTGAGCGTGACTTTTAAAAATTAATGCAAAATATCCACTATGAGGAAATATAAAATCTCAAAGACAGGATCAGTATTTCAGATTTTTCTTTTCCCACTTGTTCCAACGTGACTCAGCACGATTCTAAGTGGAGTTAAATTTTCCTGCTGCTTCTTAATTCTTGTTCTCCATTCTGAACCAGAGAGAGCTCTGAGCAGTTACTTATGCTGAGATTTGTGAAATTCTTAGGTAGAGCTTTCCGCTCCTGCATAGCACGGAGAGGGTGTTAGTGTTGATTCTTGCTAGCTGGCAATGGCTAGAAGATGCCGGTTGATGGCTGGGTGCCTGTCATGGGTCTCCCTGAATTTGTAGGTAATGTTTTCCCTGCTATGACTCCTGAGTTGGTTCTTTTTTTTTTTAAATTATTTGATCATAGTAAGCACATGAGATCTATAGTCAACACATTTTTAAATGGATGGTACAGTGTTAACTGTAAGGATCATGTTAGACAAAACATTTCTAGAACTTACTCATCCTGCTTAATTGAAGTTTTATTTTCATTGATTAATATCTCCCCATTTCTTCCTCTCCCCTGGCCCCAGAAACCATCATTCCACTCCTTGATTCCATGAATTTAACTATTTTAGATACCTCAGAGAAGTAGAATGACACAGTATGTCTTTCTGTGGCTGTCTTAACTCATTTAGCTTACTGTCCTCCAGGTTCACTCGTTATTGCAGAATGCAAAATTTCCTTTCATTTCTAGGCTGAATAATATTCTAGCACATGCATATATCACGTTTTCTTTATCCATCCATTGATGGATGTTTAGGTGGTTTTCACATCTTGACTACCGTGAATCATCCTGCAAGACCTCAAACCATAAAAGGGAGTAGTGCTCAGCTGCTCAGTCGTGTCTGACTCTCTGTGATTCCATGGACTGTAGCCACCAGGCTCCTCTGTCCATGGGATTATCCAGGCGAGAATACTGGAGTGGGTTGCCATTTCCTACTCCAAGGGATGCCATTTTCTGACCCAAGGATTGAACCCATATCTCTTGTGTCTCCTGCATTGGTAGGAAGATTTTTTTTTTTTAACCACTAGTGCCACCTGGGAAGCCCCCAAAAGAGAGTAGGGTGAATAGTAAAACAGAAAACTTTCTCCAAAAGACTTTCCTTGATGCTGCTCATCTCCGGGCTCCTGCCCCAGCCTGAGGTGGATGCTCCTCTCTGAAATGTCAAGCATCTTGCGTTATCCTTTGTCACAGCATGTGTTGCCTCTAACAGCTAATGACAGGGTGTGATGACACACCGGAAGGGATGACTGACAATACATCCACGTGGCTGTGCTTAGTGTCTATTCGGTGCCCAAGCTGTAACAGACAGTTCACCTGATGCCTGAAATGTGAGTAAATGTGCTTCAAGGAAACTTTTAACTCTATTGTTCTGAGATTCTGCGTGGCTCTTGAAATACCAATTCCTCTCCTTTTGAGGGTAAGAACCTTATAAATCAGCATGGATAAGTAGAAGTAACACAGCGTTAAAATCAGATAGATTTGAGTGTACATATTTTGTCTTGCTTGGGCTTCCCTGGTGGCTCAGGTGGTGGAGAATCTGCCTGCAATGTGGGAGACCTGAATTCGATCCCTGGGTTGGGAAGATCTCCTGGAGAAGAGCATGGAAATTCTCTCTAATATTCTTGCCTTGAGAATCCCCATGGACAGAGGAGCCTGATGGGCTACAGTTCATGGCATTGCAAAGAGTCTGACATGACTGAGCAACTACGCACACCGCACAGCACTTTGTCTAGCTTACTTTTGAAGACAGTAATACGTGTGTTGTTGCTGTTGTTGAGTGGCCAAGTCATGTTCAACTCTTTGTGACCCCATGGACTGCAGCATGCCAGGCTTCCCTGTCTTTCACTATCTCCTGGAATTTGCTCAAACTCAGACCCGTTGAGTGGGTAATACTATCCAATCATCTCATCCTCTGTTGTCCCCATCTCCTTGTGCCTTCAATCTTTCCCAGCATCAGGGTCTTTTCCAATGAGTCGGCTCTTTGTATCAGGTGGCCAAAGTATCGTCACTTTAGCTTTAGCATCAGTCCTTCCAGTGATGATTTCAGGGCTGATTTCTTTTAGGATCGACTGGTTTGACCTCCTTGCAGTCCAAGGAACTCTCAGAGGTCTTCTCCAATATCACAGTTCAAAAGCACCAATTCTTTGGCACTGAGCCTTCTTTATGGTCCAACTCTCACACCCGTACGTGACTACTAAGAAAACCATAGCTTTGACTGTATGGACCTTTGTCAGTAAGGTGACATCTCTGCTTTTAAACGCACTGTCTAGGTTTATCATAGCTTCCCATCCAGGGAGCCAGCATCTTTTAATTTCATGGCTGCAATCACTGTCTGCAGTGTTTTGGAGCCAAGAGAAATAAAATATGTCATTATTTCCCCTTTTTTTTCCTTTCTATTTGCCATGAAGTGATGGCAAATATATAAAAATGCATATAATCTTTAGGATCATGCTATGACATAATGCTTGTATCAGGTACACATTGGTAATTTAGAAATGGCACACATGTGCATGCACACACATGCACACATCCCAACACACGTATTATGGGTGTATCTATAGATATTCATTTTGAAATTTTAAAATTCTGATTGCAGTTCTGCTAACTTTAGTATTTCTTTTAAACAAAACTAAAGCAAAGGTGAATCACAGACTGAGCTTTGCAAGGTCAAGATTTATTTTTAGACCCAGAGAGCTTTGGAAGAAGAGACAGTCTATGTCGCTTATGTTTCAGTTCTGGAAATAGACCCAAGACTTGAAGCGCAAAATGACACGGCCCAGTGAGGTGTTTCTAGGACATATTATCAGCTCTGGAGCAGATGAGCCCAAGCAAATCTATTTTGCAAGGACAAAATTTTTCACTGCCAGTGAACCTGGCCCATGGAAGACAGAGTGGAGGAGACAGAAGTGGGCAACTAAGCCATGTGTTTCTTGGCAGAAAAACGTGGCTCTCTCGACACATTGCTTTGATAAAATCCCATCTCTCTGAGCCATGCTGATGTGATGGAGGCAGACTGTCTCCTCTTACCTGTTCCTTTTTTTTTCTTGTATGTAAAACTCTGGGTGTTTCCATGGGCAAATGAAACTTTCTATGACTCACAGGAACTCAAGTAGCCCAGCATTCAAACCATTATTCCTATCTGTTTATTGCCCACTAGGACCCACTTTACACAGGTGTAGTGATAGAAGCTTGGTTAATCCCAGCATTATTTTCAAAGCTATGAATCTGGCAATATGAAGACTTTGCTGAGCTAAGATTCTTATTGTTAAGACCACACTGAAGAAAATACTCTCGAGACAGCCTTTCTGGACCTTTCTCCCTATCTTCAGGCAGCGTTTTCTAGTCTTTTTCCTGCCATCACTGAACATTGTATACATTTGACCCCAGCATTTCCTGTGCAGTGTTGCCATTTCTCCACCTCCCAGGCTTTTTATATGCCAGGTCCTTGGCCCAGGGACAAGGCCTCACTTCTCACCTGGGTCCAGGTTCTGTATGATGCACAGGCGACATGACTTATCCCAGACTAACCTTGAGTTTACTTCCAAGAACTTACTGTCTTTCAAGAAATCATTCCTTTTCTCAGTGGTTTCCCTCTATAGCTCTGGTGAAAACTGGGGACTTAGCAACTGCAGTTATAATCTAAGGCTTATTAGGGAAACTTCAAAATCTTCCATCCCTTTCTCTTATCTGATTATTTTATATGAGGCTTCTAAGATGCTGGATTATGAATTTGAATATTTTTAAGGATGGAGAATCGCTACATATCTGTCCCTTTTTGTATCTTGAGTGTTATTACCAGAAACGATTTATTTTGTTTATCATTAATTCCAATGAAGAAGGCAACTTAAGACAGAGCCGTTTGGAAGTTGTAAGCGCACTTAACTTATGGACATACGAAGAGATCTCTGGTGGAACTTGTAGGAAAAGGCCATATTAAATCCTCCTACAAGACAGGACAGAGCCTCTCATCAGTGCAGGAGAGACGTGCTGTATGTCAAGCACCTACTGTGTCCTAGGCGAAACCTCTTTTGTTTATCCCAGTAATTCTGACAGCTATTATAATCTCCATTGCATAGGGGAGAAAAGTAATTGTAAAAAGGGCTTCATTTATTCATTCAGCTGACTCATAAAAGATACTTTTCTAGGTGATGGTAACGAACACACTATTTACATGTAGGCAAGGCCTATGTGTCCATTAACAGAAGAATGAAGGAAGAAGATCCTTCCTTCTACGTGTAGACAATGGAACATTACTCAACTGCAAAATGAATGAAATAACACCATTTGCAGCAACATGGGTGGACCTAGAGATTACAGTATTAGGTGAAATAAATCAGAAAGAGAAAGCAATATATCATACTATATCACTTTATATGTGAAATCTAAAAAAAAAAAAAAGATACAAATGAACCAACTTACAAAACAGAAACAGACTCATAGACTTTAAAAGCAAACTTGGAGTTACCAAAAGGGAAACATGGGAGAGAGGCATAAATTAGGAGTTTGGGACTAACATATATGCACTACTATAGATAAGACAGATAATCAATAAGGACCTACTGTATAGCACAGGGAATTCAATATTCTGTAGTAACCTATATGGGGAAGGAATCTGAAAAAGAAAGGACGCATGTAAATGAATCACTAGCTGTGCGCCTGAAACTAACGCAACATTGTAAATCAACTATTCTCCAAGATAAAGTAACAATTGCCTGATAAACACAGGCAAGTTGTCTGTCCTACAGTCCAAAGATGCTCCCCCTCTGATCTTCAAAAGGTGAGCATGGGTGAGAATCTAAAAAGAAATCTGGGCTCTGGATTCTAAATTAGTGTCCGTTTCATCACATCCAACTATACTGAATCCGCTTGCTCTGCTGTGGCCTCTCTGTGCTTTGCTGTCCTTTAGTCACTAAGTCGTGTCTGACTCTTTAGACCCCATGGACTGTAGCCTGCCAGGCTTCTTTGTGGGTTTTCCCAGGCAAGAATAGTAGAGTGGGTTGCCATTTCCTCCTCCAGGGTATCTTCCCAACCCGGAAGCAATCCCACGTCTCCTTCATTGGCAGGTGGATTCTTTACCCCTGAGCCATCTGGGAAGCCCCTTTCTGGACATTAGATTCTGGCAATTCACCTTCTGCATAGATCAGAAAGCAGGAGAAACATCATTATGTTTCATTTCTCACTCTCATTCTGGTACTGTAGGGCAAGACCCTCACCACGTTACTCATCTTCTCAGCAATATATCTCGTTGTACAAATTACCATGTAATGAGTAGTCACATCCTTTTGGTACCACTGAGCTGATTAAGACGTTCCCCACATATTACCTAAAGTGACATCATGGGGCCAAAATCTTGTGAGACATCTCTATTTATAGATGAGGTAACAGGGAAATTTATCTTAGTCTCAAAATGTCACTAAGTGCTGGAGGTGTTACTGTCTTATGACTCCAAGTTCAAAGAACCAACAGTTAAGAGGATTTGACGATGGGCATTTCCCAGGTGCTTTACATACTGTATATCATGTAACCCTTATCTAGCAAGTGGCAGAGCAAAAATTGGGACTGCAGTCTGGTTGATTTCAAAGCTTAATCTCTTTTTGCATAACCTCTTTTTACAGTAGCTGCAGTCATTTATCTTCACAATCAAATATGTTGCCATTTTAAGCATCCAGCAAAGGAAAGGTGGTAGAGAAAATTGATGCTATTGTATTTCTTTTTAGATAAGGAAGTCCAAGACTCATTGAATAAAGATCTTGCTTGGGTTCAAACACCTTGTGAATGGCAGACAGGGGATGTAGGCTCAGGCTTTCTGGTTCTGAGCCGATGGTTGTCCTCTTGTTCTAGCCTTCTAAACCTTGGTGCCCAAACCTTGAGAAAACAAAGAAACTCAGTTTTACTTACTAATAATCCATTCAATGGCTTCCCAGGAGGCTCTGTGGTAAAGAAGCTGCATGCCAAGCAGGAGATACAAGTTTGACCCTGGTTTGGGAAGATCCCTTGGAAAAGGAAATAGCAACCCATTCCAATATTCTTGCCTGAGAAATCTCATGGACAGAAGAGCCTGGTGGGCTACAGTCCATTGAGTTGCAATTAGTCAGACTTGACTGAGCGACTAAAACACCACCACCACCAATCCATTTCTTCCAGATAACCACAATGTGCAATCACTCACCTCGAGCCAGACATCCTGAAATGCAAAGTCAAGTGGGCCTTAGGAAGCATCATTACAAACAAAACTAGTGAAGGTGATGCAATTCCAGTTGAGCTACTTGAAATCCTAAAAGATGATGCTGTTAAAGAGCTGCACTCAATATGCCAGCAAATATGGAAAACTTAGCAGTGGTCACAGGACTGGAAAAGGTTAGTTTTCCTTCCAATCCCAAAGGAAGGCAATGCCAAAAATGTTCAAACTACTGCACAATTGCACTCATCTCACATGCTAGCAAAGTAACACTCAAAATTCTCCAAGCAAGGTTTCAACAGTACATGAACCATGAAATTCCAGATGGTCAAGCTGGATTTAGAAAAGGCAGAGGAACCAGAGATCATTTGTCAAAATCCATTGGATCATAGAAAAAGCAAGAGAATTCCAGAAAAAATCTACTTCTGCTTTATTGACTATGCCAAAGCTTTTAACTGTGTAGATCACAACAAACTGTGGAAAATCCTTCAAGAGATGGGAACACCTGACCACCTTACCTGCTTCCTGAGAAATATGTATGCAGGTGAAGAAGCAACAGTTAGAGCTAGACATGGAACAACGGTCTGGTTCTAAATTGGGAAAGAAGTACATCACGGCTGTATATTGTCACCGTGCTTATTTAACTTATATGCAGAATACATCATGCAAAATGCCAGGCTGGATGAAGCACAAGCTGGAATCAAGATTGCCAGGAGAAATATCAATAACTTCAGATACACAGATGACACCACCCTTGTGGCAGAAAGCGAAGAGGAAATAAAGAACCTCTTGATGAAAGTGAAAGAGGAGAGTGAAAAGCTGGCTTAAAACTCAACATTCAAAGAATGAAGATCATGGCATCTGGTCCCATCACTTCATGGCAAATAGATGGGGAACCAATGGAATCAATGACAGACTTCATTTTTTGGGGCTCCAAAATCACTGCAGATGGTGACTGCAGCCATGAAATTAAAAGATGCTTGCTCCTTAGAATTAAAACTATGACCAGCCTAGACAGCATATTAAAAAGCAGAGACATTACTTTGCCAACAAAAGTCTGTCAAGTCATGGCTATGGTTTTTCCAGTAGTCATGTACGGATGTGAGAGTTGGACTATAAAGAAAGCTGAGCACCAAAGAATTGATGCTTTTGAACTATGGTGTTGGAGAAGACTCTTGAGAGTCCTTTGGATGGCAAGGAGATCAAACCAGTCAATTCTAAAGGAAATAAATCCTGAATATTCATTGGAAGACTGATGTTGAAGCTGAAACTCCAATACTCTGGCCACCTGATGTGAAGAACTGACTCATTGGAAAAGCCGCTGATTTTGGGAAAGATTGAAGGCAGGAGGAGAAGGGGATCACAGAGGATGAGATGGTTGGCATCACTGACTCAAGGGATATGAGACTGAGCAGGTTCCTGGAGTTTGTGATGGACAGATAAGCCTAACCTGCTGCAGTCCATGGGGTTGCAAAGAGTCGGACAGGACTGAGCAACTGGACTGAATGCCCTTACTTTTAGCTCTCAAGGGAGATTTGGTCTTCCTGGGAGGACAGAACCAGCAGTCTTCATTAGCTTAGAAGGAAGTAGGTTTTCCAGACATCACTAAGCATTCTCATCCAAGGAATGCATTTCTCATCCGTGTGTACCTGGCAAACTCCTGAAAGAGAAAGTTAGTCACTCTGTCCTGTCCGACTCCTTGAAACCCCATGGACAGTAGCCTGCCAGGCTCTTCTGTCTGTGGAATTCTCCAGGCAAGAATCCTGGGGTGGGTAGCCATTTCCTCCTCCAGGGTATTCCCCTGACCCAGGGACTGAACTCAGGTCTCCTTCATTGCAGGCGGATTCTTTATTGCTGAGCTGCCAGGGACTTGTCTTCAATACAAGCTCTGAAGAAGACTTTCTGTGAGTCTCACGTAAGTCTCCGCAGCTCTGCACCTCTCAGTTACCCCTCTGGGGTGGATGCAGGTGCCCTTACTTCTGAGTTCCTGTACTACCCTGCGCTTTCATCTGGCACATAATATACGTCACTGTTTGGAAACTCCTTGCTTACTGATCCATTGTTCTATTGGCTCCAGTGGATTGTTAAATGTGGGACTGAGACATCTCCCGCTATTTGTCCCTAACAGCCAGCACAGAGCCTTGCACATAGGAAATAAATGGATGAATGGATGCACAAATGAATATAGATGCTGGATTGAATTAACATATGGATGAAGAAAGAAGAGAATAGAGGACTGAATCAATTAAAGTCTTAATTTAGACACTGCTGCTGCTGCTACTACTGCTAAGTCGCTTCAGTCGTGTCTGACTCTGTGTGACCCCATAGACGGCAACCCACCAGGCTCCCCCGTCCCTGGGATTCTCCAGGCAAGAACACTGGAGTGGGTTGCCATTTCCTCCTCCAATGCATGAAAGTGAAAAGTGAAAGTGAGGTCGCTCAATCGTGCCCGACTCTAGCGACCTCATGGACTGCAGCCTACCAGGCTTATCCGTCCATGGGATTTTCAACTGGCCCTATTTCAGTGACTGAATTATAAAGAGACAATTAGATATGTCTACATATGCATATAGGTTTCCAGGTGGCTCGGTGGTAAAGAATCTACCTGCTAAGCTGGAGACATGAGTTTGATCCCTGGATTGGGAAGATCCCCTGGAGAAGGAGATGGCAACCCACTCCTGTATTCTTGCCTGGGAAATCCCATGGACAAAGGAGCCTGTAAAAGTCGGATACAATTTAGCTACTAAACAACAACATGTACATATATTGCTTGAATATGCTGTAGTTATACTTATATCAACATTATGTACCTACTACATAAAGTTAAAAACCACCCTGCTCCCACATGCAGAGACCTACCACTACTAACATTCTAGTATACATTCTTCCAGAATTTTCTGAACCTAAAATGTTATAGCAATCTTTAACAAGAGTGCCATTTTTGGCTGCTTTTACTTTAAAAAAAATGCTTTTCTGATTTATCTTTGTGTGTCATATGAATGTGTTCCTATTTTACAATTAGAGGAAATAAATTTTTTAAAAATGTTATTTCTTATGTTGAAAAAGCTAGTACAATTTAGAGTTTCTCTTAAATTGAGACCGTAACTGCTGAGAATAGCTAAAATCTATGAAGGTTTAAACCATGTTCAAGATAATGCTCTAAGTACTCACATATTAAGTCATTTAGTAATCAGGACGATGTAATAAAATAATAATATAATTATTATATTGATGATAAAATAATTATATTAATTATTATTATTATTTACATTCATAGATTAAGAAATTGAGGTGCACAGAGGTTTAGTAACCTGTCCAAGATCACACAACTGATAAGTTATCAAAGATAACTTGATTAAGAGGAAAGAGATACCTAGTACTGGTGTTTTTTACAGTTTATTTGTTTAATCCATCTTTTTATTACATTGTTGTTGTTTAGTCACTAAATCATGTCCAATTCTTTGTGACCCCATGGACTCTAGCCTGCCAGGCTCCCCTGTCCCTGGCATTTTCCAGGCAAGAATGCTGGAGTGGGTGGCCATTTCCTTCTCCAAGGGATCTTCCTGGCCCCGGGGTCGAACCCGGGTCTCCTACATTGGCAGGTGGATTCTTTACTACTGAGCCATTGGGGATGCCTTTTATTACATTAGATGGAGTATTACTATCTCCTACTGATCTAGGGCACTGTGGGACAGAGAAATGACATGAGCAGTCCAGCCATCCAGTCTTAAGAATTGTCATAGCTGGTATTAGAGCCCAAACTCCATAACCATTCTTTCACAGCATTAAGGTCATTCATGTATTTTGGATTTATTTATTGTGATGTTTATTTGTTTGCTCATTTATGCATACAAGGATTAACTGGTAGAACATATATAGACCTATTAATACAGGCAGATAACAAGCAATAATAGCTTTGTACAGACTTCTATCTGATACTGTTTTTCCTTTTTAATATATAGGGCAGCCCTAGAATCCTCTGTCTCTGATGAGTACATGGAATGAGATACTGTATACAAATATGAATAACACAAGTCTAGCAAGTAGTAAGAACTTAATTCATGTTCATTGAATGAGCATTTGCAAAGCTGTGATGAATCATATTGAGTAAAGAACACATCAATCCCAGGGATGTGTTACTTTATATAAAAATAAGAGAATCATTGATAAAACTGAAAACATGGAAATTCTTTTATTCTATTTTTAATTAAAAATTTGCCAAAATAAATTAAAAAGTTGAATTCCATAGGGTGAAATGAAGAACTTTACTTCTTGTGGCATAATGAACAAGATACTCTGATTAAAACTTCCATAGAAAATAGTTTAAAAAAATTTTTGCAATTGATTGCTGGCAACAGTAAGAACTGCTCTGAGAGAGCTCAGATTTAAATGAAGTGAGAACTCAGAGATGGAAACGGAACTCTAAAAACAGCCCTCTCCTTGATGGCATTGCTAAAAGGCGGGTGGGGATGGGCTTTGATTTTTACGGCCTCATAGAACACTGAGAATTTCAAATATTGAGAATTTAAGATATTCTGTGCTCAGGGACTAATAGGAGACCCTGCCCCCACATAAGTGCTAGTGTTAGTCGCTCAGTCATGTCTGACTCTTTGCAACCCCATGGTCTGTAGCCCACCAGGCTCCTCTGTCCATGGGACACACAGTCAGTGTTTCCAAAATGAGACAAATAAATAAGTTTCACTGGGTTCATCATAGTGAAAGTGCAGAAAACCAAAGACAAAGAGAAGACCCTTGAAACATCCAGATGGAAAAGAAATATTACCTCCAAAAAAATGACAATTATATTGATAATTAATTTTTCAGTCCCAACAGTGGTTGGAAGCAGAGTGTAGAAAAATAACTTTATAGTTCAGAGGGAAAATAACTATCAATTTGGAATTTTTGTCCAATGAAGATATCATTTTAAGAATGAGGGAAAAGTAAAGACATTTTAATATTCTTATGAGGGGCCTTGACATGAAAGAAAATTCCAAATTGTGCTCTACTGAGAGGAAGTGATCTTCACAAGAATATTTGAGAAATAAAAAGAAAAAAAATGACCAAATATTACATTAAATATTTGGATAAATATTCTAAAGTGCCGGCTGTTTAAAACAATATTACAGTCTTAAGAACCAACTCACTGGAAAAATCCCTGATGCTGGGAAAGATTGAAGGCAGGAGGAGAAGGGGATGACAGAGGTTGAGATAGTTGGATGGCATCACCGACTTGATGGACATGAGTTTGATCAGCTCTGGGAGTTGGTGAAGGACAGGGAAGCTGGCATGCTGCAGTCCACGGGGTCCCAAAGAGTCAGACAGGACTGAGCAAGTGAACTGAACTGAATGGTTTCAGGGGTTAACAAATAATATAGAATTAAAATACATGACTGCAGTAGCATATAAATTGTGAATGGATGATTAGAAATAAAGTATTGAAAATACATATATTATTCTAAAAGAGGGTTAAATAACCTTGAAAATGAGTGTTAGTTGCTCAGTCATGTCCAGCTGAGCCATTTCCTCCTCCAGGAGATCTTCCTGACTCAAGGACTGAACCTAGGTCTGAGCCATCTGGGGAGTCCCTTAGATGTTTATAATTTAATTATATATTAAAGATATCTAAGGAGATCACAGAAAGAGAATTGAGGTATAATGGAGTGAGAAAATATATATACACACACATGCATGCACATGTGTGTATAAAACCAGAAAAAAGAAAAGCTGAACACCAAAAAGAAAAAAAAAAAAAACAAAGAAAAAAGGACAAGGAAATGGAAAGGCAATATAAAGTATAGTAACAAATTGAGAAATTATACAAATTATAAATTGGGTAAATTATTTAAAGTCAATTTTATTTTATTAGATCAAGCAAATCACAAAACATTTACTTCAGCTTTATTAACTATGCCAAAGCCTTTGACGGTGTGGATCACAACAAACTATGGAAAATTCTTCAAGAGATTGGGGATACCAGACCACCTTACCTGCCTCCTGAGAAATCTGTATGCAGGTCAAGAAGCCACAGTTAGAACTGGACATGAAACAACAGACTGGTTCCAAATTGGGAAAGGAGTATCTCAAGGCTGTATAAAATCACCCTGCTTATTTAGCTTATATACAGAGTGCATCATACAAAATGTTGGGCTGAATCAAGCACAAGCTGGCATCAAGATTTCCAGGAGAAATATCAATAACCTCAGATATGCAGATGACACCACCCTTATGGCAGAAAGTGAAAAGGAACTAAAGAGACTCATGATGAAAGTGATAGGACAGTGAAAAAGTTGGCTTAAAACTCAACATTCAAAAAATGAAGATCATGGCATCTGGTCCCATCACTTCAAGGCAAATAGATGGGGAAACAATGGAAACAGTGACAGACTTTATTTTTTTCACTACAGATGGTGACTGCAGCTGTGAAATTAAAAGATGCTTGCTCCAGGGAAGAAAAGCTTTGACCAACCTATATAGCATATTAAAAAGTAGAAACATTACTTTGCCAACAAAAGTCCATCTTGTCAAGGCTATGGTTTTTCTAGTAATCACGTATGGATGTGAGAGTTGGACTGTGAAGAAAGCTGAGCACCGAAGAATTGATGCTTTTGAGCTGTGGTGTTGGAGAAGACTCTTGAGAGTCCCTTGAACTGCAAGGAGATCCAACCAGCCCATCCTAAAGGAGATCAGTCCTGGGTGTTCATTGGAAGGACTGATGTTGAAGCTTAAACTCCGATACTTTGGTCATTTGATGTAAACAGCTGACTCATTGGAAAAGACACTGATGCTGGGAAAGGCAGGAGGAGATTGAAGGCAGGAGGAAAAGGGGACGACAGAGGATGAGATGGTTGGATGGCATCACTGACTCGATGGAGATGAGTTTGGCTGAACTCTGGGAGTTGGTGATGGACAGGGAGGCCTGGCGTGCTGTGGTCCATGGGGCCATGAAGAGTCGGACATGACTGAGTAACTGAACTGAACTGAACTGAAAGAATACATATTCAAGAGCCAATTCATTGATAAAGTGCAAACTAGGGTTTGCAAATTTCTAGATACCATGAGTTACTACAAAGTTATAGTAATTAGAACTTGTGTAATTGACATGGGGAAGCATGGCACAGTAGAGAATGGCCAGAAAATGATCCACCTGTGCAAGAAAATTTGGTTATGATGTTGCAAATCACTGTAGAAGGGGTAGGTAGGCCTTTTTATTATATGTTGCTGAGTAAATTATCTGTATGAAAAACAACAATTCTCCTCTACTTCACTTTGATGTTCAATCACCAAGTAGTGTCTGACTCTTTGCAACCTCACAGACTATAGCTCTCAAGCTCCCCTGTCCTTCCCTATCTCCTGGAGTTTGCTCAGATGTATGTCCATTGGGTTGATAATGCTACCTAACCATCTCAGCTTCTACTGCCTCCTTCTCCTTTTGCCTTCAGTCTTTCTCAGGACCAGGGTCTTTCCCAATGAGTCAGCTGTTTGCATCAGGTGACCGAAATATTGGAGTTTCGGCTTCAGCTTCAGGCCTTTCAGTGTATATTCAGGGTTGATTTCCTTTAGGATTTCATGTTACACTCAAAGTAATCAATTCCAGGCTGATTAAAAGCAAATTTTATGATTTTGGAATTCAATCTAGGGAACTACTTTACTGATCTCAGGATAAGGAAAGTTTTTTCAAACAATACTAAGATTGAATAAAAAAAGAAAAGTTGGTGATGCTTGACTGCCTCAAAATCATGCAAAAGAAAACATCGAAAGAGAATGAAACTTAAGTCACAAACTGGGAAAATGTACAGAATAAAGAAATAACTCACATAATTCAATATGAAAAAGACAAAAAGCCTTACAGAGGAGTGAGCAAATGATTTCAACTAGTACTGTGGGCAAAAAAGAAAAGCATAATGGCTAATAGGTATCTGAAATGATGCTTAACCATATCTGTGGTCAACAAAAGGCAAATTAAAATCACCTACCAGTTTGGTGAACAAGAGAACTGCCAGCATGGACGATTGATGAGATGGGATAAACAACAGGCCACGTACACACCCTTGCGGGAGTGCAAACTGGCCTGCTGACTTTGGAAACTGTGGCATGACCTGTTGGAATTTAGAGCTGTGCATACCTTGTGATCCAGAAATTTCCATCCTGAAAATGTACCTTTATATACAGATGTGTGTGTGCTTATTTGCTCAGTCATGTTTGAGTCTTTGCCTCCCCATGAACCGTAGCCTGTAAGCTTCCTCTGTCCATGGAGGATTTCCCAGGCAAGAATATTGAAGTGGGTTGCCATTTCCTTTTACGGGGGACCTTGCAGACCCAGGGAATTAACCTGTGTCTTCTGTGTCTCCTGCCTTGCAGGCAGATTCTTCACCTGCTGAGCCATTAGGGAAGCCGTTATATACAGATACTCTTGAGTATAAACTCCAAGACACAAGCAAGAGTGTTCTGAGCAGCACTGACAAAAGGGGAATCTGGAAAACAATCCAAATGTCTATTGATCAACAGCAATAAATAGTATTTTATGCACGTAAAAAAAATCTTACATAGGCATGAAACTGAAGGAATTATGACTAGCCACAATAGCAAAGGATTACCTCTGAAATGTAAGCTGGGATAGTCATAAACCAGATTGTAGAATGATGATGGCTATTACGTACAGAACCCAGATTATGCTCCATTTATGTATAAATGTCATATTACATCAGTCAGCTCATTTACTGGTCATAAGACCACTACAAAGAAAGCACTGCTATTATTTTCATTTCGTAGCTGAGAAAACAGACACAGTAATGTTTATTAACACTCAAGAACTCGAGTCAGACACGACTGAGGGACAATCGCTTTAACTTTCAAGATCTCATAATGGAACCAAAGGAAACAGTTATTAAAAACCAGGCAGTCTGGATGCACAATAGACCCTCTGGTGTGATTTTTTGATCTGAAGTTCAAAACCAAGCAAAACCAAATTATTGTTAATGATATAGCCATATATTGTAAAATTAAAAATAAAAGTGAGTGAATGATTAACACAAAATTCAGGACAGTTGCTCCCCTGTGTGTGTGAAGGGCTGGAGGTAAGGAGTTGTGATCACAGAAAAGTGAATGAAAACTGCAAAAATAATAGTAATTAAAAATGAGAACGAGTGAACATATCGACTGTTTTATTGTTCTTTGTACCTCATGCATATTTTATGGCGATTCTTTTGTTCCTATTCAATATTTAAAGCAATTGCAGATAATAAAGGAAGAGAATGAAACCTTGCGAAATGACAGAAAAAATCTTCAAGTTTGCTCCTCAAGAAGTTTCTTGTATCTTTGCTGGCAGAATCCTTAGAAAAGTCTACAGAAACTGACCTGGGTAGAATTTTCATTATTCAAAGTATTTTTGTTTAAACAAACAAAATGGCACCAAATGGTAGGATAAATGCTCTAATTGCAGCCTATTTACAAAGAACATGGCAGGGCAGCAAACATCCATCCCTCCAACATGAGATTTTAAGCATTGTAACCGAGATTCAGGCCTTTATCCTCCTTCTGGTTATGGATTGAAGAGCCTTCTTTTCCCATTGTTAAAGAGATATGGGAACTAGAATTCCACCAGCCATCATAAATTGCTAAGAAATTCTCTCTTCAATTACTTAGATTCAGTTCTGAAGCCACAAAATTCGAGTTATCAGTCAATGTAACACTACCCTTTATATTAAATCCTGGTGGAGCTTTTCCAGCTGCAGTGATTTCTTAAGTCTATCCCTACTCTTCCTCCATTTGCTACTTGGTAAATTCCCATCATTCCCCTAGCTCAGCTCAACTATCACCTCCTCTGAGGAAGTCTTCTCTAATACCACCATACCCTTTCCCAAGATATGCTCTCTCACAGAATAACCAGAACCTCTTCTGTGTGCCCTTGGCAATTTGCACACACATGGAACAAAGAACTCCTTAACTGGCCCTCTGCTTGCCCGCAAGGAGCTGTTTGTTTATGTCATTCTCCTCTGGAATGGATGTTTTTTCCAAATCCTACAGATACCTAAGTTGAATCCTGAATATCCAACAGCAAAGAGTCTAGCCTGTGGTAATAACTGCAATGATGATAAAAATATCAGACAAAGGAGTTTCTTGGTGGTCCAGTGGTTAAGAATCTGTTTGCTAATGCAAGATGTGTGGGTTTGATGCCTGGTTCAGAAAGATCCCATGTGCCACAGGGCAATGAAGCCCGTGTGCCGCAACCTCTGAGCCCCTGCTCTAGGGCTCAAGCACCACAATGAACAGCACCCCTGCTTGCCACAACTAGAGAAAGCCTGTGCACAGCAAAGAAGAACCCGAGTAGCCAAGCAAATAAAAATATGTAAATAAAAAGGACAAGATCTGTCCTAGTCACCTCTTGCTACCTCAGACCCTCCTCCAAAGCAGCGCCTTAGAAACAGTTTACTTTTTTCTCTCTTGGCTTTTAGCTGGATGGCTTCCTCTCAGGTTCTATCGTGCTATTGCGTTCTCAAAACTGGACTGAGCTGAATGGCCCAGAAGGCTTCCTGATCTTAAGCCTGGTGCCCAGTGACCCTCAGCCCCTTGCCTCTCCATGGGATCTCTCTCCCCAGGACTTCTCCACAGATCGGAGCTCCTCACAGCCTGACAGTCATAGCATGTGACAGGTGGACGTGGTCTTCCAAAGGGAGAAAGCAGAGTTGCCTAGTGTTAAAGCCTCTGCCCAGACTGGGTAGTGTCCCCTCTGCCATATATATACCACTGGTCAACACTGCCACAGGCCCTCACAAGCTAAGGGAAGTGGAGAAATTGATTGACTTCTGAATAGGGAGTGGTCAGGTCACACACTAGAGCAAGTGTGGTGGGCGATGTTACTGCTGCCGTGTTTAGAAAGTACCATCTGCTACAATATCTATTGGCTTCTGGTGTGCCAGACAGGGTGCTACACCTATTGTGTACATTGTTGCTTAACTGTCTCAAAACCCCTTTTAGATGTCAGGTGTGTGTAAAGGAGAATAGCAAGCAACTGGTAATTTGATCTTTATGGAGTATCCAACCATAAATGCTCGTTCTTATTTCTGATTTCTCTGCACCTTTATATAATTAAATACTATGTGATCATTATAAGCTATCATTGGGGGTCAGTTTCTCCAAACACTGGCCAGACTTGTAAGTTTCCCTGGGTGTGCTGGATTTGCTCATTGCAGGTAACGAAACAGAGCATTTTAACATTTGGACATGGTTAGATGAATAGAGTTTGTCAAATTTGTCTGTGGGTTGTGTTATTTTTTAGCAGTGGAAGAATATAAAATATGAGCTGCTTAAATGATGGAAGGTTCTATGGCTATGAAAATGACTTTAGTAACATTTGAAAATATTTATACTACATTCAAGTTAAAAAAATAAAATAGGATGCATAGTTGTATGAAAAAGCCATAAAGCAAAAATCCAGTAATGTTGACTCCTTTTCAGAGGTTTGATTAGTGGTATTTTTCTTTATGTAAATATATTTTGTATTTAGCAGTGAATATATATTACTTGAATGAGAACAATAAACTCAAAGATGAAAATAAGTCACAACCGTCTTTACTTTTTGTGATGTTTTTAAAGGCCACCCATACAAAGAAAAGTCCAGCCTTATGGCTAGTTAGCAGGAGACTAAGTTTGTTCATCTGGAAGCTTCCCAAGTGGTGGTAGGTGAGTTCAGTCAGCTAGTTCCATCCCCAGCTGGCAATTCAGCCATTAAGCGAGAAGAAAGTCTATCTTCACACCCCCTGTTGCCCCATCACCACCCATCTTCATACGTCTCAGGACTAACCACATCTGCTACTCTTGCAATAGTGTCTTTGGCCTTGTCTGTAGCCTCGGTCAAGCTCTCGCCCTGTATCTCAGCTATGTTCTCTCACAGCTTGTAGCTTTTTAATTGCCAGCCAACCACGAAGCTGAATCCTAGCTCCGTGACTTTGATAGCACCAGTGGGCGAGCCTGGTTGCCCCGAGAGTTGGTTCGTAATTACTACTGAGTAACTGGGAAGCCAGCCACATTGACTCCCCTGCTGGATGCAAGGCTCTGATCTCAGGATGCCCAAATTGCTGCTTCTCATTTCCCCAAGGTTTGGTGGGATTTACACTTATTAATTCCTGCAAATCAAAACTCAGTTGCTCCCTGAGGTCAAAGGCAGTGGTGTTCACATGTATCGGGAAGGGAAATAATGACCTGGGGTCTACACAAGATTTTATCATTTCATCGTAAAACTGATTATGCCACATCCAATACATATAGAGAGAAATATTTATTGGGACTTCCTGTGTACTAAACTTTGAACTGGACCCTTTCGAGAGAAGCTGATAGCCATTGCCACCCAGTGACGCAGAGAATTTCATCAGGAGAATTCTAAAAGAGAAAATATGCCCATACAAGGAAAGCAGTCATTCAGGTTGGGAATGTGTCCTTGGTGAGATTACACAGGATTATTTTCCTAATCATTGTGTAGCAGCTCAATTTGGCACAAAGATCATGGACTTTGGAGTCAGAGAGATGTGGCTTCAACTGACTCCGAACTGGGTGGTTATCCAAGGTGGCAGATCTTATGTGGCGATATGGGAAGCATGTTTTAGTGCTGAACAGCTAGTCAGCATGGCAGAGATCCTCCTGCAAATTGACTAGTAGGGTGCCTGGCCTGTAGGCCCTAATGGCCTGTAGGAATTTTTCTTTCTACCCTTTCATTTTCATAACTGGACAGTTGGTAAAGAATCTGCCTGCGATGCGGGAGACCTGGGTTCGATCCCTGGATTGGGACGATTCCCTGGAGGAGGGCTTGGCAACCCACTCCAGTATTCTTGCCTGGAGAATCCAATGGACAGAGGACCTGATGGGCTGCAGTTCATGAGGTCACAAAGAGTTGGATACGACTGAATGACTAAGCACATATTTTCATAACTAGATGCTGAATTCCAGTGAGTAAATTACTGTGGGAAAGTATCATTATTTTGCTTAATGATTAATGATTGGCATTGACTTGAAGCTGGCTTTGCTGATGTCAGTACAAAGATACCCTTTCTTACAATTTTTAAACTCACTGTATCAGAAGGTAGTGAGCCTTTTATCCTAAGACTATTCAAGAAGAGTCTCTAATTGGGTTTCTTTTGGAGTTGATGAAAATGTTCAGGCATCTGATAAAGGACTTGTATCTATAATGTATAAAGAATATGAAAACACTAAAATTGATTGAGGATGATGGTTGTACAATTCTGTGAATATACTAAAAACCACTGAACACTTTACAGAAAGGAAGAAGCTTTCAAGTGGGAACAATCTAACCAGCCATTCCTGTTCTATTTGTGTATAGGGTCCACTCATCTAAAAATGTATTTCCAGAACAGCAACCCTGAATACTCATTGGAAGGACTGATGCTGGAACTGAAGCTCCAATACTTTGGCCACCTGATGCATAGAGCCCACTCATTGAAAAAGGCCCTGATGCTGGGAAAGATTGAAGGCAGGAGGAGAAGGGAACGGCAGAGGATGAGATGGTTGGATGGCATCACTGACTCAATGGACTTGAGTTTGGGCAAACTCCGGGAGACAGTGAAGGACAGGGAAGCCTGGCATGCTGCAGTCCATGGGGCTGCAGAGTTGGACATGACTTAGTGACTGAACAACAACAATAGTACAGA
Source organism: Ovis aries (assembly GCF_016772045.2). NCBI lineage: Eukaryota > Metazoa > Chordata > Mammalia > Artiodactyla > Bovidae > Ovis > Ovis aries. The sequence goes on from NC_056059.1 coordinate 106,370,754, forward strand.
ACAGAAATAGGTAGAAAAGTTTTGGAGGTAAAGTGATTTTGAATTAACTAAAAGCTGAAATAGGCTTGGTGGTTGGTTTTAAACACAGTATACAGTTCCTAAAGGGGGCTTGCTTGGTGGCTCAGGTGGTAAAAATCTGCCTGCAATTCAGGAGACCTGAGTTTGATCTCCGGGCCGGGAAGATTCCCTGGAGAAGAGAAAGGCTACCCACTCCGGTATTCTTGCCTGGAGAATCCCATGGACAGAGGAGCCTGACATGCCATAGTCCGTGGGATCACAAAGAGCTGGACACAACTGAGTGACTAACACTTTCACTCTTCATAGGTTCTAATAAAGATTATGTGTGCATGCTGAAAAAAAAAAGGAGAGTCTTAATTCTATCTCTTAGAGCTATTACTAATGGGGTTACAACCATATGTGGAAACTTGAGTTCCATACCATTAAGACTCTCTCTTTTAGAGACAAACTTTTTTTAGCCATCGAAACTCATTCCAAAATAGACATGAGAGACAAGTTCCCCAAAGCAAGAAAAAAAAATGTAGTAAGTTTCGTTAGCTGATTTGATTGAGCCTGTGTTCTCATGTAATACTAGACTATCACAGAATAATTGTATTACCTGTGATAAGACACCCAATGTCGCATGCTGGGGACCATAGTGAAACAGTCTATTACTCCTAGAGTATAAAGTATTAAGTTAGATCTCAGCAATAAAACTGCCTCATAAAACTTTATAGGTAACCAGTGATATGTCCAAAGCCAAGGTCAAGATAAAACAAACCACCAGATAAAATACAGATCCACCATTTGCTTTCTAAATTCCTTAGGGCTAGCGATTCCAGATATTTTGAAATTTAGAAAAGTAATATTGTGCCTGTATTGAATACTATGTAATATTTACAATAAGTTCTGGAGCAACAGGTAGTCATTAAACACGAAGTGTGTGGGTTTTCACACTAAGTGGGATAAATGAAGAATGTACATTACTTCACTTCATCGAGGATCAAATTTTGTTCTCACTCTAGTTATCAAAAATTTTCAGTATTTGGAAGCCTCTTGACTTTGGAATTATGGCTATGGGATTGTCGATCTTATTTCAACACAAGCCTTAAAACACTTTGCTTTTGAAGAGAACTTGCTAACGTGGGACAATGATTATAACATAAAATAGTATTATTGAACGAATAACTGAAAACAATACAAGTTTTAAAAATAGACTTCCTGAAATTTCCAAATATTTCACAAGACATAGAACAATGAGAAGGATTGGTAACAAAACACGGTTATTTCTGGGTCCTAGGATAATTGGTGATTTTTGTTTTCTTCTTGGTATATTTGTATATTTTCTGAGATTTCCACGGAACTAAGAATCATTTTAAGGGTAAACAAAGTGAGCTTACTGTTACACCCTCTCAGCACATTTCAAAGGGGGCACATTGGGGCTGATTATTCCCTCATTAGTCCCTGATCTGAGTGTTTGAGTTCCCAAAGGAGCTGGGCCAGGGAGGGCATTTTCTTACTGGAAAGGCCTAGAAGTGGTCACTCTAATGGTCTCTTCCAGAATATCCAGAACCGCAGCACCACAATTCTTATCTGTTCTGTCTAGAATGATGGAGAGATACTGGAAACCAAATCGGGGGCTCCCGTATCCAGCCCCAAGGGTGTCATGAGCAGTGGGCCAATGTGATCAGTCTGCCCTAACTCCACCGGTTTGTTCCAAGGAATGAGGCTTTATGTAGCTTGATTAATTACTAAGGAGTCCAGTTGCAGAGACAGTAAATGTAGAATAGCTTGCTAATTTCAGAAGCAATTTTGAATCAGGACAGCTGGACTCTGTAACATTTGTGGAGCGTTCCCACCACTTTTACCTAACACTAAAATGCTTTGCTTAATGTACGACTAATGCTCTTGAGGGCAGGGGCTAGACCTTATTCATCTTCATAAGGGAGGGGCCTGGCTCAGTGCCCGGCATAGGATATACTATTCAGTAAATGTTTTTTTTTTTTTCTTTAAACTTTTAATTTTATATTGGAGTACAGCTGATTAACAATGTTGGGATAGTTTCAGGTGAACAGTGAAGTGGCCCAGCCATAGACATGCATGTAACCACTCTCCCACAAACTACCCATCCAGGCTGCCACACAACACCGAGGGGAGTTCCCTGTGCCATACAGTAGATTGCCCATTTTAAATACAGCAGACTGTACATGTCCATCCCAAAGGAGCCTCGTGTTAAATAGCAGAAAAGCAATATAAAGCTTAAATTTACTATCTCAACCATTTGTATACTGTCCAGTCGTGTTAAGTATATTCATGCTATTGTGCAACCAAACTTCACAACATTTTGCCAAAGCAAACTCTATATACTTTAAACAGCTACTTATTTGCCCTGCCCCAGTCACTGGCAATGGCCCTTCTACCTTCTACAAGGAGCTCAGCCCAGTGTCCTGTGACAACCTGGGGGGTGGGATGGTGGGGAAGATGGGAGAACAGTTCAGGAGGGATGGGACATATGTATACCTGTGGCTGATTCGTGTTGCTGTGTGGCAGAGGCCAGCACAATATTGTAGAGCACTTGTCCTCCAATAATTATATTTTGTTCTGTACTTATCAAAAACAAATGAGCCAAAAAAAAAAAATAAATACACTCACTGAAGGAATTAAAAAAAAAAGGGAAAGAAATTGACACTAGATGGATGATGCTTGAAGAGATTATGTTAAGTGAAACAAGCAATAAAAATCAAGTACAGTAAATGCTTTTGACCCAGCTGATATATTTGAAGGGGAAAGCGTGTGCATATATTTGCACTGTGCATGTATCCATATGTGTGTGGATGTGCATAAATATATAATCTATTTCTATGACATCCTTTCATTTATGTTTATTCATTCTTTGTAAAAATGCCCAGTGGCTCAGAGTAAATAGCTGTAGTTACAAAGGCCATTTAGAATTTCACATTAGAAAATCAGAATTCTAGATTATGGAATTGTAAGATATCTTAGACCAGAATTTTGCAAGCTTAGCTGCAGGTTAGATTCAGTTATGCATTAATAGAACGGCCCACTGTTCAGGTATTCTGATTTCTTTGGTCTGGGGAAAGTTGCTGAAATTTTGTTTGGAGCTTCCTTGATGATTCTAATGGTCAGTCAGATTTAAAATCTACTGCCTTGAACTAACTGGGTTAATGATTTTCAGAGGAAGGCGTGCTCCCTCTAAGGTGCAGCAGAACAAAATCTTGTGTGTATGTACAGTGCGTATGTTTGTGTGTGTGTGTGTGTGTGTGGAGGGAGAGAAGAAAATTTCCATTTCACACTCATGTAACCTTTGATATGTAACCGCCTTCCCCGAGTTGACAAATATTCGAGATACTTCTGCAGGGTACTGCGATAGAGACAGCTCTGTGAACGATGCCTCTACAGTCAGATGCTGCTCAGACTTTAACAAGGTTATATAAATCAACTGGGGATCTTGTGAAAGTACAGATTCAGATTCAGCATCCTTAGAGGAGAAAACTCATGATTATGATGTTATGATGATTTGATTTTTCTGGCCTGTGTATGGGCAGCTTCACATCCAATATGACTCTACAGCTGAACTCAAAAAAACTACCCTTTGGGAAGGTTGATGAGAGCAACTGCTGAGGGACCAAGATCTGGCTAAAAACAAAGCCATCTCAAGTCATGAAAGGGAGACACCAGTCCTATTTAGGAAGGAGATTATTGGCACAGAGCAGAATTGCAGAGAGAAACAGAAGCAAGGACTAAAGGGGAGGGACTCACGACCTCCAAGCCAGATAGATGTCCACAGCAAATATTGCTGAGACTGTCAAAGTAACCCTACTTTGCCGCCCAAGAGGGGTCTAAGTCTCTTGTTGGGCTGTGCTTCTGTGTCACCCTGGTGTCAACCACGTGTCCAGTGCCCACCTGTGATACCAGGCATCATCTGGTTACCATGGGCTACCCCTGGGCAGTCTTCCTCTCCAGGCCAGATCCTTCTTCCCAGGGGAAGGGTTAATATATCCAGGGAGTTATTAACAGGTAAAACTTTCTGAATATTGTATGGCTATAAAACGACAGGGCAAAGCAACGGGTTGATACTAGGTCTCCCTGACCCTGTAATCCTTGTTTTTTTCTCACACGACTGCTCTTTTCACACAGAGGAGAAAAACAGTGCTGCCTCTCCAAAGGCAAAATAAAGCCCGTAAATAAACAAGCAGGTTGATTTTAAAATCAGGGCACCCAATACCCCCAATTTAAAGGACTTTTGTTTTTCATCATAAATATTTCTTACACTTTGGAGGCCTGCTATCTTTTTTACTACCTCCAAAATGGGATGACTTTTTGCTGATGCAGATACACATTGAGACAGTATCCTAAACCAGCAGCAGCATCCGCTCTGGGTGTTCCACAGACAGACAGTTGAATTCCAGGCTCTCTGCTGTGGGAATAAGTGTGCATACTGCGGTTCTATTAATTCTCATTTCACACCCTGATGGGAGGTGGATGGGTGGTATTTCTGGATGCCCTCCTGGCATTCCTTTGCTGGGTATCTAGTCTCTGCCTAACCCCACATCCCCAACTGCACTGGGGAAGAACAAGGAACCTCCTGCAGAAATCGCTGAGCAGCCACACATCCTCAAGCCCGGCCTTTCCACATGGGCACACTGCATCCTTCCGGTAGCGCTCCCCAGCACCCTACTCGCGTCCCCGCGGAGGAAACGCGAGATGCGCTCTCGTGGTACTTACGGTCTGTTCATCTTTCTTGGCACCCGGCAAATGAGAGGGATCTTCAACTCAGCCTGCGGAAACAAAAGCAAGCTCATTACTGGGCCTTCCCCATCATGTTTTAATTCTGGTGAACAGGCTCCTGTCGCTTCCTGTTAAAACGGGATACAGGTGGCAGCTTAGAGGAAACGACAGAGAGAGAATCAATCCAGGTTGATAATTGGTTTATTTCAGGAGGGGATGGGGGAGAGGACGTCTTCCCTGACATGCTGTCCTCTTTCTGTCAGTATTCATCCAATCTGCCCCCCGGGGAGCTGGGCTATCCTATCCCGAGCAAGCCTGGTTTTGCCTGACGTGCCATTGCGTGCTTCCCCTGGGCGCCCAGGGCGCATTAGCCCGAGCTCTGCTCTGGGGAGCCCATGTGCGTGCAGAAAGGATGCTTTTCCTTTCAGAGTGTGACTTCGCCATGAAATATTTATTGGGAGTTACATTTATACACCGCTTCACGTAGGACACCACAGTTTATTTGTGGCTTGTATTTGCTTGCGTTGGAGAGATCATTAGTCCCACTTACCATATAAATCAGCAGCAGAGACCCTGAGAGTATTCAACAACGACTTTACATCCATGATCCCCATTTAGCTGCACAGAGACTCTGGGAGGTATAAAGGATATTACCCATGGGATCAGTTGGGGTTCCAGCAAGAAACAGATGGCACCCTCAAATTGGGTAATTTGAGAACAGTTTAATAAAGAGACGGTTTAAAAGGTCTGGGCAGATTGTAGGGGATCCCAAAGGACCGTGAAGGACCTGAGGGACTGTGACTGGGCATGTGCCAGGAGGGGTCGAGGGAGCCAGTGGTCACGGGGATCCAGAAGCAGGGCTGATGGGAAAAGAACTGTGACTTTCGGGTGAGGCACTCATAGGGACTGAGCTGTGGTGGGTGGAATAAAGATCTACATCTCATGGGTCTCCTGCCCTGAATCTCTTCCACTGACCAAACTCAACAGGAAGCCAAGTGTGAGGAGCCATTGGTATGACTTCTATCCATCAGCCTCCTAGAGCTCCCAGCTAGTGCAGTGAGGTAGAGAGTGGATTTCACTTTTAAAGAGAATGAGATCCTTGGAGATTAAATTATGCGCCCAAGGTCACCCATCTGCAATAAGAGCCCAAATCTACAGGACTCAAGCATTCCATCTTCTAGCAATTCAACCATATTGCCCACTGAGCTTTAGGTACTCCTAGATCATTCTGCCTCCCATATGCCCATCTGTCCATCCACTCATCCATTCATTCATCTATCCAATAGCCATTTACTGAAAACTAACTTTATTCAAACATTGTGCCTTCGCTCCAGGCATGCCTAAAACTCAATATAAGGTAGATTCTATTCTAACTCCCCCTATGATTGTTGTTAGTAAAGTGCTTTGTAAAAACAGGTGCAGATAAAACAGAATGAATTCTGACTCTGTCTTGGACAGCCCAGGTGATCTTCATAAAGGAGATCATACTTGATCTGGATCTTGCAGATTAAGTCATCATCTTCTTGATTTACGGAAGTTGTTCTGGGTAAATGGGGTGCCATGTGCAAGGGTATGAAGGTATAAGAATATATAGTGTGACACAGAGACTTTGCACAGCTTGATGGGATCACAGAGGCCAGCAGCTTGGATATTGGTAGCATGTGGAAGAGAACCTGGGAAGGTCTACTGGGTTTTGATTGTCAAGGACCATGCGCAACAAAGGATGGGATTTGGACTTGAGCTGTGTGATCTTGGACCACTGACTTCAAGAAAGTTACTAAAAAACTGGGACTAAACTCCAGTTCCCCAGATACCCTATGTCCTACCCCACAGCAACCCTCACCCTGTGCTTCTAGGTCAACAAAGGACATAGGGAAAGGGGGGGTTGGCCATTAGGTACTCTGGCCATTCTCTCTGGATGAGTGTGGAGTGTCTAGTTCATGGCCTCTTTGTAAGTAGTTTTGTCCAGTGAGGAAGAGGACTTCATCAATGTAACACAAACAGTGGACGTCAGTTACTGGAAGAGTCCTGGACTGAAAACTGACTTCCAGTGCTGTCGTTAACCAGTGCATGACCTTGTAGGAGCACTTGGCCTCTCCTCCTTTATAAATGGGGATGTCCATGTCATCCCTTTCCATTATTAAGTGTGAAATAAGCTGATGCCTCTGAAAATATCCTACAAACTATAAACATTATGGAAATATGGATGTGCATTCCCTTGCATAACAAAGTAAAGCTTGCAAGTTGTTTTAACATTGGTCATATTATATTTGGATATGTATGGTTATGGACAGGCTTCCTTGGTAGCGCAGCTGGTAAAGAATATGCCTGCAATTCAGGAGACCCTGGTTTGATTCCTGGGTTGGGAAGATCCCTGGAGAAGGGATAAGCTACCCACTCCATATTCTTGGGCTTCCCTGGTGGCTCAGATAGTAAAGAATCTACCTGAAATGTGGGAGACCTGGGTTCAATCCCTGGGTTGCTAAGATGCCCTGGAGGAGGGCATAGCAACCCAGTCCAGTATTCTTGCTGGAGAATCCCCATGGACAGAGGATCCCGGTGGGATACAGTCCATGGGGTAACAAAGAGTCAGACACGACTGAGTTACTAAGCACAGAGCATGGTTATAGACATTGATTTTTGGATATTACTATTTAGAGGAATTCAGTGACTTGATTACAGTAATGCACAACAAATTTGTAACCCCTTTTCCACTTTGGGAGCATTTATGATTTTGAATGTCTTGCTTATAATTCCTTCATTCCTTTGAGTGTATTAACCAGGAGTTCAAAGCTATGCTGAAATGAATCAAAATAAGGCTATCTTTGTGGAGGGTTACCTACCCCTGTGCCTAGCTTTTGGCTTGAGCTTATGTATAGTGTGAAGGAATCACAGATACAGGGTATTTTCCTCTAAAGCTTATATCCTAGGATCAGAGGCCTTGGGGAGGTGGTCAGGAAAGCTCTTTTCCAGCCATCCCCGGTGTAGCCTTGAACAAAGCATTGGAATGTTTTGGACCTCATTGTTTTTTCATCTGAATAATGAAAAGGTTGGGCCCAATAGATCTCTTCCAGCTCAAAGATTCCTTTAGAAAATCCGTTAAAAAACTGCAATCCTTCCATACTTGGTGACAAAGAATGGTTTTAAAAAGTTGGAAGTATGTTGTTATGTTTCTCGTGTTTTATTGTCTTCTTTAATAGAGCTCCTTGCAGAGCAAAATTGCAGAAAGACTTCTGACAAAGTGCTAACACTTAGGGCATCAGCGGTGGACAGAGGAGCGGCTGCGGAAGGAATTCTTAGCTTTTGCTTTGTACCTAAACCTTTGAAAATTATGCAGTCTGTAACATCAGTGCTTATTAGGTTTGTATTTTAAAATCTTAATAAAAGTTTAAAAGAGATTTTTACTAGCAGCTTTTAAGAAATGTGAGCGATCCATTGTACAAAAAGAATTTTAAAATGTTTTGAAGGGAGCCCAACTTCTCTGGCATTTCAAAAGCAAAACTGGGGTCTTACTGACCCATATCAGAGGACGAGCCAGCCAAGTGGTGCTGTCCACAAGACAGAGTGGATGGCACTCCGTGAGGTGTACAGGGCTGCGCTCTACTCAGAATGTCTAAGCCCCGTCTGAGAGCTCTGAGGTCTTACCTGACCTGAGTCATTTTTGTAAAGGATGTGGTGAGAATGGGATGTGGTGAATCAGACAGAGTTTCATGTCCGTCAGTTCTACAAATGTGACCTATTAAAGACCATGCCCATCCCTTCCCGACATATACAGTTTTTAAAAAGATGGAACGACCACTGAGCATCTACTGTGTGTCCCCAGTTGCTGTCACAGTAACCCCATATGATCTGTATTATCATCCTTATTTTATACAAAACCAAACCAAACATTCATAGGTGGTAGGTAGCCTGCTCTATAAGATAGTTTTGCAAACCATTGGCCTTCAAATGTTTCAGTTAGGTGTTGGGACACCTTGTCTACCTGCTCTGAGCCTCAGTTTGCCTATCTGTAAAATGGGGGTAACATAATAGCTGTCAGTAAGACTATTGTCAGGAAGACACGAGAACAGAAGGTAGCTAAGACATGGAGAAATGGTGATTCACATTAACTTGAACTTTTATAATTAAATGCCCTATGTCACTTTTGGGTTTTAGTCTCCAGAAATAAAAAGTGCTTACCTGCAAATCATGACCACCAGATGAGGGAGGTATGGATTCTTTCTTGGGTTGGCCAAAAAGTTCATTTGGATTTTTCTGTAACATGTTATGGAGACCTGAACAAACTTTTTGGCCAAGGCAATATATTGATGCCTCCAAAAGTCTGAGTCAGTTTTACCAGGCTGGAGTCCAGATATTGATATTTTTTAAATACCCCAGGCATGTTACCGGGCAGTGAGGCAGAGGAAGTGGATGTAGGATCCTCAGTCCACTCATTCCCATCTTCTCAGCACCCACCACTCGCTAACACTTCTCACTCTTACAGAAAGTACAGTCACCACACTTGATTCTCCTAGGTCCTGCATGCACGCTCAGTCACTGCAGTCGTGTCTAACTCTTTGTGACCCCATGGACTGCCTGCCAGGCTCCTCTGTCCATGGGATCCTTCAAGCAAGAATACTAGAGTGAGTTGCCATGCCCTTCTCCAAGGGACCTTCCCTGACCCAGGGATCAAACCTGTATCTCCTTCACTGTAGGCAGATTCTTTACCCCTGAGCCACAAGGGAAGCCCCCACCCCACCCCCCACCCCCAGCAGTCCTAAGCTCATCCTAAATGGAAACTCAGGAACTCACCGCTCAGCAAGAATCCTCCATATGTTTAGAGTTATTTCTGAGTTAATTTCCAGTGAAATGTTGAAAGGAAATCTACTTCTATCTCAACATTTACGACACAGGTCAGAGTGGTAAAGGCCGCCAGGCAGCAACTTCTAGGTCAGGTCTTGTCTGTAGGCAAAGAGGAAGTAAAATCCAAGTCCATACGACCATGGTGTTCTTAGTCACTCGGTCGTGTCTGACTCTTGAGACCCCATGGACTACAGCCCGCCAGGCTCCTCTATCCATGGGGATTCTCCACGCAAGAATACTGGAGTGGGTTGCCATGCCCTCCTCAGAATTTACTCATGTATTCAGCAAACATGTGCTGAGGTCTGCTAAGTGCTGAACATGGTCCAGATACTAGGGATTAGACACCACAGAGCAAGGCTCTGCCCTCATAGCATTTGTCTGCTTTTTCCATAGTACTTCATTTCATTTTTTATTATTGCTTTATTGAGGGATAGTTGCTTTACAATATCGTGCCAGTTTCTGCTGAACAATGAGGTGAATCAGCTCACACATGTACACATCCACGTCCTCCCTTCCCCCCGCGCCTCTCGGTTGTCGCAGAGCACTGAGCTGAGCTTCCTGGGCTGTAACAGCAGGTTCCCGCTGGGTACCTGTTGGCACACTGTGGTGCGCATAGGTCAACCCTAGTCTCCCAGCTCATCCCTCCTTCCTCCCACCGTGTCCACGTCTGTTTTCTATGCCTGTGTCTCTATTCCTTCCTTGCAAATAGGTTTATCTGTACTACCTTTCTAGGTTCCACATACGTGCATTAATATACATTATTTGTTTTTCTCTCTCTGACTTCACTCTGTCTGACAGTCTCGAGGTCCATCCATGTCTCCACAAATGACCCAGTTTTGTTCCTTTTTAACGGCCGAGTAATATTCCATTGCATATAAATGTCGCATCTTCCTTTTCATTCCTCTGCGGATGGACATTTAGGCTGTTTCCGTGTCCTGGCTATTGCAACTAGTGCTGCCATGAACACGTGCACACACGTGTCATTTTGAATGATGGTTTTGTCAGGGTACACAGTCAGTAGTGAAATTGCTTCTGGGCTATACGGTTGTTTTATTTTTACTTTTTAGGAGACCGCCATACTGTTCTCCATAGTGCCATAAATAACTGTAAGGGAGTGAGATTAAAGATGTATATTTATAAATAATAGAGGAACATAAGGAGCTAGTGGGATACAGTGGAGGCATGCCCAGAGGGGATCCACCAGTTCCCTGTGAGTCAGGAAATTCTTCCCAAGGCCCCTAAAATTTTCCTCAGAAATAACCCTGACCCCTACTTGGGACATGATAATGGGAGTGGGGAAGGGTCTCTAGGCTGAGGAACGTTTCCCCACATCCCCCACTGCCACCCCCAGGTCTGCAGATCTTTCTCCAGGAATCTCCAGGATCTAGAGGTGATCTGAGATTCTGAGATAAAATAGCATCATTAGATACTTGCCTTCATTCAGGCACCTTGAGAGGCTGCAGCACCCCAGAAATGAGGAAATTTCATCGCATTTTGTGCATTCATTTTCTATAGGAACTGGGGCATTGATTTCAGTTTCTCTTCCCAGTTAGCCACAGAAATAAAGCCAAAGCGTGGCTCTTGCTGAAAGGGAAGTGAAGCTCCAGTGCCATCTGTCAGTCACAGCAGGGCGCTTATTACAAATGGTGCTAACATGTCCAGAGTTGGTTCTGCCATGGGGATGCTGCCTGCATCCTGCCTGTACCAAGAGATTGTACCCGGCTTCCTAGGTCCCGTGGTCAGAAACAGTCTGAGCAGGAAGAGACCCTAGGCCTTCTGGGAATCCATAGGAAGAAGATACCTTTTTCCTTTTTCATGATGCCTGTTTATTTCTCCAACTGCATTAAGAGGTAGAGGCCAATACAGGGCTGATCATAAATGCCACGCCGAGTGCTAGAATTGCCTGAATGTACACCAGGCTCCAAAGCCTAAGAGAAAGGGCTGGAATTTGCTCGCCATTAATTTATTTTGCCATGTGCATCTATGCTTTCATTTCAGTAATACAGTTCCCCTGGGGTTTACAGACCCCTAAGCTTCTGGGGTGCCCTGGTAGTCCAAAATGAACCTGTTTGAGAAATAGCTGTTCCATCTTATCCTGCCCTCCCTATAAGTCTCTTTCACCTCCCTCAAGGTATAAAGAGGGCCATGTCAAGAGAGGTACATGGCTTGACTGGGATTCTGAGAGTAAAGGGGTTCCTACCCTAGTCATCCATTTGGGCCATTAATCCCACCATTTTGGAGATGATCCCAAAGATTTGCTCACTTTGTAGGTTGAAAAGTATTTTGTAAAGGTAATGGATTTGATGGTTAAAACACATCAATATTTCAGAAAAAAACTGAAATTAAAGAAACAAGATTCTATAGACTGGGAGCATGCTTAAGACCTCCAAAAGAATGTACATTAAATTTGGGCATTAAAACCAGAAAAGCTACTTCTGAGCTTGTAACCCACCTGGAGTCTCAGTGGATGTGTTAGGAAGGAAAGAATTGCTTTATAAATAGATGGAATTTGGAGGAGAATCTTAATCCCAAAATAATTAATACCCTTATGGTATCATAAGCAGTTTAAATAATTGGAAACATGTAAAGTAACAAATCACATTTCCTTGTTATCCAGGAGAACTCTTGTTCTCCACTGGGAGTTCACCCATGCTACCAAACTGAGACATTTTTATCATAAATACTTCTGCTGCATTTCAACCTGATCTGAAATTAATATTTCATGAAGGGAAAACAATGCTTTTGCAGTAAGGACATTTTTTTTTTTTTGCTCTCAAGTATTTCTCAGTTATTCCTCAAAGATGAAGCTTATAAAAATACTAGCCTCTGTTTATTGCAAAGTTTAAGAAACATAGTTGTAATAATGATAAGGTACTTAAATAGATATAGGAAATGACCAGAAGCAAGCTAAGAATTGCTGAAGAGGATGTTAGAATCAGTCATAAAGGTAAGGTGTGTAACTGCAACCAAAACTGGGTCAAGGCTGGAGGAACAGGTCTAAATTAAAAGTGGATGCTTTTTTTCATTAAAGCAAGAAAAGAAATGAATATAAAATAAAGGCAACCTTCATCTAATTCCTTATACAATCACACCCAATATACATAAAGTGATGGCTGTTATTTGGAGTTGAAGGAGGGTGTGACATGTGGACATTTGCATATTTTGTGAAGAGGGGCAGGAAGTGTGTGTGTGTGTGTGTGTGTGTGTGCATGGTGCACAAATTTTGAGCAAACATATTGAAATCAAGATGTCTCAGATGCAGATATTCATTTATTTGGTCCCAACCGTATGTAATTTTCCTCTATTTTCATATCACAAATGAGAAAGTTACATTTTAAAGGTACACATAGTTAGAGAAAGATATATGCTGATTGGATTTCTAATTCTATGTCCTGGTCAGGACAATCAGCTAAATTTAATTTAACTTTTAATTTTATTGGATTTTCGATGAATGGAGGCATTTGAAGTCAAGTGGATTGCTATTATAGATTTTTTTTTAAAAGAGTATGGGAGATTGCTTTCCTAGTTTTTCTATTAAGTATGGACATATTTTTACAAAGATTTTGCAACTGTCTTGATAACAAATAATTCCCTTCAATATCTTAAGGCCATGTTCATGTGCACCCATTTTTTATTTTAAGTGATTTTGAAAACACCCTTAATGAACTGGGTGCAGTCTATTGCTTTGGAATTTATTCCTGTTAGTGCTTTTGGTTTTCAAAGCCATCTCTTTTTCTCTTCTGCGGAGAGAGTTCCTTTTTTTTCCAGTGGCAAAATTAGTAAGATTTTCCCCTGCCCCGCTTTCCCTTACTTTGTAATAAATGGCCTCTCTATCCTCTCTTCTCCTCATTCACTCATTTTGCTTTCACGTGTTCCCCTCTCCCATTTGTCCTCCCTTTTTCCTCAACTTCCTCCTCCTTTCCCTCCACCCTTCCCCTTTCTGCCCTTTTCTCCTTAATATTATTTTACTGTTCAGATAAAATGGAACTAGAGCAAAATAAAATGCAGATTATCAGGAGCCTAGTTTGGTTTTCTTATTTTTTCTAAGTTTACTTGTTGACCCCGCTCCTTTTCTCATTTGGCACTCAGAGATGATGCTGGAAGCACACTGACCAGGGGCAGGCACTGCCAGGCCTGGGTTCCCGGGTGGCTCAGTGAAAAACAATCCCCCTGCAATGCAGGAGGCACAAATTCGATCCCTGGGTTGGGAAGATACCCCTGTAGAAGGAAATGGCAACGCACTCCAGTATTCTGGCATGGAAAATCCCACGGGCAGAGGAGCCTGGTGGGATACAGTCTTTGAGGTTGCAAAGGAGTCTGACATGACTTAGTGACTAAATAACAACTGCAGGCCCAGATTAATCCCAGCTGTGATGAATTCTCCACTGATTGATTAATGCATTAGGGCAGAACCAAAAGCAAATTTTGGGAAAAATAAAGATGTAAGAAAATAAACTGAGATTTAGGGATGGGCCTATCTATTTATCTGTCAATCAGAACATACAGGACAGCGGACCTCCCACAGATGTTTCGTGTCCAATGGTGAAAGCATTGTTATTCTGCAAGCACTCATTTGTTAGACACCTGCTGTATGCTAGTCATCTCTGAGGACCTGTTTCACCATAATGACTTCAAAGAAGTTTGAAGGAAACCTAAAAATACATGAAGAGGCCTGAAAAGCCAGTATTCCCTGATGGCTCAGGCAGTAAAGAATCCGCCTGCAATGTGGGGGACCTGGCTTCAATCCCTGGTTGGGAAGATCCCCTGGAGAAGGAAATGGCAACCCACTGCAGTATTCTAGCCTGGAGAATTCCCTGGACAGAGGAGCCTGGCGGGCTACCGTCCATGGGGTTGCAAAGAGTTGGACAGGACTGAGGGACTTTCACTTTCACTTTCAAGAGTAATATAATCTAATAATAATGATAATGTTGATGATGATACTATTTACTGAATGCCAGAACCCTATTCAGGACATCCTGTGTAATTTAGACTCCATTGTAAGGCAACAATCTGAGTGACCCAGATTTTTCAGTATTGAACCATTCTGTCATTGTGTTGAGCACGAGTCCTCTTGAGCCAAATCTGTCCAGCAGACACATTCACAGTATGGATTCAGATGAGACCATCACTTAATTTGTGACTTCAAATGCATTTAGAACTTAACTCCTGAACTGAACTTCCTCCATGTAATTAAGGTTTTCTTTATCCTGTTTTCTATTCAGGATTACTTCCCTAGCCAGGGGCAAGTCAGGTCTCTAAGTCCAGCTCTGCCAGATAGTACAGTGAATTGTACAACTTGAGCTTCTATATCTCTCTTCTGAAAAAAATGGGCATATAAGACCTCATGATCATGGAAGTGAAAGTATTTTGTAAACTATTAACTGTTAGGCAAATCTAGTTCAACAAGTAACTACTGAGCAATTTCTATGTACCATGAAGAATACTGAGGATATAAAATTGACAAGGAAAGTATTCTAAAGGAATTGGCATCATTTTTTCATTAAACCTTTGTGTTTTCAGGGGATAAGTACATTTGGGGAGTTGGAAGATACTCCTAAGGCTTTGATAAATGGCTGATTAAAATAAATGCAAAAATGACGAGATTACCTTTCTGTAGAAATCAGCTTATAATAAGACTTCTTTAGGTCAACATTCTTAGAGACCCAAACTCCCAAAGATTCTAATGACAGTTTGTCCAAATATAAAATAACTCATGATAACAGTGCTAAAAATGATAATGTAGCCACTCTCATTTATATTTCACTTCATACTTGTTAGACACTATAGTATGTAAATTTTACATACTACATCTCATTTCTCACCACACATTCAGAAGTTAGGTATTGCCAATTCCAATTTGTAAATAATAGCCTAAGTTTCTGAGAAGTTAAATAGCTTGTCTAACATCATCCTGCTAGGAAGGAAAGGTTTGAACTAAAACCCAGGCTATCTATTTCTCAACAGATGGATGGGGTGGTTTAGTAGGGAGGACTTGGGAACAGAAATAGGAGTCTGGGATGAGCAGAGTGTGGAGGGACTCTGGGAGGGTACCAGAGAGAGACGGAGCTGGCCAGCAGATCCCTGGACTTGCCCAGCTCTATGAATATGCATAAGTAGCCATGGGGTGGGGGGTAGGGCACAGACTGACTCCTAGGTGCCTATCAAGTCATTAGATCATCAGTAGCTGGGCAAATCCAGCTACTGTAATGACACAGCTCGGACTCTGTGCTCATCAAGCTAGCTCCTGACAGTTATTTGATATCTCGTGTAGATTTACCTGCTGGGAGGGAACTTACAACTTGAATACACCCTTCACACTTGAACAAAGTCACAGAAGATGGATGTATGGGCCAGAATACCAGAGTGAGACAATGCCCTCAAGTCCTGTTAACTCAGAGTGCCTTGTATAAAATTAGTCTTCTGAATTTGCTGATTTGATGATGAAACATGGGGCCTTGGGTGCCCTGTAAAGGCAGATGTTGGGCTTGACTACTGGCCACCCTTCATCTTTACCTCTTGCTAGAATCAACAGAGAAGACATCACAATAAGGGCTGTGCCCTCAAACACATGGCTACTGAATTGCCATGTTATGTCCAGACCTTTTGGCTCATCTTATTTCATAGGGCAAATAGCTATTCACAGAGCCATCTAAACTGGTGGGGTTCTAATTCTCAGGCTTAGATGTTTGGAAAGCAATGTTTCAGTGAGCATCACCAATGAAGTACAAAAATCCAAACTCACACACATATTTTACTATTGCTAATGGTATATCTGGGAGTCCTAAAATGCTACTGGTTAGTTGGAAGGAAAGTGATGCCATGATCATGACCCTGAACACATTCAGCAGGGCCCTGATGGCGTGCAGTGCAAAGAGCAGGAGCTTGGGATTTCAACAGACGTGGCTCCTCTTTCTGCTGTGAAATGGACACTGTATGGAGTCTCTCTGAACCTTGGTATCCTCTTGTACAGAGTGAGAACTAATTTATCTACTAAAACAGTGGAAAACAGTGAGTATTCATTGCCCAGAACACAGCAGGCATTCAAATGGCAATTTTTCTGGTCACTGGTATTTGGAGAACATGGTTAAAATTAAACTGATTAACCTTAATTTTGAATAAACATGGTGATGATTCCCAAAGTATTCTATCTGCAAAAGTAACAAAAATAGCAAAATTTCTATGATTACTGTTTCCCGTAATTCTGGTCTTCATGATCATTTTTCTTTATCAAGCCACTCCTATCTAACCTGTATAATCTGATGTTTCTCAGCCTTATTGGTAAGTTACTTCGCCAAATTGCTGAAAATTTTGTTCAATCTGTTAAAAATCTTAAATCTGACTTAGATTTAACTATTTATCTCTATTCAATAATTTAACTCCTTTGAACATTTTTCTCATGCTAGGAAGCGTAGGCACAGCCTGGAGCAACCGTCCAGAACTCAAGTCTTGGTGGGCCTTGGCGATTGCCTACGAGGGTGAGCCTGACTGCTTTGTGTGATGGCATTTGTAAAATGTTATTTCCAGTACTAGCTCAGCTACCTGTTGTGATGTGGCAGCAACACTAAACAGTTGCCATTTATCTGTTTCCTGAATGTCTTATCTGTGTCAGACACAATATATGCCTTCACTTTCATCCTCATAGCAACCTCTAGTGTGTACTAACCCACACTGTTTCAAACTACATAATACAAACAACAGCTAACCAAAACTCAGAGAGATTGAGTCATTTACCCCCAAATACATATTTAAATCACACACCGCATTCATATTCACTTTGGCTGATCTCAAAGCCTCTTTTCCATATCACCATACTGTCCATCCTCATCAACTTCTTGAGCCTCAGTTTCAATATCTAACATTGCCCTGCCTACTTTATTAAGTTGTTAAGATCATTAAATTTAAAAAAGAAAAAGTGCCCAAGGACTCTGCTGATTCTATGAGGCTATGCAACTGTGGTATATTACTATTCTCTAATGAGATTATTAAAATAAAATATTCATAAAATTTTCTATATTAATAAATTTCATGCTGATTGTGAGCATGTTTTAAGCATAAGGCCAGAGCTGATGTGGGGTAAGGAAAAGAGAGTAATGGAGAAAAAAAAAACCCATTTATTGAGCACATACTTAATCGTCATTACTTAGTTGCTCAGTCATGTCTGACTCTTTGCAACCCCATGAACTACAACATGCCAGGCTTCCCTTTCGCTATCTCCCAGAATTTGCTCAAACTAGTGCATTAAGTCAACGATCCCATCCAATCATCTTATCCTCTGGTGTCTCCTTCTCCTCCTGCCCTCAATTTTCAACATCCGAGTCTTTTCCAATGAGAAAGAGAAAACAACAACAACATTTATTGAGCACATACTAAGTATTTTTTGCCAAAATGTTTGGGTTTTTCAGTTACATCTTACGGAAACACTCAAATGAACTTCTTGGCCAACCCGATATTAATATATGCTGTATGTTATTTGATATACATATCATATTATAGAGGCTAAAAAAAGTTGTCAGTACTAGTGATGTGCTCTTGCTCCATTATAAAGATGTAGGACTGGAGGGAATAAAGTAGCATATCTGGTCAAGCTGTGGAATTTGGATCCTGATCAACTTACTCAGAAGTAAAATCCTACAGTCTTTTCAAGAGAGCACCTGACTTATGGCAAAGTGAGCTAGAGACAGGTTCCTGGGCATTAAGCCAGGGTTGGCCAGGTGGTACAGAAAACCATAATCTTTGGTTTTAGAATGGAGTTGTTCATAAAATCATCTGAAAGAGCTCCTTGGAGAAAAGAAAAGCAATGTCACCATTAAGAGGGCTGGGGTAAGGATGTCCCAGGTGGTTAAGAATCTACCTGTCAATGCCAAGGACATGAGCTTGGTCCTTGGTCTGGGAAGATTCCACATGCCATGGGGCATCTGAGCCTGTATGCCACAACTATTGAGCGTGCAGTCCTACTGAGGTTGTGCTCCCCAGCAAGAGAAGCCCCTGTAATGAGAAGCCTGCACACTGCAATGAAGAGTGGCCACTTGCTGCAACTAGAGAAAGCCTGTGCACAGCAACAAAGGCCCAGTAGAGACAAAAATAATAATAGCTAATTAATTAATGAAAAGAGGGCTTAAAAAACCACTCTAGGAATGGACTCAGAGTGAGCTCTATGATGCTGCAAAGGAACAGTGGCCACCTTTTATATCAGCCAGAATCAGGTGCAAATCAGGGTAGTTTTCTATTCTGTTACTGATATTAGTGATGGGACAACTTTGGATATTAACTTGGCCACTCAAGTTCTTCATCTGTAGACCAGGCAAAACAATATCTAACTCTCAAGCTTGGGTGTAAGGATTAAGTGAGTTAATGCATATAGACTGGTTCACTTAGTTGCTAAGTCACGTCCGATTCTTTATGACCCCGTGGACTGTAGCCCACCAGGCTTCTCTGTCCAAGGGATTCTCCAGGTAAGAATACTGGAGTGGATTGCCATAGACTTGTTGGTAAGAGATAAATAAACCCCAGTTAACCTTCTTGCTTTTCTAGGGCATATTTTATCTTAAGTTTCTCGGATAATTTCTGAAACTTTGTTCTTTCTCTGCTGACCTTTGCCTAACTTACAACTGACTTTTCGATTTTTGAGAAAACTGTTCCTAGCCTACAACTGACTTTCTGATTTTTGACATAACTGTTCCCTGTGGTCTGGGTGGTTCTTGAAGATCCAAGGGAATAGCATTGAGAGGTCATGCTGCAATAGAGGGGCTTCCCAGCTGGTGTTAAAGGATCCACCTGCCAATGCAGGAGAGATGTAAGAGAGAACGATTTGATCCCTGGGTGGGAAAGATCCCCTGGAGGAGGGCATGGAAACCCAGTCCAGTATTCTTACCTGGAGAATCCCATGGACAGAAGAGCCTGGTGGGCTATGGTCCATAGAGTTGCAAAGAGTCGAACATGACTGAAACAATTTAGCATGCACACACACCACAATAAAGAAAGATAATTAGGTAAGTAAATGGGTACATCCTAGTGAAATCAGTATTGATGGAGTCCAGCTACATCAGTATCCTTTAAAGTATAGACACTTTGATGACACATTCTCTTTTCTGTCTTATTCTAACTCTATCATTTGTTTATCTCTAAGAAGAAACATCTAGAAGAGATGCCTCCTGGCACCCACAGAGGGTGGGCTTTTCGCTCCAACTTCACTCTCCCTCTTGAGCTCCTTGCCCCTGGAGACGGAAGACAATGAGCATGATTGCATAGTCCACACTCCTTGAGCCCAACACAGAAAAAAAAAAAAAAAAAAAACCACTTCAATTTAGAACATTTCAGAAATATTCACCCACAGAGGCTCCAGGAGTTAACTTCTACTTTCAATGGCCTACTTTGAATGGAGGTTGCCTTTCCAGGTGGCTGTTGTCATGAACATCAGTCAAGAAAGCTGGTGACCAGCCTGACCTTAAATCTGAGTCACCAACAGTCAGGAGAAGATTGAAAACGTTTCATCTTTAAATTTTTGTGGGTCAGTATCTCAATTCTCTCTTCCAGCAAAGAAAGGGATCTTTAAAAACCGATCAAGGGAGCTGGTTTCTTTTCTCCCTTTCTATGCTTTATAGACGGCCCAGCATTCATGTTAGAAAACACCTTTTATTCTTGCTGTCAGCTCTCTCTCTCTTTTTTTTCATTTTTATTTTTACTTTATTTTACTTTACAATACTGTATTGGTTTTGCCATACATTGACATGAATCCACCACGGGTGTACATGAGTTCCCAAACATGAACCCCCCTCCCACCTCCCACCCCATATCATCTCTCTGGATCATCCCCGTGCACCAGCCCCAAGCATCCTGTATCCTGCATCAAACATAGACTGGCCATTTGTTTTTTACATGGTAGTATACATGTTTCAATGCCATTCTCACAGTCAGCTCTCTCTTAATGGTCCTCTATGACAGTGAGATGAGGCTGGCCTACAAGGTTTACCTGAGCAGTGTTGGGAGTGCAAACAGCCTTGTGCTGAGATGTCCCTTGCATGAGGGGTCCGTGAGGGCATTACGGAGAACTCCAGGAGCCAGTAATCCAGGAGGCAGGGGGTTCAAATATTCTCAATGTTCAGCAGTGTCCTTCAGCAGAACTCTCTTCCTAGGTCCGTTTAGGTTTGGTTTCCTGTGAAATGCAGCCGCAGAGCTTGGGTGGTGTGACCTGTGTAGGGCTGGGACTTCCTTTTCTTGAGTTCAGTGCAGTAAATGAAGCTATAGGAGGCTGAGGTCTCCAACCCGAAGGGTGTCCTTAAAGACTCATGAGGTCCTCATGTGGCACTTTGAAATTACCAGAACATCTGGAAACATTGCTGAGTAACATGGAAGCATGTGGGTTTATATGTACATGAAACGCTGATTTGGCATCAGTAGCTCAGCTGGTAGAGAATCTGCCTGCAAGGCAGGAGACCCCAGTTCAATTCCTGGGTCAGGAAGATCCACTGGAGAAGGGATAGGCTACCCACTCCAGTATTCTTGGGCTTCCCTGGTGGCTCAGATGGAAAAGAATCTGCCTGTAATGCGGGAGATGTGGATTCGATCCCGGGTTGGCAAGATCCCCTGGAGGAGGGCATTGCCACTCCAGTATTCTTGCCTGAAGAATCCCCAGGGACAGAGGAGCCTGGCTGGCTTCAGTCCATGAGTCACAAAGAGTCGGACATGACTGAGTGACTCAGCACACAGCTCAGGAACATTGATTTATCTTGTGACATGATGTTGCTGATGGCTTCCTGAGACATCCCCTCTTCCCCGGGCAAGGCATATGGACTGAACCCTTCAGGTATGATGTAGAGAAAGAGGAGTCTGGTCTTTTTCTTGCTGTACTAAATATTTAGTTATGTGATCTTGGACAAGTCACAGTTTATTTCTCAACCAGTTTCCCTGTCTATGATTGAGGAATAGTAATGTTTATCTTTTAGAGATATTCCAAGAAATGAATGGAATGATTTTCATTTGTTCAATAAATGCATGGGGAAAAGTTTGGGGAACATAGTAGTTGCTTAGTATATTTTGATTTTGTTCTACCTTAATCTGAGTTCATTTAGACTGACAGCAAGTCCTTGTAAAGTGCCTGCTGTTCGCTTGGTGCTCACCACTCGATACTCTAGTTTTATAGAAATTGATGTTTTATATAAAATGATGTTGAATTCCATCATTATTTAAAATATACTCAAAGGTATAGAAGTTTATATTTTCAGAGATACATAACTCTGATTTTGACTTGCCATACACTCCAAAGGTGATGCTAAGGTAAGTCCTTATCATGCATCATGCTCAGTCATGTCCAGTTCTTTGAGGGCCCATGGACTGTAGCCCACTAGGCTCCTCTGCCCAGGGAATTCTCCAGGCAAGAATACTGGCGTGAGGTGCCAATTTTTACTCCAGGGGAACCTTCCCTATCCAGGGATCAAACCCACGTCTCTTGCATCTTCAGCACTGGCAGGCAGGTTCTTTCGCACTAGCATCACTTGGGAAGCCCCAAGCACTGGTTAGTGTTACTGATATGCCAGGTACTGTCCTGAGCAATTTGGAGACATTATTCTACTAAATCTTCCTGATAGTCAGGTAAGGAAAATCTGTTTAAATCCCTTTGTTATTGTGAAAACTGAAGCCTAGAGAGATTCCGTAATCTATCCACCTAATCAGTTAGCTTTTGCTACGTTAGGGGCTCCAAGCAATAACCATTCATTTAGTTTGCTGTTGTGTGGGTCGCTTTGTCGGTAGTTTGGGCTGGACCTGCGTTCACTTCCTGGGGCTGTGATAACAAAGTTCCCCAAAGTGGGTGCTAAAACAATGGAAATGCATTGTCTCTCAGTTTTGGAGGCTGGAGTCGGAATCCAGGTGTTGGCAGAGGTGGTTTCTTCCAAGGGACGTGAGGTAAGGATAAATGATCGTCATGTGTATACAGAACTCTTGCTGTGTCCATGTTCACATATTTCCTTTTTTTAAGTGCACCAATCATGTCTAATTAAGTCCCATCCTGATGACCTCATTTTAAGAGCCTACTCATTGGAAAAGACCCTGATGCTGGGAAAGATTGAAGGCAGGAGGAGAAGGGGACATTAGAGGATGAAATGGTTGGATGGCATTATTGACTCAATGGACATGAGTTTAAGCAAACTCTGGGAGAGGATGAAGGACAGGGAAGCCTGGAGCGCTGTAGTCCATGGGGTCACAAAGAATTGGACATGACTTAGCAACTGAACAGCAGCACTTCTTAAAAGACCTTTTTCTAGGTAAGATTATATTCTGAGACACTGGAAGTTAGCAATTTAATATACAAATTTGGGGAGGTGGACACAACCAGGACAATCTGACCATGAGGTACCTGCTGGTGGGTTGGCAGGCAGCTGGGTGATGTAGAAATGTCCCCTTCGTGTTTCTGTCAGTTGTCAGGAGGTCATCCAGATGTCCGAGTTCTCCTTTTCAAGGCTTCTCATCATCCAGCAGGCTAGCTAGGACTCATCCACCCCCCATGTGCCCTGGGCCCCAAGTGCAGCAAGAACGGGAAAGTCTCAGTAATCAAGCCTTTTCTGAGATGCTGCTTGCATCCTGCTTACTATGGCTTCATTAGCCAAAGCTAAACGCACGGCCAAATCCAAAGGAGTGTGGGAGAAGATCACATGAGGGGTAGAAACAGAAAGGAGAGCATTGTGCCTATATTTGCATCAAGTTAGTGGCTGGACTGCAATGGGAACCCATGTCTATGAAACTCCCTGCTTCATGTCAAACAATAGAAAACAGTTTGGTACAGTGAAAATATGGCTAATACTGGAGGTGATATTTATAGCTTTTCAGCAATTTCATTTATTCATTCGTTAGCTCATCATCCATCCCTTAGCTATTGAATATTTACTATGTGCCGAACAGTCCATTAGGTGCTGAAAATACAGTTTGGTGAAAGACAAGCTAATCTTGTCCTCCTGGTACTTTCAGGTCAGAGGAAGAGAAAATAAATGAGTGGACTTCACAAATATCTATAAAAGTGCAACTTGTGATAAATGCAGTGAAATGACCTAATCAGACATCCATTCAGGTAGCAACACTTCTTGACCTCCCCTACCTGCTATTTGCCAGACACTGGCTAGATGTGGGATACAGAGGTGAAAAAGAAAAATCTTGTTCCTACCCTTATGGAGCTTAAAATCCAATGGATTAGAGACACATTGAACACAAAATAAAGATCGGGGTGATGCCCCTCTGAGACAGAAACAAAGAAAGCCCTTTGGTGCACTAGAAGAAAATATGCTCTAGTCTGGATTCAGGAATGACTTTCCTTGGGAGGAGGAGTGATGCTAAAGTCAGGGCCTCTAAGATGAGTTGGATTTGCTAGAACAAAAGGGAAAAGGAGGAGGGGAGAGGAAGGGAAGGAAGCAGGAAGGAAGAAAGAATGGAGGTCAGAAGGGAAGAGGAGGGGAGGGAGGAAGAGCAAATCTAATGTCAGGAAGAAGAGTCAAGGTCAAAAGAATTGTGTGACTAAATGCCTGGGTGGAAGAGACAGAGGAGCTCAGTGGGGGAACCTGGAAAAGCAAAAGGGGCTTGGAATGCTAAGAACAAAGTGTGATACAGACTTAGCTGGGTGAACAAGGAAAATTCTCTCTGAGCCTGAGCCCAGCTACCCACAAGTTCCAACCCATCTCCCCCTCTTTCCTGTTATCTATATCCTACATTCCATGGTCAAAAGAATCTCTCATATTAATTTTCTTCTTTTTAAATTAACTAATTTTAAATTTAAGCTTTTTGTTTTATATTGGGGTATAACCACTTAGCAATGTTGTGATAGCTTCGGGTGCACAGTGAAGGGACTCAGCCATACGTACACGTGTATCCATTATCCCCCAAACTCCGCTCCCATCCAGGCTGCAACATAACATTGAACAGAGTTCCCTGTGCTATGCAGCAGGTCCTTGTTGGTTATCCATTTTAAATCTAGCAGTGTGTATGTGCAACTCCCTAACGACACCTTCCCCCTGGCCTTCCCACCTGGTAACCATAAGTCGTGGTACATATACACCATGGAATATTACTCAACCATTAAAAATGATGAAATAATGTCATTTGAAGCAACATGGATGGATCTAGAGATTGTCGTACTGAGTAAAGTGAACCAGACAGAAAAAGAGAAATATCATATGATATCCCTTACATGTGGAATCTAAAAAAGAAATGATACAAACGAATTTATTTACAAAACAGAACCATTTAGAGAATGATTCTTCTTCTGTTTGGATAAGAGTTGCTTTTGTATTAATTCCTTTATGAATCCTTATCTCTTGTCCACCACACTCTACCCCTCAACCAGTTTATTGGGTCCATGGTCCCTGAGGGTATTAGGAAAATCTAGAGGAGTCTGGGTTTGACAGCCAGATCACAATTACCCAGATGCACCCCTGAAAGACTAGCTGGCTTGGGGCAAAGACTTGACAGTTCTGAGTCTCACATATAAAATGAGGGTGGTCATGCTTACCTGGAGGGATGATGAGAGGTCAGATTACTTATCTCCTATGTGCGGTACTGCATCTGGCATCTAATTAACCTTGGGTGTTTTGGTTTCACCTGGGGTCTCTCACAGTGCCACTAAAGCAGAACACGGGGCCACCAGCAATGCTAGCTGATGGATAAGTGGCCCCCGATGTGTGCAAGTAGAGAATCCAGGATGGGTGCAGAGTCGCCTGTAAGTCTGAGTAGGACAATCCTATGTCAGCACTTGATAAGGTGAGTTTGTGTATGCTCAGTCACTTCAGTGAAGTCTGACTCTTCACAACCCCATGGACTATAACCCATCAGCCTCCTCCATCCACAGGATTCTCCAGGCAAGAATACTGGAACAGGTTGCCATGCCCTCCTCCAGGGGATCTTCCTGACCCAGGGATCAAACCTGTGTCTCCTGTGTCTAATGCATTGAAGGCAGATTCTTCACCCACTGAGCCAGCAGGGAAGCCCACTGTGAGTTTATCCAGTCTTTACTTTCTAGGTAGTCCATTCAAGCTATGATGCCTTTGGGTAGATCACAAGAAAGACTTATAGAAAAAACAAAACAAAATCCTACAAAAAAAGCAGGATTTTTTTTTGCATATTAATTTTTTAATTTTTATATTTTTTACTTTACAATATTGTATTGGTTTTGCCATACATCAACATGAATCTGCCACAGGTATATACGTGTTCCCCATCCTGAACCTCCCACCCTCCTCCCTCCCCATACCATCCCTCTGGGTCGTCTCAGTGTACCAGCCCCAAGCATCCAGTATCATGCATCGAACCTGGACTGGCGATTCGTTTCATATATGGTGACAGCGAAAGAGACACAGATGTATAGAACAGTCTTTTGTACTCTGTGGGAGAGGGAGAGGGTGGGATGATTTGGGAGAATGGCAAAAAAAGCAGGAATTTTAAAGTCCAATCATATTCAAGTCAGACTATGGATTCTGAGATGGAGAGAAAGAAGGTCTTTACTGGCTCTTGCAACCCTCCTGGGAGGCAGAGCTCCAAGACTGTCAGGCTTTGGAGTTACACTAGCTTAGCTCAAATCCCTTCTGGCTCCACTAATTGAATGGATTTCAGCAAGTTATCTAATTTAACCAATTTTCTTGTTTCTTGCCTGTGAAAGGGAGTGGGACACTCCTAACCTCGTAGCATTTTTTTCAGTTCATGAAATGATAAAATTATCTCACAAATATGTGTAGATCAGAAAATATGTCAACAACATGGAACCCGTTCGGACAGATTTTAAGATATTTTTTCAACTTCTATGAATTTAATGCTTATGAGGAGAGACTGAAGTTTTCATCTCTACTTTAAAAATAATTTTATTTTTAAACTTTTTATTTTAGAATAAATATAGATTCATAAGAAAATGCCAAAATAGTATAGAGAGAGTTCGAAAAGTACTCAATTTTTCTAGAGAAATTATTTCTTTTGTTTTTCTTGCTCAATCTCATTTATAATTAGGAAAATGGAAAGTTAATCAGAATGCGATACCATTTTAGAGCCCCCAAACTGATATTTTAATTTATCTTTATTTACTTTTTGAAAGCAATTTTTGTTTATTTTTATTTTATAACATATGGTTAAATTTAATTTTATTAATTTTTCTGGAGTGTAATTGCTTTACAATGTTGTGTTGCTCTCTGCTGTACAAGAAAGTAAATTAGCCATAGGTATACATGTATCTTCTCCCTCTTAGAACACCATCCCTATACCCACCCCTACCAAGTCACTACAGAGCACTGAGCTGAGCTCCCTGTACTTTACAGCAGGTTCCCACTAGCTTATTTTGTACCTGGTAGTGTATTAACGGGAGAAGGCAACGACACCCCACTCCAGTGCTCTTGCCTGGAAAATCCATGGACGGAGGAGCCTGGTGGGCTGCAGTCCATGGGGTCGCTAAGAGTCAGACATGGCTGAGCGGCTTCACTTTCACTTTTTACTTTCATGCATTGGATAAGGGAATGGCAACCCACTCCAGTGTTCTTGCCTGGAGAGTCCCAGGGATGGGGAAGCCTGGTGGGCTGCCGTCTATGGGGTCACACAGAGTCGGACATGACTGAAGTGACTTAGCAGCAGCAGCAGCAGCAGCAGCAGCAGCAGCAGCAGCAGCAGCAGCAGCAGCAGCAGCAGCAGCAGCGTATTAATGTCAATCTCAATCTCCCAATTCATCCTACTCTCCTCTTCCTGTTGATTCTCTATATCTGTGTCTCTATTCTTGCCCTGGAAACAGGTTCATCAATACTATTTTTTTCTACATCCACATGTGTTAATATACACTATTTGTTTTTCTCTTTCTAAATTACTTCGCTCTGTAGGACAGGCTCTAAGGCCATGTTCATTGCAGCACTATTTACAATAGCCAGGATATGGAAAATCCTGCATGGCTCAGAGGGTAAATGATAAAGGATATGGAAACAACCTAAATGGCCAGTGACGGATGGATAAAGAAGATGTGATACAATGGAATATTAGCCATAAAAAAGAACGTGCTAAATTTTAATGCTAATTTGGTCTCCAGAGCAAATTTGATATATAGTTTTATTTTAGAAATTGATTTCTTAAAAATAACTGAGCTTATGGTGAACAATATTGGATTTGAGCAGCGGCTGCACTGGCACAGGAGGGCCTAGAGGAGCTATCCCATGTTGAAGGTCAGGAAGGGTGGTGGTGAGGAGATACCCTTTGTCCAAGGTAAGGAGCAGCAGCTGTGCTTTGCTGGAGCAGCCGTGAAGAGATACCCCACGCCTAAGGTAAGAGAAACCCAAGTAAGATGGTAGGTATTGCAAGAGGGCATCAGAGGGCAGACACACTGAAACCATACTCACAGAAAACTATACAATCTAATCACACTAGGACCACAGTGTTGTCTAACTCAATGAAACTAAGCCATGCCCCTGGGGGAACCCAAGATGGGTGGGTCATGGCGGAGACGTCTGACAGAATGTGGTCCACTGGAGAAGGGAATGGCAAACCACTTCAGTATTCTTGCCTTGAGAACCCCATGAACAGTATGAAAAGGCAAAATGATAGGATACTGAAAGAGGAACTCCCCAGGTCAGTAGGTGCTCAATATGCTACTGGAGATCAGTGGAGAAATAACTCCAGAAAGAATGAAGGGACGGAGCCAAAGCAAAAACAATACCCAGCTGGGGATGTGACTGGTGATAGAAGCAAGATCCAAAGCTATAAATAGCAATATTGCATAGGAACCTGGAATGTCATGTCCATGAATCAAGGCAAATTGGAAGTGGTCAAACAAGAGATGGCAAGAGTGAACATCGACATTCTAGGAATCAGCAAACTAAAATGGACTGGAATGGGTGAATTTAACTCAGATGACCATTATATCTACTACTGCGGGCAGGAATCCCTCAGACGAAATGAAGTAGCCATCATGGTCAACAAAAGAGTCCGAAATGCAGTACTTGGATGCAGTCTCAAAAATGACAGAATGCTCTCTGTCCGTCTCCAAGGCAAACCATTCAATATCACAGTAATCCAAGTCTATGCCCCAAACAGTAATGCTAAAGAAGCTGAAGTTGAACGGTTTTATGAAGACCTACAAGTCCTTGTGGAACTAACACCCAAAAAAGATGTCCTCTTCATTATAGGGGACTGGAATGCAAAAGTAGGAAGTCAAGAAAAACCTGGACTAACAGGCAAACTTGGCCTTGGAATGCAGAATGAAGCAGGGCAAAGACGAGTAGAGTTTTGCCAAGAAAATGCACTGGTCATAGCAAACATCTTCTTCCAACAACACAAGAGAAGACTCTACACATGGACATCATCAGACGGTCAACACCGAAATCAGATTGATTATATTCTATGCAGCCAAAGATGGAGAAGCTCTATACAGTCAGCAAAGAGACCGGGAGCTGACTGTGGCTCAGATCATGAACTCCTTATTGCCAAATTCAGACTTAAGTTGAAGAAAGTAGGCAAAACCACTAGACCATTCAGGTATGACCTAAATCAAATCCCTTATGATTATACACTGGAACTGAGAAATAGATTTAAGGGCCTAGATCTGATAGATAGAGTGCCTGATGAACTATGGAATGAGGTTCGTGACATTTTACAGGAGACAGGGATCAAGACCATCCCCATGGAAAAGAAATGCAATAAAGCAAAATGGCTGTCTGGGGAGGCCTTACAAATTGCTGTGAAAAGAAGAGAAGTGAAAAGCAAAGGAGAAAAGGAAAGATATAAGCATCTGAATGCAGAGTTCCAAAGAATAGCGAGAAGAGATAAGAAAGCCTTCTTCAGCGATCAATGCAAAGAAATAGAAGAAAACAACAGAATGGGAAAGACTAGAGATCTCTTCAAGAAAATTAGAGATACCAAGGGAACATTTCATGCAAAGATGGGCACAATAAAAGACAGACATGGTATGGACCTAACAGAAGCAGAAGATATTAAGAAAAGGTGGCAAGAATACACAGAAGAACTGTACAAAAAAGATCTTCACGACCAAGATAATCGCGATGGTGTGATCACTCATCTAGAGCCAGACATCCTGGAATGTGAAGTCAAGTGGGCCTTAGAGAGCATCACTATGAACAAATCTAGTGGAGGTGATGGAATTCCAGTGCAGCTATTTCAAGTCCCAAAAGATGATGCTGTGAAAGTGCTGCACTCAATATGTCAGCACATTTGGAAAACTCAGCAGTGGCCACAGGACTGAAAAGGTCGGTTTTCATTCCAATCCCAAAGAAAGGCAATGTCAAAGAATGCTCAAACTACCGCGCAATTGCATTCATCTCACCCGCTAGTAAAGTAATGCTCAAAATTCTCCAAGCCGGGCTTCAACAATACGTGAACCGTGAACTTCCTGATGTTCAAGCTGGTTTTAGAAAAGGCAGAGGAACCAGAGATCAAATTGCCAACATCTGCTGGATCATGGAAAAAGCAAGAGAGTTCCAGAAAAACATCTATTTCTGCTTTATTGACCACACCAAAGCCTTTGACTGTGTGGATCACAATCAACTGTGGAAATTCTGAGAGAGATGGGAATACCAGACCACCTGACTTGCCTCTTGGGAAATCTGTATGCAGGTCAGGAAGCAACAGTTAGAACTGGACATGGAACAAGAGACTGGCTCCAAATAGGAAGAGGAGTATGTCAAGGCTGTATATTGTCACCCTGCTTATTTAACTGATATGCAGAGGACATCATGAGAAATGTTGGACTGGAAGAAACACAAGCTGGAATCAAGATTGCCAGGAGAAATATCAATAAACTCAGATATGCAGCTGACACCACCCTTATGGCAGAAAGTGAAGAGGAACTAAAAAGCCTCTTGATGAAAGTGAAAGAGGAGAGTGAAAAAGTTGGTTTAAAGCTCCACATTCAGAAAACGAAGATCATGGCATCTGGTCCCAATCACTTCATGGGAAATAGATGGGGAAATAGTGGAAACAGTGTCAGACTTTATTTTTTCGGCTCCAAAATCACTGCAGATGGTGACTGCAGCCATGAAATTAAAAGATGCTTACTCCTTGGAAGGAAAGTTATGACCAACCTAGATAGCATATTCAAAAGCAGAGACATTACTTTGCCAACAAAGGTCCATCTAGTCAAGGCTATTGTTTTTCCAGTGGTCATGTATGGATGTGAGAGTTGGACTGTGAAGAAAGCTGAGCGCTGAAGAATTGATGCTTTTGAAGTGCAGTGTTGGAGAAGACTCTTCAGAGTCCCTTGGACTGCAAGGAGATCCAACCAGTCCATTCTGAAGGAGATCAGCCCTGGGATTTCTTTGGAAGGAATGATGCTAAAGCTGAAACTCCAGTACTTTGTCCACCTCATGGGAAGAGTTGACTCTTTGGAAAAGACTCTGATGCTGGGAGGGATTGGGGGCAGGAGGAGAAGGGGACGACAGAGGATGAGATAGCTGGATGGCATCATGGACTCGATGGACGTGAGTCTGAGTGAACTCCGGGCATTGGTGATGGACAGGGAGGCCTGGTGTGCTGCAATTCATGGGGTCGCAAAGAGTCGGACACAACTGAGCAACTGAACTGAACTGAAAGAAGGTTTAGCTTTGAGATCAGGGCCCAAGCTTGAATACTCAGAGTTCTTGTGTGGCAGTAGTTTTATTACAGTGAAAACGACACAGAAAGCTTCTGACATAAATATTAGAGTGTGCCCCACTTATCAAGTCTCATTCAGGCCTTTTATTCTTTCACCAGACCCACTCCCACAACACACACCTTAAATTAACAAGGTTAGAACTAACAATAGAAAGTTTTTCTAGACCCACTGCCACAACATAAGATAACAAGATTAGTCTGAAGATTCTTGTTCAGTTCAGTTCATGGTGGCTCAGTCCTGTCACAGTCTTTGCAACCCCATGGACTGCAGCACGCCAGGCTTCCCTGTCCATCACCACCTCCCAGAGCTTACTCACACTCATGTCCATTGAATTGATGATGCCATCCAAACATCTCATCCTCTGTTGTCCCCTTCTCCTCCTGCCCTCAATCTTTCCCAGCATCAGGGTCTTTTCAAACAAGTCAGCTCTTCATATCAGGTGGCCAAAGTATTGGAGTTTCAACTTTAACATCAGTCCTTCCAATGAATATTCAGGACTGATTTCCTGTAGGATGGACTGGTTTGATTTTCTTGCAGTCCAAGGGACTCTCAAGAGTCTTCTCCAACACCACAGTTCAAAAGCATCAATTCTTCGGCACTCAGGTTTCTTTATAGTCTAACTCTCACATCCATACATGACTACTAGAAAAACCATAGCTTTGACTAGATGGACCTTTGTTGGCAAAGTAATGTCTCTGCTTTTTAATATGCTGTCTATGTTGGTCATAACTGTTCTTCCAAGGAGCAAGTGTCTTTTAATTTCATGGCTGCAGTCACAATTTGCAGTAATTTTGGAGTCCTGCCCCCCCCCCCCAAAAGAAAGTCTGTCACTGTTTCCATTGTTTACCCTTCTAGATGCCATGAAGTGATGGGACCAGATGCCATGATCTTAAGCCAACTTTTTTTTTAAATCAGATGATCTTTTACTTTATTTATTTTTTAATATAAATTTGTTTATTTTAATTGGAGGTTATTGTAAAGTAATTAAGCCAA
This sequence comes from Ovis aries, assembly GCF_016772045.2. NCBI lineage: Eukaryota > Metazoa > Chordata > Mammalia > Artiodactyla > Bovidae > Ovis > Ovis aries. The sequence continues at coordinate 106,402,939 of NC_056059.1, forward strand.
CTTTTTCACTCTCCTCTTTCACTTTCATCAAGAGGCTCTCTAGTTTTTCTTCACTTTCTGCCATAAGGGTGGTATCATGTGTATATATGAAGTTATTCATATTTCTCCTGGCAATCTTGATTCCAGCCTGTGCTTCATCCAGCCTGTCACTTTTCATGATGTACTCTGCATATAAGTTGAATAAGCAGGGTGACAATATATAGCCTTGATGTACTCCCTTCCCAATCTGGAACCAGTCTATTGCTCCATGTCCAGTTCTAACTGTTGCTTCTTGACCAGCATATAGAATTTTCAGAAGGCAGGTCAGGTGATTTGGTATTCCCATTTCTTTAAGAATTTCCCACAGTTTGCTGTGATCCACACAGTCAAAGGCTTTGGCATAGTCAATAAAGCAGAAGTAGGTAGAACTCTGGAACTCTCACTTTTTCGATGATCCAGCAGATGTTGGCAACTTGATCTCTGGTTGCTCAAACTACCACACAATCACATTCATCTCACACTAGCAAAGTAATGGTCAAAATTCTGTAAGCCAGGCTTCAACAGTATATAAACCATGAACTTCCGGATGTTCAAGCTGGATTTAGAAAAGGTTCTTGTTAAGGAGAAATACATCCTCTAGCAAGACACATTGTTTTTCTATAATCTTTAGTACAGAGCTTAAGGAAAAACATACCCTTGAGCAAGATGAATTAATTGTTTATTGTGTAATCATCAGGCTTAAAGAAAGTTTGTTGTTATAACAACTCAGAGTTTAAGAAAAAATGTCCTATGTGACTAAGACAGAGCAATGTAGAAAAATAATGTTTGTCCCCTTCTCCTCCTTGGGAGCCCCGGACCTCTTTCTCCTCCTTGAGTGTCCTGGACTCTTAAGAATCAATCTGCCTAAGAATTAACTCTCTCATAACCATTTTATGCAGAAACAGATTCTATTCTTAGTTTACTTCTTCTCTTAAGGCCAAGATAAAGTGTTGCAGGAGAAAAAGAAGCGTAAGGTCTGGCCTAACTTTACCACTTTCCTGTTACTCTTGAGTTCTCCTCGCGTTTCTCTTGAAAGTTTTTGAATAAAACACATTTAGGTGATCAGTTTGTGGGTTCAGGCTGAGCATCGCAATATCCCCATGTGGTCTTGGGTTTCTTCCTTTCAGTAGGTGGTGACTGCCAAGTTCAGCTTCCTGTCACACAGCTGGTATCGGGCTGTGTCAGCCTGGGACTGTACTTTGCAACTTGCACGTAGAGATATCCTGGGAACATTAGAGACTGTCCAGCACCATCACGGTAGGTGCGTTGATTATTTCATAAACTCCTGGTTGAGAGCACTGTTTCCTGCAATGGATCAAAATCTCTGGATTTCTTTTACCAACTGTATGGGAGTTACTGTGTAAAAACCTGGATTAATTAGCACTAGTGTATCTGATTTGGAAGAAAGACTCTGATGCTGGGAAACATTGAATGCAAAAGGAGAAGAGGACGATAGAGGATAAGATGGCAGATGGCATCACTGACTCAGTGGACATGAACTTGAGCAAACTCTGGGAGATATGAAGGATAGGGAAGCCTGATGTGCTGAAGTCCATGGGGTTGTAAAGAGTTGGACATGACTTAGCAATTAAACAACAATAACAACAATAATTTTTGATTTATTACAGTTGGACACGACTGAGCAACTTCCCTTTCACATTTCACTTTCGTGCATTGGAGAAGGAAATGGCAACCCACTCCAGTGTTCTTGCCTGGAGAATCCCAAGGATGGGGGAGCCGGGTGCCTGCCGTCTCTGGGGTCGCACAGAGTCAGACATGACTGAAGTGACTTAGCAGCAGCGGCAGTAGCAGCAGCAGCAGCAGCAGCAGCAGCATCTGTTTATGTGGGTGCCTTGGGTGGTCTGACCATGGGCCCCTGAATGGGACCTACCTCACATTGATTGCCTTTCCCTTCTCATCTCTTATACTAGCTTCTTTAAGACACATCCCATGAGGCCCCCATGTGTTCTCCCTCTTGTATCACTCTGACATCTTTGGATTGGGAAGAACCTCTGCTGAACTTAAGGCTCATCCTCTTCTGAATTTCTTATGTGCTCCATTTCACCTGCATCTGTGTTGCCCATAGGTCAGTTTTCCTGACTGCCAAGAAACAGATTCTTGGGGAAAATCTCAGGCATAAACACAGCTGACATTCAAACACATCTGATCATATCTGGGGAAATAGAGCCAGTGGATATTGTCCCATTGAAGTTTCTTCTTTCCAGAAAGGGTCTTCAGATTTTCTCTGATTCTTGGCCCAACCACTCTGACACATCTCACAGAAAGGCTGACCCCAAAAAAGGGAAATTCAGGACTCTGTCATAGCTCATGGGTCAGAGGTAAACCATTATTTTGAACATAACATGTTCCTAATGTTTGCATTTATCTCCTGGCCTAGTTTTGCTGCTTCCATGCTAAGGTTCGTTAGCCATCAGAGAGGTGAAGGTGGTAAGTAAATGCAGAAAGAGATTTTCCTTAAAATCTCTGCCCAGGTTCCTAAGGCTCCTATAATTCATTGTTCACAGAATGTCAGGTGGTTTACCAATTAATAAATCTCCATTAAATTTGAATTTGTTGCCTAGTTCACATTAATTTTCCCCAGGAGAGCCTCATGGGACTAACATGAAAAGTTAAAACCTCAATATATACTAGATATTGTTTTTGGTGCTTTGCATAAATAATTTAATCATCACAATAATGCCTCAATGTTGGTGTCATTTTTGCTATTACCTATTGTGAAAAGGGCTTCCCTCATAGCTCAGTTGGTAAAGAGTCTGCCTGCAATGCAGGAGACCCTGGTTCAACTCCTGGGTCAGGAAGATCTGCTGGAGAAGGGATAGGCTACCCACTCCAGTATTCTTGGGCTTCCCTTGTGGCTCAGCTGGTAAAGAATCTGCCTGCAATGTGGGAGACCTGGGTTCAATCCCTGGGTTGGGAAGATTCCCTGGAGAAGGGGATTCCCCTGAAAAATTCCATGGGCTGTATAGTCCATGGGGTCGCAAAGAGCTGGACATTACTGAGCGACTTTCACTGTTGTGAAAAAGTCCCTGAGCAGGGTAGATCCCCTGGAGGAGGGCATGGCAACCCACTCTGATATTCTTGCCTGGAGAATCCCATGGACAAAGGAGTCTGCTGGGTGTCAGTCCATAGGGCCTGAAAGAGTCTGGCATGACTGCAGTGACTTAGCATGCATATGTATACACTGTGAAAAAAGCAACCTCAGAATCATTAGGTTCTCACCACATTGGTGATAGATTCATTTGCCCCCTCGTCTCCAGGTGTCCCTTCCTGGCTTTGGCACCATAATGCCTTCAGAATATTAGTTGCTTTGCTCTACCAGGAGCATGGGACAGGTAGAGGTTATTCTGCCTGAAGAGATGCCAGTGATAAAGAAATTCTTAAAAGAAAGCACAGTGCAATGAATGAATGATGGAGGATAAGAGGACAAAGAGTGACAAAGGATGTATGGGTTAGGAGTTTCTTTATATCAGGTGATTTAGAGTTGAGTCTTTGCAGAGGTGACTTTTCAGTTGAGGCCTGGGTGTTGAAAAGAACCCAGCCAAGTGTAATTTTGGAGAGAAGAGATTTTTGAGTAGAGGGAACCAAGCGATGAGCTTTGGGAGTGTATATGTCTCAATAAATTAGTACATTTCTTGAGGGCAATTGTAGTTATTTCTTGTCTTGGAATTCATCACAATACCAAAAACCGAACTTGCATCATCCAGTAATTGTTGGACTGAATTGGCTGTAGATTAAACCTCTCATTTTAAAATAGGGAAGTGGAGTTTTTTTGAGGTGAAGTGACCAAGCCACTGTGGTGACTTGGGGGAAGAACCAACATAGTGGACCAAAGCCCAGTGTCTTAGCCAAATCTCCTGCCAGTCCAGTCCAGCTATGCCTCCTAATTCTACATGTAAATTGTGAGCAGAGCCTTGTTTAGACAAACCTGGCTGGGAATATGACATCATCCTCCCCACCCCAGCCCTCCCCGACACACACACCAAATCTGCTTTAGGTTGTTTGCCAAACATTTTTCCCAGAGGTTAAAAACACTGTAGTATTTTTAGACCATGTAGGCAAAATTGCTATCTCTCCACAAAGGACCTGAATCATTGCCAGGGTTGCTAAATTGGCAGGGCAAAGGGCCTTATGCCATCTGTCTTCACATCAGTTGAATTTAGGTTTTGAAGTAAGAATTGAATTAAGAAAAAAAGAAAACAGCACAAACGCTGCCTTAGAATCCTCGACAGGCTTCGCTTAGCCTGTGTGATTAACAGTTTGTGGAGGGTAGAAGAACAGAGGAATCAAGTCAAGTTCAACATTCAAAATGAAATTGGACCTTTGGTTTTTTAGTAGGGACAGGGCTTTTAATCTCTTTAACGCTCTCTTTTTAATATTTTCTAAGGGAAGGAGAAGGAAACCAACATTACTTTTCTCTCTAAGGAAAGAAGAATAACGATAGCTGACATCAGTAGAGTAACTACTATTTTCAGACTGTCTTCTAAACATTTGACTCTTGGTCCACAACGTCTCTTTGAGACTCAAAGAAGTTCAGTTACAAGTCTTGCCTGGGATCCACAGGTGGCAAACCATTGAGCAAGGACAAACTTCCATCTCTTAGCTTCAGGTTGCTTGTCCCAACCAGTAGTTTTTCCACGTTTTTTTTTTTTCTTTCTTTCTTTCTTATTTTTAATTGGAGGATAATTGCTTTACGATGTTGTACTTGTTTCTGCTGTACATCACTAATTAGTCATAGCTCTGTGTGTGTGTGTGTGTGTGTGTGTGTGTGTGTGTGTGTGTGTGTGTGGCTTAGTTGTGTCCAACTCTTTGTGACTTTATGGACTATATCCCACCAGGCTCCTCTGTCCATGGGATTCTCCAGGCATGAATACTGGAGGGGGTTGCCATGCCCTTCTCCAGGGGATCTTCCTGACCCAGAGACTGAACCCAAGTCTCCTGTGTCTTCTGCATTGTAGGTGACTTCTTTACTGCTGAGCCACCAGGGAAGCCCACATGTATATAAATATCCCCCCTCTTGAGACTCCATTCCACCTCCCCATGCTGCCCCTATAGGTCATCACAAAGTGCTAGGCTGGACTTCCTGTGTTTTATAGCAGCTTCCCACTAACTAGTTCCCACATGGTAGAGTGTATATGTCAATGCTACTTTCTCAGTTTGCCCCACCGTCTCCTTCCCACCATTCCACAGTCCATTCTGTCTGTTCGCTATTATGTATCTCTATTCTTCCCTGCAAATAGGTTCCTCTGTACCACTTTTCTGGATTCCACATATATGGGTTATGCTGTGTGCTAAGTCACTTCAATCGTGTCTGACACTCCGTGACCCTATGGACTGTAGCCCACCAGGCTCCTCTATCCATGGGATTCTCCAGACAAGAATACTGGAGTGCATTGCCATGCCCTTCTTCAGGGGATCTTCCTGACCCAGGGATTGAATGTGTGTCTCTTACATCTCCTGCATTGGCAGATGGGTTCTTTACTACTAGTGTCACCTGGGAAGCCCATATATATACGAGTTGATATACAATATCTGTTTTTCTCTTTCTGATTTACTTTACTCTGTATGACAGAGTCTAGGTTCATCAACGTCTCTACAAATGACCCAGTCTGTTCCTTTTTATTACTGAGTAATATTCCATTGTATATATGTGCTACATGTCTTAAACACTTAATTAGAGGACAGGATTTTTATTATAAAAGTCTATTGTATATGTAACAGAGTTTCAGATGGGAAGTATTGCTAATTCTGGGGTATCAGGAAAGCTATTGGGTTTTCAAAACTGCTGCTTTATTTGGGTCTCCTTTTTATTTTTAAGTATAAATTTATTTATTTTAAATGGAGGTTAATTACTTTACAATATTGTATTGGTTTTGCCATACATCAACACACAGAACTGTTTATAATAGCCAGGACATGGAAACAACCTAGATGTCCATCAGCAGATGAATGGATAAGAAAGCTGTGGTACATATACACAATGGAGTATTACTCAGCCATTAAAAAGAAATACATTTGAGTATCCTTTTTAAAATGTAACTATTTTTATTTGAAGTATAGTTGATTTACAGTGTTATGTTAGTTTCAGATGTACTGCAAAGTGATTCAGTTATATATATTATGTGGCTCAGTGGTAAAGAATCCACTTGCCAATGCAGGAGACACAGGTTCGATTCCTGGGTTAGGAAGATCCCCTGGAGAAGGAAATGGCAACTCATTCCAGTCTTCTTGCTTGGGAAATCCCATGGACAGAGGAACCCGGCATCTTAAAGTCCATGGGGATGCAAAGAGTCAGACACAACTTAGCAATTAAACAACAACAACCAGTTACACACACACACAGACAGACACACGCACACATATATATATAATTTTTAGATTCTTTTCCATTATAGTTATTATACTGAAAGTGAAGTTGCTCAGTCATGTCTGACTCTTTGTGATCCCGTGAACTGTAGCCTACCAGGCTCCTCTGTCCATGGGGTTCCCTAGGCAAGAGTACTGGAGTGGGTTGCCATTTCCTTCTCCAGGGGATCTTCCCAACCCAGGGATCGAACCCAGGTCTCCAGCATTGGAGGCAGATGCTTTAACCTCTGAGCCACCAGGGAAGCTGACACTCTGTGACCCTATAGTTATTATAAGATATTGAATATAATTCTATGTGCTATCAAATAGGTCCCTGTTGATTATTTGTTATATATACATTAGTGTTACTATATTAGTATTAATCCAAACTCCTAACTTATCCCAGCCCGCTTTACCCTTTGATAACCTTAAGTTTGTTTTCTGTGTCTATAAGTCTATTTCTGTTTTTTAAATAGGTTCATTTGTATCACGTTTTTTAAGATTCCACATGGAAGTGATACCTTTGATATTTATCTTTCTCTGTCCTGGTGGCTCAGAGGTTAAAGCGTCTGCCTCCAATGCAGGAGACCTGGGTTCGATCCCTGGGTCGGGAAGATCCCTTGGAGAAGGAAATGGCAATCCACTCCAGTATTCTTGCCTGGAGAATCCCATGGATGGAGAAGCCTGGTAGGTTACAGTCCATGGGGTCGCAAAGAGTCGGACACGACTGAGTGACTTCACCTTCACCTGTCTTACTTACTTTACTTACTATGATAATCACTCGATCCATCCATGTCATTGCAGATGGCATTATTTCACTCTTACTCATGGCTGAGTAATATTCCCTTATTACATGACAGTTCTGCTTGGACCTAGTGTATCATCACAGTTTGTGTGAATGGAATGAGAGTGCATAAGAAGCAGTGTGACAGTGGTTCTGATGATGACGATGGAAGAAAAGATTCAGAAGGAAACATAAATGATGTAGTTAAAGACTATTTGTTTAGTTATGCTTTGTCTTTAAAGCTTGTTGTGGGTTGAATTGAGTCCTAATCCCCAGTACGTGTATGTGTATGTGTGCTCAGTTGCTTCAATCGGTCCAATTCTTTGTGACCCCATGGACTGTAGCCTTCCAGGCCTCTCTGTCCATGGAGATGCTCTAGGCAAGAATCCTGGAGTGGGTTGCCATTTCCTTCTCCAGGGGAATCTTCCCGACCCAGGAATCAAATAGGCGTCTCTTACATCTCCTGCATTGGCAGGTTGGTTCTTTACTACTAGCACCACCTGGAAGATACAATCAACTTCAAATGAGGTCATTAGGTGACCCCTAGCCACGATGACTGGTGTTCTTAAAAGAAGAGGAGAGACACGCAGAAAAGAGAGCACCCTGAGAAGACACAGAGACACACAAGGAGAAAACAGTCACTTGAAGAAGGGGCAGAGATTGAGGCTCTGCTGCCACAAGCCAGGGAACACCTAGGCTCCGAGAAACTGGAAGATGCAAAGGAACAGTCACTGTGAGAGGCTTTGGAGGAAGGCTGACCCAGCTGACACCTTGGTTTAGGACTTCTAGCTTCCAGAACTGTAAGAGAACACATTGCTGTTGTTGTAAGCCACACAGTTTGTGGCACTTACTCTGAAACATCATTTTGGAAATTCCTGTATAAAAACAATCTTCATACTGTAAGACCATAAATCTCCAGTTCCAAATACATTTTTATTCCCATTGAAGCAATAGCTTTATAATGTAATTTTAAATAAATGATCTGAGGTCTTGTAGGAATACAAATATGATAGATTATAGCCATATATTATAGCGGGGGTGGGGAGGCCACAGCTTTTAAATCACCTTGTGGTAGTAGTGGTCAGACATCCTAGGAAGACCAGCTATAATCCCTGTTTAAATAGCTCTTGAGATAATGCATATGGGGCCTTTAAACACATAGACTGCCCTGTCTTCTCAATACGGTGCCCTGGCTTCCTCAGGTTTTTTGCTATTGGTTGTGATAGACGTAAGGGCACCATTTCTAGGGCCCACCCCCAAATTACCCATAAATACCCTATAAGTGCCACATCAGTCTTTTGAGCAGCATAAACACCAATGTCATAAGCACAAGCAAATGCATTCTTCACTTTTTTTTTTGCTGACTCATACAAGATTCCCCAATTCTATTTAATTTCTATACAACTAGAAAGGGCCAAGGGCTTCGCAGGCAGCACTGGTGGCTAAAGAATCCACCTGACAATGCAGGAGGTGCCAGAGATGTGGGCTCAGTCCCTGAGTTGGAGAGATCCCCTGGAGGAGGAAATGGCTAACCACTCCAATATTCTTGCCTGGGAAATCCCATGGACAGAGGAGCCTGGTGGGCTACAGTCCATGGGATCGCAAAGAGTCAAATACAGCTGAGCATTCGTGAACACACACACACACACACACACACACACGCACACACACACACAGAGGAGGTACCAAGGGTGGGCCTTCAGCTTATGTTTGCACATTTACACTACACTTTGGGCCAGAAGGTGAGGAACAAGGGCACTCATACCAGTTGAGCACCTGTTTGGCCCCAGGTATTCTGTGTATATTATTGTGTGTGAGCACTACCCTTTATTTTAAAAGAAACAGACTGGACTTTAAGAGTTTGTGTTACAAAACCAGAAAGTGACTGAGTCTGGACTGAACCTAACTCTACCTGGCCAACTCCAAAGCCCTTCCTTGCTCCATTTTTCCTCCCAGACTAAACTCGAGGTCCTGTTGTACACCTGCTTCTCTTTATGGTCACCCTGACCCTGCAGGGCCATCTGGATCATATCAGGACAGAGGAGAGAGATACAAAGTGGGAATAAAACCTCCCCCCACCAGGTAACACCCTCAATGCTTGCTTTCCTCTCCCCTCAGCTTGGTCCAGGTCAACTTTCCAGGCATACAGTTCTCTAGTCAAACTTGTTCAAAACAGGAGCATGTGGGGAAGAAAACAGAGGGGTTTCCAGTTCAGAGTTTCATAATTCATTCACAGAGAGCTCAGTCCTCGTGGTTTGCCTTTGTTTTTTTCCTGTCCACATTTAGAGTATCTTCCCCAAGTAAATGGGGTAAAAAGACTCGCCCTGGAATCTGTATCCAGTGGCTTTTAAGTGCCACTTCTGGTCCCCTTCGCCATCTGTTTAGACCCAGATCCAGCTAGTCACATTCTACAGGAGCTTCCTTAGCCATGTCCTCTGCATTTATCCCAGTCTACCTCCCAGCCTGCCAGCCCCCAGCCTCATAGCCACACCTTGAGCCTCTCACCTTCTACACTGAGCAGCCCAGTTGCTGCTAAAGGATGAGATGCTATAGGTTTCACCTAGGCCCAGGCAGAATAACTGGAAGTACAGGGGAATTTGAACTCTTTGGGGTTTATCTTTGACACTGGGAAATGCAAGCTATCAGATAAGCTCTTCTTCCTCATAACCCCAAATAGACTGTCCAGGGCACAGTGACTTGTGAAGACCCTTGGAAGGGAATATCATGAGACAGTGAGATAGAATAATTTCTTGGAAGTGACATAAGGTGCTCAGCCAGCTTGGTGCCATCTTACCATATGGACATTCCCTTCTAACTTATTGGGGCTTCCTTGGTGATTCAGACAGTAAAGAATCCACCTGCAATACAGGTGACCTGGGTTCAATCCCTGGGTCAGGAAGATCCCCTGGAGGAGGAAATGGGAACCCACTCCAGTATTCTTGCCTGGGAAATCCCATGGATAGCAGAGCCTGGCAGGCTACAGTCCATGGGGTCACAAAGAGTCAGACACGACTGAGCGACTAACACCTTTCACTTTTTCACTTTCCTAACCCATCATGGAGAAGGCAATGGCACCCCATTCCAGTACTCTTGCTTGGAAAATCCCATGGATGGAGGAGCCTGGTAGGCTGCAGTCCATGGGGTCGGGCACGACTGAGTGACTTGTTAATTTTCAGTTTCATGTATTGGAGAAGGAAATGGCAACCCACTCCAGTGTTCTTGCCTGGAGAATCCCAGGGACAGGGGAGCCTGGTGGGCTGCCGTCTATGGGGTCACACAGAGTTGGACATGACTGAAGCGACTTAGCAGCAGCGGCAGCAACCCATCATGGAACAACAGACTGGTTCCAAATAGGAAAAAGAGTATGTCAAGGCTGTATATTGTCAGTCTGCTTATTTAACTTCTGTGCAGAGTACATCATGAGAAATGCGGGGCTGGATGAAGCACAAGCTGGAATCAAGATTTCCAGGAGAAATATCAATAACCTCAGATAGGCAGATGACACCATCCTTATGGCAGAAAGTGAAGAGGAACTAAAAAGCCTCTTGATGAAAGTGAAAGAGGAGAGTGAAAAGGTTGGCGTAAAGCTCCACATTCAGAAAACTAAGATCATGGCCACCGGTCCCATTACTTCATGGCAAATAGATGGGGAAACAGTGGACACAGTGGCTGACTTAATTTTTCTGGGCTCCAAAATCACTGCAGATGGTGATTGCAGCCATAAAATTAAAAGATGCTTACTTCTTGAAAGTTAAGACCAACCTAGACAGCATATTAAAAAGCAGAGACATTACTTTGCCAACCAAATTCCGTCTAGTCAAGGCTATGGTTTTCCAGTGGTCATGTATGGATGTGAGAGTTGGACTATAAAGAAAGCTGAGCCCCGAAGAGTTGATGCTTTTGAACTATGGCGTTGGAGCAGACTCTTGAGAGTCCCTTGGACTGCAAGGAGATCCAACCAATCCATCCTAAAGGAGATCAGTCCTGGGTGTTCACCGGAAGGACTGATGCTGAAGCTGAAACTCCAATACTCTGGCTACCTGATGAGAAGAGCTGACTCATTGGAAAAGACCTTGATGCTGGGAAAGATTGAGGGCAGGAGGAGAATGGGACGACAGAGGATGAGATGGTTGGATGACATCACCGACTGGGTGGACATGGGTTTGGGTGGACTCCGGGAGTTGGTGATGGACAGGGAGGCCTGGCATGCTGCAGTTCATGGGGTCGCAAAGAGCTGGACACAACTGAGTGACTGAACTGAACTGAACATATCATATTCCCATTTGCCCTCATTCCAGCTTCGGAGATCAGTCCTGGGGTGTTCTTTGGATGGACTGATGCTAAAGCTGAAACTCCAATACTTTGGCCACCTCATGCAAAGAGTTGACTCATTGGAAAATACTGATGCTGGGAGGGATTGGGGTCAGGAGGAGCAGGGGACAACAGCGGATGAGATGGCTGGATGGGATCACTGACTCGATGGACGTGAGTTTGAGTGAACTCCGGGAGTTGGTGATGGACAGGGAGGCCTGGTGTGCTGCAATTTATGGGGTCACAAAGAGTCGGACATGACTGAGTGACTGAACTGAACTAAACTGAAGATCAGTTTCTCCAATAAAGCCATCAACCATTAATACCTTAAGCTCTTGTGTTCTGGGAAACCAGGTTAATACAGATTCCCTCTATGGTAGGTGTTAAAAGTATTTTCTCTGGATCACTGAAGCACATTAAAATGCAGATTCCAAGGCCCCATCTAGGATCTATGATTTAGAATCTCTGGAATTCAGGCATCAGGTTGTGCATTCTAAACACGTTTTCTTGCTCGCATGCACATCACAGTCTAGTCTGAGAACCAGTGTACTAGTCTAGGGTAAACTGAAGACGGGCAGGTTATGTGATCAGCACATGGCATCTTTTTATTTTTATTTTTTTATGGGAGTATAGGTGCCTTATGATGCAGTGTTAGTTTCTGCCGCAAAACACAGTGAATCAGTATATACACACATACATATACTGCCCCGCCTTGTGCGCCTCCCCCGTGATGCCCCACCCATCTAAGTCGTCAGAGAGCATGAACTGAGCTCCCTGTATGGCAGGTTCCAAGTAGCTATCTTACACATGGTGGCGGTTTAGTCGCTAAGTCGTGTCTGACTCTTGTGACCCCATGGACTGTAGCCTGCCAGGCTTCCCTGTCCATGAGATTCACCAGGCAAGGGTACTGGAGTGGGTTGCCACTTCCTTCTCCAGGGGATCTTCCTGACCCAGGAATCGAACCCCGATCTCCTGCACTTCAGGCAGATTCTTTACTAACTGAGCTATGAGGGAAGCCCGGAGGTGCACATAATCCTTGGCATCTTATTTTCCTGGAACAACTGAGAAATCTCTATCTCTGATCTCTTACAAACCCATCATTCCCTCAACCTATACACTTCTTGCTACAGGTGAATGGTTACAGATGCCTGTGATAGAAAAAGAAATCTTAATTAAACCCCATTCAAGAAAAGTCAGTGGAATCCCCAGAGGGTACCAGAGACTTTCAGGGCAGTAATCTTATTGCCATTGGCCCTCCGCCTGCTCTCACCCCAATGTTACCCATGAGGAATTGCTGAGCTTTTGCACAGTTCGTTTAGCATCTGAAGTCTGGGGATGTGGATGTTTGAATAGGTAGACTTCCTGAGAACCAAGACAATCTTATAAAAGTCTGCACAGCTGATATAATTAGAAAGGTTCCCTGCAGAATTAACCCTGGGGTAGCCAAGAAATTTCAGCCGATCATCTCTCTTGGTAAGCAAAAGAAGCTACTGGTGGTATCTATAAGAGCAATGAAAACAAGATTACAGTGGTGAATAAACTTGTGAAGGAGAATATCATGACTGCCTCTTTTCCCCCAAATCATTCACTGTTTAAGTTCAAGGGTTCAACACAAGTGACTTCTTATACTAGAGAGCATTCTTCGTGCAGTTAGCAGGTCCACTGGATATATAATGGATAAATTTGCTTTTGATTTTCTTTCTTTTGGCTACATTTGGCAAAGCTATCTAATGTGGTAGATGGAGAAGGGACTAGGGAGTCACACAGAAATGACTTTCAAAACCCAACTGGGCTCTTCATTCTCTTGGGTACATTGAGCAGACTAGTCCCTGTATCTAAATTTTGGTCTGCGTATTTGAACAATGGGCAGTGTGCTTCAGCTTGTGTGAATGAAGTGAGGCAAATTATGAAAGGATTGTGATAAGTTGCAGGAATTCTAAAAAATCATAGTTAAGTGTTATCATCACTTTCACCATCATGATCATCAAACTGGGCCAAGAAGACAAGGACAGAATATGTGTCTATGGGAGAGCTGATTGCTTTGTGTTGATTTCTGTGATATAGATAGGACTCTGGTGGGAAAAGCTAAAAGAGACTTTTGAACAGCAGAGTGAATGGTAGGTAAATGTAAAGCAGATGCCCTTTCCTGAGTGGGCTTTCTCTACTCATTTGAATATTTGGGTATAAACAAAAGAAGGCACATTTTTTGCTTGATGGGTGAGATGGGACATTGGGCTTGTCCCACCTGTGAACTCAGGACAGAAACACTGGCTCTTCTAGGGTCCTGAAGCTATCGGTTTTCAAACTGAAACTTAAATCATTTCTCTCCTGAGTCTCAGGGTTCTGGACTCAGACTGGAAGTGTTAATAACCATTGACTTTTCTGGGTCTCCCTCAGTAGATCTTGGAACGTTTTTAGCCTCCACAATTTTATGATTCAATTTGTTTTCTATCTATCTAGCTACATGGTTGTCTTTCTATCTAGCCATCTCTCTGTGGATAACCCTGGGTGTAAACTCATATATAAAGTTTTTGAATTTCAATAGGAATTGTAGACAAAACAGGTTTGGTAAACGGGAAAATATCTATGGGATTTAAAGCATGGGATAGAGATGAAGGTGCTGACTTTGGGAGTAAAGGAAGTGGAACTACAGTGATGATTAAATGACATAATCTATGCAATGCATCCAACACTATAATTATTCAGTAAACCCCAAGATTTGATAGGATTACTCTACAGAAAACCAAAGGTCATTGTGAATAAAAAAGAAACCTAGCAAAGGGAACCTTGATGTACTCTCTTGCTTTTTCCATGATCCAGCAGATGTTGGCAATTTGATCTTTGGTTCCTCTGCCTTTTATAAATCCAGCTTGAACATCTGGAAGTTCACAGTTCACGTAGTGTTGAAGACTGGTTTGGAGAATTTTGAGCATTATTTTACTAGCCTGCGAGATGAGTGCAATTGTGCGGTAGCCTGAGCATTCTTTGGCACTGCCTTCTTTGGTATAGGAATGAACACTGACCTTTTCCAGTCCTGTGGCCACTGCTGAGTTTTCCAAATTTGTTGGCATATCGAGTGCAGCATTTTCACAGCATCATCTTCCAGGATTTGAAACAGATCAACTGGAATTCCATCACCTCCATTAGCTTTGTTCATGGTGATGCTTCCTAAGGCCCACTTGACTTCACATTCCAGGATGTCTGGCTCTAGATGAGTGATCACACCATCATGACTATCTGGGTCATGAAGATCTTTTTTGTACAGTTCTTTTGTGTATTCTTGCCACTTCTTAATATTTTCTGCTTCTGTTAGGTCCATATCATCTCTGTCCTTTATTGAGCCTATCTTTGCATGAAATGTTCCTTTGGTATCTCTAATTTTCTTGAAGAGATCTCTAGTCTTTCCCATTTATTGTTTTTCTCTATTTCTTTGCACTGATCACTGAGGAAGGGTTTCTTATCTCTCCTTGCTATTCTTTGGAACTCTGCATTCAAATGGGTATATCTTTCCTTTTCTCCTTTGCCTTTCACTTCTCTTCTTTTCACAGCTGTTTGTGAGACCTTCTCAGATGACCATTTTGCTTTTTTGCATTTCTTTTTCTCGGGGATGGTCTTGGTCACTGTCTCCTGTACAATGTCATGAACCTCCATCCATAGTTCTTCAGGCGCTCTATCAGATCTAATCCCTTGAATCTATTTGTCACTTCCACAGTATAATCATAATGCATTTGATTTAGGTCATACCTAAATGGGCAAGTGGTTTTCCCTACTTTTTTCAATTTAATCTGAATTTGGCAATAAGGAGTTCATGATCTGACCACAGTCAGCTCCTAGTCTTGTTTTTGCTGATTGTATAGAACTTCTCCATCTTTGGCTGCAAAGAATATAATCAGTCTGATTTCAGCATTGACCATCTGGTGATGTCCATGTGTAGAGTCTTCTCTTGTGTTGTTGGAAGAGGTGTTTGCTATGACCAATGTGTTCTCTTGGCAGAACTCTATTAGCCTTTGCCCTGCTTCATTCTGTATTCCGGCAAAATTTGCCTGTTACTCCAGATATTTCTTGACTTCCTACATTTGCATTCCAGTCCCCTGCTGTAATGAAAAGGACATCTTTTTTCAGAGTTAGTTCTAGAAGGCCTTGTAGATCTTCACAGAACCATTCAACTTCAGCTTCTTCAGTGTTACTTGTCAGGGCATAGACTTGGATTACTGTGATATTGAATAGTTTGCCTTGGAAAAGAACTGAGATCATTCCATCGTTTTGAGATCGCATCCAAGTACTGTATTTTGGACACTTTGGTTGATTATGAAGGCTACTCCATTTCTTCTGAAGGATTCTTGCCCACAGTAGTAGATATATTGGTCATCTGAGTTACATTCATCTGTTTAGTCCCTTTTAGTTCGCTGACTCTTAAAATGTCAATGTTCACTCTTACCATCTCCTGTTTGACCACTTCCAATTTGCCTGATTCATGGACCTAACATTCCAAGTTCCTATGCAATATTTCTCTTTATAGCATCGGACTTTACTTCCATCACCAGTCACATCCGCAACTGGGTGTTGTTTTTGCTTTGGCTCCATCTCTTCATTCTTTCTGGAGTTATTTCTCCACTGATCTTCAGTAGCATATTGGGCACCTACTGACCTGGGGCTTTCATCTTTCAATGTCCTATCTTTTTGCCTTTTTATATTGTCATCCTGCTCATTTAACTTATATTCAGAGTATATTATGAGAAATACTGAACTGGATGAAGCACAGGCTGGAATCAAGATTGCTGGGAGAAATACCAATAACCTCAAATATTCATATGGCACCACCCTTATGGTAGAAAGTAAAGAAGAACTAGAGAGCCTCTTGATGAAAGTGAAAGAGGGGAGTGAAAAAGTTGACTTAGAACTCAACATTCAGAAAACTAAGATCACAACATTTGGTTCCATCACCTCATGGCAAATAGATGGGGAAACAGTGGAAACAGTGAGAGACTTTATATTTTGGGGCTCCAAAATCACTGCAGGTGGTGAGTGCAGCCATGAAATTAAAAGACGCTTGCTCCTTGGAAGAAAAGTTATGACCAAACTAGACAGCATATTATAAAGCAGAGACATTATTTTGCCCACAAAGGTCTATCTAGCTTTGGTTTCTCTAGTAGTCGTGTATGGATGTGAGAGTCAGACTATAAAGGAAGCTGAGTGGCCAAGAATTGATGCTTTTAAACTGCGGTGTTGAGAAGACTCTTGAGAGTCCCTTGGAGAGACAGGAGATCCAACCAGTCCATCTTAAAGGAAATCAGTCCTGAATATTCACTGGAAGGACTGGTGCTGAAGCTGAAACTCCAATACTTTGGCCAACTGATCTGAAGAACTGACTCCTTGAAAAAGACCCTGATGCTGGGAATAACTGAAGCCAGGAGGAGAAGGGGACGACATAGGATGAGATAGTTGGATGGCATCACTAACTCAATGGTCATGAGTTTGAGTAAGCTCTGGGAGTTAGTGATGGGCAGGAATGCCTAGCCTGCTGCAGTCCATAGGATTGTAAAGAGTCGGACACGTCTGAGTGACTGAACCGAACTGAACTGAGAGGAAGCCGGAAAAGGATTCCAAGCCTAATTCCAGATGCAAATAAATACCCATGATGACTTTACAGAGACCCTGGAATTATCCATTATTTTGCATGAGGGATGTAGGTGGGCTATTATTATGCATTCCCAGTGTTTCCCAGAGTTTCAGAGTCTCCAAAAACTTAACACTCATTACCTCACTGAAACCTCAGAACCTAACTTGTGATGCAGGTACTGTTTTTAGTTTTGCTGTTAAGGAAGCTCAAGATGTAGAGAAGTGAGCTGTTAATCATGCAGCTTGAATGCAGTGGTGATACAGGGGCTCAGACCTCCTGACTCCCAGCCACGTACTTCATCTCTATTCAGAGGAGCTGGCTTCTATAAGAATTTAGGTTTTTATAGGAAATGAGAAGGCAATGATAATGAGTATGGAAAATTACCTACAAACGTATCTCTGTTTATCACCAAGTAGAAGAAACACAGTTTTGGGTAGACTACACCAAATAGGAACATGCTATTACCACAGCAAACTATGGGGGCTTCCCTAGTTACTAGCTGGTAAAGAATCCACCTGCAATGCAGGAAACCTCTGTTTGATTCCTGGGTTGGGAAAATCCCCTGGAGAAGGGATAGGGTACCCACTCCAGTATTCTTGGGCTTCCCTGGGGGCTCCCCTGGGGGCTCAGATGGTAAAGAATCTGCCTGCAATGCAGGAGACATGGGTTCAGTCCATGGGTTGGGAAAATCCCCTGGAGGAGGGCATGACAACCAACTCCATATACTTGCCTGGAGAACCCCCACGGACAGAGAAGCCTGGCTGGCTACAGTCCCCGGTGTGGCTAAGAGTTGGACACGACTGAATGACTAAGCACAGCACACATAGCAGACTATGTACAATGATCTGCAATATTTATATATCTCAATGCTATACCATAATATAATACTCATTATTATATATACACGCGGGCTTCCCTGGTGGCTCAGATGGTAAAGAATCTGCCTGCAATGTGGGAGACCTAGATTCAAACCTTTGATTTGGAAGATCCCCTGGAGAAGAGTGTGGCAAACCACTCTAGCATTCCTGACTGGTGAATTCCATGGACAAAAGAGCCTGGTGGGCTACAGTTCCACACACACACACACACACACGCACACACACATATACATATACACACACACACACATGCACAGAATCTGCTTTTAGAAATTAAGTTATTTAACTGGTTTACTGCTTAAAACATGTTAGCAAATTGTAGTGATTTCAATTTACTGAAAAATGGTGATCATTTTTGTGTCTGTAAAATGTTTGGCCAGTTTTAACCCTTGCCTAGTCAAGATTTCTTTAAGCCCTCAATTAATTCTTCCATTTCTTCTATAAAGATGCCCATGAGGATACCGCCATCCAACTTTCCTAAGCAAGAGTAAGATATATTTGTCTTATTTATTTTTCAGTATTTTGACCAGGACATACTTAAAGTCATGCTGCAGACATTGCAAGCAGACATTAGCTATTTCAGGCTTGGTTGCATCTCTTGCCTGGAGACATAAACCGAAATGCTCTCCTTGAAAACATTCCCTTCCTTGCCTTTCTCCTAACTAGTGTGGTTAAATGTCCTACATTATAGGTGTGTGTCCCAGCCCCTCTATACCAGGTTGAGAACACAGGTGAAAACAAATATTATTCACTAGGACCACAGATGTTGGGACTTCCCAGACAGGCGCTAGCCTGTGAATGCTGGAGAAATAAGAGATGTGGGTTCAATCCCGGGGTTGGGAAGGTCCCCTGGCGGAGGGCATGGCAACCCACTCCAGTATTCTTGCCTGGAGAATCCCATGGACAGAGGAGCCTTGTGGGCTACTTGAGGAGCCTTGAAGTGACTTTGCACGCCTGCATGTATCATGGACCTTTACCAAATTCCTGGTCTTTGCCATCTTCTATGCTAAATACTAGCAGGACAAATAAAACCCAGTCCCCATTGCTCTCAAGGAATTTGCTGTGAAGTAAGAGAGACTGAAAATAAGCAGACAAGTTGTTAGGTGAATGAGCAAACAGATGAATAAGGGCTTGGGAATGAACCTAGTAATATGTGGGAACTGATCATAATAAAAACGTACACAGTACCTGCCATGGGCCACCATAATAAGGGCTTCACATATAGGAGCTCATTTGGTCCTTGAAATAACTCAGTGAGGTAGGTTATGGTCATTTCTGTTTCATATCAATAGATGGGGAAACAGGCATGGGAAGGCGAGCAACCTGACGTCACACTGCAGGTACATGACCCGAGATTTGAATCCAGATAGACTGGTCCATGGACTTCCTAGGTGGTGCTAGGGGTAAAGAACCTGTCTGCCAATGTAGGAGATGCAAGATATGTGGGTTCAATCCCTGGGTCAGGAAGACCCCCTGGAGGAGGGCATGGCAACCCACTCCAGTATTCTTGCGTGGAGAATCCCATGGACAGAAGAACCTACAAGGTACAGTCTATAGGGTCCAAAAGAGTCAGACACAACTGAAGCAACTTAGAACTCACAGACTGGTCCACACTCTGTACACTTACCTGCTATCCTACACCATCTCAATTGTGGTCCGTAGGGAGGGAATGATTAACCAGTCAGAGGAAACACATTCCATGTAGAGAGAGTTGTCTAATTTGGGGCAAAAGGGACCAGGTAAGCAAGGCAGGGATGGAAAACTGCATCTTGGGATACTTGTGACACACAGGGATTGAAGACACAATGCCAAGGAGTGAGGCGAGACATTTCAGGGTGTTTATCTTGCCCCTTCCAGGCAAAGACTTCCCTGCTTTTTTCTGAAGACAATAAAAAGCCATTGGATTTTAGGTAGAGGAGTAGCATGATCTGATTTCCATTAGCTGTGAGGTTATTTGGAGGAGATGCGAAGGAAAGTCTCTGTGAGTGGGGACCCAAAGGAGAGACCAGCAAGGAGACCCTTACAACTCTCCAGGTGCCAAGGGACAGAAAGAAGGTGCAGGGGGAAAGAGCAGAGAGCCCAAGATGGGCTGGGAAACAGGGGAGAAGTAGAATTAGAATTGATGGGCCGTGGAGAAGAGGAAGATTCTGAGGACTGTGGCCAAGTTAGATGGGTCTTCAGGAACATGCAAGATGGACCCTAGGTCCATCCACATCTCTACAAACGACCCAGTTTTGTGCTTTTTTATGGCTGAGTGATATTCCACTGTGTAGCTATGCTACATCATTATCCATGCATCTGTCAGCGGGCACTTAGGTTGCTTCCATGTCCTGGCTATTGTGAATAGTGTCACAATGAACACTGGTTGAATTGTGGTTTTCTCCGGCTACACGCCTAGGAGTGAGATTGCTGGATGATATGGTAGGTCAGAAAGAGAAAAACAGATACTGTGTATTAACACGTATATGTGGGACCTAGATGAATCTAGTTCCAGGGCAGGAATAGAGACACAGATGTGTGGACGCAGGAGAGGGAGGGGGAGGTAGGGTGGATTGGAAGATTAGGCTTGACATAAACACACTCCTAAGTGTAAAATAAATAGCTAGTGGGAACCTGCTGTGTAGCACAGGGAACTCAGCTGGGTTTCCTGTGATGACCTAGAAGGGTGCGATGGATGGCAGGGAGGGGATATATGTATACATATAACTGATTCACTTTATTGTACAGCAGGAGCTAATACAACATTGTAAATCAATTATACTCTGATTTAAAAAAAACAAACAAACATGTAAGATGGAGCAAGGAGGCAGAGACAGTCCAATCTGAGATCTTCAGGGCTGGCAGTACTTGGGTGATCTGCCTGGGATGATTCACATACAAGAATGGATACAGTGGGATTAGCATCAGGTTGGACGTGCTGAGAGAATACTATTTGGACAGAAGTGGTAACTGGGGGCTTTTGCAGCTGTGTTTATAGAATGGGGATACAGCCAACTGGCTATTTCTCAAGGAAGGAGGTGCTGGATGGAGGCTTGTGGGACAGCCAGACTCTCACTCTACTCCCTTGAGCCATCATTTCTTGGATGCGAGTCTAGAATTCTGCCACCAGCCAGCCCTTAATCCTATATGGTTAAGTTGTAACCCTAAATGAATTATTATTTATAAAGCACCTAAAACACTGCCTGGAATTTAGTCATTGCTGAACGAGTGCTTGTTATGCAAACCAGATAAATGAAACCTCATCTAGACGGCAGCTGACCTGTGCCTTTCCACTTGATGCCTGCTGGCCTCGGGTGGGAGAAGAGGGAGAGAGGAGTCTAAGCAGAACCAGCATCTTAGTAAACCGGCTGAAGAAGATGGTAAGAAGGACCAGCCAGAGAGAGATGAAGAAAAGCCTGGCAGAATCTCATGTCATTTCAGGTACATTTTCTCCAGGTCATGTCAGCAGGACCCAACCCAGTCCCGAGAAGAATGAAGTTAAAGCTGAAAAATGCTTCTTTAGATTTGGACTCCATGCCAAGGATGAGAGTTGGCATGTGTTTTGCAGGGTCATTAGTGATAATAGCCCACATATTTGTCTGTTAGACCTGTTGGGTTCAGCTTTGAACTCACAGCCACAGGCAGTACCTACACCACTAACCTATGTGTCAGAAGTAGACAACTTTCCATTTCATTGAGTTTCACTAACCATTTATTGAGCATCTAATAGGTGCCTAACACTGGGTCAGTGGCTGGGGGGACATATATGGGGTGAACGTGTCTGGTAGGAGAGCTATACATCTTGATGTTTGTTTAACGTGTAAGGGCAGTCCTCTGCCACGTGTGCTCAGAGTTCTTGACTTAAAGACATTCATATTTGGGAATTCTGCATCTCTTAGTGTTATTGATTGAGAGGGACACAGAACCTTTCTTGCTCCCCCTGTTAAACCATAAGCTCTAAGACAGCAGGGCTGTGTCTGGGCTGACATACTTCATCACGTCGCAAGAGCCTGGCACGCGAACTCATACAGAATAATGAACACACGTTAAGGAAGTGCAATGAAGAAAAAGTACAATGTTCTCTGAGATTGTGTAATGGGGGGGGACCTCATTTAAAAGGAGGGGGTGACCAGAAATGGATTCTCTAAGAAAGTAACAGCTTAAATAAAATTTACGGAGAGAACCAGGAGTTAGCTAGAGAAGGGAGAACATTCCAGAGAAAGAGACCCTCGGTTGAAGAGAGTTAGCTACATTCCATCTTCCTCATGTCAGAGTGTGGTTTCCTTTCAGCTTCTGAAAAATGCCATTTCAGGAAATCATGTTTTCTGTTTTGTAAAGTGACTCACGTAAAAGAGCGATTTTGTTGTCATTGGCATTAAAAATAAATTCAGAATAAAATAACTTGGAACCATTTTTATTTCCTTACTTGATTTTTTATAGGAAATAATGGACCCACAAGTTTAATTTTTCTTATGCTGTTTTAAAAATGGATTCTTTTTTTTTCTCACTGGCTGATGTCAGCTGCCTACCCTGAGGCCCTGGGGATGGTGCCACCTGCAGCCCAACCCCTCCCTCCTCCTTGATCAACCGTATGCTGGAGGAGGTCTGAGTCCGCCACCTCCTCCCCAGGCTGGGCAGGGTGGAGCTGCTAGGACAGCAGACCCTCCCCTGTATCCAGGATGCGACATCTCTGCCCAGGGCAGCTGGTGCAGGTGGAGCCTCTGTTCCCATAGGGTCCAGCCTCCCTGAGTCCGATGTTCTAAGCGCATTGCTTCCTGATGGAGGGATGTGGGAAGGGTTAACTCTCTGAAGCTCAGAGCCCTGAACTGAGAAAAATAAACAACACAATTATATAAAGTGTCTGGTAGAAGGCCTGGCACACAGTGGATTTGCAGGGCATACAAATCAAAGCAGACTGGTTCCTGCTGGCCTTCGTGTGTGTGTGTGTGTGTGTGTGTGTGTGTGTGCGCGCTCAGTTGTGTCTGACTGCAAAACCATGGACTGTAGCCCACCAGGCTCCTCTGTCCGTGGGACTCTCCAGGCAAGAATACTGGAGTGGGTTGCCATTTCCTCCTCCTGGGGGATCTTCCCGACCCAGGGATCGAACTTGCATTGCAGGCAGTTTCCTGAGCACTGAGCCACCTGGGAAGCCAGCTGGCTTTCTTACTTTTCTTAAATTAACCCTTAAATGGGTCTATCTGGATTTGAGCCCCGTGAGCTTGATAAAGAAGGCAAGGAACTCCCAGTAAACTCGTCCTGTTGGACACAGAGATCTTTGATCTACAGAAATGTTTCTGGAGTCAGAAAGCAGGGCTTCCTTAAATGAGATGGTATTTGGCCCTTGGATTTTTTCTGGGACGCGAGTCCATGGGGAGCTGGGAGATAGATTTAAGGAGGAGGAGCTGGACCAGTGGATGCCTGATTTGATGGGATAACATTTCTCTTGGTTGCATCAGGGGCTCACTCCTATGGCTCTGTGCGACCAGTGTGGTCAGAGTGGCGTCTGAACGCAGAGAGAACAGGGTGGTTTGGTTCAAGAACAGAGAGTGAGTGCAAAGAAGTGCCTTTGTGGAGCCAGGAAAGCTGTGGTAGACTTTGGAGTGGACATCGGTAAAGGGTTGAAGAGAGTAAGATTTTGTCTGGGCCTCTTTATAAGCATTTATAGGTCAACTCAGTTAAAACACTACTGGGAATGACCAATGGTGACAAGGTCAGAGGAATAGAGTCTGGAGGCTGAAGCTCCCTCTCCAGGAAGTGGAGACAAAGGATGAACCAAATACACGGGTCTCCTGCCTTGCAGGATGATTCTTTACTGTCTGATCCACCAGGGAAGCCCTGTGAGCTATGAGATTTGCTAATTCATTTTGTTTGATGGTTTCCTCTCCAGGAAGTAGAGAGACAGGATGAACAAAACACACATTTACGTTGTGGGGACTCATTTGTCCTTCCCCAGCTGGTGTGACTCTGGGACATACTAGTTATTCTTAGACAGTATATTATTTTTTTATTTGCTACTATAACAAATTGCCAAACGCTTACCGGCTTAAACAATGTATTTTTTTTTTTTTTAATCTAATAGTTGTTGAGGTTAGAAGTGCAAAATGGGTCCAAGCTATAATTCAGATGTGGGCAGGGCTGTGTTCCCTTCTGGAAACTCTCGGGAAGAATCCTTTCTCTTACCTATTTGGCCTCTAGATGCTGCCTGCATTCTGGGGCTCATGGCCCCTCCTGTATCGCATCCAGCTAAGTTGACTTCATGCTGTTTTCATGTTGCATCATTCTGACTCTCACTCTTTTCTCCCTTTTTCTTTTTTCTCTTCCCCCCTCTTTCCTACTTAAGGATCCCTGTAAGTACATTGCACGTGTGGAAGTCGCTCAGTTGTGTCCAACTCTTTGGCAACCCCATGGAATTCTCCAGGCCAGAATACTGGAGTGGGTAGCCTTTCCCTTCTCCAAGGGATCTTCCCAACCCAGGGATCAAATCCAGGTCTCCCGCATTGCAGGGGAATTCCTTACCAGCTGAGCCACAAGGGATGCCCAAGAATACTCGCATGGGTAGCCTATCCCTTCTCCAGCAGGTCTTCCCATCCCAGGAATTAAACCAGGGTCTCCTGCATTGCAGGCAGATTCTTTACCAACTGAGCTATCAGGGAAGCCCTGATAATGTAATTACATTGGAAAGGAAAAGTGAAGTCGCTCAGTCATGTCTGACTCTTTGCGACCCCATGGACTGTAGCCTACCAGGCTCCTCTGTCCATGGGATTTTCCAGGCAATATTACTGGAGTGGATTGCCATTTCCTTCTCCAGGGGATCTTCCCAACCCAGGGATTGAACCCAGATCTCCCGCATTGTAGACAGATGCTTTACTATCTGAGCCACCAGGGAAGTCCAATTACATTGTAATTACATTGGGAAGTAATTACATTGGGCCCATTCAAATAATCCAGGATAATTTCCCTATTTTAAGGTCGATTGCTTAACAGCCTTGATTTCATTTGCAACTTTCACTCTATCTTGTCATGTGATATGATGTATTTACAGGCTCTAGGAATGAGGGCGTAGACATATTTGGGGGCTGTTCTTCTAGCTTCTATTGGCACTGTTGCACAACATCCAATGTGCTGTTTACATTGGATGAAGGGTGTGCAAAAAGTATAAGGTGCTAGACTAGTTTCAGAAGCCAAGGGCTTTGGTTTGTGCGTCACTGTTCACGTGTTAGTCACTCAGTTGTGCCTGACTCTTTGTGACCCCATCGACTGTAGCCTGCCAGGCTCCTCTGTTTGTGGAATTCTCCAGGCAATAATACTGGTGTGAGTAGCCATTCCCTTCTCCAGGGGATCTTACTGACTCAGGGATCGAAGCCGGGTCTCCTGCATTGCTGGCAGATTCTTTACCATCTGAGCCACCAGGGAAGCCCCACGATCTGTGTGATCTGCTAGTTCATCTTATTTGACGGCTCCCTGTTTCTTCACTTGGGTATCAGCAGCCCTGTCTGGAGACAGAGCGAGTGCCATGTGAGAAGGAAGCAGGGGCAGGGTGTGTGTGTGTGTGTGTGTGTGCGTGTGTGCGTGTGTGTGTGTGTGTGTTTGTGTGTGCAAGTCTTGCTGTGTTCCCTGGCTGGGGCAACACATCTGCATGTTTACAAGAGATTCCAGACATTATCCTCCAAGAGGAAGGAAAGTAGGAGACAGATGCAGTGGAGAGCCCGCCTGTCTCAGACTCTGCAAGCATCAGGCCAAGTGTGTCTTTCAGCAGTTCACCCCCTTTCTCTTTCTCAATTTGGCCCTCTATCAGTTCAGTCAGTTCAGTTGCTCAGTCGTGTCTGACTCTTTGTGACCCCGTGAATTGCAGCATACCAGGCCTCCCTGTCCATCACCAACTCCTGGAGTTCACGTCCAAAGAGTCGGTGATGCCATCCAGCCATCTCATCCTCTGTTGTCCCCTTTTCCTCCTGCCCTCAATCCCTCCCAGCATCAGGGTCTTTTCCAGTGAGTCAGCTCTTTGCATGAGGTGGCCAAAGTATTGGAGTTTCAGCTTCAACATCAGTCCTTCCAGTGAACACCCAGGACTGATCTCCTTTAGGATGGTTGGATCTCCTTGCAGTTCAAGGGACTCTCAAGAGTTTTCTCCAACACCACGGTTCAAAAGCATCAATTCTTCAGCACTCAGCTTTCTTCACAGTCCAACTCTCACATCCATACATGACCACTGGAAAAACCATAGCCTTGACTAGATGGACCTTTGTTGGCAAAGTAATGTCTCTGCTTTTGAATATGCTATCTAGGTTGGTCATAATTTTCCTTCCAAGGAGTAAGCATCTTTTAAT
The DNA here is from genome assembly GCF_016772045.2 of Ovis aries. Classification (NCBI taxonomy): domain Eukaryota; kingdom Metazoa; phylum Chordata; class Mammalia; order Artiodactyla; family Bovidae; genus Ovis; species Ovis aries. The sequence continues at coordinate 106,429,219 of NC_056059.1, forward strand.
TTCATGGCTGCAATCACCATCTGCAGTGAATTTGGAGCCCCCAAAAGTAAAGTCTGACACTGTATCCACTGTTTCCCTATCTATTTCCCATGAAGTGATGGGACCAGATGCCATGATCTTCGTTTTCTGAATGTTGAGCTTTAAGCCGACTTTTCACTCTCCTCTTTCACTTTCATCAAGGGGCTTTTAGTTCCTCTTCACTTTCTGCCATAAGGGTGGTGTCATCTGCATATCTGAGGTTACTGATATTTCTCCCGGAAATCTTGATTCCAGCTTGTGCTTCCTCCAGCCCAGTGTTTCTCATGATGTACTCTGCATATAAGTTAAATAAGCAGGGTGACAGCTTGATGTACTCCTTTTCAAGAGGGTATGATCTCCTGGGTCTCCAGTGCCCTCCTCAGGGTGGTGCTTTTCTCACTGTAAGTTCAAAGCTAAAGAGGCCCATTTGGGGGAAACTTAGAGACATCCCCTGGGATTGTTTTTGTGGTGAACTAACTCCACAGGGAAGTTCCTTTCCGAGGGCCACATGCTGGGGCTCCCCAGTATAGATGCCAATATAAGCACTAGGGTTTCACTGGGCAAGGGACAAGCTTCAGTTACTCCTGAAGCATCTCTGAAAATATCAGGGTCTGATTTCAGCTGTGGGGACATGACTGGGACAAGAGAATATATGTCCTTTGTGCCCATCTCGCAGGGTTGTCGTGGGCTGTCGCATTCATTTTTCCCCCTTGACCCTCCTCCAAAATCTGTAAATGTACCAAGGCGAGGTTTTTATTATTGCTTTCATCCAGATAAAGAAGGTGGAGTCTGGACTCCCCTGGAGGTACGGTCGATGAGAATTCATTCACCTGCAAATGCAGGGAACACAGGTTTGACTCCTGGTCCAGAAAGATCCCATGCACCCTGGAGCCACTCAGCCCATGGGCCACAACTACCGAGCCAGGGCTCTAGAGCCTGTGAGCTGCAACTGCTGAGCCCATGTGCCCAGAGCCTGTGCTCCACGACCAGAGAAACCAGCACTGTGAGAAGCCCATGCACTGCAACAAACAGCAGCTCCCACTCGCTGCAAGTAGAGAAAGCCAGCATACAGCAATGGAGACCCAGCACGACCAAAGATAAATAAACAGATTAATTTTAAAAGGTGGAGTCCAGGTTAGCCAGCTGGTCACTGATAAGGTCAATGCACCATGAATCTCCTTTCCTTCTGTGAGGTCTCTGAGTTACCCCTTCTAATGCCTGGGGTCATAGGTTTCCTAAGGACCCAGCCAAGGTTCACTCATTTATGTATTCATTTAGGTGAGCTGGATGCCACTCTCACCATCCGATAGCACAGAGGTAGAGATTTACAGTGATACAGGGCAGCATGTGTCCTGATGGAGCAAAGTGCAAGGTGTGTTCCAACTCAAGGGAGTCACCTGAGCCAGGGTAGAGATGGTTAGTCCCTTCCCAGGGAGGAAGATATACTTGCGCTAAATGCTGAAAGCAAAGGAAGCTTTTACTGTACCAAGGCCTGGACCAAAGTGGGATGCAGGGTTTCTCGGCAATGGAACAGAAGTGAAAGATGCCCTGGCTCTTTCAGAGAAGAGTAGGTGGTTCCCTCTGATGGAGGGAGGTAGTGGGAGGAAAAGTGGCTTATCGGACAGTAGTCAATGCTGATGTCAGAGGGACCTGGGCTCACATCCCGTTTGCGTTAGCATCGCTTATTGCTGCTATTGAAATCTTTATGTCCACTGGGTTTTTACTTCTGGAAGCAGAAATATGTTTCTGCATCATTCTATGACTGTTATTAATATAGCAGATGATAGTAAGAGAGCAAACATCACACTTATTATCTCCAGACATTATTCTATATGTGCTTTATATCTATTAATTCTTTAATATTCTCAACTCCTTGTTTTAGACACCACCCTTCCCCTATTTTGGCTTCCCTTGTGGCTCAGCTGGTAAAGAATCTGCCTGCAATGCGGGAGACCTGGGTTCGATTCCTGTGTTGGGAAGATCCCCTGGAGAAGGGACAGGCTACCCACTCCAGTATTCTGGCCTGGAGAATTTCATGGACTGAGTAGTCCATGGGGTCACAAAGAGTCAGACCTGACTGAGCGACTTTCACCTCACCTTCCCCTGTTTTATAGATGAAGAATCAAATACAAAAATAAAAGTATTAGGAACATGTCCAAAGTTACATGCTAATTAGCAGCAGAGCTGGGGTTCAGATGCAGCCATGCTCTTAACCAGACCAGAACACTTATGGAAGGGAACAGAGGATAAATTAGGTCCACCAAGGTAACAAACAAAAGAGGGCCTACCCAGGTCTCCTCTCTGTGGGAGCTGTATTGAGGAAAGGGCATGGATCGTGGGAGTAACACGTCCCTTGGATTTCTAGCAGTGGAGCAAGGCCTTGACAATGCTTGCTTCTCGTGCTCATCAGTCTGGAGGCAATGGGGGAGCAGGAGGGACAAGACTCAGAGAGACTGACCACAGCCAGGGTGGTTGTCCAGTTTCCTAAGAAGGGGGTGAATGTGGAGGTGGCCACAAATAAAAATAGAGGGAAAAGAAGTGGGCTAAGAAACACTCAATACAAGAACGAAAAGACACCAGCCTTCTCTGTATGTTTATTATTGGCACATGTTATCATAGTCCTTTCTAATAATCAGAGCTAAAGTTTGTCTGACCCTAGTTGCCTGATGGACCCTATTCCAGGCCATCTAAAAGTATCAACTCATTTCAGCCTCACAACAGACCCTCGAGGCAAGCACCGCCCTGGACCCCAGATGGCAGCAGAGGAAACAGTTGCTTTGGAGAGGAAGGTCCTTGATTGAAGAAATGGCATCACCATACTCCTGGCAACAGCTGTGATGTGTTCAACCCTGGAGTGCTTGGCTCTCTCCCAAACTACCTGATGTGTCCCAGAGAGTTTTTTTGGTTATTATTGATACTATCAGAGGGATGGGCTTCCCAGGTGGCAAAGAGGTAAATAATCCACTTGCCAATGCAGGAGACTCAGGAGATGCAAGTTCGATCCCCAGGTTGAGAAGATCCCCTGGAGGAGGAAAGGGAAACCCACTCCAGTATTCTTGCCTGTGAAATCCCATGAACAGAGGAGCCTGGTGGGCCATAGTCCGTGGGAATGCAAAGAGCACATGACTGAGTGAGCACTCACACACACGCAGGTACGTATTAGAGGGATGTGCGGCCGCTCTTGGTTTGTCTCCCTTTCCATTGCCACCGTTTCAAACTCAGGGCCTGTCTTATTAGCAAGACAAGCAATTGTAAACATGTTCAGTTCAGTCCCTAAGTTGTGTCTGACTCTTTGCAAGCCCATGGATGGCAGCACACCAGGCTTCCCTTTCCATCACCAACTCCTGGAGCTTGCTCAAACTCATGCCCATCGAGTCGGTGATGCCATCCAACCAACTCCCTTACATCTCCCTTGAATTGCAAGCATATTACCTACTCGTTAAAAGCCAAATGAATGATATTTGGCCAGATAGCAGCACAGAATAGATGAGCAGGACATCCTATTTGCTTTAGGAATGGGAAACCAGGTGCTGGAAGCCTGCTTCCATGCTGAGGTCTTTGACTAGGAGAATGAGATGTGAGATATTTATAGCCCCGGGATCTGTCTTGACCTATTGGGTAGCTTCCAGCTCAAGGTGTGAAGGTCGTACCCCCTCATCAAAGAGGAGAATCTGTAGATAACATCACAGATTTAGACCTTGTAGCCCACATACTCATCTTTCTCTAAAGATGTGAGCTGATGGCCAACCCTAGGTCTGGAGCAGCTGTGCTCTTAATTGCCTTGTGGCACCAACGTCATGGGCTTTGGGGGCAGGGAAGGATTGAGCTTTTTAATGCAGTGTGGGACCTGGTGTCCAACACAGGCTCAAACATCATCATTTTTTCTTAGCAAAAGCCAGTGCTCTCTGTCTTTGGTCTTTATCTCACAGAAGCCCTTCTAACCTAACACTGCTGGGTCACAGAACATTCTCTCCCAAAGAATAGCTGCCAAATAATTTTGAGACGTAAAAATATATACTAATCCATAAAACAAAATGTCTTGGAGGACCCTGGAACACAGTGTTTTGGAAACACATACTGTTCGTGTTTTCTTCACCAAATCTTTTTGTTTTGATAGCCTGGTTTAGTTCCATGTTAAAAAAATGATATTTTTTTTATTATCTTTCTTTTTAAAAGATTTTTCAAATATTGAAATCTCTGTCTTTTTCCTAGTCCTTGGAGGAGTCTGCTCTTCAGGGCAGCTGGCCTGGTTCCAGCTTTCCCACTCGGAACCTGGGTGATTTTTCTTACCAGTTAACTTTCTTGGCCCTAGCTGTTGTTGTTCAGTTGCTAAGCCATGTCTGACTCTTTGCAACCCGATGGACTGCAGCATGCCAGGCTCCCCTGTCCTTCACTATTTCCTGAAGATTGCTCAGATTCATGTCCATTGAGTTAGTGATCTATCTGACCATTTCTTCCTCTGCTGCCACCTTCTCCTTTTGCCTTCAACCTTTCTCAGCATCAGTTCAATTCTGTTCAGTTCAGTTCAGTTGCTCAGTCTTGTCCGACTCTTTGCAACCCCATGAACTGCAGCATGCCAGGCTTCCCTGTCCATCACCAACTTCACTAACATCACCAACATCAGAGTTTTTTCCAATGAGCCAGTGGTGGCCAAAGTATCATAGCTTCAGCTTCAGTACCAGTCCTTCCAGAGAATATTCAGGGTTGACTTCTCTTAGATGTACCCATTTGCAACTTCTGTAGCCATTAGAGTTTGAGAAGCACTTTTCTAGGTAGCTGTGTTGTATTTAGCATGCGTTTTATCATCTGTGTGCTTAGCTAGACTTGTGACTCCTACCCTGATACCATCATCATGGCAAGGATAAGAGCAGAACTGGGTTTAATCTAGCTACTTTGTATGCAAGGTATGCGACTTCAGGCAATTGATCCACTTAATTTCAGCACCAGTTCTCTGCTTTTAAAAGTGTGTATAATATGCTTTACTGTGACTCTTTAGAGTAGGACATATCCAGAATAATAATATCTGTAGTGGGTCCAGTGTACTATCTGGTTCATAACAACACTTCATATATTTCCAACAAGATAACAGCATACTCATCATTGTAAAAATGAGGGTCCCACGCTGCATTAAAAAGCTCATTGCTTCCCTGCCCCCAAAGCCCATGACGTTGGTGCCACAAGGCAATTAAGAGCACAGCTGCTTCAGACCTAGGGTTGGCCACTGGCTCACACCTTTAGAGAAAGATGAGTATGTGGGCTACAAGGTCTAAATCTGTGATGTTATCTACAGATTCTCCTCTTTGATGAGGGGGTACTTAGTTGCTCTTCTTTCTTTCCTTTCTCCTCCTCCTCTTCTTCTACTTGTTTGGCAATCTCAACCACCCAGAGCATAACTAAGAATATTGAATTAAGCTTACCTTTCTTCAGTTACACTACAATTATTATGAAACTCACCACGAGTCAATTACTTGTTGTATGGTAGGTGAGACCCTGCGTCCTTAGACCAAGCATTTGACTTTGTGTCTACCCATAGCTCTACCAGGAAAGGTTTTTTCTTTTTTTAAAATTCCAGTTCCCTAGGACATTATAAGCAGAAATTAGGGATGTGGGAAAGGCAGCTGCAGAAACATGCATTAAGAGCTTGCAGTTGCCTGGCAGAGAGAGAGGAGAGCTGCCCCAGCAGCTTAGAATTGGGGTCTGAGTCATCAAGAAGAGATGAATTATTTTCCCGAGTCTCTACTGTGTGAAAGGGTAGGGAAGTTTTTAATGATATCTAACCAAAAGTTGAGCATGCAAGATTATTTTTAAAATTGGGATTTCTGAGTGAATGCCCCAGAACTGAGGCTTCAGCAATATTAAATCAAAATAAGCAGTTTCTATCTGAATTAATTCTCAAGAGGCTTCTTCTTTATAAGTGGCAACATTAGCACTCTCTGGCTCAGGAAAACTTCCACGACTTTGTTTTTTCCTCTTTTTATTTCACTTTTTTTTTTTGGGGGGGGGGCGGCTTTGAGGTTTAGAATTCTGGTAAAGCCAAGCAAATTGGTTAATAAGAAATACATGGATGTCTCTGTTGAGGCCAAGGATGTGAACAATTTAATATTTTTAATAGGAAAACCATGAAGAACACCTGGAAACTTCTACTTCTGGGAAGATGGGGTAATTGTACTTGGACCTAGTCTTTCCACTAAGTCCAGCTAAACACCTTAGATGTTACATCAAGACTAACGTAAGAAAACTCTGCAGTGTGTGAAGAAGATGATGGACTGGCTAGAAATCTCTGGACCTAAAGAGAAACAAAGTTATGAGTTCCTTGAATTTTCTTTATCTTCACATATCCCAAACTTGGAGCTGAAGAAGCCAGCCACCTAGAGATGCCAACAGGCATAGATAAAAACCAAAAACTGAAAAAATAAAAAAAAACAAACCACAAACCTTAACCAAAGCCTGCCTTCTCTACCCAGAGGAGTAGGAAAGGGGTGTATGCTAGACAACAGAAAACTTCTAGGAAATAACCACTTTATTGCAGCCAAACACCACATGAAAAACCATGGCCCACCCATAGCAGTGAAGGCTGAGTGAAGAACCTAGGCTTCTACCCTTCCAGGTGTAGCAAGGGACCCCAAGTCCCTGCTGGGGCTGTGTTAAGGGAGGCCAAATGGGAAGCTGGGGTTTTCATCCCTACCAGGCAGTAATTAGCCTCTTCCCCATCTCTCTGTGGAGACAGCATGGGTCTCCAACCTTTTTGGGCAGTAATGCATTTCTCTCCCCTACCCCCACACACTGGTATGCTGTCACAGAAGGGGAGTCATAATGAGACCTTCTTACTCCCTCAAACAAGGAGGTATGCATGAGGTATGTGGGACGATGTCCCATCCTTATCCAGCAAAAACAAAGGGTAACATTGAGGTCATGTAGGGTATCTAGACTTTATACTATCCCTGGGATTAAGGGTGTGGTATCATCTCATCTCAGGGTTGTATCAGAGGAGACAGTTAAAACATAGGGTTAAATAAGGAAATTAGTCTTGAATTTTCATTGAAGGACTGATGTTGAAGCTGAAACTCCTATACTTTGGTCACCTGATGCGAAGAACTGACTCATTTGAAAAGACTCTGATGCTGGGAAAGATTGAAGGCAGAAGGAGAAGGGGACGACAGAGGATGAGATAGTTGAATGACATCACCGACTCAATGGACATGAGTTTTGAGTAAACTCTGGGAGTTGGTGATGGACAGGGAGGCCTGTTGTGCTGCAGTTCATGGTGTCGCAAAGAGTTGGACACAAGAGAGTGACTGAACTGAACTGAACTGAAGATCTAGAGTCTTAACATACTATCCAGGAATTATATATCATGACCAAATGAAGTTTATTCCAGGGACACAAGTCTGGTTCAATATTTAAAAATCAATTCACGTAATCTACTATATGACCAGGCTAAAGAAAAAAATCACAAAATCTTATCAATTGATGCAGAAAAATCATTTAACAGAATTCAATGCCTGTTCATTATAAAATCTCTGAAAAATAGGAGTAGAAGTATAAATTTCAGCTTGTTGAGAAGCATCTACAAAAGAAAAATAAAAGAACTATAGCTAACATCATATTTGATGGTGAAAGAGTGAATGTTTTCTCCTTTCTCCTTAGATATCTGTTTTCAACACTCTTATTCAACATAATGCTGGGATTTCTAGCCAATGCAGTAAGTGAAGAAAAGAAAATACAAGTAAAACAGATCAGAAAGGAAGAAATAAAACTGTTCTTATCGGTAGATGGTATAACTGCCTGTATAGAAAACACAAGGAATCTACCAATAATACTTCTAGAACTAAGAAATCAGTTCAGCAAGTTCCCAACATAAAAGATAAACATTAAAACATCAACTTTATTCAATGTATTAATAGTGACAGACGGACAACAAAATAAAAAGAACTTTTACAATTATTATAAAAGCTTAGGCATAAATTTATGAAAATATGTACAGAATTTGTAAGATAAAAGCCACAAATGCTGATGAAAAAATCAAAGATGATCTAAAAAGATATATATTTGGTTGATGGATTGAAAGACTCAGTATGGTAAAGGTCTCAGTTCTTTTCAAGTTGATATATAGGTGTAACACAATTACTATCAAGATCCCAGCAAGATTTTTTGATAGATAAAATTATCATCAATTCATATGAGAAGGCAAAGAAATTAGAGCAGCCAACACAAGTTTTGAGCAAGAGAACAAAATGCAGGAATCAGTTTACCCAATTGTAAGACTTACATAGCTACTGTAATGAAGACTCTGTGATTTGTCTGTTTGTTTGATATTGAGCAGTATGAGCCATCTTTATATTTTGGAGATTAATCTATTGTCACTTGCATAATTTATAAAAAAAGATATAAATGAACTTATTTCCAAAACAGAAAGAAACTCATAGAAAACAATCTTATGGTTCAGTTCAGTTCAGTTCAGTTGCTCAGTCATGTCTGACTCTTTGTGACCCCATGGACTGCTGCACACCAGGCCTCCCTGTCCATCACCAACTCCTGGAGTTTACTCAAACTCATGTCCAAAACTGGAAAAGGTCAGTTTTCATTCCAATTCCAAAGAAAGGCAATGCCAAAGAATGCTCAAACTACCACACACGCTAGTAAAGTAATGCTCAAAATTCTCCAAGCCAGGCTTCAGCAATACGTGAACTGTGAACTTGCAGATGTTCAAGCTGGTTTTAGAAAAGGCAGAGGAACCAGAGATCAAATTGCCAACATCCGCTGGATCATCAAAAAAGCAAGAGAGTTCCAGAAAAACATCTATTTCTGCTTTATTGACTATGCCAAAGCCTTTGACTGTGTGGATCACAATAAACTGTGGAAAATTCTGAAAGAGATGGGAATACCAGACCCCTTGACCTGCCTCTTGAGAAACCTATAGGCAGGTCAGGAAGCAACAGTTAGAACTAGACATGGAACAGGAGACTGGCTCCAAATAGGAAAAAGAGTACGCCAAGGCTGTATATTGTCACCCTGCTTATTTAACTTCTATGCAGAGTACATCATGAGAAATGCCAGGCTGGATGAAGCACAAACTGAAATTAAGATTGCTGGGAGAAGTATCAATAACCTCAGATATGCAGATGACACCACCCTTATAGCAGAAAGTGAAGAACTAAAGAGCCTCTTGATGACAGTGAAAGAGGAGAGTGAAAAAGTTGGCTTAAAGCTCAACATTCAGAAAACAAAGATCATGGCATCCAGTTACATCACTTCATGGCAAATAGATGGGGAAACAGTGGAAACAGTGGCTGATTTTTTTTGTGGGGGGCTCCAAAATCTTATGGTTACCAAAGAGGAAAGGGTGATGGGGGAAGAGAAAAATTAGGAGACTAAGATTAACAGATGCACAATTACTATATATAAAATAAATAAACAATAAGGGCCTAGAGTATAGCTTACTCAATATTTTGGGGGCTTCCCTGATGGCTTAGCTGGTAAAGAATCCTCCTGAAATGTGGGAGATCTGGGTTTGATCCCTGGGTTGGAAAAACCCCTGGAGAAGGGAAAGGCTATCCACTCGAGTATTCTGACCTGGAAAATTCCATGGACTGTGTAGTCCATGGGTTTGCAAAGAGTTGGACATGATATTTTAAAAACCCTATAAAGGAAGAGAATCTAAAAGCTATCTATCATCTGCCTATCTATCTGTCTGTCTGTCTAGCTTATCTATCTATCTACCTATCTATATGTATGCACCAGCTCCCCTGTCGGCTCAGTGGTAAAGAATCCACCTTCCAAGCAAAAGACACAGGTTCAAGTTCTGGGTCAGGAAGAAAATGGCAACCCACTCCAGTATTTCTTGCCTGGGAAACCCATGGGCAGGGCAGGCTGGTGGGATTGCAAGAGTCCGGCATAGCTTAGTGACTAAACTTCAGCAAATATATATGTATAACTGAACCACTGTGCTGTACACCTAAAACTAGCGTGATATTTTAAATTAACTATGCTTCAATTTAAAAAATATGAAGAGCTGAGAATATCAATGTTCACTTTGAATTACCCTCATTTAAACAAGGGATTTGAAAAAAAAATTGAGACCTGAGGCAATACTGAAAACACGAATGAAAGAATACAAATATTGAAAGAGACTATATGGTAATGGGAGAAGGGGAGCCGCACAGATTCATGGAACAGAACAGAGCACCTAGAAATAGGTTCGGGAAAATACGCCCAACTGATTTTTGACAAAGGTGCTAAAGTGAATCCATAGATGAAACATGGCCTTTTTAACAAATGGTGCTGGAATAGTTAGACACCCAGAGGCAATTGGATGGCATCACTGACTCAAGGGGCACGAGTCTGAGGAAACTCTGGGAGATAGTGAAGGTCAGGGAAGCTGGACATGCTGCAGTCCATGGGGTTGCAGAGAGCCAGACATGACTGAGCGCATGAACAACAGAGGCAATAAAAAAAAAAAAAAAAAAAAAAACTTAACCTAACCCGAGGCTCACACTTCATATAAATATTAACTCAAAATGGATCATAGGCTTAAATGTAAAACATAAGACTTTTTTGGAAAAAATAAGATAAAGTCTTTGAATCAAGGACTAAGCAAAGAGTTCTTAGACTTGACACCAGAAGCATAACTGATAAGAGGAAAATGGATAAATTTGACTTTATAAAACTGAAGAACTTCTGCTCTGTGAAAGATCCTGTTAAGAGGATGATGTACAAACTATAGAGTGGGAGTAAACCTTTGTTAACCGCATACCTGCAAAGAACTAATATCTAGACCATGTAAAATAGTTGCAAAAGTCAATGGAAGGAATTCAGTTAGGGAAAAAATGAACTAAATACATGAACAGACATTTCACAGAAGAGGTTACACAGATGGCAGATAAGTACATGAAAATATGTTCAACATCATTAGCTATTAGAAAAATGCAAATCAACATCTCAGTGAGATAGCGTTACCTGTTAAATCAGGTAAAATAAAATATACGACTATGGACAGTGTCTGTAGCATTCCAGTGATGTTTGAGCAATCTAGTTTTTCCACATCCTGTATCACCCATACATTGCTAGTGGGAACGCTAAGTGGTATAGGTACTCTGGAAAATTGTTTTCCACTTTTTGAAACACTAAGGTCTGACAATTGCACCCCTGGGCATTTACCCTCCCCGAATGAAAATGCATGCTCACACAACAACGTGTATACAAATACAGGTGATTACTCATAACAGTAAAAGCCTAGAAAGAATGCAAATGCTCTTCAATGGGTGAGCAGCTAAACAATCTGGTACTTTCATAACATCAAACACTACTTCAGTCAGTTCAGTTCAGTTCAGTTCCGTCGCTCAGCCGTGTCCGACTCTTTGCGACCCCATGAATGGCAGCATGCCAGGTCTCCCTGTCCATCACCAACTCCTGGAGTTCACTCAGACTCACGTCCATTGAGTCCGTGATGCCACCCAGCCATCTCATCCTCTGTCGTCCCTTTCTCCTCCTGCCCCCAATCCCTCCCAGCATTAGAGTCTTTGCCAATGAGTCAGCTCTTCGCATGAGGTGGCCAAAGTACTGGAACTTCAGCTTTAGCATCATTCCTTCCAAAAGAAATCCCAGGGCTGATCTCCTTTAGAATGGACTGGTTGGATGTCCTTGCAGTCCAAGGGACTCTCAAGAGTCTTCTCCAACACCACAGTTCAAACGCATTAATTTTTCAGTGCTCAGCTTTCTTCACAGTCCAACTCTCACATCCATACATGACCACTGGAAAACCATAGCCTTGACTAGACGGACCTTTGTTGGCAAAGTAATGTCTCTGCTTTTGAATATGCTATCTAGGTTGGTCATAACTTTCCTTCGAAGGAGTAAGCATCTTTTAATTTCATGGCTGCAGTCACCATCTGCAGTGATTTTGGAGCCCTCAAAAAGAAAGTCTGACACTGTTTCCACTGTTTCCCCATCTATTTTCCATGAAGTGATGGGACCAGATGCCACGATCTTCGTTTTCTGAATGTTGAGCTTTAAGCCAACTTTTTCACTCTCCTCTTTCATTTTCATCAAGAGGCTTTTTAGTTCCTCTTCACTTTCTGCCATAAGGGTAGTGTCATCTGCATATGCAAGTAAAAAGAAATAAACTCTTTTTACTTAGTAGTAAAAGAATAAACTGTGAATCAGCTATATCACAATAGAAATTATTTTTGGTGTTAAAAAATTATATGTGGAAACAGCAAAAAAGAAACAAATTGTTGCTATATGCGACAACTTGGATGACTCCTCAGAGAATCATGATGAGTGAAAAAAGACAATTTCGAAAAAGTTCCATTTATTTACCATTCTTGACGTGAGAACATGATGGAAAAGGAGAACAGTTAAGTCGTTGTCAAGGGTTGAGGAGGAAATGGAGCTTGGGGGGAAAGGGTATGTGGCAATAAAAGGGCAATGAGAGGGATCCATGTGATGGAAATCTCTGTGTCTTGACTGTTATCTGTGTCTACATCCCAGTTGTGATGCTGTGCTATAGTTTCACAAATATTACCATTGGGAGGAACCGAGTGAAGGGCACACTATTTTTTGTTTTGTTTTGTTTTTATAACAACTGTATGAAAACCTATAGTAATCTTACATTTTAAATGTTTAATTAAAAAAAATAAAATGAACACATTGACACATCCCTCTAACCAGGAATATAGGTTACTTCTGGGTTCTGTTTTGGGGAAAGAGGTTGAAATAAGTATAGAGATAATATGTTATGTGCTTGTAAAAGTCTGTTTCCTTGAGGGGAAGACAGAGATAGGGTAGAACATGGGCACATTTAATTATGCCTTCATTTCTTCATGCAATCAATTCCTCTAGTTATTTATATGCTCATACATTCCCTCGTTCATCATGGATGAATACTTGTTCACCTTATCTTTCATTCAAACAGTAATTATTGAGGCCAACTGTATATAAGGTACAGTACTAAGCACTAGGGGGATGCAAGAACGAGTTTGACATGGGCTTTGAATTTAGGGAGCTTGCAGTAATTCATTTATACATTCCATTTACCAAGTACATTACCAACACAAACAACCAACCAATCAACTAACCAAATAATCAGCCAATGTCCATAAATGCCTATTCTATCCCAAAAGCCTGCCTTACTGCTTGGCATAAAACTATGAGTATACACGCCATTAATTTCATAACTGCTTATTGACCACATATGAGGCTTATTCTCAGAGCTGGATGCCAAATTACTAGTCTTTGAATAAGTCAGGAAAAAAGGTGAATGAAAAATGGGAGGAATTCACCAATTCTGTGTAGAGGGATGAGTAAAATCGCTCGTTCATCAGGATAGAATACCATTGTGTGCTCAGCCGCTCAGTTGTGTCTAACTCTTTGCAACCCCATGGACTGTAGTCCACCAGGCTCCTGCATCCATGGGATTTTCCAGGCGAGAATACTGGAGTGGATTGCCATGTCCTTTTCCAGAGGATCTTCCCAACCCAGGGACATGAATCTCCTGTAAGTCTCCTGCTTTGCAGGCAGATTCTTTACCACTGCGCTTGCATAAAATTATTATTTTATTATTATTATTATGGATTATCCTCTGTATAAAATCCAAGCTCCTAAACAGGAATCACTAGGATCTCACAGCATGCCCCTAACCCCCCTTTCCTGCCTCATCTCCTTCTAATTCAGAATCTCTGTGTTTTTCATCCCCTTAGTTTATGGCTCCTCCACAGGTGTGTTCTTTTCCGCACTTGTAAACCCATTCTGTAGCGTTGGGTGGCTTTCTGGTTATTCCACGGAGGGAGAGTGGCTGACTTCGACTCTCTGTTCCCACAGCACTTGAGTATAGATGTTGTTAAGGTTCTAATCATGTGCCAATGGAGTGTGTTAGGAGGCTCAGAGATCAAACGGGTAGAGCTGATAGAAATTGAACTTCACTTTTTCCATTTACCGATTGTTTTAACTCCGAGAAGCTTGTTAACCTCGCAGAATCTTTCTCCTTGTAACATAATGGATGCAAATACAATCATGTCTCAGAACTGATACGAGGTTAATAGAAATAACACAGAATGTATTCAGAAAACTTCTCAGGATGTGCGTAGGATTAGGAAATGCTAGTTCTTATTATATTAAGGGAAATCTTTTCTTTGTTTGCATTTCTGGCCACTTCCTTTTTCTCTCCAGGCAGTGACTATTACTTGTTCATTTTAGTATTTTTGATTCTTGCACAGCAATGATAACATTACCCGCCCCCCCCCCCAAAAAAAAAGGGTGTGTGTCATTAAAAATCTTACTTACTGGTACAGAGTAGATAATCTTTATTGAAATAGCTTGTTTGGAAATCTTTAAATTATAGGACTTCTTGTGTCTCTTCCAGTTATACCACATTAATCTACATTGACCGAAATTCTAGTGTTCTCTGGAGCAGTCCAGAGAGGGCTTAGGAGCCTAGGGGCCAGAGAGAAAGAGAGGGGGAAGGGAAGGCAGTGTGGCTTTGGTTATTTTTGACTGTGGATGGACATATGAACTTGCCCAGAAATAGCATAGGATATTTTGTGAGATATTCGATGTGAAATAAAAGGTGTTGAGTGGAGGAGGAAATGGCAACCCACTCCAGTATTCTTGCCTGGAGAGTCCAATGGACAGAGGAGCCTGGCAGGCCACAGTCCATGGGGTCACAAGAGTCAGACATGACTGAGCGAATAAACCACCACCAAGGTGTTGAAGGATACTCTCAGAATAATTATTATTAGGAAGAAGCACTGGATAAAGTTTCATATACATGAATCTATCACATAGGTCATGTAGATATCTCTTTTTTGCTTGCTCTACTACAGCTTCACTGGCCTCTTTGCTTGTCCTTAAGTATTCCAACCATGATCCCATCTTTCCCGATATTCCCTCTTCCCAGATTTTCTGCCACATTATCTGCATGGATGACTTCCTCACCTTATTCTTCAAGTCTTGGCTCGAATGTCCCTCCTGGGAGAGGCCCAGCTGCATCCATATTTAATTCTACACTATCTATTTTCCATCATCAGAATTTCATTCCTCCTCTTCCTTGTCTACCTTTCCTCGTTCTAACAGCTCAAATCACCTTCTGGAATGTTCTATGCCTCACCTGGTTGTTATATTCACAGTTAGTTTTCCCTCTCTCCAGTTAGAACATAAACTTCACTAAGGCTTAATCTGTTTTGTTTACCATTGTATACTGAGCATTTAGAACACAGAAGAGGCTCAATATGGGGTGAATAAAAGAATAAATCAGATGCAGCTTTGCAGAGGAAATTGCCCCAATGAGGAAGAGATGAGTTTGCTTGGAGACTCTCCCAGGGAGAAGTAGATAGAGTCCAGGGCTTCTTCCCCTAGTCACTGTGTGGGAAGAGAGCCTCCCCTTTCCCTGGTGACTCATCTGACTCATAGACAGAGCCCGTGATTTCTCTCTCAGGAGGCTTAGTAATGGGGATAAGAGAAAGGCCATGTGTACATGCTGAGTCCTTTCACCTGTGTCTCCTTCCCACCCTGTGAACTGTAGCCGTCCAGGCTCCTGTCCGTGGGATTCTCCAGGCGAGACTACTGGAGTGGGTTGCTGTGCCCTTCCCCATGGGATCTTCTGACTCAGGGATCAACTCACATCTCTCACATCTGCACTGGCAGGTGGTCTCTTTACCACTAGACCACCTGGGAAGCTCAAGAGAAAGGTCATTCAAATGCAATTGCTTGAAAAATTCTAAGACTCAAGAAAATGCTATGGGGAGAACTGACGTGCATTATTTCTGAGGCCAGTGTTTACTGAATCCTGGGGAAGAGGGTGGAGACAAGAACACACATGTGAAAACAGGACACCTGCAGAGGAAGGGTCCAGAGGAGGGACCTGCGGTTGGGATTTGAGAGGTGGGGGGCAACTGCACATGTGGGTTTCCTTGACCCTCTATCTATTGAGTTCAGAGCTTATTTAACTTGCAAAATAGAAGAGCCAAAGCAATGAGACAAGGGGCATGATTCTCCTCCAGCTTTTTGTAACACCTTTGAGATGGCAAGGGGATCCTTTTGGCAAAGAACTGCTTAAGCCAGAAGTGACTGCCTGTAGCCTAAGGGATGAAACGTTCTTTAAAATTCATTTAATTGTGCCTGATCACTTTACACAGGCACTTAATCTCCATTTTGCTAGAATATCAATTTTTGGTGGTTTTATACCAGGTGAGGGACTCAGACTTTTATGTCACCATTTGGCAAGTTGGCAGCACCTGCAGAGACAACTCTGCCTGCTCCTTGGTGATGAGCATCAGATGGGGCTGCCCCCTAGATGGGTCCTAGATGTAGAAAGAGAAAGCTCTACCCTCATGTCCCAGATCCCTCAGCTAAAGGGAAACCTGTGCCACAGGTAGGAACTAGAATGAAAAAGGAAGGGGTCTGCCAGTTGTGGTACTGTAAATATATTAGAGGGTGTCTTAGTTTCCCAAGGCTACCATAATGAAGTACTGTGTACTGGAAGGCCTCAGTTCAGTTCAGTTGCCCAGTCATGTTGTGTCTGACTCTTTGTGACCCCATGGACTGCAGCACGCCAGGCTTCCCTGTCCATAGCCAATGCCCGGAGCTTGCTCAAACTCATGTCCACTGAGTCAGTTATGCCATCCAACCATCTCATCCTCTGTCATCCCCTTCTCCTCCTGCCTTCAATCTTTCCCAGCATCAGGGTCTTTTCCAATAGTCAATTCTGCACATCAGGTGGCCAAAGTACTGGAGTTTCAGCTTCAGCATCAGACCTTCCAATGAATATTCAGGACTTATTTCATTTAGGATGGACTGGTTGAATCTCCTTGCAGTCCAACGGACTCCCAAGAGTCTTCTCCAACACCACAGTTCAAAAGTATTAATTCTTCGGCACTCAGCTTTCTTTATGGTCCAACTCTCATATCCATACACCCACTACTGGAAAAGCCATAGGTTTGACTAGATGGATCTCTATTGGCAAAGTAATGTCTCTGCTTTTTAATATGCTGTCTAGGTTGGTCATAGCTTTTCTTCCAAGGTCATAATTTTTCTTCTAGACTGAAAGGTCTAGAACAATGGAAATTCATTCTCTCATAGTTCTGGGAACCAGAAGTCTGAAGTCAAGTGTTGGCAGGATTGGTTCCCTTGGAGAGGTGAAAGAGAAGTCCTCTCTCCCAGCTTCTGGTGGTTTGCAGGCAACACTTGGCTTCTGTTTTATGCTCTCGTGTGCTTTCACCTTACTCTAACAGGACCTCATCCTGACTAATTACAACAACCATATTTCCAAATAAGGTCACATTCTGAGATGCTAGTGGTTAGAAATTCAACACGTGGATGTGTGCATGTGGGGTGACAATGACACCCAAAAATGGTGTAACTAAGATATCTATCGGAAACTCATCGAAGTTGAGAAAGCAATAACTCCTTCAACTTCTTATTTATATAGGTGAAAGTTGAAGCTCAGAGATGTATCAGAGTGCTGTAGAATGGAAAGGACTTGCCTACTTCAGGATTTCAGCCCTTCCTTTTACATCCACGTGACCTAGAATCATGCACTGAAGTTCCATCCCCTACTTGCATAAGACAATGCCTGCCTGGAATTACCTGGTATGGGGGATAAAGGTCAAATGGAACCATTGCCATGAAGCTGTTTTATCACCTCTAGCAGACATAGAAGAGTAAGAGTAATTTCTCTAAGGTCACAAGCAATAGGTAGCTCTGAGCAGTATGTCCAGTCTTGAATCCTTCCCTTAGACACAGCACGGTCCCGGCCACCCCACTCTGTGAAAGCCAAGACAGAGGTCTGAGGCTCTCATGGGATCAAATGGGAAATATGCCACAGAGACAGACTCACACTGTAAAAAACTGGAATTTGACTGGGCGCAACGGTCCCACCCAGCCCTGAGGAAAGTTCATACAGACCGAGTGCCTTTACTCTTTTAACTGGTAAAACTCTCAACAGCAAGATTGTTTATTTGCCAGTTTAAGGCTGTGAGACCAGGGAGGGTAAATAAGCACACTTTAAGGGTGAGGTGAATAATAAAGGTCAGTTTGAGAGTCATGGAAAATTGTGTGGTGGAACTCAAAGCCACTGAAAGATTGTTTGGTAGGAAACTAGTGGGGTGGGGTGGAGTCAGATCACGGTTGTCACCAAGACTCTTCACTCGTTAGCTCTGTTCCTGGTCGGGGAGGAGAGGGTCAGCTTCATTAACTTCCTCCTTCCCCGATTCTCCTCTGTTGTGTGCGTGCTAAGTCACTTCAGTTGTGTCCAGCTCTTTGTGACCCTATGGACTATAACCCACCAGGTTCCTCTGTCCAGGGGATTCTCCAGGCAAAAATACTGCAGTGGGTTGCTATTTCCTTCTCCAGGGGATCTTCCTGACCCAGGGATTGAAATGTGGATTCTTTATCTGCTGAGCCATTGGTGAAGCCCTCCTCTTGTATTAAATGGAGGAAAAGTTATTTAGTCACAATTGGTGGGGACTTAGCCCAGCTCAGCCATTCCAGAGTGATCGGGCAGTATCATGAACATAAAGCGTGTTCTTGCCCTATGGATTGGCAATGCTCTTCCTGAGGACAGACATAGGGACAGTCCCGCCCATGTGTACAGGGACAGATGTAAGGATGGTGCTGATGGCAGCCTTGTCTGTGGGCTCAGAGAAGTGGAGATGGCCAGGTCAGCCATCATGAAAGGAATGAATGAGTCAAACACTGAAGATGCAGTAATGGGGCTCTAGGTAGCAGCTAGAAGAAACGAACTTGAGCAGTGATCCTCAAACTGTGTGCGGGGACCAGACACATAGGCGTCACTTGGTAACTCATTAGAAATGCAGATGAATGGCCCCACTGTAATTTTAATGAGTCAGAAAATCTGAGAGTGACCCCTCTGTCTTAACACACCCTCCAGGGAATTGTGATATGTGCTCAAGGTTAAGAACCACTGAAGTAGTAGAGGTACACAGAGATATTGAAACATAGTCACATACAGATATTGAAAACAAACATGGTTACCAAAGAGGAAATGTGATGGGGAGGAATAAATCAGGAGACTGGGACGAACATACACAGACTACTACGTATAACATAGGCAACCAACAAGCAGCTACGGAAGGAACTCTACTCAACATTCTATGATAATTATATGAGAAAATAATCTGAAAAAAAGAATGACTATATGCACATGGATAACTGAATCACTTTGCTGTACACTGAATCTGACACAACATCGCAAATCAAATATACTCCCAAACTATACTCCAATCGAATTTAAATATGAAAACAAAACACAGTCGTAGGTTAAAGAGTAAGACAGAATATGAGGTTTCCTGTTCAATGGACTGGTAAAACTAAAATCATGCACATGTACAAAAAGTATCTGATGGTAGAATTGACTGTTCTGATGAATTTCTTCCACTTAAGAAGTTAAATGTGAGAAGGAATGAGGGATAAAAGGAAGGAAAGAAAGAAGCTTTGAGGCTTGTGTAAGCAAATGCTGATATTTTACCATGATCCAAGAAGTGATTTTGACTCAACTTTCTGTACATGAGATTCTACACAAATGAATAGATAAAATGGGAAAGATAACTAACAATAAGCATCAGTTCAGTTCAATCGCTCAGTCGTGTCTGACTCTTTGTGACCCCATGAATTGCAGCACATCAGGCCTCCCTGTCCATCACCAACTCCTGGAGTTCACTCAGACTCACGTCTATCGAGTCTGTGATGCCATCCAGCCATCTCATCCTCTGTCGTCCTCTTCTCCTCCTGCCCCCAATCTCTCCCCAGCATCAGAGTCTTTTCCAATGAGTCAACTCTTCACATGAGGTGGCCAAAGTATTGGAGTTTCAGCTTTAGCATCAGTCCTTCCAAAGAAATCTCAGGGCTGATCTCCTTCAGAATGGACTGGTTGGATCTCCTTGCAGTCCAAGGGACTCTCAAGAGTCTTCTCCAACACCACTGTTCAAAAGCATCAATTCTTTGGTGCTTAGCTTTCTTCACAGTCCAACTCTCACATCCATACAAGAAGCATAGCACTGCTCAAGACCTTCCCTGATGTTTTGTTAGATGTGGTTCTCAGTCCTTTACGTGCACCATCTCTCTGGAGTTTCCCAGGAACCCCACGACACATCAAACATTGAACTCAGAAATGAGGAGACCAAGAAAGAAGGCTTAGGAAATTTTCCCCTAGTCACATGCTCAGAAACTTGCCGAGATGCCTCTCAAGTCCTTCCCATCTTCAAATTTAGCTTGATTCTTGACAGATCTTGCTTCCCAGAGGAGAGCTGACTATGTCTGGAGACATGTGTCATTTTCACACCTGGGGAAGCACTTTTGGCATCTAGTAAACTGGCACCAAGGATCCTGCTCAACATCCTAGAATGCCCCAGACAGTCCCACACAGTAGAGGGTTATTCAGCCCTGGGTGTCTGTGGTGAAGACATTGCAAAACCCTGATACCTCCTACACAGAGTCTCTCTCTTATCTCCTCCAAACAATATTTGCCAAATTATGCTTAGAAGACTGCATGCATGCGATGAGTTTGGAATTATTTTGAATTATTAGATCTTGTGTTGAGAAGAAGCATCAATGAGGCAATATTTAATCTTTGTGCATATGTGATATAATTGTTTTTGCATAGTTGACCTTAGCTTTTGGAGATAACTTGACTTAGTGACTAAAGCAGCCTTCCCTTAGTGGCTCAACAGTAAAGAATCTACCTGTCAATGCAGGAGATGTGGGTTTAATACCTGGATCAGGAAGATCCCCTGGAGAAGGAAATGGCAACCTGCTCCAGTATTCTTGCCTGGGAAGTCCTGTGGACAGAGGAACCTGGTGGGATACAGTCCATGGGACCGCAGAAGAGTTAGACGCAACTTAGTGACTAAGCAACAACAAGTGCCTAAAGCAAGATATCCAGGCTCCACCTTGGTCAAGAGACACTTTACTAACAAATTGCTGCAGATTGTGCTACCTACTCAATGGTCCTTATTCTATTCTGCAATGTATCCTTTCTCCTTATTTCAATATATATATACTGGCCAGTATACTGGCCTGGAGAATTCTATGGGCAGAGGAGCCAGGCAGGCTGCAGTCCATGAGGTTGCAAAGAGTTGGACATGACTAAGCAAATTTCACTTTCACTCTCTTTAATATTCTACTGTTTATACAAAGAGAACTTCCAGCCACAAATGACCATTTTCTGTTCTCTAAATTTAGAACAGGATCACTACCGAGGTCAATGTTTCCCATCTTCTAACACCTTAAGATCCAAGGAAAAGCAATAACAACAACCAACCCCACATCTTATATGTCTTCTGAATTGGAAATCTAAAGCTGGCAAGGAGTCTTTCCTAAACTCCAAGTATTACTTTATTATAATCACCTCTAGTTCTCAAGTCCAGTATATGTTAAATCATTTCAGGTTATGAATTATCTTGCTGTCATACACCAGTTAAATGGTGGCATCAATTCAAGGACAAAATGTGGCCCTTCCTTTAATTTACACTCATAAGCACACACACAGCTTATGTGTATAGAAGACTTCATGCCATTGTCTAACCACAGTCAGAGAGGAAGACCAGCATTATCTACATAATATCAACAAAACTTCAGATAAAATACCAGACATCCTTTTTCTTAAATACTCTCTGGCCAGTCAACCACAGGGGATTTCTCACTGGGCACTTCACAGCTCCTAATCCTCTGGCCTTATGCTCTCAGTTTACCCATTCCTATCCTTTCAGGCAAGTGGTTTAACCACATCCTTTGTGCTTTAATTCCTGCTAACACCCAGTCCTCGGCATTCTCTTTAACCACAAATAACTTATTGATGTAACTGCAAAAGAAGATAGTTTATTCTCAAAAGAAACTATCATTCATGTGTTAAGATAATAAATTATTATTCTCTTTTAAAAGGGGCTGAAGATTTCAACTCAAGTTAGAGATTTCTAATAACTTGAGTTTGATATTCACTCTACAGCTATTTATTGAGAAATTCTGAGATAACACCATATACGAATTAGACCTAAACTGGAGATCCAGACAGGCGTCCTTGGGAAGTGAGTGTGGAGGTGATTTTGAAGCAGTGGTGTGCTATTAAGGTTTAACAACCAGCTCTCTGGGGAAAGGAGAGGGGTAAAAAGCTCTACTGTTTATCATTTTTGAGTTTTCAAATGGTCTTTCTGCTTTCAGGCTCTCAATCGGGTATGTCTGTAGATGGAGTTGGAAAGCCAAGTATGGTAATTGCCATCATATAGACCACATTGGAAGGACTGATGCTGAAGCTGAAACTCCAGTACTTTGGCCACCTCATGCGAAGAGTTGACTCATTGGAAAAGACCCTGATGCTGGGAGGGATTGGGGGCAGGAGGAGAAGGGGACGACTGAGGATGAGATGGTTGGATGGCATCACCGACTCGATGCACGTGAGTTTGAGTGAACTCTGGGAGTTGGTGATGGACAGGGAGGTCTGGTGTGCTGCGGTTCATGGGGTCTCAGAGAGTTGGACATGACTGAGCAACTGAAGTGAACTGAACTGAGTGTTCTGATCACACAGAACTGAGCTTAAAAGAAGAGTTACTATGTGATATCACTCATACGTGAAATCTAAAAAGGTGAACTTGCAGGAACAGAGAGTTTGATGATGGCTGCCAGGGGCTGATGCTGATCAAAGGGCACAGACTTCCGGTTTTAAGATGGATAAGTGCTGAGGACCTAAAAGGACAGCAAGGTGATTATAATTAATAACACTGTATGATATACTAGAAAGTCACTAAGAGTGGATCATAAATATTCTCATCACGAAAAAAGAAACAGTAAATCTGTGACATGATGGGGATACTGTAGCTAACACTATGGTGTAAGTATTTCACAATATATGAGCATCAAATCAACAGGCTGTGCAACTTACATAATGTTAAATGTCGATTGCATCTCCAATGAATCTGGAGAGAAAAATATAGGGGTAGGAAAGGGTAATAAAAGAATCAGGAGGTGATTTTTTTGAGTATTTATTGTTGTTTTCGTTCTGTTGCTCAGTTGTATCTGACTCTCGGTGATCCCGTGGACTGCAGCACGCCAGGCTTCCCTGTCCTTCACCATTTCCCAGAGCTTGCTCAGACTCATGTCCACTGAGTGATGCCATTCAAACATCTTGTTCTCTGTTGTCCCCTTCGCCTCCTGCCTTCTATCTTTCACAGCATCAGGGTCTTTTCCAATGAGTATTTATTATCTTTGTTTTAATATAATTTATTCATGAGTTTTCATAAGTTCATTTTTGAATAACAGTTCTGTTTAACAACCAGCATGAACCATTCCTGGAAGTATGGTAGTCAGCCCTTGTGAGTCCTTGCAAGCTATATCCAGCACAGGACTAAAGTTTGGATGAATTTGAATAAACATGGAAAATACACAGTAAATCAGCATGTGCACAAGTCCTGTGGTAAGAAGGAGCTTGAGATGGTTGCTAAGGCTTTTTGTTCTTTATCCTGATAACAAGTGTAGCCTCTGCAGGTTTATAGGCTGTTCTTGGGAAATTTTTGCTGTGGAAGGACTGTGTGTTGGGGCATGGTTCCCGCTGTCACTGAGTGATTTTGGCTAAGTTTAGCTAAACACAGAGAGAGAAGGGTTATAGCTCTGATTGGAGACTGGATGCTGTTTAAATTTCTTCCGATTCTGAAATGCCATGATACTCAAACTGAGACTGAAGTTTCTGAGGACAGGTAGAAGATGTGAGAACTGGTGCATTAAGAACCTGGAAATAGTTTGCGCATTATAAGTAGATATATAAATATGCCAGAAACTTGAGGCCAGAAAAGTCTTATCTTTAAAATAAATAACCACAGGAAGCAAACGGAGTCAGGTGTTTTCTCTCTCTCCCTCCCTCATTCCCCACGGGCTCCTATTTTTGAAACCTCACTTCCTCGAAGTGTCAGACAATTATATCGGCTAATATATTTTTGCCAGTGTGATCCTAAAAAGGATAATGTGAATTATTTATGCCATTCCCTCTTGGGGGGAGTGAATAGGACCATGAACGCTGCAACATTTCATTTTAGGAAATTCATTGTGCGAGAGATTTCAGAAAGTACAACCCAAGATTAGAAAAAAGCTGAGGAATAGCCTCAAATAGAAGAAAAAATAATCTGCCGGAGAGCTCCCTTTTATTTATGGCAGTAGCTATGGCGTTGTCTTCTGTGACTCCTACCGCCCTCCAAGTTTTAGACACAGGGCTTCCTGACTCCACAGCTGCCTGTTCTGGGGTGCCTCTGAAGGATCTGCAGCACTCCCCACCCGCCGCAGGAACCCCAAAGCCAGGACACCCCATCTCTGCCTTGACCCAGGGCTGCAATCCATCCCCTGGGAACCATCCCCTTCAGGCCACTACTGTTGATACTCGAGAGAATATCCCACCTTCTCCCCCTCACTTTCCACTGAGAGTTTAAGTCTCTATTAGTCTCGGCTTGAGATAGCCTTAAAAAAGATGGCTTTGAAGACTGTCAAATTCTTGCTTCATTATGTACTAATTATAGGACACTGGGTGAGCTAGGGAACTTCTCTGGGCTTCTGTTTTCCTCTCTATAAAATGAGGACTAGAATACTCCCTGTCTCCCAAGTTAGGTGTAGAAGGAATGAGCATTTCAAAATTCCTAGCACAATCAACTCACGGAGCCAATGGACATGAGTTTGAGTAAACTCTGGGAGTTGGTAATGGACAGGGAAGCCTAGCGTGCTGCAGTCCATGGGGTCGCAAAGAGCCGGACACGACTGAGTGACTGAACTGAACTGACTGAGCTGAGCACAATCAACAATTGATAATATGCTACCTTCTATGATTATTATTTTCATCTGCTACCTGCCCTGCCCTGCACCTATGTCCTTTTCCAAAGACTCATTAACTTGCTCATCCATTCTAAGTATCTGCTATGTGCCAGTTACTTTACCTCGTGTTGTATTTACCTTGCTGGCCAGGTAATTTACAGAAGTTCTTTACTGGATGCCTGTTAGAATTTGCCCAGAGTTACTTTCATCATTTTTCAGAGAGTATTAGTCTTGTGTTACAGCCGAGCTAGCAGATCTATCAGAGGACGACTAGAGATGTCCCCTACCCCAGAGAGTTGACCTTCTTGACCACCACACATCAGTGTCATTCTCCTAAAGAGTCAGTTCTGGATCATGTCACCCATGCTCACTTTCTTAAAGTACATGTTTAAAGTTAGTCTATGGGTTTTTCTTTCTATGGCATTAGGTAGACATACTCATTTCATTTTTTAAATTTTATTTTAAGGAGTGCTAATAAGAGGGGACAGACACTACTCCACAAGCATCTGTGTAGGCTTGTACTAATCTGGGGTTTCACAGGCATTAGATCATTTCCTCCTGACAGCAAACGTGTACAAAGACATCCTTCACTTGGTTTTATAATTGAGTTAGCTAAAGGTGAGAACAGTTAAGGAACTTGCCCTCAATTCCAGCATTTGCAAAGCCTGAGCCTGGGTTCCCAGGCACCAAAGCCTAGCCATTTTGCTTCCTGCAGGGCCGTCAATCTGCCAATCATCTGACAGTTCTACCATTCTGGCTTTGAACCAAGACTCATCACCTCTCAGACATGATAGCAAAAGCACTGTATTGTCGGGTGAGGGAATCCTGACATCCCCCAGCTCAAGTTTCCTCTCCTGTTTATTCAGGTTTTCTACTACCCAGATCAGTGTGACAATCCCCCCCCCCCCCACCCTCCACAGAGGAACTTAACAGCAAAAGAGTTGAATGGACTCACCATTGAAGGAAGAAATTTAGCAAGAAACACAGCTAAACAACTTGCAACTGCATCTGCTGTCTGTCTTCTTGATTATGACCAAATCCCAGTTGCCACAACAAAGAGAATCATCGGTCTTCACTGTTAAAACGTTTTTTGTCAGTGCTGGTTCGGAAGTCTATTTCCTTTCTGGATCCCCTGTAAGGATCTTGGTCTGTAAATATCTTGGTTTATTTGATGGGTACAGTGATCAAGGAGAGCCAAGTTTAGGCTGAAGTCCCTGGTAGCTATTTACAAGGACACAAAGTTGCTCTTAGGAGTCTGGGTTTGGCTGGCTCTGGGACAAAGCAGGTGGGCAGAGCCAAGGAGGAGTCACAAGCCTGACTCACACCTGCTGTTGACATCAAACAATTTTGTGATCCCATAGTGCTCTTCCTCTCTGTGCACGAAGGCTAAGCTTAGGCAACTGGTCTCCCCACTGTTCTCAGGCCAGGAATCTTCCTTCCTAGGGTAAAGGTAGCAAATGTGCCGTTTCTTTTCTTTGTTTCTTTGCCAGCATTCTACATAAGGCCTGGAGGCTGGTCTTCTGTGATGTATGTTGTAAATATCATCTCTCAGGATGAGGCTTGCCTTCTCACTGTTCTCATGGAGACTTTAGGGGAACAGAGGTTCAACTTCCATCTCATACTGGTTGGTGGTAGTTGCCTGGAGCATTATTTTACAAATGTTTTTGAGACCATGGGCAGCTCAGTAGGAGAGAGCACCCTGATTTTTTAAGGACATCTGACCACCATGAGGGCCCCCAGGACTGTCATTTTGTGCCCTGAAATAAGCTAGGTAAATAATCAAATGGATTTCAGCTCACGTTTCTATCAATGTAGCCACTGGATGAAACTCTGAAGATAGATGAATGGAAAGACAAAAATTCATGAAAGGAAAAGGGATGGTACAGATTATCAGAAGCTAGTAGAAATACACACATTTTCTCTCTCCCCTCAAAAAGGCAGGCCAATTTCACCTTCTAGGAGGAGAAGGCATGAGCTCTAGCTTTGTAGGATGAACAGAAGTTTACCAAGCAGGAAAAAGAATATCTCAAGGCATACAGATGGGGAGTGGGATGAGCAGAGTGGAATGCTGAGGGAAATCTAGGCAGTTTGGTGGCCTTGTGTCATCACATGTGTAGAGATGATGGTGAGAGATGAGTCTGGGTAGGCTTCTGGGGTTCATATCATCATCATGGACACATTGTGTATGTTAAGAAGTTGAGACTTTATTCTGCAGGTTGTGGGGTATCTGTGGTATTCTCTTTTATTTAGCATCAGGGTCAAAATACGTAAAATAGTAAAATAAGGCTTGGGTGAAAGACAGAATAACAGAAAGAAGAAACCAGGAAATGTTTACAAATTGGCAGGTAAGATAGTAGCATCAGCTAAGTTTTACATTAAGGATATGGGTTTTTAGCAGAAGTTTCTACCTGAAGATATAAAGGAGAATATAGAAGAGAAACTTTGGGGCTTCGCCTTTGAAAAATTGGAGCTAATGAGAGTAATGGGTAATTGATGGGTTGGGTAGAAATCTAGTTATCAATCTAGTAGAGAGACGCAGAAAAAGACTAGGGCTTGGGACTGGTTCTGGATCGTCACGTGGAAAGTTGGCCTTGTAAGTGACAAGGAAGCTCCATTTCCAGAGCCGAGGCAGAAGGTCAGAAGCTACTAGAGCAAAGCTGACCTGACACTCAGGAATTTCAGCTAATGTGTTGCATACAGCCTTAGTAGAGCAGAGGGTGCAGGCTGTACCACCTCAGAGGTTTAAAGCCCCTCCGGGCCCTATGCGTCTACAGGATCTTGAACAAAGCTGGCCCCTCTGTGAGAGGTCAGGCAGCCATTACTGTCCAATGAGATTAGTGCAGTGGTGAGCAAGAGATGCAGGGCCAGCCCTCCTAGCTCCACGCTCAGGCTTGCCTCGGCAGTTCTTCCTGCTTCCTGCCCTCTACTTTTCCTTCCCCTAGCCAGGGACCAGGAAGGAAGAATTTAGGCAGTTCTAGAACTACTCTGCCTGCAATTGGGGAGACCTGGGTTCGATCCTTGGATTGGGAAGATCCCTTGGAGGAGGGCATGGCAACCCACTCCAGTATTCTTGCCTGGAGAACCCTTATGGACAGAGAAGCCTGGCAGGCTACAGTCCATGGGATCGCAAAGAGTTGGACACGACTGAGTGACTAAGTGCTACACACAGCACAGAACCACTCAGAGACTCAATCTTGTGAGCCAGACTTTGAGCTCCTGTTTTGATTAACCCAGCGTCTGGCCCCGACCCCTGGCCTATGCCCCAGTTCTCATCAGAAAGGGCCCAGGTACCAGCCAGCTGAGTGACCTTGGTCAAGTGTAGGGATCCTCCAAACACCTACTTCCTCATCTGCAAGCGAAGAGAGTAATCTCATCTTCATGGAGTAGACACAAGTTTTCCTGAAGAGGATCAGTATCACACTACGCATTTTGCCCAGTGCTCCACAGACGTGACGGTCACCATGCCGGGCGTGGTGGTGACCACGCTGCTGTCTTGTGCTCTGTGAGTCATACAGTGATAGTCCTACCAGCACACTTGCTTCAGAGAGAGAAGAGCAGGTGTGTGGGTTTGAGAAAGAAAAGGGCACATGTAACGAAGATAGAAGAGCAAGAGAAATCCAAACTAGACAAAAGAGACAGCCAAATGAAGTAGGCTTTAATTTATATACTCAATGGCTTCTTCGTGGCTTCAGGAGAAAGGTAATGATATGATTACATTGTGCTCAGTTGCTCAATCTGACTGTGATCCCATGGACTGTAGCCTGCCAGGATCATCTGTCCTTGGAATTTTTCCGGGAGGAATACTGGAGTGGGCTGCCATTTCCTCCTTCAGAGGAGCTTCCTGGTCTACATCTTATACTTTGCCAGGCGGATTCTCTACCACTAGTGCCACCTGTGAAGCCCAATTATATGATTATTATATTAAAAACGTACACAAGTGAAGAGTCTATTTTAAAAAAAGGGAACAATTAAGAAGACCCTGGACAAGCCCAGTGACCCACAGGATTAATACCATCTCATGACACCAAAGACCTTCCCTATTTTGTGTACTGGGGATAGAAACTTTTCATTCTCCATTTGCTAAGACTGTGTCTCTTAACCTTTCTGTCTGTCTCAGTATAGATCTTCAAGACCTCACATACTGATTTTTGCTGTAATTTTCTATTTATTTATCTTGCCCACAAGAAAGTGAACTTTCTGGAGGTGAGGATTATATGTATATTTTACCTTTATTACCTGGCACGTAGTAGACCTCATGAATCTTTGTGTTTGTGAAAAGAATTAGAGTTGACTCCAGAAACCTCTTCCCACATAAGATTTTTAATCTGTTCTCAAAGGATACACATGAAAATGTAGCTTTCTTGTCAAAGGGATAAACAGAAAAGAGTCAAACAAACTGAGATTTTATGTAGCAAGAACTGTGCAAGGCATCATCAGTAATATTGGTTGAGTGAGTAAGAAACCCCCCAACCAACAATATATGAACAGAAGTTTAGAAGCAGGAGCAAAAGAGATCCCTCAAGGAATAATGGAGTCTGCCAGAGAGACAAGACTGTCCAAGGCTAAGTTAGTCAAACGCTATTTTTAAAACTGCCTTTGAAAGGGCATTTGAATGAAAGAAAAAGAATTTATGCAATTAGAATACATTTGTCTTTTGTGTTCTTATCTGCTTCTCTCACAAGCTATTTTTGGTAAGTTTGCATTAACTTTCTAGCAAAACGCCAATTAGAGTGACTTTTAATGCGCTGTGTTTAAAAGACTGAATCCAAAGAGGAAAGCGTCTTCTATCTGCATGTCAGTGTTGAAACTAGATTCTTAATCCTACTTGGATAAATAACTGAAATTCTCAATTGTTTTCACCTGGGACGGCAACATATTAAATGGAAACACAAATTCTCCAAGAGGTGATAAAGAATGCATGTATCTAGTGCCCGTTGCCTTTTTTGGTTTCTATCTCTCCCTCTGGCTTTTCCCCTACCTTTCTTAACAGTTCCTCTCTTAACAGTACCGTGTTTTCCTGATAGGGTCAAATGACATCCTAGCTTTCATGTTTATAATCTAAACTGAAAATACACTCAAGCCTTTGTTGACGGTCTGAGTGTTTTACATGACATCAGCTTTCACCTATTTCTGGCAATATGAATTAAGCCCGGTTGCAGTATTTACGTTTGAATTGCAGGTGCTCTGGGCAGAGCTCCAGTTACACTCATGACTTTTGTTGAAAAACAACTTCAAAGTGGAACCAAAAACTTAACTTGGTCCTGTGTGCACCTTTCCAGATTGACCAGATTCCGACTTCTCTTTTATGTCTCCTTATTTTGGTGCACACTGTTCTCTCTACATACTGTTCCTCCTCCCTTTCCTGAGTGTTTAATTGCTTTCTAGTCACTGAATCTCCTTCAGGCATCACCCACACAGAGTCCTTACAGAACCTCTGCTAACTTTAATTATCCCTCTGAATTGTCACCAGAGTCAACGTGTCAGACTCTCCCCATCTGTGTTGTAAACTGAGGGCAGGTTTCTACTACATTGATTATGATATATTTTCTAATAGAGGAACTGATTGGGGCCTTAAGTATCCAGTTTACAGGATATGCCTATAAAATGCCTGTAAAATAAAGAAAAATTTAGAGTGGAGATATGAATGAGTAGAGACATATCTACAATAGTTTGATTATTATAAAACTTACATAGTTATAAAACTATATAAACTATCTGTACCTACAATGGATAATAAGTGGGGAAGGAAGATGGATAGGACAATGACAGATGGGCACACAGGTGGTGTATGCACAGAGATGGAGCTAAGAGGAGGAATGAGGCAAGGATGAAAGCCAAAATTGTCCTCTTATCCCATTGCTTTTTCTTCCTCCATGACCTTTCTATTCCATTATTAGGAAACTTCTAAGGACCATCCATCTTATTTATTTTGAATTGTTGGCTCTTTTCTTTATCCTCTGCCTGAAAAGGTAGAAAGTAAACCAGATTTTGTTGAATTTAATCAGCACTCTCTTCTGCAAAGTCACCTACAAGTGATTTGGTTTCCTTTGAACTAGTATAAAAAAAACAAAATGTGTTTTGCCAATTGTATGTGGTTAAGACATATATTAAGTGTTTATGTGGTGAGAATCCATTCACTGTACAAATTAGATGGGCTGCATCAGTAGGCATCACCTTTAATCACAGTTGGGAAGAATGGGGTGACTGCCCCCTTGCCCTGAGGTCTTTTCTGCTAAGTGAAATCAAAGTAATGGATAAAAGATATTGCCAAGGGGAAGCTCTCTGACACCCTGCTTCTGCTTATATATTGTAGGATTAGTGTGAAGGACTCATTACTCTCATGTCAGACTTCTATAGAGAAATCTGGGGTAGTCACATGTAATAGGAAAAAACTTCCAGCCCACAACATTGAACACAACACACAGAGCCAGAAAGAAGTCCTATTTTCTTTAGGAGTGAAGTGTGGGGTTTTGGTGGATGGCTAATATGGAAACTCTGTCTCTCTTCTCACAGTGCTTAGACTGGTAATCAGACATGACATTCTGAGTTGGGCAATGAGATAAACCCTAGGACAAGAAAGGAGCACCCTGAGCTAGTATAGCTTAAGACTCTCCAGTTGTGGGCAGGCCATTCTTAACTCTTGGGAAGTGAAGAATGAGGATTAAATTCTCAGTGGATTTCCTTCTGAGTGATTATTTGGATACCCATAAGAATCCTATAAAGGAAACTATATATTTAACATTTTTGTCTTATCTTAAAAACTTTGATTTTATGACCATTTTTGGGTCTAATATCACCAAGTTTCCCCTTGTGTCTCAGTTGACCCACTGTTCCTTCACTTTCTCTTCCAACTCCTAATCAGGTTTTCGGTTTATGCATCACAGAGAAATAGTTAGTTTATCCATTATTAACAGTTTCTTAGGAGTTGCTAGGAATTGCTCATAAACCCTGGGTTAAGCAGCATGGCTCTAAAATATCTATACATGTGTGCAAGTGTGCTAAGTCGCTTCAGTCGTGTCTCACTCTCTGCGATCCTATGGACTGTAGCCCACCAGTCTCCTCTGTCCACAGAATTCTCCAGGCAAGAATACTGGGGCGGGTTGCCATAATCTCCTCCAGGGGATCTTCTCAACCTGTGTCTCTTATGTCTTCTGCATTGCCAGGTTGGTTCTTTACCACTAGCGGCACCTGGGAAGCCCATGCAATTGTAAGGTAGTATCAAGAAAAGGACCATAGAGAGAGTAGCATTGACAATATATGCATTATCGTGTGTAAAATAGCTAGCTAGCAGGAAGTTGCTGTGTAGCACAGGAAACTCAGCTTGGTGTTTTGTGATGACCTAGAAGGTTGGGATAGGGGGTGGCAGGGAGACTCCAGAAGGAGAGGAAGGAAAAAAAAAAAAAATATATATATATATATATACGTGTGTACATACATATAGCTGATTCAAGATTGCCGGGAGAAATATCAATAACCTCAGATATTCAGATGATACGACAATTAGGGCAGAAAGCAAAGAAGAACTAAAGAGCCTCTTGGTGAACGTGAAAGACGAGAGTGAAAATGTTGGCTTAAAACTCAACATTCAGAAAACTAAGATCATGGCATCTGGTCCCATCACTTCATGGCAAATAGATGGGGAAATAGTGGTAACAGTGACAGACTATTTTTTGGGGCTCCAAAATCACTGCAGATGGTGACTGCAGCCAAATTCAAAGACCTCCTTGGAAGGAAAGTTATGACCAACCTAGATGGCATATTCAAAAGCAGAGACATTACTTTGCCAACAAAGGTCCGTCTAGTCAAAGCTATGGTTTTTCCAGTGGTCACGTATGGATGTGAGAGTTGGACTGTGAAGAAAGCTGAGCACCAAAGAATTGATGCTTTTGAAGTGTGGTGTTGGAGAAGACTCTTGAGAGTCCCTTGGACTGCAAGGAAATCCAATTAGTCCATCCTGAAGGAAATCAATCTTGAATATTCATTGGAAGGACTGAAGCTGAATCTCCAATACTTTGGCCTTCTGATGTGAAGAACACTCTCACTGGAAAAGACCCTGATGCTAGGCAAGATTGAAGGCGGGAGGAGAAGGGGTCGACAGAGGATGAGATGGTTGGATGGCACCAACGCAATGGACATAAGTTTGAGTAAACTCCGGGAGTTAGTGGTGGACAGGCAGGCCTGGTGTGCTGCAGTCAATGGGTTACAAAGAGTGGGACACAACTGGGCAACTGAACTGATAGCTGATTCAATTTTCTGTACAGCAAAAACTAACACATTGTAAAACAATTATCCTCTTTAATGAAAACACTCCCAGGCTTCACCCTTCTTAATCTTGTAACTCTGACTAAATCATCTAACCTTACCTATTTCAGTTCCCATATCTGTGAAATCAAGATGCACCAGATTTCTCAAGTTCTTATAGAGATTCAAAAGATAATCCGAAAAAAGCATCAGCTCAGTTCAGTTCAGTCACTCAGTCATGTCCAACTCTTTGCAACCCCACGAATGGCAGCATGCCAGGCCTCCCTGTCCATCACCAACTCCCGGAGTTCACTCAGACTCACGTCCATCGGGTCAGTGATGCCATCCAGCCGTCTCATCTTCTGTCGTCCTCTTCTCCTCCTGTCCCCAATCCCTCCCAGCATCAGACTCTTTTCCAGTGAGTCAACTCTTCACATGAGGTGGCCAAAGTACTGGAGTTTCAGCTTTAGCATCATTCCTTCCAAAGAAATCCCAGGGTTGATCTCCTTCAGAATGGACTGGTTGGATCTCCTTGCAGTCCAAGGGACTCTCAAGAGTCTTCTCCAACACCACAGTTCAAAAGCATCAATTCTTCGGTGCTCAGCCTTCTTCGCAGTCCAACTTTCACATCCATACATGACCACAGGAAAAACCATAGCCTTAACTAGATAGACCTTTGTTGGCAAAGCAATGTCTCTGCTTTTGAATATGCTATCTAGGTTGGTCATAACTTTCCTTCCAAGGAGTAAGTGTCTTTTAATTTCATGGCTGCAGTCACCATCTGCAGTGATTTTGGAGCCCCCAAAAAGAAAGTCTGACACTGTTTCTGCTGTTTCCCCATCTATTTCCCACATCAGAGTTCCTTGTTGCTCAGTTGCCAAGTCGTGTTCAGTTATCTGAGATGCATGGACTGCAGGACTCCAGGCTTCCTTGTCCTTCACTATCTCCTGGAGTTTGCTCAAATTTATTATGTCCATTGAGTCAGTGATACTATCTAAGGAAGTGATGCTCCCTTCTCTTTTGCCTTCAATCTTTCCCAGAATCAGGGTCTTTTCCAATGAGTCAGCTCTTTGCATGAGGTGGCCAAAGTATTGGAGTTTCAGCTTCAGCATCAGTCCTTCCAATGAGTATTCAGGGTTGATTTCCTTTGAGACTGACTGGTTGGATCTCCTTGCAGTCCAAGGGGTTCTCAAGAGTCTTCGCCAGCATCAGTTTGAAAGCATCAGTTCTTTGGTGCTCTGCCTTCTTTATGGTCCATCTGAAGGAAATGCTCAGAAGGTGTCTGCTGTCACTAAGAATTTTTCTGAAATATGTCTCACCTGCCCAGGATCAGTGATGGTTATATTCTTGCTAATTTGGAGTCTCTTTGGTTTCCTGTGTCTCATTTAGTCAAAGTAGTAATCTGAACCTCATCAATGTTCATAATATTCACAATATAGGAAGACATTTGAGTCAGGAGATGTGAGCCTTGTATCATGTACTTGGTAGAGTTTGCCTCCAACCCTTCAAGTGCATAGAGTCAGTGCCCAAGTTTGCCAGCATGGTGGCCAAGACCACCTCCAATCTACTTTCTCCAGTTCACTGCTCCTTGCTGCTCTCCATGAACATTTAAGAAGACTGTACCTCCAATGTCCCTGGTTCCTGTTCCTTTATTCTTGATACAAGGAGCCTTCAGCTAGAAGCCTGGCATGGGCAGCATGCACGTCTTCTGAATTTTCCATTTTAGACTCAGAGCCTTTGCAGTGGTCCACAAGACTCTGTCAACCTGACCTTGGCTACTTGTTGGGTCTCACCTCCCAGATTTCTCCTCACTCAGAATCTTTTCTCTTAATTAAAAAAAAATGCAATGCAAATTTTAAAGAAGACTTTCTGTTTACAGTTGTTACAAAATATTGGCTCTATCCTGCATCCTTGAGCCAATCTTACACCCAACAGTTTGCACCTCCCATTATCCCACTCCTGTAGAGCCCTTCCCCTTCTGGTAACCACTAGTTTCTTCTCTGTATCTGAGTCTTCTTCTCTTTTGTTATATTCACTAGTTTATCATATTTTTCGGGGCTTCCCTGGTGGCTTAGATGGTAAAGCATCTGGCCACAATGCGGGAGACCTGGGTTCGATTCATGGGTCGGGAAGATCCCCTGGAGAAGGAAATGGCAACCCACTCCAGCACTCTTGCCTGGAAAATCCCATGGACGGAGGAGCCTGATAGGCTACAGTCCATGGGGTCTCAAAGAGTCGGCCACGACTGAGCGACTTCACTTCACTTCATCATAGTTTTCAGAGTCCATAAGTGATATAACACAGTACTTGTCTTTGGACTCTCTATTTCTTCTTCCTAGCATTGCCTTTTCCCCATATTTCCACGCAGCTCCCTCCTCTTCTTCCTTTGGGTATCTGGTGAAAAGGCACCTTGTCAGAGAGGCTGCTCCCTTCAAGCATGATGGAAAATAGCAACACCTCTTGTGTTCATTTCTATCCCCTTTTATAATTTTTTTTTCACAGCACATTTCACCACCAGACAATAATGCTTCATTTTTGAATTTATTTTTTTCTCTGTAAGGTTCACGAGAGCAGGAAGTCTGTCTTGTACAGTCTTCATTGCCTAGGTCGTGCGCTGAGCACTGTTACTTATTATTACCGCCACGACTGGAGGAACCCCTGCCTCTGTAGCATTGCCCACATCTCCCTTTTGCCTAGAGTTCCCTGACTTTGTCTTTATTTTATTTATTTATTTTTTAATTTTTATTTTTACTTTATTTTACTTTACAATACTCTATTGATTTTGCCATACATTGACATGAATCCGCCACGGGTGTACATGAGTTCCCAATCCTGAACCCCACCCCACCCCCACCTCCCACCCCATATCATCTCTCTGGATCTTCGGCTTAGTATTCTGCCATCAACTCAAATCTACCATCTTTTTGAGTCCTCCAGTGAACATCCCTAAGGTGGTTACTTGTTCCTCTTAAATGCTGGAGAAATTAAAATTTTTACCGGCCAGTTGTCACTTGTGGCCTTGTATATGCAGAGTAGTGCATTGAATTAAGTGAATGTATCTTGGAGTCAAGGACTGTCTGGGGGTCAAATCCTGGTTTGGCTGTTGATGAATGACCTTGTGCAAGCTACTTATCCCACCTGTGGGTCATCTTGTCAACTGTAGAAGAGGACTATGCCAGTGTCCACCTCATGAGCTTGCTGCAAGAATTGAGTTGCAGCCCAGGTGGCTCAATTGTTAAAGACTCTGCCTGCAATGCAGGAGACTCAGGGTCAATCCTTGGGTCAGGAAGATCCCCTGGAGGAGAAGGTGGCAACCCACTCCAGTATTCTTGCCTGGAGAATTCCATGGACAGAGAAGTCTAGTGGGCTACAGTCTGTGAGGTCACAGTGAGTTGGACCCAACTCAGTGACTAAATCACTGCCACCACATTGATCAGATCACCGTGCCTGGCACATAGGATGCAGTAGTGAATGTTTGCACTTATTTTTCTCATGTCAATAAGCTGTGCCTCCAGTTAGATCAAAAGCTCTGTTCTTTGTACCCCTCATACCATATGGCAGAGACT
Organism: Ovis aries; assembly: GCF_016772045.2. Taxonomy (NCBI): domain Eukaryota; kingdom Metazoa; phylum Chordata; class Mammalia; order Artiodactyla; family Bovidae; genus Ovis; species Ovis aries. The sequence goes on from NC_056059.1 coordinate 106,465,839, forward strand.
TTCACACAGCAGGTGCTCAATAACTCTGTTGACTTTTGGTAAAAGTGTTTCCCTAAAGAAATGTCAGAAGAAATGCTTAGAAATTTATGCCAAAGCAGTTGTGCTTATAGAGCTGTTTGGGGACTTGGGAAGGAAAAAGGAGAGTCTCCAGAGACAGTTCCCTTGCACACTCATTTGCAAAACATTTTCTAAGCATTTATTGTGGGCCAGACAATATGCTCTATGCCCTAGGGATGCAGCAATGAAAAAGGCATGCTTTCTTTTTTTTAATTTAAGGGGGGTTTCTGGGGACAGATTTGTGCACTGAAAGCTGTAACACATGTGAGAAAGGCTGGAAGGGAGGTCTGCACGAAGTGTGAAAGTGTAACAGGCTCATTTGTGGGTGGGGCTGCACTGGATGGTTACTTTTTCAGGTTGACTCAGGCAGCCTACATTCTATTTCTGTGTACTGCATGAGTGATTTTGAAAACGAGAATGAAGTTAAGATTGAAAATGGAATAGAGTCCCTGGGGAATGTGAGCAGAAGTGGTTTGGGGAGAATACACACAAACTGTAAAACAAGAAGTGCAGAGTGAACAAAAATCTATTTCTTTAGGTTTCGCTACAACCGAAAAACACTGTCCTGAGGACAGCACATTGAAAATGACTTAGGATGTTGTTAATGAAGAAAAATACTTCTATGCTTAATGCTCTTTTATTAAGAGAATGTAAAAATGGCATCACACTGTAGGGTAACTGGCAGGACCCAGCAGAACAAAGCATAGTCTTGCCTCCGGGTCCTTTATCATGCTGCTGCTCTTGCCTGCCTGCTCCCCCATCATTCATACTTCTAAGTTCTCTGACAATGTCTTCTCAAAAAGCAAAATTAATTTTCTGATAAATACTAGCTTAAAATGTAATTCTAATAAATCCTTTTAGCAGGCTGGTTACAAACTATACCAAACTTAGCATCGTTCCCTTGTAAATTTATCAGATTGCAGTTCCAGTTTTCTGTTTACTGTTGTGCTTGTATAGCTGGCACAGTTTAGATCAATACAAGACCAATACGCAAAAATCAATTGCATTCTATATACTAGTAATGAATAATTTGAAAATGAAATGAAAACTGTTTTATTTACGGTAGTATCAATGTTATAATACTGAAGGGTAAATTGAACATAATAAACAAAAGATTTATAAAACTATAAAGCATTGTTGAAGGATATTAAAGATCTAAATAAACAGAAATATATTCCAGACTCATGTATCAGAAGACAATACTGTTGAGATGACAATACTCCCCAAATTGATCTACAGATTTTGAACAATCCCTATCAAAGTCCCAGCAGATTACTTTTGAAGAAATTTATAAGCTGACAATGAAATCTATATAGAAATGCAGGAGACCCACATTGGCCAAAACAATACTGAAAAAGAGCAACAATATTAGAGAACTCACGTGTTTTGATTTCAAAGCTTACTCTGAATCTATAGGGTGGTGTTAGTGGTAAAGAACCTGCTTGCCAATTCAGGAGACGTAAGAGATGTGGGTTTTACCCCTGCATTGGGAAGATCCCCTGGAGGAGGGCATGGCAACCCACTCCAGTATTCTTACCCAGAGAATCCCATGGACAGAAGAGCCTGGAAGACTACAGTGAATAGGGTCACAAATAGTTGGACATGACTGAAGCAACTTAGCAGGCATGCATGCATAGTTATCAAGATGGTAGGGCACTACCATGCGAAAGGCCGTCTACAACAATGGAATAGAACCAAAAGTACAACAAATTCTTACAATGTTCATCAATTCATTTTTAACAAGAAATTCAATAAAGAATAATCTTTTAAGCAACTTTTCTGGGACAATCGGATATACACTCATGCAAAAGAGTGAGGTTAGATTCTCTGCTTTATACCATATATAAAAAGCCAACTCAAAAGCAACAACTGAAGAAATAAAACTCTTGGAATAAAATGTAGGGGTAAATATTTGTGACCTTGTGTTAAGCAATTGTTTCTTAGACATGACATCAAATGCACAAAAACCAAAGGGGGGGAAAAAAAATCTAAATTGGACCTCTTCAAAATTAAAAATGTTGTTTGGAAGATACCAGGAAGAGTGTGAACAGATAAAGCACAAACTGGCAAAAAATATTCACAAATCATATATTTGATAAGGAACTTGCATCCAGATTGCATACAAAATTATTGGGTTCTTAAAATTCAACAGTTAAAAAACAACCCAAACAAAAATATGTAAATAATTTGAATAGACATTTCTCCAAAAAATAGACTATTTCTCCAAAGAAGATATACAAACGGCTAATAAGTACATGAAAACAAAAGGTAGTCACTATTACACTAAGCTACTACTTCATTCCCACTTGGATGGCTGAAATCAAAATGGCAAGTCTTTTTGGAGCATATGGAGAAAATACTAAGTAGAGTTACCCTATGATTAGAAATTTCACTTCTAGGTATAGATCCAGGAGAAATGAAAACATATTTCCATCCACAAACTTGTATACAAATGCTTATAGCAACATTACTGATAGTTGCCAACAAGTGGAAGGTCTTCCCTCGTGGCTCAGCTGGTAAAGAATCTGCCTGCAGTATGGGAGACCTGGGTTCAATCCCTGGGTTGAGAAGATCCTCTGGAGAAGGGAAAGGCTACCCATTCCAGTACTCTGGCCTGGAGAATTCCATGGATTGTACAGTCCATGGAGTCACAAACAGTTGGACACTACTGAGCAAATTTCACTTCACTTCAGCAAGTGGAAACCACCAAATTCCCATCAGCTGATGAATGGATAAATGAAATGTGGTATAACATACAATGGAAAATTGGGGAGTCATGGAAAGGAATAGCAGAGACTTCCCTGGTGGTCCAGTAGTTAAGATATTGCCTTCCAGTGCGTGGGATAGGGGTCTGATTACTGGTAGAAGAACTAAGATCCCACATGCCCTGTGGCCAAAAAGCCAAAACATAAGCAATATTGTAATCAATTCAATTTATTACAATTGAAAATTTTGTTTATAAAAAGGAATAGCATAAGGATATATATATGGATGAACCAGAAAACATTATGCTAAGAGAAAGAAGCCAGTCACAAGGGACAGATGATTTCATTTATGTGAAATTTCTAGAACAGGCAAATCCATAGAGAGAGAAAGTAGATTGGCGGTTGTGAGGGAGAAGAGTTGGGGATGTAGGGAGTGACAGTTAAAGGGTAAGAGGGTTTTTTAGGGGGCAATGAAGATGTTCTGAAATGAGAGCTCACCAAACCCCACTGAACCCTTTCAGCAGGGTGAACTTTATGATATATGAACTATGTCTCAGAAAAAGTTACATTTTAAGCACTGCAGCAACAAAGTTGAAAATATCAACAACAAAAAGAAACATGTTTTAGATAACAGTAATGTTGGAATGCTAGACTCTTATGTCTAGGATTCAGACCTAGGAACATTAGGTCCAAATAGATCTCAAATTTCTTCTAGGACAGTGATATTGGTTTGCTTGAATTTATCCCCACCACCTCCTCCCAAATTGCTTCTGTATTAGATTCACATCAATGACCAGGAATTATTACTACTTCTACTCTAGATGATTCTCTTTGCATGTTTGAGAATTAAAATAGCTGCTGTTATTATTGTATTTTTACATTCTGTTTTTTACATTCCTTTCTGTTTTATTATGTTTTTATGAGCCTGGCACAGAGAGCTTTATATCACTAAGCATTTAATATCTATGCCATAAATTGCTCATAAGGATTATGATTGGATACATTTTTCAGAAACGAAATTGGGACCTAGGAAGGGAAGAAGCTTTTCCAAGGTCACTTAGCTCAGAGAAGAATCGAACTGTGTCTGATTTCTCAGCCCATCTTTCATTAGTATTCTGTACTGGCCCAATTCTAAACTGCAGTGTGTCTTCCATAATTAGTAAACCTTTTTTAAAAAAAATCCTCCTTCACGTTACCTACACAAGTCTAATCCCTCTCCTACCTAACAGTGCTTTGCTTATTTGAATATGGTTTCTTCCCTGGTGGCTCAGACAGTAAGGCGTCTGCCTGCGATGTGGAAGACCTGGGTTCGATTCCTGGGTCGGGAAGATCCCCTGGAGAAGGAAATGGCAATCCACTCCAGCACTCTTGCCTGGAAAGTCCCATGGACGGAGGAGCCTGATAGGCTACAGACTATGAGGTTGCAAAGAGTTGGACACGACTGAGCGACTTCACTTTCATGCCCTGCTTAAGTCTAACTCCTATCTTAGTTTTCCAAGTTATGGTCCTGAGACACTTTCCTACATCTGTCTGGAAACTGTGGTGTCTAGAGATTAGGCTTCCCTGGTGGCTCAGTGGTGAAGAACATGTCTGCCAATGCAGGAGACTCAGATTCCATCCCTGGGTTGGGAAGATCCTCTAGAAGAGGGTATGGCAACCCACTCCAGTATTCTTGCTTGGAAAATCCCAGGGACAGAGGAGCCTGGCAGGCTGCAGTCTATAAGGTCACAAAGAGTCAGACACGACTGAGCACGCTCCCATCTTCAGAGATCACAGAATAAGATATTGAGTTGGCCAAAAACTTCATTTGGGTTTTTCTGTAACATCTTAAGGAAAAACTCAAACAAACTTTTTTGGCCAACCCAATATATCACTACAAGAAATGCTCCTGTAAACACTTTGAAAATAAATTCTTTATGTTTCCCAATGAACCTTTAAAGTTAGGCAATATTCTGCATATTTTGCAAAGGACACAGTTGAGCTCAGAGAGGCAAAGATTTGGTCCAAGCTCACATAGCCACGAAGTAACAGATCCAGGGTTTGAAACCCTGTCTGATTGTACTTGTCACTGCTTAAACCTGAATTGTTTAATAGACTAGACTGGCCCCATTTCCTCAATACTGTGGATAAACAAGAACTGACTATATTGGTAGTAAGGATCCTAGGAAAGAACTGGAATTCTCCAGATAGCTGGATGTTGTAAATCTTCCAAGAGAAAGTTAGTGGAAGCCAAGCTTATTTGTCATCATTAGAAGTCTTTAATATTTCAGAGGGGTTTTGCATTTGCTGAGCTGGCTACTCTTTCTCAAAAGAGTTTTTGCAAATCTTCTATGTCATTTAATTTTTTTCTGTTTTCCTCCCCACAGTGAGGTATTGTCTGGGTGAGAGCATTCCTTCACTTCTCCTAGGGCACCGTTTTCACTGAGAGACTTTTAACCGTGGTGCTTTAAACAAAAAACACAAAAACTTAGCTGTTATTTTGATTAGAGCATGAAATTTGCCTTTTACGCTGAAAGAAATTTTTTTTTCCCCCAAAACTTCTAGAGTGATTGTCCTACTTGGCAGTGGGTTGAGAACTGGATTGGGGTGGGGGTGGGGTGTTTCCTGTCCTTGATGTGAAGGCTTGTCCCCTCTGAGGGCAAGTGCTGGCCACCTACAGGGTGTGACCAGCAGTCTTTTGGGATGCCCAGCCCAGGCCACTGAAGCCAGAAAGCAGACATTAAAGAGGCAGCTGGACTCAGGGCTGTCTCAAGTCAAGCTGGGCCAACCAGCAAGACTGTGGGAAACGGTAGACAGTCTGCACTCCCCTTCTGAAGACGTGGGGAGTTCCCTGGGAGGTGAGTCAGCCACCCGGTCCCGACAAAGGAGACCAGTGGAGACGGGAGACGGCGAGCCGAGGAGCTCCCCTGTGCGCAGACTTTTGGTTCTCAGTTCTTACTTTCAGAATGAAAAGTGAGGAACTGAGGGTTCAGTAAAGAACCACCTAGGCAGGTCTGTGTGGCAATATCTCACTTCTCCAAGAGACAACCAGTCTGCTGGAAGTGAAACCGAAACCAACCACAAGTATGTGCAGGGCCAAGCGCTCAGGCACTGCTACACTGTCTTCCTTCATAACACACCTTTGTGGTCGCCAAGGTGTGTTACACACATATACACACACATATATTCATATACGAACATATGAAAAATAGACACTTTTAGATTCGAATTTCAGGTCTACTTTATATATGAATAAAGCATTTGGATATGTATATATATTACACAACACATATGCACATAAATATATTAATTGGATAATGCACTTGATTATTATGCACATATGTAAATTGATATACATACATGAAATCCCATGGACAGAGAAGCCTGGCAGGCTACAGTCCATGGGGTTGCAAAAGCGTAGTGACTAAACAATAGCAACAAACGAATATTGATATTCAAATATTTTATATAGAAAAGGATCAACGGAGGCAGGAGATAGATGGACCCTGGGCTGAGCAGATAGAGTCTGTCTCCTGCGGATAGACACTCCAAGCTGAAGATAGTAGCAGGAGCGAGGAGGAGTTGAGCCCTGCCCAGATGAGACACCACATATACCTCATTCTCAAGGTCAAGGAGACCTTTCTGACTGCACGTGTGCAGAAAGGCTCCTCGGGGGTCAGAAAGGGAGGGGCATCACCTGTAATAAGTGATGTCAACCTACCTATAGTTCTCTTCCCTAGAATCCATCTTGGCTAGGAGATGCGTGTTCACATGTGGGAGGATGCTGAGATAAACCAAATCTGGACTCAAAACCAGGCAAAGCAAGATGATTGGTCAAAGAGATCCAGAAGGAATGCTCTATATAAGCGAGTCAAACCACCAGGAGGGCAGCTGAACTCTGTGAGTCCCCCATGTGAGTCTGTTCACATACCCTTTTCTCTCCTAAAAAACACTTGTTTTGCTCTTTCCATCTCTTCGTGGGAATTCATTTCTACAAAGTCAGGGCCTGGTCACTGGTCACCGGTCTAGTTGGCAGGATTCAGGGCTCTCACTGCCAGAGCTTGACTTCAATCTGTGGCTGGAAACTGAAACCCTGTTTCAAGCTGCCTCAGACCGAGTCCACCCGAGATCATGACTACTAGGAAGAAGACCTAAAATTTGAACCCAGACCTCTAGCAGTCACTCCATGCACTGGCCTCTTTTTTTCAGACTCTCACCATAGAAGAGGATAAATATGTCCTTCCACAATTACACGAGACTTCTTGGCATATCATACTGAAATAATTCATGTTTTCATGAGGGAAATTTTTTCTTTTTTTAAGCCTCCCAACTGTTAAGGGTTCAGGGGTTAGAGGCAGTGTTCCTTGGAACAATGGCCTTTGAGTAGAGCCCTGGATGAAATGGAAATGCCAGCACAAATGTTCCTGAGAGAATATTCCAGGCAGAGGCACCCATTTCTATCACATCAATGAATTTTCTTGTAAGGGAAGATTATTATTGTAAGCATCAACCTGTTTTTAAGGACTTTGTATTTTGGGGAATCTTTGTTCCGTGGATGATATTCGAGTACCATGGTTACAAGAAAACTCTCCAACTGATCCAGAGAGTTACAGCCCAGTGGTGACCCACAGAACTGAGTTTAACCTGATACTGGGGCAAGTCCTCGTAAGACTGATTATTCTAGAGCAGGCCTGCTTTTTTCTATAATGAGCCATAAAATAAATAGTTTAGGTTTTATGGGCTATAGGGTCTCTTTTACAACTACTCAACTTTACCATCACGGCATGAAAGCTGCCTTGATAAATGAATTTGTTTGTAATCTGATATAACTTCATTTACAAAAGCAGGCTGAGGGTGGGGCTGGTTTGGCCTGGGGGCTGGTTTGTTGACTCTGCTCCCAGAGTGAACCCCTTAGGGGCCATTTGAAGTCTGGATTGGATGTCTGCGCTCCCGTGAAAGCTAGCCAACTGTTAGACTTTTTGTTTTTTTGCTTCCTTTTCATTGCCTTCCACCTCCACCATCATTCCTGCATCATATCTCTCAGAGCTTCTCATCAGGTGCCCCATCTGTGGTGTGGGCTGGTCCATCCATAGTCAGGGATGTTCAAATCTTCCTAGATGAGGAGTGAATAGGTTCTAAGTTTGCAGAAAATGAGTAAAAGGGGCACTTTCACTAACTGTAAAGAGTAAACACCTAAGTCGGCTCCATGGATACTTTGCCTTTGCTTCAGAGGATGTTCTGGATCTTCTGGGGTCTTTATTTGCTTTTCCCTTCTGTGTGCATGCATGCTCAGTAGTGTCCAACTCTTTGTGACCCCATGAACTGCCTGCCAGGCTCCTCTGTCCATGAGATTTTCCAGGCAAGAGTACTGGAGTGGGTTGTCATTTCTTCCTCCAGGGGATCTTCTCCACCCAGGGATTGATTTCACATGTCCTGCGTCTCCTCCATTGGCAGGCAGATTCTTTACCACTGAGCCACGTGAGAAGCCTCTTTTCCCTTCTACTCTCAGCTGTTTTGAAGAGCTCAGGAATCTGAGTAAAGTAAATGAGCTGAAACTATATGAAAATAATTGAGTCTTTGTAATAACTTATCTAGAAAAAATCTGTTTCTAGACAGATTAATTTTTATGAGAACAAAACAAAAATCTATAATAAATGAGTTACTACTGTGAATTTCCTGAATTTCTAGTATATGGAGTTCTTTTTCCAATACTGTATTGCCATTAATGAATAAAACTGAAAATTGGTGGGAAGATATCCCTTAGTATAGCAAGATCTTGGATGGAAGTTCATACTGGGTTTTGAGGTCCCATAAAGCAAGGGCTTCCTTTGTGGCTCAGCTGGTAAAGAATCCGCCTGCAATGCAGGAGACCTGGGTTCAGTCCCTGGATTGGGAAGATCCCCTGGAGAAAGGAAAGGCTATCCACTCCAGTATGCTGGCTTGGAGAATTCCATGGATGGAGGAGCCTGGTGGGCTACAGTCCCTGAGATTGCCAAGAGTTGGATTCTACTGAGCAACTTACTTTCACTTGGGCTCTCTGGTGGCTCAGACGGAAAAGCGTCTGCCTTTAACACAGGAGACCTGGGTTTGATCCCTGGGTTGGGAAGATCCCCTGGAGAATGAAATGGCAACCCACTCCAGTACTCTTGCTGGACAATTCCATGGATGGAGGAGCCTGGTAGGCTACAGTCCATGGGGTCACAAAGAGTTGGACATGACTGAGTGACTTCACTGGTTCAAGGCTTTAACAGGGCTGTCACACTATACAACACTGAAGGGTATCACTTGAACAAATCATGTGAAGAACATGGTAGGCCTGGAAGGAATGGTGATTGAAAAGCAAGACTGACCAGGCATGTGACCTTTGGCAAAGAATGCCAGCTCTGAGTCATAGTCTCCCTGTCTGTAACATGAAAAAGGCAACATCAACCTTGAAGGAATTTGGAGAAAATTGAGTGAAATATTGAAATGAAATATGTGAAAATGCTTTAGCACTGTGGGTGATACTTTTTTTTTTGTCCTATTTTTTTTTTTTAACCAAACTGTGCTGCAAGCGGGATCTCAGTTCCCTGACCAGGAACTGAATCTGAGCCCCCCTGCAGTGGAAGTGCAGAATCTTAATCACTGGATCACCAGGAAAGTCTCATGCCTGACATTTAACATTCATTCAATAAATGATACTTCTTTCCAGTGAATGAATTAGCAGATGAATGAAGGCATGCAAAACAATAAACCATAACAAAGAAATTATTTTCTGAAAATTGTATTTAAACTACAGATAATCAGGGAAATGACTGGCTTGACATCTTTCCACTACCAAACTATGATCAATGGGGTTTTCTTATTTGTTTCAGTTATCCACAGATTTTTGTTTCCAACCACTTTCTGTTCTTATTTTCAGAAAAGCTCCTTACCCCCAAACAGTCTTACTGATTGATGCCAGAGTGCAATGGCTTGGAAGAATGAGACCTTTCACTACACTCATAATATTTGTAGACGGTGAGAACTTACTGTGTAATAAAGTTATGGAAGTTACAGTCTAACTCTCTATACATTGGAGAGTTTATCAAAACTCACAGTCAACTTTCTGAAGGTCACATTTTCAGAACACACATCTGGTCCTGTTCTTGAGAGTCTCCCCAGCCTAGAATGTGCTGACTCCTGTCACCTGCAGGTCGTAATACATTCTTTCTCAAAAAGCTCATCTTCCTTGCTCTTTGACAGCACATTCTCTAATAACTGTCCCCCAACTTTCCCTAAGAGAGGTGAGATACATAGAACTCAGGCTTCTGGTTTTCTTCCTGCCACACCTGGATGCCTCCTTCATCATAGCAGTAGGAAGGTAGATGCTTACAAAAAGCAGATGTCTTTTTCCTTACGCTAAATTTTTGGCTCTTGCATTGTGCAGAAGTTGCGCATCTTAATTCATTTTGGAATCTATAGGATGCAGTATTGATCAAGACTCAGTAAACAAAGCAATACTGTTTGTTGAATGAAGGTTTGTTTCATGGAGGATGGTATCTGTAAATGAGGTTTCATTACTACTCCACTGACCCCTGCTCTTGTTCTGTGTGTAAAATTTTAGGTAAATTCTTGAAAATTTTCTTTCTCTGTTTTCGTGAGCTTCATTTAGTCTTTTTAAAATATAATTCAAATAAAATTGACTATGTGGTTTCTCAGTTCATGGGGCATTGAAATTTAAATCAGAACTTGGCATTCTTTAGAATGGAAAGCTTAAGTGTGGAAGTTTATTTTTACTTCCTTTCAAGGCACGAAGGAATAGGGGAAGAGGAAATAGGAGGGGACACACCCCCCCAACACACACCTTTTTAAATCACATTCTTCCCAGCAGGTACTGGGCAAAGTGCTTAATGTGGTCACTGGATGAGATTACTCTTAATATGAAAATCTAAAGCCAAAGTCCACCCAGCTCATGTGTGATGGAACTGAGGTGTGAACCCTGCACAGGGTTTTAAATGCAGGGTGTATGTGTATACTATGTGTGTGCTTCACCCATGATGCTGCAAAAGAAAATGAATAAAAAAGGAAGACAGATGTTTCTGAGTCTATAGAGAATCATTCTTGACAGTATATTTTATGAAACCCTCAATTTCAAAAAGCAAAAATGATTATGAGAGTTCTCTGGAGAATTCTGCTGTTGGAGTAAGCTTAAGGTACATTTGTTACGTTCCTGAGCTTTAAAAATAGACCCATAGAGAAAACTATCATTTCTCAACCTCATTGCATGTCGCTAAAATATACTTCATCCTTGCTGTGCATCACAGGTTGGTTCTCTAAAACAATGAGAAGCCAAAAAAGCAAGCAAGCAGCGGGGCTTTGCCACTTATCAAAGTCCTCACTTTCTGCTCCTTCACAGCAAAAAGTAGGAAAGCCCCTAGCGCAGAAAAAATTCTCCTCTATTGCTCACAGTTTAATCAGACCATAGCATTGTTGTTTCATTGCAATTCTTGAGGACAATGGTGTTCCTTAAAATAGAAAATTGTAAATTCCAAGCTATAAACTTGATAGAGTTTTCTGCCATTTCTTTCAGCTGGCATTCGATAACTGCACTAGGTAAGCCACCAACACATGATTGAATTCAACCCATACAGCTGACAAATTGAAAGTATAATCTACTTGGCAGGTTAAAAAAAAAAAAGAGTCAAGTTTCATCGTGTAGTTACATCATTTCCCCTTGGAAGAGGTGGGGTAGGGAGTGGAGTTCAGGTTTTTGAGTCAGCAGTAGCTTTTAACACACTATGCTAAGCCTGGCAGTGGGAGGATGCAGAAGCAAATAATACCTTAAGTGGTTTATAGTCTAGAAAAAGAGATAGGTATTTATATACAAATGCAATGCCTTATTATACATAAATCCAAATGCAGTTGTTTGAAGGGATAGAAATGATAAGAGGAGGGATATGTGAATTTTGTCTGAAGATGCCTTGAGGGTTTTGAATAATGTGTGGGAATTTTCCAGGTGTGTAAAGACAGGAAAAGGACATTCAGTGTGGAGGGAATAGGAGAGGCAAGTGCTGCCGTTTAAAATGCAATGGAAGGGATTTCCTGGGTGGTCCAGTGGTTAAGACTCCAGGCTCCCAATGCAGGGGACGTGGATTCAACCCCTGGTTGGGGAACTAAGATCATGCATGCCAGATGGCATGGACAAAATTTTTTAAATTAGATAAATAAATAAAATGCAATGGGAGGAAAAGTAAGATGATGTTAGGTTGCTGAACAAGAGATACAATGGGCAGAAATGAGTTAATGAATAGCGGGGTGGGCTAGAACCAGGCAGTATAAAACACGCTAATGTGTAAGCCATATTGAAGCTTGGCTTATGCTGGTTCACTACTTTGAAGTTATTTAACTAAATAACCCATTAAAAAATCTTAAAACATTTTTAATTAGTTTCAAAAGGCACAGTGAACACACTCCCATATTCCCCATCCAAATATTAATCCCCACTCATTGTTGTTAAGTCCCAAAATAAATACAGATACTTTAAATCCTGGATTGCTGAAGTTCACATTCTTTCCTGGAAGAAAAAGGAAAAAAAAAAAAACCGTAAAAATCTCAACACTATTAAATCCTACCTCTAATTAAAATTAGGAACAGATTTAAATTAATATCCAGAAATAAGCCACCGGCTCAAAGAAATGAATACAAATGTTAGAAAATGATTATATTTTCTAGCAAATATCACTAATACTTTCTAAACACCTGTTCTTCAGACTGGAGTAGATGAAGAAAGAAGTGACTCCTATAGTGAATTAGGAAGGAGACTGAAAAAGATATTTGAATTCTGGGGACTTCATTTCAAAATTTCTTTTCCAAGCTCCCTCAAATGAAGATAGATTAAATACTTGACCCCAGAAGTACCCCTGAAATTCCTCTTAATGTGTGCAAAAGATCTTTTAAAAAGCATTCGAGATATTCATCATTCTGGCAGGAATCCCAGGGGCAATTTATGCTTTCTGCCATGAAGTCCTGCCTCATTTGCAAATTTTGAATCCACAAGCTGCCTGGATTGACAAATTGTAATTTGTGACCAAGATGATCTGATACCACCCCTAGGGTAAGACATCTCTTAGTTTTAGTCCTTCCATCTGTAAACTGGAAATAGAATTGTCATGCACATTTCTTGGTGTAGCATCTATGTTGCACCTTGTAAACTGGGGCTCCATTTCTCTTTTGATGACCAGGAGAGAATCTTCATTGGTCCCTCCCAGTTCCCTTGAAAATGAAGTGAAAGTCGCTCAGTCATGTCCGACTCTTTGCGACCCCTTGGACTATACAGTCCATGGAATTCTTTAGGCCAGAATACTGGAGTGGGTAGCCTAGCCCTTCTCCAGTGGATCTCCCCAACCCAGGAATTGAACCGAGGTCTCCTGCATTGCAGGAGGATTCGTTACCAACTGAGCTACCAGGGAAGCCCCCTAGTTCCCTTAGAGTCTCACATTACTTCCTTAAGCTCATCATTTTTTCACTCCCATGCAACTCTACTCTGGGTCCTTCTATACCTCGCTGAACTATTAGCTTCAATAAACATCTTAATACGTCCTACCCTTGGTCAAAATCCTTCACTGACTCCCTATTGACCAGAGAATAAACTTGCATATTTTAGCTCTGAATCCATGATGGAACCCAGCATGTCTCTCCAAAAATGTGTTTCCAGCCACCCAGCCATGCCAGGCTGCATCTGTGCCTTTGGGCAGGCTCACCACCCCCTGGCCTGAGGTTTCATTCTGCTATTTCTCACTCACTCAAACAAGCACACAACAAACACACACCTCTGCGGAGACAGTCCTCAAGATTCTCAGGCAGTCGGGGTCCCCTCTCTTTCCTCCTATCTGTGATCCCCCCCAATTCACTTTGAAATCCTTGAGAAAGGACCCCTGCTCTAGCATTCTTCATGTTCAGAACCACACGTAGAGCTGCTGTGAAGTTTTCATTTGGTAAATGATTGCCGGATTGGATTTCCTGCCCAGGCCAGCCATCAGTCGCTCAGAGTTATGTGTTTCTGGCCTCTCCTGGCCCCTCCTGGCAACTCTGAGCAGCTTAACCGAGCTCAGCAAGGGGTGGATCCAGTTAATTTTGCTTCAGGGTCTGCAGGCCTGCGATAGGCGAGGGCAGGACCACAGCTGTTGAGACTCAGAGTGCCTTGGACTCACAGCAGGAAGCAGAGACACTTAGAGGGGCTGCCCCATGGTCAATGCTATGGCCCCGGGGGTTTTCTCCTCAGGAGCTATGAGTCCCTGTGGCAACCACATTTCCCAAAGCTCCTCTCAGGGCAGAGAGACTATTTTAGGTAAGTAGACATTGGTTATGCTCCAAACATCCCATTCTAAGGGGGAATAATAATCAGAGGCCTTCTTTTTAATGACTTCCACATTCTTCTCTCTCTCTCTCTACACTTGAGCCAAGCCTTCTCCCACTAAGAAATCTGCAGGGATCAAGGAATGTTGCTTTCTAATTATTGCAGTGCTCTCAATTGCCTGTGGTCTATGGAGTGCAAACTTCCTCACTTTACACCCAAAGCCGGCTACTTTTTGGCTATGGGTTACATAGCCCTTTTCCTTCCAAGCTAAGTCAAAATTTGCCACAAACTGCTGTGCACATTGGTGACCCCAATATTCTTCCTAGTATCTGGCAATGGCACTATCATAATCAGTGAAGAACGCACAAACACTAAATTAATACAGCTTCAGCCAGAAATTATTTTAAAACCGTTTGAATTCTGTAAGGCAGGTTCACTGTAAAAGATTTTATAAAGACAAAACTGCAGCTCAAAAGATAAGTAACTTGCTCATCTCTCCTGAGTCCATGAATGCACAGGCAAGATTTGAACATGATGGTCTTCCCAGGTAGCTCAGCTGGTAAAGAATCTGCCTGTAATGCGGGAGACCTCGGTCCAATTCCTAGGTCAGGAAGTTCCCCTGGAGAAGGGCTAGGCTACCCACTCCAGTGTTCTTGGGCTTCCCTGGTGGCTCAGCTGGTAAAGAATCCACGTGCACTGTGGGAGACCTGGGTTCAATCCCTGGGTTGGGAAAATCCCCTGGAGGGGGCACAGCAACCCACTCCAGTATTCTTGCTTGGAGAATCCCATGGACAGAGGAGCCTGATGAGCTACAGTCCTTGGGGTCACAAAGAGTGGGACATGAATGCACAGCTCTTTTCCCCACGATTTTACAACACCTTTTGTCTTTAAGTGACCCCCATATGTACCTGCTTCAGGAAGAGGTAACCAATTAACAAACGTAAGTCAAAGCCCGGAAAAAAGAATCTGTGGTTAAAAAAAAGCAATTTAAGGCTCGGTGACAAGTTGTTTCGCTGCCATTCCAATTTATCATGCTTTCAGCTTTTCTTGGGTTATTTCTGCTTAGTGAAACATCAATATCTTTATGCTCCACTATTTTATTAAGTATATTAAACAGGGGAATTGAATTCACAAAATGTACTTTGAAAAGTACAAATGCTCTGCAAACAGAGGCAGTATTAGAGTTATTATCATTGTTATGAGCTTTTCTCTTGCTATCGTTTGTGGTTTTGTTGCTTCATCTAATCTGACTGTTTTATTGTGTACATAGATTTGGTGGAGACTGCTAATTGCTTTCCAATATCCATTTTCCCTTCCTTCCTTATTAATGAAACTTAGTGTGTTTGCTCTCGTGGCAATGTTCCCAACTAAAAACTACATTTTCCATTTTCCCTTGTGACCGGGGATGATCCCATGAGATAATTTAGGACAGCTTTTATGTAAGCAGAAATCACTGGATGGACTCTTACGAATGATTCTTAAAAAGTGGGCTTGGCTGGCCAGTATCTATTTTTCCACCTTCCGTTACTTATTTGCTTATCTGGAATGAAGAGATAATGGTTGAAATTGGAGTACCCTGTGATCTTGGGAACAATAGCAAGATACCTACAGAGACTTTATCCCTAACATCCTTGAGCCAATAAAGCAAAGCCAAAACCACTTACTCTTGAATTGCTTGTCGTGAAAGAAAATAATCAGTCTGCCGCTTGAGTCACTATTTTACAAATTTTCTGTTGCGTGCTGCTAAGCTAAATCCCTAAGTGACACAGTCAGCAGAAGGAAGCAAAGGGTACTGTGAAACCTCTCCACCAGAAGTCTAAGATCTCTGAACCGGGCTTTTGGCTGCCATCTTTCCCTGTAAGGTGGCCATGTTTTAGCCTTGGTGGTCTTTCCATCGCTTTGCTTAAGATCCTTCAACAAATTTTCATCGTCCTGGGGATAAAGTCACAAATCTTTCTTGCAATTGAAAGTCCCTCTTGGATCTGGCCTCTGCCCACCTCTCCATCCTTATCGCTCATCTCATTGCTATTCTCCTCTCTCTGCAGACACATTAACCTTCTCACTGCTCCAATGCACCACGTGGTCCTTTGGTTTTAGCTTCTCACGTGCTTCCCTCATGGCTCAAGCTATAAAGAAAATGCCTACGATGTGGGAGAACTGGGTTGGATCCCTGAGTCAGGAAGATCCCCTGGAGAAGGCAACGACAACCCACTCCAGTATTCTTGCCTGGAGAAGTCCATGGACAGAGGAGTCTGGTGGGCTATAGTCCATGGGATGGCAAAGAGTCAGACACGACTAAGCAACTAACACTTTCACACTTTCACTCTCATGTGCTTACAGCATTTACTACTCCTGCTTACAACATCCTCCCCCATCGTGACTCCCTCTTTAAAGATAAAAATGAATGAAACATGAATCTCTTTTAGACTGGCTTTTTTCATGCTGCTGTGCTAGATGGCTCAGTGGGTAAAGAATCCACCAGCAATGCAGGAGACACAGGAGATGCAGGTTCAATCCCTGGGTCAGGAAGATCCCCTGGAGGAGGGCATGGCAACTCACTCCAGTATTCTTGCCTGGAGAAGTCCATGGATGGAGGAACTTGGTGGGCTACAGTCCAAAGGGTCACAAAGAGCTGGACACAGCTGAGCATGAGCACGACACTGTGAACATTGCACATGATGACCTGTAATTAGTTTCTCAATGTCCTGAACACTAGACTAGAGAGTCAGTGAAAGGTTGTCTCACTTAGCATCACTTCCTGGACATTTGGTCTAGTGATTGGCATAGAGCCGGCTCTCAGCCCACAAAATAAGTGTACATCTAAGCAAATTATCTATCTTGTCTCAGAATTTGCTTTTGGGAGAAACTAAAATCAAGGTTCCAGGTGCAAAGGGTTTATTTGGAAGGTGATCCCAGGAAAAATCTGGGGGAGTAGAAAGGTGAAAGAAAGAAAAAAGGAAGCTAATGAGGGTATTACCAAGTGATTTTTGATTATTGCACTGTGGAGAATAGCTTATTACACTGAAAAATTCTGAGAAATAGCGTGGACTACTTCTCAGAGTTACCTTGCCAGAGGGGTAGGAGAGCTGAGGCATGAAGCCGCTGGCTCCCACTGTCAGCGGCAGCAACTCCCTAGTATTGCTGGCCTATCTGGCATGCAAGCAGAGGGAGCTTGTCTGTTAAAGAAAATCAAGGCTTCAGAAAGAGAGCCTGGATGCTGGCACCTGGAAGAGAGGTGGGGCTCACGGATGGTAAATACTGATGGTAAGGAGAGACATTACTTTGCCAACTAAGGTCCGTCTAGTCAAGGCTATGGTTTTTCCTGTGGTCACATATGGATATGAGAGTTGGACTGTGAAGAAAGCTGAGTGCCGAAGAATTGATGCTTTTGAAGTGTGGTGTTGGAGAAGACTCTTGAGGGTCCCTTGGACTGCAAGGAGATCCAACCAGTCCATTCTGAAGGAGATCAACCCTGGGATTTCTTTGGAAGGAATGATGGTAAAGCTGAAACTCCAGTACTTTGGCCACCTCATGAGAGGAGTTGACTCATTGGAAAAGACTCTGATGCTGGGAGGGATTGGGGGCAGGAGGAGAAGGGGACGACTGAGGATGAGATGGTTGGATGGCATCACGGACTCGATGGAGGTGAGTCTGAGTGAACTCTGGGATTTGGTGAAGGACAGGGAGGCCTGGCGTGCTGCGATTCATGGGGTCGCAAAGAGTCGGACACGACTGAGTGACTGAACTGAAGAAGTAAGAATGGGCACCCGCAGTGTCTGCCACATCTCTGCACCTCTCTCAACCAAGGTCCCTCATGGATACAATGGACATGACCACCACCTGGAATATTTCTGCAGAGTGAACCACCTCTCTCAACCAAGGTCTTTCATGGATAGACTGGATGTGACCACCACCTGGGATGTTTCTGCAGAGTGAATGAATTACTGACTGCATTTGGAGGACTCCTCTTCTGATAGATCATTAATCAAATAATACTTTTCCACATGATTCTACATGGAAGCATTCATTTCTTCTTAGGTTAAAATTATAACCTCATTTTTATCATGAACTAAGTAGAGCCCTGCCAAATCACTTGGGGAGAAGGCCTGATAGAGATGATATGCATCACTGTGTTTACTAGTTAACAGTTGTAATGAGCAGGGAAGACGTCTAGCCCAAACCTTGTACTGAGAGGTGGTGGCCACTATAGACAAAGGTGAGGCTTTCTAATCAGGTAGATACAGTGCCTCTTCTTCCCAGGTACAGATTTGTGGGAATCCAGGTAAGAAATTGACCTCTTCTCATCTATAAAATATGGATGATAATTCCTAAGATCCATGTTCATTAATAAGATTTATGTGGCAGGTGACAAAGATTAGAGGATTAAGAAATGTAAGACGGTATAGAAATAGAGATTTTGAGGTGAGATTATCTTATTTCCTATTTTATCTATACCACATTCAGAACATCTTCTAATCTAAGCTTCAGTTTCCTCTTCTGTTCAATGGGCATAATAATAACGCTTTTTCATTAGTTTGCTTTAAGGATGAGTGAAGTACATAACAGGGCTTCTGACATTGAGGAAATGCTTATTAAAGGTTAGATGAAATTATTTCATATAGGTTGATTTCAAAGGTTATATGCAATTATTTCGGCATATTGGTATTAACATTGCTATTATTTTTCAGACAAATATAGAATAACATAATACAAGATAACATAATGTGACATAGTGTGACATAATGTAGCAGAATTTCTATGTAGCTTTCATTAGCTTTGCCACTCCATTCTTGTGATCATTACCAAGAGTGAACACACCTTTTGATTATAAGCTTTGACTTGCATTTTTTACACCTAATTCTACATGCAGATCACCATTCAGGTATTTCGGGGCTATTAATCATTTGGGAATTTTCAATTTAAAAGGGATCCTGGCATGTCAAATGATCCATACAGAGATAATGGGTGATAATTTGGTGTTCAGTCATAAAGCTTCTACTTTTCATTCATCCCGGATCTTTTCCTCCCTACGTACCATCACTATCTTGCTGGTGGCTGGATGCAAATGAAGTATCGCCATAAATTAACTGGCTAACCAGGAGTCATCAGTCCTTTCTTGAGGGTCAAGTCACTAAATGGTCAAATTGATAATAGTCCTTTCTGGCCTCATCCAAATCACTTCTCAAACTCCAATAAGTGTTGGTCTAGCACATTTATACATCACCCTGAGATGCCTCTAAGTTGCTTTAGCCTTAAGGTGCAGAGCTGACCTATTAATAAGAATGCTTTTTACATCTAGGCTATCAGAAATCTCCTTTCAACCATGACTTTAATTGCCCATTACAGATGGAAGTCAAGTTTGCAGGAAACAGAACGTTCGTGCATTAGAAGGGCCAAAAGTTCAATGCAGTTTCTATGGGAGGCACAGTGTTACTTTTAAAGATCAAGCTCTGCTCAGATTTGTCATGGCATTTCAGAACATAAAGGGATTGAAGGAGGCTTCTAGTCATAATTTCCTTCTCTTGCAGATGAACTACATCAGGCTCAAAGAGGTTAACTAACTGCCCAAGGTCATATACAGCAGCACTTCTCAAACTTTAATAAGAATAAGAATAACCTGGAGGGGTCTGTTACAATGCAGATTCTGATCCAGTAGGTCTGCAGAGTCTCTATTTCTAACAAGATTCCAAGGGATGCAACTACTCCTGGCCCATGGACCACTCTCTTAGTAGCAAGGATATTCCAGGAGGGAAATAAGAAGTCAGGATTTTTTGATACCCAATTTGCTATTTTATTTTACAATACCACCTGGATTATCCCTGGAAATCACAAAGGCTTAGAGTGATGATGATCAGTTGTCACTTGAGGAGGAATAGTGTATTTTTTAAATAACTAGAGTCTGAATTTGCAAAATGTTTAAGGAAATTGTCAGCACATAGATTGGTTAGCCTTTTTGTCATCAAGATGCCCATATATTGTATGGTGGGTACCATGATGTTTCAGACAAAAGAACAACTTCCAGGAAGAAAGAATGAAATTCCAGAGTTACAGGAGTAGTACCGACAGAAAGTGCTCAGCTTCTAGCTCTCTATAAAATACAACTTTTAGATATATCATTTCAACTACTGAATAAGTAAGTCATCATTTTCCTTTCTCTGCACACACTATGAGATTCTGAGACTAAATGACCTTCTCAAGGTCACAGGGCTTGTAAGTGGCAAAGCATGATGTGGACGAAAAAGTCCTAACTCAAACCCCATGCTTTGTCCATTGCCTTCCACAGCCTTCTGGGGGTGCAGAAATGACTTCTGGGGGTATGGAAGTGATTTCTGCAGAAAGGCGATTTTCAAGGTACCAAATCAGCATAAAGCATGGAAGAAACTCACTTTTCCCAGGCAGGCAGTGAGGACAACTGAATTACATTCTTTGGATTTGTCTACAGTCAGTGAAAATGGTACTGTGACGTTTACACGACTGTAGCCCCAGAGAGGTTCTCACTTACATGTTCTCACCTGACCCTTTCCAGCAAGCAGCCAACGCCTACATGCAGCTGGAACCTAACACCTGATGCACACACGCAACCAGTAACTCATTCGACTGCATTTTCTTGTCTTTAAGTAGAGGGAGGATTTTGGCAAGGGGCTGCCTATTCCATCTCCATGTGGCTATGCTTTATGTGCTGTCTTCCAGAGTTGAGTTCTTTTCTGTCATGTTAAAATTCATTTTAGTCTGTCTTGGAGCAGGTGAATCAGGCAGGGGCAATGGACCAGAGATGGACATTCAGCCATCGAGCAAGGCAATGTGGGCATCCTCCCTGCTAGGGTGAGGTCATCTTTCCTGAGATCTGCATTGCATATATTAGCTCTCAAAATGCTTAACTTTAGCACATTCACTTGGAGCAAAAATTAAAGATAAGAGTCAATACTGGTTTCTCAGGTGGCTCAGTGGTAAATAATATGCCTACAATGTGGGAGACCTGAGTTCCATCCCTGGGTCAGAAAGATCCTCTGGAGAAGGGACTCACAACCCACTGCAGTATTCTTGGCTGGAGAAGTCCCTGGATAGAGGAGCCTGTTGGACTATAGTCCTTGGGGTTGCAGAGTTAACCCAAAGAGAACCCTTCTGCAAATGTGATTGAAAAGCCAAAAGGCATATACTGACATACACAAAAGATACCTCAGAAAGAATTCACAATTAATTGTTAATAATGGATGCCTCTGGGGAAAATCATCATAGAACAAGGTCAAAATAACTTTTTTTTTTTACTGTAGATATTCTTTGAACATTTGAATTCCTCACTTATTAGCTAAATAAGCACTTTGTGGAACGGCAATGGGGTGTGGGTATTGAGCCAAAGGAGGCAGGCAAGGATCTCTGGAGGTACTGTTGATATTGTTTCTTGAACTGGATATTGATTAGTCAGAGACATTCACTTTGTAAAAATCCATCGAGCTGTCTACTGGGTGCTATGCGTACTTCTCTCTTTTGCAAGTTATATTTTAATAAAATATTCAGTATGTTTAAAGAGTTGAGCAAAACAACAGAAAAGCCTATTAGAGTAAATTCCGTAGACTGATTCATTCATTATGTCTTAATTTAGTTAAAACAGAACAAAAATGTATTTCATGGACTCCTTCATAGTCCAGTGGTTAAGCATCTTCTGCCAGTATAGAAGAATAAAGGTTTGATTCCTGGTCTGGGAAGATTCCACATGCTGCAGGCCAACTAAACCCATGCACCATGACTACTGAAGCCTGCGCAGGCTCCAGAGCCCGTGTGATGCAACTTCTGGGCCCACGTGTTGCAACTACTGAAGCTCAAGGGCCCTAGAGTCTGTGCTGCCCAGGAAGAGAAGCCAATATGATGAGAAGCCCACGCAGGGCAATTAGAGAGTGACCCTTGCTTGCCACAACCAGAGAAAGCACATGTACAGCAATGAAGACCCGGTGTAGCCATAAGTAAATAAATGCTTATAATATTATTAAATTATTTATAATCCAAATATTAAAATGCCAAACAATAATGTATTTCTTGTGTTTACACTGTGACATGAACTGAGACGACAAAAGTGATGAAGGAAAGCTCCCTGAGAGAAGACTAGCCTTAGGATGGGGAAAGAAAGCTATATTACAATGGCCCAAGGCTGTGTCTTAGTTTCTCCTTTCTGTTGCAACTAATTATCCCACACTGTGTGGCTTGAAACGACACAAGATTATTATCTTACTATTCTGGAGGGTAGAAATGCAATGTGGTCTCATTGAGTCAAAATTAAAGGATGTTTCTTTGGAGGCTCTAGTGGGGAACCTGCTTTCTTGCCTCGTCCAGTATCCAGAGGCTGCCCTCATTCTCTGGCTTGTATCTCTTCTTCCAATTTCAAAGGACATTATTCCAACCTCTATTTCCGTTATCACATGACATTTTCTGACTATGTGTCATTTGCTTCCTCCTTTTCCTTTTTTCACATGGTGGGTAATTACATTGTCCCCTCTGAGAACATCCTCTGTCCATAGAATTCTCCAGGCAAGAATATTGGAGTGGGTAGCTATGACCTTCTCTGGGGATCTTCCCAACCCAGGGTTCAAATCCAGGTCTCTTGCATTGCAGGCAGACTCTTTACTGTCTGAGCCACCAGCGAAGCCCCTGAGAACATCCAGAATTATCTGTCTCAAGATCTTTAAAGTAATCACATCTGTATAGCCCTTTTCACCACATGAGATAACAGATTCAAAGGTTCTGGGGATTTGTGTGAACACATCTTTGGGGATGTCATTATTCTGTTGTTTTAGATT
The DNA here is from genome assembly GCF_016772045.2 of Ovis aries. Classification (NCBI taxonomy): domain Eukaryota; kingdom Metazoa; phylum Chordata; class Mammalia; order Artiodactyla; family Bovidae; genus Ovis; species Ovis aries. The sequence continues at coordinate 106,488,686 of NC_056059.1, forward strand.
GAATATTTGTCCTCCCTGCAACTCGTTCCCCCAACACAGGGGCATATGGAGGCGGGGCCTTTGGGAAGTCATGAGGTCATGAGGATAGAAATCTCATGAATGGGATTCACATCCTTATACAAGAGATGTCACAAAGCTTCTCGCTCCTCCTGCTAAGTGAAGGCACAGGGATGGAGTCTGCAATCCCGGAGGAGGCTCTCACCAGACATCTAATCTTCTAGGGCACTGATCTTGGATTTCCCAGACTCCAGAACTGTGAGAAATAGATTTCTGTTGTTTGTAAGCCACTTGGTCTATGGCATTCTGTTATAACTGCCTGGACAAACTAAGACATCTGGCTCCCACAGTATATAAGTGATTCAAAGCGATAGAATCAAAGGCAAAGCAGTCAGAATAGTCAGTGTGGGGCGTCAGTGGGGTTGGGAGGCAGCAGGTGTCAGGTAACATTCTGGTGCTGAAGGAAGAATAAAAAATCAGATGGAGACAGGTGTGCATGAAGGTCCTGAGGGATGCTAGAGATGAGAGATTACCTATACAGGTTCATGAGAGTGCAATCCAGCAGGCTAACCCAGGTCCAACCACCATGAGGGGCTTTCCTGTAAAAGCAGCCTTTTATTCGATGATGAGTAGGAATAAATGGGAAAGAAGACTAGAAGGAGAGCCTTTCAGGCAGAAGGATCAACCTGTGAAAAATTTAGTGAGGTGAATGGGAGGAAGCAGAGTACATGCATGGCAACATGATGGCTAAGCTTAAGGAGAGAGAATTCGAGGGAAAATGTCAGGATGGAGACAGACAATGCCTTTTCCACCACCTGGAAGACCCTGTACACTCTGATTACTGTTCGATTCATTTGTCTCATCTTTCAATGGAGATAAGAAGGCATAAAGAACTCTAAGCATAGGAGGACATCTCTCAAGGACCAAAGATTCAAGCTTAGGAAGGTAACTTCAAATCTGGGATTTTGGGGATTCCCAGGTGGCTCAGTGGTAAAAAATTCGCCTGCCAATGTAAGACACCTGGATTTGATCCCCGGGTAAGCAAGATCCCTGGAGGAGGAAATGGCAACCCACTCAAGTATTTTTGCCTGGAAAATTCCATAGACAGAGGAATTACAGCCTGCAGTCCATGGGGCTGCCAAGAGTCGAACAAGGTTGAGCAACTAAGCACACACACACTGGGGTTTTGGGTAGCATCTTGCAGGAGGGAGCGATTTCAGGTGAGCAGAGCCCCTTGTAATCTCACCTACTATAGACACATCCTCATCAGTAGCATCTTTATAGATGCTTCATAATATATCTGCACAGAGTTTTTGGAAGCTTGATAGAAAAACAGTTTAACTTTGCAAAGTGCCTTTCACATTCTAAAAATGACCTTCAAGTTGATATGCTTTGCAGGTTACTTAATATGCGAGAGGGGTTGCAAATTATGAATTATGTCTTTGTCATCATCTTGATTTCTTGCAATTAGGGCTCTTCATGTCCTTTTTTCTAGGTAGTTTCAGAGTTAGACGACCTGTGACACTATACACAGGGCACTTAAGATTTGAATACTATACTGCCTGTGCTAGGTTTTTTTTTTTGGAACCATAGTTATTGGGCTGGCATTCATGTTCTTCCCTGGTCATGCCCACTCTGGCTGTCTAAATTATTCTAATGGTATTCTCAGAGTGAACTCTGTATTCCAGACGGATACTTTTCTATTTCTCTGAATCAACCTTTGCTTCTCCTCCTCCTTGCCTTTCTTCTTGCCAGCATCCTGCCCATCATCCTTGGAATGGAAAACTCATCCTTCCAGGTCTGAAAGCCTGCATCTCTCAGTAAAGCTTTTTCTAGATGCAAAATATTTTCTCATTCTTACTTCCTTTGACATCACTGAGGCAGTGATGTGTGGTGGAGGGACATGAACTTTGAAGCTGAAAAGTCCAGAATAGCTCGGGGGGAATGATCTCTACTCTCAGAGTTTTACGTTTTCTACTTTATAACTCAGCGAACAAAAACAAAGCTAAACTCTATTTAAGAGGGAAAATGCTCTTCAACAGCCATCTGCCTATACTTTGTTCTGATCTTTTAGGGATTCAAAAAGTATCTTTAGGGTGAGTTGGCTATATTTGTCAATATGTCTTGATAACTCTAATTGGGTGCAAAATGTGATGACCTTCTCATCCTCAGAGAAATGCCAAGAGCAAAGACAAAATAGTTAAGGTTCTAGAGGAACAAAAAGTAATAGGACACAGAAAAATGGCTCATGCAGTTATTGGATTTGCAAGTCTGAAATCGTCAGTGAGGCAGCCTGAAAATTGTACCAAGAGTTGATGTTGCAGTCCTGAGTCCAAAGACAAGTCTGGAGCCATCCTTCCTCATTGGGGGCCATCAGGCTTTTCTCTTTAGGGCTTTCAACTGATTTGTAGAGACCCACACAAATGGAAACTTATCTAGTGAATTAAATGCTGTTATTGTTGCTATTCAGTCCCTAAGTCTTTGCAAGCTCAGGGACTGCAGTATATCAGGCCTCCCTGTCTTTCACTGCCTCCCAGTTCAGTTCAGTTCAGTTGCTCAGCCGTGTCCGACTCTTTTTGACCCCGTGAATCGCAGCACGCCAGGCCTCCCTGTCCATCACATCTCCCGGAGTTCACTCAGACTCACGTCCATTGAGTCCGTGATGCCACCCAGCCATCTCATCCTCGGTCATCCCCTTCTCCTCCTGCCCTCAATCCCTCCCAGCATCAGAGTCTTTTCCGATGAGTCAACTCTTCACATGAGGTGGCCAAAATACTTGAGTTTCAGCTTTAGCATCATTCCTTCCAAAGAAATCTCAGGGCTGATCTCCTTCAGAATGGACTGGTTGGATCTCCTTGCAGTCCAAGGGACTCTCAAGAGTCTTCTCCAACACCACAGTTCAAACGCATTAATTCTTCGGTGCTCAGCCTTCTTCACAGTCCAACTCTCACATCCATACATGACCACTGGAAAAACCATAGCCTTGACTAGACGGACCTTAGTCGGCAAAGTAATGTCTCTGCTTTTGAATATACTATCTAGGTTGGTCATAACTTTTCTTCCAAGGAGTAAGCATCTTTTAATTTCATGGCTGCAATCACCATCTGCACTGATTTTGGAGCCTCCAAAAATAAAGTCTGGCACTGTTTCCCCTGTTTCCCCATCTATTTCCCATGAACAGATGGGACCGGATGCCATGATCTTCGTTTTCTGAATGTTGAGCTTTAAGCCAACTTTTGCACTCTCCTCTTTTCACTTTCATCAAGAGGCATTTTAGTTCCTCTTCACTTTCTGCCGTAAGGGTGGTGTCAGCTGCATATCTGTGGTTATTGATATTTCTCCTGGCAATCTTGATTCCAACTTATATTTCTTCCAGTCCAGCATTTCTCATGATGTACTCTGCATAGAAGTTAAATAAGCAGGGTGACAATATACAGCCTTGATGTACTCCTTTTCCTATTTGGAACCAGTCTGTTGTTCCATGTCCAGTTCTAATTGTTGCTTCTTGACCTGCATACAGATTTCTCAAGAGGCAGGTCAGGTAGTCTGGTATTCCCATGTCTTTCAGAATTTTCCACAGTTTATTGTGATCCACACAGTCAAAGGCTTTGGCATAGTCAATAAGGCAGAAATAAATGTTTTTCTGGAACTCTCTTGCTTTTTCAATGATCCAGCAGATGTTGGCAATTTGATCTCTGGTTCTTCTGCCTTTTCTAAAACCAGCTTGAACATCAGGGAGTTCACGGTTCACGTATTGCTGAAGCCTAGCTTGGAGAATTTTGAGCATTACTTTACTAGCATGTGAGATGAGTGCAATTGTGCGGTAGTTTGAGCATTCTTTGGCATTGCCTTTCTTTGGGATTGGAATGAAAACTGACCTTTTCCATTCCTGTGGCCACTGCCTAGTTTTCCAAATTTGCTGGCATATTGAGTGCAGCATTTTCACAGCATCATCTTTCAGGATTTGAAAGAGCTCACCTGGAATTCCATCACCTCCACTAGCTTTGTTCATAGTGATGCTTTCTAAGGCCCACTTGACTTCACTTTCCAAGATGTCTGGCTCTAGATTAGTGATCACATCATCATGATTATCTGGGTCATGAAGATCTTTTTTGTATGGTTCTTCCGTGTATTCTTGCCACCTCTTCTTAATATCTTCTGCTTCTGTTAGCTCCATACCATTTCTGTCCTTTATCGAGCCCATCTTTGCATGAAATGTTCCCTTGGTACCTCTAATTTTCTTGAAGAGATCTCTAGTCTTTCCCATTCTGTTGTTTTCCTCTATTTCTTTGCATTGATTGCTGAGGAAGGCTTTCTTATCTCTTCTTGCTCTTCTTTGGAACTCTGTGTTCAGATGCTTATATCTTGCCTTTTCTCCTTTGCTTTTCACTTCTCTTCTTTTCACAGTTATTTGTAAGGCCTCCCCAGACAGCCATTTGCTTTTTTGCATTTCTTTTCCATGGGGATGGTCTTGATTCCTGTGTCCTGTACAATGTCACGAACCTCATTCCATAGTTCATCAGGCACTCTATCTATCAGATCTAGTCCCTTAAATCGATTTCTCACTTCCACTGTATAATCATAAGGGATTTGATTTAGGTCATACCTGAATGGTCTAGTGGTTTTCCTACTTTCTTCAATTTAAGTCTGAATTTGGCAATAAGGAGTTCACGATCTGAGCCACAGTCAGCTCCTGGTCTTGTTTTTGTTGACTGTATAGAGCTTCTCCATCTTTGGCTGCATAGAATATAATCAATCTGATTTCGGTGTTGACCATCTGGTGATGCCCATGTGTAAAGTCTTCTCTTGTGCTGTTGGAAGAGGGTGTTTGCTATGACCAGCGCATTTTCTTGGCAAAACTCTATTAGTCTTTGTCCTGCTTCATTCTGCCTCCCAGAGTTTGCTCAGACTTGTGTACATTAACGTTGATGATGCCATCCACGCATCTCATCCTCTGTCACTCACTTCTCCTCTTGCCTTCACTTTTTCCCAACATCAAGGTCTTTTCCAATGAATTGGCTCTTCATATCAAGTGGCCAAAATACTGGACCTTCAGCTTTAGCATCAGTCCTTCTAATGAATATTCAGAGTTGATCTTCTCTAGGATTGACTGTTAGTCCCCTGTTAAAAACTCTCTTATATTGTGCCACTTGACCGAAGAAGTAGGTGTCATAGTCCAGACAAGATGACACAGAAAATTAACCATCAGAGGTGATTTTTTCTGCTACAGACTTGATATGAATTAGCAGTTCCTGAAGGCAATTAAGGAGGCTAGAAGTAGTTGTGGAAATGTTGTATATGGAGCACAGCTCAAGATATTTGAGACGGTTCTAAGAGAGGGGGGCCTGTGCAGTTTGATAGAAAGTTACCAGGAATGAAAACAAGGCTATGAGATTTCTCCAATATTTCTCAGGCAAAGAGACTTTCAGTAAAGTATGTACAGATATATAATATATTTTAAAATGTTTATATTTAAATATTATATATATATATGTATATATTAGGAAACTCATTCTGAGTTGTGTTCAGTTAAATCCTTACTTGTTAATCTCAAATCTTTAGCAATCTCTGAAAAGTATTTATTTTATGATCATTTTGGAGAACTAAAGGAGGAAGAGGCTGTCTTGATAGTTGATAACAGCTTATTATAAGAATAAATCAACTGTGGGAAATGAGACTCAAGTGTGAGCTAGAAGCTAGCAGAGGGAGAAAACAGGAGCATGAGTTGAATGGGAAGTGAAATTTTTGGATCTCTGGTGGTAGACAGTGGGTTAACTACTTTATGGGGAGTGAGGTATAAGACATTTTATACTTGAAATTTCAGGACAAGTGGCCTCAGAACACAAGTGTATTTGGATTTCAACTTTCTGCAGAGGTTCTGGGACATTTCAATTAGGAACATATCTCCAGACTTAGAGAAAGCCCTAGTACATAGTAGGGGCTCAGTAAATGGCATTAATTATTGTTGTTCCCTTCACAATAGATATTAACATGTAGTAGTTATTTGTGAACATGTCTTACCTGTCTTGTCTCTGTGATCACTGTGTAATTCCTTGACTACAGAGACTGTGTTTTACCAGCCATTTCATGAAGATCCACAGACATCTCTTAGTTGCAACACAGTGCTTAACACCTGGGAGACAGCATGATGGACTCACTGATCCCCTCTCAAGCGAATTAACAATTTAAAAGGGGAGATAAAATGCACACCGATAATTTCATTGAGTATTATAAAGCAGTATCTCAGTGACACTTGATAATTTTCATTTGTTGGACCCACACAAAGCTTGAAGATTTTTTTCAAGTGTGGTTCAACAATTCAAAATCTGGACTTTTTATACAATATTTAGGAATTCATTAAATTTCAAAAAATGGTAAGTGTGTCCTATTGCAATTCTAGTACTAATTGGTGTTCACTAATGTTAAGTGATGGAGAAGGCAATGGCACCCCACTCCAGTACTCTTGCCTGGAAAATCCCATGGATGGAGGAGCCTGGTAGGTTGCAGTCCATGGGGTCGCCAAGAGTCAGACATGACTGAGCGACTTCACTTTCACTTTTCACTTTCATGCATTGGAGAAGGAAATCGCAACCCACTCCAGTGTTCTTGCCTGGAGAATCCCATGGACAGAAGAGCCTGGCAGGCCACAGTCCACAGGATCGCAAAGAGTCAGATACAATTGAAGCAACTAGGCACATATGCATGTTACAAGACAACACTGGCTCAGTAACATTCTTTGAATTAATGATGAGTCTTTTCATGAAGAACAGTAGATGATCTGCAGAACCTGTTGACTTGAAAGTTCTGCTAGAGTTCCAAGTTGGGAGTTTACAGGTAGCCTCCTGCTCTTTTGATCATAATTTACTATAAATTGAGGGTCAGTTTCATGCCGTGGGCCAAGAGGAAGGAGCAGAACCAATGAGAAAGGGGCTGACTCTGAGGCAAATTCCTAAAGATGCCGCTATGGAAAACAACCTGGAGCAACATCAATAGTTGCAACAATAACATTTAAAGAGAGCTCGAAGGATACCAACTGTTGAGCTAAACATGTTCCCATGCAACCTATTTATCTTTACAACAACTGAGCGGTTTCATGTTTCACTTATGGATGACATCAACAATGCTGCAAAACAAAAAGCTACAAAACCCACAACAAAAGGTTAGGTTATTATTGCCCACATATCTGGGTCAAATGAGAGAGGACAATACAGTTCTGCGGATCTTGCCAGTTTGCTGACATCCGTGGGTCAGCTGGTCACTGGCTTTGGTTAAGGTGCATCTGCTGTGCATGCTTGTCTTCCAGCAGGCTTACACCCAGAGTGTCCTCATGGTGGCCTACGAGCAAGAAGAGCACATGCAGATATGTGCTAGCGTTTTTTCAAGACTCCATTTGGATTGTAAGTTTATATTAAAAAATAATAAATAAATAAATAAGAAAGACCTTCCACACATCTTCAAGACCATATGAGGAATTTGAGCTCACTCTTTTATGCAGAGAGAACCATCTGCATTGTTAAGTCAGGAAAAAAGCAAAGAGAAACTAAAGAACTTCTTGATGAAGGTGAAAGAGGAGAGTGAAAAAGCTGGCTTAAAACTTAACATTCAAAAAACCTAAGATTATGGCATTGGGTCTCATCATTTCATAGCAAAAGGATGGGGAAAAAGTGAAAATAGTAACAGATTTATTTTCTTGGGCTCCAAAATCGCTTTGGATGGTGACCGTAGCCATGAAATTAAAAGATGCTTGCTCCTTGGAAGAAAAGCTATGACCAACCTAGACAGCATATTAAAAAGTAGAGACATCACTTTGTGTAGGGAACTAGGTTTAAAGAAGGTTGAGAAGTGCTTGCAAACGAGACTCTCAACCAGGGCTGGACATTCTTGCAAACGAGATGTTCTGCCCAGTGTAGGGAACTAGGTTTAAAGAAGGTTGAGAAGTGCTTGCAAACGAGACTCTCAACCAGGGCTGGACATTCTTGCAAACGAGATGTTCTGCCCAGTGTAGGGAACTAGGTTTAAAAAAGGTTGAGAAGTGCTTGCAAACGAGACTCTCAACCAGGGCTGGACATTCTTGCAAACGAGATGTTCTGCCCAGTGTAGGGAACTAGGTTTAAGAAAGATTGAGAAGTGCTTGCTAACGAGATGCTCAGCTAAAAATCCTGTTTGTTCCCGTGGGAAAAAAACATTGCTTGCACACAAGGATGTTTCTCTGATTCCTCAATAGGAACAGACCTTGGGACAAAACAGATTCTAAGTTGATAAGGAAGTTCCCCAAAACAAAGTCTTAGCTGCAGTAAATAAGCCAAGGTAAAGGTTATCTTGCCCTGCGCCTGCGCACTGTATAGTCTCTAAATCATAGTGCTTGGCAGCTTGCCCTGTAGGGGGTTGTAAAAAAGATATAAAATAAAACAGCTGTAAGAAGCAAGTGTTAAAATATAAAGATTTAAACCACTCTGCAGTGTTGGTGTGTCATTCCGTCGCCGACAACTTTGCCGACAAAGGTCCATATAGTCAAAGCCATGCTTTCTCCAGTAGTCAGGTACAGATGTGAGAGTTGAACCATAAAGAAAGCTGAAGTACTGAAGAATTGATGCTTTCAAACTGTGGTGCTGGAGAAGACTCTTGAGAGTCCCTTGGACTGCAAGGAGATCCAACCAGTCCATCCTAAAGGAGATCAGTCCTGGGTGTTCATCAGAAGGCCTGATGTTGAAGCTGAAGCTCTAATACTTTGGCAACCTGATGCGAAGAGCTGACTCATTGGAAAAGACCCTGATGCTGGGAAAGATTGAGGGCAAGAGGACAGGGGATGACAGAGGATGAGATGGTTGGATGGCATCACCGAATCAGAGGACGTGAGTTTGGGCAAACTCTAGGAGATGGTGAAGGACAGGGAATTCTGTAGTGCTGCAGTCCAAGTCCATGATGTCACAAAGGGTTGGACATAACTTAGCTACTGAACAACAACATTTATCATCAGGCCAAAATGTTCACTGCCCTTGCCTGCGGTTCAATTACAACTGGGAGAAATCTGAGCAAAAGACATTATTTAAGAGACGACTGGAACAAATCAGGAGAGTCACCACCAGGATTCAGGTGATGTTGACACATCTAATTATTGGTTCCTGGCCATAATTGCAATTTGAATACACTCAGTAATTATGTGCTGAATGAATGTTTCAAATGTAAAACATGTGTATTTCGAATTGGGGAGATTAAAGACTTTCACAATATCAGTAGCACTCACAAATAGGAATTGATCATAAAAATGATGGACTCTAATATTTGATGAGTTTGATGTTGATGGTATGTGTTCATTCATTCAGAAATGAATTTCCTTTCCCGAAATTAAGCTCCTTACAATACAATCTTCTTGGAGGGAACATAGCACCTTTATTGAAAGATCGTTAAACATACGCATCTCCTTCCAAGATTAATTAGGTGATCTTTCTGGGTCCATTCTATTAACCTGTAATTAGAGTGTAGAGATACTTACGCTTCATGACACACATTTTAATTGCATCTCACTGTGTGCTGGTGTAACACACAGCTCTGGAAAACAAGGCGCAAGCAAGGAGATTGTATGCAGAGAAGAAAGTGACTTTGGCTCCTGGACTGGATTTCTGGGCAGGACAGCTCTGGCTCCCTGTCTCCCTTCATCCAGTGCCATCCAGAAGACTCTTGTGAGAAAGATAGCAGGAGGCAGGATTCAGGTGTCTGGATATTGCACAAAATAAACTAGTTTAGTTCCATTAGACTTTTTGGTACCTTTCCTAAGTTCCTCCTCTTGCCCTCAGTGTATCTCTGATAAGAACCACTGACTTTGGCTGTGTGTGTGTATGTGTGCTCAGTTGCTTCATTGTTGTCCAACTTTTGGTGACTCTACAGACTGTAGCCCACCAGGCTCCTCTTTGTCCATGGGATTCTCCAGGCAGGAATACTGGAATGGATTGCCATGCCCTCCTCCAGGGGATCTTCCCAACCCATGGATCAGACCTGAGTCTCTTATGTCTCCTGAATTGGCAGGTGGGTTTTTTACCCACTGAGCTACCTGGGAAGCCCTTGGGTACATTCACCACTAATAGTAAAGAACCTTGGGAATAGCAGGACAGGAATTAGTTTCCCATTTTCCGGATGCACTAGTTTCCTGGTTTATGGGCTTCCCTGGTGGCTCAGCTGGCAAAGAATCTGCCTGCAATGTGGGAGACCTGGGTTCCATTCCTGGGTTGGGGAAGATCCCCTGGAGAAGGGAAAGGCTACCCACTCCACTATTCTGGTCTGGAGAATTCCTTGGACTGTATAGTCCATGGGGTCTCAAAGAGTCGGACACGATTGAGCAACTTTCACTTTTGCTTTCTTTTCTGGTTGCAAAAACTAGGACTTAGCAATAGGATCAGAGTCTGACTCTTCTGGTGCTAGGCCAGTTGAATTCTAGAATGGTCTTGTCTGCCTAAACTGGGCAAGTGAGTGTAAATCCCAGACCATACCTGTAGTAGCCATATAACAGGATAGGTTATCTTCCCAACCCTCTGAGCTGTTTTATTTAAAGGGCATTTCTTGAGGACCAATAAACCATAGTACTAGAGCTAATGCTTCGAAGAGGCCCAGTTCCTGTCCTATGTGAGTTTACAGTCTAAAAATCAATGAATAACATGTGATCAGTGCTATAATTCCAAACGGATTATAAGAATGTCATGAGTATTCTCACCCATAGAAATGCAAATGTTCCCTGTCTCAGCAGGACTTCCTGTTTCTACTGTTAAGGAGCATGCAGAATGGGAGTTGGTTGAGGGGAGGCTTGCAGGGAGATGACAGGCAGCATTTAGTGAGACAGTCATTCTCAGGTCATACAGGCACAAGTGTGGCCATTGCAGGCACCCAAGAGCGAGCCCAAGCATCTAGTTATATTGGGTGCATGGAAGGATCTACATAGATGAGATGCTCAGGAGGTGTCCCTTTGATTTTACCTTTTGTCAGTGACTCCTTTTGCTGTCTGTGTCCATCACATGATTTTTGGAGAGAAAGAAAAGCCAGTGATAGTCAAGTGCTCAACTACTTTTAAAAGATTATTTTGATGTGGACTATTTTTAAAGTCTTTATTGAATCTGTTACAATATTGCTTCTGTTCTTTATGTTTTGGTTTTTTGATCACGAGGCATGTGGGGTCTTACCTCCCCCACCAGACCAAACTGCACTCCCCCCACTGGAAGGTGAAGTCTAACCCCTGGATTGCCAGGGAAGTCCCTCTGGTGTTCAACTTTTAACATGTCACCCTGATGTCAATTCTGAATACAGTTTCTGAGCTAGAAGACATGCTTCTCATTTCAAAGGTGAAAAACGGAGGCACAGAGGGGATAGGTATTCCTTTGTGAAGTTACAGTAAAAACCCAGAGTCTGTGACTCCAGCCCAGCTATCCCAAGTGGCTAAATTTGGTTGCATTTGGAATTGTACTCAAAGGCCTGGAATTTCTGCTTTCTTTCTGATCACCTGCCCATCTGCCAATCACTCTTTGATTTGGAGTGCAAGATTGAAGGCAAAAGGAGAAAGGGGTGGCAGAGGATGAGATGGTTAAATAGCGCCACTAACTCAATGAACATGAATCTGAGCAAACTCCAGAAGATCGTGGAGGACAGAGGAGCATGGTGTGCTCCAGTCAATAGGGTCTCAAAGAGTCAGACACGATTTAGTGAGTGAACAACAATAATTCTGCCTCCAGCTGGCTTTCATGTCACAAGGGGGGAAAAACTAACATAAGCCATTTAATATAAAGAAAGGAAGGAAAAGATAATATTAAATAGAAGAATAAGAAATAATGAGGGAATGCCTGGACCCAGCACCCTACATCTTGGTGGGGATCTTCCCAACCCAGGGAAGAGCAAAGCCCAGTTTCACACATTGTAGGTGGATTCTTTACTGTCTTAGCCACCAGGGAAGCTCACACAGGAACCTGCAACCCCACAATCCAAGTGTGAAATACCCTTGTTTCTGCATGAATTCATTTAATCTGAGGCTACTTCTACTTCAGTTGGACCAAGGTACTGTCTTCTAGCTCTTTTTCTGTTGGGCTTTGGTGTTTAAAATATCTTTGAAGCAAGCTAGGAAATAACTTTCCATTTTGCCAATGTTTGCTTTTCAGTGTTTTGAATGAATCTTCTTTGCAAACTGCTAAGCTAATTGAACCACCACCATTTCAGCTGAAAAAACACTCTGCCTTGCCAAAGCACATGTTCTTGTGTACTGAACTTTACCAACGGGAAGGGGGCAGAGCTGGGGGAAATGATTCTTTTTGGCCCAAATGCCAGGTGTGGAATAAAGAGGGTTTTTTTTTTTTTTGTTTTGTTTTGATTTGTTCTCTTTGGGGAGGATAAGAGCTGACATTTGAAGGGCCCACTTCACACTCCTGAGAGATACGATTTTTGGGGGGTTCAGAAATACAAAGAATTAGTAGCTCAGAGAAGTCAAGTGACTTGCCCAAGGTTATAGATAGAGGGGATGTCATCATTATCCCATCCAGGTAGTTTCATCCAGCAAGGCTGTATCACCTTAGAACTTCGGTAAACTGTTCAAACAGAGTAAAATTTGGTTTCTTCCCTGATATCCTGGATTCAATTCCATTAAAAAAAATTTTAAACTTAGTTGTATATGACTGCTGTGCCCTTATTTGATAATGTCCTGTGTTCCAAATTTTATTTTTTTCTTTTTCTTGGAGATGGTCTTGCTCCCTGTCTCCTGTACAATGTGACAACCCTCCATAGTTCATCAAGCACTCTGTCTATCAGATCTAGTCTCTTAACTCTATTTCTCACTTCCACTGTATAATCATAAGGGATTTGATTTAGGTCATACCTGAATGGTCTAGTGGTTTTCCTCACTTTCTTCAATTTAAGTCTGAATTTGGCAATAAGGCTATTCCATGTTCAAGGTCGGCAGGGGCGGCAGTGAGGAGATACTCCTCGTCCAAGGTAAGGAGTAGCGGCTGCACTTTGCTGGAGCAGACATGGAGATACCCCATGTCCAAGATAAGAGAAACACAAGTAAGACAGTAGGTGTTGCAAGAGGGCAGACACACTGAAACCATAAACACAGAAAACTAGTCAATCTAATCACACTAGGACTACAGCCTTGTCTAACTCAATGAAACTAAGCCACATCGTGTGGGGCCACCCAAGATGGGTGGGCATGGTGGAGAGGTCTGACACAATGTGGTCCACTGGAGAAGGGAATGGCAAACCACTTCAGTATTCTTGCCTTGAGAACCCCATGAACAGTATGAAAAGGCAAAATGATAGGATACTGAAAGAGGAACTCCCCAGGTCAGTAGGTGCTCAATATGCTACTGGAGATCAGTGGAGAAATAACTCCAGAAAGAATGAAGGGATGGAGTCAAAGCAAAACCAATGCCCAGCTGTGGATGTGACTGGTGATAGAAGCAAGGTCTGATGCTATAAAGAGCAATACTGCATAGGAACCTGGAATGTCAGGTCCATGAATCAAGGCAAATTGGAAGTGGTCAAACAAGAGATGGCAAGAGTGAACGTCGATGTTCTAGGAATCAGTGAAATAAATGGACTGGAACGGGTGAATTTAACTCAGATGACCATTATATCTACTACTGCAGGCAGGAATCCCTTAGAAGAAATGGAGTAGCCATCATGGTCAACAGAAGAGTCCAAAATGCAGTACTTGGATGCAATCTCAAAATGACAGAATGATCTCTGTTCATTTCCAAGGCAAACCATTCAATATCACAGTAATCCAAGTCTATGTCCCAACCAGTAATGCTGAAGAAGCTGAAGTTGAATGGTTTTATGAACACCTACAAGACCTTTTAGAAGTAACACCCAAAAAAGATATCCTTTTGTTTATAGGGGACTGGAATGCAAAAGTAGGAAGTCAAGAAACACCTGGAGTAACAGGCAAATTTGGCCCTGGAACACGGAATGAAGCAGGGCAAAGACTAATAGAGTTTTGCCAAGAAAATGCACTGGTCGTAGCAAACACCCTCGTCCAACAGCACAAGAGAAGACTCTACACATGGACATCACCAGATGGCCAACACCAAAATCAGATTGATTATATTCTTTGTAGCCAAGGATGGAGAAGCTCTATACAATCAGCAAAAACAAGACCAGGAGCTGACTGTGGCTCAGATCATGAACTCCTTATTGCCAAATTCAGACTTAAATTGAAGAAAGTAGGGAAAACCACTAGACCATTCAGATATGACCTAAATCAAATCCCTTATGATTATACAGTGGAAGTGAGAAATAGATTTAAGGGGCTAGATCTGATAGATAAAGCGCCTGATGAACTGATAGATAAAGTGCCTGATGAACTATGGATGGAGGTTCATAACACTGAACAGAAGACAGGGATCAAGACCATCCCCATGGAAAAGAAATGCAAAAAGCAAAATGGCTGTCTGGGGAGGCCTTACAAATAGCTGTGAAAAGAAGGGAAGTGAAAAGCAAAGGAGAAAAGGCAAGATATAAGCATCTGAACACAGAGTTCCAAAGAAGAGCAAGAAGAGATAAGAAAGCCTTCCTCAGCAATCAATGCAAAGAAATAGAGGAAAGCAACAGAATGGGAAAGACTAGAGATCTCTTCAAGAAAATTAGAGACACCAAGGGAACATTTCATGCAATGATGGGCTTGATAAAGGACAGAAATGGTATGGACCTAACAGAAACAGAAGATATTAAGATGTGGCAAGAATATACAGAAGAACTATACAAAAAAGGTCTTCACGACCAAGACAATCACGATGGTGTGATCACTAACCTAGAGCCAGACATCCTGGAATGTGAAGTCAAGTGGACCTTAGAAAGCATCACTACGAACAAAGCTAGTGGAGGTGATGGAATTCCATTTGAGCTGTTTCAAATCCCGAAAGATGATGCTATAAAAGTGCTGCACTCAATATGCCAGCAAATTTGGAAGATTCAGCAGTGGCCACAGGACTGGAAAAGGTCAGTTTTCATTCCAATCCCAAAGAAAGGCAATGCCAAAGAATGCTCAAACTACTGCACAATTGCACTCATTTCACACCCTAGTAAAGTAATGCTCAAAATTCTCCAAGCCAGGCTTCAGCAATATGTGAACCGTGAAATCCCAGATGTTCAAGCTGGCTTTAGAAAAGGCAGAGGAACCAGAGATCAAATTGCCAACATCCACTGGATCATGGAAAATGGAAGAGAGTTCCAGAAAAACATCTGTTTCTGCTTTATTGACTATGCCAAAGCCTTTGATTGTGTGGATCACAATAAACTGTGGAAAATTCTGAAAGACATGGGAATACCAGACCACCCGACCTGCCCCTTGAGAAACCTGTATGCAGGTCAGGAAGCAACAGTTACAACTGGACATGGAAAAATAGACTGGTTCCAAATAGGAAAAGGAGTATGTCAAGGCTGTATATTGTCACCCTGCTTATTTAACTTCTGTGCAGAATACATCAAGAGAAACGCTGGACTGGAAGAAGCGCAAGCTGGAATCAAGATTGCTGGGAGAAATATCAATAACCTCAGATATGCAGTTGACACCACCCTTATGGCAGAAAGTGAAGAGGAATTAAAAAGCCTCTTGAAGAAAGTGAAAGAGGAGAGTGAAAAAGTTGGCTTAAAGCTCAACATTCAGAAAACGAAGATCATGGCATCTGGTCCCATCACTTCATGGGAAATAGATGGGGAAACAGTGGAAACAGTGTCAGACTTTATTTTGGGGGGCTCCAAAATCACTGCAGATGGTGACTGCAGCCATGAAACTAAAAGACACTTGCTCCTTGGAAGAAAAGACACTTGCTCCTATGACCAACCTAGACAGCATATTAAAAAGTAGAGACATTACTTTGCCAACAAAGGTCCTTTTAGTCAAGGCTATGGTTTTTCCAGTGGTCATGTATAGATGTGAGAGTTGGACTGTGAAGAAAGCTGAGCACCGAAGAATTGATGCTTTTGAACTGTAGTGTTGGAGAAGAGTCTTGAGAGTCCCTTGGACTGCAAGGAGATCCAACTAGTCCATTCTGAAGGAGATCAACCCTGGGATTTCTTTGGAGGGAATGATGCTGAAGCTGAAGGTCCAGTACTTTGGCCACCTCATGCAAAGAGTTGACTCACTGGGAACGACTCTGATGCTGGGAGGGATTGGGGGCAGGTGGAGAAAAGGACGACAGAGGATGAGATGGCTGGATGGCATCACTGACTCGATGGACGTGAGTCTGAGTGAACTCCGGGAGATGGTGATGGACAGTGAGGCCTGGCGTGCTGTGATTCATGGGGTCGCAAAGAGTTGGACACCGCTGAGCGACTGAACTGAACTGAACTGCGTTCGAAATATGTCGTTAGGTTGCTCATTCATGACAGGCAATTACCAAAAAAAAAAAAAAAAAAAAGACATTCTACAAACACTCTCTAAAGGAACTTCAAAACTTTCCACAAATCAGATTTATTTGAGCAATGCATTACCTACCCTTTAAAAATAATCCAAATTATTCTCTTTGCAGATTTGTAAGACAGATTATTTCTTCATAAAAGCAGGTACTGTATGTGTGCCATGGTTCTAGAAAAGTGCTTGTGTTTAATCAGAGTCTTCTCCCCAAGTTCAAAACTTAACTTAGGGACATAAAGGGAGATGTGTCCACTGGAGTCACACTGTAATGGGTCTAAGATGAGGTATAAGTTACCTGTGATTTAAATGAGAAGCAAAACATTGACACTTGCAAACTTAATTAAATCTCTTAAAAAAGAAGAGGTGGGATGCTGAATTGGAATTCACTATTTTAAAAAAAAATGAAAATTGTGCTCAGCTCAAGGCTGAAATTTTTCATGTTTGAAATTTAAATTTACATAGGTTCTGGCAAAAACCATCTGATATTTTGAAATTAAATGAACTTTTGTATAAATGGATAAGTTCCAAGACATAAGTGACTGAATGACGTAGTCAAGCATTATCTGTGCTCGCAACCTCCAACACCCAGCTTGGTACTTGGCTTACGAAGTGAAGTTAATCAGTTCAGTTCAGTCACTCAGTCGTGTCTCTTTTCGACACTATGGACTGCGGCCTGCCAGACCTCCCTGTCCATCACCAACTCCAGGAGTTTACTCAGGCTCATGTCCATTGAGTTGGTGATGCCATCCAACCATCTCATCCTCTGTCGTTCCCTTCTCCTCTCACCTTCAATCTTTCCCAGCATCAGGGTCTTTTCCAATGAGTCAACTCTTCGCATCAGGTGGCCAAAATATTGGAGTTTCAGCTTCAGCATCGGTCCTTCCAATGAATATTCAGGACTGATTTCCTTTAGGATTGACTGCTTTGATCTCCTTGCAGTCCTAGGGACTCTTAAGAGTCTTCTTCAGCACCACAGTTCAGAAGCATCAATTCTTTGGCACTCAGTTTTCTTTATGGTCCAACTCTCATATCCATACATGACCACTGGAATACCCATATCTTTGACTAGATGGGCATTTGTTGGCAAAGTAATGTCTCTGCTTTTTAATATGCTGTCTAGGTTGGTCATAGCTTTTCTTCCAAGGAGCAAGCATCTTTTAATTTCATGGCTACAGTCACCATCTTCAGTGATTTTGGAGTCCCCAAAAATAAACTCTATCACTGTTTTCAT
The DNA here is from genome assembly GCF_016772045.2 of Ovis aries. NCBI lineage: Eukaryota > Metazoa > Chordata > Mammalia > Artiodactyla > Bovidae > Ovis > Ovis aries. The sequence goes on from NC_056059.1 coordinate 106,506,298, forward strand.
TGTTTCCCCATGTATTTGTCATGAAGTGATGGGACCAGATGCCATGATCTTAGTTTTCCGAAGTTAATAAAATTTATTGAATAAATGTGAGGTTATATTTAAATGGTTATATACCTTAATACATTGAGTGTCTTAGTCCTTTCAGGTTGCTGTAATGAAGTATCATAGACTGGGTGGTTTATAAGGTCACTAGCTCCATTCATGATGGCTCCACACTCATGACGTAAACACCTATGAAGGCTATCACCTCCAAATACTATCTCATTGGGCATTAGATCTTCAACATGTGAGCCTGGGGAGGACACAGACAATAAGACCATAGCATGGAGTTTTATCTACAATTTCCAACAGAAAACTGTCTTACGAGGAACTATATTTTTACATTGTTTTTCCTCTGAATTAGTAAATGGAAAACCATAGTTCAGAGAAATAAAATGGTGATATGTTCAACAATCTCATTTATAGACAGAAACTCTGAAGAACATCTGAATATCATGTTTATCTCTATAAAGCCCTTTGGAGTCCAGGTTGGATTAAAAATGAATCATTCTAAGTGTGTAACAGTTAATACTCATATAACAGTTGTAATATTCCAGGTACTCTTCTGAGTGTTTCATGCGAACATGTTTAACACACAGCTCCAGTACAACTCTATCTATATCACTTAAAAAGCTAAAAACTGAGGCACAGAAAGTTTTAATTTTCCCAATATCAACAGGAAATGGCAGTTCTGGGCATCAGAACTCACACCATCTGGTTTATAAAGCACTGCTTGTATTGTTTCTCTGAAATCTAGCCCCAGAGTCCCTCTGCCTAACTGCCCTTTAAACAAGTTAAAGCTAATTAATCTCTAAACAGTGGACATTGTTACGTCTATGTTCATTTTTACTGTTGTTAGTTTTATTACTAATTACTCTGTTTCAGGAACTTACCTGAACTCTCTGGAATAATGGTCACCTAATTCTGGGAGATGGTGATGCTAATTCTATTTTATGCAGGACAACACAGAGGCAGTGAAAAGGTACCCAAAATCTCAAAGTGAGTAAGAGGCACAATTTGGATTTAAATCAAGGCAATTTTTTCCTCCCTCTGGCTACCAAGATGAAGGATGGATTTTAATTTTTCCAAACTACCAGCTTGCTGCTACTGCTACTGCTAAGTAGCTTCAGTGGTGTCCGACTCTGTGCGACCCCATAGACGGCAGCCCACGAGGCTCCCCCATCCCTGGGATTCTCCAGGCAAGAACACTGGAGTGGGTTGCCATTTTCTCCTCCAATGCATGAAAGTGAAAAGTGAAAGTGAAGTCGCTCGGTCGTGTCCGGCCCTCAGCGACCCCATGGACTGCAACCTACCAGGCTGCTCCGTCCATGGGATTTTCCAGGCAAGAGTACTGGAGTGGGGTACAATCGCCTTCTCCAATTACACGCTTGCTGATGTTTAACTTACAATTTACTGCAGATCCATCACCTCTCCTAAAATAGGAGGTGACAGCATTCAGAGAAACTGAGCTGCACCCGTGACTCATGGTGGTGGGTCATCCCTTGTTTTTCATTCTCAAAAAGGGCATCCTTCACACGCTTCTCTCTCCAGTCCCTTCCAGGGCTGGAGGTCTGTTCAAACTTGATTCTGTGCTGTTTCTTTTATTCTTCCTTCTCTCTTATTTTTGTAGTTAGTGTGTCAGTGTCTGTGTGTGCGAGTAGGGGTGGGCTGGGGTGAGGTCCCCCGGGCCCAAGTGTGTAGACACACACAGTCCTTATTTTCACAAGCCCTGTGAAATGAAGTGCCTTGGGGCATTTGTGGGCTGTTGCCTTGTTTGGCTTTCTTCTTCCTGCCGACAGCTAAAGCTGTGGTCTTTTGTTTGTGATTCTGTGTTTAGAGCCCCTGAGAAAGACTATAAAGTTGCCTGTGTGTCAAAGGCACATGGAATTGAACTGAAGGACTGCAAAGGGGCCTGGGGTGGTAGTGATTCCCGGGGTGACTCATGGAAGGAGCTTCTGAGGTTAATCAAGGAGGGGGTGGACACTGCCTCCTCCACAGTTTTGTTCAGAGATGGCTGGTGGGTATGTGTTTCTCACAAGTGAGCATTCTTTGATAGACTGAAGTTTCTCTGTTGGCAAAGGAGGAAAGCATCCCTGACTGTGCCTCTCTTACGCTCCTTGGGGCATGATTCACCCTGTCATGACACCCTGGCTGTCAGTCCTGGTCTTCTGATCCGTGAGGGCCAGGAAAGGCCTGCAGGACTCTGAAATCCTCCTCCAACCTGTCTGTAAATTCCCAGGGAGCCCTGCATCTCAAGTTACTTCTAGCTCCAAAATGCTGCCCCTTCCCCGGGCAATGTGTGTGCCTTACTTTTGCTCATTTCAAAAGTGAAACTCAACCTTGTCCTCAAATTCCAAACAAGAAAGCAAGCACTGCAGTAATATAAACAACAAATTATTCCTAAGTGAAGACACTTACCAGGAGGAAGGGTATTTTGAAGAAATGGATTTGTGTTGCAGAAAGGTATGGAAATTATGTTTTTTTCTTTAAAGTTTATTTATTTTTAGTTGGCTTTCTAGGTGGCACTAGTGGTAAAGAACCTGCCTGCCAATGTAGGAGACATAAGAGATGCAGGTTCAATCCCTGGGTCGGGAAGATCCCCTGGAGGAGGGCATGGCAACCCTCCAGAGTTTATTTCTTAAAATCACCACTGTCTCTTTACCTGGGTGACCCAAGGGACCATCTAGAAGATTCTATGGCTCAGAGTAAACACATAGATGGGATTGTGAGACAGGAATTTCATTCTTCCTGTCTTTGCTCTTTACACAGTCAGCAGCTGGCCAGTGTTTCCAGACTGTGGAGGTGTGGTTAACAACAACAAGATGTTCATCTCTACTAGAGAAGGCTTTTCAAGTAACCCCTTATCAGGTAACTTGTTTCAGTGACAATTACACTGGCGGAAAAGTTGGCCATACATTTGGAATTTGATTGCATTTTTGTAGCATGCATTATGGTTTATAGAAGGAAGTTGTGCCTGTAGGGTGATGCCAAGTCCATCTGTGTGCTCTCTTTGGTCTTCTTGGCCCTTCTGACTGGGGGGGGATGCAAGTAGCTTCCCAATCAGCAGGTTCAAATTCCTTTTTGATGACTGGTTGGAGAAAATTATTTTTTGATGACACCATTTGATATAGAAACCTCCATGAACTCAGTATAATGAGGTTAAATACATGAGGGAGCCAACTGACAAAAAGCTCAAATCAGATGCTTCTGACCTAGGTCAGACTACATATTATTGTAATATTGGCATAGACCATCTCTGTTGAGTTCTGTGGTCCAAGGTCTATACAAGCATTTTACTTATTTCATAAGGTAGCTGCCGCTGCTGCTGCTAAGTCACTTCAGTCATGTCCGACTCTGTGTGACCCCATAGACGGCAGTCTACCAGGCTCCTCTGTCCCTGGGATTCTCCAGGCAAGAACAGTGGAGTGGGTTGCCATTTCTTTCTCCAATGCATGAAAGTGAAAAGTGAAAGGGAGGTGGCTCAGTCGTGTCCAACTCTTCGCGAGCCCATGGACCACAGCCTACCAGGCTCCTCTGTCCATGGGATTTTCCAGGCAAGAGTACTGGAGTGGGGTACCATCACCTTCTCCGCATAAGGTAGCTATGAACTTCAATCTTACAGATGAGAACACTGGAGTCAGCAAGGTGAGAAATTTGCCTGGCATCACTGTCTGCTTAAATTTGCCAGAACTAGAACCCGCTCAAAGAATCCTAATGAAAGGCAATGCCAAAGAATGCTCAAACTACTGCACAGTTTCACTCATCTCACATGCTAGTAAAGTAATGCTCAAAATTCTCCAAGCCAGTTTTCAGCAATACATGAACCGTGAATTCCCACATGTTCAAGCTGGTTTTAGAAAAGGCAGAGGAACCAGAGATCAAATTGCCAACATCCACTGGATCATGGAAAATGGAAGAGAGTTCCAGAAAAACATCTATTTCTACTTTATCGACTATGCCAAAGCCTTTGACTGTGTGGATCACAATAAACTGTGGAAAATTCTGAAAGACATGGGAATACCAGACCACCTGACCTGCCTCTTGAGAAACCTGTATGCAGGTCAGGAAGCAACAGTTAGAACTGGACATGGAACAACAGACTGGTTCCAAATAGGACAAGGAGTACGTCAAGGCTGTATATTGTCACCCTGCTTATTTAACTTCTATGCAGATTACATCATGAGAAACGCTGGATTGGAAGAAGCACAAGCTGGAATCAAGATTGCCGGGAGAAATATCAATAACCTCAGATATGCAGTTGACACCACCCTTATGGCAGAAAGTGACGAGAAATTAAAAAGCCTCTTGATGAAAGTGAAAGAGGAGAGTGAAAAAGTTGGCTTAAAGCTCAACATTCAGAAAACTAAGATCATGGTATCTGGTCCCATCACTTCATGGCAAATAGATGGGGAAACAGTGGAAACAATGTCAGACATTATTTTTTGGGGCTCCCAAATCACTGCAGATGGTGATTGCAGCCATGAAATTTAAAAGACGCTTACTCCTTGGAAGGAAAGTTATGACCAACCTAGATAGTATATTCAAAAGCAGAGACATTACTTTGCCAACAAAGGTCCATCTAGTCAAGGCTATGGTTTTTCCAGTGGTCATGTATAGATGTGAGAGTTGGACTGTGAAGAAGGCTGGGTGCCAAAGAATTGATGCTTTTGAACTGTGGTGTTGGAGAAAACTCTTGAGAGTCCCTTGGACTGCAACGAGATCCAACCAGTCCATCCTAAAGGAGATCAGTCCTGGGTGTTCATTGAAGGGACTGATGCTAAAGCTGAAACTCCAGTACTTTGGCCACCTCATGCAAAGATTTGACTCATTGGAAAAGACTCTGATGCTGGGAGGGATTGGGGGCAGGAGGAGAAAGGAATGACAGAGGATGAGATGGCTGGATGGCATCACTGACTCGATGGACATGAGTCTGAATGAACTCTGGGAGTTGATGATGGACAGGTAGGCCTGGCGTGCTGCAATTCATGGGGTTGCAAAGATTCGGACTCGACTGAGCAACTGAATTGAACTGAACTGAACTGAGAACCCTCTCAGCCATTTGATGCTTCAGAGATACCACTCTGTCTCCCTGTAGCTTGGAGCTGTGCTTTATTAACACTAATGATAATGACTTCTATTTGCATTGATTTAAAAGTCAATGAGCTGGGGGTGAACCAGTGGCTTTGAGGGATCCCCTGGTGGCTCAGACAGTGAAGAATCTGCCTGCAATGCAGGAGACCTGGGTTCGGTCTCTGGGTCAAGAAGATCCCCCAGAGAAGGAAATGGCAACTCACTTGAAAATTGATGGTCTACAGTACATGGGTCACCAAGAGTTGGATATAACTAACACAACTAACACACACAGTGACTTTGAGCAAATGGCTGATTGTAGTTGTTTTACTGGAACCAGGTAATACAAGAAGTGAGTACTCGCTCACTCTGCAGTCTGAGGATGTATGGTTCTGGTGGTGGGTGTGATTCAGATTTGGGAAAAACAGGGTTTACTGATATTGGTGTAAGTCAGGTGTCAACCCAGATATGGAACCCTGAAGAAAGATATCTATTTTTCCACTGCAAGTACTTAAAATGCAAGACCATCTCAGGCTGAGAGGACCTTGAACAAGACCCTAATGGAGAGCTCCACTCTGGGTCAGTTGAGGGGCCATCCTTGACATTCATCTCCTCAATGGGAATCCCCACCCTTTAGAACTTCAATAAAAAGAAAATTCACTTCAAGAGTTTCCCCCGGTCAAAATGAAGATGCTCTGTGGTCTACGTACTTCGACTCTTCGCAACACCATGAATTGTAGCCTGTCAGGCTCCTCTGTCCATGGGATTCTCCAGGCAAGAATACTGGAGTGTGGTGCCATTTTCTACCCCAGAGAATATCTGACGCAGGGACTTAACCCATATCTCTTGCATCTCCTGCGCTGGCAAGTGGGCAAATGGGTTCTTTACCACTGAGCCACCTAGGAAGTCCAGGGGAGCTGGTGGAAGGTTGGTGAATGATGTTTAAGGGGGTCCCCTCAGACTAAGACTTGGAAAGTTGGGTAGTAGTGTTTTCTAGAACTGTCCTGTCGGGCACCACCTGGGCATTGGTCTGGAGTCTACAGATGATAAAAGGAAGGAGGTTGAACCTGGATTCACCATCTGCTTTGAGCAAATTACTTAGATTATTTTTTTAATTACATGAAATTGCAAAATGCCTGATGAACAGAAAGGCTCAAGGGCTTTTAGCTCAATGTCTTATTTAGTTTGTGACTATATCAGCTTCAACATTTGGAGAGGAGTGGAGAGGAGTCGCCTTCCAGACCACAACAGAGCAGGTGCTTCCTATCAGAGCTCCATCAAGATGGTTGACTGTGGGCGGGGAGGAGGGTTTGCCCATTTCTCTGATGGTCCCAGGGGAGGAGAGAAAGAGGCGCAGTGATGTCAGAGCTCCAGTGGAGAGGAAATGAGGACTAAAGCACCAGGGAAGACTTCACAGCCCACTTCTGGGGTCATGAGGAGAGAGGGTGGAGGACCGATGGGGACAGCAGAGGTGAAGGAGGTTGGAAGTAGGCTTTAAGGATAATGAGATCAGTCCAGTTCAGTCACTCAGTTGTGTCCGACTCTTTGCAACCCCATGGACTGCAGGACACCAGGCTTCCCTGTCCATCACCAACTCCCAGATCTCACTTAAACTCTTGTCTATCCAGTCAGTGATGCCATCCAAGCATCTCATTCTCTGTTGTCCCCTTCAATATCATTGACTCCAGCCAATATCAGGATTCCAGTCAGGATCTCAGGGCTGAGTTGGTCCCACCTCCAGCCTTCAAGAGAATCTCTTATCTGGGTCTTATCTGGGTCAGGGGATCCTTGAATTCTCCCCACCAGCCTGATAGGGATGAATCCTTCAGAACCAGGGGGATAGGCCCAGCACTTTCCCTTCCTTCTCGGGGAGGTATTGCTGTTATTCAGTCACTAAGTCGTGTCCTACTTTTTTTGATCCCATGGACTGCAGTATGCCAGGCTTCCCTGCCCTTCGCTATCTTCTGGAGTTTGATCAAACTCATGTCCATTGAGTTGGTGATGCCATCTATCCTCTCATCCTCTATGATCCGCTTCTCCTCCTGCCTTCAATCTTTCCCAGTATTAGGGTCTTTTCCAATGAGGGTGCCTGTTCTATTTCCTGTGATCCTCAGCACCACACACAGTGCTTTTCACATTGCAGGTGCTTGAGACATCTTTGTGTGATGAAAGAATCACCACACTTCTATTGTGTAAATACCTTAACACTATGAAGATTATTATTATTGTTTAAGATTATTAATAAATATTAAGATTATTAATTATTATATAATTATAATTATCATGATTATTAATAATAAAAATAATTATTATTGATTAAGATTATTATTATTGTTCAGGTATATGAACACCTATGTGACCTGGTCTATAGGTGATTTTATTTCAATGATTTTATTTCATTGACCTTCATAGCAAATACTATGAGGTTAAGTAGGGAATGGGGACATGAGTTCTACGGTGGGTAGAAATGTGATCTTTCCTCCCCAAAAGATATTCAAGTCATCACCCCTGGGAACATGTGAATGTGACCATCTTTGAAAATAGGGTGTTGACAAATATAATTGCCTTAAGAGGAGGTCATAGAAGTTGGGTGGGTACTAATTCAGTGAATATCATTCTTATAAGAAGAGGAGTGCAAACAGAAACACACAAGGACATCCTCAAATGAAGACAGAGATGGAATGGAGTGGTGCAGCAGGAGGGCAGTCACCAGAAGCAGGGGGAGAGGCCAGATTCTGCCCTGGTGACAAAGAAGGAACGGACCCTGGGCCACCTTGACCTAGGTCCTGAGCAGTGAGAGAACAAACATATGTCTGTCGTTTCAAACCACCTGTTTGAAATTTTCAGCCTCAAGAGATTAATGAAGGCTCAGAAGGGTTAAGAGGCTTGTTTGTCACAGTGAAGTCAGGGGTCTGGTGAGGATTTACAAAGTCACCACATCCAGTCTCAGTCCTATACACGATTTCTGCCTCCTGGTCTAGTTATTTTTTATTGCCCAGGATCCTCTTTAACCCTATATGTAAAACAGCAAAAGAGACGCAGATGTAAAGAACAGACTTTTGGACCCTGTGGGAGAAGGTGAGGTGGGATGATTTGAGAGAATAGCATTGAAACATGTATATTATCATATGTGAAACAGATCACCAGTCCAGGTTTGATGCATGAGACAGGGTACTCAGGGCTGGTGCCCTGGGATGACCCTGAGGGATGGGATGGGGAGGGAGGTGAGAGGGAGGTTCAGGATGGTGAACACATGTACACCCGTGGCTGATTCTTGTCAATGTATAGCAAAACCACTACAATATTGTAAAGTAATTAGCCTCCAATTAAAATCAATTAATTAAAAAAATGCACCCAGCAATGACTTCCTGGAAATCTCTGTGCTGTCCCCTGCAAGAAAGGCTTTCATTCACAAGTGCTGTTTGGCTCTCTCTCTCTTTTTTTTTAATTAGGATAATCTAGATTTTTAAAAAAATGTTTGTTTTATATTGGAGTATAGAGGATCCTGGGTTTCCCTGGTGGCTCAAATGGTAAAGAATCTGCCTGCACTGTAGGAGATCCGGGTTTGATCCCTGGGTCGGGAAGATTCCCTGGAGAAGGGAATGGCAACTCCAGTATTCTTGCCTGGAGAACCCCATGGACAGGGGAGCCTGGCAGGCTACAGTCTATCGGGCTGCAAAAGAGTGGGACACAACTTAGAGAAAGAACAACAACAGACAGTTGCCCAGTGTTGGCTGAAGCTGGCTTGAAGTGCGAAAGATAAATATTTCTGTTGCAGTGTGAGGGCTTGTGTGTGTCTTCTTTTGTCTTGTTTTTCATCTTCCTTTTAAAGAAGAAGAACTAATACAAAGAACTGATAATATGCAGAAAAAAATGTTGAAAGCGGGCCAGAGGTCAAGTCGCGTGAGGTTAACACCCTCATTTAGGCTTCCAGGCCTTTTCCTGTATGTTGTACTGATGTGAGAAGAAAATCCACAGTTTAAACATTTAGTTTAAATGTTTAAATGTTCAGTTTTCCCCAGATCCAAAGAATAATGGAGGCCATGGTAGAGAAAGAAAGCTAGGAGTTCTCAGAAATATTGTAAAATATTCTCAGAAAAATTGTAAAATAAATAGGATTTTAAGAGAAGTCAAGAAAGAAAAAAATGAATCTAATATATGGCTCATGGATAGAGAAAATGAATACGTGTGGAGGAAAATCCCATGAACAGGGGAGCCTGGCAGGCTACAGTCTATGGACTCTGTGGGAGAACTTCTGAGTTGCAGTTTTCTCATCTGTAAAATAGGCTGGTGGCTGCACCTTCCTCACAGATTTTCATGAGTGTTAAGTGAGGCCATAGATGTGACGAGCTGACTCAGCCTTACTTAGTAAGTGCTCAGAGTTAGCCCTTATGGTTATTTGAGGCTGTCTCTTAGGTTTCCTCAAACTTCTGGGAATCCTGGAATGTGGACTGCACTCGGTGAGGAACGAGAGGAAGGTCGGTTGGGTGGTGTGGGTTTCCTCCACACGTATCCATTTTCTCTTTCTCTCCAGTAGAGGAAGAGCAGGGACCCTAAGGGTCAGTGAGAGGGAGATGCAGGTGCTGGCTTCATGGGATGACCTTGGCAGGCACACTGGCACCATTTTGATAGACTAGATGACATTGTACTACCCTGTCAGCTAGGCTCATTCCTACCTTGAATTCTTGGGCAGAGCTGCTTTCATTTTTCTCTTCCCCTCCTAATAATCCCTGCCATATACTTGTCTCTTACGGAGGTTAAGACTTTCCAGGGCTCTGCTCTATTTCTCTCTCTACCTGGGAAGGGCTTCAGGGAGGGATCACTTCCCCATTTACAACTTGGATTCACTTCCTCATTCACCAAACATGTATTGAACACCCTTGCTAGTCCCAATTCTAGGCACCGATGATGTAATAATAAGAGAATTGGTTCTACCCTCGTAGAACTGCTGGTCAAGTGGGCAGGGGAGACAGACAGTAAACAAAGGCAGAAACCTCAGAGAAGGATGCTCTCGACTCTGCTTCGATCTGATGCTTTATTCTGAGTCATGGTAGAAATTCAGTGAAGGAGGGATTAGTGTTTTTTTTTTTTTCCCTGTGAGGACCAGATAAGCAGAACAAAGGTGCAATTGGATGACACCTGCTCCAAGCAAGAAGTAAGGTTTTTGAGCTTCACCTCCAATGAGAACATTTCCTGAGTTCCTTGAAAGGCTGGAGGTGAGCAGGTGGGGTTTCTAAGGTAGAAGTGACAATGCTGAAGAGGTTTCCTCTAATTCTGTGTGCGCCGCAGCAGGTTTCTCAACAGGCTTTGTTTAAGACATTGCTGGACATTTAGGGTGGTGCTGGCGGTAGTTTAGTTGCTAAGTTGTGTCCAACTCTTGCAACCTCATAGATTGTAGCCCACCAGGCTCCTCTGTCTATGGGATTCTCCAGCCAGAATACTGGGGTGAGTTGCTCTTCCCTTCTCCAGGGGATCTTTCTGATCCAGATCGAACCCAGATCTCCTTCACTGCAGGCAGATTCTTTGCCATCTGAGCCAACAGGGAAGCCCATGAAGGAGCAAACTATGTGTTAAATATTGTTCCCAGGCATGTCTGGGAACAAGTCTTTGATTGAGGCTTCTCATCATCTCCATGGAGATGAGGAAAGGAAGACAGAAAAAGGCAGCATCACTTAGCTGGACCAAGCCAGAGTAGGAGTGCAAGTTCACTTGACAGTCAGTCTTTACCTTTTCAAATACACCATCCTAGTTACACGTCTTCTGTTTTAGTCCAGAACTGCCTCTGAGTACAGAACAAAAAGATCACAAAGAAATAATTAAAAACGGACCTAGCCCTGGGAGGAAGAGACAGAGAAGCTGTGAGAAACTTGAACTTGACTTTAGACAAGTGAGCTTACGCATGGAGAGCACCCCAGGCAGGGAGGAGATTGGTTTCATCTGTCCAGAAGGCATCCGTCAATATCACATCCACCCTCCCAGCTCCTTTTCCTCTGCAGGATATGCCATTTTCTGCATATCCATGTTGATCTAAGCTAACACATGAATGTCAAACTTATTCTCATTAATTTTAATTTTATAACATTTTTCTCCATCCTGTATAAAACTTCTCTTTGAATGTTATAATCTGTTCAGCATGGGTACATTCATAGTGATTATTTAACCTTGGCTAATTTTTTGAATACTTCCCTCCAAAGCTCCCTGCACACCGTTCTGCAGTAACACAGCCTTCCAAGTAGAGTAATCAAGATTTCCTGTGATATGATGTCTTTCTTCATTTGTTCCATGTCTCTTCATTATTTGATCCTTTTTTATTTTAGGAAGTGGGAGCAAAAGATTTAAATTGAACATCAGCAATGAAGAAAAACTTAAATTCAGACCAGGGACAAATGTATATAGGCCTGAATGTGCTGTAATCCTTGGAGAACAATGGAAAATATCCTGGATGTTAAAAAGGATATGAATGAACAATGATCAAGAAGGGAAAAAAAAAAATTGGACTTAGTTGGAAATCTCAGATTTTTTTTAAACTTCATTTCTTTTTAACTTTTTATTCAGTTGCTCAGTTGTATCTGACTTTGCCACCTCATGGACTGCAGCATGCCAGGCTTCCCTGTCCTTCACCATCTCCCAGAGCTTTTCAACCTTGGGAAAGTCATTTATGTTCTCTGAAATAGAGTTTCTCTGTTTTTTTGTTTTTGTTTTTGTTTTTTTTTCCTCACATCAGTTCAGTTCAGTTCAGTCCCTCAGTTGTGTCTGACTCTTTGCGACCTCATGCACTGCAGCACGCCAGGCCTCCCTGTCCATCACCAACTCCCGGAGTTCACTCAGACTCACGTCCATTGAGTCAGTGATGCCAAACAGCCATCTCATCCTCTGTCGTCCCCTTCTCCTCCTGCCCCCAATCCCTCCCAGCATCAGAGTCTTTTCCAATGAGTCAACTCTTCACATGAAGTGGCCAAAGTACTGGAGTTTCAGCTTCAGCATCATTCCTTCCAAAGAAATCCCAGAGCTGATCTCCTTCAGAATGGACTGGTTGGATCTCCTTGCAGTCCAAGGGACTCTCAAGAGTCTTCTCCAACACCACAGTTCAAAAACATCAATTCTTCTACAAAAAGAATGCTATATAATTACATAGTCATTATTAAGATTGTAAAAGTGCAAACTCAAGTAAAACCATACACCATAGATTTGGGAAAGCTGGACTTTGGACCCATATTATATCCAGCATCAAAATTATATTCATCCCACAAAATCACAGTCAAGAAGATTACTAGAATGTATAAGGCATCAAGATCAAGGCGGACAGTAGGTCTTAGCCAGGTAAATAGAAATCAGAACAGAAATGCCAATAGGTGCTGATCTCAGGCCACTATGAGCATGGAAACAGGGAGGATAGGGTTAAGTCAATGTTAGGCCTAGATTCAGAGCATCCTGTACTTGCCAGTCTTCAGTCATTGAGATTTCCAATTGCATGAGTCAAAGACTTATTCAATGCTTTCATTAAGAATCCATCCATCCATCTACCCATTCATTCACCTGCCCATCCATCCATCTATCTGCCCACCCATCTACCCTCCACTCATTCATCCATCCATCCATCCATCCGCCCACCCCCCCACCCACCCATCCATCTACCATCCATCAGTCCAATTACTCATCTGATGTATACAGAGCTCTTTTTAAATGGCAGGTGAGTGATACAGGCAAGTGTTACAATTCTGTGCAAACTGGCTCAGTTCCTGTTTGCTTAGAGTTTATAACATGATGAGGTCTCAAAAATTATTAACACAGTGTTGTGTTAGTCACTCAGTCTTGTCCTACTCTTTGCAACCCCAGTGAGTGTTGTCCGTCAGGCTCCTGTGCCCACAGAATTCTCCAGGCAGGAATACTGGGGTGAGCTGCCATTTCCTTCTCCAGGGGATATTACTGACCTAGGGATCAAACCTGCTTGTCCTGCTGGGCAGGCAGATTCTTTACCTCTGAGCCACCTGGGAAGCCCCCCTGTAAGGTGGACTTCTACTTTTAACTTCCTGTGCACTTAGAATATCTCCCACAAAGAGAGATCTTGGGGTGATCACTCATGCATCCAGAGAGTCTTGGATGAGGGTCTTCAGGAGAACAGGTCAATGATCTAGAATTTCTCTCCTGCCATTTTATTAAGCGTAGTTTGCAATTAGCCTTTGAACAATACTACTCTCTGACATATTTTAATTGTTAAAAATTATATAATCAAAATCTCCATTAAAATAAGTAGGCGTCATTAATGGTACAATTAGGTTAACATGACAGAGCTTTAGGGAAATTGAGTTTGCTGTTTTCCTCTCCTTCCATCTCTCTCTCTCTTTCTATTCTTTCTTTTTTCTCCTTCCTTCCTCCCTTTTCATTTCTTCTTTCTTTCTGTCTCCTGTATATGTGAATTGTGGGTGTGAGTTTGTGTTTGTATGTGTGTTTGAGAAGAATAACAAAAATACAACAGGCACTCAGCATTTTACTATAGGTCTGATTCTTGGTCAGGTAATAATACTATGCTTTTCTTTTTTGGGGTCTTATTCATGAGAAGCAAAGACTCCCCATTGCTCTTAAATCAATCTCAAGAAATTACCAAAAGAAACAGAGATTGGACTTCACATTTCCTAGATCTGCACTTCATCGCCGCCTTTGTTCTTTCTTTAAATAATCGTTTTACCTTTAATGAGACAGTGGCACACAGTAGAGAGAGTAAAGGCTTTGAAATCAGAGGCTTAATGCAAATCCTGATTCAGGCACTTTCTAGTGGTTTGATTTCTTGTTTCTCTTTCTCCATCTGGCCCTCAAACTCATTCATTTAATTGAACTTTCACAAACACTTACTGAACACCTTCTTATGCACTATTAGGTACTGAGAATAAAGCAGTGGAGAGGATTGTTTCTCAGTGTACTTACAGTCAAATTTTTCATTTTGTGTATTTTCTGCAATGTTGGAGAACTCTTTTCTCTCAGGTATACGCAATGCATGATGTCATCCAAATCCATAGCCACCACGTAGAGATGAATTCCTGATGTTATTTGTAGTTCTCCTTGAAAAAACACCCTGTGATTTTAATCTCCCTTGGCCTTTTTCATCTGGTTGTCCACAAAAACACATTATGGTGTCACACAGAGTCGGACACGACTGAAGCGACTTAGCAGCAGCAGCAGCAACAGCAGCAGCAGCAGAGCTTCTGACAGACATGCCAGCTCTTTCTTCTCACAACAGGTGAGACCACACTGGTACTTAAAGTTGCTGCTGCTGCTGCTGCTAAGTCGCTTCAGTCGTGTCCGACTCTGTGCGACCCCATAGATGGCAGCCCACCAGGCTTCCCCGTCCCTGGGATTCTCCAGGCAAGAACACTGGAGTGGGCTGCCATTTCCTTCTCCAATGCGTGAAAGTGAAAAGTGAAAGTGAAATTGCTTAGTCGTGTCCGACTCTTAGCGACCCCATGGACTGCAGCCCACCAGGCTCCTCCGTCCATGGGGTTTTCCAAGCAAAAGAGTACTGGAGCGGGGTGCCATTGCCTTCTCCATACTTAAAGTTAGCTGTAGCCATATAACTTCTTTTAGCCTAATAACTGTGTACCTGTTGGGTGGGAGTTATAAGAATCAGTGCAACTAGCAAAGCTCCTGAGATGGACATACAGCATGTGTGGGAAAGGAGTTTTTATTTATAAAGGAAGTGTGTGTGTGTGTGTGCGTGCGCACGTGCGTGCGTCTGATACAGCATAACCTTATCTGTACTGATAATTCTTCCACTCTCCACGTCTCTGCATCTGCTGTTTCTGACTCCTCTATTGCACATGAGGGTGGAAGAAAGAAAAGAAAGTGGTCCAGTTTTATATCTCCTGCACTCTCCCTTAAAGGGCCTTTGACGTGGCAAAAGTCTAAATGCTGAGTGTTCCCTCATGGGGAATTGGAGGAGTTTCTTATAGTGCCATGGCTGTCCTTTTTTAGTAATTTACTAAGAAGGGTGATGCTTGATTCTACTAACGTCTTTTGACTCCACCCTTGTATGTGCTTCTGGTAAAATTCCTCCAGTCATTTTCTGCTGCTGTCTGCTGGCCCCTGCAGGCAGACCTTCTGAAGAAGGTCTACTTGAGGCAAGCCTAATCTAGCTGCTCTCCGAGACCTCCTCCAGACACACAGGAAGCGTGCTCTTGCTGCATTGTTGGGGAGGTGCTGTTCCCACCCAGCTGTCTGTCCTTTTTCTGCTGCTGGAGCAGCTCCAGCTACTCTTCCATGTGGGCGAGGGTCCAGCACCACCCCTGTGCCCTGCCACTCTTTAAGGCATGACTCAGTGCCTTAGAAAGCTCTCATTGCACTTTGTGGATTCCAGTGTCAAGAGTGGACCTCAGGGCCTCCTCACCCACCTGTTCTCACCTCCCCAGAGAGAAGAGGAAAATTGCCTCTACCCTCCATCTAGACTGATGACTTTATTGAAAAAAATTCTCCAATCGAGCTGCTTGCTGACTTTCTGGGCTGTTCTTGTGAACGACTAGGTTGGTAACGAGTTTGGGGTCTCAGGATTTGGTTTGTCCATCTCTCAGAAGAGCTGGCAGAGATGGGCTTATATCCCGTTAATAGTCGCTGTTGCTTAGTCGCTAAGTCGTGTCCAACTCTTTGCGACCCACCAGGCTCCTCTGTCCATGGGATTTCCCAGGCAAGAATACTGGAGCTGGTTGCCATTTCCTTCTTCAGGGGATTTTCCTGACCCAAGGAGCAAACTCATGTCTCCTGCTTGGCAGGCAGATTCTTTACCACTGAGCTATCTGGGAAGCCTCACCCCACCACCCACCTTGATAGTACATATGGACAATTAACCTCTATTTTCCCAGCTTTGGGATCTCAGTAGAAATTACAGAGACACACATATCCATTTACCACTTCACAGAGATTTAAAAGATTACCATATGTCCCAGGAGAGGTAAGAAATTCCGTGTGAACAAAGTCAGTGTTTTTTCAGCTGGAAAAGAGATGGTGTGGGGATGAGCAGGCAGCCTGGACCTAGCAGTAAAACATGTATTGTCCTGTTTTCCTTGATGCCTGGTGCCCTATCTTCTATTCCATCTTGTTCTGAACTTATGGGGGTTCACAGTGCAACTCAGGTCATACCTCTTTCCTCAGTGTCATTTTTATTACCTGTAGTAGGTTAACTAGTGTTCCCCCATTCTCCGAAATCCACACTTACTCAGGACTTCAGATTGTGACTTTATTTTGAAATAGGGTTTTTGAAAATGTAATTAAATTAATATGAAAGCATACTAGATTAAAGTGGGTTTTCCAGGGGCTGGTATTCTTATAAGACAGAATTGGACCCAGAGAAGAGTACCATGTGCAGATGGAGGCAGGGATTGGAGTGATGCTGTTACAAGTCAGTGATCACCAAGGATGTCCAGGAACCAAAAGAAGTTGGAAGAAGCAAAGGGGATTCTCCCATAAGGCCTCTGGACAGACAATAACCCTGCTGATAGCTTCATTTGAGCTTCTGGCCCCTGGAATCATGAGAGAATACATTTCTGTGGTTTGAAGCCACCCAGTTTGTGGAAGCTTGTTATACTAACTGCAGGAAATATATATTGTCATGTATCTATTTTCTATTTCCCCCTCCAACTAGAACAAGTCCTTCAGATGGTAGGAGTCTGGTTCTGATTTCTCTTTGGGTTTCACCAACGTAGTACATTGATATGGAGGTATTTATCATGTTTGCCGCAATAAAAGCATTAATATCCAGTTGATGATTAGCTTTAACTTGAAATCACTTCACAACAAAATGGAAATTTATAACAGACACAGAAGTGTGAATGAAAAGAATGAATCATTACATGTTATTACCTCCTACTATTGTTTCTGCCTCATGATAGATCCCCTCTCCCGTTAATTTCAGATTCTCACTCAATTATCTAGGTCAATTCATATTCTTTAGAAAGAGTTTACATCTCTGGTCAACCCATTTATGATTCATCTGAAGGAGTGAATGGATTTTAAAAAAATGGAGTGAAATACAAATTATTTTGAAACTGCAAGTAAACAGGAACTTATTAAAAATAACTTGGATAATGGATTTAGGAGAATGTAATTTCATTTCAATTTACTTGCAGAGTGCTAATTATTCAATTATTGGAGACACACAAAAGGAAAGATAACGTGGATCTTCAATAACAAGTGCTTTACATACTTTATTTCTGTGACTTTCTCAGAGAAAGGTACTATGCCTAAAACCCTTATTTCATCGCGTTTTTACCTTAAACATATATTTAAAAATATATATCTGCTACTTAGGCAGAAAGGATCTTTTTGAGGTAAAATGGCATACAATAAAAAGGAAATTGTGTTTATCATATGAAGTGGTGTCAATTAAAAATGAGGAAAGGAGGATAAAAATTACCAAAGCAACAGAGATGTGAGAATTTTCTAAAAAGAAATTAAATACATTCATTTTGCCCACTGTTTGCATTGTAGATATTGTCTACATGAACATGTATGAAAACCAAGAAAGAAGTGGAGGAAAACATACCTGATTTGCACTAGAAACTTTAAGGTCCCAAGTTCAATGTCTTGGGTAGAATATTAAGGTCACAAATGTCACCTCTGAATTATCACAAACTCCCTGTTTAGGGGCTCAGATTAATGAGGCCTGGCTGCACGTGTGAAAATGGGAAAATATTACACGGGCAGTGTTTCCTTCTTTCTTTTCTAATAAGTCATTCCCAGATGGTAAGCCGCACCCCCAGAGACTGGAGTTTTCAAGTTGTGTTAATTTTTTTTTCCTTCGTACTTCCTGCTGATCGATAGTGCTACCAAAAGCTGATTTCTGCAATGAATACAGTTTAGCTAATGAGGAAGTAGGCAGCACTTCTCTGTGAATTATGGATCGTGTGCTGAGAAGAAGCCTGCTCCATATGTCACTTTCATCTGAGTGAGTGAAGAGAAGATGCATATTATTATTTTGTTTTAGCCAGAATGGCTTACATGCATAGCTGGCTGTCTAGATTTGGGGCTGGTTATGAGGATGGGTAAGTAATCTTTGTAAATTTATACTTTACGCCCAGAAAATGGTACCAGCTAGTGCAAGTCAGGAAATTAGGGTCCTGCTCCAGTTTCTTCCCTTATTTTCTTTCTCTTATTTCCAAGAGTGACCTTGGGCCAGGTGTTTGATCCTTAGAAGTGGCAAAAGATTCTCTCCTGACCAAATTTTAGCCAGGCTCTGCTGAGCATTCTTCTTGACTATACTGGACCACTCCCCCTATTGCAATGCTATAGTGCTGGTTAGAATCTGCTCTTGCCAGAGACCATAGTTGTTTTTCTGGAAGAGGTGGATAATAACCAAAGTTCTCATCAGCTCTGGTATTTTTTGATTCAATATATTCATTTCCAGGATCAATTCTGTGTGGAATTTGGCACCTGTGTCCTGAGGTTTCCTCAACCCCCTTAGCAAAGAGAGTTGGCCTTTGTGAATCTGCCTCATCTAAAAGTAAAACCCTGCCATTGTCCTTTGCCAAAAACCCATTGAATGAAATTCCTTACATTGCTGCAAATTCTCCAAAGTCCTGGGAGGCAGGAAATAGAACCAGTTGGGAAGGTCAAAGATAGCATTAAGCACTAGCATTAAAAATTTTTTTATTTATTTTTAATTGGAAGATAATTGCTTTATAGTATTATGTTGGTTACTGACATACTTTAACATGAATCAGCCATAGGTAAGCATATATTCCCTCTCTCTTGAACCTCCCTCCCACCTTGCATCCCATCCTACCCCTATAGGTTGTCACATGGATGACTTCTGCTTGGAAAGTAAATATTGGAATAAAAAAGTGGAATAATTCCTCCCACTCCTCATAGGAGAAGCCAGCATACTAGGTGGGCTCACTCAGATTTCACGGGGATAGTAAGAAGCAATATTGTTGTCCTCTGCCTAGTTTTCCTTGTTGTTCAGTCTTTAAGTCATGTCTAACTCTTTGCAACCCGACGGATTGCAGTATTCTGCGCTTCCCTGTCCTTCACTATTTCCTGGAGCTTGCTCAAATTTATGTCCATTGAGTTGATGATGCCATCCAACCATCGTACCTTCTGTTGTCCCCTTTTCCTCCTGCCTCAATCTTTCCAAGCATCAGAGTCTTTTCCAATCAGTTGGCTCTTCACACTGAGTGGCCAAAGTATTGGAGCTTCAGTTTCAGCATTTCTTTCCAATGAATATTCAGGGTTGATTTCCTTTGGGATTGACTGTTTTGATCTCTGTGCAGTCCAAGGGAACCACAAGAGTCTCCTCCTGCACTACAATTTGAAAGCATCAATTCTTTGGTACTGAGCCTGCTTTATAGTCCAACTCTCACATCCATACATGACCTCTGGAAAAACCATAGCTTTGACTAGATGGTCCTTTGTTGGCCAAGTGATGTCTCTGCTTTTTAATATGCTGCCTAGGTTTGTCATAGCTTTTCTTCCAAGGAGCAAGTGTCTCTTAATTTCATGGCTGCAGTCACTATCAACAGTGATTTTGGAGCCTAAGAAAATAAAATCTGTCACTGTGTCCATGTTTCCCCATCTATTTTCCATGAAGTGATGGGACTGGATGCCATGATCTTAGTTTTTTGAAAACTCTTTTAAGTCAGCTTTTTCACTCTCCTCTTTTACCTTCATCAAGAGGTTCTTTAGTTCCTCTTCATTTTCTGCCATAACAGTGGTGTCATCTGCATATCTGAGGTTATAGATATTTCTCCCAGCAATCTTGATTCCAACTTGAGCATCATCCAGCCCTTCACTTTGCATGATGTACTTTGGATATAAGTTAAATAAGCAGGGTGACGATAAACAACCTTGACAGACCCCTTTCCTAATTTTGAACCAGTCCATTGTTCCATGTCCAGTTCTAACTGTTGCTTCTTGACCTGCATACAGGTTTCTCAAGAGGCAGGTAAGGTGCTCTGGTATTCCAATCTCTTTGAGAATTTTCCACAGTTTGTTCTGATCTATACAGTAAAAGGCTTTAGTGTAGTCACTAAAGCAGAAGTAAAAGAAAGTCATAATTTGCAAGTAATGTCTGTATGTGTACAATACTGTGGCTAGTTGTATATTCCAATGCAGCTTCACCAATGATGCCTCATAAAAGCTGCTTAGCAAGTGATTGACACTCCTCCCAGAGAGAGGTGGCATTTATGCTCCCTTTCCTTGAATCTGGGAGGCTATCTGTGACTACCCAGCTCAACACAGTCCAGGAGAAATAGTGCTATGGTTCTCTGTCTCTCAGGACACTTATTTTGGTGCCCAACCACCTTATTGGGAGGAAGTCCAAGACACAAGGAGAGACCTCATGTGAGTGTTTCAGCTGATAGTCTCAGCTAAGGTCTTAACTAAGAGTCAGCATTAATTGCTGGGAAGTGAATAAGACTTTCAGTTCAGTTCAGTTCAGTTCAGTTCAGTTCAGTTTAGTCACTCAGTCATGTTCAACTCTTTGCAACCCCATAAATCACAGCATGCCAGGCCTCCCTGTCCATTGCCAATTCCCAGAGTTTACTCAAACTCATGTCCATCGAGTTGGTGATGCCATCCAGCCATCTCATCCTCTGTCGTCCCCTTCTCCTCCTGCCGCCAATCCCTCCCAGCATCAGAGTCTTTTCCAATGAGTCAACTCTTCATATGAGGTGGCTTTAGCATCAGTCCTTCCAAAGAACATCCAGGACTGATCTCCTTTAGGATGGACTGGTTGGATCTCCTTGCAGTCCAAGGGACTCTCAAGAGTCTTCTCCAACACCACACTTCAAAAGCATCCATTCTTCAGCACTCAGCTTTCTTCACAATCCAACTCTCGCATCCATACATGACCACTGGAAAAACCATAGCCTTGACTAGATGGACCTTTGTTGGCAAAGTAATGTCTCTGCTTTTCAATATGCTATCTAGGTTGGTCATAACTTTCCTTCCAAGGAGTAAGTGTCTTTTAATTTCATGGCTGCAATCACCATCTGCAGTGATTTTGGAGCCCAGAAAAATAAAATCTGACACTGTTTCCACTGTTTTCCCATCTATTTCCCATGAAGTGATGGGACCAGATGCCATGATCTTCGTTTTCTGAATGTTGAGCTTTAAGCCAACTCTTTCACTCTCCTCTTTCACTTTCATCAAGAGGCTTTTTAGTTCCTCTTCACTTTCTGCCATAAGGGTGGTGTCATCTGCATATCTGAGGTTATTGATATTTCTCCCAGCAGTCTTGATTCCAGCTTGTGCTTCCTCCAGCCCAACATTTCTCATGATGTACTCTGCATAGAAGTTAAATAAGCAGGATGACAATATATAGCCTTGACGTACTCCTTTTCCTATTTGGAACCAGTCTGTTGTTCCATGTCCAGTTCTAACTGTTGCTTCCTGACCCGCATACAGATTTCTCAAGAGGCAGGTCAGGTGGTCTGGTATTCCCATGTCTTTCAGAATTTTCCACAGTTTATTGTGATCCACACAGTCAACATCTTTGGCATAGTCAATAAAGCAGAAATAGATGTTTCCAACTCCTAGCTGTCCATCTGGGAACAAGGTGGAGGAGAGACATCTTTCTCTGCTGTATCCCATATGAATTACTGACCCACTGAAAGCATAAATAATAATAAATTATAATTATTGCTTCTGACTGCAAGATTTTGGGGATAATTTATTATGCAGCAATAGAATGCTACAAATATTAAAAGAAACTATAGCTACAATATTAGAATTAAGAAGAATTTAGCACAGCTGCTGGATACAAAATCTATTAAAAAATCAATTGTTTTCTATATACACTAATACAAACTGAAGTCAAATTAAAAAGCTTGCAATAGTATAAAAGCATAATTACCTAACAATAAATACAACAAAAGTCATACCAATCCTTTAAAGAGACAGTTACAGAACACTATTCAAATATTCTAAAGATCTGTGTGTTTTAGTTGCTCAGTCATATCCAACTCTTTGCGACCCCATGGACTGTAGCCCATCAGGCTCCTCTGTCCATGGGGATTCTCCAGGCAAGAATACTAGAGTGGGTTGCTATGCCCTCTCCAGGGGATCTTCCTGACTAAGGATTGAACCCAGGTCTCCCACATCGCAGGCAGATTCTTTGCCGTCTGATCTGACATAGGATTTCTTTGAAGTGCAAATGGAAGTCGCTCAACTGTGTCCGACTCTTTGCGACACCATGAACTATACAGTGCATGGAATTCTCCAGGCCAGAATACTGGAGTGGGTAGCCGGTCCCTTCTCCAGAGGATCTTCCCGACCCGGGGATGGTACCCAGTTCTGCAGTATGGGGTATCTTTTACATCTAGGAAAATTTCAAAAACACATATTATGCACAAGGATACAGAGTCTACACTGTGTACATATCTTATGTCATATAAACCAAAATCACAATTATGTTTTAACATAATGATATGATTCTAGAAAATTATATGGGGATTGCAAAGGCTATGCCTATTGGTGGTTCTCCAAGAGGAGAATGAAGTAACTACTTGTTCCACCTGATTATACAAAAGGAGTTTAAGGACTTAAGACTCTGGATTACCGATACAAGAACTGTGGATTATAAATAAACAGACCATGACTGAAAACTTAGACACCTACATAGATTCAGAGGCTCTAAATATGGCAGACATGGTAGTGTAGATTAATGGCGAAAAGACAGATTTTTCGCTGAATGTCATAGACACAACACTGGTAATCAAATTAAACAAAGATGAAATTAACTCCACCACACCAAAAACCAATTCCAGGTGAATCAAAACCTATACATGAAAAAGTAAAAAATTTAAAAACGTAGAAACAAAATAAAACCTTTTTTTTTTTGGTAAGCTTGTAGTAAGAAAGTTTTTTTATTTTAAGTCATCTAATAGGCTGCATCTTCTCAAATAAGAGTGATTAATGTGATCATTTTAAATTAAGAGTATCTTTTCATCAAAAATATTTTTATAGATTATAGATGGAGTCATATAAGCCTTTAAATTAAGTGGGGCCAGAGTAGGAGGAAGGAGGTAATATTTAGCTCAAGTGCAGCCATGAGAAGGTGGGTGCTGTAGCTGGGAAATGTTCATAATAGTAAAAACTGGCAACAGTGCAAATGCCCACAAATAGCAGGGATCCAAAAAGCAAAAAAAAAAAAAAAAATGAACACCATCACACATGCACACAGCAGGAGGGAGCTAAGATTCAAGAGACCGCTGAGAAGTGACTGGAATTAAGGATTTATTCCCTTGGGTATGGTGGTTATTAAACATTTTGATAGACTTGGCAGATAAAGAAGAGAATGATCTGTGTAAACTGCTCAAAAGGATTACCTGAATTTTTTTTTTTTTCTTTTTACCTTTTAAGTGATTGTGGTTTATTTGTCTCCCTGCAAGAGATCCACAGGTGTCCAGTCTAGGGCTGGGGAAGACGCTGGCTGATGCTGTCAAGAGCTCATAATCTTCTACTCTTGCAGAGCTATCCTAAGCTAGTGGCTCTCCTCATGGTCCCTGGAAAACTGCTATCCCTCTGGACATCACACTTGAGTTCCAGTAAGGAAGAAGAACACAGGGCTATGCATGAAAAGTCACACTAGGTGAGTTTCACTTTCTGTCAAGCAAGTGAGAGCTTTCTTGGAAGTTGCAACCAGAATTTTTCTGCTTGAATCTCATTGGTTGGAATGATGCTACATGACCACCTTGGGATGGGAAGAGGGTAGGGAGAGGATGAATAGGATATAGGGTTGGTCATACACAGTGTCTGACACCCCCAGAAGATAATACCTTCTTTTCAGCCTTTGAAGATGTCAGCTTATGTGTTTTCTAGAATATGTAGCTTACTTAGGGAAAGATTTCTCGTGATAGATTTTAACATGACACCTTGCATAGCATCTCACAGCAGGGCAGGAAAGCTACCTCCTCTGTTGTGAACTCATTTCTTCCTTGTCTTATATATGGTAATTAGAGTGCTGTCTTTGAAGCCAGACCCTGTGGGCCTGTATCTCAGCTCTTCCTCTTATTTTCTGTGTGACTTTGGGCAAGTTACTTGCTCTCAGGGTCTGAATTTCTCCATCTGTAGAAAAAATATTAAAAATGCCTCTCACTTTATCAGAATGTTGTGAGAGTTAAATGAGCGAATCCCTGTGAAACAGAGCAGTGATCAACCCACAGCAAGCACTTGATAAGTGTTGGCAATTATTCTTCAAAGTTTAGAAATTTACATGGTGCCAACTCCTATCAACAGGCTTGCTTGAAATGCCTTTTATTTCCTTTTGACTTATTCAAAGCATCTTATTTTCCATTTTCCCTTTGAGCTTCTTGTTTCTGAAACCCAGAACTGCTCTGTGTGAGCTTCTTCTTTTTTTTTTAATGTGTGTAAAGTGTGTTTTATTTTTTTAAATATAAATTTATTTATTTTAATTGAAGGGTAATTACTTTACAATATTGTATTGGTTTTGCCATATATCAACATGAATCTGCCACAGGTATACATGTGTTCCCCATCCTGAACGCCCCTCTCACCTCCCTCCCCGTACCATCCCTCTGGGTCATCCCAGTGCACTAGCCCCAAGCATCCCGTATCATGCATCGAACCTGGACTGGCAATTCATTTGAGTGACAACAAGGCTATTCTCCCTTAAGCAAGCATTCCTAGCTCTGACAATAAGTTTGTGGTCATGACTTCCCATACCTTCTCTTCATTGTTCAGTTGCTCAGTCATGCCCGATTCCTTTGTGACCCCATGAACTGCAGCATGCCAGGCTTCCTAGTCCTTCACCATCTCCCGGAGTTTCCTAAAACTCATGTCCATTGAGTCGGTGATGCCATCCAACCTTCGCCTCTTCTGTCATCCCTTCTTCTCCTGCCTTCTATCTTTGCCAGCATCGGGGTCTTTTCCAATGAGTTGGCTCTTCCCATCAGGTGGCTAAAGTATTGGAGCTTCAGCATCGGTCTTTCCAGTGAATATTCAGGGTTGATTTCTTTTATGCTTGACTGGCTGATCTCCTTGTAGTCCAAGGGATTCTCAAGAATCTTCTCCAGAACCACAGTTCAAATGCATCAATTATTTGGTGCTCAGTCTTTATGGTCCAACTCTCACATCCATACATGACTACTGGAAAAACCATAGCTTTGACTAGACAGACCTTTGTTGGCAAAGTGATGTCTCTACTTTTTAATACACCATCTAGGCTATCTTCTCTTAGACCTGTAAAATCTGCTTCCTGGAAAAGGTTATTGCTCAGACCCACATTTGTTCAAGCTGGGACTCAAAACACCCCCAGTGGACTGCTGAAGTGAAGGAGTTGATGTTTCTCCAGTGCGTATTTCCTGGAATTCCAAGAGTTCCAATACCTTTATCCTGTGTTCCTCAAGATACAGTCTTTCTTGATCTTTAAACGCTCCATGCTTAAAGTAGCATTTTTATCTTCTTAATTTTCCCTTTCTGTTCCAATGCTCCTTCAGGAGGATTCTATGAGGTTTCCTTGCCTGGAGTTGTATTCCTTTAGAAGGTCAGTTTCCTGCTCAAGCACTGGTTATTGTATCTGTGAGCCTTCTTTAATTTACCTACAGCTTTCTGGCCCAGATATTTACATCACTAATGTTCTCCTATAGATAATCTCTTTAATGTTCACCATAGTAAAAGACTTGAAAAAATCAATGAGTCTTGGACCTACAAAAAAAAAAAAAAACAAAAACAGGAGTCCAGATTTGGATGATCCAAACACAGAGAGATTCAATATCTAGCCCAGACCTGATCTTCCTCCATTATTTTCCTGAATGGTTTCTCTTAAATATTCCAGTCTAAATATATTGTGCTCTATATCCCTAATTCCATAAATTCATCAATCATATCCTTTCAGGCACAAAGAATACCTCCATTGCCATTTCAATAACTAGGGCCTTGAGATATACTCAGTGATTCCTAATCAAGCTAAAAATTAAAAAAATCACCCTGTCTCACTTTTATTCACTGTGATATGATGCCAGTGTATGAAATATAAGCCCTTTTGTCCGGGAAACATCAATCCCCCAAGTTTCAAAGTTAAATTACTTGGAAAAAAAATCATCATCTTCCTTTCAGGTAAACATGGCAAGAACTCCTGGGTTGATTATGTGATCTTTTGTATGAAAATGTCATTATAACATTTCTAGTAAATGTTTGATTAGTTTCCAGCCAACCTATGTAATAGAAAATCTATTTAACATATTAAAAAATGAGACTTTAAGTAAGAAGGTATGCTCAAATCACTTGTTATAAGTTATAGAGGATACTTTAGTTCAATTTTATTCAACTTAACACTCAGTTCTGATTAAAATTTTCAGAAGGGCAGCAAACTTATGCATTGACATTTTTTCTGTTTTTCAGGAAAAAAATAATTGCATTTACAAGAAAAAAGATAGGAAAATGAACACTGATGCCAGTGAATTTCATGGCAAGTTACCAGAATCATATTTACTGTTTAAACCAATTTTCATACCCAATAAACAGAAAATATGTTGCAAGAATTTTATAATCTTTCTATTTTTAGGGGAGGATGCTTACCGTGGG
The DNA here is from genome assembly GCF_016772045.2 of Ovis aries. Classification (NCBI taxonomy): domain Eukaryota; kingdom Metazoa; phylum Chordata; class Mammalia; order Artiodactyla; family Bovidae; genus Ovis; species Ovis aries. The sequence continues at coordinate 106,532,932 of NC_056059.1, forward strand.
AAAAAATGAAATAATCTAGTAAAAGACTAAAAATAATGTAATCAACTTAAGTAGCATATGACACTTCTTCAAATGCTTATTATTAACATTTCAAAGTACACATAAATTCTCTTGGTATGACAAATCATATATATTCAATTGTCAACAATGTTTTCTATGCATATGTCTTCTCAATACAAATAGAAAACAAAATGTTTAAGGTCAAGTACCAAACTGAATTTATCTTTTTATTTTTGAAAGTAAAACTCTATTGACATCTCTCACACACTGAACGTTTTTTCGAAACAACTAAATTGATGAGACCATGGTTAAAGTTTCTGAAATTCAGAATTCCCTTTTGAGAAAAAAAAAAAAAAACAGCTCTTGACCCTGCTGATCTATAGAGTGGAGGAGAAAACGGTGGACGAATTCTTTACTGCAAAATTAAAAAAAATATGCATGCATAGTATTCCTCTTCGAGCTTGCCAATACTTATATAAAAGAAATATATCATTCATATCTCAATTTTACATGAAAGTAAAATATTATTGGAATTCTCAGGTGGCACTAGTGGTAAAGAACCTGCCTGCCAATGCAGGAGACATAAGAGATGCAAGTTCTATCCCTGGGTCAGGAAGATCAGCTGGAGTAGGTCATGGCTACCCATTCCAATTTTCTTGTCTGGAGAATCCCATGGACAGAGGAGCCTGGTGCGCTATGGTCTGTAAGGTGGCAAAGAGTCAGACACAACTGAAGTGACTGAGCATGCGTGCACACAAAATATTACTGCTGATTGAGAAACTAAGACAAATTTCTTTCTTACATACCTTAATCTTATAAAATGTAACGCATAAATTCCTTACTGAAAATACTTTATTTTCATAAACCACTTCATCGTATTTTATGTAGTTCTTCAATCATTAAATCATGTCTGACTCTTTGTGACCCCATGGACTGTAGCACTCCAGGCTTCCCTATCCTTCACTATCTCCCCGAGTGTGCTTAAACTCATGTCCAATGAGTCGGTGATGCCATCCAACAATTTCATCCTCTGTAATCCCCTTCTCCTCCTGCCTTTGCTCTTTCCCAGCATCAGAGTCTTTTATAATGAGTCAGCTCTTTAGATCAGGTGGCCAAAGTATGGAGCTTCAGCTTCAGTGCTGCACTGAAGAACTGATGCTTTTGAACTATGGTGTTGGAGAAGACTCTAGAGAGTCCCTTGGACTGCAAGGAGATCAACCAGTCAATCATAAAGGAAATCAAGACTGAATATTCACTGGAAGGACTGATGCTTAAGCTGAAGCTCCAGTACTTTGGCCACCTGATGTGAAAAGCCGACTCACTGGAAAGGACCTTGATCTGGGAAAGATTGAAGGCAGGAGGAGGGGACGACTGAGGATGAGATGGTTGGATGGCATCACCGACTCAATGGACTTAAATTTGAATAAGTTCTGGGAGATGATGAAGGTCAGGGAAGCCTGGCATGCTGCAGTTCATGGGGTCACAGAGTTGGACATGGCTGAGCAACTCAACAACAATTTGCCATGAAGTGATGGGACCAAATGACATGCTCTTACTTTTTTGAAGGTTGAATTTTAAGTCATCATTTTTATATCCTCTTTCATCCTCATCAAGAGGTGATTTTTTTCTTTTCGTAGTTACTACTTTGAAGTACTTATTACCAAATATAATGTGATTTAACTACATTCTAAAATTTATTTTTTTGTCTCCAAACAAGAAAAGAATTACTTGTATGAAATACTTAAAATAATACCTTTACTCGTATGTTTTTCTGTAATAGATAATTTCCTATTGCTGGTTTAACAAATCACCACATATCAGCTTCAGACAACACAAAAATGTTGTCTTAGGATTCTAGCTGTAAGAAGTCAGAAATAGCTTTCACTGACTTAAAATCAGGTGTCAGCAGGTTTGCAGTGTGGTTACTTTTTGCAGTTATTAGTGGTTGCCAGCATTCCTTGACTTGCAGCCTCTATCGCTCCAACCTCTGCTTCCATAGTCACATCTCTTTCCCTGACCCTGACACTCTTTCCTTCCTCTTATAAGGACACCTGCGATTATCCTGGTCCCACCCGTCTAATGCACTAAATTCTCTTCGTCTCAAAATCCTCATCTAATCACATCTGTAAAGTCCCTTGCTGCCACGTTACATAGCATGCACACATGTTTTGGGGATTAGCACATGGAGGCCTTTGGAGGTGGAAGGCGTTATTCTGTCAATGGCATTTGTGTTTCAGGTGAAATGTAAAGTGAACTGTTGGAAGCTACTTTTGAGTGAGTGAAGCTATGCGGCATTTTCCCCACTTCTCTGACCTGGATGTAGCAAAAGTTTGCAGGTACAGACACATGAAGGGTCCAGTGGGCTTTGGGGCCTTAGCACATTTAATTTACCCAGCAGGAATAGTTGTCATTTTAGAGACGAAAAGGATTCCCACAAGCTTATTTAACAACTGAAGGCCTGAGTGTGCCAGCTGGTGTGATGCTTATCCACTCTTTTTTCACATATCCTGATTTTTTCTTTTCTTTTTTTTGTTCTTAAAGAGTTTAAATACTCTTGATTTAAAGACAAAAAACAAAAAACAAACAAACAAAAAAAAAACAAAAAAAAACCCATATCCTGAGAATAACTCCAGAACTCCTTTTTAGAGCAGCTAAAGCATTTTCCGTATCCATCTGTTACCTGAAGTTCATGAACATTTGGTGAAATGAAGCATTAGGTTGTTGGAGGGTAAATGCGCAGGAGGAAAACAAGGATCTCAATGTTATAACAAATGCTCTGCCATAGCTTACTCCTTTTAAGATGTAGAGTGAACACCCATGGGGTGTGCAACATCCGTTTCCTTCTTTTGCTCGTGAGTGTATGTATGTTCTTGTGTGCCTGCTTAGTCATGTTCAGCCCTTTGCGGCCACATGGACTGTAACCTGCCAGGCTCCTCTGTCCATGAGATTTGCCAGGCACGAATACTGGAATGGACTACCATTTCATCCTCCATGGGATCTTCTTCCCAAACTAGGGACCTGCCTCTCTTGCATGTCTTGGATTGGCAGGCAGGTTCTTTACCACTGGCACCACGCATCTTTTGCTCAATTGATATAAAATATGGTTTGGCATATGATCATGAAGTAGTATAAAATTCTATAATAAAAATATAATATTTTGTATGCTAAATTGGCCTCCAATGCATAAGCTTTCCAAAGAATTGATGTTCAACTATTAGAGGGAAACCTACAATGAATTATTATATAACATTGCTTTTTTCCCTAATGCTACTTTTGCTGGCTGGCTACTAAATAAAATATACATTCATCTCTTTATCTCCTGAATGATATGGACAATAACATCTATTTTTTTTTGTCTGGAGGGAAGCTAGTTTTTATGTGACTGTTTTCTCTATATGGTCAAACATTTGACAAATATATATGGCCAAAACTATGACAAACATAGTATTATCTTATTGCTTTATCTTCCCAACGTGTGCTGCTTTCATTTACAGTGTTGAAACTGGCTCACAAACTTTGTGTCTATGTTCTAACCCTTGAAGCGAAAAAGGGAAGGTGAAATGCAACCTGATTTGTCTCTGAGGACTTAAGTTTAACCTGCATATGTAATTTCAGATGACATTCTATTGGTCAATGGGTTTTCACAAGATTCAGACAATCTGCCAAGGAAGCTGTGAGTTATATTCAGGTGGGTAACCATGAGCACATCCAACCCCTAGGGGGTGGTAGATAGAGAGAGTGACAGAGACAGAGATAGAGACAGAGAGAAACGGAAGGAGAGAGATCCTGTAACTACAGTGTTCATGCGCGCTCATTCAATCATGTCTGACTTTTTACAACCATGAACTGTAGCCCCCCAGGCTCCTCTGTCCATAGAATTTTCCAGGCAGTTATATTGGAGTGGGTTGCCATTTCCTCCTCTAGGGGATCTTCCTGACCCAGGGATCAAACCCACATTTCTTGTGTCTTCTGCATTGGCAGGCAGATTCTCTACCACTGTGCTACCTGGGGAGCTGTAACTACAAGATAGTAGGCTTTATATCAATACTAGATGCGAAGGCAAACTATTTTACTTAGAGATAGAAGTATAAATGGAAACAGAGGGCCATATATTTTGAAATGTTCATTCATTTCCCTCCCTCCCTTCCTTGTGTCCTTCCCTCCTCCCATTCCTTCCTTAATTAAGCATTACATCAGATACTATTCTAAATATGGGGGCAGGGGTGAGGGATGTTAAGAGATGGGATAAAAAGAAGAGCCTTGCCATCATGTAGCTAACCATCCAGGTATCATGGTGGTTTTCAGTCTTGACTGATTACTAGAATCACCTGAAGAAAGTTTACAAACTGAAGTGCCCAGAGTGTAACCAAATGCATTGCATGGGGCTCTGGGTTGGCACCCAGCACCAGGATATCAGACAGTGCCTCAGGTGACGCCCACACACAGCCAAGCTGAGGGTCGCTGAATGGAGATGAGACTGTCTCCAATGCTGACCCTTCCCATCTCTTGGGAATCGAAGTCAGCAAAGCAACCTGGTAGTGAAGTCAGATGATTGGAGGCTGTGGTCTTCCAGATGGAACCACCCAGTGGATCTTCCAGAGTCATTTTCTGTTACTCTTATAGCCTTCTCCCCTGATGTGTTTTCAGGTTCCTCTCATGCTCATTCTTCCTTCAGGCTTTATATAAGCTTCTTTTCTTTAAATTTAATTTTTATTTTATATTGGATTGTAGTCGATTAAAAATGTTGTGTTCGTTTCAGATGTGCAGCAAGTGACTCCGTTGTACATGCATATATATCCCTTCTTTTTTCAAATTCTTTTCCCATGTAGGCTATTACTGAATACTGAGTAGAGTTCCCTGTGCTATACAGTTGGTCCTTATTGATTGCCTATGTAAATAGTGCGCATATGTTAATCTCAAACTCCCAATTCATCCCCTCCCCCACATTTCCCTTTCAGTAACCATAAGTTTGTTTTCAGGGTCTGTGGGTATGTGCTGGTTTTGTAAGTAAGTTCAGTTACATGAGCTTTCTACCATGAGCTCCCACTCTCTTACCACCTACCTACACCCAGGTAACTCCTGCTCTCATAGGATCTGGTATCAAATGTCGCTTCCTTAGGCAAGGTTTTCCTGACTACTGCCCAGAATAGGTCAGTTGCCCTATTACAATCTCTCAAAGAACCCTGCAGTTACCTTTCACAGCATTTATGACAGTTTCAGATAGAAATCTAGCTCGATAATCATTTCACTTATTTCTAGTCTTGTTAATAGAGTGTAAAAGCTCTATGGAAGCTGATATTTCCATTGCACTCATTTTTAAACCTCATATACCTAGAAAGATGACTCCTGCTTACTAAGCATTAATTTTATTTATTTCTTGAATGAATAAAGCAGGCAAGAAGCTGATCTCAGAAGGGTTGATAGGGTATTTAACACATTGAGGAACTATCGTGACAACACCACAATCGACAGAGGCAGGTACATAAACTTCCTTTGTGGTATCAAGCCTGGGTGACTGAACAAATAGTCATATTATTAACAAAAATCGGTGCGCCAATTCCAAAGGGTGATTAAACAATGTTTGCTTTTTCTGGCATACCAATTTTCGTTAACGATTTGACTATTCGTTCAGTCACCAAGGCTTGATACCACAAATGCAGTTTATATGCCTGCTTATGTCAATTGCAATGTTGTCATGATAGAAAGCAATCATTGTTCAACCAACTGGTAAATGGTTATCTCACTGGAAAATCAGATGTTGAATTCCCAACCCATTTAAAACAAATCTATAAGACTGGGAAGAGGAGATAAATAAGACCACAAATGCGGGATTCTAACATAAAGCAGTATTGCTTCCAGCATTTTCTGGATGTTAGGAATGAGACAGAGACACCAACAGAGGAGCCTTGGGAAAGTTAAGCCTCTTGGGTTCCCCTATCAGACACACTGTACCACTAGGTTCTTCTTGCCAGGCCTCTTCCAACCTGAGTCTCCTACATCAGCAGGCAGATTCTTTCCCGATGCACTGCCTCTGAAGTCTCTGTTACAGGGCACCTGTTAGGTATTGTTGTTCAGTCGGTAAGTTGTGTCCAACTCTTTGCAACCCCATGGACTGCAGCACTCTAGGCTCCTCTCTCCTTCACTATCTCCTGGAGTTTGCTCAAATTCACATCCATTGAGCTGGTGGTACTGTCTAACTATCTCATCTTCTGCCTCCCGATTCTTCTTTTGACTTCCATCTTTTCCAGCATCAGGGTCTGTTCCGATGAGTCTGCTCACAAACACCAGAAGCTAAGAGACAAGGAAGGAGTCTCCAGAGGGAGCACTGCTCTGCTGATGCCTTGATTTTGGACTTCACCTGAGGTGGCCAAAAACTGGGACTTCAACTTCAGCATCAGTCATCCAATGAATATTCAGGGTTGGTTTCTTTTAGGATTGACTGGTTTGAACTCCTTTGAGTCCAAGAGACTCTCAAGGGTCTTCTCCAGCACCACAGTTCAAAATCATCAACTGGAACGCAGCCTTCTTGTGGCAAAAGGGCTTGCATAAGCAACTCAGTAAAGTTACGGGCCATGCTGTGCAGGGCCATCCAAGACAGGCCATAGTGAAGAGCTCTGACAAAACGTGGTCCACTGGAGAAGGAAATGGCCACCCTCTCCAGTATTCTTGCCTGGAGAACCCCATGACTTTTGAGGTAGCCTTCTGCCAAGTTCTCAGAGAAGTTTGGTGAGAGGCCCTCTACTCCTACCCCGGTTACCTGATTTTCCCACATCCTTCAGGCAGAAGCCCAGAGTGGGAAATAAGGACACAGACATTCACCTCTTGCTTTCTTGCTTTCATCCTTTTTTTTGTCATCCATAGTACTTGTATTAATTTCCTAGGGCTCTGCTAAAAAGTTATCATAAATTGGGTTGCTGGAAGCAACAGAGATGAATTGTCTCATAGTTCTGGAGGTCCAAAGTCCAAAATCAAGGTGTCATCAGAGCTGTCCTCCTCCTGGGAGACTCCTTCCTTGTCTCTCTTAGCTTTTGCCGCTGGTGAGCAAGCTTCGGCTTGTAGATAAGCCACATTAGTCTCTGCTTCCACGGTCACATGGCGTCCTCCCTGTGTCTGTGTCTTCACATGGCTTTCTTCTATGTTTGTGTCTTCATATGGCTGTTTGTTTATTTATAAAGACCCAGTCATATGGGATTATGACATCATCTTAACTGGATTAATCTGTAGAGACTATTTCAACATGAAGTCACATTCACATGCTATCCCTGGAGCTGAGAACCTCAGCTTATCTTTTGTGGGGACACAATTCAACTGTACACGGTACTCACATCTTGTCTGTTTCTCAGGAAATGGCTGGCTTCCGACCCTTGCTGCTATAGGTGAAATGATCTCTCTTTGCATTGCTAGAGACCACGATGACAATGGAGCCTATAGACAGTCTTGTTCATAGACCAAAGGAGAAATAAAGATTTGGAAGCTTACTCTCAAGACCATTGCCTGGCTTGCAGAGCCCTCACTTTAGTGCCTAATCCTGTTTTTGCATGACAAAGCTGACATATCGCCTTGCCTTGTTCCTTCTGTTTGCATTCTGTCTGGGACAAGGTCTCATTTTGCCTCCAGCCAAGTGTATGCTAGTGAGGACAAAGTTCATGCATAAAGGCAAAAGAATAAAAATTCTGTTAATGTAATAGTTAATACCTAAACATCTCAGGTCAGTTCAGTCATTCCATCGTGTCCAACTCTTTTTGACCCTATGGACTGCAGCACACCAGGCCTCCCTGTCCATCAATAACTCCTGTTCATTGAGCCGGTGATGCCAGCCAACCATCTCATCCTCTGTCATCCCCTTCTCCTCCCGCCTTCAATCTTTTCCAGCATCACTGTCTTTTCCAATGAGTCATCTCTGTGCATCAGGTGGCAAAGTACTGAAGTTTCAGTTTCAGCATCAGCCCTTCCAATGAATATTCAGAACTGATTTCCTTCAGGATGGACTGGTTGGATCTCCTCGAGAGAGGGACTCTCAAGAGTCTTCTCCAACACCACAGTTCAAAAGCATCAATTCTTCAGGGTTCAGCTTTCTTCACAGTCCAACTTTCACATTCATACATGACCACAGGAAAAACCATAGCTTTGACTAGATGGACCTTTGTTGGCAAAGTAATGTCTCTACTTTTGAATATGCTGTCTAGGTTGGTCATAGGAGCAAGTGTCTTTTCTTCCAAGGAGCAAGTGTCTTTTAATTTCATGGCTGCAGCCACCATCTGCAGTGATTTTGGAGTCCCCCAAAATAAAGTCTGTCACTGTTTCCACTGTTTCCCCATCTATTTGCCATGAAGTGATGGAATTAGATGCCATGATCTTCATTTTCTGAATGCTGAGTTTTAAGCCAACTTTTTCACTCTCCTCTTTCACTTTCATCGAGAGGCTCTTATAGTAAAGAATCCACCTGCAATGTGGGAGACCTGGGTTCGATCCCTGGGTTGGGAAGTTTCCCTGGAGGAGGGCATGGCAACCCACTGTAGCATTCTTGCTTGGAAAATCCCCATGGACAGAGGAGCCTGGCGGGCTACAGTCTATAGTGTTGCAAAGAGTCAGACATGACTGAATGACTAAGCACAGCACATTTCTGAATAATCTCAACTCTGTGCTCCTATAGCCTGGCTCAGTTTTTGTTTGCTTGTTTGTTTACTGAGGTATAGTTGATTGACAATATTGTGTTAGTTTTAGATGTACAGCAAAAGTGGTTTTATATATATATATGTACTGTGCTGTGGTAAGCCACTTCAGTAGCGTCTGACTCTTTGCAACCCTATGGACTATAGCCCACCAGGCCCCTCTGTCCATGGTGTTCGCCAGGCAAGGATACTGGAGGGGTTGCCATGCCCTCCTCTAGGATGCGTATATGTATATATTTGACTATATCTATATTTTTCTATCTATACATATATATATATACATATATATTCTTCTTCATATTCTTTTCCATTATGGTTTATTATAAAATATTGAGTACAATTTCTTATACTATACAATAGGAGTTTGTTGTTTATCTGTTTTATATATAGTAGTTTGCATCAACTAATCCTAAACTCCTAACTTACCTCCCTCCCCATACCCCCACCACTATCCACTTTGATAACTGTCAGTTTGTTTTCTATGTCTGTGAGTATGTTTCTGTGTTATAAATCAGTTCATTTGTATCCCATTTTATTTTGCACATATAAATGATATCATATGATATTTGTCTTTGTTCTAACTTACTTCACCAAGTATAATATTCTCTAGGTCCACTCACGTTGCTAAAAATGGCAAGATTCCATCATTTTGTATGATTCAGTAATATTCCATTATATACATGTTTGTGTGTATGTATACACACCCATGTATATGTATGAGTGAGTGAGTAAGTGAAAGTCTTTCAGTCATGTCTGACTCTTTGCAAGTCCTTGGACTGTAGCCTGTCAGGCTCCTCTGTCCATGGAATTCTCCAGGCAAGAATACTGGAGTGGGTAGACATTCCCTTCTCCAGGGGATCTTCCTGACCCAGGGATCAAACCTCTGGGTCTCTGTATTGCAGGTGGATTCTTACCATCTGAGTTTCCAGGGAAGCCACATGTAAAAACACGATTTCTTAAGCCAGTCATCTGTTGATGTACACTTGGATTGTTTCCACTTCTTCATCATTGTAAATAGTGCTGCTATGGACACTAACTTTTTTTTTCTTTTCTTTTCTTTTTTTTAATTTTTTACCTTACAGTATTGTATTGGTTTTGCCGTACATCAACATGAATCCGCCATGGGTGTACACGTGTTCCCAATCCTGAACCCCTCCCCCTACTTCCCTCCCCATACCATCCCTCTGGGTCATCCCAGTGCACCAGCCCCAAGCTAACTTTTTGAATTGTAGTTTTATCTGGATACATGCCCAGGACTGGGGTGTACTAACTTTACAAATTAGAGTTTTTATTTTTTCCAGATTTATACCCAATCTGAATCATATGGTTCAGTTTTCAAAGTAACTCAGTATTCGTCTTAGATTTAGGTGCTTCTACGAATGACGGCCTCATTTAATAGAACTGACTTTGGTCCCAGATCCTAAGCTGTTTCCATCTGGAAGCCGGAGACTGAGTTCTGCTATAGGGATTAAAGTAAGGAAGAGCCTTCTTATCTGATATGAGGGCTCCTCATCCTTCAAAATCTTCTCCTCCCTGCCTGGGATTCTCACTGCCGTGTCCAGTGAAGACAGGCTCTGTGTCATTAGCTGCTTGTCCTTAGAGGACCAATGCATCTGTTGGATTTGGGAAGACAAATTAAAGCATCTCACCAGCTGCTCACATTGTGTTGACTCAACAACTAATTGAATGGTCAGAAGAGTTCATTTTTAATTTAGCTGTACTCATCTTGGTAGGAGTAGTCACAGCTCAGAGGGAAAAAAGACACTTGAAATAAAAAGCCTTGAGCAAAGGACTTGAATTCCAGACAGCCTTTGACCAGGAGGAGATTAGGCATTTTTTATTTTGTGAATTTGGTGAACTTTGAGTAGCATTTGCAAGCAACATAGAATATAGAAAATCCTTGTTCAGTTTCATGTCTTTTGTCTTTGAATCAGAAACACAAGGAAAACAGCTTCCATATGGTCTCACTTTCAAAATTGTGGGATAATTAGTGCACTTTAAAGAGTCAGTAGCTCTGACTTCTGTACGAGCGTCATATGGTTCATGTAGTAAATTGATAGCTTTCAAGTGTCTCAAGCAAGGCCGGATGTGGGATTGGGGTTCAGGTAGATGGAGGGCTCTGATGATGGGCTATTATTTATTCTTCCTTAATCAGGTGACTGCATTTTGCATGTGCTCATAATAAACAACTCATTATCAAGCTCCTCCCTAAATACTCCAAAAGAATACTCAATAGGAAATACATATTTACTGAATTAACTGACAGCCTTGTTCACAAATATAGCCTAACCTCATGTTTGTGTTTTTTATTTTAACTTTTACTTTTTCTAATGCCCCCTGAAATGTCCATTTTTTCCTATGGATCAATTTTGTTTTAAATCAACTTCTAAATATTCTTTCTATCATGATTGTTATCACTGACTGTTTGGAACCTTATCTCATGAGCAAAGAAGGCTGTCATAGATGGAAATTGCTGAAGAAATTTTTTTTTACAGTGAGAAACAAAACAAAAGCCTTTTATTTGCCAGGCTCATTTGTCATTGTCTATAGGTCTCACTTCATGTTTATCCTGATATTTTTAAACATTTATTTTAGTTACAGAATGAAGGATCTTTTGTTGTAGTGTACAGTCATAGTTGCCCCATAGCAGGTGGGATCTCAGTTCTCTGATCAGGGAACCCATGTCCCTTGCACTGGAGTGGGTTGCCATTTTCTCTTCCAGGGGATCTTCCTGTTGCAGGGATCAAACTCACCTTTCTTGCATTGCAGGCAGATTCTTTACCACTGAGCCACCTTAGAAGAACCATAAAGCCAATCAAAATCATTCATTCCTAGGAAAATTTTAGCCTGCAGTTGTTCTTTGCCTGAATTCTTAACCATCAGGGTAGTCACCCTATCCTGATCTTTAAAGAGGGCAGAGCAGGGATCTTTTCCCTGATTACACATGAGAATGTGAAAGCTTAGTTACATTCATTTCTTTATTTAGTTTGTTTTGTTTCTTATTTTACTCAACCAGGCAATAAATTGAGACCTTGCCTCTGTCTACATTACGCTTATAGAGATAAAACAAGCAAGCATCTAGCATTAGACAGTGTTAGGAATGCGGTGTGATGGGGGTGAGGGGGCTCTCTTATTCAAGAGATCTAGTAGGCTTACCTGAGGAAGAGAGTTTGGAAATGACACTAGGAAGGAAAGAGATGAGTAGGAGAGTTAGGTAGGGGAAGGTAGGCCAGAGGGGAAGGAAGAGTATCAAGGGCAGGGGAAGAGCATGCGTAAGTTCTGGGAGGCAAGAAAGAGATACTAGCTTGAGGAGATGTTTTGGACAAACAACAGCTAGAAATGACTGAGAGAAGGTTGGATGAAGTGTGTTGGGGAGATGAGTGAAATCAGAAATTTAATTCTTTAGAATGAACTAAAGAGATTAGTGAATATCCTTACCATGAAATGATGGGTCATCTAGGGATTATCTGATTCTATCGGGTTGTGTATAAATGTGAAAGTTGTACCATAAAGAAGATTGAGGATGAAAGGATGCTTTTGAATTGTGCTGGAGAAGGCTCCTGAGAGTTCCTTGGACTGCAAGGAAACCAAACCAGTCAATCCTAAAGGAAATCAACCATGAATATTCATTGAAAGGACTGCTGCTGAAGCTGAAGCTCCAATACTTTGGCCCCCTGATGTGAAGAACTGACTCACTGGAAAATATCTTGATGCTGGGAAAGATTGAAGGCCGAAGGAAACGAGGGTGACAGTGGATAAGATGGTTAGATAGCGTCATCAGCAAAATGGACATGAATTTAAGCAAACTCAGGGAGACAGTGAAGGACAGGGAAGCCTGGTGTCCTGTAGTCCATGGGGTCACAAAGAATTGGACACAACTTAGTGACTGAACAAAGCAAACAAACAGAATCATATTGTAATCTTCTGTCTTTGATTAGGTTGCTTTATAATTCTGAAAATAGAAGGTAGTTTGTAGAAAACTGAGAGCAACACAAATAACTTTACCTAGATAAAAGCTGATTACCTGCGTCCAGTGCAATGGCAGCCCACTCCAGTACTCTTGCCTGGAGGATCCTGTGCACAGAGGAGCCTGGTGGGCTGCTGTCCGTGGGGTTGCACAGAGTCGGACATGACTGAAGCGACTTAGCATGCATGCATGCATTGGAGAAGGAAATGGCAACCCACTCTAGTACTCTTGCTGGAGAATCCCAGGGACAGAGGAGTCTGGTTGGCTGCCATCTATGGGGCCGCATAGAGTCGGACACGACTGAAGCGACTTAGCATGCATGCATGCATTGGAGAAGGAAATGGCAACCCACTCTAGTACTCTTGCTGGAGAATCCCAGGGACAGAGGAGTCTGGTTGGCTGCCATCTATGGGGCCGCATAGAGTCGGACACGACTGAAGCGACTTAGCAGCAGCAGCAGCAGGAGCAGCGCAATGAAGTTTGCAAATTCATGTTAACATTTTTTACTCCATGTACATTTGTGGTTCTTTGACTTTCCATCTAAACAGATTATAATTTTTTCCAGTTCCTTTTTCCAGTATTAGATAAAGTCTTTGACTCATGCTAATTTTATATATGTGTACCCAATAATCTTAGTTTCCCACAGAAGTTTAGTTCAGGCTTTGTATAAAAATTGATAGGCTTATGTTTGTATTTTCTTTCTTTTGTCTTCACAGAGTGGTTCACAGAACACATATAGTTTTGTACCTTCAGACACCAGGTAAATGTTTTCCTATAAATGAATGATTTTGATTGACTTTACAGCACTTCCAAAGATGCTCAGTGGAAAAGAATCTGCCTGCAATGCAGGAGATGTGGGTTTGATCAGGAAGATCCCCTGGAAGACAAAATGGCAACCCACTCCGATATACTTGCCTGGAAAATCCCACGGCCAGAGGAGCCTGGTGGGCTACAGTCCATGTGGTCACAAAGAGCTGGGCATGACGGAGGAACTCAGCATGCACACACAGTGCTTCTCCGGTCACTTTCTGTTATCCACGCTAATGCATATTTCTTCTGCCTGTTCTCCTCTTTCTCACCACTACACAAACACACACACACACACACACACACACACACACACACACACACACACACACACACACAGACTGTGCTCTGCAAAGGGCTAGAGTTCTACGGAGGATCCTAAGGGGCAGTTATGGGCTCTAAACCATCCAGGTGAATAGGCTCCAGGCCTTTAGCTGGATATAAGTGATACAAATAGCAAATGCTATACATGTTTATGGGCTTTCCAGGTGTCACTAGTGGTAAAGAAGCTGCCTGCCAAAGCAGATGACTTAAGAGATGCAGCTTCAATCCCTGGGTTGGAAAGATCCCCTGGAGGAGGCTATGGCAACACACTCCAGTATTCTTGCCTGGAGAAGCCCATGGACAGAGGAGCCTGGTGGGCTACAGTCCATAGGGTTACAAAGAGTCGGACATAACTGAAGTGACTTAACACATATACATATGTGTTTATAGAGAAGAGTCCTTCCTGAAGGTTGGTGTTGTCAGACAAAGACTTTTGAAGGAGATAGGGCTAGTTCTTGTGCTGGGACATCAAGGATGAAGAGGATTCCAAAGTGGAAACGAGATTATGTGGCATAGAAAATTAGAACAAAGGAAGAAACATGTGCTTGGGAGGGAGATCTTTGAGTTGATTTAGCTGGTCATACAGAGGGCTCTGATCAAACTGGAGAAAGAGGCTGAGGGGCCCACTGCATTCCTTTAGTGGGATATTCTGGAATTGCACATGGCAATTCTATTTGCAGCTCACCCTCTCCAGACAAAACTGACAGGGGAAGCTGGAAAATGAGTTTTAGATTAGAACTTGTACTTTTAGTTGATTTCGATACTGAGCAATAAGGGAAGACTTGTTGCGAATCAACTATAGTGTCTGCTCTAGTCCAGCCCGAGGACCACCTTGTTATTGCACTTGGCTGTTATGATTATGAAGGATCCAGCTGTGCTGCTTCTGATATTAGAGCTGGCCTTCTCAACGTAACAGGCAGATTATCCTTCCAAAACTCACAGCTTTGAGCCAAGGATCTAACACTTAGAGACACTCTCTTGGCCTTTCTGAGCCTCTGAGTCTTGAAGCTTCTTGTTCTGCATCAGTGAAATGAAGCAGATGTTTTGAAAATTCTTCAGCACCTGTTCCAGATCTCTTGTAATGGTACTTGTCCCTTTTCTTAAACCATAAGATGTTTTAGGACAAAGACTACAACCCTTTCCTCAGGCTTGGTGGTATTTCATGTGGAGAGATACTCAGGAAAGCAATTTCAATATATTCTGGTTGGTTAAAAGTCTAGATGAACGAGTGGATGAATGGGCAAGCCAGATGTGTGTTGTCTACTCTCTCTGTTTTAGTTCTTCATTTATATAGAGGCAGAATTGAGCTTCTCATTGAGTTTCCTAACAAGCATCCATTTATGCAAAAAGCTCTAATAAGCAAAGTAAGTTCTATAAAGGGTTTATGGGAGTGTCAAAGCAGGGAGCTTGGATCACATGCTTGACAGCCAGTGGCTTCAGAACTCATAAGGATATTTCTAGTCTTCAAAGTCGTTGCTTGGCTGTACCAGGGTGGTATGTACCAGGGTGGTATGTCCCCTGTCCCTACCTTGCTATTGCTCCAAGCAGGTCCAGCTTTTCTGGCTCGTCTTTTACCTTTTACTTGGGCTTCCATCCCCAAACTACCTCCAGAGCAAGACGGCAGAACAAAACAGCAAAAAAGAACTGCAACTTTCTTCCAACTAAATAAATCAGTTAGTGAATTATCCCTGCAACATGTTATTTTTCCAAGCAAAATGGAGGGCCAAGTTCACAGAGACACTTTATTTAAAAGGCAGGTGGGGTTATAAACATTTTATTTCTGTTACACTCTAGTGGATAAAGAGATAAAGATGAGGTAATGGAAAGGAGAGCAAGGATGTGTTAGCCATTTTTAACAGTTGACATTTACTGACTGAACACTGTACACCAGGCTTAATCATCTAAAATGTATTATTATCCTCCTCCTGTGCATACAAAATACAGTGGTATCAGAGCAGTTTGGACTTGTTCAAGATGATAGATTGTATTTGCCATAAAAGGAATTAAGCCCAGAGCCATCTGATTCCAGTGCTTATCCTTTCCTTCCTCAAAATATTGCTTTGCTGCCTTCTGTATGAGTTTATTCCATAATCAGGGCAGCCATCTCTCCGAATGCCTGACTTCCCCAGGTAAAGAAAGGGCACCCAGAAGCAGCTAATTATACCTGAGCAGCTATAGTTGCCACCAAATTACTCACACTGTCTTGGCTTATGCTTCACCAATGATCCCCTACAGGACTCTGTAATCTGATAACAATCAGAAACTCAGCAAAGCGCTTATCAGCTATTTCACAATGACAAATGTTTGCCAGCAGAGCAGATGAAAAGGAAGATCACAGAGGCGGTTCTTTATGTGGGAAAGGTAGAGAAAGCATTCTGTTTAGGGGAGGTGATTTCAACAACTGGGATAACTATAATCCGGCAAAAGAGAAAAATAAGAACTGCTGTGAGTGGAGAGCTTTTCTTCTGTTTTGTCAAAATTATCACAGGCAAAGTTCATCCAGCAGTAGAGAAAGATTAACACAAAAGTCTGCGTGTGTGCATGCTTGGCCATTTCTGACTGTTTGCGTCAGACATGGACTGTAGCAGGCAAGACTCCTGTGTCCATGGATTTTCCAGGCAAGAGTACAGGAGAGGATTGCCATTGACTCCTCCAGAGGATCTTTCTGACCCAGGGGTTGAACCCAAGTCTCCTGCATTGGCAGGCAGATTCTTTACCACTGCACCACCTAGGAAATTAAACTAGTATTAATGTAGAAGGCTCTTGTGGCTGCTTGGAACTACTTAAATTTAATTCATGATATTTAGATAAAAAATGTAGATCCTCAGTCACACTAGGCACATTTCAAAGGCTCAGCAGCCATACTACTGGTGGTTACTGCTTTGGACAGCTCGGTTATGTACTAATCCCATCATTGCAGGAGATTCTATTGGACAAGGTCTCCTTGGACTGCAAGGAGATCAAACTAGTCAGTCCTAAAGGAAATTATCCTGAATATTCATTGGAAAGACTGATGCTGAAACTGAAGCTCCAATACTTGGGCCAGGTGATGAGAAGAGCTGACTCATTGCAAAAGACCCTGATGCTGGGAATGGAGGCAGGGGAAGGGACGACAGAAGACAAGATGGTTGGATGGCATCACCAACTCAATGGATATGAGTTTGAACAAGCTCCGGTAGGTGGTGACGAACAGGGAAGCCTGGCGTGCTACAGTCCACAGGGTCAAAAACAGCTGGACATGACTGAGCGGCTGAACAACAACAACTACTGAACAACCCTTGTCCAAAGCATAAAGCACTGCGAATAAAGGAAACTGCTGATGATGGTGCAGAGCTAATCAGTAGAGGGAAGATTTGCTGAGCAGTGAATAGGATTTAAGTCCTGGAATTGCTCCGCTTCACCCATCCTTACATGGCATTGTCCTGGCCACCTTTTTTTTTTTTTTCAATTTTGATGCAGTGCATATAACATAAATTTTATCATCTCAATCATTTTAAGTATACAGTTCTGCATTTTTAAGTTTATTCACAATACTGTGCAAAAAAATCTCCAGAATTTTTCTTCTTGTAAAATCACAACTCTGTACCCTTTAAACAACTCTCATGGTCCTTCCCCAGCTAGTACCTGACAACCTCCATTCTACTTCATGGCTTTATGAATTTGGCTACTCTAAATTCTTCCTCTAATGGAATCATACAGTACTTGTCCTTTCGTGACTGGCTTATTTCACATAGCATACTGTCTTTGAGGTCCATTCATGTCATAGTATGTGTCAGAATTTCATTCCCTTTTAAGGTTAAATCACATTGAATTGCATATACCACATTTTATTTACCCGTTAGTCCTTTAATGGATGCATGGGTGGCTTCTATCTTTTAGCTATTGTGAACAGTGCGTCTGTGCATATCAGTATAGCGATATCTCTTTGGGACTCTGTTTTCAATTCTTTTGGATACTACTCAGAAGAGAAATCGCGGGTTGATACGGTAGTTCTGTTTCCAATTTTTAAGAAGCGCCGTATTGTTTTCCATAGTTGCTGAGCCATTTTACATTCCCATCCACAGTGCACAAAGATTTCAATTTCTCTACATCCTCACCAACAGTTTCATACGTTATTTTCTGGTTTTACTCCTTCCTTTTTGGATAGTAGCCATCTTGATTGGGTGTGGAGAATATCCACCTATTTTTAAGGCTAGTGTATTTTCCATGATGTGAACATTGTTTGGCAAAACATTTTTTTTTCCACATTTTTAGTTAAAATAACTGCATATTTATCATAGAAAATTGAGAAAATATGGTGAAGACTTTGGAAGAGAGTAAAAAAAGTAGGCATAATCTTACCATTGAAAGATAAGCACTACTAATATCTTGATGCAGATTAAAATATATACATTTGTAGTTTTCCATATGGGAACTATATTTTATGTGCTGCTGTGTAATTTATTGTTAAAATAATACTTATTGGTATTTTTATGTCATTAAATAAATTAAATAATTTTAAATGTTTTATAATAATGTGGTATAGATGTTAACATACTACAGCTTAAAATTTTTTGAACATATGTAAAAACCATGTTTTTATTTGTTATTTTAAATATATAAATAATGAATACTCTTAAGCTTAAATCACTACATAACTGTATGAAAACATTCTAGGACACAATTCAGAGATTTTTCTAGTCATGGGGTTTAGGTGTTTAAAAAACTTTTTTTTTTTGAAAAATAATGTACATGGAGAAAACTAAAAATAATAATTGCCCAATAATCTATTCTAAAGTGAACACATCAACATTACCGGCATCCTTCTGGCCCAACTAGCTTCTTCAACAACAGCTGGCTATTGCCTTCTGACTCAGGCTAGGTTTCCCAGAAGGAGATGCCACAGGAGAAATTGTCTGCAAGTGAATTACTAAGGAAATGGTCCCATGGGAGACAGATGAGGGAAGGGGAGGAAGGGGTTCTCAGAGTGAAAGGCCCTCCTCCCCAGGTCGCTTCAGTCTGAGCCGAGAGGAGAACTCAGGGGTGGGAGAACTCAGGGGTGAGTGGCCTCAGCATTGTTCCCTGTGTGTCCTGGGGGCTGAACTTGCTTACTCCCAGTGACAGGAAAGTCTCTGCAGGAACAGAAAGCACAGACTTCAGACCCTTCTAGCCTCTGTGCTTACGGTCAAAGGCTCCACAAGGATGGCTGGTCTAAGAAGCCCCGCAGGTACTGTCCACTGAAAGGCCCGCAGAGGGACAGGGTGAGCTGGGTTGTACCGAAATGATAAATGGAATCTGAGGGGGCTTAGGGGAATCCATCACACTGTCCACCACACACACACATCAGGGGCCCCTCTTGCCAGGAGGAAACTGACCAGCTGGAACCTGGGCTCCTTTGTCGCAATGCTGTGACGTTTGCACCTGGACACACCTCTCCTTGAGCAGCAAAATGCAAAGAAACTGTCAGACTAAAAAGGAACAGTGTGGGTATACAGTTGGGGCAAATTCTGGACAAAAGATACAAAATCACCAAAACAAAACAAAACAAAAGAACCTACTACCACTTCTGAAGAGCCAGGAGCAAAAGCAGGGTACTGAGTAAGCCCCCTGCCCTCAGTACCAGCAGAGAGGTGAGCAAACCAACTAAGCCTCTCTCAACCAGACCCCTGGACATATTCCTTTTCTCATTCCATGTAAGAAACAAACTCACGCTCTCTCAGTGAGGGGGCAAGCAAAGGAGCGTGTTACTTATTCTCACTCCTCCATACTGCAAACAGGACCCTGAAAAAGTCTTGCCTGAATTTCTTGTCTGGGTCTAGTCAATTTCTGCTGATTAGGGAAGACCAAGAACCCTGGTGTGCTGCAGCCCATGGGGTCATAAAGAGTCAGACATGACTTAGCAACTGAGTAACAACAACAAAGAACCCTGGTCAGTATCAAAACCATGATGCTGATTGTTACCAGCATAGGTCAGTGTGGCTTGCTGTTGAGCTCTATGTAATAGAATCACACAGATGGTTCTCCTTTGTGTCAGCCAGTCTTTCCCTACTGTGATGTTTAGGAGACCCCGCCAAGAAGTTGCACACAGCAGCAGCATGTGCATTTCCTCATATTGTGGGATTGTTTACTTATATCACTGTTTATTTATACAGTTTACTCTTGGATATCTGAGTTGTTCCTGCCTGTGAAACATTATTGAATGATGTTGCCATATTGACTGCAAGCTCTCATTTTCATAGAAGTTGCTGGATCATAGGGTAGGCAAGATTTAGCTTTAGTAGGCATGACTGGAAACACTCCTCCAAATTCATTACATCAATTAAAATGTTTACTAGAAGTTTATATTAATTTCAGTTTACAGCCTCATAGTACCTGGTAAGGCCAATTTCTTAAATTTTAGCCATTTTGGTGGGCTGGTTTCTCATTATGATTTAACTCCATACTTTTTAAAAAACAAAAACAAAAATTTCTAGGTTGTCATTGCTTATTGGCGGTTTGGATGTTCTCACATATGGAATCAGTTCAGTTCAGTTCAGTTCAGTCGCTCAGTCATGTCCGACTCTTTGTGATTTCATGAACCACAGCACGCCAGGCCTCCCTGTCCATCATCAACTCCTGAAGTTCACCCAAACCCATGTCCATGTAGTCGGTAATGCCATCCAGCCATCTCAATCCTCTGTCGTCCCATTCTCCACCTGCCCTCAATCTTGCCCAGCATCAGGGTCTTTTCAAATGAGTCAGCTCCTCGCATCAGGTGGCCAAAGTATTGGAGCTTCAGCTTCAGCATCAGTCCTTCCAATGAACACCCAGGACTGATCTCCTTTAGGATGGACTGTCTGGATCTCCTTGCAGTCCAAGGGACTCTCAAGAATCTTCTCCAACACCACAGTTCAAAAGCATCAATTCTTTGGCACTCAGCTTTCTTTACAGTCCAACTCTCACACCCATACATGGCCACTGGAAAAACCATAAACGACTAGATGGACCTTTGTTGGCAAAGTAATGTCTCTGCTTTTGAATATGCTGTCTCGGTTGGTCATAACTTTCCTTCCAAGGAGTCTTTTAATTTCATGGCTGCAATCACCATCTGCAGTGATTTTGGAGCCCAGACAAATAAAGTCAGCCACTGTTTCCACTGTTTCCCCATCTATTAGCCATGAAGTGATGGGACCAGATGCCATGATCTTAGCTTTCTGAATATTGAGCTTTAAGCCAACTTTTTCACTCTCCTCTTTCACTTTCATCAAGAGGCTCTTTAGTTCCTCTTCACTTTCTACCACAAGGGTGGTGTCATACACATATCTGAGGTATTGATATTTCTCCTGGCAATCTTGATTCCAGCTTGTGCTTCCTCCAGCCCAGCATTTCTCATGATGTACTCTGCATATAGGTTAAATAAGCAGGGTGACAATATACAGCCTTGATGTACTCCTTTTCCTATTTGGAACCAAACAACAGTCTGTTGTTCCATGTCCAGTTCTAACTGTTGCTTCCTGACCTGCATACAGGTTTCTCAAGAGGCAGGTCAGGTGGTCTGGTATTCCCATCTCTTTCAGAACTTTCCACAGTTTATTGCGATCCACACAGTCAAAGGCTTTGGCATAGTCAATAAAGCAGAAATAGATATTTTTCTGGAACTCTCTTGCTTTTTCCATGATCCAGCAGATGTCAGCAATTTGATCTCTGGTTCCTCTGCCTTTTCTAAAACCAGCTTGAACATCTGGAAGTTCATGGTTCATGTATTGCTGAAGCCTGGCTTGGAGAATTTTGAGCATTACTTTACTAGCATATGAGATGAGTGTAATTGTGTGGTATTTTGAGCATTCTTTGGCATTGCCTTTCTTTGGGATTGGAATGAAAGCTGACCTTTTCTAGTCCTGTGGCCACTGCTAACTTTCCCAAATTTACTGGCATTTTGAGTGCAGCACTTTCACAGCATCATCTTTCAGGATTTGAAATAGCTCAACTGGTATTCCGTCACCTCCACTAGCTTTATTCATAGTGATGCTTCCTAAGGCCCACTTGACTTCACATTCCAGGATGTCTGTCTTTAGGTGAGTGATCACAACATCGTGATTACACAGGTCGTGAAGATCTTTTTTGTACAGTTCTTCTGTGTATTCTTGCCACCTTTTTTTAATATCTTCTGGTTCTGTTAGGTCCGTACCATTTCTGTCCTTTATTGTTCCCATCTTTGCATGAAATGTTCCCTTGGTATCTCTAATTTTCTTGAAGTGATCTCTAGTCTTTTCCATTTTATTGTTTTCCTCTATTTTTTTGCATTGATCACTGAGGAAGGCTTTCTTATCTCTCCTTGCTATTTTTTGGAACTCTGCATTCAAATGGGAGTATCTTTCTTTTTCTCCTTTGCTTTTCACTTCCCTTCTTTTCAGAGCTATTTGCAAGGCCTCCTCAGACAATCGTTTTGCTCTTTTGCATTTCTTTTTCTTGGAGATGGTCTTGATCCCTGCCTCCTGTACAATGATACATGCTTGTAAGTGTTGTCCATCTGAATTTTGGGGTTTCTGACTTTTTCTTTCTGATTATTAGAATATTTTGTTTTTGAGAGATACCATGGGGGCATGAAATGTCAGGTGATATTCACGAATAAGTCAAACCTGGGGGAAACTGGAGTGTGTTAAGAATTGAGGCAAACTCATTACCTGGATTTTGGCTGGTGTAGTCTCTTCTCATTTCTTTTCATGTGCAGATATCTTAATAAATGGTAGTGCCACATTTTAATGTTTTTGCAGTCCTCTGGGCAGGGTTTGGAGTATTCTGATTTGTAGAACAATGGAAAAGGGCTACAAAGCGACAATCAAGTGGACCCCTTGATGTCTCAAATCTGTGTCTTCTCCTTACCGCTCCTCTGTCACCTAGGGATTGATGATATCATGAGGCTCTATTCTTGAGCTAGTTGATGTTCTGGAAAGCTTTCACTCACATGTAGAAAGCATAAGCTGAGCCTGGCTGTCTGGCTTCCTATTGCTGCCTGACTCTTTCCCCTCTTCAAACTGGAGATTGTTTGTGTGTGTGCGTGCTGCATTTGATTCCTATACAAAATGGATATTTTTTGCATCCTATACAAATTTTTGAGCTATTAAGAACTCTTACACCTCAATTTTTTTGAACTATGGTGGTCCTCTACTCATAATATACATTAAGAGAGAAAACCATCTCCCCACGTGAAGAAATAAAACTGTTAGCTGCTTAGCTCTGTCGACTTTTTGTGGCCCGATGGACTGTAACCCACTAGGTTCCTCTGTCCATGGAATCCTCCAGGCAGGAATACTGGAGTGGGCTGCCATTCCCTTCTCTAGGGGATCTTTCCACCGCAGGGAATGAACCCATGTCTCCTGCATTGCAGCAAGATTCTTTGCCATATGAACTGCCAGAAAATGAATTAAGAGAGGAAACCAGCTCCCCATAGATATCCCTCAATAATGGTTTTCCCTTGTTAGATCCTGAACCATGGGAGAAAAAACCTGGAAAACGTATTCCCTTGTCAAATAGGTATGAAATATCCATTGGAAGATGAGGCTTACAAAAGAAAGATGCCGTTCTGCCTGACCTCCCTCACAACATGCTCTGGAGAGATTTCTGAACATTATTAAGAACCTACAGAGAAAAGGGGAAACTGGAGAAGACTTTCACAAATACCAAAATCCACAAGACCAAACCCTCACATACACTAAGTCCCCTACACACGGGCCTTCGAGTTGTGAACTTTCAAAGCTGTGAACATGCGTTCAGTCACTTGGTTCTATTTGAGGAGTTACTGCTAGTTTTTGAGGTGCAGCACCCAAACAGAGAACTGTGCACAGAGGTTGCAGCAGTCATTCAGAATGCAAATCAGTGATAGCGTGGCATCTATGATGAGAAAAAAAGAGCCACTATCCAGACATCTCTGGCTTGTTTTTTTTTTTTTTTTTTTAAGAGGATAGATAGAACTGAATTCAGCCAGGAGCCAGAACCTGTTCCATCAGCAGCAGGCGTGAGTGAAATTGCAGCCTGCCCTCTGTCTCCTGTTGCTAATGATTCTTCAGCTCCACCATCTCCTACCTCCTCTCCCTCTGTTGGTCAGTAATTCTTCTTGCTTGTTCACTGGATGCCAGCCCCTGTATGCCAGTTATTGTACTGTACTACTGTACTTTTCAAGGCACTCTATTGTGAGGTTTAAAATGTTCCCTTTACAATATTGTGTTGGCTTCTGCTAACAGTAATACGAACTAACCATAATTATAACTAAAATTAACGTAAATATATATGTCCTCCTCCTCCTCTGGCAGCTCAGTTGGTAAAGAATCTGCTTGCAATGTGGGAGATAGGGGTTCGATTCTTGGATCAGGAAGATTCCCTGGAGAAGGAAATGGCAACCAACTCCAGTATTTTTGCCTGGAAAATCCCATCCCTGGTGGGCTACAGTCTATGGGTTTGCAAGAGTCAGTCATGACTTAGCCACTAAACCACCACCACCATATATATCCCCTCCCTCTTAAGGCTTCCTCCCATACTACCCTTCATCCTATGTCTCTGGATCGTGAAAGAGTGCTGGACTGGACTTATTGTGTTATATAACAGCTTCCCACTAGCTATCTATGTTACATGTGGTAGTGGATGTATATAAATGCTACTTTCTTTAAATAAAGGGCATTATGTAATGATAAAGAAGTTGATGATGACTGCAGCCATGAAATTAAAAGACAATTAGAAGAAAAACTATGACAGACCTAGACAGCATATTAGAAAGCAAAGACAACACTTTGCCGACAAAGATCCATATAGTCAAACCTATAGTTTTTCCAGTAGTCACATATTGATGTGAGAGCTGGACCATAAAGAAGGCTGAGTGCTGAAAAATTGATGTTTTTGAATTGTGGTGCTGGAGAAGACTTTTGAGAATACCTTGGACCGCAAGGAGATGAAACCAGTCAATCCTAAAGGAACTCAACCCTGAATATTCATTGGAAGGACTGATGCTGAAGCTGATACTCTTAATACTTTGACCACCTGATGTGAAGAGCTGACTCATTGGAAAAGATCTTGATGCTTGGAAAGATTGAAGGCAGGAGGAGAAAGGGACGACTGAGGATGAGATGGTAGGATGGTATCACTGACTCAATGGACATGAGTTTTAGCAAACTCTGGGAGATAGTGAAGGACAGGGAAGCCTGACATGCTGCAATCCACGGAGTCACAAAGAGTTGGACATGACTTAGCAACTGAACAACAACAACAAAAAGAGTTTATTCTTAAAAAAAAAAAAGAAAACTTAATGTGTATACACCTAATGAAAGTTCAAAACACATGAAGAAATGTTTTTTTGTGTGTGTTTATTCATTTTAAATGTAATTTGTGTGAAAAGCATTATAAAGCTATAGTACAGTACTACATAGCTTATTGTGTTACTTGGGTGCCTAGGTTAACTTTGTTGGACTTATGAATAAATTGGACGTATGAATGTGCTCTTGGAATTGAACTCATTTGTATGTTGGAGACTTATTTTATTTAAAAACTTGATCCATCTATCATGGCAAGTTAGGAAACTGTCACCACTGAAGAATGCAAGCATTGGAACAATGAATGTCCAAATAAAACCCAGTCACCTTCGTGTTTTTCTCATGTGCTTAAAACCATACTTGCACCAAGTGCCTGCACTTCTGTATTTTCCTTTCCAGAAGAAGATAGAATCTCCTTTATGAAATTGTCTGTGTCAACATAAGAATAAGCCTTTCAAGCATCATCACTAAAGTCTCTGAGCCCCTAAGAGTGCTCATTCTAGAAACCATAGCTGGTAGTCCCTCTTCTAACTGTAATAAATGGGCTACAGACTTCTTGCCAGACTGAGTTATTTTACTGAAATGACTTCTTCTATTGTCCAGGCCTTTATCTTTTATTATAACTTTTTACTTTGAAATAGTTTGTCTCTCAAGAAGATTCAAAAATAATACAGAATTCCTGTGTACTTTCATCCAGCTTCTCCCAATTGTTAATATAATAAAAAAAAATCATAGTGCCTTTTCAAAACTATGAAACTGGCATGGATACAGTAATAATAACTCAAGTGCAGACCTAATTCAGATTTTGCAAGTTTTTGCATGAACTCTTTTAAGTTTTATTTTTGGTGTATAGTTCTATGAAATTGTACCACATGCATAAATTCATGTAAACATAACCACAATCTGTTCCACCACTACAAAAACTTTTTCATTGTTGACTTAAATTTTTGAAAGCTACTAGTAGAAATAATTCAAGGTAGAGTGACTTCCTTTGCTTACATTAATTTATTATAAAGATTCAAAGTGAAAGGAAGAATTAGTAAATTTTAAAAGGTCTTAGTGTATCAGGAAGCACTTAGAAGATACTAGAATGTAAATATGTTTAAGAACTTTCATTCAGTTGTAGATTACAAAATTGTAAGTGGTAATATTCTAGCTATTTTTTGCTGCAGAGTAAATTGCCCCAACTATGGATGGAGGTTCATGAGCTTGTATAGGAGACAAGAATCAAGACCATCCCCACAAAAAAGAAATACAAAAAAGCAAAATAGCTGTCTGAGGAGGCCTTGCAAATAGCTGTGAAAAGAAGGGAAGTGAAAAGCAAAGGAGAAAAAGAAAGATATAACCATGTGAATGCAGAGTTCCAAAAAATAGCAAGGAGAGATAAGAAAGCCTTCCTCAGCAATCAATGCAAAGAAATAGAGGAAAAACAACAGAATGTGAAAGACTAGAGATCACTTCAAGAAAATTAGAGATACCAAGGGAAAATTTCATGCAAAGATGGGCACAATAAAAGACAGAAATGGTATGGACCTAACAGAAGCAGAAGATATTAAGAAGAGGTGGCAAGAATACACAGAAGACTACAAAATTAAAAAAAAAGATCTTCATGACCTAGATAATCATGATTGTGTGATCACTCACCTAGAGCCAGACATTATGGAATGTGAAGTCAAGTGGGCCTTAGGAAGCATCACTAAGAACAAAGCTAGTGGAGGTGACGGAATTCCAGTTGAGCTATTTCAAATCCCAATAGATGATACTGTGAAAGTGCCGCACTCAATATGCCAGCAAATTTGGAAAACTCAGCAGTGGCCATAGGACTGGAAATGGTCAGTTTTCATTCCAATCCCAAAGAAAGGCAATGCCAAAGAATGCTCAAAATATCACACAATTGCAGTCATCTCACACGCTAGTAAAGTAATGCTCAAAATTCTCCAAGCCAGGCTTCAGCATTACATGAACCATGAACTTCCAGATGTTCTAGTTGGTTTTAGAAAAGGCAGAGGAGCCAGAGATCAAATTGCCTATATCTGCTGGATCATGGAAAAGCAAGAGAGTTCCAGAAAAACATCTATTTCTGCTTTATTGACTATGCCAAAGCCTTTGACTGTGTGGATCGCAATAAACTGTGGAAAATTGTGAAAGAGATGGGAATACCAGACCACCTGACCTGCCTCTTGAGAAACCTGTATGCAGGTCAGGAAGCAACAGTTAGAACTGGACATGGAACAACAGACTGGTTCCAAATAGGAAAAGGAGTACGTCAAGGCTGTATATTGTCATCCTGCTTATTTAACTTATATGCAGAGGACATCATGAGAAATTCTGGGCTGGAGGAAGCATAAGCTGGAATCACGATTGCCGGAAGAAATATCAATAACCTCAGATATGCAGCTGACACCACCCTTATGGTAGAAATGAAGAAGAACTAAAGAGCTTATTGATGAAAGTGAAAGAGGAGAGTGAAAAAGTTGGCTTAAAGCTCAATATTCAGAAAGCTAAGATCATGGCATCTGGTCCCACCACTTCATGGCTAATAGATGGGAAAACAGTGTAAACAGTAGCTGACTTAAATTTTCTGGGCTCCCAGATCACTGCAGATGGTGATTGCAGCCATGAAATAAAAAGACACTTACTCCTTGGAAGGAAAGTTATGACCAACCGAGACAGCATATTCAAAAGCAGAGACGTTACTTTGTCAACAAAGTCTGTCTAGTCAAGGCTATGGTTTTTCCTGTGGTCATGTATGGATGTGAGAGTTGGACTGTGAAGAAAGCTGCGTGCCGAAGAATTGATGTTTTTGAACTGTGGTGTTGGAGAAGACTTTTGAGAGTCCCTTGGACGGCAAAGAGATCCAACCAGTCCATCCTAAAAGAAACCAGTCTTGGTTGTTCATTGGAACAACTGATGTTGAAGCTGAAGCTCTAATACTTTAGCCACCTGATGTGAAGAATTGACTGATTTGAAAAACCCCTGATGCTGGCAAAGATTGAGGGCAGGAGGAGAAGGGGATTACAGAGGATGAGATGGTTGGATGGCATTACCGACTCGATTGACATGGGTTTGGGTGGACTCTGGGAGTTGGCGATGGACAGGGAGGGCTGGCGTGCTGTGGTTCACGGGGTCACAGAGTCGAACATGCCTGATCGACTGAACTGACTGAACTGAAATTGTCCCCAAATTAAGTGGATGAAATAACAACCACAATTTTTTTGGCTCACAAATTTGTAATTTGGGGAGCAGGGACTGTTTGTCTCTGGTCAATGCTGCGTTAGCTGGTTGGTACAATGGGGACCTGAGGACTCATTTACGAGATTAGCGAGTCACCTGGCTGTCCGTCAGCTTTCTCCCATGAGGTCTCTTCTGTGGAGTGGCTTGCTTGTCCTCACTGTCTGGTGGCAAGATTTTTAAGAGTAAAAGTAGAGACCGGAAATAGTAGCTATCAGTTTGTGAAGGTCTAGGCGCAGAACCTTTCCAGCATCATTTCCATGTATTAGTCAAGAAGACACAGAGACTAGATTCAAGGAGAGAGGACACATATCTGACTGTGGGAAGGGAGGAGAGTCACCATTTTGGGGACCCTGTTTTTAAACCACCATATTAGTTTTTGTATAAAGAAATTTGTCACCTAAAAATGTTTGGAATTTAAGAACATATTACAAATATGTCGCAATGAAAATGAAGTTCAGAAATTGCTTAACCTTGAGATATATTTGTTTGGAAAAGAACCCTTTCCCCAAGAAAATTATTCAGATATACAAGTTGAAACATATGAGACATGTGTTTGTGAAACATGAAATGTGATACATTTGAAGCTGAATATTTTCATTATATGTAGCTAATGATTTTTATCAAAAGCAATGGGATAAGAGTAAATGTCTGAAACCAAAAAATAAAAGAATTAAACATTTTTAAAACTAATAATCTTTTTTTTTTTCTAGTGGTGTTTTAACTTGGAGTGATAAAACAAGCCACAGGGCAATGAATTGACAAAACAATTGGTCCTGATGCCAAGAATCTTAACATCTTGCTTAATAGCAAGGATAGTACCTCCTCTTTCCTTACAAAAGGCCCTTTTTGAATTCTGTATTTTTCAAAACATTAATCCCAAAGTTAAGGACTTTGTATTAAATTCTTTTTAAATATGAAAAGATGATAAAAGTAAATTTAAAAATGAAATAAATTTATTTATTGACTTTTTTTATTTTACAAAGCTGTATTTTGTGTGTTATTCTGTAGTATTAAATGAGTTAACACAGAAGGAAAATCAGAAAAAGGAAAAATCAGTTTTTGGCTTATAGTATATTTGGTTTTACTTCAGAATTTAGATTTCTGCACCCAAACTAAACTAAATAGCTAAAGCTTTATGCAAATAACCTAAAATATGGGACTTCGGTTGAAATAAATTTTTCTATCCCAGAATCCATCCAGGATTCCACATCACAGCTGCTGATCATGTTTCCTTAGCCTCCTCTTGAAAAGTGAGATGTTGTCTGTGAAGTCTTGTCCCTTGTCCTAGCACTTGGAATTCCAAATAAACAACATTAAATATGCATTTATTTATTTATCAATTTTGTGATCTATTTATTTATTTTTCTATTTAACAAACATTTATGTATCCAGAACCTCTATACATGCTGAAGTGACAGACCAGCTCCCTATCGCATAGATTTTGTCTGCTTTGTCACAGACAGTAAAGAATCTGCCTGCAATACAGGAGACCTGGGTTCGATCTCTGAGTTGAGTAGGTCCCCTGCAGAAGGGAATGGCTACCCACACCAGTATTCTTGCCTAGAGAGTTCCATGGACAGAGGAGTCTGGCTGGCTACAGTCCAATGGGTCACAGAGAGCTGGACACGACTAAGCGACTTAACACACACATTTGTTTTTTTCAGCTCTTCAGTAAATTCTACATATATATATATATATGTTTTTACATGAAAAGGCATTTTATTTTTAATACAGCACTGTGTACCTGTCAATTTCAAACTCCCAATGGGCTTCCCCAGTGGTTCAGTGGTAAAAGAATCCACCTGCCCATCAGGAGACATGGGTGGACGCTTGTTCAGTCCCTGGTTCAGGAAGATGCCCTGGAGGAGGAAATGGCAACCCTTTCCAGCATTCTTGCCAGGACAGTCTCACGGACAGAGGAGCCTGGTGGGCTACCGTCCATAGAGCTGCAAAGAGTTGGACAGGTCTGAGCATGCACACGTTCGGTAATCTTTCCCTCCCCACCTTTCTCCCTGACAACCATAAGTTTGTTCTCTATATCTATTTCTGTTTTGTAAGTAAATTCTAATAACATTTTTTAAAATTGAGATTTTTTTGAGGTCCCTTATCTCATACACCCAGGAGGATGCTGGCTTTCTTCTGCTTGGTAGTCTTCCAGCTGCTCTTAAGAAATGATGAATCCAATACACTTTTCTTTTTTTTTTAATATAAATTTATTTATTCTAATTGGAGGTTAATTACTTTACAGTATTGTATTGGTTTTGCCATACATCAACATGAATCCACCACGGGTATACACGTGTTCCCCATCCTGAACCTCCATCCCTCCATCCTCCCCATACCATCCCTCTGGGTCTTCCCAATGCACCAGCCCCAATACACTTTTCAATTCATGAGATGAAAAGTAGCGCCAAATGTCGGGGTCACCTGTATGGACTTTGGGTCAAGTAGTTGCTGCTTTAATAGTGCTTTGATGCTTCAAATATATATATTTTACAGTGTGAATGTCCATCTGCACAAAACTGGTTCACGTTAACAATAATGGGCAAAGGCATTTAAAAACATTTGCCCTATATTCAAACTAGCTTTCCCAAACATTGTGCCTATTTGCATTCTTGCCAAAACTTTATAACAGTAAATATGTCTCCAAACTTCGATGACAATGTGTATAAGAAGTATTGTTTAATCTTTTAAAAAAAAAGAGAATCAGGATTCATTCATTCATTAGTTTATTAAACACATACTTTTGAGTTCTTACTGTGTAGCAGGCATTGTATTTCTTTCCTTTTACTTTGAAAGGAATTTAGACCCTAGAGGAATTTTTTCCATCCCTCTCTCCAGCAGTCTTTAAGCTGCAAGAAGAAGTTACATTCTAAGGAAAAAATCATGTTAATATTTCTCTGAACACCTACTTAATATTCACCAACTAAAGAGTAACCTTAAGGTCTTATAATTGAAAGAACACCATGTACTCCAACTGATACTCTTTCTGTTTAACTAAACACACACACACACTCAGAATAGATGTTCTACTAGCAATCTTTACAAGAAAGTTTCTCTTGCCAAACAAATGAATAAATAAATAAACTATATAAGAGAAGGAAGAGGAGACTATTTGAGATCTCCTATATGGTTTGAGTTGCTTCATTACAGATACATAGCTTGGTGATCTATATGATTTATTTTTAAATAAGGTCATAATAGACATTCACTTAAGCTCTTTAATTAAATAAGGGTATATCAAGATACAGGACATTATGTCTTAATATTCTTTTCTTCACCCTCAACCCATAAATCTTTTATCATGTATCATTTAGACTAACATAAGATAATTTAAAATTATTGATCAACTACTTTTGTGGGCTACACAATGTTCTAAGGGCTTTCATGAATAGCAGCAATGGAACATAATTAAAATAAAAACAGTATTAGTGGCCGCCATGTATTTATCGAGCATCACGTGCAAGGCTCGCTATAAGTACTCTACAATCATGATCTCAGTTAATCCTCACATCAGCCATCTGAATTAAATGTTTCTAGTTTTCACATTTTCTACTGATCAGGGAGCTGTTGCTCACTTAGAGGGAATTTGGATATCAACTGAAGCACCAAAACACTTCAGAGAATAATTGATATGAACACAAATACCAAGTTATAGCTAATTTAATTAAACAATAAATACAACTTTGTGTTCATTACATGATAAAATTTATGAGGCATTCAAGCCTTAGAAACTTGGTTTTAATTAGGCAGGGCTAAATAAATGACTAGTTCCAAAGATAGAAGGGATTTGTTCTTCTCGTATGCCATTCTCTAGAAATTCAATCCTTTTTTTCTTTTCCTCCATAGTAAACGCTTCTGTTACAAGGACAAGCCCTACTGATCCATTTTTTACTTAAATATAGCAATGACATATAGAAAGGGACACCATTTCCACTCCATAATCCCCACTCTATAACTGGGGATTACAACCCTAATAGTCCTCTAATTTATGATCTACCTTAGAAAGCATCACTACGAACAAAGCTAGTGGAGGTGATGGAATTCCAGTTGAGCTCTTTCAAATCCTGAAAGATGATGCTGTGAAAGTGCTGCACTCAATATGCCAGCAAATTTGGAAAACTCAGCAGTGGCCACAGGAATGGAAAAGGGCAGTTTTCATTCCAACCCCAAAGAAAAGCAATGCTAAAGAATGCTCAAACTACTGCACAATTGTACTCATCTCACATGCTAGTAAAGTAATGCTCAAAATTCTCCAAGCCAGGCTTCAGCAATACATGAAACGTGAACTTCCAGATGTTCAAGCTGGTTTTAGAAAAAGCAGAGGAACCAGAGATCAAATTGCCAACATCTGCTGGATCATGGAAAAAGCAAGAGAGTTCCAGAAAAACATCTATTTCTGCTTTATTGACTATGCCAAAGCCTTTGATTGTGTGGATCACAAGAAACTGTGGAAAATTCTGAAAGAGATGGGAATACCAGACCACCTGACCTGCCTCTTGAGAAATCTGCACGCAGGTCAGGAAGCAACAGTTACAACTGGACATGGAAAAATAGAGTGGTTCCAAATAGGAAAAGGAGTACTTCAAGGCTGTATATTGTCACCCTGCTTATTTAACTTTTGTGCAGAGTACATCATGAGAAATGCTGGGCTGGAAGAAGCACAAGCTGGCATCAAGATTGCCGGAAGAAATATCAATAAAATCAGATATGCAGATGAAACCATCCTTAGGGCAGAAAGTGAAGAGGAACTAAAGAGCCTCTTGATGAAAGTGAAAGAGGAGAGTGAAAAAGTTGGCTTAAAGCTCAACATTTAGAAATCTAAGATTATGGCATCTGGTCCCATCACTTCATGGGAAATAGATGGGGAAACAGTGGAAACATTGTCAGACTTTATTTTTTTGGACTCCAAAATCACTGCAGATGGTGATTGCAGCCATGAAATTAAAAGACACTTACTCCTTGGAAGGACGGTTATGACCAGCCTAGATAACATATTCAAAAGCAGAGACATTACTTTGCCAACAAAGGTCCATCTAGTCAAGGCTATGGTTTTTCCAGTGGTCATGTATGGATGTGAGAGTTGGACTGTGAAGAAAGCTGAGTGCCGAAGAATTGATGCTTTTGAAGTGTGGTGTTGGAGAAGACTCTTGAGAGTCCTTTGGACTGCAAGGAGATCCAACCAGTCCATTCTAAAGGAGATCAGCCCTGGGATTTCTTTGGAAGGAATGATGCTAAAGCTGAAACTCTAGTACTTTGGCCACCTCATGCGAAGAGTTGGCTCATTGGAAAAGATTCTGATGCTGGGAGGGATTGGGGGCAGGAAGAGAAGGGGACGACAGAGGATGAGATGGTTGGATGGCATTACTGACTCAATGGACGTGAGTTTGAATGAACTCCGGGAGTTAGTAATGGACAGGGAGGCCTGGAGTGCTGCGATTCATGGGGTCTCAAAGAGTCGTACATGACTGAGCGACTGAATTGAACTGAACTGAACTGAAGAATGAATTAAGGGACACCTGGCTTCGATCCCTTGGTTGGGAAGATCCATTGGATAAGGGCATGGCAACCTACTCCAGCATTCTTGCCTGGAGAATCCCCACGAACAGAGGAGCCTGGCGGGCTTCGGTCTGTGGGGTCACAAAGAGTTGGACATGACTGAGGACTAAGCGCAAGAATGAATTAAGAGCATACGCAAGGTAAAAATATAGTGCTTTTTATAAATACCTTTTCACAAAACTATATTGTTTCTTAAAGGAAAAATAATGCTTTTAATAGGAATATCATATCATCCATGAAAAGAGAATGATTATATCCTTTTTGCAGGTGAGAAAACTAAGGCCTAGTGGAGTTAGGTGAGTAGGCAGTTCTCTAAATTCGAGAATGTAAAGAAATTTTATCTAAAATAGTATTAGTTCTGGTGCATTTGATGTTCATGTGTGAGTTTATAGGGAAGGCATAAAGGAAATAGAAGGAAATGTCTGCTTTATGTGACTGTTGGAATTCTCATATAGTGAATCTGAGTTCTGATTCCAAAGCTATCAACACAGCCACTGTCTTTTGGACAATTTGAATGCCAAGTCATTATCACTTGGCTATCATTTCTTTGAAAAGAGTTCAAAAGTGTGTTTTTAAACGTTTGATTCTGTTGACTACACAGATTTAAAGAAATACAGAAACATTTCCAGTATTGTTTATCATAAGTAAATTAATCAAGTAGGATTCCTGATAGCAAGTCCTTACAATTCTTTTTTCACTCCTTGTTTTTGAATTGCTTTTCTTTGATTGACTTACCTGTGTCTGTATACATAAAATGCAATGCTTCACCAGAGTACAGCCCTTTCCAGTCAAATAAAGCATCATTGTTAGAGTGCTAGGATGACTATCCCCGCACATTTCCTATCTTATTATGGCTTTTGCCCAAATGCTTCGGGAACTCCCCTTATACTCAGTTCAGTTCAGTTCAGTTCAGTCTCTCAGTCATGTCCGACTCTTTGTGATCCCATGAATCACAGCACGCCAGACCTCCCTGTCCACCATCAACTCCTGGAGTTCACTCAAACTCACATCCATTGAGTCAGTGATGCCATCCCCATCTCATCCTCTGTCGCCCCCTTCTCCTCCTGCCCCCAATCCCTCCCAGCATCAGAGTCTTTTCCAGTGAGTCAACTCTTCGCATGAGGTGGCCAAAGTACTGGAGTTTCAGCTTTAGCATCATTCCTTCCAAAGAACACCCAGGGCTGATCTCCTTTAGAGTGGACTGGTTGGATATCCTTGCAGTCCAAGGACTCTCAAGTGTCTTCTCCAACGCCACAGTTCAAAAGCATCAATTCTTCGGTGCTCAGCTTTCTTCACAGTCCAACTCTCACATCCATACATGACCACTAGACAAGATCTAAACTCCTTCTCGTGGCGTATCTCCTGCCTTCTCTCTCCAGCTTTATATTCTGCTACTCTCTCCCTCAAAATTCATGCTTCAGAAAAAATGGATAACCCATAGTTTCCAGAATATGCCTTGTGTTGATGTTACACTCTCTGCAACGCTCCTCCCCTTCTTACCACCTTCCTCTTGTTGGTCTTTGTTCAGAGCTACCCTGAAATGTGTGTAGCAACACATTGTAATAGTTTTTTATCTCTATGTCCCTTTAGACTTTAAGTTCCCATCCATTCATTCCCTCAGTATTCATTCAACACTCATTGGATGTCCAACATTGTGCTTAGGTCTGGAGACAACTGGGGCTCTAGGGTTAAAACAGTTAACAGGAGGCACAGTTCCTGCTCTAAAGCAGCCCCAGTTCTAAAGCAGAGAAAAATACTTAATTCTGTATCTTATAAAAGTGCTTTGATATAGCCATCCACTAGACATTAATGCCCTGTTTCAAATTGATGATCCTTTACATTAAATTTTCCCTGTTTGATTACTCATGTGATTTCTGCCTCCTAACTGGACCTTGAACAATACAATAGGGGAGCCCACGAGCATTGGAAGCACATGTAGGACTTTTAACATAAGACTTGAGGGAGAATACAGCGTTAGGAAAGCTTCTTATTGAAGATACCCTTCAATTACTAGAAAACATAGTGCTAACTAGTATGGTCCACTCCAGTGTTCTTGCCTGGAGAATCCCAAGGACAGAATAGCCTGGTGAGTTACAGTCCAAGGGGTCGTAAAGAGTCAGACACAACTGAGCAGCTAACACACTCATAGTGCTCATAACTGATTAATTGTTTTTGAGTGAATACATAAATAAAAGCTTTTTAATGTTTTTTTGCTACTTACGAGTTCTATAAAGTAGGTAGAGGATCAATCATTATTGTCTAACAAATAAGTATGGTGGAAGCCAA
Organism: Ovis aries; assembly: GCF_016772045.2. Lineage (NCBI taxonomy): Eukaryota > Metazoa > Chordata > Mammalia > Artiodactyla > Bovidae > Ovis > Ovis aries. The sequence continues at coordinate 106,569,039 of NC_056059.1, forward strand.
ACTGGTCAGGTCAGTTTACCAAGGACACCTAATAATCACCTGACAATTTTACCATTGGATTTAGCAATCCCACTTCTGGACATTGTCAGGAGGAGTTGAAGTCTGGATCTCAAAGAGCTATCTGCACTCCCATGTTCATTACAGTGTTAGGAACAGTAAAGATATGGAAACAACTTAAGTGCCGATTGATAGGTGAATGGAAAAGAAAATACAGACTGTGGAATATTACTAAGAGTTCCAAAAAAAAAAAGAAAAAAAAAAGATCATCTTGCCATTGCAACAACATGTCTGGGTCTGGAGGACATTATACTAAGTGGAATAAGGCAGACCCAGAAAGACAAATTCTGCCAGCTCTCACATGCAGAATCTAGTCAAGTGAGATGGAAATAGTCACATTCATAGAAGCAGAGAATAGCTTCCAGGGGCTACGGGGGTGGAGGAGGAAATGGGGGAGGTGTCAAAGGGTGCCAAGTTTTAGTTATGTAATGTAGGTAAATTCTGGAGATCTACCACACAACATGGCACCTATGGTTAACAATAATTTATTGTACACTTTAAATTTTGCCAAGGTGATAGTTCAGTTCAGGGGCTCAGTCATGTCCAACTCCTTGCAACCTCATGGACTGCAGCATGCCAGGCTTCTCTGTCCATCTCCAACTCTTGGAGCTTGCTCAAACTCATGTTCATCAAGTTGGTGATGCCATCCAACCACCTCATCCTCTGTCATGTTTTTCCCACAAAAGGAGAGAGAGAAAACAAAAACAATAACAGCAACAGCAATAACAGCCAAAAAAAAAAAAAAAATGAAGAGGACAGGCAAATTTTTGGAGGTAATGGATAAGTTTATGCCCCTGATTGTGATAATGGTTTCACTGCTCTGTGTTTAATGCCGAAAAATCAAGTTGTATACATTAAATATCTGCAACTTTTTGTATGTTAAAAAAAAATCATTGTATGGCAATTCTTGGACCAAAGCACTGTTCTCTTCATGTCTGTGCAAGCGATCTTTCCAATTTTTCAAAAGTGTTTAAAAAACTATATTTAATGTATAGGTCTTAAATGTGGAATGAATTTTTCCTTTCATTTAAGGAAGTACGGGAAAACATTTTGGCTCTTCAGAAATCTGATTCAAGGTCTTTGCTTCACTTGACAGCAGTGAGAATACACCCAAGAGTAGAGTGCCAAACCTGATTTTCCTGTCTTCAGACCTAGTTTAGTCTAGCTCTTTTCTGTTTCATATGGAAATAGATTTTGTTCCTTGAAGGCTACATTTTTTTTTTTTTTCTGGCTCCCATGACAGCTGGCTTCCAGCTTGGTTCATCTAATGGGAGGCATTAGTGGAGATTGTGTCCTTGAGAAAAAAAGAAGACAGGTTAAGTCACACTTCCGGTCTGCCTCAAGAAGCATCCACACAGCAGCAGCATTTTCCCTGTGATTCCAGCTTGTGCCCAACATGCTCATTAATGTCCCAGTGTCTGCCAAGGGACCCTGTATCTCTGCTGACACTGCCTCTCCCATTTGAACCTGCCATCCCAGGGCTCCATGGTGCTGGCTGCTGCTAATGCTGGGCTCACTCACCATCAGTTAAACCTTTGTCTATGCAATCCAAATTCTCTCCATTAAAAATAGTTGACAATACCTTTCTCTCTGGTGGAGCTTTGACTGATTCAACCAGGCTAGGGTTATGAAACACCCTTTAAAGTTGAGTTAAATATTCAAATATATTCTTAAGTAGGCAGGTGACAAATGAGTGAAGCAAACCAGGTGTAGAAAAATGCATTCCAAATATAAAAGGACAATAGAGGAAGTGTAATGATAAATGACACCTGTTGTTTAACATTGAGGTTGGAAGACAACAGAGAAGGGAAGAAAAGAGAGTTATAGTGTGCTCAGGCAGTCCAAGCCTTCTCTACTCCAAACAGGCTCCACCCCAACCTGTGTTCATAGTTCAGCTGATAGAAATATACAAGCTGGGGCCCCATACTGGATCATCTGCTTTTAAACAAGGCGCCCGGGTGACAAAGATGTACTTAAAACTTTGAGAGGTCCACAGGCTCTTTTGCTAAAAGTATGCCTCAGTTCCAGGTGACTGTTGCCACGTATAAATGTGTTCTTCACATTGACAAATCTTCCAATATTTTCATGGTAAATTGGAAGTTGCCAAAAACATTGTGGAGGTGGGGGGAAGGGATAGTTAGGGATTTGGGGAAGGTTATGTACACAGTTATATTTAATGTGTACCAGCAAAGACCTATTGTATAACACATGGAACTCTGCTCAATGTTCTGTGCCCCAGCTTGGATGGGAAGGGGTTGGGGGGAGAATTGATACATGTATATGTATGGCTGAGTTCCTTCACTGCTCGCTTGAAACTACCACAATATTGTCAATCAGCTATATCCCAATACAAAATGTTTTTGGTGTTAAAAAATTAAAATTAAACAAACAAACAACAAACAAAAAAAACATGAAATTCTCTGATTTTCAATACTGTACTTATTTTTTAAGGGTGTGCACATCAGGTAGAATTCTCTGGGTCTCAGAGGACAGCAGGGTCAGATGGTCCTATGCTAAAGGAAACAAAGGATGGAGCTTAGAAAACATGCCTGCAAGGCATACTGGCATCTTTTATCTTAGTGAAATTTACCTTCATTTCACAAAGTTTTCTCCCCCTGTGGATAGGGAATCACAAAGAACCTGGCTCCCCCAACAGGGGAGTGGTTCAAAGGCACACAGTGTGTAAAAAGAGGCTTAGCCAGAGCTTCACAAACTCCAAATGCCCCATTTCTTTCACCGCAAAATTGTTTCCAGAGTTAATAGGTCAGTGCCCTGGTGACCTGTGATCTATCCAAGGGCTAAAATCCTGGGCTTTTATCCCTGTTGAATCTCCAGCAAATAGAACAACGGTTAAGTGCAAAGACTTCCTCACCGTTCACAAAGTAGACGTTTAATTACCAGAAGCTTCTGTGTTCCCACAGCAGGATACATAAAAGGAAGTAAGGCATAATTGTGGCAGTGCGTCTGGTTCGGAAATTAGAAGTCAGCAAGGAAGGGCGTGCAGGGAGCCAGATGGTGTGAAGCATAAGGTGGTGTGCAGTGAACCATTTCCCGCTCAGCAGATCTCATTGGGACCTGATTTGTCTGAGGCTGTGCTGCCTCTGGCCAGGCTTCTGGCTCTCTGTTTGGGGATTGTCAGTGCCTGTTTTAACAATCCTTCCCTCTCTGGCAGATTTTTTCCAAAGAGGCTCAGATGTTTTGTTGACAGTTAGGGAGCAAAATTGCCAAGTCTTCAGGAACTCCTGGAAGATGGATGGACAGAGACGTGCTGGGAAATAATAGTTCTGTGTTTCTCATCTTCCTCAGGTGACATATTTAAGACCCCACCTGGGACCTGGAAGGATGTTTAGGGTAAAGGAATTGCTCCACCCTGTGCCCTGTATTTGTGAATTTAGACTCCTGAAGTGTCTGAACTTGCTTGTTCTATATGAGATTCCTTGCTCTTAACCTCTTAGATGTTACACAAAAGCTTCAAAGGATGGAGGAGAATATATCACAGCACATGACAATGGCTTTCAACCTCATCAAGCCTGGTTTGCAACCACAATTTCTCACCACGAACATTAAACATACTTCCTCACTGCAGCCATAGTGTGTATAATTCAGAGGTGTTCCTGCTCCAAAGTTCATCTCCCAATTCCTTTTTCTACCAACTCCAATTTATTCATATATTTATTCTTCCTTTCACCAAGTATTCAATGAGCAACTATTATATGCCAGACATTATTCTCAATGCTGGGAACAATGTTATGGATAAAATACATAATGAACATAGACATGTCAGTTTTGGAAAATAGGAGATTCTGAGCAGACATGCATATCTATGCATACATATGCATGGACGTGCTCACACCTCAGGACCCTGGGATAGAGTGGGGTCATTCATTTAGGTAGGATGGTGAATTCAGGCATCTCTGGGGATGGGACATTTGAGCTGAGGCCACAGTGATGGGGAATCTAGCCATAAAGATGAGACAATGGAAAAAGAGGGAAGAGTTCAATAAAGAGAAAGGACTGAAATGAAAGTTTGGATGGAGAGGTGGGAATGACTCTGCGTGTTCAGGACTTGGGTAGACGTGCTGGTGACTGGAGAGAATGGCAGGAGGTGTGGCTCGAGAGGATGACAGAGGCTGTATTACGTAGGACCTTGTAGTCCAAGGCAAGGATTTTAGTGTCCTCTCAGTGAAAAATGTACACAAAGATCTCATATCCTAATCTAATCTGAGTCTTACAGAGATTGTTCTGGCTGTAGGGATGGTCAACTGTAAGAGGGATAAGAGTGGGAAGAGCAGTTAGGAGGTTATTGCAGAAATCTAGGTGTGAAATGATGGTGGCCTGGCTAGGATGAGAGAAGTCAGGAAGGTGAACAGTATCGGACTTCACTCCAGGAAGCCCTACCTTGGTTATGCCAACCTTATTTTTTGAGTTGCCCAGTTCCAGCAGGTGTTAAATAATATGGGTCCTTTCTATTCTGCATGTAGACCCCTTCACAATTCAAACAAAATGGCAAAAGTGATTACTTGGTATATTAAAGACACGTACTATTCAAGGTCCAGCGCTGGGTGTTGGCTTCAACTTATTGTGTTTTCTGAGGGAAGCACTATTCAAACCCTAAGAAGGACCAATTATCAGAAGTTGAGAGAAGGCAAGCATTCAGAAAGCTTGCATTGATTTATGCGCACAGGCAGAGAAGGGCAGGAGATTGCAGCAGAGAGCAGGTCACACAGCTGGGCGAGCACAGACATTAACCTGGAGAGGAAGAGCCTTCAAGATGGAACAGGTGAGCTGACATCAAGTGTTTGAAAGATCATGTGTGTAGGAAAAGGCAAACTGTTAGGCACCTGAGCAAAAACGACCGGGCTGTATTACTTTTCTAAGGGTGCTCTAATGGTTTCACAAGCTGAGTGGCTCAAACAACAGAAATTTGTCTCACAGTTCTTGAAACTAGAAGCCTGAGATAAAGGTGTTGGCAGGGTTGACTCCTTATGAGTCCATGAGGGCATCTGTAGTAGGTCTGTCTCCTGATTTCTGGTAGCTTGTTGGCCATCTTGTTATTCCTTGGCTTATAGAAATGCCACCCTGCCTTGTATCTTCACATGGCAACTTTCTGTGTGTCAGTTCAGTTCAGTTGCTCAGTCGTGTCCAACTCTTTGCGACCCCATGAATCACAGCATGCCAGGACTCCCTGTCCATCACCAACTCCCAGAGTTCACTCAGACTCACGTCCATCGAGTCAGTGATGCCATCCAGCCATCTCATCCTCTGTTGTCCCCTTCTCCTCCTGCCCTCAATCCCTCCCAGCATCAGAGTCTTTTCCAATGAGCCAACTCTTCGCATGAGGTGGCCAAAGAACTGGAGTTTCAGCTTTAGCATCATTCCTTCCAAAGTATCTGGCTCCAAATTTCCCTTTTGATAAGGATGTCTGTCTTGTTGGGTCATGGTCCACTCTGATGATCTTCTCTTGACCTGAGTACATCTGCAATATGCTGGGTGTCGGGCTCAACATATTGCGTTTCTGCTGCTGCTGCTGCTAAGTCCCTTCAGTCGTGTCTGACTCTGTGCGACCCCATAGATGGCAGCCCACCAGGCTCCCCCATCCCTGGGGGAAGCACAATTCAAACCCTAAGAAGGACTAATTAGTAGAAGTTGAGAGAATGTGGGATCTATTTCATTGTAAAGATTAAATAGTCAGAATCTTATAGCTATAGAGAAGGTCTGCTTTTCTTAATAAGTGAGTTCCTGGTGCCTGCAGATTTTCAAGAAAAAGTTGGAAGATATTCCATCAAGGATATTGAGAGCAGCGATGTCTACACTGCATATCATGATGGGTTGAAATGATCTCTAGGCTTCAAAAGCTAGTTGTCCACAGTTCTATAATATTTATCTTATTAATAATAATAGTTGACATTTACTGATGCCTCACAGAAAGCCAAGCTCTAGATTGAGAGAGGTTTTTTTTTTTTTTTTTTTTAAATTACAAAACCTCATGAAGTTACAACGTGGATGAACTTTGAAAACATTATGCTAAGTGAAAGAAATCAGACACAAAGGGCAGCACATTGTATAATTCCATTTATATAAAATGTCAAGAGTAGAAAAGTCCACAGGGAGTGAAAGAAAATTAGTGGTTGCTAGGAACTGGTGAGGGGCGATGGAGAGTGATTGCTTTTGGGTAAAGAGGATCTTTTGAGGAGGGTGATGAAAATATTCTGAAATTAAATAATGATGATAGCCACACAACTTTATGCATAAAACCAATGAATTGTATACTTTAAAATGGTGAGTATTAAGGCACAAAATTGCATCTCAATAAAAGATGAAAATTTCATGAGATGGGCACTATGGTTCCCATTTTACAGATGAGAAACCTTGGATTTAGAGAGACAAAAGACTAGGCATGCTCAGATGGGAAATGAGAGAGATAGGTTTTCTATTATCTTTATTTGTTTTTATTTACTGGTTGATACTTGATCACTTGCTAGGAGTACCTACTGGTGATAAATGCATCTTTCCTTGAGGAGTTCTATAATCCAAGCTGTCTGGTTCTTTGAGCTATCCCTGGACTTGAGGTTATGGATATTAAAGTTTTCTTTCCTTCATGGTCAAAGAGAGACAGAGATAATATTTTTTCTTTCATCAAGTGTTATGATTCTCTACCAAAAGAAGAAGGAAATTCTGTGATGAGATAAGACTTGATGCTAATAAGACATAATTTCTTAAATATAGTGCATGTGGCTATATGTGAAAGTGTGTCTGTGTGTGGAAGTTGAGTAAGAAAGAAGAGAACCAGCATTCTGGCTTTACATTAGTTTCCTATCTCTGAAGTAACAGATTACCATTAACTTATTAACTTAGCAGTTTTAAGCAACCAGGTTTATTGTCTCAAGATTTCCTTGGGCCAAGAGTCTGAGCCTAGGTTGGCTGAGTCCTCAACTCAGGGTCTTAGGTCAGGTCTGACTGAAATCCAAGTGCTGACCACAGCTTATATCCTATCTGGGGCTCTATGTCCTCTTCCAAGGGCTTCCCCGGCGGCTCAGTGGTAAAGAATCTTCCTGCAATACATGAAATATGGGAGCCATAGGTTCCATCCCTGGGCTGGGAAGATCCTCTGGAGGAAGAAATGGCAACTCACCCAGTTTTCTTGTCTGGGAAATCTTCCAAAGCTATCTGAGCTCTTCAAGAGTTCAGTTCCTTGCCTTTGCAGGACTTGGGTTCCTATTTTCTTTCTGTGTTGCTCTCGGCACCTAGAAGCCAACTCACACCATGATCACATTGTTCCTTCCCAGTGTGGCCACTTGCTCCTTCACAGCTGGAGAAACTTGGTCTTCCAAGTCAGATTCATACATAATATAATACTGTGAGAGTAAGTATTTCATCACTGTTACCATATAACATAACCTAAGGAAATGGCAACCCACTCCTATACCCTTGCCTGGAGAATCCCATGGACAGAGGAGCCTGGCGGGTTACAGTCCATGGGGTTGCAGAGTCGGACATGATTGAGCGACTTAACTTAACTTAACTTAATCAAACCATAGTTCCACTCACTGCCAGAGTGCTCAGCTACTCACTCATGTCCAACTCTTAGTGCCCCAGGCTCCTCTGTCCACGGAATTTTTAAGGCAAGAATACTGGAGCGGGTTGCCATCTCCTCCTCCAGGGAATCTTCCTGATCTGGGGATCAAACTCACGTCTCTTGCATCGGAGGTGGATTCTTTACCGTTAGCACCATCTGGGAAGTCCATACTCTCAGAAATAGGAGATTATACTGGGCATATACACTGGAGTGGTGGAGGGGCCATGGGGGGGCCCTCTTGGAATTCTACTTGCCACAGGCACCTACTTGTGTAGATCCGATGAGCTCAGCTTGCTTTGATCCCATTACCAAAACAGTGGCCTTTGAAAATCCACTATTTAGAACATTGCACATAAAGACCTCACATACAAAGTATATGGAAGGCAGGAGAAAGTAGTGGACATGACTTCTAAAGTGTTCGTTTTGCACTATTGATTCAGAAAACACGAGCATAGAGCATCTGTGTCTGCCAGTCTCATTTGCGGCTGTCAAAAAGGCTCAAGAAGTGTCACTTATGGAGCAGGTGCGCAAAAATGATCACCTGAGGTTCTCAGGTTGTGACTATAGTGGTGGTGCTGGGGCCACCGTAACAAAATATCCCAGGCTAGAGGACTTCAAGGTAGATTTATGTTTTAATAATTCTAGGAAGCTAGAAAGTCAAGATCAAGGCGTCCGCAGGTTTGGTTTCTTCTGAGGTCATGCTCATCTTATGGATATTTGTCTTCTCCGTGCGTCCTCACATGGTCTTCCTTGTGTGTGTCTGTGTCCTGATTTCCTCTTTTATAAAGATAGCAGTCATACCAGATCAGGGTCCACCAATTGCTTTGTCAACTTAAAAAAAAAAAAAGTGCACAATGTGAAAGTTGCAAGATAAGTTTTATTTGGGGGTAAAATGAAGAGAATAGCCTGAGAGACAGCACCACAGAGAGCGCTGAGAAACTGTTCCAAAGAGGCACTGGGGAAAGGTCAGTATATATGTGATTTCACTGAAAGGGGGATAGATACAATCAAGCACATGCTTTTCTAGACGATTTCTGCTGGTTTCGTGAAGATTTCCGCTAGTCATGAGAAAGTCATCACCATGAAGGATTTTAGTGCTTCTCTAGATATGAGGAGATACAAGGATTGGGCTCATAAAATCAGCTTCTGAATATATCTAACTATCTGAAGACCTGTGCTGCCAGTTTTTCCTAGAGCACAGAGTAACTCATTTCTGCTCTCCTTTCTGGACTTCTTTCAGGAGGTGTTGAAAATCAGCAGCTGAACCACCAGCAGCACATGGTTTAGTCCTTGTAGAGGTCCCTGGTAGCTCAGCTGAGAAAGAATCGGCCTGCAATGCAGGAGACCCCAGTTTGATTCCTGGGTCAGGAAGATCCCCTGGAGAAGCGATAGGCTACCCACTCCAGTATCTTGGGCTTCCCTGGTGTCTAAGATTGTAAAGAATCCAGCTGCAATTATGGAGACCTGGGTTTGATCCCTGGGCTGGAAAGATCCCCTTGGCAAGGGCATGGCAACCCACTCCAGTATTCTTGCCTGGAGAATTCCCATGGTCAGAGGAGCCTGGCGGACTACAGTCCATAGGGTCGCAAAGAGTCGGACACGACTGAGTGACTAAGCACAGCACAGCAGAGGTAGGTGGCAAATGCCAATGGCAACTGGCAATTTGTAGCTGACAGCTTCCCTAAAGACCCCAACTCCAAATACCGCTATTCTGAAATACTGTCGGTTAGGACAACAGTGTACGAATTTTGGAGGGAACATAATTCACCCATAACACCATCCAAGGGTGAAGCACACAGAAGAGCTGTTAGTGTCTTCATGCTACTAATGAGAAAGCTAGGGCCCAGATAGAAATGGCTCAAAGTCAAATAAGTAATAAAGGTCTGTACAGGCATTCAAGCACAGGGCAGCACAGCTTCAACCTCTGGGCTCCTTCAAGTGTTCCCAACTGTGTGGCAGCTTGAGATTCACCCCTGAGATATCAGAAGAAAAGCTATTAGGAAGCTGCCTATAAGCACAATGAATTAAATCTCAGAACATTGAGTTAACTCTGTAGCTCTTTTTTGGGATGTGAAATTAGCCTTGCTTTCTATGCTGCATGAATATTTTTCAAAGACTTTTTGTTTTACCCCATCCTCTTGTTTTGTGATGAATTTGTGCGTGAAAAGACTCATTAAAGACATCATTATTCTGCATTTATCAGTAATGAACTGTCTGTGGCACCTATTAGCGGGAAAATGGTCCTAGTCCCTTTTTGTATCTGTCTACATTCTTCTTCATTATTTACTGCTCAACTCTCATCCATTTCAAATGGATTTGGCTGCATGCAATTTTCCCCCCAATTGTTCTTTTATTTGAGAGACAAATATTAATAGAATTCATAAACCTTGAAGAGTCCAGTATGCATGTTCCAATGTTAAAATGACTTTTTAATTTTTAATATCAGAAAGGGGTAGGGGAGACTCACCTGAGGAGCCGACAATTAAGCAGACCCTTCAGATTCCTCAGCCTACTCACTTTTCACAAGAACTCAGAGATGGATATTATCAACCCCATTTTACCAAACGGACACTGGAAAAATAGAGATGCAGGCTGCCTTGTTCTGGTCACCCAACAAACAGTTAAAAGTGAAGCTTGAGGCTGCAGATAATTAAGAAACCCACAGCCAAACTTTCTGTTGCAGGATAAGTTTTCTCCGACTTCTGCATTCATGCTGATTCCAGTGTACCCAGACAGTCTTAAACCTTGAACTTATTAAAATGTGTGAGCATTTCTGCTGACTGCAAGCCCCATGACACCTTTGGCTCAGCCTAGTTCATTTCTGTAGTGTTTTATGATGCAAATGACTCCGTCTGGTATAGTCTGTCACCTTTTATGTAAGAAAAAACATTCTTTTTTTTTTTTAAAGAATTTTTTTTCATTTCTTTAGCTCCTTTGCAGAGTTTTTCTCTTATCTCCCTTTGCAATGATTAGCATTCCTTTTGAAGACACTGGGATAGGAATCACATCTGAGTCCCCATCCTGTGACCTAAAGTAGTAAGAGTTTTTACATAGAACCTCTCCAGCTTCTCCTGCCCTAGGTGGTAATGGTGTGATTCGTCTAGTTTCACTTTGTGTGATTTGCTCAGAATGGAAAAAAAATGCAATCAATTGTTAATAAAGCAACTCGTAAAAATGATTTTAAAATGGTGACAAATTATTATTTATGTGTTTCTGCCCGGCTAGCCTTCAGAGTATGAGAATTTTTGTGGCCATCTGCTGACATGATGATATCATCTGAGGTCCTGAGTCGTCCTGTGCTAGAATTTCAGCCTTACCCTCTCAAAAATGTTTAATTACACATCAATGGATTTCCTTTTTCTTTTGAATCTTGAGATACAGACATCTAATTTGAAATGGCTTCAACAAAGGAGTTTGTCAAATATCGTGTCTACATCTTTCTCAAATTTTGATTTTAAATGCTCCATAGCACCTATATTTCTATGCACAGTAAGATCATAAAAAATATTTAGACTGACCTTCTATATGACATTGATATATTTGTATTTATTTCTGCAAATTGTTATTCAGTAATCTTAATAAAATTCAGCTGAACATTTCTATGACCTCAGGTCATTCAAGGGCCTTTGCAGCACAAATCTGAAGGTTCCAAAATAGCACATGGAAGGGAGGTGGGTTCCATTCCCAGGCACCCTGAGCAACACCCCTGCTCATTCTGATTGTATGACTTTAGGAATGCTGTAGCATCTCAGGTATGGAAGGCAAAAAAGAAAAAAAAATCTTCCTAAAGGAAGAGATTTCAATTAATGTACAGTCCATGGAATTCTCTAGGCCAGAATACAGGAGTGGGTAGCCTTTCCCTTCTCCAGGGGATCTTCCCAACCCAGGAATCGAACCTGGGTCTGCTGCATTACAGGTTGATTCTTTACCAGCTGAGCTACCAGGGAATACCTAATTAACAATATACCTATCTTTAAATGGAAGATCCAGATAAAGAATTTCTGTTGTTCTAACAAATGTGAAGAAAGAACATATGTATATGATTTGGCAAGGAGTTCATTGGATATGAAGTCATATAGAAAAGAGATTCAGAGAGGTCGAGGGTGACTAACAAGTTTGAATTTGAGGACACATACGAAATTGTGAGATGTATGCATATTCAATTGATCCAACCATCCTTGTTCAGATTTTGCACTCTCTGATTCACATACTAATTACTATTTAACTTTTCCTGTAGGTCAGCCCAAAGGTGATAATGGTTGGCCTTATGAATTTAAGCATCTTTACATTTATGATTGGTGCTTCTCATTCAGTTCAGTTCAGTTCAGTTCAGTTGCTCAGTCGTGTCCATCTCTTTGTGACCCAAGAAACGCAGCATGCCAGGCCTCCCTGTCCATCACCAACTCCCGGAGTCCACCCAAACCCATGTACATCGAGTTGATGACGCCATCCAACCATCTCATCCTCGTCATCCCTTTCTCCTCCTGCCCTCAATCTTTCCCAGCATCAGGGTCTTTTCAAATAAGTCAGCTCTTCGCATCAGGTAGCCAAAGTATTGGAGTTTCAGCTTCAGCATCAGACCTTCCAATGAACACTCAGGACTAATCTCCTTTAGGATGTACTGGTTCGATCTCCTTGCAGTCCAAGGGACTCTCAAGAGTCTTCTCCAACACCACAGTTCAAAAGCATTCATTCTTCAGTGCTCAGCTTTCTTTATAGTCCAACTCTCACGTCCATACATGACCACTGGAAAAACCATAGTCTTGACTAGATGGACCTTTGCTGGCAAAGTAATGTCTCTGCTTTTTAATATAATGTCTAGGTTGGTCATAACTTTCCTTCCAAGGAGTAAGCGTCTTTTAATTTCATGGCTGTAGTCACCATCTGCAGTGATTTTGGAGCCCTGAAAAATAAAGTCAGCCACTGTTTTCACTGTTTCCCCATCAATTTGCCATGAAGTGATGGGACCAGATGCGATGATCTTCGTTTTCTGAATGTTGAGCTTTAAGTCTGCTTTTTCACTCCCCTCTTTCACTTTCATCAAGAGGCTTTTTAGCTCCTCTTCACTTTCTGCCATAAGGGTGGTGTCATCTCCATATCTGAGATTATTGATATTTCTCCCAGCAATCTTGATTCCAGCTTGTGCTTCTTCCACCCCAGTATTTCTCATGATGTACTCTGCATAGAAGTTAAATAAGCAGGGTGACAATATACAGCCTTGACGTACTCCTTTTCCTATTTGGAACCAGTCCGTTGTTCCATGTCCAGTTCTAATTGTTGCTTCCTGACCTGAATACAGATTTCTCAAGAGGCAGGTCAGATGGTCTCATATTCCCATCTTTTTCAGAATTGTCCACAGTTTATTTAACCTCTCTGCCTATATGTATTATAACTATGAATGTAGTTAATGTGAGTAATCCACAGAATGGGGAATTTTCACTCAATGTGCTAATATAAATCAAATTTCTAAATCTCTAGGACTCAGTTCATGTTAGTCGCTCAGTTGTGTCCGACTCTTTGTGAGCCCAAGGGTTGTAGCCTGCCAGGCTCCTTTGTCCATGGAATTCTCCAGGTAAGAATACCGGAGTGGAGGACTCAGAGCTCCTTTAACTCTAAAACAGGGCAACCTGAAGACTACCAGAATGCCACTTATCCAAGTGTGTCCTTAGACCAGCAGCAACAACATCACATCCAAAACATGACTAGAGGAAAAACCATGGCCTGGACTAGAAGGACATTTGTTGGCAAAGTAATGTCTCTGCTTTGTAATATGATGTCTTGGTTGGTCATAACTTTCCTTCCAAGGAGTAAGCGTCTTTTTATTTCATGGCTGCAATTACCATCTGCAGTGATTTTGGAACCCAGAAAAATAAAGTCAGCCACTGTTTCCATTGTTTCCCCATCTATTTGCCAAGAAGTGATGGGACCAGATGCCACGATCTTAGTTTTCTGAATGTTGAGTTTTAAGCCCACTTTTTCACTCTCCTCTTTGACTTTCATCAAGAGGCTCTTTAGTTCTTCACTTTTTCTCATAAGGGTGGTGTCATCTACATATCTGAGGTGACTGATATTTCTCCTGGCAATCTTGATTCCAGCTTGTGCTTTCTCCAGCCCAGCATTTCTCATGATGTACTCTGCATAGAAGTTAAATAAGCAGGGTAACAATATACAGCCTTGACATACTCCTTTCCCAATTTGGAACCAGTCCATTTTTCCATGTCCAGTCCTAACTGTTGCTTCTTGACCTGCATACAGATTTCTTAGGAGGCAGGTCAGGTCGTCTATATGTGAAGAAATAGGAATCCTGGGGTTACAGTTTTGAATGTGTAGTTTGATTTGACATCAATTGCCTTAAGGAAGATCACAAGTCATTGGGGGAAGGGGTGCTTTTTATTAAGGCATCAAGGCATCACTAATTATAAGAAAAAGACCAAGATGTTTTCAGATGACAGGAGTAGATGGAGCTATAGCCCACAAAGGAATTTTGCACCTGTTCGTTAGACTAGTTTTACACTGGAAGTGACAACTTCACTCATCCCTGTATCCCTTACAGTGACAGAGAAGCTCGTATGCAGTTGGTTTTCAATTAGGCTGGTTGCATAAATGAATGATAATGACAGTATCTCTTGAGGGATCTTTGTTTTCAGTGTATCACATACATATGTTAAAGTGCAATTCTCTTCATAACCCAACAAAGTCCTGCTCCTTCTCTCCATCTCCTCCCCTAATCTACCTTCCCCTCTTTCTTCCCCCATACTTCTCCCCACCGCCCCCAGCATTGAATAATGAAAGTCAAAATAACATTGAAAGTCACTCAGTTGTGTCCAGCTCTTTGTGACCCCATGGACTATACAGTGCATGGAATTCTCCAGGCCAGAATACTGGAGAGGGTAGCCTTTCCCTTCTCTAGGGGATCTTCCCAATCCAGGTCTCCTACATTGCAGTCAGATTCTTTACCAACTGAGCTATCAGTGGCTAATGTAAAAAGAGTAACTCACCTAAAGCGACGTACCATGTGAATCTCAGAGATAAGTTTCAAACCCAGAGAGTCTGACCTTGTATCTTACTCTATGAGGGAAGAATGAACAAATATGACAGAATGTTTGCATTCAACCACAGATCCAGAGCAAGAAAAGAAAAGAAAGTGAAAGTGAAGCCACTCAGTCATGTCCAATTCTTTGCGATTTAAGGGACTGTAGCCTAACAGGCTCCTCCATCCATGGAATTTTGCAGGCAAGAGTACTGGAGTGGGTTGCCATTTCCTTCTCCAGGGGATCTTCCTGACCCAGGGACTGAACCCGGGTCTCCTGCATTGCAGGCAAAGCTTTACCATCTGAGCCACCAGGGAAGCCCCGGAGCAGAGAGCCATCTTATTCCTTGGTGACAAGCTATGAGCCCACGTTCATGTTTTCTCATGGTGGTGTGAACTTATATGTTGAATCAACTTCTTAATGTCTAGGTGGCTTTGACATGAAATCACTTGACTTTTCTCATTGCAACATACTCATTTGAAGTCACAAGCTGAAGTGGAAATTAAGAATGTGAGATGGCCCTTTCACTAAAATGTATACATGTATCTGTAGAATATATGTTATAAATATAATTAAATATATATATATATATATAATTTAAAAATGTTCCCTTACAGCAATAATGGAGATGGTTGGGGTTCTGTTTTTGTTACATTCTTCATACTTCAAATATCATACTGATTAACCTGACATATTTAAAAATGTACATTTTAAAATGAAAATATATAGTAAAGAAGAAAGGACAATTATTAGAAGAAGAAAGAAAATATGGGAGAATAATTCTACAATATTATAACAAATGAGTATCGATATCCACACCCATTTTTTAAGTGTAAGGTAACCTTTTAACTAGTAACCTTCAGACCTAATAATGTACAGCACACCCTGCAATGTCTGCTGAGCCTGTGATCACTTCTTCCCTGGCACTCACGGCATCGCGTCCCACCCCACCCCCCTCCCCCATAACTGTGTGTGTTCTGAGAGCACAGAAGGGGCTTTTCTCTGCTCTTTGTCCTCAATGCTTACAAATCCTCCATCTACCCTACTCTGATCTTTTTCAAGCTGTCTTGTATATTTTTTATTCCTTTCTGTGTCCTCAAACTACATTTTTCTGATAATGAGCCAGAATACAGAAAAAGTTTGGCCTTAGCATTGAATGATATTGTCCATCTTGGTAATAGCTGTTGCCTTGCTTTGATGTTATGACACTTTAATGGACATCCTAAAGCTTCTCCGAGATCTTTGATAGCTCTGAGATGCAATGTTCTCTTCTAGTCATTTTGGGTTTCAGATGAGTGTGTGTGTGTGTGTGTGTGTGTGTGTGTGTGTGTGTGTAAGAGAGGGAGAGAAAGAAAAGAGAGAGATTTCTCCCTTCTTATTTTTTCTGATGATGTATAAAAAAAGCACATAAAACAGAGTAGGATAAGATAGAGAGCAATAATAAAATAAAAAACATTTGAGAGTGTGTGTGTGTGTGTGTGTGTGTGTGTGTAGGAAATAATTTTGTTCCCTGAAGGAACAAAATTTCCTTTAGACTCCACATTAGCCTCCCCAGCTGTGGTCTTCTGCTGCTTCTTTGGCTTAGCTCTGAGCACTTTGCTGAATGATAAAGCAGTGCTTTTAAGGGCAAAAATCCCCCCTCAGCTTCAGTGATGCTTTTATATTGTTGGTACAGCACCAATGGGAAACTCTCTGCTCCTCTCTGTAGGTCTCAACAGTTGAGCGCCCAAGGCAGGTTCCTGTTTCCTCTCTGAACAATCTACACTCTTCCCCGAATGATTTCATCCACAGCTTTAAATAACATCAACAAGCTGATGACTCCCCACTTTATGCCTTCAGTCTTGAAAACTCCCTTGAGCTCAAGAATAGTTTTCTAACAGCTTACTTGACTGTTGCACTTGGATATCTAAAAGAATTTCAAATCTAACAACATCAAAACAGAAGCTGCTTTCTCTTGTATCCCCAAATGTATTCCTCTTGCTGATCTCTCTGAGTGTGTAACACCAGCACACCTGTTGGCTTAAGGCGGCGAGTGAAGTTATTTTTTATTACTTATCTCGTTAACCTCTTATCTAATCCATCAGCAGATTTTCCCCCAAGATTCGTCCTAAATCTATTCATGTTTCTCCATTTCCACTGACCTACTTCAGCCCATACCATATGACTTACTTCACTTTGTATGAGCTTACCTGGTAAAGAATCCACCTGCAATGCAGGAGACCCTGGTTCAGTTTCTGGGTCAGGAAGCTCCCTTGAAAAAGGGATAGGCTACCCACTCCAGTATTCTTGGGCTTCTCCGGAGGTTCAGACAGTAAAGAATCTGCCTGCAATGCAGGAGGCCAGGGTTCGATCCATGGGTTGGGAAGATCCCCTGGAGGAGGGCATGGCAACCCCCTCCAGTATTCTTGCCTGGAGACTCTCTGTGAACAGAGGAGAGCCTGGTGGGCTACAGTCCATGGGCTCACAAAGAGTCAGACACAACTGAGTGACTAAGCACAGCAGTTTAGTTCCAGCCATGTCTCTACATCCAATTTCATTCATTTTTGTGGCTGAAGAATATTGATACTATGGATAAAATAGGTAACTAATGAGAATATGATGTATGGCACAGGAGACTCCATGTAATGCTCTGTGGTGACCTGGATGGGAAGGGAGTCCAAAAGCGAGGGGATACATGTTTACGTGTGGCTGGTTCATTTTACAATACAGTAGAAACTAACTGCTATAGTAAAATAGCTATGTGCCAATAAAAATTAATTTCAAAAGTGTCTTGCTTATAGTGATTATAATAAAACAGCATCATTTTCTCCCCTACAATCCGTAGCTACAGAGATATTTTAAAAGTAGCTACAGATTATATCACCCCTCTTGCTGTTTAAAGTTTTTCTGTGATTTTCCTTTGTACTCAAAATAAATTCTGACCTCTATATCATAATTCTTAAAATATGACAAGACCTCTGCCTCCTTTTCCTAAAAAGTCATATTATGCTGCCTTAGTTTTACCTAGCAGTTTTTCCTTTGCTCTGTATTCCCAGCTTGGTTTGCCTCCCGAGCACTGGACTTGCTGTTTCCTCTCTCTGCCTGCTCTCATCTGACTAATTACACACAGGCCTCAGCACATGGGATGATCTTTCCAAGTAGGCTTCCATCTTTGAACAACTCATGGAAAGCCACTTCTCTCCACTGGTGGCTTAGCATTTTGCTTTCTTTTTTATGTTTTGATTTCCATGATAGTACTTGGAAATGAATGAAATGAAAGGAAGGGCTTCCCCGGTGGCTCAGACGATCAAGAATCTGCCTGCAGTACAGGGGTCCCAGATTTGATCCCTGGGTTGGGAAGATCCCCTGGAGAAGGGAATAGCAACCCACTCCAGTATTCCTGCCTGGAGAATTCCATGGACAGAGAAGAATGGTGGGCTACAGTCCATGGGGTTGCAAAGAGTCTAATACTTTCATTTTCATAATACTTGAAATTGTCAGAGATAATTTACTTTTAGCCTGTTTCGTGTCTCACTCTTTCAGCTGGAATATTCCTTCCCAAGCCCAGGAGCTCTGCTGCTCTTATGTTTACTTATATCTTAGACGGGACTTGGTATAGAAGAGATGCTCACAAAAGATATACTGGTAATGAATGACTAACTGAATTCTTACTTTAAGTTTAAGCTTTACTCTTACACAGGTGAACTTTGCTGCTCTTGGGAGGGTATATTTCTTCAAAATTTTATTAACATCAATGCTTTCCTACTCAGTGGGAATTTAGAAGTATTTTGAATTATTTTTGCAAGACTCCAGGTATGAGAAATAAAGATATTTTGTCCAAATTTCAAAGCCTGTTGTATATTCACAAGTGTTCATGGCTATAAGACAGCAAAATATGGCTTATGCAACACACATGGCTTATATTATAAGGCAAAATGGCAGGAGTGTGATTGAAAACACTAGTTCTCTGGGTTCATTGCTATGGATAGTGGTCCTTACCTTTATTAATAGATGGTGGCTCATGCATCTAACCTGGCCTTCCCTTTATCCAACCTTTACTTGCTCTAATTTTCATAATTTGATTTTTATGTGCAGGCTCTGTTTCCAGGCTCACTCCATTGGCTTGGACTTTCTGGCCAAGGTGTCTTATCTTTCAACTCCGGCTAGTAATCAGTCTTTTGGTTCACTCCATCATAGCATATGCTGTCATAAGAGGACTTAATGGTCAAGACCGTTGGTTTTCATCAGCATCTCTACCATGTATCAGCTCAGTTCAGTTCAATCGCTCAGTCGTGTCCAACTCTTTGTGACCCCATGAACTGCAGCATGCCAGGCCTCCCTGTCCGTTACCAACTCCCGGAGTTCACTCAAACTCACATCCATCGAGTCCGTGATGCCAACCAGGGATCTCATCCTCGGTCGTCCCCTTCTCCTCCTGCCCCCAATCCCTCCCAGCATCAGAGTCTTTTCCAATGAGTCAACTCTTCGCATGAGGTGGCCAAAGTACTAGATTTTCAGCTTTAGCATCATTCCCTCCAAAGAACACCCAGGGCTGATCTTGTTTAGAATGGACTGGTTGGATCTCCTTGCAGTCCATGACTGTTAATTTCCAGATATTCAAGCTGGATTTAGAAAAGGCAGAGGAAGCAGACAAATTGCCAACATCTGTTGGATCATCAAAAAAGCAAGAGAGTTCCAGAAAAACATCTATTTCTGCTTTATTGACTATACCAAATTCTTTGACTTTGTGAATCAGAACAAACTGTGGGAAATTCTTCAAAAGATGGGAATACCAGACCATCTGACCTGCCTCCTGAGAAATCTGTATGCAGAGCCAAAAGCAACAGTTAGAACTGGACATGGAATAACAGACTGGTTCCAAACCAGGAAAGGAGTACGTCAAGGCTATATATTATTACCCAGCTTATTTAACTTATATGCAGAGTACATCATGCGAAATGCTGGGCTGGATGAAATACAAGCTGGAATTAAGCTTACCAGGAGAAATATCAATCAGCTCAGACATGCAGATGACACTACCCTTATAGCAGAAAGTGAAGAAGAACTAAAGAGCCTCTTGATGAAAGTGAAAGAGGAGAGTGAAAAAGTAGGCTTAAAACTCAACATTCAGAAAACTAAGATCATGGCATCTAGTCCCATCACTTCATGGCAAATTGATGGGGAAACAGTGGAAACAGTGACAGATTTTATTTTTTGGGGCTCCAAAATCATTGAAGATGGTAATTGCAGCCATGAAATTAAAAGACACTTGCTCCTTGGAAGAAAAGGCATGGCCAACCTAGACAGCATATTAAAAAGCAGAGACATTGCTGTCAAAGGTTTGTCTAGTCAAAGATATGGTTTTTCCAGTAGTCATGTATGGATATGAGAGTTGGACTATAAAGAAAGCTGAGCACCAAAGAATTGATGCTTTTGAACTGTGGTGTTGGCGAAGATTCTTGAGAGTCCCTTGGACTGCAAGGAGATCAAAAGGAAATTGGCCCTGAATATTCATTATAAAGACTGATGCTCAAGCTGAAATTCCAATACTTTGGCCACCTAATTCGAAGAACTGACTCATTGGAGAAGACCGTGATGCTAGAAAATACTGAAGGCAGAAAAAGAAAGTGATGACAGAGGATGAGATAGTTGGATGGCATCAGTGACTTGATGGACAAGAGTTTGAGCAAGCTCTGGGAATTGGTGATGGACAGGGAATACCTGGCATGCAGCAGTCCATGGGATCACAAAGAGTCGGCCATGACTGAGTGACTGAACTGAATTGAGACATCCATGGAGGTGAGGCAGGCTGGGGAGAAAGTATGGAGGTGAAACACAAGATTAGATGACAAAAGACACTATCATTTTCTTAGAGAAGCTGGGAACCTTAGTACTGGGTGTCAGTTACATTAAGGATTGATTGGTGGAGGCACAGAGTCTGGGTGAGGGTAGATTATAGCTCTGCCTGATAAAACCCTAAGAGTTTGTGAACCAAAGCTGTCCACCCATCCCCCGGCCCCTCAACCTGAGCCCGGAACTGAAATCACACTTTATTTTCCATAGTAAATTGGCTTTGCTATTTTACTGTCTTCAGGACACCACCTGACTTTACTGGAATTGTTCTGCTCAAGCAAACAACTGGATTGTTCATTTCAGGAACTTCCTGAAAACCCCATTGGCTCTTCAAAGGAAGGCATCAACAGATGGCTTGCACCCTCAAATTCTGAGTCCTGCACCTCAAAGTCCCTGCTTGCAGTCTCCACAAACTGTGGGTTGTTTTATCATGATCCTTAGCCAATCCTTATCCAGTCACTGCATTGAAAGACTTTCTTTCCTTAAGCCAAACTTTCAAGTCTTAATGAATTCTGATCTTACCATCCCTATGCTGAGACACTGCCAAATCTTTGCAAAGATGGTATTCTCCTTTACCTCTGTAAGCAATAAACTCATTCTTGTCTTATCAACAGGTTATGTTGGTGATGTTTGGATAGCCAGGTTTTGACAGGTTCCATGAAGGGTCCAAGAGAGGTTAACTGCAGACATCTGAATCCTACCTTAAACAGAGTAGTTTTGCTCATATGTATTGTTGCCATGTCACATTTCATTAGAATACAAAAATGAAAAATAATAATATAAAATAATTGTTTAGACAATCATTGTTACATTCAAAAGAAACATAGCCTTTAAATGATTCCATCTGAGTCTGGTATATTTCTCCATCATTATCTAAACAGTTTCAAGGAAATTTTGCCCATACAGATCTCCTGTCCCTTTCTCTATGTAATAGAGGTGTTAACCAGAAATCCTCTAAGGTACCTTCCATCTTTAACATTGTCTGGTTCTAAAATGGCTTTGCATGGATGCCGTCTGTCAAAATGACCTCTTATGGCATAAACTTCTGTTCCCAAAATGCTAATTTTCCTCACAGCATCTCATGGAATGCTAGGCACATACCAGTCGCTCAATAACCAGCTGTTGGTAGTTTGTACAATTGGAGCTGGATCCAATTCAATGTCTGGGGTTTTTTTATTTTCACTGCCTGATTCTGTAATGTGCCAAGATAATTTTATATCAGAGACAAAGTTGATTGATGGAGGGAGAGAGAGTGCACATTTCTTGAATGTCTGACAATAGGAGGCCCAGTGTTAAAGTTTTTATGTGCTGGAGGAATCATCTCACTCTATTCCAAAAGTTTGAAAACAGAGGCCAAGGCAGTCTAAGGAAATTTCCCAGGTTACTAATCTATGCAAGGATCAAAACCATGCACCTTTAATTCCCAAGCTCTATTGAGCATCAGAACCAACCGAGTCTTTACTAAATGCACAAGTCCTTGAGCATGAAGGCTAGGTTTTAGGATTTACAGATGACGGAAGGGACCTGCATTTTTTTAAAGATATTTTTTTGATGTGGATCATTTTGAAGTGTTTATTAAATTTGCTACAATATGGTTTCGGTTTTATGTTTTTTGGTTTTGGGGCCATGACGCATATGGGATCTTAGCTTCCCAACCAGGGATTGAACCCACACTCTCTGCATTAGAAGGTGAAGTCTTAACCACTGGATCACCAGGGAAGTCCCAGTGACCTGCTTTTTAACAATTTCAACTCAGATAATGGCTGAGAAATGCATTACTAAAGACTTTTCTATGTGCATTTTAGTAGTGAAAGCATCATAGTTTGTCCTTCTAAAACTGCAAAATGGGCTTAATTATCTTCATTTTATTAAAAGAAAGGGAACTGAGATCCATAGGTGTCTTGAAAAACACTTGTAGTTGATGGAAGTGTTTCCACTTAAACTCAGCCCCCTCCAGATTCTTAAGTTTAGGATACTTTCTTAAAAAAAAAAAAAAAAAAAAGAAGCAGCAGCAGCTTAAAAAAATTATCAGTTATGCAGGCATTTAGTATAAAAAGTAAAACCATTCTACAAGTACAGTTATGGAAGAGATTGTCCTTAAATGCCTTTCAGTTTCTTTTCTCCTCACTAAGAATAGCCACTTCTGTCATTTAGCTCCATGTTTATATAACAAAACTCAATGTCTGCTTATTGCTTTTACAATTTTTAAACTTTATGTAATGTGTTCTTAGTATGGAAAATGAGGATTTTTTCTTTTCTTTTACATCTCCTTTCCCTGCATCAATCATCAGTTCATTTTCTGGCTTTCCTTTGACCTATGGTATATATACCATATTTTGATTTTAATCAGTATTGAGAATTTAAATTATCATGGTCACATAAATCTATTGATTGCTGGGTCACTTAATAAGCTATGGTGATTTTAAATTTTCCCTGTGCAATATTTTGTCTTGTTTGTAATCATCTATGCACTTGTTACTAATGTGTTCCCCATAGTAGTTTCATAGTTCTCTCAACTACGAACACTTTGCTGCGTTGAAATATATAAGGCTTGGTGCTGCCTTGAGATTTCTAACCTGTTCTTATCTGTGCTGATCGATTTCTGGTTTCGTTGTACAGATGAGATCTAGAAAATTTCTTTAGCGATTTTTCTGGGAGTTTCATTGTCTATTATTTGCATCTTCTGTGCTGTGGATCTCATGCCTTCTGCATTTTGTTTTGGTTCCTAATTTTTTTGAAAACAACTTTCAGCAGCCTTCTATGAGAGAGTGCAAAGAAAGTAACATATTAAGAAGATACTTATCTGAATACTCGTCTTTAGTCTATCTTCACTTGCAGTTGATGTCTGAGGTATAGAATCCAAGGTTAAATATTTTATTTTCACAGTTTCAAAGGCATTTTTCACTGCCTCATGGCTGTCAGTTTTTCTTTTTGCAAACATAATTGTCTTTCTGATTCCTGATCCTTTGAATAGTCTGTTTCTTGTTTTCCTTCCTAGAAGCATTTAGAAATTTCTCTCTCTAAAGTTTAAGTGAAACCGGTCAGATGTTAACTAAACATTTTTGGTAGAATGTATTGTTTTGGTAAGAGAGACAAAGATTTCAAACTTGAGTAAAAACAGTATTTCTTTTTTGGTGAAAGATGGTGCTTACAAAAAAATTCTGACATGTTTATGAAATGTTTTTATGAATGCTAAACTTATTTCCTACAAACACACCACAACAAATTCAAGGGCAAGAAAACATTTTGAATAGTGATAGGAAAACATATTTCATATCAGTAATATGAAAATAGATGAACCTCCACCTGTATCTCACTTCATATGGTACTTAAATTCAAGAAAGATCAGAACACAAACTGTAGCTAAAATTATAAAATGTGGGAGTTGGACAAACTTTTCTAGGACACAAAAAGCACTAACTCCAAAAAATCAAAAATTGAATTTAAAATATTAATATGTCTGATTAAAACAAAATATTTGGGTTAAAAGATAACAAGAAAGTTTAAAGTGAAGTCACTCAGTCGTGTCCGACTCTTTGTGACCCCATGGACTGTGGCTTACCAGACTCCTCACTCAGTCCATGGAATTTTCCAGGCAAGAATACTGGAGTGGGTTGCCATTTCCTTCTCAAGGAGATCCTCCCAACCCTGGGATCAAACCTGGGTCTCCCTCACTGCAGGCAGACGCTTTACCTTCTGAGCTACCAGGGAAGCCCTAAGAGGATTAAGAGGACTAAGAGGACTTCCCTGGTGGCTCAGATGGTAAAGCATCTGCCTATGATACGGGAGACCCAGGTTCGATCCCTGGGTCAGGAAGATCCCCTGGAGAAGGAAATGGCAACCTACTCCAGTATTCTTGTCTGGAAAGTCCCATGGGTGGAGGAGCCTGGTGGGCTATATAGTCCGTGGGGTCACAAAGAAGGTTTAAAATAAAGTCACAAAGTGGATGAGGGTGATGTTCACAATAAACACAACTGGGGGGAAAAAAAAACTTGAATAAATAAAGAGTTAGTACAATTCAGAAATAAAGATACAGGTACCTCAAATTTAGTCAATCCATTCAAAAGAGATACAAATGGAAAATAAGCACAGGAAACTGTGCTTCACATCATTTGTCAAAAGGGGATGTTGGGTAAAACCCAAGTGAGATACTATTTCATGTTCACGAAAAAGGTTAAAGGTTTTAAATGACAATACCCAACATTAGCGGGAGGGCAAAATAACCTGAAGTCTTTTGCATTGTTGGCAGGGATATAAGGTATAGACCACTTTTGGAAAAAAATAATTTTGGAATTTTTATAACAGTGAATACATATGTACCTCATGGTCCTGCAAGTCTACTTCTAATACGTACCCAAGAGTGATGGTTACATATGTTGGTAAAAAATCCCTTTGTACAAATAAATGTTCAGAGCAACTTTGTTCTTTTTTTTTTTTAATAATCTACTTTTTTCTTTTTTTAAATTACTTGTTTATATCTTTTGGTTCTGCTGGGCCTTCACTGCCGTGTGCAGGCTTTCTCTAATCGCGGTGAGCAGGGCCTACCCTCCAGTGGTGGCGCTCGGGCTTCCCACTGCAGGGGCTTCTCTCGTTCTGCAGCGCACGCTTCGGGCACGTGGCCTCAGTAGTTTGGCTCACGGGCTCTAGGCTGCAGGCTCACAAGTTGTGGCACTGGCCTCAGTTGCTCTGCCGCATGTGGCATCTTCCCAGACCAGGGATCGGACCTGTGTCTTCTGCATGGGCAGGCGGGTTCTTATTCACTGCACCACCACGGAAGTCCACAAAACAACTTTGTTCGTAATAGCTTCAAAACAGAAAAAAACTAAATGCCCATTATTAGGGAAAAGAATTAAGAGAGAAAAATAAAAGATGGTATAATCTTACACTGGAATACTGCTCAACTGCAAAAAAAAAAAAGGAATTGTTGATCCATAAATAACATGGATGAATATAAATGTGTGTGTGTGTATATATATATATATATATATATATATATATATATATATACACGTTGAGCAAAAGAATCAAGGCCCCAAGAGAATAGCCAATCTTCATATGAATAGCCAATGTTCATATGAATAGCCAATGTTCATCTGTTCATATGAAATGATGAAAATCAAATCAGAGACTGCTAGGGGGAATCACCGGGAAGGAGCATGAGATACATACCTGAGTGACGGGAAACATTCTTGATGTGGTGGGAGGTAAGGATGGTTTGGTTACACATGTCTGTCTAAACTTATTGACCTTTACAACACAGATGAATGTATATCTTTGTATGTAAATTATAACTCAATTGGAATTATTAAAAAATAAGAGTTTTCAGGAATGGCATGACCTTCCACTCAAGTTGCTTTAACCTAGAAGCATAAAAATCGTGTATTAGCAGCAGCAGCAATAGCATTAACACAAAAATTCTGTCCACTTACAACATAGTTTTCCTATATATGTGTGTGTGTGTGTGTGTGTGTGTGTGTGTGTGTGTGTGTATATCTATAGAATGGAACTATTGATCCCTTCTCATCAGGATGCTCTTAGGATTAAATGGTACTCCATAGGTGAAGATTTTCTCTTGTGTTTCCAATGGCATTTGAGTTATTTCGTTGATTTAGTTCTTTTCTCTTCCACTCCTATCCTGAATCTCAAGTTCACACTCTGAGGGGAATTAGTCTGGACTGTCTAGAAGACACAGTGTGTCATTCCTTTAACTGACTGCAGTAAAGTCACAGCTCTCTGTTACCTGAGGTCCTATACCGTGTTTGTTTTTTAATTCGCAGCAGTCAAAAATGCCTCTTAAATGAAGGAAACCCTCAGCCCATCTACTCTTCTTAAGAAGAAGGAGAGTAAAGGGCAAAAGAAAGATCATGGACTAACACTATGCCAAGTAGGCTGGCTGCCCCTCTCCCAGGTCACTTTGGGGCCAGGGGGCTCTGTCCTTCACCACTGTTGATGACCCAGCGGACAGGCAGCTCACCCCAGCTGAACTGTTCTGTCTCCTGGGATTGTCACATGAAAATGGAGAGATATTGGCGCTGAATCATGTTAATGACACCACGGCGCTGGTTTAGAAGACCACCCAGCCCTGTGCTGAGCTCTAGAGAACCCTTGCCAAGTCTGGGACTTAAACTCACCCTCTGAGTCTTCCCAGTATCTTCCCCTCGAGATATTGAGTTCTGTGATTTGTGGCTTACAGAACCAGAAATATGGTAACCATTAAAAGTCGCCTATTCATTAAAACAAACAAACAAACAAACAAACAAACTTTCTTCCTCCTATGTCTTCCAGATTCCAAATTTGTTAACTTCCCTTCCCTCCCCACCCACTTGTAATACCCAGAAAAGGAAGCAGAAAACACCTACCACACCCCCTCATCACAGTGTAGCATCTCAACTTGAAATCCTCCAGAGGGTCTCTTCTTCTCATTACATTATACAATGCACCCTCCCCATCTTCCTGAGGCTATTGAATTGAGAGGAAAACATGGGAGACTCTGGGGCCAAAACCCTATAAATATTTGAAGAGTAGCTCTCTTTTCATCTCCTGCTTGAAGAAAAAAATCTTTTTATGTTTTTTTCTTCCTTCTAATTAGTTTATTTTTTGTGGAGGGCTGGAAAGCAAAGCCATTCTGTTTATATATATATATATATACACTAAAATGTGTCCCTGGTGTTTGAAGACTTATTTTCAATAACATCTGTACTTTTCTGGGTAGTGTGGTGAAAAAATACAAATAAGGAAAAGTCAAGATAATGTCCTTCGGAGTTTTAAGTAGATTTTTGGTATATATACATTTAGATTCAGCAATGTTTGTTAGGCACTCCTGTGTGGAGGCTGTTGTATCACTGCTGCTGCTGCTGCTAAGTTGCTTCAGTCGTGTCCAACTCTGTGCGGCCCCATAGATGGCAGCCCACCAGTCTCCTCTGTCCATGGGATTCTCTAGGCAAAAATACTGGAGTGGGTTGCTATTTCCTTCTCCAGTATCACCCTAAAACTAGCTTAATAATAACAATAATAATGACTTATCATGTAGATGAACTTGGCGGTATACTAATTATATTATTTTATTTAATCCTTACTACAATTCCAAAAGGCACATATTATTCTAATATCCATCTTTTAGGGGAAAATCTGGCTTAGATACATAAGTAGGGTGATTTAAGTTCATATCATGTATGGATGAAACAGGTCTAGTCTTTTCTCCTCACTTTACTGTGATATAATTGACACATAACATCGTGTATGTTTAAGGCATACAGCATGTTGATCTGGTACAGTCATATTTTGCAATCTGATTACCATGGTAGAGTTAGCTAACATATTTATCACATCACATAATTACCATTTCTTGCTTGCAGTGATAACATTTAAGATTTACTCTCTCAGCAACTTCCAACTATATAATGCAGTATTATTAACTATATTCATAATGGTATGCATTAAGTCCTCAGAACTTATTCATCTTCTAACTGGAAGTCTGCACCATGTGATCAGTATCTCCTCATTTTTATGTTGTTGAAAATGGCAGATTTCCTTCTTTCTGCTGACTGACTAATACTCTAGTACGTGTGTATATACACACATATCTCACTTCTTCTTTACCCATTTATCGACTGATGGACACTTAAGTTGTTTCCATATCTTGGTTATTGTGAATGGTTCTATAATAAATATGAGGATACAAATATTTCCTCAAAATCTTGTTTTCATTTCCTTTGGCTATGTGCCACAAAATGAAATTGCTGGATAATATGATAGTTTTATTTTTAATTTTTAGGATCGTCCTATTGTTTTCCATAGTGGCTGCACCAATTTACATTCCCACGAATGATGTATGAGAGTTACCTTCTAATCACCACCAATGCTTTTGATCTCTTGACTTTTAGATGGTCAGCGTTTCTAATAGGTGTGAAGTGATATGTTATTGTGGTTTGATTTGCATTACTGGTCAACATGGAAATCAGATAGATTATAGTCCATGCAGCCAAAAATGGAGAAGCTCTATACAGTCAGCAAAAACAAGACTGGGAACTGACTGTGGCTTAGATCATGAACTCCTTATTGCCAAGAAAGTAGGGAAAACCACTAGACCATTCAGGTATGACCTAAATCAAATCCCTTATGATTATACAGTGGAAGTGAGAAACAGATTTAAGGGACTAGATCTGATAGATAGAGTGCCTGATGAACTATGGAATGAGGTTCGTGACATTGTACAGGAGACAAGGATCCAGACCATCCCCATGGAAAAAAAATGCAACAAAGCAAAATGGTTGTCTGGGGAGGCCTTACAAATAGCTGTGAAAAGAAGAGAAGTGAAAAGCAAAGGAGATAAGGAAAGATATAAGCATCTGAATGCAGAGTTCCAAAGAAGAGCAAGAAGAGATAAGAA
Source organism: Ovis aries (assembly GCF_016772045.2). Lineage (NCBI taxonomy): Eukaryota > Metazoa > Chordata > Mammalia > Artiodactyla > Bovidae > Ovis > Ovis aries. The sequence continues at coordinate 106,597,924 of NC_056059.1, forward strand.
AGCCTTCCTCAGCAATAAATGCAAAGAAACAGAGGAAAACAACAGAATGGGAAAGACTAGAGATCTCTTCAAGAAAATTAGAGACACCAAGGGAAAATTTCATATAAAGATAGGCTCGATAAAAGACAGAAATGGTATGGACCTAACAGAAGCAGAAGATATTAAGAAGAGGTGGTAAGAATACACAGAAGAACTGTAGAAAAAAAGATCTTCACGACCCAAATAATCATGATCGTTTGATCACAAACCTAGAGCCAGACATCCTGGAATGTGAAGTCAGGTGGGCCTTAGAAAGCATCACTATGAACAAAGCTAGTGGAGGTGATGGAGTTCCAGTAGAGCTATTTCAAATCCTGAAAGATGATGCTGTGAAAGTGCTGCACGCAATATGCCAGCAAATTTGGAAAACTCAGCAGTGACCACAGGAATGGAAAAGGTTAGTTTTCATTCCAATCCCAAAGAAAGGCAATGCCAAAGAATGCTCAAACTACTGCACAATTGCACTCATCTCACACGCTAGTAAAGTAATGCTCAAAATTCTCCAAGCCAGGCTTCAGCAATATGTGAACCATGAACTTCCAGATGTTCAAGCTGGTTTTAGAAGAGGCAGAGGAACCAGAGATCAAATTGCCAACATCTGCTGGATCATGGAAAAAGCAAGAGAGTTCCAGAAAAATATCTATTTCTGCTTTACTGACTACGCCAAAACCTTTGACTATGTGGATCACAATAAACTGTGGGAAATTCTGAGAGAGATGGGAATACCAGAAGAATATGAAGTAGGGAAAGAATAATCTCTTTATTAAATGGTATTGGGAATACTGGATAACCACATGCAAGAAAATGCAATTGTGTCTTTATCTTATACCACTAGTAAAAAGTAACTTGAAGTAGATTGTAGACTAGAATATAAGATCTGAAACTGAAAAACTCCTAGAAGAAAGCATAAGTAAAAAGTACCTGAACTTTGATATTGGAGGCCATTTTTTCGATATGACACCAAGCAACAAAAGCAAAAATTTGTAAGTGAGACTACATCAAACTAAAACGATTTTGCATCACAAAAGAAACAATCAGTAAAATGAGAAGGCAACTTAGAGAATGGGAGAAATTATTTACAAAGCATTTATCTGATAAGAGGTTAATATCCAAAATACATAAAAAACTCATACAATTTTATAACATAAAGCAAACAACCAACCTGATTAAAAAGTGGTCAGAGAAACTGAATAGACTTTTCCCCAAAGAGTCTAATTTTAATTAATTATAGTTTTACGTTTATAGGGGCTTCTCTAGTAACTCAGCTGGTAAAGAATCCAGCTGGTAAAGAATCCAGCTGGTAAAGAATCCAGCTGTTAAGAATTCAGCCTGCAAAGTGAAAGATCCAGTTTGATTCCTGGGTTGGGTAGATCCACTGGAGAAAGGATAGGCTGCCCACTCCAGTATTCTGGCCTGGAGAATTCCATGGACTGTACCGTCAATGGGGTCACGAAGAGTTGGACATGACTGAGCAACTTGCACTTAATGGCAGAAGCTGTCCTTGCCTCTCTCACAGTCCCTCCCCATGAGTGAACGTATGATAAGGCACTTCAGTCCTGTTTGACTCTTTACAGTTCTATGGACTGTAGCCCACTTCTGTCCCAATGAATTTCTAGTTGCCAGTTTCTGATTCCTGAAAGCCTGAGTTCACTCTGCCTATGATGTGGCTGAATAGAAATACTAGAGAATTCATGCCAACTCGCCAAAAGTCCTCAAGTATGGCAGGAATTTGTATTGAAATATTCCAGCTCACTAATATTGTAAATGGGCTAACTCTTAGAAGCGTCATCTTCATTGTTCTAGAATTCTCCAAAGTGATAACAAACCCTTATTTCTTGCTTTCTGTTCCAGGTTCTAGTGCTTTTTTTTTCTTTTTTTACTTGCACCTGCTTACCTGATACCAAGTCTGCATCTGAGTGAACTCAAACTGAGATGGCTATTGTGCTGAATCCTCATGGAAGACCAGCATCCACTTCCAGGAAGATAACCTGGAGCCAACAGAAGGGGGTGAATGCTTCAGTTTTGTAGAGCTCTGATGAGGATACAGTCCAGGAGAGGTCTTTAGTTCCATATGTAGCACCAGGGATGACTCATTCACAGGAAAACACAAGTCAGTATGAACCAAAAGCTAAAATTCAAGTACTGAATACATGATAGGAAATGAGAGAGTACAAAGAGGGGTCAAGACATATTTCGTGGAGAGGAGAGGCTTGAAGTATAATGTGAGGACAAGAAAGAAAACATTACAGAACCCAAAGACCTTGTGAGCATAAGCACAGAGTAACTGACAGATGTTCATCCACTGATTAATATATTTACTAGAATACACTCATTCATTCACACTGAAAGACATCAAGTTTGTAGAATAGACCTCTTATATATTTGCCACAGAGCTCTGGACATGTCACATAAACCACCAGTCACAGGCCATCCGTCAGTATGGGCCACAGCATTTGAATTGTGTCTTCTGATAAATTCTCTAATTTTAGTAATCCTGTGCTCAGATGCATAGTCATGTCTGACTGTTTGTGATCCTGTGGACTATAGCCCTCTAGGCTCCTCTGTCTATGGGATTCTTTGGGCAAGAATACTGGAGTGCGTTGCCATTCCCTTCTCTGGGGGGTCTTCCCAATCCAGGAATCCAACCCACAGCTCTCACCTCTCCTGCACTGGCAGGAGGATTATTTTACCACTAGTGCTACCTGGGAAGCCCACTTTAGTAACTCTAGTAGGTATTATTCTACCCTTCAGTTTGGAAAAGTGAAGCTTCTAGAGACAAATCCAGAGGTTACACAGCTGGTCTGTAAAGTTATGTTATTGAACCACAATGGAGAAAACCATTATTTGGAACTACATGCCAAGAATTATGGAGAAGGAACTGGCAACCCACTCCTGTACTCTTGCCTGGAAAATCCCATGGACGGAGGAGCCTGGTAGTCTACAGTCCATGGGGTCTCGATGGGTCGGACACAACTGAGTGACTTCACTTTCACTTTTCACTTTCATGCATTGAAGAAGGAAATGGCAACACACTCCAGTATTCTTGCCTGGAGAATCCCAGGGACAGAGGAGCCTGGTGGGCTGCTGTCTATGGGGTTGCATAGAGTTGGACACGACTGAAGTGACTTAGCAGCAGCAGCGGCAGCTAAGACTTAGGGCGAGCTCTCTGCAGTGTGAATTGTATGCCATCCAATTCTCCTGGCAATTATCTCTAGGGCATTGTTATTTCTATTTTTCAGGTGAAAAATCAAGGTCCAGGATGGTTAAGTCATTTACAGAGCTGATGAATGCTGTATATCTGAGTGTGAGAGAAAGAAAGAGAACTTGGAGTCAGTTTAACTTCCCTGGCCCTTTCATTTTTACAGATCACATGATTTTGTACGTTACTTCTGAATTAAAACATTCTCATCTCTTCTGCCAAGGTAGAGATTCCTGTCTCCTTGGCCAAGTGCTTTCTTCAGACTCATCCTGGCCCAAAGAACCAGTGCGGATACTTTGCTGTATAGATCCTGCCAAGGCAGGGCCTTTGGGGCAGGGCCTCTGACCATCTTGGTGGAGAAGATCATCAATCAAAGAACACTGTTTCTGTTGTCACTCACATTGACTGTCCTGTTATCTCCCTGAGAATTTTGTTTCACAATCACGGGACTCCAGTTTCTATTGAATACAGTTGGGCTGTGGGTCGGTAAGAGACTCTGACCTCTCCTTGTCTGTGAGAGGCTCTAAACTCTGTCAGCACTCAATAAAGGCAGAATATCTACCATGTGCCTGACATTATCAATCAACAGAGAGCTGAATAATATCCTCTCCAAAGACGTCCATGTCCTAATCTCCAGATTACCTTACAAAGTGAAAGAAACTTTGCAGACATAAATAAACTAAGGATCTTGAGATGGGGAGATGATGTGGGATTATCTAGATTGATTATCCAGGTTGGCTTACTTATTCAGGATGATTCAGTGTAATCATAAGGTCCTGATAAGGGTAATTCAGATAGACATAAGTAAAAAAGACATGATGACAGAAGCAGAGGGGAATGGTGGGCTTTAAAAAGTGGAAGAAGGGGACATGAGTCACCCGTTTTGTACCTTATGATAAGTGTATATTGGTTTAATCTAACTAGTTAGAGGTGCTTCACTATAGTAGCAACCGAAAGCTAATGCACTAGTTAAAAATGTCACCTGCTCAGTCTCAAGTCAACCATGAATTAGTACCAGGATCAGAAGGGCTGAGTTAAGGGTCAAAATCAGAGTTTAATGGTAAGATGTCTTGAATTTGAATCCTGGCAAGGCCTGCTTGCTAGCTTTATGATTTTGGGCGTATTGATTACACTCTATATATCTTAAATTACTACTTTGTAGCTCAGAGAGCATGCTAGCTTTCTTCAAGTGTTATTATGATTGAGTAGTATAATAGATTAATTCATCTTGGGCAGTGGCATCTGCATTCTGCATTAGCTTTATTTTCATTTCTTTTCTTTCCCTTCTGCAATTCAGTAAGAAGCATCTTTTCCCATTTCACACTATCCAGGCACCAGAATTTTTGCTAAAATTCTCAATAGCCTCACCCCTCTCTTGTTTGTTTGACAACATTCTTGGTTTAGGATTTCACAAAGACAAACCATTTGTTGAGAAAATGCATACCTGTATAATAAACTGTTTCTAAATTTTCTACTGTAATTATGATCTGACAGATACATTCAGCCACCAAACTCTCCTTTCAAGAGCTCTGATGCTCTGCTTCTGTATCATCTCCAACCTCACTGGTCCATCTTGGAAGTGCCGCTTACATTATTTCTGATATCTTAACTGATGAGAGAGTTTTAGAATTTTCTGACTTCTGAGCTACAGGTGCTCAAAGTTCAGCCCTCATGGCCTTGGTGCAGTGGGGTTTCTATGTGGCTTGTGAAGATCCTCCTGTAGCATGTGCCCCGTTTCTCCTGTCCTGTCCTCCTCCCCTGATTACTTCCGTGGTCTCTGCTTCCTTCTTATGTGAGAGTAACTTTATTTGCGTCCTCAGAAAGACAGAAAGATGACACCTTTGGGGATCAGCCCTATCTCCAGAGTGCTCCGTTCCCCCGACTCCAAATTTCTTCCTGCTATAGATTCCTGTCTCTGTTTGCAAAGGTGCTCTGGTAATACTACCCTAGAGCTGAGTTAATTTGGTTTCTGCCTGAGGGTCTCCTGATAAGCCCATTTAGACTCCTAGATGTGGATCTCAAAACAGGTTACTGTCTCAGAACTGAAAGAAGATTCAGTCTCTGATATTTAGCTTTGATTAATCTGACAAACGTGACTTGACACTTCCCAAACACAAAGCAGTCCTGAGCTGAACACTGAAGGCAGAACCAGGAACATGAGGCACGATTACCAAATTCCCAGAAATCCTACCCCTTTCCTTTGCAGGGTGCAGAGGAGAAGAATAAATGTAAACCCACACACCATATGTCTAAATATTTAAAGTGTATAAATAAAAATAATAAGCTGTTAAAATATGCTGTATTCCTTACCTATTTCTTTTCATATCTCCAGTACCGTTAAATAGAACAAAAAGGACTTCTGTTATGACTACAAAACTTTTCTTTATTGTGCAATTTTTTAATGTACTCTTGCCATCTGAAGGGAAAGATGTGATTAACTAATAAATCTGTCTTTTCTTGGTACTTCCTCTGCTCAAATCCTCCTTGGATTCTGAAGGAGCAACCACATTCAAAGTCAGCAGTTGGTTTAACCCACATACCTTCAAGTCTCTGGGGTGTAGTCATCTCTTATTCAAAGATACAGGAGAGAGGATATGGGAAGCATTTTTTCCAGGGGATGACTAGTGTGTTATGAGAGAGGATGTTTAAGGTTAAGGTTCATACTATATCAGCAGGACAAAGGTCCATGTAATCAAAGCTATGGTTTTTCCAGTAGCCATATAGGGATATGAGAGTTCAACCATAAAGAAGATTGAGCACCAAAGAATTGATGCTTTTGAATTGTGGTGCTGGAGAAGACTCTTGAGAGCCCCTTGGACTGCAAGGAGATCAAATTAGTCAGTGCTAAAGGAAATCAACCTTGAATATTCATTGGAAGGACTGATGCTGAAGCTGACGCTCCAATATTTTGGCCACCTGATGTGAAGGACTGACTCATTGGAAAAGACCCTGAGCTGGGAAAGATTGATGGCAGGAGAAGGGAGCAACAGAAGATGAGACGGTTGGATGGTATTATCAACTCAAAGGACACGAGTTTGAACAAACTCCAGGAGATAATGAAGGACAAGAAAGTCTGATGTGCTGCAGTCCACGGGGTTCCAAAAAGTTGAACACGACTGAGTGACTAAACAACAACAATGTACATGAAGGGAAGCACCTGATTCAAAGTAAAAGAGGCATCTCTGTTTCTTTTACTAAATTTGTGTGTGTGCCTGTATGTGTGTGTACTTTAAGGAAAATCCTAAAGCATGGAGACCTGGGCAAAGGCCCAACACTAAGCTTTGAGGAGTATACTTTTTCAATAACTTATATTCTAGTTGAACAAATATGAACTAGGAATATAAAACCATTATGAAGCATCATAAGGCATCATATGATTTAGTTAACAAGTAGTGGCAAGGATGATAGCTTTTATCATAGTGTGGAGTTGCAGGCATGGGTCTCAGGAAAGATCAACTTTTGTATGTGGAAAAAAAATTGGATTGAATTGGAGAAGCAGAGCATAAACATTACAGTGCACAAAATTCCAATAAAGGCATCCTGCCATATTTTATGTTTTGTTATCACATGGGATGAGAATCCAAACCAGAATTGTGACATTACTCATCATAATAGGGTTTATTAATACACAACCAAGAGGTTCTGAGACTGCTGCCAAGTGGAAATGGGAAAGAGGAACCTGGTGGAAAAACAGCATGATGGGTAGCCCAGGAAGATGAGAGATGATGCTGGATCAAGCCCAGAGAGTGAGTAAATCTAACATGGTATTGGGTTAGCACTAAGAAGTGAAGAGAAAATTCAAAAAGCAAGTCAGAGGCAAGCATCCACCATTCAATGCTGAGATAATAGGAGCCTGAGCTAGGGAAGGAAAATTTAGAAATCATTCACAAAGCTGAATAAATATCAAGTGGTTCAGAAGATAGTGTCGTGAAAGCAGTTAGACACATCCTGGTCCATTCATAAAAGAATATCACTGTTATCCAAAGAGCTGATATAAGAGATAAGTTTAAAGATACAAGTATATATGTCAATCCCAATCTCTCAATTCATCCCCTCCCCTGTTCTTCTCTGTCCAGAGGGGTGGGGTAGGGGTAGGTGGGAGGGAGATTCCAGATGGGAGATATATAGTTGATTCACTTTGCTGTACGGCAGAAACTAACACAACATTATAAAGCAAGTATACTCCAATAAAAAATAAAAATAAATACCATGGAGGCAAAAGTACTAAGAGTTTATCATAACCTCTGGGATCTTTTGAGTTCTAAACATTAAGAGTGAGAAACAAAGACGTAAAACATACAGAGATCCAGAGATCTATTTCAATACTGATATGGACTTCCCTGGTTTTCCCTTGTGGCTTAGCTGGTAAAGAATCTGCCTGCAATGCAGGAGCCCTGGGTTTGATCCCTGGCTTGAGAAGATCCCCTGGAGGAGGGAAAAGCCACCCACTCCAGTATTCTAGCCTGGAGAATTCCATGGACTGCATAGTCCATGGGGCCGAAAAGAGTCAGACCCGACTGACACTTTCTTGGCTTCCCCTGAAGTGGCTGGTGGCTCAATGGTAAAGAATCCACCTGCCAGTGAAAGAAACATGGGTTCAAACCGTGATCTGGGAAGAATCCCTGGAGAAGGAAATGGCAACCTGCTCCTGTATTCTTGGCTGGGAAATCCCGTGGACAGAGGAGCCTGGTGGGATACCGTCTATGGGGTCACAAAGGATCAGGCATGACTTAAAGGCTGAACAACAGCAACAAAAAATGGAATGGAAAAAAGTGACATAAATATGCAAGCAAGTGGGCTCCTGACCTTGATCTTGTTAGACTGATTCATTTACCCTAGCATAGTCAATGCCAAATGCTCCTGCCCATGTGGAGGCCGCCCCTGTAAGGACTGTGACACGGAGAAGCAGGGTCAGTCACGTGATCCTAGTGGATGCTTTACCACCAAGCGAAAGGGACTGCATTATATGTATTAGTTCTCTCGCAGCTGCTGTAACAAACTGGGAGGGTAGTTGCTTAAAACAACGGAAATCTCTTCTCCCACAGATTCAGAGTCCAGAAGTCCCAAAACAAGGGGTCAGTAGAATTACATTCTCGGTGAAGGCTCTAGAGAGAAGATCCTTCTTCCTTCCCTCTTACAGCTTCTCCAAACATTCTTGTCTTGTGGCCACATCATTCTAATCTCTGCCTCCATCCTCACGTGGGATGTCACGTTTATCTTATTTTGTATCTCTCTGTCAAAACTCCCTCTGCTTTCCTTTCAAAGGATGCTTGCCATTGGGTTTAAATGGCAACCTTAAATCCAGGATGACCTTATCTCAAGATTGGCAGAAATGTCTTTGCTAAGCAAGGTCACATTCATAGGTTTCTTGGATTAAGACTTGGGCATATCTTTTTTTTTTTTTTTTTCGTAGGGGGCACTATTCAACACACTTTGTTATTGCTCTTCAGTTGCAGTTGTGTCCCCAGGAACTGCAGCAAGCCCAGCTTCCCTGTCCTTCACTGTCTCCCATAGTTTTCTCAAAGTCATGTCCATTGAGTCAGTGATGCCATCCAACAATCTCATCCTCTGTCATTCCCTTCTCCTCCTGCCTTCAATCTTTCCCAGGTCTTTTCCAAGGAGTCAGCTCTTCACACCAGGTAGCCAAAGTATTGGAGCTTCAGCTTCAGCATCAGTCCTTCCAATGAATATTCAGGATTGATTTCCTTTAGGATTGACTGGTTAATCTCCTTGAAATCCAAGTGACTTTCAAGAGTCTTCTCCAGCACCGTAGTTCAAAATCATCAATTCTTCAGGGTTCAGCCTTCTTTATGGTCCAACTCTCACATCTGTACAGGACTACTCAAAAAACCATAGCTTTCACCATACGGACTTCTGTTGGCAAAGTGATGTCTCTGCTTTCTAGTATGCTGTTTAGGTTTGTCATAGGTTTTCTTCTAAGGAGCAAACAGCTTTTAATTTCATGGCTGTAGTCACAATCTGCAGTGATTTTAGAGCCCAGGAAAATAAACTCTGCCACTGTTTCTAGTTTTTCCCCATCTATTTGTGATGAAATAATAGGATTGGATAGCATGGTCTTAGTTTTTTGAATGTTGAGCTTCAAGCCAGCTTAAACCCCACTACACTGCACATGCTCATTGCTTCTTCCAAATTCCCATGAAAGAAGGTCCATCCTCTGAAGGGTAGCAGGAAGGAAAGGCATGGATTAACCAAAGGGGTCCACCAACAAGAAAGTCCATATTAGGCACAAGGATGTCCCCTCCTAACAACCTTGAACTAATAAAAACACCTTAATGCAGCAGAACTATCATAAACCAGCTGCAGATATTAAGTCATTTAATCCTTCCAACAACTCTACTTTTATTATCCCCATTTCAGAGATGAGGAAATTGAAAATCAGCATATTACAGAACTTGCCAGAGGTTATGCACAAATCAAATGGTTCAGGCTGAATTAAATGCAGATGGGGTGGTTGCTAAGGGCACTCTGAGCTCCCGCACCTTCTGACCTCTGACCTCTCATGTCATCTGGTCCACACGCCATCTGTACAGCAATGAGACCCAACCTACGGTATCAACTGTTCTGGAAGAGCTATGACCACTGAAGCACTGATCTAAATAGACAACAACAGAACAATGATTGAGTAAATTATTGTCTTTTCATCAGAGAGGATATTATGCAGCAACTTTAAAAGCATATTTTAGAAGACTTTAATGATAGTCTAAAATATTCATGAGACAATGTTAGAAAATATCAGAATATATATAATACAAAAGCATCAGATTGCATATCTATGAATAATATATTCATGAAAAAATAAGACAGAAAAACAACATATTTTTGATATTGATTGGCTCTGGGCTGGGGATTTTGTTTCTTCTCTGATTTTTTTTTTTTGCATTTTTCAGATCATGTATAATAGACATATATTGATTTTAAGGTAAGTTAAAATCAAGACTGCTATTGATTTGGGATAAAAAAAAAATTTTTGGATTGGTCTTGGGGGCTCCTAGGTGGCACTAGTGGTAAAGAACCAGCCTGCCAATGAAGGTTATGTAAGAGACATGAGTTCAGTCCCTGGGTTGGGAAGATCCCCTGGAGGGCATGACAATCCACTCCAGTATTCTTTCTGGGAAAATTCCATGGACAGAGGAGCCTGGTGGTCTACAGTCTGAAGTGGTTTAGCACAGGAAATGATAGATAAAAAAGCAAAAACAAAACAATGAAAAGTCCCCACTTACGGGCCTATGAAGGAGCATATGGAGGAGAAACTTTAGGTTTGAAGGATCTGGGTTACAAGGAGCCAGAAAGGGGCATTAAGGTGTGGTGGGATTGCAGATGAGGGGATATACCACAAACCACACCAAAGTCTCAGAAGCCTCTCAGCACTGAGACTGTCACTGTTTTTCTGGCTTAAACTCAACAGCTTCAGAGAGGCCAGTAAGATGGCTCAGCATTTTTTGTGACAATAGCCCAAGCTTAATCTTGCTCATGAAGGTTTTATATTTTCCGAATGGGAAGATTGAACTGGGCTAGGTAAATATTTCTCTGTGGCTTCCCTGGATGACTCAGCTGGTAAAGACCTCACCTGCCAATTCAGGAGATGCAAGAGATGTGGGTTCAATCCTTGGGTTGGGAAGATCCGCTGGAGAAGGAAATAACAACCCACTCCAGTACTCTTGCCTGGGAAATCCTATGAACAGAGGAGCCTGGTGGGCTACAGTCCATGGGGTTGCAAAGAGTCGGACACAACTGAGTGACTAAGCTCAGCACAAAGCTTTTACTCGTCATAAGCAGAAATCTTTGACCAGTTCCTGGATTTTTGGTTTAACTGTTTAATAGTCGCAGTGACTTGGACACGCCTGAGCACCCATGCAGACAGGCACACACCTGTCCATCATGCAGCCTCACTGGGGGGCTTCGGAAGAGCATACTTCCTCAAGTCCAGCCCTTAGGAGATCACCTCCAGATCTTACAGCAGTCTCCCTTAAAATTTTTAAGGCTAGGTTCAGGGTGGTTTCCATTCCATAGCACATTGCCAACGTTCCCATAAAGAACCTGACCTCTCTCCAGCTTAAGTGAAAAGCAGGTTGTAAAGATGCACATGGACCGGGACAAAGGTAGGATTCAGAAGACCAAAGGGCCTTCAGGAACCAAGGCTGTGCCAGGGACCTGCGTGGTTTCATTCACTGTCTTGGGGTGACCCCACATTCTACATGGGCTCCTGCCTCCTCTTGCTGCCAGTGGGCTTTTCTCACCCTTCATTCATTTGTCTGTTTTATAGACTCATCGCTTTGCTTCTTTTACTGGAGATCCAGCATGGGCCCTCTAACCTCACACTCTGCTGAGGCTTTGAGCAACTGCTTCTTTGCTCAGGCTGCTTTTGTTCAAAATTTCTTTTTGCATTGCAGAGAGGAAGAGCATTTGATTGGCTCAGCCTGACTTTCCACTTAAATACAAGATAGCCGAGCACTGCTTTGGCCATGGACTGGCTGTCTTGGCCAAAACCCAGTTCTTCAGGTCCTGTGGGTGTCAATTTCTTTTTAAAGGGGCTGTCTGCATAGAAGGAACTGTGATCAAGGTGTGTTCTGTATAGTTCATACAGGAAAGAATATTTTATTTAAGAAATAGCATCATACTGAATGAAGTAACTCAGAGAAGCAGAAACATTGTAAGACATAACTTGTATGTGGAATTTTAAAAGACATGATAAAATGAACTTATTTTGTTCAGGATAAAATGCACAAAACAGATTCACAGACTTAGAGAACAAGTTTGTGGTTGCCAGGGGGAAGGATGAGGGGAAGGGATAGTTAGGGAGTTTGGGATGGACATGTACACATCGCTATATTTAAATGGATAACCAGTAGGGACCTACTGTAAAGCATAAGGAACTCTGTCCAATGTTATGGCAGCCTGGATGGGAAGGGAGTTTGGGAGAACATGGATTCATGTATATGTATGGCTGAATCCCTCTCCTGTCCACCTGAAACTATCACAAAGTTGTTAATCAGCTATTGTTGTTCAGTTGCCCAGTCATATCTGACTCTTTGTGACTCCATGGATTGCAGCACTCCATGCCTCCCTGTCCCTTACCATCTTCTGGAGTTTGTCCAAGTTCAAGTTCATTGCATCGGTGATGCTGTCCAGCGTCTCATCCTCTGATGCCCTCTTTTCCTTCTGCCCTTGGTCTTTCCCAGCATCAGGGACTTTTCCAATGAGTCATCTGTTTGCATCAGATGACCAAAATACTGGAAGTTCAGCTTCAGCATCAGTCCTTCCAGTGAATATTCAGGGTTAATCTCCCTTAAGATTAATTGGTTTGATCTCATTGCTGCTCAAGGGACAATCAAGAGACTCCCTATAATTGGCTATACTCCAATACAAAATAAAAAGTTTAATAAAAATAAAAAATAAGAGGGTGGCATGATTTGGGAGAATGGCATTGAAATATGTATAATATCATATATAAAATGAATCGCCAGTCCAGGTTCAATGCATGATACTGGATGCTTGGGGCTGGTGCACTGGGATGACCCAGAGGGATGGTACAGGGAGGGAGGTGGGAGGGGGGTTCAGGATGGGGAACATGTGTATACCTGTGGCAGATTCATGTTGATATATGGCAAAACCAATACAATATTGTAAAGTAATTAACCTCCAATTAAAATAAATAAATTTGTATTTTAAAAAATGGAATTATACAATGTATTGCCTTTTGTGTCTGATTTCTTTCACTTAGCATAATATTTTCAAAGTTCATCCATGTTGTAAACTCATGAGATTTTGTAATTGAAAAAAAAAGAAAAAACCTCTCTCAATCTAGAGCTTGGCTTTCTGTGAGGCATCAGTAAATGTCAACTATTATTATTAATAATATAAATGTTATAGAACTATGGGTAACTAGCTTTTGAAACCTAGAGATCATTTCAATCCATTATGATATGCAGTATAGACATTGCTGCTTTCAATATCCTTGATGGAATATCTTTCAACTTTTCCTTGAAAGTCTCCAGGCACTAGAACTCACTTATTAAGAAAAGCAGACCTTTTTTGTTTAAAAAAATAAATACATAAAAATATTAAAAAAAGAAATAGCATCTACATGTCAGGTGCTTAAAGCTAAGTGGATTCTTTAGTCAGCAATCCAATAAAGATCTTTTGACCAAAAGGAGAAGAAAAGACAGGAAAGCTCTCATCATCTATGGAAAGTTTATCTCAAAATATGAGAAGAGGGGTCAGACAAGTCAGGGAAACAAAACCTTACAGTGTTTTCTTTAGCTTATAGCATTAAGAGAAATGGCAAGGTTTTTAACACTGATACATCCCTTTCAAGGACTGAATAATTATTTTTCATAATGAATATGAAATATAGATTTTACCCTAGTAAATTATTTTGAAGTGTTGTCTTGAGGGAGCCTCTAAAGAAAATATATCTTGACCTTATGCTAGCTTGGTTACTCTATCTACTGATTACCAAGTTGTGGCTCCAGAAATTTCAGACAGAGCTGGCCTAATTGGGGATACTGCATGTGAAAATGAATTGCACAGCTGGGACCCTCAAAACTGCCTGTGCTAATTAGCAGGAAGTAGCTTTGAACTTTTTGCTCTACTGGGTTTCCTGGTAGTTACTAAATCACTGGATCAGGTCCAAAAGCAGCTAGAAAGACCCAAGAGTTAGAGGACATATCTCCCAGGAGTGTGCCTTATGGAGAGTGGGAGGATGAAGGCTAATGCTATTCCAAGCATAGAGGACTTTGAATTTTTTAAAAAAAAATTATAGCTCATATATAAGTCTGGGGGTTGGGTAGGACTATTTAGCTCAGTGAGGGACACATGGATTATATACTCTTGGCTTCAGCTCAAGTCAGTGAAAAAGGATTTGAGAAAGATTAAGGCTGCTCTGAAGGCCCAACACCTTTTGTTTCTATCTCCTCTCTCTATCTCCTGACTTCCTTTTGATTCTAGGGCTAGATAATCCTTGTTATACCACTTACTGGCTTTCGGCTAACCTCTGTGATTTCAGCTTTTGTCATATGTTAAGTGGGTCCATTCATCCCTACCTTTTATATTTTGTATGTTGTTGTCATTTAGTCATAAATTGTGTCCAAGTTTTCTGGGACCCCATGGACTACAGCCCATCAGACTCCTCTGTCCACAGGTTTGTCTAGGCAAGAATACTGGAGTGGATTATCATTTCCTTTTCCAGGGAAAATTCCTGACCCAGGGATCACTTGGGTCTCCTGCAATGGCAGATGGATTCTTCCACTGCTGAGCCACCAGAGAAACCCTACTCTGCATGACTGTTGTATGTTTCCAACGATGTGGTAAGCTTCTCCACGTGTTGTTTTTCTAGGTGTGCCAGTTAGCCACTGTAATGTAATGAAAAGTTCCAAAACTTAGTGGTTTACAACAGCAGTGTATTATGATCCTCCGTGGCGTGGACCACTGGAGTCAGCGGAACTGTTTTGCTTGAATTCTCTCATGGGGTCACAAACAGATGGCAGCTGGGGCTGGAGGCTCACAGCTGGACTGAGACACTTGAGGCTGGTCAAGTTTCTCTCCTTCCACATGGCCTCTTGACTTGCCTGACTTAAGCTTCTTCCCATCGTGGAGGTCTTACATAGTCAGTTTAACATCGTGGCCTGCTTCTCCAGAATGAGTGCTTTGAGAGCTGTGAGATGATGTTGCAACGTTTTTGAGTCATAGCCTCAGAAGTCTCACAATTTCACCTCTGCCAAGTTACTCTGACAGCCAAGTCACGACAGCCCACCCAGAACACAGAGGATGGAAACTGCTCTGCTTTCAGGCTGTCGCAGATGTCCATAATGGGAGGGAGGGATGGGTGTTATGGCACTGTCTTTGGAGGCTATCAATCACACCATGTTCCTCCTAATTTCTGCTCCATCCATCCATCCACCCATTCATTTATTAAACAAATATTTAAAGTCTATTATGAGTCTATCTCTCCCTGGGTGCCAGTGATACAATGCCAAAAAGACAGATAACTACTATCCCTGTATCTCATAAAGATGATGGATTAGTTGAGGTTGGGGCAAGGACACGAACAAATAATCAAATAATAGATGGTTTCAGACTATGATAGGTGTAACTTGTCAAAACACACTATAGGACTAGCAGACCTCATCTGGGTGGGTGATAGGTAACAAAAATTCTCTTTGAGAGAAGGGCCACTAAGAATGAGTAGAAGCTGGTCAGGAAAGGAGTGAATGCAGAGCTTTCTATGCAGGAAGAGCTGTATGGAACAATTTAGCCTTTGCCCAGTGTCCATGCATGCTTAATTGCTCAGTCGTGTCTGACTCTTCGCAACCCTTTGGACTGTAGCTTGCCAGGCTCCTCTGTCCATAGGATTTTTCAGGCAAGAATACTGAAGTGGGTTGCTATTTCCTTCTTCAAGGGATCTTCCCAACCCAGGGACTGAACCTGCGTCTCCTGTGTCTCCTACATTGCCAGCAGATTATTTACCCACTGAGCCTTTGGGGAAGCCCTTTTTTTTTTTTCCCAGATATTGCTGCATAGGGAAGTGTTTCCTTCTCAAATTATAATTCATATCAATTCTTCATATGTTCCTTACTCCCTTTCTCTGCATGACTTTTCACTGTGGCACTTAACGTAATAGGTACCTTATTTATTTCCAGGCTTATTTATTATCTGTCTCACCCATTAAAACATAAGTTCCATGAAAGTGAAGATATTTTTCTATTTTGCTTCCTGTTTCATATAAAACAGTGTCTAGTACATAATAAGCATTCAAGATATTTATTGAATAAATGCATGACATCATTAGTCTCTCTATTCAATTTTTTATTATGCTTCATGGACTATAGGTCACTTTTATACAAATATTCTCTTTGATGTATACCAAAAGCACTGAACAGATGCTGAGGAAACCTAGATTCTATTCCCTGTTCTGCTGCTAACTTCCTGTTAGACTTTCAGCAAACTGCTGAGATATCTTCTGTTGAGTTCCTCATCTCTAGAATAAAGATGTTAGCTTCTGTTGCCTCCTTCTATTGTAGGCATGCTAAGTTGCTTCAATTGTGTCCCAATTCTTTGTGACCCCATGCACTATAGCCCACCAGGCTCCTCCAGACACGGATACCGGAGTAGGTTGCGATGCCCTCCACCAGGGGACATTCTCAACGCAGGGATGAAACCTATACCTCTTATGTCTCCTGCTTTGGCAGGCAGGTTGTTTACCACTAATATCACCTGGGAAGCCCTTCTTTTCTATGCGACTGTAATTCTTTGACTTTTATACAATGAAATTATCGCACAGGGACCAAAGACTTACTTGATCTAATTCACAAAACAGATGGCTATGGTGGGGGTGAGAGGAGGAAAAAAAAAAGATTCTTGGGGAACTCAGGGTTTACAAGGTGTGTTTTTTTCTTTATAAGAAGAGAAAAAGAACTTCTTTCCTGAGACTTGGGTACTAACATGAGAGTAAAAGTGTTAGTCACTCAGTCGTGTCTGGCTCTTGGCGACCCTATGGACTGTAGCCCGCCAGGGTCCACTGTCCATAGGATGGTTCTTCAAGCAAGAATACTTCAGTGGGTTGCCATTTCCTTCTCCAGGGGATCTTCCTAGCCCAGGGATTGAACCCAGGTCTCCTGCATTTCAAGCAGATTCTTCATCATCTAAGCCACCAACGAAGCCGCTTGGGAACTAAATGCAGTTCAATTCAGTTCAGTCTCTCAGTTGTGTCTGACTTTATGCACCTACATGGATGCCAGCATACCAGGCTTCCCTGTCCATCACCAATTCCCAGAGTTTACTCAAACTCATGTCCATTGCATCGGTGATGCCATGCAACCATCTTATCCTCTGTCATCCCCTTCTCCTCCTGCCTTCACTCTTGCCCAGCATCAGGGTCTTTTCCAATGAGTCCGTTCTTCACATCAGGTGGCCGAAATATTGGAGTGTCAGCTTCAACATCAGTCATTCCAATGAATATTCAGGACTGATCTCCTTTAGAATGGACTGGTTGAATCACCTTGCAGTCCAAGGGACTCTCAAGAGTCTTCTCCAACACCACAGTTCAAAAGCATCAGTTCTTTGGTGCTCAGCTTTCTTTATGGTCCAACTCTCACATCCATACATGACCACTGGAAAAACTAAGGAGCAACCCAAAAGATTCATCAAACACTTTTATGACTGACCAGCAGGCAGTTTGGTGTGAACTGACATGGCCCAGCTAACTCAGAGGCAAGAATTTCTACTAGGGGTTTGGAGGAAACTATTAGGACCTTTAGTCTGGGAGTTGGGAGACACCATCCCAGCAGCTCACTGCTATTTCTGCCTATAAGGAAGCTTAATCAGATGGCCATGCCATGAGCCACATGGTGGGAGGGCCACATCCATGGGCAAGACAGGAGTAAAGCCTCAAATTTCTACAGTGTGCTCTGCAAGCAGTCATGGCAGTACTACTGAGGCAGAGGGAGGTTTCTTGCAGATGTGAAAGCTCCATATCCAATGGTGAGGAGCATCAGGACTATTTTCCAATGAGTTGCAAAGCAAAAGATAGAGGTAAGTCGCTGGAAGGGAACCAAAAGCCACTATTAACTTAGACCCAAGCTGATGGCTGGTAAAACATGAACTCATTCTTAGATGTAAGCCTGACCATATATTCTAATAACAAAGAAATAGCTTCAGTCAGTTCAGTTCAGTTGCTCAGTCATGTCCGACTCTTTGTGACCCCATGAATTGCAGCACGCCAGGCCTCCCTGTCCATCACCAACTCCCAGAGTTCACTCAGACTCAAGTCCATCGAGTCAGTGATGCCATCCAGCCATCTTATCCTCTGTTGTCCCCTTCTCCTCCTGCCCCCAATCCCTCCCAGCATCAGGGTCTTTTCCAATGAGCCAACTCTTTCCATGAGGTGGCCAAAGTACTGGAGTTTCAGCTTTAGCATCATTCCTTCCGAAGAACACCCAGGGCTGATCTCCTTTAGAATGGACTGGTTGGATCTCCTTGCAGTCCAAGGGACTCTCAAGAGTCTTCTCGAACATTACAGTTCAAAAGCATCAATTCTTTGGTGCTCAGCTTTCTTCACAGTCTGACTCTCGCATCCATACATGACCACTGAAAAAAACCATAGCCTTGACTAGACGGACCTTTGTTTGGCAAAGTAATGTCTCTGCTTTTGAATATGCTGTCTAGGTTGGTCATAGCTTTTCTTTCAAGGAGTAAGTGTCTTTTAATTTCATGGCAGCAGTCACCATCTGCAGTGATTTTGGAGCCCCCAAAAATAAAGTCTGACATTATTTCCACTGTTTTCCCATCTATATACCATGAAGTGATGGGACCAGATGTCATGATCTTCGTTTTCTGAATGTTGAGCTTTAAGCCAACTTTTTCACTCTCCTCTTTCACTTTCATCAAGAGGCTTTTAGCTCCTCTTCACTTTCTGCCATAAGGGTGGTGTCATCTGCAAATCTGAGGTTATTGATATTTCTCCGGCAATCTTGATTCCAGCTTGTGCTTCTTCCAGCCCAGCATTTAGCTTATGTATTTGCAAGTCCTTCTTTGGGACTGAAGCATTGGAGATGGTTTTTTAAACGTTACCTGGGTTCTCTCAGAAGCAGATCCTGAGACAAAGATTCAAGTACAAGTTTTTACTTGCGGTTGATTCCAGGTAAATGAGACAGGAAGGAATTCTCACGTGATATCAGAGGGTTAGGACTAAGCCACTGACTACTGAGGCTAATAGAGCTTGAATTTTTCTGGGAAACTCTGGGCATCAGAAGACAGTGTGTGTCTCAGAGCCATCCTAGAAAAAGGGAGGGTGCTGTTGGTTCCTACCAATTTCATCCAATCATTTGCTGAGTTTTACTTCCAGAGAGAGGGTGGACACCCACTTGTAGTATTTTTAGATTGTTATATGTATGGATAGAGTGGGTCTGGAGGCCAGAGGAAACCTTAGATAAAGGCTATGTGGGTGATAATAGCTGGAAATGGTATGAGATTGCCTGGAATGGTAAAGATGGATGGTACAAGGGCAGCACATAGTACTCTCTGCTCCAACTGGCTTGGTGTTAAATGCCATAGACCAGTACCTGTCATTAATAGCTTCTTTAAGATTAATTAACAGAATAACAAAAAATATTTTTAGTTTTTTGTCCATCAGGATTATAAGGGGATGACAGATAAGCTTGGTATATGTTGCTAAGGGGAAGAGAGCACTGTGGAATTACAGCTATACTTTTATGTCAAGAAAAAGCAATAGTGTAGAAGGGACTTTCCTGGTGGTCCAACAGGTATTGGAAAGACTTCATATTTCCACTACAGGCATGGGTTCAAGTCCTAGCTGCATAGTGCAGCCAAAGGAAAAGATAAAAACATTTTTGAATTTAAAAACAAAACAAAACAAAAGTGAGGGGATTCTCTATCAGCAAACATTTAGTGCAATAAATGCCAGAGGATATTTGTATTGGGAGTCCTAGCCAGTACGGCAGGGCAAGAAAAAACAAAGGTGAAAGACATAAAGATTGAGATTAGAGTAACAAAACTACCTTTTGATGACTTGATGGTATACTTACAAATCCCAAACCAAACTATAAAACCCTGAGGCCTAATAAGTGAATTCAGCAAAATCTCAGAATACAAAGTCAGTACACAAAAATCAGGCCTATTTCTTCATATCTGCAAAAATCATCTGGGGAAAAAATGCTTTTAACTATCTTAAACTTTAATTTATTTTTAGATATGATTTTACTTATTTAAGCTGCATAACGGGATTATTTGATATGCATATATGTAGTCAAGTGATTACTACAGTCAAACTAATTAACATATCATCTTCACATAGTTACCATTTGTGTGTATGTGTGTGTGCGGTAAGAAAACATACTTTGAGGAAGGAGAATCATATTTCCTAATTTCAAATTATGTTACAAAGCTATGATAACCAAAATAATACATCACTGGCATAAAAACAGACACGTAGAGTAATGAAATGGAATGAAACAGAACAGAATGCCTAGAAATCAAACAAGCATATATGAGCAACTGATTTTTGTCAAGGATGCTGAGAATACACAATGAGTAAAGGGCAGTCTCTTCAATAAATGCTCTAGGAGTAACAGATATCCACATGCAAAACAATGAAATTGAACCTTTATCCTGTACCATACACAAAAATAAAACCAAAATGGATTAAAAGCTTAAATATAAGACCTGAATCACTAAAACTCCTAGTAGAAAACATAGGGAAAATCTCCCTGACTTTGGTTATGGTAATGACTTTTGAACATGAAATCAAAAGCTCAGAAAACAAAAGCAAAAACAAACAGGTGGCAGTATATAAAACTAAAAAGCTTCTCCATAGCAAAGGAAACAGTTAACAATATGAAAAGACAACTTATGAACTGGGAGAAAATATTTGTAAACTGTATATCTCATAAGGGGTTGATATTTGAAATTTAAAAAGAAATACCACTTAGGTCATCCCTAAAAACATAACATATTTAGGAATAAGATTTATGAGCTTAATCAGAAATTATTGCTAAAAGATAGTTTTAAAGAACTCTCTGTGTTAAGGAGGATAAGTACTATGCTTATGGGGTGGAAGACTCAATACAGATGTCCATCTTCTCAAAATTAATACATAATTCCGTGTAGTTCCAATTCCATTCTCATAGAATTTTTGTAAAGTTGACAAGCTTACACTAAAACTTATCTTGAAAAAGACAAATAAGGTAAGAGAGCACACACTATCTGATTTTAAGACATTATAAAGCAGCAATAATTAAGATGTGTTATGAAAATAAACATAGGCAAATAAATCAAAGGAACATAATATAAAGCACAAAAATAGACCAGACAATGTATCCAGAAATATCCTGCCAAATGGTCTTTTATTAAGATGGCAAATCAGTTCAATGGGGTATGGAAAATATTTTCAATAATAGTGTTAGAAGACATGAACTTCTCTATGAAAAAATATGGGTCTCTAACTATACTTCATAAATCTCTTGCTTTGTCAGCACATGCGTCTCCTCAGACAATTCATTTCCAAGTGTTAGACCAGAGCCCAGTTTCGGGGTCCCCCATCCTGCAACAAATGGTGACTCTGGCGGGGACTCTTCTTCGCCGAGACTGACATCCTAACCACTCGGGGTACTCAGGGGCCAGCTTGCCTGCCAATGGACCAGACCCAGCGGCCGCAACTGGGACCCTTTTGTCCCTGGTCTCCTCCTGATGTGGACAACTGGCCAGAGTGCCCCGACCAGTAAGGAACAAGAGACTTTATTGATCTCTCTTCCCTTCCCTCTCTCTTTCCTGTCCTTAACCCTTCCTATCCTTCCCTGTTTTTCTAGTCTCCTGGTCCTGGACGCAGGAATCTGGTCAAAGGGCCCTCAGCCTGAGCTGAGGATTGGAGACTGATCACCTCCTCTTGGCAGATAACTCGAATTCTGGTTCTGGTCTGGTCTGATTTCTGGTAGGGCCGAGTTCCAGTCCTCCCTTCTCTGGAGGCCCAGGGAAAAGTCCCATAACACCTGGGCATCTGTAGGTGGTAGAAAACATCTGTAAGGCCACCCCTTTCGCCTCCCCCCTCCCACCTCCTCCCCCTTCTTCCTTCAACCTGGCTTCCTTTTCTCCCTTGAAATCTTTGATGTTAGTACTTGGATTCTTGTATTTAAGGGCTTCTCTGGTGGTGCAGAGGTTAAAGTGTCTGCCTGCAATGTGGGAGATCTGGGCTCAATCCCTGGGTTGGGAAGATCCCCTGGAGAAGGAAATGGCAATCCACTCCAGTATTCTTGCCTGGAGAATCCCATGGACGGAGGAGCTTGGTGGGCTACAGTCCATGGGTCACAAAGAGTCGGACACAACTGAGCGACTTCACTTCACTAACTATGCTTCATACTTCCCAGGAGGTACAAGTGGTAAAGAATCCATCTGCCAGTGCAGAAGATGATCCCTGGGTGGAGAAGATCCCCTGGAGTAGGAAATGGCATCCCGCTCTAGGATCCTTGCCTGGAAACTCCATGGAGAGAAGAGCCTGGTGGCTTACAGTTCGTGGGGCCACAAAAAGTTGGACATGGCAGTGGCTGAGTACCACAACTAGCCACACTTCACACCATAAACATAAATCATAGCCCTACGTGTAAAAACAAATAACTCTGAAGTTCATAAAAGAGGATATGGGAAAATATCTCTTAGCTCTTGATGGAGGTAAAGTTTTCTTAGAATTCAAGCAGCAATGCTTTTAGAGAAAATCAATTGACACCTTGGACCTCATGAAGAATGAAAACTTCATTAAAAGTTAACTTTGAAAATGAAAAGGCAGGCCACAGATTGGAAGAAATAATTTATAATCATATATTTGGCAATGATCTTGTATCCTTAATATATAAACTCCTATAGCTCAATTTTATTTTATTATTTTTGTTTGCTTTTTGTTTTTACTTTACAATATTGTATTGGTTTTGCCATACATCTACATGAATATGCCACAGGTATACACATGTTCGCCATCCTGAACACCCCTCCTTCCTCCCTCCCCGTACTGTCCCTCTGGGTCATCTCAGTGGACCAGCCCCGAGCATCCAGTATCATGCATCAAACCTGGACTGGCTATTCATTTCATATAGCTCAATTTAAAACAGATAAAAACCTTGCTTTCCCAGTGGCTCAGTGGTAAAGAACCCGCCTGCCCATGCAGGAGATAGGAGACATGGGCTTGATCCCTGGGTTGGGAAGATACCCTGGAGAAGGAAATGGCATCCCACTCCAATATTCTTGCCTAGAGAATCCCATGGACAGAGGAGTCTGGCAGGCTACAATTCATAGGATCACAAAGAGTTGGACATGACTGAAGAGACAGCATGATTCAGTTCAGTCACTCAGTCATGGCCGACTCTTTGCAACCCCATGGACTGCAGCGCGCCAGACTTCCCTGTCCATCACTAGCTCCTGGAGTTTGCTCAAACTCATGTTCGTTGAGTCAGTGATGCCATTCAACCATTTCATCCTCTGTCATCTGCTTCTCCTCCTGCCTTCAATCTTTCCCAGCATCAGGGTCTTTTCCAATGTGTCAGCATCAGTCCTTCTAATGAATATTCAGGACTGATTTCCTTTAGAATTGACTGGTTGGATCTCCTTGCAGTCCAAGGGACTCTCAAGAGTCTTCTCCAATACTACAGCTCAAAAGCATCAATTCTTTGGTGCTCAGCTTTCTTTATGTTCTAACTCTCACATCCATACATGACTACTGGAAAAACCATAGCTTTGACTAGACAGACCTTTGTTGATAAAGTAATGTCTCTGCTTTTTAATACACTGTCTAGGTTGATCATAGCTTTTCTTCTAAGGAGTAAACATCTTTTAATTTCATGGCAGCAGTCACCATCTGCAGTGATTTTAGAACCCAAGAAAATAAAGTCTGTCACTGTTTCCACTGTTTTCCCATCTATATGCCAGGAAGGGATGGGACCAGATGCCATGATCTTTGTTTTTCGAACGTTGAGTTTTAAGCCATCTTTTTCACTCTCTTCTTTCACATTCATCCAGAGTCGCTTTAGTTTCTCTTTGCTTTCTGCCATAAGGGTGGTGTCATATGCATATCTGAGGTTACTGGTATTTTTCCTGGCAGTGTTGATTCCAGCTTATGTTTCATCCAGCCCAGCATCTTGCATGATGTACTCTGCATATAAGTTAAATAAGCAAGGTTACAATATACAGAGTTGACATACTCCTTTCTCAATTTGGAACCAGTTTGTTGATCCATGTTCAATTCTAACTGTTGCTTCTTGACCTGCATACAGATTTCTCAGGAGGCAGATAAGGTAGTCTGATATTCCCATTTCTTTAAGGATTTTCCACAGTTTGTTGTGATCCATACAATCAAGGGCTTTAGTGTAGTTAATGAAGCAGAAGTAGATGATTTTCTGTAATTTCTCTTGCTTAATCTCTTTCATGATTAAGGAGACAGTATCAGCACAAATTACATTAGTATTAATATATTACTTTCAAACTCTCATCTTGCTTTCATATGATCACATATGAACTGGGTGATCATAGAATTTTATGAGACAAATCTTCATATTTATGAGAGTAAAAGGACATCATCACTTAGGTGAGGCAATGATCTGGGATTGACTTGAGCCACTGGTTTGATACTGGCTATAGGATTACCCCAACTAGGGGCTGAGATCTATCTGAACAAGTATCAGTTTTTCTTAGCAGATGATGAAATTGAATGTCATGTCTTGCTCAATATCATCTGTGAGTGAAAGAGTCAGGATTTAAATACAGATACTCTGAAGCTGAAACCTGTGAATTTTCTAGAATAATACAATTTATTTTAAAAAGAGTCGTGCAAATGTCTACTTTTTGTTCTGCTGGAATTTTGCTCTATTAAATATTGCATTGGCTAGAATTCAAACACTTTTTCATATATAACTTTATGGCTTAAGCTTCATTGTAATTAGACTTAAGAAGCATCATAAGTATCTTTGCCCACTGGGGTACTATTAAGCGTCTTACAACATTATGGAAATGCAAATTTCCATAGCTAGGAGTAATCTTTGCTACTGAGTTGAAGTATAATCGCTTAGCCTGATACTTAAAGTCCATTATTATTAGACCAGAACTCCCTAACTCTTCTCTCCATGCTTTCACAGAGTGGGAACTTCCATAGTCTACTGCAGGGAGACATATAAGGGGGACATTCCTGGTCTTTCTTTTTTCACTCTCTTCCTCACATCTCAAAGGAGTTAACATACCTGGCAAGTTCTGGAGTCTGCCTTACAGAAGCAGGTGTGTGTTTTTGAGTAGACTGCACATCCTGACAGCCTTATGATTTACTGTAATTATCCTACAGGAATGATTTACTGTAGGTAGATCCAGCCTGAAAAGTTCAGGGGCTGGGGTGAATTCCCTGGCACGTCAATGGATAGGATTCAGGGCTTTCACCACCAGGGCCCTGGTTCAATCCCTAGTCAGGGAGCTAAGATCTTGCAAGCCGTGTAACATGGCCAAAAAAAGTAACAAATAACATGCTATTTATTGTATTTAAATGTTAGTTTTGGAAAAGTCTGGGGAAGTGGGGAAGAAAACTTTATTTTGCCCCCATTACAAAATTCCCCAGAGACTACTGGATGAGGGGTTGTAGATAACTTGTGAACATGCCTAGAACTGATATTTATTTCCCTTTTGCATAAATTCTATATGTGTTGGCTTTCTAGGCCAAAAACTTGGAGAAAAGGAAGGATAAAGGGATTGATACCTGAAGCCCATACAGTCACTCTAAGACATCCACCCGAGCTCTTTGTCACTGAGCCCATAAAATAGATCATTATTCTTAAGCACAACATGACTTTTATGTCCCCATAACTAAGTCACTCCTTTTCCTGAAATGGCTATGGATGCCATTAAGGCTAGTTTATTATTTTCCTAGGGGTGCTGAAACAAAGTATCAGAGCCTGAGTGTCTTAAAACAATAGAAGTTTATTTTCTTACATCTCTGGAGACTAGAAGTCTGAGATCAAGATGCTAGCAGAACATTCTCCTTCTGAAGCCTTCAGAGTAGGATCCTTCTTTGTCTCTTGTTGGTTCTGGTGGTGGCTGAGCATCTACGGTGCTTCTTAGCTGGTACATGTATCATTCTACTCTGCTTACATGGACACATGACATTGAGAAACTGTGTCTTCATACAACCTTCTAAGAAGGACACTAGTCATTGGATTTAGGATCTACCCTAAACCAGTGGGACCACATCTTAACTGGATTGCATTGCAAAGATCCTATTTCTAAGTAAAGTCCCTCAGGCACTGGGAGTTAGGCCTTGAACATGTCTTTTTGAGGGACACAATTCAACTTGATACAGCTAGTATTTCTATTTGTATGTCAGATCCAACCTCTTCCCTACTTTCCAAGAGTATCACTCCAGCTATTCTCCCCTGTCTTCCAGTATCATCAGTTCTCTTACCCTCTCTCCAGGGTCTTCTTTATTAGAATAAAACATGTGGTTAACTGCTTGCATATTTAAACAAACAAACAAACCTCTACCTCTGTGCTAGTCAAGATCCTCTAGAAAAGTAGAAGTTATAGGATGAGTGTGTATATATACATATATTATATATATATTAATATTAATATATTAATATAACTGTAACTATTTGGAAAACTCAGCAGTGGCCACAGGACTGGAAAAGGTCAGTTTTCATTCCAATTCCAAAGAAAGGCAATGCCAAAGAATGCTCAAATTACCGCACAATTGCACTCATCTCACATGCTAGTAAAGTAATGCTCAAAATTCTCCAAGCCAGGCCTTAGCAATACGTGAAATGTGAACTCCCTGATGTTCAAGCTCGTTTTAGAAAAGGCAGAGGAACCAGAGATCAAATTGCCAACATCTGCTGGATCATGGAAAAAGCAAGAGAGTTCCAGAAAAACATCTATTTCTGCTTTATTGACTATGCCAAAGCCTTTGACTGTGTGGATCACAAGAAACTGTGGAAAATTCTGAAAGAGATGGGAATACTAGACCCCCTGACCTGCCTCTTGAGAAATCTGTATCAGGTCAGGAAGCCACAGTTAGAACTGGACATGGAACAACAGACTGGTTCCAAATAGGAAAAGGAGTACGTCAAGGCTGCATATTGTCACCCTGCTTCTTTAACTTCTCTGCAGAGTACATCATGAGAAACACTGGACTGGAAGAAACACTGGGCTGGAAGAAACACAAGCTGGAATCAAGATTACCAGGTGAAATATCAATAACCTCAGATATGCAGATGACACCACCCTTATGGCAGAAAGTGAAGAGGAGCTAAAAAGCGTCTTGATGAAAGTGAAAGAGGAGAGTGAAAAAGTTGGCTTAA
This sequence comes from Ovis aries, assembly GCF_016772045.2. Taxonomy (NCBI): domain Eukaryota; kingdom Metazoa; phylum Chordata; class Mammalia; order Artiodactyla; family Bovidae; genus Ovis; species Ovis aries. Next base: position 106,625,011 of record NC_056059.1, read on the forward strand.
AGCTCAACATTCAGAAAATGAAGATCATGGCACCTGGTCCCATCACTTCATGGGAAATAGATGGGAAACAGTAGAAACAGTGTTAGACTTTATTTTTTGGGGGCTCCAAAATCACTGCAGATGGTGACTGCAGCCATGAAATTAAAAGACACTTACTCCTTGGAAGAAAAGTTATGACCAACCTAGATAGTATATTCAAAAGCAGAGATGTTACTTTGCCGACTAAGGTCCATCTAGTCAAGGCTATGGTTTTTCCAGTGGTCATGTATGGATGTGAGAGTTGGACTGTGAAGAAGGCTGAGTGCTGAAGAATTGATGAGTTTGAACTGTGGTATTGGAGAAGACTCTTGAGAGTCCCTTGGACTGAAGGAGATCAGCCCTGGGATTTCTTTGGAAGGAATGATGCTAAAGCTGAAGCTCCAGTACTTTGGTCACCTGATGCAAAGAGTTGACTCATTGGAAAAGACTGATGCTGGGAGGGATTGGGGGCAGGAGGAAAAGGGGATGACCGAGGATGAGATGACTGGATGGCATGATGGACTCGATGGACGTGAGTCTGAGTGAACTCTGGGAGATGGTGATGGACAGGGAAGCCTGGCATGCTGCGATTCATGGGGTCGCAAAGAGTCGGACACGACTGAGCGGCTGAACTGAACTGAACTGATATGTTTATCTATATATCCAACTACTATATGGAGACAGAGAGCGAGAGAGAATTAAAGAATTGTCTCACACGATTGGGCTTCCCTTATAGCTCAGTCGGCAAAGAATCTGCCTGCAATGCAGGAAACCTGGCTTCAATTTCTGGGTCAGGAAGATTCCCCTGGAGAATGAAATAGCAATCCACTCCAGTATTCTTGCCTGGAGAATCCCATGGACAGAGGAGCCTGGTGGGCTACAGTCCAAAGAGTCAGAAGAGTCGGACATGACTGAGTGACTAACACACACTCACGGGATTATGGAGGCTGATAAGCCCCAAAATTTGCAGAGTGAATTGTTGGTAAGCTGGAACCCTGGAGAGCTGATAGTGTAGATTCCATTTCAAAGGTCATTATGGAAGTGCCAGTGTTTCAATTCAAGTTCAAAGGCAGGAAAAACCCTAAGTCCTAGTTCAATGGCTGGCATACATAAAAATTATTTAAAATAATTATTAGTTTACTCAGGGCTTCAGCAGTTGCAGCTTGCGGACTCTAGAGCATGAGCTCAGGGGTTGTAGCACATGGGTTTAGTTGCTCCGCGACATGTGGAATCTTCCCAGATAAGGGACCAATTCATATTCCCCGCATTGGCAGGTGGAATCTCATCCACTATCACCAGACAAGTCCCTTTGGGTGTTTTTAACTCAGAGGCTGGGGGAAGAATAGGAAACAATAAAGAAGAATGAAAAAGGACATCCAACAAATTGGGAAGAAAGCCAGATTTAGCTTGGAAAGCTAATGGGAGACACAATTTAAAGAAGGGAAGATCAAATGTGTTGAATGTCAGTGAGAAGAAAAAGTTATTTCTTAATTCAGCAAATACTAACTGAAGACCTACTAGGCACTAATCAGTCTCCTAAGTGATAAAAATAGAACCGTGAAAAAACAGCTCAGTCATGTCTGACTCTTAGCGACCCCATGGACAGCAGCCTACCAGTCTCCTCTGCCCATGGGATTTTCCAGGCAAGAGTACTGGAGTGGGGTGCCATGAATGGGATTAGTGCCCTTATAAAAGAGACTCAAGAGGGTTATCTCATCTCTTCTGCTATGTAAGGTTTCAGGTAGAAGAGCCTAGGAAGCAGATTCTCAGGATACATCAGAAGTACTTTGATCTTAGAATCCCCAGCTTCCAGATCTGTGAGAAATAAATTTCTGTTCTTTATAAGCTGCCCACAACAGGGTGTTGTTTTTGCTTTGGTTCCATCTTTTCATTCTTTCTGGATTTTTTTTTTAATCTACTGATCTCCAGTAGCATGTTGGGCACCTACCAACCTGGGAAGATCATTTCTCAATGTCCTATCTTTTTGCATTTTCATACTGCTCATGGGGTTCTTAAGGGAAGAATACTGAAGTGGTTTGTCATTCCCTTCTCCAGTGGACCATGTTTTGTCAGAACTCTCCACCATGACCAATCCATCTTGGGTGGCCCTATCTGGCATGGCTCATATTTTCATTGAGTTAGACAAGGCTGTGATCCGTGTGATCAGTTTAGTTAGTTTTCTGTGATTGTGGTTTTCATTCTGTCTGCCCTCTGACGGATAAAGATAAGAGGCTTATGGAAGCTTCCTGATGGGAGAGACTGGCTGAGGGGGAAACTGGGTCTTATTCTGATGGGCAGAATAACAAATCTTTAATCCAGTTTTCTGTTGATGGCAGGGCTATGTTCCCTCCCTGTTGTTTGACCTCAAGCCAAACTATGGTGGAGCTAATGAAGATAATGGCAACCTCCTTCAAAGGGTCCCAAGCACGCACTACTGAATTCAGTGCCCTGACCCTGCAGCAGGCCACCGCTGACCCATGACACTGATGGAGACTTCTGGACACTCACGGGCAAATCTGGGTCAGTTTCTTGTGGGGTCACTGCTCCTTTTTCCTGGGTCCTGGTATGCACAAGGTTTTGTTTGTGCCCTCAAAAAGTCTGTTTCCCCAGTTATGGAAGTTCTGGCAGCTCTATGGTGTGGTTAACGGTGATCTCCTCCAAGAGGGTTTAGGCCTTACCTAGGTTTGCTGCACCCAGAGCCCTTGCTCCTGCGACAGGCCGCTGCTGACCCATGCCTCCACAGGAGACACTCAAACTCAGTTCTGGCTCAGTCTCTGTGGGGTTTCTGGGTCTTGGTGTGCACCCGGCTTCTTTGAGTCCTCTGAGCATCTCTGGTGGGTAGAGGGTTTGATTCTAAATTTCACCCCTCCTACCATCGTACTGGGGCTTCTCCTCTGCCCTTGTACGTGGAGTATCTTTTTTTGGTGGGTTGCAACATTCTCTGTCAATGGTTGCTCAGTAGCAAGTTGTAATTTTGGAGTTCTTATAAGGGAAGATGAGATCATGTCCTTCTATTCCACCATCTTGTCAATCTATGTCATCAAACAGGAGAAGGCAAGAGTGTGCATCAACATTTTAGGAATCAGTAAACTAAAATGGACTGGAATGGGTGAATTTAATACAGATGACCATTATATCTACTACTGTGGGCAAGAATCTCTTAGAAGGAATGGAGTAGCCATCATAGTCAACAAAAGAGTCCAAAATGCAATACTTGGATGCAATCTCAAAAACAACAGAATGATCTCTGTTCATTTCCCAGGCAAACCATACAGTATCACAGTAATCCAAGTCTATGCCCTGACCAATAATGCTGAAGAAACTGAAGTTGAATGGTTCTATGAAGACCTATAAGACCTTTTAGAACTAACATCTAAAAAGAATGTCCTTTTCATCATAGGGAACTGGAATGAAAAGGTAGGAAGTCAAAAGATACCTGGAGTAATAGGCAAATTTGGCCTTGGAGTACAAAACAAAGCAGGTCAAAGGCTAACAGAGTTTTGCCAAGAGAATGCACTGGTCATAGCAAACACCCTCTTCCAGCAACACAAGAGAAGACTCTACACATGGGCATCACCAGATGGTCAATACTGAAATCAGATTGATTATATTCTTTTCAGCCAAAGATGGAGAAGCTCTATACAGTCAAAAAAAAAAAAAAAAAAAAAAGCCAGGAACTGACTGTGGCTCAGATCATAAACTCCTGATTGACAAATTCAGACTTAAATTGAAGAAAATAGGGAAAAACCACTAGACCATTCAGATATGACCTAAATCAAAGCCCTTACAATTATACAATTGAAGTGACAAACAGATTCAAGGGATTGCATCTGATGGACAGAATACCTGAAGAGCTATGAACAGAGGTTCATGAAATTTTACAGGAGGCAGTGATCAAGATCATCCCCAAGAAAAAGAAATGCAAAAAGGTAAAATCATTGTCTTAGGAGGCATTAAAAATAGATGAGAAAAGAAGAGAAGTGAAAGGCAAAGGAGAAAAGTAAAGATATACCCAACTGAATGTAGAGTTCCAAAGAATAGCAAGGAGAGACAAGAAAGCCTTCCTCAGTGATCAATGCAAAGAAATAGAGGGAAACAATAGAATGGGAAAGACTGGAGATCTCTTCAAGAAAATTCAAGATACCAAGGGAACATTTCATGCAAAGATGGACACAATAAAGGACAGCAATGTTATGGACATAATAGAACAGAAAATATTAAGAAGAGGTGGCAAGAATACATAGAGGAACTGTACAAAAAAGATCTTAATGACCCAGATAACCACGATGGTGTGATCACTCACCTAAAGCCAGATATCTTCAAATACAAAGTCAAGTTAGCCTTATAAAGCATCACTAAGAACAAAGTTAGTGGAGGTGAAGGAATTCCAGTTGAGCTGTTTCAAATACTGAAAGATGATGCTGTGAAAGTGCAGCCCTCAAATTTGGAAAACTCAGCAGTGGCCACAGGACTGGAAAAGGTCAGTTTTCATTCCAATCCCAAAGAAAGGCGATGTCAAATAATGTTCAAACTACTGTACAATTTCACTCATCTCACATGCTAGCAAAGTAATGTTCAAAATTCTCCAAGTCCGGCTTCAACAGTACATGAATCATGAACTTCCAGATGTTCAAGCTGGATTTAGAAAAGGCAAAGGAACCAGAGATCAAATTGTCAACATCTGTTGGATCATAGACAAAGCAAGAGAGTTCTAGAAAAACATTTACTTCTTGATGGTAAATTTCAATAGGGATTGCATTCTTTTGTTGATGATGATACTCATGGCATCCAGAGCACTGGAACATAGTAATTGCTAAATAAATATGCTTTGAATAAATACATCCCTTCCTATTCCTTTTAGGAAAATTTTTTCCCCATGACTTACTTTAATTTCTTTAATGCTGCTGCTGCTAAGTCGCTTCAGTTGCGTCCAACTCTGTGCGACCCCATAGACGGCAGTCCACCAGACTCTCACGTCCCTGGGATTCTCCAGGCAATAATACTGGAGTGGGTTGCCATTTCCCTCTCCAGTGCATGAAAGTGAAAAATGAAAGTGAAGTCGCTCAGTCGTGTCCGACTCTTAGTGACCCCACGGACTGCAGCCTACCAGGCTCCTCCATCCAAGGACTTTTCCAGGCAAGAGTACTGGAGTGGGGTGCCATTGCAAGATCAATATATTTATTTATCTTTCTTTTTAAAATTTATTTAATTGGAGGTTAATTACCTTATAATATTGTGGTGGCTTTTGCCATACATTGACATGAATCAGCCATGGGTGTACATGAAATTAAAGTCCTATCTCATCTTCCAAGATCCTGTTTATATCACCTTTTCCCTAAAGATATTGTAAGTCTTTTCAACTAGAATTAACTACACATTCCTTGGGCTTTCCCTCCCAAATCTTGCTTTTATATTTTATCAAATGGCTTCTATGCCCTAGACTCACATATGCCCTCTCATTTGATAATTTATTCCAACCAGTAATACAATGCTTATGAACTTTCAACAAATGTTTTGCAAAGGATGAATAAATTCTCACTAAAGCCTTATAAGATGAAACTAATAATGCCTAATAAAATGTATATTGTCACTCTGATTATTTAACTTATATACAGAGTACACATCGTGAGAAATGCCAGGCTGGATGAAGCACAAGCTGGAATCAAGACTGCCAGGTCAAATATGAATTACCTCAGATATGCAGATGACACCACCCTTATGGCAGAAAGTGAAGAAGAACTAAAGAGCCTCTTGATGAAAGTGAAAGAGGAAAGTGAAAAAGTTGGCTTAAAACTCAACTTTCAGAAAACTAAGATCATGACATCTGGTCCCATCACTACATGGCAAGTAGATGGGGAAACAATGGAAACAGTAACAGACTTTATTTTGGGGGGGCTTCAAAATCACTGCAGATGGTAACTGCAGCCATCTGCAGCCATTGCTTGCTCCTTGGAGGAAAAGCTATGACCAATCTAGACAGTGTATTAGAAAGCAGAGACATTACTTTGCCGATATAGGTTCATCTAGTCAAGGCTATGGTTTTTCCAGTAGTCATGTGTGGATGTGACAGTTGGACTATAAAGAAAGCTGAGCGCTGAAGAATTGATGCTTTTGAACTGTGATGTTGGAGAAGACTCTTGAGACTCTTGAGTCCCTTGGACTGCAAGGAGATCAAACTAGTCAATCCTAAAGGAAATCAGTCCTGAATATTCATTATTAAGACTGATGCTGAAGCTGAAACTCCAATACTTTGGCCACCTGATTCGAAGAACTGAGTCATTGGGGAAGACCCTGATGCTGGGAAAGATTGAAGGCAGGAGAAAGGGATGACAGAGGATAAGATAGTTGGATGGCATCAACCAACTCAATGGAAGTGAGTTTGAGTAAGCTGTGGGAGTTGGTGATGTACAGGGAAGCCTGGCGTGCTGCAGTCCATGGGGTCACAAAGAGTGGACGCGACTGAACGACTGAACTGAACTGAATTGAAGAAAATGAGTGTCAATGGCGGTAAGCATCTCATAGAACATTTCGTAGTTGGTGAGTGAGACTCAGGATGGAACTCGAGGTCTCTGACTCTGATTCTAGTGCATCCATCGCTTCTGTATACGCTTTCACCCAGATGGGTCACAGCTCCCTGCCTAGATGTGAATGAACAAGTTTCCCACATGGACTGTAACCCCAGTGTGCTTCATTCTATAGGAGAAATGTTGAGCTACTTTATGACTTGGGAAGAAAAACGCCAAGTTTTGTATTGCTAAATCAAAACCTTATATCACTCACCAGTTTGGTTCTATGACTTTCTTGAAAATCTTTTATTGCTATGAGAAACGATACAATTAGAAGAAGTGAGTGTGGTTGAGAAGGGAAGGCTGGTACTACCAGATGTCAAATCACCAAGAAATGAAAACAAAACAAATAACAATAATAGGAAAAAATAAGTGTAATAAGAGAGGTAAGGAAAAGATCAACATTAAGAAAGTCATAGTAGGAAGAATGTACAGAGAGAGCTAAGTCTTATGTATTTATCTAAAATATGAGAGCAATTGTGCTTAATGAGACAGAGGGCTGTATAGCATAGTTTTTCAAAATAATCTCATTATGTCATCCTTTCGCAGGTACATATGGTTCCTGATTGCTCTCAGTTTGATCTGAACGTGAATCAAATCTCAAGTTTATCGCTAAAATTATATAACTTAATTGTGGCTCAAAATTACTTTGGAGAGACTTTTTTAATATAAATTTATTTATTTTAATTGGAGGTGGATGAAACTGGAGAGATTTTTACATCTGATAAAGATGAAGCTATCTCTCTTAGAAAAACTAATGATTTAAAGAAATACTACAATGGCTTTTGAGACACTAAACTTCAAGCAGAGTAATCACTGAGAGAAAGCAAATGAAGTAAGTGCTAAGCCTCCCTCAGCCTACTGCAGTGGGATAATTTCTATTTAGTAACATGCTCCTAGTGAGTTCAACACTGTGTCTTATCTATCTATCTATACATACATACATATATATATATATATATGTGAAATATACACTGAACTTCTACTGTATAGAAGATACTGTTCTAATTGTTTGAGGAAGAATATACACAAGCCAGAAAGGTAATAGGCTGCATATATGTTTTGGTTATTTGTGTAAGAGTGATCAAGCAAAGGTTCAAGTACAAGCAGAAATTTCACTGGTCTCCATCCAAAATATGCCATTGTCTGTAGGGACCATATCCATTCAGGCAGACCCTTCATTTAATTCACAAAGGACTTATAATCGGATCTTAACAGACATAGGTCATATTCTTATTCAGCTTTCATCCTTGTGGCAGGGATGTGTAATAGATATATGAGGAGGACGATTATAAGCAATAAGTGCTATGCAGATATCATATTCAGGAGTGAGAAAGAGAGTCACTAAAAGGTTACCTTATTTATTTATTTTGTTGTTGTTTAGTCACTACATCATGTCCAACTCTTTCCAACCCCATGGACTGTAGCCCACCAGGCTCCTCTGTCCATGGGATTTCCCAGGCAAGAATACTGGAGTGATTTGCCATTTCCTTCTCCAGGGGATCTTCTCCACCTGGGGATCAAACCACACCTCCTGCTTGGCAGGTGGATTCTTTATTACTGAGTCACCTGGGAAGTATTTATTTACTAATTCCTTTTGATTTTTTTTCTTACAGCACTTATGTTATAGAAGTCAAAGAGATGAAAGAGGATACAAGAAAAACTAATACTGCGTTTTCTCTTCCCTCATGCAAGTTTCAACTCACCATTTCTCCTCTTCAGAGATAACTAAAGTTATCAATTTCCAGTGCAGTGAGTACATATTCTTCTATGCTTATGAAACACATGTGAATGTTTTAAAATTTTCTTAACAGATGGTAATATATAAGACACGTGGTTCTATATCTAGCTTTTTCTCCCTTTTAAATATATATATATATATGTACATATATGAAACATATAAAATAAAGATCATTCCAAATCCGTATACAGAGCTCTCTCAGTCTTTTTAATGGGTGATTAATATAATATAAAGGGAAGAGTCTAGGTTTACTTGGTTGTTTTCATTGTTTGGTCACTAAGTCATGTACAACTCTGTGATTACATGAACTGCAGAACGCCAGGCTTCCCTGTTCTTCACTGTCTCCTGGAGTTCAGTCAGCTTCATGTCCATTGAGTTGGTGATGCTATCGAACAATCTCATCCTCTTAAAGATATTTCTATCTGCTTTTTATCCTCTGCATTTTCACTTTGCACTAGGCCCCACAAATTACATGCATGTATGTGTTATTCATGTCCGACTCTTTGTGATCCTATGGACTGTAACCCACCAGGCTTCTCTGTCCATGGAATTCTCCTGGCAAGAATATCCGAGTGGATAGCCATTCTCTTCTCCAGGGAATCCTCCTCACCCAAGGACTGAACCCATGTCTCCCACATTGCAAGCAGATTCTTTATGATTTGAGCCACCAGGGAAGCCCCAATTTATTTGGCTAGTTTTACCTTAATGGAGTTTTAGGTCATATTCTACTTGCTGCTGTTAAAAAACAAAATAGCATTGAATACTGTTGAACATACATGAAGGCTTACCCATTATTTCCTCAAACTGAAATGCTGAGTCAAATTTTATTTGGACTTCAATTTAATAGAAATTTCTAATTTCCCCCTGAAGTTGTACCAACAGAAACTTTTATCAGCCATCTATAAAAGTGTTCCCCTATATGAGAGTATTATGAAATTTTAGATTTTTCCCTATAAATCAGGTTTAAAAGATCAAGTCAGTTCAGTTCAGTCACTCAGTCGTGTCCGACTCTTTGTGACCCCATGAGCTGCAGCACACCAGGCCTCTCTGTCCATCACCAACTCCCGGAGTCCACCCAAACCCATGTCCATTGAGTCGGTAATGCCATCCAACCATCTCATCCTCTGACATCCCCTTCTCCTCCTGCCCTCAATTTTTCCCAGCATCAGGGTCTTTTCAAATGAGCCAGCTCTTCTCATCAGGTGGCTAAAGTATTGGAGTTTCAGCTTCAACATCAGTCCCTCCAATGAACACCCAGGACTGATCTCCTTTAGTATGGACTGGTTGGGTCTCCTCGCAGTCCAAGGGACTCTCAAGAGTCTTCTCCAACACCACAGTTCAAAAGCATCAATTCTTTGGTGCTCAGCCGTCTTTATAGTCCAACTCTCACATTCATACATGACCACTGGAAAAACCATAGCCTTGACTATATGGACCTTTGTTGGCAAAGTAATGTCTCTGCTTTTTAATATGCTGTCTAGGTTGGTCATAGCTTTTCTTCCAAGGAGTAAGTGTCCTTTAATTTCATGGCTGCAATCACCATCTGCAGTGATTTTGGAGCCCAGAAAAATATAGTTTCACTTTCAGTTATGTACTGAGATAGTTTACTTCTCTATCTTAAACAGCCTGTGCACATCCTTAATTTATTTTTCTGTTAGGTCTTTTTAAAAATTATTTATTTATTACTGAGTTTTAGGAAATCAATGCATGCTTAGGACATTAGACATTATTAAGTCTATGATGCAATCTGTAAATATTTTCCCCAGTGTATCTGTGTGTTTTAGTCAATCAGTCGTGTCTGAGTCTTTGTGACCATATGGACTGTAACACTCCAGGCTCCTCTGTCCATGGGATTCTCCAGGCAAGAGTAACAGTTTGGTTGCCATTTCCTTCTCCAGGGCATCTTCACAACCCACAGATCGAAAGTGAGTCTCCCACATTGCAGGCAGATTCTTTACTACCTGAGCCACCAGGGAAGCCCAGTGTATATACTTCCTCTCGATTTCCATTTGTGGCGTATTTCCAGTCCAACTTTAAGGTATATATTTTTTATGTAGTCAAGTGTTTATACTGAGTAAAATTTGAATCGAGGTCTTGAGAGGACCAATAGTACAGAGGAGTTGGTTAATGGATTGGTGATCCGAGAAGGCACAGGTATTAACTACTGGATAAGGGATCATAAGTTTGAATGAGCTGGTAGATTCAGGTGGAGCACATGGGGTAGGATGATGTCCTATTCATGCTGTCAGAGGAGTATTGGTGATGACTAGCTTAGCCTGTGATCTTGGGGATGGTGGCTGGGAGGAAGTTGATAACTGGAGATACTCGGGGGGAAGAAAACATAGAACTGTGCGTTAGGAAACATTCTTCTACAAACATGGAAGTGACAAGTGTATTGGTGGAAAAGTAGGAAGGAGTAGTGACCTGTAGGATTGAAAGCAACATAACAGGACTTACTAAGTGCTCAACCACAAGAGGTAAGAGGCCAGCATTTTACTTCATGTCATTGTTTAATCCTATCATGGTGTGACAGCATAAGCACTGTGGATCAACGTTTAGATGGAGTCAGAGAATAGGTCTCCTTTGTAGGCTTCTTCGCTTCTCTGAGCCTCAATATTCTCATTTGTAAAGTTGGTCTGTTGGACTAAGTGAATTATGTAATAATGTCTAACTATAATATTCTATGAATTTACAGTGTTCTGAGCAGCATCACTACAGACTGATGCATTTCATACCATACGCATGATGGGAGCAGGCCTGAAACCCCAGCACACTCACCAAACCATCAGATGGGGTAGACCAGTTTTCCTAGTTGGCATGGGGCCATCTTCTAAGTAAGGCTGGCTCCAAGGGAGCTTTTGAAATATTGACAGCCAAGTTGGACTGAGGCCCAGAATTGAAAAGAGATCAAAAGCCTAGCTTTAAATAAAACCAGCTGGAAACACAGCTATTAAAAAAAGGAGAAAAAAAAAAACAACAGATATTGTAGGCAGGGACCTTATTTTAACATGTAAAACACAAACACTGGAGGCTGAGAATCAGACCCTTTGCTGAGCATTTATAGAATAGGTTGAGCGAGCATTTTGATTTGTGTAATGAGAACCGGCTGTTTAAACATGTTTAGTCTCATTAACCATAAGTAGGAAGAGATGTCTTTCTCTTGTGCTTGACAGGACTGTGGCAAATGTGTTTTTGCAAAAAAAGAGAAAAAAGAAAAATGTCTTGGAGGTGAAGTGGATAAAGCTGCCTCCACATTATCTCATTTAATTTTCATAAGACGAAGAAATAAAGCTCAGAGTGGTTGAGTATGCTTCTGAGCAACTGAGGCCCAGAATATTTCATTAACTTTTCCCAGTAAAGGTCCAGGTGGAAGCCCTTAAAACTATAAAACCAGCTGCAAGAATGAGAAGTACAGTTTAGAGTCATGTTAACAGAGAGGCTGGGAGAGGATGTGCTCCCACTGCCAAGCCATGGATCTGGACAGGATGTCTTAGCCTCAGCACTAGTGACTCTGGGTGCTCTGACATTGTAGGGTGTTTAGCAGCAACCATGACTTGGTCAATAACACTCTTTCCCCTTGTGATGACAACGAAAAATGTCTAAATGTCCCCTGAGTAGGGGCAGAATTGTGTCCTGCTACAAACTACTGAGCTGGAGAATGAAACAGCTCTGTGATGAGAAATGGTGGGGACTTGATCACATTAAGAAAGAAGTTTGTTTGCAAGAATAGAGTCCTGAGGGAGCTCTCCTACAGTCCTGGTGTAAATGTAAATTGGTACTGCCACTATGGAGAAGAGCATGGATTTTCCTTAAGAAACTAGAAATACAGCTACCATATGATCTAGTATCCCCAGTCCTGGATATATATCCAGTGAAAAACATGGATCAAAAAGATACCTGGGCCCCATGTTCATTGCAGCACTGTTTACAACAGCCAAGACATGGAAGTAACCTAAATGTCCAACAACGGGTGAATGAATAAAGAAGATGTGGTACATACATACAATGGAATATTACTCAGTCATTAAAAAGACTGAAATACTGCTGTTTGCAGCAACATGGATGGACCTAGAGATTATCATACGAAAAATGGTTGTCTGAGGAGGCCTTACAAATAGGTGAGAAAAGAAGAGACGTGAAAGGCAAAGGAGAAAAGAAAAGATACAATCATCTGTATGCAGAGTTCTAAAGAACAGCAAGGAGAGATAAGAAAGCCTTCCTCAGTGATCAGTGAAAAGAAATAGATGAAACAATAGAATGGAAAAGATTAGTGATTTCTTCAAGAAAATTAGAGATAACAAAGGAATATTTTAAGATGGGACAATAAAAGGCAGAAATGGTATGGACCTAACAGAAGCAGAAGATATTAGGAACTGGCAAGAATACACAGAAGAACTATACAAAAAAGATCTTCATGACCCAGATAACCATAATGGTGTGATCACACACCTAGAGCCAGACATCCTGGAATGAGAAGTCAAGTGGGCCTTAGGAAACATTACTATGAAAAAAGCTAGTGAAAGTGATGGCATTCCAGTTGAGTGCTTTCAAATCCTAAAAGAAGATGCTGTGAAAGTGCTGCACTCAATATGCCAGCAAATTTGGAAAATTCAGCAGTGGCCACAGGACTGGAAAAGGTCAGTTTTCATTCCAATCCCAAAGAAAGGCAATGCCAAAGAATGCTCAAACTGCCACACAATTGCAGTATCTTACACACTAGCAAAGTAATACTCAAAATTCTCCAAACCAGGCTTCAACAGTACTTGAACCATGAAATTCCAGATGTTCAAACTGGATTTAGAAAAGGCAGAGGAACCACTGATCAAATTGCCAACATCCACTGGATCATTGAAAAAGCAAAAGAGTTCCAGAAAAACATCTACTTCTGTTTATTGACTATGTCACAGCCTTTGACTATGTAGAACACAACAAACTGTAGAAAATTCTTCAAGAGATGGGAATACCAGACTACCTGGTCATGGAAAAAGCAAGAGACTTCCAGAAAACATCTATTTCTGCTTTATTGACTATGACAAAGCCTTTGACTGTGTGGATCACACAGTGATAAACTGTGGAAAATTCTGAAAGAGATGGGAATCCCAGACCACCTAACCTGCCTCCTGAGAAATCTGTATGTAGTTCAAAAAGCAACAGTTAGAACTGGACATGGAACAACAGACTGGTTCCAAATAGGGAAATGAGTACGTCAAGGCTGTATATTGTCAACCTGCTTATTTAACTTATACACATAGTACATCATGCAAAATGCCAGGCTGGATGAAGCACAAGATGGAATCAAGATTGCCAGGAGAAATATCAATAACCTCAGATATGCAGATGACAGCCCCTTATGGCAGAAAGCAAAGAAGAACTGAAGAGCCTCTTGATGAAAGTGAAAGAAGAGAGTGAAAAAGTGGGCTTAAAACTCAACATTCAGAAAACTAAGATCATGGCATCTGATCCCATCACTACATGGCAAATAGATGGGGAAACAATGGAAACAGTGACAGACTTTATTTTCCTGGGCTTGAAAATCAGTGCAGATGGTGACTGCAGCCATGAAATTAAAAGATGCTTGCTCCTTGGAAGAAAAGTTATGACCAACCTAGACAGCATATTAAAAAGCAGAGATACTATTTTGCCAACAAAGGTCCATCTAGTCAAAGCTATGGTTTTTCCAGCAGTGCTGTACGGATGTGAGAGTTGGACTAGAAAGAAAGTTGAGCACTGAAGAATTGATGCTTTTGAACTGTGGTGTTAGAGAAGACTCTTGAGAGTCCCTTGGAGTTCAAGGAGATAAAAGCAGTCAATTCTAAAGGAAATCACTCCTGATTATTCACTGAAATGACTGATGCTGAAGCTGAGATTCCAGTACTTTGGCCACCTGATATGAAGAACTGACTCACTGGAAAAGACCCTGATGCTGGGAAAGATTGAAGGCAGGAGGAGCAGGGAATAACAGAGGATGAGATGGTTGGATGACATCACCAACTTGATGGACATGAGTTTGAGCAAGCTCTGGGAGTTGGTGTTGGACAGGGAAGCCTGCCGTGGTGCAGTCCATGGGGTCGCGAAGAGTCAGACACGACTGAGGGACTGAACTGAAATGAAATGAATTAAGTCAGAGAAAGACAAATACCATGTGATGTCACTTCTATGCAAAATCTAAAAACATGACACAAAAGAACTTATTTGCAAGACAGAAAGAGACTCACAGACTTAGAGAATGAAACTTTCTTTATCATTAAGTTTGTAATAGTAGTACGTAGTTTTCAGAGTTGTTGAGAGGTTTAAAAAACAGAAGAGGTTGTATGTAAATGCATCAGCATGTAATAGCCTTTCAATGAATTTCGGAGATGTGAGTGTCTGAGTATGTACATTTGTGTATGTGAGAAATGATGAAATTTTTTAAAATATTTTTTCTTCTACCTTTAGAATATTTAGTTTTCTGATTGAAAGCCAGGTTTTCACAAGTTTTGAATTTTGGAGGTTTTGCTTAATTTTTTACTCATTAAAGCAGACTTTGCTTTTTGAAGATATAAGAGTAGCTGTGACAATAAGTTAACTGGTGCATGCAATAGGTTTCTGAGATGGACCGAACCTGACTTTCCAGTAAAGTCACAAAAGGAGACAGAGAAGCCCTGATGGAGAGCTGATTTTCAAAATCACCCTGGGGCAGCATGAGGCATGGTCTTACCAGAAGGAGCTGTTGTTTTTATCGGTCAGTTGCTAAGTCGTGTCTGACTCTGCAGCCCCATGAACTGCAGCCCATCACGCTCTCCTGTCCTCCACTATCTCCTGGAGTTTTCTTTTTATTTTTTTAAATTATTTTTTTATTATTATTATTTTTTACTTTACAATATTGTATTGGTTTTGCCATACATTAACATGAATCCACCACAGGTATACCTGTGTTCCTTATCCTGAACCCCCCTCCCACCACCCTCCCCGTACCATCCCTCTGGGTCATCCCAGTGCACCAGAGCCAAGCATTCTGTATCGAGTTTGCTCAGATTCATGTCCATTGAGTCAGTGATGCTATTTAAATATCTCATCCTCTATCATCACTTTCTTCTTTTTCCTTCAATCTTTCCCAGCATCAGAGACTTTTCCAAACAGTTGGCTCTTCGCATCAAGCGGCCAAAGTATTACAGCTTCAGTTTTAGCATCCATCCTTCCAATGAGCATTCAGGCTTGATTTCCTTTAGAAATGACTGATTTGATCTCCTTGCTGTCCAAGGCACTCTCAGGAGTCTTCTCCAGCATCACAATTCAAAAGCATCAATTCTTCTGTCTTAGTCTTCTTGATGGGCCAACTCTGACATCCACACATGAACTACTGGAAAAACCATAGCTTTGACTACACAGACCTTTGTTGGCAAAGTGATGTCTCTGTCAGGGTATAAAGGAAAAAAAGAATAGCATAGTGAAATTAGGATAATTGAAACACTGTTACCTATAAGGAGGTTAATTTAAGGTGCGTGTGTGGTATAGGGAACTACAAAAGATTGTGCAAAGATCCTGTTCACAGCAATGACCTTGAAGGGGTGAGGAGAAGGGGATTTACTGAAATCTGGAAGGCCAGAGAGAGTTCATGTACAGAGCTGACTGCCTTGGAGGGGCAGTGAGCTGGAAGGGGACAGAGCTATGTTGAAGTAACCAATGGAAGAAATACCCTGACCTCTCTCTTCCCTTTAGTTTCCTGCTGAGCTTCCCTATTGGCTCAATTCAATCAGAGGTCAAAGGGCACAAGAGACAGCCAAAGTTGCTCAAGAGATCAGCCTCCCAGATGAAGAGCTAAGTGGGTCTTGATGGACAAATGGAAGATACCTGCAGTGACCAGGTCGCAGAATGCACCTGGTAGAGGAGGCATTAGAATAAGTAAGAAGTGAGATTGAATGGGGTGTGTGTGTGTGTGTGTGTGTGTGTGTGTGTGTGTGTGCGTGTGTGTTGAGTCTTGCCTGATTCTTTGCAACCCCATGGGCTATAGCCCACCAGGCTCCTCCGTCTATGGAATTTTCCAGTCAAGAACACTGGAGTCAGTTTCCATTTCTTCCTCCAGGGGAACTGGGGTGGTTTGGGGCTAATATTTACAGTTTGTCAAGCAAGAGTTCAGTACTTGTTTTGACAAGAATGCTGTCAAGGTGAACAGCAACCTGGTCTATTTCATTTTAACTGAAGTTTGTTGTTTAATTTATAAAAATAAGTGCACACCTTAGGTTGGGACTCCAAGTACTGGTTGGTTGGGGATGCATTTGCAGACAGATTCTGAAAATTCTCAAATAACTCTTAGCTGGGTGTTTGTATGTTTGTATTAAACATTTGCATAAAGACCTCACTCATTTAAAAGTAATTATAAGCAAACCTCTAAAGAACACCTACTATATATCGGCCTCTATGACTGGGGTGAGCGGTGTACAAATGCATATTTTGTGGTTATTGTGAAAACGGTCACAGCCCAGTGCAAGACACTTAAACCAACGATGTCCCTGAGTTTAATGCTACTTTAGTAGAGGTTTGTACAAGAGAAAAGACTCAATTATATATGAAACTGCAGAGGTCAAGTATGCTGTTTTCATCTCCAAGAATACTATTAACATGATATTTGAGTGGGTTGTGTGTCCCTTCAGGAATGAATGATCTTACTCCACTAGAGCTTTATCCTTTGGCTTTGGAGAATCGAGTAGGTTTAATAACATATAAAGAGGCTGAGACATTCCCCTTGACCCCAAGAAATGATTTTTCTTTTCGTCTTAAATCATAAGTGTAGACAATCTTGAAAGGCTTGAAAAGGATTATTTCTTTTTATTTATTTACATGGTCATCATCATTATTGCCACATTTAATATTTATTGAATATGGAGCAATCTTGTGCTAAGAATAGAGGAGAATAAAGGAGAAAGCTAGTGGGATGACATACGAAATGAGGCTCCAAAATGGAAACTGTGAGATTCATTTGTGATGAGACCCAGGGTGAGAATTGGCTGGATTCAGGACAAGAGTAGACCATACAAATGGGTGTAGATCCTGTTATGGATGATATTGCTCCAGTTGGATACCTTTGGGGGCTACTTGCATTTCTTCATAAAGAACCAGTTTGTTTTCAGCCAGTCTCTGTTTAACAAAATGGTTATTATATACTTGCACTTTGTTCAGGAACTCAGGCTAGTTTTATACAAGATAAAGCAAATATCTATTTCTCAAAGGGAAAGATAATGATATCGTGAGCAGACACAGAAGGCAGAGAATAAAACAGAGGCTTTGAGTGTGATTTAGTCACTTAGGTTTTAAGTTTCTAAGAAAAAAAAAGAAATAAAGAAAAAAGAAAAGAAGAGAGAAGCAAAAAACAAAGGAAGCTCAGTTCTCACTCACCATGTTGGTAAATGAGAGCTGGTCTGTTTTCACTGAAGATGTTTTATTTCAGTGTGTGCCTGAGTACTAAGTTGTTTCAGTGCTGTCTGACTCTGTGACGCTATGCACTGTAACCCACCAGGCTCCTCTGTCCATGGGATTCTCTAGGCAAGAACACTGGAGTGGGTTGCCATGCCCTCCTCCAATGGGATCTTTCTGATCCAGAGATTGAACTCGTGTCTCTTATATCTCCTGCTTTGGCAGGCAAGTTCTTTACCACTAGCACCACTTGGAGGTTGAGGCAAAGCAGAATGAAATATAGGGGGAAAAAAAAAAAAAAACGACTGTGAGAAATTTCAGGAGATTAAAGCTTAGAAAAAAACAAAACTGCTTAGACTCATTTGCCTTCAGAATGTGCAAAATTGATGACAGTACTCTTCAAACACTATTGGGGTTGCGCTACCTGTAGTAAGTCCCCTGTTGGTTGCCCCATCGGTGTCAATTTCTTCATTGTCTCTATTGGAAATGCCTTGATTTCTATTTGGGGACCCAGGTGGGTTTAGAGAAGCTGACCCCCCACCTGTCTCCAAGACTTGTATTTGGCTGATATTTGATTCAGTAATGGAGACGTAATCTAAACTAGTGTAATTAGGGTTAGAGGTGAATCTCTTTTGAGTGACTTCCCAGATGGGGCCAGTGGTAAACAGTCTGCCCGCCAATGCAGATGATACAAGAAATGAGGGTTCAATCCTTGGGTGGGGAAAATCCCCTGGAGTAGGAAATGGCAACCCACTCCAGTATTCTTGTGTGGAGAATCCCATGGACAGAGGAGCTTGGTGGGCTACAGTCCATGGGGTCACAAAGAGTCAGACATGTCTGAGCTTGTGTGTATGTGATGTGGAACTCTTGCATGAGCTTCTGGGACACAGAGGCCTTCTCTGCCTCTGAGGGTTGTAAGTTGTAGAGATGAGGCTAAAATTGCCCTAGCCAGTACTGATAGGAAGCCGGCCTGAGGATGGTATCACAGCAGAGGGCAGAGTTCAAGGTTCTAGTTAAAATTATTTTTTGTTTTTTAGTCAGTTAAGATGTGGCCTTTATTATTAATAGTAATAAAGTGATTCTAACTGATACATGTTTAGAAAGGACAACTCTTTTTTGCCTGTTGTTGTTTAGTCACAAAGCCATGTCCAACTCTTTGGCAACCTCATGAACTGTAGCCCACCAGGCTCCTCTGTCCATAGGGTTCTCCAGGCAAGAGTACTGGAGTGGATATTCCCTTCTCCAGGGGGATCTTCCTGACCCAGGGAGCGAACCTGCATCTCCTTCATGGCAGGGTTCTTTGTTAATACCACTGAGCCACCTCTTTTGTACTTGCTGCTGCTGCTGCTAAGTCACTTCCATCGTGTCCAACTCTGTGCGACCCCATAGACGGCAGCCCACCAGGCTCCCGCATCCCTGGGATTCTCCAGGCAAGAACACTGGAGTGGGTTGCCATTTCCTTCTCCAATGCATGAAAGTGAAAAGTGAAAGTGAAGTCACTCAGCTGTGTCCGACTCTTCACAACCCCATGGACTGCAGCCTTCCAGCCTCCTCTGTCCACGGGATTTTCCCGGCAAGAGTACTGGAGTGGGGTGCCATCGCCTTCTCTGTGCTTGGCCCTGTGCTAATTCTGGAAGTTACAGGGAATTACAAATACTCTGAGTCCATTCTCCCCTCTTTCCTCAAAAAGTTGAAAAATTCCTAAAAACCCTTTATGGCTTAGTTCAACTTCCTGCTCTTATGTGAATAAGCCCAATCTTGCTCTGATCTTAATAAAACAAGTTATATCCTTTTTACACTCTCATCATTATAATTGCAATTTACAGGAAGCACTCACCACATTGTCTTCTGGTTGGTTGTTTACATGATTACCTTCTCACAGAGGTCTCTCAATCCTGAGGGCCTAGAACAGAACCTTGCCTGTAGTATGTGCCCAGTTTAGTCAACATTGTACGAGGCACTTGCAATTCAAACATGAATGTCCTGGTCTTGGCTTTTAAAGAGACTATAGTCTAAGGATATGAATTTTGGGGGGATTGTACTTTTCTAGTTGTTTATATATTACTTGTTTCTGCATACAATAGTAATTCAAACACAGCTGCAATATTTAACTTTATTTATAAATTATACAGAATACAACTACAAAATCTACTGTGCTATTATGTTGTTCTCATTACAAATTTAAAGTAACACTGTGTGTATTAGTTGCTCAGTTGTGTCCAACTCTTTGCAACCCCAGGGACAGTGGACCAGGCTCCACTGTCCATGGGATTCTCCAGGCAAGAATACTGGAGTGGGTTGCCATTCCTTTCTCCAGGGAAAGTAAACATTAGATGGGCTAAATGAAGCATAAAGCAAAGGCTTACTGATTTAGTGACGCTTTCTAATGAACTGTGTTACATATGCCCTAGATCCCCATTCCATGATGGAGATCACTGGGTCATCAACTCAGAGATCTGTGGGAGACAGACAGGTTGGGTATTCCAGCCTGTGAGGCTTTCCCACTATGGAAGGGAGCACATGGAAGATGCACCCCGAATGCTTTGAGCCTGAGGCTTCTGGGATGGTGGGAAGAGCTATTCAGATGGCTACACTTCTTCACCTTCCTTCTCTCAGTCTTCAAAGAACGGAAAGGCTTGAGTCTCCCCTCCAACCCAGAAAAAAATATCAAGTTTCCCCTCCTCCCAGAACAGTCCACAAAACGCAGGCTTCCTGTGGGGACTAAAGGCAAATGTCCTCCGGTGAAGATTAATCCTGTTGTTTCCGCAGCATTCTGCTTGCATGGTTCCTGGCAATACAGAGTGCAGAATGTGTCTGGAATTCTACACCACCAAAAACAACAGTCTTTTCTAACTTAGCCATTAGCTCTGTGTCTGTCACCCATAGTCAACACAAAGGGCTTGACTTTAACCTTGACGCCAGGAGACCTTTATTAGCTCCCTGACTCCCAATGTCTCCAATCAGGCAGAACTAAGGGGGTTCAGTATTTCATTTGCCATATGCCCGCTGGATATTTTTTAAAAGGACAGAACAAATGAACTAGAATGCAGTGTCTCATGGATTTTTCTCCCCTCACGGAAGTCCCATGAGGGGTTGTATTATCCCATTTTACAAATAAGACAACCGAGGGCAGGAACATTTAATAAATTCCTCTAAAGTCAATTGATGTGCTGGAGAATCCAGATTCAAACCAAGGCTCTCTGGCTTTGGTTTCTTCTTTTCACTACACTACACTGCTCTACTTCATTAATGATGGTGGAATTATTTGTTATAAAAGGATTAGATTCTATTTTATTTGTAAGTGGATAGCAGGTGCATGGAAATCACTCAGGTTCAGAGTCTGAAAGGGCTGTAGAAATAGCGTATTCTTCCTGCAGTAGCATAGTATTCTTTTTGTTTGTTAAGTGAATGTTTAGTTCCCTGGCAAGGGGGAATAGCTGACTCACCTGGCGGTGGCATTGGGAGTACAATCAGAGTCCTTTCTTCATGCCCACCTTTCCTTTTTTGCTCCCTCTATTCTCTATAGGATCTCAGAATTTAGCACATTCTTTCACGTTCACTGAGGCTTCCCTGGTGAATCAGGCAGTAAAGAATTTGCCTACAATACCGGAGACCTGGGTTTGATCCCCGGTTCCAGAAGATTCCCTGGAGAAGGACATGGCTACCCACTCCAGTGTTCTTGCCCGGATAATTCTCTGGACAGAGGAGCCTGGTGAACTATAGTCTATGGGGTTGCAAAGAGTTAAACGCAATTGAGTGGCTAAAACTTTGTGTATATTATTTCCTTTAAATCTTATCACTACTTTGTGAGGTAACTATTGTTCTTCTCCACCCATTGGCAGGTAAGAAAACAGATTTGGAGACCACAAATATGTTCAGTTATATGACTGGGGAGCCAGGACTTAAAAGCCTCAGGATTCTGCTGTCCTCAGCTAAGTTGGTCAAAAGATTCATTTGGGTTTTTCAGTAAGATCTTAGAGAAAAACCCAAGCAAACTTTCTAGCCAACCCAACACACCTAACACTAGTTGTCAGCTTTATATTTTATTATGGAGGCGTTTATCATTCAAGGCATTACTTCACCATTTCATCAGCTATTAATATCAGCTCATGCATAAGGAAGACAGCGACACAGAGGGTCAAACTGACTTGCCCCAGATCATATTGAGTGACTGTTGAGACTGACTTTTTATTTAATTAGGAGACTAAAAGGGATCCTAGTTATCTCTAATAAGACACTTTATTTAATTTCCATATTGAAGCGGCCATTTATCTCTAACTAATAGAAAGTAAAAACATAATAAAAATTATGAACATATAAAAGATGCGGTTGAGGACACGGGAGCATCAGAAGCCAGACTCGTGGGGATGAGCTGCGGCTTCCTTCTTGTATTACTGATGTTAATAGACACATTTGTGGTCTATAAGCATGGTATATATATTGTATCCACACATGCTTACAAAGTCCTGTGAAGTCGTAGGTTGATATTATGGTTATCATTGCTCTAATTTTAGAGGAAAGACAGCCAAGCTGGGCTGGAGCTCCATAGGGTCTGTTTGAGCTCACAGTGTGGATCAGCTAAGTACGGCCCTTTATTGCAATGCTTTTGGCATACTCTCCCTCTTTGGTGATAGGTTCCTACCTTGTGAAGTAAGAGCTTGTACATACCCTCATCTTCTTTATTGTCTCTCAATGTTTATTTATTTGATTGCTCTGGTTCTTAGTTGCAGCATGCAAGATCTTACATTTTCTCTGTGGCATGCAAGATAATTAGTTGCGGCATGTGGGATCTAGTTCCCTGACTGGGGATCCAACCCAGGCCCCTTGCATGGGGAATGCAGAGACTTAGCCACTGGACCACCAGGAAAGTCCCACCTCATCTTCTTTTAAAGATTTCTTTGACATTCCAAGACCCAAAGAACAATAGATGTGAATGCTTTGGGGGATAATATTCTTGCCAACCTAGATAGCATATTGAAAAGCAGAGACATTTCCAACAAAGGTCCATCTAGTCAAGGCTATGGCTTTCCCAGTGGTCATGTATGGATGTGAGAGTTGGACTGTGAAGAAAGCTGAGCGCCAAAGAATTGATGTTTTTGAACTGTAGTGTTGGAGAAGACTCTTGAGAGTCCCTTGGACTGCAAGGAGATCCAACCAGTCCATTCTGAAGGAGATCAGCCCTGGGATTTCTTTGGAGGGAATGATGCTGAAGCTGAAACTCCAGTACTTTGGCCATCTCATGGGAAGAGTTGACTCCTTGGAAAAGACTCTGATGCTGGGAGGGATTGGGGGCAGGAGGAGAAGGGGACGACAGAGGATGAGATGGCTGGATGGCATCACTGACTCGATGGATGTGAGTCTGAATGAACTCCGGGAGTTGGTGATGGACAGGGAGGCCTGGTGTGCTGCAGTTCATGGGGTCACAAAGAGTTGGACACGACTGAGCCACTGAACTGAACTGAATTGATTCTTGCCAAAGAACTGGGAAAATAATGTCTCTTCTGTTATCATGTTTCCAATCAAAATGGAAGCTTAAATCATTTTTATAGGAGTGCTAAGACCAGGTACAGCCCTAGATATTTAATATAAAGCATTACATTTTCGCTATAGCTGTGATATAGACAGGTTCAGAGAGCAATAGTGCTTGTGTGAGAAAAACTAGAAAGAAGCAGAGAATAGTCTGATGTTTAAGCAGAAACTTTCTGAACCCAAGAACTGTGCATGATACAGAGTCAGTGTCATTTCAGTCGGTTTCAGCAAACATTGAACCCCCATTTTATGTGAGAGCAGTGCTTTGAGGAAACAGATGAAGAAGGACCAGGCTGGTTATGCTCAATAGGATTAAACATTTCAAAGGCAAGTATGACTGGTATTGTAAGAGCCACTTTGACAAAGTTTCTGGGTAAGAATGAATGGGGAAATACCACATAATTTGGGTGGAGGACATACTGTGGAGTGAGTTAGAAGAGGCTTTGTAGACCAGGAAGTGATTGAATTGAATGCAGAAAAGGAAACAGGACAGAGATGAAAAATTTCCTTAGCAAACCCAAACATGCAGGAAAGGAAGGGGGCGTATTTAGGTTCCTACAAGTACTAATACAAGTAGTAATAGCCACAGTAGTACGCAATAAGGCTGGACTGGGTTGGTTACAATCAGAGAATATCTTTAGTTTTCATCACCTCTCCTCATCAGTCTCACTCTCTGGACTATTGGTATATCCGGGAGACCCAATGCCTCTCACTTCTCCTCCCTGTGGGAGCTTTGCACAGTTTGAGAAATTAGATGAGAGTAAACACATGGAGACCCATACCCATAGGGTCTCCATGTTACAGAAAGGCTGGTTGTAGGACTTAGCTGAAAGTGAGAGCCAAACGCATCAGATAAGTGAATTTCTGATTTAAACAGATTCCCCAGTTGTCGCTGGTATGCTGTCCCAGCATGGGTATCCGTACGAGGGGTGAGCAAGGTGCTGCCCAGGTAAGACTCACTTCCCAGACCTCAGAAGGTTTGTGCTCTTCAGAGCTTGCTCCCAACTGGAGCAGATAAGCCAAACATAGCCAGTTTAGTCTTGCAAATATATCACTGAGAGAAGCCACTATACCTGCAATAAAGAAGGTGCCAAAAGGTATTAACAGTCTGAAATTTATTAACTCCCTCCTATGTGAGAAAGATCCTTACATGGTTCTATGATTTCTTGCCCTGGATCAAGTCTCAGCTATTCCCGTACTTTCTGGGGTGACGTCACAGTATAGACCCTTTAGAATCATAAATGTCCAGACCAGTGCAAACATCAAAATTTGAGGCTTATTCAAATATACAACCCTTCCCCTGCCTGAATCAGGCCATCTTTAAGTTTGGATGCCTTGGTTGTTACGTGGGCAAGTGAGCATTACTTTTACCTCCTCACTCTGTACTTTTCTCCCTCCTGCTCTCTCTAGTGTAGGTTTCTGATGCCTCCATGATCAAATGCAAGAGGAGAGGGCGACAGGGAAAAAGAGCTTGATGTAACATGTGGCCAATGTGATGGGCAGACACATGGCTGAGTGTGGTTCCCGCAACACGTGAAATAGTCACTCTCTGTCCCTCAAGGCGACACATTTAAGGACTCATTTCAGAGGTCTTCCTGCTAGAGGCTCAGTACAGATGATCCCATACCTCTAGCTGGCCACTTCCAGCTTTTCCTCTGGTGCCCTTGTCTCCCAATAATCCATCCCCCAAAGACACCAGGCTAACTTCCAACCTTGCCGTCATATCTGGTGCCCTAGAAAAGGCTTCTTGCCTCATGGATGGGACTCCATCTCCTTCCCAGGCTGGGAGGCATACTTCTGGCCACAACTCTCCCAACTATGGTCTTCCCCAGGCAAAGGCCACGTGTTCCCCAAATTCCACATCATGTAGGAACATCAGTGCTCCTTTAAAGCCCCTTCACTTGGTTTGAAGTAATGGCCAAACACTCCCCTCTTCCTTATTGTTTTTAGGAGATGGCACATGGCCCCCACAGACACGCTCTTAAAAGGGGGAACCTCTTTCACCTCTTTTCTCACTCAAACCCTTTATTCCTTGGAGTCGGGTGATGGTGTGTTTTGTCTCAAATATGGTGCAGCCTTTACTTAGGATCCAGGTGATTGGTGTCCATTATTATAGTCTTTGGGCAGTCAAGAGAGGCCCCACTTATAGGCCTTTTATGCTAGCATTTATTAAGGGCTTATGACATGCCAACTACTGTGTTAATCTCAGGTTATTCATTTAATCCCCAGAAAAGCCTATTGGGTAGGCATTGTTTTACTGACTAGGAAATGTTGGCACAATAATTCAAGTTAACATAGTAGCTATGAGCACTGGAGCTGGGCATTATTCCAGGCCATCTGATGATTCCCAAATAAACACTGTGTTGGATTCCTACTTTCCCTACAATAGCAGCAGGGTTGGGAATCATGCCAAGGTCAACTTCTTGGAAGGAATTCATGCTTATATTCCACTAGTGCTGAGCACAGAGGTTGATTTAGACAGAATGTAGAGGACTTGAGGGGAAGAAGGTGAAGAGGAAATGGATGGGTGTCCTTAGGAACCACAAGGCCCAGCTTGATCCTGAACTTTGTCTTTACTAGGAGAGTGACTATGACAAATTAGCCATCAGCTTGAGTCTTGCTTTCAATTCCATAAAGCAAGGATAATAGTATAAGTTACAGGAATGATCTGAGAAGTCAAATTTGGGAAATAGTAGATGATCCAGAGCTGTGATGATGGTGATGGCAATGATTATAGTTGCTTACATAATTAACATTTATTAAGCCATGTTTATTTATTAAGCCTTGCATTTATTACATGCCAGGTGCTCAGATACACTTGAATGTATTTACTTGGTTAATCTCCACAGCATAAGAGACAGCACAATTCCTAGCTCCATTTACAGAACAAACCCAGGTATGGGTGAATAATCTGCCTTGTGTTAACACAGACAGTGAGTGGCAATCTTGAGGATGGGCACAAGCAACCTGTGAATGGAGCCTGCTATAGCAATATCTAGAACCTTCTAGGGAAGATCCATGAGTATTCTTAGCCAAAATAAACAATAATGTAATCATTATAATTCTTTTTACACATTTTTTTTTCAGGCAGTAGGAAGTCACTTGAAGTATAGCAGTTTCAAAGTATACCAATATTATCAGAGCATATTTGAAGTATGAGTAGTGAAGAGTGAATTATTAATTGTCTATCACCTGCATATTTTTGTATAAACTACTTGAAAACTATTTGGTGGACACAAAGAAGTTATTTAACATTTTACTTTGGGTATAAGGGGGAAAACCAGACATATTCTGTAATTTTGCAGAGATTCAAAGTTTGTTCTTGATCAATACATTTGGGATATGTTTATCTGAAGAATACCTTGGTTTAAGGTTCATATAGCATAAATGCTTCCAGTAGCAGAAATAGATTTCCCTTTGTTTCCTTGCTCACTAACAGAATCCAATCTGTTTGTAGTGATTTAATCAGCAACTGTGAGTTGTTTACAGGAAAACTCCTACATAAATCAAAAAATCCAGTACATGTTTGCTCCTGATTTTTCTGCTGCCCTCTGACCAAACTAGTTAGCCATTTGTAACTCTATTTGTCTGTGTGTGTGCATGTGTGTGTGTGTGAGAGAGAGAGATTTTACATATATATATATATATATATATATATATACATACACACACACTGAATAATTATAACATCAGAACATATTATTTTTTAAAGTCTGATGATCACTGGCATTTTAGCTGATTCATGTATGCTCTGGTGTTTGAAAAATGCATTTTCCTTTAAATGAAGAGGTCTGAATTTTTTTCTAGAAGATAATTTATTTGAGAGCTGGACATCCTTCTTTCCTCTTTTCCTCCTCTCCATTTTTTCCTTCCTTCCTTCCTTCCTAGTTTGTTTCAGTTAGGTTTCTTCGGTCTCAAGCAACATTGTTGATGTTGTTCAGTTGAGTCTGACTCTTTATGACTCCATGGACTGCAGCACACCAGGCTTCCCTGTCCTTCACCATCTCCTGGAACTTGCTCAAACTCATGTCCATCGAGTTGGTTGGATGCCATCCAACCATCTCATCCTCTGTGATCCCCTTCTCCTTCTGCTCTCAATCTTTCCCAGTATTGGGGTCTTTTCTAATGAATCAGCTCTTTGCATCAGGTGACCAAAGTATTGGACCTTCAGCTTCAGCATCGGTCCGTCCAGTGACTATTTGGGGTTGATTTCCTTTAAGATGGAATGATTTGATCTCTTTGTTGTCCTAGTGACTCTCAATGTACAGCAATTCAGATTATTTTAAGTACGAAAAGAAAGAAACTTTCTGTCGGATGGATTTAGGGAAGCTGTCTGAATGGAAAAAGAAAGGAAAAGCTGAACCCCAAGATGTTTCATCTTTTACCAACAATTTACTTTTTCCAGTCTCTGACTAACACCCAATCTCAGTTATTTCTAAGCACTGATATTAAATCATTATGTTTTAAACCTTAAAGGGGTATACAGTGCTGTATATCAATGAAATCGGGAAAAAAACTCATTGTTGTGTAAGTAACCAATTCAAATCTCAATACCTTAAAACAGTAGGTGTTTGTTATCCCCCATCTGAAGTTTGGCTGGAGAGGTCAGCTCTTCTGAGTCAGGCTCAACTTTGAAGAGTGAACAGAGGTACCATCTATGTCTGTGCATCTGAGGTCAGCTGTAGGTTGGCTAACAGCTGTGAGCCAAGCTCACAGATCTTGCCTAGCTCTTCACTTATTTCTGGGATTTAATAGGGAGAAATGGACAGGCTCTGCCCCACATGGTCTCTCATCCCCAGGGGACGACTGGGGCTTGTTCAAATGAAGGTGGAGGGGGTCCAAGAAAATGAAAAGATGCCTAGGCTCAGACCTGGTCTGATACCACCCTCAACACATCTATTTTCCAAAGTAAGGACGAGGCCAGCCTGGATTCAAGGCAGGGGTGGAGCATTTAGATGTCACCTAATGCACAATCACATTACAGAGGGGCATGTTTGCGGCTATTTTTGGAAACAGTCTACACAGAAACTACAGCCCCTAAAACACTAAGTAACAGAGAATGCATGAACACATGATTTACGCATCACACTGGGATGAATCAACTCCATTCAATGCCCTCCCCCCCTTTTTTTTTCTTATTCCACTCAAGACAACACTCTCCATCCCTGGAATGGCATCTTGACTGGTGGCCTTATCAAAGTTTATGAATATTGGGAAACAAGAGCCCTAAAGAAAAAATCAAAGTCATGTTGCAATAAGAGTGGGAAAGGGATGCTGAGCAGAGACAAAGTAATGTTTTTAGATGCAGCCCTCAAGGACCTGAGGCTTTGAGGAAGGCAGTTCTTGTTTAAGTCTTCCACACACTTTCGGTGGGGCCTATTGGAGGACTCGATTTTAATTTTTAATTGGGGGATAATTGCTTTATTATGTTATGTTGACTTCTACCATACATTCACAGGAATCAGCCCTAAGCATGTGTGTTGTGTGTGTGTGTGTGTGTGTGTGCATGATAAGTAACTTCAGGCAAGTCTGACTCTTTGAGATGCTATGCACTGTAGCCTGCCAGGCTCCTTTGTCCATGGGGATTCTTCAGGCAAGAATACTGGAGTGGGTTGCCATGCCCTCTTCCAGGGGATCTTCCCGACCCAGGGGTGAAACCCATGTCTCTTACGTCTCCTGCATTCCTGCATTGGCAGGCAGGTTCTTTACCACTAGTGCCATGTGGGAAGCCCTCTGTGTGTAATGTGTGTGTGTGTGTGTGTGTGTGTGTGTGTGTGTGTGTGTATGTATAAAACTATGTCTCCTCCCTCTTGAGCCTCCTTCCCACCTTCCCCATCCCGCCCCTCTAGGTTGTCACAGAGCACCAGGCTAGGCTCTCTGTTTTGTATAACAGCTTCCCATTTGTTGATAATGCCTGGGTGAAGACTTGAAGGGTGTTTGCTAAGAGGATAAGAAGCAAGCTCAGCAGTGGTTAGAGAGGAACTCTTCCTCTTCACTTCTAACATTCCCATTCCCTTAAAGAAGCTCAATTAGTATAAATCTCGGCCTTTCTCTGCTCCTTTAGCTTATGAGTGAGATGATTTACCTGGATGAGATATGTAGAAAAAATAATGGGGGATGCTCAGCTCAGCCAAGCTGTCCATGTCGTAAGAGTTTATAGGCAGGGAGGGCTGTCTGGGCCCAGCACTGCTGGATTTCAGTGGGTAGGATTCCTTAGATCCGGAGTTTGCCATTATCATTATCAAATCCACTTAATCCACCTAACAATGTGCGTTCCATCTTGGTCTCCATCAGTAATAAGTATCATACTTGGATCCCATATTTCTTTTTTGCTTTATTCCCTACTCGTTCAAAACCCAGGTGGTGAAGGGGATTATTTTTTGGGGGGGGCAGAATAAAACAATTTGGAGCTTTTTGGAAATTATGGTTCAGATACCTGGACTAGAGATGTGGGATGGAATATAAAGCTTGAAGGGCAATGGGAAAATCAGACAATGAAAGACTTGTGTGCCATACTGAAGAGGGCAGGCTTAACACTAAGGGCCTAAGTTGCTGATGTACCTGGGTCTCTCAAGTCTCCTACACTTGCAGGCAGGTTCTTTACCGCTAGCGCCACCTGGAAAGCCCTTGATGCAGTGGACAGACAAGAAAACCTTACGTTTTTGAAAATCTACTCAAGCACTATTGCTGAGAATGTTCAATCACAGCCTCAAACAGAAGGCAATGGAGGCAAGTCATAAACATCACCTTTCAGAGTCAAAGGCATGTGTTCCTCAGAGCATTAAGCAGCTCAACTCCAGAAAAATAAACGACCCAATCAAAAAATGGGCCAAAGAACTAAATAGACGTTTCTCCAAAGAAGACATACGGATGGCTAACAAACACATGAAAAGATGCTCAACATCACTCATTATCAGAGAAATGCAAATCAAAACCACAATGAGGTACCACTTCACACCAGTCAGAATGGCTGCGATCCAAAAATCTGCAAGCAATAAATGCTGGAGAGGGTGTGGAGAAAAGGGAACCCTCCTACACTGTTGGTGGGAATGCAAACTAGTACAGCCACTATGGAGAACAGTGTGGAGATTCCTTAAAAAATTGCAAATAGAACTACCTTATGACCCAGCAATCCCACTGCTGGGCATATACACCGAGGAAACCAGAATGGAAAGAGACACATGTACCCCAATGTTCATCGCAGCACTGTTTATAATAGCCAGGACATGGAAACAACCTAGATGTCCATCAGCAGATGAATGGATAAGAAAGCTGTGGTACATATACACAATGGAGTATTACTCAGCCGTTAAAAAGAATTCATTTGAATCAGTTCTGATGAGATGGATGAAACTGGAGCCGATTATACAGAGTGAAGTAAGCCAGAAAGAAAAACACCAATACAGTATACTAACACATATATATGGAATTTAGGAAGATGGCAATGACGACCCTGTATGCAAGACAGGGAAAGAGACACAGATGTGTATAACGGACTTTTGGACTCAGAGGGAGAGGGAGAGGGTGGGATGATTTGGGAGAATGACATCCTAACATGTATACTATCATGTGAATTGAATCCCCAGTCTATATCTGACGCAGGATGCAGCATGCTTGGGGCTGGTGCATGGGGATGACCCAGAAAGATGTTATGGGGAGGGAGGTGGGAGGGGGCTTCATGTTTGGGAATGCATGTAAGAATTAAAGATTTTAAAATTTAAAAAATAAAAAAACTAAAAAAAAAAAAGAAAAAAGAAAAAGAGAAAAGAGTCAAAGCGAACTAGAGAGATAAAGAGAGAGTTTTCAAATAGTATAGGTGATCTCACTGTCCTTTCTTAACAATTATCATATTGGGCTTAGTCTGGCTGTTAAGTAACACAGAACCAAAATAACGATGTGCTCCCAATACCAAATTCAATCTGAAATTATTGACTTCTAGATCTAAAGGGACTCAGAGATGATCCATTTCTCACAACAGATTCAGTGGTTTGGCCCAAAGTCCCATAATTCACTTTTGAGTCTTTTTCAGCTCCATAAATTACTAAATTATCTAAATCCTACATTCAATATTCCATATCTATGTCCTATAAGCTGGACGTTTATGTATTATGCTCCATTCAAATTACTTTTCTTGCCTCCAATTAAATCAGTTACCTTATTACTGGTTTTTTCTGCCTTCGGAAAGTTGCCATTGCACTTCCATGGCAGTAAAACACAGTATCATTCATGGGGTCCCTGCTCAAAAGTTGTCATTCAACAAGGATGCCAAGGCATTGAAATGTAAGAGTTCGGAAGTGTCTTTTGTGGCAGTATTCCATGCTTCCTTTCACTGAACATGTCCCAGATGCTCAAGCTTGGAAGACGTGTTTGAAGGATGCCAGAATGGGAGCTTGTTGTTATTGTTCCATTGCTACGTCATGTCAGACTCTTTGTGACCCCATGGACTGCAGCATGCCAGGCTCCTCTGTCCTTCACTATCTTCCAGCATTTGCTCAGATTCCTGTGCACTGAGCCAGAGCTTAGGCTCGAGTAAACACCTGACTTGCTCTAAACCACTCCCAATTCTTGCCTCTGTTTAGGCTTTTTCTTCCACTGCACTTTCCATCTGTCTGCTAAATCCTGTAGTTTCATTAAGTCACTGTTGATTCCTTGTGGTTAAACTTGCTATTACTTTCCATTCAGAACAAGGGTTGGCAAACTATGGCCTGCAGGTTGGCCTCCTGTGCTGATAGATTTATTACAGCACAGCCTCACCCCTTCATGTACACATGGCCTAGGGCTGCTTTTAGGCTACAACAGCAGACCAGAACAGTCACGAGACAGACCCGAGAGCCCACAGAGCGGAAAATATGTGTTCTCCAGTCATCTACAGGAAAAGCATGTCGACTTCTAATTGAGAAGGCTAACCACACAGCACTTTGCTTTTACCACTCTTAATAATAAATAATAGTTATTAGCAATAGTCACCACTGATAAAGTGATTGATTAAGAACTTAGGTAACAGTTGGGTCCTTTTTTAACATTATAGCAGTCAACATTCATGACATATCTGAGCATAATTTTTCACATGATATAGAGAAGCAAAAAAAGGCTAGAGAGGCTAAGGAGTCTGCTCAATACAGCACATGCTAAGTAGCAGAAGAGAGGTTTGAACACAGTTTTTTCTGCTGTTGAAATCTGTGCTTTTGATCTACTCTGCAGCTGATTGTGTGTCTCTTCTTTCCTGGGCTGAGTTTTCTTTTCCTCTTTGTACAGTGCTTAACAGAATGTTTTGCATGGTTATGCCATCAGCCTATTCAATTACTAAATTGATGTAAGGCTGAAGCCACACAAGAAGAGGAAAGAAGTATAGATTGTTTTGAAATTTGTCTTATTAGAATCTAAGACCCTTGAAGGCACAGATTCACATGACCATGGAAACAACCAAGAAATAGCTCATTTCTAGGCTTGGGGACAAAGGTCCATCTAGTCAAAGCTATGGTCTTTCTAATAGTTGTGTATGGATGTGAGAGATGGACCATAAAGAAAACTGAGCTTCAAAGAATTGATGCTTTTGAACTGTGGTGTTGGAGAAGACTCTTGAGAGTCCTTTAGACTGCAAGGAGATCCAACCAGTCCATCCTAAAGGGAATCAGTCCTGAATATTCACTGGAAGGACTGATGCTGAAGCTGAAACTTCAATTCTTTGGCCACCTGATGTGAAGAACTGACTCATTGGAAAAGTCCCTGATGCTGTTCAAGACTGAAGGCGGGAGGAGAAGGGGATGACAGAGGATGAGATGGTTACATGGCATCACTGACTTGATGGACATGAGTTTGAGAAAGCTCTGGGAGTTGCTGATGGACAGGGAAGCCTGGCATGCTGCAGCTTGTAGGGTTGCAAAGAGTTGAACACAGTTGAGCAACTGAACTGAGGCTTGGGGAATGCTTGTGAACTAGAAACCAGGAGACTAAGTCTGTACTCATGTTTCAGCTGCAAATTAAGAGTGACCTTGAGCAAGTCATTCATCATTCTAAGCCTATTTACTAATCATATTTCAAGAGAATTTGATTAGTTGATTTTCAAGGTTGTATTACAAAGCTTATTCAAACCTAAGAGTCTGAGTATAACTGTAACACTCCTTTTGGTATATTTATCATAGAACCACCAGGTCTAAGACAGAATGAGGAAAAGGAAGAGAACTAACTTTTACATTAAAATGTCAACTGTGTGCAGGCACAGGTCTGGGTATATTTCATGCATCATGTCATTTTAACCTCAGAGCAGTCCTGAGATTGCAATAATTACTAAAATGATTTAAATGGAAGTTCAGAGGGATTAGCCAAGTTTTCTAAGCTTAAGCACAAAATGAGAGTTCCAGCAGGAATTTGAACCCAGATCAAGTTCATGACAAATAATATGCTGTTCTCAGTACATCAAGGTTTGTCCAATGAGGTCATTCCACACTGGACAATAACTGAAGGTTGTAATTCATCCCTTTGCTTTTTCAGTTCAAGGCAATTGATCTGACAGCATTGGGAGAAGTTCAAAGAACAACACAAGCACAAAGCATTTTTAGAGTGGGACTTCAATTTTCAGGTCTTCAGAATCATAGGCTGCCTGCTACCAAAGCCCATTGTGTTGCGTGGTAAATCTTATCAAAGCTCTTAAACATAACACATTTTAAAAAATCATCTACCAGTGTCTGAAAGTGGGCCTTGATGGTTCTGATTAAGACAGACCATTAAAACCTCTGCTCATTTCCTTTAAATAAATCTCAGACTTTTCCAAACCAGTTTTTGTAGTTATCATAGTAGATCATGTCAACTCCAAATTGAGGCAAAAGATACAGTCTTAGCATTTATTTTCTGAAAATAAGAAACTATTTTTACATCAAGTTTTCTGCTGATATAGAGAGTGTTACATGTTCCCTTCAACTTTGGTATAAATGCACAGATTGCAAGAAAAAAAATAATAGTACCTAATTGAGAAATATCTCATAATTTCCAAGCATATACATCACTATAATGAATCTATGGCTTCCTAGTGTAAAATGAATCTATAGACTTCCTAGCCTATGAAGTACATTTACTGATCCATATGTTATAGACAAGGAATAGAGAATCAAAAATACTTAATATGGTCCAAATATATGATCTCAGTGCATTTTTATGAGGAAACAGAATCAAACTAGAATCCAGGCTCTTCAAATCAAATTCCACCCTTTTCCTTCACTCATCATCACCTTTCATTGGGTGATACTGGAATAAAATTTTACCCATTTTGCTTATTTTATGAGTTATTTTGTCCTATAATCAGAAACAAACTATAAAGAATACAGTATGATCAACAATTGCATAGTGCTTCACAGCCTATACAACAATTTTGGTAGAAATGTTTTATGTTTTCTTTTTGTCATTATACTCAAGACTGACAGATTTTCTTTTCTTTGGCTTCAAAATCAGTGTAGATGGTGATTTTAGCCATGAAATTAAAAAAAAAAAAAGTTCTCTTCTTAGAAGGAAAGCTATGACAAGCCTAGATAGTGTATTAAGAAGCAGAAAAATCATTTTGCCAACAAAGGTCTGTCTAGTCAAAGCTATGGCTTTTCCAGTAGTCATGTATGGATGTGAGAGCTGCCCTATAAAGAAGGCAGAGCTCCAAAGAATTGATGCTTTCTAATTGTAGTGCTGGAGAAGACTCTTGAGAGTCCCGTGGACAGTAAGGAGATCAAATCAGTCAATCCTAAAGGAAATCAACCCTGAAGATTCACTGGAAAGACTGATGCTGAAGCTGAAGCGCCAATACTTTGGCCACCTGATGCAAAGAGCCAACTCATTGGAAAAGACCCTGATGCTGGGCAAGATTAATGGCAGGAGGGTCAACAGAAGATGAGATGGTTGGATGGCATCACCTACTCAATGGACATGATTTTGAACCAATTCCAGGAGGTGGTGAAAGGCAGGGGAGCCTGACATGCTGCAGTCCATGGGGTTGCAAAGAATCCAACATGACTTAGCAACAAAAACTTATTAAAACAAACAACACCAAGGCTCAGAAAAGTGTCAGCCCAAGGGTTTCCATACCCTCAGTTCTAGTCCATATGTTTTCCTCTCTTCTTGTTGCTATCTCTTTCTTTCCACCTTCTTTAAGTAACTGAGAGTTCATCTTGATTCAGTATTCTCATTCATTTTCAGAAGCTGATTAGGCAAAAGAGAAGAGAGTCACCAAATGAAATAGAACATTTAGCCAACTGCTTCTTTCTTGCCTCTGCTTTGTGTTATACCATCAGGCTACACAGGTTTCTGGAAATTAGAGAGATTAGATTTTATGATGATGAAAACTTCTCTCTGGAGGGTTGCATTTCACCTCGTGTGCACTGCAAGCCTGCTTTGACAGTTCCAATTGTAAGAAATATTCCCCCACTAACTGCTTGGCTATGACTCACCTCCAATAGTCTCTGTCTGCAACATCTGTCCACTTTGTCTTTTCTCTTTCAAATCGTGATTTTAATTTTATACTGAGCATGCTTTACAGCAAAACCCACGTATAGCTGTCCTACTGGGGAACTGATTAAAATAAGTATGGAAGTTGAAACGTGGAAAATATGTCACTCTCCAAAGTTTTCCTAAATAAGCTCTGGTCTTGCACACCATCACCAGTGGAGGGATAGAGCTAAGAGTTGAATTTTATCTCTCAGTAGCTGTGAGCATTTGGTAGACAATGTGCTTACATTCACAAACTGTAGACCTGGCAGAATAATCATTTTCTTTAATATTCAAATGCTAAGTTCCCATAGAGCCCTTAGCATGCAGTCTTCCATCAA
The DNA here is from genome assembly GCF_016772045.2 of Ovis aries. Taxonomy (NCBI): domain Eukaryota; kingdom Metazoa; phylum Chordata; class Mammalia; order Artiodactyla; family Bovidae; genus Ovis; species Ovis aries. The sequence continues at coordinate 106,661,061 of NC_056059.1, forward strand.
GTCTAAGAGCTAGTTTTCCAGTATAGTATTCTTCTTCCTTTCTGTCCACCATGATTTACATGTTGCCTCTGTCATCGGGTGTATTTTCTGCAATTTTTCTCAACAATCCTGGCATGAATTATCTTCTTAAAAATTTAAGAAATACTGCAACTTAATAGGTTTCTTAGAACTCTGACTCTATTTAAAGCTAAAGCCCAGATAAATTTTTATTGCTAAACTCACTGATTTTGCATTGTTGTTTAGTCACTACGACGTGTCTGTCTCTTGTGAACCCATGGACAGTAGTCCACCAGGCTCTTCTGTCAGTGGGATTTCCTAGGCAGGAATATGGAGTGGGTTGCCTTTCACTCTCCAGGGAATTTTCCTGATCCAGGGATGGAACCTGTCTCCTGTGTCTCCTGTATTGACCAGTGGATTCTTTACCAATGAGCCACCAGGGAAGCCCTGATTTGCATAACAACATTACTGTACCAGTGTAGGAGTAGTTACATTCACACTGAACTGTATTTTAGAGGCCATGTGCCTACAGGTGAGTTCAGAAAACGTGCTGTATTCATCTCAGATTCTCTAGCACTTAAACTCAACTATAACCCATCTAGTAATGCATAGACTCAAATAGGTTAGATTTCTTAGAATCAACTTCTAGACTAGTCTCTACATAACTATTTGATCTTAGACAAGTATCTTAACTTTTGGTTTCCTCACATACAAAAAAAAGGGCTGATGGTGGCCCTTTACATAAATATTTTGGTGGCAGATTAAATGAAATTAAATGAGTTAACTTATGTTAAGAGGAGAACACACTGACTGACGAATAGCAAAAGCATAAAAATGGTAGTTGTTATTGTTAGAGAAGGAACTGATTTAAAATCTGCTGAATTAATCTTGAATAAAGTTGGAGAATATATAGTCATATGAAGTCCAAAATTTTCTGTTACTGTAAAATTTCAAAGAAGACACAGAGAAATAGTGGAAAGAATATATATATATTTATGATCGGCATCCTGGCTTGGAGTCTGTGCTCTGTGACTTATTAATGGGCAAGTTTCCCATCCGTCTGTGGTTTGTGGACCTTCGTTAGTAACAATGGATAAGATGAATAACTACTGTATGAGTTTGTCATGAGGATTGTATCTGCGGAAGCATTCCCCAAGGCAGGAATTTTCAAAATTTTAGCCCCCAGAGCTTTTTCTCCAAAGGACTTTTCTTCACAAAGAGGCCCACAGAGTAAGCAAAGAAAGCACATTACAACAGAACTGAATTTGTGGACTTGATCCTGGCATGGATGAGAGTCCCTCGTACTGATCTCACCCACTTCCCTCCCTTCCACCCCTCCCTACCCTTTTTCCAGTTACTACACAATTAGAAAAACGTTTATCTGGGATAAATAAATCCTGAACCAATGAAAGAATTATCATACCACAAAGAATGAGTGGACTGGTAATTTTTTTCTCTGTCTCTCCTTCGACGGTTCCAAATGTTTCTATAATGCATCATATTCTTCCTGGATTGGGGAAGATCCCAATGATCTTAACCAGGCATACTTTTAGGATAGCCAAGATTTTTGTGCATCTCCATGGTGACCAAATTTTGCACTAGGAATCACTATAAAATCAGTAGATATATGGCAGTATGGAAGTTTGGTGTCTGGGTAGTCACTACACTAAGAGTATCCCATAGAATTAGGATTTTGGTGATAGAATCCTGGGTTCATAAAATTACTCTCTCTCTCTTTCTGCCAAGTTCTATCCAACTGATGGAACTTGTTTCACTGAATGCCAATTTATTAATGACTGATGCATTTGATAGAGATGGAAAGATCAATAGAGGATTTAAAACTGGGAGGGACTTTTCATACCACTTCATTCTAAATCCCTCTAAATAGAGATGTTAAGACCCAGAGAATGAAGGCACTTTTTTTTCTAAAACTGTCAAGTGTAATCAAATTACTTGGACCATCTTGAGAATGGGTTGTGGACATTCATTTGAGAATCTCTATGATTATTAAGATGGTGAGGAGATATCTCTGGATGACTCTTACATCTTTAGTGTGAGTCAAAGAGAGGAGAAAACCGGTACACAGCTAATTTGGAAGGTGATGTGATCAGAGAGAGACAGATGGATAGATGGGTAGGTAGATAATTTGCATCGTTCAGAACTTGAACTTCCTACATGCCAAGCACTGTTCTAAGTGCTTTATGTATCTTTTATTTAATCTTCATCACAGCCCTATGTAATTCCTTGCTATTATCTTCATTTCACAAGTGAGGAAATTGAGGCCCTGAGAAGTTAACTACCTAGCATAAGATCACTCATTTAGCAGGGCAGAGTAGGATGGAACTGGGACAGTCTGACTCAAGAACCCGGATTCCTAAGCACTCTGTCATCCTGCTGCAGAGAGAGACCCTTAACCATACAGGGAGGGGTTGAGAGGTTGGGGAAGGTAGAACATTAGCCATGGCCCCTGGGTGTGACGAGCCAATTCTCAGGGTCACCTCCAAGGACTGTCCTCAGGGACATGCCTTCCTATGTGGCCACCAGCCTGGACTTACTGTCTTCCACTCCTTCTTCCTTCTGCACCCTACCTCACCATGCCATGTAGTCCTTGGGTTCTTCGAATCATCCCCTTTGGCCCAAATTTCACCAACTGTCTCCTCCCAGATATCTGCTTTTCTTGTCTTCTCTTGCAGCTCATTCTTGTACATGCTTGAGACCTGATTCTTCTCCCTTTCATTCGTTTTTTTTTTTCAGCTGGGATGTGGAAGACAGAGGCCAGGGGCCCTGAGGCTGACCTTCTCACCAAGTGCTGAGAGTTGGAAGGGACAGCAGTCTTTCCAAACAGGCTATAAAAGAAGTCCCCTCCATATGAACAAATTCTGCTTCAAGAGCGTGTTGGTAAGTCCAATTTGTTTTTAAGTCCAACAAAGTTAGCCCAGGCACCCAACTAACACAATTGGCTGTATAGTACTGTACTGTAATTGGTTTAAAATATTTTCATGCAAATAGTACATTAAAAAAACACAAAAAATAAAGAAAACATTTTATTTTATTTTTTTTTTAAGAAAACATTTTAAATCTTATAGCACAGCACTTTGAAGTGTGCAGTAGTATAGTACAATAGCTTGTATACAGGGGCAGGCATCAAATGAACAGACAGAAGACTGTGAAGGGAGAACAGGTGAGGGATGATAGAGCTGAAAGGTTGTCAGCAATAGGAGATGGAGGAAAAGGTGCAGTTTCATTCCCACCTGGTGTTGATGGAATGCTCATTCATATCTTTGAAAGTCTGCAACTTGAAGATTTACATGTAGGGGACTTGCTGTAGTTAATGTTAGAATCCATCAGGATGACTGCTGTGGCTTCCTGCTGTGTCTTGCTGGGGAGCAGTGGTCATATGGGTGACGTTGTTTCATATGTACCCAAAAAAGAATTGCCACAATCCGGAGAGCAGGGTCTTAGGGGTCCAAGCACATTGACTTGGATGAAGCCTGGCTGAAGAATTTTTCATTAGGGCCTAAGAATGTTTCCTGCTCAGGGAACATTTGTGGAAAAGCCCCCTCACACTGAGGAGTGACTATGAGGATGGAGGACACATTTTTGTGGTCAACCAAATGTCACTGTATAATCTCTCTGCGTCTCTGCCTGTGCTCTTGGTCCTGAGAGTTTCTATTTTGCCTGCAAAGAGATTTTCCACCACGGACTAAGAAACAAACAAAAAGAGTAAATAGGCAATTACATAACTGTGCCATGACTACTAAGATACTGCTGTAGGACTCTGGCTCATGAAAGAATACCTAACATGGGAATCAGGTGAGACTTTTCGATAATTTTAAATCCTGCTGAAGTTTTTATTCACGCCTCACACTGGTCTTCCTCAAGCTACTGTGAGCTTGGTTCTCAGCTCTTATGACCTCTGCTAGACATCCCCTTGCCCCTGTGTTTGCACTACTTGCAGATTCTATTAGGGCCCGTTTATCACCAGTGTTGCTCAGAAGTTTGCTCCATCCAGTGCTCAGCAGAGAGCAGTCTCCTACTTTCTGATGAAACCAAATATGGCTTCTTGTCTTCTGCTTCCTGGGTGCTGTAGCTCTCCCACGTTCTCTTTATCCTGGTCTTACAGATCATTTTTTTCTACAAAACTCTTCTCTGGCATAAAAAGGAAGGATATTTAAAACATATCCTGGCAGTGGAAAGTCACTTTCTACTTAAGCTCCAGTCCCACCCAAGATGGATTGCTCAATTGGCTGCGGATCAGGTTCCCAGGAAACAAACCCTGAGACGGAGTGGAGAATGCAGAATGTTTATTAAAGAGTGACCTTGAGATCAATGTCCTTGGAAAGGACAGGGAAAGCAGAACTTGGCAGTAGGATGCTGAGTTATGGTGCAGCTCATGCAGGGAACATGTAGCTGATCAATATGAGCTGTGGAGCTAGAATGGCCCTTCAGATTTGTCCCACCTTGCACCAAGATGACCAGACCTTATATTTCCACATGGATCAGCCATCAATGGTGAGACAGTGTATGTCTTATTGCAAGGTGACTGTTTACAGATAAAGCAATCCCTAGAGGGGCTGAGAGCTGAAGGTTTTGTGATGACCGCATTTTCTAGCAAATGGAGCAACGTGACCTTCATTGATGGGGACTCTGGCTCATGCACTGTGGTATCCCCCTACTTGTTAAGGTCTCCCATCTCTGAAACTTAGAAGGTATTACTATTTAAACTTCCGTGCCCTACATTGTTTGCTGTATCCTTTGAGCCTCTGGGAAACAGATGTCAAGACGGGAGAAATGGATTAGAAGGACTCTGGAGAAAGGTAAAATGGAGAACACACAAGAGGAGGTGGGAAAAGTCTGTCAACCTCAGTGCAGGTCTAGCACCTATGAAGGTAAAGAAGAAAGAAGGAGCATTAGAGGGGAAGAACCTGAAATGGCAGCGTAGCTCTGAAAGTCAGGGTCAACGACTGGGAGCCCCCGAGTGGCTCCTGCCTCAGGCACAGTGTCCTCTCTCTCTTACACCTGCTGTGCTCAGTCCTTGGTGAAACCCAGCTCAGGAAAGTGTGATGTCTGCAGGTACACTGCGGCAGACCCCAAAGGTGCAGGAGCTGGGGGCTACAACTAAATTCTCCTTGCAGCTGGAGGTTCTCTGTTGAAGGGAGATCTGGGTGCCACACTCCCATGGCTGGTACCAGGACAGACCAAAAAGGGCCTAAGGTGGCACTTGAACGTATTATTTAATAGTGTAGTCGGTCTGCTTTTGGAAATCTGTCTGGCCTACAATTCACTATTAGTCCCTCTTATGATGGGGTGAGTAAGAGGGAACACATCACACATTTTTAGATTGAGGGCAAGAGGAGAACAAGGTGACAGAGGATGAGATGGTTGGATGGCATCACTGACTCAATAGACATGAGTCTGATCAAACTCAGGAAGATGGTAAAGGACAGGAAAGCTTGGCGTGCTGCAGTCCATGGGGTCACAAAGAGTTGGACACGGCTTAGTGACTGAACAACAACAAATATTTTGTCTTTGACCTGTGATTCATAGGACAAGGAATGGAACCGCTGAAACAGTAACTCGAAATTATCCCTCTGTTTGGAAATATGAAAATGGAGATACTAGACAACAGTTCAACATATATTTTTTGTGTCTATTTAGAGTCACTGCAGTTCTGTGGTTAAGGGCACAGAGCCTGGGCAAATCCTGCTTCAGCCACTGTATAATCCAAAGTCTGATGTAACTCCTGTCACCTCTGAATATCCAGTCTACCATCAACAGAATACTTTATGCAACCCTCCGATCTGGCACCATTTCAGTTGACCAGTTGTTGGCAAGTTGTCTACATTTGTCCCTTTTCATCCTGAAAGGGCAATGTTACTCTCACAGTGGTGAGTACTGGGCATTTATTCCTGGCATAGTTTTATGTTGCCTGCCCACAGAATCTCAGTGAGCACCACTCTCAGATGCCTTTTAGAATTTCTGGTCTAGAGTTATGGCATCTTTAATACTGTAGAGTCTGACCAGGGGACACATTTCATAACAAAGGAGCTGTGGGAGTGGCCCCATGACCAAGGACCTGACGTGCATGACACACAAGATACCATTCAGAGTCTTCCATCCAATCACACATGGACAAGACCTCAGCTGAGGTCAGCTCAGAAGTAATCCGTTGAGTAAGGGGCGTCATCTTTCAGAATGCAATACACACACTGACTCAGAAATCTCTGAGCCCTGTTACCCCTAGTAGGAAAAGACATCTGAGTCTGGGTTTCAAGAGATGTGGAAGAGACTGGGACCACTTAACCATCACTCTCAATGATCCATTGGGGGAATTTATACTTCTTGTCTCTGTAACTCTGGACTTGGTAGCTTGAGAGGTCCTGCTCTCAAAGGGGGTGCAGTCCTACATCAAGGGTGCGATTGAACATGCTGTGTCCAGGATCCAGCAGGGGAGAGGAGTCACTATCTAAGTGGGAGGAATTGGACCTGATCAGCGGTGCTTGCTAAGGCTGCTGTAGCGTGATGGAGAAGGGAGGACTATGAGAAGACCTCAGATGCCCAGTTGGCTCTCTCAGGAGGTCCCTGCCCAGTCATGAGTGCAGGTCCTGCAAGCCTGGTCAGAGAAGAGAATGGTTCCCAGGGTTCAGGCCACTCAGGGACTAGGGTCTGGGTCACATTCCTAGCTACGCGGATGATTAATCTTATGTGACAGCTTGGCTTCTGTACTTGGGTTTTTAGCCAAATACTAATCTCAGTGCTGTATTGAAGGTACTTTGTAAATGTGGTTAAAATCTACAATCACTTGACTTTAAGTAAAGAAGGTTATCATTGATTATGTGGGTGGGCCTCGTCCAATCAGTTGAAGGGCTTAAGAACAAACACAGGTTTCTCTGAGAAAGAAGAAATTTTATCTCAAGGCTGATATATCAACTCCTGCCCAAGTTTCCCAACTTCCGTATGCCCTCCAGATTCCAAACTTACCCAGCCAGGCCCCACAATTGTATAACCCGATTATAATCATGTAAGACAATTCATCCAAAGAAATTTCTTTCTCTTGTATATAGATAGGCAGATAGATAATAGATGGGTGGATAGATAGATAGCATTCAAATCAATTTCAGTATCTGCCTCCAAACACATATCCTTCTATCTTTATAAGACCTTTCCCACTTCTGTGTAAGTTAGCTCAGGTTACTGTCTGTTGAATGTGCAAGGCAAACAAGCTTAGCTTGGATGTATAGGACATCCCTTTGCCTTCATTACATTTTTAGATTCCTTTAACATTCACTTGCTCTTTGATCATCTTAAATCTGACCTGACCTGGACTCAACCTTGCAACTGATGCCTATTATCTTATATGTATAGTTCATAATTTACAGCTGCTTTTCTTGCTCCTCTGACAAGGCTCTAAGATTTGAAATAAAACTGAAATAAAAAAATATATATATATAAATTATGAACTATACATATATATTATCTTATATGTATAGTTCATAATTTACAGCTGCTTTTCTGACAAGGCTCCAAGATCTGAAATAAAACTGAAATAAAATCTAGATATAGCTGCTACTTTTTCTATATTTCTTTTAAGTCCTGGACATTGCTATTGTGTGTGTGTGTGTGTGTGTGTGTGTGTCTAAATCAGAGAATGAGATTGAATAGCAAAGGTCATACTGAGGAAAGTATCAAAAAACTTCGTATCCTTGCAGAAAAGAGGCTGCACTCAGATTTGAAGGCGTGTCATTCTGAATCTATTTTTTAAAAAGTGAAGAATTTCTTCCCTTTGAGGAGCATTCCAAAGAACTGTTGCATACATAAACCTTTTAGACTGGATATTGACACTAGCCACTGACAGTAATATACTTCTAAGTGCCAACTGTTCATGCAAAGACACCATGTTATCAGTGCAAATATGTTCTGATTTTAGCTTTTAGAGGCAAACTGCCCACACTTTAGGTCATGCAGACTCAAGCTGAGTTTAGAAACTAGTTATATATATATTCCATACCAGGCATCACCTTTATAAATAGAATTCAAAACATTAAGGACATTTCTGGAGCAATCTAACAGGCTACCTGGATCCTCCACTCAGGAAATTATTTGATCAAACATATTGATCATCTTCTATGCACTAGGCATTCCCCTGGGGATTCTATGGAGATGTAATCACATAGATATACAACCTTACCTTCAAGGAATGGACAGTTTATTAAGACAGTTTTAAAATTAGGTGTATGGTCTCTTTTGGCTAATAAAGTCATTCAGAATTAGAGGCAATAATAAATTCTGTTCTTACCTGTGCTACACTCTTGGAAAGCAAATTAACTTATCTGAGCTTCTTCATCTTTAAAATGCGGATAGAATTACCTGTGTCCTAAGATTGCAGTGAATATAAGATGAGGCAATGCTGTGTATAGTACATGAAAAAATAGCTGAAGAATACTTAATATGCATTTTCTGAATTCTTGTTTCCACTCCTCACCATCCAATAATAATAATAATAAATGCAGATAGGCCAATTATATATAATTGTATATTGTATGTGCATGTACATATATGTGTATGAATGCTTAGTCACTTCTGTCGTGTCTGACTCGGTGACCATGTGGACTGTAGCCTGCCAGGCTCCTCTATCCGTGGGATTCTCCAAGCAAGAATATCAGAGTGGGTTGCTATGCTCTCCTTTAGGGGATCTTACTGACACAGGAATCGAACCCATATCTCATGTCTCCTGCCTTGACAGGTAGGTTCTTTACCACTAGTGCTACCAGGGAAGCCCATGTATATATATATATACATATATATATATATATATACATATACATATATATATATATATATATATATAAAACTGTAAAATTATCATTTTCTCCCATAATCCAGTTTGGTGGGATTTTCCCACAAAGACATAGTCTAGTTGAGAAAATACTTCCTAACACCAAAGGATGAAATTTGAACTACAATTATGGACGCTAAGAGTGTATATCTTTCTAATTCTGGCAAACTGCCAAGACAGGAAAGGTCTAAAAGAAAGGTAGTGGGACTTCCCTGGTGGTACAGTGACTAAGATGTCAGGCTCCCAGTGCAGGGAACCAGTTTGATCTCTGCCCAGAGAACTAGATACCACATCAGCAACTAAGAGGTGGCACAGCTAAATAACAAAATAAATACATAAAAAGAAAAAGGAAGGAAACAAGGCACTGGTTAGCAACATGATGCTCCTAGAAGATGAGCATGTTTGCTCATGTCCCAAACCAAGTGAGATCTCCACGATCCTCTGCCTTCAATTTGGACGCATATCCAAGTGACAGGGAATAAATGTCTCACTAGCATTACTGCTCAGGTTTCTGGAGAATTTGCCTTGCCACCTGCATCTTCTGAGAACTTGAACACATTGACAGGCCTCTCTGAGCTTCACTCCCTCTACTAAGCATAGAGAGACATGGTTAATGAGACATGCTTTCCTTGCATGTTTTATGAGAATCAAATCAGCACTAAAATGGGAGTAACCCGAGGACGAAGACGGCCTCCACCCAGCTTATAGCTCTTGGGAAACAAGTTACTTCTCTTTTTTTCTCTTCATTATTTATTTTTCTTTTTTTCTTTCATGGTCTTATGTTCTTTATCTGTTGCATGACATAATTGCCAAAGCCCTTTCAGCATGGAACAACAAAATAAAATTATATTTCCATTAAATAACCAAATTAGAGGGACTTAAAGCTCTAGTTACCCAAGCAATGGGAACTCAACTTTCCATTTCTTCAGTATTCCAGGATTTCCTTTACTGTATTGTTTAGGAGTCAGTAAGGACCTTGTCTTCTTACTGAAAGCTGTTGCTAAAAGAGAAATTTGAATCTTGCCTTCTGATGTTCATATTTGCACCCACTAACTATGTTGATGTTAATAGGCTTTCCTGCCTTTTTTTTTTTGCACCAGGGTCACCATCGTCAGCTGGTATTGACAACCTGCTGAGTTCTAAACCCTATGGCAATGTACACCCAGTTGAGCTGCTGACTTTGGCACCCTGACACGTTCCCTTCTGTCTGCTTTTCCATTTCCCAGGCCATTGTTAGTCCTTGAGTACTCTCTCAGGGTGCCTCTTAGCCATTCTGCCTAGGCTCCCAAATACATTCTCAATAAGATATTTTATATTTATGCAATCCAATCATTTCCTTCCAAGATACATATGCACAGTGCCAGAGTTTAGATTTGGACAGTTTTAGTACCAGATACACATTGGGGCAATAACTGGGCTTCACAACTGGCTCTGGTCCCATGGCCTAAAACCCTTTGTACTCTTCATAGAGGAGGGCTCCTCTTAGGGTTCCTTTTCTGAATGAAGAAGATACATGGTTTAGATTCCTGCTCTACATTATTCAAGAGAAGTTTTGAGCCCCAAATACCAGTGGACTCACCAGTTTAGGGTGAGAACAGCTCCTCTCCACCAGCCCTAGAGGAGCCAAATTTCCCTGATCTAAATTCAGGTCAACTAATCAAGACTGTTGCAATTAAGAGGGACTTGAAAGGTAAACAGAAGCAGGAAATACTAAGAAAAGCAGCAAGAATGCAGAGAATAACTATACAAAAAAAGATCTTCATGAACCAGATAAGCATGATGGTGTGATCACTCACCCAGAGCTATACATCCTGGAATACCAAGTCAAGTGGGCCTTAGCAAGCATCACTACAAAAAAAGCTAGTGGAGATGATGGAATTTCAGTTGAGCTATTTCAAATCCTAAAAGATGATGCTGTAAAAGTGTTGCACTCAATATGTCAGCAAATTTGGAAAACTCAGCAGTGGCCACAGAACTGGAAATGTCATTTTTCATTCCAATCCCAAAGAAAGGCAATGCCAAAGAATGTTCAAACTACTAGACAATTGCACTCAGCTCACAAGCTAGCAAAGTAAAGCTCAAAATTCTCCAAGCCAAGCTTCAACAGTACATGAACTGAGAACTTTCAGATGGTCCAGCTGGGTTTAGAAAAGGCAGAGGAACCAGAAATCAAATCACCAACTTCTGTTGAATTATAGAAAATGCAAGAGAATTATACAAGAGCATCAAGTTCTGCTTTATTGACTATGCTAAAGCCTTTGACTATGTGGATCACAACAAATTGTGGAAAATTCTTAAAGAGATGGGAATATCAGACCACCTTACCTGCCTCCTGAGAAATCTGTATGCAGGTCAAGAAGCACAGTTAGAACTGGACATGGAACAACAGACTGGTTCCAAACCAGGAAAGGAGTACGTCAAGGCTGTGTACTGTCACCCTGCTTATTTAACTTATATGCAGAGTACATCATGCGAAATTCCAGGCTGGAAGAAGCACAAGCTAGAATCAGGATTACCAAGATAAATATCAATAACCTCTGTTACGCAGATGATAGCACCCTTATGGCAGAAAGTGAAGAAGAACTAAAGTGCTTCTTGATGAAATTGAAAGAGGAAAGTGGAAAAGCTGGCTTAAAACTCAATATTTAGAAAACGAAGATCTTGGCATATGGTCCCATGACTTCATGGCAAATAGATGGGGAAACAATGGAAACAGTGAGAAACTTTTTTTTTTTTTTTTTTGGTTTCCAAATCACTGCAGATGGTGACTGCAGCCATGAAATTAAAAGATACTTGCTCCTTGGAAGAAAAGCTATGACCAACCTAGACAGCATATTAAAAAGCAGAGACATTATTTTGCCAAAAATGGTCTCTCTAGTCAAAGCTATGACTTTTCTAGCAGTCATTTATGAATGTGAGAGTTGGAATATAAAGAAAGCTGAGAGCCAAAGAATTGATGCTTTTGAACTGTGGTGCTGGAGAAAATTCTTGAGAGTCCCTTGGACTGCAAGGGGATCGAGCCAGTCAATCCGGAAGGAAATTAGTCCCGAATAGTCATTGGAAGGACTGATGGTGAGGCTGAAACTATGCGAAGAACTGACTCATTGGAAAATACCCTGATGTTGAGAAAGATTGAAAGCAGGAGGAGAAGAGGACGGCAGAGGACAAGATGGCTGGATGGCATCACTGATTTGATGGACATGAGTTTGAGGAAGCTCTGGGAGTTGGTGATGGACAGGGAGGCCTGTCATGTTGCAGTCCATAGCGTCTCAAAGAGTTGAACACAACTGACTGAACTGCACTGAAAGATAAACAAACCACTAAGTGGAATTAGGTTGGGAAACAATATGGGCAGAAGGAAGGTACAGGGATGAAAACTCACACTGTATTTTAAAAGCAGCACCTATTTCATTATGTGCAGAAAGTAAGTTGGGTAACTGGGTCATTAGCTGATGAGGCTGAAATTGAACTGAACTCTATAGAATTCCACCAGACTTCCCTGGTGGCTCAGATGGTAAAGCGTCTGCCTACAATGTGGGAGACCCGGGTTCAATCCCTGGGTCGGGAAGATCTCCTGGAGAAGGAAATTGCAACCCACTTCAGTATTCTTGCCTGAAAAATTCCATGAAGAGAGAAGCCTGGTAGGCTACAGTCCATGGGTTCGCAAAGAGTTGGACACGACTGAGTGACTTCAGTTTCTATAGAATTCAGAAAGATTGTGAGTGCCACGTTAAGGTATTTGGAGTTTATTCTGCGGCCAGTGGAACCACTGCTAGAGATAACTGTTAGAGATTACTTAGCATATAGCAGTGGAGCTAAGCTCAGAGAATCAACGTAGGCATTGCTAGCACAAAGTCCATTCTGTTGATAACAAGTTTTGTTTTCTGATCATCAGGTCTGTGGACTATTGTGGCCCATGCCTACCAGTAGATATTTTGCTGCAAATTAGCAGACACGAGTCTCTGAAGAGGTAAGCACCACCCCCCACCACTAGCCATAGACTTCTACATTAGTCTCTTTCACAGCCCCAGTTCAGCAACAAGATATGCTAGTTCTGAGATTCCCCAGCAAACACCAGCTGGCTCACCCCTGCCAGGGCTAGCTAGGGTAGACCAGTGGTTTAAAATCTAGTTTGTATCCAGCTGTGATTCCATAATTTTCATAGAGTTTCTTCCCTGATTGAACTTTAATATGCATGTATATCTGGAGTAGGAAATAGCAATCCACTGCAGTATATTTGCCTGGAAAACTCCACAGACAGAGGAATCTGGCAGGCTACAGTCCATGGGGTCACAAAGAGATAGGACCGAACAACTGAGCATACAGCATATGTATCACCTTTTATTTATAATATACCTAAAATACTTTTACGGCATTTTATTAGTCATTAACAGTTATCATTTTCACATTTATGAACTACTTATGATTAACTACATTTCGAAGACAGAAAGCGTAAAGCTCAGAGGGGTGAGGCGAGTGCACACCACGTGATAATGGCAGGTCAGCCCTCACTCTTAGGACTCTCGGTTTTCTTCCATGCAGCAGGTGGCCACACGCAGGTCCATTGGAAGATGGGATCTTGCTGCAGCTATAGGCTACACCTAGAGCTATTTGCCCATTTTTTTTTTTTTATGAAACTGCTTTGGTTCTCAGAGAGCCTGGAGTTTTGGTTGAGGTCATTTCACAAGGAAAGAGTAGATCCTGAAAGATGACCCTCTGACTCAGATCAGGAAAACCACAGCTGAGCACTTCTTGTAAGCTCAAGGCATGTGTTCATTGTGGTTGACCGCAGCAATTGTGTTCACATGGCCTTGTTCACTGAGAAACAGTTGGGGAGATGTGGGGGGTGGGGATGATAGATGTTCAAGAGTTCAGAGTCAGAATTAGATTGCATAATCACCAAGTATGGGTGCCCACACACACGCATGCACACACACACGCACCTGGCAGAGTTCAAACACAAAGTATAAACTCTATGAGTATTATGGAATCAGAACTTTATAGGAATCAGACTTAACACAAGTGGTCTGTACTAGACATCCCCAGGATGGGTGAAAGAGTAGGAGCGTGCAGGAATATCTCAGAGCCAGCATATTCCTGGTTTAGAAGAGTGTGGTAGGTTGTTGGCTAATTGTGGCTCTATCCCTTTGAATTTGCAGCAAAGAAATACACACACACACACACACACACACACACACACACACACTTTACTTAGTCAAATTTAGTGTGAAAAGCTCATGCTTTCTTTATGGGCCTGCCTCTTTGGAGATTTTGACATTAGCTTTTCTGGCATGAAGAGCTAATTTTCTCAGAAACAAGAGGAATGAAAACATATCGCAACAAATATTTCTTAGATTTTAACGACGCTCTAATCTTTCTAAAGCACTTTCACATTTGGTCCTAACCACAATGAATGGGAAGTGCGGCTGCAGTACCGGCCTGAGCGGCACTCCGTTCTCTTTAGCAGAGGGTGAACTGAACTGGTAAAGTGACCTAGCAGATTCGGGACTTACAGGCAGGTTCTGGTAAAGAACCGTCACGTGCGTAGTTGCCCTCACATTCTTTTTAAAAAAGGAAGCAACACGCAAGCAGAAGAGCCATGTGTGAATGTGTGTATGCACATAAAAAATGAGGATATCACAGACTACCAGCTGAGTTCTAAATAAATACAACTGATATTGATCCTGGATAAGGTAGAATCTGAAGAGGGATTTCAATGAAGTGTCTGTATATTTAGAATAAGATTTTTTGACGTGGTGCTCATCCACGCACAGGCTTCTGGGAAATTTAGAATCCCTTTAATTATATGCAACATGTTGACATACATGGACCTAAGAGCGGCTTCCACATAGTAGGTTGTTTCTGTTGAGGCCCTTCTCTAAGAATGTGGCCTGCCAGGGTAGGAGAAAGGAAGTCTGGGTCCACAACTGCTTTCTTTTTCTTAGACAATGTGAGTACTGGACTCTGGACAGCCCTCAGGCCCTGGAGGTTTAATCACTCCATTACATCTGTGTTCAGCTCCCCATCTTTGGAATGCAAGGAACTGCTGGAGAGGAGCCCATTCTAACCACCGCCCCCCACTCCCTCGCTGCCCAAAGGAGCTCCAGCTGCCCGCCTCCTCCTGCTAAAAGAGAGGCAAGCCAAAGCAACCCTCCTACCAAGGGCTCTGAACACAGCCCACACCTCTCCAAGAAGGACTTCTGGCTAAAAAGGAGAAAGTCCTAAGGTGAAAAAAAGTGTGAAGGAATCTGCTATAGGTTTTGTGTAGACTCTTTGAGTTGCATTAGATTGTGTCATTTGCTGTGTATATTTCTAGATTTTCTTTTCACTTTACACATCACTTAATCTTTGTACCAGCTTAGCTCAGGTGATGGTTTTTGTCCTTTTACTGGTGAGAAAAAAGAGGCTCAGAGAGGCAGTTGCTTTCCCTGGACCTAGCAGTTGATGAGGCATGTATCTCCCTGGTTTACAGTCACAGTGGAAAGTCCCTAGGTGGTGCAGTTGGTAAAGAATCCACCTGCCAATGCAGGAGACTCAAAAGATGCAGGTTCGATCCCTCAGTGCAGATTTCCCCGAAGAAGAAAATGGCAACCCACTCCAGCATTCTTGCCTGGAAAATTTCATAGACAGAGCAGCCTGGCAGGCCCCAGTCCATGAGGGTGCAAAGAGTTGGACATGCACACACAGAAGGTCCCACAACCAATAGGACAATGATGGAACTTGCTTTTTATTTCTTATTCTCATAATTTTTCCAAGGAAAAAATTCTAACTGAAGATCAGGCATTATTATCAAAGATGCATGTGGCTGTATGATTTTAAGGAAAAGTAGAAAATGTTATTTATTAAGTAAATGTACTTTGTCCTCTGAACATACATTTGCAAAGCATTTAGTATGACATAGAAACATTTTAAAACTAATAAGAACCATAGATACTGAAATTTCTATATTAAGCTCACTGATCTCAAGAAAAAAAATATGAGAGTCTAAGCTGGAAAAAGTAACCAGATATTTAAAATATTTATATATTAGTTTTCAGTATCTTCCAGACCTTTGGAATAGTCATAGATTAACTTTTTAATGGAAAAAATGAAATGAATTAGGATTCATTCATTCTGTTCATGCTCTTCACCAGTAGCACTGATTTGGGTATCTACCCTGCGCCAGTGTTACAGGCTCAGTATTTGCGTTCCTTCAAAATTTATATGTTGCCGAGAATGGACTTCTGGTTGCCAAGGGGGAGGGCACTAGGGGAAGGATGGAGGGGGAGCTTAGGATTAGTAGAGGCAAACTATTGCATATAGGATGGAAAAACAAGGTTCTACTGTATAGCACAGAGACCTATTTCAGCATCGTGTGCTAAGACATTATGGAAAAGAATACGAAAAAGAAAATGGATATGTACCACAGAATCATTTTAGTGTATAGTAGAAGCTAACACAACATTTTGAAGAAACTCTACTTCAACAAAATATATTTTTAAAAATTAAAAAATCCATATGTTGCAGCCCTAACCCCCACCTTCCACACTGTGTGTTGGTGTATGGAGGTGGGGCCTTTGGAGACTATTCGGTTTAGATGGGCTCATGAGGGTGAGACACCCATGATGGGATTGGTGTCTTCTTAGAAGAAGAAGATGAAGCATCTCTGCCTCCATGTGCAAGCCTAGAAGAAAGTCCTGTGAGCCCACGGTGAAAAAGCAGCCCTCTACAAGCCAGGAAGTGGGTTCTTATGAGGAACCGAATCTTCTGGCACATTAATCTTGGGCTTTGCAGCTTCTAGAACTATGATAATAAATATCTGTTGTTTAAAACACCCAGGCTATGGTGTTTTTTAAATAGCAGCCTGAGCAGACTAAGACAGCCAGATATTGATATAAGCACTTTTACATATCAATTGACAGACTTTTTCCTTGACTGAACTTTAGTCTGACTCCTCTGAGCCTTCTGCCCTTGTTGGGTCTGCATCGTTCAGCATTAGCAAGAATTCAGCAAAGCCAGTTTAGTGAGAATCCCTTCTCGTCCTTGATATATTTAATACGATCACCCTTGAGACCTAATCAAATGCCTCATCTCACACACTTAATATCTGATCATCCTGGCCTGTCTTCAGGAAGAATTCGGTAAGTCGGTTTAGCAAGAATCTCCCTACCATCTGTATTTCCTCTTAGCAATATTCCATCCAGTGATGCCCTACCTCTGATCACTGGCTGTAAATTCCTAGCTGTATTCAGAGTTGAGTCTCATCTCTCTTCCTATGATAGTCTTTACACCTACTGTGATAGACCTAAATAAAGTCTCCTTTAACATTTTAACAAGTGTCAGTATGTTTTAAAGACAATTCCTTTAAGCTTCTAACAACATTTGAAGGTGGACATCATTATCCCATTTTACAGAAGAGAAAACTGAGAGCTAGAAGTATATTGCCACTTTTTAACAGTTAGCAAGTAAGTGATCATGCCAATATTTAAATCTGGACAGACAGCCAGTACAAAAATGTATGCCATCCTGCTTATTTTAGCTGGGTCTTTTCTTGGACCACACTCCTTATTTGCTTAGGGATTTTTTTCTTAAAGTGCCTTTCCATTCACCTGATATTCACAAGATTGTTCGTTGAATGCATTTCTCCTGGGAACTCTGGGTTGGCCCTTTCTATTTTTTTATTTTCTTTTTCTTTCTTTTTTTTATTTTTTTATTTTTACATTTTAAAATCTTTAATTCTTACATGTGTTCCCAAGCATGAACCCCCCTCCCACCTCCCTCCCCATAACATCTCTCTGGGTCATCCCCATGCACCAGCCCCAAGCATGCTGTATCCTGCGTCAGACATAGACTGGCGATTCAATTCTTACATAATAGTATACGTGTTAGAATGTGGGTTGGCCCTTTCTAATTACCTCTGTTTACCAATAACTCAGATATGCAGATGATACCATCCTTATGGCAGAAAGTGAAGAGGAACTAAAAAGCCTCTTGATGAGAGTGAAAGAGGAGAGTGAAAAAGTTGGCTTAAAGTTCAACATTCAGAAAACGAAGATCATGGCATCTGGTCCCATTACTTCATGGGAAATAGATGGGGAAACAGTGGAAACAGTGTCAGACTTTATTTTGGGGGGCTCCAAAATCACTGCAGATGGTGATTGCAGCCATGAAATTAAAAGACACTTACTCCTTGAAAGGAAAATTATGACCAACCTAGATAGCATATTGAAAAGCAGAGACATTACTTTGCCAACAAAGGTCCGTCTAGTCAAGGCTATGGTTTTTCCAGTGGTCACGTATGGATGTGACAGTTGGACTGTGAAGAAAGCTGAGTATTGAAGAATTGATGCTTTTGAAGTGTGGTGTTGAAGAAGACTCTTGAGAGTCCCTTGGACTGCAAGGAGATCCAGCCAGTCCATTCTGAAGGAGATCAGTCCTGGGTGTTCATTGGAAGGACTGATGCTGAAGCTGAAACTCCAATACTTTGGCCACCTCATGCGAAGAGTTGACTCATTGGAAAAGACTTTGATGTTGGGAGGGATTGGGGGCAGGAGGAGAAGGGGACGACAGAGGATGAGATGGCTGGATGGCATCACCCACTCTATGGATATGAGTTTGAGTGAACTCTGGGAGTTGGTGATGGACAGGGAGGCCTTGGCGTGCTATGATTCATGGGGTCGCAAAGAGTCAGGCATGACTGAGTGACTGAACTGAACTGAACCTATTGAGCATGATCCCTGACATGTTGGAAGTCCTCAACAAATATTTGCTAGTTTAATAAAAATGCATATTATCATAGCACTTGGGAAATATCAGGTGACCAAAACATATACCTGTTAAAATTGTTGAACTGATAGTTTAAGCAAAGGGTATAGCAGCTCTAATACAACTCTCTTCCTCAGCCCTAGCTTTCCCTAGTCTTATACTTTTTTTGTACAAAAAAAAAAAAATGTGGTGAGATTGAAAAAAGTGTCAGATTTGTTTAAATTTGCTCCTGACTCACTAATATGTATTAGGAAATGCCCCAGAACTTTTCTGAGGTCAAGACTGCTCTAGAGAAGTTTGTTCATTCCTTTGGCTCATATAAGTAGATGTGTATAAGGTCTGTATAGTCAAAGCTATGGTTTTTCCAATAGTCATGGACATATATGAGAGGTATATATGACCATATAGAAGGCTGAATGCCAGAGAATTGATGCTTTCCAACTGTGGTTCTGGAGAAGACTCTTGAGAATCCCTTGGACTGTAAGGATGTCCAACCAGTCAATCCTAAAGGAAATCAACTCTGAATATTCATTGGAAGGATGGATGCTGAAGCTCTAATACTTTGACCACCTGATGCAAAGAGCCAACTCCTTGCAAAAGAGAGCATCCTTAGATACTGGGAAAGATGGAGGGCAAAAGCTGAAGGAGGTGACAGAGTATGAGATGGTTAGATAGAACACCAGCTCAATGGACATAAACTTGAGCAAGCTCTGGGGGATAATAAAGGACAGGGTAGCCTTGGATGCTGCAGTACATGAGGTCACAAAGAGTTGGACATAATTTAGTGACTGAAAAACTGCAAAAGATTTGTTGAGTAAATGAGTTAAGTGTCCAGCATGAGAGGAAGAGGGAGTGGGCAGAGCCAGCTCCCTGGGAAGGAGTGGAGTTTTGTTATGAGGAACATACTTGATTGTCTCTCCTCCCAATTTTTCCTGCTCTTTAATGAGGCTGCATAGGATGTGGGTGCAGAGAGGACTCTGGGGTCCTGTAATTACCAGAAGACTTTTCTTATCAATCAGCTAATAAGACGTAGGAACAAATCAAACTGAGAGGCAATGGTCCATGATGCTTTCTACTTTTACAAATGCCCTGCTCTCTGCAGATAAATGAATGAAAGAGCTAATTCCAAAAGTAACTTCCAAGGTGAACTATTGTTGTTGTTTAGTCACTAAGCCATGTCTGACTCTTTGTGACCTCATGGACTATAGCCCACCAGGCTCCTCAGTCCATGGGGTTTTCCAGGCAAGAATACCGGAGTGGGTTGCCATGTCCTCCTCCAGGGGATCTTCATGACCCAGGGATGGAACCCGTATCTCCCATGTCTCATACACTGGCAGGTGAATTCTTTATGGCTGAGCCACCTGGGAAGCGCAAAGTGAACTATGCCGCTGCTCTGCTGCTAAGTCGCTTCAGTCGTGTCCGACTCTTCACGACCCCATGGACTGCAGCCTACCAGGCTCCTCCGTCCATGGGGTTTTCCAGGCAAGAATACTGGAGTGGGGTGCCATTGCCTTCTCCGAAGCTGCCAAATGAAATATGGAGAAATTAAGGGAAGCAGGATATCAGAGCAGAGAGGCCTCCAGCTGGACCCAGAGAGAGAAGGTTGGGGGAGTTAACTCAGGTCTTGAAATGCAGCTTCGATTGGTCAGAATTGCAAATGCCTTTTACACTGGCTGCCAGCATCCCAAATCCCTCCAGCCTTATGCTTCTAGAGCTGCACAGACACCAGATACCAATCAGTCAGTGGTCCTCAGATGTGGTTGTGTATTAGGAACCTCATTCTGATCTTAAAAGACCACATGAGGTCAGGAGACAGAGTAACTGGGAGAGGGC
Source organism: Ovis aries (assembly GCF_016772045.2). Classification (NCBI taxonomy): domain Eukaryota; kingdom Metazoa; phylum Chordata; class Mammalia; order Artiodactyla; family Bovidae; genus Ovis; species Ovis aries. Next base: position 106,681,471 of record NC_056059.1, read on the forward strand.
TTAACAGTGGGGATAGAGCATGCTGATAGAGGGCTGGTGTGACCAAAGAAACAGCGGCAGGATTCAGATAAAGCTGTCAGGCAGCAGGAAAGAATAGTGAGAAGGGAGCAAAGATTGTTTACAAGACAGAGGTAGGACATGAGACGAGAAAGGTTTCTTTCTTCACGTCACTGGACGTGGACTCCATTTTTAAGCATCAGGTAAATCCCAGACATAGGCACTTTTCACTATGTCTTTTTAATCTTCGTAAGGTATTCATCTATCCATGTAACACATACACACTTAGTGTCTTCTTTAGGAGCTCTTATGAGAAAAATCAAACAGACATACTCCCTCCTTTGTTCCTTTGCGGAAGATAAACCAAAATCAAATAAGCAAAAATTAATTCAAAAATCAAGCAAGTAAACAAAGAGAAGGAAAAAAAAAAACTCCACCAGAAATGAGTGTTATGAATGAGTAAGCGGTGTGATGGAAGAGAGGTTTTCAGTAGTTAAAACCGTGCTTATGATGTGTCTTAATATTCTCTGTTCTTTAGGCGAAGGTCCTTGGTTCTTTCAGAAATTTCCATGACCCTCATAGTGCATAGCAGAGCAGTAACCTGAAGACAGAAAACTCAAGGATGGGAGAGTTTGCTTTCTGGGTTTTGATATGAATCCCAAGTTGTATCCACCAGCTGGGAGATCTTAAGAACACTGTCTGTCTCCTTACCGTAAAAAATGGAGAGAGAAATTTTGTTTCACAAATGCGAATGTCTAGATTTAAAGGTGGCAAGTATGTGCTATTTCTACCATAGTTCTTGCTATATAGAGTGTGCTGCAAAAAGGTCTTTCCTTTATACCCTCCATGTGCATGTCTACAACTGAGCCCCATCATAGACACACAGACACACACACACGCACACACACACACACACACACACACACATCCCCGTTGAGACCCCAAAGGCAGGTCTGTTATTACTTTTAAAATAAAGTGCATCCATGTCCTGGCTATTATAAACAGAAACGAATTGCCAGTCCAGGTTCGATGCATGATACTGGCTCCTTGGGGCTGGTGCACTGAGACGACCCAGAGGGACAGTATGGGGAGGGAGGAGGGAGGGGGGTTCAGGATGGGGAACACGTGTATACCTGTGGCTGATTCATGTTGATGTATGGCAAAACCAATACAATATTGTAATTAGCTTCCAATTAAAATAAATAAATTTATATTTAGAAAAATAAAAGAAAGTGCAACTATTGGGGGCACACAAGGCAGCCCATTGATTTCTGGTTGGCTGTCCAGAAATTTATTTCCAGTAAAGTCACTTACTGAGCATTAATACTGCAGAGGCACCCTTAGGCAATCTCTTCTTCAAACTAGCAAATGTATGAATTTGTGAGACCCCCTGCCTGAGCTGCAGAGAACATAAGCCCTATTAGGAGAGTGGCTCGAAAGACTGCTTCACAGTCTGACGCACTTTTGTGGTTGATCCCCAAAGATTTATCATGAAGAGTAATAGAAGTGTCTGAGGTTACACAGACATTGTTTCTGAGTCCAGGGTTCCTAGCAATGAATGTTCTCTTAGGGAACTATTAGGGTCTTGGGAAAACCAGACCAGCTTACCCACACTCATGCTGGCCTGAACCCCTTGAAAAATGGGTGATGTGACCGCAAAGCAAGTCTGTATTAGGGCACCCCATCAAGACATTCCTTAAGACTGCTTTTCTTCCTACACAAGAAGTAAAGTTAGACGAGAATGAGTTAAGAACAAAAGTCGCCTTTCTCTGTTAGCCATTATTGACCTCTGAGTTTTGAAACACTGACATTTTTCAAATGTCAACTCAATGACAATGCCAATTGTCACTATCTGGGCATGAAATTCTACTGTAATTTTGCAAAGTGCCACCATTAGGAGTGAGTGACTGAAGAGGTACACAGGGTCTCTCTATAATATTCTTACAACTACGTGAGAGCCTATGATTATATCAGAATAAGAAATTTAATTTTTAAAAGTGATTAAGTGATTTAGAAGACTATATAGGGCTTCCCCAGTGATTCAGTGGTTTAAAAAAAAAAAAAATCTGCCTGCAATGCAGGGGATGTGGGTTTGACCCCTGGGTGGGGAAGATCCCCTGGGGCAGGCAACGGCAACCCACTCCAGTATTCTTGCCTGGGAAATTCCATGCCTGGAGGGTTACAGTCCATAGGGTCACAAAGAGTTGAGAAGGACTGAGTGACTGAGCATGCATGCAGGAGAATTATCAACCAGATACAATGTGTAGACCTTGCTTGGATCTTGATTCAAATGCACACTGTAAAAGGCATTTTGGGGTTAATCAGAAAAATATGGAGCCAGAATCAGATGGTATCAGAGAAACATTGTTTATTTTGTTAGAGGTAATGACATGTTACAAAAGTTTCCCTTTTTTTTTTTTTTAATGTCCTTCTCTGTTAGATATGTATGCTGAATTATGGATAGACTAAAAAGGCATTTGATCTGGAATTTGCTTTAAAGGACTTAAGGCGAGAGTGTGGGGTCAGAGAGATGGGTACATGGTGATTTGTTATCCATTCCTCTCTACTTTTGTATATTTTTAAAAAATTCTACGATTTAAAAAGCTAAAAAAATAAATAAACAGTCAGCCCAGGGCCAAGCACAGTGCATAGGTAAATTCAGCTCCAAGGGCTGAGATGAACCTGACTGGCTGGGCCTTCAAGGATGGAGAACAGAGGTTTCTCACAGACCACTGCCAGCAGAGAAGGTGCTGCTGCCCCCAGCATGCAGTACTAAAGAGGACCAGCCAAGTCAATTACATGATGGCGGCTCTAGTGTTGGCAACCAAAGACCTCGGGTGGGGCGTGGTGTCCTTGCGTGAAATGACCCGCAGGGCAGTGGCCTCCTATGTTCTCGGTCTTCCTGATAACAGGGACTACCTGCCTTGTGCAAAGCTAGTTCTCAAAAACCATCCATTAAGTGAATGCGTGGCAAGGAACTGTGGGGGCAACGGGGGAATACAATCTGAGTAAGGAAGACCCACAAGAGTGAGTTTAGATGGACTAGACCTTGCCCGGCAATGAACTCCAGTTAAGCAGGAGAAAAAGTGTGTACCAGAGAGATCGTGAGTGTGACTGACCAGTAGTATGTATGGTATCCTTTCTCATCCTCTCCCCTTTCCCTCCTTGTCCATAAAGTGGGAACCTGCCCTTCTTGTCCATAAAATGGAAACTCCAGTACTTGGTTCACAGTTTTCTGGTGAGCACTAATCGTGTGTGTCTGTGTGTGTTAGTCACTCAGTCATGTCTGATTCTTTGCTACTGCAAGGACTGTAGGCTGCCAGGCTCCTCTGTTCATGGAATTTTCTGAGCAAGAATACTGGAGTGGGTTGCTGTTCCATTTTACAGGGGATCTTCCTGACCCAGGGATTGAACCTGGGTCTCCCACATTGCAGGCAGATCCTTCACTGTTTGAGCCACCAGGGAAGCCCTAATTGGATAACAGCAATTTCCCTGAATGTTCGATTAACTTGCCTTTAATTGCATCTGGATTATTTTGACTCTGGGCAAGTCTCTTAGCATCTGCATACTTCAATTTCCTCATGTGTAAAATGTAGCTCTTAAGAACACCTACCCCAGAGGGTGTCTTAAAGTTAGATATTCCATGCCAAGTGCTTGGCACTGCACTTGACACTTAGGAAGTACCCAATAAGTGAAATAATTACCTTCAATAATTACCACCATTATTGCCATCATTAGCAAGATACCTAATGCTAGAGGAATCGACAAAGGGCAGCTCCCGTTTTTCCTCCCATTTCTTTGCACGCAGGACAGTACAGTAAGGTTTCTGTTTCATGGAATGTGACACCAAGTTTTGAGTTTTTGAAGAATTGAAGAATCCACATGACATGCTTAATCCTTGACTTGGTACAAGATACATATGGAAGCAAAAAAGCAAACAAACCCCAGCCTTATTAGTAATAGTTGTCAGTGCTTTTAATCCCCTGTGCAATGCTCTTCCCTTTATAGTATGTCCTGGATTTGCAGAAACAATTCCAATTTGATATATGCCTTGCCATTGAGAGAGCAAATGTCCAAGGGTTCCTTCCTGAAATCTGACTGCTGCAGTCACAGTTTCCAGTATCCAAGCCAGCTAAGTCACTTCAGCTTTGAATTTCAGTGGTAAAGGAAGGAAATCTGTTTATGTATAAAAACAGATGGCTGTGTTCTGGTCTAACAACTCATCAAGGGGAAAACACACATAGGTACACTCATACACATGAAGAACACATGCACACATATACACACATCCACGCACATGGACACAAACAGTAGAACAGCAAGACTGGCAGGCCTGTTCAGCCTGACAGTTGGGCAAATGGGCCTCCAGAGTTGAGATGGAAAGGAAGTAGTTGGAGGGCACATAAACTTGCAGGGGGTCTCTCCTGAACCCTTTCACTTCTTGTTTAAGAAGAGTAATGCTGACTTACAGGCACCTTTTGCTCCCTGGGGTGGCAAAGCCCTCTCTCTGTAGTTATTCTCAGAGACGCTGATTTTGTTGACTAAGGGAGGCTTGTTGCTCAACAAGCCCTGAGCTGAATATCTGTAAATTCATTGCAGCTAAGAAAGAGCCTCAGGTCTGAGAAGCAAGTGGCCAGAGTCCATGTAGATTGAATGCTTGTACTTGGAGGAAGGTAGGGTATGATGGAATCAGTGTCAGAAGATTTGGGGTCTGACTCTTATGAGCTCTATGGGTTTGGGCAAAACGCTCCCAACTCCCACCTAAAAAGAAATGGTTGAACACCTAGAATGGAGTCATGCTTGAAAAGTGCTTAGAGCAGTCCTCAGAACATGGCAAAAATTCAATAAATAGTGCCCTCGTGACTGCGTGCATGGTGCTATGCTATGTTACTGGGGAACTCGCAGTCTTTGAGGGTAAGGAGTCACTGATCATACAAAAAATAACAAATGCAACCAGAGAAATACAAGAAACACATGGAGCAACGTAGAAAAGGATTGGATCTTTCTTTGCAGAAGTGGGAAAATAAGGGCAGTTTTCCCAAGAATGGCAATATCTAAGCCGAGCTAGAAAACATCAGTAAGAGCTCAGTTGTATAGATTTAGCTTAATTCAGATGGAAGAAAGGGTCTGTTCAAAGCTCAGAAGTTTGAAATAATTTGGTCCCTCTGGGGAGTTCCAATGATGAAGAATGGTGCTGGGGAGAGAAATGGTGGGGAATAATGCTGCAAGGAAGTCAGAGCCAAGCCATGATCTCCATCCTTCCATTCCTCACAATGTATGTGACTCTAAAACTCCCCATCTGGGTCTTCTATTGACCATATCATTAGCTGGTCAGTGTTCATCTTGACCTTGCATGGCAGATGTTTACCGTCTGTCACTGGAGCCTGGGAGCCTGGCCTGGAGAATGCCAACTTCTTCCTTTACCTTTAAAACTGGAGAAGCCTCTGCCTTCTCTCTTCATGAGACTGTTCTCATGAAAACTGCAGAAGTCAAGACGGGAGTAGGGAACAATATTATCAGCCTCCTTCAGCGTGTGATGACCTGCCCTCTTCTCCCTTGAGTGGGTGCTGGTGGAAGCCCCCTCCTCTTCTTCTTCTGTTTGCCAGTTCACTCAGAATGTTCCATGCTGGCTCTTCCTCTCTCCTTGCTCTCTGCTTTCTGATTGAACACTTGAGATTCTCTTCCCCTACAACTGGCTAATTTCTATTCAAGTTTCTGTTTAAAATTTTAGTTTTAATTTGGGTTTGGTAGATGCAAACTATTACATAAGGAATGAATAAACAATAAGGTCTTACTGTATTGCACAGGGAACTATATCCAGTCTCCTGGGATAAGCCATAATGGAAAAGAATATTAAAAAAAAAGAATGTATATGTTTAAAACGGATTCACTTTTCTGTACCACAGAGATTGGCGCAGCACTGTAAATAAACCCTTTCTGTTGTTGTTGTTCAGTTGCTAAGTCATGACTGACTCCTTTGTGACCCCACGGACTGCAGTCCACCAGGCTCTGTTGTCCATGGGATTTCCCAGGCAAGAATATGGGAGAGGGTTCCACTTCCTTCCCCAGAGGATTTTCCAGATTCAGGGATCGAACTTGAGTCTCCTGCATTGCAGGTGGATTCTTTTACCACTAAGCTGCCTGGGAAGCCCCAAGTAAACTATACATCAATTAAAAAGAATGTCAATACAGAAAGCACACAGAAATGAACACTTTTAAAAAAATAACGAAATGAACTTCTCGGTCCTCAGAATACAGCTTACAATTTGGAGCATTACCCTGAGTCTCAGAAGCCACTGGGAGTAAGCTATGAATATAGGAACATCAGTTATATCTGAATATTGTGTTGATGGTCCTGACCAGCATGAAAGTCAAGACCATAAAGCAAAGTGTATAAAGACTGGAAAGGAAGAAACAAAACTCTTTTTATTAACACAGATAATATGATTGTCTACATAGAAAAACTTAAAAATCAAAAGACAGAATTTTTTAGGATTAAAAAGTTAGTAAGTTTCCTGAATACAAAATCCATATGCCAAAATGAGTTGAAGGCCATATACAGAGTTTGAAGATGTAATTTTAAAATCTTAGATTTTTAATAGTCAGACACATACACCATCTCTATCTATCTATCTGTCCATCTAAGCACATAAGACATAAAACACTTGGGAAAAAGTTCAGTAAACTTTATGTAAGCCCATTATGGTGAAATTACAAAAACCTTTTGAAAGATACTAAATAGCCGACCGGATGAATAGGAAGACTCAATATTATAAAGATGTCTTACATCTCCCCCGATTGAGCTATAGCTGTAATGTAATTCCAATGAAAATGTCAATAGGATATATCATAGACTTTGACAAGCTAAAACCCCAAGTCTAATTGGAAGTGCTAAGGTCAATAATAGTCAAGACAAAGAAGAAAAATGGGTTGTGTGGCCTTTCGTCTGCAGATGTTATGAATTACTGTAAAGTTAGGGTAATTAAGTGATGGCGACATTAGACATAGGCAAATTGACAACCATCAGAATAAAGGGATCGCCAACAGCCCTGACGAATATGGAAACCTGATTTACGGGAAACTTGGTGCAGCGAATCAGTGGACAAAGGAGAGACATCTCAAAAAATGGTGCTAGGACTCTGGGTTGTCAATAGGGGGAAATAAATTGAACCCCTAAATCTCCCTATACATGAAAATCAATTCCAGGAGGATCAAATATGAAAGATGAAACTGTAAAACATTTAGACGACAACAAAGGAAAAAGCCTGTATGTTTCTAAGCAGAGAAAGACTTCTTAAACAAGACACAAAATGCAAACACAGGAGTAATGGCACAAGAGACCAACAGAACTAAAATTTTGTAATTTGAGAACTATTTGGATTCTGCCACTCTCTGGGCAAACTTGTGACACTTAGACTGGGGAAGAGGGCTTCTGAGAAGCACATAAACTGCATCTCATACATAGAGATTGTGAAAGCTATTATGCTTTGTTACAAAGCAATTAATCAACACTTACCAATGATTAAATAGTTTGTCAGTTTGCACTGAGAGCATTTTAGTTGCGTAAGAATGTGCGTGCTTAATCGCTCAGTCATGTCCAACTCTTTGTGACCCCATGGACTGAAGCCCACCAAGCTCCTCTGTCCTTGGGGATTCCAGGCAAGAATACTGGAGAGGGTTGCCATGCCCTTCTCCAGGGGATCTTCCCAACCCAGGGGTAGCACCAGGTCTCCTGCATTGCAGGCAGAATCTTTACCAATTGAGCTACCAGGAAGCCCGCATAAGAATAGGAAGAACATTATATTCTTTTTGAGTCTACACATATTTACATTAATTTAATTAACACACAAGGTTAACTGAGATAAGATTATATTACAGCTCCAATGTTTACAAATTGATGCACTGGTAAGCATGCTACTGACCCATCTGCTGCTGCTGCTGCTGCTGCTAAGTCACTTCAGTCGTGTCTAACTCTGTGCGACCCCATAGACAGCAGCAGCCCACCAGGCTCCCCCGTCCCTGGGATTCTCCAGGCAAGAACACTGGAGTGGGTTGCCATTTCCTTCTCCAATGCATGAAAGTGAAAAGTGAAAGTGAAGTCACTCAGTTGTGTCAGACTCTTCACGACCCCATGGACTGCAGCCTACAGGCTCCTCTGTCCATGGGATTTTCCAGGCAAGAGTACTGGAGTGGGGTGCCATTGCCTTCTCCAACTGACCCACCTAGTATGTAATATAAATGTAGATTTATCAATTACTGTATCAAAACTGATTTTCTTTAAATATTTGTGGTCAGTGCACACTGTAGCTAGATTTGTCTATCTTTGCCTTAGTTAATAGTATGTTTCTATTAATTTTTATTTTAAAATATTTATTTCACAGAAAATAATTGATATATATATATATCCTAAAGCTAAGGATAAATTTGGCAAAAATGGATCAATAATACATCCTAGAGATTGCAATACAGTCTGTGCCTTTTGGGACTGATTCTAAAGGCTTGAAAATGTTTCTTCAGTCAAAAATTTGCCAGTGACGTAAGTTTGCCTGCAGTTTACTATAAATTTCAGCATATTTGGTAAAACTTTCAAAGGTATTCTGCAAATATCAGAAAAATGACTGAAGGGTAGAAGACACTTAGACCTTTTCATCCATTGCTTTGAAAGGAGTGTCAGGTCTTGGTGAAAAGGATGCAAGCATTCAAACTTTGTTCTTTACATTATTTTCTGTAAAGCAAGACCAGCATTTTTTGTTATTTCAACCCTGCCATTCTTCTTTAAAATTTGACTCTTTTTCCTATGTAAGTGTTCCTAGTTTGCAATTAGTTTCTATTCTAATTATGTTCATCTAAAAAAAATTTCATATAGCTGTCATTGTCTATTTTATTTAAACTCAATTTTATTTTATTTTATTTATGTTTTTGGTTGCCCTGATTCTTCGTGGAGGCATGGACTCTTCCTTGTGGTGTGAGAGCTTCTCTAGTTGTGATCCACAAGCTCCAGATCATGTGGACTCAGTTCCAATACCTGCCTTTATTGTTCTGCAGCATGTGGGATTTTAGCTCCCCATCCTGGGACTGAATCTGCATCCTCTGCACTGGGAGGCATATTCTCTACCATTAGGCCAAAAGGGAAATCCTTGTGAGTGACTATTTTAAATCTACTGCTCAAACACAGGAATATGTATCAAAGCACCAGTGTTAGAGGTATAAACTTCTCCTAAAACAAGATTGAAAAATTTCAGAACATAACGTCTTATTCTTTTATAGTAACAAATGCATGTAATTGAGTTTGTGTTTTGGGGAGTTTGCTATACAAATGAACAAATGAGAGTTTTCCAAATTAACCTCAATATACATTTATTTTTAATTTATCAGAGGATAGCTAGTAAAAAATGTATTGCTATTAAGCGTATGTATATGTTGTTAAAAACCAGCATTAAATATAACAATTTTTAGAACATAGACCAATAAAATATATTTTTTCAAGAAGAAATATTTTATCACTGACCTTGGTGAGTTGCTGGCATTCAGTGACACAAAAAAAGCAAATGAACTTTAGTTTGCTCTATCATTCTTATAAATTCTCTGTATATAACATGTCATTTTATGCTTTGTCCTCTGAGAGACCACTTTCACTTCCTAAGCTTGGTTTACCAGTCTGCACAATATTAAACAAAATAACCATAAGATATACAGATATTTATATATTGAATTTTTAGCTATTTAATTCAATGTAGGTCGTGAATCTTTCGATTAAAGTCCTGCTTTGGAATTCTTCACATCTGGTGAGCCTGAACCAAAAGCAGAATGTCAATTTTGCCACCTCAAAATTTCACAAGGATTAAAAAAAAAAGTCCCCAAATCATGTATAATATCCATGATAAATCACTTTCAAGTGAGACATAAAAGGAATGTAGAGTAGGAAGAAAAGAAGAAAGTGTGTTTTGCATTTTCTTTTGTTGTTGTTGTTGTTTTAAAGAGGTACCCACAAGGATCTGGCTTCACCACGGGCTTCGGAAGGCTTTCATGTTCTCTAGTTCAGCCCTGGGGCTCTGCAGAGTCCCAGAGGGAGAAACTGCCTTTGTGCCCAGTCACTCCTCAGATTTTTCACTTTCACCTATGCTTTTGACCTCTGCAAATTCCTTACTTTCTTACCAGCTGAGAGAATGATTAAAATTATTTTCAAAATATTTTTCTCTCTTACCCAGCTTTTAAGTTGTTTGCATTTGAAAAGTCATTCAGGGCACCTACTCTGCCATCCCTCTGGACATTGATAGCTTCTGAAGAATGTTCTTTTCTTTACTTCTTCCAGCATGACTCTCTGATGTCCACAAGTGGCTCCTATCACTGCTGTCCTCTGAGCTTTGTGCACTTCCTCTTTCATAGCAGGTCCTTATAATATTTGTCTCTCTTTTCCAACAAACTTGTCAGCTTTCTGAAGCCGTTCTGCATTGCTCTCTGTACTGGCCCCAAAGCTTCACTTGGATATATTCAAGGTGCCTCTTTCTTTCTTGCTTCCTTTCTTTCCCTACTCAATTCTCCTTTCTCAGCCCCTTTTTCTTTATTCATTCTTTCAGTAAATATTTAATGAGAGTCAACTGACCTATTTAAACAAGCAGCTAAAATACAATATCTTAAGTATCATAGTCCCCTTCATGGATCACAGCCTTATTTTGGCGAAGTGGTTCACATAACTCAATGAAGCTATGAGCCAGGCCATGAAGGTCCACATTACTTTGCCAACAAAGGTCCATATATTCAAAGCTATGGTTTTCCAGTAGTCATGTATGAAGAAAGCTGAGTGCTGAAGAACTGATGCTTTTGAACTGTGGTGCCGGAGAAGACTCTTGAGTCCCTTGGACTGCAAGGAGATCCAAGCAGACAATCCTAAAGGAAATCAGTCCTGAGTATTCATTGGAAGGATTGATGTTGAAGCTGAAGCTCCAATACCTTGTCCACCTGATGTGAAGAGCCTGGAAAGCCTGGCTGCAACCCATGGGGCTGCAGAGTCAGACACGACTTAGTGAGTGAACAACAAGAAAGTGTTACGGTATGAGAATTATAAGATGACATAGATGTGTGTGTGGGGTTATCCTGAAGCTAAACTTGAGCAGTTTAGGGAGGATCCAAGAAGACTTTATACATTTCCCACAGCAAATATCCACGCATTAATACTTTTTTTTTTTTTTTCTACCTCTCTCCCTTTCTCACTGTCTTCTTTCCCTTTATATTCTCCCTGGAATCATCTCCCAAAGAAACCACCTAGATCGAACACTTGCCTCAGGCTTTGCTTTTAAAGAAAGCCAGGTGAGTAAATGGATAGACCATTGTTCCAGCCTTCCCAGTCTTTGACTCTAGTGTGACTTTTTAGTCTCAGATCTTACTGTTACCTCCTTCATTTTCACCAAGTTTTTCAAAGTAAACTTCTGAGAGAGAAGCTTATTTTTCCCAAATCCTCTTTCCTAGACCAGACTCTTCTTCCAATCATCATAAGCCTATAGACTGGCTATTTCAGGGTAGGGCCCATTTTCCCACCCCAGTTCAATCCACTGTGGTTGGCCGCAGAGGGTACAGAGGGCTGACCTCAGTATCTACTAGCAGAGAAATGATGTGGCAGGCACTCATGGAATTCTCCAGGCCAGAATACTGGAGTGGATAGCCTTTCCCTTCTCCAGGGGACCTTCCCAACTCAGGGATCAAACCCAGATCTCCCTCATTGCAGGCAGATTCTTTACTAGCTGAGCCACAAGGGAAGCCCAAGAATTCTGAAGTGGGTAGCTTATCCTTTCTGCAGCAGATCTTCCAGATCCAGAAATCAAACCAGGGTCTCTTGCATTGCAGGTGGATTCTTTACCAACTGAGCTATCAGGGAAGCCCCAATAATATCTGAGTTCAGTTCAGTTCAGTCACTCAGTTGTGCCTGACTCTTTGTGACCCTGTGGACTGCAGCACTCCAGGCCTCCCTGTACATCACCAACTCCCGAAGCTTACTCAACTCATGTCCACTGAGTTGGTGATGCCATCCAACCATCTCATCCTCTATCATTCCCTTCTCATGACTTCAATCTTTCCCAGCATCAGGGTCTTCTCAAATGAGTCAGTTCTTCTCATCAGGTGGCCAAAGTATCGGAGTTTCAGCTTCAGCATCAGTCCTTCCAATGAATATTCAGGACTGATCTCCTTGAGGATGGACTGGTTGGACCTCCTTGCAGTCCAAGGGACTCTCAAGAGTCTTCTTCAGCACCACAGTTCAAAATCATCAATTCTTCAGCACTCAGCTTTCTTTACAGTCCAACTCTCACATCCATATGTGACTATTGGAAAAACCATAGCTTTGACTGAACAGATACTTGTTGGCAAATTTATGTCTCTGCTTTTTAATGTCTAGATTGGTCATAACTTTTCTTCCGAGGAGCAAGTATCTTTTAATTTCATGGCTGCAGTCACCATCTGCAGTGATTTTGGAGCCCCCCAAAATAAAGTCTGTCACTTTCCATTGTTTCCCCATCTATTTGTCAAGAAGTTACTGAACCAGATGCCATGATCTTAGTTTTTTAAATGTTGAGTTTTAAGCCAACTTCTCCACTCTCATCTTTCACTTTCATCAAGAGACTCTTTAGTTCTTCTCCACTTTCTGCCATAAGGGTGGTGTCATCTGCATATCTGACGTTATTGATATTTCTCCCTGCCAATCTTCATTCTAGTTTGTGCTTTATTCAACCTGGCATTTCACATGATGTACTTTGCATATAAGTTAAATAATCAGGGTGACAATATACAGCCTTGATGTACTCCTTTTCCTATTTGGAACCAGTCTGTTGTTCCATGTCCAGTTCTAACTGTTGCTTCTTGACCTACATACAGATTTCTCAGGAGGCAGGTCAGGTGGTCTGGTATTCCCATCTTTTTAAGAATGTTCCACAGTTTGTTGTGATCCACACAGTCAAAGGCTTTGGCATAGACAATAAAGCAGAAGTAGATGTTTTTCTGGAACTCTCTTGCTTTTTCAATGATCCAGCAGATGTTGGCAATTTGAACTCTGGTTCCTCTGCCTCTTCTAAATCCAGTTTGAACATCTGGAAGTTCCTAATTTACATACTGTCGAAGCCTGGCTTGGAGAATTTTGAGCACTTCTTTGCTAGTGTGTGAGATGAGGGCAACTGTTCGGTCATTTGAATATTCTTTGGCATTGCCTTTCTTTGGGATTGAAATGCAAACTGATCTTGTCCAGTTTTGTGGCCACTGTTGAGTTTTCCAAATTTGCTGGCATATTGAGTGTAGTGCTTTCACAGCACCATAATACATACCGGCAGAGAAATGAGGGTAGCAGGCAGTCTGAAAATTAGTATGAATTGAATTCTTTCAACAGTACTAAAGTAATATTGTTCCACTATCAGATGAGAAAAGTGAAAGTGAAAGTTAAGTCACTCAGTTGTGTCCAACTCTTTGTGACCCCATGGACTGTAGCCCACCAGGCTCTTCTGTCCATAAGATTCTCCAGGCAAGAATACTGGAGTGGGTTGCTATTTCCTTCTCCAGGGGATCTTCCTGACCCAGGGATCAAACCCAGGTCTCCCATATTAGAGGCACACGCTTTAACCTCTGAGCCACCAGGGAAGCCCCAAACTGAGGTTCAAAGAGGTTAAGTGATCAGTTTAAGATTTCACACACGTTAATGGTGGTGTCTAGGTTTACATCCCAAACTTTCCAACCCCAGCATTGTTTTTACTATACCACAGTGTATATATAGCCTGAATGGTCCAGCATCAGCAGATTAGATGTAAAACCAATATGCCTGTTTTATGTTAATTGTAATATGTGACAAAGTAAATTATTTTCTGAAATAAGCTCATGCCTGTCTTTTACTGTTTTCATTTTGAGAGCATAAAAGTCAAAATATATAAGCAAACAATTGCATCTTTGTAGTGGAAACAGGAAGATTAGGGGCTAAGTGGTGGGCAGTGGATAGTTTGTCTTAGAATTTCATAGGTAATTGGTGACATAGTTGGGCTCTTAACAGGAGATATTATAGTCAGAAGGGGCTATAAATCTAAAGCCTGTCTCACTTAGAGTGGACATTTCATCACATCACTGTGAAAGCTGTAAGCAAAAAGCATGTCTGTAAGATTCCCCCTTGACCCAATATCTATTTTTGTGATGGGAAGCAATGGCTCTTCAAAAATACACAGAATGCCTGGCAGGGCATTTATTGTTTCAAGTGGAAAGGGAATGTATTGCCTCAGTGCAATAGAAGACCCCAGTAGGGTAAATAAACTTCACATTTGTCTCTAGTCAGGATCAAATGAGGCTTCCCTGATGGCTCAGAGAGTAAAGACTCCACTTGCAATGCAGAAGACCTGAGTTTGATCCCTGGGTCAAATAGCACCATCAGGATTCAGCTCTTCTATCTTTTAGCCCTGTCTTTGATTGGTAAAATTTTAGTCTCTATCAGATAGAAGCAGCCATTTCAGTCCCCACCCACTTTCAGGTTTCAAGTCTATAGCATCAGAGCAAAAGGCTATTTGCTAGGAGCCTTAGCACAGGTCTCCGTGAATACTGTTGAGTTCTGGGTAATGGCTTGCCCATCCCTGAACCAATCATTGTGATGAAAGAAATTAGGTTGCCTGATTGGCTGCACCTGATTCCCTGGTTTGGATACAGTGTTGGATTTACCTAAAACACTCCAATGAAGAGTGACAGGAGATGGAACCCCTAACAAAATCAAGATCCTTTTATCACAGGAAAAGAATAAACTCTTGATGGCCCCAATAGATAGGCTTTCCAGGTGGTGCTATTGGTAAAGAACCCTCCTTCCAGTGTAGGAAACATAAGAGACGTGGGTTTGATCTCTGGGTCAGGAAGATCCCCTGGAGGAGGGCATGGCAACCCACTCCAGAATTCTTGCCTGGAGAATCCCATGGACAGAGGAGCGAGGTGGGCTACAGTTCATAGGGTTGCAAAGAGTCTGACACTACTGAAGCGACTTGCCATGCACACATGACCCCAATATATGCACACGCATACATACAACAAGCATCCCTTACATAACTAACTTATGTTATCCTCACAAAGAAAGCTGTGGTTCTGATGCACTCGGATACAAACATGTTCAAAAACTTGTTGGATCTGAGCTGTTTTCAGATACTAAAACTAATTAATGGGCTGACAGATTCTGTAGGTAGAATTTAAAAGGCCAAGGGTTCAAACAACCAAGGGGAATCTGGATTGCTCTTCTAACGCCAATCTGGCAAATTCCTATTCATTCCTCTATCCTAGTTTATTTTCTATCTTCTCTGTGAAGCATTCTCTCATTCTCTAATCAAGGTCCTTTCCTTTCATAATTATAGTGGTTATTGATAGTTCTGCAAAGAAGGTTGTTGCATAACGTTTTCGATCATTCAGTTGTGTCTGACTCTTTGCGACCCCATGGACTGCAGCATGCCAGGCCTCCCTGGCAGATTTAGTTCCAGGCCACCACAATAAAGTGAATATTGCAATCAAGTGAGTCACAGGAATTTTTCTTTCCCAAAACATATTAACATTATGTTTACTATACAGTGTATAAGTGCTATGTAATACATTATGTCTAAAAAAAAATGTGTATACCTTAATTAAAAATACTTTAGTGATAAAAAATACTAACCACCATCTGAGTTTTCAGTGAGTCATAATAGTTTTGCTGGCAGAAGGCCATGATGTCAATGACTGCTGACTGCTCAGTGTGGTGGTTACTAAAGGTTGGGGTAACTATGACAATTTCTTGAGCTAAGACAAAATAAAGTTTACTGTATCAGTTGACTCTTCCTTTTACTATAGCACTTCAGGGCCATTGTAGGGTTATTAATTGGTCTAACTTCATTATTACTGTGTCTCAGGGAATAGAGAGTCCCGAAAGGTAGAGAGAGACAAGGAATAGCAAGTTGGTGAGCAGACAGAACACACACACCGCATTTGTCAATTAAGTTCACGGTCTTCTAAGGGCACATTTTGCACCATCTCAAAACAGTGACAATGGTAACATTAAGAAGACTGATTACAGATTATTATAAAAGTATAGTAAAAATGAAACGTTTGAAATATTGTGAGAATTATCAAAATAAGACAGAGATACTTGGTAAGCAAATGCTATTGGAAAAAATGATGCCAATAGGCTTACTCAATGCAGGGTTCACACAAACTCTCAATTTGTGAAAACAAAACAAACAAACAAACAAAAAAACACGGTGTCTGTGAAGAGGAATAAAATGAGATGTGCCTGTACACATTCTTGTCAAGAAAATGAGGAACATTATCCAGAGGAGATCACATATTAAGCCACAGAATAAGTCTAAACAAACTTAAGAGGAACAAAATTACACCAATTATATTTTTTGACAGTAACTGAATGAAGCCAAAAATTAATAACACTAAGAAAATAGAAGAATTCATTAGCATGTGGAAACTACACAACAGATTCTTGAACGACCATTGGGTCAAAGAGAAAAAAAATGTAAAAGGGAATTTAAGAAATATCTCAAGACAAATAAAAATGAAAACACAACATTCCAAATCTTATGGGATCCAGGGGAAAAAAGTATTAAGAGGGAAGTTTATAGTTGATAGAGATGAACATTTACAGTTAAAAGCAAGAACGGTCTCAAATAAACAACCTATTTTACACCTCAAGGAATCAGAAAAAGAGAAACAAATTAAGCCCCAAAATAGTAGAAGAAATGAAATACTAAAGATTAGAGCAGAAATAAGTGAAATAGAGAACAGGAAAACAATTTTAAAAATCAACAAAACTAACGGTTTCTTGAAAAGATAAAGAAAATCCACAAATCATTAGTTTTCCATACGTATGGATGTTCTTTGTCTTATAGACCTCTGTATGGTCACACTTGCCCAGGATAGGACCCCAACAAAGTCTTCACATGAGTTTACTAAGCAAATTGAATGAGACACAACACCCAGCATAGCCCTGACATGTTGTTAAGTATCCAACATGCTAAATGCATTGAGCACAAATTTCCCTGGAACAAAAGGCTCTGCTTGTTTATTGGTGGAAATATAATGATGTTTATTTTATTTGACATGCAATGATGAAATAGATACATCAATAGTCAAACCTCAGACATCTTGTTTACCTAAAGTTGTCTGTCTGTCTCCACAGCCCCAGAGAATGGTTCTGAGAGATTCTCCTTAGAGAAGAGTGTAGGCTGCTGCACATACTTTATTCTGATTTATTTCACCTTCAAAGACTCATTTATGGCTGATTTCTCACTTCAGTAAGGTTGTCAATGAGCGTGTACAGGATCATACGGAGCCCAGGAATTTCAACCTGAAGTCACACATACAACAAAATGCTTAAAAACACAGTCATTGTCATCACAGACACCCAGGCTAGGTCCTGACATTTCAGCACATTAATGAATGCCCACAGTGTTCATTCCTCTAGGATTGTTTCTTGTCACCCTTGAACTCTAATTTGTTTATGTGTAAAAGAAAGGAAAAAAATCATACCTAAGTCATGGGAAATTTAAGGAAAAGAGCATTAAGCTATGACAAACCTAGATAGCATATTAAAAATCAGAGACATCACTTGGCCAACGAAGTTACATATAGTCAAACTACTGGTTTTTCCAGTAGTTATGTATGGATGTGAGAGTTGGACTGTAAAGAAAGTTGAGCGCCAAAGAATTGATGCTTTTGAACTGTGGTGTTGGAGAAGACTCTTGAGAGTCCCTTGGACTGCAAGGAGGTAAAACCAGCTAATTTTAAAGGAAATCAATTCTGAATATTCATTGGATGGACTGATGCTAAAGCTGAAGCTCCAACACTTTGGCCACCTGATGCAAACAGCTGACTCATTGAAAAAGACCCTGATGCTGAGAAAGATTGAGGGCAAGAGGAACAACAAAGGATTAAGTAGTTGGATGGCATCACTGATTCAATGGACATGAATTTGAGCAAACTCCAAGAGATGATAAAGGACAGGAAAGCCTGGCATGCTGCATTTCACAAAGAATCAGACATGACTTAGCAACTGAACAACAAAGAAACCTCTAATCTGGGCTTAATAAAAGTCACCAAGCTAGGAACACACATATGGTTTCATCCTCATTTGTGTCTGACTCAGTGACCTTATGGACTGTAGCTCACCAGGCTCCTGGGTTCTCTAGGCAATAACACGAAAGTGGTCTGCCATTTCCTCCTCCAGGGTATCTTGCTGACCCCGGTATCTAACCTGCGTGTCTTGTGTCTCCTGCATTAGCAGGCAGGTTCTTTACCGCTTGGGAAGCTAGGAATGCACAAAGTAAGAAAGAAAGAAAAAAACAAAAACTTAAGGAAGATTACCAAGTGAAATTGTCTTAGGTTAAACAGATAATTTGATGTATATCTCTTTTGCAAGGTTTTTTCTTCCCTTTGTCATGTTTAACATTAAAAACCAAGCCCCTGATCCTGGTACACACATCTGTCCACCATTTGGCTTGGTGGCCCCACTTGCCTCATCTCTTACAATAGCTAACTCCTTTTTTTAACAGTGAAAACATTGACATGGTTACATCATGATTAGGTCATGTCATTCCATCTCCCTGGAACTCCTTCCTCCTCCTCTTTGCTAGATGAGAAATTCCTCCTCAGTGCCCAAGTCTCAGCTCAGCCTCCATTTTCTCCACCTTCTCCAACATGAGTTCCAAGACCCTGCTCTGTGCTCCCAGAGCACATTGGATAGGATTCTGGCAAAATGCTCTCAATTTTGTGCATACCTACATATGCTTCCCAGGTGGGAAAGAACCCACCTGTCAATGCAGGAGACTTAAGAGACACAGGTTTGAACCCTGGGTCAGAAGAATCCCCTAGAGAAAGGAAGTGGGAGCCAACACCAGTATTCTTGCCTGGAGAAGCCTATGGACAGTGAGGCCTGGCAATCTGTAGTCCATAGGGTCACAGAGCGTCAGACATGACTGAAGCAACTTAACACTTACACATGTATGTATTATTTCTCAAACTGGATTATAAGATCTTCCAGAGAGGTGCCCAGGGCTGCTTCTTTTTCACATCCCTGGGGCATAGCATACCTGCTGGTGATAACTGGAACAAAAGAGCCTCAGTGACATTGGCTGCTTGAACTTTTGCAAAGGCAAGTTTGGTCTGGCTACCTGATTTTAGTCAAACACCAGGTTTCACCCAGGGCTTTCCTGGTGGCTCAGATGGTAAAGAATCTGCTTGCAATTCAGGAGACTGGGTTGCTAAGATCCCCTGCAGAGGGCATGACTACCTACTCCAGTATTCTTGCCTGGAGAATTCCGTGGACAGAGGAGCCCGGTGGGCTACAGTCAAGGAGGTCGCAAAGAGTTGGACATGACTGAGCCACTAACACTTTCACTTTCTAGTTTTACTCAGGCTTGAGTGATGCCACAGAGCTTGCCGGTCACTTCTCGGATGGACCTTGGATGCTGTTATCCCCACAAGAGAGAACAAGCTCTGGGAACAGAGTCACACTGAAGCAGCTGAGCAGGAAACTACCATGGTAAAGTATTTATTCGCTTGGAGAAAGCATGTGGCCAATATTTCCTGTGGCCAGACTGGAGAGTCTCTTTGGGACCTTGAGCTGAGAGCTGTGGCAGCTTGCTTGGAAGCCAGTAAAGGAAAATGTCATTAATTAATGACATCCCCTTTCCACCCTCGGAAGTGTGGCATTTGGAATCAGACTGACGGGAATTTTAATTTTCATTTCAATCTTCACCTATGTGACCTTGAAAAAATTACTTAACTTTTCTAAGCCTCCATATTATCTTCATCTGTGAAACAGGAATAACTGTACTTTCCCAAGAGGGTATGTTGTGAGAAATCTGGACAGACTACAGTATAGAGTATATAGCGTCTAGAGTTTCAAATATTTAGAATATAGTTTCTGGAGGAGCTTGGCTCACAGGATCCTTGACTCAACAGCAACAGTTGTTACTGAGATAAACCAGCTTATGACGAGTTACTTGAGTCAGGCAGGGCATCTTCTGTGCTGAGATCACAGATTCCATGTAACTAACTCCCTCTTTTCAATACTCTATCACTCTCCAAAACATGAATGCATTGCCAGATTAATACTTCTCAAGACAGCTGTGTCATTACATGTCTGTGTAAGGTCTTCAGTCACATCTGACTCTTTGTGACCCCATGGGCTCTAGCCCCCCAGGCTCCTCTGTCCATGAAATTCTGCAGGCAAGAATGCTACAGTGGATTGCCAATTCCTTCTCCAGGGGATCTTCCCAAGCCAGGGATCAAACCTGGGTCTCCCACACTGCACACAGACACTTTACCATCCGTCATTGCATGGGGTCTCCTTGAAGTTGGCAGACCCAAAAATTATGAGCCCTAAATGCAAGCAGATTATTTCTGGGTTCTTGGCAAATGGCTAACCTCATGCAGCAATGAAATTCTATAACTTCCCACTTGATGATGAGACTTCTTGACTTTCTATCCTTGACAATAATCCTCACTTTTCCTATATTGTCTTCCAGATTTTTTAACATGGTTTATAAAGCCATCTACCTTCCCATCCTTAGGACTTGGTATAATTGTTTCCTCTGCCTGGAGCTTTACCATTTGCTCATCTCAACTCTCATCCTTCAGGTCATGAGTTATCTGCCCTTATGACCACCTCATGGAGGCTTCAGCAACCCTCGGTAGGTATAGGACTCAGCGAACTTGTTTTTTCCATCACTTATCATGCTTTATAGTACTTTTGGATTAAATCCCCAAACGTGGTTTAATCCGAGCCACTCCCCTTGTGCTCCAGGCACCAACACTAATAAAGGGGAAAAAAAAATCCAATTTAATTGACCTAGCCATATTCACACCCTCATAAAGCAGATATTCTTGTTTTTATATTAATTTTCTTGTAGCTCTTTTACCTCTCATGAAAATTGGGATGGTAACACCTTCCAGAGATAATTTCTTTGGCTCTTTGAGAACAAAATATAACCCTACAAAAAGAGAGGATCCCTGCATCCGTGTTATGTTTCTATAACGTTCTAACCAGGTAGGTTGTCTAACATTCAAGTCTCTTGGTTCTTTTGTAAAACACAGAGAGAAATCTTCCCTCCCTATTTCTTGGGCTTTTTAAATGGATCCAAAGAGAACAAATAATATTAGAACATGATGTGCAGAATTCTGATGTAAATGTGAGTAGTGCCTGTAACTAACACACCTTGTCTCGGGGAAAGGAGAAAACTGAGTCCTCATAGCGGATTTTCTAACAAAGTTCAGATTCCCAGGGAAGATTGGGAAGTGGGACATGGATATTTTAGTGAATATATTTATAAATCACCTGGCTAGAGATGTAGTTTGGGTGGGGAGGGTGTGGGGGAGACATTCTGAAAAGCTGATTTGGTCTCAAATCTCAGGTCTAAAGGTGCTGGGATGGGATGAGAAGGAAGGTACAGAGACTTTGTTCTCCCCATGCCAGACTTTGCCTCATTTTTGTAGCTATTTTATTCAGAGTTTAAATCTACAGACTTTAGGCGAATAATAAGCATTATTTTTTGTTCTTTTTTGAAAGTCATAAAGTGCTCATCAAACAGAAATTATCAGTGTGACACCATTTTCTTGGCATCAAATTGCAGTTTAATGGCAGATCTAGGGTAAGGCTGTGCTGATTCTCTGGCAAAGAGATTTGTGCTGTGTTTTCTTTTTTTGTTGTTGTTGTCAATAGCAATTTGGTAGAGTTTTCTTTTTTTTTTTTTTAGTTTTTTATTTTTTAAATTTTAAAATCTTTAATTCTTACATGCGTTCCCAAACATGAACCCCCTCCCACCTCCCTCCCCACAATATCTCTCTAGGTCATCCCCATGCACCAGCCCCAAGCATGCTGCACCCTGAGTCAGACATAGACTGGCGATTCAATTCTTACATGATAGTATACATGTTAGAATGCCATTCTCCCAAATCATCCCACCCTCTCCGTCTCCCTCTGAGTCCAAAAGTCCGTTATACACATCTGTGTCTTTTTTCCTGTTTTGCATACAGGGTCGTCATTGCCATCTTCCTAAATTCCATATATATGTGTTAGTATACTGTATTGGTGTTTTTCTTTCTGGCTTACTTCACTCTGTATAATTGGCTCCAGGTTCATCCATCTCATCAGAACTGATACAAATGAATTCTTTTTAACGGCTGAGTAATACTCCATTGTGTATATGTACCACAGCTTTCTTATCCATTCATCTGCTGATGGACATCTAGGTTGTTTCCATGTCCTGGCTATTATAAACAGTGCTGCAATGAACATTGGGGTACATGTGTCTCTTTCCATTCTGGTTTCCTCGGTGTATATGCCCAGCAGTGGGATTGCTGGGTCATACGGTAGTTCTATTTGCAATTTTTAAGGAATCTCCACACTGTTCTCCATAGTGACTGTACTAGTTTGCATTCCCACCAACAGTGTAGGAGGGTTCCCTTTTCTCCACACCCTCTCCAGCATTTATTGCTTGCAGATTTTTGGATCGCAGCCATTCTGACTGGTGTGAAGTGGTACCTCATTGTGGTTTTGATTTGCATTTCTCTGATAATGAGTGATGTTGAGCATCTTTTCATGTGTTTGTTAGCCATCCGTATGTCTTCTTTGGAGAAATGTCTATTTAGTTCTTTGGCCCATTTTTTGATTGGGTCGTTCATTTTTCTGAAATTGAGCTGCATAAGTTGCTTGTATATTTTTGAGATTAGTTGTTTTTCAGTTGCTTCATTTGCTATTATTTTCTCCCATTCAGAAGGCTGTCTTTTCACCTTGCTTAGCACAGGAGACTGATGCCTTTCGCCAGGTTGTGAAACAGGCCCTTGCTGATCAGTTCACTCACTCGCATGTTTTCAGCTGAATGTGTTTATTTCAATCTAGTCAATACCTACAACCACTGAGCCCTTGACATGTTGGCTTAACCTATCCCTTGGGGGCAAAAAATGACTGTAGTGAACTATATCTGAGCTCCCTTAGGCACCAGCCCTGAACCTTTGTTTTCTAATCTGCGTAAATTTGTATAAAGACATCAACAAGGCCTCTGTTAAAGTCCCAGTCCAACCTCAGTGCATCATTAACTTTGGTTTCTTTTCTATTTGCTTCTAGATCCACGCTGTCTTTTCCTGATATACTACCGCCCGTCCACCCTCTCTTGGGTACCCTCTGAGGTGATGGTAGCAGATCCACCTGTAAGGAGCTGAGATGCTTATCTTTTAACTCCCAACCCTCATTGGGTGGGGGTGCCCCTGTAGGCTGCTCTGCAGGTGGGCTCAGTGAGCACCCATGTGGAGATAGCCTCAGGTGAACTAGCAGAGAGATGCAGATGCTTGGAGAAGAATGCTGTCAGCCTTCAAAAGACCCTGTCCACTTGGGCTGCAGGTGAGCAGGGTGTGGGCCAGGGAGTGTGGGTGAGACACTGGCAGTTTGTGTCTGCTGCAGTGTGTATGCCAGGCTGAGAGGGATCAGGAGATATAAAGAAGAAGCAGTGGGTACAGAATGGAGAACACAAGGCATGATGCTAGGAGGCAAGAGGGCAGCAGACACAGAAAATGGGAGTTAGACTAGAAGACCTAAGCAGTTAGCACGGATCTGCAAGTTTCCCTGCCAAGGTGACTGTGAAGCCCCCAGGGGCCCACACACAGACCCCACCTGCCATGTCTTTGTGGTGAGATCAAATACTACTTTTCATGATACCTGTGAGATTCTGTCCTGTCAACTCATGTGCATCCTTAAACTATCTCATCTCTTCTTCCTTAAATCCACTTGAGCTCGTCTTTCTTTCTTGCCAGCCAAAGAGCCCCAGCTAAATCACTCCTTAAATCTGCAACCCGACCTCAGCTAAACCAGAGTCTCGGGCTTCATCTTAAATGCTGGTTGGTGTTTTGCTAGGCCACATGGTCGGGACATGAAGAAGGCAGACTGTGGAGTCAGACCACCTGGGTTTAATTTCCAGCTCACCTACTTTTTACTGTGTGACTTTAGCAAGTTACCTTAACTTCCTTGTGCCTCAATTTTCTTATTGCTAAAGTGGGGATAATGATACTGATACCTACCTTACTGCAATGGGGCTTCCCAGGTAAGACGAGTGGTAAAGAATGCGCCTGTCAATGCAGGACACATATGAGACATGGGTTCGATCTGTGGGTCGGCGAGATCCCCTGGAGCAGGAAAGAGCAACTCATTCTAGGCTTCTCACCAGTTCAGTTCAGTTCAGTTCAGTCACTCAGTCGTGTCCACTCTTTGCGACCCCATAAATCGCAGCACGCCAGGTCTCCCTGTCCATCACCAACTCCCGGAATCCACCCAAACTCATATCAATCGACTCAGTGATGCCATCCAACCATCTCATCTTCTGTCGTCCCCTTCTCCTCTTGCTCTCAATCTTTCCCAGCATCAGGGCCTTTTCAAATGAGTCAGCTCTTCGCATCAGGTGGCCAAAGTATCGGAGTTTCAGCTTCAATATTAATCCTTCCAATGAACACCCAGGACTGATCTCCTTGAGGATGGACTGGTTGGATCTCCTTGCAGTCCAAGGGACTCTCAAGAGTCTTCTTCAAAACCACAGTTCAAATGCATTGATTCTGCAGTGCTCAGCTTTCTTTATAGTCCAACTTTCACATCCATACATGACCACTGGAAAAACCATAGCCTTGACTAGATGGACCTTTGTTGGCAAAGTAATGTCTCTGCTTTTTAATATGCTATCTAGGTTGGTCATAACTTTCCTTCCGAGGAGTAAGCGTCTTTTAATTTCATGGCTGCAATCACCATCTGCAGTGATTTTGGAGCCCAGAAAAATAAAGTCAGCTACTGTTTCCACTCTTTCCCCATCTATTTGCCATGAAATGATGGGACCGGATGCCATGATCTTAGTTTTCTGAATGTTGAGCTTTAAGCCAACTTTTTCACTCTCCTTTTTCACTTTCCTCAAGAGGCTCTTTAGTTCTTCTTCAGTTTCTGCCATAAGGGTGGTGTCATCTGCAGCTGAGGTTATTGATATTTCTCCCAGCAATCTTGATTCTAGCTTCTGCTTCCTCCAGCCCAGCGTTTCTCATGATGTACTCTGCATATAGGTTAAATAAAGGAAATCCCATAAACAGAGGAGCCTGGTGGTCTACAGTCCATAGGGTCGCAAAGGGTTGGACATGACTTAGCAAGCACATGCATTGTTACTCTAATTTTTTGAATATCTCAATGAATAGGAGGGAAAACTTGAAGACCAAGGTCTGATCTTGAAAGTTGGCATTTTTCCAAGATTGAATGCCTCAAATGTAATCTAGGAATGCCTCACTGTAGCAAGGGACTAAGATGATACTCTTAGAGTCTCTTGGCAGAGACTTCTGTTATTCCCAGATCTTTGGAGCTTCTTTGCACATAAACGAGGGCAGGCAAGCTGGGATCATCTCATTCTCTGCTTCAGGACACCTTGCGTATATGTAGCTGGGAGTTTAGCTAAGTCTCTGCACAGGAAGATGTTAGAGGTAGCTTCGAGTCTGCTCAGTAGGAACCCCCAGCAGCACCTCCACTGAGCAGGGATACCGCTGAGGTTGACTCCCCTGGCAAGTGAGAACTGGCTGGCATTCTGTCACCAAGTCCAGGGACATTTTATTAAACTAGTAGACTTTTCTAGCTCTGTCTACATCTTGCACTGCCCATTAAATTCTGAAAGGACAGAAAAAGTGTGACTAAGGCTGGAACTCTGTCTTGTCCCTTGGTTTCTTCCACTAGGCTGTGATGCTCCTTAGGGCTGAGGCAGGTCCTGGCTCCTCTTTTGGCCCCACTGGGCTATGGTCCCTGAAGACTGGAACAGAACTGAGCTGAGAAAATACACGATACCCAAAAAACACTTGATGCACAAAGACACAGATGAAATAATATTATCACAGTCCTCCTCCAAGGCATTCACGTAGTACTGCCCCCACCCTGCCCACCTATAACACTCTTTCAACATGGCTGCCCATTGAAACCAGTCATCCTTTAGATCTCAGCAAATATATTACCTCTCAAAGGCATTATCCCAGGTTGGCCAATTAGCCAAACCCCCTTGTTATACTCTGATGTCAAACTCGGCAGCCTATCAAGATGGCTATTCAGTGGATAGGAATACGATGGTTAGTCAACTGCACAATTATATATTTAATGTCTGATTATATTTTATATTATGCTCCCCTTCCCCCCACTATAACCTTCATTTTACCTAGAAACACATCAACTTCAGGCACCGTGGCATCTTAGGTGTCCCACAGAGTGACTGGGATATAGAAAAATCACAAAACAATGTTTCCTTAGTCAATGAAAAAATGAACAAATATAAAGACGGCACACACAAAAATATGTTTACTGCAACCCTGAGTCCTAAAATGATTAAAAAGCCAATAGTTGGCTTTTATAGATCCAAGGTTGGCCGAAAACCAGCTGGAGGAGAAGTGGTTAGGAAATATATAAAAGCTTTCTAATCATCTTTGTTATGGGGGTGCTTTTAGCCAGACAATTATGTTCTCTTGTTCTCCTTTCAGTAAACAGGTTTCAGAAGGGAGGTGCATTTCCATGATGTTTGCCAATTCTATAGATTTTTTTTTTCTTGAGCTGATGAGTGAATGGTTATTTAAAAAAAAAATAAAGAAAGAAAGAAAAAAAAAGTGGTTCAAATGGAGAGAGTTTTAGCCCACTGAAGCATTAGTTTAGTGTGGTATTTTTTTTTCTTAATTGCTTTGAGAAAAATAGAGACCTTTAATAATTGGAGTGATGTGCCCTTCAAGTGTTGTATGGTTCCAATCTTTGTAAAACTACGTGCAAATATTTTTGAGATGGAATTTAAACTCATCATAGTTTCCTTTATTTTTATGATTATTTTTAATGTAGCATGAAACCAAATTGCTTGTTTCCACCACCACTGTCATGTTTGATGTTTGAAACACTGTCCATATTCAGCACAAATCCTATATATTAACTGCAATGTTCATATAACACATCCATGGAGGGGTCACTGATTTCTCTGTAAAGAGAAGTTCAAATACCAAAATGGTTATCTTTAAAGAATAGAAAGGGCATTTCCACTCACACATTGGGTATTTCATAGAAACTACCTAACCCAAACATATAGATTTTTCTTTTTTTCTATTTTATTCATGTTATTCTGAGAAACTCAGATTCATTGATTTTTACTAACCTATGCCAGTGTTTTCCAAACAGTGCTTTATCTAAGCTAGTGTCTTATCTCCTGTTTTGAAAGTCTTCATGGTAAAGCAGGAGACTGAGTGAAAATCATTTCTTCCTTCATTTATTCACCTGTTCCTTCATCCACCTATTTGTTCAAATATTTGTTCATGGAGTGAAGACAACTTTATTTGAAATCTACCACCTGTCAGAAATGGCACCAGGCTCAGCGTCATGATAGCATGATTCAAATTACCTCTTCACTCCACCTGTGTGCCCCTGCTGGAGGTCGTCCTCACACCGCCGGCAGATACTGCGGTCCTTGTAGTGTTGGTCATTACCTCAACGCGTCTCTCCTTTTCTCACCAAAGCCTTACCTCTTGGGTGCAGAGATGAATTGATTGGATCATCTGATGTTGGGTAGAAAAGGCAGGCGAGTCAACGGTCACAACTCAACGTGGTATGCGTGAAGATAGGGCTGAGAGTAGGTGTGTGAGAGAGCACAGATAAAGGGTGAATCCACCATGCTGAGGACCTAGGGATGGAAAGGGAAGATGACCTCTGAGCTGAGTGTTGTCAGACATGTACAACTGAGTGTAGCAAAGGGGGAAGGAAGGGAACTTAAGAGAGGGAGCCAGGTGTATCTGGATTTCCACAGGCTCGTTGACAGAGAATTTCATAGTCAATTGACATATTTTTCATTAGTCTAATAAATGGGGAGCCTTAGAGAGACTCAGCATGGCCCTCCTGCCTCTTTGTTTTCCACCCCAGGTTCTTCCTTTCACCTTCCATGTGGTCTCCCCTGCTCAGCTGCTTTGTCTAAGTAGAAACTCACTCGCTGCTGCTGGTGCCTGGAGCACAGATTCCATGCCCGTGTCTTTTCAACTGGCGCAATCCTGGGCTGAGCCCCCTTCCAGCCATCTGCTGATCTTGGCCAGTTGTGCAGACTCACCGCCTCTGGTGGAAGGTGATGGTGAGCCTTCTGCAAACGGGAAGCACCCGGCTAATTCTGCTGATGCTGCAAAATGGGAAAGGAAGATAGGCAGTCACCGTTTTTCAAACTGACAGCTGGAAATAAAAAATAAACAGCCATGAGGCCAAATGTTCACCGGGGCAGAGCATCTTGATGGGAAAGTTGAAACTGAATCAACTTAATGAGGAGAGGAGGTGGCTTTGGGTATATTGCCTATCAGAATGCTGGGCATAGGCAAATAAAACCCTCAAACATTGACTTAATAGACATTAAGGAAGGGGATAAGGCCTCCAGGAAGCCTCCTGTACTTCCTATCTACTATCTACATATAACCTCACTTTATCAACACCAATGCACTTATAAGCCAAAATCTGAAATTCTGAAGCAGAGATTGCCTTTTCAGACAGAGTAATACCACAGGACCCAATTAACTGGGGACGAATAGAGAGTGGGAGATAACATATTGTATAATGAGATCAGCTGGGGGATGCAAATGAAATTCCACAGTCTTGTAATGTGATAGAAAAAATATTTATATAAATCATTATATTTATATGTAGAGCATCAAAGAGTTGCCCAAATCCAGTGCCCATGTGAAATCACCCTCTGGGCAATGGAAAATTCCAGGTAAAGTTAGATTCTGGCCCAGAGATGCTCCATTTAGGAAAACCCGAACTGAATGAATCATCTATTATGAATCTGTGGTTGCACTTGGTTTCCGGAAAAGCATAGACCTGGATTCTCAGAAATGTATTCCTCTACTGCTTCAGGCTTTCATTTTGCATGATGTTACAGAAAGAGGTAACAAAGGGAAAGGAAAACCTCAGTCATTTTCACAAACCTACAATTTACCAGATACTGTTGTGTTTTTTTTTTTTTTCACATACCTTCTTTAATTTACTTCACATTCACGCAAGAAACAGAACATAGTTCTTCATTTTACAAATTTGAACTCAAGGCTGTGTGTGTGCTTAGTCACTCGGTCGTGTTTACAAACAAAAATATTGGAAGGGGTCACCATTCCCCTCCCCCCAGAGGAATCTTCCTGACCCAGGGATCAAACCCACAGTTCCAGGATCTTCTGCATTACAGGTACATTCTTCACCAACTTGAGCCATTGGGAACTCAAGGATAGCAGGTGCTAAATGACTTACTTAAGGCTGAAGAGTGGAAAAGCAGGGTCTGGGCCACCATCTCAGAAATGCTAGAAGCAAAGTGAATGACTCTGTTCTAAACAGGACGAATCACAAGTTGTTCCAAGTACTACCTGGGTACATCTGTGTTTTTAATATCTAGGTCCTAGTAAGTCCTAGTCCCCTCATCTTTATAATCCCACCCATCCTGCTGCTGCTGACTAATAATCAGTCATGTCGAACCCTGCAACCCCATGGACTGTAGCCCACCAGCCTCCTCTGACCACCAATCCTGACAAGCTGAAATAAGGTGCTTGCAGTTCAAGGTGCTAACCTGCCCCATCTCTTATCTTCAAGATTTGTGACCTAAAGGAGAACTTTTCATTCACAGTGAAGATTTTGGAATAGAAGGAGAGGTGGAATTTATGCTGTTGTTTGTGACCCTTTCTCTTTGATATTATTTAATAACCAGATAATCTCAGAAACAGAATCAAACCAATGAATACCCAAGGACACAGCTACCTAACTTTCCGTTAAATCACTCATTTTCTATGGTATGTTGGTCACTCGTCCGGGATCTCAGGTTCACATTAAGAAAGTTCCCATGTATGATCCCCATCACCTAGTGGCAGTCACGAGCTATTACAAGAGCTAACAAAATCCAGCACAAATGCTGTTTCTTGTTTGGCTCCCACAGAAGTTTTCCTTTTTTTTTTTTTTTTTTCTTTCTTTTTTTGATGCTCAAAAACTATTTTTTCTTCCAGTTTATTGTGATAATTGACCTACAGCACTGTATAAGTTTAAGGTGTACAGCACAATGGTTTGACATGCATACATCATAAAATGATGATCACAATAAGTGAATATCCATCATCTCATATGGATATTGTTGTTCAGTTGCTCAGTCTGTCGGACTCTGCAACCCCATGCAATGCAGTACCCTAGGCTTCCCTGTCGAACACCAGCTCCTGGAGTCTACTCAAACTCATGTCCATTGATTTGGTGATGCCATTCAACCAGCTCATCCTCTGTCGTCCCCTTCTCCTTCCGCCTTCAATCATTTCCAGCATCAGAATCTTTTCAAATGAACCAGTTCTTCGCATCAGGTGACCAAGGTATTGAAGCTTCAGCTTCAGCATCAGTCCTTCCAATGAATATTCAGGGTTGGTTTCCTTTAGGATGGACTGGTTGGATCTCCTTACAGTCCAAGGGACTCTCAGAAATCTTCTCTAGCACTGCAATGAGAAAGCATCAGTTGTTTGATGTTTAGCCTTCTTTATGGACATTAAATAAATAGAAAAAAGCAAATATTTTTTTCTTGGATTTACTCTCTTAACCTCATGTATAACATAAAGCAGTGTTAATTATATTTATCTTGATGTAATTTTTTAAAAATTCAAATCTATACATGCACTAGCTATATTTTGCAAGAATTAAACAAGAAGAAATTGGAGATGCTGGGGATTGAACCCAGGACCTCATACATGCAAAGCATGCGCTCTACCACTGAGCTACATCCCCATGTTGATGCAATGCTTTTAAATAAGTTTTGTCAGTGTCTAATCAAAGAAACTTGCCTAAACCAAAGTATTTTACCTTAGGAAAAAGAAGCAGTATTATGTCATGTGGATGTAATTTTGATAACAGAAATTGGAGAATATCACAGTTAGTAGCTCAACTCTGGCTTTATAAGAGATATAATATTTTATCTTCCATAGAGGCAGTAAATCCACAATTTACAAATTATTTTCACAGGAAAAGTGACAGCAGATTATATGGAGTAAGTCAGACCAAGATATAATGATCCAAGGATCTATTCCTTTATGAGGATCCAATTAAATTATATATTATTGAAATGTGTGATTATAAAAGTTATATAAGCTCATTATCAATACTTTTTAATATATATTTATACTATCAGAGATAACTTTCCCATGCAGGGTTACTGTTTCCCAGTCTTTCTTATAAAGTTAGATATAGAGTTCTGTATTCTGATTTATTGTATAATCAACACTTCCCCCACATTCTTCAAAAACCCACAGCAGCAGTTTGTATGTAACTGGCTCCAAATCTTTCAGTTAGCACAATTCAGTCCCTGGCCACCAAAGCTTTAGGTACATTCACAGCAAAGATCAATTCTCTTCTTTGAATCTCTTGTCTCTGTGTTTACATGTTTATGGCTTATTTATTTCATTTACACATAAGACCTAATATCAGTTTTCCATCTTTTACTGTAGATGATACTCAAGAAGTATGCTTGGATATGTATTGCTTCCTGCCTCTAGGATGATTTCTCTTTAGCCACTAAGACTCAGCCTGGTCCACCTCAGCCTTCGTGGGACAGTGTGTTAGTTTCAAGAGTGCCTATCACAGTAATACTGGTTTTATAATCCCTTGCTTACATGTTTATCTCTTGCCCTATGCTGTGGACTCTACCCTAACTGAAGATGGAACCTCATTTATCTTCACTCTTGAATCTTTGTCCTTTAATCGGTACACTTCATACCCAGTTCACAGGTGCTCAATAAGTGTTAACCATGTAAATGAACAAAGATGTAAATATTGAATTGGTTTGCTTTGGTTTTAATCATTAAGTTTTTTCTGATTCTGGAGCCCCATGAACTGTAATCCTCCAGGATCCTCTATCCTAAGATTTTCCAGGCAAGAATACTGGAGTGGGTTGAATATTGAATGGATAGATTCAAGTTACTAGTCAAGAGAGCCAAGAGTGAACACATAGTATTATCTATCTTGGTAGGTTTAGCATATTTGAATCTACAGACCACAGCTTGGATTCAAGATGAAAGGATAAATGGTCCCCATTGTATATGGCAAGGCATCCTTCATGGGTCTCAAAAAATTTTCCATGTTGTGAAAGACCTAAAGACAAGCTGTTAGCTTGTATAATGGTTCATGATTGTAGGAATGGCAATACATAATGTCTCTTCACACACCTTTCTATCTATAATGAAAATGCATCTCTTGAAAGCCAAGACCCTGAAGATGTCTATGGACCAGAAATAGATCTAATATACATTCAGATGACTATTGGGGCAGAATGTCAAGAGCTATCTGGTATCAATTGTTTGTATCATGCTTTCTTAAACAATGTTTTGTTTTAATCTTATAATGCTCCAAAAGCATAAATAGAGCAAGAGTTATTATTTACATTTCAAAGATAAAAAATAGGCTCAAAAAGGGAAAATAAATGACTTATCTAGGACTTAGTATCAACGAATAGGGCAACCAGAACTCAAATTGACATGTTCAATCCACATCTATAATGCTATTGATTAAGAAAAAAAAAAAAAAACAGAAGAAAAAAAAACACAAAAAAACATCCACTTATATTCTTTAGGCATATCAATTGAACTAAACTTTTCTGTTAGATGCTAAAAACTAGAAATGGTGAGTATTTATAATTGGAAATACCAGGCACGTGGAAGTCAAAACAGGTCTATGCTTGGCTCACAGATATACTATCCATTCCATATGACCTCTGGGAAATTGACTCATCTCTGAAGGTCAGTTTTCTCAACATAAAACTAGAAAAATAACACCTCCAACAAACAACTCTTCTGAAGATTGATAAGGTGATATCATTGTGTACAGTGTCTGGAACACAGTAGGTCTGCCAACAACAGTACTGATATTTACTACCCTGATTCCTACAGATAAACCAGACACTAAATATGTGTGCATGCTCAGCTGTGTCTGACTCCTTGCAGCTCCATGGACTGTAGGCAAAGGGCTCCTCTGTCAACGGAATTTTCCAGGCAAAAATATCAGAGTGGGTAACCATTTCCTTCTCCAGGGGATCTTCCCAACCCAGGGATCAAACCAGGGTCTCCTGCATGGTAGGCAGATTCTTTACCATCTGAGCTACCAGAGAGACTGACAATTTCATATGGAAAAACTCTCTTTCTTGTTGTGCAGCTGTATCTCCATGGCCCTCCTCAGCACGAAACCAGCATTCCTGTGTGTGTGTATTAATGGCTGGGAAAATGGGCTCTGCCTGGTCCATAATCTCCAAGATAAACTCTACATTCTGAAGGCTTCTTCTGAGTTCCCAGCCTTGATGCTCAACCTTGCTCCAAGAAAAGGCAGGACTGTGTCTCCAGCCAGGCAGATGCTTTGTGCTCTTTGTACAATCTGAATCAAGTTGAGAGCTTTTCACAAATAAATGGTCAGAAACTGATGTGAAGAGTTGATTAATTGGAAAAGACCCTGATGCTGGGGATTGAAGGCAAAAGGGGAAGGGGGCAGCAGAGGATGAGATGGTTAGATAGTATCACCAACTCAGTGGTCATTAACTTGAGTAAACTCTGGAAGATAATGGAAGACAGAGGAGCCTAGTGTGCTACAGTTCACGCGGTCACAAGGAGCTGGACACAACTTAGCAACTGAACGACAACTGTTTCATTGTTAAATCCCGCTTCCAGAAGACAGACCTCCAAACAATCAAAGGCATATTGTCACTTTTAATCTTTTTTTAAAAAGTGTTTTGATTTTATAATGGAGTAGAGTTGATTAACAATATTGTTAGTTTCAGATGTATAGCAATGTGGTTCAGTTATACATATATTTTTTTCTTTTCCAAATTCTTTTCCCATTTTGATTATTGTAGGGTATTGAGCAGTGGCCCTTGTGCTATGCAGTAGATTCTTGTTGGTTATCTGTGTTATATATGACAGTGTGTAGGTGTCAATCCAAACTTCCAATCTAGCATTTTCCATCCCTTGAGTCATCCCCTAGCAAAATCCTATGCCCCTTAATATCTCTGAACTCTTAGTCCCCTTTTCCATTTGGAACCTCCAAAAGTGGCTGAATCTTTAGGTTAAGGTGAGATCTTTGATTTCTCATAGGAAACAGTCCAGGATTTCTTTCCATCTGTCTGTTTGAGGTCTGTCTCTTGTACAAGGAATAGAGAAATGAGCCTATGGATGCATTTGGGCTCGGAGAGCTCTAAGATGCCTGCTTGTAAGATCTATGAACTAAGCTTCAACACATCTACCTTAGTTGCATCTTCCAGATCAAAGGAGGGATTCCTTCACCAGCAAAATTCTTTGATTTCTGTGTGTCTAAAAATGGGAGCACAGCTACTGATAAAAGCAGAAATTAGCAAAGTCTACATCAGCTGTAAATTATCTACATCAAAGCTGTGTTTTTATCATTTCCAGTGTTTTTTTTTTTTTTTTTTTGGTTTGTTTATTTTGCTTTCCTTTTTTTTCTAAACAGGCTGAGGAAGTGTTTGCAAAGAGGATGCATTCAGTTTAAGCTAAGAACAGTTCTTGCATTAACAGTAATTTCAGGGGTGTGGGCGCCACTTATAACATTCTCTGTGGTGACTTTAAAAATCTTCACAAATTCTTTGATAGTCTTCTGTTGATAGGTGGGATGTATAGCCATTTTCCCAGAATTTTGTCTGGCTTTAGTGCTCTAAAATGTCCTAGCTTTTTTTAATCTTAGCTTCAAGCACAACTAGAAACGTTTAGTTGAGATCAACATTGCACCATGCAGAGCTATAACCTTCATTTTTCTTTTGTTAAAAATGGGAGCACAGCTACTGATAAAAGCAGAAATTTAGCAAAGTCTGACATCAGCTAGTATACATTATGTAAATCAATCTTATCATTTTCATCTGTGTGTTGCCATCTTTTTTTGTGTTTTGTATTTGTTTTTTGCTTTTCACTCTTTTTCAAACAGAACTGATGAAGTGTTTGCAAAGAGGATGCATTCAGTTTAAGCTAAGAACAGTTCTTGCATTAACAGTAATTTCAGCATGTGAAATACTCAGGTCCTTTGATGCTTGCTTGTGTGTAAAGGGTTTTGCAGGGGGTGTGGGCGCCACTTATAACATTCTCTGTGGTGACTTTAAAAATCTTCACAAATTCTTTGATAGTCTTCTGTTGATAGGTGGGATGTATAGCCATTTTCCCAGAATTTTGTCTGGCTTTAGTGCCTCATTCTTAACCGTCGAATTCAGCAGATATGACCTGCCTCTTCTGAGGCTGGGTCATAGAAAGGGCAGAGGCATCCACTGTGTTAGCTGGGATGTGTTCCTTTGGAGAACTGAGCTGGTATGTAGTCAGCTGTTCTGATTTGAAATGGCTATGCCTTGAAGAAACCCAAACTATTGGCAAAGATACCACATTACTGGTATGTGAGCATGTAACTACTATATGCTTTTATCCATGTGAGGAGATGACAAGGGGAGGCCCAATGACTACAATGGACTACAATGGACAACACCCCAAAATCATTTAGCTGAGCTCTTCCCAAGTTCCCAACCGAGACAAATAGCGAATGATAATAAAATGATTGGCATTGCTTTAATTCATTGATTTGGGGCTAATTATTTAAAAAATAGAGCCTTCCCAGGTGGCACTAGTGGTAAAATAAGTAAATAAATAAATAACTGCCTGCCAATGCAGGAGACTAAAAAACACGGGTTTGATCCCCGAGTTAGGAAGATCCCCTGGAGAAGGGCATGGCAACCCACTCCAGTATTCTTGCCTGGAGAATCCCATGGACAGAGGAGCTTGATGGGTTACAGTCCATAGGGTCACAAGAGTTGGATATGACTGAATCAATTTAGCACACATTACAAAAACAATAACTAGAACATTCTCTTTTTTAAATTTACTTACAATTTAGTCAATTAAAAAGCAAACTTCCTACTGTATGCCATGATCTAGAACATCCTAGAAGTGGAATCGACTATGCAGATCACCAGAAATTCATTCTTTAGGGGACTCAAGGCTACCTTATTGAGATAACCAAAACGAAAGCTCATCAAGCAAAGAAGGTAGAGGAGGGCACTCCATCAAAGATGAACTGTGACTGGAAGTGCAGAGTTCGATGAGTGCAATGTGTCACCCAAGACAGGGATGCTCTATGCTACGGTGGAAGCTGAGAGTGAACTGTGAGCATGAATGAATCCACAAAACCAAAGACTAAAATGGGGCATTGAAACAGCTTTGTAAGGGGCTTGAATGTCATGCTAAAGTGTTTAAAATGTATTCTGTAAGTAATGGTGAGTGGAGTATTAATCAGATGCATGTTTCAAAACTATATCCACACAAATATATACACACTCTTAACTTTTTAAATTTTTTTAAATTGAACTATAGTTGATTTACAATATTGTATTAGTTTTAGGTGTACAGAAAAGTGTTTCAGGTTACATATATATATGTAATATTATCATATATTACATATAATGTATCATTATATATTACACATACAATATAATACAGTACCACACAATATATAATATATTCTGAATATATTGAAAATACATAATATATATTCTTTTTCAGATTCATTTTCCTTTTAGATTATTTCAAAATATTGAGTATATTTCCCTCTTTTATATAGTAGATCCTTGATGATTATCTATTTTATATATAGCAATGTGTATATGCTAATCCCATACTCCTAATTTATCCCTCACTCTCCGCTTTCCCTTTGATAAATGTAAGTGTGTTTTCTACATCTATGGGCATGTTTTTGTTTTATATATTAGTTAATTTGCATCCTTTTTCCCTTTGGATTTTACATACTAGTGATATAATGTGACATTTGTCTTTCTTTATCTGGCTTATTTCACTGAGTATGATAACCTCTGGGTCCATCTATGCTGCTGCAAATGGCATTATTTTATTCTTTTTCATGGCTGAGTAATATTCCATTGTGAAGAACGGTATTGATCAGATGCACATTTTAAAACTACACACACCCACACACACTTTCTATATATATTCATATATACCCATGTATACATTTTTATTTATACGTACATATGTGTAAATAAATTAAAAGGGATTCTCATAGTTAAAAACAGAAACTTGTATTTCAGACACAGAATATCACCATTATCATTTCAATACAGAAATACATAAGAAGTATATAAAGAAGAAAGTTTAAAATTACCACAAATTCCAATACTGATATAGCATTGTTAGCATTTCAGAGAATATCTACAAATATTTCTTCATGGGTATTCATTAATTGAAATAATATCTCTTGATCACCTAACATATGCCAGGCAATGATGAATGAAAGATTTTATGGTCCTTGTTTTCATTGTGTCTCAAATATAGACAGAGGTAGAAAATAAAGTCAACTCTACACGGACTCATTGGAAAAGACCCTGATGCTGGGAAAGATTGAAGGCAAAAGGAAAAGGTGGAGACAGAGGATTAGATGGTTAGATATCATCACTGACCCAATGGACATGAGTTTGAGGAGACTCCAAGAGATAGTACAGAACAGGGCAGCCTAGTATCCTATACCCCAGGGGGTTGCAAAGAGTCCAACACCACTTAGCAACTGAACAACAACAGCCCAGATGCAATTGCTGCTGCCGCTGCTAAGTCGCTTCAGTTGTGTCCAACTCTGCACAACCCCATAGACAGCAGCCCACCAGGCTCCCCTATCCCTGGGATTCTCCAGGCAAGAACACTGGAGTGGGTTGCCATTTCCTTCTCCAATGCAGGAAAGTGAAAAGTGAAACTGAAGTTGCTCAGTCGTGTCCGACTCTTAGCGACCTCATGGACTGCAGCCCACCGGGCTCCTCCATCCATAGGATTTTCCAGGCAAGAGGACTGGAATGGGGTGAGTTGTAATAAACGCCATGGAGGGAAGCAAAATGTCTTCACTGACACAGACTGGGGTGATTTACATAGAAATTAAAAAACGATATTTCAACTGAGACATAAAGAATGCCATGAGCTAGATAAGAGCAGCTCAGGCAAAAGAATGAGCAGATAAAGCATACTGGATGAGAAAGAACTTGGTGTGTCCAGAGACCCCAGTGTGGTTGAACAATATTACTTAAGACTGCAGAGACAGAGAGAAGACAGATTTGACCAGAGCAGCCTGGAAGTGGATTGCAGGACACTAGAAAGAGTTTGCATAGATTCCTAGTGAGAAGAAGCTAAATCAGTTTTAAATAGGGGTGGCTGCTTTGAAACATGTGACTACATGTTATGATCTGAATGTTTGTGTCCCCCTCAACGTTCATATGTTGAAGGCTAACCCCCAAGGTGATAGTGTTAAGAGATAGAGTTGTTGAGAGGGAAAGATGTCATCTAGGAAACAGGTCATCAACAGACACCAAAACTGCCAACACCATAATCTTGGACTTTCCAGCATCCAGAACCGTGAGAAAGAAATGTTTGCTGCTTACAAGCCACTCAATTTATGCTATTCTATTACAGCAGCCCAAACAGACTAAGACAGTATATAAATATAAAAATAACTTTAAAGAAATAGGATTATAATAAACATGCTACTTTATTGCTGCATAAAATTTCTGAATGCTTTTATATGTGAAAAAATATATCTCTACATTATTATTTAAATGGCTAGAGAGTATTCTGTTATATGCATGTACTATCATTAATTTAACCAATTTCTTATGGATGGACATTAATTTTTTGCTGTTATAACAGTTTCTGTGTTAACTATCCACTGACCACATGTTATTATGCACTTTCTTGAACAGACGTAGAGAAAAATTAACTGAAAAGGAAGTCTGTGTTAAAGGGATACACACTATAAATTTTGTATCATGTTGCTACATTCTTTACAAAATGTTATACCAGTATTTATTTTCTATAGTATTGAATAAGAGTACCCTTTTCCCTTCACCCCATAGTCACTAGTGTTGCTATTTTTAACCTTTTCCAGTATTATAGGATAACAAAGTATATAATTTCATTTCCATGAAAGTATATCACCTTTCTGTTTTCTGTGGACTTGAATGTCTTGTCATATGGGTCCCTTTTGGGATTAGGCATTTGTATTTGTTGCTCCTTTTTCCATTGATGTAGTTGTCTTTTTTCCTTATTTCTCTGTCAAACCTCTTAGCATAAAGCTATTTATTAAATTTCATATTTCAATTTTTGTTTTTATGTGGTTAAACTCACCAGTCTTTTCTTTATTTCTTTAAAATAAATTTATTTATTTTAATTGGAGGTTAATTACTTTACATTATTGTGTTGGTTTTGCCATACATCAACATGTATCCGCTACAGGTATACATTTTTGACAGAGGTTGGAAATAATAATGTTGTGAAAATGATACAGTTGCATTTTTGGAAAACCTAACAAGATCTATTGACTCATTGATGGGTATAATAAATAAGTTTAACAGTTATTTAAAAATGCAAAAGTCAATAGCTTTCTTGTAATAAAAATAAAAGGAAAATAGAACCAAAAAATCCCAGTCACAATGGTAGTAGCATCAAACAAATATAAGTAACCTTAATAAAAGATATAGCTTTTTTTTTTTTAGTTTTTTATTTTTTAAATTTTAAAATCTTTAATTCTTACATGCGTTCCCAAACATGAACCCCCCTCCTGAAAGAATCAACTTAGACTAACATGAAAAATAAGCAAATAAAGAAACTTACCTAGTCTGAGGTAAGGGAAGACTCATAATGTGAAGATGGCAATTTGCCCATCCTTAATCTATAAATTCAGTGCACTTTTAATTAAGGATCCAATGATTTTTTAAATTCATTCAATTATTCTAAGGTTCATCTTGAAAAATACATATGCGACAATGAGAAAGACAATTTTGAAATGGAGACGTAATGCAAATACAGTTTTAATGTTATAAATTAAAATATGTTTTAAATCTTAATTCCAATTAAAACAGAAATCACTACAGAAATTGGCAAAATGATGAATGAAAGAAATACAAATTAGAGCCAAATATGCATAGGAAGTTAGTCTATGGCCAAGAGAGTATTGAAATCAGTGGAAAAGCATGGATTATTCAATAAATTGTTATAGGAGGATTGGCAAGCCACTAAAAAAAAAAAGTTGAGATCACTTGTTCACTTTTTTACACCAAAATGAGTTCCAAATGAGCAAAGATTTAAATGTGAAAACAGACAAAACAAAAATTCCATATGGATGCTTAAATAAAACAAGGTCACTGTCATGGTTTAAATATCAAATGAGTGCTTTAAATAAGGCTATGGCAGTAGGGATGCGAAAGGAAAGGAAAGCCAGGCTGGTGGGGGGAGGGAGGAGGCAATTAAAAGGTGGTGTTATTGACAGGGTTGGTGATTGACTGGATGCAAAATAGTGTGAAAGGAGGGAGGAAGTAGTGAAAAAAAAAAAAAGTGACTGTTTTTTACCCTTGGAATACACTGAAGGCACACTGAGGTCATTATTGCCTGCAGGTAAATCCCCCTGCCTTTTCCAAAGCCTGATCGAGACTCTAGTTCCTTGACAGGATGTTCACAAAGCACCCCAATTTGAAATAAACTTTTTCTCAATTACAAATCCATAGATCCTTGTTTTGACTTATTTTCGCTTGAGCCAAATGACTCACCTACTTAAATTCTAGATCTTCGAGACATTTCCAATTAAGACTTGCTTGAAAATCTGGATTTGTGACAATGGGCTCATATCTAATATGTAGTGTCAATCAGCATCTCTGGACCTCAACTGATTTCTGTTTATAACTCTTCACCTTAATGGGTTGAATTAGAAAGGTAACACCACCTGATTCTTTGGATCTCAGTTCCTTCGAAGTACCACTCTCCCCATTGAGCTGATGACCCTACAAGAGCTGGGTTTCTAGAAGCTCACTGTCTACTTAGAGGTGCTCTTACAGGTTGAATTATGTTAGTTAAAAAAAAAAGATTGGACCTTTAATTGGAAGTGAATTAAATTTATATATTGAGGATGGGCCAATTGTTATCCCAAGTTGAAGTCTTAACCTCCATTACTTTAGAATGTGACCTTTTATGGAGATAGTGTCTTTACAGAGTAATCAGGTTAATGAAGTCTTCAGCCTGGGCCCTAATGCAATATGACTGGCATCCTTATTAAAAGAGGATTTTGACATAGTTACACAAACACAGGGTAAATGTTGTGTGAAGATGAAAGCAGAGATGAGGGTGATGTTTCTACAAAGGGATACTGACGATCAGTAGAAAATCATCAGAAACTAAGATGTAGGCAAGGAATAAGTTCTCTCTTAAAGCCAAGAAAGGAATCAAATTTGCCAGCATTTTGATTTGAGACTGTCTAAGCTTCTAAAACCTGAGATAATGAATTTCTGTTGTTAAGCTACTCAGTTTATGGTATCTTGTTACAGCAGCCCTAACAAGCAAATATAGGTACCTACATACTTTTCCTTCTTCCTACACTTTTTAAAGGCTAAGTGAAGTCAAAGGAACGATTATCACCGTTTTGCTACTAACCAAACTTTACAAACACCAATTATGTGGTAGAAGTAGATAAAATTAATCATGGGATGATTTTCTGAGAATTCTAGTTTTAATGGTCATAATTTTTACATTCACATGCTAGAATCCCTTAGCTATTTAAATAGAAAATATCGTTATTAAAGGATACTCTAGGGGCTCAATCAATAAAGAATCTGCCTGCAATGCAGGAGACCACACGTTATGCAGGATATTTTGTTTGATCCCTGGATTGAGACGATCCCCTGGAGAAGGAAATAGCATTCCACTCCAGTATTCTTGCCTGGGAAATCACATGGACACAGGAGCCTGGTGGACTACAGTCCATGGGGTTGCAAGAGTCAGACATGACTTAGTGACTAAACCACCGCCAGATAATACCAAGTATCCCAAGATGGTGGGAAAGTGGGTCTTTGATGCTAGACAGTCAGTGAACAATCACATAAGGGCTTCTCTAGGAAAAACCCTACTTGGTACCTGTGAGTGAGTGGATGTCAGAAGTCCCAGTGTCCCCTTGCCTGAAGGAACAGGCAACTGGAGACTATGTCTCCAGAACAGGCAGCTGGAGACTGTGTCTCCAGACCTATTGTTGCTCACACTGTTCATTTTCAAACCCAAGTCCAATCTAAAGAAACCAGGTCACATGTTTGAACCTTAGCTGCAAAGAGTCATGATAGAGATTTTCTGTCTTTCTCTATAAGATAGCTAGACTTATAAAGTTGGAATTACCAAAATAAATGGAAAGATAATCACCAAAGGTTCTAGTGATAATGGATGCAACTCCATCATCAGTCTGCAATAGCATGTGAACAAGACTCTAGTTTGGACCCTGTGTTATCACTAGAAAAATAGATAACCAGAAAACATGATGTGAAATATATCAGCATTTTTGTTTGTGTGTTTATGAAAAAACTTATTGGAAGAATAAGATACTTTAGATAGGATCCTGGAATAGAAAAGCATATCAAGTAAAAACTAAGGGAACATGAATACCAATTCATTGGTTTTGACAAATGTACTCATGTCAACTGTTAATAACAGGAGAAATTGAGTGGGGAGTGTAGAGGAACTCTGTATAATCTTTGCGATTTTTTAAAATAAACTTGAAATAAAATTACAAAATAAAAACTCTTAATTAAAATTGATTAAAGTAATTTTTTCTCTGAAAAGGGAAATAGAAGGCTGTGATAATTTATTTGAGAAAGGAAATGAGTCTTCATACTTACAGGACCTAGAAAGGAAGGGGAAAGGAAAGACTGTCATGTCAGAGAACCAGCCAACCCTTCTAGGCCACCGAAGATAAGGTGTAGGACACAGTAGCATGGGCAAAGCTGGAGGATACGGTGTTAAGCGAAAGAAGCCAGCCACAGAAAGGCAAGTATGGCACTATTCCACTTACACAAAGCATCCAAAATAGTCAAATTCGTAAACTCAGAGAATGGAATGGTAGTCATCAGGAGTTAGGGGAGGAGATGGGTGTGTGCTCGTGCTAAATTACTTCAGTCTGTGTCTGACTCTTCATGACCCTATGAACCATAGCCCTCCAAGCTCCTCTGTCTATGGAATTCTCCAGGCAAGAATACTGGAGTAGGTTGCCATGCCCTCCTCCAGGGGATCTTCCTGACGCAGGGATCAAACCCATGTCTCTTACATCTCTTGCATTGGTAGGGGGTTCTTTACCAGTAGCACCCCCTGGAAAGACCTGGGAGGAGGGGTAACTGGGGAATTACTAATCAACAGGCATAAAGTTTCAGTGAAGTGAGATCTAGAGTTCTGTATAACTTATTACCTATGGTCAACCATAATGTGTTTCACCCTTTAAAGATGTTATATTTCATGATGTGTTGTTACACACAAAAAAATGAAATTAAAAAAAATTTCAAAAAAATGTGGGACACAGATTTGGGGATGCTTAGTTTTAACAAAGCACAGGAGTGAGTTACAGGACATACAATGGTCAATGCAGAACAAAATTATTCTGAATAATAAATCTAGAGAATCTAAGTGGGACAGCCTTCAGGGACAGACAGGCATAGATGAGAGAATTTTGCAAAAATGGACTGTTTTATAATAAATTGAAAGCCCTTTTTGTGCCAAGCTCACTGAAGAGCACAGTGTTACAATGCTGGGTATGATTTTTACTTTTTCAATTCAAAGCAAAGGGGATGATTTCCCAAGCTTGTAAATTTCAGAACAGAATAAAGAGTTTTAAGTGGTTATTCAGAGAGGGAGAGCACATGTCCAGCAGAACAAGAACAGAAATGCGCAAGGAACTGCAAAAGTAAACAGCCTGTGGGACATTTGGGGTGAGCACTGTAAGTCACCCCAAATGACTTGGTTTGAATATTTCCCCTGAAATTCCTAAGTTGAAACTCGAATGCACAATGCCATTACGGGCCCAAGCTCATTCTGCTTATCACACGACAGGCCAATAACGTGGAGATGTGTTGAGGCAAGGAATACGAATTTTGGAGAGCCAGCTAATTGAGAAGATGACAAACTAATGTCTCAAAATAACCATCTTATTGAGATCTGGGTGCCAGTTTCTTTTATAGATCAGAGATGAGGGCAGTAAAGAAGCAAAATAAAAAGGCCACTAATTTTGCAAATATCTCCCAGAATGACAAATCTCAGGTAGGGGGTGTGTTAATTTTTTTCCTTCCTACCATCTACAGATGGGCAGGGTTCTGAACAAAGACACTTTAGTTTAACTGTCATGCAGAGGGGCAGGGTTCTCTGACCCAGGCCATTCTGTATGATTATAATAACAAACGCAACAAAAAGAAAGTTAGAGACACAGTTCCAATAAGGAGTCAGAGTTGACTTCTCCCTGAAACAATATGATAGTACCGGGGAGGCGGGGAATGAGGAGGTGCAGGGACTAACGTAGAAGTCCCACACAATGTGAGACTTCCATATGGATTTTACTTACACTTTAAGGATAGGGTGGCCTTAGCTGACAACTGTATTATGGAAAAAACCAAACTGAAGTCTTGTCACTATAACTGACCCACAGCTTCACGTCAGGCAGGGAAAATTTAAACTTGGCTCAGGGAGGTAGTCTCCTCATCTCTT
Organism: Ovis aries; assembly: GCF_016772045.2. Lineage (NCBI taxonomy): Eukaryota > Metazoa > Chordata > Mammalia > Artiodactyla > Bovidae > Ovis > Ovis aries. The sequence continues at coordinate 106,726,030 of NC_056059.1, forward strand.
GACGCCAAGAAGGGATGAGTATCATTTGAAGCCTCTTGGAAAGTGATCATAGCTACAAATGATTTTCTGAAACTAGTTGTTGGTAACCAGAGAACAAATCTTCTGATACTTGGGCTTTTGATTGCCTTGGTTTTCAGACCTGAGAGTGCTGAAAATGGTTTTCTGAGAAAAACAAACAAAAAAAAACAAAAAACAAAAAACCATTCTCATTTACTTTATCTTAGGTATCCCAGCTGCCTCAATGGTAAAGAATCCACCTTTTGATGCAGGAGACACCAGAGACGTGAGTTTGATCCTTGGGTTGGGAAGATCCCCTGGAGGAGGAAATGGCAGCCCACTCCAGTGTTGTTGCCTGGAGAATCTCATAGACAGTGGAGCCTGGCGGGCTACAGATCATGGGGTAGCCGAGTTGGACACGACTGAAGACTCATGCACACTTTGTTTTAAATGTGTGTATGTGTGTGTGTTCTGTCACTCAGTCGTGTCTGAATTTGTAGCCCGCCAGGCTTGTCTGTCCATGGAATTTTCCAGGCAAGACTACTGCAGCAGATTGCCATTTGCTACTCCAGAGGATCTTTCTGACTCCAAGATCGAACTTGCGTCTCTCGTGCCTCCTGCATTGGTAGGCAGATTCTTTACCTCTGAGCTACCTGGGAAGCACCTTATTTTAAATGTATTAATCTCTAAATCATCATTTTTGTAACAAGACTATCTTTCTAATGATAGAAACAACTGGACTGCCCAATAGTCACCAATGAGCCCAAGATGACTTTGTTGATGTAAACACATTCATGAGAGAAATGCATAGAAGATATGATCTTGACATGGTGAACAGAGACTCAAGGTCTCCCGGCTTTAAATAAATTGAATGGAGAAGCATGGTATATAATGGTAGTGATGAATGAAAAGTGCTCTTTCATCCATTATCTACTTGAATTCTAAAAACATTCTGGTAAGGTAAACATTTCTGGGGCAATCCCCCCCACCCCGTGCTTTATTTTGCAAGTAGGATACTGAAGTTCAGAATTCACTGAACTATTCAGGACTAACAGAGTTAGAAAATGAACAACCACATTTATAAAAAGAGAAATTTTCTTCCCTTTGGATTAGAGATGCTGTAAGTAATGCTCAAAATTCTCCAAGCCAGACTTCAGTAATACATGAACTATGAACTTCCAGATGTTTAAGCTGGATTTAGAAAAGGCAGAGGAACCAGAGATCAAATTGCCAGCATCTGCTGGATCATTGAAAAAGCAAGAGTTCCAGAAAACCATCTACTTCTGCTTTATTGACTATACCAAATCCTTTGACTGTGTGGATCACAATAAATGGTGGACATTCTTAAAGAGATGGGAATACCAGACCACCTGACCTGCCTCTTGAGAAACCTATATGCAGGTCAGGAAGCAACAGTTAGAACTGGACATGGAATAACAGACAGGTTCCAAATAGGAAAAGGAGTACGTCAAGGCTGTATATTGTCACCCTGCTTATTTAACTTCTATGCAGAGTACATCATGAGAAACGCTGGGCTGGAAGAAGCACAAGCTGGAATCAAGATTGCCAGAAGAAATATCAATAACCTCAGATATGCAGATGACACCATTCTCATGGCAGAAAGTGAAGAGGAACTAAAAAGCCCCTTGATGAAAGTGAAAGAGGAGAGTGAAAAAGTTGGCTTAAAACTCAACATTCAGAAAACGAAGATCATGGCATCCGGTCCCATCACTTCATGGTAAATAGATGGGGAAACAGTGGAAACAGTGTCAGACTTTATTTTGGGGGGCTCCAAAATCAGTGATGTTGGTGATTGCAGCCATGAAATTAAAAGACACTTACTCCTTGGAAGGAAAGTTTTGACCAACCTAGATAGCATATTGAAAAGTAGAGACATTACTTTGCCAACAAAGGTCTGTCTAGTCAAGGCTGTGGTTTTTCCAGTGGTCATGTAAGGATGTGAGATTTGGACTGTGAAGAAAGCTGAGCATCGAAGAATTGATGCTTTTGAAGTGTGATGTTGGAGAAGACACTTGAGAGTCCCTTGGACTACAAGGAGATCCAACCAGTCCATCCTCAAGGAGATCAGTCCTGGGTGTTCATTGGAAGGACTGATGCTAAAGCTGAAAGTTCAATACTTTGGCCACCTAATGGGAAGAGTTGACTCATTGGAAAAGACCCTGACACTGAGAGGGATTGAGGGCAGGAGGAAAAGGGGATGACAGAGGATGAGATGGCTGGTTGGCATCACTGACTCAATGGACATGAGTTTGTGTGGACTCCAGCAGTTGGTGATGGACAAGGAGGCCTGGCATGCTGTGATTCATGGGGTCACAAAGAGTTGGACACAGCTAAGCAACTGAACTGAAGTACCATCTTCTAAGTTAACTAATAATAGGCATTTCTCTAAAGAATTTATTTATGAGAATGTTTATATTGACCCCTTGTAAAAATTTTTGCTATTAAAATGACTTAAGTCGAAGTTAGACTCAGGGCTAGCATTTGTTTTTAGCTTTTTCAAGAAAATGTAGTTGCTATTAATCTTAGGTAAGATTTGGGAGCATTCTACAAAAGAAGAAAAAACAAAAGATCTGGACTAGTAAGAACTGTGCTTACCACTTCAGTTCAGTTCAGTCACTCAGTCATGACCAACTCTTTGCGAGCCAATGGACTGCAGCATGCCAGGCCTCCCTGTCCATCACCAACTCTCCCAGTTTACTCAAACTTATGTCCATTGAGTCAGTGATGCCATCCAACTATCTTATCCTCTATCGACCCCTTCTCCTCTTGCTTTCAATGTTTCTCAGCATCAGGGTCTTTTCAAATGAGCCAGCTCTTTACATCAGGTGGCCAAAATATTGGAGTTTAACCTTATGAATCCCTTTATTATTTATTTTTTAATTTTATTTATTTATTTATTTTAATTTAAAAATCTTTAATTCTTACAGGCATTTCCAAACATGAACCCCCCTCCCACCTCCCTCCCCATAACATCTCTCTGGGTCATCCCCATGCACCAGCCCCATGCATGCTGCATCCTGCGTCAGACATGGTCTGGCGATTCAATTCTTACATGATAGTCTACATGTTAGAATGCCATTCTCCCAAATCATCCCACCCTCTCCCTCTGAGTCCAAAAGTCCGTTATACACATCTGTGACTTTTTTCCTGTCTTGCATACAGGGTCGTCATTGCCGTCTTTCTAAATTCCATATATATGTGTTAGTATACTGTATTGGTGTTTTTCTTTCTGGCTTACTTCACTCTGTATAATCGGCTCCAGGTTCATCCATCTCATCAGAACTGATTCAAATGAATTCTTTTTAACGGCTGAGTAATACTCCATTGTGTATATGTACCATAGCTTTCTTATCCATTCATCTGCTGATGGACATCTAGGTTGTTTCCATGTCCTGGCTATTATAAACAGTGCTGCGATGAACATTGGGGTACATGTGTCTCTTTCAATTCTGGTTTCCTCAGTGTGTATGTCCAGCAGTGGGATTGCTGGGTCATACGGCAGTTCTATTTGCAATTTTTTAAGGAATCTCCACACTGTTCTCCATAGTGGCTGTACTAGTTTGCATTCCCACCAACAGTGTAGGAGGGTTCCCTTTTCTCCACACCCTCTCCAGCATTTATTGCTTGCAGATTTTTGGATCGCAGCCATTCTGACTGGTGTGAAGTGGTACCTCATTGTGGTTTTGATTTGCATTTCTCTGATAATGAGTGATGTTGAGCATCTTTTCATGTGTTTGTTAGCCATCCGTATGTCTTCTTTGGAGAAATGTCTATTTAGTTCTTTGGCCCATTTTTTGATTGGGTTGTTCATTTTTCTGGAATTGAGCTGCATAAGTTGCTTGTATATTTTTGAGATTAGTTGTTTGTCAGTTGCTTCATTTGCTATTATTTTCTCCCATTCAGAAGGCTGTCTTTTCACCGTGCTTATATTTTCCTTTGTTGTGCAGAAGCTTTTAATTTTAATTAGATCCCATTTGTTTATTTTTGCTTTTATTTCCAGAATTCTGGCAGGTGGATCATAGAGGATCCTGCTGTGATTTATGTCTGAGAGTGTTTTGCCTATGTTCTCCTCTAGGAGTTTTATAGTTTCTGGTCTTACATTTAGATCTTTAATCCATTTTGAGTTTATTTTTGTGTGCGGTGTTAGAAAGTGATCTAGTTTCATTCTTTTACAAGTGGTTGACCAGTTTTCCCAGCACCACTTGTTAAAGAGATTGTCTTTACTCCATTGTATATTCTTGCCTCCTTTGTCAAAGATAAGGTGTCCATAGGTGTGTGGATTTATCTCTGGGCTTTCTATTTTGTTCCACTTTTTAAATTGAAATGTAAAAATGTTATTGGAGAAACACTTCATACGAATTAACTTGTGTCTTTTCTTCTCAAGCAAGATGATATCCAAGCTAAAACAAAGGTTAAAGTAGTACATACTCTTTAATGCAAATACAAATTAATTTAATCTGTCCCTAATAAATGTTATCAACAGTTGTCATCTAATCATTTATTTCTAACTAGAGAAAATATATAATTTTTGTCTTTTTCTTGATTCTGAATTTCCTCAAAGCCATGCTAACATTGGGTATAATTTGAGAAAGAGAAAACAAAACAAAACAGGAAACATTTGTTTACCTTTCAAACTCTGGTTCTTAATCTGTGACCATTAATTATGTTTAATTTATCTTCTCCCAAGTGTTTCTTTTTTGTGCCAAGGTTCTTTTTCCTCCTCATAGAAAGAGGTTCATACCTACTCTCTGCAAATAGACGCACGCAGATCTCACTCGAAGGTTCTAACTCTTTTCATTAAAGTTTGGTCCAGTTTCTAGGGCTTCCCTAATGGTTCACATGGTAAAGAATCTGCCTGCAATGAATGAGACCTGGGTTTTAGCCCTGGGTTAAAAAGACACCCTAGAGAAGGGAATGACAACCCACTCCAGGTTCTAACATTTATTTTATAGAGTCCAAACATTTTCATTTATTTTTACTTGTAACATTCAAAGCAAACTTATATAATAGATTATATTTGTTTAGAGTTGTTTATATTTATGAATTCTGGCATTTCCAAAACTGAAAATATAATCTGTAAAAAAAATATAGGGTGACAAATTTTCTTGCAGAAAATGAAATATAAAAATGACATTATATAGGCATCACCTCACTTTAGAGACTGCACATTATTAAGAAAACAGTGGTAGTTTTCAAGTAAGGCAGGGCCTGGTTTGAAATATGCCTTTTATCACTTATTGGTTATATGAACTCAAAGGATATTCTTAGCATCTTAGAGCCTTCTTGTCCTCATCTGTATTAGGGTTTGGTAATAAATGCTTCAAAGACTCATTCTCTCTAGCATCTTTGTGCTTTCCTTCTGTAGTATTATGTCCATGAGAATATAAGATTCTTTTTTTAAAAATAAATCCTTTAGCATTTGTTGGAGAGCTGGTTTGGTGGTGCTGAATTCTCTCAGCTTTTGCTTGTCTGTAAAGCTTTTGATTTCTCCTTCATATTTGAATGAGATCCTTGCTGGGTACACTAATCTGGGCTGTGGGTTATTTTCTTTCATCACTTAAAGTATGTCTTGCCATTCCCTCCTGGCCTGAAGAGTTTCTATTGAAAGATCAGCCGTTATCCTTATGGGAATCCCCTTGTGTGTGATTTGTTGTTTTTCCCTTGTTGCTTTTATTATTTGTTCTTTGTGTTTGACCTTTGTTAATTTGATTAATATGTGTCTTGGGGTATTTTGCCTTGGGTTTATCCTGTTTGGGACTCTCTGGGTTTCTTGGACTTGGGTGATTATTTCCTTCCCCATTTTAGGGAAGTTTTCAACTATTATCTCCTCAAGTATTTTCTCATGGTCTTTCTTTTTGTCTTCTTCTTCTGGGACTCCTATAATTCGAATGTTTGAGCATTTCATATTGTCCTGGAGGTCTCTGAGATTGTCCTCATTTCTTTTAATTCGTTTTTCTTTTTTCCTCTCTGATTCATTTATTTCTACCATTCTATCTTCTATTTCACTAATCCTATCTTCTGCCTCTGTTATTCTACTATTTGTTGCCTCCAGAGAGTTTCTGATCTCATACATTGCATTATTCATTATATATTGGCTGTTTTTTATTTCTTCTAGGTCCTTGTTAAACCTTTCTTGTATCTTCTCAATCTTTGTCTCCAGGTTATTTATCTGTGATTCCATTTTGATTTCAAGATTTTGGATCATTTTCACTGTCAATATTCAGTTTTCTTTATCAGGTAGATTCCTTATCTCTTCCTCTTTTGTTTGGTTTGGTGGGCATTTCTCCTGTTCCTTTACCTGCTGGGTATTCCTCTGTCTCTTCATCTCGGTTATATTACTCAGCCATTAAAAAGAATACATTTGAATTCATTCTAATAAGGTGTATGAAACTGGAGCCGATTATACAGAGTGAAGTAAGCCAGAAAGAAAAACACCAATACAGTATACTAACACATATATGTGGAATTTAGAAAGATGGTAATGATAACCCTGTATGTGAGACAGCAAAAGAGACACAGATGTATAGAACAGACTTTTGGACTCTGTGGGAGAGGGAGAGGGTGGGATGATTTGGGAGAATGGCATTGAAACCTGTATACTAAAATGTAAGAAATGAATAGTCAGTCTAGGTTCGATACAGGATACAGGATGCTTGGGGCTGGTGCACTGGGATGACCCAGAGAGATGATATGGGGAGAGAGGTGGGAGGGGAGTTCATGATTGGGAACTCATGTACATCCGTGGTGGATTCATGTCAGTGTATGGCAAAACCAATACAGTATTGTAAAGTAAAATAAAAACAAATAAATAAATAAAAAGTCATTAACTGGAAAAAAAATAAAAGTACTTTATCAATTTAAAAAAGAAAAAAAATCCACCCTGACCTCAGTTTCCCTTCCAGTGATTGCTTCTCTTATTGCTTTCTACCCCATGGAACAACTTCAAAGAGCTTCAGTTTTTTATCTTTCAGTTGGTTTCCTCCAGTCTGCCTTTTGTCCCATCACCATGTCAGAGACTCTGCAACCTTCATGTGATTGACCTAGATGGACATTTTCTTATCTCATCTTTTCTTACCTCCCGGTGGTATTTGACACAGCCCATCATTCTATTCCTCAGGAAGCTGTCTTCTCTCTCTACTCATAATATGAGCAAGGAAACTGGTCTTCTTCCCTCTTTAACAACTATTCCTTATGGGTCTCCTATGCGGACTCCTTTTACCTTCCAACTCGTGAATTCTGTAGTGCTTCCAGCCACAGTCTTGGGCTACTTTCCTTATTGATCTTCCATCCCCAGGTATCATCAAAATGCTGAGGCTTTGCTTTCTGTCCATATTTGGTGAATGCAAATTTAGACATTCACCCCTTTTTTTCAAAAAAATTTTAAAGATGTTCACCTCTTTAATCTCTAGACTCATGTGTCCAGCTGCATACATGTTTATCTAAACCTCTCAAAGTCATTTCAAACCACACTTGCTCAAAGAAACGAAAACAAAAACAAAAACAAAAACAAACCCTAAAATCTATACACACAGGTCTGCTTCTACCTTAGACTTTTCCTTCCCAGGGACCACACCATTTTCAAGCCAATTATTTATTCCTCATTACTCACATTGAAGTGACGCCCCAAGCCCCGAATGTCATCCTCCAAACATATATTGGTATTACTCCATCTTTACTCATCCAAGCCATCATACCTTCTGTTATAGGTTGACTTGTGTCCCTTCAGAATTTTATGTTTAAGTCCTAACCCTCAGAACCCCAAAGGTGTCCTATAAGAAGATAGAATTTTACAGAAGTAATTAAACTATAGTGAGTTCATTAGGGTGAGCCCTAATCCAATATGGTCATTTCCTTATAAAAAACGGGCACTTGGAGAAAGACACATATAGGAAAGTGCAGAAGATGAAGACAGAGATCTGGTGATGCTTTTATAAGCCAAGAAATGCCAAAGATGTTCAACAAACAACTAGTAGCTAGGGGACAGGACTGGAACAGACTATTCCTCGGAGGGCCCAGAAGATGCCAATGCTCCCAACACCAGGACCTCAGACTTCCAGCCTCTAGAACTGGGAGACAATCCATTTTTGCTGTTTAAACCAATGAGTTTGTGGTATTTTATTACAGCAGCCCTTGGAAACAAACATATCACCTTACCTACATTCTTGCTCTTAATAGTTTCAGCTTTGTCTGTTTCCATGCTATTCCCTTACAGAGAAAAATGATGGTAAAAAAGGAAAGTAATTTCAGTCATATCACTCCCTGTACAGGTGCCTTCTCATTGTGTTTAGCATAAAGCCCAACTCTGTGTCATAGTTTATGAAAGTTAAACTGTAAAGTGTTAGTTGTTTAATCATGTCCAACTCTTTATGACCCCATGGACTATAGCCCATTAGGTTTCTTATCCATGGAAATCTCCAGGCAAGAATACTGGAGTGGGTTGCCATTCTCATCTCCAGGAGATCCTCTTGACCCAGGGATTGAATCTGGGTCTCCTGCCTTGCAGGCAGATTCTTTACTATCTGAGCCACAGTGCTAATTCAGAGTTTATGAGAAGTCCAGTGTTGACCCCATCTTATGTTTCAACATCATCTCCTAACATTCTCTCCTTCACTTACTACAGTCAGTCATATTCATGCGCAATCACTCCTTAGAATATTAAAAAGTTAATACCTGATTCAGGGCCTTCGCATGTGTTGTTTCTTCTGCCTGAGACATTTATGCCAGCTCTTTTTAAAAATATTTATTTGTTTACTTAGTTTTATTTTGGGCTGCATTGGGTCTTCATTGCTGCCTGGGCTTTCTCTCGTTGTGGCGAGTGAGCGTTACTCTTCGCTTTGGTGTGACAGGCTTCTGATTGTGGTGGCTCCTCTTGCTGTGGATCATGGGCTCAAGGTGTGGTGCATCAGTAGCTGTGTCTCAAGGGCTCTAGAGCACAGACTCAGCACAGTGGTGCTCAGGCTTATTTTCTCTTCAGCATGTGGGATCTTCTCGGACCATTGATGGAACATTGTCCCCTGGGCTGGCAGGCAGATTCTTAACCACTGGATCACCAGGGGAGTCCCTATGCCAGTTCTTTACATGACTGCTTATTTCTCCTAATTAAGTTTTCTGCTTCAGTGCTGAAATATTGTATTGGAGCCTCTCCCTAACCTTGATTCCCTGTCTCAATGCATCTTCTTTACTTTACCTCAATATTGCACAGGACGTCCACTTATTTAGTAATCTACTAGTTCATTTATGTGTATGGTTAAAGCCTATCTCTGTGAAAAATAAAAAGTGTCAGAGTAGAAGATCCTGGCCTTCATATTAACAATTTATTTCCAATATCTGACACATGGTAACTCCCAAATACTTTTTTGAATGAATAAATAAAAGAATGGCCATCAATTACATTTTCAGACTCAATTGATGCAATATGTACTTCATTTACTCAGCATGTGTTTACTGAGTTCCTTTTACATACGGGACACTATTTTAGACACTAGAATGTCAGCATGAACAACACAGACCAACTCTAAGTCTGGGGAAACAGTAAATACAGAAGCCCCAAGAAAGCAGTGTGCCTGGTGTGTGTGAGGAATGGCACGGAGCCTGCTGACATGGGAGCAGATTAGGGTAAGACTTTGAAATAAGTTAGAAGAGAGGCAAAAAAAAAAAAAAAAATTAAACTATTGGCCAGCAAGGGTCAAGGCAGAGGGAACGAACAAGGCTTTTTATACAGTGCAGGAGAGATATGGTGATGACTTGAGCCAATGGTAGTCAGGCAGGACAAGAGAAATGATCAGGTTCTAGGTGATTTTCAAAGTAGAGCCCAAAGGAATAACAGATGAATTGGATGTGGGTAGTATCGATCAAAAGAGAGCCCAGTTATGGATAATTTCCAGGTTCTTGACCTGAGCAACTTAACGAATGGAGTTGTCATTTACGAAATGAGGTCACCTAGGGAGGAGAAGGTTTCAAGGGGAAGATCAGAATCTGAATTTTGGATGTGTTAAATTAGAAATCTCTGCTAGACAACCAGGTGGAAATATGATATAAGTAGTTGCCTGTATGAGTTTAAAGGTCAATACAGGGGTCAGTTCAAATCAAGAAGTGAATTTGAAACCACAGGGTTTTATATCTAGAGACCCTATGAAGACAGTGCCTGCCATAGATTGCTATCAACAAATCATCATTGTCTATGGGTATATTACTAATCCTTCCTTCTGCATTAAATGTGAAATAAAGTTCAGGAGTGATTTTGATTTAAATAGTCTTATTGGCATCCTATGCAACTGGCAGCCATTTATTTGACTGATTAAAACCAACCAGAAAAATGATCCTAAATTTCTATAATAACTCATGTGCTACGGACAGGGAGGCATTCTTTTCCAAATGTTTATTGGATAGCCTTTTAGCCCACAGACATTTATAGAGAACCTAGTAGGTATCAGTGACTGACTGGATCAAGATTATATAATGAAAAATAATAGTCTGTAGACTTAAAGAAATCAAAATCTGTAGAAGAAACAAGTATGAGGTTTGCAGTTACTAGTCCTTGCTGCAATCATCTTAGTGAGTTGTGAGGTTCAAAATACATAATCCATGTGAAGTGTTGAATCACGGCCACATCTGTAATTAGCATCCTTTTCACATAACACAGAATTTAAAGCCAGAAATGTCAAATACTTTCCCCAAAACAAAGCTGGCCTCAGACCCAGATTTTCTTTCTTGTTTTCTTTTCTTCTTATTTCTCAGTTTTGTTGAGATATGATTGTCATACACTGTTATATAAGTTTAAGGAGTACAGCTAGTGACTTGACATATACACTATGAAGTGATTATCACATAAGTTTGCTTAATATCCATCATATCATACAGATACAAAAAACAAAAATGCTTTTTTTTTCTTCTTGATGAGAATTTTCACTATATACTCTCAGAATTTTTCAACTCTACTATACAGCAATGTGAGCGGTATCCATCATATTGTACATTATGTTCTTAATACATATAATCAGAAATCTGTACCTTTTGACCATCATTGTCTAATTCTCCCCAGATTTTCTATTTCTGTATCAGAAACCCACCCACATGACTCCCTCTTAAGACTGGCATTACTTTGGAATGATGATGTCATATGAGTGTTTGGTTCTTTTTTGAAAAACTGAGACTAAAAAGCAAATGCTTTCAAGTGTTCTATATGCATTTTTAATGAATACTATATGAATTGATGTGCAAATATGTGGTATGTTAAATGCTTTTCTTCTGGCTCTTTCTGAGCGGCTTCAGATGAGTAACTGTCACTGAACATTAATTTTCCCATGTATAAAATGAGAAGCATAAATGTAACTATTTTGTGAAGCTAGTGCAGGAATTAAACAAAACGAAGCCCCCTGTGTGGACAGAGTGCTGAGCAGGACTGGACCTAACAGTTATCATTACTATGATGATGCAGAACGAAGTGGAAGATTTCATTACACTCATTTAAATCCTCTTTTCTTTAGTTTTCCATTAGCTAGCTCACTGGTCTGAAAAATGGGAGAATAAAACTTTAGGGATTAAAAAAGAGAGAGAGACCTCTTCTAAAAGGGTTTGTTTTTCCCATTTGTGAAGCATTTTTTTTCATGATACAATCTTCTCTATTTGCTCAGGTTTGTCTTCCTTCATGGAGAAGGAAATGGCAACTTACCCCAGGATTGCCATGAACTTATTGATAAGGATGTTTAAACTGATAAAAAATTGAGTATCAGGAATTAAAACCTGCATTCCCTTTCTAATTTCTATAAACAAATTCTTATGAAAATGAAATGACTAAGGGATTGGGACTAATATCAGCCTAGAAAAAAAATGAGAGCAGCTGCTCAATTTACTCAAAATTAGAAATGGGTGTAGAGTGACTTGTGTTTGAACAACTGGAGTGAATGGGGGGAGGGAGGCTGTGATAAAGAGTATTTGTGGAGTATCCATGCTGTGTCTTACACCACAGGTCTTTCCATTTCATATTTACAGCCAGCATATTTTGACAGAGAGGAAAACTGAGGATCAAAGTGGTCATGCTACAGCCCTAAGTCACATGAGTGAAGTGAAGTGATGTGAAAGTCACTCAGTCGTGTCCAACTCTTTGTGGCCCCATGAACCATACAGTTCATGGAATTTTCCAGGCCAGAATACTGGAGAAGGTAGCCTTTCCCTTCTGCAGGAGATCTTCCCAACCCAAGGTTTGAACCTAGGTCTCCTGCATTGTATATGGATTCTTTACCTGCTGAGCCACAAGGGAAGCCCATGAGAAGTAAGTTAAATGATTAAAAACCAGGGACATCTACCTCCAAGTCCTATTCTCCTTCTATTACATCATATTACCTTGAAGAACACTATTTAACATATGAAACTTGCCATTTATTTAGCATTAAATACATGGTGACTTTGTGCTGAATAATGAGACATCACGGAAAAAGAGATAAGCTTAACTCCTGCTGTTGAAGTATTAAGATCCAGGACCAGTGATTTTCCTCCAGCCTTCAGCCAAAAAGAGAACAGGACCTGGTGGAGGAACCACTGAACTTCCCAAACTTTGGGGTGAGGTGATTCCCAGGGACCTCAAATCCACTGATCCCCAGAGGATCTCATGGGTCACCTGCCCACAAGTGCCCCCTAAGTGACCTCCTTCCCTTCCCTGTCTTACTTCCTCACCCTCTGTATTAGTCATCTAGGGCTGCCATAACAAGGGACCACACACTGGGTAGCTCAAATAACAAATATATACGTTTTTAATTTCTGGAGACTGAAGTTGGAGATCCAGGTGTCTGCAGGGTTGGTTTCTTCCGTGGCCTCTCTGTTTGTCCTGCAGAAACCTGTCTTTGCCTTGTGCCTTCTCTCTGTATTCTTGTATGCCAGTTTGCTTTTCTTAGAAGGACAGCAGTCATACCAGATTAGGACCTACCTTAAAGACCTCATTTTACCATAATTACCTCTTTTTATGAGTACCTATTATTTTATGTATTTATTTATTTAATATAATTACCTCTTTAAAGACCCTGTTTTCAAATATAATCCTATCTGTGGCACTGGGAGTTAGGATTTTAACATATGAATTTGGAGTGGGGAAGGGATGCAGTTCAACCTATAATACCCTCTCATGTATATTTCCTGCTTCATCTCTTAAATATACTTCTTGTTGTCAAATCCCTATCTATTGCTTCTGAGGGAACTCAAACTATTTTGCTGTGGTTTTACTTTTTTAATGTTTTTCAGTTCAGTTCAGCTCAGTTCTGTCTCTCAGTTGTGTCTGACTCTTTGTGACCCCAAGGACTGAAGCATGCCAGGCTTCCTTCTCCATCACCAACTCCCGGAGTTTACTCAAACTCATGTCCATTGAGTCGGTGATGCCATTCAACCAGCTCATCCTCTGTAGTTCCCTTCTCCTCCCACCTTCAATCTTTCCCAGCATCAGGGTCTTTTCAAATGAGTCAGCTCTTTGCATCAGGTGGGCAAAGTATTAAAGTTTCAGCTTCAACATCAGTCCTTCCAGTGAACATTCAGGACTGATTTCCTTTAGGATGCACTGGTTGGATCTCCTTGCAGTCCAAGGGACTCTCAAGAGTCTTCTCCAACATCACAGTTCAAAAGCATCACTTCTTCGATGCTCAGCTTTCTTTATAGTCCAATTCTCACATCCATACATGACTGCTGGAAAACCATAGCCTTGACTAGATGGACCTTTGTTGTTTTTATAAATGACTAATTCTTTAACACACTTCTGCCAGTGTGGAATTATTAACATCTACATTCTACACATTAACTGACAGAGAGGCCATAGATATTCCCAAAAATTTGTAAAGTGTGGCTGGGGGGTGGGGCAGGGGAAGAGGCCTTTGATGAGAACACAGATCTATGTGAGTCAGCAGCTTTACATTCCTTCCTCTTGCCTCTGCCATGGTCTTTAATAATTTCCAGAAAGTCTCTAGAAAACCTCAAGATAACTCATGATACTGTAGATAAAAATCTTAACTCTTCTAAGTTGCTTTTTCTGTTCAAAAAAAGTGTTGGTACTGAGACTGGAACAGAAATGCATTCCTATTTCTCAGATCAGCTTAAACAGCCTCCCTGAGCACAGACTCCAGGGAATGCATTAGTTTGGTCTAAGGGAAATGCAAGATGAATAAGATCCTCTTCCCCTAAACTCTCTTGTGAAAAATATCATGTAGATTTTAGTGCAAAGAAGCACTTCATTTTCAATGTGAAAAGACATGCTTCCTTTTGGAAATTCAGAACTAAATAACAGCTTATATTTCCCTTTCAAGCAGTGCTTCTGGGAAACATTAGGCTTATCCATATTATTATTGTGTTTGCAATTGGTTCCCATTCTCTTTGATGTATTTTATTTATTCACATTCTGATATTTCGCAGTACCAACCACCATAAAACAATGACACCCATCACCAACAATGGCAACTGTTTTTTGTTAATAAAAACACATCATGTCCTAGGCTCCATGATTTACATGCATTTTATTATTTTATGCAACAACTCAATGATGCGATTGACTAAACGAACAACAGTCAACAAGCTGTTTTAGAGAAATGGGATTCCTTTCTCAGGATCATACAACTAACCGATGAGATGCTGGGGATTCAAACTTGTATCTGTATGACTCCAAAGCCTGGGGTTAACCTCAGTGATAAATCTTCCTGCCATAGTTGGGGCCATTTTAAATATCTTGTAAAAAGAGGTGGACTTGGCTTTCCCTGGTGGCTCAGTGGCAAAGAATCTGCCTACCGATGCAGGAGACATGGGCTCAATCCCTGGCCTGGGAAGATCCCACATGTAGCAGAAAAACAAAGCCCAGGTACGGCAACTATTGAGCCTGTGCTCTAGAGCCTGGGGCTTGCAACTGTTGAGGCCATGTGCCACAGCTACTGAACCTCTGAACCTAGAGCCCATGGGAATGCCTCAAGAAAAGCCACTGCAGGGGGAAGTCTAAGCATCGCCGCTGGAGTGTGGCCCCTGATTGCCACAGAGAAAGTCCTTGCAGCAACAAAGACCCAGGATGGTAAAAAAGTAAATTAAAAAAAAAAAAAAGATGTGGACTGTATACCATGGTGGGGGTGTGTGTGTGGGTGATGTGGAGATGCTCTGCTCAGAATCACTTTCCCAGAATTGATGCAGGAAGCATAAATACCCTCAGCCCAAGATGCTACATCTTCATACCCAACACACATGGGGGTAAGAATGCCAAAGTCATGATTTCCCCAGGTTTCTTGTGGCCAATGACTGAATAAGGGGGTGGTTATCAAGCAGGCACACTCCTACTCCTTGAAGGGAAATTCTTCCAAAGGATCACTTTGGCCTAGAGACACTTTGGCTTAACTGAGACTTTCTCCAAATTTCAGAGTGGTCTGAGGCTCTTTGTATTCAACTCTTCTATCCCTCTCTCCTTTCACAAATATCAGATTTAGTCTAAGACTCTCCTTATCTACTCTTCATCCCTCCTTCTTTAGTTTCCACAGAAACTTATTTTTCCCACTATGATTTTTTTTTTAAATTTAATTTTTATTTGGCATCAGAGTATTGCAATGTTGTGTTAATTCCAGGTGTACAGCAAAGTCATTCAGTTATACATATACATATATCCATTCTTTTTCAGATTCTTTTCCCATATTATAGAATATTGAGTAGAGTTCCCTGGGCTACACAGTAGGTTTTTGTTGATTATTTATTTTATGTATGCTGTGTGTGTGTTCAGTCATATCTGACTCTCCATGACCCCATGAACTGTAGCCTACCAGGGTCTTCTGTTCATGAAATTTTCCAGGCAAGAATACTGGAGTAGGTTGCCATTTCCTACTCCAGGAGATCTTCCCTACCCAAGGATTGAACCTGCATCTCTTGCTTCTCCTGCATCTCTTGCATCTCCTGCATCGGCAGACAGATTCTTTACCACCGCACCATCTCAGAAGTCCATTTTATAGTGTGGATATATGAAGCCCAGACTCCCAATTATCCTTCCGCCTGATCTTTCCCCTCTGGTAACCATGATTGTTTTTGAAGTCTATGATTCTGTTTCTGTTTTGCAAGTAAGTTCATTTTTATAATGTTTGAGCCATCTCCCAGTAAACCTCATGTACTTCTAATCTCATCTTTCATCAGAGAGAAGGCTAGAATAAAAGAAACTAAGTGTACTCATTCTTAATTTTTTTTTTTTTTTTTTGCTATAATCTAGAAGGCAGAGCACTGAAGAATTGATGCGTTTGAACTGTGGTGTTGGAGAAGACTCTTGAGAGTCCCTTGGACTGGAAGGAGATGCAACCAGTCCATTCTGAAGGAGATCAACCCTGGGATTTCTTCGGAAGGAATGATGCTAAAGCTGAAGCTCCAGTACTATGGCCACCTCATGAGAAGAGTTGACTCATTGGAAAAGACTCTGATGCTGGGGAGGGATTGGGGGCAGGAGGAGAAGGGGACGACCGAGGATGAGATGGCTGGATGGCATCACTGACTAGATGGATGTGAGTCTAAGTGAACTCCGGGGGTTGGTGATGGACAGGGAAGCCTGGCATGCTGTGATTCATGGGGTCGTAAAGAGTCGGACACGACTGAGTGACTGAACTGAACTGAACTGAAAAGCCTGTGACATACTCAGCACTCAAGAAATAGTAATTGGATAAATGCCTTCTGCATTCCAGTTACCTGTAATATTGGGGTAATGGGTAACAGAGACGGGAGCCATGATGTAAAAAGGATCTGTGAGGAGAGAAGCATAGGTCAAGTTCTTTGGTTGGAGAAGATTATATTGGAGAGACAAGCAGAGAGCTTCATGGAAGGGAAGCATTAAACACAATGAGGTTTCCATGAGTGCAGAAAAATCAAAGATGTTCATTAGTAGAACTACAGAAACAGTGCAAATGAAGTAGAGAGGTCTTTTTCTATTACACAGCGTCTACTGGCCAAGTAAGTGGTGACACATGACTGGAGTAGCTTTACAGAGCATGAATGGGGAGCAGAATGGAGAGGAAGACTGGCGAATGGATTGCGTGTGAAATTGTACTCTTCTATGGTTCCATTTCTTTTCCTCTTTAAATTGCTTTAGACTGTTGTGTTGGTTTCTGTTGCACAACAATAAGAATCAGTCATAAGTTTACGCATACCCTCCCCCTCTTGAGCCTCCCTTCCACCTCCTGCAGTGATCCAGAAAGGACAATGTATGTAGTTTCCTCCAAACAGGGCTGCCCAGTAGAATCACAATGCAAGCTACACATGAGCCACACATTTGTGACTCAAAATTTTCTGCTATGTGCATGAGAAAATGGGTGAAGATAATTTAATAATGTATTTTAAATATCCAAAATATTGTTACTTTATCATGTAATAAATATAAAATTTATTCATGAGATGTTTTACATTATTTTTTTAATTAAGATAGAATAAATTTTCAAAATCTGACATTTTATACTGAACAGCACATGTCAGTTCAAACCAGCCACATTTGAGTGTTCAGTGGCCATCTGTGTCTAGTGAACACCTCTACTGAACACCTCAGTTCTTGTCGTTGTTGTTCAGTTGCTCAGCTGTGTCTGAGTCTTCCTGAACCCATGGACTTTAGTAAGCCACTCTTCCCTGTCCTTCACCATCTCTCCGGGCTTGCTCAAACTCATGTCCATTGAGTCAGTGATGCCATTCAACCATCTCATCCTCTGTAACCCCCTTCTCCTACCTTCAATCTTTCCCAACATTAGGGTTTTTTCTTCACTGAGTAAGTTCTTTGCATCAGGTGGCCAAAATATTGGAGCTTCAGCTTCAGCATCAGTCCTTCCAATGAATATCCAGGGTTAATTTCCTTAGGACTGACTGATATGATCTCCTTGCTGCCCAAGGGGCTCTCAAGAGTGTTCTCCAGCACCACAATTCTAAAGCATCGTTTTGCAGTGCTCAGCTTTCTTTTTGCCCAATTCTCATATCTGTACATGACTACTGTAAAAACTATAGTTTTGACTATACACGGGCTTTTGAGAGGATTGGCTTTGGAGAATCCCACCCTTGCCCTGGCTAAGTGTGTGATTGTGAGCACATTAGGGCATCTCTGAGTCTCAGTGGCCTCAGATGTATAATGATGAAAACTCTATCCAGCTCTTCTTTACCCATGAAGTTATTGTCCGTGCTTTGTTACAGGCACAATTCTATGTGCCTTGCAACACAGATTTAATTTACCTAACAACTCTATGAGGTGGGTGTACTATCACCTCGTGGTACTATTAGAGATAAGGGTTCTGTGAGAAAGAGAGGTAAATGACTCATCCAGGGTCACGCAGTGAGTAAGCCGTAGAGTCAGCATTCAAACCCTGGTCATCCAGCACCAGAATCCATGTTCTTATCGTTCTATCACGCTGTATCCCTAACAGAGCTTTGAGACCCCAAATTATAAACAACAACGGCAATGAAACAACAGCAAAGCAAAGTGCTCAGGAGGCAAGAAATTCTAGACACAACCAGGAGGTGACTCTGTAGATAGCAGAGCTGAGTTCTGTAATGGAATTTGTATAAAACTAACTCTATTATCCCCAACCTAATACGAACTTGTTTCTTGACAGGCTTGGAATTAATTTCTATCCAAATAGAGTTTTAAAAAGTTATAGTCTTTAACATTTTATAGCACTGAGCAGTTTAACAAGCACTTTTATATGCATTCACACATTCAATCACGAAGAGGGAACCATCATTAATTTTCTTTCCAGGAAAGTGAGAGGAAGTTTCAGAGTGGCAGAGAGACTTATCCATTGTCGTAGAGTAGGAGGTCTTGAAACAAGATCTCTGAATTAAAACCTGCCAATCTTCCTTGGCATTTTTAGGCCTGTTTGTAAAGCCCATGTACACTTGAACATTGTTGTACAGATTATCGTTTGAAAGAACTGTATGTCTCTACACAGGTTTTTTGTAATTGCCATTTCTTCTACTTCAACAGTAAATAATACCCATTCTTATAGGTTAAATTATTTCTCACCAAGGGATGTTGAAGTCCTAATCCCCAGTAGGTGTGAATGTGACCTTATTTGGAAATAGATCTTTGCAGGTGAGCAAGTCAAGATGAGGTCATTAGGCTGGAAGCTTTTAATCCAGTGTGACTGACATTCTTACAAAAAGGGGAAATTTGGACAAAGAGACAGACACATACAAAGGACAGATAATGTAAAAACAGACAAAAGATGGCCATCTACACATCCAGGAGCACTTGAGGCTTCCAGAAGCTAGGAAAAAGGAGGAGTAGATTCTCTTTAACAGATCTCAGAAGGAAACAACCCTGCAGTCTTAGCTCAGACTGTTATAATAAATCACCATGGAAGGACTGATGCTGCAGCTGAAACTCCAATACTTTGGCCACCTGGTGCAGAGAGTGACTCATTGGATAAGACACTGATACTGAAGACTGAGAAAAGGAGAAGGGCAGGAGGAGAAGGAGTCGACAGAGGAAAAGATGGGTGGATGGCATCACTGACTCAATGGATAAGTTTGAGCAAACTCCAAAGATAGTGAAGGACGGGGACACCTGGCACACGGTAGTCCATCGCAAAGAGTTAGATATGACTTACTGGCTGCACAACAACAACAATGGCCTCTGTGGCTTATTTACAAGAAAAATGTATTTCTCACAGTTCAAGATGTCTGAGAGCGGAGTGCCAAGGTGGTCAGGTCCTGGTGAAATCCCTCTTTCAGATGTCTGACTTCTCTTTGTGACCCCACATGGTGGAAAAGAACAAGAGAACTCTCTGGGGGTCCTTTTTATAATATAATGTCACTAATATAATATCACTAATTCCATTCATGGGGCTCTATCCTCATGACTGAGTTACCTCTCAAAAAACCTCACCTCCTAATACCATCACACTGGGATGTGGGATGTCAACAAAGGAATTTTGGAGAAACACAAGCATTCAGATCATAACATCTGCCAATAGCTTGTTTGGGTTTCTAGTCTTGAGAGCTGCAAAACACTTAACACCTATTGTTTAAATCATCATGGTCTGTGATTCTTTTCTGTAGCAGCCCTAGGAAATACAAACACTCATGGCCTTTTCGCAACTCTGTGCTGCAGTGTGATCCCTTCAAAGATGCTTTACCTGAACGTCACCTGTCTCATTACTGGGAATCAGTTCACCAGATCATTTACTTCTTTATCAAATTTCCAGAAAAACAACAACAACAACAACAACAACAACAACAACCACCTTGTCTCTCTGAGCCAAACACACCTCTTTAAATTAGAATGCTAGCATTGTGAAAGCAAGTATCACATGTGTCTTGTTCATCGAGCATACTTGACATAAAGTGCAAATAAACTAAATATTTACTGATTGGTAAAGAAGGGGGAGTGGGGAAGAAGGCCAGGTATGAGGGAGGGAAGAAAGGATGAAAGAAAGGAAGGAAGGGAGGAAGGAAGAGAGGGAGGGAGGTGGGTATTAAAGATGGAGTTAGATCTACATTCTGCAAAAGTACTTTGCACATCACAAGGAAATATGTGAATATTAGTGATCCTACCATGATTATTACTGCATTTTCATTGTGTTTGAATCCATTTGTACACCATTAGATCTGGACTTTAGTGGCTGACTTTATTTTTCTGGGCTCCAAAATCACTGCAGATGGTGATTGCAGCAATGAAATTAAAAGACACTTACTCCTTGGAAGGAAAGTTATAACCAATCTAGACAGCATATTGAAAAGCAGAGAAATTACTTTGTCAACAAAGGTCCGTCTAGTCAAGGCTATGGTTTTTCCAGTGGTCATGTATGGATGTGAGAGATGGACTATAAGGAAAGCTGAACGCTGAAGAATTGATGCTTTTGAACTGTGGTGTTGGAAAAGATTCTTGAGAGTCCCTTGGACTGCAAGGAGATCCCACCAGTCCATTGTAAAAGAGATCAGTCCTGGGTGTTCATTGGAGGGACTGATGTTGAAGCTGAAAATCCAATGCTTTGGCCACCTGATGCGAAGAGCTGACTCATTTGAAAAGACCCTGATGTTGGGAAAGATTGAGGGCAGGAGGACAAGGGGACGATGAGAGGATGAGATGGTTGGATGGCATCACCGACTCGATGGACATGGGTTTGGATGGGCTCTGGTAGCTGATGATGGTCAGGGAGGCCTGGAGTGCTGCAAAGAGTTGGATAGGACTAAGCGACTGAACTGAACTGAATGGAAGAAATCTGCTGTTTCCTTGAATGTGTTTGTCCACAGTTTTATTTCATCTTCAACTACTGATCCTTTTGACTTTGAAGTGTAGCAATCCCAAGATTTCCTAAAAATAAGTATTTACTTTATTAATATGCTTGCTCATTTACTAATTGCTTTTTTTAAATACCAGAGCCTCTTCTACAGCTGAGGTTTGTGTAACCTTTATCGATCTTACTTTACTTCTAATTACATGTGTTCCTCATTTGCAGCTAAAAGTAACTCTTGTCACCACTCCTGTCAAATTTGATTCATGACACCTTAATTATTATAATTTCTTTTTCCTGCAATAGCAGCAAAAGTGTCCACATACATTTTTGTTAGGTCAATTCTTCATGAAAAAAAAAATGGCAATTTGATTTTAAGGAAGCAGAGTTTTAGATGGGGTCCTTATGTTTGCTTTTCAATAGGTGAATCCCCTTTATTCTTTTCTCATTGGGGGTTATTTCTTGTGAGGACACTATTATTGTGCAGTAGAAAGCTGAATCAGACACCAGAAACTCAGTTTAATCTCTAGATTTGCAATATGTCCTTGTAATGGGACCTTGAACAAGTTACTTAAGTTTTCTGGCCTGTAGGTTCCTTGCCTTTAAGATGGACTCAGTGACATCACAAGTCTGGGAATAGCCCAACTGGGATGACTTTAAATGCAGATTGACATCCCCCATGAATTGCAGAGTTTTCAGAAAATGACACTGGCTTCCTTTGTGTTGTTTCTTCTTTACCTACATTTGCTTTCACTGTCTCCTAGATTACATCCGGTAAGATTAGACGGGGGCAAGAGAAAAGAAGAAAGAGACAGAGAGAGGCAGAGGCAAAGAGAGACAAAGGCAGAGAAAGCCCTCTGTGTAGCTCATCCATCCTGACATCTCACCCTAGAACAAAGAAGAGGCTTTGGTTGGAAGCAGAAAGTGATTGCACTGCTCACATAGCTGGAGGCACGTGTGCCTGTGAGAAAAAGACAAGGACCTTGCCTCCATACACCGGCTCTGTCACCAACTAATCCAGAAACCTGAAAAAGAATGATTTAACATCTCACGTCCTCTGCTTCCTTATTTGAAAACAGTATTTGTGAGGTGAAAAGAGATTTATGTAACAAGTGTTTGAGGAGTATGCCTGATCCATTCCACTTGACAGTATGCCTTCTCTCATAAATTTTGTTGAACCCTTATGGCTACAGGCTTTGGGAATCTTTGTGGATCTGCAGATTTGCAGGACTCCTTTTCCTTGCTCTTGTTTGGGCCTCCATGTTCCCATTGCTTGGGAAGCACTTTGGATGCTGAAGTTCTGGTGGGACCAGATGGGAACTGAGAGAGAGGGACAGGGAACTGAGAATTCAAGGTGCTTTTGAGCGGAGGTAACAATGCTTCTCTTGTAATTTTGTGTGAGCAATGGGAAAGCACCTTACTCCCTGGAGTCCCTTAATACATACATTAGTCAACACACATTTGGTGCCAGTTCCACAGCTGGTGGGCTTTAACACTATTATCACCTGTTTGCCGCCCATTCTTTCCAGTAAAGAGAGCATAGGGAATTGTTGTTGCTGTTGTTCAGTCACTCAGTCTTGTCCAACTCTTTGCGACCACATGGATTTTGAGACCCCATGCAGTTCCATGGACTGCAACATGCCAGGCTTCTCTGTCCTTCACTGTCTCCTGGAGTTTGCTCAAATTCATGTCCATTGAGTCAGTCATGGGGGCTTTTCTGATAGCTCAGTTAGTAAAGAATCCACCTGCAATGCAGGAGACCTGAGTTTGATCCCTGGGTTGGGAAGATCCTCTGGAGAAGGGAAAGGCTACCCACTCCAGTATTCTGGCCTGGAGAATTCCATGGACTGCATAGTCCCTGGGATTGCAAAGAGTTGGACATGACTGAGAGACTTTCACTTTGAGCCAGTGATAGGGGATAAAAGATAGTAATGGAGCCACCTCAGAAGAACTCCAACAACTTGCATTATAATTTCATTTTATACTGAAGAATATAGCCATTTGTGCTGTGCTGTGTCTCTTCTATTCCCCACTCCACTTTCTCTCTACATTTGTTTAATCTGCCCAGGACCCTGAGGCCACATTGCATGCAATACATCCATGAGCCTCTTTGTGTTCTACCTTCTGGGCAGCCCAGCCAACAGGCAGTGAGGTCCAAGTCTGGATAGAGTCAAGGACTAGGTTGAGGGTTTTTCACTTGGCTTCTCTCTCATGGCTGAGTCTCTGGGCTGAGCACTACTACTCCTGGCAGGCAGCCCCCTCCACACACTTCTCCTCCCTCTAGATCCTGGGATCTTCTTCCTCCTCTGACAACTACAAGCCTGGGAGTGACAATTCCCCTTTCCACTGCCCATGACCTTGCACCTTCCTCAAAACCTGCCCATTTCTTTGTAACTTGTTCCTTTATTAACATTCTGCACACGGCCTACTTTGCGCCATCTGTCACTGCCTAGGCTGGCCCCGACTGATGCAGGTCACAACCCACCTTACCAAGGGTCTGTTCTTCTTTCCCACAATGAAGAATTGTCGCTGGGAAGGGGACTCTAGCCAAGGGATTGCCTTACCACTCTTTCCCTCAGTGTGAGTCATGTGACCAGTTGGGGCCAATAGCAGGCAAGATGCCATGAGGAATGCTTTGTGGTATGGTCCTGCACTCTGGGTTTCTGAGTCAATTTTGGAGGCTGCTGCTTGAGGTGGAGTTCTCACAAGACGTGGAGAAAGTCTCCATTCCCACAGTCACTGAAGAAGGGGAACCCACTAACCTGAAAAATGAGTGAGAAATAAAATTTTAATATATTAAGCCACTGAACCTGCACATTGTTCTACTGGTTAGCCTACCCTGTAATGGAAAGAAGTCATTACTTGTACTTTGAATACATGATTTTTGATTTTCCTGATACACCTTTAATCTGAGGATGAATATTATCATTTCCAGATGTGGAAATGAAGACATAGTGAGTTAATCCTCCAAGGTCACACAGAGAAGCATGTGCTCTAGGCTGAATTGCGTACCTGGCCCCAAAATCAGATGTTGAGGTTCTAACCTCAGCACCTCAGAATGTGACTGGGTTTGAAAATAAAGTCTTTAAAGAGATAATGGAGTCATTAGGGTGGGCTCCAATCCAATGTGGCTGATCTTGTAAGAAGAGATTTGAACACAGACACACACAGAAGGAAGACATTGTAACAACACAGAGGAAAGAGGGTCCTCTACAAGCCAGAGAAACTTCAGAAGAACATGGCTTCAAGGCTCCCTGATCTCACAATTCTAGCCTGCAGAACTGTGAGAAAATAAGCTTTTATAATTTAAACCATCCAGTCTATGATAACTTGTTATTACAGCCCCAGCAAACTAATACAGTATCATTACTGAGGTGGAATATCACATACTCCTTTCACCCTGACTCCTGGGACACAGTTACAGTCTCAGCTCTGGAGCCTGCACATAATCAGACAGATTGGTGTGCAGGAGACAGCTGGGTCAAACTAAGAAGTAACCTGGCATGAATTTTTGAGTGTCCTCGTCTCCTTCCCAGGGCTTCCCAGGTGGTGCAGTGATAAAAGAATCCTCTTGCCAATGCAGAAGAAATAAGAGAGGCGGGTTTGATTCCTGGGTGGAGAAGATCCCTTGGAGTAGAAAATGGCAACCTACTCCAGTATTCTTGCCTGAAAAGGCTACAGTCCAGGGATTACAGAGAGTCGGGCACAACCGAGCGACAACTCATGCACACACATCTCCTTTTATCTACTCCCTCCACTTTCTCTAGCAGCGCTCTTTCCCCTTTTACCTTGGGGCAATATTTTCATGATCTGGTTCAGTCAGTGTTCCCACCCACATTTTGCTGGGTGGAAACTGTAGGTCTGAGAGGAAAAGCAACATTTCTGAGGGATCAGCTTAATGTCCTGCATCTTCACTGTTCTGCAAGGAAACTGGAGCTCACAGAGGCTGAGTGGTTCAGCCAAAGACATCAGACATGAGGTCTTTAGACCTTCATGTCATCTCTCTGTCCTTACAGAGTAGACAGAGGCAAATTGTTCTGCAAAGGATGATACCTCCTTCCAAGTGCTATGAATTATAGAATATTTTCATATTAAAAATGTTTCTGTGCTGTTTAGAAAAGGACGGAATTGATATTGAGTGATGAATGAACCCCTGCCAGATTCCAGCAATGTAAATGAGCATGGTTTTAATATGTCAAACAGTACAATGAGAACCTGAGAACCCACAATCACTTCATCACAGGGGGAGAGACTAACAGTGTGTCAGGAGTCTAACTGCCATTGTTTTTGAAGCAGCTCAGTTTCTGAGTAACATTGGGGTGAGCTCAGTTGCTGAGGAAGTGAAGTGAAAGTTACTCAGTAGTGTCTGACTCTTTGCAATCCCATGGATGGTAGGCTGTGGAATTCTCCAGGCCAGAATACTGGAGTTGATAGCCTTTTAGTTTTGAACTTGATTCATCATTCTGTTGCCTTCCGTTGGCACAGTCACCTACAGCTGGAATGAGACAGTCTGGGAGCTTCCAGTTGCAAGATCTTGGACTGATCCTTTACATTCACCGAGACTCCATTTTCTCTTCAACAAAATTGGAAACAGTAAAAATAACTAGATGGCAGGTTGGTTGGAGTAATTAAACATTTTCAGTGCCTAGTTCAGCTTTTGAGATCTCATACGTGATCCGTCAGTTTTAATTCTGTCTACCCTACACATCAGTTTGTTACTCTCTACAATGTGTGTACATAACACTTGGATTGTTTAACTCTCAAGGCAGTTGTCTGGCTTAAATTAGGTGATGTGTTTGCAGGCAACCAGATCTTAGTTGTTTTCATGTAATGCTGTAGTAGTGATTCTTCCAGCTATTGCATCTCAGATCTTTGTGCATGAAAGTGGTTCAGTAAATGCTTATCAAATTAAATCATATTAAATCAAACTGCCTTGTTTAAATTCTACATTTTAATTGACTAAAGAAATCTACAAGTATTGTTTCTGAATCAAAGCACTAAAGTTGTTAGCATTTGTATATTAAAAAAGGAAAGGAAAAACAACCTGAGTATTGACTTAAAGTTGCAGGGCCTACTACAGATGACAGAAGGACACGTTTGAAGCAAATATACACTACAGACTGCAGACCTACCATTTCCTAACACACAATCATTGCACTGCCGAGGTTCCCAAACAAATAATTTTCATTTCCCGAATCACTCTGCTTTCAGTAAAATTGCAATCATTTTAAGGAACACCCATATGAGAAAATTGTAAAATATATTTCTAAAGATGATCACTGAACGGTCCATGTGAATTCTAGGTACAGATTTCCAATCATTTCACCCTGTGAGATTGCGCAGTAATCAGATGGCAAAGTGCGGCACATCTTCACCTCAAAGCCGCGAAAGAAGCGGTGGAAATGCAATGTCTGCTTCTGCCCCACATTAAGCAACATGGTGCTGGAAAAACGTCAGCTGGATTTTTCAAAATTTTCTGAAAGAATAAAATTGCTCAGTTGGCCAGATGGAATACCTGTCTCACAGGCTCTCAACTTGTGTCTAATCCTTACACTGTTGTTGCAGTGGTTCAGTCTCTCTGTCCTGTCTGACTCTTTGTGACCCCAGTGATTATAGTCTCCCAGGTTCGCTGTCCATGGGATTTCCCAGTCAAGACTACTAGAGTGGGTTGCCATTTCCTTCTCCAGTGGATCTTCCCAACCCAGAGACTGAATCTTTATTTCCCACATTGCAGGCAGATTCTTTACACTGAGCCACCAGCGAAGCCCCAATCCTTGCATACATATATCCATTTAGAGTTTACATAGAATTTTAAAATATATTACCTTAGGCCATTCTTATAATAACTTGATGAATTATTTCAATCCTAAATTAGCAAACTAAAAATCAGATCAATTTGCTACACGAGAGACTAAGTGAGGAGCCTTGACTCTCCATAAGAATCACCTCTGATGTTTATGGGAAAATTAATGGCTTAGTGGGTAAAGAATCTGCCTGCAATGCAGAAGACACAGGAGACGCGAATTTGATTCCTACATTGGGAAGATTCCCCAAAGAAGGAAATGGAAACCCGCTCCAATATTTTTGCCTGCAAAATCCCATTGACAGAAGAGCCTGGTAGACTACAGTCTATGGAGTCTCAAAGAGTTGGGCATGACTGAATGACTAAGTGTGTGAGTCAGAAAATAAGAAACAGAAAATGAACAAACAAAAAAAGTATATTTTTAGCACTCCTCTGTATATTCAAATCACCAAGTCTGGAGGAAATGCCCAAGAACCTGTATGATTTAAATATCTCCAGGAATCTAAAATGGAGCCAAGCTTAAGAGCCACCAGAATAGTGGAAAGAACATGGATTCTGAGCTTGGATCAGAATTCTGATACAGTTTGGTTTCTCTAAAAGCTGAGTCTAAGACAGAAGTTTAAGTGTGTGAGGATTTTATTGGGAATGCGGTTCCAGGGATCAGGCAACAAAAATAGGAGAAGAGAGGAGGGAAGAGAGGAAGGAGAGCCAGTGCAAGGCTGCTCATGGGTTTGGCCTCTGCCATGATGACCAGGTACACAATCCGAGAGGCCACATGGAATGAGCTTTGGGACTGTCCATGTGGGGAGATCCATTTATGCACTGGTTCCATACCTCTTGGTTAAAGA
Source organism: Ovis aries (assembly GCF_016772045.2). Lineage (NCBI taxonomy): Eukaryota > Metazoa > Chordata > Mammalia > Artiodactyla > Bovidae > Ovis > Ovis aries. The sequence continues at coordinate 106,753,887 of NC_056059.1, forward strand.
TTAGCCACAGCCTCACGTCCAGGCTGCACAGGCAGGACAGTTTAAGAACACAGAGATCTGTAGGCTGAAGGGAAAATGTTCAGGACACAATCGAATGGAGGTGCCATTAGTCTGTGCTACCTTGAAGCTGGTCTGCTTCTGTGCAGAACTGAGGCTGTGGCAGAAATAAAAGAGGATCTGAAGAGATGTCTAAGACGTACCCAACATAACCCCTGTTCCATTCCCTGCCCTTTGGGTGACCTTGGACTTCTTACCCAAGCCTTCCTCAACCTCAGCAACTGCAGGGATGAATGTTGTAGAATTTGGGGGTGGATTCATCTTCCAATGTTTGACATAACACAATCTCCAGCACACAAACCAGGAGTGGAAAACGTGAAATCGCCTTGCCATGTTTCTTTTTAAATTTTTTCTCTAATTTTTTTTCTTTTTATTATCATTATTATTTTTACTTTACAATTATTATATTGGTTTTGCCATACATCAACATGAATCTGCCACAGGTGTACGTGTGTTCCCAATCCTGAACCCCCCTCCCACCTCCCTCCCTATACCATCCCTCTGGGTCATCTCAGTGCACCAGCCCCAAGCATCCTGTATCCTGCATCGAACCTAGACTGGCGATTCATTTCTTATATGATATTATACATGATTCAATGCCATTCTCCCAAATCATCCCACCCTGTCCCTCTCCCACAGAGTCCAAAAGTCTGTTCTACACATCTGTGTCTCTTTTGCCATCTCGCATAAACACAAAGAGTTCTGAATCTCTTTGTGGAGGCTGGCCTCCTCTAGATCTCCATGGGGACCATCTATAGGAATCTCTCACCTCATCCACTGAAGAAAGGAAACAATACTGGAGGTTTGTCAGGAGATGAGGGAGAAGCCTACACTCCAGAGCCAACAACAACACAGAAAGTCACCACGTTTGTTCTTTGGAGCAGAGGGAGAGGCTTCATCTTCAAATACAGATTTTTCAATCAGAAAAACAACATGGGATAAAAGCTGGTATATTTTTTAACATAAAGGGATGGATAAAGCCTCAAACACATGCACTCAAAGAAGAAAAAGTAAAAGAGAGAATAAAAACACACTGTGAGGGCCTCTGGCACACAGATAAACACATTAATTTTAGTTTATATATGTTTAGATTTGCTGTTGTTGTTCAATTGCTAAGTCTTGTTCAACTCTTTGAGACTGCAGGACACTAGGCTTCCCTGTCCACTCTCTCCTGGAGTTTGCTCAAACTCGCATCCATTGATTCAGTGATGCCATCCAACCATCTCATTCTCTGTAGCTCCTAAGGGAAATCAACCATGAATATTCACTGGAAGGACTGATGCTGAAGCTGAAGCTTCAATACTTTGGCCACCTGATGCAAAGAGCTGACTCATTGGAAAAGACCCTTATGCTGGAAAACACTGAGGATAGGAGAAGGATGCAATAGAGAATGAGATGTTTAGATTGGCAAGACAGTAAGATTCTAGAGAGCACTACACAGGTGCACAGTATTTGACCAGCCATGGATGTCCTCCAAAATTTACTGAGAAAAGGAGAGCAATGAGTACATTCACAGGAAGAGTAGGGGGTGATCTTAGGAAGCACAACTTCATTCTGTTCAGTTCATTTCAGTCGCTCAGTCGTGTCTGACTCTTTGCAACCACATGAATCGCAGCACACCAGGCCTCCCTGTCCATCACCATCTCCCAGAGTTCACTCAGACTCACGTCCATTGAGTCAGTGATGCCATCCAGCCATCTCATCCTGGGTTGTCCCCGTCTCCTCCTGCCCCCAATCCCTCCCAGCATCAGAGTCTTTTCCAATGAGTCAACTCTTCGCATGAGGTGGCCAAAGTACTGGAGCTTCAGCTTTAGCATCATTCCTTCCAAAGAAATCCCAGGGCTGATCTCCTTCAGAATGGACTTGTTGGATCTCCTTGCAGTCCAAGGGACTCTCAACAGTCTTCCCCAATACCACAGTTCAAAAGCAGCAATTCTTCGGCACTCAGCCTTCTTCACAGTCCAACTCTCATATCCATACATGACCATAGGAAAAACCATAGCCTTGACTACACGGACCTTAGTCGGCAAAGTAATGACTCTGCTTTTGAATATACTATCTAGGTTGGTCATAACTTTTCTTCCAAGGAGTAAGCGTCTTTTAATTTCATGGCTGCAGTCACCATCTGCAGTGATTTTGGAGCCCAAAAAATAAAGTCTGACACTGTTTCTGGGCTTCCCCATCTATTTCCCATGAAGTGATGGGACCAGATGCCATGATCTTCATTTTCTGAATGTTGAGCTTTAAGCCAACATTTTCACTCTCCTCTTTCACTTTCATCAAGAGGCTTTTAGCTCCTCTTCACTTTCTGCCATAAGGGTGGTGTCATCTGCATATCTGAGGTTATTGATATTTCTCCCAGCAATCTTGATTCCAGCTTGTGTTTCTTCCAGTCCAGTGTTTCTCATGATGTACTCTGCATATAAGTTAAATAAGCAGGGTGACAATATACAGCCTTGATGTACTCCTTTTTCCCATTTGGAACCAGTCTGTTATTCCATGTCCAGTTCTAACTGTTGCTTCCTGACCTGCGTACAGATTTCTCAAGAGGTAGATCAGGTGGTCTGGTATTCCCATCTCTTTCAGAATTTTCCACAGTTTATTGTGATCCACACAGTCAAAGGCTTTGGCATAGTCAATAAAGCAGAAATAGATATATTTCTGGAACTCTCTTGCTTTTTCCACGATCCAGCGGATGTTGGCAATTTGATCTCTGGTTCCTCTGCCTTTTCTAAAACCAGCAATATGGTTCACGTATTGCTGAAGCCTGGCTTCGAGAATTTTGAGCATTACTTTACTAGCATGTGAGATGAGTGCAATTGTGCAGTAGTTTGAGCATTCTTTGGCATTGCCTTTCTTTGGGATTGGAATGAAAACTGACCTTTTCCAGTCCTGTGGCCACTGCTGAGTTTTCCAAATTTGCTGGCATATTGAGCGCAGCACTTTCATAGCATCATCTTTCAGGATTTGAAACAGCTCCACTGGAATTCCATCACCTCCACTAGCTTTGTTCATAGTGATGCTTTCTAAGGCCCCCTTGCCTTCACATTCCAAGATGTCTGGCTCTAGATTAGTGATCACATCATCATGATTATCTGGGTCGTGAAAATCTTTTTTGTACATAGCTTATTCATTCAGGGACTCATTTCATTGAGCCGTCGTTGTTGGACACTTGAAAGAAGATAGGGACAATGAAGTAAATAGGATCCTGTCTATTGACTTCCTAGATGGCTGTTCTTATACACATATTCATGATACTTGAGGATGCAAACAACAGAATTTTATTCTGTAGAAATCACACAAGTCTTCCAGGGGTAGTGATGTTTGAGCTGAATTTCAATGTTCATATGCAATTCACCTGGTGTCCAAGAAGAGAAAGAGCTCAGTCTATCAGTTCAGTTCAGTTCAGTCACTCAGTCATGTCCGAGTCTTTGTGACCCAATGAATCGCAGCACGCCAGGCCTCCCTGTCCATCACCATCTCCCGGAGTTCACCCAGACTCACGTCCATCGAGTCCGTGATGCCATCCAGCCATCTCGTCCTGGGTCGTCCCCTTCTCCTCCTGCCCCTAATCTCTCCCAGGATCAGAGTCTTTTCCAATGAGTCAACTCTTTGTATGAGGTGGCCAAAGTACTGGAGCTTCAACTTTAGCATTATTCCTTCCAAAGAAATCCCAGGGCTGATCTCCTTCAGAATGGACTGGTTGGATCTCCTTGCAGTCCAAGGGACCCTCAAGAGTCTTCTTCAACACCACAGTTCAGAAGCATCAATTCTTTGGTGCTCAGCCTTCTTCACAGTCCAACTCTCACATCCATACATGACCACAGGAAAAACCATAGCCTTGACTAGGTGGACCTTAGTTGGCAAAGTAATGTCTCTGCTTTTGAATATACTATCTAGGTTGGTCATAACTTTTCTTCCAAGGAGTAAGTGTCTTTTAATTTCACGGCTGCATTCACCATCTGCAGTGATTTTGGAGCCCCCCAAAATAAAGTCTGACACTGTCTCTGCTATTTCCCCATCTATTTCCCATGAAGTGATGGGACCAGATGCCATGATCTTCATTTTCTGAATGTTGAGCTTTAAGCTAACTTTTTCACTCTCCTCTTTCACTTTCATCAAGAGGCTTTTTAGCTCCTCTTCACTTTCTGCCATAAGGGTGGTGTCATCTGCATATCTGAGGTTATTGATATTTCTCCCGGCAATCTTGATATGGAGAAGTGGAAAAAATAAAGATCTAGAAGAAATGAAATTAAACTTTTGGTACACTCCAGCCTGTCATACTGGCTCACATACATTAAATATCACAGGTGTTAGAATAAGAGACATCTAACTTCAGTTTCTTGCTTGTTTATTTACTGATTATTTGCCATCTTTGTATCACACTAAAACTTGCAACTTGGAGAGCTTGAGTAACTTGCCCCAAATTGACCTCCCTGGGTAGGTATAGAAGTGAAGAGCGAGCAGACATAAAGCTTACTCAAGGCTTGCAAAGTGTAAGATTTCAATATCCTTGGCTATTATCACTTAGTATGATGGAAGCATGAATGTTAGTCTTCATAGAATCCTGCCAAAGCGTTTTCTATAAATAAGCCCTTTTTCCTATGTATCCATTTCAGCCAACAAATGGGAAGCTCTGGATCTTTCTGGTCTTCAGGGAAGGACTTCCAAGAGTGAAGGTAAAAATGATTTATCCAAATTCTTCATGGCCAAAATACACCTTTGCTCCTTTTTCCGTCTGCTCCCATTCTGCCTACTAACCAAGCTTCCCCAGGGAGCACTGATTTCAGGAAAAGCAAAGTTCTGCTCCATGTCAGCCCCTCAGAGTCCGCTCTATCTAATGTACTCCCAGCTTCATTGTACCATGCCATTCTTCTCTTCTGTGATGCTTAACTTTTCTTCACCACATTTAAACCTTTCTAGTATAATATTTAGTTTTTATTTGTGATTTGTATATGCCTTCACCACTAGAATACAAGCACTACAAAGCAAGGGCTTTATTTCCCCCTGCTATTTTCTTTAAAGTAATAGGTTTTCCAAAAATAATCATGGATATGTTATTATTATACATAGTAATTATGGATGTGTGAATACATGATTAATTAGTAAACATGGGAATACCAGTAATTTGGAAGGGAAATCTTCATAGTACCAGTTCCTCTTTTGTATTCTTTATTTTACTAAATTGCATAAAATTCCTTTCATGTATTCCAGCCTCAAACATGAGTAGTCTCTGATACCTCCCCTGCTCTGAAGCTCTCTCTACAAGTAAGAAAATGTTCGGTTATGTCATTAATTCTACCTTGTAATTATGTATTCCTTTTCCCCATCTTGGCTACTGGGATCATTGCTCACACGGCTCACCTTTATAACACCTGGATTGCTCTCTCTCTCTCTTTTTTTTTTTTTTGCATGTCCATCTTCTTTGGTTTCCAGGCAGTAATCAGAAAAATCTTTCCAAAAAAAGCATCTGACTGTGTTAACCTATTCAAAATCTTGACCATGTTTTAGAGGAATTTTCAGTTTCTCCAGCATTGTTCGGTTCTTTAAATTTGTATCCTAAGGTCTAGCAATAATGAACTCCTTGCAGCAATTTCAAGATTGCTTCTAGGCATTTACGCAAGCATTGCATAGCATCTGGCATTTCTACTCACTTTTCTGAGCCCCTCTTGAGCCTATAAACTTCTTGAATTAGAAGACTGCATCTTGTTGTCACTGTATTTCCACAATCTACTAGAATCCATAGCACATCTAGGTGTCAATAAATATCTAAACAAAATAATTTTTATATACCAATATCTTGTGTGTTGGTTAGAAAATATTAATCTTCTTGGGTTTGATTACCTGGGAGAAAGTAATTTCCAATTAAAATGTTGAGACTCACACCCAGTCTCTCTGTCCTGTCTGACTCTTCCTGGTTTCATGGACTGTAGCCTACAAGGCTCCTCTGTCCATGGGATTTTTCAGGCAGGAATACTGGAGTGGGTTGCCATTTCCTCCTCCAAGGACTCTTCCCAACCCAGGGATAGAACCTCTGTCCATGGGATTCTGCAGACAAGAATATGGAATGGGTTGTCATTTCCTACTCCGGGGGATCTTCCTGACCCAGGGGTCAAACCTGAGTCTCTCATATCTCCTGCATTGGCAGGGAGATTCTTTACCACTGAGCCACTTGGGAAGCCCCCAGATATTGAGGACGACACTAAAATTTTACAATACCTCTAAGGTACGTGTACTCTTCCTCTCTCTAACATCAATATTTGCTACAATTGGAAAACCAACCCTAAGAAAATCTATAGCTTGACAGGATGGCCTAAATGATGCTTTCCCTCTTTAACTAAAAAAACAAAAAGAAAACGTAAAAAATAAATCATTATTTTCTGTACTCTCCATCAGCCCATCTGTTTCTTACAGGCCATCCTGATGACAGCTACAAAAAAGGGTGGCTATGAACCACACTTCCAGCTTCTTGAGAAAGTCACAACTGTATACGCTGGTGTTCAGAAACACACAGGAGTTTGAGTGTATTTTTTCAAAAGAGTGCTGCAGCACACCACATTGAGAATCTGCAAACAAAGCATGTTTGTGTTTATTTTAAAGCATGAGAAAAGAACAAACACTTCATTAATTGGTGGATTGGAAGATATACGAAAGAGATTTATGAAGCAAAGTAAAAACTTAAGCTCAGTGGTTAGAAGCAAATTAATAATAGCCATTATTATATTAAAGAGGAAGAGAATGAACAAGAACAAGAAAAGGATGGTTGTGGGATAGAACCTATATCCCAGGTGGCACTAATTGCAAAGAATCTCCCTGCCAATTCAGGAGATGTGAGAGACTCAGGTTTGATCCCTGGGTCAGGAAGATCCCCCAGAGTAGGAAATCACAACCCATTCCATATTCTTGCCAGGAGAATCCCATGGACAGAGGGGCCTGGCAGGCTACAGTCCATGGGGTCACAAAGCGTCGGACACAACTGAAGTGACATAGCACAGCACACACTGGATTAACTGAGTTTTGTAGCAGAAGGCTAGTCCAGAGATTACTGGGTTCCATGTTTTTTGTTTTGGTTTGTTTTGCTTTTTGTACTTATGGACACAAAACCCAGATCAATGAAGTGAGTTATAAGGTCACATGGTGTAGAACACAAGTGATCAGCCAAATCAATTTTGATTTAGAAAGTGTTCTCATCTAATAACCTCACTGCACATGAGATTTCTTAGCTATTTCAAGGTAACCCAGTTAGAACAGTCAAACCTTATGCTTGATAGTTTCTGAATAATTTTCTTTTCATATTATTTTTCCTCCTGGTGAATCTAAATACTGAAGATGTTCTGAATCATGGAAGAAATACAATTAAGTTTGTATGCTCAATTCTAGAAATGAAAAGAACTTAGATTTGGGGAGTTGGACAATTCAGAACTTAGTGTCCATTCTGTCAAATACTGTCTATAAGCCTGGGACAATTTTAAACTCATAGTCTCGATTTCCTTTTTTGTAAAATAGTGATAACAATCCTCAACATAAAGGCAGTTGGTGAAGTCTAGGTTTAATTATGCACCTTAAGACCATGGTATAGTACTTGGCACAGTGTTGTTGCTCTTTAGTTGCTAAGTCATGTCCGACTCTTTGCAACCCCATGGACTGTAGTCAGTCTCCAGTGTCCATAGGATTCTGCAGGTAAGAATGCTGGAGTGGGTTGCCATTTCCTTTTCCAGGGCATCTTCTCAACCCAGGGACCGAACTTGAGTCTTCTTTGTTTCCTGCATTGCAGGCAGATTCTTTACCACTGAGCACCTGAGAAGTCCCTACAAACTCTCAAACAGCATGTATATCCATCAATATTTCTTAGCCAATGAAAGCAATGAAATTTATGATAAAGAAGTATTTCAAAATACAGCTTTGAGTGCTACTTTTACATTATCAAGTGATAAGAAATTGTTAATTTTAAAAGGATTTAAGTGTATGCTGCCAAGAAACAATACATTAAAAAAAAATCCATAGGAAGCACTTAAAAGTGAATCTGGCAAGTGAGTTACTCTGTGCAGTGCACTGGTGAGAGGTCTCAGTAGGATGGCGGGATCAAAAAGAACACAGTTTCTCAAGGAGCTATAGTACTTTATCCATTGGGAAAGCTCATAGTGATACATATACTATATATATAAACATATATGTAAACACACATATATAATTAGTTTCATGTTTAACTGAGCTAATTACATGTAAAACTGATTACTACAAAGAAAGTTAGAATCTGAGTGATTTTGTATTTTCACATCATGTAAGATGACCAGGTGGTGCAGTGGTAAAAAAAAAAAAAAACAACCCATCTGCCAATGCAGGAGATGCAAGAGACTTGGGTTCGATCCCTGGGTTGGGAAGTTACCTTGGAGAAGGAAATGGCAACTCACTGCAATGTTCTTGCCTGGAAAATTCCACGGACAGAGGAACCTATGGGCTGCAGTCCATGGGGTTGGAAAGAGTCGGCGATGCCTGGGCGTACACACACAGACACACACCTGAGACAACCGTGAAACAATTGAACATGGTTTCTTTCTTTCTTCTCCAAAAGACGATACCATAAATAGCCAGAAATCACAGAAAATCATGTTACAGTTCTGGCTTTATTTCTCAGTGAACTACGAACTCACATCTGCCACTTACACTCTCATTCTCAGTTTCCTCACTTGTGAAATGTGGGTAATGACAACTCTTTCCATCCCCATCAATTCCAGTCCTATCTTAAGTGTTAAGTGAAATGCTTACAAGGCAGACATGAAACACTAAATAGGTGTCAGTTCATTTCTTTGTATAGGCAAGGCCTCATCCTCACAAGGCTAATAAGTTAGTGAGGAAAAGAGGAAAGTGGGGAGGGAAGGACCATATGAGGACCTGAACCAGGAGGAGGGATCCTAGAAGTACCATCAGACTTCAGTTCCGTTCAGGTGCTCAGTCATATCTGACTCTTTGTGACCCCATGGACTGCAGCAGGCCAGCCTGGCTTCCCTGTCCATCATCAATTCCAGGGGGTTTACTCAAACCCATGTCCACTGAGTCGGTGATGCCATCCAACCATATCATCCTCTGTCATCCCCTTCTAACGCCTTCAGTCTTTCCCAGCATCAGGGTCTTTTCCAATGAGTCAGTTCTTCACACCAGGTGGCCAGAGTATTGGAGCTGAAGGTTCAGCTTCAACATCAGTCCTTCCAATGAATATTCAGGATTGATTTCCTTTAGGATTGACTGGTTGGATTTCCTTGCATCCCAAGGGACTCTCAAGAGTTTCAGCACCACAGTTCAAAAGCATCAATTCTTCAGCTTTCTTTATAAAGGTATTCTTTTCTACCTCACCAAAAACTCTGTCTCTAAGAATTAATTTGGTGTTGGGGTACAGAGTTGGGATTCAGCTTCAGGGCTCCAGGTAGAGGCAAGCTGTGTCTACATACCAAAGAAAGACAGAATGCTGTTCAGGGAAGGGAAATAAACTTGGCTCATTTGGATCATAGAATTCAAGGGGAGAATCTTTGAGAGGGATGAGAGTTAGATTGTATACGTCTTACCAGCCACCTTATCTTAGATTTTGGGATCAGAAGGAGTCCTTTAAAAGATTTTATGCAAAGTATTTTTTTATGATTGGTCTCATGAATCATACACGGATTCATTTGGCAACTCGAAAGCTAAAATGTCCCTGAGTCAGGAACAATGAGCTTCTCAGAAATAAAGCTCTTACTCCGAATTCCTTTATCTCTCTCCCTACCCCAAACCCGACACTTCTTCTCTTTGTCTAGACTTTTCAGTTTTGTGAACAGCTCCCATCTCTCCATACCCTTGACACTGCTTCTGCCTTCAAGAGGACTCATCTGAGAGTTCTGTATCTAAGACTGAAGCTTCTATCACAGGCTAAGAACCTTTCTCTTCAGTAAGCGGTTTTAAGATCACGTCCACCTTTTCCTTGACTCAGAGCTCTCATGCTATACCATATCGCTGCTATATCAAACTCAGAATTGCAGAGTCTAGAGATATGTTAGAAACCTGTGTTTACAGGTTCATCTCCTCTCCAGTGCCTCAAGGTGAAGGGATGGACTAAATCCTTTTTACTTCAGTTCTGTTTAATACAGTGGCTGGCCCAAGAGCAATACCATAAATGTGGGAACAAACAACAGATAAAGAAGCTGAGGCCCAGTTGTATATGAGAACTGTGGCTTCCAGCCCTGTGTGCTTTCACTTGAGAAAGTATTTGGGTCATCCTTAATGCTGGGGCATGACCATGCTTCCTCCCAAATGAGATGCTGTAGGCCACAGGCAGGAAGTGCCACGAGTCTGATGTTCTAGTTCATCTCCCCGCCATGGGACTCTATCTCTCCTGGGGAAGTGGAATGACTTAATTCCATTACTGAGTTTAGAAGTTTAGAGCAAGAAGTAAGTTCCAGGCACCCCAGCACAGCCCTGCTCAAGGCCTGGTTGACTTCCATTGTGGAAACTTAGAAGCTGGAGTCCGGTCCTTCCTGGGTTGGCCTGCAGGTCTCCACCTCTCTCTCTCTTTCCCTTCCTCACAGGATTAGTACCAGTAGGGAGGATTCTATCCCCTTGTTCTTCCTGGCAGCAGCAGTTTCTGCCCTGTAGGGAAAAGGCAGCTCTACTGGCCCGGAATCACTTGCGATTATTGAGTGGCTCCTTGGAAGAAAATCTATGACAAAGCTAGACAGTGTGTTAAAAAGCAGGGATAGATATCACTTTGTCAACAAAGGTCTATTTAGTCAAAGCTATGGTTTTTCCAGGAGTCATGTAAGAATGTGACAACTGGACCATAAAGAAGGCTGAGTGCCAAAGAATTGATGCTTTCAAACTGTGGTGCTGGAGAAGATTCTTGAGAGTCCCATGAACTGCCAGGAGATCAAGCCAGTCAATCCTACAGAAAATCAACTCTGAGTATTTGTTGGAAGGACTGTTGCTGAAGCTCCAATACTTTGGCTACCTGATGTGAAGAGGCAACTCTTTGGAAAAGACCCTGGTGTTGGGAAAGAATGAAGGAAAAGAAAAGGAATTGGCCAAGGGTAAGAGGGTTAGCTAACGTTACCAACTCAATGGACATGAATCTGAGCAGTTTCCGGAAGGTTGTGAAGGAGAGGGAAGCCTGGTGTGCTGTAGTCCATAAAGACAGAAGTAGTTGGATATGAGTTACTGATGGAACAACAGCTTGCCTTTTTATCATCTCAAATAGTTTGCAAACATATTGTTATTTCTTCAAATAGCTTTAAAGTACTATTTTCAATGTAAAACAGAGTTGTATGGTTGAAAAGAGTATATCCCATTTTCTTTTACATCATTACTCAGAACTGATGTTATTCTAAATGAATAACTTTTGTGGTAAGATAACCATTCAAAAGAAATAATTAAGCCTAATTCCACAACAAAGTGAGAATTATTTTTTAACATATATCAATAGTATCTACTGTTTTGTTGTCTGCATCCAGAGATGTGTCCAAAACAGTTTGCATGCTATTAAATAATTTTAAAACGTAACTTTTATTGGCTGAACAGTATCCCACTGTACAGGTAAAAATTCTGTCTTCCATTACAGTTTTCTCTTTTTTCCTTCTTTTTAAAGATGACTTGTGAACAAACCATGATTGGCTCCCTTGATCGATAAGGAAAAGGAGGTCTAGACTGATGAGTTTCTTTGCCAGGGTGGCAGACTTATAGTGGTTCTCAGACTAGAACTCAGGGTTCTGGACTAATGGGTTCTGACTCTGGTAGGGCATATTCTCTTCATATCATAAAGCTTAATTGAATTTATTATGCATTTTTCTGAGCACACACACACACACACACACACACACACATTTTTTGGACATAAATCACAAAGGAAATAAGCCAACACCCAAAGATTTGGTTAGCGTTTTCATGAGGGATCAATGAAGTCTGCTGTAAAAACAAACAAAGAGTATGTTGTAGCTTCACTTAGCTATAGTTATGCTGTTAAAACAGTAAAGATGGCCACATAAATCCTTTTATAGTACTCTCATTGAAAAGTTCCCTTTTCAATGAAGAAGATTCATTAGATGGATTTAAGCCTGCCCTGACACAGAGCCACAAGACACAGAGTCACAAGAAATAGACACTTGCTATGGAAACTCACTAAATGTTTGATAACGTTTATGAGGGGTGACAACAGTAAAAGCTGATTAATTTGGAAACTGATTGCAGCCATCTGAATGCTTAATGTGTGCTGGACTGATCTACTTCCAGGATGGCTTGCTCACATGGTTGTTGGCAGGAAGATTCGGTTTCTTGTCATACAGGCTTCTCTGTAGAGCTGCTTATTGGATCTTTACGGCCTGGGAACTGGTTCCTCCGGAGTGAGTAATACAAGAAGACAAGGCAAATGCTACACTAGCTCTTAGGACCCCAGTCTTGAAAGTGACATTGCCATGGCTCCCACAGTGTGCTGTTGGTCACACAGATGAACCCTGTTACAGTGTGGAGGGAAACTATACCAAGGCATAAATATCATAGGGAATTAGCAGAGGACATCTGAAAGGGTTGCTAGCATAGAACCCCCAAATACTGATGGTCAGAAAGCATGCTTAGAAAGCTGTGTAAGCCTTAAGAAGGGCATTGTCTCTATCATTCTCTTTGGATGTGGTCAAAGAGGACAATGGGAAGAGAATGCCTTCTCTAAGTTTGGATTTAAGAGCCAGAGGGCAATGCTGGGAAGCTACTCCCAGAGAGAGGAACCAGGGGATGATCAAAGCATATTTCTTAGCTTGAGACAGTGGGCACTCACTCACAATAAGAACCTAAGAAAATGCACAAATTCTACTGTCTAGTAATATGTACCGTTAATCTTCCCCTTACACATGAGGGTGTTCATTTTGGTTATCCTATCTGAGAAATGGAATATTTGCTGCTCTATCAGTAAACAAAGGATGTCACAGTCATCAGTGACTGCAGCCCTTCAGCAAGAGCCAGTGAGCCCTGAGGGAAATTGGGAAGGAAAGAATGTCTGCCATCTCAGTTCAGTTCAGTTCAGTCGCTCAGTTGTGTCCGACTCTTTGTGACTCCATGGAATCACAGCACGCCAGGCCTCCCTGTCCATGACCAACTCCCAGAGTTTACTCAAACTGATGTCCATCGAGTCAGTGATGCTGTCCATCCAACTCATCCTCTGTTGTTTCCTTCTCCTCCTGCCCCCAATCCCTCCCAGCATCAGAGTCTTTTCCAATGAGTCAACTCTTCGCAGGAGGTGGCCAAAGTATTGGAGTTTCAGCTTTAGCATCAGTCCTTCCAATGAACACCCAGGACTGATCTCCTTTAGAATGGACTGACTGCAGGCCCTACCTTCAGCCCTGCCCTGCTGCTGCTGCTAAGTCGCTTCAGTCATGTCCAACTCTGTGTGACCCCATAGATGGCAGCTCACCAGGCTCCCCCATCCCTGGGATTCTCCAGGCAAGAACACTGGAGTGGGTTGCCATTTCCTTCTCCAATGCATGAAAGTAAAAGTGAAAGTGAAGTCGCGCAGTTGTGTCCGACTCTTTGCGACCCCATGGACTGCAGCCCACCAGGCTCCTCCATCCATGGGATTTTCCAGGCATGAGTACTGGAGTGGGGTGCCATCACCTTCTCCATCAACCCCTCCCTACTTACTGTTAACCCTTACGAAACTCAGGATGTAGAAACACAGGATACTGGTCCCAGATAGTTGATATGCATGCCGAGGGAATGATTTCTGTAAGCCAAGGCTCTTGCATCTTCCCATACATAGAAAAGAGCTAAACCCTTAACCTGAGATACCTGGTTTTCCTTTCATTGTTGTTGTTCAGCCACTAAGTTGTTTCTGACTCTTTGTGACCCCATAGACTGCAGCACACCAGGCTTCCCTGTTCTTCATATTTCCCAAACTTTGCTCAGATTCATGTCCATTGAATCAGGGATGCCATCCAACCACTCCATCCTCTGTCACCCACTTCTCCTCCTGCCTTTAGTCTTTCCCACCAGCAGAGTCTTTTCCAATGAGTTGGCTCTTTGCATCAGGTGGCCAAAGTATTGGAGCTTCAGCTTCAGCATCAGTCCTTCCAATGAATATTCAAGGTTGATTTCTTTTAGGATTGACTGGTTTGATCTCCTTGCAGTCCAAAAGACTCTCAAGAGTCTTCTCCAGCACCACAAGCATCAATTCTTTGGCAGTCAGCCTTTTTATGGTCCAACTCTCACATCTGTAAGTGGCCACTGGAAAAACCATAGATTTGACTATAGGACCTCTCCTTTAATTAGCAATGCTCTTTTGATGTTCATACTACCTGCCCCTTGCTACAAAATTTCTATATAACATGCTCCCCCACCTCGCCTCCTTGATGCAGTTTTCTCAGGGTTACCTGAGATGCTGCTTCCTAGGCTTGAAGTTTAAAAAAAAAAAAAAAAAAAACTCCACCAAAGATAACATAGCTCTTAATTTTTAGGTTGTGAATATTTCCTAAGTTGACATGCCCCCGTTTCACCCAGTATATTTTGGATATGAGAAAATCACTGGTCGTTTTAGCTTATAGTTCTCTGAATCAGAGGAACCATCTTTGAATCTGATGTGGAAAGTATCATGAGATCCTGGATCGTGAGTCTGATGCCATTTTTATAAGAAGTTTTTGTTTCTGTTTTTGTGGAAAGAAAGTGAATATTTGTGACCAGAAGTATAGACTACAGTGTATTTTCTTATTGTAAAGCAAATGATAACTTTGCCTTTCCTACTTCTGTGGGAGAGGTAACTTTCCCTGTCAAGTGGTTGCTAGGTTTGGGCTTGGGCCCAATGTTTTGGTCAATGGAAAAAAAGGAAGAATTGATGTGCCATTTCCAAGCATAAAATCATAATCACTGGGAACTTCCTCCAGATTTACAAACTCTCTTGTACTCCTGCCCTCCACCATAAGAAAATAATATTCAAGATGACTCTCTGTTTTTGAGCCCTGGAATGAGAAGACAGTTCAGGCTTCCTGAACTAATTGATGGCTTAGAGCAGAATCCGAGCATCTTATATGTGTGAGAGGTAAATATTAATTGTAACTCGTTTAAATATTAAAGTTGTTTCTTACACAACACCATTACAGCAAAAACTGGAGGGCACAATGGGCATAAGGAAAGATGTTTGGAAAAGCAAGGACCTTTGTGATCATATAAAGAGCTCTTTCTTATTGTGTCTAAGACATCACTTTGCTGACAAAGTTCAGTTTAGTCAAAGCTGTGGTTTTTCCAGTAGTCGTGTATGTGTGTGAGAGGTGGACTATAAAGAGAGCTGAGTGCTGAAGAATTGATGCTTTTGAACTGTGGTGCTGGAGAAGACTCTTGAGAGTCCCATGGACAGTGAGGAGATCAAGCCAGTCAATCTTAAAAGAAATCAGTCCTGAATATTCTTTGGAAGGACTGATGCTGAAGCTGAAGCTCCACTACTTTGGCCACCTGATGTGAAGGGCTAACTTGTTGGAAAAGACTCTGATGCTGAGCAAGATTGAAGGCAGGAGGAGAAGGGGACAACAGAGGATGAGATGGTTGGATGGCATCACCAACTCAATGGACATGAGTTTGAGCCAACTCTGGGAGATGGTGAAGGACAGGGAAGCCTGGCATGGGGTAGTCCATGGTGTTGCAAAGATTCAGACATAATTGAGCAACTGAACAATAACAAGAAGTCACTGCATGTTTTTTAAAGTTGGTGAAATACATAAAACATAGAGTTTGGTATTAAATTTTAAGTGTTCAGTTCAATGGCATTAGGTGAATTTACATCGCTGTGTAACCATCATCATTATTCATCTCTGTAACATTTTATCATCCCAAACTGAAATTCTGTATCTATCAAATAATTACAATTTTTTTTTAAAAGAAAGGGTTACTCATACATTTTTGAGCTGTCAGCACTTTATGTTTGTGCCAAAGTAAATGACTGGAGTATTTTCATTGATGTTTCTGCTTCCTACATTTCCACTGACCCCAGTTCAAATTGTGGACAGGCCAGCAACCTGTTTTCCCAATGTAAAAACATAAGTTCCCAGAAATTAATGTCGCTTTTTGTTCTTTGTAAAAGTCTACACTCATTGAGAGCTGTCAGTGGAAGAGAAAGGGAAATACAGGTGGAATTTTGAGTAAGGAGGGAAAGTGGGGAAGAGAAAGAGAGAAAAAGGAAGAAAGACAAGTGGTTGTGTGAGCCTGGTAAGGAGGAAACTGCCCTGGAGATGGAGACCTCCATGTCCCTCCCACTGTGGTCAGCTCTACTCTGCAGCAGTCCCCGTCAGACAACTGTCAGCATATCTATCAGCTAAACACTGGATTTCTAGCAAAGCCATCAGACTTCCTTGAGCCACAGGAAGTGAAGACAATGGGGATGTTATGGCCACCAGACGGGCCTGAAGGCCAGAGGCCATGGCTCCTTTCTCTAAGTGCCAATAAAACCTCCAGGCTGGGGACACACTTGACGGATGCCATGGTCCAATATTCACTGAGCTTAAATTTCCTACCAAGCTGGGATAAAGGGGTCCTTTAATTTGACTTAAAGAAAATAGAATTACTATGTCTGAGCTAGTGGACAAAATTTTTATCACCTTCCGTATACATCATGCCATTCTTTGGAGGCTGGTGTTATGAACTTTAATTTTCACCAAAGCAGAAAATCAAAGCTGAAGGACGTTAGGCAATTAGGCAAAAATATTCCTTTCTTACATGGCAGAATCAGGATTAGAACCCCACACACTTGACAGATGCCTAAATGGATGCTCGGTTTCTAGATCCCAGTCAGAAGAGAACTTCAGGACCCAAAGGCCAGCTGTGAGAGTATCATCTAAAAGAATTCAGGAGGAGACACAAATGATTATTGACAGGCAGAAGTGCCCAGTCTCCTGCTTTATGCCATTTCCAATGTCATTTTCCTTGGGCCTAAAGATGAATTATTCTTTGTTTTGGAGGCTTTCTTCAATTAGCACCAGCCAAAGATTTATAAAAAATGAAACACATTGAGTGAAAATAGTGGAAGGAAAGCATGCTAAAAAGCAAAACAATAACAACTCAAACCTTAGGTAAAGTCATAGAGATGAAATGCAAAACACATTAAACACTTGAAAATCCATAGACTTGCAAAAGAACTTCAGCAGTTGGATCTTTAAGTGAAAAAGTAAATATTTGGCAAATGTAATCAGGAGAATAAAATTTTAAAAACTACACGCAAATTAGAGGTTAGAAGAGTAATACAACAAATGTGTGACTTATTATAATAAGAAAATATAAACTAAGCTCACAAAAAAATACGGTGAACCTAATATATTGTGTTGGGATGGCCAAAAAGTTAGTTCAGGTTTTTCCATAAGATGTAATGAAAAAACCCAAATGTACTTTTCTTCGCCAAACTCTATATTATAATTGCCAGTGTATTTGCCCCTCTTTTATTGTACTAAGAATTTGAAGGCAGAGATTCTATACTCAGTTTCTGTCATTGTACCTCCAGTACCAACCAAAACAAAATGATAATAAAAACATGCATTATTCCAGCACACAGAGGTCATTCAATAAATACCCATGAAAAACTTTTTTATACACACATAATTGGCAGTAACTGGAGAAAATGAAAAACATGAGTAAGACAATCAAAAGGAAGCAATTTAAAAAAGTTAGTAGGAATTATATTTTATACTCCATCAGTTATTTAAGACTTAGAAAAAGGAACAAATACATTAATTATTTTGATTTTCCTAAGTAGAAAATCCAGTCAATTATGAATAATAATTTGTTCTTATTTGAAATAGGCATTATTTGATTGGTTCATGCTTTATTCCACTAACCAGGAAATTATAAGGCATGCTTCCAGGCTATGTCAGTGTTAAATATGTAGACCATAAACCCTTAGCTCTTTGCTTTTAAGTAGCATGCATTTTAGTGGAGTGGGCATTTATACTCAGCAGTTAGTCCTTCTTCAGCTAGCTAAAGGACTTTCAGTTTCTTTATCTATTAAGTAAAAGGGAGAAAAACTATTTATTTATGCCATTCAATTTCAAAGTGATATGGAAAATATAAGTAGAATTTATACCTTAAAAAATTACACGGTTTCCATCTCTCAGAAGAAATCATGTTTTTATATTAAAGATTCCAGATATGTTCTGTATATTCTGTAATTGAGAAAAATTGCCTTAGAATGTCAGTCTCATAAACGGAATGTTTTATGCTGTATTAGTCTACTTGGGATGTCATTATGAATGCCATCGACTGGGCGGTTTTCAGCATAGACATTCATTTTCTCACAGTTCGGGAGCTGGGAAGTCTGAGATCAAAGTATTGGCAAATTTGATTCTTCTTTGAGGTTCTTCCTGGCTCATACATAGCTGTCTTCTATAACCATGGGAGAGAGACAGAGAGAGAAAAGAATGAAGCTCTCTGGAGTCTCCTTATAAAGGCACTAAAGAGGGCTTCACCTTCAGGGCCTCATCTCAACCTAATCACTTCCTGCAAACATTAATAAAGAGAACCCTCACTAAAGTGGAGTGGAGTGCCAGAAGGGCAGCTGCCACTCAACATCAATAAAGATCACAGAAGGAAGAGTGGTAACCTCCTCCTCCAGAAGGAAGTAACACTACTTTAGTAACTCCAACAGGAGAAAGAAATATTTATCTCTTTTGCTGGCAACAACTCAGTCAATGAGAGACTGTCCCAATTCAGCCAATGAAAAGCCACTGAACTCTCAGCTTCCTCCAATGTACGTTTTGTTTATAACAACCCCTCCCAACTTCCTTTCCCGTCTATAAAAAAAGTTCCCTTCCTTTTGCTGTACTAGATTTGTCTATGGTTTATCATATTTCATGTCTAGATTGCAATTTTAAGCTGCTCCCAAGTAAACCCTTTTTGCTGGCAGAAATAAATGGCAATTTTGTCATGTTAGGTTAAACACTCAAAGGCCGCCCTCCAAATACCATCACTTTGGGAGCTACCTATGGATATGATGGGACCCAATTTAGTCTATAGCATGTACTTTGCATAAGAAGAGTAGTTCTTCCTAAACATTTTGAATGTATTGAGTCCTTTAAGGAATCCAATAAAATCCATGGATCATTTTCCCAAGAACAGGAAGGAATATGGAATACATGTATAATCTTAGGGACATACACATATATGCATACTGGTGGGCATGACATTTACCTACAGATTTAGGGAATTGCACAAGCCTGGAGCATATTCAAGGCATTCCAGAAGTGCAAGGTAGGAACATTTGCACTAGGCTATCGGAGCTTACTCCTTGGAAGGAAAGTTATGACCAACCTAGATAGCATATTCAAAAGCAGAGACATTACTTTGCCAACAAAGGTCCATCTAGTCAAGGCTATGGTTTTCCAGTAGTCATGTATGGATGTGAGTGTTGGACTGTGAGGAAAGCTGAGCACCAAAGAATGGATGCTTTTGAACTGTGGTGTTGGAGAAGACTCTTGAGAGTCCCATGGACTGCAAGGAGATCCAACCAGTCCATCCTAAAGGAAATCAGTCCTGAATATTCATTGGAAGGACTGATGCTGAAGCTGGAAACTCCAATACGTTGGGCACCTAATGTGAAGAATCAACTCATTGGAAAAGACCCTGATGCTGGGAAAGATTGATGGCGGGAGGAGAAGGCGATGACAGAGGATGAGATGGTTGGATGGCATCACCGACTCAGTGGGCATGAGTTTGAGTAATCTCCATGAGTTCGTAATGGACCTAGAGGCCTGGCATGCTGCAGTCCGTGGGATCACAAAGAAAGAGCCAGACAGTTCAGTTCAGCTGAACTGAACTGAAATTAGAGAGAATGGCTGCAGATACTTCTCTTATAAAGATTCCAAGTATAGCTTCTGACTCACAGCCCTGGTTTGGTTGAGATGAAGTGATTTTTTTGAAGACCTCATGCTCTGCAGAGAGCAAACAGGCACATGAAAAGATGTTCATCATCACTAATTATTAGATAAATGCAATTCAAAACTATAAGAAAGTACTGCCTCCCACCAGTCACAATGGCCATGATTAAAAAACACATGCACACCCATGGCGGATTCATGTCAATGTATAGCAAAACCACTGCAATATTGTAAAGTAATTAGCCTCCAATTAAATAAATTTATATTAAAAAAGTCTAAAATTAAATGTTGTAGAGGTTGTAAAGAAAAGGCAGTGCTCATATACTGTTGGTAGGAATGCAAATTAAGGCAGCCACTATGGAAAACAATATGCAGGTTCCTCAAATAGTTAAAAATAGAGTGGCCACAGGATCCAGCAATCCCACTCCCAGGCATACACCTAGACAAAATTGTAATTGAAAAAGATACATGCACCTCTATGTTCTTAGCAACACTATTTAAAATAGCCAAGGCATGAAAACAACCTAAACATCCATTAACAGATGAATGGATGAAGACGTGGCAGATATACATAATGGAATACTGCTCAGACATAAAAACAGAATGAAATAATGCCATTTGCAGCCACATGGAGAGATCCAGAGATCATCATACTAAACGAAGTAAGTAAGACAGAGAAATGCAAATATAATATCATAGCATATCATGGAGTCTAAAATACAACACAAATGAACTTATCTATGAAACAGAAACAGATTCACAGATATAGAGACCAGACTTGTGTTTGCCAGAGGGTAGGGAGGGAAAGCGAAGGGTTGGAAGTTTGGGATTAGCAGATGCAAACTTGTATATACAGAATGGAACAAGTTCCTCCCTTATCATACAGAGAACTATACTCAACATGCTATGATAAACCACAAAGGAAAAGAATGTGAAAACATCTAAGACTGAGACACTTTCTGCTGTCCAGCAGAAATTAACATTACAATTTCAACTACATGTCAATAATTGTTTTTAAAGTTAGAAAGTCTAAATAAATAAATACCACATGCTCTATTTCCTCTAAAGAATTTCATTCATACAAGGGAAATCATGGCTGTCTCCTTTATCATGTGGATGTTGAACCTGGAAGAGATCTCAGGTCTCCTCTCGTTCAGACTCCCTAGTTGTCTAATAAGGAAAATGAGGCCAAATAAGGAGCAAGAATATGCTCAAGGTCACATGGCTTCATCTTAGCTTTTCTGAATTAACTTGGTTCAAACTCTTTTAAAATAATTGTAAGATTAATGCTCTTATTATTTCTTAAAACTATTTGTTGTTGTTCAGTCATGTCCGATTATTTGCAGTCCTATGAACTACAGCAAGCCAGGCTTCCCTGCTTTTTATTATGCTGTCTAGGTCAGTCATAACTTTCCTTCCAAGGAGTAAGTGTCTTTTAATTTCATGACTGCAGTCACCATCTGCAGTTATTTTGGAGCCACCCAAAATAAAGTCTGCCAGTGTTTCCACTGTTTCTCCATTCATTTGCCATGAAATGATGGGACCAGATGCCATGATCTTTGTTTTCTGAATGCTGAGTTTTAAGCCAACTTTTCCACTCTCCTCTTTCACCTTCATCAAGAGGTTCTTTAGTTCTTCTTCACTTTCTGCCATAAGGGTGGTGTCATCCGCATATCTGAGGTTATTGATTTTTCTCCTGGCAAACTTGATTCCAGCTTGTGCTTCATCCAGCCCAGCACATGATGTACTCTGCATATAAGTTAAATAAGCAGGGTGGCAATATATAGCCTTGACGTACTCCTTTTCCTATTTGAAACCAGTCTGTTGTTCCATGTCCAGTTCTAACTATTGCTTCCTGACCTGCATATAGATTTCTCAAGAGGCAGGTCAGGTGGTCTGGTATTCCCATCTCTTTCAGAATTTTCCACAGTGTATTGTGATCCACAGAATCAAAGGATTTGGCATAGTCAATAAAGCAGAAATAGATGTTTTTCTGGAACTCTCTTGCTTTTTTGATGATCCAGCAAATGTTGGCAATTTGCAGAGGTCACACACTAATTATTCTGTTGGAATTGTGTTGTGTGTCTACTTGCATTGGCCCTTTATTTGGACTTTTAGCAAAAGTGAGTTTTATTTGGTAGAATATATAACAGTATCACAAAATTATTTACTTCTTCCAAACTTTTCTTAGTGATCATCAGCACCTATGTTTAACCCCCAAACTTGTGATTTTCGGTTTCTCTACACTCCATCTTCACTTAGATGGAAGGCCTCATATTTATCCATACATATTCAGCCTTACTAAAATTGTCCTCTCTGATACATCCTTGAATCCCTGAGTTCATGGCAATAAAGGACCTTCTGTCAGCAAAGGGGGAAGAATCTCTAATTTGAAATCAGTGAAATGCAGGTTTCAAGGACCAGAGAAAGGCATAAAAAAATTCTCCTGATTGAAATGGAAATAAAAAGGGATGTTGGAGAAGAAACAGGTCCTGAGGATTATAAATAAATGGAGTAAATGGGGTGCAAATAAATGGAGCCAATGGGATGCAATGAGTATTAATCAGGAGAAAAGGTCCGTCTTGGATTCAGACACTTATTGAACTGAATAGACTTTGACACCTCTTTGAATCACTTGTATTTATTAAATGTGCATGATTTTCATAGGGAGGGCTCATGTACAACACACACACAAAGTAAGATGTAGGCCAAATTGGGCTTTTCCTGACACTGAAAGAGGAAGACTGAGTCAGGAGAGGGAGGTAGACTATCATTGTGTAAAACCCCCCAGGGCCCTAAGTGTTAGTCACTCAGTTGTGTCCAACTCTGTGACCCCGTGGACTGTAGCCTGCTAGGCTTCTCTGTCCATGGAATTCTCCAGGAATGAATACTGGCATGGTTTACCATTCCCTTCTCCAGGGCATTGTCCCAACCCAGGGACTGAGCCAGGTCGTCCTCATTGCAGTCAGATTCTTAACCATCTGAGCCATGAGGGAAGCCCCAGGGCGCAAAACTCTTGCAGAAACCCACTGAGACCCACAAAGAATAACTTCCTAGAATTCCAGCTGCTCTCCTGCCCAATTAGATTATAACTGGTGTTTATTTGTATCAGAACATTAACTCATGTTTTACTCTTTGCTCCTGCTATGTTTTTGCTCACCTTGGTTGAAGCCCGTGGGCCACTCTTTTTTAGATTTTTTGTGTGTGGTGCTGTCAGACTAAAAGCAGAATTGTCTAAAGTTAACCTCAGAGGTTAAAGCGTCTGCCTGCAATGAGGGAGACCTGGGTTCGATCCCTGGGTCGGGAAGATCCCCTGGAGAAGGAAATGGCAACCCACTCCAGTATTCTTGCCTGGAGAATCCCATGGACTGAGGAGCCTGGTGGGCTACAGTCCACAGGGTCACAAAAGAGTTGGACACGATTGAGAGACTTCACTTTCATTTTCACTTTCAAGCTTCAGCCTTTGAACAAAAACAAAAGTATATATCTTCCCTTTGGCCTTGGGAGCATAAAGGATCCTCAGTAAGGATAGACTGAAAATCACCCCCTGTTCCAAGACCTAGAGGCTTGAATGGTCAGGTTTCAATTGATTTGAGTAAGCTATTCCCACTTCTTTTAAGTAGTTGCACTGAAAGATTCCTAGGCACGACGTGTGCTTTCTCCACTCTTTGACTTCACCTCACCCTCTATTCCAACGCCTCCAGTGTCTTCTATGGTCGACTCTGAGCAGACTGGGAACTCTCTCCCCTGCTCCCCACCCCCAGGAACCAGACAGGCTTGTTTCATGGTAATGAAGTTGAAAGGGTCTAGAGGACATCTGATCCACACGCTCAACTCACAGGAAGTGCAGACTCTTGCCCACGTACCCAGGATCACAGGGGATCTCCATCCATGTAGGCTGCTGTAGCAAAATACCAGAGACTTGGAAGCTTGTAAGCAACACAATGGATTTCTCGCAATTCTGGAGGCTGACACTCAGAGATCAGAGTGCCAACAGGTTTGGGCTCTGGTGAAAGCCTGCTTCCGAATTGCAGACTGCATGACATCTCTCTGCATCCTCATGGTGGAAAACAAGCAAGAAAGCCCTCTGATGCCCTTTCATAAAGGCATGAATCCATTCACGAGAGTTCCACCTCCATGACCTAATTATGTCCCAAAGGTCCCACCTCCTAATGTCATTGGGTGTTAGGGTTTCAATGTATGAATTTTAGAGAGACATAAACATCCAATTCATTGCACACAGATACCTACTTACTTGCAGACTTTAGACTTCACTCCAAGTTTGCCAGTTCTCTCCAGAACATATATAATAACTGATGTTCCTGGTGTGAAGTTCTGTTGGTTATCTTCTGCTTAGTGAGACCATGCAGTGGAGAATGGAAAACCACTTCCCCACTTGGAACTGTCAAAGCTCTTTATCCAAGACTGTCCAAATGCCGCCAGCAAGGTCATAATCCACTACTGTCTTATCCACACGGCCGGGTCTCCTTTCCCCCATCCACTCTGTATTATAGATTATCCGTGTGTGCTGTGTGCTAAGTCGCTTCAGTCATGGCCAACTCTTTGCGACCCCATGGGCTGTAGTCCATTAGTCTCCTCTGTCCATGGGATTCTCCAGGCAAGAATACTGGAGTGGGCTGCCATTTCCTTCTCCAAGGGATCTTCATGACCCAGGGATTGAACCCGTATCTCTTACATCACCTGCATTGGCAGGCAAGTTCTTTACCACTATTGCCACCTGCTCACTTAGTCTTACAGAGCTTATGTTTTGTTCATTTTTGTGCTCCATTCTCTGGCCAGTAGAAGTTTCTTCCTAAAGGCTTGGTGAGGTGGATCTAGAGAACTGAATTTCTTCACATCTAAGATTGCATTCCCCGATGATAATCTAGATCATAAACGTCTTAAAGTGTTTGAAAAATTGTCACATGTAACTTAATACTCATAGAAATTCCTAACATTTAGTGAATAAGAATACTTATCTGCTTCAAATCAGATGATAAGTCTTACCTGGATTATCTCATTGTCTTTACAGCCACCCTGTGAAGTAACCACCTTTGTTACCTTCTCCTTATGGAAGAAAAGCCTGATACCCAGGAAGGTGATATAAACTTACTGGCTAGCTAGGAAAGCTAGGAAAGCTCATTCTTGTTCCACATGGAGCTAAATGAAGAGCTAGAACATGAACCCAGGATCGAAAACATCATGGATTAAGATTTTGGTTTCACTCAAAGGAAGCTTCCAGACTGAAGTTAGTGTTGGATTTCATAGATTCTGTGATGATGATGGCTCAGCAGGTAAAGAATCCACCTACAATGCAGGAGACCCAGGAGACATGGGTTCAATCTCTAGGTCAGGAAGATCCCCTGGAGGAGGAAATGGCAACCCACTCCAGAATTCTCACCTGAAAAATCCCATGGACAGAGGAGCCTGGCAGGCTACAGGCATAAGGTTGCAAAGAGTTGGGCACAACTGAGCAGATGTACGCAAACTCTCTTTCCCTGAACATAATTTGTAATTCCAGGAAAATTACTTGACAGGTGCATTATAGAGGAGTTCAAGTGCAAGGATGTTTAAATGTCTAAAAGAATGCCTCTCTGTCACAAAGTGTGATGATTTCTCAACATCCTCATATGTATTTATGCATCTCTCTTATCCATGTTTTGTGCATCTATTTCTTAGCTAGCCTTTCCACCCTGTGTTTATAGGATCTATTTTGTTCACTAGCTCACCAAGGAAAAGGTCAGGCCTGCTTTGTGCTACTGTCTCATATAAACACAGAATGGTTTGTTGTTGCTTTTGCTTTGAGAAACAAAGCTGGGTTTAGTTTAGAAACAGAAAACGCTTTTCAGAGAAGCTAGAGCAAAGGTCTCTGGAAGCCACACAACACAAACTGGAGGCAGGTGAAGAAGCTACATCATACTATTCTTTCAGTCTTGTTGTTTTGGTCCTGTCTTTTCTGTCCACCTGCAGTGCCATCCTGCCCCCTGCTCCCGACAGCAAAAACTGTGTGTGATCAGTGAATGGGCTTCTCATCGTTGGAGTTCTTGGATGTGGCCAGAGCCAATATCTATTCACAGGGGGGCTCTCTGGGCTCCATTCACTTCTGCAGTTGTCCACTATTTTCTCCTTTCGCAGGAAAAAACCAATTAAACAGGACATGATGTGATATTGATGGTGCCACCTAATGAATTCCTGAACTGCCCAAGCCTACCAGGAACAACTGTTAAGCACCCTTTGATGGCAGTAAGCAGGGCAAGTATAGGTGTACACTCTCCTATGGAAGGAAAGCAGGGTTCAGAGAGAGATCCCATTTTTTTGTTTTACAAAACCCCACATCTATTTCAATGAGCAGATTCATATGTTACTGATATGCAGGCTTCTTTATCACTGCAACCCTTTTGTCTGTGTCCTGAAGGAAGCTTATTTCCTGGCCAGAACTTCATTTTGTTTCAGGGAATCAGATGCTGAAGTAGATACGGCTTCTAAGCATGTACCTTTATACACCTACCTTTACTGCAAGCCACTCATAGAAGACATCTCAGCTTCTGCTCTGCGCCTTCTGAGCTGGCTCCTAAATTCTTCTGCTGCCTTTATTGTAATCACTGAAAATGTTGGTAGAACCCATATAATGCATTGCTACTGTGACTAGTACTTGATGCATTTCAAATAATTAACATAATTCTGTTGGTAGGGGCTATTCACTTTTCACTTTCGTGCATTGGAGAAGGAAATGGAAACCCACTCCAGTGTTCTTGCCTGGAGAATCCCAGGGACAGGAGAGCTTGGTAGGCTGCCGTCTATGGGGTCACACAGAGTCGGACATGACTGAAGCGACTTGGCAGGGGTTATCAGCCCCCCCCCTTTTTGGAAAAATTTAATTTTATACTGGAGTGTAGTTGATTCACAACGTTGTGTTAGTTTCTGGTATTCAACAAACTGATTCAGTTATGCATATTTGTAAAAGAATTTTACAAATTCTTTTTCCATTTAGGTTGTCACAGAGTATTGAGTAGACTTCTTTGCTGTATAGAAGGTTCTTGTTGGCTATCTGTTTTAAATATAGCAGTATGTATGTGTCAATCCCAAGCTCTCCATCTATCTATTAGCCCATTTTTAAAATGAGAAATATAAAATATATAGAAAGTAAATTCCATATCTATGTGTTAGTATACTGTATTGGTGTTTTTCTTTCTGGCTTACTTCACTCTGTATAATCGGCTCCAGTTTCATCCATCTCATCAGAACTGATTCAAATGAATTATTTTTAACTGCTGAGTAATACTCCATTGTGTATATGTACCACTGCTTTCTTATCCATTCATCTGCTGATGGACATCTAGGTTGTTTCCATGTCCTGGCTATTATAAACAGTGCTGCGATGAACATTGGGGTACATGTGTCTCTTTCAATTCTGGTTTCCTCAGTGTGTATGCCCAGCGGTGGGATTGCTGGGTCATAAGGCAGTTCTATTTGCAATTTTTTAAGGAATCTCCACACTGTTCTCCATAGTGGCTGTACTAGTTTGCATTCCCACCAACAGTGTAGGAGGGTTCCCTTTTCTCCACACCCTCTCCAGCACCCACAGAGATGTTATGGGGAGGGAGGTGGGAGGGGGTTCATGTTTGGGAACGCATGTAAGAATTAAATATTTTAAAATTAAAAAAATTAAAAACTAAAAATATATATATATATATAGAAAGTATACAACTTTCATGAAGTTACAAAACTGCTTTTGGAATAAGGATTTGAACTCAGGACCATTAGCACCAAAGACTGTGCCCCATCCATACTGTTACCTGATGTTCCACCTCTTGTGATGTGACCTTTCCTAGCCTTAGACAGAGGGATACCTTCTTGTATCTTACTTCATTTCTTATTTGTAGTCTTACCTGAATTCTAGATACTGAACTTGCCAGCAGTTCTGAGTGGATATATTCCAATCCCAAAGGCTGGTATGAAAAGGGCCATAAATATATAAACAGTGCTATTTATTTAGCATCCTTGTAAAAATTATACGACTTCTGCTCAGACAAGGAAATTTCAGCTGCTGAAATAATTTCTACAGAAAAACTTTCCGGACACCTAAGTTCATTTAATCATGTGCTCCTGGACATATATTCACCTTCCTTAATTGTCTGGGTAGTCCTCCCCAAAGTTAATGATTGCTGCATTAGAATGTAGGGTAATACCGGTTGTAATTATGGAGTGCAGAGCGCCAGGTCTTGTCTTAAATAACACCAGATTATTGATGGTTTTAATATTACTACTGTTGCTGATGTCAGAAGTTCTTGTCTCTTATTATCAGTTTTCTATCATCTTCCTAACCTTTGGGCTGGTGTGAGTCCTTCACTACCCTTTGAAATTTTCATGCATTGTTTGTAAGTTTGAGCCAACACCAGGAGGTATGGAAGGACAGGGCATTCTGGTGTGGCACAGTCCATGGGGCCGCAGAGTCAGACACGACTTAGCAACTGAACCACAACAACTATAGGGAAACACGTGCTCACGGAGGTTTGAATTCAGAACATATGCCTATTGCTTGTGGGGAGCACAGGATGCACAGGCCCCCAAGGGACTTTATATTTAGGGTGATGATTGATAAAATATTATGCAAAATACGAATCAAGATGTAATTATTTGCATTAGTAGTTGTAGAAGTTAAACACAATAGGAACAAAGAAACTCATCAGAAGTAGTTCCACACCGCTTTGCTCATTACTAGTGAAATGGCTGATTCTCTTCTAAGACCACATCACACTGAATTTCCAGAGGGTCTGTGCTTCTCTCCTACTAAAAAAATTGGAGACATGGTGCTATCCTCAGATGGAAAAGAGTTTTCTCAACTTACTAAAAACTTTTTTTTATCACCTTGTAGGAGTGGCTCAGGGGTAAAGAATCTACCAGCAATGCAGATCAAAGCCGCCAAGTTTGCTTCCTGGCTCAAGAAAATTCCCTGGAGAAGGAAATGGCAACCCACTCCAATATTATTGCCTAGGAAATCCCATGGACAGAAGAGCCTGGTGGCTATAGACCCTCGGGTCACAAAGAGTTCGATATGAGTTAGCATGCATGCATGCATCCCCTACAGTGGATAATTTGTTGATGAAAAGATAGCACACTTCGTCTGTAACTGTTTCCTCCAGAGAACCAAAAGCTACAGACCACTTTGTAAGAGAAAATATGTTGTGATAGAATGTGTGCTTATTTTAATGCTGTAAGAAACCAGCTCCAGCACTCTGACGACTTTCTGATGTGCCCACTCTGTTACAATCTCAAGGCAGTCAAACAAAAACTAACTTAGGTGCCAATATAAAGGAATTCTTCACGGGTGTTACAATTCCTCCTCAGTTGGTTTAAAAATTCATCAAAAAGGAGATTACCACTGGTGGGTCTGCCCTAGTCAGGTAAATCCAGCCCAGATGTTCAAATAGTTTGTTCCCAAGAGATCCCAGCACACTTGTGGTCTTTCCAGAGATGAACTCTGACTGATACTACTATTGAAATAGTTACAGAAATGATTGCTCAGTTTCCTAATTTATGAGATAGAGGTTTGTGACTATGAGAAATCCTATTTATGGGCTTCCAGGCACTGGGTAGGCTGTAAACAAACAAAAATTGGAATCATAGTAGTTCAGGGTCAGGAAGCCAGGAAGAAGTGAAAGATAATCTGGTTTAAAGTTTACAACTTGCTCAGTGCACATTAAATGTTCATTGTGTACATTTTCCCTGAGGGAATAAAACTAAGTACATAAAGGTCCCATGAGAAAAAACATTTTTCCCCTTAAGAGCAACACTAAATGTCCTGATTTCATTTTGATGTCCAGAGAAGACTATGGACCAAACATATTTGAAGACTTCACTTAGACTCTCGCCTACTGGACTGAAGTTTTAATGAAGAAAGTTTAGATTTTTTTTTCCTATTGATATTGGAAAACTGTCTCAGACTCTCAGATGTAGTAAAAATCAAGGACAGCTGAATAAGGGGCTGAGGGTCACACTCATGGGCAAAAAGCATTGCCTGTGTGCCAGGGTCCAGCCCCGGTGGATCCAGGGTAATTCAAATGGGAGATGGCGTAGGCGAGGAAAACTTATTTATTTAGAAATATAAAAGAAATTAAGAAGAAATAGTATAGTAGGAAAATTTAGTGGAGAAAAGATGCTGAATAATTTGGTTTACGTGGAAAACCAATAAAGTTCCAAGACAAGGACCTTGCACCATCTACGTTAGGCCACCAGCGTCCTCTTGAATAGCGGGGGGTGCCCCACCTTGGGCTCCCTCTTGCGTGGATCTTAAAAGCCGGGGCAAGTAAGTAGACATGGCAAGCTTCCATGCCCCAGATGGGAATTCAGCCAGAAAATAGAGTAAGAAAAGACATGGGGGAAACCAGTCCAGGGATTGGCACCTCCTCTATTGTAAAGGCCTTTTATACCTTTTTTGTACATAGAGATCAACGGATAATATAAAATTATGCAGCGTCAGCAGCCCTGACTCATGGAGACCAGGCTTTCTCTCTGCATACTTAGTCCTATACACAAGTCTTGGGTGATTTACATCACCTTCTGGCCAGAAGGCCAATTAACACTTTACGGCCCTTTTCTGATAAGGGTTTGTCAACCAGAAGACTTATTTGTGTTGTTCTTCCCAAAGTCTGGTGCCACTCTCAGAAAGCACTAAATAAATTTACATTCTTACATAGCAAGGATACAACTATTTATATCAAGTAAAAGGAGTACAGTGATTTATAACAAAGAGAAAATTAATTAACTCAAAAGTCCAGTATTGCTAACATCAAAACTACTATATTCTTATTTCTGCATTCCTATTTCTGCATATTTACATTGATTAATACCTTCCCAGGTGCCTAAAAGATAAAGTATATGGAGGCCTGCCCACAAACAAACTCAACAAACCCAACAAACTCTTCGCCAAACTAATTCTTAACTCTAAAAGGCTCTATATCTTTAAGATGTTTTAAACTTTGTGCCTCTCACAGTTGGGGGCTGTAAACAATCAACGAATTGTGAATTGTAAAGTCCAGGCAGACCAGGCAGACTGGTCAGATAGGTTAGAAAGCCATCAAAGGGGTTAAGCCGAGACATTCTTTTTATATGCAGGAGACTGTTAACTGAGGCTCTGAATTAACTCTTTCCAGAGAAAAGGTGGTAATGTCAGAAGAGTATAGTATAGCAGACAGTAAACAGATTTTGGTTTTGGGGTAGATGCTCAGACAGAGGACCCCTTGAGACCTGACTTGCCTTGCCCATCAGGCCTCTCCACAGGACCTTGTCATGGGTGGGATCTCCCGTGCTGGCTTCCGGCACCTGTGTGAAACTGGCTTTGTTATTTAAACATTTATGAAAACTGTATGCTCAATCCTTGAGTCATTAGGCTAAATGACTTAACTATGTTAAATATCAGTATATTGAAATGATTGGGCCTATAAGTGCCATATATTAACTACTTTATCTAAATATGTTTAAAAAATTAACTAAGGAAAAATTCTCTTTTTAATTAATGATTCACCATGTTATAGGATAAGCAGCAGCTTCAGATTTAAGAGTGGGTTTCATATCAAAGTACTGGAGTTTCAGCTTTAGCATCATTCCTTCCAAAGAACACCCAGGACCAAAGCTCTATTTAGAAGTGTAGTTAACATGAAAAGATGAAGTAGATAAATCTGTTAAATTGTAGCATCCGATATATTCATGCATTCAATTATAAAACAGTTCAGTGCAGAAATAAAGTCCAAAGGAGGCAGCTGACATGTTTATGGCACATGAAGGGAAGACATAAGGTGAGTTTTGGGGCTATCACCAAATAGATGACATCTATCACCAGATAGATGACATCACCTATAAAGGAGGCAATGAAATGCTGAGACTTGAGAGATGTGCTTTCCATAGAGAGAGGTCAGATGAAGGCACTGCATTATGCTTCCTGGCAAGTCTGTTGCTCCTCAAATTGTGACATCCATGCTAGTTCTCCATCACACACACAGAGGCAGAGGCAAGGGAGGATCTAAATGATGGGAGTGCTGGCTCTGGAGCCAACTGCTTGGGTTCAAATTCTGTTCACCCCGACCAGGTGCATCACCTGGGGACCTTCCTGTGCTTTGACATCTTCATCTTTATATTTGGGTACTGACATGTCCCTCATTAGATGGGTTGTTGAGAGAAGTGAATGTTGAAAGTGTTCTGAATAATATTTGGCCCATTACAAGTCCCTAATAAACATGAGTTTATTACAATAGTATTTAACTATTGTATATACATGAGGGCTTCCCTGATAACTCAGTTGGTAAAAAATTCTCCTGCAACACAAGAGACCCCGGTTCAAATCCTGGGTTGGGAAGATCCCCTGGAGAAGGGATAGGGTACCCACTCCAGTATTCTTGGGCTTTCCTTGTGGCTCAGCTGGTAAAGAATCTGCCTGCAATGTGGGAGACCTGGGCTCGATTCCTGGGTTGGGAAGATCCTCTGGAGAAGGGAAATGCTATCACTCCAGTATTCTGGCCTGGAGAATCCCATGGACTCTATAGTCCATGGGGTTGCAAAGAGTCAGACATGAGTGAGTGACTTTCGCTTATTATATATACATATATACGTAGACACACACTACCATATGTAGATAGACAAGGACCTATTGTATAGCACAGGGAAGTATATTCAATATCTTAAAATAACCCGAAGAATAACCTGAAGGAAAAACACCTGAAGAATAATATATGTATTTATATAATATGTATATCATATATATTTATAATATATACTCTTGCAACCCATCAGATTGCAGCTTGCCAGGTTCCTCTGTCCATGGGATTTTATAGGCAAGAATGTTGGATTGGGTCGCCATTTCCTGCTCCAGGGTATCTTCCCAACCCAGGGATCAAACCCATACCTCCTGCATGCGTCTTCTGCATTGCAGGTAGATTCTTTACCTATTGAGCCACCAGGGAAGCCTATGTGTGTATGTGTGTGTGTATACACATATATGCGTATAACCAAATCACTTTTTCGCACACCTGAAAATAATACAACATTGTAAATCAGTTTTACTCAGTAAAAAATAAAATTAAAAGATGGAAATACAATGTTTTATATATACACACCATGTTTTATACATATATACATATATAATTATACTTGCATATTATACCATATAAACAAGAGGAAGCCAACGTGCTTCTCCCTTCTGAGACAAGAGGGGTGAAAAGCATGGAGGTGAGAACAGGTGTCCTAGGCTGGTGCTTTGCAGACAACCACCTGCTATCACCTGCATTAACACCAACAATGAAAAGCCCCACAACAAACAAAAGCAAAAACACATGCTGTCTTACACCCAATCACAAACCATCTTTTGTTCGTGGCCCCTCCGGTGAGCCCTTGGAGAATGGAGAATCCCTGCTGGAGTGGAAGGTTCTCATCCAAAGATCATGGAGCTAAAGCAAACCGTCATCCCTGCCTGGGATGACGGCCACAAACCTGGGTGAGATTTGGGAACAGCTGGAGCGACTTGTAAGTTTGCTTTCATGGCAAGAACCATGGCCTGCAGAAGGCCAGGAAGAGAGCACCATCTGTTTAAGGGTAAACTTCAACTAACGTTTGTCTTGTAAGCAATTCTTGCACATTTGTGCTGTGTCGCCTTCTAATTTTCCCCCATATGTGGTTCAGTACAAAATATGAGACAGATGTGATGACCCCTATACAAGAAGAAACCATGGTGCAGAGAAGAAATGGCTTACCGTGCCCAACCGCTGCTGTACACCCACGTCACCAAATGAAAGAAGACCCCAGTACCGGACACAACGCCTTAGCTCCAGACCACCCATGGGCTAACCCCTAGACCTGGCTATCTTCCTCTCACCTGTGACCCTCAAATATTAATTTTTCAGTCTACGGCCATACCACCCTGGATGCACTCGATCTCATCTCGTCAAATGTTAGTTTTTCAGCTATTATCTTAGTTTTGGTACTTTATTTATATTTTCAGACTAAACACTGAATACCATTTACCTTGGTCCAAATTGATTCCTCAGTTCAGTTCAATCGCTCAGTCATGTCCTACTTTTTGTGACCTCATGGACTGCAGCACATCAGGTTTCCCTGTCCATCACCATCTCCCGTGTCCATTAACTCACATCCATCGAGTCAGTGATGCCATCCAACCATCTCATCCTCTGTCATGCCTTTCTCCTCCTATCTTCAATCTTTCCCAGCATCAGGCTCTTTTAAAATGAGTCAGTTCTTTGCCTCAGGTGGCCAAAGAATTGCTTCCTACTTATATGAATTATGGTTCCAAACCCCTCAGCTTTCATCAAGTAAAACTTCTCCTAGTTACTTTTGAAACCTGGATCTTATTATCACACACCTTGCTGTGTGAATAGAGTGTGAGTGAAGTTTTTTCTGGCCCTGGGATCAGGACTTAATCATTTGCCAATTGTAATGAAGGATTAAAACCCATACCTTTTGATGACTTTAGTTAGAATAGAGAAAATTTTACTGTAAAATGGCAAACAACCCCAGCTGCTTAGATGCTTCGGTTTGATATTATTGTTCAGTTACTAAGTTGTGTCCAACTCTGCAACCCCATGGACTGCAGCACACCAGCCTTTCCTGTCCTCCACTATTTCTGGAGTTTGCTTTAACTCATATCCATTGAGTCAGTGATGCTTTCTAATCATCTCACCCTCTGCCTCTCCCTTCTCCTTTTGCCTTCAATCTTTCCAAGCATCAGGGTCTTTTTCAATGTGTTGGCTCTTTGCATCAAGTGGCCAAAGTATTGGAGCTTCAGCTTCAACAACGAATAAGTGCTTAATTTTTTCTCATCCAATGCTTTCCAAGAGTAGCTTGTGGGCTCAATTCACATGTCATAAGGAATATTTGAACTGGATGATTTGTTTGGCTTATACCAGAGAATATATTCTTAATTGTCTATCTGGAAGAAGAAAGCCAGATAATGTTGGACTCAGGGAGGACACAAATTAAACACCAAAGATAGATTAAAAGTTTGTCATTTGAAAGTAGAGTTAGACATAAGTTAATGTGTTTAGGATATTATAACCAGGATCCAAGGGGTGGGGCATGTATTCCAGGATCATCAATGAGTGGGTAAAAAAGAAACCATGTTGGAGAAACTGGAGAGCCTCTGAAATCTGCTGGGTTCTGGAAGCCTCACTTGACCATAGTATTCTTCTGGGTTAAGGCCTGCCAGTCAGGGTGTCACTACTGCTTAAAAGTCACCACCCTCAGAGAAAAAAGTCTGATTCCTTTCAGCGTTTATATTCTCTGTTATATGAATTGAGAAGGCAAGCAAAAGGGAAGGGATCTATTATTTTCTATATGTTAGATAAACTTCCCATGTAAATTTCATTTAATTCTCACTATAATCTTTCCAGGTGGTCATCTGTAATTATATACATATATTATGTGCATATACATATATTATGTACATAAACATATATTATATATGTGTGTATATGCTCAGAAGCTCAGTCATGCCTGACTTGCAACCCCATGGACTGTAGCCCACCAGGCTCCTCTGTCCATGGAATTTTCCAGGCAGGAATACTGGAGTGGAGTGCCATTTCCTCCTCTAGGGGGTCTTCCCAAACCAGGGGTTGGACCTGTATCTTTTGCGTCTACTGCATTGGAAGGAGGATTCTTTACTAGCGCCATCTGGGAAGCCCATATATTACACACATTTTTAAACAAATTAGCAGTAGTTCATGAAAACCATGTATTAAGTAACAGGAGTTTTGAGCTAGCTGACTAGCTACTACCAGCCTGTCTCAGTAACTTAAGTCCTGCCCCCTTTAACATGCTGCCTCCCACTCTGAGAATTGGGAGGGGGGACTAGGTTAGTAGGAAATGATGTTCAATTACCATCGAGTGGGCTGTGAGGAATCAATGGAAACCTCTGTACACAGCAGTGTAAATACAAGTTCCTCCAATGATACTGATGACACGATTCCAGAAAAGTTGGCAGTGTCTGCCACCACAAGCCTTCCCTAAAATGTGCCCAGCCTTGGCTATAATTACCGAATCCCAGGATGATCTCATAGGCTGTCAGCTCACAGAGTTGTCAGCTCACAGAGTTGTCATCTCCAAATGCCAAGGTATCTTAATTTCAACCTGCGTGGGAGGCAGAATATCCTATGTTCTCTCAGGGGCTCTTTAAGTAAATTAGTCCTCACTACCCTGTGAGAACATGCATTTTGCTCCAATAAATGAATAACGAAATGCTAGGCAGTCTTCTGCCTCCAGGATTTTTCAGGCTGCCCAGCTCCACTGTGTCCAAGCCCATCACGGTCACTCTTGCTTCAATCAAGTTACTTCGTGACTCAGATGCTCCACGTCATGTGTTGTTGACCTTGCTGTTCCCTTCCGCACCTCTTATCTTTATTCCTTTTTTTTTTTTTAATTTCTTCCTGTGTTCTTTCCCGCCTAAGTCTTTTGCTACCTACTGCTTTTATGCAACTGGTCTCTCCATCTGTCTTTCAAATGCATGTCACTCTTTGCTCCATACCTTTGTGTGTGTTGCTGCTGTCTCTCCTCTGATCCAAATCCAATATACTCCTTTTGAAAGATCATGGGGTCTTCTCTCTTCTTGCTCTTACAGTTAGGACAAGTGACTTTAAAATTTACCTTAAACTCTATTGGTATAAAAATAGATAGATATGGACACAGATTCTAGGCCTACATGTGCATATGCAAATAGGAAGCCAGCTATCATGTCTTTCAGACACTCTGTCACCCTCTAAAGAGTTTCCTGTAAGGAGGAGCTGGGTCCTTCACTAACTTTGCCAGCATGAAACTTTGCAGCCATCTTGGAATCATATCCTCCAAGCCCAGCCAAGAATTCGGATGACTGCAGCTTTAGCTGACATCCAACTGGATCTTCATGGGAAACTCTGAGCCGGAACCACCCAGCTAAGTATCTCTAGGTTCCTGACTGTCGGAAGCTATATGATACGATAAATGTGTATCATGTTTTGACACCCTAAGTGTTGTCGTGATGTGTACACAGCACTAGATGATGGATACAATTGTCTAGTGTTGTTTACGTGTCAAAGGCTTTGTTGACTGCCCTACCTACTTCACTGTATCCATCTTTACTGCAGAAAAGAATTTCTTCATCTTTATACCCATTTTCCAGATGTGGATACCAGGACCTGGAGGTGTTAAGCCACCTAGCCAAGATTACACAGCTAGTAAGGGTTAGAATCAGAATCCACAGTGGTTCCAAGCAAGGCCCAGAGCATGGTACATCCCCTCCAGTGCTCAACTGGTATCTCGTATTGGGAGCTTAAAGTTCATACAACTTATCCTGCCAAACTCTAATAATTTACACCCTCCTATTCCTGCCTTCTAGTTTAAAGTGTGCATTTTGAGGCAACCTTGTTTCTGAGATACGCTTTACTTATTTAACGTTTGCTCAGATGAATTTGTGACATGCCTGAGGTTGCGTAGATAAAGAATGAACTTGTATCGCAGCCATTCTGACTGGTGTGAAGTGGTACCTCATTGTGGTTTTGATTTGCATTTCTCTAATAATGAGTGATGTTGAGCATCTTTTCATGTGTTTGTTAGCCATCCGTATGTCTTCTTTGGAGAAATGTCTATTTAGTTCTTTGGCCCATTTTTTGATTGGGTCGTTTATTTTTCTGGAATTGAGCTGCATAAGTTGCTTGTATATTTTTGAGATTAGTTGTTTGTCCGTTGCTTCATTTGCTATTATTTTCTCCCATTCAGAAGGCTGTCTTTTCACCTTGCTTATATTTTCCTTTGTTGTGCAGAAGCTTTTAATTTTAATTAGATCCCATTTGTTTATTTTTGCTTTTATTTCCAGAATTCTGGGAGGTGGATCATAGAGGATCCTGCTGTGATTTATGTCTGAGAGTGTTTTGCCTATATCTGCAAGCAATAAATGCTGGAGGGGGTGTGGAGAAAAGGGAACCCTCCTACACTGTTGGTGGGAATGCAAACTAGTACAGCCACTATGGAGAACAGTGTGGAGATTCCTTAAAAAATTGCAAATAGAACTACCTTATGACCCAGCAATCCCACTGCTGGGCATACACACCGAGAAACCAGAATTGAAAGAGACACATGTACCCCAATGTTCATCGCAGCACTGTTTATAATAGCCAGGACATGGAAACAACCTAGATGTCCATCAGCAGATGAATGGATAAGAAAGCTGTGGTACATATACACAATGGAGTATTACTCAGCAGTTAAAAAGAATTCATTTGAATCAGTTCTGATGAGATGGATGAAACTGGAGCCGATTATACAGAGTGAAGTAAGCCAGAAAGAAAAACACCAATACAGTATACTAACACATATATATGGAATTTAGGAAGATGGCAATGACGACCCTGTATGCAAGACAGGGAAAGAGACACAGATGTGCATAACGGACTTTTGGACTCAGAGGGAGAGGGAGAGGGTGGGATGATTTGGGAGAATGACATTCTAACATGTATACTATCATGTGAATTGAATCGCCAGTCTATGTCTGACGCAGGATGCAGCATGCTTGGGGCTGGTGCATGGGGATGACCAGAAAGATGTTATGGGGAGGGAGGTGAGAGGGGGGTTCATGTTTGGGAATGCATGTAAGAATTAAAGATTTTAAAATTTAAAAAATAAAAACTAAAATTAAAAAAAAAGAAAAAAAAAAAAAGAATGAACTTGTGAAACCCTTTTGCGGTGTGTTTCCCTAACATTATTTAAGTACAGAGGCAAGATATTTTGAAAACTACAAAATAATTTGCATGCATTCAACATTTCTGCAGCCTGGGGTCTCCATGTAACCCCTGAAAAATAGAGCATAAATCTCCCGCCAGGTCTGAGCAATTTCAAAAATAAAACTTGGTTAATATAGAGGTAAAACAGAAACTTTATTGGGGATAAAGGCTTTAGGACTTTGCTTCATGCCAAAGGAAAACATCTCAGTTCACAGAATATAGCATCGAGTAGTGTCTTCATTTGGGTTGTTTCCTAATGAGGGACTATGATGAGACTTGGGTATAGGTAGAAGGTGATTCCAGGAAGCAGAAATGAGAGTTTAAAGGATGGGAGTCGGGAGTAAGCATCCTTGGCTTCTCTCCTGATTGGCTGAGTGGTGTCTCCAGGGATGTAGCTCCCTGATACTTCCACTGCTGGATTTTGAGGGTTGAGCAGCTTCTCACAGCCCCAGAGAAGTCAGGAAGTGGAAAGACTTGTGACATGCCCTGGATGGAGGTGGAGGGATCAGGGGCGGGGCAGGAGATGTCTCTGCTATCTGAGTATGAACTTGAATCACTGCAGATGTGGCTGCAACCAAAGATGGACCAAAAAGATGTGATGGAGGGCAAAAAAAAACTCTTGCCACACCAGGCATCTTTATACAGGCTATTGGCAGAAGAGGCTAGAGCTTGGAGGAGCCAGGATTACCTTTTGCAGGCAGCCAGGACCACACAAAAGAAGAGAGACTGGGCTGTGGTAGGTGAGCCCACTTGATTTTCCCCAAATTTATCAGCCTGGTAAGTCACACCACCTCCTCAGGGATGAGAAAGTAAAACGGGCAGAAAAAGACCTGAAAATGCTTAGGTGAAGTGTCCCTCTTCATGGAACCACAAATGAAACAGGGTATCCAGCCTGGGCTCCTATGATTCTGGTGCCTGTTGGAAAGAGTAAAGACATACATAAGACGCATGATAAATCTTCGACAGTGATTCTTTAGGAAGCCCACCAGACAGGAGGCCCTCAATAACCCCCCTGACACCAAGTCAATAAAAATCTAATGTGATAAAAGAGTTCTGTCCCCGTTTTCTCCTCTTTATTAATTTTTTTTTTTTTTTTTTGCAGGGCTTTGGAAAAGGTCATTGTAAAAGATTGCATTATATTTCACAAATCTTTAGAGTTCCCCACAGGGTACATTATTACCAATATATTCTCTTCCTTTTGATGTCTTTTTAGCAGTTGATGCCAAAAGAAATCTGTTGTTTTTAAACCAGTTTCCAAGTAGCAGATCCTGGGTGATTAAAAGGAGAAGAAATAACAACAAATAAGTCATCAGGAAATGTTTAGGAGAAAGAAAGAGGTGGAAGACACAGAGGCCTCTCTTATTCACAGTATCCTACAGGCTTGCATAGCAGACTAAGGAGGTAGGTGGCCTGGGTTTACATCCCCGGCAACTCTCCGCACAAACTCGGTGACCTCTTCGTTATCCCATAGGATGAGAAAACAATGGCAACTCATTTGAAGGTATCGTGTG
Source organism: Ovis aries (assembly GCF_016772045.2). Lineage (NCBI taxonomy): Eukaryota > Metazoa > Chordata > Mammalia > Artiodactyla > Bovidae > Ovis > Ovis aries. The sequence continues at coordinate 106,794,057 of NC_056059.1, forward strand.
AGCATTCAATGAGTTTTCATATGAAAAGGGCTTGACCCAAAGACCATTATTGTAACAGCATATCCCATTCCAGGAAACCCAAGCAATGAACTCCCTGAGGGCTATTTTTTTCTCACGAGGTTCTTCATCTTTTGGTCATTTTGGACCATTGATGAAGGTTTCAGAGCACTTTCTGCATGTGATAGCCAGTGCGGGACTTTGGCGGGGGGCCTAAGTGACACTCCCCAAATCCTGATTCAGAAAGTGTGTTGATTGCGCAAGGATGACATATGAGTCTGCTGGGACCACATAACAAAGTATCACAGACTAGGTGCTTAAACAACAAACATTTACTGTCTCTTAGTTGCGGAGGCTGGAAGTCCAAGATCAAGGTGTCAGCAGGGTGGATTGATTCTGAGACCTTTCTCCTTGACTTGTAGATGGTCATCTTCTTGATGTGTCTTTACTTACTCTCCCCTCCCCTCCCGTGTGTGTGTGTGTGTGTGTGTGTGTGTGTGTGTGTGTGTGTGTGTGTTAGTCACTCTGTTGTACTCTTTGTGACCCAATGAACTGTAGCCTGCAGGTTCCTCTGTTCATGGGATTCTCCAGGGAAGAATAGTGGTGTGGGTTGCCATTTCCTTCTCTAGGGATCACCCAACCCAGGTGTCAAACCCAGGTCTCCTGCATTGCAGGCAGATTCTTTACTACCTGAGCCACCAGGGAAGACCCCCACGTGTGTCTGTGTTCAAATCCCTTCTTCCTACAAGGGCACCAGCCCCAATGTATTAGGGTCCCCACCAATATGACCTCATTGTATCTTAATTATGTATTTAAAGGCCCATCTCCAAATAGGCACATTCTGAGATGCTGGGGATTATAGGTGCAGTATATGAACTCTGGGGTGAGGGGGGATATGATTCAGCTCTTAATAGATGAGGTCAAGGACAAGAGAATTTTGAAGGGAGTTTTTTGGTGCAAATCAGAAGTTTGATAAGGGATATTTGGTACAGGAGGGTGCTTACTTTTCAGAGCCACTGTCCCTTCAGGGAATGGACACAGGTCAGGACAGAGGGCAGAACAGTTTAGAACATTAACTAAATATAAAGTGAGTGCTAAGCCTGAACTAGTTACAGGTTATCTCTGTATTTATATCTACATGCACATCTACATCTGTATCCACATTTGAGTCTGTATCTTCCTTGGGCTATAAAAACAGTATTGCCTCAACCTTGTGGCTTAAAACAGTAGGAATTTATTCTCTTGTGGCTCTGGAGCCCAGAAGCTAGAATCAAGGAACAAGTGCCCTCCGAAGGCTCTGGGGCAATTCCTTCCTGCGTCTTGCAGCCTCTGGTGGCTCCTGGCATTACTTGGCTTGCGGCTGCATCACTCCGGTCTTGCCTCTGTCTTCACGTGGCTTTTCTCCTCTGCCTTGGATCTCCCTCTGTCTTTCTCTTATGACACTTATTGTTGGGTTTGTGGCACAACTGGATAATCCAGGGTGATTCTTAATGTAATTACATCTGTAAAGACAGACCTTTTTTTTGTTCGTTTGTTTGTTTTTCCAAATAGGTGCACATTTTCACAGATTCTGGGGTGAGCTGGAAGACAGAGATGGGTGTACCATTCAACTCACTCCTTGTATGTGCAGCTTCTCTCTTGGTGTGTGTGTGTACAGGCACGCTTCGTTTTATTGGGCATTATGCAATTTTATTGCACTTCACTTCATCGTGCTTAACCGATACTGTGTTGTTTACAAACTGAAGGCTGGTGGCAACTCTGTTGAGTAAGAGGGTCAGTGTCATTTTTCCACCAACATTCGCTCACTTCATGTTTCCGTGTCACATTTTGCTAATTCTCACAATATTTCAAGCTTTTTCATTGTTATTGTGTGGTTATTATCCGTGATCAGTGATGGTTGATGTTTACCACTACAAGGAGATTATGACTCCCTGAAGGCTCAGATGCCGGGTAACCTTTTTTTTTTAGCAATAAAGGATTTTTTAATTAAGGTGTGTACATTTTTTTATACATAATGCCATCCACATTTTAATAGACTACTGTATAATATAAACACAGCTTTTATCTGCATTAGGAAACAAAAAGCTCACATGGTTCTCTTTATTGCAGTATTTGCTTAATTATAGTCGTCTGGAACTGAATCCGCAGTTATCTCCTAGGTATGTGTATGTGTGTGTGTGTGTGTGTGTGTGTGTGTGTGTGTGTATGTGTGTGTGTGTGTGTGTGTGTGTGTGTATGCACACACACATATGTGTGCTAAGTTGCTTTAGTCATACTCAACTCTTTGCAACACAATGGACTGCCATCCTCTAGGCTCCTCTGCCCACGGGATTCTCCAGGAAGAACATAGGAGTGGGCCGCCATGCCTTCCTCCAGGGGATCTTCCTGGCCCAGGCACTGAACCCGCATCTCTTACATCTACCTGCATGGGCAAGTGGGTTCTTTACCATTAGTGCCACTGGGAAAGAAATTTAATCAAAATATGTACACAGGAATTTTACTTAGGCAGAAATAATGACACTCATAAGTTCAAGTTTCCATGTGAGCATTTTTATTGGAACTGTGCATCATTTCAAGCTCTATGGTCTTGAGATGTGTGTGTGTGTGTATGACATCCACATTTGTATCTATATTTTCCTTGGCCTACATATATATATATTTTAAAATATATTTAATCCTTACAAAAGCTCATAATCATCTCCTAACTATGTGTATGGTGTATGTGAGTGTGCAGGAGCCATAGGAGACATGGGTTCAATCCCTTGGTCAGGAAGATCCCCAGGAGGAGGGCATGGCAACCGCCCCCCCCCAATATTTTTGCCTGGAGAATCCCATGGACAGAGGAGCCTGGTGGGGTACAGTCCATAGGTCACAAAGAGTCAGACAGGACTGAAGAGACAGCACACACACGTGCACGTGTGTGCGTGTGTGTGTGTATATATATATATATATATATATAATTTTATTTAATCATCAAAAAAATAAATACTGATGGGTTGGCAGAGACACATAAGGCAAAAATGCTTCAGCAGAAATGGAGTGTGCATTCAGATGGATCCTCTCTCTGCTGCTTCCCCTCGCCAGGTTCCAGGTGCAGACCTGCAGGGCTGCCCTGCATGGGGAAGAAGACAGAGACTTGCCCTCCCGGCTCCCCTGGAGATGACTTGCCTCCACAGAGAGGCTGGGCTTGAGATGATGCACATTTCTAATAAAAATGCTCACATGGAAACCTGAACTTACAAGTGTCATTATTTCTGCTTAAGTAAAATCCCAGCGTACATATTTTGATTAAATTTCTTTTACTAGGGAATGACAATGTCAAAAGATCAGAGAATCACAGAACACATTGCTGAGAAGTGTGACAAGAATGTATAAGGTGGAGGAGAGACCCAGAAAGGTTCTTCCCTGAGCTTGGCAGCTGCATCTGTGGTTGGTAAAACTAGCTGTATTGCCACCTGTCCAGGGATACTGACAACCGTGTTAATGAACGGCAAAGGAATTCTGCTCAGTATTTTAAACCATTTGAACTTGAAACTATATTGCCTTTAACAGGCAACAGATTTAATGGGTTGCAGATAGCTAGACATTCTAATTAATAATCTCTTTGCTGCGCTGTTAGCAGTATGAAAGCTCAGCTGGGATGATGTGCATACACAGAGTCAAAGAGATACAACCCAATACAAAGCATATAACAATGTGAATCTATTTTTCACTAATGCCTTCATTCATTATTTTCCTAAAATCAATGCCTCACTTCTGCCTAAACTCCAGATACAGGAATTTCCTTTTAGATATCTCACATACACACACACACACACACACACACACACACACACATTATTTTTGAATATCACGAGGCTTCCCTGGTGTCTCAGATGGTAAACAGCCTGCCTGTAATGCAGGAGACCCTGGGTCCGATCCCTGTTTCAGGAATTCTCCTGGAGAAGGGAATAACAACCCACTCCAGTATTCTTGCCTAGAGAATTCCATGGGAATAGGAGCCTGGCGTGCTACAATCATGAAATGACCAAGAGTTGGACATAACTTAGGGACTAAGGCACACACATCACACATGTGGAATCAGAATGCAATTTTGAAAATTGCCTTTCTAGAGAGTATCAGTTTTTGAGATTGCATCAAAGTACTGTATTTCAGACTCTCTTGTTGACCATGTGGGCTACTCCATTTCTTCTAAGGGATTCCTGCCCACAGTAGTGGATATAATGGTCATCTGAGTTAAATTCAGGGGCTTCCCTGGTGGCTCAGAGGATAAAGCATCTGCCTGAAATGCAGGAGACCTGGGTTTGATCCCTGGTTTGGGAAGATCCCCTGGAGAAGGAAATGGTAACCCACTCCAGTATTCTTGGCTGGAGAATCCCACGGACAGAGGAACTTGGCGGGCTACAGTCCATGGGGTCGCAAAGAGTCAGACACGACTGAGTTAAATTCACTCATTCCAGTCCATTTTAGTTCACTGACTCCTAGAATGTCGACGTTCACCCTTGCCATCTCCTGTTTGACCACTTCCAATTTGCCTTGATTCATGGGCCTAACATTGCAGGTTCCTATGCAATATTGATCTTTACAGCATCAGACCTTGCTTCTATCACCAGTCACATCCACAACTGGGTATCATTTTTGCTTTGGCTCCATCCCTTCATTCTTTCTGAAGTTATTTCTCCACTTATCTCCAGCAGTATATTGGGCACCTACCGACCTGGGGAGTTCCTCTTTCAGTATCCTATCATTTTGCCTTTTCATACTGTTCTCAAGGCAAGGATACTGAAGTGGTTTGCCATTCCCTTTTCCAGTGGACCACATTCTGTCAGACCTCTCCACCATGACCTGTCTGTCTTGGGTGGCCCCACACGGCATGGCTTGGTTTGACATGGCTGAGTTAGACAAGGCTGTGGTCTGTGTGATCAGATTGGCTAGTTTTCTGTGATTATGGTTTCATTGTGTCTGCCCTCTGATGCCTTCTCACAACACCTACTGTCTTACTTGGGTTTCTCTTACGTTGGATGTGGGGTATCTCTTCAAGGCAAACCATTCAATATCACAGTAATCCAAGCCTAGGCCCCAACCAGTAATGCTGAAGAAGCTGAAGTAGAACGGTTCTATGAAGACCTACAAGACCTTTTAGAACTAACACCCACCCCCCAAAAATGCCCTTTTTCATTATAGGAGACTGGAATGCAAAAGTAGGAAGTCAAGAAACACCTGGGGTAACAGGAAAATTTGGCCTTGGAATACAGAATGAAGCAGGGCAAAGGCTAATAGAGTTTTGCCAAGAGAGCACACTGGTCACAGCAAACACCCTCTTCCAATAACACAAGAGAAGACTCTACACGTGGACATCACCAGATGGTCAACACTGAAATCAGATTGATTATATTCTTTGCAAGCCAAAGATGGAGAAGCTCTCTACACTCAACAAAAACAAGACCAGGAGCTGACTGTGGCTCAGATCATGAACTCCCTATTGCCAAATTCAGACTTAAATTGAAGAAAGTAGGGAAAACCACTAGACCATTCAGGTATGACCTAAATCAAATCCCTAAAGATTATATAATGGAAGTAGGAAATAGATTTAAGGGCCTAGATCTGATAGATAGAGTGCCTGATGAACTATGGAATGAGGTTCATGATATTGTACAGGAAACAGGGATCAAGACCATCCCAAGAAAAAGACATGCGAAAAAAAAAAATAGCTGTCTGGGGAGGCTTTACAAATAGCTGTGAAAAGAAGAGAAGTGAAAAGCAAAGGAGAAAAGGAAAGATATAAGCATCTGAATGCAGAGTTCCAAAGAATAGCAAGGAGAGATAAGAAAGTCTTCATCACGGATTAATGCAAGGAAATAGAGGAAAACAACAGAATGGGAAAGACAAGAGATCTCTTCAAGAAAATTAGAGATACCAAGGGAACATTTCATGCAAAGATGGGCTCGATCAAGGACAGAAATGGTATGGACCTAACAGAAGCAGAAGATATTAAGAAGAGGTGGCAAAAAACACAGAAGAACTGTACAAAAAAGATCTTCACGACCCAGATAATCACGATGGTGTGATCACTCACCTAGAGCCAGACATCCTGGAATGTGAAGTCAAGGGCCTTAGAAAGCATCCTTACAAACACAGCTAGTGGAGGTGATGGAATTCCAGTTGAGCTGTTTCAAAACCTGAAAGATGATGCTGTGAAAGTGCTGCACTCAATATGCCAGCAAACATGGAAAACTCAGCAGTGGCCACAGGACTGGAAAAGGTCAGTTTTCATTCCAGTCCCAAAGAAAGGCAATACCAAGGAATGCTCAAACTACTGCACGATTGCACTCATCTCACATGATAGTAAAGTAATGCTCAAAATTCTCCAAGCCAGGCTTCAGCAATACGTGAACCGTGAACTTCCAGATGTTCAAGCTGGTTTTAGAAAAGGCAGAGGAACCAGAGATAAATTTGCCAACATCTACTGGATCATCTAAAAAGCAAGAGAGTTCCAGAAAAACATCTATTTCTGCTTTGTTGATTATGCCAAAGCCTTTAACTGTGTGGATCACAATAAGGTGGAAAATTCTGAAAGAGATGGGAATACCAGACCCCCTGATCTGCCTCTTGAGAAACCTATATGCAGGTCAGGAAACAATAATTAGAACTGGACATGGAACAACAGACTGGTTCCAAATGGGAAAAGGAGTACATCAAGGCTGCATATTATCACGCTGCTTATTTAACTTATATGCAGAGTACATCATGAGAAACACTGGGCTGGATGAAGCACAAGCTGGAATCAAGATTGCCAGGAGAAATATCAATAACCTCAGATATGCAGATGACAACACCCTTATGGTGGAAAGTGAAGAGGAACTAAAAAGCCTCTTAATGAAATTGAAAGAGGAGAGTGAAAAAGTTGGTTTAAAGCTCAGCATTCAGAAAACTAAGATAATGGCATCCAGTTCCATTACTTCATGGGAAATAGATGGGGAAACAGTGGAAACAGGTGCAGACTTTTTATTTTGGGGGCTCCAAAATCATGGCAGATGGTGATTGCAGCCATGAAATTATAAATTGTTTACTCCTTGGAAGGAAAGTTATGACCAACCCAGGCAGCATATTAAAAAGCAGAGACATGACTTCGTCAACAAAGGTCCATCTAGTCAAGGCTATGGTTTTTCCAGTGGTCATGTATGGATGTGAGAGTTGGACTGTGAAGAAAGCTGAGCACCGGAGAATTGATGCTTTTGAACTGTGGTGTTGGAGAGGACTCTTGAGAGTCCCTTGGACTGCAAGGACATCTATCCAGTCTATCCTAAAGAAGATCAGTCCTGAATATTAATTTCAAGGGCTGATGCTGAAGCTGAAACTCCAATACTTTGGCCACCTCATGGGAAGAGTTGACTCATTGGAAAAGACCCTGATGCTGGGAAGGATTGGGGGCAAGGGGAGAAGGGGATGACAGAGGATGAGATGGCTGGATGGTATCACCAACTCGATGGTCATGAGTTTGGGTACACTCCAGGAGTTGGTGTTTGACAGGGAGGCCTGGCATGCTATTATTCATGGGGTCACAAAGTGTCAGACACGACTGAGCGACTCTACTGAACTGAACTGAGAGAGTATCAGTTAGATTGGACCATTAGCATTGATCCCTTCAGGCAAGGCCGTGTTGCACCGCACAGCTTTGCAGTCAGAACTCTGGATGCCTTTTCCTTGATTTAGCTGGGACTTTCCTGGTTCATGCCTGTTGCCCTGGGGTACCATCTTGTAAGCTCTCTTTCACTCTCATTGATTTGTTAGAGTCCAGAATAGAGTTACTATAGCAGATCAGATCCTGCTATCCTTAGAAAACCCTTCTTGCAAGGTTGGCCTTTGGCTGTTTCTGGGCACTGGGCTGGCATATGGTCCCTAGGCTGATGTTAAACTTCCGCTAATAATGCCTGTGGCTCACTACATGTGCACCATGGAGACAGTGTGGTTTGTGTTGCCTTCTTTCTAGAAGTCTGAAATTTGAGGTGTGCTAGGCCGAGGGTTCCTGTGTGACCAGGCCTTGATACAACCTTGAGTGCCAACCCTGTAGTGGGTTTCTCTGGGCAGGACCATGGCCCATAGACTCTGCATGTTCACTGCTGGGCTGACAGTGTGCTCTGTATGACCCCCTCATCAGGTAGGGAGACCACATGGATTCCTGCACTCTGCCTGTGTTAATTTCCCTTATGTTCCAGCTATGTATCCTTACTCCGTCATTGTAATCAACTGAAGCTATAAGTTTAACTATAGGCTTAATCCCAGTGAATTTCCAAAGGTAGGTGTGACTTGGGGATCCCTGGCATACAAGGGCATTGTGATAGATGATACTGTTGTTCTATTCTCTTTTTACCTTGACCGAGTTGCACAGAGACTCCAGAAGCCATCAGGGCTAAGATAAATATTTAGATTTAAAGTTACGAAACTGAACAGACAGAGTCTTGCACGACTTGGGCAGACTCATTAGGACCCATGCTCTTTTGTTTACACACCAGGAGAGCTTCTTGTTGAGGAAACCGGTGCCTTGGGTATCAAACCCTGTTCCTGTAAAGATCAACCTTTGGGACACATCTAACTTTGGGAATTCACAGTTAAACTCACAGCTTCAGTTGATCACAATGACATAGTAAGGATACATAGCCGGAGCATAAAGGAAATTAAGACAGGCGGAGTGCAGGAATCCATGTGGTCTCTTCCTACCCGATGAGGGGTCATACAGAGCACACTCTCAGCCCAGCAGTGAACATGCAGAATCTATATGAATGACATGTAGGAGGCTCAGCCTCCTCCCCTGTGCAGTGAAGATCACCATACCCAGCACACAGAAGCGTGGTGAGGATGGAAGATACAGGCGTGCCCAGCCTGTGACACGTGCAGGTCCTCAGGAGATGTCAGCTGCCTCATCTTCTCTCTCCCAGGCTAGGGATACTCCAGCTCCCAACATCACTTCTCTGATAGCAAAGCCTAAAGACTCGTCTCAGCACGGACCACTGCAACAATCTGTCTGAGCTTTTTTTATAACAGTACTCTGGAGAGAAATAAAATGCTCTGAATGAAATGTCAGCATTTGTTTGATAAACTGCTGAGCCCCGATTGTGGAGGCTATTCAGATTTTACACATCCTGTCCTCACAGCAGCAAAGACAGAACAAGTTAGGAGGAGACGAACTCTATTACACCAGCCAGGCGGATGGCTTGTGCTTCTAGGACTCCCCAAGTCTCTTCCATCAAAGCAGACAGGCTGGGATGATGACAGAGCTGATTTGAGAGCAGAGGAATCATCTCTTCTTCCTGCTGTACTCTCTCTTACCCAAGGACAGCCTTTGTCTTCTTGTTCCTGAAGCTCTGTCATTCATGCCGCCATGGAGGAAACTGATAGTGAGAAAAGCTAAACTCAAATTCACTGTGTGCACAGAGCTCTTTTTGTGTGTCCACAGTAGCAGCAGAGGCTGTGTAATTAACTGGACAATAGAAATGAGGGCATTAAGAAGGGCAGATAATTTACTGTGAGCAAAAGCTGATGAGACCCAATCTCCCAGCCATGGAATCTTCCTATGGAGATAACTCTACCCATCTCACAAACGAAGATCCACGTAAGTGCCGAGAGGCCAAGTATTGTGACCAAGATCACCCAGCTGGGTGGAGAAAGAGGACTGAATCCTACATATTGTCTCTTCATTATTCTGCTTTTTCTTCCCATCACCCTCGTAGCTTTGCCAATTGGGAAATTCCTTGAGGGGACCAGTCGTTGTTAGAAACCACTTTGGACAGAATGAAGGGATCCTGGGTTATAAAGGGAGAGAGTTCCAGGTCTCTATACTATGGAAGCGATAGGAGCTGCCTCAGACAAGGTTAGGTTAAGAACTAGAGTCAAGGTTGGGTTGGAATCGGTAAGCTGTGGGACCCAGGGAAGGGGACAGAGGAAAGGAGACGTAAGTGTTCAGATGAGTCCTCCACTGTTTGAAGGTACCCTGGTCAAGGAGTTAAACTGAACTAGGTGTACAACCTGATCAGGTTCTAGGCTTGCACCTGCTTCAAATGACTTATACTTTAAACAAGTCATGCCTTTCTCTAGAATTTCTTCTCATAGTCTGTCTTTATGCATTTTAACAATCAGATGGGATGTGGTTTGAACGTAGGTTATAGAACTCCATGCAATAGAGTAAGATTTCCTACAAATAAGGACATTGGAGTAGAGGTAAAATGCGGCTGGTGGGATCCAGATGGGAAGATTCAGAGGACAGAGGTGAAGTAGCTCTGGTTCCACAGTTACTCCCCTGCTCTGAACGTCCTGTCAATCAAAGAAAGAAATGCACATGGTCAGTGATGTGAGTCACATTATCTATAAGCTAAAAGCAAATTAATGTATCTCCACAAAGTAGAGGAGGACCACATTAGTCTTTTAGAGCTGACATTAAAAATGCTGGAAACTGAGTGGCTTAACACAACAGAAATCCTGGCAGGTAAAATGTGAAGTAAGGGCTTTGTCAGAGCCATGCTCCCTCTGAAAACTGGAGAAGGGAATCCTGCTTTGTCTCTTCAAAGCTTCTGGCAGTTTTGCAAGCTTTGGCTTTCCTTGTCTTGTGGAAACATGACCCTCATTTCTGTCTCCATGTTCACAAGGCATTCTCCCTATCCGTGTGTCTATCTCTGTGTTCAAATTTCTCCTCTTTATGAAGACACCTACTATATGTTAGACGCTCAGTCATGTCCAACTCTTTGCAAGCCCATAGACTGTAGCCCACTAGGCTCCTTTGTCCATGGAATTCTCCAGGCAAGAATACTAGAGTGGATGGCCATTCTCTGCTCTAGGGAGTCTTCCTGACCCAGGGATCGAACCCAGATCCCTTATATTGCAGGCAGATTCTTTACTGTCTGAGCCACCAAGGAAGCCCCATATTAGATAAAGGCTCACCCAATATCAGTATGAGCGCTCCTTAAATAATTAGATTTGCAACAGCTTTACATCCAAATAAGTCACATTCTAAGGTACCAGGGGTTAGAGCTTCACACATATGCTTGGTATACAGTATTTTACCCATAACAAGAATTACAGCAGACGACAGATTCTGTACTGTCTGAGCCACCAGGGAAGCCCATAACAAGAATCAAGATAGCTATAAATATAAGCTATTGAATCAGTCCAGCTTGTTCAAATCCTGATTCCAATGCTTGTTAGCTGTGTGACACTTGGCAGATTATTTAACCTCTCTGTGCTTCAATTTCCATATCCATAACATGGCATTTTTGAGAGTATTTAACTCACAGAGGTTTTAGGAGAACTAACTTAGATAAGGTAGGTAAAATGACTTAAAAGTTGACTACCAAGTGTTCTATTTTTATCACACAGGTCTATAATAATGAGAAGCCAGTCCAAGTTTACGTAGTAAATAGCAAAACTGAGTCTTGAGCCTTAGATTTCTGAATGTAAGAGAAATGTATTTTTCTCTACATACCAGTTTAATTGATTGGCTACCATATGTTAAGTGTCTGGGTACTTCCCTGATATTCCAGTGAAATTTTCCTTGTAATGCAGAGGATGTGGATTCTATCCCTGGTCAGGAACTATGATCCCACATGATTCAGAAAAACTAAGACCTCATCCTGCAACTGCTGAACTGGCTAGAGAACTGTAACTAGAAATTCCATGCCCTGCAATGAAAGGTCCCACACAATGCAGCAAAGATCCCAACTGCCACAACGAAGACCCAATGCAGGCAAATAAATAAATGCTTATATTTATATACATATATATATATATATATATATATATATATATATACATATTTCTGTACTTAAAAGACTGATTTCAAAAAAAAAAAAAGGAATCAAAGCTAGATTCCTATGAAAGATAGGAGAATTGAAGAAAAGCAATTTAAAAAGGCAGTTAAAAAAAAAACAAAACAGTTTAACTATTGCCAAAAGGTGATTAGCCATCAGTATTCTGTAGATTGGAAACTCTACTTAGATAGGGATATTTGATCTGTTTCATTCACTAATGAATCCCTACAGCTCAGAACAATGTCTGCTACAAAGTAGGTGCTCAAGAATTTATTGAGTGTTAGTATACTGTATTGGTGTTTTTCTTTCTGGCTTACTTCACTCTGTATAATCGGCTCCAGTTTCATCCATCTCATCAGAACTGATTCAAATGAATTCTTTTTAACGGCTGAGTAATACTCCATTGTGTATATGTACCACAGCTTTCTTATCCATTCATCTGCTGATGGACATCTAGGTTGCTTCCATGTCCTGGCTATTATAAACAGTGCTGCGATGAACATTGGGGTACCTGTGTCTCTTTCAATTCTTGTTTCCTCGGTGTGTATGCCCAGCAGTGGGATTGCTGGGTCATAAGGTAGTTCTATAGAAAGATGGCAATGACGACCCTGTATCCAAGACAGCAAAAAGGACACAGAGGTGTATAACGGACTTTTGGACTCAGAGGGAGAGGGAGAGGGTGGGATGATTTGGGAGAATGGCATTCTAACATGTATACTATCATGTAAGAATCGAATTGCCAGTCTATGTCTGATGCAGGATACAGCATGCTTGGGGCTGGTGCATGGGGATGACCCAGAGAGACGTTATGGGGAGGGAAGTGGGAGGCGGGTTCATGTTTGGGAACGCATGTAAGAATTAAAGATTTTAAAATTAAAATAAAAAAAGAATTTATCGAGTGTTGAATGCGTGAAATCCTTCTGAGTGGGCTTATGTTTTAATCTAGAAATCCTGCTTTTAGTTAGTAATTTCCTTTAAGAAAACTATTAAAGCTAAGAAAAGATATAGTTACATAATTTCTTATTGAATAATTGTTTAGAAAGCAAAAAAATTGGCAGCAACTTAAATATAAGTTAACAGGGACTGGTTAAATGAATGATGACCCTCCAACTATCAGATGGCATATCACTTGAGGAAGAGAGACTAAAGGGCTTCAAAGTTGTCCATGTTCAGATCTCTAGAATCTGTGACTTTACAGGTGTGCCTAAAGTTTAAGGCCTTACATGGAAAAATTGTCCTGTTATTCAGGTAGATGGCCTTCCCCAGTGGCTTAGCAATAAAGAATTTGCTTGCAATACAGGAGCCACAGAAACCATAGGTTCAATCCCTGGGTTGGGAAGATCTCCTGGAGGAGAGCATGGCAACCCATGCCAGTATTTTTGCCTGGAGACTCCCATGGACAGAAGAGCCCGGGAGACTACAGTCCATATGGTTATGAAGAGTTGGACATGATTGAAGTGACTTAGAATGCACCCAAAAATGAAGTCCTAGGTGGTATATGTAACTTTTGGGATTCCCTGGTGGCTCAGATGGTAAAGAATCTGCCTACAATCCAAGAGACCCAGATTCAATCCCTGGGTTGGTAAGATCCCCTGGAGAAGGGAATAGCAACCCACTCTTGCATTCTTGCCTGGAGAATTCCATGTACAGAGGAGCCTGATGGACTATAGTCCACAAGTCAAAAAGAGTTGGACACAACTGAGCCACTAACAATTTTCATTTAGGTAGAAACAACTGGGTCACATAAATCCTTAAATGAAGAGATCTGGTCTGTGATCAGAGAAAGAGAGGGCATGACGGAGGAAAGATCAGAGAGATGCTACCTTGCTGATTCTGAAGATGGAGGAAGAGACCTCGAGCTGCAGAATATAGCCACCATTTCGAGCTGAAAAATGCAAGGAGACAGATTCTCCACTAGGGCCTCTGGGAGCAGTGCAGTCTTGTTGACAACTTAATTTGGGGCCAGTGAGACCCATATCAGGCACCTGACTCATAGGACTTTAAGATCATAAATGAATCTTGGCTCAAGCCACTGTTTGTGGTCTATTGTTACAGCAGCAACTGGAAACGCATACAGCAGTCAAATGTTTCCCACGCTAGAGCAGGAAACTCAGGCTCAGAGGCTGACAGGATCTGGGTAGTTGCGTGTAAGTTGCTAGCTCTAAGGTAGAACAGTAAATGGAAAAATATCAAATCTACCGCCTACTGTCCAGTTATTGAGCCTGCTAAGATACATGTGGAAGGGAGGTGGGAAATCTGAGTCACCAGTCTCTAACCTCTGCTGCAGAGGAAAACTTATTGGCATGAATGAATGCTTAATAATGCATTTTTACAGAAAAATAGCTGCTCTTAAAATAACAGAGACAGTAAGGCTTTTTTTTTTTTCCTTTTTGTAATTTTATTTACATAGAAAAAGATCAAGAAGGATGTGATCTGGTAACAGAGCATCAGGGAGGATGAGATAATGAAAACTTCAATGTACTTTTGTGTCTCTGTATATTTGAAATTTCTTTGCAATGAAATGTACATTGTTTTGAAGCTGCAGGACAAGTTTAATAGAGAAAGAGGAGGTGAATTGCCCCCACCTGGCAGGGCAGACAGCGGATACGTTTGAGAAACCCCACTTGAGCTCCATTTCTCGCTGTTACCAATTTTCCCTTTGCCTCCTGGCTGCTGGTGACAATTTCCTTCAATGCCATTTCAGCCAGGCCTTATTCATTCCTCTGCGGGGCCAGTTCAGTTAAGAGTGCTGACCCCCAGAAAAGGCGAGCTCCCGGGCCTGCCTCCCCAGGGAGACCTCCACGTTGTAGCAAGAAACAGGGCCATGTAAAACTCATAAATTCCTTGCCTTTGAAATTAACAATCTTGCAGGGTGGAGAATACAGTGCACATCTCCAGGTCACGTCATTCATCTCAGGGGGTTGAAAGCAAGAAAGTGAATGGAACCTTCTCTGTGGCAGTGAACTTCCTGTTTCATTACCAGTCACTTGCCTCACTCAGCTCCTTTTAGGAATTGAAACTATTTCTCCCAGAAGGCAGTTTCCTCTAGAGCAGAAGTGTGTAGAATCTGGGGGCAGGCAGACTGGAGCTGGAGCCCTGGCTCCCACCCCCTCCAGGTGGTGTCCCTTCCCCAGTCGGGTACTCTTGTATCTCGTGCGTGCTCAGGCTCTCGGTCATGCCTGACTCGGCTATGCTATGGGCTGCGGTCCACAAGGCTCCTCTGTCCATGGAATTCTCCAGGCAAGAATACTGGGAGTGGGTTGTCAATTTCCTCCTGCAGGGGATTATCCTGACCCAAGAATCGAACCCACATCTCCTGTGCCTCCTGCATTGGCAGGTGGATTCTTTTATTATTATTATTGTTATTTAGTTGTTTTAATTGAAGGATAATTACTTTACAATATTGTGATTTTTTTTGGCCGTTCATCAGTATGAATTGACCATGGGAATACATGTACCTCTTCCATCCTAAATCCCCCTCTCTTCCCTCCCCACCCAGTCCCTCTAGGTTTTCACATAGCACTGGCAGGTGGATTCATTACCACTGTGCCACCTGGGAAGCATAGATTTCACTAATGTGCAACTTCATCTGGTAACAGGGATGATGACCTCTACCTCCAAGTTTATTATGAGGATTAAACAGGGAGGAAGCATCTGACGTAGAGGGCACATCATAAGCACACAGGATATCAGGCATGTGAGATGAGTACAATTGTGCGTTAGCTTGAGCATTCTTTGGCATAGTCTTTCTTTGGGATTGGAATGAAAATTGACTTTTTCCAGTCCTGTGGCCACTGCTGAGTCTTCCAAATGTGGTGACATATTGAGTGCAGCACTTTCACAGCATTATCTTTTAGGATTTGAAATAGATCAACTAGAATTCTGTCACCTCCACTAGCTTTGTTCGTAGTGATGATTCCTAAGATCCATTTGACTTTGTATTCCAGGATATCTGGCTCTAGGTGAGTGATCACAGCATCATGGTTATCTGGGTCATGAAGATGTTTTTTGTATAGTTATTTTGTTTATTCTTGCCACCTCTTCTTAATATCTTCTGCTTCTGTTAGATCCATACCATTTCTGTCCTTTATTGTGCCCATCTTTGCATGAAATGTTCCCTTGGTATCTCTAATTTTCTTGAAGAGATCTCTAGACTTTCCCATTCTATTGTTTTCCTCTATTTCTTTGCACTGATCACTGAGGAAGGCTTTTTTATCTCTCCTTGCTATTCTTTGGAACTCCGCATTCAAATGGGTATGTCTTTCCTTTTCTCCTTTGCCTTTTGCCTCTCTTCTTTTTACAGCTATTTGTAAGCCTTCCTCAGACAATCATTTTGCCTTTTTGAATTTATTTTTCTTGGGGATGGTCTTGATCACTGCCTCCTGTACAATGCCAGGATCCTCCAGCCATAGTTCTTCATATGGAATTTCACATAGTAGTATTGTCAATGAGGAAACGGTCGTAAAGGACAAATTAAGATAGGAAAGTAGCTGATGACCAAGATAGTTCCCACAATTAGTAAACGGTTGCTCTTCCTCAAGTTCTATATATTTGCTAGTGGCAGGCTGTGGAGAAGGCAATGGCACCCCACTCCAGTACTCTCACCTGGAAAATCCCATGGACGGAGGAGCCTGGTAGGCTGCAGTCCATAAGGTCGCCAAGAGTCGGATGACAGTGACTTCCCTTTCACTTTTTACTTTCATGCATTGGAGAAGGAAATGGAAACCCACTCCAGTGTTCTTGCCTGGAGAATCCTAGGGACTGGAGAGCCTGGTGGGCTGCCGTCTCTGGGGTCGCACAGAGTCGGACACGACTGAAGCGACTTAGCAGCAGCAGCGGCAGGCTGCAATCTGGTTTTGGATTTCTCAGTAGACCAAGGAAAGTGGGAAAGGCAATAAAGTTAAAAACCTGGGGGCTTCCCTGGTTGCTCAGTGGTTAAGAATCCGTTTATCAGTACAGGACACACAGGTTCTCTCCGTGAGCTGTGAAGATTCCACACGCCTTGATGCAACAAGCCCCTGTGCCGCAACTACGGAGCCTGTGCTCTAGAGCCCAGAGCCCAGCTACTGAGCCCCGGTGCCCTAGGGCCCACGCTCCACGGCAAGAGAAGCCACCGCAGCAAGAAGCCCTCACACCCAGCAAAGCGGCAAAGAGGAGCGCCCTCACTACCACTAGAGAAAAGCCCTGGCGGCAACAAAGACTCAGCACAGGTAATGAATAAAATAATGAAGTAATATAAATACAATTATATTTAAAAATCTAGAAGTGGTGTGAATATATTTTTTCCAGGAGTGGGATCTGAAGGGAATTCCTTTTATGCACTGTAACAATGAGGACAACCACTTATTTTTTTAATGAGGACAATACACATTTTTTAATGGCATATTGGGTAAAGCACAGCAGAATCCAAGCATACATGTAATTGGAGAGGGGCCATGATGGTGCTGGAGAAGGAAATGGCAGCCCACTCCAATATTCTTGCCTGGAGAATCCTGTGGATGGAGGAGCCTGGTGGGCTGCTGTCCATAGGGTGGTACAGAGTCGGACACGACTGAGGTGGCTTAGCATGCATGCATGCATTGGAGAAGGAAATGGCAACCCACTCCAGTATTCTTGCCTAGAGAATCCCAGGGACGGAGGAGCCTGGTGGGCTGCCATCTATGGGGCTGAACAGAGTCAGACATGACTGATGCAACTTAGTAGTAGCAGCACGATAGTGCTGTCTAAGAACACGGCTGTTAATTTGCTCGTTTGTCTCAGCCTAGGTTACAGTATCTTGAGGAGCTGTGAGGTTCTTCACCCACTGGGCACCTTTTCTCTAATATGAAGAAAGTGATGCTTAGAATCAAACACAAGAGTTCAAAGTCCTCTATCAGCCACTTAAGGGTTTTAGGACTCAATCCAGTCACTGAATAATCATTGGTCATTTTGAGCTTCTATTTCTTCATCCTCAAACTGGAAGGGCAAATATCATCATGGCATTTCCCTCCTAAGACTGGTGTATAGAATCAAAACAATTTTAAAGTGTAAGACAGTTACTTGGGCTTCTCAGGTGGCACTAATAGTAAAGAACCCACCTGCCAATGCAGGAGATGTAAGAGACGCGAGTTAGATCCCTGGGTGGGGAAGATCCCCTGGAGAAAGGCATGGCAACCCATTCCAGTGTTCTTGCCTGACGAATCCCATGGAGAGAGGAGCCTGGGGGTCTATATAGTCCATAGAGTCACAAAAGTTGGACACGACTGAAGCAGCTTCACACGCAAGACAGTTAACAGTTGTTCAGTACAGATCTCTTTATTTTACATATCCTCAACCCTTCTAGTCACTAAAAAATATAAAATAACAGTCTAAAAATAAGCAGGAAACTACTTCAGTCTGAGGAAATGCCAAATGGAGCTATAAAGGTAAAAATTCTCCTACTGCAGTAAAATCAAAACCGAGTGTTTAAAGCTGAATTCTCACGATCTAGGTCCCTTCTTTCATTCTTAACCCCCCACACACCTCTGTTTCCTCCTCTGTGCAGATAATAATAGTTCCTGTGTGCTGGGCTGGTTGCAAAAATAAAATGTCTCAGCACAGGCCAAGTTCAAGACAGGGAGGGAGCTTCTGGTTTTTGCAATGTCCTCACCTTCCACCAAGGTTTGACAAATAGATAGGACTTCTACACTCTTAGAAAGCCCACCAGTGGGTTGCTAAGACACATCTATTGCCCTTTTTGGTAAAGAGTTAAAAAAATAAACCTTTACCACTATTCACAATTTAGTTACTGCCGGAAGGAAAAGTGACATCCTTGGGTGACCAGTCTTACAATTTTAGGGAGTACAAAATTAAGCAGATTTCTGATGTGATATGGCAGAATACTGACCACATTGCATCAGGAAGTGATGCAGGATTGAAAATAATGGGATGTCAGAAATGTGCAGTGTCAGCAAATGTGTGAATAAATTATTCAGTTCCAAAGAATCATTTGCTCCACAAATTGCAGGGATGTTGTGATTTTTCAGGTGCTATGGCTAATAGATTAAAGGGGAAGTTTCCTATTTTAAGCACAGAATATTGTCACTTACAGGACACTTTCTTTGTTCTAACCTGGGAAGCTAAATAGGTCATTGCAATTTTGTCAGTGAGCATGAGAGCAGCACAAACTCATCCCAGCTCTATGATAAGACCCTATGAACCGTTCCTGCCACCAGCACAGGCCTCTTTCCAGATTCAGCATTTTTCACTGGTGAAAACCGCTGAATACACTTTTTTTTTTTTCCTTCATTCAACACACCTTCATTCAACACTGGTGATGCACCAGGCAGTATTTTGGTTCAGGAGGATACAGGTATTAATGAAGCTTTTCTCTGCCTACAGGCTTTCCTTGTAGCTCAGCTGGTAAAGAATTCACTTGCAAGGCAGGAGACCCCAGTCCAACCCCTAGGTTGGGAAGATCCCTTGGAGAAGGGATAGGCTACCCACTCCAGTATTCTTGGGCTTCCCTGGTGGCTCAGATGGTAAAGAAGCTCCGTGCAATGTGGGAGACCTGGGTTTTATCCCTGGGTTGGGAAGATCCCCTGGAGGAGGGCATGGCAATCCACTCCAGGATTCTTTCCTGGAGAATCCCATGGACACAGGACCCTGGCGGGCTACACAGTCCATGGGGTTGCAGAGTCGGCTATGACTGAGTGATAAAGCACAGCACAGCACTGCCAGTGAGGATTGTAACTGCTGGAGTCGGAGGTCTGGAGAGCGGGTCCTTTCAATTAAAGCTTTTCTGATTGCTTGAACTCCATGTTGTTGTTTTTTTTTTCAGGGACTCATGGCTGAGCAGGTGCCTACAAGGCACACCCTAATTTTCTTTTGTAAGTGTTTGCTCTCTAGAGTAGAAGCTTCCATGAGAGCAAGGGTTTTGTATGTTTCCATCAGCATCCCACTTATGGGTGTGCTAATTTGCTTCAGTCGTGTCTGACTCTTTGCTACACTGTGGACCTTAACCCACGAGGCTCCCCTGTCCATAGGATTTTCCAGGCAAGAATACTGGAGTGGGTAACCATTTTCTTCTCCAGGAGATCTTCCTGATGCAGGGATCAAACACACATCATTTCTGTCTCCTGCATAAATGCAGGCAGGTTCTTCAGCATTAGTGCCACCTGGAATAGCATCCCATTGGAGGTGACTCAGTGTCTGTTTGACACACTTCTGTGCCAACCCCAATACAGACTTCTTTTAACAATATTAAGATGTTGGGAGTGGTTCTGAGGCTTAGAAAGGACAAATGCCAAAAATTATACAAGTGATACATGTTGAACCTGGGATTCAGACCAGGTCTACTAGACTCCTTGTGTCAGATACCGTTGCAAAATGTTCTTCCTTTTAAAGGGAAAGTTGTCAAAACTCCCAACAGGGACTTCAGACTTAGCCGTGAACAGAGCATGTTTGCTCCAATAACCCCCTGCCCTCAAGAGAATGATACAACCATTACCAGCCAGGAAGCTGGGAATTAGCCTTAACCCCCTTGAAAGTGAAAGCCTCTCAGTCATGTCCAACTCGGGGTCTCCTGCATTGCAGGCGGATTCTTTATCAACTGAGCTATCAAGGAAGCCCATATGGTCTCCCCTTAAACTCCCCTTAAGCCCATATGGTTAACCCCGTTGGTCTCCCCTTAACTTCAGGTCGTGCTGATTCAGGACCTGAACATCTCTCATACTTCATCTCCCTGTCCTGTTCCGACTTAATGTGGCCCACTGCCATCACTTCTCATCAGGACCACCAAAAATGACTTCCAAACCATTCTCTACCCTTCTAATCTCTCTCTCTCTCCAAGCCATTGCACAAGCCCTGTGTATTATTTCCTGTTGTTTAGTCACTAAGGCACGCACTACTCTTTGAGACCCCATGGTCTGTAGCCTGCCATTCTCCTCTGTCATTGGATTTCCCAGGCAAGAATACTGGAGTGGGTTGCCATTTCCTTCTCCAGGGCATCTTCCTGACCCAGCGATCACACACATGTCTCCTGCATTGACAGGTCACTGAGCCACGAGGGAAGCCCCCTATATATTATACATGTGTTTAAAAGCACAAATCTCACCCTGTCTCCTCCTGTCTGAGCCCTCCTGTGCTCTGTATTCCCCAGGACAAAATGCAGTCTCACCTGCAAAGCAAAGTCTTGATGCTGTAAACCCCTGCTGCTTCCTTCTGGTGCCTTCCAGGCTTTATCCCTGCCTCACATGTGTCAAATATTAGAACCGCTTGGACTCCCTTCTAGTCCCCAACTTTATCAGAATAGCCCAAAATGCCAATCTTTTTCTGAGCTTGAAATGCTTTTCTGCACCTGCCTGTCAGGAGTGCACTAAATGTTTTGGTTAATCCTGCAGACCCAGGGCCAGTCAGCCTGAGTTTCCCAGCTTGGACAGCTCATGTTACTTTTCATGCCTCAGTTTTTCCTTCTATCAATCAACAGGAAATAATAAAGTGCTCTTTCTCTAGGATCCTTGTGAGGAGTTATGGACTAAATCTGCCTAAATCACTTAAGAGATAGACACTACATCAATGGTGCTCAGAGGATGGTCCCTGGATCAGCAGCATCATATCCCTTGAGAACTCATTAGACAAGCAGATTCTTTGGCCCCACCCAAGACCTACAGAATCAGAAACCACGGGAATGGGGCCCAGAGGCTATTTTAACAAGTTCTCCACATGACTATGCTTGCATCTAAAATTTTAAAATCACGGTATCATACAAGTTATTTTTGTCGTTTAGTCGCTAAGTCGTGTCCGACTGTTTGTGAGCCCATGGATTGTAGCCTGCCTGTCTCCTCTAGCCACAGGATTTCTTAGGCAAGAATACTGAAGTGGATTGCTGTTTCCTTCTCCAGGGGGCCTTCCCCACCCAGAAATCAAACCTGCATCTCCCACATTGGCAGGTGGATTCTTTACCACCAGACCACCATGAAAGCCCCACCATGAAGGTTAGCTGAAGTTATTAATATTAGTATCAGTATTGGTATTAATATTGCTATGAATGGTGTCTCTATATATCAGGATGCACGTGTTCTCTGGGATATACTCCTACTAGTTAAGCTTCTGGCTTGTAGACTGTGGTGTAAGTGGAAATTTACGTCAATGCCCAATTGTGTACCAAAGGACCGTAAAAAGGAAAAAAAATATGCATGTTCCTTCCAAGCATGGGGTATGTAAGACCTCTTGCTGTTTCACACTTTCATTAACACTTCATAATGAAAGATTTCGCTACGATTTTAACTTCTTTAAATCTCATTTTCCTTGTGTATAAATTGGAGATAGATTCTAACTCACAGTATTATACTACTAAAAGAAACAAATGATACAGATTTTTTTGGCACCATGAAATAATACTAAAAAATCAGAAACTTAATATACAATTCAGAATATCTGACTCCAAAGGGAGGGGGTATAACTCAGGGGTAGAGCATTTGACTGCAAAATGTCTGACTCCAAATCCAATTATAATAATCACAACATTACATTACCTTTTAGCTCCATTTAACACTCTAAAACGCTAAGGATTAACAAGTGAAATGCTTTTTCCTTAGTTCATCCACAGTGTAAATAGTTAGATTAGAATTAGGACTAACTTTGGGAACTCCAATTGACATTGTTTTTTCACTATGTGAGAGTCTTTCAAAACCATAAAGCAAACAAACAAAATATTTTAAAAATGAAAAAAGGGAAGGAGGCATAGGGGGAAAGATATTGGCCAGGAAAATGGTCAGAATCAGAATCATAACGTGGATAGGAAAAAGCAGGAAGTAGAAGATAAGAGAGGAAACTGGGTTCCTTGCCATTTGAGCTTTCCCATATCAACTGTCACAGGAACCCTACTCAGATGATTCCCAGTGACCCATCCCCTGGAATTCAATCTCATATACATCCTTCTTCAGCTGAGTGTGGGATGGATCTACAGACTTTTTCCTGACAAGTAGAATCTGACAAAAGTGATAAATGGTGCTACAATGATTAGGTTGTAAGGACTTCTATTTTACTGGTATTCTCTCCCCTTTGTTAAATCTCTCTCTTACCCTCTCACTTACTGATTTTAATGAAAAATCAGTAATGATTTGTAATGATTTAATGATTAACCATGTCACAAAATGCAGTATGGAGGGGACCATGAGGCAGGGAATTGAGGGATACTGTTGAGCAACTGCTGGTGAGAAACTGGATGTTGCCAACTACCCTGGAGTGAGCTTGGAAGCTTCATTCTCAGGTGAGCCTTCTGACAGGGTTACACCCTCAGCCAACACCTCGATTGCAGCCTATGAGACCCAGAAGTAAAGGACGTAGCTAAACCATGCTTAGATTCCTGTCCCACAGAAACTGTGAGATAATAAGCGTGTGCCATTTGAAGCTACTACTATTAGAGCCATTTGTTATGCATAAAAGGTAGCTAATAGTTCAAAGATGTCCAGGAGCAAGCCGTGATGGAGGGCTCTCTCTGTGCTCCCATCAATAGTTCTCAACCTTGGTGAGGAAGGTGGAGTGCTGTCAGCTGCTAGACTTTTGTTGCTGAATGTGCAGATATGAAAACACTCAACAGTTATCAATCGTTGTGGAACCCGAGCGGTGAGCACCCGACTCTTGTTTAGTTTGCTCAGCCACTGAGTGCTGTCAGAAATGAAATCTTTGCACTGTTCTGACTTTGTCCTCATTTGCTTGTTAGGTGAAGCCCTTGCACTTCCCAGCGCCAGCTATTCATCATGCTTTACTTTCCACCTCTTACTTGAAGCATGTTGAACCCATACTTCTTTGTATTATTTAACCAGCTCAGCTCTGTGGTCTACCTAGCGGGTATCATCCTAAAGTTATTATACACTACTTTAACCACATTTAATTTTTGCACACGGATGCATATTGACTGAAATCTCTTGGGTAAGTTTTATATTATGTCAGATGAGAGTTACTGTCCCCGAAAAGTGAAAGTCACTCAGATGTGTCCAACTCTTTGTGATCCCCTGGACTGTAGCCCACCAGGCTCCTCTGTCTATGGAATTCTCTAGGCAAGAATACTAGAGTGGGTAGTTCTTTCTTTTTGCAGGGGATCTTCCCAATCCAGGGATCCAACCTGGGTCTCCTGAATTGCAAGCATATTCTCTACCATCTGAGCCACCAGCTAGTTCAGTGGAGGCTCTCCATGAAATGTCCTTGGCTGTCTGAGGTATCCCAAGATACATCTGCTCAAAACAGTTGTAGATGGAACCTGTTTACAAACTCTAGGAAGATACAAGTTGGCTTGTAAAGTTCCACACTTTTCTGTAACTCTTCCCAGTTCCACAAGGGCTTCCTAAGGTCCGTGGTTGTATTTACATGCTCTAGTTACTACTGTTCCTAATGAAAGCATTAAAGGCTCACTCTGTGGTTTTCTCTTGGGCCATTATCTCATACACTTATTCTAGATTCCTCATCTCTTAATCCAATTCATAATCATATGCCAGTGTAGCTTGCAATGAGATTTCTTGACAAGCTTCATTTAAAATGAGCAGCACAGATTATATTTTTAAAATTATTACTTATCATCATCATCATTATCATTATGGATATTATTTACTAAAGGTTTTTTATCGGTCATTGACTCTGCAGTTTTTTTCTTAAGCGCTAATTATTCCATAATTATCTGTTTTTATTTTTTTTACAAATGAGGAGACTGAGAATGACTCTGACTTGCTCAAGAGCACATCGTTTATTAAAGATGAAGCTCAGATTCAAACCTGACTCTCTGCCTGGTGCTCCTTTTGTTCCAGGGTTAGCAAAAGGAAAGAATAAACACCTTCACACATGATTAAAACACTATAAACTCACTTCTAATTATTTTACCCTTTCTAAAAATAATCCTATCAATTTCCCCCCTAAATTTTCCCAGAGAAAATGTCTCTGTTAATGATCTTATTCTTCCTTTTGATTCCTTCCAAAATGATATCTGATGACACCAAAGTGCTTCATCCTGACCGCAGACGTGACACTTCTTCCAGAGAAGTGATCCTAGGAGTGTTCCCATGCATACAAAATGCAAAATAGCCTTCATAGCGTAAGGATTTCACTGAAACAATGGAAACCGAGAAAAGTGAAACATCTGATAATTAACACTGTTAGTTGACCTAGTACATTGTCTTAGTGGAAACTACCATGAAATATAAATTGGAGCCATTTTCATCATGAAAAGACCTGACATTTGAGCTCATCTTCAGCCTCTTCTAAAATATCACTCAATGTGGTAACTAGGTATCAGTGAGAAATGGAGGCTCATGTTTCTTTCTATCCTCCCTCTGAAGGTGCTTTCCTTGCACTTTGTAAGCATTCCTATCTTCAGGATCTACCAGTGGCTTACAATGGATGGCTTGTCTGTCCCACACTTTAGCACAATGTGAGCTCCTTAAGGACAGAAGTCATGCATTCTCTAAACTCTGACATGCAGCAGTCACTCCAGAAATACTTCTTTAATAAATGCTCAAGTCAACAGTAAATTTACCGACATGTGAATGAACAGGTAAATAGCAGCTTAGAACTGAAACAGAGAATTCAGTCGCTCAGCTGTGTCTGACTCTTTTCAACCCCAGGGACTGCAGCACGCTAGGCTTCCCTGTCCATCACCAACTCCCAGAGCTTACTCATACTTATGTCCATCGAGTCAGTGAGGCCTGAAATTTAGAACTGAAAATTTTCTTAAATAAAACAAATTTTTAAATGCAGTCATTAGCATATAGAGTGCATATTTCAGGCACTATTTTTAAAATGTATTTTAATGAAATGTAGTTGATTTACAATATTGTGTTAACTTCTCCTGTACATCAAAGTCATTCATGTATATATATATATACATATATATATATATATCCTTTTTTATATTCTTTTAATTTATGTTTTATCACAGGATATTGAATATGATTCCTCATTCTATACAGTAAGACCTTGTTTATCTATTCTATAGTTTGCATCTGCTAATTCAAAATTCTCAATCCATCCCTCCCCCACAAATATCATATGATAGCAATTATATGACCAACCTAGATAGCATATTAAAAAGCAGAGACATTACTTTGCCAACAAAGGTCCATCTAGTCAAGGTTTTGGTTTTTCCATTGCTCATGTATGGATGTGAGAGTTGGACTGTGAAGAAAGCTGAGTGTCAAAGAATTGATACTTTTGAATTGTGGTTCTGGAGAAGACTCTTGAGAATCCCTTGGACTGCAAGGAGATCCAACCAGTCCATTCTAAAGGAGATCAGTCCTGGGTGTTCATTGGAAGGACTGATGCTAAAGCTGAAATATTATATATATCCAATATTTTGATCCAAATATATCCAATATTTTGGCCACCTCACGCGAAGAGTTGACTCATTGGGAAACACTCTGATGCTGGGAGGGATTGGGGGCAGGAGGAGAAGGGGACGACCGAGGATGAGATGGCTGGATGGCATCACCGACTCGATGGATGTGAGTTTGAGTGAGCTCCGGGAGTTTGATGGATAGGGAGACATGGTGTGCTGCAATTCATGGGGTTGCAAAGAGTCGGACATGACTGAGTGACTGAACTGAACTGAACTGATCTGATGTGTGGACTCTAAAATATGACACAAATACGAAACTCTGCTCTTTTAATCCTATGTCACTTAGTACTCACCACTGTCTCTGACATAGGCACTATTACAAACACCATTTTATAAGCAATTATGCAATACTCAGCGATGTCACACTCTTGTCCAAGGTCACAAGAAAATTGAGTGTCTGAGTTGACTTTGGAAGCCAGACCCTAAGCTCTCCTGTTGCATGCCAGATGGCATGATGATTCCTTATTCTCCACACAAGAGGGACACGAGCAGATGAAGAGGTGGCCCAAGATTCTAAGAGATCAAAAAAAGTTTCCTTTGTTCTTTCAGTGCCTTGTACCATGTTGTATCATGCTAACAACACATGGCCAGAAACATGGATAGGGAGCTCAGATTTTCTACCTCTAAGTTCATCACCTTTTCCAAAATAAAGCCCGTCAAATTATGGTTAAACTGAGAAAGGACAGGAAATGAATGAGGGGAATCAATATTCATTTTCTCTCACACTGAGATTCAGAAACTCCAATGAGATTTTTTCTTTTCATTAAGCTGTCATGATAACCCTGCAAAATACACTTTATCCCCTTTAACCTAGGCCAAAGTTGAGGTTCAAAGAGGTTAGGGAATGGGTTTAAGGTCACACAGACACTAAGTGGCAGTGTGGGAATTGGGAGATGATTGGATGGCATCACTGACTCAATGGACATGAATTTGAGGAAACTCTGGGAGATGGTGAAGGACAGGGAAGCCTGGCATGCTGCAGTCCATGGAGTCACAAGAGTCAGATACAATTGACTGACTGAACAACAAATTTGACTCCCAAATTCATATTTTGCAAGACATGTTTTTTCCAAAATGTACCTTAAAATTGGCCTTTTATTAATGTGTGTCTCTGAGCTAAAAGGATCTACTGTTACCAAGCCAAAAGCAAACTGTAAAAATAAACCCTTGGTGAGTTTATTTGACTCATATTCCAGGATGAGTCACAAAAGATAAAGGCAGAAGCAGAAAGAGAAACTGACCTGAGTCCCTGATGTTCCCTCCACCAGTCTAAGATGCTGAGGGACCCTTGTGGAATTTCCCCCTTTGGAGTTCAGCGTTTTGTAAGTCCTACAATCACAAGGAGGGTACCTGTCTCTGAAAGTCTTTCTTTCTTGCTTTCTTTTTCCTTTTTTTTTTTTTAATAAGCTCTTGCTACATGGTTCAGTTATTTCAAGTTATGTGATGGCTTAGGGACCAAAATTTAGGCTATTCTGAAAGACAGTGAGAGCAGTGACTAACTGGGACATATGGCAGTTACGTCTCTAATACGTCTCCAGGTCTGAATGTTACTTTAGGTGTCCTTATTCTTGGTCAGAGTTCAGAGTGCAGCTGTCTTTCTTGTTCTAAGACTTGCATATGGTCCCTTTGTTAAGAATAAAGCATAGTAAATAGCATCTATCAATCTGATTTGAGGGAGATACTCCTTCTGTCACGTACTGAAGGCATGACCTTGTGCAAGTGATTCAAGCTCGGTGTGCCTTAGTGCCTCACCCGTGAATTAGGATCAATGGTGAGAAGTCAGAGGGGTAGTTCTGGGCAGTAATGAGACAACGCCAGCACAGCACATGGTGCAGAGCTGGCACTCAATCAATGACTTTCCTCTGCATGCTATATTATATTATGGATGAGTCCCAATTGTAGAGCCAATAAATCCTAGAAAGCACTTTTTACTGGTGACCCTCATCATAGAACACACAAATTGCAAATGCCATCTTCCCTTTGTCGGTTGGGTCAGGTTTGCCATGTTTGGTAAAAATGAATTATTAAGCTGGCCAAAGTTAATGAAAATGAAACTCCCAAATTTAACTGGATCATGATATTTAACACAAAGAAAAGTGAGCTCTCTGTCCTTGAATTAGTATTTTAGATTCCATGGACACAGTACTGATCAGTTCAGTTCAGTCACTCAGTCGTATCCAACTCTTTGGGACCTCATGGACTGCAGCACACCAGGCTTCTCCGTCTATCACTGGCTCCCGGAGGCTGCTCAAATTCATGTCCATAAAGTCGGTGATGTCATCCAACCATCTCATCCTCTGTCATGCCCTTCTCCTGCCTTCAATATTTCTCAGTATCAGGGTCTTTTCAAATGAGTCAGTTCTTTACATCAAGTGGCCAAAGTATTGGAGTTTCAGTTTCAGCATCAGTCCTTCCAATAAATATTCAGGACTGATTTCCTTTAGGATTGACTGGTTTGATCTCCTTGCAGTGCAAGGGACTCTCAAGAGTCTTCTCCAACACCACTGTTCAAAAGAATCAGTTCTTTTGCTCTCAGCTTTCTTCACAGTCCAACTCCCATATCCATACATGACCACTGGAAGAACCATAGCTTTGACTAGATGGACTTTTGTTGGCAAAGTAATGCCTCTGCTTTTTAATATGCTCTCTAGGTTGGTCATAGCTTTTCTTTCAATGAGTAAGTGTCTTTTAATTTCATGGCTACAGTCACCAACTGCAGTGATTTTGGAGCCCCCCAAAATGAAGTATCTCACTTTTTTCATTGTTTCCCATCTATTTGCTATGAAATGATGGGACCAGATGCCATGGTCTTTGTTTGTTTGTTTGTTTATTTTGATGTTGATCTTTAAGCCAACTTTTTCACTCTCCTCTTTCACTTTCATCAAGAGGCTTTTTAGTTCCTCTTCGCTTTCTGCCATAAGGGTGCTGTAATCTGCATATCTGAGGTTACTGATATTTCTCCCAGCAATCTTGATTTCAGCTTATGCTTCATCCATTCCAGCGTTTCTCATGATGTACTCTGCATAGAAGTTAAATGAGCAGGGTGACAATATACAGCCTTGACATACTCCTTTCCCAATTTGGGACCGGTCTGTTGTTCCATGTCCAGTTCTAACTGTTTCTTCTTGACCTGCATATAGATTTTTCAGGAGACAGGTAAGGTGGTCTGGTAATCCCATCTCTTTCAGAATTTTCCACAGTTGTGATCCACACAGTCAAGGGCTTTGTTGTAGTCAACAAAGCAGAAGTAGATGTTTGTTTGGAACTCTCTTGCTTTTTTGATGATCCAGTGGATATTGGCAATTTGATCTCTGGTTCCTCTGCCTTTTCTAAAACCAGCTTTAACATCTAGAAGTTCATGATTCATGTACTGTTGAAGCCTAGTTTGGAGAAATTTGAGCATTACTTTGCTAGAGTGTGAGATGAGTGCAATTGTGTGGTAGTTTGAACATTCTTTGGCATTGCCTTTTTTTGGAATAGGAGTGAAAACTGACCTTTTCCAGTCCTGTGGCCACTGCTGAGTTTTCAATTTTCCTGGCATATTGAGTGCAGCACTTTCACAGCATCATATTTTAGGATTTGCAATAGCTCAACTGGAATTCCATCACCCCCACTAGCTTTGTTCATAGCAATGCTTCCTCAGCAATCACATTGTTGGTAATAGCAACCATAATAGATGACAGCAATTGAAGGTAAAATAAGCAGTATAGGAAATATACTATATGTTAGACCCTGTTTTAATCATTCTTATGTTAATTTCAAAATAACCTTGAAAAGTGAGAATTTTAAGCATTAGTTGATAGCAATTTCTTTTTTCTAAAAAGATCTTTGAAATAAGAGAGAAATAAACTAACTGGAAACAATGGAAGAGAACAGTAATTTTAAACTGAACACAATAAACACTAGATAAGTTAATGAAATAATAATGATTATACTAACCATCATTGCATGTAGTATGCATTGAATGTTTAAATTGTACTAGGCAATATTCTTGCTTGGAGAATCCCATGGACAGAGGAGCCTGGAGGGCTGCAGTCCATAGGATTACGAAGATTCGGACACAACTGAAGTGAATTAGCACAGGCACAGAGTTACATGATTTACATAAATTGAGCTACTTAAAACTTAAGGTTGTTGTTGTTATTTTAGTTGATAAGTCGTGTCTGACTCTTTTGGGACCTCATGGACTGTAACCCACCAGGCTCTTCTCTCCATGGGATTTCCCAGGCAAGAATACTGGAATGGGTTGCCATTTCCATCTCCAGAGGATTCTCCCAACCCAGGGGTCAGGGCTGCATCTCCTGTACCTCCTGCATTGGAAGGCAGAATCTTTACCACTAAGCAATCAGGGAAGTCCTAAAACTTAAATTCGGGATATGTTGATTATACAGAAGTTGTACCTAAGTATAGTCTAAGAGGGAGAGTTGAAGTGTGGGATTCCCATGAATTTATACAGCAGGGGTGTATTTATACATCTGGGCTTTGTACTCACCAAGCAGCAACACAATAATTATCTCAGCCTTTATGCTCTCTTAGTTAGAGTTTCCCTTGAAAGAGAGCCTGAGACAAGGATTTGGTGCAAAGTGTTTCTTTAGAGAAGTGATTCCAGAATTTAGCAGTGAGGAAGCGCTGAGAGTGAAATTATGAAAGTGAATAGAGTGTGCACTATTGAATTGGCTACCAGAATCAGAACTGATCTTCAGTTGTACTATAGGTAACATAGAACCCTCTCAGAATCGTCCATTCTAGGATAGGAGTCTGCACAATTTATCTATCAACTCTCAAGCTCCATTGGTTAAAAGATTCCATGAGAGCAATGTATTTTCATACTTTAAGATTTTCCTGCATGAGAACTAAAATGGCATCAGAAAACCCCAAGGCAGAAAAGCAAGAGAGGCTGAAGCTTCTGCATAGGTGGGGGCATAGTCATTGTACTTGGAGCATCCTAGGGGCCCATAGGACATAGAGCATCATAATTGTCTGCTACCTCTTACATGCTTAGTTCTAATCATGCTTTCAGGAAGTTTATTTTGTCCCTGACTCTTCCAGCTGGTGGCTAGAAATAGTCTCCGAAAAATAATCTCTAAAAACTGTCATGAGTGTTAGTGGGACAATCCATGGTACCCATCACTGAAGGGACTACTGAGGCTGCAATTGAGATTCATCATCCCTCCCTTCCATTGTTCAACTGATACTTTCCTCACCCTCAGCCAGCAGTGCTTCAGATAATCTATAATATTTTCATGTTGGTGGGATCCAGAACATTATCCCATCAGACCTTCCATTATTGGGCAAGTTTGCTGTGACCCACTCATCTCTGTGATCACCAGGCACAAAAGCACCAAAATATGATTCTGTGAATTCTGAGTTAATCTCTCTGCATTCATTATATAACACTGTATAACTTCCCCATGAAAGATATGGTTGAGCAATCTGTATGATAACATTTTTTCTTGATGATCCAGCAGCATTAGGATTCCAAAGTGAGCATCTAGTAGTCTCCACCGCAGGTTTGGGAACATTCTTACTGGGTTCCTGGTTGTTAGAGGAAGCATAATGTCATTAGGGATAATGAGAGTAGTCAGTCCTATTCTTCCCTGACAACATGAACCTACACATTCTGTTTGTTAAGAACAAACAACCATATAGTAATCATTGTTTCCAAGCATGTATCACTTCCTGAAGGACAGCGCTCTGACATGCAAGGCATTTGTTATCAAACGGTGCTTTAGCTTAGGTTTTTAAGATCATTTCAACATTCCATCAGGCTGTTGCTTCTAGGTGATGAAGACTGTGGTAGGGTCAGTAGATGCCTTTTATGTGTGTTTATTGTTGTTGTTCAGTCACTCAGTTGTGTCCAACTCTTTGGACCCCATGGACTGCCCCACACCAGGCTTCCCTGCCCTTCACCATCTCTCAGAGTTTGCCTGAATTCATGTCCATTGAGTCAGTGATGTCATCCAACCATCTCATCCTCTGCCATCCCCTTCTCCTCCTTCTTCTCCCCTTCTCCTTCAATCTTTCCCAGCCTTAGGGTCTTTTCCAATGAGTCTGCTCTTTGCATAAGGTGGCCAAAGTCTTGGAGCTTCCACTTCAGCATCAATCTATTGTACTTGTTTTCAGTAAAATGAATCCCATGATGTGAGCCAAAGTAATGCAGGATTGCATGTTTATTAATCAAGTCCCATCTTTGAAAACTGCTTCTGGCAGAGATACAGAAGTTGGGAAAGGCAAATGTATAGCCATGTGCTGTTCCATTTATGGCAAATTGCTGTCCTATCCATGATTGGCCCAACATAACCAAGTAGCACTATTCTCCTCCAGGGATAGAGTCATGTAGAGGATTTGGTTTGGAGTTCATCTGTTTTGTTAAAAGTTTGGGTATATAGTAGCAGAAGAGACTATGTTAAGTTTGGATAAGAATCTATACTACTAGGCTCACCAGTAGTAGCCTGCACCCCTACCACCATGACTATTCTAATCATGGGTCCATTATCCAAACACTGGATATCTGAGGACACAGGGGCTGGTTGTAATGCAGTGGATGAATCCTTATACTTAACTGGTTATTCAGTGGTTCTTCTGATGTGGATTTTTTCTGGTGGGCATTATCATGAGATACAAACATCCATACCCTGTGTTCCCACTTCTATGTGCCCATCTAGAGAAGACACGGGTCTTCTCTAGAATCCCTTGTCTATGATTCTAATTTTTTCTCCTTCCTGACTTCTACCAACTAGTCAAGCCATTTTTAATTATTCAGAAATTCACTTAAAAAATTATTGGAGTATAATTGGCTTACAACGTTGGGTTAGTTTCTGCTGTAAAACCAATTATGTGTATACATATATTCTCTCTCTCTTGGACCTCCTTCCCACACTCCCCATTTTAATTTTATAGCTGGGCAATATCCCTCTCCACATAAATTTGAGAAATTTCACTTTCTGAGTCTGCCTTTTTAGGATTAAAACTACATCTCCAAGCCACAATAAATTCACCATGCCGTCTTGAGAGGCTCCATGGTGACCACACTTCTCATTTACATTGCTCTATGCTCTATGACTTTCTTCCATTCTCATATCAGCACATAGTAAGGGCACTATGGTTTGTCTCTATCCACCCCAGCTTTTAACAATGACAATGTCAAGCAACATTTGTTTGCATTTTTTTTTCAGTTTTGTCACCAAGCTTCCAAATTCCATTAATATTTTGGGATGAGTTTGTCACCAGGAATTATATTTGTGGGAGATAATTTCCCGTCTCTTACTATGGAAGTTGAGACAAAGTAAGATTCCTGTAACATACCCACAGCAGCAGGATTCAGTCTTGACCAAGAAGATGGTTCTATTGACTTTTTATTTATTACAGTGCATCCTTGTTGGTTATCTAGTTTAAATATAGTAGTGTGTACATGTCAGCCCCAAACGCTCAATCTATCCCTCCTCTATCTAGTTATCATACGTTCATTCTCTAAGTCTGTGAATCTATTTTTGTATTGTAAATAATTTCATTTGTATCATTGTTTTAGATTCAGCATATAAGTTATACAGTGGTATTTGTCTTTCTCTGCCTGACTTACTACTGTCCTTGTTGCTGCACATGACATTATTTTATTCTTTTTGATGGCTGGGTAATACTTCATTGTACCATATCTCCTTTATTCATTCATCTGTCGATGAGCATTTATGTTGCTTTCATGCCTTCACTATTGCAAAGAGCTCTGCAGTGAATGTAAGGGCGCAAGCATACGTTCAAACCATGCTTTTCTCCGGATATAGGCCCAGGAGAGGGACTTCTGGATCATATGGTAGCTCTATTTGTAGCTTTTTAAGGAACCTCTATACTCTTCTCCATAGTGACTGTACCAATTTACATTCCCTATAACAGGGTAGGAGGGAAGGTAATTATTCCCTCTCCAGCAATTATTGTTTGCAGATTTTTTGATGATGGCCATTCTGTTGTGAGGTAACATCTCATTCTAGTTTTGATTTGTGTTTCTCTAATAACTAGCAGCGTTGACCATCGTTTTGTATGTGACTCTTGGCCATCTATATATCTTCTTTGGAGAAATGTCTATTTAGGTCTGCTCATTTTTTGATCGGGTTGTTTGTATGTTAGATATTGAGCAGTTTGGAAATTTTGGAGACTAATTCCTTGTTAGTTGCATCATTTGCAAATATTGTCTCCCATTCTGTGAGTCGTATTTTCACTTTCTTTATAGCTTCCTTTGCTATGCCAAAGCTCCTGAGTTTAATTAGGTCCCATTTGTTTATTTTTGTTTTTGTTTCCCTTGTGGAGACATATCAAAAAAGACAGTGATGCAATTTACATCAAAGAGTGTCCCGCTTATGTCTTCCTCTATGAGTTTTACGGTACCCAGCCTTACACTTAGGCCTCATAAGCTGATACAAGCACACATAGGTGGACACCAGCACACTTCTCCATATTACTCTGATGTAACAGCTTAATTTCCTCCCATTCAGTTTCTATACCTTCAATACCAGGAATGAATAGGCAATCTCCTTGTTTCACTCCCAGAATAAAATAATAAAATTTTATCTGAGAGTAGAAGGTTGTGCCAAAGAGGAATTAAGCATAACACCATCCTTTTGATCAAACTGTTTGGTGAGATTTGTGGATTCACTGTAAATAGTATCAGCAGTAAATATTTTTGAACGGGTGTATCATGACAAGAAATGCACTGTGATTAAATTTCCATTTTTAAACAGAAAAAAATGAAATATGTTTCTACTTCAGAAATCCCACTGCCAGCTTGTTGGAAATTTGTGGAAACAGTATTTTCAGTTGACGATGTGCATCAGTGTAGTGGGCAAGATACCAGGAGGCAAGGCCGAGAACTGGAGATGCTATACAAAGCGAAAAACTAGAAATGCAAGCTTAAAACCTTATGCTTAACTCGGTTGATATCAGAAGGTTTGTCTCACACTCTGACAAATATTTGAATCTGTTGAAAGATATTCTAGGGGAACGAAAAGAATTTAAATGTTTGAATTGCATGTGCGTGCATACAAATTTGCTTCAGTCATGTCTGACTCTTTGTGACCCCATGGACTATAGCCCTCCAGGCTCCTCTGTCTATGGGATTTTCCAGGCATGAATAGTGGAGTGAATTTCCCTGCCCTTCTCCAGGGAATCTTCCAGACCCAGGTATTGAACCTGCGTTTCTCACGTCTCCTACCTTGGCAGGTGGGTTCTTTACCATTAGTGCCCCTTGGGAAGACCCCTTCTAATAAAATAATCTGTGTCAGCCTCCATAAGTTAATATTTTCCATCTTTCTTTCTACTAGAACTTCATTCTTAACAGCTTCAAACATCAAGTTTCTGGCAGAGGTGGGGAAAGAAATTTCCTTAAACCCAAGACTGAGTAGGAGAGGTCTGGGATGAAAATGTTCCTTGATTAGTTTGAGCCAGTATTTGTAATTTTCTTTCCCATTGTCATCAACTAATTTGGGAACGGCACAAACATCTGGCCAAAGAGATGTAAAGAGAGGTTGTTGGAAAGATTCTGGGAAATTTTTTTCTACCTTTAGAACAAGATGAAGAAAAACACTTTTCCTCTACAATCTAAAATCTAATTTCAAGTACTACTTGAAACTCTGGTAGCCACCTTGGGAAAATAAGGTGAAGCTGGGTAAAGATGACAATCTAATACATTACAGGTGACAAGCAGAAAGGTGGAAAGAAATTGGACCCTTGATGATGTCACAGATTTTTGCCACTGAATTAACTTCTCTTGGAACTACCCTCGCGTTCGCATTCAGGTGTCTTACTCTTTGCGACCCTGTGGACTACATACCACCAGACTCCTCTGTCCAAGGAATTTTCCAGGCAAGAATACTGGAGTGGGTTTCCATTTCCTTCTCTAAGAGATCTTCCAGACCCAGGGATTGGACCCATGTCTTCTGAGTCTCCTGCATTGGCAGGTGAAAGTTTTTTTTACCACTGAGCCATCTGGGAAGCCCTGAAACTGTCCTACCTTGGGTCATTTTTTTATGTGAAATAAACAAGTTTCCTTCTAAGTCATTTCTAGATGGTCTAATCTTCTACATGCATGTATTATAAACCTACTTTCAATTATTCTTTGAATATTTGACATGACTTCATTCAATATATATTTATTATAAACAAGTCAATTTGATACATGTGGATGATGACTAGTGTTATGAACAAATAAAGCATAACTTTAAATAGAGATAACTTAGAGATGGGAATGGTCTACTTCATTAGTATGACCAAAAAAAGTTTCCCAAAGGAGTTGGCATTAGAGCTAATACCTAAATAATTAGAAGCTGTCAACTTGTAGAGATCTTGGGGAAAGAATTCCAAACAGAGGGAAAAAAAGAGGTCAGCAAGTTTTAGAGACTTGGCATGTGAAGGAGCATGGTATGGGTAAAGGACAGAAAGAAAAGGTAACTTAGTGAATATGATTATAAATGGAAATAAGCTAGATCTCGACTGAAACAGCCAAAAAAAAAAAAAAAAAAGAATGGACTAAGGGGCTTCCCTTCTTGTTCCAATGGTGTAGAATCAGTATGCAATGTGGGAGACCTGGGTTCAATCCTTCAGTTGGAAAGATCCCCTGGAGGAGAGCATGGCACCCCACTCCAATATTCTTGCCTGGAGCATCCCCATGGTCAGAGGAGCCTGGCAAGCTACAGTCCATGAGGCTGCAAAAAGTCTGAGCAACTAAGCACAGCACAATACTTGAAACAGCCAATAAAATGGACAGAATGTATGAAATAATTCTTTACAAGATTTTGAAAAGCAACAAAGGAAAATGTCCCTGAATGACAAAAAAACAAACAAGGACAGCTCTGATATTGTCCCAATTTACTTCCTGGAGAAAATTTCCAAGACATGGTGTAGGGAGTAGAAATTGAGGCAGAACCCAGCGGACTTCACGAGTGGAAGAGACAGAGATTGCAGTTGAGGGAGACCAAAGAATTAAGAGTTGACAAGATGGGAGATAACTGCACAGAAAGATAACTTGGGACATCTGCAGAGATTCCTGTTAGATATTCAGATGAACACTGATCAGCACATGTATATGAAGAAACAATCAGAAGCTAAGAAAAACCACTTTAAAGTACTAGGACCTGGCATTCACACAGTGTTGGAACTAATGAACAAATGCTTAATTCCAACAGCCACACTGGGGACACCTCAAGATTCATAGGATTTAAAATTGAGTACACAGTGCTTTGTATCCATAATAAGGTACCAACTCTAATCCCTAATAAAATATCATAAATGAAAGACTTAAAGGGATAAACTATTTCTAAGAATTTACTCACATCCCCAAAAAGACTAAAGAATATTTCTAGGAATACAAAAATATCCTGTGCCTATCAAAGCAAAAAAAAAAAAAAAAAAATCCAGCCTCTGGTGTCCTAGAAAATGTACCAGGCATGCAAAGAAGTAAGAAAATTTGAAAATCAATCAATCAATTCAAATTGACCCAGAACAAATACATATTATTATAGATAAAGCAAACAAGAACATTAAAAGAGCAATAACTGTCTCCTATCCAGTTAAAAAGTAAAGTGGAGACATAGAAGCCGTATAAAAGAGGCAAATCAATTCCTAGATATAAAAATTCAATGAATAAGAATAAAAGAAAATTAATTATTACATTTAAAAAGGAGTATAATTGAAGGTAGAGCAGTAAATGCTACCAAAATAAAGCAAGAGAGAAAAATAGAATTAAAAACAAAGATCAAAACTTCAGTGAGTGAGCTGTTGGAAGCATTTACTGGCCTCGTGTGTGTCACATTAGAGTCTTCAAAGAGTGCATGTTTATGTGTGTGTGTGTGTGTGTGTGTTTGTGTGTGTATTTGAGAGAATAGCCTTTTTTTTTTCCCCTATTTTGATGAATGCTATAAACACATGGATTCAAGAAATGCAATGAAATTCAAACATGAGTAGCATAAAGAAAGCTATACCAAGGTACATATCTAAATTGCTCAAAATCAGTGATAAAGGAAAATTATTTAAGAGCAGACAGAGAAAAAAGACACATTATATAGAGAGGAATGAAGTTGAGGGTGACAGCAGATTTCTCATGGAAAACAACGTGTGTGGGAAGGAGTTAAGTAATATTTTTGAAATATTGACAAAGGAAGCAAATAAATAAAACTCTCAACCTAGAATTCTATGTAAAAACCAAAATACCTTTCAAAAAGAAGGTAAAAGAAACACTTTTAAAGATATACAAAATCTGAAAGAATTTCTCACCAAGAGATCTAGTCTACAAGCGATGCTAAAATTTTTCATGTAGAAAGATGATGAAAATCTGCATCTACATGAAGGAATTGACCTTAATCTGATTTAAAAAAAGCATCTTCAGAAAACATTTACCTCACATAA
Source organism: Ovis aries (assembly GCF_016772045.2). Taxonomy (NCBI): domain Eukaryota; kingdom Metazoa; phylum Chordata; class Mammalia; order Artiodactyla; family Bovidae; genus Ovis; species Ovis aries. The sequence continues at coordinate 106,832,583 of NC_056059.1, forward strand.
TGCTTAATGGTGAAAGCCTGAATGTCTTTTTCTCCCTACAGTTGGGGGATCTCATTCTCTTGCCCGATATTATCATTTCTATTCAACATTGTACTAAATAAATGTTTTAACCCTTGTTACTACATATTAAGAAATAAAGGATTTACATTGAGAAAAAGGTAATGTCTTTAATTTGCTGGTGAGATGACTATCTATGTAGAAATTCTAATGTATCTATTTTGAAAATCTACCAAAATTAATAAATGAGTTTAGCAAGTTTTCAGGACATAAGATCAGCTTATATAAATTAATTATATTTGTTTATTCTTGTAAAGAATAATGCAGATGTGTTACTGAAAGCTACAAAATATGGCTACACAAAATTAAAGAGCTCACTAAATGATGAGATAAGCCATGTTTATATGTGAGGAAATTCATATTATTATAAATTGTCCTGTGGATTTAATTTAATCCTAATCAACATCCCAACTGGCTTTATTTTTTGCAGAAATGGACAGATTCCAAAATTTATACATAAATGTAAACAAACTAAAGTAGGAAAATAGTTTTGAAAAAGAAGAACAAAGTTGGAAGACAGGCAATATTTTATTTCAGAATTTATTCCATTCCTAATGTAAAGCTAAAACAAGTTTGGATGTGGTATAAAATTTGACAAATATATGGGTAGAACAGAGTAAATCATTCAGAAATAGATCTATACATACATTATATATATACATATATATTTGTATATAACGTTGCCAAAGCAGTTCAATGGAAAGAGAGTTTTCAACAAAGATTACTGGAAAATTTAAATACATGTAAACAAACAAAAAAGATCTTCAATCAGTACTTATATGTAAAATTAAATCAGGTTTATCTAAACATAAAACGCCTGACCATAAAATTTCTAAAAGAAAGGATGCAATAAATTCTTTATAACTTTAGGTTATGCAGAGACTTCCTCATATACTTTGTTAAAATTACCCCACCTGCTTTTGAACAACACAGGCTCAAACTGCATGGGTCCCTTAATACACCGATGTTTTTCAATAAATACACAGTCAGCTTTCAGAATCTCAAGTTGCAGAATCCTCAGACTGGGAGAGCAGACTAGGAGAAAGGACCATAGATTTTTTGCCATCAGCTGTGAGCCCTGGAATCAATCTCCTGCTGATCAGAAGAATGACCAAATTCCATAAAACAACAATTTGATTAATTGGAATTAACCAAAAGTATAATCTTCTCTTTAAAAGACACTGGTAAAGAAATAAGGCAAGTCACAGACTGGGAAAAATATTTGCAAGGCAAATAATTGATAAAAACTTGTGTCTTGTGTACACAAAAAACTTTTGATATTCAGTAGTATTAAAACAAATAAAATAATTTTTTAAAATTGACAAAAGATTTGACAGACACATTACTAAAGAAGACATAGGCAGAGCACATAAACATATGAAAAGATGCTCAGTATGAGTAGCCCCTAGAGCAAAGCCAATAAAGCTGCTATTAGGTAAATATCACTATTTGCATTTCAAATTTTAAAAAGTTGAAAGACTGATAATCCTGTGTTGACTTGGAACTCTCACATAGAACTGATAGAAATGCAAAAAAAACTGTACAACCACTTTGGAAATAGTTTTCCAGTTTCTTAAACAGTTAAACCTGTATTATCAGTTGATGTAGTCACCCTCCTACTAGATATTTAGCCCAAAGGAATGAAACTATATGTCTGCATAAACACATGGACAAGAATATCCAAAGCAGCTATATTTGCAATAGTTAAAAACTGGAAACAACCAGAAGTACATTAAGAGACCAGTATATCTATACAAAGGAATCATACACAATAATAAAAAGTGATGAACTATTGCTATACTCAAATGGAGATACACTTCAAAATAAACATGTCAAAGTAGAAAGTACACAGCAAAATAATACATACCAAATAATTATTTATATACAATTCTAGAAAATACAAATTAGTAAGTAACAGGCAAATTTGGCCTTGGAATGCGGAATGAAGCAGGGCAAAGACTAATAGAGTTTTGCCAAGAAAATGCACTGATCATAGCAAACACCCTCCCTCTTCCAATAACACAAGAGAAGACTCTACACATGGATATCACCAGATGGTCAACACCGAAATCAGATTGATTATATTCTTTGCAGCCAAAGATGGAGAACAAAAACAAGACCAGGAGCTGACTGTGGCTCAGATCATGAACTCCTTATTACCAAATTCAGACTCAACTTGAAGAAAGTAGGGAAAACCACTAGACCATTCAGGTATGACCTAAATCAAATCCCTTATGATTATACAGTGGAAGTGAGAAATAGATTTAAGGGACTAGATCTGATAGATAGAGTATCTGATGAACTATGGAATGAGGTTCGTGACATTGAACAGGAGACAGGGATCAAGACCATCCCCATGGAAAAGAAATGCAAAAAAGCAAAATGGCTGTCTGGGGAGGCCTTCCAAATAGTTGTGAAAAGAAGAGAAGCGAAAAGCAAAGGAGAAAAGGAAAGATATAAGCATCTGAATGCAGAGTTCCAAAGAATAGCAAGAAGAGGTAAGAAAGCCTTCTTCAGTGTTCAATGCAAAGAACTAGAGGAAAACAACAGAATGGGAAAGACTAGAGATCTCTTCAAGAAAATTAGAGATAACAAGGGAACATTTCATGCAAAGATGGGCTCGATAAAGGACAGAAATGGTCTGGATCTAACAGAAGCAGAAGATATTAGGAAGAGGTGGCAAGAATACACAGAAGAACTGTACAAAAAAGATCGTCACAACCCAGATAATCATGATGGTGTGATCACTCATCTAGAGCCAGACATCCTGGAATGTGAAGTCAAATGGGCTTTAGAAAGCATCACTATGAACGAAGCTAGTGGAGGTGATGGAATTCCAGTTGAGCTGTTTCAAAACCTGAAAGATGATGCTGTGAAAGTGCTGCACTCAATATGCCAGCAAATTTGGAAAACTCAGCAGTGGCCTCAGGACTGGAAAAGGTCAGTTTTCATTCCAATCCCAAAGAAAGGCAATGCCAAAGAATGCTCAAACTACCGCACAATTGCACTCATCTCATATGCTAGTAAAGTAATGCTCAAAATTCTCCAAGCCAGGCTTCAGCAATACGTGAACCGTGAACTCCCTGATGTTCAAGCTGGTTTTAGAAAAGGCAGAGGAACCAGAGATCAAATTGCCAACATCCGCTGGATCATGGGAAAAGTGAGAGTTCCAGAAAAACATGTATTTCTGCTTTATTAACTATGTCAAAGCTTTTGGCTGTGTGAATCACAATAAACTGTGGAAAAATCTGAAAGAGATGGGAATACCAGACCACCTGACCTGCCTCTTGAGAAACCTGTATGCAGGTCAGGAAGCAACAGTTAGAAGTGGACATGGAACAACAGACTGGTTCCAAATAGGAAAAGGAGTATGTCAAGGCTGTATATTGTCACCCTGCTTATTTAACTTTTATGTAGAGTACATCATGAGAAATGCTGGACTGGAAGAAACACAAGCTGGAATCAAGATTGCCGGGAGAAATATCAATAACCTCAGATATGCAGATGACAACACCCTTATGGCAGAAAGTGAAGAGGAACTTGATGAAAGCCTCTTGATGAAAGTGAAAGAGGAGAGTGAAAAAGTTGGCTTAAAGCTCAACATTCAGAAAACGAAGATCATGGCATCCGGTCCCATCACTTCATGGGAAATAGATGGGGAAATAGTGGAAACAGTGTCAGACTTTATTTTTGCGGGGCTCCAAAATCACTGCAGATGGTGACTGCAGCCATCAAATTAAAAGACGCTTACTCCTTGGAAGAAAAGTTATGACCAACCTAGATAGCATATTCAAAAGCAGAGACATTACTTTGCCAACTAAGGTCCGTCTAGTCAAGGCTATGGTTTTTCCAGTGGTCATGTATGGATGTGAGAGTTGGACTGTGAAGAAAGCTGAGCACCGAAGAATTGATGCTTTTGAACTGTGGTGTTGGAGAAGACTCTTGAGAGTCCCTTGGACTGCCAGGAGATCCAACCAGTCCATTCTGAAGGAGATCAGCCCTGGGATTTCTTTGGAGGGAATGATGCTAAAGCTGAAACTCCAGTACTTTGGCCACCTCATGCAAAGAGTTGACTCATTGGAAAAGACTCTGATGCTGGGAGGGATTGGGGGCAGGAGAAGAAGGGGACGACCCAGGATGAGATGGCTGGATGGCATCATGGACTCAATGGACGTGAGTCTGAGTGAACTCCGGCAGATGGTGATGGACAGGGAGGCCTGGCGTGCTGCGATTCATGGGGTCGCAAATAGTCGGACACGACTGAGCGACTGAACTGAAACTGATGTAGGGAGAGAAAGCCGATTAATGGCTACCCAACTATGGGACAGAAGGCATAGTAGGGAAGGTAATGGAAAAGAAGTTACAGAGGAGCAAAAGGAAGCTGGAAGGCATAAATACTTCACTATTATGATTGTGGTGAGTAATTCATGTACATATGTGAACTAAATAAATTATACAGTTCAATATGTGCAATTTATTATCTGTGTGCTATTTATTGTGTGCATGCTCAACCACTTCAGTCCTGTCTGACCCTTTCCAGCCCTGTGTACTGTACTTCACCAGTCTCCTCTGTCCATGGGATTATCCAGACAAGACTATGGAGTAGGTTGCCATGTCCTCCTCCAGGGGATCTTCCTCATCCAAGGAGCGAACCTATGTCTCCTGAGTTTCCTGCATTGCAGTCAGATTCTTCACCACTGAGTGACTAGGGAAGCAATTTTTTTGTATGTCAGCTTTATTCCAATAAAGCTAGTAAAATAATAAACCTACAGTGAAACAAATGAAGTCAAATAGTAGAAGTAGTAGGCAGATTATGTCCAGCCTTGTAAGCCCTATTGAGGAATTTGAAATGAATTCAAAATGTGGTAAAGAGGCAGGGTTTTACAAGCTCTGATGAGTGCTCAGTTAATGCAAGTGAAGAAAAAAAGAAAGAAAGAAACTTGCTCCATATTCAAAGCACAATACTAAGCACTTTCACTTAAATGATCTCATTTTGTCTTTCCTACACCCCAGTAGTTATTATTTCCACTGATAAAGAATCTCATGATCATGAATATGAAATGATTCCCCAAAGGACTAGGCTGAGAGCTGAGATTTGATTATGACTTGTCCTGCTTCAAAATCCATTCATGCTCAACTACACAGACCATCCTATCCTAGTGGGAAGGTGCTTGCATCCCAGGGGGAAAGATGAGATAAATACCCAAATAACTGTAACACAAAGTAGAACATGGTCACCATTATTTAAATACATAAAGAGCTCAGTGGAAAAGAGTGAGAAACATTCTGAAGGAAGGAGGTGAGTTGGAAAATAGGAAAATTTTACAGAGCAGGCAGTCTTCCTTGGACCTTCTGGGATGTGTAGAATATAAACAGATAAAGTGGAGAAGGGGACTGTCTTGGTGGAAGAAGCTGCATAAGTAAAGCTACACTAGAAAAAAATAAAGTTCTCAGAGAGGAATGCATCAGCTTTTGGGGGAGGGGCATACAAGCTTACAGAAACAGTAAAACATAATGTTTAGAAATTTAACGGAAGTCAGGTCACTTGGTCCATCCCAAAGCACAAAGCAAAGTTATGTGTTCACTGGATGGATAATGAATGATGGATGTGTCTGGGTGCCAGTGGTTTAGATGGAGACTTGGTCATTCAAATATTGGTTTTATTATAAGAACCTTCCATGGATGTATAGAGAATTAATGCTGAAAGACACCAAGCATTAGTCATTCATTCATGTCTGACTCTTTGTGACCTCATGGACTGTAGTTGGCCAGGCTCCACTGTCCATAGAATTCTCCAGGCAAGAATATTGGAGTGGGTAGCCATTCCCTTCTCCAGGGGATCTTCCTGACTCAGGGATTGAACCTAAGTCTCCCGCATCATATGCAGATTCTTTACAGTCTGAGCCACTAGGGAAAACCCAATAAATCATCTAAGCTCTTCTCTTTTATAGACAAACTAATGGTGGACTGGTGAAGTAACATGTCTAAGGTGAGTTCCAGACATTTCTTTCTATAGGATCATGTTGCCAGCTCCTCTCAGACCATAGCCTTATCTTTCCTGAGCTTCCTCTACACGATTTTAATAACAAGGAGTTAAAGATAGGAACATTTGATGGAGGTGAGATTATCACAGCAAACAGCACTTTGCAGGAAACAGATTGAGGCCTGTGCTTGTGGGCAGACATCTAAAAGTAGCCCATCTGGATTGCTGGATTGAGAATCTCTTAATATAAACAAAATTTTATGTTGGAAACTGAACACAGTATTTTGTGAGCTTGAAGAGTATCTAGGACTTGAACAAAGAAATGAACTTGCAATCATGAAATACACAGAGTCAGATTCTTTCTATGGAATCAGAGAAGCCACAGATGGGATGAGAAAAAAAAAAAGTAAAACTATGTTTTTGCATATTCATTCAGTAAGTGGACATGTACTAAATACTCACTATGTGTCACACTAGTCAGTCTAATCACACGGACCAAAGTCTTGTTTAACTCAATGAAACTAGGCCATGCCATGTGGGGCCCCACAAGATGGGTGGGTCATGGTGGAGAGGTCTGACAGAATGTAGTCCACTGGAGAAGGAAATGGCAAACCACTTCAGTATTCTTGCTTTGAGAACCCCATGAACAGTATGAAAAGGTAGGAAGATAGGATACTGAAAGAGGAACTCCCCAGGTTGGTAGGTACCCAATATGTTACTGGAGATCAGTGGAGAAATAACTCCAGAAAGAATGAAGGGATGGAGCCAAAGCAAAAACAATACCCAGCTGTGGATGTGACTGGTGATAAAAGCAAGGCCTGATGCTGTAAAGAGCAATATTGCATAGGAACCTGGAATGCTAGGTCCATGAATCAAGGCAAATTGGAAGTGATCAAACAAGAGATGGCAAGAGTGAACATTGACATTCTAGGAATCAGTGAACTAAAATGGACTGGATTGGGTAAATTTAACTCAGATGGCCATTATAACTACTATTGCCAGCAGGAATCCCTTAGAAGAAATGGAGTAGCCATCATGGTCAACAAAAGAGTCTGAAATGCAGTACTTGGATGCAATCTTAAAAATGACAGAATGATCTCTGTTCATTTCCAAGGCAAACAATTCAATATCACAGTAATCCAAGTCTATGCCCCAACCAGTAATGCTGAAGAAACTGAAGTTGAATGGTTCTATGAAGACCTACAAGACGTTTTAGAACTAACACCCAAAAAAAGATGTCCTTTTTCATTATAGGGGACTGGAATGCAAAAGTAGGAAGTCAAGAAACACCTGGGGTAACAGGAAAATTTGGCCTTGGAATATGGAATGAAGCAGGGCAAAGGCTAATAGAGTTTTGTCAAGAGAACGCACTGGTCATAGCAATCACCCTCTTCCAACAACACAAGGGAAGACTCTACACATGGACATCACCAGAGGGTCAACACCGAAAGCAGAATGATTATATTCTTTGCAGCCAAAGATGGAGAAGCTCTATACAGTCAGCAAACACAAGATGGGGAGCTGACTGTGGCTCAGGTCATGAACTCTTTATTGCCAAATTCAGACTTAAATTGAAGAAAGTGGGAAAACCACTAAACCATTCAGGTATGACCTAAATCAAATTCCTTATGATTATGCAGTGAAAGTGAGAAAGAGATTTAAGGGACTAGATCTGATAGATAGAGTGCCTGATGAAATATGGATGGAGGTTCGTTGACATTGTACAGGAGACAGGGATCAAGAACATCCCAAGAAAAAGAAATGCAAAAAAGCAAAATGGCTGTCTGGGGAGGCCTTACAAATAGCTGTGAAAAGAGGAGAAGCGAAAAGCAAAGGAGAAAAGGAAAGATATAAGCATCTGAATGCAGAGTTTCAAAGAATAGCAAGAAGAGATAAGAATGCCTTCCTCAGCGATCAATGCCAAGAAATAGAGGAAAACAACAGAATGGGAAAGACTAGAGATCTCTTCAGGAAAATTAGAGATACCAAGGGAATATTTCATGCAAAGATGGGCTCGATAAAGGACAGAAATGGTCTGGACCTAACAGAAGCAGAAGATATTAAGAAGAGGTGGCAAGAATACACAGAAGAACTATACAAAACAGATCTTCATGACCCAGATAATCATGATGGTGTGATCACTAATCTAGAGCCAGGCATTCTGGAATTTGAAGTCAAGTGGGCCTTAGAAAGCATCACTATGAACAAAGCTAGTGGAGGTGATGCAATTCCAGTTGAGCTATTTCAAATCCTACAAGATGATGCTGTGAAAGTGCTGCACTCAATATACCAGCAAATTTGGAAAACTCAGCAGTGGCCACAGGACTGGAAAAGGTCAGTTTTCATTCCAATCCAAAAGAAAGGCAATGCCAAAGAATGCTCAAACTACTGCACAATTGCACTCATCTCACATGCTAGTAAAGTAATGCTCAAAATTCTCCAAGCCAGGTTTCAGCAATACGTGAACTGTGAACTTCCAGATGTTCAAGCTGGTTTTAGAAAAAGCAGAGAAACCAGAGATCAAATTGCCAACATCCGCTGGATCATTGAAAAAGCAAGAGAGTTTCAGAAAAACATCTATTTCTGCTTTATTGACTATGCCAAAGCCTTTGACTGTGTGGATCACAATAAACTGGAAAATTCTGAAAGAGATGGGAATACCAGACCACCTGATCTGCCTCTTGAGAAACCTATATGCAGGTCAGGAAGCAACAGTTAGAAGTGGACATGGAGCAACAGACTGGTTCCAAATAGGAAAAGGAATATGTCAAGGCTGTATATTGTCACTCTGCTTATTTAACTTATATGCAGAGTACATCATGAGAAACGCTGGGCTGGATGAAGCACAAGCTGGAATCAAGATTGCTGGGAAAAATATCAATCACCTCAGATATGCAGATGATAGCACCCTTATGGCAGAAAGTGAAGAAGAACCCAAAAGCCTCTTGATGAAAGTGAAAGAGGAGAGTGAAAAAGTTGGCTTAAAGTTCAACATTCAGAAAACGAAGATCATGGCATCCGGTCCCATCATTTCATGGGAAATAGATGGGGAAACAATGGAAACAGTGTCAGACACTATTTTGGGGGCTCCAAAATCACCACAGATAGCGATTGCAGCCATGAAATTAAAAGACACTTAGTCCTTGGAAGGAAAGCTATGACCAACCTAGATAGCATATTGAAAAGCAGATACATTACATTGCCAACAAAGTTCCATCTAGTCAAGGCTTTGGTTTTTCCAGTGGTCATGTACGGAAGTGAGAGTTAAACTATAAAGAAAGCTGAGCATTGAAGAATCGATGCTTTTGAACTGTGGTGTTGGAGAAGACTCTTGAGAGTGTCTTTTGGACTGCAAGGAGATCCAACCAGTCCTTTCTAAAGGAGGTCAGTCCTGGGTGTTCTTTGGAAGGACTGATGCTAAAGCTGAAACTTGAATACTTTGGCCACCTCATGGGAAGAGTTGACTCATTGTGGTGCTAAAACCACTTGAGAATGAAACTATAAAACTCCTAGAGGAAAATGCTTAAAAGACAAATGGGATCTAATTAAAATTAAAAGCTTCTGCACAACAAAAGGGCCAGCCTTCTAGCTGAAGCAACGCAATGCAGCAGAAAAATTCAAGAACTAAAAATAGACATTTCTCCAAAGAAGACATCCGGATGGCTAACAAACACATGAAAAGATGCTCGTCTTCCTACACTGTTGGTGGGAATGGACAGTGTGGCAAAATAGTATGGCAGATGAATGGATAAGAAAGCTGTAGTATTACTCAGCCGTTAAAAGAATTCATTTGAATCAGTTCTGATGAGATGGATGAAACTGGAGCCGATTATACAGAGTGAAGTATGATGGAAAAGATGTTATTGGGGACTGCATTAGAAAAGACTGATGCTGGGAGGGATTGGGGGCAGGAGAAGGGGATGACAGAGGTTGAGATGGTTGGATGGGATCACTGACTCAATGGACCTGAGTCTGAGTGAACCCCAGAGTCGGTGATGGACAGGGAGGCCTGGCATGCTGTGATTCATGGGGTCGCAAAGAGTTGGACACAACTGAGCGACTGAACTGAACTTACTGAACCTGTGTCACACACTCTGCTCAGGGCACTTGGAACAAGCAGTTAGTAAACCATGGTTGCTTCTCTGTGTTGAAGTTTTGTTCTCTACTTTTTTGACCCCTGTCTCTATCTTTCTTTTGTGCCCCTCTCCCATCTTGTGTGGTTTTGGAGTGAATGACAATCATGTTATCCTATAGCCATTGGTGTGAGCTGGTCACTCACTCCAACCTGCCTCCAACAACATTACTCTATCCGCCCAGCCTCAGCAAGTTTCACAAAGATGAGCCTGAGATCCAGTCCTAGGCAATCAGAATTCTTTCCTGGGAATTTATAGTTGGCCACTGGAGAAAGTTGGTTTCTCTTTCCTTGTAGTTTATAAAGTCAAGGATGTAATCCTTGAACATCAATTGGTCATTACATGGCAAAAGCCCATTTGAATTGTGGGTGAATAAAGTCAGTTCCAGGGTCTTGAAAAAGATCCTGATGGTGGGAAAGATTGAAGGCAAAAAGAGAAGGGAGCAGCAGAGGATGAGATGGTTAGATAGCATCACTGACTCAGTGGACATGAATTTGAGTGAACTCTGGGAGATAAGGGAGGACAGTGGAGCCTGGCGTGCTGTAGTCCATGGGGTCACAAAGAGTCAGACATGACTTATCAATTGAACAACAACAAAGCCAGTTCTGAGGATGAAGAAGAACCAGAGTCAAAAAATGTCAAGTGCTGACAACGTGAGTTCCCAGATATAGTTATGCCCGAATACATCACCACCCCAGTGTTTTCCATTCGTGTGAACCAATGTTCTCTTTTTGGTGCTCAAGCTAGCTTGAACTCTGCTGTTTCAAAGGGAAGCATTCAGACTGATGCAGTAATACAAAGGACAAGTGGTGAGTGCCCATTGTGTGGCAAGGTCTGTTCTGAGGAGGAACTTCAGAGATGAGTGTGCATGCTCCTACCCTTGCAGAGGTCACAGCTAATTTGGGAGTCAGGCATGCAAACTTTAGTGACAATTCTGTAATGTACTAATAATAACAAAAGTAAATACCAGGCACCCTGTAAAGATGAAGAAGTGGTCAAGAAAGTCATCCAAGATCTGGAGACACCATAGAATGTTTAATAATAATGGACAGTTCATTGCTCTAGGTTGGACCTTCAGGAAGGCTGAGCACTGAAGAATTGATGCTTTTGAACTTTGGTGCTGGAGAAGACTCTTGAGAGTCCCTTGGACTGAAAGGAGATCAAACTAGTCAATCCTAAAGAAAATCTAGCCTGAACATTCATTGGAAAGACTGATGCTGAAGCTGAAACTCCAATACTTTGGCCACCTGATGTGAAGAGCTAACTCATTGGAAAAGACCCTGATGCTGGGAAAGACTGAAGGCAGGAGAAGAGGGTGACAGAGGATGAGATGGTTGGATGGCATCTGCAACTCAATGGACATGAGTTTGAGGAAACTCTGGGAGACAGTGATTGACAGGGAAGTCTGACATGCTGCAGTCCGTGGGAACACAAAGAGTTGACTTACTGACTGAAGAACAACATTGCTCTGAAGCAAAACTTGGGAGCTGATGCTGCTCAGATAGAATGTTATCAGCAAAATATGGATTTTAAAGTAGTTTGGCACATTTGAGGACCTCTCAGAAGGCGAGTATTGTCAGAGGGAAGTCAGTAGAGATGAGACTGTAGGTGCAGGGAGAAGCCAGATGGTAGAGGGCTTTGACAGAATCCAGACTACCAGCAAAGGCAAATGCTATGGTGTGTCAAGCCATGGTTTGGTTTGGTTTGGTGGAGTCACTAAGTCATGTCTGACTCTTGCAACCCCATGGACTATAGCCTGCCAGGCTCCTCTGTCCATGGGATTCTCCAAGCAAGAATACTGGAATGGGTTGCCATTTCTTCTCCAGGGGATCTTCTCAAGTTTGATTCCTGAATCAAACATGGGTCTCCCACATTGCAGGCAGATTCTTAGATTCCATAGTTAAGCCATGGAAGAGTGATATGATCACTAAGTTATAGAAGACTTGCATACTTAGGGTATAGGGCTCTAGTGCTTCTCAAAATTTACCAACAGACCCAGAGAAATAATACAAGTCCAGGAAAGAATGTCAGCTGTAACTACAAATAGATTGTTGTCAAAGTGGGAGCCTCAGCTATAGTCACTTACTGAAGTGCAAATCTCCTTGGGTCTCAGGTCCCAACAAGAGTACCTCATTGCCCAAGACACCTATTTATCTTGAAGGAGATTGCATCAGAATTTTTATGAACCTCCTGTCATCATTCTTAAGGCTTTTCAAAGGACAATTTTCCTGGAAACACTTTGCTCATGTGAGCCCAGGCAAGCCTTAAGCTAGTCTAAAGTTTACACTGGAAGCTTCTTCCCAATTAGAGGGAAACTTTTCCATGAAGTCGATGAAATTTATCAGCTTTTTTGACATGATGTTTGTGAGATTTAAGCTGCCAAAGAGCTGGAGCTGTGTCATACTTATCTGAATCCCAAAACTTACATCCTGACTCAGGTAAACATGTTTACTGAGTGTGTTTGTTGGGCACATACTTTTCCCACTATAAGAATATCCAGAGTGAAAATTGCACACTTTTAATTTCTTGAGTTAAGCTATCAGAGCTTCCTTGATAGCTTAGCTGGTAAAGAAGCTGCCTGCAATGAAGGAGACCCTGGTTCTATTCCTGGGTCAGGAAGATCTGCTTGGAGAAGGGATAGGCTACCCACACTAGCATTCTTGGGCTTCCCTTGTGGCTCCGCTGGTAAAGAATCCACTTGCAAACCAGGAGACCTGGATTTGATCCCTGGGTTGGGAAGATCCCCTGGAGAAGGGAAAGGCTACCCATTCCAGTGTTCTGGCCTGGAGAATTCCATGGACTGTATAGTCCATGGGGTTGCAAAGAGTCAGACACAGTTGAGAGACTTTCACTTTCATTTCCTGAAAGTCTTGATGCATTATTTTGTCATTAATTATCCAGCAATCAGAGGTTCGGGTTTAATATTTTAAGAAGCAAAATTTTAATGAGAAATTCAGTGTAAATATTTATGTGCAAAAACAGCATAACTGCAATTAATCTGAGCTCCAGTGTCTAAGTGTCAGAGTTTCTAGGCATTGTGTTCTCTAATTATATTCTCTAGGCAGTGTCTGTAGGCATGGTCTATTTCTAGTTCCTCTTTTTGTATGACCCCATTTTTGAAAGTACAAAGGTTCAAGAATAAATATAGGGTTGAAATCAGTCCCGAAGAACCACTCTAGGATAAACATGCTGAATCTATATATGAAATCCTATTGTATTATCCGTTTTTGAAAGACTGACTCTTTATGCAGACCTGCTATCAATTTCTATGCATAATTGTCTAAGCAGGTACATGTCTTCTCAAACATCTGCTAACATCGACAGGCCCTAAAATAAACCTCCGCATTAGCAACTTGCACTTTAAAAAAAGAGAAGAAAACATTTATCCGGAAACATCTGCTGAGCTATTTTCTGTTTTCTCCATCCCTCCCTGCTCCCTCCCAGGTCTGTTGAAACAGAGTGAGGTGAGCATGCATCTTGAGATTTCCATCTCAAGCAAGAGAGGCTCAGAAAGGAGACAGTGACTGGGAAGAGGGAAGATAAAAGCCAGCAAGAGCTTGGGGAAGGAAGTGGTGTAGGGAGTGGGATGGCAGATATGGACAAGCAGGCACAGCTCTACAAGTGTAGGTGGAACCCTGGGTTTACACCTCCACCCTGTCTCTTCCCAGCAGCTTCACTCTAAACTTCCTGGGTCCCTTTTAAATACTGATAATAATACCAGTCTCAGAAATTCATCTTGAGGCTTCTATAGCTTGATATATGTAAATATGTTTAGCATATTGGCACAGTGGTAAAGAATCCATCTGCCAGTGCACAAGCCGCAGGAGATGCAGGTTTGATCCCTGGGTTGGGAAGATACCCAGGGATGGCAACCCACTCCAGTATGCTTGCCTGGGTAATCCCAGGGACAGAGGGACCTGGTGGGCTGCACTCCATGGGGTCACAAAGAGTCAGACATGACTGAGCATACCTGCACACACATGGCATTCGGCACAAAGTGACTGAATCTATTCTTGACCCACAAGTTGCAATTTCAGGGGAAGTAATCAATGAAGCGATCAATTGAGGTTCTCTTTCTAAAATCATTCTGTTAGCTGACATGTTGTTGGTTATTGTTTAGTCACTAAGTTGTCCCCAACTCTTTTGCCACCGCATGGACTGCAGCCCACCAGGCTCCTCTGTCCATGAGATTCTCCAGGCAAGACTACTGGAATGGGTTGACATTTTCTTCTGCAGGGGATCTTCCCGACTCAGGGATAGAACCCGCTTCTTCTGCATTGGCAGCTGGATTCTTTACCACTGGGCCACCTGGAAAGCTAGGTGGCTGATATACAGATACTTAAAGTGCTATTTGGCACTCATTCATACCAATTACATTCCAATGCATGAGAGAATGGGAGAAGGAAATGGCAACCCACTCCAGTACTCTTGCCTAGAGAATCCCATGGACAGAGGAGCCTGGTGAGCTGCTGTCTATAGGGTTGCACGGAGTTGGGCACAACTGAAGTGACTTAGCATGCATGCATGCATTGGAGAAGGAAATGGCAACCCACTCAGGTATTCTTGCCTGGAGAATCCCAGGGACAGAGGAGCCTGGTGGGGTGCCGTCTATCGTGTCGCAGTCGGAGACTATTGAAGCGACTTAGCAGCAGCAGCAGCAGCAGCATGAGAGAATGGCCAGCAAATAAGCACTTGAAACCACCCCCAAACAGCATCACTCATTACCTGACTCAAGACCAAGACCATTTTTCCCATCCATAGATTGAAAACTCCTCCAGAGTGGGGAATAACTGTGAATTTTACTTTTTTTTCTGTTTGTCTGTTTTCCATTGGCTTTTAACACAGAATCCCGAGCAGCGTGGTGCCCAAGAAAGCATATTGAATTGAACCCAGTTGGATCAGAATAGAATCCAGCAGATGGAGGAAGCGTCTTACTTCCAGCATTGCTCTTTTCCATAGGTGCATGCATTCTGGATATCCTGGGAAATTCCAGCCCTTCAGAGTTCTTGAATAAATACGACATCCTTGAACTTCAAACTAGGTTCTTTCTAAAATACAGCTAGCTTTGAGAGACATTTTGAAGAAGTCTTCAGTTGTTTTCCTTTTTTAATTTTAGATATCACATCCACCAGGAAGATTTTTTCAGACATCCAGTCTCCCCTCTGTACTTTCCTAGTGTATTTTATACATCTAGGCTTCCCTGTTGGCTCAGAGGTAAAGAATCCACCTGCCATTTCAGGAGACCTGGGTTTGATCTCTGGTCCAAGAAGATCCCCTGGAGAAGGAAATGGCAGCCCGCTCCAGTATCCTTGCCTGGGAAATCCCACGGACAGAGGCGCCTGGTAGGCTATAGTCCATGGAGCTACAAAGATTCAGGCATGATCTATTGACTAAACAACAATGATTTGTATTAGTTATGATAATTTTTATAATAGATGCATTTTGAAATAGTGATTTATTTTAGAAAAAAAATGTTTTAATATAGATGTGGGATGGGGGAGGGGCTGTGGTCCACACAGCCACCTAAGGATCCAAGCTAGTAGAGGTGCTGGTTGTCAATATATGGCTTCCAAGGTCATCCAGGGAACTGATGTCCTCCAAGCAGTGGGGGAAGAAAGATCATTAAAGATCATGCATAACGTTTTGAAGGATAAACTCTGGAAGTAGCATCTATCACCTTTTTTGTCTGATTAACTGAACAGAGGACACAAGAAGGGCTAAAATATGTGATCACAGCTGAGACACCCCATAGCAACTCTACACAGGCTATGCTGACCTCATGGACTGTAGTTCTCCAAGCTGCTCTGTCCATGGAATTCTCCAGGCAAGAATACTGGAGCGGGCAGCCATTCCCTTCTCCAGAGGATCTTCCTGACCGAGGAATTAAACCCAAGTCTCCTTCATTGCATATAGATTCTTTACTGTCTAAGCCATATAGCTTCCCTAATAAAGGCAGAATCTCACGACAATTAAAAATATGGTCCTTATAATCTGACTGCTTGACCTGACTCCCAATTCTATGTCTCATTCACTGATGGTTTCTTGATCTGTAAAATGGATATAATAACAATTGTCGGGAGGAAATAAATGAGTGAATATATACAAAAGGCTTAGTATAGCATCGAGAATATTGCAAGAAACTCAATACATGTGAATTATTTCTATAGCTTCCTATAGTTAGCATCTAATACGTGTACCAACTTCTGTAGCACAGTTACCTGGATCCTATGTAAGTTCTTGCCCTGAGTTTGACTTTCCAGTTTTTCTTGTCCTCTTGCGAGCCACTTTAATCTATTGTTCTTTTTGCTTTTCTTTTTTAAATTTAATTTATCCTTTAATTGGAGGATAATTACAATGTTGTGATGGTTTCTATCATACATCAACATGAATCAGCCACAGGTATACACATGTGCCCTTCCTCTTGAACCTCCCTCCACCCCATCCCATCTCCCTCAGTTTCACAGAGCACTGGCTTTGGGTTCCCTGCATCACACAGCAAATGCCCACTGGCTACCTGGTTTACATATGGTGATGCATGTTTCCGTGCTACTCTCTCAAATGGCCCCACCCTCTCCTGCCCACTCTGTGCTCACGAGCCTGTTCTCTATGTCCATGTCTCTTTTGCTACCCTGCAAATAGGTTCATCAGTACCATCTTTCTAGAGTCCACATAGATGCATTAACGTATAATCTTTTCTTTCTCTTTATGACCTACTTCACTCCGTGTTAAACAGAGCTGGTTACTGTTGCTCACAACCAGAATTTCCTTAGTTTATGCTCTGGTGTATTATTTATTTATCCGTGAAATTGTTTATACAAAGTAGATAAAGTCTGTCTTAGCATTAAGGTTCTAGCATGCCCGTTCCATTATTTACTTTTTAAACAACTGTCATTTTGGATATAGAGATAAAGAGATTCCTATAGTTTTTACAAATATGATAGGCCTCCAGGATATTGCAGCTTGAGCTAGCCAGATGGCTGTTATTATTTTTTTAAGTTTTTCTGAAAATGCTATTTCATACTCCATGTTCAGAAACAGGTTTTACGCACATGTAACATTTGTTTTCCTTTGTTCTTTTTCACTTCTCTAATAACATGTCCTAAGATTAACATTTTAAATCAATCAATTTGATGCTAATGCAAGTGACTATTAGAAGTGTCCCGTAAGAACTATAAGCAGGAATGTGTACCCTTGTTTCACCAACACATTTGTACACTTGTTTCTTTCTTTAAATTATGCAACTTCCCAGTCTCCTGTAATATATCCAGTTCAGACTGAATCCATTCTAAACAAAATGAGATCTCTCCTCAACCCCTAGTCTCAGGCCCCTCCTCAGATAATTGCAATGACCTGTCCACAGGTAATCACAAGCTATGCTGTAGATGCAGTGCCTCTTATCTGTCTAGCCTGGCTAAAGCTTTTTATGTATAGAGTGTTGATTTTTCCTGGAGAGTTTTTTTGAGCCTGATTTTTGTTACCAATTGAAACCATACTGTCTTTCTTACTTAACAACATGCCTTGAGGAGCCTTACATGTTAATATAGATTGCCCTTGTTAGTTTAGAGGCCATGTGGTATTCTGTGCAACAACCCAAACTATTAGCCATTCTTCGTTAATAGATGGAGAGTTTCCTGACTTTTGCTATTCCAAGCAATGTTACAATGATGATGTTTTCGTCTGGTTTGCCAGATCCCAGAAAAAGTGTGTCTCCAGGATAGAGACATAAAATCCTCAGTAATGCCAGTCTACCCCCTGCATTGGCCCTGCAAATGTACATTCCCACCGGAATGTAAGAGATGTGCTGTTCCCCAACACCTTGCTAAAAAATACCTGTTATCAATCCTTCCATTTTTTCGTCAAACCATTGAGTGAGGAATAATATCTCCCTGTTGTTTCAAGATATGCTTCCGACTAGGATAGAATAGCTTTCAGCATATCCATTGATCTTTTGTATCCTTCCTTGTGTAAATTTCATGTTCAATTTTCTATTGGACTATTTGTCTTTACCTTTCTGATTGTGGGAATTATTTATGTATCTCTAACATAGCGTCTTGCTTGCTACATACATTGTGAAAGTTTCTTCTTTACAACTTTCTACCCACCTTTGATTCCATTCATCCCCTCCTCTGAATTCTTCATTTATTGTTAGGCTCTTTGACTACTTGATCTTCTGTTGACATCTGTATTTGGTTGTACTTGCCTCTGATGCCTGTGAACTTTCACAGTTGCTTAGCTTTTGTTCTTAGAAGTGTCCTTTTATAGTCTCTAGGCAGTAGGTCATGGGCCTGGCTGGCCTTGTGCTGACTGTATGTTTTGGGTCAAATAGTAGGCATCTTGAATTGAAGACTTCATTCTTCCCAGAATCTATGCTATTCTGAACAGTATGGATGGGTAACATGGTCTGTGCATGCATTCCCCCTAGGCCACCTCCTTCTCTCTCTACTTCAGGCTGTGAAGGAGAAGCTGATATTTATGAGCAAATCACAATTAAAACATACTCAGTCATTATTATGACATAATTATGATTGCTCTCTAAACAATCATAAGTCTTCATCATTGTTTCCAGTTTTCTAGAACAGAGTTAATTTAATACTCTTGTTTAAGTGAAGAACAAAAAGCTAGAAATACTATATTTCAGTCAGCTTTTTGTCTCCCTCCTACATTCTGATCATCCCAGCTACTAAACTCTATAAACCTAGGTGTACAAATTACAAAGCTACAAGAGTCCAGGCAAGACTAGAAATAGGATAATAGAGGAAAAGTATAGAATATTTGTATAGTGAAGGTAGGCAGAGAAGGTAATCAGAGCTTTCTAGGCTAGAGCAATGACTCTGAATTTAATTCCAAATGAGATGGGAGCCACTGGAGGACTTTTAATTGGGGAGAGGGAATATGCTTAATGTTTGTTTGTTTGTTTTTTTTTTTTTTCAAGAGATTATCATGGTTCTTGAGTGAAGAAGGATAATGGTGGGGCAAATGTTCTGAAAGACATAAGTGGACAAGGTGTATTAAATGGCAAAAGAGTGAGGACGTAAGGGATATTTTCATGTTTGGTCCCCCAACACATCAATTAATAAATATTTTCAGTATAACAATGTGAATCAGTCATACAACATATATGCTCTTCCTCTTGGAGCTCCCTCCCACCCCACCCTCATCGCACTTCTCTAGGTTTTCACAGAGCACAGGGTCAAGCTCGCTGTGTCTCACAGCAACTTCCCATAGCTATCTAATCTACATAAGGTAACGTATGTGTTTTAGTGCTACTCTCTCAATTAATCACATCCTCCCTTTCTCCCACTGTGTTCCCAATTCCTTTCTCTATGTCTGGGTTTCTATTACTGCCCTGCAAATTGGTTCATAAGCACCATTTTCTTAGATTCCATATATATGGGTTATTATACAATACTTATTTTTCTCTGATTTACTCACCAAGTCAATATTACAAAGCCATTATCCTCCAACTAAAAGTTTTAAAATATCTCAAAAAATAAATTCTTGAGTCATTTTATCTTTAGTTTTCTCTTTTCAACCATCAGTTAGAAACCTAGATTTTGCCTTTTGCAGACAATATCCAAGAGGGTGGGGGTTTACAAAAACAAACAAAAAGATCAATTTTTAAAAAAAAAATTAGAACTGTCTCTTAGGTTAATACCAAGCTATTTAGACTTACTACTACTATTCTGACACAGAAATAATCAATCCTGTCAAGTTAATGGCAGTGATTCATGAGTGGAAGGGATTCTGGTTGATACAGCCCGGGTCAAAGAATGATTAATTCATCTATACCCTACATCATGGTCTTCCCTGATAACTCAGTTGGTAAAGAATCCACCTGCAATGAAGGAGACCCTGATTCATTTCCTGTGTCAGGAAGATCTACTGGAGAAGGGATAGGCTACCCACTCCAGTATTCCTGAGTTTCCATTGTGGCTCAGCTGGTAAAGAATCCGCCTGCAGTGTTGGAGACCTGGGTTCAAACTCCATTGGGAAGATCCCCTGAAGAAGGGAAAGGCTACCCTCTCCAGTGTTCTGGCCTGAAGAATTCCATAATCATGGGGTCACAAAGAGTTGGGCACAATTGAGTGACTTTCACTACATCATGTGTTTTCATTTAAAAAATAAACTTATTTCAGAGAAAATGAACTAGAGCAAAGTGAATTTTTATAGTGTTCTTAGAACGCTTTGCTATGAGATACCTAATTGTGATCAGTTTAGACTATCCTTCTTTCAAAGGCACAGTATACCAATTCTGTTTTGTTTTTGTTTGTATTTTAGTTTTTTAAAGTTTAGCCTGGTGGAGTGACCTTATACTTGGTGTTTAAAAGCTTAATTACCCCTACACATACACACAGACACATATACTCACACATCACTTACATAAGATTCAATGCCATACAAATTTCTTGCTTTGTCTAAGCATCATTTTCTTCATTTTATCTTTAAAATGAGGATAATTATCACTTATTTTGTTCAGTCATAGGGTCTTGAGATGATCAATTAATTTCATGGTAAAAAGATTACAAGGTATGATTATTGTTGATGTTATTATTATGCAATGAGACTAACCATGACTCAGCCTCATGATACAAACATGTAGTCCATAAAGTACGTTTCAAAAACACTACTTTGACAGGGCATTTTCCAAAGTATTTTCTACAGTAACCTAACATGACTGGTGAACTTAATGTATGTCAAGTTTTCCTTTCACTCAACTAATGTTAGTTGAGTGAGTGACTGATGCCGCCAAATCATGCCAGTGTGACTTTAATCCTGAAATAACTTTCTTCATTTTATCCACTTCTTTTCTTCACACAACCTTGGCTCTCCATCTCCTACTCTAACTGACTGTGCCTGCTCTACCAGGCTTCTCTTTCATCCATTATTCTTTCATCCTCTCTCCCAGAAACATCTTACACAGAGCGGCCCCCCAGAGTGTATCGCCTATGCCTCATCTGTCACTTCTCCACTCATGAGTCTCCCATGGGCCCCATCACCTTCAGCATGACACAAGACCAGCTCCCCACCCTGGCCTGCAAACCCTCCATTGCTCTAACGGGTCTGGTGGGCCAGTTGCTAAGACATATCAGGTTGTTTTAACCTCCAGGGCAGTTACACATGCTGCTTCTCCTTGTTTGCAACATCTTTCCTCCTCCCTTTAGCCTAGCTGAATCTTATTCCTTAATAGCCCAGCTCTGAAATAACCTCGATGATGTCTTTCACAACCTCTCACCCTTCAGTCATCAACATCTCCCTCCACTTAGTTAATTGCATACTCTGTTTGTAACTCTGGCATTTCACTTACGCTGTGTCACAACTCTCCAAGGAGAACATGAGATTTGGGATCTCAGAGTCCATGTCCTCTTCTCCTGGAACTTTGCCAGTTGCTTGACATCAGGCTTTCAAAAATTTTGGTAAACTGATTTCCATCAGTTTGAATGGCATCAATATATCCTTTACCTTTCAATTTGACTAATATTGATTTTACACTTACTATATGACACAACTGGGGGGCGGGAGACCTACTAGATCAATTATGAACAGATGGGTCTCTGCCTTGGTTGGTGATCACAATTGAGATTGTTAATTCAACTGCATGTTCCATGAAAGCCGAGCTGTGTTTCTATTTTTTAAAGTATAATTTATTTATTTTAATTGGAGGCTAATTACTTTACAATATTGTATTGGTTTTGCCATACAGCAACATGAATCCGCCACAGGTATACACGTGTTCCCCATCCTGAACCCTCCTCCCTCCTCCCTCCCCGTACCATCCCTCTGGGTCATCTCAGTGCACCAGCCCCAAGCATCCAGTATCATGCATCGAACCTGGACTGGCGATTCGTTTCATATATATTATACATGTTTCAATGCCATTCTCCCAAATCATCCCACCCTCTCCCCCTCCCACATAGAAAAACACCAGTACAGTATACTAACGCATATATATGAAATTTAGAAAGATGGTAACGATAACCCTGTATGCGAGACAGCAAAAGAGACACGGATGTATAGAACAGACTTTTGGACTATGTGTCTCTCTTCTAAAGCACCCTGCACACAGCTTGAGCACACTGTAGGCCCTCAGTAAGTATCAATGAATACACTATTGGGCTGATCGGCTCCACCCCAGCTCCCACAGATTAGGCTAATGCTTTGTAATAATGTCTATTTACATTTTAAAATCTGGGAATCTATTTCATGTAATGGATCACAGTAGAGTCTCTGGCTCTAATTTTGGGAGACAGAATGTTACAGGGCTACCAGCCATCTGTTTCCTTTGAGCAAATTTGCAACTGGAAAGTGTGAATCCAGATTTGTAGAGCATTTAGTGGATTTTTATTATAAATGTTTTACCTTATTTACTGAAGGAAATTTAGAAAATAAAATAAGATCAAGAAGAAAATGAAAATTACCTAGAGGTAATATATGTGAGCATTTTGATATTTTTCCTTTCAGTTTTTATGTGTTTGTGTACAATGTGTATGTACACACACACACACACATGCAGGGTGATCAATAAGTATAGGCAAATATATAATATAGGCAAATACATAATAAGCAGCTGATTTATTGTACATTGCAATGTTTGATAAAATAATATTGCCTGTATTTCCAGAATTTGTGGTATAGCCGAAGAATTGATGCTTTTGAACTGTGGTGTTGGAGAAGACTCTTGAGCGTCCCTTGGACTGCAAGGAGATCCAACCAGTCCATTCTGAAAGAGATCAACCCTGGGACTTCTTTGGAAGGAATGATGCTAAAGCTGAAACTCCAGTACTTTGGCCACCTCATGCGAAGAGTTGACTCATTGGAAAAGATTCTGATGCTGGGAGGGATTGGGGGCAGGAGGAGAAGGGGACGACCGAGGGTGAGATGGCTGGATGACATCACGGACTCGATGGACATGAGTCGGAGTGAGCTCCGGGAGATGGTGATGAACAGGGAGGCCTGGCGCGCTGTGATTCATGGGGTTGCAAAGAGTTGGACACGACTGAGCGACTGAACTGAACTGAACTGATGCCATATGTTAATTGAAATGTTTGGTGGGTATATATTGACAGCACTCTTCTGATAGAGCTTAGAAGAGTCTATGTTGCATCCCTTTCCATTTCACTGTTGGGCGGTTTGTTATACTGAAACAAGGGCTCTGCACAATTCTGTCAAATGCAGAGCAAGTATTTGTGAAGAGGCACAACGACAATCTCACTACATTTTCTGTGGTTCAAGGAATATCCCCTCCTACTTTCACTCCCCCAGAGCAGTCAGACTGACACTGAAACCATGGAAGGTGGAAATGGATATTTAAACACAGGACCCACTGGACTTGTGATTGGATTTAGTGAGAACCCTCCATGCCATGCACATTTAGGATGAATGTTACTCTGGACATCAACTATTAGTGACATTAGGTGACAGGTTTTGCCAAACTGATGCCACAGTGGTAGATCTTCTATAAAATTCCTAATCACCTTGACTGTTACTGTTTTCACCAATAACATAAATTTCTAGTAACATTTATGCTAATTAACACATGCTCTGGTGTAAATGTTAACAATATTATAAGTGTCATGTAACTACTCCAAAGGGAATGATTCTTGATAAGCATCTTCTAAGTGCTAAATAATAGCCTGGAATTAAATTTTACCATCAAACATCACACTATTTATACAGAAGTATTTTTAAAGTAAAATGCCTTGCAGACATTATAAGCAATTAATTTGTGCATCTGTATGTAAACTTTATTTGTTATATAAGAATACACCTGTGGATTATATATGTGATCATACCGCCATAAATACAGATATGCCTGAATATAACAAGTTTATGCTATTAAATGTTAGCTTCAAATGTGCTTTTAAAAAATTAGTGTTGCACAATTTTCACACCTAGCTACTGTTTCACATCCTGCCTTCTCTAATTAACAATATATCTTGAGCATTTCTTCCTTGCCATGAATGTTCTTCAAATATAAGATTAAAACAAACAAAAAAGCTATTCTTTGGGGATTTTCTTTTCTAGGTATTATATTATACAGTCCACTTCTTAAAATTAAAAAAAAAAAGACTACGATTTATTGCATGATTCATGTGTGTCAGAAATAGTGTTGGGAATTTTTAAACATTCTCTCATTTAGTTTTCACATATGCAGCTCAGAAGTTTTATATACCATTTCTAAGCTCAAATTCTAATAGTACTCAAATGTTTTCAAATATGAGAAAAACTCTTATTATACTAAACTGTCTTAAAGAGCTTTTGGAAAATTGACACTTAAGCAGCAATGATCAAATGCCTACTCTAGGCAGCATATGGGGCCATTTTTAAATGATAACTTATTTAATATTTATTCTCTTCTATCACTGAGAGCTTGTCAAAGCTTCTTTGTAACCACTCTGTCCTTTGATCCTTTAATCAGACACCTGAGGAGGTTTCATGGAATCAAAGACTCTCAGAGCTCTGGGGTCAGCTGTCCAAGTGTTCATCTTGCGTCCGGTCCATGTCCAGAAACAAGGACCTCCCTTCCTGCTGAGATAGCAAATTCCCCTGCTGGTTTGGCTCTGACTGCATTGTGGTTAGAAAAGGAAGTGATAACAATGTGAGAGGATCTACACTCTGGAGATCAGAGTGCTTTTTCCTGATGAAATCCAAAGATTCTACTTTTGATGAAAGAGTTTGGCTTTTAACTCTGTGATGCCCCAAAGTGACCAAATACCCTTTCTTCTTAGAGTAACTCCTTCCCCGAATCAGATAGCGTCCACTGTACGGTAGAAGTTAGAACACTGGCTTTGGAATGATGCACTTGTGCTGTGTCCCACCTACCATTAGCTAATTGATAACTCCTGTTTCCTCTGAGTCTTCTATGAACACCTGTTCATCTCCAATTGTGTAGTATCTGTCCAAAGGTCACCCAGTAGGTTAAAAAATCTGAGTTAAGCAAAGAAATAAGCGTCAGAAATAAGATGGATCCTCCCTTCCTCCATCGTGCAGGGAAGAACATCTAATTTAGTAATGCCCCTCCCTGGTGGCTCAGTGGTAAAGATTCCGCCTGCCAGTGCAGATGTTGGTTTCATCCCTGGGTCAGGAAGAGTCCCCTGGAGGCGAGCATGACAATCCACTCCAGTATTCTTGTCTGGAAAACTCAATGGACAGAGAAGCCTGGTGGGCTATAGTCCATGGGGTCGCAGAGTCAGATACAACTTAGCGACTAAACAACAAATTCTTGGTTTCGTTTTCTAGGGCTGCTATAACTAATAAACACTTGGTGGCTTAAGACAACAGCAATTTATTCTCTCACAGCTCTGAAGGCTGGAATCTGACATCAAGATGGCAGCAAGGCCACACTTCCTCTGAAAGCTCTGCAAGAATCCTTCCTTTTTCCCTCCAGTGTTTCCTGGTCCTGGTAATTTCATTCTCGGTCCTCATCGTCACATGACCTTTGTTCTAGGTCTTTTTTTCTGTTACCCCCTTTTGTGACTTTAATAAGGACATGGGTCATCGGATTTAGGGCCCAGCTTAATTCAGGAAGATTTTCCCTCAAGATTCTTACCTTATTTGCATCTGTAAAGATGCTTATCTCAAATATGGTCACCTTCTGTGAGTTTAGATGGACATGCCTGTTCAACCCACTGCACCGTGGATTTCACAGCTTTGCCTTCTGCAAAGCGCCATAACATTCTGCCAAGTTCAAGCATTTGTGTGTGTTGAAAAGGGAAGCAAAGAAATGGGATAGACTCTCACTATTATAATATAGTCATGCTTCCTAAGCTATTCTTTCAAATAATTTTATTTGTTTATTTACTTATCTGTATGTTTGACTGTGCTGGGTCCTGGTTGCTGTGTGATATTTTCTCTAGCTGCTGCAACCAAAGCTACCTCTAGTTGTGAGGCTTGGGCTCGTCTACCATCTGAGCCACCAGGGAAGCCCCACGGGCTTCTCATTGCAGTGGATTCTCTTGTAGACCATGGGCTCTAGGGCACACGGGCTTCAGTAGTCACAACTTGTGGATGTCAATAGTTGCGACTCCAACGCTCTCGAGCATGAGCTCACAGCTTGTGGTTCACGCGCTTAGTTACTTGGCTGCTTGTGAGATCTTCCCATGTCTCCTGCATTTGGCAGATGGGTTCTTTACCAAAGAAGCCCTCATTAAGCCCCTTTTGTATAAAACTGCAGTGGCCTTTCAGCTCTATCTCCCTGAGTAATGCTTTGAATCCAGAAAGGCCTGCATTTAATGGGCTTTTCTATTCCTTAACTTGATGTAAAAGTTTGGGCAAATGATTTAACCTCTATGGGATGGCGATACCTTGTATATAAAAGAGAACAATGAAACTGATGGCCAGAGTTGCCATGGAAATTAAATGACACCGCATGTGAAAAGTGTCAAGTCTCCTCATGGACACCACACAACATAACACGGAGGGGTTTTGGCTTCCTGCCTTAAATGGTTTGTATTTCCAGCCTGGCTTTCGACCACAGACCACCAAGAGAAGATGACATCCGTTGAGTGTAGATGGGCTTCCTGGTGGCTCGGCTGGTAAAGAATCCACCTGCAATGCAGGAGACCTGGGTTCCATCCCTGGGTTGGGAAGATCCCCGGGTTGGGAAGATCCCCTGGGAGAGGGAACAGCTACCCACTCCAGTATTCTGGTCAGGAGAATTCCACGGACTGTACAGTCCAATGGGTCGCAAAGAGTTGGCTATGACTGAGCGATTTTCACTTTCACTTTGCATGTAGATATAACTCTCAGTGTCGATTCATTTCCTCTGTTGCAAAGTTCTCGTGAGACACCAAATTCTTGTGCCATGTCCTGCCAGAAAATATAGGGAAATTCTCCTAGCTTGTCTGGAATTAAACATTCATCCATGTAGCAGCTCCAAAGGGCCAGAGAACCAATTCCTCCTGTGTATCTCAGGCCCCTCTGTGTACCTGAAATGCGGTGGGCCTCCGCAAGTTCTTATCGCCAGTTTAGAATCTCAAGTGACTAAAAGATGTCCATCTCATAGGTTCATGTCCTCATTTATACTCAAGGTTGAAAACTTGTATTTCCTTCTCTGTTCTTTAGATTATGTGTCTTAAATCCCAGACAACCTTCTCCCTCTGCCTTTTCTATCTACTTGTCACAGAGCAAAGCCCAGAATTAATACTGGACTGGGCTGGACATCAGGAGTTCTGTGTCTTGAGTGGCCACTGGGAATGCTCTGTATCCCTGGGCAGCCTATTCACCAACCCCATACCCAATGTTTGTGGTTGTGTCTGATTCTTGGGTGGAGGTGGGAAGGCAGCAATGGGAAGGCATTGGAAACACTAAGAGTGACGTTGGACACTTTGTTTTCTTGACTTCTTAGGTGCCGGGTTACTCTCTACCAAAGCCCCAGCTCCTATCAGGTGGTCCTTCCCATGCAATCCTTCTATGTAATTCTCTCCTCTATCAAAGAGAAGGCAGTACCACTCCTCCCCCTTCCAGACTCCTGGGTGGCAAGAGCTCCTCACTCTTGCCAGCACCTGAGCCTTACCTTGTTGTCCTCCTTAAACCCAGACCACATCACTGGGCTGAGTCTCCCCTTTCCTCAAACTTGCAGACT
Source organism: Ovis aries (assembly GCF_016772045.2). NCBI lineage: Eukaryota > Metazoa > Chordata > Mammalia > Artiodactyla > Bovidae > Ovis > Ovis aries. The sequence continues at coordinate 106,860,337 of NC_056059.1, forward strand.
GGAGTAGTCCATCTTTTTGCCATTTGGACTCTGAAAACACAGACATTAATGCTGCAGGTGGCACCAGAATAAAGACTTTCTAGTGAGATGCTGGGATGAAAATGCTCTAGTATTGAGAAACACACAGACATCCTCTTCTCAGTGGGGAAGTGGTACAGGGGGCATCTGTGTCCTGTAGAGACCTTGTGATTATAAAATGATTGTTGATATGGGCATGGGGTGAAGTGAATGTGCAGAGCACAGTATTGATATAAGCCAGGAAATTGGGAACCATGGAGACATGGCTTAGAGCTCTCCTTTCATTCCCATGGAAACTTGCCCTTCTGGACTTTTCACTAACATGATCAAAATCAAGTAGAGGAAGTCCTCTACATATGAACGGGTTCCATCCCAACAGAATGTTCGTGAGTCCAATCTGTTTGTAAGTCGAACAAAGTTAGCTTAGGTACCCAACTAACATGATCAGCTATACAGTACTGCACTGTAATACGTTTATAATACTTTTCACACAAATGAAATGTAAAAAAATAAATAAACTATTTTAAATCTTATGGTACATTACCTTGAAAAGTACAGAGTACAGAACAGCAACTGGCATACAGGCATTGTGTAAACAGGCAGGAAGAGTTACTAACAAGAGGAGGGGGAGGAGATGGGAGATGGTAGAGCTAAAGGGTTGTCAGCAACAAGACAGAGAAGGAAAGCTGCAATTTCACTCATGCTTGAGACTGATAGAATGTACATTCACATCTTTGAAAGTTTACAGCTTAGAGATTCGTAGGTAGGGGACTTACTGTACTTTATTTCTTTATTCACTGGGATTTCTGTTATTTGCTCCCTTAGCCCCACACTCACACATGGGCTTCCCTGGTGGCTCAGATGGTAAAGACTCCACCTGCAATGCCTGGGTAAGATCCCTGGATCAGAAAGATCCCCTGGAGAAGAGAATGGAGACCCCTTCCAGTATTCTTGCCTCCAGAATTCCATGGACAGAGAAGCCTGGGGTCACAAAGAATCAGGCATAGCTAGTGCTTTCTCTTGGGCTTCCCAGGTGACTCAGTGGGTTAAGAATCCACTTACAATGCAGGAGACACAGAAGACGTGGCTTCCATTCCTGGGTTGGAAAGACCTCTTGGAGGAGGGCATGGCAACGCACTTCAGTATTCCTGCCCACAGAATCCCATGGACAGAGAAGCCTGGCAGGTTACAGTCCATAGGTTTGCAAAGAATTGGACAAAACTGAAATGACTGAGCGTGCACGTAAGCAAACACAACATTTTAAAATGACCTAGAAAGAGATCAGAGGGATGGAAGATGGGAAGGAAGGGATGAGGAACAAAAAGATGTGAAAGATTTAAAGACCTGTCCAAGTTTCCAGAGCCTCTAAGTGGCACCAGACACCTAACCCCACATCTGCGGTTCTTTTTCATTTTGCACACGTTGTCGTTTCTGTGAGTGTAGCTTGCCCCTGTGGAAACTATCAAGTCAATCTTGACTGAAAACTTTCTTAGACTTCTTAAATTTTTAAACAAGTAGTAGTAAACAGATCAGAATCCAAACTGATCTTTCCCATTTGCAACTTTTAAAAGGGACAGCTAAGTTTAATATAATTTCTCTATTTGGGTAGGATCCTCCCCAGTGGAGCACATCAAACATTTAATCTCTGAATGTGGCTCTGTATCCCTGGCCCTCTCTGCAAATATCCTTCTTACCTTTGAAGGAGCACAGCAAGTACTTAAGATCCTTTGATGAAAGGTCCCTTAATTGAATCCTTTGAATAATGAGTAATTACTATCGTTTCATGAGGAATATCCTGGCAGTATCCCATAATGGGAATTGACAAGATCTGAGAAGAGTCTAAAGTCAGGTCTTCTAAACCATCACTGCTCATAATTAGTAATACGATCATTAACAAGCTTCATTTTCGCTACTGGAGAAAAGCACATGTTGGATTTTCTCAGGAAATCATGTTCACAAGTCATGCAGAGAAACTCCAAGCCAGTCAGAGATGACAGAAAGCAGGTGCTGAAATGCAGAAGGCATTCCATAGGAGTCAGGAGACCCTCATTCAAATCTCACAACTGCCCATGATCTTGGGAAAGTCATAGGGCTTCTGTGCCCCAGCCCCCTGAAAGGGAAATAAACTAGATTATGACAATCACACGGGGAGCTTGTTCAACTTGAAAAGTGCTATGTGGTTGCAAATTATCTTCATCAGCATCATCCTTGCCAGCATGATAATTGTAAGTAGTAGTCACATGGCTGTGGTTTTCTCTTTATCTTTTCACTTGATTATTTGGTCTTGATGTTTGCTTTTATTATATAATGAAATTCCAGCCATCTTAGGCACAGGAATTCAGTAAAAAAGCAGTTCACCATGATTATCTCTTCTTTCCTCTCTCTCTTTCCTCCCCCTAGTTTTTATTGTTTTTCTTTCTTTCCCCTTCTTTGCTCCATGATTCTAAATTATTCCACTAAAAGTGGCCAAAATAATGTCTCTACATATTCACCAGTATCTAGACATTGTTTCAGTTAGCTTTAGCTAAATTGATCCAGTGCAATACACCACCCTGAACTCAGAGCCATACTTGACAATGTAAAATCTATTTCTTGCTTTCATGTGTATGTGGTGACTGGAGTTTGACCAATCTAGACTGGGCTTAGTTCAGCTGGTCTCCAAGATATGAGTCAGTTTTAATCTGCTTCACCATATTTCAACGTCTTGGGTGTTTGAATCATAAGTTACTCAAGTCACTTTCTTCTCATATTAAAAGCAGGTGTTGCTGTTGCTCTTTAGTCATTAAGTCATACCGACCCTTTTGTGATTCCATGGACTGTGGCCCACCAGGCTCCTCTGTCCATGGGATTTCCCAGGCAAGAATACTGGAGTGGGTTGCTGTTTCCTTCTCCCGGATCTTCCTGACCCAGGGATCAAACCCACATCTCCTGTGTCTCGTCTCCTGCATTGGCAAGTGGATTCTTTACCACTGAGCCGCAGGAAAAGCTCCTATCCTATGAACACGGGCTCTGTTGTCCCTCAAATATGATCTGTTAACATCTCATTAGTTAAATCAGGTCATAAACCAAGCCCCACTCAAAGGGCTGCCCGGGTGGCACTAGTAGTAAAGAACCTACCTGCCAATGCAGGATACAGAAGACAGCCATCGATCCCTGTCACGTGGGTTTGATCCCTGGGCAGAGAAGATCCCCTAGAAGAGGGCATGGCAACCCACTCCAGTATTCTTACCTGAAGAGTCTTATGGACAGACGAGCTTGGAAGGCTACAGTCTACAGGGTCACACAGAGTCAAGCATGACTGAAGTGACCTAGCACTTACACACACACAAGTCAAGGGGTGAGGAAGCATATTTAACCTCCCTAATCACACAACAGACACAAAATCAATGAAATAAAAACAATAAGTATATGCTGCACAACAGTCCACTGTATCACAGACAATGTCATTTAAAAACCTTTTCCAAACTGATTAGTACATTTCATTTGCATTTCTTCCATGCCTTCCAAGAAAGAAAAACTTTTCATAAGATTTTTTAAACATGTATTGCATATCTTCTTTTGTGGATTACTCTTTCATGTGGTTTCTCTGGGGGCATTTCTCCTAATGAGTTGCCAGAGAACTTAAAAACTGAGGATATTCATCTTTTCATGTATCAGAGAAAATTATTATACGCTATCCTCTGCTTTTAATTTTGTATGAAATGCTTTAATATGAAAATTAAATTTTTTCTTGTGTTCAAATCTGTGAAATGTTTAGTTTATAATTTCTGCCTTAGATATCTTACTTAGAAGACGTTCCCTATCACACGATTAGAAACCTATGTTTTCTCCTCCTTCTATTTGACTTTCATGCTTTTACAATGAATATATATATGTATGTATATATTTCTGTCTCGTGCAGATTTGAGAGTTTTTTTTAAATTGTATAATTGCTTTTCACTGTTGTGTTAGAGAGAGAAAATGATTCTCTTATATGCCCAAAAGACTAACCGTGTTTTATGTTTAAGATGAGCCCTAAAGCAGGAGTTAACCGAAGAGGGGAGTAAGCTGAGTTGGGAGTGTTATGGGAGATGGTCAAGGGACATTAGGTCACCCAGAGCACAGGGGACCCTGTGAGCAAGGCAGGTCCACTACGGAAGTGTTCCCAGGGGCAGCTTTACATGTTCACAACCACCAAGGATGTGGAGGAGGAAATGGCAACCCACTCCAGTATTCTTGCCTGGGAAATCCCATGGAAAGAGAGGAGCCTGGTAAACTACAGCCCACTGGGTCTCAAAGAGCAGGACACAACTTAGCAACTAAATAGCAACAACCAAGGCATGGTGAGAGGTCAAGGATCGAATAGCAGTGGACTCAAGGTCATGGAGAGGACTCCAGAGTTTACTGCGAGGACGATGGGCAGTGTCCTGTGCACCATGTTTATGCTGATCACTTCTGACTCCAAGGGCCCCTCAGCAGGGAGCAGGGTAGAGACCCAGCTCCAGGAGCCTACAATCTGTTCTCAGCACCCATCTTCTCGCTTTCTTCTAAGAGAGAAAGAAGGAGCCCTCTCTTTCCTGCTGGGCCACTTACCAGACCAAGACTTGACTCAGAGGAACAGAGAACTGCCGGGGTGTGGGGTAAAGGGGAACCATACATTTGCTGGGGGAACCACTCGAGGCAAGGTGGTCCATCCCCTATCCCCAGGCAGGGGCAGCCAATGAAATCTGCATATCATCTTGATGGCCTGAGATCAAAAGGCCACATCAGTATGTTGAAGAAAATCTTATGAAATAAAGCAGTGTTCTGATGTTTCTAAGGTGTTAGATTGAATTCAATCAAAGTGCGACATTCAGGGTAAACCCCTGAAGAGAAACTCACTTGGGATGAGCAGTTCTCAAAGAGACCAATGATTCAATTCAGGGAACATTAATTGAAGACTGGTCTCTGCTGTCAGCCAGGCTGAGAGCTCTGGGTCTGCAGGGAAACAATCAGATTTGCAACTCCAAGGAGTTCACTGTGTAATTGACGAGACAGGAACATACAGCAGTCACAGTGGGGCTTGAGCTAAAAGAGAAAAGTAAAAATATTGTTACAGGATTAAGAGAGAGAAAGAGATTTCTTAGACCAAGTAATTAGGGCAGCCTTCCTGGAAGAAGTGGTATTTAGGCAGGCTTAGATTAGATCCTGGGGTGAAATAATAGTAATAACACAGACAGAGTCAACGACATAATTTACAGTGTGTGAATGTTAGTTGCTCATTCATATCCAACTCTTTGCAATCCCATGGACTGTAGCCCACCAGACTCCTCTGCCCTTGGAATTCTCTAGCCAAGAATACTGGAGTGGGGTGTCATTCTCTTCTCCAGGGGATCTTTCTGACCCAGGGATTGAACCTAAGTCTCCTGTATTGCAAGCAGATTCTTTACCATCTGAGTTACATAATTTGCAGGGCCAGTCCAAAATAAAAATGGAGTCCCTTGTTCAAAAGACAGAAGTGCCAAAAACAAATATTAAAGCTTCCCCCCTCCCAGTGGTGTCTCTCTTAACTTGTCTTGATGTGTATTATTCGTATTTAATGTCATTCTCAGTAAATAAAAATAAATATTCTAAATTATTAGATGATATTTACATTCATCTTCATGTTGTGCAATACCAGTCTTAAACATAAGTATAAGAGCCTTTATCTGGCATCCAGAATTGCTGGAATTGCACAATTCATATTTTATAATTGCTATGTACATATTCATTTTTGTTCTTACCATAACAGTGGATATGATGCACAAAAGTAGCTCAACTGTTCTTTCGCTTCTTTACATGTGCAGATTCAACCTGCTCTCCTCTTTACTGATGAGAAAGGAAGGCCTGAAAGGAAAGGCACTACGGGTTGTCCTGTCTTTCTCTTTTCTTCTGTGTCATTACTTCCAGCATAATTGGTTGGCTAATACAGGAAGTAACAGAAACAGGAAAGGATACAACATGCCTTCTTGGTTTTTTGTGTTTCTTTGGGTGGCGTTGTCTTATTTCTGTGTTTGAAGCATGTTCTAGTTCAAACGGAAAGCATGGCCTTTCTGAGCTGTTAGCACCTTTACTTAATCAAAAATAGCATGCCCACCTTGTATTGGCTTTGAGTTATGTTGAACTTTCATGCAATATGAATCTGCTAGAATTTTGTACTCATGGAGATTTGCAGGGCCATGTGCAAAGGAGAAATCTCCCCAGTGGCTCAGTGGTAAATAATCCACTTTCAATGCAGGAATTGCAGGAGATTCGGTTTTGATCCCTGGGTCGGGGAGATCCCCTGAAGGAGGGCATGGCAACCCACGCCAGTATTTTGTCTGGGGGATCACCATGGACAGAGGAGCCTGGCGGGCTGTAGTCCATAGGGTAGCAAAGAGTTGTACGTGACTGAGTGACTTAGCTTGTATGCACTTGCAAATGGAAAGCCTCTACTCATGGGTATGCTCTACTGTGCTATTGAACTTTACTTATAAAACACAAAACTCGAGCCTATTTTACAGAGTGAAGCAAGCCAGAAAGAAAAACACCAGTACAGTATACTAACGCATATATATGGAATTTAGAAAGATGATAATGATAACCCTGTATGTGAGACAGCAAAAGAGATACAGATGTATAGAACAGTCTTTTGGACTCCGTGGGAGAGGGAGAGGGTGGGATGATTTGGGAGAATGGCATTGAAACATGTATAATATCATATATGAAATGAGTCACCAATCCAGGTTCAATGCATGATACTGGATGCTTGGGGCTGGTGCACTGAGATGACCCAGAGGGATGGTACAGGGAGGGAGGGGGGAGGGGGGTTCAGGATGGGGTGTGGTGGATTCATGTTGATGTATGGCAAAACCAATGCAATATTATAAAGTAATTAACCTCCAATTAAAATAAATAAATTTATATTAAAAAATAAAATTAAATTAAGAATTTCAAGAGGTGACAAGGAATCATTAAACCAAGTGAGATATTCTTCCGAGAACATGGCCCCCTATAATCTCACAGGTTGTAATTCCTGAAGCTGGCTCTAACAACAGCTATCACTTTTTGAACAAGCACTTAGACTTGGCCCTGTGTTGAATACTCTCTCTATGTAGTATTCAATTTAGTTTTCACAGTAACCTTATAAATATATCCATTCTATGGGTAAAGGGACTGAGTTCTAGGAGATTAAGTATTTTGACCAAGATCCTCAGTTGGCAAATGGCACAACTGGACTGATCTGTTATCAGTCCACACACCTGCTATCTGATCCCTAACCCAAGCCCTGGACCTCTGCCCTCTCTTCATGGGGGTAGAAGAGCATCAGGGGGATCTTCCAGTCAGAGTGGGGAGGATGTGAGCTAGGTGTGTGTACTCCTGAATTAATCATAAGAAGATTCACCCATCTGTCATTTCATCAGCACCTTCTGGAGTATCCAGAATCAACCAGCATTTGAGTAACTTCTTGGGGGTAGAGTGGAACTTATTTTTTCTGCCTAGAATACCTTCCTTTGGAAATCTTTCTACTCCCACTCTGAGAGAATCCCCTTCATTCTGTGAAGTTCAGATGCAACAATATTTGGCATATAATATTCCTGGGATTCAAAGGACAGAAGCTTTAAGAAAGATCTTAAGACAATTCTTCACACAAAGTGCTATGTAAATAGTAGGTAACACTTTTTTAAAAAAAAATTACCATTTTAAGAAAAAAAAAATTATTCAAGCCAAGTAATCAAAGCCATCCTTGGAACTACCTGAAACTCTTCATATAAATGGTCTCTCTTCTTTTTGGGTAATAAACTATAACAATCAAGGAAGCCTATCATTTCTAGGGCCATCTTGATTCTATATGGAAAGTTTGTCTAAAAATTAGGTCAAGCAGAGAGAAGAGATAGAGAGAGAGAGAGTGAGATCACGTTATTTGAACTACCATAACTAGCCATATCTAATGCGGTATGTGTTTAGTTGCTCAGTGGTATCTGACTCTTTGTGACCCCAGGGATTGACTGTAGCTTGCCAGGCTTCTCTGTCCGTGGGGTTATCCGGCAGGAATGCTGGAGTGGCTTGCCATTTCCTCCTCCAGGGGATCTTCCCAACCCAGGAATCCAACCTATGTCTCCTGCATTGCAAGCGGACTCTTTACCGCTGAATCATCAGGAAGAGCATATCTACTGCTTTCCCCTGGATTTCCAGGCGCATTTCTTTTTCTCCCTTAATTTAATTTGTGCTGTGTTTTTGTCACTTGTAACCTATAAAAGGCTTCTGGTTGCTTATTGTAGGAACACACTAATGTCCACACGTGAAAAGTTAAATAGAGAGCTGTGATTATTTGTTCATTCTTTATTCTCCTATTAAATAAATCAAAGCACATTAAACAAATCGACTGTTTTTTGTGTTTTTTTTTTTTTTTTTTTGCTTGTCAACCAAGTCCCTGGTAGGTGCTGGGTGTTATGCATAAAATTTTCTTTTTTTTTTTCCTGGAAGTCTGAGATGTTAACAAGCAGTGATACGTTTTATAATCTAACATCCCAGCTTGCCACGGCTAATGCTGGTTTATACCTGTTGTCCTGTAATAATTATTAACAACATCCCTCTTACTCTTGAAAGAATTTGAGCTTGGAAGACAAGTCCTATTGTCTCATTGTATGAGGGAATTATACTTAAGCTGCAGTGGCCGCTCAGTGAAAGATCATGGAGCAATGTAAGTTCTATATAAGCAGATGTTCCGGGTCTGTTTTCTACTCTATCTTTATGTTCCAACCGTATACCTGGCATACAGCGGAGATTCAATAAACATTTGTTGAAAGAATGAGTGAACTATAGCCTGAGGAGTTAGTGCAAAGAAGGTTGCATTAGATTAAAGAGGAGAAGACTTGCGAGGGGTTTTTCATGAGAAACTAGACGGAAAACAAAGGTGAAAGGTTAGAATGTGCATACCTGAACGTATGTGTGTCTACTGCTGAACCACTCACGGTGTAAGCTGGGAAGTGACCACACTTGAAGGCATCGGAAGATGAAACCCCAGAACCTAGAGAGCTGTCTATCTTAGGAAAACATACAAACTATTCTGAGGATAACGGTGAGCAAGTGTGGGTTGTAAGTAAGTGAGTAGTTTGTATATTAAGATCATTTTGGCTGAAGCAGCAAGAACTCAAAGTAAGAAAAATAGGCAGGCTTGCTGGGAGACTACGTGAGAATCTAAGTCTTTGATTAACTCTCTTGCTCCTTAGGGAAATGGTCTCAGATCTCTAGCAAAATGAGAACAGTAAAGACAAGGCAGAATTCACGGATTTAGTGAAATCCAATGCATTTGAATGAAAAGAATACACTTTGAAACTGTCACTTTACCAGAATTCCCTGGTGGTCCAGTGGTTTGGACTTGGCACTTTCACTGCCAGGACCCAGGTTCAATTCCTAATTGGGGAATTAAGATTCCATAAATTGTGCAATGTGACTGAAAAAAGAAAAGAAAAAAAATTATCACTTTACTTTTTTCTTCCAAAATTAAATCCTTCATTTGTTTTGCAAAATGTCAAGGATAATGGATGGTGTGCTTTTAAAATATTCTTATCTGGCAAGATAGAATGAGGCCAATCCCAGGTAACTAGTGACCTGTACAATTGTACAATCCTTACAATTTGGGAAGGGGGAGTTTTTATACATCTGTTAAAATGCTAAGTGTATCCCCTCTGCTCTAAGGAAGAATTGATAACATTTCTGAGCTCAGGAATTGGCAGCAGGGTTGCAAATAGGAGAATAAGTTTGAGTGGTATTTATTTATTTTTAAAATTTTACTTTATTTTACTTTACAATGCTGTATTGGTTTTGCCATACATCAACATGAATTCCCCATGGGTGTACATGAGTTCCCAATCCTGAACCCCCTCCCACCTCCCTCCCCATACCATCTCTGTGGGTCATCCTAATGCACCAGCCCCAAGCATCCTGTATCCTGCATCGAACCTAGACTGGCAATTAATTTCTTACATGATATTATACATGTTACAATGCTGTTCTCCCAAATCATCCCACCCTCTCCCTCTCCCACATAGTCCAAAAGTCTGTTCTATACATCTGTGTCTCTTGTGCTGTCTCGCATACAGGGTTATCATTAACATCTTTCTAAATTCCATATATATGTGTTAGTATACTGTATTGGTGTTTTTCTTTCTGGCTTACTTCAATCTGTATAATCGGCTCCAGTTTTATCCACCTCATTAGAACTGATTCAAATGCATTCTTTTTAATGGCTGAGTAATACTCTATTGTGTATATGTACCACAGCTTTCTTATCCGTTTATCTGCTGATGGACATCTAGGTTGCTTCCATGTCCTGGCTGTTATAAACAGTGCTGCGATGAACATTGGGGTACATGTGTCTCTTTCGATTCTGGTTTTGAGTGGTATTTAGAATAAAACATGAAAAGCCAATGATTGATTCTACATCAGGGACAGCCCATTCCTATTTTAATTATCTGAGTTCTTCAATTACAGGTTGAGTTTTTTTATTTCTAGTCCAAATAATCTTCTCATGAATCCTTTTATATTTTCCTGTGTAAATATTTCCCACATTGAAAGGATCATATTGTTTTTTCCTTGTTAACTATAAATATCTCCATCTCTTGGATGAATAAGCAAAAAAGTGTTAATGTAAAGCCATTCTTATACATATCACCTGGCACACATATTCCAGAAACAAGACACACTCCTTTTTTTTAAATAGCAGCATTCATGTCATTAGATATATATTGATTTATGGAAACACTTGGGAGAGCAGAGCTGTGTTTACGTTTTTAAATAATGGCTTCATTTTTTAAAGAAACTATCTTTCAAAGATACATGGCCCAGGGACTTCCCTGGTGGTCCTGTGGTGAAGACCTCACATTCCCAATGCAAGGGGCCTGGGTTTGACCTCTGGTCAGGAAACTAGACCCAGAATGCTTCAACGAAGAACCCACGTGCTGCAACTAACTAAGAAGTCCGAAGTACCCAAGCTGAAACTAAGACCTGGTGCTGTTAGAAGAAAAAAAAAAAAAAGATACATGCCCAAGGACAAATATTCATCTTTCAGATTTCAGTTTTAGTCAGCAGAGAGAAAGGTTGCAGCTGCTAAGTCGTCAGCTTTTGTGAGCTCTTTATTGGGATCTTGATGCTTTCCTGGAGCACAGAGGCAAGTCTCTGCTCCTGGCGCCCCTCTGCTGACCCCCTCCCCCAGCTATCTAACCTAGTCCTCTGCAGTGTCTTTGTTACAGCAAAGAGGGACTTATACTCGAGCTGTCATTACAATTACTAACTGGAAGATCCACTTTGACATAAATTAATCCTCCATCTTAGAATCCCCCCACACTTACCAATCTTCTTTGGGGGTGGGATATAGATGCCAAGTGTTTTTCTTTTCTTGTTTTTGCAGTATGGTTGAAGTACAGTATTAGGTGAGTTTCAGGTATGTAACATAGTGACTCAATATTTTTATAGATTACATTCCATTTAAACTGATATAAAAATACTGGCAATATTCCCTGGACTGTAAAATATATCCTTATAGCTTAATTACTATGACTCAGTGGCTAAACAACAACAACCTCACTCATAGTAATTTTTACCTCTTAATCTCATACCCCTATCTTGCTCCTCCCTCCAACATTTCCCCACTGGTAATGACTAGCTTGTTCTCTATATCTGCGATATAGCTGTATCTCTGTTTCTGTCTTGATATATTCATTTGTTAGTTTTATTTTTTAGGTTCCACATAAGGTGACAACATAATTATTTCATTTTGTTTTGTTTTTCTTGATTAATGGAAAAAAGGGAGCTAAATCTTACAATTTATTGTCCTGAAGACTCCTGTCCAGAAGGTTTTTGCAAAAAATGCAAAACAATCTAGAAAATGTTTAAAAAAAAAAAAAAAACTTAGAGGTGGGTTTTTTTTTTTTTTCCTTCTAAGTCAAATGAGATAGAACAACAAACTGTGTAGCTGCAGTTACCAAAATGATGGGAAAGTGAAGTTAATGTTTGGACTAACACTTGCGGGCTGAGACAGAAAGAAAGGATCGTGGTCAGAGACTATGTTCACATCCTCAAGCAAGGAGATGAATACAGGGGCAGAGACCAAGCAGAGAGATGAGATAAAGTCCCAATCAAGAAGGCAGAATCAATGAACTGTGGAAAGTAGCGACAGCTACATGGTGCCTGGCCACCAGTGAGACCTAAGATGAAAATGTAGGGTGAAAAGGAGACACCTTAGTCTGGAGACCAGGAAGGATGCCGCTTTAAAGGTTCAGGATTCAGGAAGCTCAGTCATCAATAAAGGAATAGAAGGTGTGAAATGGAGTTTAGGAGATGGATCTGAAGTCATGGGGGTAAGGCCAGCAGGGAATCTAGTGGAGGAAAATTGGAAGCACAAGGTCAGCTTCTAATATGAGTGTTTGGACCCACTATTCACTTCTAATGGCTTCTTCAAATGGGTTCTCTGGCAGAGGTACCGAAAAGGACCCTTCTTCCTGTCTGCTGGTGCCTCAGGGCACCTCTGCCCATATCTCCTAAGTCTGTCCTTCACACCAAACCACTCCCCCTTGATGTCAATGATTTGGATCTTCCTCTTGGGAGCCATTCTTATCTACAGCCTGATTCTTTTGACTTGGTTCTTTCCTACCATACTGCCTTACTTGGCCCCACTTCCACCTGTGATGGCAGTTTAGACATAGGGCCAAGATAACAGAGAGCCAGATAGGAATCATATAAGTAGATCAGAGATCCAAGAAACAAAACAGCAATCCAGGTCCTAAAAGGAGGTCCAGGACAATAGCTGGACCACAGGCAGGCCAACTGGGTTCTACTTTTCGCCCAGAATATCCTAAATCTTTCTGAATTTAGTAGGGTCCAGGGACAATAATGAGATCAGTGTCTCTGATTTGTACTAACTGACTCCAGCTCTGGGAAAGAGAACAAGTAAGATAGGAAATACTTATAACTGAATTGGTGTTTTTGTTTGACTACCCTTACTTTGGTAATGGCAGAAAGGGTGTAAATGAAAGGAAATGACTATATCCTCTGTTATACAGCCACCCAACCTCTGTCTCCAGAACTCCATACACCTAAGGACTTTCAATATAATGAGGAAACTGAGCTTAAAACTCCAATGCTCTTCTTACAAAGACAATGTTGGATGAGGGCCCATCTTACTCCAATAGTATGTATGTAGGCGTACTAAGTCGCTTCAGTTGTGTCTGACTCTTTTTGACCCTGTGGATTGTAGTCCTTCAAGTTACTCCACTAGTATAACCTCATCTTAATTACACCTGAATTGAGGTACTGGGGGTTAGGATTGCAGTATAAATTTTTAGGGGATGATTCAAGCTGTAGCAAACACTAACTTTTACAACACCTTATAGGTTACATATGCCTCCCTCAACGTCTATTATTTTGTCTAGTTTCCCCAACTAACCTTCTCATTATGCAACCCCCACCCTAACCCAGTTTACAAATAATGAAACAGAGAGATAAAGAACCTTCCAGTGATCCAACCTGCTGAATGGTGCAGAATAAGTTTCTTCAGGAAACTCTTCAGTTTCTTCAGGAAACTCATGTTCCTTGACTCTGCCTTCTGAAGATTCCACTTCCTGTTCCTGCCAAGCCTGTTAACTAGGTCAGTATATGCAGAAATAGACATTGAGTTTGAATTCAGTGTCAGGTACCACTGCAAGGAGATCAAACCAGTCAATCCTAAAGGAAATCAATCCTGAAGATTCATTGAAAGGACTGATGCTAAAGCTGAAGCTCTAATACTTTGGCCACCTGATGCAAAGAGCTAACTCATTAGAAAAGACCCTGATGCTGGGAAAGATTTAGGGAAGGAGAAAGGGACAATAGAAGATGAGATGGTTGGATGGCATCACCAACTGAATGGACATGAGTTTGAGCAAGGTCCAGGTGATGGTGAAGGACAGGGAAGCCTGGTGTGCTGCAGTCCACGGAGTCACAGAGGTGGGCACGACTGAGCACGCAACAACAACCCCATTGCCTGCCGTGGGGCCTTCAGGGAATACCCTGAGTGCTAGGCTTTTAAATAATGGCAGATCTATTAAGTCAGACAGGATTCCAGGGTTAGGGCAAAGCCAGCCACTGTATGTGAGTGACAACTATTATTACATGTCATGGTAAGAAACAGCATCCCAGAGAAGTGGCTGAGTTCCACTCCCCTCCTTCTTTCTGTTTACTGTTCTTTTTCTTCCCTTTCTTTTTCTTCTTCTCTCACTCATCTAACTCTTCTTTCTCCTCTACCCTTCCCTTACACACTTCTTCCTTGTATTCTCCCCTTTATATACACATTTTGAAATGATTGGCATATATCCTATATCTAATTACCTTCAATAAGCATTCCTTATGAAACTACCACATTAATACTTTTCTGGAATTGTCCATTTATTCTCCCCCCATCACCCATTTAATTGGATTTACATTTCAAGAGTGACCTTGTTTTATAGATAAAGAAATGTAACTCAAAGGATTGTCTGCACTGCTTATGTCAAAGTAGCTAGCTCCTTGTTTTGCAACATTCTAAGCAAACCCAGTTCTCCCTCTCAGTGCACCGGTGCTGGTAAGAAAGGAATATATGGCATGTGACCCCAAAGGCAAAGGCAACAAAAGCAACAATAAAGAAGTGATGCTACATCAAACTAAGAAGCTTCTACACAGCAAAGAAAGTTACGAACAAAATGAAAAAGCAACCTACAGAACAGGAGAAAATATCTGTAAACTACATATCTGATGAGAAATTATACAAATTATATACAGAACCAAATTATATACAACTCAATAGGAAAACAACAACAATAAAACAAAAAACCACAACATTCTGAAAAATGATCAGAGGGCCTGGATAGACAAGCTTCCAAAGAAGATGTACAAATAGTCAACAGGTACATGAGAAGATGCTCACCATTACTAATGATCAGGGAAGTGCAAATCAAAACCATAATGAGATATCATCTGCAGTTCAGTTCAGTTCAGTCACTCAGTCGTGTCCGATTCTTTGCGACCCCATAAATCGCAGCATGCCAGGCCTCCCTGTCCATCACCAATTCCCAGAGTTCACTCAGACTTGCATCCATTGAGTCAGTGATGCCATCCAGCCATCTCATCCTCGGTCGTCCCCTTCTCCTTCTGCCCCCAGTCCCTCCCAGCATCAGAGTCTTTTCCAATGAGTCAACTCTTCGCATGAGGTGGCCAAAGTACTGGGGTTTCAGCTTCAGTATCATTCCTTCCAAAGAAATCCCAGGGCTGATCTCCTTCAGAATGGACTGGTTGGATCTCCTTGCAGTCCAAGGGACTCTCAAGAGTCTTCTCCAACACCACAGTTCAAAAACATCAATTCTTCAACACTCAGCTTTCTTCACAGTCCAACTCTCACATCCATACATGACTACTGGAAAAACCATAGCCTTGACTAGATGGACCTTAGTCGGCAAAGTAATGTTTCTGCTTTTCAATATGCTACCTATATGATATCATCTTACATGCCTTAAAATGGCTCTCTTAAAAAAAGACAAGAGACAACAAGTGTTAGTGAGAATGTGGAGAAAAGGGAAAAATCAAAGTGCCCATCAGTAGATAAATGGGTAAAGAAATGTAATATCACACACACACACACACACACACACACACACACACACATATTTTTTTCAGCCATGAGAAAGAAGGAAATCCTGCCATGTGGCTGGGTAACATGGATGGACTTTGAGGACATTATACTAAATGAAATATGTCAAATAGAAAGACAAATACCACGTGGTATCACTTACAGGTGGAATCAAAAAAATAAACAGAATGTTAGTCACTAAGTCATGTCCAATTCTTCGTGACCTCACAGAGTGCAGCCCCCCAAGCTCTTCTGTCCATGGAATTCTTCAGGCAATAATACTAGAGTTGATTGCCATTCCCTTCTCCAAGGGATCTTCCTGACCCAGGGATCAAACTTGTGTATCCTTCATTGCAGGCATATTCTTTACTGACTGAGTCACCGGAGAGAAATAGAAAGTAAGCAAATTGTTATCAGGGACTGGGGTGTGCAGGAAATAGGGAAATGCTGATAAAAGGGGTACAGACTGTAAGCTAGAAGGTGAATAAGTTCTAAAGACAATGAAAAACATGATGATTTTAGTTGATAACACTGTATCAGAAAGAAGAAAAAGAGATTAAGACTGGGAATCATAAAGCTACATGATACACATTTTAGCATCATTTCTGAGATTACTGCCTTTCAGGAGACAGAAGGACCTGTAGAGAAAAGATGTGGAGTTGTCTCAATATCTTCCTTGCTTGCCCCCAGGCACCAGAATACATTCCTAGCAGTTTATGTGTACCATTAAGAGCAAGTGACACCACATGAAAGCTAGTCCCAAAGGAATTAATTCGCCAGACACTGCTGACACCTCAGTGGGGACGAAACTCCCTGCCTGCCATCGTGAACGCGACCCCACTGCCTTCTGGGGAGACGTTTGGGCTGCAGTGTTTTCTCCAGGAGAGAGCAAGAAACTGGGCAGCGGTCTCTAGTCCTCAGCGATTTCCCTCTGCAGCCAATAAAGCTGCCTTAAAACTCAGTGAAAACTGACTGGAAACACTGTAAGGAAGAATGAACTCTTCCTGTAAAATAAAAAGACGCATCTTCTGCTATTACCGGAAGTACACTAAAAGCATCACTTTTTTTCCCCCACTGTCTTGGAAATTTATTGAATACAATCGTTGTAGTGAACAGAACATAATCAGCCTCACCTCATTTCTTAAGAACAATGCGATTATCCTTCCTATTTTAGTGTTTCAATGGCTCTTCAATATTTAAAGTGATGTATAATCAGCTGTGAAATCAACTATAGACTTCCAGCACATAATAAAGAAAAGAAAATGCTGGGACAATTCATCATTTCAAGTATTCATATGATACAATTTACTTCAGGGTGTACTATTGCTTTCCAATATTTCATCTTTTGCTATCAGAATATAGGCTAGTCTTAAGCATAATTCTGGCTAGATGCTATAGTTTATCATGAAGAATTATTTTATTTTTAGTGTGATTTAGCATTGAGATAATCTTATTTTTTCAAGCCAGCTATATTTCATTTGGGAGATTAGTTTTTTCTTTATCTTGCTCAGGAATATACTTTTCAGGAACGTGGTTCTTTAAAATGTGGAAAGTGTAATATAATTGCAATCGAGTCTGAAAGTATACAGCTAAGAGATATGGAAAAAGACAGGAAGGATTATTAGATTGATTGTGTTTCTAAAATTTTAGATCTGGAAGCAACTTGTGACTTATTTAGTTGGAAGAAATAGTTTTGTTAATGAGGTTACAGTCTCAGATTAAGGATGATTCTTTGGGTCCATGGCTGGTCAATGGCCAAGGGATTCATCCAGATAACCTTGAATCCATCCAGATAACCTAAATGGTCCAAATATGCCCTTCTGATAAATAATACACCTTAGAAGTGTGACCTCTCTCTGCCTCCTCCCAGCATCTCATAAGTCAGTTCATTCATCTGATAGGCAACCCTGACTGTTGGAGTTCTCCCTAAGAAAGTCTGATTCTCATCTCATGTAAATCACCCACTGGTCCAAGTTATGGAGAAACACAGAGAAAGTGTCATCCACATACCCCATTGACACTGTTCGCATATTTAAAGAGAGAGAACTTGTCCCACATTCTCAAAGAAACTACTTATTCATCACTTATGTGATTATTTTCAGCAGGAGTTGGCTGAAACACTCCTGACTTCTGATCCCCTCCTACATTCTAGGCACCCAAAGTCACCAAGAGTGAGTAAGAATGAATAATACCCAATTGCTTCAATCCTGCCTTCTCTTTTGAATTTCCCTAACTCAGAATAGAGAGGCTGCAGTCTTTTCTCATCCAGAAAAATAAAATTAAATAATATTTTAAAGTTTCCATATCTGAGTAGGTCAAAGATTGAGTTTCCACAGTGCTACCTATTGTTGGGGATGGAGAGGGGAGTAATTGCAAGATTTCAGTATTGTGAAGCCTAGGGATCTAAAATAATTTTTGCATGTACTCCAACAAATCTCATTTCTATTTGAGCCATCATAGCATCAGCGAATTCTGTCCCTGATTCTGATGAACTTCTCACATCATTCCCAGTAATTTAATCAATCCACCAATTAGAGAAGGAATGATCAGAATTTCAAGACCAAAAGATCATTAAATATATGAACATGAGACTCTGGACAGTCACCCTTGCTGGCATCTCACTAGAAGATGAGAATAAAAACTACCATTTATGAAACACTTCATAAATTATCTCCTTTGGGCTTCACAACAACCTACATTTGGAGAATAAATAGGCTGGAAGAGCTTAAATAACTCACAGAAGGTAAAATATGGCAGAATCGTGATTCTAAACAGGGTTTCAGATGCCAGGTCTTCTGTTTTAATGGCTACCAAGAAAGAGCGAATAAAGCAGAGCCCCAGCTGGGGAAACAGAACATGGTCAAAGTGGGTTGATACAGGAGAGAAGTTTATGAAGAAGCAAAGGACAGTAGAAGAGGCTACGAGAGCAACATCTAAGTCAAGTATTAAGACAATTTACCCTAGCCTCAGCTCAGCTTTTCAGCAGAGCATCATGGCAAGCATGTGAATTCCAGGGTCAAGTTTGTCTTGATCCCTAGCTTGATTCTATCTTCTTTTGGATGAAGAATCTTGGATAAGTTGAAGTTTTTTCCTCACCTGTGAAGTGAGGGCATAAAACTGTCATGTCTGATGAAATAAACTATGTTAAATATTTAATACATAGCTAGTGCAACATAGATTGGAGGCAAATGTTAGCATTTAGTTCTTTACTCACCTAGGCATGAAATGTTTTCCCTCCCTTTATTTCTCCTTCTGTCTCAGAAACTCTATCTTCTTTCCCTGCCTTCATTTCTTCCACTAATTTCTAAGTACTTGTTATGTACAATGAGCTGTACAGATACTGGAGATGCAGATAATGATATTTAAAAATAGTCTCTGATCTTAAGATGCTCTCAATGTAAGTGGGAGGGTAGTCAGCAGAAAAATGGCAGCAGTTTATAGTAAATTTCAAGTAGAAGTTTTAATGATAAGAAAGTTTTCAATTTACTTTAGAAATATTAAGTGTATGCTCAGTTGCTCAGTCATGTCTGACTCTTTGAGACCGCATGGGCTGTAGCCCACCAGGTTCCTCTGTCCATGGAATTCTCAGGCAAGACTACTGGAGGGGGTTGCCCTTTCCTTCTTCAGGGGATCTTTCCAACCCAGGGATCAAACCTGCATCTTCTGTGTCTCCTGCACTGGCCAGCAGATTCTTTACTACCACCCTACCTGGGAAGCTCTAAGAAAGCTTTCAAAGGAAAACAAAACAAAACAAAACAACTCTTGAGCTGGTTTTGAAAGAATGAATAGGAGCTTTCCCTGTAGACAAAGGTGTTTACAACAAAGACAGAGCTTTGTTCAAAGTCAGAGACTCAGCACAACATAACAGTTTCCAGCAGACCAGAGTGATTAGATAAAGCTGAATAAAACAAACCAGAAGAGCACAGAACAAAACAGCACAGAATGAAAGTAGTGGGAAGTGGCAAGAGATGAAGCAAGACTGCAGGTTGTGCCAAGACCAGCATTTGTTATAGGATGATAAGTTGGGATAATAATTAAGGCTCCCCCACCTCCCTCCTATGGGTCTGCACAGACATCGCACCCATGAGTGTCCCTGCCCAATAAAAGGGTTATTTTAGTAGGAAAAACACAACACACACATACACACACACACACATATTCAAAGTCAGTGCCCACTTTTGATTTTCCAAATAGTCTTTTGATGAAATCCATGGCATAACTAAGTTTTGGAAGCCAAGGTTTTATTTTCAAGAAATGTTTACAATTTGGGGGTTTCATAAACACTGAAAGACTCTTGGACATAAAATTCTCATTTCATCTAACAGACAGTGAAGAACACTTGATGGAAAAGAGTTGCTCTTCTCATCTTAAATTATATAAAGCTCTCATAGGCAAGAGAAAGGGAAAAAAATATGAAAAGATGCAAAAGCCTAGATATGGGTCTCTAAAAGAGACCTGAGCCCAAATCCTTCTTTCTACGTTTTGACCTATGGAATGAGCAAGATGATAGAACTGCAAATTATAGAATATAGAAATGGATTTGAGATTGTAATGAGCAAAGCTCACTTGGCTCGTAGGGGTTAGGGTTGGCCACAAATCTGGCAAAATTTCTCTGCAGAGATGGGAGTCAATAATGTGCTATGGCATATGGCAGAAAAGAGGGTCTAAACTAGACTTTTAAATGTACAGGAGGTTGGAGAAGAGAATGCTCAAGTGCCCAAGTCTTTAGGAAGGGTGCAGAAGCTAGCTGAGAGAGAGACAGCAAGTAGGCTGAGTGTCCTCAGGGTGAAGAGAGATGGATTAAGGAAAAGCACTGTGGACCAATAGTTGGGGACCAAGAAGGACATAAATAAAATTAGCAGATAGCAAAGTGGATAGACGTCAACAAAGCAAGACCACAAGCCCCAACATGTGTATGATTGGCATGGCTGAAACCCTGAAGTTTGAAGTTTAGATTAATCAAGAGACATGATTAAGAGCAGATAAAAACCCCCAACTTGACTGAGAAAACTCTACAATGTTTGGGTTTTCCTAAACTGATTGAGGCTAAATTTTCCTAAGTAAATTAGATTCACTTATTAACAATAAATCTTAAATTTATGTTTGCCCACTCTCTCCTCCTACTAGGAGTCACAGAAGAAGAATGCCTATAGCAACAGTGTAAAGAAAGACTTAAATGATGTAGATAAGGTTTGGGTGGATGAAGAGATAAATGGATTGGTGGGTGGATGAGTGGATGTATGGATAAGTAGATGGGGAATCAGAAAAGAAGACTTCACACTAGGTTGAAAGCTATTTTCCCCATTTTTCCCGAGCATTTATGCAGAAATACCTGGTGTGTACAAAACATATTTGCCTAAAACCTTTTTTATTATGTGCACACAATCAAGCTTTATCATCTCTCTTGACAGAATCTGAGCTTCTGATGGCAGAATAGTTATTCTGGGTAAATTTACATCTTTCTCCTTTGGCATGTTGCTTTTCCCCAGTCGTCTTTGTTTGAACCTCTGTTGCAGGTTAATGGATGCTAAGCCCATTTCAGAACATAAAATCTGCCATGTCTTCATAACTTATCATGTGTAACTGGGCACACCCCTTCTTAAAAAGATTAAGCAGTCTGCATTATGCTCATATCAAGGACAATTACTTTTTCAAACTTTCAGTTTTATACCTCCAAACACCATTAGATTAGAAATAACAGCCCTCACACAGACAAATAAAATGAGGAGCAGGAGACAGGTGTAACTTGGGCATTTGTACCGTGATTGACAGATTCTGGACAAGAGGTTGTTACTGTTCAGTGGCGCAGTCTGACTCTTTGCAAGCTCATGGACTGTAGCACACCACGCTTTCCTATCCTTCGCTATCTCTCAAAGTGAACATGAGCGTGAAAGTCCCTCAGTCGTGCCTGACTCTTTGTGACCCCATGGACTGTACAGTCCCATGGGATTCTCCAGGCCAGAATACTGAAGTGGGTAGCCTTTCCCTTCTCCAGGAGATCTTCCTAACCCAGGGATCGAACCCAGGTGTCCCGCATTGCAGGCGGATTCTTTGCCAGCTGAGCTAATCAGGGCAGCCCAAACAGTCTCTCAGAGTTCTATCTGAGAACTATCTCTCAAAGTTCACTCAAATTCATGTCCATTGAGTCAGTGATGCTATCTAACCGTCTCATCCTCTGCCACTCCTTTCTTCTCCTGCCCTCGATCTTTCCCAGCATTAGGGTCTCTTCCAATGAGTTGCCTCTTTGCATCAGAAGTGAGTTCGGGTATAGACAAGGATAGAGCTCGCTCTGTGAACTAGACAATGTCTATCTTTGGGAAAACTTATTTGTAAACATTCTTGGACTCCAGCCTCTTTCCCTGGGTTTATTTATCTTCCAGAAGAAGAATTTCTACTGGTGTCATCCCCTGACTACATATTCTCTTGGGCTTTGACCTACTTATTTTTGTCAGAATTTGATCTCTTACATTGTTGAAAAGCATGTCTTTTCAACCTACTGAATTGTAGTCATCATTATTTCTCCCATCATTCCTGAACTCACCTCAGGCCCTGTTCCAAACCATCCCCTGCCCTTCAGGCAGGATTTGCATTAGTGCTGATTTGGCAGAAGCTTTCTTGCCCTCTCTTGGAGCCCAAAACAACAGCCATGGGACAGATGTATGATGAGAATTTTTAAGTGAGTTTCACCAGGGTAAACTCAACAAGCAAAGGGGTATTGAGTACTGTGGGCAGGGGAAGGGATCTTTCTCTGAGAACAATCAAAGCTAAAAATATCAGAGGAAGATATATCAAAATGTAGAGTAGAAATACACATTGTTGATCTTCCAATGTATCTCCATCTCACCCTGGGCTTGGCTCTTTTTCTGTGCATGTAAACAGAGTTTGCAAAATACCTGCAGCATTTTGAAGGCATTGCATTGCATTTGTGGTACAATGTCCATATCCAAGTAAATTAAGGCATAGAAAAGCTTTTAAAGGAGAGAGTTTTCAAATATTGAAAAGGAAACCCACTTTGTGGTTATCTAATATTTAAAAGTCTCTTAGAGGAGAATTGAGGTGTGGTAGAGCATTACATCATCAACTATCTATGGGAGGGTACCAGTTTTATTTAGTTATTCCTCCAGTTTTATGTTTGGAAAATACAATCAAAGTCAGGGAATTTCTCTCATAACAATCATGGCCGTCAGAGCCCTTTCCCTTTATTCTAAATGTTTCTAAACTCATTCTTCTCAAATGAGGGAAGTTTCTACTTGTCTCATCGCTGATGAGAAACAGATGCCCAGGAACGGGTAGAAGTCCATGGAACCCCTCTGCTCTCATTTGTTTCCTCATTCTACATCCTTACCAGCTCATGAAAGATGAGGCTGCCTCCGCCCCTAGCACTCACCCTGGACATATAAGCATCCTCTATCCTCCAGTGGAGGGAGATCAGCAATCATGGCTGGGAGTAGTCTTCCCATTTTACAGATGGGGATATGAAAAGTCAGAAAGGTTGAGTCATTTAAATGATAATCATATAGACAGTGAGCCACAGATACAGGAGTCCTTGATTCAATGCTAAGTGTTGCTCCATGAAAGAAAGTCATTATTGGAAAATACATTTGTTTAATGCTGCTTACTCTCTTTACAATACGCATTAAAGAAGCAAATGGGAGTTCCAAGAAACCCTGCAGAAAAAACACCTGATTGAATTTTGTTCCCCGGATATGTTTCATCAGGAGCCACTTAACAATATCCAAACTGTGGAGAAGACGCTGTTACCCTACTTGTCTGACTGATAAGTGAAAAATACTACCTCTGTAGATTTTCCACCTAGATCTATGTCCTCTTGAAGAGTCAGATAGACTAAAGCATATTACTTTGGAAATAAACCTTGACTATTCATTGGAAAGACTTATCCTGAAGGTGAAGTTCCAATACTGTGGTCACCTCATTAGAACAGCTGGCTTACTGGAGAAGACCTTGATTCTGGAAAAGATCAGAGGCAAAAGGAAAAGAGGGTGGCAGAGGATGAGATGGTTGGATAGCATCACCAACTCAATGCACATGAATTTGAGTAAACTCTAAGAGATAGTAAAGGACAGAGGAGACTGGTGTGCTGCAGTCCATGGGATCACAAACAGTCCGACAAAACTTAGAAACTGAACAATAAAACATTACTTTTCACTAGTCTCTCTTCTGACCCCATCATATTTAGAAACAAAAATGTGTGATGATTGGATATTGCCCCAAATTGCTTTTAAAAACCAAATCCTAAAACTAAAAAGACTACTAGAGTCTGACACCATGCACTGATCACTGCATTGAGGTGTCCTCTATCCGTTACCCAGTTCCAAAGGTTCACCCACGTTTTAGTTATTTGTTACAGCGGCACCACAGGTCGTGCTAGTAGTCAAGAACCCGCCTGCCACTGCAGGAGATATAAGAGACTCAGGTTAGACTCCTGGGTCAGGAAGATCCCCAGGAGGAGGGCATGGCAACCTACTTCAGTATTCTTGCCCGGAGAATCCCATGGACAACACCAAAGCCCTTGGTACCAATTACTATATTAGTCTGTTTGGGCTGCTTTACCAGATACCATAGATTGGGTAGTTTAAACAACAGAAATTTATTTCTCACAGTCCTGGCAGCTGGAAGTCAACAATCAGAGTGCGGGCATAGTGAAAGCCTTCTTCCTGACTTGTAGATTACTGCATTTCTGTTGTGTCTTTACATGGTGGAGAAAAAGAGGTTCACTCCCTTCAATTTCCTACAAAGGCAACAATCCCATCACGGTGGCTCCACCCTCACACACTTGTTTTGCTGTTGCTGTTCAGTCACTAAGTCTTCTCCAACTTTTTGTGACCCCATGGACTACAGCACACCAGGCTCACCTGTCCTTCACCATCTCCTGGAGCTTGCTCAGATTCATGTCCATTGATTTGGTAATGCTATCTAACCATCTCATCCTCTGATGCCCCCTTCTCCTTTTGCCAGCCTTAGGGCATTTTTCAATGAGCCAGCTCTTTGCATGAGGTGGCCAAAGTATTGGGGCTTTAACATCAGTTCTTCCAATGAATACTCAGAGTTGATTTCCGTTAGGATTGACTCATTTGATTTCCAAGGGTTTCCCTGGTGGCTCAGGGATAAAGCATCCACCTGCAATGCAGGAGACATAAGAGACGCAGGTTGATCTCTGGGTCAGGAAGATCCCCTGGAGAATTTAATGACAACCCACTCAGTATTCTTGACTGGAAAACCCCATGGGCAGGGGAACCTGCTGGCTACAGTCCATGTGGTTACAAAACAGTCAGACATGACTGAGCACACATACCTCTTTATCATCTTATCTAAACCTAATTAGCTCCCGAAGACTCCACCTCCAAATACCACAATATTGGGATTTAGTGTTTTGAAGAGACATAAACATTTAGTCCATAGAAATGGCCTATTAAAAGAATTAAAAACTATCAATAAGCAGTTAAAAGATAAGCATGAGAAGCAGAGGGTTTCTTCACAGTTTAAGAAGTCCTTATCTTCTCAGTGGAAGAACAGACACAGCACAGAAGAAAATATAGGATTTGATAGTCATCGCCGAGTGCTCCAGGGACATTGGCTGAATCAAGACAGGTCAGTTTTACTAACATAAAGATCCTGATAAAATCTGGGCCTTGAGAAATGGAATGGGAAGGCATCTCTACAGATGATCTTAAGGATTTCAGCTTTCTGACCTCACCTGGTCCATCAGTGTCTCCAGAATTGACACAGCCCTCCCTGGTAAGAGCAAGAATTTCCCCTGTGCACGAAGATATTGCAAAAGCTTTTCCCCAGCAAAGCAATAAGATCCCCTCTCTGGAGCTGCCTGTCTGTTCTTTTGGATCATGGACCAATAACTGAGAATAAATCCCACAATATCAGGCTCAGCTGGGGATTTGCTAGGTCTGATAGAAACAAAAGATGCTATACCTTCCTTACAAAAGCTGCAAACGTCACCTAGCAAACACCGAGGATCCAGGGACGCACTCCTGGAACTGGAGTTTAAGAGTGCTTGATTGCCTGTTGGCACGTGACCCTATGGACTGGACAAACATAAATTCATCGTCTTGAAGCATCTTTTATGACATGTGGTTTAACACTTTGGTGAAAAGTAAAAGTGAAAGGATTAGTCGCTCAGTCATGTCTGACTCTTTGTGACCCTATGGACTATAGCCTGCAAGGCTCTTCCGTTCATAGAATTCTTTAGGCAAGAATACAGGAGTGGGTAGCCTTTCCTTCTCTAAGGGATCTTCCCCACCCAGGAACTGAACCGGGTTTCCTGCATTGCAGGCAGATTCTTTACCGTATAGGGCAAACTCACTATTGTACATCTCTGAAGCCTAGAAGTGATGGCCTATCCTGAACAAAATAGGATGACCTGAGTTACTGTGACCAACAGTAGAGGAACAGAGAAGCTAAGAGAAGTGGGCATAGCAAAATGATCATGTCAAGTGAAGGTAGAAGGTCCACCAGAAAAGTATACTCCATGAAAGGAGTATGAAAGCTTCAGATCCATTCATCAAGACAATCAGGACTGTGCTTGTGAGAGAGGCCATAGCATTTCTAAGAGTTTTCTTGGTAGCTCTCCTCTAAAGAGCAGAGTGGGTATTCAAAGAGTCATGGCAGAGCAGGGTTTATCAATATTCATGGAGATGGTGGCCTCACTATCTTAGGCTTTAGCATTAGGGGCTGTAGTTTCCATTACAACCCATGAGGATGAAGGAAGGTAGCCTGACATAGAGGGAATCTTAAACAGTTGGAGGTGATGATAGTGGGAAAGGCTGCAGTACGGAATGTGGCAAGTCATTGCGGATGAGTCCAGATGCTGACCCCTAAAGTTCTAAGGCAAGGACATGCCATCTGCAGCAATTCAATCAAGAAAGTACTCTTGACCCATTACAGCATGCCAAAGGAGACGAAGCACATAGTTATGAGACACTAGTAATCACACACCCAGGCTGCCTATTATGAGTAGATTCTATCAGTCCTATTTATATAAAAGTTGGGAAATCCATAACTTTAGGATCTAGCAGCAGTTCATTGTATGATGAAACTACGTCTAGGACTAAGACCAAGTAGAATCAAATGCAATGAAAAAGCTTCATGGCCATGTGAGCCAGACCCACTGATACATAGCACAATAGCATCGTTACTGCACCCAGCTCACACCTGTAATTTTGTGTGGCTGGGCGGTGGCGGGGGCGGGGGGGGGGTTCTTCCTTGGTGGCTCAGATAACAAAAAATCTGTCTGCAGTGCAGGAGACCTTGGTTCAACCCCTGGGTGGGGAAGATCCCCTGGAGAAAGGAATGGCTACACATTCTAGCATTCTTGCCTGGAGAATTTCATGGACAAAAGAGTCTAATTCATGGGATTAGAAAGAGTCAGACATGATTGATTGAGTGTGTGTGTGTGTGAGAGAGAGAGAGGGAGCAGGTATCATATGACCACCAGAAAGAAGAGGAAACTACTCAAACTTGGTTGATGTATATGTCAGTTTGGGATGTTCATGCAAATCAAAAACAGATGGTGGTTGCCTTAAACATTAAGACACAGCACTGGAAGACAAGAGAGATATATTTTTTCCCAGTGGATAGAAGTAAGAAAGCTGAACTTGGTTGTCCCTTGTGTGAGAGCAGAAATAGCCTAAGGTGAGAATACATATATAGATTTATGGGTGGAAGTCAATGGCCTCCCAGCCGGATAGAAATCTAAAAGGAAAGACAATTGACTTGATAGAATGTTAAAGTAGCTTAGTGAAGACACAGTTGTGACACCTGCTTAGAGATGTTGCTCTGGAAGTTTGGGATGCCATTACTCAAAACAGAGTGCTGGCACAGAGAAATTTGTAAGTCTTGTTTTCCTAGTCAGAAAGGAAGGTGGGTCCAAGAACCAAGGAATGAAAGCAGCAATGTTCACACATATCTTCACTCTCAGGATTCCCAGGGCTCATTTGGGCTCCTTGTCCCCCAGGTGCTATACACTCTGGAGTTAGCATTCCCAGTCCCCAAAGGAGCCACATTTTTACCATGGACCACCGGCTAAAATGACAGAATGATCTCTGTTCATCTCAAAGGCAAACCATTCAATACCACAGTAATCCAAGTCTATGCCCCAAACAGTAACGCTGAAGAAGCTGAAGTTGAATGGTTTTATGAAGACCTACAAGACCTTTTAGAACTAACCACCCAAAAAAGATGTCCTTTTCTATATAGCGGACTGGAATGCAAAAGTAGGAAGTCAAGAAACACCTGGACTAACAGGCAAATTTGGCCTTGGAATGTGGAATGAAGCAGGGCAAAGACTAATAGAGTTTTGCCAAGAAAATACACTGGTCATAGCAAACACCCTCTTCCAACAACACAAGAGAAGACTCCACACATGGACATCACCAGATGGTCAACATCGAAATCAGATTGATTATATTCTTTGCAGCCAAAGATGGAGAAGCTCTATACAGTCAACAAAAACAAGACCAGGAGTTGACTGTGGCTCAGATCATGAACTCCTTATTACCAAATTCAGACTCAACTTGAAGAAAGTAGGGAAAACCACTAACCATTCAGGTACGACCTAAATCAAAACCCTTATGATTATACAGTGGAAGTGAGAAATAGATGTAAGGGCCTAGATCTGATAGATAGAGTGCCTGATGAACTATGGAATGAGGTTCGTCACATTGTACAGGAGACAGGGATCAAGACCATCCCCATGGAAAAGAAATGCAAAAAAGCAAAATGGCTGTCTGGGGAGGCCTTACAAATAGCTGAGAAAAGAAGAGAAGTAAAAGAAAAAAGAGAGAGAAAAAAAGATATACCCATTTGAATGCAGAGTTCCAAAGAATAGCAAGGAGAGCTAAGAAAGCCTTCTTCAGCGATCAATGCAAAAAATAGAGGAAAACAACAGAATGGGAAAGACTAGAGATCTCTTCAAGAAAATTAGAAATACCAAGGGAAGATTTCATGCAAAGATGGGCTTGATAAAGGACAGAAATGGTATGGACCTAACAGAAGCAGAAGATATTAAGAAAAGGTGGCAAGAATACATAGAAGAACTGTACAAAAAAAGATCTTCATGACTCGGATAATCACGATGGTTTGATCACTCATCTAGAGCCAGACATCCTGGAATGTGAAGTCAAGTGGGCCTTAGAAAGCATCACTACAAACAAAGCTAGTGGAGGTGATGGAATTCCAGTTGAGTTATTTCAAATCCTGAAAGATGATGCTGTGAAAGTGCTGCACTCAATATGCCAGCAAATTTGGAAAACTCAGCAGTGGCCTCAGGACTGGAAAAGGTCAGTTTTCACTCCAATTCCAAAGAAAGGCAATGCCAAAGAATGTGCAAACTATCGCACAATTGCACTCATCTCACATGCTAGTAAAGTAATGCTTAAAATTCTCCAAGCCAGGCTTCAGCAATACGTGAACTGTGAACTCCCTGATGTTCAAGCTGGTTTTAGAAAAGGCAGAGGAACCAGAGATCAAATTGCCAACATCCGCTGGATCATGGAAAAAGCAAGAGACTTCCAGAGAAATATCTATTTCTGCTTTATTGACTATGCCAAAGACTTTGACTGTGTGGATCACAATAAACTGTGGAAAATTCTGAAAGAGATGGGAATACCAGACCACCTGACCTGCCTCTTGAGAAATCTGTGTGCAGGTTAGGAAGCAGCAGTTAGAACTGGACATGGAACAACAGACTGGTTCCAAATAGGAAAAGGAGTATGTCAAGGCTGTATATTGTCACCCTGCTTATTTAACTTTTATGCAGAGTACATCATGAGAAATGCTGGACTGGAAGAAACACAAGCTGGAATCAAGACCGGGAGAAATAACAATAACCTCAGATATGCAGATGACACTACCCTTATGGTAGAAAGTGAAGAGGAACTAAAAGCTTCTTGATGAAAGTGAAAGAGGAGAGTGAAAAAGTTGGCTTAAAGTTCAACATTCAGAAAATGAAGATCATGGCATCTGGTCCCATCAGTTCATGGGAAATAGATGGGGAAACAGTGGAAACATTGTCAGACTTTATTTTTGTGAGCTCCAGAGTCACTGCAGATGGTGACTGCAGCCATGAAATTAAAAGATGCTTACTCCTTGGAAGAAAAGTTATGACCAACCTAGATAGCATATGCAAAAGCAGAGACATTACTTTGCCAACTAAGGTCCGTCTAGTCAAGGCTATGGTTTTTCCAGTAGTCATGTATGTATGTGAAAGTTGGACTGTGAAGAAGGCTGAGCACCAAAGAATTGATGCTTTTGAACTGTGGTGTTGGAGAAGACTCTTGAGAGTCCCTTGGACTGCAAGGAGATCCAACCAGTCCATTCTGAAGGAGATTAGCCCGGGGATTTCTTTGGAAGGAATGATGCTAAAGCTGAAACTCCAGTATTTTGGCCACCTCATGCGAAGAGTTGACTCATTGGAAAAGACTTTGTTGCTGGGAGGGATTGAGGAAAGGAGGAGAAGGGGACGGCAGAGGATGAGATGGCTGGATGGCATGACGGACTTGATGGAGGTGAGTCTGAGTGAACTCTGGGAGTTGGTGATGGACAGGGAGGCCTGGTGTGCTGCAATTCATTGGGTCGCAAAGAGTTGGACACGACTGAGTGACTGAACTGAATTGAACAGGCTTTGGTGATTGTCTGGGAACTTTAGCATTCCTTAGGCCCAAAGTGACCTACTGGCAGGAAGATGAATCATCATCTTCCCAGTGTTCATTAACTCAGATCAGTAAGAAGAGGTGTTTTTGCTTTCCAACTATGTGTAAAGGAAGAATATATGGAAAGCATCTTGCTACTCCTTGCTTTTATATGTGTGCATGGACGCTTGGGGCAACCTTGACCTAATGACCCCTAGTGGCTAAGGTGGTAAAGAATCTGCCTGCAGTGCAGGAGACCTGGGTTTGATCCCTGGGTTAAGGAAGCATCCCAGGAGAAAGGAATAGCCATCCACTCTAGTATTTTTGCCTGGAGAATTCCTTGGACAGAGGAGCCTGGCAGACTACAGTCCATGGGATTGCAAAGAGTAGAACATGACTGATAGACTTTCACTTTTGGCCTGATGAAGAGTTTCCCTCCTTGAGGAATGATTGTCTCAGTTACACCACCGGGTAAGCCAGCAAGAACCTGCAGAGGTGATTACTGAGGGTGAGGGGCATTTAGAATGGATAACACAAGGAGAAGACAAAGAGTACCGGTTGCAACCTCGTGACCAACTGTAGCAATGGTGACTGCCATTCATCCCACTCATGTTCCTCTTCTTAGTATCTGTGTGCCGTGGGGGAGTTGTTCCCCATACGTGGATGAGGAAGTCAATCTGTGCAGCACGAGGGATGGACTAGAGCTGACACTTAGCGTGCTGCTCAACTCCATTTTCACAAGAAGACTCATAGCAAGGGGTCTAGTGAGCTGACAGCCTTTAATAGTTGCCACAGCTTCAGGATCCATTGCTGAATTCACTCTGAGGCTACCCTATCAGAGGAGAGCTCCAGCCATGATGGTGTGTGGCAGGACCATGATTGTGGACATTTCCAGCCCAATATGGGGCTCATCCAATAAGTAATCTTTACTCTGTGATTTCCCTCACCCTAGACAAGGCTTTCTGCTCTGACATCTAAGGGTGTACCTACCCACCTTCCTTCCTTCCCTCCCTTCTTTCCCAGACAACAGACTTACATCACCATCAGGATTCTTGCTCCACCAGTTCCTGCTCCATTGCCCACATTGCCCACTTTATTTTCAATGTATCTCTTGCTTTGATTAATTTTTAAAATATATCTTTCTTTTTTTTCCTAAATATTTTATCATGCAGGCATATCTGGTTTTATTCTGTTCTGCCTTATTGCACTTAGCAGGTATCATGTCTTTTACAAATTGGAACTTTGTGGCAACATGCATCAAGCAAGAGTATTGGTATCATTTTCCCCATATAAAATTTTATCGAGTATATCAAAAGTGTTAAAAAAAAAAAAAGTGTTAGTCACTCAGCCATGTCTGACTCTTTGCGACCCCGTGGACTGTAGCCTGCCAGGTTCCTCTGTTCATGGGCTTCTCGTGACAAGAATATTAGAGTGGGTTACCATTTCCTTCTCCAAAGGATCTTCCCAACCCAGGGATCGAACCCAGGTCTCCTGCATTGCAAACAGTTTCTTTACCGTCTGATCCACCAGGGAAGCCCTGGTACACCAAAACTCTCCATTAAAGCATAATGTACTATAATATCATGCTATAATATCAACTTTATATTATAGATTAGATTGTATAGATTAGCACTATAATATAGACTTTTAGATTAGACATAGATTAGATTATAGTGTAGATTAGTACTATAATAGAGACTTATATTGGAGAAGGCAATGGCACCCTACTCCAGTACTCTTGCCTGGAAAATCCCATGGACAGATGAGCCTGGTAGGCTGCAGTCCATGGGGTTGCTGAGAGTTGGGCACGACTCAGTGACTTCAATTTCACTTTTCACTTTCATGCATTGGAGAAGGAAATGGCAACCCACTCCAGTGTTCTTGCCTGGAGAATCCCAGGGACGGGGGAGCCTGGTGGGCTGCCGTCTATGGGGTCGCACAGAGTCGGACAGGACTGAAGCGACTTAGCAGCAGCAGCAGCAGAGACTTATATTATAGATTAGATTTATATTATAGATTAGATTATAGTGTAGGTTAGCACTATGATAGAGACTTATATTTAGATTAGATTTATATTATAGATTAGATTATAGCATAGATTAGTACTATAATAGAGACTTTATATTACAGAGTGCAGCCCACACTGTTCTAGTATATGGGAAGTTAGGAATGGCTTCTTGGAGGAAGTGAGCTTTTTTCTCAAGTAAGTCACTATACTTTTGCAACTGCAGAAATCTGGTTTCAATATTTTGATATGCTGTGGGGCACAAACCTTTTTGGTGGTCATGGGTGTTTTGAACACCCTCTGTTCTGAATGACTGCTTGTCTTGTGTATTTCCACCATGCCCTGCACTTCCCCTGCCAGAGTACGTTTTAGGAGAGAATGACTGCTTGTTTTGCTCATTTACTTGTCCCTACCTATCCCTAGAAGGAAAAGAAATTTGCTTATTCACTAATCCGAACATGGAAAATATTTCTCCTATCGTCCCAGCAAAAGACAGTCTGTTATACTATCATCCTAAAGGGAGCTTCTCAGGTAGCATAGTGGTAAAGAATCCACCTTCCAATGCAGGAGACCCAAGAGACATGGATTTGATTCCTGGTTCGGGAAGATACCCTGGAGGAGGGCATGGCAATCCGCTTTGGTATTCTTGCCTGGAAAATTCCATGGACAGAGAAGCACAGTCCATAAGGTTGCACAGAGTCGTACAAGACTGAGCAACTGAGCAAGCACACACACACACACACACACACACACACACACACACACACACACACACACATCCTCCTAAGGAGAAAGATATGGGATGACATTCACTGTCTGTAGGGTTGTCCCCTTAAATGGCAAGCAATATGGGAATTTGGCAGATTCCAATCAATTACTTTGAAAGAGCCAACTGATCCAAACTCTCCACGACTACAACTTTATTCCTCCAGCCCCAAACAGGCAATTCTAAAATGTTTAAGTACATGACAGAATAATGGTTACTGTCTCTCCTCTCTCCTTGCTCTAGTACAAGGGACAGCATATGAATCAATTACTCAAAAAAGGGGGTAATGCATTTAATGATGTCCAATTAAATTTCCAGCATGATGTTAGACTCTTAAATAATATTTCCCTATTTTATAAGTGAGACACTGTGACAAGTTCAAGGATTTCAGGATTAATCTAGAAAAAGACAAAGCCACCAAAAGCAGCAGCACAGCATTCTGGGGCTGTGTTTGGACAGAGTGGCATGGGAGGAGTCTCTCACAGCAAAGACTGTCCACAGACCATGGCACAAAGCTTTTGGGGAAATAGGACCTCCTTCCAAAAGGTCTCTGAAGGACCTCCCAAGGGAGAAGAGCAAATCATAGAGGGTGCTTCCGTGTCTGGGTGATGCGTCCTATCTCTCAGCAGCAAATGAGGAATATCTGGATCATGAACTCCTAAGGGAGGCAGCAGGTGAGATCTAGTTATAAGATTGCCATGTCAGTGGTTAGCAGATGATGGTTGCAGTTTTGCAGGAAATGTGAAGTACATAGGCTCTAGGTGGTTAAAATATATGTTTATTTGAACTCTCTCGTTTCTCTCTGCAAAGAGAGAAAGACAGACAGATAGCTAGCTATAGATGCATCTCTGCATATGTATATATGTAAGATTTTGATTTTAATGTCAGCAGGCTTTAGGCTAATGGTCCAATGATGCTTTGAAATCAGAAACACAGCAGGGACCATTTTAGTTTAATAAACAGGGACTGTCTTTGGCCCATTTATATAACAGATTCAAAGTGGCTTTTCCAAGATGATACAGCAAGGGAAAGATAAAACTGGAACGTGAACCTGGATTAACATTTGTCATTCCACCAGACAATGGTATCTATACCATGCCTTACAATATTACATTTTCCTGGCATACCAATTTTGCATTTTCAAGTAGTAAAGGGACAACTTTATCTCCAAAGTGCCATAAAGGAAGACAGTAAAACCAATTTTCAAAGAGGAGTCACTCACCTTGCTCTCTGAAACATCATTGTTAAAACTCTGTATCGATGACAGGAAGAGAGAGAGAAAAAAGGGCTAAGGAAGCAGGGAGAATGGGAATAGAGGGCGGGGAGAGAAGAAAAAAGACATGAAGAAGGGGTGGGAAAAGAGCGGAAGGAGAAAAAGAAAAGAGACCTATGAGGTTCACCAATCTGAAACGGTATGCCAGTGGAAGTCAGAGATATGTTTTGAAATGAAATTTTAAAATAATTTCAAAAAAGATCTCATTCTATTCTATAAGATGCATCCACTTCCCTTACCCGCGCATTCAATTTATCCCTCTTTCTTTTGTATTTAACCTTTAATTTGACCTTCACTTGTGCATGAAGATAGCAGAAAATAAAGTCTAGTTTTCTTCCCTCCTAGAACAATGTGAGGAAATTCATCTGGTTGGTAACTTGCAAAGGAAGAAGGTAAGCACTTAGCTCTGCTTAGTGGAGATGGATTCTTAAAATTAAGGTTGTCATTAGCTGGTAAATTAGCCAGCGATCATCATACTTTGACCTCACATACCCTATTTTCTTCATTTCAATGCCTGAATTTTCCTTCTTGTTCTCTCCCACACAGGATGCAAGACTGTTCACCTCTCATAGGAGGTTACTCTTGAGAAAATAGCAAAATATGTTACCTATATCAGCAGTAAAGAGTCTGCCTGCAGTGCAAGAGACACAGGAGACACAGGTTTGATCCCGTGGTCAGGAAGATCCCCTGGAGAAGGAAATGGCAACCCACTCCAGTATCTTGCTTGGGAAATCTCGCGGACAGAGGAGCCTGGTGGACTACAGTCCATGGGGTCACAATGAGTCAGACACAACTGAGCACCTGATCACCTATTATTATCTACCAGTTTGAGGGTGTAACTAC
Organism: Ovis aries; assembly: GCF_016772045.2. Classification (NCBI taxonomy): domain Eukaryota; kingdom Metazoa; phylum Chordata; class Mammalia; order Artiodactyla; family Bovidae; genus Ovis; species Ovis aries. Next base: position 106,895,518 of record NC_056059.1, read on the forward strand.
AAAAAAGAGATCTTGAAAAAAATTAATTGGAATTGGAATCAATAGATTTTTCCTTCACCCATACTCCCAGTTGTATAACATCTAATGGACACCATTGCTTCACTTGGTTCTCTCATCATAAACTATGGAAGGGAAAGAGCCTCATTAGTATTTAAGTACCTAAAATGTGCCAAGAATGTAAAATATACACATAATATTTAAACCTTATGATGGCCTTTGAGGATGAGGAAAACAGAGCTCATAAAGGGAAAGTGTCATAGTGTTACGGCCATGGCTAGAATGCAAATGGCAAAAATCTGCCTTAAATGTTCATCCAACTGATTCAAATCCTATAGTCTATAATACCCCACAAGTTATTGAGCTGACTAAAAGTTTGTTCAGGTTTTTCTATAAGAAAAACAAGCTTTTTGGCCAACCTAATAAGTGTCTTGTCTATTAACCAACAACAGAAATAGTTCTACTGTGAGTGAGGTGAGTTGAGTGAAAGTTGCTTAGTCATGTCTGACTCTTTGTGACTCCGTGGACTGTATCCTGCCAGACTCCTCTGTCCATGGAATTCTTCAGGCCAGAATACTGGAGAGGGTAGCCATTCTCTTCTCTAGGAGATCTTGCCAACCCAGGGATCGAACCCAGGTCTCCTGCAATGCAGGCAGATTCTTTACCATTTGAGCTACCAGGGAAGCCCAAGAATACTGGAGTGGGTAGCCTATCCTTTCTCCAGGGTGTAGTTCTAATGAGCAGGTCAACTCTTACAAGTCCAAAACAAAACTCTAGATTCTCCTCTCCAACACTTGCCCCAGAATTTTCCATCTATTCAACTGGCACCAACATAATCCTGCTGCTGCTGCTGCTGCTGCTAAGTCGTTTCAGTCGTGTCTGACTCTGTGCGACCCCATAGAAGGCAGCCCACCAGACTCCCCAGTTCCTGGGAGTCTCCAGGCAAGAACACTGGAGTGGGTTGCCATTTCCTTCTCCAAAGCATAAAAGTGAAAAGTGAAAGTGAAGCATAACCCTACTTAATTTAAATTCTGGAAAACATATCTGCTTTTTTTCCCTCGTCATTTTCACCCCCTGTGTACTCCATCAGCTGGGTTCAAGCTTCATAACAGTGTCTACATCACCATTTCCTCTGCTCCTCCCTGCATGAAGTCACACTTTAACCTGACAAGTAACTTCCCACTGCTCTTAGGCAATGCCCCTTCAGCCTTTGACAATGATCACAGGGATATTCGAAAAAGTTATAACAATCCACATTATCTCCCTCTTTGGAATGCTTCACTGGCTTCCAATTGTGCCTTCAGTTAAGTCCAAAATCCTTATAAACTCCCAGAGCTTTACATGGTACAGGTTGCTTTCCTTCCATTTACTTTGCCCCTCACTTCCTCTCATTGATTTAGACAAATTGGCTTTCTTTCTCTTTTTAAACACTACACTCAAAGGTTACTTTATCCTATCACCTTTATGCCAACTTTCTTCTCTTCTTGAGATAATTTTGCCTATTTTTTTTATTATTCCACAGAGTATTTATATATTCCTCTTACAAATACTTAGACTTGTGTTACAAATATCTTCATCAGTTTTGATTTGTCCTGTCATCCTTTCATTCTTTATGAATTTATGTGTATCACCTTTTGCTTACGGATTAGTTTGGTTTAAGAAATCTTTTTTTTTTTTTTTTTTGCCCCAAAGTCATCAAGATATTCTGCATCTGTACTGTCTTATAAAGTAATTAATTTAACAACCCTTGAGTTTTCTGAATGTTGTGAGATAGAGATCCAAATTCATGTTTTCCTGTATAGATACTGTGCACAAAGACAAACAAAGGAGCATTGTTCACCACTCAGTTCTACAAAGGTTAAGGCATAACCCAATGTAGTTGCCCACCAACTGTGCAACTTGAGAATTCAGGATTAAAATAAATAAACAAATAAAAATGGGAAGAAGGGCTCTAGCTGGGAAATAACTGGCTTGCATGTGTGCTAAGTAGCTTCAGTCATGTCCCACTCATTGTGACCCTATTGTCTATACCCTGAAAGTCTCCTCTGTCCATGCGATTCTACAAGAAAGCATGCTAAAGTGCTTTCTTGGGGATCTTACTGACCAGGGGCCAAACCCATATTTCTTATGTCTCCTGCATTGACAGGGGGGTTCTTTATCACTAGCACCACCTAAGAAGCCCTAAACAAGCCTTAAATCAATGCATATCTCAGGAAGAATATCAAGAATCCAGATTCTTGCATATCCCCCATAGGAAAGCACTAATATCATTAGCTGATAATATCTATTTATGATTATCAGTAATCTTTTACAAAGATATATGGAAAAGCAGAGACATTACTTTGCCAACAAAGGTCCATCTAGTCAAGGCAATGGTTTTTCCAGTGGTCATGTACAGAAGTGAGAGTTAAACTATAAAGAAAGCTGAGCACTGAAGAACAGATGCTTTTGAACTGTGGTGTTGGAGAAGACTCTTGAGAGTACCTTGGACTGCAAGGAGATCCAACCAGTCCATCCTAAAGGAAATCAGTCTTGAATCTTCATTGAAAGGACTGATGTTAATGCTGAAACTCCAATACTTTGGTCACCTGATGCGAAGAGCTGACTCATTTGAAAAGACCCTGATGCTGGGAAAGATTGAAGGCAGGAGGAGAAGGGAACGACAGAGGATGAGATGGTTGGATGGCATCACCGGCTCAATGGACATGGGTTTGGGTGGACTCTGGGATTTGGTGATGGACTGGGAGGTCTGGTGTGCCGCGGTTCATGTGGTCGTGAAGAGTTGGACACGACTGAGTGACTGAACTGAACTGAACTGAACTGATGCTTCACTGCAGGTATACACTAGCCAAAAAAAAAGACATACATATTCGGCTTCTCCCCTACCTCTTCATAACAATTCTGTAGCACAGAGTGGTTGTCTTCCAGGCTGTAGTCCTCAGTAAGACTCTAAGTAAAACATAAGCTCACAACTATTATATTGTGTATTTTTCTTTAAGTCAACAATATACAGCCTTTACAGTATATGAGGTTATCTTATCCAATATCCAATATCTTATCCAATATACAAATAAACATATTTAGCCATTTCATGTTGATGTATGGCAAAACCAACACAATATTGTAAAGTAATTAACCTCCAATTAAAATAAATAAATTTATATTAAAATACATATTTAGCCATTTCAATAAATTTTTTAAATTTCTTCTTTTAAAACTTGCAAGATATTTTATTTATTTTTATTTTAATTTTTGTTTATTGTTTATTCAGTTTATTTTTTATTTTTTTACTTTATTTTACTTTACAATACTGTATTGGTTTTGCCATACATCAACATGAATCCACCACAGGTGTACATGAGTTCCCAATCCTGAACCCCCCTCCCATCTCCCTCCCTATCCCATCTCTCTGGGTCATCCCAGTGCACCAGCCCCAAGCATCCTGTATCCTATATCGAACCTAGACTGGAGATTCATTTCTTATATGATATTATACATGTTACAATGCCATTCTCCCAAATCATCCCACCCTCTCCCTCTCCCACAGAGTCCCAAACTCTGTTCTACATCTCTGTGTCTCTTTTGTTGTCTCGTATACAGGATTATCATTACCAATTTTCTAAATTCCATATATATGTGTTAGCATGCTGTATTGGTGATTTTCTTTCTGGCTTATTTCACTCTGTATAATCGGTTCCAGTTTCATTCACCTCATTAGAACTGATTCAAATGTATTCTTTTTAATGGCTGAGTAATACTCCATTGTGTATATGTACCAGAGCTTTCTTGTCCATCCATTTTATTTCTAGGCACTTTTTTTCTTTCTATTGTACATAGTTTCTTTTGTATTGCATTTTTAGCTGGTTGTTTTATGTGTAGAGAAACACACTTGAAACCTGTATAGTGATTTTATAGCAGTCAGTTCAGTTCAGTCCAGTTGCTCATTCATGTCTGACTGTGATCCCATGGACCGCAGCATGCCAGGCTTCCCTGTCTATCTCCAACTCCTAGAGCTTGCTCAAACTTATGTGCAAGTTTATGCCAGTGACTCCAATAAATTCCATATTTATGGTTATTTTTTCATAGATAACCTAGTATCTGAAAATAATGGCAGTTTTAATTTTTATTCCAGTGCCTCTGTCTTTTGCTTCTATTTCTGGACTTACTGCCTTACCCAGGATTTTGAATACAATATTGAATAGATATATTCTCAGCTTTAAAAATAAAGTCTTGATTTTTTCCCCACCTTAAAAATGAGTTACATTTGCTATTAAATTTAATAGTTTTTAAAATATATTACTTCTCAGGCATGAAAATTCCTTTTTACCCTTAATTGACTAAATACTTCATGTTTTTAGTTCATGAGTGGATGGTGTGCTGAATCTAACACTTTTTTTAAAAAAATTCAGTAAGGTATACTGATTGATGTTTTAGTGTGAGGCCAATCTTGTATTCCTGAAATAAACCAACTTTTTCATTAGTTTTTGTCTATTTTTGCATTTGCTTTTACTAATGAGATTAGCTTTTCTGGTTTCATGCTTAAACATATGTTAGTGCCATGAAACTATTAAAGGAGTATTATTTCTCAGTTCTCTGAGCTTGTATAGTTTTAATTGATTTATTCTTTGGCTGTTTGATAAAACCACCCATAAATTGTCTAGATATGACTTCCTTTCTTTTTGGGCTTACTGCATGTCATGAAGGAACTTAGTTCCCTGACCAGAGATCAGACTCGCACCCCTGCTTTGGGAGGTGGAGTCTTAACCACCAGACCACTGGGGAAGTCCCCAGATCTTTAGACATTATTGTCATGGAAAGTCAATGTCTATATCTTGCTTCTCCAAATACTTATTAATTTTTCTCATCCTTCCTTCTAGCAACTCAGACCTTCTCTTTAGAATCATATTCTTTCTATTAAAGTACAACTGTTACTATATTGTTGGTGAACTCCTGTTGGTGGTAAATTCTCTCAGTTATTATTTGGTTAAAATATCTTTATTTCACTTATAAATTAAGAAAGATCTTTGCTCAGGATAGAGCTGAAGTTGAATACTAAACTCCTTGAGCAGTCTGGGTGTTCATTGTCATGTCCTTTAACGGCTGGTCTATAGACATGCTGCTAAGTCAATTATTACACTCCCACGTTCTGAAGGTGATATTTAAAGTCTTCTCATTTTAGATAGTTTTCTCTAGCCTTAATATAATGTCTCTGAGGGTCAATTTATGTTCATTTACTTTGTTTGAGTTATTTGGGATCTGGGATCTAAAATTCATGTTTCAACAATCCTTGAGTGTCTTCAGCTTTTGTCTCATGAAAATTGTCTTGAATCTATTATCTCCTTCTGATGCTGATTAGAATATTCTAGATATTCATACTTTGTTCTCCCTTTTGTATCTTTCTTTGGCTTCTTGTGCTGAATATTACAATTTTTCTTTTCTTTTAATTGCATTTTTATCATCCAGTTCATTAACTCTTTCTCTGGCTCTTACTAAATCTTTTGCTTAAAATGTTTATTTTGCTTATAAATTTTAATTACTGTATTGCTAAGTTATTTCAGTTGTGTCTGACTCTTTGCAACCCCTCGGACTGCAGCCCAGCAGGCTCCTCTGTCCATGGGATTCTCCAGGCAACAGTGCTGGAGTAGGTTGCCATTTCCTACTGATTACTAAAAGTTCTATTTAAAATAAACAAATGGGATCTAATTAAAATTAAAAGCTTCTGCACAACAAAGGAAAATATAAGCAAGGTGAAAAGACAGCCTTCTGAATGGGAGAAAATAATAGCAAATGAAGCAACTGACAAACAACTAATCTCAAAAATATACAAGCAACTTATGCAGCTCAACTCCAGAAAAATAAACGACCCAATCAAAAAATGGGCCAAAGAACTAAATAGACATTTCTCCAAAGAAGACATACGGATGGCTAACAAACACATGAAAAGATGCTCAACATCACTCATTATTAGAGAAATGCAAATCAAAACCACAATGAGGTACCACTTCACACCAGTCAGAATGGCTGCGATCCAAAAATCTGCAAGCAATAAATGCTGGAGAGGGTGTGGAGAAAAGGGAACCCTCCTACACTATTGGTGGGAATGCAAACTAGTACAGCCACTATGGAGAACAGTGTGGAGATTTCTTAAAAAATTGCAAATAGAACTACCTTATGACCCAGCAATCCCACTGCTGGGCATACACACCGAGGAAACCAGAATTGAAAGAGACACATGTACCCCAATGTTCATCGCAGCACTGTTTATAATAGCCAGGACATGGAAACAACCTAGATGTCCATCAGCAGATGAATGGATAAGAAAGCTGTGGTACATATACACAATGGAATATTACTCAGCCGTTAAAAAGAATTCATTTGAATCAGTTCGGATGAGATGGATGAAACTGGAGCCGATTATACAGAGTGAAGTAAGCCAGAAAGAAAAACACCAATACAGTATACTAACACATATATATGGAATTTAGGAAGATGGCAATGACGACCCTGTATGCAAGACAGGGAAAGAGACACAGATGTGTATAACGGACTTTTGGACTCAGAGGGAGAGGGAGAGGGTGGGATGATTTGGGAGAATGACATTCTAACATGTATACTATCATGTGAATTGAATCGCCAGTCTATGTCTGACGCAGGATGCAGCATGCTTGGGGCTGGTGCATGGGGATGACCCAGAAAGATGTTATGGGGAGGGAGGTGGGAGGGGGTTCATGTTTGGGAATGCATGTAAGAATTAAAGATTTTAAAATTTAAAAAATAAAAAACTAAAAAAAATAAAAATAAAAATAAAAAAAATAAAAAAAAATAAAATAAATGACTTGAAGGTCTACTTTGTCACGATTATAGTCTCTTGCTCCTGATTTATATTTTCAAACACCTCTTTCATTTCTTATTTAGTAAAACATATTTTTAAATTCTGCATTTCATAATTCTGAAAACTGAAATCTTTGTGCTTTTGCTTATCTTATTTTTTATTCTCACTGTTTCTCATGCTGTTTTGTTATGATGGAGTTTGCTTGTTTGGCTGGCTTTTTATGATATGTGCATATGTATATGAGAGAGAGACAGATAAAGAGGGAGACATGAGACAGAGAGAGAGAGAATGATGGAGAGTGAGTGTTTTGGGGGTCTTTAACCTCTTTGGAGACTCTGCACTGCTTCACTAAGATTTCAAATTAGTCTAAGTTAGCCATCTGGGGGACATCAGTGATAGGTCCCTTTGAATGAAAAGAGAGGTTTTATTTTTCATGACAGACAGTTAAATATCTAACCAAATCCCATATAAAGTATGTTTATGATCATGAATTCTTAAAGAGAATTTTTCCCTCTTCCTGTTCAAGGTTAAGGGAAACATGCCTTCAGTGTGGGATTTAACATTCATCTTTCCACTGAGGGTTTAGTTCTTTGGGATCTCATCTTTATGAAGGTCTCCTATTAGAATTCCCAGGTTGGGGAGGTTTTAGGCTATATTTCCTTTCTCCTTGGCAAGCATCAAACTTCAAGTTCAAGGTCACGAGAGGACTTCAGACACGCTCACGGGGCAATTGACTTGGGCAATCCTTCACCCTCTGTTTTAACACCTTCATCTGGTTTGAGGTCTCTGGATAATTATTCAACCCATGAAATTCAGCACCATTTTCACCAAATCAGCTTCTTTTTAAAATACTTCTTAAAAAAATTACATGAAAAGTTTTGCATTACAGTTGTCTCCCGTTAATAAGAAAATGAGACAGGAAGAAGAGAGAGAGGGAAGAATAAAAAGCACTCATTTACTGTTGGTAGGAAAGTAAATTGGTTCAACTGCTATGAAGAACACTGTGGAAGTTTCTTCAAAAACTAAAAATTGAGTTACCGTATGATCCAGCAATCCCACTGTGGGGCGTATATCCAGAGGAAACCCTAATTCAACAGGATGCACATACCCCAATGTTCACAGTAGCACTCTTTACAGTAGCCCAGACATGGAAGCAGCCTAAATTCACATTGACAGATGAATGGATAAATAAGATGTGGTATATGTATACAATGAAATATTACTCAAAAAAGAAGAAGAATGAAATAATGCCATTTGCAGCAACATGGGTAGGCATAGACGTTATTATAGAGTGGAATAAGTCAGAGGAAGAAAAGTATCACATGATATCGCTTATATGTGAAATCTAAAAAGTGGTACAAATGAACTTATTTACAAACAAAAATAGATTCACAGACGTAAAAAACAAATTTTGGGGCTTCCCTGATAGCTCAGTTGGTAAAGAATCAGCCTGCATGGAGGAGACCCCTGGTTCAGTTGCTGGTTGGGAAGATCCCCTGGAAAAGGGGAAGACTACCCACTTCAGTATCGTGGCCTGGAGAATTCCATGGACTGTATAGTCCGTGGGGTCACAAAGAGTCAGACACGACTGAGTGATTTTCACTTCACTTCACTCAAAGGGGAAAAGATGGGGAGGGGGATAAACTAGAAATTTGGATTAACAAATATACACTACTGTATATAAAATAGTTAAACAACAAAGTCCTACTGTATAGCTCAGAGACACATATTGTGATAACTTGTAATAACCCACAGTGGAAAAGAATTTGAAAAAGAATACACATACACACACACACACACACACATATATATATGTATAAGTAAATCACTTTGTTATAGAAGGAAATGGCAACCCACTCCAGTATTCTTGCCTGGGGAATCCCAGGGACGGGGGAGCCTGCTGGGCTGCCGTCTATGGGGTCGCACAGGGTCGGACACGACTGAAGCGACTTAGCAGCATTAGCAGCAGCAGCAGCATATGCCTTAAAGATGGTAAATCAACTATACTTCAATTAAAAAATAAAAAATAATAAAAGATTTGAAAAGCTGATTTGGGATGGAGGAGCCTGATAGGATGCAGTCCATGGGGTCACTAAGAGTCAGACACGACTGAGCAACGTAACTTTCACTTTTTACTTTCATGCATTGGAGAAGAAAATGGCAACCCACTCCACTGTTCTTGCCGGGAGAATCCCAGGGATGGGGGAGACTGGTGGGCTGCCCTCTATGGGGTCGCACAGAGTCGGACATGACTGAAGCGACTTAGCAGCAGCAGCAAGCACTTATATTCTGAATTTTAAAATTAAAATATTAATCTAAGCATTTCTGTCTTTAAACACAATTTTATGAGCATCCTGGTCAATGACTCAATAGTCTTTGACCTTAAGACAGGCATGTTGCACGTGGTCATTTAATTGCCCAGTATTTGAGTTATTTCCATTTTTCTAATATTGTAAATATTTCAATGGTCATATTTCTTTCCAGAAAACACACTTGTCTAATTATTAAGACTACATTGTTAATAATGTATTAAAATTACTGCTATTTTTGCAGAAAACACACGTCTAATTATTAAGACTACATTGTTAATAATGTATTAAAATTACTGTTATTTTGTAATTGTACCTACTGTGTGCTTTATTACTGATAATAAATACATTGATTCAATGGAGAAATATTAAAAATTGAGCCCCTATGAATGGGTGAATTGATCAACAAATTGATAAAGATTGTGATATACTCAAATGCATATGTATGTTAATATGCACAAAATATTTGATCAATAGCATAATGGTATCATGTGAGGGAAGTGTGAGTGTGCACATCTATGTATGAGTATGTAAGAGTGTGAGTATGTGTGAGTGTGTGTAGGTAGATGTATTTAGGGCTATTTGGTGGTGAATGTAAGTGTGTGTAGGTAGATGTATCTAGGGCTATAAGGTGGTGAATTTATGTGGGTGAAAATAAGAAAGTGTGTTCAAGCTAAGAATTTTCCATAGCTGGAGACACAGACTTAGATGGGAGGAGTATTTGTATAGCCAACTGTGAAAAATGCATATTATTTTCTCTCCTAGATGTGAGGAAATGAATAATCACTTTTTTTAAAAAAACTACAGCTTCTCTCTAAGCCTTCTTACCAGAAATTTGGATGTTGTACCACTGGTTTGGAGCTTGATTGTTGTTCAGCGGCTAAGTTGTGTCCAACTCTTTGCGACCCCATGGACTGCAGCTTACCAGGCTTCCCTGTCCTCCACTATCTCTGCAGTTTGCTCAAATTCATGTCTACTAAGTTGGTGATGCTATCTAACCAACTCATCCTCTGTTTCCCCTTTCTCCTGCCCTCAACCCTTCCTAGCATTAGGGTCTTTTCCAATGAGTAGAGTCTTGCCTGGAGAATCCCAGGGATGGGGGAGCCTGATGGGCTGCCATCTATGGGGTCGCACAGAGTTGGACACAACTGAAGAGACTTAGCAGCAGCAGCAGAGTCTTCACATTGAGTGGCCAGAGTATTGGGGCTTCAGCTTTAGCATCAGTCCTTCCAAAGAATATTCAGGGTTTATTTTAAAGAACTCTTCAGGTGACTTGGAAGATGATAGATTGGTGATAGGCTGAATTATTTCAAATATCTTTTTATATCCATCAAGATGTACTTGGAAAATAACAAGTGATAGATTCTGGATTGGAACTCAGTTTCCTGCCTTATGGAGCAGTATTAGAAACCACAATTACATCCAAACTTTAGAATTTATGCTTTTTCTATATAGTCAGTCTATTCACTGTTCATCAGACAGAAAACAGGTTTTGAACAGTGTCTTGCTACGTGGACCAAAAATTGCAAAAAGAAGCCCAATGAATGTCCCAAGTCTTATGAAACAATAAAAAATACATATGAAAGGAGACTTAATTTTCCATTCTCCTAAACACAAGGCCTCTATCCTCCACCCCAGAGAAAAAAATAATTTCCATTTAAAAGGTGTTTTGACACTAATTAGTTGAGACTAAAGTCTCATGTAACTCAACTGCTTGAAAATAAAGTCATAGCTAATGGCTCTTCCTGGATTCAGCCAAAGAACTGGTGAGCAGTGACTAAAGAAACATCTGTCTTTTCATATGTATGAACAGTTCTTGTTATAAGTCCTATAGGATTCATGAGATTCATTATGAAAGAAAATCTGTATGATCATTTTAAAGACCATCTGCTTGGGGCTTAAGATCATCACCTAGCTGGGCTTCCTGGAACACTGTGTCCAAAAGGAAATAACAAACACACTGTGAAAATTCATACACTGCTGCTTTTTTCCCCATGGTTAATAATGGAGATACCTTCTTTTCCCTCAACTGAAGTGTGGTTCAGAAAAAGCTGAAGTTTTTCCACTCCATTTGGATGATTTTCATCTCTTTGAAGTAATGCTACCTTGTAGCTACGAACAATTTTTACAGATCTAAAGCTCTGGCCATCAACAGTGGGAAATTTATTTTTATCAGCTCTTCCGCCCTTCCATTTGATATATTATTGGACTCTTGAAAATATCAGTTGAACACCATGCAAAGGAATATTTGTCAAGTTGTCAGCACCTTGTGATTAATACAAATGTAGATCAGTTATATATATAAAAAAAAAGTCTAGGAAATCCAGTTGATGTTATTTGAATTTTGAAACCACAGGGACATCAAAGTCCTTCTTGATGTAGCTGCAAAATGTTACCAAAGCAATTACATTTTACACTTTCTCTTCTAAGAGCATCCTCACATGGAAAACTTTGCAACTTTACAAGGTACAAAGATGCCACTGAAGAAACTGATTGAAAACTCAGAAAACAATTTTCTAATAAAGTTGAAGTGAATTCTTTGTCTATATTAAAAAACATCACATGAAGTAAACTAGGGAAAATCTATTTTTCCCTACATTCTAGTTAAGATGTTTCCAATTGACTTGCCAGTTCTACATATTTGCCATTCTCCTGCCAAATGCCTACAGGCATTGCAACACCGTTTTTTTGTTTTTTTGTTTTTTCAGGTGAGAGCTGAGACAGGGAAATATCCTCCTGCTCACAAACACACACACACAAATCACTCTCGTCCTGTGCCCTCTCTCTATTTTTCCTTTCTGTTTTCTTTCCTGAGCCAACACTCCCATTCCTCCAAGATATAAACAAAGCTAGGGTAATAAGGGTATATTATTACTGCAATAAAAAAACAAACAAAAAGAAAATTTTTAAAAAGATCCAAATAGTCAAAGCCGTGGTTTTTCCAGTAGCCATGTGTGGATGTGAGAGTTGGACCACACCACACATAGAGATAGAACTGTGGGCTCAGTCTGTCATCAACTGGCCCAGAAGATGGGGACTTGGTCAGTGACTGCCAGTTTCTCTCATTTGGGCCCCTATTTCCAACTCAGAACCAACCAGAGGAAGGCAGATACATATGCCCCCAAAACCAATCGCATAGATCTTCTGCCAGGAAAGCTACAAATCAGTTTCCCTAATCTCCAATCAGGGTGCCTCTGAAGCTTTATCTTTTTCCTCTATAAAGCTTTTCTGCTCTTCTGACTGCCTTCGAATCTCTGTCAAATGCAAGTGATGGTGGCGGAAGTGCTTCCAAAGGCTAAATTAATAACCACTGCCAGTTCTCATCTGGGGTATCTTTATTAATTTCTCCACCAGGCATCGCCTCCAACAGATCCTCATCAACAAACAAACAAAAAACCAACAACTGCATTTTAAAGTCTCTCATCTCATCCTCACTTCCTTCCTGTCCATTAATTTCTGCAAAAGAACTGACATTGATGGCAAAATATATTTAATTATATTATATCCTTTCCTTTGAATATTGAGCAACGATTAGTCATAAGTGCTCTAAATACAGTGTGTGTGTCTGCTAGTCACTCAGTTGTGTCCAACTCTTTGAGACCCCATGGACTATAGCCTGCCAGGCTCCTCTGTCCATGGAGTTCTCCAGGCAAGAACACTGGAGTGGGTTGCCATTCCTTTCTCCAGGGGATCTTCTTGACCCAGGGATAGAAACTGAATCTCCCACATTGCAGGCAGATTCTTTGTTGTCCAAGCCATAAATACAGCATATCAACAGGCAAAGTCGCACGGATTTAAGAAAAACAAAAAGATTTAAGTAAATATGTAAGTAGACATAAGTGAATACGGCTACACGCACACACACCCACACCCACGTACATACGATGAAGTGGACCTATTCAAAAATAAGAACCTATGGAAAATATGGACTTATGGAAAATAAGAAATGACGGGTTCATTTTTGCTTTGTGATTAGATTGAATTTAGATTTTAAAAGCAATATGTGGATTTGCTTTTAAAATTCTTGTCACAATACTCTTTGTGAATTTGTTTCTTAAAAAGGAGAAATTTTTACCTAAAAGGATCCAACTACTCCCCCAGTTTTGTTCTCTGATACAAACCTTTGTATCCTTTTCTCTTTTAATGGTCAACAATCATTACACTCTGTAAACCACTGTAATGCTTATCCTACAAGAGTATTTTTAATATCATCATCCCAATTTGTATTAAGTATGCTGATTTTTGAAATTTAGCATTTGTCTGTTTGTCATAGTGTAGCTGATGCTGCCTCTTCTGCTGACAAAGATAGTGCAGAACAGAGCAAGAGAATAAAGCTGAGCTGAGGGTCCATTGTTCTGATGGAAACAAATTACATTGAGATGGAGCTTATAAATGACTAGTAAACCAGCCAATCTGCCTACAAAATAGAATATATTTTGTACATGCAATTAGACCTTGTGTGTGTGTGTGTGTGTGTGTGTGTGTGTGTGTGTGTGTGTGTCTCACTGGGTAAGACAGGATTTGAGATGTGATGATTTCAGACAAGACTTTCAGCTGTGGTGTCTATTCCAGTAAAACTCTAGACACTAAGCTGGACTGCATATTATTTTTATCTGGCCTTGTAGAACACACCATTAATCCTCAATTGCACTGCTATATTGGTAAGAAAGAAGAAACATCAGATCAGAGGGGAAAAAAAATCTAAGAATGTTAGGAGCTAGGAAGGAAAAAAAAAGCTAATTTGTCTGTTACAGTTCATTTCACATGTAGAGGGAGTTAAGATGGGAAAAGTATATCTCAGAAGGTAATTACATTTTGTCTGCAATCAATAGAACACACTGGGGAGAGAAAAACTACTTGTATTACACTTAGAATTAGGGGCTTCACAATGTAGCTTGAATTATCCTCAGTCACAGCAGCCAGAGCAAGGCTGACAAAGTCTTACCTTATTCCAAAGTTTTCAACTCAATCTCTGTCTTCTCTTCAAATCTCTACACCCTGAAAGTAGAAAGCATCAGGTCACAACTATGATTTTGGTCTTTTTCAAACACTGTGATCAGTCGTGAAGTATGGAATCATACATGAAGTCAGGAATCATTTTGTCACTATTAATATTTAATTAGCTCATGGTAGCAATCAACTCATTTGAAATTTATAAATCAGTGAGGTTGTTGTCAAGAATGCCATCTGTTTGCATGATGAAATGCTTCTTGAGTGAGCAAGGGTATGGTAGAATTAGTGTTGGTGGATTAACCACTGTGCCCAGCATGGGGTATACCCATGGGAATGTGAACGTCGCCTGTATGGGTGCTGGCGTGTGTCAGTGAGAAGAGCATGCTGAACTCTGGGCTGATTGACAGGCCCTCCACTGCGACATTGTCAAACTAAGACGTATGCGGTCATCAGATATTCTCTTCTACTGTGGTCCTCATGGCAGTCACAGCCTCTTATCACCCTTTCCAAGATGCCCAGCTGAGAAGCTCAGAGTCATCTTTAATTTCTCTGCTGCATAGGTCAGTACTCTTTTCGATTGTAAGGGATGGAAGTACAGTTCAAAAAAGCTTTCAAAAAGAGTGAATACAGTGGTCTGTGTAACCTGAATTAGAGCTTTTGACTCAGCAGGATCTGAGGATTCTAACAGTATCTTCAGGGGCCGGCTTCCCTCTCCTTTTCTCGGCTAGAATTTTCTCTGGGAAAACTTCATTCTCTGATATGTGCTCTCCATTCGGGAAAATATGGCAAATGGTAGCTCTGGGATTAAGTCATTTTTATATTTCCTGTAGAAAAGAGCAGATCACGTTTCTAGTAATTTCAAAAATTCTTTGTCACTCTTCACTAGCTATGCCTCAAGCCATATGGCTACCCCCCAGCCTCAAGAAGATGAGATGCTATGACTGGCCAACCTAGATTCCATCCCCCCACCCGACCCCTTATTTGTCCAGTGCATGAGAAAGATATTGAGCAACAGAAAGTAACAGATAGCAGGTTTGTTCACATTTCTTTCACCTAATAGCCAGGGAAGTGACAAGTCACATGGCTTTTACATATTAAAACTCTCTTGGTCATTTTCTCCTTCAAATTCTACCGCCATTGTCTGAGTTGAGATTCTCAGCTGGTTGTTTACCATTGATGCTTGGTTACAGTTGATGATTTTGAGTTGTGATACTGGAAAAGACTCTTGAGAGTCCTTTGGACAGGAAGGAGATCAAGCTGGCCAACTCGAAAGGAAATAAACCCTAAATGTTCATTGGAAAGACTGATGCTGAAGCTCCAATACTTTGGCCACCTGCTGTGAAGAGCCGACTCATTGGGAAAGATGCTGATGCTGGGAAGATTGAGGGCAGGAGAAGTGGGTGACAGAGGATGATATTGTTAGATAGCATCACTGACTCAGTAAATATAAATTTGAGCAAACTCCTAGGAGAGATAGTAAAAATCAGAGGAGCCTGGCATTCTGCAGTCCATGGGGTCACAAACAGTTGGACATAACTAAGTAACTGAACAAAAACAACAACAATTAACTGGTCCCCTTGCATCCTTTCAAGATCTTCTCTTGTAACTCCAACATGTTTCTTCACAGCTGTTGACTCTATGTGCATCATTCTTGACACATATTCATCTATTCATGTCCCTTGATGTCTAACATCTTTGCATAGATTGTTTAGAGCATTTCCCCTCATTCACACTTGAAAACTACTGATTACATTTTAACAAAGTTGGCTGTAAGACTGTATCCAACTCCACATGCTTTTCAATAACCTTGAAACTTTGCCACAAAAAGATAAATCTAAACCCTCTCTTCTTGAATCTGGGTGGGCTTTAGACTAATATATAACTAACAAATGGATAAGGAGGTGGCAACACACTCCAATATTCTTGCCTGGGAAATTCCATAGATAGAGGAGCCTGGTGTTCTACACTCCATGTGATCGCAAAGACTCAGACATGTTCAGTTCAGTTAAGTTGCTCAGTCATGTCCGACTCTTTGCGACCCCATGAACCACAGCACACTAGGCCTCCCTGTCAATCACCAACACCCGGAGTCCACCCAAACCCATGTCCATTGAGTTGGTGATGCCATCCAACCATCTCATCCTATGTCATCCCCTTCTCCTCCTGCCCTCAATCTTTCCCAGCATCAGGGTCTTTTCAAATGAGTCAGCTCTTCAAATCAGGTGACCAAAGTATTGCAGTTTAAGCTTCAGCATTAGTCCTTCCAATGAAAACCCAGGACTGATCTCCTTTAGGATGGATTGGTTGGATCTCCTTGCAGTTCAAGGGACTCTCAAGAGTCTTCTCCAACACCACAGTTCAAAAGCATCAATTCTTGGCACTCAGCTTTCTTTATAATACAACTTTCATATCCATACATGACCACTGAAAAACCATAGACTTGACTAGACGGACCTTTTTGGCAAAGTAATGTCTCTGCTTTTGAATATGCTGTCTAAGTTGGTCACAATTTTTCTTTCAAGGAGTAGGTGTCTTTTAATTTCATGGCTGCAATCACCATCTGCAGTGAGTTTGGAGGCCAGAAAATAAAGTCAATATCACAGTTATCCAGTCCAAGTCTATGCCCCAACCAGTAACGCTGAAGAAACTGAAGTTGACAGCTTTATGAAGACCTACAAGACCTTTTAGAGCTAACCACCCAAAAAAGATGTCCTTTTCATTATAGGGGACTGGAATGCAAAAGTAGGAAGTCAAGAAACACCTGGACTAACAGGCAAATTTAGCCATGGAATGCAGAATGAAGCAGGGCAAAGAATAATAGAATTTTGCCAAGAAAATGCACTAGTCTTAGCAACCACCCTCTTCCAACAGCACAAGAGAAGACTCTACACATGGACATCACCAGATGGTCAACATCGAAATCAGATTGATTATATTCTTTGCAGCCAAAAATGGAGAAGCTCTATACAGTTAACAAAAACAAGACCAGGAGCTGACTGTGGCTCAGATCATGAACTCCTTATTACCAAATTCAGACTCAACTTGAAGAAAGTAGGGAAAACCGCCAGAACATTCAGGTATGACCTAAATAAAATCCCTTATGATTATACAGTGGTAGTGAGAAATAGATTTAAGGGACTAGATCTGATAGAGTGCCTGATGAACTATGGAATGAGGTTCGTGACATTGTACAGGAGACAGGGATCAAGACCATCCCCATGGAAAAGAAATGCAAAAAAGCAAAATGGCTGTCTGGGGAGGCCTTACAAATAGCTGTGAAAAGAAGAGAAGTAAAAAAATAAAAAAGGAGAAAAAAAAGATATACCCATTTGAATGCAGAGTTCCAAAGAATAGCAAGAAGAGATAAGAAAGCCTTCTTCAGCGATCAATGCAAAGAAATAGAGGAAAACAACAGAATGGGAAAGACTAGAGATCTCTTCAAAAAAATTAGAGATACTAAGGCAACATTTCATGCAAAGATGAGCTTGATAAAGGACAGAGATGGTCTGGACCTAACAGAAGCAGAAGATATTAAGAAGAGGTGGCAAGAATACATGGAAGAACTGTACAAAAAACATATTCACAAAACAGATAATCATGATGATGTGATCACTAATCTAGAGCCAGACATCTTGGAATGTGAAGTCAAGTGGGCCTTAGAAAGCATCACAACAAACAAAGATAGTGGAGGTGATAGAATTCCAGTTGAGCTGTTTCAAATCCTAAAAGATGATGCTGTGAAAGTGCTGCACTCAATATGCCAGCAAATTTGGAAAACTCAGCAGTGGCCACAGGAATGGAAAAGGTCAGTTTTCATTCCAATTCCAAAGAAAGGCAATGCCAAAGAATGCTCAAACTGCCGCACAATTGCACTCTTCTCACAAGCTAGTAAAGTAATGCTCAAAATTCTCGAAGCCAGGGTTCAGCAATACATGAACTGTGAACTCCCTGGTGTTCAAGCTGGTTTTAGAAGAGGCAGAGGATCCAGAGATCAATTTGTCAACATCCGCTGGATCATCGAAAAGCAAGAGAGTTCCAGAAAAACATCTATTTCTGCTTTATTGACTATGCCAAAGCCTTTGACTGTGTGGATCACAATAAACTGTGGAAAATTCTGAAAGAGATGGGAATACCAGACCACCTGACCTACCTCTTGAGAAATCTGTATGCAGGACAGGAAGCAACAGTTAGAACTGGATATGGAACAACAGACCGGTTCCAAATAGGAAAAGGTGTACGTCAAGGCTGTATATTGTCACCCTGCTTATTTAACTTATTTGCAGAGTACATCATGAGAAACACTGGACTGGAAGAAACACAAGCTGGAATCAAGATTGCCAGGAGAAATCTCAATAACCTCAGATATGCAGATGACACCACCCTTATGGCAGAAAGTGAAGAGGAGTTAAAGAGCCTCTTGATGAAAGTGAAAGAGGAGAGGGAAAAAGTTGGCTTAAAGCTCAACATTCAGAAAACGAAGATCATGGCATCCGGTCCCATCACTTCATGGGAAATAGATGGGGAAACAGTAGAAACAGTGGCTGACTTTAGTTTTGGAGGCTCCAAAATCACTGCAGATGGTGATTGCAGCCATGAGATTAAAAGACGCTCACTCCTTGGAAGAAAAGTTATGACCAACCTAGATAGTATATTCAAAAGCAGAGACATTACTTTGCAGACTAAGGTCCGTCTAGTCAAGGCTATGGTTTCTCCTGTGGTCATATATGGATGTGAGAGTTGGACTGTGAAGAAGGCTGAGCGCCGAAGAATTGATGCTTTTGAACTGTGGTGTTGGAGAAGACTCTTGAGAGTCCCTTGGGCTGCAAGGAGATCCAACCAGTCCATTCTGAAGGAGGTCAACCCTGGGATTTCTTTGGAAGGACTGATGTTGAAGCTGAAGCTCCAGTTCTTTGGCCACCTCATGTGAAGAGTTGACTCATTGGAAAAGATTCTGATGCTGGGAGGGATTGGGGGCAGGAGGGGAAGGGGATGATCAAGGATGAGATGGCTGGATGGCATCACGGACCCGATGGACATGAGTCTGAGTGAACTCCGGGAGATGGTGATGGACAGGGAGGCCTGACGTCTTGCAATTCATGTCGTCGCAGAGAGTCGGTCATGACTGAACGACTAAACTGAACTGAACTGAACTGTTTCCACTGTTTCCCATCTATTTCCCATGAAGTGATGGGACCAGATGCCATGATCTTGGTGTTCTGAATGTTGAGCTTTAAGCCAACTTTTTCACTCTCCTCTTTCACTTTCATCAAGAGGCTCTTTAGCTCCTCTTCACTTTCTGCCATGGTGGTGTCATCTACATATCTGAGGTTATTGATATTTATCCTGGCAATCTTGATTCCAGCTTGTGCTTCCTCCAGTCCAGCATTTCTCGTGATGTACTCTGCAAATAAGTTAAATAAGCAGGGTGACAATATACAGCCTTGACGTACACCTTTTCCTATTTGGAACCAGTCTGTTGTTCCATGTCCAGTTCTAACTGTTGTTTCCAGACCTGCATATAAATTTCTCAACAGACTGGTCAGGCATCCTGGTATTCCCATCTCTTTTAGAATTTTCCACAGTTTATTTTGATCCACACCATCAAAGACTTGGCATAGTCAATAAAGAAGAAATAATGTTTTTTTCTGAAACTCTCTTGCTTTTTCAATGATCCATCAGATGTTGGCAAGTTGATCTCTGGTTTCTCCGCCTTTTATAAAACCAAGCTTGAATATCTGGAAGTTCGTGGTTCACTTATTGCTGAAGCCTGACTTGGAGAATTTTAAGCATTACTTTACTAGAGTGTGAGATGCGTGCAATTGTGTGGTAGTTTGCGTATTCTTTGGCATTGCCTTTCTTTGGGATTGGAATGAAAACTGAGCTTTTCCAGTCCTGTGGCCACTGCTGAGTTTTCCATGTTTGCTGTCATATTGAGTGCAGCACTTTCACAGGGTCGTCTTTTGGGATTTTAAACAGCTAAGCTGAAATTCCATCACCTCCACTAGCTTTGTTCGTATTAATGCTTCCTAAGTCCCACTTGACTTCACATTCCAGGATGTCTGGCTCTAGATGAGTTATCACACCATCATGATTATCTGGATCATGAAGGTCTTTTTTGTACAGTTCTTCTCTGTATTCTTGCCACATCTTGTTAATATCTTCTGTCTCTGTTAGGTCCATACCATTTCTTTCCTTTTTTGAGCCCATCTTCACATGAAATGTTCCCTGGTATCTCTGATTTTCTTGAAGAAATCACTAGTCTTTCCCATTCTGTTGTTTTCCTCTACTTCTTTGCATTGATCACTGAGAAACCCTTTCTTATCTCTCCTTGCTCTTCTCTGGAACTCTGCATTCAAACGGGTATATCTTTTTTTTTTTTTTTCTCCTTTGCTTTTTACTTCTCTTCTTTTCACAGCTATTTGTAAGGCCTCCTCAGACAAGCATTTTGCTTTTTTGTATTTCTTTTTCTTAGAGATGGTCTTGATCCCTGTTTCCTGTACAATGTCATGAACCTCATTCCATAGTTCATCAGGCACTCTGTCTATCAGATCTAGTCCCTTAAATCTATTTCTCACTTTCACTGTATACTCATAAGGCATTTGATTTAGGTCATACCTGAATGGTCTAGTGGTTTCCTCCACTTTCTTCAAGTTGAGTCTGAATTTGGCAATAAGGAGTTCATGATCTGAGCCACAGTCAGCTCCCGGTCTTGTTTTTACTGACTGTATAGAGCTTCTCCATCTTTGGCTGCAAAGAATATAACCAATCTGATTTCGGTGTTGACCATCTGGTGATGTCCATGTGTAGAGTCTTCTCTTGTGTTGTTGGAAGAGGGTGTTTGCTAAGCCCAGTGCATTTTCTTGGCAAAACTCTATTAGCCTTTGCCCTGCTTCATTCTGTACTCAAAGGCCAAATTTGCCTGTTAGTCCAGGTGTTTCTTGACTTCCTACTTTTGCATTCCAGTCCCCTATAATGCAAAGGACATCTTTTTTGGGTGTTAGTTCTAGAAGGTCTTGTAGGTCTTCATAGAACTGTTTAACTTCAGCTTCTTTGGCATTACTGGTAGGGGCGTAGACTTGAATAACCGTGATATTGAATGGTTTGCCTTGGAAACGAACAGAGATCATTCTGTCGTTTTTGAGATTGCATCCAAGTACTGCATTTCAGACTCTTTTATTGACCATGATGGCTACTCCGTTTCTTCTAAGGGATTCCTGTCCACAGTAGTAGATATAATGGTCATCCGAGTTAAATTCACCCATTCCAGTCCATTTTAGTTCTCTGATTCCTAAACTGTAAACATTCACTCTTGCCAGTTCCTGTTTGCCTTGATTCATGGACCTGACATTCTAGGTTCCTATGCGATATTGCTCTTTCAGCATCAGACCTTGCTTCTATCACCAGTCCCATTCACACCTGAGTGTTGTTTTTGCTTTGCCTCCGTCCCTTCATTCTTTGTGGAGTTATTTCTCCACTGATCTCCAGTAGCATATTGGGCACTACCAACTTGGGGAGTTCATCTTTAATTTTCCTTTTTGCCTTTTCATACTGTTCATGGGGTTTTCAAGACAAGAATACCAAGTGTTTGCCATTCCCTTCTCCAGTGGACCACATTCTGTCAGACCTCTCCACCATGACCTGTTTGTCTTGGGTGGTCCTGTACGGCATGGCTTAGTTTCATGTAGTTAGACAAGGCTGTGGTCCATGTGATCAGACTGGCTAGTTGTCTGTGACTGTAGTTTCAGTCTGTCTGCCCCCTGATCCCCTCTCTCTGTGCCTACCATCTTACCTGGGTTTCTCTTACTTTGGACACAGGATCTCCCTTCATGGCTGCTCCAGCAAAGCGCAGCCGCTGCTCCTTACCTCACCTTGGTTGGAAATGACTTAGCCACTAAACCACCACCACCATAATTAACAGAATAGGCAGAAGATATATCCTGAAACTTCTGAGTCCAGGTTATAAAAGGCAATGCAAGTTCTATCCAGTAAGCTGAGACATTTGCCTTCATGGCCTTGAGCTGCCTTTGTAAGATATTAGACTGCTCTGAGGCTGCCATGCTGTGAGGAAGCTAAGGCTACACAGATAGGCTTTGTGTAGGTGTTCCAGCAGTTAGCCCACTTCAACTGTCAGCTACATGAAGAAAGATCCCTCCAAACAATTCCAAGACCAAGGCGTGACATTATACCAACATTCAAAGCTTCCCAGATGGGGCTCCAGACCTCGAGGGACTGAGACAAATCTTTCCACCATGAGACAACCAATTTCCTAACCCACAGAATCTATAAACAGAAGAAAATGTTTGTTCTACTCTACCAAGTTTTGCGATGATGTTTTAGGCAACAGTTTAATCTAGAGTCCTATTCTTAGCATTCTCTTCATTTCCATGCTTAGAAAGCTGGTCATTTATTTTCATCCAATCCACATATGTTGTTTCTTTATGAATGTCAATGTCCTGTGCTCTGCTATGAGCTCCATGAGGTCAAAGATCATGTCCTATTCACATCCTCTGTCCTAACAACTGGCACATGGTAAATAAGTGCTTGTCTGTGAAGGAATAAATCAATGCATGAATAACATAACAAGTGAGATGTCTATAAGGTACTGAGAACATGGTACATGGGCATCTAAGAAGGGATAAGATATGGGAAGCTGGGAAAATGTCAATAGCATCAAAAAATATCAATAGCAAATATTAGAAATAAATCTGAAGTTCTGGGATTTTAAAACCAGGAACTAGAACTATGGATCAGGAAAACATCAGGACTTAGAATCAGGAAAGTAGTGAACAGATATATGGAAGGCAAGTGGGATTTTAACTTGGAGGGAATCAGAGCAGAACTTGAGGTTCAAGATGGGAGTTTTATATATAAAGAGAGATTTTGAGAACAGGGTCAATGTGGGGGTACCAGTCAGGCTGCTTCATGATTAAGCCAGGAATTTCTTATCTTTAAGCCTCATTCATCTTGGAAATTGGCCTAAAGTTAAACCTACACATGGTGGTCCATTGGTTCCACTGGGCTGAGAGAAAAAACCTTAAAAGGTGGGAAACAAGGATGGTCAGCTTATGTGTTCATCTTTATCACAATGATTAATGGATTTCCTATCTCCAAAGGAATTTTGCCTATTTTTCTTTTCTACTTTATTCACTGGTCCAGGGCCCTGGGAAATCACAAAGTGCCTTTTTTATAGCTATACTTTTTTCATTTATTTTTTTCAGGAAAACCAGGGGTTATATCCATCCAGGCAACGTTTACAAGAGTAATAATGTATAAAGGGTGGGGATGGCTACTCCATTTACTATACCTGAGCTTCTTGTGTCTTGACAGGGATAGAGTCTAAAGTTCAAAAGTGAAGACAAGAAGAAAGGAAACATCTGTGGTTCCATCAATGTAAGGGATCAATATCCATTGATCACAAAGAGTTACCGTGTATTTGGTTCCCTGGCATTAATTATTAAAATTAATTAAGAAATCTTCCAAGAGACCATTTAGTTTTCTACCATATTTGGCTTCTAATGACTGTTCAGTGCAGATGGTATGTCCATCATTGACATAGCGCTCTGCCTCTAGATTAAACTTCTATTCCCAAGGTTAAAGAATCAACTCAGATTCCTCTCAAATCAATGCACTTCTCTTACATGCTCTACTGCTTCTTCTCACCAAGCATATACTCCCAGTTACTTTCCTTTGGAATGTTTTCCATCCTCCTATCTTGTTAATACTCATCTTCCACAGTGACACCTGGCTAAATATTTGTCATTATTCTAGATTTATGGGATACATCTTCCAGGAAATCTTTTCAAACTGAGTTAGGAGGCATCTTCAGTTCAGTTCAGTTCATTTCAATCGCTCAGTTGTGTCCGAATCTTTGTGACTCCATGAATCGCAGCACACCAGGCCTCCCTGTCCATCACCAACTCCCGGAGATCATTCAAACTCATGTCCATCCAGCTGGTAATGCCATCCAGCCATCGCATCCTCTGGCGTTCCCTTCTCCTCCTGCCCCCAATCCCTCCCAGCATCAGGGGTTTTTCCAATGAGTCAACTCTTCCCATGAGGTGGCCAAAGTATTGGAGTTTCAGCTTCAGCATCAGTCCTTTCAATGAACACCCAGGACTGATCTCCTTTAGAATGGACTGGTTGGATCTCCTTGCAGCCCAAGGGACTCTCAAGCGTCTTCTCCAACACCACAGTTCAAAAGCATGAATTCTTTGGCACTCAGCTTTCTTCACAGTCCAAATCTCACATCCATACATGACCACTGGAAAAAAACCATAGCCTTGACTAGAAGGACCTTTTTGGCAAAGTAATGTCTCTGCTTTTGAATATGTTATCTAGGTTGGTCATAACTTTCCTTCCAAGGAGTAAGCATCTTTTAATTTCATGGCTACAGTCACCATCTGCAGTGATTTTGGAGCCCCCCTCCCCCTGCCGAAAAAAGTCTGACACTGTTTCCACTGTTTCCCATCTATTTCCCATGAAGTGATGGGACCAGATGCCATGATCATAGTTTTCTGAATGTTGAGCTTTAAACATCTTTATCTAAAACTATTAGTGTCCTTGGTAATTCATTAAGGTAAAGTGATAATTTCCCTGTTCTGGCAACTTCCCAGGAGCTACTCAGGGGAGTGGAACTGAATATTCTTAAGTGTTGTGCATCTATGATATATCAGATGTGCTAGGATCATGTTAATATTCACTCAGCTGAGAAAAACCTACCACCTTCCCATTCTTTTCAAGTACAGTGTCTTGTTTAACACTTCATAACCACTCTGTAAGATGCTGTGGAGCAAGCTGAGAGGACTTATGTGATAAAACCTGTAATTCCTCCTGAAACCACATGGTCTTCCAGAAACAAAAAGGAGCAGGAGCCTAATGGAGTCATGATTTTGGTTTATACGGAAAAATGTGGTTATAGTCAGCTCTTCCCTTTCCAGTCCTTTTTGTTTCTTTGGCAACCACTGACTGACGCGTTCAACCAATACAAAAACTTCTATGATGCTCTTCACCTAATGTACCAGTTGGTAATGTATTGCTTGCCCACCCAGTAAATTTAAATTATCTAATGAATTAAATAAATGTTAAAACAAGGTGCCCCCTGGTTTGTATATGCAGAAATTAACTCTCTTTCCATGATACTCAAGTGTCAAGTGTTTTAAAAGAGCTGAAAAGTGGACTTTCATAGTGATTCAGCTGTTAGCATTAGCATTTTGACTGGGTCATTGCCAAAATCTCATCTTGTTATACTCAGTACCAAGTACCACTTATTAAGGGTTGATTCTGTGCTGTACACAGAATTGAGCATCATGCAAACATTTCATCACTTGGTTCTCAGTTGGGAGAATATAATTTATGCCCATTTTTAAGAGGAGAAAACCAATTCTCAGAGCAGTTCAATAAAACACTGAGAATGGGTCTGTGAGTATTACAGTTAGGGTTTTAATAAAAATCTTTCAATTGCTAGAAGCTACATTTAAAACTAGTAAGTTCCTTGAATTTAACTCAAACTTAAATATTTTAATATAATTCTCTAAATATTTTTGAATTATGATTTTATTGTTTCCTAAACACTGTTACATTCATTGTTCCAGTGGATTTTCATCTCAGTTCCTTAACTGGGCAGTTCATTAAAAGGCTAAGATAGAAGAGGGTCATTCAGTGACTCAGAGACAGAGCCAGCATTGGAAGCTGGGTTTCCTGACTCATCCCGAGGCTCATTCACTTAAGAGGATCATTGTAACCTAAAAGCTTTATCACCCTGGTGGTCTCTTCAAATGAATGCTTCTTCATCCTCCAACAAATTCCTTCTCTATCTTTTCTCTCTTATTTTATTGAGAAAGATTATCTCCTTTTAATGCCCATTTTCCACTGCATTAAGGATGAGACATAGCTTTACTGTGAAAAGAAAAATAAAATAGTTACTTCTGTACAGCAAGGATGCCATCAACAAAATAAAAAGGCAAACCAATGAACTGGAAAATATTTTTAAGTCATATGTCTGATAAGGGCTAAGTATCCAAAATATGCAAATAATATAAACAACTCAATATCAAAAAGGAAAAAAAAGTTGATATTAAAAGATGGGTAGAAAAGCTGATAGGTATTTTTTTTCAAAGATGTAATCATGGAATGGGTAACCTTTCCCTTCTCCAGGGTATTCTCTCAACCCAGGGATTGAATCCAGGTCTCCTGCATTGCAGGCAACTTCTTTACCAGGGAGATATCAGGGAATCCCTAAGCATGGCCAATGGATACATGTAAAGATGCTCAGCAAAATCAATCATCGTAGAAAGATGCAAATTAAAACCACCTGGAGACATCGCTTCATACCTGTTAGAATGGCTATCATCAAAAAAGATGAAAAAATAACAGGATTCGGTAAGGATATGGAGAAAAGAAAATCCTTGTACACTGTTGGTGGGAATTTGAATAGGTGCAACAACTGTGGAAATAGTATGAAGGTTCCTCAAAAAATTGAAAATAGAACTACATTTTCTGAAGAAAATGAAAACAATAACTTGAAAAGATGTCTATATCCCCATGTGCATTGCAGCCTTATTTGCAATAGTTAATATATGAAAATGATCTAAGTGCCCATCAATGGATGAATAGGTAAAGAAATTGTGATATTTATACATAATGGGATATTTAGTTCAGTTCAGTTGCTCAGACATATCCGACTCTTTGCGACCCCATGAATCGCAGCATGCCAGGTCTCCCTGTCCATCACCAACTCCCAGAGTTCACTCAGACTCACATCCATCGAGTCAGTGATGCCATCCAGCCATCTCATCCTCTGTCATCCCCTTCTCCTTCTGCCCCCAATCCCTCCCAGCATCAGAGTCTTTTCCAATGAGTCAACTCTTCACATGAGGTGGCCAAAGTACTAGAGTTTCAGCTATAGCATCATTCTTTCCAAAGAAATCCCAGGGCTGATCTCCTTCAGAATGGACTGGTTCAGCCTTAAAAAAGAATCAAATTTTGCCATTTGTGACAACATAGATGAACTGCAAGGTTATTGTGCTAATTGAAATAATTCAAGCAGAGAAAGAAAAACACTGTACAATCTCACTTATATGTGAACGATGGAATAAACATAAAAACAGAAAACAGACTCACTGATACAGAGAACAGATTGAGAGTTGCCAGAGGTGGTGGAAGAAGGGCTCTGAAATGGCAATTGTGTGGGATAAACAGGCAAATGGGGGCAAAAATTAGAAACTTTCCATTATAAAGCAAAAATCATGGAATGTAATGTACAAGATGGTGACAGTAGTTAATAATACAGTATTGTGCATTTAATAGTTGCTAGAGAGTTCCAAAAAAACATCTATTTCTGCTGTATTGAGTACGCCAAAGCCTTTGACTGTGGATCACAATAAACTGTGGAAAATTCTGAAAGAAATGGGAATACCAGACCACCTGACCTACCTCTTGAGAAATCTGTATGCAGGTCAGGAAGCAACAGTTAGAACTGGACATGGAACAATACACTGTTTCCAAATAGGAAAAGGAGTACGTCAAGGCTGTATATTGTCACCCTGCTTATTTAACTTCTATGCAGAGTACATCATGAGAAATGCTGGACTGGAAGAAACACAAGCTGGAATCAAGATTGCCAGGTGAAATCTCAATAACCTCACATATGCAGATGACAACACCCTTATGGCAGAACGTGAAGAGGAACTAAAAAGCCTCTTGATGAAAGTGAAAGAGAAGAGTGAAAAAGTTGGCTTAAAGCTCAACATTCCGAAAAGGAAGATCATGGCATCCAGTCCCATCACTTCATGGGAAATAGATGGGAAAACAGTGGAAACAGTGTCAAATTTATTTTTGGGGGCTCCAAAATCACTGCAGATGGTGACTGCAGCCATGAAATTAAAAGACTCTTACTCCTTGGAAGAAAAGTTATGAACAACCTAGATAGCATATTCAAAAGCAGAGACGTTACTTTGCTGACTAAAGTCCGTCTAGTCAAGGCTATGGTTTTTCCAGTAGTCATGTATGGATGTGAGAGTTGGACTGTGAAGAAGGCTGAGCACTGAAGAAATGATGCTTTTGAACTGTGGTATTGGAGAAGACTCTTGAGAGTCCCTTGGACTGCAAGGAGATCCAACCAGTCCATCCTGAAGGAGATCAGCCCTGGGTTTTTTGGAAGGACTGATGTTGAAGCTGAAACTCCAGTACTTTGGCCACCTCATGGGAAGAGTTGACTCATTGGAAAAGACTTTGAGGCTGGGAGGGATTGGGGGCAGGAGGAGAAGGGGATGACAGAGGATGAGATGGCTGGATGGCATCACTGACTCGATAGACGTGAATCTGAGTGAACTCTGGGAGTGGGTGATGGACAGGGAGGCCTGGCATACTGCGATTCTTGGGGTTGCAAAGAATCAGACACGACTGAGTAACTGAACTGAACTGAACTGAACTGAAGGTATGAAGCAAGGCAAAGACTAATAGAGTTTTCCCAAGAGGACACAATAGTAATGGCAAATACCCTCTCCCGACAATACAAGAGAAGACTCTACACATGGACATCACCAGATGGTCAACACTGAAATCAGATTGATTATATTCTTTCCAGTCAAAGATGGAGAAGTTCTATACAGTCAACAAAAACAAGATTGGGAGCTGACTGTGGCTCAGATCATGAACTCCTTATTGCCAAATTCAGACTTAAATTGAAAAAAGTAGGGAAAACTACTAGACCATTCAGGTATGACCGAAATCAATTTCCTCATGATTATACAGTGGAAGTGAGAAATAGATTTAAGGGACTAGATCTGATAGACAGAGTGCCTGTGAACTATGGACGGAGGTTCATGATAGTGTACAGGAGACAGGGATCAAGACCATCCCCATGGAAAAGAAATACAAAAAAGCAAAATGGCTGTCTTGGGAGGCTGTACAAATAGCTGTGAAAAGAGAAACGAAAAGCAAAGGAGAAAAGGAAAGATATATAACATCTGAATGCAAAGTTCCAGAGAATAGCAAGAAGAGATAAGAAAGCCTTCTTCAGCGATCAATGCAAATAAATAGAGGAAAACAACAGAATGGAAAAGACTAGAGATCACTTCAGGAAAATTAGAGATACCAAGGGAACGTTTCATGCAAGGATGGGCTCAATAAAGGACGGAAATTGTATTGACTTAACAAAAGCACAAGATATTAAGAAGAGGCGGCAAGAATACACAGAAGAACTCTACAAAAAAGATTTTCACGACCAAGATAATCGTGATGGTGTGATCACTCACCTAGAGCCAGACATCTTGGAATGTGAAGTCAAGTGGGCCTTAGAAGCATCACTAGGAACAAAGCTAGTAGATGTGATGGAATTCCAGTTAATCTGTTTCAAATCCTGAAAGATGACCCTGTGAAACTGCTGCACTCAATATGCCGGCAAATATGGGAAACTCAGCAGTGGCCACAGGACTGGAAAAGATCAATTTTCATTCCAATGCCAAAGAAACGCAATGCCAAAGAATGCTCAAACTACCGCACAATTGCACAATTGAACCAGGGTCTCCTGCCTTGCAGGTGGAAAGGGCAGTCAGCAAATACTAATTTATTACTCACCACTATAGCTGGTCACATTAACATTATTTTTTTGAGGAGAGTCTTAGACTGGAGGGATTTAAGATGCTTGTTTTTCTGTTGTTTAGTTGTTCTGACTCTTTGCAACCCCATAAGCTGTAGCCCACCAGCCTTCTCTGTCTGTGGGATTTCTCAGTCAAAAATACCACAGTTGGCTGCCATTTCCTTCTCCAGGGAAACTTACTGACCCAGGGATCAAACCCACACCTCCTGCACTGGCAGGTTGACTCTGCTACTGGAGAGTTACCTTGGAAGAACTTACCGTGGAAGTTCTTTATGATCACACTGTTGTTAAATAGCTGAACTGAGATTCAAGCAGAATAGACATAAATCTGGTGTACTTTTGAAAGGCAACTACCTACTCTCTGCAAGTATTGGGAGGCCAAAGGAAAGTGAAGTCGCTCAGTCGTGTCCCACTCTTTGTGACCCCATGGACTGTAGCCTACCAGGCTCCTCTGTCCATGGGATTTTCCAGGCAAGAGTACTGGAGTGGATTGCCATTTCCTTCTCCAGCGGATCTTCCTGACCCCAGATGGAACCCAGGTCTCTCACATTGTAGACAGACGCTTTACCGTCTGAGCCACCAGGGAAGTCCTTGGGAGTCCAAAGCATGTGGAAAAATCGATATGGAAGCCTCTTCGCAAATGTGTAATTGACTATATAAATATAAAACATGACAATTGTTTCAATATTGCTTACTATTTTCAAAAGAATTTCATTCTACCTAGTCAAATTGATGATCCGGCCAATTGTGCCAGGCCACCCTAAGTGGTAGGGATTTATCTCTAAATGTAAACCTGCAGACAGCATGGTTGGGATGGGGTTTGGGCGTGGCCATGGCACTTGCTGCTTCAGCAATTTCCACCTGAAGCATCACTCTGTCCTGGAAAGACAGCTCTGCTTTTAGACAGTGGCACAACCTTATGAAAATTACAGATGTTCCATAAGAGTCAATTCCCTCATTCTTAAACCAAGAGCAATGGCATGCCTTTCAGAGGCTCATGGTGTGATTAGTAAGGAGGATAAGTGCTAAGCTGGGAGTCTGATTGCTTGAGGGTGCAGCTCAGTTCTCCCACTCATGAATAACAGTATTAAATAATTGTGCCAATAAAAATAGTATTAGAATGTCTATTCTGTACGTTTGTGTCTCCATTCCTTCCCTGCAAATAGGTTCACCAATATAATTTTTCTAGATAGTGCGGGAGGGGAGAGGGGAACTACTGGAGAAAGCAACATAAATATATGTACACTGTTGGGTGTAAGATGGATAGCCGGTGAGAAGTTGATGTGTAACACAAGGAGCTCAGTCTGGTGCTCTGTGATGGCACAGAGGGATGGGACGTGGGGAGTGGAGCGAGCCTAAGGAGAGAGGGGATGTCTGTGTCATTATGGCTGATCTGCATTGTTGTATGACAGAAACCAATGCAACATAGTAAAAGCAAATAATAACATTTTTAAAAAAATAGGAAAAAAGAGGACACAGAGAACATTAAGAACTTGTCAGCACAGCACAACTCTTGCTGTAACTGCTCAAGAACTGCCTGCTGTGGATGTTTCAAACTTTTCTCCTGTGTCAGTGACACCTAGCACAGCGATTGGCACTGCCTAGAGCAGTGGTGGTGTGCCAAGTTGGCATTTTGCAGCTCACAGGATGCTGTCATGAGCTTCCATTGATTTCACTTTTACAGCCATCCTATCAGATTGGAGCTGGGCATCTTATTCTACTGGGGCTGGTCCTGCTGCTGCTGCCAGATGTCAAGGGACCCCCAGGTCACACAGATGCCTGTTGCCACACTGAGGCTCCTGAGGGAGCATGACAAGGACAGCTCAGCAGCACGCTTGAGCTGAACCTGAGCCTTGCTTTGTCTGTGAGGCCTGCAGCTTTCTCATCCTGGGGTGCAGTGCAGACTCTGCAAGGATCCCTTTGTACCTTCTGCTTAAGGTTTTATATTCATTCAAAAATCATTCCCCTGGACACTGAGCTGCAGAGAGACTCACTAATTTCTTTGTTGTTGTTACTATGTTGCTACTGTTGCTTTCAATCTGGTCAAGTGAGATTTATAAATACTGCAAATCATAATGATCTTTAAGCTTCTAAAAAATCTTGCAGAAATCTTGCAGTATTTCCCAAACTTATTTAACTCATAATTTTCAGTTCTTATCTTGAAACACACCATATACCTTAAAAGTGCGCAAAGTAATGTAAGGTTGTATATAATGTAGGTACATACAGAGATATCTATACGTGACTGGAAAATAAAAAATTGAGATAGTTGACCCTACCTTAAGATCTTTGATTATCTTGGTGGAGGAATTAATAGGAGTACGACAGGATAAAGATTAGTTTCAACTGCATATATATTCTTTTTTTTTAATGGTTGTTTTATGACATTGGATTGTGCCATCTCAAGCATGTCCTGTGTAAGAGTTTTCTCCAGTTTTCAAAATCATCCCTCAATTTTAACAAGTGCTCTGTCAAAATCCTCTTTTTGCTATGTCTGGTATGTCTGTGGGTGCTGATTTGAAGGGCTCGCAGGTTTGCACAGGGATCCCTCAATGAGAAAAATTGCCTTCATTTTACCATTACATTATCTCTTTGCAGGTTCTTCTGAGAAAGGTCCAGTAGAATCCATTCTTTTCAGGTGAAAGCCAAGGCCACATCCTCCCATGAATGATCCATTCAACAGCTTTCAGTAGTCCAATCACCATCCCCTCCTTCTATGTGATCCCTGCCAGGAGACAGGTAGGATGCTGAAAAAACAGGACCAGAGCTTCCATAACATGGAACAGCTTCAGGGCAGAAGATTCAGGATAAAGGGCTTGGATTTACTGTCTTCCAGACTCTTCTTTATTGGAAAGTCTTAGAGAATACTGGATTATTCTCCCTTATTCCATAGAACCCTCTTTCAGAAATGCTGCCATGGCAACAAAAGACAGGCTTCTGCTTCCAGCTAATGAAAAGCCAACTCAGCCTGGAAGAAAAGTGGAAAGTGTTAGTTTCTCAGTAGTGTCCGACTCTTTGCAACCCTGTGTATTGTAGCCATCCCAGCTCCTCTGTCCAAAGGATTTTCCAGGCAAGAATACTGGAGTGGGTTGCCATTTCCTTCTCTAGAGGATCTTCCCAACCCAGGGATTGAACCCGGATCTCCTGCATTGCAGGCAGATTGTCTACCATCTGAGTCACCAAGGAAGCCTGGAGACACTCTGATATTAGGGAACTAAGGACCAAGCATAAATAGCAAAATAAAATTGATCTCTTTACTCCTTCCACCAGTATTACATCCCCACTATAGAAACCCATTTCAGTGTTTGGGGGCTTTCTGATTACTATTTGATGTATGCCAGTTAATGTATGTTAGTAATCTTAATCAATTTCTAAAAAAAAAATAAATAAATAAGCAAGAGGCAGATTAGGACTTAGGACTCAATGCAAAAAGATCAAAGTTCCAAATCTCCCAAACTGTGTCCTCAAACTTAAGGATGAGTGTGGAGACAGTGAAAAGAAGTGAGAGACAGTGACCCACATTACATGAGTATCCACTTGCTATCAAGATCTATATTAGATAGAGAGTTCGATTTTCCTCCTGAAGGGCTCCCCTGTAAGATGCTACAGATAAGACTTCTTCCAAAAAAGGCAGACTTTGGATTGTATTCATCTGTTCATTAATTTATTTGTCAAAAACTATACTATGGTGTCATATTGATGAATGCTTTCTGAGATTAATCATTTGAAAACAGAGAAAGGAGTAGGATGGGGAGGTCTGCAGAGGTGAATCGAGATCAAGTTCCCAAACAAAAGACTGAAAATAAATCTGAAAGATGATACAACAATATAAATTACTCATAAATTAAAAGCAGGTACTATGAATGAAATATTTGCATCTCCTCTTCTCTTACATAGTAAAGCCTTAATCTTTAATGTAATGGCATTTGGAAGTCGGGACTTTGGGAGGTAATTAGGTCATGGAGGTAGAGCCCTCATGAAGGATTGTGTGTGTGTGTGTGTGTGAGTGTGTGTGAGAGTGTGTGTGTGTGTGTGTGTGCTCAGTCACTTACTTGTGTCTGACTCTTTGAGACCCCATGGACTATAGCCTGCCAGACTTATCTGTTCTATCCATGGAATTCTCCAGGCAAGAATACTGGAGCAAGTTGCCATTTTCTCCTCCAGGGGATCTTCTCAACCCAGGGATTGAACCTGTGTCTCCTGTGACTCCTGCTTTGGCAGGTGGATTCTTTACCACTGAGCCCCCTGAGAACTGCCATGAGGGATTAGAGCTCTAACAAGAAGAGATATGAGAGAGGTGATACTTCTCTCCGACATCTGAGGCTACAGAAAGAAAGTAGCTCCCTGGGAAATGGGAATAGTGTCAACAGACACTAGATTGGCCAGCACCTTGACCTTGAACTTCCCAGATTTAAGAACTGTGAGAATAAGTCTATTGTTTAAACCACCAGTCTGTGGCACTTTGCTTTTAAAATGGCCAAACTGATGAAGAGCAAGAATCACATATACATGTTTGTTGAATTCCTAGCCCTGTAAATGCAGGTTATGGGGTTAGGAAAAGTTTAACAAAAATGAATTTAATTCAAAACGAATTCATCATCAGAATATTTCCCAAGTTTAATTGTATTGATATCCTACAATCATTTTGCATTACTTCATCCAAACTAATTGTGTATCTCTTGCTCCATTTGTGGTTATCAAAAACACTGGGGCCTAAGCTGATACTATTAGTAGCTTTGAATCCATGAGGAAGGGGGTGAAATACTGCCTAAGGTCCTGCCATCCAAGTGGCATGGTCAGAATGAAGTCAAACACTCATCTTCTTTTCTTTACACCATGTTCTTCTTTAATCTAAGTAGGTTATGTGGAATCAAGCCTCAGTCACCAGCAGGACAGTGTACTCATATTAGGTGTGTGAAAATAAACACATAAATCGATTAAGTTGCTTAATTGAGACAGCATTTTGTCTCTTTGAAATGCTACCTTTCCTCCTCTATGGAGACATATCAATGGCAACCTGCTAACTTTCTCATCAGAGCATGACTCCGCTGTTTATTTTCATCCCAAAGTGGTACAAGAGTGATTTTTCTACATCTTTTTATATTTTTTTCCATGGTGGGAAAATCCTCCTGTGAAATGCCCTGGAAAATAGGATTTGGAACTTTGATTAGCAGCAGGTTGATTTTATTTTGTGGTGGTGTAAATTAATCTCTCTGTGTTCAGAAAGTCTTGTCCCCATAGGATCTTATCTTTTGTGTACTTCAAAGAGCAGCTCCTATGTCTGGGAAGCTGTGAAGATTCAGTCTTAACACTGAAAAAGTAATAGATTTGGTTACACGCAACCAAAGGCAGGTTTGGAGGTCAAATTGGCTTTTTTCATTGTTTCATTTAGAATCAAAGAGAGTCAAAGTACTAAGCCCTTATTAGCATTTCACACGGTGCCCTGGGTATGTATCTTCAGTCATACCTATGTCTCTTACGTCCCTGCCCTGATCCTCTTTTCATTTGGCTTACTTGTATTCATTCATTAAGTCATTGATTAATTTTCACTTCCTCAGGAAAAATATCTTTATTCTTCCATTTCCTTCTCACCACTCAACACTTAACCAGAATCAGATGCCAAACCCTCCCCTCACCTGCTGATGTTTTGAAGCTTCTATATATACATCCTTTGAGCAGCTATCATGACAACTGTTAGTTGTGCACTTCACGCTCTCCCAATAAATTATGCACTCTTACTCCTTGAGAATAAAAATGAAAGCATTGCAACCTGTATCATTGCCAACAGTTGACAAAACATTTGATATTTTGTAAACCCTCAATACACAGTTACTAAATAGATAGTGAATGAATGACGGAATAAGTGAAGGAATGATTGCCCTTAATATCCAGAAAATTCCAGTTCAGTTCAGTTCAGTCACTCAGTCATGTTTGACTCTGCAACCCCACGGACTGCAGCACACCAATCTTCCTTGTCCATCACCAATTTCTGGAGCCTGCTCAAACTCATGTCCATCTAATCAGTGATGCCATCTAACCATCTCATCCTCTGTCATCCTCTTCTCCTCCTGCCTTCAATCATGCCCAGCATCAAGGTCTTTCCCAATGAGTCAGTTCTTCACATTAGGTGGCTAGAGTGTTGGAGTTGCAGCTTCAGCATCAGTCTTTCCAATGAATATTCAGGATTGGTTTCCTTTAGGATTGACTGGTTTGATCTCCTTGCAGTCCAATGGACTCTCAAGAGTCTTCTCCAGCACCACAGTTCAAAAGCATCAATTCTTCGGTACTTAGCTTTCTTTATCATCCAACTCTCACATCCACACAGGACTCCTGGAAAACCATAGCTTTAACTAGACGAACCTTTGTCAGCAAAGTAATGTCTCTGCTGTTTCTTTAATTTTATTTATATATTTTTAAAAATTTTTATTTATTTATTTTTTGCTTTACAATGTGTATTGGTTTTGCCATACATCGACATGAATCTGCCACAGGTGTATACGTGTTCCCCATCTTGAACCCCCCTCCCACTTCCCTCCCCGTACCATCCCTCTGGGTCATCCCAGTGCACCAGCCCTGAGCATCCTGTATCATGTATCGAACCTGGACTGGCGATTCATTTCTCATATGATATTATACATGTTTCAATACCATTCTCCCAAATCATCCAACCCTCGCCCTCTCCCACAGAGTCCAAAAGACTATTCTGCGTCTCTTTTGCTGTCTCGCATACAGGGTTATCATTACCATCTTTCTAGATTCCATATATATGCGTTAGTATACTGTATTGGTGTTTTTCTTGCTGGCTTACTTCACTCTGTATAATAATAATGCTGTCTAGGTTGGTCACAACTTTTCTTCCAAGGTCCAAGCATCTTTTAATTTCATGGCTTCAGAAAGCTCAACTCATAACAATGGCTATACACACAATAGCCAAAGGATAAAAGGAAAGACATGCCCATTTGAATGCAGAAGTCCAAAGAATACCAAGGAGAGATAAGAAAGCCTTCCTCAGTGATCAGTGCAAAGAAATAGAGGGAAAAAATAGAATGGGAACACCTAAAGATTTCTTCAAGAAAATAAGAGATAGCAAGGGAAATTTTCATGCAAAGATGGGCACAATAAAAAAGAGAAATCATATGGACCTAACAGAAGCATAAGATATTAAGAAGAGGTGATAAGAATACAGAGAATAATTATTAAAAAAAGATCTTCAGGACCCCAATAATCACGATGTTGTGATCACCAACCTAGAGCCAGACATCCTGGAACATGACGTCAAGTGGGCCTTAGGAACCATCACTACAAACAAAGCTAGTGGAGGACACAGAATTCCAGTTGAGCTATTTCAAATCCTAAAAGATAATGCTGTGAAAGTGCTGCACTCAATAAGCCAGCAAATTTGGAAAACTCAGCAGTGACCACTGGAAAAGGTCAGTTTTCATTCCAATCCCAAAGAAAGGCAATGCCAAAGACTGTTCAAACTACTACACAATTGCTCTCATCACACACGCTAGCAAAGTAATGCTCAAAATTCTCCAAGCCAGGTTTCAGCAATACGTGAACCATGAACTTCCAGATGTTCAAGCTGGATTTAGAAAAGGGAGAGGAAACAGAGATCAAATTGTCAACATCCACTGGATCATCGAAAAGCAAGAGAGTTCCAGGGAAACATCTACTTCTGCTTTATTGACTATGCCAAAGCCTTTGACTGTGTGGATCACAACAAACTGTGGAAAATTCTTAAAGAGATGGAAATATCAGACCACCTGACCTGCCTCCTGAGAAATCTGTATGCAGGTCAGGAAGGAACAGTTAGAATAGGACATGAAGTAATAGACTGGTTCCAAATAGGGAAAGGGTTATATTGAGGCTGCATATTGTCACACTGCTTATTTAACTTATATTCAGAATACACCATGAGAAATGCTGGGCTGGATGAAGCATAAGCTGGAATCTAGATTGCCAGGAGAAATATCAATAACCTCAGACATGCAGATGACACCACCCTTATGACAGAAATAGAAGAACTAAAGATCCTCTTGATGAAAGTGAAAGAGGAGAGTGAAAAAGTTGGCTTAAAGCTCAACATTCAGAAAACGAAGATTATGGCATCCGGTCCCATCATTACATGGCAAATAGATGAGGAAACAGTGTAAACAGTGACAGACTTAATTTTTCTGACTTTATTTTCCCAAATAACTGCAGATGGTGACTGCAGCCATGAAATTAAAAGACACTTGCTCCTTGGAAGAAAAGTTATGACCAACCCAGACAGCATATTAAAAAGCAGAGATATTGCTTTGCCACAAAGGTCTGTCTAGTCAAGGCTATGGTTTTTCCAGTGGTCATGTATGGATGTGAGAGTTGGACTATAAAGAAAGCTGAACACCAAAGAATTGATGCTTTTGAACTGTGGTGTTGGAGACTTTTGAGAGTCCCTTGACAGCAAGGAGATCTAACCAGTCCATCCTAAAGGAGATCAGTCCTGGGTATTCATTGGAAGAACTGATGCTGAAGCTGAAACTCCAATACTTTGGCCCCACCTGATGCAAAGAATTGACTCATTTGAAAAGACCCTGATGCTTGGAAAGATTGAAGGCATGAACAGAAAAGAATGAAACAGGTTGAGATGGTTGGATGGCATCACCAACTCGGAGGACATGAGTTTAGTAAGTTCTGGGAGTTGGTGATGGACATGGAATCTGACATGCTAGACTCCATGAGGTGGCAAAAAGTCAGACATAACTGATTGAACTGAACTGAATTGATACACACAATAAATTGCTAAGCTAAAATTATCAACAAAATCCAAGGTTTTATGACTTCAAATCTGATTCTACCTAAAAGTTGCAGATTAAAGTTGAAAAAATGTAATTTAATTGTTGATTCTTGTGTTATGACTGAAGTCTGCTACTGTAGCTTGGGAGATAACTATGTTTTTTACATAGTACAAGATTTGATAACTAAGGAAACTCTGGAAGAGGTGTCTCAGAAATAGCACTTCTATTGAAATTAAGAAGTGATCTGAAAATTCTAGCTCCTAAGAAGTCAAATAAAACAAAACAGCAAGACTCAAAGAACAGTGACCTAGTGCTAGAAATAACAGAAAAGAATTATGGATGGAAAGGACTTCCCTGGTGGCGCAGGCAGTAAATAATCTGCCTACAATGCAGGAGACTCAGGTTCAGTCCCTGGATCTGAGAGATCCCCTGGAATAGGAAATGGCAACCCACTCCAGTATTCTTGCCTGGCAAATTCCATGAATAGAGGAGCCTGTTGGTCTACAGTCCATGGGGTTGCAAAGAGTTGGACACAATTGAGTGACTAATATTAATTACTACCTTTTTATGGATGGTAAAGTCCAAGGACTTCTGAAAATGGATCTAGTGATCTCAAAAAAGCATAGGTTTTTGAGAAGTGAGATGTGTTTGATTGGGTTGTGCCACTTGACAGGAAGTATATCTGACCCACAAGACCACAGGCTCCCCTCCAAAGTCCTATGGCCCACGTACCTTCCACATCTTGCCTCCATCTCTGCTGCTTCGCAATATTTTCTCGTTCTACCCCCAAGCAATTGGATGTTTAAATAAGGACAAGCTCTTTTACTACTGTCTTTTAACAGCTTATTACAAAGAATGAAACCATAATTTAAAAAGCAGAAATGAAATTAGCCTGTATGATAATGGCAAAATGTGTTGGTTTTATCACTGTCCTAATGCAGGCTTAAGAACATAAATGGCTGGTTTTTCAGTATTAAAAAAAAAAAATCACAGTCCTAATTTGTCTTGTTTAGCAGAAACCTGAGTATAGTTGAACAATATGGAATGGGATGTTTAGAACACTTAATGTTGAATGCCAGTTCTTCAATGAATTTGAGCATGTGCCTTAGTTTCTTTGATTCTTAGCGTATAAAGTATAGGATTCCAGTATCTGTTCCCCAGGGTAATGAACAGAATGGAATGAGGCTATGTGTGATGAAAATTTCCCAAAATGATTCCTCGTAGGAGGACCACGGAGCTGTTGTCAGTCTCTTTATCTCAACATCATAATTACTAGCTGTGTAACTTTGGGTAAGCTATATGATCAATCTGATTCTCATTGATTCTCACCTATGAAACAAACAAACAAAAACATTGGTACTGCTTTATAGCGTTTTGGTGAACAGGAAAGAATATATGCAAAATTCTTAGCATGTCTAACATTAAAAGTGTTCTTTTCTTTTTTAGATGAACTTTATTTTTTTTCTTTATTTTACTTTACAATACTGTATTGCTTTTGCCATACATTGACAAGAATCCACCACGGGTGTATACAAGCTCCCAATCCTGAATCCCCCTCCCACCTCCCACCCCATATCATCTCTCTAGATCATCCCCATGCACCAGCCCCAAGCATCCTGTATCCTGTATCGAACATAGACTGGCACTTTGTTTTTTACTGTATTATTTCTTTTTCTTCTTTGACTGGTACTTTCTTTAACCATGCAAGGGGGGTTGAAAATGCCTGTTACAAAAGATAATTTTAAGAATTAGAATATTGATTATGCTCTAAAGCTTGACACATTTTCATGACATAGCACCTCGTTATGTCCATCTTATGCTCTCCATCTTATGCTTTTCTTAAAGAAGGAACAAACAGAAACACTCACATCCAATGACCTTACAGCTAATGTTTTATCCAGACTGCTTGACAAAGCATTGCTTGAAAGAGAACTGGGCACCGTGGACTTAAGCAATCTCAGTGAAAAACCATGCCTCTTATTCATGCTCACTGGGGCATTCTGCTACCTGCATTCAGAGGCAGACACATTCTCAGAAATAGACTAGAGAAGCTCTGAAAAGCTGACAACTTCTCCCAGGCTTCTCAGATCCTTCTTAAAAATCCTGACGACTGTACTGTAAATGGAATTGGAGATGAGTAATAAACGCAGGGGCAGAGGCTGCAGGCTCATTGGATCACAGAACAATAGACAGTTTTACTTTATGTCTTCTACTTACATCTAAATGTGTTTATTTTTCTGAGGTGCAGCCATTAAGAGTTAGAGGAAAGGATATTAGCCTAGAGCCTGAATACCTGGATTCTAAGTCTGCCTTTACCAACTGTAATCATTTCATGGTGACAACCCACATGATATTCTCTATCCCCACTACTTTCCTTAATATGTAAAATAAGGGAAACGGCTATCCTCAAAGGTGAACGCTGGGCTTCCCAGGTGGTTCAGTGATAAAGAATCCACCTGCCAATGCAGGAGCCACAGGAGATTCAGGTTCGATCCCTGGGTTGGGAAGATCCCCTGGAGGAGGAAACGGCAACCGTTCCAGTATTTTTGCCTGGAGAATCCCACTGAGTAGCCTGGTGGGCTACAATCCATGGGGTCACAAAGGATCAGACATGACTGAGCAATGAAGCACGCACACAAAGGTAAATGCTGTATGTGCTATCATACACAATGCAAATTTTGCAAATTCTACCAAGCCACACATTTTATTATAATTTTAAGACTTACGTGTTGCCTTTATTTCTGTGAGATACTGCAAGAAACATAATCGAATCCATGTTTCCAAGGGACAAATACCTTAAACTGGAGAAAATAAAGTCTATGTGATTTGAGGGATGAAGAGACACAATCTAACTCCATTTAATCCCATCTCAAAAAGCACAACTAGAATTTCTAGTCTCCAAACAAGAGAGGTGACTGTCTTCTTTTGTGTGGTCACATTACCTTGATAGGCAAAGGGTCTTTGATACATGAAACATCCACAAACCTGGTTTTCCAAAATGCTTTGCAGGGCCATCTTCTAGAACACTAAGCTTCAATTTGAAGGAGGAGTTCTTTGGACATGCTTGTGCTTTTACACAAGCCTATGATTGTTCATATGGCTCATTCTCTCAGGTCAGAATGACCTGCCCAGCCACACGCTGATTAGCTCTGACCATCCTACTCCAGCTTTTTCTCTAGAGCTGGAACTCAATTGTCCTGTATTAAATAAAGTAAGGGCTTTATTTATTAAATTTAATAAATGCATTTAATTATTTTTATTTAATTTAAAAAAGCCACCCTTGTGGCTCAGTGATAAAGAATCCACCTGCAATGGAGAAGATGCGGGTTCAGTCCCTGATTTGGGAAGATCCCGTGGGGAAGGAAATGGCAAACAACTCCATTATTCTTGCCTGGAAAATCCCATGGACAGAGGAGGCTGGCAGGCTACAGTCCATGGGGTCTTAGAGGAGTTGGACATGACTGAGCAACTAACCAACAACTAAAGGAAACTTTACACATTGTGATGGGTTTGTTCTCAAATTTTTTCTCTGCTAATAGGAGATCAATCTTATAGATCAGTGATGCATCTTTTAATCTTGATGTTTTACTGTCCTGTGAAGCCTCTGTTTCAGAGAAAGAAAACAAACAGACAGATAAACAATGAAGTAGATCAGTCAAGGAGTGTGGATGGTTCCAGAGGAAGCCAGTCAAAACAGAAAGCAATGCTATACCAATATACCTAAGGAGAAGCTGAGTGTCCTTTGCCTGGATGAGAATGTAAGTCCAACAGGTGGAAGAAGAGGGGATACATTTGTCCAGTCTGGCACAGAGGACAGACCTATGACCGATGAAGAGAAAGTTAACCAGCACGATTGACTCCTCTCGGGGTGGTGAGTTTCTCACTTGGCATCAAGATCAAACACGGGTTGGATGACCACAAGGTGGAGATTTTGCATATGGAGACAATTACTATTTGTGAATAGCAGGGGATAGCTTCTCCTTCAGAGAGATCTTTCGATTCCTAATATCGCATTTTTTCTGCAGTTGTATATTCTGTGAATCTGAGATAACTGATTTCAGAGCGGGGTGGTGCTCAGACAGAGGAAGAGCATACAATGGACAGAGAAAGAGTTTTCAGTATGCACTTCATAAAAAAAAAAAAAGTGCCTTATTGTTACCAGAGTTGGGCAGAGGGGGAAGTGGGCGGGAGAGAGATATATGGGAGATTAGGGTTAACATGTAACACTATTACATATAAGCATATAATTAATAAGAATCTACTGTATAACATGGGGAACTCTACTCAATTCTCTGTAATAATCTATATGGGAAAATAACTAAAATGGACCAGAATGAGTGTGTTTAATTCAGATGATCTTTATATCTACTACTGTGGGCAAGAATCCCTTAGAAGAAATTGAGTAACCCTCATAGTCAACAAAAAGAGTCCACAATACACTATTTGGATACAATCTCAAAACTGACAGAATGATCTTAGTTCATCCCCAAGGCAAATCTTCAACACCACAGTAATTCAAGACTATACCCCAACTGCTAACACCAAAGAAGCTGAAGTTGAAGCTGTAGGTCTATGGAGACTTACAAAATCTTTTAGAACTAACATAAAAAAAAAAAAGATATCCTTTTCATCATGGGGGATTGGAATGCAAAAGTGGGAAGTCAAGAGATACCTGGAGTAATAGACAAGTTTGGCCTTGGAGTACAGAATGAAGCAGGGCAAAGGTTAGCACAGTTTTGCCCAGAGAACACATTGGTCATAACAAGCACCGTCTTCCAGTAACACAAGAGATGACTGTACACATGGACATCTCCAGATGGTCAATATCATGATCAGTCATTATATTCTTTGCATGTGAAGATGGAGACACTCTATACAGTCATAAAAAAAAGACCTGGAGCTGTCTGTGGCTCAGATCATCAGCTCCTTACTGCAATATTCAGGCTTAAATTGAATACAGTAGGAAAAACCACTAGACCATTCAGGTATGACCTAAATCAAATCCCTTATGATTATGTAGTGGAGGTGATAAATAGATGTAAAATATAGGATCTGGTAGACAGAATGCGTGAAGAACTATGGCCAGAGGTTCATAACATTGTACAGGTGGCGGTGATGAAA
Organism: Ovis aries; assembly: GCF_016772045.2. NCBI lineage: Eukaryota > Metazoa > Chordata > Mammalia > Artiodactyla > Bovidae > Ovis > Ovis aries. The sequence goes on from NC_056059.1 coordinate 106,939,108, forward strand.
ACTATCCCTAAGAAAAATAAATGCAAAATGGCAAAGTGGTTGTCTGTGGAGGCCTTACAAATAGCTGAGAGTGAAGAGTCGATATCCACTTTACTGTACAGCAGGAACTAATGCAACATTGTATATCGATCATACTCCAATAAAAATGAAAAAAGTGAAAGAGCACTTTATGTGGGATGCTGTGATTCTGCTCTGTTTCTTCATTTGTTAATTACATTTATGACAAGGATCTACCATCAGGCTTTGTGTACTACTGAGATTAAAGGGGAGTTGATGGAACTCAAAGTTTTGCTCAGTTCTTTCCTCAAATGTCCCATCTCGAGAGAGTCCTCCCCAAGCATGTGTTCTAAAGTGGCACTTTCTTCACAACTTTCTGATCATTTACCTCATTTGAATTTTCTTCCTATCATACACTCCCAGTCTGAAGCCTTACCATATACCTATTTGCTTGTTTAATACCAGTCTCTCCAGTATAATGTTAGCTCCAGCAAAGCATATATTTTATTCCTTCTGTTCACTTCTAAATTTCCAGTGCCTAAATTTGTATCTTGCACATGAATGGCTTTATTTTCTTGGGCTCCAAAATCACTGTAGATGGTGACTGCAGCCATGAAATTAAAGACGCTTGCTCCTTGGAAGAAAAGTTATGACCCAACTAGACAGCATATTAAAAAGCAGGGATATTACTTTGCTGACAAAGGCCCATCTAGTCAAAGCTATGATTTTTCCAGTAGCCATGTATGGATGTGAGAGATAGACTATAAAGAAATTTGAGCTCCGAAGAATTGATGATTTTGATCTGTGGTGTTGGAAAAGACTATTGAGAGTCCCTTGGACTACAAGGAGATCAAACCAGTCAATCCTAAAAGAAATCAGTCCTGAATATTCATTGGGAGGACTGATGCTGAAGCTGAAACTCTAATATTTTGGTCACCTGGTGTGAACAACTGACTCATTTTAAAAGACCCTGATGCTGGGAAAGATTGAAAGCAGGAGAAGAAGGGGACGACAGAGAATGAGACGGTTGGATGGCATCACTGACTTGAAGGACGTTAGTTTGAGCAAAGTCCAGGAGCTGGATGGACAGGGAACCCTGGTGTGCCGTAATCCATGGGATCTCAAAGAGTCAGACATGACTGAGTAAAATGAACTGAACTGAACTGAACATGGATGACATTCAGTAAATATTTGTTCAGTTCAGGTCAATTCAGTTGCTCAGTCGTGTCCGACTCTTTGCGACCCCATGAATCACAGCACGCCAGGCCTCCCTGTCTATCACCAACTCCCAGAGTTCACTCAGATTCGTGTCTATTGAGTCAATGATGCCATCCAGCCATCTCATCCTCTGTCGTCCCCTTCTCCTCCTGCCCCCAATCCCTCCCAGCCTCAAAGTCTTTTCCAATGAGTCAACTCTTCTCATAAGGCAGCCAAAGTACTGGAGTTTCAGCTCTAACATCATTCCTTCCAAAGAAATCCCAGGGTTGATCTCCTTCAGAATGGACTTGTTGGATTTCCTTACAGTCAAAGGGACTCTCAAGAGTCTTCTTCAACACCACAGTTCAGAAGCATCAATTCTTCGGTGCTCAGCTTTCTTCACAGTCCAACTCTCACATCCATACATGACTACTGGAAAAACCATAGCCTTGACTAGACAGACCTTAGTCGGCAAAGTAATGTCTCTGCTTTTGAATATGCTATCTAGGTTGGTCATAACTTTTCTTCCAAGGAGTAAGTGTCTTTTAATTTCATGGCTGCAGTCACCATCTGCAGTGATTTGGGAGCCCAAGAAGATAAAGTCTGACACTGTTTCCACTGTTTCCCATCTATTTCCCATGAAGTGATGGGACCGGATGCCATGATCTTCGTTTTCTGAATATTGAGCTTTAAGCCAACTTTTTCACTCTCCTCTTTCAGGAGGCAATGGCACCCCACTCCAGTACTCTTGCCTGGAAAATCCCATGGATGGAGGAGGCTGGTAGGCTGCAGTCCATGGGGTCACTAAGAATTGGACATGACTGAGCGACTTCCCTTTCCCTTCCCTTTCACTTTCATCAAGAGGCTTTTTAGCTCCTCTTCACTTTCTGCCATAAGGGTAGTGTCATCTGCATATCTGAGGTTATTGAGATTTCTCCCGGCAATCTTGATTCCAGCTTGTGTTTCTTCCAGTCCAGCGTTTCTCATGATGTACTCTGCATAGAAGTTAAATAAGCAGGATGACAATATACAGCCTTGACATACTCCCTTTCCTATTTAGAACCAGTCTGTTGTTCCATGTTCAGTTCTAACTGTTGCTTCCTGACCTGCATACAGATTTCTCAAGAGGCAAGTCAGGTGGTCTGGTATTCCTATCTCTCTCAGAATTTTCCACAGTTTATTGTGATCCACACAGTCAAAGGCCTTGGTATAGTCAATAAAGAACAAGTAGATGTTTTTCTGGAACTCTCTTGCTTTTTCTATGGTCCAGCGGATGTTGGCAATTTGATCTCTGGTTCCTCTGCCTTTTCTAAAACTAGTTTGAACATCTGAAAGTTCACAGTTCATGTATGGTTGAAGCCTGGGTTGGAGAATTTTGAGCATTACTTTATTAGCGTGTGTGAGATGAGATGTTTGCATTCTCCCCAAAAAACATATTTATGTTGACTCTCTAATTTCCTGTATGACTGCATTTGGAGATAGGTCCTTCAAGGAAATAATAAGGTTAAATGCGGTCAAAAGAAACTTTGATCCCTTAGTATGTGTCTTCATAAGATGAGACACTAGGGAGCTCTCTTCTCTTAGACAGCAGGTAGGAGGAAGGCGAGGTAAGGACGAGTGAGAGGACGGCCATTAGCAAGCCAAGAAGAGAACCTTCACCAATGACTGACCCTGGCAGACCAATATCTGGAACTTCTAGTCCCTAAAACTGTGCAATAATACATTTCTGCTGTTTAAGCCACCCAGTGTGTGGCATTTTGTTATGGGAACTCAAACAGAATGATATATTATGAAATCACTGGTCCATCTAACAGTGTGAATCCATCTTCTATTCTTCTGATCCTATCTCCTAAAACACACTGCTCACTCTGCCAAAGTGAGTGCCCTCTCAATACTCAAAAAGCCCAATACATTCCACCTTTTGCACTTTTGCTCACATATGAAGTAGATCCTACATGTACCTATTTTGCTGAATAAAAGTAAATTGAATCAAGGTGAAAAAAAAGAGTTGGACTATAAAGACAGTTGAGCACCAAAGGATTAATGCTTTTGAACTGTGGTGTTGGCAAAGACTCTTGAGAGTGCAAGGAGATCAAACCAGTCCATCCTAAAGGAAGTCAGTCTTGAATATTCATTGGAAGGACTGATGCTGAAGCTGAAGCTCCAATACTTTGGCCACCTGATGCGAAGAACTGACTCATTGGCAAAGACCCTGATGCTGGGAAAGACTGAAGGCAGGAGAAGGGGACGACAGAGGATGAGATGGTTGGATGGCATCACCGACTTGATGGACATGAGTTTGAGAAAGCTCCGGGAGCTTGGTGTACTGCATTCTATGTGGTTGCAAAGAGTCAGACACACCTAAGCAAATGAACTGAACTGAAATTTAATGGAGATGAAACAAGGAGTAATTTTGACTGTATGATTTAGAAAAGATTTGACCAGGACAGTTTAGCAAATGGATTTTATTTGACCAGGACAGTTTAGCAAATGGATTTTAGTGGTCATCAAATGTGCCTATCAAGTTAAAGACATCACACAGGGCTACAATGTTGCATGATTACTAGTATGCTTGAGGGAAGTGTGTGTTGATGGGATGTGGCCTCACATGGTACAATGAAAGCCCATTGTATGGTGCCCAAAACTAAGCTGCATGTGAATCTCCTCTTCCCCTTACCAGATACTGATGATGAACATATCATTGATTCTCCTTATACCCTGGCTTTCTTATTTATTCAGTGAGAATAAAAACTTCTATTTGCTTTAGAGCTTATTTCATTTGATAAGCAAATGAGAAATGAATGAGATTATGAGTGGGACAGGTTTTGTAAACCAGAAACTCATGCATATAAGAGTTAGGTACTCTGCCAACCAGCACCGTGCCTGACACATGCTGGATATTTCATACTTGTCTCTGAATAAATGTTCTTTGAGATGCGTATTCTGTTTTGCTCCAATCCCTCCCACTGAGCCCTTCCTTGGCCAGCACTGTGTAGTGCTGGCAGCAGCAAAAGGACAAGTACTTGCTCAGTTCTGCTTCTGGTTTCATGCACTGAGTATGGAAAAAAGGAGTTTAGCAATTTTCAGGAAAACACTAAATGACGTCATGATTCATTGCTTTATTTTATCGCCTCTAATAGTGCATACTGGCTTCCTTGGTGGCTTAGCTGGTAAAGAATCTGCCTGCAATGCAGGAGACCCAGGTTTGATCCCTGGATTGGGAAGATCCCCTGGAGAAGGGAACCACTACCCACCCTAGTATTCTTGCCTGAAGAATTCCATGGACAGAGGATCCTGGCAAGCTACAGTCTGTCCATGAAAGTGAAAGCTGCTCAATTGTGTCCGACTCTTTGCAACCCCATGGACTATACAGTCTATGGAATTATCCATGCCAGAATACTAGAATGCATAGCCATTCCTTTCTCCAGGGGATCTTCCCAACCCAGGAATCGAACCGGGGTCTCCTGCATTGCAGGTGGATTCTTTACCAGCTGTGCTACCAGACAGTCCATGGGATCGCAAAGAGTTGGACACAACTTGGGGAATAACGCTAATATTGCTAATTATTTAAGACGAAAGTCTTTTTAGGCAACTCAGTCATTAACTGTGGATACCAGTAAGGGTGTTTCTGCTTTTTAAGAGATTTCCACTAGTACGTGCTGTGATGAAGTTCTGAATTTCTCCCACAGAGCATTTAAAAATTGTAATAAAAAAATCTATGCTTTTATTCTGTTCATTATTTGTATTGACTCAATCTTATAAGTCAGGTTTGTACATGTACCTTAATGTAAGCTCTATGAGGGCAAGTTATGAGTCTGACTTGTTCACTCACTATAAAATGATGAAAGGAACTCATTAAGTGTACACTAAATTCAAGTTTTTAGCAGGCTTCTATGCCATAACTGCAATGCGTTAATTACAGTTATATGATTTCTTCAGCAAAATGGGTCCAGTAGGACCAGACCTTGCTTAAACTTCATAAGCAGTCAATTGCTAAATGTTCTTGAAACTAATAACTGTCAACAAAAGTGACTACATTATGCCACTTTACAGTTTTCCAATTTACTTCAGTTAATTCCCTTAGAAAGTCCAGAGCCATAAGCAGAATGATTATGTATTAGTTTACTCTAGCTACCATAACAAAATGACATAGATTATTCAGCTTAAACAAAAAACGTATTTTTTCACAATTATGGAGGCTGAAAGTCTGAGATCAGGGGACCAGCATGGGTGAGCTCTGGTGAGAACACTTTTCCTGGCTTACAGACAGCTTCCTTCTAGCTGTGTCTTCACATGGCCAATAGGAAGAGAACAAACTCTCTGATGCTATTCTTATAAGAGTGTTAATCCCATCATAAAGACCTCAACTTTCATGATCTCTAAATCTTAATTACTTCTTGAGGTTCAGTTTCCAAATACCATCATACTGGGACTTCAGAGGTTTGGGCTTCAACGTGTGAATTTTGGAAGGACACCAACATCCAGTCCATGACACCTCATTTACCCCGCTGAAGGTACTCAGAATGAGAGTCAGACTGCCTTGTCCACATGGAGTTGATCAAGTGCAGGCATCAGGGCAAAGCTAGAGCCCAGCTAAATTCTTCCAACACTGAATTCTACAATCTTGCCAAGCAGCAAGCTTTCCATAGTCCTTCCTTTGAAGATGCCTTTGTTGTTCTTCTCAGTCACTAAGTCATGTCCAACTCTTTGTAACCCCATGGACTGCAGCACACCAGGCTCCTCTGTCCTTCACTGTCTCCCAGAGTTTGCTCAAATTCGTGCCCATTGAGTCGGTAATGCTATCTAACCATCTCATCCTCTGCTGCCCACTTCCCCCTTTGCCTTCAATCTTTCCCAGCATCAGGGTCTTTTCCAATGAGTTGGCTCTTCACATCAGATGGCCAAACTATCAGAGCTTCAACTTCAGCATCAGAAGATTCTTTTATTTAACATCATTTTTCATCATTTTGTCACTTTTACTCAATGCTATTTTTCACCATTTCCTCCTGGATTTCCTCCAGTTAACTTAGATGAGTCATCCACAACTGAAGGTGAATTTCCTCCATGAGGGATGTTCCGCAATGTCTGGAGAAGTTTTGGTTTTCACAATTCTGGGTAAGTGCTACTGTTGTCTAGTGGGTAATGGTCAAGGCTGCTGCTCAACATCCTACAGTACCCAGGTCAGCCCCAAATGTCATAGTGCCAAGGCTGATAACCCCTGGACCAGATGCAGAAGGGCTCACTGCCCATCTTGGTTTTAGGAGCTGGGCTTTCCTCTCTGGAAGGTTGATGTTACAGGATTTCTGATCACCTCCCATGATCTGGATTCTTAGTTACTGTTCCTTCCTCAGGGAAATCGCAGATCCAAGTTGGGATTTCAAGTGTGTTATTGTACATGAAAAAGAAAAGGAAAGGGGAGCGGGGATAAGAAGAGAGTGAGAAAGAAAGTGGATTTGTGAGTCATGAGATTTAATGTAATTCTTGTTCCACCAGTTACTATGAGCTGTGTCACCACGGGACAATCATTGTATCTTCTTAAATCTCAATTTTCCCATTCATAAAATGAGACTAATTTCATATGCATCATAGGATGGAGCATTCACATAAAATAACATGGATATGAATATGGTGATAAGTTAAAATAATAATGACAGTAGTTATCAACAATAGCATTAATCAATGATAATGCATGAATAATTATATTTACAATATTTATAGTTTATAAGTTGTATATCTAAATTTATATAAATATATAGTTATAATAATATAATGTATTTTTTACTATTATGCATTTGAAAGCATTATTCTATAACTATAAAATAAAACTAACAGTTAATAACAGAAGTAATAGCTAATGTTTACTGAGTACTTATTTATAGAAAATGCCCAATACATAGTGGATTTTGTGAATAGTACAGTCAGAAAGTGTCAAGACTCAGAAATAGTCAGGAAGTAAAATATGTGAAGAATCAAGACAGGGAGGTCAAGGGGAGTTGCTGAGGTACACAGGGCACCCAGACTATTATTATGTGGCACTGGCTACCTGGGCAGGGACTCGAGGAAGGTGACCTGCTTGGATAAAGGGAACATGGAGGACAGGAAACTTTCAAAAGGACTTGATTGAATGTCCTAGTGGATTAAACAGCTCCTCCCCAAAAGGCCCACAGCAGTGAGAAAGTACAATGCTCTGTACTGTATAAATGCGACATCAGTCACTCTCCACGAAGCCTTCTGCGTGACCAGCTCTTTACAGAACATCCAAGGTTATCCCCTACAGCTTGCTGTAGTCCCACCACTTCCCTTTCATCTTCAGAGGATGCTCTCTGAGTTGGGCTCTCAGGTCTCTGGTTAATTAACCATCTAAGGGATGACACTCCTAATAGGTAGCACATTTCCTTTTATCCACAAGGCCATTGTTTCCTCCCCACCAGGTACAGCTGACCTAGAAATAGACCATATTGTACTGCTGCTGGGACCATTTATTAAGCAACCTATTTTCTGCTCCAGGTCAGCCAACAATGGATGAGCTGGCACAGAAACAGGGGTGATACCTGTGTTGAGAAGGGAGTTAAGTCAGCAGTGAAGCCATAATGACAGAAAGGGGAGGCAGCTGTGTGAAACTGGTGGAATTCAAGGGCAGAGATGCTCACACGCTGAGCAGAGGATGGGTTGTAACACCGTTGTCCTGTTTTCTGAATCTGGAGGAGGCTGTCTGTCTTGATTCTCCTCCCACAGGCCAACTTGCTCTCTGCTGCCCAGGTCATAGTTACCACTCAGTATTGATGGCTCTTGTAAAGGTGTAAACCTTGGTGGCACTGAAAGGCAAACTGTAAAGTCTTGGAATCCTCCTAGAACCGCCTCACTAATCCCCAACCTTCTTCTGATCCCTGTCCCACGGTGTTGACTCTGGGCTCCATCTTTCCATGATGACCCTACCCCTAAGGATGACCACCACCACCCCCCACCCCACCACCGACTTTCCATCTCCTCTTATCACTTCTGGCGTGGAAAATCTCTACCCCCATCTCTCACCCACTACTTACCACCCTTATTCTTCCCATATTAGTCTACCCTTGGGGACAATTCCCTGCTGAGCAATATTTAAGACAGAAAATCAATAGGTAATCAATAAGTATACAGACTATGACTTTAATAATGACAAAGCTCTTAAGTGTTTTTCCTAGTGTGTAGAAGCCAATCACATTTTCTCATATGTGACCAAAAAATCTTAAAAGGTGCTTCTAGTCATTTAATAGATGCAAAATCCTACTATAGGTGCAAACCACTAAGCAGTCGCCTGGCCCAAGTCCAAACACTTAAATGGACTAGAGAAGAGGTAGAGGAGGAACTGGTGTTTCATCAAGTACTTCATGCTGCCCTAGGAATGGTTCTTAGACTGTGTGATCTTAAACTATCTTAGATCAGGGGTGAGAGGACAAATGGTAAAGGGGGTACTGTGAAGCCAGTTATCATTATGGAAAACTGGAAATTGGATGTGTTTCAAGGAATCTAGAGCCAGTGTGGAAAAGGCACCTTGGAATTATCCAAACAAGGGTTGAGAAGCGGGAGGATTTTTGCCTGGATGCCTTTGTTCATGGGTTAAAAGCAGCTGCCTGGTGGGCATTCCTTCCTTGGTCCATCTGCTTGTCCTTTGGACAGCAAGATAAGCTCCGTGGTGCAAGAAAGCTCTTTGAAGGAAATGTAGGTCATAGACCCTGGGCTGGTGAGTTGCTGAGATAGTCAAGGTCAGGGAACACAGGCTGGCCGCAGGCAGCAGCAGTTACAAATCCTTAATATACATTGTTGGGATGAAAGAATCAACTGTCAACTTTTGTTGAATCCCTGGTATAAAGCAGACCATTGTTAGGTGTTTCATGTACTGGCTCACGCACCTTAGTCTTCACAAAAATTCTTGGAAGGCATTGTCAGTAGCTCCAGTTTCCTTTTCAGAGTCTGGGAGCCTTCAATGTTCTATGACACAGTCACACAGTGAGGTCAGGGCCAACCAGGAGTTGATTTGGAGAGACCCCAAAACCCTTGTCCTTTCTACGGCCCCTGGTACATCTGAAAGAATTCAAACACTGGTCTCTTTTCCACCCTTAGAGTAATCATTTCTGAGCCCATGGGTTGAAAAGAGCCTGGGGAAATGTGTACCAAAAGGGGAGGTGCATGACCAAGTCTACATCTGGGAGGAGGCTTCAATTTCCAGACAGGATCATCTCTCTGCTAATGGCCCAGAAAGGGGAGACAATGGCCTTTTCATGAAATCTGTGAATGGCACAAAATTGGAAGATGCTGTAGAGACTCGTTGGACTTCCCAGGTGGTGCTGGTGGGAAAGAACCCACCTGCCAATGCAAGAGATGTAAGAGACTGAGGTCTGATTCATGGGTCCAAAGATCCCCTGGAGGAGCACATGGCAACCCACTCCAGTGTTCTTGCCTGGAGAATACCTATGGACGGAAGAGCCTGGTGGCCTACAGTCCATAGGGTCGTAAAGAGTCAGACATGACTAAAGTGACGTAATGTGCATAGAAATTTGTTAGGACTGAGATACCAGCCTGTGTGGACAACTTCGTGACAGAGAAAAACAGAGAAACAGCCCGTTTTAACTCACTAAAGGCTCAACAACAGAAAAAAGAGGTTTGGTTTTGTTTGAAAGGTGAGTTTGTCCAGGACAAGAAGCTGAAATACAACTGTTCTTTCAGCTCTAGAGAAAATGAAGCACAGTGCCCAGAGAAGAAGAGGCTGAAAGAGTGAAGCAGAAATTCATCAGACAGGAACTCCAGAGCCAAACAGTGTCAAAAAATGCCAGAGCTATTTCCAGCAGCCAGATAATTGTGGTGACATTTGATCAGCAAGGGTGGAAGAGAAAGATCCTTCCTTCCAGGAGACTGGAGATCCTACAGCCCCATGCAGGGACTTTTCCCACTCCTCAGACTCCAATGGACTATGTATGAGAGCTAGCAGAGGGCAAAGATCCTAGGAAGAAAGTGAGTACAGAGAGAGCACATTCAAAGTATGGGAAGAAATGTCATATATGTTTCATGGAACTTCCACATAGATCATGGGCATCCTTGAAAGAATGGCAATGTCAGAACTTCACCCTCTCTCACTTTTGTCGACCCAGGTAGAGAAAGGATAGAGAAAGACACAGGAGACAGGAGAGAGAGACTTCCATAATTCATAAATGTGCCCCAAACCATACAATATAGTGCAAACTCCCTCTCCAGCTTCTCCTAAGCTCTATTGTCTTCTAGGCTGTACTTCTTGTCTTCATAAAGTGAGAGAGTTGGGACAGTTTGTTACCCACCCCCCTCCTTTATTGAGATGTGAAACGCATTATCGACAGTAATAAAGTACTGCACAGAACATTTTCCCCCAGCCTTACTGAGAGTTCCATGGCAAATAAAAATTGTATACATTTAATGTCTATAACTTGATGCTTTGATATATGAATATACTGCAAAATAATTATCACAATTAAGGCTATTAGCATATCTATCACCTCACATAGCACTCTCCATCAACTTTTTGGAGAGAACACTTAACGCCTACCCCCTCAGCGAATGTTAAGTGTTCAATACAATATTATTAACTATATTCATTCTGTTGTACATCATTTGACCCTGTATTCATCTGGTGTAACTGAAATTTGGAACCCTTTGGCCAATATCTTCTGAACCCTCCATTACCACGTCCCTTGTAATCACTGTTCTATTCTCTACTTCTACGGGTTTGACCCTCTCCTGCTGCTGCTAAGTCACTTCAGTCGTGTCCGACTCTGTGCGACCCCATAGACGGCAGCCCACCAGGCTCCCCCGTCCCTGGGGTTCTCCAGGCAAGAACACTGGAGTGGGCTGCCATTTCCTTCTCCAATGCATGAAAGTGAAAAATGAAAGTGAGGTCGTTCAGTTGTGTCCAGCTCTTAGTGACCCCATGGACTGCAGCCTACCAGGCTCCTCCATCCATGGGATTTTCCAGGCAAGAGTACTGGAGTGGGGTGCCATTGCCTTCTCCATTGACCCTCTACATTCTACATATAAGTGAGATCATGCAGTATTTTTTTTTCTGAGTCTGGCTTATTTCACTAGTATAAAAGGAACTTAAACAACACAATAGCCCCCACCCCAAACTCAAATAACTTGATTTTAAATCTACAAAGAATCTGAATAGACATTTCTTTAAAGAATACATACAAATAGCTAACCAGTATATGGAAAGGTGCTCACCATCACAGGTCATCAAAGACTGCAGATAAAAGCTACAATGAGATATCATCCCACACAATACTTTACTACACTTTTACCAAATGAAATCAAGACTAATCCAAGTAAAAATGAAAATGGGAGCTAGAAATCCAAACTGCTCTGTCAAATTCTTACCCTGAACGTCAGACCTTCCAAGGAAGTCTTTGTTCTTCAGGAAAGAGCTGGAAACACTGTCTTCTAGTTGATCTCAAAATGTCCCATCAATTCTAAGATATCATAGTTTAGTCTTCCCCGCCATTAAATATTTAAGAGAGATATTTTTTCAATTGAATAACCAGTTATTATGGAAAATAATTTTTTTGAGGAGCTGGGATCCATGACACTCACTACCGGTTACTAATCATTAGTCTCTGGAGGAACTGGACTCTTAGTTCATGCTCATAATCACCCAGGGTTTAAAAATCTCTCTTATCACTCACTGCAGTGTTAACATCCGAATGAATTTTAAGTGCTGGAAAAATAAAAGCTAATTAAGAGGTGGAGTTACTAGATGAAGTCTGGTTTTCTTTCAATTGAATTGGAGAATCAGAACAATTGTTTAAAAAGAACTTGGATGGAAGAAGGAAAAAAGAAAGGATGGAGAAAAGGAAAGAAAGAGGGAAGAAAATGTGGAGGGAATGAGGAAGGGAGGAAAGAAAATTCTTTAAGCAAATGTAGACTCTATTTCAGTAGAGCAACCTATTTGTTTTGAGCAACATTCAGAGTGTTAACACTGAAATCTCTGCATCTGGGAATCCCTTCAGTTTGGAGTGAAACATGGTGCTTCACCCTGATTTTAGGATTCAGTTCACTTGGCAAACTCCATACCATCCCCAGTCAGGCTGACACCAGAGTAGGCAAAAACTATTTTCAAGCACCATGCTAAGAAACTCCTGGGAATGTCATAGGGAAATGATTGCAGTTTGGCTTCTAACAGTTTAGAATCTCTCCTCAAGGGGTAGCTGGTGAAAGCACACCAGGCTTCCAGCTGAAGACTTGCCACGGTCACATGGTACAGGCTACAGGTAGGTGATGAGGGCCAAGATTCCTTTTTTCTCCTATTTCATTAGAATGTAAGCTGCTTTTATCTATTAATGACATGAGAGCTAGGCTGCCTACAAGATTTACATTTCAGCTAACACTAATTCATCCATTTATCTATTGCTATTCATCCAATAGCAAATTCTCATTCAATCTTCAGTTCAGTTTAGTTCAGTCACCCAGTCATGTCTGACTCTATGCCACCCCATGGACTGCAGCATGCCAGGCCTCCCTGTCCATCATCGACTCCCAGACTTTTCTCAAGCTCATGTCCATTGAGTCAGTGATGCCGTCCAACCATCTCATCCTCTGTTGTCCCCTTCTCCTTTAGCCTTCAATCTTTCCCAGCATCAGGGTCTTTTCAAATGAGTCAGTTCTTCGTATCAGGTGGCCAAAGTATTGGAGTTTCAGCTTCAGCATCAGTCCTTCTATGAACATTCAAGACTGATCTTTAGGATGGACTGATTGCATCTCCTTGTCCAAGGGAGTTTCAAGAGTCTTCTCCAACACCACAGTTCAAAAGCATCAATTCTTCAGCGCTCAGTCTTCACTCTTCAGACTTGACTAAAATGTTACTGGTTATTTCTAGGCTCCTCCTAATACATAATAAAAATATTTACTTCATTGAAAAAAAAAGATGAAATTGGATTTTTATTAATTTAACACATAATCACATATATTGGTAATTTTATTCTTATAATCTTGTAATTTAATTCTTTTAATCTTCAAAAGTAGATTTTGTACACTTAATTGCTCGACATTCTACCAATAACTTTGTGTTTTAATTGAATTTTATATTTTGCCTACTTTTTTAGAGATTGATTTTTAATTGGAAGATCACTGCTTTACAATGGTGTGTTGGTTTCTGCCTTACAATAACATGAACCAGCCATGAGTATGCAGATATCCCCTCCCTCTGAGCGTCCATCCTCCCCTCCTCATCCCATCCTTCCAGGTCATCACAGAGCACCAGGCTGAACTCGCTGTGTATACAGTAGCTTCCTGCTAGCTGTCTGTTTTACACATAGGAGTGTTACATGTATCAGCGCCACTCTCTCAATTCATGCCACCCTCTCCTTCCCCTGCTGTGTCCATAAGTCCATTCTTTACATCCGTGCCTCTATTCCTGCCCTGCAAACAGGCTCATCAGCGCCATTTTTTCCTAGATTCCATATATGTATGTTACGTGATATTTGTTTTTATATTTCTGACTTACTTCACTCTGTATAACAGGCTCTAAGTTCATCTACCTCACTTCAGCTGACTCAAATCCATTCCTTTTTATAGCCAAGTAATATTCTATTGCACACAATGTTTTCATCCCTTCATCTGTCAATGGACATCTAGATTGTGTTCATGTCTGAGCTATCATAAATAGTGATGCAATAAGCACTGGGGTACATGTGTGTTTTTTTGAATTATTGGTATATACCCAGTAGTGGGATTGCTGGGTCACATGGTAGTTTCATTCCTAGTTTGCTAAGGAATCTCCATACTCATGTCCATCATGAGTTGGAGAACTCATGTTCTCCATAGTGGCTGTATTGGTTTACATCCCCACCAACAGTGCAAGAGAGTTTCCTTTTCTCCACACCCTCTCCAAAATTTATTGTTGCAGATTTTGGGATGATGGCCATTCTGATTGGTGTGAGGTGATACTTCATTGTAGTTTTGATCATCATAAATTAATTTTAAAAATTTTACTGAAATTTTAAGTTAATTTAAAAATTATAATTTTCCAAGAATGTTTTCTGGGACAACTCTTCATTGAATAAAATGTACACTATATAAGACAATAAAAATACTACATTTTTAGCAGAAATTACAGAAAAAGTAATAATGATCTGTTATAACAAACAATTGAAAAAATTAAGGAAAATCCTCAAACTGAACTTTACAATGAGAACACTTGAGTGAGGTCAGGGGCCACTGAGACCTGACCTGGCCTTTCCTTGTGGCTATCTTTGCTGTTGGTGGTCACTGCACGCATCCAGCTACTGTTCTAATGATAAAGGACACCTGGATATCTAAATGGAGTCACCTATCAGGAGGGATGGACTCATTAAGCAAAGTGCTTCCCGATGTCTCTAGACAATGTCTAAAATTCCATTATTAGAAAGCCACTACTTTGTCTACTTTGAACTACTGTCCTGACTTGTTTAGTACATCATGAGCTGAAACTCCAATACTTTGGCCACCTGATGGGAAGAGCTGATTCATCTGAAAAGACCCTGATGCTGGGAAAGATTGAGGGCAGGAGAAGGGGACGACAGAGAATGAGATGGTTGGATGGCATCACTGACTCGATGGACATGAGTTTGGGTGAACTCTGGGAGTTGGAGATGGGCAGGAAGACCTGGCATGCTGCAATTCATGGGGTCTCAAAGAGTCGGACATGACTGAGCGACTGAACTGAACTGCACTGTGCTCTAGTATGCTGAGATTTCACTAGATATCAGTCATCTAGTAATTTACTAGGTTACATAATCTTTGTCTGTCCTGAGCTCAAATCAAGTCAAAAATGCACTCATAGGCCGAGAGAAATAAGCATGCTGTGGAATTGCCCCACATTTGGGGTATACCCCACACTTGGGGTACATGCAGAGAAGCAGTGTGTTCTCGTGATCCTCTTATGTTCCCTGTTCTCAGACACAATTTGCCTGAACTCTTGTGGATGTATGATACAATAAGAGGGACATTGACCACCTGGGTCAATGAGCAGTCAAGAGGATATCATGGGAAATGAATAAACTCTGGACAAGTCACTTTCATAATCACACTTTACAGCCAAAATATCAGCTCATCCCTGACACCTCCACTTTTTAAGAATGTTTTCTTTTTTTAATATAGATTTATTTATTTTAACTGGAGGCTAATTACTTTACAATATTGTATTGGTTTTGCCCCTCAACTCCATGTTTCCCAAAATCATATATAAGGTCCCAGTTCTGCTTTGTTCAGAGAGATTGTGCTTTTCAAGAATAAGTCTCTTGCTTAGCAAGCGGGACTATCATATGTTTCTGAATGAGAGGTGGGTGGTCCCCTTCTTTGTATTCCTAGAAAATACTCTAGAACTAATGAAACAGAAGCAATAGTCAATAAATAAATAAATAAACGAGCTGAAGAGCAATGAATCTGCAGCTTAGAAAATATATATAGTACCAGGAAGTAAATACTAGAAAGGGAAATGGCAACCCACTCCAGAATTCTTGCCTGGAAAGATCTGTGGACGAGAATCTTGGTGGGCTACAGTCCATAGGGTTGCAAGAGTCAGACATGACTGAGCTACTAAACCAACAAAAACAAAACAAACAAACATGAGAAAGTAAATATCGAAATATCCAATTCTGGAGAAAGTCTTGAACTTCAAGAGAAAACATCCAGAAAAAGAGGGAAAATAAATGTTACCAAAACAAACCAATGAAAACGAGAAATCCAAACCATTTTATGAAAGTGAAAGTGAAGTCTCTCAGTCGTGTCGGACTCTTTGCAACTCTATGGACTGTAGCCTACCAGGCTCCTCCCTCCATGGGATTCTCCAGGCAAGAGTACTGTTATCCTTCTCTATAAAAGAGATGTGAAAACATTGGGAAAATGTTTGAGTTCAAAGAATAGTGAATATTACCTGACTTTACTTCTTAGATGAAGTTTCATTTTTATGTGTGAAATTTAGAGAACATGGATGTTTAAAATAAATGAGAGCTTAGAAATTATTTCACACTTCTTAGGAAACACTACCTCCTCATGTGTGCATGCTATGTCACTTCAGTGGTGTCTGACTCTTTGCAATCCCATGGACTGTAGCCCGCCAGGTTCCTCTGTGCATGGAATTCTCCAAGCAAGAATACTGGAGTGGGTTACCATTCCCTTCTTCAGGGGATCTTCCTGACCCAGGGGTCAGACCCATGTCTCTTAAGTCTCCTGTCTTGGCAGGCATGTTCTTTACCAAGTAGCACCACTGGAAAAGACGCTACTTACTCAGTTTCAGTTCATTCGTTCAGTTGTGTTAGACTCTTTGTGACCCCATGGACTGTAGCACGCCAGGCTTCCGTGTCCATCACCAACTCCCAGGGCTTGTTCAAACTCACCTCCATCGAGTTGGTGATGCCATCCAACCATCTCATCCTCTGTCATCCCCTTTTCCTCCTACCTTCAGTCTTTCCCAGAATCAGGATCTTTTCAAATGAGTCAGTTTTTTTGCATCAGGTGGCCAAAGTATTAGAGTTTCATCTTCAGCATCAGTCCTTCCAAATTAATATTCAGGACTGATTTCCTTTACCATTGACTGGTTGGGTCTCCTTGCAGTCTAAGGGACTCTCAAGAGTCTTCTCCAACACCACAGTTCAAAAGCGTCAATTCTTTGGGTATCAGCTTTCTTTATAGTCCAACTCTCACATCCATACATGACTAGCAGAAAAACCATACTTTGACTAGATGGACATTTGTCAACAAAGTAATGTCTCTGCTTTTTAATACCCTATCTAGGTTGGCCATGGCTTTTCTTCCCAGGAGCAAGCATCTTTTAATTTCATGGTTGCAGTAATACCTAATAATGTTAGAGAAGAATAAAGACCTTAAGAATGCAAACAAAACTATATACTAGGGTGCAGAATAAATATCATAATCACTTAATTAGAACTGCTGCAGCTGCTGCATTCACTGCCCCCAGGGGAACCAGTCACCAAAGTTACAGTGTGTAGCTAAATGGTACCTCAAGAAGTAAAGCAATGTTGTGCTTTTACCTATCATGGTGCTTACACGATCGTTATAGAGACAGTTATAGGCAAAGTGCAAGCACCATTGCTTCTACAAAGATGAAACATGCACAATAATGTGATAATGATCAGTGAAAGGATACGATGGCACAGTGGTAAAGAATCCGCCCGCCAGTGCCAGAGACACAAGCGATGCAGTTTCAATCTCTGGATTGGGAAGATGCCCTGGAGAAAGAAATGGCAACCCACTCCAGTATTCTTGCTTGGGAAATCCCATGGACACAGAAGCCTGGTGGGCTACAGTCCATGAGGTCACAAAGAGTTGGACATGACTGATCCACTGAGAGCACACCCACACAGTCTAAACTCCAAGACAAGATTTCACTCACAAATGCAACAGAAAGAAGGAAGAAAGGTAGGAAAACAAAACTGCCTCATTTTGCAAGTAGGGAATCAGTCATATTTCTTTGGGTAAATGGCTTCTTTTTTTTAATTAAAAATATATAACCATTTGAAAACACTAGAAATTAGAGGGAATTATACAAAATAAGAAATCTGAAAAATAATAAGTTAATCATCCAACAGTGATCAATATTATGATTGGGTCTTAAAATCGTTTAAGGCCTTTCCATTGCACTCTGGGTAAGATCTAAGTGTCTGAAGAGACCCTTGAAGATTCATTAAGATCAGGCATCAATCTGCCCCAACAGCTGCCTTTGTAAGCTCATTTTACACAGACTCTGGTAACCCGAGTAGCTTGAGTTTTCCCGCTGCACGCTACTTCTCTTTTCTGCCCTTCATCTGTGCTTTTCCTTTTCTCTGCTATTCTTTTCTCCCTCCTTCCTCCACCCCTTTCCTTCCTTCTGCCAGCCTTTCAGGTCCATCTCTGAAGTAACCTGCTCAAAGATTTCCTAGGATCCTCAGACTGGTTTGGTTGCCTCTTGTCTTGAAAATATGTCTGTTACTGCACTTAGAACATCTGGTGGTAATGGTCTCTTGATGATTTATTAGGTTCTTGAAGAAAAAAAAATCTGTTTTGTCTTTTCTGGTGACCTTGGTGCTTATCACATTTCTGGATGGCAAGTAATTTGCTGCACAAGAAAACAAACTCTCAAGAGAAGCTCCTTGCCTCTGGCCAGCCAGCTAACCTGTCATAGTTAGCATTATTACCACCATTTTTCTAGGAAGCTTCATCTGAAACCTAGTGGAAAAACTGCACCTTTCACCTAATTTCAAATATCTATATGGCACTCAGTTTGGTCAGAGTGCACTTACTTTGTGCCAGAAACTGCCATGAGCAAATGGAATCTAAGTCAGGCTGCTGAGAATTCATTTTGTCCTTGATTCAAGTGGAAGGTAAAGTTTTTTTTTTTCTTTTTTCTTCAAAACAAAAGTACAATTGTAGTGCTTTTAGTTTCTATATATTCCTGTGTCCCGTCTGTTATGAAAGTTTTCAAGTCCTTTATCTATCAATCCTTCA
The DNA here is from genome assembly GCF_016772045.2 of Ovis aries. Lineage (NCBI taxonomy): Eukaryota > Metazoa > Chordata > Mammalia > Artiodactyla > Bovidae > Ovis > Ovis aries. Next base: position 106,957,786 of record NC_056059.1, read on the forward strand.
GGATTTTATGAATCTAGAATAAATAAATAGATGAAGTTTTCTCTGGAATTGTCATGTTTAAGATAACTAATCACATTCCCCTGATAGCTCAGTTGGTAAAGGAACCACCTGCAATGCAGGACACCATGGTTCGATTCCTGGGTTAGGAAGATCTGCTGGAGAAGGGATAGGCTATCCACTTCAGTATTCTTGGGCTTCTCTTGTGGCTCAGCTGGTAAGGAATCCGCCTGTAATGCAGGAGACCTGGGTTTGATCCCTGGGTTGGGAAGATTCCCTGGAGAAGGGAAAGCCTACCCACTCCAGTATTCTGGTCTACAGAATTCCATGAACTATACAGGCACATGCAGCCATGAAATAAAAAGATGCTTGCTCCTTGGAAGGAAAGCTATGATCAACCTTCAGTTCAGTTCAGTTCAGTTGCTCAGTCGTGTCCGACTGTTTGCGACCCCATGAACTGCAGCACGCCAAGCCTCCCTGTCCATTACCAAATCCCAGAGCCTACCCAAACTCATGTCCATTGAGTCAGTGATGCCATCCAATCATCGCATCCTCTGTCAAACCCTTCTCCTGCCCTCAATCTTCCCCAGTGTTAGGGTATTTTCAAATGAGTCAGTTCTTCGCATTAGATGGCCAAAGTATTGGAGTTTCAGCTTCAACATCAGTCATTTCAATGAACACCCAGGACCGATCTCCTTTAGGAGATCAGAGGACTGGCTAGATCTCCTTGAAGTCCAAGGGACTCTCAAGAGTCTTCTCCAACACCACAGTTCAAAAGCATCAATTCTTTGGTGCTCAGCTTTCTTTATGGTCCAACTCTCACATCCATACATGATCACTGGAAAAACCATAGCTTTGACTAGACACAACTTTTTGGCATAGTAATGTCTCTGCTTTTTAATATGCTGTCTAGGTTGGTCATAACTTTCCTTCCAAGAAGAAAACATCTTTTAATTTCATGGCTGCAATCAACATAGAATATGATAAAGCAAATACACATATGACCACCTTTCAAGTCCTCTTTCCTTCATCCCCGTTTAAACAAACAATGACACTTATTCTTTTTCTTTTTTATCAGATTTTCTAAGAACTGATGAAAATGCATTGTTTTATGACTTATTTCATTGCATTGCAGGTTTCATGGACACTGTTGAGTAGGTCTCTGCTGTATTTGGTTTATCACTGTGCAGAATTCTATCTCGTGAATATAGTGTGTTTATTCATTCAACTGTTTGGGGACAGTTGAGTTGTTTCTGGCTTGTGCTACAGATAAAGAAGTCACTCTGAAGTTCTCATATATGTGCTCTGAGACACAAGTATCCTTGATTCTCTGTGATGTGTAATTGGAAGTGCAGTTGCAAGGTCAGAAATTGGACATAGCTTCAACTCCACTAGATAAGAAAAGCCAAGTGTTTTCTGAAGAGTTTGTCCCAATATATACACTTCTTTCAGTGAATGAAACTTTCTTCATGGTAACTTTTTTTAGTCATTTTAACAGGCATATAAAGATATTTCTTTCTGGTTTCAGTTTGCATTTTCTTCAGTAATAATGAGATTGAAAACTGTTTTACATTTTTTGAGCATTTAAATTTCTTCTTACTTTACTGCCCATTCACATTTTTAATCTATTTCTATTATGTTTTCTTTTATTTATTTTTCTTTAAATATTTATTGAATTTGTTACAATATTCTTTCTTATGTTTTCATTTTACTTTTTCTTTTTTTGGATTCAAGGCCTATAGGATCTTAGCTCCTTGACCAAGGATCGACCCCACATCCCCTGCATTGGAAGACAAAGTCTTAACCACTGGACCACCAGGGAAATCCCTCTCTCTTATTGACTTGTCAGAAATCTTTATTATGGCTTCCAGAATCAAGCTCTTTGGCAGTGTGTATGTTGCAATAATTTTCTCCTTTTTTGTGTCTTACTTCTTTTTTAACTCATTAGTGATATCATTTAATAATATAAATTCTTACTTTTAATGTAGTTTTATTCCAACTATTTTTTATTTTATATAATTTTAAATAAATTATTCTCTGCCCTGAATATATCCTCCAGTATTATCTTCTAAAATCATATTAGAAAAAAAAAAATGAATGTCTTTCAGCCTTGCAGGACATTTGGTACTGTCCAAAACATCTGTAAGACATATGACCTACACCAAAAAGTTGTTGAAATTATGGACATCCAAAATGTCCATAATCATATTTGTGTGCTAAATTTCTCAGTTGTGTCTGACTTTTTGTGACCCTTTGGATCGTAGCCCTCCTGTCCATGGGATTTTTCAGGCATGAATACCCTAGTGGGATGCCATTTCCTCCTCCAGGGGATCCTCCTGACCCAGGAATCAAACCCGCATCTCCCGTGTCTCCTGCATTACAGGCAGATTCTTTGCCTACTGAGCCCTCAGGCTTCATGGCTATAGTAATAGTGTCTGACTGTTTGCGACCCCATGGACTGTAGCCTGCCAGGCTCCTCCATCCATGGAATTCTCCAGGCAAGAATACTGGAGTGGATGGCCATTCCCTTCTCTAGGGGCTCGTCCCAACCCAGGGATTAAACCCGGGTCTCCTGCATCACAGGCATACTCTTTACCACTGAGCCATCAAATGGTTTTGGGCAGGATCAGATATCAAGGGACATTTGACATGGACAAAATGTCTCCACTGACAATTCGGACAGGTCCACGTATGACCAAATACCATGAAGCTTTTGGCATGAACCAAATGCCTTATGGGTGCTCTGGAAATTTCAAATGGCTCTGCAAATATCAAAGGTCTTTTGGCATGGACCAAATGTCTTATGGATGTTTTGAACAGAACCAAATATCAAAGATACTTTGGACAGGACCAAATGTCTGTTAACCATCTTTCATATTTAGGTGTTAGGATGAACTGGAATATTGTTCAGAAAAGCTTCACTTCCCTGCCACTTGGCCCCTTGGTTGTGTACCCCTGGTACCAACTTACTGTGACCAATAGAATGCAAAAGAGCTTTAGGGGTGGTTACATGGTGCTGCTCAATCTCAACTTTCTCCATAAGAAGAGCATGCCCAGGACAGCAGCTGATGGAAGGAGAATACCAGACTCAGAGAGCACATCTGAAGCTCATCTGCATCCTAGGAACAAGCCCAGAGGCCTCAGATGGAAGCAGAGTAGACCCTGCCAGCCTGCAGAATTGAAAGCAAGAAAAACATTAATGTTCTAAGGCCCTGAATTTTGTGGCTGCCTGTTTTCTACATCACTGTAGCGATATCCAGGTTATGTTGATCCAGGTCCAGCACAGGGTAGGTGCTGGTCTATCAGACGTCACCTGTTTGTAGCCTCTCAAGGTCACCAAAATTGCCAGTGGGATTCTGGTTGCCTTTCCCAAGGTAGCAACATGGTCCAGAACAAAGGAAACTCACCTGTCTGGGTTCCAGATCTTTGCTTAACCTTGGCTTGATCATGTATTTCTCATTAACTTCCCAGCTCTTTGATGAGATTTACACTCTAATTTCAAGCATTTTTCCTTGTTATCACTGAGGGCATGGCTCCTGTTCCCATCTCTAGCCCATTGCTACAGAATAGACAGGTAAGGCAGACTGAATTATTAGCTTGTCCTGAAAGGTGAACACACCCCTCAAAAATGGTTGCCCATTGATTTGACGAGAGCGGAGTCCTCCCGCCTCTCTTCTGAGCGTGATGTTCTTTGACAAGGGGTAATGGTGTGAAAGTTCAGCATTGGCGTCTCTCTGTGTTATATTCTCTTCCATCTCTATAGCCTCTAATCAGGTTCAGGACACACCCTATTCTACCTGGGTATTTCTTATCATTTCCTAATGAGTTGTTCTGCCTCCATTGTTCCCTTCCCACACTTTTTACTCTGCTCATGCCAGAAAAATCTGTCTAGCTTGGAAATATGGGTATGACCCCATGCTTTTTACATCCACAACATCTTGGTATGATGTCTTCCAAAAATAGCTGGTAGAACTCACCAGCAAAGGCATCCATGTTTGCTTTTTTTTTTTTTTTTTAGTGAGAAGATTTGAAATAAGAATGCAATTCTTTAATATATAACCCACTCCAGTGGTCTTGCCTGGAGAATCCCAAGGAAAGGGGAGCCTGGTGGGCTGCTGTCTATGGGGTCGCACAGAGTCGGACACAACTGAAGCGACTTAGCAGAAGCAGCAATTAATATTTTCTATTTCTTTCTCCACATTTTTGATGAATTGCTTTCCAGTGAATTTGTCCCATTTCTTTAAACATTCAAGTACACTGCCATATGACTTTTTTAATTGTCTTATTTTAATTGTAATATCCATGAATTATGTTTGATGTCTCTTTTTTATTCTTGATATTAGTCGTTTCTATTTTCTCTTTTTTCTTTGATGAGTTCTACTCAAGATTTAACAACTATTTATTCCTTTTCAAAGGCAAATTTGTAAAGAATGGCTTGATTTTATTAAATAAATAATATTTTAAGCTTGAATTTATAAATGGTTAGAGTATCAAATGGGCTTGCAAGTGGCACTAGTGGTAAAGAACCCACTTGCCAATGTAGGAGACGTAAAAGATGTGGGTTCATTCCCTGGATCGGGAAGATTCCCTGAAGAAGGAAATGGCAACCCATTCCAGTATCCTTGCCTGGAGAATCCCATGGATAAAGGAGCTTCACAGGCTACAATACATAGGTTCGCACAGAGTCGGACAAAACTGAAGCAACTTAGCATGCGTGGATGCATAGAGTATCACATGATTTGAAAATACAGAGGCGCTTGAGAAACTTCTAAAATCATTTATATGAATTGGAGTTGAAAGGCAAAGATATTGCTCTTATTCTTAATAAAATTATTTATGTTGCTTTATATTTATAAATTATACATATATATCAATTCAAAAAAAATTAAAATTCAATTAAGGATAGATCATAACAGTATCATCCTTATGGAATGCTGTGAGAATTAAATAAGATAAAACATGTACAGTGCTTAGCATAATATAGACATTTAATAAATGACAGCTATTTTAAATGTGATTTTTTTCTACAGGCATCATTAAAAAAGCATTAATGCAACTCTAAATATAACGAGAAAAATTTTGCTTTCCAAATACATTACACAGTGTTCATTTGTCTTTGCTCTCTTCAATTTTTGTTGCTACACACATTTAATTTTACATAGCAGGAATAATAATGAACACATATGTTTGTATTTTTAAACATCATATTAACTAAACCTTTTGTGTTTCAATAGATATTTTAATCAGTGCTTTACACCTCATTTGGCCAGTTTGATACAATGTACTTATAACTGTTTTATTGTTGGTGCTTATTTTTTATCTGGGTATTATATCTGGCTATTATAAATAATGCTAAAATAAACATATCTAACATAAACACAAACATTTCATAAACATCTCTAACATAAAATAAAGATCTCAACAGTCTTTTTGTTGGTACTTATTTTTTATCTGGGTATTATAAATAATGCTAAAATAAACGTCTCTAAATTTTATGATTCTTTTGGCTTTGGATAATTTTCTTCATTTAAATTCTCAAAACTGAGACTGCTACTTCAAGGCACATGACTGCATATATTTTCCTTAATAATGTACTTTCATATTTCTTTTCAAAACAGCTTGACAATTTGCATCATCGGCAATATCTGACTATACTGATTTCAGCAAAGCTTCGATAGCATTGGCTGTCATCAACACTTTAACTCTGCGCTAAATTTAGAAATTAGACAATAAATAATATGCTATTTTCATCCAGAAAATGGACCGATATTGCTCAATGAACAGTGTCATCGTCATTTCAGATCTGTCTTTCTCTTGGAATTTATTTTCTGAACAATAAACAGTTCAACAAGTCACTCCCCAGTTGAGCAGCATCTTGGATAAAGCTTGAGCTCCTTCTCCAGGTAACCAAGGCTTTTCAACACGTGATCTAACCAATCCCTTCCCTTCCGACTCATCTTCTATTTTTTTTTCCTGCATCTTGCCCCATATACGCATGATACTAATCATTCACAGAACAAAGCATGATATGTCATGCTCCCACCTGACTGTGCTTTTATTACACAATTTCTTTTTCTGAAATGTCATTTCCTATCTTGCTACTTTTGAAAGGCCTCTTCTTATCTCAAGTCTTCCCAGACCAGCATCTTCTAACCAGCACTTGCAGGATTCACTGTTCAGCCACCATGATACTTTTTAAACACCCTTTTTTATAGCCCTTTCTATATTGTGTTTTGATTACTCTGTCCCTGTGTATTTTGCTAGCTAGACTCAGAGCTCCTTGAAGGCAGGAAACCGTGTCTTATTAATCTTGTGATGTTATCTTTGTGACTCACAATAAGCACATATTAATTTATTGATTACAAATAAATAGTATCATTTCATTCATCTTGCTGATCCACTTTAAAAAAATGAACGTAAGTGCCTGTGTGTGTGTCTTTGCATGACCTTTATTTTTACATTGTATAAGAAAAGGAGCTGAAAAAAGAAGTTTCTAGGACAGGTTATTTCAGTTCAGTTCATTTTCATGGAGGATGACAAAAAGTCAATTTCAATCAGCATGTGTCAATGCTCTGTGGATCCAATTTTGGTCCAGAGTTTTACACCTTGCACGCAAATTATTAATTCTAGTTTCCTGACATGCTCTTCCCTTAGTTTATTCTCCCCTGCCTCCATCAGAACTTTCAAAATTGTTTGCTTCAGGTTCATTCATGAATCTGCTGTGTGAGATGCTCAATGTGTTCAGACCACTCTTTTTATCTTGGACTGATTATCCATGATTGAAAAGAGTGAAGTTGATTCCTTACATGGAAACCTCAGCCTGACTTCACTGTTTCTTCTGTTTCCAGTGTCTCAACAACCTCAGTCTATGTTATCCAGGGCATTTCTCTGCTTCTGGAGGTGGACAATGTTTCAGACCGCCTCAAGAGAAGCAACATGGGATAAGAAGAATTTTGACCAGAAGAAAAGAAAACTACTTGCGATATCTAACCCCATGGAATTCTCAGTTTAAATGCAATTAATGTGCTTGGAACCATCAGCCCCTCTTGGGTTCTAGGCAGAGCTCTGCCAAGAATGTGCTGTACTGAGGGGGTTTATTGTACATTTTAGAGACGCTCAAGTCCCCCATAAATAAAAGAAGGGTGCTGAATTCAGGCTCCTAGGAGCCTTCCAGGTCTGAAATTCTCCTACTTTAAGATTAGCACCTTGATTAGGATTAATATACACACACTACTATATATAAAATAGGGCTTGCTGATGGCTCAGCAGGTAAAGAACCCACCTGCCAATGCAGGAGACATAAGAGATGTGGGTTCGATCCCTGGGTCAGGAAGATCCCCTGGAGGAGGGCATGGCACCCCACTCCAGTATTCTTACCTGGAGAATCCCATGGAGAGAGGAGCCTGGTGACTTACAGTCCAATGGGTCGCAAAGAGTCACACACAGCTGAGTGACTAAGAATGCATGTGTGCATATATGAAACAAATAATTAATAAAGACCTACTGTAGAACACAGTACTACTACTCAGTACTCTGTAATGACCTCTATGGGAAAAGAATCTAAAAAAGATTTAGGTGAAAGTCATCCAGTCATATCTGACTCTTTGCAACCCCAGGGACTATACAGTCCATGGAATTCTCCAGGCCAGAATATTGGAGTAGATAGCATTTCCCTCCTCCAAGGGATCTTCCCAACCCGAGAATCGAACAGATGTCCCCTGCATTGAAGGCAGATTCTTTACCAACTGAGCTATAGGGGAAGCCCAAAAAAATGTATCTATGTTTGTGATATTAGCAATTATATACCTTATCCAGAAATGCTAGAAACTAGACAGTCCATGGAATTCTCCAGGCCAGAATACTGGAGTGGTAAATTTTTCCCTTCTTCAGGGAATCCTCCCAACCCAGGGACTGAACCCAAGTCTTCCACATTGCAGACAGGTTCTTTACCAGCTGAGCTACAAGGGAAGCCCCAGAATACTGAAGTAGGTAGCCTATCCCTTCTCCAGGGGATCTTCCTGACCCAGGAATCGAACTGGGATCTCCTGCTTTGCAGGCAGATTCTTTACCAACTGAGCTATCAGAAAGACCCTCCTCCCACCCCCCCAAAAAAAAGAGTGGATATACGTATATGTATAATTGATTCACTTTGCACCATTGTAAATCAACTATACTCCAATAAAAAAAAATTAAGATTTACATCTTAGATGTGTGATTATATAAAATGTTCACACAGTACGTGACAAAGGCAACTGGGTGGATGCAAGAAAACAGGAGATCCACTACCTCAGGGATCAGGGTTTGGATCATGCTCTGTTAACCTCAAGTTATAGAACCCAGAGGAGGGCACATGAACTTTCATGTAAAAGACAGATAATATTTCTAGCCCTGCCTGTCACATGGGATGTACTTGGGGTTAAAAGGAGGAGGGCTTACTGGGTAAGCCAGGCTGTGTTGCACACGCCTACAGAAATAACCTGGACTCTTGACCTAAAACTGTCAGCTCCTATCAATCTGAGCCTAGAGAGCAGGGCTGCACTTGTTTCTGGCTGTTTGCGCGGCATCTTGTGTGGCATCCAGGGCAGCTGGGCCCTTAATAAATACTTTGGTTGATGCTGCAGTGTCTGTGCCAACAACCCAAATGGGCAATGTACAAGCTTGGAGGCTTCCCTAGTGCTTGGCATCTATTTGGAAAATCCATCCCTCCCATTTCAGGACTTAGGATACTTTTATAGCAGTTCCTGGCAGGATGGTAATATTGAAAAAAAAAGAAATATGCAGCATCTCATTTCTCAAAAAACTACTTTAGCATTGCACCCTGCAATCCATACAATGCGTGGGATGGGCAGTCAGCTGTGACTTGATGTTGCTGTAAATCTGGAACTTACAAATGCTTTCTTTTTTTGTCCCTTTGTCAACCTGCATTAGAGTCAGATTAAGATTAACCCAGGCCAGATCACATTCTTGAATCATACAAATACATTATTTGTAAATAAATGCAAAAGGTCTTGCCTCTTACAGGTGGAATTCTGTCTTATTGAACAGGTCTTATTCTGAGGCCTAAGTTATCATCAGAACCTCTAACTGCATCTCACCCACAGACACCATCCCTGGGAACTTTGTGAAACATGAGGAAAGTGATCCAGGGCCATAAGAAGATAATCTGATACAGTACGTCTGAACCATATTTATTTTATTCAGAATCTGCACAATTGTGGGAAAATATTACACATATTTTAAAATCCGCTTGTGGGTCAAATTCTATTTCTGGTATTTACTCGCTGTGTCACCTTAGGAAAGGGATAATATCAGAGAGATGTTTCCTGTAAAACACCCAATGTCTAGGATGCTCCCAATAATTATTGGTTTTCTTTTTTCTTTTGTGAACAGAATTAACCTTGAACATGAGACTGTTGAGTCTGTGAAGTATTACATGAGAATGCAAAATGGAAAATGAAGAATTTCTTAAGAGACTGAAAACAGCATATAAAGGCCCTACTAATAAAATGTGTGTGTGTGTGTGCGTGTGTGCAAGTATGCACAAATGTGTATATCAAAGACCAGAATGATAGGGAGAGAAAATAAATGAATTTCTAAAAAGATGGATTAATGTAATGAGGGTTGCAGATTAGATAAATGAGGAATAAGCAGAAATAGAAAAGAATAAGCAAAATATACATAAAAATGGTTTGTGAACATAGAGAGGTGATCACTCCACATGGATTCTTGGAGAACCGATTATTTCTAATGAAAATCTTTCCTATTTTTAGCAGAACTATTGATGAGATAGATCAGAAATGTACCTAAAGGGAAAGTACAAAGTTTGAATTCCACAAAGTATTTGGAAAATTTTATATAGTACCTTTTTAAACAAAAAGGTAGGTACAAGTATGATCCCATTTTTCATTAGGTAAAGTTGAGGCACATAGTGAGTTAGTCACTTGCCCATAACAAGCTGTTGATAAGGGCCACGGGCAGTATTTGAACACAGGCCACTCAACCCCAAGGCCTGTGCAGCTCCCCACTGCAACCACTGTCTCTCAAATAACCTCCCATGGGGCTTCCCTGGTGGCTCAAAGATTAGAGCATCTGTCTCCAATGCAGGAGACCCAGGTTCGATCCCTTGGTCGGGAAGATCCCCTGGAGAAGGAAACGGTAACCCACTCCAGTATTCTTGTCTGGAGAATCCCGTGGACAGAGAAGCCTGGTAGGCTACAGTCCATGGGGTCGCAAAGAGTCGGACATGACTGATCGACTTCACTCACTCACTCATTCACATGTCCTGTTTAATAGACCATATTATATCAAGGAAGGTGCTACAGGTTGAGCTGTGTCCCCATCCAAATTCAGATGTTGAAGACCTAACCCCCAGTCCCTCAAAATATGAACTTAGTTGTAGATGGAGTCTTTGAAAAGGCAGTCAAGTTAAAATTGAGTCGTTAGGGTGAGCCCAAATATATATGACTGATCTCTTTATTAAAAAGGGACTTGGAGACCAACTCACATACAAGGAGAAAGCCATGTGAAGATGAAATGAGAGATCAAAGTTATGCTTTTATGGACCAAGGAATACCATATGTATCTAGAAAAGCACAAGAAAGTAGAAAAGAGACAAGGAACAGATTCTGTCAGAGCCTCAGAGCTGTCAATCCTGCCCAAACCTTGATCTCACACTTCTGGCCTCAAAAACTGCAAAAGAATAAATTTCTGTTATTTTAAGCCATCCAGTTTGCAGTTCTTTGTTTGGATAACCCTAGGAAATTAAGATAGACTAGCCCTTCAATTTCTTTCCTCATTCACCTTCCTGAATATGACTTCAATGAAGACAGGGACACGCCATTCCTCCTTGGAGATGCAATGAAGGTCAGTGAAACTGGTGAAAAAAAATTGTTCAAGCAAAGCCAACAATAGGATGAGACCTGGAAAAAATAATATGTATACATAGCGTCTTTCCAGGCATCTTCCCAGGGGATATGGTGGTAAAGAATCTGCCTGCCAACACAGGAAATGCAAAGAGACACAGTTTCAGTCCCTGGGTGGGGAAGATTTCCTGGAGAATGAAATGGCAATCCCCTCCAGTATTCTTGCCTGGAAAATTCCATGGACAGAGGAGCCTGGCAAGCCTCAGCCCATGGGCTTGTAGAAAGCTGGACATAACTGAACAACTGTACGCATACACATGCATACAATATATAGGCATTTCCCCTGTAAATGAGTGTAATGAGCTTCATTTACATGGATTAATCACAGAAATGATTCAAACACCTGATAGAAATTTAGCAATATATCTATTTTAACGAATTCTTCATAGTTGGCTAGAGGATTAGGTCGTTGGAAGTTTCTAAGAACTAGTTTTGTATTCCTGAAAGAGAATTGCACTAATCTCATAAGATATACAGTCTTCACCTATCAGTATCAGACCTTCAGTGAGAAAGCTTAAAAGTAATGCATTTGATGCCCAGATGTTAGAGCATGACATTGTTCTGTTGCAGATAGCTCAGACTTCTGCTCACTGTTCAGCAGTGTCTCGATGCAACTAGGTATGTAAAGGGGTGAGAGGTTGTTCAAGTTTGCTGTTACTACTACTGCTGCTAAGTCACTTCAGTCGTGTCCAAATCTGTGTGACCCCATGGACTGCAGCCTGCAAGGCTCCTCTGTCCATGGGATTCTCCAGGCAAGAATACTGGAGTGGGTAGCCATTGCTTTCTCCAGGGGATCTTCCCGACCCAGGGATCAAACTCAGGTCTCTTACGTCTACCTGCATTGGCAGGCAGGTTCTTACCACTAGCACTACCTGGGAAGCCCTGTTCAAGCTTATGATCACAATGTGGCATATGATGGTCATAAAGCTTTTAAATGATTTTATTTGAACTAAAGGAAGCAGTGGGTTGAAATACATTTTTAAGACTTTTTCATGGCATAGGACTATCCCTCTGAAGATTTCTACTACAGAACATTTTTGTATAAAGAGCTGAGAGTTGATAGGCATAAACAAGTTACCTTTGAAATAGAAAAAAAAATGAACTTCCAAATCAATGAGTATCTCTCATGAGAACATATCTACTTTGGTTTTTCATGTCGCTTTTCATGTAATCCTGTAGCTATTGATGTGAATTTATGCCATGATTAGAAGGAGTTTATGCCACTCTTTTCAGGCACCTGGTCACTAGAAACTGGACTTTGAATAAACTCATGAATACATGAACTGGGAATATTTACATCTGGCATGACGCTCATCAGAAGCACCTGCCAACCTCATTCTGCTTATCTATAAATTATACATACATTGTACCTGTGTGGCATTGAATTTTCTGCAGTTTAGCACTCCTAGAAACACGTTTGACACTTGAATAAACTACCTTTGATCAGCTCAGAATACACCGCTGGCAAAAAAGGAAAATAGGAAAAAGATGAAGAGATGCGTCTCTGATTATTCTAGGCAAAGGGAAGAAAGAGGTGCTATCTTTCTAATTATTAACAGAACAGGGCAGAAGGACTGATCACAAAGGAAGGGGCAAAGAATGTCATGAATGTGAGCTTTTCAGCCACTTAGGAAGGGAAAAAATTACACTGTGCCTTTGTTGGAAAACCAGGTTGTCTCTCAGTAAAAATGAAAACTAGGAAAGAAGACCAAGAGCATTAACAGGGAGTCAAAAATTGTATTCAGAGCATTGCAAAGCACTGCACAGTAACATGAACCATAGAAAATTGGTGAATTGTGATAAAAGTGGAAAAGGATTCTGTGCCAAAAATATGCGTTTAGATGCAGTGACTTCTGTAATGATAGCACATAGTAGCAGCCAGTTACTGCATTGACTGTTCTGTAGAAGAATGATGAAAACTCTGACATCAGATCCACAGTCTGGGATAGAGTGTATTTTTTAGAAGATGCTAAATGCAAAAACATTGAATTTAGACGTATAGTCAAGCTGAAGTTCTGTTGCCAACTAACTGTGGGGCCACTGACACATCTTTTAATCTCTATAATCCTTGTTCCCTCATCTGTAATATGAGGGGAATAATTTCTCCTTTATGTCAGTGCATGAGATAACATGTTTTAACTTCTAGGTATAAAGTAGATGTTCAGTAACTATTCCTTTCTTTCTTTTTTATTAGAAATTCTGAGTTTAGCATCCTAACTATCAATATGGGTTTACCATCCGTTATTTGATTAAATCTATAGGGATGCACATTTTTATCAACAGTAAATGTGACTCAGCCTTTCACTGCATTGGAGCTAAATTCCAACACTTGGGCAAATTATGCTATGTGACTTTATGCAACTAACGTAACCTCTCCATGCCTCCATTTTCTCAACTATAGAATGAGTATAATGAGTTGTTACCTCATGGGAATATTAGGAGGATTAAATGCTTTAATATTTGTAAAGTTCTTCGAGTAGAGACTTGAAAAGAGTAAGCTTTATATAAGCATCTGTTCAATAAGTACATTTTGTGATTTAAATAAGAAGCATCCTTTTCTCATTGACAAAACATTCACCTAACTGCCCCCCTCCACCTCCCAACCAAATGTGACACTAACTCTTTTCCCTTCTGCCACTAAGAACCCACTTGGGTGACCCTTCAGGTCTTTGTCCCGCTAAACTATAATGTGGCTTATAAATCCACCCAGAATCCGTGTTCTAAATGAATGCGGCACACCTGGTTATCCAGTAAGAAAAAGGTCAAGAGGGAGGGGACATATGTACACCTATGGCTGATTCATGCTGATGTTTGACAGAATACAACAAAATTCTGTAAAGCAATTATCCTTCAATTAAAAAAAAATTTTTTTAAAGAGGAAAAGGTCAAATCTGCGTATTATAATTCAATGCACAACAGAACAGCCTTAGCAAGGTTGTGTGAGAAGTACCAAGGATCCTTCCAAGAAGGCGGCATGTATGGAAACGCCTGGGGTGTCCCAGCTCTTCCTCCCAGCAGCTGCTTCTAAACCTGCTCTCAGCTGAGAGCAAGTTTTCCAGGACAAAGCTCCTAGTCTCAGCGAGGGTGCAGATCCCATTAAATCCTTTATGTGGACAATAAACAAGAAGAAATTGCCCATTATTCCATCTCTACGAGGAGAACAAAGAATGCTTTATTAAGTTTACCTTGCTCTCCTCTCATTATGTTTCCCGTCTTAATGCTCACTCAGCTGAATAACGACCAGAGGTTATAGAACAGATAGTAAAGCTTATTAGCCTAATAGCCTGTGAAGAGCCTGCAGAAGAAAAAGGTCTGATGCTAAATGCTCTGCCGGAATTCCTGGGATTTTCATTTCATAATTAAGTCATTGAAGGTGGGAGGGGGATTCTACTCGGTTTTGATTGGTACACTATTTAGCCTTAAGCCAGGAACAGATATGAGAGAGGAACAACCGACTCCAGTATGCCGCAGGATTTGATAAAAATAAAAAGTCAAGAACATATTCCTAAATATATCATTCCATATGAAATTCAGGCGTGTCTGTTGGAGGCAAAGGAAGGGTGTGGCTACAGACCTACCAGAAGGAAGGCATGAACGTTTCCAAGGAGGCTATTACATGACAGGCATGGGAGACCCTGAGACTGGGGAGGTAAAAATAATCTTTATAATTACGCATAATGTGATAATTGCTCTAACGAGGGAAGGATGTCTAAGGCATGAATTTTTAGTCCAAGGTTTCAAGCTGAAAATTCATCAGGAGCTCCATGCATGAGCTTCAAACGGTGGACATGTCTAAGCAGCTGGTATGAATAGTACTCTACAAACTCAGGTTTGCAAAAATTAGTCCATTCTTTTTTTTTTCCTAAAATCAAATGAAATCGGATGCTAAGCACCACACTGTCAGGCTGGCGGAAAATTTAATGGAAATCACTCTGGTCTGTTCCTCTTGGGGCAGCATGAAATGCCCAGCTAACTAAATCCTGGGTATCTCTCTGCCCTGGGTCTTTGGGTCACTATAGTTGTGCTCATTGTCCAAAGCCTGAACTTCTCTTTTTTGCATTGGTTACACACTTTGTTTTTTCTTAATTTTTATTTGAATATATTAATTTATAATATTGTTTTAGTTTCTTCTGTACAACCAAGTGAATCATTTATGCATACATACATATCTACTCTTTATTAGATTGTTTTCCCTTGTAGGTTGTTACAGAGTACTGAGTACAACCCCCTGCGCTGTATAGTGGGTCCTTATTAGTCATCTATTTTATAGATCCTTGTTTAGTCACTAAGTCATGTCTGATTCTTTTGTGACCCCATAGACTTTCATCTACCAGGCTTCTCTGTCAGTGGGATTTCCCAGGTAAGAATACTGGACTGAGTTGTCCTTTCCTTCTCCAGGGGATCTTCTTGACCCAAGGATCAAATCCCATATCTCCTGAAGCTCCTGCATTGGCAGGCAGAATCTTTACCACTGAGCCAACAGGGAAGCCCTATTTTAAATATAGCAGTGTGTATATGTCAATTCCAATTTCTTAATTTATCCCTCCCTCACTTTCCCCTCTGGTAACCATAAGACTGTTTTCTATATCTGTGACTCTATTTCTGTTTAAGGCTGTCATTCAAATTCACTGGAAGAATCAAAAGCTTTAAAGACAAGCAAAAGTTCAGAGAATCCAGCACCACCAAACCAGCTTGACTACAAATGCTAAAGGAACTTCTCTAGACAGAAAAAAGACCAGGTTAAAACAACCTTGTACACATGTAGACTGCTCTATCAAAACCTCATGGGAAGAGCAAGGCAAAAAACTGCAATAGACACACACACAAAATAAACTTATTTTCAAAGTTATGTCTTGCTGCTTCCGTGTCAAGCCAAGGACACTGCTCAGTGTCCAGTCTCCTTCATGAGAAAGGTCCCCAGTGCCCTCTGAAGTCCCCATGTCCTCCCAAGGACCTGTCCCTCATAGGACCATAAAATTATGTTCAGTTCCTGGCTTGTAAATCTCCCCAACCTGTGAATCAACTCTTTCTGCCTCCAGCTCTCTACATGAATTTCTCGTGTATGTCACTTGTGCACAGGTTCAAAAACTTCAGATTTTTATCTAAGTAGGCACTTATCGGGTCAATCATAATCACATCTTCAACTTTATTGGATATTACCACAATGCACTCAGAGACATACATAAATTCTCCACCCTTCAAGGGGTATGTTCTTCCCAACTCCCAACATACTTGACAGAAGGGGAAACTCAGAATTTTATAAATTTCTGCCAGTTTGGGTCATGAATATTACCAATATTTTATTTTATTTCAGGCCACACTGCATGGTTGGTGGCTCTTAGTTCCCTGAACAAGGATCCAGCCCTGGGCCCCAGCAGTTAGAGCACTGAGGCCTAAACACTGGACCGCCACTGAATTTCCCCTTGGTGCGATTTTGATGTTCATTTCCCCATTAGCAGAAAAGCTAAACATTGTCGTTTTACGTGATGACCATTCATATGTGTTTTCTGTATGTCATCTATTTACATATAGTATACACTTTCCATTCGTTTTTTAAAATTACTTTTTATGGATTTGTAAGAGTGTTTCTTAAATGTAGGAAACGAATCATTTGATAGTTATGTTCAGTCCAGTTCAGTTGCCCAGTCGCGTCCGACTCTTTGCGACCCCATGAGTCGCAGCACGCCAGGCCTCCCTGTTCATCACCATCTTCCCGAGTTTACTCAGACTCACATCCATCGAGTCCGTGATGCCATCCAGCCATCTCATCCTCTGTCATCCCCTTCTCCTCCTGCCCCCAATCCCTCCCAGCATCAGAGTCTTTTCCAATGAGTCAACTCTTTGCATCAGGTGGCCAAAGTACTGGAATTTCAGCTTTAGCATCACTCCTTCCAAAGAAATCCCAGGGCTGATCTCCTTCAGAATGGACTGGTTGGATCTCCTTGCAGTCCAAGGGACCCTCAAGAGTCTTCTCCAACACCACAGTTCAAAAGCATCAATTCTTCGGCACTCAGCCTTCTTCACAGTCCAACTCTCACATCCATACATGACCACAGGAAAAACCATAGCCTTGACTAGACGGACCTTAGTCAGCAAAGTAATGTCTCTGCTTTTGAATATACTATCTAGGTTGGTCATAACTTTTCTTCCAAGGAGTAAGCGTCTTTTAATTTGATGGCTGCATTGGAGCCCCCCAAAATAAGTCTGACACTGTTTCCACTGATATGGTCAATTTCTTCTCTCAGTCTTTTAATTAAACTGAAAATTTTAACTTTGAAGTAGGCAAATTATTGTTCACATTTTTTGTCATTTTTTTAAATAAATACTTTCCTGTCCCAAAGCCTTAAAGGCTTTCTCCTGTATTTTCTTTTAAACATATTAACAAGTCCCTTGGACTGCAAGGAGATCTAACCAGTCCATCCTAAAGGAAATAAACTCTGAATATTCATTGGAAGGACTGAGGCTGAAGCTGAAGCTGAAGCTCCAGTAATTTGGCCACCTGATGCAAAGAACAGACTCATTAGAAAAGACTCTCATGCTGGGAAAGATTGAAGGCAAGAGGAGAAGGGGATGACAGAGGATAAGATGGTTGGATGGCATCACCAACTCAATGGACATGAATTTGAATATGCTCCGGGACTTGGTGATGGATAGGGAAGCCTGGGGTGCTACAGTTCATGGGATCGCAAAGAGTCAGACATGACTGAGCAACTGAATTGAACTGAACTGAAGGAGCTGAACCTTTAAAAATATGTCTGGTTTTGATTTTTATTTATGCTGTGAGATGAGGATTTAATGAACTTCCCTCGACCGGCCAGCACAATCTATTGACTATGCCATCTACATTGCATATCACATTATCATTGGAGTATAGGACTGCTAAGATTCTCTATTTCTTTCTATTCATCTGTGTCAATTACCGTTTTGCCATAAATATTATAATTTTGCAAGTCATATCTTATAGGTCATTTCTTCTATTTTTTGCTTCAAACTTATTTTAAGTGATTAATTTATTATAAAATTTATATGGAAGAATAAAAGTACATGAGTAGTAAGGTTAATTTTGAAATAGCTGAGCAAAAACAGTGGCTTGTTCTACTAGATACTAATATATACGAAAAAGCAAAATAATTTAAACATATTAAAGTATGAGGCACATGAACAGATAAAGAGACCAATGACACAAATAGCAAAGAAGCAGACACACATACACACAAACACACACAGAGAAACCAATAACAGCAACAAAAATTTTAGATGTTTTGGTCCAATGTTCTCACATATAAATAATAGTAATAGTTTGATAATGCCCATCAAAAACAGTTGAGATTGCATTGAATTAATATTTAACAATTAACTTGAGAGAACTTATCCTGTTTGCAGTATTAAATCTTACACTGAGGAGTATTTTGTATCTTTCCACTTAACCACACATTCTTTAATAATTCCTCAGAAATGTTTTGCAATCCTTTCTCCAAAAGTACTGTACATTTTTTGTTACACTTATTGCTAAGGATCTTATAATTTGTTTTTATAGTGAATAGATTCTTTTCATTACGGTCTGTAATTATTATGAAGTATATACATGCCATTGATTTTCATATGCTAATATTATTTACAGCAACTTACATGCAGCATCTTATTAGTTTGAATAGTCTGTAGCTTTGCTTACATTTCTTTGTATGTAATCCTGTCATTTCCACTTTTAATTGTTTATATATTTTCTTTTCTTTTTAGAGTTCCCGTGCTAAGTATAAGTGATAACTTCAAGCATTTTTGTTTCATTAATTTCAATACTTCTAAAGGTCAGGGATTTCCTTGCGGTCCAGTGGTTAAAGAATTGCCTTGCAATGCAGGGGTCTCGTGTTCAGTCCCTGGAAGGGGAAATAAGACCCCATATGCCTCATAGCAAGGCTTCTGCTCCAGAGCCCACGCACTTCATCTGGGCTTTGCAGGTGACTCAGTGTTAAGGAAACTGCCTGCCAATGCAGGAGACACAGCAAACAAGGGTTCAAACCCTGAGTCAGAGAGATCCCCTGGGGAAGGAAATGGCAACCCCCTCCAGTTTTCTTGCCTGGAAAATCCAATTGGCATAGGAGTCTGGAGGGCTGCAGTCTTGGGATTGCATAGAGTCAGATGCAACTCAGCACACAAGGGTCATCACTACGTGTTTTTGTTGATTTGCTGTTTTTCAGTCTGGAAGTCCTGTCCAGCTCTTTGTGACATCATGGACAGCAGCATGCCAGGCTTTCCTGTCCTTCACGATCTCCTGGCTGCTAATGCTAAGGCACTTCAGTCATGTCCGACTCTGCGCGACCCCATAGACGGCAGCCCACCAGGCTCCTCCGTCCCTGGGATTCTCCAGGCAAGAACACTGGAGTGGGCTGCCATTTTCTTCTCCAATGCATGAAAGTGAAAAGTGAAAGTGAAGTTGCTCAGTCATGTTCGACTCTTAGCGACCCCATGGACCGCAGCCTACCAGGCTCCTCCACCCATGGGATTTTCCAGGCAAGAGTACTGGAGTGGGGTGCCTCAAATTCATGTCCGTTGTGTTGGTGATGCTATCTAATCATCTCATCCTCTGCCTCCCTCTTCTCCTCCAGCCTTCAATCTTTCCCAGCATCAAGGTCTTTTCCAATGAGCCAGCTCTTCACAACAGGTGGCCAGAGTACTGGAGCTTCAGCTTCAGCTTCAGCATCAGTCCTTCCAATGAATATTCAGGATCGATTTCCTTTAAAACTGACTGGTTTGATCTCCCTGCCATCCAAGGGACTCAGAAGAATCTAACACCACAATTTGAAACCATCAATTCTTTGGTGTTCAGACTTCTTTATGGTCCAACTCTCACATCCATATGTGCTCACTGGAAAAAGCATAGCCTTTGTTAGCAAGGTGATGTCTCTGCTTTTTAATATGTTGTCTAGGTTTTTCATAGTTTTCCTTCCAAGGAGCAAGCATATTTTAATTTCATGGCTGCAGTCACCATCTGCAGTGATGTTGGACCCCAAGAAAATAAAATCTGTCACTCTTTCCATTTCTTCCCCATTTATTTGTCATAAAATGATGGGACCAGATGGCATGATCTTTTTTTTTTAATGTTGAATTTTAAGCCAGATTTTTTCACTCTCCTCTTTTACCTTCCTCAAGAGGCTTTTTAGTTCCTCTTCATTTTCTTCCATTAGAGTGGTATCCTCTGCATATCTGAGGTTGCTGATAATTCTCCCAGCAATCTTGATTCTAATTTGTGAGAGTCTTCCAGTCTGGCATTTCACATAATGTACTCTGCATATAACTTAAATAAGCAGGGTGACAATATACAACCTTGATGTACTCCTCTCCCAGTTTTGAACCAATCAGTTATTCCATGACCAGGTCTGTTTGCTTCTTGACCTGCATACAGGTTTCTTAGGAGACAGGTAAGGTGGTCTGGTATTCCCATCCATTTAAGAATTTTCCATAGTTTACTGTGATCCACACAGTCAAAAGCTTCTGCTTAGCCAATGAGTCAGAAGTAGATGCTTTTCTGGAATTCTCTTGCTTTCTCTATAATCCAGCGCATGTTGGCAATTTGCTCTTTAGTTCCTCTGCCTTTTCTAAACCCATCTTGTACATCTGGAAGCTCTCAGTTCACCGACTAGCTTGAAAGATTATGAAAATGACCTTGCTAGAATGTGAAATGAGCATGATTGTATGGTAGCTTGAACAATCTTTGGCATTACCCTTCTTTTTTTTCTTTTTTCCTTCTTTTGGATTACAATGAAAACTGACCTGTCCCTGTCCTGTGGCCACTGCTGAGTTTTCCAAATTTGTTGACATATTGAGTGCAGCTTTTTAACAGCATCATCTTTTGGAATTTGAAATAGTTCAGCTGGACTTCCACCACCTCCACTACCTTTTCCAGTAGTCATGTATGTATGTAAGGTTGATCCATAAAGTAGTCTGAGCACCGAAGAATTTATGTTTTTGAAGTGTGGTGCTTGAGAAGACTCTTGAGAGTCCCTTGGACGAGAGGATATCAAACCAGTCAATCCTAAAGGAAATCAGTCGTGAATATTCATTGGAAGGACTGATGCTGAAGCTGAAGCTCCAGGATGTTGGCCACCTGATATGAATAGTCAACTCATTGGAAAAGACCCTGATGTTGGGAACGATTGAAGGCAGGAGGAGAAGGGGATGACAGAGGATGAGATGGTTGGATGTCATCATCGACTCAATGGACACGAGTTTGAGCAAGCTTCAGGAGATGGTGAGGGACAGGAAAGCCTAGCATGCTCAGTCCAGGGGGTTGCAGTCAGACACTACTTAGCAACTGAGCAACAACAATCACTAGCTTTGTTCACAGTAATGCTTCCTAAGGCTCACTTGACCCCATACTCCAGGATGTCTGGCTCTAGGTGAGTGAACCACACCATCGTGGCCTTTACTAAATATTTTTAGTAGATGTCAATTTAAATAATTTCCTTATATTCTTAAGATTTAAAAATTTTAGTTTTCATAAATGAGAATTGAAGTTTTCAGATATTTCTCTGTGCCTATTTATGGTTTATCTCATAATCTATTGATGTGATACATTGCATGAACTGATGTTACAATGCTGAACCATCTTTGAATTTCTGAGACAAACTCTACTTAGTCAGATTATCTGTATTTGCTGGATTTAATGTGCCACAATTTTTCAAGATTTTCACATCTTATTTCATTGAGTAAATAAGCTGATAATTTTCTTTTTCGAAAATGCCCTTGTGTGATTCAGGAATCAAGATTGTCGCAGCCTCGTGGAGTGAGTTGGAAATTTCTTTTAAGGCTTGTCTATAACACCTTGCTATCTTTTTATTTTTTTATCTGTTATTTGATGAGGAAAATAGGCAGGGGATAATTTTGACTGTAGATTAAAATTATAAAATATTGAATGTATTACTCAGAGTTTTACTTCTTTAGTCTCTTGCAGGGTTTCTCAGTCTTGGCGCTGTTGACATTTTGGGCTGGATTATTTTTTAACACTGAAGGCTGTCCTGTGCTTTGCAGGATGTTTAGCAGCATCCTTGGGGCTCTACCTACTGGATGATAGCGGCGCCACCCTATCCCTACCCCCAGTTATGACAACCAAAAATGTCTCCAAAAATTGAAAAGTCTTCGGGGGCTGGTGGGGGGAGTTGGGAATTGACCCTGATTAAGGACCATGAGAAGCGCTGGGCTGGAAGAAGCACAAGCTGGAATCAAGATTTCCAGGAGAAATATTAATAACCTCAGATATGCAGATGACATCACCCTTATGGCAGAAAGTGAAGAGGAACTAAAAAGCCTCTTGAGGAAAGTGAAAGAGGAGAGTGAAAAAGTTAGCTTAAAGCTCAACATTCAGAAAACGAAGATCATGACATCTGGCCCCATCAGTTCAGTTCAGTTCAGTTGCTCAGCCATGTCTGACTCCTTGCGACCCCATGAATCGCAGCATGCCAGGCCTCCCTGTCCATCACCATCTCCTGGAGTCCACTCACACTCATGTCCATCAAGTCAGTGATACCATCCAGCCATCTCATCCTGGGTCGTCCCCTTTTCCCTTGGCCCCCAATCCCTCCTAGCATCAGAGTCTTTTCCAATGAGTCAACTCTTTGCATGAGGCGGCCAAAGTACTGGAGTTTCAGCTCTAGTATCATTCCTTCCAAAGAAATTCCAGGGCTGATCTCCTTCAGAATGGACTGGTTGGATCTCCTTACAGTCCAAGGGACCCTCAAGAGTCTTCTCCAACACCACACTTCAAAAGCATCAGTTCTTTGGCGCTCAGCCTTCTTCACAGTCCAACTCTCCCATCCATACATGACCGCAGGAAAAACCATAGCCTTGACTAGATGGACCTTAGTCGGCAAAGTAATGTGTCTGCTTTTGAATATGCTATCTAGGTTGGTCATAACTTTTCTTCCAAGGAGTAAGCGTCTTTTAATTTGATGGCTGCAGTCACCATCTGCAGTGATTTTGGAGCCCCCCAAAATAAAGTCTGACACTGTTTCCACTTCATGGGAAATAGATGGGATTTGGGGCAGGAGGAGAAGGGACGACAGAGGATGAGACAGTTGGATGACATCACTGACTCGATGGACATGAGTCTGAGTGAACTCTGGAAGATGGTGATGGACAGGGAGGCCTGGCGTGCTGAGATTCATGGGGTCTCAAAGAGTTGGACATGACTGAGCGACTGAACTGAGCTGAATTGAACTGAAGGACCTTGGGTATGACCAATGTAATTATAACACTTTCCTGACAGTGCTAATGTGAAAATTCAAAGAATGCTAACTGCTCAGATTATTGTTCTGGTTAAGAGAAAATTGTTGATAAATGTTGGTTCTTCCTATTCATTTTCTAAAATTAAGTCATCAAGCCTTGTCTTTCCAGATGAGAAGAATGTTTGTGTGTGCTCCCCCACCTCCCACTCAGAAGTAACTTCATGGAAAATTTATTAACACTTTTTTTTTGGTCTGGCAGATGATAAAATGAGAACTCAGTTTGTGTTTTATCTGTCTTTCTTTATATTTTTAGGTATGGAATATATAAAGTTCTCAATTCAAAATGATCAGGGCTATAACCATGTAGCATTCGTGTGAATGCTAAGTCCCTTCAGTCTTGTCTGACTCTTTTTGACCCCATGGACTGTAGCCCACAGGGCTCCTCCTCTTTCCATGGGATTCCTCAGGCAAAAATACTAGAATGGGTTGCCATGCCCTTCTCCAGCGGGTCTTCCTAACCCAGGGATCAAACCTGTGTCTTCCAACTTTTGCATTGGTAGGCAGGGTAATTACCACTAGTATCACCTGGGAAGCCATGCAGAGTATAGTCAATTGACCCTGGAAAGGATTCTTCCAAAGAGAGAGGCTTGCCATGAAAGCTGACTTTTTACAGGTTTAAACTATGCTGTATGATCCATAGAGCATGCCCTATTTTCTTGGAAGGTCAAAGGCTAAAATTAAATGTCATTTAATTCTTACATGCATTCCCAAACATGAACCCCTCCCACCTCCCTCCCCATAACATCTTTCTGGGTCATCCCCATGCACCAGCCCCAAGCATGCTGCATCCTGCGTCAGACATAGACTGGCGATTCAATTCACATGATAGTATACATGTTAGAATGTCATTCTCCCAAATCATCCCACCCTCTCCTCTCCTCTGAGTCCAAAAGTCCGTTATACACATCTGTGTCTCTTTCCTGTCTTGTATACAGGGTCGTCATTGCCATCTTCCTAAATTCCATATATATGTGTTAGTATACTGTATTGGTGTTTTCTTTCTGGCTTACTTCACTCTGTATAATCGGCTCCAGTTTCATCCATCTCATCAGAACTGATTCAAATGAATTCTTTTTAACAGCTGAGTAATACTCCATTGTGTATATGCACCACAGCTTTCTTATCCATTCATCTGCTGATGGACATCTAGGTTGTTTCCATGTCCTGGCTATTATAAACAGTGCTGCGATGAACATTGGGGTACATGTGTCTCTTTCAATTCTGGTTTCCTCGGTGTGTATGCCCAGAAGTGGGATTGCTGGGTCATAAGGTAGTTCTATTTGCAATTTTTAGAATCTCCACACTGTTCTCCATAGTGGTTGTACTAGTTTGCATTCCCACCAACAGTGTAGGAGGTTCCTTTTCCTCCAGCATTTATTGCTTGCAGATTTTTGGATCGCAGCCATTCTGACTGGTGTGAAGTGGTACCTCATTGTGGTTTTGATTTGCATTTCTCTAATAATGAGTGATGTTGAGCATCTTTTCATGTGTTTGTTAGCCATCCGTATGTCTTCTTTGGAGAAATGTCTATTTAGTTCTTTGGCCCATTTTTTGATTGGGTCGTTTATTTTTCTGGAGTTGAGCTGCATAAGTTGCTTGTATATTTTTGAGATTAGTTGTTTGTCAGTTGCTTCATTTGCTATTATTTTCTCCCATTCCGAAGGCTGTCTTTTCACCTTGCTTATTGGCTGCTAAGGTAATGTCAGCTCCATCTTTGCCCATTTTCTCATTGTGATGAATTTTTGACTTTCATAGATCTCCATGAAAAACAGCCTCTTTCCAACATGAGGTGAGCTTAAAAAAACTGCGCCACGGCCAAGACCTCCTGGACTGAAAAGTTACTGTTCTTGAATGGACGTATAATAGAGGAGAAGCAATGTGGTTTTTCAATGTACTGCTCTGACACTACCCTGGAACTCTGAGGAAGGTTCTATTTTCTATTTTTATTTTTGAAAACTCTGCCTTAGAGGTTAAAGGAAAAGGATAAGGATCTGTTGGCCCAAGAGGTAGAATAAGATAACTGCAAGAGTGTTTCCTAGAGCTAGTGTCTTTCACATCATCAAGTGATGACTAAGAGGTTTTGAAGATGAATGGCCTGAATATCATGAATGCCATCTGTTTGCTGCATCTTGACTGTATGATTTGGTCACCTTAACGTCTCTGTGTGTTCACTTCTGCTCTGTCCAGTGGAGTCCCTCTTAGTTACTCTCTTTCAGTGCTCTGTGAAGACCCAATAGCTATGCTGGATCAGTTACAGGGGTCCTTAAAACACTGTCTAACAAACCTCAATGCTCAATAAACTAGCTTCTATCATTATAGCTATTATTGCTCTTATTACTGTGATCAACCATGAGTCCTTTCTGCTTCCACCTCCACAGCCTTGCCAGTGGAGAAGGATATGAATGCCTAACAATTACAAATTGCTTATGCTCTTTGAAAGCATTCCGCACACTAAGGACACTTATTCTGGTTTCAAATTGGAGCAAATTTCTTTCCCAGGGGGCAATGGCCATTGTATAGCATCATTTGGGGGAAAAAAAAAAAAGACAAAACAAAAACAAAAGAACTAAGCTGACATTGCCAGCTTCAGAGATCCAGGAAAGCAGAAAAGGACTTTAGGGTCCCATTTCCATGAAACTCCATGGGTGAGCCAGGAATGGTTAGGCAGTTCCCATTCTGTCCTCTGTACTCTTCCCTACCAGGATTAGGGACAACTGCAGGAGTGGAGCCAATGGAGCTGTACAGGCTAGCTCCTTGGAAGATTGATGGGTTTCTATTCAGGGTCCCAAAGCTCAGGCTGTCTCCCTCCCAGATGGGCTAAGTAGCCCCTGCCAGCTTCCAGGGGTTAAAAATAATGCCAGTCTGCATATCACTCAGGAGGAACCTTAGAGAGCAGTTAATATGGAAACCAGAGATCTATAGCCCCCCAGGAGGAATTCAGACTGGAAGCCTCAGCTAAGCCAAGGGAGAGCCAGCGCCAACTAAGCCCCGCTGGGAGTCCAGGAAAAAGGCTGCTTCATCCTCCTGCTTGTGATGCTGGGGCTGCAGAGCACACAGCTCTAAGTACACAGCATCATCCTAAATAGAACTTGCTGGAATGTCAAAGGCTTTGTCAGATTTCCATAGGTCGTTTTAGGTAATGGCCTAGCAAAAATACATTCTTAGCTTGCTGAGGTGGTGGATGCTACATAAGTTGGAGAAGGCAATGACAAACCACTCCAGTACTCTTGCCTGGTAAATCCCATGGATGGAGGAGCCTGGTAGGCTGCAGTCCCTCATTTCTAAGTAAAAGTCATCATGAGGTGAAAATGGCTTTGTATGCACATAACAAGGAAACAAAAAGGGTCTTTTTTTTCCTCCTTACCTTCAATGAGAATGATGACTAAATTTATCACAATAGTAATCATTAAATGCAAATTACTTAGATACTTCCTGGATGGCTCAGTGGTAAAGAATCACACAGGAGGTGGTGGTTTGATCCCTGGCTCAGGAAGATTCTCTGGGATGTCAAATGGCAACCCACTCCAGCACTCTTGTCTGGAGAATTCCATGAACAGAGGAGCCTGGAGTGTTACAGACTATGGGGTTGCAAAGAGTCAAACACAACTGAGTAACTGAGCACGCATGCAGGGAAACAATGTGTGTGTGTGTGTGTGTGTGTGTGTGTGTGTGTGTGTGTGTGTGTGTGTGTGTGTGATGAAACAGTGGTGTAAATATTTGGTGGCAGTAACAGTCCAGGACGAAACATCAGGATGTCTCTCAAAATAGTGGTGCTTCCCATTCTCTACCACTAAGTTTTTCCTTACTCTGGTATCCCTCACTGTATGAATCGGAGAAGATATCCCTATAAGGTCTCTTGAGACCCAAACCAGGGAATGGATCTGAGATGCTTAAAAGCACTTGTTAAGTCACCAAGTCATGTATGACTTTTTGTGACCCCATGGACTGCAGCCTGCCAAGCTCATCTCTTCTCTTCTATTTCCCAGAGTTTGCTCAAATTCATGTCCACTGAATCAGTGATACTATCTAACCATCTCATCTTCTGCCACCCTCTTCTCCATTTGCTTTCAATCTTTCCCAGCAACAGGGTCTTTTTGAGTGAGCTGATGCTTTGCACCATGTGGCTTAAGTAGTGAAGCTTCAGTTTCAGCATCAATCCTTCCAGTGAAAATTCAGGGTTGATTTTCTTTGGGATTGACCACTTTGATCTCCTTGTAGTCCAGTCAGTTCAGTTGCTCAGCCATGTCCAACTCTTTGCAAACACATGGACTACAGCACGCCAGACTTCTCTGTCTATCACCAACTCCTGGAGCTTACACTAACTCCTATCCATCTAGTTGGTGATGTCATCCAACCAACTCATCCTCTGTCAACCCCTTCTCCTTCTGCCTTCAATCTTTCCCAGCATCATGGTCTTTTCTAGTGAGTCAGTTATTCACATCAACTGGCCAAAGTATTAGAGCTTCAGCTTCAGCGTCAGTCCTTCCAATGAATATTCAGGACTTATTTCCTTTCCATTCAGCTCAGTTGCTCAGTCATGTCTGACTCTTTGTGTCCCCATGGACTACAGCAAGCCAGGCTTCTGTGTCCATCACCAACTCCTGGAGATTATCAGACACATGTCCATTGAGTCGGTGGTGCTATCCAACCATCTCATTCTCTGTCATCCCTTTCTCCTCCAGAAGAGCATTTAATTTAGGATTTCCTTTAGGATTGACTGGGTTCATCTCCTTGCAGTCCGAGGGATTCTCGAGAGTCTTCTCCAACATCACAGTTCAAAAATATCCATTCTTTGGCACTCAACTTTGTTTAGTCCAACTCTCATGTCCATACATGACTACTGGAAAAACTATAGACTAGACGGACCTTTTTGGCAAAGTAGCGTCTCTGCTTTTTAATATGCTGTCTAGGCTGGTTACAGTTTTCCTTCCATGGAGCAAGTGTCTTAATTTCATGGTTGCAGTCACCATCTGCAGTGATTTTTTAAGCCCAAGAAAATAAAGTCTGTCACTGCTTCCATTGTTTCCTCACCTATTTGCCATGAAGTGATGGGACCATATGCCATGATCTTTGTTTTTTGAGTGTGGAGCTTTAAACCATCTTTTTCACTCTCTTCTTTCACCGATATCAAGAGGATCTTCAGTTCCTCTTCGCTTTCTGCCATAAAAATGGTGTCACCTGCATGTGTGAGGTTATTGATATTTCTCCCAGCAATCTTGATTCCAGCCTATTCTTCATCAGCCTAGTATTTCACATGACGTACTCCGCATGGATGTTAAATAAGCAGGGTGACATATACAGCCTTGTTGTACTCTTTCTCAATTTTGAATCAGGCTGTTGTTCCATGTCCCATTTTAACTGTTGCTTTTTGACCTGCATACAGATTTCTCAGGAGGCATGTAAGGCGGTCTGGTATTCCAAACTCCTTATGAATTTTCCACAGTTTGTTGTAATCCACACAGTCAAATGCTTTAGTGTAGTCAATAAAGCAGAAGTATATGTTTTTCTGTAATTCTATTGCTTTTTCTATAATCCAAAGAATGTTGGCAATTTGATCTCTGGTTCCTCTGCCTTTTCTAAATTCAGCTTGAACATCTGGAAGTCCTCCATACATGCACTGTTGAAGCCTGGCTTGGAGAATTCTGAGCATTACTTTGCCAGAGTGTGAAATGAGTGCAATTGTGCAGTAGTTTGATATTACCTTTCTTTGGGATTGGAATAAAAACTGACCTTTTCCATCCTGTGGCCACTGCTGAGTTTTCCAAATGTGCCGGCATATTGAGGGCAGCAATCATCTGACAACATCATCTTTTAGGATCTGAAGTAGCTCAACTGGAATTCCGTCAGCTCCACTAGCTCTGTTCCTAGTGATGCTTCCTAATGAACTCTTGACTTCGCACTTCACGATGTCTGCATCTGGATGAGTGATCACACTATCATGATTATCTTTGTCATTAAGATCTTTTTTTATATATATAGTTCTTCTGTGTCTTCTTGCCACATCTTTAAGATGTCTTCTGCTTCTTTTAGGTCCAGACCATTTCTGTCCTTTATTGAGCCCATCTTTGCATGAAATGTTCCTTGGCATCTCTAATTTTCTTGAAGAGATCTCTAGTCTTCCCCATTGTATTGCTTTCCTCTATTTCTTTGCATTGGTCACTGAGGAAGGCGTTCTTATCTCTCCTTGCTATTCTTTGGAACTCTGCATTCAAATGGGTATATCTTTCCTTTTCTCCTTTGCCTTTCACTTCTCTTCTTTTCATAGCTATTTCTAAGGTCTCCTTAGACAACCATTTTGCTTTTTTGGGTTTCTTTTTCTTGGGGATGGTCCTGATTACTGTCTCCTGTACAATGTCAAGAACCTCTGTCCATAGTTATTCAGACACTCTATCAGATCTAATCCCTTGAATCTATTTCTCACTTCCACTGTATAAGGGATTTGATTTAGGTCATACCTGCATGGTCTAGTGGTTTTCCCTACTTTCTTCCATTTAAGTCTGAATTTTGCAATAAGGAGTTCATGATCTGATCTAACATCAGCTCCTGGTCTTGTTTTTGCTGACTGCATAGAGCTTCTCCATCTTCAGCTGCAAAGAATATAATCAATCTGATTTCAGTATTGACCATCTGGTGATGTCCATATGTAGACTTGTCTATTATTTTGTTGGAAGAGGGTATTTGCTATGACTAGTGCATTCTCTTGGGAAAACTCTGTTAGCCTTTGCTCTGCTTCATTTTGTACTTCAAAGTCAAACTTGCCTGTTACTCCATGTATCTCTTGACTTCCTACTTTTGCATTCCAGTTCCCTATGATGAAAAGGACAATTTTTTCGCTGTTACTTCTAGGTCTTGTAGGTCATCATAGAATTGTTCAACTTAAGCTTCTTTGGCATTCATGGTTGGGGCCTAGGCTTGCATTACTGTGGTATTGAATGGTTTGCCTTGACATGAACAGAGATCATTCTGTCATTTTTGAGATTGCACCCAAGTACTTCATTTTGAACTCTTTTGTTGCCTATGAGGGCTACTCCATTTCTTCTAAGGGATTCTTGCCCTCATTAGTAGATATAATGCTTATCTGAATTAAATTCACCCATTCCGATCCATTTTAGTTCACTGATTCCTAATATGTTGATGTTCACTCTTGCCACCTCCTGATTGACCACTTCCAATTTACCCCGTAGTCCAAAGGACTCTCAAAAGTCTTCTCCAGCACCACCATTCGAAATTATGATATTAATTCTTTTAATATCATAAAGAAGACTGAGTGCCAAAGAATAAATGCTTTTGAATGGTGGTGCTGGAGAAGACTTTTGAGAGTCCATATTAAAAGTATATTAGCCCCTTAAATGTGCCATTTTCTATGATTATCCTGGACAGCAATTTGCTTGATGCTTAATACTTACATTTGAAACCAATGAGGAAACAGATGACCTGCTTCCAAACTGTTTGGCATCCCACCCCATGAGATTTATATTATGGTCTTTAACATCACAAGTGATAGCACTAACGCCATGAAATGGGCTTATTTCTTTACCATGCACAATGGATTCAACACATCCATAAGTTCATTTTGTTATTCCTGTAGAATTTTTATGCATTCTCAGAATTTTCAACATTTTATCCCTTGGCAAATTCACCCAGGTCCCCTCCTCTCTTTACACTTTGGCTTGATATCTGCACATTTATTTCTGTTTACTCAGGTGATGGATGCCAACTTTCAAAAGGCTTGGTAAAAAGGTTTTGCCAGAATTAAAATCTTTGCTCATCACAAGGAAATCTGAGGCAATGCCCAACCAAATTCCCCTAAATGCTAATACCTTTCCTAGCGTGATTGCATTAAACTTGAGCCTTCACATTTAGAATTTCACCAAACTCTGAAGTTTGTGCCTTGCCTTCTAACTTGCTCCATAGAGAACAGGTCAACTCTTCTTTCTGTATCCCCTTGGGTTTTGTCACTACTTCTGTTAGTGTGGATCTATTTATCCACTAAATTCCTGCTACTGAGACTATGTGTGCTTGTCACTTAGAATAGATCAGAGAATGGTTACTTAACTGTTTTCACTGAAGGGACAGACACTAGTTTATTTAACTTAATATCATTAGGACAATATCCGGCACACAAAGAAGATCTATGAATATTTGTTGAATGAATTAACGACTGAATACATGATTGCTAGCTCCATTTTTCTGATTATTCCTATGGTCAGTTGAGTCTGTGGAGATGCAGGTTCCAAGATGAAATTACATATACAAGGGATTTCTTGGGGAAATTGTAAATGATAAAGGTGAGACATCCTAGTAGATGGGGAGAGCGTCAGACCACAGTGATACTCATATACCTGTGCAAGGAAAGAGGGGAAAGATTGGGTAGGAAGAACCTCCAGACCCAAGACAGTGGTCTGAGAAAGTCTTCTAAACTCGTGGGTGTTCCTGAGTTGATGGTACCCTTGAGAATGTCCCATATCAGGAAAAAAGGGCCAGAAACATTGTCACTATCAGATTCAGGCACTGGGTGGGATCAGCCTGTGGCAAGGCGGTCTCAGCATTCATGGTGGCTGCAGCTGGTGGCCCAGCAGTCAAGATCACTCCCTGCAGATGATGCTCCTGGACACAGATCTGAGCAGAAGAGTCCCATGGCCACCAAAGGGCATCCCTGTGCCACACAGATCCACTACTCCGTAGGGGTTCAGCACCTGTTTTCTCAGACACTTCCAGGTCTATTTGTCCTAGTTCTGGTCCTCTATGAAGCAAGCATCAAGCTCCAGGGGAGTCATTGGTGGAAAGACCTGCAAAGAGTAAAGCTGAGAAGGCAGAAGCGGGCAGGGAGAGCTTTCAGACCTGACATCTACGAAGAGAAAAGGAGACGGGAGGAGATGGTGTAGGTGGAATCTCAGATGGTAGCATCAGTCTAGGAAGCTTCACCCAGGCTAATGGGGACTCTTGCAGTTTTAATGTCCCCAGTGTCCAGTCATTGGCTGTGAGCCACCCTGGGGAAGCACACCCTCAGCACGTTCCTGGGGGTGGATCAGAGAGGCACATGCTGGAGCTGCCAATCAACTATTTCTCCCCTAAAGCAAATGACACGGGCAGCGTATTTTCATGGATGCCTCATCTGTTCCTGAGATTGCCATTCTATCTTAAACACTATACTTACTTCTAAAGTGTGGTGGGAAGATTCTCACTCCAGGATTGCACAGGATATAACACAGATACGATCAGATACTAAGCTGTTGTTTTCCTTTAATGACAGCTCTGGTCCTACTGATGCATGTCTGCGTGATTATCGCCCTACACACTCCAGGGCAAGGCCTGCCCCCAATAATCCTACCCTTCACAGAGCCTTTAATTATGTAAGCAGACTGCGTTTACTGCCTTCATGCATGGAAAGACGGAGTAATGGGAGAGGAGGAGGGAAAGCAAATACAAAGCTATTACATGTATTATATAGATTCTGAAGCCAAGTTTGACTTGGACTATTGGTACTGAAGTGGTGAGAGTTCATCTCAAGACTTGTTAAATAAGAGAGAATTTTTGTTCTCTTCTTAGTGTTCTTGCCTGGAGAATCCCAGGGACAGGAGAGCCTGGTGGGCCGCCGTCTATAGGGTTGCACAAAGTCGGACACAACTGAAGCGACTAAGCAGCAGCAGCTATAGATCGATTATTATAAAATGACTGAGAAGATTCAGGGAAAGAAAAGTAACATGTTAAATACTTGCCACATGCTAGACATGAGTTTAGGTACTTCTGCAAGCATTTTTTTTAAGATTTTATTTTATTTATTTACTTTTTGTCTGCACTTCATGGCATATGAGATCTCAGTGCCCCCACCAGGGATTGAACTCACTCCCCAGGGTTAGAAGTGTGGAGTCTTAGCCACTAGACTCCCAGGGAAGTCCTCTCTAGAAGTATTTTTATCTTTAAATCTCACAACAACCCTAAGAGGTAAGTGCTAGCATCATTTAAAAAGTAAGGAAATTTAAACTTAGAGATGAAGTGACCTGAATTCCCTTTGCATGCAAATCATAATATACAATGGGATAAACAGCTTAATTTTCCACTGGTGTGTATATATGTATACATGTGTATATATATATATATATATATATGATTTAAGCAATTATAAATATAGTTAGCTATAATCATAAAATGTAAGAGCTTGTAAACTTCAGAGATCACACTATAGATCAGGATTTGGGAAACTTATTCTGCAAAGGAGCAGATTGGAAATATTTTAGGCTTTGCAGAACAAACAGTTTCTGTCACAGCTACTCAGCCATGCAGTTATAGAACAAAACCAGCTATAGACCATATGTAAATGCACCAACATGGCTATGTTCCAATAAAACTGATTACAAAGCTAGGCAGTGTGCTAGATTTGGCCACTGGGCCATAATTTGCTGACCTGGGCTTTAGATAAATATATATATATATATAGTTCAGTGAGTTGATGTTACTTGCCCATGGTCACATCAAACTGACAAGCAGAGCTGATACAAAAATAAAGGTCTTTTCTTTCCAGTGTATAACGAATCCACTGCACTAAGCTTCTCTTCTAGGATATTCACTAATTTCAAGATAGGAAACCATGATACCTACTAAAGAGGAGAAAGAAAAAAGTGACAGGCAGGCTATGGAGGGCCTGGGATGCTATAGCCTGCAGGCACTTGGGAGGTCCGTTAAGTTAAAGGAAAGTTGGATCCGGGATACTAGAGAACAGCTCTCAGAGAATACATTTAATGCAGTGGTCCTTACGGTGACCTTGAATAGTGGGAGATTTAAAAAGGGCTGATATGGGGGTGTTCATGCAAAATACAGACAGCACAGCAGAGGGCTTGAGATCTGCTGACTCTTTGGGGGCAGAGACATGGTGTATTTGGGCTGCTGAGAAGGTAGGAGCTCATGGTAGAATCGTGGCTGCATGTCTGCATGACTGATATCAGGATGGCTCTGTAAACAAAACAGGAAACTAAAAGTTACTGAGCTGGAGGAAAGATGCATTGCATACATTGTACATCTGGTGTATCTTAGGCGATCGCAGAGATCTTCTTCCAAATGTTCAACAAACTGAAATGAATGCAGGGGGGAGTCACAGAAAAAAGTGAATACCCCCAAGTGCAGTGAGATTTGAGAGCATAAGTGGTATCTTAATAAGAGAAGGGGTAGTAGTCCAATGATTAAGTGAAACCACTCAGTTGTGTCTGACTCTTTGTGACAGCCTGGAATGTAGCCCACCAGGCTCCTCTCTCCATGGAATTCTCTAGACAAGAATACTGGAGTGGACAGCCATTTACTTCTCCAGGGGATTTTCTCGACCTAGGGATCGTACCTGGGTCTCCTGCATTGCAGTCAGATTCTCTACCGTCTGAGCCACAAGAGAAGACAATAGCAGGAGAGTAAATAATTTTTAGGGAAGACACATTGGCCCTCAGGAGAACAGATGAGAGGTGTTCTAGTGTGTGACAAACTCCGTCTGACTGCAGTGAGGCTGAAGCTACAGGAGAGGGTGATGTTAGAGATGCGGCTGGGGAATCAGGGAGGGGATGGGCCAGTGACCCAGAGACACACCGCAGACAAGCTGGGAGAGGGCAGGAGAAGCTAAAGAAGACGTCTAGCTTCCATCCAGAGTTAGGTGGGAATCCAGAGGGAGCGGCATAGAGGAGGCTGGAGGCAGGGCTGCTTGGCGCTCTGGGTGCCCCTGCATGGAGAGCTAGCTCCCACCACACCCCATCCCCCAGAAAATCCCCCTGGTCTTCATGGAAGCATCGCCTCCTCACCAGGAGACCCACCTTCTCCTGCTCCACCTCTTCTGTGCTTAGGAGAGTGGAAGGCACATGTCTCTGCACCTGAAGGTGTTTTAAGACAGGCCACCCCCGAATATGCCTCTTTGTGTGTTGATTATCTTCAACAGACACAGTTTGTAAAACAGCAAATTCAAGGAGAAGCTTTCTCTGAACTTCTCTTCCCTGCTTAAAGACAGATGCTCCAAAAGGAGCTAAATTGTCATAAATTCTCTCCTGGGAGGTTTCATCAGCCAGAGAAGATGGACTCATTCAGGAAATGAGACTAGAATTTGACACCGCAGCCAAACAAACTTGGTCACAGACTATCACACCTTCCATCTATTCTTATAAGGGCCCATACATCTTTCCTAATAATTATTTACTCTCCTTTAAGTGTACTAGAGGGCTTCCCTGGTGGTACTGGTGGTCAAGGACCTGTCTGCCAGTGCAGGAGACACAAGAGACATAGGTTTGATCCCTGGGTCGAGCCCTTGGAGAAGGAAATGGGAACCCACTCCAGTATTCTTGCCTGGGAAATCCCATGGATAGAGGAGCCTGGCGGGCTACAGTCCACGGGGCTGCAGTGTGTCTGACATGACTTAGTGACTAAACAACAAGCAAACTGCAACTCTTTCTCTTCTTAAGATTGTTTATAAGCTCTCAAATCTCACTGCATTTGGGGTATTCAGTTTTTTCCTGTGATGCCCCCACGCATGCATATTAAACATTAATAAACATGAGCGTCTCTTCTGGTAGTCTGTCTGTAGTCAGTTTATTGCAGACTCCCAGTGACCAAGCCAAGCAGGGTGAAAGTATTGCCTCTCCTGCACAGCTGTCCAAGTCCTCAGATACCTTATAGCTGCACTCTAGCCTTCTCCTCCAGACCCACACCTGCATGGGAGAGAGGGTTCTGAGACATTCACAGGGATGAGGGTCTGTGATTTTCAACCATATTCCCTGAGGCTTGGGATAGGAACAAACTATCTCCTGTGAGTCTTCAGATGGAAATCAGTTCAGACACTGCATTGCAGGACTATAATATAAATGCCTGTTTCTTTGTCAAGTCCAGAGAGAAAAGAAGGTTAACCCAGTGAAATTAGCATCAAGCTTCAAGCCAGGCTTCAACAGTGAACCGTAAACTTCCAGATGTTCAAGCTGGATTTAGAAAATGCAGAGAAAGCAGAGATTGAATTGTAAACATCCGTTGGATCATCGAAAGAGCAAGAGAGTTCCAGAAAAACATCTACTTCTTTCTGCTTTATTGACTATGCCAAAGCCTTTGACTGTGTGGATCACAACAAACTGTGGAAAATTCTTAAATAGATGGGAATACCAGACCACATGATATGCCTCCTGAGAAATCTGTATGCAGGTCAAGAAGCAACAGTTAGAACTGGACATGGAACAATAGACGGGTTCCAAATCAGGAAAAGAATATGGCAAGGCTGTATATTGTTACCCTGCTTATTTAGCTTATATGCAGAGTACATCACGAGAAAGGCCACGCTGGATGAAGCACAAGCTGGAACCAAGATTTCTGGGAGAAATGTCAAAAACCTCAGCTATGCAGATGATACCACCCTTATGGCAGAAAGTGAAGAAGAACTAAGGAGCCTCTTGATGAAAGTGAAAGAGGAGAGTGAAAAGTTGGCTAAAAGGTCAACATTCAGAAAACTAAGATCATGGCATCCCGTCCCATCACTTCATGGCAAACAGATGGGGAAATTGTCACAACAGTGACAGATTTTATTTTGCGGGGGGGGGGGGGCGTGCTCTAAAATCACTGCTGTGAAAGTGCTTCGCCCAATATGCCAGCAAATTTGGAAAAGTCAGCAGTGGCCACGGGACTGGAAAAGGTCAGTTTTTTATTCCAATCACAAAGAAAGGCAATGCCAAAGAATGCTCAAACTACCACACAATTGCACTCATCTCACACACTAGTAAAGTAATGCTCAAAATTCTCCAAGCCAGGCTTCAGCAATACATGAACCATGAACTTCCAGATGTTTAAGCTAGTTTTAGAAAAGGCAGAGGAACCAGAGATCAAATTGCCGACATCCGCTAGATCATTGAAAAAGGAAGACAGTTCCAGAAAAATATCTATTTCTGCTTTACTGACTATGCCAAAGCCTTTGACTGTGTGGATCACAATAAACTGTGGAAAATTCTGAAAGAGATGGGCATACCAGACAACCTGACCTGCCTGTTGAGAAACATATATGCAGGTCAGGAAGCAATAGTTAGAACTGGACATGGAACAACAGACTGGTTCCAAATAGGAAAAGGAGTATGTCAAGGCTGTATATTGTCACCCTGCCTATTTAACTTACATGTAGAGCACATCATGAGAAACGCTGGGCTGTAAGAATCACAAGCTGGAATCAAGATTGCCGGGAGAAATCTCAATAACCTCAGATATGCAGATGACACCACCCTTATGGCAGAAAGTGAAGAGGGACTAAAAGCCTCTTGATGAAAGTGAAAGAGGAGAGTGAAAAGTTGGCTTAAAGCTCAACATTCAGAAAACAAAGATCATGGCATCTGGTCCAATCACTTCATGGGAAATAGATGGGGAAACAATGGAAACAGTGTCAGACTTCCATTTTTTTGGGCTCCAAAATCACTGCAGATGGTGATTGCAGCCATGGAATTAAAAGACGCTTACTCTTTGGAAGGAAAGTTATGACCAACCTAGATAGCATATTCAAAAGCAGAGACATTACTTTGCCAACAAAGGTCCGTCTAGTCAAGGGTATGATTTTTCCAGTGGTCATGTGTGAATATGAGAGTTGAACTGTTAAGAATGCTGTGTGCTGAAGAGCTGATGCTTTTGAACTGTGGTGTTGGAGAAGACTCTTGAGAGTCCCGTGGACTGCAAGGAGGTCCAACCAGTCCATCCTAAAGGAGATCATTCCTGGGTGTTCATTGGAAGGACTGATGCTGAAGCTGAAACACCAGTACTTTGCCCACCTCATGCAAAGAGTTGACTCATTGGAAAAGACTCTGATGCTGGGAGGGACTGGGGGCAGGAGGAGAAGGGGATGACAGAGGATGAGATAGCTGGATGACATCACCGACTCAATGCACATGAGTTTGAGTGAACTCCAGGAGTTGGTGATGGACAGGGAGGCCTGGTGTGCTGCAATTCATGGAGTTGCAAAGACTTGGACATGACTGAGCGGCTCAACTGAACATCTAGTTCTCACAGTATCCCTTTGACTAGCATAGTACACATGTCCTGGGATATAAGAAATGGAGAATAAATCATTGTTAAATAAAGGAGCATACAAATGAATAGTAGTTATCAATGGCAAGATGAGTATTCTAACAGAGACATCAATTACAATCAAAGCAGAAAAGAGGCAAGAATTCAGGGGAAAGTTAGGAAAGAACTACTGAAATCAGGTAAATTTTGAGCTTAGTCTTGAAGAACAGATATGTGTCAGTGGGATGAGAATCACATTGTAGTGTTTCTTTATAATTTTTTTTAACAGTGTTTACATCCTGGAACTAGAATGTGAGGAAAATAAAAGGTTCAGGAGTGGTGAACATTGATTCAGGATGGGCATTTGCAGGCATGTAATCTCTTTTAACCCTCATAAATTGCCTTGTCAAGAGAGTTTTATATTCATTTCATTTTTCACAATAGGGAAAATTAGGCTGACAGAAAATAAAGCTGCTTTCCAAGACTGTACCATTAACAAAGATCAGAGTTAACATCCAAATCTCGGTGGGTCTGACTCAAGAGGGACGATAGTTAAGTGATCGCACCAAAGGTTAGTGTTGGGACCTAAGCAGAGATGACAGGAGACAGAAGATCATCATCACCCTATAGAAGATCTCAAATGCTCTCTTCCTTGAGCATTTCTTCTGATACACTTACAAAATGGAAGATTCTGTCCAGAATCATTGCAGTAAACAAGTCCAGCACTTTACAAAAGCTTTTTCAAGACCAGAGTTATTTGCATCAAGTGTCAGCAAGTTGGTTGGTCTTCAAGTCCCAGGAAACTACCAGAATTTCCATAGCAACAGTCAGCAGCTGGTTTGAGCAAAGTGCATGGTGCCTTGGCCACAATTTTCCCTTAACGATCGGTGGCTGGAGGTAGATTAGAGAATGGCATGCTGGTCCTCCAAACACAGCCAGCCCACTGCCTCTCTGATAAGCAGTGACTAGACTGCAAGACCTTAATCTGCTTTTTAAAATGTTTTGGCCTAAATAGGCACAACTGAGGGCATTTGCCTTCAAAAAATGGGAAAGGAATGGTTATGTTTACCTCCCCCTTGCAACCACAGTGACTGGAGAAACTATGATTTTCTTTCTTTTTTTTTTTTTCTTTGTTTTTCATCTATGTAAATTCTCAAGTTTCATGACTAATGCAGGAAGTGATTGAAAAGCCAGTCTTATCTTGTGGGGAGTCTCTCACAGGTCCCTTTCTGGGGTTCTGAACCTCCATGCTTTGATCTTGGCATCCTGTCTCATCTGCTCACATCCTATACTTTCCCCATTCATTTCCGTTGGTAGGTTGATGCTAACAGGACACCTGTAAGAAGCAAGCATCCCACCACTCTCTTGCCCTGGCTCTCATTCCTGCTGCTGCCCCTGGACGTCCTTTGCACTTGGGAACAGAGTGAAATACCCCCGACTGTTGTACAACACTGGGTAAGGACTTGGGGGCTCAGGGCCCAGGGGTGTTAATGGGCCAAATCTGTCCTAAAATAGCCCCTTGAATCCCATGAAAGTAGTGAATCACATTCCTTTTTTTTTGTTGATTGAAGTATAATTGACATAACATGATATTAGTTTCAGATGTTAATGAGTCTATATTTATATATGTT
This sequence comes from Ovis aries, assembly GCF_016772045.2. Classification (NCBI taxonomy): domain Eukaryota; kingdom Metazoa; phylum Chordata; class Mammalia; order Artiodactyla; family Bovidae; genus Ovis; species Ovis aries. Next base: position 106,997,602 of record NC_056059.1, read on the forward strand.
GCAAAATCATCACCACAATAATTCCAGATAATGTCCATCGCCATACATAGTTATAAATTATTTTCCCCTTTATTTTTTTTAAATTTATTTTATATTGAACTATAGCTGATTTCCACAGTTTATTGTGATCCACACAGTCAAAGGATTTGGCATAGTCAATAAAGCAGAAATAGATGTTTTACCGGAACTCTCTTGCTTTTTCCATGATCCAACGGATGTCGGCAATTTGATCTCTGGTTCCTCTGCCTTTTCTAAAACCAGCTCGAACATCTGGAAGTTCACGGTTCACATATGGCTTGGAGAATTTTGAGCATTACTTTACTAGCATGTGAGATGAGTGCAATTGTGCAGTTGTTTGAGCATTCTTTGGCATTGCTTTTTTGGAGGATTGGAATGAAAACTGACATTTTCCAGTCCTGTGGCCACTGCTGAGTTTTCCAAATTTGCTGGCGTATTGAGTGCAGCACTTTCACAGCACCATCTTTCAGGATTTGAAATAGCTCTACTGGAATTCCATCACCTCCACTAGCTTTGTTCATAGTGATGCTTTCTAAGGCCCACTTGACTTCACATTCCAAGATGTCTGGCTCTAGGTGAGTGATCACACGATCGTGATTATCTTGGTCTTGAAGATCTTTTTTGTATAGTTCTTCTGTGTATTCTTGCCACCTCTTCTTAATAACTTCTGCTTCTTTACTGAGCCCATTTTTGCATGAAATTTTCCCTTGGTGTCTCTAATTTTCTTGAAGAGATCTCTAGTCTTTCCCATTCTGTTGTTTTCCTCTATTTCTTTGCATTGATTGCTGAGGAAGGCTTTCTTATCTCCTCTTGCTATTCTTTGGAACTCTGTATTCAGATGCTTGTATCTTTCCTTTACTGTGGAAAATTCTGAAAGAGATGGGAATACCAGACCACCTGACCTGCCTCTTGAGATACCTATATGCGAGTCAGGAAGCAACAGTTAGAACTGGATATGGAACAACAGACTGGCTTCAAATAGAAAAAGGAGTACGTCAAGGCTGTATATTGTCACCCTGCTTATTTAACTTCTATGCAGAGTACATCATGACAAACACTGGGCTGGAAGAAGCACAGCTGGAATCAAGATTGCCAGGAGAATTATCAATAACCTCAGATATGCAGATGACACCACCGTTATGGCAGAAAGTGAAGAGGAACAAAAAAGCCTCTTGATGAAAGTGAAAGAGGAGAGTGAAAAAGTTGGCTTAAAGCTCAGCATTCAGAAAACGAAGATCATGGCATCCGGTCCCATCACTTCATGGCAAATAGATGGGGAAACAGTGGAAACAGTGGCTGACTTTAGTTTTGGGGGCTCCAAAATCACTGCAGATGGTAACTGCAGCCATGAAATTAAAAGACGCCTACTCCTTGGAAGAAACGTTATGACCAACCTAGACAGCATATTGAAAAGCAGAGACATTACTTTGCTGACTAAGGTCCGTCTAGTGAAGGCTATGGTTTTTCCTGTGGTCATGTATGGATGTGAGAGCTGGACTGTGAAGAAAGCTGAGCACTAAAGAAGTGATTCTTTTGTACTGTTGGAGAAGACTCTTGAGAGCCCCTTGGACTGCAAGGAGATCCAACCAGTCCATTCTGAAGGAGATCAGCCCTGGGATTTCTTTGGAAGGAATGATGCTAAAGCTGAAACTCCAGTACTTTGGCCACCTCATACGAAGCGTTGACTCATTGGAAAAGACTCTGATGCTAGGAGGGATTGGGGGCAGGAGGAGAAGGGGACGACAGAGGATGAGATGGCTGGATGGCATCACTGACTTGATGGAGACGAGTCTGAGTGAACTCCAGGAGTTGGTGATGAACAGGGAGGCCTGGCGTGCTGCGATTCATGGGGTTGCCAAGAGTCAGACACGACTGAGCAACTGAACTGAACTGAACTGAACTGATAGCTGATTAACAATATTGTGTTAGTTTCAAGTGTACAGCAAAGTGATTAAGTTATACATATATCTATTCTTTTCCAATTATTTTCCCATTAGGTTCTCACAGAATATTCAGCAGAGTTCCCTGTGCTATACAGTAGATACTTACTGGTTATCTATTTTAAATATAATAATGTGTACATGTCAATCCCAAATTCCCAATTTTTCTGATGAAGAAAATTTTCAAGATCTACTCTCCGAGCTCTTGTACGTCCATGTATATAGTTCAGTTGCTTAATCTTGTCCAACTCTTCATGACCCCATGGACTGCAACACGCCACGCTTCCATGTCCATCACCAACTCCTGGAGCTTGCTCATCCATCGAGTTGGTGATACCATCCAACCATGTCATCCTCTGCTGTCCCCTTCTCCTCCTGCTTTCAGTCTTTTGCAGCATCAGAGTCTTTCATAAGAAGTCAGTTCTTCACATCAGGTAGCCAAAGTATTGCCATTTCAGCTTCAGCACGTATACAAGGCAGGACTATTAACTATAGTGACTCTGCTGTGCGTTCCCTAGGACTTCATTTTATAAGTGAAAATGTGTGCCTCTCCTCCTCGTGACCCTGCAGCCCACTCTGCACCTCATCCTCCTCTGATGCTATCACCAACCTGCTCTCTATATCCATGAACTCAGTCTTCCTTCCTTCCTTCCTTCCTCTCTGATTCCACGTATAAGTGAGACCACATGGTATTCCACCACATTCCACCTGACTTGTTTCGTTTAGCATACTGTTTACCAGGTCCATCTCTGTTGTCACAAATGGCAGTTTCATTCTTTTTCACGCCTGAGGAACATCATGTATACACATCACATTCTATTCACCCATTGATGGACATTTAGGATGTTAGCTTTTTTGTTTTTTTAAATATTCACCTGCTTAATTTCATCTGAAATCTGACCTTGCCCCTCATTTTTTTCCTATCTAATTTCCATCCAGTCTAGCGTTGCACATTCCCAAAGGTGCCTTGCCACATATGATTGGTGTGCCTACAAATGCTAAACTCTTGGTTATGTTTATTGTCTCAACACTAGCGTCCTATGAAAGTCTTTGCTGGGTGGTGTCTCTGCATCTCTAGAGTGTAGCAGTCTCACACTTAGTCGGAATGAATGTCTCCTCCTCTCCCCACTGCACAGGAAAGATTGCCTGAGACTATGAAATAAATGCAGACATAGATGGAAAAATCATGTCTACTCCCAGCAGGGTTAAGAAGTGACCTGTTTTTTCCTTGAATTGATAGTCTTGGCAGCCTTAAACTCAACCTTAAATTGGCTTATCTTGATTTCTAGCAATCACAAAACTTACTAGCTGCAACACCTAGCCTCTGCATTTCTAAATGTTTTCCATTCTATTACACCAGTAAACACATCCCTAAGTCCTCATATTCATCCAAACTGGGTCAGTCACCTATTCCTTTCTCTACACTTTATAGGCTCATATTTTTCTACCTTGAGGACTCCAGAAATTTTAAGGAGTGAAAAGATGCAGTGAGAAAACGAAACAAAACAGAAACAACTTTGGGCTATCAGTATCAGGTACACGGGGACTTGAGTCCCAGCTCTGTCATTTCCCAGGTCTGTGACCTTGGAAAAATCACTCCAATACATGGCGATGCTTTTTCTTTGTATGAAAATGATCATGCTAATCTCCATGAAATAATGTACGTTAAGTACTTAAACTCATATTCAGAACATGATGGGTGTTTGATATATTTCTTGGCCTCCATTCTGACTTTTAAAAGACTGGACAGAAATCCACCTATTGAAGGTATATTCATGCTTGCATGCATTCACTCCATATGCATTTCTGAGCACCTATGATATTATAGGTGCCTTCCTGGTTAGGAACAGGGATATGGTGAAGCATCAATGGAGCCAGCCCCTGCCCTCCTAGAGACCAAAGATAATAATCAATCAAGCATCAACTGAATGGAAACCAAGTGCCCTATGTGTCAGCACAGTGGGAGAGGACAGACCTTCAGACTCCCTTCCCTCTGGAGTCTTTCCTTCCAGAGTCTCTTAATGAGGAGTGATGGATTCCAGGCCAAGTGAGTACCACTCACTGTGAGTCAAAGATGCTTCATCTAAAACCCTGCAGTGTGTTAGGATCAAGGAACTTGCCCAAGAGACTTTCCTGTCCATAGCCAGCCCCAACTCTGCTTCCTCAGAGGAGGGATGGACAAGAGCCAGGTCGTCAGTACCTTGACCATTGACTAATATAAATATTATCCTGTCTCTGCCATGAAATTAAAGGTCTCTACTTAATCAACTTCCTTCAAGATAATCACTCAGACTGAGGCCTGGTGTATGCACAAGTTCAAAGACAGAGATGTATGGTCAGCTTTAGTGAAGAGGCTGGCAAGGAATTTTATCTGCCAGGAAATAAGCTTCATGTGTTTCCAGAACAGTCCTGATTTCTTTGTACACAATCTCTGGGGGAACTCTGAGGTCATCTATTTCAGATGCTCATCCAAGAGACCCTTTTCAGACATCCATTCCATGCAAAGGGGAGCAAATGTGGATGGGACTAAGAAATCCTGTGAAATACACCCACCCACGCATTTGATGTTGTTTTCTGAATTACTTTCCTGTCTTCTAACGGAATACCACCCTCCTCCAACCTTTGACTACTTTTCTCGCACTTTTGGAGATCCTTAACTACCAGGCAATGTGTTCTGAACGAAACAGTAGTCCCTAGGCCCTGGAAATGGAAGCTGGTTTATAAATGCAAGTGAAGTGATAATTAATGTTTGCATGCAGACGATGGAGACCTATGTAAGAAGAGAAAGTGAGCTAACAGTTGCCGCATCTCAGTGAAAAGAAGCATATGTTACAAAACAAGCATGGGCTTTGAGGTCAGGTATACTGGAGTTGATTTTGCCTTCTGCGGTGTCAACTTGGTCAACTCTTTATATTCTCTAAACCTTGGGTGCTAGTTTAGAAGACAATGATGTAACTCTACCTGCGACTCCACCCACGAGCTTCGAGGAGATCCCACCAAAGTAAAGGAAGCATATAAACAGAGTAGCTGCTTCCAATGCGCTGTCTTTTTTCTCTTCCCGCTATGGTTTTTCTTCCCTTTTTATAAAAGTATTTTATTTTAACATAGTTGATTTCCAATGTCGTGTTCATTTCTGCTTTGCAGCAATGCGATTCGTGTACCCATGGACATATACATTCATTTTCATCTTCTTTCCCATTATAGTTCATCACTCATGGACTTAGACAACAGACACATTTTGTTTCCTTGACTCTGAGGATGTGCGTATACAAGTTTTTCCATTCCCTCATAAAACCAGCACTTTTGAAGAAAAGGGTGCTCCTTTAGGCACAAGCCACTTTACTTTGTGCATAAAAGTCCCCAGGATGCAGCCCCTGCAGAGTAAATCATACCTCTGAGTTTGAGAATGGCCTTATGTGACTAGTGGGGATAATGTGCCTTTTAGAAATCTGCTGGCTGCGAGGTGGGAAATGGCCAGTTTCATCGCTCCGGCTCCCAGGCTGCCGTCAGTGTGTCCCCCTTCCGATTCCTCAGCATCTGCAATTAGCAATGGGCAGCCTTTAAAAGCAGCTTGCCATGCTGAGCTTTTTACCTGTCTCTCATGGGGGACCTAAAGGCACCTCGATTCTAATAAACCTGAAATTATTCCATTTTATCAAGTTGTAGGCTGACAGCCAGGATGAGAAATCATGAAAACCCAACCACCATGTTATCCGTTATCTTTGGGACCAGCTTGAAGCATCTGACAGATGCCTCAGCCACAGCTTGCTAACACAAATATCCAGTTGACTTTAGTTTTAGCTTGTGTGTGTGTATATGTGTGTGAATTTCTTGTTTTATGTTACTATTCGGTTTACTCATTGTACCTGTCATTATGAAAATGTCTGTCTTTGATGAGTATGTTACACTCATTTTAGTATTTTATTATGTCCTCCCTAACTTAATTCCAGGTTGCTGGAGTCTAGTACCTGAAATTAAACTGTACATTTTGAATTTAAAGTAGACATTTGGGATATATTTGTATGGTTTCAACATATCCCTAATACTTCAACATCAGCAATGTTATAGTATGTGAACAAACCTTTATCTAGACCCAATATGATTATACATGATTATCCACATGAACAATGATCCATAAATGTGTGTGTGTGTGTGTGTGTGTGTGTGTGTGTGTGTGTGTGTGGTGGTGGTGGTGGTGTTTAGTTGCTAAGTCTAGTCTGACTTTTACCACCCCATGGATTGTGGCCCACCAGGCTTCTCTGCCCATGGGATTTCTCAGGCAAGAATGCTAGAGTAGGTTGTCATTTCCTTCTGCAGGGGATCTTCCTGACCCAGAGATCAAACCTGAGTCTCCTGAATTGGCAGGTGGATTCTTTACCATTGAGCCATCAGGAAAGCACATAGATATGCATATAAACAGGTTAATACTGTTTATTAAGTGTATTAAGGCCTCCGTTTAATAAACTCCATCTCCCTACAAGCTGTCTTCCCATCACTAGCATCTGAATGTCATCAAATGCCAAATTAGGAAGGAGAGCTTCAGAAATTGTTACTGCAATTCTTAAACAGTATCATCATTGGGAATAGCAGCTCTGGTTCTAGACTGCCTGCGTTGACCTTGACTGCCAACCCTAACTGGCCGTGGGACATAATGGGCCAGGTATTGAATCTTGTTTTGCTTCCATTTCATCATTTGTAATATGAAGAAAACTGTATCTACTTCAAAAGGTTGTTGTGAAGATTTAAGATACGTACTTCCAACATAATAGCATCTGGTTCAGAAGAGTCACTCCATACATGTTAACAGTCATGTCTTGTATTGCATACAAGAAAACTGAGACCCAGCAAGGGGATACTCTTCCTTCATCACCATCAAGTTTCCAGTACAAGTCAGGGGATGAACCCAGTCTAAGAAATTAGGTTCCAAAGAGTCACTTTTTAGCCACGTTTTGCTAAGTCTGTGACACTTCACTCACAGACTGAAACATCCTTTGCCCTTATGAGCTCTACAAAAGAATCCTTTAACCAGAAATTAAATACATCCCTTCCTGAGTTAGAAATGAGTAGGTGGTCTCTGACTGAAAAGAACAGTTCCAATGGTGGACATAGATAAATAAATAGACTGTTTCTGTAAGGTGTGATCAGTGTTATTAGAAAATACAGAAAGGGCTGCAGTGGGCCCTTCGGCTGCACGAGTTAGTGTGAGATGATAGAGTCATGGCAGAGGTAGCCCCTACGTAGTCATGAGACGTGTGTCAGAAAGGGGTCAGGAAAGGGTAGAGTGAGTCTCCTCACCACTCACGCATGCATATACACATGCAACACATATTTATGAGCTTTACAATTATCCCTCCAGTCCAAACCACCTCCATCTTTTATCTGGATTATTGCAGTCTCTCTTCATGCAAATCTATGTATATACATAGCTGTGTGTTGCAACACAGTCATGTTTGCTTATCACCTGTAATTACGTTCATACAAGACAGAATAAGCAGTTGTGATGGAGACTGTGGTCATCTCATTGCTTCACACTCTTGCTCAATACACAGTTAGTTGCAGTGACAAAGTTATACCTCAACAGAGTTTTGAGTTCCATATATATAGTACTCTTTTATTCATTCGCTGTGCATATCCATCTTGTCAAAGCAAGAAAAGAAGAGAAAAGTAGACTTCAAATGCTGCACTTCTCGTTGCATCGTGGAGTGCAAATTATTTTATTATCATATTAGATGTCAAAATACTGCATTTATTATTTAATGACATGATAGCTGTGCTAAATAATAATATGATCTTCATCATTATCTGGCCAAGCACGCACCATGTTCTTAATTCACAGAAAGACAACCATCAGAAAAAATTAGACCATTTGAAATTGAATATCTCATCGCAACAAAACTTCTTCACAAAAGAAATGAAAATGAAGTTTTTAAAAAAGTAAAATTTTGAGTGCATATTTGCTGGCCAATAATAAAAATCTGTGATGTCCTGAATTTGCAGTAGTCCACTGGTTTTAAGTTTCACTATAATTGCTTCAGCTCTTGAACAAGATCTAAATCTATCCTTAACTATTATTATATAACACTGAATGGATTTGGAAATTAAATTTTGCAACAGCCTTGAAAATGTTGGGAAGTGAATTCAACTTGAACTTACTAGGTGGAACAGTGATTTGTAAAACTTAGACTGTGGTCAGTTCATTTCAGTGACAGCTAATGGTTGCATCACAAGTAATAACGGAATCACTTTGCTGTATACCTGAAACTAACATGACTGTAAATTATACTCCAATACAAAATAAAGATTTTTTTTTAAAAAAGATAGGTAATGTCGACCTGCTTTATAATTTCCAGTGCTGTCAGAAATTAAAACAAGATATCTGAAAGTTGCTCAGTTGTGTCTGACTTTTTGTCATCCCATGGATATACAGTCCATGGAATTCTGCAGGGCAGAATACTGGAGTGGGTAGCCTTTCCCTTCTCCAGGGGATCTTCCCAACCCAGGGATCGAACCCAGGTCTCCCACACTGCACGTAGATTCTTTACCAACTGAGCCACCAGGGAAGCTCAAGAATACTGGAGTGGGTAGCCTATACCTTTCTCCAAGGGATCCCAATCCAGGGATAGAACCCAGGTCTTCCGCACTGCAGGTGGATTCTTTACCAGCTGAGCCACTAGGAAAGCCCAAGAATACTGGAGAAGGTTGACTGTCCCCTCTCCAGCAGATCTTCCTGACCCAGGAATCAAACCATGGCCTCTGTCATTGCAGATAAATTCTTTACAAGCTATTCCCACACAAATCTGCAGCAGAGATTTCCTGAGCTCTAGTTATAATTGTAGAAATATTTCGCAGCATTCAGTGCAAATGTGAAGGAAACTTATGCATTTAAAATCCTAATTAAATGTGCAATTGAGAAGCATCTACCTAACCTTCAATTGAAACTGATTAATCTGTAATTTGGTGATACTTTAAAGGACAAATGTAGAAAAGAAGTTAATAAAATCTTATAAGTTAAAATGGTGAATATGCTCAATCATATACTGGTAGATTGATCCCACTATTTGGCAGTATCTAACTGTAAAAAAGAAAGTGCTTAAAATGTGAAATAGTTAAAATCTTATTACTTATCATCATTAACAGATGAATATCTAAAATTTATTAGATGAAAGGGAACAGAAAACTCTGAATGCCAAACTAAGTAAAGTGTTACTTTAAGCTCCATTATTCTCATCATTAGACCTTTAATACCAAAAAGCATGTACTCAATTATTACTGCATTTTGGAGTTCAACAAGATAAAATTTTGGTAATTTGTTTTTCCTTTTGTTATATGGGAATCTAACAATATTCTCAACTGGAAATTTTTGACACATAAACCATAAATGCCCACAAAGTCTAAAGTCTATTACTACCTAATGTTGCTACATTTTTTATTTCTTGGTTGTGATAATAGCATTGACATCTACAAAATTAGCACTTTGTTCTTCTAAACTAAATGTTAAGATATTTGGGAATAAAGTATCACGATGCCTGCAATTTAATTTTGATTGACTCAGTAAAGAAAAACTAAGGTGAGTATGGCAAAAATGTAAGTATAACAAAAATGTAAGTATGACTAGTTTGTGAATCCATATGAGTGGTATTCACAGGTTCCAATCTTTCAATCTCTGCAATTTTGAAATTTTCAAAATAAAATCTGGGAAGAAAAAGGCCTTCTCTATGATACCATCTAAAGTAACTCCCAGAGAGTGATTAAATGATTTTCCCAATTTATTTTCATGTTAGTTATTACACTAGCTTTTGGAAATTTCTTTTTTGAAGTACTTAACTTCTGTGCCTTTGAGATCACATACAGTTGACTACACCCAAGCCTTTGGCTGTGTGGTTCACAACAAACTGTGGAAAATTCTTAAAGAGATGGGAATACCAGACCACCTGACCTGCCTCTTGAGAAACACGTATGCAGGTCAAGATGCAACAGTTAGAACTGGACATTGAACAATGGACTGATTCCAAATTGGGAAAGGAGTACATCAAGGCTGTATATTGTCACCCTGCTTATTTAACTTATGTCCAGCGTACATCATGTGAAATGCCAGGCTGGATGAAGCACAAGCTGGAGTCTAGACTGCAGGGAGAAATATCAATAACCTCAGATATGCAAATGGTATCACCCTTATGGCAGAAAGCAAAGAGGAACTGAAGAACCTCTTAAAACTCAACAATCAAAAAACTAAGATCATGGCATCTGGTCCCATCACTTCAGGGCAAATAGATAGGGAAACAATGGAAACAGTGACAAACTTTATTTTCTTGGGCTCCAAAATCACTGCAGATGACCACAATCATGAAAGTAAAAGATGCTTGCTCCTTGGAAGAAAAGCTATGACCAACCTAGACAGTGTATTAAAAAGCAGAGAATTGACTCATTTGAAAAGACCCTGATGCTGGGAAAGATTGAAGACAGAAAGCGAAGGGAATGACAGAGGATGAGATCATTGGATGGCATCACCAACTCTATGGACATGAGTTGGAGCAAGCTCTGGGTGTCGGTGATAGACAGGGAGGCCTGGCATGCTGCAGTCCATGAGGTCGCAAAGAATCAGACACAACTGAGCAACTGAATTGAACTGAACTGATGGTTGATGAGAGTGAAGACTAGGCTTGTTTTTCCCTTTGTCTCATCCGCAGTAGCTAGAACAGCACTGGTGCACTAAAAAATTTTTTTCCTACGAATTTTTTATTGATGAAATTCAAATATATATAAACACTGAGTACATTATTTTGTAATACAGGTCTAATGATAAGAATTATTTTGAGAGGATAGATAACATTTCACTTAATTGGAGTTTGAAGGCAATTGCTAATGTTCACCTGTTATGCAGATTTGTAATGTGGTTTTACATATTTCATCTGCAAGAATGTCTTCATGCAGAGACATACTACATATACTGTTATCAGTCCGCAAGTGTACAATTTGAATTGAGCACATTCACCATTTGGAAGATGATAAAGAATCTACCTGCAATGCAAGAGATGTGCATTGGACCTCTGGGTCAGGAAGGTTCCCTGGAAAAAGAAATGGCAACCCATTCCAATATTCTTGCCTGGAGAATCCCCTGGACAGAGGAGTCTGGCAGCCTATAGTCCATGGGGTCACGCAGCGTCAAACAGGACTGAGATACTTTCACTTTAAACATGTTAGATGATCAACAGCTTTTGCTGAGTAAGTGAAATAAAAGAAAATGAGAAATGTAGAAAACAAATGAGTGAATGGATAGCAGAGCCTGGCTCTCAGAGCCTCAGAAGCTCTAAGACAGCCCAGTCACCTGTGCTATGCATGCCCCCAGCCACCTCACAGACTAGGCGTTTTGCACAAGGTCCTGAGTGTTGGGCTAAGTTTTGGCTCTGTTCCCACTCTGTAGTCTTGGTTCTTCTAAAAGGCTCTCATTCCCATTCCTGACCCCAGAATTGATTTATGGGTCTGAGCCACTTTGATATGATGCTTATACTTAAGATTTTTGATGTGTGAAGTTATAATTTATCCTATAATTGGCCTCCTGCCCTTCCTACAATACCTGATAACTTCTCAGTTCCAAGTCCTCAGAATCAGGCCCCTATCAGGGGTCAGTCTCACCCCCGTTCCCATCCCTGGAATGGTAAGAATGTCACCTTTCAGTCCCCTGGATCAGTCACAGGAATAATGATCATGTCTTTCAGTCTCCTTTATTGCTCCCTCAAATCCTTTGAGGTAGGTATTATCTCTATCTGGTACTCGAGAACACTGAAATGCGTGAAGACAACATACCTCCATGGAAATCAGAGTAAGTTGGACAGAGGAGCCTGGTGGGCTACAGTCCATGGGGGTCGCAGAGTCGGACCCGACTGAGTGATTAACCCCCTAACCTCCACACACATAGTGATAGAGGAGGGCTTCCCAGTGGTAAAACAAACAAACAAACAAACAAACAAACAACAACAACAACAAAACCCGCCTGACCATGCAGGAGACATGAGACTCAGGTTCGATCCTTGGGTCAGGAAGATTTCCTAGAGAAGGTCATGGCAACCTACACCAGTATTCTTGCCTGGAGAATCCCCGTGGACAGAGGAGGCTGGTGGGTTACAGTTCGTAGGGTCACAAAACGTCAGACATGCCCGAAGCAACTCAGAACCCGCAGTGATGGAGGCAGGGTTAAAAACCAAGTCCTCTTAAGACAACGTTTCTGAGTCTGCTGTTTCATCTACTGCATTTTCCGTACTTGTTCCGTTTTGGCCTGTAGTGGAAGCAGTGGCAAGATTACCCACTCCTATACCGTGTCAATATTCTTAACAACAGTGCTTGGATCTCACTGGGATCAGTACCAGGTCTTGCTGGGAAGCTGTACTAAGTCGCAATTGATCCCTATCCCCCTCCACTAAGGGCTTGTTGAAGTAGTATGACTCAATAGCCCAAACCTTAAATATTTCACTTCTGTAAAATGCCATTATTGATTTGTGCCAGAGCAGTAATTAGTAAATTAATCTCTCAGCAGCCCAAAGGGCATACAGATGGACGAAGTCCACACACAGCCAACCCATAAAGCTTTAAGCCCTACAAAGTAAAGCAACTCTGTAGCGATTCATTTTCCTGGGATCCTGTCTTTTTCTTGTAAAAATTGTTTATGATGGCATGGTAATGCAGTGATTATAAGAACAGACTTGGGACCCCCCTACACACAGTGTCTCCTCTCGAATCCAGTTCCTTTGTTCACCAGCTGAAAGATCTTGAGCCAATTCTGATTGCTCATCCACGAAGCAGGGCTGTTTGGAGAATGCAGTGAGGCTTTCCATGACAATTGCTTAGAATATTGCCCGGCATGTAAATGTTTGCTGTGACTGTTACTTACTTCTCTGTAGGTTTGTTATTCAGAGTCCTTCCCAGGATCTGAAGGACCTTGCGTGGCCTGGCTCCTGCTGAGCCCCTTAGTGACCAGCAGCCACTCTGTCCTTGCCATCCATGGACCATGCCAGCGCCATCTCTCACAGCCTTTCTCTGCAAAGCATCTCTGTCACTTCACTTAGGTCTTGGCTCCAGTATCACTTCCACCATGCCCATCTTATGTCAGCCCAGCCCATCCACCCTGTGGAATCCAAATCTTCATCCCACAGTCATTTTTATCTCCCTCCTCTGCTTCATATTTTTCCTCACAGCACTTATTTCCTGTCATTATGGTTTAATGGCTTTTCGTCTCTTCCCCAATCGAAGGTAGCTGAGGAAGGGACTCCACCTCAAGGACTGTGCCCAGCACATAATAGTTGCTCAATAAAGAGTGGCACTAGCGGTAAAGAACCTGTCTGCCAATGCAGGAGACATAAAAGATGCAGGTTTCAATTCCTGGGTCAGGAAGATTCCCTAGAGGAGGGCATGGCAACCCACTTCAGCATTCTTGTTTGGAAAATCCCATGAACAGAGGCACCTGTGAGCTATAGTTCATAGGAATTGCAAAGAGTCAGATTTGACCGAACAGACTTGGCACGCATGAACACAGAGTAAATGGCTTTATGTTTCACTGATGTTTGATAAATGTATTCCAGTCATTGTGATGCAAGGGTACATCATGTGGGGCAGTGTTTCTGAGACTCTTCTAAGCCAGGCACCAGTTTGGTAAATTGGAACACCTTGGGGACCTCACGAGATTCTGTTTATGTCTGTTCTGAGACAGAATTCACGCAGAGGTACCTTCTGTCCCTCAGTCAACTCTAATGCAACACACACAAAATTTATCTTCAGCTAATCCTGCAGGATGTGCAGATTGGGTCCAGATTTGCTGTCTTCTATTCGTGTTGAATCATTTTCTTAGTTTGCAAACTACCATATCATGCTGTAATCATGAATATGTCTCTTCCTGCTTAGCATGTCCTTCCCTGAAAAGCCTAAAATACCCATTTCCTTCCTGACACATCCACCGCAGTAAGTTTCTACTAAACTTCCCAGGTGGCGCTAGTGGTAAAGCATCCATCTGTCACTGCAAGAGACACAGGTTTGATCCCTGAGTCTGGGAGATCCCCTGGAGGAGGAAATGGCAACCTGCTGCAGTATTCTTGCCTGGAAAATTACATGGATAAGAGGAACCTGGTGAGCTACAGTCCACGGGGTCACAAAGAGTGGGAGCCATGGGGTCGCTAACACACACACACACACACACACACACACACATGCACAAAGTCTTAATTTCTCAAGTCTTAATTTTTCAAGCCAGTAATGAGGAGCATGGACCCACTGGCAGGATTATTGTGAGACTTCCCAACACTGTTCATACAGTTCTTGGCACAGAACAAACTTCAACAAATGGCTCCTGGCTGTCTCTTTTGCCAAATGATTAGTGTTGCCCTTGGACCTACATCTGTTACACTAACCTGGTTTGGAAATACAACGCGTTTCTCTTAAGGCAATGTTTTCACAGAAAAGCAAAGGGAGCTGTGACAAAAAGCTCCACTCTCCCATTTCCAAGGTTGCTTAGCCAGGTTTGCAGTCGTTAGTGACTCCAGCGGATCTCAGGTCAATGTATGCATTTTGCCACCTGCTGAGGCTTCATCTCTGCAGACTGTGAAACAAGACACCCTAATTTGCTTGATTTTGCATTGCATCCAGGTACTCCTTCAATATTGAGACTGCTCATAATTGAATGTTTTGCTACCCAGGCTTGAGTTATCAAATAGTAAAAAAGATGCAGGTCCTGGGTGAGATTGCAGCAAGTTATAGGAGGCATCTTCCTGCGTTGATTGCTTTTATATTTAAGTGTATGCTAATTATTATTTCTGCAAGACAGTTTACCCAAAGAAATAGCAAAGTAACAGCAGAAAAGAAAGACACCATATGAGTATATGTGTCAGTCTCACGGGGAAATTTAGTAAATTAAAAGATGTAAAAACAAACTGTACATGAATACTTTCAAGGGACATAGTTGTCATGGCTGCCTAGAATTGAAAGCGTGGAAATGCAGAATTTATTTGATTGGAAATAAGTTCCTACCATGGCTTCCCAGCCCAGTGGGTAGAATGAAAGAAGGAAGTTCACACTGTGCTGGTGGGAGTAAGGCTGACGGTTATCTTCTTTGTCAGCATTGTTGTCAACCACTTGCTTAAGATGAAGAACTGATCCTAACATTTCTGCTATTAGGATCCATTGATGCAGGCATCAAGCAGGTACTTAGGAAACAGCTCCATGATAACAGACCTGTGCTGGACCGCAGAGACAACCAGAGGAAACTCAGCTGATCTTCCTCCCCAATCCCAATCTGTCTTCCCATACTCTTATCTCAAAAGGAAAAGGCAAGAGAAATTCAAGAGCTTTGATTCCCTCGCTGGCAGGTCTGTCTTGTTTAGTAGGATGAATGTCTTTCTATCTATAAGTCTGTCTACATCATCTCCACCTGCACACCTGGCCACAAGGGTCTGTTCTTCCTTTCCTCCCAAGTACTTTCCCACTTCTGGGCCCTCAATCCTGCTGATTGCTCTGCCTAGAATTTGTCTACCAACTTCTCTGTTTGCGTTAGCTGTTCAGTTTGGCTTTGCCCGAAAGCATCTGTTTGAAGTAAGGGGCTCCATAAGTCGATCCTGACATGAAGATTTTTTTGGAAGTGATTTATTAAGGAAAATATCCAGGCACAAAACTGTAGGGAGTAGGGGAAGCAGCTGTCATCAAAGAAAATTGTTCTATATGTAGTTGAAGTTTTAGTGTGTCCATAGAAGGAGGTGAGTTCAGGATCTTCCTATTCTGCCATCCTGATTCTTACCCCTTATAAATATTAATGTCAACTTAAAAATGCCTTCACAGACACCTCTAGAATATTTTTGACAGAATATCTGAGCATCAAGGCTTAGGTAAGTGAATACGTAAAGTTAACCATCACATAAATTTACGTATATATGTAAAGTAAAGTTTTATCCACTTAGAGTGAATTGTTAAACACCTCTAAGGAGTATGGAAACCATCTGAGTAAATGTGGACATCTCATCACCACTACCAACCTGGGCACGCTGAGACCTGACCTGTGCCATGCACCCAAAGGGCACGAATCAATTGTGTTTGAGAAAATGCCTGGATAAATGAGATGAACACCTCCAAAAAAGTGACAGTCAGGTGGGAGAACACTTAGACACAAGAATTCAAACAAGCAGCTCAGCCCAGTGCTAAAACTAAGAACTCTCGGTCAAGATGAATCAGTGTCTAGTACTACCACTTACAAGGGCTTCCCTGATAGCTCAATTGGTAAAGAATCTGCCTGCAATGCAGGAGACCCCAGTTCAATTACTGGGTTGGGAAGATCTGCGGGAGAATGGATATACTACCCGCCCCAGTATTCTTGAGCTTCTCTTGTGGTTCAGCTGGTAAAGAATCCACCTGCAATGAGGGAGACCTGGGTTTGATCCCTGGGTTGGGAAAATCCCCTGGAGAAGTGTTGTGGCCTAGAGAATTCCATGGACTGTGTAGTCCATGGTGTTACAAAGAGTCAGACACAACTGAGTGACTTTTACTTTCACCACTTACAAGCTGTGTAACCTAGAGTGAATCATCTAATCCTTCTGTACCTCAGTTTCCTCTTATGTAAAATGGGAATAATAAAAGCACCTTCTATATAGGGTTTCTGTGTGTAAACTTTTAGAACATGGTGTATTTTGGGCATTAGTAGACACTGTGTGACTGTTGCTTTCATTTTACTTACACTGTTAAAGAAGTTTAATAATCATCATCAATGTCATTTATAGAAGATATCATCTAATATCTATCTAGAGAAGATATCATCTAATTTGCCCCTTTACAGTGGGCAAATTATCTGCACAAGTCTTAAGAAGGAGAGCTATGCCCATCAGTAGAAATTGGATATGATCCAGGCATCCCATCCCATCTGTAGAACGGTTTCATCCATATCCCCCCCAGTCTGGACCAAACCTTAAATGTCAAGTCCAGATTGTGCACAACAGGTCTGGGGATGGAGCCAAGAGAGCAGTTATAAAGGGTGCTAATTAAAGAACATCTCCCCAGGGCTGGTTGAATGCTAAGAATGGACTTTGGCACCCCAGTATTTCAGTCCAAATCTATTGAAACATAGCCCTTCCCTCCATTCCCCAACCCTCTTTGCATCCTCAGACCCAGCAAAAAAACAAATCTACACATTGGTCTGACTCAAATAGCATTTGCATATGTGACCTGATGACGCAAAAGTGAGACATATTTAGTAGAAATCTGTATTTCAAACTTTCAATGTCAGTCTGGCTAATGATCTTCTCTTGTGATATTGGGCAGTGCAGCAGGTTGTCACAGCTCTAAGTTGGCCTTGTGATCGTGAAAGCAAACACTGATAAGCTTACTAACCATTCTGCTTCCCACTTTCAATAGAGTCAATAGATTACCTGAGATATTCAACACTGTGATAGATAGTTTTCCCAACTGTAAGCTAAGTGTTCTGACTTAGGCAGGTTAGGGTAAGCTAAGTAAGATGTGTTAAAAGCATTTTTAAACTTTTGTTGATTTCAACTTATCATGAGTTTATTGGGAGGTAACCTCACTGTGGCTTCCCCAGTGGCTCAGCAGTAAGGAATTCTCCTGCAATGCAGGAGACGCAGGAGATATGAGTTAGATCCCTGGGTCAGGAAGATCCCCTGGCAGATGGAATGACAATCCACTCCAGTATTCTTGCCAGGAAAATTCCATGGACAGAGCCTGGCAAACTACAGTCTGTGGGATTGCAGAGTCAGATCTGACCAAAGTAACTGAATATGCAACACACAAAATCCCACTGTAAGTTAAGGAAGATCTGTGGTCCTACAATTAACTCAGTCCTTCCAAGAACCTGTTGTCTCTGGGCTGTCATCTTCAAAAATGCTTCTCAGATCCCCTCTCCCCATAGGTGAGAAAGGAAAGCTAGAGGGGCCTAGAGCTGGGTGGGTCCCTTCTCCTGGAGATAAAAATCTCAGAATGCCAAGGATGTTGTGACTTGAGCTGATGTGTACTCTGCTGCTGCTGCTACTGCTAAGTCACTTCAGTTGTGTCCAACTCTGTGCGACCCCTTAGATGGCAGCCCACCAGGCTCCTCCGTCCATGGGATTTTCCAGGCAAGAGTACTGGAGGTGGGGTGCCATTGCCTTCAATGTCTAGCAATTACTCAATTAGTCTACCATGTTCTTACCGGGGGTTCCTGGTGACTCAGATGGTAAAGAATGTGCCTGCAACATGGGAGACCTGGGTTTGATCCCTGGGTTGAGAAGATCACCTGGAGGAGGACATGGCAAGTCACTCCACATTCTTGCCTGGAGAATCCCCATAGATAGAGAAGGGCCACACAGTGGGCTATAGTCCATGGGGTTGCAAAGACTCAGACATGACTGAGTGACAAAGCACATGTTCCTACAAAGGTAAGTAGCAGCTTCTGCTCTGGAAAGCTGAGAGTCTGCATGTGCTTATCTCTCCAGCTTCTGGTGTGGCAGCTTGTCCTTTTATCTTGATTATCTGCTGGATTTAAGCAGAGGCGTAGACTTTCACTTTTTGTTCAGGTGCTCAATCATCTCCAATTCTTTGTGACCCCATGAACTGCAGCACGTCAGACTTCTTTGTCCTTCACTACTCCTGAAGTTTGCTCAAACTCATTGAGTCAGTGATGCCATCCAACCATCTCATCCTCTGTCATCCCCTTCTCCTCCTGCCCTCAATCTTTCCCAGCATCAGGGTCTTTTCCAATGAGTCAGCTCTTCGCATCAGGTGGCCAAAGTATTGGAGTTTCAGCTTTAGTAAGTCCTTCCAATGAATATTCAAGGTTGATTTCCTTTAAAATTGACTGGTTTGATCTCCTTGCTGTCCAAGGGACTCTCAAGAGTCTAGCCTTATTTATTTATTTTTTGTCATTGTTATAAGGAGAGGATTTAAAACTTACAAGTCATATCAAGCCAAAAGCTAGAAGACTTTCACTTTATTTCCATGATTATTCCCATGGTTATCATTATTGGCCTTCCCTACTGGATTGGAGGCTCCATGAAAGCAGAGACTTGGAGAAAGCTATATCCCCAAGGCTTGTAGAGTGCTTGGCACATCTTAGAAGCTTAATACGTGTTAAACATATGTATACCTGAGTCACTTCGCTGTACACCTGAAACTAACATAACATTGTAAATCAACCCTACTGCAACATGAAATAAGAAATTAAATAAAAAAGAAAATGAATTCTCACTCTTAAAAACTACTACGCTTTTGTGTGTGTGTGTGTGTGTGTATACACATGTGTGCTAGAGTGGAAGAACAATGAACTTCAGGTCAGCCTGAGCTTGATTTCTAACTCGTTGGCTAGGTAATTTTCTTACATTATTTTTTAAAATAAAAATTGCATCTGGTTAAGATATTACTACTGTCAAGCTAACGTATAGTCCAGCTAACTAACATATAACTAACATATATCTCATCTCATAGTTACTATTTGTGTGTAGGTGTGTAGATGGTGAGAGGACCTGAAATCTACGTGGCAAATTTCCAGGCTGGGTAACTTTGAGCTTCTTGGTTAACTTCTCCCAGTCCCTCTCCTCATCTATAATTACAATTTTTAGCCTTTGCTTCTCTAAGTGACTATGGAGATTCAAAGAGAAACCAAGAACATACCTAAAATGACTGACTTATAATAGGTTTCTAATACACGCTAATCCCCTCATGTTTTCCTTTGTTTCAAGCATCTCTAATGGTTCAATGGCAAAGAAACAGCTTGCCAAACAGGACACTGAAGAGACAAGGGTTTGATCCTTGGGTCAGGAAGATCCCTTGGAAGAGAAAATGGCAATTCACGCCAGTACTTTTGCCTGAAAACTCCCATGGACAGATGAGCCTGGAGGGCTACAGTCCATGATGTTGCAAAAAATCGGACATGACTGAGCACAGGGACATAGTTGCCGTATATTATGAATGACATAGGTCTTCACATAGGCGGACATAGGTGTGAATTCATATAGTGATTCACAATCTTTAAAGGTTATACACCATTACAGCTATAAAATATTGGCTATATTCCCAATGTTATACATTATATCCTTATCGTGTATTTTATGCCTCATTGTTTGTACCTCTAAATCCCCTCCCCCTAGATTGCCACTCCCCTAGGTCCTCTTCTTGGTCTTTTCCCAGTTAATCCTCTTTACTGACAAACTGGCCTTATGTGGGTTTGTTCTGGAGATAATGAGCAGTGATTTACTTATGTCACAGCACATTTTCTCAGTTTGGGGAAGCAAAGGCCATCGTGGGATTTGCAAGGCTAAATAAAGGCATTGGAGGATTAGCAATTATCTTGCATTTCTTATTTCAATGAGGTACTGAGTCCAGGCCAGTTAGGTAAAGCAGTTTATGTTGCTCACTAACCTGGCAACACATGGTCTATGGCCAAGTTAATTTGGGTTGCAGATAATGAGCCTATTTAGCAGAGTTTTTGGTAACTTGAGCTTACCCTGGCCCTTTCATTATTTCACCCTCCTCGTTACTTGGAAAACAGTGGATAATTGGGAAATGGCGTCAACATTCTGTAATTTGCAGCTCATCCACCACGTGGGGCTGCTGAGGGGTGAGTTGACCATTGATGAGGCAGAAGGGGAACAATGGCCAGGCAACCAGGACCCTGATTAAATATCTCCTGAGGGCCCTGGAGAGCCTGTGAAACCATCTCCCAGCCCCAGAAGGAGTTCCTGGCATCAACAGGACCTGAGCTGAAAAATCAAAAGGTGCAGAATCTAATCCAATAACAGATCCAGCTTAGAAATCTCAACAGGTAATGAGACACTCACATCGACAAGGTGAGCAGATAGCCTCCTTCAGGGGACACAGCACAATTGTCATTGAAAACAGGCCCTCAGGCTGTGCGAAAAGGAGCCAGTTTCTCCAATCTCGGTGCCCTGGGAAGACACGATGGGCCACATTTGAGTGGAAGGGAGGGGAAATTTGAGAAGGAGAGACGGTGTAAAGTGGATAGCTGGGGAGATAACTGCCTTTGGTCTAGGATGTCTCAGAAGTGATGCCATTGTGTGTTCATTGCTGAAATAAAAAGCACTGTCACACCTGGCAAAAAATACAGGGATTTAAAGATTTGAAGAAAGAGCATCAAGATAATTTGTTTGTTTTCTTCCTACCATTTGAAGGATCCAAACTCTTTCTGGGTATTGACACATACAGGAGTCTCTGGATATTTTTTCCTATCCAATGACTACAAATGTAATTGACTCTATGTTTTGTCTTAACCTTCTCCGGAGCTGAGATCTATCCCAACAGAATGCTGTGTGCATAATGTATGACATTTTCAGAAAACAATCTTGAACAGACAAGTCATCTGACCCTGGATAAAACAGTGATGAAAGGCGCTACAACTCCCATTTGGTAGAATTCCAGCCTCTGGAGTACCCCAGACGTGGCATCTTTATCCCTCTGTAGGGTTCCTCACACTTCTCTCCTCAGTGAGGCAGACTAGCCATGCCTTCCTGATGAGTTAGATGCTCTGCATTAACTCTCCCAACCTCAGGAGGGGTGAACAGGTCTGGCCCACCTTAACCCTGTCATTGCGTTGTGTCCCTGAGCTGTGTCCAGCCCTTTGCGGCTCCATGGACCCTCTGTCCATAGAATTCTCCAGGCAAGAACAGTGGAGTGGGCAGCCATGCCCCCCTCCAGGGGATCTTCCTGACCCAGAGATCAAACCTGGGTCTCCTGCATTGCAGGCAGATTCTTTACCATCTGAGCCACCTGGGAAGCTTCATCCCAACAAATTTGTTGATAACTGCCAGAGTGTGGAAAGTTGGCCCCCACATCAGTATCCCTGTAGAGTGTTTTTCCTCCTAAGTAAATCCTACCATTGCCTCCAGCCTTTCCTTTCCCAGTTCTCCAGGGGGAGAGAGTAAGGGGTAGTGGACTAAAATGCCCAGCTGGTGAATTTGGGAAGAACTGGTGGCTATGTCTGGCCCTGACATCTGCTTTTCTCTTGGGAACCAGCTGCCCGTGGAAGTACTTGATCCATTCTGCTCCTTGAGCTGCAAGTCTTACCTGGCCCTAGGACTCACGCCCCTGTGCTTCAGGGACTGATGATGCTAAAACCGCCACCCTTTCCTGGAACTCAATCACAGGTGAGATTGACTCCTTCTTAGAATTACATACTTTAAGTTGGCTTCGACAGTTAAAAGAGGTGATCAACTCATCTCCATTTTAAAATTAGTATTTCTCAAACAGTTCAGAACTCAGACGAGAAAGGGATAGTATTGGAAATCTCTTCCAAAAGGTCCTCCCCAAAAATCAGTAAAGGAAATGAATATCCTCTGAAGGAAAACTCAAAGGAAAGATCTTAAGGTTCAGAGACTTAACTACCTACCTGAGGCTTGGTGCGCACAGGTCATCCATATACTTGTCCTTACTGTGTTCCACTGAGGTAGGTTAGGGAAAGCCAGGAATTAACCTGTGCCCTAGAATGACTAGTCTCAATTTGCAAGGGTTAGAGAGACTATGTCTAGAACCAGGGGGCATTCTTGGGGACTCCCCTTCATACTTCTATGTCCAGTAGTAAAAAGCTAGTGGAAAACTGTAGGAATCAAAAAATAATAATAATAAATAAAAAAGAGCAGGATACTGAAGACTGAGATCCTTCAGGATTGAAGGTTTCAGTCACTCTACAAGATTAAAAAATGCTGCTTGGCTAAAGTCAAGGGAAACTCAGAATTTGTAGTGGGAAAAAAAAAGTTAGTTATAAATATTAACTATGACTCTGTGACCAGTTACAGAAACAAGGGTTTTAGAAGTTAAGTCTATTTATTCTTTGCTGATGTGTGTACATGACACTGTATACAAGTTTAAGTGTGTATATACACACAAATGCATATAGATATTAACCTAATTTTTTCTGCTCTCTCCTCTTTTACCTTATTACTTTATATATATTTTATTGGAGGTTAGTTTTATTATTTTATTTGTTAACCAATTATTAGAGCCTAACACAACTGACTCTACAGGTAACAAAATATTTAGGTGAGAACATGACTAAATCTGTGACATAAATAACATAGTCCAAAAGGAACAGCTGTGACCACTCCCTAGACATGGGAGGACTTCCTGTTTCCTCATTTAGGGTAGCAAGTGGGAAGGTCTTTGGTTGAAAAAGAATACCATCTGGTCAGCAGAATTGCAATGCTGTTTCTGTTGTCTTATACATTATTTGTTGTTCCTGTTCAGTCACTAACTCATGTCCGACTCTTTTTGACCCCCATAAATTGCAGCACACCAGGCTCCCTGTATGTCACTGTCTCCCAGAGTCTGCTCAAACTCATGTCCATGGAGTTAGTGATGCTATGTAATCATCTCATCCTCTGCAGCTCCCTTCTCCTTTTGCCTCCAATACGCATGTGTATATACGTGTCTTTGGATGCTGGATTAACCAAAGGGCCTAATTGGGTCAATGATTAAGCTGATGTCTTTCAGCTTCTAACTGGTCCCTCCTGGTATGTGACTTCTTGGTCTGGACAGGGGGGCTGGGACTCTGCAGGCCACATTCCCGTTTTACTAATGGGAGGTGATAAACACAGGGAGATGAAAGGAGGGATGAACTCCTCCACGGGGTTTCCTGTTCCGGTCTGTGTCAGCCTGGCACAAGTTCTTCACTTTGATAGCATTCGTTTGTTCCAACAGTCTGTTCTCATAGCGGCTTGCTCTTGTTTTCTTGTTTCTAGTTCTCTGACACTAGCAAAAGCCTCTCCCTTGCCTCCTCCCCACACTCCTCCACCTACACACACAGAAACAAGCCTGGGTATTAGATTTGCAGACCCTCCCCTGAGCTCCAAAGATGCTGGCTGCAGACAGTGCCCCTTCCATGCATGTGTCTGATTCTTTGCGACCTTATGAACCACAGTCTGCCAGGCTCCTCTGTCTATGGGATTTTCCTGGCAAGAATACTGGAGTGGGTTGCCATTTCTTTCTCCAGGGGATCTTCCTGAATCAGGGGTCGAACTCGTGACTCCTGCATTGTAGACAGATTCTTTATCATTGAGCCACTGGAAAAGCTCCACCTCTTCCACAGGAACCAAGGCGCTTTCATTCTACAACAGCCCTCCTGGAAGCGTAACATAACTTCAACATGTCGCATTACATAATTCCAATCTCTTCGTTCTGTTCCTCCACCTTGATAATTCAGTGTTTTCCTTTTTGCATTTCACTTGCTTTATAGCTAGTCAATAACTTTTTACATTAGCATTACTAATGTGAAAAAAGACAGTAAAGTATATCATTGTTTGAGAAGTAATTAAAGTTGCATTTAGAGTTAAATTCATGCCCTATTTCAGTATAAATTGATAAAATAATTTAAAACAATGATAACTGAATTCAGTTAAAGCTATGGTTTTTCCAGTAGTCATGTATGGATGTGAGAGTTGGACCATAAAGAAAGCTGAGCACCTAAGAATTGATGCTTTTGAACTCTTGTGTTGCAGAAAACTCTTAATAGTCCCTTGAACTGCAAGGAGATCCAGCCAGTCAATCCTAAAGGAAATCAGTCCTGAATATTCATTGGAAGGACTGATGCTGGAGCTCCAATACTTTGGCCACTTGATGGGAAGAACTGACTCCTTAGAAAAGACCCGATGCCGGGAAAGATCAAAGGCAAGAAGAGAAGGAGACAACAGAGAATAAGAGGGTTGAATGGCATCATCGACTCAATGGGCGTGAGTGTGAGTAAGCTCTGGGAGTGCTCTGGGAGTTGGTGATGGACAGGGAAGCCTGGCATGCTGCATGGGAAAGCAAAGAGTCGGGCATGACTGAGCAACTGAGCGACCTGAACTGAACTGAATAAATTAATTATATCAATTAATAAATAATTGTAGATAAATCACTCAATGAAACTAAGAAATTTAGGAAAATAAGAAATAGAGTAAAACAACTGAAATATATATTTTGTTTTTATAGTAAATGTATAGAATTTGTATAATGACAATGAAACTCTACCTCTGTGAACCTCTTTCTCAAAATGAATAACACCAGTACAATCATGATAACAATACCAGATCAACTACAACTGGCAGACATTCCACAAAATACCTGACCAGTGTGTTTCAAAACTGTGAAAGTCAACAAAAATAAGAAAAATCTGAGAAATTGTCACAGAGCAGAGGAGTCTAAGGAGACATGATAGCTAAATGTAATGTCATGTCCTTAAGAGGATCCTGGAACAGAAAAAGACATTAGGTTAAAAGTAAGGAAACCTGAATAAAAGTTGGTGCATAGTCAATAATAATGACGTATCAGTTCTCTTCTCTTAATTGTATCAAAGGTGCTTTACTAGGTAAGATGTTGATAGCAGGGGACTTACGTGATGTGTAGGGTACATTGGAACACTTGGTGCTCTGTTTACGATTTCTCTGTATATTTCAAACAGTTGTGAAAAATCAAGTTTACTTGAAAATTATGATAAGGACTATCTCAGAACATCATTTTGTAACTATTTGGTCACTAGCCTCTATAAGCGAAGTGATTAAAATTTGAGTATACATAAATTTTATTAGGAAAAATACACCAAACAGTGTCATTTAATCTGTTTAATTTAAATTAGTTAAAATTTATCTCTAAGGGAAGTAATGTGCAATTAACAAATAGTTTAATCTTGCTCACTTTTGTAAGTATTGCATGCATGCTCAGTCATGTCTGACTGTTTTTCAACCCTGTGGACTGTAGCCTGCCAGGCTCCTCTGACCATGGAGTTTCTCCAGGCAAGAATACTGGAGTGGGTTGCCATGTACTTTTCCTGCATCGGCAGGCAAATTCTTTACCACTGAGCACCTCGAAGCCCTTTGTAAGTACATGTATGGCTTAACAGAACAGTTAAGTAACAGTACCTTGATTCTAAAAAAGAATAACAACAATTTTATATTAACTTTTGTCTGTTCAGTTCACTAGCGTGGTTTCTGCCCCCCATCTGAACCCTCATGAACACTGATAAGACTTTATTATCCTAGCTTCATGATGAGGAAATGGAAGTCCGTTAGCCCCAAAACACAGTGTCCTTACAAACATCAGGATTTGAACTTAGATCTGCATGACTCCAAATTATGCAGGAGGAGAAGGAGACAGCAAGGGATGAGATTGTTCAGTGGCATCACTGACTCGATGGAAATGAGTTTAAGCAAGCTCCTGGGAGTTGGTGATGGACAGGGAGGCCTGGTGTGCTGCAGTCCATGGGGTCTCAGAGTCAGACACAACTGAACAACTGAACTGAACTGAACTGTGTGACTCTAAGAACCAATCCTTTCATCAGCTTCCCCTTCCAGAACTTACTAATATACATGGCTGCCCTTCTCCACTGGAAGAAAAAATCCTTCAGAGCTCAGCGCTGCTTTCCCCATAGTGTCCAGGAGTGTTAGGCATTCAAGGAACATGGGAAGGAAGGAAGGAAGAAGAGAGGGAGGGATGGAGGAAGAAAAGTGATTATAAACAGAAAATTATAATAGAAAATAAAAATTGTAACAGCATTCGAATGCACAGAATGCTGTAGACTTATCAGCTCAGAGAAGAAATGTCAGAGTTTATTCCTAACATGAACCTTCATAAATTCCAAAAAACAATCAACACCCCATCGATTCTTTCCCATTGTCTCTTTCTCATTATTTCTATAGTAGTTGAAGCTTCTCCTTATCTTTTCTGAATTTCAAACTTTCTTAGTTTTCTCATAGTTTTGTCTTTACCGCACTCTCAGTAAGTTTTTTTCATACTTATCTGTCGATTCATTAATTTTCCAGCTGTATGAAATCAGCTTTTCAAGCCAAGGGTTGAGCGTTTTTTGTTGTTGTTTTGTCTTTTGTGTTTTGTTTTTCCTTAGTGACGGTATTTTTCATTTTGGTTTCTGTTTAGTTATTTTGTTACATGACCCTGGTGTTCTCCTAATTTTAGCCATAATAACTTAACGATATTTGCATTCTAGAGGCTACTCAATTGTTCTACTTTTTGAATTTTGGGAAACTGAATTGTGCTGGGGGCTTTGGTGGGTTTCACTTTGTCTGTTTGCTTCACTTGAATGAGGATTTCTTTGGGAGAAATTTTTTTTTTTCTTGCTGTATCCCCAGTGCCTAGATCAATGCCTGGCACACAGCCGATCTTGAGAAATAGATATTGAATGACTAAATATTGGATTGTTTCATTGTGGGTTTTTCATTTTGGTCTGTGAGCTCATATTCAGCTGGGTTTTTTAAATGGATCTCTTGAGTGGTGCAGTTAAGGATGTGCTTTGTGTTTGCCTCATCCAAGCACCCAAGGATGTCACCAGCCCAGGACCACATTTTA
This sequence comes from Ovis aries, assembly GCF_016772045.2. Taxonomy (NCBI): domain Eukaryota; kingdom Metazoa; phylum Chordata; class Mammalia; order Artiodactyla; family Bovidae; genus Ovis; species Ovis aries. The sequence continues at coordinate 107,024,859 of NC_056059.1, forward strand.
TTAATAGTTTAATTTACCAGCTTAAGGGGATAGTATGAGTGTAACCCTCAAAGCTGAATGAGAGCTGTAGTAATAACATTTCAGGAGATTTCTTTCTCATGCCCTAGTTTTCTGTCAGACAGACAAGCTTTGTAAATATCCTGTGTTGAGAAGAATAGAAATAGATATAGACATAGATGTGTGCGTGTGTGTGTGTGTGTGTGTGTGTGTGTGTGTGTGTATGCAGTCATGTTTGACTCTTCGACCCTATGGATTGTAGCCCGCCAGACTCCTCTGACAATGGGATTTTCCAGGCAAGAATACTGGAGTGAGTTGCTTTTTCCTCCTCTGGGGATCCTTGTGGTCCATGGATCAAACCCAAGTCTCTCGTGTCTCCTGCATTACAGGTGGATTCTTTACTGCTGAGTCAACAGGGAAGCCCAGTGATATATAGATACAGATAACATAGATATAGATAATTGTGGATAGAGCCAGTTGAGTGTCTGGGCTTTATGTGTGGGTCTGATCTCAATGTCTCCACTTACTGAGACCACTGAGCACCTCTTCACCTCCCTCAGGAGCTCTCATCTGCCACCTTGATTTTTAATTCCTCATCTACTTTCAGCCCCTGGTTTGCTTTCTTAAGTATGAAACTACATGTTCAAAGGCTGCTTCTTATAATGTACCCAGTATTTCTGAGTGACATATAATAAGAGAATGTAACTTTATCTAATGTGTTATACCGGCTCCTCTGTCCATGGGATTTTCCAGGCAAGAATACTGGAGTGGGTTGCCATTTCCTTCTCCAGCGGATTTTTCCCAACCCGGGGATCAAGCCTGTGTCTCCCACATTGCAGCCAGATTCTTTACCATCTGAGCCACGAGGGAAACTTTATAACTTGTTTAACATAAAGCTAATCTCTTATACTGCTTTTGACATATCAATTTGCTGAAATCTTTTCATTGAAAATTATTAAAAACTTTATCAGTGTTACATACAGTCGGTTTATAAAGAAAGAAAGAACGCCCCTGCTCTCATAATTCCCTCAACTGCTGCACTGCAAAGGTAATGAGTTCACCCATTTTAACAGTTTCTTTTGGCATTTCTCTCCACTGTTCTAAGGATACACATTTCTGCTATAATGTTAAATGTGTTACTAAAAAAGCCTAACAGATTTGTGAGAAAATTAGGATTGGTAAACCATTCAAATTCTAAGGATTTCAAAATATAGAGCATCAGCTAAAACAATAGCAATCCTATATAGAAGAGTTGCCCCATTGAATTTCTAGTGGCCTTTGCACCCAGGGTGGTATTCTTGGATCCCCAAAGTTTCATACCCTGGGGCTCATATTCTTTCCTCCAAAATGTCAATACTCAAGGGTATCTGCATCTAAAAGAGACCAGTTTCTTTAAGATTAAAGATCTTTCCCAAGGCATAGGCTTCATCATCAATCTTTTCCTTTCTTCACAAAGAGATGTCTTTGCAGCCTCTTCATCAAAACCCTCTCAGTGTATCCATATACCTTAAGTTGATGGAAATTGTAATGCTTCTTAGAGCCACTAAAATCTCACAGTTTGTTCCAAAAGAAGACATCTCTGTACGATTTTCTACGTTTATTTTTGCCAGTTTTTGTAAGATGCTAATATGATCCTCTGAAAATTTGAGAGAAAACTTGCCTTTGATAGCTTCAAACTAGCTACCTAAGGGAATCACCCATGAACCAAAAAGATCTCCACATACATGGGCTTCCCTGGTGGGTCAGATGGTAAAGAACCTGCCTACAATCAGGAGATCTGAGTTCAATTCCTAGGTCAGGAAGATCCCCTTGAGAAGGGAATGGAAAATCACTCCAATATTCTTGTCTGGATTAAACACTGAACACTGTGTGGAAAAGAAAGATGCCTCTGTTTCTCTTTTGCTACTATTCCACTACTCAGCATTTCCCTTCGAACACAGCACCAAGCAATTCTCTAGCCCTCCAGATGTTATCTGGACTTTACCTGCAATTTAACTCACTTCTGAGGCCATCTACATGGAGTTAGCATCAGGACATCAGATCACACAGGCTGAGGGCTCAGTCCCTTGAGACTGCCTTCCCCCCAACTTCAGGGGCCCACTTCAAAGGGTCTTTTATCACCTGTGCTTTTGAATGACTGGCTCAGACCATGAGAGTAAATTCTTTCACACTCACACATTCATCTCTTTCCTCCTCTTACAAGCCACCAAGTTCTAGAACACACATCATTCATACTTCTAATATCAATATTTTATTTATTTTACCTTCTATTTTTCTTATCTAATGATTATTAAGTATCTAAAATATGCCAGGTACCACACAGCCATATATGTTTGTGAAAAGTGAAAGTGAGAGTCACTCAGTCATGTCTGACTATTTGCAACCCCCTATACAGTCCATGGAATTCTCCAGGCCAGAACACGTGTGGGTAGCCTTTCCCTTCTCCAGAATTTTCCCCAACCCAGGGATCAAACCCAGGTCTCCTGCACTGCAGATGGATTCTCTACCAGCTGAGCCAAAAGGAAAGCCGAGAATAAGTGGCAGAAGGTAATGAAAGGGAAGTTGCTCAGGCGTGTCTGAGACTCCTACAGTCTCTGGACTGTAGCCTGCCAGGCTCCTCTGTCTATGGAATTCTCTAGGCCTGAATATTGGAGTGGGTATCCTATCCCTTCTCCAGGGGATCTTACTGACCCAGGAATCGAACTGGGGTCTCCTGCATTGCAGAAAGATTCTTTACCAGCTGAGTTCTATCATTTAATTTTAAAAACTATCCTACAAAAAAGAACAACAACAACAATAATAACAACAAAAAAAAAAAAACCTGAGAATTTCTCTAAGGCACATCAGAAAGGGAAAATTCATACAAGGGCTAGTAAGTAGTATTATAAAACCTTGATCTATCTGCTACCCTTTTCCCCTTTATATGGAGTACTAAAATGAGACATTTTTTAAGGTTCTATTCACACATCTATAAGCTGAGAAGCAGGGGTTAGAATGAGATTAAAATAAGTCTTGATGTTTGTCTACCAGAAAAAAAATAGGTAGCATTTATTGATACTATTATGGTTTTCTACACGTTCCCTCCAACTTTCATAATGATGCTTCATGGAAGATACTGTCTTTCCTCTTTTATAGAAGACAGGGCAGAGTTTATTTCTGAGCTCTCCCTGGAGTTTCAAAGACACCTGAGTTATTACAAGAAGTATGGAATGAATGTTTAGAACACTATAGGATGCATAGACCACTACAGAGCAAAACAAAGGTAAGTCCTACATTTGGCTCAGAAGGGCAGAAGATTGATGCTGGTTGTGAAACCTTTCACAAGGACAGGAGACTAGGGATGGGAAAGAGATGCAAGACTTGTATACACAAGAATGTACGGTATAAGCCATCAAAACACAATTTCTTACCATCTACATATGACTATAATGAAAAGGACATCTGTTTTGGGTGTTAGTTCTAGAAGGTCTTATAGGTCTTCACAGAACCATTCAGCTTCAGCTTCTTCAGCATTACTGGTTGGGGCATAGGCTTGGATCACCATAATATCGAATGGTTTGCCTTGGAAATGAATAGAGATCATTCTGTTATTTTTGAGATTGCATCCAAGTACTGCATTTCAGACTCTTTTGGCTGAAATGGCTACTCCTTTTCTTCTAAGGGATTCCTGCCCACCATAATAGATATAATGGTCATCTGAGTTAAATTCATCCATTCCAGTCCATTTTAGTTCACTAATTCCTAGAAAGTTGACTTTCACCCTTGCCATCTCCTATTTGACCACTTCCAATTTGCCTTGATTCATGGACCTAACCTTCCAGGTTCCTATGCAATATTGCTCTTTACAGCATTGGACATTGCTTCTATCACCAGTCACATCCACAACTGGGTATTTCTGCTTTGGCTCCATCCATTCATTCTTTCTGGAGTTATTTCTCCATTGATCTCCTGTAGCATATTGGGTACCTACTGACCTGGGGAGTTCCTCTCTCAGTATCTTATCTGGACATGGAACAACACATTGGTTCAAAATAGGAAAAGGAGTATGTCAAGCTGTATATTGTCACCCTGCTTATTTAACTTATATGCAGAGTACATCATGACAAACACTGGGCTAGATGGAGTGCAAGCTGGAATCAAGATTGCTGGGAGAAATACCAATAACCTCAGATATGCAGATGACACCACCCTTATGGCAGAAAGTGAAGAGGAACTAAAAAGCCTCTTGATGAAAGAGAAAGAGGAGAGTGAAAAGTTGGCTTAAAGCTCAACATTCAGAAAACGATGATCATGGCATCTGGTCCCATCACTTCATGGGAAATAAATGGGGAAACAATGGAAACAGTGTCAGACTTTATTTTGGGGGGCTCCAAAATCACTGCAGATGGTGTTTGCAGCCATGAAATTATAAGACGCTTACTCCTTGGAAGGAAAGTTATGACCAACCTAGATAGCATATTCAAAAGCAGAGATATTACTTTGCCAACAAAGGTCTATCTAGTCAAGGCTATGGTTTTTCCAGTGGTCATGTATGGATGTGAGAGTTGGACTGTGAAGAAAGCTGAGCATCCAAGAATTGATGCTTTTGAACTATGATATTGGAGAAGACTCTTGAGAGTCCCCTGGACTGCAAGGAGATCCAACCAGTCCATCCTAAAGGAAACCAGATTCATTGGAAGGACTGATGCTGAAGCTGAAACTCCAATACTTTGGCCACCTCATGGGAAGAGTTGACTCATTGGAAGAGACTCTGATGCTGGGAGGGCTTGGGGGCAGGAGGAGAAGGTGACGACAGAGGATGAGATGGCTGGATGGCATCACCGACTCAATGCACATGAGTCTGGGTGAACTCCGGGAGTTGATGTTGGACAATGAGGCCTGGCGTGCTGCAATTCATGGGGTCCCAAAGAGTCAGACAAGACTGAGTAACTGAACTGAACTAAACATATAACTAATTAATGTATGCTCAGGGGAAAAGATTCTCAAAATTAGCATCATTTTAAAATTAGTTGAGCTGTGTCCTTCCACTACTATCTCTCCACATTTGGATTTCCTTTAAAAGAATTCAGTACATGCAATTTTTAATGTCCATTCTTTCCTAGAAGTCCCCTGCTGGTTCTGTATTCCTTTGTATCTTGTGATCCATTCTGAGATTAGTCTGGTAGTTAATGATACCATCTGAAAGTGCTGGTATGGGACATGAGATTTCTTTTCATAGCACCTCATCAGGAGTTGAGGACAAGTCTACAGGGAAGAAATTAATTATCTCTGCAGCCAATGCCACTAAAAAAAAAAAGAAAGAAAGAAAAGCCTTCAGGAAGAGTATTTAATTTCTTCTCTTGGTAAATTATGTGAACCCTTCACAGGTAGTGAATCAGCTGAGCTGGATGGTAGAAATGAATGATAACTTCTTTTTTCCTTTCTTTTTTTTTAAAATTAATTTATATTGGAGTATAGTTGATTTATAATGCTGTGTTAGTTTCTGCCATACGGCAAAGTGAATCAGTTATACATATACACATATCCACTCTATCTTGGATTCTATTCCCGTATACGTCATTATGGATTATTGAATGGAGTGCTCTGTGCTGTACAATAGTGCGTGCCTGCTCAGTCAATGAATCGTGTCCTACTCTTTGTGACCCCGTGGACCATAACCTGACAGGCTCCTCTGTCCATGCGATGCCCCGGGAAAATACTGGAGTGGTGTGTCCTTCCTTCCTCCAGGGGATCTTCCCAGCCCAGGGATCAAACTCGAGTCTCTTGCATTGGCAGGCAAATTCTTTAACACTGAGCCACCTGGGAAGCCCTGCTGTACATTAAGTTCTTATTGATCATCTATTTTATATAATAGTGTGTATCGGTACAGGCACTATGGAAAACAGTGTGGAAGTTCCTTAAAAAACTAAAACTAGAGCTACCATATGATCGACAATCCCACTCCTGGGCATAGGCTAAGTGTGTGTTAGTCATTCAGTCGTATCTGTCTCTTTGCGACCCTATGAGCTGTAGCCCACCACGCCCCTCTGTCCCTGTGATTCTCCAGGCAAGAACACTGGAGTGGGTTGCCCTGCCCTCCTCCAGGGGATCTTCCCAACCCAGGGATTGAACCCTCATCTCATGCACCTCCTGCATTGGCAGATGGGTGCTTTACCACTAGCACCACCTAGGAAGCCCATGAGAGGCCAAGCATTCTGTGTATTATTCATAGTTTCCTATAGCTGCATGGCTGAATACTACAGACTGAGCTGCTTCAACAAGAATGTGTGCCCTCAGTCCTGCAAGCTGGACGTCTGAGAGCTGGTGTGGGCAGGTTGTTTCCTTCTGTGGCCTGTCTCCTTGGTTTATCAGTGGGTGGTTCCTCCCCTGTCCTCATATAGTCTTTATTCTGTGTGTGTCTCTGTCCTAATCTACTCTTCTTATAGGCACACTAGTAAAATTGGATTAGGACTCACCCGTAAGACCTTGTTTTAACTTAATCACCTCTTTTCCAAACCTGTTTCCAAATATAGTCACATTTAAAGAAATTGGAGCTTAGGACTTCAGCATATGGACCTGGAGGAAGTCACAGTTCCATCTGGAACATTCTTGTGATACTGTGACCTTGAAGACTCATAGCACACTAGAATATATTAGACATTCTGATCAATCTGGTTGCAGATATATTATTTATCTTTGTCTCTAGCAAACTTATTTGACTATTTTTCATAACATTCATTAAAATTTAATGGGAAAGATGTTGCAAGGAATAAAATGTTTGAGAAATAACTGCCATCCTATTCAGACATGCTAGACTCAGATCACTAGGAGTCATGTTATATTCATTCTGATTTTCGATTGAGGAATTTAGTTTACAACAGTTTTATAGCAAGTAAAATCAAAAGCTAACATCTTTGAAAGGAAAAGTAAATATGTCTATATCATCAAATGAGAGCTTATGTAAGGGACCTAGAGATTATCATATTAAGTGAAGGAAGTCAGACAGAGAAAGATAAATATCATGTGATATCACATATTTGGAATCTAAAAAATGATACAAATGAACTTATTTACAAAACAGAAATAGACTAAGACAGAAAACAACCTTATGGTTACCAAAGGGAATATCAGGAGTGGTAAGGAGAAATAATTTATGAGTTTGGGATTAACATGTATATATTACTGTATATAAAATGGGCTTCCAGGCGGCTCAGTGGTAAAGAATTCACCTGCAATGGAGGAGATGCAGGAGACATGGGTTCAACCTCTGAGTCAGGAAGATCCGCTGGAAAACGGAATGGCAATTCACTCCAGTACTCTTGCTTGGAAAGTCCCATGGGCAGAGGAGCCTGGAGGGCTACAATCATGGGGCTTGCAAAGAACTGGACATGATTGAGTGAACGAGCATGTACATATATAAAATAAATATACCCACTGTACAGAACAGGGAATTGTATTCAATATCTTGCAATACCCTATAATGGAAAAGAATCTGAAAAATATATGTGTATGTACACACACACACACACATATATATATAACTGAATCACTGTTGTACACTCAAAACTAACACAGCATTGTAAATTAACTCTACTTCAATTAAAAAATATATATAGCTACACATTAAATGTGACTTTTTACCCTGGAATTTTCTTGAGCTTATCTCTTTCTCTTAAAATCACATCCCATCTGCCAGACAATTCTAAACATGGCCACTTTTTGCCACTGTCCTTGCTCTTATCCTGGTCTAAATCTTTCTGATTGGTGTGTCTGCTTCCACCCTTCTATCCCTTCCATTGGTTCTCAACAGAGAACCCAGGGTGTGCCTGCTAAGGGCAGCCAGATTCTATACCCCCACTAGTCACCCATCCAAGGATTTCCTGCTTGCCTGCAATAGGAGCCAAGTCCTTACTATGGTCCTGATGGTCCTACATTCTCTGTCCACATTGACCTCTCTGCTCTGTTTCCTATACTGCATTCTGGTGGTTATTGCTCAGTAACTTAGTCTTGTCCAACTCTTCGTGATACCACGGGCTGCAGAATACCAGGCTTCCCTGTCCATCACCAACTCCCAGAGCTTACTCACACTCATGTCCATCGCGTCAGTAATGCCATCCAGTCATCTCATCCTCTGTTGCCCCTTTTCCCTCTTGCCCTCAATCTTTTTCAGCATCAGGGTCTTTTCCAAAGAGTCGGCTCTTCACATCAGATGACCAGTGTATTGAAGGTTTGGCTTCAGCCCTTGCTCCAATACCCCAAGTAGCAGACTTCTGCCTGTGCACTTGGACCTCAGGACTGAGCATGTGCTTCCTCTCTGGCAGGAACAGTGCTCTCCAGACACCTGAATGGCTGGGTTTCTCACTTCCTACAGGTACAGTAAGTCCCCAGCACGGGATCCCTTAAGTTGCGAACTTTCAAAGGTGCGAACCTGCAGCTTGTTTCAGCAAGGAACCAGAGCCTGTGCCTTCCACCTCAGGCGTGAGTGAAATTGACACCTGCCCTCCACCTCCTATTCCTGACGATCATTCAGCTCTATCATCTCCCATCTCCTCACCTTCCTTCTTTCTGGTTCACTCCATCCCGTCTACCATGTGCCAGCTGTTGTACTGTATTTCAGTGCTTTTCAAGGGATTGTACTGTAAGATTCAAAATCTTTCTTTTATTTGTTGCATTTATTTGGTTTTTATGTATTATTGCTGTGAAATGTGTTATCAACAGTATTATATAGTCGATTGTGTTAGCTGGGCACCTAGGCTAACTGTGCTGAACTTATGAACAAATTGGACTTACGAATGTGCTGTCAGAAAGGAACTTGTTGGTATGTTGCTGCTGCTGCTGCTACTGCTGCTAAGTCATTTCAATCGTGTCCGACTCTGTGCGACCCCATAGACGGCAGCCCATCAGGCTCCGCCATCCCTGGAATTCTCCAGGCAAGAACACTGGAGTGGGTTGCCATTTCTTTCTCCAATGCATGAAAGTGAAAAGTGAAAGTGAAGTCGCTCAGTCATGTCCGACTCTTAGCGACACTACGGACTGCAGCCTACCAGGCTCTTCTGACCATGAGATTTTCCAGGCAAGAGTACTGGAGTAGGGTGCCATCGCCTTACTATATTTAAATATCACCTCAATGATGCCTCTGGTGGCACAGCTGTAAAACTGCAGTTGTATCCCTTTTTCCTGAATTGCCTTTTTTCAGTGTAAGTTCACAAAGCCTTGCTTGTTTCCTCCATGGCTGTCTCCACATGACCTAGAACAGTCATCAGCATGCAGCTAGCACTCAGATATCTCTTGAGTGCACACATTAGTTTGGTTTGCATTACAAAGCTCCTCTCCATTCTGTTTGTTACACTGTTTATCACTCCATTGAGCCTCCCTGGTGGCTCAGAGGGCAAAGCATCTGCCTCCAATGCAGGAGACCTGGGTTCGCTCCCTGGGTCAGGAAGCTCCCCTGGAGAACGAAATGGCAACCCACTCTAGTATTGTTCCATGGAGAATCCCATAGATGACGGAAGAGCCTGGTAGACTACAGTCCATGGGGTCGCAAAGAGTCAGACACTACTGACTGACTGCACTTTGACTTTCTTTCACTTTATCGGTCTGTTTTACTACCCACTCATTCATTCATTTGCAACAAATGAGCATTTATTATCACATCTATTATCACAAGTATCAGATACTCCAGTTCTACAGTGCTAAATAAAACAGACAAATCCTAAATGGAGCTTATTGCCAAATAAATGGAAATATATAGAGCATTCTTAGTTTCTCTTTGTAAATTGTTTCCTACACAACTAACACTTACTTTTTGTCTCAAATAAAATACAGTTAATATTGAGAGGGTATAACCTCCTTGCCCTGCAATTTTCTGGGTACATTACCTGCATTCTTCAATTTAACCGTCTCAAAAACCTGTGAAAACTGTAATATTGTGATCTCAATTAACAGATGAAAAGTCTGAGGCAAGAAAACATAGAAGTCTCCCCATAGTTTGTCAGATCTCATATGTGGTCAGTTCAGTTCAGTAGCTCAGTCATGCCCAACTCCTTGCGACCCCATGGACTGCAGTACACCAGGCTTCCCTGTCCATCTCTAACTCCCAGAGCCTGTCCAAACTCATGTCCAATGAGTGAGTGATGCCATTGCACCATCTCATCCTCTGTCATCCCCTTCTCCTGCCTTCAATCCGAGTGATAAGAAACAATGGTAAAAAGACAGCGGGGGCCACGATACAGATCTTTGTAATCATGGACAAGGAGTGTGGGTTTTACTCTAAGTGTCAGTAATGCATTATAGCAGAGAAGTAGCAAAAGCCAGGGAACAATTAGAAAACCATTGGAATTATCCAGTAGATACATAAATATGTCCTGGTCTAGAATGGAAGCTGTAGAGATGGGGACAAGATATAAGGGATATGTTTGAAAAGTTAATCTATAGGATTTGCTGAGAGGATGCACGTTGGGGCTTAGGGAATTAGGAGAACTCAAGAGAAGCTCCTTGGCTTGAGGTTTGGGTTTACTGGGTAACTGGTGGTGTCTTTCCTATGATGAGGAAGATTGGAATAGTGAAGGTTTGGTGGGAGGGTAGAGAGAAACCTGGGATTCCCAAGTAGTGATAGTGGTAAAGAACCTGCCTGCCAATGCAGGAGACATAAGAGATACGGGTTTGATCCCTGGGTTGGGCAGATCCCCTGGAGGAGGGCCTGGCAACCCTTTCTAGTGATCTTGCCTGGAGAATCCCATGGACAGAGGAGCTTGGTGGGCCATAGTCTATAGAGTCAAAAAGAGTCAGACACGACTGAAGTGACTTAGCACTCACGCATGCAGAGAGAGACATCTAGAGTTCACTCTGGGGCTTCAGTTCAGTTCAGTCTCTCAGTCATGTCTGACTCTTTGGAACCCCATGGCTTGGCACACCAGTCTTCCCTGTCCATCACCAACTCCTGGAGCTTGCTTGATCTCACGTGCACCAAGTCTGTGATGCCATCCAATCGTCTCATCCTCTGTTGTCCCTTCTCCTCCTGCCTTCAATTTCCCATCATCAAGACATTATCTAAATAGTCAGTTTTTCGCATCAGGTAGCCAAAGCACTGGATCTTCAGCTTCAGCATCAGTCCTTTCAATAAATATTCAGGACTGATTGTGAAATACCCACTAGCGAGCTGTGTTGAATAGAGCCGTCTGACCCTCCCAATGAGCCTCCTTTATTTCCATCAGACTCTGCCTCCTGACTGACAGTGGCTCAACAGGACACTCTGTCTTGTCCTCTGTCTTCCAGTTGTTTTCATCCAATAGAAAGCTCCAGAATCAGACAGCGGAAGGAGAGTGAAAGCAGGGTATGCATGGCCCAGCTCCTTGCCGACACATCCTGAAGGGGCAGGCTCTGTCCCTCTTCCAAAGGCCTCAGCTCCTGCCAGTGGTCCCATCCCCAACCACTCCCTCCATCACTGCATGGAGCCTCTCAGTTCGCCTCTTAATTTCTCAGGCCTGTATTGTACGTCTGGTCAAGTCCTTTGGTGGTTTTCCTGAACCCTGCCTATACTTTTGTCTTTTATTAAAAAAAAAATAATAATAAGCTTAAGTAACCCGAACTGTAATTTGCTTGGTAATCATACACCACCTCTTTGCTGCCAGGCACCTAAGTGAAGCGAATGAACTGGAAAGGCCAACAGACACTCAGAGGATGGGGAGTTAGAGCAAGAGGGGTGGCTTGGAATTCAAGGTTGGAGGGTCATGTGTCTATAAAGGTTGCTATAGGGGTTCGCTCAACCTGGAAAATTTGTCCTGAACTCTTACCAGCCCCTTGTAACAGAGCTCAATGCTTTTTATCTGGCCAGGCACACGGGCTTCCTCCCTCTCTTGTCTCTTCCTCAGTTCCTCTTACAAAGGCAGTGCCCAGCTATTAGCAGCATTCCCCTTCCAAACTGCCATTTCATGTCGAGTTTTCTCAAAGTCATTATCTCCATAATTTGCTCCCCAGGATGCTAGCTGACAAACAAGTAGCACTCAGCAAACTGGGATGGAGCCACACTTTTGTCTGCTTTCTCCTTTAAAATGTATTTTTCTTCTTGAGGGCAATGGTTGTTTTGACAAATATTGCGTTTGGGATGGAGAATGTGCATCTGAATCATCAGGGATTCTGTTAGGATTCTGTTACAGCTCCATGGGTGAGGTCAGTTACCCAGCAAAGCACAATGATGGATTTCGTTTCAACAGACCAAGTGTTCAGATTCAAGTGGGAGCTGGCAGGCAGGCAATTAACGTTTTACACAGAGGTATTGGGGGTATTAATAACACACTGAATAATAAAAGGCAACCAGAAATCACTGGTGTTCCTTCCATTGGAAAGAGAGCGGCTGAGAGCTGATTTCCAAAGGGGGAAAGCCGCTTCTGGGGGCTTTGGATTAATTACATGTGATCTATCTCCCTAATTACCACAGGAAGTGGTAGCTGCTATTATTTAATTGGAGCTGTTGTTACTTAATTTATTTTATATTCTGAAAAGCAATTAATGGAGTGAAAAGAGGTAGGCTTGAACTTTTAAAAGCTTTCTCTAGGTTTCCCAGTCCTATATAGTGTTCAAGGCATGATTTATACATTATCTCCTCCAGGATGGATGCCTGGATCCTTGTAGCAGAAGCAAACCGCTTCCTCCTCTCTGAGTTTCTGTAGAACTTTTCCTTAGAACCATAGTCTCATCCAGAATTTTCAAACTTTTGTATGTCCCTCTTCTCAGAATTGCAGGGTTGTTTGGATCCATAGTTTAAAATCAAAATAAAATAAAATCACCAGTGTCGAAATTTGCCTGGTTTCTACAATGTGGTCATGGTGGTAGTGGTGGTTTAGTCATTCAGTCGTGTCCAACTCTTTGCAAACCCATGGACTGTAGCCTGCCAGGCTCTTCCATCCATGGGATTTCCCAGGTAAGAATACTGGAGTGGGTTGTCATTTCTTTCTCCAGGGGATCTTTCCAACTCAGGGATGGAATCAGTGTCTCAAACCCGATTCCCCTGCATTCCAGGCATATTCTTTACACTGGAGAATCTAAATTTTGTATTCCAAAGATTTCTTCTGAATGCATCTTTCTTCTCTGACAGTTGCAGAAAACCCTTAATATAGTTGGTAGAATGTCCAGATTAACTCCTCTTTTTCAGTTCAGTCGCTGAGTCATGTCCAACTCTCTGTGACCCCATGAACCATAGCATGCCAGGCCTCCCTGTCCATCACCAACTCTGAGACTTCTACCAGCATCCAACCTTTCAAAAATTCTGGATTTGCTAAGTCTCAAAATAAAAATAAAAAAGTTGGCTTAAAACTCAACATTCAGAAACCTAAGATCATGGCGTCCGGTCCCATCACTTCATGGCAAATAGATGGGGAAACAGTGGAAACAGTGGCTGACTTTATTTTGGGGGGCTCCAAAATCACTGCAGATGGTGATTGCAGCCATGAAATTAAAAGAAACTTACTCCTTGGAAGGAAAGTTATGACCAACCTAGATAGCATATTCAAAAGCAGAGACATTACTTTGTCAACAAAGGTCTGTCTAGTCAAGGCTATGGTTTTTCCAGTGGTCATGTATGGATATGAGAATTGGACTATAAAGAAAGCTGAGTGCCAAAAAATTGATACTTTTGAACTGTGGTGTTGGAGAATACAAACTGGTGAGACCCGTGACTCTTCATTTACACCAAGCTCACAGGTGATGCTGACACCACTGGTCTTCTGACCAGTCTTTGAATAACTAAGACTTAGAAAAGGTTCATGTAGGTTTGAACAATGTGACTCCAACATAAGGCAACAATGCCTCAACCCATCTTTTGTGCTTTTCTCCATAATCCCTTCCTCCATCTTCCAACAGAAGCACATAATTGTCATCTGGCCAATCTCTCATTCCTCACCTCACCCCATCAGTCCAGCATTATGATGTCTATCCAAGTCTTCCCCACATCTCAGCTCTAGGCATGTGTTTGTGGTCCAGGAATGGTCTAGTGATTCAGGAGTAAGCTTCTAGCTCAGGTGTAGGCTTCTGATTCCAGGTGTGGGCTTATGATCCAGAAGCGGACTTAGGATCAAGGCATAGATTTGTGGTCCAGGAGTGGTCTTATGTTCAGTGATGAGCTTGTGTAATTCAGGTATGAGCTTGTGGTCCATATGTGAATTTGTGATCTCAAATGCGGACTTGTGTTTCAAGCTTGGCCAGCGAGTAAGCTCTATCCACCTAGCCCCTGGCCATGTTGATTATATTAACAATGGGCCTATGACAGAAGCCAGGCAAATCAGAGACTTTCCCACGTTTGCTAGTATTTTTGAGAGACAGATAATCTCTTTTTGCTGGACTCACTGAGAAGGCAAACCTGGAGACTCAGAATCCATTATATTTTTTTTTAAAAAATAGCTGCCTGAAAGGGAAACTGATGTCTAGGAAGACTGATCTAGAGAGAAAGAATAATGTCTGCCTCTGAATGGATGTGCCAGCTGGATGTGAAGCTACGGCAACCACCTGGCCTTTTCTATTTCATGAGCCAATGAAATTCCTAGTTTTGCTTCTGTTATGTGCAACCAGAAAAGTCTTGGTTAATCCAGTTCCTACTGGGGAGGAAATGGAAGCAGTGACAAATTTTATTTTCTTGGGTTTCAAAATCACTGTGGACAGTGACTGCAGCCATGAAATCAAAAGATACTTGTCCTTTGGGAGGAAATCTATGACAAACCTAGACAGTGTATTAAAGAGCAGAGATATTCTTGTCTACATAGGTACATGTTGTCAAAGCAATGGTTTTTCCAGTAGTCATGTATAGATATGAGAGTTGGACCTTAAAGAAGGATGGCCACCAAGGAATTGATGTTTTTGAATTGTGGTGCTGGAGAAGACTCTTGAGAGTCCCTTGGATCATAGGGAGATCAAACCAGTTAATCCTAAAGGAAATCAACCCTGAGTATTCACTGGAAGGACTGATACTGAGGCTCCAATTTTTTGGCCATCTGATACAAAGAGCCAACTCATTAAAAAAGACCCTGATGCTGGGAAATACTGAAGACAAAAGGAGAAGGGAGAAGTAGAGGTTGAAATGGTTAAATAGCAACACGGGCTCAACGGACATGAATTTGAGAAAACTCCTGGAAGTAGTGAAGGACAGAGGAGCCTGGCATGCTTATGTTTAACACACACATGCAAACACATGGAAATTTGGGAGGTGATGGATCTATCTACCACCTTAATACACTGGTGATGTTCTCGCTGGTGAATGCATATGTCCAAATTAAATTGTGTTCTTTAAATATGTGTGATTTTTTTGTATATAAAATGTACCTCAACAAAGTTGTTAAAAAGAATAATGGAATGCTTTCCCAATCAATGTCTGTTTTATTTTCCTTTCTAGTTCATTTTTCACCCAGCTGCCAGAGGACTATTATAAAATGTAAATTATGGAGAAGGAAATGGCAACCTACTCCAGTATTCTTGCCTGGGAAATCCCATGGACAGAGGAGCCTGTCAGGATACAGCCTGTCAGGACCATGGGGTCACAGAAGAGTTGGAAATGATTTAACAACTGAACAACAGTAGCCATGGGTAAGCTTGGTGCAAATTAATCCACATAGAATACTCTCAAAGTTACAATATGGGAGACATGTTACAAACCTTTAACATATATTGTCCTTATCAATAGCATATTTAAAAAATTATTCTCTGTAGTGTGGAGTTCTTATTTTTGCAAGTAAATATTTTGATAATTTATACTTACTCTTTAGGCAATCATTCTTAAGTTTAATAGGTAATTTTATCTTTTACTCAGTACAATTTTTATGGTTTTATTTTGAAGACTCTTTGATCCATGGGTAATAGAAGTATATTTCTGCTATGTTAAATATGTTTAATTTTTACATAATTTTGTAATTTTTCTGTAAATAAGGGAACACTGAAAAATGACATTTACTAGTTGCTTATTGTGCTGGCCTTTCATGGCAAGTATTCAACATCCCTAATACATTATATATATATATATATATATTCTACCTTTATTTCTTAAGGAAAAGCTGTTTATTGGCCTGAAGAGATTTATTCCATTTCCTTGCTAAGAAAGAGTTGGCATATATTTGTACGTATACAAAATTCATCATATAGTCTCATGTGAATTTTTATTTTCATCTTTGGTCTTTTGTAATTTGTCATTCTTTTGCTTGGGGTTTGGACTATGGAATTTGCTTTAATAAAGACCTGTGAGATGGCAATAAAAGCTAGAGTTGGCAATGAATATATATATATATGGAAATGGCAACCCACTCCAGTACTCTTGCCTAGAGAATTCCATGGACAGAGGAGCCTGGTGGGCTGCCGTCCATGTGTTGCACAGAGTCGGACATGACTGAAGCGACTTAGCATGCATGCATATATAATATACATATATGTATTTATATATAAATTAGACTTTATGTATAAAGTTGTGGCTTCTGGATCTAAAACACTCAAGTGCTTTCCCCTTACACTGTTGTCAGACTCTAACCTTCCCACACCCCAGCCTCAGTGCCTGCCCTCCATTCCATATGCACTGAAGCATCGTTCGCATTACAGACCTTTGTGTTTGCTGTGCGAAGTGTTTTGCCCCTCCCTGGTGGTTCAGATGGTAATGAATCCTCCTGCAGTGCTAGGCACCTGGGTTCCATACCTGGGTTAGGATGATCCCTGCAGCAGAACTTTACATCTGTTTCTCTCAGTCGGGTCTTCGTGCGGCTATTGTTTTCTTCAATATGTGGTCTGTGACCCCCTCTATATCACTCCACCATCCCCATTCTCTTTCACATCCGTCTCCTGTTCCCCGCACCCTGCCCCCCCCCCCCGATCATATTGTCACTCTCAGAAATGACCTGTATATACACTCATTTATTTTAATTCTACCTATTTTCTCCCATGGTGCTTGGCATATAAGAAATACTCAGCAAATAATATCTATGAATGGATATGCTAGTTGTGTGGCCTTGCTAGAATTATTTAATTTCTCTGGATCTCAGCATCTGCCTTTATAAATTGAAAGCATTAGATGAGGAGTCCCCTAGATACATGCAATCTCCTACCTATGGCTTGAGTTTATGATTTGGGATTAGAATAGATGAAAACTAGGTTCAAGCATGTGACAAGGGATTGGTCTCTGAGATACTAAATATTTTATTGATGATATAAAACTAAGAAAAAGGAGTTTTAGATGATAATTCTAAGTCCATATTTACAAGCTGTCAGCGCATTTTGATTGGAGAAAGCAAAGGCCATTCTAAGCAGATGGTTGTCTAGAAGAACTCACAAAGACTGAGTGTTGTCTGGAACAGTAAGCATGAGTTGGGTCATGAAGGGTGAGCCAGACACAGATAAACACACCCACACTGTTTATTTATTTTAAGACAATCTCATTCATCTCCAGACTCAGGGTGCTAGAGCGTAATGTCATGTTAGATTTTGGCAGCTGGCCAGATGAGATTTAGTGCCAACCTCTGCTTCACAGCAGCTTTGTGACCTGGAGTGATCAGATGGTCTCCTTGAACCTGCGTCCTCCTTGGCAAATTGGGATTAATAGTATCAATTATATAGGATTGGAAGAACTTCATTAAGTTATGTTATATGAGGCCTGTGAGTGTAAAGAAGAGTGACTCACTCCTAATAAGCCTTCAGGAAACATTAAAGAAAAAAACCAAACTAGCAACATATACAACCACACTTTTCAAGTTCATTAGGCTTCTGTAGAATATTAAAGTAAAGACAGTATGGAAGAATATAAGACTGAAAGGTTTAAGTTTACAATCCATCATTAACTCTGGGCTATTCACTTTCTATGAAACTGTATGAGTCATCTCACATTCCTTGACTGCTTCTCAATACCAGCTTAGATGTTGGTCACTGGATGACTCTTAGAAGCTCATAATTATGGGGGAAACTATATACCATCCTTTTATCTCCCCAAAATTAAAAATATAGGGAGAAGTGCAAAAAGAGAAGGATGGCTAATGTTTGAAACTATTGACAAGCTCTGAGACTTTCAGAAATATGCCATGTTTGGTAACAGTGTTATGCAAGTATCACTTTTCTCATAAACTATTGTAAAGATAGCCAAACATTTGTGCCTGTGAATTTCTCTCCAAAAAAAGAAGACATTTTGTGGCAGGTTATACTCTAACCAAGAGCCATCCGTCTTTCAAACTTTTTACTCACTTTATTCCCACCACCAGTAATAGAAGAACCGTCTGTTTTCTAGATCATTTTTAGGAAGAAAATACAGTCACTTCATTAAAGTGATAAGCAGGACCAGAAATATGATTAATCAAATGTATCTAGGGTCTGCAAATATAAAATCTGTATTTGAACGCTTGTCTGTATTTGAAAAAAAAAATACTACATTTGTTCAGAATGGATATTTTGAATTAATTTTTACTTTTAACCTTTCATCAAATATATTAAAATAACACATAAAGATATTCTTTCTCTTATTACTGAGTTGTGGCACTACTTTCATTTTGTTCTAAAGATGAGTGTCTTACCCTCATCTTGGGGTGACAGAGAATAAAGAGACAAAGCTGGGCTCTTTAGGAATCGGAAGTGGTTAGTTGGACTCACGTGCTGATACAGCAAACGGCCAGCATCACCTGAAGAAACTTTGCACCAGACATATTGGATACGACGCCTCATTTAATCCCGACAGAGAGTCCTCAAGGAAACAATACTTACATCTCCGTTTGAGAGATGAGGCACATAAACAGGCCCTTGAAAATATGTGTTCAATGGATTATAGAATAATACTAGTGCCTGGCTTTCCTTGTTTGTATCAGGGAATTTACTAAGACAGTTACATCTATGAGTTCATGACAACCTCAAGATCACAGCTGAAGAAATGGATGTATCTGTTTAGGGTCATATAATGAAGGAATGGAGAAACTAGGGTTTGAGCTCAGGTAGAATTGCCAGAAAAAAAATAGAATATTCAGTTAAGATGCAAACTGCAAAGAAACAATGATTATTTTTAATATAAGTATACATACTTATTGGAGGAGGGCATGGTAACCCACTCCAATATTCTTACCTGGAGAATCCCATGGACAGAGGAGCCTGGCAGGCTGCAGTCCATAAGGTCACAAAAAGTTGGATGTGACTGAAGCGACATAGCCTGCTCACATACATACTTATACTAAAACAATTTTTGTTTACGTGGAATTCAAATTTACTGAGCACTCTGCTTTTTTTTTCTTTTTTTAATATTCAGGTTTTCATTTTTTGGATCAGTTTTAGACTACCAGGAAAATTGAGGGAAGGCACAGAGCTTTCCTAGGTGGCTCCGTGGCAAAGAATCCTCCTGCAATGTAGGATGAGCAGGAGACACGGGTTCAGTCTCTCAGTTCGGAAGATCCCCTGAAGGAGGGCTTGGCAACCCACTCCAGTATTCTTGCCTGGAGAATCCCAAGGACAAGGGAGCTGAAGGACTACAGTCTGCGGGTTGCAAACAGTTGGACATGACTGAGCGACTGAGCATTACAGGCCAGAGCTTTCCATACACCACCTGCCACAAGTATACAGCCCCCTCCCCTCATTATCAACATCCCCCACCGTGGAGGTACATTTGTTACAATTAATGAACCTACCCTGACATATCGCAATCCCCCAAAGTCCATAGTTTACCTTCCAGTTCATTTTTTATTCTACATTTTATGGGTTTGGACAAATGTATCAATATAATGCCATGTATCCACCATCATGGAACCCTCCGGAGTATTTCCAAGGCCCTAAAAGTCCTCTGTGCTCTGCATATTCATCTTTCCCCACTCAACCCCTCGCACCCTCCTATAGTTTTACTGTCTTCACAATTTTGCCTTTCCCAGAATGTCATAGATTTGGAATTACACTGTTTGTAGTCTTTTCAGACCAGCTTATTTCACTTAGTAATATGCATTTAAGTTCCCTCTATGTCTTTCACGACTTGAGAGCTCATTTCTTTTTAGGACAAATAATAGTCCGTTGTCCGGATGGACCACAGTTATTTATCCATTCACCTGCTGAAGGACATCTTGGCTGCTTCTAAGTTTGGCGGTGGTGAATTAAATTGCTATACACTTCCATGTGCAGGTTTTTGCGTGAATAGGTGCTTTCAGAACTTTTAGGTAAATACTAAGGCATGTGATTACTGGCTCATGTGGTAGGGGCATGTTCAGTTTTGTAAGACATTGCGAAACTATCTTTCAAAGTAGCTGGACCAGACTGCATCCCCATCAGCAGTGAATGAAACATACTGTTGTTTCACATCCTCACCAGCATTAGATGTTGTCTAGTGGCCGGATTCTGGCCATCTAACAGGTGTACAATGGTACCACACTGTTGTTTAAATTTGCATTTTTCCTGATGACCTATGATACGGGACATCTTTTCATATGCTTATTTGCCGTTTGTATGCCTTCTTTGGAAAGATGTTTGTTCAAGTCTTTCTCCCATTTTTCTTTTTAAATCAGGTTGTTTCTTTTCTTATTGTTGAGCTTAAAATGTCCTTTGTGTATTTTTGAGTGCCTTGTATTTTTCTTTACTAAATCTGGCAACCTGAAACCCAGGATATTTGATGCCAATCATGCACATGCTTCTAAGAATCACGTTCTCCTGAGATTTAGAGTCCAATCCTGCAAGGTCATGCACAGTTCGTGGAAAATGTGTTTTTGGACTCGTTTGCCAGGTTGCCTACCTCCTGCTACTAACTATTAAACAGATGTCTACAGTGTCTGCTTCCTGGCTTCCGCTATTTCCTCCATCCATTATGTGAGAGTGACAAAGTTGGCTTAAAATTCAACATTTAGAAAACTCATATCATGGCATTGAGTCCCATCACTTCATGGCATAGAGATAGGAAAACAATGGAAACAGTGACAGACTTTATTATTTGGGGCTCCAAAATCACTGCAGATGGTGACCACAGCCATGAAATTAAAAGAAGCTTGCTCCTTGGAAGAAAAGATATGACCAACCTAGACAGCATATTAAAAAGCAGAGAGATCAGTTTGCCTGCAAAGGTCCATCTAATCAAAGCTATAGTTATTCCGATGGTCATGTATGGATGTAAGAGTTGGACTATAAAGAAAGCTGAGCACCAAAGAATTGATGCTTTTGAACTGTGGTGTTGGAGAAGACTCTTGAGAGTCCCTTGGACTGCAAGGAGATCCAACCAGTCCATCCTAAAGGAGATCAGCCCTGAATATTCATAGGACCGACTGATGCTGAAGCTGAAGTTCTAATAGTATGGCCACCTGATACGAAAAACTGACTCATTGGAAAAGACCCTGATGCTGGGAAAGATTGACGGCAGGAGGAGAAGGGGAAGGCAGAGAATGAGATAGTTGGATGGCATCACTGACTCAATGGATATGAGTTTGAGCAAGCTCTGGGAGTTGGTGATGGACAGGGAAGCCTGTCGTGCTGCAATCCATGAGGTTGCAAAGAGTTAGACAGGACTGAGCGACTGAACTGGACTGATTATGTGAGGAGGTAACATCCAAGCCTTCCATCTATGGTGCTGCGGCATCTGGTGTCTTGAGTGGATAGTTGTACCTAACCCCATCCCCTTCTACCTTCTCTAGGAAGCCTTTTCCAAGCTGATTGCACACTCCTCATCTCTGTTTCCCCAGACCTCCCTCTGCAGTTACAACTGCCTTCCTACACTGCTCTGTAATTGTCTCTGCGTTGTTCTAATTTCCCTGAGGGTGATGCTTTTTGCCTGTCTACTATGGTAGTCCAGAACCTGGCAGGTTGCGGTTACCAACAAATGTCTGTCAAATGAATCAACATGCAACCACGTGGATACATAATAAAGAAGGCCTCCAAGAAGAGAAAGAATGCCTGCGAAAGTCGATCAGCACTTAGGACCCCATGGTGTCTCCCCCCATCTGGTCCTCATAGCAAACTGGGGGAGGCAGCTTGTAGGCGCTGTGCCCCCCTGGCCTGTATCACCACCTCCACAGGGCCAGTCTCCCAAGATCCGCAAGGGTTCTGCTGTGAAAACTGAAAGAGACACAGCAATAACAGTCACAAACAAAATAACACAATGTCTCCCCTCTGCTGGCCATGCCCTGGGACTCCTTCAGGGTCTGGTGTCTCAGGGAGAGCACAACTATTTCGTCTTGTCTCCCAGTCCCACAAACAGTGTCAGGCAGAAAAATGATGTAAGTTCTCCTGGGATAGACCAGCCTCCGGTATGCTGTGTCATTTTATGGTTAAGTCCCATGCTCAGTGATCAAAGAGTCCAATTGACAGAGTCACGTCTAAAATAGTCCAGAAGCTCCTTCCTTTCCTAGTGGCAGTCAATACCTCCTGAATATTTTGATGTGGCAAGTCCGGTTCATTTGCCTTGAGAGAAAGAGATGTAGGGGGTGGGTGTTTAATAACTACATTTTCACTTTCATTACAATCATGTGAAGCAGATGTGATTATTATAATCCCCATTTTATAGATGAGAAAGCTGAGGCACAGAGAGGTTAAGTAACTTGACTAAGGTCACCCAGGTACTGAGGGACAGAGCAGGGATCTGAATGTAACCGCTTCCCGGCTGGCTCAGACGGCAAAGCGTCTGTCTGCAATGCGGGAGACTCAGGTTTGATCCGTGGGTCAAGGAGATCCCTTGGAGAAGGAAATGGTAACCCACTCCAGTACTCTTGCCTGGAAAATTCCCTAGATGGAGGAGCCTGGTGGGCTATAGACCATGGGGTTGCAAAGAGTCGGACAGGATTGAGCGACTTCACTTCACTTCAGGCTGGTAGCCAGACCAAGCCTGCACTGTACTGGAAGTTTCCAGGACTTCTAGCAGCTGTCTCTAAAGTGATGCTTTCATTTCATATTTCCCACCACACCCTGGTGAGTTACTTATCTGAGCCCACTTTTTATTTGAGATGATAATATTGAGATTCAAGTTGAAAAAATTCTGCAAGGCAATGAAAGTAGTTTGTGGCAGAATCAGAGTTCAAGCCCAGAAATATATAATGGGTGACACCAAAGCCTATGATATTCTGTGTGTGTGTAAGAGTGTGTGTGAGTG
Organism: Ovis aries; assembly: GCF_016772045.2. Lineage (NCBI taxonomy): Eukaryota > Metazoa > Chordata > Mammalia > Artiodactyla > Bovidae > Ovis > Ovis aries. The sequence continues at coordinate 107,047,876 of NC_056059.1, forward strand.
TGTATGTGTGTGAGAGAGTGTATATGTGTGTGAGTCTGTGTGAGAGTGTCTGAGTGTGTATGTGTCTGAGTGTGAGAGTGTGTGGGTGTATGAGTGTGTGTGTGAGTGTGTGTGTGAGTGTATTGTGTGTGTATGTGTGTATGAGTGTGTATACCCAACTTTTATAAACAGATTAATCAATTCAACAAACTTATGTCTCCATTCTCCTGACTATGAACAGAGGTATTTATACTCAATGATTGTGAATAATTACTTCAAGTGTAATACTCTCTGATTCAATTATAAGCCTTTATTCACTGAACATCAGTTCTGTGAGACTGTGGGAGGAAATGGAAAGGGTTCCTAGGCACCAGAAAAGTAACTCACAAAAACCTGTGCAAACAGTACTGTCAGGGCCCATGATTCAAGGGAGGTGTCACCTCAGGATTCAGGGACGTGCCCAGGAAGGAAAGCAACAGTGGGTCCATTTCCTCCAGGACCTAGGAAGTATCTGCTAGCTGCTAGGAGGAAGTTGGCAAGCAAAACTGCAGGACTTGCTTTCCCATGCCTTTCTCCTGCTTCTTACATGGCCTACATTTCAGGGGGCCTGAAACTAACGCTTTCACTTTCCCTTTGCCCCAAAGAAACAGAGGGGCCACAACTTCTCATGGAATAAAACCTCTCCAAATCCCTTCCTGTAATTTCTGCCTCACTCATCAAATTCTAAAACCATCACTTGAAATATAAACAAGCAAATAGAATTCCTTTCCCATAAACAAGTGTCTGAAGACAGAGCCTGGAGGCTAGATCGGCTTCCCCTCTACACTGTGTTTATCCTTCTAGAAAGAGTGAGCTTCTGGTCGGTCAGCTCAACATTCAAATTCTCCATCGGTGAACAACTGTGTCACCTCTGGAAAGTTACATGAATTCCCAGAGTCCTAGATTTTTTTCTTGCATAAAATGAAGATAAAAATAGTTACCATCTAGTGGCAACCCACTCCAGTGTTCTTGCCTGGAGAATCCCAGGGATGGGGGAGCCTGGTGGGCTGTTGTCTATGGGGTCGCACAGAGTCGGACATGACTCAAGCGACTTAGCAGCAGCAGCAGCAGTGTTTTTGTGAGAATATAAATCTCCCTGCACAGTTCCTGGCATAAATAGATGCTCAGTAAATTATTAATTTTGCTTTTACTACTTCGGCTCTCACCTGCATGTTTTTGCATACGGCAGTCTCTCTTGCTGGCATTCCCACCCTTTTAACTGCCACCCCTTGCAAAGTTTCTTCCTTTTCAAGACCTGGATCAAAAGTCACCTACTTAAGCCTTCAAGGGCACTCTTGTTGTAAGGTTAAGCACGATCCTTAAATTGTAATAAGGAAAGAGCACGCACCTCTGTCCTGAGGGTGCTGTCATTGATCCACAGAGGGTCTGATCAGTGGCTTGCTTTGCCAAAGGCACATCATTTTGAAGTGATTTTCTGTGAGAGATCATGCTGTATCGATCTGGTTGGAGGCCAGAGGGCCTGAATGTTAAAAAGTAAGAGTTGGGATGTTGGGGCCAGGAAGGCAGGAGGTTTCCTTTTTTATTGTCCCTTGGAGGCTATAACAGGCAGGGAGGCTCCCGGCAACCTCATAAAGTGGTGAAGTTTCAGCTTTGTCTGAAGCTGCAGAGGGGTCCCCTGTTGGCTGGGCGAGGTGCCTGCTGGATTGTAGCTGGTGGGTCCTGTAATTTCTGATGTGAGGGCCACATCCACTCCAGATGGTCCAGCAGGGATCCGTGGTCAACCCTCCATGCCCCTGAGAAAACACATGGAATCAAAGGCGAGAACACTCACATCATTAATGTGCTTATTTACTCTGCCATTTAAAAACTAATTTTCTTTGTCCAGGTGCTAGTCATAATCATGGTTAGAATGGGAGTGATGCACAAAACAAATATAGCTCCAGGCCAAATGGGGCTAGGGGGGTTGACTGGGAAACAGCTAGGAAGGAGTCTAACAGGAAATGTAATTACAGTCAGAATTCTGGCTTTGTGGGTGGGAGGGGAGCTTGGGAGAGAATGGATACACGTATATGTATGGCTGAGACCCTTGGCTGTTCACCTGAAATGATCCCAATATTGCTAATCAGCTATACCCTAATACAAAATTAAAAAAAAAAAAAAAAGAATTCAGGCTTTGGCCTAAAATTACCATGGACAATCCTTCCCTTTGTCAGGGATTTTCTCTGATGTTAGTGAGTTGTTGAACCTCTCTGCGCTTCCATTTTTTGAACTCTAAAATGGGGAGAGTTGCAAAAGCCATCCTGGCCATCTTCACAGGATTGAAAATAGCACATGCAAAACACCTGGCAGGTAGAAGGCATCCAATATAAGGCAAGTATTATCATCAATGCCTTTTGCAGATCTTCTCTTACAAATTTCACATCCCTATTCCTATCAACTATCTTGTGGAAAAGAAGCAGAGTGGCATTTGAATCTTCTGTATGTTCCACATACCCTAGTAAGGACTTTACCCAGATACTGTCTTCTAATGCACCTAAGATTTCAGTGAGTTAAGTACTATTATTTCAGCTTCACAGATGAGAATGCTGAAGATCAGAGAATGTGTGCTTAATACCTAAGATCACACAGCTAGTAACCAGGATCTCCTGCATTGCAGGCAAATTCTTTATCGACTGAGCTATCAAGGATAGCCCATAAGGATTAATTAGTTAGATAATTAATTAGTTTCTGGATGTATTCCACTCCGAGAAGTAGGCTCGTTCTACTCTCCCATGGGAGACACCACACTTATGGCAGAAAATGAAGAACTGAAGAGCCTCTTGATGAAAGTGAAAGAGGAGAGTAAAAAAGTTGGCTTAAAATTCAACATTCAGAAAACTAAGATCATGGCATCCAGTCCCATCACTTCATGGCAAATAGATGGGGAAACAATGGAAACAGTGAGAGACTTTATTTTTTTTGGGGGGGGGGGCTCCAAAAATATTGCAGATGGTGATTGCAGCCATGAAATTCAAAGACACTTGCTCCTTGGAAGAAAACAACCTAGACGGCATTTTAAAAAGCAGAGACATTATTTGCTGACAAAGATCCATCTAGTCAAAGCTATGGTTTTTCCAGTAGTTATGCATGGATGTGAGAGTTGGACTATAAAAAAAGCTCAGTGCCAAAGAATTGATGCTTTTGCACTGTGGTGTGAGAGAAATCTCTTGAGAATCCCTTGGACTGCAAGGAGATCCAACCAGTCAATCCTAATAGAAATCAGTCCTAAATATTTATTGAAAAGACTGATGCTGAAGTTGAAACTCCAATACTTTGGCCACCTCATGAGAAGAACTGACTCATTTGAAAAGACCCTGATGCTGGGAAAGATTGAAGGCAAGAGGAGAAGGGGATGACAGAGGATGAGATGGTTGGATGGCATCACTGACTCTATGGACATGAGTTTGAGTAAGCTCCCGGAGTTGGCGATGGACAGGGAAGCCTGGCGTGCTGCAGTTAATGAGGTTGCAAAGAGTCAGACACGACTGAATGACTGAACTGAACTGAACTGAACTGAACTGATGGGCTTCCCAGGTGACGAGCCCTGGGTAAAGAGTTCTGGGAAAGAGCTCTATTTTTTCCCAGGTAAAGAGCCTACCTGCCAATGCAGGAAACCATAATAAATGCAGGTTTGATCCCTGGGTTGGGAAGATTCCCAGAGGAGGCCATGGCAACCCACTCCAGTATTCTTGCCTAGAGAATCCCATGGACAGACAGACAGACGTGGTTGGCTACGTTCCATAGAGTTGGAGTTGAGTCAGACTTGACTGAAGCAACTTAGCACACAGGCACACATGCACTCTCTCATATTTGGGTAATATGGTGGTGTATTAGGTCACTAAGTCATGACTGACTCTCGTGATCCTATGGGCTGCAGCCCGCCAGGCTCCTGTGTCCATGGGATTTTCCAGGCAAGAATACTGGAATGGGTAGCTATTTCCTTCTCCAGGGGATCTTCCTGACCCAGAAATCAAACCCAGGTCTCTCACATTGCAGATGGATTATTTACCAACTAAATCATCAGGGAACCCTATATTTGGATAATATGGGAGGGTGTATTTGTATCTTTGAGAAAAGGCAGAAAACTATGGTTAAATGAATGTAAGATCAATCAAGTAATACCTATGTGATTTGGGGTCGGTATCTTAGCCTTCTAGGACAGCTACAACAAAAGCACACAGACTGGGCAGCTTAAACAACAGAAATTTATGATCTCACACGTCTAGATCCTGGATGTCCAAGATCAAGGTGTGGAAAGCTTTGGCTTCCACGAGACTGTCCTGTCTCTCTAATTACAGTAACATGGTGGCCTAGATGGTAAAGATTCTGCCTGCAATGAAGGAGACTTGGGTTCAATTCCTGGGTTGGGCAGATCCCCTGGAGAAGGGCCTGACTACCCACTTCAGTATTCTTGCCTGGAGAAGTCCATGGACAGAGGAGCCTGGCGGGCTACAGTCCATAAGGTGGCAAAGAGTTGGTGTGTCTGACTCAGCAACTAACTCTTCCACTTTTCTAGGGGTGAGGGCTTCAGCACATGAATTTGGGAGGGACAAAATTCAGCCCATAGCACCGAGTTATTGAACCCTCCTTTTCTCAGTTTACTTATCTGTAAAATGAAGAGAATATGTTGTTTATAAAGTACTTTGAATAGTGCCTGATACCTAGTAGATGTGATAGAAATGTTTTCTGAGTGAATAAAGTAGAAAGTGATGATAGTGAAAGTGTGAGGCACTCAGTCCTATCCGACTCTTTGCAACCCCATAGACTATAGCCCATCAGACTCCTCTCTTCATGGAATTCTTCAGGCAAGAATACTGGAGTGGGCTGTCATGCCCTCCTCCGGGGGATCTTCCTGACCCGGGGACCAAACCTGCATCTCCAGCACTGCAGGTGGACTCCTTACCATCTAAGCTACCAGGAAAGCTAAAATGAGGACTACAGCCCGGAAGACAGCACCTGAGAGAGCTCTGAGAGACTGCTCCCAAGGGGTAGTGGGGGAAAGTCAGCATATAGGATTTTTAGTAAAGGGCAAAGAGGAAGAATGCTTCATTTCAGTCATGTCTGAGTCTTTGCGACCCTGTGGACTGTAGGTTTCCAGCAGGCTCCTCTGTCTATGGGTTTCTCTAGGCAACAATACTGGAGTGGGTTGCCATTTCCTTCTCTAGATCTTCCTGACCCAAGGATCGAATGCACATCTCTTATGTCTCCTGTGTAGGCAGGCGGGTCCTTTACTGCAAGCACCACCTAGGAATTCTGCCCCCATAAAGTAGAAATGTATGGAAATGAATTATCTGACCTGACCTAGCTGTTAACCAACAGAACTGCACTGGATTCCAAGTCTCTCTGAGCTTTGGGTCTTATAAACAGGTGCTCCAATAATATCTGCTGAGCAAATGAATGGATAAAAGGGACTCAGTTAAGAAGCAGGGGTCAGGTCTGGAGGAAAGAGCAGAGCTGGAAGGCAGATCAGAGATCATCTCTCATCTTAAAAGAGGAGACAGTGGATTGTCAGGGGGTTAAGTCACCAAAGTGTCCTAGCGAGGAAGATGCAGAACTGTGGCAGGATGTCAGGAGTCCTTTCTTTCAGGTCACTATTCTGCCTTGGACCAAGCAGCCTCCCAGGAGGCTGAGTTGCTTAAAATAGTTCTGCTTGGGTCCTAAATCACCACAAGTAACAAGAGTGCTCATGCTTGGGTAAGTTACTTCTGACAATAACCTGGGTAAGTTACTTCTCTTTTGAAAATGTTACATTTGTATCTTTCACCTGGGATGCTCTGATTATTTTTTTAAAAAACTTGCTTATACACAATGGAGTAATGCTCAGCCATTAAAAAGAATACATTTGAATCAGTTCTAATGAGGTGGATGAAACTGGAGCCGATTATACAGAGTGAAGTAAGCCAGAAAGAAAAATACCAGTACAGTATACTAACACATATATATGGAATTTAGAAAGATGGTAATGATAACCCTGTATGTGAAACAGCAAAAGGGACACAGATGTATAGAACGGACTTTTCGACTCTAAGGGAGAGGGAGAGGGGTGGATGATTTGGGAGAATGGCATTGAAACATACTATCATGTAAGAAACGAATGGCCAGTCTATGTTCAATACAGGATACAGGATGCTTGGGGCTGGTGCACAGGGATGATCCAGAGAGATGATATAGTGTGGGAGGTGGGAGGGGGGTTTAGGATTGGGAACTTATGTACACCCATGGCAGATTCATGTCAATGTATGGCAAAACCAATACAGTATTGTAAAGTAAAATAAAGTATATATATATATATAAAAAAAACCTTGCTAAAATTCTGGTTCATAGAGACCGTATGTGCATGGCATAATTATAACAGGGTGAATCACAGCAGGTGGGGCATAGCACAAGTTTGTGCAAAAAAAGGATAAACCTAAAAGGGCAAAGAAATAGTGACAAAGTAAATACAGAAACTGTGGCTGAAAATAAGAGGTGTCTGTGAGTGATCGCTAGCTTTGGGACTCATTCTCACACCTGCTTTGTTACTCTTACTACAAATATCCTGGAATTTATTCATCTTGCTTGCATAAATCAGAGGGCTAATTAATCATGCACTGATAATATTATTTAGAGATATTTATTGTACGTTGTTCTTAAAGCAACAGGATCTTATCTCAAAGGAATGTAAAACTGACATGGAATCTTTGTATCTTTTCTGCTCAATTAGAAGTAATAATAGTATAAGTTTCTGTTAAGATATTTGCCAATTATATAAAAGTTTTATAATTCATACAAAGCAAATTATTTCATTCTTTTTCTGTTTATTGTTTAGTCTTTCAGAGAAGGCAATGGCACCCCACTCGAGTACTCTTGCCTGGAAAATCCCATGGATGGAGGAGCCTGGTAGGCTGCAGTCCATGGGGTCACTGAGAGTCGGACACGACTGAGCGACTTCACTTTCACTTTTCACTTTCATGCATTGGAGAAGGAAGTGGCAACCTACTCCAGTGTTCTTGCCTGGAGAATCCCAGGGACAGGGGAGCCTGGTAGGCTTCCGTCTATGGGGTCACACAGAGTTGGACACGACTGAAGCGACTTAGCAGCAGCAGCAGCAGCAGCAGCAGTTTAGTCTTCGAACACAATATTTTTATTTGCTACTTAGTACTTCAAAGGAGTAGTATAACATAATTTACCAGATTTCCTTACGGTAAATTTGGAAAGTTTCTAGCTTTTGAAGGGTACATGTTAGGTGGTTTTGTTTCATTTTGAATTTCTTGTTTTTTCCCTAAAAAACTAAGATTCTGGAAATCCAATATTATAAGTTGAGCAAACTATGATTTCATTGGCAGACATATTGTCCAAGTTCATTGTTAGGCAACTCACTCCAGTATTCTTGCCTGGACAATCCCATGGACAGAGGAGCCTGGGAAGCTACAGTCCACAGGGTCACACAGAGTCAGACAAAATTGAAGCAACTTAGCACATGCAGGTAAACTACCTGAAACAAGCAAAAAATGATGAATACATTTTCAGATGTTAGCATTTGAATCCAGCTATGACTATACCTTGAAATCATGAAAAACTCAAATAATAAGTTTAAAAGTTGAGGAAAGAAGGAAGGGACATAAACTTAGGAGTCAGAGCAAGCCGAGCATGATCCAGGCTGGTCAGGCACTGGCCGTGGAAATTTAAACATCTGACTTCACTTTGTGGGTCTTGATTTGTTGAGCTGTTTCAAATCCTGAAAGATGATGCTGTGAAAGTGCTGCACTCAATATGCCAGCAAATTTGGAAAACTCAGCAGTAGCTACAGGACTGGAAAAGGTCAGTTTTCATTCCAATCCCAAAGAAAGGCAATGCCAAAGAATGCTTAAACTATCGCACAATTGCACTCATCTCACATGCTAGTAAAGTAATGCTCAAAATTCTCCAAGCCAGGCTTCAGCAATATGTGAACCGTGAACTCCCTGATGTTCAAGCTGATTTTAGAAAAGGAAGAGGAACCAGAGATCAAATTGCCAACATCCGCTGGATCATGGAAAAAGCAAGAGAGTTCCAGAAAAACATCTATTTCTGCTTTATTGACTATGCCAAAGCCTTTGACTGTGTGGACCACAATAAACTGTGGAAAATTCTGAAAGAGATGGGAATACCAGAACACCTGACCTGCCTCTTGAGAAATCTGTATGCAGGTCAGGAAGCAACAGTTAGAAGTGGACATGGAACAGACTGGTTCCAAATAGGAAAAGGAGTACGTCAAGGCTATATATTGTCACCCTGCTTATTTAACTTCTATGCAGAGTACATCATGAGAAACGCTGGGATGGAAGAAACACAAGCTGGAATCAAGATTGCCAGGAGAAATATCAATCACCTCAGATATGCAGATGACACCACCCTTATGGCAGAAAGTGAAGAGGAGCTAAAAAGTCTCTTGATGAAAGTGAAAGAGGAGAGTGAAAAGTTGGCTTAAAGCTCAACATTCAGAAAACGAAGATCATGGCATCCAGTCACATCACTTCATGGCAAATAGATGGGGAAACAGTGGAAACAGTTTCAGACTTTATTTTGGGGGGCTCCAAAATCACTGCAGATGGTGATTGCAGCCATGAATTTAAAAGACGCTTGCTCCTTGAAAGGAAAGTTATGACCAAACTAGATAGTATATTCAAAAGCAGAGACATCACTTTGCCGACTAAGGTCCATCTAGTCAAGGCTATGGTTTTTCCTGTGGTCATGTATGGATGTGAGAGTTGGACTGTGAAGAAGGCTGAGCACCGAAGAATTGATGCTTTTGAACTGTGCTGTTGGAGAAGACTCTTGAGAGTCATTTGGACTGCAAGGAGATCCAACCAGTCCATTCTGAAGGAGATCAACCCCGGGATTCCTTTGGAAGGAATGATGCTAAAGCTGAAACTCCAGTACTTTGGCCACCTCATGAGAGGAGTTGACTCATTGGAAAAGACTCTGATGCTGGGAGGGATTGGGGGCAGGAGGAGAAGGGGACGACCGAGGATGAGATGGCTGGATGGCATCACGGACTCAATGCATATGAGTCTGAGTGAACTCCGGGAGTTGGTGATGGACAGGGAGGCCTGGCGTGCTGCGATTCATGGGGTCGCAAAGAGTCGGACACGACTGAGAGACTGAACTGAACTGAACTGAACTGCAACTGCAGCTGAGGATAACATGACCTTCTCAATGTCATGGTCAGAGCAGTTAATTAAAAACAGCCCAGCAGGGACTTTCCTGGTGGTTAAGATTTGGTGGTCCCAATTCAAGGTGCAGAGGTTCAGTCCCTGGTAAGAGAACTAGAAGTCCATGTGCCTCATGGCAGAAAGTAAAGATTAAATTAGATCACTCATACTAAACAGAAAAAAGGAAAAAGTGTACCCATATTAAATTTTAAAAATAGCCCAGCAGCTGACACACAGTTCTTCCTTCCTCTTACTCCATAAATGCAGACTCTAAACCACCTTTCTCCAGGAATGTGCAGATAATTACAGCCCAAACCAGTACTTATTAACCTCCGTTTTCTACATAATTATCTCAAGTCTCCTCTCTAATTCGCATATATGAACACAATGTAAAATAGTTAATTATATTTCTTTCTTTTTTTTTTTTTTACTAATTGCATTTTTAATTTGCTATCAGAAAAAATCTGTCTGAGCCAAGACAACAGAAGTGCTATTATGGAGCAATTAACACCTCCAGTGTGTTAGGACCCAGAAAGATAAAGTGCTCCATCCATGGGAGCCCAAAGTATCTTTAATGTGCTGGATGTGGCCTTGTCCCTGAGTCCTCGGGGTTCATGCCACTCTCTCAAGTTTGCCTGGTGACAGGGCGGCAGTCTCTCTTTCATCATAGCTCAGCTCACGTTTAAGTGCCTTAGTGTACAGTTTTCTGAACAGAAATTGTCACACTAATAAACTGGTACCTAGTCAAAGCTGCTGGTCCTACCATCAAACTCACTCTTCGAATTTGTCCACTTTTCCATCCATAGCCTCCACTCACCTGTGCGCTCCTTGAAAGCAAAGACCAGTGCCCCATGCATTGTTCTTTCACAAGTGCCAGGCACAGTGCCCTGGATCAAGTGGGTATAATGCCTTTTGAATGGAGGCCACCAACGAAGGCTGGGTTTCAATAGAGTGGTGGCCTCAGAACTTTCATGTATATGAGCCTAGGGTGGAAAATCTGGGGGACATTTCTTGAAGCTACATTAAGCTTTGTGATTCTACAAATTGTGTTGTAACAGGTCAGAAACATCACAACACCTTCTAAGGATGCTTTTATTTACTTTCTGCAAGATGAGAAAAAATGGTGCTGTTTACATGAAATGACTGTGGCAACAGCAATGTTTGGAGGCAACTGCTAGGCAGGGGTGATCATGAAGTTAATAAAAGGACTCCATCTACCCACCTATGGCACTGCCACTTGGCATCTTTCAAAACGCAGTGTAACCCCAGACATCAGAGGAAATTCTCTTAACATAGAATCTGAAGCTGGGATGCTGCATGATCCCAAATTAAAAAAAAAAAAAATTAAGAAAGAAAGCTGAAGTGACTATCACATTCTAAATTAATTGTTTAATACCACTGTGTTTTATTTAGGGCTGCCATAAAATTCCCAGTAAGATTTATAAAGTCTGAATTAATTACCAAGTCTTCCCCTACAATTTCCTAATTAATTCTATATGAGACCCTGCTTTGATCAATTTACAGACTTCATTGTATTTAGTTAATTAAGAAATTGAAGGCATGGATTTTGTCATTAGTACAGGCAGCTCCAATTGACCTGGGGTGATGTTTGGGTGATGTTTGACGAGCTGCTGTGAACCTAGCAAAATGGGGTCCTGACCACTGCTCCATTAGAAAACCGTGGATGATCTGCGAGATGGAGCTGAACTTGGTTGAGAAAGGCAAGTGTTCAATGTTACTTTAAAGTAAGAGGCAGAAAATGGAAAAGTGTCATACCTAAACAAGAGGAGGGAACCACCACCGGTTGAATATTTTTAACTGTGTGTAGTCTGTAATCTATTATGGCGACGAGCAGGAGCTTTGCAATGAAAATGGTTTGTCTTTGAATTCTATTCCACCATTACACTAGTTGTGTGTGTGTGTGTGTGTGTGTGTGTATGTTTGTGTGTTTGTGTGTGTGTGTGCGTGTGTGTGCTCTCACACTCAGTCACTTAGTCATATCCCAGTCTTTGTGATCCCATGCACGGTAACCCACCAGGCTCCTCTGTCCATGGGATTTTCCAGGCAAGAATACTTGCCATTTCCCTTTCTAGGGGATCTTCCTGACCCAAGGATTGAATCCACGTCTCTGTGTCTCCTGCTTTGGCAGGCAATTCTTTACCACTGTGCCACCTGAGAATCCATTACACTAGTCAAGTGACCTCACGTTACCCAAACTCTCCAAAGGAGTTTCTCAAATGGGAAATAAAAGAGGTGGTGGTTAAGACTCCAAGGCCCCAGTGCAGGGGACCCAGGTTTAATCCCTAGTCAGGGAACTAATATCCTGCATGTCACGTACCACAGCCTAAAAAAAGAAAAAAGGTATAATAAGGCTTCTGGGGTATAAATCACTTAACACAGAGCTTCATACACCATTAGGGATAAAAAGTGGCAATTATCATCATCATCACTTGGTACTTTCACTTATATTGAATTTTTAATCCTAAATTAATTCTTAGAAGATAGAGATAAACTTCCTATTGTATAGATAAAGAGTGGGCTTCCCCTAAGGCTCAGCGGGTAGACGTGGGTTCTATTCCTGTGTTGGGAAGACCCCCTGGAGAAATAAATGGTAACTAGTCTGATCTTAGTTTTCTGAATGTTGAGCTTTAAGCCAACTTTTTCACTCTCCTCTTTCACTTTCATCAAGAGGCTCATTAGTTCTTCACGTTCTGCCATAAGGGTGGTGTTATCTGCATATCTGAGGTTATTGATATTTCACCTGGCAATCTTGATTCCAGCTTGTGCTTCTTCCAGCCCAGCGTTTCCCATGATGTACTCTGCATATAAGTTAAATAAGCAGGGTGACAATATACAGCCTTGATGTAGTCCGTTTCCTGTTTGGAACCAGTTTGTTGTTCCATGTCCAGTTCTAACTGTTGCTTCCTGACCTGCAAATAGGTTTCTCAAGAGTAAGGTCAGGGGGTCTGGTATTGCCATCTCTTTCAGAATTTTCCACAGTTTATTGTGATCCACATAGTCAAAGTCTTTGGCACAGTCAATAAAACAGAAAGAGATGATTTTCTGGAACTCTCTTGCTTTCTCCATGATCCAGCAGATATTGGCAATTTGATCTCTGGTTCCTCTGCCTTTTGTAAAACCAGCTTGAACATCTGGAAGTTCACAGTTCGCACATTGCTGAGGCCTGGCTTGGAGAAGTTTAAGCATTACTTTGCTAGCTTGTGAGATGAGTGCAACTGTGCGGTAGTTTCAGCATTCTTTGGCATTGCCTTTCTTTGGGATTGGAATGAAAACTGACCTTTTCCAGTCCTGTGGCCACTGCTGAGTTTTCCAAATTTGCTGGCATATTGAGTGCAGCACTTTCACAGCATTGTCTTTCAGGATTTGAAATAGCTCCACTGGAATTCCATCACCTCCACTAGCTTTGTTCGAAGCGATGCTTCCTAAGGCCCATTTGACTTCACATTCCGGGATGTCTGGCTCTACGTGAGTGATCACACCTTGGTGATTATTTTAGTCGTGAAGATCTTTTTTGTACAGTTCTTCTGTGTATTCTTGCCACCTCTTCTTAATATCTTCTGCTTCTGTTAGGTCCATACCATTTCTGTCCTCTATTGAGCCCATCTTGGCATGAAATGTTCCCTTGGTATCTCTAATTTTCTTGAAGAGATCTCTAGGCTTTCCAACTCTTTTGTTTTCCTCTATTTCTTTGCATTGATCACCGAGGATGGCTTTCTTATCTCTCCTTGCTATTCTTTGGAACTCTGCATTCAAATGGGTATATCTTTGATTTTCCCCTTTGCTTTTTGCTTCCCTTCTTTTTACAGCTGTTTGTAAGGCCTCATCAGACAGCCATTTTGCTTTTTTGCATTTCTTTTTCTTGGGGATGGTCTTGATCCCTGTCTGCTGTACAGTGTCACAAACCTCCATCCATAGATCATCAGGCATTCTGTCTATCAGATCTAATCCCTTAAATCTATTTCTCACTTCCACTATATAGTCATAGGGGATTTGATTTAGGTCATACTTGAATATTCTAGTGGATTTCTCCACTTTCTTCAATTTTAGTCTGAATTTGGCAATAAGATGAAAGTGAATGGGGAGAGTGAAAAAGTTAGCTTAAAGCTCAACATTCAGAAAACTAAGATCATGGCATCCGGTCCCATCGCTTCATGGCAAATAGATGGGGAAACAGTGGAAAGAGTGGCTGACTTTATTTTTCTGGGCTCCAAAATCACTGCAGATGGTAATTGCAGCCATGAAATTAAAAGACACTTACTCCTTGGAAGGAAAGTTATGAGCAACCTACACAGCATATTAAAAGGCAGAAACATTACTTTGCCAACAAAGGTCCATCTAGTCAAAGCTATTGTTTTTCCAGTGGTCATGTATGGATGTGAGAGTTGTACTATAAAGAAAGCTGAGCACCGAAAAATTGATGCTTTGAACTGTGGTGTTGGAGAAGACTCTTGAGAGTCATTTGGACTGCAAGGAGATCCAACCAGTCCATCCTAAAGGAGATTGGTCCTGGGTGTTCATTGGAGAGACTGATGTTGAAGCTGAAACTCCAATATTTTGGCTACCTGATGCAGAGAGCTGACTCATTGGGAAAGGCTCTGATGATGGGAAAGATTGAGGGCAGGGGGAGAAGGTGAGGACTGATGATGAGATGGTTGGATGGCATCACCGACTCAATGGATATGGGTTTGGGTGGACTCAGGGAGTTGGTGGTGGACAGAGAGGCCTGGCGTGCTGCAGTTCATGGGATCACAAAGATTCGGACACGACTGAGTGACTGAACTGAACTAACTAGTCTGACGGATTGACACGATCATTTCCCTGCCTGAAAAAAGCTTGACTTTGCTGGAGAAATAGGACCTTATGTTGTACTTGGGCTTCCTTGAGATTTCATTTGCTAAAGAATCGACCTGGAATGCTGGAGACCCTGGTTGGATTCCTGCATGAAAAAGATCCCCTGGAGAAGGGATAGGCTACCCTCTCCAGTATTCATGGGCTTCCTTGGTGGTTCCGCTGGTAAAGAATCTGCCTGCAATGTGGGAGACCTGGGTTGGATCCCTGGATTCGGAAGATCCCCTGGAAGAGGGTGTGACAACCCACTCCAGTATTCTTGCCTAGAGAATCCCATGGACAGAGGAGCTTGATGGGCTACAGTCCATGGGGTCGCAAAGAGACAGACACAACTGAGTAACTAAGCACAGCACATATAAAGAGACTATATCATGGAGCATTAAAAATCCTTCCTAGTATCACACAACTGAATAGAAGTGAACATGGAATTCAAGTCAGGGCTTCTTTCACAAAGCTCTGTTCTCGCAATTAGCTAATTTTCCCTCAAAGTGTATAAAAATGGGATGCTTTCAAACTCTATTTATGAAAGTTGATACCACTATCTTACACTTATAAAGTTTTCTATTTAAATAAATCTAGGAGAAGGCAATGGCACCCCACTCCAATACTCTTGCCTGGGAAATCCCATGGACAGAGGAGCCTTGTAGGTTATAGTCCATGGGGTCACTAAAAGTTGGACATGACTGAGCAACTTCACTTTCACTTTTCACTTTCATGCATTGGAGAAGGAAATGGCAACCCACTCCAGTGTTCTTGCCTGGAGAATCCCAGGGACAGAGGAGCCTGGTGGGCTTTCCGTCTATGGGGTCGCGCAGAGTCGGAAACGACTGACACGACTTAGCAGTCATGTAAAAAAAGTAAGTTGATTTCAAAACATATGCGTTAAACAGATCCTTGTATGGGTAATGCATGTATTCATTATCTATTGCTGTGGAACAACTTATCCCCAAATGTAGCAGCTGCAGATAACACACATTTGTTACTGCACAGTTTCCCTGGGTCAGGAGTCTAGGTGTGGCTTAGTTAATGCTTCTATTCAGAGTTTCTCCCAGGGATGGAATCAAGGTGGCCACTGGGAGGGACCATCATCCCTTGGAGGCTCCGTGGGCAAGCTCCACTCTACCGCTTTCACATAACTGTTTGCAGACCTCAAGTTTTCACTGCTGACTGCCTGAGACTTTGGTTTCTCATTTGGTTTCTCCATAGCGCAGCTCACAAATGGCAGCCTGGTCTCTTCACTAGAGGTCAGTCGTTGTCAGACTCAACCGACAAGGTTGAACTTTGTAGAATTCTGTGTCAATATCAAGTCTCCTCATTCCTTCTTCTTATGCATTTTTTGACCAAATACAAATATTTACAAACACCAAAGACCATTTTGATCTCCAGTCTTCCCTTCTCTTTCCCTTTATTCTCAGGTTTTATTAAATTATTTTTGTTAACTCAAGTTTACATTGATTCAGCAATAACAGTCTGTACTATCTTATCATGGGTCCACTTAGGGCTTCCACTGGGTAAGTGTAAAAAGTTGATAAGAGTCCAAATTGCTATCTTTGGGGGCTGCAATGTACTCTAGCTCAAGGCTGAGAATATTCGCCTTAATACTAATAACTTTGGAATCCTGTTGGATTATCTGCCTCAGCATTTGATGCTCTGATTCTTTTTTTGTTGTTGTTTGTTTTTTCTTCTTTCTTGTCTACACTTCTCCCTAATTCTCAGTCCCCTGGCCTGGAATCACTTGTATAATTCAGGGTTCTGTCCTTGACCCCTTTCTCTTCCCAGTCAAGCCCAAAGGTTTCTTTCTTGAATCTTCATTGAGAACATCATCAAAATAGACAATGCACTTCCTCTGGAGAGCATTTTCTTACAGCCTCCTCCAGAGTAAAGGGTCTGAGGCTTTGTGTTAGCTCTTTATCATTGACTTTCTCCTAGCAAGGCGTTTATCACATTCAGAAGTTATCTGCTGCTCTGCCTGTCTCATCTATTAAAATTTCAGCTATTTCAGGCTAGGTCCTGGTCTTATTTATCTTGGAATCAACAATGCTTAGCCTGGAGCCTAAAATCAAGCAAGCACTCAATAAACACAAGATGAATGGAGCTGAACCAATCATTAACACAGAAACATCCAGTCCAGGCACTCTACTGTGCCCTTTAAATAGCTACAGCTTTTGTTTTCCCAGCTCATCTCTACCGGCTGAGACAACTTCTCAAGAAGCACTAGTACTTATATCCCAAGTGGACTCTGTTAAAACTATTGTTATTTTTGTCATTTAATCACTACATCATTTCAGACTCTTTTGAGAGCCCCCCTGGACTGTAGCCCACCAGACTTCTCTGTCCAAGAGATTTCCCAGGCCAGAATACTGGAGTGGGTTGGTATATCCTCCTCCAGGGGATCTTCCCAACCCAGGGATCAAACTCATGTCTCCTGCATTGGCAGGTGGATTCTTTACTGCTGAGCCATTAGAGAAGCTGGAGCAAGCATGTAATTAGGTCTAAAAGCTGAACGGGAAAAAGAAGAATTCTACCTGAGGGATGGTCACTAGGGAAATTACAGCTCACTCCTTTTGGGAAGAGAGAAGAGAGGAAGAGGAATTTATAGCCTCTCAAAGACTCCTAAATGCAGTCCAAGAAACTCCATTAGCATAATTGGTGGAGGAGAACATATTGGTTAGTATGTATTTCCACCAAGAGGAGGAGATAATTAGCCCTGGACAGTGTTCTCCCAAATATACTCTATAGAACCTTAAGGCTAAAAGCAGGGGAGGGACATGTTTCTGTGGACAAATAAGTTTCTTTTCTGGTCTGCAAATCACATTTGCATGTAAAAGCCTTTGAGGAGTCTCACAGCTAAAGAAACCTAGAAAAGTGTGTTTAGGTGATCTTTTTTTTTTTTTTTTTTTTTAAACTCACGGGACTAGAGGCTTTTGTTTTTCTTATATCAACTTTCAACACCCAACGGAGCTAACTTTTGGTGGAAAAACATGATGGGAAATACTAGCCTCACTCTAGACTACTTAGTCTTGATATACATATCATGTTCAAGGTGGGTACTTCTGAGATGTTTGTGCAACCCACAGCCTCTTTTCTTCAAGCAGACTCAACCAGATGGGTAATTATAATCTCTGTGTTAGTCTTCACAGTCCTGCCTGCCCCTCTGATGAGGCTTGCTTGGAAAAGTGGAAAGACTCATTTCCTTCCTTGATCAAATCAGAACTCACAAGTTTTTGGTCCAGCTCAGATGGGACATTGAGCCAGGGCTCTAGTGATTATTTTCCTCCATACGTGCTCAGAAGCAGAGAAAAGTGATCCACAGAAAGAAGAATTCATCAGATCCTCAGAAAGAAGCAGTGATGACAGAGCTTGAGGCCCCAGAGAGGTGGAGGAACAGACTTTATTCCCCTAGCATTCCAACATTAATAAAGCCCCACTGAAATTCACACCCTAGGATGTTATTAATTAACCCCGCTTATGCCTACTTAATCTCCCTTTTAGTTTAAATTTGTAGAAAAAAATTTTTCTGTCGACCAACGAGCATTAACTGGTACATGGAGTCAGAAATAGAGACATTTACATTCAAGAGGTGTTTATTGAGCACTTTTTGTGTGAGGTGCTATGGGGATTCAGAAAGTATAATGCAAGTTCTGCCTTAGGAAGCTTCACTAATGAAAGATAAAGTCACATGTGCAGATTTCAGTGGAATCAGGCAATTGCTAGATAAAGGTGTGTTATAGAAATTTATTTTTTTAATACATAATGGGGATAGACAAAAAAAAATAGAAGATTCCAAATATAAGCAATTCTCGGAGGAGGAAATGGCAACCCACTCCATATTCTCACCTGGGAAATCCCATGGACAGAGGAGCCCGGCTGGCTACAGTCCACGGGGTCACAAGAGTCAGACACAACTGAACAACTGTGCACACATACAGTAAGCAATTCTTAGAGTAAATCTGGAAGCTTCAGCTTTCCAGGTACAGAAGTACCACAAGGGTATTCTGGATAGAAGAGACTGAGCGTACCTAGGAGTCCATGTGAGAAGTGGTGATGAGTGTGCGAAGAAAAATTAAAGAGTTATGGTTGGAACTTGTAAAATAAGGATACTAGCTGTGGGAGATGAAGCCAGAGAAATAATCAGTGGGAATAAGAGATGGTACAACCATTCTACAGTAGAGCTGTTAGAATGTCATCAGGTCAAAGAAGCAGATTCCCAGGAGGAAAGTAACATGATCAAGTTGGCATGTTACAAAGATATGTTTTAGTGATTGTGCATAAGACAGACTTGATGTAGGCAGATGAGGAGGCAGAGACACTTGTTGGAATAGGATGTTACATAGTGGGAGCAGAAGGAAGGCATGGACATTAATCATAGAATGAACTGCGGTGTGGGAGAAGACTTTTGAGAATCACTTGGACTGCAATGAGATCAAACAAGTCAATCCTAAAGGAAATCAGTCCTGAATATTCATTGGAAGTACTGATGCTGAAGTTGAAGCTCCAATACTTTGGCCACCTGTTGCAAAGAACTGACTCATTGGAAAACACCCTTTATGCTGGGAAAGATTGAAGGCAGGAGGAGAAGGGGACAAGAGAGGATAAGATGGTTGGATGGCATCACTGATTCGATGGACATGAGTTGGAGCAAGCTCTGGGAGTTGGTGATGGACAGGGAAGCCTGGTGTGCTGCAATCTGTGGGGTTGCAAAGATTTGGACATGACTGAGGGACTGAACTGAATCATCTAAAGTGAATTAATAATAAAATGTCAGTGAAGAAAAAAGACCTTTGAGATTTAATAGATACTCAGACATTCCTCCATACTACTCCAAAATTCTCAGTTCTTCATAGTTCATATATTTCACAGCAACCCTACACCCCTAGCCTCCAAATATGGTCTGTGGTGTGGGTCAAATATGAGTCCGAACATTATTAAAAAACAGTATAGAGGTATGGGGTCTTCTTGTTGATTGACCCTGCCAGCAACGGTCCACAGAACTGGGAACAGATGATGGGATGTAGCTTGGGTTTCTGAAAGATGAAGATACCTCCTGGATGCATGGCCTCTCTAAGCCTGGCTTCCTACACCTTCAGAAAGAGAGTGCACTGGATTAGACCAGTTATTTCAAACATTGTGTACCTTCTTACCAAAAGAAAGTGTTCATGAAAGTCCTATATTTAAACATTTTGTCTGAGGCAGTGGGTAGAAAGCTTTAAACTCTTTTCTTGGTCCCTGCAGTGGGCTCTGAGATACCTGTACAGAATCTTAGAAGTTGTGGGAAACAGAATTGCAAAACCAGAGCATCACAGATATCCTTTTTAGCCTTTTATACGAACCTTGATGTCTCATTGGTGGCTTTCTCATGTCTGCCTGAGCTGGGCTCTCTTTTCCAGGGTATATAATACAACCCCTGGATCTTACAGCATGGGCAGGGGGGCATTCACTCATTGAATACACATGTTTCCCCAGTAGGTTGGGAGAGGACATGAATATGTCACAACAGGATCCCTATAAAGGAATTCTATTCAAGGAAAGCCAGTGTCCTTGCCTGGAAATAGTATGTCACTGAAACAATTTGGACTGAACCCTCACCTTCCAGTTATCATTGGCTTGACCTTGGGACAAGTTAGTAACTTCTCAGCCTCAGTCAGTCTTTCTATATGCAGGACTCAATAACTTTCTTATGAAAGTTCAAACAGTGTGGGATTTATAAAAGTGGATTTTATTGTACAAATATCAGCAAATTTTACTTAAAATCCTGTCAGTTCTCATACATTCTATGAGAGAAACAGAGTACCAAAATGAAATTTTTATTAACAAAACAAGCAAAATCTACACCACATATTAAATTAACATCATGGCAAAATGATCAATGACTAGCCATATGGTGAGGCAATACTAACATGCCATAATAGTGTGAAAATTGCTGCAATCCTAGCTCTGGGTTGATAAAACTGATCCAATGGCTGTTTTCTCATTTTGTTGGGCATGCTTGCCTATTCTCACAGTAACACACCATCACATTTTCTCTGTTGCACTTGATAAGGGCAAATTGGCACTGTGGGATGGAGCAGAGCTTTGTTCAGTCCCACAGTTCAGCCTCCAATTGACTGGAAGAGTTGTACAAATTGTTTTCCCTTCGTTTAGAGACACTTATCAAGGCCAAACAATGAAGGTAATTCGGGCCACTTGCCAGGTAGACAAATCTCTCAAAAGAGACAGCACCAAGACCCCCTCAGCTTAATGAAATTGTAAGACTTCACCAGCCCTAGAAAAAGTGGAAAGAAAGAAAGAAGAAAAAGAACTTTCTAAAGCAGATTGCTTAATAAGAGTTGCCCAACAGAGCAATTTAGTGGAGTATCTCAAAGAGCTATTCAGTATGTGGCATTGAAAACTCCCAACATCATGGGAAGAGAGGCTCACTGCACAAATATTTGCTTTGATTTGTAGATGATTTTCATCTCTTTGATACATATACTCAGTGCTTCACAGACAATTCGTTAGAATTATGATTTTGTTAATCGTTAACCTCAAGATTGGAAATAACATTAAAAAAAAAAAAGCAAAGTCTAAACCCAACCAGCAATTAGATAATACAAATTCCAACAGTAGGTGGGTTATGTTTTATCATGTCCCCCATTGGCAAAAGAGGCTTTCTACCTCTTGAGGAAAAAGAACTCCATTAATTTCACTACACTGCCGTCTATGGGGTCGCACAGAGTCGGACACGACTGAAGCGACTTAGCAGCAGCAGCAGCAGCCGCAGACTTACACCTAATCTAAGTGTAGTGGACATTTACACCTAGACAGCATGTTAAAAAGCAGAGACGTTATTTTGCCAGCAAAGGTCCATCTAGTCAAAACCATAGGGTTTTTCCAATTGTCATATATGGATGTGAGAGTTGGACTATGAAGAAAGCTGACCACCAAAGAATCGATGCTTGTGAACTGTGGTGTTAGAGAAGACACTTGAGAGTCACTTGGACTGCAAGGAGATCAAACCAGTCCATCCCAAAGGAAATTAGTCCTGAATGTTCACTGGAAGAACTAATGCTGAAGCTGAAGCTCTAATAGTCTGGCCACTTGATGTGAAAAACTGACTCATTGGAAAAGACCCTGATGCTGGGAAAGATTGAAGGCAGGAAGAGAAGGGGATGACGGAGAATGAGATGGTTGGATGGCATCACGGACTCAATGCAGTTGAGTTTGAGCAAGCTCTGGGAGTCGACGATGGACAAGGAAGCCTGGCGTGCTGTGATCCATGGAGTTTCAGAGATTCAGACATGACTGAGGCACTGAACTGAACTGAGGCTTTTCACCCCTACATGCTTTTATCCCCTCTTTGCCTCTTAGAATCACAGACAGTTATAACCAAAAGGGACTTTATGTCCATATAACACAATCCTCATGTTTTGGAGCAGAGATAACTGAGGCACAGAGAACATAAGTCATTTCTTAAGGCCCAATAGCTAGGAAATAGAAGATATGGATGATTAAAAACCACCACAACATCAGCAGTGAGAGAGGGTTTTGATCTATTGTTTTCCTGCACTTTATCTGACCTTATTTCATTTCCCACATAAAATGATAAATTAGAAATTGTGCTGGAGAGAGAGTCAGTAGTATAGGAATAATCCCCACTCTCTCCAAGAAACTTGAGATGCAGCTTAATCTTTCTGCCTGAACTTCTACTGTCTCAAATGGAAAATGAAGGAATATATGTAGATGAATAAATGTCAATACAAACACACACACACACACACACACACACACACACACACACACACACACTCCTATAGTGAACCAGATATAGAGGTGTTATTTAGATCTAAGGGGTAAGTTTTTCTGGCTGCACTTTAAAGAAGGAACTGAGGAATAAGGACATTAGGTGATTTGTCTAAGCTTTTCCAGCCAAAAGAAGTAAACCAGAGAAGGGAAACCAAGTCTGGCAGAAGCCAGAGTCTGTTGAATAACTACAGAAGTCAACTGGATACTAGGTTATGTATTTAGGGGAAAGTTTTCTCCACTTGTTCTTTAAAAGTAGTAAAATGAAACCAAACCATGGTAAAACTTTTTCTAAAGAAAGCCTCTGTTAAATGACTCTCAGAGTTAACATAAGTGTTGAGAAACCGTTTTTCCTGGTCAGCCTCAGCTTGTATCCCCTCAGAAGTGGGATGTTACTGCAGACAAAGCTTAGCGGATGATGTCAGGGTTTCACCTGTAGTCCTTCAGATCCTTGTTTGTGTCCACCAGCTTGCGTTTGCTTCTGCTACCAACAGCAGCCATTGGAGGGCTGCCTTCAGACTGCTAGAGCCTTTACTGCCTAGTAAAACGCAAAGCACAAAGACCCAGAAGTATCTGAGAATGTAGATCATCCCCAGGACTTAGCTAATGATGAGTGTAGGAGCTGAAATGCTCCAGATCCCTTGCTGCTGAGTCAGGTACTCTGGCATAATCCCTTCACAGTGTCCAAGTCTCCCCATGGGATTGAGTCAAAGCCACCCTCCAAGGTGGGTGTACCTTACACATGATATAATCTACTTCCTTGGTCTCTCCTTTCTCATCTTACTTCCCATGTCTCTACTCACTTTCTTGTACATCATCATCTCAGAGACCACTTCCGGAAAATCAACTTGAAACTTAAGAGCAGTCCATCTATTGTTTGACACCATGATTATCTTTCCTTACACTTAGTAAACTGCTTTTCTTTATCTTCAATAAAACTTAGACTACCAGTAACTCCAATCCAAAGATCTATTCTGCGCTGCAATGCGACAGAGCACACATCTAACCCCCTCCCACGTCAATGGCTTTCTGATGGTTGATAGTGCCTGTGGGTTCCTTTCATCTCTTTTCTGCAGCTCACCAAAGACTTCAATGAAAATTGTTGCGCTGACTTAGCACTCACATTATCAGAAGCTAATAATAAAGATACGGCACTGCCACTCCATATGTTACCCAAGAAAGAGCCGTAAAAAAAAAAAAAAAAAAAAAACACATAAAACAAAGTCCTGTCACCTTAACAAAAGATGTAGAACCTATGTGTGTCCCCCTCCCAAGTTTTAAGTGTTATTTATTGAGCTATTACCATATTCTGGAGCGTTCATAGTCATTTCACATATATTATCTCATTGACTCTTCCCAAAAACACTATTAAAAATTACTTTTGCTCTGATTCTTTTAAAAAATATTTACATATCCATTTAATTATTGGGCTGTGTTGGGTCTTAGTTGCCACACAAAGGATCTTTGCTTTGACATGCGGGATCTTTTGTTGTGGGGCGTGGATTCTCTAGTTGTGGTACACGTGCTCTCCAATTGTGGATCACAGGCTCCAGAGCTGTGGGTTCAGTAGTTTGCAGCACATAGGCTTAGTTGCCCTGTGGCACGAGGAATCCTAGTCCCCGAATCAGGGATCGAATTGATGTCCCCTGAATTGCAAGGAAGATTCTTAACCACTGGACCCCCAGGGAAGTCCTCATGGTTATTATTTTTGCTTTACAGGTGAGTAAACAGAAGGATAGAGACATTTTTCTACTATCCCTATGTTTAATAGGAAGTGACACAGCTGGGATTTGAATCCGAGCAATTTAATAACAGTGTTCGTTGGAAGGACTGATGTTGAAGCTGAAACTCCAATACTTTGGCCACCTGATCCGAAGAGCTGACTCATTTGAAAAGACCCTGATTCTGGGAAAGATTGGAGGCAGGAGAAGAAGGGGACGACAGAAGATGAGATGGTTGGATGGCATCACCGACTCAATGGACATGAGTTTGAGTGAACTCCGGGAGTAGGTGTTGGACAGGGAGGCCTGGCGTGCTGCAGTCCGTGGGGCCACAAAGAGTCAGACACAACTGAGTGACTCAACTGAACTGAACTGAATTTAATAACACAGCCCACAATCTGAACCATTACAAATCACTGTGAATGTTCTGTATGGAAAGGGAAAGTCATAAATACATATTGTTGTAAGGTATTAAATTATCACAAGTATTTCTTAAACAGAGTGTGAGTACAGACTAGGAGCTCAAGTGAAATTTCACACCAGAACTTTGCTGTAGGTTGCAAAA
The DNA here is from genome assembly GCF_016772045.2 of Ovis aries. Lineage (NCBI taxonomy): Eukaryota > Metazoa > Chordata > Mammalia > Artiodactyla > Bovidae > Ovis > Ovis aries. Next base: position 107,072,001 of record NC_056059.1, read on the forward strand.
ATAGTCACATTTTCAGCTCTTCCCCTTGAGAGATAAAATGATTTGTCCAACAATAAATTAGCAAACTGTCCCACTCAGGGGGTTAACAGTGCTTATGTATTGGAACGTGCTGTCCCTTGGTGCTCTTTAAAATCCTAAGACTGTCATGTAAAGAAGTCTTTTCCACCTTACTGGATGCTAGGAGATCACAAGGAAAAGAGTTAATCCATCTCAGTTAAGTTCTCCTTAAACTGAACAGCCTACATCACGTAAGTCATGTCAGTTCAGTTCAGTTCAGTCGCTCAGTCATGTCCGACTCTTTGCGACCCCATGAATCGCAGCACGCCAGGCCTCCCCGTCCATCACCAACTCCTGGAGTTCACTCAGATTCACGTCCATCGAGTCTGTGATGCCATCCAGCCATCTCATCCTCTGCTGTCCCCTTCTCCTCCTGCCCCCAATCTCTCGCAGCATCAGAGTCTTTTCCAATGAGTCAACTCTTCGCATGAGGTGGCCAAAGTACGGAGTTTCAGCTTTACCATCATTCCTTCCAAAGAAATCCCAGGGTTGATCTCCTTCAGAATGGACTGGTTGGATCTCCTTGCAGTCCAAGGGACTCTCAAGAGTCTTCTTCAACACCACAGTTCAAACGCATCAATTCTTTCACGCTCAGCCTTCTTCACAGTCCAACTCTCACATCCATACATGACCACAGGAAAAACCATAGCCTTGACTAGATGGACCTTAGTCGGCAAAGCGATGTCTCTGCTTTTGAATATACTATCTAAGTCAGGTCACCCTAGACTAAAATTTTCTCAACCTGGCTGCTACTAACTGTTATGCTCCGAGCCCGTATCTCCGAACTGACTGAGAGAGAGAGCAAGTCCACCACGGTAATGCAAGGGCAAGAAGGGAGTTTATCTCTAGCGTGCTAGGGCCCAAGTCTCATCCCACACAGGGAATCCGACAAGAGCCCCGAACAAAGGAGTATGGCGGCTTATATACAGGCAGTTCTTTGTCTCAGTTACAGGAGTAGCTGGCGTTACATGATCGGCCAGGCAGGATGAGCGCATATCTTGTCCCTTTCTGGTAAGCATGACTCAGGTCCTAGAGCCCATCGTTTGGTCCCTAACACTAACATTTCAAGCCACATGATCCTTTGTTGTAGGGAATTGCTTTTTGGAGGATATTTAGCAACATCTCTTTCCTTTACTCACTAAATGCCAGTAAAAGCACCCAGTTATGACAACCAAAATTGTGTTTGGTGGTGGTTTAGTCATGGTAATTTACTCGCTGAGTCATGTCCAAATCATGTGACCCCATGGACTGTAGCCTACCAGGCTCCTCTGTCCATGGGATTTTCCAGGCAAGAATATTGGAGTGGATTGCCATTTCCTTCTCCAGGGTATCTTCCTGACCCAGGGATTGAACCTGTGTCTCCTGCATTGCAGACATATTCTTAACCAAATGAACTATGAGGGAAGCCATAAACCACATAAAATTGTGTTTCAGTTCAGTTCAGTAGCTCAGTCGTGTCCGACTCTTTGCAACCCCATAAATCGCGGCACGACAGGCTTCCCTGTCCATCACCAACTCCTGGATTTCACTCAGACTCACGTCCTTTGAGTCAGTGATGCCATCCAGCCATCTCATCCTCTGTCATCCCCTTCTCCTCCTGCCCCCAATCGCTCGCAGCATCAGAGTCTTTTCCAATGAGTCAACTCTTCACATGAGGTGGCCAAAGTACTGGAGTTTCAGCTTCAGCATCAGTCCCTCCAAAGAAATCCCAGGGCTGATCTCCTTCAGAATGGACTGGTTGGATCTCCTTGCAGTCCAAGGGACTCTCAAGAGTCTTCTCCAACACCACACTTCAAAAGCATCAATTCTTTCATGCTCAGCCTTCTTCACAGTCCAACTCTCACATCCAAACATGACCACTGGAAAAACCAGAGCCTTGACTAGATGGACCTTAGTCAGCAAAGTAATGTCTCTGCTTTTGAATATGTTATATAGGCATTGCCAAATATCCTCCAGTGGAGATGGTAGTTTGTACAAGTCATCTGCAGTTAAGAAACACCAAGTTCCACCTGATGCATCCCTGACCTGAAAGATACCCCCTGACTCACATAACTGGAACACAAACATAATGATCATTTCAAGTCATTAGGTTTTGAGATTGTTACTAATCTAAAGCTAATAGAGTCTCTGTAGCAGAGACAATAGCTATTTGCCACAAGCACTAGTCTCTCTAGATTGCACAGAAGGACTACATTTTCTAGTCCTCTTTGGAATTTAGGTGAAAAATATGTAATTAAGTGCTTTCCTGTAGGGATGTGAGAAGATACTGTGTGTCATTCAATCTCAAACAATTAAAAATAGCATCTTCTCCACAGCTGCTTTCTCCTGATTGCCTAGAAGGAAAGAACCCCAGTACTGCAAAATTATAAGACAGAATTCTGAATACCTGAGTCAGCATTGGAGGACACCTGCTCAGGAGAGCTGCCTAATCTGCACTGGACTGTGATAGAAGCATGGGACAAATCTTTCCTATTTAACCTACTGAGGTTTAGGGTGTACTTGTTTTCACTGCAAAGCCTAGCCTCAGTCTTCATTCCTGACATATATGTTGGAAATAAGCTAACTATATTTATCCTTGCTTTCCTGGTGGCTCAGATAGTAAAGGATATGCTTGCAATACAGGAGACTCGAGTTCCATCCCTGGGTCAGGAAGATTCCCCTAGAGAAGGGAAAGCACCCCACTCTAGTATTCTTGCCTGGAGAATTCCATGGACAGAGGAACGTGGCAGGCAGTCCATAGGGTCACAAAGAGTTGGACCCGACTGAGTGATTAACACTTGGGATGAATGATAAGAAAATTTGAATTAGATTTGTCAGTAAAAGAACAGATTCTCGGTGCACCAGCCCCAAGCATCCTGTATCCTGCATCAAACTTGGACTGGCAATTCATTTCTTATCTGGGCTGACCCAGAGGGATGGTATGGGTAGGGAGGTGGGAGGGGGTTCAGGATTGGGAACATGTGTACACCTGTTGCAGATTCATGTTGATGTATGGCAAAACCAATACAATATTGTAAAGTTAAAAAAAAAAAGAACAGATTCTCTTCAATATCTTTTTTTTCAGTTTTATTGAGATATAATTGACCTACAGCACCATATGAGTTTATGGTGATCAGCGTAAAGGATTTGGCTTCTCTGCATCATGAAATGATCATCATAACAAGTTTAGTGAAGAGCCTTCACTTCAAATGGACCATAAAGAAAGCTGAGCACTGAAGAATTGATGCTTTTGAACTGTGGTGTTGGAGAAGACTCTTGAGAGTCACTTGGACTGCAAGGAGATCAAACCAGCAATCCTAAAGGAAATCAGTCATGAATATTCATTGGAAGGACTGATGCTAAAGCTGAAAGTACAATAATTTGGCCGTTTGATGTAAACAAATGGCTCATTGGAAAAGACCCTGATGCTAGGAAAGATTGAAGGCCGGAGGAGAAGGGATGGCAGAGGATGAGATGGTTGGATGGCATTGCCGACTTGATGGACATGAGTTTGAGAAAGCTCCAGGAGTTGGTGATGGATAGGGAAGCCTGTTGTGCTGCAGTCCATGGGGTTGCAAAGAGTTGGACATGCCCAAAGAAACACAATGCCAAAGAATGCTCAAACTACCACACAATTACACTCATCTCACATGCTAGTAAAGTAATGCTCAAGATTCTCAAAGCCAGGCTTCAGCAATACGTGAACCGTGAACTTCCAGATGCTCAAGCTGGTTTTAGAAAAGGCAGAGGAACAAGAGATCAAATTGCCAACATCCGCTGGATCATGGAAAAAGCAAGAGAGTTCCAGAGAAACATCTATTTCTGCTTTATTGACTATGCCAAAGCCTTTGACTGTGGATCACAATAAACTGTGGAAAATTCTGAAAGAGATGGGAATACCAGAACACCTGACCTGTCTCTTAAGGAACTTATATGCAGATCAGGAAGCAACAGTTAGAACTGGATATGGAACAACAGACTAGTTCCAAATAGGAAAAGGAGTACTTCAAGGCTGTATATTGTCACCCTGCTTATTTAACTTCTATGCAGAGTACATCATGAGAAACGCTGGGCTGGAAGAAACACAAGCTGGAATCAAGATTGCCGAGAGAAATATCAATAACCTCAGATATGCAGATGACACCACCCTTATGGCAGAAAGTGAAGAGGAACTAAAAAGCCTCTTGATGAAATTGAAAGAGGAGAGTGAAAAAGTTGGCTTAAAGCTCAGCATTCAGAAAATGAAGATCATGGCATCTGGTCCCATCACTTCATGGGAAATAGATGGGGAAACAGTGGAAACAGTGTCAGACTTTATTTTTGGAGGCTCCAAAATCACTGCAGATGGTGACTGCAGCCATGAAACTAAAAGACGCTTACTTCTTGGAAGAAAAGTTATAACGAACCTAGATGGCATATTGAAGAGCAGAGACATTACTTTGCCAACAAAGGTCCATCTAGTCAAGGCTATGGTTTTTCCAGTAGTCATGTATGGATGTGAGAGTTGAACTGTGAAGAAAGCTGAGCCCTGAAGAATTGACGCTTTTGAACTGTGGTGTTGGAGAAGACTCTTGAGAGTCCCCTGGACTGCAAGGAGATCCAACTAGTCCATTCTAAAGGAGATCAGCCCTGGGTGTTCTTTGGAAGGAATGATGGTAAAGCTGAAACTCCAGTACTTTGGCCACCTCATGCGAAGAGTTGACTCATTGGAAAAGACTCTGATGCTGGGAGGGATTGGGGGAGGAGGAAAAGGGGACGACAGAGGGTGAGATGGCTGGATGGCATCACCGGCCTGATGGACATGAATCTGAGTGAACTCCAGGAGTTGGTGATGGACAGGGAGGCCTGGCATGCTGCGATTCATGGGTTCACCAAGAGTCAGACACGACTGAACAACTGAACTGAACTGAACTGAGCAAGTGAACTGAACTGAATAATTTCAAACAGATACCAAGTTAAATAAACAGAATAAATGTTTTTTCTTGTGATGAGAACTTTAAGGATTTACTTTCTTACAAATTTCATATATTGTAAAGCAGGGGTAGTAATAGCCATGTTGTACATTACATCCCTAGTGCTTATGTACCTCACAACTGGAAGTTTGCACTTTGGGACTGCTTTCGTCCATTTCCTACTATCTCTGGTAACCACAAATCTGATCTCTTTTTCTATGAGTTTGTTTCGAAGCATAACTGATCTCCAACACTATGCTAGTTCTTCCTCGGGGGTTGTATCTTTTCCCTTAGGTTTGAATATATTCCTCTTGTTGACTATCAGTTGATCTAAGAAAGAAATGGAAAAAGCCATTCAAGCCACATTTGAGGATTATAACCTGGGTGGTGTTGCTGTTCAGTCTAAGCCACGTCTGACTTTTTGCAACCCCATAGCCCGCAGCATGCCAGGCTTTCCTGTCCTTCACTATCTGCCAGATATAACCTACAGCTATCTCAGAATGCTCTGAGAACTGCCCCACTCATTAGAGGTTATATAAGTTTTTGAGACAAAGGGCTGTACAGCAAAAGTGAATGTAAAAATCGCTCAGTCGTGTCCAGCTCTTTGCGACCCTGTGGACTATACAGTCCATGGAATTCTCCAGGCCAGAATACTGGAGTGGGTAGCCTTTCCCTTCTCTAGGTTATCTTCCCAACCCAGGGATCCAACCCAGGTTTCCCCCATTGCAGGAAGATTCTTTACCAGCTGAGCCACCAGGGAAGCCCAATGATGTATTATTAACAGTTTACACAACCCAGTGCCACGTGACCATTTACAAGATCAAGAACAAATGTTATCTTTAAGGAGGTGTCTTGCTGACGCTGGGAGAATGTTGCTCTTTATGGCTGAGCAGGTATTTTTGCTGATGGGGGATGGCTGGTCAACGCATCATGCGGATACACGAGGCACAGTGCAGGGAGGAAAGAACAAAAGGACAGAGAAGAAATTTTTGTTTATATTTTTCTTGTCTTGCCATTAAATATGAATTTTGTTTCACACTCTGTTGCCTCAATTTGCCTAACTTGCTGCTTTCATCTGTATATACCTGGTAAGTTGTTTATGTTCCTTGACCTTGGAGAAGTGACCTTGTGTAGAAGCTGTCCTGTGTGTCCCAGACACTCACTTGTCTCTGGTCCCCAGAGCTCTATGCTCCAGGTGTGCCCACTATGTGCGCTGCATGGGTACTTCTGTTGTGGTGACCTGACTACTATGGGCAGTCTGGTAAGTGTGGCTGACCCCTATCAAGTAGACTGCCTGGTTCTGCCTTATGCCCAGGCTGCTGGCCACTCCTGGGTGGGGCAGATCATGAGACTGCTGATTGAGGGATCTTAGGGTTCCTGGAACTGGTGTCAGCCCACTGGTGATTGGGGCTGTGTTGTCACCTGGCCAGTTGCTTAGCCTGAGGTATAGTACCAGTGTTAAAAGGTTGCTGGGCTGGGTCAGTGTTAATAAGCTGGCAGGAGACCAGCACCAGTGTTGAGGTGGTAGAATGAGCTTCCTAAATGGATTCCCCTAGTGTCTGTATCCCCAGCGGGTCCTCCAGTTGCCTCATACCTCTCCTGGATCCTCTCCAAACCAATAGGTGGGTCTGATCGAGGTTCCTTTCAAATTATTCCTTCTTCCCTGTATTCTGGAACATATGACATTTTGTATGTGCCCTATAAGAATGGAGTTTCTATTCTCACAGCCATCTGGGTCTTCTGAAAGTAAGGCCTGTTGGTCCAAAGCTGAATACTCTGGGGGCTCATCTTCCTAGTGCTAGAGCCCCTAGCTGGGAGCCTGCTATGGAGTTAAGACCACTCCTTGGAGAAAGCCTCTGCAATTGTGTTTGAGGGTTGCCCACTATAGGCTTTGGGTCTTGACTATACCATCTTTGTCCATCCTACTGATCTTGTGGCTCCTTCTTTTTATCATTAGTTGTGTATCTTTTCTGCTCGACTTCATCAACGGTTGCTTTGCCAATTGTTGTAATTTTAGTATGCCTGTGGGAGGAAGTGAGCTCAGAGTCTTCCATCTGCCCTCTTGGTTACTCCTCTCAAATTGCCTTCATCATCTTGAGTCCAATGTACCCACTGCTAGTGTACAAATCCCAGCTCCTGCATTCATTCATTCATTCAATACATGTTTATTAAGTGGCTACTGATTGTCAGCAACCATACCAAGAATAAGGCTCTGTGTAGAAGCACAAGCCATGATTTATGCCTCTGAGGAGGCATAGCCCACTGGAGAAGGCAGCCACATTAAAAGAAAATTCACAGACAAAATCACTGCAACAAAACTTTTAAATCATGTGCCTGGAGAATGTCAAAACATTAGCGAATACTGCCTGGAGAAATCAGACAAGTCTTCACAGAGGAAGTGACAGTATACATGAATCTTTAAAATATGAAATAAGAATTTTTAATGGCAAAAAGTAAAGAATATAAGGAAGTCCCAGTAGAAAAGCATTCCAGGCAACAGGAACAGCAACTAAAAAACAAATGGGAACATGAAGTCTCTTGACTTGGAAAAGAGTTGAGGACATTCCCCTTGACAAAAATTGACTAATCTAGAAGCTTATGTTCTCATTTATCATTCTGTTACAATCTGGCCCCAAACCTAATGGTTTAATGAATCAATTGCTTTATCTCATGATGTTATGTGTGAGGAATTTAGGCAGGGTTTGGTTGGACAATTCTTCTGTCCACTGTGATGGTGAAAGAGGTCATATAGAGGCATTTGAATGGACTAGTGTGGGGTTCCAAAATGACTTTATTTACCTATATGATGCCTTAAGAGGCATGATTCATTTCAATTAATGGTATTGACCTGAGCACTAATATGTGGCATCTCCAGGATGATGGCATATGGCTGCTTATGGCTCCCAGAGAGAGAGTGCTCCAAAAAATAGACAGTAGAAGACACCAATCTTTTAAGCCTGGACCTAGATACTGATACAAACTCACATTTGCCACACTGTATGGTCAGCTATCACTATGACTGTCCAGAATCAAAATAAGGGGTCATGGACCCTGGTTCTCAATTTTGTCAAAGCATTTTTAGGCAAAGGCAGAGGTCTTAGGGCCTCAGTCAAAGTGAAAAATGTTTCTTCCCTACAGAAACCTACAAGTAGTGAAACAGGAGGGAAGGGGGCATGGCACACTCTAAAAGAATGACATAGCCATGGGACACCACAAAAACTGGTTACAACCAACTAGGTCCTAGATGACTGAACATTCAATGTCCAGTGGACCTTGAGCTTCATTCTATGCTCATTGTAATAGATTAGCTAAATGGCACACCCACAGGCACCATTATAATTCAGAGGCTAACTGAAGGCCAAAGGTCAAAAATTGGGCAGTAGCACAATTCCTGGTAATCCCCACACCTCTCCTGAAACAGCTGGAATAATCCTCCCATTTATTAGCCTATAAAATTACTCAGCCCATAAAAACTAATCATGTCATGTATTGGGGCCTCTCACCTTCAGAGACGCCCAAACTCTGTCTGCAGAGTATGTTTCTCTCTAAATAAATTCACTTCTTAACTATCACTTTGTCTCTCACTGAATTCTTTTAATGATAACATATCAAAAACCTGAGCTTCATTAAGTACTGAGACCAGGTTATTTCAGTTTCTCAGTCATCTGAAACTCTTTGTGACCCCATGGACTACACCATGCCAGGGAAGCTTGCTCAAACTCATGTCAATGTTGGCATCCAACCATCTCATCCTCTGTCATCCACTTTTCCTCCTGCCTTCAATCTTTCCTAGCATCAGGGTCTTTCCCAATGAGTCTGCAGTGATTTCGAAGCCCAAGAAAATCTCTCACTAATTTCTCCAACTATTTCCCATGAAGTGATGGGACTGGATGCCATGATCTTAGTTTTTTGAATGTTGGGTTTTAAGCTAGCTTTTTCACTCTCCTCTTTCACCTTCATCAAGAGGCTCTTTAGTTCCTCTTCACTTCCTGCCATAAGAATGGTGTAATCTGCATTTCTGAGATTTTTGATATTTCTTCTGGCAATCTTGATTCCAGTTTGTACTTCATCAAGCCTAGCATTTAGCATGATGTACTCTGCTTATAAGTTAAATTAGCAGGGTGGCAATATATAGCTTTGATGTACTGCTTTCCTAATTTTGAACTTGTCCATTGCTCTATGCATAGTTCTAACTGTTGCTACTTGACCTGCATACAGGTTTTTCAGGAGGCAGGTAAGGTGGTCTTGTATTCTCATCTCTTTAAGAATTTTCCACAGTTTGTTCTGCTGCAAAGACAGAGACTCCCTTCATCTTCCATATAGACTGCCACCAGGATGCTAATTTCTCTCATTTTCTGCCAGTGCTCCCAGTTTTGAATGTCAAGCTGATGGGAGCACAGCATGTAGGGATGAAGTTGTTTTGTCTCTGACTTCAGGGCCCTTGAGAAGCCAAGTGACTTTCCAGGGGTGAGTTTCTCATCCTGGATCCATTTTCCAGGGGTGAAGGAGCATCCTTATGACATCTCTAGCCATCTTGCCTTGAAGAACTTTTCCATAAGGACTTCCTGGGCAGTCCAGTGGTTAAGACTCTGCACTTCCACTGCAGGAAGCACCTGTCCAATCCCTGATTGGATAAGTAAAATCAAGCATGCCACACAGCAGGGCCAAAGGAAAAAAGAGCTGTTCTGAGATAGCAACAAATGTTGTTGAGTGTGAAGCCAAATCCATGATTCCAGTCTCTGTACCTTGACATTTAATTAAATCTCAGAGACAGAGTTTTGGGTGAAATAGGACAGAATAGCTTTACTGCTTTGCCAAACAAAAGGAGCCAGAGAGAGCTACTGTTCTCAAAATTATGTTTCAACTTGATGGAGACTAGTGAGTTTTATAGCAATTGTTCAAAGAAGGCATGATCAACTCAGGGACATTCATCTGATTGGTTGGTGGTGAAGTAAGTGGGAGTCAGCATCATCAACCTTTTGGCTCCAACCAGTTTGGAGTCTATGTGCTTATGGGCACCATACTATTAATTTCTTCCATTAGGTAAGGGTTTCAGAATCTGCAAAACAGCTCAAAGATATTGTTGTGTGCATCCATTTAGGAAGGAACAAGACCCTACCCCAGGGCTGAAATATTGTTTCTTTTGATTGTTCCTCATTGTTTCTGCATCCCCTTCCTTATTTATCTGTTTAAACCTGCTCCTTGGAACTCAGGAAAGGTGCTGGAGGCTGAACGAAGCCTATTTTATGTATTCAAGGAGGGGGAGACACAGAAAGGCTTCTCTGCCCTGGAGCCCCACAGGGTCCTGGTTGGTACCAAGTGTGGGAGGAATTTAAATTTATCACACAGCTGTTTGCAGGAATTATGGTTAATTAAATGTTTCAACAGTAAAACGTGGCCCCAAACTCCGTTACTCTCTCAAATAGTTTCCTGTACTTCCTGAAGTCTAACTGGGGGTAGTATTGTTAAAGAAAAGTCTGGGGAAGTAAAACTCAACAACAACAACAACAAAAGGCTCAAGAAGTAATACAGTAAAATTACTCTAACAACTTCCTTAGAGGCTTCCTGGGAATCACTGGACTCTGTAGCCAAGGGAGGAATTTACAGAGACAAGAGGGAGGCAGGGCCTATTCTGCCTTCTCTGACAAAGCGGCTCAGTCAATCATTGCTATGGAGGCTGCTTTTGTTTGTTTGCTTTTTGAAATGCTGCACATTGAGATAGCGTGTTCTGGGAGTTTAGAACAGACACACATGCACACAAAGACCTATTAATTTGGCAAAAAGATCACTTTTGGTTTTGCAAGGCTTGGGATTTGTTTACTCTTCCATTTGTTGGTTGACAGTAAGAAGCCCAGTAAGGAGAGTGTTGGCACGCCTTCTGCCTTCCCCAGAAGGACACATGGCAGCCTCCTAAAGGATCTGGCCCAACTCACCCCCTCACCCCCTCCCACCAACACAGCTAGAAGAGCCTAATCCTCTTGTGCTGGGAGCCAGCGTGAGGAACTCCACCCAAAATCGAGCCTCAGGAGACCCCCTGTTTCCGAGCATCTACCCCCAAAACCAGATTCTGCCTACTTTACTGCTTTATGCTCTCACCTACACTTCTGACTTTATGGGGGGCTGTCCCCCACCACCTCTCTTGGAGAAGGAGTTAACTTGCAGCTCCAGTCAATAAAAATTCCTGGGCGTGACAAGAGTGTTTCAACTTACAAACTCCTCTGAAGGTTCTCTAGCCTGTCTGAGCAGGTTCGTCCGGCCACACGTGATTGTTTACAGCCTCCCAACCGTGAGAGGCACAAGATGCTTTAAACTTTCTAAATACAGATTCTTTTGAGAAGTTGGAAAGTTATTAGTATAGTATAGTGGGTTGATTAAAAATTATATTGGTGAAGGGTTTTTCATTTGTTGAGCCAATATTTGCTGCTAAATCTCCATATTCCCTGCCCTTATAATGAATATAACTAGCATATGGGAGAAATAAGTATTAACCTTTGATATTAATCATGTTAAACCTTAGGCTAAGTAAATTCCTTTCTTCATTATAACCCCCTGCATCCTCACCCTATAGGAATGCAACTATATCTTGTGCCTTCAGAGGGTGGCGCCTAGTTTAAGAAAAAATCACCCCTGGAAAAAATAAGTTTTCTGGTTGACTGAGTGTTATCAGAAAGGGCCATAAAATGTCAGCAGGCCTCATAGCCAGAAGATGATGTAAAATCCCTAAGATCTTTGTATACATTTATATGAAGCAACTGATTTTGATAAAGGTCAGGTCTCCTGACCCGGCGTGACTCTATATTCATCCCTTTGTATAACAAAAAGTATATAAGCGAACCTAAAAATAAAGAAAACAGGTCAGTTTCTGGAAAGACTGATTCCCCCGTGTCATTCTTTCTTTCCCCTTCTGGCTGAATTCCCATCTGGAGCATGGATACTCGCCAAGCCTACTAATTTTGCCCTGGCTTCTAAGACCCACACGAGAGGGAGCCCAAGGTGGGGCACCCTCCGCTATTCAAGTGGGTGCAGGTGGCCTACATAGGTGGTGCAAACTCCTTGTCTTGGAGTTTTATTGGTATTTCACGTAAACTGAGTTATTCAGCCTCTTTTCTCCACTAATTTTCCTACTACACTATTCTTTTCTAATCTCTCTTTATATTTCTAATTAAATAGCTTTTTCCTAGGACGCTGATTCCATCTCCCCTTCGAATTACCTGGGATCCACCGGGGCTGGACCCCAGCATTCTTGCTCATATGAAGATCTCCTCCCCCATCACAGAGGTGCCTGGAGAGAGCCCAGGGTCCCTCCACTGGTAGTGCAGGGTTGACCAAGTGTTGGTATCACAGAACAGGGCCCTGTGGTACACCTGCCTTGATGGCCAGTCCAGCTTGTAAGGGTTCCTAGTTCCCTGTCTACACCTTGCTTACTTTGAGTCAGTTGCTTGCTAAGCACTTTACATGCATTATCTCTCCAATTCCTCACTTTGGTCATGAGACAGAGGAGTTGTTATCCTCAATCTGCACTGGCTGAAGCAAAGGGGTTCAATGATTGTCTCAAGTTCATCCACTTTGTAAGTGGTAGCTTTAGGCTTCCCAGGTGCCGCTAGTGGTAAAGAATCTCCCTGAAGATGCAGGAGATTAAGAGACATGAGTTTGATACCTAGGTCAGGAAGATCCTCTGCAGGAGGGCATAGCAACTCAATCTAGTATTCTTTCTTGGAGAATGGCATGGACAGAGGAGCCTGGCGGGTTACAGTTCATGGGGTTGTAAAGAATTGGACATGACTGAACTGACTTACTAAAACAGTCGGTTCAGTTCAGTTCAGTCGCTCTGTCATGTCCGACTCTTTGCGACCCCATGAATCACAGCATACCAGGCCTCCCTGTCCATCACCATCTCCCAGAGTTCACTCAGACTCATGTCCATCGAGTCCGTGATGCCATCCAGCCATCTCATCCTCTGTCGTCCCCTTCTCCTCCTGCCCCCAATCCCTCCCAGCATCAGAGTCTTTTCCAGTGAGTCAACTCTTTGCATGAGGTGGCCAAAGTACTGGAGCTTCAGCTATAGCATTATTCCTTCCAAAGAAATCCCAGGGTTGATCTCCTTCAGAATAGATTGGTTGGATCTCCTTGCAGTCCAAGGGGTCCTCAAGAGTCTTCTCCAACACCACATTTCAAAAGCATCAATTCTTCGGCTCTCAGCCTTCTTCACAGTCCAACTCTCACATTCATACATGACCACAGGAAAAACCATAGCCTTGACTAGATGGACCTTAGTCGGCAAAGTAATGTCTCTGCTTTTGAATATGCTACCTAAGTTGGTCATAACTTTTCTTCCAAGGAGCAAGCGTCTTTTAATTTCATGGCTGCAATCACCATCTGCAGTGATTTTGGAGCCCACCAAAATAACGTCTGACACTGTTTCCACTGTTTCCCCATCTATTTCCCATGAAGTGATGGGACCAGATGCCTTGATCTTCATTTTCTGAATGTTGAGCTTTAAGCCAACTTTTTCACTCTCCTCTTTCACTTTCATCAAGAGGCTTTTTAGTTCATCTTCACTTTCTGCCATAAGGGTGGTGTCATCTGCATATCTGAGGTTATTGATATTTCTCCCGGCAATCTTGATTCCAGTGTTTCTTCCAGTCCAGCGTTTCTCATGATGTACTCTGCATAGAAGTTAAATAAGCAGGGTGACAATATACAGCCTTGACGTACTCCTTTTCCTATTTGGAACCAGTCTGTTGTTCCATGTCCAGTTCTAACTGTTGCTTCCTGACCTGCATACAGATTTCTCAAGAGGCAGGTTAGGAGGTCTCTTATTCCCATCTCTCTCAGAATTTTCCACAGTTTATTGTGATCCACACAGTCAAAGGCTTTGGCATAGTCAATAAAGCAGAAATAGATGTTTTTCTGGAACTCTCTTGCTTTTTCCATGACCCAGCGGATGTTGGCAATTTGATCTCTGGTTCCTCTGTCTTTTCTAAAACCAGCTTGAACATCTGGAAGTTCACGGTTCACATATTGCTAAAGTCTGGCTTGGAGAATTTTGAGCATTATTTTACTAGCATGTGAGATGAGTGCAATTGTGCGGTAGTTTGAGCATTCTTTTGCATTGCCTTTCTTTGGTGTTGGAATGAAAACTGACCTTTTCCAGTCCTGTGACCACTGCTGAGTTTTCCAAATTTGCTGGCATACTGAGTGCAACACTTTCACAGCATCATCTTTCAGGATTTGAAACAGCTCAACTGGAATTCCATCACCTCCACTAGCTTTGTTCCTAGTGATGCTTTCTAAAGCCCACTTGACTTCACTTTCCAGGATGTCTGGCTCTAGATTAGTGATCACATCATCATGATTATCTGGGTCACAAAGATCTTTTTTGTACAGTTCTTCCGTGTATTCTTACCACCTCTTCTTAATATCTTCGGCTTCTGTTAGGTCCATACGTTTTCTGTCCTTTATCGAGCCCATCTTTGCATGGAATGTTCCCTTGGTATCTCTAATTTTCTTGAAGAGATCTCTAGTCTTTCCCATTCTGTTATTTTCCTCTATTTCTTTGCATTGATCACTCAAGAAGGCTTTCTTATCTCTTCTTGCTATTCTTTGGAACTCTGCATTCAGATGCTTATATCTTTCCTTTTCTCCTTTGCTTTTCACTTCTCTTCCTTTCACAGCTATTTGTAAGGCCTCCCCAGACAGCCATTTTGCTTTTTTGCATTTCTTTTCCATGGGGATGGTCTTGATCCCTGTCTCCTGTACAGTGTCACGAACCTCATTCCATAGTTCATCAGGCACTCTATCTATCAGATCTAGGCCCTTAAATCTATTTCTCACTTCTACTGTATAATCATAAGGGATTTGATTTAGGTCATACCTGAATAATCTAGCGATTTTCCATACTTTCTTCAATTGAAGTCTGAACTTGGCAATAAGTAGTTCATGATCTGAGCCACAGTCAGCTCCCGGTCATGTTTTTGTTGATTGTATAGAGCTTCTCCATCTTTGGCTGCAAAGAATATAATCAATCTGATTTCTGTGTTGACCATCTGGTGATGTCCATGTGTAGAGTCTTCTCTTGTGTTGTTGGAAGAGGGTGTTTGCCATGACCAGTGCATTTTCTTGGCAAAACTCTATTAGTCTTTGCCCTGCTTCATTCCTCATTCCAAGGCCAAATTTGCCTGTTACTCCAGGTGTTTCTTGACTTCCTACTTTTGCATTCCAGTCCCCTATAATGAAAAGAACGTCTTTTTGGGGGTGTTCTAAAAGATCTTATTGGTCTTTATAAAACCGTTCAACTTCAGTTTCTTCAGTGTTACTGATTGGGGCATAGACTTGGATAACTGTGATATTGAATGGTTTGCCTTGGAGACGAACAGAGATCATTCTGTCATTTTTGAGATTGCATCCAAGTACTGCATTTCAGACTCTTTTGTTGACCATGATGGCTACTCCATTTCTTCTGAGGGATTCCTGCCCACAGTAGTAGATGTAATGGTCATCTGAGTTAAATTCATCCATTCCAGTCCATTTTAGTTCACTGATTCCTAGAATGTCGACGTTCACCCTTGCCATCTCTTGTTTGACCACTTCCAATTTGTCTTGATTCATGGACCTGACATTCCAGGTTCCTATGCAATATTGCTCTTTACAGCATCAGATCTTGCTTCTATCACCAGTCACATCCACAAATGGGTATTGTTTTTGCTTTGGCTCCATCCCTTCATTCTTTCTGGAGTTATTTCTCCACTGATCTCCAGTAGCATATTGGGCACCTAATGACCTGGGGAATTCCTCTTTTGGTATCCTATCATTTTGCCTAATACAACAGTATTAGGATATAAAGAAGAGCAGTTGAACCCAAAGTCACATTTTTAACTATCAGTCACTCTGTTCTCTTCCTGGTTTTAATAATCTTTAAGCCCTGGTCTTCAAGTTCCAGTGTTTCCTATCTCTAGAAGTGAAATTTGCTCCTTGGACCTCTGGTAAAAAGCCATGTTGGACTTCTCTGATCTAAAATATAGGTACATGTTAAATCCTGTATTTGTTTTTAAGGGTTGGCATAACAAAGTGTCACAAACTTGGGGCTTAAATCATAGAAACTTATTTTCCCACAGTCCTTAACTCAGTGTATCTGCAAAGACATTATTTCTACATTAAGTCTGGATTCTGAGATTCTGGGTAGACATGAATTTTAGAGGGACATTATTCTGCCCATAATACAACTTGTTATGATTTAAAGTATTGTTGTTGTTCAATCACTCAGTCGTGTCTGACTTTTTGCAACCCCATGGACTGAAGCATGCCAGGCTGCCCTGTCCTTGATTATCTCCCAAAGTTCACTCTAACTCATATCCATTGAGTCAGTGATGGCATCCAGCCATCTCATCTTCTGTCACCCCGTTCTCCTCTTGACCTCAATCTTTCCCAGCATCATGGTCTTTTCCAAAGAGCCAACTCTTCCGTTTAAAGTGTATACCCCTGAAAACTCTGCTCAAGTCTTAACCATTAGTATCCTAGATTGTGATGCTATTTGGAAATAAGGTCACTGCAGATGTGCCAGAGTCCAGTGGGCCCTTAATCCAATGTGACTAGTGTCCTTCTACAAAGGAGAAATTTGGACACAAACAAGTAGAGAGGGAAGACAATGTGAAGAGATGAGGAGAAGATGGCCATTCACAGTCTTGTGAGAGAGACCTGAAACAGATCCTCCCCTCCGACTCTTTAGAAGGAACCAAGATTTTGGACTTCTAGCCTGTGGGACCGTGAGACAATATACCCTTTTGGTAAAGCCACTCAATCTGTGGTGCTTGGTTATGGCAACCTAGGAAACTAATACAGAAAGAATCAGCCAAAGAGCCAGAAAGGGGCTTGGGGAGGGCCACCAATGAAACAGAGATGTCCAGGTCTTTCTGTATGCAGGGATACACCAGCCCTAAAAAGCCCAATACAGGGTCTACTATGGCCCTAGGCTCCCCAGTGGTAAAGAATCCACCTGCCAGTGCAGGAGACACAGGAAATGCAGGTTTGATCCCTGGGTCAGGAAGATCCTCTGGAGTAGAAAATGGCAACCCAGTCCAGTATTCTTGCCTGGAAAATTACACTGACAGAGGAGCCATGCAGGCTACAGTCTGTGGGGTCACAAAGAGTCAGACATGATGAGATCAAAGAAGTTCAACACAGTTTTTGCAGGAGGTCCTTGGATTGCAGTCTAGTGCTAGAGAAAAACTAATGCAGACTCCAAGAACTATAACACAATTATGCTTTTCCCTGAGCTCCTCAGATTCTTAAATTATTGACCAGAACTAATGATGAGTGTGGTTTCCATTCAATCATTCATCCTTTCATTTAGTCAACAAGTATGTGTTTGGTGTCTCACTCTGTGCCAGGCATAGGGCAATGCCCTTGGGGTTCTACAGTGGACTCGGGGGATCTTATTATGGTCTAGTGGGAGAAACAGACAAGGAAAGAGAAAAAAAAAACCAGTACAAAGGTGCCAAGTGATGCTCAGTGATGGGACTAAACACAGAGCATAAGGGAAGGACCTAGAACATAGGTAAGCACCTGGCCTGCTATCAGGGTGGTGACATCAAACCCAAACCTAAAAGGATGAATAGGTATTATTTTTCAGGTTCATCAAGGGGATAAAGGGAGATTGCAGCAAGAGAAGAATTCACGCAGACACGAGGGGGAATGGTACATACTTGACGTGGCAGTGAATTCAGTTTGTCCAAACTGTGACAAGAGAAGTGGTGAGAATACAGGAGCCGGATCATGAGTCTCCTCTTCTCAGGAAGATTTCGGCTTTATCCTGACAGTGAAGAGGAATCACTCAGCAGGGGAATGACAGGTCAGATCTGAGCTTCATTATGATGACCCGCTGGCCTCAGTGGGGAGAGTGGCTGAGAGGGGACAGGACTGTGGGTGGAGGACTTCCCATGCCTCACTCCATTGTCCCCAGCTTACTTCCCCATGCCTCTCACCTTGCTGGCCATTCTCCCTGCCCTGGGCTGGAGCCAGGAAGGCTGTGGGAGTTACCACGACTCTAAGGATAAGAGGATGAGGTGGTTGGATGGCATCAGCGACTCAATGGCTATGAGTTTGGGTAAACCCTGGGAGCTCGTGATGGACAGGGAGGCTTGGCGTGCTGCAGTCCAACAAAGAGTTGGACACGACTAAGCGACTGAACTGAACTGAAGGATAAGTAAATCCTCAGCTAGAAGTCAGAAGACTTCCAGGTCAGGGTTTCTTTGGTTCCGGAACTGGGAAAGGCTGATCTCACAGATGCCAGGACTTTAATACCTGCAGCTGCCTAGGGCAGAGGCTGATTCATTGATACATAACAGCTCAATTAACTCTGCAGGTGGAGTATTTTGGATGGAAATCAATCTGTATTGCCTCAGCTCAGTCTCTTCTCCTGTCCTTGGTTTCACTATCTCTAAAGTGTAAGAGTTAGAGGAGGCTAACTTTAAGGCTACTTCTGAAGTCTTATACAACGTAACAATTATGATGGGAAGGCTAATGTTGCTCTTATGCTGTGCCCTAGCTTAATAAACAGAGTAATGCTGCTGGGAACAAACTGGAATTTGCATTTTTGAGCCCCTACGATGTTTCTTTTCTGACATCTATTACGTTCCTCAGCAAAGCTTTTTCTGGGCTATCATATTAACCTAATTTATCACATATTGCTACCGAGTTCATATAAGCATCTGTTTAAATCTCTTTACTAGGACCTTGGTTGTTTACTGTCATACATCTTGCATAAAGAATAATGCCTAGCACATAATAGCTTCTCAGTAAATGTGTGTTGAATGAATTCTGAGCAAGGCATTATCATTGCTGGATATGGGGACAGGCTCAGAAAGGCAACATTGCTCAAGGCTGCACAGACAGTGAATTTAGAGCAGAGGACCTGGATTCAAGTCCAGGTCTGGATGGCAAACTCTACAATGTATCCCTTCCATTGCAAGGTCGTTTCTTACCCTATTCAAGTAGCCCTTAGTATTCTTTAACACAACCTCTTAATTTTCAAGAAAAGAAAAGGGACAAATCTGGGGTTAGGTGTGCGCATTTGGTTCCATAAATATGTATCATAGCAGAATGAATATGGTAATAAGGAGAAACATTTTTAAAACTCTGAAGCTCATTATCACCTTCCTTTGACAGTCCGGCACAAGCACTTGTCAATTCTCACTTAACACTTCTTTCATTTTCTCCTTTCTACTCAGTGCAGGAGAAAGTGTCTATTATTGCAAGAGGGAATCATTGACTCCATTTCTTTCTCCTTGAAGATGGAATAAAGCACTCAGTTTCGAAGAACTCCCTTAAGCGATTAGTATCATTTTGTGTAGTGCTTCTAGAGTCTTGGATGGCAAACTTCTGAAAGCTGGAGGGACCCCTTGAACTTTCGATTCTCTATTTCAAAAGAAATGAAAGAGACTGCAACTTAATTCTTCACTAATAAAACATGATCTAGCTCTGGTTCGTAGATTGTGGAGAAAAATACCATTCTCCACTAAATATACTGCAATTTTATGCATAATTCTTCATCCATATCCCCTGAACTCCATTTTTCCTATCTGAGATTGGGTGAAAGAATAGAATCTTGAATGCAGAGTAGTACCCTCATCCAACTTGGTAACTTGATGGCTAGGCATCCTCTGGGATTGGCATGGTCTGAGGACATTGTGATTGGCCCAGGCTAGAAGCCCTGTGAGACAGTCCAAAGCTCAGACATCAGCTGTAGATTTCCTACGTGGAGAGGCCCAATCTCTGTGGTTTTGGCTGAGAAAATGAAATGCTATTTTAATTAATTGGCAGGAGGTATAGTAGATTAGTTGGAATTATATATGATGGAATATTACTCAGCCATAAAAGGAAATGAAATTGGATCATTTGTACAGACGTGGGTGAACTTAAGACTGTTTTACAGAGTGAAGTAAGTCAGAAAGAGAAAAAGCAAATACTGTATTTTGATGTATATATGTGGAGTCTATAAAAATGGTATAGTTGATCTTATTTGCAAAACAGAAATAGAGACACAGACTAGAGAACAAATGTATGGTCACCAAGGGTTTAAAGGGAGGGGGTAAGATGAACTAGGAGACTGTGACTGACACATACACGCTACTGATACTATGTGCCAAACAGATAACTAATGAGAACCTGCTGTGCAGCTCGGGGAACTTTACTCCATGCTCTCTCGACCTAAATGGGAAGGACATCGGAAAACAAGGGATATGTATACTGCTGTTGTTCAGTTGCTCAGTTGTGTCTGACTCTTTGCAACCCCATGGACTGCAGCCCTCTAGGCTTCCCTGTCCTTCACTGTCTCCCAGAGTTTGCTCAGACTCATGTCCACTGAATCAGTGATGCCATCCAACCATCTCATCCTCTGCCATCCCCTTCTCCTCCTGCCTTCAACCTTTTCCAGCTTTAGGGTCTTTTCAAACGAGTTGGCTCTTAGCATCAGGTGGGCAAAGTATGTGAGCTTCGGCTTCAGCATTAATCCTTCCAATGAATATTCAGGGTTGATTCCCTTTAGGATTGACTGGTTTGATCTCCTTGATCAAAAATATACATATACCTGATTCACTTTGCTGCGCAGTAGAAACACATTATAAAGCAGTTATACTCCAATGAAACTGATTTTAAAAGAAAATAAATAAAATTACAGTTGAACTTATTTATTTGTCAGATCGTTCAAAAGATTCTGCAGTAGGCAGCTTCTGAATTGACTCTGAGTGGTTCACAACTTTTTGGGGTTTTGCTGCATGTATAATCCCCTCCCCTTGGGTGTAGTCTGGACCTGACACAGTGACTCACTTCTAACTGACACAATATGGCAAGAATGATGGGATACCACTTCGTTTTGGATGTGGTGATAAAAAATTGTGACTTCCAACTTACTGGCTTTCTCCATCCTAATACGTCTGTCTCTCTCTGGCTCTTCTCTTGTGAAGCAAGCTGGCCAAGGAGAGGTCCAGGTTGCAACACAACTGAGGTAGCCACTATTCAAGAGCCAGCGAGTAACTGAGGGCTTCATCTCAATGGCCCACAAAGAACTGAATCCTGACTAAAGCAAAGTGAGTGAGTCTAGAAAAGGTTCCTCCTGCTCTCAAGCCTTTAAGATGACTTAGATGGCCTTTCCCAACACCTTGATTGCAGCCTGTGAGTATGACACCTAAAAGAACCAACTAAGCTGTGTGTAGATGCATGACCCTCAGAAAATGTGGGATAATAAATGTTGTTGAGAGTCACTCAGTTTGAGGATAGTCTGTTATGTGGCAAAAGATAGCTAATACAGGCACTTTTTACCTGAAGGAATCACCCAAAGAACTGTTGGAATCACTGAGAGTTCAGTAAACCCAATGAATGGTAAACATATATTTAGTAAAAATTGGAATTAAAAATACTGAAACTCCAGTACTTTGGCCACCTCATGTGAAGAGTTGACTCACTGGAAAAGACTCTGATGCTGCGAGTGATTGGGGGCAGGAGGAGAAGGGGACGACTGAGGATGAGATGGCTGGATGGCATCACTGACTCGATGGACGTGAGTCTGGGTGAACTCTGGGAGTTGGTGATGGACAGGGAAGCCTGGCATGCTGCTATTCATGGGGTCGCAAAGAGTCGGACATGACTGAGTGACTGAACTGAACAGAACTGAATCAGAAAATATCTGATTAACCATAGCTAAAAGAATAAAATACTTAAATATAATTTCAGCAGGCAATATGCAAAGGTTATCTGTAGGAAACAACAGAATACTTTTGGAAATATAAACTAATATGTGAGTCATCAGCACATAAATCATATATCTCTATGAAAAGACTAAAGATCCTAAAGTAGAATTATGTATTAAGTAGCTTTATAGTAGAACATATTTTCTTTCAAAGTCATAACAGATTGTCTATTTAAATAAAAAAGATTAATTCAAATTTACCTTGTAAAAAATAAGTTTGTAAAAATAGCAGAGAAGTTTTTTGAAAACAGAAGTCCATTGTGGAAGAACTAGTCTAATCAGAAATTAAAATTCTATAAAGCTACAGAAATTGAAAGGGTATGATTCTGACCCAGGCCTGAACAACCAAATGAAAGGAACAAAATCTACATATCAGACATGTAATCCCTAAATCAGAACAATTTTGGAGTTATTTGATAAATTTATCGAAATATTCAGAACAAGGGCTTCCCTGATAGGTCAGTTGGTAAAGAATCCACCTGCAATGCAGGAGACCCCAGTTTGATTCCTGGGTTGGGAAGATCCACTGGAGAAGGGATAGGCTACCCACTCCAGTATTCTGACCTGGAGTATTCCATGGACTGTATAGTCCATGGGGTTGCAAAGAGTCAGACACGACTGAGCAACTTTCACTTTCATTAAGACCAAAGTGCATATAAATTAAAATAATGAACAAGTAAAAGACATCTTTTTTAATGTTGTAAATGTGTTGTTAATAAATCATACTTTTAGGAAACATGGAATAGGATTGTTATCAATAAAAGCAGATAGCCTAAACAAATCAATAGGAGATGCATTTGGACATCTATAGATGAATGAGAAAATAATCTCTCTCCTTTAGCAGAAAGGCATTTGCTTAAAAAGCAATATGAAGATGTTCCAACTTGGCAGTCATCTGAGTCATAAAAAATTGAAATCATCACAATGAAATCTCATTGCTTAAATATCAAATTTGCAAAGATTTTTTTTTGAAATGTCAGAATGTAATGCTTTCAAGTGTACTAAAAAATGGAAAAAAATCTCATGCATTGCTAATGTTTGTGTAAACTGATGTAACCCCTTGGGAAAGCAATCCAGTAAGATGAATCATAAATTTTATAAATATACCTAATATTTGATGTGATAGTTCCATTTCTGAATGTATCCTTAAAAAGAGACTATATATAAACATATTCATCTCAGCATTATTTATAATTGCAAAAATTTTGAAAGACTTTAAATGTCAAGAAAGAAGGTTGATTACATATATTCTTTAATTTTTAGCCATAAATTGATATTTGAATGTGAATATTATATCATGAAATTTTTTTCTTCATAAATGGGGCTTAACTAAAGTAGAACATGCAATTGCCCATATGTTAGACATGTATACATTCAGTTCAGTTCAGTTCAATAGCTCAGTAATGTCCAACTCTTTGTGATCCCATGAATCACAGCATGCCAGGCCTCCCTGTCCATCACCATCTCCCGGAGTTCACCCAAACTCATGTCCATCAAGTCAGTGATGCCATCCAGCCATCTCATCCTCTGTAGTCCCCTTCTCCTCCTGCCCCCAATCCCTCCCAGCATCAGGGTCTTTTCCAATGAATCAACTCTTCCCATGAGGTGGCCAGAGTATTGGAGTTTCAGCTTTAGCATCATTCCTTCCAATGAATACCCAGGGCTGATCTCCTTCAGAAAGGACTGGATGGATCTCTTTGCAGTCCAAGGGACTCCCAAGAGTCTTCTCCAACACCACACTTCAAAAGCATCAATTCTTTGGTGCTCAGCTTTCTTCACAGTCCAACTCTCACATCCATACATGACTACTGGAAAACCCATAGCCTTGACTAGATGGACATTTGTTGACAAAGTAATGTCTCTGCTTTTCAATATGCTATCTAGGTTGGTCATAACTTTCCTTCCAAGGAGTAAGCGTCTTTTAATTTCATGGCAGAAATCACCATCTGCAGTGATTTTTGGAGCCCCCCAAAATAAAGTCTGACACTGTTTTCACTATTTCCCCATCTATTTCCCATGAAGTGATGGGACCAGATGCCATGATCTTAGTTTTCTGAATGCTGAGCTTTAAGCCAACTTTTTCACTCTCCTCTTGCACTTTCATCAAGAAGCTTTTTAGCTCCTCTTCACTTTCTGCCATAAGGGCGGTGTCATCTGTATATCTGAGGTTATTGATATTTCTCCCGGCAATCTTGATTCCAGCTTGTGTTTCTTCCAGCCCAGCGTTTCTCATGATGTATTCTGCACATAAGTTAAATAAGCAGGGTGACAATATACAGCCTCGATGTACTCCTTTTTATTTGGAACCAGTCTGTTGTTCCATGTCCACTTCTAACTGTTGCTTCCTGACCTCATATAGGTTTCTCAAGAGGCGGGTCAGGTGGTCTGGTATTCCCATCTCTTTCAGAATTTTCCACAGTTTACTGTGATCAACACAGTCAAAAGCTTTGGCGTCGTGAATAAAGCAGAAATTGACATTTTTCTTGAACTCTCTTGCTTTTTCCATGATCCAGCCAATGTTGGCAATTTGAGCTCTGGTTCCTCTGCTTTTTCTAAAACCAGCTTGACATCTGGAATTTCATGGTTCACGTATTGCTGAAGTCTGACTTGGAGAATTTTGAGCATTACTTTGCTAGCATGTGAGATGAGTGCAATTGTGCGGTAGTTTGAGCATTCTTTGGCATTGCCTTTCTTTGGGATTGGAATGAAAACTGATCTTTTCCAGGCCTGTGGCCACTGCTGAGTTTTCCAAATTTGCTGGCATATTGAGTGCAGCACTTTCACAGCATCATCTTGCAGGATTTGAAATAGCTCAACTGGAATTCCGTCACCTCCACTAGAGTATAGCTATTAGTATTTGCTACATTTCTCAAGCATAGATTGTAAAGTATTTATTAAAATAACAAAAATTAGCAGCTTTGCATGCTTTATTCCTGGAATGGGCTAAGGTTTCATAGTTAAATATCCACATGCCTATCACACAGGTACTCATAACATGGTAGCATCTGGAGCTCACAGATGAGAAAACCAGCACCAAGATATCAGAACATACATTCAAGGTCAGACATCTGCTGGCAGAAGACTGAGATTTGAAACTTATCTCCCTCAAAGGAAAGCCCACACTCTTAATCTATGTCTTTGAGTCTATGTCTTTAGAAGAAGTTAAAGAAAATATGTACTCAAATAATAATAATGACTATCTTTGAGTGATGTTACCAGATTTGAGGAGAGTCAAGAGGACCTTCCCTTAAGGGTCTCATATCTTGTTAAGGACACAAAGAAGAATCTGAGGTCTTAACCATGACAAAAATAAGTTTATTGGAGAAAGAACTGAAAGAGCACCTCAAGGGAGAGTTGGATCATGCTGAGAGAGGCACTGGCACCAGAATGATGAGGTAGGGGATTTTCAAGACAGGGCTTTTACATATTCATCTAGGTGGTCGTGGACTGAGAGTTTTGATTGACAGTTGCAAGTTACATAACAGCAGGCTCTATTGTGTATGTCTTTCCCATAATTCAGTCTGTTCTAATCAAATGTAAGTATATATGGAATATTAATGAACCCTTAATGGGCCTCCCACTGCCTAAGGTCACTTGAGCTGTGCATGAAGGACACCTGAGCCCAGAGTTGGAGCCACTCCTGTAGACAGTTTGTATCCACTGTGCAAATAGCTGGGAGTTAGAAAAGTCTCTGTGGTTATTTTGTAGGATATCTGGGAGCTCCCCTGGGCCAATTAGGGCATGTCTCAGGTTGGATTTAGAGATCAGTTTGAATCCTAAATTCCTACCTAACAGTGATAGGACTATGAGTGAGTTTTCTATTATTAATAACAATTACTATCATACAATCATCCTCTTTAATATCTTATCTTCTTGTATTTTCTAA
The DNA here is from genome assembly GCF_016772045.2 of Ovis aries. Lineage (NCBI taxonomy): Eukaryota > Metazoa > Chordata > Mammalia > Artiodactyla > Bovidae > Ovis > Ovis aries. The sequence goes on from NC_056059.1 coordinate 107,097,616, forward strand.
GTTGTATTTAATGAAAGCGTATTCTTTGTTAATTATTTTGTGTTATGGGAAAATAAGAAAAAGTCAGTCATACGTGATTATTTTTGCAATGGATTTCTTTGGTATAGATTTGAAAAGTAACAAGGGTGTGTAACTTACTCTAATAAGTTGATAGAAGTACAGAGGTTTACATGGTAATTTGGGGGGTCAGATGTGGCATGACAATTCTCTCTACACGGATTCCTCTCATGCCTCACTTCTCTTGTCTATTTCCATAAATGGAAAATGAAATGGTTGAAATAGATTATTTCTAGGCTACCTTCCAATTCCATTATCCCAGGATTCAAATATTGTCATTTAAATGCTAATATTTATCTTCCCTAATAGAAGTTCATTTTTGTGCCCCAATAATCACATATCTAGTTTTATACAATAAAAGTATACGGTTTTAAAAAATTCTGGAGTTTCCTAGGCAAAAATGCTTTCCTTTATGTTTTCTATAAAGCAAAAATTCCATCACAGGGAATTCCCTGGCAGTCCAGTGTTTAGGACTTGCGCTTTCACTGCCAAGGGCCAGAATTCAATTCCTGATCAGGGAACCAAGATCCCACAAGCTGCAGGGCCAAAAAAAAAAAAGAAAGAAAGACAATTTCATCACATAAAGAGCTGTATCCCAGAGTGTTAACTCATCTTTCCTTCCATTTCAAATGCTAGTCTGGGAGCTACCTGCTGGATTCTCCTTTTCCAGCCTTATTGAGTAGCTGTGCTACCAAGATGGATTTCAGGGACTTCTAGGATGTGGTCGCTCTCTGTCTGGTCAATATACAAGCACATAGCTTCTACCAGGGACCACAACCTGTCCTAGGTGCATGGGCTAGAGAGCTTTTTCAAGTATGGGTTAAACATTTCCGTGAATTTCCTGTCTCTGAAATTTCCTCACTGTTCAGTTTTGTTTTGCTTTCTGTTTTGATCCTGACACACCTCCCTTGGAATTGAATGGATGGTGCTTCTAATCCCAAGTCTGTTATTTTATCAGTTGTTTGCATCCCTAAATGTCACAGAGCAATCTTCATTTATGCAAGATTTTCATGAAAGCTTACTGTTATTGTTTAGTCACTAAGTCGTGTCACTCTTTGTGACCCTATGGACTGTAGCCCACGGTGTCCTCTGTCCATAGAATTTTCCATTCAGGAGTACAGGAGTGGGTTGCTATTCCTCCTACAGGGGATCTTCCCAACCTAGGGATTGAACCCATGTCTTCTGCATTGCAGGCAGATTCTTTACCACTGAGCCACTAGGGAAGCCGATAAAGCTTACAGACTATTTATAAGCAGTTTGGATTTGTGTCTCCTATATTTACTTAATGCTATCAGGCAGCAACTCAGCTTTGAAGAAATAAATCCACGTCAATAACCTTAAATTAACTACCTCTTTGACATTTGATAGGCTCTTTTCCACTACATTATTACTGTGAGTTTAAGGAATTTCCTTTCATCTTTCTAGAATTACTAAAAATGGAGCTTTCAATAAAATAGAAGCCCTAATGCAGTCAGTTATCCTCTGTTATGCCTGTTTCTGGAAAGAGTGTGCATAAAATACCAAGTGGTAGAGTAATGGATCAGAAGCTAGTTCAAAAGGGAAACTTTTAAGTTCTGTTTTGGACATGCTTAGTTCAACATCCTTGTGAGAAAATCCAATGTAAAAGTTGAATGGACAGTCTGGACCTCTAAATATAAATCTGGAGCCATCAGCAGATGGTTTTTGAAATGTGTAGTTGATGAGATTACCTAGAAGATAATATGTGCATGCTCAGTCACTCAGTCATGTCCAACTCTTTGCAGCCCCGTGGACTCCTCTCTACATGGGATTTCCTATGCAAGAATATTGGAGTGCATTGCTATTTTCTCCTCCAGGGGATCTTCCCAACCCAGGGATCAAAGCTGCATCTCCTGTGGCTCCAGCTTTGGCAGACAGATGCTTTACCACTGAGCCAATGGGAAGCCCTTGAAGAAAATATACAAAGAGAAAAATACCCAGAAAAAAATTTTTTTTCAGAAACAAACAGTACTCAACTATGGGACGGTGCTGGAAAATACATCAAACACAAGCATAGAAAGGGCAATGAGAAAGTGAGAAATAAGTATGTCACAGTCTCCAAGGAAAGACAATATTTTTAGGGAATTTGGTTAATTGCATTAGCTATAGAGAAATCAAGCAAAATGAAGATTTTAAAATGTTTCTCAGATTTTGCCACATTGTTATTAACAAAGTCTGTGGTGGAAAATAATTGTTCTTTCCCTCAAAGAGTTACTGCTCTTCGCTGGAAACCGTTCACTTCTGCTTTTTTGTGAAAAATCTCCTTTCCTTCCTCCTCAGCCTAGATGGTTACTCTGGGTGATGTTCCCTAGTGTAACGTCATCCCATGTCCTGGCCACAGTTGTTTGAATCAAGGAAGAACACCTGATCCAAAACTTGTCAATAAGAATACTTAGCTGGCAATTGGAAACTAAAGGAATATACGAGCTAAGCTTGAGTGATACTTTGAATTGAGAAGTGAACCAAGGAAAAAGTGTTAACTTGTGGCCATTTTTGCTCTATCCAGACTATAGAAAAGAAAAAAACTGTCTGCAGCAAGAATGCATGATGGTGTATGAGACTGTAGGTCCAATTTTTCCAAATTCCTAGCTCCATTCTGGCCTTAGTTTCCACAAACCTGTGCCATTTTCACCTCAGTTATTTCAAGTATAACTGTGTTATTAATACCAATAATATTTCTAAAAATAGATGAGTGCATACTATGGTAGTGAAGAAATATTACGAAACAGTTACATACTACTTTATCTGAAAATCCTCACAATAACCCTATTACTAACTCATCACAACAGGGGAAGTGAGACATGTAGAGGTCAAGCAACTTGTCTAAAGCCGTGGAGCCAGTGGGTGTCAGGGTGAGGACTTAACACGCATGTTCTATATGCACATTTCATACTTTGAACCATCACATCATACGTTCACCACAAGCAGTATTATAAGTAACAGATGCTCAAAACTGGCAGAGAAGTGGGTATTGGAAACAATCACAACATATTTATTCTGGACTAGGAAGCTTGCCATTCTTGTTGTACTGTAGTGAACTAACTGGATAATCTATTATCTGTTGACTTTTGATTTTGGATGTGAGCATTAAGACTAAAGCTTAAAAGCACTTTATCTGGTTGTTATACTGTGTGTGTGTGGTTATAGTCTATAAGACGATAGTCTATAAGATACCAAAGGAGAAACATTCTCAAATTCAAGCTGTTCTACCTTAAAGCCAAAAAAAAAAAAAAAAAGAGAGAGAGAGAGAGAGAGAGTATCAGGACAGGAACACAAATTTGTTAATGTTCCTAGAGATCTGAGAGCCCAGGTAACTGTGTATAATAATGGACATATGAATTAGGGATCTCTGGAAGGTGTCAGATGACTTGAGACAATTTGAACCAGCATGCCTCCCCAAAGGACTTCTGCTTATGTCCTTTATCTTGTGGGACTAATGCGTTAAACTCTTTCTAAGGTGGTGAGAAAGTACTCAGTTATAATGTGATTCAAAGCAAGGCAATATTCTACAGTAGATGATAAAGATTTCCAATAAAGGTTTATACGCAAGAGAAATCCTCCCAGTGAACAGAATTAGATGTAGCCAAATGGCTGATCACAAATCTCACTCCCTGGTCGAAGAGGTAATTCAGAAAAGTCATCTCCAAGAGCTCCATCCATCCTTTCAATGATTCTTACTATGTTTATCCAACTGAATATGATTTGTGGTCTGGATCAATGATCCACACATGCTTCATCAACTTTCCTCCTTGTTTTTCCTGGTAAAGTTTATTGCCGCTATCCTGCTTTTTCTCCAGTATTGTATACTAATATGTTTGAGAATCCACAGAACAGACTAGTTAAAAGTGTTGATTCTGAAGCAAAAATGTAAGGATCAAAGTCCAGGATCTATCATGGATTAGCTGCACAAACGTGGGTAAATTAGCTAACATTTTGATGTCTTACTTTGCTCACATGACAATACAGATAATGTGGATCAGAACTTGGTAGCTTATGACATTATTTTTAGATACCAAATCTAAAACATTCCTTGGTGTTCATTGAGGAATTCACATTTATTAAGTTCCTACCGTGAACCAAATCTTGAGCTAAACAACAAACCAAACACTGCTTTAATGCAGATGTAAGCTAGTGAGGAAGATAGATATGAATCATATAATTTTACAAAAAATAGGGAGGAGGGGGAAGAAAGCTGCAATTCTGAGAGTTGATACTAAGATCCACAGTGGGAAGATTTTTGGTCATTTAAGGTAGGGAAGTTTTGAAAATATGTGTATTGATAGAATATATGATTGTAGCCAAGAAGGAAGGGCCAGTGAACAACCATTGCTTCATCTGCTGAGTTCTACAACATTCTGGGCCTTTCTTTTCTGAAATCTGAACCCTCCTTCCCTCAATTCTATCTGCATGATTATCATAAAAGATTCTGTGTAATTACAAAATGTGAGCTCAAACCTTGGACAGGAGAAGTCAGTTCATAAATTGGTGTCTCCCTTAAATGAGGCCAATTGAAAAGATATTCAGGAAGATGAAATCCATCCAAGAAATGACATTTAGATCTGGCTACTCTTTTGAGCTGGAGTAATACAACACAGAGGATATTGATTGCTGCTGTTTTTCTGTTAGTTTGTTTGTCTTCTGTTTTGCAGACTTAGGAACAGAGACAATCAGTTTGTAACAAGACGGTAGAAGAAAATGTGTGGAGAGGCCCAAGGGTGAGACCCAAAGAGATCAAGATGTGATTCCAGGGATGGTTCTGTGAGATATGCTACACCCTAATTGTAACTTTCCTTTTGACTCAGTTATTGTGTTATTCAATTTGGGTTTCTACTGCTTGGCCACTAAATTATAGAATCCTAACCAATCCTCAATAAGAGCAATTTCAGTGAAGTGTTAGGATTGGGAATCAGACTATAAAGTGAATCAAGAGTAACCTGAAGCCAAAGAAGAATAGCATGAATAGGGAACATTTTCAAGTAACGTACAACTGAGGCTGTGCAAGTGACACCAGGGCAGAGCTAGTGTCTAAGAAATATTAGAGACAGCCCACCAGGCTTCTCTGACCATGGAATTCTTGAGACAAGAAAACAAGTGGATAGCCATTCTCTCCTCCAGGGGATCTTTCTAATTTAGGAATCAAACCCAGATCTCCTACATTGCAGGGGGATTCTTTACCATCTGAGCCACCAGGGAAGTCCAGAGATAGCTAGTGACCCCCAAACAAAGCTGTTCCCCTTCAGTGATGTAGACTTGGTACTGTGCGGCAGCTTCCCTGCAAGGATGAGCTATGGGTCTGTTTCCTTTTGCTTGTATTATTTTGTTGTGTTAAATTAATAGTGAAGACCCAAGAGCATGCTTGAATACTGATGAGAAGTATATTAGTTCTGCTTTCCTGCATAACAAGTCGATCTAAAACTTAAATGACTTAAAACAGTATTTTTGTTTGTTTGTTTTGTTTTACACTCCTGGTTCTGTAGTTTGGCAATCTGGGTTGTGTTCAGATTCGGCTAGTCTGGGCTGGTCTTCCTCACAGATGAGAGGTCAGCAGGCAAATGCTGGTTTTCTTGATCTGGGTATTATAAGGTGGCCACATTTCATGTGTGCAGGTTGGCTTGCCGCCATCTAGGTTGAGAAGACAATTGGACTACATGCCTTTTATCATCTAATAGGCTTGTCCAAGCTTGTCACACTCAGGATTCTAAGGGAGGGAAGAGGGCAAACCCTAATGTTTAAGCAGTTTTCAAATCTTGTCTCATATTTGCTATAGTTTTTTGACCAAAGAAGGCAAATGGCCAAGAGTGGAGACAGAGCTAACATTGAAGGGCATTTCCAGAAGGTGTGCATTGAGGGAGACTTGCAAAATCAGAACCACTATTGATCAATCCACCACAAGAGGAACAGCAAGTGAATATAAAAGAATGAAATGGGATAAGCGTCTGTGAAGACTACATATAGCTTTCAGGCCCATTATAGCTATAAAATTGAAGACAGATTTGCTAGGAGTTCAACAATTTAAAAAGCAGAATTTGGGGGGAATTTTAAATAAAATGCTGGTGGCCAATGCGATATTACATTTTCCTGGACTTCAATCGTGTGTTTCTCATAGAAGGATTATAGAGCTGTAAAAAGAAGACTTTCTTTTCAGAAATTGGGACAGCCCACTGCCAGCAGTGTGCTCTGCTCCACTTGCTAATTACTGTCATGCTAACAGAGGTTAAATATTTATGAAGAATTGCTTCTGTCTCCCAATCTAATTTTTAAACTCAGATTCTCTAATCTCATTGCGATGTTAATAACCCCTGTTTTCTCCCTCCCCTTTAGGTTTTTTGGCAAGAGTCAAAGATCCCTCAGCTCTCATATGTTTGGTAAAGAATGGCATGTTGGTGGGCATGAATACTGCTTAAAGAGTGTTGCCAAGAATTGGGAGTGGAAGAAATTGACAAGAAACTATTTTTAATTCAAGCGAAAAATTGATGTGTGCAGAATAAGCAATGCTGGAAACGGACCTTGCAGTTACCCGTGGCACTAGTGCTCCGCCTTTCCTCAGCGCTGTGACCTTGGACAAACTAACGCCTCCGAGACTTGGTTTCCTCATCACTAAAATGAAGATGATTTTTTCTCTTTTTAAATATCTGACTCCATGAATACGCTTCCAAGGCATCTGTGACAAATTACCACTAACTTAATGGCTTAAACAACACATTTTTTTTTAAAAATTTTATGGTTCTGAAGGCCAGAAGTCTAAACTAGATTGGCAGCGGAGGTTCCGTCTGGAGGTTCTAGGAGAGGATCCATTCCCCTCCCTTTTCCAGCTTCTAGAGGCTGTCCACATACCTTGGCTCATCTTCACCGTCCCCCTCCAGCCTCTACTTTCATCACCTCGTCTGCTTCTCCATCTCTGACCCTCCTGCCTCTTAAGGACCTTTGAGGTTATAGTGGACCCATCTGGGTAATTCAGAAAACATTCCCATTTTAAGATCTTTAACTTAATCACATCAGCCAAGTCTCTCTGGCCACGTAGAATAACATTCATAAATTTGTGGGATTAGGACGCAGACATCTTTACAGGGCATTGTTCTGCCTGCTGCTATTCTTGTAGTTGTTGTAAAGATGGCATAACCTTGTGAAGCACTGAGCAAATGCTGTCAGATGCCAGTGAACAAACGCTGCTGCCTCTGACTTCTCCCCCTTGTCTCGCTGCTGTTGACTGAATCCTCATATACCTCAAGGAAAATGTCCCAGCTCCCTAGCACTGCCTGTAATGTGCCCAGAAACTCATTCTGACCCTAAGTGTTTGAGCTAAAGCTCCAAACACTCAAAATTAACTGTATCCCAACAACCCCCTTTCTATGCTGCATCAGGCCTCCATGCTTTTGTTCAAATTACCTCTCCCTTCCACCCACAGAATAATCTTTGCACCTTTATTAGGGTGTGTGTGTGTGTGTGTGTGTGTTAGTCACACAGTCATCTCTGATTCTTTGTGACCCCATGAACTATAGCCCACCAGGTTTCTCTACCCATGGGATTTTCCAGGCAAGAATACTGGAATGGGTTGTCATGCCCTCTTCTGGGGGATCTTCCTGACCCAGGGATTGAATCCAGGTCTCCTGCATTGCAGGCGGTTCCATTAAATTACATTCCCTTTAGAGGATATAGGGGATATGATTCCATTAAATTCTATAAAACTCAATTCAGGCATTTACCTTCTTCAGAAAGTCATCCCTGAGCCCTTGCCTGGCCTGATCCTTCTTCCCCAACCTGGCTAGAAGCTTCCTCTGAGCCCTACCTACTCTGGGCTCTTGCCATTCTCTTTATCATGGGGCTTACCACACTGTCTTATGATTATTTCATAGATATCATTTCCTCACCGGACGGCGTCATCGTGATGGTGATGCCATCTCTGCATCCTAAGTGCATTTCAATATTTGGTGCACCATTTTGTCCTCAGATTTGTTATCATAAACACCCTCCAGGCAGTGGATGATCTGCGTTGCTTTCCAAGCTGCTTAGACAAACAGTAACAATGCCAGCTAATGGCAGAGGCCACATTAAGGATCTGTACAGACATGCTGAGCTCTTTAGTACTGAGATGAAAAACCTGAGCCACTAAAGCCAGCGACATATAACATAGGGATTCTGAAGATGTTGGCTTAGAGGCAAACTCACCTTCAGAGTCATCTGGAGGGTAGATGGTTTTAGACAACAGTTTGAGTGAAACTCTATACACTAACAAGAAGTGTTGGGATTTAGCAAACAATAAGCCCTACTTTCCAGATGGACAATCTTCACTCCAATACTTTGGCCACCTGTTGTGAAGAGATGACTTACTGGAAAATACCCTGATGCTGGGAAAGATTGAAGGCAGGAGGAGAAGGGGGCAACAGAGGATGAGATGATTGGGTGGCATCACCCACCCAATGGACATGAGTTTGAGCAAACTCTGGGAGATTGTAAAGGACAGGGAAGCCTGGTGTGCTGCAGTCCATGGGGTCACAAAGAGTCAGATGCCACTGAGCTACTGAAAAACCACAGCAAAGTCCTGCTGTCCAGATGGGCAAGCTTTGCCTTCCAGGTGCCAATAGCTCTACTGAGGAAGATAAAATTGCACACATTAAAATGGCAAGGAAGGCAGCTCAAGTGAACAAATTATACAGAATTGATGGTCAGTGCCTGAAAACAGTCCAGCTACACTCAGCTTTAGAAACTTCCAGATAAGAGTTTGAATCCTATTTCTACCACTTGCTCAATATAGGACCATAAAGGACTCTCATCACTCTCTGATGGATGATAGAAAACATTGGAGCTGTTCATTTCCTATGTGGCAGGTGTCCTTCTCACTGCCCTACCTGGGGTGACTGACTTAATCCTCAGTTCCACTCTACTGTGGACTTCCCTGGTGGCTCAGACGGTAATGTGTCTGCCTACAATGCAGGAGACCCAGGTTCGATCCTTGGCTGGGAAGATGCCCTGGAGAAGGAAATGACAACCCCCTCCAGTACTCTTGCCTGGAAAATTCCATGGACGGAGGAGCCCGGTAGGCTACAGTTCGTGGGGTCGCAAAGAGTCAGATGTGACTGAGCGACTTCATTCCACTCTATGAGATTCTGTTCCTCTTCATTTACAGGAGAGGGAAACTGAGGCACAAAACGATCCTATTATGTCCTCGAAGCCCTGACGCAAGCATGGGGGGGAGCAGGAACATTACCTTAATGCTCTAGGCTCATGCCATCCCTCTGTGTTGTGCGCATCCGACCACTTCTCAGAGATGTTGCAGAGGCTGAACAAGTCACTGGATGTGGAAGAGGTCTTGAGTTCTGGGACCCACCCCAATGCAGAGACTGATCCCATTTCCCTCCTTCCACCCCTTCCTCTCAATCTTTCTTTAGGTTGATAGCCTTCGGATTTGTTCTGATCTGAAATATACATAATGATGTGCATGATTTGCAAGCCTGGTAATGGTTGTGACAAATCGAGTGAAATCAGAAAGATTGAATGACTCAGTGGTAACAGCTGAACACATTTATTTACATAGTTAGCCACTCATGTTTCCAACAGTATTTCTAGCTGCACTTCTTTTCCCAGATTTCCCCAGACTATTCCAAAGCCTTGTAAATCTGCTAAGTTAGTTCACTCCCTGGCCCGTTCAGTCACCATTCCTTAGGTGCTTATTTCCTACCTTCCACATTCCAGGTGCCAGGGATTTGGTCTCAACAAGACAGACAAGGTTCTGGCTCTCACATAACTGGCTTTCATGTAGGGTGTCTGCAGACAGTATACAAGTTGCAGCTAAATCCTCTGGAGAAGGAAATGGCAACCCACTCCAGGATCCTTACTGGGAAGTCCCATGGACAGAGGAGCCTGGTGGGCTATGGTCCATAGGGGTCACAAAAGAGTCAGACACGACTCAGCCACTGAGCACAAACAGGGTAAGTTCAGATCAGGGCACTGATAGGAAGACAATACAATTTTAAAAAAATCGTACAGAAAATGGCCCGTGTGAGCATCTGTATATTAGAGGCAGAGGTGAGTGAGCCTTTCACAGGAAGTGACTCTGAAGCTGAAATCCACATGGTGAGAAGGATGCCCAAGGTTGGGGTGTTTGAGGCACAGCTGGAAAACCAGGGAGCAAGGGAGAGGGAGGTCACACAGAGGTCAGAGAGGAAGGCAGGACCCAGATTAGTGAGGTCTTGGCAGCCAGGTCAGCAGAGCAGTGTTGTGATCAGAAGAGCAAGTTTAAAATCTCCCTCTGGCTTTTGCATAGATAGTGGATGATGGCAGTGTAATGAGAGGTGGGGGGAGGAGATGCAGGTATCAGCTAGGAGGCTATTCTTACGCCCACATGAGAAATGGAGCCTGGAGTGGGTATGGAAGCAATGTTTTGACACATAGCACCTACCATTTACAAGCGATCTTTTGTTAGAGGGCACAAGCCTCCACTTGGAATGGTAAATCTGTCCAATCGGAAACCACATCAGATGCTTCTTTCTATCCTCATAAAAGCATCAGTCAAGAGTGAAAACTAAAAATTTATCCTCAGATCAATTTTCTACTTCAATCTCAAAAGCTCAGCTTTCTACTTCAGCAGACCTTTAGATGCTAGGCTCTGCAAGACGTGGACATTGTGAGCCAAAGCAGAAGCACAAATGAAAAAATCCAGTGTAAAATGCATTGCCACTGTGTTATTTCTCCGTCCTCACCAGAGCAGAGCATGACACACTGACTTTAGAGATTAACTTTTGGTGATCTGACCAAAGCACATTCATTTCTACCGTTCTCTCTTTCCCACCCATGGGACTGATTTTTTAAAAATTAATTAATTGATTTGTTATTTGTTGGGTTGCACTGGCTTGTCTTTGCTGCACATGGGCTTTCTTTAGTTGAGACAAGCAGGGGCTACTTTCGTTGCAAGCCTTGGGCTTCTCATTGCTGTGGCTTCTCTTGCGCAGAGCACGGGCTCTAGGCACACCAGCTTCAGCAGTTGCAGCACATGGGCTCAGTAGCTACAGAGCCTGGGTTTAGTTGCTCCATGGCAGGTAGAATCTTCCTGGACCAGGGATCGAACTCCATGTCACCTGCATTAACAGGTAGATTCCCATCCACTGTGCCACTGCCACCAGGGAAGACCGGGATTGACTTGTAATGTTACATTTGAGGAGCATCTCCACCCTCTATTCCTAAAGTACCTACTACCCCTCTATGTGTGTCACTGAGGTCTCAGCTTTGGAGACATTGCTCCTTCTGCGGGTTTCATCTCATCATCACAAAATATGTTGGTCATTCTAACCTTTATTCAAGGGGCAAAAAGGCAAATGTCCTTCTGGGACTATTTGAGTGCGTGTGTGTGTGTGTGTGTGTGTGTGTGTGTGTGTGTGTAAGGAGGAGGCGTAATTTTCAACCCATAGGCATAGGGATGGGAGACACAGCGATGACGAGAGCTCTTGAACCTGTGTATACACCATGCTTTGTCTCTACCGCAAATAGAAGGTGCTGCCTTTTATAAGTTCTAACATATTTTTAACGCATAGTAATGATGTTTTGTGGAATAAAATTCAGATGCATTTTGTACTTTTAATAATACATGACAGTCATATTTTTTCAGTTCTCGGATACTAAATTTATAAGTATTTTTCTCTGGAAGTGACAAGAGACTTTAAAGAAGGCCCTTGTGGCTCAGCTGGTAAAGAATCTGCCTGCAATGTGGAAGACCTGGGTTTGATCTCTGGGTTGGGAAGATCCCCTGGAGAAGGGAAAGGTTACCCATTCCAGTATTCTGGCCTGGAGAGTTCCATGGACTGTATAGTCCTTGGGGTCACAAATGGTCAGACACGACTGAGCGACTTTCACTTTTTACACTCCAAAAGATGAATATTCTCTGAGATACAGGCTGAAGATTCAGGCATGGGTTCTTGGGCTACCGGACAGCTGACTCTGTGAGGCAGGGCTGCCCCTGATGCTGTCTTGTGCTTCTGACGTTGCTGAGCACAAGCTCTGGGACCTCATGGGAACTAAAGCAAAATCACATTCCTGAGGAGGGTTCACACACTCTGTGCACTAGACTTGGGATACTGACGCAACTTACTCTCCGAATTACCCCAATGAAGGAGGTGTTTATGTGAAGAGGATTATAGGAATGATGGGAATCTTCACTTTACAAATGAAGGAACAGGTCCAGAGGAACCTGGAGCTCAGCAAGATTAAGCAACCTTTGCAAGTTCATGGTATCTTAGAGGCAGAGCCCAGTTGTTGCTGTCGTTGTTGTTCAGTTGCTCAGTGGTGTCGGACTCTTTGTGACCCCATGGACAGCAGCAAGCCAGGCTTCCCTGTCCCTCACTATCTTCCAGAGCTTGCTCAAACCCATGTCCATTGAGTCCTTGATGCCATCCAAGCATCTCATCCTCTGTTGTCCTGTTCTCCTCCTGCTTTCAATCTTTCCCAGCATCAGGGTCTTTATTGGCTCGTCACATCAGGAGGCCAGAATATTGGAGCTTCAGCATCAGTCCTTCCAGTGAATATTCAGGGTTAATTTCCTTTAAGACTGACTACACTTAAACTCAAAAATGTGAGTCAGAAGATCTCAGTAACACCTCATGCTGTTTCAAATAGAAGTGTGTCAAAAAAATGAATGAATGACTCATCTTCCAAAGCTGAGTCCCAGACATCTCAGAAATCTCTACGTTTGTAGCTGGGACCTGGACCCATATGTGGGGCTTCATGCTAGCCTGAGAAAAGATGGAGATGCAGGCAGAGGAGGGGAGGAGGAAGTGTGGGGTGCTATTTGTTTCTCTAATAGCCCTGTGACACCAATATTTAATTCTCTCACTGAGGACATTTCCCATTGTGTCAGCAGAGCCAAGGAAATTGCTCATTGCAGAGAAGGGCCATATTTATGCTTCTATTAGGGAAAGAGCAGAGTGATGCTGTTCTCTGAGACTGTTGGTGCCCTCTCTCCACAGAGAGCCGATAGCAACGCTGTTGCTCACTTATCCATCCCCTCATCCCTCCTCCCCTGCCCTGCATGGCAGGCAGCTGGTACTCCCTTTGTGCTTAGTCGCTCAGTCACAGCTGACTCTGCAATCCCACGGACTGTAGCCCACCAGGCTCCACTGTCCATGGGATTTTCCCATCAAGAATACTGGAGTGGGTAGCCGTTCCCTTCTCTAGGGGATTTTCCTGATCTAGGGATTGGACCTGCATCTCCTGCATCGCAGGCAGAGTTTTTACCACTGAGCCGCCAGAGGATACTCCCCTTGCCCTGCTTCAAATAAAGAGCACAGTCAGCTGTCCACATCTTCCTGGTGTGCCCTGTGTAAGTTACTTTCCATCTCTGAGCTTATTTTTTTTAATCTGTAAAATAAGAAAATCAATCTTATATAATATTGTGGGTTTTTGAGAATTAAATATGATGAGTGGTAAAATGTCAAGTAGTAAGTTCACTGCGCTACGGAAGCACCTCATAGATCTGATTGATTTTGTCACAGGCACTGGTCAGTAGCGACATGAAGGTAAAAGCATGGGCTTGGAGACAGCTCCACCCAAGACACAGACTTCAGTCTGTCACTTACCAGATATGTGACAGTGTCACAGCTCTGAAAGTTGTCCTTTGCCCTGAAGGAGCCATATCATGGCCATTTCTTACAGGTAGAACCCTCCACTTTCCTCTGTGAGAAATGCTTGCCCCTTTACTGGTGGGCCCAGGTCCTCACTATGTCAATACTCAGGGTCCAGCATGGGGTCAGGTGGACCCAGGCCTGCTCCAACCTGTGGGTCATCAGATATTGGAGTTGCTATACTTTCTCTTATGACTGAAGCCTTATCAAAGCAGCAGCCCCTCTCCCAGAGGCCGAAGCCTTGTCCTGCTCTTACCATCTGGGGATACTTACTGGTTGGCTAGTGGGTGCCCCCCACAGGGATCATTGAGATGGACAATACATAGCACCTACCCACAAGAAGATAAGATTTTAGAGGAGAGACAAAGAAAGGACAAATAGCAATCATTTGTGTCAATGTTTACTGCAGGCCAGGGACACTATGGGCTTCTCTGGTGGCTCAGACAGTAAGAATCTGTTTGCAATGCAGGAGACCTGGCTGGGTTCGATCCCTGGGTCAAGAAGATCCCCTGGAGGAGGGCATGGCAACCTACTCCAGTATTCTTGCCTGGAGAATCCCCAAGGACAGAGGAGCCCGGTGACTACAGTCCACAGGGGCAGAGAGTCAAACACGACTGAGCATACACACAGGTATACTATAGCACTTTCCTTATTGCCAGTTCAGAGACAAGACTTATTTTTATAACACAAATGTTTTCCAGCACAATTGATATATCAGGGAACAGTCTGAGCATAATGCAAATTTTATATTTGCTTAGCAAAATTTTGTCTACAATAAACTTTGATAAACAAAGAAAACTTCAGCCATGTGAACAGAGACATATGAAGATACATAAGATGAACACACAACAAACCTCAGACACCTGCAAACTGTCCAGCCCATCATGTGTGCCCCAAGCCACACTCTCCATCCACATCCTGTGCTGCGACTTTCCGTTCAGTATTATACCTCCCCTTCCCCACTTCTCCATTACTCACAGTATACAAGCTTCAGTCTTCTTCAAGGTCAAGGGCAATCCTTGCTGATGTATTTTATTTTTTATCTTCTTTCCCTGTGTCAAACAGTGACACCCTTTTTATTAATTTCCCACATTTTTTTTTTTTACGTGTCAGTCAGTGATGAAGTTTTGGAGTTCTATGCCAATAATTCCATTTTTCCCTTGAGCCCTGTGGCTTTTATTGCAAGAGTGTGCATAGGGCAATGATTTTTAGGGACTTGTAAGTCACATTACAACAAAACTAGCTGTACATAATTTCACTTAATTTAGCCTAATAGTAGCAGGTGGGTCTATGTCAATATTTACTCAGTTCAGTTCAGTCGCTCAGTCTCATTCGACTCTTTGTGACCTCATGGACAGCAGCACGCCAGGCCTCCCTGTCCATCACCAACTCGAGAGCTTGCTCATGGAGTTGCTCATGTCCATCGAGTCAGTGATGCTATCCAACCATCTCATCCTCTCTAGTCCCCTTCTCCTCCCGCCTTCAATCATTCCTAGCATGTGGGTCTTTTCCAATGAGTTAGTGCTTCACATCAGGTGGCCAAAGTATTGGAGTTTCAGCTTCAACATCAGTCCTTCCAATTAATATTCAAGACTGATTTCCTTTAGGATGGACTGATGGATCTTCTTGCAGTCCAAGGGGCTCTCAAGAGTCTTCTCCAATACCACAATTCAAAAGCATCAGTTCTTCAGTGTGCAGCTTTCTTTATAGTCTAACTCTTACATCCATATGTGACTACTGGGAAAACTGTAGCTCTGACTAGACAGACCTTTGTTGGCAAAGTGATGTCTTGGCTTTTTAATATGCTGTCTAGGTCGGTCATAGCTTTTTTTCCAGGGTGCAAGCGTCTTTTATTTTCATGGCTGTAGTCATAATCTACAGTATTTACTAGGTAGACATTATTTTCATCAATAACAGATAATGATTAATCCAGGTTTCCATCTACTACTTCGTAAAGCTGAAATGAAAACTCAGGTTCATCAGATTCCCAAGCGTGGCTCTTAGCCCTAGTGTTTCCAGAATTGAAGAATTCTACTTCCTTATTACTTAAGAGATACTCAGTACCAGAATCAGCTTTCGCAGAGCATTTGAAGATGTCCAACTAAAATTTTCAGAGCTTGGATGCTATCCAGGGGAATGTAAAGCATGACACAGTCCAGCGCTTCTGTTTAAAAGTTTATCACATCTGAGAGAACAGAAAACAGGTCTCTCACCTGCAAGAACAGAGGTATTCATTAGTTTCCTCCCACAAGGGGGTTCACGGTGATGTGGACACTGCCAGGTTCGCAAATACAGAATGAAGCAGACGTCTTCCCAGCCTCACTCTGCTTAGGGTTCAATGGAGAAGGCAGAGGAGGAGACACGTCCAGGGAGCCAGGTTTCCTGGATGCTGAGAAACAGAGCATTCTAAACTGGAGGGCGTGCTGGGTAAGGTCAAAGACTTCGGGGAACCCCTGTAAAATGGATGTCAAAATGGGAGCTCTGAAGGGCCAGGCTAGGGATAGAAGCCAGGTATAGATCTTTGGATTGAGGAATGAGGGAGATGTGAAAAATAGAGGCAGGCAGTCAAAAGAAACCCTTTGGGAAAGTTTCACTAAAAAGCAAGGAAGTGTTAATAGGTGGGCATGAGACTTCTGGATCTTGTATTAAAATGAGGCGAAATGAGCCTGCATAAATGCCAAAGCAAAGGAGGAGATTGACGTCTACATTGAAGGCAAGTGATGAATGGAAGGGACCAGCCCCCACACCCTAAAGTTGTCTTCCCATCCTTCCCCATCCCCTGGGCAGGGTTGTTCAGACCATTTTTTCCCTGACCACACCCCTGTGCCCTACCCCCAGCAGCCAGCATCCTTTGGAGTTACCAGGCTTGCAGTCCTGTGTCTTGTGTGATTCTGGCAGTCTGGCTGGCTGACCAACCAGGTAGGACAGGTCCACACAAAGCCACTGGCCTCACACTAACTTCTTATCCTAATCTGCTCTATGGGCACCTGAAACTATGAGAGGGTGTTAGGGGAGCTGAGGACCACTCCAGGGAGCCCTGTAAGCTGACCATGAGTGTGACTGCTGAAGGCTGGGCTCCCTAGGTGGGGACCAATTCTCCTTCTTTCTTCCCCTCTTGCTCCTGCCATCCACTTCTGCTGTTGCAGAAGCTGATGTCTGCAAATATCTGGCTGAAGCGAAAGCTGGGATTCCATCTCAATGCTTGTAGCAATATCAGGCAAAATGGGGCAGAGCTTTAGAGTAAAAAATAAAAGGCTTGAATCCTGATTACCCTGCTTTGAGAGTGAAGGTCCTGAAGTACATGTTTCCCAAAGTATAAACTTAATGCCTCTGTGGATATACATGGCAATTTTATGGCACATACATGATGATTTTTCAGTTGAAGCTGAAATTCACATGAATACAGTTAAACATATTAAAGTGAATAATTCAGTAGGGTTTTTTTTTAGTATATTAATAATGTCACACAACCATCAACTCTCTCTAGTTTCAAAGCTTTTCATAATCTTATAAAAACATTCTATACCCAGCATTTAACTTACATGCAGAGTATATCATGTGAAATGCCAGGCTGGATGAAGCACAAGCTGGAAACAAGATTGCCAGGAGAAATATCAATAATCTCAGATACACAGATGACACCACCCCTATGGCAGAAAGTGAAGAATTAAAGAGCCTCTTGATGAAAGTGAAAGATGAGAGTGAAACAGTTGGCTTAAAACACAATATTAAAATAACTAAGATGGCAGCTGGTCCCATCACTTCATGGCATATAGATGGGGTAATAATGGAAACAGTGACAAACTTTATTTTGGGGGGCTCCAAAACACTGCAGATGGTGACTGCAGCAATGAAATGAAAAGACGCTTGCTTCTTGGAAGAAAAGCTGTGACCAACCTAGGCAGCATATTAAAAAGCAGAGACATCACTTTGCCAACAAAGATCCATCTAATCAAGGCCATGGTTTTTCCAGTAGTCATGTATGGATGTGAAAGTTGGACTATAAAAAAGGCTGAGCACTGAAAAATTGATGCTTTTGAACTGTGGTGTTGGAGAAGACTCTTGAGAGACCCTTGGAAAGGAAGGAAATCAAACCAGTCAGTTCTAAAATCCTGAATATTCATTGAAAGGACTGATGCTGAAGCTGAAGCTTCAATACTTTGGCCACTTGATTTGAAGAACTGACTCATTGGAAAAGCCCCTGATTCTGGGCAAGATTGAAGGCAGGAGGAGAAGGGGACAACAGAGGATGAGATGGTTATATGGCATCACCGACTCGATGGACAGGAGTTTGAGCAAACTCAGGGAGTTGGTGATAGGGAGGCCTGGTGTGCTGCAGTCTGTGGGGTCTCAAAGAGTTGCACATGACTAATTGACTGAACTGAACTGATAGCCAGCAAATAATCATTCCTGATTTCTGCCATCCCCTGGTAAATGTTTATCGATTTTCTCTCTCTGCAGATTTGCTCATTCTGGATAATTCATATAAAAAGAATCATACAATATGTGGCTTACTGGATCTGCCTTCTTTCACTTAGGGCTTCCCGGTGACTCAGAGGTAAAGAATCTTCCTGACAGTTCAGGAGACTTGGGTTCAATCTCTGGTTTGGGAAGATCCCCTGAAGAAGGAAGTATTCTTGCCTGGGAAATCCCATGGACAGAGGAGCCTGGCAAGCTACAGCCCATGGTGTTGCAAGAGTCAGACCCCACTTAGTGACGAAACAACACAACTGTCTTTCACTTAGCATAACGTTTTGAGGTCCACTCAAGTTGTAACACATATCAGAACTTCTTTTATTTGTCTGGCCTAACAATATTCCTTTTTATACATATACCAAATTATTTATTCATTTATCATTGGTGGACATTTGAGTTGTTTCTATTTGGTGCTATTATGAATAACCCTAAATGTTCATATACAAGTGTCTGTATGGATATGTTTTCATTCTTTTAGCAGGTATATATCTAGGAGTGAAATTGTTGGGTAACAATTTTAATAATTGCATATATATTTATTTTCTGTATATCATATGTATACATGTGTGTATATATCAGTTCAGTTCAGTCGCTCAGTCATGTCTGATTCCTTGTGACCCCATGGACTGCAACATGCTAGTCTTCCCTGTCCATCACCAACTTTCAGAGATTGGTCAAGCTCGTGTCCATTGAGTCAGTGATGCCATCCAACCATCTCATTCTCTGTTGTCCCCTTTTCGTCCTGCCTCCAATCTTTCCCAGCATCAGGGTCTTTTCCAATGAGTCACCTGTTCACATCAAGTAGCCAAAATATTGGAGCTTCAGCTTCAGCATCAGTCCTTCCAATGAATATTCAGGACTGACTTGCTTTAGGATTGACTGATTGGATCTCCTTGGAGTCCAAGGGACCCTCAAAAGTCTTCTCCAATACCACAGTTCAAAAGCATCAAATTCTTCAGTGTATATATATATAAATATTTCCCAAATAAGTCCTTTATTACCTGCACAGTCTGAAACAAATGTGCCCACCACTTGTACTTTATTTGTACCTGACATTTTTAAAATTTATTTTGATTACTTATTTTATGTGTATCATATATATATATGCATACATAAGTATATATTATCTGAAGTCAAGGGCTTATTTATATTATATATTCACAAATATAAAAATGCATGTAAATATATATTTCATATAAAGTTATATAAATATATATTTTTCATATAAAGTTATATAAAATATATACATTTCATATAAAATTATATAAAATATATACATTTCATATAAAATTATGTGAAAATTATATATATATATATATATATATATATGTATATATAAACAGGAAGCCCTTGACTTTAGGGCTTCCTGTTTATCTATGGCAGAGGAACCAGAGATCAAATTGCCACCATCTGCTGAATCATGGAAAAAGCAAGAGAGTTTCAGAAAAACATCTATTTCTGCTTTATTGACTATGCCAAAGCCTTTGACTGTGTGGGTCACAATAAACTGTAGAAAATACTGAAAGAGATGAGAATTACAGACCACCTGACCTGCCTCTTAAGAAACCAATATGCAGGTCAGGAAGCAACAGTTAGAACTGGACATGGAACAACAGACTGGTTCCAAATAAGAAAAGGAGTATGCCAAGGCTGTATATTGTCACCCTGCTTATTTAACTTCTATGCAGAGCACATCATGAGAAACGCTGGACTGGGAGAAGCACAAGCTGGAATCAAGATTGCTGGGAGAAAGATCAACAACCTCAGATATGCAGATGACACCACCCTTATGGCAGAAAGTGAAGAGGAACTAAAAAGCCTCTTGATGAAAGTGAAAGAGGAGAGTGAAAAAGTTGGCTTAAAGCTCAACATTCAGAAAACTAAGATCATGACATCCAGTCCCATCACTTCATGGGAAATAGATGGGAAACAGTGGAAACAGTGTCAGACTTTATTTTTCGGGGCTCCAAAATCACTGCAGATGGTGATTGCAGCCATGAAATTAAAAGATGCTTACTCCTTGGAAGAAAAGGAGTAACATTATAAACATTATATCAAAAGGAGAGACATTACTTTGCCAACAAAGGTCCGTCTAGTCAAGGCTATGGTTTCTCCTGTGGTCATGTATGGATGTGAGAGTTGGACTGTGAAGAAAGTTGAGCACCGAAGAATTGATGCTTTTGAAGTGTGGTGTTGGAGAAGACTCGTGAGAGTCCCTTGGACTGCAAGGAGATCCAACCAGTCCGTTTTGAAGGAGTTCAGCCCTGGGATTTCTTTGGCAGGAATGATGCTAAAGCTGAAACTCCAGTACTTTGGCCACCTGATGCAAAGAGTTGACTCATTGGAAAAGACTCTGATGCTGGGAGGGATTGGGGGCAGGAGGAGAAGGGGACGACAGAGGATGAGATGGCTGGGTGGCATCACGGACTCAATGGACGTGAGTCTGAGTGAACTCAGGGAGTTGGTGATGGACAGGGAGGCCTGGCGTGCTGCGATTCATGGGGTCGCAAAGAGTTGGACGCGACTGAGTGACTGAGCTGAACTGAACTGAATATAAGTAAGCCCTTGACTTCAGACATGTATATTCATAAATACATATTATATATTATACATATAATACACATAAATAAAGAGATTAACAAATATATATATGATAAATAAATACGTAATTATTGAAATCAGTGTGCAACCTTATATTTATATTTGTATAACAGTTCTTCCCTGGTGACTCAGATGGTAAAGAATCTGCCTGTTATGAAAGATCCCTGGATGAGAACAATCCGCTGGAAAAGAGAATGGATACCCACTCCAGTATTCTTGCCTGGAGAATCCCATGGACAGAAGCATCTGGTGGCTATAGTCTATGGAGTTGCAAAGGGTCCCACACACCTGAGCAACTAACACTTTCACTTTCATGGGTAATATATGTATCAGTTCAGTTCAGTCGCTCAGTCGTGTCCGACTCTTTGCGACATATATATATATATAACAGTAAGTCCTTGACTTTATATATGTGAATTGTTTCTCAAGACAGCTCTAAGCAATTAATATCAATTTTAAAAATATCAGGTACAAATAAAGTATGAGTGATGGGTGCATGTGTTTTAGACTGTGCAGGCAAAATAGGACCTATTTGAGAAGTACTTAGGCTAACAGCTTAAATGAAGAGGCTCATTCTCTTAATCCTTTAAATGGGACATAGTAACAACGTCATGGGTGTTTATAAGGTTGAAATCCAATGAGAAATGTGAAAGCTCCCCAGTCTTCTCAGCTTAGGGGTACAGGTGGATTTCATAAATGTATTGATTTAACTTTGCAGCATAATCATATGACCTCAATTCCCTTTAAAGTGCCCCCTCCATTGCGGTATTCTTTCTGGGAACTTTTGAGCCACTCACATCCAGGATCAAGGCCAGCCCTGCCCGCTCCTCCTGGTGTGTGTTCCACAGCACCTGCTTTGCTGGCCCAAGAAGTTAGCATGCCCAGCTAAGGATGCTTCCTCCAGGGCATCTCAAACCTACAAAACCCTTGGGATTTCAGCGGGTTGGTGCAGATCCTGGATCCCCAGTATGCCTCCAAAGAAGAGTTGCTTTAGTTTCTCCTGTGAATTTTCTCACGTCTAGCTTCAACCCATAGGCTGTGATTATGCCTGTGACTGTGACTCCTCTGACAACTATTCCTCCTCTTTAGATTTCAGTCAAAAAAAAAATCCCAACAAGCCCAGTTCAAGCAACTTGATGCTTGCAGCCCACTCCCTCAGCTCTTTTCAGACAGAGCCAGGCAAACCTGAGTTCCCCATCAGTAATAATATGACTGGAGTCATATGGGCACATGGTAGAGGCTTATCAAACAGTCTTCACTTCCCTTATTAGGTTTTGAAGCTCATGTACCCCGACAACTGCCCTAGGCTCTCACTCGCATGTCCTGCTGCAGTGCGGTAACATCTCCCTGGTCTAACACCCATTGGTAGCACTTTGCCAGTCACCTTTCCGTATGTTACAATATCATCAGAAATTCTCACATACCTCCTGGGAGGTGTGCTTCCTCTCACAGATGAGGCAGCTGAGACTGAAGAAAGGTCAAATGACTTGCCTGGCACTAAAGCAAGTCACTGGAAATGCCAGATATTATGAGCTGAATTGCGTCCTTCTTCCTCCAAACCTGTTTGTTGAAGTCTTGATCCCAGTACCTCAGAATGTGACTGTATGAAGGTTGACTCATTGGAAAAGGCTTGGATGCTGGGAGGGATTAGGGGCAGGAGAAGAAGGGGACGACAGAGGAAGAGATGGCTGGATGGCATCACTGACTCGGTGGACGTGAGCCTGAGTGAACTCTGGGATTTGGTGATGGACAGGGAGGCCTGGCGTGCTGTGATTCATGGGGTTGCAAAGAGTCGGACACGACTGAGTGACTGAACTGACTGACTGACTGAATTGGGTTAAAATGAGGTCTTTGGAGTGGGCTTTAATCCAGTTGCACTGGTGTCCTTAAATGAAGAGGAAATTTGGAGGAAAGCATGCATCCAGGGAAAAAGTGAAAGTGTTAGTCACTCAGTAGCGTCTGACTCTTTTGTGATTCCATGGACTGTATCCTGCCAGGTTCCACTGTCCGTGGAATTCTCCAGACAAGAATACTGGAGAGGATACACATTCCCTTCTTCTGGGCATCTTCCCAACCATGGGATCATACCCACGTCTCTGCATTGCAGGCAGATTCTTTACCATCTGAGCAACCAGACACGCAGGGAGAATGCCATGTTAACATAAAGGGTGATGCTTCTATAAGCCACAGGATGCAAAAGATTGCTAGCAAAGCCCCAGAAGCTGGGAGTGGGGCATGAAACAGATTCTTTCTCACAGTCTACAGAGAGAAGCAACCCTGCTGATATCTTGATCTTCGGCTCTGGACCCTTGAGTTGTGAGATAACATATCTCTGCTTTTTAAGCCCTTAGTTTGTAGAGTTTTGTTATAAAAGTCTTAGCAAACTGATACAACAAGATTCAATCCCAAATATATCTTGAAGCACAGCACTCATCACCCACCTACAAGCAGACTGAGAAGCAAGGATACACACACACACAGGCACACACACACACACACACACACACACACACCCTTCAAAACACCAAAAAACTTCAGAAATTGAAGTTCATGTACAACTTTCACTAGACTACTACTCAGGCCAACATGTAACACCCGTTTTATTTTATTCACAATTCTAACTAGTTTGACATATATTGTCCAATCAGGAAAGAGATGAAGCAACATGTAACATGTACTGTGTTTGCTAGTTACAGTTACTATATACCATTCGTAACTTATAGAACTCCTTTGATTTAAGATGTTTGATCCAACATGCATGATCTCTCCACTTACATAAGCTGCCTTCAAGAAGAAATAGGAATTTCAGAAGAATAGTACCCCAGAGTAAACAAATGGAAAATCTTAACGTATATAAACATACCCTCAGGGGAATACTTGCCTTTCAGTGAAGCTTAAAGATACATATTATGATCCCACAAATATTATGAACATGAAAATAGTTTTCCAGAAAAGAGCTTTCCCATCTGAGGACACAGGAAAATGCTCTTCATTGCCATGAAAGATTTCATCAAGAATAGTATCATTCTAAACTTAAAAGTCTAAAGGACTCAAGTTTTAACAATTTCAAAAAAGTTAGTCACTCCTAGAAAAGATAATTTCTTGAGATTCAAGAAGATAAGCATTGCATGAGTTCACAGTACCTTGTTCTCTCCTGCAATATTAGTTATGTATAATCACCTGGACAACAGGGCAAAAGATTTTAAGTTACAGTGTTGTAAACCGTGTTCCAGGAAAGTCTCATCTCCAAGGTCTCTAAGGTTAAGCGTCTCCTTCAGTCCACTGTGATATTTGGAAATACAGTGTAATCCTAGTAATCATTTTTGACACATGTTCCCTATTTGATGAATTATCAGGAACCAAGTGGGCTTCCCAGGTGGCACTAGAGGTAGAGAATCTGCCTGCCACCGCAGGAGATGTAGGAGACTGGGGTTCCATCCCTGGGTCGGGGTGATCTGCTGGAGAAGGAAATGGCAACCCACTCCAGTATTCTTGCCTGGGGAATCCCACGGACAGAGGAGTTTGGCGGGCTACAGTCCATAGGGTTGCAACGAGTCAGACGTGACTGAACCAACTTAGCACATATGCGTGCAGGAACCAAGTGCAAAATAAAGCGGCAAGAGTAATACTCCATTGTGTATATGCACCACAGCTTTCTTATCCATTCATCGGCTGATGGACATCTAGGCTGCTTCCATGTCCTGGCTACTATAAACAGTGCTGCGATAAACATTGGGGTACACGTGTCTCTTTCAATTCTGATTTCCTCGGTGTGTATGCCCAGCAGTGGGATTGCTGGGTCATAAGGCAGTTCTATTTGCAATTTTTTAAGGAATCTCCACACTATTCTCCATAGTGGCTGTACTAGTCTGCATTCCCACCAACAGTGTAAGAGGGTTCCCTTTTCCCTTATAAAGCAAAATAAAGTAAAAATAAAAATTTTAAAAATGAAATACATAAAAAATTATGTAACAAATAAATAAATAAGA
This sequence comes from Ovis aries, assembly GCF_016772045.2. Lineage (NCBI taxonomy): Eukaryota > Metazoa > Chordata > Mammalia > Artiodactyla > Bovidae > Ovis > Ovis aries. Next base: position 107,122,364 of record NC_056059.1, read on the forward strand.
TGGCAAAGACCAAGACCATGTTGATCACTTTTCCTGGAGCTGTCTCTTGATACTGTCAGAATGACTGCAGAATTGAAACAGGAGATAAAGGGGTAGGACACAGCCTTTAAAAGAAGGCCATAGCCATAGAGACTTTGTTGGAACATGTTGTTAGCCATAGGTACATGTTGATATGAATAGGTAGAACCAATTAGATCCAAGATGGTGTATGAGACTTCCTCTAGACCTTGAGCCTCGTGATACCTTCACTGTAATGCATCAGGAAGCTAAACGATACAACTGCCAGCACCAGGACTGTTCAAAAACTGACCACATAAGGTCAACAAGTGGGCAGTGGCCCAATTCTGGAAATCCCATCCCTTCCCCCAAATTGCCAATATTCCTCTCACTGAATTCTTTCTGAGATGAGACATCAAGAGCCTGAGTTTCGCTAGGTCTGGAGACCAGATGTTTGATTTCAGTTAAAAGAACGTGGGTTCAAATCCCAGTCTGAGTTATACAATTTCAGAACGACTTTTTTTCTATTCCCCTATTTAGCAGACACATCCTTCTGAAGGGTGACCTAGGCAGGGCCAGTAGTCCTGAAGATTCTGTGCTCTAATCTGTGCTCTTTGCAAATGAAATCCATTCCCTAGGAATTCATTAAAAGTTTCCTCCAAGGCCAGTGCTGTGCTGGGAGTGGCTGACAGTGGAAGATAAGGACAATGGTGGGATAAACCTGAAGTTTGGGAGGAGAAGAGGCTGGATCAAGGCAGGTAAGGGCAGAGTGGGATAAGACACATGAGCCCTGCAGCATTAGTTTCCTAGAGCTTCTGTAACAAAGTACCACAAGTTGAGTGGTTTAAACAAAAGAATTGTTTTGTCCCACAGTTCTGGAGTCTAGAAATCAAGGAGTCAGCAAGATTGGTTCATTCTGAGCACCATGAGTGAAAGATTGATTCCAGACCTTTCTCTTAAGCTTGTACATGACCGTCGTCTATCTATGTCTCTTCACTTAGACTTTTCTCCATGCCTGCCTGACTCCAGATTTTCCCTCTTTATAAGGATACCAATCATACTGGATTAGGCTCCTCCAGTGACCTCACTGCCTTCCTTGGTGGCTGCCAAGCTGCCAGCCAATGCTGGAGACACAGGTGAACACAGGTTCGATCCCTGGGTTAGGAAGATCCCCTGGAGAAGGGAATGGCAGCCCATTCCAGTATTCTTGCCTGAAGAATCCCATGGAGAGAGGAGCCTGGTGGGCTACAGTCCCTGCGGTTGCAAAGAGTTGAACATGACAGTGCACAGAATGACTGAGCACACGGTGACCTCACTATAGCTCAGTTTCTTCCATGAAGACCCTGTCTCCAAACAGGGCACCTTCTGGGGTAAAGGGGGTTATATGTGCTTACGTGCCCAGCTGTTTCCAATTTGTCCGACTCTTTGCAACCCTATGAACTGTCTTCCACCAGGCTCTTCTCTCTATGGTATTTTTCAGGCAAAAATACTGGAGTGGGTTGCCGTTTCTTCCTGCACGGGATCTTCCCAACCAGAAGGGACTGAACCTACATCTCCTGTGTCTCCCAGACTGTAAGCAAATTCTTTACCACTGAGCCACTGGAGAAGTCTAAAAGCAGGTTAAGTCTTAAAAACATTAATTTGGAGGGACACAGTTCAACCAGTAGTGAGGCAGGAGACAGATGAGCTGCAGGCTAGGCATTTACAGCTGGCTTCCTGTTTACATTTCTTGGGGCAGGAAAAAAGTGGGCTCCAGGCTAGACTTAAAACTAGCCTCCTGTTCGCATCTTTTGAGACTGGGGCTAGGTGGGCTCCAGGTTAGGTATTTATAACCATCTTCCTGTCTGCTCTCCAAAATGGAAGTAACAATTGAAACATGGTAAACAGTCAGACTTTGTCTCCTGTGGAAGCTTTAAAATAACCAGTCATGGCAGGAGCAGACAAGGGCTAAACCTCATTAGAGTAAAGGATCAGGAGGTCATTTCCTATCCTTGGGGCAAGAGAGACATTTCATGTGCACAGAAAGGCTCCTGGGGGGTCAAAAAAGAGGGGCCACTACCCCATAATATGTGATGCTAATACGTGATCCCATAAACCTCTGGGCTGCAGTCCATCTCAGGTAAAAAAGCTGTTGAGCAGGGTCCTAGGGTACATTAGGTGTGGAAAAAGAAGCAAGATAATTGGTCAAATGTAAACAAAGGAAATCAGTCCTGAATATTCATTGGAACAACTGATGCTGAAGCTGAAGCTCCAATACTCGGGCCACCTGATGCAAAGAACTGGTTCATTAGAAAAGACCCTGATGCTGGGAAAGATTGAAGGCAGGAGGAGAAGGGGATGACAGAGGATGAGATGGTCAGATGGCATCACTGACTCAATGGACATGAGTTTGAGCAAGCTCTGGGAGTTGATGGACAGGGAGGCCTGGTATGCTACAGTCCATGGGATTGCAAAGAGTCAGACATGAGTGAGCGACTGAACTGAAGCAAAGACTCAGAAGAACTGACCTGTATAAGTGACTAAACTCCTCTTTACTGCACTCCTCGGCACTAGGGGCTGCCCATGTCCTTTCTTTCTCAGTGTGCATACGCCTTGCTTCTATCTTAACTAGAGAAACCATTTCTCTGTGTACTCTCTTCCCACTTGTTGTGGTATGTCTTTAGTAATACACTTTTTACCTGGAAATGTATTTTTCACTGGGGGCAAAGATCCAGGAGAAAATAGCTCTAGCCTGTAGCCCTTGCTGGTTTGCTGACCAGGATTCCTGGTTTTCATCCAGGCTACAGGTTCAAGTCCTGGGCAGAGAATTACGATCTCACTTGGCACCACTGGTAAGTGCTGCTTCTTTGAGATCAGTGACAGAGCTTGGACTGGACTTGGCAGGGAGGAATAAGTTGGAGTGCAGTATAACACACCTGTCACTCAGGTGTGAAGGGTCCACTCCTTCATACCCACAGGAGGATGAACAGGGACACAAGTGAAGAAACTGCTGCCTTGTCTTATGAGAAACGTCCAGAGGATGGAGAAAGGGGCCTTCGTTTTGCAGACTTTCTGAGAACACAATTTCAGAATGTTTTCTCGTAAATTTCAAATCCCTACCAAATTTGTCTGGGATACTTATCACCCTAAAATGATACGTCTTGTTTTCTCCCCCAAAACGTAAGCCATTTATAAAATACTCCAAACCCAATAGAATGACCTGGTGAGAGACTAGGATGAAACAATACAAGACAGAAACAATTTTCTTATAGGATAGGAACCTGGGTGCAAAAGAGGCCACTTTGTTTTTTTAGAAATCAGCGAAAATCTCTAGACCTGTGCAACGGGTGGCTGAAAACTCCAGGCAGGCACTTTGAGAGAAACATCATTGTGTTAGTTTTCTATGGCTGCCTGTCAAAATATCACAAACTCCTTTTATTTTCTCTTAGTTCTGGAGGCTAGAAGTCCAGGAGCAAGGTATCAGCAGGGCTGACTCCTTCTGGTGGTTATAAAAGAGGTAGCTGTCACATGCCTCTCTTTTTGGTTTGTAGATGGATGCTGTTTGGGGGTCCACTGTGTTGCCCCAAATTCAAACATTGAAGCCCTAAACCACTCTCTGCCCCGCCCCCCCCATATTCCAGAATGTGACTATAATTGGAGATAAGGGATTCAAAGGGGTGATTCGGTTAAGATGAAGTCCTCTGGGTGAGCCTTGATCTAATAATATGACAGAAAGAGGGTAGTGGGACACAGACACACACAGGGATCTCCCGTGAAGCCACAGCCCTCGGCAAGCCAAGGAGAGACGCCTCAGAAGAAATCTCCCCCTGCTGACACTTTGATCTCGGACTTCTAAAACAGAATCGTGACAAAATAGCACATATGTTTTTCAAGTCTCCCGGCCTGTGGCACTTTGTTACGGCAGCCTGAGCAGGCTAATAGGGTCACCTTCTCCCTCTGTCCCCTGACACTGTCTTCCCCCTGCAGGTGTCCGTCTCTGGGTCGAGAATCTTTCTGGCTGGAACACAAGTCCTATCGTATTGAGTTGGCCAGAAAGTTCATTCGGGTTTCTCTATACACCCTTTTGACAAACCCGAAGAATATTTTGTCCAACTCAATATTAGGGCCCATGCTGACGGCCTCCCTTTAACCTGATTCCCTCTGTAAAGACTCTGCCTCCACACAAGGTCGTATTTAGGGGTATTGGGCATTAGGACTTCAGCAAGTACATTTGGGAAGTCACACTTCAACCCATAACAGTTGCTATTTCAGCTTTAAACACTGATGGACTGTTTTTTTTTTTTTTTTCCCAAGCTACACAACTTGGCCAATAAAAGCATAAGAAAGAAGGATTTAGTTTCCTCATCTATGAGGAAATGAGGGGTGTGAACACAGGACACCCAGCTCTGAATTTCTGTGACCCACAACCACCTTGACTTTCCTTAAATGCTGGCTCTGTTTCTCTTTAAGACAATGAACCTGACTGATTCCAACTAGGTTTAAGGATATGGCCTCTGGGCTTCCCTCAACCTTAAGTTGGAATGATTCCAGTGTGATAAAGCCCCCGTTGATACCAGGGCTTTGCTGAGGGCTACGGACAGGATACTTGCTCACGAGAGGAGGACAGGAAAATTGCCAAGAATAGTTATCACAGGCGGCAGGTTTGGGCAGCAAGTCTGTGAACAGAGGCAAACGCCTGCAGCAGGGCTTTGCTGCAGAGCTTGGCTAACATCCTGCCGTCAGTTAGGGCGGTTACCAGTGTTAACATCTCCACTTGGCAGCTGTGACCGAAGGAGCTCAGCCTGCAGAATCAGACAGCTCTCAGTGACGTCCCGGCTCTGAGACGCTGGTGGCCCGTAATGCTCTCCAAGCCAACTCCAAGGCGAAATGGCTCCCTATCCCCATGAAGCTGCCTATGAAAATTAAATGAGGAATGCTCATTGACTTTTAGTAAATGTCAGAAACACCAAAACCAGCAAAACAAAAAACACTGTGTCCTTTCACAGTCATGCAACTAATTTACATGAGTCTTCACCAAAGACTCAGTACACCTTTAGGAGCATTTCAAAGATACAGAAACACCTCAGCTACACCTTCTCTGCCTCTTTATTTGGCTGCACCAGGTCTGTTGCAGCACGTGATATCTTTAGTTGGGATCTAGTTCACTGACCAGGGATTGAACCCGGGACCCTGCATTTGAAGAGTCTGTGTCTCAGCCTCTGAACCACCAGGGAAGTCCCCTTCCTTGCCTCCTTGTTCACTATTCCTGTATTAAAAGTCTTCAATGAGGAAAGAGCAGTATAATAAGCCATTCAATTATGAATTCATTTTTAAAGAGAGCTGATTAATTTGTTAATGGACCAGTGTGCTCACTGGTTAATGAGTTTTATAACTTGGTTAAATCCTGTACCTGTTCAATGAGGTTTTGCTTTATGCATATTCACTTAGCACAGATACTCATTTTGTAAATGGCACTTTATGAATATTTATTTAGCTGAGTTTCACTTTTCAGCGTAGCAATGTATTCAGTGTCCCTATATGAATTATGCCATTCTATGGACAGCTGTAAGAACAGGAGCAGTGACACCTGCTCTGTGCCTCCACTCTCAAAAGTGAAGGCTCTGCTCTTCAGAACAATGGTCTGCTTTATAAAAGAAAAAAACAAACAAGACACAGTGCAAGTTGACTCTTACAGGAGTGAAAAAACGAACATCAGCAAGTAGACACAAAGGGGATTCTTAAAAGAGCAACCCCAGTATGTTGTGGGCTCAAAGCTTTATATAACTCAATTGTGCATACATGTTGATATAACTTATTGGGTAGCAGTACTACCAGGCAATTTTATAAATCTCTTAACAGGAATTAGCTCATGTCATCTTTATATCATCCCTAATGATGGGTGGCTCATATGGTAAAGAATCTGCCTGCACTGCAGGAGACCCAGGTTCAATCCCTGGCTCGGGAAGATCCCTGGAGAAGGGAATGGCTACCCACTCCAGTATTCTTGCCTGGGAAATCCCACGGACAGAGAGGCCTGTGAGGTGGTGGTGGACTACAGTCCATGGAGTGGCCAAGAGTCGGACACAAATGAGCAACTAACACATACACACAATGATGGTGTGATGCCCCATACAGACGAGAAAATCAAGTTGCAGATGAAATAAATTTCCGAAGTCACCAAGAACTGGTGAGACTTAGCATGACTCTGCAAGATCTGACCAGTCTGTTGGTCACTATTTGTTTACAAACAGGGAGACAGGCTTAGAGCAAAGTAGATGGATTGTGACTCAATGACTCAGTATCAGGGAACATGTGAAGGGAGAGGGAAAAACAGCAATGATGAGAGGTTACATTTACTGAGGTCCATTACGTATCAGATACTTTGTATGGAATATCCTGCCCTCAAAAAACACCACTAAAATGGGTATTATATTCTTATTTTATAGAAGAGGAAACTGAGGTACAGAGTTCAGTAGCCCAAGTTCAAAGAGCTAGCAAGTGGTGGTGTCAGGATTCCAGGGTCACTTCCACTCTGCGAGACTCCTCCTGGAGTCCGAGAGTGAGGTTGCCGACACGGTTCAGCCGCAGGGACAAGTCTTGTTCTTTAAGGATGTCCTGGGGTCCATTCGGGAGGTGGACTGTCACAAAGTCAAAAGCAGGGCTTATGGATTCTTTTCAGGAGCCTAAAATAAATATTTTATTTACTTTTTAGTTTATTTTTCACTGGATGATGCATGTAGGGAGAATGTTTAAAATGGCATAGTAAGAAGAAAACTTAACACAGACATACGGCTCAGGAAAGTCACCGATTATCACAAGAGCTCAGAGGCCTTGCACCCCAGCCATGAGCCCATCTCACCGAGATGCAGTCACTTATTCCGGGGCCAAGAATTCCTGTAAGCTAATGTTATGAAAGCCTCATGGCACAACACAAGCGTATGCTTTTGCTTGTCAACATCAGAGCTTGCCATGCAGAGAGACGCATTAAGAAGTGAGCTAGAGAACAAAAAGCTTTTTAAGCTTTTTAAAAATCATAGCATACACAACAAAATCCTTTTTAAGAAGATAACACAATAAGGTGCATTATTCTTCAGAGAATAGTATAATTCTTCCAGAACTTATAGGAACAGGAAACAGCTCCTGCCCTAGGTATTTCACAATGCAGGTAATGACCCAACGGTTCATCCAGTGGGACTTTCCAGGTGTTCTAGTGTGTTCAAAAGGAGCCTTTTCAAGACCAGTAAGCAAGGAAATAAATACAGCCAAAGGAGTATTGTGTGGGACCTGGGATTTAACTTCTCAACGAAACCTATATGTTTGATGCCGATAATGAATAACTCTTCTTATTTAAAATAAACAAAGGAACAAAAACCTACAACAGAGTCCATTAGTTATATTAATCGTGAGTAGAACCTCCAAGTTCCGACAGGCCATCCTAAACCTTCTTGAAACCAAAAACAGTGGAATTTCTTTATTGGAAGTTCTCAAAGATCCTAAAGAGCTTTGAACACTTAATAATTTAGAAAGAGAAGAGATGGTATGGATACAAAATTAATGAGAATATCATGTACAATGCAAACGACCGTGTATTTAGGCGCACCTCCCTGTCGGCAAGGAGGCGCTTTGTTCATAGTTTCATTTAATCCTCCAAAGAAGTAATCCTAAGAAAGATAATCTTCTACTCCTCCTCCAGTTGCAGGAAATGAACACAGAGAAGTTATGGAAACTGTATAACGTGACACAGCTCAACATCAGTAGAGCAGAATTCTCACCTCTGTTTCTCTAAAGGCCATTCCAGTTCCAGGATAACAGGCCGCTTCTCATTTCCAACTTTCAAAATGGCTTTAAAATTGGTTTTGAACTTTTTTTTTTTAAAGATGGGTTCAAGTAAAGAATAATTAACAATAGTTGAAAGTAGAGTAATTTCTGTTGAAGATGGAATCCTAGTGAGAAAGAATGACTTTCCTGACTCACTTTTCTTCCTTGGAAAGAACTCACTTCTGCCATAAACTGGCGCAATTACTCAGAAGTTAGTATGAGCTCGACTATCAAGTTCAAAAGAAACTTTGGGAATGAGACAGTCAAGCTGGGAAATCAAAATGTTTTCTCTTGATTCCCAGGAATATAAGGGGAAATGTCAAATCTAGGTACAAAATCTGAGTCAGATGCCATGAGTATATTCATCATAAATTTCAGGAGGGAAGGAGTGTTGCAAATGCCAACATTTTATGCACTTGTAGGCAATAGATTCAAGAGCAATACATTTAAATAAATCAAAAAGTGTCTGTAAATAGGAGTAGACCATATTATTTATAAATGGCTTTGTGGATCAGCTAGTGTCCTAGGTCCTTATATGTTCACTCACTGAGTCCTCCAAGGAACCCATGAGTTAGGAATGGATGTTCTCATTTTTTTTTTCCTCATATAATTAAACAAAACCTCAGGGCAGTCAGTGTGTCTGAAGTTTTGCAGCTGGGAAATGCTGGAATCGGTTACATTCACATCTGTCTAAATTGCCTCGGGAGACTGAGAGAGAAGAGGCATCTGAATGCAGCTCCATCCTGAGAATGAAAGAAAGTACCAGAGGTGTTTTCCTGAAGTGCCGAAGTCTCAAATAGGATACAACAGATGTCTGACTTCAAGTCTGACAAAATAGATAAAGAAAGCAGAAATGTCTTGGTTAAATGAAGATAGAAGGGATTCCAAAAAGATGTCCTTAGGCAAGAGAAGTGAGGCCGTAATTCAAGAGGCAGTGTGGGAAACAGGTAGACCCTTGAGTCCAGCTGCCTGTGGCTGAGCTCCATCCTAGGCCTGTGAACTTTGGCAAACACATGAGAGTCCTGATGGTGTGTGCGTTTGTGTGGGTCCACTCAGAACCAGATGTCAAGATGGGACTGCACGTGTTAGACACTTACTGGGGGTGTGGGTCAGTTGCCGCACAGGCTGCCAGAGCAAAATATTAATACCATGGAGTGGGTGGTTTAAGCCACAGAAAAATATTTTATCAACATTTTGGAGGCTGGGAAGTCCAAGATCAAGGTACTGGGAATTGGGTTTCTGATGAGGGCTTGCTTCCTGACTTTCAGATGTTCAGTTTCCTCTTATGGGAGAGAGAAAGAGAGGTTACGAGCAGGAGAAGGGGTTAAAACAATCTGTAGCATGCAGAGAGCAGGATAAAGTAGGAAAAGCCTTCCCTCCTCTATGTGGTTCTGATATGGGTGGAAGAAGAAAAAGGAGGAAGAAGGTTTGAGAACGAAGGGTCTTTGACTGAAACACACTTTCAAGAAAGTTCTGGCCAGGCTAATGTGTGTTCTTTCCTTTTATTTTAATTCTCTTTTTCAACTTTATTGAGTTATAATTGACAAAATCTGTGAGATGTCCAGACTGTACAATGCGATGATTTGAAATAAATGGACACTGTGGCAGTGCCCCCTGTTAAATTAATTCATACACTCATCACCTCATGTATTTATCTTTAAAAATATTTTTATTTATAGCAGAGTAGAGTTAATTTACAATATTGTGTTAGTTTCAGGTATATAGCAAAGTGATTCAGTTATACATATACATGTATCTACCCTTTTTCAGATTCTTTTCCCATATAGGTCATTGCAGACTACTGAGTAGAGTTCGTTGTGATATGAAGAAGGTCCTAGTTGGTTATTTTATATAGTGTATTGTGTGTATGTTAATCCCAACCTCCTAATTTATCACATCCCCCAACTTTCCCCTTTGGTAACTGTAAGTTTGTTTTCCATGTCTGTGAGTTTCTTTCTGTTTTGTAAATAAGTTCATTTTTATTATTTTTTTAGATTCTACATAGAAGTGATATCATATGATATTTGTATTTCTCTAGCAGACTTACTGCACTTAGTACAATGATCTCTAGGTCCATCCATGTTGCTAAAAATGGTATCATTTCACATTATTTAATCATTTCTCATGGTGACATAATATTCCTACATATATATATATATATATATATATATATATGTCATATATATCCTAAGTCATGTCTGACTTTGCAACTCCATAGACTGTAGTCTGCCAGGTTCCTTTATCCTGGAATTTTCCAGGCAAGAATACTGGAGTAGGTTGCCATTCCCTTCTCCAGGGGGTCTTCCGGATGCAGGGATCAAACCCAGGTCTCTTGCATTGCAGGCAAATTCTTTACCACTGAGCCACGAGGGGAGCCCCATGAACACTGGTACGCATGTACCTTTTTGAATTATTGTTTTCTCCAAACAGATGCCCAGGAATGGGATAACTGGATTATATGGAAGCTCTAGTAGGTGTCCTTGAGACAGTCACTCACTGGAGGAGTCTTACACCTCATTGGAAAGACAGGAGTGCCCTGTCACTGGGCTGGGAGCAGCCGGAGGGAAGTGTGGAACTCGTGGTAATGAAGGCAAGGGGGCAGCTGCTAGGACCATCAGCAAAGTGTGCTCCTCCTGCAAGAGATCCGAGGGGTACATTTCCCTGGCTGCTTCTGGGCAAAGATTAGAAGATACTAACAACAGAACATAGTTCAAACAATCCTTGGCAGGATGAAATGAGTTAATATAAAGTATATGGCTTAAGGCTTCCCAGATGCTGCAGTGGTAAAGAATCCACCTGCCAATGCAGGAGATGCAAGAGATAGGGGTTCAATCCTTGGGTCAGGAAAATCCCCTTGAGAAGGAGATGGCAACCCACTCCAGTATTCTTGCCTGGAAAATTTCCTGGACAGAGGAGCCTGGTGAGCTACAGTCCATGGGGATTGCAAAGAGTCAGACATGACTGAGAATGAACACACACACAGCTTAAAGTCTGCTACATGGTGAGCACTTAATATTCATCAGCTCTTATAAAATGTATTTCTCATACACTCTTGTCTTTGGGCGTCAAATGTAAAGAGTGCTCATTACACATTCACCCCAGATCATGTTTGTTGATCGCCAACACCTACACTTCAATTAAACATATCATTGGCTTTATTGCTTTGTAAAAATCTTCCGCAGATAATCAGTGTGGGTGCTCAAAAAGGTTACTGCTCTGACAAATGAATCAGTCAGTCAGTCAGTTCAGTAAAAGGAATAAGGAGCTCAATTTCCCTGACTTGAGGCTGGTGACCATAATACACAATGACGGAGCACTGGTTATGTTTACATTTCTAGCTCAGTGGAGGTACCTCAGAATTACAAAGTCTCAGAATTTGATGGAAAATGTTAAGCCATCTGGTCCAAACTCCATGCTCTGCTTGGATCTTCCAGTGAAACAATCATTGAGCCTTTCTTCACCAACAGCAATGATGAAACACATGCTGTCTTATACAGTTGGCCATTCCTTTTTGAATGTGTTCCAGCTATTTTCCATCTGACTCTAGATCTGCCCCCCACTCTCTTCCACCCTTTGCTTTTCTCCATGAAGGGGGATCTCTGTGAACTGTATTCTTTTTTTTTTTTAATTTTTAAATTTTATTTTATTTTTATTTTGGCCATGTCACAAGCCATGTAGATTCCTAGTTCCCCAACCAGGTATTGAACCCCAAGCCCCAGCAGTGAAAGTGCAGTCTTCACCACTGAACTGCCAAGGAAACTTCTCTATGAACTGTATTCTTCTTTCCAGCTAGATTTCACCAATAGATTTAGGCAACATCTGACAAGATATTGGTGGATGGGAGAGAGAAGTCGGCTCCTTCTTTCCGTGGGTCCTATCTGAAGCGTAATGTAGGATAGGCAAGTCCCTGATTGAAGTCACGGCTCCGCTCAAGCTAGTGGGTGATGATTACCATCTCAACCTGTTTTTACTAGCCCAGGTTATCAGATTATCCTTTGTGATTCTCCGACAGGCCACCCATGCCTTTGTAGCTAGTTCCACTGGTAAGCCCATCTCAAATAACTCCTTTTGGTTTTACCATCTGTTTCTCATTGGTATCTGACTACTACGGATGTTGATAACTGATAGAAAGGTCTTCCTTATAGAGGTGATGGAAACCCTTGTTCCATTCCTTGGAATCAAACAGAAAGGGTCCCATCTACCTTTTCAAATAAAAGTCCTTCAGGTATATACAAGGCAGATCTTAATAGAAACCTAAAAATCTGGACATTTTCAGTTTGGGAATTTTGCGATAAAGAATTTGAAAGCATTTCATGAAAAACAAAATTCAGAAGCTAAGCACTTCCCTTAAATATCCTACTGAACTCAAAAATCCTTTGTACACCTTCCATTCAAAAAATGTCCAAGACTTTTAATAGTCTACTTATATAACCAGTCTTCACCACCTTTGAGGAAAATGCCTTCTCTTTTCTCATTCCTTTGTGATGCTAGATGCCCTCTCTGAGTTGAATAAAGTATTATAGCCTTTAATTTGCCCTCAATTGACTATGCAAAAACTTCTCCTGAAGACAAACTATACATCTTTTTAAAAAATTTATTGTTTAATTGGAGGAAAACTGCCTTACAATGTCGTGCTGGTTTCTGCCCTACAACAATGGGAATCAGCCATAATGATATGTATACCCCCTCCCTCTTAAGCCTCCCCCCTCACTCCCATTCCACCCCTCTAGGTTGTCCCAGAGCACCAGGCTCTGCTCTCTGGGTTATGTAGCAACTTCCCACCAGTAATCTACTTTACACACAATAATATATATATCTCAATACTACTTTCTCCGTCTGTCCCACCCGCTCCTGCCCTCACTGTGTCCACAAATCTGTTCTCTGCATCTATTTTCCTTCCCTGAAAATAGGTTCATAGTATAATTTTTCTAGATTCCATCAACATGAGTTAATATAGGATATTTGTTTTTCCCTTCCTGAGTTACTTCACTCTGTATGACAGGCTCTAGCTTCATCCACCTCATTACCACGGACTCAAATCCATCCCTTTAATGGCTGAGTAATATTCCATTACATTTATGTGCCATATCTTCTTTATCCCAGGTATTGTTATTTTCTTAAAAGAGATTTGTTGCCACAGAATTAGTGAGCAGAGGACTCTATTCATTTCAACAACTTTGATATATATTGTTCTGTTGCTTTTCAGAATGTTTTTACCCTTTGAATTTGAGATTTTATGAGCATGCTTTAACCTGTCCATAGATCCTTATCAGTGTTAACCATTTGTTGTTTGGTGTTTAGTCACTAAGTCATGTCCGACTTTTCAATCACGTGGACTACAGCACACCGGGCTCCTCTGTCCTCTACTATCTCCCAAAGTTTACTCAAACTCATATCCATTGACTTAGTGATGCTATCTAGCTATCTCATCCTTTGCCACCCACTTCTCCTTTTGCTTTCAATCTTTCTAGCATCAGGGTCTTTTCCACTGCTTTGACCCTTCCCCCTGGGTAGCCAAAATATTGGAGCTTCAGCATCAGTCCTTCCAATGAATATTCAGGGTTGATTTCCTTTAGAATTGACTGATCTGATCTCACTGCAGTCCAAGTGACTCTCAAGAGTCTTCTCCAGCACCACAATTCGAAAGTATCAGATTTTTGTTACTCAGCTCAGTGTTAAATATTATATACAGGTAAACTGTGTATGTATATACATATACTTAATTATTTAATGGGCTTCCCAGGTGGCTCAGTGGTACTTAATACTTGATTATTCAATTATTTAATGAATAGATAGACCTGAACTTTTATTACAAGTAATTTAAAAATATTCCTGGAGTACTGGAGCAATTATCTATATTTTGTTTAGTAACTAGTTTACCTTTAGGCAGTATACATTTTTTCCTCCTGATCCTGGAATTAAAGGTGGATCTTGATGGAGAGTCTCCTTCCTCTATAGATACATTTCTTAAATTAGGCTACACAGTGTCTCAGTTTCCTACGTTTCAAAATGAAGAGAACAGTTAGTGCAGGAATCCCAGAAGGAGAATGCCCAGCCTGCAACTAGTCGGTGGTTTATAGATGCATGTCCTGTTAACATTTCAATTCCACCCTCTCTGGTGCCATTGTGGCTCTTGCTAATGCTTATTCATTTACACAAATGGTTACTGACCCAAGGGCTCAGAGTATCAAGATTTGAAGTGTAGCCCACTGTACCATATTTTATATAGAGGGGCCTGATGCTTGCAAAATAATATTCAAAGAAAAACTAACATATGTCAATAAGTGTCCCCAGAAGTGTTTATGAAGACTGGGCATGCACATTTTGGCTTTTTTTTTTCCTTTTTAACCAGAAGTTCATTTATTTTTTTTCAAATTGGAGTATAATTGCTTTACAAAGCCAGGCTATAATCTATGGGGTTGTAGAGTTGGGCACGACTGAGTGGCTGAGCACACATACACATACAATGTGCACTTCAGTACACACACTCAGGGAAGACATCTCTCTCTGCTCTGCCCTTGGGAGGCCCCCAGATTCAAAAGCAAGTCCTTCTCTCAAGTGGAGAAAGAAAATGTTAAATGAAGGCAGCTGGAGGAACACCAATGCCTATGAACCATGTATGAACTATTCAAATATTTTTTCGCAAACTTTTTTGAGCACTGGCTATGCAGCCATTGCTGTGTGAGGTCCAAGGGAGTCAAGGTGAGACAGATACTCATGGTGTTCTTCTTAGCTGGGGACTTGGGCCCAGGAGTGACAATGACACTGGATGGCTAGGCCTGCCCCACTGAGGACATTCTTAGAAAGTGCTTTGAGGGTGTCATGGAGGGGCTAAGTCCCTCTACCCATGAGGACCAGGGGAAGTTAAATCCAAGCAGGGCTCTGAAAGCCACAGAGGCCAACAATGGGGAGCAAAGGGAGGGACTTGCTTTGAGCAAAGCATAGAGGCATGAAAAAATGTGGCCTGTTTGGGACAACTGGCTAGTGTGTCAGGTACTCTTCTGTCTTAAAATGTGGTCAAATAGTTAGAGAAGAGAAAGAGATCAGGAAGATAAAGTTGGACCAATCTTGCAAAAGGCTTTGAATGCCACTTTTAAGAATCTCAAAGGAAACTTACCTTCCATCAGTGGGTAGCCATCAAGATATGAAACTGGGGAATAACTAACACCCCCCTAAGGGTCACAGTCAACACTGGTAACTTGAACTCCATGCAAATACCAGCCAGCTACCAAAGCGCAGTCCCCAACACCATCCACTTGCTTTCTGCATAGAGTTTCCCTTCTTTTTATTTACTGACTTTTATCTAAATTTCAAAAACCCATTTATGTTTATTAATGACTGTCTATAGTGATGTCAAGGCTATATATTGTAACCCTGCTTATTTAACTTATATGCAGAGTACATCAAGAGAAATGCTGGGCTGGAAGAAGCACAAACTGGAATCAAGATTTCTGGGAGAAATATCAAAAACCTCAGATATGCAGATGATACCACCCTTATGGCAGAAAGTGAAGAGAAGCTAAAAGCCTCTTGATGAAAGTAAAAGAGGAGAGTGGAAAAGTTGGCTTAAAGCTCAACATTCAGAAAACAAAGATCATGGAATCTGGTCCCATCACTTCATGGGAAACAGATGGGGAAACAGTGGAAACAGTGTCAGACTTTATTTTTTTGGGCTCCAGAATCACTGTAGATGGTGACTGCAGCCATGAAATTAAAAGACACTTACTCATTGAAAGGAAAGTTATGAGCAACCTAGACAGCATATTCAAAAGCAAAGACATTACTTTGCCAACAAAGGTCTGTCTAGTCAAGGCTATGGTTTTTCCAGTGGTCATGTATGGATGTGAGAGTTGGACTGTGAAGAAAGCTGAGCACTGAAGAATTGATGCTTTTGAAGTGTGGTGTTGGAGAAGACTCTTGAGAGTCCCTTGGACTGCAAGGAGATCCAACCAGTCCATTCTAAAGGAGATTGGTCCTGGATGTTCTTTGGAAGGAATGATGCTAAAGCTGAAACTCCAGTACTTTGGCCACATCATGTGAAGAGTTGACTCATTGGAAAAGACTCTGATCCTGGGAGGGACTGGGTGCAGGAGGAGAAGGGGATGACAGAAGATGAGATGGCTGGATGGCATTACGGACTTGATGAACATGAATTTGAGTGGACTCTGGGAGTTGGTGATGGACAGGGAGGCCTGGTGTGCTGTGATTCATGGGGTCACAAAGAGTCGGACAGGACTGAGTGACTGAACTGAACTGAACTGAACTGAACTGACTGATAGTGACTTCCCAGGTGGCACTAGTGATAAAGAACCCGCCTGCCAATGTAGGAGACACAGGATATATGGGTTTGATCCCTGAGTCAGGAAGATCCTCTGAAGGAAGGCATAGCAACCCACTCCAGTAGTCTTGCCTGGAGAAACCCATGGACAGAGAAGCCTGGTGGGCTATGGTCCGTACAGTTGAAAAGAGTCAGACATGATTGAAGTAACTTAGCATGCATATTGTATCACAAGTGTACCACTTACAAACTTGAAGTCATTTGAATTATGAGATGAGATTGTCAAGGAAGCAGCAGATTCCTCTACATTTAAAACCTTCTCAATTCTATCAGCCCTCCACAGTTCTGGAACAAGAGTTTAAGTTTTCAAACTCCAAGCATGTTTCGTAGGAAGAGGAACCAAGCCTGAAGTATTGTAAACATTAGTTGTTGTTTCGTACACTGTGAATATATCAAGGTCTTCAGTAGGAAGGGTCCACTGTCTCTAGCAGAGTGATAATAAAATACATAGTGTGATATGATTATGCATATATTAAAATGATGCACATGCTGGACAGGAACAAGAGCAGAGCAAAAGAGAAGATATTGTCAGTGTTGTGTGATGGGGAGAGCTGTCTGTAAGGTGAGACAGTCCTGGCTCAGACCCACGCCTCAAGGTCCTCTCCTCTAAGGAGTCATATTCAAGGTTCAAGGACATGAAGTATACCAAAGACATGAATGCTGAATCCAAGCAAGTTCTCATCTACAAGCAGTCCAAAATCATGGTGCTATTGAACCCTCCTGGCTTGATTATAGGATCTTATCTCCTCTAATCAGCATCTTCCAATTCTTTCTTGGATCCCCAAAAGGAGTATAACATGCTCACAGTTATCAACTCATTGTTATAGCTCTGTGGGTTATTTGTCTGGTTAAGCTTTAGGTTGTATCATGCAATGTATGATATAATAGCAACAGTCCTGAATCTCAAAGGCTTGACAACCACCATCTGTATGGCTGGGGAGGAAAGGGCAGGGATGTGGACAGTGGACCCCCTCCTATTCAGAGGCACTTTTTCATTGATCCTAAGGAAACCCTACTCTACCCAGAATTTCACAAAGTCTCCCATGAAATTAGCACCTTCAGCTACCCTCTTCCATGGCCCTTCTCCTGTATGCAAGTCTCAAAAAGCAAACATTAAAACATCACCTCCATTTCTATAGCAATAAGGTATAGTTTGCAGAACATTCAAGGCTCCACCTCTAGACCAAGACAGCCTGACTTAGCCATTCACACCCCACCAGCAACTGATCAATAAGACGTGAAATGAAAATGGGTTTGCACCTCCAAACCCATGCTGAAATCCTGTCTCCATATCCTCTCAGGATGGAGGAGTGAGTGACTCTCCAAAAATGTGTAAATAGAGGTTCTCAGGACACAAGCAACAAAGGAGCCCTTCAGTTCCCTCCTCTAAGAGCAAAACAAAATGGTAGCAGTTTTTAAGAGCTTATTTTTCCTGGCTTCTACCCAAAACAGTTTCAAAAATTTAAGGTACTAATTTCAGCCAGAGCAGACTGTGACTTAAAATCTTGGCATAAAGAAGAAGAAAAGAAGGAAAAAGGAGTAAGAAAGGGAAAAGAAAGAAGGGAGGGAGTGAAGAAAAAACGTTCTTCTTTTTCTCACCTAGGAGAAGTTACAACGTTCTGGAACTTTCCAAGGACTTAAAGATCATCTTGTTCTACAACCCTTTTCAAAGCAGGAAATCTCAGGCTTCAAAGAGATGACAATGTCACAGAGCCAGTGAATGGATGGACCGAAACTTTGTGCAGCACTTCCCATAGTCCCCTGTTGTCTAGATAAACAGCAGATTAGATGAGGGGACGGCATGCTTAGTGATTTTCTGGTCCAGATTTGAACTGCAGAGTCTAGCCACCCACTTGTATAAATGTACTTCATTTTTATGCATGTTTGAATTCCTGGCCAGTGGCCAGGGGAGCTGGGCTCTGGACAGGCATCGAGGGACTGCAGTGAATGGGAGGGAGCCACCCAACTGGGAGGAGAATCTTGGCTCTCAGCTGAAGAGTGCGTAAGAATCGGGCCTAAGAAACCAGTGAGAAATCCCTCTAGGATGGTAAACACCATCAAGTGTAGAATTGCAGGCCAGGATGAAATACTGATGTGAGCAAACAGTCCATTAAATGTCCCAACTCAGTTAGTCTCTTCTTTCTCTTCTTCCTTTTCCTTGTCTCCCCGAATCCCTCCTCCTTCGTCTTTTTCTCCTTCTTTTATGAGGTGATTTATACTTTCAGGTTAGACAGCCCTAGCTGTTCACCCCCACGTCTGCTGTACATGGAGTGCGGTGGTGGTACTGAGAGTGTAGAGAAACTGCGTGGTCACTGAGGTCCTCGCCTGTCCTTCAGTGTTTCTTTCAGTCACCAGTCAGCAAGCTTGTGCTGTTCTGCACGGATACAGTATGTAGAGTATTGAGCTGGGGGGTCAAATAGACTCTGCTTCTGTCCAGCTGTGTGTCCTTGAGGAAGCTACTGGATGTCTCTGGTTCTCACTGTCCATAGCCAAACAAAGGGACAAACACAGACCCCAAGGAATCATGAGAGTGAAATAGGAGAAGAATTCAATTTCCCGTTCTCTGTTAAGAGATCCTCAGGTTTCTCTGTCAGAGACTCTTTCCTCCCTGATGTCAATTTCTATGTGCCGGATGAAAGATCATTTGTTCATTCATTCACTAAATATTAACCGTAGGGCTCAGACGCTTTGCTGGCTCTGAGGGTTCAGGAAGGAACGGAAGATGCAAAATCCCTACTCTCATGGTGTTGGAATTCTAGAAGGGAAGGGCAGTAAGCCAATACCAGAGGAAAGCTTCTTGATGGAAAAAACTTTGCTTTTTATCCACTGTTGCATTCCTCACCCTGTGAACAGTGTCTGGCCCACAAGGTACTCAGTTAATATCCATGGAATGATTGAATAAATGCCATCTGGCACAAAAAGTTAAATAAGAGAGGCTAGTAATATATTACTATTATAAATATTATGATATAGTAATATATTATTATTGCAATTATATTTATTCAATTGAACAAATTACACTTCTGTATATATATTTATATAAACAGTCTCTCTTATTTCAATTACATATGTATATAATCTAAAACAAATGTATATCATCTCCAGTAATGATCAGTTCTATGAAGATAAATAAAACAGAATGGGAAAAAAAAAGTTGCAGAATAGAGGAAGCCCTTATAGGGAGGTGATATCTGAGCAGAGATCTAATTTCAAGTGAAGTAATCATCATGGCTAACATTTATGAATCATGTAGTCCAGGAAACACTGTTCTTAACAGCTTTCTACGTGTTAAATTAGTCAGCTCTCATGTAGCCAAGTGAGGAGGTATCTAACATTGGCCATATTGATGCCGATGACATGAAGCAACGGGAATCAAGTAACTTGCCCAGGGTAATACAGCTGGAAAGAGAAGAGCTTGAGATTTGAGACCAACAGCTTGACTCTGGGGCTGTGCCTTCAATCATTATGGGGGCGCTGCCTCAATTCTATCAAGTGGGGATACATTCTCAAGCTTCGGAACCACCCCTTCTCCAGATCCAACTGATAGAACAAAGAGTCAATCATGCCCTGTTTCATAATCTGTGATGCCTCAAAACTAACCACCCAGCCAACCAATCAACAAAAACTCAGAATCCAAAGGACCCTACCCACCCCTCGCTGTGAATCAGGATCTGTTGGAAGTGGAGATGGTAGAGTCATGCTTCTCAAAAAACTACCTTGGTGACTTGTACATCTAGTGATGATTGACAACATTGGTTGGGGTGGGGTGGAATGAAATTCAAGAAAACCTTGTGTATTTATTCAAGAATCCACTGAAGAATGGGGGCTTCAGTCAGTGGTGGATGGAGACAAACTCAGGACCATCCTCAAGACTGGAGCAAATGTTCTGTGATGCCTTCCCCCATCCCGGTGACTGCCATGTCCCCTCTTACCTCCTCTCTGTCCAATTTTCTATCACAGTTGGCAGGATATGCAGTCACATCCCTTCTCCTGTGCCATAGGCTCCTCCAGGATGGACGCCGTGTTCCCATTTTGCAAACATTAGAGACCTCTTGCAATGCACTGCATGAACTGAAAAGAATGCCCATGGGCACCTACAGTAGGATTTCAGCATGCAGACCCAGAGACACAAACTATGAAAAGAGGCAACAGGACAGGATGGTCTGGGGAGAAAAGAAACTGAGTGAAACAAGTCTGCCTTTTCTGGTCCCACTTCTCAAACTGCCCAGGGCTGGGAGGCAGAAACAAGTTCCAGGCCAAAACTCAGAGCTGTTAAAATAAAAAATCCCATCCACCACCTCTATTTTGTAAACAGCTACACTCCTTTCTGGGCTTCCCAGGTGGCTCAATGGTAAAGAAATCACCAGCCAATGCAGGAGAGGCAGTTGAGAAGATGCCCTGGAGAAGGAAACAGCAACCCACTCCGCTATTCTTGCCTGGGGAATCCCACGGACAAAGGAGCCTGACAGGCTACACTCCATGGGGTCCCAGAGTCAGATACGATTGAGTGGCTGAGCATGTAATTTGTTACAACATCCTTAGGAAGAAAATACAAGCACATTGATGGGTCTTCTGGGTTGACCTTAACCAACATGTTGGTGAACAACCCATTCCTATACAAGGCAGACACTCTAAATATGTATATAATTTGTTTTTGCTTATAAGGAGGTAATCTTTTTTATCATTTATTTCCAACAGTTTGATCAGTTAGTCCCAACTCATGATGAGAAATTATTGTCAAACAGAACTGACAGTGTCATGGGTTAATTTTCACCCTGGATGATGCAGACACCCTAAGGCTGTGATGTTGAATATTTCACAGGAAGGTTGGGAAGAGCACCATTTGGAGAGGAAATAATGCATTTCTCATGGGAGGGATTGGAAAACTGTTCAGTTCAGTCACTCAGTCTCGTCCAACTCTTTGTGACCCCATGGACTGCAGCACGCCGGCTTCCCTGTCCATCACCAACTCCTGGAGCTTGCTCAAACTCATGTACATCAAGTTGGTGATGCCATCCAACCATCTCATCTTCTGTCATCCCCTTCTCCTCCTGCATTCAGTCTTTCCCAGCATCAGGGTCTTTTCCAGTGAGTCAGTTCTTCCCATCAATTGACCAAAGTTTTGGAGCTTCAGCTTCAGCATCAGTCTTTCCAATGAATATTCAGGACTGATTTCCTTTAGAATGGACTGGCTTGATCTCCTTGCAGTCCATGGGACTCTCAAGAGTCTTCTTCTACACCACAGTGTAAAACTGTGTACAGTAGCTTAAATTATAACCGTAAATGAAGTATTTGGTCTCAAGATAAGTCACCAGTTAGGCACATGAAAAGTGGATCCAATTAGACCTGCTTTACAATAAGTATCATGTTTACTTTCCATCTATAAATTGATATATAATGCAGCAATTATAAACTAGAATTGTTATGCAATGATTGGTGATACATGGAGTTAATACTTTTATGAAAGTCCATCTGCATAAATTGCAGATGAATTAAGAACATGGTTGACTTGCTTGCAATTAAGTAAAAAGTTAATATAGACCCTAAGGTTGAATTTATGTCCATATATATATATATATATATATATATATATATAAAGTGATAAGAAATAAAACATAAATTTTAACCATTTTTAAGCATACACTTTATGACAAAGTTTTGGAAATAGACAGTGGTGGCCAATGTACTTTCTTTTTTGAAATATCAGTCATCACTATTTCCAAAAAAAAATGTACGTTGGTCACCACTGTCTATTTCCAAAACTTTGTCATCTCAGCATCAGCTTTGCTATTGTTGCTGTTTAGTTACTCAGCTGTGTCTCACTCTCTTGCAACTCCATGGACTGTAGCCCACCAGGTCCTCTATCCATGAGATTTCCCAGGCAAGAATACCGGAGTGGGTTTCCATTTCCTTCTCCAAAGGATCTTCCTGATCCAGGGATAGAACTCCCATCTCTTGTGTTGACAGGAGGATTCTTTACTACTGAGGTACCCAGGAAGACTTGTAGTGGAAACTTTCTTCTCATTAAATAGTAGCTCTTCATTTCTCCTTCCTCTCCAGCCCCTGATCACCTCTAATTGTCTTTCTGAATTTGATCAATTATTTATTTCCTATAATTGGAATCATACAGTGTTTGTTCTTCTGTGTTTGGCTTAGTTCCATCAGCATAAAGCTTTCAAGGTTCATCCATGCTGTAGCATATATAAGAATTCATTCCTTTCCACAGCTGAATAGCTTTTTATTGTATGGAGAGAACACATTGGTTTACTGGGTCACCTGTGTGCGGACGCTTGAGATGTTTCACCAGTGAAAGTGAAGATGAAGTCGCTCAGTTGTGTCCGACTCTTTGCGACCCCATGGAATGTAGCCTACCACGCTCCTCCATCCATGGGATTTTTCAGGTAAGAGTATTGGAGTGGGTTGCCATTTCT
Organism: Ovis aries; assembly: GCF_016772045.2. Taxonomy (NCBI): domain Eukaryota; kingdom Metazoa; phylum Chordata; class Mammalia; order Artiodactyla; family Bovidae; genus Ovis; species Ovis aries. Next base: position 107,144,927 of record NC_056059.1, read on the forward strand.
TTCTCCAGTTTCTACCAGTGGGAGATTATAAATAAAAGATTGGATTTTAATAGATAGATGACAAGCATGGGTAAAATATCCCTTGAAATTTCAAACTCTTTCAAGTTTCCTTTTCAAAGTTCATACATTGGGGGATGGGAGAACTGGATCTGAAATGAATGATTATGGTACAGATCACACACACACACACACACACACACACACACACACACGCACGCAGATGAGAGAAATGGCAGCTAATTGAAAAACAGTAATTTTACGTCCTTAGCAAATAGTTAGGAGCCTTCTCTACCAAAACAGTTAAATTTCCAAACTATTTAGTGGAAGAGATTTTCTTTTTAAAATACCTTTAATCTGCATCTGACATGTATAGAAAAGAAAGGAAGGAAGAGGACATTCAGACTTATCTTCTTCAATACTTAAATACTTCAGAAAAACACACAGACCTTTATCATTTAGATAATTGTCTCAAAAATTGTGTTTGCTTGTCAATGGCCTGGATTTATGCGGATGCTTATATTTAGAGGCACAACAAAATTTCACTGATTTTTTGAAGTGTTGGCCTTGATGTTCAAAATGGGCAGTGATACCAGGGGGCTCTTCTGTTTCCAATAGCCAGTTCTTTATTACAGACCTTTTGAAGGGATCCACAAAGAGTCAGTTAAAGAACAATGAATGCATGTGTGTTGAGTGTCTACCACATGCCTGTCTGTGCTTGTGGCCTTTAATATGCACAAGAATTCCTTAAAGAGTATCTTATTCCTATGTAACATATGAGCAAATTGATCTTCCGAAATAGTTAATCACATTTGTCCAGTATTATCCCCAATTAATGTCAAGTTTAAGACCTTGGTTTTTTTTTTTTTTCTTTTAAACTGGGAAACAGATAAATAGAGGAAAAAATGTAAATCACAGCTGAATTGGATACTTCAAGTGCAAATCAGAACTAGGTAGAGTCTTTAATTGTGTGGAAAATGTAAATCGCTACTAAAGATAGAACTTCCAAATTAAAGAAAGTAGAAATGGAATCTGCCATGCATTCTTTTTAGAATGCTGTACACAGCTTCTAATATGCAGTGTTAAATGTCTCAGTAACTTTCTTTTGTGTTTGACAGATTATCTGAGAGGTCCTGTAGCTCTGCCTACACAGAGGACAAAATTTCCCTGCTGACCCAGTCCACAATTTGTTCTAAGTGTATCTTTTCTCCTCATAAGGTTTGGTTGGGCTATAATAAAAGCACAGTGTAAGTATCATGGAACAAATGATTCATGCAAAATCACTTAATCACCATCACACACAATCAAAAGCTTGGACTGAAAATAGGCAAATGCTTTAGGTCAAAATAGTTGAAATTACATAGTTGGCCTGAGGACTTTTAATAATGATACCTTGCATTTGTATAATGGATTCTAAGATTCATGAAAGCTCATACCTATATTAATCTCTCTTTTAAATATGACCAAAAGTCCATTAAGTAGGTGTTCTGTCCATTTTATTGTCAAGGAACAGCCAAGCATGGCAGCTAGTCTCCAAAGAGGTCCCCCCAGTGAACTACGCCTTCTAATATTCAGCTCCTTAAATAGTCCTTTCCTACTGAATCTGGGCTGGCCCCACTGTAACAATACCATGTAGCAGTAGTTTCTCTAGGTAACACTTGCAACTTTTGCTTTGCTCTTTTAGAACACTCATTCTGCGGAAAGTCAGGTACCATAGAAAAGTTTCCACCTTAAGTCTGCTACGGTAAGGAACCGCAAGTAGGTCACATGGAGGGCAGAGGGAGGGAGACCCAGTCAGCCCCCAGGCAGAGCAGTCATGCAACTGAGGCATCAAGTCAGTCAGTCAGTCAGTTCAGTCGCCCATTCATGTCCCATACTTTGTGACTCCATGGACTACAGCATACCAGGCTTTCCTGTCCATTACCACCTCCCGGAGCTTGCTCAAACTCAAGTCCATTGAGTCAGTGATGCCATCCAACCATCTCATCTTCTGTCGTTCTCTTCTCCTCCCGCCTTCAGTCTTTCCCAGCATCAGGTTCTTTTCCAATGACTCAGTTCTTCCCATCAGGTGGACAAAGTTTTGGAGTTTCAGCGTCAACATCAGTCCTTCCAATGAATATTCAGGACTGATTTCCTTTAGGATGGACTGGTTGGATCTCCTTTCAGTCCAAGGGACTCTCAAGAGTCTTCTCCAGCACCACAGTTCAAAAGCATTAATTCATCAGCGCTCAGCTTTCTTTATAGTCCAACTCTCACATCCACACACGACTACTGGAAAAACCATAGTTTTGGCTAGACAGACCTTTATTAGCAAAGTGATGTCTCTGCTTTTTAATATGCTGTCTAGGTTGGCCATAACTTTTATTCCAAGGAGCAAGTATCTTTTAATTTCATGCCTGCAGTCACCATCTGCACTGATTTTGGAGCCCCAAAATATAAAGGCATCAAACATGTCATTAACAAAGCTGTCTTGGATCTCCAACGCAGCTCAGCCTTCAGGCAGCTTCAATCCTAGCCACCATCTGAATGCAACTGGGTGGACACCCGAGGAAGACCTGGCCAGAATTTCCTAGCCCACCCTCAGTACTACCAGAGATAATAAACGTTGCATGACTCTAAGTTTTAGAGTAATTTGTAACATCGCAATGGGTAATTATAATGCCAGGTTTGTGTGTGTGTGCGCGCGTGCGTCAGTCATTCAGTCATATCCTGCTCTTTGTGGCCCCAGAGACTGCAGCTTGCCAGGCTCCTCAGTGCATGGAATTTTCCAGGCAAGAATACTGGATTGGCTTACCATTTCCTACTCCAAGGTATCTTCCCGACCCAGGGATTGAAACTGAATCTGCTACTTCTCCGGCATTGGCAGGTGGATTCCTTTACTGCTGCACCATCAGTTAAGCCCAGAATACCAAGTCTACCTAGCTTTTGTTGTTTTTCCCATTGCACCAAAACAACTACTAGATGAAGACTTCAACTTTACTCAGCCGCTGTCACCTAGTTATCGGCTTCCTGCAAAACTCTGTGAGGCAGTGGCTTCGTAGGAAGCAACAGGACTTCCTCTGGGGACCAAACTCTCTGGAGGAGAGTTACACAAGTGATATGACATCAAACATACAGTGTGGAAGGTATTAAGGGGTAGTTCTGAGTTCTCATCCATTATAAATTCAGCATTAACAGAGACTTGACTCCTCTAGAACTCACACCTTTCTTCCATAAAACAAGAAGATTAGCTTAAATTATTTCTAAGGTCTCTTTCAAGTTTATCAGTGGATAGGTATCAGCTGATGTTTACCCTCAGGTTGTTGAGTGAGTTATCAAAAATATGTAATTTATTTTTAATACACACAGATATGTGTTGGAAAAATCTGAAGCAAGACAAAATATTGGCAGTGATTATTTATAATCTTACTCAAAGGATTCAGTTTTCATACAAAGAACATGTATTCCTTGGGTAGCAAAAAAGTCATGCATTTTTTTTGTTTTCAATAGAGAGTATATAAAAGTGAGTATAAATTGAGAAGAATGGCTAAAAAGTAGACTTAAGACTTTATAGTGTGTGTGTGTGTGTGTGTGTGTGTGTGTGTGCGTGTGTGTGTGTGTGTTAGTTACATAGTATCTTCTGACTCTTTGAAATCCATGGACTGTAGCCCACCAGGCTCCTCTGCCCATGGAATCCTCCAGGCAAGAATAATGGAGTGAGTAGTCATTCCTTTCCCCAGGGGATCTTCCCCACCCAGGGATCTTATACATTGCAGGCAGATACCTTACCATCTGAGAAACCAGGGAATTTTCTATTATTCAGTTCAGTTCAGTCTCTCAGTCATGTCCGACTCTTTGCGACCCCACGAATCGCAGCACGCCAGGCCTCCCCGTCCATCACCAACTCCTGGAGTTCACTCAAACTCACGTCCATCGAGTCAGTGATGCCATCCAGCCATCTCATCCTCTGTCGTCCCCTTCTCCTGCCCCCAATCCCTCCCAGCATCAGAGTCAATGATGAGTCAGCTCTTGCAATGACTCTTCCAATGAGTCAACTCTTCGCATAAGGTGGCCGAAGTACTGGAGTTTCAGCTTTAGCATCATTCCTTCCAAAGAAGACTCAGGACTGGTCTCCTTTAGAATGGACTGGTTGGATCTCCTTGAAGTCCAAGGGACTCTCAAGAGTCTTCTCCAACACCACAGTTCAAAAGCATCAGTTTTTCCGCACTCAGCTTTCTTCACAGTCCAACTCTCACATTCATACATGACTACTGGAAAAACCATAGCCTTGACTAGATAGACCTTTGTTGGCAAAGTAATGACTCTGCTTTTCAATATGCTGTCTAGGTTGGTCATAACTTTTCTTCCAAAGAGTAAGTGTCTTTTAATTTCATAACAGCAATCACCATCTGCAGTGATTTTCAGTTCAGTTCAGTTCAGTTCAGTCGCTCAGTCGTGTCCGACTCTTTGCGACCCCATGAATTGCAGCACGCCAGGCCTCCCTGTCTATCACCAACTCCCGGAGTTCACTCAGACTTGCATCCATCGAGTCAGTGATGCCATCCAGCCATCTCATCCTCTGTCGTCGCCTTCTTCTCCTGCCCCCAGTCCCTCCCAGCATCAGTCTTTTCCAATGAATCAACTTTTCCCATGAGGTGGCCAAAGTACTGGAGTTTCAGCTTTAGCATCATTCCTTCCAAAGAAATCCCAGGATTGATCTCCTTCAGAATGGACTGGTTGGATCTCCTTGCAGTCCAAGGGACTCTCAAGAGTCTTCTCCAACACCACACTTCAAAAGCATCAATTCTTCGGCGCTCAGCCTTCTTCACAGACCAAGTCTCATATCCATACATGATTACTGGAAAACCATAGCCTTGACTAGATGGACCTTAGTTGGCAAAGTAATGTCTCTGCTTTTGAATATGCTGTCTAGGTTGGTCATAACTTTTCTTCCAAGGAGTAAGCGTCTTTTAGTTTCATGGCTGCAATCACCATCTGCAGTGATTTTTAGAGCCCCAAAAAATAAAGTCTGCCACTGTTTCCAATGTTTCCCCATCTATTTCCCATGAAGTGATGGGACTGGATGTCTGATCTTCGTTTTCTGAATGTTGAGCTTTAAGCCAACTTTTTCACTCTCCTCTTTCACTTTCATCAAGAGGCTTTTTAGCTCCTCTTCACTTTCTGCCATAAGGGTGGTGTCATCTGCATATCTGAGGTTATTGATCTTTCTCCTGGCAATCTTGATTCCAGCTTGTGTTTCTTCCAGCCCAGCGTTTCTCATGATGTACTCTGCATAGAAGTTAAATAAGCAGGGTGACAATATACAGCCTTGATGTACTCCTTTTCCTATTTGGAACCAGTCTGTTGTTCCATGTCCAGTTCTAACTGTTGCTTCCTGACCTGCATACAGATTTCTCAAGAGGCAGGTCAGGTGGTCTGATACTCCCCTCTCTCTCAGAATTTTCCACAGTTTATTGTGATCCACACAGTCAAAGGCTTTGGCATAGTCAATAAAACAGAAATAGATGTTTTTCTGGAACTCTCTTGCTTCTTCCATGATCCAGCGGATGTTGGCAATTTGATCTCTGGTTCCTCTGCCTTTTCTAAAACCAGCTTGAATATCAGGGAGTTCATGGTTCACGTATTTCTGAAGCCTGGCTTAGAGAATTTTGAGCATTACTTTACTAGCATGTGAGATGAGTGCAATTGTGTGGTAGTTTGAGCATTCTTTGGCATTGCCTTTCTTTGGGATTGGAATGAAAACTGACCTTTTCCAGTCCTGTGGCCACTGCTGAGTTTTCCAAATTTGCTGGCATATTGAGTGCAGCACTTTCACAGCATCATCTTTCAGGATTTGAAATAGCTAAACTGGAAGTCCATCATCTCCACTAGCTTTGTTCGTAGTGATGCTTTCTAAGGCCCACTTGACTTCACATTCCAGGATGTCTGGCTCTAGGTGAGTGATCACACCATCATAATTATTTTGGTCGTGAGGATCTTTTTTGTACAGTATTTCTGTGTATTCTTGCCACCTCTTCTTAATATCTTCTGTTTCTGTTAGGTCCATACCATTTCTGTCCTTTATTGAGCCCATCTTTGCATGAAATGTTCCCTTGGTATTTCTTGAAGAGATCTCTAGTCTTTCCCATTCTGTTGTTTTCCTCTATTTCTTTGCATTTATCACTGTGGATAAATGATCCCATCTTAACACAGATTCTATGAGTCTTGCATGTCTAGCGGCCAATGTACAAATATAAGCGATCATAATTCTACAAAAACTCATCAACATTGAAAAGTACTTTAGCTATCATGACTGGTATCACCCCTTTTAGAGGGTAATGGAATAATACTGAGTATTAATGAAAAGCTGGGTATGTATTATCTCTGCTAATTTTCAGATAAGCCTCTGAGGCAGACATTACTAATAACCTCACTTTATGGATGGGACATCGAAGGCAAGAGACATTAAGTAATTTTCTCAATGAGAACACTCTGGCTGAGACCTTGACTGCCACCCAGTGAAGGCCTGCTTGGACTCCTGTCTCATGGAAACTGAAATAGTAGAAGTATATTGATTTAAGCTGGCATTTCAGTTTCCTTGAGACAGGAGTCCAAGCAGGCCCTCTCTGGTGGCAGTCAAATTCTCAGCCAGAGTGTTCTCATCTGGAGCTTGGGGCCCTCTTCCAAGTTGACATCTTGTTGGGAAACTTGAGTTCTTTGCACCTATAGGACCATGGCTTTTGTTTCCTTGCTGGATGCTGGCTGAGGGACACTTCCAGTATTGCTGACCACTGAAGTCCCTTGCTAAGCCTCTTACATGGCAGGTGACTTCAAAACTAGTAGGAGAATCTTTCTCCCTCCTCAGTATGCTAAGTTGACTTGGAGTCTCAGAAAACCTGATAACGTCACATGCGATTATCCTTACCAGATAATGTAACCCAATCAAGAGGGTAAATATCCCATCTCATTTACAAGTCCAGCTTACATTCAAGAGGAGAAAATTACATAGAGCATGTACACCAGAGAGGAGGAATCTTGGGAGGACATTCCTGAATTCTACCTACTACATCTCCTTGCTGATGTTTATCTTAAGTTCCTAATCGCCATGTTTGCTTTCTTTGTGCTCTAGCTCTTTTCATGAGCAAGTATGTTAAAGAAAGGACTCCCGTCTACACTGAAAGGTGGGGTAACCTGAAGATACTAGGCTACCCTACTAGTACTAGCTAGTACTACATCCTTATGCTAGCCAAGAAGACAGTTCAGGGAACAAATCCAGCTCTATTTACTAGTCATGTGACTTTGAGAAATTACTTAATGTCTCTTGCCTTCGATGTCCCATCCATAGAATGAGGTTAATAGTAACGTCTGCCTCAGAGGCTGACCTGAAAATTAACTGAGATAATACATACCCAGCTTTTCATTAATACTCAGTATTATTCCATTACCCTCTAAATGGGGTGACACCAGTCATGAGAGCTAAGCTACTTTTCAATGTTGATGAGTTTTTGTAGAATTATGATCTCTTATATTTGTACATTGGCCACTAGCCATGCAAGACTCATAGAATCTATGTGAAGAAGGCATCATTTATCTTGCTTTGCAGAGAGGCACCAGAAGTTGAGAGAAGCTACGGAAATTGCCCAAGGTCACATTGCTGTGAAAAGCTAGGTTCAGGACTAGGTCTCTAAGTTCAGGACTTCAGAATCCAAGGTCAGTGTTCTTTTCCAGTGTGCCAACATGAAAACAGTAGAATGAGATTTGTTATTCATAAGACCTGGTGTAGAACTCATATCCACTGGAGGAAGCTAGGGGAATAGAGATGTAGTTAGAGGAAACATGCATTTTAGTGGCCAATTTGGAGATGCAGTGGCTTGCCTTAGGGAATACTGGATTCTCTACTGGTGCAATATTCGGGAAGAGGTTGTGTCATATGGCATAGTGGAGAAAGCTCGGATGCTGGAATGATTCATTTAGTTAATAAATGTTTGTAACTCTTAGGTCAAACATTGTTCTATTTGCTTGGGATATGATGGTCAGAAAAAAACAATGAGCTTGGATTTCCCCTGGGTTTTGAAAGGATTAAGTAAAACAGTATACTGTGAACTGCTAACAGTGCCTGGCCCAGAGAAGGTGTTCCTAGGACGTCAGCTCACAAAGCTAAGATTTGGTGAAGGGGGTTTTCACATCAGATTGACATCTGGGCTAGAATTACAATTCAATCCACAAACAAGTATTTGCTGTCTACCATGTGCCAGGCACAGTGCTGAGTGCCAGGGTGTTGTAACCAAGAGGAAAAGACATTCATTCAGGAGCTCTAAATTAATTACTAACCAAACAATAGAGATACGATATCTTGTAACATAAGTAAGATGGAGTGATGTCCTCATATTGGTGAGAACCAGAAAGCTTTTATGTAGCTGGAGGTTGATGGTAATGCATGGACACTGTTGATACTCTGAGAAGCCAAAAGAAGAGACTACTCCTTGATAATAAGTTTATCATTGTATTTAGCGCTTCTGTGTGTCAGAGAACAAAGTGGTCTCATTCCTTACAGGAAAAATTAGAATAGCCCTGTTGTATTACTGGTTGGTCCTATTACTTGTATGAAATACAGAAAGACTAAGACCTGTATGTAAGTTTACTATCTTAGAGTGGATGCTCTAGAAGCGAAGCCCAGGATGGGGATCCCTGTATTCTTGCTGCTGCTGCTGCTGCTGCTAAATTGCTTTAGCTGTGTCCGACCCTCTGCGACCTCCTAGACAGCAGCCCACCAGGCTCCTCCGTCCCTGGGATTCTCCAGGCAAGAACACTGGAGTGGGTTGCCATTTCCTTCTCCACCTGTATTCTTGAGCAAGTCATTTACTAAGAACGGGATTGTGGAAGAAATAGATAACCAGGGACGCAGAATGAAACAGGAGAAAAAACTAGGCGGAAGTGTGGCTTCAGGAGAAGTCTGCGTGCATGTGTGTGTGCTGTCGTCTCAGTTGTATCTGACTCTGTGCAACCCTATGGACCATAGCCCTCCAGGCTCCTCTGTCCATGGGATTCCCCAGGCAAGAATACTGGAGTGGGTTGCCATGCCCTCCTCCAGCAGGATCTTCCAGGCCCAGGGTTTGAACCCATGTCTCTTGCGTCTCCTGCATTAGCAGGCATGTCTTTACCACTACTGCCACCTGGGAAGCCCTCAGGAGAAGTCTAGCCTCCACTTGATCCCACGAATTCTGGAACGTGAGCTGTACCATAGAGGTTGTCCTGCCCAGAGACCAGGAGGCTGGGATGCCTCCCCGCGATCCTATTCCTCATGCCACATCAGTCAATCGTTAGTCACAGGCAACCCCCTGGAGAGTAGAGAAGAAGGGTGGGCATTACTTCCCAGGCACCTCCAGGGAAGGCAGAAACCGACAATTAAGAGAAATGCCCAGAACATAGTACACAGGTTGAGCTTTTAGCCACCAGATGGGGGTGGGGAACGGGCGATGGGGAATCAGAGTATTTTTCTGGTGAATGGAGTCCAGACTGGACACCAACTGCAAAGACCAGGGTCCTGAAGCTGGGAATGATGGGAAACCAAGGCCTTGGTGCCTGCTTTTTCAAAACCAGTCTTGATTTACTTCCCAGAGGTCTCGATGCTTTTAACCACTAAACCACATACCCACAAAGTTAACAGTTTTTACTTTATCTCACTGAATTCTCCCCAAAATAGAGTTAAGTAAATGTTAGTCCATTTATATTCAGAAACAAAAAAATTGAGTTTCTGGGAATTTGAACCTAATAACTAGTGGAATTGGGATTCAGATTGATTCAGGTCTCCTAGCTCTCCTTGCTTTTTCTCTCAGGTCGCCTGACTTGGAAATTTGAGGAAAGTGGAGTGAGGATCTTGATTTCAGGGTGAACGGAAGAGTCAGGGTCATTCCTTCCACCAAAATATTTCAGTTAAACGCCTCAGTCAAGCATCTCAGCATCTTGGTCCTCATCCCTCGCTTGCCATTTGGAGAGCGCCTTTGTGCTGCTCTGGTCTTTAGCTCAAGCTCAGACTTTCTAAATGAACGTCTACCTTTAAGGAACCTGCTTTATCACATCCCTTTTGTATCAGGATCCAGCCACTGTTGGCTTGAAGATACTCCAATAGCACTAGAGAGTGCCTCCCGAGATTCTGGATGCCTCTTATGTTTCTAGGAGCTTCTCTGGTGGCTCAGTAGTAAAGAATCCGCCTGTCAATGCAGGAGACCTGGTTCAATCCCTGGGTCAGGAAGATCCCCTGGGGAAGGAAATGGCCACCCACTCCAGTATTGCCTGGAATAGCCCACGGGCAGAGGAGCCTGAGGCATACGCTTTACTTCTTCCTCTGCTGACTCACAATTGCATAGACTTTTAGTAGCAGGGCGTGGACCCTAGACCCTAAATTCCAGTTACAGCCATCAGTGGCTCTGGCAACGTGGTCAAGCCCTACAGCGTCTGAGTTTCCTCCCTTGTAAAATTAGGGCTATGTCATTTCCTACTTCTCAGAATTACCACATGGGTTAAAAACAACATATTTAAAATACCAAGCACATAGCAGGTATGCAAAAATGGTAGTTATTTTTATATGACAGATATACACCTGCACAGGAGAGAGAGAGAGACCCATGGATGCCTACTAAGCAAGCTTCCGCCACTTGAGAAGCAGATGTCAAGGCCACAGACTGAGCTCCCAGTGTGCTGAACCCACTCCCATGCCCAGGAGACCTTCTCCTGCTTGCGTCTTTACTTCCTCCATCTCCACACCCCCACTGCCTTGATTCCTTAACCTGCTCTTGTCCAGAACGCCCTGCTCTGGTTACCTCCATTGCCTCCTGCGCTCCGGCTCTATGGCAATTCCTCCAAGAAGCCTTCCTGTGGTAAGGACAGGGTCCCGTGGCCCACAGGATAAGTGATCTGGGTCACAGCTTTGCCACACCACCCTTCCCATCTCTTCCTACTCTGAGCAATGGTGTGGCTAAATGATACCTCTGTCATCCCTCACTTTATATGATCCTCAATGCCAACATTCCCCGTCTCTGGGACCACCATCCCCACAGCTGGAGTAGTATTCCTCTCTTTATTATTATCATTTAAAAATATGTATATTTATTTATCTGGTTGCTCCAGGTCCCAGTTGTGGCATGTGGGATCCCCAGCCACATCACATGAACCCCCGGCTGAGGAAGGCAAATTCCTGACTGCAGCATGCAACCTCTTAATTATGGTCTGTTGGATCCAGTTACTCGACCAGGGACCAACTTGGGCCACCTGCATTGGGAATGCAGAGACTTAACCGCTGGACCACCAGGGAAGCTCCCTCTATTTTCTTTTAAAACAGTGGGGGTAGGTCCATATCTTATGCCTCAGTTAGTCCACTCTATCCTGGGGCTAACTGACTTCTCTCAGGGATGTTCTTGAATTTTTCAAGAACATATTGAAAGGCCCTAAGCATACTACACTGGCTAATCTGTACACAGTTTAAGCTGCCTGCTTTCCTTGCCTTTTCTTTTTTTTTAAATTTAAACACAGAATAGCCTTCCTAGCACTTCTATGTTTTGTTGTTTATATTTTAGACACAGAACAGTTAATGACATTTTCATTTTCCTGAGAGCTTAGTGCCATGCTAAGCACATAGTAGGGTCTCAAAAGAAAAACACAATTGTAATGAATACTCAAACTCTCAGCAGTGATCTCTGACTCTCCCGCTGCAGGTAGCAGGCACTCTGAATGCTGGCCTCTTCTGCCCCACATCTCCTTTCTGCTGTGTACTGTTTCCCAAGATAGAAAGAGCAAGGCACTCTGCTCAGAGGTGCACCAGCAGTTTTGCTAAAACAGCAAATTTCCAGGCTGAGAGCTGATAATCAAAATTGTGTTATCAGGGTTTCAGCACTATCTGATTCCTGGAGGATGGGAGGGGGCTGTCTGATGCCTCAGAAGCATCAAGTGAAGTGAATATTCCAAACGTCCCAAACACAATAGCTGAGGCTCTGCTCAGCTGTTCTCTTTCGCCCTGCGAGGAGGTCATCACCCAGGCTGGCCTTGAGCCTAGACCAATCCAGGCAGCAACCTCACTCCCTAGGCTTTTCTCTGTTAATAGACTTCAGTTATGCAGATGACACCACCCTTATGGCAGAAAGTGAAGAGGAACTAAAAAGCCTCTTGATGAAAGTGAAAGAGGAGAGTGAAAAAGTTGGCTTAAAGCTCAACATTCAGAAAACGAAGATCATGGCATCTGGTCCCATCACTTCATGGGAAATAGATGGGGAAACAGTAGAAACAGTGTCAGACTTTGTTTTGGGGGGCTCTAAAATCACTGCAGATGGTGACTGCAGTTATGAAATTAAGACGCTTACTCCTTGGAAGGAAAGTTATGACCAACCTACATAGCATATTCAAAAGCAGAGACATTACTGTGCCAACAAGGGTCTGTCTAGTCAAGGCTATGGTTTTTCCAGTAGTCATGTATGGATGTGAGAGTTGGACTGTGAAGAAAGCTGAGGGCCGAAGAATTGATGCTTTTGAAGTGTGGTGTAGGAGAAGACTCGTGAGAGTCCCTCGGACTGCAAGGAGATCCAGCCAGTCCATCCTAAAGGAGACCAGTCCTGGGTGTTCTTTAGAAGGAATGATGCTAAAGCTTAAACTCCAATACTTTGGCCACCTCATGCAAAGAGTTGACTCATTGGAAAAGACTGTGATGCTGGGAGGGATTGGGGACAGGAGGAAAAGGGGACTACAGAGGATGAGATGGCTGGACGGCACCACTGACTCGATGGACATGAGTTTGGGTGAATTCCGGGAGTTGGTAATGGACATGGAGGCCTGGCGTGCTGCAATTCATGGGGTCGCAGAGTCGGACATGACTGAGTGACTGAACTGAACTGAACTGATGAGGCATTTGGAGACGGATCAGGTGTCCATCTGACTCCTAAGTCGCTGCATTTGGGCCTCTGAGTAGGCCCACCCTGGGCAGGACCCCTCTGAATCTGACCATGCTCAGATGAGAGCTAAGGGCCTTGAACAGGTCTGGAGCAATGGCCTCATACTGCTTATCCCTTCCAAATGGCTAGCTCAGGAGGTACCAAAAACAGATGAATACAAATAGCTACTAGGGCCCCTGACCCTTGCCTGTGGTAGACCTCCATGACAGTATTTTTAGTCAACAACACCCCCATTGGGCTTCCCAGGTGGCTCAGTGGGGAAGAATCCACCTGCCAGTTCAGGAGATGCCAGAGATATGGGTTCGATCCCTGGGTTGGGAAGATCCCCTGGAGCAGAAAATGGCAACCTGCTCCAGTATTCTTGCCTGGAAAAATCCCATGCAGAGAGGAGCCTGGCAGGCTGTAGTCCCTGAGGTTGCAAAGAGTCAGATGTAACTGAGCACACAAGCATACCTCCAAACCAACAATTATTGAACTTATACCCATTGATCATCTTAAATTCAGTCATCCCCTAGATCAGCTGTGTCAGCCACAAAAGGTAGACCATGTCTCCAGTGCTTGGTCCTTCCCTCCTTCATCCCTACCCACCACCTTCTTGCCCCAACAGGGCAAGTTTCAAGTACACCATCCCGAGGGTGCTGGCATGCTTAGGTATTTTGCAAAAAGCATCCTCTTCGGAGTCAGAAAACACATACCAGGGTTTCTACTTAGTCACCCAATTCCTGGGCAACCTTGATTTCACCTTTGTCTCTCATTTTTTTCAGCCTTCACCTATTACAGTGTCTTCCCTGGTGGCTCAGATGGTAAAGTGTCTGTCTACAATGCGGGAGACCTGGGTTTGATCCCTGGGTTGGGAAGATTCCCTGGAGAAGGAAATGGCAATCCACTCCAGGATTATTGCCTGGAAAATCCCATGGACAAAGGAGCCTGGCAGGCTAAAATCCATGGGGTAACAAAGATTCGGACACGACTGAGCGACTTCACTCACTCATAATAGAAGTAAGATCCAGTGATGCACTACAGGGGGAAACACTCTGCAGATGGCAAAGTTCCATGTCAACAGGAAGCCCAGTCTATTTCTGCCGCACCCTTTGGGGAGCTGTTTTTTTTTTTTTTTTTTAATGACAACCTTGACTTCCCTGGTGGCTCAGATGGTAAAGTATTTTCCTACAATGCGGGAGACCCAGGTTCAATCCCTGGGTTGAGAAGATTTCCTGGAGGAGGAAATGGCAAACCACTCCAGTATTTTTGCCTGGAAAATCCCATGGATGGAGGAGCCTGGTAGAGATGGGTTCACAAAGAGTTGGACACGACTAAGCGACTTCAATTTCACTTAATGAAGGTGCAGAGGAGGCATTTTTTGTTGCCTGTGCAGGGTCCAGGGTGGGGTGCAGGCCATGCTAAGGTCAAGCCAGACTGAAGCTGCTGAAGCATAACTAAGGTGACTCACTTCCCTGATAGCACGCCTGAGAAAACCTCAGGCTCCTTCTTGCTCTTCCCTCTGGCTCAGGCTCACCTCTTGGGATGGAAGACATTTGGCACCAAAAAAGGAATATGTCAGGAAGAACTGTCTCTAGGTCTTTCCATTTGCATTTAGGGAAAAAATGGGTATAGAAAAAAACCAAAAATACACACACACACACACACACAGACAAAACCTTGGGCTTTGACTGTAAGTGGACTCTGAGCTCTGTTTTATAGTCAACGTGAACTTGGGCGAGTTCCTTATCTTCACTGTGCTTGTTTCTTCCACTTTGAACTTGCCATAATAATTCCTCCTTCCTGGGGTTGCTTGAGGGAAATCTCAATGAGTTCCTCTACAAAATGTCTATTTCACTCCTCTGCCTTAAGTGAGAACTATGTCAGGAGACGCATTTGTGTCCTTGTATTTTTTTGTTTTACTGTAACGAACATATTTGTATTCATAATAAGAAAAAAGTCTGATTTATTTAACTCTGTATGAGGCTGACTGAACGAAGAATGCATGAGAAAACTGAGGCTCAGAGGGGCTTATCTGATCATTGCTAACAACCCAGTTGTTCAGGGCAGAAGTGAAACTGAAGTTGGGCTCCTTGTCTCTGAGGCAGGTGCAAGGGGTTCCAAACCTATATCCGCCGCTGCTTTGAACATCTTTCTCTTTTCAATTTCAACCCTTGGGAATTTAAATTTCCTTTCACATTCAGGACTCCAAATTTGGAGCTGATGTTTAAACAGGTACACACCTAGATCTCAAAGCATATGGAATATATGTCTATAAGTGCGTATGATCTTTCAGGAAATAGATTATTAGACTCCCAGCCCAAGCAAACGGTTATCCTTTTGGTCAGCCTTTCACAGATGGGGACATGCATAGATTCTGAAATTCCTCTTTTCTATTCTAAGTGACTTTCTGGAGACCCACTGCCACCTGGGGCAAAGTACACAGCCCCAAGATCATTCTGAAAGCCAGGTTTAATTTCCTTTATTGTTGTTTCATCTATTGCTGCAATCAGAAGGAAATGTAAGCACTCTTTGAAGCAAGTCTCTCGCTGGTTAGCAACTAACTTCTCCAGCTTAATTGCTTTGTCCTCTTGGAGTTTACGTGGAGTTAGAATCCACACTCAGGGACCTGCTAAAGCTGGAAATGGGTGAAACTGTCCCCTCTAAGAATAACAGGCATCTCAATGAAGAGAAATCTCACAATGCAAGTAAAAAATAAATCTGATGACCTCAGGGAGACATTAAAACTTTAAAAAGACAATGAAGAAAGGAGAGAAGGGGAGAGGAAGGTAATAACTATGAAAAACATGTTTTTTAAAGAGTAACAAAGAAATATATGCGATGAATGAACACACACAGCTATTTGGAGTTGGGGGCAAGTTAACTATATTCAAAAAAGACTGCATCTCTAGAATTTCATTTTTTTTTGCAGTTAAATATTTTAGTTCCTTCATATAGAGACATATTACACATGTTAACAACCATGAAAAACAATACAAAATGCCCTCGATTTAACAAGTAGAAAAATATAACTAGTATATATGGCAATTGTGAATCTAATACTGTACAGAAGTAATTTATGGATCTTACAAATAAATTATACTTAAATGCCCTTTTAAAATTCTTTCCCCCACCCCAGATGTACACCAGAACTTACAATAGGAAAGGTTCCGAGCCTAGCTTATCGCAAAAAAAAAAAAAAAAAAAAAAAAAATCAGTGCCAGTCAAATGTTCTGCCGACAAGCTCAAAGAATTTCTTATTTGGCTCATGAAAATATTCGTGCAGTTTATTGAGGAGTCTGGGGTCCACTTGGGGGTGCGCCCGGCCTTTGGACTCGTGTAAGCAGCGGTCCCGGCCGCCGTCCCTCAGGCAGTAGAACCCCTTGGTTTTGTTAAAGTAGAAATTGGAGGCGTTGATCTGCGGCGACAGCCTCAGGAACCGCTCCACCTTCTGGATCTCGGGGAAGGGGTCCCTGATGAGGCGGTCGCCGTCCACGATGTGGATGCGGCGCAGCGGGAAGAAACGCAGCCAGTTTTCCATGTGCAGGTGGTACAGGCTGCGGTTGAGAGCCTTGTAGTCCACGTTGAGGCGGCCGTCGCGCACCAGGAACTCCTCGATGGACGGGTAGGGCTTGCGCTTCTGCACGTGGTTGTAGAACACTTGGGTGTAGTCGGATAGCACGCGCTCCGACGGGTCCCGCAGGATAAGCAGCAGCCGGATGGCCGGGTTCATGCCGTGCACGCGCTCAGGCACTTTGGGCGACGTGAAGTACGCGGGGGTCTTTTCCACCGTTAGCTGGTGTGGGGCGGAGAAGGGCATCTGGCTGAGGTACCAGCCCAGGCCTTGGCTGTAGTGCTCCTCCCAGTCGAAGAAATGCACCTCGTTCTCGGCAGCCGCCACGTCTGGATGCAGGCTGAGCATCTCCAACAGCGCGCGGGTACCGCCCTTGCGCACACCGATGATGATGGTCTGCGGCAGCTGCTGGGAGGAGCCATTGGGGGCTGCGCCGTCGGGGATCTCCTCCTGGAGGGTCGCCGCTTTCCGCACCAGCTCCGGCTGGCCTGGCTCGTTCCCTGGCACCACCGCGGGGCGGGAAGGCACTAGCTGGAGCTGGGCCACCAGCATCACCGCGCCCAGGAGCAGCGGGGCCATGCCGGACACCACGGTGGCTTTACTGGGCCGGGCGCCGCTGGGTCATGAAGTGCTGCCCACGAGGGGACGTCTCTAGATCAGTGACACATGGGTATCGCAGGCTTCTGATTACTAGGAAAAAAAGGGGGGAAAGTATTAACCCCACGTAAATACTTGGCTTAATCAAGCTGACAACTCTGTCATCTTTGGCAAGGCATTCACCTCCTAGGGGTTTTCTCAGTTTCTTTATCAGATGGTAAAAATTCTGCCTGCAATGCTGGAGACCCGGTTTGATCCCTGGATGGGGAAGATCCCTGGAGAAGGAAATGGCAACCCTCTCCAGTATTCTTGCCTGGAGAATCCCATGGGCAGAGGAGCCGTAGCAAAGAGTGTGACATGGCTGAGTGACTTTCACTTTCACTTATCCTATCAAGCAGGGGTGGCAAACAGTTTCTGTACCAGGCAAGAGAGTAAATGGTTAGGTTTTGGGGGACATATAGTCTCCATGGAAACTCCTCCAGCTATGTTGTTTTGTTCTAAAGTGTCCACAGACAAGGCACAGAGGCCTGGGTGTGGTTGTGTTCCAATAAAGCCTTATTTATGGGCACTGGCATTTGAATTTCATATCATTTTCATGGGGCATTAAAAATTATTATTCTTTTACTTTTTTTCCCCAAACATTTATATGTTTAGTGCTCTATTGACACAAAAACCAGGCCAGATTTGGCCTGTAGTCCTATTTTGCCAACCTTTGCTACAAAGGAAAAAGATTGGGAAGGTCTATTGGACCTCAAGAGACATCAGTGAATAGCAACTAGCTTCGAGCCCCAGGCACAGGGGCAAGTGACAGTGAAGCAGGCATGGTTTCTGCTCCCCTACCCACGAGGGGCTTCTGATTTAATAGGACCAACGAACCTGCTTGAAAAATGGAATGGTTAGCTCCTATTGTTCACTTGTCCCTGGATCCAGTTCTTGCTGTGGCCTCAGTGCAGGGCGGTGTACTTCCCAGTGATTTTAGATTTGGCCAGTGGCACGTGGGCAGACTGACTGGTCTGAGCTCCTTGCAGTCCAAAGGACTCTCAAGAGGCTTCTCCAGCACCAAAATCCAAAAGCATCAATTCCTTGGCGCTCAGCCCAAACCAGTCAATCCTAAAGGAAATCAACTCTGAATATTCATTGGAAGAACTGATGCTGAAACTGAAGCTCCAATACTTTGGCCCCTGGATGCAAAGAGTTCACTCATTGGAAAAGACCCTGATGCTGGGAAAGATTGAGGGCTGAAGGAGAAGGGGGCTGCAGAGGATGAGATGGTTAGATAGCATCACTGGCTCAATGAACATGAGTTTGAGCAAACTCAGGGAGATAGTGGAAGAGAAAGGAGCCTGGCGTGCTACAGTCCATGGCATTGAAGAGAGTTGGACATGGCTTAGTGAATGCCCAACAAGGTGGGCAGAAACGACAGTGTGCCAGTGCCCAACATAGGCCTTAAGAGGACTGTATGTTTTCACATGCCCTCGTCCCTTACACCACTGTGATAAACAAACAAACAAAAAAAATGTGCCCTGGTCCCAGGAGAAAGATGAAACACACTTGGCATACAGCCATCCCATCTGTCCCCTGTGTGCAGCCTAGCTATCTCCCTCATGTGTGAGAATGGGTGCTTGTGGTTTTAAGCTGTTGAGTTTTGGGCTGGTTTGTACTGCAGTACAAATTTGGCAAAAGTTAACTGACACAACCTGACTGCAAGCATCAGTGTGGTATCTGTTATGGTCACAGTTTAGGTACTTTGAGGACCTGTGTTCCTTCCTTTTGCCTGAAACAATTAGGGATGTCTTCCTAGTAGAGCAAGTGTGTGCAGTGGGCCTAGAGGGATGAACAGGTGAGGTTAGTGGAAGGAACAAAAAACTTTCACACAAGCAAAGGCTAACTGTTTATAAAGAGCGGGCCTTGCAGTCTGCTCAGTGGAATGTCACCCCAACACGACAGTGGAAGGTAGAAAGGCAGGACAGTTATAGATGAGGGTCTTGCCCAGGGACACAAAAATTTATTCCATTTCAGAATTCACGGTCCAAATTTAAAGCTCTAAACGCAGGGCTCTTCCCATGAACTGCCTCCTTTGTGCCTTCTCCTCTTTTAACTCTCTGAGATTTATCACATTTGGGCATGAAAGTCCCTAAGGAACGCAGGCGCTGCTGAGCTGCAGCGCATGGGCCCCCAAGACACATGAGCTGCGCTTGATGTTTTTACGGGGCTGATAAGCAGCAATCCATGTTTGACCCTCTCCAGGAAAGAGGCGATTGGAAGCTCTGTTTTAAATAATCTCTGTCTAAACATAACTCAGGGAGAGTTGGAGACAGGCCCAGTTTGGGGACTGTAGGACTTACAAAGCCAGAAAACACAATTTCTATTAAGAAGGCCCATCATCTTCATTATGCCAGGTTTAAAATTCACTTTATTAGTTTAAAACTTGTCTGGTGGTGGCGGTTTAGTTGCTAGTTGTGTTCGACTCTTTTGATTCCATGAACTATATAGCCCACCAGGCTCCACTGTCCGTGCGACTTCCCAGGCAAGACTTCTGGAGTGGGTTGCCATTCCCTTCTCCAGGGTATCCTCCTGACCCAGGGACTGAACCCAGACTTCCTGCACTGCAGGCAGATTCGTTACTGGCTGATCCACTAGAGAAGTACTAAAACTTGTCTCGAATGTGTAAATGAAAAACAATATACAGGGCTTCCTTGTTTATGATCAAATTGATTTGATATCCTTCAGATATCAACTGTATTAACCACTTTGAAAAATGTATATTCAAGATCAAACAATTAAAAAGTTGAAAAATAATAGAATACTGGAAAAGGAAACTCCAAATTCACCACATGCTCATTTAGGGAAAAAAAAAAAAAAAGTTTTGGAGAGATGGCCAAACCAGATGGGGTTCAAGGTTGGTCTTACTGATTGGATGAGCTCAATTTAATGGGCCATTTGCTTTAGTCAAATGCATGTTTTAGCATGACTCAGTGAAATTCTGTTTCCTTTTCCACTTCGGGTGTGGGTTAGCCAAGCTGTGCTTGCCTTTCACACGTTTGGGGTATGTGAGCAGGTGTACGTGTGTGCTTATGTGTCTGCACGTTTATGTGTACGTGTGTACACGTGTGTGCGTGTGCAGGGTGTGGGGTGGGTAATGTGAGGGAGAGAGCAGCTCTTCCACACTGAGCAGCAACACTCTCCCCATCTCACAGCCTCACATCCCAGAAAACAGCCCGACCCTGGGGCACCAAAGGAACAGAGCCAGAGGCCAGACCTGAGATGCACACCCTTTGACTATCCATGCTCTTTTCACTTTATTATGAGGCATGTGGGTTAGCACAGGGAGCATCTGAGATCACTTTCCTAAAGGGGAGTTACCAGCAGACAGCAAAAAGAAGAAAGTTTTTTTTGTTGTTGTTTTTGTTTTTTTTCTGGTTGAACCAGGAGGCTTGTGGGATCTTAGTTCCCCTACCAGGGATTAAATCTGGGCCCTCAGAAGTGATAGCCTGAAGTCCTAACCACTGAACCACCAGGGAATTCCTGAGAAGAAACTAAATATAGTTTGTCCTTTACAAAAACAAAACAAAAACACCACCACTCCAAAACAACTCCCTCTCCAAAACAACCAAAAGACTAGTATGTAGTTTATTTTATTTTTTTAGTATGTAGTTTAAAAACTCCTTGTTGCTGTTCAGTCACTCAATCATGTCCAACTCTTTGCAAGCCCACGGACTGCAGCACTCCAGGCTTCCCTGTCCTTCACTATCTCCCAGCGCTTGTTCACACTCATGGCCATTGGGTCTCTGATGCCATCCAACCATCTCATCCTCTGTCGTCCCCTTTTCCTCCTGCCTTCAATCTTTCCCAGCATCAGGGTCCTTTCTAATGAGTCTGCTCTTTGCATCAGGTGGCCAAAATAATTGAGCTTCAGCTTCAGCATCAGTCCTTCCAAGGAATATTCAGGACTAATTTCCTTTAGGACTGACTGGTTGGATCTCCTTGGAGTCCAAGGGACTCTCAAAACTCTTCTCAGTTCAAAAGCATCACAGTTCAAAAGCATCAGTTCTTCGGTGCTCAGCTTTCCTTATGGTCCAACTCTCACATCCATACATGACTACTGGAAAAACCATAGCTTTGACTAGATGGACCTTTGTGGGCAAAGTGATGTCTCTGACTTTTTAATGTTCTGTCTGGTTTGGTCATAGCTTTTCTTGCAAGGAGCAAGCGTCTTTTAATTTTATGCCTGCAGTCACCATCCACAGTGATTTTGGAGCCCAAGAAAATAAAGTCTGACACTGTTTCCTTTGTTTCCCCATCTATTTGCGATGAAGTGATGGGTGGATGTCATGATCTTAGTTTTGTGAATGTTGAATTTTAAGCCAGATTTTTCACTCTCCTCTTTCACCTTCATCAAGAGGCTCTTTAGTTCCTCTTCGCTTTCTGCCATAAGGGCAGTATCATCTGCTTATCTGAGGTTATTGATATTTCTCCTGGCAATCTTGATTCCAGCTTGTGCTTCATCCAGCCCAGCATTTCACATGATGTACTCTACATATAAACTAAATAAGCAGGGTGACAATATACAGCCTTGATCTATTCCTTTCCCAACCTGCAACCAGTCCCCTGTTCCATGTCTGGTTCTAACTGTTGATTCTTGACCAGCATACAGGTTTCCCAGGAGGCAGGTAAAGTAATCTGATATTCCCTACTTTTACCAATACCTTCTCCCCTCCACTCTTCCAACCACACTGCCTTCCCAAAAGGAGTCATGTAAGTAAAAGTGTAACACACTGTTAAACAAGATATTCAGAAAACCTCAAATCACCACAGGTCATTAAGAGCTGCTCAGGAAGGTAACAGCTGCTACTGCTGCTGCTAAGTCACTTCAGTCCTGTCCGACTCTGTGTGACCCCATAGATGGCAGCCCACCAGGCTCCCTTGACCCTGGGATTCTCCAGGCAAGAACACTGGAGTGGGTTGCCATTTCCTTCTCCAATGAAAGTGAAAAGTGAAACTGAAGTTGCTCAGTCATGTCCGACTCTTAGCGACCCCATGGATTGCAGTCTACTAGGCTCCTCCATCCATGGGATTTTCCAGGCAAGCGTACTAGAGTGGGGTGCCATTGCCTTCTCCAGAAAGTAAGAGCAACCCCTCTGAAAGCTGACAGTAACCACTGTTCATTTGTGCCTCCAACACTTAGTCACAGCTTGCCCTAAGATGGATTTTTATTATAGATATTAAAATGATCCACATATGCACTTGTACATTTTCCAGGAGCCCTGTTTTAAAACCAATATTTTCTGTAACCCTATCCAAAATGTTGTTACTTAAATACAAAATGAAGGAGATATTTTGCAGTTTTTTGTCTCACATCTTCAAAAGCCAGTGTGTATACATTTGTAGGACATCACAGGCTGCTTCTTGTCGCTGTTGTTCAGTCACTAAGTCACGTCTGAGTCTTTGCAACCCCTCTGCAAAGCCAGGCTTGCTTTTTAATATGCTGTTTAGGTTTGTCATAACTCTACTTCCAAGGAGCAAGCATCCTTTAATTCCGTGGCTGAAATCACCATGTGAGGTGATTCTGGGGCGCAAGGCCACTTGTGGCTTCTGACAACTGGAGTGGATAGCCCAGAGATCCACAACACTGAGCAGTGTTGCAATTCTTACTCTGAAAGCTCGTTAACTGTGGAACGTGCTTTCTTCAAAAGTAAGGTCCTTGACCCCACTCACAAATCAGGAGCGTCTCAAACAGGACAAGAACCAGGAAGGCAAGTTTGAAATTGCAAGCAGTACAAAAATAAACAGATTATTCTCTCTTCAGAAGTAAACTAGGTACTATCAAAGGGAATCTTCTGGAAGCCTGGAGCCTGAGCTGGCATCAGCACAAAGTCTGTTCAACAGCACCTGGAGGCCAGTCCACATTCCTCCAAAAAGCAATGTTGGCAGCAGTCATCCGGAGCACTTGCTACTGAGCAGACACTAGGCTAGCCACTTTGCACACAGGACCCGTGTGATGCACACTGCATTGATGTGGGAACTGATATTGTCACAAGAAAGTGAGGTTCAGAGAAACAGAGTGGTTTCTTCAGTCATGTCCATCTCTTTGCATCCCTAAGGACTGTAGCCCACCAGGCTCCTCTGTCCATGGGATTCTCCAGGCAAGAACAGCAGACTGGGTTGCCATTTCCTACTCGAGGGGATCTTCCCAACCCAGGGGTAGAACCCGCGTCTCTTCTGTTTACCTGCATTGGAAGGCGGGCTCTTTGACCACTAGTACCACCTGAGAAGTCCCATCCTTCCCTGTTGAAAGAGATCTAACTCACTCTCTGTTCACTCCCTTTTACCAGGGAGGCTGCTTGCTTCATCCTGCTGTGATAAACCAAGCCCTGAGTTTCAGGAATTCTGAAGCCAAGAGTCTTTCCCATCGGGAGCACTAGGCTTCCTTGGATTCCACATGAAGATACTGACCACACACCAGGCATGGGGGACACATGGGAAAGGACACAGAATTTTCCAGGGGGAGATTCCCCTGTATTAAGAATTAAATCCAAGGGAAATTCCCCGGCAGTCCAGTGGTTAAAACTCCTAGCTTCCACTGAAGGAGGCATGGGGTCGGGGAACTGGGAAGCTGCATGCTTCGAGGTGAAAAAAGTACGAGTTAAATCCAAATCCTTTTCAGGTCAGGAATGAACCTAGAATAGGATCTGTCTGCCCCTCCCACCTCACTGCCCTTTTAAGCCAAGCTCGGGCCTTCTGGTTCATTTGATGGTACCAGGCTCACACCAGCTCTGTGCCTTGGCGTTCTCTACTCCGCCTTTTTAGGATGCTCCACCCTCCACAGGCTTCCTGAGGATGGCTGTCCCCTGTCACGGATTTTATTTCAAATGCTGGCTTTCCTCAGCAACATGAGCCCACCCTCTCGCCTTTAATCACTTTCTTTCCCATCATCTTGTTTTATATTCCTGATATACTATCCAAAATTATGTTTGCTTGTTTACTGCCTGCCTCTCCACCCAACAAAGTCAATTCGAGCCTCCTTATCAGCATTCTACCTCCCCCCGCTGCATCCTCGGGGGCTGGCGTGATTGCTGGTACCCAGCGAGTGCTAGAGACACTGCTGAATGAACACATCTAATGTAGTGGCAAGTCAGGCAAATGACGGAAGGCACTGACAGAGGCTTTTCATTTAGCGGAAAGAGAAACTTAACCATTTGCCGCTTGTGAAAAAGAGAGTGGCAAAAAGTAGTAAGCTTTCCTCCCTAGAGGATCAAACAGAAACTAGATGTTGAGAAGGGGGCTCAAAATTTCTCATGGAGGACAGACAAAATCAATCGCCTGAGAGCCTATAATGCATTTTCATTAAAAAAGGATGGGAAGTAGTGAGATAACTCTTCAAAAATATTTTAATTTTCTTCTTAAGTCTTACGACAAAATTCACATTATGACTGGGATTTCAAATGTAACCACTACAGCACATTTGCTCTCAGCCCCATCACTAGAACATATTCATGGATAAAATTAAAGAACTAGAATATTTCACAGGAGGGACATTCAGTACATCAAGCACAGTGATGCTTGTGGTCCTTCTGTCTGCAGGAAAACCTTTTCGCCCCTCAGAAAAAGATGGTGAACCAGTCGGCACAGGCAAGAATCTTCTTGGATAACAGGGATGGTTATCTGGGGGACAAAAGTCATCCAAGGGATTTGATAGAAGGGTTGGAAAGGAAGCAATTACTCTCTCCCTGAGTGGCTACTGTGTGTCAGGCAGGAGGCCCTCATGTAGAAATGATCATTCTGAATATTTGTAACAGTATCAAGGGGGTGGCTATTCTCCTTTTATCTTATATATTTTTAAGCAATAAAAGGGCAGTGAGTGGTAATAGAAAAGCAACTGGACAGACCCAGGCTAGAATTCTTATAGCTAGCTGAGCTCAGATTAGTTTCTCATCTCTTTGGGCCTCAGCGTGCCATTCTGCAAAATGGGCTAAAATCTACTTCATAGGGATGCTATCGTGATTCTGAAAGATTACCCACGCCAAAGAGACAAAGCAATGTCTGGCATTTACAGGGCATACTACGAATGCTAATGGCCTGCCTTTCTCCCTAAGGCAGACAGAGAAACATGCTATTAAGGTTAAAATGAAAGTGAACATGTCAGTTGTGTCCGACTCTTTGGGGCACCATGGACTATACAGTCCATGGAAATCTCTAGGCCGAAATACTGGAGTGGGTAGCCTATCCCTTCTCCAGGGGATCTTTCCAAGCCAGGGATCAAACCCAGATCTCCAGCACAGCAGGCAGATTCTTTATCCCTGATAGCTCAGTTGGTAAAAATCTGCCTGCAATGCAGGAGATCACGTTTCGATTCCTAGGTCAGGAAGATCCACTGGAGAAGGCTGGAGAAGGGATAGGCTACCCACTCCAATATTCTTGGGCTTCCCTTGTGGCTCAGCTGAGTAAGGTTTAAAGACTTTCTCAAATAAAGAAGGCTGAGTGCCAAAGAATTGATGCTTTCGAACTGTGGTGCTGGATAAGTTTCTTGAGAGTCCCTTGGACTGCAAACACATCAAACCAGTCAATCCTAAAGGAAATCAACCCTGAATATTCATTGGAAGGACTGATGCTGAAGCTGAAACTCCAGTACTTTGGCCACCTGATGCGAAGAGCCGATTCACTGGAAAAGACACTGATGCTAGGAAAGATTGAAAGCAGGAGGAGAAGGGGGTGTCAGAGGATGAGATGGTTGGATGGCATCACCAACTCGATGGACATGAGTTAGGGTGAATTCCGGGAGATGGTGGAGGACAGCGAAACCTGGCATACTGCATTCCCTGGAGTCACAAAGAGTCAGACAAAACGGGGAACTGAACTAGAACAAAGATGTCACAGGACCAAGAAGTGTGCTGCTTTGCCTCCGAGTGGAGATGCCTTCCTTGGGCTGCGGCAAAGCACATTCCAGGCAGAGGGGGAGAGCTTACTCCAAGCCTGATAACACAGCAAGAAGGATGAGAGCTCTTGTGTTGCTCTCCAAGAATTGCCTCTCTCCATGCATGCTGGGGTGTCGAGTGATTTAACTTTCTGGCACGCGCTAATACCTGAGTAAAGATGGTTTGATGAGAACTGTCCTTTCTGTATTCAACCAAGCTTCTGAGCAATCAATGGTGTATGATTTTTTGTTTGCCTTTAGGAGACCTTTACCTCTGCGTGGCTAATTTAAGACCATGTGGGAGCAGCATCAACTTTCCATCCTTGGCAGGTCATCGTGGAAACCAAGAAAGAGGAAACAGATTTAGCTCCTGCCTGTCAGTCTACAGAAGGACAGCGAGATCTCAAGACTCCCATAAATATTTATTTTCTTGAAACTGCCTACACATGACACTCATCAACAGCTGTTGACATTGACTTTTGCTTGGATTTACTCATGGTAATTGCTGTGAGGTAAGTTGGGGGTAGAAGAGAGCTCAGGGTACAAAAGACCCAAGGTCAGTTCACGTAATGTTACTACAGAGAGAAGTAAGTCAGAATGAGAAAATCAAGGATGGAATATTAATGCATATATGAAGAATCGGAGAAAAAATATTGGTTTAGACACTCTTATTTACAAAGCAGAAATAAAGACACAGATGCAGAGAACATGTGGATACCAAGGGGGGACTTGGGAGAATTGGGAGATTGGAATGACATACGAACGTTGATATATATCTGTATTATACGTATTGGTACTATGTATAAAATAGATAATTAAGGAAGACCTACTGCATAGCAAAGGGAATATCACTCAGTGCTCTGTGGTGACCTAAAAGGGAAGGAAATTCAAAACAGAGGGGTTACATGTATACGGATAGCTGATTCATTCTGCTGTACAGCAGAAATAAATACAACATTGTAAAGCAACCATTTTCCAATTTAAAGGAAAAAAGTTCCCCTGGGCCACACTGACTGCCTGGGAAAAGGCGGAGTGACCAGCTCTATTTTCCTCTTGAAAAAGACCAGGAGTCTTCCAACACTCCCTCCTCCACTTTCTAGGCTCTGTTACCTCCATGACACGGGAGGTTCCATATATAGAGAAGGGTATCTAGATAATGAATGCAATTCCCCGGAATTGAAGGAAGGAGGTGCCTGGGTCAGCCAGGGAGGGCAGCATGGTGGGGCAAGGATTTGGGGCCAGTGGATTTCAATCACCGTGTTATTTCCAAGCTTCTGAGAATTCCCTGATCCAATGATGGATGATAAATGCCAACTGCCCCATTGGCAGCCTGCAGTCAACCCACAGGACATACATTTCCAAATTAGGTGAGAGTTTAGGTTGAAGGATCTGGACAAGGGGTTGCAAGTCAGAGGCGACTAAAGCTCCCCACATCCCCGCCAGGAGCTCTGGCAGCTCCATCTCCATCGCCAGGTGCTTTCCAGACTTACAAGTGCACATCGCTTCCCTGGGGATGTAGTTCAAAATGCAGATTCTAACCCAAGAGTTCTGGACAGAGGCCTGGAAGTCTGCGTTTCTAACCAGTTGCCTGGAGAAGCCTTTGGAATGGCAAGAACTCAAGAACTCCCTGAGCTTCGAACAACTGCATCCATTCAGATTCGGAGCCTGATGCCCCTGGCCTTGGGCTGGGAAGGCTGCCTTTGGGTTCGGTTTCCAGTGGTTGTTAGGGTAGTTTGTTTTTAAATCCAAGGCTGGAAACAATTGCAGCAGACAAAATAGAGAGGGATCACTCTGGCCACAGAGGTGGTGTTATCTGTGGAGGAGGGTGGAGGGCCGATGCTGGAATTCAGAGGATTTAGAGCCAAAAACCCAGGCGCAAATCTCAGCTTTATAACTTAAAACCCACGAGAGAGCACTGAAAATCCAGAGCCTTCGATCGAATGCCTTGGCCAACGTACACCATTGTGAGGATTAAACAGAACAGCCTAGGAGGGTGCTTACGATGTTGCCATATTGCCTGGCCGATGGCAAGCCCTTCAATCGTGGCAGCTATTTTTGTCTCTTAAAAAAAAAAAAAAAAGGAGGCTGTGTGATATAAATGGGAATCGAGGATGATAATTAGTCAAATGCATTTGTTCATGATCCAAAGTACTGCAGTGACTCAACCAGACAGAGGCTTACAGGAGAAAGGACTGTGGCACACAGGCTCTCTGTCTGGGTAAGGGCTCGCAGAGGGTCCTCTAGAAAGGCCCCCTGCCTGAGTGATGGGCAGCCAGGTGTGTGCAGGAGGGATGAAGAGGACTCCCCACCCCCTTCATGTTTAATCTGCAGTGCTGTGCACAGGAGGCAGTGGTGACCTAAATAAATCCTTCATTAGAAGCAGAAACACTGGCACAGGCTGAGCTCCGTGATGGGAGGGCAGACGGGGCCTCTCTTATTACTCAGTGCAGCTGAGTGGAAAAGGGGGCTATGCCAGCAGACGGGAGACAGGATCTCGACTGCCTCGGTGCACTCAGATACGCACGGCTCAGCTCCCGCTCCAGGTGTGAGCCAATCTCCCAACAGGTGCCATCTGACTGTGACAATGTCCCGGGATGAGGTGGACAGTCCTCATCACCCCATTCATGGCCAGCACCCATGCAATCCATTTCCCCGGAAACGGACAGGAAAGACACACAGAGCATCGGAGGTCAAAGATCCCCCTGTCCTGTCTGCATCCCTGTTGATGAGGACACAGGTCACAGAGGACCAGAGCCCCAAGGTCAAGGGCCCAGAGGCTGAAATGAATCAGAAAGCAAGGTCTGCTGATACCCATGCACCAAACCCCAAACACACCGAAACCTGTGCTTCTTTTATTTGGTGTCACGGAGCCCTAGAATAGTCATCACTGAAAATAAATATATACAAGTCAAAGTAAATTCTTCCCCTCGGTATGCAAAGGTAGAGGGTGAATTTGTCTCATTTCTTGAGCCAGGCTAGAAAGACTGAATGTTGTTCCCTCTCAAATTTCATAGGTTGAAGCCCTTGTCCCTGGTGTGGTGGATATTTGGAGATGGGGCCTTGGGGAAGTAATTAGAGTTAGATCAAGTCCTGAGGATAAGACCCGTAATGAGATGCGCGTCCCTGGGAAAAGAGGAAGACAGATCCATGCTCTATCTCTGCCACTGAGAGTGCTCTTGCTTGCTTAGTCGCTCAGATGTGTCTGACTCTTTGTGAACCTGTGGACTGTAGCTCATCAGGCTCCTGTCTTCATGGGATTTTTTCAGACGAGAATACTGGGAGTGGGTTGCCATTTCCTCCTCCAGGGGATCTTCCTAACCCAGGGATCGAACCTGCATCGCCTGTGTCTCCTGCATTGCAGGCAGATTCTTTACCCACTGAGCCATCAGCGAAGCCCAGTGCTAGATGGTAACCACCTGCAACCTGGAGAGAGCTCTCACCAGGAACTGAATCTGTTCGCATCGTGAACTTGAGCTGGGAAGAATAAATACTTGCCGTTGTTTAAGCCGCCCAGCCTCTGGCATTTTGCCCCAGCTGCCTGAGCATGCTCAGGTGCTGTGCTGTGCTCAGTCTCTCAGTTGTTTCTGACTCTGTGAGCCCACGGCCCATGGATGGTAGCCCACCAGGCTCCTTGGGCCCTGGGGATTCTCCAGACAAGAATACTGGAGTGGGTTGCCATGCCCTTCCTCCAGCGGATCTTTCCAACCCAGAGATCGAGCCCAGGTCTCCCACATTAAAGGCAGATTCTCTACCATCTGAGCCACCAGGGCTGATACACAGCCCTTAGGAGAAAGAAGAAAGAAAAGAGTGTGCCTGGGACTGTTTCCACTGGGTGAGTCTTCCCAGGGTGGCACACCACCGTCTCCTGGATCCAGGCAGGTGACATGAACCTTGGAAACTGGGTGGCAGGAGCGGGGGGACAGCAGCAAGCAGCCCCGTGTGTACATAGGAGGTGTAATGAGCAAGCTGCTGCCATAACTCTGGCCGATGTTGTTGGGAAGAGGGACCAGTGTCGTCGGATCTTTGGATTTTTTGAGACTCTATTATGGATACTTATATGAAAGTTCTTGATTTTTATGGATGCTCAAAAAGGTGAAGTTTTATGATTATTATT
This sequence comes from Ovis aries, assembly GCF_016772045.2. NCBI lineage: Eukaryota > Metazoa > Chordata > Mammalia > Artiodactyla > Bovidae > Ovis > Ovis aries. The sequence continues at coordinate 107,175,016 of NC_056059.1, forward strand.
ATTTTTTTAAAGAAAGGATTAGAAGTCAAGTCTGCAAAGACTGATGCCTCAGGTCTATGCTTGCCCACAGGTGATCTTCACACTTTTACAAGACACCTATGATGCTCCAGTACTCTTGCCTGGAAAATCCCATGGGTGGAGGAGCCTGGTAGGCTGCAGCCCATGGGGTGGCAAAGAGCCCGACACAACTGAGCGACTTCACTTTCATTTTTCACTTTCATGCACTGGAGAAGGAAATGGCAACCTACTCCAGTGTTCTTGCCTGGAGAATCCCAGGGATGGGGGAGCCTGGTGGGCTGCCGTCTATGGGGTCGCACAGAGTCAGACACGACTGAAGTGACTTAGCAGCAGGGGCATGATGCTTCCATCCCCTTCATGGAACACAGTGTTGTCGTGGCAAAGGGGCTTGTGCAGTTCAATGAAGCTATGAATCATGCTGGGCAGGGTCACCCAATATAGACAGGTCACAGTGAAGAGTTTCAACAAAATGTGATCCACTGGAGGAGGGAATTCCTGCCCCGGGAGGAGGGAATTCCTGGGGACACAGAAATGACCCAGTCACTGCCCTCAGAGCACCCTGTAAGGTAGAAGTTACCCGTGGGAGGAAACCTATTACGGTGTCCAGGGTGTAAGCAGGGATTAGGCACCACTGTATCAGAGAGCAGGGAGAGAGGCCACACAGGAAGAAGACAGGGAGGGCCTGGCATCACTGCACTAAAAGGAATCAACATCAATGGCCAGAAATAATCCAGGAGGAGGCTTGGGGTCTGCTTGGCAGGAAGTCCCCAGGGACAATCAGCCCAGAAAGAGTTTGCAGCAGAATCAGGGCTGAGCAGGGGCCAGGGACTCAGCCTGTGCTGGGGTTGGCTGTGGGGGTAAGGTCTTTGGGGAAAAGTGGCAGATGATATGAGACTGCAGGAGCCCGTAGGGGCCACAACTTGAGATTCAGAAGCACAGGAGGGGAAAGAGCCCTGGCGATCGAACAAAGGAAAAAGTCCTGAGCCTGAGTCCCAGAAACGCCACTCACAGACTCCAAGTTGGGACATGTTAATGGAAAATCTTGGAAACTACTGCTCACTCTTGGTCCAAGAGCTTGTTTTTGTCTTTCCTCTTGGATACGCATGTTCTTGGTTTAACGTGATCATTTAAAAACAGACGTTTGAGTTGAGCTCAGTACTGACCTTGAAAGACACCAGGGTGGGGCAAGGACTGAGATACCCCTGACTGCAAGTTGCTGAGGGGGAAACAGGCACGGGCAGAATTAAAGCATGGTACCATAGCTGGTTTCGATTTTACATTGTCTGTAATTTTTTTTTTCTTCCTTTTCCGAATTGAGTTGTTGCTGTTCCTGTAACAGTACTGAATAAAGTAACGGCTGTTTTCTCCCTCCTCCCACACATACACACAGAACTGTGATTTCTGTTCATTCCTTACTTAAAAAAAATTTTAAATACTATTCAAGTTAAATATTTCTTTATTCTTAAAGCTTCAGGTTTTACAAAATGAGTTAGTGTCTCATTTGCCTCTGAATCGAGTTTGAACTTATCTGTAATAAATTTAAACAGAAAGCATCTGCCTTATTATCTCAGTCATCTTGGAATCTCCTAAATGCTGTTTAATCGGCTCAGAAGAACTACAGCTAGATTTTGCACTTGACACAACCTTCTCTGTGATCTCTTGTTATCGCTTGTGATAATTTCAGTGTCTTCAGATTAACTACAATACTATACAGTAAGCTCAACCATCGTCAGCCTGATCATGTATTCTTTCTGAACGCTGTTGCAAAGTGGTTTATAGTTTAAAAATATTTTCAGTTTATTATTCCTTAACTAATGTATCTGAAACAATCTGGCATCTTAGGGAGACATTCAGGAATCTTCAAGAATGATGAGCTCAGAGGGGCCAGCTGGTGGTTGAGTGTGGGTTTGAACCCCAGCTCCATCCCTTACTCCCACTGTGTGACCAAGGTCATGTGACCACTGTAGGCTCTGTTTTTATACATAACAGGCATGGATGACAGCATTAATACTGTGGGATTGTTGCGAGGCTTAAAGAAGGTATTACCACATACATGAAGTGCTAAGAAGAGAGCCTGGCACGTAGAAAACCCTCACCAAATGTGATCATCAGCCCTGGCAGAACTGTTTTCCATCTTTAATCCAGGTAATCAATTTCTCTAACACCAATCATTTTAGGCACATAAAATGTATCTCCACAAAGTCGTCTTGGCTTGAAAGGACCCATACACAAGAGCGAGCAGGGTGTTGAGCTGGGGTCTAGTCCCAAGTTCTGTCCTGACTTCTGTGTGACCTTGGCCAAGGCCCAGAAATACTCTTAAGCCTCTTTTACAAAAGAAAACAATTGGACCATAAATTCTCAGAACATCTGCCCTCTTATATCCATCTACAATATACAGGCTTTAGAGAATTAAGAAACATTCTTGTCTGTCAAAGCAAGCAAGACACTATTATCCAAGATTCTAAATAAAACAATCACTGTTAAAAATAAATCTTAATAACGTTTTGTCACTTGGCATCAGCCTTCCATTTCATATGCTAAAGGGAGAAATATATTGAATTTCTACACTTCTGAGGTCCTTTTGCTATTCAGGAAAATCACATAGCTCCTAGCAGGAAGGACTCCCTTTGAGGGTATGTGTGTGCTAAGCCACTTCAGTCAGGTCCTACTCTTTGCGACTCTGTAGCCTGCCAGACTCCTCTGTCCATGGAGTTTCCCAGGCAAGAATACTGGACTGGGTTGCCATTTCCTACTCCAGAGGAACTTCCCAACCCAGGGATTGAACCCACGTCTTTTATGTCTCCTATATTGACAGGTGTAGGGTCTCCCAAGCTACCTGTTGCTCTGGTTCTATTCAGATCATATTCGGCATTCAATCAACAAATACTAATGAAACCCAGGACCTGATTAAGAAAGAGGTGGATATACAGGAGAGGGGAACCCTCTCTGAAGGAGGCTTCATCACCCCCAGGGGAAAAAAATGAAGAAAAGTAGCATTATATAAAAGCTTCCCAATGAAAGGTAAATATAGAAAGTAGACCAAGCCCTTCCAGCTGGGATGGGGGCCGAGGGGTTGTGTGCCGTGGGACAAGCCTTCCCCACACCCAGCTCCAATGGGTGAGCCTCAGCACCTTCTGGGCTGGATGGAGACAGTTGAGTTCAGGACTTTCGCTTGGATACGTTTGGGAGGGAAGTTTGGGAGTGAGCAGAATGCCTTCAGACAACAGAAAAGGACTGAGGGCTGCCAGAAGGGTCCCCCTTCTTGGTCCTGATCACACGTAACATCCAGTCTCTTCCTAAATCAATGAAGATGCAACCTCTAAAGAATAGTAGGAAGTGCGAAACACAAATATCAGCTGGTCCAGCATATCCAGAACCCATCCAAGACCTAAACGGATTTGCTGTGTCTCAGGCCCTGGGGAGTTAAAAGACACAGCTTGCATCCTTGTTCCTTCCCTCCAATAACTCAGGTATATGCAGGGGTATAGGGTGTTTTGGGGGGCAGATGAGAGAGAGGAGGCAACGTACGTGATAACTGCACTAAGGTGAGGGCTGAGAAATGGCCATGAATACATGGCTTACTTAAAGATTCACAGACAACAGAATGATGGGTATACATGCATCACACATCAAATTATTTTGGTCATATTAATGTGTCAAGAGACAAGAAGAATTGTAACAAAGTTACATTTAGAAACAATTTGTTCTATTTGTCAAAATCAAAGGTGGGAAAATGGAGTGGGAATGAGTTATCATGTCCCAATAATAGGGACATTAGAATAACAGAATTTCTTCCTCCAAGTCTTAGTGAACAGGAAGGAAAAAGCAAAGGTATTGGGAGGGGAGAGAAGAGATAGGAGTCTGCATGTGAATTTCTCCATTGCTCCTTCTTTCATGGTGTCAACTCGGTTTGATGGGACTTCAGTAGGGTTCAGGCTTCCTAGGTGGTGTCAGTGGTTAAAAAAAAGAAAAAAAAATTCACCTGCCAATGCAGGAGATACAAGAGACGTGGGTTCGATCCCTGGGTTGGGAATATCCCCTGGAGTAGGAAATGGCCACCAGCCTCAGAATCCCTGCCTGGAAAAAAAGAGCACACACACACACAACATGAAGGTCCATCCATGGGAACCCTACGCCAGTTCCTTCTGAAAGGAATTTGTACATAAAATCTGTATGTATGTGTATGCCTGAGTGTTTTTGTGTTAGAGCTCTGATGATAGACCAGGTTTTTAAGACTTTCTATAACTTTTACATCCTCTCAAGACAATCAAGGCACTAAGGAAGCTAACACATGCCTTCAGGTATTGCCTATGAGATGTTTCTATGACAATGCATTTCCAAAGGGACATTTTCAAAGATGTCAAAGAATAAATCACTACAGCCATCTTGGTCACTGAGCCACACAGATTTCCCATGTTGACAATCACCTTCATTTCCCCATCAGCTGGTGTGAACTTGATGCCCTGGCTTTGTGCTTCAGACTAGGATCAAACTCAAACCAGCATTCACTGTTGTTCAGTCACTCGGTCCTGTCCACTCCTTGCGACTCCATGGACTGCAGCACCGTCTCCTGGAGCTTGCTTAAACTCATGTCCGTAGAGTCGGTGATGCCATCCAGCCATCTCATCCTCTGTCATCCCCTTCTCCTCCTGCCCTCAATCTTTTCCAGCATCAGGGTCTTTTCCAGCGGATCAGCTCTTCGCATCGGGTGGAACTTCAGCTTTAGCATCAGTCCTTCCAATGAATATTCATTTTTGATTTCCTTTAGGATCGACTGGTTTGATCTTGCAGTCCAAGGGACTCTCAAGAGTCTTCTCCAACACCATAGTTCAAAAGCACCAGTTCTTCAGCATTTGGTGTCCTATATGTCAGGGCAAATGAGGGGCTTGGCCCAAGCTCAACAGTTCCCAATAAATGAGGTATTGACGATTATGCTGACATTTCTGGTTTGGCTGTCCACAAGTGTTTTTCAAGTATTTAGAGTCACGGGAAGAAAGACATTTAATAATGTGGGTCACTAAATTAAGTTTCAAGATTTCTTCTTACACATATTACCCTCCTTCGTCTCTCAGATACCATCCAGGAGACTACATGGTTTGCTCTGGGCACGGATACCAGGTCTCCAGAGCACAGGTCCCTTCTGGACACTGGTCAGGGATACAAGAAGACGACAGGTCCCTCCACATCCCCCAGAGGCCCACTGCGGACAGAAGAAGATGGGTGTGGAAATAGACACTTTTAGCCCAATCAGTCGGAGGAGGATCTGGGATAAACACTATTTTAGCAAATTAAAGGAAGCCAGGAAGAGGAAGTTTGGGACATACTTCAAGGAAAAAACACCTAGGGAACACTTAGAAGTCTGGTGAGGACAAAGACCAAGTTCAATATGCTTTTAAATGACATCCAGGCTAAAGCATATAAACAGAGAAATAAATAGAATGGTGTGGGAAGATCAAAGCAAGTGAGTTGATATCTGCTGGGGTTTAAATCCTGGCTTAGTTATTTGATCATGAAAAAGTCACACATCTCTCTGGGTCTTATTTTTTCCATCTAAAGAAAGTGGGGGGCTCCCCCGGTATGGCTCAGTGGTAGAGAATCTGCCTGCCAATGCAGGAGATGCGGGTTCGGTCTCTGGATTGTGAAGATCCTCTGGAGAAGGAACTGGCAACTCACTCTAGTATTCTTGCCTGGAAAATCCCATGGACAGAGGAGCCTGGCGGGTTGCAGTCCATGGGGTTGCAAAGAGTTGGACACAACTAAGCACCCACATATGCAAAAAACGGGGTGGTTCCTACATTGTTGAGTGACTGTAAGATTCAAATGAGATACTGAGGAAAAACACTTTAGCTCACCTGATACAAGGTTAAACCCTCAAGACAAAGGAGTTCAAAAATACTAGAGTAACAGTAGCATGATGACATCAGCTTGAAACGAGAAGTAAAAGGACAATAATAGCAATTAAAATTCAGATTTTTATAACATCTAGCCTGCTTAAATAATGGTCCTAAGTAAAGAAAGGAATCGCAACATTCCAAAAACTGACAAGTAAGGAAAAGTATTCTTTAGGGAAAGCAGAAAATTTTGAGCATTGAGAGCCATTCACAGAGACAGAGATGACAAAGGAAACAGCAGAATGAAGAGCACAAAGTGGCTGTTAAATCTAATATTTTTAAAGGACAATGTTTATGAGATAATTAGCCTTGGCACCATCTTTGCAGAGGACTGTAAAGAACCCTTCCAGTAAGAAAAGGCGGCAGGTGAATGCAATTCTGAACACGAGATTGTTTCAATCAGCAGGGTCTGGCGGCTTGTGTAACTGGAATCCTCCTAAGTGGCTCCATGCCAACCCTGAGCCCTGCTGCAGCTTCTGTTGGAATCTGTGCCGCCAGGAAGCGTGGCTGGGAGCAGAGTAAGGTCAAGGCAAGCTTGACTTTCAAGACTGTGTGTGTGTGCACATGAGCCCAGTTATGTCCAACTCTTTGCCACATTACGGACTGTAGCCCTCCAGGCTCCTCTGTCCATGGGATTTCCCAGGCAAGAAGACTGGAGTGGGTTGCCATTTCCTCCTCTAGGGGATCTTCCTGACCCAGGGATTGAAACCACGTCTCTTGTGTCTCCTGCACTGGCAGATGGATTCTTTACCAGCTGAGCCACGGTGGAAGCCCACATTCAAGACTAAATAATGTAAAGCCGTCCTTGGAACAGGGGCTGCCAGGCTGGGGGAAGGCTGGTGCACACAGGGCTGCCTGCAACCACAGGGCTCAGGAGAGAACAGAGCACCAGCTGGCACTGATGTTACCCAGAGACCATTGACTCAGCTCACTTTCATTCCCTGGAGGACCACCAACGACAGCTGCCCATCTGAGCTCACAAATCTGGACCAAAACCTCAGGCTTCTCTCAAAGACTCCTGTTTCTGTTTATGGTAACGGTACTTTCACTTCCAGCAGCTGCGACGGGAGGCTTTTTTTTTCCCCTGCCTTCTCCCTGCATAGATCCACTTTCTGTTGCGCAATCCTGCACTGAGATCTGGGACCAGGCAGGAGCGGATGCAGAGCTGACAGCAGAGGTTTATCCTGCTCTCCCGTGGCAGGCGTTTCCTGCGGGAAGCAGCCAAGCCCATGTCAATTACAGCAATGTCACAGTGCCAGAGGAGCTGGGAACACCGAGAATAGACCCTGCATCTCAGCACCTCCAACCCTCAGCTTCTTGTCCCACTTGGGTTGGTGGCAGGACTCTGCCCACTCGAGGGTCTCAGGGACCTAGAAAGACAGCGCCGGCCATCTGGGGCCAGAGCAGGGAGAACGCCCGTAGAACCTCAGCTGGCCCTTCCAGCTCCAGGAAGCGACACAGAGCTTCCTGTCACTTTCACTGCCTCAGCAAGTCCCAAGGCCATCTGACCTTCAGATGGGGGACAGTGCACCCCTATTCTGAACCTAAAGACAGACAGTAGGATGCTGCCACAGGCATTATTATTTACTGTGGATGGGAGGCGGGAGGCGGAGAGCATTCAAGACAGATCTGGAGGAAAGACAAGAGTCTGGAGCTAAGAAGAAAGGGGAGAGGGCTGGCAAAGGGAGCACAGCCTGGGCACAGGGTGGGGATGTCCATGTTCCTGATTCATCTGGGGAAACAGTGGGCAGTCCTGTGGCCAGACCACGAGGTGGGAGTCAGAACAGAGGATGGCAAGGGACAAGGCTTGAAAGAGTAGCATGCAAATGCCAGGCTGAGGGACTTGGAATTGTATCATTACTTGCATTATTAACAGCTAGGTCTGGAGCAACCACTACAGGCGTTAAAGCTTCCCTGGTGGCTCAGTGGTAAAGAATCCACCTGCCAATGCAGGAGATAGGGGAGATGATGCTTTGATCCCTGGGTCAGGAAGATCCCCTGGAGTAGGAAATGGCAGCCCACTCCAGTATGCTTGCCTGGAAAATCCCATGGACAGAGGAGCCTGGAGCACTACAGTCCCGTGGGGCTGCAAAAGAATCAGACGTGACTTAGCTACTAAATAACAACATGAACACTAACTGTTCTCTATACACCACTGCCTTTAATCCTGACAAATCAAGAAAACAGAATATGTTGGGGTCCTTACTTTTTTGGTCAGTAGCTATTTCTTGGGTGACAACTGTCTACCGCACCCTGGTTCAGGATTGATCTAGGGGTTGGGGGGTCCAGACAAAGCCTCCATCCTCCTGTGATTTAATCTACTGGAACAGATTAAACATTAAATAAGTGTATGAAAAAATCATGAAGAGTATGTGAGGTTTGCAGAAATGATAACCTTGCCCAAAGGGATACTGTGATGTAGCAATATAGTTGGGCCCTGGGCCCAGAGCTCATCTGTGTTTAAGTGTCCTGTACTCAAACACCAATACCGTAAACCATGGACTCCATGGGACACTGTGCACCGGGGGACAGGGCCGGGACCAGATTATATTCGTGTTCTGCACAGTGGGTCAGAGCTGGAGAAATTAACATAGAGAAATACTGCAGATTGCAAACAGTTTTAAAAGTTATGGAGCTGAGAGGGGAAAGAAAAGCAAAACCAGAAGAATGTAAGATTTATATTTCGGCTGAAGACAGCAGTCAAAGATGTTTTAGAAAGGAGCAGCATCCATCACCAATTGCAAGATACAAACATAAAGGTAATTGTTGCTCAAAGGCTTGTGCATGCTAAATCATGTCAGTTGTGTCTGACTCTTTGCAACCCCATGGACTGTAGCCTGCCAGGTTCCCCTGTCCATGGGGATTCTCTAGGCAAGATACTGGAGTGGGTTGCCATGGCCTCCTCTAGGGGATCTTCCCGACCTGGGGATCGAACCTGAGTCTCCCTCACGTCTCCTGTAGTTGCTCAAAGGTGAAAGGGATCGATTCTGGACGGCCCAGATTAATTGGCTTATTGTTTGATTAACTGGCTCTTCCAGTTTCAAATGGCTGTGCCTTAGTCTCTGGTTCCGCAGTTCTAGCCTGTGTGCATGTGACCAAAATTTGGATAAGGGGACCTACAGGGAAATCTAGCTTCCCTGGTGGCTCAACTGGTAAAGAGTCTGCCCGCAATGTGGAGACCTGGGTTCAATCCAGTATTCTTGCCTGGAGAATTCCATGGGCAGGGGAGCCTGGTGGCTATAGTCCTTGGGGTCACAAAGAGTCAGACATGACTGAGTGACTAACTTTCAAACTTCTCTGTTTTACAGGGATATCTCCTGCAGGCTTTTGAGAAAGATTTCTTCCCTGATTAGGAGTCCCTCAACCTTGCTCCCTTCCCTACGTGAGAGCAGAGGGTAAGGGCAGCTGCTGGGGTCATCCTGGCCTTCTCCCCACCTGGACAGATCAGTGAAGGACAAGGTGGTCTGGGTGGGGATACACAGCTTGAGCCTTAGTCACATTCTTAATCTGCTTTTCACACGAGATCAGGCTTACCAGCAAGAAAAGCTCATAATCACTGCTAAGTGCTGCTTTATACACTCTCAGCACCAGACTTTCCAATGGGTATTTTACATATATTATCCAATGTTTCTACCAGCAAAAGGTCCAGGATGTTGCTGTTGCTTAGTTGCTCAGTTGTGTCTGACTCTTTGTGACCCCACGGACTGTAGCCCACCAGGCTCCTCTGCCCATGGGATTTCCCAGACAAGAAAACTGGAGTGGGTTGTCATTTCCTTTTCCTGGGGATCTTCCCAACCCAGGAATCAAACCTGCGTTCCCTGCATTGGCGGGTGGATTCTTTACCACCGAGCCACCAGAGAAGCCGGAAAGGTCCACGAGGAAATGCAATGCCCTTTAACAGGACAGTCGAGGTTGGGAAAAACAAAAGCATTTTCTCCAACGTCAAAAACCTCAAATAATGCGGTGCTGTCAGGAGCAGGGGTGGTTCTGTGATCTCCAATAATGCTCTGGCCCCAAGGATGCTCCTGCCTCACTGAACAACTGAGGACCGACTTATTCCCCAGAAAGGGTCAGTTCCTCTGATGTGTGTGCAGATGGGGCTGAGAGGTCAGGAGGGAAGGAACCATTTCACAGGCAGAAAGCAGGGCAGGAGAGATGCCACCTGAAACTCTCTCTAATAAGAGCCCATGTTTAAGAAAGAGACTCACAGACTTAGAGAAGGAGTTTATGGTTGCTGGGGGCAGGATGAGGGGAAGGGATAGTTAGGGAGTTTAGGACGGATATGTACACACTGCTATGTTTAAAACAGATAACCAACAGGGATCTGCTGTACAGCACATGGAACTCTGCTCAATGTTACGCGGCAGCTGGGATGGGAGGGGAGTTTAAGGGAAAATGGATGCATGTATGTGTATGGCTGAGTCCCTTTGCCATTCACCTGGAACTATCACAACATTGTTAATTGGCTATACCCCAAGAAAAAACAAAGTGAAAAGGAGCTCCTGTGTAATGAATGGAAATAAAACCAAGTCCAAAGTAACAGACCCACTCCTGGCATCATGCAGAGAACCATGAGGGGCATGGTGGCTGGTGCCTCCACCAGATGGCACTGGGTTCCCTTGTGTTCAGCCGTCATCTGTGACTTCGTGCTGACTCAGAGCAGGGAGAAAGGCCTCAACTTCTCTAGTTTCATCACGTTCCACATTTTTTCCAGTTCCACCATTAGAGTTTGTATGTCCTTCCCTCAAGGTCATAGGTATTAAGCACAGATCCTGAGAAGCCTTGGGACAGGGAGAGGGAGGGACATTTACTTAAATGACTGTATCTGGATAGGATTTAACCAAGGACTTCCTGCTACAAGAGGCCACTGCATTTCCCTGGGCTAGGAATCCTCTGTCTGCTCATAATCCTTTTCTGTCTTGGCTTCTCCTCCCTCTCTTCCCTCCTTCTTTCCTGGGTTCTTCCTCCTTCCCTTCTCTTTCTGTACTTTGTCTTCCCCTGACAGCTCCTGCTGTACCCTTTCGGCATTGCTGCTTCTAAGCTTTTGGCCCAGAAAATGAAATAATAAGATTTGCTCACACGATATAAATTAAGACTAAAGAAACAAAGGGCAAAAGACCAGACAGTCTCCCAAGAATGTGAGCTATGAGATCCATGCTCTCTGTGATATAACATTGAGTTTGCAATCTAGAAGTCTACACTGCTTTCTTTTGTTATCTTATTAACAGCATCTTTTTTTTTTTTTAATGCTGATGAGTCAGGCATTGTGTAAATGTTTGACATTATTTATTTAGTTTAATTTGCACTAAACAATTATCTGCTATAATTTTAATTATGCCTATTTTGAAGATGTGGAGACTGAGGCTTAGAGATGGGAGATGACTCGTTTCCCGTTGCATGGCCAAGAGGTAGCAAAGTGGATGTAACCAGATCTCTCTGGCTGAGTCCTTCTACATGCAACCTGCCAATCCACTTTGCTTTCTTTCTGGTCCATATTCCATATAAACACACTGCTAGTAAGCAGCTCAAGTTAAATGAAGAGTTAGTAATTTCAGATGCAACAGAAACATCATTTTGGCATAAGCAGTATTTTACTATAAACTCTGCTTGGGAAAAGTCCACTGGCAACCACAGTACTGCTTATTGAGTTTCTGCCAGGTTATTACCTGAAATGGAAACACATTTCCATGGCCATCCTCAGAACAACATAGTCCAGCAGTCCTGGGGAGATCTCGGACTCAGTTCATAACCTGAGATCATCTGCTTGGGAGGAGCCAGTCTGAAAGGCCCTCTCACTGTTTTATTAGCTTTGGATTCATCCGAGGAGGGAGCAATTGCAAGCATGAGTTTTCAAAGCACAAAGCACTCCTTCACTGTACTCGGTGGAGCCCTTGTGCGCATCTCATGGTTCCAACTCTGGTCCTGCAGTAATGAGCTCAGAGCAATGTTTGTGTTGAATAATGTGCTGCGTTGGTGGACTGGCTGCTCCCCTGGTGGCCTCAAGGGATGAAATGCCTTCTTCCCAAAGGGTGCTGGGAATAATCTGCTGCATAGATGGGAGAGATCTGACTTGTCCACAATTCTTCTGCTTCTTTTCACAAAGAAGTAAGTTTGTCTCGGTTTGATCTGTTGCTAAGCTCATCAGAGAAAACAGCTCTTCCTTCTCTCCTTGGATCATATGGTGGCTAAATTATTTCACCTCCAAGTGACTGTATTTTTCCCTCTCTCACTGCCTACAGCTCAAGAAGTTTCACCAAACGCATCCCCTACAACTGTCACTGCAAGAATAGCGATGCTTAATAAAATATAGCACTTCCAGTTAAATTTAAATTCCAGATAAACAATCAATCATGTCTTAATATGAAGTATCCAGGATATACCTATACTAAAAGAATGTATGTTCTTTCTTCAAAGTTCAAATTTCACTGATCATCCTGTATTTTTACTTGTGAAATCAGGCAACCCTGCATAAGAAGAACGTGCATTTTCTTGAGCATTAGGCTAGGCATTTGACAAGGGCAATCTCCTTTAATCCTCATTAGAATACTGAAAAATCTGAGGCCCAGAAAAACTGTCTATTTCTCCGGGTGATACCATCAGTAAGGAGGAGATCAGAAATTCAAACAGACAGGACTTCAAAAGCCATACTCTTTGAGAATAACTCCTACACCTAATTCCAGAAACTTGTAATTGGTACCTTCTCTGGCCTTCCTATCAGGGACACTGGGAAAAATCTGGCTGAAGATGGAATTTATATCAAGTGAAACTGAGTTTTTCAGAGGTGGTGTTGTGCCAGCCTGCTTTCACTCTGTGCCACTCAAGTGTGTATTTCTCTGAGCACAGCTAGAAGAGCAAGCCTTTCCATTTCAGCTGCATCTGCAATCACCTTTCTCCCACTGTATGTTAACTGCTGATACAGGCCTCTGATTTACTCTCCTTAAAGAGTGAAGATATTTACACAAAAACAACCTTACTGCAGGGTGTACCTAATCTGTAGGAATTCTAGGGGAAATTCATCAAGACACAAAATGCATCTCGGAAAGTGCTGAAGTGGAAGTTCTCAACAAATCAAAGGAGACATGAATGTTTCAAATCTAAATACATTCCTTTGCTTATAGAAAATGTGGGCTACTCAGCCCCCCAGGGATTTAACCTGTCTCCACCTTGAGCAGTCTACTTACTGCAAGTGGAAAACTGTGGTCCTGGACCGGGGTCTGCTGTCTTCACTCTGAGGATCTAAGAAAAGCCACTTTTCTGAATCTTGGTTTCCTAAACTATAAAATAAAATTGTTAAGAGATCCCTGTCTCCCTTAAAGGACCAGGTACAAGAGAGAAAGGAGACAGTGGGTATGAAAGTTCTAGATGGAAGTTAAGAGTTATCATTTTCACTCTTTTCTGTTATTTTGTTATTTATTTTTTCCATTTTTTTTTTCATTCTTTTAAAATCATTTTCATGCTTTTCATGCCAGAGTGCTTTTGTGCTGCCAGAATCTACTCAGGGAAGGGCTTGTGTTTAACATGCCAGGTATTTACCTGGACTGACCACACTGAAGATCTCTAAAATGGACAAATGGGATGGCTTGGGGCCATATTTGGATTATCTTGTATCATCACCCTTCATTGGCTTTTCTCTGCAAGCCTCTCCCTTTCCTTAAATATTTATTTCCCCCATGAAGCCTTTCCCAGTTCCCGCAGGCAGAAATGTTGCCTCTTGCTTCCTTTCTGAGCAACTACTTGGAACCAGACACACTGTTCTGCAACCTAGCGGCAGAAACAAACTTGAGGCTCCAGATGCCTGCTCGGACCGGGTGTATAATCTTACAGGGGCGTGATAGGTGGGGAGGACGAGAACCAAGGAAGTAACAGGACGACTCCAGATAAACATTATGGCTGCAAAAGTATGCTGTGGGAAGGAGGAGTGCCATGAAAGAAAGAACCAGAGTGATTGGAAAGAAGTTGTTCTCAAAGGCAGGCCTACCTGATGCCACAAGCAAAGGCCCAAACAGGATGCATTTGTCGGTTCATACACAAAAAGACTGCTCATTTATCTGACTGCCATACTAAACTGTAAGTTCCTCAAGAACAATAACTTTTTTTTTTTTTTTCCATTTCTGTGCAGCTACTCTGGCAACAACAGTCGCCATCAACGGCAGAGTCGACTGGAGAGGAAGATGTACTGGAGTCTCAAAGGGCCAAAGTACATTTCACACTTAGAAAAGATTTTTTTAAAGACTCAATTTTCTTGATACAAAATGAAATTTGGTTAAGAATACAAAATGCCATGGCCATGTTTAAAAGGAAAAAAAAAAGCTTCAAAAAATTTTTATTGATAATGGGGAGGTTGAAAAGCACAGGTCTAAACTGTTCCTGGTACATCTCAGATGGTCCATTAAAAAGATGCTAAATGGGGGGCTTCCCTGGCAGACTAGTGGTTACGACTTTGCCTTCCAATGCTAGGCACCTGGGTTTGATCCCTGGTCAGGGAGTTAAGATCCCATATGCCTCACAGGCAACAGGTCAAACCATAAAATAGAAGCAATAAAAACAGTCCATGTTAAAAAGTAAAAAAATCTTTAAAAAAAAAAGTCAAAAAGTAATCTCCTCTTTTGTGATCATTTGTTCATGCCTTCCACACTGGCCTACAATTTCCTGGAGGACTGGAAATTTTGTATTAATGGATTCTAGCACCTAATGTAGCACCTACCACCTGCTGGACACCCAATGAATGGGCTCAAGAGGTGATCTCATTAAAACTAACAGAAGAGTCTGCTCTTAGGGGTTTACCCACAATAGCAACTCCCAGAATATAATACTAGGTCCAAACTCCCAAATCCTCAAATCCTTTATGTCAGACCTGACTTTGGTTATGTTGGATCAGAGACTGAACCTGGAGATTCCTGGCCCCCTGCCAAAGGTGTTACCCCGGTACCCTGACATTTCCCCTAATTCATCTTTATTCTTAGCACCTAAGAGTCTGACCTAAGATGGACTGTCCTTCCCCATCTTGCTTTTACCTGTCTCTTCCACTGAAGACAAGCAGAAGAGCAGAGCTTTCCATCTGTTTTATCCCCTATTGTGTCACCAGTGAGAAGAACAGTGCTTGGTACACGACTGGAACTCAATAAACATGTGTTAAGGGCATAAATGTGATCAGTGTAGCTGCTTTGCTTACAGGACAAGGAAAAAGTAACACCGCAAACAGAAATTCTGCAAACGCAAAATTTAACTCACAGGAACACTGTTAAAACTCCACTCCTGATGCACTCTTGCTTCAAGCTTACGAATAACTGATTATACTGAGCCTCTGTAGTCCCACCAATTTCCTTTCTATGCCTGGAACCAAGAGGCCATAAACTGGAGGCCTGTGGGATGCAGGTACAGATGAGGAAGGAGGTGTACCTATAGACGTGCTTTGTTTGGACCACATCGTATTATTTTAAAAATACAGAATTAGCTGCTGATAGGAGACTGGAGTTTGATCCCTGGGTCAGGAAGATCCCCTGGAGTAGGAAATTTCAATCCACACCAGCATTTTGTCCATGGAAAATTCCATGGACAGAGGATCCTGGCAGGCCACAGTCCATGGGGTCACAAAGAATCCAATATGACTGATCACACACACAGACACAATTAAAAGTCAAGGGTTTCCCTGGTGGCTCAGCAATAAAGAATCCACCTGCCAGTGCAGGAGATGTCGGTTCCATCCCTGGGTCGGGATGATCCCCTGGAGAAGGAAATGGCAACCTGCTCCAGTTTTCTTTGCCTGAAAAACCCCATGGATAAAGGAGCCTACAGGTGGGCTGCAGTCCATGGGCTCACAAAGCGTTGGACACACTGAACAACTAACACAACAACTTACCTCAGATAATTCTACATAAAATTGTAAACTCACAGCCTATTTGGAAAATAAAATCATACTCATCAAGACAGAGCCTGAGGTCCCAGCTTGTGTGCTGAGTCAGAGCCAAGACATCCCCCTTACCCAGCCTGTCCCCGGGCCTGTTTCATTCAGGCTATTTACTTGCCGGGTTGCTGAAGGCATTTGAGTGAGCGACCCCTGCTGGAAAGTTACCAAAAAACACACAGCATTAAAAAAAAAAGAAAAGAAAAGAAAAAATGCCCACTGGGACCTATTTCCGTTATGTTCAGGCTATTTCTCGGAAAAATAATGTATTCATTTTTCTAGAACTCTGGTAGTATCACATAACTGTTGACATACTATGGCCCAGTAAATATTCCTCTAAGGGCCTGAAAAAGCTATGAAACTTAATTCCCTGTGGGTAGAGGAAGCTAAGAAAGCTTCATGCCGGAGGCAGGCCTAAAGATGCATTGTGAGAGGCTGACATCAGCTGGTTACAAGACTGAATCCGAGAGAGAAGGAATTTACTTGAAGACTATGAGTTACCTCGAGAAAATCATGAGAAGCTGGAAAGCCGGTCTTGGAAATGAGAAGGAATGAAGAGACCCTGGAGGCATCAGGATTATGCCCCTGGAATAGCATCCCTGGGACACCCTAAAACACTGAGGCTACAGCTGACGCCTCTTGATTCATGACTCATACTGGTAAATAAACGCTGGATTGTCCTTTTGTCCTTTAGTCAGTCCTTTGAGATTCCATGCCTCAGGTGGGATCACCAGGCTGAGCCCCAGTTCAGAGCTCAGAGATATGGATACAGAAAAAGAGCCCCCTGCCCCGCCCCGCCCTGTGTTAAAGTCCCTCCACAAGGGGAGGTTGCTGTTGCTATTGTGTAGTGGCTAAGTCTGGAGAAGGCAATGACAACCCACTCCAGTACTCTTGCTTGGAAAATCCCATGGACGGAGGAGCCTGGTGGGCTGCAGGCCATGGCGTCGTGAAAAGTCAGACACAGCTGAACGACTTCACTTTCACTTTTCACTTTCATGCATTGGAGAAGGAAATGGCAACCCACTCCAGTGTTCTTGCCTGGAGAATCCCAGGGTCAGGGAAGCCTGGTGGGCTGCTGTCTATGGGGTCGCACAGAGTCGGACATGACTGAAGCGACTTAGCAGCAGCAGCAGCAGCAGCAGTGGCTAAGTCATGTTCAACTCTCTGCGACCCCATGAACTGTAGCCTGCCAGACTCCTCCATCCATGGGATTTTCCGAAGAACACTGGAGTGGGTTGTTGTCTTCTCTAGGAGATCTTCCTCAACTAGGAACGGAACCCATGTCACCTGGCAGGTGGATTCTTTACTGCGAAACCAACCTGAGGGAAGGTTGGTACCTCCCTGAAGAAGAAGGGTGTTTGATTGCTGGAAACCTTACAAAATGCAAAAGTCCACCGTGGATTAGGAGAATTTTAAGTGGTGATGGGAGAGAGGGCAACAAAGGCTGAAGAGCGGAATGGAATGAGAACAGGCAGACCTCAACTCCAATCTGGAATCCATTGTACCTTTAGAAAATTAATTAACTTTTCTAATCGGCAGATTCCAAATCTTTAAAATAGAAATGTTGCCATCTGCCCATGAGCTTTCTGTGAAGATTCAGTTCAAGCATTAATTCACTTATTTTGAAATTACTATTTTAGCATCGACTAAGCCACTTAAGTAGCACCTGGGGACTTTAAACACCAAAAATGCAACAGAGAGACAGTGCTTTATGCTAGATGACAGACGTAGACAATGGACACCCAGGTAATCTTCTAAAACTGATCAAGTATCCCTTTTCCCCAACTGCTAACACCAATCTGCAACATTCTTCCTTTTTCAGTTAATCAATACCAAGGCCCTTCCTGAAACATACATTTCCTTCTGATATACAAAATGCATTAAGCTAAAAAAAAAAAAAAAAAAGGCACCAAAAAACTTTAACTCTGATTCTACAAATAAGAAACTAACCGTTCTTAGAAGCCGTGAGGCCTGATGCTGGTGAATTTCAGGTGGAATAATCAGGAGATATTGGCCCATTACATGAAATCCTCTCCCTTATTGAATACTTAGAGTATGTAATTCACACAGACATTCACAAACTAAATGAAAATCAGCATTAAAATAGATCAAATGAAATTTGCAGGAAAAGGAAATTAAGTAACCCAGCACATTTTTCACCAGTGTTTTAGACCTGCCCAAATGTTCTCCGCATGTATCTTCCCACTTTCTCATAATAATCTTTCGAGCTCTATTTTTTAGAAGATGAATCTGAGGCTCAGAGAGGAAAAAGCATTTGCTTAGGGTCCTGAGGCAAGAAGCTGGTTCCAAATCCAGCTAGCACTCTTGCCATTCCCCAATGGAAAAGGTTGGCCTGATTGGGGGTTGAAGGAAGATACTTACATCAAAGTGATGGGGAAAAACGCAGATCTTTTCCAACACCAGCTGGAAAGTTACAGCTTTCAACAACAGCCAGAAAGTCACTTCATTTCCCACAGAGCAGCGAGAAGGCTGCTGCTACTCACCAAAGTTGCTACTTGCCTTTACTCCTCCAAGACTATCTCTTACACAAGAACCCTGGCATAGAAGCAGGCCCTGGAGCCTCCTGAATTCTCAGCCCTGATCCTGAATACAGACTCAGTTCCACCAGGATATCAGTACCTTTTACTATGCCTTTCTCTAAACTGCCTTCTATAGCCAGAACGTGGCTCAGGACTCACTGTGGGTTTGGACCACCCTGGGCAGAAGCTCTGTTCTGGAAAAGCCACTGTGTACCAATCAAGCATATTACATCAGCCAGTCCCTCTCCCTAGCCTCTTTCTGCTGCTGCTGCTGCTGCTGCTGCTGCTAAGTCGCTTCAGTCGTGTCCGGCTCTGTGCGACTCCATAGACGGCAGCCCACCAGGCTCCTCCGTCCATGGGATTTTCCAGGCAAGAGTACTGGAGTGGGTTGCCATTGCCTTCTCCGAGCCTCTTTCTAGCCATCATCAAATTTTAATTCAAGATAAGGAAAGCTTCCACATTGCATTTCCCTTCAAGGAGCTCTCTGGACATTTCCAGTAAGAGAACGGTCTTCTTTTCAGAACAAAAGCACATCCCCAATTACATGGGAAAATACAAGTAAAGGACTCCTGAACAACAACGTGGAAGACTTGAAATTTCACACCACCAACACAGCTAGAACCATGGGCTTTTCCTGTTCTCCCCTGTAGAGTTCAAGGTATCACTTTCTCACCAGTTTCCCAAGCAAAGAATCTCCCATCTTAAAGCTACAGTGCACTGTACAGCAGGCAGCTTTGGCCTGAATCAGAAGCCCCCAAAGCAAGGTTCAGGATGCCTCAGAAAGGGATCCTCAGTGTATGCTGCCATGCTAATGAACTGTTTCAACTTAAGAGTGCTTAGTCACGAAGTTGCTGATCCCAGGCAAACTCAGCTGAGTTAGAGGGACCCGCCGAAGCCCTGAAATGCTCCATGAGAAGTTGATTTTGCTCTGCCGAGCGCTGGAGAAAATCTTATGTAACGCAATGGGCCATTTCAATATGTTATTTCTGCAATCCTATGGGAGAAAAGGGGGGAAAAAAATCTAAGCGCTAGAAATACAAAGAGTAACGCGGGGATCTGCAGCTGAAGCGTTCATCTCCTGGAATTTCACTCGGTCAGGCTTATTCGAGTCGCACCCAATCAGTACCGAGGAAGCAGAAAGGAAGAATAATTCAGAACGCCAAAGGATGGGGTTTAGAAATGCAAGGAGGCAGAAGCTGGGTTATCTTTTCTTTTTCTTTTTTTCTTATTTTTAACATAACATTCCTGAAATTAACCCTTGAACGATAGTGGGCAATTGCATTTCAACAAAATAGGGTAAGATGTGGTTGCAGAGCAATAACGCCCAAGTAGGGCCCAAAGGATCCTGAGTGTAAACGGGTTGCGGCCACAAAAGCCAGCTAAGCACCGGCCCCCGGGCGCTATGGGACCCTCGAGGATCCGCGCCCGCACCTAGCGGCAGGCGGAGAAGCGGGGCAGGTGAAACCGGGGTTTCCAGAGCTCCGTCTTCATCCCTCGGCCGCTCCTCGCGGCTGCTCCCTGCTAGGAGGGGACCGCTTCTGGGAGCGGAGCGAGAAGACACCAGATTTGGAGTCGCCTCCCCAGAATCCCCTCCGAAAGCATCTCTGTACAAGTAGTGGATAAAAATAGCCAGCGGAGCGCGCCGGGGGGGAGGGAGGAGCGAGACTCACGCAAGGCTAAGCAAGGATCCGACTGGTCCTGCAAAGTGGAGGGCGGAGGAAGAGGGGTGCGATCCCCTCCCGAGAGAGGGGCCTGGGTGCGCGAAGAGCTTGGGCGCTCTCCTCGCCGAGGGGAGGAGATGGAAGACTCGCAGAGCTCGCAAACCGCCGCGGAGCAGGGCACACCTCACACTCCCCGCACCCGCCCCGCGCCCTGCATCCCAGCTCTCGCTCCCTCTAGCCTCTCCATCTCTCTCTCTCTTTTTTTTTTTTGCCGGCGTCCGGGACAGGTTGGGGTCAGAAGCGGGAGCCGCGCGCGGTCGGCCGCCTGGCCCAGAGGTCGCACCTGGAGACTTCAGGCTCCGCGAGTGTGCCCGGTTCTGAGTCCGGGTCTACGCGCTTCCACCGCGAGTTGGCGCCCCTCCTCCCCTCACCTTCATCTGCCGTCACCACCCAAGGTGCTCGAAATAGAAACAGACGCAGGATTTAAAAAAAAAAAAAAAAAAAAGTAAAAAGTAACACGAAAAACCAGAACCGTGCATGTTTGGCATTGGCGGGGGCGGCGGGGGCTAGGCTACTTACTGTCTGTCCGCCGCTTCCATCTCTCTCCTCCCGAGCTTTCCCCGCCCCTCGGGAGATGTCCCATCTCTGCTTGGTTCCCAAAGCTAACCGCACTGAGGTTTCCCCACCCTGGATGCTCCCTGAAGACGGACTTTTTGCTGTTATCACCGCCCCAGTTGCCAGCCAGAGTGGTACCCAGGCTCCGCGGCGCTTCGCGCTCCTATTGCCCCTCACGGTCGGTCCTAGAGAGACGCGTCGGGCAGAAGCAAACCTCCTGACTCTTCTAGGGGGTAAGGGAAAAAAAGAGAAAAAATCCACTAAGTCAGAAACCTGCTGGAAAAAAACCAGTTCCTGAAGACTTGCCTAGCTGAGGGACGAAGTCAGGAGGCTAGTAGGATGGGGAAAGCTCTGGGCTCTCCTTCCTTCCTCCACCTACGTGCACCCCACTTGCTCCAGCCTCCACTCACCTTGGGCTCTGCTCTCGCACTGAAGTCCAGGATGGCAGGTCTGGGCACCTCGATGGCCCCGGGTCCTGCCGCTCCCCACACTGGCGACCCCCGCCGCCGCAAGCGCGCGCCGCACTCACCTGAGCCGCGCCTCGGCGGTCCAGCCGGTCCGGCGCCCGAAGTCGGCTCCTGGGCTTGGCCATGGGCAGCGCCGTGGAGCCCCGGCGGCCAGCGGAGCGAGTTTTTTCAGGACGATCCGGGCCGGCGGGCGATACGCCGGCGCAGGCGCCCGCGGAGACCCGGCGGTGGCGGCGGTTCGCGGCTGCCCTCGCGCCGGGGACTTTGCAGGCGGGGAGGCGAGGTTATCACCGCCGCCGAGGGGAGGAGCAGAGGGAGGAGCGGGAGCGGGAGGAGGGGACAGAGGAGGCCGGGCCCGCAGGGAGAGCGTGTCGGGCCGAGGAGGATCGCGAGCGCCCACTGCTGCCCGGTCCGCTCCGGTGCTGCCCCGGGGTCGGGTCGGGTCGGGTCGGCTCAGAGTCCGGCTCGCCACGCGGCTCCCGGGGTGGCCGGGCAGGGCTCGGGAAATCCCGCCGACAGGTACGGCTCGAGTCAGTCCCGCCCCTCGCCTGGCGCGCAGTTCCCGGGGTTTCAGCCCTGGGAAGCTGGGGGTGGGGATGGAACTTGGGGAGGGGACCAGCTCTCCCTCCCGGGAGGGTGGGGCCGGTTGTGGGTTGGGTGATGGCCGTCCCTGCGAACCTGGGACATCCTGTCTCCACCGTCTCTCTTGTTTGGGAAGGCGAGGTCCTTCCTAACCCTGAGCCCACGTCTTCCTCCACTCCCCGGCCTCGCCGGGTCCTCCCACGTGCGTCAGCACGGCCGATCTCCGTCAGGGCAGGTGCCCACCTTAGGCATCGGTTGCTCCCTGCGCCGCCCAGGAAGCGAGGGGAGCCATCCACTCGCACCGCAGCCGGACCCGGACGCCGGCGGCCGGGCAGCTGGAGCGAGGATCCGCGCGAGGACCCGGCTCCCCAGCGCTCGGTGTCGCCATTCAACACTCACTCCCTCCCTCTTCGGTTTCGCGTCCCCGGAGCGGATGCGGATTCACCCGGAGAACGCAGAGCTTTCTCAGCTCTGCCTTCGCTGGTGCATCGGGATTGCAAACGTCAGCTCTGAAATTAAGCCGGTCCCCCTGCCCCGTTCCCCCGCGTTCCTGTACCTGGGAAGTTTTGTGTCAGAACTAGACCAGGCTTCACTCTCATTTCAGATGTAAGGTTTCCAGGGACCCAGGGTAGGAATCCCCTTGGAGAAGCTAGGCTGTCTCTCTATCCGAGCCCAAACTAGTGGCCCTAAAAGGCAGATCAGCCAATATATTAAGAAATTAAATAAAATAAAAAGAAAACGTGCCAGATGAGTGTCAAAGTAATTTATTTTAGATGACATTTCAGTCGCTCTTCCATATCTTAAGTACTGGAAAATAAATGTTTGGAAGAAATCAAATTTGCCCTTCAAGTGTAAAAAACCTCTCATTAACTTTGCTCAGATTAAAAATACACACCCACCTAAGTAATACATCCTGTAGGAAATTGACCTCTTTCTCGTGTAGTGTTACCCACTGTCCTTTTAGAAAGCAAAACGATGATCAGCATTTTCTGGCTGTCTAATAAAACCAGTAGCATCTGGGAAGCCAAGGCCAAGTCTTATTTTGGAAAATAAGATTATAGAAGTTTTAATGATCCTGATCGCTTCTTTGAGCCAGACTAATATTGACATAATATTTTAGAACTTTTAAAATACATTTGGAGTACCTTTGTGTTAAGTTGCTTCTATCATGATCCACTCTTTGTGACCCATGGACTGTAACCCGCCAGGCTCCTCTGTCCATGGGGATTCTCCAGGCAAGAATACTGCAGTGGGTTGCCATTTCCTCCTGGAGGGAATCTTCCTGGCCCAGAGATCTAACAGTCCTCTCTTACATCTCCTGCTTTGGTAGGTGGGTTCTTTACCACCAGTGCCACCTGGGAAGCCCAAGAAAATGGCAACCCACTCCAATAGTCTTGCCTGGGAAATTCTATGGACAGAAGAGCCTGGTGGCTCTAGTCCAAGGGATTGCAGAGAGTCAAGCACAACTGAGCCACTGAACACACACACATGTATGTATTTTAAAAAGTCACTTTAATCAAACTTGTGGTTGGGGGCTGGGTGTGGAGGAAGGTAGTCAAAACAAGTCCAGTTAAAAGATAGATAAATATCAGAGATATAATGCACAGCATTACTGACTATAGCTGACACTGTTGTATGGGATGTAGGAAAGTTGCTAATAGAGTAAATCCCAAGAGTTCTCATCACAAAGAGCCTTTTTTCTGTTCTTCTTTTCCTTTTTATTGGGTTTCTGTGAGAATGAGTCTGTTGGCTGAACTCATTGTCATAATCATATCACAATAGACGTAAATCAAACCAGAAGGCTGTATGCCTTAAAATGATGTATGCTGATTATATCTCAGTAAACCTGGAAAAAAAACAAAGTCAGTTTAAAGCCTCTCTTTGAAAAGCCTTAACATTCAAATTTGCATTAGCTTCTAAAAAAAGTACTTTTCCTGCCTCATTCGATGAAGCCCTGTAAAATCATGTATGATGAGGTTGTGCAGGTCAAATGGTAGTTTCAAATATACCCTTGCCAAGTACTGGAGTCCTTAAGCTCCTACCAGCAGCTAAGCCCAGCGCAGATCACAAGTTCTTCAAAATAGGGAGCCACTTTGATGTCCTAAGTTGGTATGATTGCTTTTCCTTAGGAGTTCAAAGTGCCTTTGGGCCCACAGTCTGGATTTCACAACTCATTTGTGAGATGCAAAGTGAGACTGGCAGTGATTCCATTTGCACCCTGGGAGCCAAAGTCCGGTTAACTGATCTACTTAGTTCCCCACTACAAGCCCTAAAAGGGAACTAGAACCTCAGGCCGCAGCCCTGAGACTCTGTCACAAGCTTCTCTTGCCCCAAATGACTCCAGACAGATCTGGCCACTGGCAAGGATTGGTGTTGTAGCTTCTCTCTCTTTTTTGATTTTGGCCAGCATTCATCGATCAGTGATCAATATTCTTATGCTTAAGTAAATAAGAAAGTATTCACTGGTTATTTTGTTCTTATTTAGCAACTTTGTTGCTGTTATTGTTGTTCATTGACTAAGTCCTGTCTGACTCTTTGCGACCCCATGGACTGCAGCATTCCAGGCTTCCCTGTCCTTCACATCTCCCAGAGTTTGCTCAAACTCATGTCCACTGAGTTGGTGACATCATCCAACTATCTCATCCTCTGTCACCCCCTTCTCCTCTTGCCCTTAGTCCAAGCATTAGTCTTTTCCAATCAGTTGGCTCTTTACATCAAGTGACCAAAGATTGGAGTTTCTGCTTTAACATCAGTCCATCCAGTGAATATTCAGGGTTGATTTCCTGGCTTCCCTGATGGATCAGATGGTAAGGAATCTGCCTGCAATATGGGAGATCCAGGTTTGATCCCTAGATCAAGATGATCCCCTGGAGAAGGGAATGTCTACCCATTTCAGTATCCTTGCCTACAGAATTCCATGGACAGAGGAACCTGGTGGGCTACAGTCCATGGGCTCACAAAGAATTGGACATGACTCAGCAACTAACACTTCCTTTTGGATTGACTAGCTTGATCTCCTTGCAGTCTAAGGCACTCTCAAGAGTCTTCTCCACCACCATAGTTCCAAAGCATCGGTTCTTTGGTGCTCAGCTTTCTTTGTGGTCCAACTCTCACATCCATACATGACTACTTGAAAAATCATGGATCTTTGTCAGCAAAGTGATATCTCTGTTTTTTTAATACGTTATCTAGGATTGTCATAGCTTTTTTTCCAAGGAGCAAGCATCTTTTAATTTCATGGCGGCAGTCACCATCCACAGTGATTTTGGAGCCCAAGAAAATTAAATCTGCCAGTTTCCATTTTTTCCCATCTATTTGCCATGAAAAAGATTCCTAGCCCAGTGCTTTCTGTATTTGAATAGTTTATGTTTGCTTTTGTTATCTCCGGTTTTCTACTTTTCCTCAAATGTATGATGGAAGAGAGGTCAAGAGAAGGAGAATTAGAGGGAGAGAGAGAGAAAGAGAGGGCTTGCGTCCTCAGAAGACGTCGAGGACTCAGAGTCACCCTGCCTTCCTGAGCTCAACCTGATTTTATCTGTAAGGCTCCCCTGTACAGCCTCAGCCTTTCCTCCCTGAATGGCCCTTTGAAACTTTCAGGTTAATAGCATGAATATTAAGGAGTCCAGTGGGATTCTTTATAAGCAGAGGAAATTGGGATCAGGTTAAAAATCCAATTTTAATAAACTTTCCAAGTCTTGATTTAGATGATGCACTAATGGCTTTCAGTGCTGAATCACCTTAACAATCAATGTATTTTTAAAAGGTCCTTGTTGTAGAGAAAGCTGGATGGGTATCGTTTAATTGTAGACTGTGCATCCCTGTCTTCATAGAAAAGATCACGTGTATAATGGATGAGAGCAGATATGAAATGCTGCTGTGCACAGAGATGGTTGGGAGAGGAGAGGGCGTTCAGTTTGAAAGATAGTTTTCACTCATTTGACCAAAACAAAGGGAGTGTGATTGCACTGTGTGAAAATGGTATCCTCAAATAACTCCTCTAATTTGATTGTGCTGAGGTCTAGAATTGTTTCCATTTCTTTTGACTTGCTAATTAGCTGGAGCAGAAGGCTTGTGAGAATAGAAAAATGATGGTCATATCCAGAAAATACGTAGGATTGTGATTCCTCCCAGCCATCGCACCTGTCACCTGCCTACCCCACCAGCCTGTCCAACTCCCAACCTTATCTGTGCGTCCTTGAAAATGACTCATGCCTCTGTGATTAATAGACTATGGGATGTTTTTCTGAAAACAGGACTTTCATCCCCTTAGTAACACTGGAGATACTCACGGCACATGTGGTGACAAGTTTCAGTTCTAACTTTTGCCTTTACAGGACCTAGCCTTGTCCCATATTGCTTATGTAATTAATTAAACATTAAAGTTATATGGCATGTCTACATCACCATAAAGAAGCATGTGTGTGTGTGTTCAGTGAAACAGTTGTGATCTGGCTCCCCATGACCCCATGGACTGTGTAGCCCACCAAGCTCCCTTGTCCATGGAATCCTCCAGGCAAGAGCACTAGAAGGGGTTGTCATTTCCTTCTCCAGATATATTGATATTATTTTTACTTATTTAAATATTTTCTGAGGCCCCCCAAATCAGTATTTCTTGGGAGTTTAAAAGAAATTACGATATTTTTGAAAGGCCCTGAAAGTACCTTGGGCTCTCAAGATTTCTAACGGAGTGGTTACCCCTGTGTTGGTGGTGATGTTGCTTAACTGATTCTGGTAAAGAGGTGCAGTGGTAAAGAATCTGCCTGCCAATACAGGAGACAGAGACATGGGTTCAATCCCTGAGTCAGGAAGAATCCCTGGAAATGGCAACCCACTCCAGTACTCCTGCCTGGAAAATCCCATGAACAGAGGAACCTGGAGGGCTACAATCCATGGGGTCGCCGAGAGTCGGACATGACTGAGAGACTGATCACACAGAGTATTATGTATGAAACCGCAATTCCAGACTCATACTTCAAGGTCCATTTGTTATGTTGGATAAACAACCATAGAAAACATGCTGCTTTTATTTTGGGCCCTGTGTCAAGCTTTGCCCCAAATTACACACATCAGTGCTGCAAAAATTGCAATATTGCAGCCCTGAAGTGGTCCTTTTGTTCAAATTGTTGGATCCTGCTGAGTGCCAGAAAACCTTCCGGGCCATAGGAAATTGTGGCACTCTTTTTGATTTCAGGTTTGCAGGGACCAAAACTGATGATGCTTTGACAAGCAAGTCTCGCTGATTCTCTCTTTTAGGCCTCATTCAAGGATCCTGAGAGGTCCAAACTCTTCAGGAAAAAGAAAAAAGAAAAAAATGGCTCTTTACTTCTCTCTCTAGCCCTGTCAGTTCAGTGAAAACATTTACTGGGTACGTCCTAGACAGCAGCGGTGGTAAGTACCTGGGTGGAGATGTACAGAGAAGAATAAAGTGTAAGCCCTAACCCAAAGGGGCTCACAGATGTGCAGAACAGAAAAATTACAATTCAGCCTGACGATTCTCACACGCTCAGGTTCCCGGTGTACTAGGAAGGTCGATGGAACATTTGGAATGTGATTCTCACGCCCTTATATTCTACCCTGAACTTGCAGCTTCAAGCAGCACTTGCTATTTCTAGCAGCTCTCTCCTCTCGGAGTCCCTGCTGAAGTCCTCCAGAGTGTGGCCTTATTGTCCCTGAGAACCGGCAGGGCTGCCTTCTCACTTCTGAGCCTTGTTTTGATTCCAGATTTAAAATAGAATCAAAACGATGAGAAAAGTCTTGAAAGGTGCTCGTGAGTTCTCTTTCTGACTTTTATAATACTTTTCTTATAAAAGAGTTTGTTATGACACTCCAAAAGAGCTCGCTATATATATATATTTTTTTTTTCTCCTTTATGGTAGTAATGTGTATTTTATAGAACACTTTGAAGCTCAGACAACTTAGCTCTAAAAGAAAAAAAGCATTTGATATTTAAAATGATCAAGTTGACATATCTCAATATATTGGTAACAAAATTTATTATGAAAAGCTAAAATGGCTAGCTTGCAAATATGATACCTCAGTTCCTTTTTGTGTCTATCCTGTGGCCATGAGAAACCTCAGTGTGAAAACAAGGTCTGACCTCTGGGACACAGAAGATGTCAAAACAAATGGATCAAAGACTGATTAGGACGGAGACTCAATGAAAGCCAGTAAAGGATTCGCCTGCAACGTGGGAGACTTGAGTTCAATCCCTGGGTTGGGAGGATACCCTGAATAAGGGAAATGCTACCCACTCCAGTATTCTGGCTTGGAGAATTATATAGTCCATGGGGTCATAAAGAGTTGGACATGACTGAGCGACTTTGAGCAGAATTCCATGTTAAAAAATGGCTAACTTGTACAAAGTTGGGAAAATGTATTAGACAGCATGGGAAATAAGGTGGAGGTATGAAGAGGTAAATGAAAATCATGGCATTTATTGATAAACTTTGTGCTAGGAGATCTGAATATCTTATCTTTATTTTGTACACAGACATAGAGCAGTTAAGGAAGTTCCTAAAGGACATACAACCAGCAATGCTGGATTTAGGACCAGGTGAGCATCAAGTCCTTCTATGTTTTTTTTCCCCCCTGTCTCATGATATAATTTCTCTTTTCTTGCTTAATTTCATATATTCACTTCATAAGAAAGAAGAGTCCAGTGGAGTTTATGGTCTATCTCTTCCAAATGAAGAAGAGATTAGGGGTTCTCTTCAGGCCTTGAAAAGATACTTACATTCTAGGAATTATCCATAAGGTATTTAAATCCCATATTCATGATACTGTTATAATTGCATTTAGTAAACTAACTCCAGGCTTAAAAGCTCAGTTCTCAGTGTAATTGTTTTTCTCGCCCTGCATACATTTATGATGAAGATGTATCGCTGGCAAGCTTTATCTCACACTGTGGCCCTTGATTTCAGGCAGGGCTTGAGATCTCAGCTCTGGTGTCTGTGGTCATTCATTTATTCCAGCATCATGTAGTTTTTAGTTCTCAGTCTGTGTCAGGTACAAGGTGGGCCCTGGAGATACAGGAGTGGACTGGAGACAGCGCTCCCTATTGTCTTAGAGCTGAAAATCAGGAAGGTGTCCAAACATCCTTTGGAGGATTGAATGCCCTTCCCAGCTCTCGTTCAGGAGTCAGCCTGCCTTTCTGGATTCACTCTACCTGGAAGCTGTTCTGATTGGTAGAGACATTCTGCCTGCACAGGGAAGTGGATGAACTTGTGTGTCAGTGTGCACGTGTGTGCTCAGTTGATCAGTCGTGTCTGACTTTTTGCAATCCCATGGACTGTAGCCCACCAAGCTTCTCTGTCCATGGGATTTTCCAGACAAGAATACTGGAGCAGGTTGCCATTTCCTCCTCCAAGGAATCTTCCCAACCCAGGAACTGAACCCACATCTCCTGCATTGGCAGGCAGATTCTTTACCTGGGAAGCTCAATGAATGGACGTACTTGTGAATGAACTGAGAAGTGTATCTTCAGATTATCCGTTAGCTTGGCCTTTCTTCCTCTTGGGAGCAAGATGCCTGTAGGAAGTGTCCAACCCGCTTGACTCCTTTGCTGCCTCTTTGGGATCCACCTCTATGGGAGAGAGGTCTGTTCTAGCCTGGGGCTGTCTCTTCCCCCCTAGGTAAGTGCCCAGTTCTGGGGTTCAGCTATGCAGCCCTCTTAGCTCTCACATGGTAAGTTTCTGCAATCTCTTTTCCCTCAGTAAAAAAGGCTTACTTAGCTGATGTCCATCTTGGTCATTATGGCATGGCATGGAATAGGGGTGCCACGTACAGAAGTTGATTTAAAATCTCCCAACTGGCGAACTCTTTCCCCTTTGTCTTAATTCACTTACTGCTCATGGTGTTCTCACAAGGCAAGGATACTGAAGCGGTTCGCCATTCCCTTCTCCAGTGGACCACATTTTGTTAGAACTCTCCATCAGGACCCGTCCATCCTGGGTGGCTCTACACAGCATGGCTCATAGTTCATTGAGCTGAACTGCCTGTAATTAGCACTCATTAGGTACCATCCTGTGCTCTAATTGTTAACCATGGCCAAGGTCAATTCCTGGGGTTACTGTAAGTCTGTTGGGTTCATAGTTTATATCTTTTAGGCCCTACTCATTCTTGGAAAGAGAATGTGAAGTAAATTCTCCCAAAATAAACATTCAGGACAGATGAGACACCTCAAGGGGGCAGATTCCAGATCCAGGTTGCCAGGGTTCAGATCCTAGATCTGCAGAATGAGCTCTGTGATGTCACCTGAGTTACTTAGCCTCAGCTTCTTCTTCTGTAAAGTCGTGAAAATGGCCCCCTTCTCTTCTTATTACATGGAAAGCACCTGGTATATAGTACACACTAAATGTAGCTGCAGGCAAGTCCATCCACAAGCAGGCAGCAGCATCAGCCTCATGACAACTTCTTGGCTGACCACAATGGCGACATGCTATCAATTTTGGTGTAATCTCAGTTTCTTAAATATTAAGATGTAAAAACCTTAAAGTCAGTTAAATGCAATGTTATTTCTTAGAATCTTTGAAATGGCATCCCTATATGATGTATCATAAATTTTTCTTGTAATTTTCACATTACCTTTGCAGTTACATGTTATAATAGAGAATAAGGAAAGCCAAAACCATGGAATCAAATGTTGAGGTACTTAATTAGTAAATCATTTAATCAGTCAAAAAGAGATGGATACCACTAAGTTCTACGCATATGACAGCTGCTTCATGCATGATCAGTCATGTCCAACTTCTTGCAACCCCATGGACTCCTCTGTCCGTGGGATTTCCCAGGCAAGAATACTGGAGTGAACTGCCATTTCCTCCTCCACAGAATCTTACTGACCCAGGGATGGAACCCGAGACTGGAACCCCTGCACTGGTAGGTGGGTTCTTCACCACTGCACTGCTCGGGAAGCCCCTATGCATGTGAAAATGTGTCAGCCCCTCAGTCGTGTCTGACTTTTTGCCGCCCCATAGACCGTAGCCAGCCAAACTCCTCTGTGCATAGGATTTTCCAGGCCAGAATACTGGAGTGGGTTGCCATTCCTTTCTCCAGGGAATCTTCCCCACCCAGGGATCAAACCATGTGTCCTGCATTACAGGCAGATTCTTTACCAACTGAACCACCAGGAAAGCCCTACCCTCAAAGTGTTTGATGGATTCAGAGGAAAAGATCAGCTGATCAGGGATCAGAATCCTTCACAAAGAGGTGGGATCTGGGCCACATCCATGTAATATAATGCTTGGTTTCAGTAGAAGTGTCAAATAGCAAAATTCTCTACTGAATTTACTGAACAGGTCAGAGGAGAAAAAAGCATACAAGCCACCAATGACACGCAAGTGAGGACTAAATACTGTTTTTAAACTTCCACATCCCAGTATTAAGGGTTAAGCTAGATTTTAAAGTTTACTTTGGCATTTGTTTTGTTATAAAGTAAAACTTGTTCATTATAGCTAATTTGGAAAAAAAAAATCACAGAAAATTAGACAGAGAAAAAAAGAAAACAGTAATACCACTACCTGAAGGCAATTCCTGGATTAAGACTGGGTAGATAATAACTGAAATGAAAAACAAAATTGAAATCACCAGTTTGTTGTACTAGAGTATTTCTAAGTCTATAGCATTTAAAGTTGTTTATGTTTAACTTTATTAAACATAACATTATTGTATATTTGGATTTCTGATTTCTTAGGAAAGGGTGCAAACTGGGGCCTGGTTTCTGATTTTTAAAAAATCAGTTTTAGTAATACTTCAATATTTACTTTATATAGAAAATGAACAAATACATTCTTGTCTGATGATGCATGGAAGTCTGAAGAAGGACAACTCGTCAAGCAATTCACTCACACCCAGTTCTTGAGACAGGAATGAAGAAGTGGGTTTAGATGGAGGAGTAGGTCTTTACCTCCAGAAGACTTTCCAGCCTCTTCCTCATCAAACATCCTCCCTCTCTTCCTCCCCCAAAGTCACCCCTTCTCCTGAATTTTAAAGTTAGAGATTAAATTTGCAAATTGGAATGTGATTTAAATACCAGCACGCATCTCTATTCTGAGTCCCAGACCTTGTGTTCTACATTGCTTATACAATTCATCCATGCCATTGCTTGGAGATGGAATTCTTTGTTACTGCTGCATATTGTGTGAATGTTGGAAGAATCTTAGTCCTACTGTTGATGACGTTCAGGTTGTTTCCAGTTTAGGACTTTCCCAAATCTTGCGTCTGTGAACATTCCAGTGTGTGTCCTTTCGGTGCAAAAATGTAAACATTTATGTTTTTTGTAAACTTAGGAATAGGGTTTCTGCATAGTGAATCAGTATTTTTGCAGTTATACTCAATTATAGGCTATGAGATGATGATTGCTATAATTTCCTGCGTTGTGCAACATAGCCTTGTTGCTTGTCTATTTTATGTGTAGTAGGAGCAGGCAATGGCACCCCACTACAGTACTCCTGCCTGGTGGGCTGTAGTCCATGGGGTCGCTGAGGGTTGGACATGACTGAGCGACTTTACTTTCATTTTTTTCACTTTCATGCATTGGAGAAGGAAATGGCAACCCACTCCAGTGTTCTTGCCTGGAGAATCCCAGGGACGGGGGAGACTGCTGGGCTGCCGTCTATGGGGTCGCACAGAGTCGGACACGACTGAAGTGACTTAGCAGCAGCAGCAGCAGCAGATTGTATCTGTTAATCCCATACCCCTAATTTGTCCATCTTTTATAAAATACATATTCATGACTTTTGCCCATTTTTCTATTGTCTTGTGTTTATTGATTTATAGAAAATCTTTATATGTTTGGGGCAAGTTACTGTGCTTCTGTTTTCCTGCCTACAAATGTGAATAATAATAATGCCTACTTTACATCTTGTTGTTGCTAGGACTATATGAGTTAATGCATGTAAACATTTAGAACCATATGTGGCACATAGTAAGTGCTCCGTAAGTGTTTCCTTTTGTTACTGGTCAGGTTCCCATGGCTAGCACATTGTGGGCACAGAACTCCAAAGAGGCTTCAAACTCCCATTTACCAACATTGCCTTGCAAACAGTTACTTTACAGAGCCAGAAAGATTGGAACTAACCTTGCTGCTGGTGCTGCTAAGTCGCTTCAGTCATGTCCGACTCTGTGAGACCCCATAGAAGGCAGCCCACCAGGCTCCCCCGTCCCTGGGATTCTCCACGCAAGAACACTGGGGTGGGTTGCCATTTCCTTCTACAATGCATGAAAGTGAAAGTGAAAGTGAAGTCACTCAGTCATGTCTGACTCTTAGCGACCCCATGGACTGCAGCCTACCAGGCTCCTCCGCCCATGGGATTCTTCAGGCAAGAGTACTGGAGTGGGTTGCCATTGCCTTCTCCAGGAATTCACCTTTGTCACCCCTAATTGGGCCAACTAGGGCCCTGATGGCTTAGTGGTTAAGAACCTACTTACAGTGCAGGAGGTGTGGGTTCAATCCTAGATTGGGGATATCCCCTGGGGAAGGGACACACTTTGGTATTCTTACCTGGAGAATCCCTTAGACAGAGGAACCCTAGTCATAGCTTTAGAGGAAAATGCTGGTTGTGATTTTATTATAATCACCACACTGCTTTTAAAATATTAAAACTGTGATTTTCCTCTGAAGAGAACAAAGGGTTTTTGACTGAAAATCACTGAACTAGCGGTTAACTCGCTGCCATTGCATGGTGCATTTGGCGTGTTGATTCCAAGATTCCAAAAGTTTCTATAGCATGACTTTGCACTAGGAGGTAATACACACACACACACACACACACACACACACACACACACACACACACAAACAAAAAAATCTCCCCAAACACAGGAATTAAATGTATTTGAAGTTACGCAGTGTGAGCAATGAAGTGTTTTAGGCTCAGTGCCCATCTCTGCCTCAAACAAATTCTCCTGGTTCACCAACCACACTTAGGAAAAAAGGACATTTCTTTTCTCCCCATTTGGGAATTACTTTGCCTCTAGTAGCCAAGGCAGTAGAATTTCTTATAAAAAAACAAGTCAACAGACTGTAGTTAGCCTGCCTTGGCTCCTTCCATTTGTGAGATTTTTACAGATAAATTAAATTCATTCTTTTTTGAGGAGGGAAGCACGTAGAAGACCATAATTTAGGCCTTTACAACCAAAAATGACAATCTTTCATTTATTATTCCTCACAGAGAACAGCTACTAATATCTTCCTTCTTGGTCCCTTAATTAAATTCAGCTTCTTATATTTTTTTTTCTGATTCACTCTGTTTCATTCCTGGATTAACCTAGTTCTTCATAGTTGTAATTTCTCAACTGTTAAATTTCATTTACCTCATTTAAATTTCTGGAGATTTCTTTCCTGAGTGGAAAGTTTGTTTATTTTTTCATTTCTCTCCCCAGGAAAGAAAACCATCTCCTTTAGACCAGGGTTAACTAAATTATAAACATCCACACTGTATTATTCTATATAAGTATATGTGTGACTATAGAATGATTTTGAAAAGGAACAGTGATTGGCCTAAGACTGTCAAGAAAACAGTCTTCTTCATCCTTGAAGTCCCTTCAAAGAGTTACATAGTCCACAAAATCTTGTTCTCTCAACTTCTACAGACTGAATTCAAGGATAAAGTGTGTTTTTGTTCCTGATATTGTTCCCACCTTGGAAGAAAAGTTATAACCAACCTAGACAGCATGTTAAACAGCAGAGACATTACTTTGCGAACAAAGGTCCATCTGGTCAAAGCTATGGTTTTTCCAGTAGTCATGTATGGATGTGAGAGTTGGACTATGAAGAAAGCTGAGCCCCAAAGGATTGATGCTTTTGAACTTTGGTGTTGGAGAAGACTCTGGAGAATCCCTTGGACTGCAAGGAGATCCAACCAGTCCATCCTAAAGGAGATCAGTCCTGAATGTTCACTGAGAGGACTGATGCTGGAGTTGAAACTCCAATACTTTGGCCACCTGATGCGAAGAACTGACTCATTTGAAAAGATCTGATGCTGGGAAAGATTGAAGGCAGGAGGAGAAGGGGACAACAGAGGATGAGATGGCTCAGTGGGATCACAGACTCAACGGACATGAGTTTGAGTAAACTCAGGGAGTTGGCAATGGACAGGGAAGCCTGGCGTGCTGTAG
The DNA here is from genome assembly GCF_016772045.2 of Ovis aries. Classification (NCBI taxonomy): domain Eukaryota; kingdom Metazoa; phylum Chordata; class Mammalia; order Artiodactyla; family Bovidae; genus Ovis; species Ovis aries. The sequence goes on from NC_056059.1 coordinate 107,209,810, forward strand.
TCCATGGGGCTGCAAAAAGTGGGACACGACTGAGCGACTGAACTGAACTGAACTGATTGCTCCCACCTTCCTGTATAGAGTTATACATACTTGACTGTTGCTGTGTCATTATAGCGCCCCTTGTGGCAAGATGGTACTTTTTGGTACAGTCCATGGACATTGGCATTGGCCATGTAACATGCTTTAACCAATGAGATGTGAGTAGATAAGCCTCATCTAAAGGAAAGCTTTCAATGACATCACTCTTGTTCTTTTCTTGTCCTAAGTTCCTTCATTCTGGTTCCAGAATGAGCATGCACGTGGCATGCCAGGAACCAAGCTATGGTCTCCTACATGAGCCATCAGCAAGAACTGACTATCTAAGGCTTCGAGGGTGTTGAATACTTCTTGTCACTGAAACTGTTTATTAGTTTGTTTTATTCAGGCACCTTCCTTGAAGACAGGGAATGCATTTGCTTTGTTGGTTTTGTGCACAGTTTGGTGCTTGGCTGTCGGCAGAAACTAATAAACATTTGTTGAGTAAGTGAATGACTTGATGAAGCTCTCCAGTGACAAACATCTAACCTCTTCTATGGCAGCTGTGGCTTTTGAAAAATGTTTCTCATTCTGAGCAGAACTCTGATCCTCCACGATTTCTACTAAGGGTGTCAGTGTTCTTCTTTGGACTCACATAAAACCATATCATACCTGTCCATAAGACAGCCCTCTAGGATTTGAAAACAGTGCTGTCCACTATTCAGGAATTTGTTCCCTTTGGTTTATTATCTTTCATGCCTTCACCTCCTCAACCTCCTGAGGGGTTCTACTCTTTTGGTGCAGAGATGCACTCCTAGGCTTCCCAGGTGGCTCAGTGGTAAAGAATCTGCGTGCCAATGCAGGATATGCAGGTTTGGCCCCTGGGTTGGGAAGATCCCCTGGGGAAGGAAATGGCAACCCACTCCAGTATTCTTGCTGGGATAATCTCATGAACAGAGGAGCCTGGCAGGCTACAGTCGATGGGGTCACCAAGAGTTGGATACAACTGAGCGACTAAGCACGATGTAACCATGTCCCCTCCAGAATGTGAGATTTGGCATCAGCACCAGTCTTAGTGTGTGGTCAGAGCATCCCAGAGTGAGAAAGGGTCGTTTCCTCTGGAGTAACCGCCCATCTGGACTAATTATATTGCGTCTAACACAGCCTTTGCTGTTCTTGGCAGCTTCATCACACTGCTGACTCAGACTGAGTCAGTCAAATCCCTTAAGCTTTATTCACGAGTCTTTATGACCACATCATGCCCCGACTTGTGAGGTAGGTTTAAGGGACCCAGATGTCAACCCTAATACTTTTCCTTGTTAAATTCTTCATCTCTTTTCATCTGGTTCGTGGTTTCTCTCTACTTGGGAAAAGGAAAGGTTAGATTTCTGGGAATGGAAACTCAGCTATTAGCCGAGAGAAAGGAGAAACAACCTTGTGTCGTCAACTAAGGAATGATTAGAGAGCTCCATTTTCTGGTCCAGCAGCCTGCACTTAACTGTGTGATGTCGTTCATTGCCAAGCACGTGGTGTCGTCTCTGAATCTGTCAAAGAGAATGGAAGAATACTGAGATCCAGCAACAAACAACACCTCCATTTACGGGTGACAGACTCTAAGGGGCTTCCATGATCCCCGCCTTCTAATAGTGCCTCTGCATAGTTCCCTCTGCTTGAGTGCCTGCGTGTCTTCTAACTTGCTTCAGATCACTAGAATATGGGAATGGTGATAGAACATATGTGCATGCACATGGTAACATTACATGCGACTGTAACACTGTCTTTCTAGAAGGTTCTCCTAACTGGCTCTGAAGAAGCCAGGCTTGTCATGAGCTGCCCTGTGGAGGAAGCCACATGAAGAGGAACTGAGAAGAGCTTCTAACTGTGCAAGAAACTGAAGTCTGTCTCACAGCCTCAGTTGTGATGCTGCTAACAGTCACGTGACCCTGGAAGAGGATTTTTTCCCCAGCCAAAACTCCAAGTGAGACTGCAGCCCAGGCCAACACCTTGGTTGAAGCTTTCAAATGAAACTCTGAAGTGGAGAGCCCAGCAAAGTAAGGCCTGGACTGTTGGTCCACAGAATAATGGTGTGTGTGCTCAATCGTGTCCCACTTTTTGCGACCCCACCTGGCTTCTCTGTCCATGAAATTTTCCAGGCAAGAATACTGGAGCGAAACTGTGATACAATAAAGATATGCTGTTTTAAGCTGCTAAGTTTCTTGCTAATTGTTACTCAAGGATATGTAGCAGGATATGTGCTAATATATCATGAAACCAAATTTAGTTGGAAGCCAAAGCCATCATGAAACTCAGAAAACATACATCCTTTGTCTTTTTTTGGTGGGTTGGATTGACTCGTAGGACCTTTGGTGGACCCAGTGTACCATATACCAAGGACATTAGAAGATCACCTTAATATCCAACCTCAGACAATATAGTTTTTTTTTTTTTTTCTGGTATTTGTCCAAATGATCTTCTGCTAATTCATTTTATTCAATGATCCTCTCTTCTGTTTTCCTGCCTTTGAATTCCTTGCTTCTGTACCCAAGTCTGATTTTTCTTTCTGCACTCTGATCTCTTAACTTTGTTTCTTCACTGGATCGGGGTTCCTGGTTTTGCTGCCTCCTAGACTTTTATTGAGAGGTGTCTCCATCTTGATTCTATTATATCTATGTCTTCCAGGTCTGGTTCTCCCAGGTCTCCTGCCAAAGAGAAGCATCTAATATTCTAGATCCTTTCTGGTAAAAAGCCGTCGGGCAATAGTGTGAATTTCCACACAGTCTTAGATATTGCTGATAGCAGTGGGGCCACCTCAAACATTTTATTATTTTCACTTGAGTTCTTTTACTCTTTGAACATGAATCTTGTCATTATCATCATCATAGTAAAACTCTGTGTACATCTTCACATATGAAAAGGAAACCGTGACTACCAGTGTTTAGCTCAGAATTGTTTGTATGTATATCCTGATGGCCCACTGGCATGTCCCAGCCATACCAGTTTGTTTGTTCCTGCAAAAGTGCTTGTTATCATGAATCTAGCTTGAATCCTGCTTATATCAGAGACTGGATACTGGGGCCTGAGGAAGAAGCTGATGATTGGGCTTTTGTGTTTGTATCAGCCATGCTGTTTTTACATGCAGTTGAGCTTTGCAGAGAGAGGAAGGGCTCTGGATTTCTTTAGACCTAATGCACTTTGTTTTCTTTTTTTTTGGCTGCACTGGGTCTTAGCACATGGGATCTCTAATTACAGCATTTCAGGGTCTGGTTTTGGACATGCATTGAGAGCACAGTCTTTACCACTGGACCATTAGGGAAGTCCCCTTCATGTACTTTAAATACCATGCCTATGGAGATAGAGAATCTAGGAGCCCAGATTCTACTCAGCCAGGCTTGTTCTTTAAAAGCAATGGGATCTTAGACATGACTTTTCAGGTTCAGGCAATTTCTCCCAATGTATCTCTGTAGAAGAAAAACAGGCTACAAGCAATTTGAGTCCTGCCTGTTAGATGGCCTTAGAATAATAGAGAGATCAGAAAGGAGACTGAGCTAACCACTCATTCCAGCCCTTCATTTTGCCAGCAGAAAACCAGAAACACAGAAAGGTCAAACGCCTGGATCAAATTTCTGCAGTTAATTCATGGCTCCATCCAGACCTGATTTCAGACAAGGTAGCCATGGTGTTCTTTAAAAGGCTGTAAAGAAATTAAAGTCCAGAGGAGAAAGTCAATCACTTCTAATTACTCAGAGGGGAGGTGGGAGAGAACGCACGAGGCCAGACCTGAAAGGACAAGCACACAGATCCAGGGAATACCATTGTCCATCTCCTGTCTAGACTTTGAGGAGTCCTGATAGCAGGCGAGGATGAAAATAGTATCCCCTAAGTGGAGGGAGACCAGGGTCTAGGAAAGGAAGGCGTCAGCCCTGATGCTCTTACCCCAGGGATCCCATGTAGAAGGAACAGACCTCTTAGACAAAGTTTTGATATGATAAGACTGTTTATTTCCTTGTTTGTGCTCCTGAGCATTCAGCAAAAGGCATATTGATTTTCATTATTTTTCATTCCAGCCCGGCCTCAGCTGTATGGTGGGGAGTTAATACACACGTCTTTTCTGTCTGGGCCAGGGTATCTGAAGAAGATTACTACCCTCTGAGGCCAGCAGGATGGTGATAGCAGGAACCAGAGAGGGATGCAGAACAAAGGAGAATCTGAAAAACGAGGTCAGAAGCTCAGCATCAGGTGCTTCTCCCACTAAGATATTCTCTTTTAAGTGTCCACTTTGGAAGGACTTTTCTTTCTTGCTTATAATCCACTTAGGGCCTAGATTGAAGGTCGCTTCTCTCAACCAGGTCTCCAGAATTGACCACCTACTCCCTCCGTCCCCTCTTCTGCATCCTTACAGCCTTTAGCTGGACATAGATACCTCTACCTGTCATCTGTCTTGTTAACTGTAGAGGGTCTGTCTGTCCTACTAGATGACCATCTTTCTCCAGGAAAAGTATCTTTTTTCTTTTACATACCCTACCTCCAGACCCCACAGAAGGTGGCTAAAACGGGCACTTAAAGGTGGCAGATAATTGTGAAATAAGGCTTCCCTGGTGATTCAGTGGTAAAAAATTCACCTGCCAATGCAGGAGACACGGGTTCCATTCCTGTGTTGGGAAGATCCCCTGGAGAAGGAAATGGCTACCCACTTCAGTATTCTTGCCTGGAAAATCCAATGAACAGAGAGGCCTGGTGGGCCATAGTCTATGAGGTCATGGAGTTGAACATGACTGAGTGACTAAACAAGAATAAACCCTGAACTACATAGTCTCTTACGGAGAAGTAGTGGCACACTGAGGTAAGCCAAGAGCCTCTGGAGTCACATGACCTGGATTTGATATGAGGCTCCACTGAGTGCTTGCCTTGTGTCTTCCACCAGCATCCTTGGCTTTTCTGTGCCCTATTTCCTTAATCAGTAGAGGTCAATGTTATTAGTACCTGCTAATTGGGGCTGGGGTGTATTAAGGGAGTTGTTTCATGAAAGGCTGTTTGAACAGTGCATCAGGCATTTGCAAAACATTCCAATAATAGGTTATCCAAGATGGTGCTAGTGGTAAAGAAGTTGTCTGACAATGCAGGAGATGCAAGAGATGCAGGTTGGATCCCTGGATCAGGAAGATCCCTTGGAATAGGGAATGGCAAGCCACTCTAGTATTCTTGCCTGGAAAATTCCATGGACAAAGGAGACTGACAGGCTATAGTCCATGGGGCCACAAAGAATTGGACACAACTGAATGAATTCCCATCCATCCAATGGTAGACCATATGCACTGGGTTCTATAGTCCGACTCTATGCCTAGTGGCATCCCACCAGAGCATGACAGAGCAAACTGGATGCTCCAGCCTGGCTTTGTCAACTCTCCCCAGTTGTCCCTTCCCTCCCAGAATGACCTCCCCTACTGTCAGCTGTCCTCTTCCTGACACTAGGGATGTGTCCCAAGGCCCAGGTGTCCTTGTCTCAGTTTCCTTGTTTTGACTCTGCCTTGGATTTCCCAAGGCTGGACTGTAGAAACATCAACCACTGTATAGGCATCCATGTCCCAACAACCTACTTTATTCAGTTTAAAGAGGGTTTGGATTTGGGTTGCATCTCTGAGTCTATGCGATGACCACACTGGGGATTCTAGATCTTATTGTCTGATACATTATGATGGAGGGAGAATCTTGGCCTCTAGTGCCTCAGGGTATGTAATTCTTGACTGAGAATCTCCTGTCTTTTTCTACCAGTTTATTGATTGGGTGAGGGATTTCCTTTGGTGATATAAGTGAGTGATAATTACCATGATAATTACTTCAACGTGAATACCTATGGACTTCTGGGTCAGTCGTTCTCAAAATGTGGTCCAAGGTCAGCAGCTTCAGCTTCACCTAAGAATGTCACGAATACAAATTTTAAGACCCCAACCAAGATCTTCTGAGTAAGATACTCTGAGAGTGGGACCAGTGGTCTCTTTTGTCACAGGTCCCCCAGGAGACTCCAGGAGATGCTGGCGTGTATCAAGAACCACTAGTCTCACCCGTGAAACCACCTTAATCTGTGATGATACCACAGATGACCAAGGAAATCCCTGCTAGGAATCTACTTCATACCTTTACCAGGTAAGAGACGTTAAAATGGTGTTTCACAAACTTCCATGATAACAAGCGTCATAAGGCATAACGTGGTAAAAATCAGTCTCAACTTTCACCTCTACTCTCTGATTCATGCCCTCTGGGGGCAGAGTTAGGGAAGCTGGGTTTTTAACCAGAGTTTCATGTTAAAATCTTATCTGTGAAGTTTAGGAAACTATTCTTTTTTTTAATTTATTTTTTTATTGAAGAATAATTGCTTTACAGAATTTTGTTGTTTTCTGTCAAACCTCAACATGAATCAGCCATAAATTTATATGTTTGAACCTCCCTCCCATTTTCCTCTCCATCCTACCCCTCTAGGTTGAAACAGAGCCCCTATTTGAGTTAAGAAACTATTCTTGAAGGTGGAGGTGGGGGCTGTAGGCTGGGTGGAATTTTCCCACCTGACATGTTGGAGATGAGCATTGAGGAGTCAGGAGCTGTTAGAAGAACCAATAATTATCCATTTTTCATTCTTTTTGGCTCAATGAAGTGGAAAAATCACAGCTCCAGAGTCTACACAGGAGCCTTATGGAATGCCTCTACTGGCATCTTCATTTATCCCTGGAAATCTCAGACAGGTGCAGTCACAGCCTCTGTGTCTCGTGTCTTCATTTCCCTGATGTCCTGAGCCTTTGCATGGTGGGAAAATGAGAAGGTCCTTGCTCCCAGGGTGTCAGCCACTCTGAGCAGCCTTCTTTCGGCTCCTTACAATCTGGGGGCATTCACTCCTGTGTGTCCTTTTGTTCTGACTGCCACTCTTTTTCAAGGAGGTCTCCAGCCTCCCTGGATAATAGTCCTGTGATGAAATAGCTTTTATCCGCTAGAAGCTTTCCATCACTCTAAAGTCCAAAATCCTAATGCAGCCTGGTCTTGCCCACTGGGCTCAGGTAGAGACCTCTTTACAAACACTAAAGACTGAATTCAGAAAACTAAGATCATGGCATCCAGTCCCATCACTTCATGGCAAATAGATGGGGAAACAGTGGAAACAGTGAGAGGTTTTAATTTTGGGGGCTCCAAAATCACTGCAGATGGTGATTGCAGCCATGAAATTGAAAGACGCTTACTCCTTGGAAGGAATGTTATGACCAACCTAGACAGCATATTGAAAAGCAGAGATGTTACTTTGAGAACAAAGGTCCATCTAGTCAAAACTATGGTTTTTCCAGTAGTCATGTATGGATGTGAGAGTTGGACTATAAAGAAAGCTGAGTGCCGAAGAATTGATGCTTTTGAACTGTGGTGTTGGAGAAGACTCTTGAGAGTCCCTTGGACTGAAAGGAGATCTAACCAGTCCATCCTAAAGATCAGTCCTGGGTGTTCATTGGAAGGACTGATGTTGAAGCTGAAACTCCAATACTTTGGCCACCTGGTGGGAAGAACTGACTCATTTGAAAAGACCCTGATGCTGGGAAAGATTGAAGGCGGGAGGAGAAGGGGATGACAGAGGATGAGAGGGTTGAATGGCATCACTGACTCAATGGACATGAGTTTGAGTAAACTCCAGGAATTGGTGACAGACAGGGAGGCCTAGTGTGCTGCGGTCCATGGGATCACAAAGAATTCGACATGACTGAGTGGCTGAACTGAACTAAACTGTGGCAACTTGGGTGCAAAGGGTGATTATTGAAGGGTTTTCAGGGTTCATAGAAATTACAAGAGGAGGAAGAGCAGATGTAGAAACAAGTGATAGCCAGGGGCAGATGACCACCAAAGACTGCAGCACAAGGTACTCTAGACGTGTGTGGGCTGGCCTGCTCAGGCTGCAACAGTGATGACTATGACCTCTATTCCCACATAAATGCATCATTCTCCCAAGATCCAAATTGATTGCTGAAATTGATTACCAACTTGCAGAGCCCAGTCCATGTGTCAGTGTCCTACTGACAGAACAAGAACTGTTTTGTTTCTCCTTGCCTAGTGAGGGATGGGTATTTCTCCCCAGGACTGCACTCAATAGGAGTTTCTCAAATACCAGACTGAGGGTGACAGGAAAAGGAGGCTGGTTGTCCCAGAAGCAGAAACAGTGTCTACTATGTGGATGCTCCTGCTTTGGACAACACAAATATTTGGGGGGAAAAAAAAAGTTTAAAGGCTTTCTTGAAATCAATGGTAGCAAATGGTCTTCCCTTCTCTTTCCTTTCCTTCTTTTCCTGTCCTGTTTTTCTCTCTCCTCTGACCCATTTGTGTCTTCTTGTACTGGCAGCAATATTCTATTGCTCAGTATTAGACAAGTTCTAAATCCTTGGAGGTAAAGATAAGGTAAGGTGAAGTCGCTCAGTCCTGTCCGACTCTTTGCAACTCCACGGACTGTAGCCTACCAGGCTCTTCTATCCATGGGATTTTCCAGGCAAGAGTACTGGAGTTGGTTGCCATTTCCTTCTCCAGAGCATCTTCCTGACCCAGGGATCAAACCCAGATCTCTCGCATTGTAGGCAGAAACTTTACTGTCTGAGCCACCAGGGAAGGTAAAGGTAGAAAAGTAATATTCTGAATGGTGAGAAAGGAAATTAGAAATTACGTTCATGGAAGTTGCTGAATTAAAACTAGCAAGAGTTTATTATCTTGTTTATGGATCAATTTGTGGTCCTTTTTGCCATTCCACAGCATACAAATATTCATTTTAAAAATAAGTCTTTAGCAAACACACTGTATAATACAATACTAACAGTAGAGTCTAGGTTTGCGTGTATGGGTGCTTACTGTAACACTGAAATTTGTTGTGTGCTTGAAATTTTCATTAAAAAGTTACAGATAACCAACAAGGACCTACTGTTTAGCACAGACTGTGTGTGTTCAGTTGCTCAGTTGTGTCTGACTCTTTATGACCCTATGGACTGTAGCCCACCAGGCTTCCCTGCTGGGTCAGCTGGTAAAGAACTTGCCTGCCAATGCAAAAGACGTGGGTTCGATCCCTGGGTCACTATAGAGCTGAGTCACTGAAACTAAAGCAGTGTTGTAAATCAGCTATACAAATACAGTGCAAACAGAAAAGTCACTCAGTTATGTCCAACTGTTTGCAACCCCATGGACTGTAGAGTCCATGGAATTCTCCAGGCCAGAATACTGGAGTGAGTAGCCTTTCCCTTCTCCAGGGGATCTTCCCATCCTAGGGATCAAACCCAGGTCTCCCACACGGCAGGCAGATTCTTTACCAGCTGAGCCACCAGGGAAGCCCAAATCAGCTATATTTCCATTTAACCTAAAATTTTCCCTATGAATATTTCTGTTTTTTATTTAATCCAGAATAATTGCGGAGAAGGCTTATATAGAAATACATTCGTTTCAGCTCTATTTGTAATAGCTTTCAAATTAGAAGCAATCTAAATGGGATGAATATGTGATGTGCACACTTTGCGGTATACTATGCTTACAAAGCATTTAAAGTTTGTTTGTTAAAAACTGAAGTGAAAAAAGAACAGTGCATAAAATCTAATCATAATTACATGGAGTAAATTAAAGGAACAGAATCTACCAACAGAAAACAGAGGAACTGGACACACAACATTCTTCCAGGGCTTTATTTTAGGCGAGGATTATTGATGATTAAATTTAAAACACATTTTTGTTGGTCTTCTCATGCGATTCTTTAATTCCCTTAATTTTCAGTCAGAACGTGCATATATTTCTCTATACCAAAATAAAATATGCTTCTGTTAACAATAACAAGAAAATGCCCTTCCTGGGGCATGGGCTTTGTATGCTTCACTTTGCATCGGAGTCTTCTGAAATGGCCACCTTCTTGCTGAGATCACCATGAGGTCACCAAACATCCTGGGAATCAAATCCAGTAGACATGTCCTCCTCTAATCTTACTAAACCCTCCAGCAAAATGTAATATGGCTCATCAGTCTTTCTTGACACCCTTGTCTACCATTTTCTGAAACACCACTCTCTCCTGGGAACAAGCTTGCTACTCTGCACACTCTTTACACTTGCCTTCTCTGTTTTCTTCAATTGCTTTCCCTCTCCTGCTGAAGCTCTAAATCTTAGCATGCATACATGCTCAGATGCCAAGGCCTGTCTGACCCTTTGTAATGCTGTGGACGGTAGCCCACAAGGCTCCTCTGTCCATGGATTCTCCAGGCAAGAATACTGGAGTGAGTTACCAATTCCTCCTCCAGGGGATCTTCCCAACGGAGGAGACTGAACCCATGTTGCCTGTGTCTCCTGTCATGACAGGCAGATTCTTTACCACAGAACCACCTGGGACCCCCAAATGCCAGCATTCCCTTCTATTTAAAAGCTTGTTACTAAAGGACCCCATCAACTCCCCTCTCTGTCCTGACACCTTGTTGGTTTATGGCTCCAGCTCACCTTTTCTTGTGATTGCTAGTCTAACTGTATACTTGACAGCTCCATTCAAATCTCTCTCAGGTATTAGAAACTTATGTCCAAAATGGAATTCTTTATTTGTCATTCTATTGTGGGAATGAAGATCAATATGTCGACTGATATAGTCATGCATGTGTGCATGCTAAGTCACTTCAGTCCTGTCTGACTCTTTGAGACCCTGTGGACAATAGCCCTCCAGGCTCCTCTGTCCATGGGATTCTCCAAGCAAGAATACTGGGGTGGGTTGCCGTGCTCTCCTCCAGGGGATCTTCCTGACTCCGGGATCAAACCCAGGTCCACAACCTGTAAATCAACTATACTTCAATAATAAAAGAGTATACTTTAGAGTCTGTATATTAAAAACAAATTTACACAAGTGACAGGTTATTTACAATGCATGCGCCTCACTTTTCAGCCAAGCTGAAGGGACATGGTTTAACCAAAGTCATCTCACAAGTTAAGCATATTGAATGGTGTCACATGATGGTAATTGGGAGAGCAAGTTTGTGACCCTTTATCCCTCACCATCCTCACAAACACATTGTTCCGGAGGAGGGCAGATTGCTTCCTTTTTTTTTTTTTTTCCTTTTTAAAACTTTTCTGATCATCCCCACCACTTCTCTGAGCTGCATTCTCTTCTGTAAATAAGGCACAACTGGTAACACACAGGAGAGAAATGGAAGCATAGTGATTTGCATTCTCTAATTAAACTGCTGTATCAAGAGCCTGCTTTCTTAGGTTACACTGGGATGGAAACAAAAGTGTGCCTCTCATTCAGAGTTTGGAACACTATCCCTGGGATCTGGAATGAATAAAGTAGGCCAGGAAGGCTTGTGTGCCTTGCAGTCTTGACGCAGCTGGTGTGCTATGGGGCTCAAGGGCAGGGCACCCGCGTCACGGTCCTTAGTGGACTGGCCTTTATCTCAGGTAAGTGGGGCCTTTCCGGTTGGCTCTCTTCCCAACAGGTGTGCAGAGAAAGATGAGAGCTTGGCCCATGGGTGAATGATTGCTTTTCATCCATGGAGTTCATTTTCATATTTGAAGTGCTGCATGACCTGGTGGATGGAGCCCTGAATTGGAAATCCAGGGTCCGTGGACTTTGGAAGATCTTTGCTGCTGACACCGAGGTGAGGGCTTTAACAGCTTAATGCCTGTGTTAACTCAGTCATTATTGTGATTGCTAATTCATAATAAAAGTGCAGAAAATTTACCCAGGGTTTAAGCTTAGAAAGTGCTTTTACACACAGGTTAACCCTTTTCATCTTCAGGTTCGCATCGGCAAAGAATGGCTGAGTGGCTTTCAGGGTCTGGTTTTATAGGAACTGGGAGAGCTCTTAGATGTTTTGTTCTTCCTTCCCTCCATATTCATTCTGTAAAGATACTTTAGTTAATGAAGCAGATTTGATCCTGGACCGGATGCCTTCCTGAATCAAAGAATTTGAGACCTGGCCTTTTCTTTTCCTTCTTTTCTTTTTTCAGCTAAGAAGGAAAAAAAAAAAAAAAAAAAAAAAAAAAAAAACCAGTATAAATGAGTTAGTGAGGTCCAAAGAGGGGAAGAGAGTAGGTAAAGGTCACTCAGCCTATAAATTACATCCTTAGAAAATGAGGCCTGAAGCCCCTGAAATATCACCTTCTGGGACCTAAATGCGACCACATGTGTGAAAGGGGCTGGATTACTTTGCATCTGTCCCAAGAGTGAGGGAGGAGATATAGAGGCAGCTTTCGATTCTTTGGGGTCAGTAAAGTGATTGCTAAATGGTGGCTGATGAGACATAAAAAGAAAGTAAAAATAGAGACATGATTACAATTGGGGTGATAGGTTAAAATTTAAGTTAAGCACATTGAAATGGAAATAAATTAAAATAAAGTATTGATCTTTTTAAAATAACTTCCCAGGTGGTGCAAGTGGTGAAAGAATGCTTTCCTTTAGTGTATCTGACTCACTGCTACCCCATGGACTGTAGCCCACCAGGCTCCTCTGTCCATGGGTTTCTCCAGGCAGGCATACTGGAGTGGGGTGTCACGCTTTACCCCAGAGGGTCTTCTAGATGCAGGGATCCAACCCATATCTTTCGCTGTCTCCAGCATTGGCAAATGGGTTCTTTTCCAATAGCTGCTGCTGCTACTGCTACTGCTGCTAAGTCACTTCAGTCGAGTCCGATTTTGTGCGACCCCATAGATGGCAGCCCACCAGGCTCCCCTGTCCCTGGGATTCTCCAGGCAAGAACACTGGAGTAGGTTGCCATTTCCTTCTCCAATGCATGAAAGTGAAAAGTGAAAGTGAAGTCACGCAGTCGTGTCTGACTCTTAGCAACCCCATGGACTACAGCCTACCAGGCTCCTCCGTCCATGGGATTTTCCAGGCAAGAGAACTGGAGAGGGGGTGTCATTTCCACTAGCACCACATGGTAAAGAATCCACCAGCAAGGCAGGAGATGCAGGAGACTTGAGGTTGATTCCTGGGTTGGGAAGACTCCCTGGACAAGGATGTGGCAACTCACTCCAGGATTCTTGCCTGAAGTATCCCATGGGCAGAGGGGTCTGATGGGCTATAGTCTATAGGGTCACAAAGAGTCAAACATGATTGAAGTGACTTAACACATGCTAATCTTACAACTAAATTAGAGCTTGTGAGCCTCATGACCTTGATGACAAATATATGTTTTCAGTTTTATCCCCAGGTTGGTCTAACATTGGTGTCTTCCTATCCCCCATCACTCAGTTGGAAAACATAGCTATGAATACCAAGAGGCCACATCTCATCTTTCAATACTAGGTAAGAGAGAACCAAGACTCCAGGGAGATCAACTGACTCCATGGGATGGAGAAAAATTAGGATGGAATTTGAGCTACAGTGAGTGCCAGAAGATAAGGAAACTTTTTAAAAATGCAAGGATCATGCTGCAAGGACAAAGGAGATAGTTTTAAGAAACTCCTACTTGTCAAGTTATAACAGTTTAAGCATCAAACAAGAATATTAACTTAGCTAATTGGAATGAATTGAGTCTATAAGAAAGCTATGACATTCAAAGATGAAATAAGTTCATTAAAATGTATAAGATGATAATTATAATACAAAAGAAAGGGTGAATGAAATTTTTAAATGAGCTAAAATTGGTAAGGAACTATTGCTATAGATGACATTCTGCTTTTGCAAGTAAATATAAGTTTTACATTTTGTCTTTTTTTTTCTTTACCTAAGAAATAGAAATTACACCCAGAGGAGCTCAGATCTGTGAGCACAAGCGACCACAGGCAAAAATGAGAGTAGAAAGCATGCCAGTTGGTTTCTATGAAAAGAAAGTGAAAGTGAAGTCTCTCAGTTGTATCCCACTCTTTGCGACCCCATGGGCTGTAGCCTACCAGTCTCCTCCATCCATCGGATTTTCCAGGCAAGAGTACTGGAGTGGGTTGCTATTTCCTTCTTCAGAGGATCTTCCTCACCCAGGGATTGAGCCCAGGTCTCCCAAACTGCAGGCAGATGCTTTACCATCTGAGCCACCAGGGAAGCCCTATGGTTTCCATATAATGGGTCAAATTCAAGATAGGTTAACTCAGCCTCTTATCTCCTAGAGAATGAAATGTCTGCATGACTCCATCAATTTTCCTGAGATGCAAGACATGTAGGTTGTGTTAAATTGTAAACTGGAGTTAACTGTCTTATATTAGTTTGCTAGGACTGTTGGAACAAAATCCCACAGATTGAGTGGCTTAAATAGAAACTTACTTTCTCATAGTTCTGGAGGCTAGAAATTCGAGATCAAGGTATCAGCAGGCTTGGTTCCTTCTCAGAGTCATGAGGGAGGAATCTGTCCTAGGCAACTTTATTTGACTTATGGTGGTGGTGAAGTCGCTCAGTCACGTCTGACTCTTTGTGACCCCATGGACTATAGCCTACCAGGCCTCTCCGTCCATGGGATTCTCCAGGCAGGAATACTGGAGTGGGTTGCCATTTCCTTCTCCAGGGGATCTTCCTGACCCAGGGATCAAACCCTGGTCTCCCGCATTGGAGGCAGACGCTTTAACCTCTGAGCCACCAGGGAAGCCCCAATTGACTTATAGGTGGCTGATTTGCTCTGTTTTTATATTGTCTTCCTTCTGCATACACCTATGTCCCAATTTACTTTCCTTATAAGGACATCGGTCATGTTGGATTAGAGTCTACCCATATGACCTCAGTTTAATTAAATTATCTCTTTAAAGATGCCATATCCAATTATGGTTTCATTCTGAGATACTGGGGGTTAGGACTTCATAAATGGAATTTGGGGAGGACATAAGTCAGCTCAATGCCTCCATGACACAGAAATAATGAAGGGAGAGAGCAGAGACAACAAGTTGCAGGAAAAGCCGTGACTGTGGACATTCTGATTGACAAAATGAAACAACCTTGATAAGAAATACCTGCTAGGGTTTCGCTTACTTTAGAAGTTCAAACTGTGGCCTTTGGTGTGACTACTAGTGAATTCACTGATAACTCAACGATCTCAGCTGATCAACCATAATCTCTTTGCTTTATGTTCAATACATCTCTGTAACCTGGAAAGATGCAGTAAAATATATCAAAGTATGTGAGTAATGGAGAAATTAGCTAAACCTGTATGATCACTAATTTTCTGCTAGGCTGAGTATGAATATAACAATATATTTTATAAACATTTGGATACTTGGTGAATATCACGTATTTGTGAATATGTTTCTAAGGTGTTTGAAGCACCAAAGGAATGTTATACATTAGGTTTATGCTTTTGCTGAGATAGAGAATTTGACTAAGGTTTGCAATCAACCTTTCAAGGTGTAAGATGATTTACAGTTTACATTTTGATTTATGAATAGAGTAAGTCTGTTTAAATATTTAGAGAAAATTTACCTGGTATACTTCTAAGTATAATTACATCGAACATTAAAGAAATAGCAAGTAGTAAATTTGATTGTTTGTACACACAAAAACTCCTTCAAAGCCAACTCCCAAGAAGGTTTCCAAAGTTGGTTGGAGTTGGGTACAGGTGTGATGTGTGGCATGAACTAACGGCACCCACATTCAGCCCTCCACTTCCTACGTCCCAGGACTCTTGACTATTAGTTCCAGTATAAATGAGGGAGGCTGACTTTCACTCAAAATTTTTTTTGAGTGATATTGTATTTATATCACTAACTCTATATCACTAATATTTATATTTATATTACTAACTTTATTTATTTATTTATATCACTAACTTTAAAGTTATATTTATATTTATCTCACTAACTTTAAATATTTATAAATATTTATATCACTAAGTTTAAAGTTAATGATATAATGATTAGTAAAATTAAATTACTAACTTTATCCTTTTGCAAGATTACGATCCCTGGTGGCAAATAACAATGATTTTGCCTCATTGGAAAATGCTATGGCTGTTGTATTTCTTAAAGAGATGGGGATTGTGGGAGATATCTGTCATCAAAGAAATTTGCATCAAAAGAGTTCCTATAAACACTCACTAACCTTCACTTTCCCTACTTGTGTTCCAGATTTCCCCACCACCTTATCTTTGCCTGTTGATACCCTCTCTTCAATTTCTCAGAGATGAGCAAAGAATGGGTCTATTCTCCATGAAGAACTTTATAGTCAGGACATGTCACTGGCCAGAGTCTGCTGTTAATAAGAAAACTGATTTGATAAATTGAATTCATTAAACATGTGTGTGATTCAAGATATTACTAAAGTATCACATTATAATTTACATTTAAAAATAGGGTTATAGAGGAGGCCAGTGCTTAATTTGAAGAAATTATCTGAGTACTAGACATGAATTTAAATCTGCTTTATTAAATAACTCCATGTCCCCATGACTGCTACATACCAGGTCCCTGATTTTAGTCACAGCATCACTGTTCATGGGAAACTTACTCTATAGAAATTAATACCAGTAGTTATCAGTTTCAGGGTACCTCTTTCAGTACAAGTTTTTATTTTGCATTCATCAATTATGAAATATTCCCTCTGCCCTGTGGTCTGCGTGTTATTTGCCACAAGGTGATAATCAGAGACTAAAAAATGTTAAGGTATTTCTGGTAGTAATATCTGTGTAGAGCTTAAATTAAAAATTTAGCCTTATTGGTATACATATAGCAGCTTCCCTAGTAGCTTAGTTGGTAAAGAATCCACCTTTAATGTGGGAAGCCTGGGTTCAATCCCTGAGTTGGAAAGATCCTCTGAAGAAGGGAAAGGCTACCCACTCCAATATTCTGGCCTCAAGAATTCCATGGACTGTATAGTTCATGGGGTCGCAAAGAGTCAGACACGGCTGAGTGCCTTTCACTCACAGGGTGTACATCTAGTTCACTTCTGACTAAGATTCAATGTTGCTTTACTCCTTGACTTTTAGTTTCCCATTTGTGAAATATGCATCATGATGCTTGTCTGTGAGAGCTTCGTGAGGTCCAATAATATTGATAAAAAATTGATATAAAGAGAAGGCCTCCTTCCTTGGTGAGGTCCAGGGTGGTTGGGTACTTTCAACCTTCCATTGCACTCTTCCCCAGAAACTTCAGTTTTGAAGATACTTCTGTTTAAAGTTATATTTGTATTGTATTAATATTTATGCATTCATGAATACTAGAGGTGAGGTCTTTCCTGTCTCTCAGTCTAGATGGGGCACAGTGTGGATGGATGATTATATGGGTACCCTCTTCCCCTTCAACTTGGTTTTGGATCAGAATCTAGGTTTGCCATTGTTCAGAGTAGGGTTACCAGATTAAGGATATGGACTGCCCTGTTACATTTAAATTTCAGGTAGACAATAATTCATTTTGTTTTAAGTATATCCTATTATTTGTATGTAACATTTGGGATTTTATACTTTTACAAGAACTAATTTGTTATTTATTTGAAATTCAAATGTGACTGGGCATCCTGTATTTTATCTACCAGCCTTAATCATAAATTCAGCTTTTACCAAAGTCAGGCCCTTCCCAGGCAGAGAACTGACACGTCAGCAATTAACAGGCTGATAGACAGAATTTGGGGCAGGCACTGAGGGTGAGTCTCAAAGGTAAAGAGAAAGAAAAGGCAGGCACAAAGGATGAGGTCAGACATCCCCATGCCCCCCGGAGGACTTGGCCCTCTTACAGGAGGACACTTTCTTCCCCCACATGATACTGACCTGTTTTCCTTCTTTCATTTCTCTAAAACAAACAGTTCTGGTTTTGTGCTCACCTTACATTTGGGGAACTTCTAGATTGATCTCAATTTTTTCCTCTTATGTTGTCACACATATTCATAGTACACTGAAAGGCCTTCCCTGGTGGCTCAGTGGTAAGGAATCTGCCTGCAATGCAGGAGATGGGGGGTTTGATCCCTGGGTTGGGAAGATCCCTTGAAGAAGGGAATGGCTACCGACTCCAGTGTTCTTGCCTGGAAAATCCCATGGACAGAGGAGCCTGGCAGGTTACAGTCCATGGGGTCACAAAAGAGTCAGATACAACTTAGAGACCAAACCCTCAAAGTGTGCAAAGAAATGTTTCTATTTCTTATTTAGTCTTTCTATTCTACTGGGTTGTGGAAGATAATCTAAATTTAGATTACTTGGAAAATTAAGTCTTATCCAATAATTTAGATTATTTGGAGTCCTCCCTCTTGGGGATAATGGATTTCCATGGAGTTAAATGTGCATTCTTCTGTATTATTTCCCTCTTTCCCCTGTGTGCTTAGGACATAGTGGGTATTCACTAGTATCTGCAGAAAAAATGGAAAGTACCTCATTTATCCACACCCTCATCCATAAATGATACATCAACTGTAATAATAAGTGTATTTGTAGCTGCTGTGAATGGTGCATTGTTATATTATTTCTAACTTTTGAAGTGTCCTGTTACAATTCATAAATAGAGAAACCAGGGTTCAGATGAGTTAATTTTGCCTGAGGTCATACAGATTAAATGTTAATAATAGCAGAGCTGAGAATAGACCCAGTTATGTCAAACCTTAAAGTTTTCTATTCTATTCTGCTGCCTTTCAAACAACAAAAATAGTGCGTGAGTTTCACAAGGTGCTTTGATGTACTTTGGGAAATGTAACGCGAATTGAAAAGAACTCTTGATTTGGTGTCAAAATACATGGATCTAAGCCAGGGTTTCTTAACCTTGGCACTACTAACATTTTAGTCTGGACAGTTCTTCTCTGTAGGGGGTTGTATTTGTGTATGGCAGGATGTTTAATAGCATCCCTGGCCTCTGCCCACTAGATTCCAATAGCATAATCCCTCTAATGTGACAGTTCCCAGTCTCTGAATATCACTAAATGTCCCCTGGAGGCAAAATTACCCTTGGTTGAGAACTAGTGGTGTAAAGTGATAGTTAACCACTTGTGAGATTCTGGTCAGTTCATTTTATTTCTCTGAGCTCAGTTGCCTCCATGTGGGACACAAATTATATTTTTCACCTGCACCATCAACCTCATCAGGTCAGTACGTAGCTCCAGTGAAATTAGAGGAAACTGCATTGATGAAGGATCTATTATATGTGGGACATCCCACTAAGCTTCGTCTTTACTTGCTTAGTCTAGCCACAACCTGTGAATACTGGTCTTGTCTCCATTTTACATATGCAGAAAGAGACTTGAAAAGAAGTATGGTAACATGTTCAACTTTACAGATTCAGCAAATGTGAGAGAGTAGAATTAAATGCAGGTTAATCCTTTTTTTTAAAAAAAAAGTGTATTGAAAAACTTTGAAGCCGTTTGGTCAACTCTAACCTATGGGACATGTGGAAAATTTGACAGGTCGTTTTACTTGTTTATTGGTCAATATTATTGCTTTGTAATACAGCAAACAACCACAAAATGATTTCTCTTTTGCTTAGCCAGGCAATAAGAGTGGGGAGGAAACTGGTAATATTAGTGCATGCCCCAGTCTGTAAAAGTTGAATAGACATTCCTTAATTTCCTTTGGGACTATGGAAATGAAAGTTCTTTCTTCACAGAGAGGAAACAACGCAGACATCATAAAAGAAATACTGATATAATCGCTTCTTTTAAGATGAAAAGATAACACTTTATTCACATGACAGAAGTAGGCAAGGTTCAACCCTTGAATCTATCAAATCAGTATAATTTCATGGAGGGTCAGCACTTTCAAGCTTTTAGGATTTAACTGCTTTTAATGGTTTTTGGTAATTATACTGTTATCATCATTTTACAACAAGTGTAATTGGTATACTCTTCAGGGGTTGAACAGGAAAACATGGTACTGTTTTGCCAGAGAGAGAGAGAGAGAGAGAGAGATTGATTACTAGAGGAAGGAAGAAAGGAATGAAGGAAAAAAGGAAGAAAGAGGCAGTATAAAAACCACTGGAAGAAAGTACAGGTAAGGAAGCTATAAACCGACATAGTTTTCTTTGCAGAAGGAAAAAGTGTGCAGAAAGTGATGAAAATTTGTAAATAACTGTCCTTTGGCCCCCCTGGAGATACTAATTCAGCTGCAGCCACTGCCTTGGTCTCCCGTACTTTCCCAGAGCCTTTGGGGGACAAAGTGTGGCTGTGTCCCCAAGGATCATCTCCAGGGCTGCCATTCACTCACAGGAAGAGGCTAAAATAGATCTGAGTGTGCCTTCTCAAAGGAACTTCATGCAGCTTGGGGACCTTCTCCCTTCTGTGGTTTTTGAAAGCTATGGTGGAGGCTTGATTCCCTTGTTTAGTCGCTGAGTTGTGTCTCTTTTGAGGCCCCATGGACTGTAGCCTCTGTCCATGGGATTTCCTAGGCAAGAATACTGGAGTCAGTCTTCTTCTAGGGGACCTTCCTGACCCAGGGATGGAACCCTTATCTCCTGCATTGGCAGGGTGATTCTTTTCTGCTGAACCACCAGTGAAGTCCTTGATTTTGTGGAGTGAGTGCGTGAGGGAAGTTGCTCAGTCATGTCTGACTCTTTGCGATCACATGGACGATAGCCTACCAGGCTCTTCCATCCATGGAATTTTCCAGTGAAGAGTACTGGAGTGGGTTGCCATTTCCTTCTTCAGGGGATCTTCCCAACCCAGGATCGAACCCAGGTCTCCCTCATTGCAGTCAGATGCTTTACCATCTGAGCCACCAGGGAAGCTCAGGTGATTCCATTACCTAAAGCTGATTGCCTTTCTCTGCTGCTGCAAGGCAGCTTGAACATGATAAAGTCCTATTGTTTTACATTAGAAAGAAAGTTTCCCCTTCCATTATTTCATTCAAGCCTCTAATCCAGTCTTTTACTTCATCAGGATGGGGGTGAGTTATTTCTTACCTGGAAGAACATTCTGGAGCCAGAAGAGATGGTGGTGAGTTTCTGGATGGAATGTATGGCTCCTAGTGGGAGAGGTGGCTTCACCTGGCCTTTTGGAACCTCTCAAGAGTCGGAGAATCAGACCTACCAGGGACACAGAAACTTCAGTTTTCAAGATCTTTTAAAAAAATTATTGTGTTTCTTTCCCTTCTTGGTCCAGATCACTTGTGCTTTTCATTCACTGTGATTGGTTTAGCCAGATGCGGCAGTCACGTGTTCTGTAGTAGAAATCAGAATGATACCGAGGATGAGGACTTAGTTTCTGCTCCCTCACTAATTAACTTTGTGATTTTTGGTGAACAGTTTCCCTTTCTGGGCCTATATTTCTTTACAAACACTATGAAGAAGATATTGTAACTTTGCCACTGATTACTAGTCTCCAACTGATTTTTTTTTTTCTTCCCCTGCTATGAGATCTATGTATTAAATGAAATGTATGTTACCTAGAACTGGTGGTGGTGGTTTAGTTGCTAAGTCATGTCCGACTCTTGCAATCCCATGCACTGTAGCCCCGCCAGGCTCCTCTGTCCATGGGATTCTCCAGGCAAGAGTACTGGAATGGATTGCCATTGAGGACTTCAATATATGGAACATGTATAGATCTTCCCTGCAGCTCAGATGATAAAGAATCTGCCTAAAATGCCTGGGTTGGATCCCTAGGTCAGGAAGATCCTCTGGAGAAGAGAATGGCAACCCATTCCAGTATTCTTGCCTGGAGAATCCCATGGACAGAGGAGCCTGGCGGGCTACAGTTTGTGGGGTCGCAAAGAGTCAGACACAACTGAGCGACTAACGCTGCTAGCGCTACTGCAGGAGCAAGCAGCTGAGTTGGCTGGTGTGGTTGGCTGAGCAAAGGGCAGAGAAATAAGTGAGCTCTGCCCTAAGGGGGCCCTTTCCCACCAAGAGCAGGCCCCCGAGGCTTCCAAATAGGTTTTTGCAGCACAATCAAAAGGAATGTGGAAATCCCTAAGCAGTATATCCACACATGTTGTACGCATACTTTAAAAGTAATCTGTACATGAAAAAAGATACGGAAAAGCCCCCTAGCAAAGCTGGAAGAATGTAGTTGTGTTACTGTGATGGTTATGGTCTTTGGATGGCGCGAAAGGACCCTTGTTTCTCACCTACAAAGGACTGTGGGCTGCTGGCTTTGCCCAACATTGACTAAGACAAAACCAGAGGTAGAGCTTCAGAAAGGTGGCTTGTTTTTCTTTGGTGAAAATAAGAGTTTGAAAAAGTATTGAGCAACTCAAGGAAAGAGAGGAGAAGGCAATGGCAACCCACTCCAGTACTCTTGCCTGGAAAATCCAATGGATGGAAGAGCCTGATGGGCTACAGTCCATGGGGTCACGAAGAGCTGAACAGGACTGAGCGACTTCACTTTCACTTTCCTGCATTGGAGAAGGAAATAGCAGCCCACTCCAGTATTCTTGCCTGGAGAATCCCAGGGACAGAGGAGCATGGTGGGTTGCCGTCTATGGGGTCGCACAGAGTCGGACACGATTGACGTGGCTTAGCAGCACCAGAAGCAAGGAAAGAGACTGTGAGAGAAAGAGAGATCTGAATGGCTTTTCTTAGTAAAGCATTTCCTCCAATTGAAAGGAAAACACAGAAGCCAGGGTAACCAGGAACCACCCTGACGGGTTAATCATCAGCTGCCTCCCCCAAAATTCCTCTAAATGCTAGACCAGTGCCGGAAAGACTTGCTGACCCTGGTGGCGTGGAAGGATGACAGAGAAGCTTGCCTGATGGCAGAGCTCATCTCACTATGCTCCTTGCAGGTGAGAATTTATTCACTTGCTCATGCATTCACTCATTCACTCAATTAGGAATACTGCCGTCTGTACACAAGATGTATGTGTGTATGTGTGTGCGTTAGTTGCTCAGTCGTGTCCAACTCTTTGCAACCCCATCGACTGTAGCCCACCAGGCCCCTCTGTCCATGGGCCTCTCCAGGCAAGAACACTGGAGTGGGTTGCCATTTCCTTCTCCAAAAGGAACTATAGAAAGAAAGAAAGAGAAGTCGCTCAGTCGTGTCTGACTCTTTGTGACTCCATGGGCTGTAGTCTACCAGGCTCTTCCATCCATGGAATTTTCCAGGCAAGATTACTAGAGTGGGTTGCCATTGTCTTCTCCAGGTACACAAGATAGAACACCTCTGTTTTCAAGTTCACCAGTGAGTTCCCTACATGCTAGGCTTGAGAACAATAGAGGTGAGCCAGATTTTACAGGTTCATCCAACTCTAGGAATCTGAAGGCAGCAGGCGTGTCCTCTCTGAGAAGCCCCCAGTCTGGATGAGATGCCCGTCCAACATAGGTGCTCTTGAGGTACTTTGCCCTCAAGCCTCACCACGCATACTGCAATGGGAGCTCTGGGCTCTGCTTCCCACAGCTCTGGTCCCGGAGAGCTTAGCATAACACCCGGCACCTAGTAGGTGCACAATGAATAATGGTTGGAAGGCTATAACACTACTTCTCACAGCACTTCTCACAGCTATGCCATCCAGTTACTTTTCTTCCTTTTTTCTAGTTTAATTTTTTAAATCTTTATTTATGTGTTTTTTTTTTAAATTGAAGTATAGTTGATTTAAAATGTGTTAGATTCAGGTGTACAGCCAAACGATTCAATTATACATATACATACATCTGTTCTTTTTCAGATTCTTTTCCTTTGTAGGTCATTATAAAATATCGAGTGTAGCTTCTTGTGCTATAAGTGGATACTTAGAGTCTATGTATTTTATATTCAGTATTGCTTGCCTGTGCTCTGTTGCTCAGTCACGTTGGACTCTTTGCGAATAGCTGAGCAGAGTCCTCTGTGCATGGAATTCTCCAGGCAAGAATACTGGAATGGGTTGCCATTTCCTCCTCTAGGGGATCTTCCTGACCCAGGGATCAAAATCCCGTCTGCTGAGGCTGCTGCGTTGGTAGGCTTATTCTTTACCGCAGAGTGACCTGGGAAGCCCCTATACAGCAGTGTGTATATGGTAATCCTGGTTTCCTAATTCATCCCTCTCCCTCAACCAGGAGCTTGTTTACTATGTCTGTAGGACTATTTCTGTTTTGCAAATAAGGTATTTTATATTTTTAAATAGATTTCACATGTAAGGGTTATCATATGGTATTTGTCTTTTCTATCTATATTCCTTCTCTAGCCTCGCAAAGCCTGTGAGCTCTGGAAAGGCAAAGCCCCACCTCTTTCTGCCTGAACACAAATGAATGATCCCTTCTAGTGATATACAATGACCCCGGCCTGAGCTCAGATCCAGGACCCTGCCACATCTGGCAGTGAGTGTATCCTGTTTCAATTTCCTCACATCAAAATATGAAAATGATTTCCACATCCAGAGCTACTGAAAAAAATTAGAAAGAATGCCTGTGACCTGCCTAGGACACACCATAGCAAATGATGGGCACACAGTAATTACTCACTATTAATAGAAACTTCAATTTGTTTAACCTTCTAAAGCTCGTTGAGTTGGCAGAAAAACAGTCTCTCTCTCTCTCTAGAGATCTTGTAGTTACACGTCTGCCAGATTCACCAGTCTGTAACATTTTGCCACATTTGGTTTATCGTCCTCCATACATACATACAGCTATATATCCATACACACGTGTATCTGCATATACGTGGACCTATTATGTGTAAATTATAAAGTCTAAACTATTGTTTTTCTGAGCCATTTGAAAGTACATTACATATTTCCTACCCTTTTACTTATTAATATTTTGGTTTGTAATTCCTAAGAATAAGAATATTCTC
Organism: Ovis aries; assembly: GCF_016772045.2. Taxonomy (NCBI): domain Eukaryota; kingdom Metazoa; phylum Chordata; class Mammalia; order Artiodactyla; family Bovidae; genus Ovis; species Ovis aries. Next base: position 107,234,372 of record NC_056059.1, read on the forward strand.
TTAAGCAGCCACACTACTGTTCCATTGAGGCTTCCCTGAGAGCTCAGTTGGTAAAGAATCTGGCTGCAATGCAGGAGACCCTGGTTCGATTCCTGGGTCAGGGAGATCCACTGGAGAAGGGATACACTACCTACTCCAGTATTCTTGGGCTTCCCTTGTGGCTCAGCTGGTAAAGTATCCACCTGCAATTCAGGACACCTGGGTTCAGTCCCTGGGTTGGGAAGATCCCCTGGCGAAGGGAAAGGCTACTCACTCCATTCTCTCCTGGCCTGGAGAATTCTATGGACTGTATGGTCCGTGGGATCACAGAGAGTTGGACACGACTGAATGACTTTCACTTCACTTTCACTGTTCCATTTAGGAAATTTAACATTATTACAATATTTTCATTAAATCTACCTTCCAATATCGCATACTTGTGAATTCTCCCATGATGTCCTTTAAGCCCTTTCTCTTTCAGTACAGAGTCTGGTGGCCATTTGGTGGTCACATTTATTTAGCCTCCTTTAATCTGGAAGGTTTCTCAGTCCTTAAAGAATCCAGACCAGTTATAGACTGTTCACTGTGGGTTTGCCTGATTTTTCCCTTTTGATTAGATTCAGGTGACTTGTAAGAGATGGTGTTTCCTCTTCAACACATTACATCCGGAGGCTATGGTCTCCACTTGCTCCTCATGGCCAAGGGTAATTCTGAGCACAAAGCCTAAGTGTTATCTGTTTTCACCAGCGAATGGTGACTGGTCTTCCTTTTTCAACTAAGAAGCAATCTGTGGGGAGACCCTTTGACATCATGCCAGCATTCTGCTCCTTACCACATCTTCCCCTAGATTTGGATCAGCATTGATTATCCCTGCCTACTAGATCTTCCGTAAGATGGATCAGCATTGTGATTCCAGTACTCTAGCTCTCTCCACTTTTCTAAAAATATATATATATTTATTTTTGGCTGCACTGGCTCTTCATCGCTGCGCGTGGGCTTTCTCTAACTGTGGTCCATGGGCTTCTCACTGCAGTGGCTTCTCTTGATGTGGAAATTGGGCTCAGTAGTTGTGACCCATGGGCTTAGTTGCTCCACGACCTGTGGAATCTTCCCAGGGATCAGACTCATGTCTCCTGCTTTGGCAGATGGATTCTTAACCCCTGGGCCACCAGGGAAGGCCCCTCTCTCCACTTTTATCACAGGCGTTCTGCAATAAGAAATAACTCTTTTTGAGTCGGCAAGGTGATGCATCTAAGGATATTTATCTTATTGTCAGAAGAGAATGGGACAAGTGTGTTAGTAAGAGAGCAAGCTGGAGATGAAGATTTATATGTTAACCCCTGAGAAGCCCTGAGAGTGTCTCGGAACAAAGAGAAATAAAGCCAAGGGATCATGGGAAATTCAGCACGGGCATCAGAAAGAAGTTGCAGTTGCAGGAGATTCAGTGGTTCAGGGAGAACCTGAGTCAGAGCTGCAGGCAAAGGGATGGGTCAGATCCCACTGAGGCCACATTCTAAATGGTTGAGGAAACTCTCTCTACCTTTAACCCTGTTTGTTCTTCCATAAAACTGTGATCATCATACTGACGTCATAGCGTTCCCCCACGTTCTAGACAGACATTGGATCTAAAGCACGCTACGGAACATCATGTAGGTGCTCATTAGATGAGCATCCCCTTCCTTCTTCTCTTCCCTATGTATTGTTAAGATGTTGCCATGGAAACACACCTCTCTGCTTACTCCAAGATCTCTTTAAAATTGTTGGGATTATCTCAAAAGTTTGGTGTTTAAAAAAAAATCTGAAATGAGAAATTCTGAAGGTAATAATATGCTATATTTCCTGCTAATAGTAAGTTAAATGCTCAAAAGCCACTTGTGAGCTTAACTAGGAAGTCTCGGAGATGCTTACATTTAAAATTTGTCTTAATTATTTTTGGTCAATTAAATATGACAAACATGATTTTGCATGATGATAATGATATCACCATTTTATTAGTATCAATAAAATACAATCGTAATAATGACTGCTTTTCAAACTGAATATGTAGTATTTTTGCTACCTCCTTTTCTATTTTGTCAGTATTCTTTCCATTTTACAGATGAAGACACTGAGACTCAGAGTGTCCTTGAGACCTGCCAAAAGTCTTATTGCTGGAAAGGGGCAATAAGTATACTTTTTCTCCAGAATGTATATACTTTGCATTCCAGGTTACTTCTGGACAGTGATTTCATTTCGATGTGTTGAAAAGAATATGTTTTCCATTTGCTTCTTCTGAGCTTGATTTAGGATAACCAAGTGCAATCAGTCATCTGACTAAGGCAGAGATGGTTATTTCTCAACAAATATTCTGGGCATCTCCCTTCATTTCTCACTTGCACTTGCCATTAGGTTAAGGCCAGTGATTCCTTCTGTCCAAAGAATCTGAAACAGAATGATACATTACTTCCAGGTGAAGACAGTTAACAAGCCAGTGTGCTTCTCCCCCATTTATCTTCCCCATGCTAAAGTGACCTTAGAGGGAACATGCTAAAGAGGCTAAATTATAAGCTGAAGAAACCCTGGATCTCTGAATCACAGGATGGAGGAGCATCCCAGGCAAGCCACATCAGACTTTGTGGGTGGAAGAAATCAACTTCCATTTTTCTAAGCCCCCATGATTGTAAAGTATATTTGTTACTGCAGTGCAATCTAGCCTACCCTGACTGACACACTAGGGGATCATTTTTTGGTGGCCAGTTATCATGGAAGGCATAAGAATCTCATAATTTTGGGTCCCAAAGTGGCTAGGGGACTCCACTTACCACCATCAAAATAAAAAATGAATGACCTAACCTCTGAGTCTGAGTGAACTCTGGGAGTTGGTGATGGACAGGGAGGCCTGGCGTGCTGCAATTCATGGGGTCGCAAAGAGTCGGACACTACTGAGAAACTGAACTGAACTGAACCTCTCTCTCTCTCTCTCTCTCTATATATATATATATATATATATATATATATATATATACACATAGGCAAATCTACCATGATCTTGTTCTTTAGAGCTGGAGGTGGAGGTGTAAAGAAATAGAAACTCCTTCCTTTTCTGTACTGAGATATACGTTAAGCTAAATAGAAAAAAAAAAAACAAAAAAACAACTTTCTCCTCCAACCCAGAAGGACAGAGAAAGAAGGATCTGTAGGAAGAGGCAGGCATATACTTGGGAGAACATTTTAAATATTGTTACCACAAAAAGCATCTGCAAACATCAGAATCTAAAAGAAAGGAATCATAACTAACGAGATGTAACCTGATTAGAGAAAATCATTTCAAAATCACTGTGGGTTTCCACTTCTGCACTGGAAGGCTAAGCCTTGCCTGAATCTTATTAATAGGAGAATGATGCCAAGATAACTAGGACTGATAAGGAATAAATACAATTTGGCTTGATTCAACTGCAAACATCACATGTTTTGAGAGATTATTATAAGTGACTCTCAAATTTGGATAATTTTTTCCTAAAGTAAGTTTTGTTGGCCTATAAAAATATTTTTCAATTTCTCTAAATGAGAAATGGGAGAAAGAGGTTAATTAAAAGTCAACTGAAGACTACTTAGGCACTTAAACATGTAATTTCTTGAGCTTCAAACTTAAATAGCTCAAACTATAAAATAGCTGACTCTTATGATTCATGACTTTACTCTTTAAACATTGGTTTTTATTTCCTTGGTTTGATTTAAATCCTATCCTAAAACTTTGCAGAATCTTAGGTTTTGAATAACCAGCCACGTCCGCATTTAGATGGGTGAATGAGTCTAAGTTTGCAAGCAGAGAGATCACTAAGATGGACAGAGTGTCTTTAATACCTCAGAACGCTGATTGCAGGTCTCTACAAATCTTCTAACTTATGCTCTCTCCGCTGCCTCTCTGCCTCCCACTCTCACACCTTCCCTCTCCCTGTGTGAATTAGCCAGCTGATACCCGTCTTTCAGAATCCCACTCATTCCTCATGATCCAGTTCAAACTGCTATTGCTTTGAGATATCTTTCCTGATCATGATGGTCTTTTGTTTTCTTGATTTTCTATTACATTATCTGGGGAAACCACTGGTCGATCTATAAAGCTCGTATTGTGCTGTTAAGTGTCTTTTTGCGTTTACATGCCCTATCTCCTTATTTACCTTGTAGATTTCCTGGGCTCTGCCACTCTCTCCAGTCCCCTGTAGAACATCTGTAGTTTTGGCCTGATAGTTGATGGAATTGGCAAAGCGCTCATGTGGTGCCTGCATTCAGGATTTATGTTCAGCTCTGTCTCCAGATGGACAGGGAGGCCTGGTATGCTGCAGTTCATGGGGTCACAAAGAGTCAGACACGACTGAGAGACCAAACTGAACTGTCTCCAGTACTAAGTTGGAAGAGCTACAGTAGTCATATACTCCAGCCTGGAAAGAAAGTCAACGTCCAAAGCCCAGGGCCTGTTGTTGTTTAGTCTCTTAGTCATGTCTGATTCTTTCTGACCCTATGGACTGTAGCCCGCCTGGCTGCTCTGTCCATGGGATTTCTCAGGCAACAATCCTGGAGTGGGTTGCTGTTTCCTTCTCCAGGGGATCTTCCTGACCCAGGGATTGAACCTGTGTCTCCCGCATTGGCTGGCAGGTTCTTTACCCCTGTGCCAGCAGGGAAGGCCAGCTGTAGACTCTTGCTGTTGAGTGAGACCGATTGCAGGGCCGGGATAATAGAGAGGAAATCCTGGCCAGAGTTTAAAAGTGTTCAGGAGACATATTTGGAGTATGCCATATTAAAAAATGAAACCTTGTTTATTAATATTTAATGACAACTTTGAACATGCATTAAAGGAAGATTAAGAATTTTCTGTACTTGCTAATAGAGTCTGAGAAACTCAACTCATTATGGGCACGTCATTCATGTGACACAGCAGGTAAGCCTTGTTTTACCTTGAAGAACACCTTCCAGAACTTTTAAGACTGGGAGATCTGATGTTCTCGCCAGGCTTCAAGCCATTGTACATATTTCCCATCTGTCTACAACTATCCTTTGCTTTACCGGGATAACTTCTTTGTTAGGAGGGTTTTTGTTTCATTTTGTTTTGCATTTTAATATTTATAAGGACAACTTCACACACCTTAAATATCTTCTTTTTGGAGAGGCAAAGAGTTCTTTTTTCCCATCTTTGTTCCTCACGCTGAGTTAAGTTACTTGTTTCTATCATATGCATCCTGTCCTTCCACTACCGTAGCAGTTTTCTACTGTGATTTCTTTATTTAATTAGCTCCTTTCTTGATAGCCTAAGCATGTGTGTGCATGAGCGCTCAATCATGTCCAACTCTTTGAGACCCTTTGGACTGTAACCCGCCAGGCTCCTCTGTCCAGGGGATTTCCAAGGCAAGAATAATGGAGTGAGTTGCCCTTTCCTTCTCCAGTGGATTCTCCCAACTCGGGGATCGCATCCCTGTCTCTTGCATCTCCTGCATTGGCAGGTGAATTCTTTACCAGCTGAGCCACCAGGGAAGTCCCCTGATAGCATAAGCTCTATGAAGGCAGAAACCAAGCCAGTCTTGTTAACTGCTGAATCATTTTCCCCTTACACAGTGCCTTGATATATCAGGCACTCCAAAAATGCTTGTTGAAAAAAAAAAATAGTTTCCAAACTTCAGAGATGAAAGAGGGAAAAATTCAGGCAAACTAGAGTTGTGCCTTTCAGTTCAACCTAGCTAAAAATCCTTCGCATTATTGAAGAAGAAATCGACATTTACACTAGAAATCTAACTGTGCAGTATTTATACAATGTATTTATTAGGAAGACAGTAAGCTGGAGTTCTCATTTTGTGGGTGAATTTTACATTCTTACCTACATGGGATGTGTTGTCTCAAATTTTCCTGAACAAACCGTTTTATAGATATGTCTAGATTCTGTAGCCCCTACCTGATTATTTTGTTAAACATTGTCCCCAGAATGGAGACTGCATTTATGTGCTCCCTTTATACAAGGGAGACATGACTAATACTTGTTAATGCTTATATTAGTAGCACAAACACAGCTGTTGAGTACTTATTATGTATTAGTTACTGTTCTAAAGTATTTATATCAATCATTGGAGACCACAACCCCTGTATGAGGTCAGCATTATTATTATCTTAATTCATTGATTTATACACCAGACACATATTGGGTTCTTGCCACATACAATGTATTGAAATGAAAGTGAAAGCCGCTCAGTTGTGTCTGACTCTTTGCAACCCCATGGACTATACAGTTCATGGAATTCTCCAAGCCAGAATATTGGAGTGGGTAGCCTTTCCCTTCTCCAGGGGATCTTCAAAACCCAGGGATCGAACCCAGGTCTCCCACATTACAGGCTGATTCTTTACCAGCTGAGCCACAAGGGAAGCCCGATGCATTGAGATAGGCATTAGGAAATATGATAGGGATTAAAATAAGTGTAACATTTTGGCCCATTGGAATTTACATCCTAGCAGAGCATAAGAGAGCAGTAAGACAAACATCAATTAAGCTAAATGTTAAGAGTGTTACAAACAAGTGTAGCAAGGGAGGGAAAAGGGAGTTCTGGGTTATGCAATTTTTCAGAGAGAGTTCAGCGTTTACTGATAAGGGACATATAAGCAGAAATGGGGAGAAGGGAAGAGAAGGAGCCATTCAGATATCTGGGGGAAATAGCATGAAGAAAATCTCAGGCTAGGGATATGTTTGGCTTTCCTGGTGGCTCAGAGGGTAAAGCATCTGCCTGCAATGCAGGAGACCCAGGTTCGATCCCTGGGTTGGGAAGATCCCCTGGAGAAGGAAATGGCAACCCACTCCAATATTATTGCCTGGAGAATCCCATGGACAGAGGAGCCTGGTGGGCTACAGTTCACGGGGTTGCAAAGAGTCGTACATGATTGAGCAACTTCACTTTCACTTTCACGTTCAGGGACATGTTGGAATATTTGGGATCAGGAGTAAATTTCATGTAGTTAGAGTACAGGAGCTTCCCCATTGGCTCAGCAAGTAAAGAGTCCACGTGCAATGCAAGAGACACAGGAGATGCATGTTTGATCCCTGGATCGGGAAGATCCCCTGGAGAAGGAAATGGTAATGCACTCCAGTATTCTTGCCTGGAAAATCCCATGGACAGAGGAGCCTTGTGGGCTACAGTCAAATAAATGGGTTCAAAGAGTTGGACATGACTGAGCAACTAAACACATCATGCATAAATACATAGAAAACAAGAAATGAGTGAACAAGGGGAACACTGTGAAGGAGGGAACAATTAACATGGGTCTTACAGATTATTTTGTGAAAGGCTCATTCTGAATGGCAGGGGATATTATTGGGGGCTTTGAGATGAAAATGACATGAGCTGGTTTGCATTTTAAAAGGGTATTCTGGTTTCAGTAGTAAAGAATTCACCTGCCAATGCATGAGACTCAAGAGACTCAGGTTCAATCTCTGGGTAGGGAAATGCCCCGGAAGTAGGAAATGGCAACCCACTCCAGTATTCTTGCCTGGAGAATTCCATGGACAGAGGAGCCTGGTGAGCTACAGTCCATGGGATCACAAAGAATCTGACGCGACTGAGTGACTGAGCACAGCAGAGCACCCAGCAGAGAATAGATTGGATGGGTCAAGGGCAGGGATAGGAAGCCCAAGTAGGGGACCGTGGCAGTAATCCAGAGAGGTGGACAGTGGCTGAGACAGGGTTGTACTGGTGCAGGGGATGAGAACTGCTTGGGTTCAGTGGTTTGTTTTTTGGTTGCTGTTCTTTTGGTTTATTTATTTTTTGAAGGGTAAAGCCCATGGGATTTGCTAATGAATGGGATATGGACTATGAGAGAATAAGAGAAATCAAAGATGACTCTAAAGCATTTGTGCAACTGTAAATGTTGAGTTGCTATTTACCAAGATGGGAAAGAAAGAAGAAAGGCCAGCTTTAGGATAAAAGATGGTGGGTTTAAACTTGGACAGTTTTGTCTTAGGTTCCTGTTGGAGAGCCAGTAGAGATGTTAAAGAGGGATTGGATATATCTGGAGTTCAGCAGACAGTTTGGGGCCGAGTCACAAATTTGAGAGACTTCAACATAGAAATGGCGTTCAGTTCAGTTCAGTTCAGTCGCTCAGTCATGTCCGACTCTTTGTGACCCCATGAATCGCAGCATTCCAGGCCTCCCTGTCCATCACCATCTCCCAGAGTTCACTCAGACTCACGTCAATCGAGTCCGTGATGCCATCCAGCCATCTCATCCTCGGTTGTCCACTTCTCCTCCTGCCCCCAATCTCTCCCAGCATCAGAGTCTTTTCCAATGAGTCAACTCTTCACATGAGGTGGCCAAAGTACTGGAGCTTCAGCTTTAGCATCATTCCTTCCAAAGAAATCCCAGGGTTGATCTCCTTCAGAATGGACTGGTTGGATCTCCTTGCAGTCCAAGGGACCCTCAAGACTCTTCTCCAACACCACAGTTCAAACGCATCAATTCTTCGGCGCTCAGCCTTCTTCACAGTCCAACTCTCACATCCATACATGACTACCGGAAAAACTGTAGCCTTGATTAGATGGATCTTAGTCAGCAAAGTAATGTCTCTGCTTTTGAATATACTATCTAGGTTGGTCATAACTTTTCTTCCAAGGAGTAAGCGTCTTTTAATTTCATAACTGCAGTCACCATCTGCAGTGATTTTGGAGCCCCCCAAAATAAAGTCTGACACTGTTTCTACTGTTTCCCCATCTATTTTCCATGAAGTGATGGGACCAGATGCCATGATCTTTGTTTTCTGAATGTTGAGCTTTAAGCCAACTTTTTCACTCTCCTCTTTCACTTTCATCAAGAGGCTTTTAGCTCCTCTTCACTTTCTGCCATAAGGGTGGTGTCATCTGCATATCTGAGGTTATTGATATTTCTCCCGGCAATCTTGATTCCAGCTTGTGTTTCTTCCAGTCCAGCGTTTCTCATGATGTACTCTGCATAGAAGTTAAATAAGCAGGGTGACAATATACAGCCTTGATGTACTCCTTTTCCTATTTGGAACCAGTCTGTTGTTCCATGTCCAGTTCTAACTGTTGCTTCCTGACCTGCATACAGATTTCTCAAGAGGTAGGTCAGGTGGTCTGGTATTCCCATCTCTTTCAGAATTTTCCACAGTTTATCACTGTGTGATCCACACAGTCAAAGGCTTTGTCATAGTCAATAAAGCAGAAATAGATGTTTTCTGGAAGTCTCTTGCTTTTTCCATGATCCAGCGGATGTTGGCAATTTGATCTCTGGTTTCTCTGCCTTTTCTAAAACCAGCTTGAACATCAGGGAGTTCATGGTTCATGTATTGCTGAAGCCTGGCTTGGAGAATTTTGAGCATTACTTTACTAGCATGTGAGATGAGTGCAATTGTGCGGTAGTCTGAGCATTCTTTGGCATTGCCTTTCTTTGGAATTGGAATGAAAACTGACCTTTTGCAGTCCTGTGGCCACTGCTGAGTTTTCCAAATTTACTGGCATATTGAGTGCAGCACTTTCATAGCATCATCTTTCAGGATTTGAAACAGATCAGTTGGAATTCCATCACCTCCACTAGCTTTGTTCCTAGTGATGCTTTCTAAGGCCCACTTGACTTCACATACCAAGATGTCTGGCTCTAGATTAGTGATCACATCACCATGATTATCTGGGTCGTGAAGATCTTTTTTGTACAGTTCTTCCGTGTATTCTTGCCACCTCTTCTTAATATCTTCTGCTTCTGTTAGGTCCAGACCATTTCTGTCCTTTATCGAGCCCATCTTTGCATGAAATGTTCCCTTGGTATCTCTAATTTTTTTGAAGAGATCTCTAGTCTTTCCCATTCTGTTGTTTTCCTCTATTTCTTTGCATCAGTCGCTGAAGAAGGCTTTCTATCTCTTCTTGCTATTCTTTGGAACTCTGCATTCAGATGCTTATATCTTTCCTTTTCTCCGTTACTTTTCGCCTCTCTTCTTTTCACAGCTATTTGTAAGGCCTCCCAGACAGCCATTTTGCTTTTTTGCATTTCTTTTCCATGGGGATGGTCTTGATCCCTGTCTCCTGTACAATGTCATGAACTTCATTCCATAGTTCATCAGGCACTCTATCTATCAGATCTAGACCCTTAAATCTATTTCTCACTTCCACTGTATAATCATAAGGGATTTGATTTAGGTCATACCTGAATGGTCTAGCGGTTTTCCCTACTTTCTTCAATTTAAGTCTGAATTTGGCAATAAGGAGTTCATGATCTGAGCCACAGTCAGCTCCTGGTCTTGTTTTTGTTGATTGTATAGAGCCTCCCTAAAAAATGAAGTGGGCTTATCTGGGAAATAAGAAGGAGGAGTGATTCAAGAACTGAGACCTGGAGCAGTCAGTATTTGGGTGTTGTGTCCACTCAGGGAAATAGATGCTTGGGCAGGATAAGGGGCTCCTTAGCCATTTTGCCAGTGAAAGATAAAGAGGGAAGATGCAGGAGAGGGTGGGGAAAGCCTTCAGGCCACAGAGCAGCCCTGACACCTCTGAATGGGCAGAGTCCGGAGGAAGCAGAATCATTAATAGGCAGAGTGAGACTCTGACTATGATGCAGTTTTGACAATGTCTTGGCAGTTCCAAGGAGGAGATCCACAATGAAGCTTGCCCTTTAACAAAGCCCCAGGTTGGACACATGGTGTGTGTATCCATGTTCTGTTATTGACTAGGGCCATTGAAGGGCATAGGGCTTCCTTCACAGCTCAGTTGGTGAAGAATCTGCCTGTAGTGCAGGAGACCCTGGTTTGATCCCTGGGTTGGGAAGATCCACTGGAGAAGGGAAAGGCTACCCACTCTAGCATTCTGGCCTGGAGAATTCCATGGACTATACAATCCATGGTGTTGCAAAAGAGTTGGACATGACTGAGTGACTTTCACTTTCATTTTCTTCATTGAAGGGCGTGGCTTCAGCTTGAATTCTGCAGTGGAAACCAGTGGTGGTGCTGCTGAAGGTGGACTAGCTAGTGACACTGCTGTTTGCTTTTTATCAAGTTCTTTCTTCAAGATCTGGGCAGCATACCTCCATGGTGGCCACAGTTATGAATTCACCCATGAGAACTCTGAAGCCCAGAAAGACGAGGTAACTAGCCCAACATCACACAGCAAGTAAGTGGCAGCCTGTCTGCAGATCTGATTTTTAACCAAAATGCAGGGCTGATTCCCTCCAGTGAGCATATATGTGAGTGTCAAATAATGAATTGGGTTTTATTTGCCATTGTACAAAGAACAACCATCATTGGTTTGAGGCAGCCTCAAGGGAAGAGGAGGACCTACTCAAAGTCTCCTTTTTTTCTTTGGTGCTGAAATTTTCTTGGAATGTTTTCTCCATCTTCCTCCCCACCCAGTTCCCCACAGTCAGGCATATAAGCCCTGCCTGTTTGATCCCTGTGCCAAGTTTGTGAAATATTCATAGATAACTAAAAAAAAAAAACTGCTTCCTCCTTCATGAAGCTTTCTTGGGTTCTTAAGCAAAAGCAACATTTAACGCTTCTAAAGTTTTGTAATACTTTAATCTGATTGTCATTCATGACTTCATGCCTGCAGTGATAAACATGTTCTTCCCATCTCTTCATCATCAGCTCTTGGTCCTCGGGTGCCCTTGAGGGATCAAGGTACAAGGCATGACCCATTGTAGGTCAACAACTGCTACTGTACAGTCACAAGACTTCTTCAGTCTGTCCTGCTTTCTGAATGAACTCTCTGTGCCTTTTTCAGAAGCTGACATTTCTATTAGGTGGTGCAGTGGTTAAGAATCCACCTCACTATGCAGGAGATGCAGAAAACAGGGGTTCAATCTCTGGGTCAGGAAGATCCCCTGGAGAAGGAAATGGCAACCCACTCCAGTATTCTTGCCTGGAAAATCCCATGGACAAAGGAGCCTGGTAGGCTATTGTACATGAGGTTGCAAATAGTCAGACATGACTGAGCCATTTCTCTTGAAATTACTGCCTTTTCTCCAAAGTTCAGCCAAAGAGCTCCCTTCTTCAGAAAACTTCCTCTACCATCTCCTAGGAGTCTCATCTAGATATCTCTACTCTGTGTTCCCACTCACACCATATTAGCATCTTTCAAAGACTCTTGACAGTGACCTCAAGTTAGAAATATATTTTACATCATGACTTGGTGCACAAGCCGACACATAGACAGCTTCCCACGCAATTGAAATGCAATTGTCTCAACAAAATTCTTGCATCTTTACTGCTGTGCAATGCCCACTGATATATTCTGGTCCATTTTATTTCTTTTTTAAAAAAAAAATGCTGTCTGCAGCCTACTAAATTGATTTAATGACCTGCCAATGGGTCTCAACACACAGCGTGAAAAACACTGCCCTCTATGGACCTTCATTAATACACTCTGCTCACAATACTGACATCATTAGTATATTTGTCTGTTTCCCCCGGCAGGCAGTAAACTCTGAGGGTAGGGATCATATCTTATTCTTATTTTCTCTTCTATTTTAGCACAAGTAAATGTCTGAGGAATGAATAAGTGAGTGCAGGCAGGCTCTAAAGTCTTGACAACCGCCTACTCCGAGTTTGAAAATGTAACAGAGTTTCCAGGATGCTGAAATGTTTACCTTAGACTTAGTAGAAACTTCTCTCTTGCCCCATTGATGTTTGCCTCCATTATGTCCTGGGTGCCAGTGGTGCAGTTAGCCCAGTAGGCTTACTATTCTGGAAAGTTCTCTTTTTCCTCTTTATTTGTGTTGTCAGAACAGGAGCTGCCATGAACATACAGAGCTACTTCTCTGGCCTTAGTTGATGGTCCAAGGGAGGACAGCTAACATGAGGTGAGCTTCTTTCTTTCCTTTTTTAAAAACATTTTTTTAATTGATATATAGATGCTTTACAATGTTGTGTTAAGTTTCTGCTCTACAGCAAGGTGAGTCAGCTGTGCCTATGCATATGTGCCCTCCTTTTTGGATTTCCTCCCCATTTGGGTCTTCACAGAGCACTGAGTAGAGTTTTCTGCTGTAGAGTAGGTTCTCACCAGTTATCTATTTTATGCATAGTATCTACAGTGTATATATGTCAGCCCCAATTTCCTAATTCATCCCATTCCTCCCTTTCCTCCTTGGTATCCGTATGTTTGTTCCTTCTATTTTGTAAATACAATGATCTGTACCAATATTTTTTCAGATTCTATATATATGTGTTAATATAAGGTATTTGCTTTTTTCTTTCTAACTTAACTTCATTCTGCATGACAGACTCTAGGTCTATCTATGTCTCTACAAAATACCCAACTTCTTTTCTTTTTATTGCTAAGTAGTATACCATCGGGGCTTCTCTGATGGCTCATTTTGGTAAAGAATCTGCCTCCAGTCTGGGACTCCTGGGTTTGATCCCTGGGTTGGGAAGATCCTCTGGAGAAGAGAATCGGCTACCCACTCCAGTATTCTTGCCTAGAGAATTCTGTGGACAGAGGAGGCTGGTGGGCTACAGCCCATGGGGTCACAAAGGATTGGACACGACTGAGCAACTAGCGCTTTCAATTTCACTTTCAGGGTTCCATTGTATATATGCAAGTTCCTTAAAAAGCTAAAGATAGAACTACTCCGTGACTCACCAATCCCACTACTGGGCATGTACCCAGAGAAAACCACAATTCAGAAAGATACACGCACCCCAACGCTCATCGCAGTCGGTTTGCAATAGCCAGGACATGGAAGTAACCTAAATGTCTATCCACAGAGGAAAGGATTAAGAAGATGGAAGGATAAAGAAGAGGAGGTAAGCTAATTTCTAAATCTGTGACCATAATGAATTTAAGTCAGTCCCTTTCAGAAGGTGAGAGATGTTTCCTACTACATGGAGTAAGTCCACCTCTAGCAAGATATTGAGGGTCACATGGGACTATAGGTACAAACCAAGATAGGGATAAAAAGAGAATGTCTTCTGGCAGCCTTCTGTGCTCCTGGTTTCAGTTTCCTTAAAAACCAATAGGTCCTGCATTTATCCCCTCACCTTATTTAGCCCCTTTGTTCAAATGCTCCAATATTTGGTCCATACCAAATTCTTGTTTTACTTTTGCCAATTGATGCTGGTTTCTGTCACTGGGAAACAAAATTCTAAAATTATACGAGTGACTTGTCAAGAAGTCCCAGACAAGCATCTGATCAGGTGCACAGTGACTGGTGGGTATTAATAAGGCCCTGTTCTAGGCACCACCATCACCTTAACTCCTCCAGGAAGTGAGTCCTGGAATATTTTGCATGAGAGGGCAAAGAGTCTTCAGTTCAAACCAAGAGAAGCATCTAGGTTGTGCGAGAAAGGGCAGAAGGGGAGATTTTTCTTCCCACATATACATTACATTCCCAGTACAATACATTCTGGTGTTTTGTTCCTCAATGTTTTCATCTATAGAATCAGCACAGTTCTAAATTTGGTTGTGAAGATTAAATAAGGTTGTGAACAGGAAGGAAGTAACACAGGTTTTGACCTACAGTAAATCATTCCATATAGGTCTTTGGACTCCTCGTTTTCTTATAAAAGGCATTGATGTAGTCTTCTTATTTTAAATCATGGCTTCTTAACATATATATGTGGAATCTAGAAAAATGGTACAGATGAACCTATTTCCAGGGCAGGAATAGAAATGCAACAAAGAGAATGGACATGTAGATGCAGGAGATGAAGGGGATGGTGAAATGAATTGGGAGCCTGGGATTGACACATGTACACTACCATGCATAAGTTAGGTAGCTAGTGGGAACCCACTATAAAGAGTAGGACACGCAGCTAGGTGCTCTGTGATGACTTAGATGTGTGGGATGGGGCTAGGGTGGGAGGGAGGTCTAAGAGGGAGGGGATATATTTATACATATAGGTGATTCACTTCATTGCACAGCAGAAACTAACACAATATTGAAAGTCATTATATTCTAATTTTTAAAGCCTTGTTGTCTTTGATAAAGCAGAGATGTACTATCCCAGTGGTTCTTTTTATTTAGCTTTCTAGTCTCTTCTCATTTGCTGAATTGCTTTATCTCCTCATGATTTGAATGTTTGTTCTGAGTCATAAATAGTGATAATGACTCCACATTAGATAAAGACGTTCTTATTTTTTTAGAGCAGTCCTAGAAAGACTTGTAAATGGTCAACATAGCATGGGTCTTGATGACAGACACTTCCCTGGATAGAGCATCTACCCCCATTGACCAGGACAAAATTGTTTGTCCCTCTTTGCTAGAAAGATCTTGAAGTAGCTTGTCTTGCAGAGCCTGATACTGAACTGTCAGGGAAAATTGAGTTTCTGAACCTGCCATGTTGTGTAGTGGCCAGAAGCCTTCTGTGGGGAACAGCCTGTGTGTGTTAGCCAGTTTTGAGTTCTGACCTGTGTGCATTTGTCTGGGAAACTCAAGATTCTACCTTTGAGTCCTGGGGGAACCTCTGCCACCTAAGCCTGTCAGATGGAGGTCACTTTGGGCTGGGTTACTGCTCTGCGCTCTGGACATGGCTGGCATAAAGCTCTGTCTGCACCTTGGCCCAGGAAGTTATCGGGTGGGAAATAAGGTGATGGGGACAGTTCCATGTCTTTCTTCAGTGTGTATTGAGTTCCTACACTGGAGGAAGCAGCGCATAGAGGGTAAATCCAAATTAAGACAAAATGCAAAAGATGTTACATATAATCTAGACCCAATGGGGGTGGGCAGCTGGGGTAGACTGGGGAGTGAAGATGTGCCAAAATCACTTGTGAGACTCTGATCACATTGCCCAAGACCCTCCACCTTGAATCCTGACATTTAAAGACACTATCAGAATAAACTTGGCTGAGGGGCATTTTTCTGTGATTACATCATTGACAATTAAAAAAAAAAAAGTCTCCCAGATGATTTCAGTATACTGCTGCCACTCTCAGAAAAGTAATTTTTCCCTGTCCATTTCCTCACTCACTAATAGCCTCCTCTACTATCCTGGCTGTGGACTCAGTACATTGTTCTTATAGTCACATAAGAACTTTCAGGTGGCACAGGGGTAAAAACCTCCCTGCCAGTGCAGGAGACACAGAGATGAGGATTCATGAGGGTTCGTGATCCGTGGGTTGGGGAGATCTTCTGGAGGGGGCAATGGTAACTCACTCCAGTGTTCTTGCCTGGAGAATCCCATGGACAGAGGAGCCTGGTGGGCTACAGTCCATGGGGCCACAAAGAGTTGGACCTGATGAGCACAGGCATAATAGTACGTAAGAGAGAAAACTGGGTGATGCTGGATTTGGCCCTGGAATTGAGTGTTTCTGGCCTCTTGTCAACTTTCTTTTGACTATTATCCCAACATTTCCAAACTCAGAAATGCTTGCTCCCCACACCCCAAAATCTCTGTGCACCAGAGGCTGTGATTCCCTTGCAGTTGATGCCACTAATATGGAGTGACAGAGGCATAAACTCAGAAGATGACTCTGAGATTACTTTGTTCATTCAGTTCCCACTTATCTGTAGACGGAAATGGCAACTCACTCCAGTGTTCTTACCTGGGAAATCCCATGGACAGAGGAGCCTGGCGGGCTACAGTCCATGTGGTCGAAAAAGAGTCAGACATGACTGAACGACTGAGCACACACAGAACACACACAATCTGCAGATCGTGAATCAGGACCCAAAGAAGGAAAGCGGGATCTTTAAGATGAACAAACCTGTTAGGGAAAGAAGAAGGCCTAGCACTTAAGTTGCCAGAACTGACTTCGTTTTTCGATTGTCTGATCATGGTTATAACTACTATTAGGTCATGTGATTTCGTCCAGTGATCAACACTAATAGGAATATAACCTGTCAACTGACTGCACAGATCGCCTTTGCTGTTATCTCAACATCATGCATGTCCAGGATGAACAAAGAAAAATACCTTGTTAAAGGATCCAACTTAGAAGTATAGAAGATGAAGTATAGAAAGCTACTCAAGGATATAGTCAACAATGGTAGTGTTTTTTATGCAGACTTTAAAAAAAAGAATAACAACAACAAAAGGCTTCAGCAACAAAGCCAACATTGATATGCAGACATGAATTTTACCCCAATATTCATTCTATTCTGATGGCAGAATCTCTGTTTTCCTTCTTGAGAATTATTCCTCCTCCATTTTCCTGCATGTGATCTGAATACACAGGGAAGTGAAGATCGAGACCCAAGACTGGCATCTTTGTTCTCTTGGTGTGGCTGTAACAAATGATCGTAAACATAGAGGTTTACCATTCTGGAGGTCAGAGGTCAAATGGTTCTCTTGGGGCTAACCTCATGGTCTCAGCAGGCAGGCTGTTTCCTTTCAGAGGCCCCAGGAAGAGAATATGTTCCCTGTCTCTTTCAGATTGCACAGCCTGCTGGCCTTTCTTGGCTTGTGGTTATTTTATTTTAATTTCTGATTCCGTTGTCATGCTGCCTGACCTCTGACCCTTCTGCATCCCGCCTATAAGAATGCTTGTGATTCCACTGGGGCACGCAGATCATCCAGGGTAATCTTTTTCTCTCGCAATCCTTGATCAAACGACATCTGAAAAGTTCCTTTTACCTTGTAAGGTATCCAATTCACAAGTTCCTCAGATCAGTGAACATTTTGAGGGGGCTACTAATTGGCCTCCCATAATTAGTCATTCAGAGCATCAAATTCCCTAAGCAATTGTCATTGCTTTGGGTGAGCAAGTGACCCAGGTTGAGCCAGTTGGAAGGACTACTGGGAGTAGTGCATGTGATAACAGGAAGAGGCTCTCTCTGCTGGCATTAGGGTTGTGGGGGATTGGACCAACACCACTCTGCTGCGGTGTCCTGCCACCTGGTATGCACGGCTTGTCTCTGAGTAGGAACCACCCCACTGATTGGTTCTGTCCAGGTCTACATTCAGACTTGACATTTTGGAAATAAATGTGCTTCCATATGCTGAAGTCAATTGAATTTTTTGTTGTTGTCATTATTTGTAATAAAAAAAAGTCCTCCTAGTTATAAACAATAATAATTTTATTGAGTTCTTACTTTTTACGCAGGATTCTCCTAAGAGTTTTACATGGGTCATCTAACTTTACCCTCACAGGGCCCTGTAATAAGTTGGTGGCTTTCATTATCCTCACTTTGCATGTAAAAGTTTGAGGTTTACAGACTTTGAGTCCCTAGCTCAGGGACACAGAGCAGGTAAAGGGAATGTCCTGGATATCACAGTTTGTTTTCAGAGATTTAGTTAAGTTCAGTTGCTCAGTCCTGTTTGACTGTGCAACCCATGGACTCCAATATGCCAGGCTTCCCTGTCCATCATAAACTTCTGGAGTTTACTCAAACTCATGTCCTTCGAATCAGTGAGACCATCCAACCATTTCATCCTCTGTCATCCCCTTCTCTTTCTGCCTAAGCAGTCAGTTCTTTGCATCAGGTGGCCAAAGGATTGGAGTTTCAACTTCAGCATCAGTCCTTGCAATTAATATCCATGGCTGATTTACTTTAGGATTGACTGGTTGGGTCTCCTTGCAGTCCAAGGACTCTCAAGAGTTTTCTCTAACACCACAGTTCAAAAGCATCAATTCTTCAGTGCTCATCTTTCTTTATGGTCCGACTCTCAAACCGATACATGACTACTGGAAAAAACATACCTTTGACTAGATGAACTTTTGTTGCCAAAGTAATGTCTCTGCATTTTAATATACTGTCTAGGTTAGTCATAGTTTTTCTTCCAAGGAGCAAGTGTCTTTTAATTTCATGGCTGCAGTCATTATCTGCAGTGATTTTGGAGCATCCCTAAAATAAAATCTGTCACTGTTTCCATTGTTTCTGCATCTATTTACCATGAAGTGATGGAACCAGATGCCAGGATCTTAGTGTTTTGAATGTTGAGTTTTAAGCCAAATTTTTCACCCTCCTCTTTCACATTCATCCAGAGGCTCTTTAGTTCTTTACTTTCTGCCATGAGCTTGGTGTCATCTGCATATCTGAGGTTATTGATATTTCTGCATCCAATCTTGATTCCAGCTTGTGCTTCATCCAGCCTGGCATTTCCCATGATGTACTCTGCATATAAGTTAAATAAGCAGGGTGACAATATACAGCCTTGATGTACTCCTTTTCCTATTTGGAACCAGTCTGTTGTTCCATGTCCAGTTCTAACTGTTGCTTCTTGACCTGCATACAGATTTCTCAGGAGGCAGGTCAGGTGGTCTGGTACTCCCATCTCTTTCAGAATTTTCCACAGTTTATTGTGATCCACACAGTCAAAGGCTTTGGCATAGTCAAAAAATAAGAAGTAGATGTTTTTCTGCAACTCTCTTGCATTTTTGATGATCCAGCAGATGTTGGCAATTTGATCTCTGGTTCCACTGTCTTTTCTAAATCCAACTTGAACATCTCGAAGTTCATACTTCATGTACTGTTGAAGTTCAGCTTGGAGAAATTTGAGCATTACTTTGCTAGCGTGTGAGATGAGTGCAATTGTGCGATAGTTTGAACACTCTTTGGCATTGCCTTTCTTTGGGATTGGAATGAAAACTGACCTTTTCCAATCCTGCAGCCACCTCTGAGTTTTCCAAATTTGCTGGCATATTGAGTGCAGCACTTTGACAGCATCATCTTTCAGGATTTGAAATAGCTCAACTGGAATTCCATCACCTCCACTAGCTTTGCTTGTAATGATGCTTCCTAAGGCTCACTTGACTTCCCATTCTAGGATGTCAGGCTCTTGGTGAGTGATGAGTGAGTGATGAGTGATGAGTGGTTATCTGGGCCATGAAGGTCTTTTTTGTATAGTGCTTCTGTGTATTCTTGCCACCTCTTCTTGATATCTTTTGCTTCTGTTAGGTCCATACCATTTCTGTCCTTAATTTTGCTCATCTTTGCATGAAATGTTCCCTCAGTACCTCTAATTTTCATGAAGAGATCTCTAGTCTTTCCCATTCTATTATTTTCCTTTATTTCTTTGTATTGATCATCAAGGAAGGCTTTCTTATCTCTCCTTGCTATTCTTTGGAACTCTGTGTTCAAATGTATCTTTGGGTATCTTTCCTTTTCTCCTTTGCCTTTAGTTTCTTTTCTTTTCTCAGCAATTTGTAAGGCCTCCTCAGACAACCATTTTGCCTTTTCACATTTCTTTTTCTTGGGAATGGTCTTGATCCCTGCCTCCTATACACTGCCGTGAGCCCCTGTCCATAGTTCTTCGGGCACTCAGTCTATATCAGATCTTATCCCTTGAATCTATTTATCACTTCTACTGTATAATTGTAAGGGATTTGATTTAGGTCATACCTGAACGGTCTAGTGGTTTTCCCTACATTCTTCAATTTCAGTCTGAATTTGGCAATAAGGAGCTCATGATCTGAGCCACAGTCAGCCCCTAATCTTGTTTTTGCTGACTATATAGAGCTTCTCCATCTTTGGCTGCAAAGAATATAATCAATCTGATTTCGATATTGACCATCTGGTGATGTCCATGTGTAGAATCTTCTCTTGTGTTGTTGGAAGAGAATGTTTCAGAGATTTAACCACTCTGCTAAAAATAAGCTTTGTGATATTGAAGGAAAAGCCTGGGTAAAATGGTAGGGTATCTATAATAAAACTGTAAGAATGTAAGCAAACTCTGCTAACAACCATTACAGGAAGAGGCAGTATCTCTTGGGAGCACTAAGAGACATTTTTAGGGGAGGAGTATATTCTATTTTTTTGTATAATTGGAGTTATCATTTTTAAAATGGAAAACAGTGTTTATTTAGCCAGAGAGAAACTCTTTCCTTGCCAAACTGTGCTCGAGTGTCAAGTTTGTGATCCTAAGTATAGCAGACAAGGTTTTGAAGTTTAGTATAACAGTGTGCTAATTGCTGCATTTATACTTATTCTTCCTGGGAGTTGGGCTGGAAATGTACAAGTGTGCTTGTCACCCATCGTGCTGGTGACACGAATAGGAAATTTACATTTTTTTTTCTGGCAGAGAACTGGAGTAACATGTCTCGGATAGATAGAATAATGGCAGAGTTTTGAAATGACCTTGTTTTCCAGCTACATAAAACTTAAAGGTACATATATATGTGCGTTCATGTACAAACATATACAGAAGTCTACCCATGGTTTTACCATAAATGCTTTTTCAGCTTGCCTTGTAGATAGTAACTTGGTTCATGAATTCCTCTTTGACTTTTCTTTCTCAGTGTCACTAGCTTGAGGTGACATGAAGTTGACATTTGGAAGGCAGGTACTGTGGACCAGGCATCAGTCAGTTCAGTCACTCAGTCCTGTCCGACTCTTTGCAACTCCATGAATCACAACACGCCAAGCCTCTCTCTCCATCACCAACCCCCGGAGTTCACTCAAACTCACGTCCATCGAGTCGGTGATGCCATCCAGCCATCTCATCCTGGTTGGCCCCTTCTCCTCCTGCCCCCAATCCCTCCCAGCATCAGCGTCTTTTTCAATGAGTCAACTCTTCGCATGAGGTGGCCAAAGTACTGGAGTTTCAGCTTTAGCATCAGTCCTTCCAATGTACACTCAGGACTGATCTCCTTTAGGATGAACTGGTTGGACCAGGTATACTGTCAAGTAATTTAATCACATCATCTCATTTAATTCTCACGAAAACTCTATGATATGGGCAACTTTTATGTTTTAGATGATGAACCTGCAGCTGTGAGGTTATGCAATTTGCTCCAGGCCACCGGGAATGTAAGGGTGAGAGCTGAGACTCGAAGTGTCACAGAACACAGATTTGTGTGACCATACATGGTGAAGGCAAACAATTCTGAAACGTTGGCATGTAGAGCAGAAAAAGGTTTACTGCTGGGGCATACAAGGAGAGAGGTGGCGTGTGTGTCTGCGTGTGTGTACATGCATGCACACACTCAGTTGCCTAGTTATGTCTGACTCTCTGCGGCCTCATGGACTGCAGCCTGCTAGGCTCCTCTGTCCATCAAATTTTCCAGGAAAGAATACTGGAACATATTTGTATGTGTAAGGAAAGAGGTTGTTCATGACCACCTGCCAAACTTTGAACTCCCTGAAGGCTTTCAGTAAAATATCTTTAAAGACAAATTGGGGAGGGGCAAGATTGGTTGTTGCAAACTTCTTGATGCAAGAATCTTTTGTTGGGGTAGGTCAGGTCACAATGTTTCTGTAAACTTCCAACAAAACCAGTGCCATTCTCCATTCTGAAACTTTTTCAGTTCAGTTCATTTGTTCAGTCATGTCTGACTCTTTGCAACCCCATGGACTATAACATGCCAGGCTTCCCCATTCATCACCAACTCCCAGAGCTTTCTCAAACTCATGTCCATTGAGTCAGTGATGCCACCCAACCATCTCATCCTCTGTTGTCCCCTTCTCCTCCTGCCATCAGTCTTTCCCAGCATCAGGGTCTTTTCTAAGGAGTCAGCTCTTCACATCAGGTGGCCAAAGATTGGAGTTTCAATTTCAGCATCAGTCCTTCAATGAATTTTCCTTTAGGTTGGACTGGTTGGATCTCCTTGCAGTCTAAGGGACTCTCAAGAATCTTCTCCAACATCACAGTTCAAAAGCATCAGTTCTTCAACACTCAGCTTTCTTTATAGTCCAACTCCCACATCCATACATGATTACTGGAAAAACCATAGCTTTGACTAGATGGACCTTTGTTGGCAAAGTAATGTCTCTGCTTTTTAATATGTTGTCTAGGTTGGTCATAGTTTTTCTTCCAAGGAGCAAGCATCTTTTAATTTTGTGGCTGCAGTTACCATCTGCAGTGATTTTGGAGCCTCCCCCAAAATAAAGTCTGTCACTGTTTCCATTGTTTCCCCACCTATTTGCCATGAAGTGATGGGACCAGATGCCATGATCTTAGTTTTCTGAATATTGAGTTTTTATATATAAATGGAAAAGTGCTGTACTCTTACAGGTAAGAGCTTTGAGAATAAGCTATCCTATAAATTTCAGGCTGGAGGCAACATTTTATTTTTTTAATTCTTATTTTTAATTGGAGGATAATTGCCTTGCAATGTTGTGTTGGTTTCCGCCATAGGACAAAGAGAACCATCTGTAAGTATGCATGTATCTGCTCCCTTTAGAGTCTTCCACCGACCCCACCCTCCCCATCTCACACCTCTAGCTCATCACAGAGCACCAGGCTGAGCGCCCTGTGTTACACAGCAGCTTCCCACTAGCTGTCCATTTTATGCATATAATGTGTATATTTCAGTGCTACTCTCTCAGTTTGTCTGACCCTCTCTTTCCCCCAGTGTGTCCACAAGTCCACCCTCTGTGTCTGTATCTCTATTACTGCCCTGCAAATAGGTTCATCAGTTGACCTCTCTCACATTCCCTCTCTCTTTCCTCTCCTTAACCCTTCCTATCCTTCCCTGTTTTTCTAGTCCCCCGGTCCTGGATGCAGGAATCTGGTCTAAGGGCCCTCAGCCTGAGCTGAGGATTGGAGACTGATCACCTCCTCTTGGCAGATAACTCGAATTCTGGTCTGGTTCTGGTCTGGTCTGACTTCTGGTAGGGCTGAGTTCCAGTCCTCCCTTCTCTGGAGGCCCAGGGAAAAGTCCCACAACACCTGGGTATCTGTAGGTGGCAGGAGACATCTGTAAGGCCACCCCTTTTGCCCCCCTCTCCCGCCTCCTCCCCCTTCTTCTTTCAACCTGGCTTCCTTTCCTCCCTTGAAATCTTTGATGTTAGTACTTGGAGCTGAAGTTCTATGTCTCTATATGAGGTATTCTTGTCTTTAAGGGCTTCTCTGGTGGTGCAGAGGTTAAAACGTCTGCCTGTAATGTGGGAGACCTGGGTTCGATCCCTGTGTCGGGAATATCCCCTGGAGAAGGAAATGGCAACCCACTCCAGTA
This sequence comes from Ovis aries, assembly GCF_016772045.2. Classification (NCBI taxonomy): domain Eukaryota; kingdom Metazoa; phylum Chordata; class Mammalia; order Artiodactyla; family Bovidae; genus Ovis; species Ovis aries. The sequence continues at coordinate 107,258,127 of NC_056059.1, forward strand.
CTCTTCCCTGGAGAATCCCATGGACGGAGGAACTTGGTGGGCTACAGTCCGCGGGTCACAAAGAGTCGGAAACGACTGAGTGACTTCACTTTCACTTTCACTACCATTTTCCTAGATTCCATACTGTTGTTCATTGTTCAGTTGCCAAGTCATGTCTTTATGACCCCATGGACTGCAGCATACCAGGGTTCCATATATATGTATATATATATTATATATATATGTTATTAGACGGTACTTGTTTTTCTCTTTCTATCTTATTTCACTCTGTGTAACAGGCTCTAGGTTCACCCACCAACATTCTTCACTGGAAGCAAAAGCAATACAAAGATCAAAGTAAAAGACACCGATCTACTATGGAGTCAGATTAGTTCTTCCCTATTACAGAACTAGGGTCTTTTTGATCTCAAAGATCATATTCCTTTCATTACACATTTCTGTGGAAATCCTGCAGCTTTGCACTAAGCATCACATGACTTAGTATTCAAATGTGAGCCATCTTCAATCATTCTTGCGTTGTTTTATTTATATTTATTACAACCACACAGCCTGTATTTTACACAGCATCTACCACTGAGAAGTGAGACTTAGGTGACCATGTGCGCTTTAGAATTAGAATCGAATTTGTTCCTGGCCATACTAAAGCCTGATTAGTTGATGCTGGGCAAGTTGTGTAACTTTGCTAGACTTTGGTTTCATCATCTGAAATTAGGGAAAATAATTGCATCCTCACAAGATTGCTGAGTACATTAGTAAAGACATGCATTCAAAGTTTATGACATTAGAAGCTGGATAATTGTTTATTTTTCTTTATCCTTTCAGAGTGTTGGAACAGCTCATGAATATGGCCTAATATATTAGCTAAATTAAACTTAAACCCTTCTTTCCTATTTGCTGATCCCATCCCTCTTTGTCTCTCTCGCTCTCTCTCTCTCTCTCTCTCTCTCTCACACACACACACACACACACACACACACAAACCCCCAAAGCATACCAGAACCAGGATTAACTGGCCTTCTGATAAAAATACTCCATCTTTCAGGGGTTCCCTGGTAGCTCAGCTGGTAAAGAATCTGCCTGCAATGCAAGAGACCCTGCTTCTATGCCTGGGTCAGGAAGTTTTCCCTGGAGAATGGATAGGCTACCCATTGTAATATTCATGGGCTTCCCTGGTGGCTCAGATGGTGAAGAATCCACCTGCAATTCAGAAGACCTGGGTTCGATCCCTGGGTTGGTAAGATCCCCTGCAGGAGGGCATGGCAATCCACTCCAGTATTCTTGCCTGGAGAATCCCCATGGACAGAGGAGCCTGGCGGGCTACAGTCCATGGGATCACAAAGAGTTGGACATGACTGAGCAACTAAGTGGTACGCTCTTTCACAAAAAATGTGTTCCAGAACCAGGAATAACTGGCCTTCTGATGAAAATACTCTTTTAGGCAAAGACAGAATTCATGCACTGGATCAGAGTCGTGTGGCAGTTTCATTTTTATAGTCTGGTGAGTGGCATATTTTGCTTCTCTTGTTTGCTTTTATCTTGAGGTCACAGAAATGATGCCATACATTATCACAAGTGCCCACCCCCATCTCCCAAACATCTGTGCTCAGAGCATATGTCTGCTGAGACAAGTGGCTTCATCTTGCTGCTATCTGGCCTCTCACGTGCTGGCTGCTTTGAAGCATGGTACATTTATTTTGACCAGCTCTGCCAAATACTGACAAGTTTAAGGGGGAATTAGGAAGAGAAAATCTTTGTTTTCCATCTGGAAAGAACTCCAACATGTTTATTAGCCATCATCATCCCCCTTAAATCATCAAGGTTTAAGTATGTTCAAGAGTCCCTGGGCCTGAGGTTAAGTTATTACCACTGGTTTATCTTGAGCAAATTTTGTCTTGTAGACACACACCCATGTGGTTTGAATTTCTTCCATCGTAGGCTTAAAATATGAGAATGTAATTAGTGAGTCTTGAAGTTGAATGAATTTATGAGCATGCAAACTCTTGAGATAAGCCAAGTGCCTGTGGCAACATACCACCCTAACGGGAGGCTTCTCAGGGATTTCCTGAAAAAGGATTTCCTTCCATAGCCCAGCAGGATAGTTGTTAGAGGTTCTCCTTAGAACATTACCTGGGTAAGAAGTTTGACCCCTAGGAGGTGACCTCGATACGTCCTTCTTTCTCTGCCCCAACATCAGGTCCTGTGGGTTATCTGTCACTCAGGCGTCCAGTCTCCTTCCTCTCTCAGCTCTTTCTCACTCTTTAACCTGTTTACCCTGCAGCCAACTATTTGTTTTCCAAACATAAATCTTATTACATAACAATCTACTCCTCATCATACCCCCATAATACAGCATGCCTGCCAGTATTAGACGCTCAGTAACTAATCATCCCAGGCATCTCTGCTGGCTCAGCCATAAAGAATCCACCTGCCAATGCAGGAGACACGGGTTCGACCCCTGGGCTGGGGAGATCCCCCAGAGAAGGAAATGGCCAGCCATTCCAGTATTCTGTGAGAAATCCCATGGACAGAGGGGCCTGGCAGGCTACAGTCCATGGGGTTGCTGAGGAGTCAAACATTGTTTAGTGACTAAACAGCAACAGCACCACAACTCACCAGCGCACGACTGATGAATGGCTGAATAAGTGGACTATGAACTATGGCCTTTTAGGTAAGTCTCACCTTCATTTTCCTTACTTGAGATAATGCTCAATACTATTCAAGGCAATCAAAGGAACATAACATGTGATTTAGGTTCTTGTGAACAGTACCATAGACTGGCAAGGCTGCTTGATTCAGTAAGAATTTTATTTTCCAGTAGAATAGATCTCTTTGAAAGAAGTTGATAAAGGAAAAGAACCTTCCTCTAATGTTAAGAAAATCTTCATTCTTGTGAGCCAATATGATACCTTGAGACTCAGCTAGAGATGTTTGAAAAGAGAGCATATGTACTCACAGTATTAGTGCCAGTTGGCAATGATTGAAGTCAGTAAATGAAAATCATGTTAAGACAAGTTCTAAAACTCTGTTACACTAAGAGGCAAGTTCTGTGTGCTGGTGGAGCAGGGAGGGGGGGCAGGGAAGATGATATATGAGGTTAACTGATAAACTTGGCACTCCTCTGTATAACAATTTAACTTGAGTGGTGGTGGAAGTAGGGAAACATGTAATGTTTATGCTTCCCAAAGTTTATGTCGTATCCACCAAAACCTTGTTTTAATTTTGCACAGTTTCATATTTAATTTATTTTATATGCCTCGTTTATGTTTTGATAATAAAAGAAAAAAATTAATTCCCACACATCAGATCAATTTTCTACAGCAGTTTATTCAAATTAGATTTTTTTTGTACAAACATGTAATTCTGCTGTTTCATTTTCTATCTCAGTGAGTTTTTTTGAGTCACTTTGGGGATTTGTTTTATGTGATGTTAGCACTAAACTCTTTAAATCAATGCATCTTCAGTCTCGCCTTGTTTTCTCATATTGTGTATTAAATTTGTGAGGAGGGGTGCTTGGAATCCTCGTGAAAGATCTCAAAGCCTACTGTCTGTTTCAAAATTCTAGGGCTGCTTCAAATAAAGATTGTGACTCCATGACACCATTTTGTTTTCTAGAAGTTTCCAGTAGCTTTCCTTTTATTTTTAAACTTTTTTTTCTTGAAAACTCTGCTCTTGTCATATGATCATTCTCTCTCAGTCTCTGCAGTGCAGAGGGTGCCTCAACCTCACCACCAAATTCTAGAATTTTCTCAGTGGTGTCTTGTCCATGAATAATTGTTGGTTGTTGTTCTTGTTGGGTGCGTGTGTGGTGGTGGGAAGCAAAGTTGGGAATAAACTGTCACCATCTTGGTGATGTCACTCTTGCCAATCTTCATTTTCAAGCATTATTCTTATTCTGTTTAATTATTTTTTTTCTCATAGCATCCTTCTTTCCATGACCTGGTTGAATCTAAACTGTATGTTCTCTAAAATGGCTTCACAGCACCCTGTTCTCTGGGCTTACATTTATTGCTGTCTTGATTTAAATTTACTATCTTTATTTTTAAAGCTATGTCTTTCTCTTAGTATTTATTTTCAATTTTGCCGGAGTATATTCTCAAGTAACTTCCTAGGAGTGAATGTTTGGAGTATATATTTCATACATTCTTGTCTGTCCTGACAATTGGCCTTCAAATACAATTCTGAATTTGAAAATTATTTCTCCCTTATTACTTTGGAATCCTCTCTCTATTGTTTTGTGGCATCCTGCGTTCTTAATGTATCTGAAGATACTCTGTCCTTTCTTTCTAAGTCTGTCGGCCATGCCCCATGGGCATGTGGGAACTTAGTTCCCTGATCAGGGATGGAACCCATGCCCACTGCATTTGCAGCCCAAAGTCTTAGCCCTTGGATTACCAGGGAAGTCCCCTGTCCTTCACTTCTTTGTAGATAACCTATTTTTCTCTCTGTGATTGTTTAAACTTTGTTTACTCTTCAGTGTACTGAAATTTCTTCTTTTTTTCTTAATTTTATTTTATTGTGAGAAGAACCAACATAAGACCCAGCCTATTAACAAAGTTCTGAATGTGTAATACATCGCTGTTGACTATAGTTGCAATGTTTTAGAGCATATTTCTAAAGCTTATTCATCTCATTTGACTGATACTTTACGCCTGCTGATGACTGCCTCTCCGTTTACCCCTGCCCCCAGTCCTGGGTAACCACCACTGCACACTCTGATTCTATGAACTTGAACAGTTTAGAACCCTGCTGCAAGTGGAATAGTGCACTGTTTGCTTTTCTGTGACGGGCTCTTTTAAATGAAGCACAGTGTTCTCATGATTCAGTCATACTATTGAATATTGCAAAGTATCCTTCCTTGTAAAGGCTGAGTAATGTTCCATTGTGTGTATAAACCACAGTTTCTTTATCTATTATCTATAAATGTGTCTTCAGGTTGTATCGCCTATGGTAAGTAGCGCTGCAGTGATCACGGGAGCACTGATATCTCTTCAAGATCCTTATCTCTATTCTTTTGGATAAACATCGAATGAGTGACTGTGGGATCATATGATAGTTCTATTTTCATTTTTTTGAAGAACTTCCATACTATTTTCCATAGAGGCTGCACCATTTTGCATTTCCATCAACTGTTTAAAAGGGTTGCAGTTTCTCCACATTTCACCAATACTTGCTGCCTTTTTATTTTTTATTTATTTTTGGTAATAGCCATTCTGACAGGTATGAGGTGATATCTCATGGTGGTTTTTATTTGCAATTAGCAACATTGACCTTTTTTTTTTTTTCCATTTACCTACTGACCATTTGTATATCTTCTTTGGATAAATGTTCATTTAAGTCCTTATTTTAAACTCAAGTTAAATGTTTGTTTGTTTTTCACCACTGAATTGTTCCTTATATATTTTGGAGTTTAATTTGTTATGAGTATGTGATATGGTCCAATTGTTGGTAATCCCTTAAAGTTCATATTTTGAAATCCTAATCCTCAATATGATGATATGAGGAAGTGAGATTTGGGGAGGTACTAAGTTATGACGGTGGGCCCTGCATGAATGAAATTAGTGCTCTTATTAGTTCTAGAGTTTGTATTGTTGTTTTCAATGGAGTCTTCATGGTTTTCCATATATAAGATCAAATGTGGAGGTGAAGTCGCTCAGTCGTGTCCGACTCTTTGCGACCCCGTGGACTGTAGCCTACCAGGCTCCTCCTTCCAGGGGATTCTCCAGGCAAGAATACTGGAGTGGGTTGCCATTTCCTTCTCCAGGGGATCTTCCCAACCCAGGAATTGAACCTGGGTCTCCCGCATTGCAGGCAGACACTTTAACCTCTGAGCCACCCTTGTAAATGGGAACAATTCTACTTTTTTTTCTAATTTATATGCTTTTTATTTCTTCTTCTTGTCTAAACACTCTAAGACGTACAGTTAAGTGTTGAATAGAAGTGGTGAGAGTCAGCAGGCGTCCTTGCTTCATTCCTGTTCTTAGAAGAAAGACTTTCAATCTTCTGCTGTTGACTATGACATTACCTTGTCATATATGGCCTATATTATGTTGAAGTAATGCCCTTTTATTTCTAGCTTGTTGATCGTGTTTATTATGAAAGGTTAAATTGTGTCAAACAAAATTTTGATAAACGTTTTCTGCATCTATAGGCACAATAATGTGTTTTTTGCCTTTTGTTTTGTTTAATGTACTGTGTCACATTAATTAACTTTTTTTATGTTAAACTATCCTTGCACCCCAGTGATAAATTTCACTTAGTCATGGTGTATAATTTTTTAAATGTGCTGTTGGTTTCAGCGTGCTGGTATTTTGTTGAGAAATTCTGTATCTGTGTTCATTATGGATGTTGGCCTGTAGTCTTCTTTTCTAACTGTACGTTTGTTTGGTTTTGGTACCAAAATATTACTGGGCCCATAAAACAATTTTAGAAATGCTTCATCCTCTTCAGTTTTTTGGAAGAATTTGAAAAGGACTGACAGTAATTCTTCTTTATATCTTTGGTAGAATTCTCCTGCGAAGTCATCAGATCCTGAGCTTTTTGTTGTTGTTGGGAGGTTTTGATTACTGATTCAATTTCATATGAGTGATGTGTTTGCTCACACTTTCTATTTCTTCATGGTTTTGTTTCACCAAGATATGTTTCTAGGGATTTATCCGTTTCTTATAGGTGGCACCATGTGTTGGCTTATAATTGTTCATAGTAGTTTCCTGTGATCCATTTTATTTCTGTGGTATTAGATATAATGTCTCCTCTTTCATTTCTGATTTTATATATTTGAGTATTTTCCTATGTCTCTTAGTTAAACTACTGAATTATCAATGCTGTTCATCTTTTTTGAAAACCAACTCTTACTTTTGTTGATTATTTTTCTATTCTTTATTTATTTTGGCTCTAATATTTGCTAGCTCTAATATTTGCTATTTGTTTCCTTCCGCTAACTATAGGTTTCATCTTTCTCTCACTTTCTTAGATGGAAATTTAGGTAGTTTATTTCAGATCTTTCTTCTTTATTAATAGAGCTATTTATTGCTGTGAACTTTTCTCAACCCACTTCAGTATTCTCACCTGGAAAATTCCATGGATAGAGGAGCATGGCAGGCTACAATCCAGGGAGTTGCAAAGAGTCGGACATGACTGAGCAAATGAGTGCATGCACACGCATGCACACACACACACACACACACACACACACACACACACACATTTCTCTTAACACTGTTTTTACTGTATCCCCTAAGGTTTTGGTAAGTTGTGTTTTCATTTTCCTTGGTCTCGAAGTATGTTCTGTTTCTTATTGTATTTCTTCCTTGACTCAGTGGTCATTCAAGAGTGTGCTGTTTAATTTGCACACATTTATGAATGTTTCAGTTTTCCTTCTGCTATTGCTATGTTGTTCAGTTGCTGCTGCTGCTAAGTCACGTCAGTCATGTCCAACTCTGTGTGACCCCATAGACTGCAGCCCACCAGGCTCTGCAGCCCCTGGGATTCTCCAGGCAAGAACACTGGAGTGGGTTGCCATTTCCTTCTCCAATGCATGAAAGTAAAAAGTCAAAGTGAAGTCGTTCAGTCATGTTGGACTCTTTGCGACCCCATGGACTGAAGCCCACCAGGCTCCTCCGTCCATGGGATTTTCCAGGCAAGAGTACTGGAGTGGGGTGCCATCGCCTTCTCCAGTTCAGTTGCTAAGTTGTGTCCTATCTTTACATCTTTGCGACTCCAGGACTGCAGCACACCAGGCTTCCCTGTCCTTCACTATCTCCCAGTGTTTGCTCAAACTCATGTCCACTGAATTGGTGGTGTCATCCCACCATCTCATCCTCTGTAGTCCCCTTCTCCTCCTGCCCTCAATCCTTTCCAGCATAAGGGTCTTTTCCAATGAGTTGGCTCTTCTCTTCCAGTGGCCAAAGTATTACAGATTCAGCATCCTTTATTAATTTTTATTTTCAGTCCGTTGTGGTCAGAAAAAAATACTTGGTGTGATTTCAATCTTAAATGTTCTAAGACTTGTTTTGTGATCTAACATATTATGTATCTTGGCAAAATACCTGGTAATTTGATGCTGTGTCAGAGGCAGGTCCAGAGGTGAGAAGGTAACCTGAATCTCAACCTACTGGCTTCTGTGAGCCTGGCTTCACATTCTCCTGGGTTGTAAGAGTCTTTCATCTAATTTCTGAATTTCTCACAAAGATAATTTGCCCATGAATTATTGCTGAATTGGTGTTTGTACAGGCAAGGAGATTCCAAAGCTTCTGACTCTATCATCTTGCTGGCATCATTCCTGAAATTTCTTAATGACATATGCAATGTGGGTCTTAACAAATTATCTCCTTTTTATTCAGTAAACCTTTTATTTTTTATTTAATCCAGGTTTATTAAAGGCAAATTTACAAGCAATTTTACCCATTTTTTGAAGTTCATTTTGACAAGTTTTCATAAAACATATCATTATAAATTTACCACTCTATCAAGAAACAGAACCTTTCCAGAACTTCAAGCTTCTTCTTAACCCCCAATGCTCCATCTCCCATCCCTGGAAAACATTCATCTTATCTCTGTCTTTATTGTTTTGCCTTTTTCAGAATGTCATACAGATGCAATCAAACACTATGTAGGCTTTCATGTCTCACTTCTTGAATTTATTAAAATACTTTTCAGACTTATTCATGTTGTTGAATATATCAGTAATGTGTTCCTTTTGGTTTCCATAGTATTCCATTATTTGAATGTACCATAATTCGTTTATCCAATCACCAGTTGATGAATTTATCACTTGGGTTGCTTTTTTAAATATCATATTAATAAAGCTACCATGGGCACTTCTTTACAGACTTTTGTGTGGTCATTTGTTTTCACTTCTCTGTGTGAATAATTGAAAGCCACATATCTTGGGTCACAGCATAATTCCATGTTTAAGTTTATATGATCTTGCCAGTTTGTTTTCTGAAGTTGGATGCAGCTTTCTGTTTTCCTGCCAGCAGTGAATGAGAATACTTTTTGTTCCTCATTGTTCCCGTCACTTAGTATTTTCCCTTCTAATTTTATTTATTTTCTAATCTTAGACATTTTGATATATGTGTAGTTGTATCTTTGATTTGGACTTTCCTTTGGAGTATTCATACTTAGGTTCAGGAAACTTTTCTTGTACTATTTATTTATTTGATGATATCCCTCTGCCTGTCTCCCCAATCAATGCCATTACTCCTTCTGAGAATTCATTTGATTCCAGTGCTGGGCCTATTGACTTATTTCTCATCTTTTCTCTCAAATTCATCTTTATCTTTTTAGCTCTAGGATATATGTCATTTATTTGACATTATCTTCAACCTATGTATATGTTTTTCCTTTAATTTTATCATCAGTTCAGTTCAGTCACTCAGTCGTGTCCGACTCTTTGCAACCCCATGGATTGCAGCATGCCAGGCTTCCTTGTCCATTACCAGCTCTTGGAGTTTACCCAAACTCATGTCCATCGAGTCGGTGATGCCATCCAACCATCTCATCCTCTGTCATCCCCTTCTCCTCCCACTTCAATCTTTCCCAGCATCGGGGTCTTTTCAAATGAGTCGGCTTTTTGCATCAGGTGGCCAAAGTATTGGAGCTTCAGCTTCAGCATCAGTCCTTCCAGTGATGCATACATATATGTGTGTGTGTGTGTGTGCGCGCGTGCATGTGTGTGCGTGCGTGTGTGTGTAAACTCCAAAGAAACTCTTCCTTGTTGTTTCATGGTTTGCTTCTCATGGCAAATTATTCTTTTTTGATAGCAGTGTGCCCTTAGTTTTCTGTAGGTACTAGTTAGAATCTGCTTCCTGGTCTTCATTCCTCAACTAGTTCATCTTAGTCTTTCTCTATCACAGTTTCTTCACATTTCAGGTTTTTCTGGGTTGTCTAGTCATATTTAGGAATTAGACAAAAAGATTTATCTGGAAGCTCTGTAGACAAGTGGGTAAAGCATGCAGACCAAGAGTTTTTCCTTCTATTTGCCTCCTTACCTTCTCATTGCTGCACAGAAAGAAAAAGCCAGCCTCCCAGCTACTGAATTACTGTGGAGAGGAAAAGGATGTAGCTAATATTTGTTCAGAATAAACTCTGTGCCTGAATACTTTCAAATTATAACAATAAAAACTATTGATGGTTATATCACGATTATAATCTGCCTGGCTCTCTCCTAAGAACTTTTCATATATATATTTTTAATTTTAATTCTACACTATCCCTGTCATGAATGCCTATTACTATTATACCTCTTTAAAAAGATGAGGAACAGAGAGGTTAACTAATATGTCCAAGTTTGCACAGCTAATAAGTGGCAAAGCTGTGCTTGAAACACAGAAGTTGAATCCAGTGTATGCTCCTAAACAGTATGCTGTACTGACTCTCTAACACTGACTTTCTCCCAGAATCCTTTCAACAAATCTGTGAGGTGGGTATTATCAATGTCACTCTGCAAAAGAGTGTTGAAACCCAGATAGTGGCCTTTCATTTAAAGATGGAAAACCTCATTCCACAGATGTCAGGCATAGAAACTGACTGCAAAGCTCAGATTTGTCCAAATGGTGATCACTTTAAACACTTACAAGTAAAGATTGCTTGACAATTAAATCAATGTTATTTCAACCGGGGTAACATTTGAACTCCATGTCTCAGTTTAAATGGTAAAAACCACACACACACAAAGACTCTGTGTTACTAATGATCTGTACAGACTGTCTCTTTTACTTTGGAACCAACAACTAAGATCTTAAATATCAATGTTGTTTCTCAATAACACAATGGATCAATAACCTTCATTCGGTGCTCTTCTTAATTCCTGCGTGGGGGTTTCTACAGAAACATTCTGAAACGCTTGTTGCGTGTTAATCTCCGCACATAGTTCTTGTTCCTCACAATGGAGCAATCAGACCCTGATTAATGTTAGCATTAAATTAACTGCTGTCTAATCGGTTGACAAAATGCTGGTTTGACTCTAGTTTCTGGGGTCTGTTTGTTTCAGATGCTTCTGATTGGTGTTTACTATGGGGAAGAATGAAGAAATAACACATACATTATTCATTGATGTGAATAGGATTTGGGGGATATTTCCTCTGACTTTGACAGAATGACAGAGCCGTAACTCAAGGCCTAAATGTAAACCATCATGCTCCTCATCCTCTTATTTTCTGAGGCCTTGAGAATTTAAACCAAAAAGTAAACCATCCCTTTAGAATTCCACATCATGAAAAATGATACCACCAGCCACCAGATTGCTCAAGGGGGATACACGGAAATGAGTCTGCTCCTCTTCCTTATAGTCTAGATTCCTTCAAATCCTGAGACCATTCTTTCTGCTCCAGTTAAAGTGTCATTTACCATCTTTTCTTCATCTATTTCCATGCCTTTTGCATTTATCCATCCAGGCTTCCATTTTATGTCCCCACCACCATTCCTCCAAACTGGACAGAGGGGTAATCCTGACACAGTGTCTGATCATCCACTTCCTGTTCAAAATCATCAGTGGGTCTCTGATGTGCCCACTAGCTCTTCAGAGCCCCAGGGTTCAGTAAGGATGTCTCAGGATCCAGGTATGCCAGAGAGAAAAGCCCTCCAGTTCTATTTTTAGCTGCCTTCTGTCAAAGGATTTTCAATAGTATTTTATTTGAAAAGTTAAAAAGCCTGTCAGTTCCGTTCTGTTCAGTTCAGCCGCTCAGTGTCCGACTCTTTGCAGCCCCATGGACTGCAGCACTCCAGGCCTCCCTGTCCATCACCAAATCCTGGAGTTTACTCAGACTCATGTCCATTGAGTTGATGATGCCATCCAACCATCTCATCCTCTGTCGTCCCCTTCTCCCACCCTCAATCTTGCATCAAGGTCTTTTCAAATGAGTCAGTTTTTCACATTAGGTGGCCAAAGTATTGGAGTTTCAATACTTCAATACTTTCAAAAGTATTGGAATTTCAGAAAGCCTGTCACAGAAAGTATTTGCACAGTTGCACAGGAGGAGCCTCGCATGACATCCCACAACAGGTATGCACAACATACATGTATAACATACATCCTGCCACATGAATCCCCTCCTCCTCTATTTCATATTATGTCATATAATATCATGGAAGGTGATCACTGAGGCAGCCCCTACCTTCCAGGCAATCCATGTTATGCTCCCGATTCCAGGACATCTTTTAAACACATGGAGTTATTCTAATTAACTTTCATTTCACTAGAAAATCCGTGTCTTCTTACATCGGTTGCATGCATTGGCACATTCTGTGTCCTCTGCCTGGAATCTGTCCCCTCTGCTGGTTTGCCTGAAGGATTCTATTGAGTCTTCAGGCCTCAGCTCAAGAGCTGCTTGAAGGTGAAGGTGAAGTCTTTCTGATTCTCTAGTCTAATGCTGTCCAATAGAAAAGAGTACGATGATGGGTGTGTTCTATTCTCTGCACTATCCATTTTGGTAGACATTGCCTATGTGTGTCTATCAAGCTCTTGAAAGGAACTGAATCCTTGACTTTACACACAAAGTCATTTTAATAATTTAAATAACCGTACATGAGTAGTGACTACTTCTTTGGAGGAGTGGCTCTACATAAACCTACTTTGAGACTTACTTCTATTACAGAACTAATAGAAACTGCATCATAACTGTTTACATGAACATTTACTCGGCTAAGCCACCAGCATCTGTGGGACACTACTGCGTGTTTGCCTCTACAAACCTTTGTTGTTAGCACCATAGTAGGGATTCTTCATATGTTGAGGAACTAGACATAAGGGATCAGTGTTACCAAGTAGAAAATGCAGCATACAATGTGAAAATTACAAGGGCTTTAAGTCAGACACTCCTTACAAGGAGTTCAGGATCTTTTAGCTAATTGGTGAATGATTCAGACATGCTGCTCCTCCTGGGTCTAACTTTCTCATCTATTTATTGAAAATAATGTGCAATTTCTCTTCATTGGATTTGTTGGGAGAATTAAAGGAGCTATGGTAGATGAACTAAATACAAGTTAATTAGGTAACATTGATCCTCTTTTGAGATTATCCACTATGTGTTTAACTACTTACATATTTTGTCCTGAAGCATATTTACATCATCTGAAATTCAAGATTCTAATGATAGAAATGTTTGAAAAATCCATACCAAGAAACAGCAGATTCTAATATATACAAACAGCCAAAAATAAAAAAAAAACTTTTCAAAGGACTACAGCTTGTGCGTTGAGGGCTCAAGTCAGCACAGGTGTGTTCCCAACTTCAATGAACCCAAATCTGCCTCTACGTGGGTAAAAGTATTTGCAGAAGCTTGCCAAGTGACAGGTGGTGAGTTGGACCAGCATGACTAATGGTGGAAGAAAAGAGAAAGGCAGAGGGAGAGAGGCTGCTGGGGGAAACAGTGATTTATTATTCACTGGGAAAAATGCAATGTCAAGAAGTATAGGGTCTTGGCTGACATCAGTGCTCTGCATCAACTGAAACAGTTTTATTTGGGTGAGCTGCAGCCAGAAACAACTGTCCACGTTTGCCATCACTTTGTATGCCTGACACAAAATGAAGAGAAGGCTTCAATAAGCAGAAGGGAAGGAGGCTAGAGAAAGGCGTCAGTCTTGGCATGTGTATATGTAGAGAGACAGCAACTCTGAACACACGGCAGTGGTGGAGATAAACACACACATAAGTACATGCATGGAAATAACCTCATCTCCAAATCAAAACCATTAATCCATCACAGCACACTCTAGGGGCAGTCTACCGATTCTTATTTTCCTACACCTCCAATCTGGGTTTTAATTTAAGCAGATTCAGGATTAGAAAATCTTCTGTCATTAATTGAATCAAGGCATTAACAGTAAAGCAACTTTGGTAACTGATAACTACCATTTGCTTACTGAGCTTGGAAGTTGATGGACTCATCTGTAAAATATACCAAACTACAAAATTACATGTTCGTATCTCAGGAGGCTTTTCTTTCTTTCCATCTTTTGACATTTCCATTTTTTGATCTCTTCTATGCATCAAATGTTCATCATGAAAAAACTGGAATTCATTTTAAAATTATTTTAATTCCCCATTTGAGGTATTTTACTCACTATGCATGCAACTAAAACAGAACATTTAAAAGCATAATAGTCACTGAAATTGAAGTCAGTTCAACCTAAAAATTAATACAAGCATCAATTATCTTTAATATCAGAGGCTCTGCAAAGTGCTGAGAAGCATAATCTGTGAATAAGATTCCCTTCCATCTGCAGTAGGCAGAATTTCTACACAAGGCTACCAGAATCCATGCCCTCTCTAATTTTTAGTCCCTGAGAATGTGAGATATCACATCTATGATTGTGTTATAAGGCAAAGATCACCATGAAAGTTTGAAAGTGAATTTGCTCAGTCATGTCCAACTCTTTGCAACCCCATGAACTGTAGCCTACCAGGCTCCTCTGTCCTTGGGACCTACAGGCAAGAATACTAGAGTGGGTTGCCATTTCCTTCTCCAGGGAAACTTCCCAACCCAGGGATTGAACCCAGGTCTCCCGCATTGTGGGCAGACGCTTTAACCTCTGAGCCATCACAGAAGCCCAAAGTTCACCATAAAAAGGGATAATATCTAGGTAGGCCTGATCTAATCACACAAGTCCTTAAAGGCATAAAGGGTTTTGGCTAGTGGTAGAAGACAAAGGTTGAAACCACAGAGTTTCAGATCATAAGAAGACGTTGAATTGATGCACCATTGCTGGCTTTGAAGATGGAGAGGTCCATGTAAGGGGGCACGAGGACAGCTTCTAGAAGCAGAGTTGCCTTGAGGGGACAGCCAGCAGGGAAACAGGGAACCTAGTCCTACAACCACAAGGAACTGGGTTCTACCAACCTGAATAGTTGGAAAAGGATTCTCCTCAAAGCCTCCAAGGAAGAGCCAGGCTGGTTGACATCCTGATTTCAGTCTTTTGAGATCCTAAATGGAGAACCTAATTGAGCTTTCTTGATTACCAACCTACAGACCAGCCTGGTAATAAGGAAGTATTATATCCCTGATGCCTCAGCAGTCAAGAATTCACCTGTCAATGCAGGAGATTTAAGTTTGATCCCTGGATCAGGAAGATCCTCTTGAAAAAGAAATGGCAACACACTCCAATATTCTTGCCTGGGAAGTCCCATGGACAGAGGAACCTGGCAGGCTACAGTCCATGGGGTTGCAGAAGAATTGGACATGACTTAGCAACTAAGCAACAACAACATTTCAAGACATTAAACTTATGCCATTTTTACACAGAAGTAGCTAATTACTACAGTATCCTTGCATAACACAGTTATTTTAGCAAGAAAGAAAAATGTCTGAGTAATAATTATAGGACAGTGCAATATGTGTTGATATAGAGAAAATTTAAAATGTGCATCTAGATGACATTTGATTTGGGATATGAAGAATACATAGATTGGCAGGTTAACATAAAACAGAAATACTATCCAGGCAGAGGATATAGCATCTGCAAATAATATCACAGACTGATTCCTTGAGAAGACACTTGGAGATGGAGATTAGCATTCAGGAATCATTTTTTCCAGGAGTGTCTTGAGATCTACAGCTGTGGAAGGGAGAAAGAGGTACAGCCTTGGAAAGGAGACAGAGGAAGCAGGAATCTGCAGAGGAAGAAACTGAGCTGATTCAAACCCAACAAAGTCTTCAGACATCCCCAGGGGGAGATGGCTCATCAGAGAGGTCCTGACTTGTGAGAAGGGAGCTGGACCTCTATACCCTTTTGTTGATTAGCAGTGCCCACATGCAGCTGCCTTGTGGAAGGAGGTGTGACCTTGTGTAAGGCAATTTTCTCTAGCTGAGACCATTCCCAGTGGAGGTGGTCAGTTGCACGTGTTCAGCATCTTCTAGCTGGCAGGAGTGGAGGCTGCACTCTCCTTACAGAATGAACAGAAGCTGCCCCCATGTAGCTTCAAGATTTTTCAGGAAGCCACATTTGTATAAGAAAATACACTAGGGACTTTCCTAGTGGCCCAGTGGTTAAGAATCTGCCTGCACACACAGGCTTGATCCCTGATCTGGGAAGATCCCATAGGCTGGGGGGCAACTAAGCCCATGCAGCACAACTACTGAGCCCAGCACTCTAGATCTCATGCTCTGCAACAAGGGCAGCCATCTCAGTGAGAAGTCTGTGCACTGCGACTAGAGAGTAGCCCTGCTCACTGCAACTAGAGAAAACCCACACACAGAAACAAAGAACCAGCACAGTCAAAAATTAGAAATAAATAAAAAGAATATAAGAGAAAATACACTAACAATTAATTATTGATGGGTTGCGTCTTTTGAAGGAAAAATATGTTATGTAAGCATGGAATCTAAATTCTTCAAGAGACGGGAATACCAGACCACCTTACCTGCCTCCTGAGGAATCTGTATGCAGGTCAGGAAGCAACAGTTAGAACCAGACGTGGAACAATGGACTGGTTCCAAATTAGGGAAGAAGTACGTCAAGGCTGTATACTGTCACCCTGCTTATTTAACTTGTATGCAGATTATATCATGTGAAATGCTGGGCTGGCTTAAGCACAAACTGGAATCAACATTGCCAGGAGAAATATTGATAACCTCAGATATGCAGATGACTGGGGAAGTCAGCTTCCCCAGTGGCTCAACTGGTAAAGAACCTGCCTGCCAAAGCAGGAGGTGTAAGACACATGGGCTCAATCCCTGGGTTGGGACTATCCCCTGGAAAAGGAAATGGCAACCCACTGTAGTATTCTTGCCTGGAAAATTCCATGGACAAAGGAACCTAGTGGGCTACAGTCCGTGGGGTCACAAAGCATTGGACACAACTGAATAACTGCACACGTGTATAATACCACCACCCTTATGGCAGAAAGTGAAGAGGAAATCAAGCGCCTCTTGATGAAGGCTAAAGAGGAGAGTGGAAAAACTGGCTTAAAACTCAACATTCAAAAAACTAACATCATGGCGTCTGGTCCTATCACTCCATGGTAAATAGATGGGGACACAATGCAAATAGTGAGAGACTTTATTTTCTTGGGCTCCAAAATCACTGCAGATGGTGACTGAGGCCATGAAACTAAAAGACTCTTGCTTCTTGGGAGAAAAGCTATGAACAACCTAGACAGCATATTAAAAAGCAGAGACATTACTTTGCCAACAAAGGTCCGTCTAGTCAAAGCTATGATTTTTTCCAGTAGTCATGTATGGATGTGAGAGTTGGACTATAAAGAAAACTAAGCACTGATGAATTGATGCTTTTGAACTGTGGTGTTGGAGAAGACTCTTGAGAGTCCCTTGAACTGCAAGGAGGTTAAACCAGTCAATCCTAAAGGAAATCAGTCATGAATATTCATTGGAAGGACTGATGCTGAAGCTGAAACTCCAATCCTTTGGCCACCTGATTGGAAGAACTGACTTCTTGGAAGAGACCCTGATGCTGGGAAAGATTGACAGTAGGACTGACTCAATGGACATGAGTTTGAGTAAGCTCTGGGAGTTGGTGATGGACAGGGAAGCCTGGCATGCTGCAGTCCATGGGGTTGCAAAGAGTCAGACACAATTGAACAACTGAACTGAACTGAAGCATGTAATCATTCAGCTAAGTAGATTGGGCTATAGTTTCAGTGGTCTTTATTACTAATGCAGGGATTTTAGGATGGGGACAAATTTAATGATTGTGATCAAGGGAAGAGGAAAAATCAGTAGGCGATGTCAGGGTGGCAATGGGAGGGGGCATGTGTAACCATGAATCCACCATGTCTAATGTCTGGGGAAAGGAAGGTCATTTGAGCAGGCAGCAAGAGCCCTGTGTTTGCCCCATGGAGCCCAGCACATACAGTCTGCTCTGACTCCCTGAGTGGCGTGCACAGCACCACTCGACACTGTTTGTCTGAGGACAGCCATGCAATCCTACTGGGCTGCTCCTGCCAGGGACCTGGCTTCCTGTGGATCTTCCATAATGGGAGAGGCAATGAGATGCTCAGACAGAAACTGCAGTTCTCAGGGTTGGAGGGGCACCACTTGCCAAGGCTTTGGGATCAGAGAGGGAATGTCATAAAATGACAGCATTTATTAGCTCAAAATTGTATTTAATGAAAGCCTGTTAAGGCAAAGGTACTATTCTGGGCTCAGGGACTCAGGTGGTCCCCAAGAGGTATTTGCTCTCTGTAGTAAGTTATATTATGCTCCTCCCTCAAAAGAGGATGTCCAAGTTCTAATTCCTGGTACCATGAAGATGAAGTTATTTATAGATCACATCTTTGCAGATGTAATTCAGCTCAAAATCTTGGAATGAGATCTTGGATTTAGGGTGGGTTGTAAATTCAGTGACTACTGTACCTACAAGAAAAAGGAGAGGGGTGCTTGAGACACAGACACAGAGAAGAAGGTCATTTGAGGCAGAGATTGGTGTGATGTATCTACAAGCTGGGGACCCCCAAGGACTGTCTGGAGCCACCAGATGCTAGAGAGAGGCTGGGGACAGAAAATCCCTCAGAATCTCCAGAAGAACCAACACTGTTGCTTGGTTCCAACAGTGCTGGAGAAGTTCAGACTGCTCTCAGAACTGGGAGAAAATATGCTTCTGTTGTTTGAAGTCACTCTGTGTTACTTTGTTATAGCAGCCCTAGGAATGTAATACACCCTGTAAGCTCACATTACTGGAGGCAACAAAAGTACAGGCCAATAAATGTCAACACAGGTACAGAACTTTGATACTTTGTATTTACAAGTTAGTCCAAGGAATGTGGAAGAGGACCAGGTGGAAGGGAAGCATACTTAGAATGAGATACTCAGGAAAGTGTCACCTCAAAGGAGGTGACATCCGAGCAGGCAGTTGCAAAGTGAAAGTAGCAGTTCTGGAAAGTCATTCTAGGAGGATATCAAAGTGTGGAAAAACATCCTGAGTGTGAGAGGGCTGATGAGTTCAAGGGGCAGAAAGGAGGGGCCGGAGACTATGAGGAGTGGAGACAGGTGCCAAGCACTCAAAGGCCATGGTACAGAGTTTGCATTTTATGCTTAAGAACAAAGGGAGTAGTCCTTTTAAGAGAGGGACAGTAGAAAGTCTCCAGAATAGGTTTGGGAAAAGTCCAGACAACACAGAATCAGCAGTGGTAGAGCTAACAGGAATCACAGAGACGTGGCAGTTTCATGTTCTCAGATGTGCTCATGACTAGGGAAGGTTTCCATCTGCCTGGGATGTCATGTTTTTCCAGTCACTTCCTCCAGTCCCTGAATAACCACCATGCCTCATGCCAGGACACTAATTAAACTGCGTTCGGTGAAAGTGGAGGCTTCCCCGGTGGCTCAGTGGTAAAGAATTCACCTGCCAATGCAGGAGACGCAAGAGACCTAATCCCTGGGTCAGGAAGAGCCCCTGGGGAAGGAAATTGCAACCCACTCCAGTATGCTTGCCTGGGAAATCCCAGGCAAGCTATGGTCCATGGGGTCGCAAAGGAGTCGGACATGACTTAGCAATTCAACAGCAACAGCCACAATGAAAGTGAAGACAAATAGAGCAATGATGGCCAAAACAATCACAGTGAGAAAGTGAACATTCAGCACCCTTAATTTTGGACAATTTAGGACAGAATCCTGGGGCCTAAGTATTTACAAACACATTGTACAGTGACTAGATGGCTTCATGCTTTTCCTGTGAGGTCAATAACAATCTTACAATTTCTTTGGTGAGGAGTAGAGTCGGAGAGAGAATTAGGAAAGATCTAATGTGATCTTCCACGGGGACAACAATAACAAGGCAGAGGAAGAAAGCCATGAATGTTTTTGTTTTGAAACTACTGCATGCCAGGCATTTGCTGGAAATTTTACATAGAATAAGCTGCTTACCTTGTATAATCTTAGGAACTTGGCATTATTAATCATACTCTTCAGCCAAAGAGTCTGACACTCAGAAGGGTTAGGTGATTTGTCCCAAGACACCCAGAATGGAGACAGTGAGCTGAGGCCAGGACCCCAGAGTACATGTCCTTCCCTGACACCAAGCTTTATTTCCGTCCCTGCCAAGGGGAAGATCTTGTCTCAGTGAATCCCGAATCAGACACCCACCCCCACACATGACTCAGTTTCTTCCCGTTAAGTGAGGAGTTTGAGCTAGACAACTGAAGTGAGTTTGCCCTGCCTGCCCTGATACATTTTGTGCATTCGGCATGCAAAGTCAAGCATGTTCATTGCCTCGCTACGTGCTCTTGGGGTTGTAATTCTTATCTTTATTGCTACCCCTGCCAGGAGGAGTAAATCATTATGGGGGTATTTTCCTTGGCTTTTTCTCTCTTTCAAAGTTAATCGAGTTCCTTCCACGTAATTTTTTTACAGAGTAAATTTCCAACTACTTTTAACTACAAATTAGTCATCACATTTGGGCTTTTCAGGGTTGTATTAAGTCATTTGTCATAGATGCTGCCGATAATAGTTAGCTTAGGCTAAACGTTTCCTTGTTCAGGGTGTTTATCACATCCTGTACTTGCCATGCCTGTGAAAATAAAAGGTAGCGAGGAGGGTGTGAACCTGTTTCATAGGAGGCACAAGATAATAAATGTGAAAGAGCTGGGAACACTGCAAACACTTCTGTACTTGGGAAGTGGTTATTATTGGCATTGAATCACTTTGGCATGCTGTATCTCTGGATGATGAAAGGGGCCAGGAGGCATGCACACGGTTCATGGATACAAAGGGGGCTGTGTAGGAAGAAGATGGGCTTTCATGCCTGGAAAGCAAGCTAACCTTTGGCCTTGGGCAGATCACTTGCGCTCCCCACTGTCAAGCTCCTCACTTGCAGAGTGTGAATTGGAACCTCTACCTCATAGGGCTGCTGTGAAATTTAAATGGAATTGTGCTTGTGAAGTGCTAGTCTGATGCCTGGTCCCTGGCATTCTGTGGGTTTTGTCTTCCTCTTCTCACTCAAGGCACCTGCCTAGAAAGGAATCTCAGAAGTCATAGCTGGATTCATCTCCAGCGGTCATGTCACACCTCACATTATAAGCATAAGGCCGTGGCAACCCACTCCAGCACTCTTGCCTGGAAAATTCCATGGACAGAGGAGCCTGGTAGGCTACAGTCCATGGGGTTGCAAAGAGTCGGACACGACTGAACGACTTCACTTTCAGTTTTTCTTTCAAGCATCTATTTAATGAGTGTGTGGGTCCATGTATGGAAAATATTCAATGAATAAAAAAATACATGAACACCCGGGTGTTTATAAAGAACTCTGTCTTGACACTGGGACTAAAGGGGATTGGACATTTCGTTTATCCCTTCAGTGCATTTTTCTCTTTGAATGATAATTACTTCATTCTATCATGGGCTACCCAGGTGGTGCTAGTGGTATAGAATTTGCCTGCCAATGCAGGAGATTCAAGAGACATGGGTTCGATCCCTGGGTTGGGAATATTCTCTGGAGAAGGAAATAGCAACCCACTCCAGTATTCTTGCCTGGAAAATCCCATGGACGGAGGGAATTTGGCTGGCAGCAGTCCACAAGGTCACAAAGAGTCAGACATGACTGAGCACACACCCACACATACACACACACCCACACACACATACACACACACACACAGACGCACAAGCACACACACACACACACACACCACTCAGTCAAGTTGGGTCTGTTATTCCCATTTTAGAGATGAGAGAGAAAAGAGCCTCAGAGAGTAGGAATTTTAGGAAAAAGGTTGGTAATAAACTGCCTCAGATTCCCTGACAAAGAACAAATCCTCAGTAACGGCTTTTTGAAACATGAAAGTGAAAGTCGTTCAGTTGTGTCTGGCTCTTTGCGACCCCATGGACTGCAGCCTGCCAGGCTCCTCTGTCCATGATATCTCTCAGGCAAGAATACTGGAGTGGGTAGCCCTTCCCTTCTCCAGGGGAAAGAGGCACTTAATTGGTTATATAATCTACGTTAGAAAAATACGTTTAATTTTCTGATTGTTTTGTTTGCTATTATTTTTATTACCACAATTATTATAATCATCCTTGTCACCAGTGTAGCACTCAAATTCTTATTTAAGCAAATGAATTTGGATTTCTCCAGCACCTGACTTCTTGTAGAACGGATCCCACTCAGATTCCTTGAACCAGAGGCAAGTGATCACGCCCCACCTGAGTTTCTCCATGACTATCTGGTCCCTCACTTTGTCTAGACTCCAGGGAAAGTCAGAGGGGGGACAGAGCACATGCGATGATTGTCTCTAACAGGGAGGGACCACGAGTCCCAGAGTAAAAATCCTACTGGGCACATGGTAACCACGTAAGGCTAGGACTGTCCCCAGTCCTTGTGAGTTGGAGAGCTCAAGGCCTAGGCTTTGTAGTCAGGAAGAGCTGGATTCAATCCCAGACTCCTTGAACTTGAGACACTGGGCAAATATCATAAGCTCCCCAAGGCTAAATTAATAATGAGGATATAACTCACAACTTGGATCAATGATGAGGATTGAGTTAAATCACACACGTAGAGAACTCACCAGAGAAGGCAATGGCACCCCACTCCAGTACTCTTGCCTGGAAAATCCCAGGGACGGAGGAGCCTGATAGGCTTAAGTCTATGGGGTCGCTGAGTCAGAACGACTGAGCGACTTCACTTTCACTTTTCACTTTCACGCATTGGAGAAGGAAATGGCAACCCACTCCAGTGTTCTTGCCTGGAGAATCCCAGGGACAGGGGTCCTGGTGGGTTGCCGTCTATGGGGTCGCACGGAGTCGGACACAACTGACGTGACTTAGCAGCAGCTTAGCAGCAGAGAACTCACTGAAGTGTCAGACTCACGGCTCATCCTGAGTTGTTGCTGTTGTTGTTCAGTTACTAAGTCGTGTTTGACTTTGGGACCCCATGTACTGTAGGCAAGCCGGGCTCCTCTGTCCTCCACTAGCTCCCTAAGTTTGCTCAAGCTCATCTCCATTGAGTCGGTGATGCCATCCAACCATCTCATTCTCTTTTGCCCTCCCTCTCCTTATGCCTTCATTTTTTTCCCAGCATCAGTTCAGTTCAGTTCAGTTCAGTCACTCAGCCATATCTAACTCTTTGTGACCCCATGGACTCCAGCATGCCAGGCTTCCCTGTCCATCACCAGCTCCTGGAGCTTGCTCAAACTCATGTCCATCGAGTCACTGATGCCATCCAATCATCTCATCTTCTGTCGTCCCCTTCTCCTCTTGCCCTCAGTCTTTCCCAGCATCAGGGTCTATTCTAATGAGTCAGTTCTTTGCATCAGTTGGCCAAAGTATTGGAGCTTGTTTCAGCATCAGTCCCTCCAATAAATATTCAGGATTGACTTCCTTTAGGAAAGTACAGTTGATTTACAATATTGTGTTAGTTTCGGGTGTAAGCAAAGTGCTTCAGTTGTTTTCTTTTCAGATTCTTTTCCTTTATAGGTTATTACAAAGTACTGAGTATAATTCTCTGTGCCATAGAGTAGGTCCTGGTTGCTTATCTGTTTTATATATAGCAGTACATCGATGTTAACCCCAAACTTCTGTTGGTGAATTTAATGTATGAGAGGAAGAATTAAAGCAAGGGAAGAGAAAAACAAGTGACCCAAAATGTCAGTTATTTAAACCAAAGAAGATATGTAAATCAAAGGCACTTGGCGGTAGGGCAGGGGCACTGGATCTTTATATAGTCCTGTGACCTGCAGTCTGCTTTTGTGTGTTTTTTAGATAGCCTTCTTTGAAATGGATACTTAAGTATACGCCTCAACAGCCAAAGCGGAAGTCAAGGCTTACATTACAAGGGGTCATGGAACTTGTCCAAAGTTACACAGAGGCAGAACTCACATAAGAGACAGGGTCTGCAGAGTTTCTCACATTCTCTGTCCATCATCATAAGATGCTCTTTAATGCTTTCTTTATCACTAGCCACTGACACAGCACTTGGGATGTAGCAGGGGCTTGTGAAATAGATGATTCCTTGATCATAGAGCTGACAGTACACTTTATTAAGGGGTCCCACTTTATCCCGGCTTTCCAGGTGGCACAGTGGTAAAGAATCCACCTGCCAGTGTGGGAGTCACAAGAGATTCAAATTTGACCTCTGGGTCTGGAAGATCGCCTGGAGAAGGAAATGGCAACCCAATCCAGTATTCTTGCCTGGAAAGTTCCATGAACAAAGGAGCCTGGCGTTCACAGTCCATGGGATTGTAAAGAGTCGGACACGGCCGATCACAAGCAGAAGTCCACTTTGCTCATTCAGTAACAATTGCTCAGACTCTGTTTCCCAGGTCCCGAGCTGTAGCCATGGGATAAACTGATGGTGAATATAGAAAGGTTTCCTTGCCTTCATGCAGCTTACACTCTATTCTCAGATCTGTACGATACAGATTGTTTCAGAGGCATTGTTTCTCTGTAGTTTCTCTATTCCATCTCTGAGAAATAAAAAATGAGATTGTTCTTATTTGACATTTTTTGATTTAATAAATACACGTTTTTGTTTACTATTTTTCTCTTCACCACTTTTATTCCAAGAACAATTTTCATCCCAATTCTCTGGCCTTTTCAGTGTCACTAAGCAGAAATAATTCTTAAGCATGCAACAAGATGACACACGTGGTTGCTCTCTTTTGGTGAATACATAACAATGTAAAATTTTATTTTTGAATGTAACATCTTTTTTGTGCAACACATTTTTTATATAATGGTTTAAAGAAAAGAATAGCTGTGACATGTAAACAAGAAACTTTATCTTATTTCAAATGGTTTATAGAAATAGTAAGTCTCTTTTGAAAAGCCACAGAGCTCCCTGCTGCTGCTGCTGCTGCTGCTAAGTCGCTTCAGTCGTGTCCGACTCTGTGTGACCCCATAGACAGCAGCCCACTAGGCTCCTCTGTCCCTGGGATTCTCCAGGCAAGAATGCTGGAGTGGGTTGCCATTTCCTTCTCCAATGCAGGAAAGTGAAAAGTGAAAGTGAAGTCACTCAGTCGTGTCCGACTCTTAGGGACCACATGGACTGCAGCCTACCAGGCTCCTCGGTCCATGGGATTTTTCAGGCAAGAGTACTGGAATGGGTTGCCTTTGCCTTCTCCAACAGAGCTCCCTAATTATCATGAAATCTGATTTCTTAAGCTCACCATACAGGGTAGCTGCTTGAAGGTATAAGGCAGTTTACATGTAGTAGGCTGAACCTGCATATTCAGAAAGAAATCAATTGGTCAACAGGTATATAGTACCTACTATGGGCTAGACATTGTTCTAGGTATTGGTGGAAACGAAAGAGACCTAGTCCTTGCCTTTAAGGAACTTATATTCTAGAGAAAAAAGCAGAAAAAGAACATGTAAACAAAAATGTAATGAAGATAATGTTAGGTCCTGGTAAGAGCTATTAAAAAGGGGAAATTGATGTGGTGGCTCAGAAAGTAAAGAATCTGCCTGCAATGCAAGAGACCTGGGTTCAATACCTTGGTTGGGAATATTCCCCTGAAGAAGGAAATGGCAACCCACTCAAGTTTTCTTGCCTGAAAAATCCCATGGATGGAGGAGCCTGGTGGGCTACAGTCTAT
This sequence comes from Ovis aries, assembly GCF_016772045.2. NCBI lineage: Eukaryota > Metazoa > Chordata > Mammalia > Artiodactyla > Bovidae > Ovis > Ovis aries. The sequence continues at coordinate 107,283,601 of NC_056059.1, forward strand.
GGGGGTCACAAAGAGTCAGACATGACTAAGTGACTAACACACACACACACACACACACACACACACACACGAGTAGCTGAGGAAAGGACTTCCCTGGTGGCTCCCTGGGAAAGAATCTACCTACTAATGCAGGAGACACTGGTCCAATCCCTAATTCTGGAATATCCCACATGCCATAGAGAAATGAACCCTGTTCAGCCCAAATACTGAGCCTGTTCTTTAGAGGTCAGAGGTCAGACCGCTGAGCCCACATGCTGCATGGCTAGAGCCTGTGCTTTGCAACAGGAGAAGCCGCCTCAATAAGAAGCCTGCACCTACTATGCCCCCTGCTCTTCCCAACTGGAGAAAAGCCTGCACACAGCAACAAAGATGCAGCATAGGCATAAATAAACAAATAAAATTACCTTAAAGAAAGAGTAGCTGAGAGTCTGCCACAGCTGGAGGAGGGAAGCTCTGAGATGACTTTTGTGCTGAAACACAATGATGAGAAGATCATCATGGGAAGATCTGAGGGGGGAATATTCCAAACAGAAGGAAAGGCAAATACGGTGTTAAGTCAATTGCGTGCTGTCTGACTCTTTGTGACCCCATGGACTGTAACTCACCAGGCTTCTCTGTCCATAGGAGCCCAAGAGAATAAAGTCTTTCACTATTTCCATGTTTTCCCCATCTATTTGTCATGCAGTGATGGGATCAGATGCCATGATCTTCATTTTTGGAATGTTGAGTTTTAAGCCAGCTTTTTCACTCTCCTCTTTCACTTTCATCAAGAGGCTCTTTAATTCCTCTTCACTTTCTGCCTTTAGGATGGTGTCATCTGCATATCTGAAGTTATTGATATTTCTCCTGGCAATCTTGATTCCAACTTGTGCTTCATCCAGCCTGACATTTTGCATGATGTACTCTGCATATAAGTTAAATAAACAGCGTGACAATATACAGCCTTGACGTACTCCTTTTCGAATTTGGAAGCAGTCCATTATTCCATATCTGGTTCTAACTGTTGCTTCTTGACCTGCATACAGGTTTCTCAGCATACAAGGAAGGTCATGTGGTATTCCAGACCACCATATCTGTTTAAGAATTTTCCACAGTTTGTTGTGATCCACATGGTCAAAGGCTTTAGCATAGTCATTTAAGCAGAAGTAGATTTTTTTTCTGGAATTCTCTTGCTTTTTCTATGATCCAGTGGATGTTGGCAATTTGATCTCTGGTTCCTCTGCCTTTTCTAAATCCAGTTTTTACATCTGGAAGTTCTTGGTTAAACTGTTGAAATTTATCTAGAAGAATTTTGAGCATTACCTTGCTAGCACGTGAAATGAGTGCAATTATATGGTAGTTTGAACATTCTTTGGCATTGGAATGAAAGCTGATCTTTTCCAATCCTGTGGTCACTGCTGAGTTTTTCAAATTTGCTGGCATACTGAGTGCAGCATGTTAACAGCATCACCTTGTAGGATTTGAAATCGCTTAGCTGGAATTCTGTCACTTCCACTAGCTTTGTTTGTAGTAATGCTTCCTAAGGCTCAGTTGACTTCACACTCCAGGATGTCTGGCTCTAGGTGAGTGATCACACCATCATGGTTATCTGGGTCATTAAGACCTTTTTTGTACAGTTTTGTATAGTTTTGAGCTGTTCTAGGAACACTAAGGGAGAAGGCAATGGCACCCTACTCCAGTACTCTTGCTTGGAAAATCCCATGGACAGAGGAGATTGGTGGGCTGCAGTCCATGGGGTCTCAAAGAGTCGGACACGACTGAATGCCTTCACTTTCGCTTTTCACTTTCCTGCATTGGAGAAGGAAATGGCAACCCACTCCAGTGTTCTTGCCTGGAGAATCCCAGGGATGGCAGAGCCTGGTAGGCTGCCGTCTATGGGGTCACACAGAGTCGGACTTGACTGAAGCGACTTAGCAGCAGCAGCAGCAACAAGGACACTAAGAAAGTCAGTGTGATTGGAGCCTAGAAATGAAGAAGAATCTGACCAGAGAGATGATTTCATGATAAGGGGAGAGACTACATTGTGAAAGACATTGAAGGTCAGAGTTAAGAACTTGGGGCATGGCTTTATGCAGGGAGATTACATCAACTGTTTATAAAGATCCCTCTGGCTTCTGCCTGGAGAGCATCCTCCAGGGCACAGGCATGGGCGGGGATACCAGAGAAAGGGATGAGTCAGGAGCTGGGTGATGAGCAATGCTGACCTGGATTCAGATTTCTGTGGGACAGATAATGAGAAGACAGGGTTTGGGACGCATTAAGAGGGCTTCCCTAGTGGCTCAGATGGCAAAGAATCTGCCTGCAACGCAAGAGACCTGGGTTCAATCCCTGGATCAGGAAGGTCCCCTGACAAAGGGAACTGTTAATCACTCCAGTATTCTTGCTTGGGAAATCTCATGGACAGAGGAGATTGGTGGGCTACAGTCCACTGGGTTGCAATGATTCAGACACAACAGAGTGACTAACACTCTCAAAACTAGGAAAAAATCTCATATAACTTGTTGATGAATCAGAGTTAGGTAAGTTACCTGCTAAGTTGCTTCAGTCAATTCAGACTCTTTGAGACCATGTGGACTTTTGCCTGCCAGGCTCCTCTGTCCATGGGATTTCCCAGACAAGAATACTGGAGCAGGTTGCCATTTTCTCTGCCAGGGGATCTTCCAGACTCAGGAGTCGAACCTGCATCTCCTACATTGGCAGAAGGTTTCTTTACCACTGAACTACCTGGAAAGCACTGTATCTATGGTATTTAAATAAAGGAGACTGCTTGCAATCACCCAACAGACAGTATAGCTAGCATAGATAAGCTTTTTGGGGACAGAACACGAAGCACTCCAAAATTTAAGGGTCTGGAAGAGTGGTAAGAGACAGCTTAGAAGGCTAAAAGGAAGGGAAGGGGACAATGTTAAGGTCGTCCTCTATTTGTCCTGCTCTACCCTCAGCCACTTCGATTAAGCATATCCAGATCCTCTGGTTCTGGGAACTTCCTTCCTTGATTGATAGGCCTGTAGACTTCTGGGTCCAGTTCTGGTTAGGGATCTCTATCCTAAGTACCCACTTTGAAGATCCATGAGGATGTATTTTCAGGCCCAGAATCATAAGCTTTCCAATATAGAATAGGAAACAAACCAAACAGCACCAAAGCCTGAAAGTTCTCCAGTTGTATTCTCTATGTTTGTCATCAAAAAGAGAGCATCTATGTATATTTTGGGGTTAAGTAGGGACTGGTTTTAATCTTAGGGGACGTCCCTCATAGCTCAGCTGGTAAAGAATCCTCCTGCGATGCAGGAGGTCCCGGTTCGATTCCTGGGTTGGGAAGATCTGCTGGAGAAGGGATAGGCAACCCACTCCAGTATTCTTGGGCTTCCCATGTGGCTCAACTGGTAAAGAACCTACCTGCAATGTGGGAGACCTGGGTTCAATCCCTGGGATGGGAAGATCCCCTGAACAAGGGAAAGGCTACCCACTCCAGTGTTCTTGGGCTTCCCATGTGGCTCAACTGGTAAAGAACCTACCTGCAATATGGGAGACCTGGGTTCAATCCCTGGGATGGGAAGATCCCCTGGAGAATGGAAAGGCTACCCACTCCAGTATTCTGTCCTGGAGAATTCCATGGACTGTATATCTGCTCCAATTCTGATGACCAGATAAGTGAGGTGATGTCTCATAGGTGAGAGGCCGTGGGTCTCTGGGAGAAAGATCGGAAGAAAGTGTCTTATGGTACCTGGAGTAGATTGGTGTGCTTACTTGTTCATGTGTATCTCCATAGTCTAGGTTATTTATTTCTCCCAGAAGAGGAGCAATTGGCTAATAATAATAATAGTAACACACTGATAAAGCAACTAATATTAATTGAGAGTTATCTCTATGCTAAGTTTCATGCAACAGAGATCTCTCTTTCATCCTCAAAACAAATCTAAGAGGTAGGTGTTATTATTGTTTCCTTTCTTCAGATGAGTAAACATAGGCTTATGAGTCTTTATAAGCTCTTCTCAAAATCATACAGCAAGGAAGTAGCCACATTGCAAACTGAATTTAAATTTCTCGACTCCAAGCTTCCAGGTGACTTAAGCACTGGCTTATAATACAGGCTTAGAGTGAAACACACCTTGAGATTTTGTTGAAAATACACATTCTGATTCAGCAGGTCTAAGCTGGTACCTGAGAGTCTACATTTCCACCTACTGCCCAGGTACCAGCTTTGGCTGATGCTGCTGATCTGTAGGCTGCTCTCTGAGGAGTCACTTTAAGAGTCTCTGCTGTGCTTCTCCCTCACGGCATGTTTGCCAGTTTATGGGTGTTGAGCAAATGGATATGGAGCATATGGAGAAAATGGACACAGAGAGGCAAGAGAATAGGTAAGCCCTCTGTTCTGCTTAGGGAAGCTCAGATCTAAAGGTTCAACCTGACTTTTACATTTCTTAACTTCCAAGTAAGGAAAGAGAAATTTCAGTTCTCCAGTTTTTGTGATTGAGTTATTATATAAGACTGAGTCAAAATACATTTCAATCACATTTTGGCTAAAACTTAAAGGAAGAAATGAAAGAAATCCTGAATTGGGTCAAGCGTCTTCCCAGTTTTTACCTTTGTGTATAAGATCAAGGAGAACTTCACCCAGCTTTCTCAGGCTTAGCCATAAATTACATTTTGTGTGTCTGCATGGTAAATTTTTTTTTTCCTGCAGTATTTTTCTCCCTGCTAAATCCGAAGTCCTTACAACCTTATCTCCCTTTTGCTTCATGCTGCTCACAACCCAGGCTAAGTTTTCTCTGCTTTGCAAAGGAAAGTATCTGCCCAAAGTCACACTGCAAACCAGGGGTGAAAGAAGGAAATAGACTGCATGCTCCTGGCTATTGGACCTCGACATTATCTCCTTTACCACCCTGTTCTGTGCAATGTGCATCCTTCTTAAGGAAATAGAATGCTGATTAGAGAGATGGACTTAACAACCTTAAAAACTTAAAAAAAAAAAAAAAGATCTCTGAAAATTAGGTGCTGGGAACACTCTACTAGACTCTTCCCATGAATTCGCATGAGATACTCAACTCTACCCTGTCATTGTGGCTGGACTTCAAAGTTATCTTTCAGCTTTTACCTGCCCATTGACCTCTGGATAGGTTCCCATCCTTTTAAGCACTCCTGTGAAGTTTAAAAAAGGCTGAACAAACAGTATGGCAAATACATTATGGCTGGTTTAAGAGGATACACTGTCTAAGTTGGAGATGTGCATTTGACCCTTTAAAGATGGTCCAGAAACACTTAGACTATTTGTCAAAGAAGTTAGAATATGCTATACTCTGTGTTGAGTCCTTCTCTCTTACTTTCTCCTTTGCCTTTGTTTTTCAGTTGGCAGGGCCCATCTAATTTGTTGTTTTTATTATATGTACTATATGTTATATAATAAACTATATATATATATATGTATATATATATATATATATAGGGAGAGAGAGAGAGAGAGGGAGAGAGAAAGAGAGAGACTAAAAAGTGTAGTCACAAGCTGAAAGTAGAGAGTTATTTTATCTGGTGGGAATGTTTAGAACTCTAAGCCTGGGAGACAGCATCTCAGTAACTCTGAGAAAACTGCTCCAAGGAGACAGGAAGGGACATCAGGCTATATACCAGTTTGCAACAAAGGGAGCAGAGAGTTTGAACATCAAAGATCAGGCATCAAGTTAAGGAATCTAGCATTCATTCTATGTTTGGGAAGATGCAAGCCTCTGGGTTTACTGAATTCATTCCTTTCATATGCACCTCAGCTATCTGGGGCCAATCCTGTTTCCTTCTTCACCTGGTTTCTCAAATTCCCTTAGATCCTCAGCAATCACTGTGGGAGGTGGTAGCACCCTCTGCATCAAAGTTTGAGAGCTCTCATTCACATTTGGAGGCCAGGAATCACTGATGGCTGTGACATTACTTGTTTATTAATATGGCAAGAGATACTTTCATTTCACATATATATAGTTTACTATACTATCATATATTTTAGCAACAATCCCCAACCTTTTTGCCACCAGAGACCAGTTCTGTGGAAGACAGTTTTTCCATGGACTAAGGGGAGAGTCACCCTGCTTATTTTACTTATATACAGAGTACATCATGCAAAATGCTGGGCTGGATGAAGCACAAGCTGGAATCAAGATTGCTGGGAGAAATATCAATAACCTTAGATATGCAGATGACACCACCCTTATGGCAGAAAGTGAAGAATTAAAGAACCTCTTGATGAAAGTGAAAGAGGAGAGTGAAAAAGTAAAAGTTGGCTTAGAACTCCACATTCAGAAAACTAAGATAATGGCACCCAGTCTCATCACTTCATGGCAAATGGATGGGGAAACAATGGAAAAGGTGAGAGACTTTATTTCTGGGGGCTCCAAAACACTGCAGATGGTGCCTGCAGCCATGAAATTAAAGATACTTGCTCCTTGAAATAAAAGTTATGACCAACCTAGATAGCATATTAACAACCAGAGACATTACTTTCCCAACAAAGGTCCATCTAGTCAAAGCTATGGTTTTTCCAGCAGTTACGTATGGATGTGAGAGTTGGACTGTGAAGAAGGCTGAGCACCAAAGAACTGATGCTTTTGAACTGTGGTGCTGGAGAAGACTCTTGAGAGTCCCTTGGACTGCAAGGAGATTAAACCACTCAATCCTGAAGGAAATCAAACCTAATTATTCATTGGAAAGACTGAAACTCCAATCCTTTGGCCACCCGATGCGAAGAACTGACTCATTGGAAAAGACCCTGAAGCTGGTAAAGATTGAGGACAGGAGGAGAATGGGGTGACAGAGGATGAGCTGGTTGATGGCAGTAGTGACTCAACGGTCATGAGTTTGAGCAAGCTCCGGGGGATGGTGAAGGACACGGAAGCCTGGTCTGCTGCCATCCATGGTGCCACAGAGAGTCAGACATGACTGAGTGACTAAATGACAGTGACAATCTGCCACATAATTTACATTTCCTAGAACACAGAGGGTGTTCAATGTACTCTCACTGCCCGCATTTTGTGATCTCTCACATACAGATTCTGCTTCTCCGGTGAAACCTACTTTTCTTTTCAAGAAAGATTACAAGGCAGGGTGCTCTGCAGAAAGACGGGTTCTGTTAGGCACCTTGTCGTGAGATGATTTCAGGTAGCAGTTACTGTGTGGTCTTGAGTTCACCTTCCTGGGTTTGAATTCAGCCCAGCCACTTGGTAGCTGTGTGACATGGGAAAATTATGTAACCTCTCTGTTCTTCGTTTCCTTGTGGTGAAATGGGGAAAATGACAGTTCCTGCCCCTCTGGGCTATGATGAGGTGTAGATGGTTGTAAAACACTCAGAGTATTGCCCAGTGCGTAGGAGATGGCCCAACAGATGTTAACTCAGGGTTGGCCCTAGAACAACATGGTTTTGAACTTGGTGGATCCACCGTACTTAAATTTTTTTTTTTAAATTGATATGAACCATTTTTAAAGTGTTTATTGAATTTGTTAAAATATTATTTCTGTTTTGATTTTTTGGCCATGAGGCATATGGGATGTTAGCTCCCGGACCAGGGATCAAACCCAGCTCCTTGCACTGGAAGGAGAAGTCTTAACAACTGGACTGCCAGTGAAGTCCCTGGGTAGGTCCACTTACACTCGGATTTGCTATAGTAAGTACTGCAGTAATATAGTACAGCATGATCTGGTCAGTTGAATCCACAGAAGCTGATTGGGAAGATTTTTGGAGTGAGGGACAAGGAACACTGTTCCTCTCTCTCTCTCTGTCTCCCACTCTCTTTCTGAATACAGACAGAAAGAGGAAGAGAGAGACACACAGAGAAGATATGACAAATCAAATGTAGTAAAATTGGTGAATTTGGAAAAAGATATACGTAACTTTCCTATACATGTCTTGGAACATTCTGCAATGAATGGTTTGAAATTATTTCAAAATAAAAGGGATTTCCCAGGTGGCTCAGTGGCAAAGAATCTGCCTTCCAAGCAGGAGACAGGGGTTCAATCCCTGTGCTGGGAAGATCCTCTGGAGAAGGGAATGGCAACCTACGCCAGTATTCTTGCCTGGGAAATCCCATGGGCAGAGGAGCCTGATGGGCTATATAAAGTTCAGTTCAGTTCAGTTGCTCAGTCGTGTCCGACTCTTTGCGACCCCATGAATCACAGCATGCCAGGCCTCCCTGTCCATTACCAACTTCCAGAGTCCACCCAAACACATGTCCATTGAGTCAGTGATGCCATCCAGCCATCTCATCCTCTGTCGTCCCCTTCTCCTCCTGCTCCAAATCCCTCCCAGCATCAGGGTATTTTCCTGTGAGTCAACTCTTCGCATGAGCTGGCCAAAGTATTGGAGTTTCAGCTTTAGCATCAGTACTTCCAAAGAACACCCAGGACAGATCTCCTTTAGAATGGACTTGTTGGACCTCCTTGCAGTCCAAGGGACTCCCAAGAGTCTTCTCCAACACCACACTTCAAAAGCTTCAATTCTTTGGTGCTGAGCTTTCTTCACAGTCCAACTCTCACATCCATACATAACCACTGGAAAAACCATAGCCTTGACTAGACAGACCTTTATTGGCAAAGTAATATCTCTGCTTTTGAATATGCTGTCTAGGTTGGTCATAACTTTCCTTCCAAGGAGTAAGCATTTTTTAATTTCATGGCTGCAATCACCATCTACAGTGATTCTGGAGCCCCCAAAATAAATTCTGACACCATTTCCACTGTTTCCCCATCTATTTCCCATGAAGTGATGGGACCAGTTGCCACGATCTTCGTTTTCTGAATGTTGAGTTTTAAGCTAACTTTTCACTCTCCTCTTTCACGTTCATCAAGAGGCTTTTTAGTTCTTCACTTTCCTTTTCCTATTTGGAACCAGTCTGTTGTTCGATGTCCAGTTTTAACTGCTGCTTCCTGACTTGCATATAGGTTTCTCAAGAGGCATGTCAGGTGGTCTGGTATTCCCATCTCTTGAAGAATTTTCCACAGTTTATTGTGATCCACACAGTCAAAGGCTTTGGCATAGTCAATAAGGCAGAAATGGATGTTTTCCTAGAACTCTCTTTCTTTTTTGATGATCCAGCAGATGGGATGGCGAAAGAGTCAGACACAACTTAGCAACTAAATAGCAACAGCAACAAAATAAAAAGTAAAGAGAGGGAGAGATATCGTATGTAACTGTGCATCTTGTTAAGGAGCACCTGCCAGGCCATCTCCACATCTGATGCTGAAGTGTGAAGTTTGTAGGGAGAATGGGCAGGAAGGAAAGATCACTAGCAATTTAGGGATGGATCCCACAGATTCATGTTGGGGTCAGGAGGCCATTAATTTATCTTGTATTTCTCTCCCTTCTTCTTGTACGAAGGCAAATAAAACTGTTTTCTGAGCACCCCAGGGCTTTTGTGGCTGCTCAATGGATTCATGAAGGATCCAGACTTATCTAGTTTCTGTTTATTCCACCATCTGTAGCACATGGTTCTCATCATCGGGGTTACAAGATGACTATTCTGTCCTCAGGGACATGGATTCTATCTTCTAGTCGAAAGGAGGTAATAAGGAAGAATGGAATTTTCTATGGCTGGAAGAAGATTTTCTTAGAAATCAACAGGAGACCGCAGTTTATGTCTCATTGCTCAAAACAGTATCAAATATCTATGTTTACTATCAAGGAAGACAGTAGGACTGGGGCTTTGGAATTCCTTTTTTTCCTTTCAACATATTACTGCTTCAAACAAAATTAGGGTCCTGTTAGTAAAGAAGAAAAGGAGGGCATGGTAACCCACTCCAGTATTTTTTTCGGGAGAATCTCCATGGACAGAAGAAGGCTGAAAGAATGAGATCACACTTAGTTGGTTGTCCTGGTTGTGAAATGGATGAAGAATGTTATGAAACTAAAAATGTGGGAAAAACAGGTTTGGGTAAATACCTAGCATTTGCTCTTAACCACCTGTATATGCAAATAACCTACCTTCTCTAAGCCTAGGCTTCCTTGTATGCAAAAGTAGATGATCATTTTAGGATTGTTCAGAGAATTTCTTGGGATCTTACATAAAAATGATTTAGCTTTCTTCCTTGGTATCTGACCTGGGAAAGTTTCTCGAAGCCCCAGGCTTAACTCTAATATCAGACTTAGTGTTTTATAGATAATCTGATGTTGTGGAAACAGCCAGCCCTCTGCACTGGACAGATACCGACTCAAAATTTGCTTCTTATCAGTAACGCGACTATGGGTAACTTAATGTTTCCCAACCAGAATCTAACAGATACAAAACAGGGAGAATGATATTGACATCTTGAGATTACTGAGAATTTGTTTAGAGAATTATGACACTTATATATAGCTTCAATTACTTAAAGTACAATTTAATATAAAATTTTGCTGTGCTGTGTGCTGTACTTAATCTCTCAGTCATGTCCAACTCTTTGCCGCCCCATGGACTGTAGCCTGCCAGCTCCTCTATCCATGGGGATTCTCCAGGCAAGAGTACTGGAGTGGGTTGCCGTGCCCTCCTCCAAGGAATCTTTTCAACACAGGGATCCAACACAGGTCTCCCACATTGCAGGCAGATTCTATACGACCTGCACCACCAGGGAAGCCCAAGAACACTGAAGTGGGTCGTCTATCCCTTCTCCAGGAGATCTTCCTGACTCAGGGACCAAACTGGGGTCTCCTGCATTGCAGGCAGATTCTTTACCAGCTGAGCTACCTGATAAGCTCAATACAAAATAATAATCACATATAATAAACAATAGAGTGAATAAATAACACGAATGTAACTTTTTATAAAATAAAAATACAGATACTTAAATTAATAAATATAAAATATAGCACTTAACATTTGTAGTCCAAACCTGGCACATAGTGGGTATGTTCTTATTCAGTGTTCCTTCTCCTCTATCAAGATAAATAGGGAGACATAAGCAGAGATACCAGGGCTTTCCCAGTGGCTCAGTGGTAAAGAATCTGCCTGCCAATGCAGGAGATGCAGGTTTGATTCCCCTTGGGAAGATCCCTTGGAAGAGGAAATGGTAACCCACACCAATATTCTTGCTGGGAAAATCCCTTGGACAGAGGAGCTTGGAGGGCTGCAGACTATGGGGTCAAAAAGAGTCGGGCACAACTGAAGTGATTGAGCGCTCAGAAGCAGAGATAGATTATTCAGCTTCAAGGTATTCGGTTTTCTGGATACTGAGTTCTTAAACAAGGCCCAGTTGAGAAGTCTTTACTAATTCTATTGTTATTTTTTATTTTGAGAAACCATGTATCTCTTTCTGGAAGCTGTCCTTACTATTGCCATGAAAGTCAAAGTGTTAGTTACTCAGTCATGTCCAGCTGTTTTCGACCCCAAAGATTATACCTCTGTCCATGGGATTCTTCAGGCAAGCATACTGTAGTGGATTGCCATTCACTTCTCCAGGGGATCTTCCTGACCCAGAGGTTGAACTCAAGTCTCCCACATTGTAGCCAGATTCTTTACCATCTGAGCCACCAGGGACGCCTCGGTGGAGAATAACTCAGAGTGTGATGCAGTCAATGCGTCCTACAGCACCCCACAAATATAAAAAGTCCTGCAATGATGCAAGCAGGGGACTCTTTAAAATTAACAACAACAAAAAAGATACAGGGCTTAGCTAGAAGGGAAACAATGGGTTTCCTTTGAGCCAAATTTCAGTGGTAAAATAATGAATCATGAAAATAAAGACCTTGTATTGTAAATGACGCACAAGGGACACCTCCCCATTCAACTTGCTTCCTACTTAGGACTGTCAGCAACAATCAGACCTGAGATGATCTGCCAAGGCAATAGGCTGACTTCAGCATCTGATGGGAAGACTGTCAGGGACTTGGGTCGTGCCTTACATATAGAAAACCTCTTGTCATCAGACTAATCACAGAGCCTTTTCCTTGTGACTAATGGGTAGTTTTCTTTAATCTCTAGAAACCTCCGATCAATTAACTGCTATTTAAGCCAATCAAGGAAATTGAGGTGTGAGGTTTAATTAGCTTTTCTGAGGGTTACACGCAGTCTCAGTCAGCAGAGAAGCCTGAAGGGGAACTCAGGAGTAGAACAGGCAGATGTGGACAGTGTGAAAATAAGGTGACACCCAGGTGGTGATGGGAGATGTGAGCGGGCACTGTGAGCTGAGGCATTCAACTCACCACCTCCCTCCAGCAACCCGAGGGTCCTCTGCTGGGGTCCCTTCAGGAAACTGACTTCTCCTTTGAACAGTTCAGTATGTGTTCATGTTCTGAAAGCACGTTCGATTTCACACTTACGTCTTCCTAAGTGTCAGTCCATCAGCCCTTAACCTCACTGACTGCTTGTGAGGAATTAATGGAACAGCATGCGATTTGATGCTGTTCCATTTATTGGTTTGATGGTGAAGTTTTAAGGCCATAATACTCATGAAGATTTTAGCAAGAGCCAAGCGCACATGAGGGCCAATGATTAGCCATGATCATCACTGTCTTCTGCCCCTAAGTTCGATAAGAGCAAACTCGCTGAAATACTCTCTTTTCTTTCTTCCTCATATCCTGGCTAACTGCTTTCTCCTTTTTCAGTTTTTGGTGACTTTACCACATGTTCAGTGGGCGGCCCTGTCTCACCAGGGTCTCTCAAATCACCCTGATTTGGTGTCTATTTCCCAGAGTTGTTCTTTTTTGGGGGTGGGAGTGGGGGCTGGGGGGAGGGTTCTGTCAAGCTCCTGGCTCAAGTTATCTACGTACAATTTGTTTTCCTGTAATCAAGGATGACTTTTACTCAAAGGGATGCCTGGCCATGTTTCTTGGTAAATCTCACTATTTTCCCTCTCTCCCTCCCTCTGTCTCTCCCCCTGTCATATATGCTTTCTTTCTAAGAGCTCTCACAGACAAAGGATTATAATTTAGATAGGGGCCATAGAACAAACATTTATGAAAAGCTGTATGATTTCAACAATTTCATTGCATTTGTTATCCCAACAGATTCTTACAAGTCCCCATGGAGGTGTTTATATTATTGCCCTTGTTTGCAGATGAAAAGACTAAAGCTTTGCATCCTTTAGTATGAGTATGAAGACACATACTCATTCAGTGAAATCACATCCCTGTTCTTCCAGCCCTTCTCTTTGCATGAGGCCATTTACATCTTCCTGGTTCTCATTCCATCCTTTATACAGTTTCCTTTGGAAATGTCCAGTACATTGCTTTATCTCTGAAAACACTGTTGGAAGTTCTAAGCTTTTGTCTGGAAGATTAACAGGCAAAATGCACTTTCTTGAAACTATTATTGATGGAATTTCCATAACACAGGGTCATAGGCTGATGCTATTTATTACTGAAAGTGTGCAGTCTTTTTTTTTTTTTTTTTCCTTTGAAATAATGAATGGAGCAAAAGGAAGGTGGATGATCTGATCTGTGAGAGTGTACACTCTAAACCCAGGAGCCCAATTTCCAACCTGCAGACCATATGAGAACCACTCGAACTGGACATGAGCTCCACCTTAGATTCTTAAGACAATAAGCATTTTTCTTAATTAGCCGAAGACACGAACTCGGAGGACAGCAGGCCTTAACCACTGGCCCATACGCCACGTCTCGCTGACACCTCAGTCAAGAGGCCATGGCTCAATGACTAATTTTTGTTGAAGCTGAATCGTGCATGTGTGCTAAGTTACTTCAGTTGTGTCAGATTCTGTGTGACCCTGTGGACAGTAGCCCGCCAGGCTCCTCTGTCTATGGGATTTCCAGGCAAGAACAATGGAGCGGGTTGCCACGCCCTCCTCCAGGGGATCTTCCCAAGCCAGGGATAGAACCTGCATCTCTTATATCTCTTAAATTGGCAGGCGGATCCTTTACAGCTAGCTCCACTTGAAGATGAATTCAGTTCAGTTCAGTCGCTCAGTTGTGTCTGACTCTTTGTGACCCCATGGACTGCAGCACGCCAGGCTTCCCTGTCCTTCACCATCTCCCAGAACTTGCTCAAACTCATGTCCATTGAGTTGGTGATGCCATCCAACCATCTCATCCTCTGTCGTCCCCTTCTCCTCCCACCTTCAATCTTTCCCAGCATCAGACTCTTTTCAAAACAGTCAATTCTTCACAGCAGGTGGCCAAAGTATTGGAGTTTCAGCTTCAGCATCAGTCTTTCCAATGAATATTCAGGACTGATTTCCTTTAGGCTGGACTGGTTGGATCTCCATGCAGTCCAAGAGACTCTCAAGAGTCTTCTCCAGCACCACAGTTCGAAAGCATCAACTCTTTGGTGCTCAGCTTTCTTTACTACTCAAACTGATTTCCATTACAATGAAAAGTCTTGAGGCTATAAAAGAGACACTAACAAGAGAAAGTCAGGGGAGTGGAGGAGAAAGAGTATAGGTTCTGTGTTAGAAGTAGATGGTGCTTGGCTTTTGTCCTAATTGCAGCGTCCTCTGAAAACTTGGCTGCAGATGATTATTTTTGCTTGCTATTCCCAAGCTTTGTGTCATTTAATTTTGCCAAACAAACACTCAGTGTCCTACTTGTCTCCTTTGCTTTTCTCATGCCAAATATTCTTCTCCTAAGTCTTCCCTTCAAGATAGTATATGCAGAATTTGATTATTTTCCATGGCTTTTACCATATTAACCAGGCCTGGGTCACCATTAGCTATTGCTTTCGCTACCTACTCTTAACCCATCTTTCTGCTTCCATCTTCAGCCTCCTAGCATCCATTTCTAACTCAAGAGTCAGAGTGATCTTATTATAAAATAAATCTGATCAAGTCATATTTCTGCTTTAAAAACTTTCTTAAAGTAGCCCCACTGTTAAGTCTCTGATCTCAACTTACCCACATGTAATATGCAGGTCAGGAAGCAACAGTTAGAACTGGACATGGAACAACATACTGGTTCCAAATAAGATAAGGAGTATGTCAAGGCTGTATATTGTCACCCTGCTTATTTAACTTAGATGCAAAGTATATAATGAGAAACGCTGGGCTGGAAGAAGCACGAGCTGGAATCAAGATTGCCAGTAGAAATATCAATAACCTCAGATATGCAGATGACACCACCCTTATGGCAGAAAGTGAAGAAGAACTAAGAGTCTCTTGATGAAAGTGAAAGAGGAAAGTGAAAATGTTGGCTTAAAGCTCAACATTCAAAAAACGAAGATCATCGCATCTGGTCCCATAACTTAACGGCAAATAGACGGGGAAACAGTGGAAACAGTGGCTGACTTTATTTTTCTGGGCTCCAAAATCACTGCAGACGGTGACTGCAGCCATGAAATTAAAAGACGCTTGCTCCTTGGAAGGAAAGTTATGACCAACCTAGATAGAATATTAAAAAGCAGAAACATTACTTTGCAAACAAAGGTCTGTCTAGTCAAGGCTATGGTTTTTCCAGTGGTCATGTTTGGATGTGAGTTGGACTGTGAAGAAGGCTGAGCATCGAAGAATTGATTTTTTTGAACTGTGGTGTTGTAGAAGACTCTTGAGAGTCCCTTGGACAGCAAGGAGATCCAACCAACCCATCCCAAAGGAGATCAGTCCTGGGTGTTCATTGGAGGGACTGATGTTGAAGCTGAAACTCCAATACTTTGGTCACCTGTTGAGAAGAGCTGACTCATTGGAAAAGACCCTGATGCTGGTAAAGATTAAGGGCAGGAGGAGAAGGGGATGACAGAGGATGAGATGGTTGGATGGCATCATCGACTGGATGGGCATGGGTTTGGGTGTACTGTGGTAGTTGGTGATGGACAGGGAGGCCTGGCACGCTGCAGTTCATGGGGTTGCAAAGAGTTGGACACGACTGAGTAACTGAACTGAACTGAACTGAACTGAACTGATTTGCAGGGGGCGCTCTGCAGAAAGAGAGAGGCAGTGGAACTTCCCTCAGCAAAGCCAAGGGGTCTCGAGGAGAGGTGAGCCTGCTGTTGGCCAACCCAGCACCTCGGAGAACGAGAGACAATCATAGGCAACACGGGTTCCATCTAAGCAGTTCCGCTTTATTGCCACAAACTCTTGGTTTATATAGGCAAGCAAGGGGGTTTTGCAAGGGACTTTCCATAGTTGCACCAATCACGTTAAAGGTCAAATCATCATGTGCCTTCATTATAACAGGAGTCTATGGTGATCACGTGCTGTCCACGTGCACGGAAATCAAGAAAGCCAATCAAAAACTTTAACATAGACCACGCCCCTATCTCTTCTGCCAGGTGCCATCTTAGTTTCCAACTGTAAAGCTACCCATCTTTTTTAAGGTTTCCCATTTAGGGCCCCACACTGATTATTATCTTCTAGTATACTATATAGGTCATTTATGATTTTATTTATGTCTACCTTTCCAATCTAGAATATAAGGTTTTTGAAATGAGGCTTTTTGTCATTTTTGTGTCTTGATACAATCATAGGAGCTAAAATATTGCCTAAAGCTTAGTGAGCACGCATTAGCTGTCTTCAGATTAAAGGGAATTAGTGAATAAATGAACAAAATAAACTCAGTAAATATAAAGAGCAACTTTTCATGAACACTCTTCTTATTCCTGAATAAAATGACGTATGATAAGACATGATTTATGATACATGATAAGAAAATTTGTTTATGATCAAGGTGACATCACAATCCATCCAGAGATACATCAGAAAAGAAAAATGTGAATTGACGTGTATGCAAGATTATTTGTTGAAGCATTATTTGTAATGGCAAAATATAATAATAAATAAATAAATTTTCCAAATGTCCAACAATAAGATATCAGTTGAATAAACTTTGTTACATATACACAATGGAACACTCATAATGAAGTGATAAAAATTGATGAAGGTAGACACACATATGAGACAATCTCCATGATATATTATAAAGCAAAAGAGCTAACTGCAGAAAATGGCACACACAGTATGCTGTTTTGAGCCTGCTTAAGAAAGATGAATAATATGAAATGCCAAGCATTATATGTGCATATGTGTGTGTGGACAATGTTATATTTGTTCAGTTAAACACTAAAAAGATAAGTGAAAACTAATAAAGCATGTATATGTGTTAGTCACTCAGTCATATGTGACTTTTTGCAACCCCATGGACTGTAGCCCACTAGGTTCTGCTGTCCATGGAATTTTCCAGGCAAGAATACTGGAGTGGGTGGCCTTTTCCTACTCCAGGGAATCTTCCCGACTCAGGGGACGATCTCTGCTTCTCCTGTCTCTCCTGCATTGGCAGGCAAGATTCTTTACCACTGAGCCACCTGGGAAGCAATAAAGCATGGCTGTCTATAATAGGAGTAGAAAGTAAAAATTCTCTGCATCTACCTCATATAGTTTTAGAAATATAAAGAATTTGGCTTTGGAAATATAAAATATTTTATGATCAAATAATTAAAGCCAAATAAATAAATAACGGTAATTCTTAAAAATTCAAAACAAAGACAAATGAAACTATTATCAAATTGCTGATATAATTTCACCCAGAAAAATGATTATTTCAAATTACTTTAAGAAACAATATTTTAATTTTGCATACCAATGACATATAATTCAAAGACATGGTCCAAGAAATCTCAAAATATATCAGTTCAGTTAAGTTCAGTCGCTCAGTCATGTCCGACTCTTTGTGACCCCATGAATCGCAGCACGCCAGGCCTCCCTATCCATCACCAACTTCTGGAGTTCACTCGGACTCACGTCCATTGAGTCAGTGATGCCATCCAACCATCTTATCCTCTGTCATCCCCTTCTCCTCCTGCCCCCAATCCCTCCCAGCATCAAAGACTTTTCCAATGAGTCAACTCTTCCCATGAGGTGGCCAAAGTACTGGAGTTTCAGCTTTAGCATCATTCCTTCCAAAGAAATCCCAGGGCTGATCTCCTTCAGAATGGACTGGTTGGATCTCCTTGCAGTCCAAGGGACTCTCAAGAGTTTTCTCCAACACCACAGTTCAAAAGCATCATTTCTTTGGTGTTCAGCCTTCTTCACAGTCCAACTCTCACATCCATACGTGACCACTGGAAAAACCATAACCTTGACTAGATGGACCTTAGTCGGCAAAGTAATGTCTCTGCTTTTGAATATGCTATCTAGGTTGGTCATAACTTTTCTTCCAAGGAGTAGGCGTCTTTTAATTTCATGGCTGCAGTCACCATCTGCAGTGATTTTGGAGCCTCCCTCCCAAAAATATATAAATGTATCTAATTGTCAGCAGTGATACTGGTATTGTTATGTAAAAAATTATAGTAGGGTAATGTGTAAGCAATTGTTTAATGTTGTTGGTTACCAATATTTTCCATAGAAGAGAAAAGAAACATGAATTTAAAATAAAAGATAAATAAATAAAATAATTTTTTTAGGGAAATAAAAGAAAACAAAAACTTCAAATATTATATTGGGAATGGAATAAAGAATAAAATTTTTAATTTTATTTATTTGTTAAAAGTCTTGAGAACCAAAAAGTCTGAGGAATGCTATCCCAATATCAATGAGTACTCTTGTTGTCCAAATTATGATCCATGCCACCTTTTCTATTAGAAGTAACCAGTTGTCCTTGGAGAAATGGTTGATAAATATAATACAAGCATTGGATATTTTATTGTTCCAGGAGCTCTCAGCAGGACCAAGAACTCAACCTGAAAGAGTTCCCACTGGTAAAAGATGAACAATTTGAGCATTAGTCTTTACTAAATGCAATCAGTTGAGATATCTGAGGTATTTACAACACTTGCATTCATTTTAGTTTTTCCCATTCAAAAATGGGAATTTTAGCATTTAGAAATTTGTCAATTTGACTGTAGCCCACTAGGTTCTTCTGTCCATGGAATTTTCCAGGCAAGAATTCTGGAGTGAGTTGCCATTTCCTTCTCCAGAGGATCTTCCTGACCCAGGAGTCAAACCTGCATTTCCTGCATTGGCAGGGGGATTCTTTGCCACTGAGCCACCAGGGAAGTCCCCTTCACAGATAAATGTAATGAATTTTTTGTTTTGTGGAGGCATTTTGTGAAAAAGACATTTTGGAGACAAGCAGAAAAGAAATTTGTTTACACTCTGAGTATTTGCTCATAATAAGGAATTAATGATAATTAGGTGCTATAATGGCACTATAGTTTGTAAACTTTATCCATATTACTAGCAATGTATACTAAAAGCCATGTAGGGATGAAATGGAATCTTGATATGTTCACTACAGTAACACATTTTTTAAAAGAATGTTTATGAAGGATAGTTGACAACTGTTGAATATGAGTAATAGATGTGTAGATTTATCAGACCATTCACTTTACTATGGTATATGTTTACATATTTTCCAACATGTCTTAAAATAATGAGTAATGTTAAACCTCCAGTGTTGCTCCTATGTTCTAAAAGATGATGAACCATTATTCTCTTGCCATGAGCCTGGGAATTACTATACTCTTAGAAGTGATGGACCTTGAGGGACTATATCTGGCACTTTTTTGGAATCTTTATGTGTCCGTCTCACTAGCTCCCAATATAGGAAATTGTGGACCATACGTCCCTTTCAACTAGTAAGAGTGTCCCGAATCTGAGTCTAGTTCTATCCATTCCTATGTGAACATTGGCAAGTTTCTTTAAATTTAGGACTCCTATAATATAAAATAATAAAATGAGCATAGGATAGGACTGCTGGGAAAATCTTGGGTAATGTGTGTGAAGCACTCGTGCAGGGCTTGGCATATATCTTGCCATCATTCCTTGCTTCATTTCCAGTGGAGTCGTGCCCAGCACGTAGATTCTTCTGAGTCACACTAGTTATTGAAAAAAGCAACATGACAGATGATTGCCATTGTATTTGCATCACATTATTTTTATTGAAAATGTATGTATTTACCCTGGCTAGAGTCCAATAAAAGCCATTGAGAGAACAAACTTGGTTCCTAGAAAATTGAAAAAAAAATTACAAACTAAAAAACCAGTGCTCTTTTTGGAGTGGATTAAACACACACACACACACACACACACACACACACACACACATGTGAAGAGTTTCATTGTTAACCATGTAGCAGTGTAAAAATATAAAAAGCATAAAATATATTTCATGGGATTTTTATAATATTATAAATATTATTCTTTCTTAATCAAATGGAATTTTTTTTAATATCAGGAAAAGAGAGAATGCACATTTTATTTCTATTTAAGTTTAAAATGGACCCTTGGAGGAAAGTATAAATTCAATTTCTCCTGATTTATCAGAGATTTTGGTTGTATTTGCCTGATGGTCTTCTTTCTCGTTTACCTAGGAACTGAAAGCTGTTTCTTTTTAACTTGGCATCACCAATAGAGATGCTATTCTCAAATTTGGCTCTGAAAGCAGCTTTTTCTGGAACACTGTATTATTTCTATAGCTGTTGTTATTGCTGAGACCAAACAGCCCCATGTCTTAAGAAACATCCCAGTGAGAGCTATTCGGATGAGGTAGGTATTTACATGCAATAGATTTCCCCTTCTTCCCCATGCTCCATTATATAGTTAGGGGCTATTTGTTCTGTTTTCAAGGAGAAACATTGGGCTCTTCTTACTTCTTCAGAAAGGACTGGGTTTGTGAATTTCTCATCCTTTGTTAAATGAGCGTGCTCAAACACCATATGCTTAGAATAAACTTCAAACTCAGTATTCTGTAATAACCTTTGTGGGAAAAGAATCTTAAAAAGAGTGAATATATATGTATTACTGAATAACTTGGCTGTATACCACCTGAAACTAATACAACATTGGAAACCAACTATACCTTGATATAAAATAAAAGTTAAATTAAAAAATAAACTCAGACGAAGCACTCATGGATATTGATCATGCTTCTTTTACTTCTTCTCTAGCCGCCTCATCTCAGCAGCTCTGCTAGAGATAATTTTCATTGCAGCTTTACAGAGCTCAGAGCTTCTTCAAAGTCTTCCCTTTTATGTACTAATCCTCTCCTCTCCTACTTGCCCAGCTAATTTTTACTCACCCTGTAGTATACATTTCAAACATCTCCTATTCCAGGAAGTCTTCTGTATTAGTTTCCTGTGACTCCTCTAACAAATACCACAAACTCGGTGGCTTAAAATAACACGTTGATTCTCTTTACAGTTCTGGAGGTCTCACATCTGAAATGGGTATCACCGAGCTGAGGTCAGGTATTAGCAAAGCCACATCCCCCACAAAGACTGCAGGAGAATCTGTTCCTTGTCTCTTTCAGCTTCTAGTGGCTGCCAGCATCCCTCGGCTTGTGATCACATGGCTTCAACCTTTAAGGTCAGCGTCTTCAACGCTCCTTCTCTGTCCCATCTTCACACTGCCTTTTCTTCTGTGTATCTTCGTGTCAAATCTCCTCCTCGGACTATCTCTTATAAGGATACTTGTGATTATATTTAGGGCATATCTGGATAATAGAGAATAATTTCTTCTTCTAAAGATCTTAATCACATCTGTAGAACCCCTTTATCCAAATAAAGTGACATTTAAAGTTTCCAGGGATTAGACTCTGAAATGTTTTGGGGAAAATTAGTCAGCCTGATATATCTTCCTTGTTCTTTACCTCCAACTCTAGCTCTGCTTTCCAGATGGATTATAACATTTTCTCTAAATATTGATTTAAAACCTTGTATTTAACTTTATCAGGCTTCCCGTGTGGCTCAGTGATAAAGAATCCACCTGCCAACGTGGGAGACGCAGGAGACACAAGTGCAATCCCTGGGTTGGAAAGATCTCCTGGAGGAGGAAATGGCAACCCTACTCCAGTGTTCTTGCTTGAAAAATCCCATGGACAGAAGAGCCTGGCAGGAGACAGTCCATGGGGTCTCAAAGAGTCGGACACGACTGAGTACAGATACATGCATTTAATTTTTTTAATTTAAATTTATTTATTTTAATTGGAGGCTAATTACTTTACAATATTGTATTCATTTTGCAATATTATCATGGTACTTGAGAGTCCCTTGGACTGCAAGGAGATCCACCCAGTCCATTCTAAGGAGATCAGCCCTGGGATTTCTTTGGAAGGAATGATGCTAAAGCTGAAACTCCAGTACTATGGCCACCTCATGCGAAGAGTTGACTCATTGGAAAAGACTGTGATGCTGGGAGGGATTGGGGGCAGGAGGAGAAGGGAACGACAGAGGATGAGACGGCTGGATGGCATCACTGACTCGATGGACGTGAGTCTGAGTGAACTCCGGGAGTTGGTGATGGACAGGGAAGCCTGGCGTACTGCGATTCATGGGGTCGCAGAGAGTCGGACATGACTGAGTGACTGAACTGAACTGATGATGACAGTGATGGCAATGTTGATGCTGATGGCTGAGATATATCAAGTGCTTATAGCACACTGGGCACTACTCTAAGAATTTCACAGATATTGTATCAATGAGCTCATTTAGCAATTATAAAACGTAGGTGCAATATTCATCCCATTTTTCAGATGATGAAACTCAGCTACTGTGTCTAGCAAGTGGACCTGCTGAGGTTTGAACCCAGACAGTCCAATCCAGAGCCTATGTAGCACTGCACCGTGAATATCTATTCACCTGCTATCTCCCCAGTTCATATAGGGTCCTGGAAATCAGCCAATATCCCCAGCTTCTAGCACACAGTTGATACTCAGTGATGTTTAGGAAATAAATTTATAAGCAGATTCTAAACTGAATCTGCTCTTAAATGGATATGGGGTCTCAGGTATGCATGTAAACCTTTCTGGACCTCAACGTTTAATTAAGATGTTGGACTTCGGATGACCTCCATGATTCCTAATGCCTGAATAGATTATCTAAGAAGTCCATTTGAGCTCTAAAATTTGACGATTGGATTAAGGTGACTGATTCCCTTGGCCCGGGTTATTGAGAATAGTCAGCCCAGAATGCTGTTAATGATTTACCACACGAGGGAAGTTAACTTTGGAAGTAGAAGTCATTATGGAATGTCCATGTTCCAGAAGCTTTGAAGGAATGCCAGGAACATTAATCATGTCTGCTTTCCCAAAATAGGCACATCACTTTTACTTCTGATGGGAAAGACTAGCCTTTTTGGGTTCTCTCAAATGACGGTGTTTTATTCATTTATTACCCGTCATCTCTGCACCCTAATGACACAGACTTATTCCACACAGGTGACCTAGCCACATAATAAATGAATACTAATATCTCAGTCTTAGGTTGGAGGATCCAGGTCACATACCTATGTAACATTCTGGCAATAGGTTAATGAAATGTGAATCAAATAAATTCAGAAATTAACCTCAGATGTAAAAGTTGCATGCATGCACACACATTTAGTGCTTGCTACACAAGTCACTTCATAAAGCATTTCTCAAATACTAGAATGTGAACCTTCTAGACACTCATAAATATTAATTGGCAATGAAGAGAAATGTTGAAAAAGTTATCAAGTATACTGTGTAGTGCTGACTTGGTGTTTGAGAGTTCTCAGAAGCCCTCTTCAGTTGGAATAATAATCATGGAAACCTGAACTAAATAAAAGACTTCAGGCTAAACTCTGAACGAAGTTGCATATGATTAACTTTCATTATCATTGATGTGTGTTATGGTCATATCCCCAGTGACACGTGACTGGCAAAATGCTGCTTTAGTAGCAAAACTGTTACCTTGCTGCTGTTGCTGCTATTTCAGGTTGGGCTCTTGGTATGAGGTGATGATTGCATGGCCCAAAAGCTGCTTCCTTTAGTGGAAATAGCATAGACTCTGAAGCCAGACAAGAATGGATTCAAATCCCAGACACTGCTGGTAAGTTGTGTGGCTATGGGCAGACTGGCTGACTGCTCTTCCTGTGAAATAAGGGAAACAGTGCCAGGTTTAATGGAGTCAGAGGTGGAAAAGATGAGATGTTGACCAGTAGGGAGAGTCCATTTGACCACCATTCCCACACTGAGTTTCTCTAATAGGTTCCTGAGGGAGAAATGCTTTGACAAAATTCCCTTCTCAAATCCATACAGAAAGTCACGTTCCATATGGATGACAGGCTTTGGTTCCAAATCAGCATCTGTAATTTTTAAATCTTATTTTTTGTTACATCTTTGTTGAGACAGAAATCATATACATGAAATTCACTTTTTTATAGTGTACAACGAATGATTTTTAATATATTCACAAAGCTGTGCATTGATCACCACTAATTTCATAGTATTAAATAATTTCATTATCCTCCCAAAGAAATCCCATACCCATTAGCAACCACTCCGTGTTCCCTCCTCTCATACCCTAGCAACAACCAAGTTGTTTTCCATCTCTATCCACTTGCCTGTTCTGGATATTTCATATAAATGGGATTATACTATAAGTTGTCTTTTGCATCTGCCTTCTTTTATTAAAACAATGTTTTCAAGCTTCATTTCAGATTGTACCATGTATTTTATGCTTAAATAATATTCTGCTTAACATATATATCACTTTTAATTGATCCATTTATAAGTTAATGGACATTTAATTAATGTTTGCTCTTTGGCTATTATACATAATCCTGCTATGAGTATTTCTGTACACCTACTTTTTACAGACATATGCTTTCAATTATCTTGGATAGACCTAGGAATGGAACTGCTAGATTATATGGTATGATTTGTTTTCTGTTATTGTTGTTGTTGTTCAGTTACTAGGTCGTGTCTGACTCTTTGCAACTCCATGGAAAGTAAGAATAATTGCCCTACAAAATGAACATAGTCTAATTCTTGGAACTTGCAAATAGGCTATGTTCCATGGCAAATGGAATTTAAGTTTGCATATGGAAATAAGGTTGCTCATCAGCTGAGTTTAAGAAAAGGAGATTATCTTGATTAATGGAGAAGGACCATGACATTGAAAGGGTCCTTAAAAATGGAAGAGGGAGGCAGAGTCAGAGTTTCTGAGGAAGTTGCTGTGGGTTGAGTTGTTCAGTCGTGTCTGATTCTTTGCGACCCAGCAGACTGCAGCATGTCAGGCTTTCCTGCCCTTCACCATCTCCCAGAGCTTGCTCAAACTCATGTCCATTGAGTTGGTGATGCCATCCAATCATCTCATCCTCTGTTGTCCCTTTCTCCTCCTGCCTTCTATGTTTCCTAGCATCAGGGTCTTTTCCAAAGAGTCAGCTCTTCATATCAGGTGGCCAAAGTATTGGAGCAGCTTCAGCATAGTCCTTCCAATGAATATTCAGGACTGATCTCCTTTAGGATGGACTGGTTTGATCTCCTTGCAGTCCAAGGGACACTCAAGAGGCTTCTCCGATGTCACAGTTCAAAAGCATCAATTCTTTGGAGCTCAGCCTTGTTTATGTTCCAACTCTCCCACCCATACATGGCTACTAGAAAAACCATAGCTTTAATTAGACGGACTTTTGTTAGGAAACTAATGTCTCTGCTTTTTAATACACTGTCTAGGTTTGTCATAGCTTTCCTGTCAAGGAAAAAGACTCTTTTAATTTCATGGCTGCAGTCACCATTTGCAGTGAGATGTGACTGCAAAAAGCTGGTCAAAGAGAGGCAGATTAGCTGCTTCTGAAGATGAAGGAGACAGGCCATAAGCCCACAATGGAGGCCACCTCCAGGAGCATGAAAAAAGGAAATGCATTCTCCCTTAATGCCTCTAGACGGGTTTCATTGCCATTTATGTCTTGATTTTGACTCAAGGAGAGCTGTCAGAATTTTAACCTCCAGAACCTCAAGATAATAAATGTGTGATGTTTAGGTCATTAAGTTTTAAATATTTTGGTAGCCTCTTATGAACACTAACTGGCAATACCACTGGAGCAGCTGTGATGTCGAACGATTGTGGTTGATCCTTTTTGTCAAATACCTTGAGAGTAAGGGGTGTGAGTACAGAGCAAGCTTTGAGTCAGTCAATAAATGATGGGTTCTGAGAATGGAGTTTTTCAGTGAGCTTCCAGACAGAGCAAATCATGCAGTTCACCAGGGAAAGTCTTTTAGGATGGTCCAAATCTGGTTTTTCCTGCTCCTGTTGCTTATATGTTGCTAGTTTTCATAGCTAGTGTAGTTGCAAGTATAGTGCAGTTGCTAATATGGTTTCAATACTTTGGCCACCTGGTGCTAAGAGCCAACTCATCAGACACTGATGCTGAGAAAGATTAAGTGCAGGAGGAGAAGGGGGCAACAGAGGATGAGATGTTGGATGGCATCATTGAGCTAGTGAACATGTTTAAGCAAATTTGGGGAGATAGTGCAGGACAGGGAAGCCTGGTATGCTGTACTCCAGGGGGTTGCAAAGAGTTGGACATGACTTAGTAACTGAACAACAGCAACAATAGTGGCAAAGCTGTTAGATTTCAAGAGCTGGAAGAAGGTGATGGTGTTACGGTCATTTAAATGCCTGAGGCTCTCTGTTCTTCCTTGATTCATCCATTTTTTTCTGAATAAACACTCCTTGGGTTACAATCCCAAGTTCTGAAAAAGTAGCTTTTGATATTTTTTTGCCAGCATTGTCTTATTTTATAAAGGAGTGAATTTTCAAAGACCCTCCCTTCTGAAATTGAGCCCCTTTCTTTTGGATGTCTACTCTGGAGACATGGGTAGATCAAGAAATTCGGAGATTGGGACTGATACATACATACTACTATATATAAAATATCAATAGATAGCTAGTAGAGGCCTGCTGTATAGCATAGGAAGCTCTGTAATTACCTAAAAATATGTGTATAACGGATTCACTTTGCTGTACAGGAGAAACTAACACAACATTGTAAATCAACTAGACTCCAATAAAAGTTAATGAAAAATAAAAGAATGGCTTGCAATGTTGGTGGGAATGCAAACTAGTACAACCATTATGGAGAACAGTGTGGAGAATCCTTAAAAAATTACAAATAGAACTGCCTTATGACCCAGCAATCCCACTGCTGGGCATGCACACCGAGGAAACCAGAATTGAAAGAGACACATGTATCCCAATGTTCATTGCAGCACTGTTTATAATAGCCAGGACATGGAAACAACCTAGATGTCCATCAGCAGATGAATGGATAAGAAAGCTGTGGTACATATACACAATGGAGTATTACTCAGCCATTAAAAAGAATACATTTGAATCAGTTCTAATGAGATGGATGAAACTGGAGCCAATTATACAGAGTGAAGTAAGCCAGAAAGAAAAACACCAATATAGTATACTGACACATATATATGGAATTTAGAAAGATGGTAATGATGACCCTGTATGCGAGACAGCAAAAGAGACACAGATCTATAGAACGGACTTTTGGACTCTGAGGGAGAGGGAGAAGGTGGGATGATTTGGGAGAACGGCATTGAAACATGTATACTATCATGTAAGAAATGAAGCACCAGTCAATGTTCGATGCAGGATACAGGATGCTTGGGGCTGGTGCACGGGGATGATCCAGAGAGATGATATGGGGTGGGAGGTGGGAGGGGGGTTCAGGATTGGGAGCTCGTATACACCAGTGGCAGATTCACGTCAATGTATGGCAAAACCAATACAGTATTGTAAAGTAAATTAAAGTAAAAATAAAGGTTATTAAAAGATTAAAAAAAAACCTGTTACATAAATGGAATGTACAGTTAAAAAAAAAAATAAAAGAATGGGACTCAAGTCATGCCATTTTAAGCTTATATTATTCTCAATCAAGGTGAATCTGAGGTGCCTACTTTACATGCTCTGTTTCCAGGAGTCCCATCCAGGCTGTACTTATCCCTCTGGATCTTCCTGCCTTACTATTTTGTCCTTCTTCTAGACCTATAGCCCACATGGCTTAATTGGCTGTTATGAAGCCTCCTCCCCTGGACTCATTAGAATCTCACTGGCCTTTGAGGATGATGAAGTCTTGGGAAGGTGAAACATTAGCTCTTGCTGATGGTGTCCTTGCAAGTATCTAGTCTCTAGACATACGTGGGGTCTACGAGTTCCAGGAAAATCTTATCTGCCAAGTCCCTTTCCAGGTCTGTTAAACTGTTCCTTCTGACATCTGATGCTCTCCCCTACTGTGCACTCTGTTCTTGGAGCCATAGAAATAGGCTCTAATCCTAGATCTGATATCTGCTGGCTTCTTGGTATTAGACGTGTTATCATGTGTCTCAGAAACGGATAGGCAAATGGTGATAAAACAGCTATGCCACAAGGCTATTTGGATACCACAAGTGATAATTTATTGGAAAGTGCCTTCTGCAGCCTCTTATCTCATTTGACCAATTTGTCTCAGGCTGCAGGAATCTACACACTTCAATCTTCAGTTTGCTATAGCTGGTTTTTTTTTTTTTTTTCAGCTTTTACTCTTGGGTTCTCTCTGAAGATTCTTATCAATGTTAAAAAATATCTTTCTGTTAATTTGAAGTTAATTTTCAAAATTGATTTTAGTCTACTCTAGATTGCTTATATAGTGATGAGGTTATTACCTCATCATTATATACTCCAGGCAAAATTTTTTCTCTCATATTTCTCTGTTTGTTATTCTGTTGCCATCAATTAGTATTATTTTCATTGTGGAAAAAGTAGCAAAATAGAATTTAACATGAAAATGATGAATATATTTCAAATAAAAACTGATGTCACCAATCATAATAATAAGTTGAATAGAGACACATTTTGGAAGAATAGATTTACTAGATTACATGAAATTTATAAAGATAGAATACAGACAGACACACACACACACATACATACACAACTTTTCCCAAGCAGTCATTACAATATTCACATTTCAAATAGCACTGTTAGCACTTTTAGTTTCATCAAAATGATATCAACCAACATGTAAATCTGATGTTGATCCCTTGGAGCATAATGTTCTATAGTTTTGTTTGTGATAACTTGGTGAATATTTTCAGGTTTTATACTCATATAAAAGCTATAAACATAAGGTGATTATAATGAGTTTATATTTGTGCATATATGTTATATTATAATAAAATTATGCAGACAGCACTAGGGGGTCCATGAGAGTGATTTCCTTGCAGATGGAATGTAGACGTTATTCAGCTTGAGAGGTATGGCTCTGCCTACAGAAACCAGGCAAAACTCTCAGGGATCCTTCAGTGGGAGTTTATACACAGGCTGAAGGCACATCTTTAGGCAACAATGACAAAATAAAGAGATAAGAGAGACTTTCTCACCATGAAGGACAGAAAATTGCACGTCACCAAAAAGACACGTAAAGTCTTGTGCGGAAACTAATTTAAAATAATCAGGAGTAAAGTAATTAGCCTCCAATTAAAATAAATAAATGTATTAAAAAAATAATCAGGAGAGTTTGTCTTACTGGAAAGGGATTAAGTAAACCATGAGAATATTTGGGTGGCCCACTTTTAAGAATGTAGACCTGGAAGATACAAGGTCTGATTTAAAATTCTATTTCTACCCCATATCTTCCAAGATGTCCCATTGGCTGCAAAGTTTAATGCTCCTAAATCTCATTTCCTTCAACTTTAAAATGTTGCCTTCATAGATTTGCTATGTGGGTCAAATTATATTGTAGAAGTGAGAATACTTTGTCAGCTACAAAATCCTGTGTGTATGATGGTGATGCTACTATATTTCATTTTGTTAGATGTTCATAAAGGGTCCCTGGAAATTTTTCTAATTCTTTGCAATGGAACATCTCGGCAAGAAGATAAAAAGTCCTAGAATGCTCAAGGTCAGTGAAATAAGCAACTCTTGCATCTAATCAAGGCTGAGATCTCAGCAAATCCAGAGTGGATGTGTTATACAAAACCTTAGGGAGATGGGTTTAGACCATATTTCTAACTGATGGGAAATTTGATTTTTTAAATAGATTTTCATTATGTTAATCACAAAGTTTCTTTTATAGGTTAAAATGACAAAAAAATAACTTGCATTTTTCATGTCTGTGCACACATATATTCCTGCACAAAATTATCCACAGAAACATCCAGACCCATCCATGTATTCATGTTTCTGTAGAGGCACACACAGTAGCATGCTTGCATGTGCCCAAACCGCCTGCACACACATACCCTGCTCACTCTTGAGTGGCCCTAATTCTACTAACCACTGCTGTTGTTTAGTCATGCCTGACTCTTTGTGACCCCATGGACTATAGCACACCAGGCTCATCTGTCCTCCACTGTTTCCAGGAGTTTCCTCAAATTCATGTCTATTGAGTTGGTGATGCTATCTAACCTCTCATCCTCTGCTTCTCTCTTGCCTTCAATCTTTTCCAGCATCAGGGTCTTTGCCAGTGAGTCAGCTCTTTGCATCAGGTGGCCAAAGCACTGGATCTTCAGCATCAGTCCTTTCAGTGAATATTCAGGATTAATTTCCTTTAGGATTGACTGGTTTGATCTCCTTGCAGTCCAAGGGACTCTCATGAGTCTTCTCCAGCATCAATTGTCCATAGTGACCCAAAGTCTGTTTTGATTAACTACCAATCCTCTTTATAAGGACAGGACAAAATGTCCTGATCTTTCCATCTCGCAGTATTTATCTCAACCAGGAATTCCTTGAATCCTATCATTCAAAGCAGTCTTAGAAAGCATTTGGGGAGCCACAAAATTAGGTTTGAGAGACTGTCAGACCTATATTTGAATTATGACTTTGGGCAAGTGCTTGATCTTTTTGAGTCTCAGTTCCATTGTTTATAATTTGGTGATAGTGAACACTGCCTCATGGACATGAAGGTGTTAAATGCGATGATGTATAAGTTTGTTCTATGCCATTTTGATTCTATTTGAAGGTGGTGTTTTTTGGAATGATACATATATGTGGATAGGAAGGAACACAGAAATTTTAGATGAAGTCAGTCAAGAAGCATTCTCAACCAAAATAACCCCAAGGTTCTTAGTAGGAGAAACTCATGGATCTTTTTAATGTTCACTTGTTACCAGTTTGGCTATCTTTCCTGCCCATCTTTTAAATTCTTATCATTTTAGTATTAAACTTTCTTTGATAAGAAAGAAAGTGTTAGTTGCTCAGTTGTGTCCGATTCTCTGCAACCCCATGAGCTGTAGCTTGCCAGGCTCCTCTGTTCATGGAATTTTCCAAGCAAGAACACTGGAGTGGGTTGCCATTCTGTTCTCTAGACAGTCGTTCTGATCCAGGGTTGGAATCTGGATCTCCTGCATTGCAGGAGGATTTTGTACCATCTGAGCCACCAAGAAAGTGAAACAAACTTCCTTTGCTTGCTCGGATTCACTAATCTCTCCTGATTTCCCATGGTTTCACTGGATATACTATACCTCAAGGCATGCTTTCAGCTTCTGACTCCATCATAATAGTTACGGTCTCACCATGTTGCTCAATCAACATTTGTAAAAGAAGAACTTGATGTCAAGACTCATCTTTTTCACATCAGGCCACACACATTTAACTTTGAAGTCCCACAGATCCAAGAGAAAAATCTAACTACAACATGTATTAACTCTGAGGCCTTAAGCAACTTGCTAAACACTCAGAATCTCAGTTTTCCCATAGTCATATGGAGAAAATTATGGTTCTTATTTCCACTGGAAGGTTGTTTGGATTAAATCCAATAATGTATGGTAAGTGATTTTGTCTTGCACATCGTATATATTGAACCATCAGTTCAGTTCAGTTCAGTCGCTCAGTCGTGTCCGACTCATAAAGAAGTGCTATTCTTTCGTCTCAGTTCTGGTCGTAGACCAGAGGTCAGTCTCAAGTGTAGGTTGCCTTTTTGCCAAGTGCCCAGCCATAGTCCATCAGTTACAGCCACTGACCAACAGAGGCTGTGACTTGTTCCCTTAGACAA
Source organism: Ovis aries (assembly GCF_016772045.2). Taxonomy (NCBI): domain Eukaryota; kingdom Metazoa; phylum Chordata; class Mammalia; order Artiodactyla; family Bovidae; genus Ovis; species Ovis aries. The sequence goes on from NC_056059.1 coordinate 107,315,212, forward strand.
GAATGTCTGCAGGTGCAGCTTTCTGTAACCATATCTACTCAAGAGACTATGGCATGTGGTTTCCTTTAATTCTTATAGAGTTAGAAAATAATGCAATAAAATTAAGATGTGTATGTATATCTATAAATAGCTTTGTATAAGACCATTAATATTCAACAAATTAAAACTTTACTCCCTTTCCATATAACTGCAAAAAAAAAAAAAAAAAAGGGCCCTCTGAGAAATATTCAGAAGGAGGTATTCTCATGGTGTTGTGATGAATACTTCTACCAAATCTAGGGACTGAGTAGGAGCGGGTGAGGCTTTCAGAGGTGACCGTATAAGCTCTGAAAAGAGTACAAGATAGGTTAGCGAGCATGAGTGTGGGGACAGTGGTTCCCATTCCCCCATACTATTGGCAGATACATGTTCAAAATGGGAATCCCCATCCCACAACCTAGTTTTCTTCAAAAAAGTGAAATGATAGCCTAATGATTTTAGTTTCCCAACAAATATATCCCCCTTACCAAGTAATTTGGGTTCAGAATCAGGGAAATCTGGGTATCATTAATAATTACTAGTTCAAAGAATTTACTAAGTACTTGCCAAGAGTCCAACCCTTGTGTTGGACCAACCTTTACCTGTTAGTCTCTAGATTCTACAAAGGGAAACTTCCAGAAAAGCTCTCATTAATGAGAAGTGACCACAGGAGCCCGGTGAAAGTAGTTCAGTCGTATCTGACTCTTGAGACCCCGTGGACTGTAGCCCACCAGGCTCCTCTGTCCCTGGGATTCTCCAGGCAAGAATACTGGAGTGGTTGCCATTTCCTTCTTCACACAGGAGCCCAGATTGCTTCATATTTTCCTGAATTATTTCTGGGCTCCTCAGTGAAGAACCAGACAAAGGTTCAGAAGACTACCACTTCCACCGAGTTCCCCTCACACTTCCATGCACCAGGGTCCCCTCTGGGACTGCTATGGACCTGAAAATACCAAGTCGTGTAGCCTGCAGCAGGTAGAGAAGGCCTCGTTGATCTGGGGTTTATAGTGTCACAAAGGTCCCAGAGCAGCTATGTTTGGCTCTCCATAGAAACTTGTCAAATAGGTATGCTTTTAGTCTCTGGAAAGGCAAAAACTGAAAGATATGGAAGCAAAAAGAGAATAATATAACAGCCATCTGTATACCTGCCGTTTGCAGTTAAGAAGTATTAACATTTTACAATATTTCCTTCACACATTGTCGTTAATATAATAATATTACTGTAAATTTGGAGCTCAGTGCTTTGTCCCACTTCAAATCACCCCCTCCTTCCCAAGAGACAACTATGAGGATTAATTTGATGTACAAGTCAAATATTTATATCTTATGAGTCAAATATTTATATCTTGAATTCATAAACCATATGCTGAAGTTTTAAAAATTTTGTACAACTCTTGTTGTTCAATATATTCATCTTTATGTAATTAGATTAGGTTTTATTTAACATGCTGTTTTCTAAAGTCCCTGTCGGCCTATTTAAAACTAGTTCATTTGTTTAAATTGCTGAATTGTATTCCACTGATAGATGTATTGTTGCTGTTGTTGTTTAGTCAGTAAGTTGTGTCCAAGTCTTTGTGACCCCATGGGCTATAGCCCTTCAGGTGCCTTTGTCCATGGGATTTCCCAGGCAAGAATACTGTAGTGGGTTACCATTTCCTTCTCCAGGAATCTTCCTGACCCAGGGATCAAATCTATGTCTCCTGCTTTGGTAGGCAGATTCTTTACCACTGAGTCAACAGGAAAGCCTGATAGCTGTATATGTTGGAATCTTATGCAGATTTGGATTTAGGAAGAAATAGCCAACATGTTGTACTGAGAAATCCATGGTTATCTCTGAATTAAGGCTATTTACTTGTTTATTTTTCCTTTCTGAGTTAAATTTGCCATTCCGTATACTTTTTCTTAGGATGAAACTTTATTTCACTTAATTTTCTATATTGAATTTTATCGTGCCATGGAATAACTTCTTTGATATTTTCATGTATTTCTGAACCTCAGGGAATATTATTGATTCTGATTTCCATGATCTATCACTGCAATTTACCAAACATTTTCATATATGCCTGAACTCAGCAGTAGAGTTGAGAAAATTATTCAAATTCACTAGCAGAGCTTCAGACCTGCCATCTCTTTCATTATGCATTTAATTATTCTCTATCTTCTATAGGAATTCTCAGGTACAAAATTGGTTTTATCAAACACTCAGTACCACTTTCCTTTCTAGAAATGAGAATCACATAACTGATTGTGTCTTATTTTTGTCTTGACCACTGGGAAGCTCAGAACCCGATTCATTGCTGAGATAGAATTCTGGCTTTTCCTTGGAGCTGAAGGTTTACTTCAGCTTCATTTAGCTATTTCATAAGATATTCCAAAATGATGCAGTTCATTTGTAAAAAGAGGCTATAATTTATGTAACCACAAAATTATTGTGTAAACTGGAGACTTTAAAAAATGAAAGGTGACAAAAAAGTAGTCAATATTACTTACTTTTTTGAGCCAACATGTTTTTATATGGAGCGATATCTAAATGAACTTTTATAGTTCCATGAGAAAAATATTCATATTCAGATGTAGTCTTATTTAAATGACTTCCACTTTTTGCAAAAGATGTAGGCCTTTTTTTTTTTTTTTTGATGTTCTTTGTGCTGAGACTCTGACTGACCCCTTCCTGACTCATGTGGTGGGTTAGGCCTGTCTGACTCTTTGTGATCCCAGGGACTGTAACCCACCAGTCTCCACTGTCCATGAGATTTCCCAGGCAAGAATACTTATGTAGGTTGCCATTTCCTCCTCCCGGGGATCTTCCTGACCCAGGGATGGAACCCACATTTCATGCATTACAGGTTCCTGACTCATGGTAAGCACTGTGTATGATTTTACCATTTTTTTTTTTTTCTGCCCTGGGATACAGTTTTGTTCCAACTATGCACTGAATGAAACAAACAAAGAAAACACCATCATCAATAACAACTACAACAATAAGAAAGTGCCTTTAGGATATTTTCAAGACTTGCCTTATAATATCAAGGCCTCTGATCATTTATTCAAGGTTTAATATGTCAGACACTATGCTAAGTACTATATATCTTATATATTTTACTCTTCAACACAGGTATCTGATATAGGTACTTTCTCCTAGTCTTAAAGAGGTAGAATCTTGGGCTCAGAGAGAAAAATTTAGTTTCCCAGGATCATACAGTATGTGCATGACTGAATGGGAATTTATTACATGCTCATTTTCTTTCGGAGCCAGTGCTTGTAACTGCTAAGTTGCATCATATTAATAATGTAAGCAACTTTTTCTAAACGAATGATATTTCTTATCTGCGTGGCTATTCACTCAGTCATAGAGTTGGGGAGGGTACTTTATTTTTTCAGTAATTATTAACTTAGAAATTGTAACTTGCCAAAAGGCTTGCTCAGGTCAGAGCCATCATTAACAAAACTTTATCAGTTCTTATCAAGAACCGACTCAATGGACTGATGCAACCCACATGAATTTGAATAAACTCTGGGAGATGATGAAGGACAGAGGAACATGGCATGCTACAGTCCATGGAACTGCAGAGTCAAACAGGACTCAGCGACTGAACAACAACACCAACTTATCAAGGATTACAAGTCCTCTTGTGTGCAAGTTCCTCTTCTTTGTCAAACCAAAAGAGGAAGGGTGTTTGGCTGTATGTGGCAAAGACTATCAGATGATAGGGGAAGAAAAAATGACTTGTTCTGCTGTAGGAGAAACCTTGTGTCAGCAGGGCTGAGGCTCTTAGCTTCTTTAGGCGGTTAAGGCCATTTAGGGCTTAGCTCCTGGTAGTCAGCAGTCAGTTTTCTAAGTAGCAGGAGAATAGTTCTGATCAAACCCATCTCTCTCTTACTTTTTTCTCCCTGTTTAATGTTTCCCCCTTCTTTTCACCCATCTCTTTCCTCCAGGATCACTCAAAGCTGTGTCACTCTCAAGAGAGTTGCTAAGATGGCTTCTGCCCCAATTGGTATAAGCCGAATTTCCCCCAGTGTCAGGCAGTCCCTCACCAAAGACAAAGTATGCAAGCCTATCATGTGTCTTTGGTACTTAAAAAATATATGTATTTATTTGTTTTTGGCTGTGTTGAATCTTAGTTGACATGAAGTATGTGAGATCTCAGATCTTAGTTCCTTGACCAGGTATCAAACCCATGTTTCCTGCATTAGAAGGTGAGTTCTTAACTGCTGGACCAGCAAGGAAGTCCCACCCTTGGTACTTTTTGAATGATTAAGTTTCACAGGTTGAATTCAGCCCTGTCTGTTGTTCCCAAAGAAATCTCCATATTCAATCGCCTGTTTTGAATCATCCTTTTGAACATTCATATTCTTTTTCTTCCTGCCCAACTATCTTTTCTCTGATTATCTCTTTGGTAATCCTCCTTGGCCTTATAATATTTTGTATTCAAATTCTGTTCTTATTAAAATGTTTAACTTAAAAAATAAGATTTAATTTTTCTACATTTTAAGTTTTTTACTTTTCCAAAAAAATGAAATTTTGCCCTTTCTTTCCTCATATTTGTTCCATGATGTTTGTCTTTGTCTCTCTCAGTCCTGATTTTGGCTTCACTCTTCTGGACAAGATTTATTTGAATAGGTCTACTGGTAACATCTCCTCCATTTGGCAAGCTCAAAGGTGATCCTGATTTAGATTCTTTTCTTTGAGGCGTCTCTCTCGCTTGCATATTTTCTAGGATAGCCCTAGATAATCTAGATAATAAGAGGAAATTATCATAAGTGGTGAGCTTCCCGGGTAACGCTAGTGGTAAAGTTCTTGCCTTCCAATGCAGGAGACATAAGAGACATGGGTTCGATCCCTGGGTCAAGAAGATCCCCTGGAGGAGGGCATGGCAACCCACTCCAGTATTCATGCCTGGAGAAACCCTTGGACAGAGGAGCCAGGCACACCACAGTCCATAGGGGTGCAAAGAGTAGGACACGACTGAAATGACTTAGCACGCATGCCTGCATGCATCATAAGGGGTAAAAAACAGAACCTTCATAATTCGATTTGATATCAATAAGAACTTAAGAATATGCACATCACTCATAGAGCAAACAAAGAGCAAAACATACAGTCAATAGGTTATACAGACAAAGACTCTTTTAGAATAACTCCTTATTTGCTATAATCCCAAACTCATACATATATAGCAAAATAACTGAGGCAAGAGAAGACTTTATGAAAATTAATAAAATCCCTCACACCGTACAACAATTCTGCCTTCTATTCTCCTTCCAAAGAGACCATTGTTTCCACGCAGCTTTTGTTCAGAGTTGTATTTCATTTAGCCGTCTTACATGCAAAAGCAATAATGGACATACATACATTTATTTTTTTATGACATAATTGTTTTTTCTCCAGAGAAACGGCTCCTTTGATGTCCAGGAAGAAAAGAGGCAAATGTTGCCTTGAACTAGTTTCTTTGTTCTATTGAGCTAGTTATATTGCACATAGGGAATTCTGGGAGAAGCGCAGCATCATAAAAGACAGTCTGGGTACTGCAGTCAGCCACCTGGGTTTGAATTCTGGCTGTGCAACTTTCCAACTGTGTGATATTTGCTGTTACTTCAGCAATATGTCCCCCACCATCACCTTTTCTCAAATAATATGAACTCCTTCAGAGGGTTTTGTGAGGATGGTATTCAGATCAAGAGCTTAGCACATTGCTGCGAAACAGCTGGTGAATGTGTTAGTTGCTCAGTCATATCTAACTTTTTGTAACCTCTGTGGACTGCAGCCTGCCAGACTCCTCTGTCCATGGAATTCTCCAGGCAAGAATACTGGAATGGGTTGCCATTCTCTTCTCCAGGGGATCTTACCGACCCAGGGAATGAACCTGGGCCTCCAACATTGCAGACAGATCCATCACTGTCTGAGCCACCAGAGTAGCCCCAAACAGTCAGTACTCAATCAACTCTAGCCATTCTTACCTTGTAAGAAAGAAAGCAGCTTTTACAAATTGTAAAAGGAAGATCACAGGTTCTACAGTCACTTAATTGTGCGACATTGAGAAACTGTGATTCCTGTCCAGTTACTTCTTGGAATCTCAGTTCCTCTATCACAAACATGTGAAAAATAATACAAATCCCTAAACGTTCTTCAAAGAGTTCATATATGTAAAGGCACGAGATAGGGGCTTCCCTGGTGGCTCAGAGGTTAAAGCGTCTGCCTCCAATGCAGGAGACCCGGGTTCGATCCCTGGGTCGGGAAGATCCCCTGGAGAAGGAAATGGCAATCTACTCCAGTATTCTTGCCTGGAGAATCCCATGGATGGAGAAGCCCTAGTAGGTTACCATCCATGGGGTCGCAAAGAGTCGGACACGACTGAGCGACTTCACCTTACCTTACCTTAGATGTCCAACAAATGCTAGTTCCTCTTCACTAGAAAAGCAGTAGAATAAACGGGAAAGAGAGAAAATGGGGACATAGATCTGAAATGGCTTATAGGATGCTATGCACATTATAGATTAGATGAGAAGTGGCTTGGAGCCGACACCCAAGGAAGACTTCGATCTTTGTTTGATGGTGCTCTCCCTTCGCCACGGTGCCTCCAGGTGTCCCTAAGCTGGCCATCTCCTGGGAATGAGACATGGGATTTGAGCCAGTGAGTCTTCTTCCCTGATCTGTGGGACCCCCAGAATTCTGCCCAGACAACCCCCAAGGACTGAATTCTGGGTGGATCTCTCCACCAGCGTCTGTGTGTTTGTTTCTTTGCAATTGGATAAGTCTCCAGGAGATGGTATCCAGCTTCCAGGTTACCATCTCCCCTCTAGAGTCAGACAGATCTGGATTGAAGTTCCTGTCTGGACACGTTTATGTGTGACCCACAGGGAGTTATTTAACTGGAACAAAACCTAGAGCACTCTTCAGAGAGGATGGAGATGAAAGACAAACTGAGACAAAGGACAAAATCATCAGGGTTGGCATGCACTAAATGCTAAATCCAAGCTGACTACAGCAATCATCAATCTCTCTGTCAATGAACACGTATAGAAGCAGTGCCTGTGAGGCTCACATGGGGGCCTTCACATGTGTGGGAGGCAATCACAGCAGGGCAGGGGTGCTTTCTTGTAAAAAAGCAGAAAGAGGACTTACAGGCCCTTCTTTTATTTCCCTGTGTTCAGTCATCTTAGGGATTTACCTACACTGAATGATTTCATTAGCACAGAGTCCTTCTCCTGGGCATTAGCCATGACCTCATGATAACTGAATAGGCAATAGGATACTATTTACAGAGTGAGAGAGACCTGGGCCCATTCCCAACTCTATTCCTTACTATCTGTGGAACTTTGGGCCAATTATTCCATCTCTGTGAATCCCCATTTTCTTATTTGCAGAAAAGAATGATAATATGTATCTATGAAAATATTTATGCGGTTAAGTTAATATGATTAACTTAATCCTGGATTAGAGAAGGCAATGGCACCCCACTCCAGTACTCTTGCCTGGAAAATCCCATGGACGGAGGAGCCTGGTGGGCTGCAGTCCATGGGGTCGCTAAGAGTTGGACACGACTGAGCAACTTCACTTTCACTTTTCACTTTCCTGCATTGGAGAAGGAAATGGCAATCCACTCCAGTGTTCTTGCCTGGAGAATCCCAGGGATGCGGGAGACTGCGGGCTGCCGTCTATGGGGTCGTACAGAGTCAGACAGGACTGAAGAGACTTAGCTACAGCAGCAGCAATCCTAGATAGATATGACTGTGCATTTCTAGAACCAAAGGCAAAGACCAGGGTTCATTTCAGTCATTTAACAAATATGTATTATGGAGGGAAGTGGGAGGAAGGTTCGAGGGGGAGGGGACATATGTATACCTATGGTTGATTAATGTTGATATTTGACAGAAACCAACACAATACTGTGAAGCAATTACCCTTCAGTTAAAAATAAATAAAAACTTAAGAAAAGAAAGTGAAAAGTGAAAAAAATGTATTATGCTCCTACTGTGTGCTAGGCATTGTGCTAGGCTCTTGGGGTGGCAGTAGGGAAGAGGTGTCCTATTCTCTTGGAATTTGGAATTATTGAAATATAATAAATATGTCCAAAGAATTGGAAAATTTTCCCTTTCATCACTTTGTATGGGAATGCTTTATAATTCCAGTGGCTTTGGCCTCTTGCTGTCTGTGCTCTGCCCCACAGGTGAATTTCAAGTTCAGTGTGCCTTAGGCAAGTCCTTATTTTAAAGCCAAGAAGTTGACAATGGTAGTTTCAAGCTTGAGGGGCTCCTGAGGTGGGAGGGAGCACAGAGAACCTCACAAGGAGGGTTCTTTGTGGGAGCGCTTGGGGACCTGCCAAGTCTCTGAAATAAGAAATGGATTTGCCTTTATTTAAAGGAGGAAATGGTACTTTCCCAGACAAAGGAGGAAGAAGAGGCTGTCTCCTCTGGCTTTGGTTACAGCGCTGGCTCTCTGGCTGGAGGGTAGCTAGAGTGAGGAACAAAAGTGACCAATGCAAGCCTAGTCTCGGAGACGTTTCTAGAGAAGTGAAAACAGAAGGCGGAAAAGTGCGTGCTATTGGAAAGGATGAGCCAGAATTCAAAAAGCGCCTTGCGAGGTAGCACTGTGCATGCCCTGTGCAGTATGGGTCTGTAGGTTACAGAGGCGCTGTACTAGTATTGCTTATACTTATATCCTGGAGCTGGCAGACATTGGTAGAGTTCAGAACCTCCCTCTGCCCCTCTGTGTTTCTGAGTCCCCTGCAGTTAGGTCTGGGGTCATATAACTGAGGGCTGACCAATGGGGTTTGTTCAGTTCAGTTCAGTTGCTCAGTCATGTCCGACTCTTTGTGACCCTGTGGACTGCAGCACACCAGGCTTCTCTGTTCATCACCAACTCCCAGAGCTTACTCAAACTCATGTCCACCAAGTCGATGACGCCATCCAACCATCTCATCCTCTGTCGTCCCATTCTCTTCCCACCTTCGATCTTTCCCAGCATCAGGGTCTTTCCCAATGAGTTGATTCTTTGAATCAGGTGGTCCAAGTATTGGAGTTTCAGCTTCAACATCAGTCCTTCCAATGAATATTCAAGACTGCTTTCCTTTAGGAAGGACTGGTTTGATCTCCTTGCAGTCCAAGGGAATCTCAAGAGTCTTCTCCAACACCACAGTTCAAAAACATAAATTCTTTGGTGCTCAGCTTTCTTTATAGTCCAACTCTCACATCCATACTCGACTACTAGAAAAACCATAGCTTTGACTAGACGGACCTTGGTCAGCAAAGTAATGGAGTTTGTACAGAGTGACTTATTCCATTCCTTGAGTACCTTCTTCGATGCCAATTCCTATGCTCAGTTTTGGGAATTCAGCAGGAAACACAGCCAATGTACATTTCTGCCCTAATGGTGCTTATATATTCTGGGAGGGTGGAAAAGACAATGGGCATGGAGAAAAAATAAAATGTATAGTAAAATATATAAGTAAGTAAAATATATAAAATGCATTCATAGATAATGCATATAGTGTAATAAATATACATAAAAATGCAAATGTTTATCTATAATTTCCTAAATAGAAGTGTGTGTGTGTGTGTGTGTGTGTGTGTGTGTGTGCTTAGTTGTGTCTGATTCATTGTGCCCCCATGGACTGTAGCCAGCTAGATTCCTCTGTCCCTGGAATTTTCCTGACAAGAATACTGGAGTGGTTTGCCATTTTCTTCTCCTGGGAATAAAGCCATATCTCTTTCATCCCCTCACTGACAGGTAGATTTTTTGTCACTAGTATCACCTGGAAAGACCAAATAGAAATAAAACTATACATATATATGTATACTTATGATATGGGCTTCCCGGGTGGCTCAATAGTAAAGAGTCTGCCTGCCAAGCAGGAGACACAGGTTCAATCCCTGGTTTGGGAAGATCCCCTGGAGAAGAAAATGGCAACCCATTCCAGGATTCTTGCCTGGAAAATTCCGTGAACAGAGGAGCCTGGCAGAGTACAGTCACAAACGTGGACACGACTTAGTGAGCAAACAACAATAATACAAACACACACGCACACACATATAATGTAAATTTGTATGTGGCGTGTGTGCCTATATGTTTCAAAACAGAGACAATGATACTGCTAAGCCAAAAGAAAACAAAAACAACAACAAGAAAACTATGTACAAAGGATCAGAAGTAGTGGGAGAAAAATTTTAAAAAGGGTGGAATTTAAAAGAGGCCTCATAGAGAATGTGAAACCTGAAAAAAGAGGCAAAGGAAGAGAAGGTCCCAGCCAAGCAGATATCTAAGGAAAGGAAAGAATATGTCATGGTTTTCATGGAATGCATGGAGGCCAGTGGTGGAGGGTACAATAAAACAAGGGATGAGACCAGGGAGGGGACAGAGCTCTGGGTCATCTGTGGTCTTAAGGCCACTTCAGGGTGGCTGGCTTGTCATTTGAAGGGAGCAGGGAAGCCAGCACAGGACTGAGATGTGATGTATTTCATGTAACCTGAGAATCGCTCAGGTGGCCGTTCTGACACCCTGAAAGGGACTTGGGGGACAGTGGCAGGGACAGCAGCTCAAAGTCCATTGCTAGGGTTTATCCAAAGTTTCATCTAATAGATAAGGCCGCCTTGAGCCAGGAGGTGGGAGTGGAAACAGGTGATGAGGTCAGACCTGGACATCTTTTGAAGGTAAAGCCAATAAGATTTGTGGATGAACAAAATCTGTGGAGCAAGAAAAAGGGAGGAGTCAAGGGTGGCTCCAAGGTTTTGCCCAAGCAGTGAAAGAACCGAGCTGCTATTAGTGAGATGGGAAAGGCTACAGGAGGAGTCTGCTTGAGGAGAATATCAAGAACTCAAGTTCAAGATGTGCAATGGATCCCGAACTTGGGGAGGAGGGCCAGGTGAAAGATGCACACTTAGTGGGTTGCTAGTGACTGAAGTCATCACGTCGTATGCTACTTGAAGCCTTAAGACTGAATGAGATCACTATTTATTTTTATTGTTTAATTAAAGTATAGTTGATTTACAATGCATTAATTACTCATGCACAGGGGTGACTTAGTTATATATATATATACACACGTATCTCTCTATATATGTGTATTCTTTTATTTAGATTCTCTTCCATTCTGGATTATTATATGATATTGATATATGATATAGTTCCCTATGCTATACAGTAGGGCCTTGTTATTTATCCATTCTCTCTCTCTCTGTCTCTCTCTGTCTCTCTCTCTCTCTACACACATATATACACACACGCACACTCACAGAAGCTTGCATCTGTTAATCCCAACATCCCATTCCACCCCTCCCCCAACATCCTCTGTGTCTTGCTGTTTCATAGACAGGCTCATTTGTGCTTCATTTTAGATTCCACATATAAGTGAAATCATGCGATGCTTTTCCCTGTCTGACTTACTTCACTTAGTACGATAATCATTAGTTGCATCCGTGTTGCTGCAAATGACATCCCTTCAATCTTTTTTATGGCGGAGTAGTATTCCATGCTGTATATATACCACATCTTTATCCGCTCATCTGTTGATGGACGTTTAGCTTGTTTCCAGCTTTTGGCTATTATGAATTGTGTTGCTGTGAACACAGGGGTATGCATTTCTTTTTGAATTACAGTTTTGTCTGGTTATATGCCCAAGAGTAAGATTGCTGGATCTTAGGGCAGCTCTATTTGTTAGCTTTTGGAGGCATCTCCATGCTGCTTTCCACAGTGGCTGCACCAACCTACATTCCCAGCAACAATGTATAGGGGTTCTTTTTCCTCCACACCCTCTCCATCATTCGTTATTTGTAGACTTTTTAATAATGGCCATTCTGACTGGTGTAAGGTGGTACCTCATTGTAGTTTTGATTTGCATTTCTCTAATCATTAATGATGCTGAGCATCTTTTCGTGTGACTATTGGCCATCTGAATTTGGAGACATGTCTATTGAAGCCTTCTGCCCATTTTTTGATAGGCTTGTTGATTTCTTTGGTGTTGAGTTGTATGAGCTGTTTGTATATTTTAGGAAGTAAGCGCTTGTCAGTCACATCATTTGCACCTATTTTTTTCCATTCTGTATATCGTCATTTAATTTTGTTTATGGCTTCCTATGCTTTGCAAAAGCTTCTACATATGATTGGGTCTCATTTGTTTATTTTTATTTCTATTGCCTTGGGAGACTGAACTAAGGAGATCAATTTTCTCATCTTTCTTCATCCAAGGTGGTTGAATCACAGGTGTAGGGGCAGAGAGGGAATGAGTCATCTTGAAGAACAGGAACTCCTGAACGAAGAATGACTTTAGAGGAAGCCCACCTCCTGGGGAAACTTTTCTGGACTTCCCAGCAGAACCCACAGAGCATTAAAACAAACACACACAAACCAGAACCAAATACCTAAACAGAAGCACTTTACAGGAATTTTACTAAGGTGAAGGAAAAAAAAAAAAAAAAGATTTGCTAGGTTGTTCAGTAACCACAGGTGGGAGGTACACATTTCTGCCTTGATATCAGCATGTGTAAGAGAAGGCATAAATGTTCTGATGAGTCATCTGCTTAATCCAGCCATAGGTCATCGTGGAACTCTGGGGCCGTTCTAATGCCAGTCTTATTTCTGAGTTCATTTCAATAAAATAAAACAAAACTCCTTCTCCATTGAAAGCTGAATGATACTTGATAGGTTAACATAGAAATCGCTTAATTAAATGCAATCCTAGGCCAGGCAGGAAATATAAATATATTTATATGGCCTGGTGTGTAGACAAGAGTGGAGAGGTCAAGACCTTATGGAGATAAGGGTGAACACCCAGTTGAGTGTTAACATGCACAAATAGAGGCCTAATTTTCTGCAAATTTTTAAGAGTCTAGGAATCTGAATTTTATGTGGAAATGATTTCGGTAACAACATGTAGTTTATTTTCCTAAGTACCGTGTATATGAAGCAAAGTGTAACTTCTGTCTAGTTGTAGCTCATTTGACATATATTTTCTACCACTAGTTGTCTGATTTTTGCACAGCAATTTACTGAGAAAGTATTATGTTCCTGGTGGATACAAGTGAACCAGAACTGCATGTGAAATTACTGAGTCCTACCTAGCGGAGAAGTCAACATGGGGTACAATGCTTTGTGTCTATAAAAGATGGGTCTTAGGCAACATGGGGAAAAACATATCTAAAGCCACTGAAGAGTTCATGGGGGAAGAAGAATTTGAATTAAACCAAACTTGAGGGAGGAAACAGTGGAAACAGTGTCAGACTTTATTTTGGGGGGGGCTCCAAAATCACTGCAGATGGTGACTGCAGCCATGAAATTAAAAGACGCTTACTCCTTGGAAGAAAAGTTATGACCAACTTAGATAACATATTCAAAAGCACAGACATTACTTTGCCGACTAAGGTCCATCTAGTCAAGGCTATGGTTTTTCCTGTGGTCATGTAGACCACATGTGGTGTGAGAGTTGGACTGTGAAGAAGGCTGAGCGCCGAACAATTGATGCTTTTGAGCTGTGGTGTTGGAGAAGACTCTTGAGAGTCCTTTGGACTGCAAGGAGATCCAACCAGTCCATTCTGAAGGAGATCAACCCTGGGACTTCTTTGGAAGGAATGATGTTAAAGCTGAAACTCCAGTACTTTGGCTATTTCATGCGAAGAGTTGACTCGTTGGAAAAGACTCTGATGCTGGGAGGGATTGAGGGCAGGAGGAGAAGGGGATGACAGAGGATGAGATGGTTGGATGGCATCACTGACACGATGGACGTGAGTTTGAGTGAACTCCGGGAGTTGCTGATGGACAGGGAGGCCTGGTGTGCTGCGATTCATGGGGTCGCAAAGAGTCGGACACGACTAAGCGACTGAACTGAACTGACTGAGGGAGGACGCAATGGCAAGGCATTGGAAGTTTGCCGAACTGTCACATTTATTTTTTTCTTAGTGACTAAAACTATACAAATCTATTGTTTATGAGAGTAGACTGCTTATATGTCATTTCTCATTAAGACCTATAATCCATTTCAGCCTCTCACTACAGCTTTTTAAAAACAATTTTATCGAAATATAGTTTACATGTTATACAATTCACCTGTTTAAAGTATATCATTCAATATGCGTTAGCATATTCACAGCACTCTGCAACCATTGAGTTCAGTTCAGTCCAGTTGCTCAGTCGTGTGAACTCTTGTCGTGTGAGCTCCTTGTCTGGAGCTCTTGCCAGACGAGGGAAGGAAATCTTGCTTCCTCCTGTTGTGTTGTTACCCTTCCAGCTCATGAGAGCTCCCCCTGCTGGCCTCTTGACCCTGTTTTAGCTGTGAGTGCTCAGTCATGGACGACTGCAGCCCCATGGACTCCAGCCTGCCAGGCTCCCCCGTCCATAGAATTTCCAGGCAAGAATACTGGAGTGGGTTGCCATTTCCTACTTCAGTTTATTCATTTCTACATAACATAATGCAAATAATATTTTTGTGTAGTTATTGCATAGTCAATATATTCTTTGGGAAAAGAACTATTCATATTCATTCCCATTTTGAAATTCTTTTACTTGCCTTTTTCTTACTGAGCTGTAGAAATATCTATATTTTTATATATTCTACTTACGTCCTTTATCAGACATAGTTTGTAAACAGTTTCTCCCATTCTGTGGGCTGCCTTTTCACTTCTTGATGGTATATATTTACATCACAAAAGTTTTTTATTTTGATAATATGCATTTTTTTTCATTTACTGTTTTTTCTTTTGATGTAGTATCTAAAAATAGCTTAGAGTCATGACCTACAATTTTGTTTTAATAATTTTAGGGCTTCCTGTTTCATTCAGGCTTATACTGTTTTGCATTACTTTTGTGTATGTTGTGAGGTAGGAGTCTAACTTTACTCCTTTGTATGTGTCCTAGAATCATCTGCTGAAAAGACTGTTTTTTCTCCATTAAAATTGTATGTACTTTTGTTGAAATTTACTAAATATTACCAGATTATTCTCAAAAGTGTGTGTACACATTTCCCCTTTGAACGAAAATGTCCCTTCCATATACCTTTACATGCAGCTGGAATTGCAGGACTGACATCTTAAAAGATGCGTCTTTGAAGTGCTCATAATCTAGAACAGCTCTGGCCATTAGAAGTTTTACGATGACAGAGCTATTCTTAGTCTGCACCAGCCAAGATCTTCGACTGTATTTACACATTTTATGTGTATCTTCAACACTCAGTGACTGACTCTGCAACCTCATGGATTGTAGCCTGCCAGGCTCCTCTGTCCATGGAATTTTCCAGGCAAGAGTACCAGAGCAAGTTGCCATATCCCCTTCTCCAGAGGATCTTCCTGACCCAGGGATTGAACCTGAGTCTCCTGTAGCTCTCGCATTGGCAGGCAGATTCTTTACCCCTGAGCCACCTGGGAAGTCCCACATAGGATATGGAGCAGAGGAAATGTGGTGCCTAACTGAGGAACAGCTTTTTAACCATACTTTAAATTTAATTTCAAAACGTATACAGCCATAGCCATATGACGTTAGGAAGAAGCCGATTGGATGGCACAGCTCTAGATGAAGAGAGAAGAACTCCAAACATCAATAATATCTGACAAGAGTCAACTGAGAGAGACACATTAAATGTTGCAAATGTTTAGAGGAGGGAGAGACAGCCTTAGGGAAGTTGGAAGTAATTTGGGAAGAAGTTTGAGTAAGCTTTATGTTGGGAAAGAAATACGGGCAAACCTTTCTGTGCAGGGTTTCCCAGGTGGCACTAGGGGTAAAGAATCCGCTTTCCAGTGCAGGAGACATAAGAGATGCAGATGCTATCCCTGGGTTGGGAAGATCCCGTGAAGGAGAGCATTGGCAATCCACTCCAGTATTCTTGCCTGGAGAATCCCAAGGACAGTGGAGCCTGGTGACCTAGTGTCTATAGCGTTACGCAGAATCTGACACGACTGAGGTGACTTAGCATGCCTGCATGTTTGTAGTGGAGAAATGAATTAATGCTAAAACTGATGGCTATGAAAACTATGTACAATATGGATAACAGTCAGATATACAACATTAAGTGAAAAAATGTAAAAGTTCTATGATACTCTACAACTCCTCAGATGTTTAATGCAGGCAAGAATTGAAAAGCTATTGTGTTGGAATGGAAACTTGAAAAATCAGTATTTATCTTTTTAAAACTGTCTTTGATTTTTTATACTATTTTTCAAAGATTAGTAAATTTTGTGGCATTATAAGAATAATTAAATGAACCAGATCCATCCACAGTAATAAGCTAATTTTTAAAAAATCTAAGCAGAATCTTGACTTGAACAGCAGAACTTCTAAATAGGGAATCACACAAATAGGTTGCTGAAATTTCCTGACTCTGCGTGTATCCTTCAGCGAAATGTTATTATGGCACATTGTGGATTGATTATTCGAAACTACCTGCTGTGATCTTAGTCAATACCAAGCATGAATTATTTAGAAATCAAGTTTTGTTGTTTCTTTTAGGAGCACAAGATAGTCACCAGTTCTCTTTCAAGTAAAAAGGCACACAAACAAACAAACAAACAAACAACCTAAAAAACAGACACGTAAATCTGATAGAAAACATACTCATTAAGGTTTTAATTTTCCTCTTTTCCTTTGCATATTCAAAAGGAAGTGGAGATTTGGTATATATTTCCAGCTGGTTTGAGGGAAAAATAGACTCAAATTCCTTGATGATTTTGGTGAAAATGGCTTTGGGCATCCAGCTGTTGTTTCAGTTAATCAAAAAAAGTAGAATGAATTTTTTAATAAAAAATCTCAAACTTGCAGAAGAATTATAAATGTAAAAGAAAGACCTTTGAGAAAATGCTATTGACCTGAGGCACTATTCCCCTTAATACTGTAGTATTTATTTCCTTTCAACAAAATAATTTTCTACATAATCATAATAATGCCATCAAAAGTGACCCTGACCCATTATTACCATCTAATTTCCCATTTCCATTAAAATTTCCAAACATCCCAATAATGCCTTTTATATCAAGAGGGTGTAATTCAGAATCACATGTTACTCTGGAATAATTTATTTTTCCTGAAAGTTCATGCTCTGGGCACTTTTGGAGACTGCATGCCAGTTATTTTGACAATTGGCTCCATTTGGCTTTGTCTCATATGGCCTCGTATTTAGTGTCACATTACACGTTTTTTAGCAGGAGTATCTCAGAATTGATGTTGTGGGTTTCTCACTGCATCTGTGATAGGTTGCATTGTACAAGATGGTTACAGAGATCTTCTATCTCGTGCGCTGTCGTTTTTCTTTTTTTTTTTTACATGCGGTGCTATGGTTTTTTCTTTGTTTGCTTGTCGAATTGAAGTATGGCGGTGGTTTAATCACTCAATTGTGTCTGTTTGTGAAAATTGAAGTATAGTCGATGTATAATTTTGTGTTAGTTTCAAGTGTACAACAAAATGATTCAGTTATGCATATCTTTATAGACATGTATCTATATATTCTTTATGTTTATATACGTCTTCTTTTTCAGTTTCTCTCTACTTAATAGGTTAATACAAAATATGAGTATAGTTCACTGGGTTTTATTGTTGTTGTTGCTATTCAGTTGCTCAGTTGTGTCTGACTCTTTGTGACCCCATGGATTGCAGCACACCAGGCTTCCCAATATGTTACTAGAGATCAGTGGAGAAATAATTCCAGAAAGAATGAAGAGATGGAACCAAAGCAAAAACAACACCCAGTTGTGGATGCCACCGTTGATGGAAGTAAAGTCTGATGCTGTAAAAAGCAATATGGCAAAGGAACCTGGAATGTTAGCTCCATGAATCAAGGCAAATTGAAAGTGGTCAAACAGGAGATGGTAAGAATGAACATCAACATTTTAGGAATCAGCAAACTAAAATGGACTGGGGTGGGTGAATTGAACTCAGATGACCATTATATGTACTCTTGTGAGCAAGAATCCCTTAGAAGAAACAGAGTAGCTGTCGCAGTAAACAAGAGTCTAAAATGAAGTACTTGGATGCAATCTCAAAAACTACAGAATTATCTCTGCTTGTTTCCAAGGCAAACCATTCAATATCATGGTAATCCAAGTCTATATCCCAACCAGTAATGCTGAAGAAGCTGAATAGTTCTATGAAGACTTACAAGGCCTTCTAGAACTAACACCCAAAACAGATGTCCTTTTCATTATAGGGGACTGGAATGCAAAAATAGGAAGTCAAGAAACACCTGGAGTAACAGGCAAATTTGGCCTTGGAGTAAGAATGAAGCAGGGTAAAGGCTAATAGAGATTTGCCAAGAGAATGCACTGGTCATAGCAAACACCCTCTTCCAACAACACAAGAGAAGACTTGATACATGGAAATCACCAGATGGTAAAAACCAAAATCAGAATGATTATGTGCTTGTAGCCAAAGATGGAGAAGTTCTATATAGTCAGCAAAAACAAGACTGGGAGCTGACTGGTGCACACCATGAACTCTGTGCCAAATTCAGACTTAAATTGAAGAAAGTAGGGAAAACCACTAGACCATTCAGATACGACCTAAATCAAATCCCTTATGATTATACAGTGGAAGTGAGAAATAGATTTAAGGGATTAGATCTGTCAGAGTGCCTGAAGAACTATGGATGGAGGTTTGTGACGTTGTACAGGAGGCAGGGATAAAGACCATCCCCAAGGAAAAGAAATACAAAAAGGCAAAATGACTGACGAGGCCTTACAAATAGCTGTGAATAGAAGAGAAGTGAAAGGCAAAGGAGGAAAGGAAAGATATACCCATTTGAATGCAGAGTTCCAAAGAACAGCAAGGAAAGATATGAAAGCCTTCCTCAGTGATCAATGCAACGAAATAAAGGCAAACAATAGAATGGGAAAGACTACAGATCTCCTTAAGAAAATTAGAGATACCAAGGGAACATTTCATTCAAAAATGGGCACAATAAAGGACAGAAATGGTATGGACCTAACAGAAGCAGAAGATATTAAGAGGAGGTGGCAAGAATACACAGAAGAACTATACAAACAAGATCTTCATGACCCAGATAATCACGATGGTATAATCACTCACCTAGAGCCAGACATCCTGGAATGTGAAGTCAAATGGACCTTAGGAAGCATCAATGCAAACAAAGCTAGTGGAGGTGATGGAATTCCAACTGAGCTTTCAAATCTTAAAAGATGATGCTGTGAAAGCGCTGCACTCAATATGCCAGCACATTTGGAAAACTCAGCAATGGCCACAGGACTGGAAAAGATTAGTTTTCATTTCAATCCTAAACAAAGACAATGCCAAAGAATGCTCAAACTGCCACACAATTGCACTCATCTCACACGCTAGCAAAGAAATGCTCAAAATTCTCCAAGCCATGCTTCAACAGTACTTGAACTGTGAACTTCCAGATGTTCAATCTGCGTTTAGAAAAGGCAGAGGAACCAGAGATCAAATAGCCAACATCTGTTGGGTCATCAAAAAAGCAAGAGAGTTTCAGAAAAACATCCACTTCTGCTTTATTGACTATGCCAAGGCCTTTGACTGTGTGGACTGGAACAAACTGTGTAAAATTCTTAAAGAGATGGAAATACCAGACCACCTGACCTGCCTCCTAAGAAATCTGTATGCAGGTTAGGAAACAGCAGTTAGAACTGGACATGGAATAACAGACTGGTTCCAATTTGGGAAAGGAGAATGTCAAGGCTGTATATTGTTCAGTTCAGTTCAGTTTATTTCCATTGCTCAGTTGTGTCCGACTCTTTGTGACCCCATGAATTGCAGCACACCAGGACTCCCTGTCCATCACCATCTCCAGGAGTCCACCCAAACTCAGGTCCATCAAGTCGGTGATGCCATCCAGCCATCTCATCCTCTGTCATCCCCTTCTCCTCCTGCCCCCAATCCGTCCCAGCATCAGAATCTTTTCCAGTGAGTCAACTCTTCACATGAAGTGGCCAAAGTACTGGAGTTTCAGCTTTAGCATCAGCCTTTTCAAAGAATAGCCAGGACTGACCTCATTTAGGATGGACTGGTTGGATCTCCTCGCAGTCCAAGGGACTCTCAAGAGTCCCTTCTTCTCCAACACCACAGTTCAAAAGCATCAATTCTTTGGCGTTCAGCTTTTTTCACAGTCTAACTTTCACATCCATACATGACCACAGGAAAAACCATAGGCTTGACTAGATGGATGTTTGTTGGCAAAGTAATGTCTCTGCTTTTGAATATGCTATCTAGGTTGGTCATAAGTTTCCTTCCAAGGAGTAAACATCTTTTAATTTCATGGCTGCAATCACCATCTGCAGTGATGTTGGAGCCCCCCAAAATAAAGTCAGCCACTGTTTCCACTGTTACCCCATCTATTTGCCATGAAGTGATGGGACCAGATGCTATGATCTTCGTTTTCTGAATGTTGAGCTTTAAGCCAACTTTTTCACTCTTCTCTTTCACTTTCATCAAGAGGCTCTTTAGTTCTTCTTCACTTTCTGCCATAAAGGTGGTGTCATCTGCATATTTGAGGTTATTAATATTTCTCCCAGCAATCTTGATTCCAGCTTGTGCTCCATCCAGTCCAACATTTCTCATGATGTACTCTGCATATAAGTTAAAAAAGCAGGGTAATATTATACAGCCTTGACATACTCCTTTCCCTAATTGGAACCAGTCCATTGTTCCATGTCCAGTTCTAACTGCTGTTTCCTAACCTGCATACAGACTTCTCAGGAGGCAGGTCAGGTGGTCTGGTATTCCCATCTCTTGAAGAATTTTTCAGAGTTTGTTTTGGTCCACACAGTCAAAGGCCTTGGCATAGTCAATAAAGCAGAAGTGGATGTTTTTCCGAAACTCTCTTGCTTTTTCGATGATCCAGCAGATGTTGGCAATTTGATCTCTGGTTCCTCTTCCTTTTCTAAATCCAGATTGGATGTCTGGAAGTTCTTGGTTCATATATTGTTGAAGCCTAGCCTGGAGAATTTTGAGCATTACCTTGCTAACATGTGAAATGAGAGCAGTTGTGGGGTAGTTTGAACATACTTTGGCATTCCCTTTCTTTGAGATTGGAATGAAAACTGACATTTTCCAGTCCTGTGGCCACTGCTGGCATATTGAGCGCAGCACTTTCACAGCATCATCTTTTAGGATTTGAAATAGCTCATCTGGAATTCCATCACCTCCACTAACTTTATCATTTTGCTTCCTAAGGCCCACTTGACTTCGTATTCCAGGATGTCTGGCTCTAGGTATGTGATCATACCATTGTGGTTGTCTGGGTCATTACGATATGTTTCATATAGTTCTTCTGTGTATTCTTGCCACCTCTTCTTAATATCTTCAACTTCTGTTAGGTTCAGTCAGTCAGTGAGTCAGTCATTTCAGTTGCTCAGTCATGTTTGACTCTTTGTGATCCATGAACCACAGCGTGCCAGGCCTCCCTGTCCATCACCAACACCTGGAGTCCACCCAAACCCATGTCCATTGAGTTGGTGATGCCATCCAACCATCTGACCCTCTGTCGTCCCCTTCTCCTCCTGCTTTCGATCTTTCCCAGCATCAGAGTCTTTTCAAATGAGTCAGTTCTTCACATCAAATGGCCAAAATATTGAAGTTTCAGCTTCAACATCAGTCCTTCCAATGAACACCCAGGACTGATCTCCTTTAGGAAGGACTGGTTGGATCTCCTTGCAGTCCAAACTTAGGTTCATACCATTTCTATTCTTCATTGTGTCCATCTTTGCATCAAATGTTCCCTTGGTATCTTTGATTTTCTTGAAGAGATCTCTAGTTTTTCCCATTATTTTGTTTTCCTCTATTTCTTTTCATTGTTCATTTGGGAAGACTTTCTTAACTCTCTTTACTGTTCTTTGGAGCTCTGTGTTCAGATGGGTATATTCTTTCTCCTTTGCTATATGGTAGGTCCTTATTGTCTATCTATTTTATATATAGCAGTTTGCATTAATAGATGCTAAATCCCAAACTCCTAATTTATCTTCCCCACCAGCTTTTCCATTTGAGAAGTATATTTGTTTTCTATGTCTGTTGTTCTATTTAATTTGTATATAAGTTAATTTGTATTTTTTTAAGATTCTACATTTAAGTGGTATCATATGATATTTGGCTTTGTATGGTTGTGTTTGCAATGTGCTGTTGACTCTTTTCCTCCTGAGAGTAGAGTCTGTTTTCCCTTTCCTTTGTTTGAATGGGCCTGTGATTATGAAGACACTGATATTAGTACAGTGTATTTTCCAAAGTCAGGTCACAAAAACAAAACGTAGCTTCCTGCTGGCCTGTTTGTGGTGCTCACTCTTGGACCGTGAGTGCCCTGCCCTGGGAAGCAGAGAGACCATACCAAGTGGTCGTGTGTAGGTGTTCTGTCTGAAAGCCATGTGTGAGATGACAGCTGACAGTGAGCATTCACTTCAGTGTCTCAATAATGCCCTTTCTAGGTGAGTAACTCTTCAGCTTCCCAGGTGGCGCTAGTGGTAAAGTACCTGCCTGTCAGTGCAGGAGACATAAAAGATAGGGTTTGATCCCTGGGTTGGGTAGGTCTCCTGGAGGAGGAAATAGCAACTCGCTCCAGTATTCTTGTCTTTAGCATCCCATGGACAGAGGAGCCTGGCAGGCTACAGTCCATGGTGTTGCCAAGAGTCAGACATGACTTAGCCGACTTAGCACATGTCATTCTTCAGCTGATTTCAGCCTTCAGCTAGTGAATCATCTCCATATTCTTTGCGGAGACTTCAGATCTCGTGGAACAGAGACAAGTCATGGCTCCAAAGCACTGTTCTGGGCAATCATGGCTCTCCCCAACTGAGTCTAAATGCCAGGGCTGATCTGCCCCATCTCATAACTTAAGGACCAAATTATTTTGAAAGAAAGGGAAGGGAAGTAAAAGAGGAGTAAGATTTGGGAGTTGATAAATCATGTTCATATTCTGGTATTGCCATCTTTGACTTCCTGCTAAACCAGACTCACAGTTTCCTCCTCTGTAAAGACTGGATGATGGTGAAGGTAGCTCCCACCTGAGGCTGTTGTGAGTGCTGCACAACATGTCTGTCCTTTCCTTGTCTTATGCTCCCCCTACCCCCCACACCGAACAGATTCACCTGCTGCTAGAAAGCAGGAGGTTTTTATGCATCTTTATATATCTAGTGCTTAGCTCATAGTAAGCATTCCAGAATTTCATATAATTTTCATTTAAAGATCTTCATAAATTTTAAAATGCCATTTGAGTGATGGCTATGACTAATGAATAAAGATTTCTAGCTCTCTGAAATATTCACCTGTTTATTAATATATCTCAGTTCAGTTCAGTTCAGTTCAGTTGCTCAGTCGTATTCGACTCTTTGCAACCCCATTGACCGCAGCACACCTGGCTTCCCTGTCCATCACCAGCTCCCAGAGCTTGCTCAAACTTATGTCCATTGAGCCAATGATGCCATCAAACCATCTTCTCCTCCACTATATATTATATTAATATATATACAATTATATATAAACTTATTTTTGAAAGTCAACATGACTTCTACCATAATTCCTGGCTTATAATAGGTGCTGAATACATATGAATAATCCAATAAAAGGATATAGGGATGGACTAATCAATGAATGAGTAAATGATAAGTAGAGGTTTTATGTAAGAGAGTATTCTGGATCGATTTAATTTTTTAGACTTGGTACAGATGGAAACCCCTGAGAATTTCATGGGAATTAAATGAGGGAACCACTTGGCTAGCCACACAGCAGAAAACTGATGAGCAATTTGCCAGTTCTTCGGTTGAGTGGATGGTTTAGATGTCATATATGGAGGGTTTAGACTCACAACTGTTACATAGTATACAAAAATGGATATGATTATTATACTGTGGTTTGCACAACTGTTTTGCAATATATTACAGGATATAGTCCAAATTTCCAGTCATGGTGTTCCAAGCACTTACCCATCTGGCTTCAACCTGTATCTCCAGCTTCATCTGGCATTTCCAATTCTCTCTCTTTCTCTCTACTTTATATATGGTTGCAAGTTGAACATTTCTCTTTTCTTAGTATTTGTCTTCTGTTTGAAAAGTGGAAATAATAACTTTCCTGAACTTCTCATTGCTGAGACTCAAATGATACAAGATATAACAATCAGTAAATGTAATTTCACCTATTAAAAATTTACTGTTATCTAATTCATGCCATAAACTGCCAAAGGCACTGGGGATAAATAACTTATAACCCCCATGCTCACAGTAAAATCAGGAAAAAAAAAAACCAAAACATTAGAATGGTTATGCCTGATAAAATGTCATTAGCATTGTCAATTTGCATTGTAGATATTGTTGACGCACAGGTTGTTATTGTTGTTTGTATTCAACAAATATTTATTGAGCACACACTATGAGCTAATTTAGTTGCTAATGTTCAGTTCAGTTCAGTTCAGTCTCTTTGTGACCCCATGGACTGCAGCATGCCAGACTTCCCTGTCCATCACCAACTCCTGCAGCTTGCTCAGCCTCATGACCATTGAATCGGTGATGCCATCCAACCATCTCATCCTCAGTCATCCCTTTCTCCTCCTGCGTTCAATCTTGCCCAGCATCAGGGTTTGTTTTTTTTTTTTTTTCCCAGTGAGCCAGTTCTTTCCATCAGGTGGCCAAAGTATTGGAGTTTCAGTTTCAACATCAGTCCTTCCAATGAATATTCAGGACTGATATTGATAAATTTAGGATTAACTGGCTTGATCTCCTTGAAGTCCAGGGGACTCACAAGAGTCTTCTCCAACACCACAGATCAAAAACATCAGTTCTTCAGCACTCACCTTTCCTTATGGTCCAACTCTCACATCCATACTGGAAAAACTGACTTTGACTAGGTGGACCTTTGTCAGTAAAGTGGTGTCTCTGATTTTTAATATTCTGTCTAGGTTTGTCATAGCTTTTCCTCTAAGGAGCAAGCATTTTTTAATTTCATGGCTGCAGTCACCATACGCAATGATTTTGAAGCCCAAGAAAATAAAGGCTGTCACTGTTTCCATCATGTCCCCATCTATTTGCCATGAAGTGATGGGACCATATGACATGATCTTAGTTTTTGAATATTGAGTTTTAAACCAGCTTTTTCATTCTCCTCTTTCACCTTCCTCAAGAGTCTCTTTAGTTCCTCTTCACTTTCTGCCATAAAAGTGGTGTCAACCGCATATCTGAGGTTATTGATATCTCTCCCTGCTATCTTGATTCCAGCTTGTGGTTCATCCAGTCCAGCATTTTGCGTGATGTACTCTGCGTATAAGTTGAAAAAGCAGGGTAACAAGATACAGCCTTAAGGTACTCCTTTCTCAATTCGGAACCAGTCCATTGTTCCATGTCTGATTCTAACTGTTGCTTCTTGACCTACGTACAGATTTCACAGGAGGCAGGTAAGGTGGTCTTATATTCCCATCTCTTTAAGAATTTTCCAGTTTGTTGTGATCCACACAGTCAAGGGCTTTAGCATAGTCAACGAAGCAGAAGTAGATGTTTTCATGGCATTCTCCTGCTTTTTCTAATGCTATGTTGTTAATGCTAACATATTTCAAATGCTGCAGTCTCTGTTTTTCGTAGAACTTATTTATTTTAGTACAGTGAATAGGCAATAAAACTGAAATGAATAAATAATGTTATTACACTTGGAGATAAATGCTATGAAGAAACTTAAGGGAGATGATATAGAGACTTATGGGAGCTGAGGACCAGTTTCTTGTCTTAGGGAAGAAAGGGTTTTTTGAGGAGGAAATTTTGAGAATCAGGGACTTGTAAATAATGAGGAGAGACAGAGAGAATGAGGAGTGATAAGGTCCTGAGGTAGAAATGTTTTAGTGAATTTTACAGGAACAGCATTAATTCCAGTACTCAATAGACTGAGTGGGGTATGTGGTTTGAAATGAAGTTGAAGATCCTGGTAGGATCCTAACCATATAAGA
The DNA here is from genome assembly GCF_016772045.2 of Ovis aries. Classification (NCBI taxonomy): domain Eukaryota; kingdom Metazoa; phylum Chordata; class Mammalia; order Artiodactyla; family Bovidae; genus Ovis; species Ovis aries. The sequence continues at coordinate 107,341,083 of NC_056059.1, forward strand.
CCTTGTGCATATTAATATAGCTTAAATATTGTTTATAGTATGCTTGAATGTTGTTTATTAGAGCTTTGAGTAGGAAAGTGACATGATCTAACTTATGTATTAAGATGAAAATGCAAAGTATATTCAATTTACAATGTGTTAGTATTTCAGGTTCGTTTCCATTATAAGTTGTTACAAGATATTGAATAGAGTTCCTTGTGCTCTATAGCAGGTCCTTGCTGTTTATCTATTTTATACATAGTTGTGTGTATCCACTAATCCCAGAATCCTAACTTATCCTTACATTCTTTTCTTGGTGACCATTATTATTTTTTCCTATGTCTGTGAGTATGATTCTGTTTTGCAAATAAGCTCATCTGTATAATTCCACATATAAGTAATATCATATGATATTTGTCTTTTTCTGTCTGACTTACTTCACTTTAGTATGATAACCTCTAGGTCCATTCATCTTGTTGCAAATGGCATTATTCTGTTCTTTTTTATGTAGAATAATATTCCATTGTGCTATGTACCACATCTCTTTATCCATTCAACCGTTGATGGACATTTAGTTTCTTTTCACACAACATTGTAAGCCAACTATACTTCATTTTTCTGAAAAAGTAAAAATAAATAAATAAAAATGATAAAAAGGAAAGTATAAACAGAAGGGTAGTAAGAACAGAGGACATTGCTGTGTCCAGTGAGAGCTTCAGCTGATGGCGTAATGGTGGAGCTGTTGAAAAGTGGTCAAGTTCACAATGTAGCAACTGGAGAGATTTGTGAATTGATTGAAAATATCTGTATGCAGGTCAGGAAGCAACAGTTAGAACTGGACATGGAACCACAGACTGGTTCCAAATAGGAAAAGGAGTACATCAAGGCTGTATATTGTCACCCTGCTTATTTAACTTATATGCAGAGTACATCATGAGAAACGTTGGGCTGGAAGAAACACAAGCTGGAATCAAGATTGCCGGGAGAAATATCAAGAACCTCAGATATGCAGATGACACCAGCTTTATGGAAGAAAGTGAAGAGGAACTAAAAAGCCTGTTGATGAACGTGAAAGGTGAATAGGTGAAGTCGCTCAGTCGTGTCCGACTCTTTGCAACCCTGTGGACTGTAACCTACTAGGCTTCTCTGTCCATGGGATTCTCCAGGCAAGAATACTGGAGTGGATTGCCATTTCTTTCTCCAGGGATTGAACCCGGGTCTCCCGCATTGGAGGCAGACACTTTAACCTCTGAGCCACCAGGGAAGTCAAGAAGAGAGTGAAAAAGTTGGCTTAAAGCTCAACATTCAGAAAACAAAAATCATGGCATCCGGTCCCATCACTTCATGGCAAATAGATGGGGAAACAGTGAAAACAGTGTCTGACTTTATTTTTTTGGGCTCCAAAATCACTGCAGATGGTGACTGCAGCCATGAAATTAAAAGACACCTACTCCTTGGAAGAAAAGTTCTGACCAACCTAGAGAGCATATTAAAAACAGAGACATTACTTTGCCGACTAAGGTCCGTCTAGTCAAGGCTATGGTTTTTCCTGTGGTCATGTATGGATGTGAGAGTTGGACTGTGAAGAAGGCTGAGTGCCAAAGAATTGATGCTTTTGAGCTGTGGTGTTGGAGAAGACTCTCGAGAGTCCCTTGGATTGCAAGGAGATGCAACCAGTCCATTCTGAAGGAGATCAGCCCTGGGATTTCTTTGGAAGGGCTGATGCTAAAGCTGAAACTCCAGTACTTTGGCCACCTCATGTGAAGAGTTGACTCATTGGAAAAGACTTTGTTGCTGGGAGGGGTTGGGGGCAGGAGGAGAAGGGGATGACTGAGGATAAGATGGCTGGATGGTATCACGGACTCGATGGACATGAATCTGAGTGAACTCCAGGAGTTGGTGATGGACAGGGAGGCCTGGCGTGCTGTAATTCATGGGGTCGAAAAGAGTCAGACATGACTGAGCAACTGAAATGAACTGAACTGAACTGACTGAAGAGTTAAAAAAAAGTAATCAAGATTTTTGGCCTGATCAATGAGTTTTTAGGTAAGTAGTTGGGTATACCAGTCTGGAACTTGGGTGAGAAGTCAAGACGGAAGATATAAATATGTAAGTTATAGGCACATGCATGGTATTTAAAATTATGGGACTGCTCACTTAGGAAGAGTCTGTGGTTAGAGAAGGACCACGGGGAAAGTGTCGAGCTCAGAAAACAAGAGGAGGAGCAGACAGCAAGGGAGTCTGAAGAGAACAGACTGCTTTCTCAGAAGATGGGAGAAAATCAAGAGACCACGGTCTCTGGGCACCGTCCACCTGTTGTGTAGGCAGAGCCACCAGGAGTCCTAGCACAGAAAGAGCCACCTGGCCCCCAGAAACCACCTCCATCTCTGAGCCTTCGGGAGCGTCAGCTTCTCTTTACTGCTGTACTCCACCGAGACCACAGTCAAGGGTCAGGGCAGGTTCCCAGATTCCTGGGCACAGGGTCTTTCTTCACTTACTGGTGGAGAACAATCGTGGAGTGAAGGGGGCAGCCTGCTTGCTTGAGGCCAGATGGGATCAAGGGATGGTGGACAGGTCCTCACTCAGAAGTAGGGAGTGTAGGCTGGCCAGATCCTAGGGCTTGTCCACCAAATGTCTTCCCCACCAACCCCTAAGGCCTTCAGAGCAACACCCATCCATGTCAGTTTTAGCTGAGCCTAGACCAAAGCCAGCCCAAGCCTGGGGGAGGGGATGGGAGTCCAGGTCAGAATGTGAGGTCTTGGTGTGTGATTTAAGGTGCTGCGTGTGGAATCTTGAACTTTAAGTGTAGTTTCTAGTGGAGAAATCAGAGCTCTGATTAATATTTGTAGCATGAAAATGTGATTTCTGTTTTGTTTGTAACTCATCATAGAAACATTGTGGTGGGAGGAGAGGGAATAGTCTGAATACTACTTGGGGAAAAACCAGAGATGTACATCATTAAAATGTTAATGTCTGTGCTAAGTTGCTTTAGTCATGTCTGACTCTTGGTGACACTATGGACTATAACCCCCAAGCCTCCTCTGCCATGTGATTCTCCACAGAAGAATACTGGAGTGAGTTGCCACGCCCTCCTCCAGGGCATCTTCCTGACCGAGAGATTGAACCCACATCTCTTATGTCTCCTTCATTAGAAGGCGGGTTCTTTACCACTAGTGTCACCTGGGAAGCCCAAATGATAACATGCCCCTCAAAAAAAAAAAAAGAAAAAAGAAAGAAAAGAAAAAAGAAAAACAAGAATATGTTTCAAGAAGATGAGCGATCAATCATGTCTTGAGATTCTAGGATGAGGGCTGAATATGAACCATTGGCTCAGCTAGCCTTGGGGTAGTGTTACGCCCAAGTTGTAAAATCTCACAATGACCACCAGGGAGCCGATATCTAATGCAAAAGCAAGAGAGTTTTTATTACCAAGCTCAAGCTGGGGCTCCCACCAATACTGACACAGCAGCTATAGGGAGGAGCCCCGGGTTTTGGATTACATTGCTTATATAGGGAGTATACATGGAAATAAAAAGGATTTCTAGGCAGGGGAATGTCTGATTGGTTACTTTCTTTTGAAAGGTTGTGTGTTGGTTCTTGATTGGTCCCTATTGTCTAGGTAGACCACAAGTTCCTGAGCGTTAAGTCAGGAGATTTTGGTCTGGGGTCTGATTGGCTCGTGGGCGCTGGGGTGAGGTCAGGGGATTTCCAAAGGCTCTCGAATTTCAAAAGGCTCTTTTCCTGGAACCTTACAAAATGGAGTTTTTCTGTTAACAAAATGAAGTAGCTTAGATTCTTCAGTAGCTGGTCACTCTAACAACCACAGTATCATTGTAGTGGTGGGAACAAAAATCCTCACTGAAGGGGACTCAAAATAAAGTAGAAGGTGAGTAAGAGGTAAAAGTGAGGCTAGCCATGTAATTCCAAGGTTCAGGTCATTGGGCCCCTCTTCAGCTGGATTGAAGTCAACAACAACAACAAAAAGTGATGATCAGAAGGAATGATGGAGAGAAAGATGGTGAGCAAGTGTCAAATTATTTAGCGAGTGAAGAAGAATGACTGGACTGTGGTTGATCAGTTCCACAAAAAGATGTACGGGGTGATTAATCTGATGATATGTATTTTAGTGGAGCTCTACTCTATTTTTTTATTTTATTTTATTTTATTTTTTTTTTTACAGAGAGGAGGAATAGTGTCTCAAAGCAGCATGAGAAGCAGGGAGACTATCTCCTCTACATCTGTGCCCTGCAGTACATGGACTGTGGGAGGGAGCAAATAAAGCAGTAACTTTTGTGACCTGCAAGGAAGCTCAAGACAATGGGCAAAAGAGCCCATGAATCAGGGGCAGCCAGGGAGGGCTTCATGGAGGAAGTGATGCTTGAAGTCATCACTGAAGGGTGAATAGGGGATTGTCAGGGAGGTGAGAGGGGAAGGACACTTTATGCAAAGGAAAACGTATGTCTCTCAACTTCAGGGCTGAGAGACAGCAGGTAGTATTTCTAACCATCAGCAGTTAAATCTGTGAAGAATTAACTAAGACAAAACCATACAGAAGGAATGGAATAGATGATATACAACCTCTCAGGTAGGGAAGAGGCCTTTAAACACACTTTGAGGAATGTTCAAATTATAAAGTGTTATTTTTGTATGTCAGTTCAGTGCAGTTGCTCAGTCATGTCCCACTCTTTGTGACCCCGTTGCAGCATGCCATGCTTCCCTGTCCATCACCAACTCCTGGAGCTTGCTCACACTCATATCCATTGAGTCAGTGATGCCATCCATCCATCTCATCTTCTGTCATCCCCTTCTCCTCCTGCCTTCAATCTTTCCCAACATCAGGGTGGTTTCCAATGAGTCATTTCTTCACATCTGGTAGCCAAAGTATTGGAGTTTCAGCTTCAGCATCAGTCCTTCCAATGAATATTCATGACTGATTTCCTTTAGGATGGACTGGTTTGATCTTCTTGCAGTCCCAGGGACTCTCAAGAGCCTTCTCCAACACCACAGTTCAAAAGCATCAATTCTTTGGCACTCAGCTTTCTTTATAGTCCAACTTTCATATCCATACATGACTACTGGAAAAATCATAGTTTTGACTAGTGGACCTTTGTTGGCAAAGTAATGTGTCTGCTTTTTAATATGCTGTCTAGATTGATCATAGCTTTTCTTCCAAGGAGTAAGCGTCTTTTAATTTCATGGCTGCAGTCACCATCTGCAGTAATTTTGGAGCCCAAGAAAATCAAGGGGGAGATATATTAACAATTGCTTGCAAGTAATTATTATGTATCAGACACCTTGACTTCCCTGATAGTTTAACAGGTACAGAATTAGCCTGCAATGCAAGAGACTCATGTTTGATCTCTAGGTTGGGAAGATCCCCTGAAGGAGGAAATAGTAACTGGCTCCAGTATACTTGTCTAGAGAACCCCACGGACAGTGGAGCCTGGAAGGCTACAATCCATGGGCCACAAAGAGTCAGACATGACTGAGCAAATGAGCAGACACTCAGACACACATTAGACAGCTTAAAAATGTAGTCTTACTTCATCCACATGTTAAATCAGTTGATGTGTGTGCTTCTCCTCTTTTAGAAACAAGTTCAGAGAGGTCAAAGAACGTATCTGAAGTCATCTATCTCCCATAGTGGTAGAGAGGGCATTGTGACCTAAGCCTATTGGCTCCAAAATCCATGCTTGGACCACTATATCATGGTGTCTCTCCAGACATGGTCATGAAAACAATATTCATCATTATAATAATACCTCACCTTTATATAAAGCAGGGATCAATGATCTTTTTCAACAAAGTGCCAGATGGCAAGTATTTTAGACACCAGGTCTCTGTTACAGCTACTTAATTCTGCCCTGGTGGTACTAAAGCAGCCATAGGTAAAATGTAAATGAATGAGTTTGGCTGTGTTCCAAACTTTTCTTTATGAAAACAGGTGGCTGCCCAATTTGCCCTGTGGGTTGTAGTTTGCTGACCTGTGATATAATGTTTGCAGTTTCTAATGTTCCTGGGCCATTCATTTATGTAGTTTTCCCAGCTGCTGTGTAAAAAAGGCTTTGTTATTCCATTTTACAGATCAAGTCACCAAGGGGGCACTAGAATCTATCCAGGTCACAGCATCTCAGTCTGATCAATGGAATATTAATTGGTAAATGAGGATAAAGAAAGTCACTCAAGGTTAAGGCACAAGAGTGTTGTACAATTTATAACTATTGTATGAATTTTCTTGACTGTGACAGCTTTAGTAATGTGCACAAATGATATGCTGAAACCCTCAGAGGAGGACTAAATACCTCCATGGGTATTTTATTTCTAAAATATACTTTCTAAATATCCCCAGGACTTTTTGTATTCAAAAGTTGATACTTTGAGAAATAATTAAATCAGTATTAGCCAAATGACTTTTTAGTAGCATAGGTGTTTTGCATAGATTTTTAGACCACAGTCAGTATTTTTAAATATGATGCATAATTATAAGCAAACGATGTAATCCATTAATACAGTAATTCTTGAAAAAAGATCTTATGTGTCTTCCAGCTGCCAGGATCTTGAAGTCAGTTGATAGACAGAGGTTAACAAAAGCATTTTTATTCATGAGAGAATATTCCAGTCACTTCCTCCAAGAATATATCACTATTACTTTGATTTGCACATTTAACACATATAGTAATGCTTTCTCTACGGGTATAAGTTTATGTGGGGGGGGAGGAGTTCTGAGTAAGGAGTGTGGCTATATGACCATAAGTTAAGGATACATAAGGGCCTGATATTTATGGAGAAAGTAGAAAATAAAAATTCTAAGCACCAAAGATAGGAACCAAAAATCCTAGCAATACAGAATTGTGCAGGGTAAGTATAAATGATCTGTCTATTCAAGTCTAAATTGACTTATTTAGGCAGGACTGAAGAGACCTACCCTTTTTAATGTTCATCACCACTGCTTTCCTTCAAGAATCTTATTGCTGTTCAGTGGCTAAGTCATGTCCAACTCTTTGCAACCCCATGGACTGCAGCACACCAGTCTTCCCTGTCCTTCACTATCTCCTAAATTTTTCTCAAATTCAAGTCCGTTGAGTGGGTGATGCTCTCTAACCATCTCATCCTCTGCCAACCTCTTCTTTTGCCTTTGATCTTTCCCAGCATCTACCCTTTTTAATGTTCATATCCACTGCTTTCCTCCAAGATTTACATCATGCTTAATTTATGCTGTTTGCTGCTGCTGCTGCTAAGTCACTTCAGTTGTGTCCGACTGTGTGACCCCATAGATGGCAGCCCACCAGGCTCCCCCATTCCTGGGATTCTCCAGGCAAGAACACTCGACTGGGTTGCCATTTCCTTCTCCATTATGCTGTTTAGGAAGAGACTAAGGCTGAGCACCGAAGAATTGATGCATTTGAACTGTGGTGTTGGAGAAGGCTCTTGAGAGTCCCTTGACTGCAAGGAGATCCAACCAGTCTATTCTGAAGGAGATAAGCCCCGGGATTTCTTTGGAAGGAATGGTGCTAAAGCTGAAACTCCAGTACTTTGGCCACCTCATGTGAAGAGTTGACTCATTGGAAAAGACTCTGATGCTGGGAGGGATTGGGGGCAGGAGGAGAAGGGGCGACAGAGGATGAGATGGCTGGATGGCATCACTGACTCGATGGACATGAGTCTGAGTGAACTCCGGGAGTTGGTGATGGACAGGGAGGCCTGGTGTGCTGTGATTCATGGGGTCGCAAAGAGTCAGACACGACTGAGCTACTGAACTAAAGAAATGTAGAAAAAATTCCATTGAATGTGTTTGTTAGTATCACATGATGCCCATGATGAAAATAAACTCACTCGCACGTGTTTGTTAATGAGTTCCTCCTGGGAGGTATTCTTGGACTTGCAGCTAAAGCTCTAGAGTCTATAACTGTGCTGTCAAGATGGTGGCCACTAGTCACACTGGCTATTGAACACCTGAAAATTAGTACTGAGTGAGATGGGCTGTGGGGCTTCCCTGATGGTCCACTGGTTAAGAGTCCATCTTGCAATACAAGGAACACCAATTCAATCCCTGGTCTGGGAAGATCCCATAAGCCAAGGAGCAACAAACCCATGAGCCACAATTGCTGGGCCTGTGCTCTGAAGTCTGTGCTCTCCAAGAAGAGAAGCAACTGCAAGGAGAAGCCCGTGCATGACATAGAGAAACCCTTGCTCACTACAACATAGAGAGAGCCTGAATGGAACAACAAAGACCCAGCACAACCAAAAATAGCTAACAAAATAAAATTGTTAAAAAAAAAAAAAAAGAATGAGATGAGCTGCAACTATAAAAACCACATTGGATTTTGAAAACTTACCACAAAGAATATAAAATATTTTATTTCAAATTTTTATATTGATTAGGGAATGGTGATATTTTGAGCCAGATTTTTTAAATTCACCTGTTTCTTTTCATTTTTAAATACGATGACTAATAATTTTAAAACCACATGGGTGGCTTGCATTATAATCCTACTGGATGGTTCTGGTCTAGAACAATTGCTGCTTTAGTGGTGATTGTAGTCTTTCCTGGGTAAGGATATTTAACATGTGGGAAAGATGGTGAATATGGCCGTGCATTGCCATAACCAAGCTACTTGTGTCTTTTGAGACAGGACAATGCTTTTTCGGTCTTGTTCTTTTTTTAACTAAAAGACGTCTTCAGCCTAATGAAGATCAAGACAACAGGGCCAGGGGATATGTGTTTGTTTTTTTTTTTTTCTTTTTTTCACCAAAGCTTTCAGGTTTCCTCTTCCTTTCCAAGAAGAAAGCCATTATCATTTGCTTTTCTTTCCAATATACTCATAGGATAACCATACATGCAATTGTGATGATATAACATGCTTTCTAAAAATACTTACTGTACCATATTAAGTAATTCAGTCTTGTCCAACTCTATGAGACACTATGGACAGTAGCCTGCCAGACTCCTCTGTCCATGGGATTCTCCAGGCAAGAATACTGGAGTGGGTAACCATGCCTTCTTCCAGGGGATCTTCCTGACCCAGGGATTGAACCCAAGTCTCTTAAGTCTCCTTCACTGGCAGTTGGGTTCTTTAACACCAGTGCCACGTGGGAAGAAAATACCTACTAAAAGTACTTATAACTGGACAAGGCATTTGACATTCAGGGTCTCAATTATAAGTGAAAACTGTAGACTCCTCTATTAGAAGTCATAACTCCTTAAGACTTCGATGAGGTTTTATGCCTTAGTCTTGCAAACAGTTATGGTGCTTAGTTACTATTTGTTGGATGGATAGATGAATGAATATTGCATATAAACTGAGCTTGCTAAATCTGGGGGTGTGTACAATGGAATGGCCTTGGGGAAAAGGGCGGCGGTTACTCAGCAACCTGCCTGGGAAATTCAAGTTCAAGGGCAAAGCATACCACATCTTCTCAGAAAGCATAAATTTTACTTAATGGTAGGTAATTTAAACTCCATTTTATATCAAAGTAAAAATGGAAATATCATAGGGGAGACTTAAAATTTCATGAATTTTAAAGACAGAACAAATAAGGGACTTCAAAGGAATGCCATCCTCATTGCATACTTTTTCAAGACAAAATTGTCAGCCTCTGACATCTTCGCTCCTCACCCACGGCTGGTTACCATTTAAGCTTTGGTGGAAAAGTTTGCTCAGAAGTGCTCAAAGGGAGATATCACCATCCTTAACAGGGAACCCACTGGCAATAGGTACTGCATGGGGGCCCTGGGTTCCTGCTATGCCACTCCACCCTCCAGGGGACCTATCAAAACTGCAGTGACAATCAATAAGGACCTACTGTACTGCACAGGGAACTCTTCTTAATACTAGGTAATAACCTATATGGGAAAAGAAATGGAAAAAGTATGGAAATATGCATATGTGTAACTGAATCACTTTGCTGTATACCTGAAGCTAACACAACACTGTAAATCGACCATAATTTAAAAAAAGAAAAAAAAAAGAAAAACCAGGATTCTGGGGGAGAATGGATTAATGGGTATTATGGCTGGCTCCTTTGCCGTTTGCATGAAACTATCACAACATTGTTTGTTGATTGGTTATACCCCAATACAGCTTTCCAGATAGCACAAGTAGTAAAGAACCCGCCTGCCAATGCAGGAGACTTAAGGGACATGAGTTTGATTCCTGGGTTGGGAAGATCTTCTGGAGGAGGAAATGGCAACTCACTCCAATATTCATGCCTGGAGAATCTCATAGACAGAGGAACCTGGTGGGCTATAGTCCACAGGGTCACAAAGAGTTGGACATGGCTTAAGCTACTTAGCATGCATGCTTGCATGCACACCCCAATATAAAATTAAAAAAACAAACAAACCATAATACCCCCCAAACAAAAAATAACCCCAGCAGAAACCAAAATCTCCTCCTTAAGGGTGTGGTGAGGTAGAGAGTGATTTCTACCTCTACTGATTGTAGTGAAGACACTAATAATCACCATCAAGTCACAATGTAAAATCCTGAATCTCCAAGATGGACAATTATATTCTCAATATTCTCACATTCTCTTTGAGGGCCTTACTGTTTCCCTTGGTACTTCAAAGCTGCCCTCTGGAGGTCATATTTTCCTTTTATTTCAAGCGTCCTCTTGTGTGTGTCTTGCCTTACAAACCTAGACTCAGCTGGTTGGTTCAGCAAGAGGAAATGTACATTAATTTTCTTCACAGAGTGGTAGCCATGGGTGACTTCAGCTTCAAGAGTTTGTCTGCTTCTTTTCTTTCCCTCACTCCTTCTCTTTCCTTAGGAGGAGAAATTGCCCATCTGACTGGTGAGTTTGGTGGAAGGAGGTAAGCATCCTTGTCCAGCCCACACTCTACATGCATTCTTGCCTGCTCTCCATCATACCCTACAGGTGAGGCCTGGACTGGTATCTGGGTAAGTTTATCTAATTCAGAAAAAAAAAAAAAAAAAAAAAAAGTTAACAAACTCATGTGGCTGCAGATGAGTCTATGTCTTCCAACCCTGGCTTAAAAAACTGTACAGCAGAAGTTGACATAACATTGCAAATAAACTATATTTCAATCTTTATTAAAAACTAACATTATTATATGTTAAATTTTAAAAAAAGAAGCAATAAAGTTGATTATTTGGATATTGATCTGATTCTTGTGTCTTTATTATGTTTGTTCCCAAACTTAGGAGGGAGAGAGGCATTGTTATTGGCAGGCTCTTAAGTGTAGAGTGGACCTTGATTATGGCATCAGATCACATCAGAGTGAACCAAGTATAATGAAGCCAGAAAATTGAGTTTATAACAAACACCTACTTTGCTCCTTCTTGGGATCTTAGGTTACTGCTTTGCTAGCCTCTTTTGTGACAGAGATATCCTTTTTTATCTTTTTTTTTAAATTTATGAACTTATTTATTTTTTAATATAAATTTATTTATTTTAATTGGAGGCTAATTACTTTACAATATTGTATTGGTTTTGCCATACATTGACATGAATCCACCACGGGTGTACATGTGTCCCCCACCCTGAATCCCTCTCCCACCTCCCTCCCCATCCGGAGGTACCATTTCATGCCAATCTGCCAGGGTCCTTCCCCAGTGGATCCAGGGTAATTCGAAGGTGGGGACAGAATCGGCATCCTAGGAAAAAACTTACTTAATTACAGATAGAGAGAGATTAGAAAATTAGCGGAGAAAAAGAGGCTGAATAACTTGGTTTACATGGAATACCAATCACCACCTATGTAGGCCACAGGCGTCTTTCCATTCTCCCGAAGGAGAGGAGGCACTGAGGCCTCTCTGGTCTGATCTTAGAAGCCCAGGCAAAATTAGTAGGCTTGGTGAGTACCCACATACCAGATGGGAATTCGAACAGAAAATAGTAGGAGAGAAAAAGAGGCTGAATAACTTGGTTTAAGTGGGACACCAATAAAATTCCAAGACGAGGAATTTGTACCATTTACATTGGGCCACCGGCACCGCTTGAATATCGGAAGGTGCCCCTCCTTGGGCTCCTTTTGGCGTGGAACTTAAAAGCCGGGGCAAGTAAGTAGATGTGGTGGGCACCCATGCTCCAAATGCGAATTCAGCCAGAAAAACGAAGAGCAAGAAAGAAGCAACATGGGGGAATCAGTCTTTCCAGAAACTGATCCCCTTTCTTTATTTTTTAGGTTTGCTTATATACCTTTTGTTATACATAAGAATGAATACAGAGTCATGCGGGGGTCAGCAGTAATGACCTTTATCAAAATCAGGTGCTTCACATAAATGTATAAAAAAAGGTCTTAGGAGTTTTACATTATCAGGCCATGAGGCCTGTTGACATTTTATGATCCTTTCTTTCTGATAACCAAAAAACTTATTTTTTCCAAGGGTGTTTTTTCTTAAACCAGGCATCACCCTCCAAATAAAGTTGCATTGCTATAGGGTGAGGGTGTAGTGAGTTACAATCAAGAAAGGAATTTATTTAACCCAAGGTTAACATGATTAATCTTAAAGGTTAATACTTATTTCTCCTATATGCTAGTTATATTCATTATAAGGGCAGGGAATATGGAGATTTAGCAGCAAAACATCAGCCCAACAAATGAAAATCCTTTCACCAATGTTCCCCTTAAGATCTATTTAGTCTTAAGATAGTGATAAAGTTACATTTTTGCATAGCAAGGACACAGTGATTTATAAAAAAGTACAGTGATCTATTATAAAAGAGAAAATTCATTAACTCAAAAAGTCTAGTATTGATAACATCAAAAACTACTATATTTCCTTTTATATATTCCAAATACATTGATTAATATATTCCCAGGTGCCTAAGGATATGGAGGCCTGGCGGCAATCATTGACTCAACAATGAGACAAGCCCTATGATAATTAAGACTTTCAAGATACTCCAAACTCTCTGTGCTGTTTATGGTTGAGAGGTTGTCACACAAGCTAGTCTGTCAGCAGAGAGGTTTGATCTGAGACACCCTTGTCACACCCAGGGCAGGGAATTAGCAGCAATTATTCGCACAACAAATGAAAAAGCCTTCACCAATATAATTCCTAACCAACCCACTATACCAATAATTTCTAACTTCCCCAAAGAATCTGCCTTTAGTAAGTCTAAAACATCTCATTCCTCTCATGGTTGGGAGGCTGTAAACAATCACATGTGGCTGGATGAACCTGTACAGGCAGGCTAGATAATCTTCAGAGGAGTTCGTAAGTGGAAACACTCTTGTCACGCCCAGGAATTTTTATTGACTTGGAGCTGTAAGCTAAATCCTTCTCCAAGAGAGGTAATGGGGGTCAGCCCCCCATAAAGTCAGAGGTATAGGTGACAGCATGAAACAGTAAAGTAGATAGACTCTGGTTTTGGGGGTAGATGCTCGGGAACAGGGGGTTTCCTGAGGCTTGATCATGCCTTTGCAAATGCTGAAGCCTCCTTCCTCATGACCTTTGCTATGGGCGGAGTTCCTCACACTGGCTCCCGGGACCAGTCAGAATGGCTGCTATCCAAAAGTCTACAAGCAATAAATGCTGGAAAGGGTGTGGAGAAAAGGGAACTCTCTTACACTGTTGGTGGGAATGAACACTAGTACAGACACTACGGAGAACAGTGTAGAGATTCTTTAAAAAACTGGAAATAGAACTGCCATATGACCCAGCAATCCCACTCCTGGGCATACACACTGAGGAAACCAGAACTGAAAGAGACACGTGTACCCCAATGTTCATCGCAGCACTGTTTATGATATCCTTAAGATTAATAGTTAGAACACAATGTTCCAAGCGGTCTCCACCTCTAGGTCAGATCTAATAGAGACTGGTCTTCATAAGTCAGTATTCTATTTTGGACTTGTCTTTGTCCACACGATTCCCATCAGGGATGAACATTCTTCCTGGAGAAATCATCAACGTGGCAGAAGGAGGTGGGGGAGATCCTTAGGACGATTGCTGCAAGATGGTAGGGGCTTGGACCAAGGCAGAGACAGAGACAGAGACAAATGGCATACGGGTCTTTCTACCTCTTAAAAGATCACCTTGACTCTAACTTGAAATTGTAGTCTTGCTACTGTCCTCATCTTTCTTCTTCACCCACCCACCAAAACAAATCACTGATCAGACAGTGCTTCTCAAGTGTGTAAAGCAAAAAAAAAAAAAAAAAAAGAAAAAAAGAAAAAGAAAAAGAAAAGTTAGCACCAGGAGGACAGGGGGGCAGAATCCAGGGACATACATCTTAAATGGAGTGGCTTGAAGGGAGCCCTACCATCTACCTATTGTAAATCTTAAGGGCCATGAGTATCCGTTTTATTATCTTACAGATCCCCAAATCCTCAGAAGTTAGAAACAATCTCAAAGATTCTTTGCCCATAGATGGAGAGATAAGTGCACACATGAACAGGAACACAGACCTACTGGCTAGCAGCTCTCATCTGATAACAGATGAGGACCATTTTTATGGGAAAGCAGCGTTTAGCAGGTTGCTAGAGACCATCGTCATTGGCTCAGTCACTGTGCAGGAGCCTCACCGGGGGTCTCCCCAAGAGGATGGTTGGGATCACTGAAGGAACAGTATATCGCCTTGTTCCAAACCAAGGTTGCTTTGACTTTCCATCTCTGTTGATAATACTTATAAAAGGAAATAAGGAGAGATCATATTATGCATTAGATAACTCAAATTTCAACTGAGTTTCCATCTTTTTTAACATGGCACTGAAATTCCTTATGCAATTCTTGATGACTGTATCTTTGGATGATTTAACACTTAGCTAAAAGATTTCGTCTAAGTAGGAATGTAGAAAAGTTAAGCAAATGAATGTGGCCAATTTAAATAAATCACTTGAAAATAATCAAAGTTAAAAGATTGATCTCTTTACTGGTACAGTTTGTTCACTTACCAGAAGTTTTTATAAAGTGCAATCATAATTTCTATTTGGCATTATTCTACTTATTGCATAAATGACTGTAGAAACCACCATTGCCTTTAAATCTAAGGATTCAGACAGAAGATTCAAAATGTGTAGTGCTCCAAAGTGAAGTAGCTCAGTCATGTCCAACTCTTTGCAACCCATGGACTGTAGCCCACAAAGCTCTTCTGTCCATGGGACTCTCCAGGCAAGAATATTGGAGTGGGTTGCCATTTCTTTCTCCAGGGGATCTTCCCGACCCAGGGATCGAACCCAGGTCTCCCACATTGCAGGCAGACGCTTTAACCTCTGTACCACCAGGGAAGCGTAGTGCTCCAAATTATAGCATTAAACTAACAGAAGAATACACGCCTTTATCTTTCTTCAAAAATCCCCCCCATGACCCCTTTCTCTTCTTATCTATCACTCCACATTTCCTTATTTTAAAAATTGTCATTCAGTAAAATGGACTTATTTTGGTGCGTGTGTGCTCAGTTGCTCAGTCGTATCTGACTCTTTGAAACCCCAGCAACTATAGGATGCCAGGCTCCTCTGTCCTTGGAATTGTTCAGGCAAGAATACTGGAGTGGGTTGTCATTTTCTACTCCAGGGAAGCTTCCTGATCCAAGGATGGAACCTGTCTCTTGTGACTCCTGGGTTGGCAGGCGGATTTTTCAACACTAGAACCAACTGGGAAGTCCTGTACTTCCCTAGACTCGGTTAATCACCAGAAAATCAGAGTTCAAAACAGTTCTACCACCTGGAAAACTCCTTTGCTACACTTTTATAGTGACACCCTTACCTGACCTTAATATCCAGCAAACATTAATCTGTCCCTTTGTCTAATTATCTAGATTTTTAATAACATAAATTGTGCCCCAAAAGTCTGTTAATGAAATTCTGGAAAAAAAAAAAGGATATAAGCTAGAAACTCACACCAACAAGCTTTTAAAAGAAACAGGCTATTTTTCAAATATTCTATCAGCTTATCTCAACTGGACAGCTAATCTCTCCCAAAGTAACTCCTAGTTCCATTCTAGCTGTATTGGAAAGAGGTCCATTCACTATGTATGATGGACGCTTTAGAGGCCCAGGGCTTTCTTGTCTTGTAGAACCAATTGCAAGAACCTGCCAGATTCATTATTACACAGTTAGGAACTTATCCTAAAATAATTACCATGTTAGCCTTTTATGCAGTCAAAGATTTATACCCAAGGATATTCATGAAAAAAAAAATAAAAAATAGAAAGAACTCACATTTCCAACAAAAGGGCATAAATATGATACTTCTATATAATAATAATACTTTGCAGCTATTAAAGTCTTAAAACTATTACATGGGATTAAATGTGCTCATTGGGGGGTTTCCCAGGTGGTGTTAGTGGTAAAGAATCCACCTGCCAATGCAGAAAACATAAGAGACTTGGGTTTGATCCCTGGATCAGGAAGAGCCCCTGAAGGAGGGCATGGCAGCCCACTCCAGTATTCTTACCTGGAGAACTCCATGGACGGAAGAGCCTGGTGGCTACAGACCAAAGGGTTGCAAAGAGTCAGGCATGACTGAAGCAGCTTAGCACAACTGTGCTCATATGCTCTGAAGTGAAGGATGCATGCAGTTTAATGGAGTAAAAGCAGAGGTGTTGCTTTTCTCTTTCTGACTTACTTCACTCTGTGTGATAGACTCTAGGTCCATCTACATCTCCTCAAGTGATCCAATTCTGTTTTTTTTCTGACTAATATTCCACTGTATATACACACTGCATCTTCTTTAACCATTTGTCTATCGATGTATGCTCAGGTTGTTTCCACGTCCCCGCTGTTGTAAGTAATGCTGCAGTCAACACTGGGCTTCACGTGACTGTTTGAATGATGGTTTTCTCAGTGTATATGCCCAGGAGTGGGGTTGCTGGGTCATATGGTAGTTCTATTTTTAACTTTTTAAGGAACCTCCACACTATTCTCCATAGTGGCTATATCAATTTATATTCCCATTAACAGTGTAGGGGGGGGTGGGTGTCCTTTTCTCCACACTTTCTCCAGCATTTATTGTTTGTATGTTTTTTTTTATTATGGCAAATCTGACTGGTGTTAGCCAATACCTCATTGTAATTTTGATCTGTATTTCTCTATTGCCTATTAACGCATGTATGTGGAGTCTAGGAAAATAGTACAGATGAGCCTAGTTCTAGGGCAGAAATAGAGACAGTGAGAACAGACATGTGGGCACAGTGGGTTGAAGGAACGTGTGGGGTGAATTGGGAGACTAGTTTTTACATAAATACACTACCATGTATAAAACAGATAGCTGGTGGGAACCTGCAGTATAACACAGGAAGCTCAGCTTGGTGCTCTGTGATGAGCTGGATGGTGGGAGGGAGGACCAAGAGGGAAGGAATATATGTGTACATAGAGCAGAGTCACCTCATTGTACAGCAGAAATTAACACAGTATTGTAAAGCAATTATACTCCAATTTAAAAAAAAAAGCAGAGACATTGTGTGTGTGCAAAGTATGGTATTTTTTCAGAGAAGACTTATAAATGAGTAATATTATATTCTTTATAGCACTGTTTTGTTTACAAATATATAATGAGCCACTGTTATCTATTATCAGGTATAAATTAATAACTGCTATTCTGTCATTTCCAGAAAAAAAAACATCTACTTCTACTTTATTGAACAAGCCAAAGCCTTTGATTCCGTGGATCACAATAAACTGTGGAACATTCTGGAAGAGATGGGAATGCCAGACAACCTGACCTGCCTCTTGACAAACCTATATGCAGGTCAGGAAGCAACAGTTAGAGCTGGACATGGAACAACAGACTGGTTCCAAATAGGAAAAGGAGTACGTCAAGGCTGTATATTGTCACCCTGTTTATTTAACTTCTATGCAGAGTACATCATGAGAAATTCTGGGCTGGAAAAAGTACAAGCTGGAATCAAGATTGCCAGAAGAAATATCAATAACCTCAGATATGCAGATGACACCACCCTTATGGCAGAAAGTGAAGAAGAACTGAAAAATCTCTTGATGAAAATGAAAAAGGAGAGTGAAAAATTTGGCTTAAAGCTAAACATTCAGAAAACGAAGATCAGGCATCCGGTCCCATCACTTCATGGGAAATAGATGGGGAAATAGTGGAAACAGCGTCAGACTTTATTTTTGGGGGCTCCAAAATCACTGCAGATGGTAATTGCAGCCATGAAATCAAAAGACACTTACTCTTTGGAAGAAAAGTTATGACCAACCTAGATAGCATATTGAAAAGCAGAGACATTACTTTGCCAACTAAGGTCTGTCTAGTCTAGGCTGTGGTTTTTCCAGTGGTCATATATGGATGTGAGAGATGAACTGTGAAGAAAGCTGAGTACCAAAGAATTGATGCTTTTGAAGTGTGGTGTTGGAGAAGACTCTTGAGAGTCCTTTGGACTGCAAGGAGATCCGACCAGTCCATTCTGAAGGAGATCAACCCTGGGATTTCTTTGGAGGGAACGATGCTGAAGCTGATACTCCAGTACTTTGGTCACCTCATGAAAAGTGTTGACTCATTGGAAAAGACTCTGATGCTGGGAGGGATTCGGGGCAGGAGGAGAAGGGGATGACAGAGGATGAGATGGCTGGATGGCATCACGGACTCGATGGACGTGAGTCTGAGTGAACTCCAGGAGTTGGTGATGGACAGGGAGGCCTGGCATGCTGTGATTCATGGGGTTGCAAATAGTAGGACACGACTGAGCGACTGAACTGGTCTGAACTGAACTGATTGTGTCATTTTTGAGCTGTTACCATGAGTGTGAGATGGTCTTTTTAATGTGCCAACTTGTCTAGTCATCAGCCACCACTTACTCATTTGAACACTGATTTAGATGTTGCTGTGAAGGTATTTCAAAGATATGATTGAAGTCCATAGTCAGTTGACTTTAAGTAAGAGAGATTTCTCCTAGGTTATCTGGGTGAGTCTCACTAAATCAGTTACCAAGTCTTAACGGCAGAGCTGACGCTTCTCTTAAGAACAAATTCTACTTGAAGGGTATTTCTAGCTCCTGTCTGAGAGTTCCAGCCTGCCCTAGCCACTTGTCCTACAGATCTGGGGCTTGCTTACCCAGCCACCACAATCCTATAAGCCAATTCCTTGCCATAAGTCATCTCCTAGTATATATGTCTCCTATTGCTTTTAATTGTCTGACTGAACTCTGACTGATATAATGGGCTAGGAAGTGTGCCAAGGCCTCAATATGTAATCACTTAGGTGTTACACACTATTATTCTCTGGTGTTTGGAGTCCCCCCAGAAGCTGACCCTGAGAAGACAAATCGTTTATTCAAAAGGTGGTCCCAAGAAGTACAAGTAGGGGAGAGAGGGAAAAAGACAAGGAAATAAGGTCAGTATATAAATGATATGCTATCAAGCAAGTTAACCCTGTGGACAGCTGGAGGATGCAGTTGAGGAATTGTGGAATATAGGCTAAATTGATTCAGGGTTATCTCAACCAAAGGGTGAGAATGAATGATGCTTACCCATCAACTCTCCAGCTGTTGTTGGGTAAGGAGGCTCCTGGGGGCATTCACTCTCCTGCACTCAGGACTTGCTTTGCCCTTGAGCTCATGGACTGCTATCTCAGAATAAAGATCTAGAAGGCAGTTGCAATGATGGTCTCTACCTATCTTCTTTAAAGGCAGAGGCTGAACAGCAGTGTTAGGAGGAGAATTAATGGTATCTCTTGAATTTTCCTCATTTTTGCAGATAAGGAAATTGATGCTGGGAGGTTAATTAATTTGTATACAGTAAAATAGCTAATCCCTTTCATGGATCACAACCTTGTCACAAACTTAATGTATTAAAAAGCAGAGACATCACTTTGCTGACAAAGCTTCATGTAGTCAAAGCTATGGTTTTTCCAGTAGCCATGTATGGCAGTGAGATTTGGACCATAAAGAAAGCTGAGCACTGAAGGATTGATGCTTTTGAAGTGTGGTGCTGCAGAAGACTCTTGAGAATCCCTTGGAGTACCAGAAGATCAAACCAGTCAATCCTAAAGGAAGTCAACCCTGAGTATTCACTGGAAGGGCTGATGTTGAAGCTGAAGCTCTAGTACTTTGCCCGCATGATGTGAAGAGCTGACTCATTGGGAAAAAATCCTGATACTGGGAAAGGCTGAGGGCAGGGGAAGGGGATGACAGAGGATGCGATGGTTGAATAGCATCACCAACTCAATGAACATGAGTTTGAGCTGACTCCGGGAGATAGCAAAGGACAGAGGAGTCTGGTGTGCTGGAGTCCATGGAGACACAAAGAGTCAGAGATGACTCAGCCACTACACAACAAAAATAACAAAAATAGCTAATAAGACTCAGCATAGATCTGTCGTCAAAACCCTCTTAAATATTTAGAATATATAACTAATGATAAGAAAAGAAGCCAATGCCAATGATAACATCCGTGGCAACAGCTTGGGCATTAAGGCTCCATTTTGGGGTCACACTGAGTTTTGGGAGTGCAGGAAATGCCTGTTTCCCCCTTCAAATTAACTAAGTTCTTACACTTTTGAGCCTCCAGCTTTTCTCTTCCCTCTAGGTACACAACTTGGGGTGTGCCTTGAGCATCTTAGCAGAGGTGGGAGAAGTTTGCAGTTGGCAGCGTGGGTGTCTGGGTGATGTCTCCCAGTGAGGACCTGAAAAGATGGCTCACTCTGTCTGTTCGCTTACCAGAAGTTTATTTTAAGGCTCAAGGGGGAGGGGATGTATGTATACTTTTGGCTGACTCACACTGCTATATGGCAGACACCAACACAACATTGTAAAGCAATTATCCTCTAGCTAAAAATAAATTTTAAAAAATTGGTGACACTGATTACAGCCAAAAAAAAAAAAAAAGCTTATTTTGCCATTATTTTCTCTAACAGTGAACTCTTCTTCATCATTTTGGTAGCATCTAAGCAAATCCTGCATCACTTCTTGAGACATTTTCAGGACCTTTCTGAGTAATGTGCAAGTGGCTAACTAGAAGGAAAATGTTGAGAAAGTAATTGACATTTATTATTATTATTACAGTGAATAATGCACCTCAAATATTTAGTCTTTTTTAATAACTTGAGTTCTTTATAGGCAGGAAATGAGAGATCAAGGAGCCTGGGTATCTTCTTTAGAACTTGCAGATAACAACTGGCTGAGTTGAGATTCAAACCCATGACATTCATCTTCACTGCAAATATTCCTTCTGTCAAATGACAGATAGTAACTGACCCAAAGGGTTTGATGACTGATGACAAAGTTGTAGAAGAGACATGGAACAATGAAGAAGATGCCAGAAAAGTGAACTGGGTCACTTCCAGAGGAATAATTCAAGCAAAATGTGTTATGAGTTTTCTATTAAGAAGTCTCAGGTACATCTCTGTGGATAAAGAGAAACATAGTGCAGACAAAAGAGAGAAGTGAACAGGATGCATTCAGCCCAAGAATGAGTGTGCAACTAAGCCATGGTGGGGTTTTCAGCTGGTTCCAGGTACTGAGTGTGTGTAGAGCCTTCTTGGTTGTTGGAGGTGTAAATACCAGGTCACATGGTTCTTCCATGAAGTCTTCTCTGATCTCCTATCAGAGTTAGTCTTGTGTTATCTGTGTTCTCAGAACATTCTCCTGTAACTTGCAGCACAATAGTTTCGAGTGAAACTGGGACAAATTTTCTGAGTTAAAATCCAGGCTCTACCTTTTCATAGCTGTGACCTTGCATGACTTAATGAATCCATGCATCATTTTTCTCATATGAAAAACAGATAATAATGGTACTTGCTTCATAGAAATGTTATACAGTTAGAATATATATGTGTATATATACGTACATATATATGCATATGTGTGTATTTGTATGGGCTTCCCAGGTGACATTAGTGGTAAAGAACCTGGCTGCCAATGCAGGAGACATAAGAGAAAAGGGTTTGATCCCTGGGTTGGGAAGATTCCCTGGAGGAGGAAATGGAAACCTACTCTAGAATACTTGCTTGGAGAATCTCCCTGGACAGAGGAGCCTGGCATGCTACAGTCTACAGGGTTGCAGAGTCAGACACAACCAGTGACTTAGCAGGCACATGTATCTGTATCTATGTGTGATAAGTTGCTTCAGTCGTGTCCAAGTCTTTGCGACCCCTGGACTGTATCACGCCAGGCTCTTCTGTCCATGGGATTCGCCAGGCAAGAATACTGGAGTGGGTTGTTATGCCCTTCTCCACGGTGTCTTCCCCACCCAGGGATCAAACCTGCATTGCTGGCAAGAAGATTATATATCTTTATGTATCTATATCTATATATGTATATCTATCTATATCAATCAATAACCTCAGATATACACCTGACACCACCCTTATGGCAGAAAGTGAAGAGGAACTAAAGAGCCTCTTGATGAAAGTGAAAGAGGAGAGTGAAAAAGTTGGCTTAAAGCTCAACATTCAGAAAATGAAGATCATGGCATCCAGTCCCATCACTTCATGGGAAATAGATGGGGAAATAGTGGAAACAGTGTCAGACTTAATTTTGGGGGGCTCCAAAATCACTGCAGATGGTGACTGCAGCCATGAAACCAAAAGACGCTTGCTCCTTGGAAGGAAAGTTATGACCAACCTAGACAGCATATTCAAAAGCAGAGACATTGCTTTGCCATCAAAGGTCCGTCTAGTCAAGGCTATGGTTTTTCCAGTGGCCATGTATGGATGTGAGAGTTGGACTGTGAAGACAGCTGAGCGCCAAAGAATTGATGCTTTTGAACTGTGGTGTTGGAGAAGACTCTTGAGAGTCCCTTGGACTGCAAGGAGATCCAACCAGTCCATTCTAAAGGAGATCAGTCCTGGGTGTTATTTGGAAGGAATGATGCTAAAGCTGAAACTCCAATACTTTGGCCACCTCATGGGAAGAGTTGACTCATTGGAAAAGACTCTGGTGCTGGGAGGGATTGGGGGCAGGAGGAGAAGGGGATGACCGAGGATGAGATGGCTGGCTGGCATCACCGACTCGATGGACATAAGTTTGAGTGAACTCTGGGAGTTGGTGATGGAGAGGGAGGCCTTTCGTGCTCCAATTCATGGGGCTGCAAAGAGTCAGACACAACAGAGGGACTGAAATGAACTGAACTGAACTGATGTATATCTCTACTCTCTGTATCTTGAATTCCTACATCTCTATATCTATATAACTTAAACCTGAGCTTGGCATGATCTTCTAGACCTGTGTGTCTCCAGTTGGGTATAATTTTGTCCATCAGCATACATTTGACAATATCTAGAGAGAATTTTGGTTGTCACACTGGGGGAGGGAATTGCTATCGGCATCTAGTGGGTAGAGGGCAAAGATGCTGCTAAAGTAAACCTCCTGCAATGCACACGACAGCTTCCTCCCCACTCCTTCAACAAAGAATCATTTGGTCCAAGTATTAATGATGCTGAGTTTGAGAGATACTGCTATTACCTGATGGCTCAGCAATGAAGAATCTGCCTGCAATGCAGAATCCTCAGGAGATGCAATTTCCATCCCTGGGTTGGGAAGATCCCCTGGAAGAGGAAATGGCAACTTGCTCCAGTATTCATCCTGGAGAATCCCATGGGCAGAGAAGCCTGGAAGGCTATAGTATACGGGGTCCCAAAGAGTTGGATAGGACTGAGCATGCACACACACATACCCTAGGCTGTGGACTTTGTGTGAACCAAGAGTCTGAGAACCGTATAGATATCTTTATATTCATAATACCTCCTAGCAGGACTTCAGTGATGCTTCTTAAATACATTTTTTGGAACTTAGCTATCAGTTGCCAGAGTGGCTGATTAAGCGGCAAGCCCCAGTGGGAGTAACAATCAACCTGTAATCACTCGCTGAAATGATAGCAAGCACCCAAATCAAGGCAGATGCTGGGCTCCTCCTTTCTGTTTCTGCTCCCCACCACCCCCCGCCCCATGAAACAGCACACCAGGCCAGGTCAGTTGGGTCAGCATAGATGCGAAGTTATCTCACTCAGAGGAGAGCCCAAACAAAAGGCTCCTACAGTTTATGGACCAGGAGATCAGGGAGGAGGTAAAAAAGGGAAGGGCTAAGAGTGGAAAACAGTCAGAGTGGGGAAAAGTGTCTTCAAGCTTCCCCTTCCTTCTCCATGAAGGAGGCTTTGACTGAAGAGCTTGAAAAAAAGAACCATAGTCCAAGGCCTCAGATAAAGACCCATAAGTTAGGGCTCCTGGGCTAAGAATGCAAATGTGCAAAGAGCATCACTGCCCAGAGGGATCTGATTCTTTGGCTGAAACACTCACATTGCACTAACTGTGTCGCACCTCTGGTGTAGGGAGGGTAGATTTCCTCTGTAAGGTCTGCTGGGTAAAACCTTTATAATTGAATTAATTTTTATATTTCCAGCATTATTTGGATACAATTGACAGATAAGAGTTGAGTATATTTAAGGTGTGCAATAAGATATTTGAAATACGCATATATTGTGAAAGAATACCACAAGCAAACTAATTAACATACCCTTTCCCCATATAAGGAATAAGTTTACCCCCTCACCAATTGCACTAGGGACCCCAATAAAGCCTTGCCTGGAAACAAGCAAACAAACTAACGACACATAGCTATCACCTAAATTGGCTCTTTTTCTATGAGATCAATTAAGATCAACTTTTGTAGCAAATTTAAAGTTTTTAATACAGTATGATGAGCAATGGGTATATAGACATTAGATATCCAGACCTGTTCATGCTGCATATCTGAAACCTGATACCCTTTGACCAAGCTTTCCTCATTTTGCCCTGGTAACCACCATTCTACTATCTTCTATAAGTTCGACCTTTGTACATTCCACGTATAAGTGAGATCATGCACTATTTATCTTTTGGCGTCTGGCGTATTTCACTTAGCATCATGTCCTCCATGTTCATCCACACTGTTGCAAATGATAGGTTTTTCCCCCTAGCTGGTCCATCCATAGGGCCCTTACTCATGAAGGAATTAATTAGTGAGTAGAATTATATATCTTCAGGAAAAATAAACCTAACCAAAGTATATATGAATGGGTATATACTTCCACTCAACCATCACAAATGCTAGTAACCAGTACTTGTGGACTTTTAAAGTTATTTTAGATAATAATAAGGAAAAAGCAATCCACATACATTTCTATCATTACTATAAAAATTTTCAGCCAAACACATTTTATGCTTTAATCTGACCTAAGGTAGCATGGGAAATAGATGGGGAAACAGTGGAAACAGTGGCTGACTTTATTTTTTGGGGCTCCAAAGTCACTACAGATGGTGACTGCAGCCATGAAATTAAAAAATGTTTACTCCTTGGAAGGAAAGTTATGACCAACCTAGACAGCATATTCAAAAGCAGAGACACTATTTTGCCAACAAAGGTCCATCTAGTCAAGGCTATGGTTTTTCCAGTAGTCATGTATGGATGTGAGAGTTGGACTGTGAAGAAAGCTGAGCACCGAAGAATTGATGCTTTTGAACTGTAGTGTTGGAGAAGACTCTTGAGAGTCCCTTGGACTGCAAGGAGATCCAACCAGTCCATTGTAAAGGAGATCAGCCCTGGGTGTTCATTGGAAGGACTGGTGCTAAAGCCGAAACTCCAGTACTTTGGCCACCTCATGGGAAGAGTTGACTCATTGGAAAAGACTCTGATGCTGGGGGGCATTGGGGGCAGGAGGAGAAGAGGACGACAGAGAATGAGATGGCTGGATGGTATCACTGACTCGATGGACATGAGTCTGAGTGAACTCCGGGAGTTGGTGATGGAGAGGGAGGCCTTTCGTGCTCCAATTCATGGGGTTGCAGAGTCAGACACAACAAAGCGACTGAACTGAACTGAACTGAAGGTAGCATGGGAGGCCAGTGGAGATTGACCCTAGCAAACAGACCATACATGCCCACTTTTGGTGGGTAACATTTAATTGTTTTGGCTTCCCAAGTAGCTCAGTAGATGAAGAACCTGCCTACCAATGCAAGAGACACATGAGATGTGTGTTCCATCCCTGGGTCAGGAAGACCCCCTGGAGGGGGAAATGGCAACCCACTCCAGTATTCTTGTCTGGAGAATCCCATGGACAGGGGAACATGGCAGGCTGGGGTCTATGGAGTCATGAAGAGTCAGACACGACTGAGTGATTGAGCGTGCACACATACTTAATTGTTTCTTACTAAACTCAAGCCCAGTGAGAATGCTGTGTTAATGTGAGAACACTAAAGTAAAATAAAAATTTTGAGAATAAGAACTTAAACACCCTTTCACAAGAGACAGTCTAGAGTGGAGCTCTGGGGTTAGACTGGCTAAATGTGAGTCTGACATCCACAAGCTGTGTGACTTTGGAAAAGTTACTTGGCTTCTCTGGGCCTATTTTTTCTCATCTATAAAATGTACAGAATAATGATAATGATATCAATAAAATGTGGATGTTTTTGAGGATTCAGTGTGTTAATTTCTGTAGAATTCTTAAGAGAATAACCGGCATAGAGCAAGCCCTATAGGAATCTTTACTGTTTTAAGATTTCTGTAGCATCAAGGAAGACTTCTGGCTATAAGTCACTATCAGACTGAGACCTGAAGCTCAGGAAGTTAGCCTGGCAAAGCAGAGTGATGAACAGGCCGGATAGAGAGTGTGCAGCCCATGCTTAGAACCCGAGGTGAGGAGATATAATGCATAGGTTGACTGCACTTTTCAAGGACACTGTGATGGGAGGAGAAAGCGGGTGATGAATCTCCTGTGTCAGAGGAGGGTTTAGAATTTTACCCTAAATTAGCAGACCATTACCGAAGGAGACTGAGAAGGTCATAATTTCCCGGACTTTCTCACCTGCTCCTGATGCCCCAGGCTCCATCAGTGCAGCAGTGCACTCCCGTTTGGCACGCGCTCTGGTTTCTCTGATATCATTTGCAGCTCCTCTCCTCTGACAAGGCTCAGATTTGTGCCACCGGTTACTTCTGCCCCTAGCTACAAAAATGCGCCTTTTTCCTGTGCTGTTTTTAGGCTGCTGCCCTGGCAATGGAACATGCAGCCCTGGGGCAGGGGAAAATGAACTCTTCCTGAGTTTCTCTGCACTAAAAAATATATGGTACTTCTCTTCTTATATGCAATTCAAAATGCAATTTTATTACCTTGAATTTCTGGGCTAAAAATTACTCTTCTAAAAATAAAGGTCCTTGATGCACAATTCTAGAGTTTTATTTATTTTTATTTATTTATTTACTCTTGTTAAGATATAGTTGACATTTAATACGGTACCTTTAAGGTGTATCTGTCGACTTGATATGTATTAATACTATCATGGTGTCAGCTAACACCTCTATCAAGTCACGTGATTATCATTTCTCTTTTGTGGTCAGGTCAATTAAGACCTAGTCTCTTAGACACTTTGAAGTTTAGAGTGCAATAATATTAACTAAAATCACTATGCAGTATGTTAGATCTTCAGATCTTTTTCATCTTCTAGTTGTAAATTTGTAGCCTTTAAAGACATCCCTCCAACCCCCAGCCCCTGGTGATTACCTTCTGTGTGTTCTCTGTTTCTGTCAATTTGACTTTTTTTGGATTTTACATGTAAGTGATACCTTTCAGAATTTGACACCCTCTGATTTCTCTCATTTAGCACAATGCCCTCAAGGCCTACTACAGAAAAAACATAAGCCAATGGAAAGATATCTAGTGTTCATGGATCTAAAAGTTTATTGACCTTAAATTCCTTCCTCTTCTCTCCTGTCTGCTTTGCTTGTGTCTTGAAGTGAAAAGAGAAAGTTGCTCAGTTAAGTCTGACTCTTGGTGAGACTTGGACAGTAGACTCTTGGTAGACTTGGACTGTGACCCCATGGACAGTCGCCTGCCAGGCTCCTCTGTCCATGAGGTTTCCCCAGAGAAAAATACTGGAGTGGGCTGCCTTTACCTTCTCCAGGGGATCTTCCCAACCCAGGGATTGAACCCAGGTCTCCCGCATTGCAGGTGGATTCTTTACCATCTGAGCCGTTTGTGTCTTAGGCATATGCCTTAACCAATGGAAAAGTCCAGTCAGACTTTAAGGATTCATTTATTTATTTTGGGACAAGTCACATTTAGAAAGAAATAGTACAGATTAACCTATTTGCAAAGCAGAAATAGAGACATAGACCTAGAGAATGAACATGGACATCAAGAGGGAAAGGAGGAATAAGTTGGGAGATGTATATAGACAACTATGTATAAAATAGATACCTAATGAGAACCTACTATGCAGCAGTAGGGGAAAAAAGAAGGGACAGTGTCTTTGTAGGATACAAGTTAACTTTAAAAATGCATTAAAATATACAGGAGGTCCAGACAAATATTTTAAGGACATTTTTAATCCTTAAAATTGGACAAAAGGTAATTGGACACTCCAGGCTCCAATAAAATAGTCTGTGGGTGGTACCTTGCAAAACCAGTGGGAGAATAGTAGCAGAGAGTGTAAAGCAAAGTGAAATACGACTAAGTAATTTAACTTATATGCAGAGTACATCATGAGAAACGCAGGGCTGGAAGAAGCACAAGCTGGAATCAAGATTGCCAGGAGAAATATCAGTAACCTGATATATGCAGATGATACCACCCTTATGGCAGAAAGTGAAGAGGAACTAAAGAGCCTCTTGATGAAAGTGAAAGAGGAGAGTGGAAAAGTTGGCTTAAAGCTCAATATTCAGAAAACTAAGATCAAGGCATCTGGTCCCATCACTTCATGGGAAATAGATGGGGAAACAGTGGAAACAGTGGCTGACTTTATTTTTGGGGGCTCCAAAGTCACTGCAGATGGTGACTGCAGCCATGAAATTAAAAGATTACTCCTTGGAAGGAAAGTTATGACCAACCTAGATAGTATATTGAAAAGCAGAGACTTTGCTTTGCAACAAAGGTCCATCTAGTCAAGGCTATGGTTTTTCCAGTGGTCATGTATGAATGTGAGAATTGGACTATAAAGAAAGCTGAGCACTGAAGAATTGATGCTTTTGAACTGTGGTGTTGGAGAAGACTCTTGAGAGTCCTTTGGACTGCAAGGAGATCCAACTAGTCCATTCTAAAGGAGATCAATCTTGGAAGGACTGTTCATTGGAAGGACTGATGCTAAAGCTGAAACTCCAATATTTTAGCCACCTCATGTGAAGAGTTGACTCACTGGAAAAGACTCTGATGCTGGGAGGGATTGAGGGCAGGAGGAGAAGGGGACGACAGTGGATGAGATGGCTGGATGGCATCACCGATTCGATGGACATGAGTTTGAGTGAACTCCGGGAGTTGGTGATGGACAGGGGGCCTGGTGTGCTGCGATTCATGGGGTAGCAAAGAGTCAGACATGAGTGAGCAACTGAAATGAACTGAACTGAACTGAACATGATAAAGAATATCAGCCAGTGGGCCCCACGTCCATGCAGCTGGCAGTCTCCGCATTCATGCATCCTGACTTCCTGGGTATTGCCACTGATGTCATTCATGGCCAGTCTTTCCACATGTGATCAATGTCCCATCACCAAGTCAAGGTCATTGCTCCAGCCAGTCTCCCTTTTCCCTTCTGCATAGTTAAATGTGTTCTCTAAGCCCATCAGTCCCATCAGCATAGACACCTTCTATTACTATCTCATCTTAAAAATAGATCAAAAATCAAAACAAAACAAAACACCTTCTTGACCTTATTCTCTCTAATAGATACCAGTTCTTTCTTTGCAGTAAAATTACTTGAAAAAAAAAATTGTCTTTACTTTGTAGGTCTGATTCTTTCTCCTCTTTCTCTCTTATGCAGGTTTTGGCCCATCTCTCCTTCCTCCCAATGCATTCAGCACTAAAACTGATCCAGCTATTGATTGGAAAAAAAAAAATTCAAAACCTAAAATTTAAGAGCTAGGTTGTATATGACAAACAAAACTGAGGACTTTAGCCTGGGGCACAGCATCTCACAAAGTTCTGAGAGCTGCTCTTAAGAGGCAAGGAAGGGGACGGGGGACCAGGATATAAGAGTTTTCACAACAAAGAACAGGTAGCCAGAACATCAAAAGATTAGTAGCGGTTTAGTTGCTAAGTCGTGTCCTTCTCTTGCGACCCCGTGGACTGTAGCCCTCAAGGCTCTTCTGTCCATGGGATTTCCAAGGCAAGAATATTTGAGCAGGTTATCACTACTTTCTCCAGGGGATCTTTTGGATCCAGGAATCAAACCTGGGCTCCTGTACTGCAGGCAGATTCGTTACCAACTGAGCTACAAGGGAAGCCCATCAAAAGATTACTGTTAATTAAAGAAAAACAGATATTTCAAGATAACGAATTTAGTGCTTTTCTGTATATGGGAAGATGGAAGAACCTGGGTCCACTGAAATCATTCCTTTGATATATGCCTCGCTTATCTGGGGCCAGTATCCTGGGCTTCTCATAAGTCTCCTCACAATCCACCACTGGGGGTTGTTGCAGCAGCTGACTGCTAAATGGGAGGCATCCGGCCTCCATCCTGAGTTCCCTCAGAGCTCACCATCTGGCGGTTGTAATGTGATGACTTGCTGGCTGCGGCAGGCTTTGTTTACTGACATGGCAGGCAATATTTTTCATTCACACAGCGATCACTTCTCAGTATGCATCCAGTTGACCTCTCAGCACCATTGGACATAGTCAGTCTCCCCCTCTTCCTTGAAAACCTCACCACACATGGCCTCCTATAGCCCTTTCCTGATTTCACCTGTCTCCAGGGGCTGCTCTTCCTCACTGTACTTTGCTGGGGTCTCCTCCCAAATCTGTTGACCCTGCTCATGATTCCAGTCTTGAACTTTGTCCTTCTCTTCCATACTTAGTGCCCTTCTTTCTCTCATCCATTCTGATGGCTTAAATCCCTCTTAGGCGTTTATAGTGATGAATTCTTTAAACTTAACCCCAAATTCTGAACTTACACATCCAACTGTTTACTGGAAATTTCTGCTTGGATGTCAGTGTTGTTGTTGTTCAGTTGCTAAGTCATGTCCGACTCTTGCGATCTCATGGATTACAGCATGCCAGGCTCCTTTGTCCTCCACTGTCTCCTGGAGTTTGCTCAAATTCATGTCCATTGAGTCGGCGATGCTATCTAACCACCTTATCCTTTGCCACCCTCTTCTCTTTTGGCCTTTAATCTTTCCCAGCATCAGAGTCTTTTCTAATGAGTCAAGTCTTTGCATCAGGTGGCCAAAGTATTGGAGCTTCAGCTTCAGTATCAATCCTTCCAATGACTATTCAGGGTTCATTTCCTTTAGGATTGTCAACCCATGCTATCATTGCCACACCAGACCCTTGATCTCTCCTCCATGACTTACAGTTTATCCATCTCAGTTTATGGTAATTCTATCCTTCTGATGCTCAGGCCAATTTTCTTGGAATCATTTAGATTCTTTCTCTCACATCCGAGATTTAAACCATTAGGGAAACCTTTTGATTCTGCCTTTAAAATATACCCCTAGAATCTGTTCCTCCCCTAGTCCAGCCATTTCGAGCCACCATGCCCTCCTGCCAGAAATCTTATAATCACCTCCTAATTGGTCTCCTTGCTTTTTCACTCATTTTATTTCATAGCCGGTCCCCCTACAGGTTGTCCTCAACACTGCACTGCCAGAGTTTTAGTTGCTCAGTCCAACTCTTTGTGACCCCATGGACTGTCCAGCCCTACAAGCTCCTCTGTGCATGCGATTCTCCAGGCAAGAATACTGGAATGGGTTGCCATTTCCTTCTCCAGGGGATCTTCTCTACCCAGGGATGGAACTTGGACCTCTTGCATTGCAGGCAGACCCTTTACTGTCTGAGCCACCAGGAAAAATACACTGCCAGAGGAATGCTGTGAAACATTCCGTCATTCAATGTCGAACGCCCTCCAGTGGCTCCTCTACTTAAACAGAGCAAAAGCCAATGCCTTCACGGTGTCCAAGATTCTAAGTGATCTGACTTCCCTAATACTTTTCTGATCTTACTTTTCTACTATTTTTTACTTCCCTCCTCCAGCCTCCCTGGACGTGATGTTCCCAGACTTTCCAGGCAAGTTTCTATCTTTGCCTTAAGTGTTCCCACTGCTTACAGGCACCTGGTGAAGGTATGCCACATTCCCCTCCCCTCCAAGACTTTTCACAAATGCCAACTCCGAATGACCGTCTTGATCCACCTACTTAAAATGGCATGTCCTGGGGGCTTCCCTGGTGGCTCAGTGATAAAGAATCCACCTGCCAATGCAAAAGGCATAGTTGTTTTCTTTTTGATTTATTTATTATAGTTAGAGCATAACTCCTTTACAATATTGTGATGGCTTTGCCATACATCAGTATGAATTGGCCATAGGTATATAGGTGTCCCCACCATCCTGAATCCCCCTCCAACCTCTCTCCCCACCCTGATCCGGGAAGCTCCCACATGCCAGGAGCAACTAAACTCATGTGCTACAGCCCTTGAGCCTACACTCTAGAGCTCGGGAACCACAACTACTGAAGCCCTCGCACCAAGACCCTGTGCTCCCTAACAAGAGAAGTCACCGCAAAGAGAATCCCGCACACCCCAACTAGAGAGTAGTCCCTGCTCACTGCAACTAGAGAAAAGCTCGTGTGCCAATGAAGATCCAGGGCAGCCAAAACTAAGTAAGTAAATAAATAAATAACGAAGCATTAAGAAATAAAGACTCCTAGGGTAGGCTGAATAAAATCTCCCCCGGGAGTTCTTATTTTTCAGGGAGTTACAAGGAAGTGCTTCTTACACAATGATTCTGCAGCGAAATGTTTGCTGTCTTCCAACACACTTTGCAGCATAGGATGACAAATTCAACAGCTTTTAGCTCATATAAAAGTAATGAGATGATTGGGGAGCACTTTGTACCTGTGAAGTGCTATCCAAATGCTGCATAATAACGACATTCGGAGCCTGGCATCCTTTTAAGGGCAGCTACATTCTCTTCTGTCTCTCCCATCACATTACTCTTGTGAAAAAGGAAACATTAACTATCTACTGAGGAACAGGGTGTGCAGCCTACTGGTTGACCAGATAGAGTGCTTTTTGAGAGGGTGGTGCAAGGCAGCCCCACTCTGTAATATGCAGGCCTGGAAGATTCAGATTCTTTTCTACCAGATTTCATCCTGGTAAAGTTTTTGACATTTTTCCACAACCAAACTGCTTCCAAATAATGTTAATGCAAACTCCATTATCTATAGTCTTTGTTCTTTCTTACATGTATATGAAACTATACATCATTGGGATATCCAAAATGTGTGTTTATTTGTGTGCATGTGTCTACCCACACTGAATGGCTTTTCTATTAATTAGCATACCTCTTTATATAGAGTCGCCATCGTTGGAAGCCTTTGGGGTCTTTAGCAGCTATTTCATTCAGTCCCCTCATTACGAAAGTGAAAAAACTTCCCAGAGCTGTTAAATGACTTGCCTGAAGTTATACAACAAGTTAAAGGCAGTGTTGATGGGTAATCACCAACTGTCTCATCAACCTGAAAACTTTTAAGGTCCTTTCATATCAAGTCTTTTGAAAATGATACAAATTAACTGATTCACAAAACAGAAAGAGACTCAAAGACTTAGAGAACCAGGGATGAAGAGTAGGGGAGAAAGGATACTTAGTGATTTGGGGATTGACAGGTACACACAGCTATATTTAAAAAGGATAACCAACAAGGACCTACTGTACAGAGATGGAACTCTGTTCAACATTATGTAGCAACCTAAATGAAAAAAAAAAAAATTGAAGTAGAATAGATACATGTTTGTGAAAGTGAAAGTCTCTCAGTCCTGTCAGATTCTGCAACCCGATGGATTATGCAGGCCATGGAATTCTCTAGGCCAGAATACTGGAGTGAGTAGCCTTTCCTTTCTCCAGAAGATACATGCATATGTATAACTGAATCACTTTCTTGAACATCTGAAACTAATACAACATTGTTAATCAACTATACCCCAATATAAAATACAAAGTTAAAAAAGAAAAAAATTCTGGCAGGGCAACCTGTCAGAGTCTATTTGAAACAATGATCATGTTAAAATAATAAGTTGGTGGCAGAAATTGGCTTGTGTTCAGATGTAGCCAAATGATGCAGGAGAGGACTGAGCATCCCACGCTCAGTAGACATTGATCACTGGAGTTCTCTTAGGTGGGCACTTTCTAATGTTCTTTTTAACCGTCTCATTATAAAAACTTAACTGTTGTTCTCAGATTGCATATTTGCATACGTTGGCTCCGTAGAATCTTGTTCCTGATTAAAGGGCTTGTTGCTGCCAATTCTCAGGGAAGGCGGCTGCGACTGAAGGCTTGATAATCATTTTTTATGCATCAAGGAAGGCACAAGAAGCTTCAAACCATAATCATTTCTATAAACATAGACAAGCCGTAAATTGTGACTGATACAAATTAAACTATGTTCCTCAGTAATTATATTTTAGAGATTGTGCACCACATACCCAAACACAATTTTAAACTCAGAAAACTGTAATTGCATGTTTAGTGCCTAGCACTCTTTGTAGGTTTCGCTCTGCATGAGTTATTCCAAGGAAATTGATTTCCTGGGCACATCATCAGAAGGTTCATTAGGCCATTGGCACGACTTTTCCTACATTATTATTATTATTCTCATCATGTCAATCATATTGTTTCAGGTGGGGGAGGTAGGTCTTCTAGCCATCATGATGAGGAGCACCCAAATTCTCCTAAATGTCTCTCTAATCTCTTGTCTTTATCATCACTTGTCAATATCAGTGTTGAGCTTTCATATCTTCTTGCTGGGAGACTTTTACCATCTCTGGTTGGTCCCCAGGT
This sequence comes from Ovis aries, assembly GCF_016772045.2. Lineage (NCBI taxonomy): Eukaryota > Metazoa > Chordata > Mammalia > Artiodactyla > Bovidae > Ovis > Ovis aries. Next base: position 107,375,711 of record NC_056059.1, read on the forward strand.
CTCCAGTCTCATCCTCTAAGTGTGCTTGGTCACTTGTGTCTAACTCCTTGTGATGCCGTGGACTGTAGCCCACCAGGCACCTCTGCCCATGGAATTCTTCAGGCAAGAGTCCTGGAGTGGGTTGCCATTTCATACTCCAGGGACTGAACCCGAGTCTCTCCTGTTTTGGCAGGCAGATTCTTTACCACTGCAGCACCTGGGAAGCCTTCCTCCTCTATAGCAGTTTTATAGTAATGTCTACTGACCATGACCTTGAGTAAACAAATTATATCACAGCCACCCTCCCCACCCTCCACCCCCCAACACACACCAGACAAGGCAGTACTTAAAGCTAGTCTTATCATTCTTATGGACATTGAAGCCTTTTTAAAAGTTGGTAAGAGCATCAGGAACTTACACAGAGATGTCTGTGGTAGGTTCTGTGATAGAATCCAAGGATGTATAGCATAGTTTGGGTTTCCTTAAAATCAAACCCCTAGACAAGCGTTAGGAAACTGGGGGTTTATTTGGAAAATGGTCTCAGAAATCAAAAATGAAAAAATGAGAAAGTCAGAAAGAGAAAGGAGGAAAGCAATATGGGGTATAGTAATGATTAGGTTATGGGCTGTGGGCCAGTGGGGCCCAGGCTTGCTGGTAGCACTCTGAGAACTTGGAACCCAAAGCCTGACCTGTGATGGCACTGGGACATTAGTCCCTAAATCTCACCTTCCATGGATTAAGACATTTTCCTGGCAATGTTACCATCACCCTTTTTCCCTACTTCTCTGTAGGTTGCTCCTTTGTTCTCTAAAGAAAATCACCTTGGTTACAGAAAAAGCTCTCAGGCTAAAAGTTACAGACTGGGAGCCATACAATTACAGGTCCTTGACTTGGGAGGCTGCTCCCTGGAGGAAAGCTCATCTTAGAGCTGCAGGTGAGCTCAGGTGGGCTAAGCCTTGTGGGACAGGACACCAGCAGTGTTTGTTACAACAAGGAAACCATATTATTACAGCATCTGTCTTTCAGTCTTTGGTGAGCTCCCGCTCATAACCTACAAGGGAAAAGTTGAGGAAAATTCTCTCCTGATGCTTGACCCCAGTCCTCCCCAGTGAGCTCTTGCTTGGTCATCCTTTTTTGCCAAACACACAGTGAGCTAAGGACCATTTCAGACTTAGCACATAACCTGACCTTAGCTGCCTCAGTGTTGCCTGGCATCATCAACTCCATCTGCTTCACTTTTTTTTAATAAGGTCTCTACTCTCCTCTGCACGACATGCTCTAGCCGTATTGAACAGCTCTATCGCCTAATTGTTTTGTCATCTCTCTTGTTGCTGTTTAGTCACTCAGTCATATCTGAGTCTATTGTGACACCATGGACTATAGCCCACCAGGCTTCTCTGTCCATGGAGATTCTCCAGGAAAGAATACTAGAGTGGGTTCCCGTGCCCTCCTGCAGGGGATCATCCCAACCGAAGGGTTAAACCCAGGTCTCCTGTATTGCAAGCAGATTCTTTACCATCTGAGCCACCAGAGAAGCCCGAGAATACTAGAGTGGGTAACCTATCCCTTCTCCAGGGAGCTTCCCAACCCAGGAATCAAATCAGGGTCTCCTGCGTTGCAGATGGATTCTTTACCAGCTGAGTTACCAGGGAAGCCCCAAACATATCTAGTAATGGTCATTTGGCAAAAGATGTTTTCATACAGTTTGGGGTTAAAGGAAGCCATCCAACAGAACCATGCCATAAACAACACTGATACATGCAGACTTCCAGACTAGAATCCTTCCCAAGCCCACAGCTTCTGCTTGCCTCTGTCTGGTCCAGGACCCTGGCCACAAGGGAAACAATCCCTGAGAGGTTTGATTTTCCAGGTAGGCTGGAAACACATTATAGAGAGCCTTAAATACTGGGCAAAGGCATTTGGATTGCGTTCTGTAGACTAGGATGAGTCATCAGGAAGAATGGCTACTTGTCTTCACGACATGGTCCAAACTCATGAAGAGGTTGTGATGAGCCTTCCGTGAGCTGGCACTTGGTTTTATCTCCTTCTCTGCTTGTAGCACTTGATCAAAACCACTTTCCCTCTTGTTCACACCCACAAACCCACGTACTCCTTGGATGAGCTGGTGACTCACATGTAATTACTTGAACTGCTTTTGCCCTCTCTGGAGAATCTGGCGATTCCAGGTCAACCCTAGAATGGGGTGAGGGATGGAAAGAACACATGGATACAAGAGACATGAAGAAAGTGTTAAAAAGTTGGTGGTGGCTCAGCGGTAAAAAATTCACCAGCAATGCATGAAAGAGATGGGGGTTTGATCCGTGGGTCGGGAAGACCCCCTGAAGAAGGAAATGGCAACCCACTCCAGTATTCTTGCCTGGAGAATCCCTTGGAATGGTAGGCTACAGTCCACAGGGTCTCAGAGAGTTGGATATGAGGGAAACGACTGAGCATGCACGCAAAACACCAAAGAGGCATGTTGGAAACGCTCTCCTCCTGGGGTGCAGATTTTGGGGCTTTGTGATGCACCCCTCTCTTTGCATCCTGAAGCACCCCAACTCAGCACAGGGGGAAACAGGAGGGACTGAAGGGACCCTGGCTCAGCTCTCAGAGGACAGTCCCTGCTGCAAGGCTGTTAGCCGAGCTGGCACTCTCTGTGGAACAGATGAGCTTTTAAAAGATTCAAGTTTGGTTCAAAATTCACAACTCGTGAGTTCCAAATGGTTCTAAATTTGGCTGCCTGCATTTTTTCCCCTGAGCCGTGTGCCACCGAGCAAGACTTGGTGACTTCATCGAGTTAGAAAAACAAAGAGCCGTTACTGCCGCTCAGCAGAAATAAACTTGATGAGGACAAAGGGAGCGCATTGCAAATAAGACAGCAACAGACCCTTAATTTTGTGCATTTTCCACTCAAACAGCTTTCTCTGGCATCAACAACAAAACCGTTCACTGAAAGAACACCGCCAGTTATGGGCTTACTTACAAGCAAAGTGGCACTAAGTGAGTTATCTTTCAGCTTTGTTGAACAAGCAAATTATATAGCAAATTAAATCACATTTTACTGTTCAGTTGGTGTGGTGCAAATTAAGAAGTGCACTTTGATTCAACCTTGCTTCTTCTGTTTATTTCACAGCCTGGATGTTCCAGCATCAATACATGATCATTTAGCAGAGGACGTATGTCAATTTTGTTTTTTGTTGTTGTTGTCATTGTAGAGTTTACAAGTTCATGGAGAGCAGCCCACTCAGAATAGTATTGGTCTGGAACCAAAATGGCATGCTTTATTTGGACAGAATCTTTAGCCTCTGGTTAATTATTTAAGTGAATGATGTCTTCTTCCCTCTGTGTGTCTTCCAAGAAGTCTAACCAAAGACTTCACACACTCAAATGCACTGTTGCTAAGTCTAAAGGATGGCAAAAAGAGTGAATTCCAGGAGACAAGTAACTGATCTCCAGGAAAGGATGCTAGCTGGATTCCTTCTGGTAACTTGGTGGAAGGAAAAGTGACTCTTTCCTGAGTTTGTCAGACATGGGTTGGAGTCGTGACCAACATATGAAGCCATGTGAAACTGGGTCCATTAATTACCTTGCAGTACCATTCCTTAAAGGAAGTTATGGATGTTGCAATTACTTATGTTCCAAAGTTAGTGCAAAGCAAATACTCAGTAAATCCCTTTTCATTTCTCTTATCAGGTCTTAATAATGACTGCTTGAGGTTTCAGAAATACACTTTGACTATCCTTCCTCTTTTCAGAACAAAGTCTGCTTCAGAAGGACAGGGGTAGTTCAGTTGATGTTATTATGACAAACAGAAAAAAAGAAAAAAAAAATAACTGTAATTCCAGGCTTGTCAGCATGAGGCCTAATGACACTCTCTCTATATATTTGCAGTGAAAAGGTCACAAAGGTTAGCCTATATTTTGGCATTTCTGACAAATGGGTCAGCGAAGATGGGAGTGTTAATTTATTTGAATGGATGTGTGGCAATGGTGTTCTGCAAAAAAAACTGCTGTGCCAGGATGCTCTGTCACAAAAATAAGCACGAACTGACAAAACCTCAGACACCCACTAGGTACAGCCATATCCACACGAGCTCTGTAGTCACTCTGATTCTTCTAAGTGTCCCACTTCTGGTGATCGGGGGAGACATTTACCTCTATCCTTGCCATTCTAAGTTTTGCAAACCATTTTCCTAGAGGTCAGTGTATGCTATCGACATGTGAACTTTTTTCTTTACAAAGACATTCTCTAATAGTCCTGAGTTTATCACTCTGTGTGTGTTAGTTGCTCAGTCATGTCCGACTCTTTGCTTTCCCCATGGACTGTAGGCTGCCAGGCTCCTCTGTCCATATAATTCTCCAGGCAAGAATACTGGAGTGGGTTACCATTTCCTTCTCCAGGAGATCGTCCCAACCCAGGGATTGAATCCAGGTCTCCTGCATTGCAGGCAGATTCTTTACTGTCTGAGCCACCAGGGAAGCCCCGGGTTTAGCATTAACTACTGTTAAAGGATGTTGCTTTTTGCTTTCTGTTATTAATGTATTTTATTATCTTATACATCAATTTTTATCAGGAGGAAAGGTAAATAGAAGGAGAGGGAATCACCATTCTGGAGAACTCAAGAATATTATTATTAAGTTGGCTTCCCCTTTCAGCTTTTTTTGTGATAATTTCTGTCTGCTTTTAACACATGAGGAGGTTTAACCAACAATACAGCAGGAACCAGGACTGAAAACCTCAGTATGAAATACTTCAGGAGAAGCAGAGTTTCTCAAGAATTGCATTCATTAACATCTCATATCTCATAATCAGATACCTTGATGGTTTACCCTGACCTTGTCCTGTAATTCTTTCTGCGGAACACTCACCTCAACATGGTTGGGGTGTTGAGAGTAAATTCCATGAAACTCAATAGCCTGTTAATTCAATAACCTTCTCTGTGGCTCCTTGGAGAAAACAAGAATGACTTGGCCTTAGCAACAGGAAGTTTGTTCAATGACAAGGGAAGTTTTGCTTTGTTTCATCCACAGCAGGTATTAAAAAGGCTGAGAGGTCTTAGTTTCTCTGGTTGTGGTTTGAGGTTTTCTTTTGTTTGGTCTTGCATCAATACGATGTCTTTGTGGACATGAGAAGTCATGGACTTTGACTTCTGTACGTTGTTTTTCTAACAAGCACACACCTAGCCATATTGAGCAATATTGACAATGACAAGGAAGAACTCTGATAGCTGGGAAATTCAATATCTGAAAACTGTAGTTACTATTCAGTGAATGCTGAGTCACTTCAGTTGTGTCTGACTCTTTGTGACTCTATGAAACGTAGACCTCCAGTCTCAGTTCATTGGATTCTCCAGGCAAGAATACTGGAGTGGGTTTTTGAGCCCTCCTCCAGGGGATAGTTACTATTACTAATAGCAAATTATTAGAGAGTGAGGATAAGTACCTCAGCTTAAAAATAAGAAAATTGGGGCAAGAGAGGGTAAAACAACAACAACAACAACAACAACAACAACAACAACCAAAGCAAATTAAATAAAAACACACACCACTGAGAGCTGAGAGGCCATTCAGCGACTGCAAGAACAGCTGGAAAGGAAACTCAGAACTTTTGATCCTGGCAGCTTTTCAGTGTGGTCATTGTACCAGTTCCAGATTTCATATATTATTCAGTTTTCTTTAACTCATTTTTGTTTTATTGAATAAATACTGTATGCATGGAGCCCCATGCTCTCACTGGAGGGTATACTACTCTTTGCATTATAGTTAAGAGTACAGGTGGGCTTCCCTGGTGGCTCAGATGGTAAAGAATCTGCCCACAATGCAGGAGACCAGGGTTCGATCCTTGGGTCTGGAAGATCCCCTGGAGAAGGAAATAGCAACCCACTCCAGTATTCCTGCCTGGAGACTTCCATGGACCGGGGAGACTGGCGGACTACCGTCCATGGGGGTAGCAAAGAGTCTGACACGACTGAGTGACTGACACACACACTAGGAGGCCAGGACCTGCACACTATAGCCAGAATGCATTGCTGTTGTTTTAGTTGCTCATTCATGTCTAACTCTTTAAATCCCCAAGAACAGTAGCCCACAGGCTCCTCTGTCCATAGCGTTCTCCAGGCAAGAATACTGAGATGTAGGTTGCTATTCCCTTCTTCAGGGGATCTTACTGAACCAGGGATTGAACCCACGTCTCCTGCATGGCAAGCAGAGTCTTTACTACAGGGCCACCAGGGAAATGCTGGTACCAGAACATAACTGACTTTTCCCATATTCACCTCTCACAGGTTGAATCACAGTAACATGGCTGCAAGACATGGGGTCGCAAAGAGTCAAAAATGATTTAGTGATTGAAAAACAAGAAACAACAGAAAGATGATTCCTCTCCCATCCTCCCTGACCCATACAAGGATTCAGCAAGAAGGCAGACCTCTGCAAACCAGGAAAAGGGCCCTCCCCAGGAGCCAAGTTGACTGGTACCTTGATCTTGGACTTCCCAGCCTTTTGAACTATGAGGAATAACTGGTGTTTTTTTAAGCCACCCAGTCTACGGTATTTTTGTCAGAGCATCCTGAGCTAATGACACTGAGTTTGCCATAATTAACACAGAGGCTACATACAAGGGTTTTAAAGGCTGCTAATGAGCTTATGCTTTGGTATGTTTTCCATTACAAGTCTGTGATATGTCATTTACCATTCCCTTATCTCCAAACCTCTGCTAATGATAGAACTGAAGCTCAGAGAGGTAAAACACGTGGAATCAATGTCCATAGGAATACATGACTGATCTGATCTTTCAGTCCACATCTCCCTGACGCCCAGATGCATATTTGGTGATTAATTTATCCACTTATTCAAACTCTCTATTCCAGCCACATGCCTGCATAAATAAATTTACACATAACTTTTGTTCTTGTATCTCATTATCAAACAGAAGAAAGTAGAGTAACTAAGGAAAGTGATCCCAAGTCCAAGTTTGCCTGGGTCTGAGGGCTTCCCAGGGACCTGAAAACTATTTGCTAAAGCCAGGAAAGTCCCAGAAAAGCTAGATGATAATTAGGAAAATGAGGAGAAATGAGGGAAGTAGAAAGATCTAAATGTCTCAGACCAGAAGGGACTTAGTGTTTTTTATTATATAATGCAGCATAAAATAAATTCTATCTTAAAGGCCTTAAGAAGACTTCACAATATGATCTGTACTATATTCATAAATGAGCATTCATCAAACTCAGAAAGAGGAAATTGTTTCTTTCTCAAGGGGAAAATTCTAATTTATTGCCTTGGATGCTCCATGGATGGAGTGCCAAAGAATTGATGCTTTCACATTGTGGTTCTGGAGAAGACTCCTGAGAGTCCCTTGGACTGCAAGGAGATTAAACCAGTTGATCCTAAAGGAAACCAACCCTGAAAATTCATTGGAGGGACTGATGCTAACCAAAGCTGAAGCTCCAATACTTTGGTTACTTGATGGGAAAAGCTGAAAAAGACCCTGAAACTGAGAAGGATTGAAGGCAAAAGGAGAATGGAATGGCAGAGGATGAGATGGTTAGATAGCATCACTGACTCAACAAACATGAATTTGAGCAAACTCCAAGAGACAGTGGAGGACAGAGGAGCCTGGAATGCCACAGTCTATGGGGTTGCAAAGAGTCAGACATGACTGAGCAACTAAACAACAGCCAACGCTGTTAACAGTGACAGAGGAGGAACTTCGCTTCCTTATTCCAAGTCTGAGTCTACCTGGCAACTCTGAGGAATAAGAATGCAGAAATAGGAGACTTCCCTAGGAGTTCAGAGGTTGAAAATCTCCCTTACAATGCAGGGGACATGGATTAAATCTCTGGTAGGGAACTACGATCCCATGTACCTCGAGGCAACCGTCGCACCGCAACTACTGAGTGTGTGTGCTCTGGAGCCCGAAAACCACAATAAAAGATCTTGTATGCTGCAACTAAGACCTGACATTGACAAAATAAAATAAGCCTGGAAGAATCTTACATACAGAATGCCAAGATGAATGGAATGTGCCATTGCTGAGGAACACTAGAGATTATAAAATGAGAGGAGAGTTGATTAATAACAATATTTCAAGACATTTAAAAAGAATTTCTACTATTCTTCTTTTGTTCAATCCACATTGCTTTTCTAAATCTTATGAGCTTAGTGTTTTAAACATATCCCATCTCAAGAGCAGACTGAGAGATACCAGAATAAAATGAATAATCGTGAAGTAAAATGGTAGGTGGACTTCCCAGGTGGCACTATTAGTAAAGAACCTACCTGCCAATGCAGGAGATGAAGGAGATGTACGTTTGATCCCGGGGTCAGGAAGATCCCCTGGAGAAGGACATGGCAACCCCTCCAGTATTTCCACCTGGAGAGTCCCATGGGCAGAGGAGCCTGGTGGGCTACAGTCCATAGAGTTGCAAAGACTCGAACATGGCTGAAGCGACTTAGCACGCAATGCACGCAAAGTGGTGGGTGCTGAGACAAAATCAGTGTGTATGGAGTCGCCACCATATTCAAAGCTTTGCAGATTGCATAATATGCGGTCTAACACTGATGCTCAAGGAATTAAAGTTGGTCGCAAAAAAACTCTTAATTTTCTTGTATAACAGAGTGTATAAAACAGAAAATGACACAATGGCATGCAAACATAAATTAAGAGTATATCAAAGTCCAGGTCTTGTGTGTGGAAAAAAAAAAAATCACACCACATGTGTATGAGTTTGTGTGTATCTTCTATTGAATGCATATTCTGTTATATAATAAAAATATCACTCAAACTGGCTTGTCCAGTAACGAGGTAAATCATTTCATACAGGAAGCCTAGAAGTTGAGAAGATTCCAGGCTTGAAATCACGGGACTCACTCAGGATGATCTCAGGATTCATCCTGCTCTTATATCTCTTTGGTCCTCAAGTTTGCTTCCAGAAAAGAAACCTTGGGATTGGAAAAACATCAGTTTTATATAAAGGAGTTTCTGGAAAGCCTGCTCAATCTTTACCATAGAAAAAGACATTATATTTTATTCCACTGGCCAGTTAAACAAAGCTGCTCCAGATGGAGACACTATTTCTCTTCCAAGGTTGTTTTTATACAATATCCTTGAAAAGATAATCTGGAACAGAAATACCATTCATGTCTTTGTTCAGAAATGTGAGAAACCCAGGGACAATGCCAGATTCAATAAATTAGATCTTCCTGCACCATGACTTGTGACTCATGTATATTTACTTGTAGAAATCTAATAACCCAATGGCAAGTTCATGTCCTCCAACCCTGTGTAGTGCAACCAATAGGTAGCTTGGTTTCGGTTAGTGATCAGAAACATTTTCCCAGGGCCCTTGAGATGTAGCTATTTAAATTCTTTTTACAAAGACACAAATGAACTTCTTTACAAAACGGAAGCATTACCACAGACACAGAAAACAGATTTGTGGTTACCAAAGGAGGAAGCAGGGGAGGGATATATTAATATATTAATATTAGGAGATTGGGATTAACGTAAACATACTGCTACATCTAAAATAGATAACCAACAGGGAACTATACTCAATAGTTTATAGTAACCTACCAGGGAAAAGAATATGTAAAAGAATATATATACATGTATATATATATATATATATATATATCTCATACATATATATCTATCTTAGCTATAGCCCAGGGAGCTATAACTCAATATATATCATACATATATATATCTATCTAACTATAGCACAGGGAACTATACTCAATAGTTTATAATAACCTACCAAGGAAAAGAATATGTAAAAGCTATATATGTCATACATATATATCTATCTTAATCACTGCGCTATATACTTGAAACTAACACAACATAGTAAATCAACTATACTTCAGTAAAAGAATACGTTTTTCCTTTTTATTTTTTCTGTAAAATGTATTTATTAAAACATTGAAGCATGAATTTAAGATGCTATCCTCAACGTACTGTATTCAAAGAGCTAAAGACTCACCATGATGAATGTGCTGATGCTCGTCTTGGCACACAATTGATGTCTGCTGGATGAATGAATGAACAAATGAATAAAAGGGTGACTAGCTCACAACTGAATCTAATTCGGTGTTTTGCTTCAGACTGAACTTTTTCCAGCTACCTTCATCCATTATATCATGGATTTTAAAATCAATTGATTTTAGTACATTTAGACATTTTAGCAATTTTAAATTTAGTGAATTTAGTAGTTAAGCAAATTGAGTAATGTGATGTTAGCATAAACAAAGCAATGTATAAATGTACACCTGAATTAACTTTAATCTATACTCAGTGGCAGTTAAATTCCTTTGGAACTGGATCAGGAACCAAGAGTACACAGTAGCTGCTTCCACGTCATTTGGTATCAAAATGTATATAAGAGGATCCATTAATCAGCATGAAATATATTAGAAATAAGTTTTCATTGGTGAAATGAGTAGTGTTCAAAATATAAAACTGCCTAGAAAAGCATTAATGTTTTTGCACCAGTGAGGGATGGAATTCCAACAATTTCATGGCCAATCATCTTCATAGTGTCTATATCTAGATTCGCCTTTATTTTATTGGGCTCCAAAATCACTACAGATGATGACTGCAGCCATGAAATTGAAAGATGCCTGTTCCTTGGAAGAAAAGCTATGATAAACCTAGACAGCATAAAAAACAGAGTCATTACTTTACCAACAAAGGTCCATATAGTCAAAGCTATGGTTTTACCAGTACTCAAGTATGGATGTGAGAGTTGGACCATAAAGAAAGCTGAGTGCCAAAGAATTGATGCTTTTGAACTGTGTTGTTGGTCCCTTGAACTACAAGAAAATCAAACCAGTCAATCCTAAAGAAAATCAGTCCTGAATTTTCATTGGAAGGACTGATGCTGAAGCTGAAGCTCCAAAACTTTGGCCACCAACGTGAAGAACTGACTCATTGGAAAAGAATCCTGATGCTGGGAAAGATTGAAGGCAGGAGAAGAAGATGACGACAGAGGATGAGATGGTTGGATGGCATCACCGACTCAATGGACAAGAGTTTGAGCAAGTTCCAGGTGTTGGTGATGAACAGGAAGGCCTGGCGTGCTGCAGTCCATGGAACCGCAGAGTCGGGAACCACTGAGTGACTAAACTGAACTGAACTTGCTTGATCTGGCCAGAGAGATGGCTTAATCCTCTTTCAAATTATTGATGCATTAACCTGCAAAGTGAAAGGTGAAAGAATTAGCTGGTCATTTATATCTGACTCTTTGCGACCGCATGGACTGTAGCCCACCAGGCTACTCTGTCCACGGAATTCTCCAGGCAAGAACACTAAAGTGGGTTGCCATTTCCTTTTCCAGCAGATCTTCCCAGCCCAGGAACTGAACCTATGAATTCTTTATCATTAAGCGACCAGGGAAGCCCACTAATGAATTATTTAATGTTTAAAAGAATTTGACCTAAACTGTTTTTATTATCGCACACTTTATCGTTTTCAGGTTATTAGGAAGAGGATGTATAGCTGACGCTTTTTCTAGCTGCTGAGGGGAGGGGTACTGCTATTTTGAAAATTTAAATATTTAGCAATATTTACCAAAGAATCTCTAGGGCAATCACTAAATGGACCATTTGTAACACATGTATTCAGTCTGTTCCAGTCATTCAAATGACATGTGCCAAAACCTTTCCATGTGCTACTCATCCTGTATTCACAGACTTAGGGAAGACTGCCCTTTAACCATCTTCATGGATATGTTTCTATAATGTTCTGCCATGAACATTCTGTTCACTGCTAGGCACCTGAAGAAAGCTTTCTATTTATTCTCCCAAGTTCCTCTCTCTGGGTTACTTTACTTTTTTGGTCTTTTATAGATGTGCATCCATTCATTTGTTCTCCAAATATTTTAATGCCCAAAATAAGATATAAATACATGTTAGGTAATAGGATAATTGATGACTCCACAGTGATAAATAAGATGTATTTGAGACTCATGCATGTACATACAGACAGAAAGAGAAACAGAGATTGCACTGGAGAGTTTGAGAGAGAGAGAAATTCAGAAAAGTCAATAATTACCCAACAGTTTGCTTGCAAGAGAGTTTACGTCCCTGTTCTCAATCAGAAAAAAAAAAAAAAAATCCCACCTTGAGAAAGTGATTATCCACCTCCACCCCTCAATCTGGCATTGTCCTGAAATTTGTAGAACATGCTAAAGATGACTCAGGAAGCCTCAAGGACTAGCCTATAACTTTAACATACTTGTTCATTATACAGGTGCTGAATCATTTTCCAGTTTTAAAGTTAAGTTCAGCAAACTATTCTTGTTTAGAGAGACACTAAGAGCATAACAAGAGTTTAAAATAGAAACAAAACCAGTCCTGGGGGCCTGATTTCCTCTCTCAGTCTTGTTCTGACTCCTGGGCATCCAAAACTGAGCTGGGGAGGAAGGAAGAAAATACGTGTGGGGATTCCATTGGAGGATGTGGATGCAGGAGTCAGCTTTGTTTCCTTCTCTTTTTTTGTCTGTACTGGGTCTTCGTTGCAGTGTGCACAGGTTTCTCTTATTGAGGAGCATGGTTTCTATTCATCTTATTTTATGTTTTTTACTTGCAAACCAATGTTGATTTTTATTAATTTTTTTAATTTTCAATTGGGGGATATTTACTATATGATATTGTGTTGGTCTCTGTCATATATCAACATAAATGAGCAGCTATAGGTATATGTATGTCCCCTGCCTCTTGAACCTCCCTTCTACCTTCCATTCCAACCTATCCCTCTAGGCTATCACGGAGCACCAGATTTGAGCTCCCTGCTTCATATAGTGAATTTTCACTGGCTAATTTTACATATGGTAATGAATACGTTTCAGTGTACTCTCTCAGTTCATCCCACCCTCTCCTCCCCTTCCCAACACACATCCATAAGTCTGTTCCCTATATCTGCATCTTCACTGATCCTGTACAAATAGGTTCATCAGCTCCACTTTCCTAAATTCCACATATATGTGTTAGTATACAATATCTGTCTTTCTATTGCTGACATTTCACTCTGTGTAATAGGCTCTAGGTTCATCCATGTTACTAAAACTGAGTCAAATGTGTTCCTTTTTTATGGCTGAATAACATTCCATTGTATATATGTGCCACAACTTCTTTATCCGTTCATCTGTTGATGGACATCCAATCAAAAAGTGGGCAGAAGACCTAAACAGACATTTCCCCACGTGTAAGCTCTCTATGTGGCTCTGGGCTTAGTTGTGGCATGTGGAATCTTAGCTCCCTGACCAGGGGTCAAACCCAAATCCTCTGCATTTGAAGGTGGATTTTTGATCACTAGGGCTTCCCAGGTAGCGCTAGTGGTAAGACACCCTCCTGCCAATGCAGGAGACATAAGAGATGTGGGTTCAATCCCTGGGCTGGGAAGATCCCCTGGAGGAGGGCACACAACCCACTCCAGTATTCTTGCCTGGAGAATTCCATGGATAGAGGAGGCTGACTGGCTACAGTCCATGGAGTCACAAAGAGTTGGACATGACTCAGTGACTAGCACTTGCCACCACTGGGCCATGAGAAAGGTCCCCAGGAGCCAGTTTTCATCAAGATCTCCTTGATACATAAGAGTTCAAATGGGTGGCTGGAATTTTTCTGCAGGAGATTCCAAATCTGTCATTCATCTCTTGCTCTTGTGAAATGATGAGAATCTGTGCATTAATTTATTCTACCAATCTTTGCTGAGCACTCAGATGCTCGATTTTATGGCTTTTAGGCTCAACCAATACACTTGAAAAGATCCAATCATACTATTTTTGATTTAAGATGGCAGTCTGAGGGAATATTTACTTCTTTTGCTTATTTTGCAATTTGGTATCAACAGCAACATAAGTTGAGAAATCTGACTTCAATAAAAGGAAATGATCCCTACTCCAAAGTACATCTTATGAAGAATATATGCCCAACATAGAAACATATGGACATGCTGTTACTGACATTAGCTTCCTCAGGCTCTGAGCAGAGTATTGATTTCTTTCAATATTCATGTCACAATCCTGAAATGTTTGCCCAATGAATTTTTTATTAGATTAATGAGATGGAGAATCAGGAAACCAAAGGAGAAATCAGGCTTCCTAGATGGCACTAGTGGTAAAGAACCCACCTGCCAATGTAGGAGAGAAGGCAATGGCACCCGACTCCAGTGTTCTTGCCTGGGAAATCCCATGGATGGAGGAACCTGGTAGGCTGCAGTCCATGGGGTCACTAGGAGTTGGACAGGACTGAGCGAATTCACTTTCACTTCTCACTTTTATGCATTGGAGGAGGAAATGGCAACCCACTCCTGTGTTCTTGCCTGGAGAATCCCAGGGATGGGGGAGCCTGGTGGGTGCCATCTATGGGGTTGCACAGAGTCGGACACCACTGAAGCGACTTAGCAACAGCAGCAGCAGCCAGTGTAGGAGACTCGGGAGACTCGGGTTTGATCCCTGGGTCAGGAAGAACCCCTGGAGGAGGAAATGGCAACCCCCTCCAGTATTTTTGCCTGGAGAATCTCATGGATGGAGGAGCTTGGCAGGCTAAAGTGCATAGAATCACAAAGAGTCAGACACAACTGAAGTGACTTAGCAAATGAAAAATAGGCTTCCAGGATGGGTCATCAGGTAAAGAATCCAACTCCAATGCTGGAGATACAGAAGATGTGGATTTGAGCCCTGGGTTGGGAAGGTCTCCTGGAGAAGAAAATGGCAACCTATGCCAAAATTCTTGCTTGAAAAATCCCATGGACAGAGGAGCCTCGTGGGCTATATTACAAAGGGTTGCAAAGAGTCAGATACAACTGAGCGCCTCTACCATACTTTATTTTGGTCTCCCCAGGTGGTGCTAGGACTAAAAATTCCTCCTGCCAAAGCAGGAGACAAAAGAGAGGCAAGTTTGATCACTGGACTGGGGAGATTCCCTAGAGGAAGACATGGTACCCCACTTCACTATTCTTGCCTGAAAAATTCTATGGGGAGAGGAGCCACTGAGCACAAAGGAGAAATGGGAAAAAAAAGTAATTGAAATTGAATCTCATTACATTGGTCTATAAGAAAGATGCTTTGGAAGGTGGAAAACAGACCTATACCCACATCCAAACACATAGACTGCCATACACCCACACACATACATCCACATACACAAATTCACATCATTATTATTTAAGACCTCCAAGTGTAGATGAGTTACTGACTGTCTAGTACACACTCATGTTTATTTAAAGCTCTCTTTCTCACTCTCTTTCTCTTTTGACCTCTCCACTAGGCTTGTGGGATCTTAGTTCCCTGACCAGGGATTGAACCCATGCCCTTGGCAGTGAGCGCAGAGTCTTAACCACTAGATCACCAGAGAATTTTCAAAACTCTTGAGCTAACAATGGTTTTATACGCTTAAATGATTAACAAAAAGAGAATATTGCTATGGTCTGACTGTTGGTGATCCCCCCACTCTCAGTTCTGATGTTGAAATCCTAATGGCGCCTTTAGGATATGCTTAAGTCGTGAATGTAGAGATTAGTGGATGGGAGTAGGGCTCTTGTGAAAGAGGCTGCTCAGAGTTCCCTAGTTTTTGCCATCATGTATGGTCACAAGGAGAAGTCTGGGACCAGGTAGAAGGATCCTGGTCCATCGCGCTGGCTCTCTGATCTCAGACTTCCAGCCTCCAGATTCTGAGAAATAATGTACGTTGTTTATAAGCCTCTTAGTTTATTGTATTTTGTTATGGCAGCCCCAAAGGACTAAAACAAATACGAGACACTATTTGTTGCTGTTCAATTGCTTAGTCGTGTCCTAAGTCGTGGCTTGTAAAAGTCAATGCTATTCTGATTATTATGTTCAATACTAATAATATGTGGTTTATTTCACCACAGAACCACCCTCTGCGGCACAGACATAAGAGCTGTTTTTGTTGTTGTTCAGTCACCAAGTCCCGACCTACTCTTTGTGACTCCATGGACTGCAGCATGCCAGGGAAGCTGTTCTTCACTATCTTCTGGAGTTTGTTCAAAATCATGTCCACTGAGTTAGTGATCCTATACAACCATCTCATTCCCTGCCTCCTCCTTCCCCTGTTGTCTACAGTCTTTCCCAATATCAGGGTCTTTTCCAATGAGTTGGCTCTTTACATCAGATGGCCAAAGTATTGGAGCTTCAGCTTCAGCAACAGTCTTTCCAATGAATATTCAGGATAGATTTCCTTTAGGATGGACTAGTTTGATCTCCTTGCAGTCCAAGGGACTCTCAGGTGTCTTCTCCAGCACCACAATTTGAAAGCACTAATTCTTCGGTGCTTAGCTTTCTTTATGGTCAAGTTTCATATCTGTACATGATGATTGGAAAAACCATAGCTTTGACTATATAGTCGGCATGGCTCATAGCTTCATTGAGTTATGCAAGCCTCTTTGCCACAAGGCTGTGATCCATGAAGGGGGAGACAGACTGCTTGTATCCCAGAAAGCCTAAAATGTTTACTATCTCTATCTTAAAATGGCTAACTCCTAACCAATTAGCAAAGGAATATGGATGGAGATAAGTTTGGACTTGGAGAAGGCAATGGCACCCCACTCCAGTACTTTTGCCTGGAAAATCCCATGGACGGAGGAGCCTGGTGGGCTGCAGTCCATGGGGTCGCTAGAGTCTGACACACGCTACTGAGCGACTTCACGTTCACTTTTCACTTTCATGCAGTGGAGAAGGAAATGGCAACCCACTCCAGTGTTCTTGCCCGGAGAATCCCAGGGATGGGGAAGCCTGGTGGGAGGCCATCTATTGGGTCGCACAGGGTTGGACATGACTGAAGCGACTTAACAGCAACAGCAACAAGTTCGGACTAAATAAAAGGAAAAGGAGCAATGATTGTGAATTCTTAAAACAAAAACTTGTAATTAGGGAATTTTTATTGGAAGAATGAATATGACTAGGAACTCAAATAGGCTTAAGGAAATCATCTAAAACGAAGTGGAAAATGTCATGTTAAATATTAGTAGAACCATTATAGACAATGAACTTAGAGCAAAGATTAGCATGTACATAATTATAGTAATATTATTAAGCACAATTTTATATTTACTAATTCATAGAGTTAATACTAATATGTTATTTTATTAATATAATATTATATTTTATAATATCATCAGATGAGAGAAACTGAAGTTAAAAAGTTTTCCAAGGTCATATGTTCAGTAAGTAGGGAAGCATGGGTGTGACCTCATTTCTTGAATCACTCTGGGATACTGCTTTAGGACAACAAAACTATTCAAATATAGACCAGAATGAAAAATCTATTTTAAATGAAAGGTTATAATCTACACATTGGAAAGGACTCCAGTATCCTAGAATTTGATTAGGGGATATTGTGTAAACAGAAAGATTGTGTAGCTCAAAAGTTCAGATCATCTGGATGACCTCAATCTTTTCAACAACTTTTAAACCAGTAGGCTAGGTAGACTGAGTATACAAATGAAGACAGGAGATTGTAACCTCATCATTTTTCAAGTATGAAGGCAACAGACTGCAATCTCAATCAGAAGAAAAAGCCTGGAATATAATACCTGTTTCTCCTTGTTGAAAAATACTTGATGGTAAGAACTGGTCCATCAAGAGACATGTTACAATGAAGAACTCTCCAAAGAAGACCACATGGTCTGGTAGTGAAATCAAATTAATCTGAATAGAAAACTCTTCCTGGACAAAGTGAGAACGCTGAATATAAGAAGACATGTAAATAGTTTAGACTTCATTAATGCAAAATTAACACAGATAATTAACACAGATAACACAAAATCAGAAGATTTTGTCCTTATAAGGGGTAGGAGAAATTTTATGTTAAAACAGTAAAAATACCATATCTGTTTGCTAGGGCTTCTGTAACAACATATCACACACTATTTGGCCTGAACAGTAGAAATTTATTTTCTCACAGTTCCAGAGGCTGGAAGTTCAAGATTAAGGTGTTGGCAGGTTTGAGTTCTTCTGAGGCCTCTCTCCTGGGCTTACAGATGGCAACCTTCTCACTGTGTTTTCACTTGGTGTCTTCTCTATATATGTATTCCCCCTGGTGTGATCAAATTTCCTCTTCTTAGAAAGACACAGTAAACTTGAATTAGGGCCTACCATAAAGGCTTCATTTGAAAGTAATCACCTCTGTAAGAGCCTTTTCTCCAAATATCATCATATTCTGAGGTACTAGGGGTTAGGGTTTCAATGTATGAATTTTAATTGTTGACACAATTTAGCCCATAACAAACTCTATTTTTTAGAATATGTATTCTAATATATGTATAGTATATAATGTGTATTTGATATTATGCACATAGCATAATTTATGATATGTGTGTGTACATGTGGAGGGAGGGCTTCCCAGGTGGCTCAGTGGTAAAGAATCCTCCTGCTAATGCAGGAAATTCAGGAGATGCAGATTCAAATCCCTGGATTGGCAAGATCCCCTGGAGGAGAAAATGGCAACCTATTCTAGTACTCTTGCCTGGAAAATCCCATAGACAGAGGAACCTGGTGGGCTGCAGCCGGTGGGGTTATAAAGAACAGGATACAATTAGGCAACTGAGTACACACACACAGGTGTATTTAAAAGTGTAATGTTCTAAGAACTATAAATACTTATTATGCAAAAAATCTTTCTGAAATATAAGAATTCCTTTAGCTTCTTGAATTTATTTAAATCTACTCAATACAGATACATTTAAAATAAAAATTTTTATTAGACTATTACGAGGTGATATATGTACATTTTTTATAAAATAAAATTTTATAAAATTTTGATTTATAACAAAATTGTTTCTACAAATAAGTAGAGAGAGAAGTACAATGATATTCAGTACTAGTTGATAGAAATTACTTTTGAGATTTTCATATGTGTATTAACTGAGATGTGTCTTGTTTGTCACTTCTATAGCATTTGCTTGAATTTTTATTCTGAGGAATATGGCATTACAACAAAAGCGATGAAGTTAATTA
The DNA here is from genome assembly GCF_016772045.2 of Ovis aries. NCBI lineage: Eukaryota > Metazoa > Chordata > Mammalia > Artiodactyla > Bovidae > Ovis > Ovis aries. Next base: position 107,394,666 of record NC_056059.1, read on the forward strand.
GGAATAATTAGAACATCCTAAGAGGTATATTAAGGGCATAACCTATTGAGAAAGCAAAAATAAAGAAATAACTGTTTTCCTTGGAAAATCAGGAGGGCTTATTTGTGGAAATTAATTCAATTGGATTTTAAAGACTGAGTATGAATTGTCCACATAAACAAGAAAGGATGAAATCAAGCTAAATAATGCCACTTTTCTAGGCAAAAAGAAATCTTGGAGATTCATGCTTTTCAGGATATGGGTGACCTGTTAAGCGATAGTATAAGATGATAGTAGAAAGCTTGAAAATTCTATCTTAATGAGTTTAAATTTTCAAATGATCATAATGGAAACCTCAATGAAGACAGGTTTTAAAGATAGGGATGCCAATTTTTTAAAAAATAATGGACCAGCATGCTTGGGGCTGGTGCATGGGGATGACCCAGAGAGATGGTTCATGTTTATGTAAGAATTAAAGATTTTAAAATTAAAAAAATAAAAACTAAAAAAAAAAATAATGGACCAGATAATAACTATTTTAAGTCTCCCTTTAATCTCCATTTCAGTTACTTAATTCTGCCACTGTAGCATGTAACAGATACAGACTTCACTGAAATAAATAGGTTTGGCTGTGTCATCAGAAACTCTCATCAAACTAAAAGCCACAGCAGTGTCATTAGTCTTGGGATCATAGTTTGTCAAGGACTGGGGGCCAAGAAAGGGGTGACATAGTTAAATTGTGTTTTAAATATGTTATGCTGGAAACCAGCGAGGAGGACAAATTCAAGGAGAAACTGGAGGTTCCAAATGTAGAAGATAGTTCAGTTAATTTCTGTTCATTCAGTCCTGTCTGAATCTTTGGAACCCCATGGACTACAGCACACCATGCTTCTGTGTCAACCACCAACTCAGGGAGACTGCTCAAACTCGCGTCCATTGAGTTGGTGATGCCATCCAACCATCTCATCCTCTGTCACCCTCTTCTCCTCCCGCCTTCAATCTTTCCCAGCATCAGGGTCTTTTCCAATGAGTCAGTTCTTCTCATCAGGTGGCCAAGTATTGGAACTTCAGCTTCAGCATCAGTCCTTCCAATGAATATTCAGGACTGATTTCCTTTCAAATGGACTGGTTAGATCTCCTTGAACTCCAAGGGACTCTCAAGAGTCTTCTCCAACACCACAGTTCAAAATCATCAATTCTTTGGCACTCAGCATTCTTTATGGTCCAACTCTCACATCCATACATTTCTACTGGAAAAATCATAGCTTTGACTTCATGGACCTTTGTTGGAAAAGTAATGTCTCTGCTTTTTAATATGCTGTCTAGGTTGGCCATAGCTTTTCTTCCAAGGAGGAAGTGTCTTTTAAACTCATGGCTGCTGTCACCATCTGCAGTGATTTTGGACCCCAAGAAAACAGTCTGTCATTGTTTCCATTGTTTCCCCATCTCTTTGCCATGAAACGATGGGACCAGATGCCATGATATTCATTTGTTCAATGTTGAGTTTTAAGCCAGTTTTTTCAGTCTCTTCTTTCAACTGCATTAAGAGGCTCTTTAGTTCTTCACTTTCTGTATAAGGGTGATGTCTGTCACTTGCATATCTGAGGTTATTGATATTTCTCCCACCAATCTAGATTCCAGCTTGCGTTTCATCCAGTCTGGCATTTCTCATGATGTACTCTGCACTGGGCTTCCCTGGTGGCTCAGCTGGTGAAGAATCCGCCTGCAGTGTGGGAGACCTGGGTTCAATCCCTGGGTTGGGAAGATCTCCTGGAGAAAGGAAAGACTACTCATGCCAGTACTGGGGCCTGGAGAATTGCATGGACTATTTAGTCCATGGAGTTGCAAAGAGTCGGACATGGCTGAGCGATTTGCACTTCATTCTGCCTAGAAGTTGAACAAGCAGGGTCACAATATACAGCCTTGACTTACTCCTTTCCTAATGTGGAACCAGTCCATTGATCCATGTCCTGTTCTAACTATTGCTTCCTGACCTGCATGCAGATTTCTCAGGAGACAGGTAAGGTGGTCTGTTATTTCCATCTCTTTAAGAATTTTCCATAGTTTATTGTGATCCACATAGTCAAAGGCTTAAGCATAGTGAATTAAACAGAAGTAGATGTTTCTATGGAACTCTTTTGCTTTTTTTGTGATCCAACAAATGTTAGCAATTTGATCTCTGGTTCCTCTGCCTTTTCTAAATCCAGCTTGAACATCTGGAAGTTCACGGTTCAAGTACTGTTGAAGCCTGTCTTGGAGAATTTTGAGCATTACTTTGATACCATGTGAAATGAGTGCAATTGTGTGGTAGTTCTAGCATTCTTTGGCATTGCCTTTCTTTGGGATTGGAATGAAAACTGACCTTTTCCAGTCCTGTGGCCACTGATGAGTTTTCCAAATTTGCTGACATATTCAGTGCAGCACTTTCACAGCATCGTCTTTTAGGATTTGAAATAGCTCAGCTGGAATTCCATCACCTCCACTAGTTTTGTTCATAGTGATGATTCTTTAGGCCCACTTGACTTCACATTCCAGAATGTCTGGCTCTAGGTGAGTGATCACACCATCATGGTTATCTGGGTCATTAAGATCTTTTTTGTATAGCTCTTCTGTATATTCTTGCCACTTCTCTGAATATCTTCTGTTCCTGTTAGTTCCATACCATTTTTGTCCTTTATTGTGCCCATCTTTGCATGAAATGTTCCCTTGGTATTTCTAATTTTCTTGAGGAGATCTCTAGTATTTCCCATTCTGTTGTTTTCCTCTATCTCTTTGTGCCAATCACTTAAAAAATCTTTCTTATCTCTCCTTGCTATTCTTTGGAACTCTGCATTCAAATGGGTATATCTTTCCTTTTCTCCTTTGCCTTTGCTTCTCTTCTTTTCTCAGCTCTTTGCAATTTGGTAGGACCATATATTAATATATATCCCCATTCAAGTTCTCAGCCTAGATCATTGCCATATAAAAATGTATTTGTCTCCCTGCTTAGACTTGAGGTCTACCAGGTCATGTAGTGTACCACATTCATCATTGTTATCTCAGTGTACTCTTATTTGGGGGGATGTGCTTGAAAGCTGCTCATGAATATTTATATATTTAATTAACAAGTAAATGAATGAGTAAATTGATTACTGATTGGATAAGTAGAGAAGAGGGCAAGACATTTTGTAGCTCAGTAGTGGTATCTCACTTTTATCATTTTAGTCATTTCAAAGTACCACTTATACTTATGTAACACTTTTATTTAAATTGTTCTCTTTTGAACAATTCTAGATTATTTAATTTAAAGCAAATTTTAACATACTATAATACCTAGAAAACCAATATTGCTTGCTGTACTTGGAAAACAAAAATGTACATATAGATATGAAACGTCTCATACACTCTTAAATTAATCATCTGTATTGTCATCTCAAAATATATTTTAGGATATATGCATTCGAGTTTTATTACTACTAGTTAACTTTTTATTAGTATTTTATATGAGTATAGCTGATTAACAGTGTGATAGTTTCAAGTGCACAGGGAAGCAACACAGTCATACGTATACTCATGTCAATAATATTGATCTACTACAATACTTTTGCTTTCAGTTCAGTTCAGTTCAGTTCAGTTCAGTTCAGTCGCTCAGCTGTGTCTGACTCTTTCTGACCCCATGAATTGCAGCATGCCAGGCCTCCCTGTACAACACCATCTTCCGGAGTTCACTCAGACTCATGTCCATCTAGTCAGTGATGCCATCCAGCCATCTCATCCTCTGTCGTCCCCTTCTCCTCCTGCCCCCAATCCTTCGCAGCATCAGAGTCTTTTCCAGTGAGTCAACTCTGCATGAGGTGGCCAAAGTACTGGAGTTTCAGCTTTAGCATCATTCCCTCCAAAGAAATCCCATGGCTGATCTCCTTCAGAATGGATTGGTTGGATCTCCTTGCAGTCCAAGGGATCCTCAAGAGTCTTCTCCAACACCACAGTTCAAAAGCATCAATTCTTTGATGCTCAGCTTTCTTCACAGTCTAACTCTCGCATCCATACATGACCACTGGAAAACCATAGCCTTGACTAGACAGACCTTTGTTGGCAAAGTAATGTCTCTGCTTTTCAATATGCTGGCTAGGTTGGTCATAACTTTCCTTCCAAGGACTAAGCGTCTTTTAATTTGATGGCTGCAGTCACCATCTGCAGTTATTTTGGAGCCCCCCCAAAACAAAAGTCTGACACTGTTTCCCCATTTATTTCCCAGTGATGGGACCAGATGGCATGATCTTCGATTTCTGAGTGTTGGGCTTTAAGCCAACGTTTTCACTCTCCTCTTTCACTTTCATCAAGAGGCATTTTAGTTCCTGTTCACTTTTTGCCATAAGGGTGGTGTCATCTGCATATCTGAGGTTATTGATATTTCTCCCAGCAATCTTGATTCCAGCTTGTGCTTCTTCCAGCTCAGCGTTTCTCATGATGTACTCTCCATAGAAGTTAAATAAGCAGAGTGACAATATACAGCCTTGATGTACTCCTTCTCCTATTTGGTACCAGTCTGTTGTTCCATGTCCAGTTCTAACTGTTGCCTTCTGACATGCATATAGATTTCTCAAGAGGCAGGTCAGGTGGTCTGGTATTCCCATCTCTTTCAGAATTTTCCACAGTTTATTGTGATCCACACAGTCAAAGGCTTTGGCATAGTCAATAAAGCAGAAATAGATGTTTTTCTGGAACTCTCTTGCTTTTTCCATGATCCAGAGGATGTTGGCAATTTGATCTCTGGTTCCTCTGCCTTTTCTAAAACCAGGTTGAACATCTGGAAGTTCACGGTTCACGTATTGCTGAAGTCTGGCTTGGAGAATTTTGAGCATTACTTTACTATCGTGTGAGATGAGTGCAGTTGTGTGGTAGTTTGAGCATTCTTGGGGCTTCCCTGGTAGCTCAGAGGTTAAAGCGTCTGCCTCCAATGTGGGAAACCCAGGTTCAATCCCTGGGTCAGGAAGATTCCCTGGAGAAGGAAATGGCAACCCACTCCCGTATTCTTGCCTGGAGAATCTCATGGACAGAGGAGCTTGGTAGGCTACAGTCCATGCGGTCACAAAGAGTCAGACACGACTGAGTGACTTCACTTGAACATTCTTTGGCATTGCCTTTCTTTGGGATTGGAATGAAAACTGACCTTTTCCAGTCCTGTGGCCACTGCTGAGTTTTCCAAATTTGCTGGCATATTGAGTGCAGCACTTTCACAGCATCATCTTTCAGGATTTGAAATAGCTCCACTGGAATTCCATCACTTCTACTAGCTTTGTTCATAGTGATGCTTTCTAAGGCCCACTTGACTTCACATTCCAGGATGTCTGACTCGAGGTGAATGATCATACCATTGTGATTATCTGGGTCATGACGATCTGTTTTGTACAGTTCTTCTGTGTATTCTTGCCACCTCTTCTTAATATCTTCTGCTCCTGTTAGGTCCATACCATTTCTGTCCTTTATCAAGCCCATCTTTGCATGTAATATTCCCTTGGTATCTCTAATTTTCTTGAAGAGATCTCTAATCTTTCCCATTCTGTTGTTTTTCTCTATTTCTTTGCATTGATCGCTGAGGAGGGCTTTCTTATCTGTTCTTGCTATTCTTTGGAACTCTGCATTCAGATGCTTATATCTTTCCTTTTCTCCTTTGCTTTTCGCCTCTCTTCTTTTCACAGCTATTTGTAAGGCCTCCCCAGACAGCCATTTTGCTTTTCTGCATTTCTTTTCCATGGGGATGGTCTTGTTCCCTGTCTCCTGTACAATGTCACGAACCTCATTCCATAGTTCATCAGGCAGTCTATCGATCAGATCTAGTCCCTTAAATCTATTTCTCACTTCCACTGTATAATCATAAGGGATTTGATTTAGGTCATACCTGAATGGTCTAGCGGTTTTCCCTACTTTCTTCAATTTAAGTCTGAATTTGGCAATAAGGAGTTCATGATCTGAGCCACATTCAGCTCCTGGTCTTGTTTTTTTTGACTGTAGAGCTTCTCCATCTTTGGCTGCAAAGAATATAATCAGTCTAATTTCGGTGTTGACCATCTGGTGATGTCCATGTGTAGAGTCTTCTCTTGTGTTGTTGGAAGAGGGTGTTTACTATGACCAGTTCGTTTTCTTGGCAAAACTCTATTAGCCTTTGCCTTGCTTCATTCTCCATTCCAAGGCCAAAATTGCCTGTTACTCCAGGTGTTTCTTGACTTCCTACTTTTACGTTCCAGTCCCCTAAAATGAAAAGAACATGTTTTTGGGCTGTTCGTTCTAAAAGGTCTTGTAGGTCTTGATAGAACCATTCAACTTCAGCTTCTTCAGTGTTACTGGTTGGGGTATAGACTTGGATTACTGTGATATTCAGTGATTTGCCTTGTAAACAAACAGCGATCATTCTGTCATTTTTGAGATTGCATCCAAGTACTGCATTTCAGACTCTTTTGTTGACCATGATGGCTACTCCATTTCTCCTAAGGGATTCCTGCCTGCAGTAGTAGATATAATGGTCATCTGAGTTAAATTCACCCATTCCAGTCCATTTTAGTTCGCTGATTCCTAGAATGTCGACATTCACTGTTGCCATCTCCTGTTTGCCCACTTCCAATTTGCCTTGATTCATGGACCTAACATTCCAGGTTCCTATGCAATATTGCTCTTTACAGCATCAGACCTTGCTTCTATCACCAGTCACATCCACAACTGGGTATTGTTTTTGCTTTGGCTCCATCCCTTCATTCTTTCTGGAGTTATTTCTCTACTGACCTCCAGTAGCATATTGGGCACCTACTGACCTGGGGAGTTCCTCTTTCAGTATCCTATTATTTTGCCTTTTCATACTGTACATGGGGTACTTTTGCTTTACAGGTTAGAAATGTTCACCCAGATAATTTTCATGTCTAACTCAAGGGCACAGAGCAAAGGAACAATGGAACTGAGCCCAGAAGACCACCTTTCCTGACTTATTGCCCTTCTGAATCAATCAGGTTTCAGACCAAGGAAAGGAAAACACTCTAAGAAGAGAGGGATGTAATGAACAGAAATAGGTCTTCCAGAATCACAGGGTTGTAGACAGTTTTCAGCAATGACCGTGAGCACATTGCAGATAGAGTTGTGTGAGCTTCAGATTGTTGCTATAACAAATTACTACAGATGTTGTGTCTTTTTTTTTAGTTTTTTATTTTTAAATTTTAAAATCTTTAGTTCTAAAGCAGCATAACTTTATTACCTTATTGTGCTGGATGTCTGAAGTTTAAAATGGGTCTCCTTGGGCTAAAATCAAGGTGTTGTCAGGTCTGCATTCTCTTAGGAGTCTACAGGGAGAATCTGTTTCCTTTTCAAGGAAAAGGAAATAAACAGTTTTTTCAAACTTCTAAAAGCTGCTCACATTCCTCACCGTGAGCCCCACACGATTGAGTCTAACCTCTGCTTCCTTCGTCAGATCTCTTCTGGCCTCTGTCCTGTCTTCCCCCTTTACCTCAGGAATGCCCTTGTGGTTATATTGGGTCCATCTATAAAATCCAGGATAATCTCTTCATCTCAAAATCCTTCTTTTATCACATCCGCAAATCCCTTTGCAACATAAGGTAACATATTCACAAGTTCCAAGGATTTAAATATGGACATTTAGAATGAGGGGGCGTTGTTTGGCTTAGAACAGTGACTCACCAAGTTAGATCATCTTCTTAAAATGGACTGAGAAGTATTCTTTTCTCCTCTGTTTTCTGAAAGATTTTGTATACAAACTCTTTTCTTCTATAAATGTTTAAGGGAATTCTCAAGTAAAGACCTCTGAGTATGGATTTTTGCTTTGCAATTTCTTCAACATACTTATGGGCATTTAGATTTTTAATTATTCTTGTAGTCATTTTAGTTATTTGGATTTTTAAGGAAATTTGTCTATTTTTACCCAAGTTGTTGAATTTATTGATTTAAACATGGTGATAATATTATGTTAATATATTTCAATATTTGAAATCTCCAATGATATCCATTTTTTCATTAGTGATGTTGGTATTTGTGGATTTCTCCAGCCCCACCCCCACCCCCCACAATTAGTGTGGCCAGTTTTATCAAAATGGGTTTATCAAATTCATTGATCTACTCAAAGAAGCAAATGTGGCTTTCACTGATGTTTTCTGTTTATTTCAAATTTCGATTTTGCTTGTTTCCTTTCGTATTTAATCATTTCCTTTTTTCTACACACTTCAGATTTATTTTACTCTTCATACTTTGACATACGAGAAGTAAGTTAATACATTTGTTTAAATCTATTATTTTCTGTTGGGAATATTTTTCAAAATTTCTATTTGTTTATTGTTTTTGATTCTGCTGGGTCATCCTTGCTTTGTGCAGCCTTTCTCTAGTTGTGGCAAGGCGGGCTGCTCCTTGTTGTGGCACACTGCCTTCTCACTGCTGTGGTTTCTCTTGTTGAGGAACACAGGCTCTAGGCATGCAGGCTCTGTTGCTGTTGCTCATGAGCCCGAGAGCACAGGCTCAATAACTGTGGTGAATGGACTTAGTCGCTTTGCAGCATGTATGAGATCCTCCCAGACCAGCCATCGAACCCATATCCTTTACATTGGCAGGGAGCTTCTTATCCACTGCTCCACCAGGGAAGTCCTCTTCTGGGTACTATTATCATAGCTGACTCTCTAACATTTTGCTGTGTTATATAGTCAGAACAATCAATCAATTAATTAACAATTAATAAGTAATTAACTTAACTTTTAAATATATACAACTATATTCAAACAATGTTCTAAACATTTGGAAAGCATCAATAAGCAAAGCAGATAAAATATTTTCCCTTATTGAAATTATACCTAGTAAATTAATCCAGAAAATTGGAGAAAAGGTGAAATTATTATAAGCTAGAAGGCCCTATGGGAAAAAAAAAAATTAGAAAAGTCTTAGAGTTTCAAGGGTTGGGAGGTCACTACAGATTACTCTGTTAAGAGAGACATTGTGGTGGTTTTAACTGAGAAGTTAACACTGAAACAAGACTTGAAGGAGATGAAAGCATTAGCTAACATTGCAGATTTTTGTGTAAGGGCATTCCAGGCAGAGGGAAAAAGAAAATAAGTGCAAAAGTGTGTAAGGCTGGAGCATTCCTCTAGTGTGTGAGTAATGGCAGGAGGCCAGTAAGGCTAGAGTAGAATGAGATGCTACTCTTTCCTACCATCGTCTTAGCTCAGCTCAAACAAGCCACGTTTCCTTGAATTCTCTGGGTGACATCGTGTTTCCTGGTTACACCTTCTTGTAGATTCTTGTACTTTCCCTTCATGGCACTTATCCCAATTTGTAACTAGATATTCATGTAATTGTTTGACTAAATTCTTTATATTCTACTAGAATGTTTGCACCATGAGAACAACGAGGTTATTTTTATACTATGTATCCCTGAGCATGTGATAGGGCTCGGACTTTGTACAGACTTGATTAATATTTGTTTTCTTGTGGATTTAATGGGTGTATGACTGGAAGGGTTGATGGATACATGCATTGTTAGAGAAATCCCTCCTACCAACTCCTACCTGAGAGTGGAGTTTTCCAGTTATGACCTGTGTATGTAAACAGTCTCTGGGCCCTGACACCATCTATATTGGAATAAAAAAGAAATGAAATATTTTGATGACAGGCAATACAAATCTGTGGAGAAGGAAATGGTAACCCACTCCAGTATTCTTGCCTGGAGAATCCCATGGATAGAGGAACCTGGCAGGCTACAGTCTGTGGGGTTGCAAGAGTCAAACATGACTTGGCAACTAAACTGCTGCTGCTGCTAAGTCGCTTCAGTCATGTCCGACTCTGTGCGACCCCATAGACAGCAGCCCACCAGGCTCCCCCATTCCTGGGATTCTCCAGGCAAGAACACTGGAGTGGGTTGCCATTTCCTTTTCCAATGAATGAAAGAGAAAAGTGAAAGTGAAGTTGCTCAGTCGTGTCTGACTCTTAGCGACCCCATGGACTGCAGCCCACCAGGCTCCTCCATCCATGGGATTTTCCAGACAAGAACACTGGAGTCAGGTGCCATTCACATTGGAGAAGGAAATGGCAACCCACTCCAGTATTCTTGCCTGCAGAATTCTATAGACAGAGGAACCTGATGGGCTGCAGTCCATGGGGTCACAGAGAGTCAGACATGACTAAGTAACTAACACACACACACACATAATACAAATCTGATATAGATTGCCCCAATTCTAAGAGACATTGAAAAAGCCTAGAAGGGAAAAAAAAATCATCAATGGTAAAATTTTTTCTTCAAAAATACACCTTTTTAAAATAAATAAAGAAAATATATTATATATATAAAGAGTAATTCTTTCTATGTATGACAGTCTGTCTTTGACAAAATTGGCCAGACTTAAGAAATCCCAAAGGTCATATGTGGTTTATTGGTGTATGAATATATAGCATCAATATTGGACATGTTATCAACCCCAGTATATGCAATGGAGCCAAGCATTTCTGATCTAAATTGATATCTTACTTTATATTTTCCCTTCACATTTGTTAATATTATTCAATATCGATTATAAATTAAACTTTAATATTAAGAAAAGATGTTTCTTTGTTTCTTAAAGGCAATTTAAATCCAAAATACACATTGTTGTGTGTGTTAGTCACTCAGTCATGTCCAATTCCCCATGACCCCACTGCTGTCTGCCAGGCTCCTCCATCTATGGGATTCTCCAGGCAAGAATACTGGAATGGATTGCCATTCCCTGGCTTTATATAAAATGCTTTTTATGTTTCATGAATAAAGTGTAATTTTAAAAGGTTTCTAGGGCCATGTATTGTTGGGAAATGCTAGCTATGTTCATGTCTAAGATTTAGAAACTGAAGCCCAGAGAACTTAGTGCGTAACTCCCTCCTCTGATTTCATGTTTTCTTCCTAGCACTTTACATTGTAATTAGTCACAGCAGGGCAGGAAGCAGGCAAAGGATTTTCTTGTCTTACAGAGCCTAAAGTTGTCTGAGTCCTTAAGGACTTTGAAATGTAGTTATGTCTGACATAGGATTAAACCCTAGGTAGTATTTATACTAAAGTATTCCCATTGATTTTATTGTTTGAGCTTTAACTCTTCTGAAAATTATTTTTGGTATTTTTCGCATTGGCCTGTCAAAGTATATTATGGGTATATATACATAGGTAAAACTACTAAAGCTCTACCACATATAAACATATTCAAGGATGCACATACACTCTCACAGACAGAATCAACAGTTTTAGAATTGCATGTTATTTATCCAGAATTATTTTCTCAAGATAAATTTCTAGAAATAAAAATATCAAGTCAAAAGGGAAGAAATTTAAAATATGAACCTTTGATACGGATCTCCATAGTTATTAGAATACCTGTTTCCTTCAACTTTGTAAATATTGGATGGCATCTTTTTTTTTAGATCAGTATAGTTTGCTAAGAAAAGACATCTCACTTTTGTATTATTTTGATTCACAAGGAAATTGAAGTTTATCTAGGACCATCACTTTTCTCTTTTTGTGCTCATATTATTTTCCCATTTGTTTACCTGAGAGTGAGGTGGATGCATTTCTCTATTTAGTTGAATTTGCTAACTTTATATTTTATGTTTAAATTTTGAGGATATTTTTCTGTCGCATAGTTTTAACTTTGTTTCCCAAGTAGACACGTAGTACTGCAAAAGGAAATATGATCATATGATTCTCCATGGCAATTGGCAACACATGGATCCTGCCAATAAGAGGAAATGACAATATTAAATAACAGTAAGTGCTAAAAAACATAAAAACCTCCAAAAATCTGTTTACAGACAAATGATAGTCTAGTTTGGCAATAACATATTGGAAAGTCACTTGATTGCATTTGAAAACATGTTTTGCCATTTGTTATGGCATCTTAGAAAAATTTGTTTCCTCCCCTGAGCCTCTATTTCTTCAACACAGAGAGTCTAGACTTCGTTGTTCATAAAGTCTGTCCCAGCTTTGACTTTCTACTCATCTTTGTCATTCAGCTCCCCATAGAATGGTCTCATTTGCTCCATCAATTAACTAGACTTTCGGTCTGTCCAGCGCATTCAACAAATGTTCATTAAATGCTTTGCTGTGCATTGTTTTAGATGTTGGAGTTGAAGCAGTAAATAGGAAAGAAAAAACTCCCTGCAATATGGTACTTATGGAGGAAAGAACCAATGAGCAATCTGGTGACAGTGACAAGGACCGTGACAGAGAGTGACAGGGGTGTGACTCAAAGCAGGCGAAGAAGGAAAACCTCTCTGATGGACACATCACTTATTTTTCACCTCTGGCTTTCCTCGTATGCTAATGGAGGAGTCTGCTTTTAGTGGGAAAGGAAAGATGCTGCACTCATTTTAACTGTTTTACTAAAACCATCTGTGGCTTGTTCAGTGAAATTCCCTGTATCAAACCCATCCCTCAGGTATATCTAATTTCTATGTATTTTTGGTCCCAGCACTTCATGGCAAATAGATGGGGAAACAGTGGAAACAGTGGCTGACTTTATTTTGGGGGGCTCCAAAATCACTGCAGATGGTAATTGCAGCCATGAAATTAAAAGACACTTACTCCTTGGAAGGAAAGTTATAACCAACCTAGATAGCATATTTAAAAGCAGAGACTTTGCCAACAAAGGTCCATCGAGTCAAGGCTATGGTTTTCCAGTAGTCATGTATGGATGTGAGAGTTGGACTATAAAGAAAGCTGAGCGCCAAAGAATTGATACTTTTGAACTGTGCTGTTGGAGAAGACTCTTGAGAGTCCCTTAGACTGCAAGGAGATCCAACCAATCCATCCAAAAAGAGATCAGTTCTTGGTGTTCATTGGAAGGACTAAGGTTGAAGCTGAAACTCCAATATTTTGGCCACCTGATGTAAAGAGCTGACTCATTTGAGAAGACCTTGATGCTAGGAAAGATTGAGGGCAGGAAGAGAAAGGCACAACAGAAGATGAGATGATTGGATGGCATCACCAACTCAATGGACATGAGTTTGGGTAGGCTCCAGGAGCTGGTAACGGACAGGGAGGCCTGGTGTGCTGCAGTTCATGGGGTCTCAAAGAGTTGGACATGACTGAGCGACTGAACTGAACTGATATATTCTATAAAGCATTTCCTTGATTATGTGTGTATGAGTGTGTGTACTGGCTCAGTCAGTTCCAACTCTGTGACCCCATCGACAGAGAAGCCCAGTGGGCTACAGTCCACGAGGATTCTCTAGGCAAGAATACCAGAGTGTGTTGCCAAGCCCTCCTCCAGGGGATCTTCCAAACCCAGAGAATGAACCCTAGTCTCTCACACTGAGGTAGATTCTTTAATGTCTGAGCTACCAGGGAAGCCCTTCCTTGATTATACTTAGCTGCAAATGAATTATCCCCCACTTCATATTCGCAGTCCTTTGCTAAAGGTCTCTTGGGTTGGGTGGAAAACACTGAGCCATGAGTAAAATGAAATTCACATGCCTGGGTCAGCAACAATGCTGACCTTTAGATCTCTTTCTGCCCTCTGGCACAGTCTGTTAGCTGACCATAATCATTGGCTTCTTCATGGTGGCATAGGTAGGCCAAATGGTTCCACCTTCTTTGCATTTAGGTGTGGTCACAATACAGACTCTAATGAATCGTGGAGGAAGCCCAGTGTGATGTATCCATGCCTGGTCCACATCTGTGTCCCTTCGTTGTTCTTTTCAATTCAGGTAAGCTTCTGGCTGGAATTGTCAGAGGCACTATACTCTTGGGCCTCTGAACCACTGTATGAAGCAAGTAAACACCCTAGTTCTTCCACCTCAAATTTGTCTGTTACCTAAAACTATCCTTGAGTAATTTTATTCTGCAGAGGCATTGCATTTTGGGTGCATGTAAATATTAGAGACTTGAGTCAACCACCATAGTGAATATCTCCCAGAAGTTGCTGTCAAATAGTATACTTCACATGAAGTGGACACTGGAAAATTTCATTTGATGACTTGAAATTGGGAGGAACAGAATTAGAATTCCATGAATGTTTTCCAGCTCCATGACTCTCTCTCTCTCTCTCTTTTTTTTTTTTTTTTTAACATCATAACGTCTTCGCTAAGAAGATCCCACTGAAGACTGAAATAATTGTAGGGAAAGTGAAAGTGAAATTTGCTCAGTCCATTGAATTCTCCAGGCCAGAATACTGGAGTGGGTAGCCTTTCTCTTCTCCAGGGGATCTTCGCAACCCAAGGATCAATCCCAGGTCTCCCACATTGCAGGCAGATTCTTTACTAACTGTGTCACAAAGGAAGCCCAAGAATACTGGAGAGGGTAGCCTATCCCTTCTCTAGTGGATCTTCCTGACCCAGGAATCAAATTAAGGTCTTCTGCATTGCAGGGGATTCTTTATCAGCTGAGCTATCAGGAAAGCCTGGAATTGTGGGGAAGCAACCCTGAAAAAAAAAATCCATTTCCTGCTGGGCAAGTTGGGTTATTTGTTGGTTTCCCTATCATTTTTAATCTCAACTTTTATTTGCTTATTCTCTTAGTTAATTCCTTTCAAAGTATTTACTCACATTTCCTCATCCCTTTCCCATATTTAGTCTTAATTAAAGTATTATATTTTCTCCTTGCCTGTTACTGTCTCCTGATTCTATCTTCACCTATTTTCTTAACATCTTGGTATATTATCCAAGCAATTTATCAACACCATTTCTCTCAACCTCCAGAGAACAGCTGAAGAGTCAGAAATCACATGTGATGACATGAAATGAAACCTGGACATCCACACAGCACAGAATAACTAGAAGAGCTTTCTCCACCCAGTATGTTTCACATGCAAAAATAGAGATATGTACTGAAATTATACAGTAGTGAGTGTTGGGAGGTAAAAAAGGTGGAGGAAATCATACAATCCCTCTTTTCATTTTTTCTTCTTATAACAAGGGAACCTGAGGCCCAGAAGAGCCTGATGACTTGTCTAAGATCTCATAATAGTGTTTGAGGAGGAAATCAGGTCAATGTTTTGACAGAATGAATCAGAATTCAGTGAATTTCCATTCCGGAAAGGACTTTGGCAATAGGGTTAAACCTGAGATTTCATTCTAGAGATAGACTGCATAAATGCCTGTCAGTTATCGAGATACATCATATATATTATCTCTAATCCCTATTTTCACAGTGGAGGTTTTATTATCTTCATTTGAAAAATGAAGGTAGTGAGGTTGACACTAACTGATACTAAGAAACTTATACAGACATTTAGCAATTCACTTAGTTGGAATTTCAGATTTTTCTGAACTCCAGGTGTCTGTTTTTTTCTGACATGATATCAGAATCAGTTCTATAAGAACTCATGGCACATTTTCCTAGATATTAGCCACTCTTTTCTTTAACTCCCACCCCAAAGAAGGACAATGTTAAAGAATGTTTAAACTACTGCATAACTGTGCTTTTTTCACATGCTAGCAAGGAAATGCTCAACATCCCTCAAGCTAGGCTTCACCAGTAGGTGGACTAAGAACTTCCAGATGTACAAACTAGATTTGGAAAAGCAGAACCAGAGATCAAATTGCCAACATCTGTTGGATCACAGAAAAAGCAAGAGAGTTCCAGAAGAACATCTACTTCTGCTTCATTGACTACACTAAAGCCTTTCAGTTCAGTCATCACTCAGTCCTGTCCGACTCTTTGGGATCCCATGAATCGCAGCACGCCAGGCCTCCCTGTCCATCACCAACTCCCGGAGTTCACTCAGACTCATGTCCATCGAGTCTATGATGCCATCCAGCCATCTCATCCTCGGTCGTCCCCTTCTCCTCCTGCCCCCAATCCCTCCCAGCATCACAGTCTTTTCCAATGAGTCAACTCTTCGCATGAGGTGTCCAAAGTACTGGAGCTTCAGCTTTAGCATTATTCCTTCCAAAGAAATCCCAGGGTTGATTTCCTTCAGAATGGACTGGTTGGATCTCCTTGCAGTCCAAGGGACTCTCAAGAGTCTTCTCCAACACCACAATTCAAAAGCATCAATTCTTCGACGCTCAGCTTTCTTCACAGTCCAACTCTCCCTTCCATACATGACCACAGGAAAAACCATAGCCTTGACTAGACGGACCTTAGTTGGCAAAGCAAGTCTCTGCTTTTGAATATGCTATCTAGGTTGGTCATAACTTTTCTTTCAAGGTGTAGGCATCTTTTAATTTCATGGCTGCAGTCACCATCTGCAGTGATTTTGGAGTCCCCAAAAATAAAGTCTGACACTGTTTCTACTGTTTCCCCATCTATTTCCCATGAAGTGATGGGACCAGATGCCATGATCTTCATTTTCTGAATGTTGAGCTTTAGGTCAACCTTTTCTCTCTCCTCTTTCACTTTCATCAAGAGGCTTTTTAGCTCCTCTTCACTCTCTGCCATAAGGGTGGTGTCGTCTGCATATCTGAGGTTATTGATATTTCTCCTGGCAGACTTGATTCCAGCTTGTGTTTCCTCCAGTCCAGTGTTTCTCATGATGTACTCTGCATATAAGTTAAATAAGCAGGGTGACAATATACAGCCTTGACGTACTCCTTTTCCTATTTGGAAGCAGTCTGTTGTTCCATGTCCAGTTCTAACTGTTGCTTCCTGACCTGCATACAGATTTCCAAGAGGCAGGTTAAGTGGTCTGGTATTCCCATCTCTTTCAGAATTAAAAGTAAAAGTGAAAGTCGTTCAGTTTTGTCGGACTTTTTGTGACCCCAGGGACTATACAGTCCATGAAATTCTCCAGGCGAGAAAACTGAAGTGGGTAGCCTTTCCCTTCTCCAGGGGATCTTCCCAGCCCAGAAATTGAACCAGAGTCTCCTGCATTGCAGGTGGATTCTTTGACTGTGTGGATTGCAATAAAATGTGGAAAATTCTTGAAGAGATGGGATTACCAGATCTCCTTACCTGCCTTCTGAGAAACCAGTATGCAGGTCAAGAGAAAACAGTTAGAACCAGACAGGGAACAAAATACTGCTTCAAAATTGACATAGGAGTATGTCAAGGCTGTCTATTGTTACCCTGTATATTTAACTTGTATGCAGAGTACATCACAGGAAATGCCGGGCTGGATGAAGCTCAAGCTGGAATCAAAATTGCAGGGAGAAATATCAATAACCTCAGATTTGCAAATGACACCACCTAAATAGCAGAAAGCAAAGAGAAACTAAAAAGCCTCTTGATGAAGGTGAAAAAGAGTGAAAAAGCTAGCTTAAAACTCAACATTTGAAAAGCAAAGATTATGGCATCTGGTCTCACCACGTCATGGTAAACAGATGTGGAAACACTGGAAACAGTGACAGGCTTTACTTTTTTGAGTTCCAGAATCACTGTGGAAGGTGACTGTAACCATGAAATTGAAAGATGTGTACTCCTTGAAAGAAAAGTTATGACAAACCTAGACAGTGTATTGCAAAGCAGAGACATCTCTTTGTTGACAGAGGTCCATTTAGTCAAAACTATAATTTCTCTAGTAGTCATGTATGGATGTGAGAGTTAAACCATAAAGAAGTCTGAGGGCTAATGAACTGATGTTTTCAAATCGTGGTGCTGGAGAAGACTCTTGAGAGTCCCTTGGACAGCAAGGAGATCAAACCAGTTAATCCTAGAGGGAATCAGTCCTGAATATTCATTGGAAGGACTGATGCTGAAGCTAAAGCTCCAATACTTTGGCCACCTGATAAACTCTCTGAAAAAGACCCTGATGCTGGGAAAGATAGACAGCAGGCACAGAAATAGGTGACAGAGAATGAGATTGTTGGATGGCATCATTGACTCAATGGACATGAGTTTGAGCAAATAATAGTAGAGAGTGAAGGACAGCTTCCCTGTAGCTTAGACGGTAAAGAATCTGCCTGCAATGCAGGAGACTTGGGTTCGATTCCTAGGTCTTGAAGATTCTCTGGAGAAGAGAATGACAACCCGCTCCAGTATTCTTGCCTGGGGAATCCTATGGACAGAGGAGCCTGGCAGGCTGTAGTCCATGGTTCACAAAGAGTCGGACATGACTGAGCAAATAACACTCCAAAGTGAAGGACAGGGAAGCCGGGTATACTGCAGTCCATGGAGTCACAAAGAGTTGGACAGGACTGAGCGACTGAACAATAGCAAATATAGCCTCAAAATACTAAGGTATTTCTTTATTCTAAATAATCCCCTAATTTATTCTATGTTGTGGGGCAGAGCTCAACACATTACTAGAACCATGTTTTATGTCAGACACTCATGACTTGAATGAGAAGAAGGCACAAAAAATATTAATTACATTGTTAAATGTTCAGCTCGCACTAACGTTGGATTTTGTATTCTATCCTTTTCAATTTCAGTTCATTTGAATTTTGTTAAGTTGAAATGAGATGTATAGCTATTTTTGTTTTTAACAAGATTATCTAAATAGTAGTTCTTGAATTTATTTTTTATTTACTAATTTATTTGTTTGCTGATTTAGTTCTTTATTCCAAATAATCTGAAGTGTATTGTATAGCATGGGTTCACTATCTGAAGTCCTGTGTGACAGCCTGTGTGTCTTTGCACTGAGACACGTGGACTTGAGAAAATAATTGAGAAATTTGCTGTAGTGGTAAAGAACTCGCCTGCCAATGCAGGAGACATGAGATGCAGGTTCCATCCCTGGGTCAGGAAGATCCCCTGGAGAAGGAAATGGTAACCCATTCCAGTACTCCTGTCTGGAGAATCCAGTGGACAGGAAAGCCTGGCAAGCCCATAGGATCACAAAGAGGTGGGCCTGACTGAAGTAACTTAGCACAGGCATCAATTTCTTAGGTCATTTAGAAATTCTGGGTCTCCATTGCCTCTTAAGGAAGCTGTGTACCATTTTCTGTTTGTTGATTGTAAAACTATTGAGAGAATGAAGTGAAATAAAGGATCAAAATGCAACTTAGGAACTTTAAATTGCCAATAAAAGTTTCACATTTTAGTAAGTGCAGCTTCCCAGGTGGCACTAGTGGTAAAGAATCTACCTGTAATGCAAGAGACAAGAGACTTGGATTTGATCCCTGGGTCAGGAAGACCACCTGGAGAGGGAATAACAACCCACTCCAGTATTTTCCGCTGTAAAATCCCATGGACAGAGGAGGCTGATGGGCTATTGTCCATAGGGTCACAAAAAGTCAGACACAACTGAGCACTTGAGTACATACACGTTTATTAAAACAAAACAAAACAAAACAAAAACCCAAAAAACCCCAAAAAAACAGAGATATAGTCCAGGACAAGCAACTGATCATAACCCATGACTTGTAGAAAATTATAATGATAGGATCATGTTTTCTTTTCTTAAAGAAAAGAAAAACTTGCAAAATTTCTAGTAGAGAATTTATCTAAATTTTTTGTTATAAACTTGGATGGTGGAAATAGAAGACATAAGAAATAGATGGCATACAGTCAAAATGTGTTTGGATGAATATCTAACCACTATTGTTGGGAAAGGATGAAGAAGAAAGTGAAACTTAATGGAAGAAATTAAAATATTCTTAGAATCATAATGAACAAAGCTTCTTCTAAGATTCAGTATGATATCTTTACTAAGGACATGCCACCACATGTAGTTTTGTTAAATTAATTAATTTATTTTAATTGGAGGCTAACTACTTTACAATATTGTGGAGGTTTTCATCATATATTCACATGAATCAGCCATGGGTGTACCTGTGTCCCCCCTCCTGTCCCCACCTCCTCCCTCCTCCCTCCCCATCCCATCCCTCAGGGTCATCTCAGTGCACCAGCCCTGAGTGCCCTGTCTCCTGCATGGAACCTGGAACGGCGATCTGTTTCACACATGATAATATACATGTTCTAATGCTATTCTCTCAAATCATCCCACCCTCGCCTTCTCCCACCAAGTCCAAAAGTCTATTCTTTACCTCTGTGTCTCTTTGCTGTCTCACATATAGGTTTTTGACTACCATCAAGTAATCTTTATTTTGTGAAAAATGTAAATGGTTGTCCTTTCGCTCAGTGTCAGGAAAAGTTATGTGGACAGTTGCCTCACATTCGCTGGGTTTCTCAAATTCTCCCAGGGATCCAGCTCTGAGAAAATGAAAAGCTAGAATCTGGTTCAGAGAGGTCAGGGAGGGAAAGAAACACAGGATTCTCTGACCCTCCCCAGGCAAGAGTACATTTTGTACAAACCCTCTGCTCAGTAGGAGAGACCCATGCCATGGGGGTTTGCCTTTTCTGAGGTCATAAGCTTTGTCATCTGTTCTAGGAAACAAGTGTCTTCCTTTTCAAACCTTTTCCTTGAGTGCAACCCCCTTCCCAGTTTCTGTTTACTGCTGACATTATTCATGGAGCAAATCCATCCATCTCCCTAGGAGTCAAATTCATGACTTGTAAAGGTCAAGGCTGAGTCTTCTCTTGTTTCTGTTCATCTTCTTGGATGAGAAACATTTAAGCATGATATGGCATTGCTCAGTCTGGAGAAATGACCCTTCTGACTCAGCTAACCTATATTTTGAGAAATTCAGTGAGTCTGTTGGACTTCATAAAATGCCATTCCTAAAATTCCAGCACAACTGGCTCACTCATCCCACTGGGTAGGTCAATTAACCCTATAGCTCAAAGAGCTATCATCTTTGAGGATCTGGGATGCAAGCGTGTGTGCCCCAGTGTAACTCTGGCTTTTAAAATTTTCTAAAGATGATGCCCATGGAGGAAGTTTCTACCATCTTCCTTCTATTTCTCTAATCTGAAGTGACTTATTGGAAAAGACTCTGATGCAAAGATTGAGGGCAGGAGGAAAAGGGGGCAACAGAGGATACAATGGTTTGATGGCATCATCGACTCAATGGACATGTGTCTGAGCAAACTCCAGGAGATACTGAAGGACAGGGAAGCCTGGTGTGCTGCAATCCATGGGATTGCAAAGAGTTGGACATGACTTAGTGACTGAAAAACAACAATCTTTTCCAACTCTGATTTCAGAGTCCTAGGACTTGATGGATGCTTCTAGCTTTGCCTTGTGTGTTTCCTGAGGAGTCTAGCTGATCCTTTCCCTGGTGGCTCAGATGGTAAAGTGTCTGCCTGTGATGCAGGAGACCTAGGTTTGATTGCTGGGTCAGGAAGATCCCCTGGAGAAGGAAATGACAACACACTCCAGTACTCTTGCTCGGAAAATTCCATGGATGGAGGAGCCTGGTAGACTATAGTCCATGGGATCCCAAAGAGTCAGACACGACTGAGTGACTTCACTTTCACTGATGATCATTACCTATGGTTTCATTTAACTTGTTCTGAGCAAGTACTTCTCTATAGACTGAGTGGCTGGTAGGACTTTCAACGTCAGGGTCAACTAAGAGATATATTTTTCTCATCCCCTTTTTATAAATGTAGAATGAAACCTAGAAAGAGATTGCCTTTCCTTCAAAACACTTAATATGGTATAATACATTTTAAAAATAGTTTTTTAATATTTGCCTTCCCCAAGGGTCTCTGAGAACTACAAAAAACACTCTACTTGTTTTAATAGTGTCTCTGTGATCAACGTCTAGAATGTTCCTGGCCCTCCATAAAAATTCATTAAATTAGTAAATAGATGGAATATTATAATTACAACTTTAGGCCTGAGTCTTAAAATAACCAAGATCTTCAAATTTAGATCTTTATTATTGTCTCCAAGTGGAATTACACACGGAGTAACATAAAAACTTAGAGAATAGAGAATAGAGAATTGGGGGCAATAAATTTCTCATAGAAATTTAAGGTTATGTTCCATTTTCTGTCTATTGCTAATGAATCATTTTTATAAACTCAGTGTTAAGATAATTATTACAGCAGTGCTTTCTTTTGTAAGATAGGTCAGTATTAAGTGGAAATATTTTGAAAATTTGTCTCATTTTTAATACATCAGGGACATCCAAAAATTAAGGTTGCTCACCTGTATTTCAATCTTGGAAAGAGTATATAAATGAATAAAAGAATGAGTGATGTGACTTAGTATCTTGCTCAGAGCTGGGCTTCATAGCTGGACTTCCTGACTCTTCAGATTCTGAACGTCTTGAGGGCATGTGCTAAGATACTCTCATCTTGGAACTTCTGTGCTAGGCTTTCTCTGCATGACTCACTCCCTCACCCTTCTTAACTTGGATGGCATCCTAGTCTTTTCATAGGCTTCAGCTGAGATGTCACCTTTTCCAGAAACTCCTTCTTAACATACCATTCCTTCATTCTGGCTTATGTGCTTCCAAAGGGCAGGGAATCTGTTTTGTTCATTGCTTTATCACAATATATAACACAGTGAATATGTGCAGCAAGAATTCTCAAGGTTTTCAGTGAATTCTGTGCAACCAATTAGCCACACCGAAAAACTGATACTTTCAAATTGTGGTGCTAGAGAAGATTCTTGAGAATCCCTTGGACTGCAAGGAGATCAAACCAGTCAATCTAAAGAAAACCAACCTTAAATATTCAATGGAAACACTGACTGATGCTGAAGGTCCAATACTTTGGCCACCTGATGTGAAGAATTGACTCATTGGAAAAGACCCTGATGCTGGGAAAGACTGATGGCAGGAGAAGAGAATGAGATGATTGGATGGCATCACCGACTCATTGGACCTGAGTTTAAGCAAACCGCAGGAGACAGTGAAGGACAGGGAAGCCTGGTGTGTTAAGTTCATGGGCTTACAAAGAGTTGGACACGACTTAGAGACTGAACAAACAGCAACAACACTTATTGAAAGTGGTCTATTCTTCAATTATATCTCTCCTGGGGTAGGTGGGGGAAGTCTCTTGCTTTTCTCCTAGGCTGCTGAAAGTGAAAGTGTTAGTCTCTCAGTCGTGTCCAACTCTTTGCGACCCCATGGATTGTGTAGCCCACAAAGCTCCCGTCCTTATGGAATTCTCCAGACAAGAATACTGGAGTGGCTAGCCATTCCCATCTTCAGGGAATCTTCCCAACTCAGGGACCAAACCCAGGTCTCCTGTCTTGCAGCTGGGCTCTTATTGAGCCACCGCCAGGATATAAAGTAAGAATAGAGGTTAAACAAGCTTAATAAATTTACCCTACTTCCAGGCCAACTCTATTATTCTGGACACAGGGACAAAAGAGGGAAAACCAGACCTCACTTAAATGCATCTGTATGGACTTGAGCTCCAGGATCACACAGCTCGATCATCAGTTTCATCCTGTAAAACTTATTTTTGCCTGTGTTCACTTTTCTCAGTTCAATTCAGTTCAGTTGCTCAGTTGTGTCTGACTCTTTGCAGTCCCACAGACTGCAGCACACCAGGCTTCCCTGTCCATCATTAACTCCTGGAACTTGCTCAAACTCATGTCCATTGAGTCAGTGATGCCTTCCAACCATCTCACCCTCTGTCGTCCCCTTCTCCTCCTGCCTTCAATCTTTTCCAGCATCAGGGTCTCTTCTAATGAGTTAGTTCTTTGCATCAGGTGGTCAAAATATTGGAGCTCTAGCTTCAGCATCAGTCCTTCCAATAAACATTCAGGATTTACTTCCTTTAGGATTGACTGGTTTGATTTCCTTGCAACCTAAGGGATTCTAAGTGTCTTCTCCAGCACCACAGTTTGAAAACATAAATTCTTCAGCCCTCAGCTTTTATATGGTTAACTGAGATCACTCAGGCCAAACTGTGATATGGGCACTTTTGCCTTTTCATCATTTAATGACCTTTCATTCAGACTTCTGTTCGTTCTTTACCCAACCCTGCAAAACGCATTCTTATATTTAATCAATAATTAATTTAAAAATATGTATCTAGTTAATTACTTTACAATATTGTATTGGTTTTGCCATACATCAACCTCCAATTAAAATAAATAAATTTATATTAAAAAAGAAGCTAAAAAATATGTATCGAGTAACTTTTCTATGCTAAGCACTGTTTTAATGCTGGTACTATAGCACCGAACAAGACAAAAAAGAGAGCCCTTGCCTTCGTGAAGCTTATATTTTAATGTTTTGTTTATCTCTCAACCATCTGCCATCCTGGTAAATGTTGTTGGTGATGACACTAATTGCACTAGCACTTGAGTGTGTGTGTACAATCGACCCTTAAACAATGAAGGGGGTAAGGATGCCAACAATCTGAAGCACAGTCAAAAATTGGTGAATGACTTTGGATCAGCCCTCTAGATCCAAATGCATGGTTCTGTATCTGTCAGTCCATCTCCATGGGTTCAATCAACTGATGATCATGAAGTACTGTAATACAGTATACCTTAAAAAGATATATGTGTATTAGTGGACCTGTGTAGTTCAAACCTGTGTTGTTCAAAGGTTAACTATATATAGGATTTAATTTATATGGCAACAGTGTGTATACATATATATATATATATATATATGCCATGGAGACCAGGGACAATTTTGTGATATTTGTATTGCACACACTGCCTGAAATTTAATGAGCACCTGCAGGGATACAGTTTATTTTCCCATTTAGTGATGGGTCAACACATTTAATTAACTTGCAAAATCAAAAGATAAGTCACTGTTTATAATAGCCAGGACATGGAAACAACCTAGATGTCCATCAGCAGATGAATGGATAAGAAAGCTGTGGTACATATACACAATGGAGTATTACTTAGCCATTAAAAAGAATACATTTGAACCAGTTCTAATGAGATGGATGAAACTGGAGCCAATTATACAGAGTGAAGTAAGCCAGAAAGAAAAACACCAATACAGTATACTAACACATATATATGGAATTTAGAAAGATGGCAATGATAACCCTGTATGCGAGACAGCAAAAGAGACACAGATGTATAGAATGGACTTTTGGACTCTGAGGGAGAGGGAGAGGGAGAGGGTGGGATGATTTGGGAGAATGGCACTGAAACATGTATACTATCATGTAAGAAATAAATCACCAGTCTATGTTCGATACAGGATACAGGATGCTTGGGGCTGGTACACGGGGATGATCCAGAGAGGTGATATGGGGTGGGAGGTGGGAGAGGGGTTCAGGATTGGGAACTCATGTACACCCGTGGCGGATTCATGTCAATGTATGGCGAAACCAATACAGTATTGTAAAGTAAAATAAAGTAAAATAAATAAATAAATAAAATAAAGCACTGGGATGACCCAGAGGGATGGTACGGGAAGGGAAATGGGAGGGGGGTTTCAGGATGGGGAACATGTGTACACCCATGGCGGATTCATGTTGATGTATGGCAAAACCAATACAATATTGTAATTAGCCTCCAATTAAAATAAATAAATTTAAAGAAAAGATAAGTTCGAAAGAAAGAGACCTTAATTGAGCACTTACTATGAGCCCAGACATCTGGACAATTTTAGCCTATCACAGTCTCCTCCTGATGGATGCTGGTTAGTGGTCTTTTCCCCATAGAGTGATGGGTGCTTATGGAAGTTAAGTCCTTTATATACAGGCCATAGAAGTGGAACCAGTATCCAGACTGGTCTTTCCTTTATGGCATGAGTTCTTTGCAGAAAAATATACTCAGTTATTAACCAAGTTAACTTTGTGAGACCTGGGTTTCAAGGGAGGGGACTTATAAAAACTGGTTTCTTATGCTTCTCTTCTCGCTCCTCTCTTTACTCAGGGGATTGTAGAATACCTCATTTATTTCCAGATAGTCATTTCATGGTGATTCTCATCAGACCTTTGATAGACAGACCTCAAATGGGAGGCAGGATTGACAAACTTCCATCATCATTATTATTTTTTTAATGGGTACAAAAGCCAAACAGGAAGCTTACCAAGATAAAGTATATCTGGTACAGAAAAAAAACTTATGAAAAACTCTTTTTTAGAGCAATGCAAGGTCAAAAGTTTCTAAGTACTAATTCTTGGTTATAGGACAGTTTCTAATCCTACCCCTATCTTGTAAGTTCTGTGGACAGAAAGAGACAAAAATTCATGAGGTTCTACTTATACCTAGACAATGAGAGGACAATGACAGAGTATGGTACCCATGCATTTGTAGGCATGGGAGTAAGAGTCAATTCAAATAAAGTCACCCACATTTTCATCCTGGCCTGAGCCAACCCTGATCCTATCAGAGATCAGGCCTATGGTTTGTACACAGTGTCAACTAAAAGAGATGCACAATGTGAGAGTTGTGTTGTTGTTCAATAGCTCAGGCATGTACAACTCTTTGTGATCCCATTGACTTTAGCACACCAGGCTCCCCTGTACTTCACCACCTCCTGGAGCTTGCTCAAATTCACATCCACTGAGTCGGTGATGCCATCCAACCATCTCATCCTCTGTTGTCCCCTTCTTCTCCTGCCTTTAATCTTTCTCAGCATCAAGGTCTTTTCTAATGAGTCAGCTTTTCACATCAGGTGACCAAAGTATTGGAGCCTCAGCTTCAGCATCAGTCCTTCCAATGAATATTCAGGATTGATTTCCTTTAGGATTCTTTGGTTTTATCTTGCAGCCCAAGGGACTCTCAAGAATCTTCTCCAACACCAGAGTAAAAAAGCATCAATTCTTTGGTGCTCAGCCTTCTTTATGGTACAACTCTCACATCCTTACATGACTACTGGAAAAGCCATATCTTTGACTTTATAGACTTTTTAGACAAAGTAATGTCTCTGCTTTTTAATATGCTGTCTAGATTTTGCCAAGAGAATGAATTCTTCATAGCAAACACCCTCTTACAGCAATAAAAGAGATGATTCTAAACATGGAAATCACAAGATGGTCAGTACTGAAATCAGATTAATTATATTCTTTGCAGCCAAAGGTGGAGAACCCCTTTACAGCCAGCAAAAAACAAGACTGGGAGCTGACTGTGGCCCAGATCATGAACTCCTTATTGGAAAATTCGGACTTAAACTGAAGAAAGTAGGGAAAACCACTAGACATTCAGGTATGACCTAAATCAAATCCTTTACGATTATACACTGGAAGTGACAAACCAATTCAAGGGATGAGATCTGTTAGTGCCTGAGGATCTATGGATGGAGGTTCATGATATTTACAGAAGGCAGTGATCAAGATCATCCAAAGTAAAAAGAAATTCAAAAAGGCAAAATGATTGTCTGAAGAGGCCTTACAAATAGCTGAGAAAAGAAGAGACAATGAAGTCAAAAGACAAAAGGCAAGATATTCCAATCTGAATGCAGAGCTCTAAAGAATAGCAAGGAGAGATAACAAAGCCTTCCTCAGTGATCAATGCAAAGATATAGCAGAAAACAATAGAATGGGAAAGACTAGAGATCTCTTCAAGAAAATTAAAGATACCAAGATGCAAAGATGGGCACAATAAAGGACAGAAATGTTATGGACCTAACAGAAGCAGAAAATATTAAGAAGAGGTGGCAAGAATACAGAGAAGAATTATAATAAAAAGATCTTCATGACCCACATAACCACGATGGTGTGATCACTTACCTAGAGCTAGACATCTTGAAATGCAAAGTCAAGTGGGACTTAGGAAATATCACTATGAACAAAGCTAATGGAGGTGATGGAATTCCAGCTGAGCTATTTCAAATCCTAAAAGACAATGCCGTGAAAGTGCTACACTCAATAGGCTAGCAAATTTGGAAAACTCAGCAGTGGCCACAGGACTGGAAAATGTCAGTTTTCATTCCAATCCCAAAGAAAGGAAATGCCAAAGAATGTTCAAAGTACCACACAATTGCACTCATCTCACACACTAGCAAAGAAATGCTCAAAATTCTCCAAGAGCGGCTTCAACAGTACTTGAACCAAGAACTGCCAGATGTCCAAGCTGGATTTAGAAAAAGCAGAGGAACCAGAGATCAAGATGCCAACATCCACTGGATCATTTAAAAAGCAATAGAGTTCCAGAAAAACATCTACTTCTTCTTTATTGACTACACCAAAGCTTTTGACTGTGGATCACAGCAAACTGTGACAAATTCTTCAAGAGATGGGAATACCAAACCACCTGACCTGCCTCCTGAGAAATCTGTATGTATGTCAGGAAGCAACAGTTAGAACTGGACATGGAACAACAGACTGGTTTCAAAACAGGGAAGATGAACATCAAGGCTGTATATTGTCACCCTGCTTATTTAACTTGTATGCAGAGTACATCATGCTAAATGCTGGGCTGGATGAAGCACAAGCTGGAATCAAGATTGCTGGGAGAATATGCAGATTCTCAGATATGCAGATAACACCACTTTTATGGCAGAAAGCAAAGGAACTGAAGAGCCTCTTGATAAAAGTGAAAGAAGAGAGTGAAAAAGCTGGCTTAAAACTCAGCATTCAGCAAACTAAGATCATGGCATCTGGTCCCAACACTTCATGGCAAATAAATGGGGAAACAATGGAAATAGTGACAGACTTTATTTTCTTTGGCTCCAAAATCACTGCAGATGTTGTCTGCAGCCATGAAATGAAAAGACGCTTGCTCCTTGGAAGAAAAGTTATAACCCACCTAGACAATATATTAAAAAGCAGAGGTATTACTTTGCCAACAAATGTCCATCTAGTCAAGGCTACGGTTTTTATAGTAGTCATTTATGGATGAGAGAGTTGGACTGCAAAGGAAGCTGAGTGCAGAAGCATTGATGCTTTTGCACTGTGGGCTTGGAGAAGACTCTTGAGAGTCCCTTGGACTGCAAAGAGATCAACCTAGGCAATCCTAAAGGAAATCAGTCCTGAATATTCATTTTAAGGTCTAATGATAAAACTTAAGCTCCAATATTTGGCCACTTGATGCCAAGAACTGACTCATTTGAAAAGACCCTGATGCTAGGAAAGCTTGAAGGTGGGAGGAGAGGGGGATGACTGAGGATGAGATGGTTGGATGGCATCATTGACTTGATGGACATGAGTTTGAGCAAGCTCCAGGAGCTGGTGATGGACAGGGAAGCCTGGCGTGCTGCAGTCCATGGGATTGCAAAGAGTGGTACAGAAATGAATAACTTAACTCAACTGAACTGAAATTGGCCATAGCTTTTCTTCCAAGGAGAAAGTGGATTTGATTTCAAGGCTGCAGTCACCAACTGCAGTGATTTTGGAGCCCAGGAAAATAAAGTCTGTCACTGTTTTCATTGTGTCCCCATCTATTTACCATGAAGTAATGGGACCAGATGCTGTGACCTTAATTTTCTAATGTTGAATTTTAAGTCAGCTTTTTCACTGTCATTTGGGGCAAAATCAGGACTGCAGCCCAGGAGAAAGCACCTCAGATATCTCTCAGTAAACTATGCAAAATAGGCATTGGGGAAAGGTCAATATATGTGATTTTGAAAATGGGGAGTTCACAGAATCATACCCTTATCTTACAAAGGGTTTTGTCCTAATCAAAAGAAGCTGATGTCACCATGAAGGGATTAAGCACTTTCCAAGGCTTCACAGGCACAGGAGGGCCTAGAGGAGCTATGCCACATTGAAGGTCAGGAACGGCAGTGGTAAGGAGATACCCCTCGTCCAAGGTAAGGAGTGGTGGCTGTGCTTTGCTGGAGCAGCCGTGAAGTGATACCCCATGCCAAAGGTAAGAGAAACCCAAGTAAGATGGTAGGTATTGCAAGAGGGCATCAGAGGGCAGACACACTGAAACCATACTCACAGAAAACTAGTCAATCTAATCACACTAGGACCACAGCCTAGCCTAACTCAATGAAACCAAGCCATGCCTGCGGGGAAACCCAAGATGGGCAGGTCATGGTGGAGAGGTCTGACAGAATGTGGTCCACTGGAGAAGCGAATGGCAAGCCACTTGTATTCTTGCCTTGAGAACCCCATGAACAGTATGAAAAGGCAAAATGATAGGATAAAAAAAGAGGAACTCCCCAGGTCATTAGGTGCCCAATATGCTACTGGACATCAAAAGGGAAATAACTGCAGAAAGAATGAAGGGATGGAGACAAAGCAAAAAAAATACCCAGTTTTGGATGTGACTGGTGATAGAAGCAAGGTCCAATGCTGTAAAGAGCAATATTGCATAGGAACCTGGAATGTCAGGTCCATGAATCAAGGCAAATTGGAAGCGGTCAAACAAGAGATGGCAAGGGTGAACATTGACATTCTAGGAATCAGCAAACTAAAATGGACTGGAATGGGTGAATTTAACTCAGATGACCATTATATCTACTACTGCGGGCAGGAATCCCTCAAAAGAAATGGAATAGCCATCATGGTCAACAAAAGAGTCTGAAATGCAGTACTTGGATGCAATCTCAAAAACGACAGAATGATGTCTGTTCGTCTCCAAGGCAAACCATTCAATATCACAGTCTATGCCCTAACCAGTAACGCTGAAGAAACTGAAGTTGAACGGTTTTATGAAGATCTATAAGTCCTTTTAGAACTAACACCCAAAAAAGACGTTCTTTTCATTATAGGGGACTGGAATGCAAAAGCAGGAAGTCAAGAAACACCTGGAGTAACAGACAAATTTGGCCTTGGAATGCAGAATGAAGCAGGGCAAAGACTAATAGAGTTTTGCCAAGAAAATGCACTGGTCATAGCAAACACCCTCTTCCAACAACACAAGAGAAGACTCTACACATGGACATCACCAGATGGTCAACACCGAAATCAGATTGATTATATTCTTTGCAGCCAAAGATGGAGACGCTCTATACAGTCAACAGAAACAAGACCGGGAGCTGACTGTGGCTCAGATCATGAACTCCTTATTACCAAATTCAGACTCAAATTGAAGAAAGTAGGGAAAACTACTAGACCATTCAGGTATGACCTAAATCAAATCCCTTATGATTATACAGTGGAAGTGAGGAATAGATTTAAGGGCCTAGATCTGATAGATAGAGTGCCTGATGCACTATGGAATGAGGTTCGTGAGACTGTGCAGGAGACAGGGATCAAGACCATCTCCATGGAAAAGAAATGCAACAAAGCAAAATGGCTGTCTGGGGAGACCTTACAAATAGCTGTGAAAAGAAGAGAGGCGAAAAGCAAAGGAGAAAAGGAAAGATATAAGCATCTGAATGCAGAGTTCCAAAGAATAGCAAGAAGAGATAAGAAAGCCTTCCTTAGCAATCAATGCAAAGAAATAGAGGAAAACAACAGAATGGGAAAGACTAGAGATCTCTTCAAGAAAATTAGAGATACCAAGGGAACATTTCATGCAAAGATGGGCTCGATAAAGGACAGAAATGGTCTGGACCTAACAGAAGCAGAAGATATTAAGAAGAGGTGGCAAGAATACAGAGAAGAACTGTACAGAAAACATCTTCACGACTCAGATAATCATGATGGTGTGATCACTAATCTAGAGCCAGACATCTTGGAATGTGAAGTCAAGTGGGCCTTAGAGAGCATCACTATGAACAAAGCTAGTGGAGGTGATGGAATTCCAGTTAAGCTGTTTCAAATCCTGAAAGATGATGCTGTGAAAGTGCTGCACTCAATATGCCAGCAAATATTGAAAACTCAGCAGTGGTCACAGGACTGGAAAAGGTCAGTTTTCATTCCAGTTCCAAAGAAAGGCAATGCCAAAGAATGTTCAAACTACCGCACAATTGCACTCATCTCACATGCTAGTAAAGTAATGCTTAAAATTCTCTAAGTCAGGCTTCAGCAATACATGAACTGTGAACTCCCTGATATTCAAGCTGGTTTTAGAAAAGGTAGAGGAACCAGAGATCAAATTGCCAACATATGCTGGATCAAGGAAAAAGCAAGAGAGTTCCAGAAAAACATCTATTTCTGCTTTATTGACTATGCCAAAGCCTTTGACTGTGTGGGTCACAATAAACTGTGGAAAATTCTGAAAGAGATGGGGATACAGACCACCTGACCTGCCTCTTGAGAAATCTGTATGCAGGTCAGGAAGGAACAGTTAGAACTGGACATGGAACAACAGCCTGGTTTCAAATAGGAAAAGGAGTACGTCAAGGCTATATATTGTCACTCTGCTTATTTAACTTTATGCAAAGTGCATCATGAGAAACGCTGGACTGGAAGAAACACAAGCTGGAGTCAAGATTGCCAGGAGAAATATCAATAACCTCAGATATGCAGATGACACCACCCTTATGGCAGAAAGTGAAGAGGAACTAAAAGCCTCTTGATGAAAGTGAAAGAGGAGAGTGAAAAAGTTGACTTAAAGCTCAGCATTCAGAAAACCAAGATCATGGCATCTAGTCCCATCACTTCATGGGAAATAGATGGGGAAACAGTAGAAACAGTGTCAGACTTCGTTTTTTTGGGCTCCAAAATCACTGCAGATGGTGACTGCAGCCAGGAAATTAAAAGATACTTACTCCTTGGAAGAAAAGTTATGACCAACCTAGATAGTACATTCAAAAGCAGAGACATTACTTTGCCGACTAAGGTCCGTCTAGTCAAGGCTATGGTTTTTCCTGTGGTCATGTATGGATGTGAGAGTTGGACTGTGAAGAAGGCTGAGCACCAAAGAATTGATGCTTTTGAACTGTGGTGTTGGAGAAGACTCTTGAGAGTCCCTTAGACTGCAAGGAGATCCAACCAGTCCATTCTGAAGGAGATCGACCCTGGGATTTCTTTGGAAGGAATAATGCTGAAGCTGAAGCTTCAGTACTTTGGCCACCTCATGCAAAGAGTTGACTCTTGGAAAAGACCCTGATGCTGGGAGGCATTGGGAGCAGGAGGAGAAGTGGACGACTGAGGATGAGATAGCTGGATGGCATCACTAACTGGATGGACATGAGCCTGCGTGAACTCCGGGAGTTGATGATGGACAGGGAGGCCTGGCGTACTGTAATTCATGGGGTTGCAAAGAGTCGGACATGACTGAGCGACTGAACTGAACTGAATTGAAGATATGAGAAGATGCAAGAATTGGGATCATGAAATCAGTTCTTGAACATTGCTACCTAAAACCTATTCGCTAGTTGTTCTGGAGCACAAAGTTCCTCATTCTCCATGCTGAACTTCTTTCAGGGAGTGTCGGTGGTCCACAGCTACAGCACCACAGGATTCAGTCTCCACAGAGGCAGAAAGCAAACGCCCTTGGCAAGTGTCAACTTGTAGTCCACACTTGTTTACTTTTTACTTGTTTACTTTTTCTTTTCACGGGCTTTTATTTTCCCCATTGGAATTGTCTCTATCATGATTTATTCTTGTATACTGAATTATTAATGTATTCTCTATCTCTCATCTCAAAAAGCCACATAGTCCCTAAACAATCGTCGCCTCTCACTAGTTCCTCCATTTCCTGAACCACTGCTATTTTTCTGCTTTGTCATGTAGCAAAAGTCTTCAGCACATTTATTTGCTGAATTCATTCTCTCACTTTTGGTCCCTTCTTATCTCACTACCACTGTTGTCTGAAGCTACTCTTGTAAAGGTCATTAACAATCTCCTTTCTGCCAATGATGCAAAGGTCAGTTCTCCAGTTCTCTTTGTATTCAGCTTCTCAGCAGCATAGGGCACACTTAGCCAATCTCTCTTTAAAATATTCTTCACTTGGCCATCAGGATCCCACCTTCTCTTATTTCTCCTCCTCCTTCAGTGGCCATTTTTCTGTCTCCTTTGCTTAGCCAGCTCACTTTTATCTAGATTTTCTGCCTGGGAGATCTTGTCTAAGCCTTTACAGACCAGGGGAGTTTGTGTGTTCTCAGTCCTGTCTAGCTCTTTGCAACCTCATGGACTGTAGCCCACCAGGCTCCTCTGTCTGTGGGTTTTTCCAGGGAAGAATACTGGAGTGGGTTGCCATTTTCTACCACAGGGGATCTCTCTGACCCAGGGACTGGACCCGCATCACTTGAGTCTCCTTTATTGGCAGGCCGATTCGTGCTTCCCTAGTGGGTCAGAGGGTAAAGAATCTGCCTACAATGCAGGAGATCCAGAATTGAGCCCTGGGTTGGGAAGATTCCCTTGAGAAGGGAAGGGCAATCCACTCTAGTATTCTTGCCTGGAGAATTCCATGGAAAGAGAAGTCTGGCAGGCTACACAAAGAGCAATTGAGTGACTAACACTTTCACCTGGGAAACCCCTGAATGCTGATCCCTTCCTTGAGACTCAGGCTCAGCATCTCACCTTGACCTCTAGCATCGTGTCACCCTTACCCTGTATGGCACAAATACAGGTCCAAAATAAAACTATGGACTCTTACATATCACAAATTTTCCTCTTCTCATCTTCCTCATCTTGGTAAATAACAACATCATCTACTCAATTTCTCTTCTCTTTTCCTCATATGTTATTACCAATCTATTTGCAATTTTTGTTGGTTCTGATGCCAAAATCTTGGCTTTCTGTGCACCAATGCAGAAAAGAAATAAAGGAGCAGAGCTATGGAGGAGAAGGAAAGATGGCTTGATTTCTTTACCAGGCAGAAGAGGAACACAGTAAGCTAGTACCTCAAGAACTGTGCCCCCCTCCTTGGTGAATAATGAATAGTGAAAACCGCTCAGTCATGTACAACTCTTTGCAACCCTATGGGGTATATTTTGCCAGGCTCCTCTGTCCATGGGATTCTCCAGGCAAGAATACTGGAGTGGGTTGCCATTCCCTTCTCCAGGGGAATCTTTCCTGATCCAGGGATCAAACCCAGGTCTCCTGCATTCCAAGCAGTTTCTTTACCATCTGAGCCACCAGCAAAGCCTCCTTGGTGAACAGGGAGAAGTTACATAGTCAGGCTTCCCTGGTGGCTCACTTGGTAAAGAAACTGCTTGCCAGTGCGGGAGATCTAAGAGACATGGATTCAGTTGAGGAGAGTGAAAAAGTTGGCTTAAAACTCAACATTCAGAAAACTAACATCATGGCATCCAGTCCCATCACTTCATAGCAAATAGATGGGGAAACAATGGAAACAGTGACAGACTATTTTCCTGGGCTCCAAAATCACTGCAGATGGTGACTACAGCCATGAAATTAAAAGATGCTTGCTCCTTGGAAGAAAAGCTATGACCAACCTAGACAGCATATTAAAAGGCAGAGACATTACTTTGCCAAAAAAGGTCCATCTAGTTAATGCTATGTTTTTACAGTAGTTGTGTATGGATGTGAGAGTTGGACTCTCAGTAAATCCTAAAGGAAATCAGTCCTGAATATTCTTTGGAAGGACTGATGATGAAGCTGAAACTCCAATACTTTGGTCACCTGATGAGAAGAACTGACTCATTTGAAAAGACCCTGATGCTGGGAAAGACTGAAGGTTGGAGAAGGGGATGAGATGGTTGGATGGCATCATTGACTCAATGGATATGAGTTTGAGCAAGCTCTGGGAGTTGGTGATGGGCAGGGAAGCCTGGTGTGCTGCAGTCCATGGGGTAGAAAAGAGTTGGACACCACTAATCGACTGAACTGAACTGAGGGTCTCCTAATCTTGATGACCTTCTCCAGTCCCTTTTATCTTGCCTCAGGTGGCTTTGTGGCTGCTCCTTCCTTATTAGCTTTTTTTTGAATCTGTCCTTTGAAACTCAGGGAATGTCATGCAGGCTGGAGCCTTGTCTACAAGAAGTGGGGGACTGTAAGGCCTCTGTGCCCAGGAGTCCCACAGGGATCTACTCAGCATCAGTTCCAAACTCAGAATATGGTACCAATTTGGACACTTTATCACTTCTTCTGCTAACATTCAAGTCCCTCAAGTCTGTCAAGACTTATCCCAGCCTCCAGGACTTTGCATTTTCTCATGGTCCTTGAATTCTAATCACGCTGACCTCCATAGAGCCTGTGCCCTTGTCTCCTTCAAAGATTCCATGTCCTCAGAGATCTCCTTTGACAGTCATTTCAAAAACAATTTTCACCAATGTGACCTCCTGTCACTCTGGTTAATTTTCCCCAGAGCACTTCTGTCCATCAGGAATTATATTTTTTTATTTGCTTTTTGTTGTCTGTCTCTTCTAGGAGGAGATAAGAGCTGTAAGAATAGGGACGTTGTTTTTGTGGGATTATTTATTTTTTCCATTTATATGGAATCTTATATAATTGTATGTACTGGCACCCCACTCCAGTGCTCTTGCCTGGAAACTCCCATGGATGGAGGAGCCTGGTAGGCTGCAGTCCATGGGGTCGCTGAGAGTTGGACACGACCCAGTGACTTCACTTTCACTTTTCACTTTTCCTGCATTGGAGGAGGAAATGACAACCCACTCCAGTGTTCTTGCCTGGAGAATTCCAGGGATGGCGGAGCCTGGTGGGCTGCCGTCTATGGGGTCGTACAGAGTTGGACACGACTGAAGCGACTTAGCAGCAGCAGCAGCACAACTATTTTACCCCATGGGGGTCTCAGAGAGTCAGACATGACTTTGCAACTGAACAACAACAATCACCATTTTGCCAGTGCCTCAAAATGGACCTGTCTTAAGTTAGATAGTCAGTAAATACCAGTTGAACTAATGTATTTTTGGCACTGAGCCCTTATATTTGCATGTTGCAAAAGTATTCTTTCATCTAATTGTCAATGACATAGTGGTAATATTAACCTTTATTATTTGCGTACAGTATGACAGGATTGTACCTTGAACTTTAATCAGCATTATCTAATAGTAGGATAGACTGTTTTACTCTGGAAGGCTGTAACTCCATCTGGTTAAAGGAGATGGGAATGTTATGCTGTGTTACTTCTTCCACCTGTTGTTGTTGATACAGGAAAGCCCTTTGGAGCCTTCTGTGGCCTGTCTGGCACTATAAGCTCTATCTGTTTTCCTCATGAAACTGAGTGACTAACATGCCTCTTCTTTCTGATGCGAGGCTGTTGGTCTGCAGCCGACGTTGCCTGCTGTATGGCCTAAGTCAGGTGCTCTCAGCTCAGATGCTGTTTATCTTAGGACACTTGACCTCCTGCCCAGGGTCTCTCCCATTGAGAGGAGTCAGCTCACAGAGCTGGGGCCCATAGTCAAGGGCATCTTCTTCCCATTTCTAGATAATTTGGCAATAAATGCAGATGGTAGCTTTGGAGGGGGTTCAGATTCTCTGTTTAGCCGTTTTTCCAGTAGTCCTATGTGGCTATGAGAGTTGGACCATAAAGAAGGCTGAGTGCTGAAAAATTGATGCTTTTGAGAAGACTCTTGAAGAGTCCCTTGGGCAGCAAAGAGATCAAACCAGTCAATCCTAAAGGAAATCAACCCTGAATATTTGTGGGAGGGACTGATGCTGAAGCTCCAGTATTTTGGCCACCTGATGTGAAAAGTCTATTCACTGGAAAAGACCCCGATGCTAGGAAAGATTGAGGGCAGGGGAAGAAGAGGGCAACATAGGATGAGATGGTTGGATGGCATCACCGACTCAATAGTCATGAGTTTGAGCAGATTCAAGTGAGTCAGTGGAGGACAGGGAAGCCTTGTGTGCTGTAGTTCATGGGGTTGCAGAGTCAGACATGATGTAAAAACTGATAACGATAGCAAGTGAACAAGTGCTTTCACATGAATTCCCTTAGTAATCTTATTTAAACCTCACATCATCCCTGTGAATTAGGTATGAGTATTTCTGATTCACAGATGAAAGAAACTGTGGCATGTTGCAGGCCATAAAATAACAGGGGTGGAGGCCAATCCCCATGAATCATCCCTGGCTTCATGTTCCTCTCTCCACACACCCCCCCACCCCGCAGTAGACACACACGTACATGAACACAGTGCAAACAATGTATGCACATTTTTTCTAGCCACACGACAAGTTGTAAGGTCTTTAAACTCTCCATGCCCGCCTCAGATCTGGGTCTTCACGATTCTCTCATTTCTTCTCTTGGGAAATTAGCCCTCTTCCTAAGCTTTCTGTTTCTGGCACCTTCTCTGACCCCCAGATTCTCTGTGTTCCCACAGAAGTTTTCATTTTCACTATGACTACTCTGTCTGATCTCATTTCCTTACAAAAGATGGAAACCCAGTCCCAACTGTTTTAGGAGAAATGTTCCGGGATTCCTTTGGCTTCCGGCATGGCTTGATCCAGGAGCTCAAATTATAATATAAGGTTCTTCCTTTCTCCCTCCCTATATCTGCTTCCTTAATCAGACAGACTGTGTGGAAGGAAAGAAGGCAAGTGGCTGTAGCAACTTATAGTCCTACAGGAATTTCAATAGATTCAGGAGAAAAGCAATATATAGATGCATAAACCAAATATAATCCAGTTCTTCCTCTTCATGGATGAACTCTGGAAGTAGCAGGTAGGCTAGACCCATCCAAACTTAATGCAATGATAAAAGTTACAGGAAAGAAATTCTGTGCAACAACATATGCCCTCAATAAACACTTATCTCACATTTGTATTATTTCCTATTTTTTTATGTCTGTCTTACTAACATTTTCTATGTTAGTTCTACAAAGGAAAGAAAAGGATATTGCTTACCCCTGTATTGTAAATCCCTAGCACATGGCCTGACACACATTGAAAGCTTACTAAATGTTGCAAAATGAACAAAGTAAATGAAATATGACAGTGTACCGCACTGATTTCTCTTAATTACAAGACTCCTGTAGTGTGATGACATAACAGAAACTGGGGGCCTGATTCCTGTGACCCGGTTGCCAGCCCAGCCCTACATCTTCTGCTTTGGGGAAGTTACCTGATGCTTCAACATCAGACCCACCTGTTGAGACTTGTTTCAGTTACCTAACGCTGATTCTAATTAGCTATATCACCTGCCTGGTCAGGCTTCCTCTTTGTGTTTCTGAAAGTTAGACCCATTGCCTTTTTTGATCTACTGTGCATGTCCTAGTCTCTAGATGTTAGGATAGAAGACAAGGAAGAAAAAAAAAAGAAAAAGAAAACAGCAACACACACGATTCCTTTGTAGTTTACAATACAATTTTCCACAACCATTAAAAAAAAATTGAACTACATTTGATTTACTATATTGTGTTGGTTTTAGGTGTACAGCTTCAGATTCTCTTCCATTACCAGTGTCTTTTCACAATTTACTGTAAACGTTGAGTTTTTATTACCATTTTAGAGATGAGAAAACTGAAACTAAACCCTTAGTGCCAATCTAGTTCATGCCTTGGCAGGTAATTCTGCCTCTGTTCATAAGCAGGCTATGATCTGCCTAGAGTAGAAAGCTTTAAATGAAACTTTAATGATTAGAGGCAAATATCCTACCCCCTTTTATAACAGCCACTGGTGAGGCAAATAATTTTCATTTGTTCAAAGTAATGAAATTGCGAACTATGGAGCAGAGACTTGCTCTAGGGGTAGGCCAGGGCTTTCCAGATGGCTCAGTGATAAAAAATCTGCCTACCAATGCAGGAGATGAGGGTTCAGTGCCAGCGTCAGGAAAATCCCCTGGAGTAGGAAAGGGCAACCCACTCCAGTGTTCTTGCCTAGGAAATCCCATGGACAGAAAAACCTGGTGGGCTACAGTCCACGGGGTCACAAAGAGCCAGAGATGACAGAGCATGCATCCACACTAAGGGTATGCCAGACTTCATACCCCTACTATACTATATTATACTATACCATACTATAATTCAGCTTTACATTATAATTTGCCACATTGCTCTTCTTATTTCTATGACCCAAGGCCTGTCTCCTCTGAGTCTGGACCCATCACCCTTCGATAGACAGCCTCCCTGGTCCTGGTCACTACCTCCAGTGTATTCCACAGCCTACTCAGGTCAGGGGTGTGTTCTGATGACACAGAGGTGACCACAGATATAGGTGAGGTGTAACTGACACTCTCCAGATATCTCAGGGTGACTTAGCTGGTGGCTCATGAAAACGAAGCCTGCTGGTTAGGTGTGTCATAAGAGCTTGTCGCTGTGCCAACAAACCTTAGCTTTCCAAAGTTGGCACTGTAGTTGTCCTCATGTATCTTTGACCTGTAGGCCTTTTGTCAGTGGTGGGCTCTTCTCCATCACAGTCCTGGGGGAAGACCACTGGAGCTTCTTCATAGTAAGCAATAGAAACAGACTTCTCAGAATTACAGTTTCTAGGTAGGACTAAAGACCAGTCAATGCATTCTCTGAAACATATCCTGATTACAGAACGCTCAAGAAAGTCTGAGACATTTACCTATATGCCACACCTATGAAGTGCCAGAGAAGGGCTTTGAATCCTGGATCTTTCTAACCTCAAATCTCTATTTTTGTTCATACATAATGCATATGAACCTGTGAACTTTGGAGAAATGAAAACCACACATAGAATCCAAGGGGAGTCACTTATTAAAAACTCCTTATATCAACTGAAAAACTTGAGTAAGTTGCTTACACTGTGCAAAACCTCATTTTTAGTACAGTGAGGGAAGGGGGTGATAAGGTCAGCTATTGTTTCTCCAGGCAGCCTTCGAGTAAGTGTAGATAATATTCTCTGGTCAGAACAATGTTAACTGTTTTTTTCTCAAAAGGACCTGGTTGACCTGCAGCCTGTAATTTCCTGACTTGCAAACCCAGTGGGGATGGGCCATTCATACAAACCCCAGGTGGCCCCAGGGTAGAAAGACAGAGGCCTCCCTGCTTGGATTCATGTCCTTCCAGGCAGGAATCCTGAAAGTGCAGGCGCCAAAAATCAAGGAAGAGGAGGAAAGAGTCCTTCCGGGTTCAGTATGTTTGCTGTATCCTGTCAGTTATTCAGTCCATGGGAATGGGCTGTTGGCCTGGAATGTGTACTGAGAGGCCCTAGGGTGAGGGGAAGGGCACCAAGGTTTACAGAAACAGGATCTGCCTTGGGCTTGTGTTCAGAAGAGGCAGAGTGGCTTTCAGAAAGCCTGTCTGGCCTGGAGTCAGAAAGTCATGGAGTTTCATGTGTTTGCCTCTTCCATAAAAACTCTGAGCTTTCAAGACCTGGTGGGACTGACATGGAGACGTGGCATTGTCTTAAAAAAATGAAGATAAAAATACCAGGCTTTCAGGCTTATTGGGTGATGAAACAAAAGAACAATATAGGTGACCCTTGTCACCTCTACCAATAAATAGAAAACTCAGGACCCATTGGGAAGACAAGTTGGACTTCCCTGAAATCAGAAAGAACAGTTTAAGATGATGTTTAATTTGAACAAAACTGCATAATATCAACACATGGGCCTATGGGAACACAGAGATAAAAGATGGGACTCAAAAAAGCTAAAGAAATCAAGAAAAACTTCAGGGCAGTGGTGAAACTTAAGAGAGAAGAGAAGGAATTAGATGACTCTATTTTCAGTAATTTGTGTTTAGTAATTTCTACAGTATGAATGCATAAATCATATAATCCTCATAAAACTTGCACAGTGAGTTTCGCTGTACTTAACCTTGTGGGCACAGGTTCAGAGAGGAAAAGTCTGGTTTTTTTTTTACAGTGTGAGTCACAGATCTTTCACCGAGTCACAGAAATTACCCTGGATGCTTGTTGACAGAAAATTTTGAATCCTCCTGCAATTTTACTGAGTCAGAATCTCTTGGGATGAAACCAGGAATTTGCTTCTTTATAAGTTCCCTGGGTGATTCCTACACACGAGATAGAGAACTATTGTTTGAATTATTACCTGCACATTGAGAATCACTTGAGTGCTTTGAAACATTCATGTCTGTGTCCTACCCTCAGAGATAATGATTAAAGTATCATTAAATCATTGAGTTTGGACATTGGGATTTAAAAGGACATCCAAATAGTCAGCCTGATTTCAAATGCACACTGAGAGTTCACTTATATTTGTGATAGTTATTGCTCCGATACAGTTAATGTTGCCAGATAAAGTACAGTGCATGTGTGCTGCTGCTAAGTCGCTTCAGTCCTGTCCGACTCCATGTGACCCCATAGACAGCAGCCCACCAGGCTCCCCATCCCTGGGACTCTCCAGGCAAGAACACTGGAATGGGCTGCCATTTCCTTCTCCAATGCATGAAAGTGAAAAGTGAAAGTGAAGTCGCTCAGTCATGTCTGACTCTTAGACCACTTGGACTGCAGCCTACCAGGCTCCTCCATCCATGGGATTTGCCAGGCAAGAGTACTGGAGTGGGGTGCCATTGCCTTCCCTGCATGTGTGCTTACTCGCTTCGGTTGTTTCCAAGTCTTTGTGACTCTATGGACCATAGCCAGCCAGGCTCCTCTGTCCATGGGATTTTCCAGGCAAGAATGCTGGAGTGCATTGCTGTGCCCTCCTCCAGGTAAAATATGGTACACTCAATTAAATTTGAATTTCAGATTAAAAATGAGTTTTTGTATGTTTGTTTGTTTACTATTTATCTGTTTCCATAATTGCACTGAACGTATTCATACTCAAAAATTATTTGGCAAGTCTGGCAACTGTAAGTCCAGGATTGATGTCTTTAATGTCAAACCTCATTGCCTTTAAACTGTATTGTGGTGCTTCGCTTTCTTAGTTCTGAAGGATAGAGCACATTCATTACTAAAACCATCATCCACAGACATCTCCCAGGAAGAGCAAATTGGTATCAGAACACAAATACTGTGTGTACATTACATGATGTGAGAATTCCTTAATTCCTGGTGGTTCAGACAGTAAAAGCATCTGCTTACAACTCAGGAGACCTGGGTTTGATCCCTGGGTAGGGAAGATCCCCTGGAGAAGGAAATGGCAACCCACTCCAGTACTCTTGCCTTGAAAATCCCATGGACGGAGAAGCCTGGTAGGCTACAGTCCATGGGGTTGCAAAGAGTCAGATATGACTAAGCAACTTAACTTTCACTTTTTTCACTTATCTCTCATATTGATCTTCCCTAGTGGCTCGGTGGTAAAGAATCCTCCTACCAATGCAGAGATGCAGGTTTGATCCCTGGATTGAGAAGACTCCCCTGGAGAAGGAAATGGCAACCCGCTCAGTATTCCTGCCTGGGAAATCCCATGGGCAGAGGAGCCTTGCAGGCTACAGTCCATGGGCCTTCAGAAGAGTCAGACAGGACTTAACAACCAAACAACATCTCCCATATTGGTTTTCTATTTGCTGCTAGAACAAATCATTATAAACTTTGTATTACATGTATATAATCTTACAGTGGTGCTTCAGAAGTCTGACACAGGTCTCAGGGAACTAAAATCAAGACATCTGGAACTCCTAGGGGAGAATCTGTTTCCTTGCCTTTCCCATCTTTTAGAGACCACTCACATTCCTGGGTTCATGGTCCTCTTTGTCTTTCTTCGAAGGTAGCAGTGTTACATCTTTCTGACTATTCTTGTATAGTTAAGGCTTCCTTGGACCATAGCTGGGAAAGGTTCTCCCCTTGTAAGCATTAGGTTTGGTTCACTGGGGATAAATTCCAGGCTACCCTCTTTACTTCAATATTCAATGTATTCATATCTTCAAAGGACTTTTTGCCATGTAAAGAAACAGATTCACAGATTATGTGTATTAGGACATGAATAACTTTGGGGGTCCACATTTCCCTGTCTATTGGGCCTCCTAATTTATTTCTTTTATAAATTGGATTAAAAAAAAATGATTCTCTGAAAGCAATTCAGTCTTATAGAATAGAATAGAATGTAACATAAATACTCTTGTACAACATAATTTATCATTCCCAAAAGCTGCTGTTAAACATTTTTTAAATTTATTTTTTAGCCGAATTAGTGGGAAAAAGGTGTAAAATGAAAGTTGCAAAGACGGCTATTTATTTTCTAGTCAACAAATACTTATATAGTGCTTACTTTGCACCAAGTGCTATTCTAAGCACTTCAAAGATGTTAACTCATTTAATCCTTAAGGAATAGCGCAATAAACTAAATGCTAGTATTTACTATTCCCATTTTACAGAGGAGAAATAAGGTGCAGAGAAATTTATTAACTAAATCCAAATTTTGGATTTACCAGCAAAAGTGGTAAAACTGAATCCCAAAAG
This sequence comes from Ovis aries, assembly GCF_016772045.2. Taxonomy (NCBI): domain Eukaryota; kingdom Metazoa; phylum Chordata; class Mammalia; order Artiodactyla; family Bovidae; genus Ovis; species Ovis aries. The sequence goes on from NC_056059.1 coordinate 107,438,215, forward strand.
GGCATTTCAGACATTCTGCTCTCCTTTAAGCTTTTTCCATGCTTACTGCATCCAGCAACAAGGTGAAAGGAACCAACAAATACCCTACTACAGAATGACATTTAAAAATTCCCTACAACTTTAATATGAAAAACAGGGGCTTGAGTAAATAATAATTGACAATAACATTTCTTAATAACTATTTAGTAAGAGGAATGTCGAATCTGAAGAAATGTTGTGTGTTAATTTAGTCTAAACATTTAATTTACATATAGGATCTGTTTTTGGTAATCAGACTGTTATTAAGTGGGATTTAGTGAGTCTCAGCTGTAAATATGGGTTTCCCTGATAATTCAGTTCGTAAAGAATCTTCCTATAATGCAGGAGACCCCCAGTTGGATTCCTGGGTCAGGAAGATCCAAAAAGAAGGGATAGGCTACCCACTCCGATATTCTCAGGCTTCCTTTGTGGCTCAGCTGGTAAAGAATCTACCTGCAATGAGGGAGACCTGGGTTCAATTTCTGGGTTGGGAATATTCCCTGAAGAAGGGAAAGGCTATCCACTCCAGTATTCTGGCCTGTAGAATTCACAAAAGGTTGGACATGACTGAGTGACTTTCACTTTCAGCTACAAATAAGTCAAGAATGTGGAAGATGCCACTGTGACCCCAGCCTCAGATAGTTAGCGAGGAGGTCCCAAGTGATTGCAACTTTGGTAAAAAATTGTAGGTTTGTGAGATTCCTTTTCAGAGGGATTGATGTTGATTGAAAAGACAGTAAAGCTAAAATCTAAATATTAACTCAAGTTTTGCCCTCCAGAAAGGTCCAGTAGAAGTCCAGTAAAGGACTGCCATGCTTGGCACTTCTCTATTTAAGCACAATGTATATCTCCAATGTCTATTTATGTTCCTACTTATTGTGCTGTGTGCATTTAAGCAACTCATCAAAAATTCCTTCTAGAACAGGTGTTTCAAATCAAATGCATACTCTCCAATGTCATTTTTGTTGGAAAGACAATGGTGTTAAGAAAATGAAGGCAGAAAAACAAGCATCCCCTGGGTCAATGTCCCCTTGCCAAATCCTCTTCACCATCACAGAAGCACCTGAAATTCATTTAGGTAAAAACAACAATGAGTAATGAGTTTTACAATTCAAATTAAGGCATCACTTCTTTTTCTGCTTTGCTGCCATTGTTTGATTGTTAGAAGTGCCTTCTATTCACCACCCCTGGTTTCACTCTTCATTCTTGTCCATTCCCTAGGAATCCTGGAAAATAATCTTGAGTGGACTGCTCAGACTGACTCCTTATCTTCTGGCTTCTTGTTGAACTTGACCAATGGGATGCACTAGGAAAAAGAAAAAAAAATAGAGGTAAGATAAAGAGAGGGGCTTCCCATGGTGCAGTGGAACCCACCTGCCAATGCAAGAGACATGAGACACAGGTTTGATCCCTGAGTTGGGAAGATTCCCTGAAGTAGGCAACCCACTCCAGTATTCTTGCCTGGAAAATCCCATGGACTGAGGAGCCTGGTGTGTTGCAGTCTCTGGGGCTGCAAAGAGTTGTGCATGACTGACTGCCTGACTGAGCACACAGCAAATGAAAGGAGGTGAAGGGTATTTATCCCTGTGGTTCCTTCTCTGCCCAGTAGCAGCTTGATAACGACCTTGTTCCTCTCTGGAATTCAGCAGCTTCTGTGGGAAGTCCTTCCTTATAGCTTTGGCTTTCACTGGGTTCCCATGACTGCCCTTTTCCCTTCCCCAACATGTACCTATCCTAATCTAGACTTATTCTAGGTCCAAGAGATGGAGTAGGGGACAAAAGAGGGGAAAAAATAATTACTGAGTTTATAATCTAATGAGAAAGACACAGAAGATAAAAAACTAACAAAGAATATATGCCAGATGGTGGCCAATGCTGTGAATAGAAGCAAAGCAAGGGAAGTGGGCTAGTGCACTGCTGGGGCAGGAGAGATGTGACTATTTTTAAAAGATTTTCCAGGAGGGCATGGATGACATTGGAGTACAGCCTTTAAGAAGGCAACAAGCAGCCACGAAAATATGGGAAAGAACAATTATCCTGGTAAAAGGAAAAATATAGGTAAAACTCAAAATAAGAGCACTCTTGGTGTCCATAAAGTATCAAAGAGAGAGTGAGGATGGAGGAAAGTGACAGAGCAGACGGTGGAGGTTCATGATTCATGGAGATCATTCAGACTATTCTAAGGAATCTGTCCTTTTTTTTTTTTTTTTTTTTTGTAATTCCTATTTTCTGATGAGTTTTGTTTTTGTTTTTGTTTCAGATTTTTGGGGGTCACTTTTATTTTTTATTTTTTACTTATTTTAATTGGAAGATAATTACTTTAAAATATTGTGATGGCTTTGTTGTACATAAACATGAATTAGCCATAGGTATGCATATGTACCCCTCATCCTGAGCCGCCCTCCACCTCCCTCCTCACTCCATCCCTCCAGGTTGTCACAGAGCACCAGGCCTGATTGCCCTGCACCATGTCTCCAACTCACACTGGTCATCCATTCTACATATGGGAATGTACATGTTTCAGTGCTATTCTCTCAAATCATCCCACCTTCTCCTTCCCCTACTCAGCCCAGAAGTCTGTTCTTTACTACTGTCTCTGTTGCTGCCCTGTACATAGGATTCATCAGTACTATCCTTCTAGATTCCACATATCTGCATTAATATACAGTATTTGTCTTCCTCATTCTGACTTACTTCACTCTGTATAAATAGGCTCTAGGTTCATCCACCTCATTAGAACTGACTCAAATGTGTTCCTTTTTATCTGACAAGGCAATGGCAACCCACTCCAGTACTCTTGCCTGGAAAATCCCATGGGTGGAGGAGCCTGGTAGGCTGCAGTCCATGGAGTTGCGAAGAGTCGGACACGGCTGAACCACTTCACTTTCACTTTTCACTTTCATGCATTAGAGAAGGAAATGGCAACCCACTCCAGTGTTCTTGCCTGGAGAATCCCAGGGGTGGTGGAGCCTGGTGGGCTGTTGTCTGTGGGGTCGCAGAGTCGGACACAAGTGAAGTGACTTAGCAGCAGCAACAGCAGCAGTAGCAGTATTCCATTGTGTATATGTACCACAACTTCATTATCCATTCATCTGCCAATGGATGTCTAGGTTGCTTCCAGGTCCTAGCTATTGTAGATGGTGCTCTGGCCTTTATTTTGAATGATGAGAACCTCATGGAGGATTTGCGCCGAGGAATTATGTGATTTGGTTTACATTTCTAAACATTTACTCTCACTTTTATCTATAGGACATTCTAGGTTCTTGGGTGGGGAAAGGAGAAAGATTAGGAGTTATTGCAATAATCCAGAAAGAGAGTATGAAGGCTTGAGTCAAGAGTCTGGATTTATGAAGAGGGAAGAGCCAACTGAATTTGTATATATGCATCTCATGTGGTGCTAGTGGTAAAAAATCAGCCTGCCAATACAGGAGATGCAGGAGACCCGAGTTTCCTCAATGGGTCAGGAAGATCTCCTGGAGAAGGAAACAGCAACCCACCCCACTATTCTTGGCTGGGAAATCCCATGAACAGAAGAGCCTAGCAAGCTACAGTCCATGGGGCTGCAGAAAGTCGGACACGACTGAGCACACAAACACGCATATATACATATGAGATGTGTGTGTATATATATGCATATACGTATGTGTGTGTGTGTTAATCAGGGTTCTCCAGGAAAATAGAACCAGTAGGATCTGTTATCTATCTACATATCAAGATGTTTAGTTTGAGGAATTGGCTCACCATTGATTATGGATCTTGAGAAGTCCCACGAGGTGATTGCAAGTTGGAGACCCAGGATGAACAATGGCCCACTTGAGTCTGAAGATCTGAGAATTAGGAGAACCAATGGTGAAAACTCCAGTCCAAGACTGAAGGTATGAAAGCCAGAAGAATAGATGCTTTAAGTTCCAGTCCAAGTAGAGAAGACTGATGTCCCAGCTTAAAAACAGTCTGGCAGAGAGTTTCTGAAGGAGGAGAGAAAATAGTTCAGAATGACTCTGCCAATTGGAAAAACTAAATCTCTATTCATCGAAATTGAGAAGTTTTTGTGGGCACAGATGAGGGTGGGCTGGGAAATAGCAGAAAGTAAGTTTTAGACATGTCAGGTAAGAAATGTCTCGTTAGCCTCCAAGTGGTGACGCCAAGTAGGTAGGCAACTTGGACCTACAAGTCAAGGATTAGAGACAGAGATTTTGGCTAGCTGTATACATTTGAGATTTTCCAGAGCAGGGATGGTATATGAAGGCCTGCAACTGGATAGTATCCTCTAGAATGCAAGCCCAAAAGAAGAAAGTGCAAGGTCTAAGGCTTGTTTAGATGTCTTGAGGATGAGGTAGAATGAGCCAAGTTAACTTTGAAGAGACTACCCAGAAGAAAACCAAAGGAGTGTGATGTCCTGGAAGACAAACAGAGAAAGTATGACCAGAAGGAGGGAAGAATGTAATATTTTAAGTGCTGATAAGTCAAAACCAGATGGACTAAAAGTTGTGCATTAAATTAGCAAAATCGAGAAACTTGGAGAAAGAAACAGAAGTGATGTCTATGGAGAAGAGGGAAAGTCAGATAATGGATTGTGTTCAAGAGATAACAGGAGGGAAGAATCTGGAGCATATGAATATTAACCACTCATTGAAAATTTAACTGTAGATGAGGACAAAGAAATGGGGTGATGAATGGAGGTTAAGATGTAGAACCGAGTGAGGGTTTTATTTTTTGAATGGAAAGAATAGATCATATATAATTTTAATCAGACTGATCTGGAATAGAGGGAAAATTGATGATGCACAAAAGAAAGGGAACAATAGCTGGTTACATTCTTGAGTAGACAAAATGAGGAGACATTGACAGTTGGGCAGTAAAGCACCTTGGCTCTTGAATGTGGTCCTGGGAAAAATCAGGGTTGAATTATTTAGAGCCTTCTCAGCAGATTAATGTAGGTCAATGATAAAAGATGATTCATAACCACTTTTGATGTATATACAGCTATTCAGGAATATTCTTGCTGAGTAAAAAAGTAAAATATGCAGATGCATAACTCAATAGTACAAGAGAAATTCTTGATCTAGGAGGCTTTATTCTCAGTTGACAAGGATCATAAAATCAGGAAACTCCTTTTATATTTTGAGCTGTAATCTGTTCTTCTGTATTTGTTACCCACTGAGTTCAGTTCTTCTTTTGGAGTCCTTGTGGGGGCATTTTCTGTACTCTATGACAATTTCCCGTGCTCCCAATTTCTGTCTATTTCTGGTTAACCATCTGAGTTTTTTCAAACATTATTTCATTTCTAGACCCTCCACAATCTTGGTCATTCTCTTCTAAGCATTGTTCTGCTTGCCAACATTTTTGATGTAATTCTTGAAGGTCACACTAGGATCTGAGATTGATCTAACCAGCTTGCGTTAGATATAGCTCTCATTGTTTTTTTCCAGGTCACCTCATTTCCATATGTGCCCTAATGTTGCATTTTAGTTCTCTTGCTATTATTTTAGAATAAAAGCACATATTACTCACCTCAGAGTCATAGTCATATGCTGAAACATTACCCTAAGGGTTATACCAGCATTATCTCATCTAACACTGCCAATAACCCTGTGGAATGTGTATAGTTAGTATTTTAGAAAGAGAAAATGGAGACTTAGCAAGCCTAAGGGATGTGCCCAAAGTCTACAGCAGCTAGTAATCAACCTAAACAAATTCCTGGTCTGTTCAGAAACCTGGCTTGCCTATGGCTCTCAGTTCAGTTCAGTTCAGATCAGATGCTTAGTAATGTCCAACTCTTTGCAACTCCATGGACTGCAGCACCCCAAGGCCTCTGTCCGTCCCAACTCCCAGAGTTAGTTCAAACTCATGTCCATTGAGTTGGTGACACCATCCAACCATCTCATCCTCTGTCATCCCCTTCTCCTGCCTCTTTTCTGGCAGCAGGGTCTCCTCCAATGAGTCAGTTTTCCTCATCACGTGGCCACAGTATTGGAGCTTCAGCTTCAGCATAAGTGCTTCCAGTGAATATTCAGGATTGATTTCCTTTAGGATTGATGGGTTTGATCTCCTTGCAGTCCAAGGCACTCTCAAGAGTCTTCTCCAGCACCACAGTTCAAAAGCATCAGTTCTTCAGTGCTCAGCTTTCTTTATGGTCCAACTCTCACATCCATACAAGACTACTGGAAAAACCATAGTTTTGACTAAATGGCCCATGGCTCTGGGCTCCCCTAATACCAATGACTGCCATGCAGATATGGGTGAGGCAAGAAAAAGTACAAAATGTGGTTATAGACTAGTTGGAACAAAGCCAATTCTGCTTTACAGGATTCTGATTATTTCAGAAATCCTTGGGGCAAGAAGCTCATGGCTTCCCATTGGTGGATGTAGTGTCAGTATGAGGACAGGAACAAACCAGGAAATGGCCTCACTAGAAGGAAGTGTCTGGTTAGTTAGTTAGTTAGTTACTCATGGCTTTCCTCCTGAAGCCCAAGGGCAACACCCTGGTACTGATGAGCCACCTTCCTGCCAAGGGTGTGTGTGAGAAACAGAACTCCAGAGCTGCAAGTCACCAAACATGGGAATGATTTTGGCCTCAGATCTCTATTAAAAGTCAGTCTTTAAAGTGACATTTTCTAGGCAGAGTTTCCTAAGTTGATAGGTGAACTCAATGGTACTATAACTAGAATAAGAGTAAAAAATTAGTGTTATATAAGCAAGTGGTTACAGGATGCCCAGAGGTAATAGATAGTACAAATAAAGCCATCATAATGGAAGAACACTGTGGTTTAGCCTAAAAAGAAACCCCTAAACACTAAGAATTTCAAAGACAATAATAGCTGCTATACCCAGTGGACTTCCTAGTAGCCATTCCATCCTAAACCCATCTTTCCCTCCTAGCCTACCTCTGGTAGCTCCCCTCATTTTCTCATTCTTAATCCCATCTGAGAGCCTCACCAGGGCTACAGTGTAGCTGAAAGCAACATTATAAAGATCACACCAAATTATCTATTGTATCAAAAGAGCCTTGTCAAAATGACACTAGGACTATGTTCTGCTCTGGGAGAGGGGTATAGTTCAATTCAGATCCGTGGTCTGGAGCACTGGGAGGTGGGTAGAGACCCCAGCAGGATGGAAGATGCTCCTCGGTCACAGATTCTCAGGTAAATGCCAGGAGTGCAAAAGCTACAAGCAAATTCACTTGGTAGGTAAGGGGGTATTGCTGCTGTTGTTCAGTTGCTCAGTCAGGTATGATTTTTTGTGACCCCATGGACTGCAGCATGTCAGGCTTCCCTGTCTTTCACCATCACCTGGAGCTTGCTCAAGCTCATGTCCATTGAGTCAGTGATGCCATCCAACCATCTCATCCTCTGTCATCCTTGGGCTTAAACCCTGCTCAGCCTGATCACAAGACAAATGAAAAAGCAGACATTCAGGAGAGGAGCTGAATCCATTTCAGATCCCTCAAGGCAAAACTTCGACTTTACTACAGCCACTTGTACAGAACTCTCCATCTATCATGTGCTTTAAAGAAAGCCTCAAGTTGTGGCCAAAACTGGATTTGTGAATGGACCTGAGATGTCACTATGCACGTATTACTTCCCACACTAGCTATATAAGTCTTTTACACTTGTTGAGTTTCAGGTTCTTTGTCTTTAAAATAAGAGCTCAATGAGATGATACGTGTTGAGTGCTTAGAGCAAAGAGCACAGATGTGACTTCCACAAAATGTTAGCCTTTTGTCCCCACCTCCTTTGTGTGCCTTGGTCAACTCTCAGGTCAGAGGGCCTCCCTGCAGTTTTATGTGTTCCCTTGCAGCTATGCCACGACCTGTATAAAATGGTTACATATGTTTCAGTTGAACTGAGTATAAGATGCCTCCACAATTTCATCTGAACAGACTAACTCTGTTGTTTCAAGGAATTTGATGAGTTTGGGTGACCCAGGCTGCATTAGCCAGGTCTGCCATAACAAAGAAACTGAATGGCTTGATCAACAGAAAGTTCTGAAGGCCAAATGTTCAAGATCATGGTATCAATAGGGTTGGTTTCTCCTGAGGCTTCTCTCTTTGCCTTATACACAGCTATCTTTTCCCTGATTCTTAACATGACTTCTTTTCTGTGTGTCTGTGTCCTAATCTCCTTTTCTTATAAGAACACCAGTTATATTAGAGTAAGGCTGACCCACATAACCTCATTTTAACTTAATTAACTGTTTAATGACCTTATCTTATTATACAGTGGTATCCTGAAGTATTATAGTTTAGGACTTTAACTGATGAATTTGGGGAGATACAGTTCAGCCCATGGCACAGACTGTTGTCAAAACTTACAAAGCTGCTTTTTGTTTGCTTGCTTGTTTATTTGTTTGTTTGTTTCTGGAGCCTCAATAACAATAGAGCATCAATGACTACTCAAATTTTTTGCAGCTCCATGAGCTATGGCAGGGGATGGTGGGAGGAAGAGGAGATGGACATCTCTGCAGGAGACCAGGTGTGTCTGGGAAACTCAGTAGCTGAGGGAGTTGTAGAAAGAAGGAGATGCAGGAAACAAGGAGACAGCAGTCCTACCAGTTCAGTAGACTGGATAGCAGGCGGCTGAGTCACAGGAGGTGTTCCAACCTGAGGGAGGCACTGAGCTCGGTGGGCACACTGAGGGCTCCAGACTCAGACAAAACTAAGTTTCTCCTCTGACTCTGCCATGAGCTGAATACAACATCAGTTCCTTAACCTTAGGAAGTTTATTTATTTTTTTTCTTCCATAAAATGAGCTAATGATAATATCACCTAACATACTTATCGTGAAGTTAAATAACATAATGTATTGGAAGCATGTTTATAGCACTAGACACACTCTAAATACTTAGTTAATGATAATTAGTGTTAGTAATATTCTTATTACTATAAGACTATACTTATTGCTATAATTAATACAATTGTTATTATTGTACCAAATAGCAATGGGAAGCTTGCTTTATTCCCCATCATATGAACCTGTATTTTGGTTCAGACTTTTTCATTAAGGCTCTCTTAGGGAACCATTGTCTTCAGAAATGATGGCACAAACTAGTGGGTGGAAACTGATAGTCATAGAGAAAATCTTTACATCAGAAAATTAGCATGTGCTACTAATCAAGGCTTTTTTTTCTTTTTTTCTCTTTCCCTTTGCTGTTAAAGATTATCAGCACTTCACTGAGATGGGAAACATACCCAAGAGCCCTCATCTTATCCACTCCCAGCGCTGCAGGGATTCCTCTGAACTCTAGAGCAAGCACCATCTTCTCTTCCAAAAATTCTGCCAAGCTCTACTAAAATCTTATTGTTTGTCTCTCTGACTCCTAGTTTTTTCTTGGTTTCTGACTGTCTGTGAACTCTTTGGAATCAATAATTTTGTTACCAAGTCCAAGATCGCTCTGCTCACCATAGGACAGGCCAGTGAATCCAAGAGATGAGGGGTTGAGGCAAGGAAGAGACTTTATTATTTGGGGAGCTGACAGAGAAGATGGTAGGCTAGTGCCCCCAAATAACCATCTTATTGGGGTCTGGACGCAAGTTTCTTTTATAGAATAGAGACGTGGGGAGGTGAGGAAGCAAAGTAAAACGGCCATTAATCCTGCACTCTTCTGCTAGAATGGCAAGCCTCAGGCAGGGGATGTGTTCATTTTGTTTCCTTCCTGCCATCTGTAGGTGGACAGGGTTCTGAACAAAAGCATTTTACTTTAACAGTCAGGCAGAGGGGCAGGATTCTTTGAGGCAGGCCATTCTGTATGGTTATAATTTTAAAAAGCAATGAAAAGCATGTCAAAGAAACCATTCCAACTTGGAATCAGAATTGCCTTCTTTTCTGCAACAATTTCACTGGATGAAGAGATAGTCTTGAGTATTTGTTCTCTTCAGGAACCTGCTTTGAGGCTTGTTCTTCTCAACTGCCTGTGAGAAAGTGATTGTTATGAACTGAATGTCTGTGTTCCTCTCAAATTCATGGATTAAAGCCTTAACACCCAATGTCATCAACTCACCTTTGGAGATAGAACCTTTGGGAGGTGGTGAGGTGTAGATGAGGACATAAGGATGAGTGCTTCATGATAAACTAGTGTCCTCATAAAAGAAACAGGACACTGGTGCTCTCTCCCTCCTTAGCTTCTGAGAACTCCTGGAGAAAGGGACTGTCTGTAAGCCAGGGTGAGTATACTCACCAAAAGTCCAAACAAGATGGCACCTTGATCTTGAACTTCCAAGCTTTCACAAGTGAGAGAAAATACATTTCCATCGGTTAAGCTGCCCAGTCTGTGGTATTTTGTTATAACAGCCAAAGCTGTGAAGACAGCCAAAGCTGATAAGACAGCAACCCTCAGTTCCAGAGTGCATTGGGGAGTCTGGGCCTCCAGTTGTGTTGGCTAGGGATCTTAGTTATTTGAGAAACAAGTCAGTAAACAGTTGCTCAAGTCCACAGAAAACATGGTAGTTTGTTGTTTGGAATTGATGGTGAAGAAACTGCCTGCAGAACAGAAGATCCAGGTTTGATTCCTGGGTTGGGAAGATTCCTAGAGAAGGGAATGGCAACCCACTCCAGTATTCTTGCCTGGGGAATTCCATGGACAGAGGACTCTGGCAGGCTACAGTCCAGGGGGTTGTAAAGAGCTGGACATGACTGAGTGACTAACATTTTCACTTTCACTTTAGTTTGCAATTTAGGATATATTTTGAGGTTAGAATAGACAACCATTGCTGATGGGTTAGATACAGTCTGAGAGAAGAGTCAAAACCTCAAGCTTTGGCCCGAGTAAGTTTTTTGTTTGGTTGTTTGTTTATTTTAATGTTATTGCCATTTACCAAGCGAGGAAAAATGGGAGGATGTTCAAGTTTCAAAGAGAAAAGTCTAGACATCTGTTTGAAGTGGAGAGAGTAGAGAAGAGAGATAAGACATTAAGGAGAAAAGTCAAATAAGGTAGCTGGATGTCTGAATGTTCAAACCCTCAAAACCTGCCAAGGACAGCAAACAGGCATGGAGAACCTTCCTCTCACCAATGAGTTGATTGGAAAGGGGCTTAGAGATGTGTGTGTTTCCCAAGAGAAGGAAAAAGGAAATAGGTTTAGAGGTGCACTGAGCGCGGGCGGCTGCGAGAGCCGGCTCACTGAGCATGGGTGGAGTGCGGCTGAGAGAAACTACCCACGTCTGAGGTCGGGGCAGCGGCCTAGAGTGACAGGCTGCGACAGTGCAGGAATGGCCGAGAGGAGCTACCCTGCGTCCGAGGCCAGTGGCAGCAGGGAGGAGACACCCCGCATCCGAGGTCAGGGGCAGCCAGCAGAAGCCACCTTGCGCCCGAGGCCAGGGGCGGTGACCTTAAAGAGCCACCCCGAGCCCGAGGCCAGGGGCGGCAGCTGGGAGGAGCCACCTCACACCCAAGGCCAGGGGTGGTGACCCTGAGGAGCCATGCAGAGCCTGAGGCCAGGGACGGCAGCTGGAAGGAGCCACCCTCGTGCCCGAGGACAGGGCCGGCAGCCGGGAGGAGGAACCCGAGGAGCAGTGGCTGTGCAGGCGCAGGAGGGCCTAGAGGAGCTATTCCACATTTAAGGTCAGGAATAAAAGGAGACACTCCTCATCCAAGGTAAGGAGCAGCTGTGAAGAGATACCCCCACGTCCAAGGTAAGAGAAACCCAAGTAAGATGGTAGGTGTTGCAAGAGGGCATCAGAGGGCAGATACACTGAAACCATACTCACAGAAAACTAGTCAATCTAATCACACTAGGACCACAGCCTTGTCTAACTCAATGAAACCAAGCCATGCCTCTGGGGCAACCCAAGATGGGCAGGTCATGGTGGAGAGGTCTGACAGAACGTGGTCCACTGGAGAAGCGAATGGCAAGCCACTTGTATTCTTGCCTTGAGAACCCCATGAACAGTATGAAAAGGCAAAATGATAGGATACTGAAAGAGGAACTCCCCAGGTCAATAGGTGCCAAATATGCTACTGGAGATCAGTGGAGAAATAACTCCAGAAAGGATGAAGGGATGGAGCCAAAGCAAAAACAATACCCAGTTGTGGATGTGACTGGTGATAGAAGCAAGATCCAATGCTGTAAAGAGCAATATTGCATAGGAACCTGGAATGTCAGGTCCATGAATCAAGGCAAATTGGAAGCGGTCAAACAAGAGATGGCAAGGGTGAATTTCGACATTCCAAGAATCAGCGAACTAAAATGGACTGGAATGGGTGAATTTAACTCAGATGACCATTATATCTACTACTGCGGGCAGGAATCCCTCAAAAGAAATGGAGTAGCCATCATGGTCAACAAAATAGTCTGAAATGCAGTACTTGGATGCAATCTCAAAAACGACAGAATGATGTCTGTTCGTCTCCAAGGCAAACCATTCAATATCACAGTTATCCAAGTTTAAGCCCCAACCAGTAATGCTGAAGAAGCTGAAGTTGAATGGTTTTATGAAGACCTACAAGACCTTCTAGAACAAACACCCAAAAAAGATGTCCCTTTCATTATAGGGGACTGGAATGCAAAAGTAGGAAGTCAAGAAACACCTGGAGTAACAGGCAAATTTGGCCTTGGAATGTGGAATGAAGCAGGGCAAAGACTAATAGAGTTTGCCAAGAAAATGCACTAGTCATAGCAAACACCCTCTTCCAACAACACAAGAGAAGACTCTACACATGGACATCACCAGATGGTCAACACCGAAATCAGATTGATTATATTCTTTGCAGCCAAAGATGGAGAAGCTCTAGAACAGTCAACAAAAACAGTGATAAAAGTTATAGCATACCTGAACTTGGATTATCCCTGTCTTTTCTTAAAATCATACCATTAATCAATTGATTAATTCAACAAGTATTTATTGAGTGCTTATGGCATGTCAAGTCCTAAAGATATAGATTTAATTTAGGTAAGTTCTAAAATCTCATATACTATCTAGAATTCTTCCATAACAAAAGGTATAACTTATACACTATTTCTAATTTTTATCATAGAATGAAAATTAAAGAATATTGATATCAAGGATAAATCCAGTCAATCTTGAAATAATTCCTGAATACTCATAGGAAGAGCTGATGCTGAAGCAGAAGCTCCAATATTTTGCTCACTTGATTCGAACACATGATTCATTAGAAAAGACCCTGATGCTGGGAAGATTGAAGGCAGAGAGCGATGAGGGTGTCAGAGGATGATATGGCTGGATGGCATCACCAATGCAATGGACATGAACTTGGGCAAACTCTGGGAGATGATGAGAGACAGGGAGGTCTGGTGTGCTGCAGTCCATAGGGTTACAAAGAGTTGGACATGACTGGGCAACTGAACAAGAACAATTTGAATCTATCATTCTACACAAAATGATCACAGCTGTCCATCCTAACGTTGAATAACTCCAGTGTCAAAGAAAGCACTATTTTTGAAGACATTGTTTAGAACAGTATTATTTATTGAGGTCCGTTCAGCTTGGCCCATTGAACAACTAGTGTTTTCCAGAATCTCATGCACTATTTTACAGATGTTCCTGTCCCTATCCGTCACACTGTACTGTGAATGTCAGTATTCTCTCTTGTTGGAGGTATTCAGGCTTATCTGGGCTGGGTACCCTGCTGTAGGGGTCTATGATAATATGGCATAAACATTGGAAATCAGAATGACCCCATGGTATTATGATAAGGGAAATAAACCAGACAGAGAAAGACAAATATTGTATGATATCCCTTCTATGTGAAATCTAAAAAATACAACAAACTAGTTAGTAAAACAAAAACATAAACAGACTCACAGATAAAGAGGATAAATAAGTGATTACCAAGGAGAATGGGGAGAAGAAGCAATATAGAGGTAAGGGGGAAAAAATGTTATAGGATTTATATGAAATCATGTGTGTGAAACTCTTGAAAATTGTAAAGTATGACAGATTTTAAAGATTCTATCATTCAACGAATATAAATAAGAAGAAATTTATTGTGATTCAGTTCAGTTCAGTTGCTCAGTTGTGTCTGACTCTTTGTGACCCCATAGACTGCAGCATGCCAGGCTTCCCTGTCCATCACCAACTCCCAGAGCTTACTCAAACTTATGTCCATTGCGTTGGTGATGTCATCCAACCATCTCATCCCTTGTCGTCCCCTTCTCCTTCTGCCTTCAATCTTTCCCAGCATTAGGGTAAACAAATGCAGAATAACCCCATGATTCTAGCATCAGAATTGGACTGATGGTTTTGCTGTTCCTGAGCTCTGAGGATAGAAAAAGGAAGCATGAGAATGATGTGTTTGCATAATGACAATTTCAAGCTTGAGGCCCTTTGGGGTAACCAAATGGAAAAACCTCATTGGCATTTGGATGTGCAAATCTCAGCTTCAAGGTTGGAGATAAGGAATACCAGAAAGAAACAGAACCACTTAGAGGCATCTTGTGAGGACTGGAATTCTGGAAAATATCAACTCTTCAAGACCAGCCAGAGTAGAAGCCTCCCGAGGATGATGAAGGAGGCCTTCCGTGCCTTCTCCATGCCTCATACATTTACAACAGCATTTTGAAATGAGCATCATGAACCAACTTAAAGATGACTAAATGTTGGCTCAGAAATCTTATGGATCTTCCCAGGGTCAAAAAGCTAGTGAACAGTGAACCCAGCATTTGCTTCTGCCCTCTAGAAAACAGTAACGTCACCTTGTGTTTCCATTTATCAGCTCTGACTGTCACAAAGTCCCTTTTTCTATCCATCTAAAAGCTGAATTTGTCTCCCTTCTAGGAAGTTTTTTTTTTTCCCCTTATTTTTTCGCTCCCTAGACAGGAGGTGACTTTTCAGAATGAGTAGAGAATTTCTGAAGGTATACAATGGGCTGGTGGTGTGAGGGGTTAATATATCCAAAGTACACATGCTGTCATGCTCCTTTCTGCATAGCCAGGGACCAGCTCTTATTTGGACATCAATATTTTATATTGTTAAATTCAGGTAGGCACCAGGTCCCTTCCAGAAGAGAGCAGCTGTCTTATATCTCCCAATTACAGAACAGAATGCCTTATAGTTCAAAATCATGGATATTTAGTGGACAAAAGTGAAAGTCTCTCAGTTGCGTCCAACTCTTTGCAACCCCATGGACTTATACAGTCCATGGCATTCTCCAGGCCAGACTACTGGAGTGGGTAGCCTTTCTCTGCTCCAGATGATCTTCCCAACCCAGGGATCAAATCCAGGTCTCCCACATTACAGGCATATTCTTATCAGCTGAGCCAAAGGGAAGCCCAAGAATACTGGAATGGGTAGCCTATCCCTTCTCCATCAGATCTTCCTGGCCCAAGACTCGAACTGAGGTCTCCTGCATTTGCAGGCAGATTCTTTCAGGGTACAAACCAGGCTCAAACTTGGATTCACAACTAGAATCTGGTATCCTTTAAAAATTTTTGCAAACCTCACCAAAAATTATTTTTCTGATCTTGGAAATGAGGAAATAATCTACAATCAAAATGTTATTATATTAGCAATAATGTTTAGAAAGCTACTGGCACAGTGTCTGGTTCAGAGCAGGTACTGAGGAAAAAATATAATCTATACTTTTTAAAAAGACAGTTGACTACATACAAGAATCAGCAGTTCTGGAGGTGAAATGATCCATTTACAGGTTTTCTTCCTAGGACTGAGAATACAAGCAGGTTAATGATAGAATTGAAAGCCCAAATGAATCTTGGATAAATGTTGCTACACTTCTCCCAGTTCTAATAGTTTTAGGTCCAACCTGTGAGGAGGTTTTGATGTAGGAGAATGAAGGAAAGGTTACAGGAAGTGAGGCTGCATAATACTTTCTGGAAACAACATACTTAAAGGAGAAAAGATCTGTGCCCTTTGATATAAGTCAAGTATAAAATTTCAAGGCTAAATAGAGTTATATATAATATGAAAATCAGACTACTGCAAAACTCAAAACTCTATCTAAACACAAATTTATTAAACACCTATTACTTCTATTAGCTGTTTGCTGCTGCTGCTAAGTCGCTTCGATTTTGTCCTACTCTGTGTGACCCCATAGATGGCAGCCCACCAGGCTCCCCCGTCCCTGGGATTCTCCAGGCAAGAACACTGGAGTGGGTTGCCATTTCCTTCTGCAATGCATGAAAGTGAAAAGTGAAAGTGAAGTCGCTCAGTCGTGTCTGACTCTTAGCGACCGCATGGACTGCAGCCCACCAGGCTCTTCGGTCCATGGGATTTTGCAGGCAAGAGTACTGGGGTGGGTTGCCATTGCTTTCTCCATCCATTAGCTGTTTAAAAAATGTCAAATATGGAATATTCTAATGTGCATGCGTGCTCATTTGTATCCAACTCTTTGTGACCCAGTGGACTGCAGCCCGCCAGCTCCTCAGTCCACGGAATTTGCTAGGCAAGAATACTGGAGTGTGTTGCTATTTCCTCCTCCAGGGAATCTTCTCAACCCAGGGATTGAACCCACATCTCTTGTGTCTCCTGCATTGGCAGGTGGACTCTTTACTGCTGAGTCACCTGGAAAGCCCCAGAATATTCTAATAGAGATCATTTGAACATTGCTAAGGTGGCCTCAATTGAAACACTCCTATTCATCTGGGTTGGATAATTCTTCATTATCCCAAAGTGTTGCTTGCATTGTAGAATGGTTTCCATCCTCTGCCTCATTTACTAAATTCCAATGTGACATAAAAATATCTCCCCACTTTCTACATGCCCCCTGGGGTTCAATTATGCTGTTACATGAAATTCCTGCTCTCCCTGATCCTTATTTTTCAGATGAGGTAAGAAGATTCAGAAAAAGAAAGTGTCTTATTCAAGGTCAAGCAGGTCTTTCCTCTTGCTCTTAAATCTTGGACCAGAAAGCTTTCCAATTTCACTGCTATCGCAAGTATAAGCAAATGCATTAAATTATTAAATCCTTTGATCAAATCGAATTTCTCTTTGAAAATCAGGAGCTTGAATTGGAAAGGAACTTGGAATCCCTAAGATCTGACTTCCTCATTTGGCCAGTGAAAATTGAAGCACAGAGAACAGGGTAACTGAACAGATTAAATTCAGGCTCTGGGAGAATGGTAATAACTTCAGCCATTGCTGACAAATGGATGCCTCAGTGAAGCTGTCTATGACAAGGTGTTAACGCTGGAGTTGACATTGAGGCAGGAGAAACACAAGGTCCTGGGTAACCATATGATTCTCTTCTGGAGGTCGGGATTGGTAATAGCTCCATAAATAGAAATGCAGCCAGGAAGGCGACAGCATTTTGTAAAGAAAGGAATATAGTTGACCCCAAATTGATATACAAAGGTCAAAAAGGTCTATTAGAGGGCAACATCTCTGGTATTCAAACATTCATTCACTGATTTAATATTAGCAGGAGTAATTATGGCAACTGTCATTTTTTGATACCTTACCAGATACGTAGCACATTCTCTTTCTAATTAATGTAATATTCATTCTGGCCATATTACAGTTCTGTTTTTTTTTTTTTCTTCTGTTTTTTGTCTTTAAATATGAATAAAATGTTTCAGGGGCTCAGATGGTAAAGAATCTGCCTGCCATGCTGGAGATATGGGTTCAAAGCCTGGGTTGGGGAGATCCCCTGGAGAAGGGAATGGCAACTCACTCCGGTATTCTTGCCTGGAGAATCCCTTGGACAGAGGAGCCTGGTGGGCTACAATCCATGGGGTCACAAAGAGTCTGACATGGCTGAGTGACTAACACTTTCACTTTCAAACTGAGGTTCAGAGAAGCTCAGTATTTGTCTGAAGTCATGCAGGTGGTGTCAGCAGAATTGAGACTCAACAAATATGCATAGGATTCTTTCTATACTCCACTCTCTGTCACACCAGTTGTGGATAACAAGAAAAGATCCTTGCTTTTGAGGACTTGAGCCCAGAGGGAAGGCTGCAGCAAGGCAAACCTTCTGGTTGTGGATTAAGAGGACTCACTGAATGACGGAGGCTGAGGCAAGAGAGGTGTCATCACCTGGTTGGTGATGGAAAGAGAATTCAGGCAAGTTTCCATCTAGGACTCCTGCATTAGCTTAGTTTTGAAGAGTAAGCACACACTCGTTAGACAAGGTGGGGGTCAGAGTAAGGAGTTGGTGCAGGGAGAGAGCCAGACGATTTAGTATGGACAGAGAGTCAGCAGCCAGAAACCCGGCTCCTCTGTGGGAGTGCAGCTGATACCTACAGGGTGAGCCACTTGTTTCCAGAGTGGGCTTAGAGATACATCCCCCTGCCCAGGTGACTGCAGGATAAACAGCCTTCTGGAACAAAGGAGACAGGAGCAGCATGGTTGAATAGAAGCAACCAGGGTTCTGGGTCAGACACCTGGGTTGTGAGACACCACAGGCTTCTCCTGGAGTGCCATGCAGACAGTCAGAGATGAGAAGCAGGCAAAGTAGTGCATCCTTGTCCAAGAGTTTACCTGGCCCCTTCTTTTCTGAGTATTTTCTGCCCTTTTAAAAATGGTTCTTTCTCTCCCTCTACCCTCTCTCATTTTCACTTTCTTTCTGGTTACCTTATTCCCATCCTTGAGTCTGTCTGGGTGCCCAAGTTTATCCATTCAGTCCTCTTATCCATGTTTAAGCCACTTCCTGCTCATAGAGATCACACCTGAACCTGTGTGATCCTGAGACATTGCTTAAATTATCTGGGCTTTAGCTTCTTCTGATGTAAAATGGAAGTCTCTCTCCTGGAGCACGGAGAGTCTCACCTGAGATGTGAGAGCTTGCTGCAAACTGTAACGGGCTCTGCAAACCGCTTTTGTGATCAAGATCGTCATCCTGAATTGATAGTGGAGGATAACCATACATCTTAGAGTGCCTAAGTTGTGTGGCTTCCTGTGTGTAACTGTGAAAAAATACAGTTATTTGCATTTAAATACAAGTTTAAATCCCTCCCGACCAAAAGCGGTAATAACCACCCCAAATGAATTATACATTTTCTAATTTTAAAAGGCCGTTTTATGGAAATGAGGTTATTTGTGCTGCATGGTATGTTCTTGTTGTATCAATGCAAATGCCAAAGGGTGTGATTTATCCAGATGACACCACCGATGGGGGGAAAATCTAGCGGCCTGATTTGTATCACATTCTAAACGCTCTGTAAATGTATAACCTGCAAAGCACCTCAGAAGGAGGGAGGAGAAATAACCATCGTGGACATTTTACAGTTTTTCTGCTGAGCTTGGTAACAACACTTCGCTCTAGTTAACCAGCATGGAATGCGTGGTAAATGTGGAAGAAATGTGATCTCATTTTCAAAGATTCAATGGGAGCTGATTTGTATGTACAGTCCAATATAATTTGTGAATGTGAGTCTTAGGCTGTGTTTATAGTCACTGTTGCCCAAACCTGAGTGTGTAAATCCAATTTGCATGTTCAATCACATACACTTGAAGAGCACTCTTTAGTGAAAGCTGCCATGTTAGTTTTTGGAGCCTGTAACAATGACCATCTCTGCAGTCAAGGGTGGCAGGAATGGCTTTCATTACCAGGGTGTATGTGACTTCAAGTCTAGTAAGAAAATGCCTACAAAGCCTGAAGTTTCTCCTTGGCCTCAATCACCCAGTCAGCATCTGTGTGTTGGGGGGAAGTGGACAGGGTGGGAGCAGGGCTGTAGTAGAAAGCTTTCCTGAAAACTTTCTCATTATTCATTGATGAATAATGCCCTTTCAGATGTAAAATAATCCCCAGGGAAGAAAAAAGCCTACAGAAAAATACAAAATGCTAATGATGCTTTTCCCATGAAGTGTAAATAAGCACAGATTTTTTTTTTCCCTTTCAAAAAATAAAGGAAAAGGGGGAAAAACAAAAACAACTTCCTCTGGGAACCAACTTATAATATATCTTGTGTGACATTTAGGGGTTGCTTCAGCTCTTGGAGTTTTGCATTTTTTAATAGGAAAATGAGATTTTACCACTGATGCTCAAAGCATAGCAAGGGATCTCCCCCACCTCTTATTTCTGAGTGAGACATGGAACCCCTAGAATAAAATGAAGAGAAGTAGTATTTCACTAGTAAAATTTATTTAACAACATTGATTATGTTTGCTTACTTTAATGCTTATCAATAGGAGGAAGGAGATAATTTTAATAAATGCAACAGCTAGAAATGTGCACCCTTTTGGATAAATTGTGATAAAAACCAGACAGAAAGCCATGACCCATGACTGAGGTCAAAAATTTGCTCTTGCTTTCCAGCCTGAATATGAATCTTTGGACCTGCACATTTGTTACTATTTAAAACACGGTGGTCCTTTATGTTGCCACTTGGCCATGTGTCTCTAGCTCTGACATCTGACTCCCTTCTCGCCCACAATTCATTTCCATCACTTGGCTGGACTTCTTTCTACCTTTATAGAGAACTTTAGATTACTAGCTTACCCTTCTCGGTCAGGCCCGTCTGTTCTTTATACCATAATTGACTTACTCTCACAATCCATCTACAAACCTGGATACCTTTCTGATTCAACCCAGTACACCTTAGCCTAGAAGAGAGACATTAACAATGCTTTCTCCAGGCACAGTTAACTTAAATGAGCTTTAAAACCTCACTCAAATAATATCTTCTCCCAGGGCCTAACGAGATTGCTTGTGTGCATGCATGCTTAGTCACTCAGTCGTGTTCGATTCTTTGAGACCCCACGGACTGTAGCCTGCCAGGTTCCTCTGTCCATGGGATTCTCCAGGCAAGAATACTGGAGTGGATAGCTATTCCCTTCTCCAGGGAATCTTCCTAACTCAGGGATCGAACTTGGATCTCTTGTGTTGCAGGCAGACTCTTTACTGCCTGAGCCATCAGGGAAGCTGCTAGTATTTACTGTCTTCTAATATATGACTTAATTTTATGTATTTATTATGACAGTTGTGTATTGTCTGTCCTATCCTGCTGTAATATGATGCCATGAGGTCAAGATTCACTCTTGTATTGCAAGAACATAGAATAATGCCTGCTACATAACAGGCAGACAATACACACTTGTTCTATGATTGAAGGGTATATCTAGAGTTCTGGTCCACCTCTTTCACTGTGAATTAAATGATGGCTTCTCTTTCTTCTGTGAAATTTGTGAGTCTCCTTGCAGAAACTGATGATCAAGAAGATGAATAAAAATCATGAGATAAAGGTTTATATTGAACTTCTCTGCTATATTGAGTGAAATAATGAATGCCTGCAATTCTCAAAGCCTATTGAAAGGACCTTAAATTAAATAGTAAAAGATTAATCAGACATGACTTGTGTAGACTTGCCTATAAATGAGTAAGAAAATGCTACTCTATACAAATGGTGTCTTTGCCACCCTGAGATTTCACCAGCCATAAAATAGCTCCTGTAGATTAGAAAATTTCAGGTTCATATTAATATAGTTCTATCATAAATTATTACCTTTCTTTCTTCCCTTCTTTCAAGTACATATTTCATTTTTATTTAGTTTGGATGAAGATTTCTTAAAGCAATGCAGGAGAATATAACCAAAATAAAGGACTAGCAGAATGTTGGCAAGTGCCAGGGTCCAGCCCCGGTGGATCCAGGGTGATTCGAAGGTGGGGACGGAGTCGGCGTCCTGGAAAAAACTTATTTAATTACAGATATAGAGGGAGATTAGAAACAGATAGTGTAGTAGGAGAATTAGTGGAGAAAAGAGGCTGAATAACTGGTTTGCATGGAATACCAATCACCACCTACGTAGGCCACAAGCGTCTCTCCATTTTCCCAAAGGAGAGGAGGCACTGAGGCCTCCCCGGTCCGATCTCAGAAGCCCAGGCAGAATTACCAGGCTTGGTGAGTACCCACATTTCAGATGGGAATTCAGCCAGGAAAACGGGGAGCGAGAAAGAAATGACACAGGGGAATCAGTCTTTCCAGAAACTGATCCGATTTCTTTATTTTTCAGGTTTGTTTATATACCTTTTTGTTATACATAGGGATGAATACAGAGTCACGCGGGGGTCAGCAGACCTGACCCTTGTCACAATCAGGTGCTTCATATAAAATTATACAAAGGTCTTATGAGTTTCATTATCTTTTAGCCATGAGGTCTGCTGACATTTTATGGCCCTTTCTGATACTGGTCAGTTAACCAGAAAACTTATTTTTCCAGGGGTGATTTTTTTTTTTTTTTTAAATCAGGCGCCACCCTCCAAATAAAGTTGCATTCCTATAGGGTGAGGGTGTAGTGAGTTACAATCAAGAAAGGAATTTACTTAACCTAAGGTTTAACATGATTAATCTTAAAGGTTAATACTTATTTCTCCTATATGCTAGTTATATTCATTATAAGGACAGGAATATGGAGATTTAGCAGCAAGTATTGGCTCAACAAATGTAAACCCTTCACCAATGTTCCCCTTAAGATCTATTTTGTCTTAAGATAGTGATAAAGTTACATAGCATAGTGATTTATAACAAAGTACAGTGATCTATAACAAAAGAGAAGATTCATTAACTCAAAAGTCTAGTATTGCTAACATTAAAAACTACTATATTTCCTTTTTTATATTCCAAATACATTGATTAATATATTCTCAGGTGCCTAAGGATATGGAGGCCTGATGGCAATCATTGACTCATCAATGAGAAAAGCCCTATGCTAATACTCCATACTCTCTCTGCGGTTTATGGCTGAGAGGCTGTCACACAAGCTAGTCTGTCAGCAGAGAGGTTTGACCTGAGACATCCTTGTCACACCCAGGGCAGGGAATCAGCAGTAATTATTGGCAGGATAAATGAAAAAACCCTTCACCGATATAATTCCTAATCAACCTACTAATACTATACTAATGATCTTCTAACTTCTCAAAAGAGTCTGTATTTAGAAAGTTTTAAAACATCCCGTGCCTCTCACAGTTGGGAGGCTGTAAACAATCACATGCGGCCGGACAAGCCTGATCAGGCAGGCCAGAGAACCTTCAGAGTTCATAAGTTGAAACACTCTTATCATGCCCAGGAATTTTTATCAACTGGAGCTGCAAGTTAACTCCTTCTCTGAGAGAAATGGTTATGGGGGAGAGCTCCCGTAAAGTACTCTGGTTTTGGGGGTAGATGCTCGGGAACAGGGGGTTTCCTGAGGCTTGATCACACCTTTGCGTATGCCAAGCTTCCTTCCTCATGGCCTTTGCCATGGGCGGAGTTTCTCACGCTGGCTCCCAACAGGCAAAAGTATTAGCAACATAATTATAAGAAACTAAGAGAATGTGTACTTACCTGTTGACAGTCTCCACTGTCCTCCAGGGCATTTTATTCACTTATGATTTGGGCAAAGTAACTAAAGCAGAGACATTACTTTGCCAACTAAGGTCCGTCTAGGACCACGTCCGTCCTGTGATCATGTATGGATGTGAGAGTTGGACTGTGAAGAAGGCTGAAGTGAAGAAGTGAAGTCACTCAGTTGTGTCCAACTCTTTGCGACCCCATAGACTGTAGCGTACTAGGCTCCTCTATCCATGGGATTTTCCAGGCAACAGTACTGGAGTGGATTGCCATTTCCTTCTCCAGGGGATCTTCCCAACTCAGGGCTCGAACCCAGGTCTCCCGCATTGTAGACAGATGCTTTACTGTCTGAGCCACCAGGGAAGTCCATGAAGAAGGCTGAGCACCGAAGAATTGATGCTTTTGAAGTGTGGTGTTGGAGAAGACTCTTGAGAGTCCCTTGGACTACAAGGAGATCCAACCAGTCCATTCTGAAGGAGATCAGCCCTGGGATTTCTTTGGAAGGAATGATGCGAAAGCTGAAACTCCAGTACTTTGGCTACCTCATGTGAAGAGTTGACTCATTGGAAAAGACTCTGATGCTGGGAAGGATTGGGGGCAGCAGGAGAACAGGACGACAGAGGATGAGATGGCTGGATGGCATCATTGACTCGATGGACGTGAGTCTGAGTGAACTCCGGGAATTGGTATGGACAGGGAGGCCTGGCGTGCTGCAATTCATGGGGTCGCGAAAAGTCGGAGACGACTGAGTGACTGAACTGAACTAAATTATGTGCGGCACAAGATCTTCATTTGCAAATGGGAGCAATAATAGCCTATTGGGTTATGGAATCAGGTAAAATGAGGATGCATATAAATAGCTCTTGTTACATCATCTGGTACATAACGTACAGTAGAAAAAAAGTACTAGTGAATATTGCTTCTGGATTTGAGCATCAAATGCTTCTTATTCAATTTAAGTCTCGTTTTTTAGTTCACTAATCTGAACCATGTGCTTGTTCTAACCACAGTGTTTCTAGCTGAGTGCCAAAGAATTGTTGGTTTTGAACTGCGGTGTTGGAGAAGATTCTTGAGAGTCCCTTGGACAGCAAGGAGATCCAACCAGTCCATCCTAATGGAGACCAGCCCTGGGTGTTCATTGGAAGGACTGATGCTGAGGTTGAAACTCCAATACTTTGGCCACCTCATGTGAAGAGTTGACTCATTGGAAAAGACTCTGATGCTGGGAGGGATTGAAGGCAGAAGGAGAAGGGGACAACCAAGGATGAATGGCTGGATGGCATCACTGACTCGATGGATGTGAGTCTGAGTGAACTCTGGGAGTTGGTGATGGACAGGGAGGCCTGGCGTGCTGCGATTCATGGGGTCACAAAGAGTCGGACACAACTGAGAGACTGAACTGAACTGAACTGAATGTTCTACAAAAATAATGCTCACATTGGTCATCTAAACCCCCACGTCTACACTCATCATTCTTTTTCTTTTTTCTTTATGCCAAATTAAAGTCTCTTATTTTTTGAAGACACTGTTTAGAAGATTATTATTTATTGAGGTCAGTTGAGCTTAGCCTGGGCTTCCCTGGTGGCTCAGTGGTAAAGAATCTCCCTGTAATGCAGAAGACCCGGGTTCGACCCCTAGGTTGGGAACATCTCCTGGAGGAGGGCATGGCAACCCACTCCAGTACTCTTGCCTGGAGAATTCCATGGGCAGAGGAGCCTGGTGGGCTACAGTTCATAGAGTCGCATAGAGCTGGACACAACTGAAGTGACTAAGCAGCAGCAGCAGCTTAACTCATTGAACAACTAGCATTTTCCAGAATTCCAAGCACCTTTTCTTTAGATATTCCTGTCCTTATCAGTTGCACTGTACTGTAGATGTCAGTGTTCTCTATCGTTGGAGGTATTTGGGCTTACCTAGGCTGGATAACTGGAGAAGGAAATGGCAACCCACTCCAGTACTCTTGCCTGGAAAATCCCATGGATGGAGGAGCCTGGTGGGCTGCGGTCCATGGGGTTGCTAAGAGTTGGATGGACACGACTGAGCGACTTCACTTTCACTTTTCACTTTCACACATTGGAGAAGGCAATGGCAACCCACTCCAGTGTTCTTGCCTGGAGAATCCCAGGGATGGGGGAGCCTGGTGGGCTGCCGTCTATGGGGTCTCACAGAGTCAGACACGACTGAAGCGACTTAGCAGCAGCCACAGCAGGCTGGATAACCCACCACACTCCAGTGCTCTTGCCTGGAAAATCCCATGGATGGAGGAGCCTAGTGGGCTGCAGTCCATGGGGTCGTTAGGAGTTGGACACGACTGAGCGACTTCATTTTCACTTCTCACTTTCATGCATTGGAGAAGGAAATGGCAACCCAGTCCGGTGTTTTTGCCTGGAGAATCCCATGGATGGGGGAGCCTGGTGGGCTGCCGTCTATGGGGTTGCACAGAGTCGGGCATGACTGAAGCGACTCAGCAGCAGCAGCAGCAGCAGCAGCAGCAGCAGCAGCAGCAGCAGCAGCAGCAGCAGCAGCAGCAGCAAGGGGTCTATGGCTATTCAGTATTGGAAATCCAGAAAGACTAAGACATTATGCTAAATGAAACAAACCAGACAGAGAAAGACAAAGAAAGACAAATATCATACGATATCACTTCTTTGTGGAATCTAAAAAAAACTACAACAAGCTAGTGAATATAACGAAAAAGAAGCAGACTCATAGACAATAAAGAAGTGGGCTTCTCTGGTGGCTTGGATGATAAAGAATCTGCCTGCGATGCAGGAGAGCTGGGTTTGATCCCTGAGTTGTAAGGATCCCCTGGAGAAGGGAATGGCTATCCAACTCCAATATTCTTGCCTGGAGAATTCCATGGATAGAGGAACCTGGTAGATTACAGTCCATGGGGTCCCAAAGAGTCTGACACGACTGAGCGACTTCACTCTCAATTTTCACTTTCATGCTTTGGAGAAGGAAAAGGCAACCCACTCTAGTATTCTTTCCTGGAGAATCCCAGGGATGGAGGAGCCTGGTGGGCTGCCGTCTATGGGGTCGCACAGAGTCGGACACTACTGAAGCGACTTAGCAGCAGCAGAGCAATTAACGTACGTACACAGCAGTGTGTGTGTGTGTGGGGGGGGGGGCGAGGGGCATTGTAACATAGGGATAAAGGAGAAAAATGGTTATTATGAGATTATATGAAATTACATGTGTGAAACTTTTGAAAACTGTAAAGCACAACAGAATTTCAGAGAATTTTCATTCAATAGAAATGAATTTATAAGTGATTTCCAATAAACAAAATAAAATAAATAATGCAGAATGACCCCATGATTCTTGCATCAAAATTGGGCTTTTTTTTTTTTTCTTTTCTTTTCTTTTTGGAGATTTGTGTTCATGAACAAAAAAGGTCCTGTAGGCACCCATCCAAACTTAGCAAAATAGAATGCTGTGATCCCTTGGTCTTGTCTGTTACTGGCTTGCACAGGTAGAGCTGAGCATGTGTAGGATATTGGTCAACCTGGACTAGGATGAAACAGATATAAAGGGATGAGGAGAGAGATGTCACAAAGAGTACTTTCAATTGAGAAAAAGTTAAAAGTGAGTGTGAAAAATCAAGAAAGCACATTGGATTCAGAGTGATGATTTGATTTGATTTGATTTGATTAGGGAGAGGCCCTATACTGGGGAGAAATTGATTGTACATTGGGAAGAGTGGGGAAAGGGTAGATTTATGTGGCTTGTGAATATTAGTTAAAGAGCTTGATATTCGCTGAAAATAGAAAGGTCCATTTTTAAATCACTCTGAACAGAATAAGAAGATGGAGACAAGCTCATCTTTTACTTAAGACAGTCTATAAAGCTCAGAGCAGGGAATGGGTATTGACAAAATTAATGAGTTTCTCTCCCCATCAGCCCCGTAGCTCTTTGACTCAGACAAGGAACCTCATGTGGCCCAGGGAACTGAGGCCTGAGGAATAAGACAGACTCTGACCTTGTCAAAATGCATTTCTGTCTGAATCGGGACACAGCTATTTATCTTGTGAGATAATCTCTGTTCAGGGTATGAACATTTCTTTCTTTGTGAGCGTTGGTGACTACATCCTTTCAGGGACAACTCCCCGAAGATGTCATCCTCTGAACTGAGAAAGAGTTGTTTTCACATACAGGACCGTAAGTTCTGAGACTGTCCAGAAGAATTTAAATAAATCCTCTTGACAGAGTTTCAGAACCCTCTGTCAATTAAAATGACAACCTATTCTCTTAAATCCACAGGCCGGTAAACAAGGATTGGTTTGTTTTAACTCAACAAAAGCTTAGCTATCCTTTTTCAGTGTAAAAGTCACCTGGGTTTTAGAATGCAATGAGAACCATTCTTTCTAGCTTCAGACAGTAGCTTGTTTTCAATTTTTGGCAGCACACCACAGACATCTATTAAGATATTAGCATATAAACTTCACCATACATTGTTCATATGCTTAAAATTAACAAACAATAACAACAACAAAGCAACGAAACAAGCCAACTCCCTGTGATATTTAAGTTAGTATTTCAATTTTACAGACTAAGACCAGACCTTCAGTTCAGTTCAGTTAAGTCGCTCAGTCATGTCCGACTCTTCGCGACCCCATGAATCGCAGCACGCCAGGCCTCCCTGTACATCACCAACTCCCGGAGTTCACTCAAACTCACGTCCATCGAATCAGTGATGCCATCCAGCCATCTCATCCTCTGTCATCCCTTTCTCTTCCTACCCCCAGTCCCTCCCAGCATCAGAGTCTTTTCCAATGAGTCAACTCTTCGCATGAGGTGGCCAAAATACTGGAGTTTCAGCTTTCGCATCATTCCTTCCAAAGAAATTCTAGGGCTGATTTCCTTCAGAATGGACTGGTTGGATCTCCTTGCAATCCAAGGGACTCTCAAGAGTCTTCTCCAACACCACAGTTCAAAAGCATCAATTCTTCAGCGCTCAGCCTTCTTCACAGTCCAACTCTCACATCCATATATGACCCAGGAAAAGCCATAGCCTTGACTAGATGGACATTTGTTGGCAAAGTAATGTCTCTGCTTTTGAATATGCTATCTAGATTGGTCATAACTTTTCTTCCAAAGAGTAAGTGTCTTTTAATTTCATGGCTGCAGTCACCATCTACAGTGATTTTGGAGTTACTTAATTTTTATCTCCAGAAAAAAACATAAAATCAATGTTATTTAATTCTACTCTGATTTTCTTATAGTTTAGAATAACTCTAATTTCTCTTCTCAGAACACATTTGGGGACTGACTTCTCTTCTTTTCTTAACAAACACTGAACTTGATGTCTGGAATATTCTTTACTTCCCTATCTAAATCTCACTCCTACTCCAAGGATAACATGGGCTGCCAACTTATAGCAATTGTCTTGGTTTACCTAGGAAAACAGGGTCTCTTTCATCTCAGGACTCATCAGGTCTCATTGGGAATCCTTCGTTTTCCTACCTTTTACATAGAATCATTTGGATTTGTATGTAGTTGCCAAAATAGATTATAAGCAACTCTCAAACAGATACCAGGCAACACCAACTGTTATAGGTTGAGCTGTATTCCACTCTTCAAATTCTAAGTGAAATCTTAACCTCCAGTACCTAAAATTGCAATGTTATTTGGAAATAGGATCACTGAAGCTGTAACTAGCTAAGTTAAGGTGAGGTCCTGCAGATGAAATTAAAAGACACTTGCTCCTTAGAAGGAAAGTTATGACCAACCTAGACAACATATTAATAAGCAGAGACATTACCTTGCCAACAAAGGTCTGTCTAGTCAAATCTATAGTTTTTCCAGTAGTCTTGTACGGATGTGAGAGTTGGACTATAAAGAAAGCTGAGTGCCGAAGAATTGATGCTTTTGAACTGTGGTGTTGGAGAAGACACTTGAGAGTCCCTTGGACTGCAAGGAGATCCAACCAATCCATCCTAAAGGAAATCAGTCCTGAATATTCATTGGAAGGACTGATGCTGAAGCTGAAACTCCAATACTCTGGCCACCTGATGTGAAGAACTGACTCATTGGAAAAGACCCTGATGCTGGGAAAGATTGAAGGCAGGGTGAGAAGGGGATGACAGAGGATGAGATGGTTGGAAGCCATCACTGACTTGATGGACATGAATTTGAACAAGCTCCAGGAGTTGGTTAAAGACAGGGAAGCCTGACAAAGACAGACATATAGATCAATGGAACAAAATAGAAAGCCCAGAGATAAATCCACTCACATATGGACACCTTATCTTTGACAAAAGAGGCAAGAATATACAATGGAGTAAAGACAATCTCTTTAACAAGTGGTGCTGGGAAAACTGGTCAACCACTTGTAAAAGAATGAAACTAGATCACTTTCTAACACCGCACACAAAAATAAACTCAAAATGGATTAAAGATCTAAATATAAGACCAGAAACTATAAAACTCCTAGAGGAGAACATAGGCAAAACACTCTCAGACATAAATCACAGCAGGATCCTCTATGATCCACCTCCCAGAATTCTGGAAATAAAAGCAAAAATAAACAAATGGGATCTAATTAAAATTAAAAGCTTCTACACAACAAAGGAAAATATAAGCAAAGTGAAAAGACAGCCCTCTGAATGGGAGAAAATAATAGCAAATGAAGCAACTGACAAACAACTAATCTCAAAATATACAAGTAACTTATGCAGCTCAATTCCAGAAAAATAAACGACCCAATAAAAAAATGGGCCAAAGAACTAAATAGACATTTCTCCAAAGAAGACATACAGATGGCTAACAAACACATGAAAAGATGCTCAACACCACTCATTATTAGAGAAATGCAAATCAAAACCACAATGAGGTACCACTTCACACCAGTCAGAATGGCTGCGATCCAAAAATCTGCAAGCAATAAATGCTGGAGAGGGTGTGGAGAAAAGGGAACCCTCCTACACTGTTGGTGGGAATGCAAACTAGTCCAGCCACTATGAAGAACAGTGTGGAGATTCCTTAAAAATTGCAAATAGAACTATCATATGACCCAGCAATCCCTCCGCTGGGCATACACACCGAGGAAACCAGAATTGAAAGAGACACACGTACCCCAATGTTCATCGCAGCACTGCTTATAATAGCCAGGACATGGAAACAACCTAGATGTCCATCAGCAGATGAGTGGATAAGAAAGCTGTGGTATATATACACAATGGAGTATTACTCAGCCATTAAAAAGAATTCATTTGAATCAGTTCTGATGAGATGGATGAAACTGGAGCCGATTATACAGAGTGAAGTAAGCCAGAAAGAAAAACACCAATACAGTATACTAACACATATATATGGAATTTAGAAAGATGGCAATGACGACCCTGTATTCAAGACAGGAAAAAAGACACAGATGTGTATAAAGGACTTTTGGACTCAGAGAGAGAGGGAGAGGGTGGGATGATTTGGGAGAATGGCATTCTAACATATATACTATCATGTAAGAATTGAATCGCCAGTCTATGTCTGACTCAGGATACAGCATGCTTGGGTCTGGTGCATGGGGATGACCCAGAGAGATGTTATGGGGAGGGAGGTGGGAGGGGGGTTCATGTTTGGGAACGCATGTAAGAATTAAAGATTTTAAAATTAAAAAAAAAAAAAGACAGGGAAGCCTGGCATGGTGCAGAACATGGGGGTCGCAAAGAATCGGACAGAACTGAACGACTGAACTGAACTGAACTGACTGAAGATGGGATCCTGCTGAGGTAGGGTGAGCCCTTAATCCAACAAAATAGTTGGTTTCCTTCCAAAAGGGGGGAATTTGGAAACAGACAGGCACCCAAGAAAAATATCGTTAGAAAGCAAAGAAAAACATTAGAATCACGAGTCTATAAGCTAAGTGACACTGAAAATCACCAGCAGACCACCAGAAACCAGGAGAGAGGGATGAACAAACAATTCTCAAAAGGAATCAACCCTGCAAGCTCCTTGATCTTAGACTTCTGCCATCTAGAACTGAAAAATACTAAATTTCTACTTTTTAAGCCACTCGTATATGGTACTTTGTAACAGGAGCCATAGCAAAAGTCTTGCAAATTATGACTTTATGATATGGAGATTCAGAAAACTGAATATTTTAATAAAATCTGTGACACAGATCCAATACACATCACCTTCTTTCTCCGAATCTTAATACTATCAATTTAAAATCACGTTAATAACAATGTTTATTTTGTTTTCTTTTTGTGAGCATTGAGTATGATCACACATAAAGACATTTTCTAAGTTGTAAAGCACCCGGAAAAAAAAAAAATCAGATGTAACTAATTTTGCAGATGGCCAGTGCATCTCTGTTGATGGTTTGAATAAAGGTAAATTAAATGTGTCTGGTATGAAAACACATTTAGACACTATCATTAATGATGACCCCCCCCCCAAAAAAAAAACCACCAATCCCATGAATTTTCACATAGTGAAGGCTATTTTATGCAATACCCTCAAATATTGAGTTTAAAAGGGCTTAAGGTCTTATTCATTTAGTTTACATGCTCTGAACATTGATCTCCCAAGTATGGTCCTTCGATCAGCACCATGCATGTCAATCCTAGGTCCACCTCAGACTTTCTGAGTCAGAATCTGTATCTAACAAGATCTCCAGGTGATTTGTATGCAAGTTGAACTTTGAAATCTGCTCTGAAATGCATTTCCTAAATAACTCATATTCCTAGAACATAAAAGCAGTAATCAGTAAGCATTCTTTCAATCATGACATGCAATATTGGGAACAGCCCACGCTTCAGCATTTGATAGATATGATTTTTAATCTCACATCCATCATGCAGTTACTTAACACGTCATGGCCTCAAACAAGTTGATTTACTTGGTGACCCCACAGTCTCCTAGTCTGTAAAAAGGACTAACATTACTTAGCTTGTGTGGTTCTAGAAGATTAGAGATAACGTGTGTAAACCAATAGGCATATATCAGAAACTATATATATATATATGTGTGTGTGTATATATATGTGTGTGTGTATATATATATATATATATATATATATCTCCCTGGAATTCTACATTGCTGACAAATGTCTATTCTGACATTTTATTTCTGATTAGTTAGTCACTTTAGAGGAAAAACAAATCAGATTTTCTGGGAGATCAGGGATCTCAAACGAAACCAAGAATTTTTATTTGTGGATTTCCTCCTGGAGGAGGTACTTAACTACATCCCCAAGGAAGTCTACACTAAAGATTGTTATTGTTTAGCTACTAAGTCAAGTCCGACTCTTGCAACCCCAAGGACTGTAGCCTGCCAGGCTCCTCTGTCTATGGGATTTTCCCTCAAGGATCCTGGAGTGGGTTGCCATTCCTTCTCCAGGGGATCTTTCCAACCCAGGGATTGAAACCAGGTCTCCTGCATTGGCAGGCAGATGCTTTACCACTGTGCCACTTCAGATAGATGTTTCCCTAAGAGGAAAAAAATCAAGATTTTCTGGATGGTCAGGGATCTCAAAGAGAACCAGGGATTTCCATTTGTGGATTTCCTCTTGGAGGAGATACATTATGACTTAAAGAGCTAAAGATATCTGATGCTCAATGTGACTGTGTCAGTGTCCTCCGGAGGAAGTCTCTGAGTTTTTCTGCACCACTAGGCTTCCTTGGAGACACAGCATATGCTGCACCAACACCTCCTCTGTCTCAGATGTCACAGAGCTGCCAGCAAAAGGTGACATTAGCACAGAGCTCTCCATGGGAAATACCTCTTGGAGCTGCAACCAGGTCAGGAGTCACTGAGCAGAAGCATTTCATTCCTGCAGAGACTGTTGTCACTTGATTTTATTATTTTGATCTTTTGAGCGTCTCTTCAATGCCAACAAAAGGCAATTCATTCTTCTGGGAGAAGCCATCAGAGCACTGGTAATGAGCTGTGCAAGGAGGCTCCAGCATCAGCAGAAGCTTGGGGGAAATAGAGGCACTTTGTTCCCAAAACTCACGTGGTGTGACCTGCTCGCTGTGTGAAATGTTAATATTTTGCTTCATGCTTGTCTCCTGGTGCCACTGCCAGCACTCAGAAAGCTTTTGGGGAGGTTGCTGTCTTTTTGTGAAAACTGCATGGAGGCAAGCCAGATGTCAATGTGTGAATCAGAGCACTTCTCTAGAATTCGTGACTGCTCACTTCACTCTTCAGCAGCTCCATAGAAACTAAAATATGTATGCTTGGAGAGAATAAGCTTTGCTTTCTTGTCCTCGGTCAGATGATAATACCATGTGGCACGTGGAAGATGATGGCAGTCAGTAACTGCTTTCTCTCCCATCATGTCAGTTACCTCCTGGAAGCCCACTAGCTCCCCCTCAGCCTTCCAGAGGTTAGTAGTTTTAATATTCCCAATGAATCCAGAGGCATCAGTCTACTGTATGCTGATATCAAGATTTGTCAATTGTTTTTTTTTTTCTGTTTTCAATATTTCACTGAAATAAAGGTACCTCGAGATTTATGAATTATTGTATAAAGAAATCTTTTAACTATATACAAATTAAATGCAAATAGATATATTTTAAACGTATTTAGTATCTTAATAATATAATTATGAATTCTATAATATACAATGTCACATATAATACTGATATTTTATAGTACAGATGCAATATATAAGTACATATGATCATACATATTCTATAATATATAGAGCTGGTTGCCATTTCTTTCTCCAGAGGCTCTTCCTGACCCAGAGTTCAAACCCACATCTCCTGCATTGGCAGGTGGATTCTTTATGATTGAGCCACCTGAAAAGCCATACAAATACATAAATAGCCGTAAAAGTATATTACATATTATGTATAAGATATTTATATAAATGTATTATGTACTTATAGAGAAAAATATAAAGCAACTGATGCCATATTTGGCAAATACTTGGTTCTCTCCTTGCCTATTCCCTTTATAGGGATGTTTTAACAAATTTCCTACATAGGGTACATATTATTTTCAACATTGTGGAGAAACAGTCAGATATAGAACAATGATCTGGAGTAAAGGGGAGGCAGACTGGAAAACAAGAAGTAGGTCAGTCCTCCAAGAGAAAGAGAACTGATCCATGAGCAGATGAACAGGAGAAAAACAGCAGGAATTGTATCTCTTTTTTTGTTTGTTTGCTCAACTATTGAGAAATGCCATCCAGTCACAAAGCAGAATAGCCAAATGCTAGCACAACTGGTAACAGGCACTTAGCCCACTAATTGTGACAAAGACGATGGGAGGAAGCTATTGCTATGACAGAAAGTGAGAGGAATTAAAGAGCCTCTTGATGAGGGTAAAAAAGGAGAGTGAAAAAGTTGGCTTAAAACTCACTCAATATTCATAAAACTAAGATCATGGCATCTGGTCCCATCACTTAATGGCAAATAGATGGGGAAGCAAGGGAAACAGTGACATACTTTATTTTTGGGGCTTCAAAGTCACTGTAGTTGGTGACTGCTGCCATGAAATTAAAAGAAGGTTGCTCCTTGGAAGAAACGCTATGACCAACCTAGACAGCATATTAAAAGCCAAGACATTACTTTGCCAACAAAAGTATGTCTCTTCATAGCTATGGTTTTTCCAATAGTCATGTATGGATGTGAGAGTTGAACTATAAATATAGCTGAGTGCCAAAGAATTGATGCTTTTGAACTGTAGTGTTGGAGAAGACTCTTGAGAGTCCCTTGGACTGCAAGGAGATCCAACCAATGCATCCTAAAGGAGATCAGTCCTGAATATTCATTGGAAGGACTGATGCTGAAGCTGAAGCTCCAGTACTTTGGCCACCTGATGTAAAGAACTGACTCATTGCAAAAGACCCTGATGCTGGAAAAGATTGAAGGCAGGATGAGAAGGGGACAACAGAGGATGAGATGGTTGGATGACATCACCAACTCAGTGGGCATGAGTTTGAGTAAACTCCGGGAGTTGGTGATGGACAGGGAGGTCCGGTGTTTTGCAGTACATGGGGTCATAGATAATCAGACACGACTGAGTGACTGAACTGAACTGAACTGATGACAAACCTAGACAGCATATTAAAAAGCAGAGACATCACTTTGCCAATAAAGGTCCATATAGTCAAAGCTACTGTTTTTCAAGTAGTCATGTACAGATGGATGTAAGAGTTAGACAATAAAGAAGGCCAAGTGCAGAAGAATTGATGCTTTTGAACTGTTGTGCTACAGAAGACTCTCGAGAGTCCCTTGGATAGCAAGGAAATCAAATCAGTTGATCTTAAAGAAATCAACTCTGAATATTCATTGGAAGGACTGATACTGAAGCTGAAACTCTAATACTTTGGCCACCTGATGTGAAGAGCTGACTCACTGGAAAAGCCCCAGATGCTGAGAGAAGGGGGCGACAGATAATGAGATTGCTGAATGGAATCATTGACTCAATGAATATGAGTTTGATCAAACTCTGGGAGTTAGTGAAGGACAGGGAAGCCTGGTGTGCTACAGTCCATGCGGTCACAAAGAGTGAGACATGACTTAGCAACTGAACAACAAAACAACAATGTGTTTCTCATAAGGTTGTTGTGAACATTAAATAAGGTAATCTAGGATGTGAATCTGGTCCTTCAATTCCAGTCAAGGTAGCTGAAGGTAAAGCAAGAAGAAATGAAGATTATTTAGTAGAAGTTACCTGAGAAGCGAACAATCTTAAATTTTGTATTTCCAGGACAAATATTGATTACTTTATTTTAGGGTCTTTAACTCTACAGATATTGGACCCCTTTTGATTTTTGCTGTTTGATGGAGTGACAAATGATGACATTTTTTTGCAATTCTACTTGTTTTTCCTTATTTGCATTATTTCTGCTCTCCTAATCTACTCACATAGCACTTTAAGCATCAGTAGCAGGTTTTTCTTCTTTCATTTTCATTTTTGTTTAATCTCCTTATGATTTTTTAATAAAAATGATAATTAAAATCCAACCCCAAACTGACCTCCCATTGCTTTATTACTTATCCTCTAGGTTTGTTTCTTCCTTACCTGCCCCTCCAACCACCACTGCTTGCAGCCAAATGTGATATAAAGTCCAGTTTCTTACCAAGAGTTTTGTTTCACTTCTTCATCAAGTCTCAGTTCCAATGGCTTGAATTCCATTTATAGTAAATGGGAAAAGAAATCTGTCCTAAACTTGCAACACCAGCTCAAATTGCTCATTTAATCTAAAACTGCGTCATCTGTGAAATTGCCTTCATCTGCTAAACACACAGGCTATTTCTATTTCTCTCTTCACAATGTGTTTCCCCCTTCACTCCTCAGTCAACAGTATCTTTGGCTCCACAACTCATCCTCTCTGCTCCTTTATCACCTTCAGGTCACACTCAGAGAGTTTCAGCATGGTCAGAATCATTTGGAGAGCTGAAGGAATGGTTTTAAGTTCCAGGGTGGGGGGTGGGGGGTGGTCTCCATCTGGGCTGCACATTAGAATATTCTGAGAAGATACATAAACTGGAACCATCCAACTATCGGATATTCAGATTGAATTTATCTGGATGGTGGTCATATTTTAATCATTTTATTTATTTTATTTATTTTTTAATTTTTATTTTTACTCTATTTTACTTTACAATACTTTGCCATAAATTGACATGAATCCACCACGGGTGTACATGAGTTCACAAACATGAACCACCCTCCCACCTCTCACCCCATATCATCTCTTTGGATCATCCCCATGCACCAGCCCCAAGCATCCTGTATCCTGCATCAAACATAGACTGGCGATTCATTTCTTACATGTTAGTATACATGCTTCAATGCCATTCTCCCAAATCATCCCACCCTCTCCCTCTCCCTATGCAAGATAGCAAAAGAGACACAGATGTGTAGAGCGGACTATTTTAATCATTTTAAAAGTTTTCCAGAAGATTTGAATGAACAGGCGAGGTGGATAAGCACCAAATAGGTAAATCAAATTTCTCAGAAGTGGGGGGCGTCTGTGATACAGCATTTCTAACAGGCATCCTTCCCCTAAACATTTCATTTACCTAAAAATGAGATAAACTGTCCTTGATTATTTCTAAGTTGGAGAAAATAAGAAAATCTACTTGAGTATTGTTGGGAGGATCAACTGGCTTAAAAATCCATGCCAGTAACCTGGAACACACTTCAATAGTACCCTTCCCATTGTCATTATTGCTTATGATTTACAACTTCTTTCTTTATCTGGGGAGAAAGATCCAAAAGAATCTAACTAATCCAAGGTTCAGTTCAGTTCAGTTCAGTCGCTCAGTCATATCCGACTCTTTGCGACTGCATGAATTGCAGCACGCCAGGCCTCCCTGTCCATCACCAACACCTGGAGTTCACTCAGACTCATGCCCATCAAGTCCATGATGCCATCCAGCCATCTCATCCTCGGTCGTCCCCTTCTCCTCCTGCCCTCAATCCCTCCCAGCATTAGAGTCTTTTCCAGTGAGTCAAATCTTCCCATGAGGTGGCCAAAGTAATGGAGTTTCAGCTTTAGCATCATTCTCTCCAAAGAAATCCTAGGGCTGATCTCCTTTAGAATGGATTGGTTGGATCTCCTTGCAGTCCACGGGACTCGTAGGAGTCTTCTCCAACACCACAGTTCAAAAGCATCAATTCTTCAGCACTCAGCTTTCTTCACAGTCCAACTCTCACATCCATACATGATCACAGGAAAAACCATAGCCTTGACTAGACGGACCTTTGTTGGCAAAGTAATGTCTCTGCTTTTGAATATGCTATCTAGGTTGGTCATAACTTTTCTTCCAAGGAGTAAGTGTCTTTTAATTTCATGGCTGCAGTCACCATCTGCACTGATTTTGGAGCCCCCCAAAATAAAGTCTGACACAGTTTCCACTGTTTCTCCATCTATTTCCCATGAAGTGATGGGACCGGATGCCATGATCTTTGTTTTCTGAATGTTGAGCTTTAAGCCAACTTTTTCACTCTCCTCTTTCACTTTCATCAAGAGGCTTTTTAGTGTCATCTGCATATCTGAGGTTATTGATATTTCTCTAGCCATCTTGATTCCAGCTTGTGCTTCTTCTAGCCCAGCGTTTCTCATGATGGACTCTGCATAGAAGTTAAATAAGCAGGGTGACAATATACAGCCTGATGTACTCCTTTTCCTGTTTGGAACCAGTCTGTTGTTCCATGTGCAGTTCTAACTGTTGCTTCCTGACCTGCATATAGGTTTCTCAAGAGGCAGGTCAGGTAGTCTTGTATTCCCACCTCTTTTAGATGATGCTGTGAAAGTGCTGCACTCAATATGCCAGCAAATTGGAAAACTCAGCAGTGGCTAAGGACTGGAAAAGGTCAGTTTTCATTCCAATCCCAAAGAAAGGCAATGCCAAAGAATGCTCAAACTACAGCACAATTGCACTCATCTCACACGCTATTAAAGTAATGCTCAAAATTTTCCAAGCGAGGTGTCAGCAATACATGAATCGTGAACTTTCAGATGTTCAAGCTGGTTTTAGAAAAGGCAGAGGAACCAGAGATCAAATTGCCAACATCCGCTGGATCATGGCAAAAGCAAGAGAGTTCCAGAAAAATATCTATTTCTGTTTTATTGACTATGCTAAAGCCTTTGACTGTGTGGATCCAAGGTTATAACTAGCCAATTACATAACAAACACTTGAACTCAGAACTTCTGTCACAGAATCCACTTTTTATTTTCATTTCTTATTTCTACCACACTATGTCATTTATTTGCTTTAAATAGGAAGTTACTATATAAAGCAACCCACTGACTTTTGCTATTATGAGAAGCTGCAAGCAAGGAATAAGGACATTTCAATACAAATACAAAGTGCCACATCTTTTTGTCTCTGTCCCTGAGTTCACTCTATGACTGGTATGACTTTTTGTGTTTTGTATAACTTTTCTTTCAGGTTCATTTCAGATGCTGCTTCTCTATGGCCCCTTTTCTGGTGTTCCAGCTGACATGTCTCTTTGTCTGAGATTCCACAGCACCTTCTAAATTACTAATAGCACTTACGAACATGCATTGCATATTATATCTCCCTTACTTCCCTTTCTTAGAATGGACCTTGCTTTATAAAATTTACGTTTTAAGAATGCAAACCATTTACTGGCACTGTGCACAAAACTAGTAGCTGAGTAACTGACACATTTTTGTTGAATGAATGAATGAAAAGATGAATGGCTGTGAGGATGAACTTATGAGTAGATTATGGAATGCATTTTTGTTCCTGGGTTTGGTCTTGGGTTTACAAACACAGTTCCTTAAAATCAAAAGGAAGAGACTTTCAGAGACCCAAGTGACTCTTAAAAATCGTGTTGGTCTATGGTTTACCCAACCACAAATTCTATTTCTATGACTATCTACTTCAGGGCATGGAAAGTGAGTGCCCCTTAGAGTTACTGAGAGTCACAGTTACTAAGACACAGAGTTCAGACTTTATACAAGTCACATGGTTTCTCTTTGTGGTTCATTTTTGAAATGATATTATTGGAGTAGACCAGTGTCCTTCAAATTATAATAATGTAGATTTTGAAATTTCATGAGATGAAATAGGGTTTTTCACTGAAAATGAATAATGATAAACTTTCTCAACCATAGAAAAAGTGCTAATACATGTGATTTTTAAACTTGAACTTCCTTTTCTTATTTCATAACGAGGACAGAGGAGACTTGGGAAGAGAAGTAAATTAGCTGCCCGAGTCCTTATTTTTCTCCCATCCACTGGTAATAAGGAATCTAAATAGTTAAAGATTTTAAATTCCAAATCAGTATGAAAAAGCCAGACAACAAAGGGGCTGATGGCATGCCTCATCTAAAATAGGCATGGCAGACCACAGACAGCAGGGAGAAGACCTACTTATAGCTATCGCAGCTTCATGCTGGCTGATGCTGTGTGATAACACAAGTCTTTGGTGGCAGCATCAGAGTGGAACAGCTGGGTAGTGAGTAAGTGACAGCATCCTTGTTATCCAATGGTCTGCAGCAGATCCTGAAACTTTACTGTGCCTCAGAGATTTGATGTTTCTGAGAGCAAGAGATCAAAGCTTATGAGACTCTAAGGATGGGCGCACCAGGAACATGGACTCATGAGGATGTTCACATAGTATTTCCCCTAAAGTGATCACTCCATCCATGGAGAAGCTGTTGGGAAAAGTGTTTGCCAAGAGATGAAGCTCACCAGGTATGAGACTTTAGCTGTTGCCCAGGTGAGAGGTGATAATGGCTTGGACTTTATTCTTTTACTGGGCTGCTCTGTGAAA
This sequence comes from Ovis aries, assembly GCF_016772045.2. Classification (NCBI taxonomy): domain Eukaryota; kingdom Metazoa; phylum Chordata; class Mammalia; order Artiodactyla; family Bovidae; genus Ovis; species Ovis aries. The sequence goes on from NC_056059.1 coordinate 107,478,618, forward strand.
GGAGAAGCATGGTTGAGAGGTGTCACCACTAGCTTCCTCCAGGCTGTATGAAGAATAAGGATGAGAAGAAAACAAGCACGACACTAAAATAAGACAAGAGCCAAAGAAGCACTGCAGTGTCAGTTTGCAGTGATCTTGCGGCACCGACAGCCAATTGGAAAGGCAGTGTCACATTTTCAGTAGATAAACTGGGATGCTGAGAATTTAGGGACTTTCATCAAAGTTACTCATCTGTCATGTAGATGACCTCAAACTTGAACCAAGTTTGAACTCTTTTTAAGACCTCAGGCACAAACGTGTAGCCCGCCAGCTTAATTATTCCAGAAAATAGAGGGTATATTAAAAAAAAAAAACGGGGGGGGGGAGTCCCAGGATGTTTTCTGGACTTTGATTGGTCCAACTTGGGTCACGTGTCTGTCCCTGAACCAATCACAATGGTCAAGGAGTTGGAATATTTGGACTCTCCATGTCTGGGTCAAATGCCCTGCTACAGAACTGGGAGGTGTAGTGTGCTCTGAACCCCCAGGACTGAGATGCCAGAAGGGTTGTTCCTCAAAGGGACATAACATATTGTAGGTCAATGAGGCTAGTCTTTTAAAAATTCTTAAAGATTAATCCCACTCAGTGTTCCCTCCAAAGGCCAGTGGTGAGTATTGCTACGGGTTTGTCACCAGAGCAAGTGAATTCAAATGTCACCTGTAGTCTGTCCACCACATCTCTTCTTGTAACCACAGCGTGAAAAGTGAAAGTCGTTCAGTCATGCCTGACTCTTTGAGACCTCATGGACTATACAGTCCATGGAATTCTCCAGGCCAGAATACTGGAGTGGGTAGCCTTTTCCTTCTCCAGGGGATCTTCTCAACCCAGGGATTGAACCCAGGTCTCCCTCATTGCAGGTGGATTCTTTACCAGCTGAGCCACAAAGGAAGCTCAAGAATACTGGAGTGGGTAGCCCATCCCTTCTCCAAGGGATCTTCCCAAGCCAGGAATCGAACTGGGGTCTCCTGTATTGTAGGTCGATTCTTTACCAACTGAGCAACATAGTATACATTATTTAATTAAGGAAAGAGAAGATTGTCAGTGCATAGTGGGTGTTCAGTTTGGAAGAGGAAAAATGATAAATTTCCAAAGTTCTGGCTTTCCTTGTCTCAACAAATGATAATGTTTAATTAAAACAAAAAACAAACAAACAAACAAAAAAAACCCTACTATACTTGGTGAGTTTATCAACTCACTAAGCAATTGGTTGACCTATTCTAATGTAACATTTTTGTTTTCAGATGCTCTAAAACATCAAGTATCTAAAGTGGAGAGTAGAGATAGCATTGCTACTCTCTGGGAAATTGTTATAAATGTGCACAGAGATTCCAAGCAGTTTTTGCTGAGAATTAGAATGATCCCTTTAACAGTTCTTATGATTTTGAGTCTGTCTAAAGCCAAATTCAATCTTGAGCATCCTAGGTCTGTCTTCTATATAGAGGACTATGTGTTTATCTGGCATATGTATTAACATCCTGAAATGTGAGCTTTTAAAAGTATCATGTCATACTATTATTGAAGATGTTCTTTTGGAAAAAAAAATGATATTGTTTCTGTTAGCCATGGTTGTAGTGTAGTACAAAATAAATCAGAAATTTGTTATGAAATATCCAGTTTAAGCCTCTTAAATTATTCTATGTCTGGTGATGGAGGCTCACACAAAGTGGTGAATGTCATAATGACATTATCCAGGTTAGTAAACATGACCTAGAATATTTTTCAAGCTCAAGAAGAGTATTGCACATAGAGATAATTCTACTTTAAGGGAGAAAATATACTACAACAAACATTTCACTACTCAGAATACATAAATACCATATATTATATATTTTCCATAACATTTTTATATCTTACATTGTTATGACAACACCTGAACCTGCTCCTGGATAAAGACACAATTAGGGAGAAATACTGGTATGCAGCAAGTTAAAATACAAGTAAGTCATGTCTTGTTACTGAAACTACCACACACACAACTAATAAAGCTAAATAAAGTTTTTCACAAACTTCTTAAAACCATCTAAAAGTTGACAAGATATTACTGGATTATTAGGATCAGTTCAAGGAAAGCTGGGAATCCAACAAGCTAAGACATCTCCTAAGCTACTTTGCTTCTGAATTTTGCAGTCCTCTCTTGCAATTCATAGAAGAGCACCCTCTTCTGTGGCCTGTGGAGTGTGAGGCATAGAATTCAAAACTGGAGTCTGCACAGAGAGGGGGTTGAACAGGAACCCTGAGGCCCAGGACTATGTCCCAAAGTGAGGTTGATTGGACAGTGTGCCACAGGATGGGATCCAGCTGATAAAATGGAAGGGATTATAGGATGGAATCCAGTCAATAAAATGGATTCACAAATTAATGAAACATCTGAATAGCATGCATTAGAAGATCAGTAAATGTGAAAACCAGCAAAGACATAAGAAATCATCTAAGCAATGGTGAGACTGATTAAGAAAACAGATGGCACAAATAATCAATTATTAGGGAGTAGATAAGTTACTTTGATTATATTCTTTGCAGCCAAAGATGGAGAAGCTCTATACAGTCAGCAAAAACAAAACCAGGAGCTGACTGTGGCTTGGATCATGAACTCCTTATTGCCAAATTCAGACTGAAATTGAAGAATGTGGAGAAAATCACTAGACCATTCAGGTATGACCTAAATCAAGTCCCTTATGACTATACAGTGGAAGTGAGAAATAGATTGAAGGGACTACATCTGATAGACAGAATGCCTGATGAACTATGGATGGAGGTTCATGACATTGTACCAGAGACAGGAATCAAGACCATCTCCAAGAAAAATAAATGCAAAAAAGCAAAATAGCTGTCTAAGGCAACCTTACAAATAGCTGTGTAAAGAATGGAAGTGAAACGCAAAGGAGAAAAGGAAAGATATACCCATTTGAATGCAGAATTCCAAAGAATAGCAAGGAGAGATAAGAAAGCCTTCCTCAGTAATCAATGCAAAGAGATAGAGGAAAACAATAGAATGGGAAAGACTAGAGATCTCTTCAAGAAAATTAGTGATGCCAAGGGAACACTTCATGCAAAAATGGGCACAATAAAGGACAAAAATGATAGGAACCTAACAGAAGCTGAAGATCTTAAGAAGAGGTGGCAAGAATACACAGAAGAACTGTACAAAACAGATATTCACGACCCAGATAATCACAATGGTGTGATCACTAACCTAGAGCCAGACATTCTAGAATGTGAAGTCAAATGGGACTTAGGAAGCATCACTATAAACAAAGATAGTGGAGGTGATGGAATTCCAGTTGAGCTATTTCAAATCCTGAAAGAGGATGCTGTGAAAGTGCTGCACTCAAGATGCCAGCAAATTTGGAAAACTCAGCAGTGGCCACAGGACTGGAAAATGTCAGTTTTCATTTCAATCCCAAAGAAAGGCAATGCCAAAGAATGCTCAAACTACTGCACGATTGCACTCATCTCACATGTTAGCAAAGTAATGCTTAAAATTCTCCAAGCTAGGCTTCAGCAATACGTGAACCGTGAACTTCCAAAGGCTCAAGCTGGTTTTAGAAAAGGCAGAGGAACCAAAGATTAATGTAAATCTGAAAAGAGTTAGTCCCCTGTATCAACTTCCAGCAATTTGGCAGTGAATTCTGTGGGTGAAGACTTCAACATACAGACATTGAAAACATTTTTGGAAGGTTTTTAGGTGTCGCAGAGGTCCAGGTAGACTCAAGCCTCAATGGCTGAAGCAATCATTGATAAAAACATCAATTATTACTTGTCCTTATTCTTTTCTCACTCTGTCTACTCCCTCTCTTCCCCTTCCTGGATCTTTTCTCAAATACACTCCCCACACCCTCATCCTTATCTCAGCCTCTTCTTTAATGGAAACCCTGAAACATCTGGGTACCAGGGACGCAAGCAAGGAAGTGTATATCAACACTGTTCATAATAGATTGAAATGGAAACCAAACCAATACTTTCCAGTAGTGGGACGCATATATACCCTGGGGTACATTTATTTAACGCAGTGCTGCACAGCAAAGAAAAAAGAGTGTTCCAACCATGTGAATCTTGTGAACATTATTTTGAGAAATAAAGGCAGGGCATTAAGGAAAGAATACATATGGTGCTACTTCACTTGTATAAAATTAGATAACGGGTAAAACTATGCTGTATTTTTAGGAATGTTTATAGGTAGTAAGGGATTCATGGTAGCTCAGATGGTCATCTACCTGCAGGAGACCCCACTTTGATTTCCAGTTGGGAAGATCCCCTGGAGAAGTGATAGGCTACCCACTCCAGTATTCCTGGGTTTCCCTGGTGGCCCAGATAGTAAAGAATTCGCCTACAATGAGGGAGACCTGGGTTCAGTCCCTGGGTTGGGAAGATCCCCTGGAGGAGGGCATGGCAACCGACTCCAGTATTCTTACCTGGAGAATCCCCATGGACAGAGGAGCCTGGTGGGCTACAGTCCACGGGGTCACAAAGAGTCAGAAACAACTGAGTGACTAAGCACAGCACACAGGTAATGAAACTATAAAGGGCATCAGAAAGTGATTATCAGAGACACTAGAATAGGACTCACTTCTGGGGAGAGAAAGAAAATGACAGGAAAGAAAAGACCTTGGGGCCATATGGCAGCTCACTTCAGAATTATTGATCCGATTGAAAAATTGTTTTATGGCACTGTTTTCTACACACATTATATTTTACAATATAATGTATTAACAAATACAATAAATCAGGAGAACCAAGGCCAGGAAAAAGAACTCATACATTGTCTTAGCTGCTCTAGGTTAAAGCTAAATTTGGAATTATTTTGTTCAGTTGAGCAAATAAGGATTTTCTTTTTGAAAATGATTGCCATGGCTTTGAAATTTTTCAGCTGGAATCCACGTCAGATTTCCAATAATCTTGGCAATGATGCTACTAGGTGAGTGTAATGTTTCCATTTAATGGATGAGGAAACTAAGTCATCATTGAAAGATTATCTAATAGCCCGAAGAACAACTATCTAGCAAATGGGAAAAGTGAAAGTAAAAGTTAGTTGCTCACTCATGTCCGACTGTTTGGGATCCCATGGACTGTAGCCTACCTGGCTCCTCTGTCCATGGAATTCTCCAGGCAAGAGTACTGGAGTGGGTTGCCATTTCCTCCAGGGGATCTTCCTGACTAAGGGATTGAACTCAGGTTTTCTTCATTGCAGGCAGATTCTTTGCCAACTGAGCCACTAGGGAAGCCCAATCAAAAGGAAAAGAAGGAATTAAAACTGACTCTAATACTTAAAACGTTTCAAGCCTACCTGAGTAGCATTGAATTTGTTTCCTATTCCAAGGATCCCAACAGCCTGCATTAGTTTTTACCAATGGAATTACAGGGTAAATTACAGAGTAAATCTATGGGTATTAAAGTAGAGGAAAAAATTATTGTGAAATGCCACCCTGAAAAGGATGCCCATTCTCACTTCCCTATAAATCTAACAATATGCGTTATTCCCCAGGATTCAGCCACAGAGGTAAGTCAGTTACCATCCTTCCAGCCTAGAACTGTTCCAAACATACTTTTCCTTAGAGCTTTCTAAGAATGACTGTCCTCAACTATATTGGTTGTGAGACTTTTCAAATAAAATCTTCATTACAAGCTGGGATTCATGATTTCAAGTGACCTAGATGCACAGCCTTAGATTTTACAGCAGTCCAGTGACCAGGAGGCTGGAAGGCTGATTACTTGGACTAATTATTTGCTATTTAGTGGATTTGTCTATAACACACAAACAATTTAAACTGTTTAATAACTTTGTTATAATCACAAATGTATTTAGAAGAGAAGGGAGGGGTTGCTAGATAAAGATAAAACATACTGATGTCTTAAGAACACAAGAAAATATTTTTTAAATAATAGAATCATATAATTGGGGAGAATTCTGTTTGTAACCAGTGTTTTCAACATATTATATGTATATATATGTATATGTATATATATATATAGCTCACGTGCTCAGTTATGTCCAACTCTTTGTGACCCCATGAACTCTCCATGGCTCCACTGTCTATGGGATTTTCCAGTCAAGCAAATGGAGTGTGTTGCCTTTCCTACTCCAGGGCATCTTCCCGACCTAAGGACTGAACCCATGTCTCTTGCGTCTCCTGGATTGAAGGCAGATTTTTTTTAACACTGAGCCACCTGTGGAGTTCATGTGTGTATATATATATATATATATAAAACACATATATACATGTGTAATAGATACATGTAACATATATACACGCATTATATATATATATATATATAGCCTATATTTGTTATATATATACTGTAATACTGTGGTACATCATATTTATTATAATTTTTTTAATCCATGTATAAGTGGACCCATGCAGTTGACATCCAGGACTTGTGAACACCCTAGATTTCAATTGTATAGGTCCACTTATGCAGAGATTTTAAAAAAAATAAATATGTAGCACAGTACTGTGTGATCTGTGGTTGACTGAACCTCCGGATGTGAAACTGCAGGTGTGGAGGGTGAACTGTGAAGTGACATGTGGTTTTTCACTGGGCATGGTTGGACACCTCTAACCCACTGCATTGTTCAAAGATCAGCTGAATAAATAGCATTCTACCTTTAAATTTGCCAGCAATGTTTTATTCAGTCCTCAGGCCCGAAAGCTGCTTACACAAAAAACCTCCAAATCTAAGTCTCCGAGTCTATGTTTTTTTTTTTCCAGCAGGGTGAATAAAAGTCACATGTATATTCTTCCACTTGAACAACTACATTTTTGGCTTTCTATATTTTAAACTTCGTCAGATTAGCATGCATGATGTCGTTTTGGAAGGTGTACCCTAAACAACAGGAGTAGATAGAGTGATGTTGTGCTGATTTCGTCACTAAGTCGTGTCTGACACTTTTGACCCCATAGACTGTAGCATGTCAGGTTTCTCTGTACATGGGATTTCCCAGGCAAGAATACTGGAGTGACTTGCCATTTCATTATCCAGGGGACCTTCACAACCCAGGAATTGAACCCAGACCTTTAGCATTGCAGGTGGATTCTTCACTGCCTGAGCGACCAGGGAAGACCAAGTGATGGGTGGTTATATACGCATTATCTAGGTGCTTTATAGAAGTTAGACATGGAGTTCCCACTCCTGTAGATTCTAATCCTGTATAATGGGATGTGAGTTGAGAATCTCTATTTATAAAGACTTTCCAGGAGATTCTGACCACAGCCAATATTGAGAATTGCCATCACTGTGTCATTCTTTCACATTTTTCTACCAACACATTTTCTTTTCATTTACACAATTAGTATCTCCCCTGCTTTGCTCCTGCTCAACTGTTGGGCTTGAGAAAAGAATTTTTTTTCCAATTTCTATAGAAATCTACATAGAACCTTTTGGCATCGAGCTTCTAATGACTCTTCCTGCTCCAATCTTGACATAGCTATAGAATCTGTCACTAATTAGCCTTATCCACTTTGGCAAGATTGCTGGAAGAAATATCAATAACCTCAGATATGCAGACGCAGATATGCATCCTTATGGCAGAAAATGAAGAGGAACTAAAAAGCCTCTTGATGAAAGTGAAAGAGGAGAGTGAAAAAGTTGGCTTAAAGCTCAACATTCAGAAAACAAAGATCATGGCATCTGGTCCCATCACTTCATGGGAAATAGATGGGGAAACAGTGGAAACAGTGTCAAACTTTATTTTTTGGGGCTCCAAAATCACTGCAGATGGTGACTACAGCCATGAGATTAAAAGACGCTTACTCCTTGGAAGGAAAGTTATGACCAACCTAGATAGCATACTCAAAAGCAGAGACACTACTTTTCCAACAAAGGTCCATCTAGTCAAGGCTATGGTTTTTCCTGTGATCATGTATGGATGTGAGAGTTGGACTGTGAAGAAAGCTGAGCGCTGAAGAATTGATGCTTTTGAACTGTGGTGTTGGAGAAGACTCTTGAGAGTCCCTTGGACTGCAAGGAGATCCAACCAGTCCATTCTGAAGGAGATCAGCCCTGAGTGTTCTTTGGAAGGAATGATACTAAAGCTGAAACTCCAGTACTTTGGCCACCTCATGGGAAGATTTGACTCATTGGAAAAGACTCTAATGCTGGGAGGGATTGGGGGCAGGAGGAGAAGGGGACGACAGAGGATGAGATGGCTGGATGGCATCACTGACTCAATGGACATATCTGAATGAACTCCGGGAGTTGGTGATGGACAGGGAGGCCTGGTGTGCTGCAATTCATGGGGTCGCAAAGAGTCGGACATGACTGAGCGACTGAACTGAACTAAACATTGGCAGGGCCCCTTCTAAGTTTGCCTACAAGCTATCTGAAAAGAAAATACTATTTTTCTGGAAGAAATATAATCCAGAGGTGGACATCCTATACTTAACCTCTGTTTAAACAGCATGATATTAAATATATTTCACTGGAATGAAATGAATTGTGACTGAGCAGAAGAGACACTGGCTGAAAGAGACACTAGGGTTGTGTGGTCCACACACCCTTACCAGTGTGTACCCTCACTAGGCAGAAGCCATGGATATAAGCCTTTGTCTAAATAAGAAATCATAAAATGTGGGGCAGTTCTTGTAAGTGCAAAAAAAAAAAAAAAGCAATATTAGAAGAATGGATATTATTAGTTTCTTTCAGTCCTTATTTTTATCCTCTGTTCTAAAGTTACATAAATTAATTTTCTGCTTGGCTTTTGAAGTTATAGTGTGTACCTTGCTTGATTTGATCATGTGCTTTGGGACTGGAGATCAAAAATCACAGAAGTTATTTATTCTAATGATATTCAATTTGTCTGTTCTTATTTTGAAATTAATTTCATGGATTCATAATCTCTAGATTATCAGCACAAAACGGACATTATTTTAAACATGAAGGGATGGGGCAGAGAAAACAAGGGCTTGAGTTCCCAATTAACTTACTAAATAGTGACGTGGCCAGGCCTAGAGATCAGATCTGCTGAGTTGTTGCAATTTGCTGCTGGTTTAATACAGAGCTCATGTTTTGTTTTATTTATTTATTTTCCCAGCCTACTCATTAATTTTCAAACTAATCCAGCACACTTTCCCATCACTATTGCTAGACAATGGCAATTTAAAATGTTTGGTTTTTGTTTTCCCTTGGTAAGAGTCTTTTTGCATCTGAAATATGCATACTGAAAAAAAAATAACATAATGAGTTATCTCTGAATTATTCAGATCTTCAACTGCTGGAAAATTCTGCTCACCAAGGGAAATGAAAAAAATGATTCATTAATAGAAACTAAATAATGAATACAATGTAAAACAAATTCACCTACATTAGTGAAAATTTTGGGAAAAAATAGTTTTTAAATTCCAAATACTATTTTTTACGAGTGAAATGAGACAGGGTTCTTCTAGAAAGAACCATCCCTCCATACAGAGAAGTTATCCCAGAGACCTCTTGGATTCAAACAAAACTAAGAGTGGCAGGAATGGACCAGGATAACACTGTTATAAGATAACAGCAAAGGCTGGTCAGCTTCTGAAGTTTCTTTATTGGTGATTTCAACAGGTCCTTAAGCTTTTCTTGACCTCCTGAAACTTACTTATACGCCCTTGTGTGCATGTGTGCTTAGCTGCTCAGTCATGTCTGACTCTTTGTGACCCCATGGACTGTAGTGTGCCAGGCTCCTTCAGTCCATGGAATTATCCAGGCAAGACTACTGGAATGGGTAGCCAGCCATTCCCTTCTCCAGGGGGATCTTCCCTACCCAAAGACTGAACCTGGGTCTCTTGCATCGCTGGTGAAATTTTTCCCCTCTGAGCCACCAAGGAAGCCCACCTTCCTACTCACATAATCCTACACAGTACGTCCAACAATATAGTGGATGTTCTCATATACTTGTTTGTATCACATGATAGACTTCAATATAAGAACTACATGTAACAAGTATTTCTGACAAGGTCTAATACCTATTAGGTGTTCAATAAATGTGTGTTGAATAAAGAAACAGCAAAATAGATATGCAGTAATTGGTCAACTTGGAGGTATCAGGATTCAATTTCAGATGGACCATCCATTTGAAGGTCCCTCTCAAGGAGAAGGGATAGGCTACCCACTCCAGTATTCTTGGATTTTCCTGGTGGCTCAGACAGTAAAGAATCCACCTGCAATGCAGGAGACTGGGGTGGGATCCTGAGTTGGGAAGATCCCCTGGAGGAGAGCATGGCAACCCACTTCAGTATTCTTGCCTGGAGATAGATAGAAGAGCCTGGGCAACTACAGTCCATGGGGTTGCTAAGAGTCGGACACAACTGAGTGACTAAGCAGAGCAGATATACCATCTCAGTGCCTGAAGATATTGAAATAGGTGTTTTCTTCCCTGATTGTAACAATAGTATAAAACTGAAGCTATAGTATTATCATATAAAAAGAGGGTGCATGAGGTCAAAACCGAAACACACAACCAACTTTTTTTTTTAAGCCTGAACCATACAAAGGGAGAAAAGTGATTGCTTCCTATCTGCATCATTGGAGTATTTAGATTCAGCGACTAATGAGCCAAAGTTTCCACTAAACTTTTCAGTTTTCCTTTGTTGTTGTGCCAGTTTGAACCACATTTCTGTTCTGTCACTTACAAACCAAAAAGTTTAAATTGACATGAAGAAATATCAAGAATGGGAACCTGACCAACGGTTGAATACATTCCTCCTTCCCGATTGGAGTTTGTGCAATACAGAACCCATTATTTAATGGACTGTCGAGGTGCCACAGAAAACCACAAAGCAATCTGTACCTTGGGGCTCACTTCTTGGCTGGAAATTCAGCCCTGAGTGTGCCTGTAATATAATGAACTAATGTCATGAGATCGTGCTCCACAAACTGGTCACCAGTATTTCATTTGGACGTTTTTGACATATTCACCAGTCACTGTTACAATTATTTGCTTGTTAAATTTTTATACTATTTTAATCATATAACATTTATGAATAATACATGCTATCATTTATTGGATACATTATATCATTTCTATTGCATTAAAATAAATGCTCATAAAGATTGAAGGCAGGAAGAGAAAGGGACGACAGAGGATGAGATGGTTGGATGGCATAACTGACTCAATGTCATGAGTTTGAGTAAACTCTAGGAGTTGGTAATGGACAGGGAGGCCTGGCATGCTGCAGTCCATGGGGTTGCAAAGAGTCAGACACACCTGTGTCTGACACACAGACACAGTTCAGTTCTCGACTGAACTGAGCTGAACTGAGTGAAATACAAATGGGGTGATCCATGTGTCAACTAAAATAGCATCACCTAAACCATTGATAGGTGGTTTACAGAAAACTTACAGAAAAGTTAATATTAAGGCTGTACATGTAAGACTCCCTAAGAGTACAAAGAGATGGTGTTGAGGATCCACCATGAGTACATTTGAACTTTCAAACAATCATGCTGGCAGAGAAGAGACAGGCAGTTTGCAGGAATGAGTCTGAGGCCGTGATCCCTCTTAAAAGCTACTGAAGATACCTGTGAGAGCTGAACAGTGACTCTTCTAGGATGGTATTCGTGGGGATGTATCAGAAGGGGCAGATAACAGACAAGTTTAGGTGCTACAATTGCCAAGATTTGGGACCTGCTTAGAGTGATATAAACACACATGAAGAGTTTGGTTAATTAGGCTAATGTCTGTGCGCAACTTACCAGGGTAGGAGATCAGAAAGAAGAGAAAATGTAAAGATGAGTCAGGGGAAATTATAAAAACTGTTTCTGGGGACAAAGAACTTGACTGACTTTTGATCTGGCAGGTGGAAGCATTGTAGGCAATATAATCTGAAACACAGTTTACAAAAACCGAACTTCAAAGGTAATGAGCACATTGTAAAAAACGCTTCAGTACACTCATGCTTTTTAATGCAAATTAAAATAAATGGGCACTTTTAAAATTGGCATTTCTTTAAATTAAATTTCTCCAGTTCAGCAAAAGTGCAAAAATATGAGCACTCTCACAGTTGTTTGGTATGAGTTTAAAGTGGTTTAACCTTTCAGTACTGCATTTTGAGAGCAGGAGAAGAGGGCAATGGAGAATGAGATGGGTGGATGGTATCACTGACTTAATGGACATAAGTTTGAGCAAACTCTGGGAGACAATGAAGGACAGGAAAGCCTGGTGTGCTATAGTCCATGGGGTCACGAAGAGTCGGATAGGACTTAGCAACTGAACAATAAAACAATGCATTTTGGAAGGTATACTAAGGCCTTACCAGTGAACAAGCTTTTTGACCTGCCATAGACACATTTAGGAATTTATTCTAAGGAAACGGTAAGTGATGTATGCAAACAAAAAGTATGATTAAGGAACCATTTTACAATTGTAAGCATTTATAACTTTCAAATTGATCAAAAAGTGATTAAGCCAACTGTGGTGCATTCTCTAATGAATTAGTGTATAATATTAAAGTAATATTAAATGATGTGAGGAAATGTACACATTATTTAGTAAGTTAAAAGAAAATCCATGTCCTAGAACAATGTCACAATTATGATCTCTATCTTTGTAAAAGATTAATGTTTTCACAAAAATCTTAATAGAGTTATTAAGTCTATTAAGACCATTATTATTGTCTATGGGGAATAAACAATAATAATGCGTCTGGCTTATAATCATAAAAATCATGAGAATAGAAAATATTATACACACATATCTAAGAGAACAAAGTGTTTCTGGGACTGGATTGGAGCCTGGCTTAATCTGATCTTCCCCTGGTTGAGACCAACTCCGACTCTTGAGGGGATCCTCAGGATACCATTTTGCTAAGTCATGTCTAACTCTTTGCTACAGTATGGACTATAGAACATCAGGCTTCCCTGTCCTTTACCATCTCGAGGAGTTTGCTCAAACTCATCTCCATTGAGTCAGTGATGCCATCCAACCATCTCATTCTCTGTCTCCCCCTTCTCCTTTTTCCCTCAATCTTTCCCAACATCAGGGTCCTTTCCAGTGAGTTAGCTGTTCACATCAGGTGGCCAAAGTATTGGAGCATCAGCATCAGTCCTTCCAATGAATATTCAGAGTTGATTTCTTTTAAGATTGGCTGATTTGATCTTCTTGCTGTCCAAGGGACTCTCAAGAGTCTACTTCAGCACCATAGTTTGAAAGCATCAATTCTTCAGGGCTTGGCCTTCTTTATGGTTCAACTATCACATCTGTACATGATTACTGGGAAAACCCTAGCTTTAACTAAAATGGCAGACTAGAAATTGTTTTTCCCCACTGTCCTGAACGACAGGACCCTTGCTGGGCATTGGACTTCTGGCAATGATTAAGTACTGAAACTGGGTTCTGAAAAGGTACTTATTTCACTCTGTTTCATTCTTCAGTCTAGTTATCATCTTAACCCTAGATAATATAAAATAATAGTAATAACATAATTGTTGATAATAATTCTGCAACCATTATATTAAAATAACTGTCATTAATGATGGATTGCTTTTATAATCTCTTTTATTTTAAAGCCACATATAGTTCTAAAGCAGCATCATGTGAATCATCTCATTTAGTCCCCATAGAAATAATGCAAATCACATTTATTAGGCAATAATGCAAATCACATTTATTAGGTCAGATCCATAAACTGACAAGTGATAAACTTGCTCAAAGACATCCGCTAATAATTGACACAGAATTTTCTGCCTGTGATCTTCAGACATGGATTCAGGAGCTTTTCCTCTTATCTGCTGTGCAATCCCAGAAAAAGTTCCTTAACCTCTCTGCCTCAGTTTTTCATTTTTAAAATGGATAGAGCCAACAAAGGTCCATCTACTCAGAGAGATGTTTTTCCTAGCAGTCACGTATGGATGAGAGAGTTGGACCATAAAGAAGGCTGAGCATAGAGAAACTGATGGTTTTGAACTGTGATACTGGAGAAGACTCTTGAGAGTCTCTTGGACTGCAAGGCGATCAAACCAGTCCATCCTAAAGGAAATCAATCCTGAGTATTCACTGGAAGGACTAATGCTGAAGCTAAAGCTCTAATACTTTGGCCACCTGATATAAAGAGTAAATTCATTAGAAAAGACCCTGGGATGCTGGGACAGATTGAGGGCAGGAGGTGGAGGGGTTGACAGAGGGTGAGATGGTTGGAAGATATCATTGACTCAATGGACATGAGTTTGAGCAAACTCTGGGAGATTGTGAAGGATGAGGAAACCTGGCATGGTGCATCCATGGGGTCGCAAAGAGTCAGACATGACGGAGTGATTGAACAACAATGACCATAATAATACCGGTCAGAAACAGACCAGCATGACAAGGTAGAGACCTATTTTAGTGCAGAGCCTTCTTATTAGAATTCTACTGGGCTTGGGGAATAAGAGAACAGGTGTCCCTTCAGGACGTCTTGCTGGATCAAGACTTTAAACCCAGTGTTCCAGTCCTGAAGCAGACTGTCCTGGCATGTGGCAACAAAGGGCCACCCTTGGTTTCAGGGCTCTGCCTTCTGTCTTTGCAATGTTCTTTCTGTCATAGAACTCAGCATGCTGTGTGGTACTGGTCTGTTTGCCATTCTTTCTTCCCACTCTGGAAAAATGGGAGTGCCTGGATGGTTGGGTATACACCTCCACCTCTATCCCTCTGCTGCTAAGAGGGATGTTGGCACATGGCAGCCTCCAGGTTAATAGTTCTGTTGAGTAGATGCAGATTTTCTGCAGACTGTTAGAGCGAGTCAAGTGATAAGAATGTGAAAGGGACCCAGTTAGTCTAGGTGAAACGTGAAAGTGCTACTCATTCAGTCATGTCCAACTCTTCGCGATCCCATGAACTGTAGCACACCAGGTTCCTCCATCCATAGAATTCTGCAGGGAAGAATACTGGAGTGGGTTGGCATTTTGCTTCTCCAGGGGATCTTCCTGACCCAGGGATAGGACCTGGGTCTCCTGAATCACAGGCAGATTCTTTACTGTCTGCGCCACCAGAGAAGCTACATACAGATATAGATCCATAAGTAGATTATTGCATTTAGATAATATGTTCATGTATTTGGAAATTTGGTGAAGAAAGAAAAGTACAAAGGAAAAAAAGAACATTTTTCAACCGTTCAGATTTATTTTCTTCATTATCATTCCTAACATTTGCTGACAAATTTATATAACATATAAAATATATAATGAAGCAATATTTACAATGTATAATCAAATATCGTTATTGTTTACTTGCTAAGTCGTATTGGACTCTTTGTGATCCCATAAACTGTAGCCTGCCAGGCTACTCTGTCCATGTGATTTTCTAGGCAGGAATACTGGAGTGGGTTGCCATTCTCTTCTCTAGGGGATCCTCCTGACCTAGGGATTAAAACCACATCTCCTGCGTTGGCAGGCAGATTCTTTACCATCCCCACCAGGGAAGCCCATGATCAAATATTATATGCATGCATATTATATAGACACATTGTATTATATATATATATACACACACACACACAGAGAACACACACACACTCATATATAAACACAAGCCTGTTCTAAATATTTCTGTATATTAAATTATTTTTATCCTTACCATTCCATGTCAGAGGTTCTATTATTTCTGTTTCATAGATGAAGAAACTGAAGCTCAGAGTAGCTAAATTTATGATGCTAGGCATTTGGGTCACATTGTATTCTGCTTTCTATGTTGTTTCTTGCATATGTAACAGGCAATACAAACATAAATATCCTTTAAAGGGCATACATTTATGTATTTACTCAAAACTTTTGGAAGTAGCACCATATTCCAAATGCAGTTCTAATCGGTGCAGACGGTGAGAAAAATGAGAAAAACGCAAGGGCTGGGTCTTTTTGAACAGAGGGATGATTGGAGTGGAGCAGTGAAGCGGTACATTCTGGTGCCAGCTGGTCCTAGAGCCAGTCTTGGCTGTAGTGCTCACTCACACTGGCATCCTCCAGCAGGTAACTTGGTCTATCTGTGCCTGTTGTTTTTTTTTTTTTTTTTAATCTGAATAGTGGGGATATTAAAAGAAAGTCCTAAAAGAATCCTAAAGGAGATCAGTCCTAAATATTCACTGGAAGGACTGATACTGAAGCTGAAACTCCAATACTTTGGCCACCTGATGCGAAGAACTGACTCATTGGGAAAGACTCTGATGATGGGAAAGACTGAAGGCAGGAGGAGAAGGGGATGACAGAGGATGAGATGGATGGATGGCATCACAGACTCAATGGACTTGAGTTTCAGCAAGTTTCAGCAAGGTCCGGGAGTTGGTGAGGGATAGGGAAGCCTGGTGTGCTGCAGCCCATGGGGTTGCAAAGAGTTGGACATGTCTGAGAGACTGAAGTGACTGAATGGGGACAACAGAGGCCCATACTTTTAAGGACTGTCTTACAAGAGTAAACACAGGTGGAGTTCTTAAACATACAATCCAGGTGCACTGTCAGAGCTGTGTATGTGATTTTACCTTCTAGAGGAAGAGTGAGATAATACACAAATCAATGTAACAATAATAAGCACTGCAGAGAGAGTTAAAGCAAGGCCACACCACAATGCTTGGGTGGCTAATTTAGATGAGTGCCAGACACTTGTGTTCCAGTATGAATGGCAACATGGAAAAGTCATGGATCCCAAGAAAGAAAAGCAGGTTGTAACTGTATGGTGACTGATATTAACTAGACTTACTGTCAGGATTATTTCACAATATATACAAATACTGAATTGTTATGTTGTACATCTGAAATGAATGTAATATATCAATTATACCTCAAGATTTTTTTTTAAATTTATTTCCCTGATACCCATAAAGAGATACAGTCTCTTTTCCCTTCCTTAGGTTTAATAACTAATATGAATTTGCTATGACTGGTGTGTGCCTTTCAAGTTCATTCTTAAAAAATTGATTATGCAATATTTCATAAGTATGAAATCTTTGTCAGGGACAGCATTGTAAATATATGTGTGTATTATCACCTGTTAAGAAATAAAATCTTCCTATTCAGGAAGGCATAATCCATCAGTGTAAGCTGTCATTTTCGATCTGTTTTTAAAACAATAGAGTGGGGTTTACATTGTTGAGAATTTAAATATAGTCTTGAATTTACCCTATGGTGGTGGTGGCTTAGTCACTAAGTCATGTCTGACTCTTGCAACCCCATGGACTGTAGCCTACCAGAATCCTCTGTCTTTGGGATTTTCCAGGCAAGAATACTGGAGTGGCTTGCCATTTCCTTCTCCAGAATTTACTTTATAGCTTGCCTTTTTAACTCATAATTTTGTCTGTGAGATTAATCTGCCGGATGCATATAAATCTAATTAGCTATTTTCTGCTATGTAGACCCTTTTGTGTCTATTCCACAATTTTTGTTCTGTTTTCATATTGCTTTTATTACTACAAACAATATTACTACAAACAAGGGCATTGTTGACTTTAAAAAAATGCACAGTGAGAGCTGAGTTCAGTTCAGTTCAGTTGTGTCTGATTTTCTGCGATCCCATGGACTGCAGCAACCAGGCCTCCCTGTTCATCACCAACTCCTGGAGTTTACTCAAACTCGTGGCCATTGAGTTGGTAATGCCATCCAGCCCATTTCATCCTCTGCTGTCCCCTTCTCCTCCTGCCTTCAGTCTTTCCCAGCATCAGGGTCTTTTCCAAGGAGTCAGTTCTTCACAACAGGTGGCCAAAGTATTGGAGTTTCAGCTTCAGCATCAGTCCTTCCAATGAATATTCAGGAGTGATTTCCTTTAGGATGGACTGATTGGATCTCCTTGCAGTCCAAGGGACTCTCAAGAGTCTTCTCCAACATCACAGTTCAAAAGCATCAATTCTTCAGCACTCAGGTTTCAGTCCAACTCTCACATCCATGCATGACTACTGGAAAAACCATAGCTTTGACTAGATGGACCTTTGTTAGCAAAGTAATGTCTCTGATTTTTAATATGCTGTCTAGGTTGCTCATAACTTTTCTTCCAAGGAGCAACCATCTTTTAATTTCATGGCTGTGGTTACCATCCGCAGTGATTTTGGAGATCAGAAAAATAAAGTTTGTCACTGTTTCCACTCTCCCCATCTATTTGCCATGAAGTGATGGGACCTGATGCCGTGATCTTAGTTTTCTGAATGAGAGTTGGGTTTTATTTTGTTTGGAGTAAAATGAGGACTGCAGCCAGGGAGACAGCACCTCAGATAGTCCTGAAATACTTCTCCAAAGCGGTAGGGAGGAAGGACAGTATTTATGTGATTTTGGTAGAGGGTGAGAACATGCAATCAAGAATATATTTTTTTAATAGAAAGTTCCAGCTGGTCTCATGAAACTTCTGCTAGCCAAGAGAAAAAAATCATCACCATGAAAGATTTTATTGCTTTTCTAGATATGATGGATATAAGAATTGGGCTCATAAAATCAGCTCCTAAGAATATCTATCTAAAGACCTGTCCTGCCAGTTTTCCCAGAGCAAAGACTGCCTCATTTCTGCCTTCCACCCTGGATTCCGTTTAGGCAATGGTGAAGCTCAGCACCTGCAGCAGTACATGAATTAATCCTTATAAAGGTGGATGGCAAGTGCCCATGGCAAATGCCAATTTGTGATTGACAGCATTCTTGTATATATCACTTCTGACATGCCATGCAAAGCTTATCTAGGAGTGAAACGCTGAGTCATGGTATACTTGCCTCTTAAACTTTTATAGATAATACTGAATTGCTTTCCAAAGCAATTGTACCAACTTACACTCATATCACTAGGATATATGGGCTCCCATTGTTCCACAGCAGGGCCAAAACTTGCAATTGTCAGACTTTTAAATGTTTTGCAAATTTAAGAGTGTTAGATGGTATCTCATTGTGAATTTTAGCTTCTTTTCCCAGACTACTAATGAGGTTGATCATCTTTGCTCTTTTTTTTTTTTTTTTTGGTCTGCTGTGTTTTCATTTTTAGCACAGTGACTTTGGTTATTTTTCTAACAGGTAGCTTGTTTTATTTTCCTTACTGATTCTAGGAATTCTGTATAATGGTTGTGTGTATGGTAATTAACCATCCCATATCATTTTTCTTCTCTTTCACTGGCTTTGTGATTGTGTATTTTGATAAAGTAAATTTATATCAATAATTTATGCAATTAAATTCATCAGTCTTTTTCTTACTGTTTCATGTTTCATAGTAGTTATCTATGAAGTCTTACTGGTAGAATAATATTATATAGTCTTTTTCAAGTTTGAAATTTTTTTTCCTGCATGAGGGATAAAAGAATTATTTTCTCTCTCTCTCTCTTTTTTTTTACTCACTCCAAGGGAAGTCATATTTGCATTCAAGTTGAATTTTTTTCTCATTCTAAGTTCACTAAGGATATGGCCCATAAATCCTAGGTTGGTGCAACCTTTTTATTTGATTTGCTCACTTTTTTCAGGCCCAAAGTGTTGCCTTTCTCCCCAGTATATATTGTACTCAATAAGAGTCTCAAAATTACCAGGATTAAACAATGGTTTGGAGTGGCTACTAATTTCCTTGATAATCACTCAGGATTCAAGATTCTGGCTTCATTTTAAGCCTAAAGAATTTCCAAAAATTTCTTGCAGTATAATTTACTCATTTGAACAGGTTTTTAAGACTTTTTTCTCATAATGTTTATATATCTATATATGTATATATAGATTTATTTATTAGCAAAAAATAGTTCTTTTTTCTTTCTTGTGTGTGTGTGTGTTTTCTTTTTGAGATACCTAGCCAGCCTGGGCCCGGTCAGTCAAGGCTAACTCAGTGACCACATGGACTGTTGCCCCTCAAGACTCCTCTGTCCATGGAATTTTCTAGGTAAGAATACTGAAGTGAATTGCCATTTCCTACTCCAGAGAATCTTCCTAATCCAGGGATGGAACCCATGTGTCTTGTGTGTCCTGCATTGTCAAGCAGATTCTTTACTAACTGTGTGACCTGGGAAACCTGAAGATATCTGTAACATTAACATTTTTTTTCTTAAAGAAGTCTCATAACTAATTGTTTTTTTAAACTTTTAACTATGCGTGTGATAGAAAATATGCTGTTGTTGCTGTTCAGTCACTAAGTTGTGTCTGACTCTTTGTGACCCAATAGATTTCAGGCTCCTATGTCTTGACTGTCTCCCTAAGTTTGCTCAGATTCATGTCCGTTGAGTCCGTGATGCTATCTAACCATCTCATCCTCTGGCACCTCCTTCTCCTTTCACCTTCAGTCTTTCCTGGCATCAAGGTCTTCTCCAACGAGTTGGCTATAGGTAGCCAGTGGCCAAAGTATTGGAGCTTCAGCTTCAGCATCAGTCCTCCTAATGAACATTTAGGGTTAATTTCCTTTAGGGTTGATGGGTTGGGTCTCCTTGGGACTAGAGTTAGGGTTAAGGTCAGGGTCTCTCAAGAGTCTTCTCCAGCACCACAATTCAAAGCATCGATTCTTCTTCAATGCTCAGCTTTCTTTATGGTCCAACTTTCACATCCATACATGACTACTGGAAAAACCATACCTTTGACTATATGGATCTTTGTTGCCAAAGTGATGTCTCTGCTTTTTACACACCATCTAGTTTTGCCATAGTTTTCCTTCCAAGGAGCAAACATCTTTTAATTTCATGGCTATAGTCATGGTCTGCAGTGATTTTGGACTCTGAGAAAATAAAATCTGTTACTGCTTCTGCTTTTCCCTTTCTATCATATTCTCCACAAAGTGATGGAACTGATCCTGGGATTTTTTTGTTTTTTGAATGTTGAGTTTCAAGCCAGCTTTTTCACTTTCTTCTTTAAGCTTCATGAAGAGGCTCTTCAGATACTCTTCACTTTCTACCAATAGAGTGGTGTCATGTGCATTTCAGGTTGCTGATATTTCTGCTGGTAATTTCAATTCCAACTTGTTATTTATCCAGCCCAGAATTTCCCATGATGTATTCTGTATATATGTTAAATAAGTAGGGTGACAATGTACAGCCTTGTTGTACTCCTTTCCCAATTTTGAACCAGTCAGTTGTTCCATGTTAGATTCTGTTGCTTCTTGACCCATATACAGGTTACTCATGAGACAGGTAAGGTGCTCTGGTACTCCCATCTCTTTAAGAATTTTGCAAAGTTTGTTGTGATTCACACAGTCAAAGGTTTTAGCAAAGTCAATGAAGCAGAAGTAGATCTTTTTTCCTGGAATTTCATTGCTTTTTCTATGATCCAACAAAGGCAATTTGGTCTCTGGTTCCTCTGCCTTTTCAAAAATCCAGCTTATACTTCTGAAAGTTCTCAGTTCATGTAGTACTGAAGCCTTGCTTGAAGGATTTTGATCATAACCTTACTAGCATGTGAAATGAGTGCAATTGTACAGTAGTTTGGACATTTTTGGCATTGTCCTTCTTTGGGATTGGAAAGAAAAATGACCTTTTCCAGTCCTGTGATCACTGCTGAGTTTTCTGAATTTGCTGACATGTTGAATGCAGCATTTTAGCAGCAGCATCTTTTAGGATACTGAATAGCTCAGCTGGAATTTTGTCACCTCCCCTTGCTTTGCTCATAGTAATGCTTAATATACAGTATTTATTTACTTGTTTACTTAATTGTTAGGAAATGTTTTCTCATTAGAAATAATTTCTACTGATGGATATCTAGCTTACTTCCATGTCCTGGTTATTATAAACAGTGTTGCGATGAACATTGGGGTACATGTGTCTCTTTCAATTCTGGTTTCCTCGAAACATATATAATATCATGCATGAAATGAATCGCCAGTCCAGGTTCAATGAATGATACTGGATGCTTGGGGCTGGTGCACTGAGACGACCCAGAGGGATGGTATGGGGAGGGAGGAGGGAAGGGTGTTCAGGATGGGGAACATGTGCATACCTGTGGTGGATTCATATTGATGTATGGCAAAACCAATACAATATTGTAAAGTAATTAACCTCCAATTAAAATAAATAAATTTATATTAAAAAATACAATAAATGAAAAAGTGAAGTGAAAAAAAAGAAATAACTTCTAATGAGAATTTTTTTCTCATCAGAATCTGTTCATGAATGGTTCATTACTTTGATAAATATTATTTTTATATTAAATTAATTCCCTAACATGAAATCTTAGTGGAAACATTTATATGGAAAACTAGAGAGTCCTTTGAAAAGATGTTAGCAAAAATATTAGTATAAAAATGTTTATAGTGTCTGTGGTCTTAAATCTGTATACCTACATGAAGGAAAGTTTCCACATTCTGAAAACACAAATATTGTTTCAGTGTATTTCTGGTATTAATAACAAGATGAGGTGGTTGGATGGCATCATTATCTCAGTGGATGTGAGTCAGCAAATTGCAGGAGATAGTGGAGGTCAGGGAAACCTAGGGTCCATGGGGTTGCAAAGAGTCAGACACAGTTGAGTGACTGAACAGCAACAGCAACACCCTCATTAAATCATCAACCATCTTTCCTTATTTTGTTTATTGATTGTTCCCAATCTCTTGCTCCATAGCCCCAGGCTGTCCCAGGCTGGTCCTTGTCACACTCTTTCCCCTATCAGATCAGACAAATGTACAGCTGTATCCTGTGGTGGCCTTTGACCATCTCATGCAAGGATGCCTTGTGTGTGGGTTCTACCTGCATTATTGTCACCAGCAAAACTAAAACTGCTATTTTACTGAGCACTTACAATGTGTCAGATGGCATATTGAATAATTGATGTCATGAGAAAAAAAGTTTTAAATTCCATATTTAGATTAAAAAAACAAAAACTGAAACAGCAAGGTCAGAGAGCCTCTCTATCCATCAGGCAGAGTTTGGGTTGTATTCAGCCCTTTCTGTCATTCATTGAGATATTGCCCACCATAAGGAGCAATCTGCAGGAGGCAATTGCTGCTGTGTGTCCGGGATCAAATACAATATTTTCCCAATCATTCTGCTTGTGATTTCTCTGAGATATTTTTAAAATAACCAAGAGATTCTGCTTTGCGGGCTCAGTCTTCATGGGTTGCACTTTCAGTGCTGTGTCAGTTTAGCTAATGCTGCATTACAACCACCTCAACACTAGCAAGGTGAAACAAGAGTCATGTTATCAATCTTACAATCCTGTGGGCTGGAGGGATGTTTCTTCTGGTCTGATCTCTGCTGGACTTTTCATGCATCATTGGTCAGCTGTGAGCCAAGCTGGTTTCAGGGCTTGGGATGGTCTCACTGGTGTTTCTGGTAGCTAGTTGGCTGTCAGTAGGATGCCTTGCTTCTCCTCCACTTGACTCCCACAGGCCAGCTTGGGCTTCTTCATTTGGCAGTCCTAGGATTCCAGGAACACCAAGTGAGCAAGCCCTACTCACAAGTGTTTTTAAATGGCTCCTTGAGGTATTTGCTAATACCCCATTTGCCAAAGCAAGTCACATGGGCAACTCAGTTTCACATGATAGAGAAAAGGAGTCTGGCACAGAGCAAAGCAGAGTGCATTCAGGCACAGAGAGACTTTGCAGCCATTTTGCAATCTATCACAATTATGATTCGCTGTTGCTGTTTTACTTGCTATTTCACACATCCTGAAAATAAAGAAGTTGTGACAATCCTTTCACATAAGCATGCCTTCTGCAAAAATTCCATGATTACTTTCTGCAAGATGTCTCCTGTGGGGATTGTTACAAACCCTGTTGCCCTCAGGTGGAACAAGAACACTTTTAGGACTTAGTGCTCATGGAAAATCTGACCCTCATCATTCATAAAGCTTGTTTCCTAAGTCATGTCAAACGTCCCCACCCCTCTATCCCATTGCTTGCTGGATATCACAATTGGATTCAAAATCTCTCTGCTGTTCCTCTCACTGTGATCCTGTGGTTCAAGTGACATGCTCATTTAGGCGGGCACAGCCTTAGGATTGGAGTTAATACCATCTCTAATTCTCTGGTAATACAGTTTAAGTCATAGCCTCTAAATAAGGTATATACATATTTTAATTGAGATACTTTCTTGATTATTCTGGAATTCTGGTATATGTAGCTACTTATTAACCAGATTCTCATTGCCTTTAGAAACATAAACACACACATACATGCACACACACACACCCATCTATGATATATCTTCTAAATGATACCAGAAAATGGGTATATATTTCATCTTACTCACTAGGTAACTGAATCTGAGAATTTACTTATATAAACTGATTTAGAATCAAAGATATTGGTTTCAAATTGAGCTTTACCAGTTAATGACTGGGCAAATTTGTTTAAACTTAATATATTTAATCTAAAAATAATGCGAAGTTAATACATACCTCATGTTACTTGGGCTTCCCTGGTGGCTCAGATGGTAAAGCGTCTGCCTGCAATGCGGGAGACCTAGGTTTAATCCCTAGGTCAGGAAGATCCCCTGGAGAAGGAAATGGCAACCCACTCCAGTACTCTTGCCTGGAAAATCACATAAACAGAGGAGTCTGGTAGGCTATAGTCCATGGGGTCGCAAAGAGTCGGACATGACTGAACGACTTTACTTTCTTTCATGTTACTATAGCATGAAATTAGATAATGTGTGTGAGAAAGCACTGTAAGGTTATTGGTTCAGTTCAGTTCAGTTCAGTTGCTCAGTCATGTCCGACTCTTTGCCACCCCATGAATTGCAACACACCAGGCCTCCCTGTCCATCACCAGCTCCCTGAGTTTACCCAAACTCATGTGCAAACTCATGCCATCCAGCCATCTCATCCTCTGTTGTCCCCTTCTCCTCCTGCCCCCAATCCTTCCCAGCATCAGGGTCTTTTCCAATGAATTGACTCTTCGCATGAGCTGGCCAAAGTATTGGAATTTCAGCATTAGCATCAATCCTTAAAAATTAATTATGGAAGTCAGTGTGTTTCAGTGTGAAACTGTAGAGCCCTGGGTTTATGAGCTCAGTCAGTCTTGGACTGCAGTTAAACGGGCTGGGGGGAATGAGGAAAACAGGGATTATCACTAATTTTTAACTCCAAGCTCAACTGCATAAACATCTTTGTACACATACAGCCTGCCAGACACAGTGGACCAAGAGTGCTAAAGAAGCTAGATCTTGGATTAACGGTACTTACCAAAAAGAAAATTAAAAAAGTGATTTCCCCAAATAAATTTAAACATCCAATTTTCAGTGCTTGGACTAGAGTTCAGTTCAGTTCAGTTGCTCAGTCGTGTCCGACTCTTTGCGACCCCATGAATCACAGTACACCAGGCCTCCCTGTCCATCACCATCTCCTGGAGTTCACTCAGACTCACGTCCATCAAGTCTGTAATGCCATCCAGCCATCTCATCCTCGGTCGTCCCCTTCTCCTCCTGCCCCCAATCCCTCCCAGCATCACGGTCTTTTCCAATGAGTCAACTCTTTGCATGAGGTGGCCAAAGTACTGGAGCTTCAGCTTTAGCATCATTCCTTCCAAAGAAATCCCAGGGTTGATCTCCTTCAGAATGGACTAGTTGGATCTCCTTGCAGTCCAAGGGACTCTCAAGAGTCTTCTCCAACACCACAGTTCAAACACATCAATTCTTTGGCGCTCAGCCTTCTTCACAGTCCAGCTTTCACATCCATACATGACCACAGGAAAAACCATAGCTTTGACTAGACAGACCTTAGTCGGCAAAGCAATGTCTCTGGTTTTGAATATGCTATCTCGGTTGTTCATAACTTTTCTTCCAAGGAGTAAGCGTCTTTTAATTTCATGGCTGCAGTCACCATCTGCAGTGATTTTGAAGATCCCCAAAATAAAGTCTGACACTGTTTCTACCGTTTCCCCATCTATTTCCCATGAAGTGATGGGACCAGATGCCATGATCTTCGTTTTCTGAATGTTGAGCTTTAAGCCAACTTTTTCACTCTCTTCTTTCACTTTCATCAAGAGGCTTTTTAGCTCCTCTTCAATTTCTGCCATAAGGGTGGTGTCATCTGCATATCTGAGGTTATTGATATTCTCCCGGCAATCTTGATTCCAGCTTGTGTTTCTTCCAGTCCAGCGTTTCTCATGATGTACTCTGTATAAAAGTTAAATAAGCAGGGTGACAATATACAGCCTTGACGTACTCCTTTTCCTGTTTAGAACCAGTCTGTTGTTCCATGTCCAGTTCTAACTGTTGCTTCCTGACCTGCACACAGATTTCTCAAGAGGCAGGTCAGGTGGTCTGTATTCCCATCTCTTTCAGACTAGAGTACTTTCTTTCAAATATCTTTGCTGTAGAATTTCTAATATTGACTTTTTTTTAAACAAAATTTTCATCCAGAGACTTGATAACAGAGGAAAAATTGGGCATGGAAATAGTTTTGTTTTTGTTCAGTCACTAAATGGTGTCTGATTCTTTGTGACCCCATGGACTGTAGCACTCCCAGGCTTCCCTATCCTTCACTATCTCCTCTTCACTTCATTGAGTCTGTGATGCTATCTCACTGTCTCATCCTCTGCCACCCACTTCTCCTTTTGCCTTCAATCTTTCCCAGTATCTTTTTTCCCAGGGTCTTTCCAATGAGACAGCTCTTTGCTTCAGGTGGTCAAAGTACTGGGGCTTCAGCTTTAGCATCAGTCCTTCCAATGAATGTTCAGAGTTGATTTCCTTTAGGATTTGACTGGCTGGATCTCCTTGTAGTACAAGGGACTCTCAAGAGTCTTCTCCAGCACCACAATTTGAAAGTATAAAGTCTTCAAAATCCACATATTCATGTTTAATCGCACATCGTTACTTTCTTCATTTGTAAACCAAACTGGGTGGATGGAGAGGATTCCTTCCCAGCTATCCTGTATCAGTTTCTTTATGTTGATTTCTGAATTATCACTGGATTCAAGCCTGTGAATGAACAGATAATCCCCCCTTCAATCCATCTTTCAGATCTACCTCGTGCAAATATTTTCTTGTTCATTAACCATTCATGAGCATTTCTTCAAAGTACATTGAATTATTCATACACAAATAGATGTTCAGGAACTCTGTGACTGCGAATGCTTAGCATGGTCTGATAGTGAAATATGCTTTGATAGTTCAAGAATTTGAGGTTAAAAAATGTCTCCTACCTAAAGAATGATTTGTAGAAGAAGAACAAGGTTTTGGCTTCCCAGTAAACAACCTCAAAGTGAAGATGATACCTTTGCCTCAGTTTGGAAAATATAAAATTTAGTAATTCCAGTAATAGTTGTTATATACATATACATACAAACACACACACACACACACATACATATAGACATGGATGTATATATTTTCATGAATTTTGATAAAATTCGCCCCATTAATTTTTTTCTCTGTATGTTTCATCAAAACAAATAATCAAAACAAACAAAAATCTGACTTCGTTATCAAAGCAGCATCCCTGTACTCTTTCTTGAGGAGGATGGCAACAAAAATGGTAAAACTAGTACCAGCAAGAGAAAATATTTTGCCCGTGCACACAACTCAAAAACTACTGCTCAGTCTTTTTGTCCAAAAGCAGGCATTTAATAACTTCAATTAAACTTTCAGTGAACTTCAATTGAAAGCCTTCCTGAAGGCCTTTCCCTAAAGGAATCACTACAGTATCATAAAACAGCTTTGTCTTTCTTTTTATTTTTTTATTTATTTTCTCTCTCTCTCTCTTTCTCTTTGACTCTTTCCAGCAAAAGAGCAAATCAAGTGATTGGCATTCAGTGAAAGAGGAACCACCTTACCTGCCACAGGCAACTTCATTTCTCAACACAATTATTTTTGTAATTGCTTTTTTTTAGAGGGGGAAACCTATATTCTCAGTAACAACAATAGCATTGGAAAACTAATTATAGATCCTCTTTCTTTCTGTAATTTAGACTGAGTTGTATTCACAAAATTATTTTCTGCCAGAAAAAAAAAAAAATAGTGCTTCTAGCTGCATGCTTCATTTTCAGGTCAATGAATATAGAAAGACTGACTTCTCCTAATTTCTCAAAGAATGCAGTGAATTTAAGTACTCAAAGGAATTGGGCTGGATGCATTCTTATTAAAATTAGGAAATATAATGAGGAATTTCAACCAGCTATCTGGGTTGACATAAGACTCAGAAGCAGCAAGGAGAAAAGGAATGTCATCCGAGCCTCATTTAAGAAACACGACACAACAGTAGGGTCAAGTCTGCAGAGAGATGGACTACATTACCCAGAATTCAGCGTTCTCGAAGGACATCTTATCCTTCGTCAAGTATCTCCACTGACACCATCTGTAAACTTCAGGATTATTCCTTTAGCAACTTTAAAAATCAATCTGTGGCACTACAGGCAAACTCTGTCCATTCCTAAAATGTCAAATTAATCACTTTTTTTTTTGAATGAGGCATTCTTCCTTGAATTGAGCCTTCTGCTTCTTTGACAGAATAAAGTTTTTCTACAAGAATAAGCAGTTATCTGTGTGCATTAATAAATTCTGAGCAAAATACTGGCTGTTTTCACAATCCAAGCGTTCCTTCTTCCTTTTAAGCATTTAATGAGGATACTTGGTGTATAGGCAAAAAAAAAAAAAAAGAATCTTTTAAAATAACCTTTTTTTAGCACTTTTTTAAAAAGATTTTTTTTCTAATTAATCAGGTTTTTGCTTGGGCTTTCTCTAGTTGCGATGATTGGTGACTACTCCTCATTGTGGTGAACAGGCTTCTCACTGCAGTGGATTCTTTTGCTGTGGCCCACAGACCAGGTATTTGGGCTTCAGTAGTTGTGGCACATGGGCTAAGCCGCCTCATGGCATGCGGAATCTTCCCAGATCAAGGATCAACCCATTACACCCTGGACTGGCAGGTGGATTCTTATTCACTGCGCCATCAGGTAGGTTCTGCCCCCCTCCCAAAAGGAATATTTTAATCAGCGTATTAAAGAGAGATTTTATTCATTTCTACTAGAATGATTACTGTGTATGATGATGAGGGAGCTGCTACCTATTGGCTATAGTGGTTCATGAATGTGCTATACATCTCATTTTGGGGACATTATTAAAACACCGTGGCAGATTCAAGTCAATGTATGGCAAAACCAATACAATATTGTAAAGTAAAAATAATAATAATACTAAATGACATAAATAAAAATAAAAGACAAGTTAAAAAAATCTTTATTCTAAAATAGTTTTAAGTTTATAATAAAACTGAGAGGAAGGTACAGAGATTCCCCATAGATCCCCTGCCTCCATACATGAATAGCCATCCCCATTATCAACATTTCTTACAACAGTGTCACATTTTTTTTTTTTTAATCAAGGATGAACCTACATTGACTCATAATAACTACCCAATGCCCATGGTCTTCCTTGGGGCTCACTCTTGGTGCTGTACATTTTATGAGTTTTTCCAAGTATATAGTGACAAATATCCATCATTAGAGCATCATGCAGAGCAGTTTCACTGCCTTAAACATCCTTTGTACTCTGCTTATTCACTTATTTGTCCCTCACCCTGGGAGCCACTGATCTTTTCTGGCTCCTAAGTTTTACCTCTCCCGGAATGTCATATAGTTGGAATCATGCAGTATGGAGTGTTCTTAGATTGGCTTCTTTTCTTAGTTATGTATTTAAGGTTCCTCTATGTCTTTTTGGAATTCCCTGCTGGCTCAGTTGATAAAGACTCCACCTGCAGTGTGGGAGACCTGGGTTTGACCCCTGGGTTGGGAATATTCCCCTGGAGGAAGGTATGACAACCCAGTCCAAAATTCTTGCCTGGAGACTCCCCATGGACAGAGGAGCCTGGCAGACTCCAGTCCATGGGGTTCCAAAGAGCCATCTCGATAGCTAATTTCTTTTATTTCTGAATAGCATCCCAGGTCTGGATGTATCACGGTCTCTTTATCCATTCACTACTGAAGGACTTTTTGCAGATGCTGAAATATCATTGCATGTCTGGGATAAACCTGACTTTATCATGGTGCATGATCTTTTTAATGTATTGTTGGACACAGATTGCTAGTCTTTTGTTGAGGATTTTTGCATTTATGTTTATCAGTGACATTGGCCTGTAATTCCTTTTCTTTTTTTTTTTTTTTTTTTAATAATTTTGTGTGGTTTTGGTATCAGAGTGATGGTGGCTTCATAAAATGAGTTTGGAAATTTTCCTTCCTCTGCGGTTCTTTTGGAACAGTTTTGGAAGGATAGGTGTTAAGTTCTCTGAATGCTTTATAAAACTCGCCCGCGAAGCCATCAGGTCCTGGACTTTTATTTGTTGTGAGGTTTTCAACCACCATTTCAATTTCAGTGCTTGTGATTGATGTGTTCATATTTTCTGTTTCTTTCTGGTTCAGTCTAAGGAGGCTATACCTTTCTAAGAATCTATCAATTTCTTCCAGGTTGTCTATTTTATTGGCATAAAGTTGTTCATAGTAGTCTTTTGTGATCCTTATTGTTTTTGTGGAGTTAGTTGTAGCTTCTCCTTTTATGTGTCTAATTTTATTGATTTGAGTCTTCTCACTTTTTATTTTTTCTTTCTTGGTGAGTCTAGCTAAGGGTTTATCAACTTTGTTAATATTTTAAAAAAAATCAGCTTTCAGTCTCATCGATCTTCACAATTGTTTCCTTTGTCTCTCATTTATTTCTGCTCTAACCTTTATGATTTCCTTGAAGGACATCTTATTTACTTCCAAATTTTAGTAATTAGGAGTAAAACTGCTATAAACGTCTGTGTGAAGTTCTTCTGTGGATATAAGATTTTAGCTCCTTTGTGTAAATGCCAGGAGCATGGTTGCTGGATTACATGGGAAAATTGTGTTTTTGTTTTAGCTCTGTAATTAATCACCATATTATCTTCCAAAGTGTCTGTACCATTTTGTATTCCCACAAACAATATATGAAAGTTCCAGTTGCTCAACATCCTTGTCAGCATTTGGTATTGTCAGTGTTCCAGATTTTAGCCATTTTAATAGATATGTAGTAGTGTCTATCTGTTTTTTGCTTGCATATTTTATTTTGAATTTCTCTGATGACATATGCTGTAGAACATCTCTTTATATGCTAATGTGCCATATATATATATATATACATATATATATATACTTTTTTTTCCATTTGGTGAGGAAACTATTAAGGTCTTTGGTCCATGTTTAATCAGGTTGTTCAATATCTCATTTTAATTTCTCTCATGGATGTGTCACAAACTAAGATACTCATTTTGTATCTTCAGAAATTCAGGTACAGAGAGGTTAAAAAGTGATTTCTGGTTACACATAGCCTGAATTAAAATTCCTTTCTGAGAAGGTTTGTCACCCATGCTCAAAGGTTTTTATCACACTGCCTTCTAGAAATAATGCTGAGAGTTATTAGAGACAATTAACACTTGGTACCCCTGCACTGCGCAGCTCATGTCAGCTCATTCCAGTGCTGCTCCTGGATGATCTTACAGATTCTACTCATCCCTTGATCTCCTTACCCCATAATTATTGAATCTATCCTGATTGTAATGGGAGGCACTTATGCTGCTTCTATCCTTCTCATATGGGGGTAAGTACTAATATTATTTCCCTTTCTTAGGAGTAACTAGGTTCAGGCCCTTCTTTTCAAGTCACTACTAGCTTGCTTTCCAAGTGTTCAATGTCTTCCTTAACCTCAACCCAGACACAAAGGTCTTCTTACTTATGGACAGATTTTCAGAAGCTCTGACTACCTGGACTTCTATGTATCACTAATTATCCAGGTTAAGATGATAGCTGATTTTAATATCATGCCTGATAGCACTTCCCACCCCCCAGCTTCTTCCCACATTCCAGTCACCATTCCCCTGAGAAGACTCACAAATACAATAACTATAGAAAGTGTATAACTGCAGATCACAGAAGCTAGAGGCCACATTCTGGTGGAGGAATGGTGGTTTCTCATGACAACATCATGCATAAAGATATGTTGAGAATCCCATTCTTAGATCTCTTCCAGATGCTCTCAGCTTTGAACAAGAGCAGGTAGGAGGACAGTGGCAAGTCCAGTCTTCCTGTTACCTGGGTCCTTTCACACAAGATCTATTCTGTCAGTTCAGTCTGACTCAGGGTCACAGCCTGGAGGCTACTGAGGACAACATTAGCCTTTAACTCTTTGATTCCTGATCTTAGGAAAATCTTCAAGTATTTTCGTTTTTTTAGGTTTTATTTCCTTTGATAGAATTGAGGCAAGATTCAATGTTGTCAATAGTATATTAACCCCAGAGAAAAGCAATGAAAAATCATAACACCAGATACCATGGGCGATTCACCCTTAAAGATAGAGATACGTGTAGCTTCAAAGGCCTTTTGCAATCTCTCTTCTCCTGAATTTATTTCTAGGGTCCCATGGCAAAGCTGAACCCAGGTTGTCCACAATGGGGAGGTGTGTCTCAAGTCCCATGGGAAGAAAACACACCTCTTCCCAAAGAGAGCCATTTGCTTCCCTGCCTGATTTACGCACCTGTCCTCTCTTCTACTAGTGCTTTCTGGGGTCACCAGAAAGATGGGTTTTACACTGAGTTCACCCAGAAGTGGCTCCAGATAGGAGACTCTGAGTGAAAGAGTTTATTTGGGAAATTGGGAGGTGACCCCAGAAAGCACTAGGAGAAGAGAGGACAGGTGAGTAAAGCAGGCAGGGAAGGAAATGGATCTCTTTGGGAAGAAAGGTGTGTTTTCTTCCCATGGGACTTGAGACACACCTCCCCACTGTGGACAGCCTGTGTTCAGCTTTGCCATGGGACCCTTGGGTACAGTATGGAGAGTGCTGCTGTGTCATCCTGCCTAGGGGCTGAGGAGGCAGTCTTCTTGTCCTCCAGTTCCCAGTGGTCAGTGGTGGAGGGGCACAACCAGGGCCTTAGCTCTCAGTACTCTGGAGGTGAAGGTATAAAAGCCCCATAGGTAGAGAGGCCTAAATGTTGCAGCAGGAGACTTCTAGAAAGTACTGGAAAGGTGAGTGCCAAGACGAGGTGCACAGAGCACCAGTCAAACCTAGTGCAATGTGTTGCTTTTCAAGCTCAACTGGAAGCTCAGTGCTGGATGCCCAACCACATTCAGGAAGCAATGTGAGGAGAAGGAAAGACTGAAAGCTTGAAACCATAGATGAGAGACCTGCATTTCAATCCTAATCTGCAAGTAAAGAGGGAAATGACTTGATGCTCGTGAACCTCAGTGAAAAATAACAATAGTTTCATGCAATTTGAGACATTCAAGGAAATACTGTGTGTAAAATTTCTGGCTCTTTCTTTGACCTTATTACTAACTTTCCTTCTAAGTGATAGCCAGGGTTGTAAAGCATCCGCCCTAGATCCTGCCTAGGCTTTTCCAACAGTTTCCATTTCCAATAGGAAAAACACTTCTTTCTTTTAGGCAACTGATTTGCAGAATAGCTCCATTCTTCCCATGATACCTTATCCCATCCCCTCCTGTAACGGATGTATTTTTAGCCTTCTATACCAGCTGAAAATCCTCCGATGAATACATCAGTGGCATTTGTACAATATGAATGTCATATCTTGACCCAAATTTCCCACTAAGGTATGAGGAATGAAACCTCAGTAATTAGCATTTGATGGTGCTAAGGATGGAAAAGCATGTTTCATATGTTCTTGAATCAAAACATTAAAACAAGAGCTGAGTTGTGAGGACTTCCCTGGTGGTCCAGTGGTTGAGAATACACCTTCCAATACAAATGACATAGGTTCAATCCCAGATTCCACAAGCTGCAACTAAGACCCGAAGCAACTAAGTAAATATTTTTTTAAAGAAAAAGAAGACTTTTTTTTTTTATAAAGAGCAAGGATGGGGTATAGATCAACAAACAAAAAATGAAATATGAATTGCGTATTGAAATGAATAATAAGACCAAAGCATTTAAAGAGACCTACAGTGTGGAGTCAAGTTTGAGGCAGATGGTTGACAAAGGGAGCAATATATAGTGCTTGAATACTTTATGGAGACACTTTCACAGACTTGTTCACATCTGTATGCTCCAGCATCTAGAAAGAGTATAATATCAGCCACAGTGATTGAATGAATGAGTAGCATAGTGAATTATCCGAGGGTGAGCCTTGTGAGATATTTATGGAGGGACAACAATGCAAACATGGGTCAAGAATAGAGCTATTGCTTCCAAAAGCAGAAGGTATCCTCTCATACTTTTTTTTTTTTTTGCCTTGCCAATGATTGCCTTCCTTCACAGCAGCACACTCATCTTACCAGTCCCTGTGCAAATCTGACACTTCATTAACTGTGCCTCACCAGTTACCTTGTGTTTCCATTGCTGGAGACTTTCCTTCCTTTAGATTAAAGAAACTCCTTCAAGAAAAGTGATATCTCTATTCTGTAACCAACCCCAATATCTCATGTCTCCAGAATGCCTTTGAATAGCATTTCATCCTGGACACACACACACGCATACTTGGTCTATAAAAGTCCTCTGATATTTTTCTAGTTAATGAAATTCTCATACACCTTCATCTTGCAGAAGCTAGTGTTACTTCCATCAGCTCCTCACAGAATTTGGTCTGACTCATTATTATTATATCCAAGTATTAATATATATATATATATATATATATATATATAAAATATATTATACTCTATAGTATATCCATTATACTCTATGGCTTTTTATTAGAACTTATATCTTGTTGTGTATTTACTTTTGCTTTTTAATAATTACAACAAGGATCATCTATGTGTGTTTATGTTCTGTACATTTAAAATGCAATCTATAGATGCAACATTCATCTTTAGATCTGAGAAATAAATTATGTCAAGAAAGATCTAACTATATGGAGAGATAGTTCATATATATGGGTTGGAAGACTCAATATTTTCAAAATGTTCACTTTCCCCAACTTGATCTATAAATTCAACATAATCTCAGTTTAAAAAAAATAGCAAGTTACCTTGTAGATATCAATAAGCTGATTTTTAAGTTTATATAGAGAAACAAAGGCCCAGAATAGTCAGCACAACATTGAAGGAGAAGAACAAAGTTGTAACACAGACATCATCCAACCTCAAGACTCCCCATAAAGCTATAGTGATCAAGGCAGTGTGGCACTGGCAAAAGACTAGATGAATAAATCAGTGGAACAAAATAAAAAGCCCAAAACAGACCCAGACAAGTATAGTCAACTGTTCACTGACACAGGAGCAAAGGCTATTTAGTGGAGAAAGGATGGTCTTTACAACACATGGCACCAGAACAATTGGGCATCTATATACCAAACAATACTTTAAATATATGCATCCAATACTTTGGCCACCTGATGCAGAACTGATTTATTGGAAAAGACTCTGAGGCTGGGAAAGTTTGAAGTCAGGAGGAGAAGGGGATGACAGAGGATGAGATGGTTGGATAGCATCACTGGCTTTAAGGACATGAGTTTGAGCAAACTCTGGGAGTTGGTGATGAACAAGGAAGCCTGGTGGCTTCAGTCCATGGGATTGCAAAAAGTTGGACATGACTGAGTGACTGAACTGAACTGACACCAAGCAATGAATCTAGATACAAACTTAATTAAAAATGGGTCATACACAAAAATATAAAAGGCAAAACTATAGAGCTCCTAGAAGACAGCATAGGAGAAATACAGAGAAACTTGGGTTTGGAGATGATATTTTATCTACAATATCAAAACTATGAGCCAGTGATTTAATTAACCTTAGTTAGTTAGTTAGCTCAGTTGCTCAGTGCTGTCTGACTCTTTGCAACCCCATGAACTGCAGCATGCCAGGCCTCCCTGTCCATCACCAACTCCCAGAGTTCACTCAAACTCATGTCCATTGAGTTGGTGATGCCACCCAACCACCGCATCCTCTGTTGTCCCCTTGTCCTCCTGCCCTCAATCTTTCCCAGCATCAGGGTCTTTTCAAATGAGTCAACTCGTCACTTCAGGTGGCCAAAGTATTGGAGCTTCAGCTTCAACATCAGCCCTTCCAATGAACACCCAGGTCTAATCTCCTTTAGGATAGACTGGTTGGATCTCCAGTCCTTTATAAAATATGTGTTTCAAAGATGCTTCCTCAGTTTGTAGATCATCTAATTCTGTCAAAGATACTTAAGAGAATGAAAAGATGATCTACAAATTGAGGAAGCATCTTTGAAACATGTATTTTATAAAGAACTACATCCGTACTATACAAAGAACTCTTAAAATTCAACAATAAGAAAACAGACAACCCATTAAAATAGGGAAAAAATCTGGAAGCCTCACTAAGAAAGATATACAGATGGAAAAAAGCACATGAAAATATGTTCAACATCAAATGTCTTCAGGAAGTTGCAAATTGAAACAATAACATAGCACTACACATCCATCAGAAGGGCTAAAATCCAAAACATTGGCAGCATAAAATGCTGGCAAGAATCTGGTGCAAAAGGAGCTTTCATGCACTCTTGGTAAGAATACAAAACAGGCTTTCCTGATGACTCAGTGGTAAAGAATCCACCTGCTGATGCAAGAGACACGGGTTCTGTTCCTGGGTCAGGAAGATCCCCCTGGAGAAGGAAATGCCAATGCACTCCAGTATTCTTGCATGGGAAATTTCATGGACAGAGGGACCTGGCAGGCTACAGTCGATGGGGTCACAAAGAGTCAGGCATGAATTAACAACTAAACAGCAACAAGAATACAAAATGGTACAGCCACTTTGGAAGACAGTTTGGAGATGTTTTTAAAAAAACTAAATATAGTCTTACTAAACAATTATGTAACTGTGCTTCATGGTACTTACCCAAATGAACTGAAGTTTTGTGTCCACACAAAAGCCTGCATACAAATGTTTGCAGCAGCTTAGTTCATAATTGTCAAAACTCAGATGCAACTAAGATGTGGTTCAACAGGTAAATAGATAAACTGTGGTATATCCAGACCATGGGATATTATTCAGAAATAAAAAGCAATAAGCTATCAAGCCATGAAAAGACCCAAAGGAAACAAGGGCCTGTTGCTAAGTGAAAGAAGCCGATCTGACAAAGGCTCCATACTGTGTGATTACAATTATATGAAGTTTTGGAAAAGGCAAAATTAAAGTGACAATAAAAAGTGGCCAGTAGGGTCTGGTGTGGGGAGAAGGTAAGATGGATAAATAGGTGGAACACAGGGGCTTTTTTATGGCAGTGAAACTATCTTATATGCTAGTATGTTGGTAAATATACACCAGTATGTATTTATCAAAACCTATGGAATGTATAACACAAGGAGTGAACCCTAATGTCAACAATGGACTTCAGCTGATAATAACACTTCAGTATTGGCTCAACAATTGTAACAAATGTTCCACACCATTGCAAAACATTATACATTATTAGGAAAATTTGGGGAGTGGTAGTCGTAAGGAGGTATATGAGAAATCTTTGTACTTTCCGTCATTGTTCTGTAAACTTAAAATTGCTCTAAGAGAAAAAGCTGGATAAAAAATACTACCAAATAATTCACAATAAATAAATGGATCATGCCTTTATGTCCTGAATTGAATAAATTGATCCTTGGAAAATTTGCCTTTCATTATTGCCTTACAATGGAGAAGGTGATAGCACCCCACTCCAGTACTCTTGCCTGGAAAATCCCATGGACAGAGGAGCCTGGTAGGCTGCGGTCCATGGGGTCGCTGAGTCGGACACGACTGAGTGACTTCCCTTTCACTTTTCACTTTCATGCATTAGAGAAGGAAATGGCTACCCACTCCAGTGTTCTTGCCTGGAGAATCCCAGGGACAGGGGAGCCTGGTGGGCTGCCATCTATGGGGTCACACAGAGTCGGACACAACTGAAATGACTTAGCAGCATTGCCTTACAAATTTAAAAAAGGCAACAAACAAACTCATGAAATACCACTCCCCAGAAATAAATACCAGTATGTTTGATAAACGTTTAAGAAATGAATGTTATCTATTTCTCTGGTCACTGTTCAGTTCTGACATTTAATTAACTATGATCTTGTCTTACTTACAGGAGTGCAGGTATTTTCAAACCAAGTTCTGTGTTTCTCCTAAGTCCATTTCAGAGTATCCTGTGTATAGTCTTTGCTGAACACATTCTTTTATTCATTGATTCATTGATCAATGTGGTGCCTCTCTCCGAGGCTCCTTCTGCACTTATGGCTCCTCAAATCTCAGTCCCACATATATGATTACTATCAATTGAGTAAAAGGAAGTGTTTGCCTAAACAGAAAGCTTTGTGATTGCCTCAGAATGACTGCAAGAAGCAGGGGAGAAGAAAAGAAACAGAACAAATATTGACAGATTCTGATGCCAGTCTCCCCCTCTGTCTGTGACTTGTGGGCCAGACAGAGATCTCCTCTAAGCCTCACTCTCTTCTCCTAAGAAATGGGCCATTATTTAAGCAGACAGATCACCCTGCTCACAGCACATTAGGTAATTCTTAATTCTTTATCTCTGTACCATTCTTTTAGCTGACTCAAGAGCTCTCAATCCTGCACTGGACTCCTGCCAAACCAGTTAAATAGGTTTATTTTGATTCTGCCTCTCAGTTTAAGCTGTTCTTTCTGACCGAACAAGCCCCAGAGTTGAAGGCTTCCTATTTATAAACAACGTGACTCTCCTTTTTTTGTCAGAGACTCTATTTTTAGCTTTAGCAAAATCACCAAGATTTTGTGTCTGTTAAATTCATGCAGCAGAGACTTTTTTTAAACTAAAAAGTGGGATGCGAAATCATTTCCTGAAGAATAAAACTCTGCCCTTTAAATTTTTCCTTAAGTAATTTAAAGACACATAGATAACGAGACTATCTACTATGATGTTGGAGCTGAGAGGGACTTAAAAAACTATCTGGTCCACCTCCTCTATTAAGGATATGAAAATTGTATATCAGAAAGAAGCAATGTTCAAGGTCACACAGCTATCAGAAATTAGATTAACAGCAAAGTGCCTTAGTCTGTTTCACACACACACAAGAAAGAGCAAATAAAACTCCTTATGAGATTATTATTGATAAGTTATGGATAAATGCTTAAATTCTACTATTCATCTGGAGCCTGTGGGTGGAAGTTTCTTAAAATTAAAATCTCTGAATGAATCTGATATTCCAAAGGGTATAGCTTTAAGGCAGATATAAGTTAGAAAACATGTAAGTATGGTATTTCCTTGAAATTTTGTTTCCCTGCGGGCAGAGAAGTAATAATATAAGGGTTCTAGCCATGCAAAGTATTTCTTGCTTTACGGACTTCTCTGTTCTTGAAGGTAAATACTGCATGCAGGTTGCTACTTGTAAAATGGGAAGGCACAGACAAGTCCGGATTTGAACACTGCTATAAATTCACTTTCTCAGGCCGCCTCCCTCTCTGTATTCATTTCTTCCTTTGTCTGCTCAGCAAGCTCCAGGAGATGGTGAAGGACAGGGAAGCTTGGTGTGCTGCAGTCCATGAGGTCTCAAAGAGTCAGACACGACTTAGTGACTGAACAACTGCTCAGCAAAACTTTTCACCATAATTTGAATGGTGAGTTTTAAGACATAGATTTGAGTTTCAGGGAGGAAAAAACCCTCTAGTTTTAAACTAGAAAAGACAAGTGGTTTTTTTTTTTTTTTTTTTTTTTTTTAACTTGAAAAGACTAGGGCTTCCCTGTGGCTCAGTAAAGAATCTGTCTGCAATGCAGGAGACCCAAGTTGAATCCCTGGATTGGGAAGATCCTCTGGAGAAGGAAATGGTAATCCACTGAAATATTTTTCCCTGGGAAATTCCATAGACAGAGGCGCCTAGTGGGCTACAAGCCACTGGGTTGCAAAGAGCCGTACATAAATTAGCAACTAAACAGTAACAGTCCTGACTTTTATTTGTCTTTATAATCTCCTAATGGCCTATCAAAGAGAAGTGGCTAACTAAGGCAGGACAACTATCCCTGGGTCTCCAGGATTTACACTTTCTACTATCTTAACATAATCCAACCTTAATTGCACCCTATTAAATCCTTAGTAAAGAGCACCTGTAATGTATCAGACACTACTTGAGGTACAGTACATACCTTATTTTTAGTCTTCAACAACCCCTGCAGGAAAATGAAGAACTGAATGCTGACTATCAAGTCTCCTTATTCTCTAAGACTAAAATGTGGTGGTGATTTAGTCCCAGTAGGTGTATGGGAAAGCTCTTCATGTACGTACTTAATCACTAAGTCATGTCCAACTCTTGGGACTCCATGGACGATAGCCCACCAGGCTCCTCTGTCCATGGGATTTCCCAGACAAGCATATTGGAGCAGGTTGCTATTTCCTTCTCTGTATCACTAAAATGGAGGAAACAAATGCTGGCATTGAATAAAATGATACACTGTATTCATCATTCAAGTAACACCACCAAAGGCAACCCCAATCCTGCAGCTTAAAGATGACATTGTTTACAGTTGACCCTCCATATCCACAGATGAGTGACCCACAGATAGGGAGTGCCAACTCTACTATGCCATTTTATATAAGAGACCGGAGCATTCACAGATGTGAGTATCTTCAGGGGTCCTGGAAACAGTTGGATATTAAGGAACGACTCTATTTTATACTTAGGGAAATTGAGGCTCATGGAAATTGTATCTGGTGCTCCCTTTCTAAGAGCTTAGTTGTAACGTAACAGAGTCTAGCTCAGGGATTGCATTTTCATATATAAATCTTCCCGTAACTGCAAGGATCTATATTTGGCTTGAGAAATGACTGATGTTCCCTTTGAGAAAACGCTTTTTAAAGGATACACACATTTGTTCATGGGTGTGCCTGAGGTTCTGGGAATGAAGTGGAGCCATGGAGAGCCAGCTCAGGGGTTACGGGGAAGTTATTAAGACTCTCCATCCTGACCTTGCCATGGCTGAAAATAAATAGCAGCCTTCCTTAGAGATTTCTGGAAAAAAAAAAAATAAAACTCAGGAGGAGGGGCTGTGACTAAGGCGTCATGAATCCAGTTTTCCTAACCAGATGGGAAGGTCATGAGCAAGGTAAGTAGAGAAAGCCTAATGACAACCAAAGCATGTGATTTAAGGAAATCACCAACTGCAGTCCATAGAGTGATGTTTTCCAAAGTGCGTTATTTTAAAGTCATGTATGCAATACTCTTTGCTC
The DNA here is from genome assembly GCF_016772045.2 of Ovis aries. Taxonomy (NCBI): domain Eukaryota; kingdom Metazoa; phylum Chordata; class Mammalia; order Artiodactyla; family Bovidae; genus Ovis; species Ovis aries. The sequence continues at coordinate 107,519,541 of NC_056059.1, forward strand.
TACCTAGAGTGTCAGTATTGTCTTTTCTGTCTTGTGAAAATATATTTGTTAATGCAATGACCCAGGTAAAAAGTCACTTCTGTGAAAGTGGTATTCATTCCCTAGTTACTCTTTCCTTCCCATGAAAATACATATTATTCTGTACTACAAATCGGATAATTAAGTTATCATTCTCTGTTTTTATTCATTTGGGTGCTTTCAGGGAAGCAGCTCTGCTATGAGTAATGTGAAAAAAAAGGATACAGTTTAAGGATTAAGTCATAGGTAATTGTGGGAAGTGGAAATGAAGTGTAAGGAAGACAGTTGCCTCGATGTCTGACAGTGAGAACTGAAGTCAGTGAAGGTCAGCAAGGCCAGTAATTAGGGAAAAATGTGGAAGTAAAATTACAAGCCAAATCCTGTAATGAAAACTGGAGTCCATGAGAACAAAAGGGAACCTACATCTGTCACTGCCTCCAACCTCAACAACATGGGTGACCTGCAGAGGAAACTGACATCCTTTGTTACAAGGCTGGAAGTTTACCCTGTCTAAGATTTGAAAAAAATCAAGAAATCCAGCAGGAGGTAGAGCAGCTGCAATTTTAGCACAAAATAAAGGCACTGATTTTGTCCCATGCTGGCAATTAAGTCAGCATATTGGCAACAAAATATAAATGTTGCAGTGATTTTTGTCACCTAAAACCAACATGTGGAAAATAATAACTGTGGTTTCACTTCTACATTCCAAGGTGCACTCTTTTTTTTTTTTTTTTTCCCCCTTGTGCTACTTTCTGAATGTGGATTCACATAGAGAGGCGAATTCTGGAAAGGCCCAGTTTAATTAAATTAATACAATGTGAAGCCATTCTAGATTGTGCTCTCCTCATGGAGATGTTGCTGCATGTCCTATTCATTTTTATAAGACCTTAAAGTGCATGAAGAGACATTACTTTGCCAGCAAATGTCCACCTAGTCAAAACTATGGTTTTTCCAGTAGTCATGTATGGATGTGAGAGTTGGACTATAATGAAAGCTGAGCGCCAAAAAATTGATGCTTTTAAACTGTGGTGTTGGAGAAGACTCTTGAGAGTCCCTTGGGCTGCAAGGAGATCCAACCAGTCCATCCTAAAGGAGATCAGTCCTGGGTGTTCATTGGTGGGACTGATGTTGAAGCTGAAACTCCAATACTTTGGCCACCTGATGTGAAGAAATGACTCACTGGAAAAGACCCTGATGCTGGGAAAAATTGACGGCAGGAGGAAAAGGGGATGATAGAGGATGAGATGATTGGATGGCATCACCAACTCAATGGACATGAGTTTGGGTAGGCTCTGGGAGTTGGTGATGGACAGGGAGTCCTGGCGTGCTGCGGTTCATGGGGTGGCAAAGAGTCGGACATGACTGAGCAATGAAATGAACTCAACTGAACTGAACTGAAAGTGCATAACAGGCTTCCCAGATGGTGCTAATAGTAAAGAACTCACCTGCCAATGCAGGAGAGGCAAGAGATACTGATTCAGTCCCTGGGTTGGGAAGATCCCTTGGAAGAGGGCATGGAAACCTACTCCAGTATTCTTGCCTGGAGAATCTCACAGAGATTGCAGAGTAGGACACAACTAAAGCGACATGCAAAGTGCATAATCCTATATCTAGAACATAGTAGGGACTTGTAAAAAATTTTAAAACTCAGCCCCCAAATTCTTGCAGTTGGGCTTATGTGCCTTCTGCTTCTGAGCCTAATGTAAAGGCTCTTTGCACTTCCTGCTTCTTGGAACCCTGGCTCTTAGATCTCAGTCATGCCACAAGGAAGCCCAAGAGACATGATGAGACCACGACCTGCCTATCAGCTCTGGCTAAAGTCCCAGCTGACAGGCTATATCAATTGCTAGACACGTGAGTGTGGAAGCCCTTGCAATGACTTGGAATTTAGACAATTACTAATTATACCCATATGAGAGATCCTAGTAAGTACTTCCCAGTCAACATCAGTTCAGTTCAGTCGCTTAGTCGTGTCCGACTCTTTGTGACCCCATGAATCGCCGCAAGCCAGGCCTCCCTGTCCATCACTAACTCCCGGAGTTCACTCAAACTCATGTCCCTCAAGTCGGTGATGCCATCCAGCTATCTCATCCTCTGTTGTCCCCTTCTCCTCCTGCCCCCAATCCTTCCCAGAATCAGAGTCTTTTCCAATGAGTCAACTCTTCGCATGAGGTGGCCAGTCAACATAGAGAATGCTATATAGTGAGTATATAGCTGAGTCTAGTCAATATACAGAATTTCAAAGACAATAATAAAAGCATTCTCATTATTTTAAGCCACACACTTCGGGGTTAGTTGTGATGAATAAATATTGGATTTAACAAAAAGTTCATTTGGTCTTTTCCATCAGATTGTACAGAAAAACCCAAAGGAACTTTTTGTCCAACCCAATAGATACTTGAAATAGATATTAGTATCCAAAGAGGGGTGCTGCCATAATAAAAAAGCATGTGACAATTATCACTGGAATTTAACAGTGAGAAGAAGCTGAAGGACTTTGAGAAGACTGCTAGTAAAAGTGTAAAATGTGTTAAAAAATCTTTCATTGGAGAAATGTCTATTTAGTTCTTTGGAGAAATGCAATCCAAAAGTCTACAAGCAGTAAATACTGGAGAGGGTGTGGAGAAAAGGGAACCCTCTTACACTGTTGGTGGGAATGCAAACTAGTACAGCCACTATGGAGAACAGTGTGGAGATTCCTTAAAAAAACTGGAAATAGAACTGCCTTATGACCCAGCAATCCCACTGCTGGGCATACACACCTAGGAAACCAGAATTGAAAGAGACACTGTTTATAATAGCCAGGACATGGAAGCAACCTAGATATCCATCAGCAGACGAATGGATAAGAAAGCTGTGGTACATATACACAATGGAGTATTACTCAGCCATTAAAAAGAATACATTTGAATCAGTTCTAATGAGGTAGATGAAACTGGAGCCTATTATACAGAGTGAAGTAAGCCAGAAAGAAAAACACCAATACAGTATACTAACACATATATATATGGAATTTAGAAAGATGGTAACGATAACCCTGTATGTGAGAGAGCAAAAAAGACACAGATGTATAGAACAGGCTTTTGGATCTGTGGGAGAGGGAGAGGGTGGGATGAATTGGGAGAATGGCATTGAAACATGTATAATACCATATATGAAATGAATCACCAGTCCAGGTTCGATGCATTATACTGGATGCTTGGGGCTGGTGCACTGAGACGACCCAGAGGGATGGTATGGGGAGGGAAGAGGGAGGGGGTTTTAGGATGGGGAACATGTGTGGATACCTGTCGTGGATTAATGTTGATATATGGCATAAACAATATTTTAAAGTAATTAACTTCCAATTAAAATAAATAAATTTCTATTTTAAAAAAATTAAAAAAAATCTTTCAATGAGGGTTTGGAGAAAAGTAAGAACAATCTTTTTAAAAGCTGGAGGAAGAGAATTTGTACAGTGGCAGAAAAAAATCACACAACCACCTATATAAAATATTGATTAGGAAATGCAATAACTGATGATCAAAGACTTTCATCCAGTGTCTTGATAAAATGGAAGAAGAAATAAATGAGCTTAGCAACAGTTAAATGTGAAGACACTAGGGCTTGCTGCTTCAAATTCAAGTTGTTTTCCACCCCCAGCCTCTCCAGACAGCAAATGATTCTAAAGATACTTTAGACATGGACCAAATACAGAATAGGCTGTTCTACGACCTGAGAACAATCAAAGCAGTGTTTCATAAAAATCTTCAAACAAATAAGAGCTCATCTATGGATTTTAAGGTGACACTTTGCAGATTCTCTCCATTAAATGGTTGGATGTCTGATCATCTTCAGATCACTTTTTGACAGCAGCTTCATAGGAAATTGAAGTCAGGAAGCATTCTTCTAATAGAGATACATGATTTGCTTTATTCATTAGAAAAGACACCAATGCTGTGAAAGACTGAAGGCAGGAGGAGAAGGGGATGGCAGAGGATGAGATGATTGGATGGTATCAATGACTCAATAGACATGAGTTTGAAAAAGCTCCCAGAGATGGTGAAGGACAGGGAGGCCTGGCCTGCTGCAGTCCATATGGTAACAAAGACTGAGTAACTCAACAATGACAACAATGGAGGAAAACCACATAACATTTATTTGAAAAATCACAACTATTTTATTTCACAATTCCATTGGTATTCTGGTAGGAATTGCATTGAATTTGCAGATTGCTTTGGGTACTATGGTCATTTGAACAATATTAATTCTTCTAATCCAAGAGCAAGGTATAGGTATGTGTTTTCATCTTTTTTGTGTCATCTTCAGTCTCTTTCATCAGTATCTTATAGTTTTCCAAGTACAGATCTTTTACCAACTTTGGTAGGGTTATTCCTAGATGTTTTATTCTTTTTGATGTGATGATAAATGTGATTGTTTATTTAATTTCTCTTTCTGTTAGTTTGCCATTAGTGTATAGCATTGCAACATATTTCTGTATGTTAATTTCTCATATTTCTGTATATTAATTTGTATCCTGCCACTTTACCAAATTCATTCATTGATGAGTTCTAGTAGTTTTCTCATGGCTTCTTTAGGAGTTTCTAATATAGCAAGTATCATGTCATCTGAAATAAATTTGTCATGGAAGCATCACAATCTGGGTTATAAGGAAATTGAGGCAATGCAAAGCAAAAAGAATGTTAGGACACAGATTGAGAAGACTAATTAATTGTAAAGTCAATTTTCTTATGAAAAATGATACATGCCTCAGAGGAGGGAACTGTAAACCAAGTACTGAAACAAAGCCTGGGAGAATCATTCCCAGAGAGGAGTAAAGTACCAAACTGAAGCATCAAGGAAAACTTCCCTGGCTGAATTTAAAGTTGCTATGGGCCAGTAACTTCTCCGTGTACTCTGTGATCCTCCTTGCTCTAAAGGAACATCAGTACATGTTATTCTGTATTCACCATTGCACATTTAGTGAATGTGGAGATCAGATAAGGTGTCATTTATAGTTTATAGGTCTTTAGATTGAAAGAATCCAGAATCCCAAAATCTGTATTTAAAGCATGGTACTCAAGGAACGTGAAGTCAGGTAGGCCTTAGGAAGTGTCACTATGAACAAAACTGGTGGAGGTGATGGAATTCCAGCTGAGTTATTTCAAACCCTAAAAGATGATGCTGTGAAAGTGTTGCACTCAATATGCCAGCAAATTTGGAAAACTCAGCAGTGGCCACAGGACTGGAAAAGGTCAGTTTTCATTCCAATCCCAAAGAAAGGCAATGCCAAAAAATGCTCAAACTACCACACAATTGCATTCATCTCACATGCTAGTAAAGTAATGCTCAAAATTCTCCAAGCCAGGCTTCAGCAATACATGAACCGTGAACTTCCAGATGTTCAAGCTGATTTTAGAAAAGGCAGAGGAACCAGAGATCAAATTGCCGACATCTGCTGGATTATGGAAAAAGCAAGAGAGTTCCAGAAAACATCTATTTCTGCTTTATTGGCTATGCCAAAACCCTTGACTGTGTGGATCACAATAAGCTGGAAAATTCTGAAAGAGATGGGAACACCAGACCACCTGACCTGCCTCTTGAGAAACCTGTATACAGGTCAGGAAGCAACAGTTAGAACTGGATATGGAACAACAGACTGGTTCCAAATAGGAAAAGGAGTATGTCAAGGTTGTATATTGTCACCTGCTTATTTAACTTCTATGCAGAGTACATCATGAGAAACGCTGGGCTGGAAAAAGCACAAGCTGGAATCAAGATTTCCAGGAGAAATATCAATAACCTCATATATATAGATGACAGCACTCTTATGGTAGAAACTGAAGAAGAACTAAAGAGTCTCTTGATGAAAGTGAAAGAGAAGAGTGGAAAAAAAAATTGGCTTAAAGGTCAACATTCAGAATACTAAGATCATGGCATCTGGTCTCATTGCTTCATGGCACATAGATGTGGAAACAGTGGGCTGATTTTATCTTTGGGGGCTCCAAAACCACTGGATGTTGATTGCAGCATGAAATTAAAAGACACTTGCTCCTTGGAAGGAAAGTTATGACCAATCTAGACAGAATATAAAAAAGCAGAGACATTACTTTGCCAACAAAGGTCCGTCTAGTCAAGGCTATGGTTTTTCCAGTAGTCTTGTATGGATGTGAGAGTTAGACTATAAAGAAAGCTGAGTGCCAAAGAAATGATGCTTTTGAACTGTGGTGTTGGGGAAGACTCTTGAGAGTCCCTTGGACTGCAAGGAGATTCAACCAGTCCAACCTAAAGGAGATCAATCCTCGGTATTCACTAGAGGGATTGATGTTGAAGCTGAAACTCCAATACTTTGGCTACCTGATGCAGAGAGCTAACTTATTTGAAAAGACCCTGATGCTGAGAAAGATTGAGGGCAGAAAGAGAAGGGGATGACAGAGGATGAGATGGCTGAATGGCATCACCGACTTGATGGGCATGAGTTTGAGTGAACTCCGGGAGTTGATGATGGACAGGGAGGCCTGGCGTGCTGTGGTTCATGGGGTGGCAAAGAGTCAGACATGACTGATCGACTGAACTGAACTGAACTGAAGGATCCAACTTAAATGAAAATATTTGAGCCTTGAAGCTGAGCCTAGTGCCATGATGTGATAAAATTGTGTGACCTTAAGAGTGAGTGAATACATTTTGAATTTGGGAATAATGTCCATAATTGAGATTGGATCCTGGACTGTGGAGGTTTTAAATAAAGACTGACATATTTGATTGAACTGGATCCTGTGACTGCTCTTCTAGTAGATTATAGCAAAAAAGACATCTTGTGCAAGCTATAAGGAACTGGCCACGTCCACTTTCTGCTCTTGGGACTGTTGCTCTTAGAATCCATGTGCCACACTGTGAAGAAGCTGAGGCTACAGAGCAAGGCCATGGCAAGGTGTTCCAGCAAAAGCCCTAGTTGTGATTCCAGCTAATGATCACCATCAACCACCAGACATCTGAATGAGGAAATCTTTGTATAACTTCTGTCCTGCCCTGGACTAGTTACAACCCTGTGGGAAGCAAGATCTGCTAAGATGAGTATAGTCAAACCCTAGAATTCTATAAAATAATTTTAAAAAAATTTCCAAATAGCTGGTATAGTATTCAGTAATTTTTGATGAAGGAATAAAATAAATAATGATGAACTCAAGGTTTGTTATTATTAATCATATTTTGTGGAGTGTTTGGTATTTCAACTAATTTCCTAGAGAAGACTGAATACTTAAGATTTTAAGGAACTGCTTTTCTAGGACACAGAATTACCTTCTTTAATTTTCCATTTCAGTCTTCATATGACTGTATCACTGAGAAATAGTACTCTTCTTAAAATAGAGCGCTGATTAAGAATTTTATCTATCATTATTATCATAGAAATATAGACTGTTTCTCCTTTCTCAATGCTGGCAATGTAATTTGACTGAAGTAGGAAATAATATGCATGAATATCTGGGTTAACCAATAGATTAATATATATATATATATATATATATATATATATATATATATATATAATTTACATTACTCCATTCCCATTTTTTAAAGAAAAGCAAGACAATGAATGTCTATGGTATGTCTTCCCTTTTTTCCAGGATGCGACATTTAAAAAATCAGTTGTTTCTTCAGAAACAGACTCACAGACAGAAGAGAACAGTGTGATTGCCGAGGAAAAGGGGTTATGGATCGGGAGTTTGGGATTCGCAGATGCAAACTGTTCTATATGGAATGGATAAGTAACAAGGTGGGGAACTATATTCAATATACTGTAATAAACCATATGGAAAAGAAAATGAAAAAGCTGAATAATTTTGCAGTACAGCTGAAACTCACCCAACATTTAAATCAATTATACTTCAATAAAACACATTTTGAAAATAAATTATGTCTCCTTTCTGAAGGACTCAATCAGCTAGTTAAGGGTCAAGATGAACAAACATGAAATAAGTTCAGACAGCACTATATACAGGAAGATAAACTGGACGTAGAATTAGGAAACTTTTATTCTAGATCAGATTGGAAATTTTTTTTATTTTTTTTTAAATTTTTTTTTAGTAGCAAGTCAGATAGTAAATAATTTAGGCTTTGCAGGCCATAGAGTCTCCATTGCAATTACTCAGCTCTGCTATTGGAGCATGAACATAGCCAGAGATAGCATGTAAATGGATGAGTATGTTGTGTTCCATTAAAACTTTATGAGCAAAAGCAGGGGCTCCACTGGGTTCAGGTTGTCATTTACTGACTCCAGTTCTAGACCTCACCTAGATAAGTCATGGGGCAGCTCTAAGCTTAATTTTCCTTATTTATAAAATGCAGATAATACTACCAGCTCCCTGAATTTACCAGTGTGAAGAGGTGTTAATGGAACACCTGTGGACTTTCCTTGAAATCTCTGTTGTGCTACAGAATATTGTTAGTTGTCAATATTGTGATTTTTTTTTTTCCAAAGCTCCTGGCTCTGATATCTTTGCTATCTTTTATACGTTTCTTGGGAAATTGCAATCATCCTTTTCCACTTTGGGCTGGAGAGAAGTTTGTTGGGATCAATCCAGTCCCTCTTAGCCTTGATATCAGGCAGTCATCTTCATTCTGTGACCCATGGTATGCTCTTTTATAAACTGTCTTTCCCTAACACTACTAAGGCTATGGTTTCTCCAGTGGTCATGTATGGATGTGAGAGTTGGACTGTGAAGAAAGCTGAGAGCCAAAGAATTGACGCTTTTGAACTGTGGTGTAGGAGAAGACTCTTGAGAGTCACTTGGACTGCAAGGAGATCCAACCAGTCCATCCTAAAGGAGATCAATCCTGGGTGTTCATTGGCCAGACTGATGTTGAAGCTGAAACTCCAATACTTTGGCCACCTGATGCGAAGAACTGACTCATTGGAAAAGACTCCCTGATGCTGGGAGGGATTGGGGGCAGGAGCAGAAGGGGACGACTGAGGATGAGATGGCTGGATGGCATCACCAACTCAGTAGACATGAATTTGAGTGAATTTTTGGGAGTTGGTAATGGACAGGGAGGCCTGGCATGCTGAGGTTCATGGGATCGCAAAGAGTTGGACATGACTGAGAGACTGAGCTGAACTGAACTGAACGCTACTATCTAAGTTAGCTGTTACCACTTTCTTCAACATACCTTGCATCATTCTCTTCATAGTGTTTATCACAATCTGAAATTATCTTATTCTTGTATAACTTGGCCTCATGATCGTTTGTGAGTCCCTTTAGGATAACAATTTATTTTCTGATTTGTTTAATAATATCTCCTCAGAACTTAGGGATGTACTTTCCACACAGTATGGATTCAATACACACTTGTTGAACAAACTGAACAAATGAAATGTTTACCCTATATGTAAAGGTGGAATTGCTGTTGTTTACCTGGTCAGAACACTATAATTTCCAAAATCTGGACCAGAAAGTTTACTTTTTATTTCAGTCAGCAAAGTGTAGATACCTATTACAACATGTAAGAGTTTATGAAGACACGGACAGAGATTAATTGAGAAGGCCATAAATGTAGATTGAGAACTATATCCTGCGCACTGAACTTGAACATAATTACACACAACACATCTTATGTAGTATATTGTGTAATTGTTGCCAAAACTCGGCCTCTGTTCAACAGTACTGAACAGAAACATGGAGATAAAGCAGAAAAGGGTAGCTTTTATTACTTTGCCAGGCAAAGAGGGCCATAGTGGGCTCATCCCCTGAAGACAGTGTGACCCACCCTGGAAAGGGTAGTGAGGAGTTTTGTAGTGTTCAAGAGCATAGTGTGATCAACTTGTGGACCATTCTTGGATTGGTTGCATCAAGGTGAAGTTTCAACATCATCAACCTCTGGTTTCAACCCATCTAGGGTTTTGTTCTCATGGTCAGCAGTTTTAATCTGGAGCAAGGTCTGCTTCCTATAAAAACATCTTAGGAATGTGTGTCAGGCCTTTATCTGCATCTTTCAGGAAACTGGGAGTTTGATGATTCTGTTATGTCGCAGAATTATAGTCTAAATTGTTACCAGTTCCTTAGCCCTACAGCTGTTCTTTGTTTCCACATCTTCATATTCCCACGTTATTAATCATTGAGTCTGCATCTTACTTCAAAAGACAAGGGCACAGGGGTTTGTACACGGTTTCAGAATTCTGATATTAGCTTGTATTTTTTTCCCCTTAGCTCAGCGTGGTTTCCTGATGTGAAGAGCCGACTCATTAGAAAGGACCCTGTTGCTGAGAAAGACTGAAAGCAAAAGGTGAAGGAGGCAGCAGAGGATGAGATGGTTAGAAAGCATGACCTAGTCAGTGGACATGAATGTGAACAAACTCCAAGAGATGGTGGAGTACAGGGAAGTCTGGTGTGTGGCAGTCTATGAGGCTGCAGAGTTGGACACAACGGTAGGCTATAGTCCATGGGGTCGCAAAGAGTTGGATACAACTGAGCAATTTCACGTTCACGTTCACATAGTGACTGAACAGCAGCATTGCTTTGGGAATTGCATTTTCTCTGCTCTGAATTAACGTGACTCCTTTTATCATTCCAGGTATGTTTGTTTATTTCTATGTGCTCTGGACTTCTCTGTACTAGAGACAGTCACCTGTCTATTTCAGTGCCCTTCATTATACCAGTTACAGAAAGTTTCCCATTTCTGCTTGTTTAGTTATTATAGTTCATTTTATAAGAGTGTGCCTTGTCGGCTGCCTGTTTGCAGAGTTAGTCCCTCAATATGCTCTTTGTTAATCCCTTGCTATACTGAAGTTGTCAGTTTTCTCTGTTTTGTTCTTACTCTGCTTTTTATTCTCTTCAGGAATGAAATTGAGGTTCAAGATACTTGTGTGCTCAGTCATATTCGACTCTTTGCAACCTGCTAGGCTCTTTTGTCTGCGGGACTTTCCAGGCAAGAATACTGGAGTGCTTTGCCATTTCCTCCTCCAGGGGATGTTTCCCATCCAGGTTATCAAACCTGCATCTTCTGAGTGTCTTGCATTGCAGGCAGAGTTTTACTGCTTGAGCCATTGAGGTTCAAGGATCACTCTTTTTTATTGGACATACATTTGCCAAATTGAGTTTAAGTTGAAAACAGACTGCCTAGAAACACAAATACTATCACAAGATGTAACACTCTTAAATACTCACTCTGCTAAAGCAGATCAAGAGTTTACTCAGAATCCATTTCAGCCCCAGTAATACGTGGGCACAAACACTCCAGCATTCACTACATGCTTACAGAGAATCACAGAGGTTTCTGAAGAATTCAGAAGAATATTGACAAGGGGTGGGTTTTGGGTCATTTTAAATTAGATGTCTTAAAAAGAGGAGTTAATTAACTATTAAGCTGAGTTAGTTAATTAAATCATGTAAACTTTAAAATATCTGTGCATTCTTTTTTCTGTAATTGTGTCTTGGTATATTTAGAATCAAACACAATATTTTACACTTTTATTTAATAAAAATTAGGCATAAACTCCAGAAGAAAAAATAATCTGAATTTCTAAAAAGTAGTTGCAGATCTTTCCAAAGAATGAAGGAAATCCACCTCGTGTCTTTTCCACCCTTAAATGTTGATGATTCAGGGACTTCCCTGATGGTCTAGTGGTTTGGACTTTTCCTTCCAATGCAAGAGGTGCAAGTTATATCACTGTGGGGGAGGAACTAAGATCCCACACGTCTCATGGCCAAGGAACCAAAACATAAAAACAGAAGCAACATCATAACAAATTCATCGGAGATTTTTGAAAATGGTCCATATCCAAAAAAAAAAAAAAAAATCTTTAAAAAATTGTTGATGATTCAGTGCAAAGGCAGAACAGTTAGGGTTTTCTTATTGAATACGATGGTGGTAGAAAGGCAATAAATTTAACACAGATTATATCCATGCTCCATAGACTCAGATATGGTAAAGAAAGCTATTCTGTATATTTTCTTTGTACCATTTTTCTCCGCCTCTCTGTTCTTAATCTGGCAGCACTCTGTGGAGGTGTGGTAACAGATAAAGCATGGGGGTTTGTTTGGGCTGGCTTGCAAAGTGATTTGAAAGCCTTCTTAAAGGTTTTCAATGCTGGCTTGAAGGGTACCTGGTAGACACTGACAGGTTTTAAGCAGTAAATTACTTTGTCAAATTTGCAGTTTAAAAGCTACCTCTGGCTGTGGTGCGGGGGATGGATTTGCAGTGTGCTGAGACTAAAGGCAAGGAGAAGCTTGTGGAACATGATGCCACTACCTCTAAGAACCGCAGTAACTGAAACAGGAAGCAGGATCCTGCGAAAAGGGTGGGATGAAAAATCAGGTTCTGGGATACCTCTTCTTTTTTTAATGTATTTATTCATTTTTAATTGGGGGAATAATTGCTTTACAGTAGTGTTAGTTTCTGCCATACATGAACATGAATCAGCCATAGATATACATAATCTCCTTCCCTCTTGAACCTCCCTCTCACCCCCACCACATCCCGCCCCTCTAGGTTACAGAGCTCCCTGGGTCAAAGAGCAAATTCCCACTGGCTATCTCCCAAGGGGATCAGTGGGTAAAGAATCCATCTGCAATGCAAGAGACACAAGAGCTACTGATTTGATCCCTGGATCAGGAAGATCCCCTAGAGAAGGACAGGGCAACCCACTGCAGAATTCTTGCCTGGAGAATGCCATGGATGGGGTCGCCTGGTGGGCTACAGTCCATGGGGTCGCAGAGTCGTACATGAATGAAGCAACTGAGCATGCGCACATCTTTTCTTAGAGAGACTTTCCGAATGCCTCTCTTGGTCTGGCCTTTGGTCAGTATGCCTGCTCCACCCCTTACCTTGTAACACTCCAATATGGGGAGGGGTATAGAAAATCAACCTAATCATAATCTAGTTCTGATATTTAAAAAAAAAAAAAAAGTCACCTTGAGTCTTTGCTTGGCCAGAGGTACTCAGTTCAGTATCTGCTGACACTTTATCAGACTCAGAGTATGTGTGAGAAACACATGTGCACACACCCTCTTACCACTCAAGTCCTCTTATATTGTAAGCTAATTATGGAACCTGTGGGCAAGACAGCTGGAGCCAAGCCTGTGGTCTCTGGCTTCTTCTGCCAATTCTCACATTTGACTCTGACCTTCTAGGACTGGGCACCTCCTTTCCCCTCATAGTCATTGGATATTTGCAACAGAATAGGATGAGGGCAGGGCAGGAACTGAGTCAAGTTTCTCTTGGAAGCGGAAACACGGTAGAATATATAAAGCTGATATTCAGCTGAGAGATAGGGCTGAGCAGTGAAATCAAATGTGAAAAGTGCTGAATCACTTGATTCTAAAAAACGACCGAAAGGCTCACCCCACAAAATGCTACTTCAATTAGAGCCAAGAAATCAGAGATTTAGACACAAGGGTCTTGCTTGCTATTTGTTTTGTATGACTTAACTGTGCACAAAACAAATTATGACATTATAATATTGATGATGTTGATAATAATGATTATGCAAGAAGGGTGACAATGGAATGTGGCAATAAGAAGAGGGGAATTTTTCCCCCACCTCACTATTTATCTGCTCCTCTCAATATTTCCTTAATTGCATGTGACCTAGGAGACAAAAAGATGCTGTTACCTCAGTGGAGTCCAATTCCTACATTAAATATTCCTAACTTTCCTACAACATGTTCCTGAGAAACAAGTCAGCCACGCCTTCTGTGTTCAAGAGAAGAAGTGATCTGTCCTTGCACAAGAGGGAAGTCTGGATGCATTAGACGGGTGAGAAATAATAGTGTTAATAGTAATAGCTCTTCAACTTAGGACATATCCAAAGGGCTTTGGAAGATGTTTAAGACTCAGTTTAAGCTTGAGGATTGACTTCATATGATATTGCTTATATGCAGAATCTAAAAAAAATGTTACAAGTGAACTTACATACAAAACATAAATATACCCACAGACATAGAAAACAAACTTATGGTTATCAAAGGGGAAAGGGGTGGGAGAGTGATAAATTGTGAGTTTGAGATGAGCAGATACGCAGTGCTCTATATAGAATAAACACCAATGACCTATTGTATATCACTGGGAACTGTACTCAATATTTTGCAATAATTTATGAAGGAAGAGAATCTGAAAAAGAACATATATTTATTTTTTCTGTATACTTTGCTGTACACCTGAAACTAACACAACATGTAAATTAACTGTACTTCAGTTAAAAAGCAATATAAGTATTGACTCCAAAATCCACTCTTATTAAGCCCAGATTAATAGTCTCTGTGTGTCGGCTACAAAGTTTTGGGATATCCTTCATTTCTCATATTACATTGGATTGTCGTGAACTCTGAATCAGAGCAGATGATATTATTCCCAATTGTAGATGAGAACTATGAGATTTGGGGAGACAAGAGAATTATCAACCAGCTAGTAAATGTTAGAGCTAGAATCATGACTAAGGTTTCACTGAAGGGTTTTTCACTCCCTGCTTGAGGGTACGCTCTAGGATTTTGCTTCCAGGCCCCATTTGAATGAGTTCTACTTAGGTTATCTGCCAGTGGCCTGCTGTTCCCAGGAAAACCAATTGATAAAGCCCATGCCAGGCATCTCTTATGTAAATTCTATCCAGTAACCCTCAATTATTCCCTCCAAATAAATCCCAGTGCTGGTCTCCTTCAGAATGGACTGGTTGGATCTCCTTGCAGTCCAAGGGACTCTCAAGAGTCTTCTCCAGCACCACAGTTCAAAAGCATCAATTCTTCAGCGCTCAGCCTTCTTCACAGTCCAACTCTCACATCCATACATGACCACTGGAAAAACCATAGCCTTGACTAGACGGACCTTTGTTGGCAAAGTAATGTCTCTGCTTTTAAATATGTTATCTGGGTTGGTTATAACTTTTCTTCCAAGGAGTAAGTGTCTTTTAGTTTCATGGAGGGAATGATGCTGAAGCTGAAACTCCAGTACTTTGGCCACCTCATACGAAGAGTTGACTCATTGGAAAAGACTCTGATGCTGGGAGGGATTGTGGGCAGGAGGAGAAGGGGACGGCAGAGGATGAGATCACTGGATGGCATCACCGACTCAATGGATGTGAGTTAGGTGATGGACAGGGAGGCCTGGTGTGCTGCGATTCATGGGGTTGCAAAGAGTCGGACACGACTGAGTGACTGAACTGAACCCTCAATCAGAAACCTAACACTTTATGTCAGAAACCAGTTTTGTGAAGTAAGAGTGGCAATGTTTAGTAACACAGAGAGCTAAACACCAGGATATCCAAGACAGTGGTCTTGTCCCAGGTGTGTCTCATATGATACCAAGAAATTCATCTGCTTCAATATTCTCCTTGTTGTTTAGTTGCTAAGTCGTGTCCGAATTTTTTGTGATCCCATCAACTGTAGCCCAACAGGATCCTCTGTCCATGAGATTTCCCAGGCAAGAATACTGGAGTGGATCACTATTTCCTTCTCCAGGGGATCATCCTGACCCAATGGTAGAACCTGTATTTTCTGCATTGGCAGGCAGAATCTTTACTGCTGAGCCACCAGGAAAGCTTTTCCTTCTTATTACATGGGGAAATAAAGTCTTCCTGGCCTAGAAGGCACATGGATGAGAAAGCATGTGTGAGCTTGTTTCCTAAGTGTGGAGTGTTGTAAACGGTAAGATTTTGGTGTAAGTAAGGGGCAGACTGCACAGGGTCTCCTCCATCTCTCTGGCCAGAGTCTTCCCACCCTAGGAGGGTGACGCACTCCCCACTTTATTTCCTCAAAGTCCCATGTCCAGGTATCACAAAAAAGCCACACATATGTTCCCACTGTTACCCAGGAAGCTAGAACTCTCTCCTAGAGGTCACTCATCCCAACTCAGTACCTTGTCATTCCTTTATCCATTCATTCATTACATATTTAGTGAAATATTCTTTGAAGAACTAAAGACATGGGATTGAAAAACAAGATCTCCCCCTCAAAGGATGTGGCCCAGCAGGGAAAGTCTGCATGTAAATAAGCTACTTCAGGCCAACTTAATATATGTTTTTGGGTTGGTGCATGTACCTCAGAACAGGCTTTCATGAGATAATCGGCCACAGCTAAACCAAGATGGCAAGCCTTTCCCAAGAAGGCCATCCTTCTGCAAAACATGCTGGAGAAAAAGAATAGTTTAGACATCACAAGGGAAATGATCTCCAGGGAAATCCCTGCTGCTTCTGTAGGAGATGTTTTCTGTGCACTGCTGAATTCTCACAGGCTCCCCAGGAAGTAGTATTGTAT
This sequence comes from Ovis aries, assembly GCF_016772045.2. Lineage (NCBI taxonomy): Eukaryota > Metazoa > Chordata > Mammalia > Artiodactyla > Bovidae > Ovis > Ovis aries. The sequence continues at coordinate 107,535,779 of NC_056059.1, forward strand.
CCACTGTGTACAGCAGTGGAAAGAGAACAGAAGCACATTCTGATAATATAAGTGTGCATATTGGATTACTCAAGTGGTGAAAGGCCAGGACTTGTAACCAAGTCTATTTCAAGTTCAAGGCCATGCTATTAACCATTGCAATTCAAAACTTACAAGCGGAGGCTCTTATAGTGTACTATTCAGAATTAGACAGTTAAAAAATGGTTAGTTGCTGCTGTTTAGTCACTCAATCATGTCCGACTCTTACTACCTCATGGACTGTAGCCTGCCAGGCCCCTCTGTCCATGAGACTTCCCAGGCGAGAATACTGGGGTGAGTTGCCATTTCCTGCTCCAGGGGATCTTCCTGGCCCATGGATCGAACCCACATCTCTCCTGCCTTGGCAAACAGATTCGTTACCATTGAGCCACCAGGGAAGCCCAGAAAGTGGTTAAGCTGCAAATAAAACCCAGTTCTGTCTGGTTCCAACCCTTGTGCCCTTAACCCTTCACTCTCCTGGAAACACATGTGCAAATAAATGTTTAAGAGCAATCACTTTGGAGATCATTCTGTTAGTCTGCTGGGGTTGTCATAACAAAGGACCACAAACTTTGGGTGGCTTTAAACAAGAGAAATGCATTGTCTCACAGTTCTAGAGGCTGAAAGTCTGAGATCAAGGTGTTGGCTGGGTTGATTCTTTGGAGAGCTCCGAGGAGGAATCCATTCCAGGCCTCATTCCTGGCTTCTGGAGGTTGCTGGCGATTATGGCCATTTCCCGTCTGTACATGCATTAGCCTGATCTCTGCCTTCATCTTCACATGGTCCCTGTATGTGCTACTGTGCCCAAATCTTTCTGCTTTATTTTTTTGTAAGGACACAAGTCATATTGAATTAGATCCCCACCTTACTCAAGAATCAGCTCCTTTTAACTGATTCCATCAGTGATGACCCCATTTCCAAACACACTGACATTCTGAGATGCTAGCGGTTAGCCTTTTCACACTTGAATTTTGCCAAGACATAATTCAATCCATCATAGTTCTCCAGCAATGCTGAGGCTCCCAATGCAGGTAAAGAAGTTGCATCTTTCTGTGTTTGGAAAGACAGACGAGGAAGAATCATGGAGACCCCATTCCAGTCTTACTAAGGAGTTTTCTTTTCTCTTTGAAGAGAGACCGAGATGACTATACGAAATGCTGTGGCTGCTGTTTCTACCACAGTGGTTCTGAGCATGGCAACAGAGAGGAGCCCCCGCTCCTGGGGTGCTCCATGTAGCAAAGAAGGCTGCATGTAGCAACAAAGACCCAGGGCAACAACAACAACAAATATATATGTAAAAGCACGGCCTACAGGGTTGTGTGCATATGTGTGTGTGTATGTGAAATTCATCAACCTTCTTGAGTGACTACCTCTGAATACCAGTTTTTCAGAATATTTCCTATGGATTGTTAATTTCATGCCAGAATTCAAATGGAAATTTAAACCAAAATAAAGTTTCTTAGTTGCATCTGCCTCTTTGTGACCCCATGGACTATAAAGTCCATGGAAATCTTTAGCCATTCCCTTCTCCAGGGTATCTTCCCCACCCAGGGATCAAACTCAGGTCTCCCACATTGCATGCAGAGTCTTTACCAGCTGAGCCACTAGGGAAGCCCAAAAGAAACCAAAAGAACATAAAGATAAATAGTGGAGCTTGCTTGCTTTTCACCCCATTTATTCTGCTGGTGACTTTTTTTTTTTCCTTACCCTGTATATTTTTATGTCAAACTCTGATTTCTGAAGGTTTATTTTTAGTCCTCATAAGAAACAGCATTGATTTTCATGCCGTGTTCTAACCTTGGGAGCAGTTCTGTAGGTTAGCTCAGTTTCATAGAGACTGGAAAACTAGAGCTCAGAGAAGTGACTTATTTTACCCTCTTGGTAGGAAAGTGTCAGAAACGATGCCAGAATCCATGTTCCTTTGTCTCAAGGCTGGTGCTAGTTCCTTGGTGGCTCCATGATCAGGTACAGTCTGCACTGAGGTCCTTTTGGATAGAGGCTCATGAATGACCCAGGCAGAGTTCAGATTAAATCCATATGGAAACTTCAGGACAACTGTGGAGACGAAAATAGACTCCTCAGCCCGACTTGGCCAAATCAACATTTGTCAGGGAGAGCCCTGGGATTGGGAATTTTCTGCACACACTCCTTGACATTGTGGTGATTTTAAGGCTTTGATATTATTAGACCTGAGGTCAGAAAGCCGGAATGTTATCTGTGACTGTCATGAGTTGCATATTTTAAAGTAGAACTGTTAGTTCTCTGAGTCTTTAACTACATTTGTAAAATACGGACAAACATTGCTTAGTTGTAAGGAAAACTAAGATCAACTTTCTGAAAGCATTTTTTGACTTATAATGAAGTAGAGATAATTGCTACCAGTATTTCTGAAAAGTCAGGCTTAGAGTGAACTCATGTTTGCTGGATCGCATGTTTTCCCCCAGTAAGTTCTGCCATTTCAAGGAAGTGGAAAACAAAAAAACAAAACCTTGATTTAAAAATGTGGAATCAAGCCACATCTATGAGTGGCTTGATTCTGTATTCAAAAAGGACATATTTGTTATGATTCCATAGTTTCTGTCTTTGTTATTTTCCCTCAGTACTTTATAAAATAACTTATCAAATCAAAAATCGATCTACATGTACTTTGGACATATTTTAAATGCTCATCAAAACAAATGGAATCCAGTGAACTTTTTTTTTTTTTTCCTGATACTGCTGTTGGTGATAGTTTGATTAACCATAGCAAGTTTAATCTTCAAATCTCAGGCCCAGGGTCTCTTGATTTCTGGAACAATTTTCCCCAAGACTGAAGTTATAGTAAGAGCTTGGCTAGGCTGGATTCAGGATTATCTGTCCTAAATCAGGGATGTAGTGTTAGTTTTCATGATTATGGCTTCCATTACTCAGAGTAAGTCCTACCTTCCTGACCCCATCTTCCCACTTCCCTCCAAATGAATTTGCCCTCTCTCAGTCTTCTTCTTCTTTTTCTTTTTCCCTTAGTTTTATTAGATATAATTTACATAAAACATTGTATTAATTTAAGATATATAACATAATGATTATATATATGCTATATAGTAATATAATGTAATATGTAACAATATACATAATAATGTAATACATTATGTCTAAAAGTATTTATATATAATCATATTATTTATGTAATGGAATGATTACTCAATAGGTTTACTTAACATCCATCACCTTGATATTTACAATTTTCTTTCTCTTGTGATGAGAAGTTTACAAAATTGAGTATCTTAGCAATTTTCAAATATAAAATACAATATTGTCAACTACAGCCACTATGGTACATTGCATCCCCAGAGCGTATTTATCTTATAACTGGAAGTTTGTAACCTTTGACCACCTACATCCATGTTCCCTATTCCTATCCCCAACCTCTGGCAATGACCAATCTTTCCTGTTTCAATATGAGTTTTCTTCATTTTAGAGTCAATATTTACATGAGATCATACAGCATTTTCTCTATATATTAATGTCACTTAGCACAGTGCCCTCGAGGTATATCCATATTGTTGAAAATGGCAAGATTTCCTTCTTCGTATGGCTAAATATCATACCACTATCTCTATATGCCACATTTATTTGTCCATTCATTTATCGAGGAACAATTTGGTTGTTTCCATGTCTTGGCAATTGTATATAATGCTGCTATGAACATGAGGGTGCAGTTATCCTTTCAAGATAAAGATTTTGTTTCCTTCAGATAAATACCCAGGAGTGTCTTCTCTGGATCATTTGGTAGTTCTACTTTTAGTTGTTTATGCTGATCCTGGTTCATGTTTCAAGTTTGGCCTGAGTATCATCTTGTCTGTGACTTGAACCCCCAATCTATATCTCATCTCCCCTATATCTGGGGCTCCATACCCCTCTTGTAACCTGTAGCTTACCTTTAGATAAGGAATCTTACCAAATTCAATATCTCACTGTGAACAGGAATAAGCCTTATTTTGATAACCAGAGTTTCCAGGCAATTCCTTTAATTTCAAACTTTTTATTTTTATTTTTTATTTTACTTTATTTTACTTTACAATACTGTATTGGTTGTGCCATACATTGACATGAATCCGTCACGGGTGTACATGAGTTCCCAATCCTGAACCCCCCTCCCACCTCCCACCCCATATCATCTCTCTGGGTCATCCCAGTGCACCAGCCCCAAGCATCCTGTATCCTGTATTGAACCTAGACTGGCGATTCATTTCTTACATGATAGTATACATGTTTCAATGTCATTCTCCCAAATCATCCCACCCTCTACCTCTCCCTCAGAGTCCAAAAGTCTGTGTCACTTTTGCTGTCACACATATAGGGTTATCATTACCATCTTTCTAAATTCCATATCGATATGTTAGTATACTGTATTGGTGTTTTTCTTTCTGGCTTACTTCACTCTGTATAATTGGCTCCAGTTTCATCCACCTCATTAGAACTGATTCAAATGTATTCTTTTTAATGGCTGAGTAATACTCCATTGTGTATATGTATCACAGCTTTCTTATCCATTCAACTGCTGATGGACATCTAGGTTGCTTCCATGTCCTGGCTATTATAAGCAGTGCTGTGATGAACATTGGGGTACATGTGTCTCTTTCAATTCTGGTTTCCTCGGTGTGTATGTCCAGCAGTGGGATTGCTGGGTCATAAGGCAGTCCTATTTCCAGTTTTTTAAGGAATCTCCACACTGTTCTCCATAGAGGCTGTACTAGTTTGCATTCCCACCAACAGTGTAAGAGGGTTCCCTTTTCTCCATACCCTCTCCAGCATTTATTGCTTATAGACTTTTGGATCACAGCCATTCTGACTGGTGTGAAATGGTACCTCATTGTGGTCTTGGTTTGCATTTCTCTGAAAATGAGTGATGTTGAGCATCTTTTCATGTGTTTGTTGGCCATCTGTATGTCTTCTTTGGAGAAATGTCTATTTAGTTCTTTGGCCCATTTTTTGATTGGGTCATTTATTTTTCTGTAATTGAGCTGCAGGAGTTGCTTGTGTGAAAACAATAAAATACTTAGGAATATATCTACCTAAAGAAACTAAAGACCTATATATAGAAAACTATAAAACACTGATGAAAGAAATAAAAGAGGACACTAATAGATGGAGAAATATACAATGTTCAAGGATCAGAAGAATCAATATAGTGAAAATGAGTATACTACTGAAAGCAATCAACAGATTCAATGCAATCCCTATCAAACTACCAGCAGTATTTTTCACAGAGCTAGAACAAATAATTTCAAGATTTGTATGGAAATACAAAAACCTCGAATAGCCAAAGCAATTTGGAGAAAGAAGAATGGAACTGGAGGAATCAACCTGCCTGACTTCAGGCTCTACTACAAAGCCACAGTCATCAAGACAGTATGGTACTGGCACAAAGACAGACATATAGATCAATGGAACAAAATAGAAAGCCCAGAGATAAATCCACACACATATGGACACCTTATCTTTGACAAAGGAGGCAAGAATATACAATGGATTAAAGACAATCTCTTTAACAAGTGGTGCTGGGAAACTGGTCAACCACTTGTAAAAGAATGAAACTAGAACACTTTCTAACACCTTTCACAAAAATAAACTCAAAATGGATTAAATATCTAAATGTAAGACCAGAAACTATAAAACTCCTAGAGGAGAACCATAGGCAAAACACCCTCCGACATAAATCACAGCAGGATCCTCTATGATCCACCTCCCAGAATACTGGAAATAAAAGCAAAAATAAACAAATGGAATCTAATTAAAATTAAAAGCTTCTGCACAACAAAGGAAACTATAAGCAAGGTGAAAAGACAGCCTTCGGAATGGGAGGAAATAATAGCAAATGAAGCAACTGACAAACAACTAATCTCATAATTTCAATCTTTTTAAAAATCTTGACTGTTGCCTTGCACTGGATCCCATTGCCTCTTCTTTACTCCAGGATATGGGTTCAGAAATAATCCCCCTTCCTGTGTTTTAAATGCTTTTCCCCTTTCTTGGATCATATACATCAACAACTGTACATGCTTGTTATCTTGTCTTCTGACAAGATAATATTTTTGATCCCATAGGACTTCTGGACTACTGTCTCATTTCACTGTGTTTATAGTAAAACTCTTCAGAGTGTTGCATTTACTCACTCCTCATTTACACTTCTTTTTCCTACAACCCACTGTTAATCCACCATATCAGGAAACTACTCTTGTCAGTCTCTACCCAGTGATCCTCCTATTGCTATGTCCATCTGTGAATATTCAGTTTTTCCTCACATTCCCTATGAGCCATGAAATTAAAAGACTCTTGCTCCTTGGAAGAAAATTTATGACCAATCAATCTAGATAGCATATTAAAAAGCAGAGACATTATTTTGCCAACAAAGGTCTGTCTAGTCAAAGTTTTTGTTTTTCCAGTAGTCATGTATGAATGTGAGATTTGGACTGTAAAGAAAGCTGAGCATTGAAGAATTGATGCTTTTAAACTGTGGTGTTGGAGAAGACTCTTGAGAGCCCCTTGGACTGCAAGGAGATCCAACCAGTCCATCCTAAAGGAAATCAGTCCTGGATATTCATTGGAAGAACTGATGCTGAAGCTGAAACTCCAATACTTTGGCCCCTTGATGTGAAGAACTGACTCATTGGAGAAGACTGTGATGCTGCGAAAGATTGGAAGTGGGAGGAGAAGGGGACAACAGAAGATGAGATAGTTGGATGGCATCACCAACTCGATGGACATGTTGGTGATGGACAGGAAAGCCTGATGTGCTGCAGTCTGTGGGGTCACAAAGAGTCAAACATGACTAAGTGATTGGACTAAACTGAACTCACTATGAGTAATAATACAAGGGTCTGTCTACCTCACCTTGGACTGTTTTCTTCATTTGGCTTCAAAGATTCTACTCCCTCATTTCTCCTACCTCACTCTTTTCTCCTCTTCATTCTTTTCTTATTAGTTCTTCATCTTTCAAGTCTCCAAACATTTAAAGATAGGTACCTCTATCTCTCTGTTTCTCTTCCTTGTCTCTGTTTCACTTCACCAAAGTCAGATTTACTGTGATGTAATTTGAAGCAATAAAGCTCTCCCTTTTATGGTGTTTCATTCTGTGAAATTTGATAGACACAGATACGCATGTAATCACCACCACAATTGAGATCAGAGCATTTCTATCACCCCAAAAGTTCCCTAACTCCTTTGTAGGATAGGGGTGCCTTGTGTGCTGCAGTCCATGGGGTCAGAAATGACTCAGCAACTGAACAATAACAACAAATTAGATTACATAGATTCACCATAGTTTATCTATTTACCAGTCAAAACACATTGGGCTATTTCCAGTTTCAGGCAATTATGAATATGCATTCACATATAAATATTTGACATATGCTTTCATTATTTGGGGTAAATACCTATGAGTAGAATTACTGTGTCATATTGTAAGTACATGCTTATCTGTATTAGAGACTATTACACTGATTTTCAAAGTCACTGTACCATTTTCATCACCTCATCAACCCAGAACCAGTGTTCAATTTGCTCCATATTTTTTTTCCATCACTTGGTATTGCCAACTTATTTCATACTGTAATTAAGATATGGTGATAACCTAAGGTTGTAAAGACTTTCTCCTATGTTTCTTTCAAAAGTTTTATAGCTTTATGTGATGTATTTATATTTATTATTAATTTTGAGGGTTTTTTTATAGACATAAATAGCATGAAGAATTGATGAGTTTAAACTGTGGTATTGGAGAGGACTCTTGAGGGTCCCTTGGACTGCAAGGAGATCCAACCAGTCCATTCTGAAGGAGATCAACCCTGGGATTTCTTTGGAAGGAATGATGCTAAAGCTGAAGCTCCAGTACTTTGGACACCTCATGCAAATAATTGACTCATTGGAAAAGACTCTGGTGCTGGGAGAGATTGGGGGCAGGAGGAGAAGGGGACAAGCTAGGATGAGATGGCTGGATGGCATCACGGACTGGATGGACGTGAGTCTGAGTGAACTCCGGGAGATGGTGATGGACAGGGAAGCCTGGCCTGCTGTGATTCATGGGGTCGCAAAGAGTTGGACACAACTGAGCGACTGAACTGAACTGAACTGATAGCATGAGGTATGGATAAAATTTTTTTTCCTGTTAGAACACTGTTTCAAAGTTAGGGGAAAAAAAAAAACAGGGAACATTCAGCCTTTCACTATTAAAAATGATAATAGCTGTAGGTTGTTTTTAGGTGACCTTTATCAGATTGATAAAGCTGACTTTAATTTCTAATTGGTTTAAAGTTTTCATTATAAATGCATGTTGAATTTTATAAAATATTTTGTCTATATCTGTTGAAACAATTTTATTCTTATTTAATTTTGTTGATATTGTGAATTGCATTGATGGATTGTTAATTCAAACTAAATTTAGATAGGTGGCAGCTCCTTACTGTGGTTCTCTTATATTTTTGCATAAGTTGGAGTGTATAGAACACACTTTAGGTTTTGGTTATGAGCCTTATACTTTCCAGTGAGTACTTTTGGTGGATTAATTAAAGTCCTTGTCAAATTCCCTTCCAGGACTGAAAGTCTTATTCTTCCATCTGCTGGGAATATTGCAAAAGATGACCATCAACTATTAGCCCTCTATAAGAATAACCATAGCTAATAAAACATCTGCTTCACCAAAGGTCTTTAGGACCTTTGTAGGACTTCTACACAGTCAATCACTGATCAATATAGAGGTGTAATAATATCCAGGATGCACAATAACGTCCAGGATACACAATATCCAGGTGACCTGTAAAAGGTCAACCAAACATCCTGCAGCTAATATTATTCTTAATGGTTGCTATTCCTTGTTTTTCAGTTGCTCAATCATGTCTGACTCTTTGTGATCCCATGGATTGCAACATGCTGAGCTTCCTGGTCCTTCACCATCTCCTGGAGCTTGCTCATTCTCAATGGTGATGCACAATCTTGCAACAATGCTGAAAGTCCATTCCAGCTCTAGAGCCCTTCAGGAGACATTGCTGAAGCCATCTTCAGAGCTATACCATAGCTGAACTTCCCCCCTTCCCCAGTATTTCTTCTGTTTTCTCCCTTCCACAGGGAACCTAAGAGTACTGTCTAATAAGTATCTATTATGCATATTTTCCTGGTGACATAAACTGAAACAAATTGTGGTAGTGTTGTAACTTTTCTGCTCTTGGGGCTTCCAGATGCCCACTTTTCTTCCTCTGCTTTCCACCATTCATGTCCATTTCACAGTTATTGGTAGTTTGTCTCTATCTGCTTATTTCTGGGGTGTGTGAACATACTTTATCACACGGTTTTTTTGGAGAAATTGTCCATTGTTTTTTAACGTGGTATCCTAGTTTTTCTCTTTGTTTTATTTGGGAATGATAAGAGTTGAAATCTAGGCGATCCAAAAGCTACTGTGCTTCTACTACTATATTTATTCCAACACTATGTCCCAGTGCACAACCCTTTAGAAAATATTTATTTAAAGAGAAGGATAGAGATGAGGTGGTGGCTTGAGAAGGCAGCAGATTCAGAAAAGGCAATTTAGGATAATAGATTCCCATTAATTTTATTTTTTTTAATTTAGCACTGAATTGAGGAAATAATCTGAAAAGGAGAAGTAATCATAAAGCCTGAGTTCAAGTCCTGATTTTAATAGGTGTCTTGTGATCTGAGTAAATTGCTTATTCCAATTAAATATCAGTTTCTGTATCTGAAAAATGAAAATGCAAATGCCTTCCCTAACTATATTACAGGCATATTGTGAGGATAAAAAGTCCACATTTCAAGTGGAACCTCCAAATAAACATGAAGCAAGTTAAGAGCAACTTCCCATCAGAAAGTCATGTAGGATATGCACAGTCTGACAAATTCAACTACCGATGAAACTGACAGAAAGCCAGTAAGCCAAAAGAAACTAGCTGGCATGCATTAACTCCAGCAGCACTTCTCAAGCAGTTCCAAGTGGGATAAAGGAAGACAGCTTGAATTTTTTTTCAGTTTTACCATCAAAACATCCAAAGGGTACAAAAAAAGGTTTTACGGAGGTTAATCTATGGCAAGCACAATTGACTGGTGCTGTTGACTTCAGAATGCAAATGTGTTTGTTTTGGCAAGGGGAAAGAAGATGAATAAAGAGTAAAAACAAAAGAGCCCATTTCTTCTGTAAATCTTTCAGTGTTCTTGCAACAATGAGGACTTTTCTCTCCTGGGGAGACAAGATTTCTAGAAGGGAATGTGAAAAGAAAAAATCAAAGGAAGGGAAAAAAATAACACAAAACAAAATAACCTTAGGCTCTAAGAAGTGTCCTCATTCTTGGCTTTGTTTTATATCTTAATTGTTGTATTTCTGTTTTTCATAGTAAGTTTTCTGGGAAAAGCCACAGCTTTCTACAATGTAGGCACTTAATCAATATTCACTACAGAGCATGTGGCCCCAAGCATTATTGCATAGTAATTTTGAAAAAAAAATATTTATATATATATATTAAAATAAACCACTGTCATATAACCAAATGCAGGATTTGAAAGCAAAATGGATACTTTTACTAAGGACTATTGCCAAAAATCATACAGGGAGTATTCCAAATCATGGAGTTTGACATTATAAAAATTCATATGATTTGGGGTCATTATTTAGACCTATATAAAATTGAATGCCCCAATGATTCTGAAGATTCATATCAAGAGTACTGGAGTGGGTTGCCACTTCCTTCTGCAGGGAATCTTCCCAACCCAGGGATCGAACTCAGGTCTCTCACATTGTAGACAGACGTTTTACCGTCTGAGTCACCAGGGAAGTCCAAAGATTAAGCACTTGTGGGTTGGGAAGATCCCCTGGAAAAGGGAAAGGCTACCCACTCCAGTGTGTTGGTCTGGAGAATTCCATGGACTGTATAGTCCATGGGGTCACAAAGAGTCAGACATGACTGAGCAACTTTCACACACACAAAGCACTTGTATAATGCTATCATCTTTTACTCCAGCAGTACCATCAATGTATAGCACAATAAATATGAAATACCAAGATGTCACATGTAGCTAAAACAACTGTAACTGGGAGTAAGACATAAGGGTTGAGATATAGAAATATCTATGGCATGTTAGAAATACTATGCCCACATAGGAGTAGCAATCTTCATATCAGACAAAATAAACCTTAAAATAAAGAATATTACAAGAGGTAAAGAAGGACACTACATAATGATCAAGGGATCAATCCAAGTGGAAGACATAAGAATTGTAAATATCTATGCACCCAACATAGAAGCAGCTCAGCACATAAGACAAACACTAACAGACATAAAAGGAGAAATTGACAGTAACACAATAATAGTAGGAGACCTTAACACCCCACTCACACCAATGGACAGATCATAAAAACAGATGGACTAAGGAAGCACAAATGAATAGTAAAGATTAATAAAACTAAAATCTGGTTCTCTGAGAAGATAAGCAAAATTGACAAGCCTTTAGCCAGAATCATCAAGAAAAAAAGAGAAGAATCAGATCAAAAAAATTAGAAATGAAAAAGGAGAGGTTACAACAGAGAATGCAGAAACACAAAGGATTATAAAAGACTGTTATGAACACATATATGGCAATAAGATGGATAACCTGGAAGAAATGGATAGATTCTTAGAAAAGTCCAATCTCCAAGACTGAACCAGGAAGAAATAGAAATTATGAACAACCCAATTACAAACACTGAAATTGAAGCTGTGATCAAAAATCTCCCAAAAAACAAAAGCCCAGGACAGATGGCTTCATAGGAAAATTCTACCAAACATTTAGAGAAGAGCTAATGCCTATACTTCTAAAACTCTTTCAAAAGATTGCAGAGGAGGGAAAACTTTCAAACTCATTCTATGAGGCCACCATCACCCTGATATCCAAACCAGACAAAGACAACACACGCAAAAAAGAAAACTACAGTCCAATGTCACTGATGAACATAGAAGCAAAAATGCTCAACAAAACTTTAGCAAACAGAATTCAGCAACACATCAAAAAGCTCATACACCATGATCAAAGTTGGGTTTATTCCAGGGATGCAAGGATTCTTCAATATACACAAATCAATCAAAGTGATACACCATATTAACAAATTGAAAGATAAAAATCATATGATAATCTTAATAGATGCAGAAAAAGCCTTTGACAAATTTCAGCATGCATTTATGATTAAAACTCTTCAAAATGGCTATAGAGGGAACCTACCTCAACATAGTAAAGGCCATATATGATAAGCCTACAGCAAACATTGTTTTCAATGGTGAAAAACTGAAATCATTCCTCCTAAAATCAGAAGCAAGAAAAGGGTGTCCACTTTCAGCACTATTATTCAACATAGTTCTGGAAGTGCTAGCTACAACAATCAGAGAAGAAAAAGAAATAAAAGAAATCCAGATCGGAAAAGAAGAAGTAAAGCTCTCACTGTTTGCAGGTGACATGATATTGTACATAGAAAACCCTAAAGATAGCATCAACAAATTACTAGAGCTAATCAGTGAACTTAGTAAATTTGTAGGATACAAAATCAATACACAGAAATCACTTGCATTTCTATATACTAACAATGAAAAATCAGAAAAGAAATTAAGGTATCAATCTCATTCACCATTGCAATAAAAAGAATTGAATATTTAGGAATAAACTTACCTAAGGAGACAAAAGAGCTGTACAGAAAAATTATCAGGTGCTAATGAAATAAATCAAAGATGACACAAACAGATGAAGAGATATTCCATGTTCCTGAGTAAGAAGAATCAGTACTGTGAAAATGGCTATACTACCAAAAGCAATCTACAGATTCAATGTGATCCCTGGCAAATTATCAATGACATTTTTCACAGAACTAGAACAAAAAATTTCACAATTCATATGGAAACACAAAAGACCTCGAATAGCCAAAGCAGTCTTGATAAAGAAGACTGGAACTGTAGGAAGCAACCGTTCTGACTTCAGATTATACTACAAAGATACAGTCATCAAGACAGTATGGTACTGTCACAAAAACAGAAATAAAGACCAACGGAACAAGATAGAAAGCTCAGAAATAAACCCATGCACATATGGGTAGCTTATTTTAGACAAAAGAGGTAAGAATATACAATGGGGCAAAGACGATATATGGTGCTGAGAAAATAGGACAGCTACATGTGAAATGAAGAAATTAGAACACTTCCGAACACCATCAGTTCAGTTCAGTCACTCAGTCGTGTCCAACTCTTTGTGACCCCATGAACCACAGCACGCCAGGCCTCCCTGTCCATCATCAGTTCCCATAGTCCACGCAAACCTATGGCCATTGAGTTGGTACTGCCATTCAACCATCTCATCCTTTGTCATCCGCTTATCCTCCTGCCAACTCTGACATCCATACATGACAACTGAAAAAACCACAGCCTTGACTAAACAGACCTTTGCTTGCAAAGTAATGTCACTACTTTTTAATATGCTATCTAGGTTAGTCATAACTTTCCTTCTAAGGAATAAGCGTCCTTTAATTTCATGGCTGCAATCACCACTGCAGTGAGTTTGTAGCCCAGAAAAAGAAAGTCACCACTGTTTTCACATCTATTTGCCATGAAATGATCGGACCAGATGCCATGATCTTCATTTTCTGAAGTTGAGTTTTAAGCCCACTTTGTCACTCTCTTCTTTCACTTTCATCAAGAGGCTCTTTAGTTCTTCTTTCAGTTCAGTTCAGTCGCTCAGTCATGTCCGACTCTTTGTGACCCCTTGAATCGCAGCACGCCAGGCCTCCCTGTCCATCACCATCTCCCGGAGTTCACTCAGACTCACGTCCATCGAGTCAGTGATGCCATCCAGCCATCTCATCCTCTGTAGTCCCCTTCTCCTCCTGCCCCCAATCCCTCCCAGCATCAGAGTCTTTTCCAATGAGTCAACTCTTCGCATGAGGTGGCCAAAGTACTGGAGTTTCAGCTTTGGCATCATTCCTTCCAAAGAAATCCCAGGGCTGATCTCCTTCAGAATGGACTGGTTGGATCTCCTTGCAGTCCAAGTGACTCTCAAGAATCTTCACCAACACCACAGTTCAAAAGCATCAATTCTTTGGCGCTCAGCCTTCTTTGCAGTCCAACTCTCACATCCATACATGACCACACGAAAAACCATAGCCTTGACTAGACGGACTTTAGTCGGCAGAAGTAATGTCTCTGCTTTTGAATATACTATCTAGATTGGTCATAACTTTTCTTCCAAGGAGTAAGCGTCTTTTAATTTCATGGCTGCAGTCACGATCTGCAGTGATTTTGGAGCCCAACAAAATAAAGTCTGACACTGTTTCTACTGTTTCCCCATCTATTTCCCATGAAGTGATGGGACTGGATGCCATGATCTTCGTTTCCTGAATGTTGAGCTTTAGGCCAACTTTTTCACTCTCCTCTTTCACTTTCATCAAGAGGCTTTTAGCTCCTCTTCACTTTCTGCCATAAGGGTGGTGTCACCTGCATATCTGAGGTTATTGATATTTCTCCCAGCAATCCTGATTCCAGCTTGTGTTTCTTCCAGTCCAACGTTTCTCATGATGTACTCTGCATAGAAGTTAAATAAGCAGGGTGACAATATACAGCCTTGATGTACTCCTTTTCCTATTTGGAACCAGTCTGTTGTTCCATGTCCAGTTCTAACTGTTGCTTCCTGACCTGCACACAGATTTCTCAAGAGGAAGGTCAGGTGGTCTTGTATGCCCGTCTCTTTCAGAATTTTCCACAGTTTCTTGTGATCCACACAGTCAAAGGCTTTGGCATAGTCAATGAAGCAGAAATAGATGTTTTTCTGGAACTCTCTTGCTTTTTCCATGATCCAGTGGATGTTGGCAATTTGATCTCTGGTTCCTCTGCCTTTTCTACAACCAGCTTGAATATCAGGGAGTTCACGGTTCACGTATTGCTGAGGCCGGGCTTGGAGAATTTTGAGCATTACTTTACTAGCGTGTGAGATGAGTGCAATTGTGTGGTATTTGAACATTCTTTTACATTTCATTTCTTTTGAATAGGAATAAAAACTGACCTTTTCCAGTCCTGTGGCCACTGCTGAGTTTTCCAAATTTGTTGGCATATTGAGTGCAGCACTTTCACAGCATCATCTTTCAGGATTTGAAACACCTCAACTGGAATCCATCACCTCCACTAGCTTTGTTAGTAGTGATGCTTTCTAAGGCCCACTTGACTTCACTTTCCAAGATGTTTGGCTCTAGATTAGTGATCACATCATCATGATTATCTGGGTCGTGAAGATCTTTTTTGTACAGTTGTTCTGTGTACTCTTGCCACCTCTTCTTAATATCTTCTGCTTCTGTTAGGTCCAGACCATTTCTGTCCCTTATCGAGCACATATTTGCATGAAATGTTCCCTTGGTATCTCTAATTTTCGTGAAGAGATCTCTAGTCTTTCCCATTCTGTTCTTTTCCTCTATTTCTTTGCATTCATTGCTGAAGAAGGCTTTCTTATTTCTTCTTGCTATTCTTTGGAACTCTGCATTCAGATGCTTATATCTTTCCTTTTCTCCTTTACTTTTCACCTCTCTTCTTTTCACAGCTATTTGTAAGGCCTCGCCAGACAGCCATTTTGCTTTTTGCATTTCTTTTCCATGGGGATGGTCTTGATCCCTGTCTCCTGTACAATGTCACAAACCTCATTCCATAGTTCATCAGGCACTCTATCTATCAGATCTAGGCCCTTAAATATATTTCTCACTTCCACTGTATAATCATAAGGGATTTAATTTAGGTCTTACCTGAATGGTCTACTGGTTTTCCACACTTTCTTCAATTATGTCTGAATTTGGTAATAAGGAGTTCATGATCTGAGCGACAGTCAGCTCCTGGTCTTGTTTTTATTGACTGTATAGAGCTTCTACATCTTTGGTTGCAAAGAATATTATCAATCTGATTTCAGTGTTGGCCATCTGGTGATGTCCTTGTGTAGAGTCTTCTCTTGTGTTTTTGGAAGAGGGTGTTTGCTATGACCAGTGCATTTTCTTGGCAAAACTCTATTAGTCTTTGCCCTGCTTCATTCCACATTCCAAGGCCAAATTTGCCTGTTACTCCAGGTGTTTCTTGACTTCCTACTTTTGCTTTACCTTCTTTACCTTCCTTCATATGACCGGTGTCATCTGTATATCTGAGGTTATTGATATTTCTCCCAGCAATCTTGATTCCAGCTTGTGCTTCTTCCAGCCCAGCATTTCTCATGATGTACTCTGCTTACAAGTTAAATAAGCAAGGTGACAATATACTGCCTTGACATAATTCTTTTCCTATTTAGAACCAGTTTGTTGTTCCATGTCCAGTTCTAACTATTGCTTTCTGACTTGCATAAATGTTTCTCAAGAGGCAGGTCAGGTGGTCTGGTATTCCTATCTCTTTCAGAATTTTCCACAGTTTACTGTGATCCACACAGTCAAAGGTTTGGCATAGTCATTAAAGCAGAAACAGATGGTTTTCTGGAACTCTTGCTTTTTCAATGATCCAGGTTATGTTCACAATTTGAACTCTGGTTCTTCTGCCTTTTCAAAAACCAGCTTAAACATCTAGAAGTTCATGGTTCACATATTGCTTAAGCCTGGCTTGGAGTATTTTGAGCATTACTTTACTAGCATGTGAGATGAATGCAACCGTTCAGTAGTTTGAGCATTCTTTCGGATTGCCTTTCTTTGGGATTGGAATGAAGACTGACCTTTTAATTTTCATTTCTGCATTGGTCACCAGTCCTGTGGCCACTGCTGAGTTTTCCAAATTTTCTGGCATACTGAGTGCAGCACTTTCCCAGCATCAACTTCCAGGATTTGAAATAGCTCAACTGGAATTCCATCACCTCCACTAGCTTTGTTCGTAGTGATGCTTCCTAAGGCCCACTTGACTTCACATTCCAGGATATCTGGCTCTAAGTGAGTGATCACACCATCATGATTACCTGAGTCATGAAGATCTTTTTTGTACAGTTCTTCTGTGTATTCTTGCCATTTCTTCTTAATATCTTCTGCTTCTGTTAGTTCCCTACCATTCCTGTCCCTTATATAGTTCATCTTTGCATGAAATGTTTCCTTGGTATCTCTGATTTTCTTGAAGTGATATCTAGTCCGCCCATTCTATTATTTTCCTCTATTTCTTTGCACTGATCACTGAGGAAGGCTTTCTTATCTCTCCTTGCTATTTGGAACTCTGCATTCAGATGCTTATATCTTTCCTATTCTCTTTTGTTTTTCACCTGTGTTCTTTTCACAGCTATTCGTAAGGCCTCCTCAGATAGCCTCCTGTACAATGGCACGTAGTTCATCAGGCACTCTAACAGATCTAGTCCCTTAAATCTATTTCTCACTTGTACTGTATAGTCATAAAGGATCTGATTTAGATCATACCTGAATGCTCTAGTGGTTTTCCCTACTTTCTTTAATTTCAGTCTGAATTTGGTAATAAGGCGTTCATGATCCTAACACCATACACAAAGATAAAGTCAAAATGGAATAAAGACCTAAATGTAAGACCAGGAACTATAAAACTCTTACAGGAAAACACAAGCAGAACACTCGGTGACATAAATCAAAGCAAGATCCTCTATGACCCACCTCCTAGAATAAGGGATACAAAAACAAAAGTAAACAAGTGGAACCTGATTAAACTTAAAAGCTTTGCACAGCAAAGTATATTATAAGCAAGGTGAAAAGATAACTCTCAGAATGGGCCCAAATAATAGCAAATGAAACAACTGACAAAGGATTAACTTCCAAAATATACAAGCAGTTCATATAACTCAATGCCAGAAAAACAAACAACCCAATCAAACAGTGGAAAAAAAGACTTAAACAGACATTTCTCCAAAGAAGACATACTGATTGCTAACAAACACATGAAAAGATGCTCAACATCACTCATTATTAGAGAAATGCAAATCAGAACTACAATGAGATATCACTTTACACCAGTTCAAATGGCCACCATCAACAAATCTACAAACCATAAATGTTGGACAGGGTATGGAGAAAAGGGAACAGCCTTGCGCTGTTGGTGGGAATATAAATTGATACAGCCACTATGGAAGACAGTATAGAGATTCCTTATAAAGCTAGGAATAAAACCCCCATATGACCCAACAATACCACACTTGGGCATATATCCTAAGGAACGTCGCTCAGTCATGTCCGACTCTTTGCGACCCCGTGGATTGTAGCTTACCAGGCTCCTCTGTCCATGGGATTTTCCAGGCAATAGTACTGGAGTGGATTGCCATTTCCTTCTCCAGCGGATCTTCCCGACCCAGGGATCGAACCCGGGTCTCCCGCATTGTAGACAGATGCTTTACCGTCTGAACCACCAGGGAAGTAGGCATATATTCTAAGGAAACCAGAATTGAAAAAGACACATGTATTCCATTGTTCATTGCAGCACCATTTACAATTCCAATTACCATTTTCATTCCAATCCCAAAGAAAAGCAATGCCAAAGAATGCTCAAACTACCACACAATTGCACTCATCTCACACGCTAGTAAAGTAATGTCAAAATTCTCCAAGCCAGGCTTCTGCAATATGTGAACCATAAACATCCAGATGTCCAGGATGGTTTTAGAAAAGGCAGAGGACTAGAGATCAAATTGTCAACATCGTCTGGTTCATGGAAAAAGCAACAGTGTTCCAGAAAAACATCGATTTCTGCTTCATTGACTATGCCAGAGCCTTTGACTGTCTGGATCACAATCAACTGTGGAAAATTCTGAAAGAGATGAGAATCCAGATAACATGACCTGCCTCTTGAGAAACCTATATGCAGGTCAGGAAGCAACAGTTAGAACTGGACATGGAACAACAGGCTGGTTCCAAATAGGAGAAGGAGTACATCAAGGCTGTATACTGTTACTCTGCTTATTTAACTTATATGCAGAGTACACCATGAGAAATGCTGGGCTGGAAGAAGCACAAGCTGGAATCAAGATGCTGGGAGAAATATCAATAACCTCAGATATGCAGATGACACCACCCTTACGGCAGAAAGTGAAGAGGAACTAAAAAGCCTCTTGATGAAAATGAAAGAGGAGAGTGAAAAAGCTGGCTTAAAGCTCAACACTCAGAAAACGAAGATCATGGCCTCTGGTCCCATCACTTCATGGGAAATAGATGGGAAATAGTGGAAACAGTGTCAGACTTTATTCTTTTGGGCTCCAAAATTACTGCAGGTGGTGATTGCAGCCATGAAATTAAAAGACACTTACTCCTTAGAAGGAAAGTTGTGAGTAACCTAGATACCATATTGAAAAGCAGAGACATTACTTTGCCAACAAAGGTCCATCTAGTCAAGGATATGGTTTTTCCAGTGGTCATGTATGGATGTGAAAGTTGGACTGTGATGAAAGCTGAGTGCCAAAGAATTGATGCTCTTGAACTGTGGTGTTGGAGAAGATTCTTCAGAGTCCCTTGGACTGTAAGGAGATCCAACCAGTCCATTCTAAAGGAGATCAGCCCTGGGTGTTCACTGGAAGGACTGATGCTAAAGCTGAAACTCCAATACTTTGGCCACCTCATGCAAAGAGTTGACTCACTGGAAGACTCTGATGCTCAGAGGGATTGTGGGCCAAAGGAGAAGGGGATGACAGAGAATGAGATGGCTGGATGGCATCACCGACTTGATGGACATGAGTTTGGGTGAACTCCGAGAGTTGGTGACAGACAGGGAGGCCTGGTGTGCTGCAAATCATGGGGTCAAAAGAGTCAGATATGACTGAGCGACTGAACTGACTAACTGAACTGATGATTATTCCATCTGTGGTTTTTAACACAGAAGATCCTTCTCTCTCTTCCTTTTACTCCCCAAACACCATTTTCTTCAATGCTTTATCTCATCATATCCATATTATAATTATCTACTACTGTTTCTGATTCCACCCTTATCAATTTTGATCTTATGAATGTGAAGAACTACTTTATTAATTTCACTCTTTCCAGTACAAAGTTAGTATTTGGTTAATGTTAAATATATTAATGAAATAATTCTTTTTATTTTTTTATTTTTTTATTTTTTTAATTTTAAAATCTTTAATTCTTACATGCGTTCCCAAACATGAACCCCCCCTCCCACCTCCCTCCTCATAACATCGCTCTGGGTCATCCCCATGCACCAGCCCCAAGCATGCTGTATCCTGCGTCAGACATAGACTGGCGATTCAACTCTTACATGATAGTATACATGTTAGAATGCCATTCTCCCAAATCATCCCACCCTCTCCCTCCCTCTGAGTCCGAAAGTCCGTTATACACATCTGTGTCTTTTTTCCTGTCTTGCATACAGGGTCATCATTGCCATCTTTTTAAATTCCATATGAATGAACACATAGGGAAAATGAAATCATATGACTTGATCCAAGTGGAAAACTATTCGGGGATGTCAATCTTGATATGGGATGCTTGTGGTTGGGATATTAAATTTGGATTTTACAATTTCAAAGAAGGAGGTGTATCCAGAGAAAGTGAACAAATAGCTGACTGCTTAAGCTTATTTTCAGCTTTTAATCAAATAAAGAGAAAGGGACTCTCTTCATTTCTCTTAGCAGATACCTAAGGGACCATCTCATGTCCCTTAGAATGATAAGTCATCAGTGTAACCCAGAGAACAGCAACTTGTGACAGATCATATTTTACATGTTAATGAGAAGTACGCGTAGGTAGATTTAAGTGTTGTTTATATTTATGCTGGATTTCTCAGGGATATGAGAAGGTAAATAAGGTGCAGAAGAGTAAATGACCCAACCTCATCTGATGAAGTTTTATTTACAATAAAAGACCATTGGTCTTCCCTGGTGGCTCAGTGGTAAAGATTCTGCCTGCAATGAAGGAGACTTGGGTTCGATTTCTGGGTTGGAAAAAACCCCTAGAGAAGGAAATGGCAACCTACTCCAGTGTTCTTGCCTGGGAAATCCCAGGGACAGAGGAACCTGTCAGGCTACAGTCCATGGAGTTGGAAAGAGTCAGACATGATTTAATGACTAAATAAAAATAACATTAAAAAGGCCATTAGACATGAGATTTCCTTCTGTGTTTTTAATTACAAGACACTGTCAGGATTCCACAGTCTTGATTCTATCATTCAGGATAGTTTGTACTACTCTCTACTGCATGCCATCTACATCTGTCTATATACCTGCAATCATATCAGTGCTTAATTAAAATATTAAACAGAATGGGATTAAAGACAAAATCCTCAGATGCAACACTAGGGACCTCTGACTAGTTTGACATTGATTCGTTAATTCTTTCCTCATCATTTATTCAATCACCTATGAATTAAATTATTATGCTGTCATGTAACCCACATTTTTACATCTTCAACATGATGGGATCATGAGATTTTTGTCAAATGTTTTCTATAATCAAGGTGAAAATATGTTTCTGTTTCTGAGTTTAACAACTCTGTCAAAATGGTAATACATTTAGTTTGGCCTGACTCATTTTCCATGAACCCAGTGCTGTTTTTTTAATTGACAAATGCTTTTTACATAAGTACTGATTCAATTAGTCATTAATTTTTTTTAAAATTTCTGATGAATTATCTGTGACAAGAATTATGACAAATAGTGTCTCTAATAACTAAAATCAATGTTTTCTATCTGTCTATGGTACTTTTAAAAATTAAACAATATTTGCATGACTCTAGACTTCAGGAATCTAGTTTATCACTCCAAAATTTCAGGCTAATCACTAACAATCGTTCTCTGATTATCAACGTCAAGACTTGAAAACAAAAAATCAGTATCCTAAGTAACCGAGGGAAAAGTGGGGAGTGGTAAATTTGGAGATTTAGATATAAACAACACTACTCTATATGAAATAAGTAACTAATAAGAACCGACTGTAAAGCATAGGGAACTCTACTTTTTTATAATGGCTTATATCAGAAAGGAATCTTAAAAAAGAGTGATGATATATATTTATAACTGATTCATATAACTGAATCACTTTGCTGTATACCCGAAGCTAACACAACATTGTAAGTCAACTATACTCCAATAAAAATTAATTTTAAAAATCAGCATTGTAAGTGTCACTTTTCTAGCACAGTCTAGACAATGAAGTCAAGGTCATTGAAAGCAATTCTGTTTAATTCCTTTCTGATGCATTTCTCTCCCTTGGGATCTTGTTTTCCCATACTTTCTCCATTGAGGACCATCTACTAGTTCTTGACAAACCGAGACAGTGTATTAAAAAGCAGAGACGATAAAGGTCTGTCAAAGCTATGGTTTAGCCAGTAGTCATGTATGGATGGAAGAGTTTAACAATAAAAAAAGGCTGAGTGCTGAAGAATTGATGCCTTTGAACTGTAGTGCTGGAAAAGACTCTTGAGAGTCCCTTGGAAAGCAAGGAGATTCAACTAGTCAATCCGCATGGAAATCAACCTTGAACATGCATTGGAAGGACTGATGCTGAAGATGAAGCTCCAATACTTTGGCCATCTGATGCAAAGAACCAACATATTGGAAAAGACTCTGATGCTCGGAAAGGTTGAAGGCAGGAGGAGAATGGGATGACAGAGGATGAGATGGTTGGATGGCATCACTGACTCAATGGACATGAATTTGAACAAACTTTTGGATACAGTGAAGGACAGGAAAGCCTGAGTGACTGAACAACACTAGTTTTTTGAACTCTACTATGACCTACCTGCTTATTTAACTTATGTGCAGAGAAATGCTGGGCTTGAAGAAGCACAAGCTGGAATCAAGATTGCCAGGAAAAATATCAATCACCTCAGATATGCAGGTGACACCACCCTTATGGCAGAAAGTGAAGAGGAGCTAAAAGCCTCTTGATGAAAGTGAAAGAGGAGAGTGAAAAAGTTGGCTGAAAGCTCAACATTCAGAAAACGAAGATCATGGCATCCGGTCCCATCACTTCATGGGAAATAGATGGGGAAATAGTGGAAACAGTGTCAGAATTTATTCTTTTGGGCTCCAAAATCACTGCAGATGGTGACTGCAGCCATGAAATTAAAAGACACTTACTCCTTAGAAGGAAAGTTATGACCAATCTAGATAGTATATTCAAAAGCAGAGAGATTGCTTTGGCAAGAAAGGTCCATCTAGTCAAGGCTATAGTTTTTCCTGTGGTCATGTATGGATGTGAGAGTTGGACTGTGAAGAAAACTGAGGGCTGAAGAATTGATGCTTTTGAACTGCGGTATTGGAGAAGATTCTTGAGAGATCCAACCAGTCTATTCTGAAGGAGATCAGCCCTGAGATTTCTTTGGAGGGAATGATGCTGAAGCTGAAGCTCCAGTACTTTGGCCACCTCATGCAAAGAGTTGACTCATTGGAAAAGACTGTGATGCTGGGAGGGATTAGGGGCAGGAGGAGAAGGGGATGACAGAGGATGAGATGGCTGGATGGCATCACTGACTTGATGGACCTGAGGTTGGGTGAACTCCGGGAGCTGGTGATGGACATGGAGGCCTGGCGTGCTGCGATTCATGGGGTTGCAAAGAGTCAGACACAACTGAGCGACTGTCTGACTGATGACCTACGAAGGTTTTTCTGTAGAATATCTTGTGTTCTGTGTTCTAAGTTGTTTCTTTCACTCTGTAACCCATGTTTGATATATGATATTGTTGAAAATGAAAAAAAAAAAAAGAGGAAAACTGTAGCTTCTTTGGGTATTATCACATTTCTATCAACCTGTCAGTGATATTATGCCCTTCCCTATAACTTTTTATGAAGTCACTTTTGTCCCTTATACTACGTGGGAATAGTATTTTTTAATTAATTTTTTTATTGAAGAATACTTGCTTTACAGAAATTTGCTTTTTCCTGCTAAACCTCCACATGAATCAGCCATATGTACATATACCCCCTTCCTTTTGAAACTAACTCCCATCTCCTGCCCTAACCCACCCCTCTAGATTGATACAGAACCCCTGTTTGAGTTTCCTGAGCCATACAGCAAATTCCCATTTGTTATCTATTTTACATATGGTAATCTAAGTTTTTCCTGTGGTCATGTATGAATGTGAGAGTTGGACTGTGAAGAAAGCTGAGCACCAAAGAATTGATGCGTTTGAACTGTGGTGTTAGAGAAGACTCTTGAGAGTCCCTTGGACTGCAAGGAGATCCTACCAGTCTATTCTGAAGGAGATCAGCCCTGAGATTTCTTTGGAGGGAATGATGCTAAAGCTGAAGCTCCAGTACTTTGGCCACCTCATGCGAAGAGTTGACTCATTGGAAAAGACTGTGATGCTGGGAGGGATTGGGGGCAGGAGGAGAAGGGGACGACAGAGGATGAGATGGCTGGATGGCATCACTGACTCGATGGACGTGAGTCTGAGTGAACACCAGGAGTTGGTCATGGACAGGGAGGCCTGGCGTGCTGCGATTCATGGGGTCGCAGAGAGTCGGACACGACTGAGCGACTGAACTGAACTGAACTGAACTGAACTGAATCTAAGTTTCCATATTACTCTTTCCATACATCTCACCCTCTCCTCCCCTCTCCTTATGTCCATAAGTGTATTCTCTATGTCTGTTTCTCTGTGGCTGTCCTGTAAATA
The DNA here is from genome assembly GCF_016772045.2 of Ovis aries. NCBI lineage: Eukaryota > Metazoa > Chordata > Mammalia > Artiodactyla > Bovidae > Ovis > Ovis aries. The sequence goes on from NC_056059.1 coordinate 107,560,360, forward strand.
AATTATTCAGAAACATTTTTCATGATTCCATATATATGCATTCAGTTCAGACCTTTGTTGGCAAAGTAATGTCTTTGCTTTTCAATATGCTATCTAGGTTGGTCATAAGTTTCCTTCTAAGGAGTAAGTGTCTTTTAATTTCATGGCTGCAATCACCATCTGCAGTGATTTGGAGCCAAAAGAATAAAGTCTCACACTGTTTCCACTATTTCCCCATCTATTTCCCATGAAGTGATGGGACCAGAGGCCATGATCTTCGTTTTCTGAATGTTGAGCTTTAAATCAACTTTTTCACCCTCTTCTTTCACTTTCATCAAGAGGCTTGTTAGTTCCTCTTCACTTTCTGCCGTAAGGGTGATGTCATCTGCATATCTGAGGTTATTGATATTTCTCCCAGCATCTTGATTCCAGCTTGTGCTTCTTCCAGCCCAGCGTTTCTCATGATGTACTCTGCATATAAGTTAAATAAGCAGGGTGACAATATATAACCTTGTTGTACTCCTTTTCCTATTTTGAACCAGCCTGTTGTTCCATGTCCAGTTCTAACTTTTGCTTCCTGACCTGCATATAGGTTTCTCAAGAGGCAGGTCAGGTTGTCTGTTATTCCCATCTCTCTCAGAATTTTCCACAGTTTATGGTGATCCACACAGTCAAAGGCTTTGATGTAGTCAATAAAGAAGAAATAGATGGTTTTCTGGAACTCTCTTGCATTTCCATGATCCAGCAGATGTTGGCGATTTGATCTCTGGTTCCTCTGCCTTTTCTAAAACCAGCTTGAATATCTGGAAGTTCACATTTCATGTATTGCTGAAGACTGACTTGGAGAATTTTGAGCATTAGTTTACTAGCCTGTGAGATGAGTGCAATTGTGTGGTAGTTTGAGCATACTTTAGCAGTGCCTTTCTTTGGGATTGGAATGAAAACTGGCCTTTTCCAGTCCTGTGGCCACTGCTGAGTTTTCCAAATTTGCTGGCATATTGAGTGCAGAACTTTCCCAGCATCATCTTCCAGGATTTGAAATAGCTCAACTGGAATTCCATCACCTCTACTAGCTTTGTAGTGATGCTTTCTTAGGCCCAGTTGACTTCACATTCCAATATGTCTGGCTCTAGGTGAGTGATCATACAATCATGATTATCTGGGTCATGAAGGTCTTTTTGTACAGTTCTTCCATGTATTCTTGCCACCTCTTCTTAATATCGTCTGCTTCTGTTAGTCACATACCATTTCTGACCTTTATCGAGCTCATCTTTGCATGCAATGTTCCTTGGTATCTCTAATTTTCTTGAAGAGATCTCTAGACTTCCCCATTCTGTTCTTTTCCTCCATTTCTTTGCATTCATCTCTGAGGAAGGCTTTCATATCTCTCCTTGCTATTATTTGAAACTATACATTCAATTTGGAATATCTTTCCTTTTCTCCTTTGCTTTTTGTTTTTCTTCTTTTCACAGCTGTTTTAAGATACCCAGACAGCCATTTTGCTCTTTTGCATTCGTTTCCCATGGGGATGGTATTGATCCCTCTGTCCTGTACAATGTCACAAACCCCATTCCATAGTTCATTAGGCATTCTATCTATCAGATCTAGTCCCTTAAATCTATTCTCATTTTCACTGTATAATCATAAGGGATTTGATTTAGGTCATACCTGAATGGTCTGGTGGTTTTCCCTACTTCCTTCAATTTAAGTCTGAATTTGGCAATTAGGAGTTCATGATCTGAGCCACAGTCCGCTCCTGGTCTTGTTTTTGTTGACTGTATAGAGCTTCTCCATCTTTGACTGCTAAGAATATAATCAATCTGATTTCAGTGTTGACCATATGGTGATGTCCAAGTGCAGAGTCTTCTCTTTTATTGTTGGAAGAGGGTGTTTGCTATGACCAGTGGGTTCTCTTGGCAAAACTATGTTAGCCTTTGCCCTGCTTCATTCCATACTCCATGGCCAAATTTGCCTGTTACTCCAGGTGGTTCTTGACTTCCTACTTTTGCATTGCAGTCCCCTATAATGAAAAGGACATCTTTTTTGGGTGTTAGTTCTAAAAGGTCTTGGAGGTCTTCATAGTACCATTCAACTTCAGTTTCTTCAGCATTACTGGTTGGGGCATGGACTTGGATTACTGTGATATTAAATGGTTTGCCTTGGAAACAAACAGAGATCATTCTGTCCTTTTTGAGATTGCATTCAAGTACTGCATTTTGGACTCTTTTGTTGGTCATGATGGCTACTGCATTTCTTCTAAGGGATTCCTGCCCACAGCAGTAGATATAATGGTCATCTGAGTTAAATTCACCCATTCCAGTCCACTTTAGTTCGCTGATTCCTAGAATGTCGATGTTCACTTTTGCCATCTCCTGTTTGATCACTTCCAATTTGCCTTGATTCATGGACCTGACATTCCAGGTTCCTATGGAATATTTCTCTTTACAGCATCTGACCTTTCTTCTATCACCAGTCACATCCACAACTGGGTATTGGTTTTGCTTCGGCTCCATCCTTTCATTCTTTCTGGAGTTATTTCTCCACTGATCTCCAGTAGCATATTTGGCACCTATTGACCTGGGGAGTTCCTCTTTCAGTATCCTATCATTTTGCCTTTCATACTGTTCATGGGGTTCTCAAGACAAGAATACTGAAGCGGTTTGCCATTCCCTTCTCCAGTGGACCACATTCTGTCAGACCTCTCCACCATGACTCGCCCGTCTTGGGTGGCCCCACACAGCATGGCTTAGTTTCATTGAGTTAAACAAGACTGTGGTCAGTGTGACTAGATTGACTAGTTTTCTGTGATTATGGTTTGTGTGTCTCCCCTCTGATACCTCTCACAACACCTACCATCTTACTTGGATATCTCTTATCTTGGACGTGGGGTATCTCTTTATGGTGCTCCAGCAAAGTGCAGTCATTGCTCCTTGCCTTGAACAAGGGTATCTCCTCACAGACACCCCTCCTGAACTTGAATGTGGAGTAGCTCCTCTTGGCCCTCTGAGCCAGCACAGCCACCAGGCTAATCATATGTTAATATAATAAATTAACATTCATCTTATTAAGGCTTTAACCCTAGAACCTAAATTAGGACTTTGGGATTAACATAAACACCTTTCTCTATATAAAATAGATAACCAAAAAGGCCTATTGTATAGCACAAGGAACTGTATTTATCAGTAATATTTTGTAATAATTTATAACAGAAAAGTATCTGAAAAGGAATATATATCTGACTGGCTGTGCTGTATGTCTCAAACTAACACCATTTTGTAAATCAATTGTACTTTAATTTAAAAAAATGAAAATTTAAATGTCACAGGTAGAGTTGAAAAATTTCCAATAGGTGTTAAAATTAAAAAAAAAACTGAATTATAATAATAATAACAGCAACAACAACAACTAGTAAAATTTAGAGGTAGGAGTGGGATAAAGGATCTTATCGTCCTATAAAAGAATGTCTTATTCTTTTGGAAACTTAAAGGAGCAAATCACCACCCTCTTGTTCCTTCTCAAATCATGGAGCTTCAGCCTTAGACCCAAAATCTTGGCCAGCACTCTCTCTAGTGGTGGACCTATGAACTACCCCTCTGCAGATTTCCTAAACTGCAGGAACCTGATGGACATGAGGATACCCAAAATGTAAAGAACCAATAATTCTCTGTCATATCTGGATAAGAATAAAAATTTCAAGACTGTAGAAATATATCTCTAAGAAAGCACCCTCAACAAATTTAAAATTGTATCCAGGAGATCTCAGCTAGAAATGGCACACCGACCAGAAAACAAACATGCAAAGATATTTAGAGACCTAGAAATCTATGACACAGTAAAGGACCTGGTCAAGAAGAGGGCTAATTTTGACTCACAGCTAATGCACTGGCTTGATGAGTCATCTCAGCAATCTGTATCTTAGTCTCCTTAATTGATATATTTGGATTGACCATATGTCCCAGCTTGCCCGGGGCAGTTCTGGTTTATGTCAGTTGTACCAGGTGATGATTAATAGCATCTTATTTCATTCTTTAATGTGCCCCATTTGGGTCATAAAGTATACAATCACCCTATTTACATGATATAAGGAAAATGTTCTTTTACTTTTATGGGGGGCAGGGATTAAATGAGCATGGATTAATGGAGGTTCAACCATGACTTAGGTGTTTGGTTCTTGCTTAGTGTGTTTTTACACAAAAGCTTGCCATTTGGAGCTAATCGTCTGAATGATTCTGATTACTGTTTATCTCTGTCTTCAATGTGTCATATTAAGGATGAATGGGGAGAGTGTGAGCTGTGAATCTTCTCATAAAATTAATAAAGTTAATTTCACCCAGAAAATAAGAAAGTTCTTCTGAACCACATGTTCCCTTACAAATTCTGGCCTCTTGAAATTCTCTCTCTTTTTGAAAATATCTTTTACAAATAATTCTGGAACACTGACATTTTCACTAAGCTCTAAAAACCTATGGAAAGGGAAAGAAAACTGGGAAAATGAATGCCTTGTATTTTGGGCTTGGGTTAAGCTGGGCATGCCCACAGCTGCACATTCAACTCTACTAAAAACATAAATAGAAAACAACCTTAATATTCTAATAATAAGTGATTAGTGGAACAAATTATAGAGCATCTGTACAATGGAACACACTGCAGTCTCCAAAAGTGCTGGTATAGAGCTATATTTATTGGCATGGAAAATTGCTCACAGCATATTATCAAGTGAAAAAGGCAGGTGCTGAGAAGCAGGTGCAGGGTTATTGTAAAATTACATAGAGGTATGTAATATATACTTTATATGTTTATGTGGAAATAGACATGTTTGAAATGCTCTTCAAAATATTAATAGTGGTCAACTCTGTACTGTGTGCTTAGTCTCTTTGCTTAGTCTCTCAGTCATGTCTGACTATTTGCAATCCCATGGACTGCAGCCCAGCAGACTCCTCTGTCCGTGGAATTTCCCAGATAAGAATACTGGAATGGGTTGGCATTTTCTTCTCTAGGAGATCTTCCTGACCCAGGGATCAAACCAGTGTCTGCTATGTCTCCTGCATTGCAGCCTGATTCTTTATCCACTGAGCCATCAGGGAAGGTTATCTCTAGGTGGGGTGATTTAAGAGGACTTTTACTTTCTTTTCCTTGTGACAAGCATATTTGCTTTTAATAATTTAAAAAAAAAAACACGATTTACATGGAATTTCAGAAGAAATACCTTTAACTAGAGCTTCAGAAGTCAGAATAGCCTATGTACAGATGATGAGACTAGATGTTGATATAAATATCTAAATAGTTAGAACCTACACACACTAAAACTCTTTCTTCCAAGAAGATAAAAACAGAAGACCTTCAATACTAACACCACATGTGGATGCCAGGCTTGAAGATGATCCCCAGTGGTTCCTGTCTCTTGGTCATATTGTCCTTGTGTAAATCTGTCCCACTGAGTGTGAATTGGACTTGGGGTGTTATTTATAATGAATTGAATAAGGCCAAAATAATGTACATGATTCAGAGACTAGGTCATTAACAGCATAATAGCATCAACTTTTTCTCTCTGTATTATTCACTTTGGGAGAAGTCAGCTGCCATATCATGAAAATATTTAGTACCCTAAGAAGAGAGCTAATGGGTTAAGAACTTGGATCTCTGGTTAGCAAGCAACCAAAGAGAAACAGAAGCCTGTTAACAATTTATGTGACTGTAACCTTCACCAACACATTAGGGCAGTGTCCTGAGGGACTCTATGGCAGAACCAGTTAGCTAAGCCACTCCTTGGATTCCTGAGCCACAGAAGCAGAGTGAGATAATACATGCTTATTGTCATAAACTGGTAAGTTTTTGGCATCATCTGTTACGAGGCAATGGGTAACTAACACACTTCCAAACACACTTGACAAGATTTCTGGAAGCATGTAGTTAAGGTACCCTAATCTCAGTCAGCTTTTGTTTTCATGTCAGGCACACTTCCTTCTCTACTAATGAAAGATTCCTTGAATTGTCTGTTGTGCTTTTTTTTTTTTTCCTCTGTTTTCCAGTACCAATTGTATTTCATGTTCTTGGCATTGAGTTTCTAGTCAGATAACTAAAAAGTGTGTGACAGTTGGTTTGGGGTTGAAAGCTTGCCTGAAATCGAGATTCCAGATGCATTGCTGGTTCTGACCTCTGACCTGTTTTCCCTCAGAGATTCTTCCTCTAAAGCTGGCCCATAATCCAAGTGTCTTTTCCACATCTACTCACTTAGTTGATAACCCAGCATGTAAATCACACCTCTTCCTGGCATAAGAGCCTAAAGATTGTGGAGTATTTGTTAGTCCCTGGAAATGTAGATGATTTATAATTGAATACCAAAACAAAAAAGAAACTACTTTCTTTTCAGTCATGATGGATTATGAATGCTGGACTAATTCTTTGCCTGCAAAAGCAGCAACAATGACAAAAAGTAGACAAAATATAGGAAAATGTTTTTCTGTTTTACCAACAGAGATCACAGGGCTGTTCAGTTCAGTTCAGTCACTCAGTCGTGTCTGACTCTTTGCAACCCCATGAATCGCAGCATGCCAGGCCTCCCTGTCCATCACCATCTCCCGGAGTTCACTCAGACTCACGTCCATCGAGTCCGTGATGCCATCCAGCCATCTCATCCTCTGTTGTCCCCTTCTCCTCATGCCCCCAATCCCTCCCAGCATCAGTCTTTTCCAAAGAGTCAACTCTTCGCATGAGGTGACCAAAGTACTGGAGTTTCAGCTTTAGCATCATTCCTTCCAAAGAAATCCCAGGATTGATCTTCAGAATGGACTGGTTGGATCTCCTTGCAGTCTAAGCGACTCTCAAGAGTCTTCTCCAACACCACAGTTCAAAAGCATCAATCTTCGGCGCTCAGCCTTCTTCACAGTCCAATTCTCACATCCATACATGACGACAGGAAAAACCATAGCCTTGACTAGATGGACCTTAGTCGGCAAAGTAATGTCTCTGCTTTTGAATATGCTATCTAGGTTGGTCATAACTTTTCTTCCAAGGAGTAAGCGTCTTTTAATTTGATGGCTGCAGTCACCATCTGCAGTGATTTTGGAGCCCCCCCAAAATAAAGACTGACACTGTTTCCACTGTTTCCCCATCTATTTCCCATGAAGTGATGGGACCGGATGCCATGATCTTTGTTTTTTGAATGTTGAGCTTTAAACCAACTTTTTCACTCTCTTCTTTCACTTTCATCAAGAGGCTTTTAGCTCCTCTTCACTTTCTGCTGTAAGGGTGATGTCATCTGAATATTGGTCCTGGTGAAATAAAATATAACACAGAAACTGAAACAGGTGAGACTAACAATAACCAAGAACACAATAGACTTAAATCAGTCATATCAACTTTAAAAATTATTTGTAAATGGACTAAACATTTCAATGAAATGTAGAAATTAGCAGATGATAAATAAACAAGATACTGTGCACTGTTGACATGAAACATGCTTTAAATAAAAGGACATAAGTGGGTTGAAAGCAAGAGGATATGCCTTGTAAACAGTAATCAAAGGAAAGTTGGAGTGGTTGTAGTAATATCAGATAATGTAGACTTTCAAACAAGGAATGCTACCTGGGACAAAAAGAAGAATTTTACAATGATACAAGTGTCAGTTTTTCAAGGAGATAGCAGATGCTAAAATGCGTCCCATAATAGAGCTTTAAAATGCATGGTAAAAGCTAAAGAAACAAAAGCCCTAGATTTTCAAAAAAGTCAACAATTGCAATTTTAGGTTTTATCATTTCTCTCTCAGAAACTGATAAAGCAGACACAATATCACTAAAAAACAGAAAAACACTATCAGCTAACAAGACCTAGTTGATATTCATAAAATACCCCCAAATTATAGAATAATGGGTGATTTCACGTTATTAAAATTCACAAAAGTAGCCCATATGCTGGGCTGTAAAACAACTCGACAAATTTTGAATAAATTAAATCATACACTCTGTCTATATTGAAATTTTAGTATAAAACCATTTAAAAATCTGAAAATAGTCAGATATTTTGGTATTTAAGCAAGAAGTCATCAAAATAACATAGGATCAAAAATAATTTGCAATATATAGTTATATTTAGCATGTAATTAATACTAAAAATAAAATGATAAAGATATAATTAAATAATAAATACAAAAATAATTTCTATTATACATATAGCTGAGTACTGGTTAGGGGGATATCTATAGTTTGAAATGATTCTATTAGAAAAAAAATCATAGGTTCAGAATTAATAATCTAATCTAAGGTTAAATATTATACAGTAGAATTTAAGATTTAAGGAACTAGATCTGATAGACAGAATGCCTTATGAATTATGGATGGAGATTCATCACATTGTACAGGAGATAAGGATCAAGACCATCTCCATGGAAAAGAAATGCAAAAAAGCAAAATAGCTGTCTGAGGAGGCCTTACAAATAACTGTGAAAAGAACAAACACGAAAAGCAAAAGAGAAAGGGAAAGATATTCCCATTTGAATGTAGAATTCCAAAGAATAGCAAGGAGAGATAAGAAAGCCTCCCTCAGAGATCAATGCAAAGAAAGAGAGGAAAACAACAGAATGGGAAAAGACTAGAGATCACCTCAAGAAAATTAGAGATACCAAGGGAACATTTCATGCAAATATGGGCTCAATAAAGGACAGAAATGGTATGGACCTAAGAGAAGCAGACAAAATTGAGAAGAGGTGGCAAGTATACACAGAAGAACTGTACAAAAAAAGATCTTCATGACCCAGATAATCACGATGGTGTGATCACTCACCTAGAGCCAGACATGCTGGAATGTGAAGTCAAGTGGGCTTTAGAAAGCATCACTATGGACAAAGCTAGTGGAGGTGATGAAATCCCACTTGAGCTATTTCAAATCCTGGAAGATGAGGCTGTGAAAGTGCTGCACTCGGTATGCCAGCAAATTTGGAAAACTCAGCAGTGGCCACAGGACTGGTGGCCACTGCTGAAATGAAAATGAAAAGGTCAGTTTTCATTCCAATCTCAAAGAGAGGCAATACCAAAGAATGCTCAAACCAGTGCACAATTGCTCTCATCTCACACGCTAGTAAAGTGATGCTCAAAATTCTCCAAGCCAGGCTTCAGCAATAAGTGAACTGTGAACTTTCAGATGTTCAGGATGGTTTTAGAAAAGGCAGAGGAACCAGAGATCAAATTGCCAACAACTGCCAGATCATGGAAAAAGCAAGAGAGTTCCAGAAAACCATCTATTTCTGCTATGTTGACTATGCCAAAGCCTTTGACTGTGTGGATCACAATAAACTGTGGATAATTCTGAAAGAGATGGGAATGCCAGACCACCTAACCTGCCTCTTGAGAAATCTGTATGCAGGTCAGGAAGTAACAGTTAGAACTGGACATGGAACAACTGACTGGTTCCAAATAGGAAAAGGAGTATGTCAAGGCTGTATATTGTCACCCTGCTTATTTAACTTATATGCAGAATACATCATGAGAAATGCTGGGCTGGAAAAATCACAAGCTGGAATCAAGATTGTTGGGAGAAATATCAATAACCTCAGATATGCAGATGACACTACCTTTATGGTAGAAAGTGAAGAGGAACTAAAAAGTCTCTTGATGAAAGTGAAAGAGGAGAGTGAAATTAAAAGACGCTTACTCCTTGGAAGGAAAGTTATGACAAACCTAGACAGCATATTGAAAAGCAGAGACATTACTTTGCCAACAGATGTCCGTCTAGTCAAGGCTATAGTTTCTCCAGTAGTCATGTATGGATGTGAGAGTTGGACTGTGAAGAAGGCTGGGCACTGAAGAATTGATGCTTTTGAACTGTGGTGTTGGAGAAGACTCTTGAGAATTCCTTGGACTTCAACCAGTCCATACTAAAGGAGATCAGTCCTGGGTGTTCACTGGAAGGACTAATGGTGAGGCTGAAACTCCAATACTTTGGCCACCTCATGTGAAGAGTTGACACATCGGAAAAGGCTCCGATGCTGGGAGGGATTTTGGGCAAGAGGAGAAGGGGACGACAGAGAATGAAATGGCTGGATGGCATCCCCGACTCGACGCACATGAGTTTGGGTGAACTCCGGGAGCTGGTAATGGATAGGGAAGCCTGGTGTGCTGCAATTCATGGGGTCAAAAGAATCAGACATGCCTGAGTGACTGAACTGACCTGAAATGAAATATTAAGAATCTAGAAAAATAAGAGTAATAATGTGATAAAACACAAATTATCAATATCAGAAATGAAGGAGATGCCAATACTAAGAATCTTATCAAAATTAAAATGATCTTAAAAGATGATTATGAAACCTTTTTATACCCTTAAACTCTTTAGTTTAAATAAAATGGAAGAATTCCTTCAAAGCACATAGTGCCAAAACTGCCTCAAGAAGAAATAGAGGATCTGAAGAGCCCTATACCCTTAGCAACAGTTACTTTGTATTAAGTATCTTTCCACAAAGGAAGTTGCTGGTGTAAATGTCCTCACAGGTGGGATTCAGCAAATTTTTAAAGTACAACACATATTAGTTCAGAAAGTAGAGAAGAAGGAAGCATTTCACAACTCATTTTATAAAACGTGATTGCTAAAACCAGAAAAAAAGATTATAAAAACAATAACAATACACAAAAATGATAATATGCCATGATCATATTTATCCAGTGAAGGCAAGGTTAATTTAACCTTACAAAATAAATAAATCTACTATGTTAAAAAAATGTGCACAATCATCAATAAATGCAAAAAGAGCCCACATTGATACCAATCTCTGCAACGCATAGAATAAATGAAACTTTTTAAACCTGATAAAGGTCATCTGTAAATAATGTACAGAGGTAACATCATATTTAATGGTGAAGGACATCCATTCATCCCCAATATAGAAGAGTACCTGGCCGGTGCAGCAAGACAGTAAACATACAAACGGCACAGGCACTGTTTGCAATGTCATGTGTTGCATACAATGGCATGCGATAATAAACAATATAGAAATAAATTTAGTAAAGCAATTATAACACCTTCACTTTAGTTCAGTTCACTCGCTCAGTTGTGTCCGACTCTTTGCGACCCCATGAATTGCAGCACGCCAGGCCACCCTGTCCATCACCAACTCCCAGAGTTCACACAAACTCACGTCCATCGAGTCAGTGATGCCATCCAGCCATCTCATCCTCTGTCATCCCCTTCTTCTCCCGCCCCCAATCCCTCCCAACATCAGAGTCTTTTCCAGTGAGTCAACTCTTCGCATGAGGTGGCCAAAGTATTAGAGTTTCAGCTTTAGCATCAGTCCTTCCAAAGAACAACCAGGACTGATCTCCTTTAGGATGGACTGGTTGGATCTCCTTGCAGACCAAGGGACTCTCCAGAGTCTTCTCCAACACCACAGTTCAAAAGCATCAATTCTTCAGTGCTCAGCTTTCTTTACAGTCCAGCTGTCACATCCACACATGACTACTGGAAAAACCTTAGTGAAAACTATAAAACTTTGCTGAAATAAATTTAAAAATCTAAAGAAAAGCAGAAATACACATTTTTATGCTGTTGAAGTATCAATATTTTTCTTTTAGTCCTCCCAAATTGAACAATAGACTTTACACAGAATGAAGCAAATTACACCAGGATTTTGTTTCATTAATTTGTAAGCCACATTTTCGTGCCAAAACTTAGAACTGCCAAAACAATTTTGAAAAAGGCCAAAGTATAATTCAACATAAAGCTTCAGTAATCAAGAGTGTGTCAATTTGACATAAAGATAAATAAATCTTTGCAACAGATCCATTTTCCCAAATACAGTCATAATTGTTAATTCATTTTCAACAAATGTTAACATATCAATTCAATGAAGATAATTATTTTTAATAAATTATGCAAAACAATTGGATATATGCATGCATTTACATGGAATAAAATTAATCTCAGCTTCTGGTTTACACTACATTATTGCTGTTCAGTTGCTAAGTCATGTCTGATTCTTTGCAGCCCCATGGACTGCAGCAAGCCACGCTCCTCTGTCCTTCACTGTATCCCAGAGTTTGCTCAAATTCATGTCCATTGAGTCAGCGATGCCATCCAACCATCTTATCCTCTGTCGTCACCTTCTCCTCCTGCCTTCTGTCTTTCCCAGCATCAGGGTCTTTTCCAGTGAGTTGGCTCTTCGCATTAGTTGGCCAAAGCATTGGAGCTTCAGCTTCAGCATCAGCGCTTCCAATGAATATTCAGGGTTGATTTCTTTTAGGATTGACTGGTTTAATTATATATGAAAAGTCATTTATATGGATCAGACACTTAAGTTTAAAATCTAAAATCATGAGATTTCTAGGAAAAACATCTTTGTGATGGAAGGGCAGGCAAAAATTTATTTGAGGACAATCTCAGATATAATAAAATACAACAAACTGGACTTTATAAAAATTAAGCTCCTCAGTTCATCAAAGGACTCTCAATAAAATGAAAAGACAGACCACAGGCTGGTAGATAACATCATTTGCATAGGTCCCTGATAAAAGATTTTTTCCCTAGAATAAAGAATTTCTACAATTAAAAATAAATTAAAAAGGAAGAAACATAAAAGCCAACAGGCACATTTTTCTTTCCTGATATTAAGAGCTAAGCATCAATAATCATTAAAAAATTAACATTTAAATCACGAAAGATACCATTTCTAGAAAAAGCTAAAATTACTACACCAAAAGTTTGCTGATGATGAAAGCAGTCAGAGTTCTTATATATTTCTTTTGAGAGTATAAAATAGTACAGACAGTTGTCAAACTCTTGGAAGTGTCTTACGAAGTTGAATATACAATCATCCAAAGATCAGATTATTCCACTTAGATTTTTACCCATGGGAAATGAAAACACAGGACACAAAGAGATTTTTGTAAGAATATTCAGAGTGACTTTATTTACAATAGAAAAAAAAAAAAACAACCCTCCAATATCCATAACAGTATAATGGATGAATAATTATGATATATTTATATAATGAAATGCCATTCAGCAATGTGCAATTTGTATAAAATATATATGTATTACATAATATATATGTATATTATATATACATAAATATGGATATACATATATATGTATATAAGTAATACATGGAATGACATGCATAAATCTCAAAACTGTGATATTGAGATAATAACTTCAGATTTTAAAAAGTACACTTTGTAAGATTTCACTCTATTACAGGAAAACGTTAATCTATGGTCATCGAAACCAGAACAGGCAGTGATTTCTGGGTGGGAGCTAGAGATCAGGTTTTCTGGAGAGGTGATGCCATGTGGGAATATTTCTGGGTTGCTGTAAATGCCCTCTATCCTCATTAGGGAGGGGTTACTTGGGCACATGCATATGCTAAGGAATATTGCAATGTCCATTTATGCCGTATTTCATTGCATGGAACTGCTAGTCTGCGCAGGCTACCACAAAAGAATACCACAGATGAGGTGCCTTAAACAGCAAAAATGCATTTTTTCACATTTCTAGAAGTCCAAGATCAAGGGTGCCTTCAGAGTTGGTTTTTGGTGAAGCCTTTTCCTGGTTTGCCTTCTCTGTGCCCTCATATGAATGTTCCTTTGTGTGCTTATGGAGAGAGATCTGGAATCTTCTTTGGACTTCCCCGATAGCCCAGATGGTAAAGAATCTGCCTGCAGTTCAGGAGAACTGCGTTCAGTCTCTGGGTCAGGAAGACCCCTTGGAGATGGAAATGGCTACCCATTGCATTATTCTAGTCTAGAGAATCCCATGGACAAAGGAGCCTGGAGGGCTACAGTCCATGGAGTTGCAAAGAGCGGGATACTACTGAGTGACTAGCCCTTTCACGTGTTCCTTTCTTAGGAGGACAGTGTTTCCACTGAATGAAGGCCCTGCCTTATGACTTCATTTATTCACCTTCTTTACATTACAGTGTTATGGCTTCACCAAGTGAATTTTGGCGACAGCAAAATTTAGTCCATAAGAGCAAAGTATAGACTTTAAAAAAATGCTAAACCAGAAACAGATGCTAAACAAGCAAACAAAAAATGCTAAACAAAAACAGAAACACACAAGCCAAAAAAAAAAAAAAACCTCAGAAAGATATATTTATATTTTTTTGAAAATTCTTATCTCTAGTCTAGTGATAGACTTTATAATATGCATCCACATTTTTTATAAACACATATAACAAAAAATATTCTGAAGTATTAATCATAGGAAGTAGATGGAACAGCCTGAAATTAACATCCCTGGGATATTTTGACTATACTGGCCTTATTGGCAATAATATTTAGTTTGGGAAGGAGTCAGGTATGAGGTAGCCTCTCTTTAAATAAGGCTTTTGATTTGTGTGGGTTATGAAAAGCCACAGTCACTACTATAAACAGTGATTATCACTCATCTTTTTATCCTTCTGACATATTAGAGTTATTTTCCAAAATTTCATATCAATCACCTACCTCCATCTATTACACATATGACAAACTACTATTTGGTAAAATCCAGTTCAGACTGAACGACTAACACACAACACAACACACACAATTCAGTCTCATAGAGTCAAAGTTACAAGAAATAAGTTCTCGAGGGCTGGGCAAATTTGAGGAATTTGAAATGTCAGTACCTCCATTTTCCTTCTTTTCCAAAGGAATCATTTTGAGAAACCCATGGGAAATGCCTTCCCAGGCTCCCTGCCATGAATGTCTCCTGTGCTACACCTAGAAAAGGCAAAATCTTTTCTTCTATTTCTGCACCACACACATAGTGAGCATGTCCTCTGTTTCCAAACACTGTGCTGAGTACTGGAGATAAGAGATGAGCATACTTTTTGCCTTGGGAACACTGACACATAAACAGATCATTCCATGAGTTGTGATGGGTGCCCACAGAGACAGGGCTATGAAACGCTGCCTTTGGCTGACAAGGAGAGCAGATATGTGAGCTTCAGATGTTAGAGTGCACTAGAGTTTGCTTGGTAGGGATGCAGTGAAGAATGATAGAGAATGTCAGGCATCAAGAAGAACATGAAGTACTGCAAGGCTTGGAGAGAGCATGGCACAGTTCTAGAACTCAACAGATCAGTATGCTTTTGACGCAGACAAAAAGGAGTAGGGAGATGAAAGTTAGGGAGAAAACAGATTATGCTAAGGGTGTTTAATATCATGCTTAGGCATTTGAGCTTTTTGTTTTTTTCTTTTTTAGACATTAGATAGCTCAAGGGAATTTTTAAGCAGGATTGTATAATTAGATTTTTGTCTCATAAAGTCTGCTGCAGCTAAGTCGCTTCAGTCGTGTCTGACTCTGTACGACCCCATAGACAGCAGCTCACCAGGCTCTGCCATCCCTGGGATTCTCCAGGCAAGAACTAGACTGTTACCAATTTGGACAGTGGGGCGAAAGGGATTGTAGCTATGAAACCATTGTCATTGTGCAGTTCGATTGTAAAGAGGCCAGCATTAGAGTTCTTTGTGATTATGTCATTATTGATTCAATAGTTAACAGAATACAGGGGAGCAGCTAGGTACACAAAGCATATCAGAAAGTATCTTATAAACATCATGAGCTTCTAGGCATGTCTCCTGTTTACTCAGTCTTCAAAATCTTTGTGTGTTTTAGTTGCTCAGTTGTGTCCAACTCTTTGAGACCCCATGGAATATATAGCCTGTGAGGCTCCTCTGCCCATGGGATTTCCCAGGCAAGAATAACTGGAGTCAGTTGCCATTTCCTTTTCCAGGGGATCTTCCCAACCCAGGGATAGAACCCACATATCCTGCATTTCAGGCAGATTCTTTATTGTGTGAGCCACCAGGGAAGCCAAATAATCAAAATAATAATTTCACACTTTCATTAGATGTCTTGTAACATCAAAAGCATTTTCTTGTATATTTGCTTATGTCTGTCTCACAAAAGTTTCTCAAAAACAGGCAAGAAAAGGAATGGAAAAAGTGACTTGCATTGAAAGCCCAAGACTAACAAGGGGCAGCATTGAAGGTAGTCTTCTAATTTGGTATTTATTCCAGTTCACTGCACAGGCTTCTATTATTAACAGTTCTTTGGCAATGACTAACAAGCATCTTCTTTATTTTCTGTAACTCCTCATATCCTGTTTACCCAGCATGAGGCCCATCAACTCTCCCTTTCTTTGGGTGACTTGGTGACTGCTGGGGTTTTGGAAATTAGGCTTCTGCCTGGCACTGCTCAAGGTCATTTGTGTCATACAGTCCCATAATGTGTGTGTCCTAGACCCTGGAAACCAAATTCTTGAAAGTGTTCCTCTTACCCCTGGACTTGAACAAATTAAAGAGGACTCTAACAAGCAGAAGGTTTCTCTTCAAGGACGATATTCCATTGTAACTCTTAATATAGATAATTGGATTATACTTCAGTGTTTTATTTATTTATTTTTACTTTTAATGGACCTCAAATGCAATTGTATTATCTATTACCTGTGGTCATGAATGTATATTGATCTGTGGATTATCCTCTTTTAAACTTTTTTGTTTTTAATGAATAATGTATTTATTTGAAATAGTAAATGATGAACAAAATGAAGCAGGGCAAAGGCAAACAGAGTTGCCAAGAGAAAGCACTGGTCATAGCAAACACCCTCTTCCAACAACACAAGAGAAGACTCTGCACATGGACATCACCAGATGGTCAATATTGAAATCAGATTGATTATATTCTTTGAAGCCAAACATGGAGAAGCTCTATACCCTCAGTAAAAACAAGATCAGGAGGTGACTGTGGCTCAGATCATGACCTCCATATTGCAAAATTAAGACTTAAGTAGATGAAAGTAGGGAAAACCACTAGGCCATTCAGGTATAACCTAAGTAAAATTCCTTTTGATTATACAGTGGAAGTGAGTAATAGATTCAAGGAATTAGATCTGATAGAGTGCCTGAATAACTATGGAAGGAGGTTTGTAACATTATACAGGAGGTGGTAATTAAAATGATTCCCAAGGAGGGAAAAAATGCAAAAAGGCAAAATAGCTGTCTGAGGAGGCCTTACAAATAGCTGAGAAAACAAGAGAAGCTAAAAGCAAAGGAGAAAAGGAAAGATACACCCATTTGAATGCAGAGTTCTAAAGAATAGCAAGGGGAGATAAAAGCCTTCTTAAGTGAACAATGCAAAGAAATAGAGGAAAACAATAGAATGGAAAAGACTAGAGATCTCAAGAAATTTAGAGCTACCAAGGGATTATTCCATACAAAGATGGGCACAATAAAGGACAGAAATGGTATGGACCTAATAGAAGCAGAAGATATTAAGAAGAAATGGCAAGAATACACAGAAGAATTATACAAAAAACATCTTAATGACCCAGGTAACCACGATGGTGTGATCACTCACATAGAGCCAGATATCTTGGAGTGTGATATGAAGTGGGCCTTAGGAAGCATTACTATGAACAAAGCTAGTGGAGGTGATGGAATTCTAGCTAAATTATTTCAAATTCTAAAAAATGATGCTGTGAAAGTGCTGCACTCAGTATGCCAGCAAATTTGGAAAACTCAACAGTGGCCACAGGACTGAAAAAGGTCAGTTTTAATTCCAGTCCCTAAGAAAGACAATATCAAAGAATGTTTAAACTACTGCACAATTGCACTCATCTCACATGTCAGCAAAATAATTCTCAAAATTGTCCAAGCTAGGCTTCAACAGCATGCGAACCAAGAAATTGCTGATGTTCAAGCTGGATTTAGAAAACACAGAGGAGCCAGAGATCAAATTCCAACATCTTTTGTATCATAGAATAATCAAGAGAATTCCAGAAAAAGACATCTACTTCATTGACTGCACTAAAGCTTTTGAATGTGATGCATAGGATCACAACAAACTGGAAAATTCTTAAAGACATGAGAATACCAGACCACCTTACCTGCCTCCTGAGAAATCTGGATACAAGTCAAGAAGCAACAGTTAGAACCAGGCATGGAACAACAGACTGGTTTCAAATTGGAAAAGGAGTACCTCAAGGCTGTATATTGTCACCTTGCTTATTTAAATTATATGCAGAGTACATCACATGAAATGCCAGGCTGGATGAAGCGCAAGCTGTAATCAAGACTGCTGGGAGAAATATCAATAACCTCAGATATGCAGATAACACCACCCTTATCCCAGGAAGCAAAGAGGAACTAAAGAGCCTCTTGATGAAGCTGAAAAAGGAGAGTGAAAAAGCTGGCTTAAAACTCAGCGTTCAAAAAAAGAAGATCAAGGCATCCAGACCATCACTTCAAGGCCAATAGATGGGGAAAAACAAAACATTGAGAGACTTCATTTTCTTGGGCTCCAAAATCAATGCAGATGGTGACTGCTTCCATGAAATTAAAAGATGCTTGCTCCTTGGAAGAAAAGCTATGACAAACCTAGACAGCATATTAAATAGCAGAGACATTACTTTCCCAACAAAGGTCCATCTAGTCAAAGCTTTGGTTTTTCCAGTAGTCATGTATGGATGTGAGATTTGGGCTATAAAGAAAGCTGAGAACAGAAGAATTGATGCTTTTGAACTTTGGTGTTGGAGAAGACTCTTGAGAGTCCCTTGGACTGTAAGGACATCCAACCATTCAATCATAAAGTAAATCAGTCCTGAATATTCATTGGAATGACTGAGCTGAAGCTGAAACTCCAATACCTTGGCTAATTGATGTAAAGAGCTGACACATTAGAAAAGACCCTGATGCTAGGAAAGATTGAAAGCAGGAGAAAAAGGGATAACAGAGGATGAGAAAGTTTGATGGCATCACCAACTCACTGGACATGAGTTTGAGCAAGTTCCATGAGATGGTGAAGGACAGGGAAAGTTGGTGGGCTGCAGTCCATGTGGTCACAAGTCAGACAGTACTGAGTGACTGAACAACAGCAACCAATTTGTTTGAAATGGAGTCATAAACATCTATGAATCCACAGATCAAGGCAGGACTCTGATAGCACTGTGAGGATATCTCTTGACTCGTTTAATCACCTGATGGACTGCAAGAAGTTCCAACCATCCTAAAGGAGATCAGTCCTGAGTGTTCATTGGAAGGACTGATGTTGAAGCTGAAACTGCAATACTTTGGCCTCCTGATGTGAAAAACTGACTCATTTGAAGAGACCCTGATGCTCAGAAAGATTGAGGGCAGGAGGAGAAGGGGATGACAAAGGATGAGATGATTGGATGGCATCACCAACTCAATGGATATGAGTTTTGGTAAACTCCGGGAGTTGATGATGGACAGGGAGGCCTGGTGTGCTGCATTTCATGGGGTTGCAAAGAGTCAGACATGACTGAGTGACTGAATTGAACTGAACTGAACTAACCTCAAGAGTCCACCATTCCAAATATTCTACTGGACAAGTTGCTCTAACAGTTGAGGTAACTGAGTACCCAAAAGGGACAAGAGACTTGTCTTGTTCATGATTAATGGCCTGTGATATAAAAATCAATGATCTTTGGGGATTAGGGGACTTTCTGAAAACAAAGTTATAAATTTTCTGGAAAATGCTGGGTTTTATACTTCCACATTTAAACTTGATAAGAGGGAACAATTTCTCCCCTGAGAATGATTATAAATCTAGTACATTTTGACATGTGCATCTATGTATTTGAGCATGTGTATGTCTGTGTCTGAGTGTGAAGTGTATATGTTTGTGTGTGTGTGTGCGCACGCGCACACAAGAAAGAGAGATTCCAGCTTCAGGAGTTTCACTTTGCAAAACAAAAATGCTCTTCACTGATATTTATTCACGCATACTCACATACTAGTAATATTTGAATTATCTTTTGAAGTTGATAAAGTTTCTAAAAATTCATTTCTTTATGTGGATTCTAGGTGCCATTTAAACTGGTGTGTTCTTTTTTCTGTGTCCCAGGGCAGGTGAGTCTGATCTCAGGCCCCTCAATGATATCCCTTCTTCTAGCAGTTCACTGAGTTGGGAATGTGTTCCCATGGATACTGCATCTCCATCTTTCCTACTGGTTTCTCTGTGGTCCCTCCCTCTATGTGCAGAAATTGTTTGATCAGCACTCAGTCTTCAGGAAGGACTTCTTTATAGATTAGGTATAGATTCCATGTGTCAGTAGGAGGAAGTGGGTTCAGTGTCTTCCAAAGCTGCCAGCTTGAACCTCTAATTATTTCATATTGTAGACAGAGGTATCTTAATTCTTTTCATTTCAGAAAATGTAACTGAAATAATTATAATGACTCTCATATGGAGTGAGGGATTTTCAATATGCCAGTTTTTGATATGGTGCTTTATAGATTTTTAACTCAGTTAATCTTCACGTCAACTACATAGCATAAATTCGGTTTATACATATCAATAACTTTGGCAATATTAATCAGTAAATATCATCAGCATTAAACAGATGAAGAAACTAAAGCAAAGATTATTTGAGTGACCCTCCACCCCCCCAAAAGCTGTGCACTTGACTGGTAAGTTATAATTCTGGGGTTTGAACCTAGGCACTCTGGCTCAAGGGATTTCCCTGGTGGCACTGGTGTTAAAGAACCCATCTGCCAGTGCAGGAGATGTAGGAGACTTGGGTTTGATCCCTGGGTCAGGAAGATCTGGAGAAGGCCACGGCAACCCACTCAGGTATTTTTGCCTGGAGAATCTCCATGGACAGATAAGTCTGGTGGGCTACAGCCCATGGAGTCAAAAAGAGTTGGGCATGAGTGAGCAATATAGCATAGGAACCTGGAATGTTAGGTCCATGAATCAAGGCAAATTGGAAATGGTCAAACAAGAGTTGGCAAGAGTGAATGTCGACATTCTAGGAATCAGCAAATTAAAATAGACTGGAATGGGTGAATTTAACTCAGATGACCATTATATCTACTACTGCGGGCAGGAAACCCTCAGAAGAAATGGAGTAGCCATCATGGTCAAAAAAAGAGTCCAAAATGCAGTACTTGGATGCAATCTCCAAAACGACAGAATGATCTCTGTTCATCTCCAAGACAAACCATACAATATCACAGTAATCCAAGTCTATGCCCCAACCAGTAATGCTGAAGAAGCTGAAGTTGAATGGTTCTATGAAGACCTACAAGACCTTTTAGAACTAACACCCAAAAAAGATGTCCTTTTCATTATATGGGACTGGAATGCAAAAGTAGCAAGTCAAGAAACACCTGGAATAACAGGCAAATTTGGCCTTGGAATGAGGAATGAAGCAGGGCAAAGACTAATAGAGTTTTGCCAAGAAAATGCACTGGTCATAGCAAACACCCTCTTCCAACAACACAAGAGAAGATTCTACACGTGGACATCACCAGATGGTCAACACCAAAACCAAATTGATCATATTCTTTGCAGTCAAAGATGGAGAAGCTCTATGCAGTCAACAAAAACAAGACCAGGAGTTGACTGTGGCTCAGGTAATGAATTGCTTATTACCAAATTCAGACTCAAATTGAAGAAAGTGGGGAAAACCGCTAGACCATTCAGGCATGACCTAAATCAAATCCCTTATGATTATACAGTGGAAGTGAGAAATAGATTTAAGGGCCTAGATCTGATAGATAAAGTGCCTGATGAACTATGGAATGACGTTCGTGACATTGTACAGGAGACAGGGATCAAGACCATCCCCATGGAAAAGAAATACAAAAAAGCAAAATGGCTGTCTGGGGAGGCCTTACAAATAGCTGAGAAAAGAAGAGAGGTGAAAAGCAAAGGAGAAAAGGAAAGATATAAGCATCTGAATGCAGAGTTCCAAAGAATACCAAGAAGAGATAAGAAAGCCTTCTTCAGTGATCAATGCAAAGAAATAGAGGAAAGTAATAGAATGGGAAAGACTAGCGATGTCTTCAAGAAAATTAGAGATACCAAGGGAACATTTCATGCAAAGATGGGCTCAATAAAGGACAGAAATGGTATGGACCTAACAGAAGCAGAAGATATGAAGAAGAGGTGGCAAGAATACAAAGAAGAACTGTACAAAAAGGATCTTCACAACCCAGATAATCACGATGGTGTGATCACTCACCTAGAGCCAGACATCCTGGAATGTGAAGTCAAGTGGGCCTTAGAAAGCATCACTACGAACAAAGCTAGTGGAGGTGATGGCATTCCAGTTGAGCTGTTTCAAATCCTGAAAGATGATGCTGGAAAAGTGCTACACTCAATCTGCCAGCAAATTTGGAAAACTCAGCAGTGGCCACAGGACTGGAAAAGGTCAGTTTTCATTCCAATCCCAAAGAAAGGCAATGCCAAAGAATGCTCAAACTACCGCACAATTGCACTTATCTCACATGCTAGCAAAGTAATGCTCAAAATTCTCCAAGCCAGGCTTCAGCAATAGGTGAACTGCGAACTTCCTGACGTCCAAGATGGTTTTAGAAAAGGCAGAGGAACCAGAGATCAAAATGCCAACATCCACTGGATCATAAAAAAAGCAAGAGAGTTCCAGAAAAGAATCTATTTCTGTTTTATTGACTATGCCAAAGCCTTTGACTGTGTGGATCACAATAAACTGTGGAAGATTCTGATAGAGATGGGAATACCAGAACACCTGACCTGCCTCTTGAGAAATCTGTATGCAGGTCAGGAAGCAACAGTTAGAACTGGACATCGAACAACAGACTGGTTCCAAATAGGAAAAGGAGTATTTCAAGGCTGTATATTGTCACCCTGCTTATTTAACTTATATGCAGAGTACATCATGAGAAACGCTGGACTGGAAGAAACACAAGCTGGAATCAGGATTGCCAGGAGAAATATCAATAACCTCAGATATGCAGGTGACACCACCCTTATGGCAGAAAGTTAAGAGGAACTAAAAGCCTCTTGATGAAAGTGAAAGAGGAGAGTGAAAAAGTTGGCTAAAAGCTCAACATTCAGAAAATGAAGATCATGGCATCCGGTCCCATCACTTCATGGGAAATAGATGGGGAAACAGTGGAAACAGTGTCAGACTTTATTTTGGGGGGCTCTAAAATCACTGCAGATGGTGATTGCAGCCATGAAATTAAAAGACGCTTACTCCTTGGAAGAAAAGTTATGACCAACCTAGAGAGCATATTGAAAAGCAGAGACATTACTTTGCCAACTAAGTTCTGTCTAGTCAAGGCTATGGTTTTTCCAGTAGTCATGCATGGATATGAGAGTTGGACTGTGAAGAAAGCTGAGCACCAAAGATTGATGCTTTTGAACTGTGGTGTTGGAGAAGACTCTTGAGATTTCCTTGGACTGAAGGAGATCCAACCAGTCCATTCTGAAGGAGATCATCCCTAGGATTTCTTTGGAAGGAATGATGCTAAAGCTGAAACTCCAGTACTTTGGCCACCTCATGCGAAGAGTTGACTCATTGGAAAAGACTGTGATGCTGGGAGGGATTGGGGGCAGGAGGAGAAGGGGACGACAGAGAATGAGATGGCTGGATGGCTTCACGGACTCGATGGACATGAGTCTGAATGAACTCCGGGAGCTGGTGATGGACAGGGAGGCCTGGCATGCTGCGATTCATGGGGTTGCAAAGAGTCAGACACGACTGAACGACTGAACTGAATAAAACTGAACTGAGGCAACCTAGCATGTTTGCATGTGATCTGACTCCAGAGTCAGACTCTTAATGACTCCAGAATACTGATGCTGTCTCATCCACCATTACCCAACCTGTAAACTTTAACTTTTGACTGAATATATGGCATTTTAATTATTTGTTTTTTAAGCCTTATACCCCTGCAGTCCACGGGGTCACAAATTCAGACATGACTCAGCGACTGAACTGACTGATTCCTCGTAACTATTGTAGTTTACTAAAGCCCATTTACCATTATTTCTTTATTTGCAACTCAACAGCTGTGTGAAGCAAGTAAAATTACTCTCCTCTCATAGCTGGAAACTGGTGTTCAGGCTCAGAGTGCTCAAAAGACACATCCAGGGTCCCATTAGCCATTAGCAGCAGTCATGTGACTGGAAGCCAATACACAAGACCCTTCAACTACAGTGAAATTTGTAGACCACCACTTTATGCTACTCTGAGTGAGTTCTAGGTATAGGCGTGGTTGTCATTTATTCTAACCTCATCCTAAGAAAATGATGATTTGGATAAAGCAAAGTGACCCACAGGTCCTCTACAAATAAGCCATGAGTACAGCCCCACTTACAGTGCTGGGACCAGCTCTCCTGGAAATGGGAGGATGTAGGTTCTGGCAAACTTTGGATATAAGCAAGTGAGAACGGCACCTTCAGCTCCCACAAGCCAGCAAGTTGGTGTGAATAGAAACAATGGTGTTCACAGTGCTAGGACCCAGAAGAATTAAGGCCTTCAAAGGGAATTATGTGGTTCCTTGTTGGAATTAACTGTGAAAAGTGTGGATAGGTGCCATTTAATTAAAAATGCTATATCAACCTAATGTTTGTTAACTCGTAAGTTAGCTTGACTTCTATGTCAGGGTAAATATAGCTTTCCTTTGCCATTGAGATCACAGAGTGATCCATTTCACGTGCAAATTATATGCAGTTAACTTTAAGTGTGCTGAGCTATGCTGCTGCTGATTTATTTCAAGTTTAAGGCTTGTTGTGCAGCCTTGCTGAAGTTGCACACACAATTTAGGGGTAACTTCAATCACTAATGAGTTCAGCTCTTTCTTTTTCAGCAGTTTTCTCCTACACCGTTAGCCATTCAGTCACTCCCAACTACAAAATCCAAACCCAGATCTGCTGGTTGCTTGGCATTTCCTAGAGCCCGGCAAACAGTAGTTTCTCCCTTGATGCTGACAAAAGCTTTCAATTGAGTAGTATCACTGTTTCTCTTTACAGAGGAATGTACCAAGGCTGCAAGAAATTTAGATGCTTGCCTGAGGTCACACAGAGAATGTTAGCCCACTCTGATGAAAATGCAGGAGTTTGAGGCTTTCTCTTCTGCAGGACACTGGGTCTTGAAGAAAAAAGATGCAGAAAATTATGCCAAATGTAGTTAAAAGCCAGTACATACAAGACTGTGATGCAATTCAGATGCTTCTCTATCCTGCTCTTGTTATTTCAGAGACAATTTTCTTACCGCCTCCCTTTTAATCATCTCATACTGGCCAAGGGTCAGATAAAGGTCGCTCTCCTCAACATGATTTTTACTATCTTCTTTCCTATTCCAGCAACCTTAGTCCCCACTCTTACCCTGTAACTGCTTGTGATTATTCAAGTCATATGCCAGCTAATTAAAAGCACACTTTTGATTCTTTCTCTGTTCAAGTATAGCAGCAGGAACTCAAGGTCCAGATAGGGTGACCAGTTGACCTGGTTTGCCAAGGACTAAGTAATTTTCCTAGATTTGGGGACTTTCAGTGCTAAAAAAGGATGCTTGGGAACAAATAGTTGTTCACTCAGGATCTAGACGAATATGCAGACCTTAATAGCACCTTCATGTACCTGAGTATTTAGATATTGCCTTCTCTATGCTCCTTGGTTGATATCTCAAGATTTATCTCATTGCTGTTTCATTATGAAATGTCCATCTCCAGTGAAGACAATAAAACCTCTTAGAGGAGAGCAAAGGGTGTGGACCTTGCTTTACTCATCTTGAATCCTGGATTTCAGTCTGGCACACAGTGAATATTCCTTAAATGCTTGGCAATTAATTTTGCAGGAGAGACTCAAATTCCTGCAAGGGACTCAGGAATTAAATAGTAGGTGTTTTAGTAAGATAGGAGCATTCTGTGCTCTGAGAATATTGAGGGATCATTTCCTGAACCCTGATATGCTCCATCTCTAGAGTCCTTGAAACTTCTTTAGGAAAGCAATTTGGGACAGAATCAGTTTAGACAGTTTTATAAAAAGTGGAAAGACTGTCAAGAGAAGAATTAGAGTGAGGAATTTGAAGAGTGTGTGTGGGATCATAGAAGAATGAATGGTGTAATTTAGTGAGTTCTTCTTAATTCAAGATACATGACTATTACATCAAGGGTACAGTGATTCTCAAGAAAAAAAAAGGCTGAATCTATTGAAAACAATGGGCACTTTGCTCAGAAGATATCATATTCAAGTTTAAGTTAGCAACCAAGATGTGAAAGGGTTAATTCCAAACTTTCACAAACAATTCCAGAGAATTTTGAACAGATAATCCATGTGAATTTATTTTATGAGCCTGAGATAATCTTGGTATCAAACTGAACAAGGGCCACTGATAAAAATTATATGGAAAACTCACCTATGAACATGGACATAAAATTTTTAAACAAAATATTAGCAAATTGGTTCCAACTATATATTAACAAAATCAAGACTGTGTTAGGTGTATTCCAGGAATACTAGCAAGGCTTAATATTGAAAATATCTAAAGTGATTCACTTCCTTAATTCATTGAAAGAGATACACCATAAAATCACTTCATTAGATTAAAGAAAAATATTTGCTAAATTAATTTTTTGAAAGCTAAAGGAAAACATAAAATCTTGAGAAAAATATATATAGGCAAGCATTTTAGTAATCTTGGATTTCAGGAGAAAGATATTTTATATATGGCACAGAAGCAGAGATTATAATAAAATTAATCTCATATCAAAGACACTATAAAAATGGGAAAAGAGGAGTCATTAACTAAAAGAATATATTTGCAATACCTATAATCAGCAGAAGACTAGGATTCACAATATATTAAATATAAAACCGCTGGGCCATATCTTTGTCTTAGCACTGGCATGTGAATGTAAACATTTAAGTATTTCTCCCACCTTTGAGAAACAGTGAGAACTTGACATAGATTGAGTCTAGATCATGTTTGTATCCCCAGACTATAACACAGTACCTGGTAAATATCGGTACACAGCCAGTGCTTACTGAATGAATAGAAATATTAACTGTATAGAACAAACCTACTAACTCCCAGTACGTGTGGTCCATGAAATACAAGACTCTGTGCTGAATCCTCTCCAGTGATTTACAAATAGTCAACCATCCACATCAATCAGGGATTTAGGTTGAAACAATACAGTTATTTCAATCTGCTTTAACAGTATTCCATAGCCTGGGTGGCTTAAACAATAGAAGTTTATTTATTGCAGTCCTGGAAGATGGAAAGTCCAAGATCAAGGCATGGGCAGATCTAGAGTCCAGGAAAGGTTCTGTTTCTGTTCTGTGAATTGAATTCTTCTAGCTGTATCCTCACATGGCCCAGAGCAGAGACGGTGGGGTGGGGACAGGAAGCAAGTTCTCAGGTGCCGCTTCTCATAAGGGCACTAATCCCATTCATAAAGACTCCACCCTAATAATATAATTGCCTCTCAAAGGTCCCATCTCTTAATACAGTCCAACTGGGAGTTAGGGTTTCAACACATGGATTTGGGATGGGGGGAACACAAATATACAGTCTATAACAGCCAACTAGAGCTACTTTAGGCAGAAACAGAAGCATTTACTAAAAAAGATAGGGAGTGATTTGCAAACTTCCAGAAAGGCTGGAGAACCAAACACAAATGATAGAAAAGGAGAGACTTCCCAGTCAGAACCACAGTAAAACAGAGCAATAGAACTAGTCTAGGGAGGACCTGAATGCAGTATCCCGTGCTGCCTGCAATTGCATGCAGTATGAACACCATGGTGGGGCTACCTCTAGTAATTTTACATTTCTGCTAAGTCTGCTGTCCATCAGAAAATAAAATTCTTTACTCCCGTCACTAATCCTGATACAGTTTTCTGGGCTGATATGTTAATTTGCAGACCTTAACTCTCATTTCCCTGGGAGCTTGTAAAGTTAAATCTGGACCCCTATTAACCTTCAGTGACAGGCAGGGATTATGTAAACATGAATAAAATGTTTAAGTTATGGACAACCAAAAAAAATGGCAGATGTCCATTACATAACACTTACATATTTTGACCACTGACACCTCATTTGCATTCTAGGTCTAAGGGTATACTCAGTTCAGAGAAGAGGAATGGATTTTCAGACTCCTCTTAAGAATCCAGCCTCAGTAACAACTAGCCCCAAGACTCTCAACACGGATGGCAATTCTTCCCCAGGAAGCATTTGGAACTATATGAAAACCTTTTATAAATTTATTGTGAGGCCTTAGTAGAATTTCACATTGGGAGAAAGAAGTAAAAGAAACCTGCAGTGCACAGAACACTCAAGGTAGCAAAGAATTGTTGTACTTCCTGTGCCCATATAGTCCTGAGGAATGTTGGACCCTATCACCCAGGGTGGAGAGCAGCTGTCATTGCATGGCTAGTGCCACACTCCACGTGGGGACCCAGAGCCAAGCCAACTGGAGCCTTGGGGAATTTCAGAAGCAAACTTCATTATCTGTATCAGGAAGAAGAAGGGAGACTAGGTTGTACTGAACATATTCTCGCAACAGAGTCATATGTGGATTTGGAACTTGGTCTATCACGCTTAAGCTTTTTCCTGAATTAAGGGGACCCTTTGAGAGTAGTTGGGGACCCTTTGTGAAGGTTGTAAGCAACTATAGACCTAAGAAGTCTCTAGACTCAACACTGCTTAACCTACCCCTAGGTGTCAGGGGAAATTTCGTCCTCATATGAACTCATTATCGTCTTCATTTCCTTTGATTTTCCATGTTGTCCATGTGTGTGCATGTGAGTGTGTGTGTGTGTGTGTGTGTGTTAATACACGAGTCTCTAGATATTAGGTAGCTGTGCTATGTTGTACTGTGCTTAGTTGCTCAGTCTTGTCTGACTCTTTGCAATCCCATGGACTGTAGCCCACCACTCCTCTCTCCATGGGGTTTCTCCAGGCAAGAATACTGAAGTGGGCTGCCATGCCCTCCTCCAGGGGATCTTCTCAACCCAGAGATCAAACCCAGGTCTCCTGCATTGCAAGCAGATTCTTTACCATCTGAGCCACCAGGGAAGTCCATTATGTAGTTAGGAACATTTTATTAAATACAGTTCTTTCACATACAAAGGAGAAGACCCAGCAAGATGGTAGGAGGGGCAAAATAACATTTAGAATCAAACCCCATACCCACCAGAGATGCTCGAGGGACTCAAACAAAACCTTGTGCACACCAGGAGATTCCACAGAAGCTGAGCCAGACCTGCTTTTGAGCATTTGTTTGAGTGTCTCCTGTGGAGGTACAGGTCAGCAGTGGACTGCTGCAGGTGCAGGGGCTCTGATGCAGCAGACTTGGGTATGGCATAAGCCCTCCAGGAGGAGGTTGCCATTAACTCCATCATAGAACCATCAGAACTTACACAGCACTGGGGAAACAGACTCTTGGAGGGCACAAACAAAACCTTGTGCACACCAGGACCCAGGAGAAAGGAGCGATGAGCCCGCAAGAGACTGACCCAGACTTGCCCATGAGCGTCCAGGAGTCTCCAGCAGAGGCTTGGGTTGGCAGTGGCCTGTTTCAGCGTTAGGGGCACTCAGTGTGGCAGTGCGTGCATGGGACCTTTTGAAGGAGGTCTCCATTATCTTAATTTCCTTTGCCATAGTTTGGCCTCAGGTCAGGGAGGGAACACGGCCCCAGCCATCAACAGAAAACTGAAGTAAAGATTGAGACTTGGACTATAAAGAAAGCTGAGTGTCTAAGAACTGATGCCTTTGAACTGTGGTGTTGGAGAAGACTCTTGAGAGTCACTTGGACTGCAAGGAGATCCAACCAGTCCATCCTAAAGGAAATCAATCTTGAATGTTCATTGGAAGGACTAATGCGGATGCTGAAACTCTAATACTTTGGCCACCTGATACGAAGAGCTGACTCATTTGAAAAGACCCTGATGCTGGGAAAGATTGAGGGCAGGAGGAGAAGGGGATGACAGAGGATGAGATGATTTCATGGCATCACCGAATCAGTGAACATGAGTTTGAGTAAACTCCGAGAGTTGGTGATGGACAGGGAAGCCTGGAGTGCTGCAGTCCATAGGATCACAAAGAGTCGGACATGACTGAGTGACTGAACTGAATTGAATTCACATGATGGGTTGCAGTGTAATTTGTAGCATTAATGGCAGTTGTGTTCATAATTGTGGCAAATTTTAGTCACCATGCTATTTATTCTGAATAAGGTATAAATAAGTATATGTGTAAATATATATACACATATGTCTATAAACACACATATAGACCCTTCTGCATATATATGGTATTAGTACCCTAAATCTTAGCATTTAAGAGTTTTTCACAACATTATTTATGGAATTGTAAAGTAATCAGAATTTTTAGTTATAACTTACAAAACTATTTTCCCTAAAGAAGTAATATTTTTAAAAAAGTCATAACAAGAGTAACTGATGTTTACATAGTACTTAATGGCTAATGGATCACTTTCCAATCTTACACACCAATGAATTACTAATCACATAAATGAATTGCTAATTATGCAGCTGCAGTTCAAAGGATCAGGTCATGAGAACAGAATAGAGCATCTTACACAAGTTAGAGCCAAGATCTGAGGCCAGGGTCTTGTATCATCAAACCTTTGCTCATCACTGCTAGCCAACTTCTTCCACTGATTACTGTCTTGAAAACCCAGACTTCATTCCTGAAAGGAAAATTCAATTTCTCCTTCCTCTTCAAGGGACAAAGCCCTCAAAAATGTTTATTCTTTACTCACTGAGTATCTTGAAACTTGAGGAAAAGAAAACATAATAAAAGCAACAACATAATTAGATTAAAATTATTACTTTTTTTCCTGTTTACACCCATGCCTTAGTTGCAGGACAGGCATCAAAGGTGAAACAAGGCCATTTAACTTGGAGCAACCAGGATAACAAATACTGATCTGTTAAACAGAACACTGGCCATGTCAGTGTGTGTAGCAAGTCTTCTTTGATATTTGATAATATCCTGAGCTGGTGGCAATCTGCACAGCACAGGGAAGATGGAGGATGGAAGAAAACACAACAGCTATATTGATGTAACTTTCAATAAAACCGATTTTCATACTCCTTGAAGAAAAGCCTATAACAAAAGACAAAATCAAAATACTGTTTTGATGATAGCAATAGTACTAGTTGTGACTTTTCTATAATTAAGAGGCATGTCTGGAATCATTTATTGCCTAGATTTGCATGTATATGCATTTTTAACCATTATTATTATTATCACTTAAACAAATATAGCAGAGACTGGTGACAGTTAATTGACTTGCTTAATATAACTTAGCAGCTTGTAAGGAGCAGAGCTGTAATTCAAACTTGCCTCTCTGACTCCATACCATGAGTTTTTCAGAATTACTGGCTCACGATCTTTCTTGTCACTTTCCTTTTCACATTAAATACACTTCGACAAATGTAAAGCCCCTGCCTGTCATATCCTGTAACCTTAGTCATCCTGTCCTATGCCAACAACTTAACTCATTCTATTTTTAGTGCTCTTTGTGGCCAGTTAGCAGGGCAAACATTGTGGCTAAGTAATATTGCTGTTGTTTATTTTCTCAAAGTCCCCAAGTATCATCCTTGGTCTTTTCAAGTTTGGAGAAAAGAAAACAAAATGAACAAAGCAAGAATTTTGCTCTAAGTATGACATAAAATTCAATTCTCAGTTCCTTGATGTGTGGCAATCAAGAAGTAATTCTTATTTTTGAAAATTTTCTTACCTTTTAAAATAAAGATTTTGGTCCAAACAAATCATAAATTTCTGGGGAATTTAGGAGGAAGGTAGTCAGTTATATAAATCTTTTTCAAATGTATCAAGAAAGCTAGGTTAATTCTTAGAATTTTCTCAATTATGATATCCTCTTCCTTATTTATTTATTTTTTTAATAAGGATAGCTCCTGTGAAGTATCAACAAAAAGCAGACTGAATGTACACAGAGTAAGTGCTTGGTAAGTCACTTCAGTTGTATCTAACTCTTTGCAACCCTATGGGCTGTAGCCCACCAGGATCCTCTCTCCATGGGATTCTTTAGGCCAAAATACATAGTGGGTTGCTATGCCCTCCTCCAGGGGAACTTCCTGACCCAGGGATTGAACCAGCATCTTTTGCATCTCCTGCATTGTCAGTTGGGTTCTTTATCACTAGTGCCACCTGGGAAGTCCTATAGACTAAGTAAGAGGCATCAGCAACAACAAAAATCAAAATGGTAAAATTCTTGTTGAAAGGATAGCTTCTAGTTACCTTCTCCCTGGATCCTATTATAACAGTATGACTTTCATGTTGGATTTATGTATCATTATCATATTTTCTTGATGCTGGGTAAGATTGAAGGCAAAAGGCAAAAGGGGTGGGAGAGGATGAGATGGTTAGATAGCATCACTGACTCAATGGACATGAATTTGAGCAAACTTTGAAAGACAGTGGAAGATAGGGAAGCCTGGCATGCTCCAGTCCATGGGGTCACAGAGAGTCTGATACAATGTAGCTATTGAACAATAACAAATCTCATTTTCTAATACTAAATATTTTATATGATAAATTTAAAAATGTGATATAATCATTGTACCACAGAATTTCATATAGAGATCCTGATTTCCATTTTTAAAATTTTATAGAAGTATATTTGTGTAATTTCAGATTTACAGCAATGTCAGTCAGTTATACATTCACCACTAATTTTTAGATTCTATTCCCATATAGGTCACTCATTAGTGAAATTGAAAGTTGCTCATTCATGACTGACTCTTTGCTATCCCATGGACTATATAGTCCATAGAATTCTCTAGGCCAGAATACTTGAGTGGGTAGCCTTTCCCTTCTCCAAGGGATCTTCCCAACCCAGGGATCGAACCTAGGTCTCGCACATTGCAGGCAGATTCTTTACCAGCTGAGCCACAAAAGAAGCCCAAGAATTCTGCAGTGGGTAGCCTATCCCTTCTCCAGAGGATTTTCCTGACCCAGGAATTGAACTGGGTTCTCCTGCATTGCAGATGGATTCTTTACCAACTGAGCTATCAGGGACGCCCCATATGGTCATTACAGATTATTGAATTGAGTTCCTGTGCTATACAGTAGGTTCTCCCAATTTATCCTCCCACACTCCATTTCCCCCCCTTAACCATAAGATTAACATTATCTTAATCTTAACCTTTAGATTGTTTTCTGAATCTGTAACTCTATTTCTGTTTTATAAATAATTTTATTTGTAGCATTTTTTAAGATTCCACATATAAGTGATATCATATATTTGCAGAGACCTTGCTTTCTAATAAAGCAAAGTGTTATCTCATAAAGAAGTTTAAGTTATTTCATAAATAATACACTAGATATCAAAAACCTCCCATGGAACTAGTTTATTGAATTCAATGTGATTTTCAAATCAGCTCTCTCTTAGTCAGATATGATAATCCCCATACACACAAATGAAAATTTTTAAGAATAAAGATTACCTAGAGGATTTTTTTAGCATAACCATACTCGAAAGAAGATAAAGTGGCCCCTCAAGAATATTTGCATTTTTGTTTTTGTTTTGTAAATAATGGGGTTCTGAAGCATCTATATGTTTTTGGGCAATTAGCAAACACACACAATGGCATAAATTTTCCCTCTCCCACTGCAGACTGAAGATAGAAGCTTAAGAAGTGTGTCTGAGAATATTTCCCTAGTCTGTTTTGAGGAATTGTGGTTTAAAGTATTGCCCTAAGGTAATCACCCTCATTTTCTTTCAAAAATATCCTGGACTGGTCATCTGTACCGTTATCATTTTCAGTATCATTCAGTTCAGTTCAGTCACTCAGTTGTGTCCGACTCTTTGCGACTGCATGGACCGCAGCACGCCAGGCCTCCCTGTCCATCACCAACTCCTGGAGTTTACCCAAACTAATGTCCATCAAGTCAGTGATGCCATTCAACCATCTCATCATCTGTTGTCCCCTTCTCCTCCTGCTTTCAATCTTTCCCAGCATCAGGATCTTTTCAAATGAGTCAGCTCTTTGCATCAGGTGGACAAAGTTTTGGAGTTTCAGCTTCAGCATCAGTCCTTCCAATGAACACTCAGGACTGATTTCCTTTAGGATGGACTGGTTGGATATCCTTGCAATCATTATCACCACTTTAATGATACCGATCATTTTTCACTTTGCATCATGGTTAATAATTTAAAGACATGTTCACATGCTTTGTTTGTTTTAATTCCTACAACTGTCCTGTGGGTAGGTGGGGAAAAAGTTGTCCCCATTTTCAAATAAAGAAACTGGGATTTGTAGCTGCACATTCAGATGAATTTTTGGTAAGCAAGCAGAGCTTGGATCCACGTTTTTGTGAGCACAGTTGTGAGTTTCCCCACTATTCCATACTGTTTTCTTAACTTTCTTGATAATACCTTGACTCTTTGACTTTATGATCTGGTGGGATAACACATCTGAAAACCCCAAACCAGTTGGGAGAGTATGTAGTTATACAACACAAATATTAACAGGGATATTTTAAGAGACCCACCCTGGGTTCACAAACTCACATATCATTGCCCAGATGTTTCCTCTTGCTAACCATGCCCTCTTCCTCCTTATCAGCCTGAAGGCTGAAGTCAGCAACTTTTCTTCAATCCTTCTGCAAGGGCAGGACAATAGGAAACTTCTTAAAAATCTTCAAAGAGGCAGCATATTTAAAAGGAAATCCTATGAGAGGAAACAAATTTTTGAGCAAAGAAGCAAAACTTTTACTTGGCAGTGAAAGACATTAAACACACATATCTATGTGTTTTTTTTATTTTTTTTCTTAGTTTGCAGAATGTAACTATACTAATCTTCACTCATTTAATTTTCACTTTAAGAGTCAAGAGCGCTAACGGATGTGAGAGAATTTGGTTCTCTCAGAAATGCTTCAGATTCTGAACGGCAAACTTTCCCCGTGTTAACACTCATTTTCTTTATGATGAAGTTATGTTCCACAATGTGTGTGAAATGGCACCTTATTAGGAAAAGTGCATCTTGCTTGCCCTGGAGAAGTCTCTGGGTTTCATGTCATATCAAACTGAGACAATCTTAGATGAATGTTCATTTTTGAAAAAAAGGCTATTTGACCTTGAAGATGACATTTCTTACACCGGGCTCCTCAATCTTATTGTGTTAGGCTCTGCTGGCCATCTCTTTTGCAACTTCTCGACTCAGGCATCCTATGAACTCAAAAGCTGCATAGTTCAGATTTAAGTGTATGAGAGTGGCTGTATTCTAATAAAACTTTATTTGCAAAACACAGATGACAGGCTAGTTTTCATTGGTAAGCCATAGTTTGCCAACCCTTTTACAGAGGAAAAATATAATCTACTTCACAAAGTAAGAATTACATTGCCTCAGACAAGTGACATGTGTGATAGAGGATCTGATGTTAAATATGACAGTTAATTTCTTTCCTCTTCCTTTCCAACTCATAAAAATTCTCTCTGAGTGAGACAACAGAGGACCCTTACAGAAGGGACTGGTATTGGTTGATATTTCCTATCTGGAGTGAGTCTTTTCATTTTTGTTTTTTCTGTTTCCTTTTAATGTGTTGGGAGAAAAAAATGTAGGGAGCTGAAGATACCGAATTACTAATTCAACAAATTTATGAACAAATTTGAACTCTATTCGATGTCATTTCCCTCCACTTTCATGCCTTTAAAAATGTTACTTAAGAACAGCTCTTTTAGTGACATTCAATACAGACATGTAAGGAAGCCAGTGGTTGAGGCCAAAGGTGCAGGTAACAGCTGTGCCTCTTTGTTTGAGTAATCGTAATAATGAATAATCAGCCTCAGAGGCATTTACTATTTTAAACTTGACCTCTTGTTCCTGCATTTTATGTCCTCCCTCGCCCTTCTCCAAGAGCAGTCACTAGACCTGCCCCTTCGCTTCTCTGTAGTGGTGTAGTCTTCTTTAGAGCTTGTCCTCTTGACCTCAAGTTTGCAATTATTCTTTTAATGTTCTTACATATCTCATTTGTGTATGTTTTTTTCCCTCAAGTACCTTTAATGAATTAATATAAAAGACATATTACCTTAATACACTAAAATACAGCCGAAGTAAAAATGCACCAAGATTGCAATCAAGTGCCTCCAGTTCAAGGTTTGACTGTATTGCTAATTACTAGCCTGTACTTGAGCAGATCACCTCCCCAGAATGAGCATCAGGCTTCTTATCTGTGACTAGACATAGGAATAACTGCTCTTAAAAATATCAGCAACCCAAGATATACAGATGATACCACTTTAACAGCAGAAAGAAAAGCTAAAGAGCCTCTTGATGAGGGTGAAAGAGGAGAGCAACAAAGCTGGCTTAAAACTCAACATTCAAAAAACTAAGATCATGGCATCTGATCCCATCACTTCATGGCAAATAGAAGGGGGGAAAAGTGGAAGCAGTGACAGGTTTTCTTTTCTTGGACTCCAGAATCACTGTGAAAGGTGACTGCAGGCATGAAATTAAAAGATGCTTGCTCCTTGGAAAGAAAGCTATGACAAACCTTAGACAACATATTAAAAAGCAAAGATATTACTTTGTTGACAAAGGTATATATAGTCAAAGCTATATTTTTTCCAGTAGTCATGAACAGATGTGAGAGTTGGCCCATAAAGAAGGCTGAGCACAAGAACTGATGCTTTCAAACTGGTGCTGGAGAAGACTCTTGAGAGTCTCTTGGACTACAAGGAGAGCAAGCCAATAAGTCATAAAGGAAATCAATCCTGAATATTCATTGGAAGGACTGATGCTGGAGCTGAAGCTCCAATACTCTAGCCATCTGATGTGAAGAGCTAACTCACTGGAAAAGACCCTGATGCTGGGAAAGACTGAAGGAGGAGGAGCAGGGGACGACAGAGGATAAGATGGTTGGATGGCATCACCAACTCAACGGACATGAGTGTGAGCAAACTCTAGGAGATAGTGAAGGACAAAGAAACCTGGTATGTTGTCTAAGGTCTGTCATAGCTTTCTTTCCAAGGAGCAAGGATCTTTTAATTTCATGCCTGTGATCTCAGAGAGCTGGACAGTACTTAGTGACTGAACAACAACAACATCTCTAGATTTCTTGTATGAATAAAATGGATACTAGCTATGAATGCAAATGAGTTACTTGTAATTTATTTCTTGACTGAAGCTGTTATTAAAATCAAAATAATAAATTTATGTTGAATAGCTTTATCATGGAATAGGACTTATGCAAAGCATTGTTAATAAATTTATTTAATTTACTAATTTTCATAACAAATGTGTGACATAATTATATTTCTTTCTATTCCACAGGTGAAAAAATTAAGAACCCCAGTGAAAAGACAACATGTCCAAATTTCATAGTTAGTGGACGAGCTGGGATTGAAACTCTGGAATTTTTAACTCCAAAGTTCTTCCTCTTAATCAGAATGGAACTTGAAGTGATACTAAAGTTTATTTCTTTATCAAATCAGAGAAGACCTATGCATTCTGCATTTACCTTACACAATATTTTAAAGTCTAAATTTAAAAATTAACACTATTAAAGTTTCTTCTTTTGTTATATTTTATTCTAAAAAAATATATAAGCCATATACAGATAATTTACAAAGGGATATTTTCAAATATCACCAGGATATCATCTGGGCCATAATTTCTAAATATAACTTTATCAAAATGGTTATATCAAATATAAAAATATATATAAGTAATTTTATGGCAAATTTGAATAATGAAATTGAAAGATTAGAACTAATATGGATAGATAAGGAGAGAAAAAAGAAAAAAACTGAAAAATATTTGATCTTAAGAATACTTATAAATTTTGATCACAAACTATGTTATAATATAAGCCTCTTTTCTTTCTTTATTGAAGTATAGTTGACTTACAGTATTATATTAGTTTCAGATATATAACACAGTAATTAGATATTTATATACATTACAAAATGATCACCATGATAACTCCGTGTGTTCTGTCACTTCAGTTGCGTCTGACCCTTTGGAACCCTGTGGACTGTAGCTCACAAGGTTCTTCTGTCCATGGGATTTTGCAGGCAAGAATACTGGAGTGGGATGCCATTTCCTCCTCCAGAGGATCTTCCCAACCCAGGGATCTAACCCACGTCTATTACATTTCCTGTATTGGCAGGTGGGTTCTTTACCAGTAGAGTTACCTCACCAGGCAAAGCTATTAAGTGTTATTGACTATACTCCCTATGTTGTACAGCCTATCCAGTGACATTTATTTTATAACTGGACATTTGTATGTCAACTTTCCTCAGCTATTAATATTTTATCAATACCTGTGATCCCATCTTATCTAGTTATCTCCAGCTTATTCTCTATGAGTCTCTTATTATTTCATTATGAATGTTCCTTTATTTGTTTTTGCTTCCACATGTAAGTAAAATCATATGACATTTGTCTTTTTCGGACTGATTTATTTCACTTAGCAAAATGTAAGGTCCATCTATGGTGCTGAAAATGGCAAGATTTTATTCTTTTTTATGACCATTTTAATTATAATGTGGTTTTAGTGTGGACCTATTTGGGTTAATCTTGTTTGGGACTCTCTTTACTTCCTGAACCCAAATGTCTGTTTTCTTTCCCTAATTACGAAATTTTCAGCTATTATTTCTTCAAATAAATTTTCTGCTCCTTTCCTTTATTCTTTCTGTGACTCCTATAATGCAAAAATTAGTACATTGGATGCTGTCCTGCATGTATCCTATGAAAACTGAAAGTCACTAAGTTGTGTCCAGTTAAACTTTATGACCCCCACGAACTGCAGCCCACCAGGCTCTTGTCCATGGAATTCTTCAGGCAAGAATGCTGCATAGGTTAGCCATTCCCTTCTCCAGGGGATCTTCCTGACATAGGGATTGAAACTGGGTCTCTGGCATTGCAGGTAGATTCTTTACCATCTGGGCCAGCAGGCATGCCTCTTAAGCTATCTTTAGTTTCTTTTCTTTTCTTTCTTTCTTTTTTTTTTTTCTGTTCAGCTGGTGTGATTTCTACTACTCTCTCTTCCAATTCACTGATCTGTTCCTTTGGACATCTAATATATTGTTGATTCCTTCTAGAGTGCTTTTTAAATTTCAGTTATTGTATTCTTCAACTCTGTTCAATTCCTCTTTATGTTTTGTAACTTCTGTTAAACTTTTTATTGTGTTCTTTTTCTGAATTTGATGAACATTTTTATGATCCTTACCTTGAATTATGTGTTACATAGATTGCTTTTCTCCACTTCACTTCTTCTTCTGGAGTTTTTGCTTTGTTCCTTGTTTGGGAACATATTCCTCGGTTTCTTCTTTTTGCCTACTTATTTTTGTTTATTTCTATTTATTAGGTAAATTAGTTACATTTTCCAAGTGTGGAGAATTGACCTTATGTATAAGATCTCCTGTGGAGTCTGGCAACACAGTCCCCTCTAGTCACCAAAGCTATATGCTTTAGGGGTGCCCCCTACAAGGGCTGCATGGGCCTTTCTGTTGCACTGGGGTGATTATTGTGAGTGTACAATATGTTGTTCTAATAGACAGTCACCCTGTGAATAGCTGTAATTTTGGTGTGCCCATGAGAGGAAGTGAGCTCAGTGTCTCCCTTCTCTGCCAGCTGGACACACCTCTAACCTATTTTATTTTCATGTCTCCTAAGGACAATGGAAGCAGAATTAGAAGTTAAAAGAAAACTAAAATATTTTGTTTAAAAATCCAATGAGAGACACAATATCAAAGGAAATTACAAAATATGTTGATCAGAATTATGACAAAAACATAGCAAATGAAAATCTGCCATATGCAGTTAAAATGATA
Organism: Ovis aries; assembly: GCF_016772045.2. NCBI lineage: Eukaryota > Metazoa > Chordata > Mammalia > Artiodactyla > Bovidae > Ovis > Ovis aries. The sequence continues at coordinate 107,599,872 of NC_056059.1, forward strand.
TCAGAGAATAAGTATAGGTCCTTAAACATAAAAAACCAAAAAGTAGAGGTAGGTGAAGAAGAAGGAAGAGGAAAGAGGAGAGGAAGAAGTAAAGGAAGAGGAAAGGAAGAGAAAGGAGAGGGAGAAAAAGTAAAAGCTAGTGTTCAGAGGTCCTTCCAGGGACAGAGACAAGAAAAAATAGGAAAGAACATAAGACATGAGGGTCACATTTTACATTTGATGAGCTTTCTCATGTTCCAAGGGGAGAGTGAGGTTGTGGAATGTGCTGCTCAGAAACATTAACTGACATTCTCGAAAACATGTGGCTCTTATTAGGTTAGTATTTAACCTAGATCTTCTGACCTCCCAATAAATTTCAATATAATTTAATGGCTCTCTCCAAAATCATAAATATTTGTTTAAAATATACATAAATTTTTAATTCTAATTATGCATTAAGATTAGATCTATGTGCAAATATTCCTACTACTAATAGATATCAAGCAAGGTGTTTGTTCTTCCTTTTCTTTAAAGACTGTGGATTTTATTTTTTTTAATTATTCTTCATTTGACTCTGTAGAGAACTCATAAAAACATTAGGAGTTGAAATGAAACATAGAAGGAAATTGAAATTGGCATAAAGCCAAATGAACATACATTAGCCTCTAAGGTGTCTTTATTAGCAATGAGCCTTTCTGACTTTTCAATTGCTTAATGAACTGTGCTTACTGTTGCTGCAGTAAGGGGCCCAGGGTACTGAGTTATAGGGAAAACCACTTAAGAACATGAGAAAATAGACCTCTGAATTTCTGTTATACACTTTAAAAGAAGTGTAGAGTTTGATACTGCATTCTTTTGCTTTGCCTGGTCATCTGAAACACTTCTAGTGCAAAGTTAAGGCACGTTATAAACCCTGTCTTATAATGGTCGTATTACATCAAACAGGACTGCCTCCTCACTCCAAGAACAAAGATCTGAATGCTTGAAGACACATTACAAAATAAGGATTTGAGCCAGTTTAGTACTCAAGGAAATGGCAACCCACTTCAGTATTCTTGCCTGGGAAATCCATGGAGAGAGAGAAAGGATCCTGGAAGGCTATAGTCCACAGCGGTCACAGAGAGTGGACACAGCTGAGAAAGTAACATACACACTTGTGTTGAATATTTCTAAAAAAGTATAATTTAATGCATTTTTAGCTTTGAAGCACTGGAAGGAGAGTATATAGATTTGGGAGTTTCCACCCCAACTTTGAGGTATACATATCAATAAATCAAGATGTTTTATAGAAACATCTTGTTTATGTAAGTGGCTTCTCTGATAGCTCAGTTGGTAAAGAATCCACTTGCAATGCAGGAGACCCCGGTTCCATTGCTGGGTCAGAAAGATCCGCTGGAGAAGGGATAGGCTACCCACTCCAGTATTCTTGGGCTTCCCTTGTGGCTCAGGTGGTAAAGAATTTGCCTGCAATGTGGGAGACCTGCATGTGATCCCTGGGTTGGGAAGATCCCCTGGAGAAGGGAAAAGCTACCCACTCTGGTATTCTGGCCTGGAGTTGCAAAGAGTCGGACACGACTGAGCAACTTTCACTTCACTTGTTTATATAACAACATTTTGCTTATATAACAAAAAGGACACTAAAACATTGGAGGATAAAAGGCATCAGGAGAGACTACATAGTACTTCAAGTGCACAATGAAGAAAGTTTGGGCAATTGCTGGCTTGAAGATCAACTGCTTTGCCAAGGTCTTAGTTCAGCCACAGATAAGCTAGTACATTCAGGAGGGAAAGAACGCAGAAGCAAAGCCCTGGTTAGAATGCTAGATTGTACACACTTCTGTTTCTCTGTAAGCATCTCAGGCTTCACTGGGCACACTTTTTCTTAAACAGTGGGGTTTTCTCTATCCCAGTTGATGAGTTGTAAGGACTTTGGCATTAAACTGAGCAGAAACAGAGAAGGTGTGTGTGCTCAGTCGTGTCCAATTCTTTGCGACCCCGTGGACTGTAGCCTGCTAGGCTCCTCTGTCCATGGAATTTCCCAGGCAAGAATACTGGAGTGGGTTGCCATGCTCTCCTCCAGGGGATCTTTCTGACCCAGGGATAGAATCTGTATCTCTCATATCTCCTGCATTGGCAGACAGTTTCTTTACCACTGAGTCAACTAGAAAGACCATCAGAGTGAGAAATGTCAAAAGGGATCATGCCAACCACTCTTTCAGGTATTACCCTGAAAGGCAGGTGTTCTGAAAACATTCCAAAAAGACGCACTTCTAAAGACAGCAAAACTAAGTAAATTTATGAAGGTCATTAGCTATGGCATTGTGAAGACCGCTTTCAAAAATGGAATGAGTTGACTTCCCTGGTGGTTTGGAGGTTAAGACTTCGTCTTAGATCCCACATGTTTCAGGACCAGGAAAGTCAAAGCATAAAGCAGAAACAATACTGTAAAAAAAACATTCAGTAAAGACTTCAAAAATCAGTTCAGTTCAATATAGTTCAGTCACTCAGTCATGTCCGACTTTTTGAGACCCTATGAACTGCAGGACACCAGCCTTCCCTGTCCATCACCAACTACCAGAGCTTTCTCAAACTCATGTCCATAACGTCATTGATTCCATCCAACCATCTCATCCTCTGTGGTCCCCTTCTCGGTTTGGTTCAGTTCGGTTCAGTCACTCAGTCGTGTCCTACTCTTTGCAACCCCATGAATTGCAGCACGCCAGGCTTCCCTGTCCATCACCAACTCCCAGAGTTCACTCAGACTCATGTTCAACGAGTCGGTGATGCCATCCAGCCATCTCATCCTCTGTCCTCCCCTTCTTCTCCTGCCCTCAATCCCTCCCAGCATCAGAGTCTTTTCCAATGAGTTAACTCTTCACATGAGGTGGCCAAAGTATTGGAGTTTCAGCTTTGGCATCAGTCCTTCCAATGAACAACCAGAACTGGTCTCCTTTAGGATGGACTGGTTGGATCTCCTTGCAGTCCAAGGGACTCTCAAGAGTCTTTTCCAACATCATAGTTCAAAAGCATCAATTATTCAGCGTTCAGCTTTCTTCACAGTCCAACTCTCACATCCATCCCCTTCTAGTCCACATTAAAAAAATCTTTGAAAAGGTATACACATTCCTAGATTTGGAATATCCCTTTAAATTGAAATAAAATTCCTAGTTGGTCTTGCTATCTGGAAGAGCAGATTCTTAGCTAACTGCTCTGGCATCTGGTTTATTATGGGTTGTGTCTCATAGTAAGGAGAAGCTCCATCTATCTGAGAAACAAGGTGCACTTAATGAAACTGTTCAGTAATAAACATGTCATTCACTCCTATTTCCACCTCTCCTAAAGACTATAGAATTGATTTTCAAATGAACACCATAGATTCAAAGAAGGACTAAATTAGTTTAATAACAGATAAGTAATCTGACCATAGCACTTGACATGAGACGGTATGAGGTATAATTATTTTCTGTATTTATTTGACCTGTCCCTGGCAGCTACTTCATCTGAGGATCTTTGGAAATCTTAATTTCAATTCCTGAGCATTTTGAATTCTCATTTCAGAAATATTCATTTCAATTTTTGATGTGCAAACACACTTTTGATTTCTGGACCTAAATATTTTTATTGTGATGATGTCATCTGAAATCTAGATGCCAAATATTTAACTCCTTCATCCATCATAGTATGCACTGATGACCCAAATTCTGAGTAATTAAGGAAGTAATTGTTCTGTTAGAATTGTTTTTGCACAAGGAACATTACAATTCAATATGTTAAATTAGAAATAACCTCCCATTGTTTTAGAGGATGAATAATATTCAAATATATACAAGCAGATCTGTAAGGGGAAATGCATTTACAAAAACTGCATTTGAACAAAGATACTGTGTGTGCAGTTGCTGTCGATTCTCTGAAATGAATCCATATTGTGAAAAGAGATCGGCAGTACTTGTTGATAATGACCATGGAAAAATTTGGCATCTGCATATTTTTCTAGTTAAAGAAATAATCCTAGAGCACTAATTTATGCTAATGATACATCATTTAGCTTCACAAAGACAGACAGCTGAGCTAAGGTCCATTTCCTATTTATGGGAAGTCATGTACAGCATTCAGTTGCAATGTGCACTGAAGTTTAAAAAAATTCAAACGAATGGAAAATACAAAGTTGCTGGCAGAAGGGCTCTTGCCCTAAATGGCAATTTGAATTTAATTACAAATGATACCTACATGAATTTTCTATCAACATTTAGAAAAACACTCAGCCTTGCTTTCCTCCTGTATAGAATTTCTAATTTGTCTTTATATTCTATTATTGCCTAAACCAAATGCCTTGGGAATTATGTGTTTATAAATCTTACTCTCCTACTAGAAAGATATTCAGGACAGTAAATATATCATATTGGTTTCTACATCCCTATATTCTAGCCCAATGTCTTTTCAGCATTATGTGGAAAAATATATACATATATATATATATATATATATATATATATATATATTTAGTTAATTGAGTCATTTTCTCTTTCCTAAAGTTTGACATAACCTCATTTTCTCAAACACCAATTCCACATTTTTTTCCTGCAGATATCAAACCACTTCAACTCATTTGCCACAAAGATAGCATTTGATCATATGTTATGCATTGTTTGTTAGCTGTTTTATCCACTACCCAATTGATTAGTTAACTTATAACTTACTAATATATTAATTCATCTAATGATCAAATATTTCAGAGTTTTTATTTTTAAGGACAAACAAAGCATGAAGTAGTAATTTTTAATTTCCAAAGATTTCTAGGCCAGCACTAAGTACACACAGTATTTGTGTAAATTTGATCAAGTTACTTAAATATCTCTTTGCTTTAGCTTCCACTATCATTAAATGGAGATGCAACAGCATACTGTATTTGTAATAAATATTAAGTGAGTTACACAGATAAGATACAGCAATAGAATAAGTATGATAAAGCTGTTCATCAATGCTATTGTATTAGCTGACCAACAAATTTATACAAACCTTCCTGAGATCACATACTTTAGAAAGGAAGAGAAAAAAATTTAACAGCATTAATCTAGGAAAGATTGTCTCTATTTACCAAAGTTCATAAGTGGGATTTTTTTTTTAATTTTATAATCATAAAATAATTTTAAAATAAAGCTGTGTAAAGAGTGGTGACCTATTTAACACAATTAGTAATATGAGTAATGAATGAACTGATGAATCAAGTTACCTTTCCTGCTTAAATATAGTAAACTGTGAATTCACTGGATTATTTTATTCTACAACAATTAGCCATTATTCTTTAAACTTTTTGAAGTGGAAAAAATGGCCAATCCAGTCTCATTTGGACGGGTTTGTCTTAAGAATGCTTACCTGAAAGTTTGTCTTAAGAATGCTTACATGAATTTCAGAACTTATACTCGTGGTGATTTTTATTTTTTATTTTTTTTACTACTTTTAAATTGTTTTTTCTAAAATAAAGCTAAATGGCAAAGTTTGAGCCTTAAAAATAAACTTAAGCCATTATTTATTAATCTAGATTTTTCAACTGGTTTATTTCTTAACTTAAAAAAAGAATCTAACTGTATTAAATTTGAGGAATATGGGACTAGAATATAGGGCTTCCCTGGAGACTCAGCTGGTAAAGAATCTGCCTGCAATGTGGGAAACCTGGGTTTGATCCCTGGGTAGGGAAGATCCCTGGAAAAGGGAAAGGCTACTCACTCCAGCATGTGCACTCATCTCACATGCTAGTAAAGTAATGCTCAAAATTTTCCAAGCCAGGCGTCAGCAATACGTGAACCGTGAACTTCCAGATGTTCAAGCTGGTTTTAGAAAAGGCAGAGGAACCAGAGATCAAATTGCAAACATCCGCTGGATCATGGAGAAAGCAAGAGAGTTCCAGAAAACATTGATTTCTGCTTTATCGACTGTGACAAAGGCTTTGATTGTGTGGATCGCAATAAACTGTGGAAAATTCTGAAAGAGATGGGAATACCAGACCACCTGACCTGCCTCTTGAGAAACCTATATGCAAGTCAGGAAGCAACAGTTAGGACTGGACATGGAACAACAGACTGGTTCCAAATAGGAAAAGGAGTACATCAAGGCTGTATATTGTCACCCTGCTTATTTAACTTCTATGCAGAGTACATCATGAGAAACGCTGGGCTGGAAGAAGCACAGGCTGGAATCAAGATTGCCGGGAGAAATATCAATCACCTCAGATATGCAGATGACACCACCCTTATGGCAGAAAGAGAAGAGGAACAAAACAGCCTCTTGTTGAAAGTGAAAGAGGAGAGTGTCTTAAGGCTCAGCATTCAGAAAGTTGGCTTAAGGCTCAACATTCAAAAAGTTGGCTTAAGGCTCAACATTCAGAAAACGAAGATCATGACATCTGTTCCCATCACTTCATGGGAAATAAATGGGGAAACAGTGTCAGACTTAATTTTTGGGGGCTCCAAAATCACTGCAGACGGTGATTGCAGCCATGAAATTAAAAGACGCTTACTCCTTGGAAGGAAAGTTATGACCAAACTAGATATTATATTAAAAAGCAAAGACATTATTTTGCCAACAAAGGTCCATCTAGTCAAGGCTATGGTTTTTCCAGTGGTCATGTACGGATGTGAGAGTTGGACTGTGAAGAAAGCTGAGCGCCGAAAAATTGATGCTTTTGAACTGTGGTGTTGGAGAAGACTCTTGAGAGTCCCTTGGACTACAAGGAGATCCAACCAGTCCATTCTAAAGGAGATCAATCCTAAGTGCTCATTGGAGGGACTGATGCTAAAGCTGAAACTCCAATACTTTGGCCATCTCATGTGAATAATTGACTCATTGGAAAAGACTCTGATGCTGGGAGGGATTGGGACAGGTGGAGAAGGGGACGACAGAGGATGAGATGACTGGATGGCATCACCAACTTGATATACATGAGTTTGAATAAACCCTGGGAGATGGTGATGGACAGGAAGGCCTGACATGCTGGATTCATGGGGTCGCAAAGAGTCTGATACGACCAAGAGACTAGATACGACTAAGAGACTAACACTTCTACTTGTAAACACTTGAATAAGACTAGAATGGAAACTAAAAGCCTGATCTCACCTCCTAGAATGGAGACCTCCTCACTTTGTTCATCCCTAGAAAATCACTTAACTTCTCTGAACCTTCATGACCCCATTTGAAAATATGATGTGTAGAAAAAATAGAAAATGTAAGCAGAGTATCTCACACATTGTTTGGTACAGTAGACGCACTGTGATGTTTATTTCTATCACTCCCAAGGCTTCTCCTTGAAGCTATGATATATCTGCTCAAAATAGAACAGTGATTTTTCATTACTTTTATTGGAAATCCTAACATTTCTTCTTCCATAGAAATGTAATAATTGATGTTATTGGCAGCCACTCTTTATTAAAATGTTATACTTAAAAATCATCCAAGATCCTTGAAAAACATCTAATTCCAAGTTCCTTTTAGTACTTTCATAATCATTGCCACAGCCCTGCAGTATAATCATGAACACTTTTCTTCAGTATCCCTATTATCCAGGAACCCTCTCCTTCCAAAAAAAAGAGTTGCATTTTAAAGTCTATTCAACTCTGAAATTCCCCTCCCCTAGTTTCCCTTCAGTGACTCCATCCTGATTCCTTGGGAATCCACATAGCAAGTATTATCTGTCTTTGAATGCCAGTCCTTAACTCTTATCATCCAGCTAGCTTATTGCCCTCTTTCACCTTTTCTTCTCTCAAAGGAAGCTTATTGCTTGCTGAGGTTTGAGGTAAGTTATTTACTCCCTAAATTTAAGATATATGCTCCTTGAAAGCAAGGCTATGATAAGCCTAAGCATATTAAAAAGCAAAGACATCACTTTGATAACAAAGGTTCATGCAGTTAAACTTTGTTTTTCCAGTAGTCATGTATGGATGTGAAAGTTGGACCATAAGGAAAGCTGAATACCAAAGAACTGAATTGCTTTCAAATTGTGGTGTTGGAAAAGATTCCCAAGATTCCTTTGGACAGCAAGAGATCAAAGCAGTCAATCCTAAAGGAAATGAACCATGAATATTCACTGGAAGGACTGATGCTGAAGCTGAAGCTCTAATACTTTGGACACCTGACGTGAAAAGTCAACTCATTGGAAAAGACCCTGATGCTGGGAAAGATTAAAGACAAAAGAAGAAGAGGGCAGCAGAGGATGAGATGGTTAGATGGCATCACTGACTCAATGGACATGAATCTGAGCAAACTCCAGGAGATAGTGAAGGACATGGAAGCCTGGGATGCTCTGGTCTATGGGATGCTTTAAGGAGTCAGACACAGCTTAGTGACTGAACAATAGTATTTACTGTGTTTGGGGACTCAATTTATTTAGCTAAAATTATGAATAATCATATCTCCTCTTCTTGGTTCTGAGGAATTAATGATAAATATCATTAAATAAATATTAGTACCTTTGTGTGTCAGGCATTAGTTGAGAAATTATGGGTTTAAAATGAACAGAATGCACAAATCTCCTGCTATTATGAACTCACTTTCTTGTGGGGTAGCCGAGAGTACACAACCTATAATGTGGTATAGAAACACATGTAAGAATTAAAGATTTTAAAATTTAAAAAAAAAAAAATAAGCAAAATAGAAAATAGGTCAGTAGGTAGGGCTAAGTACTAATAAGAGAAATAAAGTAATATGCTATTTGAAATACTGGAACTTGAGGTATTAAATTTAGACATTGTAATGAAGGGAATAAATAGCTCATGATGTGAGCCACAGTCATCTCGCAGTCTTGTTTTTGCTGACTGTATAGAGTTTCTCTATCTTTGGCTGCAAAGAATATAATCAATCTCATTTCGGTGTTGACCATGTGGTGATGTCCATGTGTGGAGTCTTCTCTTGTCTTCTTGGAAGAGAGTGTTTGTTATGACCAGTGCGTTCTCTTGGCAAAACTCTATTAGCCTTTGCCTTGCTTCATTCCATACTCCAAGGCCAATTTGCCTGTTGCCCTAGGTGTTTCTTGTCTTCCTACTTTTGCCTTCCAGTCCCCTATAATGAAAAGGACATCTTTTTGGGGTATTAGTTCTAAAAGGCCTTGTAGGTCTTCATAGAACCGTTCAACTTCAGCTTCTTCAGCATCACTGGTTGGGGTAAAGACTTGGATTACTGTGATATTGAATGGTTTGCCTTGGAAACGAACAGAGATCATTCTGTCGTTTTTGAGATTGAATCCAAATACTGCATTTCGGGCTCTTTTGTTGACCACGATGGCTACTCCATTTCTTCTGAGGGATTCCTGCCTGCAGTAGTAGATATAATGGTCATCTGAGTTAAATTCACCCATTCCAGTCCATTTTAGTTTGCTGATTTCTACAATGTAGACATTCACTCTTGCCATCTCCTGTTTAATGACTTTCAATTTGCCTTGATTCATGGACCTGACATTCCAGGTTCCTATGCAATATTGCTCTTTCCACCATCTGACCTTGCTTCTATCACCAGTCACATCCACAGCTGGGCATTGTTTTTACTTTGGCTCCATCCCTTCATTCTTTCTGGAGTTATTTCTCCACTGATTTCCAGTAGCAAAACAAGAATGGGAGCTGACTGTGGTTCAGGTTATGAGCTCGTTATTGCCAAATTCAGACTTAAATTGAAGAAAGTAGGGAAAACCAGTAGACCATTCAGGTATGATGTAAATCAATTCCCTTATGATTAAACAGTGGAAGTGAGAAGTAGATTTAAGGGACTAGATCTGACAGATAGAGTGACCGATGAACTATGGACTAAGGTTTGTGACATTGTGCAGGAGACAGGGATCAAGACCATCCCCATGGAAAAGAAATGCAAAAAAGCAAAATGGCTGTCTGGGGGGGGCGGGTGGCGGTACTTCCAAATAGCTGTGAAAAGAAGAGAAGTGAAAGGCAAAGGAGAAAAGGAAAGATATAGGCATCTGAATGCAGAGTTCCAAAGAATACCAAGAAGAGATAAGAAAACCTTCCTCAGCAATCAATGCAACGAAATAGAAGAAAACAACAGAGTGGAAAAGACTAGAGATCTCTTCAAGAAAATTAGAGATACCAAGGGAACATTTCATGCAAAGATGGGCTCGATAAGGGACAGAAATGATATGGACCTAACAGAAGCAGAAGATATTAAGAAGAGGTGGCAAGAATACACAGAACTGTACAAAAAAGATTTTCATGACCCAGATAATCACGATGGTGTGATCACTAATCTAGAGCCAGACATCTTGGAATGTGAAGTCAAGTGGACCTTAGAAAGCATCACTATGAACAAAGATAGTGGAGGTGATGGAATTCCAGTTAAGCTGTTTCAAATCCTGAAAGATGATGCTGTGAAAGTGCTGCACTCAATATGCCAGCAAATTTGGAAAACTCAGCAGTGGCCACAGGACTGGAAAAGGTCAGTTTTTATTCCAATTCCAAAGAAAGGCAATACCAAAGAATGCTCAAACTACTGCACAATTGCACTCATCTCACATGCTAGTAAAGTAACGCTCAAAATTCTCAAGGCAGGCTTCAGCAAAACGTGAACCATGAACTTCCAGATGATCAAGCTGGTTTTAGAAAAGGCAGAGGAACCAGAGATCTAATGGCCAACATCTGCTGGATTATCAGAAAAGCAAGAGAGGTCCAGAAAAACATCTATTTCTGCTTTATTGACTATGCCAAAGCCTTTGACTGCGGATCACAAGAAACTGTGGAAAATTCTGAAATAGATGGGAATACCAGATTACCTGACCTGTCTCTTGAGAAACCTATATGCAGGTCAGGAAGCAACAGTTAGAACTGGACATGGAACAACAGACTGGTTCCAAATAGGAAAAGGAGTATTTCAAGGCTGTATATCATCACCATGCTTATTTAACTTATATGCAGAGTACATCATGAGAAACACTGGGCTGGAAGAAGCACAAGCTGGAATCAAGATTGCCAGGCGAAATATCAATAACCTCAGATATGCAGGTGACACCACCCTTATGGCAGAAAGTTAAGAGGAACTAAAAAGCCTCTTGATGAAAGTGAAAGAGGAGAGTGAAAAAGTTGGCTAAAAGCTCAACATTCAGAAAATGAAGATCATGGCATCTGGTTCCATCACTTCATGGGAAATAGATGGAGAAACAGTGGAAACAGTGTCAGACTTTATTTTTGGGGGCTCCAAAATCACTGCAGATGGTGATTGCAGCCATGAAATTAAAAGACGCTTACTCCTTGGAAGAAAAGTTCTGACCAACCTAGGTAGCATATTGAAAAGCAGAGACTTTACTTTGCCTACAAATGTCCATCTAGTCAAGGTTATGGTTTTTCTAATGGTCATGTGTGGATGTGAGAGTTGGACTGTGGAGAAAGCTGAGTGCCGAAGAATTGATGCTTTTGAACTGTGGTGTTGGAGACGACTCTTGAGAATCCCTTGAACTGCAAGGGATTCTCATCCAGTCCATTCTAAAGGAGATTAGTCCTAGGTGTTCTTTGGAAGGAATGATACTAAAGCTGAAACTCCAGGACTTTGGCACCTCATGGGAAGAGTTGACTCATTGGAAAAGACTCTGATGCTGGGAGTGATTGGGGGCAGGAGGAGAAGGGAAGGACAGAGGATGAGACGGTTGGATGACATCACCAACTCGATGGACGTGAGTTTAGGTGAGCTCCGGGAGAAGGTGATGGACAGGCAATTTATGGGGTCGCAAAGAGTTGGACAGTACTGAGCGACTGAACTGAACTGAATTAAACTCCAGGGTGAAATTTGATTCTCAATCCTTTAGTCTTCTTCCTCTGAAAAATTGAACATAAAGCTACATAAAGAGTGAGATTTACCTTCAAATCATAATTTGTAAATTCAACTACTGAGTACATGCTTATTGAAATTTCATGTTCAGGAAGGAGCTAGGTAAATGATACTCAGGGAATTCTTATTTTTTCTCTTTACAATCAAATGTAATAATATTAGATAAAAAGTTGATATTTTTCTAATGGGATTACTCCTAGGTGCTCAATCACTTTAGTTGTGTCAGGCTCTTTGAGATCCTATGGACTGTAGCCAGTCACAGGGTCAACTTGATAGTTGGAATAGGAAATTATCTTTTAAGCCCTCACAGTATCTTAGAATTTCCTCTATAACTACAGTTACCACACCAGACAGTATATTTTCTTCTGACATTATTAGACTCTTAAATAAATAAAAGATACTTCGATTGCCATTTCAAGATGTTTTGACTGAAGCGACTTCACATATTTTGATTGATAATAACAGAAACTGATTTTGAAGTATTGTATTAAAAAAAAAAAAAGAATACTTACTGGATTTCAAAGATTTTAAGAACTCCAGAGGTCTCTGCATGGATCTGGTGTTCATTTTTTTTTAAAATTTATTCTTTTATTGAAGGATAATTGCTTTAAAGAATTTTGTTGTTTTCTGTCAAACCTCAACATGAATCAGCCATAGATATACATATATTCTTCCCTTTTGAACCTCCCACCTATCTTCCTCCCCAATCCATCCCCTAGGTTGATATAGAGTCCCTGTTTGAGTTTTCTGAGCCATACAGCAAATTCCCATTTGCTATCTATTTTACATATGGTAATGTATGTTTCCAAATTACTCGTTCCATACATCTCACCTTCTTCTCCCCATTCCCCATGTCCATAGGTTGATTCTCTGTCTATTTCTCCATTGCTGCCCTGTAAATTAATTCTTCAGCCTCATTTTTCTAGAGTCTGTACATGCTTGTTAGAGTATGATATTCATCTTTCTCTTTCTGACTCACTTCACTCTGTATAATAGGTTCTAGGTTCATCCACTTCATCAGAACTGACTTAAATGCATTCATTTATGGCTGAGTAATATACCACTGGGAGAGACAGCAAGGGGATATTTCATGCAAAGATGGGCCAAATAAAGGACAGAAATGGAATGGACCTAACAAAAGCAGAAGATATGAAGAAGAGGTGGCAAGAATACACTGATGAACTACACAAAAAGATCTTCATGACCCAGCTAACCATGACAATGTGACCACTCACCTAGAGCCAGACATTCTAGAATGCAAAATCAAGTGGGCCTTAGGAAGCATCGTTATAAACAAAGCTAGTGGAGGTGATGGAATTCCAGTTGAGCTGTTTCAAATAATAAAAGATGATGCTGTGAACGTGCTGCCCTCAATATCTCAGCAAACTTGGAAAACTCAGCAGTGGCCACAGGACTGGAAAAGGTCAGTTTTCATTTCAATCCCAAAGGAAGGCAATGCCAAAGAATGTTCAAACTACTGCACAATTACACTCATCTCACACACTAGCAAAGTAATGCTCAAAATTCTCCAAGCCAGGCTTCAACAATGTGTGAACCATGAACTTCCAAAGTTCAAATCCAGTTCAAGCTTCATTTAGAAAGGACAGAGGAACAGAGATCAAATTGAGAACATCCGTTGGAGCATCAGAAAAGCAGGAGAGTTCCAGAAAAACATCTACTTCTGCTTTATTGACTATGCCAAAGCCTCTGTGTGGATCACTACAAACTGTGGAAATTTCTTAAGAGATGGGAATAACAGTCCACCTCATCTACCTCCTGAGAAATCTGTATGCAGGTCAAGAAGCAACAGTTAGAACTGGACATGGAACAACAGACTGGTTGCAGATCTGGAAAGGAGTATGTCAAGGCTGTATATTGTCACCCTGCTTATTTAACTTATATGCATCATGAGAAATGCTATGCTAGATGAAGCATAAGCTGGAATCAAGAATACAAGAAGAAATATCAATAACCTCAGATATGCAGATGACATCACCCTTATGGCAGAGAGTGAAGAAGAACTAAAGAGCCTCTTTTATTTTTTTTCATTTTTTAAAAATTTTTTAAATTTTGAAATCTTTAATTCTTACATGCGTTCCCAAACCTGAACCCCCCTCCCACCTCCCTCCCCATAACATCTCTCTGGGTCATCCCCATGCACCAGCCCCAAGCATGCTGTATCCTGCATCAGACATAGACCAGCGATTCAATTCTTACATGATGGTATACATGTTAGAATGCCATTCTCCCAAATCATCCCACCCTCTCCCTCTCCCTCTGAGTCCAAAAGTCCATTATACACATCTGTGTCTTTTTTCCTGTCTTGCATACAGGGTCGTCATTGCCATCTTTCTAAATTCCATAGATATGTGTTAGTATACTGTATTGGTGTTTTTCTTTCTGGCTTACTTCACTCTGTATGATCGGCTCCAGTTTCATCCATCTCATCAGAACTGATTCAAATGAATTCTTTTTAACGGCTGAGTAATACTCCATTGTGTATATGTACCACAGCTTTCTTATCCATTCATCTGCCGATGGACGTCTAGGTTGTTTCCATGTCCTGGCTATTATAAACAGTGCTGCGATGAACATTGGGGTACATCTGTCTCCTTCAATTCTGGTTTCCTCGGTGTGTATGCCCAGCAGTGGGATTGCTGGGTCATTCAGTAGTTCTATTTGCAATTTTTTAAGGAATCTCCACACTGTTCTCCATAGTGGCTGTACTAGTTTGCATTCCCACCAACAGTGTAAGAGGGGTCCCTTTTCTCCACACCCTCTCCAGCATTTATTGCTTGCAGATTTTTGGATCGCAGCCATTCTGACTGGTGTGAAGTGGACTGGAAAGGGGCAATTGCAGACCTGGAGAGACTTTACTTACCTAACTGCAAGCAGGCTTCTTTGCTAAGACTTCTGGGGGTGCTGGACAGTCACAATCTTCCTCACGGGGGGCACCAGCGGTCCACCCAGAAAGCTGAGCAGCAGCGGCAGAAAAGGTGACAAGCCGCGGCGATCATGCTCGCCAAACTCCTGAGCTACTAGGACCTGGGAAGGGCACAAAGCGCAGTCCCAGCCGAATCTGTGCCTCTGAGGGCTACCTGAGGGCCGAATCTGAGTGGCTTGGACTGGGGAAGTGCACGCAGCCTAGGGCCGGCCCCAGACGGTTCCTGGCTGAGCATCGTAGAGCTGGAGTGGTTTGTGCCCTGCGAGAAGGGACAGGTCAAGCAGGGCTGAGACACTGTGTGCACACGACAGTGCTATTTGTTTGCAGCATCCCTCCCCACAGCGCGACTGAACTAGTGAGCCTAAAAAACCAGCAAACAGAAGAAGTTAAACAGAGGGAACCACCTTGGAAGTGATACCACACGGCCCACAACATCAGAGAAGGGCTAGATATATTTTTACTATTTTTAAAATCATTCCTTTGTTTGTTTGTTTGTTTTTTGTTTGTTTTTTCTTTTTTTTCTAATTTTTTTAATTGTTAAGTCTTCTATTTCTCTTCTAATTTTTATTTCTATAACCTACTATTACTATTTTTAAAAAAAAAGACTTTTTTTTTTTTTTTAAGGCAAACACCATATATAGTCTTTGGATGGTTGTTGGTGGTTTTTTGTTTGTTTGTTTGTTTTTGTTGTTGTTTTTTTGGTTTGTTTTAATAATTCTTGTGTGTTTTTTTTCTTTTCTTTCTTCCTTTTTCCTTCTGCTTTTCTTTAATATTGTATCTTTGAAAATCCAACCTCTACTCTAGATTTTTAATCTTTGCTCTTAGGTTTTTGTTGTCAATTTTGAACATTTAAAGAGCCTCTTGATGAAAGTGAAAGATGAGAGTGAAAATGTTGGCCTGTAACTCAACACTCAGAAAACTAAGGTCATGGCATCGGGTCCCATCACTTCATGTCAAATAGATGGGGAAACAATGGAAACAGTGAGAGACTTAATTTTCTTGTGTTCCAAAATCACTGCAGTTGTGACTGTAGCCATGAAGTTAAAAGACACTTGCTCCTTGGAAGAAAAGCTATGACCAACCTGGGCAGCATATTAAAAAGCAGATGCATTACTTTGCCAACAAATGTCCATCTAGTCAAAGCTATGATTTTTCCAGTAGTCATTTATGGATGTGAACACTGGACTATAAGAAAGCTGAGTGCCTAGTGCCTAAGAATTGATGCTGTTGAATTGTGGTGTTGGAGAAGACTCTTGAGAGTCCCTTGGACTGCAAGGAGATTAAATCAGTCCATCCTAAAGGAAACCAGTCCTGAATATTCATTGGAAGGACTGATGCTGAAGCTGAAGCTCCAATACTTCACCACATGATATGAAGAGCTGACTCATTAGAAAAGAGCCTGATGCTGGGAAAGATTGAAGGGAGGAGGAGAAGGGGATAGCAGAGGATGAGATGGTTGGATGGCATCACTGACTCAATGGTCATGAGGTTGAGTAAGTTCTGGGTGTTGGTGATGGACAGGGAAGCCTGGCATGCTGCATTCATGGGGTTGCAAAGAGTCAGACACTACTGAGCAACTGAACCAAACTGAACTGAACTGCTTGGGGTTGATTTTGTAGATCTTTTTTCTTCTCTTTTATTTTTTGACTGTATAAGTCCATTTAACATTTGTTGTAAAGCTGGTTTGGTGGTACTGAATTCTCTTAACTTTTGCTTGTCTGAAAAGCTTTCTATTTCTCCATCAATTTTGAATGAGATCCTTCCCATGTAAAGTACTCTTGGTTGTAGATTTTTCCTTTTCAGTACTTTAAATATATCCTGCCATTTCCTTCTGACCTGCAGAGTTTCTGCTGAAAGATCAGCTGTTAAGCATATGGGTTTTCCCTTGATTATTGCTTCCTGCTTCTCCCTTGAGGCTTCTAATATGCTTTATTTGTTTTTAAGTCTTTGTTAATTTGATTAGTATGTGTCTTGTTTCTCCTTGGGTTTATCCTGTATGGGACTCTTTGTGCCTCTTGGACTTGATTGATTGTTTCCTTTTCCATGTTGGGGAAATTTTCAACGATAATTGCTTTGAAAATTTTCTTATACCTTTATTTTTTCTCTTCTTCTTCTGGGAATTTGAGTGTTGGTGCATTTGATATTGCCCCAGAAGTCTCTGAGACTATCTTCAGTTCTTTTCATTCTCTTTACTTTATTCTGCTCTTCAGAAGTTTTTCCACCATTTTATATTCCAGCTCACTGATTCATTCTCATGCTTCAGATATTCTGCTATTGATTCCTTCTGGAGTATTTTTTAACTTCAGTAATTGTGTTGTTTGTGTCTGCATGTTTATTCTTTAATTCTTCTAGGTCTTTGTTAATTGATTCTTGCATTTTCTCCATTTTGTTTTCAAGGTTCCTGATCATCTTTACTATCATTATTCTGAATTCTTTTTCAGGTAGTTTGCCTATTTCCTCTTCATTTATTTGGACTTCCGTGTTTCTAGTTTGTTCCTTTGTGTGGTATTTCTCTATCTTTTCATTGTTATTATTATTACTATTTTTTGCTTATTGTGTTTTAGGTCTCTTTTTCCCAGGCTTCAAGGTTGAATTATATTTCTTCCTTTTGGTTACTGCTCTCATATGTTTGGCCCAGTGGTTTGTGTAAGCTTCGTATAGGGTGAGATTTGTGGTGAGTTTTTGTTTGTTTGTTTTTCCTCTGATGGGCAAGGCTGAGTGAGGTGGTATTCCTGTCTGCTGAAGACTGCATCTGTATATTTGTCTTGTTTGTTGCTTAGATGAGGCATCCTGCACAGGATGCTACTGGTGGCTGAGTGATGCTAGATCTTGTATTTAAGTGGTTTCCTTTGTGTGAGTTCTCACTATTTGATACTCCCTAGGGTTAGTTTTCTAATAGTCTAGGGTCTTGGAGTCAGTGCTCCCATTCCAAAAGGTCAGGGCTTGATTTCTGGTCAGGGACTAAGATTCCTCAAGTGGTTTGTTATTAAGTGGCATTAAGTGAGATTAAAACAAATATTCCAAAACAAAAAACCAAAGATGAACCTCAGACAAATGGCAGTATAAAATCAGGCAAATAAAATTAAAATAATGAAATATACATACATACATATACACCCATGAGCAAAGTCAAACAGTCCAATAAAAATAAAGTACAATAGATTTACCTGTGAACAAAGGAAATAAAAAAATTATATTTACCAGTTAAGAACAAAACTAACTAAAGCACAAACTGGAGAACAAAACTAAAGCAAGGTACGAAGTGAGGAACAAAGCAATGAAAACAAAACTAACAAATATGTTGAGAGGAAAGAAAAGAAAGAAAGAATAGATATGCAAAGTTAAATAGAGGTAGATGAACAAGATTTATATACATTAAAGATTAACCACAAGGGGAAAAGACCAGTAGGAAAGGCAAACAAAGGAATAAGTGTAGAGAAAATATAATAGGTTAAAAAAAATAAAAGTTAAAATTAAAAAAACAGAGAGAGAGGAAAAAAAAAAAGGAAGCACCCCAGAACTGTAAAAGTCCAATGTAGAGGCAGAGGTTTATAACAACAACAGAAAGTGTGACGGAATATAAACATATACATATACACCCATAAGCAAAATCAAAACATTCCAACAAAAAATGAAGTACAATAGATTGAACTGGCAAACAAAGGAAACAAAAAATTGTTTGTACCAGAGCAAAACTAATTAAAGTACAAACTGGAAAACAAAACTAAAGCAAGGTGCCAATCAATGAAAATAAAACTAACAAATATGTTGAGAGGAAAGGAAAGAAAGTAAGAAGAGATATGCAAAGTTAAGTAGAGGTAGATAAAGAAGATTTATATATATTAAAGATTAACTGCAAGGGGAAAGGAACAGTAGGCAACACAAACAAAGGAATAAACACAGAAAATATATATCAATAGGTTTAAAAAGTAAAAAATTTAAAAAGAGAGAGAGAGAGAGAAAAAAAAAAGAAAAACTCCTTAGAACTGCAAAAGCCTGATGGAGAGGCAGAGGTTTATAATAACAATAAAAGATATGACTGAGAAAGAAAAAAGAAAAGAAAAATTAAAAGCTCAAAAAGTTAATTAGATTTCATAATGCCAATAAAATTGACAACTAAAACAGAGTGGTTGGGGGAAGGAAAAGAAAAGAAAAAACAATCCAAAAGAATCTACAGAACAAGTCAAACCGTAAGAATAATAGATATTTTTCTTCAGTCACTGCTGTCAGAGCCCTCTCCCTGGGAGTCACAGTCCACCTCACCTCCCTAGGATGCCCTCTAACACTATCCTGATCTCTGGACTTGGGCACAGCTCAGATTCTAATCTGGTCCTACTCCTCTATGTTCTTGCCTCCAATGTCCATAGCTATCAGAACTAGTTCATTTTCTTTTGTGGGAGCTCTCAGCAGGCTTTTATATATTCCATAGGCACAGAGTCTGCTTAGTTGATCGTGTGGATTTAATCTGCAGCTTGTGTAGCTGGTGGGAAGGTTTGGGGTCTTTTTCCTTAGCCACACTGCCCCTGGATTTCAATTGTGGTTTTATTTTCACCTCTGCATGTGGGTCGTCCACTGGGGTTTGCTGCTGAGACTGCCCTGGAGGACTTGGGTTTGCCCCTGAGAGGATCAGATGTGGAGGTGGTGCAGCTGCTTGGGTCACAGGGCTTCTGGGAGCACCAGGTACTCAGGGGAGTTGGCATCTAGGGCAGCAGGAAAAATAGTGCTCTAGAAGGGTATGACAACCAGTATTGGCCAAATACAATTCAGTATTTTTGCCTGAAGAACCCCATTCCCTGACAGAGTAGGCTGGCAGGCCACAGTCTACAGGGTAACAAAGAGTTGGACATGACTGAAGTGACATTGTGCTCACAAGCACAAGACATTTTTGCCTGTGGCAGCTCTGCCCCAGTGAGAGTTGAGCGTGAAAATTGCACAGCTGCTTGACTTGAGGGGACCCTGGCAGCAGCAAATGTGCAGGGATCAGACTGCCTCCACAGCAGGAGTTATGGCCCTAACAGTCTTTTTTCAAGCCTCTTGTTGCTAGCGATCAGAAGGCCTCTTTGGCCAGTCTTTCTCCATAGCTCTGCCCATTCAGGCATTTAGAGGGCTTCTTTTCCTGGGGTCCTTCTCTGTTGTTTGGTGCATCAGGCACTTAGAGGGCTCCCCCTGATTGGGGTCCTACTCTGCAAATTGGAGCATTAGGCACTTTTAAGAGGCACCCTTGGTGGGGTCCTACTCTGTAGTTCTTCATCAGGTGTTTGATGGGCCGGCCTCTCTGTTGTTCATCTACTAATGCTGGTGTGTTGGGGGAGAGAGGCTATGGTGGTGGCTCTACCCGCTAGGCATGACTCAGCAGTATCGACTTGCTTTCATGGCTGCCTGGCTTTCCCCCACAGGCATTTCTCACTACAGTCTCCTCCCTCACATCCCCTCGATCCCTCTCAACACAGTCAACAACAGCCCTCTCCCTGGGATTGCCCCACAATCCCTAAACTCCAGCTCTCAGCCGCCGCGCCATCCGGGGTATGTATGGCTGCGGCAAGGACTGTCTGTTTCTCATTCTATTTAGGCTGCCACAGATAGGCTGTTTCACTCTCAGCTTTGAATGTTTCTCCTCTGACTCAGACAATTGCCCTGATGTGGGGATCGATTGGACCCCTGCTTCGGTTCCCCCACCCACCAACGGCAGGCCCCATCCTAATAACACTCTTGTTTTTCCCCCAGTTTCTTCATCCTACCGAGTTTTGCATGGTTCTATATATTATTTTCCACTAGTCAGGTACTCCTGTTTGCTCTCAGCTGGTATTCTGCATGCACTTCTGTGTCTGAAGGTGTATTCCTGATGTATCCATGGAGAGAGGCGTACTCCACATCCACTTACTCCTCCACCATCGTGTTCTCTTCTCTGTTGTTTGTCTTCACATGTCTCTTTCATATATCTCATTCCTGATATGCTGGAATATGTGACTATTACTGACACCAAAGCCACTCTCCACATAGCTGTCACTACTGAAAAAAGCTTCACTTTCTGACTTTGGTTCCACTTTGAAAATCCCAGAGCAATCTATTGGGTCAGAAAATCAGATGTCTACCTCTCTGCCAACAGTATTGCCAGTGAGGTTTGAATCATATAAAAAACACATGGCTGTTGGGGGTTCTAAACTATGAATTTAAAATAGTAGCTGGCACATAGCATACACTTAATATAGAAAAGAATTATCACACTGATACTATCCGGAGCTTAAACAATGAAGAAAAAATGTTCCCATTTCAGACCCATTGAATAGTTCCCAGTTGGTGCAAACATTGGCTCCTCTCTCCTTCATAGGATCCTTAACAGCAATCAACTTTCCCAGACTTCAGCTCCTTGAACTTTTCATCTGTATAAAGAAAGTTTTGTCTTTGTGGGCTAAAGGTCCACTCTCTGATTAATAGCCCAAAGCTTTCTGCTGGGTTAATACTACAACTATTAAACTTTTTTTCTGATATTTTTCTCCATAGCCAAAAAAGAGCTTAAGGAATTAAAGCCCAACTTGGATATATAACTACAGGGCAAAAATCTAATTCTTGTCATAATATTCATGAATGGTTATTAAGAACTTGAAATGTTTTGGTCTATATCATCATGGCTATGAAATTAAAATTTACTTTCCATTATTATAAAAACACCATGAATAAAAGACAAAGTTTGTAATAATAACAGGTTTCACCTTTTTTACCTTGCACTCAACTTGTCGTGTTTTCTTTTTCTTGTTGTTGAACTTCTGTGCTTTCTGTACTTTTCCTACATAAGTCAAAGAAATAATGGTAAAACAACACATATCTTCTCCTGTTTTAATGTGTATATAAACATAATGCCAAGTCTTTTGTGTTAAAAGACATTTTTCCCCACCCTTAAGCAGCAGTGGTACTAAATCTTCTTTAAGGGATCTAAGAGGAGGCATGTGGAGAGACCAGGATTTGGGGAATTTGTCTTGACAGTCTATTGATGCAACAAGCATATTGTTGTACTTTAGAGTATGTGTCTTGAGAGTCCCCTGGATTGCAAGGAGATCAAACCAGTCCATCCTAAAGGAAATCAGTCCTGAATATTCACTGGAAGGACTGATGCTGAAGCTGAAGCTCTGATACTTTGGCCACCTGATTCAAAGAACTGACTCATTAGAAAAAACCCTGATGCTAGGAAAGACTGAAGATGGAAAGAAAAGGGAATGACAGAGAATGAGATGATTGGATGGAATCACCGACGTGATGGACATGAGTTTGAGCAAGCTTTGGGAGTTGGTGAAGGACAGGGAAGCCTGGTGAGCTGCTGTTCATGGCATCAAAAGGATTCAGACACAATTGAGCAACTGATCTGATTTGAATTAAGAGTAGTCACTCAGTCATGCCTTACTCTTTATGATCCCATGGACTGTAGCCTGCCAGGCTCCTCTGTCCATTGGATTCTCCAGGCAAGAATACTAGAGTGCGTTGCCATTTCCTACTCCAGGGGATCTTCCTCACCCAGGAATCACACCTGGGTCTCCTGCATTGCAGGGAGTTTCTTTATTATCTGAGTCACCAGGGAAGCCTATTTATATATCAAACGTATTGTTGCACCTTAGACTGTGAATTGCTATCCTGTTCTTAGTTGCTCAGTCATGTCCTACTTTTTGTGACCCCATGAACTGTAGCCCACCAGGCTCCTTTGTCCAGGGGGATTCTCCAGGCAAGAATACTGAGGTGAGTTTTCATGCCTTCCTCCAGGGGATCTTCCCAACCCAGGGATTGAACCTAGGCCTCCCACATTGCAGGCAGGTTCTTTACCATCTCAGCCACTAGGGTGTCCCAAGAATACTGGAGTTGGTAGGCTATTCCTTTTCCAGGGGATCTTCTGAACCCAGGAATCAAACCAGGGTCTCCTATATTGCAGGTGGGTTCTTCACCAGCTTAACTACCAGGGAAGCCCTTAGAGTATGAGTTACAGATTAAAGAAAAAATCAAAGTATTCAAATTATTTCTCTGTGAACTCTACTTATAAATAATAAATTTCTAGTTCTCCCTTTCAGACTATAAATATACCAAAGGACTTTCTGGATGGGCTAAAGGATATTTGAGGGTCATGGTTAAAGCCCCAGAACCTTCCTCAGAACTGCCATGGTCTTCATATACCCCTGAAGCTATTGTTTCATATTTCTGGACTCCGTCCCAACAAAACTTCTAAAAAGAGTTGCGCTCTCTCCAATCCTTATTTCTCTCCCATTTTGTAACAAAGTTGTCTTTTCCAGTTAAAGCATTATATTATCTTATCAGTTTCATTAAACAGTTGAACTTAGATATAGACCTTGAAGCAGAGACAAAATTTATCTTGGAAAAAAAGTGGGAGAAGACTTCCAGAGAGTGCTTTTCATGAATTCATACACATGGACTCTGGATGCCTCTGACAAGGATCAAGAACAAGGTAGATTTTGGTGTGATATGAATTAGTTCATTAACTCAATATATATTAACATGTGTATACATATCATGATCAGATACTGTAAATAAAACAGCAGATTAGACATTTCACTGCTGTCACAAAGTTCAGAGATGGAGATGGCCCCTGGGGTGTGGGTCCAATAGACATCAAAATACAGGTTAATTCATTATTGTCAGTGAAGAGTTTTCAAAGACATACAAAGGAGTTTTAAGTTTTATCTTATCTCTCCTAACAACTTTTTTGACACTAGTCATATTTCAGGCACTATTCTGACAACTTTACATTTATTCACGGTTTAATAATTTTGGGAACAGCCTTACGATATAGAGAGACTTTAGTTATCTCCATTTTACTTGTGGAGAGGCATGTGGTATTTATTTCACTCTGCTAAGGATTCAAAGCTAGTAAGAGGTAGAGTCAGGATTTGAGCCCAGATAGTCTGGCTTCAGAGTCTGAAGTCTTTCTATTTATTATTACAAATATGTGACTAAAGTAAGGCTGTTTATATATGAAAAGTAAAACATGGTTTAAAGATGCTGGGAAACCCACTGGAAGATACAGTATTATGTATGAGAGCCTAGGCTAGACTCCACAAGACCGCAGACTCACTCCCCCTGCTCTGTGTAGAGTGTGAATCGCATGGTAACATACAGAAAGGTCTGGAGGATACTTGGGATACTTGGCAGAATTAAGAGAATCATGTTTACATTATGAGAGGTGATGATGCTGTTTCCTTTTGCACTGGTCAGGCCTGGAGAGAGAAGAGAGAGGGTTAACTTTTGTTTGTCTCTGTCTTCAAATACGTCATCCTGGGCCTGAAGGTCATGTATTCAAAGGTAAAAGTTGTTTGTTGTTGCTCCAAGTGAGTTTTTTGGGCAAAAAGACATTGATGGATGAGGATAGTTCAGCTATCTCTTATGTTCTTTGACTATGCATAGTGTATGAAGTTGTATAGTCACAGAATATCTTACCATGGGCTGCCTTAGGGAGACTGGCTTTACCTCCCCCAGGACTTGATCTATCATGAAAAGCATTCATGGCTAGGGGATATCAGTAAAACAGACTCAGAATTGATTTCTCACTAGATGGCATCTTAAGGTGAGGTCACACATAGAAATTAGACCAATTCTGTTCCATTCTCAGCAGAGTTTCCCTTGAGCTTGATACAGAAACAACTGTCTCAGAACTATTACTATAACTATTACTGGATGGAAACGGTTGTGTACATAATCACACCCTACACAGTCCTGGCCTAAACACACCCTAGTCTCTCTCCTCACCATCCTGTCTATAGGGTACACCCATTCCAGATGAAAGACTGTACTCATTTGGGGCTCTTTTCCTTCCCAGCAAAACCCTGAAATACTACCACTTATTCAGGTTGGCCCAGAAGGAAGAATTTTCAAGAATAAACTAGTTAATCATTGGATGAGAACAAAATACCATCTTTATTATTGACACATCACAGTTTGGAGGATGCAGTTCCTGGTGGGTACACTCCCTGGTATTGACCCTTTCCCCAAATTGGAATACTGTTCATGGGGTTCTCAAGGCAAGAACGCTGGAGTGGTTTGCCCTTCCCTCCTTTGGTGGACCTCCTTTTGTCAGAACTCTCCACTATGACCCGTCCATCTTGGGTGGCCCCGCATGGCATGGCTCATAGCTTCATTGAATTATGCAAGCCCTTTTGACATGACAAGGTAGCTGTGATGCTGGGAAAGATGGATGCCAGGAAGAGAAGGGGGTGACAGAGGATAAGATGGTTGTATAGCATCACTGACTCAATGGACCTGAGTTTGTGCAGACTCTGGGAGATGGTGAAAGACAGGGAGGCCTGGTGTGCTACAGTCCACGGAGTTGCAAAGAGTCGGACACGCCTTAGTGACTGAATGACAACCAAGTTAAAAAGAATTAGTCTTCCGTGGACAGGTATCACTAGACCCCTGCAAACCTCCACTCCTGGGGAGGAAAAAAAAAAAAAACAACTGTGTGACCTATGACAAAAAGGATCAGAAGAGACCTTATACACTTCCAGAAGGAAAAGGAGGAGTTGTGTCAAGAAGGTACAGTTTTTTTATTTCCCAAATTACTTCAAGATTAGTCATTAATTTCTCCACAATGTAGTGAGTAATGAAACAGAGAAAAGCTAGGAGTGTTTGACTAATTAATCTTGCTCCACAAGGAAGGAACCTTGAGAAACAGGGGGAAAGAATTCCCCTTCTGCCTTCCCCTACATTTTGCTCTCTTAGTGCTGTTTTCCCTGACCAGGAAGAAGAGCAAAAGTTTAACAAGCCTGTTCTTCCCTGACCTGTGTGGGCCCTCCCCCAATGTCAATGCTTCGTTTTGAAGTAACCTTCAGGAGCACTGTGATCAAGGCTGACTACCCTGAAATCTCCTGCCCAAAGGCTCCAAAATGGGTGAGAAGAGCTCATTACTTAAAATAAAAACAAGGTTGAAAATTTAATCTCTATTTGATTTTCCAATCTACATTTTCCCCAAAAAACATTGCTTAGCATAGTCTGTTATGAGGTCTGTGTTGAGCATGATTGATGACATAAGTATACTCCAATAAGAAAATGTCAAAAAAAGGTGGCACACATTTGAATATAAATACTGTTACTATTACTTGGGAAATATTAAAATAGGGATATTAAATTCTTTGTAAGTTAAAGTCCAAATATATTAAAGTTTCATAGAATTAAGGTTCCAAGTCAATTTTTCTTATGATCATGATTTAAAATTTCAAAGAATATAAAGTACTTCTCAACTTTTAGTCCGTTCAGCCTCAGCTGAAAGAGTTCTTGGCATATTGGTAGGGACAGTGTTCTTTTAACTTGAAGACTAGTTCCTTTCTCGCTAGAAGGAAAATATTTCCTCTATGGCCTCAGACTTGTATTTGTTCAACATTGAGTCACTGATATTCCTCATTATCTTAAAGATTCCCAGGAGTTATGAAAAACAAAATTATCACAGCACTGGCATCATATCTCAGAAGTGGAAAAAGCAAATCAATCCTTGCTCCTAAAAGAGTTTTCTCAGAAAAAGAAAATTACTTCCAAGGCAGTTTTTGGGTGTGTTGCCAAAGACCACAGCAGAGCCATTATCCTGAAAGAATATGGCAGTCTCAGTTGGGTCTTACTGGGATACCAGGTGGTTTATATCAATTTTCTGATATCTAAGACTTGGAATTAAAACTCAATTGGGAAAGTCTCTCAGCAAGAGGTTAATTTTGGCACTATTTAGCACAGCAATGGGGCTTCTCTGGTGGCTCAAAGAGTAAACAGTCTGCCTACAATGCAGGAGATGTGGGTTCGATCCCTGGGGATGGGATCCCCTGAATAAGGAAATGGCTACCCACTCCAGTATTCTAGCCTGGGAAATCCCATGGAAAGAGGAGCCTGGCAGGCTACAGTTGATAGAGTTGCAAAAAGTTGAACAGGACTCAGTGATTAGACAACAACAATGCATTCTCCTTCCTAGAGCTGATGTTAACAATTTACAGCCAGCCAGAAGGTTCTTTGTGCTCTGTAATGTTCACAATTTACCCCATTTCAGACCAAATACAGGACATATTCTTTACATACTGATGTCGGAAAGTTCCGTAATGACAATCTGCTCTTTCTAATCAACTCTTGCCTCTGCTTCCCCTTCATAACAAAGCTTCTGAGGACAGCCCTTAAAAACCATGGTCTCTGCTCTTCACACATATAAACCAAACATAGGACAAGACTGAGATGTGTTCAGCTGCATACGGAAGGAGTCCACACATTTGTTGAGGTTTGGGAAGACTCTTGCACGTGGGCCATTCTAGCCACTCCCCTGTGACAGTGGCAGCGACCAGCTAAAATCACAATACGGCAAAGGTTCAGCATCCTATACCCAAGCCACGCATTCATGAAGCTAATTCTGCAACTGAAAAATCAGCTGTTGTGCACTACAGGTTGCAAATCACTAGGATTTAAAAGAAAAGTCAACATGGTCTTGCTTAGGAAATTACTAACAAAGCTTACAGCCATCTGTTCAAACCATACCCAAAGCCCAAATCATTTCATGTGTAATTTGTTCTACAAAATTTTACACCTTGCTCATTTCTCAAGGCCCATAGCTCCCACATTAGATTTACTTGGAAGGAACTAAATAAACAATACTCTTCTTTGCTGTGACCTGGGTCACAAACTAACTGAGAAATAAACAGCAAAAGGAGCCAAAACATTCCCTTCAATAATAGTAAAGGTTTATGTGTATGATCAACTGGACTTCCTAACACTGAACATCAAAATTAGCCATACTTAACGGCTTCCCAGGTGCCACAGTGGTAAAGCACCCACCTGCCAATGTAGGAGAAGCAACAGGTGAGGGTTCATTCCCTGGGTCAGGAAGATTTCCTGGGCTAGGAAATGGCAACCCACTCCAGGATTTCTGCCTGGAAAATTTCATGGACAAAGGAGTCTGCAGGGCTACAATACACAGAGTCACAAAGAATTGGACATGACTAAGCAACTGAGCATGGCACGCACTGGTCACCCTACAAGGAAGCAGACTCTGTACAGATTAGGCATGGAGGAACAAGCAAACAGAAAAAAATGTGTTTGAGGAACAGCTCCTCCTCAAGATGATAAGGAGAGAAACTAAGCCTACCAGGCCAAGTTGCAGAGAGAAAAGTTATTTCCCCAGCCCAAGGATAAGGAGAGATGAAGACATGCATCTGAGAACATTTGCACAGGCTGTGTGTGCCCAATTATTCCACTGGGCCTGTTGAAAGAGAATACAATGTGAATAGTGTCCCTAGATTTGTTCAGTGCACGAGATGGACAATTATGTTCAGCACACTGGTAACGAGGCAGAAAGAAGCCAGGGCATTATGTTAATTCAGGGTTTTCTTCTAAAGCAAGAAAATATCAAGAACAGGGAAGAAAAGTTTTTGTCAGAATGAAGTGCCTAAGAAGTCCCTGAATATGAAATTCTCATTCTTGGTTCATTACACAAACCCTTTCTTTATTTCTTCTTATATGACTGCTTAAGACAAAAGAATGTTGATTCACTTCTACTTAGTTTCCTAGTTAACTTGTGATTTTTTCTTATTGTGTTCTCATTATCATGAGGATATTGAATTTTAGCCAAAACAGCTCAGTTTGACTATTTGGTTGAGCTTCAACTATGTTGTCTCCTTATTCTTATCATAAATGGAATGCAGTATTAAGCTATCCCTGCCCACTACTTTTATTTTCCTTATGAATGCCTATTAATCTGTGTTCTCCTAAGTTGCCAACTTAACTGACGATCTAACAAATATTATCAGTACATTTTCAATCCCCAGCAATTTTTCTTCTGATTTCCTCTCTATATATTTATTTTACTCTTTCCCTCTTAATAATAGATATATAGAGATACCATATATCACAATAGTATGTCGATAGTAATCAATAATTGGTAGTAGTTATATCGTCCAGTTATTCAGTGATTTTAAATTCTGTGTATTAATGTGCAATATTATAATTTTAAATTTTTAACAAAGCCTTGTAAATTGGGATTATAAACTCTCTTTAAAGACGGAGAAAAACTTTCTCAGAGAAAATAAGTAGTAAAATAAGTACCTAGAGTCCATGAAGCATAACAAGCACTGTAGGTCTAAAGCACATATTCCTTCCACTTCATAGTGCTGAATGTTATGACGGAAATCCAGGGTATTATTTATGTCAATTGTAGCAACTTATACAAGGAAGTTGAAGCCAATTACATGAAGATCAAAGTTTTTTTAAACTCCGGGATTTGGTGATGGACAGGGAGGCCTGGCATGCTGCAGTACATGGGGTCACAAAGAGTTGGACATGACTGAGCAACTGAACTGAACTAAACTGAACAAGATTTTTTTAAGAGGTCTTAGTCACTCAGTCGTGTCCTACTCTTTGCAACCCCATGAACTGTAGCCCATCAGGCTCCTCTGTCCATGGAATTCTACAGGCAAGAATATTGTAATGAGATGTCATTCCCTTTTCCAGGGCATTTTCCAAACCCAGGGATAGAACCCAAGTCTCCTGCATTGCAGGCCAATTTTTTTTTTTTTTTTTTTTTTTTTACCATCTAAGCTACCAGGGAAGCCCCATATAAAGATCAAATATATGCTTGATATGTAACATGTGTTCACTGGCAAACCAGATAATGTAGAAACTAATTGCTGAAAATATAGAGAGAAGGACCTGCATTTGTGACCTCTGGTAGAAACTACTGGAATTTGGTAGAGAATGACTTAAAAAAAATGTTCTGATTTACTGCTGTCATTAAAGTTCTCTTGTGTCCATTCATCCATTCAAAGTTTAGACTCCTGGTAAGCATCAGGAATCTTTACTGGGTCCTGAAGATACACCAGTGATGTAATAAAGAGCTCAGAATCTAGGTGAAACCTAGAATGATACAGTTACCACTGTAAATGTGTAATTGGGCTTCCCTGGTGGCTCAGTAGTAAAGAATCTGCTTCCCAATACACGAGACAAGAGTTCAGTCTCAGGGAGGTGAAGATCCCCTGGAGAAAGAAATAACAATCCACTCCAGTATTCCTGCCTGGGAAATCCCATGGACAGAGGAACCTGGCAGGCTACAGTTCATGAGTCACAAAGAATAGGACATGACTTAGCAACTTAACAAGAACATCAATCCATAAATTTATCAGAACAAGCAAGCTATTGGATGCACTTTCAAGGAAAGTAACATTTGTTCCACTTCAGTTGGACTGTGAATCTGGAAACTCAGAGAGGCTGGAAGAGAGACATAATCTTTATTTGAGTTGGATTCTTCTTAAGGTTTAGTAGAATCTTTCCAGGTGGGGAAATGAATGGATAGGGAGACCAGGTTTAAGGAACAGTTATGTAAATGTAAAGACATATGGTATTTTTTGAGGAAGAATATAATTTACCATTACTGAAATATAAAGTATGGTCGAGTGGATGGCTATGGAGTAAAAGCGATAAGGGGATATCAACTTGGCAAACCCATTTAGGAGGTAATTAAGACCTCTTGCTTTCAAGCAGGAAAAATTTATGAGCATCTAAGTCTTGCCATTTGTTGCTTATGTATCTATTATTTCTGACAATATAGCTTACATTACCTTAAGCAAAACTAAAATATTATTATCTTAAGATAGCACTTTACTGAGTATGTACTAAGTGCTGTGATTTATACCCAGGACTTTTCACATGCTGCTGCTTTTAATCTTCAAGGCAACTCTAAGAGAGAGGAGCTGGTGTCACCTACATGATTACCTAAATCTAGAGATGGCAAGAACTTCAAGGTCACATACATAATAAATGATAGAGTTAAGTTCAAACTGAAGGCTTCTCTCTCCAAAGTCCAGGCTCTCACACACTATGTTCCACCTTCTTTTATAAATTCTGGACTCCCTTATGTCTGAAAGCATGAAGTTTCACATCAAGCGAGGAGGGAGAACAAAGCCATTTGTAGTTGGAAGAACAAAGCCATTTGGTGCCAGTGGGCAAGAAGCAGGTCCAGAGTTGAGGGTGAAATTGATGCCATGAGAAGGAACTTTAAGGGAAGAGAATGATCAATTTGAAGATGTCCTGAACCTAAGACCAAAGAACTGATCAAGGAAACACTGCCCAGGCATCAAAATCTAGATTTAAGAGGGAATCTGGCTGGAAGCAGTTCTGGAAAGGAACTGAGCCACTATAGGAAGAAGGGACTAGCCAGAGTCCCTGATAGGAAGAAAGGAACTGAGGTCTGGTTCAAGAGACAGACTGCTTAAGGCTCAGGATAAGGTGATATCAGATATGTGCAAAAATATCTAGGTATTCAGTAAGTTAATTGAGCAGAGAGTGTTTGCCTCTAGTAACAATTTTTATAATAATTATACTAATAATCTTATGGAACCAGTAGATTATAATGAAAGTAGGGACACTGGAGAGAGATCGTCTAGGTTCACATATCAGCTTAGTCACTACCAGAGATGGGACTTTGGAGTGATTAATTAACCACTCTCTGTCTCAGAGTCCTAATGAATAAAATGAGGTTAATGATAATGCTTGTATTTATAAGTTTTCTGATGATTGTTCAAGAGTGCCCAAGAATTAATGCTTTTGAACTGTGGTGTTGGAGAAGATTCTTGAGAGTCCCTTGGATAGCAAAGAGATCAAACCAGTCCATCCTAAAGGAAATCAGTCCTGAATATTAATTGGAAGGACTGAGCTGAAGCTGAAACTCCAATACTTTGGTCACCTGATGTGAAGAACTGACTCATTAGAAAAGACCCTGATGCTGGGACCGACTCAATGGACATGAGTTTGAGAAAGCTCCGGGAGTTGGTGATGGACAAGGAAGCCTGTCATGCTGCAGTCCATGGGGTCACAGAGAGTCAGACACAACTGAGTGACTGAACTGCACTGAAGATTAAACAAAATAATACTTGTATACAAAACGTTCATTACAGTGGCCGGCACATTCCATAATGCTATTATCATTCTTAAAATGACTTTAAATATGAGAAAATTAAAGCACAAAGAGGCTGTGATACTTTCCCAAGATTAAACAACAAATGTACAGTAGAGATGCAATTTTAAATGAGTGTGTGGTTCTGTAATTCACAAATTTAACCATTATTCAAGGTTGCTTCTTTCAGTTTGGTAAGGCTTCTTCCTTATTATGATCAAATCTTGCTCTGTAAAACAATCTCAGTTGTATTATTGAATAAAATTAGCCAATAGCTGAAATCTATTCATTTATCCAGTCATCTATCTCAGAGTTTTAAGAATATTTTGTGTTTTAATGCTTCTTCTTTCAATAAAGCTTCTTCCTTATCATGATCAAGTTGTGCTTTACAAAATATTACAATCTCAGTTGTATTATTAAATAATATTAGCCAATACTTGAATTCTATTCACTTATCCAGTCATCAGTCTAATAGTTTAAAGAATATTTCTTATTTTAACTAATGGCTGTGTTCATATCTACACTAAAATGTTTCACCCTTGTGGTTACTCATTGCTTTTGAAATGCCATCAATCTCTGGTGATAAATTGTATTAATTCTGTTATAAATTTGAAATCATGAAAAAAAAAAACCAATGTAGATGTACACTTCCTCAAGTGACTCATCTCCATCTGTTGTGATCAATCCTTCTAGAACCCCTCAGAAGCTCTACTAATAAATTAATGTCCTTTTGCAAAGTGGTTTTTTCCTGGTTTCTAACATGTGACTTTCCATTATTGGTGAGAATAGCAACGAATCACAAAGCATAGAGTGATTATAATGTCCAAAGATGAAGCAGAGGGTGAAATACAACTTTGCCAATGTGTCATCCTCAGCTCTGTAGGGCCCTTTTTCTTTTTTGCTAGAAGTCAGTAGCTCTTAGTAACCAACCACTTGCTGCCATCTAGGATCTGAAGGCTGCTGAAAGCCCATATTCATCTTGCTATGTATATTCCAGTTCTGTCCTCCAGTCAGATACACTTTGAGGTTTACTTTGCTTTATTTTATCTGATGGCAAAGAATCTTGCAATGCAGGAAACCTGAGTTCCATCCTTGGCTTGGGAAGATCCCCTGAAAAGGGAATGGCTACTCACTCTAGAATTCTTTGTTAGGGGCTTCCCTGGTGGCTCATACCAGCAAATGTGGAAAACTCAGCAGTGGCCACAGGACTGGAAAAGGTCAGTTTTCATTCCAATCCCAAAGAAAGGCAATTCCAAAGAATGTTCAAACTACTGCACAATTGCACGCATCTCACATGCTAGCAAAGTAATGCTCAAAATTCTCCAAGCTAGGCTTAAACAGTACATGAACCAAGAACTTCCAGATGTTCAACTGGATTTAGAAAAGGCAGAAGAACCAGAGATCAAATTGACAACATCCACTGGATCATAGAAAAAGCAAGGGAATTTACAAAAAAAATCTGTCTCATCGACTATGCTAAAGTCTTTGACTATGTGGATCACAGCAAACTGTAGAAAATTCTTAAAGAGATGGGAATACCAGACCACCTTACATGCCTCCTGAGAAACCTGTATGCAGGTCAAGAAGGAACAGTTAGAACCAGACATGGAACAATGGACTGGTTCCAAATTGGGAAAGGAGTACATCAAGGCTATATATTGTCATCCTGCTTATTTAACTTATATGCAGAGTACATCATGCAAAATGCTGGGCTGGATGAAGCACAAGATGGAATCAAGATTTCTGGGAGAAATATCTATAACCTCAGATATGCAGATGACACCACCCTTATGCCAGAAAGCAAAAAGGAACTAAAGAGCCACTTGATGAAGGTGAAAAAAGGACAGTGAAAAAGCTGGCTTAAAACTCAGCATTCAGAAAACTAAGGTCATGACATCCGGTCCCACCACTTCATGGCAAATAGATGGGGAAACAATGGAAACAGAGAATTTATTTTCTAGGGTTGCAAAATCACTGCAGATGGTGACTGCAGCCACAAAATTAAAAAAACAAACAAAAACAAAAACCACTTGATCCTTGGAAGAAAAGCTATGACAAAACTAGATAGCATTAAAATCTGGAGACATTGCTTTGTCGAAAAAGGTCCATCTAGTAAAAACTATGGTTTTTCCAGTAGTCATGTAAGGATGTGAGAGCTGGACTCTAAAGAAAGCTGAACACTGAAGAATTTATTCTTTTGAACTGTGGTGTTGGAGATGACTCTTGAGAGTCCCTTGGACTGCAAGGAGATCAAACCGTCAATCCTAAAGGAACTCAATCCTGAATATTCTTTGGACGGATGGATGCTGAAGCTCCAATACTTTTGCCACATGATACAAAGAGCTGACTCATTAGACAAGACTCCAATGCTAGGAAATACTGAAGGCAGGAGGAGAAGGGGAGGATAGAGGATGAGATGATTGGATGGCATCACCAACTCAATGGATGTGAGTTGAGCAGGTTCCAGGGGATGGTGCAAGACAGGAATGCCTGGGATGCTGCAGTCCATGGGTTCTCAAAGAGTTGGACACAACTGAGTGACTGAGCACTCAGCACAGCTGAGGGACTGGTAGCTCAGATGGTAAAGACTGTCTGCAGGGTGGATACCCAGGTTTGTTTCCCGGGTTGGGAAGATCCTCTGGAGAAGGGAATAGCTACCCATTCCAGTATTCTTGCCTGGACAGAGATTACCGTCCATGGGATCCAAAGAATGGAACATGACTGAGTGACTAACGCTTTTACTTTCATAGCTGATTTACAATATTTTGTTAGTTTCAGGTGTATAGCGAATTCACTTAGGTTGTACCAGGCTGTCTTCTCTCTCTGGCCTTACGTGGTCATCCCTCTGTGCATGCTTGTTCTAAATTCCTCTTCTTATAAGGATATCAGTTTTACTGGATTACAGACATCCTAATGATCCCATTTTTCCTTGTGTATGTGTTTATCCATGTACACTCAGTTGTGACTGACTCTTTGCCACCCCATGGACAATACCCCTCCTGGCTTCTTGTCCATAGTATTTCCCTGGCAAGAATATTGGAGTAGGCTGCCATTTCCTCCTCCATTTTACCTAAATTAGTCCTTAAAAGACCCCATCTCAAACACAGTGACATTCTGAGGTCCTGAGAGTTAGGAGTTCAACATGTGGATTTTGGGATTGAGACACAATTCAGTCCATCTTGCCCTCCAGCCTTGACAAAACTTCTGCTGAGATTCCCTGGAAAGCAGAGTGCCTCCATCAGAGCTCAGTTTACTGGTCTTATGATACTGTGTTCACTTGTCATCTCCTAAAAGCTGTGATCTCTCAAGTTTTGGTCTATCTCATATCTGTCTTCTCTCCTCAGTTATGTACTACATTTCCTGACAACATAGATGGCTAATAAATATATGTTACACTGGTCAATAATCCAGGGGAAAGGAGTAAAATTAACTTATATACATTAATTTAAAAATAAATGTTTATCTATGTGTCTATCTATCTATTGATCTCCC
The DNA here is from genome assembly GCF_016772045.2 of Ovis aries. Classification (NCBI taxonomy): domain Eukaryota; kingdom Metazoa; phylum Chordata; class Mammalia; order Artiodactyla; family Bovidae; genus Ovis; species Ovis aries. The sequence goes on from NC_056059.1 coordinate 107,634,992, forward strand.
ATGCAATAGTTTCCCTTGTTGTTGTTGTTCTTATTCACTAAGTCATATCCAGCTGTTTGAGACCTCATGGACTGTAGCACATCAGGCTCCTCTGTCTCTGGGATTTCCTGGTCAAAAGTACTAGAGTGGATTGCCATTTCTTTCTCCAGAGGATCCTCCCAATCTAGGGATCAAACCCACATCTCCTGCCTTGACAGACTGGTTTTTACTTCCATGCACTAGAAGTAATTTAATTAGGAGATTTGATGACTGTTAGTTTCTTATACTTGAAACATTCTTAGATGATTTTGATTTTTCCGTCAACTTTCAAGATAGCGCTCAACTTCTATTCTTGCTTAAGTATCACTTTTCCTTTCCTTTTATATTTCCATGTATCTTAAAGAAGCTCCTTTACGCAATTAGTGACAATATAAGGCTAGGAGACAGGGTTTCTGTGGGTGATTTTCCACATAAGACATGATTTACTCTGGAATTTAACGATGGAGGAGTATGGAGAGTCATAGTAAGTATCTGGTTTATGGAAAGTACACATTGATTCCTGATTCAGGATTTGCTATGGTCAAATACAGCTTTAGGAAAAGGAGCCATCATATTATATGATTTATTCATCTTTCTTTTTTTAAGTTTTTTTGTTTGATGTGGACCATTTTTAAAGTCTTTATTTACTTTGCTAGATAATGGCTTCTGCTCTTCAGCCAGAGATTTAACCAACACACCCTGCTTTGGAAGACAAAGTCTTAACCCCAAGATCACCAGGGAAATCCAAGTTACATGATTTTTTAACCCCTATGTTGGACATCCTTATATTTATCAGGCTTCATCAATCACTATGAGACCTACTAAGAAGATAGGAGGGACAAGCACGTCAACCACTGAAAAGGGAACCGGGATGAGAGTGAGGGTGGACAAGGAGAGCCAGGATGCTGATGGATCACATCCTTGCTCCATCTGTATCTCTCTGTGCTCCCATCCGCTGCCCTCATGGCTCAGGGAGATGTTTGCTTCAGGTGTTTAATGAACTGCTGAGAGATCAATAGCCTATGGCAGGTAATTTTGAAAATTTTCCCTTGATTCAGTCAAGTGTTTTAATTCCTCATAAATTCTGATGATGTAAACCCTTTGTGATTAGCTTAGTAGTTAAATATCTACTTACAGGTGCTGATAGAGTGTAAGAAATTTCATTCTGTTAGACTTCTAAACCCTACTGGGTTTAGCACTTCATCAGTGCTGATAGCTGGGAAATTTTCCCTTTCCAGCTTCCCAACTGGCTAAGATCATGTCTTTAGCCAATTTTAAGGTCAACCAGGGTATTTTTTCCATCAACTTTCTCCCCTAAACATTACATTACTTAACACACACACACAGACACACACACAAGGAACATTTATTCATTTATTGAGAATGTATCCTGTGACCAGTATGTATCCAACACTGAGCTAATTTTTCACTACAAAAAGATGAATAATTAAGATCAAAATGAGTCCAAATGTGAGGAATGTATGTATAACTTGTTTTATTGTCAAGTGAGCTTCTGATTGCATATAAAAAGTAGCTTTGTTCTTTCTTACATCATCCCTTCAATTCCACTCTCTGGGATGGCCCTTTATTTCTGTTTGAAACTTTAGAAATATTCCACAATTTTGCTGATGATTCACATCTTTCTATGCTTTTAGGGCATGACAAATCCACTCTAGTTGACTCAAAACAACAACAACAACAACAACAACTCTGGTTTGGTCTAAGGCAATAATAAACACTCAAAACTCTTCACCAGCTGAAAACCCTAGATCTGATTTAGCCTTGGTAGACTGCAGGGGGTAAAAGTTGGTTTCTTCTTTCTTTCTCTTACACCTCATACTATTCAACTGCTATTCCTGATAGTTTCAGAGGGAGAGGTAATTGGAGGGAAATGACAGAATTGTCAGCCAGCATCTGTGCAACTAAGGTATCAAATGTCCGTGTGATTTTTATTTTTTTTTTCTCTCATTGAGTACTTCTGTGGATTCCTCAGAGGTCTGTTCTTAGTACCCCAACTGCAATATCCTTGATTTGATCAATACTTTTTTTTTTTTTTTCCCTTTCCTAACTAGCTCTTTATGCCAAAAGCACATGGGGAAGTGCATCTTGATTGCATTATTCTACCTTTTGCTGTGATATCAGAAAATGACATTCCAAGAGGTTGCAAAGAGTCAGACATAACTGAACCACTCAGCAAATCCAGAACCAAAGGGTAGCCCTATATTTTGCTGTCTCTTGATAACCTGTGGCAAGCTCACCAGGGATTCTTCTTATAATTTCCACTTCCCTTGGGTAAGATTCTTGATGGAAACATAGAACACCCATGATGTTCTTCCTAACAGTCCTCTCTTCCGAACCATTTCCACTTCAAGTATATCTCTGACAGGACAGATATCCTATTTTGAATAGATGTTGATGAGAACTGATTCTTCTTTACAATTCAGTATTACATCCAAGATAATTTTCTAGATGTTGGTTCCTTACATGTTTAATGTTATTTCTCCTTTGTTATTCAGGTGCTTATAATGCTGGGCTTCACACTACATGCTTATTTTACTGTAGGACCCCTGGAACTGCACTTTTGTGTACAATGTATAACAGATTTATTCCTGAAAGAACTTCCTATGCTGGCACAGCTATCAATAACTAATATTGAAAGTGACTCTAAATTTCACACATATAATCTACTTTGTTGTTTTCCAGTCACTAAGTCACGTCCAACTCTTTGCAACCCCGTGAACTACAGAATGCCAGGCTCCTCTGTCCTTCACTATCTCCAAGAGTTTGCTCAAACTCATGCTCATTGACTCAGTGATGCCATCCAACCATCTCATCCTCTGTTGCCCCCTACTCCTCTTGCCCTCAACATTTTCCGACATTGGGCTCTTTTCCAATGAGTTGGGTCTTACCATCAGGTGGCCAAATTATTGGAGCTTCAGCTTCAGCAACAGTCCTTCCAATGAATACTCAGGGTTAATTTCCTTTAGGATTGACTGGTTTGACCCTGCAGTCCAAGGGGTGCTCAAGAATCTTCTCCAGCATGACAATTCAAAAGCATTAATTCTTCAGTGTTCAGCCTTCTTTATGGTCCAGCTCTCACATCCATACATAACTACTGGAACCAGCCCAGGTTCAATGCATGATACTGGATGCTTGGGGCTGGTGCACTGGGGTGACCCAGAGGGATGGTAAGGGGATGGAGGAGGGAGGGGGGTTCAGGATGGGGAACACGTGTATACCTGTGGCAGATACATGTTGATGTATCACAAAACCAATACAATATTGTAAAGTAATTTTAAAAAAACAAACACAGTTTTGCCTATATGGACCTTTGCAGGCAAAGTGCTGTGTCTGCTTTTTAAGATACTGTCTAAGTTTGTCATAGCTTTACTTACAAGGAGCAAGCATCTTTTAATTTTGAGGCTACAGTCACCATCCACAGTGATTTTGGAGACCAAGAAAATAAAATCAATCACTTTTCCCAACTTTTCCCCATCTATTTGCCATGAAGTAATGGGACTGATGTCATGATCTTGGTTTTTTTGAAGGTTGAATTTTAAGTCATCTTTTTCACTCTCTTCCTTTACCCCCCATCAAGAGGCTCTTTAGCTCCTCTTCACTTTCTGCCACAGCGTGGTATCATCTGAACATCTGAGGTTGCTGGTATTTCTCCTGGCAATCTTGATTCTAGCTTGCGCTTCATCCAGCCTGGCATTTTGCATGATGCACTCAGCCTTATAATTTACATAAGCAAGGTGACAATATACAGCCTTGAACCACTCCTTTCAATATTTTGAACTGGTCCATTGTTCCATGTCCTGTTCTAACTTGCTTCTTGGCCTGCATATAGGTTTCTCAGGCGACAGGTAAAGTGGTCTGGTGTTCCCATCTCTTTAAAAATTTTCCACAGCTTTTTTTGATCCACAGCCAGTTAAAGGCTTTAACATAGTCCATGAAGTAAAAGTAGATGTTTTTGGAATTCCCTTGCTTTTTCTATTATTCAATGGATGTTGGAAATTTGATAGCACCACTTAAAATCCTTTATATGATATTTCCCATGCTGGTAGTTATAGATGTGATGTCTGATACCTACCTACTTTGCAAAAAGGAGGAAAAAAAAAAAACAAACCCTGCATTATTTATTACTGTAACCCCATGATATAGTAGTGCACTCAGTGTATATTTGAAATTTAGTAAATAATTGTTAAATTCAGTAAATATTTGTTAAACAAATGGAAACACAAAATATTGCACTTTAATTTAGTACCTATTTGCTTTGTTAGTCTGCAGTCAGAAGGCTTCATTCACTAGTATTCCATACTAAGCTGAGTCAAATTTATTTCCATAATTTTTACAGCTAGCCTTCTTAGAAATCATGCTGAAAAGCCAAATGAACAAAAGAAAATGATAAAACCTCTAAGGGAAAAAATTTCCATTATCTTTAATGGTACTGTCCAATCTATGTGCAACCCTGGCTTGATTCCTGGGTTGGGATCCAGATCCCTTGAAGAAAGATAAGCTACCTACTCCAGTATTTTGGAGCTTCCTTACTGGCTCAGACAGTAAAAATAATCTGTCTGCAGTGTGGGAGACCTGGGTTTGTTCCCTGGGTTGTGAAGATCCCTGGAGGAAGTCATGGCAATCCACTCCAGCATTCTTGCCTGAGAATCCCATTGGCAGAGGAGACTGAAGGGCTACGTTCACGGGGTTGCAAAGAGATGGATATGACTGAGTGACTAAGAACAGAAGGAGGATTCTCTGAACTATATCATTCAGAAAGATTACTTCTCTTCTCCAGAATGATGTTCTTTCCTGACCTACTCCTAAAAATTGTTCCTAGTCCACGTCAAGTTTGCAAAATATTTTCTTTTGGAAATATGCTTGTTAAAAAGTCTTATAGGGAAAAGCAGGAAAAATGAGTGAAAAGTAGTTTGGGTCCACAAGTCTCATGCACAACACTTAGGAGTATGAATTTTATGTGTTGACTGTGAAAATCCATACTTCTATCCAAAGAAATGCATACAGCCAGTTAAACAAAATATCTGTAAAAATCCAGAATGCAAAGATTTCAGTTGCAATCTAAGCAGTCCCCAAACCTTCAAGATTTGGGGTTTATACTAAATAACAATATCTAAATAAAATTGAATATACAAAAACCTTATGGACAACCTATGTTATTCACCCACTTCCCCATATTTTGGGAAGTTCTTCTATGAACTTGCATTTCTCAGAATTTCTTATTAATCTAATATTCAGCTTCTATTCAAATCTCCTATCTTGTTTCTTTTGGTTGTTTCCTTTTATGTACCAATTATTAATGAGAAACAAAGCAAACAAATGAACAAACTAATAAGCAAACAAACAAAAATCCTTGGTCTTTATTTCCTCAAGGCACTGCTCTAACATGGTCATTCTTCTGAGTAGAATTTGACTGAATTAGCGGGCTCATGCGAGCAAGGAAATAGTAAAGAGACAAGAAACAAATAATTTATAATACTTAAGTATCAAGTTGCTTCAAAGAAGCCAGCCCAAAGTTTTATCCCTTAGACAGATTATCTTCCAGAGTCCCAGCCTCTTATCTGGAAGTTGATCATTTCTATTAGAAACTCTTGCATCTCTTTATATATGAGAATCCATACCTCTTCCTTCCTGGACTGTCTATCAGTTCAGCTCAGTTCAGTCACTCAGTCGTGTCTGACTCTTTGCGACCCCATGGACTGCAGCATGCCAGGCTTCTCTGTCCATCACCAACTCCTGAGCTTGCTCAGACTAAAGTCCATTGAGTCAGAGATGCTATCCTCTGTCATCCCCTTCTCCTCCTGCCTTCACTCTTTCCCAGCATCAGGGTCTTTTCCAATGAGTCAGTACTTTGCATCTGGTGACCAGAGAATTGGAGTTTCAGCTTCAGCATCAGTCCTTCCAATGAATTTTTAGGTTTGATTTCCTATAGGATTGCCTGATTTGATCTCCTTGCAGTCCAAGGGACTCTCAAGAGTCTTCTCCAACACCACAGTTCAAAAGCACCAGTTTTTCAGCACTCAGCCTTCCTTATTATGGTCCCATTCTCACATCCGTACATGACTATGTATAGAAAACCTATATTTTTGTGCAAAACAACTAAGTTCTCCTTAGCTTTAGTCCAGACCATCTGAGGCTTGGCCTGAAGACACACTTTCTACATCAAATACTCATCAGTGAGTTTTGATAAGAAAGCACTACATTATCTCTGAAGTATTGTGCTATTGGCTCTTAAGGCATCTCTCCTTCCCATGCTTCACTCCAGAATATCTTTTCAACTATGTCAGAAATAATTCCAGGAACCATAGTGCAAAATGTTACCTATGGTAATGGATTAGATGACCCCCTCAAAGATGTAGAACTGATGATGTGATGGCTGAACACAGCAGACACTCCTCTCAAACCTATGAACAAGGATACAAAATTTAAACCAAGTAGGGGACGTGTTCTGCAGGAGTCTGATAGGGTTATTCTAACTTCTCCCTGGAAATGCAAATCACGGGGTACAATCATTGCATCTGCCGAGGAATTCTCAGAATGCTTTCTATTTAATGACAGGTTCTGGTCCACTTTCTTCAAAAAATACCTCCAAACCACACCTCCCACTGACAAAAAAAGAAAAAAGAAACACTATGTAATTAAATGATTCATTCAAGAGAGCTGCATCTCCAGAGGAGAGATATCATCTGTTATCTGTAGAAGAGTCTGGATGGAGAAATTTCCATGCCTATTATGGGCCCTGTGTAAGAAAATGCAGTTCAGACTGGCAGGTTCATCCAAACACTGTTATTCTGCTTTTGTGTTCACAGTATGTAGCCACTTCACAGCGTGGAGGGGGCCCACTTTTCCTCTAAGTGGGGGCCCACTGAAGCTGGGGCTCCTCTGGGCTGTAACCTCAGCTCAGGCACACACTCAACTGAAACTCCACATCACCAGCATTTCAGCACCTTCCTTCACAGCTGAGCTCTCTGAGAGCCAAAAATAAATACTGTTTGAAAAGACTTTGCATATATTTCGGTTACCAGTGTTCTTTGTTTTGCCCAAAATTAGAAAAGAAAAAAGAAAACAGATTGATCTCCTTGCAATCAATCAATCTGAAATATGTCTGCGGAAATGTGTTTGTCTAAAATGTCCCATCCTCTTCAGCATTTTGTCATCACCTACAGAAATTGTAAAATGATGAAAATGTGACAAAATGGTTTGCTTCATGCAGTGAAATCATGCAGTATTTGTCCTTCTCTGGCTGACTTATATGCAGAATTAAAAAAAAAAAAAAAAGAAGCAAGATGAAACCCAGACTCATAGACAAGGAGAACAGATTGGTGGTTGCCAGATAGGAGTGAGGTTGGGGGGAGGGAATGAATGAAAGGGATTCAGAAGTACAAACTTCCAGTTATAAAATAAAAACATCACAGAAATGTCAAGTATATCATGGGAAATGTAGTCAGTAATATTGTATTAATTGTGTATGGGGACAGATGGCAGCTAGACTTATGTGATGATCATCTGGAAATGTACACCAATGTTGAATCATTATGTTCTATGTCTGAAACGAATATAATATTGTATGTCAATTCTACCTCAATAAAAAATGTTTTGCTTCAAGTTGAGACATTTTGTTCGAATTCATCACATAAGACTGAAGAGTTTCCTGTATTATAACAAAAAGTGACATGTGTGGCACATGAAGATCCCCTAAACTTCTTGGCATTTCTTCTTTGATGGGTTAAAATCAGCTGCAATGTTTTTGGAGGGGGCGGGGTTTTATAGCATTTATGACTTGCTGGATTAGCAACCTAATTTAACAAGTTAGAATACCCCAAGTATTGTATTAGTCAGGAGGAGAAGCGAAGGGTGGGGAAACTGTTAACATTTGTTGTACACATATTTTTTTCAGATATTGTAATAGACTTTACATGCTTTATTGTTTAATCTTCACCAAACACTCATGAACCAGGAGTCATGTGCTCACTTCACATATAGATTAAAGAAAATCTTAAATATGCAATTCCATGGAAGTATTATAGAAAGTTTTCGCTATATGTTTCCAAGATGGAGAATTACCAATTCCACTGGTTTTAAATAGGGACTTCCCATGTGAAAGTGAAAATCACTCAGTTATGTCCAACTCTTTGCGACCCCATGGACTATATAGTCCATAGAATTCTCCAGGCCAGAATAGTGGAGTGGATAGCCTTTCCCTTCTCCTGGGGATCTTCCCAACCCAGGGATCAAACCCAGGTCTTCGGCATTGCAGGACGATTCTTTACCAGCTAAGCCACAAGGGAAGCCCAATTCCATGCGAGGAATAAAAGTAAGAAGAGCAAACGTGTTGCCAATATTTATATATTATTTTGTGCAACTCAGGTAGACAATTAGGAAGAGATTTCATATGCATGTACTCAAACTATGTTTTTAGCTTCGCATTTGAGCCTGGCTTCAGATATAGGCTAGAAGCCACAGAGAAAAATACACCTCGTTATGTCATAGTCACATTGAATAATTGATTCTAATTTGTGTCTTCACCTTCTTCACCAGTCATCTTCATTAGTTTTGGTTTTACATGCTTTTGACATGTAAAAAAGCATGTTGTTTTGAGATGTTAAGCCAACTCTGAAAGGACCAAGACTTTGCCAAGAGTTGATACTGGTTAATATAGGAAAAAGTAAGCTCTAAATGCAATTTTCAAAAAAAATTGTTTCAGAAATGTTTTCAGCTTGTTGGTAGGAATGCATAGCCTCTCATAGGGTAATTAAGAAGTGGGTCACACTCATTTGCATGTAGATGGTGAAAATATAATGTAAATTACTTTCTTAAATCACATGTGCCTATATATGAAGAAAGGTGTCTATTATGTGTTCTGGAGTTTACATTTACATTATTAAACTATGATTTTAAAATATCATATTAATATATTGAGTGTCCCTGGTGGCTCAGACGGTAAAGCATCTCCCAATGCAGGAGAGCTGAGTTCTATCCCTGGGCTGGGAAGATCCCCTGGAGAAGGAAATGGCAACCCACTCCAGTACTCTAGCCTGGAAAATCCCATAGATGGAGGAGCCTGGTAGGCTACAGTTATGGGGTTGCAAAGAGTTGGACACAACTGAGTGGTTTCACTTCATAAGGTAATGATATTCAGTGATAGATAAATCTATATCAATATTTTAGATTATATAAAGGTGTCTTATAACATACCTTAATACCATGCACCAGACTGAAAATCTGAAACGTGTGTGTCTGTGTATATAACTAGAAGCCAACTGGATATAATTTCTACAATTCAAGTGATAAAGATATAGTTTACCAGATATCTATTAATTTGGTGATGGACCAAAGGGAGGCCTGGTGTGCTGCGATTCATGGGGTCGCAAAGAGTCAGACATGGCTGAGCGACTGAACTCAACTGAACTGAACTGATAGCCCAAGGAAAAAAGATAAACAGAAGTCATAATTTGGGGGAAAATTATTTTAAAACTTCCACTTAAAATAGAAAAGGGAGATGATCAATTAAGGTACCAGAAGTTCAAGAAGTTAATTGAGATCCAGTCCACAAAGAACATTCAATGTCAAAGTAATATTTTAACTATTAACCTAATACAACTTTTCTCTGTTTGATATTTACTGCCAAGGACAAGCTATGTGTACTTTAGTTGCATTAAAATATACCAGTTCAGGAATCAGAAGATTATTTTATAATTCAAAGACTGCTGCCTATAAATAGGACAAAATCTGTCTGTTTGGTTTATGTTTTGATAGCAATTTTATTAGCAATATGCTCTGAAATTTTAACTTATTTCCTTTATTTATTTTAAATTTAAATAGGTACTCAGCATAAGTTGGAGAAGGCGATGGCATCCCACTCCGGTACTCTGCCTGGCAAATCCCATGGATGGAGGAGCCTGGTAGGCTGCAGTCCATGGGGTCATGAAGAGTCAGACACGACTGAAGTGACTTAGCAGCAGCAGGGGCAACATAAGTTACATGCTGGACTGAATGAATCACAAGCTGGAATCAAGACTGCCAGGAGGAATATCAACAAACTCAGATATGCAGATGTGGCAGAAAGCAAAGAGGATGAAGGTGAAAGAGGAGAGTGAAAAAACTGGCTTAAAGCTCAACATTCAAAAATACTAAGATCATAGAATCCAGTCCCATCAGTTCGCATCAAATGGACGGGGGGAAAAAAGTGGAAACAGTGGCAGATTTTATTTTCTTGGGCTCCAGAATTACTGAAGACAGTGAATGCCACCATAAAATTAAAAGATGCTTGCTCCTTGGAAGAAAAGCTATGACAAAACTAAACGTGTATTCAAAAACAGAGATATCATATTGCCAACAAAGGTCCAAAGATATGGGTTTGCCATTAGTCACGTACAGGTGTGAGATTTAGACCATAAAGAAAACTGAATGCCAAAGAATTGATGCTTTCAAACTGTGGTGTTAGATAAGACTCTTGAGAGTCACTTGGACAGCAAGGAGACCAAACTAGTCAATCCTAAAGGAAACCAACCCTGAATATTCATTGGACGAACTGAATTTCCTGAAGTTGAAGCTGAAGTTCCAATATTTGGCCACCTGATGAGAAGAGCCGACTCATTGGAAAAGAGCCTGATGCTGGGAAAGATGGAGGGCAGTAGAAGGAAATGACAGAGGATGAGATGGTTGGATGGCATCACTGACTCAATGGACATGAGCTTGAGCAAACTCTGGGAGATAGTGAAGGACAGGGAAGTCTGGCATGCTGCGGTCCATGAAGTCACAAAAAGTCAGATATGACTTAGTGACTGAACAACAGTAACATTAGTGAAGGAACCCTGAGTCACATAGGAAAAACATGGAGTTAACAATGGCGAAGCTTTGGAAGAATTAAACAATCAACTACTGTTATCTCATTGGTTTTCTGTATCTGATATAAACAACTACCTATATTTTGATTATGTTTGCTACAAGTAAATAAACTTTTAAAAAGTTTTCTTTATTGAGTAAATTTTACATAAAATCAAATTCAATCATTTTAACTTTTCCATAAGCTTTGACACATGTATATACTTGTACAACCGCTACTACAACATAGACACTGCATGTGTACTTCTGTGCTCAGATGTTCAGTTGTGTCCAACTCTTTGGGACTCCATGGACTGTAGCCCACCAGGCTTCTCTCTCTGTGGGATTCTCTAGGGGATCTTCCCAGCCTAGGGATCGAACTCAAGTCTCTTACACTGCCTTCACTGGCAGGCGGGGTTCTTTACCACTAGCACCATCTGGAAGCCCATATATATATATATATATATATATATATATATATATGCACAAATATGTCCATATGTACACATATAAATTATATACATGCATATATACATTGGGTATGCATTTGTTTATGTAATGAGTAGTAGAATTCTAGTTTCCAAGTGACAGGATGATGGCATATAAAACACAACACACATATTTGGAAATAAGGAAACCTGAATATTGATGTTTGAGGGTGGCTGGTAAATAAATCCTTCTTGCATAACTAGGTTCTGCATATTTTTGAGAAATAAGGTAATATAATAACTTTAATAGTAGAGAGTTCTGAGTGGAATCCATCGTGCGCCAGTTCACAAGAGCTGATTATATACATCTTTCCTCAATTCCTTATTCAATGATGTTCAGGGTAGTAGCTTGAAATAAACCCAGATGTAGTAATTTATAGCACAGAACCAACTTTGCAGATGCCGCAGATCTGGGCTTTTTGTTTGTTTGCCTTTCCCTCGGTTGTTGGACATGTAGCAGCACACCCCTGTTAAGAGACCAAAGTATCAGTGTTATTACTAATAGAGACAGCATCAGTGAAGTGGTTTTCCTAATGCTTAACTTTGGATGTAGACTTTCCATTCTCATTTAGGCAATGGCAGCATAGTGAAGTCTGTTCTCCAGGCAGTGAAGGAGTGATGAAGTCCCTTCTCTGGGCAATGATGGAGGGGTGATGTCCTTTTCCAGGCAACGATAAGGTGGTGAAATCTGTTCTCAAGGTGACTGATCTCTCTAATGACTCACTGCACAGCCAAAGCTCATGCTTTACACAAGTATGCCAGCTCCAGAGTCAAAGACTGACATTTTCTCTATACATGCCTTGTTCTCACTTCTACCTGCACAGAACAGATATGCAACCTATCTCTCAAGGAAAGAAGGTGGAGAGTCAAAGAGGAGACAGACATCTTATACTAAGGATCCCTTCTACTTGAAAAGAAACAGCAAATGTGGGTCGGGATCCTCCCATTCTTGCCATGCATCCCGAGACTGAATTCAGGCCTATTTTGCTTCTCAAGTCCTTGGGCCCATTATCAACGCTATTATCAGTAGTTTCCCCCTTCTTTAAAACAAATTTTAAAAAGTGCCTCAGATAAGTTGAAAATGTCCTCTGAGTGCCACATTTCTCCTCTTTGCAAGTCTACATTTCTGTATCGCAGAGTGCTGCAACAAAAGCTTGAAGTCTGTTTCCATGCATTTATAAATTCTAAACAACGGAGCTTTTCCATTCTACAGTCCACCTTCCAGCAGGTCACTTTTGAAAGCTTTTAAGAAAGGGCAAATGGGAAGAGAATCTTGACCTTCTCTTATATGGAACCAAAGTCAAAATGAAAAGATAAGCTGTTACATTCATACAAATATATGAATATTCATAATATACATATAATAGATCTGTTCAAGCTTACCGTTTAGCAACCAAAGTAAATCTTTTCCCTCCTGAGTTAATGATCAGAAAGAATTGTCTTTTCACATGAAGGAATCTCTAGGTGTGGACTTTTATTGATTTGATATTATTCAGTAATTGTCAAGAAGGGCAGAGGCCCCCAGGTACATGCTTCTATTTCTTTCATAGTTATTTTCTAATGTCACTTGTTTCTCATCAGCCTGATAGTTCCTTAAGGGCAGGGGTGTGTCTTTCACTGGACCTAAAAGTCCAGCGGAGTGCTTGGCCGTGGCAAGAGTTTGCAGTGTTTACTAGGTGACTCACAGAATGCATGGTGGGCAGAGACACTGAAGTTCTTGCTGTCCACATGGTCTAAAATACACGTGCTGATCAGGGTTGAACCACCTAGATTCGATGCCTTGTTACCTAGGACTTTCAGGGGGAAAAAAAATCTAGCAACAGAAAACCAAACAACAACTCAATTATTGTGTGTTTTAACTAAAGGTAACCCTTTGATCCCAACTCAGTTTTGAATCCTACACCACCTTGTATCCTCGGAATGGAATTACCTCAAACACTGAGAGAACATGAGGACTCAGATGAGCATGATTGCCGTGACTGATGTGGCAATCATTTTGTTTGATCTCCTAAAGTATGGGAACACCTCTCTGCAGGAGGCAGGTCATCTTTGCATGGTGAGAACTGCTGATGTTTATAGCTGTTATCAAGTGAGAACAACCAGAGGCAATGCTCTGCAAAACTAAATTTTAATTATAATGAGAAAGCAGAATAGAGACACAAAGCAAAACTTCCAAGTTTGCTCTTACTTAACTAGAAGAGTATTAAGTAATAAATAATTTATTTGTAAAATCACTTAATGAATATTTGTGATTTCTCTGAAGTCCTCTGTTTTATTTGTATACAACTGGGGATACATTTGGTTTAAATAATTTTTTATTGATTCATAATTGATTTATAAATTATACTAGTCTCAAATATATAACATAATGATTCAGAATTTTTATAACTTATTCTCCATTTAAAGTTATGAAATAGTTTCTATATTTCCTCGGCTGTATAGTATATTCTTGTGATTTATTTTATACTTAGTAGTTTATCTGAGATCATAGTCTATCTTGCCCCTTCTCCCATCCCTTTCGCCATTGATAAACACTAGTTTGTTCTCTGTATCTGTGAGTCAGTTTCTGTTTTGTTATATTCATTTTTTGGTTCTGTTTTTTAGATTCCACATATGTGTCAAAATGTATTAGCCATTTTCTGTCTAGCTTATTTCACTAAACATAATACTTTCATCCATGTTCTCCCAAATGGCATGATTTCATTTTTTAAATGGCTAAGTAGTATTACACTGTGTATTTACATATGAATATGTCACATATATATGTCTCATCTTCCTTATGCATTCGTCTCTTGTTGGACACTTAGGTTGCTTCCGTATCTGTTGTTGTTATTGAGTCACTAAGTCATGTCCGACCCTATTTGACCCCATGGACTGCAGAACACCAGGCTTTCCTGTCCTTCACTGTCTCCCAGATTCACATCCATTGAGACGGTAATGATATCTAACCATCTCATCCTCTACTGCCCTCTTCTCATTTTCCCTTCAATCTTACCCAGCCTCACGGTCTTTTCCAATGAGTGGCTCTTTGCATCTGGTAGCCAAAGTATTAGAGCTTTAGCATCAGTTCTTCCAATGAATATTCAGAGTTGATTTCCTTTAGGATTAACTGGTTTGATCTCCTTGTATATCTAGTCTATTGTAAATAATGCTGCTATGAACACTGGAGTTTATATATATTTTCCAGTGAATGCTTTTGTTGTATTTCAAGGTATACCCAAAATACATTTAGTTATTATTAACCTCTTATTGGTCATATCATTTGCAAACATTTTCTTCCATTTTGTAGGTTTTTTTAATTTTTTCATTTTGGCAATGGTTTACTTTGATGTGCCAAAGCTTTTACATTTAATTAAGTTCCATTTACTTATTTCTGTTTTTGCTTCCTTTGCCTTAGGAGACAGATCAAAAAAAAAAAAAAAGTTATGATTTAGATTAAACTTTGCTTTGCCTGCCTGTGTGTTGGTCTATGAGTTTTATCCTTTCTGATCTTACATTTAGTTCTTTAACTCACTTTGAGTTTATTTTTGTTTATAGTGTGGGAGAATGTTCTAATTTAATTTTTTTACATGTAGCTGCTCAGTTTTCCCAGTACCACTTATTAAAGTGACTATGTCTTCACCACTGCATGTTATTGCCTCCTTTGTTGTAGATTAATTTACCATAAATGTGTGATTTGTTTCTGGTCTTCTTATTCTGTTCCATTGATTTATATGTCTATTTTGCAATCAGTACCATATGATTTTGATTACTGTTGCTTTATGGTATAGACTGAAGTCAGTATATATTTGCTTTACATGCAGACCTCTTGCTAATTTTATCCTCTGAAAATAGCACTCTGGAATGTGAATGATTCCATCATTCCCCTTCCCCTCAGTTAAAGATAATCTGCCTGGTTGGGCCTGTAAATACTTCTTGGTTTAGTATCTTGGCCCCATACTCAACTCATAGGCTCTCCTTTTGTTTTTTAATTTTTTTTCCTATTGTGCTTGTCTTCTCCTCTTATTTAGGTGCTACTGCAATCTTTGCAGGATTCAGCTTAAATTAAATTTTCTATTGGGTCCTCATTACATGAAATTATACTAATTCATTTATAAATTATTTATTAACCATTTGTTACATGCCAGGTATGTACAACAATTCAAAAACCAAGCTTTCACAGCATATCTTTCCAATCATATTTCTTGACAGTCTCAAATATACATTCATCCTATTGTCTATGTACACAGGAATATTGACTAGTCCCTGTATGCACTGAAATTTATCTTACCTCAAAATTTTTCACATTCTAATTCAAATATTAAGAATGTCATTACCTGGTTTTCATCTGGTGAACTCTTGCTGCTGCTGCTAAGTCACTTCAGTCATGGCCAATTATGTGCAACCCCATAGATGGCAGCCCACTAGGCACCCCCATCCCTGGGATTCTCCAGGCAAGAACACTGGAGTGGGTTGCCATTTCCTTCTCTGATGCATGAAAGTGAAAAGTGAAAGTGAAGTCGCTCAGTCATGTCCGACTCTTAGCGACCCCATGGACTGCAGCCCACCAAGCTCCTCCATCCATGGGATTTTCCAGGCAAGAGTACTGAGTGGGGTGCCATTGCCTTCTCCAGGTGAACTCTTACTAATCTCTAAAACCCAATCCAGATATCAACTTTTCTTTCATGACTTTATCTCACTACCTTTAAGCTTACTGGTTATCTTTTGTGGGTTTCCTCAACCTTTGTGCTGATCTATTTGACAGTTCATGCCTGATTGCATGAGAATTGCCAAAATAGAGTTCCCTTACAGAAGAGATGCTTATTTAATTATATTTATAATATTAGTATCCTGTTTTGTTTTATTTTGTTCAGTTGCTCAGCCATGTCCGACTCTTTGCCACCCCGTGGACTACAGCACACCAGGCTTTTCTGTCCTTCACCATCTCTTGGAGCTTGATCTAACTCATATACATTGATTCAGTGATGCCATCCAACCATCTCATCCTCTGTCATTCCCTTCTCCTCCTGTCTTCAATCTTTCTCAGCATCAGGGTCTTTTCCAATGAGTTGGTTCTTTGCATCAGGTGGCCAAAGTATTAGAGCTTCAGCTTCAGTGTCAGTCTTACTAATGGATATTCAGTGTTGATTTCCTTTAGAATGGACAGGTTGGATCTCCTTGCAGTCCATGGGACTCTCAAGAGTCTTTTCCAACACCACAGTTCAAAAGCATCAGTTCTTCAGAGCTCAGCTTCTTTATAGTCCAACACTCACATCCATACATGACTACTGGAAAAACCATAGCTTTACCCATATGTATCTTTGTTGATAAAGTGATATCTATGCTTTTTGTTATGATGTATAGGTTTGTCATATCCTTTCTTCCAAGGAAAAAGTATATTTTAATTTTGTGGTTGCACTGCAGTCACCATCTGCAGTGATTTTGGAGCCCCAAAATAAAGTCTGTCACTATTTCCATTGTTTCCCCATCTATTTGCCATGAGTGATGAGACCAGATGCCATGATCTTTATTTTTTGAACGTTGAGTTTAAGCCAGATTTTTTCACTCTCCTCTTTCAACTTCATCAAGAGGCTCTATAATTCCTCTTCACTTTATGCCATAAGGGTGGTGTCATCTGCATATCTGAGGTTATTGATTTTCTCCCAGCAAACTTGATTCCAGTTTTTGCTTGATCCAGCCCAGGATTTCACATGATGTACTCTGCATAAAAGCTAAATGAGCAGGGTGACAGTATACAGCCTTGACAAACTCCTTTCCCAATTTTGAGCTAGTCCACTGTTCCGTGTCCAGTTCTAACTGTTGCTTCTTGACCTGCATGCAGTTTTCAGAGGAGGCAGGTAAGATAGTCTGGTATTCCCAACTCTAAAAGGATTTTCCACAGTTTGCTGTGATCCACACAGTCAAAAGCGTTGGCATAGTTATTTAATTGTATTTCTAATATTAATATTTCATAATATCATGAAATTCACTGATTTCAGTTGTTTCTTCATACAAGAAATATTTACCAAATATGTTTGAGCAGACAGTCTATATAATGATCCTTGAATACAGTACAAGAAAGAAAAAGCATAATACATGGAATTCAATAAGGATTAATTTTAGGGTTAAAGGATGAGCACAATTTTGACTACCATGTTCTAGTATCCTTTACTTTGGGGAGTTTTCTCATCATTATACTGTGTTTGATTGTTTGCTAAACTGTATAGTCAGTGTAAAGCACATGCCCCTGTGACAGACACAGAATAAATCACTTCAAAAATTGCTATTTTTATTCAGTCACTAAGTCGTTTGTGACATTCTGCAACTCCATGGACTGCAGCACACCAGGCTCCTCTGTCCTCCACTATTTCCTGGAGTTTGTTCAAATTCAGGTCCATTGAGCCAGTGATTCTATCTCTCCATCTCATACTCTGCCACCCTCTTCTTCTTTTGTCTTCCATCTTTCCCAGCATCGAGGTCTTCTCCAGTGAATTGGCTCTTCACATTAGGTGGTCAAAGTATTGGAGCTTCAGCTTCAGCATCAGTCCTTCCAGTGAAATAAAGCCCTTCCAACTTGAAAAATATTGATGATTGAATGGAAGATTTCATGAACTCTGGCTCACCAACTGCATGATTTATCACACTATCTTGATAAGCTCAATTTAATTAACCACATTCTCTTGGGTTTATTTCACATAATTATTTGTAAAACAAACTTGCATTACTGTATCATTTTAGTTCCTCTTGAAAAATAGAGACTAAATAAAAATTGAGTGTAAATAAGGATTTTTTTCCCATTTAGATTAGGCAATGAATTAAGTGAATGCAAATTAGTTATCTACTTCCAAATGTGGACATTATAAATAATTCACTTGATCTTATTTTTCTATTCAGGTAGGACAATGCTAATTGAAAGCAAAACAAAACTTCCAAGTCCCCAAAATAACAGATTATTCTGGCTTCCAAAGCCATTGATTTTGTGTGTGGCCTGATATTCCCTTTGCTGAGTTTTTAGTTCTGTTTTATCCTCAAAGGAAATGGATGTCAACTTTGAAACCACATTCACTCCAGATAACCAAGGCTGAGTCTTACCATGGTAGAAGGAACATAGCAAACTCTTGGCTACATATCAAAATAATTATTTCTATCTGACTGGGTAAAGGTGTGGTAACTTTATCACCCTATTCCAGGTTTCCTAACACTCTAGAAGAGGAAACATTCTGATGAGTTTGCTGTCATCATTAACATTCCTCCACCCTTTTTTTTTTCATTAGAAATAAGTTGACCAGGCATGCTGCTTCTAGTTTGAAAAGACTGTTTGATTTATTATATATTGAGCTCACCACAGTACATAAGCAAGAATCACTGAATAAATGTCTACTGAGTATCTTCTAATATTCTAAACACAATGTTGGGTGTGGTTGAAACAGCAGATGATTTTACAAAATTTCTTAGTCGAGCAATGGTCAACCTCATAAAAGAGACACTACGCACTTTCAGAAACTGCCATCACATTTGATATGTAATCCATGTCAAAAAAATAGGTAGCATATTCTGTAGAAAGTACAAGAGGTTTTGACCCTTGGCTTGTGGCCGTCACTGATGACAGGGCAGAATACTTCAGTTGAATACTGAGCATTGACTTGCAATCTAATCAACTCTTAGAATTCCACATATCATTTCTCTGCAATTGAAATTTAAAATTATAGAAAAAGCAATTTAAGTTTAAAGCAACTATAAGAAAAGATATTGAATTATAGCACATAAATCAATGAAACCCAAAGTTGGAAAACAGTAGAGGAAATCAGCATAATGAAAGCTGTTTCCTTGAAAAGATCAATAAAATTTATAAATTCTAGTAAAGGTACCTGGGGGGAGAGAAAAAGAGGAGACACTAATTGTCAATATCAAAACCAGAACAAGAGCTCATCACTGTTGATCTGCTAGACAGTAAATGAGAAGAAAGAATACTACAAACAACTCTATGTCCACAAGTGTGATAACTTAAATAAGGACTAACTCCTTAAAACACAAACTGCCAAAATTCATACAAGAAGATACAGACAATATGAATAAGCCTACATATATTAATGAAATTAAGTTAATAATTAATAAACTTTAAAAAAATCTGACCTCTATGCTTTATTAGTAAATTATGTTCAATGTTTAAGGAAAAATATTCCCTGTACTGTATTCCAGAAAATTAAATTTGGGGGAATACTTCTAATTCTTTCTCTAAGGACAGTATTATATCCTTATAAAGACCAGATAAAGATGTTACAAAAAGGAAACAACAGACTAGACCAATATCTCTCATGAAAAGATGCAGAATTCCCCCCCAAATGTTAGCAACTAGAATCCAAAAGTATCCAAAATATAAGCATATGTTATGACCAATTCAGCTTTATTCCAGATATGTGAAGTTGCTTCAACATTTGGAAATCAATAAATGCAATTAGCTACATCAGGATCTGATTGATCCTATCAGATGACCCTGTCAATTGACATGAAAATCAAAACATTGACAAAATCCAGCACTCATTCATGGTTAAAAACAAGCAAACAAACAAGCAAAAGAAAAAAAAAAAAACTTTAAGTAAAGTTAACAATAGAGTGGAATTTCTTTAACTTGATTAGAACATCTACAGTCCATGAGGTTGCAAAAGTTAGACACGACTTAATGACTAAACCATCACCACCACAAAAAGTCTACAGATAATACCTTTTTTAATGTTGGCATATCAGAACCTTTCAAAGATTGGAAACCAGGTAAGAATAGCCTCTCTCATCAATTCTATTTAACTCTATGCTGGAAGTCCTTGCCAGTACAATAAGATGAGAAAATAGAATATACAGACTTTCCTGGCAGCTCAATTGGTAAAGAACCCAATTGCAATGCAGGAGACCCAGGTTCAATCCCTGAGTGGGGAAGATCCTTGGAGAAGGAAATGGTAATCCACCTCCATATTCTTGCCTGGGAAACCCCATAAACAGAGAAGGCTGGAAGGCCACAGTCCATGGAGTCATCAAGAGTCAGACACAGCTTAGTAACTAAACCGCAAAAGGAAGAAGCAAACAATATGACATGATTATCTATGTAGGAAATTCCAAGAAATAGACAAAACACTCCTGGAACACATAGAGAAATATAGGAAGGTTGAAAAATACAAAACTGATAACAAAAATTCAGTTTATTGCCTCTATATCCCCAAAGGGTAATTTGGACTGCAAGGTAATCAAACCAGTCAATCCTAAATATTTAGGACTCAATCCTGAATATTCATTGGAAGGACTGATGCTGAAGCTGAAGCTCCAATAACTTGGCTACCTGATGCCAAAAGCTGACTCATTAGAGAAGATCTTGATGCTGAGAAAGTATGAAAGCAGGAGAAGGGGACGATAGAGTCTGAGATGGTTGGATGGCATCCCTGACTCAATGGACATGAGTTTGAGCAAGTTGTGGGAGATGGTTAAGGACAAGGAAGCCTTGTGTGCTGCCGTCCATGGGATCGTAAAGAGTCGGACATGACTGAGAGTCTGAACAACAACAACAAATACCCCCAAAGAGTGATTTTGAAATTAATTAAATTTGATTTTAAAAGAAATAAAAAATAATGCCCAAATATGAATTGCCTGAATGTAAAATAAATATCTTTAAGTCCACACTGATATAAATAAATGACTAAACAAATACATAGGAAAGAAAACACAAATCTCTGTACAGATTTTTCAAATAATTCATGGGGATATTCCACTCTTAGAAAGTGGAGCAAAACATTCAACTCCTTAAGGATAAGTTACCATCAGTGACTTCTTCCCAAAGAGTACAGGGTAGAAAACAGGAATAAATAAGTTTACAGTGGAGAAATCTCATAAATACTACCTCAGTTAGGTGGTCAAGGTCATTATCGTTAGTAGTAAGTCATGTTGAATTCTGATTAAGTTCGAAACCAAAAGGAGCTTAATGAGTTTAAATATAATATGGTATTCTAACAAAATTCCACTAATGTAAGATATTAATAATAGGAAAATTATAAGGGGGATATATGGATATACAGGGATCATTTGTATTATAGTCCCAATTTCTCTGTTAAGTTAAAGCTGGTATAAATATAAAGTTAAACAGTTATCATATTTTCTCAGACATAATCTTAGTTTAATACTGCAAATGAATCTCTGAATGAATTTTGCATTTGGCAGTGAAAATATTAAGCTTCTTTTTCCTTTTCTGTCTTAAAAAACTGATGACCTTGGAAAAGTCAGTTAATATTTTTAGACATAATTTTCCTCATTTTAGGAACAATTAAATACTGTATTTTCTACTTGACTTCAAAGTACTGCTGTGAGGATTAATTCATACAGTCAATGGGAAAAGACAGATATGTTGGTGGAGAGACAGAGAGATATAATATAATACAAAGCACTCGAGGATAACTGAGTGAAAATATAACTAAGCCGGAAACAAACAAACAAACAAAAAAAGTGAGTTAATTAAAGAGGCCCATAGTTCTAAATGGGAAACCTAAAGTCCAAGCTATTGGGTATGTTTACAGATAACTGAACTGCTATGTGAGTGAGCCTGTTCTTAATTAGCTTCTGCTTCAGAATAGTTTTTTTTTTTTTTTTTTTTTTTTACCATTTATTTAAATATAAATGCAGAGGAGTATAAAGATTAGAAATTTTGAAGGCAAGAAATACACAGTGAAGATCATGGAGTGTGACAGGTTTCTCTTTTTATTTGTGATGTATACTGTTCTTTGTTATAGGAAGTTTTCTTTCTGAGCAATAAATGTCAGCTTTTTTCTGTTTTCTACTGTGAGAAAACCGATTTATTGTATGTTTAAGGCTGAAATAAGTGTTCTTAACTCCTCAGCATGAGAAAGAATAAAAAGAGGTGAAATAACTTGCCTAAGGTTTTGTCAATACAATTAGAGGCATGATCAGGACAAAAATTAATTTTTTGAACTTCATTCTAGGACTTTCTCATTTTACCTGGCCTTTGAGGGATCTCCAGGGATTTTCTAGCATAAACTTACCAAAAAAATAAAAAAAGAATAGAAAAGTGAAATCTACATTTGTGCACCTAATCAAAAAACTCTCCTTGATATGACTCCTGCCTACTATACTCCAAACCACTTAAATGAATGAGACATGTGTTTCAAGACCTTGCAATTGCACTAATCACCTGAACCTAATTTTACTATAATTCAGTATCTTTTTCTTTTTTTTTTTTTTCAAAAATAGGGTTCCTATTATTGCACAAAATTTGAGATTTACCATATCTTCCCTAGTCAGTCATTTTTTCATCCTTTAGTCTCAGCTCAGTGTTTACCTTTTGGCAGGAGGTAATTCTCCATTTCATATTTTGTTCTCACATCCCCTTCTCTCAAGTCTTTGTATAACTAAATATACTGTATAATTGTTTGATATAATTACTAGCACATGATTTCTGGATTTGTGACTTAAATTATAAGTTTTGAGATGGCAAAGAGAATGTCTACCTTATCCATTACTCTTCCTCCATCACCTAAAATACAGCAATTTGCAAATTTTGCTAAATGAATTAATGAATGAAAATATAATTAAATATATGTAGCATTTTGTAACAGTTTGAGATTTTAATAAATGCCCCTCATTTTCTTATCCTTCCGGATCTTTACAGAAAGTTAAGAAAATAAATAAGTAACTTGAAAAAATTAGTTAACAGATTCTGGAAATATTCTAAAAATGTGTTGCCTAGATTTTAACTCCATGACCTAAATACTAAATAGTAATGAGAACATGTGCAGACTACGTCATGAGAAATGCTGGGCTGGAAGGAGCACAAGCTGAAATCAAGACCGCTGGGAGAAATATCAATAACCTCAGATATGCAGATAACACCACCCTTATGGCAGAAGGTGAAGAGGAACTAAAAAGCTTCTTGATTAAAGTGAAAGAGGAGAGTGAAAAAGTTGGCTTAAAGCTCAACATTCAGAAAAGGAAGATCATGGCATCTGGTCCCATCACTTCATGAGAAATAGATGGGGAAACAGTGGAAACAGTGTCAGACTTTATTTTTTGGGCTCCAAAAGCACTGCAGATGGTGATTGCAGCCTTATGACCTTTGGCAAACCACTTCCCCTATGTTCCTTTTAATTTCTCATCTGTAAACTAGATATGGTGTTTCCTCCCTAAATTTGCTGTCAAACAGCCACTCACATAGTATCAAAGTAGCACTTATATGTCTATGTCCATTGGTAAGACATGCCTCCACTTTTCTTATGAAAACCTTATCAACACAATTCTCTTAACTCCTGATAAACCATGCACATTGTGTTAAGGTATTTCTGCCACTCCTCGATTAGTTGATATTTTTGCATATCAACTTTTTGCTAACAAAAAGTCTTTAACCCATAAACTGAAACAAAGCTCTCTCTTTAGTCCTTTCAAAGGAATTATCTGGGTGTTTTTCTTTTTTTTTCAGGCAAATTATTACTTTTGAAATAACTTAAAAAATAAGTTGATCTTATAACTTATTGCCTGGTATATGGAATCACAAGCCAGAATATTTTTCTATTTATTTAGCAAATGCCATTCGATTTATTCTTCCAGATTGAGCTTAAATATAATTTTATTCAGCTAACAGTTCTCATCTATGCCAGTATATTAAGATTTCCTTATACACAGCACCTGTTGTAACCATACTTGATTTTCTGAAACACTGCTGTCATTTCTTACGGACTGTCTCTGTTCTTCCCACTAGGTGGCAGTTCAACAGCAGGGTGGTTAGAACTATTTCTACAGCTCTCTTTAACCTCCTTTCCTTATAAAAGCAATGCCTAGTACCTACTGTGTTTCCATATACTGGGTGTTGCATTTGTGGCCCAAGTGTTTGATGAATTTTTTTTCATCTCTTTCTGTGAGACTTTGGACTCCCAGAAAGTTCACAATAATAGGAAGCATGCTTTTGTGTATTTATTTTTTGTCTATTTTACCTATCCAGCGTCTTTTAGAGTATTTGACACACGTCATTCACTCAATATACATCTGAGATAGGTGGAGATATTAAAAAAAAAAAAAAAAGAGGGAAGGGAGTAAGAAAGAGGAGGTTGAGAGCAAAAAAAGGCAATTACGCTGAAAATGGCCCACTTCCATCTCAGATAGGTATGATGTTATAACACCAAATATTTAAAAAAAGGACATTTAGATCCTTAGTTGGGCTGAGGCCTGGAAAACATTGAATGAGAACCTGGAGCAGAGGGGTTGGTAGAAGAGGTAACAACCAGAAAACAAGTCAAATTAACAAAGCTGTTCATCAAAATGACTGGCCAGGAATAGCTGTCATAGAAAGAGCCATACATAAAACCAAATTGGAAAGAATGGCTATTCGGAAAGGATCATTGGTAGGGATTCTGATGACCCTGAGCCAGCCTGCACAGCTCTGCAGAAGTACATACTAAGACCTCAGAAAGTGGGGTCAGGATGCCTTTAATTTAGAGACATCCATCAGTAAGCAACAGGGACTTTGCCAAGAGATAGCATCAACTGAATGAGCAGCAGATGAGTGGAATATGAATATGAATGAGCGGAATAGTGGTTAAGGGGATTAGGGATGGGATACATACGGGGCCTACAAGGGAGTGTACCATCTTGTATCTGGATATCTACATCATAGATACTACAGGATTATAATGAATTTACCCTTCAACTAACTGATAAGAAAATCTGAAAGTGGTATGCAGCAAGGGATTAGATGTTTCATACTTTGTGAAACACTGTCTGAGAGCCATGCCTCCTGTCTAAAACTGAAGTCCTTGCTCTTCACATCCTCTCTGAAAAGTTCTCCAAGCTGGATCTGCCCCCTTCCAGGGGAGTCCAAAATCATATGAACAATTCTAAACAAAAGCAGGAGGAAGTAACGAATGTCAAGAAGCCAAAGAACTTCCAGGATCCAAACTGAGTATGCAAGGCTCTCAGTATTCACCAAGGATGGGGAAGGTTGGTATAGGGCCTGGATGAACCTGCAGCTGCAGGTGAATTTCATCCACACTCACCAAAGCATCTCATTATGGAAGAGGGAAGCTGACATGTGAAAATTTAACTTTGTGCCCTTGTGGTTTTGAGACAGATTGTTTCTTTATAAAACACTTCTTGAACTTCTTCTAAAAGAAGCAGAGAAAACAGGAATGATCTTGGGCCAGAAAATTTACCATCTGAGCATATTCATTCTGCTAATTAAATACTTATCATCAAAGTCTGTATTATACTTGCCAAGGCCATTGAAATATATAAATTGTTATTCGTCTTAACCCATTTCAGCTTCAGCACTGGGACCCTCTATGAAAACAGATCTAAACCGTTTTTTTTTTTTTTTTAATTATCATTGTCTATTTTTATTCTGTAACAAATGAACAAAGCATTTTGAGACATAATCCATCGCTCTTTTACAGATGTCTGAAATGCAAGTCTTGGCTTTTCTACAGGTGCTAAGAAAAGCTATACTTTAGTTAAAAAAAAAAAAAATCAGCTTGATGAACACCTGTTCCCTAGTCCTGAATTTGTAAGTCATAAGAGTCAGTCTCATTCTCTTTTAAAGTTTAGACTTAGCATTTGAACTAGAGGGAAAAAAAATTGAAGAATAGACTCGTGTGTACAATGTGCAGAAAGACCATTAATTATTTCCTATGTCTCAAGTGAATTACCAAGCACAGTTTTCAACCATTACGGAAGAATTTATTTATTGCAAAACAAGTTTGAAATGAAGTATTTTTGTGAGAACCTAAATATTATAGCTATTTTTCTTCTTTAGTAATAGTCTCACATTCCAAAACAAGTCTTTCAGTGCCATAAGAATGCAGGGAAAAATATAAAACTAAGAGGAAAAATATAAATGTTTTTTTTTTCCCCCACGGGGCTCAGTTTAAATAACAAATCAGTTGCGGAATGAGAACAGCATGCTATAACTCTTCTATTGTTATATGCACTGCTGTGGAACCTTGCTTGTATAATTCAGAACATGTGACACAGAATTGACAGAGAGACGTAAAACAGGCTAATAACAAGGGGAATCTCTAACAATAACAGGAAATATGGAAATCTCTCTCTCAAGCCTGTCAAGGCACTTCTTTACTTAGTGTTAAGAGAATCCCTCAGAGATAACACCAGTGACTTTTGAAGAAAACAAGCTTCATATAGAACAAGTAGTAGGTGGTGGATGATCTAATGAAGCATGTTCAGTCCCTCAGTCATGTCCAACTCTTTGCAGCCCCATAGACTGTAGCCTGCCAGGCTCTTATGTCCATGGAATTTCCCAGGCAAGGATACTGGAGTGATTGCCACTTCCTATTCCAAGTAATCTTCCTGACCCAGGGATCAAACCTATGTCTCTCCAGTTTCTTGCATTGGTAGGTGGATTCTTTACCACTAGCAGCATGGAAAGCCTCCTAATAAAGTGTGTTATAAAAGAGAGAGGGAGAGAGAAAAAGGACAATTTCAAGCAATTTGTGGATTTCTTTTTTTTTTTTTTTCCTGGATACACCATGTCCTCCCATTTTAAATGAAACATAACTATTTGGGGATTTTTTTTTTTAATATGAGATTTTGTTTTTGTCTTTTTTTATTTGATGTTTCCTTTTGGCCACAAAATGTGGCATGTGGTATCATATTCCCATACCAAGGATCTGACCCCCGCCTCCTGCAGCAGAAGTGTGGGTTCTTTACCACTGGACCACTAGGGAAGTCTCAGGGAAAATGGAAAACTATTATATTAGCAGCACAGGGCTTCCCTTGTAGCTCAGACAGTAAGATCTCCTGGAGAAGAGGATGGCAACCCACTTGAGCATTCTTGCCTAGAGAATTCTGTGGACGGAACATGAACAGACTACTGTCCACGGTATCACAAAGAGTGGGACACAACTGAGCAATTTTATTTGACTAATACTGTATTAGCAGCACAAGACAGAAAAGTAAAAGAGACAGTATTCCAAGAATATTGACAGACCACCTGGTATATGTCAGGATCTCTCTATATCCTAATAAAGTAGTCTTGAAAAAAAGTAAATAAAAATATAAGTGAATTAGAGAGCATATGGAAGTTCTCTCAGCTAATACACTCCTGTTCCTCTTCCCCAATCCCCTCTGTCCTCCTTACAGCTACTCAAGCAAATAAAAGTGTGCAATTATTCATAGTTCTGTTCAAGATATTCAAAGTGTAGAAACAAATCAAATGTACTTTGATGAGTGGATAAATAAAATGTATATCTGTATAATGAAATATTATTCATCTATGATTAGAGATACAGTACTAACATGCTACAACATGGATGAAGTTTGACAATATTCCAAGTGAAAGAAGCCACGTACAAAAGACCACATATTGCATGATTTCATTTGTGTAAAACATTCAGGATAGGTAAATCCCTAGAAACAGAAAGCATAGCGGTGACTGGGGTTGGGGGGGGAGGTCTTGAGAGGGGAGTGAGGACTGGAGAGGGTGGATAGGTAGCTTGCTTGTCGTGAAGAAAAATTTCTGTAAATTGACAGAGGTGGTGGTTACACAACATTATGGACACACTAAATACCCTGAGTTGTATGCTTTATAATAGTTACTGTTGAGTCATGTGGATTTTACCTCAATAAAAGCATCTACTAAAGCAATAGCATTATCCTAATGTCTGGATGAGCTGAGCTTACAAATTGCCTTGCCAACTAAAGTAGATCATCACACAATTTATTTGATTGGGACAACCATCAAGATGATGGAAATCATTTAAATAGCCAAGGCTAGTTGGTCTAGACACAGTCCCAGCCAAGTCTTTCTTTACTTCAGAATCATTACCATGGTGGTTGCTTTAGGGTTTGGGACCTAGCCCTTGGTTGACTAAATTTGCATTCTGGGGATAACATTGTACAAGAGCCAGGAGACAGCAATTTAACTCTAATTTACTTGAGGACTTCAGCTTCTCTTACAGCTTGAAGGAGAAGTAGTGATTTCCAAGAAATAAATAAGCTGGAAAATAGTCAGTCAATCATGTCCAACTCTTTGCAGCCCCATGGACTGTAGCCCACCAAGCTCCCCTGTCCATGGGATTCTCCAGACAAAGAATACTGGAGTGGGTAGTCAATTGCTTCTCTGAGGGGATCTTCCCAACCCAGGGATGGAACCTGGGTCTTTTGAAATTCAAGCAGATTCTTTACCTTCTGAGCCACCAGGAAAGCTGCAACATAATTCAAGAGGTCTTCAAATTTCTAATTTGAAGCCAGTGAATAAGGTTTTCATCCTTCATGCTAAAAAATATGCATAAGAAATAAACAATCTTGAATTGGAAATTAAAAAGTCTCAGCTAAACCACAAAAGTTACCTGTCTTTAACCACACAAATCAGATCAGCAACTGTTATTTCTTCTTAATGGGCAGACTCATATGTCTATAAGGTTGAGATAGCCATTTCCCTCATAGGCATCAAATGCACTGTATATTGGAAATGACTTTTATTGAAAAGGACATGTTTATTAAATCCATAAAGTGAGACATAAAATTTAGGTTTCTTGAGAGATTAAAAAATAAGAAAGGGGAAAAACAGTAGAAGTTATATACAATGTGGGAAATAAAAGAGAAATAAACTTCACCCTATTGATATCTACATCTTATGTTATTTTTAGCATAATTAGCTAAAAACTATAGCCAAAATCTATTTTTCCCAGGCACCTAGGATCAAAATCGGAGCTTCCTTCTTAATCTACTCTTTTGAATACCCCTTCCATCAACCAATCAAATTAATTATTCCAAGGTCTATATTTTTAAAAATTGTTCCAAATGAATCTGTCATCTTCTCTTGTCTCCTTAATTTTATTACCAAATAGGCACTTTAGGATTCTCCAGAAAAACAAATACAGATATGATATAAGGATATAAATTATACCTCTATCTGGTAATAATAAAAATAATGAGAAGAAGAAGGAGGAGGAGGAGAGACAGCAAAGTTAACAGTAACAAGCAATTACTTGCATATATTGAGTCCTGGGTTAAGAAATTTATATGGATAAACTCACAGTTATCCTATATGAAAATACTTTTTGAATCTCCAAATTAACATTGGTGGTTAGCAAGTTAAATTATCAGGTTAGCAGGTTAAAATAACTTGACCAAGGCTAAGGGTGAGATCAGGATATCAGAATTTGATTCCATGTTTTCTGTATCTCAGAGCCTGGATGTAGATTATGATCACTTTACAGATTACTTTTAATTTCATCGTGTGGCTGGGATATTGAAGCTCAACAAAATTACTCAGGTTCAAAAGGGTTGGGAAGTCGAAGAGGTGGTAACAGACATGGGTCCCTGGGACCTCCAGCATTAAGTCTCTTCCCTCCATAGTGGCACCTAGTCTTCTGCCAGTCTGTGTCTGACACTTTGTGAACCCATGGACTGTAGTCTGACAGGCTCCTCTGTCCATGGGAATTTTCAGGCAAGAATGTCAGAGTGGGTTGCCATTTCCTCCTCCAGGGGATCTTCCTGACTTAAGGATCAAACCGAAGTGTCCTATGACTCCTGCTTGGCAGGCAGATCCTTTACCCACTGAGCCATAGGTTCAGTGCTGACTACCCCTTTATATTCCCTAGCCTCTACTATTTAAATGATCACAGGGTTAAAAAAAAAAAAAAAGGAGAGAGAGAGACAGAGTTCAATTTGATAGAATAGAAGCATAGGCTTTGGAATAAAAATTTGCTTCAAAATTTGTTTAAACTGTTTAGTAGTTTTGCCACCTGAAACATATTGTTTACATTTTCCATGTTTCCACTTGCTCCTTTCATTCCTCAAACTATATTTATCTGCTATCAGCTCTTTCCAAGCATTTTTTAAGACTCCAGAGAGCTGGCAGTAAACATAACTAGACTATACCCTCAGGGAACATAACTTAAAAATACATTGAAAATATAAAGAATGTAGAATAGCAAAGCAGGACAGAGAGTAACTGAGGGGAGAGACGCGACTGAAAAACAAGGGGATTGCAAAGACTAGTAATTCAAATAATATTATTTCACCTTATGTTGAAATTCAATGTCAATAAACCATGGATTATGCATTTTCCAGGTCTGTTTCCAGATTTGGAGGTCACCTTGTACAGTGGTCAGATAAGATCGTTTTGGAAAGATGATACTTGAGGGCCTTGAAGAAGAGAGATTGTTGTCAATTACAAATTGGCACTTACCATAGGCATATGCCATCTACCTACAGCTATTGATTTTCAACACCCCCTGAAAGGAGTTCAGGGTAGAGAGCAAAAATAAGGCACTCTGTGATTCGAGAAAAACTGGCAGAACAGGTCTTCAGATCCTTAGATATTTTCAGGAACCAATTGTGTGAACCCAATTCTTATATCTCCTCATAACCAGAAAAAACACAAAAGTCCTTCATGGTGATGTCTGCTCCTCAGGACCGCAGAAACCTTCTGCGAAATAAATATGTGCTTGGTGTATGTATTCCCTTTTTACCAAAATCACATAAATACTGACCTCCTTTGTACTTCTCTGAAGCATTTTCTCAGAGATATCTGGAATGCTGTTCCCCAGGCTATTGTCCTCAATTTGCTTCAAATAAAACTTGACTCACAGCTCTCATATTGTGCATTTTTTTTAAGTGGACACTGTGAACCAAATGATTATAGTAGGGAGAAGAGAAGAACATGGAATGCAGAGGAAACAGTAAATGAATAGATACTAGACTTTTGCAAAAAACATGTGAGGTCCCATAGCTGGATAGAGGGGTGGGTGGGTGGGAAGAAGCAAATGGAGTATGGCTGAAGGTCAGGCCTTAGTTGGGCATGGATAGGCCTTGGGATTTCAGTCTGTGAGCAATGGTAACCTAACAGTTTTGAACAGGAGATGGTCATGCTCTTTTTCCTTTTGAAAATGGGACATTTTACATGGGGATTTTTTTACTTAATTTGTGATCTACATACAGCCATTATTTGAAATAATGAAAAATGTATCCAGCCCCATTGCTGACACAAAGCATATTTCCACAAATATTAGTTCTGGCCTGGCTCCTTCTCTTCATTAATACTTAGGTTTAGATTTCTGCAGACAAGAGGGGGCATTCTTAGAAGGAGGACTCTCAGCAGTGCTGTTTCCTTGGAAAGTAGTTCACTCTTCTTTGTTCTTTGGCTGCCCATTGGGTCTGGGACTGAAAGAGTGGTCTTTAAACACTGGCTCTTGCAAAGTCCCTAGGGAGGCTGGCAAGTGCAGAGCCAGGATAAGAAGCTGAAGGGGGATTTGATCCAAGTGGGAGGCAGATAATGAGAGGATTAACTCGGGTCAAGTGAAGAAAATAGGTGAGAGAGAAAAATAGATGCCGTGGGTGCATATTGCAACCACAAGTGACTGAGTGTAACCTTTTCTGCTGCAGATGGCACAGCCTGCTAGCAGGGCATGCTGCAGAAGGCAAGATCTTCCTGGAACTGCAAATCTCTCAGGGAGAAGCAGCCGGGGGGGGGGGGGGGGGGGAGGTGCGGATGCAGAACACAGAGATGTTGGCTCATTCCTCCTGCAAACAGCTGATGAATGGCAAAACTTGCTTTCAGAGCTGATAAAAGCACCCTCAAGGGAGCTGATGGCTTATACAATTGCCTCCAAAAGGAAATTCTTTCACTCCCATGATTGCTAACTGGATCAAACTGGACTCCACAAGCATATTGCATTTTCAAAAATAACTTGCTCAGGTAAGGATGTTGCTCAGATTGGGGTCTGCAAATTCATTAATTCTTACATTTATTTTTTGAGGATCTTCTATGAGCTAAGGGGTCGTTTAGGTGCCAGGGGCTGAATATTAATCAAAATTCCTGCTTTCTTAGAATGGAATTCATATAATTTGGGGGCAAGGGGGGCAGACAATAGACAGAAAAGATTCTAAATACAATGTATGTCAGATGATCATAAATTCTAGGCAAAGTATAAAGGAGGTTAAGAGGATTCGAGGGCTTGAGGGATAAGTGGAAAGGGTATGAAGGTGACATTTGAGACAGAGAGGGAGAGGCTTAACTTGTGCTCTCTAAGGAGAACATTTCCTGGCAGAGGGAAGAACAGGAAAGGCTAGGATATCTGACCTCCATGAGCAAAGGAGAGAAGCCTAGCTGAGGTCAGAAAGGGGAGGCCAGGACTTCCCTCGTAGTCCAGTGGTTAAGACTCTGTTCCTCCATGGCAGGGGGCACTGGTTCAATCCCTAGTCAGGGAAATTCCACATGCCCAGCAGTGAAGCCAAAATAAAATAAAATAAAGGGGGGAGGAGAGGAGGTCACACGTCATGCAGGCCAGATAGGCCACTGGAAGGTGTTTGGCTTTTATATAAGAGGTGAGATGAGAATCCATGGGAGGACTGTGAGCAGAGAATGATCTGAACCTACCTGTAAAGGATTCTCTGATTTCTGTGCCAGAAACAGTCTGCAGAGACTTCAGAACAAACATTGGGAGGCTAGTGAAAGAAATCTGGGCTCATTATGGCAAAGATGTGGACCCAGGAATTGTGGTGGAGGCAGTCAAAAGGGAAAATATTGTGGTCTCATTTTAAATATAGAACCAGAAAGTAAATTGATCTACTGGATTTGATGTATGATGAAAAGCAAGGAGTCATTTCTTGAAACTAGAAGGGCTTTGAAGGTATGGATAAAGAACATCACCCACTCTATTAGTAAACAAAAGATGTTTTGGCCATCAAGCCAGCAGCCCCTGCAGTCAGTCATTCTGACTATGCAACCTGAGGGGATTCAGGATGGGAAGAACAGGATGCTGGCCCTAGATAGTTAAGATGCTTATCAAAGGAATGATTTCTGGGAGCCCGTTGCATTTTCCCATACATCAGTTCAGTTCAGTCACTCAGTCCTGTCCAGCTCTTTGTGATCCCATGGACTGCAGCACGCCAGGCCTCCCTGTCCATCACCAACTCCCAGAGTCCACCCAAGCCCATGTCCATTGAGTCAGTGATGCCATCCAAACATCTCATCCTCTGTATAAAAGTGCTATTATATATTTATTAAGTTGAGATTGCTGACTGGTCATAAATAGTAATCTTTTGGTGTTTCTTTCTTTTTTTTCCACAAAATACCTATATATCCTGGCTCCTCCCTTACCTTTTCAGAGCAGTCCCTCAGAGCTATCTGAAAGGCTGTTTCCCAGGTTTAAGTTCTCAGCAAGTCTGACAAATAAAACTTATTTCCAATCCGTCTGCAATGCAGGAGACCTGAGCTCAATCCCTGGGTCAGGAAGACAATCTGGAGAAGGAAATGGCAACCCACCCCAGTATTCTTACTTGGAGAATTCCATGGATAGAAGAGCCTGGTAGACAATCCATGAGGTCTCAAGGGTTGGACACAACTTAGCGACTAAACCACCTAAATTTTTAGGCTGTACATTTTTTTTTTCAGATGACAAAAGCAAGTTGAGGTGCTAGGGTTGAGGGGAAACCAGGAATTCATTAGGGGTTTATTCAATTCAACATGTCTATTAGAAAGCAGCAATCTGTGGAAAATTCTTTTTTTTTTCTTTTTTTTTAATTTTAATTTTTATTTTTTTTTTAGTTTTTTATTTTTTAAATTTTAAAATCTTTAATTCTTACATGCATTCCCAAACATGAACCCCCTCCCACCTCCCTCCCCATAACATCTCTCTGGGTCATCCCCATGCACCAGCCCCAAGCATGCTGCATCCTGCGTCAGACATAGACTGGCGATTCAATTCACATGATAGTATACATGTTAGAATGTCATTCTCCCAAATCATCCCACCCTCTCCCTCTCCCTCTGAGTCTAAAAATCCGTTATACACATCTGTGTCTCTTTCCCTGTCTTGCATACAGGGTCGTCACTGCCATCTTCCTAAATTCCATATATATGTGTTAGTATACTGTATTGGTGTTTTTCTTTCTGGCTTACTTCACTCTGTATAATCGGCTCCAGTTTCATCCATCTCATTAGAACTGATTCAAATGAATTCTTTTTAACAGCTGAGTAATACTCCATTGTGTATATGTGCCACAGCTTTCTTATCCATTCATCTGCTGATGGACATCTAGGTTGTTTCCATGTCCTGGCTATTATAAACAGTGCTGCGATGAACATTGGGGTACATGTGTCTCTTTCAATTCTAAGAGGACACTAATAGATGGAGAAGTATACCATGTTCATGGAAAATTCTTAAAGAGATAGGAATACCAGACCACTTTACTTGCCTCCTGAGAAGTCTGTATGCAGGTCAAGAAGCAACAGTTAGAAGTGGATGTGGAACAACAGACTGGCTCCACATCAGGAATGGAGTATGTAAAGGCTGTATATTGTCACCCTGCTTATTTAACTTATTTGCAGAGTACATCATGCGAAATGCTGTGTTGGATAAACCACAAGCTGGAATCAAGATTTCTGGGAGAAATACCAGTGACCTCAGATATGCAGATGACACCACCCTTATGGCAGAAAGCAAAGAGGAATTAATGAGCCTCTTGATGAAAGTGAAAGAGGAGAGTGAAAAATTTGGCTTAAAACTCAGCATTCTGAAAACTACAATAGATGGGGAAATAATGGAAACAGTGACAGATTTTATTTTGGGGGGCCCTACAATCACTGCAGATGATGACTACAGCCATGAAATGAAAGGATTCTTGCTCTTTGGAAGAAAAGCTATGTCCAACCTAGACAGCATAATAAAAAACAGAGACATTACTTTGCCAACAATAGTCCATTTAGTCAAAGCTATGGTTTTTCCAGTAGTCAGGTACAGATGTGAGAGTTGAACTACAAAGAAAGCTGAGCACCAAAGAATTGATGCTTTTGAACTGTGGTATTGGAGAAGACTCTTTAGAGTCCCTTGGACTACTAGGAGACCCAACCAGTCAATCCTAAAGGAAATCAGTTCTGAATATTCATTGAAAGGACTGATGCTGTAGTGGAAGCTCCAATACCTTGGCCATCTGATGTGAAGAACTGACTCACTAGAAAAGATCCAGATGCTGGGCAAGATTGAAGGCAGGAGAAGTGGATGACAGGGGTGAGATGGTTGGATGGCATCACCGACTCAACGGATATGAGTTTGAGCAAACTCCAGGAGTTGGTGATGGACAGGGAGGCCTGACATGCTGCAGTCCATGGGGTAGCAAAGAGTCGGACCTGACTGAGCAACTGAACTGAACTGATTAGACAGCATAATAGAAGTCTTCTGAAGGATGAGAGTCACAGGGGGAGTTTTCTTTTTTCTTGTTGATGCTGATAAGCAGATGCTAATCGGAGTGCCAGGAGGTACACCACTCCAAAAGACCCATCTAGAAGAAGTTGACTGATTAGCAATCCCAACCACAGCTGCAGCAGTAGAAAATACTTGAAATCCATCCTTATTTTAGATACTGATAAGTCTTTTTCACACTTTCTTCCATAGATTTGATGACTCACATGAAGAGAATTTATGATTAAATTTGAGCTCTAGAGGCTTTAGTTTAGACTATCTTTCTCAAGGAGCATCCATAGCTCTGTCAACTGAAAAAATAGTCACAACCTAAAAGTTGAGAGTTGTTTTATTTGGTGGGAATTTTTAGGACTTCAAGCCCAGGGGACAGCATCTCAAGGGACCCTGAGAGAACTGTTCTAGGGGTGTGGGTGACAAGGGAGTTGGGGAGGGGAGGTAGGGAAGGGTGCCCAGTGGTAGGGAGGAGTCAGATTATATAGAAACGTATGTTTGTAACAAAGGGCAGGTAATCTGAACATCAAAAGAATATTGTGAATTAAAGAAAACAGGATATTCTGAGTTAAGGAGTATAGTGCTTTTCTGTCTATGGGAAGATGCAAGACTTTGAGCTCACTAAATCTTTCCTTTCATAGTCATCTCAGCTACCTGGGGCAAGTGTCCTATGTTTTCACATCCTGAGTTCCTCAGGGTTCCCTGTAAGGAGTGAAAGCAGCCTGATGGCTGTTGATCTAAGGATTCTTCTCCTTCCTGAGTGCCTTGGAGGGCTGGAATTGTGATGACTATTACTTTGCCAACTAAGGTCCGTCTAGTCAAGGCTATGGTTTTTCCTGTGGTCATGTATGGATGTGAGAGTTGGACTGTGAAGAAGGCTGAGCGCCGAAGAATTGATGCGTTTGAACTGTGGTGTTGGAGAAGACTCTTGAGAGTCCCTTGGACAGCAAGGAGATCCAACCAGTCCATTCTGAAGGCAATCAATCCTGGGATTTCTTTGGAAGGAATGATGCTAAACCTGAAGCTCCAGTACTTTGGACACCTCATGCGAAGAGTTGACTCATTGGAAAAGACTCTGATGTTGGGAGGGATTGGGGGCAGGAGGAGAAGGGGACGACCGAGGATGAGATGGCTGGATGGCATCATGGACTCGATGGACGTGAGTCTGAGTGAACTCTGGGAGTTGGTGATGGACAAGGAGGCCTGGCATGCTGCGATTCATGGGGTCGCAAAGAGTCGGACATGACTGAGCCACTGAACTGAACTGATGACATCTTTGTTTACTGATATGGCAGGAAATATTTCAATCCTCACCTGCCATAGCTGGATTTAGAGGAGCTTCATTAAGTTCAGGATGGATCCAGGTTGCATGATGAATGCAGAGCTCCTCTGAATCTCATCCACATATACCTCCCTTCCCTTTACAAGACTGGGGACCTCACCATTCATAGCACCTAGGAGCTCTGGCCCATGAAGGAAGCTATAATTAGGACTGATTATCTGCTTTCTCTTCATAAGGAATTAGCACTAATTCCATGAGACATATATCTTTAGCTCCTAGTCTCTTAGTCACCTCTCACGCTCAATCTCTCTCCTAAGGCTATTATAGCTCCTAAGCGGATTTAACTCCTAAAATCTTTACAATTTCATGAACTCTGAAAGTCATTGCCTCTCACTCACAAACCTGAAATAAGCTTTCTAATCTATAGAGCCCCCAATTTACCTATCCATCTACATCTCCACCTCTACTCTCTTCTTCCTGAATATTCCTAACTCTTTCTTACTGCAATAGATGAACTATCCTCCCTTATATAGAAGAATTAATCCTGGATTTATGTACTGAATCCTGTGAACAATTATTTACTCAGGTAAGCAAGTATTTACCCTTCTGTGATTATCTCTTTCCCTCCTACAACTTCAGGTTTTCTTTGTTGAATCCTGTCTAATATTCTCTGAAGTGATATTACAAAATATTCTGCAATATCTCCTCGATCTCCCATCACTCCAGGTAATTATTCCCAACTTCTCACTTAGAGAAACCTATAAGAATGCTTGGCTCCACTCATTGTCCACCCATTTTCATTTGGCATGTTTTCTTAATCGATGGCATCACGGACTCGATGGACGTGAGTCTGAGTGAACTCTGGGAGATGGTAATGGACAGGGAGGCCTGGCGTGCTGCGATTCATGGGGTCGCAAAGAGTCGGACATGACTGAGCAACTGAACTGAACTGATATATATATATATATATATATATATATATATATATATATATGTATTTGACTATGCCAGAACTTAATTGCATCACACAGAATCTTTGATCTTCCTTGCAGCATGCAAACTCTTTAGTTGTAGCATGTGGGCTCTAGTTCAGGGGACATGGATCAAACCCAGATCTGCTGCACTGGGAGCATGAAGTCATGGACGACCAGGGAAATCCCTTGAACTTATTCTTATAACATCTCTCCCCATAATATTACTGAAACTGCCTTGGTCAGTGTTACAAGTGACCTCACTGTACATATGTGCTAAGTCAATTCAGTCATGTCTGACTATCTGCAAGCCCATGGACTGTAACCAGTCAGACCCCTCTGTCCATGGGATTCTCCAGGCAAGAATACTGGAGTGGGTTGCCATTTGCTCCTCCAGGGGATCTTTCCAACCCAGAAACTGAACCCACATCTCCTGTGGCTCTTGCATTGCAAGCAGATTCTTTACCACCGAGCCACTGGGGAAATACTAGTCCTCACACTGTAGTCCACGTGTTTTTAGTGTTGAGGAGAACTGAAAACTCTCCCCCAGATCTAGAGCACTTTATTCATTTAATAGTGTAACTGAACAGGACCAGATGGGGTCTTCCTGTGGCAGGCCTTCCCCCATATCCTCTGCTTTAGCTTCTCTCTGAAGTACCTAGATAACAGTATTCAATGCAAAATTTTACATGATTTGCTTTAAAGAACCTAGAACCTCCACCAAATATTAACTGCTGGATGACAAGAGTACATAGCCCCCACACCTCCAGAACCTGAGGACTCATAACGTTAGCCCCTTTGATACTTTCCTTATCATCAGTCAACCAGAGAAACATTCAGGAATTTGTTAGGTTGTTAGAATAGGGGAAAGGAGTCCAAAATAATGTGGCTAAAAGACAAAGAAGGGAAAGCCTATGAAAATAGAGCAAAGGAAGGTTTGAGGGAGAGTGAGAACCTCAGGTGAAACAAACAGCCCTCCTGGCTAACCCAGTTTAAATAGGGCAGCTTCAGGGGAAGGAGAAAAAAAACATAAAAAGAGGAGTCAAAATTGAGCCTCCGACCTCACTTCTTTTTGCATCTTTTGGGTCAGCCAGCCCTCACGCCTCCAGGATGTATTTTCTTTTGCTTGCCAAATAAAACTGAGCTGTAACACTGGTCCATCTATCGCTTCAAATTTTTGATGCAGCGAAACAGAACCAAGGGAATTGCAAACTCCCCCGACAAGCTGAGGGCTTCCCTTGTGGCTCAGCTGGTAAAGAATTGGCCTGCAATGTGGGAGGCCTGGGTTTGATCCTTGAGTTGGGAAGATACCCTGGAGAAGGGAAAGACTACCCACTCCAGTATCCTGGCCTGGAGAATTCCATGGCCTGTATAGTCACAAAGAATCAGACACAACTGAGCAACTTTCACTTTTCACTTTCTGACAAGCTGATTAAATACCCTGTAACCCTCTCCCTCATCTGGCCTTTAAAAATGCTAGGAGGGTTCAAGAGGGAAGGGATATAGCCGATTCATGTTGATATATGGCAAAAACCATCATGATGTTGTTAAGTAATTATCCTCTAATTAAAAAACATATATATATATATATATATATATATATATATAAATAAAAAATACTTTGCTAAAACCCTTCACAGATCTCAGGGCTTTGGGGAACTTGAGCCACCAGTCTCCATGCATAACCCTGCAATAAACATTTCTCTGCTCCAGTCTCTAACGTTTCAGGTTTGTTTGGCCTCACTGCGCATTGGGCACATGAATTGTGTTAAAAATATGTCCTAATTTCCACCATATTCCAGCAACTAGACTGCCTTAGTCATCATTGTTGGGTTCTTTATTTCACATATATCTTGTTCTTATGAAAATTAAATAAAATGATGTCTTTAAACTACCTAAATATACAGCACTGTTAGTAGTTCTCTTCTTCCATCCCCCTCCCCTCAAATGTATGAGTCAGTATGAATGTGTGTGAATGTTTGTGAGAGTGTATGCAATGTGTGGGTGAGCTGGTGTGTGAGTATGTGTGTGTGTTGGTTTTGGTTTGCTCTTTTACCTTTCAATGTGTGTTGATTTATTTAAAGGCACTCTAGTGAGCATTTTTGCAGTAGCTTTGAGCTCATGTTTTGAGATTGTTTTCTCTCCTGCTCCATTTTCTAACTGATCTTATTGAGTTTTGTAGCTTTCCAAGCATTGTTATTGTTCAGTTGCTAAATTGTGTACAACTCCTTGTGATGCCATGGACTGCAGGATGCCAGTGTCAACTACAAATTGGCACTTATCAAGGGCATTGCCAACAAAGGAACCACAAAGGCATTTCCCATCTGCCTCCAAGGAGACTGAACCCCATGATGCTATAGCAGTTGATCTGAAACAACCCCTGAGGGAGTTCAGAGTAGAGTGAGGCACTCTATGCTCCAGGGAATCTGCTAGGACAGGTCTTTAGATAGTTGGATATTTTTAGGAACAGATTTTCTGATCGCCATCCTTGCATCTCCTCATATCTAGAGAAGCATTAAATCCCTTCATGGTGACAACAGATCCTCATGACTAACAAAAATCCTTTTGTAAAATGAGTGCTTCATGGTATTGAACTCCCCCTTCACCAAAACCTTATATATTTACCTTCCCCTACTGCCATTTTGGAGCAGACGCTCAGAGCTATCTGAGATGCTGCCTCCCAGGCTGCAGGCCTCGTTTTACCCCAAATAAAACTAAACTTGAAACTTCTACATCTTTTTAAGTTGACACCAGTGTCCTCTGTCCTTCACTATATCTCCTCGAGTTTGCTCAAATCCATGTCCACTGAGTTGGTGATGCTATCTAACCATCTCATCCTCTGTCACTCCCTTCTCTTGCTTTCAAGTTTCCCAGCACCAGAGTCTTTTCCATGAGTTGGCTCTTCACATTAGGTGGCCAAAGTATTGGAGCTTCAGCCTCAGCAACCAAACATTCACTCATTAAATTTTAATGCATCATTTTTCATCTGAACTTAAGATTGAATGCATCACTAGCATGCTTTGGAAATATCACAGTTAATGTATCCAAACGAGAAGTCTAAATTAAAAACCTTCACATGACATCTTTTCCATCTCAGTAAATGGCATTATCATTGAATCAGCATCTCACATCAAAAACCTAGTGACCATCTTCAAATTTGTTCTTTCCTTCAAAATCTTTATGTAATATACCACTATGTCCTGTTAGCTACACCTTTCCAAAGTACACTCCATCCAATCATTTCTTACCTTTTTCACTGTTAGCAGGGTTATTTCAGCTGCAAACTATCACAACATTCTTCTTAGTGATCTTTCTACTTCCGTTTTGCCCTCCTGAAAATCATGCTATCACTCTTTTTCCTCTCGTTTGTGTCCCTTAAAAAAACAAAACAAACAAACAAAAAAAGAAAAACCCTAGAATGTAAGTTCCACTGATGAAAATAACTTCTCTGTTTTGTTTACCAGTGTATGCTCTTTACCTTGAACTATAGATAGTATATTCAAAAGCAGAGACATTACTTTGCTGACTAAGGTCTGTCTCATCAAGGTTATGGTTTTTCCTGTGGTCATGTATGGATGTGAAAGTTGGACTGTGAAGAAGGCTGAGCGCCAAAGAATTGCTGCTTTTGAACTGTGGTGTTGGAGAAGACTCTTGAGAGTCCCTTGGACTGCAAGCAGAACCAACCAGTCCATTCTGAAGGAGATCAGCCCTGGGATTTCTTTGGAAGAAACGATGCTAAAGCTGAAGCTCCAGTACTTTGGCCACCTCATGCGAAGAGTTGACTCATTGGAAGACTCTGTTGCTGGGAGGGATTGGGGGCAGGAGGAGAAGGGGACGACAGATGATGAGATGGCTGGATGGCATCACGGACTTGATGGACATGAGTTCTGAGTGAACTCCGGGAGCTGGTGATGGATAGGGAGGCCTGGCGTGCTGCGATTCATGGGGTCACAAAGAGTCGGACATGACTCAGTGACTGAACTGAACTGAACTGATATCCTCACACATAGTAGTTACAC
Organism: Ovis aries; assembly: GCF_016772045.2. Lineage (NCBI taxonomy): Eukaryota > Metazoa > Chordata > Mammalia > Artiodactyla > Bovidae > Ovis > Ovis aries. The sequence goes on from NC_056059.1 coordinate 107,676,785, forward strand.
AAAATAAAATACTGAATATATATAAGGCAAGTGAATTAAAGTATATAGTAAATATCAAAAAGCAAAACAAAACGAACTTATCTAAGGCTTCCCTGGTGGTTCAGTAGTAAAGAATCCACTTGCCAATGTAGGAGAAATGAGTTTGATCCATTATCTGGGAAAATCCCACATGGCAAGGAGCAACTAAGCCCATGCACCGCACCTCCTAAGCTTGTGCTCTAGAGCCAGGATCCACAGCCTGTGTGTTGTATCCACATCCTGTATTGAAGCCTGTGGGTCCTAGATCCTGTGATCTGCAATAAGAGAAACTTGAAACTTCTCACCATAGTGAGAAGCCCACACATCATGAGTAAGGAGCAGTCCTGGTGTGCTACAATTGGAGAAAAGCCCGAGCAAAAACAAAGACCCAGCAAAGCCAAAAAATAAAATAAAATAATCACTTTGAAAATTAAGTCAAACTTGTTTCCCTCATAAAACTCTTTAAAAAAATCTGAAGAATAAAATCATACAAGAGTATAAAGGTAAATGTTATTTTTCTAACATTACTCAGTTAATTCTATTCACATGAGCTGTTAATACAATAACAAAGTCACCCAGGTATCTAGAGGTAATAGCTGAAGTATAAACTTTGATATATTTGCAATTTGATGAAGGGCAAAGGCATTTGTCTATTTGATACTCATCAGATGGTAAAGAATCGGCCTGTCATGCAGGACACCTGGGTTCTATCCCCAGGTTGGGAAGCTTCCTGGAGAGAGAATGGCAACCCACTCCAGTATTCTTGCTTGGAGAATTCCATGGACAGAGGAAACTGGTGGGGTCACAAAAAGTTGGACGATAACACTTCTGCTTTCACTATCACTTTCATGCCTTTCTGTGAAATGAAGGGGTTAGAAATGATTGACTTTAAGCCAAACGCTAAAGCCTTTGACTGTGTGGATCACAATAAACTGTAGAAAATTCTTCAAGAGGTGGAGATACTAGAGCACCTTACCTGCCTCCTAAGAAATCTGTATGCAGGTCAAGAAGCAACTGTTGGAACTGGACATGGAACAACAGGCTGGTTTCAGATCAGGAAAGGAGGAAGTCAAGGCTGTATACTGTCACCCTGCTTATTTAAGAGTACATCATGACAAGTGCTGGACTGGATGAAGCACAAGTCGGAATCAAGATTGCCAGGAGAAATATCAATAATCTCAGATATGCAGATGAAACAATTCTAATGGCAGAAAGTGAAGAGGAACTAAAAAGCCCCTTGATGAATGAGAAAGAAGAGAGTGAAAAAGCTGGCTTAAAACTCACCATTCAAAATCTAACATCATGGCATCTGGTTCTATCACTTCATGACAAATAGATGGGGAAACAATGGAAACAGTGACAGACTTTTCTTTTCTTAGGCTGCAAAATCACTGTGGACAGGTGACTGCAGTCATGAAATTAAAAATGCTTGCTCCTTAGAAGGAAAGCTATGGCAAAGCTAGACAGTATATTAAAAACCTCAAAGCTATGGTTTTTCCAGTAGTCATGTATGGATGTGAGAGTTGGACCATATAAAAAGTTGAGTGTCAAAGAATTGATGTTTTTGACCTGTGGTGCTGGAGAAGACTCTTGAGAGTCCCTTGGACTGCAAGGAGATCCAACCAGCAGTCCTAAAGGAAATCGGTCCTGAATCTTCATTGGAAGGACCGAGGCTGAAGCTGAAGCTCCAATACTTTGGCCACCTTATCTAAAGAGCCAACTCATTTGAAAAGACCCTGATGCTGGGTAGAATAGAAGGGAGGAGGAGAAGTGGATGACAGAAGATGAAATGGTTGGATGGCATCACCAACTCAATGGTCATGAGTTTGAACAAGCTCCATGAGATGGTGATGGACAGGGAAGCCTCGTATGCTGCAGTCCATGGGGTCACAGTCAGATATGACTGAGGATTGACAACAAGAATTGATACTAAGTTCCATCCCATCAAGCTTCACATTCTAACTTTGTATCGATTATAATTTAAAGCACCCAAATATTGATTATAAATAGTTCATATGTTCATAATTTTGTGTCATTCTTAATCCAAATAAATAATAAAAGTTTTGTTTTATAGTGTGGAAAAATCCTCACCAGCCCTTTTTGTATAAGGAGCTGAAATTCCTGCTTCAATACTATCCTTATTGTCTGAGGTGTTTTATTTAATAGATTTTATTAAATAATTTATACATAATATATAGTATGAATTTAATGTATGTCCAGTGTATAATATGCATGTAATACATATATTTAACAGCATTTATATGCTGTTGTTGTTCAATTGCTTAGTCATGTCTGACTCTTTGTGACCCCATGAACTGCAGCATGCCAGGCTCCCCCGTCCTTCACTGCTCAGATTCATGCCCATTGAGTTGATGATACTATCTAACCATCTCATCCTCTGCCACCTACTTCTCCTCCCTTCTATCTTTCCCAGCATCAGGGTCTTTTCCAATGAGTTGGCTCTTTGCATATGGTAGCCAAAGTATTGGAGATTCAGCTTCAGCATCAGTCCTTCCAAAGAATATTCAGGGTTGATTTCCTTTTAGATTAACTGGTTTAATGTCCTTATAGTCCAAGGGACTCTCAAGAGTCTTCTCCAGCTCTGTACATGACTAATGGGGGGGAAATCATTTAATATGTGTATTTTATTTTATTTTATTTCCCCTGTTGTATATTCCTCCTTTGTCATAGATTATTATACCGTATAAGCACAGGTTTATTTCTGAGTTCTATATTCTGTTTTTGTGCCAGTATCATACTGTTTTGATATAGGTACTGGCATCTGTGTGTCTGTTTTTGTACCAATACCATACTGTTTTGATGACTGTACCTTTGCAATATAAATTGTTTGAAATCAGGGTGTGTGATACCTGGTGCTTTGTTCTCTCTCTTAAAACTGCTTTGACTATTTGGAGTCTTTTGTATTTTCATATAAATTTAACAATTTTTTTGTTCTGATTCTTTGATCTCTCTCTCTCTCTTTTCTTTTAAGGTCACTAATTCCATCATGGAGACACCACTCTCATGGCCTAAAAATACATATACCCCTTAAGGGCTTCCCTGATGGCTCAGATGGTAAAGAATCTGCCTGCAATGCAGCAGATCTGGGTTCAATCCCTGGGTTGGGAAGATCCCCTGGAGGTGTGCATGGCAACCCATCCCAGTATTCTTTCCTGGACAATCCCCATAGATAGAGGAGTCTAGCAGGCTGCAGTCCACAGGCTCACAAGGGTTGGCCACAACTGAGTGACTAAGTACATACCTTTCAAAGTTCTGGTGGTATATTATAGCCTGTTTGTCCTAGGTCATGAGAGTTAACTGATAGTTATTCAGGAATTTTAGAGGTGACTGTCAATAATAATACCTTGAAAGTGGCCAAAAAGGAAGCCATTGACATCAGTAAATACAGCATTTTTTTTTTTTTTTTTTTTTTTTTTACTGTACCTCTAGGCTGTTAAGATCTTAGCTCCCAGATCAGGGAGGGATCAAAATGGAAGTGTGGAGTCCTAACCATTGTACTGCCAGGAAATTCCCCAAATAGATTTTTTTTTTTCATTTGTTTATCGTCATACCACTACTTGACCTGTTTTTTCTGTTTTTTTTTTCCCCCTTTTTAAAAAATTATTTTATTTTTCATTGGAGCATAACTGCTTTACAATGTTGTGCCAGGTTTTTTTTTTTCCTGAATAATAAACTGAATCAGCTATATGTATACATATATACCTGGCACCCTACTCCAGTACTCTTGCCTGGAAAATCCCATGGATGGAGGAGCCTGGTAGGCTGCAGTTCATGGGGTCGCTAAGAGTCGGACACGATTGAGTGACTTCACTTTCACTTTTCACTTTCATGCACTGGAGAAGGAGATGGCAACCCACTCCAAGTGTTCTTGCCTGGAGAATCCCAGGGGTGGAGCCTGGCAGGCTGCCATCCATGGGGAAGCACAGAGTCGAACACGACTGAAGCAACTTAGCAGTAGCAGCAGCAGCGGCATACCCCCTTCTTGAGCCTCCCTTACACCATCCACCCTTATTCCACCCATCTAGGTCATCACAGAGCACCATGTTGAGTCCCTGGTGCTATACAGCAGTTCTTGCTGCTGCTGCTGCTGCTGCTGCGGCGGCGGCGGCGGCGGTGGCGCTTCAGTCCTGTCCGACTCTGTGCGATCCCACAGATGGCAGCCCATCAGGCTCCCCCGTCCCTGGGATTCTCCAGGCAAGAACACTGGAGTGGGTTGCCATCTCCTTCTCCAATGCATGAAAGTGAAAAGTGAAAGTGAAGTCGCTCAGTCATGTCTGACTCTTAGCAACCCCATGGACTGCAGCCTACCAGGCTCCTGCGTCCATGGGATTTTCCAGGCAAGAGTACTGGAGTGGGGTGCCATTGCCTTCTCCAGCAGCAGGTTCTTACTAGCTATCTATTGTACACACAGCAGTGTAAATATGTCAGTCCCACTCTCCTAATTCATCTCACCCTCCATTTTCCCTTCCCATATTCACATATCTGTTCTCTATATCTGCATCTCTATTCCTGTCCTGGTAATAAGTTCATCTGTACCATTTTTCTAGATACCTCATATTTGCATTACTAGATTTTGTACTAATGACTTTTTGGTCACTGGAACAATCAAAGAAATCTGTGAGGTCTTTGTGTCGGGCAAGAAAAAACAAATCTGATTTACTTCAGATTTACTTAGTTCACCAATTCAAATGATAATCTCCTCCAGAAGTAACCTTGCAGACACATCAAAAAAGCAAATAAACAAACAACAATGTTTAACTAGTTGCCTGGGTATCCAATGGTATAGTCAGACTGACATATTAAAATTATCCATCTCAGATGGGTAGGATTCTGAAATGAGAAAATAATATTAAGCAGACTTTGTTCAGAAAGTACAGAATTTCCTAGAATTGGAAACCAGAGATTACATCTCAGAACAAGGGAACCAAGAAATCCATTCTAGATTTAGAGAAGCATCTGGTATAAATCCAGCCAATCATATAGTGCACAACTACCCAAGAAGTGTCATTTGAGAAGAATCAATGGGACAACAATGTGGAAGGATCACATTGAAAGAATACTACATGTTTTTCAGTTACTATTATAACAAATTACCAGCAAATTAGCAGTTCAAACTGAGACAGACTTATTATTTTACACCTGTGCACATCACAAGTCTGATGCAGATCTCACTGGGGTAAAATCAAAGTGTTGTTTCCTGGGGTTTCTAGGGAAATGGCATAAGTTCAAAGGGAAAAACACATGCTGAGTTGAGGTTGGTTCACTGAGGAGCCAAAGGGTTTGCTAACCTGACTGGAAATGACAGAAACTGGAGAAAATGAGAAAGCAGAGGAGGTATGATGGCTTGATCCCCTGTGTTTTCAGAGATTAAGAGAAAGTGTGCTTTGCCAGTGATCAAGGCTAGTGAGTGGGTGAAACTGGGTCTGTGGTCAAGCTGGAGATCACTGTAGTCTTGGGAAAGCAGGCAGTCAGTCTCACAAGGGACTACTGGTGAAAATACTCTCCTTGGCCAAATTTTATTCAAATGCCTCTGAATTTTTTTTTCACATGTGCCTTGGCTTTGGGGCTTCCATGTTCATTTCTTATTATCCAATTTCAGTAAAAATCCTGTTAAGTCACTTTAGTCAGAATTCCCCGTCCATGATTTTGATCACCTTTAGTGTGAAATCAGATTTCTCATCCTCCACCAAATTCCCCAGGTATGTCTGATACCCCTGGCCTTCTTTCAGTAACAATCCTTATTGTTGCTTTTCAGTGGCTCAGTGTCTGACTCCCTGAACCTGCTCAAACTGATGTCCATCAAATCGGTGATGCATCCAACCATCGCATCCTCTGTCATCCCCTCCTCCTGCTGTCAATCTTTCCCAGCATCAGGGTCTTTTATAATGAGCTGGCTCTTTGCATCAGATGGACAAAGTACTGGAGCTTCAGCTTCAGGATCAGTCCTTCCAATGAATATTCAGGGTGGATTTCCTTTAGCATTTATTGGTTGGATCTCCTTGCAATCCCTGGGACTGTCAAGAGTCTTCTCCAACACCATAGTTCAAAAGAATCAATTCTCTGATGCTTAACCTTCTTTGACCCAACTCTCACATCCATACATGACTACTGGAAAAGCCATAGCTTTGATCATGTGGACCTTTGTCAGCAAAGAAATGTCTCTGCTTTTTAAAATGTTGTTTAGATTTGTCATAGCTTTTCTTCCAAGGAACAATAAGGTCATTTTATTAAGAATTCCCACTTATCCCTGATATTTCCTCTTAGTAATTTTCCATCCACGGACTCCCACCCTACTTCTCCTTGGCTATAAGCATTCACTTTTCCTTATTGTCTTTGGAATCGAACCCAGCCTTTCTCCTCCCCAGTGCAGTGGTCCCTTCAATTATCATGATGACCCTTCTTAAATGAAAATGGTCTTCCCATTCTTTAACAAGCATCATGAATATTTCTTTAACATCACAAATACCTAGTAAGAAAGGATTGTGTTTAAATCTCTCACCAACAAGGCTCCTATTGACCTACATTGAGTCAACAGATGAGAAGGTAGACGTTCTAGAGATCATCAAAAAGGAGGTAGAGAGATTGTTATATCCATTACATGATTAAACCCTTAAGGGGTCTTCTTGCTCACTGTCAAAAATGGAGCAAACACAGTGAAAGGGGAGCTGATAGTAAAGGAGGGGTCATGCCCTCATCTCTGTTCCAGGGTGTAGGAACTTCAAATCAAGCTTTCATTTGAAAAAAGGAGAGCTTAGATTTAGTAGCCTTGACTGAGAAATTAAAGCTGCCTATATCTCTACTACAGTCTAGTCTTCTCAGTTAAACTAATTAACACAGGGAAGGAAGTAAAGGAAACAGCAGTAGATGTCAAAGGTACATGAATATAAGTAGAGTAATAGGACATTAGAAAGTCAGACCGGAACCAGTTCTCAGAGGATCTGGCTTCTCCAGTTTAAGGCATGTAATTTTGATCTTGCGGGCTACAGGATTCCAGGTGGAAATAATAGGGAGAGTGACTTTAGAAATAAACAAACGACTACCAGGAGACCTGTACTTTTCTTTAGAGTTCTACCATTATTTAACTAAGAACCTGGAGCTAGATAGCGGTAATGTTTGTAGTGTCTCAACTGTAAAAAAGAGGATATTATTATTGTTGAAAGGCATTATTAATACAGTCTCAATGGAAGTTGCTGAACCATTGAAGAAATAAAGTATGAAAGCAAAACAACGTGAGAGATTGAAGGGGGAAGGTGATGGAACTTTTGTTGTTGTTCAGGGGCTAAGTCATGTTTAACTTTTTGAGATCCCATGGACTACAGCACACCAGACCCCCTTGTCCCCCCACCAGGTCAAGGAGTCCAGAGATAAATTAAGGATCTGGGTGCTCGGGTGTAATTTGGAGGAAATAAGCCCCTATATCAGCAAGAGTGATAGTAAAAGAATGGAAGGGTACCTGTAGAGGAAGTTTGATGACAATAGATGGGTATACCTTTTCACATGGGAATAGAAATTGAACAACTATACCTGTCCATTGAAAGCATCTTTAACTCCTCCAGGCAACTTGCCTATTGTTAGAACACTGAATTATATCAGGAAGAAACTTTGCATGTTCTCAAACAGCCTATTTTTAAGGAACATGAATAACTACTCCAGATGGCTGTTTAAATCTGTTGGAATTGTTTCTACTGTACATTCATTGTTTAGAGACCCATTTTGTTAGATTTCAAAGAGAAGTACAAAGTTGCAATAGTCGTCCTAATTAGCATTGATCTCTTTTGTAAGTTTTAAAAATTTCCACCCAGAGAAGGTTAACAGAGATGCTGATAGGAAGATTGTTAATAAATTATGTTGGCAGTGGAGCCAGAGAGCTCTTTCCATTAGAAGACAGTTTTAACTTCTACCGGTTGCTTTGGGTTCCTGTGTATTTGTGTGTGTGTGTGTGTGTGTCTGTATGTGTGTGCAGAAATGTATCATAACTCCTTGGAAGATGGCCTTAGTTCAATTTTTCACAAATGCAAAATTATTCAGGATAATTTTATCAGGGTGATTCAGTAGAGAGGCACTGACCTTTTTGTTTTCTGCAGCACATTAAAATATGACATTTTCCCTCGGTTTTCTTCCTTCCTCTCCCCATCCCCCCCCCTTCCTTTTGTTCTTTGGTTCATCCATTTGTTCATTGATTTGCTCAATTTTTTTTAAGTTTCTCTCCCACATGCATTTAATTCATTAGCCTTAAATAAAAGCTTATTTGTGGCAAGCTGTCAACTATATAATAAAAGCAAAGCAGCAGGACTATTTCTTCTGGCAGAACAGATGCAGACCCAGATCATTTTATTATAGGATGAATCTTGATACTGGACGTTTCTTTAAAACAATCTTCCTCAGCCATAATCTGGTCCCATCACTTCATGGGAAATAGATGAGGAAAGAGTGGAAACAGTGACAGACTTTATTTCGGGGGGCTCCAAAATCACTGCAGATGGTGATTGCAGCCATGAAATTAAAAGACGCTTACTCCTTGGAAGAAAAGTTATGACCAACCTAGATAGCATATTCAAAAGCAGAGACAGTACTCTGCCAACAAAGTTCCATCTAGTCAAGGCTATGGTTTTTCCAGTGGTCAGAGTTGGACTGTGAAGAAAACTGAGCACCAAAGAATTAATGCTTTTGAACTGTGGTGTTGGAGAAGACTCTTGAGAGTCCCTTGGACTGCAAGGAGATCCAACCAGTCCATTCTGAAGGAGATCAGTCCTGGGTATTCATTGGAAAGATTGATGCTGAAGCTGAAACTCCAATAATTTGGTCACCTCATACGTAGAGGTGATTCACTGGAAAAGACCATGATGCTGGGAGGGATTGGGGGCAGGAGGAGAAGGAGACGACAGAGGATAAGATGGCTGATGGCTGGCTGGCATGTTGCGATTCATGGGGTTGCAAAAAGTCAGACACGACTGAGCGACTGAACTGAACTGAACTGAACAATCATAATCTACATAGATCCTCTAAACTATCTCCACTCATTTAATCACCTCTGTATTTGCCGGATGGTCAGACATCTGACAAACATACTCATCAAGAGCACAGCAGCAAACTAAGCTCATTTTTTAGTATTATGTGCAGTAAATAGGTTTCAAATGTTCATGAACTTGGCTCTAAAATTAAGGGGAAACCATGTTTACCTAGAGAAGTGCTTGAAAGTGTTTAGCAGCAAAAAAAAAAAACACACACACACACACACAAAAATAAAACAAAAAAACAACACACAATAGGATTGTGACAGATAATATTGAATGGATGAGAGAATAAGAACTCCTAAAAGCAGAGAAGAAGAAGGAAAAAATGTACAGACTTAGCATTTATGCAAAAGCAAAGATCTCTAAAATCCTCAAAAAAAATCTGCAGATTTTATCAAATAATGTTTATAACAGGAACTTGAATCAATAAGAAAATGTTCCCACATAAATCTGATCAGAAAAAATTCTTTTAAAATGAAACAAAACAAGACTAAAATAATAAAACAATGGAAGCCATTTATCACCTCTTTATTCAGAATTTTCACTAGAAATTTTAAGTCAAAGTATGAAGAAAAGTTAATAGGACATAATCATCATAGGTAAAAAAATGTAATCTTTACTATTTGGAAACCATAACATAAATTCTTAGCATGAAAATACAGTAGATTCCATCTAAATTTTTTTGATCTAATAAGTAGTAATAATGAAATGGTTAACATTCAAGACAAAAATTAATAATTTCTTTATTGTACTACATCAGAACTACTTCAAAATAATTTTAGACATAATGAAATCAAAAATGTAAATAAGAATAAATTGACCAAGAAATCTTCAGAGACTATATGATTGCAGTTTTAAAATATTTGAAAATGAAAGTGAAGTCACTCAGTAGTGTCTGACTCTTTGTGACCCCCTGGACTATAGCCTACCAGGATTCTCCATCCATGGGATTTTCCAGGAGTGGGTTGCCATTTCCTTCTCCAGGGGATCTTCCTGACTCAGGGATTGAACCCGGGTCTCCTACATTGCAGGCAGATGCTTTACCCTCTGAGTCACCAAGGAAGCAATATTATATTAGGGACATTAGAGTTGCATTAAGAGATGTAAGTAGAATTTATTAACTTGAATGAAAATTAAATTCTGAAGTGTGCATTCTCTCCAAATTAATAACAAACACAATTTTAAAAGTCAGTGGGGTTTTTGGATGTGTCTGACAAAAATATTTTCAAGCTTCTCTAAAACAGTTAACATAGAGAAGATGCAAAAAAAAATAATATAGAATGCCTTGTCTTACTGTTATCAGACCACAAAACTAAAATAATTAAGCTGTTATGAAAGCAATCCAGAGATTAAACAAGCAAAATAATTTAATAGCAAAGGAAACTCAGAGATTAAACCATATTTTTAAATTAAGAACACAATAAAGGTTAAAATTTAAATGACTTGGAAGAGCGAATTATTTTAAAAGCATATCAGAAGGTTACTCTGGATAAGTAAAATTTGATCAATTTCACAGCATCTATCAGTTCAGTTCAGTTCAATTGCTCAGTTATGTCTGACTCTCTGTGACTCCATGAACTGCAGCACACCAGGCTTCCATGTCCATCACCGACTCCCAGAGCTTGCTCAACTTCATGTGCATTGAGTCTGTGATGCCATCCAACCATCTTGTCCTCTGTCATCCCCTTCTCCTCCTGCCTTCAATCTTTCCCAGCATCATGGTCTTTTCCAATGAGTCAGTTCCTGGCATTGGGTGGCCAAAGTATTGGAGTTTCAGCTTCAACATCCCAATGAATATTCAGGACTGATTTACTTTAAGATGGACTGGTGGAGTCTCCTTGTAGTCCAAGGGACTCTCAAGAGTCTTCTCCAACACCACAGTTCAAAAGCATCAATTCTTCAGTGCTCAGCTTTCTTTATAGTCCAACTCTCACATTCATACATGACTATTGGAAAAAACATGACTATTGGAAAAGCTTTGACTAGATGGACCTTTTTTGGCTAAATAATGTCTCTGCTTTTTTAATATGCTGTCTAGGTTGGTCATAACTTTCCTTCCAAGGAGCAATTGTCTTTTTAATTTCGTGGCTGCAGTCACCATCTGCAGTGATTTTGGAGCCCAAGAATATAAAGTCTGACCACTGTTTCCACTATTTCCCCATCTAGTCTCCATGAAGTGATGGAACCAGATGCCATGATCTTAGTTTTCAGAATGTTGAGTTTTAATCCAGATTTTTCACTCTCCTTTTTCATTTTCATCAAGAGGCTCTTTAGTTCCTCTTTACTTTCTGCCATAAGGGTGGTATCATCTGCGTATCTGAGGTTATTGATATTTCTCCCAGCAATCTTGATTCCAGCTTGTGCTTCATACAGCCCACCATTTTGCATGATGTACTCTGCATGTAAGTTAAATAAGAAGGGTGACAGTATACAGCCTTGACATACTCCTTTCTGATTTGGAACCAGTCTGTTGTTCCATGTGCAGTTCTCACTGTTGCTTCTTGACCTGCATACAGATTTCTCAGGAGGCAGGTCAGGTGGTATGGTATTCCCATCTCTTTAAGAACTTTTCACAGTTTGTTGAGATCCACGCAGTCAAAGACTTCACACCATCTATATTAAGATAGTTTGCACAAGTATTAATATGTTATTGAAATATTTCAGTGTTACAATTCTTGACATGTATGGATACTAATCTGTAGGGAAAAAATTCACAAGTAGTTTCCAAATTTGGAAAGGAAAAAAAACCGGAACATAATATTATACTTTATAATTGAAAATTTAAAAAATATTATACATAGAAATCATAATTAAGCAATTATACAGCAAATAATAAATTCAGGTTTTTTTTAAGTGTCAGGACATGTGTTTCTCATATGCCAGAAAATTCTTATAAGCAGGGAAAAGATGAACATCCAGTAGAAAAATGAGGTATAGTTATTAATAAGTAAGTAACACCAAAAGGAACAAAACTGGAATATTCAAGTCTTTCAGTCATTCAACACATGTTTTTCTGAATTGCCTATAATGTGGCAGAAACAAACAAAATGCTAGGGATAGTGCAGAATAGAGAACATAAACAAGGTCCTAGTATCTGTTTATAAAAGGGAAACAAAAATACAAGACACTTTCAGATAACAGTATGTCTTGTAAATGCAACGAAAGAGGGTAGTCTAATAGAGAATCCCTGGAATGGATCAAAGGCCTTTTGCTTAGAGTTCTCAGGGAAGACCTCTCTGGGGTGGTGATACACAAGCTCAGTCCTGAATCAAGAGAAGGGCCCAGTTTTACAGCAGTTCCAGTGTGTTCCTATCAAGGGAAAAGAAAGACAATGCCTTAAGGAACAGAAGAGCAGTGTGGATAAAGCTTTAGAGGATGGGAGTGGGTTGGAGGAAGCTGTGGGAAAGAGTGAATAGCCGAGTATTAAATTAGACCAAGCAGTTAGGAAGGGACCCTATTTAATAAGACCAATTATTTAGATTTCATTCTAATAGTCAGAAGACCTTTTGGAAGGATTTTAGGAGGATGGATTCACTTTATTAAAGGATCCTTCCACTGCTCTCTGGAGAAGATACTGTCAATGATAAGAAATGAAGCGAGAAAACAAAAAAAAAGTAGGAGATAGAACCTTGGAGCAGGCAAGAGAGGACTGTGACAAAATAAAGCAACACCAATATATTTTCTATAATATTGACAAAGATTAAAGTAATATCATGGAATGGATGTGTGGACATGGGGCAGGGAAGGGGGCACGGGATTAATTGGGAGATTGGGAATGACATACATGCACGGATGCCAAAAGCTCAGTCACTAAATCCTGTCCAACTATTTGGGATCCCATGGACTGCAGCCACCAGGCTCCTCTGGCTATGGGATTTTCCAGGCAAGACTACTGGAGTGGGTTGACATTTCCTCCCCCAAGGGATCTTCCCAACCCTGGGGTCAGACCTGCATCTCCTGTGTCTCCTGCATTGGCAGGCAGATTCATTACCACTGAGCTACCTGAAAGTATATTTGCACTACCTTGTGTAAAATGGACTTCCCAGGTAGCACAGTGGTATAGAATCTGCCTGCTAATGCAGGAGGTGCAAGAGATGCAGCCTTGATCCCTGGGTTAGGAAGATCCCCTGGAGAAGGGAATAGCAACCTACTCCAGTATTCTTGCCTGGGAAACCCCATGGACAGCGGGCTGCAGTCAATGGGGTCACAACTTGGACAAGACTGAAATCTCTGAGCACAGCACACACAGCACATTTATTAAAGCTCTGCCTACTAGTTGCATATACTTTGACCAGAAATTTAGCCTCATAAATAATTATCCTAGTAGAATAATTGAATCAATTTCCAAAGATTTAATACTATAATTTTATCTCAGATCTATTTATAATATGGAAAAAGTAGAAGTGCCCAAACTAGCCTTCAAGGGAGAATTGGTAAATAAATCATGCTTTGTTCATTTCATAGACTGATCACTCAGAAATCATTAAAAATGACATTGCAAACCTCCACTTAATGAATTGAAATAGCATGCAGTGATCAATTTTGTTAATACACATGTCCATGTAAATATATATATACACACACAGACTATTAGAAACCAGAGTACTGATTATTATAATTTATGAGTGTGAGATTATGATCTAATTTTTGATATATTTGTATTCTGTTGTACTTCCATCATGTAATAAACTTTTTAAACTTTATCAAAAGAAGCAAGTAAAAACACAAGCTGTATTTAATGATACTGTTATAGTTCAGTTGTTAAGTCATGTATGACTCTTTGTGACTGCATGGATTGAAGCATGATAGCCTTCCCTGTCCTTCACTATCTCCCAGAGTTTCCTCAGATTTATGTCCATTGAGTTGGTGATGCGATCTAACCATCTCATCCTGTCACCCCCTTCTCCTCTTGCCCTCAATCTTTTTCAGCATCAAGGTCTTTTCCAATGAGTCTACTCATTTAATAATATGAGAATATATTATTAAAACCATATGGAACTGCCATCAAAATTATTTGTACTTTATAGGTATTATAAACTTTTATAACGACCTGCTTAATAAATTTTTACTATTGAAAAACTGACTTTCATAGGGCTATTGCGTTCATAGCTGGATAACCATCAACGGTTTTTATATATCACTCAGATCGCCTTAATACCGGCCTGTATTTTGACACTTCCATCCTTATCTCTCAGTTCATGTTTGACATGGCAGCACCTCTGAGCTTAACTTGTAGTTTCCCCCAGAGGCCAGCCTGAATGACTCAAGATTCCACTCTACTACCATCAGCTGGTAAATTTTTCCTCTTTATTTTGGCTCAGCTCTAGGACTTTTCACTTCAGAAATTTCTCTGATCCTACTAAAGAGCAGTTTCTCCTTAGAGTTTCCTTAATCCCAGTATTCCTGTCTACGTTTCTCGGTCAGATTGTGAATGCATAGGAAGAAGAAAGGTGCTGGTGAATTATCTCTTTATTGCGTTTGGTTCAGGCTCTGGGACACAATAGGTACTAAATATATGGTGAAGGTGAAAGAGAGGAGATAAAAACCTGGCTTAAAACTCAGCGTTCAAAAAATTAAGATCAAGGCATCTGATCCTATCACTTTATGACCACAGGAAGGAAAAAGTGGAAGCAGTGCCAGATTTTATTTTCTTGGACTCCAAAATCACTGGATGGTGACTGCAACCATGAAATTAAAAGACCCTTGCTCCTTGGAAGGAAAGCTATGACACACTTAAACAGTGTATTAAAAAGTAGAGACATCATTTTGTCTGTAAAGGTCCATATAAAGCTATGGTTTTTCCAGTAGTCATGTATGGATGTCAGAGTTGGACAATAAAGAAGGCTTGCTGCTCCTGCTGCTGCTAAGTCGCTTCAGTCGTGTCCGACTCTGTGAGACTCCATAGACAGCAGTCTACCAGGCTCCTCTGTCCCTGGGATTCTCCAGGCAAGAACACTGGAGTGGGTTGCCATTTCCTTCTCCAATGCATGAAAATGAAAAGTGAAAGTGAAGTCTCTCAGTCATATCCGACTCCTATTAGTGCCAAAGAATTGATGCTTTTGAACTGTGGTGCTGGAGAAGCCTTTTGAGAGGCCCTTGGACTGCAAGGAGATCAAACCAGTCAATCCTAAAGGAAATCAACCTTGAATATTCATTGGAAGGACTGATGCTTAAGCTGAAGCTCCAATACTTTGGCGATCTGATGCAAAGATCCAGTTCAGTTCAGTCGCTCAGTCGTGTCTGACTCTTTGTGACCCCATGAATCACAGCACGCCAGGCCTCCCTGTCCATCACCAACACCTGGAGTCCACTCAAACTCATGTCCATTGAGTCGGTGATGCCATCCAGCCATCTTATCCTCTGTCTTCCCCTTCTCCTCCTGCCCACAATCCTTCCCAGCATGAGGGTCTTTTCCAATGAGTCAACTCTTCGCATGAGGTGGACAAAGTATTGGAGCTTCAACTTCAACATCATTCCTTCCAATGAACAACCCCGCCCCCACCCCACCAGGCCTGATCTCCTTTAGGATGGACTGGTTGGATCTCCTCGTAGTCCAAGGGACTCTCGAGAGTCTTCTCCAACACCACAGTTCAAAAGCATCAATTCGTCAGCACTCAGCTTTCTTAACAGTCCAACTCTCACATCCATACATGACCACTGGAAAAACCATAGCCTTGGCTAGATGGACATTTGTTGACAAAGTAATATCTCTGCTTTTCAACATGCTATCTAGGTTGGTCATAACTTTCCTTCCAAGGAGTAAATGTCTTTTAATTTCATGGCTGCAGTCACCATCTGCAGTGATTTTGGAGCCTAAGAATATAAAGTCTGACACTGTTTCCACTGTTTCCCCATCTATTTCCCATGAAGTGATGGGACCAGATGCCATGATCTTTGTTTTCTGAATGTTGAGCTTTAAGCCAACTTTTTCACTCTCCTCTTTCACTTTCATCAAGAGGCTTTTTAGTTCCTCTTCACTTTCTGCCATAAGGGTGGTGTCATCTGCATATCTGAGGTTATTGATATTTCTCCCGGCAATATTAATTCCAGCTTGTGCTTCTTCCAGCCCAGCATTTCTCATGAAGTACTCTGCATAGAAGTGAAATAAGCAGGGTGACAATATACAGCCTTGATCTACTCCTTTTGCTATTTGGAACCAGTCTGTTTTTCCATGTCCAATTCTAACTGTTGCTTCCTGACCTGCATATAGGTTTCTCAAGAGGCAGGTCAGCTGGTCTGGTATTCCTATCTCTTTCAGAATTTTCTATAGTTTATTGTGGTCCACACAGTCAGAGGCTTTGGCATAGTCAATAAAGCAGAAATCGATGTTTTTCTGGAACTCTCTTGCTTTTTCCATGATCCAGCAGATGTTGGCAATTTGATCTCTGGTTACTCTGCCTTTTCTAAAACCAGCTTGAGCATCTGGAAGTTCACGGTTCATGTACTACTGAAGCCTGGCTTGCAGAATTTTGAGCAGTACTTTACTAGTGTGTGAGATGAGTGCAATTGTGCAGTAGTTTGAGCATCCAACTCACTGGAAAAGATTGAAGGCAAAAGGAGACGGATGAGGATAAGATGTTTAGATAGTGTAACTGACTCAATGGGCACTAGTCTGAGTCAATTCTGGGAGATAGTGAAGGACAGTGGAGCCTGGCATGCTACAGTCCGTGGGGTTACAAAGAGTCAGACAGGACTTAGCGACTGAACAACAACAACAATATGCCAGACTGAATCAAAGCATGGAGTCATCATAGGTACACATACACTCACACAGGGGTATACATGTGACATTATTATGAGTAATGTATGCATTACTCTTTAAAAACAAATGAATCAGAAAATACTTAATGTTGTACATTGTGAAGAATTTGCACATTAAAATAATGTGATTCCACTATACATATATTAGAATTGTTAGTCAAAAAAAAGAAAAAAAAATCTGATGATATCAAATGATGGTGAGAATGTGGAGCAGCAAGAACTCTAATTGCTGGTAAGAATTCCAAATTGTATGGCCATTGTAGAAGACAGCTTGGGAGGTCCTTACAAAGCTGAGTGTCCTTTTACCATACAATCCAGGATCATGCCCTTCAATATTTATCCATATGTGTTAAAAATTGTGTGTCTACATAAACACTGCAGGCAATATATATATCATCTCCATTCATAATTAAACAACTGAGATGCACTTAAAAAGACAGATAGATAAGCTGTGGTATATCCATACAGTGAAATCACTTCTCAGGGATAAAAAAGAAATGAGCCATTCAGCCATGAAAAGGCATGGATGTATGCTAAGTTGCTTCAGTTATATCTGACTCCATGCAACCTTGTAGCCTGTAGCCTTCCCAGCTCTTCTGTCCATGGGATTCTCCAGGCAAGAATAATGGAGTGGGTTGCCATGCCCTCCTCCAAGTGATCTTCCCAACCCAGGGATCAAACCCACATCTCTTATGTCTCCTGAATTGACAAGTGTGTTCTTTACCATGAGAGCCACCTGGGAAGCCCAAAAAGAATGAAGGGAAATTTAATGCATGTTACTTAGAGAAGCCAGTCTTTAAAGGTTCCATACTGTACGATTCCAATTACATAGCGTTCTGAAAGAGGCAAACTGTATAAAGTGTAGCAAGATTGCCGTGAGTAGCAAGGTTGCCAAGAATTCAAGGTAGAGGAGGAAGGATGAATGGATGGAGCACAGTAGAATTTTAGGGTAATAGACTACTCTGTATGATACTGTAAAGGTAAATTCATGACACTGTACGTTTGTCCAGATACACAGAACTGCACCAAGTTTAAACTCTTATTTAAACTATGAACTTTAATTAATAATAATGTATCAATGTTGTTTTATCAAGTCTAACACATGTACCACAGTAATGGGAGATGTTGGCTTCCCTGGTAGCGTAGGTAGTAAAGTATCCGGCTGCAGTGTAGGAGACCCAGATTTGATCCTTGTGTGGGGAAGATCCTCTGGAGAAGGGAATGGCAACCCACTCTAACAAAAATTCAGACATGACTGAGGGACTAAGCACAAAATGAGAGATGTTAATAACTGGGAAATTGTATGGGAAGGGAGGGATTATATGAGAATTTTTTTTTAACCATCTGCTTAATTTTGTAAATCTAAAACTGCTCAAAAAATAAAGTCTATGAATTAAAAGAAAATAAATGAATTGACTGTTTAACGGAGGTTTGTTCTAAAGCTTTCTCGACCTAACCATTGATTCAGATGGAAACCTGAGTGATATTTTAATTGAAGACAGGATTAAATCTGAGGTGCTGTCTATGGTGTGTGCACTAGAGTTCTCTGTAGCCTGAAATATTACTTGTCCTGGGATAGACTATGTGCAATTAGGTGCTTAACAATCGGAGTCTATTGCTCCTTTGTGTAAATCTCTCCAGTAGTCTCCAATTGCACTTAAAATGAAATCCAAATCATGGGGTCTGGCAGGAGCTGCCCACCTGCTACTCTGCTCAGTGTACTGTAGCTCAATCAGAATTTTTCTCTTTGTCGTCCTCTCTGAGCTCACATGAACCTCACACTTGTTATTTAGACTTCTTGAAAACATATTGCATCACTCCATTGGCTCCTTTTCAGAGCTCTTATGAGTATGAACAGCAGTGGCGTATCCTTTTCTTTATGCCTTTTTCTATCCACTCTGTCACCACAGTCATTCTCTCTGGCACTGTCCTCTTGCATTTTCTTCATTGTGCTTATTTTTGGTCAAATACATTTTGTTCATTATCAGATGATCACTACTAGAAGGTAAGAGCCCTCCAAAGCACAGATCTTGCTTATCTTCTCACCACTGCTTCCCCAATGCCTAGAATATTGTCTGTCATATAACAGGTTGTTGGGCTTTCCAGATGGTGCTAGCTGTAAAGAACCTGCCTGTCAATGCAGGAGACTTAAGATCATGGGGTTTGATCCCTGGGTTGGGAAGATCTCCTAGAGGACAGCATAGTAACCCATTCCAGTATTCTTGCCTGGAGAATTCCATGGACAAAGGACCCCAGAGGGCTATAGTCCACAGGGTTATAAAGACTTGGGTACCATTGAAGCAACTTAGCATGCACAAATAGTAGGTTGTTACTGTTTAGTTGCTAAGTCATGTCCGACTCTTTTGCAACCCCATGGACAATAGCCTGCCAGGCTCCTCTGTACATGGGATTTCCCAGGCAAGAATACTGGGGTGGGTATCCATGCTCTCCTCTAAAGGATCTTTCCAACCCAGGAATCAAACCTGGGTCTTCTGGACTGGCAGGTGGATTCTTTGTTGTTGTTGTTGTTCAGTTGCTCAGTTATGTCCAAATCTTTGCAACCCCTTGGACTGCAACACTACAGGCTTCCCTGTTATTCACCATCTCCCAGAGTTTGCTCAAACTCACATCCATTGAGTTGGTAATGCCACCCAACTGTCTCAACCTCTGTCATCTCTCTCTCCTCCTGCCTCAATCTTTTCCAGCATCAGAGTCTTTCCCAATGAGTTAGTTGTTTGCATCAGGTGGCCAAAGTATTGGAGTATCAGCTTCAGCATCAGTCCTTCCAATGAGTATTCAGAGTTGACTTCCTTTAGGATTGACTGGCTTGATTTCCTTGATGTCCAAGGGACTCTTTACCACTGACCATATAGTAGGTACTCCATACTTAATCACTGAGTTAAAAATGGAGAAACATATGAAGATGAGATTAAGGTCATAGGACACAAAAGTCTGGTTAGGTTGTCCTGGGCTCCTCTATAAATTCTCAGTTTTGCCATAGCTTCCTCTTGCATAAAATGAGGCTTTCAGACTACATGAGACCTCAAGTCTTTTTTAACTCAGAAATCCTGCATTCTTCAATGGTTCAAAATGATTGAGATTCCACTAGAGAGCTGCTAATTGGCTATATTCTATTAGCAGTGCAGTTTCTGTGGTGATCTATGTCAGTTCACTACACTGGAACCACCTTTCAGAGTGACATTGTCGCACATCTGGTCAAATAAATGAATGTTCCCAACTGGATTGATGCTTTTGGCAGGAAAATCAAGTACTAATGCCACATGACCTCTCCTTCATAAAATAGAAAGTGTGTTATGATCTGCACTATCAGGCAATGAAACAGTTGCCTTTCTATTTTCCTGTTTTTTTTTTTTTCATGGAGTCATCCACTGGCCGACACCTGGCACTCCACCCCATCATAAAGAGGATCCAAAATCTGTGTGTGCCCTTGCTCTATCCTGTTTGTGTGGAAAACCTCAGAATCTATTACATCAATCATTACTTTAAGTAAATTATGTTCCAATATTACAAAACACAGTGTCTGTGTGATTTAAAACCTCAGTGGATATTCTCATTGTGGGGAGGCCAGATCCTCAGGAGACCCAGCATAAACCCAAGTTGCTGCTGCCCCAGAAAAGGGCAGATTTCCTGCAGTGCTGTTTCCTGGGGTATGTGCAGACTTTTTAGCAGGAGGATTAGGGACTCCGAGTCCTTCCTTGGGACTTCCCAGGTGGTGTCAGTGGTAAAGATGTGTGTTGTGTGTTAGTCTCTCAGTCCTGCCCAACTCTCTTTGACGCCATGGACTGGAGCCCACCAGGCACTTCTGTCCATGGGATTTTATGGGCGAGAATACTGGAACCTGCCTGCAAATGCAGGAGACATAGAAGATGCAGGTTCAATCCCTGGGTCAGGAAGATCCCTGGAGAAGGGCATGGTGACCCACTCCAGTATTCTTGCCTGGAGAATCCCACGGACAGAGGAACCCGGCATCAGTCCTTCCAATGAGTAGTCAGAGTTGACTTCCTTTAGGATTGACTGGTTTGATCTCCTTGCTGTCCAAAGGACTCTTTACCACTGACAATATAGTGGGTACTCCATACTTAATCACTGAGTTAAAAATGGAGGAACATATGAGGATGAGATTAAGATCATAGAACACAAAAGTCTGGTTAGGTTGTCCTGCTGCTGCTGCTGCTAAGTCACTTCAGTTATGCCTGACTCTGTGCAACCGCATAGATGGCAGCCCACCAGACTCCCCCATCCCTGGGATTCTCCAGGCAAGAACACTGGAGTGGGTTGCCATTTCCTTCTCCAATACATGAAAGTGAAAAGTGAAAGTGAAGTCACTCAGTCCTGTCTGACTCTTAGCGACTCCATGGACTGCAGCCCACTGGGCTCTCCGTCCATGAGATTTTCCCAGGCAAGAGTACTGGAGTGGGGTGCCATTGTCTTCTCCGAGGTTGTGCTGGGATCCTCTATAAATTCTCAACTTTTCCACAGCTTCTTTTTCCATAAAATGAGGCTTTCAGTCTACATGAGAACTGAAGTGTTTTTTAAGTCTGAAAGTCCATAGGGTCACAAAGAGTCTGACATTACAGAAGCGACTTAGCACGCACATACACACAGCCCTTTCTTATAGAAGTTCATTAACTGGTAACGACAAGACAACCGGTGTACATACTAATCTTCTGTCTTAAATAACTGCTTCCTGCCTCAAATCTCAGCCCTTTGGTCGTGGAATTCGAGCCATTTCTTACAACACTGATGCATCTTGAACATTTTACCCTTTGCTCTCTTGCTGGAGGTGAAACAGCCTGTGGCAGATAAGTCACTCATGCAAAGTAATGGTACTTTGTAGAGCCAGTGCCTTCTGCCAAAAAGCCCCAGAAAGTCCCCACACTAGAGTGATAAATGACATTCAGGGACCCCCTAACAAGGCTGTGAGATCGCACTGTTCTCTCTCAACCAGATCCTAGCAAATAAAATGCTAATGGTGAAAAAATGAGAAGATAAAATTGAAGAAAAAGGATTCAATATTAACCCAAGGCAACTGAAACACCAAAGGAACCATATATATTTCCCAAATCTAGATGAGGAATGGAAACTGCTACCAGGAGATAAATAATACATTTTAAAATGCCAGACATACATATTTGCTTGGTAAGCATTACTTTCTTCCTTATTATAAAACAAACGTCATCTTCTGTTTGCTGAAGTCCAAGAGTAGCAGTGCTTTGGGGAGTTTTCTAGGTGCATAACACATGGGAGAAACAGGGCTGAATGTGGCACTGTCTTTTGCTTCATTGAGCTTTCCCACTAGTGTTCTTGTTTAGTTACTGAGTTGTGTCCAACTCTTTGTGATCCCATGGACTATAGCACGCCAGGCTTCCCTAGCCTTCAAACTGAAAGTTTGCTCAAACTCATGTCCATTGAGTTGGTGATGCCATCCAACCATCTCATCCTCTGTCACTCACTTCTTCTCCTCTACTGGAGGAGAAACACATGCAAATATTCTTTTTTAATTAATTTTTTTCTGATGTGAACCACCTTTATAAAAGTCTTTACTGAATTTATTATAATACTGCTTCTGTTTCATGTTTTGGTTTTCTGGCTGTGGGATTTTAACTCTCCAACAAGGGATAGCACCTGCACCTTCTGCATTGGAAAGCAAAGTCTTAACCACTGGACTACCAAGGAAGTCCCCAAACATTCTTAAAGATTAAATGAAATAAGTTCCAATGAGAAGTTTGGCAGGACACGGCTAAAAGCCTAGCTGTGTGTGATTAATCTGAGTCAGAAATTGGAAAGAGACCACAGAAGGTTTATTATTCTTTCTGTGCTTTGCAGAAGGCTTAGTTTGTGAGATGCAGAAAGAAAATTATGAGTTAAGACTTGATGACAAAAAATATTGATAATTATGTTTAAGGTATCTGGAGTAAAGAAGGTGAGAAGCTGGTTGCAATCTCCAACCAGAAAAAAAAAAAAAAAGGAAAATACAGTATTAAGTAAGCCCAGGACAGAGGAGAAGTGGGTTATGAAGAGAAATTTAATGTTGAGTTTAAAAGTTCCAGTTTATTCTAGAACTAAGGGGGAGTTAAATGTAAGAGGTTTTTCTGCTTATTTGTTTTAGTTACTGGCTTAATGAGGGAAGTGACTTCAGTCTGAGAAAGGTTTCCATTATAAAACTGATAGCAAGTTTCCTTGGTGGCTTAGTGGTAAAGAATCCACCTGTTAATGCAGGAGACACACCACATGTTCTATCTCTGATCCACGAAGATCCCACAGGCCGTGGAACAACTAAGCCTGTGTGCATAACTACTGAGCCTTCACTCTAGAGCCCATGCACCACAACTGCTAAGCTGCGTGCTGCAACTATTAAAGCCCATGAACCTGCAGCCTGTGCTCTGCAAAAAGAAAAGCCACCACAATGGGAAGCCCACGCACCACAACAGAGAGTAGCCCCACATGCCACAGCTAGAGAAAGCCTGCCTGCAGCAAGCAAGATCCAGCACAGCCACAAAAAATAAAATAAAATAAAATCATGTGCTTAGTCGCTCAGCTGTGTCCAACTCTCCATCACCCCATGGACTGTAACGCACTGGGTTCCTTTGTCCATGATAGTTCCCAGACAAGAATACTGGAGTGGGTTGCTGTTTCCTTCTCCTGGGGATCTTCCCAACCCAAGGATTGAACCTGGGTCTCCTGTGTCTCCTGCAGTAGCAGGCAGATTCATTACCACTAAGGCTACCTGGAAAGCCCAAATAAAATTATTAAAAAAGAAAATTGATGGCAAAGAAGCATGCACACACACACACACACACACACACACACACACACAACATTGTAAACAGACACAGGGGCAAGCAAACTAAGTGTGTCTATTAAATTCATTCCTTGTGCTATTATTCATTGTTATTACAATATGTGTTTGCTGTCACAACTTAAGCTGCTGCAGCTATTAATATATATTTCCAAACAGATTTCTAAGCAGCAACACTAACACTGATGGAAATCTGCTTTGTGAACTGAAGGATATAATGTGCAGTAGACATTAGTCAATCACAAGAGCATGAGAGAAGTATTATGAAATGAGCTGACAGGACAAGAACCAGTATTACCAGGAAGTCGCCATGGGAAGTAGAAAGCAGGGCCAGGCCAGAGGTGGGTGATGGTGACTGACCACTGTGATTGTGCCAAGGGAGAAAGGCTCAATAGACACTTGGCTCCTAGAATCGTCTGCATGTCCTCACTGCCATGGGCATGGACCACCTCCCAGTTTCCTCAGGGCATTCACTAGGAGGAAGGAGGACTCTCAGATCTTTCCAGGTATGATTTTGGCAGTTCCAGGAACCGAGTAAGTCAGAGCAATCTAATGAGAGCCATTTGTACTCTATACTGGTGAGGCAACTCTGGAGCTGAGGGTAGAAATTTGGGTAACAAAGGAGTATAGAATATAGTACATATTCTGTGAGCTCTTACCATCCAATTGAAGTGTCAAGGCACACTTGACATTGACGTAGCTCTCTCCCACATAAACTCTCAAGGCAACTTTTGTATATTCACAAATCAAAATTTCCCCTTGTATTACCCTTTATTTTGTTTCTCATTCCATAACCAACCCCTGTTTCTACCTTTCCCACAGGACTCTGTGATGTATTTACCATATGCCCTATTTTCAT
Organism: Ovis aries; assembly: GCF_016772045.2. Classification (NCBI taxonomy): domain Eukaryota; kingdom Metazoa; phylum Chordata; class Mammalia; order Artiodactyla; family Bovidae; genus Ovis; species Ovis aries. Next base: position 107,701,278 of record NC_056059.1, read on the forward strand.
ATAATTAAAAATAATCATATAAGTACAGGAAGATGTGCTGTGCTATATGTAGGGGGGTCCTGTTTCTAGGAAACTTGTGAATGATGAATGCAGTTTTGATAAAGTTATTTAACTCTGGTTGCAAATATTTTCTGTTATATTTTGGCTTACCTCACTCTCAGATGGTGAAAAAGCCACCTGCGATGCAGGAGACCTGAGTTCCATCCCTGGATTGGGAAGAGCCCTTGGAGAAGGGAATTATTACCCACTCCAGTATCCTTGCTTGGAGAATTCCATGGACAGAGAAACCTGGGGGCTACAGTCCATGGGGTTGCAAACAGTTGGACACGACTGAGTAACTAACACTCTGAGTCATTGATTACAGTCCTTATTCTTTCTGTTTCCCGAAGTTCTATTGCTTGATGCAATTCTCCTGAGTAAACCAACTTAACTCTGTTTATTTCTACCTGATACACTTTGTTTTAACCTTTCCTTAGCCTCTCAATTGTCATCATGGAGAGTCATTTCTATTTCTCTACAAAATGGTATATACATGGGAGCTGGATATTTCATATGCATGTATAGATTTCAAAGGTTAAAATATGTGAAATTAATCTCAAAATTGAAAATATTATACTTATTTATTTGTGACCTCTATTAATTAGAAAGTGTATTTGTATTGGTTTTGTTATTTATACCTAAGAAGTTGACCACAATGTTAAAAATGTTATCATATTTAGTATACTAGATACCAGTGCTGGTGTAGTTAAATGAAAATTAAATTTGATCACTGAAAAATCAGTGCAAACTTTTGTTTCGAAGATGACAATGTGAAATAAGTCTTGGAAACTTATTATCTTTGGCTTTATTAATTTGATTTCCATCAATCACTAAAATATATTACTTCGAATCAAGAATGATGATCACAACATTATTTATTAATTAGGGATTCCCAGGTGTCTCAATGGTGAAAATCTGCCTGCCAAGGCAGGAGATACAGGTTGGATCTCTTGTGGAGGAGATCCCCTGGAGGAGGAAATGGCAATCCACTCCAGTATTCTTGCCTGGAAATTCCTATGAACAGAGGAGCCTGGCAGGCTGTAGTCCATAGGGTCAAAAAGAGTCGTGTGCAACTTAGCAAATAAACATCTTATTAATTAATTAAGCAAGTTTTTATTGAGCTACTACTATGAACTGGACATCATTCTAGGATTTGGAGAGAAGCATCCATTCTTTCATAAAGCTTCCATTCTAGCTATGGAGCCTGACATTGATTAGAGCTAACATACTGTCTTATGGAGGGAGTTATTTTAGGCACCATTGGGAGACTTTTCCAAAGAGATGACACTTGAGCAGAGATTGAATTAGATGAGAAAGTAAGCCTTGAGATACCTGGGGAAAACATTTATGATAACAAAATCTGTAAACTACTCTAATACACAGCAATGGTGAATGGTAAATCTTGATATGTTTACATCATCTTAGTCTGCCTAGGAAGTTGTTCAAAACTGTTGATCTAGAGTAAGTATTGATATAAGAACATTCTACTTTCCTTTCATAAATTGAATAAGCAGTACATTTTATGGACATCCCTCATAAAAGGGATTCATATGTAATAAGGCGAGAGGATCTCTTTCGTAATGACAAACCTAATTTTCTTATTCAGGTTTACTAAGATTTCTCCCTCCTGGGTGTAAATGTAGGGTTTTACTATGGTCAAACTACAGTTTTTTTCTACATTCTCTTGGATCAGACAAATTAATCCTAAAGGAAATCAACTCTGAATACTCACGGGAAGGACTAATGTTGAAGCTGAAATTCCAATACTTTGGCCACCTGATGTAAAGATCTGACTCATTGGAAAAGACCCTGCTGCTGGGAAAGATTGAAGGCAAAACAAGTAGTAGCAAAGGATGAGATGGCTAGATAGCATCATCGACTCAATGGACACGAATTTGAGTAAATTCTGAGTGACACTGAAGGACAGTGGAACCTGGCATATAACAGCCCATGGAGTCACAAAAAGTCAGACACGATTTTGAGACTGAACAGCAATAACTACATTCTCTCCATGTCTGACCTCATTTACTTCTTTGGCTTAAGAACTAACATTTTATTCATATTCAAGCCACAACAATTTTACTGAATACTCAATCTGAAAAGTGCTGAGGATATATAGAAGAAAACATTAATGACCTCTGTTCTCATAACAAATACTTGTAAAGGAGGAAACGGATGAAAAAACAGAAACTCATAATACAGTTTGAAAAGATCTTTGACATGCAGAGGACTCCATGGGACAATAAGGCAAGCATTTCTAAGTTGGTTGGGGGCTCTGAAAGAAAGTCACTTCAGATGTAGGAATAATTGCATTCTGCTTTGGAGGAAAAATACTATTAGTTGGAAAAGGAAGGTAAACTATTCCAAAAAGTTTGAGTTGAAGAAGTGTGAAATGAAAACAAAACAAAACTCATGGTGTAGAAAAGCAAAGTCACATATTTTTTATGACTCAAGAAATTGGTGAAAAGAAATGGCTGGAGATGAGGCTTCAGACTTAAGAAAAATCCAAACAATAAAGAACATATGTGTTCACCACATGTGTGTGAATTTTATCCTATAGGTCAAAATGAGCTGTTGTTTTCACCTGGAGAAGGTTGTAAAGAAAATTTGGTTTTGAAAAGATTACTTTTTAGCAGGTTGAAAATGCAAATCATTAGGTTCTTTTTTGTTAAGATATATTAGTACTTCACACACCATAAAATCTATCCTTTTAGGGTATACAATTCAGTGGGTCCTGGTATATCCACAAGATGTGCAACTATCACTAATATCACTAATTTCATAATTTTTCATCATGACAAAAAGAAATCCCGTACTCATTTTCAGTCATCTACCATTTTCATTGTTCTTAGCCTCTGGCAACCTCTAATATAACTTCTCTGTCTACAGATTTACCTATTATAGGCATTTAATATAAATGAAATCATGCAATATGCTATATTTTGTGTCACATAATGAACATTTTCAGTGTTCATTACTTTTCATGGCTGCATAATATTCCATAGCATAGCTTTACTATTTGGCGTTTATCAGTTATCTGTCAACTGGTTGATGAAATTTGAGTCCGTTCCACTTTTTTGGCTATGAATGTTGGTGCTGTGAACATTTTTGTGCACATTTCTGTGTGAATAAATGTTTTCAGTTATTTTGAGTGTATACCCAAGAGTGGAATTACTAGGTAAATTTGGCAAATTTATGTTTAAGTTTTATATGGCCTGTGGCTGAGTGGGGTCACACTTATTCTTTACTTGTTCTATTGAGCATTTGCCCCTCAAGGTAGAACATTACATTTAATTCCAGCATTAAAGAAATCCCCTACTTATAACACTCTCTATCCTACTGTTCTGTTTTAGCATTTTTAATTACCTAAACTTCTCATACTTACTTGTTGCACTTGGGTTCTTCAACTGGAATGTCAGGTTCTGAAGGCAATTCCGACATTATTATTATCATCAAATCTATATAAGAGCATCTATTTTAGTGCTTGGCACATGACACGTAAGTACTTGAATGAAAACCTTGCACACTATTATTGTTCATTTCATTAGTTTAGCCATGTCATTTTACTCACTACATAAATTTAAAAAGAGTGGCTTGTTATCCAAAATATTAGCACTTTTTTCAAACTGATCTCCTATTAAGGGACATAGATAAGCCATCTCTTTAATCTTGATTCCCTTACTTTGCCTAACTCAGTGAAATTTCTAATGACTTGGAAAAGGGCAAAAGTCAGACATCAAGAGAGAGATGAGCCAGTGGAGGGCTGAATAATTCACAGCATGGATATTCAATGCTTGAATAATGTAGAGTGGCTGTGTGTAAAGTCAAAGGAAAGGAAAAGGAGTTATTTATAATAGCCATTTCTTTGAATGGATTTATTTTAGGTATCTCCAGTGCTATTCTCTGGAGCTTGGCTGATAGGATGGAGTTCTTGAAGGTTATGGGACATAATTCTTAGTAGGGTCAAAAGGCATGGTAGCCAGCTCAGATTTCTGTACCTCACTGAGCCTCCAATATGACTGGAATACAAATCAAGACACAGGCATCTACTGTGCAACCAGAAACACTGTTCAAAGTTCCAGAGTCTGGTTGTTTCCATAAAAGAAAGTTACCACTTTAAAAGTCTGAAAGAACTCAGGAATGAAGGTATTACCTGAGTCCCAAAGTCTTGTATCTTGTTTTTTTTTTTTTCTACAAGTCAAATGTTCTGTCATTTATAACTCAATGTTGTGAATGTCTGTTGAAAACAACTCACCACCAAACAACAAGCAAACAAGAAAAAGGAACACTTTGGTTAGTACTGTAGTCTGATTTGAGGGAAAGTATATGAATTAGATCAAAAAGGAAAGTAGGACAGGCATCTCTGTATCCAGACCTGTCTGAGTACACAGCTTAAGAGTCCTTGTTCAATTAATGTTTGTTGAATTGGGGGTGAGAAGTTGAGTTTAATTGAAAATGTAACTACTGGGGAAAAATAAGTGTATAGAATTTTAAAAATAAAGAAAACAGTAGTATTAGAGGGGTTCATAATCAAAAGAAAGTTCTCTCATTCGAGCTTCGTTTGAAAGATGTGTACTGTCTTATATGGGTGATGATGTACAGTGGTGATACTTCCCAAGGGGAATGAAAGAGTTAAACGGCAACATTTCAGCAGGCAGCAAAGAGAGAACTTTTATTTCGAAATGGCAGTAAGAAAGTGAAGGTAGTAACACAAATACTTGCAGTTTGGATATAACTAGTAGGGGGATCCACCATGAAAAGGAGGCATCACCCCAAATAGGTTCATAAAAAAGACCTTGTGTTGCAGTCAATTGCATTGAGTGGGCATTATGGGGGGAGGAAGATGAGAACAAAACTTGCAGAAATCGCTGTACTTCAGCAAAAAAAGTAAATAATGCATGAGAAAGCAAATAACAAAAGCCATGGGAATAGAAGTGGTGACAGCTTTCCTTCTAAGTACAAGACTTGGAAAGAGGGGGAAATACTTTCTTAATAAATAAGAGCAGAGGTATTTTTACTATGTGAACTTGGGTATGTTTTCCAGTGCTTTACTAGAAACAATGATATTATAGCCAAGCTACACAGTGCTTCTAAGTATGAAGGATTTGTTTGCAGTTTTTATTTCTAAAATGAAAGAATGGATGGATAAATGCATTGGGCTCAGAGAAGAGGAAAGTGGGCTGCTGAGACAGAGCTCCGAGTCTGAGATCTTAGGCAGGGCTTCTGTTCAAGACAATCCGACTGGCCAAATTGTTTCTAGATTTGAGGAGAAGAAAAAAACAAAAATGATAAGCCAAATGTTAGATGTCTCAGAGGTCATAGCATTCAGTCTTTGTAGAAAAATGCTGTATTTGCCCATATTTTTCACATTTTTTAAAAATTTTCCAGCTCTGATATTGATATCTTGAGTAACCCTGACTCAGATTTGTTTACTTATGCAGAAAATATTTACTCAATATATACTATACCTTCAGAACTTTTCTAAAGATCGCAAATACAGTAAAGGAAGCCAAGTCCCTAACATCATGGACTGACATCATCATTGTGAAGAGAGAAGAATAAACAAATGGGCCATACATTTAAATCAAACACTCAGCTACAGGTGTAAAAAAAAAGAAAAAAAGAAAGGCAGAGGGGGAGTGAAGAGATGACTCCATGCACTCACTATTTTATATAGGAACTGGCAAGGTCCTTTTTTGCTCCACAATTACCAAAGAGATGCTCCTTTTAAAAATAACATTTTTAAGAACTGGTTCAAAAATAACGCTGTAAGCAGAGAAACCCTGGCTAAAACTGGTAATAAGCTGGATTGATCAGATAGCCTTCCCATTCTGGAGGATGTAATAATTACTTACGCATTTTTGTAATATTTTAGTCTGCCTTCCATGCTCACTGTAGAAGCAGTGACTATAAATCTCCATTAGCTCGGGGGATGAATTTATGAATGAATGAATGAAGCAACCAGTATTGCTTCAGTCATTCCATGATAGTCATGGTGCCACAGTGCTACATTTTTGAAAATTTAAAAAAAAACATTATGGAATTCAATTTGTGTGATGTCCCTGTTACCCAATGATGAAAAGAAGTCTATGGTAAGACATATTTAGGGTTTTTTCCCCCATCCCTGGATTTCCAAGGGCCAGGAAAGGAAGAAGAACCGCTGTCTGTACTGTGGTAATATATTCTTAAGGCTCAGCAACTGGTATTTCCAAATCCTTCCTCAATAGCTCGACCACTGGGGCCTCTACCCAGTTCTCATGGCCTCAATGCTGGGGCCCCATGCCCAGAATCATCCAGTCATCATATCAGCCCAATCTGGATCTACTGTGTTTCACTGCAGTTAGCTCACTGCCACCCTTCAGATACTCCCCAGACATTCCCATATTTGAGCTAGTGCACTTTTAAAACTTCCTGCATTTCCCTTTCTGAGAGAACACAGTCAAAAGCTCTATACGTTCAGCACAGGCTACCCCAACAACACATACATTCTTACTCTGAAATGACAAGCTTCACCCCCATCAAAAAAAAAAAATTAAGGAGAGGGACTAAACAACAACAAAAAAAGGAGGGCAACTAAACAGGTAAAAGGGAGAAAAAAGGAGGATTGTTCTCTTTGCTGATGAGTCCAGGCATCATGAGCCATCATGATGGCTAAAGAAAAGGTAACAGCACTGGCCAATTTGCAGAAGCCCTGAAATAGCTAACTGTAAGTTAATTTATGCTCTGATAGCTAAACTTATTAGCGAAAGGATGTATTACTTTTGTAATTCAAAGTAAATCTAATAAAGTTGAGAGAAGCAAGACACTGCTTAAAAAAATATCAGTTAAATTAACACTCGTTTACAGAAGTATGGCATAAAGACAAATTCAAATATGACTCAAATATGACTCTTACCTTGTCTAAATAAACAATTACTGCAATTTAGAAAATAATAGAATGATATGTTTGAGGTGAAGTAGGAAAGAATTGAGCTTGGTTCTCCTGTTTTGGCAGGGAACAAACATCACCTCAGCCAAAGATGAGCATGTAATTTCAAAGAGAAGAGGAAAATAAATCATTTGAAATGTGGTGTCCATTACTTTTGCAATACTATTGCAATTTTAGAGATTTTTCCTAAGGCAGTGATTTAGCGATACTACAGAGATGATTGTACAGGATATTCATCTCCATTTTGTTAATCAAAATAATGGAAATGGACTAAATGCATATCAATATTGGATAGGTTATATAAATGACAGTTATTCAAGTAATGGAATACTCTGCACCTTGTTCAAAATCTGATGCATATTTGTTTTTTACATTGACTTGGAAAGATTCCCATAACATAATTTTGAGTGGAAGAGCAAGGGGATAATATTTTTATGTAAAACTATCTGTGTGTAAGAGGAAAAAAAAAGTCAAGGGAACAAGAGCCAGTTACAGAATGAGAAATCAAGCAGATTCTAGAAGAGAACTCTGGTGTTTGATGTCCCAGGTAGTTTGAAATACATCATCAATAATTTTATGGCTTTGTAGGAGTTTCTTTAGTTAGCAGTTACTGCTCATATATCCACCAGATGTTAACATTTTTCTCATATTGTTATGGGCTGAATTGTACCACCCTCCTTCCCTTGATAGTGCTTCCCAGGTGGTTCAGTGCTAAAGAATGTGCCTGCCAATATAGAATACAGGTTTCAATCCCCCCGTCAGGAAGATCCCCTGGAGGAGCAAATGGCTACCCACTGCAGTAATCTTGCCTCGGAAATCCCGTGGACAGAGAAGACTGGTGGGCTACAGTCCATGAGGGTCACAAAAGAGTTGGACATGGCTAAACAACTATACAACAACAAAAATGTGCACAGGATATAATTAGACTGTTCATTAGTCAAGAAAATACTAATGGATTTAAACATAATATTCGCAACTCCAGTCAAAATAAATGCCAATTCATACTGGTATCAACAGTATGCCAACTCAACATACCAGTATAGTTTGACAAAAATGAGATTCAAAAAAGCTTGATGACACACTCTATTCTCTACTGTGGGAAGAAAAGAGGAATGGAAATTATAATAACCACTATGGGGGATGTATTTAAAATAATATCAAAGCAACAAATGAAGACACATGTTAGCCTAGTAATTAATTCTGCAGATATACTCGCATATCTGTGAACTTTTTTATGTATAAGATTATATTCTACAACATTATTTGAAAAAAGAAAAAGACTAGGAAGCCCCTAATGGTCTATATATAAGATTGAATGGAAAAAATTATCTTGTACCCATATAATACAGTATAAATAAATTAGAAAACTCATGCACTTAATGGAAAGGTCTCCAATATAAATAAGGATACTGTAAAGTGCAGGAGTCCACTCTAAAGGAGATCAGTCCTGGGTGTTCTTTGAAAGGAATGATGCTAAAGCTGAAACTCCAATACTTTGGCCACCTCATGCGAAGAGTTGACTCACTGGAAAAGACTCTGATGCTGGGAGGGATTGGGGGCAGGAGGAGAAGCAGACGATAAAGGATGAGATGGCTGGATGGCATCACTGACTCGATGGATGTGAGTTTGAGTGAACCCCGTTCGTTGTTGAGCCAGTGATGGACAGGGAGGCCTGGCGTGCTGCAATTCATGGAGTTACAAAGGGTTGGACACGACTGAGCGACTGAACTGAACTGAACTGAACTGAAAGTGCAGGAGAATGTCTATAGTGAGGTTAAATAGATTTATTTATTATATTTTCATATGTATTTATACACTTATAATTTCAACTTTTTGAAGCTTATAGATTTTTTGTTGTTGCTGTTGTTCAGTTGCATCTGACTCTGCAGCCCCATGGACTGTAGCCTGCCAGTCTCCTCTGTCCATGGGATTCTCCAGGCAAGAATATTGAGGTAGGTTGCCATTTCCTCCTCCAGGGGATCTTTTTGGCCAACCCAGGGATTGAATCTGCATCTCTAGCATCTCCTGCATTTTCAGACAGATTCTTTACTACTAGTACCACCTGGGAAGGATTACCTAGAAAATCTAATGAAATAAAGTAAAAGCTCCAGTGATTTTCGCAAGTAGCAGAATATTAATAATGATAACAACCTTCAAAGAACAGAGAAAACTCAAGCTTAGATGAGGGCCTCAATTATCCAATGTGCCCATCAAGATACAAGCAAAATCTGTGTGATTTCCTAAGTCTACAGATGTGCCTTTTATGACACTGCTGTTGCAGGGAGCTCGGCAAGGGCCCCTCAGACAGAGGGGGTCCTGTGGCACTTGCTTACTCTCCCTTTCTATTAGCTGTGCTTTTGAAAGGGATTCTCAACTGAGCAGTAAGCTTCTTATTTAATAACTTACTTTTTTTCTAGCAATACACAGTAAAGTAAAATGACTTTTTAATAAGATAGTCTCCTTTGCCAGAAAATTAGTTACTTAGGGGATTTTTCGGAATATGCATTTGCTTTAACTGATGGAGCGGAACAGCTCTTATAATATGCATTTTTTTGTATGGAAAAATATGCATTTGTCCAAATGAATGTTTACAAACCCAGAATTGAAAATGGGTCTCAGGTACCCATTATTCATTATAAAGTCCCCTCTCCATTCCCTAATCTGTCTAGAGGGGGAAAAAAAGGCTTTAACTGAGTCCACATTTAATTTGAGATCAGCAGCAACGTTTTTCTTCCTATAAGTCACGCTTTTTGCCCAATGTACCATGAAAAGTTAAAGCTGAAAGAGTGTTTTTTTCCCTTTACTTTTTATAGAAAGGCATTTCAATAACTGCTGCTAAGAATTTTCATGAATCAGGATTTTAAAAATCTAATGTATCACCTTTTGTTTTATGAAAATTCAAGAGCAAAGTGAATGGCATGGTAGGGTAACACCACATGGAGGTACAATGGGTTTTAGACAGAGGAGGGAAAGGAATATAGAGTGGTGAAATTGTACAACTGGAAGAAATCTGAAATAATGTCTCCTTTTAGCCTTTATCCCAATTTCAGGGAATATAAATAATCATGCATGCCAGGAAAGTCTCCAGGCTCAGGTAGATCAAAGTTCATCTATCTGGTCTGAAATTAGTTTCTGCAAAAGTATGATGTTTTTGGCAATTTGCAATCCATTGAGTTAGGTTAAGAAGAAATGTCTAGAGGTAATCACAACAGGGCTTCCCTGGTGAGTAAGTGGTAAGGAACACTCTAGCCAAAACAGGAGACGCAGATTCAATTCCTGGGTCTAGAAGATTTCCTGGAGAAGAAAATGGCAACCCATTTCAGTATTCTTGCCTGGGAAATCCCATGGACAGAGGGAATCCCATGGCAGCCTACAGTCCATGAGGTGGCAAAGGAGTCAGACATGACTTAGTGACTAAACTAAGACAACAACAGCAATAATGTACACAATAATGAGCCATGTGTGTGCATACCAAGCTGCTTTAGCTGTGTCCAACACTCTGCAACCCTATGAAATGTAGCCCACCAGACTCATGTATGTGGGACTCTCCAGGCAAGAATCCTGGAGTGGGTTGCCATGCCCTAATCCAATGGATCTTCCCAACCCAGGCACTGAACCCATACTTCCTACATTGGCAGGTGGACTCACTAACGCCACCTGTGAATACCCATCTATAGTGCAATATTTTGATTCAATCTTAGGACTTTCTAAAGATGGCATTTTGAAACTGAGAGGGATCCTAGAGTTCACTTTATCCACCTTCTCATTTTACACACAAGAACACTCAGATAAAAAAGTGTTTCTAGTGACCCAGTTGTAGTAGTACAGAGTTCTAGGACCCCAGACCTTCATCCCCAGATTCCTCACCCCCACCCCTTCAAAAAGTAGATTTTCAGGATGAATCTATGAAAATGACACCATGATGCATTAGAAAAATCACAAAGCACCAGTCACTTGGGTCCCCCGAATTCACCATCACCTGTGAAAAGCTTCTTCTTCATCTGTTTTATATAATGCCTTTATAAACAAGAATTTATTGGAAATTAAAATATCAGGGCTATTTTTTTTCATAGAATTCTTAGTGAACACAAGAAATTGCTGATATATGACCATCAGGGTAACAACAACAACAACAACAAAGAAAAAAAAGCAGTGTAATAGTGTGATATGTGCCCAGTTACTCAGTCATGTTCAACTCTGCAACTTCATGGACTGTAATCTGGCAGGATCTTCGGTCCTTGAGATTTTTCCAGACAAGAATACTGGAATAGGTTACCATGCCTTCCTCCAGGGGATCTTCCCTACCCAGGAATTGAACCCGTTTCTCCTGTGACTCCTCCATTGGCAGAAGATTCTTTACCATTGAGCCACCTGGGAAGCCAACAGTGTAATATAATTCAAGTTAAAAATGCATCTGAAGTCTTCAAACAGGTAAAAGATGCCAGAAGCTATCGAATCCCAACTTCAATTCCTTTCTTTAGCTGTATCACTTTACCTTTATCTCTTCACTAGCTTGGTTCTTCATTAATTGAGTCTTTCTTTCCTCTTCAAACTCCTATAAATCAGAATATGGTCTCATTTGCTATATGACCAATTTCTCCTCAACAGTTCACCCTAGGTCTACCTATCCTGACTACACCCCTCTCAGTTCAGTTCAGTTCAGTTCAGTCGATCAGTCGTGTCCCACTCTTTGAGACTGTACCCCTCTACTCTGTCAAATACATGCATTGAGATGTAATGGTCTTTGTCTGATAGCATATCTATCCCTTTTTGAATGTAAATGAAGAAATTAGCCTTCCTTTGTTCTGGTATCCCCACACTCAAAGCCGCTATGGGGTTTCTCTCTTCCTTTGCACAAACATTTCCTAAGCATAGTTTTTATCCAAGTCCTGATTTCTGTGGGAGCCGGTGCTACTCAAGGTTAGGGATTTAGCCCTAAATTAAAAATCCTTACATGGCTGTATAGCTCTATAGCAACATTTGGGTTAAAGCACTAGACAGTGTGGTAGAGAGTATCCAGACTAGGAAGCCAACTGTATAACTCAGATCCCAGGATCACTTCTTAGTGTGTCATCTTGAGCAAATTATTTAGCTTTTCTGGGCTTCAGTTTCCTTTTATGTAAACTGTGGACCATGCTACTTACCTTTCTCTTGGTCTACATCAAAAATAAACAAAGCTGGATGCTGACTACAGTGGTAAGAATAGATTTTAGTCACAATAACTATTACATTAGAGCAGAAGAGAGTCCAGTGTGAGCTGAGCTCAACTTCACCAAAACAGGAGTCCAGAGAATTTTTTCATGATTGGGAGTACTAGGGGAAAGGCCCATGCTGCTGCTGCTGCTGCTAAGTCACTTTGGTTGTGTGGGACTCTGTGTGACCCCCTACTCTATACCAAATCCCTGGTGGACACAGTAAGAATTTAGGTAGTGCCCTGAAGGCACTATGCACTGGGTATCTCCAAGGCCTGCAACACCTTGTAAGAACATTTTATCACCAGTATGGTTGCACAGAGTTCTGTTTTGTTTTGTTTTTCCTGAACGTATTTATGTAATTTATTTCCTCCATGTAATTTTTACCACAAAATTAGTCATTTTTATTTAAAAGAAACATTACAAATAGTGTGCACAGTTAAATTGCATGATTTAATACTCATGAAAGTAATATGCACGCTTTACATTGAAATCCACAAAGTTAGTTGATTACATGACAATAAATGGACTGTCTACTTGAGGCATATATTAAATTTTTTAACTTTCCTTTTAATTTAATTTTATGTTTTGATTTCATGTTGCAAACATTAAAATCTGCAGCAGCACATTCTCAGTTTTGCCAGTCTTTTCGTACTACTTGAGGTCCATATAGTTTTAAGCATATCTAAAATTGCACCGGAAAAACATGATTCAAGCTAAATGTCACCATCCTCTTTTGTAGTACAGAAAAGCAGTGCTATTCCTGAGTATTCTTTTGGGGGATTATAATTTATGGATTTTGTCTTTTCCAAGTTTGCAGGCAGCAGTCAAGGTGGCAGAAAAGAGTGCTGGCTTGGGGGTCATACACATCTAGCTGCAAAACCTCATCTTTATCAATTTTTTATTACTTGTGTGATTTCAGTTAAAATATTTAAACTCTATGAACTTGTATTTTTATCCATATATATTATATTTTATTATCAAACACAAGCTATTGTAGCCATTTCAAAGGGTCATTGTGAAAATCAAGAAGCATGATGCATTTACCTCATGAGGACTTAGCAAATGATACCTATTTGGTTTTTATTTTTAATGTACTATTTAATATATTAAGTAATTAGTGAGTGAGTGAGTGAAGTCACTCAGTCGTGTCTGCCTCTTTGCAGCCCCGTGGACTGTAGCCTACAAGGCTCCTCTGTCCATGGGATTTCCCAGGCAAGAATACTGAAGTGGGTTGCCATTTCCTTCTCCAGAGGATCTTCCCAACCCAGGGATCGAACTTGGGTCACCTGTATTGTAGACAGACACTTTACCGTCTGAGCCACCAGGGAAGTATTAAGTAATTATGTAATATTATTTAATATTAATAATAAATTGTATATTGTTATAAAACACTTAATTGTATAGTTCACCACTTAAAGTGTGCTATTCATTGTTTTTATCCTTTAGACAGGTTTCTCTATACTAGCTTGGAGAGGAAATGGATTTCACCCTTCATCTCCAATCATTCATGGCCAAGGTCAGTTTGCCTAAGGATCAGAAGAAAAGTTGCACGGTTACTCTTACAGCAGGATACCACTGAGAAGTAATAATCTCCCTTTGTCCCCTACAACTTACTTCCTTCTACTGTATCCATTGTCTTGAGAATTTGTTCTCTAGGAGCAAAATAGTTCAATTATTGGCTTTTGAATTCCTAAAGCAGACTTATGGCTTATACAATAGAATTGGAATATTTCCTGAGCCAGTTTTTCTTCTTTTGCCCAAGAAAAAAATAAAACTTTCCCAGAAAAATGATACATAGATACAGTCAGATCAAAAGGCTTCAAGTTCAGATTTTTCACAGGGAGGTTGCAGGTAGGTCCCATGCTTCCCACCAGTCTACCCATACCCCCAGTGCAGCTCCCAGGCTGGGAAAAAAGTAATGGATCTGGGATCTGGACATGGAAAGCACCAACCAACTTGTCACCTGAGGTCCTTAAAGAGGTCACCTTCCCGTCATGGCCTCAAGTCAACCAGGCTGAGAAAGGCAGCTGTACTCATTGTCTTGACTCCCCAGGCAGTTTAAGATTGCAGCTGGCCTTTCCAGGTCTTTGGGGGAGACTGCAGAGAGAGAATCTGTGGCATCTCAGGGGCTTTGTGATCAGGACAAAGTGATCTCACTGAGGATGTATATCAACACGTATCCTGAGATGGGCAAGCAGATGTGAACACAGAAGTCTCAGGAGGCACCTGCAGAAACAGCTGAAGGAGAAACGGCATCAAGTTAACCCGCTTGCCTCTGCAGGTGCTGGATGAGGAAGTAAGACAACCGTCCATCAGCTGTCTGCTCCTCCCCAAAGCCACAGTGCTACTTAGGAACATAGATGGAATTCTGAGTAAGCTGCTTCTTCTCGTGGCTTTGGTAATCAAGAAGAAATCCTCGGTGCAAGAGGGAAGCGAGAATAGCCAGTGTTGTGTTTTTCTTGAAATAAGTCCCTGAAAAAGGGACGCTAAAATTTAAAATATCAAAGTTTTGACACCACTGAGACTGATAATCCTAGAACATTTTACTTACTTTTTAATTTGGAATTTGGTGATCATTTGCTTGTAACTGAGTCTGGAAAACTAGTTTAGCTTTTACCTGTGCAGTCATCTGGAAGCTATGTCCTGCCAGATTTTTTTTTTTTTTCAAGTAGTAAATCCCCTATATATAAACAGATTCCATTCTGAGAGAGTGTCCTTAAGTCCAATTTGTTCGTAAGTCCAACAAATTGTGGACTAGATACCCAGCTAGCACAATGAGCTATATGGTACTGTATGGGTTTCCCCGGTGACTCAAGCAGTGAAGAAACCTCCTGCAATGTGGGATACTTGGGTTAGATCCCTGAGTCGGGAAGATCCCATGGAGGAGGGAATGGCAACCCACTCCAGTATTCTCGCCTGGAAAATCCCATGGACAGAGGAGCCTGGCTGACTACCTTCCGTAGGGTCACCAAGTTGGACATGACAGAGCACATATACACACACATAATAGGTTTATAATAATTTTCCCACAAATAATACATAAAAAAGCAAACAAACACAAAGAAAACATTTTAATCTTATAGAACAGTACCTTGAAAAGTACAGTACAACAGCTGGCATATAGGGGCATGTTTGCATCTTTGAAAGTTTGTGTGTAAGGGACTTAATGTAATAATTTTGCTTTTGTTGTTCAGTTGCAAAGTCCTGTCTGACTCTGTGACCCCACGGATTGCAGCATGCCAGGCTTCCCTTTCTTTCACTATCTGCCAGAGTTTGCTCAAATTCATGTCCATTGGGTTGGTATTACTATCTAATCATCTCATCTTTTACTTCCCCTTTCATTTGCTCTCAATCTTTCCCAGCATCAGGGTCTTTTCCCAAGAGTCGGCTCTTCGAATCAAGTGGCCAAAGTATTGGAGTTTCAGCTTCAGCATCAGTCCTTCCAATGAACATTTAAGACTGATTTCCTTTAGGATGGAGTGGTTGGATCTACTTGTAGTCCAAGGGATTTTCAAGAGTCTTCTCCAACACCAGAGTTCAAAAGCATCATTTCATTGGGACTCAGCTTTTTTTATACTTCAACTCTCACATCCATACATAACTGCTGGAAAAACCATAGCTTTTACTAGATAGACCTTTGTTGACCGAGTGGTTTACAGAGAGCATTGCCAGTGTCTCTTTTGGTGAGAATTTCCACTTTGCTTTAAAATTTAGGTAATAGCTGGGATTGTCAAATAAATAAATTTTATATAAAGACCTCTGGAAAGTATACCTAAAAAACAAGGAAAGACAAAGAAACAACACATATATACAACCTTGAAATCTAAGATTCTCAGAACCAAACACAAACTTAGCAATCAACTCCAGCTTCCTCATTTTACTAAAAGTGAGATATGATTCCATGAGGCATTAGAATTACTGGAGATAGCAAGCAGACTGGTCCCAGGGCCTGACTCAGTCGTCTGTCACTGGACCTGCTTGTTCACCTTTCCCTACAATGTGATTGGCACTCAGGGGAAGTTCTAATTCAGGATCTTCTCAAGGAAGAGTGATTTCCCCTATGACAGAAGACAAATGTGTGGGAGATAGCAGCCTTCTCAGTATACTAGATACAGTTAAAATATCTTTGCTTAAGCATCAAAACGCTGTGGGTGCTCTGTATAAATTATAAACAGAAAATGAAGACTTTGGATGAATGCCAATGCATCCAAATCAGCACTCAGCCCAGTAGAATCTGTACTCTGGACATTTGCTTTTATAAGATACAAACTGTAAGCATTGTAAGCTTTGTCCCTGGGTGACAATGAATATCCATACATGGTCTCTGCCTTACTAAGTATAAAGGAGCAATTAAATCTCATTTTATACATGTAGAAACTGAGACTCAGTGAAATTGTCACAAGCTAAAAAGTGACAGAGCCAAGACTTGAATCTTAGAGTAAGTGATTTTAACGAGATCGGTGAACTTGGCCCTACAGCAGTTTTTTTCTGCCTGATGAGCATTAAGCAGGATCTCAGGAAATCATATGAATGTTATTAATGAGTTTGCTCTGGTGTACCTGCATGAAGTTTGGTTTCTGAAATCTTTTTTCTATCACTTACTATCTTTGTGATCGTGGCAGGATTCCTAACCTTAATTTACAGATTTATTCATTCATTGAGCTTTTACTATGTGCTTATATTTTGCTAAACACCACCAGGTGCTAAATACATAGCCCCAGAAAGGAAAACAGTGATAATGCCCAAGCTTCATAAAGTTCCTTGTTTTCTGATGGGTAGAATGTGACAGAATTGCTACCATGCTTACTTCAGTGGTCTGTTGCATGAACTGAAAGAGATATTATGAATGCTTCATAAAACATAATACAATATATAAATCTAAAGGGTTATGATGATTGTACTTTACCAAGGGTGGAAAGTAACAGCCTGTATATTTTTCTTTATTTTCTGACCCTTGATTTTTTTTAAGTATTCCTGAGAAGGCATTATATTTTCCAGGCAATTTAATAGGAACTGAATTGATTTTTAAAAAATGTGAAGTAGGTGCTTGCTTCTCAATATACTTGGGTATTGGCTTTCTTTTTGTTTGAAATGCAATAAAGGATTGCCTCCAGAAGTTCTGGCAAAAATTTTATCTCTTACCTGAGAGCGCATTTGATTTCAGTGTGGGAAATAGAAAGCACTAAAGTGTTTACCAGGAAAGGATTCAATATGGGGAATTAGGTACTTAACAAAACTGGAAAAGCCGAGGAAGCAAATTTGGAGAGCATTCCAAAACAACATCAAACTCTTCCACTAGGGGAGGTTCTGCTTCCGGGAGCTTCACCAATTCTGGAAGGAGGCTCACACATGAAAACATGATCAGTGGAACTGAAATTTTAGGATCAGAAAGTCATATGAAGAAACTCCCATGGCTTCAGCTTCTCAACACAAAGAAATCTGGGTAACAAACATTGAAAACTGCTTTGAGAAGACCTCATGAATGTACTATCTAGTTAGCACTAACAGCCTGGGCCTCAGTGTTACTGAAACAAATGGGGTCCAGCTACACACCGTCTAAAATCAATAATCAGGCCAGGTTGGTGGAAGGGGAGCTTTGCTTTTTTTCAGATGCTGGCAGTTGGGAAGGATGGTGGACTTCTGTCCAAAGGCCAGTCCCCCTCACTGACAGTCAATGGAGTAACTGAACCTTTTAAAGATAGAGGGTGGGGGCTACATGCAGAAACAGTATGGTCAGCTCTGACAGTCATCTTGACATTGGTCATTGGTGGTCTGACCAGCGTCATCTTGATTTTGAGTGCAGTTAGTTTTCAGTTCCAGGTTTGATTTGTTCCCGTTTCCTTAAGGCCAGTTTCCAGAATTGAGGCAGCTTATGGCATGGCTACAGTCTGGTCATCATGGAATTAATGTCTCTACCTGGTGAAAGTTTCAGTATCTACAAGACAGCTCACAGGTTATGGCTCAGAATATTATCTATAGCCTTGAAAAGGAACTAAACATCCTTGACTAGGCTTATGTGCATGCTAAGTCACTGCTGTTGTGTCCCACTCTCTGTGATGCTATGGATTGTAGCCCACCAGGCTCCTCTGTCCATGGGGATTCTCCAAGCAAGAATACTGGAACCGATGGCCATTTCCTCCTTCAGAGGATCTTCCCCACCGAAGGACTGAATTCACATCTATTATGTCTCCTGCATTTTCAGGCAGGTTCTTTACCACTAGTGCCACCTGGGGAGCCTTTGACCAATATGCTTAATAAGTACATCATTATTATTTCACCTCCTTTGACTATTTTGCATGTTCTCATTTCTCTGATTAAACTTATTCTTTGACCAAAGTTTCCCACAGGCAAAAGGCAGGCAGAGGACATGGAGAGGGCAAGAACCACAGGGCCCTGCCCCGTTTCACTAGGACATGACCTCTGACCCATTCCTATCTCCCAAATATCTCCCAAGATATGTAGAAGTCTAGCAGCCAAGGAGGCTGTCCAAATGAAGTCTACAGCTTTTCAGCCTTTCCAGACTGAAAGAAGACAGAATGGATGATGAATGAGGCCATCCTCAGTTTCTCAATTTCTCCTTTGCCATTTCAATTTTTTTTTCTTCGCCATTAAAATTAATGTATGAGGCTTTGGATAGAAACACAATCTCCATTTCTCCCCTGTGAATAGGAAAATATACATCTTTCTCATTTCACCAGATTGTTATATACACTCCAAGAAATTGACAAATGTGAATATGTTTTGTAGAAGACTAAAAAAAAGCCAAGTTTTTGTGGCCTTTTCTTTTCTTTATGTGTATGTGTTGTTATTCTTTTTTTCTATTTGCATGTATGTGAGCACATACATCTTTCTTTTTCTCTTTATTCTATGCAAATTGGAAAAGGGCCCAAAGATCAGGAGAGGAGCGTTTAAAGAGGACAGGGGAATCTCACATGAATAAAAAGAGAAACTTAAATTTAGCAAAAGAAGACTGTCCTCCCAGCTTTGTGTTCACTGTGACACCTAGCAGTATCCCTGGAACTCAAAGGTGGGCTTCCCAGGTGGCTCTAGTGGTAAAGAACCCACCTACCAGTGCTGGAGATATAAGATGTGGATTTAACCCCTGGGCTGGGAAGATCCCCTGGAGGAGGGTATGGCAACCTACTCCAGTATTCTTGCCTGGAGAATCCCAGGAATGGAGGAGGCTTGCGGGCTACAGTCCATGGGGTCGCAAAGAATCAGATATGACAAGTGACTCAGCAGCAGCCACACAATCATTTTACTATAGAGGCTGCTCTTCAAAATCGGGATGAGAAGATTCAAACCCTGTTATCACCTTTCTTTCATGGCTGGTTATACAAGAAACTTGCACAGTAAGAGTCAGTTTTCTCATTTACACACAAGGTAGCAGTGCTTTCCTTCACAGGATTTTGGGGAGACTGGACTAAAATGGCAAAGGAGGCTGTAAGTTCACTACTCCTCTCATGCAAGGAAATACTATTTGCTAAAAAAAAAAAATTAAAAAAAAACTGGCATAAAAACACTGAATCATTAGGAATTAACAAAGGGGAAGGTGTGTTAGAAGTTGACTTTTTCTTAAGGGCAATTCTTGAAATAACAAACAGTTACTGGCTTGCATGGGTCCATTTGAGACCTCTCAGATCATAATGAAGAGAGAGGTGGAAAGGGAAGAGCATGTAGGAGACCTCTTAAATACCCGGGACTGTGATTTTGTAACTAATCTTTTATTCTCCAAACAGATGTATGAGGTAGGTATAATTATCTTCATTTTGTGGCTGCAGAAACTGAAGCTTTGAAAGACTATGTGGTGCAAGGTCACTTAAGCCCTGAGTGGTGGAGTCAGTTTCAATCAAAACTCATCTGACCTCTAACCCTGTGTTCTTTGCAGTGTACAATGCTGCCTCTGAGTAACAAAACCATCTCATTTAAAACAGTCAAAATGGCTTAGCAAATCCTCAAAAAACATTTACTTAAGAATGTTGCTGGATTTTCCAGCCTAAATTTTCTAAATTCTGGCTCTTTCACTTGTCAACAGTGTGACCTTGGGCAGCCAGGCAGGCACTCTGTGTCTCAGCTTCTTTATTTCTAAAAATGGGTTTAAATTAGTAACAACCCCATAGGATTATTTTGAAGATTAAATGACTCAATATCTAGCAATGGCTGAGAGCATGGCTTATAGCTGTTCTTGTTGTTTTTTGGTCACTAAGTCCTGTCCAACTCTCTGTGACCCACTGCCTGTGGCCCACCAGGCTCCTCTGTCCATGGGTTTCCCAGGCAAGAATCCTGGAGTGGGTTGCCATTTCCTTCTCCAGAGGAACTTCCTGACCCAGGGATCAAACCCATATCTCCTACACTGCAGGTAGTCACCTGCATTGCAAGTGAATTCTTTCCCAGCTGAGCCTTTGGGGAAGCCCCACTGAAAGAATAGTAACCACAAATAAATGTAAAATACACTAAGTCCAGTATCAATAATCTGCAAGAAAATAGACATTAGGAGAGATCCAAGGTTCAATCCCTGGGTTGAGAAGATACCCTGAAGGAGGAAATAGTGACCCTTTCCAATATTCTTTCCTGGAAAATTCCATGGCCAGAGGAGCGTGGTGGGCTACAGTCCGTGGGGTAACAAAAAGCGACATGACTAATGACTTACACGCTTTTGTGTTCGTTGAAGGTACTGTATGACAGAAACTTGATATACACATTTTCTTTTAACCTTCACACCAACTGTGCAAAGTATGGATGGTGATTCCTACTTCACAAATGGTTCCACTGTGGCTGAAAGAAGTAAGTGATTTGTCAGAGGTCATAAATTTATCAAGTGGAAGCACTAAGACTCTGGCGTGTGTCACTTAGACCCTAAGCCCACTCTTCCCATTACACTACTGTCCCCCAGTGAGTGTTGTTTAGCACAATACTTTTGCAAGATGATTCTTAAACAAAAGAAAAAAAAAAGATTTCACAGCAGAAAGGTGGTTAAGTCTTAATAGGTTTTTTCTATTAGAGATTCATGCTCTTTAGTCCAGGCCTTGGCAAACTGCCACCTTTTTAATGCACAAAGTTTGATTGGAACAAGGCCATGCCCCTTCTTTTGAGTGTCATCTCTGGCTGCTTTGGTACTACAATGGCAGAGTTCAGAGAGTTGAGTTGCCACAGAGAACAGATGGCCTGCCAAGTCTAAAATATTTTCTATTTGACCCTTTACCAAAAAAGTTTCTTAATCTCTGCTCCAAACTACTCAAAGATCTAACAGGGCCAAAGTATTTTGGAAAAATAAATTCAATACATCCTTTCTACATCTATCCTTTATTTTAGTAATATTGACTAAGGTCTACAGCTTGAGAAATGCCACTCTGGGCTTACATTAAGAGACCAGGCTTCTTCTCCACCATATACTTATAACTCATAGCTGAGTTATTTCTCGCATTTTAGAATAAAATGTTAAAATTCAGTGAAAAAGATGAACTGTTCCTGAATATGAACTATTGTATGCTTGAGAAATTGGGATATTCCTTTAAACAACTTCCAGGACAGTTTAGAACATTTTAGAGATTCAGAAAATTCTAATAATTTTAATATGTGTTTTGATAAATTCTAATATTCTAAGTTTTTTAGCAATTGAGTACTCTGGAAATTTAATTTCTTGAGTCTCCAGGAAAAAACCTTAGCAATGGAAAGACTTCCTCAAAACAATTGGAAACTTTCTAGAGTTGTATTAAAAATTTAAGGAAAAGTGTTTAGAACATATTGGTCATTTCAACTTGAGGCAAAATGTTCCCTACTTGTTAAATTTGGGTTTAACGAATGAATGAATTAGTAAAAAATATAACGAAGTAAAGCAAGAGTGAAACAACACCCAGGTCAGAAGTAGCCCTGGAGTTAAAAGCATGAAATAAGACTGAAGTCTTGATTTATTACAATTATGAAAGGATCATTACAGCTATGGCCCATACCTTTATCAAAACCTTACCTGTATCTCTGGGAGTAGTATATTATACTCAGAAGAAGAAAATTGGAGTTCAGTCAATGCTCTTATTTATCTCACTTTCATTTGCAAATTTGCTAACTAGAGATAAACCAAACTGATGGTTTAAGATGACTTTGTTCTGATTAATTTTACGGTAATTCTGAGGGCTTCAGTTTTAAATGAATTGTTTGAATACTAAATTATGCAGCTTTATGATCCAGGAGATAAGCAGCAGCTCTAAAGATGCCTCTGAGACTTAAAAGAGACAGCATTAGAAGCTCATTATTGCCGGCACATTTAACATGGTTAAAGTAGGGGAAAATAGCCATTAAGTTAATGTAATAGTTAAACTGCATTAATTTGAAAAACTGCCCAATGAAGTGCTTACAGCAGAAGGTCTTTTTTTTTTCCCCTTATGTGGAGACATTTTAAAAAATTAAAATAATAGGCATATCAAGATTTTATCCTCCCCTCCTCAAAGCACTCTGCAACTTGAAATTCTAGGCTTTTTCTAGAGTGTGTACTAAGGATTACTCTCTGTGATAAGGAACAGAGGAGGATTTGGCCCTATTTGTGGTCAATGATCCTTGAGGTCCCAAGTTGAGCTGGGTGGCCAATTCAAAGAACAGAAAAGCATCACCAGAGGTCTAACTGGAAAGTCTCAGGGACCATGAGAATCGTGTCTTAGGAAGTGGAAGAGGCTTTCTAATCTCTTGCAATCTGGCTCTTTTCTTGGGAAATCAATACAAATTGGGTTAGAAAATGCTCATTGACAATTCCCAAATGACCACTTCATCGGTTCTCTCTATTCTTGGGAAAAATAATAATAATAATAATCAAGCTTTGGCTGCTTGAAATCTTTCCCTCCATTAACCTTCTTGTCCATACATTGTCCTGCCTCTGTATCCTCTCCTGCTGTTCTTAGTATCTTTGATTAACCAGTTTTTTCTCATATTTTTTTTTTCTCAAAGAGAGTTCACTGTTTTATCTTAATTATGTGAAAGAGCAAAATGGTATACCATGTTTCTTATGATGACAGTTACTTTTGAAGATTAGGACAGGGAGTGCATTATATCATATGACTTCATCCCTGTCTTCAGAGTGGAACTCTTATCTTTGTCTTTAGATTTCTAAGATTGTCTATTATCGACTACTTCATGGGCATATCAACCTGAACACTTTACCAAAAATCAAGTGGTCTAAAAGTTTAATGAATAAAAGTAAAATAAAATATTAAAATTTCATTCATACAACAATGAATATCCAGGACTGATTTCCATTAGGACTGACTGTTTTGATCTCCTTTCAGTCCAAGGGACTCTCAAGAGTCTTCTCCAACACCACAGTTCAAAAGCATTAATTCTTCAGTGCTCAGCTTTCTTTATGGTCCAACTCTCATATCCATACATGACAACTGGAAAAGCCATAGATTTGACTATATGGACCTTTGTCAGAAAAGAAATGTCTCTGCTTTTTAATACACTGTCTAGGTTGGTCATAGCTTTTCGTCTAAGGAACAGGCATCTTTTAACTTCATGGCTGCAGTCACCATGTGCAGTGATTTTGGAGCCCAAGAAAACTTGGCAGTGCCAAAAGAATGTTCAAACTACCACACAACTGCACTTGTTTCACATGCTAGCAAAGTGAAATGAATTGAAAACCTCTCAGTCATGTCTGACTCTTTGTGACCTCATGGACTATACAATCCATGGAACTCTTCAGGCCAGAATACTGAAGTGGGTAGCCTTTCCCTTCTCCAGGGGATCTTCCCAACCCAGAGACTGAGCCCAGGTCTCCCCCACTGCAGGAGGATTCTTTACCAGCTGAGCCACTGGGGAGGACCATACTAGCAAAGGAATGCTCAAAATTCTCCAAGCTAGGGTTCAACAGTACATGAACCAAGAACCAGCATATGTTCAAGCTGGATTTAGAAAAGGCAAAGGAACAAAAAATCAAACTGCCAACATTCATTCAATCATAGAAAAAGCAAGAGAATTACAGAAAAAAAAATCTGCTTCATTGACTACACTAAAGCCTTTGACTGTGTGAATTACAACAAACTGTGGAAAATTCTTAAGAGATGGAAATACCAGAAGACCTTACCTGTCTCCTGATAAACCTGTATGCAGGTTAAGAAGCAGCAATTAGAACCAGACAGGGAACAATGGACTGGTTCCAAATTGGGAAAGGAGTAGGTCAAAGTTGTATATTGTTATCTTGCTTATTTAACTTATATGCAGAGTACATCATGTGAAATGCTGGCCTGGATGAACCACAAGCTGGGATCAAGATTGCAGGGAGAAATATTAATAACCTCAGAAACTCAGATGACACCACCTTTATGGAAGAAAGTGAAGAAGAACTAAAAAGCCTCTTGATGAAAATGAGAGGGGAGAGTAAAAAGCTGGCTTAAAACTCAACATCTCAAAAAACAGAGATGACGGCATCTGGTCCCATCACTTCATGGCAAATAGATGGGAAAAAAATGGAAACTGTGACAGACTTTATTTTCTTGAGCTACAAAATCACTGCAGATGTCATCTACAGCCATGAAATTAAAAGACACTTGCTCCTTGGAAGAAAAGCTATGACCGACCTAGACAGCATATTAAAAAGCAGAAATATTACTTTGCCAACAAAGGCCCATCTAGTCAAAGCTATGTTTTTTCCAGTAGTTGTGTATGGATGTGAGAGTTGTTCCATGAAGAAATGAGTGAATTCGCTCAGTCGTGTCCGACTCTTTGCGACCCCACAGAATGTAGCCTATCAGGCTCCTCTGTCCATGGGATTTTCCAGGCAAGTGTGATGGAGTGGATTGCCATTTCCTTCTCCAGGGGATCTTCCCAACCCAGGAATCGAATCCAGGTCTCCCACATTGCAGGCAGACGCTTTACCATCTGAGCCACCAGGGAAGCCCTCCATGAAGAAGGCTGGGTACCAAATAATTGATGCTTTTGAACTGTGGTGTTGGAGAAGATCAATTCTAAAGGAAATCAGTCCTGAATATTCATTGAAAGGACTGGTGCTAAAGCTGCAGCTCCAATACTTTGGCCACCTGATATGAAGAGCTGACTCATTGGAAAAGAACCTCATGCTGGAAAAGATGGAAGGTATGAGGAGAAGGGGATAACAGAGGACAAAATGTTTGGATGGCATCACCAGTTCAATGGACATTAGTTTGAGCAAGCTCTGGGCAATTGTGAAGAATAGGGAAGCCTGGCATAGTCAATAAAGCAGAAATAAATGTTTTTCTGGAACTCTCTTGCTTTTTTGATGATCCAGAGGATGTTGGCATTTTGATCTCTGGTTCCTCTGCCTTTTCTAAAACCAGCTTGAACATCTGGGAGTTCATGGTTCACATATTGCTGAAGCCTGGTTTGGAGAATTTTGAGCATTACTTTACTAGCATGTGAGATGAGTGCAATTGTGCGGTACTTTGAGAAATCTTTGTCATTGCCTTTCTTTGGGATTGGAATGAAAACTGACATTTTCCAGTCCTTGGCCACTGCTGAATTTTCTATATTTGGTGGCATATTGAGTGCAGTACTTTCACAGTGTCATTTTTCAGGATTTGAAGTAGCTCATCACCTCCACTAGCTTTGTTTCTAGTGATGCTTCCTAAGGCCCACTTGACTTCACATTCCAGGATGTCTGGCTCTAAGTGAGTTTTCACACCTTTGTGATTATCTTGGTCATGAAGATCTTTTCTGTACCGTTTTATTTTTCCCATCTCTTCTTAATATTTTCTGCTTCTGTTATGTCCAGACCATTTCTGTCCTTTATCAAGCCCATCTTTGCATGAAATGTTCCCTTGGTATCTCTAATTTTCTTGAAGAGATCTCTAGTCTTTCCTATTCTATTGTTTTCCTCTATTTCTTTGCATTAATTGCTGAAAAAGACTTCTTATCTCTCCTTGCTATTCTTTGGAACTCTGCATTCAAGTGGGTATATCTTTCCTTTTCTCCTTTGCTTTTTGCTTCTCTTCTTTTCACAGCCATTTGTAAGGCCTCCCCAGACAGCCATTTTGCTTTTCTGCATTTCTTTTTCTTGGGGATGGTCCTGATTTCTGACTCCTGTACAATGTCACAAACCTCCATCCATAGCTCATCAGGCACTCTGTCTATCAGATCTAGTCCCTTAAATCTATTTCTCACTTCCTCTGTATAGTCATAAGGGATTTTATTTAGGTCATAATTGAATGGTCTAGTGGTTTTCTCCACTTTCTTCTATTTCTGTCTGAATTTGGTAATAAGGAGTTCATGATCCGAGCCACAATCAGCTCCTGGTCTTGTTTTTGCTGACTGTATAGAGCTTCTCCATCTTTGGCTGCAAAGAGTATAATCAATCTGATTTTGGTGTTGACCAGCTGGTGATATCCATGTGTAGAGTCTTCTCTTGTGTTGTTGGAAGAGGGTGTTTGCTATGACCAGTGCGTTCTCTTGGCAGAACTCTATTAGCCTTTGCCCTGCTTCATTCTGTACTCCAAGGCCAAATTTGCCTGTTACTCCAGATGTTTCTTGACTTCCTACTTTTTCATTCCAGTCCCCTATAATGAAAAAAGACATCTTTTGGGGGTGTTAGTTCTAGAAGGTCTTGTAAGTCTTCACAGAACTGTTCAACTTCTGCTTCTTCAGTGTTACTGGTCAGGGCATAGACTGTGATATTGAACGGTTTGCCTTGGAAATGAACAGAGATCATTCTGTCATTTTTGAGATTGCATCCAAGTATTGCATTTCGAACTCTTTTGTTGACTATGATGGCTAATACATTTCTTCTAAGGCATTAAGGTTGGTAGATGAAATATTACTCTGAACTCTCTATGCTTTATTTCAGCTTCAAACAGCAACATTGCTCAGGACAGAGGCCTCAGTGTTCTGTATTCTGACTTCACTGTCTGACCCTAGTTTCCAGAAATAGGACTAAAGTGACTGTGTTGACCAGGCAATGAGGAAACACACTTTTGTATAGGTGGAAATGAAGAATTCTCTAATCTAATATATCAGTAGACATGTTACTTTCCCGTCTACTTCTCTCTCTTCATTGTGTTTTATATTTTAATATCCAGTCATAAAATCAATTCTTAAGCCATACAGTATCTAGGCTATAAGGATAGACTCTATTTCCTGGAGAAAGTTCAATTTTTTTATGTGAAGTGTAAAAGTCCCTGGGCCGGGTATGTAGTAGGCTCTTGAATTTAATATGCCACACTTGAATCATAGACAATAATGAGAGTGCTCTTCAGATTCTCTATGGTGTCTCAAACTTTAAATAACCCTCTGGGAAGACTGTAAAAATGTTGTCCCTGCCCTCCACCCTCATTTTGATTCTATGTGTTGGGAGTCATGTCTCTGAATCTGAACTCATAATGATTCTCACATAATTCAGAAATTGGACAGCAGGTGTTTCTTTAGTGATGCCTTAAGACACACTAACTTGGCAAAAGATAATTTTGATTCAATACAGAGAGAAATAGGATGAAGGTATGATAGGCAGTGGGCTTCCCTAGTGACTTAGTGGTAAAGAGTCTGCCTGCCAGTGCAGGAGACAGATTCAATTCCTAGGTTGGGATGATACCCTGGAGAAGAAAATGGCAACCCATTCCAGTATTCTTGCTTGAGAAATTCTGTGGACAGAGGAGCCTGGTGGGCTATAGTCCATGAGGTTGCAAAGAGTCAGACTTGACTTGGCAACTAAACAACAGTGGTGATGGTAGGCAGTGGGGATTCACCATCCTACTTCCATTTTTCATCAGTGTGAGATCATTTGTCAGGTCTAAGAGGACAGTGAAGGAATGAAGTGTATGTGACTAACCACTGTTCAAAATAACTCACATTTGGGCTTCCCTGGTGGCTCAGTGGTAAGGAATTCACCTGCCAATGCAGGAGACAAAGGTTGATCTCTGACCCAGGAAGATTCCGCACGATGTGGAGCAACTAAACCCATGGGCCACACTACTGAGCCTGGGCTCTAGAACCTGAGAGCTTCAACTTCCGAGCTCATGTGCCCACATGCTCCACAATGAGAGAAAACCACAGAAATGAGAAGCCCCTGAAGCTAGAGTAGTCAGAGCTAGAGAGTGACCTCAACTGGAGAGCAGCCCCCACTTGTGTGCGATGAGAGACCAGCCCAATCAGCAACAAAGACCTAACAAAGCCAATACGTAAGAAAACACATTTATTTAAAAAATCATTCACTTTTAAGATTGAAAATGAATGCAAAATATGTTTCATACATTTTTAATAGATTAACAGGCTATATTATATTGATGGACTATATGTTCAAAATTGTATTTTTATGGTTAATAAATTTGAAATATTTGACACTTTCAATTAATTCTTCTCTGTAGGACAGTGTTTTTAATTAAGTAAATTGCTAAGATATCAAGTAAATTGAGAATAAGTTCATTAAATTGAATGTATTTCCAATTTAAATATTTTATCCTAAATATGATATACTCAAAGATAATGTATTTCCCCCACCTCCAGGCAGAATTCATTTGATGGATGTTTTTATAAGAAACTTGTCAACTAAGTTGCCCCTATATCCTTCTGTTTTACCAAATTTAGGGCTTCCCTAGTGGCTGAGACAGTAAAGAATCTGCCTGCAATGCAGGAGACCGGGTTTCAATCCCTGAATTGGGAAGATCCCCTGGACAAGGGAATGGCAACCCAGTCCAGTATTCTTGCCTGGAGAATTTAGCTGCAGCAAAATCATAGTCCTTCTCAATTACATTCCACTTAACAGAAAATCACTCAGTAACATATAGAAACCCTATCAAGATATTCTTCCCTTGGGTTCAGGTATTCAAGGTGCAATTATTTAATAGTAAAATGAAATATTGGACTCATGGTTTATTTTTTTCAGTCCTTCCCTTGCTGTTGTATAAATAAATCCAAGATTTTCTTGTTTACAAGGTAAAAATACATTAAAAGCTTCTAAAGCAGATGGGGTTTTCTTTTTTTCAATTTTAATCAATAAATACTACAGTCAAAATTTCTAATTGATTTTGAAAATTATCTGAAAAATATTTTAATAATTTATTTTACACATCTCCACTTTCACCTTAGGATAGAGAGATTCATAAAGTAGATTCAAAGATTTTTAAAATTAGAAGATGAACAGAGAGAAACACATATACTATACTTATGCATATATTTGTTTTATTCCACATCAGTTTAATAACAAAAATTTTGTAGTACTACTATAAGTGTGTATAAGTATGGCTAGTTGTATTTTTGAAAAACACAGCTTTTATTTCAATCAATACTATGCTATTATTGGTCTGGATGCAATTATAATATATAGATGAACCCCAAACAACCCCAACTGCATTTATGCTTCACATATGTCTAAATAAACCAATAGTGTCCTTCTGTGATTAACCAATAGCAGTGTTCTTTAGCAGAATCCTACTAAAATTTATACTATTATTATCACTGTGAAAATAAATAATGCTGTTTTGGCGCTGAAATTTTAACTGAATTTACAATGGCATTCACAAAATTGTCAGATGTTTGATGTGAAACAAACAAAAATATTTCAAAAGCTTTACCTGATTCTGTGATACAGACAAAACCCATCAAAATAGAGTTAAATGAATTTTTTATGGGAAGTGTTTGGATGCAGTTTTCATAAAGGAACAAGTAGTCTTTGAAGTAACAGCTGACACCTCTCCCAGGCTTTATGTAAACAGAGATGCACCATGGCTCTATGGTGGCCATTTTTGATAAGGATGCTATACAAATTATTGGTTCATTGTCAACTTTTTGGGGAAGCGGTAATTAAGGAATTGTTTTTTATTAGAAGTGAATTTTCATTTTTTTCCATCCAGTGATGCCAAAGCAGCTTGAAAGTGAAAGTGAAGTCACTCAGTTGTGTCCAACTCTTTGTGATCCCATGGACTGTAGCCTATCAGGCTCCTCTATCCATGGGATTTTCCAGGCAAGAATACTGGAATGGGTTGCCATTTCCTTCTCCAGAGGATCTTCCCAACCCAGTGATCGAACCTGGGTCTCCCAAGTTGTGGCCTGAAGCTTTACCATCTGAGCCACCGGCAGCTTATTGAAATGCAAAAGAAGTACTATCAATTCATTTGTTAATATCTTTATGCTTATATCATATAATAAAGGAACAAACCACTGTAGCAAGAACATTTGTTGCCATGAAAAAGGAATGAGTTTTTTTCTCTTTACTTTTCCTAAGAACAAAGAGAACAGTGAGCAGGCCTGAACATTCCTTTTTTATTTTTTTACTTTAAGACCCCTAAATGTGCATGTTTGTAACTAAGTTTGCTTTTCTGCCCCCTAATTCTGCAGGAGCTACACTTCACACCTATTTTTCTTTGACTCTATCCTAAATACATCCGGTATCTGGTGTCTACTCTTACAACACCTTTTTTCCTGTAGTTACATATCAGAGCGAAGGCCACAGAGCCAAGGAACTGCCTAACTCAGTGACTGGGCTACTGACACCAGCCTATGAGTGTCTTTGAAACAAGGCAAGAGGAAGAAATAAAGATTCCAACACCTTTGCTCCTCATCACTGACTCCTGACGGCAAGCCCCTAGACTCCTCATGGGGTGGGGCACAGTTCTTGAGGCATGAGCCTATTGCATTCCCCTCTCCACTGGCTGGGCTGAGAATTCAAACTACTTTTCTATTACCTCCAAACTTTGTCTTCGTATTATTTTTATTTGACTTCAGTGTGCAGAGAAAGCCAAGATTTTGCCCAGCGACACATTCAAATCGAGGTCTATCTGCTCTATGACAGGAATTTTCAGCCTTTATTTTCTATACTTACTTCACATGCAATAAATTATAACTTTACCCCTCTGCTATGGGATCCAAGGGATGGTGGCCTGACAATTTTATGCTTCTCACCCACCAAAGTGAAGGTCAAGGCAATCAATATGTCCTGCTGCTCCAAGTGATAACAGAAGAGCCCATCTTGACTGCTTTTCTCACCTCTTTAAAAAGCAAGCGGGGTGCTTTGTTTAGTCACTAAGCATCCTGCAAATTTTCCTTGAAAGAGGGGTGTTAATTTTACCTCTTCTGAAAAGGTGAAGAAAATGAAAATGAGCTATTCTTTGTTTTAACTGAATGAGAACTGTCTTCATTCTACATGCATCTCACATGAATTTGGAGGAGACCATGATATAAGTTAAAAATACAAAGTGGGTATTTATTAAAAGATTTAAGTTTATTTCCACGCAAAGAATATCCTATTAAAACACAAATCTGAGACAAATTCTCCATTGGACAGGATGTTGTGACACAGAAGTAAACTAGTCTGAGATGATGGAAGAGGATTTATGGTCACTGGGGTTACAAGCAATTGGCCCTGACATGTTTGCAAACGTGGATCCAGGGTTCACAGAAGAGCAGGAGAAAATCAAGCAAAAACAAAAATGGATTGGGCACTATAAATCAGAAGGAAATGATTCCAAAGAAGACAGAAGGATGTAATTTTAATGGAAAAGATTTGTTGCAGGAACCTGATAACATTTTTAATATTGTGTGCTTGTTGATCATTAATAAAATGCATCAAAGGCACAAAACTATGCATTTATCTTCAATAAAAGACAAAAACAATTATTCTTCTCTTCCTTCTTTTTCCTCTTTTCCTTCCCCTCCATTGCTCTTCTCCTTCCCAATAACGCCCTTCCTCCTCCTCCTCCTCCCTCTGTCATTTGCTTTCTGACATGCTGTTTCTTTGAACATCTACTCTGCAGGAACGTGACTTCACGTGACTTTGATTATACCTGAGTTACATAAACACTGATGTAGTCTTGCAAGAATGATTTCTGTGCAATCCACTTGAGTAGGTATATTATTTTTGCTCAGGCTTACATAATGAAATATCACAAAATGGAGGAATTAAACAGCAGAAATGCATTTTTCATGGTTTTAGAGGCTAGAGATTCATGATCAAGATGTCAGCAGGTTTAATTTCTTCTGTCCAGTGTTCTATATCTGTGTACATTATCTGTGTCCACTCTTCTCTTTTTATAAGAGCACTTGTCGTATTGGATTAGAGTCTATCCATATGACCTCATTTATTTTAATTACCTCTTAAA
The DNA here is from genome assembly GCF_016772045.2 of Ovis aries. Classification (NCBI taxonomy): domain Eukaryota; kingdom Metazoa; phylum Chordata; class Mammalia; order Artiodactyla; family Bovidae; genus Ovis; species Ovis aries. The sequence continues at coordinate 107,733,479 of NC_056059.1, forward strand.
TTGTCCATTCTGAACACAGGCACATTTGAGATATGCTGAGTTGTGTCCAACTCTCTGCCATGGACTGTAGTACTCCAGGCTTTTCTGTCCTTCACCATCTTCTGAAGTTTGCTCAAAAGTCATGTCCATTGAGTCAGTGATGCCATTCAACCATCTTATTCTCTGTTGTCCCCTTCTCTTCCTGCCCTCAATCTTTCTTAGCATCAGGATCTTTTCCAGTGAATCAGCTCTTTGCATCAGGTGGCCAAAGTATTGGAAGTTCAGCTTCAGAATCAGTCTTTCCAGTGAATATTCAAGGTTGATTTCCTTTAGGATTTAGTGATTTGACCTTGCTGTCCAAGGGACTCTCAAAAATTTTGGAGGACATAATTCAGTCCATAACAGCAGAGAAAAGTATTGAACTGATAATACAAATTCTGGGGGAAAAAAAAAAAAAAAACAAGTTCCTAAGTAGATCTGTAAATATGCTGTGCATCTTAGGTAAACAGTGAAACAAATGTAAAAAATGCTTATATACATGTCCCGTGTCTAAGCTACATGGAAATGCTCAATTTGTATATAGTGCCGAAGTAAAGTATCAAAAATCAATCAGATAAACTAAATGATTGGAATAAATAGTATATAAAAGAGTTTGGGGTCATCTGCAATAGCTGGATCAGGATTGAATAGCTGGAGCTGGGTTCTTGTTTTGTACTCCAAGTACTACAAATTCCTTTTCAGTCAAGAAGCTCACACATTATTTTGCACCAAAGCAAAAGACTAGGTAAGGTGGTCTTGCCCTGAAGGCCTGTAAGCAGGGAACAAACAGCGGCAATTAGTCCTAACATTGGGCTTGACGACCTAAAATAATCCTATTAATAAGTCAACTTGAGTGTAGGCATATCACCACACACACACACACACACACACACACACGTATACATGTGTGCATATGCATGTTCAGTCACTTAAGTTGTGTCTGACTCTTTGCAACACAATGGACTATAGCTCATTAGGCTCCTCTGTCCATGGGCTTCTCCAGGCAAGAATGCTGGCTGGCATTGCCATGCCCTCCTCCAGGGATTCTTCCCAACCCAGGGATTGAACCCGTGTCTCCTGCGTATTCTGCATTGTAGGTGGCTTCTTTACCAACTGAGCCACTGGGAAAGCCATATGTATTTATAAACATATATATGTTTATAAATATATCCATCTGTGAATTGTCTACTTAGGAAAAGGAAATCAGCAAAAGTAAGTCAAAATAATATGAAATGTTGGTCAGTGAGCCTGGATCTAGACAAATCTAGGTTCTCTCATATGAACAACATAACTAACTATTCAAGAAAACAACCAACCAGACAAAAATTAAACAAAGACACCTCTTCACTAAGAACCAGCTATGAGTAAAGTCCATGGTCTAGGGTCATCACAAGCCAGTTTTAGTCACAAATCATAGTATTGCCTGCTTTGAAGGGAGGAGTCTACATGGCTCTAACTTATAAACCCAGTGGCCTTAGGGACTGTTTCTATCCCTCCGCATCCTGAGAAGACTTGCACATTGAGAAACAAAACTCCATGTACTCCTCATTACAATGGTGCTCAGGATATCAGACACAGAATAGACCATTTATCTCTGTTGAATTTGAAACGGAGTACTTTATTTTAGGTGTAGCGAGACAAGTTCAAAAGAAAAGAATTGCTTTTCCAAGATGACACAATTAGTTGGTAGCAGATCTGAACTAAGCTAAGTAGAAAAATTAGCTTCAAAATTTTCCCGTGAAGAGTGACAGCTTTCACCTAGCTGGTCTCACACAGACTCCAAGTTAGAAACTGACTTCCACAGTTCCCTCTGAATGACTAAAACACATTATATTAAGCAGATGATTAAAGGAAAAGCTGTCCAAGTAGATTTAATGACCCAAATCTATTTCCTACCAGGTAGAAATGAGAGTTTTGACCTAGGGTGCAGCACAATTTATATTTGATGTGGATAAGCTCTGAGTTAAACTTGAGAAGGAATGAGAAAGAAAAAACAAACAAACCAACAAACATAATTATCTCTAGTGTCTTTTCATTTTCCTCAAGAACATAGCACATATCTTGCAATAAGATTCCTATGTACCCTCACAACCTGGCCTCAACTGGCATTTCATCATCACTCATCACATCCTTTCTTGTGTGCTTTACCCTAATTATACCAAATGTACCTTTAATTTTATTTATATCTATGGGAAAAATCCTTAGCATTTACAGAGTGTACATTCTGTATAGATACTTTACCTTAATTTTTTTAGTTCTGATAAAAAGTTGACTCTGATCCTCTAGTCATTCAACAATTTTTAAAAATGGAATTTTTTGCTAAGTTTTAGTCACCAATTTCTTACTTTGTTTTCCAAAGACTATACATTATCTGCCTTAATTCCTTGGGCTTCCCTGCTGTCTCAGATGGTAAAGAATCTGCCTGAAATGCAGGAGGCATTCAATCTCTGGGTTGCGAAGATCCCTTGGAGAAGGGAAAGGCTGCCCACTTCAGTATTCTGGCCTGGAGAATTTCATGGACTGTATTGTCCATGGGGTCATAAAGAGTCAGACAAAACTGACTTTCACTTTCTTTCACTTTCAAAAGTCAAGTCAAACTAGTCAGACTAAAGAAAAACAGAGGTGTGGAAATTACAGATCACATACATGAGAATTCCTATTAGGTATCATCATATCCAATGAATTTAAAGACTTAGTTCTTCTCCCACCACCAGTTCTAATGGACTATTACGCTGTCAGAAAAGAAGCCATATGGACTGCTAATAGTGCAGTCTTTTATGTCCAAGATCAACAGAAAATATGATTTTTTACCTCAAGAGTTTCAGAAAAAGCTGTGGGATTGAGTCTTTTTATAATCATTGATATTAAGCATTCTTTCTTTTCACTTCCATTTAATCCACTTGTTCTTGAAAGGTGGAAGAAAATTCTACATAAAAAATATTGATGAAGGCAAAATAAGGATGAATATGTCCCGGGAAATGAAAACAACAGATAGCCATGAGATCAGGTTTGCTTTTTTTGCTCTCAGTCATTTCCTATCGCATGAATGTGTGCCTGCTAAGTTGCTTTAGTTGTGTCTGACTCTTTGAGACCCTATGGACTGTAGTCTGCCAGGTTCCTCTGTCCATGGGATTCTCCAGACATGAATAGTGGAGTGGGTTGCTATTTCCTCCTCCAGGGGATCTTCCCAATCCAGAGATCAAATCTGAATCTCTTATGTTTCCTGCATTGGCAGACAGATTATTTACCACTGCATTACCAAATGTCCCAAATATCCCACGACACCTCATGAACCTTCTCTGACAGTAAGCTCTGCTTCATGCCTTCTCCTGGGTTTATTTCAGATGTGTCCTCCTGTCTAATGCTTTTTAGTTAGACCAAGTAGAAGAAAACCAACTCTGAGTTAATTACTTAAAAAGGAGAGAGCTGACTCTAAAAGTAGCATGATCTTAAATTATTAAAGAAATAATATTAAAATTAAGGCCTTGCAAGTCAATTGATTTTCTAAGAGCTAATCTGAAAATCTTTGTGAGCTGGCTGTTAAGATGGCTCAAACAGATTCAAATTGCTAAGGACTGGTGACCTGCAGGTTTACATCTGTGGCTGCTTCTGAATGAAAACGTTTTTAAGAAGACGGCATGCAGTCAGACTTGGAATGAGTCAGTTTTACTTTCAGAGTCTCAGTTAAATTCAATGTAGATGAATAGATTCAGATGTGATTATTTACTCAAAAACAACAAAGAACTATTAGCCACTTACTGACTGCCAAACGCTGGAAACTTGCCAAGAAAAGAGTCCTATGATCCGAATCTTGAAAGAAGAGAATGTATTTGTTAAAATGACAAAGTAGGGGGCCGAGCTTGCATTCCCAGAAAACGGTGCATTATAAACAACAGCATGGATAATGAAACAACCCAGCAATTAAATAATATATACAAGTATTTATTTTTATTTTTAGTGGCTTTGGGTGTTTGTTGTTGTGTGGGGGCTTTTCTTCTAGTGTGGCGAGCAGGGGCCATTCTCTGGCTGCGGTGCGTGGGCTTCTTGCTGCGGTGGCTTCTCTTGTCAAAGAGCATGGGCTCTAGGGTTACAGCTTTAGTAGCTGTGGCTGGAGGGCTCCACAGCATGTGGGATCTTCGCAGATCAAGGGTTGAACCAGTGCCCCCTGCGTTGGAAGACGTATTCTTAACCACTGGTCCACTAGGGAAGTCCCAACCCGGCAATTTTGAGTGCCTGAAAGCAATAACAGATGTGAGGAAGTGAAGAGTGAGATTAATGAATCTTAAATGCAGTGCCAATCCTTTATCATCTTGCATTTTGAATTTCCAAAGATGAATTTTGCAAGTTGCCTTTAAATTCAAATTTAGTAAACTTGGGTCCAGGTTAGAGGGAGGACCAAGGCACTTTACCTGCAAGAAGAAATAGTCATAATATGATCGACATCTGTGTTTGCCTTGAAGTTAAAAGGACAAGCTATGGAACTGCCTGATTTAGGCTGAGTATAATTTGGGCTATTGTTCAGCAAATATTTATCACCTTTCTCTTTTACTGTGGACATAGGAATCTTTTCCACCTATTGAGGTTAGACTCAAGTCATTGCCCATAGCAAGAATGTTCCCTATTTTTCCTGCTGATCCAAAGAAAAAAAAAAGGAAAAAAAAATATGTATATATATTGGAGTGGACCCGAACAAAGCCCATGGCCTAGAATGAAGCCCAGGTGAACCACAGTCTAGAAAGGAATCATTGAGTCTAAAACAGACAAACCACAGTGGAGATAAATAGCCAAGGGCCATGAGAACAAAAGTGTTATTGAAAGCTGCTGCATTTTGAGATAGCTTGTTATGAGCATTATTGTGGCAATACTAATTGAGTCTTTTCTAAATTAATTAGAATATCTACTCTATTCTCTCTCCACTCCTTGCCTCAACCATCCTTCCTTTTTCAATTCACAAAGACCAGAGTATTTTGGCCTAAAACTATGTGCAGCTATAAAAAATTTAGTAGAATGACAGTACCTAAGAAAAATCCATAGATAATTTTTTGTTGAGTCCTGTATGTCTTGATACATCTATTGGTCCTGTGTTGTGAATCATTAAGGACAAAGCAGCATTCTAGAAAGTAGCTCATATTAGTGACAGTGTCATGAGCACCAGCATGTTGCTCATTGACAACGGTCACATAAGTAGAGAAAGTGGTCGTGCTCTGTCCTTTCTCTTCAGTTGAGAGGAGGCTGAAACAAAAGCTCAGGAACGCTATTATTAGAACTCTGGAAGGCATTTTCAGTTCCTGGAAGTGATGATTTGTTGTCTATGTAACTGGATAGAAAATAAGTGATGGTAAATTATATCTTAACCGCTTCATTTTAGTCTGGTCTTCAGGGCTCTGTTTCAAGATCTTGTTTATAGTGACCACACACACACACACACACACACACACACACACACACACGAGTTAGCCATAAAACACCATAGTAGCTTGTTAAAGCACTAACAAAGCATAAAAGAGCTTTTATAATCTAGTCTTTGCCTTTATTTGTCTTTATCTGGTACCAATTTACCCCTCATCTTGAATCTGTCAAGTTCCCTTCTGCCTGGGGCTTTGCACCCCATGCTCCTGTTGCTTGGAGCTCTTTTCATTCTCTCTGTTCACCTAATTAATGCCTATTCACATTGTTGCTCTCAGTACAAACCTCCTAAGAAAAAATTTCCCCGAATCTCCAGCCTATAGTGGATTTCCCTGGTAAACATCTGCATTGCCCCTGGTCCATTTCCTTCATAGTCCTCATCAGAGTTTGTAATTAGGTTTTTATATAATTACGTGATTAACATATTCTCCTCCACTCTGCTGGAAGAGCTACATGAACTTGCCCTAATGGCAAATTGCTATTTGATATGCAAAGCTTAGTGTGAGACCTGCTATATAAGTGTGATGAATATATTAAATACATTCTGGTTTACTCAGAAGAGTCATACTTTGTGCATACTGTCTGGCATAATTACTAACAGTGCTCTCTTTTATTCTTAAAATTGTCCTGGTGTGGACAATACATCATAAAGTCATTGCCCATGGAAAGGATCCCAGTAATATTTGTTGAATGACCCTCTTTTCCTTTAGTAAAAATTTGTTCAACTGAGCCTCTTTGTTCCATCATATATAATGGTTTTACTCTAGACATGATTAGCTGTATCTGAATTTACAACAAACATTTAGCTCTGATTGTCATCTGTGCCACATAGCTCTTTGAGAAGAGTTGAGATCAGTGAGTTACATATTAAAAAAAAAAAAAAGAAAAAATATCCAAGGTCCACTGCCATAATGGTTCAACATTTTAATGTGACCATTGGCTTGAGACTCTCTAATCGCATCTACTCATTTATATCTGAAGTCCACAATCACATCCAGAGAAAACTGAGTGTTATAGCATATTGGTTCAAGAACATATGCTCCAGTACATTATTCCCATGGACTTCTGGTATAAAGATCTCACCAATGAAAAGAACAAAAGTGGTGCACACAGACACAGTGTGTCTGATATATATGTGTTTTATATACATATAAATAAATAAATATATTTATTTATATAAAAAATATATATATCAAACCTGTTTAAAATAGCTGGAAATTATCCTATGGTCATACAGAAAATTAAAAGAAAATGAAGAAGTCTACTAAAATCTATTAAGAACAGGAGAAGACTTCATATGAATATAGACACAACCATCTTTAACAATATACCAGCAAACTAATCTAGAAGCATATTACAAAAAAATAAAAATAAAAATTTGCCGTGATGAAGTGAACTTTATTCCAGGAATTCAAAGTTGGTTTAATATCTGAAAATCAGTTCATGTAATACACTATATAAATATAATAATAGACAAGAAACACATGATCATTTCTATTGATATAGGGAAAAATCTTTGGATAAAATCCAATACGCTTTCATAATTAAAAAACAAAAAACTTAAGAAACTAGGAATAGTAGGAAGCTTTCTTCTGAGAAATAACATTTTTTAAAAAAGGTCACAGACAACATCATTCTAACTGCCAAAAGACTAGATGATTTCATTTTAAGATTAAGGACTATTAGAAATGCCCATTCTCACTATTTCTATTCAACATCATACCAGAGAATCTAGCTAGGACTATAATATAAAAATTAAAATTAAAAGTATAAAAACTGGATAATGAGAAATAAAACTGCTTGTGGAAATATCTTAAACTAAATGAAAATAAAAATATAACATCAAAATCTGTGGGATGCCGCATTGTTATGTCAGCGATGTTACTGTCTAGGAATTCCTGAGTCACTTGCATGGGTGCAACCAAATATTTCCCAGATTGGAGTCAATATTGTATCTGAATCAGCTCTTGCGGTTCTTACAATTGCAAGAGGACACCCTTCAGTAAGAAACCATCAGGTAACTTTGAAGAAGACAATCTATTACTCACAGATTGGGGAGGGTTTATAGTATACATGAAGATTACGAAATAAGGCCATGGAAAGTGAAAGAGAGTGAGTACAGATTTGAGGCTCTGTATCTAATAGGGTCTGAGAATGAGCTGTCTAGGATTTTACAGGTTCATTCTTTACTGGAAAATTTAAAACAGAAAAGCAGAAATCAGGAAATTGATTCTAGTTGTCAGGTGTCAAGGCTATCCAGGGCTTTCTACTCTTCCTTAATCGTAAAATACTATCATAGAATATTTTATAATCCTGACTTGAAGCCTTTCCTGTTTTATCATCCTCTCAGAAGAATGTGGGGAATTTCAGGCCTGGAAATAGCAGAGGTCCTGTGGTTCAACTTTCCAGGTGCCTTTCTTCACTGTTGTTACCATCACTCTCTCCCAACCATGGTCCCAGGATTGTTGTTGTTCAGTCACTAAGGCATGTGAGACTCTTTTCAACCCCATTGACTGCAGCACACCAGGCCCTTCTGTCCTACCACTGTCACCTGGAGTTTGCTCAGATTCATGTCCACTGAGTTAGTGATGCTATGTAACCATCTTATCCTCTGTCACGTGCTTTTCTTCCTGCCTTCAATCTTTTCTAGCATCAGAGTCTTTTCCAATGAGCCGGCTCTTCATATCAGATTTAGCTTCAGCATCAGTCCTTCCAGTGAACATTCAACGTTGAATTCCTTTAGGATTCACTGGTTTGATCTCCTTGCAGTCCTGTGGCTCATGCATTACGGGAGGATTCTTTGTCACTGAGCCAGATGGGAAGCCCAGGTGAGAGGGGATCTAGTTCTAATTCCAGGGTCCACACAAGCAAACTTTTGGTATTCAGAAAAGCAAAACTAAACATAAATTTTATTACCAACAGTAGTTTTTAATTGGTAAAATAAAATTACTGTTGTAGAATCAATCTAGGTTTTTTGTTTCTTTGTTCCAAATTCAATGTTTTGAATATCCAGTATCATTTTATTCATACATGTATATGCTGCAGCCCATGAGGTCGCAGAGTCAGACAAGACTGAGCAACTGAACTGACTGATATATGCTTAAGGCTGACCACAGGCTTTACATTCTAACAGGTTTCTGTAAAAATGTTCAGTTCAGTTCAGTCCAGTTGCTCAGTCCTGTCTGACGCTTTGCCACCCCATGGATTGCAGCATGACAGGCTTCCATGTCCATCGAGTCAGTGATGCCATCCAACTATCTCATCCTCTGTCGTCCGCTTCTTCTTCTGCCTTCAATCTTTCCCAGCATCAGGGTCTTTTCCAGTGAGTCAGTTCTGCATATCAGGTGGCCAAAGTACTGGAGTTACAGCTTCAGAATCAGTCCTTCCGATGAATATTCAGGACTGATTTCCTCAGGATTCACTGTTTGATCTCCTTGCAGTCCAAGGGACTCTCAAGAGTCTTCTTCAAAACCACAGTTTAGAAGCACAAATTTTTCCATGTTCAGCTTTCATTATAGTCCAACTCTCATATCCAACATGACTATTGGAAAAACCATAGCTTTGTCTAGATTGACCTTTGTTGATAATGTCTCTGTTTTTTCATACGCTGTCTAGGTTGGTTGTAGCTTTTCTTCCAAAGAGCAAGTGTCTTTTAATTTCATGGCTGCAGTCACCATCTGCAGTGATTCTGGAGCAAAAAAAAAAAAAAAAAAAGTCTGACACTGTTTCCATTGTTTTCCCCATCTATTTGCCATGAAGTGATGGGACTGGATGCCATGATCTTAGCTTTTTGGACGTTGACTTTTAAGCCAAATTTTGACTCTCCTTTTTCACTTTCATCAAGAGGTTCTTTAGTTCTTTTTCACTTTCCTCCATAATGATGGTGTCATCTGCATATCTGAGGTTATTGATATTTCTTCCTGCAATCTTGATTCCAGCTCATGCTTCATTCAGCCCAGCATTTCACATGATGCTCTCTGCATATAAGTTAAATAAGCAGGGTGGCAATATACAAACTTGAGATATTTCTTTTTAAAAAATTTAAATTTATTTATTTTAATTGGAAGCTAATTACTTCACAATATTGTATTGATTTTGCTGTACATCAATGTGAATCCACCACAGGTGTACACATTTTCCCAATCCTGAACCCCCTCCCACCTCCTTCCCTGTAACCATCCCTCTGGGTCATCCCAGTGCACCAGCCCCAAGCATCCTGTATCCTGCATCGAACCTAGACTGGCAATTTGTTTCTTATATGATATTATACATGTTTCAATGCCATTCTCCTAAATCATCCCACCCTCTCCCTCTCCCACAGAGTCCAAAAGACTGTTCTATACATCTGTGTCTCTTTTGCTGTCTGGCATACAGGGTAACTGCCTTATGACCCAGCAATCCCACTGCTGGGCATACACACAGAGGAAACCAGAATTGAAAGAGACACGTGTACCCCAGTGTTCATCGCAGCACTGTTTATAATAGCCAGGACATGGAAGCAAACTAGATGCCCATCAGCAGATGAATGGATAAGAAAGCTGTGGTACATATACACAATGGAGTATTACTCAGCCATTAAAAAAGAATACATTTGAATCAGTTCTAATGAGATGGATGAAACTGGAGCCTATTATACAGAGTGAAGTAAGCCAGAAAGAAAAACACCAATACAGTATACTAATGCATATATATGGAATTTAGAAAGATGATAATGATAACCCTGTATGCAAGATGTATTTCTTTCCAAATTTGGAACCAGTCTGTTGTTCCATATCTGGTTCTAACTGTTTCTTCTTGACCTGCATACAGATTTCTCAGAAGTCAGGTAAAGAGTTCCGGTATTCCCATCGCTTTAAAAATTTTCCACAGTTTGTTGTGATATGCAGAGTCAAATGTTTGGCATAGTCAGTGAAGCAGAAGTAAATGTTTTTCTGGAACTCTCTTGCTTTTACGATGATCCAGTGGATGTTGGCAATTTGATCTCTGGTTCCTCTGCCTTTTCTCAACCCAGCTTGAACATGTGGAAGTTCACGGTTCTCATACTGTTGAAGCCTTGCTTGGAGAATTTTGAACATTATTTTGCCAGCATGTGAAATGAGTGCAATTGTGTGGTAGTTTGAGCATTCTTTGGCATTGCCTTTCTTTGGGATTGGAATGAAAACTGACCTTTTCCAGTCTTGTGACCATAGCTGAGTTTTCCATATTTGCTGGCTTATAGAGTACAGCACTTTAACAACATAATCTTTTAGGATTTGAAACAGCTCAACTGGAAATCCATCATCTCCACTAGCTTTGTTTGTAGTGACGCTTCCTATGGCCCACTTGACTTCTCATTCCAGGTTGTCTGGCTCTAGGTGAGTTATCATACCATCATTATTATCTGGATCATAAAGATCTTTTTTGTGTAGTTCTTCTGTTTATTCTTGCCACCTCTTCTTAATATATGCTACTTCTGTTAGGTCCATACCATTTCTTTCTTTTATTGTGCCCATCTTTGCATGAAATGTTCCCTTGGTATCTCTAATTTTCTTGAAGAGATCTCTAGTCTTTCCCGTTCTATTTTTTTCCTCTATTTCTTTGCATTGATCACTGAGGAAGGATTTCTTATCTCTCCTTGTTATTCTTTGGAACTCTGCATTCAGATGGGTATATCTTTCCTTTTCTCCTTTGCCTTTCTTTCCCTTCTTTTCTCAGCTATTTGTAAGGCCTCTTCAGGTAACCATTTTGCCTTTTTTGCATTTTTCTTCCTTGGGGATGGTCTTGATAACTACCTCTTGTACAATGTCATGAACTTCCATAGCTCTTCAGACACTCTATCAGATCTAATCACTATTTGTGACTTCTTTATATAATTGTAAGGAATATGACTTAGGTCATAATTGACTGGTCTAGTGGTTTCCCCTGCTTTCTTCAATGTAAGTCTGAATTTTGCAATAAGGATTTAATGATCTGAGCCACAGTCAGCTCCCAGTCTTGTTTTTGCTGACTGTATAGAGCTTCTCCATCTTTGGCTGAAAATAATACAATCTATCTGATTTCAGTATTGACCGTCTGGTGATGTCCACGTGTAGAGTCTTCTCCTGTGTTGTTGGAAGAGGGTGTTTGGTATGACCAGGGAGTTCTCTTGACAAAACGCTGTTAGCCTTGGCCTTACTTCATTTTGTATACTCCAAGGCCAAATTTGCCTGTTACTCCAGCTATCTCTTGACTAAGAATGTACTGTTTGTAAAAAATGAAGAAAAATGTAGATCAAGGAGGTGATACAAGTTGGTAAAAATTTTATGCTGTTTGTCAAAGCCAGTCATCTGGATCAGAGAATTTTAGTTTCAGAAATGTCTCTCAGGGTTATTCAGAATTTTGGTAATATAGTTTTGTGCCATGTATAAAAATGACCATCTAATTCACATTAAATGTTATGGACTTGTCATTCATATCCTTAGAAAATTCATATATTTAAGTTCTAATTCACAGTGTGAAGATACTTGGGTGAGCGAGTGGAGCTTTTAGGAGGTATTTAGAATTAAGTTAGGTAGTCAGGATGGGGGCCCTCATAATGTGATCAATGTGCTTATAAGAATCTGAAAGGAAATCAACATCTCTTTCTCCATTCACATGCTTGGAAGAAAGGCCATGTGAGCCTTTCCCACATGGAAAGGCTAACTGGAAAGATCAGGAAAAGAACCTGACTGGAACCTGACTGAAACACTGACCTCAGATTTCCAGTCCCATAACTGTGAGAAATAAATGTCTGTCGTTTAAAGCACACATATGATGCTGCTTTGTTGTAGAAGATTGAATTAACTAAAATGCATTTAGAGAAATAATGGAAGGCTTGGCCATACATTAATCCCTGGGTCTATCAGCAAAGAACACAGCACTTTGATCATAGCTTTTTGTGGAATTTTGACTATGTTATAAGAAATAATCAGGCATGTGTTCTTATGAAGAAGCCACATGTATAAATCAGCTTGGGCTACCTAAAACAACAATATATCACACACTGGGTCATTTAAACAATAGAACTTTATTTCCTCAAACATCTGGATTAATTGTCCTGTGAACAGCCAAATTCTTGTTGTGTCCTTATGTGACTGAGAGGCCTGATATATCTTCCTCTTCTTATAAGGCACCAGCCCTACAGGATTAGGGCCCTGAAATTAGAACCTAATTTAACTTTTATCACTTCCTCACAGACACTGACCCCAAACAGTCACATTGGAGATTAAGGCTTGAACATGTTTATTTGGGGAACATCACTAAATTCAGCCTCAGAGGGTAAACAATCTTCCTGCAATTGAGGAGATCAAGGTTCGATCCCTGGGTCAGGATGATCCCCTGGCAAAGGGAATGACAGCCCTTGATTGGAGAATTCCATGAACAGAGGAGCCTGGCAGGCTACAGTCCATGGGGTCTCAAAGAGTCCCTCAAGACTGAGCAATTCACACTTTCACTTTCACTCAATACATAACACTTTCAGTTCAGTTCAGTTCAGTTCAGTTCAGTCACTCAGTCGTGCCCAACCCTTTGCGACCCCATGAACCACAGCACACCAGGCCTCCCTGTCCATCACCAACTCCCAGAGTTCACTCAGATTCATGTCCATCGAGTCAGTGATGCCATCCAGCCACCTCATCCTTGGTCGTCCCCTTCTCCTCCTGCCCCCAATCCCTCCCAGCATCAGAGTCTTTTCCAATGAGTCAACTCTTCTCATGAGGTGGCCAAAGTCAGAGTTTCAGCTTTAGCATCATTCCTTTCAAAGAAATCCCAGGGCTGATCTCCTTCAGAATGGACTGGTTGGATCTCCTTGCAGTCCAAGGGACCCTCAAGAGTCTTCTCCAACACCACAGTTCAAAAGCATCAGTTCTTCAGCACTCAGCATTCTTCACAGTCCAACAATCACATCCATACATGACCACTGGAAAAACCATAGCCTTGACTAGACGGACCTTAGTTGGCAAAATAATGTCTCTGCTTTTGAATATGCTATCTAGGTTGGTCATAACTTTTCTTCCAAGGAGTAAGCGTCTTTTAATTTCATGGTTGCAATCACCATCTGCAGTGATTTTGGAGCCCCAGAAAATAAAGTCTGACACTATTTCCACTGTTTCTCCATCTATTTCCCATGAAGTAATGGGACTGGATACCATGATCTTAGTTTTCTGAATGTTGAGCTTCAAGCCAACTTTTTCACTCTCCTCTTTCACTTTCATCAAGAGGCTTTTTAGTCCCTCTTCACTTTCTGCCATAAGCGTGGTGTCATCTGCATATCTGAGGATATTGATATTTCTCCTGGCAATCTTGATTCCAGCTTGTGTTTCTTCCAGTCCAGCATTTCTCATGATGTACTCTGCATATAATTTAAATAAACAGGGTGACAATATACAGCCTTGAAGTACACTTTTCCTATTTGGAACCAGTCTGTTGTTCCATGTCCTGTTCTAACTGTTGCTTCCTGACCTGTATACAGATTTCTCAAGAGGCAGGTCAGGTGGTCTGTTATCCCCATCTCTCTCAGAATTTTCCACAGTTTATCGTAATCCACACAGTCAAAGGCTCCAGCATAGTAAATAAAGCAGAAATAGATGCTTTTCTGGAACTCTCTTGCTTTTTCCATGATCCAGCGGATGTTGGCAATTTTATCTCTTGTTCCTCTTCCTTTTCTAAAACCAGCTTAAACGTCAGGAAATTCATGGTTAATGTATTGCTGAAGCCTGGCTTGAAGAATTTTGAGCGTTACTTTACTAGCATGTGAGATGAGTGCAGCTGTGCGGTAGTTTGAGCATTCTTTGGCATTACCTTTCTTTGTGATTGGAATGAAAACTGACCTTTTCCAGTCCTTGGCCACTGCTGAGTTTTCCAAATTTGCTGGCATATTGAGTGCAGCACTTTCACAGCAACATCTTTCAGGATTTGAAATAGCTCAACTGGAATTCTATCACCTCCACTAGCTTTGTTCATAGTGATGCTTTCTAAGGCTCACTTGACTTCAGATTCCTGGATGTCTGGCTCTAGATGAGTGATCACACCATCATGATTATCCGGGTCGTGAAGATCTTTTTTGTGTAGTTCTTCTGTGTATTCTTGCCACCTCTTCTTAATATGTTCTGCTTCTGTTAGGTCCATACTATTTCTGTCCTTTATCAAGCCCATCTTTGCATGAAATGTTCCCTTGGTATCTCTAATTTTCTTGAAGAGATCTCTAGTCTTTCCCATTCTGTTGTTTTCCTCTATTTCTTTGCATTGATCACTGAAGAAGATTTTCTTATTTCTTCTTGCTATTCTTTGGAACTCTGCGTTCAGATGCTTATATCTTTCCTTTTCTCCTTTACTTTTAGCTTCTCTTCCTTTCACAGCTATTTGTAAGGCCTCCGCCAGAAAGCCATTTTGCTTTTTTATATTTCTTTTCCATGGGGATGGTCTTGATCCCTGTCTTCTGTACAATGTCACGAACCTCATTCCATAGTTCATCAGGCACTCTATCTATCAGATCTAGGCCCTTAAATCTATTTCTCACTTCCACTGTATAGTCATAAGGGATTTGATTTAGGCCATACCTCAATGGTCTAGCAGTTTTCCCTACTTTCTTCAATTTAAGTCTGAATTTGGTAATAAGGAATTCATGATCTGAACCACAGTCAGCTCCTGGTCTTGTTTTTGTTGACTGTATAGAGTTTCTCCATCTTTGGCTGCAAAAAATATAATCAATCTGATTTTGGTGTTGACCATCTGGTGATGTCCATGTGTAGAGTCTTCTTTTGTGTTATTGGAAGAGGGTGTTTGCTATGACCAGTGCATTTTCTTGGCAAAACTCTATTAGCCTTTGCCTTGCTTCATTCTGCATTCCAAGGCCAAATTTGCCCGTTACTCCAGGTGTTTCTTGACTTCCTACTGTTGCATTCCAGTCCCCTATAATGAAAAGGACATCTTTTTTGGGGTGTTAGTTCTAAAAGGCCTTGTAGGTCTTCATAGAACCATTCAACGTCAGCTTCTTCAGCATTACTGGTTGGAGCATAGACTTGGATTACTGTGATACTGAATGGTTTGCCTTGGAAACGAACAGAGATCATTCTGTCATTTTTGAGATTGCATCCAGGTACTGCATTTTGGACTCTTTTGTTGACCATGATGGCTACTCCATTTCTTCTGAGAGATCCTGCCCGCAGTATATATAATGGTCATCTGAGTTAAATTCACCCATTCCAGTCCATTTTAGTTCGCTGATTCCTAGAATGTCGACATTCACTCTTGCCACCTCTTGTTTAACCACTTCCAATGTGCCTTGATTCATAGACCTGACATTCCAGGTTCCTATGCAATATTGCTCTTTACAGCATCAGAGCTTGCTTCTATCACCAGTCACACCCACAGCTGGGTATTGCTTTTGCTTTGGCTCCATCCCTTCATTCTTTCTGTAGTTATTTCTCCACTGATCTCCAGTAACACTTTAGTACCCACTTTTTAATAATTCAAATGGGATTATTTTTCTCAAAAAAAAAAAACAAAACAAAAACACAAAACTTTGGGGGAAGCTACCTTTTCTCTATGAGTCCCTCATTGTTCCTTTTTAGCCTTATATCTTTGTATTGTGAGTCAATATTCACACTTCAAAAAATAGGAAAGAAAAATGCAGTGCTATCTATCCTTGTTTCCCATTTCTCTAGTATGGCCTGGAGATACTGGTCTAGGCAGGACCACCAGGTTCCCGTAGAGCATCTCTATATAAACGAGAAGAAATAAAACATAATTCAACACTCGTTTCCTCTGAAGAGGCAGCTCCATGGTGGGCCCGTGACTTGGCAAGCAGGCTGTATGCTGAAATTTATCCCCCATTCATTCCCATCTATTTATGCATGCAGCTGGCAAAACTTGTGCTCTGTGTAGTCACCATCACTGGATGTAGGTATTTTATTCTTACTTCATCTGAACTTATCCAGGAAACCTCTCACAATCTCAAAAGCTCTAAAGGGGTGAGTTTGGGGTTGGCATGGATACACAGCAATAGTTAAAATGGATAACTAGCAAAGACCTACTGGATACACAAGCAACTCTGCTCAATGTCGTGTTACAGCCTAAATGGAACAAGAATTTGAAAAAAAGTAGATACATGTATCACTGAATCATTTTCTATGCACCTGAAACTAATATATTGCTAATCAATTATATTCCTATATATAATAAAAAAACTTACTACATTTAATGTAAGACAAAAAATAAAAGCAAGCAAATAAACAAAAGAACCAAAAGGTGTAAGGGGCGTGAAAACCATGTAATCTTAACATATCATGGTGGTATTTGTATCCCTTTCCTCCTATGGTGTTAGTGATGCTATGTAACTACCATTCAACTGCATTTGCTTATTCATCATGTTATTCCTGCTCTCAGAGATCATTGTATCTTCTCCCCTTCCCCAAACACACACAAAAACATTCACATAAATTAACAACCATAAATACACACAAGCATCCACACCCACTCATAACCTCACTCACATACACATATGCACACATATATAAACTCAAACCCAATCTTGCCCTGTATTCCCAGTACTCTATGCTGCCTTCAGTGTCAAATATTAGCTCTAACTCACAGGGTCGAAGTTTATTGCTTTCCTAATAAAGGCTGGATTTGGTTGTTTTGTTCTTTGTTTACTTGACTTCAAGTCAAAGACACAAACTCTTACAAAAACACCCCAGAAGGTAGTTATCTAAAGCTATTAATCCCTACTGTATCTGACACCTCAGAGAGGGTGTATTCTCTCACCTCATTTCATTCTAACAAAAAAAAAGAGGTGATTTTTATTGATTGATTATGAAGCATCATCATTGTTTACATTTGTTATCTCACTTGATCCTTCAATGATCAAACAAGACTGCATTGCCATCCCAAGTTTACAGATCAGGGTCTGAGGCTCAAGAAGTTTGCTCTATACTGAAGACAGTATAGCTAGGGATTTGTAAGTATGGGAGCTTAACAAATTATTTTTTCCTTCAGATCTCTTGCCCATCTTCCAATATTAATCTCACATCTAAGAAGCTCCTATACTTTGGCCACCTGATGTGAAGGGTTGACTCATTGGAAAAGACTCTGGTGCTGAAAAAGATTGAGGGCAGGAGGAGAAGGGGGCAACAGAGGATGAGAAGACATCACTGACTCAATGGACATGAGTTTACACCAACTCCAGGAGATAGTGAAGGACAGGGAATCCTGGCATGTGACAGTTCATGCAGTTGCAAAGAGTGGGACATGACTTACGGACTGAACAATAATGACAGCAACAAGTTCTTAAGGGCTTCCCTGGTGGTTCAGATGGTAAAGAATCTGTCTGTAATGCAGGAGACCCAGGTTCAATCTCTGGGTAGGGGAAGATCCCCTGGAGAAGGAAATGGCTACCCACTCCAGTATTCTTGCCTTGAGAATTCTATGGATGGAGGAACCTGGTGGGCTACAGTCCATGGGGTCACAAAGTATCAGACACGGCTGAATTACTAACACACATACAAACAATTCATAGCAATTCTTATAATTAATATCACATCTCCATCCACCACAGTCCTGATCCAATATGAAAAATAGGTAACGAGAATGTACAGATTGCATATAAAATCTATTATAATTATAGAAAACTTAAATCTTCATCATTTTTCTTTTTCTGGATTTTACACTCTCTTTACCCCTTTTCTCAACGTCTTTCCCTGACTGTTGTGAAGCTACATACTTTATACTGATTCTGTCTCAGTAAGACTTTTGTCTACAGCGTCATGAATACAACACCAAAGTAAAGATGAAAATTTATTTTACTTTATTCTATTCACATATGCCAGAAATTGGTATGAATATAGAGCTGGGTAAGGGATAGGGAATAACAAATGCTTCCAAAAGGAACTTGTACAAGAAGGAACAGCTTAAACATTTGGATTAAAGCTGGTTTGATGGACTGAATGTATGTCCCTCCCCCAAATTTGTATGTTGAGATCCTAACCCCAAGGTGATGGTAATAGAAGGTGTGGCCTTTTGGAGAGCGTTAGGTGATGAGAATGGAGTCCCAATGAATGAGATCAGTGTTCTTGAAAAAGCAACCAGAGAAGTCTCTTGATGCTTCTACCATGTGAGGACACGGTGAGAAGACGAGAAAATGAATCCTCAGTGAACTGAATAGAACAGTGCCTTGATCTTGGACTTCCCAGTCTTCAGAACTGTGAGATAAACGTTTGATGTTAAAAACTCCTAGTTGTTACTATTCTTGTTATAGCAGCCCATACAGACTAGAGTATGGTTTATGTCCTGAAAAGTTGAAAGGGGGAAAAAAGTGACAAATAAGGACCATTTTTATTGAATGCTGTATCTAGTGTGTGTTTGAACACTTGTGATAATTGAGAACTTCTTGAAATAACATTCTTTACAGAGGTCAGGCAGTTTCGGGACTATTTTATTAGTTGAGTTTAAACCTGACTCTCACAAATGTCTCCTTAATTCTAACTTTGAAAGTCACTAAACCTTCCCACATTCATATACTGTTCTTCTGTTGTTTAGTTGTGTCTGATTCTTTTGTGAACCCCTGGACTGTAGCCTGGCAGGCTCCTCAGTAGATGGGATTTCCCAGGCAACAGTACTGGAGTCGGTGGCCCTTTCTTTCTCTGGGGGGAGTTTTCCTGACTCAGGAATCGAACCTGCATCTCCTGAATTGCAGACAGATTCTTTACCACCAAGCTACCAGGGAAGCCCTAATTCATGTAGGTGCTTGTGCTAGGATGTGTCAGTTTTGTCTGACTCTGTACGACCCCAAGGACTATAGCATGCCAGGTTCCTCTGTCCGTGAGATTCCCAAGGCAAGAATGCTACAGTGGGTCACCATCCCCTTCTCCAGGGGATCTTCCTGACCCAGGGATCAAACCCATGTCTTTTACGTTTCCTGCATTGGCAGGTGGGTCTTCACAAGCAGCACCACCTGGGAAGCTCAATTCATGTATAATAATGATGAATCATCCAAACACATGATCATCTGTTTTAAGAATCAGCATGCTAGAACACCATCTCCGTTACGAATCCTCAGTCAGTAGAGGGAAAAAACCCCCTAGCTGTTTCTTTCTCCTGCCCTACATATTAGTTGGATTCATTTCTTGATATGTGTCTCCCCAGGCCTTATACTAAAACCAAGCTGAACAACAAAACCACCCACTGGACGTTCTGTGTCCCTTTCCACTTTTATATCATAAATATTACTGTGTCCTTAGCCTGTAGTGCCCTTCTCAGCATTCCTGGATATCAAAAGTCTATTCATTTTTAAAAACTCACTTAAAATATCATCCAATAGGCAATAAAACATTAAAGTACGGACTTAGGGGTCAGACAGGATTTAAGTTTGCCATTTGCCCTGAAAGGTACAGCAAATTATTTATCTTCTCTGAGAGAATAAGCTCCTGGCTTAGGTTTATGTTCCTTGCTTTCTCTACATAAACTTCCTTTAGGTGACCTCATGCCGTTAAAAAGCATTCATAGACTCTAAACCCAAAGTATTATCTGCAAGAAAACAGTTTGAACTTAAACCATATATACCCACCTCTCTCTTGGACATCTTCAGTTTTATATTCCAAACAACATATCCAAGTGGCACAATTAACATCCCCTGTACTGTTTTTTGCTTTTTTTTTTTTTTTTATAAAAAATAAAGTGAAACAGAAAACTATGTTTTTCTTTTCAGCAAAGGAAATTCTCATGAATCTAATTGCTTGTGCAGAAATTTTACAAATTTTGCCCTCTTTTTCTTTCTCCCATATCCAATCTGACACCAATGCAGTTTCTGGAAACTCCTAAGTCCCCCCATATCCATCCAATACCCCTATCCTAGTACAAGTTCGCATCACCTTCCTTTCAGGCCACCTGAACAGCATCTTAAATGGATCCCCTGCTTCAGGTCTCACCCTCTGTTGTCCATTTTCCAGAAAATGACAACCAAATAAAGTTTTTAAAATCACATAGCCATTCTGCTTTAAAACTTTTCCTGCCCCCCATTATTCTCACCATGCAGTAGAAGCTCTTTCCCATCATATACAAGTTGCATGGATTAGGCCCTGCATATCACCTGTCTGAACTGGCTCCCACCACACTCTCGTTGCCCTCTTGCTTGTCTGCTGTGTTGCGTCTGTCCATTTTCTAGGTCTTTGCTCCTGCTGTTCTCTCTACAGTGTTCTTCTGCAGAATCTTCCCAAGGCAGGCTTATTTTCAACCTTCAGTGTTTGACACAATTAACGGATTTCTGCGTTTTTTTTTTTTTCCTTGTTAATTTTGTGTTCTGTTTATACCTCTAGAAAAGTAGTAGAGCCATAATAGATGTCTTGAATATTCTGTTCATCGATATATCCCAAATGCCAAGTGTAATGCCTACCAAACAGTAGATCCTAATATCCAACATCCCAGATCCCAAATAAATATTTGTGCTTGAATGAATGTGAGTTTCAGTGTTGTCTCTGCCAATAAGGATAATGACAGTCTCTTCTTCAAGATGCATTGGAGGTTAAGTGAGATAATGTTGCATATTAAACTGCTTTAGAGTTTACATTGTCTTCTATTTCATTCCTGAGTGTTTGACAGTTTCTGGAACAATGTAAGTGCTTGATATAATCTGGACGCATTTTTTTTAAATTAGGAAAAAGAAATGTGCTTTGTTTCTAAAATTACACCACATGTCTGAATGTAAAAAAATGTTAAATCCTCATCTCCCAGCATTTTTATCATATTTAAAAGACTTCTAATTTTAGCCATATTTCTAAATAGCATCATTTTTGTTGGCTTTAATTTCAAAATCCAAAGCTTGCAATAAGCAGAGAAGGAACTCAATTAAGCATAGCCCATAGAGCAAATATTTAATTCCATTCTGATCACTCTGTCATTAATAGGGCAATCACCCAGAAATGGGGGCATTGATCATCAGCAATGGAATAATAATTGTGAAATAATAAAGAAAAAATAGTGCAAGACTACTAGAGTTTTTGAATCAGTATTTATATCCACTAGTTACAGCTCACTAAAAAAAAAAATGTCTTCTCTCTGCTAGGATCAACAATTCTTAGAATTTGACTAGATAAGAGGCACATTGTTCTTTTATTTGTAAGAAAAATAAATTAGTTATAAAATGAGGGGCCCTGAAAAGATGAATAAATTAAATTAAAAAGCATTATGCAATTTAGTCATGGTATTAATTGCCCATTCTTGATAAATATTCATAGAATTAGCTCATTAAGTAATGATAGTAAGCTTTAGTTTCTATATAGTATTCTTGTGCTTCTATATAGTATCTTGTGCTGTACAAATTAATTATATCAAAAGAATAACACTATTTGATATAGTGATATGGGTAAAGCACTTACTGCTTAAATATTTTAAGCAGAAAGAACAGTAAAGCCTCCCCAAGGAAAGGAAAATAAACACCTATGATGTGTAGGTTAGTCTATCTATATCATATTTTCCTTTTTAATCTTTAAAAAAAATTATAGGTAAGTCAGATTTGGTCCTACTTCATACATGTGAAACTAAAGGTTTTTAAAGACTCATTTAAGGCTACACAGCTTGTTCAGAGGCAAGGCTGGGGTGAGTTGATGTGGAATGTCTGAAGTACTGAGTGGGAAATCATGGGGAGCTGGTGGATTAGGTATTTTCTATACATAATTGCCCGCTCTGTTTTTATTGGAGTATAGTTGCTTTAAAAGTTAATTTGCAGTTGTGCTCATTTCTGCTGTACAAGGAAGTGAATCAGCCTCACATATACGTATATCCTCTCTTAAAATACCCCTCCAGTGTCCTGCATCCTGTAGAATTCTACACCTCAACAAAGAGAGCATTATTGTTATTATTTCACAGACAAGGGAGATCAAAGTTCAGAGAGGCCAGGGTGTTTGTTTGGCATCACACAGCTAACAAAGCAGAGGAGTCATCAGACTGAAATTCCAATATGGGCTCTAAACCTCATGTTCTCGGTAGCTCCGGTTGTGGGGGTAATAGTCATAATGGAGTCTTCACATGGTCCAAGTTCAAGTCCTTCAGTGACTTGTCAGCCATGTGACTTCATGCTGGTCCCTTAATCTCTTTGAGCTTATTTCCTTTCTTGCAGAAATGGAGAAAATAAACAATCTCCTTCCTGAAGTTGGTCGAGAGGATGAAATGAGATGATTCGTAGAAAGCTTAGCCTGGTGCCCCTCTCCTGCTAATGTTCAGTGTACTTGAGTAACTATTATGCAAGTCACAGTCTCTGCTTTATGATTCCCAGGGTCACAGAATAAGGACAGGAATTTCATAAAACACCTTCTGGCTTCAAATTTAACATCTCCTCACCAGCCATGAAATAGCCATATTTATTAGGTAATATCATTCTGTCCTATTTTTCTGCTCTCTTATATATCTATTCTTGTGACAAAAGGAATGTTTCAAGGAGCAGTAGAAGCGGTTCCCAACATTCTCACTAAAGACACAGGAATAGTCTTAGAGCTCCTGGAATTCCCCCAAAAGACACAGATGTGAGCAGAGCTGAGGAACCCATTCAGCTCACAGGGGAAGATGGAGCTGGCCCGGAATCAGAACAATCAAGCATGGTGTGTTCCGGAGAAGTTTGCCACCATGCGAGAAAGAGGAGAAGTTTTGACAGTTTTTGACTAACAGCCTCGTGTTATTTTGAACTTTTGCTCCTGCTGCTCTGTGGGGAGGAGATGAAGAAAGCAAATGTTTATTCGCTTGGCTGCCTTTCTTACCATCTTCAGAGGCTCCTCTCTCTGAGGTGAGTCTTTCAAGCACTGACATGAAAATAAAGCTGATGGACCTGGCAGCCCCTGCTGCCCACAGGGACAGAGGTGACACTCAGCAGTCTGGGGAGGGGAAGGAGAGTGAAGGGAGGCGCTCAGGCCTCTCCATGTCCCATCTGGATCTCAGTCATCATTCTGGTTCAAACCACGCTGACCTCAAGCCTGCAGTACTGCAGCCTCCCACTTGACTCCCAGCTTCCAGACTTGCAGCCGATCACCTTTACAAAGCACACCTCAGATGAGGCCACTGCCTTGACTTTGCCTCTTTAAAGTCCTACTCTGGAAGAGCTGTATGGATTGTATGATCAGCCCCTAAATACGGCCAACATGACCTAGAATGACTGACCAATGCTTTTCGCCTTATCAGAGCACTTCTTCCTAATACTCCAGAGCTGGTACTCTTCATTCTCTTATTGGAAAGTCCCGACTCCCTCCTGGAACTGGGCTTGAGCATATACACCATTTCCTTTGTCTGAAAAGCACTTCGCTCTTGCTTTCTCTGTTGACTCCTCTTCATGCTCCCTTCTCAAAGAATAGCATGCCAGCACTCCAGACTGTGTCTCCCTGGATAGCTCCACTGGGCCAGAAGGGGTCTGTTATATGCTGCCCCATGCACTGTGCCTTCCTCTGGAAGCAATGCAGTTGACGGTGCACACCAATCTGAGTCTAAGCAGAAAAACAAAGATCCAAACAAACAGCCAGAAATGTCTCCAGGTTTCAGAGGAGGAAATATAAAGTAGATAATTAGTTCCATGTTTGATGGAGGAATTGAGAAACAAAACAATAGAAAGTGAGACAACCCAGATATTAACACCCACAAGGAACTACTAGGAACCCTACATGGGAAAGACAAGAAGAAGTGCTTTCACTTCACAAAGGAGATGCAGTCACTGCCAGAGGCAGAGAGGAGGGCAAATGCCCAGTTCCTCTCTTCTCCTGGCCTTCTAAACACATGCTACTAATATCCATCAGTCAGACTGAGCCAGAAGCCCACAGGGCCAGGTACTGTCTAATACTCAGCAGACCAGGAAAGGGACAAAGTTTGGACATGAAGGCACCAAGACCCATTATCATCAGATGTTGTTACAAATGTTTATTTTAGATATTGTTTTATTTAATATCAATTTCTCTATAGAGTTTGCCACAGACTACAACTATTTGTGGTCACTATGGTAGTCACTCTTGCACAAAGCAGTTATTGAATGAGCAGTTTTGAAGGTATCCATCTGTTCACCCACTAGGGCCTTCTGTGGCTCTGTGGTAAAGAATCTACTTGCTAATGCAGGAAGATCCCCTGGAGTAGGAAGTGACAATCTACTCAAGTATTCTTGCCTGGAGAATCCCATGGAGAGAGGAGCCTGGCAGGCTACAGCCCATGAGATCACAGAGACAAACATGACTGAACGACTGAGCACAAAGGTACACTCGTTCACTAGGTATTGGGCAACTGCTCCATGCCAAACAGTCCACAAAGCAGACCCCATCCCTGCTCTGATAGGCCTTCTATGTTAAAGGAGGGAGGAAGATAACAGATGAATAATCACGTGAAAGTTAGAAAGAAAAAATGCAAAGAGCATTCTAGTTATAGGTTAAGTATGGGAATCCCTGGCTGAGGAGGGAATCCCAGGCAGAAATGGGTAAAGCCTGGAGTGTAAGGAGGCAAGATGGTGGCAAAACAGCAAATGAGAGGACATCTGATGAGTTCAGGGTTATGGATTAGGGATAAGAGTTCAAAGACATTTGCTTCTGGCCTTGCAACCAGTTTTGCACTGAATGAGAAGGAAAGCCACTGAATGCATGAATAGTGTCAGTGAAGGAATTTAAAACTCAACATTCAAAAAACTAAGATCATGGCATCCGGTCCCATCACTCCATGGCAAATAGATGGTGAAACAATGCAAACAGTGACAGACTTTATTTTCTTGGGCTCCAAAATCACTGCAGATAGTGACTGTAACCATGAAATCAAAAGACACTTACTCTTTAGAAGAAAAGTTATGACTAACCTAGAGAGCATATTAAAAAGCAGAGAAATTACTTTGCCAACAAAGGTCCATCTAGTCAAAGCTATGGTTTTTCCAGTGGTCATGTATGTACGTGAGAGTTGGACTATAAAGAAAGCTGAGTGCCAAAGAATTGACGCTTTTGAACTGTAGTGTTGAAGAAGACTCTTGAGAGTCCCTTGGACTGCAAGGAGATCCATCCAATAGACATTTCTCCAAAGAAGACATACGGATGGCTAACAAACACATGAAAAGATGCTCAACATCACTCATTATTAGAGAAATGCAAATAAAAACCACAATGAGGTACCACTTCACACCAGTCAGAATGGCTGCGATCCAAAAATCTGCAAGCAATAAATGCTGGAGAGGATGTGGAGAAAAGGGAACCCTCCTACACTGTTGGTGGGAATGCAAACTAGTACAGCCACTATGGAGAACAGTGTGGAGATTCCTTAAAAAATTGCAAATAGAACTACCTTATGACCCAGCAATCCCACTTCTGGGCATACACACTGAGGAAACCAGAATTGAAAGAGACACATGTACCCCAATGTTCATCGCAGCACTGTTTATAATAGCCAGGACATGGAAACAACCTAGATGTCCATCAGCAGATGAATGGATAAGAAAGCTGTGGTACATATACACAATGGAGTATTACTCAGCCATTAAAAAGAATTCATTTGAATCAGTTCTGATGAGATGGATGAAACTGGAGCCGATTATACAGAGTGAAGTAAGCCAGAAAGAAAAACACCAATACAGTATACTAACACATATATATGGAATTTAGGAAGATGGCAATGACGACCCTGTATGCAAGACAGGGAAAGAGACACAGATGTGTATAACGGACTTTTGGACTCAGAGGGAGAGGGAGAGGGTGGGATGATTTGGGAGAATGACATTCTAACGTATACTATCATGTAAGAATTGAATCACCAGTCTATGTCTGACGCAGGATGCAGCATGCTTGGGGCTGGTGCATGGGGATGACCCAGAGAGATGTTATGGGGAGGGAGGTGGGAGGGGGGTTCATGTTTGGGAACGCATGTAAGAATTAAAGAAAAAAAAGATAAATTCCATTAAAAAAATAAATAAAGGAAACCAGTCCTAAATAGTCATTGGAAGGGTGGTTGCTAAAGCTGAAGCTCAAATATTTTGGCCATCTGATGTGAGGAACTGACTCATTTGAAAAAACCCTGATGCTGGGAAAGATTGAAGGCAGGAGGAGAAGGGGACAACAGAGGATGAGGTGGTTCGATGGCATCACTGACTCAATGGGCATGAGTTTGAGTAAGCTCTGGGAGTTGGTGATGGACAGGGAAGCCTGGCATGCTGCAGTCCATGGGGTTGCAAAGAGTAGGACATGGCTGAGAGAGTGAACTGAACTGACTGAAGGGATAAATACTAGATTGGTACCCAATCCTAGTGAAAGTGAAGTGGCTCAGTCCTGTCCAACTCTGTGCGACCCATAGCTCCTCCGTCCATGGGATTCTCCAAGCTAGACTACTGGAGTGGGGTGCCATTTCCTTCTCCAGGGGATCTTCCTGACCCAGGGATCGAATCCAGGTCTCCCACTTTGCAGGCAGAAGCTTTAACCCAATCCTAAAGGAATCATGAAAGTTTTAGGAAATCTCAACTCAGCCCAGCCCACCTCATCCATTAACTCTTGGATTTGCTGAGGCCTCCACAGGTCTGAATCTCCAAGACATTCAGAAATATCTGCTAAGAGGATTAAAGAGGAATAGTGTCTCCTGATAATCTAGAAACAGAAGAAGAACCATGAGAAGGAAGAGGGAATTAGCAATTTGGATTATGTACCAGGTGGTTTTCTATCCACTGATTTTTAAATTTTGCTACATCATTGCAAGTAATATACCTTCAGGTTTCAGGTTAGAATATTGAAGTGCAGCAAGTTTACGAGACTGTACATTGGAACCTAGACTCACTGGTTAATGATCATTACATGCTGTACACTATGACACTATTATATCTTACTGAATTTTGGCAACACCCTTTGGGGCAGATGATTGAGACAACCACAGGGAAAGATTAAAGATAGAATTTTATAAAAAAATAAAAAGTAAAAGAACAATAGACATTGAAAAGGGGGAAAAATAAAACAGCATAACTGTGTTAACAGTTTCAAGATAATCCATTTATTTACTAAAAATTAATAATGGTTGTTTTGACAAAAGCATTTGAAACTCCTATATATACCCACAAAAAGTATTTGCAAGTATCCTTGTGGTTTTTCTTAAATGATGACTATACACCATGCATTTACTTGGTAAATTGTTAGTTTGAAGATGCTTCAAAGTTAAGAACTGTTATGCTTACTTTCTGTATGAGGAAATGCAGGTTAAATAGATTTGTTAGGTTCATAGGACTAGAAAAGAAATACTGGAATTTTGATGTGGTGTCCAGAAGTGCTCTTGAACCTTGCCCAGATCAGATCAAAGGGGCTGCAGGAGGAGCAGGCAATCAGAAAAGATGGATATTAATATTGGATAAGGGGGGATTTCTTTTTTTAGGAGCAGGGCTTTAACTGGGCTTGACCATCAAATTCTCAGTGAATTCACTGTTGCTAGACGATTATCAACCTCTTCTTCATCATATGTTGTCTCTTCCTATTTTGTTCTCAGTGAAGGAGAAACTTGACTCTTATGTTCATATTTGATGACTTAATAATTATTGCCAATTTTCCGTATCTGTGATAATGCACAGATTCTCTAGAAAGAATGATTGTGCGTTTATTATTCTTCACAAGGGCTTTCCTGTACTTTCCTGTCATTTTTTTTTCTTTTTTCTTTCATGGAATGTGGTGTTCTTAGACTAGACTTCAATCCTCTGTGTATTAAAAGGAAATAGCAGCACCCACAGAATTATTATGAGGATCATACATGACAAAATACTTAAGAAAGTTTATTTAATACTAGATCTAGGTCTCAGCATTTTGTACTTCTTAGTTCATTTACAGAGCCCTCTGCAGTGGAGGCAAAGCAAAGTTAAATAAATTCTCAAGAGACAAATAGGTAGCAAGCCCAGAGTTGATATTCAAAGTCAGGGGTTTGATGTCCTTGCCCTTCAGTTCCGGGCAATGTTACGTCCTTGTAAGTAGGAACAACACATGTAAAGGCTTCTAACACTGGAGTCATTTCATGAGATGTCACAATTGTGACAACTGTGCTTTTCTCTGTGGATGAACAACTTAGACTTCACCAAAAAACTTTCTGAAAATCTCAAGTTGCAGGCATGTTTGTCATTTGATCTTAGACATTTTAAGCCACTTGCCGTTTCTGAGCATCATTATTTTTAATTTATTGATTCTTATCTATAAAATAGAGTTAAAATACTGGCAACAAAGTAATTGTTGATAATCAAATTGGATAATTTTGAGTCAAAATACTTTGGAAAATATTTTATTAATAGTATCAGTTCGGTTCAGTCGCTCATTTGTGTCCGACTCTTTGCGACCCCATGAATCACAGCATGCCAGGCCTCCCTGCCCATCACCAACTCCTGGAGTTCACTCAAACTCACGTCCATCGAGTCAGTGATGCCATCCAGCCATCTCATCCTCTGTCGTCCCCTTCTCCTCCTGCCCCTAATCCCTTCCAACATCAGAGTCTTTTCCAATGAGTCAACTCTTTGCATGAGATGGCCAAAGTACTGGAGTTTCAGCTTCAGCATCATTCCCTCCAAAGTAATCTCAGGGCTGATCTCCTCCAGAATGGACTGTTTGGATCTCCTTGCAGTCCAAGGGACTCCCAAGAGTCTTCTCTAACACCACAGTTCAAAAGCATCAATTATTTGGTGCTCAGCTTTCTTCACAGTCCAACTCTCACATCCATACATGACCGCTGGAAAAACCATAGCCTTAAACATTAATTACTCCTTGTTAAAAGTCATAATTTCTTTTTTTTTTCAACTTTTATTTTTTTAATATAAATTTATTTATTTTAATTGGAGACTAATTAATTTACAATATATAATTTCTAATTGTTATCTCCATCATTATAAAGCCAAGATATGTCATGCCAATCCCGCCTCCATTGGTCTTGGATTTTTGTTTTAATAAATCTCAATAACATTTCCTGCCTGCCATCTAACCCACTCCATGACCTGGTTTCAAACTTCTTTTCACCTTCATATTTATTGTTTTTGCTCATGCACTGGGTTCTAGGCTAACATGGCTCCAATACTTATTTGCAGATTCACCTCTTCCTTATTTTTGATCACATTTTTTTTTTCCTGAAACTGATTGGCTTTTCCTTTTTTCCTTGCTTGTCCAAATTCAATACAGTGTTATGATTAAATTCATGGATTCTACGGTCTGTCTACATTTAAATTCTGCTGAGGAGCTCACTACCTGTGTAATTGTGTATATATTCTTAACATCTTTCTGCTTCAGTCCTGCTATGGTCTGATGTTTGTGCCCCTCCAAGTTCACATGCTGCATTGCTAAGGCTCTTTGCAATGGTGTTAGGAGGTAGGCCTTTGGGAGGTGATTAGATCATAAGGGTGGAGTCTTCATAAATGATATTAGTGCCGTTATGAAAGGGACCCTACAGAGCCTCCTTTCTGCTTCCATCCTGTGAAGATACAACCAGAGGTCTGAGACCCAGGAGAGAGCTCTCGCTAGACCATGCTGGCATCCAGCTCTCAGACTTCTGTTCTCCAGAACTGTGAGAAATGAATATCTCTTGTTTATAAGCCACCCTCTCTCTGGTATTTTGTTACATCAGCCCAAATGAACTAAGTCAAGTGCCCTTAACTTATAAAGTAAGTACATATTCCCTGGGTTTTAATGAAGATTAATTATCTGAAATCTACAGAACAGACTTAAAATATTACTTCACATATAGTAGATGTTAAATAGTTATTATAACAATAATAATAATTAGAAATAATCATTATTTGAGATCCAGATCACCTTACTTGTCTTCTGAGAAACATGTATGCAGTTCAAGAAGCAACAGTTAGAACCAGACGTGGAAGAATGGACTAGTTCAAAACTGGGAAAGGAGTATCTCAAAGCTATATATTGTCACCCTGTTTATTTAACCTATATGCAGAATACATCATGAGAAATGCCAGGATGGATGAAACACAAGCGAGATTTAAGATTTCAGGGAAAAATATCAATAACCTCAGATACACAAATGGCACCACCATTATGGCAGAAAGTATAGAGGAGCTAAAGAGCCTCTTGATGATGATGAAAGAGGATAGTGAGAAAGATGGCCTAAAACTCAACATTCAAAAAATGAAGATCATGACATCTGACCCCATCACATCATGGCAAATAGACTGGGAAACAATGGAAACAGTGAAAGACATTATTTTTTAGGGCTCCAGAATCACTGCAGATGGTGACTTCAGCCATGAAATTAAAAGATGCTTGTTCCTTGGAAGGAAAGTTATGACAGACGTCATATGTATATGCTTAATTGCTCAGTCATGTCTGACTCTTTGTGACCCCAGAGAAGCCCAGCTTCTCTGTCCATGGGGATTCTCCAGGCAAGAATACTGGATTGGATTGCCATGCCCTCTTCCAGGGGATCTTCCCAATACAGAAATCAAACCCAGAAATCAAACTCCCACATTGTAGGTGGATTCTTTACTGTCTGAGCCACCAGTGAAGCACATGACAAACCTAGACAGCATATTTAAAAGCAGAGACATTGCTTTGATGACAAAGGTACGTACAGTCAAAGCTATGGTTTTTCTAGTAGTCATGTATGGATATGAGAGTTGGACCATAAAGAAGAATGAGTGCCGAAGAACTGATGTTTTTGAACTGTGGTATTAGAGAAGACTCTTGAGAGTCCCTTGACCTGCAAGCAGATCAAACCAGTCATTCTGAAATGAAATCAATCCTGAATATTCATTGGAAGGACTGATTCTGAAGCTGAAGCTCCAATACTTTGGCCACCTGATACAATGGATTGACTCATTGGAAAAGACCCTGATGCTGGGAAAGATTGAAGGCAGGAGGAGAAGGGGGTGACAGAGGACAAGATGGTTGGATAGCATCACCAACTCAATGGACATGAGTTTGAGCAAACTCCGGAAGATGGCGAAGGACAGGGAAGCCTGACATGCTGCAGTCCATGGTGTTGCAAAGAGCTGGACATGACTGAGCAACTGAACAACAGCATTGGAAATCCAACTCCTGCTCAATGCGTTAGTTCATAATAAACATTCTAGCATAATTTCTCTTCCCATAGCACATCACTGAACTTTCCGTAAGACTTTTTTTTTTTCAACTGAAGATCCCTCACCTGGGATTGCAGATTATTGCAGATATATTCATAGTCAGTAAGTTATTCAGTCATCAATTAGTCAGAATAGTTATCTAGGGGTCACCTATGTGGCTGATACTTTGGGCAATAAATATTCAACATAGATGTAGAGAGACAAAATCCTTGCCTACTTAAAATATTCACTATATTCGTGTTAGTCGCATCTGACTCTGTGTGATCCCATGGACTGTAGCCCACCAGGTTCCTCTGTCCTTGGATTCTCCAGGCAAGAATACTGGAGCATGTAGCCATTTCCTTTTTCAGGGGATCTTCCCTAACCAGGGATCAAGCCTGGGTCTCCTGCATTGCAGGTAGAGTCTTTATCATCTCAGCCACCAGGAAAGCCCTATGGGACAGCCTCTAAAAGAAGGGACTGTAGATGATTTGTGAATAACAAGAAGTAGCGAGCTATGTTGAAATCCATGAGAAGATCAGACAATGTAGAGAGGCAAAAAATGCAAATGTTTTGAGTCAAATATTCACTTGGGTTGTTTGGGAGATAAAGTGTCTAGTGTGTTGGCATGGGGTGAGAAGAGTGGAGATTAGCAGGAGGTGGGTTAGGAGAGACAGAAGGGGGCAAGATCATACATAGAATCCCTGGTGGTGATAATGATTTTAGATTTTATCTTACTAGAAAGCCATTAAAGAGCTTTGTGTGGGAGAGAAACATTGTTGGAGTTACAGTGAGAAAAAGTCATTTTGGCTAGTAGGTGTAGAATGGCTTATAGAATCTGGGGTGTTATCACAGTGCTTCAGATGTGGAAAGACTAAGGCTTATTCTAGATTTAAATGGTAAATTTGACAAATTCATAATTTGCCATTTCTTCTACTTCTACTAAATTGTAATGCAATATTTATTAACTTACTATTTGTCCCCAAGATGACTAGCACTCAAACTTGCATATAGTATACACGACTACTCTCCTATAATGAAGTAATACAGCATGAAGAAGTTAAAGCTGGAAAATGTAGGTGAAAACAGGCAAGACACCTGCTTTATCTTATCAAAATATTCAAGAGACAGAAGGAAAAAAACAAGCTGCTCAGTAACTCTTAACTGCTTCTATTTTTATCATTGCAAAAAAATTATGCACATCAAACATAAAATGTGCTTGTCAGCAAATCTATCACATTCTCAAATTTTTCACAGAGCAGCTGATATACAAAGCTCTTGGTCGTTTGCCACAAAGACTTTTAAATGACTGACTTTTGGCAAAGGCCAAAAAAATAATCACATGAACTCTGCTGTCTTCCAAAGATCAAGTCTGCTTCATGCCAGCTTGGAGAGAAAATTAAATATATAGCCAGAGATTTGATATTCTCTAGGAAGTCTAAATTTAGGAAGAAAATATCCTGAGGTGAAGAGACAGAAATCCACATTTCATCTCATTATGTTTTCCCCCAAAGGGTTCTTCCTTTTGTGTTCCTTGTTGAGTGGTGGTTAAAAACCCAGCTTGTGAGTCAGTGACCTTAATGCCATTTACTATCTACTTGACCTTGGCCAAGTTAATTGGCTTTTTGGAGCCCCAGGTTCACAATGTATATGTAAAGTTGATAACATATTGATTGTAATGATAACAGTCAATATTTGCTTAGTGTATACTCTCTTCCAGAGGCCTTTCTAATACTCTACATATGTTAAATCTTTTATAGTTATAACAGTATCATGATGGTTTAGTTGTTAAGGCTTGTCTGAATTTTATGGCCCCATGGACTGTAGCCCACCAGGCTCTTCTGTCTGTGGGATTCCCCAAGCAAGAATACTGAAGTGAGGTGCCATTTTCTTCCTTAAGGGATCTTCCTGACGCAGGATTGAACCTGCATCTCCTGCATTGCAGGTGGTCTCCTGCATCACAGGCGGATTCATTACCATTGTACCACCAGGGATTCCGAACAATAGCATGAGGCAGTACTAAAATTATGCTCTGTTTAAAAAATGAGAAAATCTTGGTACTGAGGTAGGAGGAGAGGAAGTTTATATCACTTATCCAGTAAGTTGCAGGGTCTAGATTCAAAGCCATGATTTATGGCTTAAGAACCTGAGATATTCTCTGCTGACTGTCTACTGTCTTTATCTATTATGATGCACTGCTACAGAAAGATCCAGACTACAAACTTCTTGTAAAGTTTTAATAAGATGGTATATGTAAGGCAATCAGACCTGTGCCTGGTATAGAACAAGCATTTAATAGCTATTATTTTTCATACGTAAAGAGCAAGAGTAAGTGACATCTATATAGGTACATAGAGCAAAACTTCCATATTAAAAAAAAAATTTATTGAATACCTAATGTATGTCACACACTGTTTCGAGTGCTTTGCCATCATAAAGAACAAAAGATACAAAAATACAGCAGTTGCATGGCTAACATTATAGTGAAAGAAAAAGGATTCCACAGTAGATAGTAATTGCAGTAAGTAAATTACATTATGTGTTGGGATGCAGTAAGAGCTATGGAAAAAAAATAAATAAATAAGAGGAGAATGAATAAAGACAATCTTAAAAGCCAGGTTGGTGGTGGGTGAGTGTTAGTCTGAAATTGTTTAAAGGGTAGTTGAGATCAGCCTCACTGCCTGGGTCCAATTTGAGGCTGATGAAGATAAGAAAATTTGGGATTTATATCTGTAGGAAGAGTGTTCCAAGCAGCAGGATAGACAGAGCTGAATTTCTAAGCAGGGGTTTTGAAAAGAGAAAGCTGAGGTGTTTGAAGTGGAATGAGTCTAGGAGAGGAGTAGCTGATAAATAGGTAAGGTCATAGGGAGCCTGTCATGTAGAGTTTGAGCACGTTGGCTGTTATTTTTAGTAAAATTAAATTTGAGCAGAACCATCCTAATGGGACCCTCCAATACATAAAAGTCTTCTGATGTTTCTAATATCTTGTTTGTGGGAAAAAACTTTCAACTTCCTAGAACTTCCCTGAGTTCCAAAGGGCAGATTCAAATAGTCACTAATTAGAGGAGAGAGGGAACATAGGAACAAAGGAAAGGCTATCAGGAAACAATAGTGCAGCAATAAAACAGGGCCCCAGTTCCTCGTCAAGGGGTACACTCAACAATCTGATGCATACCTCTACTTCTTCTGCAGTAACTGAGGCCACCACCCAGGTGGCGGATGGTAGCTTCAGGCTGAGCACAAGTACATAGACACCTGTAGGAACCAGGAGGCTGATGATTGAGATTTCCGGGAAGCCACACTGTAACTTCCCCACCAACAAATCTGAGGACTGTTCCACACCCGGAAGTACCCCCAACATAAATATTGGCTGCAAAAGCTCTTTCCCAATACCCATCAGGGAGTTTGAGCTGCTCATGGTTGCTGCTCAGTTCAGTTCAGTCACTCAGTCGTGTCCGACTCTTTGCAACCTCATGAATCACAGCACGCCAGCCCTCCCTGTCCAACACCCGAAGTTTATTCAAACTCATGTCCGTCGAGTCAGTGATGCCATACAGCCATCTCATCCTCTGTTGTCCCCTTCTTCTCCTGCCCCTGATACCTTCCAGCATGAGTCTTTTCCAATGAGTCAACTCTTCCCATGAGGTGGCCAAAGTACTGGAGTTTCAGCTTCAGCATCAGTCCTTCCAATGAACACCCAGGACTGATCTCCTTCAGAATGGACTGGTTGGATCTCCTTGCAGTCCAAGGGACTCTCAAGAGTCTTCTCCAACACCACAGTTCACAAATATCAGTTCTTCAGTGCTCAGCCTTCTTCACAGTCCAACTCTCACATCCATACATGACCACTGGAAAACCATAACCTTGACTAGATGAACCTTTGTTAAGTAACGTCTTTGCTTTTTAATATGTTATCTAGGTTGGTCATAACTTTCCTTCCAAGGAGTAAGCATCTTTTAATTTCATGGCTGCAATCACCATCTGGAGGGATTTTGGAGCCCCCAAAATAAAAGTCTGACACTGTTTCCACTGTTTTCCCATCTATTTCCCATGAAGTGATGGGACCAGATGCCATGATCTTCGTTTTCTGAATAGTGAGCTTTAAGCCAACTTTGTCACTCTCCTCTTTCACTTTCATCAATAGGCTCTTTAGTTTTTCGTCACTTTCTGCCATAAGGGTGGTGTCATCTGCATATCTGAGGTTGTTGATATTTCTCCTAGCAATCTTGATTTCAGCTTGTGCTTCTTCCAGCCCAGCGTTTCTCATGATGTACTCTGCATAGAAGTTAAATAAACAGGGTGACAATATACAGCCTTGACATACTCCTTTTCCTATTTGGAACCAGTCTGTTGTTCCTTGTCAAGTTCTAACTGTTGCTTCCTGACCTGCATACAGGTTTCTCAAGAGGCAGGTCAGGTGGTCTGGTATTCCCATCTCTTTCAGAATTTTCCAATTGTGATCCACACAGTCAAAGGCTTTGGCATTGTCAATAAGGCAGAAATAGATGTTTTTCTGTAACTCTCTTGCTTTTTCCATGATCCAGCGGATGTTGGCAATTTGATCTCTGGTTCCTCTGCCTTTCCTAAAACCAGCTTGAACATCTGGAATTTCATGGTTCACATATTGCTGAAGCTTGGCTTGGAGAATTTTGAGCATTACTTTACTAGCATGTGAGATGAGTGCAATTGTGTGGTACTTTGAACATTCTTTGGCATTGCCTTTCTTTGGGATTGGAAAGAAAACTGACCTTTTCCAGTCCTTGGCCACTGCTGAATTTTCCAAATTTGCTGGCATATTGAGTATAGCACTTTGACAGCATCATCTTTCAGGATTTGAAACAGCTCAACTGGAATTCCATCACCTCCACTAGCTTTGTTCGTAGTGATGCTTTCTAAGGCCCACTTGACTTCACATTCCAGGATGTCTAGCTCTAGGTGAGTGATCACACCATTGTGATTATCTTGGCCGTGAAGATCTTTTTTGTACAGTTCTTCTGTGTATTCTGGCCACCTCTTCTTAATAACTTATGTTTCTGTTAGGTCCATACCATCATCTCTGCTAGGCCCTGCAGTAAAACTTTCCTCACTCCAGTGTTTCCATTTGGCTTCACTGTGCCTCACACACATGAATTTGGTTTCAATAATAAAATGAGAAGACAATGAAATGTTTGGGATAAAGAAATGGCACGATCTGATTTAATGTTTAATCAGTCTGTCTATCGTGTTTGAAATCTAGCAGGACCCTGTGGATTCCTAGTGTCCATGCATGGTGAACACAAGCTCAGTTGTGTTTGAATTTTTGTGATCTTATAGCCCCCAGGATCTTCTGTTCATGGGATTTTCCTGGCAAGAATACTGGAGTGGGTTGTCATCTCCTCTTCCATGGGATATTCCCAACTCAAGTATCAAACCTGAGTTTCCTGCATGGCAGGCAGATTCTTACTACTGAGCTACAAGGGAGGCCCTTGGAGCCTGGACATAGATTCAAATCATGGGTGGGTGGAGATGAAGTGACAAGGGAGGAGGAATCAAGAAGCAATAGTGCAGCCTTAGGACAGGGTCCTGGTTCTGCTTCAAGGGATACACGGAACAATATCTTTGAACTCTTCTGTAAAACTAAGTTCAGTAGCTCAGTCATGTCTGGTTCTTTGTGACTGCAGAACTGCAGCATGCCAGGCTTCCGTTTCCATCACCAACTCCCAGAACTTGCTCAAACTCATGTCCACAGAGTTGGGGATGCCATCCAACCATTTCATCCTCTGTTGTTCCCTTCTTCTCTCACCTACAATCTTTCCCAGAATCAGGGTCTTCAAATGAGTCAGTTCTTTGCATCGAGTGGTCAAAGTATTGAAGCTTCAGCTTCAACATCAGTCCTTCCAGTGAATATTCAAGACTGATTTCTTTTAGAATTGATTGGCTGGATCTCCTTGCAGTCCAAAGGACTCTCAAGAGTCTTCTCCAGCACGACAGCTCAAAAGCATCAATTTTTAAGCACTCAGCTTTCCTTATAGTCTAACTCTCACATCTATACATGAGTACTGGAAAAACCATAGCTTCAACCAAATGGGCTTTTGTTGACAAAGTAATGTATCTGCTTTTTAATATGCTGTCTAGGTTGGTCATAGCTTTTCCTCCAAGGAGCAAGTGTCTTTTAATTTCATGGCTGCAGTCACCATTTGCAGGGATTTTGGAGCTCCGCCACCCCTTCAAAAAAAAAAAAAAACAAACTCTCAGTTTCAATTCTTTCCCCATCTATTTGCCATGAAGTGATGGGACCAGATGCCATGATCTTAGTTTTCTGAATGTTGAGTTTTAAGCCAACTTTTTCACTCTCTTCTTTCACTTTCATCAAGAGGTTCTTAGTTCTTCTTCACTTTCTGCCATAAAATTCTGTAGAACTAAAACCCCCATTAAATGAAAGATGTTAGCATTCTTCATTCCAGAGAAGATCAAAGTTTGGTAACCTCAATAAACTCATCAGGAGACTACTTCAGGCCAAACTAAAGGACCACAGGCCCTGCATGCACCATGATCCTTATCAATAACCCCACCCTTGAATTATTGCTATGAAACTCCTTACCAAATCCTCACCAGTAGGAATGCACAGCTTTTGAGGCATAAGCCTGCTGTGCCCCATCTTTACCTGACAAAGCAATAAAGCTGTGCTTTTCTACTTTACCCAATACTCTGCCTTTAAAATTTTACTCAGCACCATTGCACAGAGGCTGAGCACCCAGGAGGACAATTAGAACAGTCTTTAGAGTAGTAATCTACTGAGAGATGATGGTGGCTCAGGTCAAAATCAGTAGTGAAAGAAGTAGAATGGCAGAGTTCTGGATATGTTTTGAATATAGTGCCAAAAGGAATTTCTGGAGAATTGAATATAGGGTGCGAAATGTGAGTCAGTGGTTATGCTAAAGGTTTTGGTGTGAGCATCTGGAAGTAAGTGATTATCATCATCTGAGGTGGGCAAGGTGATGGGTAAAGCAGATTTGGGGAAATCCTTGGCCTTTTTCCTTCCACATCATATATAATCAGTCATAATCCACAAAAATAAGAAAACTAATAATCACAAGGGCTTCCCAGGTGGCTCAGTGGTAAAGAATCCATCTGCCAGTGCAGAAGATTCCTGTGTCAGGAAGATTCCCTTGGAAAAGAAATGGCAACCCACTTCAGCATTCTTGCCTGGGAAATCCTAGACAGAGGAGCCTGGTGGGTTACATTCATTGTATGGGCTCTCAGTGCATCAGACACGACTTATCAAATAAACAACAATAAACAACAACAATAACAAACTAATAAACTTATCTAACATTGATTTAAAGTATATTTTATTTATTTTCTTTGTTAAACATTTTATTTGAATGACCTCATTTAGTGCTGATAATAAATCACATAGTTTTTATTATCTACATGTTTACAGATACAGAAAACTAAAGCCAGTGAGATTTAAAAAAAAAAAAAACTTGCTGAAGGTGACACAGACATTTTATATCAAAGCTGGGACATAAATTCTAAAGTCAGCCTTTAAACTCTAAAGGCCAAGCTCTTGACAGCTATGGTAAATAAATATGCTTATGTAATTCTCTTACATCCTTCTAAATTCCTTTTACTATTGTTTTGGTTCATACTCCTTCACCATTCTTTGACAAAGCTAAAGCAATAGTCTCATATCTGACACCCCTTCCTCTAATTTTGCATTCTGTATATAATTATAACAGAGATCTTCATAAAAACTTCTAAATTAATCACATCATACCTTCACTCAGATCCTTCAATGCTTCCACATTATCTACAGAATAGAATAAAATGCCTTACCAATTTACCCAAACTTTATGGCGGACACAGTTGCTCATAAAACAACCCTTCCCGTCCTTGCAAGAGAACCTTCATTTGGCAATGTGCCCAGGCCCGTCGAACTAAGCTTGATCAGTTAATGACAACCATTGTTATTACAACAGTAA
The DNA here is from genome assembly GCF_016772045.2 of Ovis aries. Classification (NCBI taxonomy): domain Eukaryota; kingdom Metazoa; phylum Chordata; class Mammalia; order Artiodactyla; family Bovidae; genus Ovis; species Ovis aries. The sequence goes on from NC_056059.1 coordinate 107,772,866, forward strand.
TTACCTGTAACTAGTTTGGGGGTGACCAGGTAGCTCTCTTCTTGTTAATGAAGCAAGAATAGGGTGGCTAAATAAAATACATGGTGTCCCATGAAACCCTAAATTCAGGTAAGTAACAAATTAATTTTTAGTATAAGGATGCCCAGAATATTATACTAAACACAGTTTATTATTTATCTGAAATTAACATTTAATTATCTTGCATTTTTATTTTCTAAATTTGGCAATTGTGAAAAAAAGGAGAAACTACTGAAAGCTTATGTATATGTCTGCTCTCTCTTCCAAAATAAAGGACAAATTGAAGAGGGTTGGTTTACTTCCACTTTTGCCCTTATGGGACATTTTTCTGGGGCACTCTAATGATACTCGTCGCTATGGCAGCCAAATTGCAATAATGAAGGAGAAGACAAGAGAATGTCAAACATTCGAACCCAGTGCCCTAATGTCTTTGAGCTATTGAACCAAATCTGAAGCTACTTACTTCCAGACACTAATTAGAAGTCTCTGTTGCTTAAGACTCTATGAAGCTAGCTGTCTATCACTTGCCACTGGTGGCATCTTAAATGATGGAGGCAGTTTATGATCTAGCCTCTATTTGTTTCTTTGTCCCACTTTCACTTTAACCAAATCTGAGACTTCCAGATAAGAGAGTGCATCTTCTAGCCTTTTCAAATTATTTTTAAACCCAGAACATATTAAGTTCACACACCTGGACTTTTATAAAATATAAAAATATGTTTCCCTCCTCTGACATAGATCTTAATCACTCTGATCATCTCCCACCTGCCACTCATACTTTAAAAATTTAATCAAATATTTTAGTGTATTTATTTTGCCTACAAACCTATTAACTCATTCACCACCTATTTAGTGAATGCACACAATGGTTTGGTCTGTGTGATACATGCTCAGAACAGAGTGAAGAATATAAACACTGTAATTACTCTCAGTAAGTTCACAGTCTGGTAGGGCACCCAGGCTTCAAAGAAATAATCATGCCAAGATTTATCCAAGCTCAATGGTGACAAAAATTATTCAGTTCAATTCGGTCACTCACTTGTGTCTGACTCTTTGCAACCCCATGAACTGCAGCACGCCAGGCCTCCCTGTCCATCACCAGCTCCAGGAGTCTACCCAAACCCATGCCCATTGAGTCGGTGATGCCATCCAACCATCTCATCCTTTGTCGTCCCCTTATCCTTCAAATGAGTCTTTTCAAATGATTCAACTCTTCACATCAGGTAGCCAAAGTATCGGAGTTTCATCTTCAACATAAGTCTTTCCAATGAACACCCAGGACTGTTTTTTTTCAGTATTAAAACAGAAAAAGAAAGCACGTACGAGAACAAATCAGGGTTAATTTAAAAGGAATTAGAGGAGGGGTCAATCAGAGTTTCTCTGAAGAAGGCGCATTTATGTACACTGGTTAAGGGAGGTACAGAATTGCCATATGCCAAGGAATGTGGACAATGTCTTGAGATTAGACTTTCTTGTCTTGAGAATGGGCTTTGCTGGTGGCTCAGATAGTAAAGAATCTGCCTGCAATGCAAGAGATCTTAGTTTGATCCCTGGTCACCATGATCTCCTGGAGAAGGGAAAGGAATGGCTACCCACTCCAGTATTCTTGCCTGGAGAATTCCATGGACAGAGGAGCCTCATGGTCTACAATCCATGGGGCTGCAAAGAGTCAGACATGACTGAGCTACTAATATTTTCACTTTTCACTTTTCTTGAAACTTGAAAAGGCATGGAAGTGAAGTCTCATCTAGAACCTCCAGAAAGGGTACAGTCCCACCAATACACTGACTTTAGCTTCCTGAGACCCACTTCAAACTCCTGACCCTCAGAGCTGTAAAATAATACAGTTATAAGCATCTGAATGTAGAGTTCCAAAGAATAGCAAGAAGAGATAAGAAATACTTCTTCAGCAATCAATGCAAAGAAATAGAGGAAAAGAACAGAATGGGAAGACTAGATCTCTTCAAGAAAATTAGAGATACCAAGGAAACATTTCATGCAAAGATGGGCTCAATAAAGGACAGAAATGGTCTGGACCTAACAGAAGCAGAAGATATTAAGAAGAGTTGGCAAGAATACACAGAATTGTACAAAAAAGATCTTCACGACCCGGATAATCACGATGGTGTGATCACTCATCTAGAGCCAGACATCCTGGAATCTGAAGTCAAGTGGGCCTTAGAAAGCATCACTATGAACAAAGCTAGTGGAGGTGATGGAATTCCAGTAGAGCTATTTCAAATCCTGAAAGATGATGCTGTGAAAGTGCTGTACTCAATATGCCAGCAAATTTGGAAAACTCAGCAGTGGCCACAGGACTGAAAAAGGTGAGTTTTCATTCCAATCCCAAAGAAAGGCAATGACAAAGAATACTCAAACTACCACACAATTGCACTCATCTCACGTGCTAGTAAAGTAATGCTCAAAATTCTTCAAGCCAGGCTTCAGCTTTACATGAACTATGAACTCCCTGATGTTCAAGCTGGTTTTAGAAAAGGCAGAGGAACCAGAGATCAAATTGCCAACATCCGCTGGATCATGGGAAAAGCAAGAGAGTTCCAGAAAAACATCTATTTCTGCTGTATTGACTATGCCAAAGCATTTGACTGTGTGGATCACAATAAACTGCGGAAAATTCTGAGAGAGATGGGAGTACCAGACAACCTGATCTGCCTCTTGAGAAACCTGTATGCAGGCCAGGAAGCAACAGTTAGAACTGGACATGGAACAACAGACTGGTTCCAAATAGGAAAAGGGTACTTCAAGGCTGTATATTGTTACGCCGCTTATTTAACTTCTATGCAGAGTACATCATGAGAAATGCTGGACTGGAAGAAACACAAGCTGGAATCAAGATTGCCAGGAGAAATATCAATAACCTCAGATATGCAGATGACACCACCCTTATGGGCAGAAAATGAAGAGGAACTAAAAAGCCTCTTGATGAAAGTGAAAGAGGAGAGTGAAAAAGTTGGCTTAAAGCTCAACATTTAGAAAACGAAGATCATGGCATCTGGTCCCATCACTTCATGGAAAATAGATGGGGAAATAATAGAAACAGTGTCAGAATTTATTTTGGGGGGCTCCAAAATCACTGCAGATGGTGACTGCAGTCATGAAATTAAAAGATACTTACTCCTTGGAAGAAAAGTTCTGACCAACCTAGATGGCATATTCAAAAGCAGAGACATTACTTTGCTGACTAAGGTCCATCTGGTCAAGGGTATGGTTTTTCCTGTGGTCATGTATGGATGTGAGAGTTGGACTGTGAAGAAGGCTGAGTGTTGAAGAATTGATGCTTTTGAACTGTGGTGTTGGAGAAGACTCTTGAGAGTCCCTTGGACTGCAAGGAGATCCAACCAGTCCATTCTGAAGGAGATCAGCCCTGGGATTTCTTTGGAAGGAATGGTGCTAAAGCTGAAAGTCCAGTACTTTGGCCACCTCATGCGAAGAGTTGATTCATTGGAAAAGACTTTGATGTTGCGAGGGATTGGGGGCAGGAGGAGAAGGGGATGACAGAGGATGCGATGGCTGGATGGCATCACTGACTCGATGGACGTGAATCTGAGTGAACTCCGGGAGTTGGTGATGGACAGGGAGGCCTGGCATGCTGCAATTCATGGGGTCACAAAGAGTCAGACACAACTGAGCAACTGAACTGAACTGAACTGTTCGAGTTTCTAAGCTTGTAGTGATTTGTCATAGCAGCATCTATGGCCATACTATCCTAAACATACTCTATCTTTTCTGCAGCAATTGGAAAACAGTATGCCTGGGTATCAGCTGCGTCCACCACATAAGAGTAACCGTAAGGATTACTGGGTAGAGCAGGGGAGTGTTGCACTTATCTACAGGGCCCAAGGAATTTTCATGAGGTTTAAAACAGGCATGACATGGTTGGAGTTCTGATTAAAAGGTCTATTCTATCTAATGAATGGAAATGGATTAAAAGAGCATATAAGTGGATCCCAGTAGAAGTTACAAAGGCAGTAGAGTGGTCTATGAAAGAGTGATGCTGATAGGGTAAAGGGGTAGCAGTGGTAACAAAGTGGAGTGGTCAGACTGAGAGCTTTTTAAAGGCTTTAGGTACTTAATTTAGAGAATGTGTGTAGATGTGTAGTATGTAGTATAGATGGTATTAGTTTTGACTCCCAACGTGCTAGAGAAGACTCTTGAGAATCCCTTGGATTGCAAGGAGACCAAACCATTCAATCCTAAAGGAAATCAGTCCTGAATATTCATTGGAAGGACTGATGCTAATGCTGAATCAACCATACTTTGGCCACCTGATGCAAAGAGCCAAGTCACTGGAAAAGACTCTGATGCTGGGAAGGACTGAAAGCAAAAGGAGAAGGTGGCGGCAGAGGATGAAATGGTTAGATAGCATCATGGATTCAATGGACATGAATTTGAACAAACTCCAGGAGGTGGTGAAGAATAGGGAAGCCTAGCATGCTGCAGTCTATGGGGTCACAAAGATTTAGACATGATTTAATAACTGAACAACAACAATTTCTGTCTTGAACTAAAAGGAAGATGGAGTTATTATTTGTAGAATGAGAGAAATCTGCTTAGGATCAAATGTGACCTACAGGCTTAGGGGAGATCATGACATAAGTTCTATAAATTTTGACAAATTTTAGAAATAGCCTAGGGGAAAATGTTAGTGGGTACATTGTAAGTGGGTTTGGACTTCAGGAGAGCAATCACGTCTGGGTGCATAAGCTTGGCAAAGAGATGAGACTAGATACTGATACCAAAAGTTTGCCTCTGTGCCCTGGTGCCAAATCAAATCTCAGAGTATTGGGAGGAGTAGCAGAAAATAGCCTTCTTGCTTTGCCAGGCAAAGGGGGCCACCATGGCTCCTGCTTTGCAATACCGTGTGCTTCAAGCTGGGAGTATTTGGTAAGGAGTTTTATACCAGTGGTTCAAGGGTGGAGTTGCTGACAAGATTAGGGGATGTGGAGGGCAAGTTCAGTTCAGTCGCTCAGTCATGTTCAACTCTTTGTGACTGCTGCATGCCAGGCTTCCTTGTCCATCACCAACTCCCAGAGTTTTGTCAAACTCATGTCCATCGAGTTGGTGATGCCATCCAACCATCTCATTCTCTGTAATACATTTCTCCTCCTGCTTTCAATCTTTCCCAGCATCAGGGTCTTTTCCAATGAGTCAGTTCTTCGCATCAGGTGGTCAAGGTATTGGGGCTTCAGCTTCATCATTCTGTCCTTCAAGAGAAAATTCAGGGTTGATTTCCTTTAGGATGGACTGGTTTAATCTCCTTGCTGTCCAAGGTTAGTCATAATACATCAATAAATCCATATTTAGTCAAGGACTTTTAGGAAGCATGCATTTCTTGACTGATAGCAAAAAAATTTGTCTGAGCTCATGTCCAGGGTTGGCATAATAAGATACTCAGCCACTATCAACAACTTTTTAAATAATACCAAAGAAAGATTAAACAAGAATCCTGATTATGTGTGACTGCTCTCCTCCCCTAAGCTTCCTGCCTGGTCAGTTGATGAAGAACTTGTGCTTTTGGGAAATTATCCAATCCCAAAGGGAGGATTTGGGCATTTTTCCCAGGAAAATACTTTCAGGAGAAAAATAAAGATTTATAAAGGTAAAAATAAATCATGCATGCATAAGTGGAACAATATTTTAAATGATCTAGTTATTATTTTATCAGAAATGTGTGAAGGTAAGACTCAAAATGCACATATGTGCAAAATAGGATTCAGCAGAAGTAACTTGTCTTGTTCAAAATTTCAATGATGCAAAGATTTATGTTTTATACAGGTGCTTCTATTGGAGGCAACATGCAACAGATATTTTTGGAAATTATTTACTTTTCAGATTTGTTTCTTTCCATTAAAAAAAGTCTTCATCTCTGAATTTCTTTTAGTTAGTGAACTATCTATCTTTCTAAGACTGAGATTTATACATTCCAGTTCATTTGCATGTAACTTTCCAAAACACAGCTATTGCAAATATGATGGCCCAGTAATACTTGATGTCCTTAGATGTAAGAAACATTTCCCTGATATATATTCTGTTTATTTTTGAAATTATTTTTCCAGGCAGATTTTATATTAGTTCCTTCAGGAGACCTTCACTGACTATAAAACCTGGGATAAGGTACCTGTCACATCTCCCTAACTACTGTCCCTATGTTTTCATTGCAAAGTGTGCTTTTCCTTATCACTGCATTTATATAAAATTTAATTCTCTTTTAAAATTGATAACCAAGGAGGCCCTACTGTATAACACAGGGAAGTCTGCTCAACTTTATGTGGCCGGCTGAATAAGAGGGGAGTTTGGGGGGTGAATGATACATATATAGGTATGGCTGAGTCCCTCTGCTGTACACCTGAAGCTATCACAACATGTTAGTTGGCTCTCAGTTCAGTTCAGTTTAGTTGCTCAGTCATGTCTGACTCTGGGACTCCATGGACTGCAACACTCCAGGGTTCCCTATCCATCAACAACTCCCAGAGCCTATCCAAACTCACATCCATCGCCATCGGTGATGCCATCCAACCGTCTCATCCTCTATCATCCCCTTCTCCTCCTGCCTTCAATATTTCCCAGCATAAGGGTCTTTCCCAATGAGTTGGTTCTTCGAATCAGGTGGCCAAAGTGTCAGCTTCAGCATCAGTCCTTCCAATAAATATTCAGGACTGATTTCCTTTAGGATTGACTGGTTTAATCTCCTTGCAGTCCAGGGGAATCTCAAGAGTCTTCTCCAACACCACAGTTCAAAAACATCAGTTCTTCAGTGCTCAGCTTTCTTTATAGTCCAATCCTAGTCACATCCCTACCTGACTACTGGAAAAACCATAGCTTTGACTAAATGGACATTTGTTGGTAAAGTAATGTCTCTGCTTTTTATATGCTATCTAGGTTGGTCATAGCTTTTCTTCCAAGGAGCAAGTGGGTTTTTTTGGTTGTTGTTGTTGTTGTTGTTTTTTAATTTCATGGCTGCAGTCACCATCTGCAGTGGTTTTGGAGACCATAAAAAATAAAGCCTCTCACTGTTTCCACTATTTTCCTATCTATTTGCCATGGACTGATGGGACATAGGTATGACAGAATCCCTGTGCTGTCCACCTGAAGCTATCACAGCATTGTTAATTGGTTATACTCCAGTATAAAATAAAAGTTGAAAAAAATAATCTCTTTTATAACCCCATCTGATTTGTTGTTTACATTTCCACATAATTGTTGCATAACAACCCCAAATACTCTTTAACATGCAGTAATAAACATCTACTTATCTCACAGTCTACAAGGTTTATCTGATCTGCATGGTGCTCATTCATGCATTCGTAGTCAGTTTCAGATCCGGGCTAGAAAGTGACCATCTGTGAGCTCATTTGGGATGGCCTTTGCCTGAAAAGCTGAGATACCTCAACTTTGTTCCTCATGTTTCAACTTCTAGTATGGCCAGACAGTCTCAGACATGTTCTCATGTCCGTGGTAGAAGGAGAATAATCCCAGTCAAGCAGTGTTCAAGTCTCTACTTGCATGGTGTTTTTAAAGATTCTTTGGCCAAAGAATTCGTGGCTGAATCTAGTGTCAAGGGTAAAGCAGACCCCATCCACAGGAATGAGAGGGGACTTCAGGTCACGTGGCGAAGGGCATGAATGCCAAGATGAGTGAATACTTAACATTGTTGGTTCACTGCAAGTCTCTGTTAATGATGAGGTCAATAATGGCAAAGAACACATTTAAGCACAGTCTTTTTATCCAAACTACCTGGGTATAAATCCCAGCTTCTGTATATAAAAGCTGTGTAATTTTGTATGCATTACTTATCCTCTCTCTGTTTTGATTTTCTCCAGTCAATGTAGGGTCCTAGGTCTTCATCTGGAGTTGAGGCCAGAACCTCAGGGTTCCTCTCCAGTGCTGACATGGATCTCGGGGTTCCTATGGAGTTTCAACAGGGGAGTCAGGCCTCGTATCCACTAACAGATTTATCATGCAGAAGAAAAGTGTTATTATGTAAATTAGTCAGAATATTTCATGGAACAAAGAAACCACTTAATAAATTTAGCTATTATTATTAGTAGTAATAGCAGTATTTTTCAGAGAGGGCAATGGCACCCCACTCCAGTACTCTTGCCTGGAAAATCCCACGGATGGAGGAGCCTGGTGGGCTGCAGTCCATGGGGTCGCTAAGAGTCGGACACAATCGAGCCACTTTACTTTCACTTTTCACTTTCACACATTGGAGAAGGAAATGGCAACCCACTCCTGTGTTCTTGCCTGGAGAATCCCAAGGATGGGAGAGCCTGGGGGGCTGCCGTCTATGGGGTCGCATACAGTTGGACACAACTGAAGTGACTTAGCAGCAGTAGCAGCAGCAGCAGCAGCAGCAGCAGCAGCAGCAGTAGCAGCAGCAGCAGCAGCAGCAGCAGCAGTATTTCTGCTTAGAAGTAAGGCTCAAGAATTAATTTTCAATTAAACTTTGGATGATACATAAGGAGTCTTGGAGTATGTATTAGAATAAAATTTACTTGCCCTATCAAATTCTAATTTTGCTAGTTAAGCTTAATAAAAGGTTAAATTCTGTTCATAAAATAGTACAAGTGTTTCTAACCAAGAGTATCTTGAAACTGCTTTTGCATATTATACAGAGAACAGAGTACCACTCTTCAGTATATTTTACATTCAAAAAATGATATGATCATGCATTTTCCATTTCTGATACCATATTACTTTTCCCAATGCATTGTATTTAGTGAGTGTATACTATACAAATTGATGACTGACTGTATTGAGCTAACAGACAAATGAGAATAGAGTTCTAACTCATGAAACTTTTTTTTTTTCTACCCTGAATACTGTTTTACTTTTTTTGAGTTTTGAAATCAAAACACTAAAATAATGACAGTCTGGAGGCTGCCTCACATACAAGAAATCCTCAGTTATTGGAAAGGAGCAAAATTTTAGGAAATAAATTGGAAAGAAAGAGGATTGGTAGCAATGTCAGACTTATGAAAGTAAGGTAATGAAATAAAGAAGCACTTAAGTAAGAAATTATGCCAGATCACTAAAGGTACTTTGATGTTACTTGAGAATACCATTTCATGTTGACCTTTACATTAGAAGATGTGATTGTTGACAGCCATGCTTTGGGAGATGACGAATGCTAAGTAGAAAGGTTGGGTTCCTTTTTGGATTTTCGTAGCAGGTTGCTGATATCTTTGAGTGTGTTGAGAGTTCGTTATCCACATTGTGTGGCTTCTAGAAACCGTGGGCTCCATCCACCATGTTCTTCATGACCACACATTGTCCACAATGTAACAGCATGTAATTACACAATTCAACCATGCCCTTCCGCTGGTCAAAGTCCTTCACAGATTCTTCATTATCTGAAGCATAAAGTTGAAACTCTTTATTGCAGCATAAAAGATGCATCAGAATTTGACCCATTTCATGTTCCAATGATATCAAACCTCTCACAGTTCCTATTTATTTTAACTTGGCCAACAGCTCTTCCCATTTCTTCTGGTAAAAAGCACTTATATTTTCTTTGGGAAAAGGAGCCATCCATTTTATGTGTTTTTTAGGGAGACTGTCAATCTCAATGTCCTGCCTGTCCCACTGCCAAGAGAAGCATATGGCCTAGGCAGACTACGGGCTTGATTCAAGGTAGTTGCACGAGGGCCAAAGACATCAATTAACATTGGTACATGGATTTGTGAAACACAAAATCTTTCTTCTGTCCTCTCAACCATTAGAATGTAGGTTTAGAAGCGTTGCAAATCATATTTTTCACCAGATGAAGTATCAGGCTTGTTTGAGAATAAAGCCAAAATGGTGAGAGAAGAGCCAAGAAAAAGAGGAGGATGGGATAGCTAGTCAGATAGATGATAGAAGGAAAAGAGAAGAGAGAGGGAGAGAGAGAGGAAAGCTCTCACAACATTGCATGAGACCCTGTATTCATCACGCTTAGATGCTTCCTCAAATTGTCTAGTTGTGTCTGACTCTTTGCAACCCATGCAGGCAGCCAGGCTCTTCTTCCACAGTAATTCTTCCAGGCAAGAATGTTGGGTGGGTTTCCATGCCCTCCTCCAGGAGACATTCCCAACCCAGGGATTGAACCCAGGTCTCCCACATTGCAGGCGGATTCTTTACTGTCTAAGCCACCAGGGAAGTCCCAAATTGTCCTTAAATGTGATTCAATAAAACACCTTTTAAGCTTAATCTGGTTGAGCTTTTTCTCTGACTTTAGAACCTATATGGCCTAATATAGTCTGTAACATTTATTATCTCGCATAAAGTATACAATTCTCTCGTTCTTCTTGGAATACCTCTTCAGTTTTAAACTATTTGATCAATTTCTACTGGTTCTTCCAAACTCAAATGAAATGTCAACATGTCTGAGAAAGGTTTTCTTCCCCTTCCTGCCCTCCTTCTAAGCTGAGAGTTAATCAGTCCTTCTCTGTGCCACCTGTCTTGTGGCTGCTCTTTTACTGGCCACATTAAAAGATAAGAATGATGTCTTTGCTTCATTGCCAGCTTTTATTTGGAAAACCTTTCTAAGTCATGGTTGTGACAATTTTCCATTCTATCATTTTCATTCCTACAGCCTGACAGAAAGAAAAGTTTATTAAAGACACGATGAATGAAATCTGGATTCTATTATTAAATTACATGTTAATTTGTGCTTCTGCTTAAATTTATAATATAGTTTTATCTTAGGCCTCTTATAGCTACCTAGCATGTGTAACCATGCACTGTACATGCAAAATGAAAACAATGTTTTAGATATGAGTACATCATGAAAAACACCGGGCCAGATGAAGCACAAGCTGAAATCAAGATTGCTGGGAGAAATATCAATAACCTCAGATATGCAGATGACATCATTCTTATGGCAGAAAGTCAAGAAGAACTATAGAGCCTCTTGATGAAAGTGAAAGAAGAGAGTGAAAAAGTTGGCTTATAGCTCAACATTCAGAAAACAAAGATCATGGCATCCAGTCCCATTTACTTCAGGACAAATAAATGGAGAAACAGTGGAAACAGTGTCTGACTATTTTGGGGGGCTCCAAAATCACTGCCGATGGATGGTGATTGCAGCCATGAGCTTAAAGGATGCTTACTCCCTGGAAAGAAAGTTATGACCAACCTGATAGCATATTAAAAAGCAGAGGCATCACTTTGTCAACAAAGGTCTGTCTAGTCAAGGCTATGGTTTTTCCAGTAGTCATGTATGGATGTGAGAGATGGACTATAAAAAAAGCTGAGTGCCGAAGAACTGATGCTTTTGAACTGTGGTGTTGGAGAAGACTCTTGAGAGTCCCTTGGACTGCAAGGAGATCCAACCAGCCCATCCTATAGGAAATCAGTCCTGGGTGTTCATTGGAAGGACTGATGTTGAAGCTGAAACTCCAACATTTTGGCCACCTGATGCGAAGAGCTGATTCATTTGAAAAAACCCTGATGCTGGGAAAGATTGAGGGAAGGAGGAGAAGGGAACAACAGAGAATGAGATGGTTAGATGGCATCACCGACTCAATGGACATGAGTTTGGGTAAACTCCAGGAGTTGGTGATGGACAGCGAGGCCTGGTGTGCTGCAGTTCATGGGGTTGCAATAAGTCGGACACGACTGAGAGACTGAACTGAACTGAACTGAACTGCTATTTATTTGAAAAACAAGCTGACTGAGGATCAGAGGGGTTATTTCTCCAAGTTTCCAGAATTCAAAATCTGTGTATCCATTGCTAGATCCTGATTCTCCATAGCTACGCTCTTGTGCATTTCACATAAATAGAATCCCTCAAGATTCAGCCAGGATAAGCACCACACAGGCAAACCACCTCAATCCCAGCAAATGACACAAGCTCTGCTGGTCCAGGAGAGGCAGTAACTCTCTGTCAGTCGGTATGGGAATGTATTTATCTTTTATTGTTTTGAAATAAATTATTTCACATTTAACAGCTTTTGTGTGTATTGGCTGCTCGGTTGTGTCCACCTCTTTGCAATCCCATGGACAGAAGAGAATTTGTCCATGGGATTCTCCAGGCAAGAATACCGGAGTGAATAGCCATTCCTTTCTGTAGGGGATCTTCCCAATCCAGGGACTGAAGCCAGGTCTCCTGCATTGGTGGTGCTAGTTGTAAAGAACCTGCCTGCCAATTCAAGAGACATAAGAGATACAGGTTCCATCCCTGGGTCAGTAAGAACCCCTGGTGGAGGGCACAGCAACCCACTCCAGTATTCTTGCCTGGAGAATCCCATGGACAGAGGAACCTGATGGGCTACATCCATAGGGTCGCAGAGTCAGACACAACTGAAGCGATGTAGCAGACACACAATCCTGCAGTGCAGGCAGATTCTTTACCAACTGAGCCATCAGGGAAGCCCATTTAACAGCTTACAACAGTGCCACTTATCATTTCACAGGTCAAGTGTTGAATCAATTCTAAATTAGGTTCTCTTTTGAGGGTCTCATATTCAAGGTGTTGTCCAGCTTTCGTTCTTATCTGAAGCCTCTGGAGAAGAATGTACTTCTCTATTCACTAACTGCTGGCAGAATCTAGTTTCGTACAAATGTGACACTGGGAACCAGTGTTCTCCTTGGCTCTTGGATGAGGATCACTACTGGCTCCCAGAAATTACTTTCCATTATTTACCCAAGTATTCCCTCCATCTTCAAAGTCAGCAGTGAACACTATCCTTCCTGTTTGACCTGCCACACCTTTCTTTTCTTTTTCCCTTGAAGGATTCCTGTCTCTTTGAAAATGTTATCTGATTACTTTGAACCAACCAAGAATAACCTCTTTATCTTAAAGCCAACTAATTTGGGAGCTTAATTACATCTGCAAAATCCCTCCAGGATCACTTAGATTAGTGCTTGATTGAGTGACTGGGAGATGGTGTGTGCTCACTAGAGATCGGGAATCCTGGTAAGCATCTTAGAATTCTACTTACGGAGTAATGCATCATTTTATGAGAATAGGATTTATATTTCCCTATTGATATCTTCCTACCATGGAACCTCTTACAGTGACCCATGATTTCTCAAAAATCCCTGACAGAATCTTCAGTTTCTCTTCGGGCCAGATGGGGAAGTTAGATAATATAAATGAAGGCCTGGTTTGTGATCAGACATTGTTATCAGACCATGACCAAAAATTGGGTTTCTCAGGTGGCACAAAAGGTAAAAAAAATCCACCTGTCAATTCAAGAGACCCAAGAAACACAGGTTCAATCCCTGAGTCAGGAAGATCCCTTGGAGTGGGAAATGGCAACCCACTCCACTGTTTCTTGCCTGGAAAGTTTCATGAACTGAGGAGCCTGGCAGGCTACAGTCCATGGGGTTCCAAAGCATCAGACATGACTGAGCATGCATAAGTACTCTGTGACCAAAAATTAGTACTGTCTTTTGAATGGTAGACCAGAGTACAAAAAGAAGTGATACGATTTTGATTATATGAAAAAAATAAGACCCTAAGTGGAGGAAATGTAGGTGTTTAGTCTTGACAAGTAAAAGTGAATTGGGTTTTTAGAGGGCATCACGGTGAAATTGAAAGAGAAAACATGAATCTTAGGTGGCATTGTGGTGAAACTGAGATAAGAAAACTAATCTCACCAACCTTTGTTTCCCAATAACTTTCTCTAATGATTCAGTGGTAAGAATCTACCTGCCAATGCAGGAGATACAGAAGATATGGGTTCGATCCTTGGGTCGTGAAGGTCCCCTGGAGGAGGATCTTGCCTGGGAAACCTCATGGAGAGAGGAGCCTGGAGACTGCAGTTCATGGGATCATAAACAGTCCAACATGGCAGGGCACATACACACACACAAACACACCTCTTATTAAAATATAACCTTATTTCCACTGGGAGAAACATACTTTCTGGATTCATTGAAACAAGGTGGAAACTGCAAAATTATGTCGCATCTTCTTCCTTCCCAGTCATCCTGGTATTGTTCATAAAGTAGTCTTACTTACAAGGAACAAGTCTTTCCCCAATCCATCATGAAGCCAAAATCTATTGATATTTTCAAGTATGTTTACTTCCTACAACATGAGTATGTAGTATGAATGAAATACAAGTGTTTGTGTGTGTGAATTAATTTAATCATGTTGAACCATTACATAGATTTCAGAAGCAAATTATCTTCTCAGTTGCTTCATTATTTTCAATTATTCTCTTAGTCATCCTCTGATTACTTATATAGCTCTTTAGACATAAACTACCTTTTTTCATTCACATATCTTCCAGCCCCCAAAGATACTGAAAATAATTTAACTTAGACAAGAATTTCTAATGAAAAATATTCTGATCTGACTCAGCAGCATGGCAGCAAATGATCTTACAGAAATTTTCATAAAGAGTAAAGTGGGGAAAAAAATGCAAAAGTTATTTGTTTCCAACATGGTGAGAATTCAAACTTAATGTGTATATCTATAGCTAATCCTTTGACATTGAATGCTAATTTGATCATATTTTTGTTCAATCTATTTAGGGACACGGATGAGTGAAAAAGTAGGTTCACTTAATTTGCACAAGATCAAAAAAAGATAGATGCTTGGAAGCAATAATATGATTCTACCTTGAACTACTTACAGTCTCATGAATATAGATCCATATATATATATACATATGAAATATTTATTATATAAAATATATGTGCATATGCACATATTTTATATCTTACTTATATAGCTGTATCTATATCAAAATAGGTCAACTACCTCATCTAACCAGAGTCTGGTAGCAGCTTGAGTTGATTTGATGTCTAATTTTTGGGGAGAAATAATGACTGTTTAATGTAAGTGTCTTATTTTCAGTTCCTCTATAAGAAGAGGCGAAAACAAAATTTCAAGTGCAAGTTATTAATTTAGGAACTGAAGAAACATTTAGTATCTGAGTATATAAAAAATGAAAGGGAAGACAGTTTTCAGGGTGGATTACCAGATTAGTTTCACTGTGGGCAACTAACTATAGTTTAATCCTGCTAGTGTAGACCATGTACCTGGAGTTATCCTACCTGAGGGTCAAGGGACTTAGAATATTTGTGTACAAAGTCCCATCTATATATGAGTGAGGGCTCCCTCATGGGGTAAGGTGGTGAAGTCCCCACGACTTCAGAAACCAGAAGAAACCGGCAATGTGCATATATGCATATACACATTTCCAGTAAAAAGGAGTTAAAAGGAGGAAATCACAAGGAGAGAGATGTGATTTTCTTCTTTGGACTCCCTTCTATTAGGACTCTTGGGGTCATTTTCAGCTGATCTGAATAAGGCAGGATTGTCTCTCTATCTTGAAATCTGATGAAGTGACCTTAGTTCCATCTGCAAACTTCACTTTCAACCCTGTAATTAGCTTACAAGATTCCAGAGATTAAGACATAGGCGTGTTTGAGGAGACCATTTTTCTGCCTACCATATAGGCTGAATTTTGTTCCTTTGCCTTCTTTGACTTTGTATTTTCCTAAATGGGATGCCTATAGTTGTTGTTCATGTATGTTATAATAAACAGTATTCTCTGAATTGTAAAAGAAATCATAGTATATAAATCATCACAATGGGACTTCCAATGTTAATACACAGGGTCTGCCAAGCAACTTAGAATCATATCTTAAAAAAATAAGACTTACTTAGCAAATAAAAAATAAAAGAGCTGGCATTTGGAGGTCAGGTAGGCATTTGTGCTGAAGTGGTATGGGCATTATATGAGCAAGACACCAAGGTCAAGAAGTCCAAAAAAGTGAGTTCAATCCAACAGTATTATACAGTGAAAATGATCAGGAACTGGGAAAACGTTTTTGAAGGGCCATCAATAGGCTTATATCTATTGATATAAGATATCTATTGATATCTATTGATAAGAGCTCAGAATCAAGACAGAGGAGATGTGACTGGTGACCAGAAAGGGGCACCCAGGGCTTCTGCGATGGTTGTCTGTCTCTTCTTGAGTGGGCAGGTGGTGACATTTAAACAAGTATGACTGGTGCAGCAAAATAATTTTAAAAAGGTAGACGGGACTATGTCCTGCAATTTTATTCTCCTCTGACCATTCTAGTCCACTTTCCTGGAATGTAGACTGCCCTGGTACTTTCCTTTTACATGATCTACTTACACTTTCACGGATCCCACAAGCACTAAATTAAATTTTCTCTCCATGACCAAAGCACACGGCACTTGCTCTTCTTATTGTCACAGTTGTCCCTATGAGCTTCTATCTTTAACTCCCAGGTCAAGTTCCTCAACGGCTAGAATGTCTGTGTGAATCCTTTGGCCCCATGTAAGATATGCCAGGGCACCTTATGTCAGAACCCCTTTGCTCTCTGGCTGGGTAAAGAGTACAGACAGCTTGTATAGAACTTCACTGTGGGTATTTTGTCCAGACATTGAGATGAGTCACGTCTCATCTGATGTTTGCATATGTAGAGAGATTGGGCAGAGATTAAACAGATAGCTTAAGGACTCCAAGGTTAGAACCAGGTCTGACTGTCCCAAGGTTAGAACCAGGTCTGACTGTCCAGGTGGGGGTCATGTATTTTTTCCATTCATTGTGCAAATATTATTATAGATATTCTCTGATCTCACCAAAACTGGAAATTTAAAATGTAAAAACATTATAGGAGAGGTTCAAAAAGAGTCAACAAACCAACGTTTAAGTAGGGGCCAAGATAGAGGTAATTTGAAGTAGGGTAGTGCATATTATAAGCATTTCAGAAGCTTGAATGTGTGGCTTTAATGGCTACTTCTACATCTTGTCCAAGTAGTAGGCACCATGCAGCCCTTCACTGAGTTAAGAAACTCCCCTCACTCTCCATTTAAACATATTAACAAGTATTAATATCAGAAACCTAACATTAGCTATATGCAGGTCAAATATTCAAGCATAACTAAATTAAATCTTGCAGGCAAGAAAAAAATAGTAAAAAGAAAAAAATGTTTCATCCTATACTTTCCTCTTCTCCACCTACTGCTTTCACTAATTTTTCATTCTTTGTGTTCAGCACAAACCTCTGACACTATCTTCTCAATGATGGATAGCATCAAAAGCTCAGCGTTTGATCCACTATTTTTCTTTAGAATGATTCTGCTACTTCTTTATCTTTCCAGTCTATAATATTTTATGTATCTTTGAAGACAGCCTAGATTTTCTTGAAATGTGAGATCTAGGTGTTGAGGTCTTTTATCAATTTCAGTTGGGCTCACTTACAAGAGGAGAAAAATCAAATTAAACTAGCTTAAATAAGATAAAATGTATCTTATTAAAGTCGTAAGTTAAGTATACAAAATTAGTAGCTCCATTCTTTCTATTATATCTTATGAGATGCTGGGCAACTTCAGAATTCAATATGGATGCTAGCCCATCAATTTAAATTACCTTTTAGCCAACCTGAAACATGATATGAGGAAAGATTGAAGGCAGGATTAGAAGAGGACAACAGAGAAAGAGATGGTTGAATAGCATCACCAACTCAGTCGACATGAGTTTGAGCAAACTCCAGGAGATGGTGAAGGACAGGGATTCCTAGTGTGCTGCAGTCCATGGGTTCACAGAGTTCGCAATGACTTAGTAACTGAACAAAAACAGCATAAGATGAGAGTAACAGAGGACAGGCTCTCTCTAAGAATACATTTCACAAGGTGTATTTACCACATCCACAGGCATTCTCTTGGCCAGACTTACAAAGTCATATGATTCTGAAAGGAAGGATAAAATTCTGGTCTGTTTTTTCAGACTATCATTTGTCTATCTTAAAAAAAAAATATGTACCTCATCTCTAAAGCAGAAAGATATATTGGGGACTGTGCAAAGTTGGCATTCCCATTTCCAACATACAATAGAAAAATTTCCAGTTAAAAGGTAGCAGATTAAAAGCAGTTTTACTCTACTGTTCTACCTTGAGATAAACAGAGGAAAAGGGAATATCAACTAACTCAGTATGCAAAACTTATTAAGACAACAACTCAATAATAAATGAGTAAATGATGTGGACAGATACTTCACAAAAGAAAACATAGAGTAGTCAAAGAAGTACATGAAAATGCATTTAACATAGCTAGTCATTAGGGAAGTGAACACTAAAAACACAATGAAATATCACTAAGATTCACTAGAATGACAGAACAAAGCAAAACAGAAATAAAAACCTGATGATCTCAAATGGTGACAAGGATGTGGATCAGTTAGAACTCTCACACACTGTTAAAACAGATGCAAATTGGGACAACCACTTTGGGAGCTAGTGGGGTGGTTTCCCCTTAAGGTTAACATAGATTTCTCATGCAACCCTTGTGGCTCACCTGGTAAAGAATCCACTTGCAATGTGGGAGACCTGGGTTTGAGCCCTGAGTTGGGAAGATCCCCTGGAGAAAGGAACCACAACCCACTCCAGTATTCTGGTCTGGAGAATTTCATGGACTGTATAAGTCCATGGGGTCACAGAGTTGGATGTGACTGAGTGACTTTCACTTTCACTTTTCTTATACAACCCAGAATTTCCATTCTCAGGTGAAATTTAAGTGAAATAAAAGCTTATGCCCATACAAATACCTGGACAGTAATGTTTATAGAATATTTATTAGTAATCACCAAGAAGTGGAAACAAATCAAATGTCACTCAGCTGGTGTCTTTAATTTAAAGAAAAAAAAAAAAAAAAAGCAAAGGCTCTGGTATGCCCATACAATGAAACCAAAACCAAAACCAAAACAAAAACGACTTATAAAAGTAACTAAACAAATCAGTCTCAACTGCGTTATGATAGCTGATAGTAACTAGCCCCAATAGGCTACAAGCTGTATAATCTGTTTTACAGAACATTGTGAAAATAGCACAACTGTTTCAGAGACTGAATCAGTCATTTCCAGGAGCTAGGCATCAAGGAGGATTTGATTTAAAAATGAAACAAAAAGCCAAAAGGGGGTAGGAATTGCATGTGAATATGTATGTGGTGGAAAATGTTCTACATCTCGATTGTGATAGTGATTTGTTGTTGTTCAGTCTATTAAGTCATGCCTGACTCTTTGCAGATACATGGACTGCAGCACACCAGGCTCCTCTGTCATCCAGTATCTCCTGGAGTTTGTTTAAATTCATGTCCACTGAGTCAGTGATGCTATTTAACCATCTCATCCTCTGTCATCCCTGTCTCCTTTGGCCTTCCATCTTTCCCAGGATCAAGGTCTTTTGCTATATGTTGGCTTTTCTCATCAGGTGGCCAAAGTATTGGGGCTTCAGCTTCAGGATCAGTCCTTCAAATGAATATTCAGGGTTCATTCCTTTTAGGATTGATTGATTTGATCTTCTTTCAGTCTAAGTGACTCTCAAAAGTCTACTCCAACACCACAGTTCAAAGTACCAATTCTTTGCTGCTCAGCCATCTTTATGGTCCAACTCTCACATCTATACCTGACTACTGGAAAAGCTATGGCTTTGACTATATGGGCCTTTGTCAGCAAAGTGATATCTCTGTTTTTAGTATGCTGTCTAGTTTTGTCATAGCTTTCCTTCCAAGGAAAGTGGTAATGGTTAAATGCTATATATGCTGGTCAAACTCAGAGAACTACAAACTATACTCTTTAAATTGCACTATATGTAGCTGAACATTAAGTAAAAAATGTAAAGCAAATTAAAAAAAAAAAAAAAAACTAAGTCAATTTTGAGGCAAGTAAGAAAGGCACTATCACCATAACACCTAAAATCTCTTGACTTGTTAGGTGTATCATGGCAAAAATCAGGTTAAGTTTATTCTGACCCAGTGCATTTTTCTATTAGATAAAATTTACTCAGGGCAGTAATCAGATTAAGGTCAGAGGAAAAATACAGTTATTTTGTAGAAACTATTTTGGTGAGAGAAAGAAAAGAGAGAGAAGGAGAAGAGAGTAGGGGTAAATATCTGTTGAAAATAAATAAAATATAGCAGACCTGAGAAATTTTCCTTTAAAGGGACAAGCTGGTAGCAGTTACTGGAACATGGAATTAGCTAAAATCAAATATATAATATCTTTTTAAAGAGAATTGTTCTGACAAACCCAACCAATATTGATGAAAGATTCTTATAAAAATTATTCTTAAGCCTTGACAGATATTGAGTGAGAAGGGAAGAGAAAAAAAAAATAGCAATACAGATCAAGGAGAGTATATTCCTTAACACTTACTTCAAATGTAGTCAAGGAAGATAATGGAAAACAAAAACACATCAAGAAGGGGATTATTAAAAAGTAAAGATGAAGAAGAACTTTTCAGAGGACATAGTCTTAACATAATCAAGAAATAAGACCATAGGAAGGATAGAGGGAACTCAGTGTCTGCCCAATAGAAATGAAAAATTGCTAAGGGCCAGTGACTAGAGTGAATCTTTCTCTGTTCTATGGTAGGAATGCGGGAGTGGAACTAGGCTTTTTGTTCATAGTTCTCTGGACCAAGTGAAGGATTTCTGGACTTGAAGTAGCAATTATTTTGCAATATTAAGAAATTCCTATCCTTTATTATGCCCATCTGTGCATTTAATGTTCCCTTGGTATCTCTAATTTTCTTGAAAAGATCTCTAGTCTTTCCATTTCTATTATTTTCCTCTATTTCTTTGCATTGATCACTGAGGAAGCCTTTCTTATCTCTCCTTGTTATTCTTTGGCACTCTGCATTCAAATGGGTATATCTTTCCCTTTCTCCTTTGCCTTTAGCTTCTCTTCTTTTCCCAGCTATTTGTAAGGCCTCCTAAGAAAAACATTTTGCCTTTCTGCATTTCATTTTCTTGGGGATGATCTTAATCACTACCTCTGTACAATGTCATGAACCTCCATCCACAGTTCTTCAAGCACTCTATCATATGTAATCCCTGGAATCTATTTGTTATTTCCACTGTATAATCATAAGGGATGTGATATAGGGAATACCTGAATGATCTAGTGGTTTCCCCTACTTTCTTCAATTTAAGCCTGAATCTGGCAACATGGAGTTCATGATCTGAGCCACAGTTCAGCTCCCAATCTTGTTTTTGCAAAGATGGGCACAATAAAGGACAGAAATGGTATGAACCTAAACAGAAGCAGAAGATATTAAGCAGGGGTGGACAGAATACACAGAAGAACTACACAAAAAAGATCTACATGACCCAGATAACCACAATGGTGTGATCACCCACCTAGAACTAGACATCCTGGAATGCGAAGTCAAGTGGGTCTTAGGAAGTATCACTACGAAAAAAGTTAGTGGAGATGATGAAATTCCAGTTGAGCTCTATCAAATCCTATAAGATGATCCTGTGAAAACGCTGCACTAAATATGCCAGCAAATTTGGAAAACTCAGCAGTGACCACAGGACTGGAAAAGGTCCATTTTCATTTCAATCTCAAAGAAAGGCAATGCCAGAGAATTTTCAAACTACCTCATAATTGCACTCATCTCACAAGCTATCAAAGTAATGCTCAAAATTTTCAAAGCCAGGCTTCAACAGTGCATGAACCGTGAACTTCTAGATGTTCAAGCTGGTTTTAGGAAAAGCCGAGGAACCAGAGATCAAATTGCCAACATCCGTTGGATCATAGAAAAAGCAAGAGAGTTCCAGAAAAATATCTACTTCCATTTTATAGACTCTGCCAAAGCCTTTGACTGTGTAAATCACAACAAAAATTCTTAAAGAGATGGGAATATCAGACCACCTGATCTGCCCCCTTAGAAATCTGTAGGCAGATCAAGAAGCAGCAATTAGAACTGAACATGGAACAACAGACTAGTTCCAAATCGGGAAAGGAGTATGTCAAGGTTATATACTGTCACCCTGCTTATTTAACTTCTATGTAGAGTACATCATGAGAAATGCTTGGCTGGATGAAGCACAAGCTGGAATCAAGATTGCCAGTAGAAATATCAATAACCTCAGATATGCAGATGACACCACCATTATAGAAGAAAGGGAAGAAGAACTAAAGAACCTCTTGATGAAAGCAAAAGAGGAGACTGAAAAAGTTGGCTTAAAGCTCAACATTCAGAAAACTATGACCATGCCATCTGGTCCCATCACTTTATGGCAAATAGATGGGGAAACAGTGGAAACAGTGAGAGACTTTTATTTTGAGGGGCTCCAAAATCACTGCAGATGGTGAATGCAGCCATGAAATTAAATGGTGCTTGCTCCTTGGAAAGAAAGCTATGACCAACCTAGACAGCATTTTAAAAGGCAGAAACATTGCCAAAAAAGATCTTTCTGGTCTGTCTGTCTATGGTTTTTCCAGTAGTCATGTATGGATATAAGAGTTGGAAAGATAAGCACTAAAGAATTAATGCCTTTGAATTGTGGTGTTGGAGAAGGCTCTTGAGAGTCTCTTGGACTGCAAGGAGATCCAATGAGTCAATCCTAAATGAAATCAGTCTTGAATATTCATTGGAAAAACTGATGCTGAAGCTGAAACTTCAATACTCTTGCCACCTGATGTGAAGAACTGGTTCATTGGAAAAGACCCTGATGGTAGGAAAGATTGAATGTGAGAGAAGGGACGACAAAGGATGAGATAGTTAGATGGCATCACTGACTCAAAGGACATGAGTTAGAGGAAGCTCTGGGAGTTGGTGAAGGATAGGGCACCCTCATGTGCTACAGTCCATCGGGTTTCAAAGATTTGGACACAACTGAACAACTGAACTGAGCTGAGAGATTCCTGACTTTGACCATGATGAGCTTATTAGCTTGAAGTTAGAAATTGAATCAATTCCCTTTGGAAAATGATGGCTACACTAACACACATTCTACCTGCTCTCCCACATTTTCCCAAAGTCTTTGCAGTTAGACAGGAGTATGTGACTAGAGCTGATTGACAGGCCTTGAACAGACTGAGAATATGTTCAGAGTATGTAAGAGCCTAATACATTATCATACAGCTGTCTCTCCCTCTGTCATGAAGTCCCAGATGCCCTTGCATTTCCATTAATGCAGTTACAAAGTGGTAAATCACGTATCAACTGGTTCTTGAGTGAACAAAATAGAACCTTCTCCTCTCCTCATCAATATTGGCCAGCCATGGGGGCTTCCCAGGTGTCTCAGAGGCAAAGAATCTGCCTACCAATGCAGATTACATTCCCTGGGTAGGCAAGATCCCCTGGAGGAGGAAATGGCAACCCACTCCAGTATTCTTGCCTGAAAAATTACATGGACAGAGGAGCCTGGTGGGCTGTAGTCCATGGGCTTGTGAAGAGTCGGACACGACTAACCATACATGCTCGTCATGAATAGGATATGTACTATAACAAAAATAAACTTGTAACAAGAGAACAATATTTAGCAATCTTAACAAAAGTGTTTTGCAATCCCACAAATCATTATGTCTCAAATGTAGACAGTATTGGAAAATGAATTTCAGATTTCTTAAAAGTGTATCTAAACAGAGGATTTCTTCTAAGTAAAGAGGCATTTTTTAATTTAAAATATTTCTTGAGTGCAGGACATCTCTACCTGTGACTTGAGTTGATCGTACGACCATGGTTTTTGTGATCATACTTGTGTCCTCTTCACCAAAACGTCTTTTGACTACTACAAACCTCTCTGATACCTCTGTTTCATGTATCTCTTCATCTTTTCCTCTAGTGTTCATTTTGTTATTCAATTACATAAGCCTTCTACAATTTATGCATATTATAAAAATGAGAAAGTTTTTTCTTTGAGCCACTGAGACTAAAAACTCTTTGAAGGGAGACTAATTTCTGATACGGGAACATACTTCAACTCAGAGGGAAAGAATCACATTACAACAAATATACAGAAGTGTTGCTCAATCAAAATGAAACAAAAGATAGATCTTCACAAAGCATATTTGACAAATATTTATTGGCCACTTATAATTTCTACTCCTCTTTGTTTTGGGACAGAGCACTCAAATTGCATATAGATTGCCAGCTCTTTCATAAATGCATCTGGTTTCAGCTGTTAAATCTGAGACAAATTTTCACTAGTTTTCTGGAAAAAAAAAGCGGGGGGTGGGGAATTCCATCCCAGAAAAAAATTCTGAATGCTTAGCATATCAGACCTTCGGCTTGATTTAATGTATTCAAGAAAACAAAATTCTCATCTGCTTTATAAATATGCTGAGAATCCATGAGAATTTGCCACCCATAATTTGAGTTGATTAACCTCATGAGCTCTGAAAAAACAGACTGAGTTTCATCTTAGATTATAAAACCCTAAAGACAGATCATGAATTAAAAAGACAGCCAATCATAGAAGGCATGTTTATGTATACAACCCAGAAATAGATACAATAAACTATCATTAAGTGAACATTTAACTATGTTTTGGAAACTGTGCTGATATCATCACAATCATTTATTTTTCAAATAATCATACAAGCTAAGTGATACAGTTGTAATTTTTGAATCAACAAAAGAAAGTTTGCATATAGTACAATAACTTTATCAGATTTTGTGCTGAAGAATCAATGCTTTCAAACTGTGATATTGGAGAAGACTCTTGAGAGTCTCTTGAATAGAAAGATCAAGCTAGTCAATCCTAGAGGAAATCAACCCTGAATACTGATTGGAAGGACAGATGCTGAAGCTGAAGCTCCAATACTTTGGCCATCTAATGCGAAGAGCTGACTCATTGGATAAGAACCTCATGCTGGGAAAGAGTGAGGACAGGAGGTGAAGGGGGTGATAGAAGTTAAGATGATTAAATGGCATTACCAACTCATTAGACATGAGTCTGAGCAAGCTCCAGGAGACAGTGAAGCATAGGGAAGCCTGGCATGCTGCAGTCTATGAAGTCACAGAGTCGGAAAAGACTTAGCAACTGAACAACAACAAAAGCCTTTACTATCACATTAGCCAATTTCTTAAAACCTCTCTCTCTGTCTCTCACTACCTCTCTCTGCATTTTGCTCATCTCTGTCTCTGCCTGTCTCTATATAGGCATGTATAAACATTATATATAATGTTATGCATATACATATCCTGATTCCTTTTCTCTGGAGAACTCTTGACTAGTATTTTTGTTCAGAGATGTGGATTGTTGCTG
Source organism: Ovis aries (assembly GCF_016772045.2). Classification (NCBI taxonomy): domain Eukaryota; kingdom Metazoa; phylum Chordata; class Mammalia; order Artiodactyla; family Bovidae; genus Ovis; species Ovis aries. Next base: position 107,797,875 of record NC_056059.1, read on the forward strand.
CAACAATATATGGAAGTGATTTTGGAACAGGATAATTGCTGAAGCAGCTTTGAGTTACATATTAGAAATAGCCTAGATTATGTTAAATAAATTATTGATAAAAATATAGACATTTAAGGTGATTCAATGAGGTATCAGGGACTTCCCTGGTGGCTCAGCAGTAAAGAATCTGTCTGCGATGCAGGAGACCAGAGTTTGATCCCTGGGTGGGGAAGATCTTCTGGAGAAGGGAATGGCACCCCACTTCAGTATTCTTGCCTGGAGAATCCCATGGACAGAGAAGCCTGCAGGATTTCATAGGGTCACAAAGAGTCAGACCCCACTGAAGCAACTGAGCACACAGCAAAGATGAGATATCAAGTAAAAAAGAGGACCATGTTTGTGAAAACTGGTGAAAAGGTAATACTTGTTGTAAAGTGGCAAAGAACTGGATTAAAGCATGCTCTACTTGTTTGTGGACAGTAGAAATTGTAAGCAGTGAGCTTGAATAGTTTAGTTGAAGAGATATCTGAACAAAATATTTGATAATGCAACCTGTTTTTGTCTTGTTACTTAGAACAAAATGTGAGCCATTTCCTTCTATGAAGGAAATGAGCATTTTATTCTTGAACAGATATTGATTTTGTTACAAGACTTTCCTGCATCTATTGAAGTTATCATGTGATATCCTCATTGGTTTTATTAAATGTTAGAATACATTCATTGACACATTTTGGAATGTTGTAAGTAAACTATTTATGGTATAATCCCCATTTAGATGTAGTATATCACCTTTTTAATATAATGCTAAGTAAGATTTGCTAGCATTTCAATGAAGGATTTGGCACCTATGTTTATTAGAAATATTGGTTTATAGAATTATTTTTTATACTATTCTTGCCAGTTTTATCATGAGAATAATACTGGCCTCATTAAATGGGTTGGAAAAGTCTTTCAACTGCTGTCTTTCTATAAAGCAAATTGTGTATTATCCCTTATTTAAATAGTTTATATAATCTATCACTAAAGCCATCTAAGTCTGGAATTTTCATTGTGAAATAGTTTTCAATTATGACTACAATTTCTTTAGTAGACATAGGGCTATTATAAATTCTAAAGTATCTATTATCAATTTTGTTAATTATTGACAGTATCTTCAAGAAAGTTGAATAATTTGTTTAACTTTTTTGTAATGAAAGTACTCATCATCTCTCTTATTATAATCTCAGTGTCTATAGGCTCTGTAATGATGTCTCTTATTTAATTCTTTGAAGTTAAGCATAGGATGGTTTTATGCACCAACTGTGCAAACAATAAGTAAAACTTGATCAATTACCTCATTTTCAGGAACCCCACTTTTGGTTAGCAGGACATAAAGTTGTCTTGAATCCATAGGCAAAATATAATATTTCAGAGCCAGTGTCTAATATTCCCCCTTAAATCTGGGCAGATTTTTTTTTTTTTAATGCATGATCACTCTTATGAATGGCCATAAATCCCTTTGGGGAAGGTTTAGAGGATAATGTAAGCTGTTTACTTGTTGCAAGCAAGAGTCTTCTGTAAGAATACTTGTCTTTTCTATTCAAGGGATTTTTTTGTGTGTGTATATGTCTATGAATTAACTTGTGTTTACCTAGGTCAGATTCTCTGACTTTTCATTATGGAAATTCAGGCATGTTTTAGCTGCTAAGCCTATTTTTTCCCCCTATGTTTAGATCAAGAAACAGGCTAGTAGGCTATTTAGGCTGTTTTGAAGATAACGTGCATTGCTCACAAGTTTACTAAGATGTCATATGGTAAGATAGGTTGTGTCATATTCCCTCTGGTGAATGGGAAACTCTCTATAGGAATATTTGCTGTTGATGGCCACTCTTAACACTACAGTGTTCTCAATTTAGCAGTAAGATTTTTAATGCTATTCAGACAACATATCTTCATGTGAAAATGTAAATAATAATAAATATTTCAGGCTTGCCATAATATAAGGTCTCCAATACAGTACTTAAAGTGAAAGAGGAGAGTGAAAAAGTTGGCTTAAAGCTCAACATTCAGAAAAAAAAGATCATGGCATCCAGTCCCATCACTTCATGGCAAATAGATGGGGAAACAGTGGAAACAGTGTCAGACTTTATATTTTTGGGTTCCAAAATCACTGCAGATGGTGACTGCAAGCCATGAAATTAAAAGACGCTTACTCCTTGGAAGGAAAGTTATGACCAACCTAGATAGCATATTCAAAAGCAGAGACATTACTTTGCCAACAAAGGTCTGTCTAGTCAAGGCTATGGTTTTTCCAGTGGTCATGTATGGATGTGAGAGTTGGACTATAAAGAAAGCTGACCACCAAAGAATTGATGCTTTTGAACTGTGGTGTTGAAGAAGACTTTTGAGAGTCCCTTGGACTGCAAAGAGATCCAACCAGTCTATCCTAAAGGAGACCAGTCCTGGTTGCTCACTGGAAGGACTGAACTTGAGGCTAAAAGTCCAATACTTTGGCCACCTCATGAGAAGAGTTGACTCATTGGAAAAGACTCTGATGCTAGAGGGATTGGGGGCAGGAGGAGAAGGGGATGACAGAGGATGAAATGGCTGGATGGCATCACCGACTCAATGGACATAAGTTTGGGTAAACTCCTGGAGTTGGTAATGGACAGGGAGACCTGGTGTACTGCAATTCATGGGATTGCAAAGAGTCGGACATGACAGCAACTGAACTGAACAGTACTTAAATATAATGTGTAAGCAAATGGTTGTGATTATGTTTCAATAAAAGTTCATTGGCAAAAGCAGGTGGCTTTCCTACAAGACCATAGTTTCCCAGTGCTTTCTTCAAGACAAACAGTATGCCTAGGTTGCTTTCCCCACTTAGGTATGGTAAGAGCATTGCTGTCCAAATCAACCCTTTTATTGGGATATTTTTTAAAAAATGAATTAGAGGCTGTAGTTCACAAATTTTGGAAACCCTACATAGATTGACTAACATGGTAAGAAAAACAAGACTAAAACGAACATACAAACAAAGCTTTTCTCTATTCTCTTAGCATAAATATTATTAATTCTTTGAAAAGATACTTAGTAATACCAAATATTGAGTTCTGAAAGTACAATTTTGCTCTAATGTCTGGATAACTATTTTATTGTGTTCATGTAGATTTCATAATAAGCATGAGTTTGTATTAAAAAATGTTAACATTCTTTATGTTATCATCACTGAGCTATCAACATATTATCATTTGATTTCACTGAAGAAACTCTAAAGACAATATTGCATAAGTGGACATATTTTGAGATGGGCAGCAGGGTGGCAATACTGTTCAACTTTAGCTCAAAAAAAAATGGTCTTGAAAATGATTTGATTCCCTGGTGAGTGTCAGCCTCAGCCACTCTTTGGGGTTCCAGGGTAACAATGCATGGTGCCCTCTCTTCTCTAACACCTTACTGGTGATTCTTTCACTCACCAAAAAAAACAAAAACCTTAAAATTTGGTGGGACACAAACTTAACACAATAAACATTGGTTGAATGAACAAATGAACAAGTAAGTATTCCTTGGGTTTCCCTGGTGGCTCAGATGGTAAAGAATCTGCCCACAATGCAGGAGTCCCAGGTTTGATAGTTGAGTCTGAAAAATCCCAGGGAAGATCCCCTGGAGGAAAGCATGTCAACCCACTCCAGTATTCTTACCTGGATAATTCCATGGACAGAGGAATCTGGTGGGCTACAGTCCATGGGATCACAAAGAGTCAGATATGAGTGGGTAACTAACACTAAGCATTCCTTATACTTTATGAGGGAAAACCAGGTAAGGATCAGGAAGAAAGTCAGTGATAAGTAACAGGGCTGTTTCTATAAGGTTCCTGTTTTCATCTCCTTTCCATCCTCACGGCTTGTGTCTTTCACAAGCCTTGAAGATTATTTGGATTTTCTTGGCTTTATTTCTACAGGTTTTCTCTCACTGTCTCCATTGCTCCTTGAATCTCTATTCAATCTATTACTGAAAGAATCATTCAGAAGAAAGCATCAGATCACCAACTGTAATAGTACCTAGGCTATCCCTTAGTTAATCACTACATGTTGAGTACCTTGTAAGTGCCAGTCCCTACTCAAATGCCTGGGATGTTATCTAAGAACCAAGCGAAAGCAGAAAGTCCTCATATAGTCAGACTACTCAAACCTTAGATCAGAAATCAGAACTGTTCACCTAAGAATACCCACCACAAGGAAGAGGGGTGATACTCTCCAAGCTGCTGAATCACTTGTTTCCTTCTGAACTCCTTCTGTTATCCACCTTGAAGCAAATCTCTTATGTAAGCAAAAATAAGTTAAAAAAATCATCACTCCAAGCCAACTTTATTTTGATGTTAATTCAGAAGGCATCCATGTGACCTGATTAACTAAATGCAGGGTACAAAAGAATATATTCTGGAAACAAGTTTTCCTTCAGCATCCCTGTTGGAGTACCACACTGGAGGCCTCTTTATGGGCTGCCTTTCCCCAGGCCTTGCTTTCTTCTTTCTCTGAATCACACAGGCTTTGATTAGCATCAGTCTTTTGGGAATATTTCTCAAGGAGATTTCTTTCCCCACCCCCACCCCACCCCCACTTCCCTCAGATTTGTATGGGTTATCTAATAGTGCAATTAATTATTGTTTCATGAGCAGATGAAAGGTTCTTTTATTCATTCTTTCTTCAGACATTTTTACATGGTTGAGGGAAATGATAAGAATCACTTTTTCATCCCCAAGGGTGGATAAAGTGGACTTTGATAAAGGTCAAGAAAAGAGAGTTGGAGGGAGGGAACTTCATTTATTATCTTCCTTGGCACTGCTCATTGTCTTTTGAAAAATAAAAATCTGATGGAATAAAGAAAAAAAATTTTTAAATAACACATGTTAATGCAAAAACATAAGTGGCATTAGTAAAACTATTTTTTTTTATTTTTTTTCCCTTTTCTTTAAGTATTTTCTGTACTAGGCAAGGGTGATAGCTTGAAAGTATTCATGGTGATCAGATCTTCTAAGAGCCAGATGATGACTTTTTTCTATATAAGTTAAACTCAAAAGAAATTACTCTGTTGACTATGTATCCGTATATGTTTTTCATCATATTTTTATTACCCCTACAAACACATACAACCCTACATCAGGCCATATTTTTTTTTTAATCTCTCACCACTCTAAGAAGACAGGAATCATTGTATATATAAGAGTTAAGTTAGTAGAAGGATGATCTCAATCCATAAGCAATGAGGGGGATGGAAGGGAAAGCACTAGAAGTGTGCTGCTGTTACTTTAATAAGACACTAGATATATTAAATTCGTTATGTTTGGGGAGGAGAGAATTCATCTACTGGTTAACACTGCCAGTCAGGTTTTGCTACGAAACTAAGCCACAAAAATATTAATGGACATTTCCTTGGTTTGGACAGCTATAAAAAAGTGGCATAGACTGGGTGGCTTGAGCAGCAAATGCTGATTTCTCAGCGTTCTGGAGGATGAGAAGTCTCATACAAAGATGCTGGAAGATCTGATGTCTGGTGAGAGCCCACTTTGCTTGCAAAAGGACATCATCTTATGATCTCACCTGATTTTTTTTCCCAGGTACATACATATTGAGAGAGATCTTATTTTCCTTTCTCTTTTATAAGGGTGTTAATTTCATCATGAAGTCCCTGTCTTCATTACCAAACTGATCCTAATTGCCTCCCAAAGGCCCCACCTCCAAACACCACCACATCAGATATTAAGGCTTTGCCATATGAATTTTGAGGAGGCACAAAATTTCAGTCCATATTTGGCAAACACTATGAGTATTTCCTTGTCTCATTTACATTTTCCAGTTCACTAGGGTTTGGGCGATTCAGGCTCCACTAGCTGGGCTTCCCTTCCAGACAAAGGTAGGATTCGGTTCTGTGCCATACGTCTTTCATCCTCCTTAAATCAGCTGTTAGCAAAGACTTGCTCTTCTCATGAAGAAAGTCAGGAGCTCAGTTTTACTTTTCCTTGGATCACCCATGCTAAAAACCACTGATCAAAGCAGATCAAGTAAAGCAGACTCAAAGTCAAGTCCAAGAAGTAGACTTCATCTAATTTGGAGGTCATGAGGTCATGGGTAGGGGTGAAAGTGAAAGTATTTTGAAGCATCGTCTGATTTATGAAACTTTTCTACTCCAGGAAGCATTCAGTGACTGTTCTAACTCTTCTCCTCAGTAAAGGAAAAATCTTTGTACCATTTTTTGGTTTGTTTTTGTCTGAAGATTTTTACATGTGTATAAAATGTACTCTAGTTGTAATATATTTGTTTATGCATCAGTCTCCTTCTAGAGGTCACCAGAAACATTTAATACTTTCTTGTGTACACAGGGATCAGTATATTCAACAAATATTAGGTGAATTGACTACAAAGTTTGCACAACTAAGATTTACTGTTATTTTATATTTTAATAAATATGATAAATAATGGATTAATGTTTTCATAGATTTCACTACCTCATATTTTTAATAGAGGATTAAACTAGTGTACACAGAACACTATAAACACCCACTAAACTTTAGCTGTTCCTATTCCTACTATTATTGCTATTACTATATTTTAATTTAAGAAGCTAAGTCCGTACTTAATATCTCTACTGTTTGTATAAATTTCTTATCACTACTATGGTTTATTATGCCTGTTAAAATACAAATTATATCTACTAACTTGCTTCTGAAATCAGACAGAAACAAAGCAAAGCAGAAATTAAATACTGGTTTCTAAATTTCTGTATCCCTTCTCATGCAGATCTGAGTTTCTATGTAAAATTCTATCTTTATGAAAATGTAATGGCTTTTGTATAGAAGGAAAATTTTGGCTTGATTATATGCACATTATGAGTCAGACCTTTTGAAAATTATCATAAATATGATATGTGGAACACAGGGTGATATTGGGTTTTGGCTGCTTCTACTCTGGGATGATCAAAGAAACTGAAGATTATTTATAACTGCCCTTTCTGATGTGCTAAAGAAAATATGATGCTGAGCAATGGAAAGAGAGTCATTGAGGTTTGCTGGTAGAATATGCTCCAGATGATATGATCAGTACAAACTAAGATAGTGTTAACTTGAGTACTAGTGAAAGTTAGGACACAGTTGTTAGCTAGGATAAATAGGTTTAATAAAATCTCTTTTTGTTTGTTTTATCTTAAGCTGGTTTTCCCTCTGAGGGTATGCTTAGATCAAGAAAGTTCAAAAGAAACAGCTCAAGCAGAAAGTAGTAGCTTTGTTGAGATGAGGGGTAAGAAGTTAGATTTTGGAGACTAGCAGAGCTTCTGGACTTCCCTGGTGGCTCAGATGGTAAAGCGCCTTGCTTACAATGCAGGAGACCTGGGTTCTATCCCTGGGTCGGGAAGATCCTCTGGAGAAGGAAATGGCAACCCACTCCAGTACTCTTGCCTGGAAAATCCCCTGGACAGAGGAGCACGGTAGGCTACAGTCCACTGGTTGCAAAGAGTCAGACATGACTGAGCGACTTCACTTTTCACTTTCAGAGCTTCTGGGCTTCCCTTGTAGCTCAGTTGGTAAAGAATCCTCCTACAATGCAAGAGACCCGGGTTCGATTCCTTGGTGGGGAAGATCCTCTGGAGAAGGAAATGGCAACCCATTCCAGTATTCTTGCCTGGGAAATCCCATGGACTGTAGCCTGCCAGGCTTCTCTGTCCATGGGATTGTAAGAGTTGGAAATGACTTAGCAACTAAACCACCACCAGAGCTTCTGGATATTTAGACAGGATATAACAGAAAAGGAGGTGCTTCGATATTTACAATAGCTAAGACATAGTAACAATCTAAATGTGTACTGTCAGAGGAATGGATAAAGAGGATGTAATACATATATACAATGGAATATTGTTCAGTCATTAAAAATGATTTGGGTTTGCAGCAATATGGATGGGCCTAGAGGCTGTCATTGGAGAAGGCAATGGTACCCTACTCCAGTACTCTTGCCTGGAAAATCTAATGGATGGAGGAGTCTGGTAAGCTGCAGTCCATGGGGTCACTAAGAGTCAGACACGACTGAGCGACTTCACTTTCACTTTTAACTTTCATACATTGGAGAAGGAAATGGCAACCCACTCCAGTGTTCTTGCCTGCAGAATCCCAGGGATGGGGGAGCCTGGTGGCCTGCCGTCGCACAGAGTCAGATGCGACTGAAGCGACTTAGCAGTAGCAATACAAAATAAAAGTGTAAATAAAAAATTTATATACACTTTATGTTTATAAACCATGTCAATAAGAAAAAGTTTGTGTATATATAAAAAAGACATGCTTCAGAAGAAGAGCCCCCAAAATCTGCACCTAAATTAATCTTAATTTTATCAGACTCCAGAAATACATGTGTGCAGATAATGAATCCAAGGAATCCAGCTAGAAGAAGTAACAAGAAGACTAAAAAGTAGGACAGAATTAGCAACAGCTATCCAGGGCTTGGTAGGAGGGGGTCTTGATAAAATTCTCAACTTTTCCATTGGAAGCCACAAGGGTCATGATTTAGGAGCATGGGCATCACAAAAGTAAGCATCAAACCCTAGGATTAATGCAAAATTTATATAGTGTTTAAAAAGCCTAAACCCAAGTTGCCATAGGGCCATGATGATCCATCAGTGATTTAGCTTTTTGCTATAACCAAACCAATCTTTCAACACATGAAGGAAAAAAAAAAAATCTCCAAGTCTCTCAATGAATAGTTTACAATACTTGTATAGAACAAGTTACTACCAGGCATTCAGGAAAATAGAAACACATGAGATCCAACAGTTCAGTTCAGTCACTCAGTTGTGTCTGACTCTTTGCAACCCCATGGACTGCAGCACACCAGCCCTCCCTGTCCATCATCAACTCCCAGAGTTTACTCACACTCATGTCCATTGAGTTGGTGATGCCATCCAACCATCACATCCTCTGTCGTCCCCTTCTCCTGAGACCCATAGTCAAGATAAAAGTAGTCAATAAAAATAGACAAACGTATATCTCAGGTGTTGAAATTAGAAGACAAGGAACACAAAATAATTATGATAAATATTTTAAAGTATTTGCAAGAAAAGATGGTCAAGACTTTTCAGGGACAATGTGGGGGAATTCACAGTAATACAGAGAATTTTAACCAAATGAAACTCCTAGAACTAAAAATGTACACTAACTGCAAATAAAGATGTCATTTGCCATAGTTTGGACAATGAATAAGAAAGGGTAATGAACAGAAAGTTAAGATAATCAAATAATTCACAATGAGGGAAAATGGCAGGAAAAATGAGCAGAACTTCGGCAAGTTACAACATAGTAATTAACAGAGTCACATGTATGGAACTGGGTTTCATTAATGAGCAAAGACAGACAATGGGACAGACAAATATATTTCAAAAAATATTAAAGCATTTTTTATTTCAATAAAACCCACTAACCCATAGATGAGTGAAAATCAAGCAAGATCAATACAGAGAAATGTATATATGTCAAAGCTTTTCATAGTTAAACTGCTGAAAAACAAAATGAAGGGAATATTTTAAAAGCAACCTCGTTTACCCATTTATATGTTGATGGATACATGTGTTACTTCCACCCTTTGACAGTTGTGAATAATGCTGCTATGAACATTGTGTACAAATACCTATTGAAGTCTGCTCTTTTAATTTTTAAAAATTGAAGTATAGTTGATTTTACATTGTTGTATTTCAAGGGTATAGCACAGTGATTCAGTTATATATTTCCAACTAGAGGGAAAAAGAAAGAAATAGAAGATGTATCACATAGAATGAATAGGATATGGATGATGGCTCACTTTTCATCATGAGGAGTCTAGAAGACAATGGAATAAAATCTTTAAAGTGATAAACATAAAAGGAAATATTGCTGTATTAGATTAGATTAGACAAATGAAGGGCTTAAAACAGCACATATTTATTCTTTACAATTTTAGAGGTTAAAAATCTGAAATCACTGGGCTAAAGTCAATGTGTTGGTATGGCTGGTTCCTCCTCTCAGAGGATCCACTTCCTTGTAAGATTCCATGATTTCTTTACAAGAAAACTTTCTTTCTTGTAAAGAAATCTTGTAAAATTTCTCATATGAATCTTGAGAAGTTTCTGCTTAGTCTTTACTACTATAGCGTTTTCCTCAACACCCAAGGGACCAATATGAGAGTTACATCAGCTATCAAGTATGCCTGCCCCAACTGCTTACTTAAGAACTGGGGAAATGACCTCTGAATGGGTCCATAGACCCAATGACTCATTCTTTTTTGTAATTGAAGTGTAGTCATTGTAAAATATTATATAATTCTAAGTGGACAAGCTAAATTTATAAATTTATAAAGCTAAATTCATAAATTTTAGTGGTTACTACAAAATATTGGCCATAGTCTCAATGACCCATTCTCAACACTGGCTTTGAGTAAGATTCCACTTACTACCTGACTCCCTACTCCTTCTAACACAAGAGTCTAAAAGAATGCTTCAGGTTTGTTAGGTTTTATATTAGCTCAGACCTCAGTTCCAGCCCTGTGTCCAACAGTCTGTGAAATATTTTCCTATCTGCTTTCCCCAAATGTGTGGTTACCTGAACACATGGCCACAGGTCCCATTGGGGAAAGATTGGTGAATCATCATTACATTCACTCGCCATGGTGTGGCAGGGTCTTTCCTCCAGGATACGCAGAATTCTCTTCAGTCATTATATCCAAATCTCAAAAATGGCTCAGGGACAGGGGCTGGTAGAGTCACTGTTGTCCTCATTCTCCTGGACACCCCTTTTAATTTTTTTTTTTCCTAATGGAAAAATCTGAGTATTATCTTTGTTGGTTACTCAACTACTTTGCCCTTAAGGACTTGTTGTTGTTTAGTCTCCAAGTCTCAAGTGGCTCACTGGTAAAGAATCTGCCTATCAATTCAGAAAACATGGGTTTTGATCCCTGGGTTGGGAAGATGCCCTGGAGAAGGAAATGGTAACCCACTCTAGTATTCTTGCCTTTAGGGTTATGTTTTGTTATATATCCCCATAAGTTTTTGTAGATCAGGCCTCTTGGATGCCGCTGAGGATAATTACATCTACCCAGTTTCTGGTAGTAAAATGCCACAATATGGCTTCTATTGCTTTGGAGTCTTAATGATCCCACCCCTACTGGTTAATTTAGTTTTATGATAGCCTTTACTACCTAGTGGCCAGGAGGAGTGTGAGGATAGATACTAAGGGGGGTGTAGATGTTAGAGGGAGAAGCTTTCTTGTTGTCATTTTACCCTAAACTGTGCTAGAGTTTATAAAGTGTGAGCCCCTCTGCAGGGTCAGAAATGCTACACTTCTCAAAACACAAGGGGGCATTTACCTGTTGTCACCCTCTCAAGTGTCAGAGTCCCATTGTTTTCTAACTTTGGCATACCAGACCCGCCCTGGTTTACCTTACTCCAGATCTTATCTACTCAGAGTATTAAATCCTGGGTACCTGGCCCTGATTCAGCACTACATAGTGTACCCTCTGCTACGCTAACCACCAATGATGAGTTTTCATGGCCCACTGGGTGACAGATAATTCTGCTCTAAGCTTTATCTTCACACTTAATTTCTCAAATGTCTCTTGGTACCAGTGACCATGATGGTTTTCTCTGGATGCAGGTGCTGAGACAGAGATTTTTAAGAGGCAATTATAGATTAGAGATTGAAATCTGTTGAAGGAAGGAGGAAATAACAAGGGTTATATCAAGGGAGAAGTCAACCCATAATGCAAGCCTAAAAAGCATCAACCAGTCCCATGGGGAATCTCAGAATCCAATAAGGTCCATCAGGGTTGGTTGCATTGAGCCAAAATGGGCAAGTCTTCAAATCTCTGCCTCTGTCAGTCATTGGATGTGGGCTGCTCTCACTGGGGAAGGATGTACACTGTGCCAGGCAGCTTCTTGCACCTGAAGCTGATGTTGAACTACCTGATGTCCTCATTTGAAGAAGAATTGAAGTGGGATATCTTTCAGATCCATTACAGCATAGAACCCAGGTGAGGGAAAAAATGGGCCCAAGACTTGAGTAGACCCTCAATAAGAAGACTTAGTACTGTTTGTTAAGTCTAAGGAAAAAATAAAATATGCTTAGTCATCAGTAAAATGCAAATTAAAAACATAGCAAGACATTATCTCACAAGTGTAGAGGGGTGAAAAGCAGCAACTACAACAAAAATGCAACAATATAAAAAATCAGGTAAGACATGGAGCAATTTGAATCACATACTCTGATGGTAGGAGGTAAAAAGTACAACTTCTTTTCAAAAATTCTCTGGCAATTTCTTATAGTGCTAAACATGTACTTAATTATAGCACAAGAAGTCAATTCTTAGGTAATTTCTCAATAGAATTAAAAGCACATAATAAAAAAGATGTGTATAAAAATGTTCCTAGCAGTCATAATCATGAAAACCAAGAACTAGAAAGAACACAAATTGCTATCATTAAATAAATTATTACTTAAAAATGGAGATATATTCATGCAATTGAAATACATTTAGCAAGAATGATTTAAAACTTACAAAATTACAAACTATGTATTGGTATACATAGCTATATGGATAAACTTAGAAACATTTTGATGAGAAAAAAGAAACATACAAAACATACATACAAAATGCATGTAAATGTGATACTATTTACTATGAAATAGTATCATCAGCAGAAGTTTAAGAATATGCAAAACTAATGTTTGATGATAGCGACCAAAATAGTGGTTATAAAAAGGTCTGATTGATCAGAGAAGGGTGCAAAGGTACTTTTGGGGTGATAGGAATCCCTATTTCCATGTAGGTTTTGGTTACACAAGTGTATGCACTTGACTCATCATTGTGAACGCTTAACAGCAGCATGTTATATGGTGCTTAAGTTATGACTCAGTTTTTTAAAAAATTCAGTTTATTCTCAAAAATTAAAACTGAAAGTACAATTTGTGCAAAAATTATACATGTAGATACAAAGAAGTTGTAATAAGAGAATTGACACATACAAATAAATCAGCACAAGTGATACAAGGATCAAGGAATTTTAACTACCATAAATTCAATTTAAAAAGACAAAGAAGGGAGGTGGGTGGGGGTTCAGGATTGGGAACATGTGTACACCCATGGCAGATTCATGTTGAGGTATGGCAAAACCAATACAATATTGTAAAGTAAAATAAAGTAAAAATAAATAAATAAAAATAAAAAGACAAAGGACACTATAAAGTAAAATAAGAGCACAACACACAATTATGAATCTAAATAATGTATAAGCATGAACATCATTATGCATTATACTATATATAATATTTCAAAAAATAAGAAATATAGGAAAAATTTATGAACTTAAAACAGTGACATAAAAATTCATTTTATCATACTCATATCACGGACTAGACAATACATAGAAATTGAGAGAAACTGAATTACATAATTGATAACTTAACCCTAACTAAGCTAAATATTTTATGTTCACGCACCCCTGGAAAGTTTACAAAGAGTGCTAAAGTTCAAAACCAGATCATCATCATTAACATCATAAAAAAATAAACATACACGCCTCAAAAAGAAATCATTTCTGATGAAATTAGCTCTGAAACCAGACTAAATATAAATGCTAGTTTACTGACTATGTGACCTTGGGCCAGTTATCCAACCTCTCTGTGTTTTAGTTTCTTTATCTATAAATGAAGAAGAATAATAATATTGTTTACTTTTAAAGACATTGGGAATATTTCACAATTTATTGAATAGGGTAGAAAGTGAAGAAGAACTAAAGAGCTTCTAGATGAAAGTGAAAGTTTTGGAAGTTTTAGCCACAGCAATCAGAGCAAAAAAAGAAATAAAAGGAATCCAGACTTGAAAAGAAGAAGTAAAACTCTCACTCTTTGCAGATGACATGATCCTATACATAGAAAACCCTAAAGACTCCCACCAGAAAATTACTAGAGCTAATCAATGAATATAGTAAAGTTGTAAGATATAAACACAGAAATCCCTTGCATTCCTATACACTAACAACGAGAAAAAAAAATTAAGGAAACAATTCCATTCACCATTGCAATAAAAAAATAAAATACTTAGGAATATATCTATTTAAAGAAACTAAAGACCTATATATAGAAAACTGTAAAACACTGGTGAAAGAAATCAAAGAGGACACAAATAGATGGAAAAATACAGTGTTCATGGATCAGAAGAATCAATATAGTGAAAACTAGTATGTTACTCAAAGCAATCTACAAGATTCAATGCAATCCCTGTCAAACTACCAATGGTATTTTTCACAGAGCTAGAACATATAATTTCACAGTTTGTATGGAAATACAAAAAACCTCGAATAGCCAAAGTAATCTTGAGAAAGAAGAATGGAACTGGAGGAATCAACCTGCCTGACTTCAGTCTCTACTACAAGGCACAGTCATCAAGATAGTATGGTACTGGCACAAAGACAGGAATATAGATCAATGGAACAAAATAGAAAGCCCAGAGATAAATCCACGCACCTAAGGACACCTTGTTTTTGACAAGGGAGGGAAGAATATACAATGGAGAAAAGACAATCTCTTTAACAAGTGGTGCTGGGAAAACTGGTCAACCACACGTACAATAATGAAACTAGAACACTTTCTAACACCATATACAAAAATAAACTCAAAATGGATTAAAGATTTAAACATAATACCAGAAACTATAAAACTCCTAGAGGAGAACATAGGCAAAACACTCTCTGATATAAATCACAGCAGGATCCTCTATGACCCCCCTCCTAGAATATTGGAAATAAAAGCAAAAATAAACAAATGTGACCTAGTTAAAGTTAAAAGCTTCTGCACAACAAAAGAAACTATAAGCAAACTGAAAAGACAGCCTTCGGAATGGGAGAAAATAATAGCAAACAAAGTAACTGACAAAGAATTAATCTCAAAAATATGCAAGCAACTCCTGCAGCTCAATTCCAGAAAAATAAAAAAAATGGGCCAAAGAACTAAACAGACATTTCTCCAAAGAAGACATACAGATAGATAACAAACACATGAAAGGATGCTCAACATCACTCATTATTAGAGAAATGCAAATCAAAACCACAATGAGGTACCATTTCACATCAGTCGGAATGGCTGCTATCCAAAAGTCTACAAGAAATAAATGCTGGAGAGGGTGTGGAGAAAAGGGAACCCTCTTACACTGTTGGTGGGAATGCAAACTAGTACAGCCACTATGAAGAACAGTGTGGAGATTCCTTAAAAAAACTGGAAATAGAACTACCATATGACTCAGCAATCCCACTGATGAGGATACACACCAAGGAAACCAGAATTGAAAGAGACATGTGTACCCCAATGTTCATCACAACACTGTTTATAATATCCAGGACATGGAAGCAACCTAGATGTCCATCAACAGATGAATGGATAAGAAAGCTCTGGTACATATACACAATGGAGTATTAGCCATTAAACAGAATATATTTGAATCAGTTTTTGTGAGGTGGATGAAACCAGAGCCTATTATACAGAGTGAAGTAAGCCAGAAAGAAAAACACCAGTACAGTATACTAATGCATATATATGGAATTTAGAAAAATGGTAACAATAACCCTGTATGCGAGACAGCAAAAGAGACACAGATATATAAAACAGTCTTTTGGACTCTGTGGGAGAGGGTGCTGGTGGGATGATTTGGAATAGCGGCATTGAAACGTGTATATTATCATATGTGAAATGAATCGCTAGTCCAGGTTGGATGCATGATACAGGGTGCTGAGGGCTGGTGCACTGGGATGACCCAGAGGGATGGGATGGGGAGGGAGGTGGGAGGGTGTCTAGGATGGGGAAAACATGTACACCCATGGTAGATTCCTGTCAATGTATGCCAAAACAAATACAATATTGTAAAGTAATTAGCCTCCAATTAAAATAAATTTAAAATAAAATAAAATAATTTTGATGGAAAAAGAAAGAAAATGAAAGAGGAAAGTGAAAACGCTGGCTAAATCTCAACATTCAGGAAACTAAGATCATGGCATACAGTCGCATCACTTCATGACAGATAGATGGGGAAACAGTGGAAACAGTGGCTGACTTTATTTTTGGGGGGCTCCAAAATCACTGAAGATGGTGACTGCAGCCATGAAATTAAAAGATATTTACTCCATAGAAGGAAAGTTATGACAAACCTAGACAACATATTAAAAAGCAGAGACATTTCTTTGCCAACAAAGGTCCGTTTAGTCAAGGCTATGGTTTTTCCCATGGTCATGTATGGATGTGAGAGTTGGACTATAAAGAAAACTGAGTGCCTAAGAATTGATACTTTTGAACTGTGGTGTTGGAGAAGACTCTTGAGAGTCCCTTGGACTTCATGGAGATCCAACCAGTCCATCCTAAAGGAGATCAGTCCTGGGTGTTCATTAGAATGACTAATGTTGAAGCTGAAGCTCCAATACTTTGGCCACCTGATGCGAAGAGCTGACTCATTTGAAAAGATCCTGATGCTGGGAAAGATTGAAAGCAGGAGGAGAAGGGGACAACAGGGGATGAGGTGGTTGGGTGGCATCACCAACTCCATGGACATGGGTTTTGATGAACTGCGGGAGTTGGTGTGGTGTGGTTCATGGGGTTGCAAAGAGTTGGACACGACTGAGTGACTGAACTGAACTGAAGCACTAACAATGGTACTTCCATAAAATAAGTCCTCTAGAAATATTATTATCATCATTATTATTGCCCAGCATGAACAACTTTAGTTAGATAATTCCAATAAGGAGGAGTTACATCAATAATTGCAACTGTAATGTGCTCAACTTCCTTTTTCAAAAAAAAAAATTCCTCATGCCTTTTAATACTCAGAAGCTTTCTTTAATGGTGTGTGTTTTCTCATAATTACAGAAGTAATTGGGATAGATTTTGTCTTGAGTATCTTTTTCCAAATTTCAATTTAGTATTTTTCCCCTCTTCGATTATTATTATTTTTTAATCACAAATATAAGGTCAATGGGTCACATGCTTCTTGATCATAGAGTCAGAAAAGTGAAAGTGAAGTCCCTCAGTCGTGTCCAACTCTTTGCGACCCCGTGGACAGTAGCCTGCACTAGGCTCCTCCATCCATGGGATTTTCTAGGCAAGAGTATTGGATTGGGTTGCCATTTCCTTCTCCAGCGAATCTTCCCGACCCAGGGATCGAACCCAGGTCTCCCGCATTGTAGACAGACCCTTTACCGTCTGAACCACCAGGGAAGTCACCAGGGAAGAGTTAGAAAGGACAGAATATTAAAAAATCCAGCCAGAGCAGTTTGTGACTCTTTCTAGGAACCAAGAAGAAGTGAACATTTAATGGTAAATGGCTTATTCTGCCTGTGCCCTCAAAGGTAGATGAAAAATCTCTACCACCTAAATTCCTTCCCTTGGCCTTCATGGGCTAGGGCCTGGAATTTTTTTAACTAGAAATAGCACTTTAAATATTCTGTAGAAAATTAAGTCTCACTGACTTAAATTTAAGTCATGGTCACAGAACTCAAAAGCTTTATGACACTGAGTAAGTGACATTAGCAGTGAGTCTGTTTTTTCTTTTGCAATGATAAAAAACTTGAAAAACTTCTTTCTAAGAGGGAATGAGATGAATGCTATTGTCCCATTAATTGTTGGTTTCCTTTTCCTTTCTTTTCATCCTGGAAAAGACTTCTAGGTTGCAGTTCATATTTAGGTATAAATAACTGATCCCAGATCATTCCCGAAGACCAAATATTTATATTCAAAATAGGTAGCTTAGAAACTAATCCCTAAAGGGAAAAGAAGTAGCTTCTGAAATGAAGGCAGATAATCCATACACAAGTCTGTCATAGTCTAGAAAGCTGTGTAGTGAGGAAACAGACCTAGGGTTTAGAGAGTCCTGCCCTCCAGTTATATAAGTCTGGGAATCGAACCAGGGTCTCCCACATTGCAGACAGATTCTTTACCAGCTGGGGGCTTCCAATGTACTTCAGCTGGTAAAGAATCTGCCTGCAATGTGGGAGACCTGGGTTCAATTCCTGGGTTGGGAAGATTCCCTGGATAAGGGAAAGGCTACTTGCTCCAGTTTTCTGGCCTGGAGAATTCCGTGGACTGTATAGTCCACAGGGTCACAAAGAGATAGACATGATTGAGCCACTTTCACTTTCACTCCTTTTACCAGATGAGCTCCAGGAAAGCCCATATAAGTCTGGTAATGTACTTAAATCTCTGATATGGTTTCTTTATATGTAAAGTAAAAATAGCATTATTGCCTACTTACTAAGTTCTGTGTAAAATAGATAACTCAGTGAATATAAAATGATCAGAAGAATACCTGGCATGTGATACCTATTCAATCCTTCTTAGCTATTATTAACAATGCTTCTTTCCAGCTCTATGTACACAAGCAGACAGCATTAAAGAGCCAATTGGCTTATTTATAAGGACAGCACCATCAATATCTTTCTCTGGCACTAGATAGAGAAAGAATTCCCAATCAGCGATCTTACTCTCTACTCAGGATTTAACTCTAACAAAGCCTTCACTAAATAGAAGAACACTTTCTTAACAGATGACAATCTCAGTTCTAGACCTCCTTTATTTCTGCCAACACATAGTAAATGCTAGTTGACTGAATAAGTGTATTTGTGATTTGGCTATTTACAATTTTCTTGCATTCTAATAACAGTGTAAATTGGCAAAACATTTGCATTTATATCACATCTTTTATCTTTTAAACTTCCTTTCAAGGCAAGCCAGAGCATGCATTGCTGTTGCTGTGATATTAAGGATTTAGTGCCTAAGACAGCACAGAGAGATGGCACCTATTGAGTCTTCATTGTATGTGCATCATTGGTTTAAACATAGCATGAGCATCAGATCATTTAATCCTATAGAATCACTATGAAGCAGGTACAATTGCTACCCACTTTGGAACCGGTGAGAAAACTGAACCACAGAGAAGTTAAGAAACTCAAGTTGTATAACTAGGATTATGAGCACAAGCCATCTCATTTCAGAGTTTAAGTGCTCACCGTGGAACCAGAAGGCAGTAAGTTCACTATATTGAGAGGAAATAGGAACATTAAGTTTTAACTATTTTCAAGTCATTTGTTTTGAAGGGCTTCCCGGATGGCTCAGTGGTGAAGAATCTACCTGCCAGTACAGGAGACATGGGTATGATCTCTGGGTCAGGAAGATTCCCTGGAGGAGGAAATGTCAATCCACTCCAGTATTTTGTCTGAAAAATCTCATGGACAGAGGAACCTGGCAGGCTACAGTTCATAGGGTCACAAAGAGTTGGACACTACTGAACATGTATGCATCTGTTCTGAAACCAGGAAAAATATTAATAACTGTAAGTAATTTAATAAAGGTCGCTGGAAAACAATGAATATATGACTCACTGGTGCCCTCTTTCTACAAGCAATAAATAATTAGAAAATAAAAGAAAGAAATCAAGAGCAACAAGAACCAACAAGTAAATACCTGTGGAACTTTAGGGATTCACAAAACCTCTGAATACAATTTAGGGTTCTAGTGAAGAATGTAAGAGGAGACAAGCCTGGATGGAAGGACATATTTTGCTAATGAATGGGAAAAGATGGGATTATTTAAACACTATTTCTTTCTAATCAGTAAACATAATGGGATGCAATAAAAATTTTTTTTTCCTTTTCTGAACATAGGTGATTTGACTGTACAGTTCATATGGAAAAATCTATATGTGACGTTAACATTTTAAAGGTTGGAGGGAAAAACTGGCTAGGAGAAGACAAGCCCATTCATTATCAAAATGTGTGATAAAACTCAAGCAATTAGAAGGATTTTATATTTCACACACAGAAAAACATAATTAGAAGAGAATATTGAGCTCTAAAACATTTCTAAATGAGCATGAGAAACAGAAAGAAGAATGAACAACATTGATACAATGAGTAGTTATCTGGAGTAGGGAGTGCCCTTCATTTAGTCATGTCTGGTTCTTTGTGACCCCAGGGACTGTAGTCCACCCAGCTCCTCTGTCCATGGGATTCTCCAGGCAAGAATCCTGGAGTGGATTGCCATGCCCTCCTCCAGGGGATCTTCCCAATCCAAGGATCAAACCCACATCTTTTGTGTCTCCTGCATTGGTAGGTGGATTCTTTATCACTAACACCACCTAGGAAGCCTGGGGGTGATGGTGGGGGAGGGTGAGAGGGTGACAAAAAATTTTCAAACTAAATGAATTGAATACTAGAATCCTAATATATCTTATTCTTCCTTTATTTCTTACATGAAAAAAAAAAATACTCCAATGAATACAATAGCTAAAACTTAAAGAATGAAGCAGTAAAAGAACTAAGAGAAAAAATAAAACAATTCTTAAAAGTATTGCTCTCAGTTCAGTTCAGTTGCTCATTCATGTCCGACTGACTCTTTGCGACCCCATGAACTGCAGCACGCCAGGCCTCCCTGTCCTTCACCAACTCCCATAGTCCACCCAAACCCATATCCATGATGATGCCATGATGTCGGTGATGCCATCCAACCATCTTATCCTCTGTCATCCCCTTCTCCTCCTGCCTTCAATCTTTCTCAGCATCAGGGTATTTTCAAATGAGTCAGCTCTTCACATGAGGTGGCCAAAGTATTGGAGTTTCACCTTCAACATCAGTCCTTCCAATGAACACCCAGGACTGATCTCCTTTAGGATGGACTGGTTGGATCTCCTTGCAGTCCAAGGGACTCTCAAGGGTCTTCTCCACCACCACAGTTCAAAAGCATCAACTTTCTGGCACTCAGCTTTCTTTATAGTCCAACTCTCACATCCTTACATGACCACTGGAAAAACCATAGTCTTGACTAGATGGACCTTTGTTGGCAAAGTTATGTCTCTGCTTTTTAATATGCTGTCTAGGTTTGCCATAACTTTCCTTCTGTGGAGTAAGCATCTTTTAATTTTATGGCTGAAATCACCATCTGCAGTGATTTTGGAGCCCCCGTTTCCACTGTTTCCCCATCTATTTCCCATGAAGTGATGGAACCGGATGCCATGATCTTAGTTTTCTGAATGTTGAGCTTTAAGCCAAATTTTTCACTCTCCACTTTCACTTTCATCAAGAGGCTCTTTGGTTCTTCTTCATTTTCTGCCATAAGGGTGGTATCATCTGCATATCTGAGGTTGTTGATATTTCTCCTGACAATCTTGATTTTAGCTTGTGCATTCTCTAGCCCAGCATTTCTCATGATGTACTCTGCATATAAGTTAAATAAGCAAGGTGACAATATACAGCCTTGATGTACTCCTTTTCCTATTTGGAACCAGTCTGTTGTTTCATGTCCAGTTCTAACTGCTGCTTCCTGGCCTGCATATAGGTTTCTCAAGAGGCAGGTCAGCTGATATGGTATGCTTATCTCTTTTAAAACAATTATTAGAAACTTCGATTATTCTGAAAATTATTTTGTAATTACCAGTTGTAAACTTAAACTACAAAAACTTTCTTATTGCAGGATATACTTAAGAATTAAAAGCCTATATACCAACAAGGACCTGCTGTATAGTATAGAGAATTTTGCTCAATATTATGTAACAACCTAAATGGGAAAATAATTTGGTAACGAATGAATACATGCATATGTATAAACTAATCACCTTGCTGTACACCTGAAACTATCACAACATTGCTAATCGACTATACTCCAATATTAAATTATAAAAAGGTTATGTAAAATAGCATTTCTGCTTTCTAATAGTTAACAATTCTGCTTCCATCATTTACAAAACATCACAATGATAATAACGAAAATCAGAAAATGACAAAAAATGTTATCTAAGGTCATAAGAGCCACAATGCAGGAATGAGCATTTTACTAAAGTTGATTACATGAAAGCATATCAGTAGAATGTTATCCATGTCCAAAAAATGTATATGAAGTCAAACACAAACATTGAAATTGTTTGCCACATACATGACTATGTTAGTTCTTGTTATTATAACAAAATACGGTAGACTGGGTGGCTTAAACAACAGAAATGTATTTTTCTTACTCCTGGAAACTAGAAGTCCAAGATCAAGTCCAAGATCAATTCAGTTCCTCATGAGAAGAGACACCTGAAAGTTTATACATTAAAACTGGTAGTACAGGGAAATGTATTTTTCCTGCTCCTGGTTTAAAGAAAGTGAGCTTCTCACTATGTCTTTACATGAACTTTCCTCAATGCATGAACTTAGTGAGAGAGACAGAGAAAACTTTCTGGTTTCTCTTCTAACAAAGGCAGTAATCCCATCATGAGAACCTTATCCTTCTACATCAAAATGGTATTACCTTCAGAAGATACAGTGTTCAGTTACTATCACATTGGGACTCAACACATGAATTCTGAGGTAACAAAACAATTCAATCCATAGCAAGGTTAATTTACTTTAAAATCCATTAAAAATTCATGCAGTTCTAGATAAAAATGCACTAAGGAACTCAAATGTACATTTATTGAAAATAAATGAAACTGTGATATAAACATGTTAAGGGTATCTGGTCTGATCATTTCATGGAAAATAGAAGGGAAAAGAGTGGAAGCTGTGACAGATATTATTTTCTTGGGCTCCAAAATCATGTGGATGGTGACTGCAGCCATGGAATTAGAAGAAAGTTGCTCCTTGGAAAGAAAGCTATGACAAAACTAGGCAGCATATTATAAAGCAGAGACGTCACCTTGCCCACAAATGTCCGTCTAATTAAAGCTATGTTTTTTCCAGTCATTTTATATGGATGTGAGTGTTGGACCATAAAGAAGGCTCAGTGCCAAAGAATAGATGCCTTTGAACTGTGGTGTTGGAGAAGACTCTTGAGAGTCCCTTGAATTGCATGGAGATCCAACCAGTCAATCCTAAAGGAAATCGACCCTGAATATTCATTGGAAGGACAGATGCTGAGGCTGAAGCTCCAATAATTTGGTCCCCTGGTGCAAAGAACTGACTCGTTGAAAAAGACTCTGATGCTGGGAAATACTGAGAGCAGGAGAATGTGGTGACAGAGGATAAGGTGATTAGATAGCATCACTGAGTTAATGAACATGAATTTGAGCAACTTCCAGGAGACAGTGAAGAATAGGGTGGCCTGATGTGTTAGCTCATGGGGTAGCAAAGAATTGGACATGACTTAACCACTGAACAACAACAACAAAATCCACCCCAAAACTAAGGGACTTATTTCTCACATCTCTGTGGTCGGCTGGTTTCAGATGGGCCATTATCCTGCTGGTCTTCTCTTGGATCATTCCCACAACTATCATCATCTGGAGAATCTGCTATGTCCACAAGCACTAGGGTAGCCTCAGCACTGGTCTACACTTGATGTGACTTTGGCTGAACATCTATATCCATCACATCTCTCATTATTCAGTGGCTTAATGTGGACTTTTTAATATGTGACAGGTAAGTTCTGGGAAGTCCCATGGACAAAGGAACCTGGTAGTCTACAGTTCATAAAGTAGCAAAAGAGTTGGACACAAGTTGGCAAGTAAACAACAGAGTTCTCTCTCAGAGGGCAAGTCTCAATACTCAGGTAGCTAGTAAGTCTCTGCTAATGGAGCATTGGCTGAATAATGACTGGACAAGTTATGTCAGATGATCAGACCTAGAATCAGTGTGGGGGAGGTCTATGTAAGAGGGTAGACAGCTAAAAGACATGCATTAGATGAAGTTTGAAATAGCCTGGGGAAAGCAAAACCAACCTATGTCCTCTTTTCGAAAATAATGTTTTGTTGAAATACAAACCCGCACCCGTTACTTAATGGAGGCTTTTTTTTTTTTTTTTTTTTTGCTAGAATAGCATGTTGAGTAGTTATAAGAGACTGACTATCCCACAAAGCCTACCATATTTACTATCTGGACCTTTACAGAGAATTTTGGCAAACCTAGGAAGCCCAAGAGGTGTTACTCCAAATCTGCATCACTTAGTACCAAACCAAATTTCCATACAAAGTTCCATTGCTAAAAGACTTCCTCAGTCTCCATCCTCTCACTTTTTTTTCCCAAATACCATAATTCATTCTTGTTGTTCCATTCATGAGCATTATCATTTTTAAATGTTATCAAATCTTTACTTCACTAGGCTTTAATTTAAAGCGGTGCTCAGTTTAAGCTATAATTACTGTGGTTGGGCAACAAAGATTACATAATCACTTTTATAACAAAGATGCTCACAGGTATTCCCTGTGGTAATTGCGACTGCATGTTGTAATTCTGAATGGGACTTTTAACTTTGGAGCAATAGACAAACACAATGAGAGAGCACTTTGTTTGGATATTCATTTTGATGTTTTGCATTAAGCTTCCTTTAAATAGCAATAGGGCTTTAGCAAATAAATTATTTTCTCTCAATTGTGCTCTGGGCCCTAGTAGACAAGATGCTTTTAGAGGAGAGCTTACGAAATGCTCTGAGAGACTGAAAGCCATTCTGAGCTTTCCTGGAGTGCTCTGTCAACAATGTAGTGACTGGAAACTATAAAAATGAGAAAGTCATTTGTCTCTTAATGGCAGCAGTTTACAATGGCAGCCTATGACTTATTAAATTATCAGTTCAATAAAGCCCAGATAACCCCACTCTAGTACACACTACAATTTAGTAAGAATTAATGCTTGCTTCTTAGCTGCATAATTTTTCATAGTCATTGTAACCTAAATGCTTCCTTATTTTCTGAACCATCTTTTGTTGGTGCTGTTTCTTCTTCCTGGAGTGTTCTTCCTTCTGGCCACTTGATAACAGTAAAAACTAGCTGATTCCTTACCTGTCCTCTGAATCCATTTTTGTTGCCCAAAGAGTAGAAAAGGCAGCCTAAGATCAGGTTTGGGCTCTTCCATTTATTTCCATTTAATCTTGGGAAATTTAGTCTTCCTGATCCTTGGTTTCCTGTCTATAAACTAGGAAAAATACTACCTATATCTTAAAGATGTGCAGATAATAAGTACCTTCCAAATAACAACAAAGCACTGCCTTTGCACAGAGCTGGAGTTGATAAAGATATGGGAGTTTCTAACTCCTCTCTGTCTGTCTGTCTGTCTGTCTGTCTCTCTCTCTCTCTCTCTTTTAACTTTATAGCATTTTCTTATGTGTCTCTGGCATCCTTTTTTGATGCTATAATTATTTAACACAAATTTTTATGTGTTCTCAGATTGGGGCAATTGTGAAGTACTAGATCATCATTTACTCTCATAATTGTCACTTTACCAGTTGAGATATATTGTAGGAACCAAACTATTTGTGGAGGAAAGGAAGGCAGAGAAGAAGAGAAGGATGGAGGAGGAAAGAGTGAGAATTGTATGGATTCTGGAGAAGGGAATTTGTGGGTTATTAATGCAACCACACATAAATCTGTGCTTCTGTTGAAGCAGAACTGCAGTTGGCAAAGGAAACTCCAGACTGATCAATATTTTAAAAGGATAGATGAATAATTCTGAAGAAAATTTCAAATGACTTCCCAACCTTTCTAAAAATTCTGGGACTTAATCATCCCTTTTAAAACCTCTCTTTTCCTGCCATACTTTGATTCTTTAAAAATGATATTTTGTGGGGAAGATGGAATAAATATTCAACTGATTGACAACTGAAATGGAAAAGACATTCTTATTCAGGGCAGAGGCTGCCAAAAACAAAAATAAAAACCCAAGAGGGTAGACCTGGCCTTTAAAATGCAACCTGTCTTCTGTGTGAGTTCCTACCTCACCCTCAATTTCAGCAGCCCTTCCAGGGTGGTCCATTCACAAGGGCTTATTGATCAGTGGTAAGTCTAGACTACTCATGTGTTGGTACTAGGTCTCTCCTCCCCACAGAGCCCTATGGTATCTCCAGTTAAAATTTCTACTACTGAGAATGTGAATACAGAGCTGTCATCATTTGTTATACCCCTTTCCATATCTCTGCCTTCAACTGAGGCTCACCTTGGCTCACAGAAAAAGCCAGTCCTGTATTTCTCTTGCTGTGCTGAATTCTTTCTTTGCTTCACTGCTATTTGACTTATTATGCTCATCTCTTCTTCTGTTGATTTCTGCCACGTGAGTGTGTTAGTTGTCCAATTCTTTGCAACCCCAAGAACTGTACCTCAACAGGCTCTTCTGTCCATGGAATTCTCCAGGTAAGAATACTGGAGTGGGTTGCCTTTCCCTTCTCCAGGGGATCTTCCTGACTCAGGGATTGAACCCAGGTCGCCTGCATTGCAGGCAGATTCTTTACCCCCTGAGCCACCAGGGACTCTTCTGTAGTCTTTTGTTATTGGGAACCAACCACAGCTACCCAGGTGTCTCAAATGGTAAAGAATCCACCTGCAATACAGAACACCCAGGTTCAGTCCCTAAGTCAGGAAGATCCCCTGGAGAAGGAAATGACAACTTGCTCCAGTATTCTTGCCTGGAGAATTCCACAGAGAGAGGAACCTGGTGGGCTACAGTCAACGGTGTTGCAAAGAGTCAGACAGGACTGAGCGACTAACACTTTCACACTTTTTCACAGATATCCAGGCATCACAACCACCAGCACTGCTGTACATGCAGAAGGCCACTCAGCTCTCAGTCTGGTGTCATCTGCTGGGCTCATACCTGAGTCTAGAATCTCAGTCTCATGACAATCACTGAATTTTACTTAGCATCATCAGGGTGATCATATAATTTGCCATCCAAACTTGGGCACCTTGATGAGCAAAATAAATATGTACTGGCTTTTTCAGGAAAGTATATATAAAACAGGTCTACCTGGGAAAAGCCCAAAGGTGTCCCTGTTGTTTAGCCTTTCCAACCTGTTATCGATTTATCACCTAGTCTATTTCTGGCCATCTGTTTCTACCATACAATTTACCTCTCAAGCAATCACCTCCACACATATAATCTTCTAACCGATTGAATTATGCACCAAATAAATCCCAGTCAGGCAATCAGATTCTATACTAGCTTCATGCAAAGGAACTCTAATACATGGAATTGGATATCTGTGTGATAAAGTTGCCAAGGGGCACACAAGAAGTGAAGAGGCAACATCTGTCTTTATTTTGCCAACAAAGATCTGTCTAGTCAAAGCTATCATTTTTCCCGTGGTTATGTATGGATGTGAGAGTTGGACTATAAGGAAAGCTGAGTGCTGAAGAATTGATGCTTTTGAACTGGGGTGTTGAAGAAGACCCTTGAGAGTCCCTTGGACTGCAAGGAGATCCAACCAGTCAACCCTTAAGGAAATCAGTGCTGAATATTCATTGGAAGGACTGATGCCAAAGCTGACACTTCAATACTTAGGCCACCTGATGCAAAGAACTGACTCATTGGAAAAGACCCTGATGCTGAGCAAGACTGAAGGCAGGAAGAGAAGGGGATGGCAGAGGACGAGATAGTTGGATGGCATCACTGACTCTGTGGACATGAATCTGAGCAAGCTCCAGGAGTTGGTGATGGACAGGGAAGCCTGGTGAGCTGCAATCAATGGGGTCCGAAAGAGTCGGACATGACTGATAGACTGAACTGACTTCCCCCTCTCAAGACTGAGACACAGGGGAGAAGATAGTGCTATAGGAACTCAGCATTCTTGAGTTAGTGCTGAAGTTACAATAAACAGAGATGACACCCAGGGAAAGAAGAAAGGAGGTAGATATCAAGATTTCTTTCCAATTTTCCTCCTATTTCTGGACTGTGCTTTCATTGGGTGATGCAGAAGGATTCCAGCTTCCAAAGGAGCCAGTGAAAAGTCACCTGATGAGATCATTTCAACCGTAAAGAGCAGATCAGGGTCCTAACCAATTTCAGGTCAAGCAGGTGATTGACACACAATGATAATTGAATTTACAAACGTGCAGGTCTCCTCTGTAGATGGCATCAATAATATAGGAATGAACCCTTTGTACTGCTTTGATTCTTCTACTGATATACATGAACTCTAATTGGAAGTAATGTGTTCAAGTCTACTAGTTTGGAAATATTAAAGGAGGACATCAGTTCTTCACATTCAATGCACTGCAATTTAAAATATCACAGAATCTCAAGGCTACAAGTAGCAAAAATTATGACCTGGTTGAATCGCTGAATGAACACCCTACCAAGGAAGCATCAATATAGTATGATTGATTAGCCTACAGAAGTTCTCTGCAGAGAATATTGATCAGGCTCTGTCAGGAGGCATTTATTTTGGATTGTCTCCAGCCCTTCAATGAAGACTATTTAGGGCAATCAGCTCCACCATTCAAGAGATTAGAGATTCTCAATTCTCAATCACCAGGGAAATGTGTATCTGCCATGACAAGATGTTGGCATATTTAAAGTCTTTGAAGTTTTGTTTTACAGATGCACACAATGGCAGCATGTTTTCATTGACTTTGAGGCAGGAAGTCCTGTATTTGTATTTCAGGTTTTTAACTAACTAGCAATTTGACTTCAGAAAAGTTTAAGATTCCACTTTGTTTCAATTCCCTCACTTAAAAAATTGGGATGTTAATATGGCCAACAATATTAAGATTCTTCAAATAATTTCCTACTCATCTCACATGCTAGTAAAGTAATGCTCAAAATTCTCCAAGCCAGGCTTCAGCAATACATGAACCATGAAATTCCTGATGTTCAAGCTGGTTTTAGAAAAGGCAGAGGAACCAGAGATTAATTGCCAACATCTGCTGGGTCATAGAAAAAGCAAGAGAGTTCCAGAAAGATATCTATTTCTGCTTTATTGACTATGCCAAAGACTTTGGCTGTATGGATCACAATAAACTGTGAAAAATTCTGAAAGAGATGGGAATACAAGACCACGTGACCTGCCTCTTGGGAAACCTATATGTGGGTCAGGAAGCAACAGTTAGAACTGGACATGAAACAACAGCCTGGTTCCAAATAGGCAAAAGAGTACGCCAAGGCTGTATATTGTCACCCTGTTTATTTAACTTCTATGCAGAGTACATCATGAGAAACGCTGGGCTGGAGAAAGCACAAGCTGGAATCAAGATTGCCGGGAGAAATATTAATAACCTCAGATATGCAGATGACACCACCCTTATGGCAGAAAGTGAAGAGGAACTAAAAAGCCTCCTGATGAAAATGAAAGAGAAGAGTGAAAAAGTTGGTTTATAGCTCAACATTCAGAAAATGAAGATCATGACATCTGGTCCCATCACTTCATGGGAAATAGATGGGGAAACAGTGTCAGACTTAATTGTTTTGGGCTCCAAAATCACTGCTGATGGTGATTGCAGACATGAAATTAAAAGAAGCTTACTCCTTGGAAGGAAAATTATGACCAACCTAGATAGCATATTCAAAAGCAGAGACATTACTTTGCCAACTAATGTCCGTCTAGTCAAGGCTATGGTTTTTCCAGTGGTCATGTATGGATGTGAGAGTTGGACTGTGAAGAAAGCTGAGTGCCGAAGAATTGATGCTTTGAACTGTGGTGTTGGAGAAGACTCTTGAGAGTCCCTTGGACTGCAAGGAGATCCAACCAGTCCATTGTAAAGGAGATCAGTCCTGGGTGTTCATTGGAAGGGCTGATGCTGAAGCTGAAACTCCAATACTTTGGCCACCTCATGTGAAGAGTTGACTCATTGGAAAAGACCCTGATACTAGGAGGGATTGGGGGCGAAAGGAGAAGGGGACAACAGAGGATGAGATGGCTGGATGGCACCACCGACTCGATGGACATAAGTTTGAATGAATTCTGGGAGTTGGTGATGGACAGAGAGGCCTGGTGTACTGTGATTCATGGGGTCGCAAAGAGTTGGCCATGACTGAGTGACTGAATTGAAGTGAACTGAAAATAATATTTAGAAAAATACACCCCATAGTCACATCTGCAAATGCTAGATACTGTTGTTATCTTTTAAGTTATTTTTAATCATTCTTCTATTAATATAAATAAGCTGTCCTTATATCTACTCAAAATGTTGTTCATAGTAAATTCATGGAAGTGGAAGGAAGGTTAAATAAAAGCAGTTTGGCATCTGAGTAAACTAAAATTGAGAGAAGTATTAATTTATCAATAATGATTGCAACATTCAAAACCACCCTATAGTTTGAATTATGGAAAGAAATGAGCTGAAAAATGTCAAATATTTATTAAATAAAAAGGAGAAATTAAACCAAAGTGATTATAATTTTGATCCCTTATGCCAGCTTCTGCTATAAGAGCTGGTGTAATTATTTCATTTTATTTTTAATCTTTGAGCATCTTGCTCACTGTTGTTAATTGATAACACATTTGCTGGTACAATATCTATAACTTTTTATTACAGTCCTGAAATGCCAGGGGCATTGTCTTTATTTTTGGATAAGGAAGACTTTATGTGGACAGTGCAGAAGAGAAAAGAGGGGCTGACTCTTTAAGACCTCTCTTGTCTTCACTCTTCTCTGATCTTCTGACCTTTCAACTGATACATATCAATAGTAGCCACGTTTTTCAGGGAGAACCATGGAAAAATTATTTTAAATTACTTTAGAATGTTCCATTCTCCTAACCATACTGTGTATTTTATGAAACTAAGCAAAATTGAGTACATAGGAGATCCTATATACTGTTTCATCTGTGGTGTGGAAAGGACTGGACCAAAAACAAACTGTAGAACAGAGGGACACTGGGCACCAAGTTGGTAGTCTGAAGACTTGTACTTTAGGTTCTTTTCTTCCAGTCACTATGTGCACTTTGACAGGTCTGTCCATATTTCCAGGACTACATTCTCTATTTAATCTTCTATAGATTCAGTGCAGTCACTCAGTCGTGTCCAACTCTTTGCAACCCCATGGATTTCAGAAAGCCAGGCTTCCCTGTCCATCACCAACACCCAGAGCTTGCTCAAACTCATGTCCATCGAGTCGATGATGACATTCAACCATCTCATCCTCTGTCATCCCCTTTTCCTCCTGCCTTCAATCTTTCCCAGCATCAGGGTCACTACTAAGGAGTCAGTTATTCGCATCAGGTGGCCAAAGTATTGTAGTTTCATCTTCAGCATCAGTGCTTCCAATGCATATTAAGAACTGATATCCTTTAGGATGGACTGTTTTGATCTCCTTGCAGTCCAAGGGATTCTCAAGAGTCTTCTCCAACACCACATTTCAAAAGCATCAATTCTTTGGTGCTCAGCTTTCTTTATGGTCCAACTCTAACATCCACACATGACTACTGGAAAAACGATAGCCTTGACTAGATGGACTTTTGTTGGCAAAGTAATGTCTCTACTTTTTAATAGGCTGTCTAGTTTGGTCATAGCTTTTCTTCCAAGGAGTAAGTGTCTTTTAATTTTATGGCTGCAGTCACCATCTGCAGTGATTTTGGAGCCCAAAAAAATAAAGTCTGTCACTGTTTCCAGTGTTTCCCAATTTATTTGTCATGAAGTGATGGGACTGGATGTCATAATCTTTGTGTTCTGAATGGTGAGTTTTAAGCCAACTTTTTCACTTTCCTCTTTCAGTTTCATCGAGTGACTCTTTAGTCCCTCTTTGCTTTCTGCCATAAGTGTGATGTCATCCATATATCTGAGGTATTAATATTTCCTCTAGAAATCTTGATTCTAGCTTGCGCTTCATCCAGTCCAGCGTTTCTCATGATGTACTCTGCATATAAGTTAAATAAGCAGGGTAATAAGATACAGCCTTGATGTACGTCTTTCCCAGTTTGGAACCAGTCTGTTGTTCCATATCCAG
Source organism: Ovis aries (assembly GCF_016772045.2). Lineage (NCBI taxonomy): Eukaryota > Metazoa > Chordata > Mammalia > Artiodactyla > Bovidae > Ovis > Ovis aries. The sequence continues at coordinate 107,829,492 of NC_056059.1, forward strand.
TACAAACTGTTGATTCTTGACCGGTGTATAGATTTCTCAGAAGGCAGGTAACGTGGTCTGGTATTCCCATCTCTTTCAGAATATTCCATAGTCTGTTGTGATCTTCAAAGTCACACATTTTTGAATAATCAGTAAAGTAGAAATAGACACTTTTCTGGTATTCTCTTGCTTTTTCAATGATCCAACAGATGTCAGGAATTTGATCTCTGTTCCTCTGCCTTTTATAAATCCAGGTTCAACATCTGAAAGTTCACGGTTCACGTACTGTTGAAGCCTGGCTTGGAGAATTTTGAGCACTACGTTGCTAACGTGTGAGATGAGTGCAATTGTGCAGTAGTTTGGACATTCTTTGGCATTGCCTTTCTTTGGAATTGGAATGAAAACTGACCTTTTCCAGTCCTGTGGCCACTGCTGAGTTTTTCAGATTTGCTGGCATATTGAGTGCAACACTTTCAAAACATCATCTTTCAGGATGTGAAATAGCTCCACTGGAATTCCATCACCTCCACTCACTTTGTTCCTAGTGATGCTTTTTAAGTCCCACTTGACTTCACATTCCAGGATGTCTTGCTCTAGGTGACTGATCACACCATCGTGATTATCTGGGTTGATGATCTTTATTGTATAGTTCTTCTTTGTATCCTTGCCACCTCTTTTTAATATCTTCTGCTTCTGTTAGGTCCACACCACTTCTGTCCTTTATTTTGCCCATTTTTGCATGAAGTGTTCCCTTGGTATATCTGATTTTCTTGAAGAGATGACTAGTCTTTTCCATTCTACTGTTTTCTTTTATTTCTTTGCATTGATCACCGAGAAAGGCTTTCTTATCTCTCCTTGCTATTCTTTGGAACTTTACATTCAAATGGGTGTCTTTCCTTTTCTTCTTTGCCTTTAGCTTCTCTTATTTTCTCAGCTATATGTAATGACTTTTCAGACAGCTATTTTGCTTTTTTACATTTATTTTTCTTGGGGATGGTCTTGATTCATGTCTCCGGTACAATGCCATGGACTTCCATCCATGGTTCATCAGGTACTTTGTCTATCAGATCTAATCCCTTGAATCTATCTGTCACTTCCACTGTATAATTGCAAGGTTTTGGATTTAGGTCATACCTGAGTGGTCTAGTGGTTTTCCCTACTTTTTCAATTTAAGTCTGAATTTGGCAATAAGGTGTTCATGATCTGTGCCACAGTCAGCTCCTGGTCTTCTTTTTGCTGACTGTATAGAGTTTCTCCATCTGCAAAGAATATAAACAATCTGATTTCAATATTGACCATCTGGTGATTTCTATGTGTAGAGTCATCTCTTGGGTTGTTGGAAGAGGGTGTTTGCTATGACTAGTGTGGTCTCTTAGCAAAACTCTGTTAGCCTTTGCCCTGCTTCATTTTGTACTTCAAGGCCAAATATGCCCATTACTCCAGGTATCTCTTGACTTCCTACTTTTGCATTTCAGTCCCCTATCATTTTCTGTAGAGACAACAATGTAGGGTCTTCCCTGGTGGTCCAGTGGTCAAGAATTTGGCCTCCAGAATAGGGATTGCCAGTTCAATCCTTGTCAGGGAGCTAAAATCCCACATGCCTGTGGCCAAAACCAAAGCATAAAACAGTAGCAATATGTAACAAATTCAGTAAACACATTTAAAATGGTCCACATTAAAAAATAAATCTTGGAGAAAAAAAAAGAAGTTGAGATTTAAACTGAAAATTTCTGAAGTCTTTTCAGAACTGAAATTGTTTTATATATACATATATATTTTTTGAAATGTCTTCAGGAGATTGAATTAGAATAAATTTTTCTCACTTTATAGTTTTTAAACTCTTAATGTGAATAATGCTTTGCTTGTATAATTTAATATACACAGGTTTTTAGAATTCCAATTCTGATAACAGCAGAGTAGGTTTAATTAAAATAAATCACCCACCCATGGCCATTATAAATTCTAGGAAAATAGTTTTAAAAATTATTTTGTAGCAGTAGAGAATGCACACAGGTATACAGAAATAGCAGCAAGTAATTTTCTTGAAAGGAGAGCCCCCTCATTGAAATCTACCTTAGTACCATTTTGCTCCAAGTCCCCTAAGCACAAGTACTGTGTTAAGTACAGTCTTGGGTTAATAGGATGGTGGTAAGAGGTGAGGGAGAATTGGAGAGGAAGGAAATTACAGAAACAAAGGATCCATAGTAGGGTTATTTCAAAATTAGATACAGAAAAATCTCCTAAATCTTTCACTGAGCATTAAGTTCTGCAAGCTTGGAAGGGGAGGGAGGAAAGGGGAATTCACTGGGCTAGGAACACCATGATATATGGAAGTCAAAACCTAGAGAAACCTGAGACGAAAGTTTGGCTATTGCCCATTAACTCTCTGGGTAACAGTTTGAAAATTAAGTCCTCCTAGTTAGAGAGGTATGGAAAACAACTTGGGCTTCACACCAGTTTGCCTTAACAAAGCTTAAATTCAAATTTTTATAAATTTAAGTTCAAGATTATCATCTTGTAGTTTTATGATGTCTGTTATGTATATTAACAATTCAGAGGACAATAACAAATTAACATTCTCTAAAATATATTCCCAAAATGTTTAGTAAGCAATAAAAAATAACAGATATATAAGGAAGAAGAAAAATGGGACATTGTTAAGAAAAAAAAATGGACTATTGTGACACACAGTGTTATTGTCTTGATGTATCCAAGAAATGGAGAAAAGTTCGTGGTTGCCAGGATTTAGAACTGAGATTAAATTGGGTTAAGTGGGTGGGTGTGATCAGAAATAAGCAACACAAGAAGTTCTTGTGGTGCTGGAACAGTTTTGCCAACTGAATACATACATCAGTCAAAACAACTATGCCACACCAATGGGTGTATGTTGATAATGGGGGAGGCTATCCATGCATTGGGGCAAGGGTATATGAAAAAAATCTCTATACATTCAGCTCAATATTGCTGGGAATCTAAAACTGCTCTAAAATCTAAAACATATTTTGAAAAGGGGAAAAAATACCATTATAACATCATACTCAATGGAGAAGTAATGAAAGCTTTTCCTTTAATATCAGGAATGAAACAAGGATGCCCACTTACACAACTTCTATTCAACAGAGTAATGAAAGTCTTAGCCAAAGCAATTAGACAGGAAAAGATAAAAGGCATCCAAATTAGAAACAAAAAAGTAAAATGTTCTTTCTTTGTTGAGGACACAATCTTATATGCAGAAGTGCTAAAGATGACACATATTTACACATATGAGCACACACAAATACATGGACACACAAAACTGTTAGAACTAATAAATACATTCAGGCAAGTCATAGGACAAAAAATCAACATACAGAAGTCAGTTTGCTTTTATGCATTAACAATGAACATTCAGAAAAAAATGAACAGATCAATTGCAATGTCATCAAAATAATTAAATAACTTAAAACAAGCTTAATGAGAAAGTGAAAGAACTGTGCATTTGAAACTGCAAAATGTCACTGAAGGAAATTAAAGGAGGCACACAAAATTGGGAAGTCAGTCAGTGGTGATAGATTGAAAGGCTTAAAATTATTGAGATATCAATACTACTCAAAGTTATCTAGAATTTAATGTAATCGCCACCAAAATCTTGAAGAAAGTTTTTGCAAGGAAAAAAAAAAAAAAATCCATCCTAAAATACAAAGACTTCCAAAGGGCTATAAAGATGCAAAACAATTTTGGAAAAGAAGAACAAGGTTGGAGGTTTCACACTTCCTAATTTCAAAACTTATTATAAAGATAAAGTAATCAAGCATGTGGTGCTACTATAAAGACATATATATATATATATAAATTAGTGGACTAGACTAGATGTGTCAGAAATAAATCCTCATACGTACAGACAAATTATTTTTAATGAGAGATACCAATAGCATTCAATGAAGGGAAAGCACTCTTTCAACAACAGGTACTGTAAAACTAAGTATCCACATTCAGAAGGATGAAGTCGAATTTTTATCTCACACTATTTACAAATATCAACTCAAAATAAACCATGGACCTAAACATAAAAGCAAAAACTCTTAGAAAAAAAAAAAGTATGAAAATCTTTGTAGTGTCAGATTCAGCAAAAATTTCATCAACATGGCAATAAAAATACAGGTAACAAAAGTAAAAATAGATAAATTTGAGTATATCACTTCATGGCAAATAGATGGGGAAACAGTGGCTGACTTTATTTTTCTGGGCTCCAAAATCACTGCAGATGGTAATTGCAGCCATGAAATAAAAAGACGCATACTCCTTGGAAAGAAAGCTATGACCAACCTAGACAGCATATTTAAAAGAAGAGACATTACTTTGTCAGCAAAGGTTCATCTAGTCAAGGCTATGTTTTTTCCAGTGGTCATGTATGGATGTGAGTTGGACTATAAAGAAAACTGAACGCCGAAGAATTCATGCTTTTTTATTTAAATTTATGTTTTTATTTTTACTTTACAATATTGTATTGGTTTTGCCATACATTGACATGAATCAATCATGGGTGTACATGTGTTCCCCATCCTGACCCCCCCCCCCCATTCCTCTGGGTCATCCCAGTGCACCAGCCCTGAGCACCCTTTATCATGCATCGAACCTAGACTGGTGATTCATTTCACTTGTGACAATTTACATGTTTCAACTGTGGTGTTGGAGAAGACTCTTGAGAGTCCCTTGGACTGCAAGGAGATCCAACCATTCCATTCTAAAGGAGATCAGTCCTGGGTGTTCATTGGAAGGACTGATGTTGAAGCTGAAACTCCAATATTTTGGCCACCTCATGTGAAGAGCTGACTCATTTGAAAGGATCCTGATGCTGGGGAAGATTGAGGGCAGGAAGACAAGGGGATGACAGAGGATGATATGGTTGGATGGCATCACTGACTCAATGGACATGTGTTTGGGTGGACTCTGGGAGTTGGTGATGGACAGGGAGGCCTGGTGTGCTGTGGTTCATGGGGTCACAAAGAGTCAGACACGACCGAGCAACTGAACTGAACTGAAATGAGTACATCACAATTACTATCTTTTCTTCATCAAAGATATGAAAATTCAACAGGATGAAAAGAAAACATAAGAAATGGGAGGAAATGTTTGCAAATCATTTTTCTGACAAGAAGTTAATAAACAACATATATAAAGAAATCAAAAACAACAAGAAATAATGAATAATCCAACTAAAAATAGAACCAAGGATATGAATAGATATTTCTCCAAAGAAGATAAACAAATTTCTAACAAGCATGTAAAAAGATGTTCAACATTATCATTCATTTCTGCTGCTGCCACTGCTGCTGCTAAGTCATTTCTGTCGTGTCCGACTCTGTGCGACCCCATAGGCGGCAGCCCACCAGGCTCCCCTTACCCTGGGATTCTTCTGGCAAGAACACTGGAGTGGGTTGCCATTTCCTTCTCCAATGCATGAAAGTGAAAAGTGAACGTGAAGTCGCTCAGTGATGTCTGACTCTTAGTCATTCAGTTCAGTTCAGTTCAGTCACTCAGTCGTGTCCCACTCTTTGCGAACCCATGAATCGCAGCATGCCAGGCCTCCCTGTCCATCAACAACTCCCGGAGTTCACTCAGACTCACATCCATCAAGTCGGTGATGCCGTCCAACCATCTCATCCTCTGTCGTCCCCTTCTCCTCCTGCCCCCGATCCCTCCCAGCACCAGAGTCTTTTCCAATGAGTCAACTAATCGCACGAGGTGGCCAAAGGGCTGGAGTTTCAGCTTCAGCATCATTCTTCCCAAAGAAATCCCAGGGCTGATCTCCTTCAAAATGGACTGGTTGGATCTCCTTGCAGTCCAAGGGACTCTCAAGAGTCTTCTCCAACACCACAGTTCAAAAGCATCAATTCTTCCACACTCAGCTTTCTTCACAGTCCAACTCTCACAACCATACATGACCACTGGAAAATCCATAGCCTTAACTAGACAGACCTTTGTTGGCAAAGTAATGTTTCTGCTTTTGAATATGCTATCTAGGCTGGTCATAACTTTTCTTCCAAGGAGTAAGTGTCTTTTAATTTCATGGCTGCAATCTCCATCTGCAGTGATTTCGGAGCCCCAAAAATGAAGTCTGACAGTGTTTCCACTGTTTCCTCATCTATTTCCCATGAAGTGATGGGACCAGATGCCACGATGTTCGTTTTCTGAATGTTGAACTTTAAGCCAACTTTTTCACTTTCCTCTTTCACTTTCATCAGGAAGCTCTTTAGTTCCTCTTCACTTTCTGCCATAAGGGTGGTGTCATCTGCATATCTGAGGTTATTGATATTTCTCCCAGCAATCTTGATTCCAGCTTGTGCTTCTTCCAGCCCAGCATTTCTCATGATGTTCTCTGCATAGAAGTTAAATAAGCAGGGTGACAATATACAGCCTTGATGTACTCCTTTTCCTGTTTGCAACCAATCTGTTGTTCCATGTCCAGTTCTAACTGTTGCTTCCTAACCTGCATATAGGTTTCTCAAGAGGCAGGTCAGGTGGTCTGGTATTCCCATCTCTTTCAGAATTTTCCACAGTTTCTTGTGATCCACACAGTCAAAGGCTCTGGCATAGTCAATAAAGCAGAAGTAGATGTTTTCTGTAACTCTCTTGCTTTTTCCATGATCCAGCGGATGTTGACAATTTAATCTCTGGTTCCTCTGCCTTTTCTAAAACCAGCTTGAACATCAGGAAGTTCACGGTTCACGTATTGCTGAAGCCTGGTTTGGGAGAATTTTGAGCATTACTTTACTAGCATGTGAGATGAGTAGGGAAATGCAAATAAAAACAATGTGATGTCACCTTACGCCCATCAGCATGGCTACTACCGAAAAATAAAACCAGAAAAGATCAAGGGATGATAAAAGTGATCACTGTTGGTGAAAATGAAAAGGATTGCAACTGCTTTGGAAAATACCATGGTGAGTCCTTTAAAAATGTTTAAAATAGAATTAACATATGATCCAGTAAGACTGCTTCTAGGTGTATATCTGAAAGAAATGAAAACAGGAGCTGAAAAAGATATCTGTACACCATGTTCAGCATTGTTTGTGGTAACTAAAAAGCAATATTATGTGGTGTATTCATATTTCTATATCATCTATCTCCAGAACTGTTATCATCTTACAAATCTGAAACGCTATACCCATTAGTTAAAAGTGTTCACTGATGGAGAAATAAACAATATGTCACATAGACATACCATGAAATGTTATTCAGCCTTAAAAAGGAGGGAAAATATGGTGCACCCTATAACACAGATAAAACTTGAGGGCATTATGCTGCATAAAATGAATCAGTCCAAAAAAAAAAAAAGAAGATAAATACTGTTTGATTCACTTATTTGAGTTATCTGGAGTAGTCAGATTCATATAAAAAGAGTAGAATGGTTGAGAGCCTAGGGCCAGGGAAGGTGGGAAATAAGGATTGGTTGTTTAACGGGTTTAGAATTTCAGATTCCTAAGATGAAAATAGTTCTGGAGATAGATTATATAGCAATATGAATACACCTCATAATACTGAACTGCTAAAAATGGGAAAGATGCTAAGTGGTGTTATGTGTATTTCATCATGATTTTAAAAATGTAAAAGCAGAGAATAAAGTGAAAACAACACCACAGAAAAGAACAGGATATTAGCAGTATATTTCTTTCAATAGTTTGAATTGATTTCCTTTGGATTATTAATAAAGAATTGATGTAAATAAAAGCCACGAAGAAAAAACAATAAAATGGTCAAATGTCTTCAAAATACACTTCACCAAAATGGGTATAGGAATGCCCAATAAGCACTTAAAAAGGGGCTCAGCATAATCAGTCAGCAGCAAAATGCAAATTAAATCCAAAACGGGATACTATTTCACACCTACTAGAATGCTGGCAGGGATGTGGAGCAAATTTTATTTTACTCACACTGTTTTAAGGCCTACTCAGAGAAATAGCATACTGTTCTTAGCTCTAAGTTTGGAAGATGGAAATTTAATCTGATGGAAATCTTTCATCAGATTAAAGCAAGGACTCACATCAGTTTTCCACCTTCACTCTGGCAGTATGCCCAAGGCTAAACTGATATGATTCTCATCTCAAGCCCAGCAGCTTTGATAATTAACTGTTCTGCACAATTGTCTGGGTAACCCAGCAGCCATCCTTTCTATTGGCCTTTCTCTGCTGTATCACCCTGAGGTACCTTCATGAAGAATGAGGAAGCTTTATTTGGTCATAGTTCTGGATCACCCTCATCAAGGCAGGTTGCGAAGGGCAGTCATCGGTTTTCTCATAGTCTTAGAGTCTAGTATGATTTTCCATTTTACAAATAGGAATAATGCAGGCTGTATGAATTTGACCATGTCATGGATTTGGATGTGTTGCCCTGAATTCAGCTAGGTACAGGTAGTGCATGAGAAGTACTTTTCTGCATGCCAGATAAGGACCAAACACATTTCATCTGGTTCATAGCAAGGTGGGCATTTTTAGTGACTATCAGAGAAGTTTAAATGCTTTCACTGAGTTCACAGAGTTCTGTGTGATTCCCTGACCATAGTGTGTGTGTGTGAATCTAAGACTCATTGTTTAGTACAGTTATCTATTAATATAATTGATTAGAAAAAAAGAACCCAGAGCCTGGGGACAAGTAGGAGGCTGGAGAAGACAGCAAGGAAAGGGTGGTTGACAAGTAACCATATGGATCTTTGGAAGGAAGCAAGAGATTTCTCCCTGTATCGCTTGCATAATTGTTTCACTGAACTGTTATCATTATGGTAAAGACCCATCATTTGCGCTTAGGTAAATCACCACAAACCTAAAACCATGTGTATGAACACAAATATTCTACTAATCATGAGAGTTAGAATAAAAAGATTTGAATCAAACTTTGCCAGCTTGCTTGGGGGTTTCTGAGAATATCATCATAGAACAAGTAGCATGTGGATATTTAAAACCCATTTTTCTTGGACTTTTCACTGAGAAGCAAAAGAGAAACCTTTCTATATAGGTAAGTGACATTGTTACATTTTAGCAGGATAACTTTTGTGGCATCGAAGGTGAAATGTGAGGGGAAAATTCAAAGAGAGCAAAATTCCTTGAGAAACTAGCATCTACTCTCTCTCCAGTGAACCTCACATATATTCTATTTATACAGAATGATAAACCTTTCTCTAAACATGCAAAAAAAAACCACAATCTGTCTTTCTGCTCAACAATATCAGAACATAATGATGGAGAGGATCTGGGGGAAGTGAGGGAGACTTAATCCACACCTTTAATTTTTTGAGACTTTATTGAATTAAAATATACATGCACAGTATTTACCCTCCGAGAGTGTACAACACAGTAGCCTTTTGTTTCACAATGTTTCCCAGCCATTGCCACTATATATCAAAATATTTTCATCACACCAGTAAGAAACCTCCTACCCACTGGCGGGCACTCAGTGCTTATCGTTCCCTCTAGCCTGTGGAAATCATTCATCTACATTCTGTCACTATGGATCTGCTTATTTTAGATATTTCAGATAAATTGAATGAAGAAATGCATTCCCTTTTGTGTCTGGTTTCTTTCACTTAAATGCTATTTTCAAAGTTTATCCATGGCTGAATAATATTTTGTTGCATGACTATATATACTTAACTTATTCGTCAGTTGACAGACATTTACATTGTTTGCAATTATCGGCTCTTATCCGATGCTATGAACATTTGCCTATAAGTTGTTATGTGGATAACTTATCTTGGGGGAATATATTTTGTATTTTCAGGTCTCTCGAGTTTATATCTGAACTGGATGTTCTGGGTCCTGTGGTATCTCTCTATATATCTTTTTTGAAAAACTGTCAAATTGTTTTTCTGAAGGACGATGCAATTTTAGATTACCATCAGTGATGCAGGAGGGTTCTAAAATCTTCACATACTTACCATCACTTAAAATTGTCTCTTTTTACTACATACAAGCTAATGGATATGAAGTAATTCTCCACTGTAGCTTTGATTTGTTTTCCCCTAAATAATTTCAAGTGGTTATTTGACATTTGTGTATCTTCATTGGAGAATTCAAATACTTTGTCTATTTTTAAAAAATGATCAAGGTAAAATCACATGGCATTAATTTAGCCATTTTGAAATGAATAATTTAATGATTTTAGTACATTCACAATATTGTATGACCACCGCTTCTATCTAGTTCTGAAAATTTCAAAGCATTTTCATCACTCCCAAAGCAATGCTCACACCCATAAAGCAGTTATCCCATTTCTCCATTAATACAGTTCCTTGGAACTATCAATCTATTCTCTGGGTCTATGGATTTACCTATTAAGAATACTTAAGATAAATAGAATTATACAAGATATTACCTCTTGAGTTTCACTTCTTTCACTTAGCATATTTCCCCTCAACATTCATCCAAGTTGTACCACATTATCAATATTTGATTTTTGTATTCTTCTTCTTCTTAGGAGAAACAACTTTCAGTATTTCACCAGTAAGTATGATGTTAACTTTGAATTAGCCTTTGTTATTTTTAGGGAGTTTTCTAGTTTTAACCATGGAAGGGTGTTGTGTTTTGTCAAACACTTTTTTTTTTCCTGTCATTTGAGATGATTCTGTGCTTTTCCCTTCTTTGTTCTATTTATGTGGTATATGACATTCGTTGACTTTCTCATGCTGAACCGCTCTTACATTCCTGGGGTAAATTTCATCTGGTCATTGTATATACTCTTTTCTCCAACTCTTTTGTTGGATTTGGTTTGGCAATATTTTGTTAAAGATTTTTTTTTTAATCTGTATTCGTAATGGATATTGGTCTTCATTGGTTTTCTTTTTTGGCTTTTATTGACTTTGTTTTTGTTGTGCTGGTGTGCATGCTTAGTTTCTTCAGTCTTGTCTGACTCTTTGCAGCCCTATAGACTACAGTACACTGGGCTCTGCTATCCATGGGATTCTCCAGACAAGGATATTCGAGTGGGTTGCCAGGCCCTCCTCCAGAGGATCTTCCTGACCCAGGGATTAAACCCACATTTCCTGAATCTCTTGCATTACAGGTGGATTCTTTACCACTGAGCCACCAGTGAAGCACTTGTTTTTAGAGTGATATTTGCCTTACAGAATATGTCGGAAGTATTCCCTCTGCTTCTGTTTTGTGGAAGACTTTGGGAAGAATTGCTAATCAGTCTTCTTTAAATATTTGGTAAGATATACCACTGAAAGGATCTAACCCTGAACTTATCTTTGTAGAAACATTTTGATTACTCATTCAATCACTGTAATATTAATACTTTGTAATAAGTCTGTTCAGACATTCTATTTCTTCTTGAGTCAATTTTAGTAACTTGTATTTTTATGAATTTCCCCATTACATCTAGATAATCTAATTTGTTAATGCATAATTGTTAATAACATTCTTTTATAAACTGAATGAATATTACAGATGCTAAGGTCAGCTCAAAAAGGATTTCAGAAACCTCATAGTATAGCCTGAATTAAGGAGGAGTTTATAGAATGAATGATTTAATTGTCTAATATCTTTCTTAGCTTTGCTGAATAGCTCAGGGCAAATGCTATTTCCTTTTCTATAAGAAACTGCATCTATTTTTATCTCTGTATTAAGCTAGGCTTTCAGTGTATTGAACTGTGCTTCTGAAGAGTATCTGGGTCACAATTATTGCAGGCCAACTCACAATTGCTTTTATTCCATTACAATTTACTTGTAATTCCCTATGTCTCTAGAGATATTTTCTCTAAGATTCAATCATTTGAACTGCATTCTGATGTTTTGTAAAAATACATTCAAAGATATTGTGTACTCTGTTTCTCCTAGTCTTTGTCTCAAGGACTCATAGAATATGTGTTACAACTTACAAATAGCTGAAAATAAGAAAAGCAAAAAGCAAAGGAGAAAAGGAAAGATATAAGCATCTGAATGCAGAGTTCCAAAGAATAACAAGGAGAGATAAGAAACCCTACCTCAGCGATCAATGCAAAGAAATAGAGGAAAAGAACAGAATGGGAATGACTAGAGATCTCTTCAAGAAAATCAGAGATACCAAGGGAACATTTCATGCAAAGATGGGCTCGATAAAGGACAGAAATGGTATGGACCTAAGAGAAGCAGAAGATATTAGGAAGAGATGGTAAGAATACACAGAAGAACTGTACAAAAAAAGAGCTTCATGACCCACATAATCAGGATGGTGTGATCATTCACCTAGAGCCAGACATCCTGGAATGTGAAGTCAAGTGGGTCTTAGAAAGCATCACTATGAACAAAGCTAGTGGAGGTGATGGAATTCCAGTTGAGCTATTTCAAATCCTGAAAGATGATGCTGTGAAAGTGCTGCACTCAGTATGCCAGCAAATTTGGAAAACTCAGCAGTGGCCACAGGACTGGAAAAGGTCAGTTTTCATTCCAAAGCCAAAGAAAGGCAATGTCAAAGAATGCTAAAACTACTGCACAATTGCACTCATCTCACATGCTAGTAAAGTAATGCTCAAAATTCTCCAAGCCAGGCTTCGACAATACGTGAACTGTGAACTTCCAGATGTTCAAGCTGGTTTTCGAAAAGGCAGAGGAACCAGAGATCAAATTGCCAACATCCACTGGATCATTGAAAAAGCAAGAGAGTTCCAGAAAAACATCTATTTCTGCTTTATTGACTATGCCAAAGCCTTTGACTGTGTGGATCACAAGAAACTGTGGAAAATTCTGAAAGAGATGGGAATACCAGACCACCTGACCTGCCTCTTGAGAAACCTATATGCAGATTAGAAAGCAACAGTTAGAATTGGACATGGAACAACAGACTGGTTCCAAATAGGAAAAGGAGTACATCAAAGCTGTATATTGTCACCTTGCTTATTTAGCTTCTATGCAGAGTACATCATGAGAAACTTCCTTTTAGTTCCAACAAAATAATAATTGTATCCAAAAAAAAAGTGAACTTCTTTCCCTTTCAGTAAATTTAAACAACATATTATCCTTTTTGCTTATAACGCTATGAAATTGAGGGTCAAATTAATTGCCCAATAACTGAAATCTGTTCCACCCAAATGCCCAGACACAACTGCTCTAAGATTTAATAAACATATTCTCTATTTTATCATGAAATATATAATCTTCTGTGTGTGCATGCGTGTTTAGTTGTTCAGTCATGTCCAACTCTTTGTGACCCTCTGAACTGTAGCCTGCCAAGCTCTTCTGTCTATGGGATTTTACAGGCAAGAATCCTTGAGTGAGTTGGCATTTCCTCCTCCAGGGGATCTTCTTGACCCAGGGATTGAATCTGTGTCTCCTCTGTCTCCTGAACTGGCAGGCAGATTCTTTAACACTGAGCCACCTGGGAAGTCCCTTATAACCTTCCAGAAATAGGTAAATATAAACATTGCAAAAAATTGAAGAAACAATCCAGCCTATTTTCATCATATTACAGTTTGGGAAATACATACAGAAAGACTTGGTTCACTCAAGTTTAAGCTTGAGTTACTTACCATATTTTTATAACATTTACACTCTACCTTGCTTTATGAAATAGAAACATGATGCTAGGAATTTATATAGATGCATGGAAGAAAAAAAAAACTATCATTTATCAAATAATAGATAGGTGCTAGGTCCCTTACAATAAGCATCTTTTATTCTTCATTACAAAAATGCATAAGATAGATTACCAAATTCTAGTGGGTGTATATCTTGAAAAAATTCAAAAAGCTGATTGGCTTGAATCATAATTTGAGACTAGGCTTGTACATATTTAAATTTTAACTCCTTTTCTGATTTTGTTCAGTGACATACAATAAAAACACAATGCAAAATATGGTCATCTAACCAACCCCCCATTTCTTGCCTCCAATGGCAACCCACTCCAGTACTCTTGCCTGGAGAAACCCATGGACGGAGGAGCCTGGTGGGCTGCAGTCCATGGGGTCGCTAAGAGTCGGACATGACTGAGCAACTTCACTTTGACTTTTCACTTTCATACATTGGAGAAGGAAATGGCAACCTACTCCAGTATACTTGCCTGGAGAATCCTGTGGACAGAGGAGCCTAGTGGGCTGCTGTCCATGGGGTCGCACAGAGTTGGACACGACTGAAGTGATTTAGCATGCATGCATTCAATGCGTTATCCATATAGCAGAGTAACTTTGAAAGAACATATTAGAGCCACAACTCTCCCAAGCTTTGTATCTTTCAGCTGCTTCACAGGGCATACTCCAGATTGCTCTGGATCATGTACCATTGATTCCCTTCTTCATTCATGAACTTTCAGCTACAACTTTAGACACGTCAAACTCTGCCTTGCGCCAGGCACTTCTCACTTGCTGTGCCTGAAATGTTCTTCCTTTGGCTTTGCTCCTGGCTGCATTTTTGAGTCCTCTGTAATCAGTTTCCATCACCTTCGATTAAAGAAAACATCCCCAAATAACTTGTTTAAGTATTCTTATACTTTTCTGTCTCCTGGGACCCTGCTTACATCTTTTTAAACATCTATTATTGCTTACAATTATTTTCCTTGCTTTTTTTTAAATTGAAGTATAGTTATTTACAATGTCGCATTAGTTTCTGGTGTACTACAAAGTGATCAGTTTTATATATAAATGTACCCATAGTACCACTCCAGTACTCTTGCCTGGAAAATCCCAGGGATGGTGGAGCCTGGTGGGCTGCCATCTATGGAGTTGCACAGAGTCAGACATGACTGAAGCGACTTAGCAGCAGCAGCAGTAGCAATACTCCATTATATATACATATGTGTGTGTATATATATATGTATATATATATGTATATCTTCTTATCCATCCATTGATAGACATTTAGATTGTATCATGTCTATTGTTCTCACTACTTTCTTTGTGCAGTGTCTATGCTTGTGATTAGAATATAAGTTGCACAAGAAAATATCTGACCTCATTTCATGGCTATACTACCTATAAGAATAGAGCCTGCACTTAGGGACCCATTAAATGGTTGCATCACGAATAATAAATTGTTGACTGATACTATCAAACCAGCGAATAGAAACATCTAAAATAGGGACTAGTCCAAGGAGGGAGCAGTGTGATATACCATAGTAATTACTGGAGACTTTTTCTTATTTGCTTCCCTAGGGACTCAGACGATAAAGAATCCATCTGCAATGTAAGAGACCTGAATTCAATTCCTGGGTTGGAAAGATCCGCTGGAGGAGGACATGGTAACCCACTCCAGTATTCTTGCCTGGAGAATCCCCATGAACAGAGGAGCCTGGTGGGCAACTGTTCATGGGGTTGCAAAGGGTCAGACACAACTGAGCAATTAGCTCTTGGTATGTTCTGACTTTTTTAAATTACCAAACAGAGAGATTATCTCCTTTCTACATTTTATTAAAAATTTTTCAGTTTCTTGAGATAGAATTGACAAAAATTATACACATTTAAATGGCAATTGTAGCCATGAAATTAAAAGATGCTTACTCCTTGGAAGAAAAGTGACCAGCCTAGATAGCATATTCAAAAGCAGAGACATTACTTTGTCAACTAAGGTCTGCCTAGTCAAGGCTATGGTTTTTCCAGTAGTCATCTATGGATGTGAGAGTTGGACTGTGAAGAAGGCTGAGCACCGAAGAATTGATGCTTTTGAACTGTGGTGTTGGAGAAGACTCTTGAGAGTCCCTTGGACTGCAAGGAGATCCAATCAGTCCATTCTGAAGGAGATCAACCCTGGGATTTCTTTGGAAGGAATGATGCTAAAGCTGAAACTCCAGTACTTTGGCCACCTCATGCGAAGAGTTGACTCATTGGAAAAGACTCTGATGCTGGGAGGGATTGGGGGCAGGAGAAGAAGGGGACAACCGAGGATGAGATGGCTGGATGGCATCACTGACTCGATGGACATGAGTCTGAGTGAACTCCGGGAGTTGGTGATGGACAGGGAGGCCTGGCGTGCTGCGATTCATGGGGTCGCAAAGAGTCGGACACGACTGAGCGGCTGAACTGAATTGAACTGAAAGTATGTAATATGTTGTTTTGATGTAAGTATACCTTGTATACTAATGACAACAAAGAAGCTAATTAATATATTAATCATGTGTGGTGAGAACAATCAAGATCTGCTATCTTAGCAATCACCATATATACAATGTATTATCAACTGTAGTTACCATGCTGTATGCTAGCTCTCTAGAGCAAACTCATTTAATAATTAAAAGTGTGTATCCTTTTTGACCAACATCTGCTACTCCCACCTCCCTCCTAGCCCCTGGCAACCACCATTCTACTCTGTTACTCTAAGTTTGACTTTTTTTTTTAGATTTTACATGTAACTGATATGCGATATTTGTCTTTCTGTGCCTTTCTGATTCAATTACACATATTCTCAAATTTACCTCATATAATAAAACACGCCTACTATCACACATTGAATTTTTTAATGAAATAATATGTTCTATGCAATGTTGTTTTTGTTGTTTAGTCGCTCAATCACGTCTGACACTTTGCAACCCCGTGGAATGATGGATGGTAACCCACCAGGCTCCTCTGTCCATGAGATTTTTCAGGCAAGAATATTGGAGTGGGTGGCCATTCCCTTCTCAAGGTGATCTTCTTCACGCTGGGATAGAACCTGCATATCCTGCATTGGCAGGCAGATTCTCTGCCACTCAGCCACTTGGGAGCCTCACAGTGTGTACTGGTGGGGGGGGGGCGGGTAACAGTGGTAAAGATCTCTAGAGAAACAAGCCAATAGGAGATATGTATCTATATGTGCATGTGTGTGTATACATGTACAGAGAGAGAAGGAGCAAGACAGAGTGAAAGAGAGAGAGAGACAAAATATATTTAAGAAACTGGCTCATGCCATTGTGGATCCTGAGTTCAGATCTGCTGAGCAGGGCAACAGGCTGGAGACCCAGAGAACAGCTAACACTGAAGTTGGAGTCTGATGGGTGGAATCCCCTTTCTTCCATGACATCAGTTCAGTTCAATTCAGTTCAGTCACTCAGTCGTGTCCGGCTCTTTGTGACCCCATGAATTGCAGCACGCCACGCCTTCCTGTCCATCACCAACCCCAAGAGTTCACTCAAACTCATATCCACAGAGTCGGTGATGCCATCCAGCCATCTCATCCTCTGTCGTCCCCTTCTCCTCCTGCCCCCAATCCCTCCTAGCATCAGAGTCTTTTCAAGTGAATGAACTCTTCCCATGAGGTGGCCAAAGTACTGGAGTTTCAGCTTCACCATAAGTCCTTCCAGTGAACACCCAGAACCAATCTCCTTTAGAATGGACTAGTTGTATCTCCTTGCAGTCCATGGGACTCTCAAGAGTCTTCTCCAACACCACAGTTCAAAAGCATCAAGTTTTCAGTACTCAGCTTTCTTCACAGTCCAACTCTCACAGCCATACATGACTACTGGAAAAACCATAGCCTTGACTAGATGGACCTTAGTCGGCAAAGTAATGTCTCTGCTTTTGAATATGCAATCTAGGTTGTCATAACTTTCCTTCCAAGGAGTAAGCGTCTTTTAGTTTCATGTCTCCTATCACCATCTTCAGTGACTTTGGAGCCCCCCAAAATAAAGTCTGCCACTGTTTCCACTGTTTCCCCATCTATTTCCCATGAAGTGATGGGACCAGATGCCATGATCTCTGTTTTCTGAATTTTGAGCTTTTTTTCACCCTTGACATGGATTTATTATTCAACTGAAAAGTTTGAAATTAAGTGAATTGATCAAGTAAGAAATTTCTTAAAAATATGACAGATTAACAAAATTTTACTTAGAATTTTCACAGATGCATCAATTTGCCTTTACTTAGAATTCTAACATTTACAGCAGATGCTAAGTATTTGTTTTTTGTGTTTTTTTTGTTTGTTTGTTTGTTTTACTTTACAATACTACATTGGTTTTGCCATACATTGACATGAATCCACCATAGGTGTACATGAGTTCCCAACCCTGAACCCCCCTCCCACCACCCTCCACATATCATCTCTCTGGGTGTCCCCAGTGCATCTCTTTCACTTTCATCAAGAGGCTTTTTAGCTCCTCTTCACTTTCTGCCTTAAGGGTGGTGTCATCTGCATACCTGAGGTTATTGATATTTCTCCCAGAAATCTTGATTCCAGCTTGTGCTTCTTCCAGTCCAGCGTTTCTCATGATGTACTCTGCATAGAAGTTAAATAAGCAGGGTGACAATATGCAGCCTTGACACACTCCTTTTCCTATTTGCAACCAGTCTGTTGTTCCATGTCCAGTTCTAACTGTTGCTTCCTGTTCTGCATGTAGGTTTCTCAAGACACAGGTCAGGTGGTCTGGTATTCCCATCTCTTTCAGAATTTTCTACACTTTCTTGTGATCCACATAGTCAAAGACCTTGGCATGGTCAATAAAACAGAAATAGATGTTTTTCTGGAACTCTCTTACTGTTTCCATGATCCAGCAGATGTTAGCAATTTGATCTCTGGTTACTCTGCCTTTTCTAAAACCAGCTTGAACATCTGGAATTTCAAGGTTCACATATTGCTGAAGCCTGGCTTGGAGAATTTTGAGCACTACTTTACTAGCGGGTGAGAAGAGTACAATTGTGAAGTAGTTTGAGCATTCTTTGGTATTGCCTTTCTTTGGGTTTGGAATGAAAACTGACCTTTTCCAGTCCTGTGGCCACTACTGAGTTTCCCAGATTTGCTGGCATATTGAGTGCAGCACTTTCACAGCATCATCTTTCAGGATTTGAAACAGCTCAACTGGAATTCCATCATCTCCACTAGCTATTCCAGGATGTGTGGCTCTAAGTGAGTGATCACACCATCGTGATTAACTTGGTCATGAAGATCTTTTTTGTACAGTTTTTCTTTGTATTCTTGCCACCTCTTCTTAATATCTTCTGCTTTTGTTAGGTCCTCACCATTTCTATCCTTTATTGAGCCCATCTTTGCATGAAGTGTTCCCTTGGTTTCTCTAATTTTCTTGAAGAGATCTCTAGTCTTTCCCATTCTGTTGTTTTCCTCTATTTCTTTGCATTGATCGCTGAAGAAGGCTTTCTTATCTCTTCTTTGGAACTCTGCATTCAGATGCTTATATCTTTACTTTTCTTCTTTGCTTTTTGCTTCTCTTCTTTTCACAGCTATTTGTAAGGCCTCCTCAGACAGCTGTTTTGATTTTTTGCATTTCTTTTCAATGGGGATGATATTGATCCCTGTCTCCTGTACAATGTCACAAACCTCTGTCAATAGTTCATCAGACACTCTATCTATCAGATCTAGGCCCTTAAATCTATTTCTCACTTATACTGTATAATCATAAGGGATTTGATTTAGGTCATACATGAATGGTCTGGTGGTTTTCCCTACTTTCTTCAATTTAAGTCTGAATTTGGTAATAAGGAGTTCATGATCTGAGCCACAGTCAGCTCCCAGACTTATTTTTGCTGACTGTATAGAGCTTCTCCATCTTTGGCTGCAAAGAATATAATCAATCTGATTTTGGGGTTGACCATCTGGTGATGTCCATGTGTAGCATCTTCTCTTGTGTTGTTGGAAGAGGGTGCTTGCTATGATCAGTGCATTTTCTTCGCAAAACTCTATTAGTCTTTGCCCTGCTTCATTCCATATTCCAAGGCCAAATTTGCCTGTTATTCCAGGTGCTTCTTGACTTCCTACTTTTGCATTCTAGTCCCCTGTAATGAAAAGGACATCTTTCGGGTGTGTTAGTTCTAAAAGTTTTTGTAGGTCTTCATAGAACCGTTCAACATCAACTTCTTCAGCATTACTGGTTGGGGCATAGACTTGGATTACTGTGATATTGAATGGTTTTCCTTGGAAACAAACAGAGATCATTCTGTCATTTTTGAGATTGCATCCAAGTACTGCATTTTGGAGTCTTTTGTTGATCATGATGGCTACTCCATTCCTTCTAAGGCATTCCTGCCCACAGTAGTAGATATAACGGTCATGTGAGTTAAATTCACCCATTCCAGTCCATTTTAGTTTGCTGATTCTAGAATGTCAACGTTCACTCTTGCCATCTCCTGTTTGACCACTTCAAATTTGCCTTGATTCATGGACCTGACATTCCAGGTTCCTATGCAATATTGCTCTTTACAGCATCAGACCTTGCTTCTCACATCCACAGCTGGGTATTGTTTTTGCTTTGGCTCCATCCCTTCATTCTTTTGGAGTTATTTCTCCACTGATCTCCAGTAGCATATTGGGCACCTACTGACCTGGGAGTTCCTCTTGTAGTATCCTATCATTTTACCTTTTCATACTGTTCATGGGGTTCTCAAGGCAAGAATACTGAAGTGGTTTGCCATTCCCTTCTCCAGTGGACCGCATTCTGTCAGACCTCTCCACCATGACCCACCCATCTTGGGTGGTCCCACACGGCATGGCTTAGTTTCATTGAGTTAGACAAGGCTGTGGTCCATGTGATTAGATTGACTAGTTTTCTGTGATTATGGTTTCAGTGTGTCTGCCCTCTGATGCCCTCTCGTAATACCTACCGTCTTACTTGGGTTTCTCTTACCTTTGGATGTGGGGTGTCTCTTCATGGCTGGTCCAGCAAAGCACAGCCACTGCTCCTTACCTTGGATGAGGGGTATCTCCTCACTGCTGCCCCTCCCGACCTTGAACGTGCAGTAGCTCTTTTTGACTCTCCTGCACCTTCACAGCCACCACTCCTTCAACGTGGGGTTGCTCCTTTCAGCCGCTGCTCCGTGACATCAGTCTTTTATTATTCAGGCCTTCAACTGATTAGATGAGACCCATCCTTATGATAAAAATAATTTGATTTACTGAAATCTACAATTTCAATGTTGAGGCTCATCAAAAAATATCTTTACAGAAACATCTAGAATAATATTTGAGCAAGTGTCTGAATACTGTGGTCTTGCTAATTTGGCAATTAAAATTAACCATCACAGCAATGAAAGCATGAATGATAAATTAGAGCCATTTTCTCATCCTTCCTCTCAACTTCTCCAGAGACTGATAAGAACTCAGTTCTTTAGAGACTCTCAGATATTGAATATTAATAAAGAAAGAAGGTTATGAGAGAAGTTAGTGAATCAAGTCTTAGTTAGTTGTTAATGTAATGTTAGACTCTGCCTCTACCATGTCTCTACCGGTTACTACCATTGCTTTTAGGTAAATTAGGTGTGGGCAGAACAAACACAGCACCATTCATTTGAGGGGCATATGGTGATGTCTAATAGGTGAAAAAACTTCAATTTACTTTTTATTATAAAAGACAGAGTTGGGGAGAGGATTATCATGAAAGTGCGCACCAATAGATAATTTCTTTCATTATGCTTTCACAGTATATTGTAAGAATTGTCTTAAGAGACTGGTTTAGCTATTTTCAATCCTAATTAATATTTCTTAGCTCTTATTCATGGCGGAAAATTCTTAAAGAGATGGGAATACCAGACTACCTGACCTGCTTCTTGAAAACCCTGTATGCAGGTCAGGAAGCAACAATTAGAACTAGACATGGAACAACAGACTGGCTCCAAATAGGAAAAGGAGAACATCAAGGTAGTATATTGTCACCCTGCTTGTTTAATTTATATGCAGAGTACATCACGAGAAACGCTGGGCTGGAGGAAGCACAAGTTGGAATCAAGATTTCTGGGAGAAATAGCTATGGTTTTTCCAGTAGTCATTTATGGATGTGAGAGTTGGACTATAAAGAAAGCTGAGAGTTGAAGAATTGATGCTTTTGAACTGTGGTGTTGGAGAAGACTCTTGAGAGTCCCTTGGACTGAAAGGAGATCCAACCAGCCCAATCCTAAAGGAAATCAGCCCTGGGTGTTTATTGAAAGGACTGATGCTGAAACTCCAATACTTTGGCCACCTGATGAGAAGAGCTGACTCATTGGAAAAGACTCTGATGCTGGGAAAAATTGGGTGTAGGATGAGAAGGGGACAACAGAGGATGAGATGGTTGGATGGCATCGCTGACTCAATAGACATGGGTTTCAATGGACCCCACAGGGAGGCCTGGCATGCTATGCTTCATGGGGTTGCAGAGTCAGACACAACTGAGTGACTGAATTGAACTGAACTGATTCACTAAGATACTAATAATTCATTAGACTTGCTAAATTAAATGTTATTATTTTAAAAAAAGGAAACTTGGGACAGGTTGTCATCAGTTCTTAGGCCAAGAGGAGAAATATTACTTCTAAGTGTAGCCAAGGTGAGTCAATGTTCATGAGGAAGTTGAAGGTAAATCAAGCCCAGGATAAACAAGTGGTAGGGGGCCCAAGGAAAGAATTTTGATGAGTATCACACCTCCTCTTGATGGATGGAAACCTCGTCTAATGTAGCATCAGAAAACTCCCACACTGATGTATCCTACAGTGAACTGAAAGTAAGCCTTTTCTTACAGAATTAAAATTGATAAAACATATTTTGTTCGATCCACTGAACACATAAGAAAACATTGTTAAAGCAATATTACTACCAGGCTGTGCAAGTACATTGCCTTTTAGTTCAAAACAGGTTTCAAATTTTATTGCTTTTCCATTTGCATCCTTGGAGAAGTGGAACCCTGTGGAATACACATTTGATGATTCAATACCAAATAAACATTCCTGAAAATACATTCGATTAGAACTTGTAAACAACGTTGAAAATAAAACCAACTCAGGCCAGTAACGTTGGTATATCCTGAATATGTTTCATCATTTGGTATACAGTAATAAAAGAACAGAAACTAGATAAACACTTTAGGCAATAAGTGTTAGCAAATATATCCAGAAGCAAAAATGAAATTAATGCTTTCACAGAATTCAAAGCATAGAATCCAGGATAAACAAGAGAGATTGGCAATGATTCTGCTGATGGACAAGATCTTGTTGTGTCAAGGCTGTTAAATAGAATCACCTGGAAAAGGACAGAACTCCAGCCCAAAGGTTCAGAATGTTTTCTCTATATTGGCCTTTTACTGCCTGGGAATGACCATTGGCCCCTTCCCTTCTCAAATAATGCTAGAATTGTGTAAATCCTCTGGATAGTAAGGTTACATTAAAGACAAAGGTATATTACACATAACTTTTAGCAGTGGCCACAGGACTGGAAAAGGTTACTTTTCATTCAAATCCCAAGGAAGGGCAATGCCAAAGATTTCACAAACTACCAGAGCATTGAGCTCATTTCACATGCTAGTAAGTTTGTGCTCAAAATCCTTCAAGCTAGACTTCAACAGTATATGAATTGAGAACTTCCAGACGTATAAGTTGGGTTTAGAAAAGGCAGAGGAAACACAGATCAAGTTGCCAACATTCCTTGGGTCATAGAAAAAGCAAGGGGATTCCAGAAAAACATTTACTTCTGATTGTTTGACTATGCTAGAGCCTTTGACTGTGTGGATCACAGAAAACAGTGGAAAATTCTTAAAGAGATGAAAATACCAGACCACCTTTTCTGCCTCCTGAGAAATCTGTATGTGGGTCTAGAAACAACAGTTCGAACTTTACATGGAACAACATCAGTTCAATTCAGTTGTTCAGTCACTCAGTTGTGTCCGACTCTTTGTGACCCCATGGAATGAAGCACACCAGGCTTCCATGTCTATCACCAACTCCCAGAGTTTGCTCAAACTCATGTCCATTGAGTCTGTGATGCCATCCAACCATCTGGTCCGCTGTCATTCCCTTCTCCTCCTGCCTTCAGTCTTGCCCAGAATCAGGGTCTTTTCCAATGAGTTGGCTTCTTGCATCAGGTAGTCAAAGTATTGCAGTTTCAGCTTCAGCATCAGTCCTTCCAGTGAGTATTCAAGACTGATGTATTTTAGGATTTGACTGGTTTGATCTCTTTGCAGTCCTACGCTGTCTACGTTGGTCTTCCAAAGAGCAAGCTTCAAAAGATGCTTTTATGGCTGCAGTAACCATCTGCAGTGATTTTGGAGCCCAAGAAAATAAAGTCTCTCACTGTTTTCATTGTTTCCCCATCTATTTGCCATGAAATGGTCATGTACGGATGTGAGAGTTGAACTGTGAAGAAAGCTGAGAGCTGAAGAATTGATGCTTTTGAACTGTGGTGTTGGAGAAGACTCTTGAGAGTCCTTTGGACTGCAAGGAGATCCAACCAGTCCATCCTAAAGGAAATCAGTCCTGGGTGTTCATTGGAAGGACTGATGCTGAAGCTGAAACTCAAATACTTTGGCCACCTCATGTGAAGAGTTGACTCATTGGAAAATACCCTGATGCTGGGAGGGGTTGGGGGCAGGAGGAGAAGCGGACGACAGAGGATGAGATGGCTGGATGGCATCACCGACTTGATGGATGTGAGTTTGAGTGAACTCCGGGAGTTGCTGATGGACAGGGAGGCCTGGCATGCTGAGATTCATGGAGTCACAGTCAGACACGACTGAGCGACTGAACTGAAATGAACTGAACTGAACTGGTAGGACTGGATGCCATGATCTTTGCTATTGGAATCAGTTTCATCACTCTCCCTCCTCTTTCACTTTCATCAAGAGGCTGTTTAATTCCTCTTTAGTTTCTCCCATAAGGGTGGAGTCATCTGCATATCTGCGGTTATTCATATTTCTCCCGGCAGTCTTGACTCCAGCTTGTGCTTCATCATCCGGTATGGATTTTCACATGATGTACTCTGCGTATAGGTTAAATAAGCAGGGTGACAAGATGCATCCTTGACATACTCCTTTCCCAATTTGGAACCAGTCTGTTGTTTCATGTCCAGTTCTGTTTCTTCTTGACCTACATACAGATTTCTCAGGAGGCAGATAAGGTGGTCTGCTGTTCTCATCTCATTAAGAATTTCTCACACTTTTTTGTGACCGCACAGTCAAAGCCTTTGGCATAGTCAGTAAAGCAGAAGTAGATGTTTTTCTTTAACTCTCTTGCTTTTTCTATAATCCAGTGAATGTTGACAATTTGATCTCTGGTTCCTCTGAATTTTCTAAATCCAGTTTGAACATATGGAAATTCCCAGTTCACTTACTGTTGAAGCCTCGCTTGCAAAACTTTGAGCATTACTTTGCTAGCATGTGAGATGAGTGCAACTGTGCATTCTTTGACGTTGCCTTTCTTTGGGATTGGAATGAAAACTTATAGAACAACATACTGGTTAAAAATTGGGAAAGGAGGAGCATGTCAAGGATGTATACTGTCACCTTGTTTATTTAATTTATATGCAGAGAACATCATGAGAAATGCCAGGCTGGATGAGTCACAAGCTGGAATCATGAAAGTTGGGAGAAATAACAACTTCGGATATGCAAATGTTATCATTCTAATGGCAGAAAGTGAAGAGGTACTAATGAGTCTCTTGATGAAGGTGAAAGAGAAGAGTGAAAACGCTGGATTAAAACAATATTCAGCAAACTAAGATCATGGCATCCAGTCCCGCCATTTCATGGCAAATAGATGGGGAAAAATTGGAAGCAGTGACAGACTTTATTTTCTTAGGCTCCAAAATCATTGCAGATGGTAACTGCAGCCATGACATTAAAAGATACTTGTTTCTAGGAAGGAAAGCTATGACAAACCTAGACAGCATACTAAAAAGCAAAGATACCACTTTGCCTACAAAGGTCCACATAGTCAAAACTATGCTTTTCCAGTAGTCAAGGATGGATGTGAGATTTGGACTATGAAGAAGGCTGAGCACCAAAGAATTGATGCTTTCGAACTGTGGTGCTGGGGAAAAGACTCTACAGAGTTCCTTGGACTACAGGGAGATCAAACCAGTCAGTCCTAAAGGAAATCAGCCCTGAATATTCATTGGAAGGACTGATACTGAAGCTGAAGCTCCAATACTTTAGTCACTTGATGCGAAGAGCCAACTCATTGGAAAAGATCCTGATGCTAAGAAAGATCGAAGACAATGTATTTCAGTTTAGTTCAGTTCAGTCACTCAGTTGTATCTGACTCTTCACGATCCCACAGACTGCTGCACACCAGGTTTCCTTGTCCTTCAACTGCTTCAGCTTGCTCAAACTCATGTCCACGGAATTGGTGATGCCATCCAACCATCTCATCCTCTGTCATCCCCTTCTCCTCCTGCCTTATATCTATCCCAGCATCAGGGTCTTTTCCAGTGAGTCAGTTCTTTGCATCAAGTGGCCAAAGTATTGTAATTTCAGCATCAGCATCAGTCCTTCCAATGAATATTCAAGACTGATTTCCTTTAGGATGGACCGGGTGGATCTCCTTGCAGTCCAAGGGACTCTCAAGAGTCTTCTTCAACACCACAGTTCAAAAGCATCAATTCTTCAGTGCTCAGCTTTCTTTATAGTCCAATTCTCACATCCATACATGACTACTGGAAAGACCACAGCTTTGACTAGATGGACCTTTGTCACAAAGTAATGTATCTGCTTTTTAATACACTATCTAGGTTGGTCATACCTTTTCAAAGAGCAAGTGTCTTTTAATTTCATGGCTGCAGTCACCATCTGCAGTGATTTTGGAGCTCCACCCCCCCCCCAAAAAAAAATAAAGTGTGTCACTGTTTCCATTGTTTCCCTATTTATTTGCCATGAAGTGATGGGACCAGATGCTATGATCTTAGTTTTCTAAATCTTGAGTTTTAAACCAACTTTGTCACTCTCCTCTTTCACTTTCATCAAGAGGCTCTTTAGTTCCTCTTCACTTTCTGCCGTAAGGTTGGTGTCATCTGCATATCTGAGGTTATTGATATTTCTCCTGGCAATCTTGATTCCAGCTTGTGCTTCATCCAGCCCAGCGTTTCTCATGATGTTCTCTGCATATAAGTTAAATAGACAGGGTGACCATATACAGCCTTGACATACTCCTTTCCAGATTTGGAATCACTCTGTTGTTCCATGTCCAGTTCTAGTTTCTCAGGAGGCAGGTAAGGTAGTCTGGTGTTCCTATCTCTTGAAGAATATTCCGCAATCTGTTGTAATCCACACCATCAAAGGTTTTGGCATAGTCAATAAAGCAGGAGATGTTTTTCTGGAACTCTCCTCCAAAGTGACAACAAAGGATTAGCTGGTTAGATAACATCACTGGTTCAATGCTCATGAATTTGGGCTAACTTTGGTAGATAGTGATGGTCAGGTAAGCCTGGTGTTCTAAAGTTCATGGGGTCACAAAGAGCTGGACAGAATTTAACAACTGAACACACACACACATCAAAATAGTAATGTAAAGCCAATTTGCTATTTAGATACTAGAATGTGCACTTCTTCACCAAAGTATAACAATATCGAGATATGCATACAATAAATAACTTAGTAATGGAATAATAATGAGTAAAATCCCTGTAGGAGGGCATGGCAACCCATTCCAGTACTCTTGCCTGGATAATTTCATGGACAAAGGAGCCTAGCAGGCTGCAGTCCATGGGGTCGCAAAGAGTGGAACAGGACTGAAGCGACTTAGCAAGCACGCAGTCGATGAGTATAAAAGTAATGAGATATCTTCTAAATTTATATAATATAAGCTGACCCTATCTATAAATTCTATAGCAGGGTATCTACCCTGGTTAGAGTGTGCTGCTGGGCTGTTTGGTTCATAATACAAGGGCATGCTAACTTTAAATTAGAAGATTTACTATTAAAAAAAAACAACAACTAGAAGTCCAGGTTAAGAACTCTGATACAGTAGCTGTGTGTAACCTTAACTTCAGAATCACTGAGCAAAACAAAACTAAACTAAACTAAACTGATGCTTAATGCACACTTCCAGAGAATCTAATTTTGTCAGTCTGAGTTTCAGCCCCAACAGATAGTGGGATTTTGTAGAAACACATGTGGGCCTATTCTTTGTGCTTCTGGAATAACATGCCACGTTCAATATTGACACTATTACCCATGAAATAAACACCTATTTGTGTCATTTTCTGCATTCTTAACACTTAATGCCTTCCTTCATAATTCTTTAACAGGATAGGCTTGAATTTCTTGTCATCTTAGCCATTTGAAAGTGATTGCTTCTGCCATTCTAAAAGATAAAATGCTCTAAGTACTTACATGCACTTTAAATATCGTTTGAATTAAGATATAATTAATTTCTAAAAATGATTCTCTAAAGGGATTTGCTGGTGGGATTTCAGGATTTACAATTTAACTTCAAAATTCAGTTGGGAAATAGTTGTCTCTGTCTCTGTGAGATTCCATCACTACAACCATCTTGTTCTCAGAAACAGCTTGTGAACTCTGTTGTTGCAATTGCTTTAACTTGTAATCTGCTTGATCAATTTGTGTTGTAGGTGCAGTAATGAGAAGCATGCACAGTGTTCCAAGGGCACAGAGAAGGGCAGTCAAGGGTAGGCAGCATTGGAAGCAAAGACCTGGAGGGAATACAGGAGTTAGCACACAGAAGGGAGACAGTTGTGGTTTGGTTTAGGACAGAGTGTTCCAGGAGGAGAGGCTTTACTGGTAGCTCAGCCTGTAAAGAACTTGCCTGCAATGCAGGAGACCCTGGTTAGATTCCAGGGTCAGAAGGAGCCCCTACAGAAGGGATAGTCTACCCACTCCAGTATTCTTGGGCTTCACAGTAACTCAGATTGTAAAAAAAATCCCCCTAGAATGATGGAGACCTGAGTTAAATCCCTGGGTCAAGAAGATCCCCTGGAGGAGGCAATAGCAACCCATTTCAGTATTCCCACCTAGAGAATCCCCATGGACAGAAGAGCCTGGCAGGCTGCAGTTTATGGGGTCACGAAGAGTCAGGCATGATTGAATGACTAAGCATAGCCCACTGCACATTCCAGGAGGAGAGTAATTCATAAAACTAGAGGTAAGAAAGAGTAAGGGCCCTTAGAACTGAAATGACTTGGATATTTTGGAATGGGAGCAGTGACAGAGGAGGCTAGAGAGAACATAGATGGTGCCTCCTTGGCCAACATCCTAAGGAAGCTTAGACTTGATTTTAAAATCCTGAGGAAGGTACTAATGAGGAAATCACTATGAAGATAAATTGAGAGAATCAAGCAATACATAGAATATCCTCATCATTTTAGATATAGAGTGAAGGGTGTGTTTGAAGAAAGAAGTGTTGGTCAAATCTATGAACATATCAAGTAAGTTAAGGTCTAAAATGTTTCCAATAATCGTAGCAATAAGGGACTAGTGCAAACATGCAAAAGATAGTCTTAAGAAAGTTCTAAAATCCTTTATTAAAACAGACTTAGCTCTGCAGGGGATAAAATAAGTCAACAGTTTGAGAGAAATGAGAACTTGAAGAAAAGTTTATTTATATGAGAGAAACTATAGTAGATTTAGCTAGAAAGAGAAAAAGCCATTCAGGTGGGGATATTCAAAGACAGAGAAAAATGATCTTAAAAATAATGAAATGAGTTCTTAGGAAAGTGGGAAGTGGGTGTTAAATCCCTTGAGTTGTATCCAACTCTTTGTGGCCCTATGAACTGTAACCCACCAGATTCTTCTGTCTGAGGGATTCTCTAGGCAAGAATACTAGAATGGATTGCCATGTCCTCCTTCAGGGGATCTTCTAAACTCAGGGGTTGCAAAAAATATTCCATTTCCTTCTTGGTGAAAGGAAGAGGGTAACAGAGGTATTTGCTCTGCAACTGTGTTAGAAAGAAGTGTTATCTGGTATCTTTATGTTCCTCTGGGAATATGTTAATAAGAGGTGATGTCCCTCTTTTGAGGATAATGGAAAAGATGTTGGAGTTGAAAACAAAGGATGATGCCGAGGACAGCTGAAGGGTCCCACAGAAAGATTAAAGGTCCAGTGAATTAGCATATATTGCCTATTTCATCTCATGCAGACCCACCCTTGCTCACTTACCTTCTGTTCCATTGATCTAAAGTCCTCTATTGTGGGAATTAATTTTCATGTCAAGCCTTTAGCCAGGACATTCCCTCTATCTGATACAATTTAAAGATGTGTGTGTGCTTCTAGTGTATGCGTATGTGGTAAGTCATTTCAGTCATGTCTGACTCTTTGTGACCCTGGAATGTAGCCCCCAAACTCCTCTATGAGATTCTCCAGGCAAGAATACTAGAGTGGGTTGCCATGCCCTCCTCCAGGGGTTCTTTCCCACCCAGGGATTGAACCCAGACCTCTTATGTCTCCTGCTTTGGCAGGTGGATTCTTTACCACTAGTGCCACCTGGGAAGCCCAATTTAAAGATGACTCTATCTAAATTAAGAACTCACCTGCTGTTCATAGTGTACTTTTTATTTCCTCCACATTTCCAAACATCTGTAACTATTTATTTATCATTTTATGTATGTATTTCATAGATAAAGAAATCATTTTATTTTTACCATTTTAACTCTACTGTCTAGCCAGAGATTGGCATGATGTAGGTGATCAATAATTTGCTAATTATTGAATAAATTAGATTCATAGCTGCACTAGCCAAAAAAATTTTTTAAAGCTGACTTTAAATGATTGTGATTATACATGGTGGTTAACCTAAAAGTGGAGGAATCTGTAATGTAATTTTAGACTCAGAAAAGTAAAAAAAGTAACTACTGAGGTAGATGTTGAAGCTCCAATAATTGGCCACCTGATGCAAAGATCCAACTCACTGGAAAAGACCCTGATTCTGGGGAAGATTAATGGCAGAAGAAAGGGGGTGCAAAGGATAAGACGGTTGGATGGCATCATTGACTCAATGAACATGAGTCTGAGCAAACTCCAGGAGATAGCAAAGGACAGGGAATCCTGATGTACCACACTGTGTGGGGTCACAAAGAGTCAGATATGACTGAGTGACTGAGCAACAACAGCAACAAAGTAAAATTAATAAAAGTAAATGAAAACTGGAAACTTAAATGTTCAAATTGATATTATATAAATCAAAAACTACATTCAAACTCTGATTTTTAGTAAAAATTTAATGAATCAGATACAGTTTGACTACCTTGAATCTACAAAGATGAAAAAATCAAAGAGATATAACACTAGGTAGTGTGGAGATCTGAATATCATTGGAGAATAAAATGTATAAATCTGCACTGTTAAATTTGACAATCCCAATGAAAAAATCCTTTTTTTTTTTTTTTGCTCAGAATGTAAAAATTGCCCAAATTGTCTCAATGGTGAGTGGAAAAGCTGAATAGACAAATAATTATGTAAGGAGCTATAAATGTTTTCAAAGATTTTTCTTCTTCAAAATGCTCCAAGGGACTTCCAAGCAAAGCAAAGAAGTGAATACAATTGATTTGGTCTTCATCTTTTTTGCTTTTTCCCAATTGCTCCTTGAAATGAATAATGGAATATAAAAATAGAAACCTGCACCAGTACTGTAAACCTGTGAAGATGTCTCTCCATAGTCTTAAAATTTAAATTATTAAAATTATAGTGAAGAAAGAAGACAAGTGCATAAAGGGTCTGCCCCCAAATGCCCAACTGTACAAAGGTCAGCGCGTGGCAACAAGAAGAATAGGTCCTAGTCAATCTTTCCTAGTACCTATAAATGACCTTGAGAAAGGGCTGAGACCATGGCAAACAGTGGGGAGCGTATTTTGATATTCTTCAGCAACAAGACTGAGAAGTCTTACTGTTGGAGCCATATTGATAATGAGTCTGCAGTGGGACTTCTTCACCAGCTCTAATTGGCACACACAGCCTTGTTTCTACCTGGCCTCCAGCAAAGACACCTTCTTTGCTGGCTCCTAATGAGGCCAGTCGCATGAGACAAATGGTAAAGGCTCACTGATTCCTCTCTGCGCTACCATGGCAGACAAAGATGATCCTTGAGTAAAGAGCTGAACTGTGTTCCCACTTGGTCTGCCTCTTCCATCCAAATTCATTTCCAAACTTCACCACCAGCTCAATGGAATATCTGAAGAGGACATTAAATTTAATCATGGTTTTCCTTCCTACATTATGCTACAAGATTTAAATATAAAAACTTTATTTCTGAGAACTCTTTTAGTTATCAGTCTCACAAATCTAATGAAAATTGTCTGACTGCAGAAAAAGTGATCTTCTAGATATATAATTGCGAAAAGCATAGGCAGATTTGGCTTAGGCACCAAAACTAAGGTGGAGCATGATGGTGCTGGGAACATCATTGCCACCTAACTGTCATTCACCGCTGGGCATCTTTGATTTCTTTGTGGGATCCCTCTTATATTCTGCACATTGATTTTTCCATTTGACTGTGGAAAATGACCCCAACAAGCCTCAGTTTACGTCCTTCTTCAATGCTATAATGGTTTCTGCACATGTGCGTGCTCAGTCACTAAGTTGTGTCAGACTCTGACTCCTTGGACTGTAGACCATCAGGCTCCTCTGTCCATGAGATTCTCCAGGCGAGAAGACTGGAGTGCATTGCCGTTTCCTTCTGCAGGGGATCTTCCTGACCCAGGGACCCAGTCCACGTCTCTTGCATCTCCTGCATCGACAGGCTGATTCGTTACTCTTGTTTCAAGTGGGAAGCTCATAATCGTGCCTAGCATCTCCCTTCAGTCAGTTACAGATAGATTCCTGTGCAACTGCCTGTGGGTAAGAGGATGGGGCACTCTTATTACTGGTCATGTCTAGACTCATTATGGCAGAGGCAAGGGGATTGGGGGACTCATGCTTCCCCACCAACAGAGAATGTGGTCCCCACCCCCGGAAAGGAGACATTGAACTATCAGAAGTAAGAGGGTAGTGTGTGGGTAGAGAAAATAAGCATCTGTTTTTCAATATGCTATCCTGTTGGCATACCTGTACCAGTTTAAAAAGAAAGCATACATGTAGCCATGTGAGAATAAGATAGCAGAGAGAAAACATGTACATATATATTTAAAATACAAGTATACCAACAGTGATACTCCCTCCAAATATATTCTGGAAAAAAAAATAAAAAACCAGGAACAACTACTATAGAAAACTTCTATTTTTGGAAGTAACTTCAAATTCATTTCATTGTAACCTGGCACACACATAGTCCTCCACCACTAAATTCTACACAGAGCGTAGGGCCCCATTTTTTTAAATATTTCTTCATTTCTTTCTGGCTGCATCAAATCTTTGTTGTGGCATGTGAGCTTCTCTCTAGTTGTGGTGTGTGGGTCTAGCTGCCCCATGACATGTGGGATGTTAGTTCCCTGACCAGGACTGAACCTGTGTCCCCTGCATTGGAAGGTGGGCTCTCAACCACTGGACCACCAAGAAGTCCCAAGATTACGTGTTGAGTTAAGAGCATTTTCCAGAGTAGAAGTCTAGGAACTGGGCAGGTTGAGCTCAGTGGTCACCTGAACAGAGAAAAGAGTCAGTTCTTCTGTACAGAGATTAGGGAAAACTGGAGGGTACCATGTGGATGAAGAAGTGCAATGTTCTAATCACATAACATGCTCATAATCCAGATGCCTTCTTGGAGAAGAGACAATGGTTAGACATTTGAAAAATTAGTCATTTTAACTAAAAGTCCAGTAATTATAAATCATGCTATATTTATTTGATTGAACTAATATTTGGCGATTTTAATTCCTTTGTTACCAGCAGCTAGAGATTCTTGAAAATATTCACATCTTTTACAGAATACGAAGAAACCATATTTTCTATGCTCATCTGTATTAGAACATGAGAAAGCTATGTATTTTTAACTCAACTGTGAAACCATTCAATAGGAAACTTTAGTTGGAAAAGAAATCGTTTTTGTCAAAATGATTTTAAACTCATGGAAAGTGATAATTGCTGCAGTGAAGAGCAGATTGAAAGTTAAGAATAGTGAAGTAGTAAAAGAAAAAAAATTCCTCAGAATTTTGGGAAAAGAATAAAAAGCTAAAATTTAAGGAAAGGTGAAAACATGGATCTGAACCAGAATATAGATTATGGAAATTTTAATCAAGAATAATGAAAGAGTACTGAAAAGTTAGAAGAGACAAAATGAATATAACAATAGACACAGAAGGTGTTTAAATTACAAGTGGATTCAAATCTATGCTAATAAATTTGACAGTCTCAAGAAATTGTATAATTTTCAGCAAGATATTAATTATGTAAATTGATCCCAGGAAGCAGAAAAATTGAATAGATCAATGAAAAGGATACAATCTAAGACTGTCAAAATTTTTCTCAAAATATGTCTGCTTTAGGCAGTGTTTTACAGGTAAGTGCTTTCGAACATTTAAGTAACAAATTATTTACATACTACGCAAATGGTTTCCAATTATAGCAATAAAAAGTGAAAGCCTGCATGTACATTTTGATACTAGCTCAATCATCATAACCAAAGACAGCAACAAAAAAAGAAACTTCAGTCCAGTTTTATTTATGATTTTAAGTGGAGAAAAGTTGAAAAATACTAGCAAAATGCAATTGGTATATATTTTAAATTAATTTATTTATTTTAATTGGAGGTCAATTTCTTTGCAATATTGTGGTGTTTTTTGTGATTTAAACTATATAAACATGGGAGAGCAATGGAAAGAAACTTAAATAGTATAGTAAAAATGATTATCTCTGAACAAAATGCAATTGGTAGTATATTTAAAAATATAATTTCATAGCCTAGCATGGTAGGACATTACAGGAAGAAAAATGTATTTAACATTATGGGTTCATTAATTTATTAATAGTATATCATTTCACTTGGCCAAATTATTTCTATAAGTCAAAT
The DNA here is from genome assembly GCF_016772045.2 of Ovis aries. Taxonomy (NCBI): domain Eukaryota; kingdom Metazoa; phylum Chordata; class Mammalia; order Artiodactyla; family Bovidae; genus Ovis; species Ovis aries. Next base: position 107,863,958 of record NC_056059.1, read on the forward strand.
AATCATTTAGAAAGATTCTGAAATGGTGTTCTATAATATTACACATCCATTATTTAATCCATAATAAACATCTATAATAATCTATAATTTAAAAAATAGCAAAATGTATTGTGAGCAAGATTTCTATGTGCAATGAACTCAGAAGTTGGTAGAAAAAAAATTCTGAGAGTTTAGAATTAAAGCTTAAACTGAAATGCATGGGATTCAAAATCACAGCTTTATCATTACAAAACCTGGCGTTGGCACTGCCATCTTCATGTCTTTGGCTATCATGAACCTTCTAGGAGACCAAATGCAGCTTATCTCTTTTTTGGCACTGGGGTAAGATTTATTCATTGCAATTATGTTTAAATAGCTAGGCATTTGCATTTTAAAATATGTCAGCTGTGTTGAAGGCTATCTATAGCATTATACTGATAGACTTAAAGACACAGGTTTGAGTCTCATATGAACCTTATCGACATTATTCTGGGCCAAGATCTAAGGGACAGCATTTGGGCATCATGGCTTAATGATAATATAGCTGGAAGGGCAATAATATGTCAAAACAAGTCATACTGCTAAGTGAAAAAAAATATTTATGGTGATCTCAAGTTATTTTTGGAATAAGATGTGTGGGAATAAAGCATTCAAAGTGTGGTTAACTTCTAAGCATTCTCATAGTGCTTTAAATTTTCTATTGGCCTTTACCATGGATTATTTTCATTGGGTCTCACTACAACCCAATGGCTGGGCTAAGCAGGATAAGCAATTTTAGACCTGGAGCTTAACTGAAGCTATTAAGACATGGAGAAATTAAGTCACTACTCTGAGGTAAAACATCTGTTATGTAGCAGAATAGAAATTGGGACCAAGGTCTTCTGAGCTTTAGTCTAGTTCTGAGAAACAACTCAAGATGGGGTGTTTATCAATGGCCACAGTATTGCACTACTCCTTAGAACTCAGTGTGTCAATACTACACATTAACAGGAGACAGGTGGTCATTCACAATGGTGGAAAATAAGCCCCTGACTTCACTATGATTTATTTATAGCACACAGTATGAAAAGAAACAATCTCTTACTTCTCTCAGTTGCACTAAATCTGACCTCCATATTGGCTGTGCATATTAGTCTCACTCCCACTGAAATTCTCCTTACCAGGGACTACCAATGAACCCTTGAAGTACACAAAGGTCAAAAAAAGAGCATATTGATGTTCATCCAGAAAATAAGTGGTTTCTAATGTTTTGAATTGGAGTATATTTCCCTAAAATATGTGTAAGTCCTCACCTTGGGTATCTGTGAAGGTGACCTTATTTGGAAAAAGAGTCACTATTGATGTAACCTCGGTGAGGTCATACTGGAATAGGATGTGCTCTTGATCCATTATGACTGGTGCACTTACGTGAGGTGAGGAAGAGAGGCGCAAGAGAACACCATGCAGTGTGACAATGGAGAGAGTGAATGGAGTGATGAGTCTGCCAAGCCAGGGGCCTCAAAGATTACCAGGAATCAGTGGAAACTAAGAGAAAGGCATTGAACATGTGGGCTAAGAATGCAAGCTACCATATTAGTAAACCAAGGATGTTTCAACCATCAGCCACTATGGCCACCCTGGACAGTGAGCCCTCAGATAGCTCAGGATGGGGACAAAAGGGATACCCACTGTTAAGCCTTTAGCCACTATGCTGAATTCAAGAGGTGCATCCTGAGGGGGCAGAAGACAGGAAGGAACAGGATACTGGCCCTAGATAATAAGGTGCACATCAAAGGAATTATTCCAATGAGCCCTGACTCTTGCATCTTTCTGCATACAAAGAAGTCTAAATTCATTAACTTGAGATTATCTGATTTTCTTTAATTAATGGGTGGTTTTTGATGTTCTGACTACCTGGTATTTCTTGCAAAACTCCTATATATACTGGTTCTCCTCCTTTACCGCTTTGAATAAGTCTTTCAGAACTACCTGAGAGGTTGTCTCCCAGGCTTGAAGTCCTCAGAAAGTCCGCTAAATAAAATATAACTCTCAACTTTTAGGTTGTGCATTATTTTTAGCTAACAGACAGATTCTCCCTCGAGCCTTGAGTGAACATGGCCCTTCCAGCACTGATATTGGACTTCTGGCCTCCAGAACTAGGAGATAATATATTTCTGTTATTGCAAGTCACCCTTATTGTGGAAATCATTAGAACAGTCCTGGGAAGTTAACACACCCAGTGCTGAATCATCCACACCTCTCATTTTATGATGGGGTTACTTGCTGTTCAGTTGCTAAGTCACATCTGACTCTTTGTGACCCCATGGATTGCAGCATACCAGGCTTCCCTGTCCTTCACCATCTCCTGGAGTTTGCTCAGACTTATGTTCATTGAGTCAGTGATGGGTTACTTGTAGTTTTTGCAGAACATCACTACAAAATTCTCACAAGCTTAGCTTTCTTTGGGACTCAAGTTTCCAGGACAGTTCTCCATAGGAAATTGACTTCACACTTTCCATTTCGCTATTTAGCTTGGCCTACAGTACCCCTTACCAGTGGTAGGAATTACATTCCTTAGTTCTCAGAAGTTTTAGTTCCACATGCAAATATTGATATTTTCTTATAAGGTGGGAAAGTGAAGTCTCTCAGCCCTGTCTGACTCTTTGCGACCCCGTGGACTGTAGCCTACCAGGCTTCTCCCTCCATGGGATTTTCCAGGCAAGAGTACCAGAGTGGGTTGCCATTTCCTTCTCCAGGGGATCTTCCTGATGCAAGGATTGAACCCAGGCCTCCCAAATTGCAGGCAGATGCTTTATCTTCTGAGCCACCTAGGAAGACCCAGGGAAAGTGGGAGTAACACAAAAGTCATCCATATTTACAAGTCTTACAGGGCCTCCATACTTAAGGGATTTCCTCTTTATCCTTAAAAGCAATGGGTTGATTGCTAAATCTCTCTTCCTTCCTGGATGATAAATATACACAGACCAGAGATTTGAGGGAGGTGTGGTGGGGCTGTTTGGTTCAAAGAGGGCTTTGTGGGTGGGAAGATACCTTTCATTCCATAATGGTGATTTAACTTCTAAGATTAAAACAAAACTTAGGCCAATAAACTTTTATCTTCTGTCTACTCCTAATTCAAATTTACCTGATTATAAATAAGACAAATTGTAAATAATTTAAATTTTAATCATAATTTCATAAATTGCAAGTTTATATTTATCTGATCCTCTTTTCGTTTGAGTTTAAGTAGAGTTGTGGGAGTTATTCCTAACAACGATGACTTTCACTGAGGGAGGTGAGAAAAACAAACAAAATACATAAAAGGCATTGAACAATGACACCAGTGGGCTCATAAATTATGAAAATTCTGAGGCACATTGTTAGTGCTTAATGAACTTTTATAAGGCACAGATGGATGCAAGGATAAAAAAAATAAAGAAACATTCATAGATGGTCTTGTCTTTCCAGTCTCTTGCTTTTTTTTTTTTTTCTATTTTTCTTTTCCATTTCATTTTTGTTTTAATTTCTCCCCACCTACAAGTCCAGATCCTTAGCATGCCATTCAGGACTCTTTAATCACCTGGCTTACTTCTCAGCTTCGGCATCAGACACTTCTACCTGCACTTCACACTCCAGCGACCCTAAACCGCATGCATTTATATACTTCTTTCATGGATTTTCATTCTGCCGTGCATTTGCTCTTGCCTGGAAAATTCGTCCTCATCTCACTGACTTCTATCGACCCCTTAGGACTCACTTCAGATGATACTAACTTTTGAAAGCTTGCTTGCTTCTTAGCTTCCAAACAGTGCTAAGCGTAGCAAAGAAGAGGAAAAGACTGAAGATTTCAGCATGAAATGTATTGTGTTCTATAGCACGTCTCAGAAGCTCACAGGTTTCTGTTTTAGTCTCAATGAGACTACACATTTTTCTTATGCTTACTCATATTTGCATTTCTTTAAAAATGTTTATTTTTGTATCCCCCTTTTTTCTTGCAGGTCAGACTAATTTCTATAGATTCATAAAATTGTTCACATCTTTGGATATATTTGTACCCAATCTTTCATATATATTATATAGGTTATTTTTCAAGTTTATGGTTTTTCATTTAACATGTTTACACAATTTTTATTGTATGAAAATATTTAATTCAGCAAAATCTATGGATTTTTTCCCACATATGTATCTTTTTCTTTAAACTTTGAAATTCTTTCATTTCTATTTTGCTTTTTTCATTAGTTCTCTTTCTTAACTTTGTCTTGGTATTTAGTTTGGAGGGCATGGTGATCATGTATAAGAATTTAGAAATGTATTATAGGCCTTGTTTTGCCATCTGGGATAAAATGCCAAAGATTGGTTGTACTTTGAAAGCTGTTTCATCATAAGACTTTGTTTTTATTCTTTCAACACCTAAAAAAATAGCACACGATGATGAAATAAGCAATCCCAGATGCCTAGGCAGATTGTATCATTTCTGTACATGGCTATTATTTCCATGAAAAAATCCATAAAGCATCTCTTCTTCAAATTTGGCCCATGGATCCTGAATGACCAGCATCAGCCTCACCGACAGAACGTGCTGAACATAAAGGTTCATGAGCCCCATAGAATTACTGAAACACAATCTTTGCAATTTGGGGTCAAGCCCTATGTATTAATTGGAGAAGGAAATGACCACCTACTGCATTATTCTTGCCTGGATAATTTCATGGACAGAGAAGCCTGGGGGCTATAGTCCATGGGATTGCAACGGGTTGGACACAACTGACCGACTAACATTTTCCTATGTGTTAATAAACTCAAAGGCTAGACTTCTCTAGCCCTCACTTTGAGTTGTTAAGAAAGGTAAATTTTGCTTTCATTCTATTTCCAGAAGTCTAGCAAATAACTTGCCTCAAGCCTTAAATTGCCTGTGTCAGGACTTGTCACCCATTTCCATGCTAACGTTTGGTTTTACTGACAGGAATAATTGGACTTCCCTGGTGGCTCAGGGGTAAAGAATCTGCCTCTCATTGCAGGAGACTAGGATTGGACCCTTGGGTAGGGAAGATCCTTTCGAAAAGGGAATGGCAACCCTCTCCAGTATTCTTACCTGGGAAATCCCATGGACAGAGGAGCCTGGCTACAGTCCATAGGGTCACTGAAAAGTCAGATATGACTTAGTGACTAAACAACAGAAGTAATTAAAGTGTGTGTGTGTGTGTGTGTGTGTGTGTGTGTGTGTGTGTGCGCACATGCGTGCTTAGTCATTGAGTCATGCCCGACTCTTTGTGAGCCCAAGGACTGTAGCCTACCAGGCTCCTCTGTCCATGGGATTCACCAGGGAAAAATACTAGAGTCGGTATCCAATCCCTAAGCCAGGGGATCTTCCTGACCCAGGGATCGCATCCTGGTCTCCTGCATTGCAGGCGGATTCTTCACTGTCTGAACTACCAGGGAGGCCTGAGTAAATACAGTATTCTCAAAGAAACCAGAGCTAGGGGTTAACAGAAATATTTCCAAAGCAACTACTACAAATCTCCACCCAAGACTGCATCTTCTTCTTCTTCATTTTTTTTTTCCCCTCAGTCCTCTGAATACAATACAAATGAGAATTCCTACAGAGCTTTGAAAGACAGCATCATCTTTCTGAAGACGCTAGCACTTATTTGAAAGTGTATTATCAGGCAATTATTTTGCAGTTTTACTTGAGTTATTGCACTTTATCAGTTCAATCCTTTGTGGTAGCAGTTTTATTTTTAAGGTTTTTGGAAATGAGGAAAGTGAAAATGTGGTCCCATGGCAAAATTCACAAGCTGGAGAGTGTCAGAGCCAAAATTCAGAGCCTCAAATCCAAGACATACTCTCTTTACCACAAATGCCTGAGATGTACCATTTCCCCAGGGTGGGAGTAATCTGCTATGAGTCAGGTGTTCCGAAATCATGCAGGACGCAAAGATTAAGAGGAAGCAGGGGAATACGGTCAGGACCAAGGAGGAGCTGCTTTACGCTGAAGCTGGGCAGTCAGGGGCCTCTTAGGTGATCCTGGAGGCAAGTAGACAGGAATCCTCACCTGCCTTTTGTGGCCCCAGTGGCACTTCTTTGCCCGCCTCGGTTAATGTTAACAAGACCCGGTTAATGTTAACACTGACTCTGTGCAGTGTCCCACCCATCGGAATTCCAAAGTTTTTCCCATATGATGATTCTCAACACTTTGCCCCCACATTTAGACAAAGAATGCATGTCTGCAATGCAATGAATAATATCTGCGTAATCTTATAGTTATAAATAAGCAAATGGTGGCTCAGAAGGTAAAGAATCTGCCTGTAATGCAGGAAACCTGAGTTCAATCCCTGGATCAGGAAGATCCCCTGGACAAGGGAATGGCAACTCACTCCAGTATTCTTGCCTGGAGAATCCCATGGACAGATGACCTTGGTGGGCTACAGTCCATGGGGTCACAGAGAGTCGGACAAGTCTGAGTGACTAACACTTACACTTTTCACATTTATGTGTAATTAGTGTGTGATCCAAGACCTTTCGCATGTTGCTTCATTCAGTTCTCACAACAGTGTGTTGACATCAGTATTACTCTAATCTCTTTCCAAATTACAGATGAGAAAAGCTGAAATCGAACATGATGAGGGGATTCTTTCAAGGTCAATGAAGTGACACTGAGCTTGACATTCTGTCTCCCTGCTTCAAAGCCTTTGCTCTGTGCCATTTCCCCTACATTCCCTGCCATGTCTGCTACATGCCGAGAGCTACAACTAACTAACCAGCTGTTCAAAGATGGAAGGAGTATGCTCGTCTTTCTTAAAAGGTGAAGGGCTATGTTATTCATGTGAAAGACTGAATGAGCGAAATGCAACAAAAACAGAGTTATTGAAGGGATGCAGAGCAAAATGCAATGTAGACAATCCTTACACAGACAGCTGCGACCTTCAGCTGAGGCAGAACCAGCACTGTGATGTCAGAGTTGTTGGTTAAAAATAACAGTAATCAAACCAACCAACAGAGTCATCAGCAAAAACAAGCTGATGTCTGAGTTAAGACAGGGGAATGCTGTGCCTATCCACTTATCAGGGATGGCAACAGAATGAAACACTTTTTGTAAATTAATGTATTTTTTAAAATTTGGAGTATAGCTGATTTACAATGTTGTATTAGTTTCAAGTATATAGCAAAGTGATTCAGTCATATAATATGTGTATATATCAACTTATATGTAATATATATATACTTTCATTCAAAGGAGAGTCTCGGAATATTTTATATTTTGTTTGTTTTAAAAGACTGTATAATTTATTTCCCCAGTTTATTTTCGCTACAATATCAATTTTATTATCATTTTAAATTATTGCAATCCCCAAGTAACATGATAATTCTCAAATTCTGGATACCAGTTCTCTATTTTAAAAGGGACTATTTTATTTATTTCCCATTACATTGTATATATTTAACGTAAAATCGATATCTTAAAATCTGTAAGATATTAGATTTCATATTTCTGATCTTTCTCAGTTCAATGCTTCTTAAAGGGCTATTCCTCTGTAAAGCAGGAATTCTGTTGGATTAAAAAGGAAAATTCTGTTTAAAAATTTTGAAATATATGTACACTCATATGAAAACAGGAATATACAAATTACTGCTCATGAAACCTTGGAAAAATGTTACATTGTAAGTGGCCTATATTTGAAGCTACAATGTTTGCTGTTGTTATGATTATTACTAGCATAATCTATGCTTTGTTGTTGTTTTTAATCTCTATATACACCAAGCTCTGGCTACTAGGACACATGCTCTTTTAACAAAGTTGTTTCTAAACAAAATATGTACGTATTTAAGGTACAACACATATATACAAAGTAAAATGATTAGGACAGTTGAGTTAATGAACATATTTATCACTTTACATCGTTGCCATGTGTTTGTATGACAGGAACATCTGAAATCTATTCCCTCAGGAAATTTCTATTATACAACACAGTAGTATGCATGACAGTCATCATGCTGTACATTATTAACTCTCTAGACTAAATCACCCAGGTTTGAGTTCTGTTAAAAAAAATTTTCCAATCCGTGAATGATTTGAATGTAGCTCTTGCTTCAGTAATAATCACTCATGTTTGGGTTTTATAGCTTACTAGGGACATTCACCATGAGGGACGTTCATCTTTATTAATCCTCTACAGGAATATATTTTTAAATTGTAATGCATATTTTATGCATGAAATTTGACCTGGTTAGGTCAATTTCTGCAGCTAGTGTATCAGAGAGCTGGATGTGAAAGGGTCTCTTTATTAAACTTGAGTGCTTTTCTTACTATATTACACTGACTCAAATCCTAGCTTTAATGCATTTGAACTTTCTTCCTTTCCACATAAGAGTTATTCTTCTGGACAGAGAAGAGGAACATCAGGGGGAAATATGTAGTTCCTTTTTTTCTCTCCTACATGTTCTAATATTGAATCTTTCTCCTCATCTCTCAGATCTCTCTGATTTTCATGTTTCTTATTAAAAACATGAGAAGGATTATTCTATGGCCTGTTTTACTATTCATATAGGTTTATGTCATACTTTTTATTCATTTCATTTTGAGTTTTAACTCATATTTCAGTCCGCTTCCACATATGACTATGTTTGAAAGCTCAATAAAATCAATATAGTAATTCAATGCTTTCAAAGATGTGCTGTTGGAAAACGAAATTAATCCACCTACTCATTCAACACACATGAGTCCCAGTTGGATGTGTGGCAGTGGGGAAGAGGAAGCACTGAATCAAGCTCTCCTCTCAAGAATCTCATTGTCCATCATGGACCATGAAAGTCATATGCTGAGAGCTGTAGTGAAAGCTACAGGACCACCATTCAAGAGCCACAAGATTTCAGTGGAAGCAAGTACTCCCAGGTGAGAGAACGGGGCACTGGAGTTGTTCAAACAAGGGGTGAAACCATGTGGATATGTGGTTACAAAGCCAGGTAACTCAGACTGGGACTTGGACCCACCCTCAAAGAAAACTGGGACTTGAACCCACATTCTTTTAGCTGAGACTGTACCCCTGGTCTCAGGATTTCATGAAGCTCAAGTTGATGTTTTATTGCAGAAAGAATTCAGTGAGAGACAAAAAATGATAGACAAGAAGTGAGTCTATTTAGCGAGAAGCACACTCTACAGACAGAGTAAGGGGAATCTCAGAAGGCAAAGGCTAGAGCAGCATCAGGGGTTGTCACTTTTTATAGGAGTGGGTGATTTCATAGGCTAATGAGTGGGAGGAGTATTCCAGCTATTTTGCAGTCAGGGTGAGGATTTCCAGGAATTGGGCCACCATTCACTTTTTGCCCTGTATGGTCGGCTTAGAAACTGTCACGGTACCTGTGGGAGTCATTTAGCTTGCTGATGTTTAGCAATGAGCATATACTGAGACTCAAGGTCTAGTGCGATTGACTTCCAATTAAAGGTGCAATGTTGGACCTATTTGGTTCTAATCAGTTTATGTCATGTTCTGGGGCTATATCATTCTTTCAAAGGTTGTGCTTTGCCCCATTCCCACATCTGTCAGTTACCAGGTGATGTGTTCTTGGGAGAGGGAATGGGATGGGAGAACAAGAGGAACAGAGTTGAGCATGAACAAAACACAAGAAAAATTCTGTTTAACTGAAACAACGGGGCTCAGGGGCAGCAGGAATGGAAAACACTTTTGAAAGAAAGGAAGAGTGGGCCTGAATTTTAGAGAAACTAAATTCCTACCTAAAATGCATGCATATTAAAGGAGGCTTTTGAGCAGAAAGATGCAATAATAATCAAAGACTCCCAAAATAAATATCAATTTTACATGTTTGCCATGCAACACATCAAGTAGTTTTGGGGTGGGTATGGTCAACTCTAGGTGGCTGTTCTCTTGCTCTCTGTACATCTCCTACCTGACCAGGGCCTGCCTTACCTCCACCCTATACATGACTGACCTTCCTACATACTTGCCCCAGGCCCCAGCTAGTGATCCTTCTCATTAAAGGGTGTGGGTGTGGGGTGTAACTCTCTGCTAGTTTCCCTGGTAATTGGTGAGCCCTCTGGAGGTCATCCTCCTATAACTTACAATCTCCCCTTCCCAACCGGGAGAGAAGACTGCTGTCATATCATCCGAGGTAAAGAGGGCTGTCACTCCAAGACTTACTTCAGACATGGGATCCCCTTCCCATTAACCACTGCTGTCTCTTTTGCTGACTCCCAGCATTTTTTTCAGTCTTGAAGCTGCGCAAGTACAGGCCTTGTAGGCATGCGGGGTGCAGCCCAAACTCGGTGTATGAATGGGACTCCAAATCCAGGGTTCAGCCTAGACAACACATGTATATGTGTCTATGTATCTGTGTATGTATGTGTGTTGCTTGGTCATGTCGGACTCTCTGCGACCCCATGGACAATAGCCCAACAGGCTCTTCTGTCCGTGAAATTCTCCAGGCAAGAATACTGGAATGGGTTGCCAGTTCCTTCTCCAGAGGATCTTCCCGACCCAGGGTCAAACCCAGGTCTCCCACATTGCAGGCAGATTCTTTACCATCTGAGCCAGCAGGGAAGCCCATGTAGATTTATTCTAAAAATAAGCATTTCCATTTAAATGATATAATAGGGAAATGTGGTAATAATGATTAATTCTCTATATCAATGTAGACATAAGCCAACAATACTTGCATGAGAAAGAGGTTCAAACATAAGTTCTTTTGTATCTAAAACATAAGAATGTTGGTGTAGAATCTATTTCTTTGCACCGTATATATTGCCTTATTGCCTCTGCTCAGTTAGATCATGAGCTACTTTGGAGCAGAAGGCACATCATGTAAGTCTTTGTAGCCTCTGTGCTAATCCAGAGTTCGACATCTGGTATGTGCTCATTAAATACGGAACATCTGTCACCCCAGTTCTGTTCTGTTAAAGCTTATTGACACCCCATCCCAAATCAGCGATCTCTGAACAACTTACTCTGTTTAGAGAAAACTAAGAAATTTAGCAATGTATACCACCTATCAGATTTTAAAATTATATAATGAAATGGTAAATGGATAGTATTAATATATCTTTTGTGCAGAAAACACAGACAACTTCAAATTTATTGTGTGTTTGTATGATTTTTTAATTTCTTCTTGAATATTATTTCACTTTTCATCACCTCAGAGTTTTGAACAAAGCTGTATATATGTCCTATGCATTAAAAATAAGATGTATTTAAAGCAGTTTTAAGTTCATAGTAAAATGAAGGCAAGCTACAAAGATTTCTTATATGCCTCCTGCCTGGATGAATAACTAGCCTCCCTCATTATCAACATCGCCCACCACAGTGGTGCATTTGTTTTAACTGGTGAACCTACATGGATGCATCATAATCAACCACAGTCCATAATTATGAGTTCATTGTTGCTAGTGTGAATTCTATGGTTTTGACAGATATATAAAGACACAGACCCCATAATTACAGGGCTTCCCTGATGGTTCTAGAGAAGGCAATGGCAACCCACTCCAGTACCCTTGCATGGAAAATCCCATGGACAGGGCAGCATGGTAGGCTGGGGTCCATGGAGTCGCTAAGAGTTGGACACGACTAAGCGACTTCACTTTCACTTTTCACTTTCATGCATTAGAGAAGGAAATGGCAACACACTCCAGTGTTCTTGCCTGGAGAATCCCAGGGATGGTAGAACCTGGTGGGCTGCCATCTATGGGGTCGCACACAATCAGACACAACTGAAGCAACTTAGCAGCAGAAGCAGCCTGATGGCTCAGTAGTAAAGAATCTGCCTGCCAGTGCAGGAGACACAGGTTCAATCCCTGGGTCAGGAAGATTGCATGCAACCCACTCCAGCATTCTTGACCCGGAAATCCACGGACAGAAGAGTCTGGCAGGGTACAGTCCACGGGATCACAAGGAGTTGGACATGATTTAGTGACTAAACACCAACAATATCCATGGTCATAGTATCACATAGAATGCCGTCACTGCTCTAAAAGTCCTGTGCTCTACGTATTCGTCCTTTGCCCTCAACTCTGGCCACTACTAATCTTTCTACTGTCTCTATCCATTTTCTCTGTTTATGCAATTGCATATTACATGACTCATCTACTTAATGGTACAGTTTAGGAAGAGTGTATGTATCCTTTTCTACATTTTCTTTTATACAGTTGTCATAATACAATTTCCTATTAGGAAAGGTGAAAGTTAAAGAAAAAAAAAAATGCTGATTTTTCTTGAAAGCCTCTGTGGATTTTAATGAATACCAAATACTTGAATAGGAAAAGAATAACATCAAAACAATAGGTGGAAAGTTAGTTACTTCTTTCTTACTGTAAAGGAAGGTGAATCCAAGGGGCAGATGGGACCAAAGGCAGCATTCAGTATTCAGTCTGGAAAGTAATGAGATGGGGGGAGAGGGAATATATCCTTTCTATGGTTTTCAAAACTAAGAGTCAGGGAAAACAGAAAACAGATTGTCACAAATATAAACTATTCATTGAAGACAGAGAATGAAAGAAAGAGGGTTTTAGAGTCACTGTTGCAAGTCCCCGCTCTGTGGAGTAAAGGTAATTCTTGGTATTGAACAGATTCTCCCCTGAGGAGGTAATTGAGTCATCAGGGGAAGATGGAGGAACTAATGGGGATTCAGACTCCGAGAAGTTTATTAGAAGTGCTTTAAAACTATGAAATGTTCAATTTAAGGATGGAGGTAGCTGCTTGCCGCTCAGTTAATTACAAAAACCATGCGATATGAACTTGGAGGTGGTGCACAAGGTAGATCTAGGCAAGAAAAGACATTGCCAAGCAGGAATAAAGATATGGAAAATGTAATTAAATTGTAGGAGGGTGACAGATGCTATCAGGCTTCCACTTGTGACAAGGTAAACAAAAGAATAATGCAATAATGAATATAAAAAAATTAAGTGTTGAATTGCTTCTGTGTCCTCAGCAAACAGAAAGTCATTTGAAGCAATATCTGCTTTTTATTCACACTTTGATGTTTCTGAGTTATATAACTATTTCTTTATTTGGGTTTATAAAGGATTGAGCAGCAGGGTGGTTACAATTGAACACATTGTAATGTGATTGTTGAAAAATAGAAACAGTTTACAAAGTAAAAGACAATTTAGCTGGTAAGAGGGGAAAACATCTTTCTAAACTAATGTTATAAGAGATGAAATTTGATACTTTTACTCTTCAGTGAGGGAGTTTGCAGATCAAATGCAGGCTGTGCTCTAGGGCTAAAGCTAAAGTCCCATTGATGCTGGGCTCATTTTAATTGGCTCTTTAAAGACGCAGAGGAAAAGAAATGAGATCTGAAGCACATCATTGGACTTAAGGGCTTCCCTGGTGGCTCAGCTGTAAAGAATCCGCCTGTAATGCAGGAGATGCAGGAAACATGGGTTCAATTCCTTGATTGGGAAGATCCCTGGAGTAGGAAATGGCAACCTCTAGTATTGCCTGGGAAATCCCATGGACAGAGGAGCCTGGCTACAGTCCATGGAGGTCACAAAGAGTCAGACAGGACTGAGCATTCACGCAACTGGGCTTAAAGGATGGCATAGAAAACAAGAACTGTTTGTTTTTGTTTTTTGTTTTTTGTTTTTTGTTTTTTTCTGCCCTCCCTAGAAGAAGGAAAATGCATAAGCCCATTCAAGACACATTTTTTTTTCTTTCTACTTACTTTTTTTATTCTTTTTACTTACCTGTTAGTTACATTTTACTTTACTTAATTACTTTTACGTTTTTACTTGCTTTTTAATTTGTCCACTTTTTACTTAGTGGACAAAGATTGGGATTTTAATTTAAACAAAACTTGGTCAAATCCTGACCTTTGTACTTACTAGTAATGTTATTAAATCAAGTTACTTCAATCTGTTTTCTAATTTGCAAATTGAGAATACTAAGAACTCTTTTCCGAAGTTGTGAGGAGTGGAGAAGATAGCCCATTTCCATCACATAGTAGAAATAAATTGTTAATAAATCTAGTCATATTATTTATACCTAGCCATATCATTTCTATATCCTGAGTTCATCTTTTTTTCCCCTCATGGAACATAGCTAATTAAAAGAAAAGAAACAAGCTAGTCTGGACATGAAAAGTGAAAGTCACTCAGCCATGTCTAATTCTTTGCATCCCCATGGATTGTAGCCTGCCAGGCTCCTCTGTCCATGAGATTCTCCATACAAGAATATTGGAGTAAGTATCCTATCCCTCCTCTGGGGGATCTTCCCAACCCAAGGATTGAATCCAGGTCTCCCACGTTGCAGGAGAATTATTTACCATCTGAGTCACCAGGGAAGCCTAAGAATACTGGAGTGGGTAGCCTATTCCTTCTCTAGAGCATCTTCCTGATTCAGGAACCAGGGTCTCCTGGGTTGCAGGTGGATTCTTTACCAGCTGAACTATCAGGGAAACCCACATAAAAAAATAAGTCAACTTCAGCCATCTCCTGATTACTTGGATATCACTTTGAATTTCGTTCCTATCTGGCAACTATACGTAACTAAGAGGACAAGAATTCACCCAAAAGAAAAAATAACCTCAGAGCTGTGAATATACTGGTGAACTTGGTGCGTAACACAGGGAGTATGCGGTTGCACAATTTTAGAAGTTATTTGGCTCTGAAAACATTGCTTTAACAGGAAAACTCTTAATACCTCATAGAGCATTCATATTATTATTTGCTAAACATGTTGGCAAATATTGTTATGGCTGACATTACACAACATTGGAATCAGGCTTGGAATTGAAGCACAAACCTTGTTGAGTGAATTTGTGTAGCTCATGTTTCCTGAGATTTACACCTTTTTAGCTAAAATTAAACAGTATATAAGATTATCCCAAAAATTCCATAAAATAAAGGAAAAATCTTTTGGCATGCAGAAAACAGGAAAAACTGTTTTAAAAAATTACAGATTGCAGCTAAAGTTTGGGGGAAATTTTGATAGTTGTTTCAGCTAAGAACCTAATAATGATTGTGTTCTAGTTGATTTCTTAGCTCATTTATTCTGAGAGAATTACTGTTTAGAAATAATTGCAGATTTAGGCTCACAGGATGAATTTTTTCCTGTTGTTACAGGCACTGTGTACTTCAATGCAGAGTCCTGGGATCAGACGTATCTAGTGTGGATGGCTTACTTAGGTTGAGATATCTAACTTTCTGTTACTAAACCTTTCTATAGCCTATATGCTTAGCTGCTCAGTTATGTCCAACTCTTTGTGACCCTATGGACTCCTATGGACCCCTATGAACTCCTCTGTCCTGCCAGGCTCCTCTGTCCTTGGGATTCTCCTGGCAAGATACTGGAGTCGGTAGCCATTTCCTTCTCTAGGGGATCTTCCCAATGCAGGGATCAAACTTCACTCTTGTGCATTGCTGGCGAATTCTTTCTGTGCTGAGCCACCAGGGAAGACTAAACCTCTTTCAAATTCCTCAGAGAGGTCTTGAGACCAGCCACCTCAGGTATAGTGAGAGAGAGAGAGAAAGAGAGAGAGAGAGAGAGAGAGAGAGAGAGAGAGAGAGAGAGAGACAGGAAACCTGATGGAAAGATTCAGAGAGGTCACCAATGCCAACTGGATTCTACATTCTCACCACCCCAATGAGAAGAAAGCATGGTAAAACAAAGGAGGTGCAGAATAGAGGTTTCCACTTCATTAATGAAAAAGCATACTTTACTGGACATTCTTCCACTGGCAACAACTTTAAAAGTTGAATAAAATCCAAATGAAAAAGGGAGAGAAGTAAATGAAGGCCAAAAAGCAGGATTAGAGTATCCAAGATCCTGGTGAGAAGTAAAGCACATGGAGGTGAGCCCCTCAATCTATACATTTTTCTCTAGAGAAATTTGCTGTTCTTCAAACTATGGGATGATCTACCAGAAAGTAGAGGCATGGCAGCCATGTGGCTGAAGTGGGAAAATCTGGATTTCTTGGCTCCTAAGACAAACAAGGCTTTAGGAGCCAAGATGCTAGGGAAAAGTAGATACCTGCAAGATACTAACTAGTTTCTAAATCACTTTGAGTACGAGAACAAGAAACCAAATTGTCAGAAACTGACAGACAGAGGCCAAAAAAAAAAAAAAAAATCAGCAAAACTCCATTTTCTCACTGGGCTTGGGGAAGCCCTTTTGTAAACCCTAGAATTTCAGCTATGGCACGAAAATTGATGAGGTTACCCCAACATGGGAATTCATCCAAAAGTCATCTCAATCTCTGATTGAGTCATGGTGCTCTGCCCTGCAGTGTCACTTTCTATTAGAGGAAGTTGAATCCTCTGTGAGTAAATACATCATTATGTGTCTCTAGAAATGTCCCCTCTCCAGTATTAAGCTTCGGTGAAATTACCCAGCGTGACCGGAGACAGAAACAAGTAGCCAAATCCAACCGAAAAAAAAAAAAAAAAATCAAAACAACAGGCAATAAAACAATCTGTTGTAAATCTAGCCCTTGACGCTATTGGACATAGACGTTAACATAACTGTAACTCATAAGTCTAAAAAAATACATTCAAGATGGAAAATTCAATAATATAACTCAACTGTATTAGGAAAATTAGTAGAATGGAAAAACTAATGAAATAAAAAAGAAAGGCATGAGACATGTGGGTTTGCCTAACACATAACATTCTAGCATTTCTACCTAATCCAAGGTGGGGGAAAACACAATAAATTGCACTACATATTACTTTTTACATTAAAATCAAACATCTGCTCAGTAGTTATTGCCCCAAGTAATGTCCTTCTCATCCACTGGGAGGCAGTGAAGGATGGAAGAGGTAAGTTTGGGGAGGGAAGTCAGAATAGTTTTGGCAAAGCTTGCACACAAGGCTTCAGTTTCTACCTTTTAGTTTCTACATTTTTGAGGTTAACGTCACACTATTTATTTTTACTTTTATCATGATATGAAACGTATTACTGCCAAATTAGCCCCTAAAATCCATCCACCAGCAAATTTGCATGTTCTTGGTGAGTAATATGGTCTTTTCTGTGTCCCCTTGGTGGATGACCCACAACCCTCCACCACTTCTCACTGCTTAACCACAGTCTGCTTGTACTTTATCCCATATGCCACACAGGGCTTCCCAGGTGGTGCTGGTGGTAAAGAACCCACCTGCCAATGCAGGAGACATCAGAGACACAGGTTTGACCCCTGGATTGGGAAGATGCCCTGGAGGAGGCATGGCAATCCACTTCATTATTCTTGCCAGGAAAATCCCATGGACAGAGGAGCCTGGCAGGCTACAGTCTGTGGGGTCACAAAGAGTCGGACATGGACATGACTGAACATGCATGCACCTGACACTCGGAAACCTTGCAACTAATGCCAGAAGGGAAGAAGACTCAGAGGTAGCTTCAGCTCTCCCTGCATGCTGTCCTACCTCTGCATTTGTTTGGCCAAGAGAATGAAACAATCAAAATGCAATTCTGAGAATCCTGCCTTGGGGCAGGAACTGGGAAATATTCGAATCCAATACATTGGCTTTCAAGTGGAGAAATATACATTTAAAGGAAACAGTGAGGTCTGTTTTATGTAGCCATTTTTCTACTTGGAAATGCAAGCCCCCCAGGAGATCAGAAGGCTGACATTCCCAGAAAAAGGAAACTTGCTCTACAGGGAATCATAAGAGAAGCAATGACTTAGTGAATTAACACACACACAAATTCAGCAAACACGCACTGAGGGGTGAGGATAATTCTCTCAAACAAGTAACATACATGAAGCTAAAGAAGATTAAGGAAATATTGTAGCTTCTATTGCTGAAAAAGATTTTTTAAACAATCAGAACAGTGTGAAGCTAAAAAGAGTAAGAATCACGCCAGACATTATTCCAAAATATTATCTCTGTGGGACAAAGAAATTAACATCGTGAAGAGCATTGGGTAAAATGCATTGGCTGTATCTGTCCTCTGACTATATCAATGTGTTTCCTGTTGTCTACAGATTCTAAAAATAGCTCAGGAATACAGATGTCCATGAAACTATCTTGCTAGACCATTTTGCAGAAAACTGAATGGTGTTCCATTAACTGTCAAAGTGATTTTTAAAAGGGTTTTATTTTTCACTCGAGAAAAATATCTATAGTTATTCTTTTTTTTTCCCTTGGCATATAATCCCAATTTTATTATAGTGGGATCTCCTGTTGTGTGTAATATTGGGAGTATGCAGGGTCCGTATCCAGGTATGGATGCAAAAGGACACGGTCCTTTCTCCCCAGGTCCCATAGCAGTCAAGCTGGGGTAGCTTCATTCAATCACTGTCTCTACCTGAGGCTTTGTTCCTGCAGCCTGTGGTACAAAGATGAGAGATTTGGAGAGGGTAGTTAGGTAATTTTTTATCGACTTGTCCAGTACTGGTGCCCGTTCATTGCAGAAATGTGCACAGCAAAAGTGCCATTCTCTCTGGAACTTTTTGGCTACAGGCAGTTAGTTGTTAGGTTTTCTACTTCTTGCCTTTCTGTAGCTGATTTTTGCTGTTTATCAGCTTCTAAGACGATTCTTCCAGCCTTCAGTTAATTAATTTGCATTTTTAATTAAAGACATCATATTTTATTTCTGTGGGTTTTATCCCCAAATCATGAGTAATACAGAAATAAATATCCATGGTACACAATTTTCATTGTATGAAAGGCTCAAAATATCAGCTGAGTAACTTTTTCCCCCATTGCTGAATTAGTGGCTTCCTTTTTCAGGGGTAATACCTGTTACTGGAGATAATGAATATTTGCCACCTTTGCTTTGATTTTCCTGCATCCTTTCCAATTATGAGTTTTCTGATCATGTTCATAGGTGGTACTATCAGTTGTTTGCCCAAGTGAACTGCTGATATACATTCTACAATATATATTGATAAAATCAGAATTTTACCTATTATTCTATTTATTTCTTCTCTCAAAATAAAACATTTTTGACATGACTCCATAACAACCCATACAGACTTCACTCATTCCTTTTCACAGTTGTTTTATATTCCATTCTATAAATTTGTTTTCCCTGCATTTGACCTCTAGTATTTTCAAAAATTTTAATAGATATTACCGAAATGAAAGGCAGCACCATTTTACATATAATCAAAAATAAATAAGAATGCCTAGTTCCTTTCATCATGATCAATATTATGTGTTATTGAAATTACTGTCTATAAATCTGTGTTTATCATTATTTTAATTTGGCTTAACTTTGTTCTATTATTTTTAGTGAGTGATCTGGAACATTTATTTTCAGGTACAAATACTTTCTCATGTTTTTCTTATTGTCTGGTTCTATACTTTGAACAGCATATCTCGCTATTGGGTTATCATTATTTTATGAATTGGCATGCAAGTTTTCTATTTAAGAAAGAATTCATTCCATTGCATGTTCTCAGTGGGGTAAACAAACAAACAAAGTCAAGTTGTTGTTTATCTCTTGACTTTATTTTTGTAATTCATTTTTTCTATAAAGAAATATATTTAACTTTTTAATTTTTAACATATCAAAATATTTTCTTTTAGGATTTTGAAATATATGACTTGTTTGTAAGCCTATTTTCTTGTACATTTTCTTTTATTACTAGTAATACTTTACATTTTAATTGAAATATTTTATTCAACTAGAATTTATTTTGGTATAAAGCTTGAGATAGAGATCCAAGAATTTTATTTTAAATGACAAGTTAACTAACTGATTTATTGAATATCCCATCTTTTAGCCATGTCTTAGCAAATCTACTTTTGTATTAAATATGCATATGAATATATATTTAACTCTAGTTTTTTAATTCATTTGTTCATCATTTTGTACTTAAATATTAAGCTATTTTACTTATTTGCTGTGTGTTGTTTTACTATGTGTTAATTTAGACTCCAAAATTTTTTAAGAACCTTAGCTGGTTATATTCCTTTAGAAGTTTGAAAGACTAATTCAATTACACAACTTAAGTTTAGCCTTTCTTTTAGAATACTTTTTCTTTTCTTGAAAACTCTCCAATTTATTTAGCATAATAGATCTGCCTATATTTCTTTTTCCTTATATTAATCTTGCAATTTATATTTTCCAGGAAAATTACACTTTTACTCATGTTTTCCTCTTAATTTGCATAGATTTGATTAAACTAGTCATACAGTTTCTTCTATTGCTGTGTTTCTTTGTTTTCAATCCTAATTTTGCATATTTATAACTTATTATCTTAATTAACCTGCTCTCTATATATTTCCCCAAGAAGCATTCTAGCAGACACTGCCCCAACTGCTTCATGCTAGATATTTATTTCTTTAGCTTCTGATTCTATCTGGTCTCTGGGGCCTACTTTACCACATGCTTCATTAGCGGGTCCTCTTCCTTCACATGCTCACTTCACCAGTATTCTACTAGGGTTTTCTTTAGCTCTTAACTGAACTAATAGCATTTGATATTTTATGGCGAGTATTGCCAGAGTCTTTATTATCAGTTTGTCTCCACTTTGGTCAGGAGGGGAGATTTTAGGGGCACCCACAACATCATCCCTTACAATCACTCAGTTCAGTTCAGTTGCTCAGTAGTGTCCAGCTCTTTGCAATCCCATGAACCACAGCATGCCAGGCCTCCCTGTCCATCACCAACTCCCGGAGCCCATCCAAACCCACGTCCGTTGAGTCGGTGATGCCATCCAAACATCTCATCCTCTGTTGTCCCCATCTTCTGCCCTCAATCTTTCCCAGCATCACAGTCTTTTCAAATGAGTCAGCTCTTCGCATCAAGTGGCCAAAGTATTGGAGTTTCAGCTTCAGCATCAGTCCTTTCAATGAACACTGAGGACTGATCTCCTTTAGGATGGACTGGTTGGATCTCCTTGCAGTCCAAGGGACTCTCAAGAGGCTTCTCCAGGACCACAGTTCAAAAGCATCAATTCTTCAGCACTCAGCTTTCTTTATAGTCCAACTCTCACATCCATACACGACTATTTGGAAAACCATAGCCTTGACTAGACGGACCTTTGTTGACAAAGTAAAGTCTCTGCTTTTTAATATGCTATCTAGATTGGTCATGACTTTCCTTCTAAGGAGTAAGCATCTTTTAATTTCATGGCTGCAATTACTACCCTATGATATCATTTTGTCCTCTGGTTTTTTATAATTATATCATATAATTTTATATTCTTAAAAAATACATTTAACATTTTATGTCATTGAACTTTAAATAAATAAGATCATATATGTTTGTTTTCTATCTTGTTTCTTCATTAAATATTATGTTCATGATATTCATCAATGTTATTATGCTATTCTCACAGAGCATTGCATTGACTGAAAATATCACAGTGCATTTTCCTGTTGATGGACACAGAGGTTGTTTCTACTTTATTGGCCAATTTTTTGTGTGCCATTATTAACTGTCTTTCTAGAAACACTTCATAAATGTTTCACTAGGTGTATAATAAATGTTTACTGCATGTATGTCTACATGTTCATCTGGTGTATGAAGCCAGTCAGTGAAGGTTAAATTATGCTGATGTAATAACACCCAAATCTCAACAACTTACACCCAAAGTCTTTTGATTTCCTTTAGTTCTAACACTGTATGTCCACCTGAGGTTAACTATGACTCTACTACAAATCACCTTTCCTCCAAGTCCCTGACTAATGGAGTAGGATTAGCTTCTATTTGAAACGCCAGTCTCTTATCAGACACTCTCTCTCTATATATATATGTGTGTGTGTGTGTGTGTGTCTATATATACATATATAAAATAGTTCATTTGGTAAAGAATTTTCCTGCAATGAGGGAGAACTGGGTTCAATCCCTGGGTCAGGTAGATCCCCTGGAGAAGGGAAAGGCTACTCACTCCAGTAGTCTGGCCTGGAGAATTCTATGGACTGTATAGTCCATGCGGTTGCAAAGAGTTTGACACAACTGAGCAACTTTCACTTTCTCATATATATATATCCACAACATGCTGGCACTTAAAACTTCTATTTAGAAATAACACAAGATCATTCTGCTCATATTCTGTTAGTCAATGCTAATCACTTGGTGAAGCTTGACATCAAAATGTCAGAAAGTAATATTCTTCCCCAGGAGGCATTTTAATTTGCCTTTTCCTGAGTGATAAATGACTGAAGACTGTTCCAGGTGTTTATTACACTTTTAGTCTCCCTTAACATAATATCCTTGTACAGTCCTTTTCTCATTTCTCTCTTTAATTTTGTTGTTTTAATATTATTGGTTTATAGAAATTGGCGATTGTTTTCAACTGAAATTTTATGTGATGCAATTTTTTTCTTCAAGATTGCAGCTTGCATTTTCTTTCTTTGTATTATTGTTAGATACCACACACATAGCACAGCAATCCTTCATTTAATGTGGTTTAATTCATCCAAAAATTCCATTACTTGTGCTTCATGTGTGTGTGTGTGTTTTTTTTAAAAAAAGGATTGAAAAATGTGCTCAGTCGCTCAGTAATGTCTGACTCTTTGCAACCCCATGGGCGATATGTAGCCTGTCAGGTTCCTCTGTCCACGAAATTCTCCAGGCAAGAATACTGGAGCGGGTTGCCATTCCCTTCCTCAGGGGGTCTTCCCAAACCAGAGATTAAACCCAGGTCTCCTGCACTACAAGCAGATTCTTTTCCACCTGAACTACCAGAAGAACCCAAACCATAGTACATATGCCATTGCTATTAATAAATTTCCTGATGTAAAAATATGGTCCTAAGAAATCATCTGTTATTGGTAATGATGTTCTGATATGAGCTAAATTAAACCCCTAAGGTTTATCTCATTTCTACTCATGAATTGTGAGGTAGGTTTATTGCTCAAAATGAGGAAGCCAACGTTTAAAGAGAGTAAGTGCCTTTCCAAATGTCTATGGCTATTCAGTGGTCTGTGGTTTTGTGAGTATTCAATCTTGTTGAGATAATGAAAGAGAGCCTCCCCTGAAAAAACATTCTTGGCACCAGTCTGTAAGGGACAGGGGCAGAGGCAGGGAATGACCTTGTTACTTGGTTAGTGATTTCACCTTAGTCCCTGAAAGTATAATTGAAATCATCATTTGCTTCCAAGAGAGTCAGACATGGGTCTTACTGTTTTTAATGGCCTGGCTCTTTGAAACCAAGAAGCAAGTGATTCTTTCTGTCTCCCCAAATTCAGAACTAGGATTAAAAAGATAAGTTGGGAAGTGCATGAAATATGACTCCGGAGACCTGCATTTCAGAAAAGAAAAAAAAAAAAAAACCTGATTTTAAAAATGAATAGAGGACCTTGATAGACACATTTCCAAAGAAAACAGACAGATGGCCAACAGACACAAGACAGATGCTTAATATCACTAATCATCAGGAAAATGCAAATTAAAACTAAAATGAAATATAACCTTACAAATGTCAGCATGGCTAGCATCAAAAAGACAAGGCATGGCAAGTGCTGGTGAGAATATGGAGGAGAGGGAAGACTTCTTCACTGTTGATGGGGATGCAAAATGGTGCAGCCACTATGGAAAACAGTAAAGAGGTTCCTCAAAATATTAGAGAGAACAATCATTCAGTCTAGCAATCCACTTCTGGGTATTTACCTGGAAAAACAAAAGAAGAATAATAGTTAATGATGGAATCCCTAGAAATCTAACCCTTTAGTTCAGAGGTATGAGAAATAACCAATGTAAGCTGAGAGAGTGTGAAGAGATGACGTATGGAAGCTGGTTATCAAATATATTATTAAATAAACTATTGGAAAAGTCCCCACCATAGTATAAAAAAATGACAAAGTGTAAAACCACTAGTGCCCCAACCACTAACACCAAAGAAGCAGAAGTTGGATGGTTCTATGATGACCTGCAAAATTGTATAGAACTAACACCAAAAGAAAGCTGTCCTAGTCATCACAGAGTACTGGAATGCAAAAGTAGGAAGTCAAGAGATACCGGGGATAACAGGTAAATTTGGCCTTGGAGTACAAAACTAAGCAGGGCAAAGGCTTACAATTTTGCCCAGAGAACACACTAATGATAGCAAACACCCAGTTTGAACAACACAAGAGATGACTCCACATGTGGACATCACCAGATGGTCAATATCAAAATCAGATTGGTTATATTCTTTGCAGCCAAAGATGGAGAAACACTATACAGTCAGCAAAAAAAAAAAAAAAAAAAAAGACCAGGAGCTGAGTGTGGCTCAGATCATGAATTCCTTTATTGTCAAATTCAGACTTACATTGAAAAAATTTGGGAAAACCACTAGACCATTCAGCTATGACATAAATCAAATCCCTCACGATTATACAGTGGAAGTGACAAAAAGATTCAAGGAATTAGATCTGATAGACAGAGTGCCTGAAGAACTATGGAAGGAGGTTTAAAACACTGTACAGGAGGCAGTGCTCAAGACCATCCCCAAGAAAAAGAAATGCAAAAAGGCAAAATGGCTGTCTGAGGAGGGCTTACAAATAGCTAAGAAAAGAAGAGAAATGAAAAGCAAAGGAGAAAAGAAGATATCTGCCTAAATGCAGAATTCCAAAGAATAGCCTTCTAAGAGATAAGAGAAGAGATAAGAAACCCTTCCTGTGTTGAAGAGATAAGAAAGCCTTCCTAAGTGTTGAATGCAAAGAAATAAAAGAACAAAAAAATAGAATGGGATATACTAGAGATCTCTTCAAGAAAATTAGAGATATCAAGTGAACATTTCATGCAAAGATGGGCACAATAAAGAACGGAAATGATATGGACCTAACAGAAGCAGAAGATATTAAGAAGAGGTGGCAAGAATACACAGAAGAACTATGGAAAAAAGATCTTCATGACCCAGATAAACACGATGGTGTGATCACTCACCTAGAGCCAAACATCCTTAAATAGGAAGTCAAGTGGGCCTTAGGAAGCATTGCTATAAACAAAGCTTGTGGGGTGATGGAATTCCAGTTAAGCTATTTCAAATCTTAAAACATGATGCTGCTAAAGTGCTGCACTCAATCTGCCAGCAAAATTGGAAAATTCAGAAGTGGCCACAGGACTAGAAATGGTCAGTTTTCATTCCAATTACAAAGAAAGGCAATGCCAAGAATGTTGAAACTACTGTACAGTTGCACTCATCTCACACACTAGCAAAGTAATGCTCAAAATTCTCCAAGCCAGGCTTCAATAGTACATGAACCGAGTACTTCCAGAGGTTCAATCTGGATTTAGAAAAGGCAGAGGAACCAGAGACCATTGCCAACATCTGCTGGATCATAGAAAAAGGAAAAGAATTACAGAAACACATCTGCTTCTACTTCATCGACTATGCTAAAGCCTTTGACTGTGTGGATCACAACAAACTGTGGAAAATTCTGAAAGAGATGGGAATACCAAACCACCTGACCTGCCTTCCTGAGAAATTTGTATTCAGGTCAAGAAGCAATAGTTGGAACTGGACATGGAACAACAGACTGGTTCCAAATTGGGAAAGGAGTACATCAAGGATGTATCTTTTCACCCTGCTTATTTAATTTATATGCAGAGTACATCATGCAAAATGCCAGACTGGATGAAACACAAGCTGCAATCAAGATTGCCGGGAGAAATATCAATAATCTCAGATATGCAGATGACTGCACCCTTATGGCAGAAAATAAAGTGGAACTTAAGAGCCCCTTCACTATGAAGAAAGCTGAGTGCTGAAGAATTGGTGCTTTTGAACTGTGGTGTTGGAGAAGACTCTTGAGAGTCTCTTGGACTGCAAGGAGATCCAACCAGTCCATCCTAAAGGAGATCAATCCTGGGTGTTCATTGGAAGGACTGATGCTAAAGCTGAAAGTCCAATACTTTGACCACCTCATGCAAAGAACTGACTCATTGGAAAAGACCCTGATGCTGGGAGGGATTGGGGTCAGGAGGAGAAAATTATGACAGAGGATGAGATGGCTTGATGGCATCACCGACTTGATGGACATGAGTTTGAGTGAACTCCGGGAGTTGGTGATGGACAGGGAGGCCTGGCATGCTGTGATTCATGGGGTCGTAAAGAGTTGGACACGACTGAGCAACTGAAGTGACTGACTGAAAAAGCCTCTTGATGAAAGTGAAAGAGAACAGTGACAAGAGTGGTTTAAAACTCAGCATTCAGAAAGCAAAGATCATGGCATGCAGTCCCATCACTTCATGGCAAATAGATGGGGAAACAATGAAAACAGTGAGAGACTTTATTTTCTTGGGCTCCAAAATCACTGCAGAAGGTGACTGCAGCCATGAAATTAAAAGATGCTTGCTCCTTTGAAGAAAAGCTATAAAAAACCTAGATAGCACATTAAAATGCAGAGATGCTACCCTGCTGAGTAAGGTCTGTATATTCAATGCTACTGTTTTTTCATTAATCATGTATGGGCATGAGAGTTGGATCATAAAGAAAGCTGACTGCCAAAGAACTGATGCTTTTGAACTGTGGTGTTGGAGAAGACTCTTGAGAGTCCCTTGGACAGCAAGGAGATCAAACCAGTCAACCCTAAAGGAAATCAGTCCTGAATATTCATTGGAAGGACTGATGCTGAATCTGAAACTGTAATACTATGGCCCCCTATGTGAAAAACTGTCTCATTAGAAAAGACACTCATGCTGGGAAAAACTGAAGGCAGGAGGAGAAGGGGACAACAGAAGATGGGATGCTTGGATGGCATCACTGACTCAATGGACATGAGTTTGATCAAGCTCCAGGAGTTGATGATGGACAGGGAAGCCTGCCGTGCTGCAGTCCGTGGGGTCACAAAGAGTCAGACCTGACTGAGTGACTGACCTGAACTGAAATAGTAGAACAAAAAATAATATTATGTGTTATTCAATACACATCCACATCAATGTGCATTGTAGCAGTATTTACAATAGCCATGATATGGAAACAATTTGAGATCCTATCAATAGATGAATGGATAAAGAAGATATGGACTTCCCAGATGGCACTAGTGGTTAAAAACCTACCTGCCAGTGCATGAGAGGCAGGAAACTTAGCTTTCATTCCTGGGTTCAGAAGATCCTCTGGAAGAGGACAAGGTGACTCACTCCAGTATTCTTGCCTGGAGAATCTCTTGGACAGAGGAGCCTGGTGGACTACAGGCCACAGAGTCACAAAGAGTTGGACACAGCTGAAGTGATTTAGCATGCATACAAATGATTCTATTCATCCATAAAAAGAAATCTTGCTCTCTGTGAGAATATGAATGGATCTATAGTGTATCATGCTATGAGTGAAATAAATTAGAGAAATACAAATATGATCTCACTTTTATGTGAGATATCAAAAGAAAATGAAAAATGAAAACAAAATCATTTACAGAACATAACAGTGGTTACCAGAGGGGAGGGTGGTAGTAAGGATGGGCAAAATAGGTGAAGGGAATTAAACAATACAAACTTCTGGTTAGAAAATAAATAATCCACGCAGATGTAGTATACCACACAAAAACTATAGTCCATAATATTGTAACAACTTTAATGGTGATGATGGTTACTAGACTTATTATGTTTGTCATTTTGTATCAGATTGAATAACTATGTAGTGTACCTGAAGGAAACATGATACTATTGGTCAACTATATTTCAAAAAAGACTTGTAGAAAAATAAAAATAAAACTTTTTTTTTTTTTCGTAATAAGAATTGGGAAAGACTCTACGCACTACAATTATGTGATCTTGGGAAAGTAGGCAACTTTCATGAAAACATTGTGAGCAATGAACTACCAGTGTGCATAAAACCAAGAAGGTGATCTATACATTACGGATTTAGTCGTTATTTTATTTTAGTTAAACGGGTACTGTCTTATTATCTAGCAAAGACATAAAGAGCATGGACGTGGGAATCAGAATTGAATTCAGATCTAGGTTTCATCACATAGTATCTATATGACGAGGCTCATTACACAATCAATTTGAGCCCCAGGTTTTCTTATAGAAAATAGACTTAAATGTTCTTAAATCTTAGGATTGCTGGAAGGTAAAATGTGCATGATGTAAGTACCTAGCAAATAATAAAGCTTAAACAGTTAATGTTTTATATTCTTATGTGAGATTTGGTTATATTTAATGTTTTTAATATATTTTATATTTTTAACATTTAGAAAACATACTGATTCACTATTAGCTTTCCACCATTCCCAAATTCAAAAGTCATGGAAAGTTATTTCTTTGTGTCTGAGTGTGATCTTCATAAACCTGTGTAAAGCCACATCATGTTAAAAATTCTCTAATATAAAGAAAAATAATGATAAAAGCCTAGGGGCAGACACAGGGATCAACTAGGGCTCTATAAAAAGCCTGTTCCTGCATCCCACAGAGCAATCGACTCTTCTCGGAGTTATCCTTCACGGTATAACCCTGTCACCTTCAAACAGTGCAATCCATAAACACATAAACAAAGAGGTTAGGTGCATGCCTAAGAGATTCAATTCTTTATTTTTCTCAAACTCTAAAAGAAGTGGTATGGATTTTGCTAAAAAGATTATGGATGGACTCTTAAAGACCCTGTAAGCTTGGATTAGTACAGCAGTATTCTCCAAAGAAAGAAGAAAAAAAAAGAGAGAGAATTTGAATTCAATGAGCTGATTTTTTTTGGAAACCACACCTCAAGTATATCTAAAAGAGTACATTCTTTTTTTTAAAATTTAATTATTATTATTATTATTATTATTATTATTATTATTTTACTTTACAATATTGTATTGGTTTTGCCATACATCAAAATGAATCCACCACGGGTGTACACGTGTTCCCAATCCTGAATCCCCTTCCTACCTCCCTCTCCATACCATCCCTCTGGGTCATCCCAATGCACCAGCCCCAAGCATCCTGTATCCTGCATCGAACCTAGACTGGTGATTCGTTTCTTATATGATATTATACATGTTTCAATGCCATTCTCCCAAATCATCCCACCCTCTCCCTCTCCCACAGAGTCCAAAAGCCTGTTCTATACATCTGTGTCTCTTTTGCTGTCTCACATACAGGGCTATCGTTACCATCTTTCTAAATTCCATATTTATGCGTTAGTATACTGTATTAGTGTTTTTCTTTCTGGCTTACTTCACTCTGTATAATAGGCTCCGGTCTCATCCAGCTCATTAGAAGTGATTCAAATGTATTCTTTTTAAAGGCTGAGTAATACTCCATTGTGTGTATGTACCACAGCTCTCTTATCCATTCATCTGCTGACAGACATCTAGGTTCTTGATGACTGTAGCACAACATCCTAAAGTAAAAGCATTTAAATGGAATTTAAATTCAAGTAATTCAGTTTCAAGAGCTCTTAGATCTGCTTTTAGAAGAAAAAAACAATATGTTCTACATTTTTTATTTTGCTCTATGCTTTCAACAAACAACTAACTTTCTATTGAAAATCTACTATGTGCTTAAAAACCTGAGTGGATGATGACAATATAAAACAATACTGTATGATATCAGTTAAATGTGTAATCTAAGAAAGCAAACCTATAAAAACAGACATTGAGATGGTGATTACCACAGGCTGGTAGGTGGGAAAATAGGAGAGAGCTTTAAGGGGACGAACTTGCAGCTAGGAGCAAATAAGTCCTAGCAATTGAATACATATTATGGTAAATATAGACAACAATATTTATTATAATCATCAGACTTGCTATTAATATCACTACAGTGGCAATCATATTATACATCAAATCAGTATGATATACACCTTACATGTACATAATGTTACATTTCAGTTAAGAAATGAAGAATATATAATTTAGAGGACCAGATTTGAAGGATGGAGAAAAAACAATAAACATAAAATTTATGGCACTGATAAAATCTCATTAATAAATACTATAATTTGGCCCAGGTACTATACTCATCCTAGTACTCAGTACTGTGCTTGTATTTGGTGGGCTTTATCTCATTGAACCTTTATCTGATTTATTTCTGGCTCAGTATTTGACACTACATAGTGGCCCAAGCAGTGTCAGACTTTATTTTTCTGGGCTCCAAAATCACTGCAGACAGTGAAATTAAAAGATGCTTACTCCTTGGAAGGAAAGTTATGACCAACCTAGATGGCATATTCAAAAGCAGAGACATTACTCTGCCAACAAAGGTCTGTCTAGTCAAGGCTATGATTTTTCCAGTGGTCATGGATGGTTGTCAGAGTTGGACTGTGAGGAAAGCTGAGCACTGAAGAATTGATGCTTTTGAACTGTGGTGTTAGAGGAGACTCTTGAGAGTCTCTTGGGCTGCAAGGAGGTCCAACCAGTCAATCCTCAAGGAGACCAGTCCTGGGTGTTCTTTGGAAGGACTGACGCTAAAGCTGAAACTCCAATAATTTGGCCACCTCATGCGAAGAGTTAGCTCATTGGAAAAAACCCTAATGCTGGGAGGGATTGGGGGCAGGAGGAGAAGGGGACGACAGAGGATGAGATGGCTGGATGGCATCACCAACTCAATGGACAGGAGTTTGAGTAAGCTCCAGGAGTTAGTGATGGACAGGGAAGTTTTGTGTGCTGCAGTCCATGAGGTCACAAACAGTAGGTTACTACTGAGCAACTGAACTGAACTGATCTGAACCATATGTAAACTACAGGACAATACAGCTTTGCAAGCTTTCACAGATTTCTGTGTTTTTTTTTTTTTTTTTTCTCTAGAAACTCTGCTGTTTCTATGAAATACACATGCTCAGCTCACCCGCTGGTCAAAAGAAAAACACAAGACACACAGAGCAAAGCAATTCTTGCTGAGCCCAGTCTAGATCAGCTGACCTTCAACTGACTTGAAGCTACATAAAATAGATGTATTGTTGTTTTAAGCCACCAAGCACTGGATGATTTGTTATGCGTCAAGCTAACTGATACACATGGTCTGTGTTGATGCTTACTTCTCTGTACGTTGCCATCAATGTGGTCTTACACAACCAAAAATCTAGTTTTGCCACTGTGCTATTTATCATCCTTCAGGGCTTCCTTCCATCATAGCAAAATGTAAACATCTTAGTATGAGTTCCAGGATTCTTGCTAATTGTTCCTTTCCTTCCTTCAGCAATCCCATATTATTTCCTGCATCTTATTATTTTTTTGCATGTAATTTTTATTGTCTCTATTTGTTTCTTTTAAATTTTTTTACCTTTACAATATTGGTTTTACCATATATCAACATGAATCGACCACGGTGTACACATGTTTTCCATCCTGAACTCCCCTCCCACCTCCCTCTCTGTATCATCCCTCTGGGTCATCCCAGTGCACCAGCCCCAAGCATTCCTGCATCTTAAAAGCCATGTCTTCAAGATGGTTTCAGAAAAGGCAGAGGAACCAGAGATCAAATTGCCAACATCTGCTGGATCATTGAAAAAGCAAAAGAGTTCCAGAAAAACATCTATTTCTGCTTTATTGACTATGCCAAAGCCTTTGACTGTGTGGGTCACAGTAAACTGTGGAAAATTCTGAAAGAGATGGAAATACAAGACCACCTAACCTTCCTCTTGAGAAACCTGTATGCAGGTCAGGAAGCAACAGTTAGAACTGGACATGGAACAACAAACTGTTTCCAAATAGGAAAAGGAGTACATCAAGGCTGTATATTGTCACCCTGCTTATTTAACTTATATGCAGAGTACATCATGAGAAATGCTGGGATGGAGGAAGCACAATCTGGAATCAAGATTGCCAGGAGAAATATCAATAACCTCAGATATGCAGATGACACCATCCTTATGGCAGAAAGTGAAGAGGAACTAAAAATTCTCTTGATGAAACTGAAAGTGGAGAGTGAAAAGTTGGCTTAACACTCAACATTCATAAAACGAAGATCATAGCATCTGGTCCCATCATTTTATGGGAAATAGATGTGGAAACAGTGGCAGACTTTATTTTTCTAGGCTCCAAAATCACTGCAGATGGTGATTGAAGCCATGAAATTAAAAGTCGGACACAACTGAAAGAGTGAACTGAAAAGCCAACTCAACTCCTCTTCAGTTCAGTCGCTCAGTCGTATCCAACTCTTTGCAACCCCATGAATCACAGCACACCAGGCCTCCCTGTCCATCACCAACTCCTGGAATTCACCCAAACTCCTGTCCATCGAGTCAGTGATACCATGCAGCCATCTCATCCTCTGACGTCCCCTTTTCCTCCTGTCCCCAATCCCTCCCAGCATCAGGGTCTTTTCATATGAGTCAACTCTTTGCATGAGGTGGCTGAAGTATTGGAGTTTCAGCCTCAGCATCAGTCCTTTAAATGAACACCCAGAACTGGTCTCCTTTAGGATGGACTGGTTGGATCTCCTTGCAGTCCAAGGGACTCTCAAGAGTCTTCTCCAACACCACAGTTCAAAAGTATCCATTCTTTGGCGCTCAGCTTTCTTCACAGTCCAACTTTTGCATCCATACATGACCACTGGAAAAACCATAGCCTTGACTAGATGGACCTTTGTTGGCAAAGTAGTGTCTGTGCTTTTGAATATGCTATCTAGGTTGGTCAGAACTTTTCTTCCAAGGAGTAAGTGTCTTTTAATTTCATGGCTGTGGTCACCATCTGCAGTGATTTTGGAGCCCCCAAAATAAAATCTGACACAGCTTCCGTTGTTTCCCCATCTATTTCCCATGAAGTAATGGGACCAGATGCCATGATCTTCCTTTTCTGAATGTTGAACTTTAAGCCATCCTTTTCGCTCTCCTTTTTCACTTTCATCAAGAGGCTTTTAGTTCCTCTTCACTTTCTGTCATAAGGCTGCTGTCTGCATATCTGAGGTTATTGATATTTCTCCTGGCAATCTTGATTCCAGATTGTGCTTCCTCCAGCCCAGTGTTTCTCATGATGTACTCTGCATATAGGTTAAATAAACAGGGTGACAATAGACAGCCTTGACGTACTTCTTTTTCTATTTGGAACCAGTTTGTTGTTCTATATCCAGTTCTAACTATAATTAAGTGGGCCTTAGAAAACATCACTATGAGCAAAGCTAGTGGAAGTGATGGAATTCCAGTTGAGCTATTTCAAATCCTGAAAGATGATGCTATGAAAGTGCTGCACTCAATATGCCAACAAATTTGGAAAACTCAGCAGTGGCCACATGACTGGAAAAGGTCAGTTTTCATTCCAATCCGAAAGAAAGGCAATGTCAAAGAATGCTCAAACTACTGCACAATTGCAGTCATCTCACATGCTAATAAAGTAGTGCTCAAAATTCTCCAAGCCATGCCTCAGCAATACATGAACCGTGAACCTCCAGATGTACAAGCTTGTTTTAGAAAAGGCAGAGGAAACAGAGATCAAATTGCCAACATCTGCTGTATCATCGAAAAAGCAAGAGAGTTCTAGAAAAACATCTATTTCTGTTTTTTGACTATGCCAAAGCCTTCAACTGTGTGGATCACAATAAACTGTGGAAAATTCTGAAAGAGATGTGAATACCAGACCACCTAACTTACCTCTTGAGAAACCTATATACAGGTCAGGAAGCAACAGTTAGAACTGGACATGGAACAACTCCTCTTACTTTATCCTAATTCAGTCCGTTGGACTATAACTCTCTTCAAGTCTTAGCTTGAAAGTTTTTATCTTTGGAATTCTTTGACTGACTACCCACTTTAGGATTCAGATTCCCTTCTTTCTGCTTGGTAGAACTACTGAGTCACACCTTTAGAAGTTCTCACCTTCTGCATTACAATCAGTATTTTTGCTTGTCTTTCTCCCCCAGTATATTAAGTCCTTGAGGGAGATAACTTTGAGACTAGTAATTCCTATTCTAGAAGAGTTTCTTGGATAACAAGGGCATAGTAAATTAGTTTTGAATGAATGAATTGCCATGTAAGTGTTAGAATTAGGTATGGAATTCTAGTAATTGGAATTTTGAGTTTAATATCCTTCCTAAATTGCACTTGTCTTGATCATACCAAACTTAAGGGCAAGGTGGCAAGAGGACACATAGAGTTTTGAGACATCATGTATTGCATAGATCCAAGGCTACATCTACTATTACTAGAATGATATGCAATGTGTTGGCATAGGTGAAGTGGATAAAGTGCAGGTAGAATTTGAGTTTTGAAATCAGCCAGTTGAGTATCCTTGGCTATATTTTAAAATTAATTTAATCCTTGGTTTCTACATCTGAAACATGGCATCATTGTTTCTCCCTCAGAGCTTTCATGTGAAGAATAATACGAAATAAATTTTGTGACTCTGTGCATGACAAACAACAGGCGAGCAAGATATTTGCATTTGCTTTCTCCTTTCTGGCAGTGGTAAAATAAGATTTAATTTTCCTGTCTTTTTTATTTGTGTGCTCTCTTCCCTGAAATCACCAGTCTCTTGCCTGCTTCTGTTCAATTCCATATTTTCACTCAGAGCCAGCTTTAAATATTTGGCCACAAATGTTTTCACTTGTTAATAAATCAACATGTACTATTTTTGGAAAAATGCAAAGTTCTGCAAAATATCCCAAATTACTCTTAATGGTTTTCAGTCCCATGTCTTCTCTGTTCACTCCCATTATTGCAAACACTCTTCTCAGTTCTTTTTGCTTCCCACAGAAGAATTCTCAAGGACAGCAAATGGTTTTGTCCTTTAGTACAAACAGAATAGAATAAGGATGGTTGTTTTTATTGTTTTAGTTGTAGAGTGTTTGTTGTCATTATTCTTTTTTTAATAGCTTTTTTTATTTAAAAAAAAAAAAAGCTATTTTTTAGATCCCTGTAAAGCAGGGATCTAAAAACTACATCTTATAGGTTATAAGGTATCATTTACATCTATTGCATTTAGATGTTGTTATCAGTAATGATCAAGGAATTAAAAAAATATAGGTAGGTGATTAATAAGAAAGCAAATGCAATGTCTTATTATGAAAGCTTACTTCTTCTTTCCATCCTTTTCTTTCCCAGTGTCCCCACCATCCCTAACCCCATTCCTTCTTTAGTAAATACATTTTGTGTTACAGACCACAAGTAAATTATTGGTCCTGGGATTAAAAATAATTCAAAAATGAGAAAGGAATTATTTGTGTTTACTTTGCATTTGATCTAAATAGCAAAATAACTGGACAGAAAGTTAGTGATATTCACTTTAGACGAAAAACTGTGCCCCAGTTTTTTCTATATCATAATGCCTATTGGTAAGTAACTCACATCCCAGTCATTCATACTGAAGAGTGCATCACCTACCCCTTTACTTGAAGCCAGTAATCCAGTAAGTTATCAAGAACCTCAGATATACAGATAACACCACCCTAATGGCAGAAAGTGAAGAATTAAAGAACCTCTTGATGAAAGTGAAAGAGAAGAGTGAAAAAGCTGGCTTAACACTCAACATTCAGAAAGTTAAGATCATGGTGTCTAGTTCCATCACTTCCTGGCAAATAGATGGGGAAACAATGAAAATGGTGACATTTTCTTGGGCTCCAAAATCACTGCAGATGGTGACTGCAGCCATGAAATTAAAAGATCCTTGCTCCTTGGAAGAAAAGCTGTGATAAATCTAGACAGCTGAGATATTTCTTTGTCTAAAAAGCAGAGACATTATTTTGCCAACAAAGGTCCATATTGTTTTTCCAGTAGTCATGTATGGATGTGAGAGCTGGACCATAAAAAAGGCTGAGCACCAAAGAATTGATTCCTTTGAACTGTGGTGTTAGAGAAGACTCTTGAGAGCCCCTTGAATAGCAGGGAGATGACATCACTGACTCAATGGACATGAGTTTGAGTAAACTCTGGGAGACTGGGAAGGACAGGGAAGCCTGGCATGCTGCAGTCCATGGGATCGAAAAGAGTTGGACCCAGTTGTTCCACTGAACAACAGCAGCAACAATAAGCTTTCAGCCAGCAATAATCTGATGTTGGCAATCTATGACCTAGCAAGGGTTTGGAAATAGTCAGGTATTCTAATTTTGAGAACAGGGAGCCTATACAGTTTCATAGCACCTCCTACAGCAGCATCACTAAGACTCCCTTTGAGCTTATGTTTATCACATGTTCATCAGGACACTTGCTGTCTGAGTACTTAGGGTTCTCTTTCTTTATCTTTCTGGTATAGTCATGCACTATAGCCAATGCATCTAACTAGCATCTGGTTACCTTGCCTTTTGCTATTCCGTCCCCAGTTCTCCTGTCTCAAACTCAAAGAGTAGCAACAGGGAGTGTGGCCCCATGGTGTTTCTTACAGTTCACTGCATAACCCAGTGTTATGCCTCCTTAAAGAAAGAGTACATTTGGGACCTTCTAATCTCATTCTGTTGGAAGCGATTTACTTTTAAACCATGGGATGATTCTAAACTGAAAGATACTTTGTGCAGTAAATAGTGTCTTTGATAGAGTCCACCCATCAGTTTTACGTATGGTAGTGTATATGTCTCCATGCTACATGTGTCCATGCTACTCTCTGCATTCATCCTACCCTCTCCTCACCCGCCCCCTGGTGTTCACATGTCTATTCATATGTCTGTGTTACCACTGCTGCTGCTGCTGCTGCTAAGTCACTTCAGTCGTGTCCAACTCTGTGCGACCCCATTGACTGCAGCTCAACAGGCTTCCCCACCTCTAGGATTGTCCAGGCAAGAACCCTGGAGTGGGTTGCCATTTCCTTCTCCAATGCATGAAAGTGAAAAGCGGAAGTGAAGTTGCTCAGTCGTGTCTGAGCCCACCAGGCTCCTCCATCCATGGGATTGTCCAGGCAAGAGTACTGGAGTGGGGTGCCGTTGCCTTCTCTGGCTGCCCTGCACTACGTACATTTAATGTTTTATGCCATGGTCTTTTGTTGTTGATGTTTCTCCTTCTGCTCAGAATGAGAGTCTTCTCTTCTTCTAACAGATTGATTCTAAAATAGTGTGTTTGTCTCTCTGCTCCAATAGACTAAGTTCCACAAGGAGCAGGAAAACATCTTAATTCTTTGTGGTACTCTCAATTCCTAGTACACTGCTTAGCACATTCTAAATGTTCAGTGAGCAGATGATGTAGTGAAATTAATGGAACTGAAGGATGTAGTGGCTTTGCTCACATGTCAGCATCATTTCTTAGTTTCTGAAAACCCCTGAGGGCACTGATCCTATAACACTCATGCTACATCAGTTGGACCTAACATATATAGGCTTTCAGTAAATACTTCATAAATTTATGAATAAAGGTATGCATGAGAAAAATCTGATCTCTACTCCAGAAGTTTAAAGGGCCCAATGAGTGGCATGATTTGAATAAGACCCTGCAGGCAATTCCTTGCATATTATTTGCATTTTATTGTAGATGGGATTTTTGGAAATCAGTTCAGTGTCAAAACACCTAATAAGTGTAACTTTTCCCAGGCAGCCAACTATTAACAGTTTATTTTCTTCCCCTTTACAGTCACCTTCTGTGAAGACAATACTCTCTACTCTTAAAAGATATTAAAATTTCCTTAAAACATGCAATCTCTAATGTCCTTATAAAGGGGAAATTTTGTCTTCTCTAGGAAAAATGTTTGACAGTTTGTTTGCATTACAAATGAAGCTGCACAAAAAGGTTACTATGGACAATGAGTCATTTTCTTAGTAAAGGAGTGAAGTAGGTGTATTATTTTCCTCACATATATCCCTCAATGTCAAAAAATAAGCTCTGTTGGGTAAATTGCATCCTGGAAAATGGTAGAGGATTTTTGAAGCTGTTTAAAGACCCTTAGTTTCTAAATCTTAGACATTCATGTCTATCCACACTATTACCCACGTTTATTTTAATATGTAATGGGATATGCACTTCTTCAGACCTATCACATAAATGCTCATGGACAATGAGTCATTTCTTATGTAAAATTGTAGGTGTATTATATTTATCACATATATGTCAATGTATAAAAGATGGAAAATTAGTATATAGGGTCAATAGACCTCTTCAATCCACTCCCGACACTGGAATATGCACTTCTGAAAATTCATGAAACCCTTTTAAAATGTTTATAGGTGCATATATATACATATGCATGTACTATATATGGATATTAATACATATATATAGGGACTTCCCTGGTGGCTCAGATGATAAAGAATCTGCCTGCAATGTGGGAGACCCAGGTTCAATCCCTGGTTTGGGAAGATCCTCTGAAGAAGGAAATGGCAACCAACTCCTGTATTCTTGCCTGAAGAATCCCATGGACTGAGGCGCCTGGCAGACAATAGTCCATGGGGTCTCAAAGAGTTGAACATGATTAAGCGACTAACATCCCCCCTCACACACACGTATACATAGGTACTTAAGGTTATAATTTGGTGCCCAAATACTGTAGGATGAATACAGTCTTGAAATGAACAAGTTACTATCTGTTATTTCTGTGAGTTACACAGATATTTTACATTTTAGGTTCAAGTGAATTTAGGTAAAGCAAGTTACTTTAAAAACAGTCTAGTGCAGCCTGGACCAGAAGGAGTTTGGGGGAGAATGAATACTTGCATACATATGATTGAGTCTCTCTGCATGCATCTGAAACTATAACAACATTGTTAATCAGCTATACTTCAATATAAAATTAAAAGTAAAAAAAAAAAGAAATAATGAAGACTGGTCTCAAAATCCAAGTGATCTTGGTATGGTCATTTATGATGGTAGTTAGATTTTAAAAATTAAATTAAATTAAAAAATAATCCAGTGAAATTCACTTTGCCAACTCACTCAGTTTCAAAGTAGTTATATGGTTTAACAACATTTTCTCATGTACCTCTATCTCACTAAACATATACATAAATAACAAAAATGAGTAATAAAAAAAGCAAAAGAATTTTAAAGATTTGCTTGTATTGATAGACTGTGTTCTTATGGACATATTACCAACATGCTGAATATGAAATTATTTATTTTGACCACATATCAAAAAATCAAACAAATAGATTAAAGCAAACAATAATACTGAAAACACTTTCATGTACATAAGGTAGAATATGTGATAAATAAAAGATCAATTATTTTAAAATATCCACATTTTCTGTCCTCATTTCCTTATTACTTACCAAGTTCCTACCTATAAATCAAAGAGGCCCCCCTATGTGTAAGCTTTCCCTGAAAAATGTCCTGATTGCCTAGTGATGTTATTTTTGAATTTTTCCCCATTGTGTAAGCACTGGCTTTCATTCTTCACAGGAAATAATGTTGACAGATGGGGCATGAGGCCAGAACAAATGGAGGAGATGGGCTGGTTGCAGCAGAAATTATAGGATTAGACTCTTGTCTCTTACATGTCTCCCTATCTCTTCAGCATCCTTTGTACACCCTGTGAGATACCTCCTGACAAACTCGGAGATGAACAGAGCACAGCAAATAATCTGCCTATGTATTCTACCTTCAACTAGGCTGGCTTTTCTCTAACTTCTGTATGCTCATCACACAATATCATCCAGTTTTTATTCCGTATTATAGCTTTTGATATCAGAGCTTGTCTCTCCCTGTGGAGAAGGGAGAATTTCTATATCAGTGATGAGAAAAAGAAGGTTTTAATAAAAACCCAAGTAATGAAAAATGAAAGAAGAGTAATATGACTAAATCTTCATTTCTATTAATATTCAATATATTGGTAGCAGAAGTCATTAGGTTGAATATCCCCAAGTCAAAATTGTATTTGATATATATTCAATACTATCAATTTATTTGTTCCTCAGTTTACCTATCTAGAATACAGCAAATAATTTTTTCTAGTGCCTACAGTAGCTCTGAAGTCAGTGTGATAATACATTTGAAAACTCTCTATAAATGGGAAAATATGCAGTATAAGGCATTACTAACACTAGGTTAAATATCTTTATTCTTACAGAGTCATAAAACACTAATAAACATGCAAGCTTAGTTACCCAGTCATGTTCCACTCTTTGCAACCCCATGGCCTGTAGCCCACCAGGCTTCATTGTCCATTGGATTCTCCAGGCAAGAATACTGGAGGTTGCCATTTACTCCTCCAAGTGTTCTTCCAAACCCAGGGATTGAACCTGTGTCTCCTGTGTCTCCTGCATTGGCAAGCAGATTCTTTACCACTGAGCTACTTGGAAAGCCCAATAAGCATGAAGAGTTAAAATGTTTTCCACATGTGAATCATAAGATCAGCTTTCTACAGATTTCTTCTGTAAAAATGACATAAGCTGTGTTGACTATTTAGGCAACAGGGTTAACTGTTCCTTATTAGAGCATTAGATAATAGAAGAAAAAGCTACCTTAAGAAATAAAAATCAATCTATGATACATAAGACTAGTCGAGAGAAATAAATCTAATAATCAATGAAATATATACTAACTTGAATGAAGGGGTTTAATAAATCAAAATAAGATGACTGTTTTCAGTCAAGACAGGTAAGTATATCCTCAAAAAGATATAACTTGACTTTAACTTAATGAAAATAAAGTGTTCTTTTTAATGGATTGAATTGTAACTTATTTGGTACAAGGTCATGTTATTATTGAGGATAAAATGCAATTAGACTGTTAGAATTGGGCTCCATTTTCCCTAGCATATAGAAGAGGTGCTTTCACTTCAGATGACCTACCTAGTTTCTTGGAGAAAATTAACTAAAGGCTATATGAAGGGCAAACACTCAACCCATAAAAATAAAATGCTTAATGTATACCCTCAATTTATGCATTTGTAAAATTAGGATAAGCATTTCCTAATCCATTTCATAAAATTGCTGCTATAAATATGCAAAGACACAAATGACTATAGTAATTAATTATCTGAAATTCTTACCTCATTGTATAGCATATCAGTGTAATCAGTGACTATTGATTTTTTGTTATTATCATTATCATTTTATTCAATGTCTTATCATAATCCACCTTCAGTGCCTTTTTCCAATTATTTCAGCCTATGTATTCAGATGTCAATAAAATGATACTGAACATATTTTCAGTATCATTGAAAGGAATTTTTCTCATTATATTTCTCTGATTTAGATAATAACCTCACATGTCAAATACCCAAATTCTGCCCCTAATTTAAGGTTTGGTCAAATTCTAGGTCTTTCATAAAGCTATTGTTCATGGAAATATTATTTATAAATATTATTAAATAATAATAAAGTTATTATTCATGCAAATGATTGCTTCTGATATTAAGCTCTTGTATGTTGTTGTTCAGTTGATCAGTCATGTCTGACTCTTTTCTAAATATCTCTTGCCACTTTTTCCTAGCATGAAGCATTTTGTTGGTATTAAAATTACACAGACCTGCCTTTATAACTTGGCTCCCTCACATACCAATTATTTATTCCTGGACAACACTTACACTTCTTTTTCCTATCTGTACCAAGGTGGCCATGTATCTGCCTCCCTGTTACATGGTATCACATATGCGAGGTACCTGAACCATATTCTGATATTGACTTGGGAAACCCCCAAGTGCAAATGACCAAACAGGATGTCATTCATTCATGTGTGTTTTCTGCCATATTTGCTAATTGCTCATTCCATTCTTTTGCCCTAAACCAAAAAAATTATAAAAGTTGTCTTCTAAGTTGTGATCTGGATAGCACCTATTAGACACCAAAGTTATATACAGTTAAATGCCCTCAATGTATCACTCTATAATTAGCATCAAACATAGTAATAATTTTAGTTACAGATAATATTTATTTAGCATTTTTAGCATATCACACATTCTACTAAGTGCTTAAATGGGTGTGGTTGTTACCTGCCTCTTGAGAAATCTGTATGCAGGTCAGGAAGCAACAGTTAGCACTGGACATGGAACAACAGACTAGGTCCAAATAGGAAAAGGAGTACATCAAAGCTGTGTATTGTCACTGTGATTATTTAACTTATATGCAGAGTATATCATGAGAAACACTGGGGTGGGTGAAGCACAAGCTGGAGTCAAGATTGCTGAGAGAAATGTCAATAACCTCAGATGTGTAGATGACACCACCCTTCAGGCAGAAAGTGAAGAAGAACCAAAGAACCTCTTGATGAAAGTGAAAGAGGAGAGTGCAACAGTTGGCTTAAAGCTCAACATTCAGAAAACTAAGATCATGGCATCCAGCCCCATCACTTCATGGCAAATAGATGAGGAAACAGTGAAAACAGTGGGAGATTTTATTTTGGGGGGCTCCAAAATTACTGCAGACGGTGATTGCAGCCATGAAATTAAAAGACGCCTACTCTCTGGAAGGAAAGTTATGACCAAACTGGACAGCATATTAAAAAGCAGAGATAATACTTTACCAGCAAAGGTCCACCTCATTAAAGCTATGGTCTTTCCAGTAGTCATATATGGATGTGAGAGTTGGACTATAAAGAAAGCTGACTGCCGAAGAATTGATGCTTTTGAACTATGGTGTTGGAGAACACTCTCGAGAGTCCCTTGGACTGCAAGAAGATCCAACCAGTCCATTCTAAAGGAAATCCTTCCTGAGTTTTCATTGGAAGGACTGATGTTGAAGCTGGAACTCCAATACTTTGGCCACCTGTTGTGAAGAAATGACTCATTTAAAAAGACCCTGATGCTGGGAAAGACTGAAGTCAAGAGGAGAAGGGGGGATGACAGAGGGTGAGAGGGCTGGATGGCATCACCAACTCAATGGACATGAGTTTGGGTAAACTTTGGGAGGTAGTGATGGACAGGATGGCCTGGCATGCTGCAGTCCATGGGGTTGCAAAGAATCGGACATGACTGAGAGACTGAACTGAACTGTTCATCAGCAGTCTTATAAATGTGGTATTTTTTTCTATAAATAATAGTTAAAATAACTGAAGCATGGAAGCATTCAAGCCCTTGACCAAGGTTACTCTTGTGGTGGACGTTCACAC
Source organism: Ovis aries (assembly GCF_016772045.2). Lineage (NCBI taxonomy): Eukaryota > Metazoa > Chordata > Mammalia > Artiodactyla > Bovidae > Ovis > Ovis aries. The sequence goes on from NC_056059.1 coordinate 107,906,552, forward strand.
ACAGGTCTGATTATGGAGAACATTCCTTTGACTACTAAAGATGATGCTGAGAATTTATGGGGTTTTTTTTTTTCTTTTTTTTAAGTCTCTTGCTTTTTAGAAACTGAGGGTGTTTCCTTTAGTTTCACTGTATACAGTCCAAAATATCTGATTGACCACTGGATATTCTTTATTTGCCTACCTCCCAAAGGGTGGAGCCAGATCTATAAAATAGGCTTCAGTTCTCAATGTGATTGGTTTGCTAGAGTGGGATTGGGGAATGACAGCTGGAACAAACCAGTGGCTTATATATTTGAAGCTCTATGAGCATGCCCAAGAGTCTAAATGATTAAGACAAGGGCTAGACCTCGAAGAACCATTAATGTCTTCCTGAAAAGTTAACCCTAAATTCAAAGGTATTAGAAGGAACTTCAGGATTTTGACTCTGGTTGTTACTAAGAGTTAATCAGAATTGAAATGTTTGACTATGTAATAAGATCCCTATACATGAACAACTTCTGTTTTGAGATCATGCTCATAAGTCCAGCAAAGTTAGCCGAGGTACCCAAATAACATAATCAGCTATATAGTACTGTACTGTAACAGGTTTATAATACTTTTCACACAATATATAAAAAACAAAAAATAAAACATAAAGAAAATAATCTGTATAGTCCCTTGAGAAGCATGATAGCACAGTACTACAGCTGGCATATGGGGGCTGACATTGAGTGAACAGTCAAGAACAGTTACCAACTGGAGGAGGGAGAGGAGGTAGGAGATGGTAGAGCTGAAAAGTTGTCAGCAATAGGAGATGGAAGGCAAGCTGCAATTTCACTCATGCTTGATACTGATACATAGTTACATCTCTGAAAGTTCACAACCTGAAGTTTTGAATGTAGGAGACCTGCTATAGTAGAAGGTCCATAGTCTTTGCTGCGCAAATTGGTAAAAAGAAAAAAAAAATTATATACACTATGCAGAAGGAAATGGCAACCCACTCCAGTATTCTTGCCTGGAGAATCCCAGGGATGGGGAAGCCTGGTGGGCTGCCGTCTATGGGGTCACACAAAGTCAGACACGGCTGAAGTGACTTAGCAGTATATATACACTAAATCTTCAATCTATGGTTACCCTGCTATATCAGTGTGCTAACATTTATTGGAAAGCTGCTATGCCACATGTGTTTTATGTATATTATCTTATTTAATGTCCTCACAAACCCTGTGAAATAGTCATCACCATTTCACTTTGCACATGAGGAAACTATTATACCCTTGGTGGAAGAAACCAAGCATCTTTGTCATGGCATATTTGAGCTATAGCTTATTGAAGATCAGATTGCTTCTGAGAGTCTCTGGGCAAGCTAGAACTATCTCTGCAATAAACCTTGAAAAGTAAAATAAGGCAGGCATGTTTCTTAAAATAGTTTTGGCCATCAGGTCAGAGACTCCTCCTTCCCTGGCCAGGTACTATATTAAGCAACTAATGAAAATATTTTCATGTTACTTTGATCTGGCAGATTCTAGTCCTAGTTCATTAGGTAGTGATGATCGTATTTACCTTAATGTTAACATATTCTCTTAGAGCAGGGGCACCTTGGAAAGAACACTGGGTGTTGACTTAATGAATGAAAAATTATTGCATGTAGGGAAGGTTCTATTGTGACTGCATATGTTTGATTCTTAACAGATCTGCTTTGTTTAGAAAGTGTAGTCACACTGACAGTTGATGCAGAAGCATTAGTCTCAGGATCCCATTTTTATGAATTAAACATCTGGACTATGACAGGGTAAATCTTCAAACAATAATTGTTGTAGCAAATTAGGCAGTGTGGTTACATGAGACGGGCACTAGACACTGGCCTTCATCCTAAAATTGCCTCGGACTATTTGTGGGGCCTTGAGCTAGTTATTTCATCCCTTAGCTCTCTCTGCAAAGTGAGGAGGGTGTATGTGATATTTGCTGAGAATCCTTGTGGTTATGTATTAATTCATTTAGTGATAATTCTAAACTAATAAATATATTACCACCAACTCATCATTCATTAAGGTAGTTACTATCATTGTATCATTTATTAAAATTACTGTTTTAATCCTATTAGAATGTTTGAAACTATTTGATTAACAGTAACTGATTAAAACAAAAAATGTAGAATATTGTATATGTCAATTGGATTTCCTGGGTGACTCAGTGGTAAAGAATTTGCCTACAATCCAGGAGATACAGGTTCAAACCCTGGGTCAGGAAGATTCCCCCGGAGAAGGAAATGGAAGCCCACTCAGTGTTCTTGCCTGGGAAATCTCAAGTTCAGGGGAGCCTGGTGCGCTGCAGTCCATGGGGTCATAAAAGAGTCGGACATAGTGACTGAACAGCAACCACAACAACGACCTACATCCATTACTTTAACATATAAGATTCTTCTGTGGAGTTTCTGTGTTTAACCAGGAATCATAACAGACAGTAAGTTCTGATAGGGTAAGCCAGTACTTTGTAAACATTTATACCCAGAATTACTGAATATTCCTTGCTCATAAGAGTTTGTCTGTTTTGTTTTTTTTTTCATAGTTTTAGTAAAGCCAAAACAACCATCTTGAGAAATGTATTTAATTAAAAAAGAAAAGAAAAGAAAAAGTGTTCCAGCTTTATGGATTTTGGCTTGGGGAATACTCTAGCTAGTTTCTGCTTTCTATTTTTAGCTACTTCTTATAGGATTTTTTTTAATCTCCAATATCCTTTGGCATTGTATTAGCTCTTTTCCAGTCTCTAACCCACTTTCTATATGTAAAAAAGATTCTTAGACTGGGCAGCCTTTCTTTGATCTGGTACCTTCCTAGGTTAATGTTACTTCTAATAATGGCTTTTGGGTTGCAGGTCTCACATTTGTGGAAGAAGATGGTTACCTTCCACTCTTTCCTAGGACTCTAGGATCTCACTGAAGTAGAATTTTAGTGATCTTGAAGGAAGTAAAATAGGATAATAAGCTAGAGACTCTCTGGGAATGAAAAATGTGGGGGCGAAGTGTACAGCATCATCACTTGTGGTAAAATAAGGACTATCTAGGAAGGTGAAATTAGAGCTAAGATCTTAACGGGGAGAAGGATTCAATATTAACAAATCTATGGCAAAGACTACAGACAGAGGGAAGAGTAAAGACCTAGGTTCTGAGAAATGTAAATAAAAAATCAGTACAGTAACAATAGCAAGCAAGGGGAGCGTGATTTAAACAAGAACCTACTGTAAAGCACAGGGAACTATACTTAATATTTTGTAATAACCTAAAATGGAAAATAAACTAAAAAAGAATACACATATGTATACCTGTATAACATATGTATACATGTATGTATGTGTACATGTATGTATATGTGTATGTATACGTGAATCACTTTGCTGTATACCTGAAACTGACACCACATTGCAACTCAATTATGCTTCAATAAAAATAAAAATAAACAAACAAGTGAAAGGTGTAAACGAAGGCCAGGCTACAGAGATCTTTGAAGGATCTAGAAATTCTTTAGGTTTTATTATAATTGTAATTGGAAGTTCAATTCATTTGTTCAGTTGTCTCCAATTCTTTGCAACCCCATGAACCACAGCATGCCAGGCCCGCCTGTCCATCACCAACTCCCGGATTTCACCCAAACCCATGTTCATCGAGTTGGTGATGTCATCCAACTATCTCAGCCTCTGTCGACCCCTTCTTCTCCTGCCCCCAATCCCTCCCAGCATCAGGGTCTTTTCAAATGAGTCAGCTCTTCCCATCAGGTGGCCAAAGTATTGGAGTTTCAGCTTCAAAATCAGTCCTACCAATGAACACACAGTACTGATCTCCTTTAGGATGGACTGGTTGGATCTCCTTGCATTCTCCAGCATCACAGTTCAAAAGCATCAATTCTTCAATGCTCAGCCTTCTTCACAGTCCAACTCTCGCATCCATACACGACCACTGGAAAAACCGTAGCCTTGACTAGACAGACCTTTGTTGGCAAAGTAATGTCTCTGCTTTTGAATATGCTATCTAGGTTAGTCATAACTTTCTTTCCAAGGAGTAAGTGTCTTTTAATTTCATGGCTGCAATCACCATCTGCAGTGAAGTTAGGCAACACTGAATCTTAAGATAAAAGCCAAGAATTGAGGAGTTCAAATGATTTCATTTCAGCTAATTATTGCCATATGCACGTGTGTTTAGTCATGTCAAACTCTTTGCAATCCTATGGGCTGTGACCAGACAAGCTTCTCTGTCCATGGGATTCTCCAGGCAAGAATGCTGAAGTGGGTTGCCATTTCCTCCTCCAATTAAGGCCGTGGGACATGGCTAATTCACTGCTGCTATAGAGTATGTTGATGTTCAGGAATAAAATCAATTTTGTGTGTGTGTGTGTGTGTGTGTGTGTGTGTTTGTGTGTGTGTATGCTCTGTTGTGTCCAACGCTTTGTGACTCTGCACTGTAGTCTGCCAGGCTCCTCTCTCCATGGAATTTCCCAGACAAGAATATTGAAGTGAGTTGCTATTTTATTGCTTTCCACCAAATAGTGAGGACTGCCACTCATATAACTTGCATAAATTTGACGTCTGTGGGCTGTTTCCTCCTCCTCACTTGGGAAGTCTAGCATCAAAATACAAGACAACATCAAATAAGAACTTGGAAAGTTCCCATATTGTCTCTTTGTGCCTTGGGAACATAGTTACTCTGGTTATGAGTTTAAAGCTCATGAACATGGAAGATGTGGGCCCATATGCTGCTGCTGCTGCTAAGTCACTTCAGTCATGTCCGACTCTGTGCGACCCCATGGACTGCAGCCCACTAGGCTCCTCTGTCCATGGGACTTTCCAAGCAAGAGTACTGGAGTTGATTGCCATTGCCTTCTCCAGTGGGCCCATATATGTCTAGCTTAAATTTTCAAATAAGTATAACCATGCCCAGAGGTTAACCAAATAGTCATGTTAAGATAGGACACATGGGCTTTGGGGAATATTCCACCAACACGTGTCTTTGAGGAGTTTCAGACAGTACCATAGAGAATGTGCATCTTTTCTCCATGTTAGACTCTCCTATTTTTTCTTCTTACAGTTCTAAGAGAACACTGACGCATTTTCATGACCACAGTTTTGATTAACCATACGCCCAAACATGCACACTTAAATTACCTTCCCTAGTTGGATATTTCTTATATTATTTGTTGGTCTTAGTTCATGAGATGCTGTCTGCGTTAAGCTAGGTTATAAACTCCAAAGACCCCCATTCTAATCCCTAGAGTGTGTGAATATGAGTAAACCATCTACCTACAATGCGGGAGACCCGGGTTCAAACCCTGGGTCGAGAAGATCTCCTGGAGAAGGAAATGGCAACCCACTCCAGAATTCTTGCCTGGAAAATCCCATGGATGGAAGAACCTGGTAGGCTACAGTCCATGGGGTCTCAAAGAGTTGGACATGACTGATCGACTTCACTTTCACTTTTCACTTTCACATGGTAAAAAGGACTTCGAACATGTGATTAAGTTAAAGGTCTCAAGATAGAGAGATTAGCCATGTGGGTACAAGGTAGTCATAAGGCTACAAATAAGAGGGAAAAAGCAGGGTCAGAGGACATGTGACAATGGATGCAAAGGTCAGTGAATCAGAGAGAGATTTGAAGATGATAGGTTGATGGCTTTGGAAATTGAGGATGGGGCTTCAGGCTAATGAAAGAAGGTATCTAGAAGCTTGAAAATGCAAGGGAAGGAGTCTCCTCTAGAGTCTCTGAAAGCAACTAGCTTTGGTGACACCTTAACTTTAGTTCAGTGAGACTGATTTTTATTTCCCTGCCTTTGGAATTGTAAGATAATAGCTTTGTTGTTTAAACGGTCACACTTATGTTAATTTGCAGCAGAAGCAATAGTAAAATAATACATTGTCATTTCTTTCCCATTCAACCTTTTTACTCCATTCCTCTCTATGTGCTATTGGGAAAACTTAGTTAACAGCTGATCTTACACTACAGTGGTATCACATAACTTTATTTTATTAAATGTTATTGGAGTATATTTAATTTACAATGTTGTATTAGTTTCAGGTATACAGTAAAGTGACTCAATTACATGTATACATATATTCATTCCTTTTCAGATCCGTTTCCCATTTAGGTTACTATAGAATGTTGAGTAGAATTCCCTGTGCTCTACAGTACAGGTTATCTATTTTATAAGTAGCTGGTTATCTATTTTATAAGTAGTAATATGTCTATGTTAACCCCAAGCTCCTGGTTTATGTCTCCCCTCAATGTTACCCTTTTGATAACTATGTTTGTTTTCTGTATCTGTTAAGTCTGTTTCATCACTTTCATTTTGCATTTATTTTATTATGTTTTGTAATCAGTTTTAATGTAGTAATATACTTTCTTTTTTCCAGTTTAGCTTAAGATATGAGGTGTTGGCAAGAGGGTGGGAGACCCACTGATCCTTTGTTCAACAGTAGATAGTTTCAGAAGCAATGTCAGGAGGAATTGAGACTAAATCTAAGAAACATTAATCCATAAACCTGACTCTCATTAGTAGAAGCTAATAATTGACTGATGGCTAAAGAATCAACTATTCTGTCTGAGGCCAATTTGATAATAGGAGATAGGATGCCAGAAATGAGTTGAGTTCCAAGGAATTCAATAGAGAGACAGAGGGAGCTTCCAGAAAGGCAGGCTAGGGAGAAAGATGCTTTTAGAAGCCCAGAAAGAAGGCAGACACAAAGCAAAAGACTGAGAATCAGGCAGCAGAAAATTCAACCTAGAGGTTAATAAAAGAGAAGCAGTCTCTTTGTGCTGAGACCAAAACTAAAGAGATAGTTACATATCTGTTCTTTGTGTATATACATATTAAAGAGTAATTCAGGAAGACAAAGGCTCTTGGCGGCATGTGGGACAGTAGTTGGCCTCTCAAAACCCATGTTGCTTTCACTACTTTCCTGTTCTCTTACAGTTGTAATTTCATATGCACAGATACTCACTGGATCAAATTAAATACATTTTCTTCTGTATTTGCATTAAGTAAAATTTGGAGTTAATACTATTGAGTCATAGTGAATAATCTTATTACTAGCCAAATGTCTGGTTATGGCATTAGCAAGCCATGGATAAAACTACTGACCTCACAAACAAAAATGAGATATTAGCCTAAAAGTACAGTTGACATAGGTTAAGCCATAACTGGGATAATATTTAGATCAAAGGGTGGAATTCTCTAATTCAATCCAATTTCAGTGGAAATGTATGGGGTTGTGGTCAATACCAATTAAAAATAAACACCCTAGATCACTTAATCTCTTTCTCCAAGGGTCAAACATTCATTTCACTGAGTTGTTAGTGCCAGCAATTCAATTAAAGAAGGAAAAGAAAGAACTATGTATTGCAATAAACTTTAGTATCTGAAATAGCTTAATGAAATGAACATAATCTCAAAAGTGTTTTCCCTTCCAATGTGCAAGTTTTAATTACTCCATTTTGTATTAAAAACAACTTGTTAAAAATGTCTAATTGCCATTTCCAACTGAATGATGTCCTAGGACTGCTGGGCCTTGCTTCTCTTTAAAGCACTTTGGGCTTGTATTTATAGGTCTTACAAGAAAGAACTGCAGAAGATTAAGAATAGCAATTAGTCCTGAATGCCTACATGTCAGGAGAGGAGCAGAGCTCTGGAGAATGATACAAAGGCAGGGTGTGGGCAATTGGTTTGGTTCATGTTATACAGCAGGAGGCCCTGGGTCAGTGTCCCATAAATAATACATCTTCCTTTTATCTTTAACAAAAATCAAGCTTAATTAGCCAAGAGAAATGGAAATCAATCTGATGTATATATGCAAGTAAGGGAAGCATAAGGTGCTTTTTATAGTTATGTTTTCCTTTTTATGCTTTTATTTTATTTTCTCATTAAAAAAATAGAACAAAGGTAAATAAAAATAAATCACTCACAATCCCATGACTCTTGTGTACCAATATTATTATGCTTTTCTACTAAAAAAAGTTCATTTTCACTGCTGACAATTCAGAAGAGGTAAAGAATAAATTAATTTATTACACAAAGATGAAAATCTGTTTGAGGAAGATATTTAAGATGTTGAGCTGCTTTCAAGGGTTTTTGATGACCTCCATGAACACTGTGGCATTGGTTAGGGCAGACACTATCTCAATAAATGTTGGATTAGGGGACAATGTGGGGATAAGACTAAGGGAACAGCTATTACTCTTGAGGGTAGGTTCAGCAAACCAAGCAGTAGTGATTCTAGGCAGTAACACTCTGAATCCTAAGGATCCATCTATGCCTGTGATGCATGAAGATGCAGGAAGCCAAGTTTCTTCAGGGAAGGGATAATTATGCAAGAAAAATGCCTTACAGAATTGACCAAGTCTGCTGAGTTTCCTTATTAATAGGGACATTAAGAGTTTGGAACAGGAAATCAAGGACATAGCCTAGACATGTTTAAAACAGAGGCATAAGGACTAAAGAAGCCTGGGTTTCAGAACCAGTAATGTTAAAAGATTAATTCTAAGCACCATTGACTGAGAGTTGTGTGACAGATGGTCTAAATACAATGTGGGTACTGCCCTGGGCTGAAATAAGCTGGCACACTGAATGCTTTTAATGGCTGTTTCTCTCCCCCACCGCAGGTACACACCATGAGGGCAGGGAGTTTTGTCAGTTTAGTTTTGTATAGTATTTGTAATGCCCAGAAGGGTGCTTGGAAATTTGTAGCTACTCAGTAAGTATTTTCTCAGTTAATTAGTCAAGTAATTAATTCAGCAGATAAATGTGCGTCACATTACTAGATACCCAGGGAAGCTTTAAAAAGCTAATGATGCAGAGTGTCAGGGTGAGGCAACAGGGCAAGCACAGGCGATCAAATGAGATGAGACGTTTTCTCAGGCCCACTGTCCATCATGTGTGTGTCACGGACGTGGTAGCTAATTTATCTCTACCTCAACTTTCTTGTTCATAAAAACAAGAGCTCTGACTCCAGTCAGGCAGCTCTAATTTTGTGCCTGGTGCCATCTCTGATGCTTTGTGGGTCATGAGACACTTCACTTACCCTTTGTGTCCTCATGATTCAGGCTCTCTTTGTATAAAATATGCACACTAATTATATGCCCCTCAAAGGTTTGCTGAGTTGGCATAAGTTGGGAAAATTTTAAACATGCATAATCCATTGCATATAGGTACTAGGCAAATCTCGGTTCTTAATTTTAATAATTCTTTTAGAGATAATCATATTTTTGACCAAAAAAAAAAAAAAACTTTCACAGAAGAACTCCTATAGAACCTGTATGTTTTTTTTTTTTAAGCTCCTCCCTTCTTATTAGTTTCTAAATGGAATAGAAGTTTCCATGAATACAAGAGGCATATCTTTCTCCCACACTATTTTATCCTCCATTAGCAAGCACAATGTCTAGAATATAGGAGGCACTTAGTAGATATTTGTTATTGTTTAGTCTCTAAGTCGTGTCTGACTCCTTTGCAACCCCATGGACTGTAGCCTACCAGGCACCTCTGTCCATGACAAGAGTACTGGAGTTGGGTGCCCATTTCCTTCTCCAGAATAGACATTTACTAAATAATTAATAAAATGGTGAAAGTGGTTCTAAAAAGCTTTTTAAATAAAGTCCTATAAAAATGGGAGTTTTCTTTTCATTTGTGGGGCCATTTACTTAGTATTTGGAGTCGTCTAGTCTAACAGGATTTTTTTTTTTCCTTCCACCATTTTCTTAGCTGTGGTGATGGCACTAAATGCATTCTTTGATGCTTGCAACAAGTCTTTTTAAAAAAGGAAAACAAGCTCTTTATATGACATAGAATAGACAATACATAGTTTTATCCTTAAGATAGGAAGTCAATCTAAAACAAACAGGAGGACAATGACACAGACAACCAAGAGGTACCATGGGACAGTTTATTATTTATTCATGAATTCATGCATTCAACAGATATTTAGCATGCATAGTATTCATCAGGAGAAGGCAATGGCACCCCACTCCAGTACTCTTGCCTGGAAAATCTCATGGACAGAGGAGCCTGGTAGGCTGTAGTCTATGGGGTTGCTAAGAATCAGACAGGACTTCACTTTCACTTTTCACTTTCATGCATTGGAGAAAGAAATGGCAACCCACTCTAGTGTTCTTGCCTGGAGAATCCCAGGGACGGGGGAGCCTGGTGGGCTGCCATCTATGGGGTCGCACAGAGTCGGACACGACTGAAGTGACTTAGTAGCAGTATTCATCAGGTTTTAGCTACAAAGATAAATTGTCAGTCTCCAAAAGTTTAAAGAAATCATAATATTATGTAATGGAAGACATAAACAATTGAATAGTAAGATAAATGATGATACAGAGATGGGGAAAGAAAAGAAAAAAAATGTTTTGTCTAAATACATGTTACAAACAGTTTCATGGAGGAAATAATGCTTAGCATTAAAAGATGACTATGGTTTTCCCTTGTCACTCAGTGATAAAGAATCCAGTGCAGGAGACAGGGATTCAATCTCTTGGTTGGGAGGATCCCCTGGAGGAGGAAATGGCAACCCACTAGTATTCTTGCCTAGGAAATTCCATGGGCAGAGGAGCCTGGCAGGTTACAGCCTGAAAGTGAAAGCTGCTCAGTTGTGTTGGACTCTGCAACCCTATGGACTATAGAGTCCATGGAATTCTCCAAGCCAGAGTACTAGAGTGGGTAGCCGTTCTCTTCTCCAGGGGGTCTTTTGAACTCAGGGATTGAACCCAGGTCTCCTGCATTGCAAGCAGATTCTTTACCACCTGAGCCACAAGAGAAACCCAAGAATATTGAAGTGGGTAGCCCATTACCTTCTGCAGGGGGTCTTTCCAACCCAGGAATCAAACCAGGGTCTCCCGCATTGCAGGCAAATTCTTTACCAACTGAGCTACCAGGGAAGCCCAGGTTACAGTCTATGGTCTATGGGGTTGCAAAAGAGTCAGACATGACTTAGTGATTAAACAACAACATAAAATTTATAGGTGTCCAAATCAGATATCCCAGTCAGAGCAAACAGCATCTGCCAAAGTTACAAATGTGTGAAACTACAGCCTCAGTTAGGAATCATGCATATAGTGCAAGATCACTGGTATGTGGATAAGGAAGTGAGAATGTTCAGCATAAGCAATATCTATTCAGTGATGGGGAAAAGAAAATCCTTCAGTATTTTTGACTACAGAGAATTGTGTTTGCCTATGAAAAGTATGGCATGAGTATGAAGGGTTAATTTATTTTGATTAGATAGGTAGTTGATGGTGGAATTATAAGAACTAGCAAAAAAAGGTATTGTTGAAGATTATGTATTTCAGAAGGTATAAATTCAAGCAAGGTGATGGAAGAGGAGATGGAGAAGAGACAGTATAGCTAGCCAAAGTGAGATCATCTCTGGTACAGATAATATGGGTCTTCCTGAGAAACTGGCCTCTTCATGACTCTTAGAACAGACTGCTATAACATAATCCCATGTACAGGGTACCTTTCGATAGCTCACCTAGTAGAGTGGAGGACTGTAGACCCAACACTTGTGATCATCCTTAGGTCGCTGGTTCGATTCCAGCTCGAAGGAGGTGTTGGTTGCTTTTTGGCTGATTCTCTGATGGTTCAGATGGTAAAGTGTCTACCCACAAGGCGGGAGATTCTGGCTCAATCCTTGCGTCAGGAAGATACCCTGGAGAAGGAAATGGCAACCCACTCCAGTACTCTTCCCTAGAAAATTCCATGGATGGAGGAGCTTGGTGGGCTACAGTCCATGGGGTCGCAAAAAGTCGGACACGACTGAGCGACTTCACTTTACTTTACATTAAACAATAGATATTTATTTTTTCAAGGTTCTGGAGACTGGAAAGTCCAAGATCAACAGGTAGGCTAATTTATTTCTGGTTGGAGACTATGCTTTTGATCTGTAGATGACTCCTTTATCTCTGTGTCCTCAAGAGGCAGAGAGAGAGAGAGAGACAAAGAGAGAAACCCAGAGAGGAGGCATGTGGGCACTCTGGCCTCTCCTTATAAGGTCACTGATCACATACTGGGGACTTCCCTTTCATAAATGTGACTAAATCTACTACTTTCCCAAGAACCCACCTCCAAATACCACCATCACACTATTGAATGGGGTAATGAGTTTCAGTACATGAATTTTAGAGGCACACAAACATTCAGTCCATAACAATGAGCCACTGTTACCAATACTTATAATTATTTGTTTGTGTTTTTTTGTTCTTTAAGCTTCATGGTCTTTGGGAAAACTATATGTAGATTTAGAGGGAAGCAATTACTGATACCATCTCTACATTAATGTCTCTCATTGCGAAAGCCCAGGAACTAGGTCCTTTTTCTAGGCAACCATAATCACAGCTAATTATTTTAGCTGTGAATCTTGAAAAACGTATGAAGAGGATGGGGCAATGTTCAGGAGATGAGACCCACTGCAGGGCCTACAGCCATATTGGTACAGCCCAAACTATTCCAATGATATAGCCTTGGCTATGGTTTCTGCTGCTCCAACATGGAGGTAACTTGATTGTTGTCCTCACTTTCCGAGTCTTATGCTCCAGTCTCCTAACAGGTCTTTGAGCTCCCATCTCCTTTTAATAAATTCTCTTCCTACTTAAGATAGCCTGGGCCAACTTTTCTTTTTTTTAACAATTAAACCCCTAACATATCCAGTCTTCTACCTCTTTTACATATGTGAATGTGCTCCAATGTTCTGAAAACTCTATAATTGATGCCAAGAATGCAAGAGCTTTACAATCATAGTCTTATCAGAAAGAGGAAAAGAAAACCAACATTCTGTTTATCTTAACAATTAAATTTAATAGCCCTACAACACTGATTTGAAATCAGTGCACTTTAATTTTTTTCCTGCCATTAATCTTTTTCCTCCTTATTATGATTTTTATACTAACTCAGTAGTACTGAAATTCTCAATTTCCGACCTTTGTTATCCTCCTTTCTTTACTACAAATCATGCCTTTCTAGATGACTTCTTTGAATCTTTTTCCAGAGCCATACTGCTTCTGGTCATATGATACAAAAAAAAGAGAGAGAAAATAAAATCTAATAAGAGCTTTTGGCTTCATGTTTAGGCTGTTTCCCAATAGAAATAATATATACTTAAGATTGGGACAATACGTAAATCTACTTCTTCACTCATTGTTGAGCTAGCCCAGACTCAGAAGACTAATTTGAAAGATGATAGAAGTTGTGAAATTTATAGACATGGCCAAACTTCAAGAAGAATGATGCTCCTAGCTGAACATGGACTTCACTGAATCTTTGGCCATAGGTACTTAGATGGAAATAGTTGTTGCTGTTGTTCAGTCTCTAAGTTGTGTCCAGTTCTTTGTAATCCCATGGACTATAGCACACCAGGCCTCCCTGTCCCTGACTTTCTCCTAAAGACTGCCCAAGTTTATGTCCATTGGATCAGTGATGCCATCGAACCGTCTCATCCTCTGCCACCGTCTTCTCCTTTTGCTTTCAATCTTTCTCTGCATCAGGATATGATATGTCCTCCCATAATGATAAATTTGTCAGGCCAATGTTTATTGTAGGCTAGATATATTTTAGGCATTGGTAGCTTACAGTGAACGATGTCAGATTCACGATCTCCGAAGCAAAATATTTAGCTTCCGGCCCAAGCTCAATCACTCGGAACTTATGTAGAGCAGAGTTTTATTACAGTGAAAAAGGGACAGGGGGACGCTCTTATCAAGTCTTATCAAGGCCTTACATACTTTTACCAGACCCACTCGCACAACATACATCGTAAGATAGCAAGATTAGTCAGAAGGTTCTTATTAAGAAGGAGAGACATGCCCTCCAGCAAGATACATTGTTGTCATAGAATCATTCAGTTCAGTTCAGTCCCTCAGTCATGCCTGACTCTTTGCGACCCCATGGACTGCAGCACGCCAGGTTTCCCTGTCCATCACTGACTCCTGGAGCTTACTCAAATTCATGTCCATTGAGTTGGTGATTACAACCAACCATCTCATCCTCTGTCATCCCCTTCTCCTCCCACATTCAATCTTCCCCAGCTTCAGGGTCTTTGCCAATGAGTCAGCTTTTTGCATTAGGTGGCCAAAGTATTGGAGTTTCAGCTTTGGCATCAGTCCTCCCAATGAATATTCAGGACTGATTTCCTTTATGATTGACTGGTTGGATCTCCTTGCAGTCCAAGAGGCTCTAAAGAGTCTTCTCCAACACTACAGTTCAAAAGCATAAGTTCTTTGGTGCTCAGTTTTGTTTATAATCCAACTCTCACATCCATACATGACTACTGGAAAAAAAATACAGTTTTGATTAGATGGACTTTGTCATCAAATAATGTCTCTGCTTTTTAATATGAGGTCTAGGTTGGTCAAAGCATTTCTTCCAAAGAGCAAGCATCTTTTAATTTCATGGCTGCAGTCACCATCTGCAGTGATTTAGGAATCCCTAAAAACAAAGTCTCTCACTGTTTCCATTATTTCCCCATCTATTTGCCATGAAGTGATGGAACCAGATGCCATGATATTAGTTTTCTGAATATTGAGTTTTAAGCCAACTTTTTCACTCTCCTCTTTCACTTTCATCAAGAGATTCTTTAGTTCTTCTTCACTTTCTGCCATAAGGGTGGCGTCATCTGCATATCTAAGGTTATTGATATTTCTCCCTGCAATCTTGATTCCAGCTTGTGCTTCATGCAGCCTGGCATTTCACATGATGTATTCTGCACATAAGTTAAATAAGCAGAGTGACAATATACAGGCTTGATGTACTCCTTTCCAAATTTGGAACCAGTCTGTTGTTCCATGTCCAGTTCTAACTGTTGCTTCTTGACCTGCATATAGATTTCTCCAGATGCAGGTCAAGTGGACCAGTATTCCCATCTCTTGGAGAATTTTCCACCATTTGTTTTGATCCACAAAGTCAAAGGCTTTGGCATAATGAATAAAGCAGCTGTCAATGTTTTTCTAGAACTCTCTTGGCTTTTTTGATTACTCGAAGGATGTTGACAATTTAATCTCTGGTTCCTCTGTCTTTTCCAAATCCAGCTTAAACATCTGGAAGTTCATTGCTCACGTACTATTGAAGGCTGGCTTGGAGAATTTTGACCATTACTTTGCTAGTGTGTGAGATGAGTGCAATTGTGCCATAGCTTGAACATTGGCATTTCCTTTGGCATTGCTTTTATTTGGGATTGGAATGAAAACTGACATTTTCCAGTCCTGTGGCCATTGATGAAATTTCCTAATTTGCTGGTATATTGAGTATTGCACTTTTGAGACATCATCTTTTAGGATTTGAAAAAGCTCAACTGGAATTCCATCACCTTCACTAACTTTGCTCATAGTGATGCTTCCTAAGGCCCTGTTGACTTCACATTCCAGGATGTCTGGTTCTAGGTGAGTGATCACACCATCGTGATTATCTGGTCCTGAAGATCTTTTTGTATAGTTCTTCTTTGTATTTTTGCCACCTCTTCTTAATATCTTCTGCTTCTGTTAGGTCCATACCATTTCTGTTCTTTATTGTGCCCATCTTTGCATGAAATATTTCCTTGGTATCTTCAATTTTTAAAGATAATTTAAATTTTAAATTTTTTAAATTTAAAATTAAATTTTAAAGATAATTTTAATTTAACTTTTCTTGAAGAGGTCCCTAGCCTTTCCCATTCCCATTCTACTGTTTTCCTCTATTTTGTTGCATTCATCACTGAGGAAGGTTTTCTTATCTCTCTGGTATACTTTGGAATTCCGCATTCACATGGGTGTGTCTTTCCTTTTCTCCTTCGCTTTCACTTCTCTTCTTTTCTCAGTTATTTGTAAGGCCTCTTCACACAACCATTTTGCCCATTTGCACTTCATTTTCTTAGAGATGGTCTTGATCACTCCCTCCTGTACAATGTCATGAACCTCTGTCCATAGTTCTTCTGGCACTTTCTTTATCAGATCTAACCCTTGGATCTATCTGTCACTTCCACTGTATAATCACAAGGGATTTGATTTAGGTCACACCTGAGTGGTCTAGTGGTTTTCTCCACTTTCTTCAATTTCAGTCTGAATTTGATAATAAGTTCATGATGTGAGCCACAGTCAGCTTCCAGTCTTATTTTTGATGACTGTATAGAGCTTCTCCATCTTTGGCTGCAATGAATATAATCAATCTGATTTTGTCCATGTGTAGAGTTTTCTCTTGTATTGTTGGAAGAGGGTATTTGCTGTGACCAGTGTATTTTCTTGGCTAAACTCTATTAGCCTTTGCCCTATTTCATTATGTACTCCAAGGCCAAATTTGCCTGTTACTCCACGTGTTTCTTGATTTCTACTTTTGTATTCCAGTCCCCTATAATGAAAAGGACATCTTTTGGGGGGTGTTAGTTCTAAAAGGTCTTGTAGGTCTTCATAGAACCATTCAACTTCAGCTTCTTCAGCATTGCTGGTTGGGGCGTAGACTTGGATTACCATGATATTGAATGGTTTGCCTTGGAAACGAATAGATCTCATTCTGTCATTTTTGAGATTGCATCCAAGTACTGTATTTTGGACACTTTTGTTGAATATATTGGCTACTCCATTTCTTCTAAGGGATTCTTGCCCACAGGGGTAGATATAATGGTCATCTGAGTTAAATTCACCCATTCCAGTCCATTTTAGTTCGCTGATTCCTAGAATGTTGACATTCAGTCTTGTCATCTCCTGTTTGACCACTTCCATAGAATTATTAGAATAGAGCTTCGGGAAAAACATACTCTTGAGCAAAATGTGTTGTTTTGTTGTATAATTGTTAGCTCTGGGCTTAAGGAAAGTTAGTCTTAAAGACTGTTGTCATAACAACTCAGAGTTTAAGAAAAAGCTTCTCATGTGGCTAAGATGAAGGAATGAGGGGGGAAAGAAAGTTTATCATTTTCTCCCCCTTGAGGGCCCCAGATCCCTTTTTCCTCTCTGAGAACCCTGGACTCCCTCCTTGAGCCCCCTGGACTCCTTACCAACCTACCTAAGAATCTAAGAAGTAAATCTCTAAGCATCATCCTATGTGATTGGATTTAGTCATGAAAAAGAAAGACTATATTTAAAGATCATACACTCTGATAAAAAAGGAAAGAATCAATAATCTAATAAATGGCTAATATGATTTCAGTTAATGGCAGGTTATTGGAGGAAAAAACTAAAACATGGTGATATAATAACAGAAGATACTTAGGAGAGTGTGTAGGTTCTTTCAGTGTAAAAAGTCCACTTTAAAAGACGATATTTGCACAAAAATTTGAATATTAAAGAGATATCAAACCAACTATCCCCAAACAGAAAAATGTTTCTAGCATATGCATGGACTGCAAAAGGGATAATCTTAATCAGTCCAAGCTAGCTCTGCCTGCTGCATGATAGGTCAATAAATCCGGAGACAAGGTGATGACTTTATTGGAGTATGACTCTTTGAAGAGCTAGTTGACTGAGAAGATGGCAGACTAATGTCTCAAAGTAACCATCTTGTCTCTAAACCTGGATGTCAGGTTCTTTTATGAATCATAGATAAAGGGAGGTGAGGAAACAAAGTAAAAGCTATTTAATTCTTGCAAATATCTCCTAGAATGGCAAGCTTCAGGCAGGAGGATGTGTTAATTATTTGTTTCTTCCCTGCAATCTACAGGTGAACAAAGTTATGCACAGAGACACTTTAGTTTAACAGTCAAGCAGAGGGGTGCAGGTGCCCTGAGTATGCTTATAATAACAAAAGCAATAATACAAGCATTAAAACTAGAGGAACAGATTTAGCGTGGAGTCAAAATGAACTCTTTCCTAATACTGTTAGCTAGGTTGCACTACTAGCTTATTTTCATCAAAGTTAGCACATTTGTGGCTGGAGAATTAAGACTAGAGTGGTTCTTAGGAAAAGCAGAAACTGAAAAACAGGATCTTTGGTATGTTCTTCTTCCAGTAGGCAAAGTGAGTCCTCCCATCCAGGCCTCTGCAAATTTCTAAGCACTTTTATGAAGGATGTCTAACACTATGGATAACTGCACAATTCACTCATCATCTAAGTGGAAAGGCACCACCTCTTCAAAAGGCGAAGCCAGAGGTTTAAGTTAATGATTAGTCTAGAATTCGAATTCCTATCTCATAACTTACCTTAGATATGATCACAGCTGCTGTGAAAAATCCCAGAAAGTAGCTGTTGTGGTGGCAGTTCTTCACTCGCTAAGTAGTGTTCAACTCTTTGCACCCCATGGACCGCAGCATGTCAGATTTCTGTCCTTCACTATCCCCAGGAGTTTACCCAAACTCATGTCCATTGAGTTGGTGATACCATCCAACCATCTCATCCTTTGTTCCACCCTCCTGCCCTCAGTCTTTCCCATGAGTCTATTCCCATGAGTCTTTTTTTTATTGAAAAAAGGGTCTTTTTCAATGAGTCAGTTCTTCATGTCAGGTGGCCAAAGCTTTGGAGCTACTGCATTAACCCTTTCAATGAATATTCAGGGTTGATTTCCTTTAGGATTGACCAGGTTGACCTCCTTGCAGTCCAAAGGATTCTCCAGAGATTTTTTTCTCCAGCACCATAATTCAAAAGCATCCCTTCTTCAGCCTCATCCTTCTTTATGGTCCAGCTCTCACATCCATACATGACTACTAGAAAAACTATGTCTCTGACCATACAGATAGACAAGAGGCCAAAAGTCTGGTCATACTATAAATTGTATTTTGGTGAATATGATTGTTTTTGTGTGGTGATGAGGTGGTTCTTAGCAACATTTAGCCATCTCAAGTCAGTGTCACCAAATTTTGAGGCTGAAGGAGGGCATCTCAAAATAAATACATTTGGACTTGGCTTCCTAGAAATAACCTAGGGTATTTGAACACTCCCTTCATATATGATAACATTATTTTCCTTGGCATCCCTTTTTATTGTATTAGGCACTATATTGAATATTCTGTTGGCATTCCCTGTATTTTCTCATTTAATTATTATAACTCTAGGGCAGTTATTAACTTACATTTTGTAGATGAATAAACTGAGGTCTGTTTGATTTTTTTTCCCTCTAAATCACACAACTTGTAAATTACAAGATTTTAATTCAGATCTAACTCTAAAAGATATAGTCTTGTCAATATACTCTTAAGCTTTATTTCAAAAGGAGGATTGTTTTTCAGATATGAGGAAAAGATTACATAGGCATTCATGAAGGGTATAAAGATATAAACTCCGGTTCTTTTTTCATACACATTTATTTGCATTTTCCAAACGTAGCTAGTTATTTATATTTAAGTTCTCCCACTGGAGAAAATCACATTTTGCCTTTTGAGCAAAGCTGCAAAGTCGGCTTATTTTATTACATTTTTGTCTTTTCAGAAAGACACTACGCAACTAGAATTTCATCTGTATCAATAGTCCTCTGCCAACAGTTGGAGAATGCTGACAGTGGATCAATTTTAATTTACAGCGTATCTTGAAAGGCCATTTAAATAGTGGTAATTAAGAAGCAAAATACAAGGCTGGAAATGTAACAAAATGTGGATAGTTTTGAACTAATGAAGTTCTTGAAGCCCTTTTTCTACAAAGTAAAGATGTTTAAAGTGAAGTTTCTCTGTATTATACATCATTATTTTGACAGAGTTAAGGAAAATCACTAGATTTCCAGTATTGGACTAGATTATATGCTTCTAAAATGCTGTTTCTTAGTATACTCCATTTTCTTTTCATAATGAACATCTTACTGGTACCCTTATTTCAATATTTGTATTCCCCATTATCATAATTCCAGAAAGTAGAACCCATGTCCACCATTTTACCCATAAATATGGAACCCATTTAGGCTTATGGTTGATGCTTAGTAATTATTTACTTAAATCATTGAGTGACAACATAACTATATGAAGAAAGGAAGAGAGATCTATTTACATATGCAAAGGTATCCATGGATTCATCCCTGAGTCTTTAAATGAGACAACCGTCTGCTTAAAAAGGATGTACAACATAAGAATTGTGAGTAAAGTTTTATTTAGGGCAAAATGACTGCATTCGGGAGAAAGCACCTAAGATAGGTCTGGGAAACTGCTCCAAAGAAGTGGGGTGGAGGGAGTTTAATACGTGTGATTTTGGTGAAAGGGAAGTTCATGTAATCAAGCACTTACCTTACAAAATCTTTTCTGCTAGTCAGAAGGAGTTGATGTCACCATGAAGCGATTTAGATGCAAGGATTGGGATCATGAAATCAGTTCCTGAAAATATCCAACTATCTAAAGACCTGTCCCACCAGTTTTTCTGGAGTACAGAGTATCTCATTCTCCTTCCTG
Source organism: Ovis aries (assembly GCF_016772045.2). Lineage (NCBI taxonomy): Eukaryota > Metazoa > Chordata > Mammalia > Artiodactyla > Bovidae > Ovis > Ovis aries. Next base: position 107,926,824 of record NC_056059.1, read on the forward strand.
AACTCCCTTTGGGGCACATTAAAGATCAACCACAGAAGCAGCACAGATTGAATCCTCACAGAGGCAGATGGCAAATGCCCTTGGCAAACAGCATTTTGTTTTTGATACAACAGCAAAAGAAAGAAAAAATCATACATGTGAAAATATTTCAGACTATACAAGTCTCAACATTTTAACTCTAGGTTTTGCAGCTAGTATGTTTGTTAGCTCCTATTAATGCTGAACCTTGATGACATCTTTTCTTGTCATCTTTGCCTCTGTTTACACTTTTCATTTAGTTGGGGGGTCAACCCCTGGTCAGTCATTCTGATGAGCTTCCAGTCACTTCTAGATCAGCAAGCGATAAGCAGAAGCTTTGTGTATCTCAGCTAGGCTAATGACATAACATCTCTGTTCATAAATTCTTCTCTAAATATTACAAAGTCTACCTTTGGTTTTCATTCAAAGTCCATTTGTTAGCTTGTTTCTTAACTCTGAAAGTTATTATGGCTTCTCAAGCTAACTTTATATGCTTTTCATGTATTGTAATGTCTTTTGCTAATATTTGCCATCTTGGTGAATAGGCTCACTTTTAAGCACAGCTCACAGCATAGAGATGCTCCACTTTAAGCACAGCTCACAGCGTAGAGATGCTCCAGTGAGGGATCAGAAACAGCTCTGTCTCCTCAATGGATAGGTGTTCATTCTTTCGCATTGTATTTGAATGCTTTCTCCACCAAACCTTCTTTAATGCCTTTAATGAGATGAGTTTTTCTAGTTTTTATTTTTTAATTCACTAGTCATTTATTTATATACCCCTTACAATCTTTACACAGTTCTATTATTTGCACACAAATTACTCTAATCTTTAACAGTAAAATCTTTCAGGGTAGGAATCTCTTATTCTGGATTACTAATTCTAACACATTTCTTCATATAGAGTTACATTCTATAAATATTTTACATGAATGAATGAGTGAATAATTTACAAGAAAATGCTGTTGGACTTACCATGTACTATAGAGTATTTTTATGGCAAAAAGATGGGGGAAAAGTGGAAGCAGTGACAGATTTCATTTTCTTGAGCTCCAAAATCACTGTGGATAGTGACTGATGCCATGAAATTAAAAGATGCTTGTTCCTAGGAAGGAAATGTATGGTAAACCTAGACAGCAAATTAAAACACATCACTTTGACATACAAAGACATCACTTTGCCAACAAAAGTCCGTATAGTCAAAGCTATGGTTTTTCCAGTAGTCATCCATGGATGTGAGAGCTGGACCATAAAGAAGGCTGAGGGCCGAAGAACTGATGCCTTCAAATTGTGGTGCTGGAAAGGACTCTTGAGAATCCCTTGGACAGCAGGAAGATCAAACCAGTCAATCCTAAAGGAAATCAACCGGAATATTCACTGGAAAGACTGATGATGAAGTTGAAACTCTAATACTTTGGCCATCTAATACGAACAGCTAGCTGACTCGTTCAAAATGATCCTGATGCTGGGAAAGATGGAAGGCAAAATAAGAAGAGAGAAGCCCAGGACAATATAGTTAGATAGCATCATCGACTCAGGAGACATAAATCTCACCAAACTCCAGGAAACAGTGAAGTACAGAGTACCTGGTGTGCTGCAGTTCATGGGGTTGCAAAGAGTAGGACATGACTGAACACCAACAAAGAGAATATTTTTATTTTTGACTTCCGACTTTATTTCTAGTTATATTTAATTCTTATATATAGTGTGATTTGGGCTTCCTTGATGGTTCAGCAGTAAAGAATCTGCCTGTGATACAGGAGATGTGGGTTCAATCCCTAGGTAGGGAAGATCCTTTGGAGAAGGTCATGGCAACCTACTCCAGTATTCTCACCTGGAGAATTCCATGGACAGAGGAGCCTGGCAGTCCACAGTCCATAGGATCACTGAGTCAGATACAACTGAAGCAACTTAGCACACACGCACATGTAGTGAAATGAAGTGAAAGTAGCTCAGTCGTGTCCAACTCTTTGCCACCCCATGGACTGTACAGTCCATGGAATTCTCCAGGCCAGAATACTGGAGTGGGTAGCCTATCCATTCTCCAGGGGATCTTCCCAACCTTGGGATTGAACCCAGGTCTCCTGCACCATAAGCGGATTCTTTCCCAGTTGAGCCACAAGGGAAAGCCAAGAATACTGAAGTGGGTAGACTATCCCTTCTCCAGTGGATCTTTCTGACCCAGGAATCGAATCAGGGTCTCCTGCATTACAGGCTGATTTTTGACCAACTGAGCTATCAGGGAAGCCAAATAAAATTTAGCTAATTTGATTCTATGTCTCCTTGTAACTCTCTTGTGTGACCTATTTTGTTTTACTTTTTGTTTTTATGATTTTATTTCAACATGTAAATGCAAAAAAATATTATGATGTATATAAAATCTTACTAATTTAAAAGTTAACTCTTCCCTCTAGGATGACCCACCTATGTGACCTAAACAGCAAATAAAACAGAAATAGGCATCACTTTATTTTTCCCCAATATGCTTAACTGGCACTGAGATGTTTTGAATAATTTATGATGTTTACACAGAAGGAAAAATACAGAGGATTTCATTTCTTATAATGAGTAGAACAAAGTGCAAAGATCAAATAAAGTCAAAGAAAAAAAATCCAATAAATAATAAAAGACTCATGTAAATTAGCATTTGTTTTTGGAATGCCTTGCATTGTAAAGTCATAGATCATGTTCATAGAAATGAATAAAACTCCTCTCATTTCCTGTGCAGCACTTTACTTTTCTTTATTACAGACACATGGAACAGTCAGTGTTGCAAAGTGTTCAGGAGTTCACTTTCTCCAAGGAGGGCGTTGGGGCATAGTTCCAGAAATTAGACTCTACTCACATAAGCAACATGAATAAGTACGTATACACAAAATACCAAAGGTCACTTTTACCTGAATTTGAGGTGGGCCTAGAACAAAAAGCAAAAAACAAAATTATATACCGGGTCTTGGGCAAAAGTTGTGAGAGAGGAAGCTAACGTATTGAAGTGAAGTGAAAGTCACTCAGTCATGTCTGACTCTCTGCAATCCCATGGATTGCACAGTCCAAGGGATTCTCTAGGCCAGATTACTGGAGTGCATAAGCCTTGCCCTTCTCCAGGGGATCTTCCCAATCCAGGGATTGAAGCCATGTCTCCAGCATTACAGGTGGATTCTTTATGAACTGAGCTATCAGGGAAGCTCAACTACATCAGCTAATGTATCAGATGTCTAAAAGACAGTCTGGCAAAAATTGTCACCCTCTCTTATCCAGTAATCTGGCACGAAAAACATATAACTTCTAGTGGAAACCTACTTTGCAAAATGTGCTAACACCTCCAAAAAAGTGGCCAGCCATTATATGAACAACAAGGAGCACGATATGTCTTGTGGATAAGTAGTGGATAACACTGTCTTACACCTTTATTTAAAAAGAGACTTCTTTCTGTAGAGGTAAAACACCAAAATGTGGTGGAAATATTGCGCAATCTATAAACCACAAAGATGTGAGTCAAGATTTGGCTTGGCAGTTTCCTGTCTACTTTCAGGAATAGAATTTACAAGATCTTTACATCCCATCTCTTCACATGTAATTTAAATCCTTCATTTATAAAACATCAAATCTCTTAACTTAAAATACCATTTGTTCTTCCTACCTTAACAGAAGTCAATGTGATAATATATACGAAGATGTAAAATGCTTTATAAATGTTACTACTTGAACACTCTCACCATCATTAATCTTCCAATCATGAAGCTTGTGACAAATATTTGGGCCTTTGGGAAAAAACTCTATTTCTCTAACACTTCGGTTCAACTGGATTTGAAGCCTATTAGTGTTTACTTAAGAAAATTAACAAACCAAGTTGGGAGAAAACTTAAAACAATATGAAGCACTAGAAGAAAACCAGGCACAGCATGTGTACATGAAGAAAGAACACTGCACATGATTGTTATCACCGACATGAAGAAAATCAGAGAAGACTGCAGGGTAACCAGAGAAAGAAGACAAAGCAATGTAGACACATTTGGATGAAAAGAATACATGTCAACTCTGGTTAGAATTATCTGAAGTGAATATGGTTTGATGTAATTGGCATACTCAATATGAATAATGGTGGTATCTACACAGAAGATAAATGTTTAATCACCACCAGAACAAAAGCACAGATAAGATTCAGCTGATTCATAACCCTGATGTTTCTTTTTTAGTTCGCTGATGAAAAATATTGGAACAAACATTTAATGATGAGGTGCACATTGACATGAATGCATGAAAGTTGGCCAGAAGTCACCCCTTTGAAAATAACATCATTTCCAAACTTTAATCTACTGGGATCTTCTAACATATTTCTGGAGGAAATTCTTACCTTGAAAAAGATAATATCATTTTGGACTGAAAAAAAAGTAGCTTGCTCATTAAAAAAAATTAAAAAAAAAAAGAACTGATCTCCCCCAGCTGGGGAATACATATTGATATTAATATTTGAGTACTATGGTTCCAAAGGTCAAACTCAAGAAAAAAATTTGGATGCAGTGGTCTCTGCAGAATACTGCAAATATTATCAGTATGTTCTATGTATCACAGCATCCCTTCACCTCATACTTAAGTAGAAACAGTCATTCTTCTCACAGAAACCCTCATCTTACTCACACAACCTTTAGTAATAGGGATGATTATAGATGCATAGATGATAATCAACTAGCTGGTTTCTAAATAAATATGAATGAATAATAGCCAGAAAGTCTCCCTTTCTCAAACTACTGCTATTTTTTACCAATTAAAAAATCCAGATTTCTTTTCTCTGGACTTAAGTGAAAGTATTAGTCACTCAGTCATGTCCAACTCTATGTGACCCCATGGACTATAACCCACTGGGCTCCTATGTCTATGGAATTCTACAGGCAAGGAATCTGAAGTGGGTACCCATTCTCTTTTCCAGGGACGCTTCCTGACACACAGATTGAACCCGTGTCTCCTGCATTGCAGGCAGATTCTTTAGAGCCATCAGAGAAGGCAAACATCAGGCTTCTCTTGACTTAGTTCAGTTCAGTTCAGTTCAGTTCAGTTGCTCAGTCGGGTCCGACTCTTTGTGACCCCATGAATTGCAGCACGCCAGGCCTCCCTGCCCATCACCATCTCCCGGAGTTCATTCAGACTCACGTCCATTGAGTCCGTGATGCCATCCAGTCATCTCATCCTCGGTCGTCCCCTTCTTCACCTGCCCCCAATCCCTCCCAGCATCAGAGTCTTTTCAAATGAGTCAACTCTTCGCATGAAGTGGCCAAAGTACTGGAGCTTCTGCTTTAGCATCATTCCTTCAAAAGAAATCCAGGGTTGATCTCCTTCAGAATGGACTGGTTGGATCTCCTTGCAGTCCAAGGGACTCTCAAGAGTCTTCTCCAACACCACAGTTCAAAAGCATGAATTCTATGGCACTCAGCCTTCTTCACAGTCCAACTCTCACATCCATAAATGACCACTGGAAAAACCACAGCCTTGACGAGATGGACCTTAGTCGGCAAAGTAATGTCTCTGCTTTTGAATATGCAATCTAGGTTGGTCATTACTTTTCTTCCAAGGAGTAAGCGTCTTTTAATTTCATGGCTGCAGTCACCATCTGCAGTGATTTTGGAGCCCAAAAAATAAAGTCTGACACTGTTTCCACTGTTTCCCCATCTATTTCCCATGAAGTGATGGGACTGGATGCCATAGTCTTCATTGTCTGAATGTTGAACTTTAAGCCAACTTTTTCACTCTCCTCTTTCACTTTCGTCAAGAGGCTTTTGAGCTCCTCTTCACTTTCTGCCATAAGGGTGGTGTCATCTGCACATCTGAGGTTATTGATATTTCTCCCAGCAATCTTGATTCCAGCTTGTGTTTCTTCCAGTCCAGCGTTTCTCATGATGTACTCTGCGTAGAAGTTAAATAAGCAGGGTGACAATATACAGCCTTGACGTACTCCTTTTCCTATTTGGAACCAGTCTGTTGTTCCATGTCCAGTTCTACCTGTTGCTTCCTGAACTGCATACAGATTCCTCAAGAGGCAGGTCAGGTGGGCTGGTATTCCCATCTCTTTCAGAATTTTCCACAGTTTATTGTGATCCACACAGTCAAAGGCTTTGGCATAGTCAATAAAGCAGAAATAGATATTTTTCTGGAACTCTCTTGCTTTTTCCATGATCCAGCAGATGTTGGCAATTTGATCTCTGGTTCCTCTGCCTTTTCTAAAACCAACTTGAACATCAGGGAGTTCACGGTTCACGTATTGCTGAAGTCTGGCTTGGAGAATTTTGAGCATTACTTTACTAGCATGTGAGATGAGTGCAATTGTGCGGTAGTTTGAGCATTCTTTGGCATTGCCTTTCTTTGGGATTGGAATGAAAGCAGACCTTTTCCAGTCCTGTGGCCACTGCTGAGTTTTCCAAATTTGCTGGCATATTGAGTGCAGCACTTGTATAGCATCATCTTTCAGGATTTGAAAGAGCTCAACTGGAATTCCATCACCTCCACTAGCGTTGTTCATAGTGATGCTTTCTAAGGCCCACTTGACTTCACATTCCAAGATGTCTGGCTCTAGATTAGTGATCCCATCAGCATGATTATCTGGGTCATGAAGATCTTTTTTATACAGTTCTTCCGTGTACTCTTGCCACCTCTTCTTAATATCTTCTGCTTCTGTTAGGACCATTTCTGTCCTTTATCGAGCCCATCTTTGCATGAAATGTTCCCTTGGTATCTCTAATTTTCTGGAAGAGATCTCTAGTTTTCCCATTCTGTTGTTTTCCTCTATTTCTTTGCATTGATTGCTAAAGAAGGCTTTCTTATCTCTTCTTGCTATTCTTTGGAACTCTGCATTCGGATGCTTATATCTTTCCTTTTCTCCTTTGCTTTTGCCTCTCTTCTTTTCACAGCTATTCGTAAGGCCTTCCCAGAGAGCCATTTTGCTTTTTTGCATTTCTTTTCTACGGGGATGGTCTTGATCCCTGTCTCCTGTACAATGTCACAAACCTCATTCCATAGTTCATCAGGCACTCTATCTATCAGATCTAGGCCCTTAAATCTATTTCTCACTTCCACTGTATAATCATAAGGGATTTGATTTAGGTCATACCTGAATGGTCTAGCGGTTTTCCCTACTTTCTTCAATTTGAGTCTGAATTTTGTAATAAGAAGTTCATGATCTGAGCCACATTCAGCTCCTGGTCTTGTTTTTGTTGACTGTATAGAGTTTCTCCATCTTTGACTGCAAAGAATATAATCAATCTGATTTTGGTGTTGACCATCTGGTGATGTCCATGTGTAGAGTCTTCTCTTGTGTTGTTGGAAGAGGGTGTTTGCTATGACCAGTGCCTTCTCTTGGCAGCACTCTATTAGCCTTTGCCCTGCTTCATTCTGTACTCCAAGGCCAAATTTGCCTGTTACTTCAGGTGTTTCTTGACTTCATACTTTTGCATTCCAGTCCCATATAATGAAAAGGACATCTTTTGGGGTATTAGTTCTAAAAGGTCTTGTAAGTCTTCATAAAACCATTCAACTTCAGTTTCTTCAGCATTACTGGTTTTGGCATAGACTTGGATAACTGTGATATTGAATGGTTTGCCTTGGAGATGAACAGAGATCATCCTGTCGTTTTTGAGATTGCATCCAAGTACTGCATTTCGGACTCTTTTGTTGACCATGATGGCTACTCCATTTCTTCTAAGGGATTCCTGCCCATAGTAGTAGATATAATGGTCATCTGAGTTAAATTTACCCATTCCAGTCCATTTTAATTTGCTGATTCCTAGAATGTCGATGTTCACCCTTGCCATCTCTTGTTTGACCACTTCCAATTTGTCTTGATTCATGGACCTGACATTCCAGGTTCTTATGCAATATTGCTCTTTACAGCATCGGATCTTTCTTCTATCACCAGTCACATCCACAATTGGGTATTGTTTATTCTTTGGCTCCATCCCTTCATTCTTTCTGGAGTTATTTCTCCCCTGATCTCCAGTAGCATATTGGGCACCTAATGACCTGTGGAGTTCCTCTTTCAGTACCCTATCATTTTGCCTTTTCATACTGTTCATGGGGTTCTCAAGGCAAGAATACTGAAATGGTTTGCCATTCCCTTCTCCAGTGGACCACATTCTGACAGAATGTGGTCTCTTGACTTAAGGCACTGCTTATTCTGTTAAAACTCATCTACTATGAGAAAAAGAAAACCCTTCTCAGAATATATATAGACAATTAGTAGGAAAAAAGACAATGCATAAAGAAGAAATATGTCAATTGTAAAAGCCTACCCATGCTGATCACTGCTTTTATGATTACTGTGGAATTATTGACCAAGGAGCAGAGCAGAGCTGCAGAGTGTACTTCCTTTGGGGAATGCTGGTATATACCACTTATCTCATTATCCTGGTCATCTTGAGAGCCTTGAGGGTGGGAACCACATCTCATTCTTTTCACTTCTCCCACTGCTCTTGCTGAAGTCTTCATTACATATTGGTTTCTACACAAGAAACAAAGTATAACATTTTCAGATGAAAATTATGAGAAACTTCTAAGGAGCATGCTTCTTTTTTAGCTTGAAAAAATCTATAAAAATGAGATCACCGCAGAACTGGATGATTATTCTACACTCAGAGCCAGATTTTGTCTTAGAGCAGGGCACTCAAGGCAGTATAAAAAAACTAATTCACCACTTAAAACATGAGAATTTGATTTGAATACATCTGAGTTAAGGACGATGCTAAAGCTGAATCTCTAATACTTTGAACACCTCATGTGAAGAGTTGACTCATTGGAAAAGACTGATGCTGGGAGGGATTGGGGGCAGGAGAAGGTGACGACAGAGTGTGAGATGGCTGGATGGCATCACCGACTCGATGGACATGAGTTTGGGTGAACTCCGGGAGTTGGTGATGGACAAGGGGGCCTGGCGTGATGCGATTCATGGGGTCGCAAGGTGTCAGACACGACTGAGCAACTGAACTGAACTGAACTGAACTGAGTTTAAAATAAATATGTTTAACTCTACTTATATTTTAACACATTTATTGACATGTGATAGATACACAGAAAGTGTACTTATTTAATGTGTACAAATCAATGCATTTGGAATTGCATAAACACCCACTATGGTATAGAATCACCATAATCCACGATATGCATCCATGAAATTAAAAGACACTTGCTCCTTGAAAGAAAAGCTATGACCACCCTTTAATATGCTAGTCAGCATATTAAAAAGCAGAGACATTATTTTGCCAACAAAGGTCTGTCTAGTCATAGCTATAGTTTTTCTGGTAGTCATGTATGGATGTGAGAGTTGGACCATAAAGAAAGCTGAGCACTGAAGAATTGATGCTTTTGAACTGTGGTGTTAGAGAAGACTCTTCAGAGTCTCTTGGACCACAAGGAGTTCAAATTCATCGATCCTAGAGGAAATCAGTCCTAAATCTTCATTGGAAGGACTGATGCTGAAGCTCCAATAATTTGGCCACCTGATTTGAAAAACTGACTCATTAGAAAATACCCTGATGCTGGAAAAGATTGAAAGTAGGAGGACAAGGGGACGAGAGGATGAGATGATTGGATGGCATCACCGACTCAGTGGACAAGTTTGAGCCAGCTCCAGGAGTTGGTGATGGGCAGATAAACCTGGTGTCCTGCAGTCTATGGGGTCACAGAGACTGACTGAGCAACTGAACTGAATTGAATCCAGGAGATATATATATATATAGAGAGAGACTTTTTCAAGCTAGAATAGAAAAGAAGCATGCCCGTTAGAAGTCTCTCTCTCTCTCTCTCTCTCTCTCTCTCTATATATATATATATATATATATATATATATATACACACACACACACAAACACATATACATATACATTTTTCACAGCTATTTGTAAGGCCTCCCCAGACAGCCACTTTGCTTTTTTGCATTTCTTTTCCATGGGGAAGGTCTTGATCCCTGTCTCCTGTACAACGTCACGAACTTCATTCCATAGTTCATCAGGCACTTTATCTATCAGATCTAGGCCTTTAAATCTATTTCTCACTTCCACTGTATTATCATAAGGATTTGATTTAGGTCATACCTGAATGGTCTAGCAATTTCCCCTACTTTCTTCAATTTAAGTCTGAATTTGGCAATAAGGAGTTCATGACCTGAGCCACATTCAGCTCCTGGTCTTGTTTTTGTTGACTGTATAGAGTTTCTCCATATTTGGCTGCAAAGAATATAATCAATCTGATTTTGGTGTTGACCGTCTGGTGATGTTCATGTGTAGAGTCTTCTCTTGTGTTGTTGGAAGAGGGTGTTTGCTATGACCAGTGCATTTTCTTGGCAAAACTCTATTAGCCTTCTCCCTGCTTCATTCCATATTCCAAGGCCAAATTTGCCTGTTACTCCAGGTGTTTCTTGACTTCGTACTTTTGCATTCCAGTCCCCTATAATGAAAAGGACATCTTTTTTGGGTGTTAGTTCTAAAAGGTCTTGTAGGTCTTCATAGAACCGTCCAACAAAGGCCCGTCTAGTCAAGCCTATGGTTTTTCCACTGGTCATGTATGGATGTGAGAGTTGGACTCTGAAGAAAGCTGAGTGCTTTTAGTCTTTGTTATTGTTAGTGGAATTGTTTTCTAAAATGCCATTCAGGTTTAATCTTCATACACGAGAAGTGAAATCAATGCATCACTAAACAAGAGATTAAAAATAAAAATAAAAATTCAATCTAACTTGACAACATTGCAAAGTGAAAGTATAAACCTGGGTAAGTAATGAAAGTAAATCAGTGGACACATGATGGGCTGGACTAGGACGACAGACATAATTACCATTTATTGAGTACTTGCTCTATGGCAGACACTACATCTAAGTTGTTTTTATAAACATGATCTCATGATAAAACTATGAATTAGATCAAATCTTTGTTTTTGTTTATTCAGCAGATAATATTTAAACTTGACAAATAAAAAATAATAGTAGCAGCTCATTCTTTAAAATTTCGGAGTTAATTATAAGAGAAATTGGAACCCCAAAAGGTTAAACATAGTTGCTTTGAGAAGAGGAATCAGAACAGAAAGTATGGCTAGAAGGGCTCTGTGTCTTTACTAACCTTTCTGTATAGTTTCATTTAAAAACTCATTTGTATGTTTAATTTTATTTTTTAATTAAATCATTTTACATAAGGTGTTAAACTTATCACAATGAGCAAACTTATTATGGTGTTACAACAACAAAAAACTATGAATTAGATATTCCTTTTCCATAATTGTAGGTTTTGAATGTGATACTCAAAGATGTTGAATAAATTGCCAAAATTCATATATATTAAATATATATTAAAATTCAGGATTTAAACTCCCATCTGATGACCTATGTCAAATTCCTTAATCTTACATTATGGCAGGACTACTGGGTCATATTCATTTTGATTCCATCCATTTTCCAATCTATGTGCATAAGCTTTCTAAAAAGAGGTAGCATATTTTGGGGGCTTTTTAAACAGGCCCCATAATCATCAGATTGCCTGGTTTGCATAACTCTACCACTTAATATCTGTTGTGACCTAATACACACATACATACATCACACACACATACAGGAAAACATTGCATGATTCAAATGCACAAAGTTTTAACTAGTTGAGAATGAAAAGATCACCTGAACTTCTGATTTACATACTTCAAATCAAGAAAAGAATTGAAGTTCTGAAGTTGAAGATACGAGTAGCTCACCTGTGATTATTATTGTTTTTTAGTCACAAAGTCTGACTCTTTGTGACCCTAGGACTGTAGCCCTCTGGGCTCCTCTGTCCATGGTGTTCTCCTGGCAAAACTGCTGAAGTAGTTAGCCATTTCCTTCTTCAGGAAATCTTCCCAACCCAGGAATCAAACCCTCATCTCCTGCGCTAGCAGGCACATTCTTTACTACTGAGCCAGCAGGGAAGTCCACCTGTGATTATACAGAACTACTATTAGACATCACATCCAACAGAATGTCTACTTCATGAGATTTAATTTCCCATATTATTTTTATGAATCTATTGCTAAGAGATTAAGTTTCATCTCAACAAATATTTAACAGAACAGTAATTATGAATTATTGAACAGAAAGATAGCAATTTATGTCATTTACAGATATTTCTGATTTAAAATCCAACAATAAGAAGAGAAGAAGACTGAAGATTTTGAGCTTCAGAGGACCTGAGATTGAGTTCAGACTTTGCCAAGAATTTATGGTACAAATTGAAGAAAGTTATATCTAGACTTCCTCAATTCAATAATTATGTCTCTATGAAACCATTATTACTTTTAATAATGTGGTGAAACCATTATTACTGTCTATTTCCAAAAAGCTCTCATCTCCCAAACAGAAAATTTGTGTCTACTAAGCATTGTTACTGTTTCATATCCCTAATTTATGGTAATCGCAAATATATTTTCCATCTCTATAAATTTGCCCATTCAAGATCATTTTTAAGTGCAGTAATATAATATTTTCCCTTTTACATCTTGCCTACCTCACTCAGCAAAATATTTTCAAGATCCATTCACATTGTTGCATGTATCAGAATGCCATTCCTTTTTTTAAATGTGTGTGTGTGCGTGTGTGTGTGTGTGTGATCTGTCAGTCGGTATTGTCTGACTCTTTGCAGCCCCATGGACCATAGCCCACCAGGCTCCTCTGTTCATGGGATTCTCCAGGCAAGAATGCTGAAGTGAGTTGCCATTCCCTTCTCCAGGGGGATCTCCTCGACTCAGAAATCGAACCTGCATCTGCTGCCTCTGCTGCATTGACAGGTGCATTCTTCACCACTGAGCCACCTGGGAAACCCCTTTCTTTGTTACAGTTGAATATTCTTTTGTACAAATACACACAGCCACACTTAACCACCATATTAATGCATATAGCATTATATAAAGAGGCAATGATGGCTCTTACCCTGCAAGGTTATAAAAATTAAATATGATTATGTAATTAAAATATTTTGTAAAGCACTGTGAAGGTGAAGGTGAAGGTTAAGGTGAAGTAACTCAGTCATGCCCGACTCTTTGTGACCCTGTGGACGGTAACCTACTAGGCTTCTCCATCCATGGGATTCTCCAGGCAAGAATACTGGAGTGGATTGCCATTTCCTTCTCCAGGGGATCTTCCCAACCCAGGGATCGAACCCAGGTCTCCCTCATTGGAGGCAGATGCTTTAACCTCTGAGCCACCAGGAAAGCACTGTACAAAGTTTAAATATGATTGTCTCTGAAACTTTTGTTTCTCAGCTAAGCCTCATTTCTTTCGTCATAATATATCCAGAACACAGCTGCCACCACTGAGAGCGTTGATTTTGGTTTCTTCTATGAAACCAGTCTTTGGTGCCAAAAAGTTGGGGACCACTCTTTTAACGACCATAATCAAGCTTTAAGAAATAGAAAATTAATTATCTTGGGAATGGGGTCTATGGTATAGGAGGATTTTCTGAAGAACATTCCAGTCATTATCAGGAATGTCTGAAGAAAAAAAGTGATTTTGGATTATTCCCAACTAGCAACTGATGAGACTATCTCCAGCTAATGGCAATTACTTTAATCAAAGAACTTCATGTCCACTAATTAATTAATCTTCAGACTCATTCTTTAGAGTAAACCATTAATGAGGAAATCAATTTATCAACAGCTATTAACTAAAAGACGATATGACTTGCTCAAGGCTATGGAGTAAGTCATAGTCCAAGTGTGACTGTGGAAGCAAAGTCCCTAGCAGGCCTGACTATTAAGGACCTGTATAAAATATGATTTAATGAATATCCCTAATAGGGGCTTCAGCCAGCTCATTGAGGGTCTTGAGGCCTGTATCCCTCAGTTCTGAGCATTTTTTTTTCTTGAAATTATACCTCCTGCATAATCAATCTATCCTTTCTTTCTTCTCTCTTACTGAACCATTGATTACTACTGGTTATGTGATTAGATGATGAATAAGTCACAGATAGGGTCCTGTCCTTGGGAAGCCTCCAGTCCAAAGGGAGAAGGAAATATGTGAAAATACAATTACAAATATAGTATTATCACTGCTTAATGGAGGTAGACATGAAGAGACTTACAAACCAGGAAAGAAAATGTGCCTTTCAAAATATACCCCAATCAATGATGACTGTGCCAGTCATATGTGGCAAATTCAGATTTAAACAACTGCATATCTGTACCAAATGAATATTATTTCTAGACTAAGTATGCCAACCTGTCTTGCCTGATTTGCTTAATATGACTACCCAAATTTTAGCTGATCATGGAACCTCCTAGAAATTTCCACAAAGGTGATGAATATATTGGGACAGGAATCAAAAAAGGCCTTTCAAATTGGATATGGCTGTTTGAGGAGGCAGAATGCCAAGATCTATATGTTATGGTCATCATCATCATCATCCTGCTTAATTCTTTACTAGGGCTTCCCTGTAATCCACCTGCAATGCAGGAGACCCTAGTTTGATTCCTGGGTTGGGAAGATCTGCTGGAGAAGGGATAGGCTACCCACTCCAGTATTCTTGGGCTTCCCTTGTGGCTAAGCTGATGAAGAATTTGCCTGCAATGTGGGAGACCTGGATTCTATCCCTGGGTTGAGAAGATCCCCTGAAGAAGGGGAAGGCTACTCACTCTCTTTACTAAAGGCCGATAATGTTCTTGGCACTATATGTGCTATGCGTGTTCATTTATGATAATTATTTCAGATGCTTCAAAAGAGACTATATAAAAAACAACCAGGTAAAAGGACTTGCCATTGAGCTTTAGTTTGGACAATTTTTTTTTTTTTACCCTGTTTGCTATGCACTGACTGCTATGCAGACATTTTCCCCAGTTCCTGTGAATCTGTAAATTTAACTCTGTTTAGCATCTTAGCCAGAATATCAAAGAATTTAGATTACGAGGAACACCCCAGCTCAAGGATGACATTTCCTATTACACTTACTTTTGATGACACCATCATTCTGCTTTGGCTTGGTAGGATGGGGAACATTCTCATATTTGAGAAAGTTCTTTATTGCCAGATACACCTTTCTAAGTGATTGTAATAGATGTTATAAATGCTAAAAAGAGGACTTGGAACTTGAGTTAAAGTCTATAAGAATATTGACTTGAGTCTCCAGAAAAAGGATATATCATGGTAGGTTTAAAACAAACATAAATGTAGAAAAACAAAACAAAAACAAAAAAACAGAGTGTGTGTTACACCTAAAGGAACAATCTCAAGCAAAACAATCAGTTCAGGTCAGTTCAGTTGCTCAGTTGTGTCTGACTCTTTGTGACTCCATGGACTGCAGCACGCCAGGCTTCCCTGTCTATCACCAACTCCCAGAGCTTGCTCAAACTCATGTCCATCGAGTCAGTGATGCCATCCAACCATCTCATCCTCTGTCATCCCCTTCTCCTCCTGCCTTCAATCTTTCCCAGCATCAGGATCTTCTCCAATGAGTCAGTTCCTTGCATCAGGTGGCCAAAGGATGAGAGCTTCAGTTTTGGATAAAACAATAGAGGAACAAGAAACAGCAGGAGCCCAGTGAACAGAGATGAGTCCTTCAGTGATGTGACTATGTGATCTTAGTTTGGTGAGCTTTAAAATGCACATTTGGCCAAGTGGCTCTAGTGTGAAAGAAAGTTTTTAGAGGCTCATTGGGCTCTTTGGAGAAATGAGAAATGGTGAGGAGGAAAATCTCGGTCTCTGAAGACTGAAAGTGGGCATGAACTGTGTGCCTGGGGAGAATCTGGGAAAATCAGAGTTGACAGGAACTGGTCTATGGGGTTCTGCCTCTGCAGCTGCCCAGGGGAGTGAACGGGGAGCCCAGCAGTTCAACAAATGCTGTCTCAGGTAAGCCTCTCAACACCACAAGGAGCAGCAAATGATGGGCATAAGGATTCCTTTTCATCAAGAAAAGGAAAAAAAAAAAAAAAAAAAAACCAAGTTCATAAGAGTTGAAAGGACTGCAGCCAAGCCAACCAGTCATGCCACTGCAGACTCCAGACTAAAATTTGGTCATCTTACTCTCCACCCAGGGCACTTTTCACCCTAATAATAAGTCTTCTCTCAGGCTTTTTTTTTTTTCTACCTTTCTGTTGAAATTATACCGTAATTTATCCTGTGTGCATGTGTGCTAAGTCACTTCAGACATGCCCGACTCTTTGTGACCCCATGGACTGTAGCGCACTAGGCTCCTCTGTCCATGGGGAGTCTCCAGGTAAGAATACTGGAGTGGATTGCCACGTGCTCCTCCAGGGGCTCTTCCTGACCTAGGGATTGAACCAGAGTCTCTTATGTCTCCTGCACTGACTGGCAGGTTCTTTACCACTAGCACCACCCGGATCCTGGGTAGTAGTCATTTTCAGTTCTCACACTATATATATACTAGAATCTCTAATAACAACAAAAACAATAATAAGTTGGTAATGATGACAATAGCTATAATTTATTATGTACAAGGCACCAGGCATTAAGCATTTTACATGCACAGATATTATCTAATTTAATCATAGTAAGCTAGGAGAGAGATACTGTAATTATCTCTATTTGGAGAGCTGGGACTCATGGGGCCTAACGTAATTTCATAATGTAATTTAAGTGGTAGACATGAAATATTGAACCAGTATCTTCTGACTCCAGACATATCCTTCTTTATTCCTCAGAATAATGTGTCTTCCCATTGAAAGCATGGGCCCAGCTCTGTTTGTTTTTATTTCTACTGCATTGTTTCACATTTTGTAACTATCTACTACCTGCATTTGTTCAACATGATATTTGTCCAAAAAAATAAAAAGCTTGTTGAAGTGAAATCATAACCTGATACTTCAGGGGCAGTGCATCAGCTATAAAGGAGACCATAAGTGTCATTTGAGAATAGAGGTTTCATACAAAACAGAAGTAGATCATCTGTTTGCACTGGGATGTGGCAAGTGTGAGGCAGTGGTGAAAATGAGAAAGAACATGCATTGAGTCCCTTCTATGACCCAGAAAAACTCTTCTGAAGGCACGTTTGGGAAGACTAAGGTGGACCAAGAGAAGGTGCAGCTTTGAAGTTCAGACTCAGGTTTGAATCCTGACTTGCTACTTGGCTTGAAGGCGTGTTAGTTGCTCAGTCATGTCCAACTCTTTGTGACCCCGTGGACTGTAGTCCCCCAGGCTCCTCTATCCATGGAATTTCCCAAGCAGGAATATTGAAATGGGTTGCCATTTCCTTTGGCTTAGTCTTTGTTACTAGACAAAATAAAATGACTTCTCAGAGTCTGTTTTTGTTTTTTGTTTTTTTACTTTCTACAATGAGTGTAGCAGTCAGAGTCTTGAAATCAGGAGGAAATCAAATCAGATGATTGTGGGCATCAGCCTTCTGAAGATTCCTATATTTCTCTGTCTTGACTCATGCCGCCAACAGATTTACATGTGGCTTGTTTATCTGCTTTTTATTAACTAATTCTCATAAAATCTTGAAAGGCAGTTATGATTGTCTCTATTTTAGTGATGTAAAAGATGAGTCATGGTGGTTAAGTATGTATAGTGAAGATGAGAAAAGGGCCCAGATGTGGTTGATTGAATTTCTGAGAGTTCCTCAATAATATATGTAAAATATCCCCTCATCAGAGATCTCCAAGACTATTTTAAAGGCTTTTTAAATAGCGCCGAATCTATGGTCATCTCATTTGTAGTTTGGATTCATTTTGGTACATGTCAACCATGCCCTGAAAGTCATTCAATGGGTCATTTCAAAATTCTTAATTTTAAAAGACACTTTGTTGACAGTCTTATTCTTGTTTTTCTTCCTCAGCCTTGTAATTTTCTGCATTTTCATATTGATTTCATAAAATCCAGGTTACTTGTTTTTCTCAAACGTACTAGCTATGGTTATCCCTCTGTAGTTTGGAACAGAATGTTCACTCTGCTTGAAATACACTCACCTTCATGGTCTGCTTGGTGGATTACTATACATTCTGAAAACTCCAATTCTCATTGTTCCTCCCTTTTTGCCATTCCCTTCATCCAGGGTATCCCTCATCACTCCCACAACACCTGTTCAGTTCAGTTCAGTCGCTCAGTCGTGTCTGACTGTTCACGACCCCATGAATCACAGCACGCCAGGCCTCCCTGTCCATCATCAACTCCTGGAGTTCACTCAAACTCACGTCTATTGAGTCGGTGATGCCATCCAGCCATTTCATCCTCGGTCGTTCCCTTCTTCTCCTGTCCCCAATCCCTCCCAGCATCAAAGTCTTTTCCAATGAGTCAACTCTTTGCATGAGGTGGCCAAAGTACTGGAGTTTTAGCTTTAGCATCATTCCTTCCAAAGAAATCCCAGGGCTAATCTCCTTCAGAATGGACTGGTTGGATCTCCTTGCAGTCCAAGGGACTCTCAAGAGTCTTCTCCAACACCACAGTTCAAAAGCATCAATTCTTTGGCACTCAGCCTTCTTCACAGTCCAACTCTCACATCCATACATGACCACTGGAAAAACCATAGCCTTGACTAGAAGGACCTTTGTTGGCAAAGTAATGTCTCTGCTTTGAATATGCTATCTAGGTTGGTCATACTTTTCTTCCAAGGAGTAAGCGTCTTTTAATTTCATGGTTGCAATCACCATCTTCAGTCATTTTGGAGCCCCCCAAAATAAAGTCTGACACTGTTACCACTGTTTCTCCATCTATTTGCCATGAAGTGATGGGACCGGATGCCATGATCTTCGTTTTCTGAATGTTGAGCTTTAAGCCAACTTTTTCACTCTGCTCTTTCACTTTCATCAAGAGGCTTTTTAGTTCCTCCTCACTTTCTGCCATAAGAGTGGTGTCATCCGCATATCTGAGGTTATTGGTATTTCTCCTGGCAATCTTGATTCCAGCTTGTGTTTCTTCCAGTCCAGCGTTTCTCATGATGTACTCTGCATATAAGTTAAATAAGCAGGGTGACAATTTACAGCCTTGATATACTCCTTTTCCTATTTGGAACCAGTCTGTTGTTCCATGTCCAGTTCTAACTGTTGCTTCCTGGCTTGCATACAGATTTCTCAAGAGGCAGGTTAGGTGGTCTGGAATTCCCATCTTTTTCAGAATTTTACACAGTTTATTGTGATTCACACAGACACTGAAACCATACTCACAGAAATCTAGTCAATCTAATCACACTAGGACCACAGCCTTGTCTAACTCAATGAAACTAAGCCATGCCCGTGGGGCGGGTCATGGTGGAGAGGTCTGACAGAATGTGGTCCACTGGAGAAGGGAATGGCAAACCACTTCAGTATTTTTGCCTTGAGAACCCCATGAACAGTAGGAAAAGGCAAAATAGTAGGATACTGAAAGAGGTACTCCCCAGGTCAGTACGTGCTCAATATGCTACTGGAGGTCAGTGGAGAAATAAATCCAGAAAGAATGAAGGGGTGGAGCCAAAGCAAAAACAATACCCAGCTGTGGATGTGACTGGTGATAGAAGCAAGGTCTGATGCTATAAACAGCAATATTGCATAGGAACCTAGAATGTCATGTCTATGAATCAAGGAAAATTGGAAGTGGTCACACAGGAGATGGCAAGAGTGAACACCGACATTCTAGGAATCAATGAACTAAAATGGACTGGAATGGGTGAATTTAACTCAGATGACCATTATATCTACTACTGCGGGCAGAAATCCCTCAGAAGAAATGAAGTAGCCATCATGGTCAACAGAAGAGTCTGAAATGCAGTACTTAGATGCAATCTCAAAAATGACAGAATGATCTCTGTTCGTTTCCAAGGCAGACTATTCAATATCACAGTAGTCCAAGTCTATGCCTCAACCAGTAATGCTGAAGAAGCTGAAGTTGAACAGTTCTATGAAGACCTACAAGACCTTCTATAACTAACACCCCAAAAAGATGTCCTTTTCATTAAGGGGACTGGAATGCAAAGGTAGGAAGTCAAGAAACACCTGGAGTAACAGGCAAATTTGGCCTTGGAATATGGAATGAAGCAGGGCAAAGACTAATAGAGTTTTGCCAAGAAAATGCACTGGTCATAGCAAACACCCTCTTCCAACAACACAAGAGAGGACTCTACACATGGACATCACCAGATGGTCAACACTGAAATCAGATTGATTATATTCTCTGCAGCAAAAGATGGAGAAGCTCTATAGAGTCAACAACAACAACAAAAAAAACCACAACACCTGGAGCTAACCTAATCTAAAATTCAATATTTCCAAAACTTGCCAGTCTTAAAACACACACACACACACACACACACACACACACACACACACACAGCAACCTTGTGGAAGACAGATTCTTAGATGAGATTCAAGTCAGGACAATCAAAACTTCCAGTGGAGGCACCTATAAACCTTAATGTTTTATAAACACCACAGTCAATTTTATGATCAGAGATGGGTATACTACTTAAATGGATCAGATATTAATTTACATTATATTTGCCTGTTTGCATGTTTCCTGCCTCTAGCTTGCAGTGTTCCTTCGATATGAACCTTATTCAAGATGGATTTTTTAGTTTATTGTCCAGAAATGCAATTTTCAGGAATTGTTTGCTGAATGAATGAGTTAATGAAAGAATACTCAGAATGAAATAATAAACAGGCCTCTCATAATCCAGGGAGATCTTTCCAAGTCACCATGAGTACAAACTCCAGATGTCTTATTGCTGATTTCTAGCTGGTATTATGTGTTCTGTTTTCATTTTGTTTTTAAACTTTGTCTAAGACCAGCAGAGACCCCTCTTCTTAGAGAACTGACATCAATTCTGTAGCATCTGATCAAAGTCAAATTAGGTTGGAGAAATTATGACTGTAGACAAATATATACCCAAACAACATTCAATATAAATATAGACTTGAATTTATTGAAATTCATAGTAGGTGAAATATACTGGAAAATGTGTAAAGATCTTTCTTGTAAAAGTTCTAAATGATAATGGAGAAGAGAAATAGTAATAAATAGAATAACAGAGAAAAGTTAAAGAGATTAAAATATACCCATGAGTACTGGGACTTCCGTCATCACAATCGATTTCAACTTACAAGATGTATCTCTTTTCCTTGCATAATAAAGTCCAGTCCTCCTCACGACATGTAAGGCCCTCCAAATCTGGTCCAATCAACTCTGACAGTTTCATTTTATTTTGTTTTACCCCTCATCCATAGGTCCACTCATAAGAGACACTTCTCTCACTTCTCTATCTTTCTCTCCCTCATGGTCTGTTGCATCATAGAGAAACAAACCCAGATATTAAGGAAGTAATAAATAGTGTTCAATGATAAATCATGCAACAGGGAAGAAGATCCAGTGTAAACTGAACTCAGCTTTGATGTCAGGTGTAGTAAAGGAAAGGTGATGAAGGGCATTGAGGGCAGTTTGCTTTCTGTGACCATATCATCTGTGTTTGCTAATCAGCACTTATCTGGAGGTGGAAAAACAAACTTCTTGATGACCAGAGGCAGTTATACAATTTGGAACAAGGCTCCCAACATGATAGGCTCTTACACTCCCAGGAGGACTGAGGGATTAGAACTACCTCCTTAATTGCATTTTGAGGAATCTGCTCCCAGGTCCTTGAGGAGACAGTTCAGACTCATAGAAGATTCAGATACAAAAGGGCAGACAAATGATTTAAAGGAAGTTAGGTTCAGGTCTTTACAATCATATCATCAAGTTTCAGCTGGAATAAGCAATAGGTTCTCCTGGCACCATTGAGCTTTCTTAGACAAGCATTTTAAAGAGTCTGGGGGCATCTTGGGGACACAGATTTAAAATGCTAGAGTCTATGTTAGTGTTTTATCAAATCTCTTATAAAGAGGTTTTCATGCTTAGTCACTCAGTTGTGTCTGGCTCTTTGTGACTTCCTCGACTGTAGCCTGCCAGGCTCCTCTCCAGGCAAGAATGCTGGAGTGGGTAGCCATTCTCTTCTCCAGTGAAACTTTCTGACCCAGGAGTCCAGTCCAGGTCTTCTGAATTTCAGGAGGATTTTTTACTATCTGAGACACCAGGGAAGATAGGCAAATTAAGCACCTGTGTGCAAACAAATGGGCTTCCCTGGTGGCTCAGATGGTAAAGAATCTGCATGCAATGCAGGAGAGCTGGGTTCAATCCCTTGGTTTGCGAAGATCCCTTGGAGAAGGGAACAGCTACCCATTCCAGTACTCTTGCCTGAAGAATCCCATGGACAGAGGAGCCTGGCAGGCTATAGTCCACAGGGTTGCAAACAGTTGAACATGACTCTAATCTCATTTTCCCCTAGAAAGCTAATATAAAAATAAAATGATAATAATATAAAAAATCAACCTTATATTCAAGATGGACAGTGAAGGCAGAAAAGAAATGCCTTTGTCCAGGCAGTGAAAATAGCATGTACCAAATAGTAATAAAGGGTCTGGAAAATTCCAGAAAAGCAAGAGGATGGCCATTATTGCTAACAAGTTAGCATCTTCATTCTTCAGCATGACAGGCAAAGATTCATCTATTTGCCAACTCTTTGGCTTCCTCCAGCAAAGGCCCCTAATACTACCATGATCTCCATATTACCAACTCCTTTTCTAGGATACTGGAAGATACTTAAGCCAGAGTGATCAACAGGCTATCCTGGCAAACAGAGGAGGCAGAGGGGATCCCTGCGGGCAGGAAGCAGGTACCTGGGGAAACAGACATTTCAGTTATCTATCGCTGTACAACAAACTACCCAAAGTGACCTCAAAGAGCAATGCTTCTCTTAAAGCTCATGCTTTTGGGGGTCAGGAACTCAAACAGGGTTCAGCGGGGCTAGTCTTCCACTTCATGTGGCATCAGTTGGGTCATTCTGTGATTTTTAAGGGGGGCTTCACTGTCATTTCTGTCTTAGAAGGGACAATTGGAAGTCAGGCTTAGCTGTGCCATCTCCCCCTCTGTGTACTCTATGTACAGTTCTTCCACACACTCCACTCTCTCTAGCAGGGGAGCTGGGGGACTCAGGGCTCCCAGAGTCAAGGCAAAAGTTGCCAGTCCTCCCAAAGACTAGATTCAGAACCTGGAACAATGCAAAGCATCACTTCCTCTGTGCTCTATTGGTCAAAACAGCCACTGGCCCGCCCAGGATCAAGGGTAGAGAAATAGATCCTACCTTGTGGTAAAAGGAGGGACAAGTAATGTGTAGCCATCTTTAATCTACTGTCACAGACTTATATAGACATTATTTATTCATCCAGAATCTTTCATGTCATAAGAAGGAAAACAGGATATAGTTTTTATAGTTATAGCTATATATAGCATTGTTATAGTTATATTTAAATTATCAAAAAAATATCTAAAAATACCAATGTGACAAAAGTGAAAACAAATAGGATGGCCTCTAATGTCTACAGAGTATATGAAATATCTTTGTATTCATAGGTAGTGGTGTTAATTGCTATTATTAAACATTTTCTATGCGCAGCAATTTTTCTTTGCATCACTTTATATAATTCACACAACAGCCATTTTGAGAGAAGCATCTTATCATCATTTTGCAAGTGAGAAAACTGATATTCAGAAACATACATTGTATTGTCTCAGGGCACACAGTTAGAATGCTGGTGTTGAAATTCTCTGATATCAAAGTCCATGGTCCTTCTATGGAGTCATGTTGCCATCCATCTGCCCCATAAAGGTCCATGAGCTCTGTTCTGGCAAGAACAGAAGTCAATATTCCCATTTCACAAAAAATAAAATGACCTGGGGTTAAGGGAAGCAGCTTTTCAACATTGCACAACTGAAAAATAAAGACAAAGGAACTCATACCTATGCATTTTTTTTAACTCCAGAATTTTTAGGGGTTACACACACCATTTCTTTACAATAATTTCAACCATGTTAAAAAAAACATCCAAATTGTATGTAACCTTTTATCATTTTTATGCTTATGACTGTGCACTAATGGAAAATGTAAATTCTTTGCAATTTACAGTGGATTTTCCATTAGTGGCCGTGTTCCCGTAGTTTCTTTATCTCTGTTTGTCTTAAACATTTATTACTAATTTGACACCAGTGATGTTCTAATTAAAGTTCACTCTCCAACATGAAATATAGTACTATATAAAGTAGCAAGAACATTTCCTTTCCATTTAGATTGCTTGATATTTCTTGAGTGGTTTACAATAAATGTGGAAAGTAATTTTGTTTATCTGTTTAGGAAGTCATCATTTCCATCATTCTTGCTCCATACTATCACCCTACATTTTTCCAACTAATTCTTGTGTTTCATCAAAAGCTCTTTTATGCAATGAGTTTTTGTTTAGGCACTATTGTTAATTAAAGTATCTAAATTGCTAAATTGCCTGACAGAAGATGTTAGATTTTTCCAAGCATGACTTATACTTTTTAGAAGAAAGATTATAAAAACTTTCATATTTAAGAAAAAAAAAAGCACTGGATTGAAGATAAAATAAAGTCACTCTAAACCCTTTTACCATAAGTAGAATCTGCTGCTGCTAAGTTGCTTCAGTCGTGTCCGATTCTGTGCGACCCCATAGACGGCAGCCCACCAGGCTCCGCCATCCCTGGGATTCTCCAGGCAAGAACACTGGAGTGGGTTGCCATTTCCTTCTCCAATGCCTGAAAGTGAAAAGTGAAAGTGAAGTCACTGAGTTGTGTCCAATTCTCAGCGACCCCTTGGACTGCAGCCTACTAGGCTCCTCCATCCATGGGATTTTCCAGGCAAGAGTACTGGAGTGGGGTGCCATTGCCCTTAAAGCTTTATTTACCAAGCATGCCCTATTAGTTCTGTTTCCTAAATATATGTTACCAGTGTCTTTTTTCCACCCTTGAACTCTCCTTCCTCCACTCTAGGCTATTGATTGGTTGTAAAAAGACCAAAAGAACCTGCATTTTTACCACCCATCATCCCTGGAACTTTTTGTATTTTTGTAGCCATATTTTACATCATTTTATTTTGTGTATCCCTTCACAGCTAAATCCTAGGTGGTACAGGTAAAGAACTGCCTGCAAATTCTGATTAGATATAAGACGGGTTTGATCCCTGGGTTGGAAAGATAACCCTGGAGGTGGGCATGACAATGCATTCCACTTGTTTTTGCTGGGGAAATCCCAGGCTACAGTCCACAGGTCACAGCGTCAGACAAAACTGAGTGACTGAGCATGCATCACTTAACAACCTATTAGAGTTATTGTTGATTTTGCTACTTTGGTCTTTTAAGCTTCATATTAGCTTTTAAAAATTTATTTATTTTTAATTGAATTTTAACTTAAATTTTTTACAGAATTTTGTTGTTTTCTGTCAAATATTACCATGAAATAACATACTAGATTTTTAAGTGAATGATCCAGGGCCTTTATCTACCTTTACCAAAAAGATTTTTCCTTCATATATTTTGTTATTTCTAATTATGGCCTTTACTTTTCCACTTAAACAAGACACTTTCACATTTCTAATAAGGATAAATTTAAAGGTGATGATGTCTCTTTGTTTTTGCTTGTCTGGGAAACTCTTTATCTCTCCTTCAATTCTGAATGATAACCAAGCCAAACAAAGTATTCTAGGCTATAAGTTTTTGTTTTTGTTTTCCTTTCAGGACTTTAAATATATCCTGCTAGTCCTCTCTGGCCTGTAAAATTTGTGCTGAAAAATCAGTGGAGAATCTAATCAAGTTTCCTTTGTGTGTGGCTGGTTGTTTTTCTCTTGCTGATTTTAAGACTCTTTATTTTTAACCCTTCTGTTTTAATTATAATATTTCTTGATACGGAACTCCTTCAGTTCAGTTCAGTTCAGTCACTCAGTCGTTTCAGACTCTTTGGGAACCCATGATTCACAGCAAGCCAGGCCTCCCTGTCCTTCACCATCTCCCGGAGTTCACTCAGACTCATGTCCATCGAGTCAGTGATGCCATCCAGCCATCTCATCCTTGGTCGTCCCCTTCTCCTCCTGCCTCCAATCTCTCCCAGCATCAGAGTCTTTCCAATGAGTCAACTCTTCTCATGAGGTGGCCAAAATACTGGAGCTTCAGCTTTAGCATCATTCCTTCGAAAGAAATCCCAGGGTTGATCTCCTTCAGAATCGACTGGTTGGATCTCTTTACAGTCCAAGGGACCCTCAAGAGTCTTCTCCAACACCACAGATCAAACACATCAATTCTTCGGCGCTCAGCCTTCTTCACAGTCCAACTCTCACATCCATACATGACCACTGGAAAAACCATAGCCTTGACTAGACAGACCTTAGTCGGCAAAGTAATGTCTCTGCTTTTGAATATGCTATCTAGGTTGCTCATTACTTTTCTTCCCAGGAGTAAGCATCTTTTAATTTCATGGCTGCAGTCACCATCTGCAGTGATTTTGGAGCCCAAAAAATAAAGTCTGACACAGTTTCCAATGTTTCCCCATCTATTTCCCATGAAGTGATGGGACCAGATGCCATGATCTTCGTTTTCTGAATGTTGAGCTTTAAGCTAACTTTTTCACTCTCCTCTTTCACTTTCAACAAGAGGCTTTTGAGGTCCTCTTCACTTTCTGCCATAAGGGTAGTGTCATCTGCGTATCTGAGGTTATTGATCTTTCTCCCAGCAATCTTGATTCCAGCTTGTGTTTCTTCCAGTCCAGCATTTCTCATGATGTACTCTGCATAGAAGTTAAATAAGCAGGGTGACAATATACAGCCTTGATGTACTCCTTTTCCTATTTGGAACCAGTCTGTTGTTCCATGTCCAGTTCTAACTGTTGCTTCCTGACCTGCATACAGATTCCTCAAGAGGCAAGTCAGGTGGTCTGGTATTCCCATGTCTTTCAGAATTTTCCACAGTTTATTGTGATCCATACAGTCAAAGGCTTTGGCAGAGTCAATAAAGCAGAAATAGATGTTTTCTGGAACTCCCTTGCTTTTTCCATGATGCAGTGGATGTTGGCAATTTGATCTCTGGTCCCTCTGCCTTTTCTAAAACCAGCTTGAACATCAGGGAGTTCAGGGTTCACGTATTGCTGAAGCCTGGCTTGGAGAATTTTGAGCATGACTTTACTAGCATGTGAGATGAGTGCAATTGTGCGGTAGTTTGAGCGTTCTTTGCATTGCCTTTCTTTGGAATTCCTTAGACTCATCTTATTTGAGACTCTCCATTATTCCTCTTCCTCGATGTATGCTTCCTTCCCCAAGTAAGGAGAGTTTTCAACTATATTTCTTCAAATAAGCTTTCTGTCCCTGTCTTCTCCTTCTGTCACCCCGATAATGAGAATAATAGTATGCTTGATGTTGTCTCGGAGTCCTTTAAACTCTCCTCACTAAAGAAATAAAAATGAAATAAATGATTTTTCACTGTTCCGATTAGATATTTTACTTCATCTATCTTCTAGATCATATATCCATTTTCTGTACCATCTAATCTGCCATTCACTCCTTCCAGTGTACTTATTTCCAGTAATTTTATTTCTTAGCTCTGTTTTTTTTTTTTTTCTTATATTTTCTAAGAGTCTGTTGAAGTTCTCACTGAGTTCCTGCATTCTTCTCTGAAGTTCAGTGCATACTTGCTTGGAACATTTTCTTTGAACTCTTTGTCAGCTAAATCACTCATTTCTGTTTCATTAGGTTGCCTCCCTACCCTGGAGTTTTATTTTATTTCTTCTGGAACATATTCCTCTATCTCCTCATTTTGTCTTTCAATTTTTGTTCCTAAGAATTAGGCAAAACAGCTGCCTCTCCTGGTCCGTAAGGAGTGGCCTTGTAGAATGCCTGCAGCTGGTGGTATTGGGAGTGCTACACCCAAGCTGAGTTTGCAAGGTGGCTGAGGCTGGAGTGGGTGTGTGCCAGGGGCAGTGCCAGGGGACTCAAAACAATGGTGCTCACTGATGCCTCCAATACTGCAGAGGGCTCCAGCAGTTTCTTGTCCATTTGGCAGAAGCTCTTGGGTTAGTAAACAGATTTCCTTAGCATATAGTCTATGCACCCTTTCAGTTGCTATTCACTGTACTCCAAAGAGGGTAAGTCTGCATTGGACCCCTCAACAATATCACTCACTACTGCATTAGGGGTGGAATTCCCATGAATATCATGTCTCTGCCTTTCCTATTGGTTTCTACGTGGTCCTTCTTTGTGCAGCAGTCGCTCAATTAGCCCACTGGCACTACTCTAGGGACTTCCACGGCTAAGACTCTGCACTCCCAATGTGGGGTGCCTGGGTTCAATCGCTAGTTAGGAAATTAGATCCCACATGCCGCAACGAATGTCTAAGATCCCGAGTGCCACAGCAAAGACCCAGCACAGCCAAGTGAATAAATAAATATGAAAACAGAACAAACAGAAAACGCTGCTGTGTATATTTGCATGTTGTCTCAGTGTGTCCATGAGAGGACGTGACATAAGGCTCTTTCTGCATCACCACCTTCTCTTCTCCTTTGCTCTTAATAGAAAAGGAAAAATGACTGAATTAAGGAGGAATTTCTTTTCTAGGAGGCAAAATAAGAACACCTCTTTAATTCTTTTATGAAAAATCCATAGAGCACTTAAAATATTTTATATTAAATATTTCAGTTACATAGGAAAGGCTCATAATTCCCAGTGAAAAGTCCTGCAATTAAAATATTTAATTGAAGAAAAAAGGTATCATTTTCCGCTACTGAAATTTAAAGTTAGTTAATTTTTGATTATATAATGTTACCTTGAACTCCCACAAAGACTTACCCTACATTTAAAATATTGTTTTGTACTAAAAATTCTTTTATTCCTAGCTCTCAAATTATAAATAATATATAAGCATTGTTGAAAGTGGTAAAATAAAAAAATGAGTCATTCTTTTTTAATAGTTTGCATGAATAATTATTGGACCAATGGTTCACAGTATACAACCTGCAATTAAATATATTCATTAATTCAATAAAATGGTTATATTTTATATTTGAAAGCCAAATGTTAAAGTAATATTATAGCTCCTAATAGAAAATATTCTTCAGTTTTATATATATTTTTTAAATTTTCAAAAATAATTGATTCCTTAGTCCAATGAAAGTACCCTGAATTATTAAATAAATAAAAACATTTAACTCTTTTATGAACTATAATCAGTTAACAAAATCATAATCCTCACATAGTCAAATGTTTAAGCACAAGCAAATACATTTCAGATTTTATCTCAGAAACACATCTTATCAAAATGTTGATTTAGAATCCAAAGCTAGATAGTTTTAAAGCAAAAGGCTTTGAAATCAGTTTCATAACTGATTTATGTTAATTGATATCAATTACTTTTCAAACTTTTTAGGGTATGCTGTTGGCCTTAGAAGTCACCATATGCTTGTTCTCACAGACCCAGGCATGGGATGAATGTGCACTCAAAGAAACTCTTTCTTAAGTGAAGAGTTAACAATGTTGTGCTGGTGAGCCTGTCTACTCAAAATGTGGCCTCTAAGACAGCAGCAGGAGGCCCATTTGAGACACAGGCACAAAGGGAGAGTTCAGACGCTCCAGTCCTACTGAACCAGAATCTGCATTTTGAATGGAGTCCCATTGTTTGGAATGTGCAACATTGGAGAAGCGTGCTGAAGCATAGAGCCTTACTTACTGGGAATCTGGATTCATTCTGCCTATTCCAAATCATGGGCTTCCTTTGTGGTTCAGATGATAAAGAATCTGCCTACCATGCAGGAAACCTGGGTTCAGTCCCTGGTTGGGAAGATCCCCTGGAGAAGGAAATGGCAACCCACTCCAGGACTCTTGCCTGGAATCACAAAGAGTCGGATACGACTGTGTGACTAACTTTCATTTTCACTTTGCATATGAAACCATGGTCCACCACTTTGAAATGCCTTATAAAGTGCAAATGATGTATAAATATGAATTACTACTATTACCCAGGGTGAAGAGAAGTCATTTTATTGCTATGTCACAAGGCTGCCTTTGGTCTAGCAGAGAGGACTCTTGACTTTGAATCAGAAGACGTGAACTTAATTATTAGCTTTGTAACATCCCACCTGTTTTATCTCAGTTGTGCTATTAAATTTCCCTGACTTTCATGTTCCCAGTCTGTATAACTGGAATAATGACATTGCAGGGCTAATGTGAGAACCTACTGAGGCAATAATATGCGATTACTCTGTAAGCTTTACAGTTCTGGACATGTATGCAGTCATTGTGGTTTGGGACACAGGGGACATGGGTTCATTCTACTAAAGGAGGTGGTGACTCTGCACAGGTGTGTTGGCATTACAGGAGGATCTCCAAGGGAACTGAGTGTTGTCAAGAGGAGAACCAGAAGGAAACATGTGTTGCTATACAGTGCTAAGAATGTAAAATATGAAATTAAGAAAAAATAAGAAAAAAAATTTGAATTTGGGTATTGTTTTTCAGTTGCCAAGTCATGTCTGACTCTTTGCAACCCATTGACTGCAGCACACCAGGCCTCTCTGTCCCTCACCATCTCCCAGAGTTTGCTCAAGATCATATTCAATGAATCAGTGATGCCATCCAACCATCTCATCCTCTGTTACCCCCTTCTCCTCCTGCCCTCAATCTTTCCCAGCATCAGGGTCTTTTCTAATGAGTCAGCTGTTCCTATCAGGTGGCCAACGTATTAGAGCTTCAGCTTCAGTATCAGTTCTTCCAAGGAGTATTCAGGGTTGATTTCATTTAAGATTGATTGGTTTGCTCTCCCTGGAGTCCAGGGGATTCTCAGGAGTCTTCTCCAGCAACACAGTCTGAAAGTGCCAATTCTTTGGTGCTTTGCCTTCTCTGCTGTCCAGTTCTCATATCTGTTGAATTTGGATAGACAGTAGATATTCCTCCAGTGATAACGCTGGATGTATTCTATATTTCATAACACATGTCTCTATGGAAAAGTATGTGTGTGTATCTGTTTGTGTCTGTGCGTGTGTGCATGAGTGTGTCTGTGTTATAGCATAGTGAATGCAAACTCCAGCTATGGAGATAAATTGTTTAAATTCAAATTCTAGCTCTACCATTTATTAGCATGTAACTGTGGGCTGTAAACTTATCTTTTCTGTGTCTTAGTTTTCTTACCTTAAACCTTATATAATAAATAATATTTACTTATAGAGTTGTGGAAAGCATATGAGTTTATACACACAAAATGCTTTTAATACTGTCTGACAGGGACCCTGGTGGGCCAGTGATTAAGACGCCATATTGCCAATGCAGGAGGCAAAGGGTTCAACCCTGGTCAGGGAACTAAGATCCCACATCCCATATGATGTGATTAAAAAAAAAAAGACAGCACTATTGAGAAAACAGTATCTGACTACAACCAGCTTAGGGGCTTCCCTAGTGGCTCAGTGGTGGAGAATCTCCCTGCAATGTAGGCGACATGGGTTTGATTCCTGGTTTGGGAAAGATCCCCTGAAGAAGGAAATTGGAACCCATTCCAGGATTCCTTCCTCAGAAATCTCATGAACAGAAGAGATTGCCACGCTGCAGTACACATGTTCACAGATTCAGACCTGAATTTAGTGACTAAACAACAAGAGCAACATGAACAGGGTAAACCCAAAGTGAATCCAGCTATTATTATAATAACTATGATGTTATTACTGCAATCTTTGCAATTATTATTGTGAATTTACTGCTCTGTAGAAACTCCTTTGCTCAGTGTGAGGAATTCAGATTCAGAACCATCAAAAGTAACAGCTTAAGTCCAGCTAAATTGATGTAGCATTTTCGTTCTCCATAACTTGACACCCCCGGGACCAGATGTTAGCCAAGTTACTCTAGCCTACTGCAGCGTCCTGGCCCAGGCCAGCTGTGCTGGGCACCCCTCATGATACATGTGCCTAAATTCCATGAGAATTACTGCTGCTAACTTTCTTCTCCAGCTCTGCCAAGTCCTTATAAAGTGTGTTTGTCAAGTTTTCTTTGATGTACTTCTGTCAGTTTAGTGAATACACTTCCATGCAATGTTACACGGGAAAGGAAGCCGGGGTGGGGTGGGCGGTTTATTCTGCCCCTTCACTTAACAGTTGGTGAATCAGAAGACCAGAGAGAGAGAGAAAGAGCCTTGTCCGAGGTCACAGAGCTAATTAATGGGAGGGATAAATACACTATACAAATTTCCTCAGTCCCAAACCAACGCTCTTTTCTACCCCCTTGTCTTGCTTCTGAATTATCATGTGGGCAATAACAATTAAGCATGCCATAACAGTAGAGAAGTGTCAGATTTACATCGTTGTGGTTTTTTATCTCTGCCTTGGCAAACACAGTTCTGTTACAAATGTTGGTTTTAAAACCTAGTTTTAACGGTCAGAGTGTGTGGATAGAGAGGATAATGGTACACACATTAATAATGATAATGGTAGAACTGACTATTATATGGTACCTTAGAGTTCACAAAGGATTGTACATGTATTGATTCTATTGTTTTCTCTTCAGCATAAATAAAAACAAATTTTGGCAGGGAAGCAGGATTCTGGCATACTCCTGTTATCAATGTTGTACAGACCTTTCCTGTTCTTCATGCTCAAGTCATAGCATTTCACCTACATGAAGCTTGTGCTTCTGTCATTGACTTAGCCAAACAGTTTTTACCTTCAGTTTCATAGCCTCCTTTTAACTAGATTGCTATATAATCCTCACCAGTGGGGGATGGTGTGTGTATTTCTGTGTGTGTGTGTGTGTGTGTGTGTGTGTGTGTGTTGATTTTTCCAACCACTAGGAGCTCCTTCGGAACAAATATCTTGTCTCAGAAATTAGCAGAGTTACATGATACTAAGCAAATAAACACTTGTATGCAAATAAATGAGTTTCTGGGGTGTCTCAGTGTTAAAAAATCTGCCTACCAATGTAGGAGATTTAGGTTTGGTCCCTGGGTCAGGAAAATCCTCTGGAGAAGCCAATGACAACCCACTCCCATATTCTTACCTGGAAAATCCCATGTCAGTGGAGCCTTGTGGGCTACAGTCCAGGGGCTGCAAAGAATTGGACATGACTTAGCGCCTGAACAACTGCAACAAAGCAAATAAATGCCTATAAATTCGTGGATAGGATAAGGCTCATATAGAATACCTAAGGAAGAAGTTACTATAATGTTGAGAGCCCCCTGGCACTTACAGTTTCGGGTGGTTATCAGAGAGAAATCAGGGATGAACAGAAAGTCATGGATATAGTACATCAAATTCACTCTATTGTGAAGGAAAAAAAAAGGAAATTCAGATAAAAGGTTGATTAATGATTTATATGTATGTGGTGCATTAAGAAACCAGGAACATCTCTGCTTAATGGGTTGTTTTGGGGTTGTAGTATATGCATGTTGATGGCAAGTGAGGCATCTAATTATTAATGTGTTCAAAATATAACTTTTGACTTCCTTTATCACCCTGTCTTCCAAAATTGTCCTTCTTTTAGTCTCAGTAAAGGAATGACTTAAATATCCTTAAGACTTGATTGATCCAGCCAAAACCTAGAAGTTACTGCTGCATGATTTTTTTTTCCCTTAATCATGACATGATTTCAAAGACCATCATTTACATTTAGAAAATTCACCTGAAATCTGTTCCCTGCTCTCTGTCTCCACTATCCTAGCTCAAACTGTTGACTACCACAATTCTTTTCAAATTAGTGTCATCATTTCATCTTCATTCCTTAAATCTGATCTTTAACTCTTTATATGTGTTTATACCAGTGAAATACCCTTTTACAGCTCTATGAATTTTGGAAAATGCATACAAAATAGTTTCATTGTCCTCCAAAACTCCCTGTAATTTCTCCTTTCTAGTAAATCCTAACCCCTACTCACAGTTTCACTGATTTGCTTTCTGTTCCTCTAAGTTCACATTTTCTGTGCTGTGCTTAGTCGCTCAGTCATGTCCGACTCTGCAACCCCATGCACTATTCAGTCCACGTAATTCTCCAGGCCAGAATACTGGAGTGGGTACCCTTTCCCTTCTCCAGGGATCTTCCCAACATGGGAATCGAACCCAGGTCTCCCACACTGCAGGTGGATTCTTTACCATCTGAGCTTCCAGGGAAGCCTTAACAGTTTCTAGGACACCTTATTTTGCTGTTGTTGTTCTGTGACCCCATGGACTTCAGCACTCCAGGCTCCTCTCTCCTCCACTATCTCCTAGAGTTTGCTCGGATTCATGTCCATTGAGTCAGTGATGCTATCTAACCATCTCATCCTCTGCTGCTTTCTTCTCCTTTTTTCTTTCTATCTTTCCCAGAACACCTTATGCCTGGCTGCCATGCTATGTCACTTCAGTTGTGTCTGATTCGTTGTGACCCTATGGACTATAGCCTGTCAGGCTCCTGTGTCCATGGGGATTCTCCAGGCAAGAATATTGGAGTGGGTTGCCTTGCCCTCCTCCTGGGGATCTTCCCAACCCAGGGATCAAACCTGCGTCTCTTACATCTCCTGCTTTGGCAGGGGGTTCTTCACCACTAGTGCCACCTGGGAAACCCTGGACACCCTATAAGGAGCATCATATTCTCTCACTTAGGAAAATGCGTTTGAGATTCATCCATATTGTTGTGTGAGGTTTGCCCTTTTTGTTGCTGAGTTGTATTCCATTGTAGAGATATATTGCAGTTTGTTGACTCATTCACAAGGTGCAAGACATTTGGCTTGCTTCTAGTTTGGGATGATTATGAATAAAGTTACTATATATGTTCACATACAGGTTTTTGAGTGAACATAGCTTTCAGCTTGTCTTTGTTGATTTTCTAGACATCAGATTGCTTGATCATATGGCATGTATACATGTGACTTTATGAAAAACTGACAAATTGCTTTCCAGAGTGGATTTAACATTTTTCATGTTTATGAGTAACTGAACAACAACAACACAGAGTAATGTAAGAGAAAGCTCCAGTTACTATGCAACTTAACCAGCAAATGAATATTTGGAGATTATATGTATGATAATAGTAATTGCTATTAAGCCGCTAAGTTGTGTCCAACACTCTGCAACCCCATGGACTGCAGCACACTGGGCTTCCTGTCCTTCACTATCTCCTGGAGTTTGTTCAAACCTATGCCCATTGAGCCGGTGATGCCATCCAACCATCTCATCCTCTGCTGTCCCCTGCTCCTCCTGCCTTCAGTTTTTCCCAGCATCAGAATCTTCACCAGTGAGTTGGCTCTTCATCTTAAGTGCGCAAAGTATTGGAGCTTCAGCCTCAGCATCAGTCCTTCCAATGAACATTCAGGGTTAATTTTCTTTAAGATTGACTGGTTTGATCTCCTTGCAGTCCAAGGGACTCTCAAGAGTTTTCTACAACACCACAGTTTGAAAGCCTCAGTTCTTTGGTGTTCGGCTCTCTTCATGGTTCACCTCTCACATCCATACATGACCACTGGAAAAGCCATAGCTTCAACCACACAGACCCAGTATGAATTGATATTATGTTATATAAGAGCATATTTTATAATAGTATATATGTTATATACTGTTGAACATTTTTTCATGTACTTATTAATATTTGCCACCTGTATATGATTTTGGTGAAAATCTGTTATATATTATTTGTTGGATATGAGTTTTGCAAATATTATATCCCAGTGTATGTCTAGTCTTTTATTCTCTTAGCTGGATCTTTCAAAGAGAAAACATTCTAAAATTTAAGTTAAATATATCTCTTTCTTTTCCCCTAGATCTGATTCCCATGTTATATCAAAGCTATTTTCACTTAGAGCAAGATCAGAAAGTTTTGTAGTTTTAGGTTTTATGTTCAAATCCAATTTTGAGTTACATATTTGTAAAACATAAAAGCTATGAGTCAAAGTATTTTTTGCTGTTGTTATTTTTTCTTTTCAGATGGATGCATATATATTTTTGTAATACTTCAGGCACTGCATGTTAAAAAGCATGCTTTTTTTTTTTTCTGTTGAACTAGCTCTTCATTTTTGACCAAAAATATCATATATGTGGAGCCTATTTCTGGACTCTACTTCATTGGTCTATTTATTTATCCTTTCCTAGATGTCAGACTGTCTTGATTATTGTGTCTTAATAATAAGTATTGAAATCAGGGAGTATTAGTCCTTTAACTTTCTTAGTTTTCAAAATCATTTTGATTATTTCAAGCCTTGGACTTCCCATAACTTTATAATAGCTCATTGATAACTTCCAAAAAATCCAGTTGGTATTTAAATTGAGCTTTTCATTAAACCTATGGGTCAGCTTGTGGAAAGATGATATCTTAATGTTGCATCTTCTAATTCATGAACACAATGTATCTAAGTCTACATTAATCCCTTTTGCCCAATGTATTATAATTTTCAATGCACATACTTTGGACACATGTTGTTAGTTTTGCCTAAATACTATTTTTTTAATGCTATTTTAAAAATTCCAATTTCTAATATATTTTTCATTTATAAATATAAAATTGATTTCTATATTGACATTATATACTACAAACTTGTTAAATATATTCAGCTTGAGAATCTTTTTAATGGAGTCTTTGTGCTTTCTTTTTTTCAAGAAATAATAAGCAGAGACAATTTATTTCTTTTTTCCAATTCATATCTTATCTATTTGTATATTTATCTATCAGCCAGCTATTCATCTGATTATCTAATTATTTAGTTATCAGCATTTATGCAGTCTCAGACCTCCGGTTTGATAATGAATGAGAATGTTAGGAAAAAATATCTTTTTTGATCTCAATCTTAT
This sequence comes from Ovis aries, assembly GCF_016772045.2. Taxonomy (NCBI): domain Eukaryota; kingdom Metazoa; phylum Chordata; class Mammalia; order Artiodactyla; family Bovidae; genus Ovis; species Ovis aries. The sequence continues at coordinate 107,963,395 of NC_056059.1, forward strand.
GAAAGGAGTATTTTCTTTCACCATTGCCTATAAAGTTATTAATGTTCCATTTTGCTTTTTTTTTTTTTTTTGCTAAGGATTTCCAATATAGATGTGGAATTTTATCAAATGCTTTCTTTGTTCTTATTGATTTGATCTTTTTAATTTATCTGTTAATTTGGTGAATTATATTGCTTGATTTCCAAATGGTGAATCTACTCTTTCTTCTTAACATTAACTGATCATGTTCTTTACTTTTTATGATTTTTATCATCTCTGTTATTGATTTGCTAATACTCTGCTCACTGTTTTTACATCTACATTTATAAGAAGTATTGATATGTACTTTTCTCATTTGATTCTAGATCTTTCTGGATTCACAAGATAGATTCAAAATGCGCACGTTTTATTTTCTGAAAGAGTTTGTATAGTATAGGTGCTATTTCTTTCTTAAATGTTTGGAAGGAACTACTGTTACAGCTGTCTAGGACTCAAGCTTTTTTCCTGAAAATTATTAAAATATGAATTAAAATCTGTTACTAGATATGAGATTATTCTTGTTTTCTCTTTTCAGTGAATTGTGTTTATGTCTTTGTAGAAATGAACTATTTAAAACAAAAAATTTATAGCTATGAAGATGTATGAAATTATTTCTAAACGTTTATCAATTTATTGAAAATTTCAAAGCAACAGCTTTGCTTCTAGTGTAATTGTTTCAATTTCTCTGACTTCAATGTAACTGAATTTTTATTATCTTTTTCATTTATCTTATTTTGTCCGGTTTTGATTTTAATTGGCTCTTATGTCTTTAGAATATATATATAATATTTATATTTTATTTTAGGGGAACTATAAGTACTAATTTAGACTTTTATTTTTATTCTAATAGAATTATATAATACTATTAATATAAATTTCTCTGTAAGTACTTTAACAACCTCTCACCTTATTTTTATTCAATCAGAATATTTTACAAATTCAGTTTTAGTTCCTCTTTTTTAATATTTTAAAACGTTTTATTTTGTATTGGAGTATAGTCAATTAATAATGTTGTGATAGTTTCAGGTGAACAAATAAGCTTCTTGAGTTACGGGATTTTCAGAAGTTTATTTAGTTTTCAAATATTTGTAGGTCTTTAAGGTATCTCTCTGCTAAACTGATTCTAATTATTTTAAGATCGTAAGCTGTACTTTAAGAAGTATTTTAGCCTCTAAATTGCTGAGCTTTATTTTATGGCCAAGAAAATGTCCTACCTATCTTGACAAATGTTCTATGTGCACTTAAAAAAGAATGTATCCTGCTGCTGTTGAGTGGAGTACTCTATAAATATTAAATAGATTATATCTGCTATTAGTGTTATGCAGGTGTTCTAAGTCCTTACTGATTTTCTATCTACTTTTTCTATAGATCATCAAACTGCAATGTTGAAGTCTTCAAGTAAAATTATTGGATTTGCTTATATCTACTTCAGTTCTCGGAGAAGGCAATGGCAACCCACTCCAGTACTCTTGCCTGAAAAATCAGGGTTTACGTCTAACTCTTTTTAGGTGCATACACATTTACAAGTTTTAAGTCTTCTTAGTTTTAAAACTAACTGTCATATCATTGTGTAATTTTTTTTCCTTGCCTGATATTTTTTCTGGTACTGAGTTTGCTTTCTCTGATATTCATATTACCGTCAAGCTTTCTTTTAACTCATGCCTTTTTTAATGGCATGCCCTCTATTGTTTTAAAAAATTCTATCTATGTCTTTAAAGGAAATTTTTATACAGAAAACACGTGGTTAGATCTTTCTTTTCTGTACAACCTGTGACTTTCAATCACTGTGTTTGGACCATTAACATTTACTGTGATATTGAAACGACTGAACTTAGATCTGTTGTTTTACTTTTGGCTTTATGTTTTCAATTTTTGAGTTTTGCTGCTTTGTTCTCCTTTTCCTGTTCTCCTCTTAATAAGCTGAATTTATATCCTCTGGTATTTTTGCAACATCTTGTTTTAGTTGTTTCTTTACGGATTAAGCTTTTACTGTTAACAGAAAGCTATTATTTTATCATTTCAAGAACAGAAGTTTTAAAACCATGTAAACATGGTTTACCCCTCTTCACTGACATTTATGTTACAATCTCAAGTCTATTGTATCTATATTTAATGCCCCACCAAGCAATATTACCCTTTTTTTCTTTTAACAGTCATGAATATGTTAAAGGATTTCAGAGGATAAAACTTGACTTTAAAATCTACCAGTAGTTCTATTTGCAATTTTTAAGGAATCTCCACACTGTTCTCCATAGTGGCTGTACTAGTTTTGCATTTATTGCTTGTAGATTTTGGATCGCAGCCATTCTGACTGGTGTGAAGTGGTACCTCATTGTGGTTTTGATTTGCAATTCTCTAATGTTGAGCATCTTTCATGTGTTTGTTAGCCATCCGTATGTCTTCTTTTTCTGGAATTGAGCATCGCAGCACTGTTTATAATAGCCAGGACATGAAACAACCTAGATGTCCATCGAATGGATAAGAAAGCTGTGGTACATATACACAATGGAGTATTACTCAGCAGTTAAAAAGAATTCATTTGAATCAGTTCTGATGAGATGGATGAAACTGGAGCCAATTATACAGAGTGAAAAACACCAATACAGTATACTAACACATATATGCGAGAATGGGAATTCTAACATGTATACTATCATGTAAGAATCCATGTCTGACGTAGGGTGCAGCATGCTTGGGGCTAGTATGTAAGAATTAAAAAAATTAAGTAAAGACAATATCATTATTAAAAAAAAAAAACAACAAATAAAATCTACCAGTATATTTACAATTGCTGATGTTTTTGCCTTTATTTCTGAAACTCCAAACTTCTCTCTGGTACTATTTCCCTTCAATCTAAATAAATTATTTTATTATTTCTTTTAGATCAAGTCTTCTGGAAATTAATTCCCTGAGTTGTCTTTGTCTAAGAATTTCTTTAATTTCTGATCATTTCTGTAGGGTATTTTCACTGAATATGAAATTCTGAGTGAGTGGTTCTTTTCTTTCATCATTTTACAATGTTACTTCACTCTCTTTTGTCTTCCATACTTTCTGGTAAAATATCTATAGCTTTTGAACCATTGTTTCCTTTCAAGACGTAATGTGCTGCAATCTCTAGTTTCTTTAAAAAGCTTAAATATTTTTAATTTTCAAAAGAGTGATTATGATGTATCTAGGCTTTATTTTCTTATAGTTTATTCTCTTCACTATTCACCAAGCCATTGAACCTGCAAATTTATGGCTTTCATGATATTTTGGCAATTTCTAGTTATTAAATATTCAAATAATTTCTGTGCCCTTCTTGTTCTTTCTGGGACTCCAATGATATGGATATACAGCAGTATGGACTGGGTCTGACCTTGGAATACAGCCACAAGAGTAAGAAGAAAGTAAATGATTTCACCCCTGTACTGCCTACTTTCTAAATTCTCTTCTCCATACTCTTTCTGTTTTACTTTTTAGAATTTTAGAATAGTTGCCTTTTTGTGTGTGTGTGTGTATTTTATACAGAGTTTTAGTGTAAATATTGGAAGAGATTAGCTATGGTGAATTCACTCCTTCTTGTCTTGCAATAGAAGTTACAATTTTTCACACAACTGACAGTATCTTTTGAAAAATATATCTTCAGCCATTTCCTGGCTTTATATATACATATATATATATATATATATATATATATATATTTAACCTGGAGTATATTGCCATCTTTTAAAAATAAGTCATCTTAGACTCTGAACATCTTTCCAGCTCCAATTTGTACCTAAATCACAACACTGGAATCATACTACCCACCACTTACAATTATTTTATTATTAATTATTTAACTAACTACAACATAATGTTTTCCTGTCTTTGAACTTACCATTCTATTCATATAAACTGCTTTCCTTCCTTTCTTTTCTTAGATTATTAATTTTCATTATTCAGATCTCAAACAAATGTTTCTGTCCGCTTAGTCTAAAGTAACTCCTATTTTTCTACACTCCAGCCCAATGCATTCTCTATACCATCATTCCTAGAATTCAGAACTCTTATTCCACACTGTATTTATTTATTTATTTTTGAATATTCATTCCTTATTTTTGTTTTCCCTTAGAGTATAAGTTACCTTGAGACCGTAACTAGTTTGTTTTTTTTCAAACTGCTCGGAGCTGGATGTTTCTCCCATACCTAAAATAGGGTCTGATTCATTGTTGGAACTCAGTAAATAGATGCATGAGATAGAGATAGAGAAACTGTGTTCATTGAAAATTTGCTTACCATTTTGTTTGTTTAAGATAGGACTCTCTCATCAGGTACTCAAGGTTGTTTGTATGAAGCAGCAATATTAATTGTGGTTTTCCTGGAGTCCATAACAAAGAAATCTGAATTAAAGGTTTTGTGATTCAAAAGGCCTAAGGTTTGGACCCAAACATTAAGGCTTCTCACATGAAATGATTGATTTGTTGATCCTCATTTGAGAGAATCATTCTAAGTACCACCCAGTTCACGGTAGGGGAGTTCTTCTATATCACGTACAGAATATTTTTCCTATTTTTCATATTTACCTCATAGCGTGTATATACATTGCATAAATGTTATAGGATTAATTATGTTCCCTCAAAATTTGTATGTTGCAGCTCTAACCTCCAGAAATTAGACAGTGACTGTACATGGAAATAGAGCTTTAAAAGAGGTATTTATGGTTTATAAAGATCATATAGGGAGACTCTAATCTAGCTGGCGTCCTTATAAGATAAAATTTGAACACACAAAGGGAGACACCAGGGTTTTGTGTGCTCAGAGGGATGCCCATGTGAAAAGATAACACGAGGGTGGCCATTGGCAAGCCCAAGGAAAGAGGGCTCATCTCTGGCATCATGATCTTGAAGTACCTAAAACAATGAAAAAAATACATTTCTGTTGGGTAATTCACTGTCTGCGGCACTTTGTTACGACAACCATAGCAAGCGAATACAGGTTTTGTTGCTGAGAAGTACAATGCTGCTGTAACGAATACCTAACAATGTGAAACTGGCTTCGGCACTGGGTAACAGCTGGACACCTCAACACTAGTTGAGGTTTATGCTAGAAAAAGTACAAAAGAGATCATTGGCAGGAAAATGGATCTTAAAATTAATTCTGATGTATTCTCAGACATAAATAGAGAACATGCTATTGGAAACTGGAATAAAGGCAATCCTTGCTATAAAGTAGCAGAACTTGGACAAATTGTATTTGAGCATTTCGTGGAAAGTAGGAATTGTAAGTGATATACTTGTATGTTTATTTCTAAGCAAAATGTTGAAGGTCTATCCTGGTTTCTCCTTACTGTATCTAAGAATTATGAAATGAGAGAGATAATTGAGAGAAATGTTAAGCGAAACCGAACCATAACATGAAGTTTTGGAAACTTTCAGTCTATTCATATTGCAAGAAACGAAAATATATGTTCTGGAAAGAAGAACAAGAGCATGGCTGGGAAAAAAAATAATTTGTTGAAGAGATTATAGGTGTGACTCATGCATCTAATCAGGCATCTTGGCAGAAGATAATAATAAAGATGGACTTATACCAAAGAAACCCTGCCAGCCTGAATTTCAGGGGACAGAGATGCTACAAAATGTAGGACAACTGTCAACCTTTTGTGATTCTACAATAGGAGCCAGTAGAGCGATCCACCTGCAAAAATGCTACACTTAAAAAAACAACAACAAGAAGAATTACCCAAGATTTGAGACTATCTCCTTTAAATTTATAGAGGGTGGGATTGCCTGCCCTCTGAAAGCGTCAACTATCCAGAATTGTGAGAAGGTACATTTCTATTGTTTAAGCCACCAAGTCTATTTTGCTATGGTATTTTGCTATGGTGATCCTAAAAAGATTAATAGTAATGATTTCAATTGTGTTCTCAAAAAAAAAAAAGGTCCAAGTCCTAACCTTTCTTACCTGCAAATGTGATCTTCTATGGAAATAGGGTCTTTGCAGATGTAATTAAGGAAGGATCAAGATGAGACCATCCTTAGTCAGAGTGAGTCTTAAGTCAAATGAGAGTGTCTTAATAATTGAAAAAAAAAAAGAAAGAAAGAAAGAAAGGACACAGTATGATAGTTAATTGAATATGTTGGCTTAACTGAGTCATGGGATGCCCCAGTAATGGTTAGACATTATTCTGAGTATGTCTTGAGGGAGTTTCTGATGAGATTAATATTTGCATGGATAGAATGGTTTCCTCTATGTGGATGACCTTCTTCCAATCCACTGAAGGACTGAAGAGAACAAAACAGAATTCACTCACTTTCCCTGACTGTCTTTGAACTAGGATATCAATCTTTCCCTGTCTTTGGACTCTGAGTCAGACTGGAACTTACACCATCCACTCCCCTGAGTCTCAAATCTTCAGTTCGGATGGAAACTATATCAGTGGCTCTTCTTGGTCTCTAGCTCACCTACTGTAGTTAAGATTTCTCATCTTAGCTAATTCCAGATAGATAGTTATAATAGATACATAAAGATAGATAGACACATACATAGATAGATATAACTCCTCTTGGTTTTGTTTCTCTGGAAAATCAAGAGTAATAAGCACAAAAACACATAATGTTTATGTAAAGACTGAGGTGGCAGCAGGAGAGTTTGGAGGTATGAGGCCAGGAGCCAAGGAATTTTGGAACAACCACAATCTGGAACATTAAGGAAGCATTATCACCTAGCACCTTTGGAGGGAGTGTGGCTCTGCTGATACATTGATTTCAGACTTCTGGTCTCCAAAATAGCAAGAGAAAAAATAACTGTTGCTTTAAGCCATTCAGTTTCTTGTAATTTGTTATGGCAATCACAGAAAACTAACAGTTTGTCTGAAGTTACACGACTATCCGTGAACATTTCTAGTTTTCAGCCTTAGTCTTCTGGACATCCCAAAACCTTGCTCTTATCATTACATTATGGTACTTCTCCAGGTTTAGCTTTTGTAACACAAATTTGTGTGGTGATCATGTAGCTTTCTTTGAGAGAAGGAGCGTGTACAAAATATTTTCCCCTCCTCATCATGTTTACCTATTCATTGATTTTTATTATGTATTGATTTATCTTTTATTGAATTATAGCTGATTTACAATGCTAGTTTCGGGTATACTACATAGTGATTCAATATATCTGTAGATTATACTCCATTTAGAGTTACTATAAATATTATTTATATTCCATGTGCTGTACATTGCATCCTCAAATCTTATTTATTTAATGTCTAGTTTGTTGACTTCTGTGTGCTGAGAAGTGTGAGTTCCGTAAACAAGAGAGGCATGGCCGATGCTCATGGAGTTGCCAATTTAGTGATGCGAACAGATCATAGATAAATGTTTTGATAAACATGTAATCACCAATAAAGATATATACCATAGAGTAAGGGAATAAGGCAGGAAGAACAGTAGAATATGTGAGACTATGGATGACAAATTTAGACCTGCAAGGGAATTTTTCCTGTATTGTCAAGGATTTTAGATTCATGCTTCAGTTCAGAATTAGCCTCTGAATAGAAGTCAGCTTGACCTAATAGTATAAATTGAGATTGGTTTGTGTTGAGGGAGTGCTGGAGGCACAGGTTAGGAGCCATTTATTTTCTATTTTATTGCAGACTAGAAAAAGGCAAGTCAAATAGCCCACCCTTAAAATATCTAGGCATTTCCAGCTGTGAGTTATTTAAATGTGCATGAGAGCAGCTTAACGACATTTCAGCGGACATTGTTTCAGGGTGAGAATTTGATATAAGGGAAACCAGAAACACACATTGTCAGAGGCCCTAAGATGCCCTTGAGCTATCCCTGAGGTAGGCAAGGTCTCTCACAGCTTTCAGATCTACCTTCCTCTTGGCTGCCAGAGTGATCCTCCTAAAGCAGAAACGTCACCAGATTTCATTAAAATTTCTTAAATTAAAATTTCATTAAATTTCATTAAATTTTGATAAAAATTTCTTTGTCCACCCACTGCCTTCCTTTGCCTGACTCAGAAGGAATTTGTGAGCCTATTTTCCTGTTTTCTCTAATTCCATCTCCTGCAGCCTCTCATATCATCATCTTCTCTACAGCAAAGCCAAGGTGTGTATAATCATTCCTTCGAAGTCTCTCCCCATATACACACATCAATCGGTTTCAAGTTTCCTTGTTTTCCTCGCATCCTCTCCACTATTTCTGGCTCCCTTGTCATTCCCAATATTTACTTCCATCATACCCAGTTTCATTATAATTATTTTCTCTGCTCAGACCACAAGATACTCAAGATTTGACTTCATATCTTATCAACTGCTTTTGATAGAAGTAGGGGGAGCAGAAGTGTGTGACTTCTGAAATTTGGACTTAAGATGCTAAGATTTGGACTTAAGATGCTGAAATTTGAATTAAAATGCATCAAGCCAAGAGCCCCAGCTAACTACCAGCTACTTTTGAGGCCACCCTGAAGCAGTCACTGGAATTCAAGCTTCTGCATGAGTGCTGCCACAAGAGTGACCCCGGGAATGTCATCAGGGGAACTGATCTTCTGAACCCAGCCTGAACTGCTGAGCCACAAAACTCTGAGAAGGAGAAAAATCATTGTTACTTTAAGCCACTACATTTGGGGCAGTTTATTACGTAGCAGTAATTAAGTGACACAGGACTCTAGGTATTTCAAGCAAAATGGATTCATCAAAGGACTAGGAAGTTTGTAGGAGTCTCCAGGAGGGGCAGAAAAACAGTGTTGGTATGTACCCAACAGGAAAATGAAGCCAGGGAAAAAGCCCATCATCTTGGAGGACTGAGGTGGCACAAGCTGTCATCATCACCTATTATTTGCCACTGACCACATTTGGAACATCTATTTCTGCTTTATTGAATATGCCAAAGCCTGCACACAAACTATGGAAAATTCAGAAGGAGAGGGAATGCAAGACCACCTGACCTGCCTCTTGAGAAACCTGTATGCAGGTCAGGAAGCAACAGTTAGAACTGATCATGGAACAACAGACTGGTTCCAAATAGGAAAAGGAGCACGTCAAGGCTGTATATTGTCACCCTGCTTCTTTAACTTCTATGCAGAGTACATCATGAGAACTGCTGAGCTGGAGGAAGCACAAGCTGGAATCAAGATTGCTGGGAGAAATATTAATAACCTCAGATGTGCAGATGACACCACCCTTATGGCAGAAAGTGAAGAAGAATTAAAGAGCTTCTTAATGCAAGTAAAAGAGGGAAGTGAAAAAGTTGGCTTAAAGCTCAACTTCAGAAAACTTTAAGATCATGGCATCCAGTCCCATCACTTCATGGCAAATAGATGGGGAAACAGTGGAAACAGTGGCTGACTATTTTGGGGGCTCCAAAATCACCACAGATGGTGATTGCAGCCATGAAATTAGAAGTCACTTACTCCTTGGAAGGAAAATTATGACCAATCTGGACAGCATATTAAAAAGCAGAGACATTACTTTGTCAACAAAGGTCAGTCTAGTCAAGGCTATGTATTTTCCTCATGTATGGATGTGAGAATTGGACTATGAAGAAAGCTAAGCCCTGAAAAATTGATGCTTTTGAACTGTGATATTGAAGAATACTCTTGAGAGTACCTTGGACTGCAAGAGGATCCAACCAGTCTGTCCTAAAGGAGATTAGTCCTGGGTGGTCATTGGAGGAACTGATGTTGAAGCTGAAACTCCAATACTTTTGCCACCTGGTGCAAAGAGCTGACTCATTTGAAAAGACCCTGATGCTGGGAAAGACTGAGGGCAGGAGGAGAAGGGGATGACAGAGGATGAGATGGTTGGATGGCATCACTGACTCAATGGACATGGGTTTGGGTAAACTCTGGGAGTTGGTGATGGACAGGGAGGCCTGGTGTGCTGCGGTTTATGGGGTCACAAATAGTCAGACATGACTGAGTGACTGAACTGAACTGAGCTGAACTGAACTGAACTGAAAGTCACTCAGTCATGTCCAGCGCTTTGTGACCCCATGGACTATACTGTCCTTGAAAGTCTCCAGGCCCCAGTACTGGAGTAGGTAGCCATTCCCTTCCCCAGGGGTTATTCCCAACCCAGGGATTGAACCCAGGTCCCCTGCATTGCAGGTGGATTTTTTACCAAATGAGCCACAAGGGAAGTTTACTTTGAAGGGCAGCATTTCACAATGATGACTCTCAGACTCTCTAAAACAAGCATCCTGAGGTTTGAATACCAGCTCTTCTCACAGTGTTGTATGACCTGGGGTACATTATTTAATCTCTCTGGGCTTTTCATTTGTGAATATAGGCTAGCATTAACATCTAATAACATGTTTAATGATATTATCTACATACATAATTACAGTTTACATTACAAATTATGTCATAAACTTACATAGAAAATTACATAAATACATACATTATTTATAAACACAAACACATATCTGAAACAGTATCATATATGCCTTGTAAATACTATGAAAATATTAACCATAAGTTATCCTCATTATTCTCAGTTATTCTCATCAGCCATGATTTTTCAAATTCCTTAGTTTTGAAAATGAGAAAATTAGTAGAGAATACTGATGCATCTATGACTCTGTAGACAAATTATTTATGCTGAATCAGTAGGTCTCGCTAGTATGAGCTTTGTGACCAGTTCCCCTCCACATAAACCATACTTTGCTTATAAGAAATCTAATGAGACAAGTAAGTCATGAACTATCATTATTCGTCTAGATCATGATAATCACTCAGTATATTAGCATTAGTACTTATAATTATATTTATATGCATATAGTCTTATTTCTGCTTTATTGACTATGCCAAAGCCTTTGACTGTGTGGATCAGAATAAACTGGAAAATTCTGAAAGAGATAAAAATACCAGACCACCTGATCCGCCTCTTGAGAAACCTATATGCAGATCAGTAAGCAACAGTTAGAACTGGACATGGAACAACAGACTGGTTCCAAATAGGAAAAGGAGTATGTCAAGGCTGTATATTGTCACCCTGCTTATTTAACTTCTATGCAGAGTACATCATGACAAATGCTGGACTGGAAGGAAGAAACACAAGCTGGAATCAAGATTTCCAGGAGAAATATCAATAACCTCAGATATGCAGATGACACCACCCTTATGGCAGAAAGTGAAGAGGAACTAAAAAGCCTCTTGATGAAAGTGAAAGAGGAGAGTGAAAAAGTTGGCTTAAAGTTCAACATTCAGAAAACTAAGATCATGGAATCTGGTCCCATTACTTCATGGGAAATAGATGGGGAATCAGTGGAAATAGTGTCAGACTTTATTTGGGGGGTCTCCAAAATCACTGCAGATGGTGACTGCAGCCATGAAATTAAAAGACGCTTACTCCTTGGAACAAAAGTTATGACCAACCTAGATAGCATATTCAAAAGCAGAGACATTACTTTGCCAACAAAGGTCTGTCTAGTCAAGGCTATGGTTTTTACAGTGGTCATGTATGGATGCGAAAGTTGGACTGTGAAGAAAGCTGAGTGCTGAAGAATTGATGCTTTTGAACTATGGTGTTAGAAAAGACTCTTGACTGTCCCTTGGATTACAAGGAGAACCAATCAGTCCATTCTAAAGGAGATCAACCCTGGGTGTACTTTGGAAGGAATGATGCTAAAGCTGAAACTTCAGGACTTTGGCCATCTCATGCAAAGAGCTGACTCATTGGAAAAGACTCTGATGCTGGGAGGGATTGGAGGCAGGAGGAGAAGGGGACGACAGAGGATGAGATGGCTGGATGGCATCACTGACTCGATGGTCATGAGTTTAAGTGAACTCCGGGAGATGGTGATGGACAGGGAGGCCTGGCGTGCTGCGATTCATGGGATTGCAGAGTCGGACACGACTGAGCGACTGAACTGAATTGAGCCTTTTCTTTATTTATAGGGAGTACAAATTGCCAGATCCAATAACAAAGATATGCTGCTGCTGCTTATTAGCTCAGTCATGTCTGACTCTTTGCAATCCTATGGACTGTAGCCCACCAGGATCCTCTGTCCATGGGGATTCTCCAGGCAAGAATACTGGAGTGGGTTGCCATGACTACCTCCAGGGGATCTTCCCAACCCAGTGATCAAACCCAGGTGTCTTTTTGCAGGCAGATTCTTTACCATCAGCCCCTAGGGAAGTCCATATGATGTATCATTTGAAATTGAAGTGAAAGTGTTAGTTGCTCAGTCATGTCTGACTCTTTGTGACCCCATGGACTGTAGCCCACCAGGCTTCTCTGTTCATGAGATTCTGCAAGCAAGAATGCTGGAGCGGGTTGTCATTTCCTTCTCCAGGGGATCTTCCCCAACCAGAGATTGAACCTCACTCTCCTTCATTGCAGGCAAATTCTTTACCACCAGGGAAGTCTTGCTGTATCATTTACTCAGCTACAATTTTGTAAAGTAGTCAGGGCATGAACATACATAAACCCATTACACAGATGAGAAAATTGCAATTGAGAAAGTTGAAATGACTTTTGAAAGGCCATGCACCAGGTTAATTGTGGTGTTGGTATAATAAAATAACTACTCCTTTTACTCTAACATTTAAACCCCCTTTGTACCCACCAACCTGACTACAATAAAGTCTTTACTGCAATGTCACAAAAATTTTAAAATCTGATGTCCAATGACTATACACAATCTCTTTTTATAATGTTTGGAACTCAAATGACATGTGATCTGATCCTATTAAGACTCTGGAATAACCAGGTTAAGGACATGTATATGACAGTAACCCAATGCCAAGATGTTTAAGATCTGGAATAAATCTTACACCAACTGTCATCACACTTTATGGTGTGTCAGAATCACTTGGATGGCCTGTTAAACATACATTCTGGGTCTCCGCCTCATGAGATTCTGGTTCAATAAGATTGTATTAATGCCAGAGAATTTGTACTTCTCTCGGGTTCCCAGATGACACCACTGCTGCGAGTTCAGGGGCTATATCATGACAAGCAGTATCTCATAAACATTTATGCTAGCTCAGTCATTTCTCAAATAAGGCAAGGGGTTGAAACTGGGAAAGACTGAAGTTTATCTGGGAAGTGGACTCTGAAGGAGGAATTTATTTGCAGGCAGCTTGTTAAAAAGTGTTGCCATGAACACCAGCATTGAGGAGGTAAAAATAAGGGGACGAAACATGGAGAAGTTGGACTATAATGACATGGCAACCAGGTCTTAGCTCAGCCTAGGGAGGGTTCTGGAACTGCAGCATAATCTTCAATTGAGGCAAAGGGGTTCATCTTTGCACAGCTCCTGCCTTCTCTCACATTGACTAGTATTCGGATGTCTTCTGCTTGCCCCACCCATCCTTCCCATCACCAGTGTTGGACTCCAGGCACCCGGGAGAATGGGTCCCTGGGTCCCAGAGCCCTGCTCTTTTTCCTGCAGGATACTAGGAAGAACACAGGTGCTAGAGTTGGTAGTTCAGACAGGTTGCCTTGTTTGTCTGTATTGTTGTTCAGCCGCTAAATCATATCTGACCCTTTGTGACCCCCATGGACTATAGTATGCCAGGCTGCCCTGTCCTCCACTATCTCCTAGAGTTTTCCCACACTCGTGTCCATTGAGTTAGGGATGCCATCCAACCATCTCATCTTCTGTTGCCCCCTTCTCCTGCCCTTAATCTTTCCCAGTGAAGTCTGTGTGTTGTCTGGGTGTTAGCTGTTTGAATTGAACTTTGAACAGTAAATCTCTAAACATGATATGATAAAAAAAAAAAATAGCCTTAGATTTCTCTAGACTTGAGTTTGAATTCTCTCTCTACCATATAAAAACCTTGTGGCATTGATTCCCTTAATGATTATCTCAGGCCTGTTTCCTGATTTGCCAATAGTGGGTAGTAATAGCAATCATATGCCCTTTCATTTCATTTTGTTGTTGTTCAATCACCAAGTCGTGTCCAACTCTTTGCAACCCCATGGACTATAGCATGCCAGCCTTCTCTTCATTTTATTTACTCCCTTATTTATTTATTTGGCTCCATGTTTTGTGAGATCTTAGTTCCACAACCAGGGATTGAGCCTCAGTCCTTGCTAGTGATACTGAGTCCTAACCACTGGACTACCAGGGAATTTTCTATTTACCCTTTTAAAAGGGAGCAGGCTTTAACATGTGTTTAGTAAGGAAAGATACTATGTAAATGGTCATATTAGTTCTTTAATCATTATCTCTTGCTATGTAACTAATTATCTCAACTTTAATGGTTCCAGAAGTGAGCATTTATTACTTTGCAGTTTCTGGATATCGAGAAACCTGGAGAAGGGAAACTGATGATTTTTGACTCAGGGTCTCTGATGCGGTTGCAAGATGTTTACCTGGTTTCCAGTCATCTGAAGACTGAACTGGGCTGGAGGTCCCAAGATGTCCCACTCACACGTCTGTTGTTAGGAGGCCTCAGTTCTTACCATATGAGCAACAGTGCTGTTCAAGTGTCCTCATGGCATGGTGCCTGGTTTTCCCTGGTGAGAATGACCCAAGAGAGAGAAAAAAAGCACCATGTTTTTTTATGTCCTATCCTCAGAAGCCACGCTCCCTAATTTCCACAATATCTTATTCACTACCCAGGTCAGCCTTATTCGGTGCAGGAGGTCACTAAGAAGAGGTGAGAATCATTATGGACTACTTTGAAGATTGGCTGCCAATAGCCCTTAATGCAGCTCTGCTTTAGTGGCTTGAGGATAGAGACATCTCTTTCTTTCTGCCTAAGAATATTTGCAACTTCCTCAAGATTATCTGTTTTGTTTTGTCTTGTTTTTTTTTTTTTTTTTTTTGATGTGGGCCATTTTTAATGTCTCTGTTGACTTTCTTACAGCATTGCTTCTGTTTTGCATTTTGTATTTTTGGCTGAAAGGCATGTGGGATCTTAGCTCTTTGACCAGGGTTTAAACAGCACCCTCTACATTGTAAGGTGAAGACTTGACCATTGGACCACAAGAGACGTTCCAAGATCATGTGTCTCTTAAAAAAAAAAAAAAGCACAAATAAACTTATTTTAAAAAATAGAAATAGAGTTACAGATGTAGAAAACAAACTTATGGTTACCAAGGGGTAAGATGGGAGGGATACATTGGGAGATTGGGATTGACATATACATGCTACCATATATAAGACAGATAATAAGGACTTGCTACATAGCACAGGGAACTCTACTCAGGATTCTTTATTGACTTATATGGGAAGATAATCTAAAAATTGGTGAATAAATGTACAAATGATTCACTTTTCTATACACCTAAAATTAACACAACATTGTAAATCAACTATACTCCAATAAAAATTAATATAAAAAGCACAGAATTTGAATTGTTTAAGAGGATGTCAATTCAGATCAAATCTGCTGTGCTCTTTGAGGTTTAAGTGAAAAAGGAAGACTTTTTACTTCCTTCTATTTTAACTGCTTCATTTCTTTGGCTGAACCCAGGTCATATGTATTTTTAGATATGTTTACCAGATGAAAAGCTATTTAGAGGAAGAGAGACCCCATAGAGATTTAATTTTACCTACTGGCAAGTGAGTAAAGAAAGTTTCCCCAGCAAAAATCTGTGATCGTATCAATATTTAATATCATCTCTTATTAAATTCACCTGCTCAGTCTTTGCCTTTGCACCAAAGAGTGTCCCTTAATTTATGGCAAAGAGTGCATCTGAGTTTTCAGAAGAGACATAATTTCAGAAAGAGGAAAAATATTCTGTATATAAAAAGAAACCTATTTATCTCATTACTCTTTTTTATTAAGAGTTTCTCTCTACTAAAATGAATAGCCTGTTATGTGAGAAAAGGCTAAACATCTAAATCTTGCTTTAATGGTGATAAAACATATTATTCATATTAACAACCCCAAGGTTATTTTTATGTGCATATAATGGCTGTGTTGAGCTGCTTTCAGGACATAATAATCCAGATTTTCCGCTCAGCAAGGCATCTTATTCATTTAAATTTACTGCGTACGTTTAGAAATATATATCAGCAGTGAATACAACCTAAATTGCCAGGTACAATACTGCAAACAAGAACCTAAATTAGAAGGGAGACTAAATATAAAGTTGGCTGTAATAAAAGTGCTTGCCTGCCATGACTGGAATATAAGGAAGAGCCCTGAAATCAAGTCAGAAGGCTTGGGTTCTCTTTCCCCCTTTCCTTTCAACAATTGTGAGACTGTGACCTTGGGGAAAATATTTGACCTTGATAATTTTCTGATTCCTTCCCTCACAGTAGACTTGTTAGACCTACTAAACTCGCCTGTATCATCCATGGGAGGTTAAATTCTTCTGATGGAGATAAATACATGAACAACTTATTTTATTCCAGTCTTCCCAGGTGGCTCAGTGGAAAATAATCCATCCGCCAATGAAGGAGCTGCAAGAGATGTGGGTTCAATCCTTGGGTCGAGAAAAGCCCTTGGAGTAGGAAGTGACACCCAAGTCCAATATTCTTCCCTGGAAAATCCCATCGGCAGAGGAGCCTGGTGGGCTACAGTCCAGAGGGTCACAAAGAGTCAGACATGACTTATTTTATTCATGAAGTAAATAATTTATTCACAAAGTTGACAATTTATCACTGAAGTCTGGTGTCAGTTGGATATTACTGGGATTTGAGAACATAGGAGTATAGACAGGTTGTACTGCCACTCTTCTGGCATGTACAATGCCAGAAATTAGACAAATAATCCAGATTATGATGGATGTCATCACTCACAAGGCGTGTCATCAGTGGAAGCCCATATAGAGCTTTAGGGGGATCTGACTGTATTCAGGAGGACCAGAGAAGGCCCAGGATCTGTCCACAAAGAACAGCGAGAGAACTCAGGAGTGAATGGTACCTACCCTGAGTACTGCCTGACCTATGAAATAAAGCCTTATCAGACTGGGAAAAATAGTTTTACCAACACACCTAGATGTGCAAAGCTTCTCAGATATAAATGGTGAGAAAATGACCCAAAATAGAACATATAATAGGCATCTTTGGATAAACAAGAAAGATGGGGGCTGTGACAGAGAACATGAATCTATAATTCATCAAGACAGCTGAGAGATGCAGACATCACTTTGCTGACAAATGTCCGTATAGTCAAAGCTATGATTATTCCAGTAGTCATGTACAGACATGAGAGTTGAACCATAAAGAAGGTTGAAGGCCAAAGAATTGATGCTTTTCAACTGTGGTGTTGGAGAAGACTCTTGACAGTCCCTTGGACTGTAAGGAGATAAAACCAGTCCATTCTGAAGGAAATCAGTCCTGAATAGTCATCAGAAGGACTGATGCTGAAGCTGAAGCTCCAATACTTTGGCCACCTCATATAAGAGTCGATTCATTGGGAAATAGCCTTATCCTTGGGAAAGATTGAAAGCAAAAGGAAAAGAGGGCAGCAGAGGATGAGATGGTTATATGGCCTCACCAACTCAATGGATATGAATTTGAGCAAACTCCAGTTGACAGCAGAGGACAGAGAAGCCTGTGTGCTGCAGTCCACAGGGTCACAAAGAGTCAGACTTGGTGAGTGAACAACAATAGCAACAGCAGCATAGCGATGGGTTACAGGAGGTCTAGGAAGAGATAAAGCACCCCTAAATACAACCTCTTGGGCTTCCCAGGTGGCAAAGTGGTAAAGTGTCCCCCTGCCAAGCAGGAGATGTAGGTTCAATTCCTGGGTCAAGAAAAATCCCTCGGAGAAGCAAATGGCCACCCACTCCAGTATTCTTGCCTGGGAAATCCCACGGACATAGTAGCCTGGAGGGCTACAGCCGATGGGTTCACAAGGACTCAGGCACAACTGAGTGACTGAGCGTGCACATGCGTGAAAGAGAAAGCAGGTGAAAGTGAAAGTTGCTCTTTGCAACCCCATGGGCTATACAGTCCATGAAATTCTCCAGCGCAGAATACTGGAGTGGGTAGCCTTTCCCTTCTCCGGGGGATATTCCCCACCCAGGGATCGAACCCAGGTTTCCCGCATTGCAGACTGATTCTTTACCAGCTGAAGCACAAGGGAAGGCCAAGAATACTGGAGTTGGTACCCTATCCCTCATCTAGGGGATCTTCCCCACCCAGGAACAGAATGAGGGTCGCCTGCATTGCAGGATGATTCTTTACCAGCTGAACGCAGAAGCTCATATGCACACCCATATGACCTAAGAAAGGACTGAGGCAAATGTGTCTGTTGCCTTCAATAGTCTGCATTTCTGGCTGTGCTCTCCTTAAACCTTTAGCAGTGACGCTGAAGGTGGGTATTTCCAAAGCAGACAGTTCAGCTCAAACTCTGTCAATTACTCTACTTCTTGTTTTGTAACAGGTAAAGCTGGGTCAATGTCACTATTTAAACACAGCATCTTCTCTTCATCCCCAGTGCCATTCAAAGCTGTTTACTGCCCATAAGGACACAACTATAATAAACAGTCTCCCAACTAAGCATGCTTTACTAATATGCCTGCTAGCAGTCGGCATATTGTAACAATGAGTTTCATGACAAATGTTTCTTGCACGCACATGATATACAAAGTTTCTAAAGTGTGATATTCCATTTAAATCCTAAATAGCAGAGCTATTACCAATTCTATTTAATATGTATATAAAACAAAGGTGTCTGTCTGAGATAGTGGGGCCATGCTTTGAATACATATCTGTGGTGTATTTTATATAATGCAGGTGTCTTTTCAAGTTGGTTATTTATCTATTTTAGTTGTGCTGTATGGCATGTGGGATCTTAGCTCCCTGCTCAGAGATCGAACCCATACCCCGTGAAGTGGAAATATGGTGTCTTTACCACTGGACCACCAAGAAAGTCCCTCCATTGGCTTTCATAGTGTACTTATTTTAGATGAATATCATGGAGGGTTTCAATTTTCTCCCAAATTTATTCATTTTAGTTATTATAATTGCCAAGGAGTTATGGCAGCCTACTCCAGTACTCTTGCTTGCAGAATCCCTTTGACAAAGGAGCCTGGTAGGCTACAGTCCATACGGTCACAAAGAGGTGAACATGACTGAAGCGACTTAGCATGCCTGCATGCATTATAATTGTATTTAGGATGCTAAGATTTTAAGATTGTTACATACCAGCTGGTGACCGTGGAAAATCATTTCTTTGTGAATCTCAGTTTATTCATTAAATGGTGAAAATAATACCAAATTCTAAATATGTTCTAAGGATCAAATAATAAAAATAAAATATATATATATATTATATAATTATATATATAAATATATATATATATAATGTCTGACATGGAGTTTCCCAGGTGGCTCACTGGCAAAGAATTTGTCTGCCACTGCAGAAGATTACAGACATGCTGGTTTGATTCCAGGGTTGGGAAAATTCCCTGGAGGAGGAATTGGAAACCCACTCTAATATTCTTGCCTGGGAAATCTTACAGACAGAGGGGCCTAGTGAGCTACAGTCTATGGGGTCACAAAGAATCAGACACAACTCAGCACGAACACACACACGTAAAAACAAAATTGCTTAAATCTTGGAACCAGCAATGAGAAGAGCCTGGATTCTGAAGCTGGTCCATTGACCAAAGATTAGGCTCATTAACAACTCAGTTATCCTTTCTGATAGTTCTTGCCTCATCTGTATAAAAGAGTATTCTGTCAACCATCCTGTATCATGTACTTGTGTGTCTGCTCAGTCACTTCAGTTGTGTCTGACTCTTTTCCACCCTATGGACTGTAGCCCACAAGGCTCCTCTGTCCATGGGATTCTCTAGCAAGAATACTGGAGTGGGTCGCCATTCCCTTCTCCAGGGGATCATCCTGACCCAGGGGTTGAACTGGCATCGACTGCGTCTCCTGAATTGCAGGCAGATTTTTTACCCACTAAGCCATCTGGGAAGACCATCATGTATATGAATACTCTTTAAAAGAGTATTTCCTACCCTCAAGAATTTGTGAGTATCTATGGACTGCAAGGAGATCCAACCAGTCCATTCTGAAGGAGATCAATGCTGGGATTACTTTGGAAGGAATGATGCTAAAGCTGAAACTCCAGTACTTTGGCCACTTCATGCGAAGAGTTGACTCATTGGAAAAGACTCTGATGCTGGGAGAGATTGAGGGCAGGAGGAGAAGGGGACGACCAAGGATGAGATGGCTGGATGGCATCACTGACTCACTGGACGTGAGTCTGAATGAACTCCTGGAGATGGTGATGGACAGGGAGGCCTGGCGTGCTGCGATTCATGGGGTCGCAAAGAGTCAGACACAACTGAACGAATGAACTGAACTGAACTGATTCTCTACCAAGCATTGTGCCTGGAGCTTTGCATACAGAAAAGAATAAGACTAAATATCTATCCAGAGGATCAATCAGTCCAGTAGTGGGAAAACAGGAACAAATGGTTACAAAGTTTTGGCATGTGTCTTTTTAGGTTAAGTCATAGAAATTGCTGTATTTCTATGTTAAAACCAGCTGACCATCAGCAATTTCATATGTTTGAAATGGATGGGTCAGGTATACGCTGTGGTCTATGGGGCAGATTGTTATAAATTTTGACTAATATTATTGTTTTTCTGGCACATATTTCTATGGGGAAAAAAAAGAAAAAAAAAACTATGGGGAACCTCAGAAGTGGGCTTGAGTTAATAAAATGTGGAGAAGGCAAGAAATGTTGAACTGAATTTTCTTCTAACTTTGAGATGTGGTTGCAAAGTCATTCATCAAGAAAAGGCTTACTTAGCCAATTTTAGACTGCCAGGCTCCTCTGTCCTTGGAATTCTACAGGCAAGAATACTGGAGTGGATTGCCATTTCATTTTCCAGGGTATTTTCCCCACCCAGGGATCGAACCCAAGACTGTCATATTGCAGGCAGACTCTTTACCCTTTGCGTCACCAGGGAAGCCCACATAGAGAGACAAGAGAACATAAATAGGAGGGTGTGGATGTGGATGTGTGAGTGTGTGAGAGAGAAGGACACAGAAAGAGAGAGACAGAGAAACAGAGAGAAACTGAGGTTACTGTCTGATGAGCTCATGAAGGCAGGGCTTCCTTGTGATGGTGCTCGCAGTGAGAATTGCATGTCTGTTGATTAATTTACTTTCTATAAAAGAGCTATTTTTGAAAACTGCTTGAGGATTCAAAAGAAATGTAAATGAGTAGTTGGAAAAATTTAAGTGCCAGGGAAAGAAAATACATGGAAGAACTTATTCTATTTTATGGGTGTTGATATGAATGCCAGGTGCCTCTTTGTAACCAGATAGCCTATTGCCTTAAGGTGTTTTAAATAGCTTTAAAGGGATTTATTTTCACATCAATATGATATTGAGGAAGCTTTATTCATTAAATGCTTTTTCATTCGATATTGAAATCCTTGGGGGTACAATGTATATTCTTACATATGAGCATGTGTCATAGAAATTTAGCTGTTTAGGCAGGAAAATAAATGTTTGTGTAAGGAATACAGTGTTTTGTATCTAGAGGAAACTGGGCAGGGAGCCAAGAAATGTGGACTTCAGATATTAACAGTAATAAAAGGACAGTAGACAACAGCAAGCACAGGTTACACGATGGGTTGGAAGACATCTTACCCATTAACTCATGTTAATTCTCTATAGCAAACACACACACTAATTTTTCACATAATAAGGCTCAGATTATGCCTATATTTCAAGCCCATGGCAGAGTGCTGAGTCCCTTGTGCGTGTGTACATCTTAAGTCGCTTTAGTCGTGTCTGGCTGTTTGTGACCCATGGACTGTACCTGCCAGGCTTCTCTGTCCATGGGATTCTCCAGGCCAGAATCCTGGAGTGGGTTACCTTGCTTTCCTCTAGGGGATCCTCCCTGCCCAGGGATTGAACCCATTTCTCCTGCATCTCCTGCATTGGCAGGTGGGTCTTTACCACTTGAGCCACCTGGGAAGCCCTAAGCCCCCTGTAGTTTTTCATTAAATATTGGTTGAGTCAATAACTGAGTCAGTGAGCAAATGCATGAAATTAAATCTTAATGTTTGTAGCTCAAAAGCCAATGCAGCCTGGATTGGGGGGAAAAAAAACTTAAAAATTTAATACTACTTTAGAAGGAAAGGAATCATGAAGACTTAAATGTATTAGTGAGGTTATAGAACAGAAACGGCTGAGTTGCTTGCATTTTTATTGCTTTATGTTTTGCAAAGCAAGCCAGAAACATCACCCATATGAATCCTCCCAAGAAACTTATGAGGATACAATTTTCTTTCCTTTTCTTCATGAAAACAAAACACAAAAATTTGCATGACTTTCCCAAGGTCATGCAGTCAGTTTGCAATCATCTACTTTATTACAGTACTCTAAAAATACACATTAAGTGATATGCCTAAATCAAAATAAAAGCTTTTGTTTTAGCTTTTGTTTTCTTGTGTCAAATCGGTTTGTTTGTTCATAGTGTTGTTATGGGATTATGAAGGTAGCATTTAACAATCCAAGAAATGTGAGAAGCAAAATAATGAAAAGGCTCTACACTTGATTTGCTGGATGGGAGGGGAATGAAGAAAATATGGATTTTTTTGTAAATGGTAATCATGAAAATAGGAGTATTTTGGAAAGAGATTAATGACTCTCATTTGAGGCTTGTTGAGTTTGAGTTACTGATGGGTTATCTATGTGGAACTGTCGAGCAGGAAAATAGAAATGCATTCCAAGACATCTGGAGAAGGCTCAGGGCTGAAAAAAAAGTATTTTATTCTAATCATTGCAATGACAAAATAAGGGATTTTGCAACAATTGCATGAGATTTCCAAGGGAGAATATA
Source organism: Ovis aries (assembly GCF_016772045.2). Classification (NCBI taxonomy): domain Eukaryota; kingdom Metazoa; phylum Chordata; class Mammalia; order Artiodactyla; family Bovidae; genus Ovis; species Ovis aries. Next base: position 107,986,103 of record NC_056059.1, read on the forward strand.
TAGAAGAAGAAAATTTGATAATGTTATTGTATTTGATACCTGCTGCTATTATCGACTGGGGCTTCCCTGGAGGCTCAAATGGTGAAGAATCTGTCTGCAATGCAGGAGACCTCGGTTCGATCCCTGTGTTGGGAAGATTCCCTGGAGAAGGGAATGGTACCCCACTCCAGTATTCTTGCCTAGAGAATTCCATGGACAGAAGAGCCTGATGGGCTACATTCCAAGGGATCGCAAAGAATCACACAGGACTGAGCAACTAACACACACTCTTATCTACTCTTTATACTCAGAACATTAATGTCAGGAAAAGACTGAAATTCATTGTGTCACACTGTTAAATCTTGGTATGAGTATGTGTTTATGCATAAATGTGTGTACATGTGTGTGCAACACCAAGAAGAACGTCACATTCAATCTAAGTGGCATTGTATTACACCTGCAGTGTTTCCCCTGAGAAGCTGAAATATGGCTTCACCAAACCCTGAGATAAAAGGCAGCCCACTAAATTTCATTCCAAGCTTTAAAAGTTGTCTCCTCTGGTGATAAAGTATACTTCAGACATCTACAGATAACAGTGATAACCCACACTAACTTTTTCAGAGAAATTCTCAACAAAAGCTCATGGAGCAATAGACAACTCAGGATTTACAATTTGCTGGCCTCTTGTTGTGCTAACCCATCACCCTAATTCGCCCTTCGGTTGATTTATATAGAATGACTCTTTTTCATTACTCACCCTGTCCTTTTAAACAACACTAAATCCCCTGTGGACACGTATTGCTACAAGAAATACCTGAAGAGAAAGAATCATTGCCTCACAATGAAGTGTCGGATGGTTACTTACAAGGGTCTATTTTAAACATTCCTTTGCATCTAGAGGTCATTTGTGCTACTGGTGGGTTGACTCATGCTTTCTGGTGTTTTGGAAACTGTTCAGTTTTTCTCTATTAGGAGGAAGCTAACTTGATCAAGTGGAATGGTAAGAAGGGTGGGCAAAAATGACTTGGTCCATTATCTGCCCTCATAGAGAATGAAAGTGAAGAACAAATGACAAAAGGTGAGTTACCAAAAAGAGTACAAGTATTACTCAGTATTGTCATTGATGTTGTTCAGTCACTAAGTCTTGTCGGACTCTTTGCAACTCCATGAAATATACCATGTGAGGATTCCCTGTCCACCACTTTCTCCTCGAGTTTGCTCAAACTCATGTCCATTGAGTTGGTAACGCCATCCAAACCATCTCATCCTCCACTGCCCCTTTCTCTTTTAGCCTTCAATCTTTCCCAGCATCAGGGTCTTTTCTAATGATTTGACTCTTTGCATCAGGTGGCCAAAGTATTAGAGCTTCAGTTTCAGCATCAGTCCTTCCAGTGAATTTTCAGGGATAATTTCCTTTAGGATTGACTGGTTTGATCTCCTTGTAGTCCAAGGGACTAGCAAGAGTTTTCTCCAGTACCACAATTTAAAAGCATCAATTTTGTGGTGCTCAGCCTTCTTTATGGTCCAACTCTCACATCCATACAGGACTACTGGAAAAACCATAGCCTTGACTAGACAGACATTTGTTGGTAAAGTAATGTCTCTGCTTTCTAATATGCTATCTAGGTTGGTCATAACTTTTCTTCCAAGGAGTAAGTGTTTTTTTAATTTCATGGCTGCCATCACCAGCTGCAGTGATTTTGGAACCCGCCCCCCCAAAAAAAATCTATTAAAATAGATAGAAAGAAGATTAGGCAATGGTTATCAGACCTACCTACCTCTCATCAAATTGAGATACAGATGTGATATTCTGCCAGATCAACAGGGCACTCCAGACAAAATTGCCAGTTAGAAGAATCCTGAATGGGGCAGATAAGGGTAGATCTTGTCTACCCTTGATCGACCTAACCCATGATCTCACTCTCTTTTTTCCCTTTTTGTAATAGCCATCCTACCAGTAGTCATATGTGGATGTGAGAGTTGGACTATAAAGAAAGCTGAGCACAGAAGAATTGATGTTTTTCATCTGTGATGTTGGAGAAGACTCTTGAGAGTCCCTTGGACTGCAAGGAGATCCAGCCAATCCATCCTAAAGGAAATCAGTCCTGACTGTTCATTGGAAGGACTGATATTGAAGCTGAAACTCCAATACTTTGGTCACCTGATGCAAAGAGCTGACTTATTTGAAAAGACCCTCATGCTGGGAAAGATTGAAGTTGAGAGGATAAGGGGATGACAGAGGATGAGGTGTTTGGATGGCATCACCCACTCAATGGACATGAGTAAGCTCTGGGTGTTGGTGATGGACAGGGAGGCCTGGCGTGCTGCAGTCCCTGGGGTCACAAAGAGTTGGGCATGACAGCAACTGAACTAAACTGAACTGAGGTTTGCCATATCTTTTCTTCCAAGATGCAAGCATCTTTTAATTCTGTGACTATGTTAACTGTCCCAGCAGTGTAACCTAATGGAAACTTCACATCCTATGGAACCCTAGCTCTAGATGACACACACTTGCAAAAATTGTTCTAATATTTTGAAAGGCATGAAAATACTGGTGATTATATTTCCTTTGAAGGAATTCAAAGCACACTGGCATATAAATATTTCAGTGAGTCCTGCTTGGACTGCAACAGATCCAACCAGTCCATTCTAAAGGAGATTAGTCCTGGGTGTTCTTTGGAAGGAATGATGGTAAAGCTGAAACTCCAGTACTTTGGCCACCTCATGCGAAGAGTTGACTCATTGGAGGGAGGGATTGGGGGCAGGAGGAAAAGGGGATGACAGAGGATGAGATGGCTGGATGACATCACTGACTCGATGGACATGAGTTTGAATGAACTCCAGGAGGTGGTGATGAACAGGGAGGCCTGGCGTGCTGCAGTTCATGGGGTTGCAAAGAGTCGGACATGACTGAGTGACTGAACTGAACTGAACTATGTATAATATATAGACTTTATCTTATCCAGTGATCCCCAAATCTATTTGGCCATAGGATCCATTTCTATCTTCTCACTTATTAAGATGTGACATTTGTGGTGTGCAACAAGCCACAGTTTGAAAAATATCACTGGGCTGTAGAATCTAAGCCTTTTCAGGGCAGATATTATATACTATAGGTTCCATCTTGCATATAGTGCTTTGTAGAGTATAGAGACTTTCAACAATTTACAATGATTGGAAAGTGATGAGCTTTATAGATTGATTAATTGTGCTTTAATATAATTGATTAATAGTAACTATGCATAATTTAGCATTTAAGGGAGATGCTCTCTAACAAGAGGCTCTTAAAATTTCCTCAAATTTAGCAAGTATTAGGAATCAGAAAAGTTAGCCCAGAAACTTAAATCATGAAGATAGTTGGAGTTGTACATTACAGTTGAATCAAGGATGGGACATAGGTAGTTAAAAAAACAAAAACAAGGTTGAGGATTATAATGAACAGTAGCTTATGGTGGCCAGATAAGTTATGATTTGAAATTAATTCAGAAGCATTCTGTCTGTATTATGTGGTTTCCTGGCGGATCTATGTATTTTATAAACAGTTTTGGTCCTGGTAACCACTTCTCAAGTGATATCTTTCAGACATATAAAACTCTCTTTATACAGTAATAGTGACTGTTTATATAATGTGGGCTCAACAATCTCTATTAAAATACTTAACCTTTTGAACAGTTCTCCTCGGTTTATAAGGGTCATCTTTGGTGTAATGGACATAAGAATTACAAAGTAACAAAGAGAAGGTGATGTAGTCTTTGAATGCTAATATACCCAATGGCATTTAAGTCTATGATTTCTCTTGAAGTGTCTTGGAGAAGTGACTTTTGATAAATAAATGAAAGGTACTTGGGAGCAATGGATTTCATGGTAGCAAAATATATAATTAAGGTAGCTCTGGCACTTGTCATTATTAACTACATTCACACAACAATATATTTTCCCCCAAAGAGATTTAAATGCAATCGTATCTATTCATATATGTTCTCTGACATTCAAGTCACTGTGTTTAAGTAGGTTTTTCTACATTCATTCATCACCTTCCTCTACTTCTTCTATTTTCAATTAACTTTCTTTTAGGACATACTCATTTTAAATATGTATGACATTAAGAAATGTATACAGGAAATGTCTTAAGGAGATTACCATTTATTGAATATGTTATGTATCTTAGGCGCTTTATTTAGTGTCTCATTTTATTCTCACAAAAATCTTACGAAGAGTTTTAAAAGAGGATGAACACATAGCACAATTTCAAATAGCGAGTACACGGCAACATGAGGATTGACCGTAGATCTGTCTCATCCTTTATTTAGTATATGCTGCTTCTTAAACACGGAGAGTTTTTAATTAAGAAAATATTCCTCTTCTATTAATAATAACATCAATTCAGAGAAGTTCAAGTGGAGCTGATCCTAACCCACTTTAATCCAGAGGAACTTTTTAAGCCTCTTGGTGACAGTATACGGCTCAAGGTGACTTCAGTGCAGTGCAGTTCAGTTCAGTCACTCAGTCGTGTCTGAATCTTAGTTCCCTCATGAACAACTAGGGAAATAATGCCCTTGTTTTTCCTGGAGTCATAAGCTAAAAGCTTAAGGTGGGTTTGGAGCTAGAGAAAGGCTTTCTTAATACGATTCATTTAAAAAAGTTTTGAAAATAATATGGATAATTGAATCACTTTGCTGTATACCTGAAACTAACACAACATTGCTAGTCAACTATTCTGCAATACAAAATATTTTTTTTAATGTGTGAAAATAAGTCAAAAGCAAATGGAATCTAGAGAAGGAGATATGATGGAGACTTCATGTCAATGTTTGAAAACAGGAATACAACTCTGCCCAAAACATCCTTAACCTAAATGCTCCCCAATTATATAAGACAACATAGTCCTCTTTTGCTTCAACAAATTTGAGTGTGGGTTTCATCCCTTGGAAGTAAAATATCCTGACTAGTATCGATGGCTAAGTTAGTCCCTTTTTCTTGCAGCCCACCATCTCTCTTACATAAATTTCAATGTCGACATAAATTTCAAATTCGACATGCATCATTGCTGCTGCTGCTGCTGCTAAGTCACTTCGGTCATGTCCGACTCTTAGTGACTGCATGGACTGCAGCCCACCAGGCTCCTCCGACCATGGGATTTTCCAAGCAAGAGTACTGGAGTGGGATGCCATTGCCTTCTCCAAACATGCATCATTAGAGTCTTACTAAACAGAGTGAAATGTAGAAGTATCTGTGAGCATTCAGAGGGGATGACTAGCAGGATCCCTGGTGTCTGAGAACTTAAAAGTACTTTGTGAAAGACAAACCAATATGGGACTAAACAATAATATAAGGCAGAGAGAGTTCAGTAAGTTCTGTACTAATAATTTAATATGCTGTGGGATACACACACACACACACACACACACACGTGTGAAAAGGCATTCTACTTAGGTAGTCCATGTTTTAAAGAATGTTTTCTAAAAGGCCTAAGGTTCCCAAGTGGCTCAGTGGTAAATAACCAACCTTCAATGGCAAAAATCTACAGACGGCCTTCCCTAGCGGTACAGTGGATTTGATTCCTAGGTTGGAAAGATCCCTTGGAGGAGGAAATGGCAATCCACTCCATTATTCTTATCTGGAAAATCCTGTGGACAGAGGAGCCACCTGGGAGTCCACCTGTGGCCACCTGTGGGCCACCTGGGAGTCCTAGTCCTTTTAGAAACCATTCTTTAAAATATGGACTACCCAAGGAGAATGCCTTTTCATATATATATATATATATATATATATATATATATATATCCCACAGTATATTAAATTACTAGTACAGAACTTACTGTACTCTTTCTGTCTTATTTAATTCAAATAGACAAACATTGAAAACTGATATTTCTGACTGATGGGGAAATGTGAATATAAACAGGCAGGCTTGACAGTGCAGAGCATGTTAAGAAAATATTTGGTGGATTAATATGAGTGAAATCTAAAAAATTATGTGTATCACCATAAGAGTTTGGGGAAAACAGTTGACTTTTCCATATACTTACTTATTTAATAAGTTATTTAACTTACATGCAGAGTACATCATGAGAAATGCTGGGCTGGAAGAAGCACAAGCTGGAATCAAGATTGCTGGGAGAAATATCAATAACCTCGGATATGAATATGACAACACCCTTATGGAAGAAAGTGAAGAAGAACTAAAGAGCCTCTTGATGAAGGTTGAAAAGGAAAGTGAAAAAGTTGGCTTAAAGCTCAACATTCAGAAAACTAAGATCATGATATCCAGTCCTATCACTTCATGGGAAATAGATGGGGAAACAGTGGAAACAGTGTCAGACTTTATTTTGGGGGGCTCCAAAATCACTGCACATGGTGACTGCAGCCATGAAATTAAAAGACGCTTACTCTTTGGAAGGAAAATTATGACTAACCTAGATAGCATATTAAAAAGCAGAGACATTACTTTTCCAAAAAAGGTCTGTCTAGTCAAGGCTATGGTTTTTCCAGTGGTCATGTATGGATGTGAGAGTTGGACTATAAAGAAAGCTGAGCGCCGAAGAATTGATGCTTTTGAACTGTGGTGTTGGAGAACACTCTTGAGAGTCCCTTGGACTGCAAGGAGATCCAACCAGTCCATCCTAAAGTAGATCAGTCCTGGGTGTACATTGGAAGGACTGATGTTGAAGCTGAAACTCCAATACTTTGGCCACCTGATGGGAAGAGCTGACTCATTTGAAAAGACCCTGATGCTGGGAAAGATTGAGGACAGGAAGACAAGGGGACACAGAGGATGAGATACTGTGAATAACTTAGAATATGAAATCAAAGAATCTGACTTTTAATCAATTGCATTCATTTAGATAAACTAATACAAGGTAAGAATGTGGAGATGAAAGATAAAATATAGATGAATGCAAGATTATATATAATTTTTTAAAAGTTATGATGAGGGTAATACTACTTCCGTACCCTGAGATTCCCTTTGTGTTGTACAGACCTCCATCAGCATAGCTTTCCCAGCTCCCCTCTGCCTCTAAATTCCTTCAAAGTGGAAATAGAGAGACTCCTGTCATTGGTAATTTGAGAATAACTGACTAGACTAAGCACCTCTTGCCTTATTTTTGCAGGCAAGGCAGCCTCAGTGAAAGGACTGTTCATGTCCCACCCTTATCGGGGCAGGTATCCTACCTATGGAGGTGTATCATGTGATATGTTGCTTTTGACTAGAAGAGTGAATCCAGATAATTCTGGAGTCTACAGAGTGTAAGTTGACTTGTTTACAGGTGTGTCCACCATAAGCTGTGTTTTTCATCTAGATTTTATTAGTAGAATGATAATGGTGTTCAAAATGACAATGTTGTTGGTACTTTCCATTTCTTTGTTACGTTTATTCTGTGGGCAGATGCTATTCACTGAGCAATCTAAAAATCCCTATATTGGTGAATAGGCCAGGAAGATCAGGAAATGAGATGGGGGAAAATTGTGGAGCAAATAGCCAAGAGTGGTTGATCGAGCTTGTGTGCGGCATCTTCTGTCTTGGGACTTCAGTGCATTCTAATCTTGGCGGTTTGTAGAGGCATATGTTAGACTGAGCAGGTTTTCATACTTGTGTGATGGCCTTTTTGAAACTTAGCCAAAATGACTTAGCTGGCCAGAGAGTATTTTGACTTTGGTGGATGACTGCAGCTTTAGGCTGCTCCAAAGGAAACTGACAAACCTGAATGTGGAGATGGCAAGACTCAGTAAAGTCCCTGGGCTTGCTTCATAACTGGACCCAGCAGACACAGCTACATAAGAAATGTTGGCCTAGCAAAGATGTCAGTGATTCAGAAAAGATGATGTCAGAGGTCTTTCTACTGCAAATAAAAACTGCATTTAGCTTACATGGATAGGCAGGGAGGTCCTCAATAGGATAAGAGGTTAGCAGGATTGAAAGTGAAAGTGTTAGTGTTAATCACTCAGTTGTGCCTGACTCTTTGCCACCCCATGGACTGTAGCTCATTCTTCAGGCAAGAATGCTGGAGTAGGTAGCCATTCCCTTTTCCAAGGGATCTTCCCAACCCAAGGAATGAACCAGGATCTCCTGCATGGCAGGCAGATTCTTTACCCTCCGAGCAACCAGGGAAGCCCTAACAAGATTAGTGAAGTGAAGTTGCTCAGTCGTGTCAGACTATTTACAGACCCCAAGCACTGTAGCCTACCAGGCTCCTCCCTCCATGGGATTTTCCAGGCAAGAGTACTGGAGTGGGGTGCCATTTCCTTCTCCAGGGGATCTTCCCAACTCAGGGATCGAACCTGGATCTTCTGCATTCCAGGCAGATACTTTAACCTCTGAGCCACCAAGGAAGCCCCAACAAGATTAGGAGGGATTCTATAATGTCTTACAGCCTCAAGGCAACAGTTCAGTTCAGTTCAGTCGCTCAGTCATGCGTGACTCATTGCAACCCCATGAGTCGCGGCACGCCAGGCCTCCCTGTCCATCTCCAACTCCCAGAGTTCACTCAGACTCACATCCATCGAGTCAGTGATGCCATCCAGCCATCTCATCCTCTGTCGTCCCCTTCTCCTCCTGCCCTCAATCCCTCGCAGCATCAAAGTCTTTTCCAATGAGCAACTCTTTGCATGAGGTGGCCAAAGTACTGGAGCTTCAGCTTTAGCATCATTCCTTCCAAAAGAAATCCCAGGGCTGATCTCCTTCAGAATGGACTGGTTGGATCTCCTTGCAGTCCAAGGGACTCTCAAGAGTCTTCTCCAACACCACAGTTCAAAAGCATCAATTCTTCTGTGCTCAGCCTTCTTCACAGTCCAACTCTCACATCCATACATGACTATGGAAAAACCGTAGCCTTGACTAGATGGACCTTAGTTGGCAAAGTAATGTCTCTGCTTTTGAATATGCTATCTAGGTTGATCATAACTTTTCTTCCAAGGAGTAAGCGTCTTTTAATTTCATGGCTGCAGTCACAATTGCAGTGATTTTGGAGCCCCCCCCAAATAAAGTCTGACACTGTTTCCAATGTTTCCCCATCTATTTCCCATGAAGTGATGGGACTGGATGCCATGATCTTAGTTTTCTGAATGTTGAACTTTAAGCCAACTTTTTCACTCTCCTCTTTCACTTTCATCAAGAGGCTATTTAGTTCCCCTTCACTTTCTGCCATAAGGGTGGTGTCATCTGCATGTCTGAGGTTATTGGTATTTCTCCCAGCAATCTTGATTCCAGCTTGTGTTTCTTCTAGTCCAGCGTTTCTCATGATGTACTCTGCATATAAGTTAAATAAGCAGGGTGACAATATACAGTCTTGACGTACTCCTTTTCCTATTTGGAACCAGTCTGTTGTTCCATGTCCAGTTCTAACTGTTGCTTCCTGACCTGCATACAAATTTCTCAAAAGGCAGGTTAGGTGGTCTGGTATTCCCATCTCTCTCAGAATTTTCCACAGTTTATTGTGATCCACACAGTCAAAGCCTTCGGCATAGTCAATAAGGGCATACAGAACTGAAAAAACTCCTAAGCAAGAATAAAAAGACAAAGATACACACATAAGGTAAGAATCTTTCTATGTATGGACATTTGTGTTTTAAACTTCTAGGCACCTGAGTCTTGGGTCCACAGTTTACAGTCACTCAGTCGTGTCCGACTCTTTGCAACTCTGTGGATTGCAGCACGCCAGGCTTCCTTGTCCATCACCAACTCCCAGAGCTTACTCTAACTCATGTCTATTGAATTGGTGATGCCATCCAACCATCTTATCCTCCATCATCCTGTTCTTCTCCTGCCTTCAATCTTTCCCAGCACCAGGGTCTTTTCAAATGAGTCAGTTCTTTGCATCAAGTAGCCAAAGTATTGGAGTTTTGGCTTCAACATCAGTCCTTACAATGAACACCCAGGACTGATTTCCTTTAAGATTGACTGGTTTTGATCGCCTGGCAGTGCCAGGGGCTCCCAAAAGTCTTCTCCAGCTCCACAGTTCAAAAGCATCAATTCTTCGCTGCTCAGCTTTATTTATACAGACATTGGTGTTTTAAACTTGTAGGCACCTGAGTCTTGGGTCCACAACAATGAGCTAATAAAGTTATTAGCTTACGGTGTCTAGGCCAGGCTTAGGTAGGCAGTGAATGACAGTTCCATTAAGACTGGAAATGTCTGGACTGATTAAAGTGGCATGTTACATAATTACAAAGAGCTTGTACTCATTTTAGTGCTGAAATATTTACAAGAAACATGAGACTCAAAGGAGAAAATGAATGTAAAATATTATGTATGTGTGGACCCCTCCCTAAGAAATAGCTTTCCCAGAGAAACATGGTTAATGAATAGAACCAAAATGAATCACCAGTTAAGATTTATTTCAGCTCAGTTAAAGCATATTTTTTGTGGACTTTGGACAACTGATATAAACTAACAATATCATTTACTAGGACAAAAGCAAAACAACTTGTTTTGTTTTCTCTCTTCCTATATCTGTCTTCCTTTATTCAGATACCTCTGGACTCTGCTGTGATTGATGCAAATTCAACCACAGGGGTAAGACTCACTCCAAATACAAACCTTACTTTCTTAAACTTCAATCTTTATCAAGGGTAAATATACAGTCTAGGAACACAGTTGTCTCTGGGTAATCTTTTTGAGTTGGGTGCTGCATACGTGCTAAGTCACTTCAGTCATGTCCAACTCTTCATGACCCTATGCACTGTAGCCCACCAGGCTCCTCTGTCCATGGGGATTCTCTAAGCAAGAATATTGGAGTGGGTTGCCATGCCCTCCTCCCAGAGATCTGTATTCACCTCTAAATTCAGTATATATTAAGTCAATACATTGATACTCATGGGAGCCTATTTCATCTCTTCAGTTTAGTTCAGTCGCTCAGTCATGTCTGACTCTTTGCAATCCCACAAACCGCAGCACACAAGGCCTCCCTGTCCATCACCAAGTCCCAGAGTCCACCTAAACCCATGTCCATTGAGTCAGTGATGCCATCCAACCATCTCATCCTCTGTCATCCCCTTCTCCTCCTGCCCTCAATCTTTCCCAGCATCAAGGTCTTTTCAAATTAGTCAGCTCTTCCCATCAGGTGGCCAAAGTATTGGAGTTTCAGCTTCAACATCAGTCCTTCCAATGAACACCCAGGACTGATCTCCTTTAGGATGGACTGATTGGATCTCCTTGCAGTTCAAGGGACTCTCAAGAGTCTTCTTCAACACCACAGTTCAAAAGCATCAGTTCTTCGGCGCTCAGCTTTCTTTATATTCCAACTCTCACAACCATATATGACCACTGGAAAAATCATAGCCTTGAATGGACAGACCTTTGTTGACAAAGTAATGTCTCTGCTTTTTAATATGCTATCTAGGTTGGTCATAACTTTCCTTCCAAAGAGTAAGTGTCTTTTTATTTCATGGCTGCAATCACCATCTGCAGTGATTTTGGAGCCCCCAAAAATAAAGTCAGCCACTCTTTCCCCATCTATTTGCCATAAAGTGATAGGACTGGATGCCATGATCTTAGTTTCACCTCTTAGGGATTCTTTAAAGTGAGATTCCTGAGACCTTGGTGTTAAATCAATACATTTATCGGACTATTATCCATGAAGAAGGATCCCAAGTAATAATTGCTAAAGGAACCCCAATATATCTAGACACTGACAACCCTCTAGCTGAGAATGAGAATAAAAAGTTAAAATGAATTAATTTTAGACTTTAACTTCTTTACATTTTAACTTACAATGGCAAGACAATTTGATTTTGGATTTGAATACCTTCCAACTTTAACATCTTTGGACTTAAAGTATAATGAAAAGTAATCTTTAAACTTTAATTTCCCCTTGGAAATTTTACAATTAGAGGCAGTTTATATTCAAATTTGTGATATGTCCAATTTTTTGTCATTTTATTATCTGAGTAGTACTATGCATTTTTATTGTTGAGTCTTAATTTAAAAAAAAATCTCATGCAGAACTGTTGATATTCTGTGTTGTACAGTTTGACTGGATGCTTCCCTGGTGGCTCAGATGAGAAAGAGCCCACCTACAATGTAGGAGACCCAGGTTCGATCCCTGGGTTGGGAAGATCCCCTAGAGAACAGAATGGCTACCCACTCCAGTATTCTTGCCTGAAGAATCCCATGGACAGTTGAGCCTGGCGGGCTACAGTCTTTGGGGTCCCAAAAACTCAGACACAACTGAGCAACTAACACTTTCGCTTTCACTTTCAAGTTGGAATGGGATGGACTGTAGCCTACCAGGCTCCCCCATCCATGGGATTTTCCAGGCAAGAATACTGGACGGGGCTGACATTTCCTTCTCCAGGAATGGGAAATAGAAAAGAGAATGAGTAAGGAATAAGGAATATAAAGTGACAGTGGGATTCCTGCAATCAATATCCTAAACAACATAAATCAGGGATTTGGGGAGACAAAGTACAAACTACAGAGCAGGGATTCGGCAAAGGCATCACAAAGGAGCAGTGGGTGCCATGCTTCTGTTAATCGCCCACTGATTAGAAGCCACCTCAAGCAGTCCAGGCTTTCTCAGTGATGAAGGGCATCTCCTGTCCTCTGCTCCTCTTTGTTATCCCTTTGCTTCATGTCTCCATTGCCCAGAATTTCAGAACAAAATTGTAGTGCCATTTACAGTGCACCTTAGTAGCTTTCAGAATCAAACTCAAGAAGACTAGCTTTAAAAAAATAGTCTTTAAAATTGACAAAAAAATATGTTAAGCATAAGATGTTGTTTTCCCAAAATGAATACAAAATGGCAGAACCTGGTATATAATAGTATTTTTAAAGTGAATTCGTACAATGACATTTAAAATGTACACTGAGTTAGAGGCACCATATCAACTTTTACAGGCTCTCTGATTTGAGGCCATTTGGTTGATCTATTGGAGACTCATTCATAAAATAGGAATAATAATATGCAACTGGGCTGAGGTCAGGAAATTGGGTCAGATAGTGTGCTAATTTGTCTTCAAGGTAAAAACCTGCAGATTTGATTTTGCAGATCGTACACCCATTACCACCCATATCAGCACATATGTGTATATTTTTCATGTTACCTAGAAATATGAAGTAGGAAGAGAATATCTAATTTATTTTTTATTTTTTAGTTTTTTATTTTTTAAATTTTAAAATCTTTAATTCTTACATGCATTCCCAAACATGAACCCCCCCCCCCACCTCCCTCCCCACAACATCTTTCTGGGTCATCCCCATGCACCAGCCCCAAGCATGCTGCATCCTACGTCAGACATGGACTGGCGATTCAATTCTTACATGATAGTATACATGTTAGAATGTCATTCTCCCAAATCATCCCACCCTCTCCCTCTCCCTCTGAGTCCAAAGGTCCGTTATACACATCTGTGTCTCTTTCCCTGTCTTGCATACAGGGTCGTCATTGCCATCTTCCTAAATTCCATATATATGTGTTAGTATACTGTATTGGTGTTTTTCTTTCTGGCTTACTTCACTCTGTATAATCGAATTTAAAGTTTTTCAGAAGCTACAATAAAAGAGTAAAAGGAAACATAAAATTGATAGTGTATTTATCAAAACATAAGGTTTTAATATGCAATTAAAGCAAAATATTCAGTGACATTTTAGGCAGTTTTTAAATGATTCTTTAAAACATAGTGTGTGGTCTTCCCTGGTGGTCCAGTGGCTAAGACTCTGTGTTCCCAATGCAGGGGGCCAGGGTTCAATTCCTGCTTAGGGAACTAGATCCCATTTGCCACATTTAAGATTTTGCATGTAGCAACAAAGATCCCGCATGTCCCACCTAAGACCAGGAGCAGCCAAAATGAGTAAATAAATAAAGATAAATACTAAAAAATACATAGTGCATTTTACACTCACAGCATATCTCCAGTTGGACCAGAGTCTTCAGTTGTTTTACAGCAACATGTTTTCCCAGCATCAGAGTCTTTCCAAATGAATCATCTCTTCACATCAGGTGGCCAAAGTATTGGAGTTTCAGCTTCAACACCAGTCCTTTCAATGAATTCCACATGTGGCTAGTGGAATATTTATTGGACAACCCAGATACAGAGTAATGAAAACAACTCCATGGGGAAATTAGGGCCACTTGGAACAAGACAGTTAATATTCTAGATTTTGTATCATGGTTAAAATTCTCATAGGCAATTACAATATGCTCAGATCATAGAACACTTATAACATTTTCGATCTGGGAGAAACGTGAGAGATCATTTGACCTAAAGCTTTCTTTTTTAGTTGCAGGAATTGTGCTCAAGAAAGGATACATGACCTACAATGGCTGTGCCAAGAACTGACAGGACTGAAAGCAAAGCCAGTCCTCTTGGGTTCCAGCCTAGGACACCCTCTCCAACACAGCACTGTGATGCTCCCTTCCTTGAACCCTGTGAGAGCATTATATTAATACCTACTCTTAAGGGAGCAAGGAAGGGAAGAGATACTGCAGAGTTTCCATAGGGTGCTGGGCGCCTTATATCCATCCACTTTTCTTAGCCTCTTGTACATACTTTCATGACCAGTTGCCATCTTAACAATGGAAAACTTGAGACTTTTTTTTCTTCAAAAATATTTCTCTATAATATACATTTCATGGGCTTCCCAGGTGGTGCTAGTGGTAAAGAGCCCACCCACCGTGCAGGAGACATAAGAGATGTAGGTTCGATCCCTGGGTCAGGAAGATCCCCTGGAGGAGGGCCTGGCAACCCACTCCAGTCTGGTAGGCTACAGTCCATGGGGTCGCAAAGAGTTGGGCAAGACTGAAGTGACTCAGCATGCATAGCCTGCATACATTCTGTTACAAAGACAACCCAACTTGCCCCTTAGAAAGTCAAACACAAGTATTACACTTGTACATTTCAGTGGAAATGCCTTTTCATTCCCAGGTTTTAAAATCTCACACTTGGCAGCCTCAGTGTTCCATTACCATCAACTTTTGCATTTTATTTATCCTGCAAATTAGATTTGCAAATAAGAATTGTGGATTCTCTCTTCATTCTAAACTATGTTTTTCACAAGCTGCATTATGGTTTCATGGAGCCAGCTTTTCAAATGTGGAAATTAAACCTCAACTAGGGAAATCATAACCGCTGTCTTTATCCTCAAGGATTAGAGTGGTCTGTGACTCTGTGTGGGTCATTAACATTGACAGAAGGGCATGAAACAGACTATGGGGTGAAAGGCCTGAAGAAGCAGTTGCTATAGGTTATTTGCATATATTGAGTGACACTCAAGTAGAGATATGCAAGAGCTCTGAGTTGTAATGAAGATAGACTTCTGTGCCTGGGCCAGAGGGGTGATTAAAGCCTAAAATTATCAGGAGCATTTTCCAAACAGAACAACACCAGTCTTGAGTGTGTGACCTTAGGCAAGTCACTTAGTCCCCTGGTACCCACTTTCTTAGCGTTAAAAGTAAACTCATAATCTATATTCAGCCAGGGAATGTTTACAGACAGCTTTGAGATGTTAGGATGACAGGCTCCATTTACATGTAAAATAGTGTTATTCATACACCCTGCACTGACTACTATACAGCGGGTGTATTGAAAGAGGGCAAATAGGGAAAAAGTAAAGAAAAATTAGCTCCTGAATGATGGAAACCTGATTACCCCAAACCAGCTCATTCTGAAAGGGAGGAATCATGCTGCATTCATTAACTATTTCCAAACAGAGCTCCTTTAGAGTGAGAAAATAAGCTCAGTCAGACCAATCCATATTCTTTTCAATGAGAACCAAAATCTCAGATCAGAATAAAGCCACTTCAGTTCTGAGCATAATCTCCTTAAAAACTGTTTCATTCCATGCATCTGGCTTCCATCAGTCAGCAGTACTGGTAAAACTAGAAGATTCTAAATGTACCAATTTAGTCTCAATTTATAATAGATTTATTCATATGTGGATATGTATATTCACAACAGAAATGATCATTAATGTTATTGGGTTCTATTAATTAAACAGCAGTGGGTTCAATGATTACTTGACCAATTTTAAATCCTATTGATTACTAACGATATCTAACTGTTTAATGAAAGTATCTGTGACATAAATTACAAAGCTTTCGAATGTGTTTTTAAAATACCTAAGAGTAGGACTTCCCTAGGTCCAGCAGTTAAGACTTCATTTTCCAATGCAGGGGGTCCAGGTTGGATCCCTGGTCCCGGAACTAAGATGCCACATCTCTCTTGGCCAAACAAAGAAACAAAAAAACCTAAAACAGAAACAATGTTGTTACAAATTCAATAAAGACTTCAAAAATGGTTCACACTAAAAAAAAAAAAAAAAAAAAATGAAGAGAAAGAGATGGGTGGAGTGAATAAACACTACCTTTGTTATCATAAGTCATGGACTATGCTCAAGGGCTTTTTCAGAAAAACTTGCTGGATAAAGCCCCAAGACTTTGAAACAGTATCATGTTCAACCTTTTTATCTCTGCAATAATGGATTTCCACTCAACATCTAGAATCCATTCCAGGTCTTACATTTTTCAATTACTTATTTTTTAGCATCTTCTTTGTCATTGCTGTGAATTTGTATCTCTTCTCTCTATTTTTTCATCCTTATGCAGGCATATCTGAGTATTAGTTTCAGGGACCCCTGCAATAACCCTGGAAAGTGTGCTATTCCCTCCATTATTGCAGATGGCGGTGATAAGCAGGGCAAGGTTACACTGCCCAGTCAAGGTCACACTGGGCAAATGGCAGACTGGAGACTTTTAATGAACTCTAAGTGACTGCAAGCATATAATTTGCCCCCCCCCCATGCTAGACTACCTCTTAAAACCACATCACCCCTTGTATTTACCTCGCCTATTTGGTATCACTCACCTTTCCACTTACCTTTAACTGTTTTGAAACAATGAAACACATGCCTCTAAAATTTGGTAGAATGGAAATGATTTCTTTGAGTATCTTTCTGAAAAGGTCTTGGCCTGCCTGAATAATTACTGGTGAAATTAATGTCATTCTGCTAACCCCTAAAAGTGTCTGACATTCTTTCTTTGTGACTAATTATTTTACAGACGGTGCTTTAATTGCAGGATGTAGGAGGTACTTTCTATAAACGCTTAACATTACAAGGGGACATGATCTGCAATCTTCAGATCATTAAACTTACTACAAGGAATAAGCATGCTTTGGGGACCAATGACATTTGTCAAAAGAAGCCCGTGTGTTCTGTGGAGGGCAGGAGGCCAAGCTCGAGAAAGGCAGCCTGATAATTGTTCTATGCTGAGTGCCTTTAATTATTTACTAGAAGGAAGATATGGACGATCCAGGCCTTCTCCAGAGAGATGGCTATTCAAAGAACAGGATACATAAAATCACTGCCTGAACTGAAATCAATGCCTAAAATAAATTTCCCAGGACATTTTTTTGGGCAGTTTGCAGCCATCACAAAATAGAAGCTGAGGAAGCTGCTGCAGCTGTCCTGAATAGATCTTACGTGTAGTTATTTATTACCTGCCCAGACTAATATGGCTTCCCTTGTGGCTCAGACAGTAAAGAATCTACCTCCAATCTGGGAGACCCAGGTTTGATCCCTGGATTGGGACGATCTCTTGGAGAAGGGAATGACACCCTTCCATAGACAGAGGAGGCTGGCAGGCTACATTCCATGGTATCCCAAAGAATCAGACAGAACTAAGCAATTCACACTTTCATTTTCTTTTCTCAGAAACTGTGTTCCCCTCATGTATTCCTACCTGTCAGCTGGTACCTAGAGCATCTTCTGGAATGATGTATGTCATTAATGAATAAAGGTCATTGGACGGGAAGACTTAGACATTGATTCCAAAGCTAGATCCTGACCTAACCTGGTAGGTGGCTCTGTGTAGTTTTTGTGACCCCAAAACACAATTCAGTGATAGCACGGGCATTTTTTAAGCATATTCTGTACATTCCAGCATCTGAATAATGGGAGAAATATTGAAAACACACATTTTAACATTCTACACTAGACTGACAGATTTAGGATATTTAGGGATGGGATTTTAGCCTTCACCTATGAATTTTTAGGCAAACTAGAGTGTTTATTTTCAGAAATAAACACTGAGTTCAGTGATCCGATTCATTTGTTCATTAGCCTGTTTTCTCAGCCAACACATTTAATTCATATTTACTAATACCGTCTATGTGCTGGGCACCCCTCTAGATGCTGAGCTGTCCAATCTACGCTAAAGAAAAGTCTCGCTTATGTGGAACTTCCATTCTTTCTGGGAACACACACACACACACACACACACACACACACACACACACATCACGTAAATGTGTGGCACTGAGGATACTGATGTGTTTGGAGGGAAGTGGACACCTGGAGAAGAGAGAGGTACTACTGATGCCTGGGAGCACTTTGACTCTAGAGTGGTCTCTTTGATGAGACATTTGAGTAGAAGTTTAGCTTTGAGGGTATACAACCAAATGTTTCTGGTAGAGCAAATGAAGAATACAAAGGCCCTTAACAGAAGCAAGTTCATCTTGTTTGAGAAACAACCAAAAACAAAACAAAACAGCAATGACAACAACAACTGGGGTAGCAAGAACAGAAGGAGGACGAGGGAGGGAGATGAAAAATGTGAGTGGAGAGGGAGGCAGAACAGAGTGAGGATCTGGATGTTACTCGACTGAGAAGGTGTGGGAGGCAGGAAAACATGCCCCATGTAGCCGCTCCCCTAGGCTGTGAGCATGAGCACTGACTATGAGGGAGAGTCTCTACCCCAAATCACTGCACAGAGGTTTTGTGAAGGGAGGCTAGGCTCAGCTGTCCTTACCTGAGGTTTGAAGTGAGCAAGGTGTCCCGGCCTAGTAGAAGATGGGGGCTGCTATGAGCTCTACAGATGGAAGTGGTGAATTCTGCCAACCACGTCAATGTGCTTGGAAGAAGACCCCAAGTCTCAAGAGGAAGCACAGTCCTGGCCAAGGTCTTCATCACAGCCTGAGAGCCTTCTCATCTAGAGATCCCAAGTTCGCTCTTCCTGGACTTCTGACCTAAGTTGTCACTGTTGTTCAGTTTCCTCGGTCGTGTTTGACTCTGCACCCCCATGCACAGAAGCACTCCAGGCTTGTATGTCCTTCACCGTCCTCCGGATTTTATTCCAATTCATGCATTGAGGTAACCATCTCCTCTTCTGCCACCCGCCTTCTGCTTTTGCCTTCAGTCTTTCCCAGCATCAGGTCTTTTCCAATGAGTCGGCTCCTCGAATCAGGTGGCCAGAATATTGGCACTTTACTTACGAGTTAATAAGTAGAACCTGTTTTAAGCTATGAGTTTGGTAATTTCATGGCTCAAAAGAACACTAGTACACAACATTGATTACAATAGCCAAAACTTTCTTGCCCATCAACAGATGAATGGACAAAGAAGGGCAAAGTCGAAATGGAATTTATTCAACCATAAAAAAGAACAAAATTTTGCTATTGCAGCAATATGGAGGGAATTATGCTAAGTGAAAACATCAGTCAGAGAAAGATAGTGTGGTACCCGTTACATGAGAATCTAAAAAATGCAACTAGCTAGTGAATATAACAACAAAAAAGGCAGACACAACTAGTGGTCACCAGTGTAGGGATCCATTATAGGGGTTGGGAAGTGGCAGGTACAAACCATTGAGTGTAAGGTAGGCTCAAGGATGTATTGTACAACACTGGGAATATAGCCGCTATTTTATAATAACTGGAAATGGAAAGTAATCATAAAAATTGTATTAAAATTTTGAAAAAAGAATGCTACTACAGAAGGTAATCACAGAGAGAAATGCTTTGCATAGGGTGTGTCATGCGTCTGCCTTTGTTTCAAAAGCTAGATCAGGCAACCTTGAAAGGAACAGACTGCAGGCATGCAGGCTAGCCATTGGGAGGTCATTGTAATAGTTCTGGTGAGAGATGGTCACTGGCTTTGACTGCAGCAGTATAGATTAAACGTGCAAGAATTAGTTGGAATATTTTAGAAGCTAGAAATGATTGGACTTTCTGATTGATTGATGAGATAGATAAAAACAAAAAGGAGGATGTATGTATCTCACCAGGGATGTTGTCTGGGGCGATTTTAAGAAAAGAGGGAGGTCTGGTGTTCCAGAGAGGGAGGCTAAGAGGAAGAGAGTGCAGACAATTAAGGGAATCAAGTGTTCATTTTGAGACATGTTAAGATTGAAATGCTCCAAGTCACATTCATAAAGAGACGGCAAATAAGACATTGGCTATAAGAATTTAGAGTGCAGAAGAGATGCTGGAGTTGGGAATATTAATTTACGAGTCATTGGCCTATACCTCGTGCTTCCCAGGTGGCACTAGTTGTAAAGAACTCACCTGCCAGTGCAGGAGACAAAAGAAATGTGGGTTGATCTCTGGGTCGGGAAGACCCCCTGGAGAAGGGAATGGCAACCCACTCCAGTATTCTTGCTGGAGAATCCTGAATCCCTGAAAGTTTGAATTAACACAGAAGAGGAATGAGATCTTGAACACTGACTCTATGCCAGTAGCAACTAGCCCTTCTTTGCTTATCTTGCTGCTGCTGCTGCTAAGTCGCTTCAGTCATGTCCGACTCTGTGTGACCCCATAGACAGCAGCCCACCAGGCTCCCCCGTCCCTGGGATTCTCCAGGTAAGAACACTGGAGTGGGCTGCCATTGCCTTCTCCAATGCATGAAAGTGAAAAGTGAAAGTAAAGTGGCTCAGTCGTGTCCGACTCTTAGCGACCCCATGGACTACAGCCTACCAGGCTCCTCCGTCCATGGGATTTTCCAGGCAAGAGTGCTGGAGTGGGGTGCCAGTGCCTTCCCCATCCTTGCTTATCTTAGATTCTGGCAATTCTGTTGGGAGCTCCCAAGCCAACTGAGAAGGCATTCTAGATAGGAAGAGGGAATCCAGGAAAACAAGGCATTCAAAGATGGGATTATTTTAAGGAGATAAATATGTTGAATACTGTACACAGTTTAATTTAGATTAATTGAAAATAGTCATAGTCTGACACAGGGATTCACAGGTGGTGTAGTGGTAAAGAATTCACTTGCTGATGCGGGAAGCACAAGAAATGTAGGTTCAGTCCCTGAGTTGGGAAGATCCCCTGGAGGAGGAAATGGCAACCTACCCCAGGATTATTGCCTGGAGAATTCCATGGGCTAAGGAGCCTGGTGGGCTACAATCCATAGGGTTGCAAAAAGTTCGACATGACTGAGCGCAGTCTATTCTATTTCTCTAAGAGTTACAAACAAACATTTAATGAGATAAGTTTCATCCCCATGATGGATGTGGACATTGAAAAGCAATAGAGGACAGAACAAAAGAACTATGAAAACATATGCAACAATGTGGATGGATTTCAAGAAGTCTGACTATGAAAGAGAAAGAAGGGAGAATTTGATAATTTGAGGAAGATGTGAAAACAAAGATTTAGTGTTGTGAAGATGTGAAAAAAAAATTTTAGTAATTTAAAAATAGATAATGCATCCATATGATTCTAAACCTAAAAGTATACAAGCTAATTGAGTGAGAAGCCACTGTCTGTTGACCCCTCTACTCCAGTTCCCATCCTAGGCTCACCTCACTATTCACTGATCCATTTCTTACATCCTCTCTTTAGTTTCCTTGAACATAAATAAGCAAATACAAAATAGGTTCTTCTTTGGCTGATTCATGTTGATGTTTATTAGAAATCAGGTTTTTCAATTAAAAATAAATTTTTTTAAACCTGAAAAAGCAGAGCAAATATAGGTTCTTATCTTCTCACTCTTATCTAAACAGAAGTTATTATTATACAGTTCAATTTCCTTGCATGCTTTTTTCATTTTACTATATATCTTGAGAATTTTCCAATGTCAGCTCCTAAAGAACTTCCTCATTCTTTTCGACCGCCTCATATTATTTCCCTGCATCATCGATTATTCAGCCAATTCTTTACTGAAGGGCCCTCGACTTCCTTGTAAACTATTTCTATTGCCAATAAGGTTACAATGGGTAACTTTGTTCATGCATCATTTTGCACAAGTTAATGTGTACAGTAAATCTTCAAAGTGGATTTCTAGAGCAAGAATGTGTTGTACTTGTTATAGCAGATATTGTTGTTGTCTTGTTGGCTTGCTCTTTTGGTCATTTAAAAAATGAAGCAAACTGCATGATTTAATTATAGAAGCAAGGAGCAGGAGAAAGTCAGAGTGTAAAGACAGAGAACTGATATGAATAGGAAAGACAGCTTTCCCAAAAGAAGGACATGGAAGAAAACTGGAGGGATGACTCCAATAAGGAATCTCTCCAATTCCTTATCAAGAGATGACAGAGTTTTTCTGTAGATTTGGAGGCTAGATCACCTGCTAAGAAGGAGGGGGTTGTGGCTGGGACCAGAAGCTTGAACGAAGTGAACTGGTGTTGAATTGGATTCCGTGAAGAAACTGAAAGAGAAGAAAAGGGAGACAGAAGAATCTCCAGGCAACACTGTAGGACCAGTTGACACTGGAAAGGGCTGGGGTTGCTGCCTACAAGAAAATATCATCAGAGTTTCAGTGTAAGAAGACAAAGCAAAATGTAAGAAGACAATGGTTGAGTGGGATGGAATAAGCTGCAAAGAACAGGGCACCAGCTCCATTTTCACTTTTCCATTAACGAGAAGAAGCTTGACCCTGAGGAAAGAACAGACACCTGCTGTTTCTCCTGGCTCTGCCACTTCAAATTCAGGTGATCACAGTGAAATCAGGGCATCTCCACTGTTCCAGGTTTTTTATCAGAAACTTGGGGATTCTTTGTAAAAACTTTATCTATATAGATGATAAATGAAACATGGCTTAAAAACATACTTGTTAGGGAGAACTAATGCAAGCTATACATGAAAGTCCTTTTATAGTATAACAAACTGACATCATTAGCTCAGTTTTTTTAATTCTTGTGTAAAGTTACATGAAATATTTGATGAACTTGTAAATAGTTTGTCCTGCTGAAAGTACAGATTATTTCTGATCATAACATAAATTATGATTACCAGACAAGAGTTTGAACATAATATATGTACTATCTGTATTTATACTACATATATATAAAGCATATATATTAACTATATATATATAAATTATATATATAAAGTGTACATTATATATATATGTATATATATATATATAAGGCATGTTTAGGTAAGTAAAAAAATAGATAAATATCTTATATCTTATTTTTAAACATAATTCCAAACCCAATTCATAAAAAGAAAGATAATTTTCTAAGTTGTTATTAATGTAGTCAAACTTTTTACTTTTAAAGCAAGCACTTGACTAGTCTAATACGTTCCATTACTTTTCTCTCATTGTGAAACAAGTTGCTGATTGAAGTATAAT
Organism: Ovis aries; assembly: GCF_016772045.2. NCBI lineage: Eukaryota > Metazoa > Chordata > Mammalia > Artiodactyla > Bovidae > Ovis > Ovis aries. The sequence continues at coordinate 108,009,366 of NC_056059.1, forward strand.
GGATATAAATGTGTTTTTGAGTGGATCAGTATATCATGCTCTACCCACATCAATGTTAGTAGAACCAACTTTCCTGCTGTCGTACTGAAAGTCCCAAGTCCAGGGACTCCTTCAGTCCCCAGCAAATTGGAGCAATAATCTTCACTTTGTCGCAGTTATGCTACCTTTCAGTTCAGTTTAGTTCAGTTATGTCTGACTCTTCACGACCCCATGAATTGCAGCATGCCAGGCCTCCCTGTCCATCACCAACTCCCAGAGTTCACCCAAACTCACGTCCATCGAGTCAGTGATGCCATCCGGCCATCTCATCCTCTGTCATCCCCTTCTCCTCCTGCCCCCAATCCCTCCCAGCATCAGAGTCTTTTCCAATGAGTCAACTCTTAGCATGAGGTGGCCAAAGTACAGGAGTTTCAGCTTCAGCATCAGTCCTTCCAAAAGAACACCCAGGGCTGATCTTTAGAAAGGACTGGTTGGATCTCCTTGCAGTTCAAGGGACTCTCAAGAGTCTTCTCCAACACCACAGTTCAAAAGCATCAATTCTTCAGTACTCAGCTTTCATCACAGTCCAACTCTCACATCCATACATGATCGCTAGGAAAACCATAGTCTTGACTAGATGGACCTCTGTTGGTAAAGTAATGTCTCTGCTTTTGAATATGCTATATAGGTTGGTCATAACTTTCCTTTCAAGGAGTAAGCATCTTTTAATTTCATGGTTGAATCACCATCTGCAGTGATTTGGGGCCCCCCAAAAATAAGGTCTGACCCTGTTTCCACTGTTTTCCCATCTATTTGCCATGAAGTGATGGGACCAGATGCCATCATCTTAGTTTTCTGAATGTTAGTTTAATTCAGTAAACAAATATTTGATAAGAGCACACCATGTGCTGGTAACTGGGGAATTTATAAGCATAAATGAGGTGTGGGTGGAATGGTAAAAGTGTTTCATGAAAGAGCACAGGTTACTGAGTCATACCACTCAAGGCTTATAATTTTAGTTCTACCACTTATTAACTGTCAATGCTTAGGCTCAGGGAAGCCTCTGGATCTCTCAGAGCTCCATGTCCCCATATGAAATTGTTGTTGTTGAGTCATTTAAGTCATGTCTGACTCTTTGCGACCCCACAGACTGCAGCACAGGCTTCCCTGTCCTTCAAGGTATTCCAGAGTTTGCCCAAACTCGTGTCCATTGAGACAGTGATGGCATCCAGTCATCTGACCCTGTGTCACCCCCTTCTCTTTCTTCTTTCAATCTTTCCCATCATCACAATCTTTTCCAATGAGTCATGTCTTAACATCAGGTGGCCAAAGTATTGGAGCTTCAGCTTCAGCATCGGTCCTTCTAATGAATATTCAGGATTGATTTCCTTTGGGATTGACTGGTTTGGTCTCCTTGCAGTCCAAGGGACTCTCAAGAGTCATTTCCAGTACCACAGTTTGAAAGAATCCATTCTTCAGTGATGAGAAAGTGAAGACATATAGCAAAGATAGTATGAAAATGGTTGTTGAATATATTTATGTTGTTTGAAAAGAAATAATCATACTTTCCAAATTCAAACATGCACCACCCACACCGGCAGACACAGCACAAGCGCAAACTACATAAACAAATGAATATGTTCCATCGAAGCTACAGGGCTAGTTTAGTATATGCCTGATGTCACATAATCTCGTTGAAAATTGCTCTTTGTCCTGATGTTTCTCAGCTGGGAAATTCAGAGTAGAGTGAAATAGGTATTAAAATGACACTGGAGAGAAGATGAAAGGAAGCCCCATCTGTTGACACGTTCCCTCCCTTCTGATGTTGAGCCATTACAGGTCCAAGAAGGTATGGAACAGAGTAGGACAAAGGGGCTCTGGCCTCATCATTCTGGCCCATTCTTACTCAAGAATGGTTCTGGAGTTGCATTTCCCAGTGTGAGAACACAACTCTGAGGACAGTGCAGGAGAAAATCTTTCAGGAGAGTGGAGAAAAGAGAAAGTGTGGAGGCAGGAGGTCTGTCAAGCAACCACATTTGTTTTTGAAAAGGGGATGCTTTCAGAATCCTGAAAGTGAGCTTTAAGGGGACCGCCAAATACTTTCATCAGCTTTTATTTAATACATGTTATGACTAGAGATTTTTTTCTTCCAATTTGGAAGGACTCATACAGTAGGTCGTTGCCTGGAGAAGTAGAGCTAATCCTCAGGGAGATGTGCCAGTGATGCAATCTGGAAATGTCATTGATTTCCAGAGAAAAGTTATTAACTATGTAGGCTAAAAATGTCAGTAGTTTATGTGGAAATGAATGGGCTTCAGAGGAAGAATTTATTTTAATTTCTTATAAGGCACTTGTATATAAACCAAAATGTCAATTTGCCAAATTATATTGAGAAATAGAATGTATCAGGTGCATTATCAAATACTGTTTACTGGTCAATGCATTTGTTCTCTGTTGAGAAATCCATACCAGAAATAAATTTATAATCAGAAAGCTTTTTTTTTTTTTTTCAAATGAGCCTTGAGCCAGGGCAGAGTCAATTAGTTGACTAAAAACTATAGATGTTATTGAATTGTGCTAGATTACGGATGTTACTAAAATGCAATAGATTACTGCTTTCATTTCTACATGGATAGACTTGTTCCCATAAAGGGACTACTTATTTTCATAGGATATGATGTTTTTTATCCTGGACAGTGTTGAAAACAAATAGGGATATTTGTCTCAGTAACTGCCCCTTCAATAGGGTTTCTTCTATTATAGTCAATATTATCTCTTAGTTTGGGGGTCAGTCAAAGTTATGTAGATATTAACACAGCTTTATTATTTACAAGTCATACAACCTTTTAGATAAGCACATTGGAAGCAAATGCAGACTTTGGCAGATATTTTAAATTCAGAGATAAAAATGATACTTACTATAGGATATGTTAAATATAGCACTAAGTTGTGTAGCCTCCCAGGTTCCTCTATCCATAGGTAGAGTACAATTTCTTTACATTTACTTTTATTTTATTCATTTTAAAAAATAACTTTGATGTGGACCATTTTAAAAGTCTTCATTACATTTGTTACAATATTGCTTGTTTCATGTTCTGTTTTTTCAGCATAGATGCCTGTGGGGTCTTAGCTCCCTACCAGGGTTAGAATGTGCACTCCTTGCATTAAAAGGCAACATCATAACCCCTGCACCTCCAGGGAAGTCCTATCGCTTTTTAAGTCCTCATTTATTCTTATAGTAACATGAGAATTAGTTACTATAATGATCCTTTTTTGCAGATGAGGAAACTAATGCTAGCAAATGTAGTAAGTTTTCCTCTTGTTTAGGGATGGAGACTATCTTTGAACTCAAACTAACTTAACTCTGAATTTCCAAGATAGATTGATTTTCTTTCCTCTGTGGCTGGTGTCATGCTATGGTTCTTTGTGCTGCTATAACAAATCAGACCAGGAGAATAAAGCAGTGGCCTTTGTAAGTTAAAAATCGGGAATCCATGTTGAAATTATTTGTTCATTAATGGGCTTCCCTGGTGGCCCACAGTTCATACTTTTGAACTCTGGTGTTGGAGAAGACTTTTGAGAGTCCCTTGGACTGCAAGGCAATCCAACCAGTCCATTCTAAAGGAGATCATTCCTGGGTGTCCTTTGGAAGGAATGATGATAAAGCTGAAACTCCAATACTTTGGCCACCTCATGCGAAGAGTTCACTCATTGGAAAAGACTGATGCTGGGAGGGATTGGGGACAGGAGGAGAAGGGGACGACAGAGGATGAGATGGCTGGATGGTATCACCAACTCAATGGACGTGAGTCTGAGTGAACTCTGGGAGTTAGTAATGGACAGGGAGGCTTGGCATGCTGCAATCCCTGGGGTTGCAAAGAGTCAGACACGCTTGAGCAAATGAACTGAACTGAACTGGTGGCCTAGCTGGTAAACAATACACCTGCAATGTGGGAGATCTGAGTTTGATCCCTGGGTTTGGAAGATTCCCTGGAGAAGGGAAAGGCTACCCACTCCAGTATTCTGGCATGGAGAATTCCATGGACTGTATAGACCATGGGGTTGCAGAGTCCAACACGACTGAGTGACTTTCATTTCACTATCTCATTAATACATACTGTTTGTGATCAGTATCACCCAGCTCCTTAGCAAGCTGGAAGTGCGGTCTCTCCTCTAGTCTCCTCAATGCAGCTCTACTATTATGTAACCTTCACACTCAGGAAGAGATCACTTCAGCCTCCTGCAAAGTCAGGACGGATTGCATTCATTAGTACATTCTCCTGGAGTCAGCGCCTAACTTCCTCAGAGACTGCAGTCAGGTGGGTGGTAGCTGACCTACCTTCTTTGAAGTCCTCTCTTGATTGGCGGGTCTGGATGATTCCTGGTGTGCCTCACCAGGTTCCCAGAATAGCTGTCTTCAGGAGGGAGTTATTTTCTCTCTCTTCTTTTTTGGATTCTCATGGCTTCCTTCCATTTCAGAATCAGAACAAAGCAAGGCTATTGCATTAGCGCCACAAGTAACTGTCTGTTTAACCCTTTTATAGTTTCTTTGGGGGAATGTACTCAACACAAACCTGTAACTCACTTCTATTTTACAAAGGAACACACCTGGAAACACAGAATAAAGTCCTTGCATCTGTTCTAACTCTGAACTGTAGCAGTAGTACATTGTAAACTTTACTGTTGGGAAAAATAATTTACCTTAACTCCTTTTCATTTATATATGAAAAAAGGTCCCTAGGCACAGTGATTTATCCAAAAATCTCTAAATAAGGGAGAGGCAGATTCATACTTAGAAAGAAGGAGTAGTAAAAGTTCATCTGAAAATGTTCAATGGATTATTTGTCTAAACTTTCCTGATGAGAAGTTTATTTACTTTTTTCATTGGCTTTTACTTATAAGCTTTCTTTAGGGGGTTAAAATCATTCATATCATATTATAGCTTCTTGCAAAAAAATAGGATCTTTCTTTTGAAGAAACAAAATAAAATAATATTACTTATCAAAAATTTACAGAAGTTTGAGATTTGAGAGGCCTGACTTGTGTTAGTCCTAAACTCTGATTTTCCTGATTAAGTTCAAAATTGCTTTTTTTCACAGTGGCCATCATGTGAAGGACCATTCCCAGATGGATTAGAAACAAAAGGAAATCCTCAAGATCACAGAATTGTGAGGTGAAACTTTAACTTGAAAAGAGTGATGGAGATAAAATATTCTGACATCTGTGATTCATGTATGTTCAGTTCCAACAAACTTGTCAGATAAATGGCAAGAAGGCATCTGGGGGAAAAAAATTCTAAGAGTCAAAAAGGCACAAAGCCAGACCCAGAGAAGAAAGGAGCCGTGGATGTCTGGGACCATTTCTTCTATGGATCCTTTTTTTCTCAACTCTATCCTTGCCTCTAAGTATCTTATACTGTTGTCCACACCCTACATTTCCTTTTTCCAGGTTTCCCTTTTCACTTCTCCTCTCACTTCACCTCCATTGTCAAGACCTGTGATAATCCCCAGGCCACAAATCTGAGACCCCTCATTGCTTCCAGTTGACCTTGGGTTCTTGCTGATTTTAAGCATGTGGCAGATAATCCTTCATGAACTCATTCTCTAGCTTTGAAAACAAATTGTTTCTCTCCTGTGTTTACCAATTATTCTTCACTCTTCTTTACTGGTTTATTCTTCATTTCATATTAGATGGAGAACTTCCTTAGTATTGATACTAGACCCATTTCTTAAGACATAGTCTTTATTTGAACATATTCTTGCCCTAAAGGATTTAATTTGCAATGTTTTGCTGTGATGATTCCCAAATGTACATTATCAGTCCAAACTTTTCACCTAAACTTTGTATATCCAATGTTTTACTTTGAATTATCCACTTGGATGAAAGATTCTTCAGAGTCGAGATGTCTATAATTAACTTAGTACTCCCCAAAACATATTCTTCCTCCAGCATTTTCCTACCTCAGAATAAAACTCCACTAGATCAAGAAGCTAAGATTCATACTTCTTAGCTTACTCTCTCATGCTTAATCATGTAGTCATAGTAATTAGCCATCTAAATATTTCCTAAATCTATTCAATTTTTAGTATTACAATCTAACTCCATTTCTTACGTTCCAGAGCTCTAGCCAAAGTCTTCTTCCCTACTCTTGACATTTCCTCCCTTCCTCTTGTCTAAACAAACTTCTCTTCATTATCTTTATGACTCACTTCAAATATCATTTCATTTAAGAATTCTCCCTTGACATTCCAAAAGAGTTCATGATTCTCCTTCTCTAATTCTATAGCAACTATATATACCTCTATTGTCTCACAGTGTATAGTTAGATATTTTCATTAACTAAATGCCCAGCCCCTATACTAGGAAGCAATCATGCTTATACCCTTCAAAACCTACCACAGTGACTGGCAGGCAACAGAAGGTTAATATTTGTGTAGTGATTGAATTAATAAATTAATTAATGAAAAGCAAGGTAAATACAAGAAGATTTGAAGGCATAAATTTTCAATAAAGTAAAAAAAAATAGTGCTTGATGACAGAATAAGATAAGAATGTTGGTCTGTTTCGATTTTATTTCAGGTTGTATTTTCAGTATAATATTGTAGGGCGAGTAGTGTGACTCAGGGAAAAAGAAATGCCAAAAAGGGAGATAGTAATCCCTGAATCAAGGAGCCTAAGGAAAAAGAAATTGAATCAAGAGCAAAGTAAGTGAAAATATCTGTGAAAAAGAGATTGGAGATAAAGGTTTCACAGAATAAAATACTTTCTCTGTGATTCACGCTTTCTCAGTAAGCATACATTCTAAAATTTTGCTCTTGTAGTTATTATTTTCTTCATTTTATTGGTTTAGAATCTGAAAATGAAGTTAAAAATCTTCAAATCATGCAGCTGATATTCAGAGCTATGTCTAAGTGATTATAAAGCTCACACTTCATATGTGAACCAAAGTCACATCTTTGGGAGATGGGATCTGAAGTAGATGAAGGTGATAAGAAGGGATTAGTTCACTTGGTCCTTGAAGTAAGTCAGGATAAAGTGTTCTGAGTGTACAACTGGGAGAGGGAATTTTAGGGACTTTACCTCAAGCAGATTCTTATCTTTTCTAAAGAAGTGGTCAGGCCATTGTGTGAGAGGAGTGGTCAGTTTTGAACTTGGGTTTTAATCCATAAAGCAGGGCTTGTCTTAGCCCTTGTGACCATTGAGAATGAGAATTGGAAATGGCTAGTGTACAGATTTTTCAGGCAGCCCTCTTATCTTGAAGGCGTTTGAAATCCCTGGCTCTGGAACACTGCCTATGTAGGATGTTCTCCAACAGAACTAATCTGCCAGAGCAAGGGCGGAGGGATTGTGGATTAGAAGGGCAGAGGCAGAAAAACCTGTCACAAATTCATCCTTATACTTCAAGGTCCAGTTTACATTTTTCCTCCTCCATTTGGATGTTGTCTTTTTAATAGCATTTATTATTTTTGCCAAATTTGTCTATGTTTATGTCCCTATGTCCATCATCATTATTGAAGTAAAAGATGGTTTGGAAGGAAAATATGTTTTATTAACACTTTTATGCCTAGAACAATTCTTGAGACCTGAAACTATGACCAGTATCACTTGTAAATTGAATGGGTGATGAATATCAATAGAATAGGTGGTCATCCTGCCCAGGCTAGGATGCAAGGAAGGGAATTCCTGAAATAGAAAACAGGCAAATGTCTATTCCTGGACAACTTAACTCTAGACCAAAATTTAATGAACTCCTACATTTCCCAAGTGCTTATGTGCATTTTATCTCTATTTTGTAAAGGCTTAGAAAGATCAACTGACTTAAACTGGTTTTAATTCTGGTAGCTCTTGAGCCCATGTTCCTTTCATTTTGCACTGAGTTACTACTCACAATTGGCTAGGCTTCTCCTAGAATAACCGACTGAACACAGAAAAGCTTACATTTCATTCACGGTAAATCCACTGTTATGGCAGCTACTAGCTCCGTGACTGCTACGTTCTATGTGATGACTCACAGGTGCAGGCAGCTTCCATCTTGCATGACCAACCACCATCTTGGCGCACAGCCTTCTATCAAAGCCCAAAGTGAAGAAAAAGAAAGGAGAATGGTAAGGAACTTCTTCCTGCCTTAACCCACTTTGATGCAGGTCATTCCCACTTGCATTGCATTAGCCAGAACAAGCCATAGAACTCTGCCTGATCACTAAGATCTGATTGTATTGTTTATTTGGGGTGGCCAGATGGGGAAAAAAAAAAACCAATGATATTGGGTGAACTCATGTTGCCTTGGGCCTCCCTTGTTAAATACTAAAATAAAAGATATGACTTTATGGGAATAAGGCATTTAAAGAGTCAGGAGGCTAAGCAGTGAATTCAAAACTTAAAACTTTATTGAGTATCTACTATGTTCCACACTCTGTTTTACATGCTGGAGGTTTGGTGGTGAATAAAACACAGAAGTTTGCTGCAGTGGTGGAATTTGTATTCCAAAATGAGAGGTGAATACACACACATACACAAGCTATGATGGAATGATTTTTAAAATTTAAGAAATATAGCTAAACGCTTGCAGAAAATTACAGTATTATGTGACAGAGAATTTCTTGGTAGCTAAATCAGATTAGGTGGTCTGAAGGAGGAGGTGATACCTAAACAGAAATCTGAATGGTATGAAGGAAAAACTGTCAGGAGGAGAAACATTTTAAACAGAGAAAAGCTAGCTCCAAATCTTCGCTGCAGAAATAAGCTTGGGTGGCAACAGGATAGAAAGTGGGTCATTGACTCACTTCCCAAAGTAATGGAAATAAAAGCAAAAGTAAACAAATGGGACCTAATTAAACTTAAAAGCTTTTGCACAATGAAGGAAACTATAAGCAAGGTGAAAAGACAGCCTTCAGAATGAGAGAAAAATAATAGCAAGGGAAGCAACTGACAAAAAATTAATCTCAAAAATATGCAAGCAGCTCATGCAGCTCAAAACCAGAAAAATAAATGACCCCATCAAAAAATGGGCCAAAGAGCTAAACAGACATTTCTCCAAGGAAGATATACAGATGGTTAACAAACACATGAAAATTCATCCAACATCCCTCATTGTTAGAGAAATGCAAATCAAAACCACAATGAGGTACCATCTCACGCTGGTCAGAATGGCTGCTATCAAAAAATCTACAAATAATAAATGCTAGAGATGGTGTGGGGAAAAGGGAACCCTCTCACACTGTGGGTGGTTATGCAAGCTAGTATAGCCACTATTGAGAACAGTGTGGAGATTCCTTAAAAACCCGGAAATAGAACTGCCATACGACCCAGCAATCCCATTGCTGGGCATACACACCAAGGAAAACAGAATTGAAAGGAACACGTGTACCCCAGTGTTCATCGCAGTACTGTTTACAATAGCTAGGACATGGAAACAACCTAGATGTCCATTGACAGACGAATGGATAAGAAAGCTGTGGTACATATACACAATGGAATATTACTCAGCTATTAAAAAGAACACATTTGAATCAGTTCTAATGAGGTGAATGAAACTGGAGCTTATTATACATAGTGAAGTAAGTCAGAAAGAAAGACACCAATACATATATTGATGCATATATGAAATTTAGAAAGACAGTAACAATGATCCTATGTGCAAGACGGCAAAAGAGACACAGATATAAAGAACAGTCTTTTGAACTCTGTGGAAGAAGGAGAGAGAGGGATGATTTGAGAGAATAGCATTGAAACATGTATATTACCATATGTGAGACAGATGACCAGTCCAAGTTCAGGGCATGAAACAGGGCACTCAAAGCTGGTACATTGGGAGAACCTAGAGGGATGGATGGTGGGGAGGGAGGTTGGAGGGGGCGTTCGGGGTTGGGGACACATGTACACCCACGGCTGATCCATGTCAATGTATGGCAAAAAACACCACAATATTGCAAAGCAATTAGCCTCCAATGACAATAAATAAATAAAATTAAAAAAATAAAGTGAGTCATTGAGAATGTGGCAGGGTAAGAAAGGAGAACCATATTATTAGGTATTGTAGAAGTTAGGAGTGATCAGCTTAGGCAGATGTTTTAAGGCAGGATGAAGAGTTTTGGGTATGATGGGGTGCCACTGGGGAGAGTAGTAAACAGCAGAGTGGCATGATCTGATTTATGTAGATGACTGGCACAGTGCAGTCTTCCAAACCTTGTACGTTTCCTGAACCCCCAACACAGAAGCTACAATGACAGACATCTGTGTAAGAGCCAAAGGGAATATCCGAGTTGAAAGGTGCTAAGCTCCATTTGCTTTCTATGGGACTGTCAGAGAAATACATTGTTACTGAAAAATGCCAAGGTTGGCAAAAATTCTCGACTTGTCTAAAAACCTACAGGAACACTGCAGGTGTGTGAAATGCAAACCTAGTGTTAGCAAATTCAAGTAAATCAAGCTGTCATTTAAACTGTTGGCATGCATCTTGGCCATCCATCTGACTTATGAAGGGTCTCAGAGGGTTCCCATGTGAATGAGAGATTTACTCAAGGTAAGTCAAGATCACAGTGATGTGTACTCTACGGCCCAGCCTTGAAATGAGATAGAGAGAGGAAAGACAAGTAGGAGGCATTGTAGGGGGATGTTTTCATAATGCTCGGAAGTGGCAAAGTCAGCCAACAGAGGCAGATGGAAAATTCTCCACTTGGGCTGTTAGAACTGCTTCGTGCGAAAAAACTACTGCTGCAGATGATTTCTTATGTAGATATATGCAGTGATGTAAGAAGCAAGATGGTTTTAGGGCACTTATTCCAAACCTTATTTCCTGGGGCCCTAATGTTTAAAGAAAGCGCCTTAGGAGCTGCTGTACTTATAAAAAATAAGGGAAAAAAGTGATATTCTAATACATGAGGGCCCTCCGCTCTATTTCATCCAACACTATTCTTCATGTGCCATATATTAATATTATTGGGGTTCCACAGGAAATTCTATTGCCAAGAAATATTCCCACTACTAAACAGTATGTTTTGAATGCACAAAAAGGAAATTTACAGATGTAAGTTTGACACCAAATAAACCACATATATGTGATATTTTATGCAAGTTTATTCAATCCTTGTAAAATTTAGACAGCTACTATCAACCCCAATCAACAGTTATTCAAGGTCATATAGTCAGTAGAGGTCGAGATGGGATTTCAAAGTGAATCTCTGACCCCCAAAGACTATCCATCCTTTTTATTTTTCATTTTTCTGTCATGTCATGCATAATGACCTCATATACTTCACTGATTTTGTGAGGTCAGTAGATACCACCTTCTTTGAACCACTGTTTTATCATCTATTGAAGAGAAATATAAGCAGAACTTAATGAAATCAATCTCATTGTTTTGGGGGTCAAGTTGTATGATATGTTCAGGAGTGGAAACAACCATAAGTCAAGTGTTATGCTGGACATTTTTACATTCATTGACTCACATAATCAGCACTGAAAACTTGTGATGTGACTGATGACTGATGCTCAGCTGTGAAGATAAGAAAATTGAATATAGAAGATAGATTTAATCATTTGAGCCCAAATAGGAACACATGTAGCTCATTCATGTGAGAAAACCTTTACTCACTCACCATATATTTAAAATGTTTAGCATCATAAATCAAATTTAACAAACATATATGTTGTTGTTGTTTAGCTGCTCAGTCGTATCTGACTCTTGTGATCCCATGGATTGTAGCCTGCCAGGCTCCTCTGTCCATGGGATTCTCCAGGCAAGAATACTGGAGTGGATTGTCATTTCCTTTTCCAGGTGATCTTCTCACCCAGGGATCAAACCAACGTCTCATGAATTTCAGGCAGATTCTTAACCTACTGAATTACTAGAGAAGCCATAAAAACACACATGTTATGTCCTTCTGTATTGACAACTATACCTTCATAAACACATGTGTATTGTTTTTATATAATTGGAAGTCAGTAAAAGTTCAAAAATATTTATATAATTGGAAGTCAGCAAAAGTCCAAAAATATCAAAAGAAGAGAAAATTTAATTACTAATTTTTATGTCTGGGTGTTGTATTTGATGGAATGATAATGTTTGGATGATTTGATTAAATGGATCAAAATAATTAACAAAATTTTATATTTTCATTCCATAATTTATTTAATCACCTTTAGTCTAGTAATGTCATCATGCTTCCCCCCCCCACCCCCGCTGGATTTTATTTTATTTTATTTTATTTTTTGTTTTCTGGGCCTAATATTGTCTTTTTTTTAAATTTTTTATTTTTACTTTATTTTACTTTACAATACTGTGTTGGTTTCGCCATACATTGACATGAATCCACCACGGGTGTACATGCGATCCCAAACATGAACCCCCCTCCCAGCTCCCTCCCCACAACATCCCTCTGGGTCATCCCCATGCACCAGCCCCAAGCATGCTGTATCCTGCATCAGATATAGATTGGTGATTTGATTCTTACATGATAGTATACATGTTTCACTGCCATTCTGCCAAATCATCCCACCCTCTCCCTCTCCCTCTGAGTCCTAAAGTCTGCTATACACATCTGTGTCTTTTTGCTGTCTTGCATACAGGGTCATCATTGCCATCTTTCTAAATTCCATATATATGTGTTAGTATACTGTCTTGGTGTTTTTCTTTCCTGGCTTACTTCACTCTGCATAATAGGCTCCAGTTTCATCCATCTCATCAGAACTGATTCAAATGAATTCTTTTTAACGGCTGAGTAATACTCCATTGTGTATATGTACCACAGCTTTCTTATCCATTCATCTACTGATGCACATCTAGGTTGTTTCCATGTCCTGGCTATTATAAACAGTGCTGCGATGAACATTGGGGTACATGTGTCTCTTTCAATTCTGGTTTCCTTGGTATGTATGCCCAGCAGTGGGATTGCTGGGTCATATGGCAGTTCTATTTGCAATTTTTAAGGAATCTCCACACTGTTTTCCATAGTGGTTGCACTAGTTTGCATTCCCACCAACAGTGTAGGAGGGTTCCCTTTTCTCCACACTCTCTCCAGCATTTATTGCTTACAGATTTTTGGATCGCAGACATTCTGACTGGTGTGAAGTGGTACCTCATTGTGGTTTTGATTTGCATTTCTCTAATAATGAGTGATGTTGAGCATCTTTTCATGTGTTTGTTAGCCATCCATATGTCTTCTCTGGAGAAATGTCTATTTAGTTCTTTGGCCCATTTTTGATTGGGTCATTTATTTTTCTGCACCACAAAGGAAAATATAAGCAAGGTGAAAAGACAGCCTTCTGAATGGGAGAAAATAATAGCAAATGAAACAACTGACAAACAACTAATGTCATCATGCTTTATATCAAGATTTTTACATATTGTTTGATTTTGATAGTAATTTTTATTTTACTAAAAATATAATGTAAGTTTATTCAAAGGCTAGTAAATGGTAATAACATTTTATCTGAAATATAAATTTCAACATATGCAAAACATAAACATTAAATTATCTTGTATGTATTATCAAATATTGTTTTTTGTTTTTATATATTCAAACTGACCAACAAAACTAAAAAAATATATGCATATATAATGAATATTATTCTTATATCAAGAATTTCTAATAAAGTTAGTATATTTTTCTTCTCAGCTATTAACTAATTTTTGTTCCCTTCTTCAGTTCAGTTCAGTTCAGTCACTAAGTTGTGTCCAACTCTTTGCGACCCCATGAATCGCAGTACGCCAGGCCTCCCTGTCAATCACCAACTCCCGGAGTTCACTCAGACTCGCATCCATCGAGTCAGTGATGATATCCAGCCATTTCGTCCTCTGTCGTCCCCTTCCCCTCCTGTCCCCAACCCCCTCAGCATCAGAGTCTTTTCCAATGAGTCAACTCTTCGCATGAGGTGGCCCAAGTACTGGATTTTCAGCTTCAGCATCAGTCCTTCCAATGAACACCCAGGGCTGATCTCCTTCAGAATGGACTGGTTGGATCTCCTTGCAGTCCAAGGGAGTCTCAAGAGTCTTCTCCAACACCACAGTTCAAAAGCATCAATTCTTCGGCTCTCAGCTTCTTACTGAGATATAATTGACAAATAGCATTGTCAGTTTAAGGTGTACATAAAAATATTTTATCTTCCATGCATAATTAAATTATCATAATATGTTTATTGAATATCCATTTTCTCATATAGACGCAGAATTAAAGAAATAGAAAAAATAGATTTGGGATGAGAAATCTTAGTGACTTACTCTCTTAACAGCTTTCATATATAATGCATAGCAGTGTTCATCTGTTTATCATGTTGTACATTACATCCATCATATAGTGAAGTTGCTCAGTCGTGTCCAACTCTTTGCGAACTCCTGGACTGTAGCCTGCCAGGCTCCTCCGTCCATAGGATTTTCCAGGCAAGAATACTGGAGTGGGTTGCCATTTCTGTCTCCATATTACATCCATAGTACTTACTTATCTGATAGCTAGCAGTTTTAACTTTTGGCTAACTTCACGCAGTTCCCCATCTACCCAGCCCCTTCCTCTGGAAATCACAGATCTGATCACTTTTTTTCTAAGAATTTGGTTTTGAAGTGTAATTGACTTCAATTCAGAGATGTTTGATATTTCTATACATCTCGAAATGGTCACCATGATAGGCCTACTTGTCATCTATCACTATACAAGATATTGCATAATCACTGAATACATTTCCTACACTGTACATTTCATAATTATGATGCATTTCTTTTGTAGCCAAAAGTGTCTGCCTCGTCTCCCTCATCTTTTTCTCTCCTCCCACAGCCTCTTCTCTTCCGTCAACCACCTGCTTCTCTGGATTTATGACTGCTTGTGTTTAGTGGTTTGTTCATTATCTTCATTTTTAGATTCCACATGTAAGTGAAATTAGACAGTATTTTTCTCTGTCTGACTTACTTCACTTAGCACACTAACCTCTATTTCCACCCATACTATGACAAATGACTAGACTTAATCCCTTTTAAATATGCATATACACACCTTATCTCACATCTTCTTAATCCCCATGGACAGAGGAGCCTGGAGGGCTACAGTCCATGGGATTGCAAAGAGTTGGACAAGACTGTACGACTAAGCACATGATGACTTTTAATAGTAACCTTATTTTCATGTGCCTCTTGGCCATCAGTATGTCCTCTTTGTAAAAACACTTATTCAGGTCCTCTGCCCATTTTAAAAAAAAAGGTTGTTTGTTTTATTTTTAAAGTCTAATGGTATCGATTATTTGTATTGTTTGGTTATTAACATATTGCTGGATATAGCATTTGCAAATATCTTCTCTCATTCAGTGGACAGCCTGATTTTTTTTTTTTTGATGAGTTTCCTTCACTGTACAAAAGCTTCTCAGTTTGGTACAGTCTCATATGCTTATTTTCACTTTTGTTTCTGTTTCCTGAACTAATGTTCAAAAAAGTCCTCTTAAGATCAGTGTCAAAGAGCATAACACCTATGCTTCCTTCTAGAAATTTTATGATTTCAGGTCTTACATTTAAATCTTTATTCCATTTTGAGTTTATTTGTGTGTATGATGTGAGAAAGTAGTTCAGCTTGATTCTTTGGCCTGTTGCTGTCTAGTTTTCCTATCACCATTTACTGAAGAGGCTGTTTTTTTTCCCTTATTTTATGTTTTATATATATGAGTGAGCATCTAACTCAAGAGCTAGTAATTTTTTTTCTATAACGTATCAAATAGTAAATATTAGGTGACCAAATGTTCTCAAACTCTGTTATGGTGGGCCTCCTGCTTGAATGCACTTTCACTCATTTGTATTTGGTTTCACTTTTTATATTGGGAACAAGAAAAACTTCTGACTTTGGTGCATACTTGTTTATCTCAGGACAAGAATAATAACATCAAAATCACCATGAAGGATGAGTTCAGTAACAATGAGTGATCCTGAAGAACTCAAGATCAGACTTGCCTGTGACAATTCATGTAATTAGAGAAAGATCAATCTCTAACCCTCCACTGAAAATTTATAACCAACAGAATTCTCAGGAGCCCATTCTGGGAAAGATGGGGTACAATGGAGATGAAAGACTAGGGTCCAATCACCCAGTTGATATTTATTAACCATACAGACCCTTTGTTTACTTACCTGATGACCCTGAGGGATGGGATAGGGAGGGAGGAGGGAGGTGGGTTCAAGATGTGGAACACATGTACACCCACGGCTGATTCATGTCAATGTAAGGCAAAAACCACTACAATATTGTAAAGCAATTAGCCTCCAATTAAAATAAATAAATTAACTTTTAAAAAAGAATGGGATCATAAGAACAATTCTAACATTTGCAGTTAAGTTGCTCAGTCATGTCCAACTCTTTGCGACCCCATGGACTGCAGCATGCCAGGCTTCCCTGTCCATCACCAACTCCCAGAGCTTGCTCAAACTCATGTCCATCAACTCGGTGAAGCCATCCAACCATCTCATCCTCTGTTGTCCTTCTTCTTCTCCTGCCTTCAGTCTTTCCCAGCATCAAGTTCTTTTCCAATGGGTCAGTTCTTCACATCAGGTGGCCAAAGTATTGGAGTTTCAGCTTCAGCATCAGTCCTTCCAATGACTATTCATGACTGATTTCTTTTAGTATTGGCTAGTTTAATATTGTAGTAAGTACAAAATGAGCCAAGGTTTGTGAAATACATTGTTAGAAAAGTATAGGTGTGACATATACTTTTTGAGGTGATATCTCATTATGTGTGTTTCTTTTTGTTGCAGTATGGTTGATTGGTAGTGTTGTGCTGATTTCAGGTGTATACCAAAGTGATTCTTATATATATGTATATATACACATATATATACACACACACACTATATGTAAAAATAATATTTCAGATTTTTCCTTAGGTTATTCCTATATATATATATATATATATATATATATATATATACACACATTAAGTGTGTATAAATTAATCCCAAACTTCTAATTTATCCTTTATCTCCTTGCCCTTTTGGTAACCATAAGGTTGTTTTGTTTGTCTGTGGGCCTATTTCTGTTTTGTAAATAAGCCAATTGTGTCAGGTTTTTTTTTTTTTAATTCCACATATGAGTGATACCATATTATATTTGCCTTTGTCTAACTTATTTCATTTAGTATGGTAATCTCTGGATCCTTCCATGTTGCTGTGGATTGCTTTATTTCATCCTTTCTATTTGGAAAACTTAGCAGTGGCCACAGGACTGGAAAAGGTCAGTTTTCATTCCAGTCCCAAAGAAAGGCAATGCCAGAGAATGCTCAAACTACCGAACAATTGCACTCACCTCACATGCTAGTAAAGTCATGCTCAAAATTCTCCAAGCCAGGCTTCAATAATATGTGAACCGTGAACATCCTGATGTTCAAGCTAACAGACTGGTTCCAAATAGGAAAAGGAGTACGTCAAGACTGTATATTGTCACCCTGCTTATTTAACTTCTATGCAGAGTACATCATGAGAAACGCTGGACTGGAAGAAACACAAGCTGGAATCAAGATTGCTGGGAGAAATATCAATAACCTCAGATGCGCAGATGACACCACCCTTATGGCAGAAAGTGAAGAGGAACTAAAAAGCCTCTTGATGAAAGTGAAAGAGGAGAGTGAAAAAGTTGGCTTAAAGTTCAACATTCAGAAAACGAAGATCATGGCATCTGGTCCCATCACTTCATGGGAAATAGATGGGGAAACAGTGGAAACAGTGTCAGACTTTATTTTGGGGGGCTCCAAAATCACTGCACATGGTGACTGCAGCCATGAAATTAAAAGACACTTACTCCTTGGAAGAAAAGTTATGACCAACCTAGATAGCATATTCAAAAGCAGAGATATTACTTTGCCAACTAAGGTCCGTCTAGTCAAAGCTATGGTTTTTCCTATGGTCATGTATGGATGTGAGAGTTGGACTGTGAAGAAGGCTGAGGGCTGAAGAATGGATGCTTTTGAACTGTGGTGTTGGAGAAGACTCTTGAGAGTCCCTTGGACCACAAGGAGACTGAAGGAGATCAGTCCTGGGATTTCTTTGGAAGGAATGATGCTAAAGCTGAAGCTCCTGTACTCTGACCACCTCATGCGAAGAGTTGACTCATTGGAAAAGACTTTGATGGTGGGAGGGATTTCGGGCAGGAGGAGAAGGGGACAACAGAGGATGAGATGGCTGGATGGCATCACGGACTTGATGGACGTGAGTCTGAGTGAACTCCAGGAGTTGGTGATGGATGGGGAGGCCCGGCGTGCTGCAATTCATGGGGTCACAAAGAGTCAGACACGACTGAGTGACTGAACTGAACTGAACTGAACTGAACATTCTTTACCCATTCATCTCTCAGTGGACATTTAGGCAATATTTTCACCCTTATATCATGTTTCAGCAGGCCAGGAATTGTATCTTTAGTCATTTTCTAAACATGTGCATATTTCTCTCAGCCCTTTCTCACACTGAGAATCAAAAAGGCAGTGGTTCTGAAAAAGATACATGTATACAACACATCCAGGATGTTTGTGATTATAGAATCCAACCTATCTTATTCAAGGATTCAGCAACAGACTTCGATTTTTTTTAAGTGCAATTATTTTTCTGTTTTTTTTTTTTTTAATGTAGCCTTTTGAGACATTTTGGCATTAGTTTGCAACACATTCGTACACTAGAAGTTAATGTACGTTAAGTCAGTTCCAGGTTTGGAACCAATCCTTGTTACTGTGAAGGTAATATATGGTGCTTGTCATCAGAAATGTGTGTGCAGGTGCAATGTATGCCGACAATGTGCAATTGGAATTAACATTAATCACAGGTTTGAATTTAGCAGATGCTAGATTTTATAATATGTATAATCTAGTATTACTGCAAATGGCAGGTATAAACCTTCTCTTTTTTTCTGAGAGACAAATTAGAAGGTAATTACAGTCACAGGCATGAGGATGTGTGTATGTTTGATTTAACTTTTCTCCTTGCCTCCTTATAGTACATCCATCAGTCAGTATCAGCACCTTAAATGTACACTTCCTTTCCATGTCCAGACTCAAAATATATTTTCCATCCCTAGATTGCCTCAATTTCCAAAATACTGGAAGCTCCTTGATGCCAAAAATTGCTTTGCTCATTTCTTCATTTCTGTGTCTTCAGCAGCTAATTCCTTCTCCTCAAGAAAAAAAAATGCCTTCCTGTAATTGAAATCTCTTAGGGACTTTTCCCATGAATTGATAATGTAGATGCTGTGTGATTTTACAAAGATATTTCTTGACATAATGGCCCAAATAAATAATATCAAAATTTAATAACTGTTTCTGATGATATCAAAGAAGGATGATAAATGGCATATCAAATGGCAGAATCAGTTATCCACACAAAATCAATCTAGTTAACAAATATTTATTGAATACCTACCATAAGAATTTTGAAGAACAAAACAGTGAACAAATAGAAGATCTGTACAATCAATGTAAGAGTTTTAAAATGAGCTAAGATAAGAATTTAAATGTAAAAATTTAAATACAAGCAACCAAACATATGGAACTTTGTATGTGTTAGGAATTACTGGAAGTGTTTTACATTTGCTAATTTAATTTTTAAAACAAACCTATTAGGATTTTACAAAAGTTGAAACCCATGTATAGAGAAGTTAAGTAACTTATTCACATAGAGTATAAGTGATTTAGCTCCAGAGCCCACATTCTGACAGTTTATTTTACTTTTTTAAATTTATTTTTATGGAATATCATTGCTTTACAATGTGGCAATAGTTCCTATTGTACAACAAAATGATCAGCAAATACCTGTAAATATCATCCCCTGCCTTTGGTCACCACAGAGCATTAAGTAGAGTCTCCTGTGCTATATAGTATATTATCATTAGTTATCTGTTTTATGTGTCCTTTGTGCTCAGAAGCTCTTTCATGTCCAACTCTTTGCAGCCCCATGGGCTGTAGCTTGCCAGGCTCCTCTGTCCATGTGATTCTCCAGCTGACAATACTGGAGTAGAATGCCATTTCTTACTCCAGGGGATCTTCCCTGACCCAAGGATCAAACTGGTGTCTCTTGGGTCTCCTACACTGGCAGGCAGAGTCTTTACAACCGCACCACTTGTACATAGTGTCAGTAGTATATATGTGTCAATCCCAGTCCCTCAACTTGAACTCTAAATAGTGTCCCTCATGCTCTTGTTTAGTCACTAAGCTGTGTCTGACTCTTCTGTGACACCGCGGACTGTAGCCTGCCAGTCTTCTCTCCCCATGGGATTTCTCAGGCAATAATACTGGAGGGTATTTTCATTTTCTCCTCCAGAGGATCCAGGGATTGAAACCATGTCTTCTGTATTGTAACTGGGTTCTTTACCACTGAGGTACCATAGAAGCACTCATAGTCTAACTTGTTTCCAAAATAAAAGGTGAATCTTTAGATAAATGACTTGGGTATCTGTTTTTATGATGATTATTTCTCATCACAAAAGTTTTGGTGTGTGATGCCAGCCAGGAGTTCAATGTAATAGTACCTGTCAAGAATGTGAAGTCAGAATATTCTTCTACTTTGCTGATGTAATCCAGAGCCATGTGCTTTGGCAATCAACTGGGTGAAGGACAGGGACAACATGCTCATACAAACTGATAAACATGAATTTTATGCCAAAGCAACAGTCATCACACATTTTTCCTGAGGGTGAACGTAAGGTCAGCAGGTCCAGATTATCTCTCAGGAATTAGCTGTGGGTCAGCTCCAAGACAAGAACAGCTATTTCAATGAAGAATGGCCAAATTAAATATTAAATAAGGTCAGCAGGTTAGTGAACAAACAAGAAATAGTACAAAATACATCAAATACCTTATCTGAAGTCTCAGAATATTATCATCATTTTAAAAAGCAAAAATCTTGTTGAAAAGTATTCTGGAAGAGAACCAGTGAGTTGACCAGTTGTTCAAGTGGTAAGAATTTGGCTGCAACTTGTGAGTTTTATCAGAGAGGAAGATTACCAAATATGCATCCTAAATATCTATAGCAAATCTACTGGATCTCTTCCTCATTTAAGATAAAAAATCATATTATTGGTATAAAGAGTATGCTTTTTTAGCGGTAGAAATGATTTTATCTGCTGTTGATATTCTTTGCAGGAGGAAAAGAAAGTTATTTGATTGTTGTATTTGTGCTAGATACCTATATACATCTAACTCAGCTCCACTTTGTGGGGAAGAAATGGAGGAAGCCTCCTGCTAAACAAACACAGAACTGTGATTTTTTTTTTTCTGGTTTCCAGCATTAAATAAGCTTAAGTGGATAATTTTTGCTACTGCAAAGGTGGAGGCAGTTAAAAGAGAGATTTTCTGAGGTCATTCTGTTTCTTTATCTTCCTATCAGTTCAGTTCAGTTCAGTTCAGTTCAGCTGTTCAGTCGTGTCCGACTCTTTGTGACCCCATGAATGGCAGCACGCCAGGCCTCCCTGTTCATCACCATCTCCCGGAGTTCACTTAGACTCACGTCCATCGAGTCCGTGATGCCATCCAGCCATCTCATCCTTGGTCGTCCCCTTCTCCACCTGCCCCCAATCCCTCCCACCATCAGAGTCTTTTCCAATGAGTCAATTCTTCTCATGAAGTGACCAAAGTACGGGAGTTTCAGCTTTAGCATCATTCCTTCCAAAGAAATCCCAGGGCTGATCTCCTTCAGAATGGACTGGTTGGATCTCCTTGCAGCCCTAGGGACTCTCGAGAGTCTTCTCCAACACCACAGTTCAAAAGCATCCATTCTTCAGCCCTCAGCCTTCTTCACAGTCCAACTCTCACATCCATACATGACTACAGGAAAAAACCATAGCCTTGACTAGACGGACCTTAGTCGGCGAAGTAATGTCTCTGCCTTTGAATATACTATCTAGGTTGGTCATAACTTTTCTTCCAAGGAGTAAGTATCTTTTAAATTCATGGCTGCAGTCACCATCTGCAGTGATTTTGGAGCCCCCCAAAATAAAGTCTGACACTGTTTCCCCATCTATTTCCCATGAAGTGATGGGACCGGATACCATGATCTTCGTTTTCTGAATATTGAGCTTTAAGCCAACTTTTTCACTCTCCTCTTTCACTTTCATCAAGAGGCTTTTAGTTCCTCTTCACTTTCTGCCATAAGGGTGGTGTCATCTGCATATCTGAGGTTATTGGTATTTCTCCCAGCAATCTTGATTCCAGCTTGTGTTTCTTCCAGTCCAGCGTTTCTCATGATGTATTCTGCATAGAAGTTAAATAAGCAGGGTGACAATATACAGCCTTGACGTACTCCTTTTCCTATCTGGAACCAGTCTGTTGTTCCATGTCCAGTTCTAACTATTGCTTCCTGACCTGCATACAGATTTCTCAAGAGACAGGTTAGGTGTTCTGGTATTCCCATCTCTTTCAGAATTTTCCACAGTTTATTGTGATCCACACATTCAAAAGCTTTGGCATCATCAATAAAGCAGAAATAGATGTTTTTCTGAGTGTCAAATAGAGAGAATTCTAGCTTGTCATTTGCTAGTACATTATTGACAACAACTGCTAATGATGCGGTTCATAGCCACTCTCTTACAGTGAAGAACAATAATATTTTCACAGAATTTATGCTAAGATTAGTTCGGAACCACTAGAGAAATATCAATACCATGAGGAAGTGTGGGGCCAGAGTCTGGGAAGGAAGCAAGCATATTTAGCTTTGCTTTTCCAATTGAGTTATTGCTGATTTCTAAAGGAGAGTAAGCAAAGGTTTTGTGAGGTCTCACAAAACTAGAAGAAAAGAAAGTAGAATTCAGGCTTCAACATGGAAGAGAGTCTCAGTAAAATATCAGGTCTGGGTTGAAACTCAGTAGAGCTAGCCTCAAAGGGTAAAATGAGCCAGAAATGCATCAGCCCTCACAGAAATAAAAGCCCAATATGAATGATCTCAGTTTATGACATGATTAATATGATCTAAAGCTGTCTATTCATTTTCCTCTTTTACCTTCAGAAGCTAAAATCTTTCTAGAGAAAGAGAATATCATGCAAAGGTTATCAAAATAACTGGGATTACAGGGTGAATGATGTAACTGAAAACTGATACAGAAAGTAGGCAATAATGAGAACAAAGGATCTATTTTCAGATATCAATTTTAAATGCCAATGATTCAGATACTAAACTAATTAATAGAAATTGAGACAACCGATACAGAATTATAAACAATAAATGAATCTTAGTTTACTAAAGAAAAAAAGTCAAAATACTATAATCAATTTTATTCCTATATATTAGCAATCTTAGACAATGTATTAAAAAACAGGGACATAATTTTGCCAACAAAGCTGTGTATAGTCATAGCTATGGTTTTTCCAGTAGTCATATATGGATGTGAGTTGGACCATAAAGAAGATTGAATACTGAAGAATTGATGCTTTTGAACTGTGGTGTTGGAGAAAACTACTAACAGTCCCTCAGACAGCAAAGAGATCAAATCCATCAATCCTAAAGGAAATCAACCCTGAATATTCATTGAAAGGACTGATTCTGAAGCTGAAGATCCAATACTTTGGCCGCCTGATTCGAAGAGCAGACTCATTGGAAAAAGTCCTGATACTGGGAAAGTTTTAAAGGTGAAAAGAGAGGAAGGGGGTGGCAGAGGATGTGATGGTAAGATAGTATCACTGACTCAGTGGACATGATTTTGAGCCAACTCTGGGAGATGGTGAAGGACAGGGAAGCCTGGTGTGCTGCAGTCCATGGGAATACAAAGAGTCGAGTTGGGAGAGACTTAGTGACTGCTGAACAAATACTAGAAATAAACACTTAGAAAACAAAATTTAAATAACAACGGTGACGAAAAGGAAGAGGCACAAAGTAAGCTTAGAAAATTGGTGAAAAAAGGAAGTTTTGATTTTTAAAATACACTGTAAGAAGACTATAAAAAAAAAAAAAAGCCTCAGAGAGGAGAAATTACTTTCCAGAAAAAGTTACTGGCACAGTTCTTAATTGCAGATTATATAAAGATTTCCATCAATGACTTGTAAAGGGAAAACAAGATGGACACAAGAGACAAGATGGACATAATATTTGATCAGGCTCTTCACCAAAGAAAGTATCTAACTAAGACACTTGAAAAATATTCAACTTCATTAACCATGCAAGTTAAAACCAAAAAGCGATAATGAAATTCAATATCACCTCACAATACCTGAATTGCCAAATTTAAAATTTGATTAGTAAATACTGGCAAAGATATGGATGAAGTAGAATTCTTAAACTTTGCAAGAGGATATAGATATGAGTATTTTTGAAAACTGTCTGGCAGAATTTCCTAAAGCTAAACCTATATATTAGCATATAGTACAATATATACTGTACAATACAGTAATGGCATTGTGAGATATATATCCAGGAGGTGTGTTAATACATGTGTGCCAAAAAATAGAACATGGTCTATAATATTCATAACAACCAAATTCTGGAAACAGCCTAGGATCCCATCAACAGTTGAATGGATAAGCAAATTCATGATTATTCATAGAATAGGATACTGAACATCACTGAAGATAAATTAATTACAAATAAACACAACTCCATGAATTAATCCCATAAACATAATTTGGACTAAAAGAAGCTGAAATTTATATTGCACTGTATGATTCTAATTATAGAAATTTAGAAATGGAAGAAGCCATCTATGTAGCGAAAAATCAGAATCATAGTTACATTTGGGAAGGGGACGGAGTTAGTAATTGGGAGTGAGCCAAAGGAATTTTCCAGAGGTGCTAATAACACACTATTTTTTGACTTGTGTAATGTTTTATGCATGTGTTCCTTTCTTGATAATTTATGGAATTGTTATGTCTCTGATTTGTGAATGTTTCTCAAAGTATGCTGTTCTCAAAAAAAAAATTCAAAAGGTTTAAAAAGTTTTAATATTCAAATTACCACAAAAAGAAAGCCACTCATTACATATTCCTGTTTCATCATTTGCCATTATTTTCTAGACTACCTGAAAACTTACTCTGCCAACCCTCACTTTCAAGGTGGTATTACGATTCTTGGTGGTATTACATGTATTATGGTTCAAGGTGGTAGTATGTGCATTATGGCTCATGAAAACATCAGTAAACTTGGGATTTATATTAAATTCACACAGCTTAACCCCAATCAAATCTTGTCCATGGAATCTTCAGTTAAGGAAGAATTATTAAATTAGGAGTATTATCTTGGCTTTCAGTGATTTTGTTACGTGATGGCAAAGGATGTGATGATATTAAACACTGGAATAGCAGCATTCTAAATCTACTTCAATGGACATGAATTTGAGCAGACTTCAAGAGATAATGAACAGGGGAACCTGGTGTGCTGCAGTCAATGGGGTCACAAAGAGTTCAAAACAACTCGACAACTGAACAACAACAACAACTTGGTCCTCAAGAATACTGTTGACTACACATATGTATTAATTTTAATTGAACAGCTAGCGAGTAAGAAGTTTGATCTAGAATGTGAGAGATGTAGCAAGTTACTTTTTGGCTGGTATAGAAAGACCATAAGCTGGGGAGCACAGCTATGACTGTGTTTGAACACATGGAGATGAAATATATTGCAAAGATGAGCAGTCATCTTATGGAGGACACTTAGTGCTCTGTAAGATGACACATATCTTCATGATTTGTAAAATATAAAGTGTTACACAGGAAGGTGTCATTGAACCTCTTTCTGCCAATGTACAACACTCTGCAAAACTCAGGGCATTTGACTTTGATTTAAAAATCTTCTTTCAGTATCCATATCATGGAGGCCATGCTGTGTTTCCTGGAATCTCACCCTTTAGGACAGTGGCACTTATTCCCCACCTATTGGGAATGTAGCTGCTAACAGATCGTAGCTGAGTCGGTCCTGGAAATTATCCATTGCACAAGGAAACTGCTTTGCTTATGCCTAGATTCCTCCCCATGATGTAGCCTGTCCTCAATAATGGGTGTCAAAATATATTACACCAGACAAATTGAATAGGCTTTGGCTTCCCTGGTGGCTCACATGGTAAAGATTT
Source organism: Ovis aries (assembly GCF_016772045.2). Classification (NCBI taxonomy): domain Eukaryota; kingdom Metazoa; phylum Chordata; class Mammalia; order Artiodactyla; family Bovidae; genus Ovis; species Ovis aries. The sequence goes on from NC_056059.1 coordinate 108,035,336, forward strand.
GGCTTGCAAGTGGGAGACCAGGGTTCAGTTCCTGGATTGGGAAGATCCCCTAGAGAAGGGAATGGCAACCCGGTTCAGTATTCTTGCCTGGAGAATCCCATGGACAGAGGAGTCCGGCAGGCTACAGTCCATAGGGTCACAAAGAGTCAGATACGAGTGAGTGACTGACACTTATTCAAGACTGTGTTCAACATTTTATTCACTACTATAGTATAAAAGACTCTATTGAAAACTATTGCAATAGGGGAGAGAAATTAAAGTCAGTCCCCCTGAAACAAACAATAGGAGATTGTTTAATCTCTGGATCAGTTCAGTTCAGTTCAGTCGCTCAGTCGTGTCCGACTCTTTGCGACCCCATGAATCGCAGCATGCCAGGCCTCCCTGTCCATCACCAACTCCCAGAGTTCACTCAGACTCACGTCCATTGAGTCAGTGATGCTGATATGATGCAAAAGCACCGGAGAATGTTAGGCTGGTCACTGTGTTTGGGCCATCTGTGTTTACTGACTGTCCCTCACCAGAGATAGGTTCCTATCCTCTCACAGAGTCTGGAAGAGAGGGGTGCTGCATTTCTTAATGATTATGTTTTAAAGGGATGGATCCCAGATCCCTGCGGAAGACTTTCCTAGGCTGCAAAACTGGAACTGCTAGCTTCAGAGGCCCTGTGGAATCAGCCAAGCTCTCTGGTAAACTTCCTCTGCCCAATTCCTTTCTCTGCCCAATTCTGCTTCCTAATCCCTCCCTACCTGACAGGTGTAGATCCTGGGAGGACTCAGTAACAGACCTCCTTCAGGAAAATGCCCTCACAGTTGGCTTCTCAGAGGACCTGCCCGAGCACAAGCCATCTCTATTTTCACTAGAAAAATACTACATTTTTTAAAGCTATGTGTTTAATAACTTCTCCAAAAAAAAAGCCCTCCCCTTTTTCTCTACTCCCGCCTCAGAGGAACTTGAAAGTCACTTGACTCTTCAGTATTTTCATGGCTCCCCTGAATGATGAACATTATTTATTGGTTTGTTTTTCTTTCTTCCCCACTGGCATGAAGTCTTTCAGGAAGTAAAGGAGTCATGTTTGACTTATCTTTACATTTTGGTAATTTGTTGTTGTTCAGTCTCCCAGTCGTGTCTGACTCTTTGCGATTTGTGATGCCATGAACTGCAGCACGCCAGGCCTCTCTGTCCTTCACCGTCTCCCAAAGTTTGCCCAAGCTCACATGCATTGCATCAGTGATGCCATCCAGCCATCTCGTCATCTGACACTCCCTTCTCCTTCTGCCTTCAATCTTTCCCAGCATGAGGGACCTTCCCAATGAGTCGCCTGTTCAGATCAGGTGACCAAAATACCAGAACTTCAGCTTTAGCATCAGTCCTTCCAATGAGTACTCAGGGTTGATTTCCCTGAAGATTGACTGGTGAGATCTTGCTGTCCAAGGGACTTTCAGAAGTCTTTTCCAGTACCACACTTTGAAGGCATCAGGTTTTAGCATTTTGCCTTCTTCATGGTCCAGCTCTCACAACCATATGTGACTGCTCGGAAGACCATTGTAATTCTAGTAATTACAATACCTGAATTAGGAATATTGCAAACATTAAATAACTCAGAATCATAATTCTATTGAGCAATAATTCTACTTACCAACATCATCATGCAGCTAGCTAAATCATTTTGTTTAATTTTTGATTGAAATGTGTGTGTATCAATAAGGATTTTCATTGAATATCCAACAAGGATCACATCATTTATGTATATTAGTTCATGTTTTAAGTTAGGCAGTGGGATAACTGCCTTAAAAAAAAAAGCTTATTTTTAAAAGATTCTATTCTACTTATTTTTTTTTCTATTTTTTTAAAAATCTTACAACCCTAAATTAGATTGTTTTACCACTCCTAAGTGAAAGTGAAGATGTTAGTCGTTCAGTCGTGTCTGACTCTTTGTGACCCCATGGACTTTAGCCGAAGAGGCTCCTCCATCTAAGGGAGTGTTTACACTCTTAATACTCTTCAAATTAAATATCAAAGTTATTTTGTGCATTAAATATTCAACTTAATTCATGGGTAACTGTCAAAGAGTGAGGGCGGTAGGAATTTTCAGAGATACTCAAGTTGCAAATATAGAATTTGAATTTTTAGTATCATTCTTTCAACTTCTCGAATTTAACTAAACATTCAAATTATTTTGAAGTAACCATGATGAAGGTAAAATGGAAGAAAAGAATTTTACAGAAAGTACTTAACAAATTTTACAGAAAGTACTTAACAAAGAAGGCTTAACTGCAATAAAATCTAAAAACCTAGCTTATACATTAGAAAGGTAACAGGAGTAAATTATATTGATGAATGAAACATCTAAAAAGATTTTGTGGCATGGAGAACAGAGGTACTGATAATGCTGATGTTATTCTAAACTAGACTAAACTGAACAAACTTGAAAAAAATGTATTTACTTCCTTGAGGGTAGTCCTGCCAAATAGAATGAGTTCACTCAAAACAAATTCACAAATTGGTAAGTTTCAAAATTTAAAACAAATATTAGAAAACATAACTTTAAAAGAATTACATGTGAAATAATACATTGCCATAAAAATTAGACTGTTTAGAACTAAGAAGCAGTGAACACACCACCTATGTAATTTGTGGGATGCAATAAAAATATTACTTAGTTGGAAATTTGTAGTCCTAAAGCAAATTCTAGAAAAGAGAAAATGTTGAAAATTAATGATTTAAGAAATCCACTTGAAATATTAATAGCATAACAATTGAAAAAAGATGGATATTTTAAGGAAAGAAATAATATATATGAGCAAAATTTAGTGGACAAAATGCTTAAATAATAAGAAAGAATTAACAAGACATTATAATAAACTTATTCCATAGCAGGCTTAATAATCCAAAATGAAAAGTCATCAATAATACACATAAACACAAAGTTGAGATACTACAAAATATTTATTAAATTATGAATAACTGTATGGTGGTTTGGAGAATTTAGATCCAAAGGACCTAGAAAAGCATCTCATCAAACTTAACTCAAAATAAGAAAACTCAAACATACCAGACTGATATACATTATAAGCTAATATCAGTAAATAAAGTTATTCATCAAAATCAATCAAATTGAAACCAAGTTTAAAAATACATGTACTTTAACACAGATAAATATTGCAGAAATTTTCATGTCAAAATCATGAAACAGATCTATGGAATAAAGTGATAAGCCCAACAACAGACCAAGGCAGAATAAATAATAAATAAAAACAAATGGAATCACATCTATGAGAGGAGCTAGAAAATGACAGAAATGACAAAATGAATTATCCAGGAAACATACACCATTACATAAATGGCACTAGAAAAACAGATTCTCCCTAAGGAAAAAAATTGTAATTAGATCTCTCATTATTCTATACACGAGTTAATCTCAGCTTGATTAAAAACATAAATGTGAAAAGAAAACTATAAACAATTTAGCATAAAACATATTTTTAACCTATGCGTAGGGAATAATTTCTTAACAGAACATGAAAAGCAAAATGCATAACCAGTATTAATACATTAAATACACTGCTATGGTTTTCCAGTAGTCATGTATGGATGTGGGAGCTGGACCATGAAGAAAGGTGAGTGCCAAGAATTGCTGCTCTTAAACTGTGGTGTTGGAAAAGACTCTTGAGAATACCTTGGATTGCAAGGAAATCAAATCAGCCAATCCTAAAGGAAATCAGTCGTGAATATTCATTGAAAGGACTGATTCATCGAAAGGACTGATGAAGCTGAAGTTCCAATACTCTGGCCACCTGATGTGAAGGGCTGAATAATTAGAAAGGACTTTGATGCTCGGAAAAATTGAAGGCAGGAGGAGAAGGGGGCAACAGAGAATGAGATAGTTGAACAGCATAAGAAACTCAATGGACATGAGTTTAAGCAAGCTCCAGGAACTGGTTACGGACAGGGAAGCCTGGTGTGCTGCAGTCCGTGGGGTTGCAAAGAGTTGGACAGACTGGGTGACTGAACTGAACTGACATAAAATTTTAAAAATTTTATACAACAAAAGATGCAATAAATACAAAGGAAAGTCACACCCTAGATGTGAAATGTGACCCACAAAAGAGAAACATGCATATAAAAATAAGAAATAAACATCTTATTAGAAAACTGTCAGTGGTAGGCAATTTATAGAGGAGGAATGAAAATTTTCAAAAATAAAATGATGCTTACTTTCACTTGCAATCAGCAAAATTCAAGTTTTTAATAAATAAGGTACCATCTCACAGAGGTAGCTTTGCAAAAAGTTAATGTGTTAATATTTTTAGCAAGATGTTTTGGCAGGATGTAGAGAAATGAGAACTCATGTTATTGATGGGAATGAAAATTGCTAAAAGCACTTAAAGAACAATTGGAAACTAGTAGTAACTTGTAGCATCATATAAATTATCAATGATGCCTGTTATGGAAAAACACTCACATATATGCAAAAAAAAAAAAAGAATGTTTCTTTGAAACAGTGATTTTAATGACCACAGTGGAGTAAACTGTTTCTTTGTAGGGAAATAAATTAATAAATCATGGTTTATTCTTAGAATCATACTCTGTATATCAGTTAAGATTGATTATATTTATATGTACAAATATGGGTATATCTCAAAAACATAAAAGTTCATTACACAGTATGATTCCATTTATGTAAACTTTAAATATCACAAAACAATAAATAAAATTATGATTTCTTTGAATTGAGTTTTCTGGAAGCTCCATCTTAAGATGGAGCTTTCCCACTGTATGGGAAAGAAGGAAAGATTGCCTTGCTGTATCCATGCTAGTCCCTCAGTCGATTCTGAGTCCATTGTGAACTCACAGACTGTAGCCTGCCAGGCTCTTCCATCCATGCAATTCTTCTGGAAAGAATACTGAATTGGGTAGGCATTCCCTTCTCCAGAGGATTTTTCTGACCCAGGGATCAAACTCAGATCTCTCGCAATGGAAGTTTTTTTACCATCAGGGAAGGCTGAAGATTGACTTAGGAAGATTGACAGAAGTGACAAAATGACTCTCAAAAAGTGGCCCCCAAAATGGTGCCTAAAATATAGAAAAATGTCTACATTTAAATAAACTGTTGGAAACTTTGGTCATAAAGTGATGACTTCAAATTACAGTTGAGATTATAAGTCATTTAGGTTCAGTTCAGTTCAGTTAAGTCGCTCAGTCATGTCCGACTCTTTGCGACCCCATGAATCGCAGCACGCCAGGCCTCCCTGTCCATCACCAACTCCCGGAGTTCACTCAGACTCACATCCATTGAGTCCGTGATGCCATCCAGCCATCTCATCCTCTGTTGTCCCCTTCTCCGCCTGCCCCCAATCCCTCCCACCATCAGAATCTTTTCCAGTGAGTCAACCTTTCCCATGAGGAGGCCAAAGTACTGGAGTTTCAGCTTTAGCATCATTCCTTCCAAAGAAATCCCAGGGTTGATCTTCAGAATGGACTGGGTGGATCTCCTTGCAGTTCAAGGGACTCTCAAGAGTCTTCTCCAACACCACACTTCAAAAGCATCAATTCTTTCGTGCTCAGTCGTCTTCACAGTCCAACTCTCACATCCATACATGACCACAGGAAAAACCATAGCCTTGACTAGGCAGACCTTAGTCGGCAAAGTAATATCTCTGCTTTTGAATATACTATCTAGGTTGATCATAACTTTTCTTCCAAGGAGTAAGCATCTTTTAATTTCATGGCTGCAGTCACCATCTGCAGTGATTTTGGAGACCCAAAAAATAAAGTCTGACACTGTTTCCACGGTTTCCCCATCTATTTTCCATGAAGTGATGGGGCCGGATGCCATGAACTTTGTTTTCTGAATGTTGAGCTTTAAGCCAACTTTTTCACTCTCCTCTTTCACTTTTATCATTTAGCTTACATACATATTAAACATTTTTTAAATAAAAAAGACACAAATATCTAGTTATTTATCAATCTTTTTATTTAAGGAAATGGCTTTTACTTTGAGTACATGTCTACAGATTGTGTGTGTGTGCTGAGTCATTTTGGACTCTGCCATCCATGGACTGTAGCCTGCCAAGTTCCTCTATCCATGGGACTCTCCCAGCAAGAATACTGGAGTGGGTTGCCATTTCCTCCTCCAGAGGATCTTCCACAACCCAGGGATTGAATCCACATCTCCTGTGTCTCCTGCATTGCAGGCTGATTCTTTCCCACTAAGCCACGTGAGAAGCGCCTACATATTGTAATTCCATATAATATTGTGCTTTAGTTTTGCTTACCAGCTATAGAATGAATTGTGCCCCACACCCCCACGCCCACCCAAATTCATACACTGAAGCTCTAATCCCACCAGTGTGATGGTATTTGGGGGCAGAGTCTGGCAGTTAATTAGGTTAAAAGTGGTCATGAGGTCTGAACCATGATGATAAGATTTGTGGCTTTATAAGAGGGAAAAGAGATCAGAACTCTCTGCTTTGTAAGAACAAAGAGAGAAGGTGGCCATCTGCAAGACAGAAAGAGAGTGCTTCTCAGAAACCAATACTACTGGTGCCCTGAGCTCAGGCTTCAGAACTATAAGAAAATAAGCCTTCAGAACTATAAGAAAATAAATTCTGGGTACAGTTGAGAAGGTGGTCCTAAGATGGCAGAGGAATAGCACAGGGAGACTACTTTCTCTCCAACAAATTCCCAGGATGGATCTCCATCCCTACCTCTTTTTATCTTCTATATTTTTTCCTACCTTCTTTTGATGAATTTGTGGGGGAGAATGGCATTGAAACATGTATAATATCATATATGAAATGAATCTCCAGTCCAGGTTCAATGCAGGATACAGGATGCTTGGGGCTGGTGCACTGGGATGACCCAGACGGATGGTATGGGGAGGAAGGTGGAAGGGGGGTTCAGGATGGGGAACATGTGTGCACCCATGGCAGATTCATGTCAATGTATGGCAAAACCAATACAATATTGTAAAGTAATTAGCCTCCAATTAAAATAAATAAACTTATCTTTATGGGGAGGGAGGTGGGAGGGGGGTTCATGTTTGGGAACGCATGTAAGAATTAAAGATATTAAAATTTAAAAAATAAAAAGCTAAAAAAAGGAATATGAAAAAATAAAAATAAAAAAAATAAAAATAATTTTTTTAAAGGAGAGGAAAGAAAAGGAAAGAAAATAAATTCTGCTGTTTGCTGTTTAAGCCCCTAAACCTGTAGCATTTTGTTATGGCAGTTGAGCTGGCAAAGACACCATAAGGAGCCAAGGTAGAGACAATGAATGAATATATGTCATTTGTTGGGAAGTGATTTCAGGAAATAGTGGCAGGAATAAAGGCAATAGACAGTAAGAGAAGGCAACCAGAAAAGGGTTAGAAAAGGGACATGTCAGAACTGTGGAATTTGATGAACTTAGGGAAATTTAGGCATCAGTATAGCAGATGACACCACCCTTATGGCAGAAAGTGAAGAGGAACTAAAAAGCCTCTTGATGAAAGTGGAAAAGGATAGTGAAACAGTTGGCTTAAAGCTCAACATTCAGAAAACGAAGATCACGGCATCCGGTCCCATCACTTCATGGGAAATAGATGTCAGACTTTAATTTTGGGGATCCAAAATCACTGCAGATGGTGACTGCAGCCATGAAATTAAAAGATGCTTACTCCTTGGAAGAAAAGTTATAACCAACCTAGATAGCATATTGAAAAGCAGAGACATTACTTTGCCAACAAAGGTCTGTCTAGTCAAGGATATGGTTATTCCTGTGGTCATGTATGGATATGAGGGTTGGACTGTGAAGAAAGCTGAGCACCGAAGAATTGATGCTTTTGAACTGTGGTGTTGGAGAAGACTCTTGAGAGTCCCTTGGACTGCAAGGAGATCCAACCAGTCCATCCTAAAGGAGATCAGTCCTGGATGTTCTTTGGAGGGAATGATGCTAAAGCTGAAACTCCAGTACTTTAGCCATTTCATGCGAAGAATTAACTCATTGGAAGAGACTCTGATGCCGGGAGGGATTGGGGACAGGAGGAGAAGGGGACGACGGAGGATGAGATGGCTGGATGGCATCACGGACTCGATGGACATGAGTCTGAGTGAACTCCGGGAGATGGTGATGAACAGGGAGGCCTGGCGTGCTGCAATTCATGGGGTCGCAAAGGGTCGGACACGACTGAACGACTGAACTGAACTGAACTGAGAGAACAAGTCTTTCAGAGATGTTCCTCCCATGGGATTTTGGACTGGAATATTTATATACCTATGTCTATCAATTATTTATTTAGGATTGTTCCTGGTGATGTTGATTCTAAGCAGTTTCTGGCCTCTTAAACTGGTGGACAGGAAGGGCTCTAGGAGCCAAAAGCTTTATACCAAGAAGTGCAATTGCTGCACCAGAAAGTTTGTCTGATATAGAGACAGCAAGTATCCAGGGACTCTGGGTATGGGACCATGGGGCTTGGCTCCATGTCTTTTATATAGCTACATCACTCTTGACTGTTGATTTATTTCCCTTAAGAGGAACAAGAGCTTAGAGAAATGCCTCTCTTTTAAAGCTATCTCACACATGCATAGTTTACCATTTCTTGGTAGTAACTCATCTTCAGTTAGTCTTTCCAAACAATTCAACTCTATTTCTACCTGTTTTTGCGTACTAGCTAATAATTACATAATTACAACAAGAAATACACCTAGTGTCAACAAGTTACAAAATAAAAGCTCTTGGCTCTTGATAGGATCAAAACTCGAATGATGACATTAGAAGTACATGGGCAAAATGCAAGGAGCAGTCAGCCTGCAGTAAGCATGTAAATTCCAGCAGCCAGTAAGTTCCAGAAGGCAGGAAGATCATTAGCTACTCCAGTGAGTCTGTTGCTGCTGCTGCTAAGGCGCTTCAGTCGTGTCCAATTCTGTTTGACCCCATAAATGGCAACCCACCAGGCTCCGCCGTCCCTGGGATTCTCCAGGCAAGAACACTGGAGTGGGTTTCCATTTCTTCTCCAATGCATGAGAGTGAGTCTGTTAAGTGGAGACAAATAAAAATAACTCCTAATCTATCAGAATAATTGTTATATGGGAAAGAAATGTTATTTACCCAAGGGATAGAAATTTGAGATGGAGTTGGGGAAAGCACATCAACTTTGTTTAGTATATTTTTAAAATCAATATTGCATATTCCACAAAAATGGAAAGAATAGACTGGAAAAAATATAACTTACTTGAAGTAGAGTATTCAAACACAATGTCCCTGACAACTCAGTGTCATTTGAGGGTTAATGCAGTTTCAGTATCATACGTTAGTTTGGGTTAACTGACCTCTTTGAACTCCTCATACATTTCGGTTCTCTTTGTAAACATACATCACTGCTAGGATTTCCCTGGGGGTCCAGTGGTTATAACTTCTGCCCTTTGATGCAGGAGATGCAGGTTCATCTCTAGTCAGGGAACTAAGATCTCACATTACTAGTGTCCAAAAACTCAACACAGGAGATAGTGCAATACTGTAACTACTAAATTCAATGATGACTTTAAAAATGCTCCACATTAAAAAAATTATATACCAAAAAATCAAAGTATATATCACCATTTTTATTTGTTCTCAAAGCATTATTTGGCTCCACCAAATGTTTTTAGAAAACTGTTTACACATCATGCTTCTTAGGGGTAAACATTTGGGAAAATCAAGTGTTTGTGGTGGTGAGGCTAGGTTAGCATTACAAATTGTTCAACTTTTCTACCAAAGTTAAAACCTTAAAAATCATCACATATTCCTGGGGAGAAGCTTTGTATAAGCCTCAAAAGAAACTGGCTTTGGTGATTCAAAGACAGGTTGTTGAATTCTGTACCCCTTGTGCCTGTGATGAATTGTATCTTCAAGGAGGGAATGGCTATTTATTCATGTCAAGGTAACTGCAGAAAATTTTCTTATCCCTCCTTTTTGTTCGGAACACTTCTGTAAATCTTTGTGTGAAATAGATAGTGAGGATTTAGAAACTTTTAGCCTGTTACTGGTTTTGCCCAATCAGTGTTTATTCAAGTCTTGTTATTCTATGGGTCTCATAATCTGGCCCTTATATCTTTTCAGCAGTATTTTCTTCCTCTTCTGAATAAACTGATGCTGTTCCCCACTTGGGCTTCCCAGGTGGTTCAGCAGTAAAGAATTTACCTACCAATGCAAGACAGGTTTGATCCCTGGCTGGAGAAGGTCCCTTGGAGAAGGAAATGGCAACCCATTTCAGTTTTCTTGCCTGGGAAATCCCACAGACAGAGAGGAGACTGGTGGGCTCCAGTTGGACTCAACTTACAGGCTGAACAACAACAACAATAATCTCCCACCTGACCTTTGCCCACATTGCTCCCTCAGCTGGTGGTTCTTTCTCAACCTGTTTCTCTGATTCATTTTGAAACATCATGATTGTGTTTTTGTCCCACTATTTGCCCTTCTCTAGCCTGAGTCAGCTCCCCTTTTGATGCTAGAATTACAGGCTCCTATCATAATCCATCTCTAGAGATTATTTGTAGGCCACCACCCTTTTACTATTTGAAGAAATATGCACAATGGTATTAGTCATTTTGAGAGAGATTTAATGCCACAGGAAGAGGAAATTCACATAGCTTGCCTTCTAATCTTATCGAGGCTCCAACATCTCTGAGAAGCTTGAATGATTCATGCACAAATAGTATTCGTGATGTGTATGAGTCTTGGAGAAATTCATTGTGTGTACCAAGACTTATCCTGCTAGCTCATGAACCAATACACAGAGCTAAACAGCTTTAGCACTTTAACAGTTTAACAGAGTTAAACAGATTTAGCTTTGTCTTTTTAAGCTATAGTCCAGCATGTAGAAAAAGATTGTCCTAGTTTTAATAGAATTTTCACTCAATCTCGACATTTTTCTCTGTTAAAGTAAAGTAATATTTTTAAAAGCAATTTCTTTGACCAGCAACTTTTCTACTATCAACTTTATTTCTTTCTACCTTTTCTATTTTACTTTTTTTTCTTTTTTTCCCCAAAGAAACACAAAAGAAAGAACATAATTTTTTTTAAATAGATGCTCTCAAAGAAGCAAATTCAGATACCACTTTTCTCAAGGATTGCTAAGAATAAGGGACATTTGCAACAACTTAGCTCATCTGGTTAAAAATATGGTGCTTGGAAGGCAAAAGAGTAGATGTAGTTCATGAATATATCTGTCTGGCTTTCTTCCTTTCATTTTAATGGTCTGAATTCTGTTATCTCTTGAATATAAGGAGTCCAAAAGGGCAAGGTGTGGCAGACTAATTGAACTGTAGGAAAAAATCAAATGTGCAAGGCCTATTGACTAATGTCAAGAAACTCGATGATATAAAACATATAGGATGACACAATATGATTAAAGAACATCCAGGATCTTTGATAATTGCACACATATGTTTTACTTGAAATTTTTAATTTTTAGACAATCTTTTACAAAGACATTACCTGGTCTGAAACCCTAGATGGTATAATTTATACCTATCTTTCAACTCTCCTAAATCATCAAGTCTTTCAAGAAAGTAATGTGCATGAATTTGTTAAATATTATGCATTTTATGTTGAAAGAGTTTATAATAAATGCAGTAAAGTTAGAATGAAAGTCCCGAAATTCTCTAATTTTAGAAGCCCCTGCATTATAGCCGTCAAATCTTACAATATAAGAACATGAATGTGTGTCATGCAAATATCCTACCTTTCTGGCATTCAAGATGTTCAACAATGAAAATTACTATTTAGTATGATCTCTTTTGAGAACTGGAATGCACAAATACAACAATACTTGTTGGTATAATCTGCCGTCTGAAAATGAAAGGGAAAAAAAATACATTGAAAATATGTAACAAGCCCCGTGGCATCCACTTAACTCACTCCTTTCTTTAGATGTTTGCCCTTAGAGGAAACACCTCAGTAAACTTGAAAGTGAAAGTCACTCACTCATGGCCAACTCTTTGCGACCCCATGGACTATAGGCTGCCAGGCTCCTCTGTCCATGAGGCAAGAATACCGGGGTGGGTAGTGATTTCCTTCTCCAGGGGATCTTCCCAATCCAGGGATCAAACCCAGGTCTCCCACATTGCAGGCAGATTCTTTATCAGCTGAACTGCCAGGGAAGCCCTCAGTAAACTTAGGTTTTCCATGCCGTAGATAGTTACACATCAGTAAACTTATGTGCAGCTATCTACAGCATGGAAAATAAAATGATTTATTCCATCAAGTACAAGGATAAGAATCAAATGGCTTAATCCATATAAAACTCATAGCACAGCAACAAACAATTAGTAAAGAACTAACAATGGTTATTTATTACTATTATTATTGGGGTTTCTCAGGTGGCACTAGTGGTAAAGAATCCACCTGCCAGTGCAGGAGATGCAGGAGGCTTGGGTTCAGCCCTTGGACTGGAAAGATTCCCTGGAGGAGGGCATGACAACCTACCCCAGTATTCTTGCCTGGAGAATCCCATGGACAGAGGAGCCTGGTGGGCTACAGTCTAAAGGGTTGCAAAGAATCAGACACGACTGATTAGCATGCATATACTCTAGGTTTGTCATAGCACACATGTATCCCAATTATTACTTCATTGACACATTCATTAAGCTATGACCCCTTAATGCACACCTCCTGGACTTACAGTGAGCATGCAAGTTTCAGTGAAAATATAAAAGAGTAGTAAAAGAAGCAATTTGTTTTCCTAGGCTCCCAATTCAGTGTAACGGACAGCTGTGCTTAAAGCCAACTGTACTGGTGTCACGGTAGCTAGTGCCATGGGGGCACAGAGGAAGAAGCATTTATTTCCTGTAATATGTGATCAGAAAGGCTCTTCTAAGGACACACATTTCCACTAGGTCTTTGAGAGATGAGCAGAGGAAGACAGCTTGAAAACAGACATGGAGAGGTGAGCTATTTTGAAATGATCATGTGATCCAGCAATCCCACTCCTGTGTATATAGCTGGGGAAAAATATGGTTTGAAAAGATATATGCACCCTAACATTCATTGCAGTGTTGTTTGCAATAACCAAGACATGGAAGCAATCTAAATGTCCATCAACAGATGAACAGTTAAAGAAGTAGTACGTATATGCAGTAAGTCAGACAGAGAAAGACAAATATCATATGATATTCCTTATATATTGAGTCTAAAAAGATGATGTAAACAAGCATATTTACAAAAAGAAGCAGACTCACAGACTTAGAGAAGGAACTTATTGTTACCAATGGGGGAGAGGGAGGGGGAGGGACCAACTGGGAGTTTGGGATTAACCTGTACACACTGCTATAGTTGAAACAGATAAACAAAAAGGATCTACTATATAGCCAGGGAATTCTGCTCAATACTCTGTAATAACCTAAATGGGATAAGAGTTTGAAAAATAATAGATACATGTATAAGTATAACTGTACCACACTTTTGCTAACTTACATAACATCATTAGTCAACAATGGAACTTTGAAATTAACACAACATTGTTAATCAACTCTACTGCAATATAAAATAAAAATTAGAAAGAAATTATCAGTGGACATCTGTTACTTGAACATAGGGTGCAGTAGATTTTAAATCTGGCAAAGATATGATGTCATCTTTCACCTTGTGTGGGATACTAAGGTATTGTGCTAATTAATCAACCCCATAGAAAATGAGGAACTAGAGAACAATGGGGATTTGGTTTGAGGAAGAGAGATTCACCTATACCAATATAAGTGGGAGAGATAGTTCTGGTATCAGTATAAAAGAAAAATTGGAAAAATAAAAAATGGAGGAAGTGAGGCTGCCTAAATAATTCAGCTGAAATTATTTTGAACAGAAGATATTAAAAAGAAGTGGTGATAAAGAGAATAGGATAGCTTTAAGGAGGCACTGCAGAGAATAATAGAAACACTCATTTATTTCAGTGATTTCTGATGTGTGGAGAAAGAGCAAAGGGATTTATTCAGTACAGATGAGGAAATTGAAGCTCAGATGGGTTAAAATGTGTTTTTTTTTTCAAGGTCAAATGTCATATAATAATTATAACTTATTTCCCTTAAGCTTTCTTACACCCATAGCTACAGGGTCTTTTCCCCACGTTGTCTGTTGTTTCTCTCTTGACCATGAAAATCACATGTGTAAGAAAATCCAGTTATGTGAGTGTAACCCTCCTTGGTTCACAGAATATATTGTTAATATGTAAAATGAACAGCTGGGGTATAATGAAGCTAGTCTCACTCTACTTCTGGTTTACAGCATGTACCACCAAAGGAACAAGAGCACTGGTAAGCTCTGCTCTTCCCAACTCCAGTATGTCATGCACATTTAATTAGCAGCAAAAATAGAAATGCATATTTAGCTCCTTATTCAGCAAGAACTGGAAAGCCACTAGATTATAGGCACAGCAGAAAACAAAGATTGACATTTTGACAAAGCCTCCTTTCAGAAATGAACACTCAAGAATGATGACTCAGGCAAATTACCCATTAATTGCTGACCAGTTTTAAACTGGGTCAGTCCCAAATAAGGACATAAATTGAACTGGATGGAACAAATGCTTGTTACTTGTTCTGGTTCCGATGGACTTGACAGAATTGGGGTTAGATGACAAGAAACATTTTTAGCTGGATAGTGACACAAGTTTAATGACACAAGTTATTAAAGAAAGAAACATTTATCACATAAGGTATTATTTTAGGAAAACTAAGCATTATTCTCTGTTATTGTTTCTCCCTAGTAATTTCCATGAACTTTACTGCTTAAAACAACACAGTTTTTCTCAGTTTCCATAGTCAAGTTTCTGGGGGCCTATCAGCTAGGTTTTCTGCTCAGAGTCTCACCAAGATGAAATAAGTATCTTGCTGGGGTTCTTCTGGATTCACTGGGTATTGGCAAGATTCAGTTCCTTTCGATTGTATGACTGAGAACCTTAGCTTGAAGAAGCCTGTTGCCATTCCCTGCTATAAGTCTTTCTCCACAATATGACCTTCTTCGCTATAACCTACAAGAGAACATGTACCTTGTTTTAAGTTTCTCTTTATCTATCTCTGACCTCCTGATTCTCCTTTATAGGATAACATCCCCTTTGTCCTGTAGACTTTAAAACATCTTTACTTTTGCCATGTAAAGTATCTTAATCACAAGACAAGAGTCATCAAACTCATAGGTTCTTTCCCCACTCAAGGGAGTATTCAAAGCTATAATACCAGTGAAAATTTAGAGATCCATTTAGAATCCTGCCTACCACAATGCTTTTTTTTTTTTTTTTTTTTTGGTATATATCTCTTAAAGGTCTAAAGGTAATGGTAAAAAGATGCAAATGTGAACTTGTCAAGAGAATGTTCTAAATACTTAAGAGTCTGTTAGTAAGACAGAAGTAGCAGTCTTCAGTAATATAATAATCACCAGTGTGATATCCCATCATCTTGCTGAACCTTGCTGGATTTTAATCCTTGCCATACTATTGAGAATCTAAGCTCCCAAGCTTTTCCTCTAAGAATGAATTTATTAACAATAGCAATATCTTAGTACCATGGGCTCTTAATGACAAGTTTAAAAACAAAAATTGAGAACATCTCTGACTACAGTACAAGCTTAAAAGAGTAGATGAATATATTACCTAACCGTAATCTCTGGCTAAAATTTCAGCCAGGAAGGCAGAAATGAGATGCCTGTGGAATATTCCTATATATACTTAAAATTATATATATATATATAAATTTATATGTATCCCTATATATACTTAAAATCAATTTAAGTATGATCTTAAGGATATTCCATAATAAATATGAAACTGATAACAGTTATTATTAATTGAGGCTATACTCTACAGCACCTGGGTTTCCCAGGTGGTGCTAGTGTTAAAAAACCCACTTACTAATGCAGGAGATGCAGGAGACACAGGTTCTATCCCAGGGTTGGGGAGATCCCCTGGAGCAGGGGATGGCAATCCACGCTAGGATTTTTGCCTGGAAAATTCCATGGACAGAGGGGCCTGGCAAGCTACAGTCCACAGGGCCACAAAGAGTTGGACACAACTGAGCACATGTTTTAATTTACATAATTGTCTGTACTATTAATTCACATCATTGCTATACTAATTTGTCAATGAAGAAACAGGAGGAGAAGGTAAATGATAGAGAAAAGACCCAGAACTTTACCTATTTGGTTTCAAAATCCATGAACTTTCCACTCTATCAAAGTATCTCTGAATATGATTTAATCAAGATGTTTTAAATAGTACAGACTTTGACAAATCTAAAGGAAAACTTCAAAGGTCCAGAAAATAGGCAAAAAGTTATCATCTTGGTAGCTTTTCAAGATGTTTCCAAAACCTAAACTACTAGATGGGAATTTTTTTTTTTTCTCACACTCAGAAAGAACAGGCAAGAGGAATGAAGACCCTATACCCCAAGCCTTATATCCATAGAAGAACCTACCCACAGAAAATAAAGTGGACCCTGATATGTATAGGCAATGTACTAGTTATCTACTGCTGTTTAACAAATTAACATAAACAGTGGCTTAAAACAACATAGTTTCTGTGGATCAGGAAAACGGGTGTGAAAATGGAATCATCTGCTTAAGGGTTTCTCATAGACCTAAAATTTAAGATGTTGCTCAGAATTGGGGTTTCATCTAAAAATCGGAATGTGAAAGGATCTGCTTCCAAACTTACATGATTTTAGGTAGCCTTCATTTGCTCATGGGCTATAAGATTGAAGTTCTTCATAAGCTGAAGAGCTGAAAGCTGAAATTATTCATTGGCTGTCAGCTGGAGATCACCCTCAGTTCCTTGCCACTCAAGCTTCTCCAACCTGACAGTTTGCTTCATCCAAGCTTGCAAATTAAGGCAGTAGAGAGAGTCTGTTAGTAAGACAGAAGTTGCAGTCTTCAGTAATGTAGTGGACTGTCAAATAAAATATCTAGACTGTATCATAGAAGCAAAATAAATTAAAATACAAGAAATATAGAAAATGTGGGACATTAGTAAAGTATGTGATATGTCTCAGAAGGACTAGCAAGACAGAATGGGGAGAAGAAGCACTTAAATAATTTATGACTGGAAATTTCTGCTTTTTGATGATCTCCTATTTCATCCACACTTCCTCCCCGTATCTCTTACAACCACCAATCTAATCTCTATGTCTTTGAGTTCTGTTTTTATGTTTTATCACTTTTTATAATATTGAGGGTGTGGGTAGATTCCACATAAAAATGAGATCATATGGTATTTGTCTCTTTCTGTCTGACTTATTTCGCTTAACATATAATGCCCTCAAGATCTCTCTATATTGTTACAAATGGCAAGATTTATTTTTATGGCTGAAAAATATTCCATATGTATGAAGCAAATATGATATATGAATATCCATGCCATATTTACTTTATCTATTCATCCATCAATGGACATTTGGGTTGCTGCCATGTCTTGACTGTTGTAATAAAAATTATACTTATGCATGGTGATGAATGTTAACTAGACATGGCCTTCTGCTTCCCTGACTACACTAAAGCCTTTGACTGTGTGTGTGGATCACAACAAACTGTGGAAAATTCTTCAAGAGATGGGAATATCAGACCACGTTATCTGCCTCCTGAGAAACCTGTAGGTAGAACAAGAAGCAGCAATTAAAACCAGACATGGAAAAATGCACTGGTTCAAAACTGGAAAAAGAGTGTGTCAAGGTTGTATCTTGTCACCCTCCTTATTTAACTTATATGCAGAGTACATCATGTGAAATGCCTGGTTGGATGAAGCACAAACTGAAATCAAGATTGCCAGGAAAAATATCAATGACCTCAGATATGCAGATAACACCACACTTATGGCAGAAAGGAAAGAAAAACTAAGAGCCTCTTGATGAAAGTGAAAGAGGAAAGTGAAAAAGTTGGGTTAAAACTCAACATTCAGAACACTAAGATCATGGCATCCAGCCTCATCACTTCATGGCAAATAGATGGGGAAGCAATGGAAACTGTGAAAGACTTTGTTTTCTTGGGCTCCAAAATCACTGCAGATGGTAACTGTAACCATGAAGTTAAAAGACACTAGCTCCTTAGAAGAAAAACTATGACCAACCTATACAGCATATGAAAAAACAGAGACATTACTTTGCCAACAAAGGTCCACATAGTCAATGCTATGGTTTTTCCAGGGGTCATGTACGGATGTGAGAGTTGAATTATAAAGAAAGCTGAGAGCTGAAGAATTGATGCTTTTGAACTGTGGTGTTGGAGAAGACTCTTGAGAGTCCCTCAGACTTCAAAGAAATCAAACTAGTCAATCCTAAAGGAAATCAACCCTGAATATTCATTGGAAGAACTCATGCTGAAGCTGAAACTCCAATATTTTGACCTCCTGAAGCAAAGAGCTGACTCATTAAAAAAGACCCTGATGCTGGGAAAGATTGAGGGCAGGAGGAGAAGGGGATGACAGAGGATGAGATGGTTGGATGACATTATCGACTCAATGGACATGAGTTTGAGCATGCTCTGGGAGATGGTGGAGGACAGGGAAGCCTGGCATGCTTCAGCCCATGTGGTAGCAAAAAGTCAGTGACTGAACAACAGCCTCTTGCTTACATTAAGATAAAAAAATATTGAAGACTCTCATTAAATAAAAATAGTTTAATTCAGATCACACTCCCCCACCCAGAGGAGTAAAAGACATTCAATATAAGAATATAGAAAGCTTGAAACAAATGCAGTGCACATATTTGTTATATCACAAAATGACCTTATGATGATTTTTTTTCAGACAATGTCTGAAATTACCTAATTAATAATTTTTCAGAAACATTTAATGATTATAGACATCAGCGAATTTTAAGAAAACACTAGTAGCTTTGTTACTTGTGGCTCATGTCACCATGGGTAGGTGAGAAAAGACTTATGCTATCTAAAAATACATCCTGACTACATCGGGTAGAAGATATAGGGTCTAGAATTTACTGTTTTTAAAACAAAACAAGAGATAAAAAGAGTAAGTCAGCAAAATAATACAAAACCTTGATAATAATTGAATCTGGGTAATGAAAGTGTTGGAATTTGCTGTACTTTTATTTTGTTATTATATATGTTAACTTTTCATATTAATTTTTAAAAGGTAAGCCATAATCAAACCACAAAAGAAAAAGATGATCTTAGAACAGGTACCTAATCAACTTCCAATTATTAAAAAAAAGTATTAAACAGGAGTTCTAAATAGAATCTATGAATGTAATAAATCTGGGAAATGCTAGAACTTTGTAGTTCCTCTCACATTCTCATGGAGGTAGCATTTAAAGGAAATGCCTAAAAAAAGGGCAACTGAATCCAAAAAGAAAAACCAAATTCAAAAAGGAAGGATAGCCACATATGGTAGTAAATTCAAAAAGCTAAAAACATAAAAGTATTAAAAATGTAAAAAAATAATAAAATAAAAAGTATAAGAAAGTACACAGTAAAATAAAACAGATATTAATCAGATGGAAAAAATATAATATAGATCAACAAAGTCAAAGCTGTTTCTTTTAATAAATATTTTAACTGATAATTTATGCATAATCTATATATAAATTTATATATGAAAAATTACTTCTCCTTCCTATTCCTCTATTCCAGGAACATACAGGCAAATACACATGTGTATATTTTTAATACAAAGATTAGAGTTTTTTTTTTTTTTCATTGTTTGTTCTGCGTTTTTCTTGTGTGAGACAGGACCTTGAATGATTTTTCTTACCTAAACTTAAAAGAAAGTACCAACTTTAAGCTGTCTTTTACTGCATTTCAGGCTTGTGCTTTATTTTATTTAACTAAAGCTGAAGCTACAATACTTTGGCCACATGATGTGAAGAACTGACACGCTGGAAAAGACCCTGATGCTGGGAAAGATTGAAGGCAGGAGGAGGAGATGACAGAGAATGAGATGGTTGAATAGCATCACCAACTCAATGGACATGAATTTGAGCAAGATCTGGGAGGTGGTGATGGTCAGGGAAGCCTGGCATGCTGCAGTCCATGGGGTTACAAAGTGTTGGACATGACTGAGTGATTGAAATGACTGAATGACTTATTTGATGTTGTTCCTCCTTCTAACTGGTTGCTCTTACATACAGGTAGATATATATAGGATGCATTCCTGGAGTACAATTCAGGCTAAAGACATTGACACTTAGCATCTTTGATTTTTAGAGTGATTTTCTATGCAATTTATGATGCCATCAAAAATGTATTTCTGCACCCCTCTGCCCTGGCACATTCATTTCAAATATTTTGAGACTGCTAATCTGATCACAAACTTTACATCTTATCATTTTTCCTTATCGATGATGAAAATGAAAATGTTTTTATATGTTTAAAAAAATCATTTGTTTTCTGTTCACTGTTTATGCTTGTTACCCCCTTTTTTTTTCTTTTTTCCTACTGAGTGTTGAAGTTGGTCTGATTTCCTTGTGAGTATTCATTGAAGGCTGAGGACTGAAGAGATGCTTTCAAATTGTGGTCTTGGAGAAGACTCTTGACAGTCCCTTGGACAGCAAGAAGATCAAACCAGTCAATCCTAAAGGAAATCCTGAATATTCATTGGAAGGACTCATGCTGAAGATGAAGCTCCAATATTTGGCCACCTAATAGGAAGATGATATGAAGAGCTAACTCACTGGTAAAGACCCTGATGCTAGGAAAGATTGAAGGTTGGAGGAGAAGGGGACAACAGAGAATGAGATTGTTGGATAGCATCACTGACTCAATGGACATGAGTTTGAGCGAATTTAGGGAGATAGTGAAGGACAGGGACGCCTGGCGTGCTGTAGTCCTTTGGTCTCAAAGGATCAGACATGACTTAGGAACTGTACAATAGCAAAGAATACTCATCAGCCAATTCCCTTTATGTGTTGATATTTAGGTATCCCAGTTTCTTACTCCATTCAGTTCAGTTAAGTTCAGTTACTCAGTCGTGTCCGACTCTTTGCGATCCCATGAATCGCAGCACGCCAGGCCTCCCTGTCCATCACCATCTCCCAGGAGTTCACCCAGACTCACGTCCATCGAGTCCGTGATGCCATCCAGCCATCTCATCCTGGGTCGTCCCCTTCTCCTCCTGCCCCTAATCTCTCCCAGCATCAGAGTCTTTTCCAATGAGTCAACACTTCGCATGAGGTGGCCAAAGTACTGGAGCTTCAGCTTTAGCATCATTCCTTCCAAAGAAATCCCAGGGTTGATCTCCTTCAGAATGGACTGGTTGGATCTCCTTGCAGTCCCAGGGACTCTCAAGAGCCTTCTCCAACACCACAGTTCAAACACATCAATTCTTCGGCACTCAGCCTTCTTCACAGTCCAACTCTTACATCCATACATGACCACAGGAAAAACCATAGCCTTGACTAGGCAGACCTTAGTCGGCAAAGTAATGTCTCTGCTTTTGAATATACTATCTAGGTTGATCATAACTTTTCTTCCAAGGAGTAAGTGTCTTTTAATTTCATGGCTGCAGTCACCATCTGCAGTGATTTTGGAGCCCCGAAAAATAAAGTCTGACACTGTTTCTACTGTTTCCTCATCTATTTCCCATGAAGTGATGGGACCAGATGCCATGATCTTCGTTTTCTGAATGTTGAGCTTTAAGCCAACTTTTTCCCTCTCCTCTTTCACTTTCATCAAGAGGCTTTTTAGCTCCTCTTCACTTTCTGCCATGAGGGTGCTGTCATCTGCATATCTGAGGTTATTAATATTTCTCCCGTTAAAAGGAAGTAAACCTTAGGTACACTTATTCTCAAAGTTTCCCAGCAATATCATGCTTCGGATGCCCCCTACGATAATTGAATGAATGATGAAACCTTCATTGATCAGCTCAGGTTGCCATCACAAATTAGCACACATGAGGTGACTTAAACAACTGACATCTATTTTCTCACTGTTCTGGAGGCAAGAAGTTCAAGATCAAGGTGCCAGGTGATTTGACTTCTGGTGAGAGCTCATTCCTTGTCTTACAGAGAATTTCATTCTTTCTATGTCCTTGAATGACTTTTCCTCTGTGCTTTCACTGAGAGAGAGTGGAAGGGAAAGAGAGAAAGGTCTAATGCTTCTTCCTTTTCTTATCAGATTAGGGTTTCACTTTTATGACTTTGTTTCACATTAATTATATTCTTAAGGCTCTATCTTTACATATGGCTACATTGGTGTTGGAGGCTTGACCTGTGAATTTGGGGCTACTTAATTCAGGCTGAAAGGAAAGGAAAGTAAAAGTTGCTCAGTTGTGTCTGACACTTTGCAACCCACGGATTATAGAGTCCATGGAATTCTCCAAGCCAGAATACTGGAGTGAGTAGCCTTTCCCTTCTTCTGGGGATCTTCCCAATGCAGGGATCAAACCCAGGTCTCCCATGTTGCAGGTGGATTCTTTACCAGCTGAGCCACAAGGGAAATACTCAAAGTGTAATAGGTGTCTTCCTTACCCTATATTACACTCTGAGCCTCAAGCTCTTATCACAAACAAAACAAATGAAAAACTACTTTCACCAAAAACACTGTATAAAGATGTTTATGGAAAAACTAAGCTTTTGGCCATAAATGATTAAAACAATTACTAGGGTAAGGGTATCATTATAGGAAAAATATAAATATTGAAAGCTTAAGTATGACTTACTAGACACAGGATTTCTTACTTTAATTTGTCTTATTTTTTATCTGAAGATATATGCATCTATTTTTCTATCTATCTTCTTTCTATCTTTACAGCGTTGCTTTTGCAAACATCAAAGTGGCACAGAATTCTCCAAGATAGTTCCCTTCAAAAAGATTCTTTGTAAATAAATTATAGGTAGGAGGTTGAAGTTTCCAACTGTTATTACGAGTCCATTCAGAGTAAAATTTGATTTTTTTTTCTGTTTTGATGGCAGCATCTCAGCAGGGTTCTGATGCACTGGTTTTTGCAGAGCCCAATCATTATTCGGGAGTCAGATTTATTTCGAAGGCACACCAAGAATTCTCAACTTTGAACAGTGGCATACCTCATTCCAATTAGGGGAAGTCAGAAGTAGTCATTTCCCTCATGGCTATGCAGAGATGAGATTCCTCCAGGAGTGGAGGAAGAAAGGCGATGGAAGGCCAGTGTACCCTTTCAGATGAATATCGGAGGAAACGTTCTTCATGAATCTAACATAGGAATCTGAAAAGTGGCATGTCTAATTAGGACCCTGTGACTAGAAATGAAAGGTAACGTGGAGTTCACATGAATTTTTTCAAGACACCCTAAGGTCATGAGGCTTCTAAGTGTTCACAGTGAACTTGGTTGGGAAATCTGTGTGCTGAGGCTCTGAAGACAAAAATTTAAGGCATACATCATCTAATAATTAGCTGCAGGACTATTAAATTATACCTTCTTCTTGGGCTTTAATTTCCTGGTCACTCAGCCATGTCTGATTCTTTGCAGCTCCATGGACTGTAGTCCACCAGACTCCTCTGTCCATGGGATTTTCCAAGCAAGACTGGAGTGGGTTTTCTTTTCCTACAACAGAGGATCTTCTTTTTTTTTTTTTTTTTTTTTTAGAGGTTTCATAATTTTTTTTTTTTAATTTTAAAATCTTTAATTCTTACATGCATTCCCAAACATGAACCCCCCTCCCACCTCCCTCTCCATAACATCTTTCTGGGTCATCCCCATGCACCAGCCCCAAGCATGCTGCATCCTGCGTCAGACATAGACTGGCGATTCAATTCACATGATAGTATACATGTTAGAATGTCATTCTCCCAAATCATCCCACCCTCTCCCTCTCCCTCTGAGTCCAAAAGTCCGTTATACACATCTGTGTCTCTTTCCCTGTCTTGCATACAGGGTCGTCATTGCCATCTTCCTAAATTCCATATATATGTGTTAGTATACTGTATTGGTGTTTTTCTTTCTGGCTTAATTCACTCTGTATAATCGGCTCCAGTTTCATCCATCTCATCAGAACTGATTCAAATGAATTCTTTTTAACGGCTGAGTAATACTCCATTGTGTATATGTACCACAGCTTTCTTATCCATTCATCTGCTGATGGACATCTAGGTTGTTTCCATGTCCTGGCTATTATAAACAGTGCTGCGATGAACATTGGGGTATATGTGTCTCTTTCAATTCTGGTTTCCTCAGTGTGTATGCCCAGAAGTGGGATGGCTGGGTCATAAGGTAGATCTATTTGCAATTTTGTAAGGAATCTCCACACTGTTCTCCATAGTGGCTGTACTAGTTTGCATTCCCACCAACAGTGTAGGAGGGTTCCCTTTTCTCCACACCCTCTCCAGCATTTATTGCTTGCAGATTTTTGGATCGCAGCCATTCTGACTGGTGTGAAGTGGTACCTCATTGTGGTTTTGATTTGCATTTCTCTAATAATGAGTGATGTTGAGCATCTTTTCATGTGTTTGTTAGCCATCCGTATGTCTTCTTTGGAGAAATGTCTATTTAGTTCTTTGGCCCATTTTTTGATTGGGTCGTTTATTTTTCTGGAGTTGAGCTGCATAAGTTGCTTGTATATTTTTGAGATTAGTTGTTTGTCAGTTGCTTCATTTGCTATTATTTTCTCCCATTCAGAAGGCTGTCTTTTCACCTTGCTTATAGTTTCCTTTGTTGTGCAGAAGCTTTTAATTTTAATTAGATCCCATTTGTTTATTTTTGCTTTTATTTCCAGCATTCTGGGAGGTGGATCATAGAGGATCCTGCTGTGATTTATGTCTGAGAGTGTTTTGCCTATGTTCTCCTCTAGGAGTTTTATAGTTTCTGATCTTACATTTAGATCTTTAATCCATTTTGAGTTTATTTTTGTGTGCGGTGTTAGAAAGTGATCTAGTTTCATTCTTTTACAAGTGGTTGACCAGTTTTCCCAGCACCACTTGTTAAAGAGATTGTCTTTACTCCATTGTATATTCTTGCCTCCTTTGTCAAAGATAAGGTGTCCATATGTGTGTGGATTTATCTCTGGGCTTTCTATTTTGTTCCATTGATCTATATGTCTGTCTTTGTGCCAGTACCATACTGTCTTGATGACTGTGGCTTTGTAGTAGAGCCTGAAGTCAGGCAAGTTGATTCCTCCAGTTCCATTCTTCTTTCTCAAGATTGCTTTGGCTATTCGAGGTTTTTTGTATTTCCATACAAATCTTGAAATTATTTGTTCTAGTTCTGTGAAAAATGTGCCTGGTAGCTTGATAGGGATTGCATTGAATTTGTAAATTGCTTTGGGTAGTATACTCATTTTCACTATATTGATTCTTCCAATCCATGAACATGGTATATTTCTCCATCTATTAGTGTCCTCTTTGATTTCTTTCATCAGTGTTTTATAGTTTTCTATATATAGGTCTTTAGTTTCTTTAGGTAGATATATTCCTAAGTATTTTATTCTTTTCGTTGCAATGGTGAATGGAATTGTTTCCTTAATTTCTTTTTCTACTTTCTCATTATTCGTGTATAGGAATGCAAGGGATTTCTGTGTGTTGATTTTATATCCTGCAACTTTACTATATTCCTTGATTAGCTCTAGTAATTTTCTGGTGGAGTCTTTAGGGTTTTCCATGTAGAGGATCATGTCATCTGCAAACAGTGAGAGTTTTACTTCTTCTTTTCCAATTTGGATTCCTTTTATTTCTTTTTCTGCTCTGATTGCTGTAGCCAAAACTTCCAGAACTATGTTGAATAGTAGTGGTGAAAGTGGACACCCTTGTCTTGTTCCTGACTTTAGGGGAAATGCTTTCAATTTTTCACCATTGAGGATAATGTTTGCTGTGGGTTTGTCATAGATAGCTTTTATTATGTTGAGATATGTTCCTTCTATTCCTGCTTTCTGGAGAGTTTTTATCATAAATGGATGTTGAATTTTGTCAAAGGCCTTCTCTGCATCTATTGAGATAATCATATGGTTTTTATTTTTCAATTTGTTAATGTGGTGAATTACATAACAGAGGATCTTCTTGACTCAGAGATTAAACATGAGTCTCCTGGATTGGCAGGTGGATTCTTAACTGCTAGCGCCACCTGGGAAGCCATATTTCCTAGTGTGTGACAACCCACTCCAGTATTCTTGCCTGGAGAAACTCCATAGACAGAGGAGCCTGAGGGGCTACAGTCCAAGGGTTCACAAAGAATCAGACACAAATGAGCTACTAAGCACAGCACAATTACAAATAACCTCTTCAAGCAACTGAAAGAGATAGCATACCAGGTTACTAAGAAAACTGTAAAGAATGATGGACCTGAACTCTTCAAATGGACACTGCAAGAAATCATGATGTTAACATGGCTAATGATGGTGCTTGTATGTATCATGATTCAATGGTTTTGAAAACTACTCTTTTCTGAAAAGACACATCATCACAGTAGTATCATACCCAATAATATATAATCTCAATTTACCCATGAGAAAATTTTGGGCAAATCCATATTGAGGGGTATTCTCTAAAATAACTGACCAGTAGTTTTCAAAGCATCTCAAGGTCAAAAAAGATAAGGAAAGACTGAGAATCTCTCCCTGATAGAGGGTGTTGGGGAGACATAACAAGTAAATGCAATTAGGGTTCTAGACTAGATGCTGGGATAGAAAAGCTAACATTAAAGAAAAAACTGGTGAAATCAAAATAAAGTTGTTGTATGGCAAAACCAATACAATATTGTAATTAGCCTCCAATTAAAATAAATAAATTTATATTTAAAAAATTAAAAAAAAATGAAGTCTGCAGTTTAGTTTTATTTATTTTTTAAAATAAATACCTGTACAACAGTAAACTAACAGCTTTGCCCATCAAAATGGATCAAATAGGAGCAAGAAACTTGTTGTTCTTACAATATAGGAACAGGAAAATAATTTGTGCTCTGCATAATTGTCTTGATATGCATCATCCATTAAGCAGATGCTAGATGAATAAGTACACCAAACAGAATAATCCACTTGGGTATTCTTCATCGGTTACCCTGGATCGAATTCACGTGGCCATCCTATTAGCATCATTCCTCACCCCGAACATCATGAGAACTCTAAAGTTACAAAAATTGAAGGTGTCATATGAAAATCCATTTCCCATCTATGGTCTCCAGTTTCTGCATTTGCAAAATTAATGAGTTTCATTCAAGTTGTCTGAGTGTCGTTTCTAACAGTATAAAATTACTTAGTGCTAAAGAATGATTAGGACTGCCACGTATGGGAAGAGAGCTGTATTAATTTGAGCTACTGCTTTAAAGTATCCATAAAACATGTCGGATGGAAGAGAAAGAAGGGCAGCAAGAAATGGATCACCTGGGAAATATTGATGATTCTTTTGAAAAGTCTTAATTTTAATTGGAATGTCCTGTTTCCATCTATAATAAATTTTAAAACCTCTGAAATTCAGTGTTCCAAGCATTCTCACTTAAGATGGTCCTATTCAAGACTGAATCAAGATGAAAATCTCAGATGATTTAAGATTCTTTGATAGGAACATAAATCAGAAAAAAAGATAGGAAAAATAAAAATGATCAAGTGAAAATAACTTCTCACTGTTTTTATATTTTTTAAAATAGTGAGCTTAAGAGAAAGTTTTATTTTTAAATTCCTTACATTTTCCATAACCCATCACTGCCTTTCCACTGACTGTCTAACAACTGAAGATGGGAAAAGTTTGAATGGATTTGTCAAGGCCCACTTTTAAAGCAGTTATGCTTCAGTTCTATATTAGGCACACAGCTGCCTTTTTTCTCATGGAAATGAGATTTTTTCATGTTGTAAAAAAATTCTGGCAACGTTAAAGGAGAAAACATGGAATGATTTTAAGTAAATGGGGCTTTTTGAATAGAAATACTTTTATTAGAGGAAAACAAACTTTTCAATATCTGTTCTAAAAATAAATATTCTGATTTTCAAATCACAAAGATGCATCTTAACATGGTTACCACAGTCATAGTGAGAAATAACAGTTTCCTTCTATCTAGTCTGTATGTTTGAACCATGTAAACATGATCATAAAACACTTACTTTGCATTTTCACGTGGGTTATGCATAATTTTGAATATTCATTTTATGCATGAATGTGTTCATTCTAATTTGCTTCAGTCCTGTGCAACTCTTTGTGGCTCTATGGACTGTAGCCCACCAGGCTCCTCTGTCTATGGGAATCTTCAGGCAAGAATCTGGAGTGGGTTGCCATTTCCTACTCCAGGGGATCTTCCCTACTCAGGGGTTGAACCCATGTCTCTATGTCTCCTGCACTGGCAGAGAGGTCCTTTTCCCTCTAACGCCACCTGGGAAGTCCTTATGTCTGGCACAATATTAAACTTATTTTTGCTGAGTGGGTGTTTATCAAGATAATTCTGTTCAACTGGAGAGATTTTCCATGAAGATGAAAACTTATCATTTAAAACAACATTGAAAAGGCTAGGGGATATGCCAAAGGATAAAAGTAAACAAACCAAATACTGATCAAAAGAAAGGGAGAAAACAAAGTGACAAAGAGAATGTTACCCTACAAGTTGTATTCACGCAGATCCCCAGAATACAATGAAAAGCTAATGGTTGATGCATGTTTTATTTATTTATTTTTAATATACTGTTACTGATTGAATTGGTTGGGCAGAGTAGGAGAAACATACATTCAAATCAGGAGATCTTGTTTTGAATCAAATTATATTGTTAATTATTTCAGCACTTTGAGATTAATCAGAAGATAAGTCAATCTGATGCCCTCTCATCCCCTAAGAAACCTGAAATCCTCTACATTTTTGTGGCTTAAGGTCTGACCCAGACAGGACAAAACAAAATTTTGTCTTCAAATTGCTGACATGTGTTGATTTACAGTGACAATGCCCAAAGAGCTATTGACTTATAAAATAGTGAAATCGCTTCTTCCAAAGTATAGTAATTGATCATCTATTCTGTTCAAATCACTGTCCTAAATGGAAATATAGCAGTGTACACAACAGGCTCTGCTCTCAGAGAGTGCCCATTATGGACTGGGGGAGACAAACAATAAATACATTAATAAACACATATGCCATTTTGTAAATATTGTGAAGAAAAGTCAAACAGACAAAGTAAAATACCAAGGTCAGAGAATGGCCCAACATGAAGACACTTCACACAGGTTTTTTCCTAATGCAAGTTATTGCAAACATTAACATCATTTGCATTTTATAGAAGATGAAAATGAGACACATACATTTTTAACTTTTCAAAGTTTCCTGGTACCAAAATGCAAAGTGGGAATTCACACTGGTATTCTGGCCAGAGTTTTTTTCTGCATCACACAGTCTAATTGACCTCTCAGTACCAGGAATAGTTTTTCTTCATAGAAAATAAGCCTTTTATCCTTAGCCTCATTTGGTTTACAATGGCCATAGGTATTCCAGCAGATACATGCCAGGAAGTCAAGATGTTCTGAAAAACACATTTGTAAACCAGTACTTCTCTATAAGAAAAACAGCGCATGTCCAGAATGGTAAAGCAATGCTACATTTAACCAATATTTAGAAATCCCCTAATGGGCTCCATGGTGGCTCCAGTGGTAAAGAATCTGCCTGCAGTGCAGGAGACCTGGGTTCGATCCCTAGGTCAGAAAGATCCCCTGGAGGAAGGAATGCAATCCACTCTGGCGTTCTTGCCCAGAGAATTTCATGGAGAGGAGCCTGGTAGGCTACAGTCCATGGGGTCACAAAAAGTCAGACAAGACTGAGCGACTAACACTTTTTCACTTCCACTCCAGTACCAGACACTGCTCCAGACAACTGAGGTGCCACCTATACAAAGTAACTATGGTTACTCTTCTTACTGCATGTGGCACCTGGAAATGGGTAACAGGCAGGAAAAAATGGCTTGATGGAAACTCTAATAATGGGATATTATTGAGGAATACAGAGAAGGCAATGGCACCTCACTCCCGTACTCTTGCCTGGAAAACCCCTGGATGGAGGAGCCTGGAAGTCTGCAGTCCATGGGGTCGCTGAGGGTCAGACACGACTGAGCGACCTCACTTTCACTTTTCACTTTCATGCATTGGAGAAGGAAATGGCAACCCACTCCAGTACTCTTGCCTGGAGAATTCCAGGGATGGGAGAGCCTGGTGGGCTGCCTTCTACGGGGTCGCACAGAGTCGGACACGACTGAAGTGACTTAGCAGCATGGAGGAATATGGGAGGTGTACCTAATCTGAATTTAGCGATCAAGATCATAGAGGTTAAAGTTAATTGACTCTGTTTGTGTTTAAAAATGTAAACATTTTTATATTTCTTGTTCAACAACTATTGATTAGCTATCTGGGACAGTTATTGCTGTCTTCCAAAAGTATAAGATAATTTAAAGAACAATGTTAGAATGTCATTCTCCCAAATCATCCCACCCTCTCCCTCTCCCTCTGAGTCCAAAAGTCCGTTATACACATCTGTGTCTCTTTCCCTGTCTTGTATACAGGGTCGTCATTGCCATCTTCCTAAATTCCATATATATGTGTTAGTATACTGTATTGGTGTTTTTCTTTCTGGCTTACTTCACTCTGTATAATCGGCTCCAGTTTCATCCATCTCATCAGAACTGATTCAAATGAATTCTTTTTAACGGCTGAGTAATACTCCATTGTGTATATGTACCACAGCTTTCTTCTCCATTCATCTGCTGATGGACATCTAGGTTGTTTCCATGTCCTGGCTATTATAAACAGTGCTGCGATGAACATTGGGGTACATGTGTCTCTGTCAATTCTGGTTTCCTCGGTGTGTATGCCCAGAAGTGGGATTGCTGGGTCATAAGGTAGTTCTATTTGCAATTTTTTAAGGAATCTCCACACTGTTCTCCATAGTGGCTGTACTAGTTTGCATTCCCACCAACAGTGTAGGAGGGTTCCCTTTTCTCCACACCCTCTCCAGCATTTATTGCTTGCAGATTTTTGGATCGCAGCCATTCTGACTGGTGTGAAGTGGTACCTCATTGTGGTTTTGATTTGCATTTCTCTAATAATGAGTGATGTTGAGCATCTTTTCATGTGTTTGTTAGCCATCCATATGTCTTCTTTGGAGAAATGTCTATTTAGTTCTTTGGCCCATTTTTTGATTGGGTCGTTTATTTTTCTGGAGTTGAGCTGCAGAAGTTGCTTGTATATTTTTGAGATTAGTTGTTTGTCAGTTGCTTCATTTGCTATTATTTTCTCCCATATGGGGAGGGAGGTGGGAGGGGGTTCATGTTTGGGAATGCATGTAAGAATTAAAGATTTTAAAATTTAAAAAATAAAAACCGAAAAAAAAAAAGAAGGAAAAAAAAAATAAAATAAAAAGCATTAACAAGAAGAAAGATTGTATAATGCTTAGTCTATTGCTCAGTCTATAATTCATAATGATGCAATCAATGTTATAAATATCTCTGGTATCCTGGATTATAAAGAATATCTTAAGTAAATAAAAAATTATGAAAACTGAAAAAAAAAATAAAGAACAATGAATCAAATCTAACAACTCCTAACTGGCTGTGCTCTTTAGTAAATTTTTTTTCTCTAACTCATAGATTTTTTCATCTGTTTTGTGAGACTCTCAATATACAATCATATTTTCTTTAAGCATTGCTGGAAGGAATGTAATGGGCTGTAATGGGATAATGAATGTAAAAAGAACCTTGTAAGTCATGATGTTTATATATAATTATTCACTCTAAAGACTATCATGTCCCACTTGGTAAATTTATTATATCTATGCATGAATGTGTGCTCAGGCATGTCTGACTCTTCAAGACCTCGTGGACTACAGCTGGCCAGGCTCCTCTGTCCATGGAATTCTCCAGGCAAGAATACTGGAGTGGGTTGTCATTTCCTTCTCCAGGGGGTCTTCCTGACCCAGGGATCACACTTGTGTCTCCTGTGTCTCTTGCTTTGACAGGTGGATTCTTTAGCTCTGTAACACCTGGGAAGCCCTAATGTACCTATGAATATTGTGAAAACTCATATGTAAGTCATTACATTATTTATATCAAGTACGTGGTCTTCAGAGAGAAAGCCTTACAAGAGATGTTATTCTGGAGGAGTCACTCAGTTGATGCATTCAGTTGTTTGGGCTTCCAGGTAGGATAAACAGATGGCTCCAGCTGAGAATGACAAGGAAAGTTTCTGAAGATGGACTAGTTTAGTCCGTGTCATGGGATGTGGGCATTTGGTTTTGTTTTTTGTATGTAATTCTCCAGATCTTTTCTACTTTACCTCAAATCGATTTTGACAGTTTCATTAATGACAAAGTCATAGATAGTTAAAAATGTAAGCTTTTGCCTTTCCCTATTTGATGCAGCATTTCTTAAATTTCCAGACTTTCTTATGAGGAATGGATGCTGAATCATGGTGAAAAATACAGTGAAAATTATTAATATAAATATTGTAGAAGCACCAATCCTGCAACTTAACATTTACTATATTATTATTTTGTGTCGTACTTTTTTAGTCAACTCTGAGTCAGGAAGATCCTCTGAAGAACACAATGGCAACCCACTCCAGTATTCTTGCCTGGACAATCCCATGGACAGAGGAGCCTGGCCCGCTACAGTCCATGGGGTCACAAGGAGTTGGACATGACTGAGTATACACACACAAGTTAACAAAGGAAAATAAATTAGTGACTTAAACAACAGAAATTTATTTATTGCAATTCTAGAAGCTGGAAGTCTAAGATCAAAGTATAGCAGATTATGTGTCTAATAATCACCAGTTACCTGATTTATAGACAACCATCATTTTATGGATGTTTTCATATGTGGAAAGGAATAAAAGCTCTCTGAAGTCTCTTTTAGAAGAGCATTAATACCATTTATGAGCGCTCCACCTTTGTGATGTAACCACATACCAAAGGCCCCACCTTCTAAGACCATCACATTGGGGGTTAGGATTTCAATACCAAAACCTCAGGGAGACAAACATTCAGACCATAATGCACACACTCTGCTGTTTTAGCATGGGCTACCCAGCTGCAGACCCTGAGACAAGCTTTTGAATGTAAGCGACTTAATTGGGAGTTGATTCTAGAGAGTGTACATATGGGAATGGAAAATGGGACAGGGAAAAA
Source organism: Ovis aries (assembly GCF_016772045.2). NCBI lineage: Eukaryota > Metazoa > Chordata > Mammalia > Artiodactyla > Bovidae > Ovis > Ovis aries. Next base: position 108,068,331 of record NC_056059.1, read on the forward strand.
GAACTTATAAGGTTCACTGTCAGCAAATCACCATTGTGGTTCCTGGGGGAACCTGGAAAGGATACTAAACATAAACATGAGAGATATCCTACCATGTAAATGGTACTTAAATACCAGCTCCCAGGAGTCACACTTCAGTCCTGCAGTTAAGGAGGGCAATGCAAACCCTGCCCATTTTCAGGGAGAAAATACTTGGTGGCCATTTAGACCATCAGGCAAGAAACAACAGCTACTCTTAGTTGGATGTTAGATAATCATTCCAAGAAATGACAATGGGTGTGGATTCATCATTGACATCAATTACACTTATATCACATATAAATTTCCATAACCCCATGCAGTCTGAGCTTCCCTCATGGCTCAGATGGTAAAGAATCTGCCTGTATTTCAGGAGATCTGAATTCGACCCCTGGGTTGGGAAGATCCCCTGGAAGAGGAATTGGCAACCCACTCTGATATTCTTGCCTGGAGAATTCCATGGACAGAGGAGTCTCGTGGGCTACAGTCCATGGGACCACAAAGAGTCAGACATGACAGAGAAAGTTACACTTTCACTTTCCATGCAGTCAGTAATTTTATCACCCTTACTTTATAAATAAAGAAACAAAGGTTTCGTTATTTTGCTCAGAGTTATACAATAGTAAGCAGAGATGCTAAGTTTCAAACTCTGAGTGTTGTCCTACTTCAAAGCTTTGATTCCTGAATTTTCACTTACATTGCTTACTTGCTAACTAAGGGGTTGGAAAATGTGACTCTCTCTGGAGAATGTCCATTGGCTATTTGGAAGACCTGTAAATGACAATATTTTAATAACTTTTAACAGTTGTTGTTATTGTTTTTCTAATGGCAATAGAAACAAATAGTTGCCTAAAGTGAAACAGTATTCACTTCAGTTGCTCAGTCATGTCTGACTCTTTGCAACCCCCTGGACTGTAGCAGGCAAGACTTCCTTGTCCATCACGAACTCTAGGAGTTTGCTCAAACTCATGTCCATCTAGTCGGTGATGCTATCCAAACATCTTGTCTTCTGTCATCCCTTTTTCCTCCTGCCTTCAATTTTTCCCAGCCTCAGGGTCTTTTCCAATGAGTCAGTTCTACTTTTTTTTTTCTTTGTTTTTAATATTCTTAAGTATCTTTCACAGTGTTGATATTATAGTCATATTTTTGTGTCTGCAAGTGTTTGGGACATTGATGTAGGGCATTTCTAGCGTAAATACATTTTGGAAAACTTGCTCTTCTAACTTAAGACATCCCAATTTCTATTTCTAAGGCTAGTGAACATTGTGAGTTCAATAAATTTTCTTTATATTTGACAAGCTGAGCTTGAAGTGGATTTCAGAGAAGTCATGATTTTTAAGGAGAAGTGAGAATTCAAATAATGATAGAATATAGGGCTAAAAAAAGATATAGAGAAAAATAAAAGTCAGTCCAGGTAGTAAAATTTGATAGGAGGGTATTTGTGGGAGCAGGACATTGCAAAGAGCTCTCTAAGAAAATGAGCAAAACAGTTTTATAGAAAGGAATTTATGAGAGACATGGGATCTAAGGTCAAAATGCTATATTGAAGCCAGATTGTGCGGCCTTCTGAATGCCAGGCTTAGAAGTTTGAATTTTACCTCATCCCATAAGACCTAGAGAAGACCTTTGCTTCCATAAATAAAAGGACAGCATTTACTTATTGGTAGTCATTATAGCAGAATTATTGATTTTCTTACACCAGCCTTTTAGGCTTGTTTGTTTTTATAAAATAATCCAATTCATTGAAAACAAGTTTAAAACACATAAATAAGAAAATTAGAAAATAAAAGCCTTACGTAAGTTGCAAACAATTTGATATACCTTCCAGATAAATATACACATGTACATGTCATATACACGCAAACATGTAGAGTCTTAGCAAACAAGCACATTCTTTGTCACTCTAAATTTCTTCAATTAACATCACAAGAATATATTTATGTACAATAATAACATAATATTTATGAATTATAGAGATGTTGGTTAAAAAAACGCTTAAAATCCACTAAAATTCACAATCCAACAATGGTTAGATACATAATATTTATATTTGTGATACAAACTAATGTTTTCCTAAAATCTATCTATCCCACCATCCCAAAGTTAATCCTGATATGCACCTTGAAAAACTGATATGCATCTTTCTTTTTTAAGAAAATATATGATATACAAAAATATTATGCAATATATATACACCCATTAGAAACACATGCATATTTGTGCATACATTTTTAGATGCACACACACACACACATACACACACACACCTATGCATTTTAATGAAATTGTAACTATTTCATACTTCCAGGACTGACACTTGCATTTTTCAACAAACACAGCATAGAAAAGGGGTGCCTCACTCTTTTAATGAATTAGTAGTATAGATGAACTCAACTACTGTTCTTACTGTTGAAAATGAAAGTTTTTTCTTACTGTGGTTTTAAGTTAGGTTTAGCCTATAAATTTATAGCATCTTTTGGCTATGAATAGAATGTAATACACTTGTTAGCTCAAAGCTCTGTTCCAAAGTGTGCCTTCCATTTGACCAAATCTCCATGCAATTTCTTTAGCTCAATAGTCATGCTGATTAACCACACTGAAAAAAAAAGAAAGTCAAATATCTAGTATGGGCCACAAACTGTTCATGCTGTTAAGAATTCAAACTTTTTTAAGGTCTAACCCCTGCTCTAAAGCAGTAGCAGGTTGAAAAATTAATCAACTATACTGATAAATTTTAAATGGATTTTAGAGACTTAGTTTTGTCCCTGATACAACCTAGTCTCATTCATCCCTATGATTCAGATATGCTTCAGATTACTGGAGGACTACTAGTGATCACACACAGCATATGCTCTTTATATGGTTAGCAGAGGTGGCAGTTATTTTGTGAAAAATTTACCCTAAAACAGAGATATCAAGAAGCATAATTTTTGATTTCTGCAAGTAAGAGATATGATCATAGGGTAAATTTAAAGACAGAGGAAAAGTGAAAACATTGTGTTTAGTGTCAAAACTCTGATGTTTCAAAACTCTTGCTTAAAATTCTAGCTCCACTACTTTTCAGTTGTGAAACTTTGACAGCGTATTTGACTTCCCTTTGCCTTAGTTTCTCCATCTATAAATTCATGATTTTAAACACATGAAAAGATGCTCAACATCACTTATTATTAGAGAAATGCAAATCAAAACCACAATGAGGTACCACTTCACACCAGTCAGAATGGCTGCGATCCAAAAATCTGCAAGCAATAAATGCTGGAGAGGGTATGGAGAAAGGGAACCCTCCTACACTGTTGGTGGGAATGCAGACTAGTACAGCCACTATGGAGAACAGTGTGGAGATTCCTTAAAAAATTGCAAATAGAACTACGTTATGACCCAGCAATCCCACTGCTGGGCATACACACCAAGGAAACCAGAATTGAAAGAGACGCATGTACCCCAATGTTCATTGCAGCACTGTTTATAATAGCCAGGACATGGAAACAACCTAGATGTCCATCAGCAGATGAATGGATAAGAAAGCTGTGGTACATATACACAATGGAGTATTACTCAGCCGTAAAAAAGAATTCATTTGAATCAGTTCTGATGAGATGGATGAAACTGGAGCCGATTATACAGAGTGAAGTAAGCCAGAAAGAAAAACACCAATACAGTATACTAACACATATATATGGAATTTAGAAAGATGGCAATGACGACCCTGTATGCAAGACAGGAAAAAAGACACAGATGTATATAATGGACTTTTGGACTCAGAGGGAGAGGGAGAGGGTGGGATGATTTGGGAGAATGGCATTCTAACATGTATACTATCATGTAAGAATTGAATCGCCAGTCTATGTCTGACGCAGGATACAGCATGCTTGGGGCTGGTGCATGGGGATGACCCAGAGAGATGTTATGGGGAGGGAGGTGGGAGGGGGGTTCATGTTTGGGAACGCATGTAAGAATTAAAGATCTTAAAATTAAAAAAAATAAAAAAACTAATAACATGTAAAAAAATAAAAATAAAAATAAAGTTACATGGAATTGCTGTAAGGATTAAATGAGAAAATTCACGTGTGTGCATGCTGTGTGCATGTTGAGTCCCTTCAGCCATGTCTGACTCTTTGCAATCTATTGGCCTGTAGCCAGCCAGGCTCCTCTGTCTGTGGGTTTCTCCAAGCAAGAAAACTAGAATGGGTTGCCATGTCCTCCTCCAGAGGATCTTCTCAACCTAGGGATTAAACCTCAGCCGTTCATGTCTCCTGCATTGGCAGGCAGGTTCTTTACCAATAGTGCCATCTGGGAAGCCCAGTACCAATCATAGTGCCTCACTAAAATGAAGAATAAATGTATCAGTTCAGTTCAGTCATTCAATCTTGTCTGACTCTTTGCTACCCCATGAATCACAGCACGCCAGGACTCCATGTCCATCACCAACTCCCAAAGTTCACTCAAACTCATGTCCATAGAGTTGGTAATGCCATCCAGCCATCTCATCCTTTGTCGTCCCCCTTTTCCTCCTGCCCCTAATCTCTCCCAGCATCAGAGTCTTTTCCAGTGAGTCAACACTTCGCATGAGGTGGCCAAAGTACCGGAGTTTCAGCGTCAGCATCATTCCCTCCAAGGAAATCCCAGGCTTGATCTCCTTCAAAATAGACTGGTTGGATCTTCTTGCAGTCCAAGGGACTCCCAAGAGTCTTCTCCAACACCACAGTTCAAAAGCATCAATTCTTCGGCGCTCAGCCTTCTTCACATTCCAACTCTCACATCCATACATGACCACAGGAAAAACCATAGCCTTGACTAGACGGACTTTAGTCAGCAAAGTAATGTCCCTGCTTTTGAATATACTATCTAGGTTGGTCATAACTTTTCTTCCAAGGAGTAAGCGTCTTTTAATTTCATGGCTGCAGTCACCATCTGTGGTGATTTTAGAGCCCCCCAAAATAAAGTCTGACACTGTTTCTATTGTTTCCCCATCTATTTCCCATGAAGTGATGGGACCAGATGCCATGATCTTCGTTTTCTGAATATTGAGCTTTAAGCCAACTTTTTCACTCTCCTCTTTCACTTTCATCAAGAGGCTTTTGAGTTCCTCTTCACTTTCTGCCATAACGGTGGTGTCATCTGCATATCTGAGGTTATATATATTTCTCCCGGCAATCTTGATTCCAGCTTGTGTTTCTTCCAGTCCAGCGTTTCTCATGATGTACTCTGCATAGAAGTTAAATAAGCAGGGTGACAATATACAGCCTTGATGTACACCTTTTCCTATTTGGAACCAGTCTGTTATTTCATGTCCATTTCTAACTGTTGCTTCCTGACCTGCATACAGATTTCTCAAGAGGCAGGTTATGTGGTCTGGTATTCCCATCTCTTTCAGAATTTTCCACAGTTTCTTGTGATCCACACAGTCAAAGGCTTTGGCATAGTCAATAAAGCAGAAATAATCATAGTGCCTCACTAAAATGAAGAATAAATGTATCAGTTCAGTTCAGTCACTCAGTCGTGTCTGACTCTTTGTTACCCCATGAATTGCAGCATGCCAGGACTCCATGTCCATCACCAACTCCCAGAGTTCACTCAAAGTCATGTCCATCGAGTTGGTAATGCCATCCAGCCATCTCATCCTCTGTCGTCCCCTTCTCCTCCTGCCCCCAATCCCTCCCAGCATCAGAGTCTTTTCCAATGAGTCAACTCTTTGTATGAGTTGGCCAAAGTACTGGAGTTTCAGCTTTAGCATCATTCCTTCCAAAGAACAGCCAGGACTGATCTCCTTTAGTATGGACTGGTTGGATCTCCTTGCAGTTCAAGGGACTCTCAAGGGTCTTCTCCAACACCACAGTTCAAAAGCATCAATTCTTCAGCACTCAGCTTTCTTCACAGTCCAACTTTCACATCCATACATGTCCACTGGAAAAACCATAGCCTTAACTAGATGGACCTTTGTTGGCAGAGTAATGTCTCTGTTTTTCAATATACTATCTAGGTTGGTCATAACTTTCCTTCCAAGGAGTAAGTGTCTTTTAATTTCATGGCTGCAGTCACCATCTGCAGTGATTTTGAATAAATGTATAAATGACCTCAATAAATTAAATCAATGAGGTCATTAAATGTTAGCTACTATTTTGTTGGTATTGATGCAATTCATATTATGGGATTTTGATCAAAAATCATTTTTTAACTTGACTTTTAATTCCCAAATGGGCAATACATAAATACCAAATGCAGTGGTACTGAATCTGAATTATGTTAATCTCCAGGGATCTGGAGGGTCAGTCAGAATCTAACGGTTTATGTGGTCAACAATTATGTCAGGAGTCCCCAAGAACACCTCCAGATACAGTGATTTGCTAGGGAAGTCACAGGAAATCGGTATAATTATCTCATCTATAATTGATTATTGAAAAAAAGGACAAAAAGCTAGCAAATTTCGGATACAAAGTTAACAGATGGGGAAAGCACATGGAAAAATATTCAGAGGAAGTCAGCTTCAAGCTTCTCGTGGTGGAGCTATATCAGACACACAATTTCTCAAGCAATGAGTTATGATCACATGTGCAAAATATTATCTACTGAGGAAGCTCATTACAGGCTCATCACCAGGGTTTTGATTTTAGGAGCTGGGCCTGCAGTCATCCTCTGACCCAGGGAAAGGTAGGTATGGAAAATAAATCATAATGCTTCTATGAAGAGTTTAGGCATGGTGAGAGACATGTATTAGTTCTGGGAATGGTAAGAAACCAAAGTCCCTAGAGACAGCTAAGAGCCAACTATACATGGGAGCCTTTCTGGGGACAGCAGTCTTGGGCATGCTCAGTTAACTTTCTGCATAGCAATGAAAAAGGGAACATTAGCAGTGAAGATATAAGTGCATATAACAACAAAGACACAATGAAGGTAAAAATTTTTGCCACAGGAATAGTGATGTATGACATGTAATATCACATTTACAATAAACTTTTCCCCCTAAACTTTTATTCCACTGCCAGGAGGTAACTTCCACATTGGGAAAATAGCTCTCAGGACAAATTTTAGTGTTCTCAGTCTTGAGCATTTAAAACCCCACAGCAAAAGTTTTTTCATGGATGTTGGCAGCTACATCTTTCTTTCCTTTTTTTTCTTCTTCTTCTTTTTTTTTTTTTTTTTTTTTGCCTCTGGAACTGACAGATGACATCACCCTTATGGCAGAAAGCAAAGAAGAACAAAAGAGCCTCTTGATGAAAATGAAAGAGGAGAGTGAAAATGTTGGCTTAAAACTCAACATTCAGAAAACGAAGATCATGGCATCCGGTCCCATCACTTCATGACAAATAGGTGGGGAAACAATGGAAAGTGTGACAGACTTTATTTTGGGGGGCTCCAAAATCACTGCAGATGGTGACTGCAACCATGAAATTAAAAGACGATTCCTCCTTGGAAGAAAATCTATGATAAACCTAGACAGCATATTAAAAAGCAGAGACCTTTGCCAGCAAAGGTCCATCTAGTCAAAGCTATGGTGTTTCCAGTAGTCATGTATGGATGTGACTCTTGAACTATAAATAAAGCTGAGTGCTGAAGAATTGATGCTTTTAATCTGTGGTGTTGGAAAGACTCTTGAGTCCCTTGGACTGCAAGGAGATCCAACCAGTCAATCCTAAAGGAAATCAGACCTGAATAATCATTGGAAAGACTGATGCTGAAGCTGAAACCCCAATACTTTGGCCACCTAACGCAAAGAACTGACTCATTAGAAAATATCCTGATGCTGGGAAAGATTGGAAGGCAGGAGGAGAAGGGGATGACAGAGGATGAGATGGTTGGATGGCATCACCGACTCAAAGGACATGAGTTTGAGTAAGCTCCAGGAGTTGGTGATGGACAGGGAGGCCTGGTGTGCTGTGAGTCATGGGGTCGCAAAGAGCTGGACACGACTGAGCGACTGAACTGAACTGAACTGAACAGAGCAACTGAACTGAACTGAACTGGAACTGATAGTTTCAACCTAGGAATCATCAATAGGAATGGCAAGTGGGTACCAATGCAGTGGTGCCTTTGATAAGCCTTTCCTCGGACAAAGTCACAGCTGGAAGAATAGGGAAAAAGGAACCTGGGGAAAATAGAACAGCCAAGAATCGATTGGGGATTAACCTGAGCCAACACACTGGCAACTCTAAAACCAAGTGAAAGACCCCGAAGGAGGACTGGAGTTCCTGAGAAACTGGTGAAACTCATTTTTTCATAATCCTTTTTCCCTGGCTTTGTGTATCATTCGACAAAATTATATTGAGCATGTGCTTCAAGGAAACATATGTTGACAATAAAATTGAATCAGACAGTAAAACTCCCTGGCTTCACAGAGTTTACATTCTGATAAATACAAATTTTTAATATATTCTGAATTTGCTAAATAGATTTTTATATTTATATTCAAATCATATAAAATTCTCAAGGGAACAAAGCTAAGAATGGTAACAATTCTTTCCCTAGAAAACTCTTGCCTACTTATGATTAAAGGGTTTTCAAATCACCTTCAAACAAAATAAAAATAGTACCCTATTTCTATTTCACCATGTTCGCTTCATGGTAAAATACTTACTTACTCTATCGAAACAAGGCACTGGAGTGTGGCAAGATTTGCTCTTAAATGGTCCATTCAGTCCTTCAATGATTCACTAATTCCATTTAATTCAGTTACTGGATATTTATCAAATATTTAATTAGAGGCACTGCATATTCAAATATATTTATTTAATCACCTACTCTAGCCAGTGCCCCCAAATCTGTAAGTTCTGATATGAATTCTGTTCTTCTCTTTAAAAATTTGGGACAGTTTCCCACTTTTATAGCTCCTGGCACTTCTCCCTTCCTTCAGGATTTCTCAATATGCAATGACAGCTGCTCAGATATCACCTTGGCAGGTTCCTTCAGCATCCAGAGATATGACTCCTGACTCTGCCGTATAAATGAATGTAAAAGTACAGACTTCCGGTAACTGTGGCCTTCAGAATCATCACACCCAATGACACGCCCTATCATTGGCTTCCAATGAATTTAATCAGCAATATCTCCATAATAATTTTGACTCATCCAAGAGTGATTTTGTATCACTCGTGATACATCTCTAATTCACCATCATGGCCTTCTAGATTGCTTCAACCAATATCTGTTGCTGGGGAGGGAGGGTGAGGCAAAGCAAGTGCAATTCATATGTGACAAGCTGAAATAGGTTGTCAACAGATTTTTACAAGGACACTGTCAAACATAATTGGAAGCAATGTGGCAGGGCTGTTGATTCTTGGGAACTGACATCTGCAAAGTGGCTAGTTGTCAATCTCAAGCCACGTGCCTCTGCTAGAGAAGAAAGGACAAAACTTCCTGTAAGGAAAGAAAGAAAACAAACAAACAAACAAAACAGCTTTGGGAAGGAAGGGCACTGGGAAGCCATAGTTGTTTTCTGTTACTTACTAAATTTACACAAAACAAAAAGGCCACAAGGTCACATGCTTGTTATATCAATGATGTAACACACATTGTGTTACTATCATTGCCATTTCTAGATGGGAAAAATGAAAATTAGGTAACTGACTTTGAAATGGCACACACACACACACACACACACACACACACACACACACATTTTTGGTGTATGATTTTGGATTATAGTTGGAAAAGCCCTAAAATACACTAAACATTCCTGAACAGGACAGAAGACCTGAGTGTTTTTACTGTTATTTCTACCTGCAATGGGATATTGGATAGGTGGATTCACCTCTTTACATCTCTATTTTTTCACCTGTAAAATGAGAAAATTGGTTGCAATATATATTAGTATTTTTCCCAACAATTTTTTCTAGTCCTAATGTTTATTTAATTAATACTCCCAAGCTAAATATGTAGATAAATACAGATTTATAGGTAGACATAAATATCTAAATTATGGGCTATCACCTAAGTCTTACTTGTCTTCTCACATAAGTTTTACTTACTGCATGGGTGCAGGAGGGCCGAGAGGACCTACTCCACGTTTAAGGTCAGGAGGGGCGGCAGTGAGGAGATACCCCTCGTCCAAGGTAAGGAGCAGCGGTTGTGCTTTGCTGGAGCAGCCATGAAGAAATACCCCACATAAGAGAAACCCAAATAAGATGGTAGGTGTTGAGAAGGGGCATCAGAGGGCAGACACATTGAAACCATAATCACAGAAAACTAGTCAATCTAATCACACAGACCACAGCCTTGTCTAACTCAATGAAACTAAGCCATGCCCTGTGGGGCCACCCAAGACAGTCGGGTCATGTGGAGAGGTCTGAAGGAATGTGGTTCACTGGAGAAGGGAATGGCAAACCACTTCAGTATTTTTCCTTGAGAACTCCATGAACAGTATGAAAAGGCAAAATGATAGGATACTGAAGGAGGAACTCCCCATGTCGGTTGGTGCCCAATATGCTACTGGAAATCAGTGGAGAAATAACTCCAGAAAGAATAAAGGGATGGAGCCAAAGCAAAAACAATACCCAGTTGTGGATGTGACTGGTGATAGAAGCAAGGTCAGATGCTGTAAAGAGCAATATTGCATAGGAACCTGGAATGTCAGGTCCATGAATCAAGGCAAATTGGAAGGAGTCAAACAGGAGATGGCAAGAGTGAACATCAACATTCTAGGAATCAGCAAACTAAAATGGACTGGAATGGGTGAATTTAACTCAGATGACCATTACATCTACTACTGTGGGCAGGAATCCCTTAGAAGAAATGGAGTAACTATCATGGTCAACAAAAGAGTCCAAAATGCAGTACTTGGATGCAATCTCAAAAATGACAGAATGATCTCTGTTCGTTTCCAAGGCAAACCATTCAATATCACAGTAATCCAAGTCTATGCCCCAACCAGTAATGCTAAAGAAGCTGAAGTTGAATGGTTCTATGAAGACCTACAAGACCTTTTAGAACTAACACCCAAAAAAGATGTCCTTTTCATTCTAAGGGACTGGAATGCAAAAATAAGAAGTCAAGAAACACCTGGAGTAACAGGCAAAATTGACCTTGAAATATGGAATGAAGCAGGGCAAAGGTTAATAGAGTTTTGCTAAGAGAATGCACTGGTCATAGCAAACACCTTCTTCCAACAACTCAAGAGAAGACTCTACACAGGGACATCACCAGATGGTCAACACCGAAATCAGATTGGTTATATTCTCTGCAGCCAAAGATGGAGAAACTGTATACAGTCAGCAAAAACAAGACCGAGAGCTGACTGTGGCTCAGATCATGAACTCCTTATTGCCAAATTCAGACTTAAATTAAAGAAAGTAGGGAAAACCACTAGACCATTCAGGGATGACCTAAATCAAATCCCTTATGATTATACTTGTGTTTATAGTGCTTGTGAAATAAGACATAATCATGAACAAGTGTGATTGGGAAAGGAAAAGAAGTTAGTTACTGTTAATCTCTTAGTCATGTTCGACTCTTTGTAACCTAATTGACTGTAGCCCACCAGGCTCCTCTGTCCATAGAATTCTCCAGGCAAAAGGAAAACAAAGAGAGAAATAAACAAAAGAGTGGAAAAAAATGTAACGAGCAAAACCAAAAAGAAACACATGAAAGTTTGAAAATTCCTAGCGGCTCAGATGGTAAAGAATCTGCCTGCAATGCGGGAGACTCAGGTTTGATCTCTGGGTCGGGAAGATCCCCTGAAAAAGGGAATAGTTACCCCTCCAGTATTCTTGCCTGGAGAATTCCATGGACAGAGGAGCCTGGTGGGCTACAGTCTATGGAATCACAGAGTCAGATACGACTGACCAGCTAAACACTAAACACTATGAAATTACCTGACTGCCAGTAAGAACTCATAAATATTTAATACATATTTGCTGATTTTAGATGATCTTGAGATTAATAGGATGCATTAAATGTTAGAACCTAACAACAAGTTTGGAAGTTCATGGACATGGCTTGTGTTAAAAACAGACTTTAACCTGCTTTTATAGTGGATTCATTACTAGTGTTGAAAGAAAGTTGAGGCTCCTAAAAGTACAATTAGCAAATAATGCCATCAAAACATATGACACTCTCTGTGGATGAATAATCACTGATGGAATGATAATGGGCCAACTGAACCCATTTCTTTACTATTCAACAAACAGCAGTCAAAACGTAAGCATGTAATGACATTTTTCAATGCATAATAATAATAATAGTAATAATACAGGCATAGCTTGCTATATTTTGCTTAGCTTTATTGCACTTCACAGATGTTGCATTTTTTACTGATTGAAAGTTTGTGTCAATCCTCACTGAGCACATTTCTCAGCACCATTTTTCCAAAATTTGCTTGCTTCATGTTTCCATGTCGTCTTTTAATATTTCTCCCAATATTTCAAATTCTTTCACTATTGTTACATGTGTTACATGTGGTAACCTATGATTGGTGGTCTTTGATATCACAACTGCAACTGTTTTGGAGCGCCATATGCCATACCCACGTAAGACAGCAAACAATAAATATTATCTATGTTCTGACTGCTCCACCAACCAGACATTTCCCCATCTTTTCTCTTCTCTTCATGGCTCACTATACCCTGAGACTTGAGAGTATTGACGTTAGACCAATTAATAATTTGACATGACCTCTAAGTATTCAGCTGAAAGGAAGAGTCACGTGTCTCTCACTTTCAATCAGAAGATAGAAGTGGTTAAATTCAGTGAAGAAGGCATTTTAGAAGCAAAGGCCAAAAGCTAGGCCTCTTGCATGACACCATTAACCAATTTTTGAACACAAATGCAAAGTTCTTCAGTTTGAGAGGGTAACAGGCAGGAAGGCCAGGGGTCTCCAAATGGAGGAAATAGCCTGCAAGGGTCAGACATTATTATCTCTCTTGAAGGGCAGGAGGAACAAACTAGTGATATCTTTTTCCTTCTCTATACAAATTTAAAAATAGGTTTCTCTTAAAATACTGTGTTGCCAAAATGACACCTGGTTTCACCTGAAGTTAACTATTCTCAAACCTTGAGATATCCAATGCATTTTTCTTATCGAAATGTTTGTCTTAAGCTATGCTAATGTGCTATGCATTTACCCCAAACTCTGTCTTCAAATCAGTTCTGTCTCATGGCTCAGAACCTACTTGACAAACCAGTATGTTATACTCAGACATTGTTGCCCTAACCTATGTAAATGAAACTATTTGTATGTTAACCTGTCCTTTTACAAGGTTTAAGTTAATCATTTTACAGCCCAGGATGAGCCATTTGGTGCCAAGATTATCCCAAAATGCATCTTATGGGTGAGGGGCCTGGTGCCATTCTGAGTTTTAAGACACTCCTTTAGGTTTCATTAGCAGACTTCTTGTGACTATATAACATCCAGCTGAAGACTCGCAGGGAGGTACTCTTTCTGCTCCCTTCTGATGTCTATGTCAGAAGCTTTCTCTATCTCCTTTATACTTTAATCAAACTTTATTACACAAAACTCTGAGCGATCAGGCCTCGTCTCTGGCCCGGATTGAATTCTTCTCTTCCGGAGGCCAAGAATCCCAGCCGTCTTTTCTCATTCAACAACAACGTCTCAAGTTCAGTTCAATCGCTCAGTCGTGTCCAACTCTTTGTGACCCCATGAACTGCAGAACACCAGACATACCTGTCCATCACAATTCCTGGAGTTTACCCAAACTCTTGCCCATTCAGTCAGTGATGCCATCCAACCCTCCCATCCTCTGTCATCCCCTTCTCTTTCTGCCTTCAATCCTTCCCAGTATCAGGATCTTTTCAAATGAGTCAGCTCTTCACATCAGGTGGCCAAAGTATTGAAGTTTCAGCTTCAACATCAGTCATTCCAAAGAACTCTCAAGACTGATCTCCTTTAGGATGGACTGGTTGGATCTCCTTGCAGTCCAAAGAACTCTCAAGAGTCTTCTCCAACACCACAGTTTAAAAGCATCAATTCTTCAGCACTCAGCTTTCTTTATAGTCCAACTCTCACATCCATACATGAGTACTGGAGAAACTGTAGCCTTGGCTAGACGGACCTTTGTTGGCAATGCCTAAAAATGAAATTCTTGAAGGAAATGAAAAGTGCTGCTGCTGTGAACATACAAATGATGAAAAAGCAAGACAGCACCATTGCTGATAAGGAAAAAGTTTTAATGGTGTAGATAGAAGATCAAATCAGACACAATGTTTCCTTGAGACAAAGATTAATACAGACAAGTCTCTAACTCTCTTTAATTTCATGAAGGCTCAGGGAAGAAAAGTTTGAAACTGGCAGAGGTTTTTTCATGACCTGTAGGAAAGAAGCCATCTTCATAACATGGAAATGCAAGTTGAAGCAGCAAGTGCCAGCACAAGAGCTGCAGCAGGTAAATCAGAAGATCTAGCTAAGACATGAAGGTGGCCACCCTAAACACCAGATTTCAAGTGCAGACAGAAGTGTCTCATATTGGAAGAAGATGCCGCCTATGACTTCATAGCTAGAGAGGAGAAGCCAATGCCTGGCTTTAATACGTCGAAGGACTGTCAGACCCTTGTTAGGGGCTAAGGCAGCTGGTGACAATTTGAAGCCAATTCTCATTCACTTTACTGAAATCTTAGGGCCCTTAAGAATTACATTAAGTGTCTTCACCTGTTTTCCATAAATGGGACAACAAGGCACGGAGATTGACTATCTGTCCACAACATAGCTTATTAAATATTTGAAGCCCCCCATTGAGACCTACTATTCAGAAAGAAAAAAGAAAAGCTCCTTTTCTAAATATAATTGCTCATAGATGTTCAAGCTGGATTTAGAAGAGGCAGAGGAACCAGAGATCAAATTGCCAACATCCTTTGAATCATCAAAAATGCAAGAGAGTTCCAGAAAACATCTACTCCTGCTTTATTGACTACACCAACAGCTTTGAACATGTGAAGCACAACACACGGTGGAAAATTCTGAAAGAGATGGGCATACCAGACCACCTGATCTGCCTCCTGAGAAATCTGTATGCAGGTCAAGAAGCAAGAGTTAGAGCTGGACATGGAACAACAAACTGGTTCCAAATTTGGGAAAGAAGTACATAAAGGTTGTATATTGTCATCCTGCTTATTTAACTTATATGCAGAGTACATCATGAGAAACGCTGGGCTGGATGAAGCACAAACTGGAATCAAGATTACCAGGAGAAATATCAATAATTCTCGATATGCAGATGACACCACCCTTATGGCAGAAAGTGAAGAAAAGCTGAAGACGCTTTTGATGAAAGTGAAAGAGGAGAGTGAAAAAGTAGGCTTGAAACTCAACATTCAGAAAACTAAGATTATGGCATCACTTCATGGCAAACTGATGGGGGAACAATGGAAACAGTGACAGACTTTATTTTGAGGGGGCCCCAAAATCCCTGCAGATGGTGACTGCAGCCATGAAATTAAAAGATGTTTGCTCCTTGGAAGAAAAGTTATGACCAACCTACACAGCATATTAAAAAGCAGAAACCTTACTTTGCCAATAAAATACCGTCAAGTCAAAGCTACTATTTTTCTGGTAGTCATGTATGGATGTGTGAGTCAGACTATAAAGAAAGCTGAGCACTGAAAAATTGATGCTTTTGAACTGTGATGTTGTAAAAGACTCTTGAAAGTCTCTTGGACCGCAAGGAGATCAAACCAGTCCTTCCTAAAGGAAATAGGTTCTGAATATTCATTGGAAAGATGATGTTGAAGCTGAATCTCTAATACTTTGGTCACCTGATGTGAAGAACTGACTCATTGGAAAAGACCCTGATGCTGGGAAATGCTGAAGGCAGGAGGAGAAAGGGACTAGAGAGGATGAGAGGGTCGGATGGCATCACCAACTCAATGGACATGAGTTTGAGTAAACTCCAGGAGTTGGTGATGGATAGGGAGGCCTGGCTTACTGCAGTCTATGGGGTCACAAAGAGTCAGACGTGACTGAGTGACTGAACTAAACTGATTATTTCAAAGATATATTTTGTGAGACTATCACTGCTATAGATAGTGATTCCTCTAAGGGAGCTGGGCAAAACAAACTGAAAACTTTCTGGAAACAGTCACCATTATAGATGTCATGAATTCATGATTCGTAGGAAGCCATCAAAATATCACTGTTAACAGAAGTTTGGAAGAAATTAATTCCAACCCTTATGGATGACCTTGTGGGATTCAAAATGTCAGTGGAGGATACTATTGCATTTGTGGTGGAAAGAGCAACAGAACTAGAATTAGAAATGGAGACTGAAGACATGACTGAATTGCTGCAATCTAAGGATAAAGCTTTAACATATGTGAAGTTGCTTCTTATGGATGAGCAAAAAATTTTTTTTCAGATGTAATCTATTCCTGGTGAAGATGCTGTGAAAATTGCTGAGATAACAACAAACAATTTAGAATATTACATCAATTTAGTTGATAAAGCATTGGCAGGTTACGAGTAAATTAATTTCTATTTTCAGAAGAATATTCATGTGGGTAAAATTCTATCAAAGAGCATTGCATGCTATAGACAAATCATTTACAGAAGAGTCAACTGATACAGCAAACATCTTAACTGCTTAGTTTCAGATTTCCTGTCCCTAGTGGTTACTTTCTAGCCGTACATAATCATAAATAATAATATGGTGAAGATTCTTCCAAAGTAAGTTTGGCTGCCTAATTTGTTAATTGTCCCTGGTTTAAGAATCTAAGATGGCAAAGTTTGCCATTTGCTTCAAAATATCTACACTCAACTCTCACATCCATACATGACAACTGGGAAAGAGAGTTGGATCATAAAGAAGGCTGAGCAGAAAGAATTGATGGTTTCAAATTTTGGTGTTGGGTCCTGACAGTTCCTTGGATAGCAAGGAGATCAAACCAGTCAGTCATATAGGAAATCAACTCTGAATATTCATTGGAAGGACTGATGCTGTAACTGAAGCTCCAGGACTTTGGCCACCTGCTGTGAAGAGCGAACTCATCAGAAAAGACCCTAATGATGGGAAAGATTAATGGCAGAAGGAGAAGGGGACGACAGAGGATGGGATGGTTGGATGGCATCACCGACTCAATGGATTAAAATTTGAACAAACTCCGGGAGATAGTGAAGGATAGAGGAGCCTGGCCTGCAGTCTCTGGGGTCACAAAGCGTCAGACATGACTTAGCAACTGAATGACAATAACATCTACACTCAATGCCATCAGTCCTGGTCCTACATTAACCGTATCTTGAGCAGATGTGACAACTTAACCTCAGTCATCAGGTGGTGTTCTGCCAATGGGTAGGAATGAAAGAGGAAAGAGGAGTGAAGAGATGGGGAAAATAAACAAGAAATGTAGGTTTAAAAGTGGAATGTGAGCCTGTCTCCTTTTATGAATTTATGATTAAATTAGTGATGAGATTAAAGATGAGTAAGGTTTACATAAAGGAATTTTCAACTCAACACTCCACTGCTTAGTACTCATTTCAATTTAATTTTATCTGTTCTATATTTCAAAACACACACAAAACTAGTCTCTTGGTTATTGCTCTTTATTGGATATCTGTTAATTTGTGCAATGTCTGTTTTTTCTTTCCTTTTCTTTTTTTTTAAAATGTTTGATTTCCGAGTTTCCCAGTGTATAAAAGGGCACCTGATAACATTCTTTCTGGTGTGTGAATCAGTAGAAAGTACAGGCTCACATACTCTACCCAGCTTTCTAATTACTTTATGAAAGGTCTATTTGTCCTAAATGCCCTCTTTTAGAGGCACAGAGTTATTGATTTCTAATTTGAATGCATCCTTCAGGCCTAAACAGTAACACAGGAAACATATTATCCTTTCCTTAAAGGAAGAAGCATATAAGCACTGGCATTTGAGGGAAACCACCTGAGGAAAATACATATCAATAGGCCTAAAGAGGAGAGAGAGAGTACAGTCATGACCATTGTACCTTCATTTCAATAGTGAAAACTGTTTACATTGCAGAAGCATCTTAGAAATTCTTCAATTGAAAGATGGTTAAATAAATTGTGACTATTCATAATATGAGACTTTATTCATTCAGAGCCAAGTTCTTCATTAGGCTCAGTAGGCATGATGCCCAGAGACCTCACAAATGCTTTAATTTTAATTTCTTTGAAAATAAAAGCAAATTAATATAATAATAATTATATAGTAACTATTCTAACCTGGATTATATTCATTTATATACCAGTATAGTCAAAAGGATCACTTATAGCATTACTTTTTATTACAGAAGGGGCCAATGAGGACAAATTTTGGCAGAGCCCATGAATGTCACATGTAAGCATGGCTTTCAGCTGTTAAAAGCAATGATGTATATTTATATATGGTGCAATGCTAATATTTCCAAGGTAATTTAATAAGCTCAACCAGCAATATTTTAAACAATAGGAATATTATTTTACAAAATTATTAAAGGCAGCATAATTTTATAAGTAAAGTGTATATATATATATATATATATATATACAAAAGCCCTCTGAAAGAAAGCATGAAGGTGAAGGTGAAGGTGAAGTCGCTCAGTCGTGTCCGAGTCTACGACCCCGTGGACTGTAACCTACTAAGCTTCTCTGTCCATAGGGTTCTCCAGGCAAGAATACTGGAGTGGATTGCCATTTCCTTCTCCAGGGGATCTTCCCGACCCAGGGATCAAACCCAGGTCTCCTGCATTGGAAGCAGACACTTTAACCTCTGAGCCACCAGGGAAGCCAAAAGAAAGCATACTGAGCTTAAAAATAAGAGATAGGTAACAGGCAAGTGGTTTGAGTATGTGTATGAAAGGACCCTTTAATTTTGTCCTTATGGTCTTAAATATTCAGTTATCTCACATCAGGTCATGGTTTGGAGTGCTAATAAAAATTCTCTAAAATATACTATTCTGCTTACGTTTTTGCATAGCAAATTGAATTAAAACTTAGCACTTAAAGTGACATTTCTTCTGGTGTTCTCAAATTCTGAAGTTCAACAACTTGCACAGAGTACAGCAGAGATGTCTTGTCTCTGCTCTGTCATGCCTGGGGCCTCGGCTTGAGCAGATTAAAGACAATATAGCATAATGGCTGGGGACTAGAATTATCCAACGTGTTCGGTGTTGGGCTGGAAGAATTGAGAACTAGGTCTGCCGACAGCAGCGCCTGCATGTGGTCTCACTCTGTCACTTGGCTTTCTCACTCAAGGCAAACTCAGGGCAGCTGCACTGTCTAAATAACAGCTGGAGCTTCAAGCAGTAATATTCCAACAGCTAAGGCAAAAGCTCCATCACCTTTACAATCATATTTTGGAAAAAGTAATGCCACGTTTGCCATACTCAAAGCAATCATCTGCCTCCATTCCCAAATCTGGGTGCTTACACTAAAAAGAATATGATAGTACTGTCATGGGATCTTTTGTAGATACAACTAGCCATGATCTACCCTCTGATCATGAAAATGTAAAACCCCCTAAAATACAAAAATATTCATGCCCTCTGCTAAGATTCCTGAATTGTGCTCCATTATTGGAGTTTCAGCTTTAGCATCATTCCAGCCAAAGAAATCTCAGGGCTGATCTCCTTCAGTTGGATCTCCTTGCAGTCAAAGGGACTCTCAAGAGTCTTCTCCAACACCAAAGTTCAAAAGCATCAATTCTTCAGCACTCAGCCTTCTTCACAGTCCAACTCTCACATCCATACATGACCACTGGAAAACCATAGCCTTGACTAGATGGACCTTAGTCAGCAAAGCACTGTCTCTGCTTTTGAATATATTATGTAGGTTGGTCATAACTTTGCTTCCAAGGAGTAAGCGTCTTTTAATTTCATGGGTGCAATCACCATCTGCAATGATTTTGGAGCCCCAAAAGACAAAGTCTGACATTGTTTCCACTGTTTCGCCATCTATTTCCCATGAAGTGATGGGACCGGATGCCATGATCTTCGTTTTCTGAATGTTGAGCTTTAAGTCAACTTTTTCACTCTCCTCTTTCACTTTCATCAAGAAAGCTCCTCTTCACTTTCTGCCATAAGGGTGGTGTCATCTGCATATCTGAGGTTATTGAGATTTCTCCTGGCAATCTTGATTCTAGCTTATGTTTCTTCCAGTCCAATGTTTCTCATGATGTACTCTGCAATAAGTTAAATAAGCAGGGTGACAATATATAGCCTTGACGTACTCCTTTTCCTATTTGGAACCAGTCTGTTGTTCCATGTCCAGTTCTAACTGTTGCTTCCTGACCTGCATACAGATTTCTCAAGAGGCAGGTCAGGTGGTCTGGTATTCCCATCTCTTTCAGAATTTTTCACAGTTTATTGTGATCCACACAGTCAAAGGCTTTGGTATAGTCAATAAAGCAGAAATAGATGTTTTTCTAGAACTCTCTTGCTTTTTCCATGATCCAGCAGATGTTGGCAATTTGATCTCTGGTTCCTCTGCCTTTTCTAAAACCAGCTTGAACACCTGGAAGTTCATGGTTCATGTATTGCTGAAGCCTGGCTTGGAGAATTTTGAGCATGACTTTACTAGCATGTGAGATGAGTGCAATTGTACAGTAATTTGAGCATTCTTTGGCATTGCCTTTCTTTGGGATTGAAATGAAAACTGACCTTTTCCAGTCCTGTGGCCAGTGCTGAGTTTTCCAAATTTGCTGGCATATTGAGGGCAGCTCTCTCACAGCATCATCTTTCAGGATTTGAAATAGCTCAACTGGAATTCCATCACCTCCACTAGCTTTGTTCGTAGCAATGCTTTCCAAGGCCCACTTGACTTCACATTCCAGGCTCATGCGAATAATTGACTCATTGGAAAAGACTCTGATACTGGGAGGGATTGGGGGCAGGAGGAGAAGGGGATGACAGAGGATGAGATGGCTGGATGGCATCACTGACTCGATGGACATGAGTCTGAGTGAACTCCAGGAGTTGGTGATGGAGAGGGAGGCCTGGTGTGCTGTGATTCACGGGGTAGCAAAGAGTCAGACATGACTGCGCAACTGAACTGAACTGATGACATCAGCTGTAAGTCTAGGATCCCAGCATGAAAATCAGGTCCATATCCAGGTGACACTCCTTCTGAGTGACAGATCTAATATAGTTTCTGTTGCTCAGTCCCTCAGTCATATCTGAACCTTTGTGACCCCATGGACTGCAGCATGCCAGTCTTCCCTGACCTTCACCATCTTGCAGAGTTGCTCAAACACATGTACATGGAATCATTGATGCCGTCCAATCATCTTGTCCTCTGTCATCCCCTTCTCTTCCTGCCTTCAATCATGCCCAGCATCACCGTCTTTTTTAATGAGTTGACTCTTTGCATCGGGTGGCCGAAGTATTGGAATTTCAGCCTCAGCATCAGTCCTTCTAATGAATATTTATGATTGATTTCTTTTAGGATTGACTGGTTGGATCTCCTTGCAATCCAAGGGACTCTCAAGAGTCTTCTCCAATGCCACAGTTCAAAGAACATCAATTCTTTGGCACTCAGCTCTTTTTATAGTCCAACTCACATCCATACATGAGTACTGGAAAAACCATAACTTTGACTAAATGGACTTTTGTTGCCATTTAATGTCTCTGATTTTAATATGCTGTCTTGGTTTGCTATAGCTTTTCTTCCAAGGAACAAGTATCTTTTAATTTCATGGCTCCATTCACCATCTGCACTGAGTTTGGAGCCCAAGCAAATAAAGTCTGTCACTGTATCCATAGTTTTCCCATCCATTTGCCATGAAGTGATGGGATCATATTCCATGACCTTCGTTTTTTTAATGTGTTTTAATCCAGCTTTTTCACTCTCCTCTTTCACTTTCATCAAGAGGCCCTTTAGTTTTTCTTCACTTTCCGACATAAGGGTGATGTCATCTGTGTATCTGAGGTTATTGATATTTCTCCTGGCAAACTTATTTCCAGCTTGTGCTTCATCCAGCCCATCGTTTGGCATGATGTACTATGATTTTAATAGGCAAATTTGGCCTTGGAATATGGAATGAAGCAGGGCAAAGATTAATAGAGTTTTTCCAAGAGAACGCACTGGTCATAACAAACACCCTTTCCAACAACACAAGAGAAGATTCTACACATGGAAATCACCAGATGGTCAAAACCGAAATCAGAATGATTATATTCTTTGCAGCCAAAGATGGAGAAGCTCTATACAGTCAGCAGAAACAAGCTGACTGTGGCTCACATCATGAACTCCTTATTGCCAAATTTGGACTTAAATTGAAGAAAGTAGGGAAAACCACTAGACCATTCAGGGATGACCTAAATCAAATCCCTTATGATTATACAGTGGAAGTGAGAAACACATTTAAGGGCCTAGATCTGATAGACAGAGTGCCTGATGAACTATGGACAGAGGTTCATGACATTGTACCGCAGACAAGGATCAAGACCATTCCCCATGGAAAAGAAAATGCAAAAAAGCAAAATGGCTGTCTGAGGAGGACTTACAAATAGCTGTGAAAAGAAGAGAAGTGAAAAGCTAAGGAGAAAAGGAAATATATAAGCATCTGAATACAGAGTTCCAAAGAATAGCAAGAAGAGATAAGAAAGCCTTCCTCAGCAATCAATGCAAAGAAAGAGGAAAACAACAGAATGGGAAAGACTAGAGATCTCTTCAAGAAAATTAGAGATACCAAGGGAACATTTTAAGCAAAGATGGGCTCAATAAAGGACAGAAATGGTCTGGACCTAACAGAACCAGAAGATATTAAGAAGAGGTGGTAAGAATACACAGAAGAACTGTACAAAAAAGATCTTTACGACCCAGATAATCACGATGGTGTGATCACTCATCTAGAGCCAGGAATCCTGGAATGTGAGGTCAAGCTGGCCTTAGAAAGCTTCACTATGAACAAAGCTAGTGGAGGTGACGGAATTCCAATTGAGCTGTTTCAAATCCTGAAAGATGATGCTGTGAAAGTGCTACACTCAATACGCCAGCACATTTGGAAAACTCAGCACTGGCCACAGGACTGGAAAAGGTCAGTTTTCATTCCAATCCCAAAGAAAGGCAATGCCAAAGAATGCTCAAACTACTGCACAATTGCACTCATCTCACATGCTAGTAAAGTAACGCTCAAAATTCTCCAAGCCAGGCTTCAACAATATATGAACCGTGAACTTCCAGATGTTCAAGCTGGTTTTAGAAAAGGCAGAGGTACCAGAGATCAAATTGCCAACATCCACTGGATCATGGGAAAAGCAAGAGAGTTCTAGAAAAACATCTATTTCTGCTTTATTGACTATGCCAAAGCCTTTGACTGTGTGGATCACAATAAACTGTGGAAAATTCTGAGAGATGGAATACAAGAACACCTGACCTGCCTCTTGAGAAACCTATATGCAGGTCAGGAAGCAACAGTTAGAACTGGACATGGAACAACAGACTGCTTCCAAATAGGAAAAGGAGTACACAGAGGCTGTATATTGTCACCATACTTATCGTAAGAAATGCTTGGCTGGAAGAAACACAAGCTGGAATCAAGATTGCTCGGAGAAATATCAATAACCTCAGATATGCAGATGACACTACCGTTATGGCAGAAAGTGAAGATGATCTAAAAAGCCTCTTGATGAAAGTGAAAGAGGAGAGTGAAAAAGTTGGCTTAAAGTTTAACATTCAGAAAACGAAGATCATGGCATCTGGTCCCATCACTTCATTGGGAATAGATGGGGAAACATTGGAAACAATGTCAAACTTTATTTTGGGGGGCTCCAAACTCACTGCAGATGGTGACTGCGGCCATGATATTAAAAGACACTTACTCCTTGGAAGGAAAGTTATGACCAACCTAGGTAGCATATTCAAAAGCAGAGACATTACTTTGCCATGAAGGTCTGTCTAGTCAAGGCTATGGTTTTTCCAGTGGTCATGAATGGATGTGAAAGTTGGACTGTGAAGAAATCTGAGGGCTGAAGTATTGATGCTTTTGAACTGTGGTGTTGGAGAAGGCTCTTGAGAATCCCTTGGACTGCAAGGAGATCCAACCAGTCCATTCTAAAGGAGATCAGTCCTGGGTGTTCTTTGGAAGGACTGATGCTAAAGCTGAAACTCCAATACTTTGGCCACCACTTGTGAAGAAGAGTTGACTCATTGGAAAAGACTCTGATGCTGGGAGGGATTGTGGGCAGGAAGAGCAGGGGATGACAGAGGATGAGATGGCTGGATAGCATCACCGACTCAATGGACATGAGTTTCAGTGAACTCCGAAAGTTGATGTTGGACAGGGAGGCCTGTTGTGCTACAGTTCATGGGTCACAAAGAGTCGGACACGACTGAATGACTGAAGTAAACTGAACTCTCATTTTAAGTTAAATAAGCAGGGTGACATATATAGCCTTGACATACCCTTTCCTAATTTGGAACCAGTGCATTGTTCTTTGTCTGGTTCTAACTGCTGCTTTTTGACCTACATACAAGTTTAACAGGAGGCAGGTAAAGTGGTCTGGATTTCCCATCTCTTCAAGAATTTTCCACAGTTTATTGTGATCCACACAATCAAAGGCTTTAGAGTAGTCAAGAAAGCATAAGTAGATATTTTTCTAGAATTATCTTGCTTTTTCTGTGATCCAGCAGATGTTAACAATTAGATCTCTTGTTCTTTTGCCTTTTCTAAGTCTAGCTTGAACATCTGTAAGTTCTAGGTTCATGTACTGTTGAACCCTCACTTGGAGAATTTGGAGAATTCCTTTGCTAGCATGTGAAATGAGTGCAACTGTGCGGTAGTGTCAGCATTCTTTGGCATTGCCTTTCTTTGGGATTGGAATGAAAACTGACCTTTTCCAGTCCTGTGGCCACTGCTGAGTTTTCCAAATGTGCTGGCATATTGAGGGCAGCACTTTCACACACCATCTTTTATTATTTGAATTAGCTCAACTGGAATTCCATCATATTCACTAACTTTGTTTGTAGTGATGCTTCCTAAGGCATACTTGACTTCACACTTCAGGAAATCTGGCTCTAGATGAGTGATCACACCATCGTGGTTATCTGGTTCATAAAGATCTTTTTTTGTATAGTTCTTCTGTGTATTCTTGCCACCTCTTCTTAATATTTTCAGCTTCTGTTAGATCCTTACCCTTTCTATTCGTTATTGCGCCCATCTTTGCATGAAATATTCTCTTGGTATCTCTAATTTTCTTGAAAAGATATATAGTCTTTCTCATTCTGTTTTCCTCTATTTCTTTACAATGACCACTGAGAAAGGCTTTTTTGTCTCTCCTGTTATTCTTTGGAACTTTGCATTCAGATGGGTATATCTATCCTTTTCTCCTTTGCCTTTCACTTCTCTCTCTCTCTCTCTCTCTTTTTTTTTTCTCAGCTATTTTTAAGCCCTCTTCAGACTGCCATTTTGCCTTTTTGCATTCTTTTTCTTGGTGATGGTTTGTACTACTTAAAAAAAAAAAAAATACATACGCTAAACAGCAAAGGAAAGCCAAGAAAATGAAATGGCAATCCATCTCATGGGAGTAAATACATGCTAACCATGTACCAGATGAGGGGTTTATCTCCAAAAGTTATAAAAACTTCTAAAATTCATTCATAAAATGAAAATAAATAATTTAAAATGGGAAAAGAACTTAAACAGCATCTCTCCAAAGAAAACATGCAAATAGCTAATAATATATAAAATGTTCTTAAATGTCATTAATCATCATGGAAAGGCAAGTTAAAACCACAATGAAATACCACTTTATGTTAGCCTGTTAGCTTGTCTGTTCTCAAAAAAGAAGAAAAAAAGATATAGCAAGTGTTGGTGAAAAGAAAGTGGAGACCATATGCACAGTTGGTGGGAATGTAACGTGGTGCCATCACTACGGATAACTATATAAAAGCTGCCTTAAAATTTAAATACAAAACTATCATTTGTTGTTCAGTTACTCAAGCATGTCTGACTCTTTGTGACCTCATGGACTTCAGCACACCAGGCTTCTCTATCCTTCCTTATCTTCCAGAGTTTGCTCAGACTCATGTCCATTGAGTCAATGATGCCATCTGACATCAAATTCTGTTGGCCCTTTCTCCTCCTTCCTTCAACCTTTCCCAACCCCAAGGCCTTTTCCAGTGAGTTGGATCTTCACATCTTGTAACCAAATTATTGGAACTTCAGCTTCAGCATCAGTCCTTACAATGAAGATTCAGGACTGATTTCTTTTAGGATGGACTGGTTGGATCTTGCAGTCCAAGGGACTCTCAAGAGTCTTCTCGAGCACCACAATTTGAAAGCATCAATTTTTTGGTGTTCAGTCTTCTTTATGGTCCAACCCTCACATCCTTACATGACTACTGGAAAAAACATAGCTTTGACTAGATATCTTTGTTGCCAAAGTGATATCTCTGCTTTTTAACAGGCTGTCTAGGTTTGTAATCACTTTTCTTCCAAGGAACAAGCGTCCTTTAATTTTATGTCTACAATCAGTGTCAGCAGTGATTCTGAAGCCCAATACATTAAAGACTCTCACTGTTTCCATTTTTTCTCCATCTATTTGCCATGATGCAATGGGACTGGATGCCATGATCTTCACTTTTTGAATGTTGTTTCCTTAAATATTAGAGTTGAATTCAAAAGACTCCAATCATAAAATTGAAAATCAGATTATTATACATTCCAAATAAATAATTTTTCTTATACCACTCTCCAAATATCTAAAGTTTCATGCTAAACTATACATGTTTAAAATTGATACATAAATCTCCCAAATACTTTATCTAAATTAATGTTCACTTATTTCTAAGTTCCATTTCTTTTTCAATCTCTTGAAAGATTAAATGAATGCTTTCATGTATGTCAGTGTTTGCTCAATATTTCACTTGATTATTAGAAATTTAGATGTTAAAGCAATCATAATATGGATTTATTCTTTATTTTCCTTCCCCTTTCTAGATTTGTCCTCCTTAAATGTTAATCAGTGAAGCAAAGTGGATGTGGAGAAGAGGAAAACTGTGTACTTCTTTTCCTAATTCAATTTCTCTCTTTTGTTTTCAGTTGTTTCAATACAGCAGCTTTTTTATCTTGCAGAACTTACATTTTTCTCTTGTGGAAACTGGGCTAAAAAGACCTAGCATTTCAATTTTGAAAATGAATGATTAATGTGAGTTGAATTTTGACCTCTCCCTGCCCCCTCAAAAAAAAAAAAAAAAAGCTGATTACTTCTCCCTCAGTATTTTATTATGTGACAGCATTTAGGGATAGGATATTAAAGAGGTGATTAAGGTTAAAAGAAGCCACTAGGGTTGGTCCTAATCCAATATAGAAAGTGTAAAAAGTGAAAGTGGCTCAGTCCTGTCTGACTCCTTACGACCCCATGTACTATACAATCCATGGAATTCTCCAGGCCAGAATACTGGAGTCGGTAGCTGTTTCCTTCTCCAGGGGACCTTCCCAACCCAGGGATCAAGCCCAGGTATCCCAAATTGCAGGCAGATTCTTTACCATTTGAACCACTAGGGAAGTCCAGTATGGCTGATGCCTTTATAAGAAGTGGAGGTCAGGGCACAGACGTACACAGAGAAAAGACCAAAACACAAGAGAGACAGCCATCAACAAGCCAACAAGAGAGGCCTCAGAAAGAGCCAATCCTGCTCACACTTTGACATCAGACACTAGGACTGTGTAATAGCACATTTATGTTGTTTAAGCCTTCTGGTCTGTAGTATTTTATCAGGCAGCTGTAGTAAATGAATACAGCAAGGATGCATGCCTGCTAAGTCACCTCTGACTCTTTACAATCCTATGCACTGTGGCCAGCCAGGCTCCTCTCTCCATGGGATTCCCCAGGCAAGAATACTTGAATGGGTTGTCATTTCCTTCTCCAGGGGATCTTCCTGACCCAGGGATTGAACCCATGTCTCTTATGTCTCCTGCATTGCCAGGTGGATTTTTTAACCACTAGCGCCACCTGGGAAACCAACAAAGATGACTTATCCTAAATTTAGGTTTAGATAACAGCACATCCAATAGTATCAAAGGTAAGTTTTCTTCCATTTCTTCTCTTCATGGAACCTCGTCCTTGAAATCTCATGAACTGAAAAGCCGTAAGCAGTTTTTTCAGATTTGCAAAGCCGTAGGCATTTTTTTTTCAGATTTTCTGCCTCTTTTTAAAACCACGATAACTTTTTAATTTTTTCTTATAATGTTTCTTAAATTAAAATCTATCAATTTCAGGTCCCACTAGGATCTTTTCAGCCTAACAACATTAGTGGTTGCCTGTGTGAGATTGCCAATGAAATTGATACATGCTTCCTACTCTAATAGTTGTATTTACCTCTTGGTGAGTGTGCATTTATCTTCCAAATGTTAATGGGTCTTATGCATCTCCCTTTCCAGGGAGACTATAATCTCACACTGTATACAGATGCTCAAGGAAGGAAAACCACCTTTCATGCTGGTCACTGCACTTGATTTTCTCATTTCTAGTGTATCTGAACAGGCATTTCCAGAAGCCAGGTGGCTTGTGCTGTCCCACAACAGAAGTGATTACTTTCCACTGTCTCACTTGAGTAATGTGCTAATAGAAAACCAAGTTATGGATCTCTAGATCCAGGACAATAATAAAATCGTAATGATACTGTTAGCAATCTGGCCCCAGCGCTGGTTCCTTCTCCCAGAGAAACACTGTCACGGAAATAGAAAAACTCATCAATCACAAAAATCACACAAGAACCAAGCCAACTAGCTTAAATTCACACACAACTTTGCAGATGAGGCTGAACTTCACTGCTGGGCAGTGGTTTTTCTTAGAAAAATCCAATTAGTGCACTAATTGATATGACTGCCCCTTTCTGAGCAGATTCCGGGAAGTATGAGCTTATGTGATTTTACAAGGTCACGCAGATAATAAGAGATAGGATCAACATCAGAGCAGAATTCAATGCTGCCTCTCTGACAATTGTGTCTTATGGTTTAGGAATTCAATGTGTGGCTCAGTCTAAGGTTTTTCCATCTCAGATATTGTAAACAAGCAGGAAAAACAAGCAAGTGCCTATAGAGAGAGCAGTGAAATAAGCCAGTTAGCCAGCTAGAGTTAACTGGTAAGCCCTTGATTCTTAAATAACATCTCACCCCTTTTAACTATGTAATTGATACCCATAGAAAATCATGATTCTGCAGCTTGAAGAATAAGAGAAAGGCAGAAGTCCAAGTTAATAACTTCTGTGGAGTATATACCCTTATAAAGTGCAAACTCTATCACTAATAGTGTTGTTGCTATATTTTTTTAAATAGTTATAAATAATCCCTTGGACTAGTAGTTTAGAATTCCATAGACAGCGGGCTCACAACTGAAGTACTTAAAAAATGAATACGTCAAGTGGAGCCCCTTTTAACATGACTACCAGTAAAAACTGAGTGACTGAGAGACTAGGCACACACCAATAAAACAAATCATGATGACAGTGTTTGGCTTTCTCAAAATATGGCCAGTTTTCGAAAAAAGAAATATCATTGATACATCTGTTGTTGTTCAGTTGCTAAGTCATGTCCAGCTTTTTGTGACCCATGGACTGTAGCACTCTAGGCTTCCATGTCCTTGATTCTCTCCCAGAGTTCGCTCAAACTCATGTCCATTGAATTGATGATGCCATTCAACCATCTCATCCTCTGTAGTAATTTTTAAAAGCAATTTATAGTTCATGCATATGTACGCAGCTGCTTCAATCATGTCCAACTCTTTGTGACTGTATGGACTGTAGTCTGCCAGCTTCTCTGTGCATGGGGTTCTCCAGGCAAGAATACGGAAGTGAGTTACTCTGTCCTCCAGGGGATCTTTTCTGACCCAGTAATTGACCCAGTGTCTCCTGCGGCTCCTGCATTGCAGGCAGCTTCTTTACTGCTAAACCACTGGTGAGTTCTCTATAGCTCATGCAGTTACCTCACATATGAGAATTTTATACAACGTACATTTGTTGAATGCTTATTCCATGCCAGACCATGTTCTATCTGCTGAGGAAACAGCTATGAACAGAAAACTTTTGTTCTCATAGTCCAGTAAAAAAAAAAAAAATATATATATATATATATATACACATACAATACTTTCAAATATCTTTTGATATTGATTTCTAACATAATTCTACAATAATAAGAGAATAGACTCTGTATGATATCAATAATTTTAGACCATCAAATGTTTGCACCTTGCCTTATTCCCCTGGATACTTGCCAGTGTCTCCTAGTTTATAGTCTATGGGAATTTGAATAGAATTTGTATCTTGCTGTTGCATAAAACTGTATAAATCTTAATTATCTTTAATTGGTTCATAGTGTTTTCAGGTCTACTATATCCTTCTACTTTTCTGACTATTCATTCTATAAATTGTTGAGAGCTTGGTATTGAAATTCCAACTAAAATCTTAATTTATCTACTTAAGAAATATTTAATATATAGTGGAACTATATACAACTTGGTTCTGTGTTTTCCAAGTCTCCTGTAAGTATGCTATCATACTTTCACAATTTAAAAAATTTAAAAAATAAGAAAGAAAGAAAAAGTGTAAAATATTGTAGTTAAAATGAGTCAGAGTAGGGGACAGCCACTGGACAGCTACTGGGACAAGCATGCTATTGGTGAAAGGACCTTATTCTTGTGACTTTAATTAGATTAGTCAGGGAAAAGCTCACCACTAAAGTGATGTGCAGGCAGAGACCTTGAAAGTCCGAAATCAAGCTACTATGATATCTGAGCCAAGAGTGTTCCAGATAATGTACAGACCATGTACTAAAGCCCTGAAGTGATGTGCTTGGTGTGCTCAAGAAATTGAAAAGAAGTCGGTGTGGTTGAAGGGTAGGGGAAAGAAGAGAATAAGAGGCAATGGAATTAGATTTGAGCAGGGGATGTTATGAGATTGTTTAAGTCCTTGTAAGCTGATTGTTAGGCCTCTGAATGCCACTCTGGACAGAAAAGTGACATGATTTACTTTTTAGAAGGGTTACTCTGCTTCTGTGTTAAGAATCAACTATATGGAACAAAATTGGCAGGAAGGAGACAGTTAAAGCACCACTATCATCCAGGCAAGGGCTGCTGATGGCTTGAACAAAGACAACAGTGATGTTGGCAAGAAGTGGTTGGATTTTGGATACATTCTGAAGACAGAACCAACAAGTTTTCCTGACAGATTGAACATAAGTTATAAAAGTAAGAGAAGAAATAAGAATGATGTCAAGTTTATGATCAACTAGAAGAAAGAAATTTCCATTTATTGAGAGAAGAAAGATGGGGGAGGTAAATTCACTGAGGGAGGTTAGTGATAAGGAAAGGCATGTTCTCACAAAGTATTTTGAAGGAATGGGTCTAAGTTTATGAACAGTTTGGGTGAAAATAAGAGAAGATGAATCTAAGAAAAGTTGACTTGGAATATATTGATGTTCTGACAGAAGCTTCTTGAAATGAAATGTGCTTACACTAAGGTATACAGGTCAGTAGGATTTATGGATGTGAAGAGGACCCCAGGGTGAAGGATGTACAGAGAAGCCTAATGGGTCTTTGTCCAGAATCAGGATGAACCATGGTGCATCAAACACAGTTTGCCATAGCCCTGGCTTTGAAAAGGTGAGTTTATTCCAATGCAATTAACATATTAGGGAACATTTTGAGCATGAGTGAATTTTGCATTTGCTTTCAGTTCAGTCACCCAGTCGTGTCCAACTCTTTGCTACCCCATGAATCGCAGCACTCCAGGCCTCCCTGTCCATCAGCAACTCCCGGAGTTCACTCAAACTCATGTCCATTGAGTTGATGATGCCATCCAGCCATCTCATCCTCTGTCTTCCCCTTCTCCTCCTGCCCCCAATCCCTCTTACCATCAGAGTCTTTTCCAATGAGTCAACTCTTTGCATGAGGTGGCCAAGGTATTGGAGTTTCAGCTTTAGCATCAGTCCTTCCAAAGAACACCCAAGACTGATCTCCTTTAGAATGGACTGGTTGGATCTCCTTGCAGTCCAAGGGACTCTCAAGAGTCTTTTCCAATACCACAGTTTGAAAGCATCAGTTCTTCGGTGCTCAGCTTTCTTCACAGGCCAGCTCTCACATCCATACATGACCACAGGAAAAACCATAGCCTTGACTAAATGGACCTTTGTTGCCAAAGTAATGTCTCTGCTTTTTAATAGGCTATCTAGATTGGTCATAACTTTTCTTCCAAGGAGTAAGTGTCTTTTAATTTCATGGCTGCAATCACCATCTGCAATGATTTTGGAGCCCCCAAAAATGAAGTCAGCCATCGTTTCCACTGTTTCCCCATCTATTTCCCATGAAGTGATGGGACCAGATGCCATGATCTTAGTTTTCTGAACGTTGACCTTTAAGCCAACTTTTTCACTCTCCTCTTTCATTTTCATCAAGAGACTTTTTAGTTCCTCTTCACTTTCTGTCATAAGGGTGGTGTCATCTACATATCTGAGGTTATTGATATTTCTCCCAGCAGTCTTGATTCCAGCTTGTGCTTCCTCCAGCCCAGCTTTTCTCATGATGTACTCTGCATAGAAGTTAAATAAGCAGGGTGACAATATAGAGCCTTGATGTACTCCTTTTCCTATTTGGAACCAGTCTGTTGTCCCATGTCCAGTTCTAACTGTTTCTTCCTGACCTGCATACAGATTTCTTAAGAGGCAGGTCAGGTGGTCTGGTATTGCCATCTCTTTCAGAATTTTCCACAGTTTATTGTGATCCACAGTCAAAGGCTTTGGCATAGTCCATAAAGTACTTAGGTGTGATTTTTCTGTGAGAAACACAGAATGTAGAATATACACCTGAACACAGAAAAAGCACACCTCACTGCACCAAGCCGTGTAGGAATACACAACATGCATACATACAACATCTCAAACATCCATCAGCCCCCCAGTCCAACCTGAGTGCCTTGGGCCACACTCCCCCTCCCACATCTGGCGTGACATCTTTCCCTTTCATTCTAGGTGACTCGCCTTCCTTCTCTTGACAACTGTTCACAATCAGTACCCTTCTCATCTTCACGTCTTCAAACACACTGCAGGTCTTTGTCAAGGTCAAGTTTCATTTTTGTGTAGCATTTATACCTTTCTTAACCATTTGGCAGATATAAAACTATATTCCCATTCTTACTAGATTTCTGTCTTCTATTTATGCTTGTCCCGAATGCAGTGTTGGTGTTTGCTGTGCACCTAGCTCCATCTTGGTAAATAATCCACCTGCAATGCAGAAGATGCCGGTTTGATTCCTGGTTCAGGAAGATCCCTTGGAAAAGGGATAGGCTCCCTACTCCAGTATTCTTGGGCTTCCCTGGTGGCTTAGCTCGTAAAGGATCCACTTGGCAATATGGGAGACCCAGATTTGATCCCTGGGTTGGGAAGATCCCCAGGAGAAGGGAATGGCCCACTCCAGTTATCAAGGGTCTTGTTAAACACCATACGTTGTTTCGATTTTGCCATAAGATCAATTATCCACCATGAAGGATAGTTTGCTTATAATTTAGAAAGATCACAAGCAGTGTGGAGATTAGCTAAGAGGAGAAGGAGATTGTAGTCAAGAAGCTCAGTGAGAAGCTTGTTTCTTCAACACAGGCTGGAGGAGATGATGGTTAAATAGGTGGCAGCATTGTTGGACATAAGTGGACTGAATGGAATCAAGTTCTGATTATTTTTGCACTCATAGACTGTGTATCTGGTTTATATCCACAGATCAAGGAAAACAGTCAAATCGAAGAATATGAGCCTGAATATTATCTACTTACATCTACACATTTCAATATCTCCCCTTTGTTCCACCTGCTTTTTGCACTTAATTCTGCTGAGAAGTAATGCAATTATTAAGGAAACAAGTCCCTGATAATAGTAACATACACTGGCTTTACAGTTTTCAAACTCTTTTGGTGCCAATTAATTAATCCACATAATACAGATGATAATAATATTCAGGTGTGTGTTCATTGTGTGTGAAATCATCTTTAAATGTTCATGAAAGACTGCCACGTGATAAATACTGTAAGAGATATATGTATTATTTAATTGTATAAAAATGTTTTGTATTCACTGTATCATTCCATCCTCATAATAACCTCTGAAAATAATTTCAGTTCTTTGCATGAGGAAGGGGAGGGTCAAGAAGCTCATTCTTTTGCTCAAGGACACTACCAAGTGACGATCTAGGTCCTCAAACTGGGTGTTCAGCCTTCAACTCCACCCACTTTTCTATTCAAACCCCCTGAAATAGAGGGATTAACACCTGAGACTTGCTGAGCAAGTGAAGAACATCCCTTGTGTTGCTCTGACAACAGCTCTGCCTCCCTCCTTAGCTCCTTCCCAGGCTTCCATTTGCCTGAGCCACCCCACAGCAAGCATCTGATGAAATCCACAGCTCCCAAGCCCATTATACCATTTTTAGGTTTTATAAAATTAGACTTTGTGAAGTTCTTTCAGGAAAGTTCCTTAATCCTTCAGTCAGTATCACTCTGCCATGATAATTAGCACAGAGTAGATTCAGCTTCAATGATCTGATTTCAGCCCACACTGTGTAAAACCCAAATCACATTTCCTGTAATC
The DNA here is from genome assembly GCF_016772045.2 of Ovis aries. NCBI lineage: Eukaryota > Metazoa > Chordata > Mammalia > Artiodactyla > Bovidae > Ovis > Ovis aries. Next base: position 108,102,788 of record NC_056059.1, read on the forward strand.
TAACCCCACCTATTTCAGATAATCAAAGATAATCTTTCTTTTCTTCATTTTTTCTTTCACATTCAAGGCAGGAATAAATGGGAAACACTGACAATCCCATTACCTTTTCAGGAACTGATTCAAAAGTACCCCTAAATCTTAGATAAAATCCTCAAAGCAAAGATTCACTATTGAATGCCTCAACCTCAAAGGTCTCATTGCAGAATAAATTACCTTTTGGGACTCTCTTAAGCCCCCTTGCTTGTTTCATATTCCAAGCAATTTCCTCTTGCTTCATCCTGGAGCACAACAAAATATTTTGATTCTGTCGACCTGTTCCATAAGCAAGTCTGTATGTAGAAAACAGCTTCATAAGAGCCCAGAGATTGAACTCTGGAAAAGTCACTCCAAGCAGAAAAGCCACCTGGTGGCTGAAGGGAAGGTTGGTTCTCTAGGGAAAGGGCTCCGTCTGGAACATATCGCTTGTTTCTCATATCACAGCAATTGTAGGGAACACTTAGAGACTAATTACTTTTGCCACCAAATTTTATTATTTGTTGATTATGCTCAGGTAAGTTAATTAGTAAGGAGATAATGAAAAACTTGAAGCTCATGGTTAAGTGAAGGGGAGAAGTTCAAGCATAATGAGGATTTTAAGGGTTTTCAATTTCCTTCCATTTTTGAAGACCGTGAAAAGCCATTTCCTTCCCCTCTGCTTAATGCCGTTAAAATCAGGAATTAAAGCAAAGGAAAATCCATCAGGCTAAAATCCACTTTTTGCCTGCATGCCAAAGGACACTTTTTCAATGGCTCAGGAATAAAGCTCAGCAAAGTTTTCTTTCTTTGATGTGTTTGCTTGATTTATTACTGAAGCGGCCTAAGGGGATTTAAGCAGAATTTAACATATACAAATAACAATCTTTCCAGCCAGAAAAATCCTAAAATCCTAGAAAAATAAGTTTGCTGTGCCCTGCATGACAACTGGATGGCAGATGCTCAGGAAAACAGGGGCTGACACTCTGAGTCATTTGAGTGTTGTTGAGGAATGACATTGAGACTCAAGCCCGCCCACAGTGGGATCAGGAGAGGGGACATGGAGATCTCAGAGGTGTCCTGTTTTGGGACCTTGAAAGATGAGAAGGGTAGGTGACATGGCGCTGGAGAGAGGAAAGTGGTGGTTGGGACACAGTGTGTCCTGCCAACATCACTGCAGTGCAACATGGAGTTATGACAGTGTTTAAAGATGTGGGGATGAGGGAGTGATTACATTTATTGCTCTTATTATCATTATTATCATCATTATTATTTTGACCATGCAGCGTGGCTTGTGTGATCTTAGTTCCTTGACCAGAGACTGAATCTGGGCCCTGGCAGTGAAGGGACTGAATCTTAACCGCTGGACCACTAGGGGATTTCCCCCACCCTCACCTCACCCCACCCCCCCCTTTTTTTTTGCATATCTATTCCTTTAGAGATCATTTTGTCTCATAAAGATAAATGCTTGAAGAGGGAAATAAGTCAATAAGGGGAAACCCTTTTAAAAGAGTAGTCTAGAAAGATAAACTTATAATGCATGTTAATTTCCTAGGGCTGTGGTAACAAAGTACCATAAACGGCTTGATTTAGAAATTTATAGCTTCTCAGTTACAGAGGCTAGAAGTCTGAGATCAAGCTGTTTTAGCCGGGCCCTGCTCTCTGAAGGTACAGGGGATGGGTCTGTTTAGGCTTCTTTAGTGGTTTCTGGTGGCTTTTGGAAATCTTTAATGTTTTTTAGCTTGTAGGTGATCTTTGCCTACATGCTGCATACATCTTGTGTGTGTGTGTGTGTGTGTGTGTGTGTGTGTGTGTGTGTATCCAAATGTCCTCCTTTTTAAACGACACCAGTCCCATTAGATGAAGGGTACAACCTGCTCCAGTATGACCTTGTCTTAAGTAGCTACATTTGCAACAACCCTGTTTCCAAATAAGTTTTCATTCTGAAGTCCTGGGGGCTGGAACTGCAACATATGAATTTTTGTTCAGGTATAAAATTCAGCTGATAACAAAGTGTTCCATAAACAAAATCACAAAACTATTACCAGCTGTGAAGGAAATTGTAGAGATGAAATATTCTTTCAGAGGAAAAAAAAATGACGGAACACAGGAAGAAAAGAAGGAAACAAGGAATGGAGAGAGAGGAAGGAAGGGAGAGATGGAGAAAAAAGGAGAGAGAGAAGAAAGTTGAAGGATACAAGATAGCTTTGGTTTCATTTTTGTTTAATTTTTGTGTTTGTTTGGCTTCAAACATCGTAGCAGTTGAGAAACTCAGCATAAGGGTGGCTATGATGATTCACAACCATTGCGTCATGAGTCACAACATCTGTGAGGTATAAAGAAAGAAGGTAAGCTAAAATAGTCAATGTGTGTTCACATCCCACCTTTATATATATATATATATATATATATATATATGTATGTATATATATATATATATTACATCAACATCATTATTAGGCATCTAAGACCAAGGATGTGCAGAACTGGAGTGATGCAGATTAGTTGGAATAAACTTCTGGTGTAGGAGGGGAAGATAAAGATACTAGGAAATGATACTAACTAAAGGGCTTACTGAGAAGCAGCTACTTTACAGATGTTTTTCTTAAACTTTTCTCTGTTTCATCCTCTCATGCCTACCCTCCCACTCCACATTCTTTCTTTTATTAAAGGGCTATCTTCCCTTGCCAGGCACTCTGCTGGAGGTAAGCAGTACAGAGCCGTGTCCTCATGAAGATGACAAGTAGTAAGTTTATTTACCCTGTGTCACCGGAGAGAAAACGAAAGTCAGAAAATATAAGCAATGCCTCTAAAGTCTTGCCTCTGAAAGACATTAGATGTGGAATTTCACTACACTGCTGTTCTCCCAAAGATCCTCCTCAGTTCAGTTCAGTCACCCAGTTGTGTATGATGCTTTGTGACCCCGTGGACTGCAGCACACTAGGCTTCCCTGTCCACCACCAACTCCTGGAGCTCGCTCAAACGCATGTCCATTGAGTCGGTGACACCATCCAACCATCTTATCCTCTGTTGCTCCTTTCTCCTCCTGCCTGCAGTCTTTCCTAGTCATCCTTCCCTACAAATACACTGATAGATACTCCGTGGCACCTCTCCTGGGAAACAGAGCAGAGCTTAAAAAATGGAAGAGTTTAGCAGAGAAAGGATACGGGATATAGGTTTTGGTTACAAGACAAGAGATAAAGATCTCTTTAAATAGTCCTTTCTATTTTTCCTCTTTTCCTTTCAACTGCAGAAGAAGAATTTTGATTATAGGTATGGCCCGAGGCTGGAGGTTTTTCTGATGGGAACAATGTGAAGCTGGATATCTAGGGTTAGTTCTACCTAACATGCATACTATCATGTGAATTGAATCGCCAGTCTATGTCTGACGCAGGATGCAGCATGCTTGGGGCTGGTGCATGGGGATGACCCAGAAAGATGTTATGGGAGGAGGTGGAGGGGTTTCATGTTTGGGAATGCGTAAGAATTAAAGATTTTAAAATTTAAAAATAAAAAAAAAAAAAAAAAAGAAACAGAATGAATTAGTTTTTTTTTTTTTTTCTTTTTCCCTGACTGGTAGTCAGTCCAACTCACTCTTGTATTAAGAAGCAGGAATTCATGGTTTTTACTTTCCAAAGGTCTGAAAGGATATACTGTGGTATGTATTGGGGAGTTTGGGAGTGGGAATGGGGGACAATCCAGGATAATTTGTGATTTTTAGTCTAATGCTTTTATAAAATTTTATAGAGATAAGATGGTAAGTGCATATAAAATAATAAGGAATTCCTATTGAGTTGCCATCAGTTTTGTGCAATGAAGACTGTCTTGTCAACTAAAATCGTGAACAAAGATGCAATCTAGAGCTGAGGACTGTAAACACATGAAGCATCATATATAATGCATGTACATATATGTATATATGCACAGAAACAGGCATATAGATGCATATAAAGTGAAAGTCGCTCAGTCATGTCTGACTCTTTGTGACCCCATGGACTATACAGTCCATGAAATTCTCCAGGCCAGAATACTGGAGTGGGTAGCCTTTTCCTTCTCCAGGGGATCTTCCCAACTCAGGGACTGAACTCAGATCTCCTGCATTGCAGGCAATTTCTTTATCAGCTGAGCCACAAGGGGAGCTCATGGATGCATGTATGTAAGGTGTTTATATAAAATTCTGCTACTAATGTTCCTATGGGAACCTGGGTCCATAGCAAATTTCTGTTGGAACTTCTGGATCTTTTTCTCTTTTTTTTTTTTAATCTCAGCTAACTCTGGAATCATTCATTCTTTGTTAGACAACAAGAGGTGGCAGACTTGAGTGAGCAGCCGTAGCAAGTGGACCTGCTGTTGTCCACAGGGTCATTACACTTCTGAGAGTGAACACTGCTACTGAGGCAAATATTAGGCACCAACTCAACACATGGATCTGGGAGGCTGGCCGCCTGTGCCATTATGTCTCAGCTCTTTGCTCCTTTAGAATTAGTTTGTCTTTTATTTTACTTTCTTTCCTACCACCCCTACCCCAACTAAGGCAAGATGCAAATGCAGAGGATGGGAACTGGCCAGAGGACTGAGTGAGTAGAATGCTCTCAGGTCATCCCAAACCTCTGATTCTGCTTCATTGCATTTGAACTATATTCCAGCTTCCGTTCTCTCCCTTAAGATGAATTATTCCTGAACAAGGTTTTTCTTTTCCCATATAAATAAAACTCGGTTACCTCAATGGCTCTCCAAGACGGTTCTAGACTATTGAAAACTAAATTTAACTTCAAACTGAAGAAGAAAAGAGAGAACACTGTATAATTTGAGAAAAGAGCAGGTGTTTTAAAGTCAGGCTAACATGGAATTGCATCCTGGTCCATCTGTTTTTCCATTGTGAACATGTTTTAAAATTGAGAAAATATCAAACAGGGCATTTGTGCAGTAAAAAAATGTGATAAGTTATATTAGATGCCGGGAGCATGGCTTCATCAATCAATAAGTTTGAATACAATGTTGTAAAATTATTATTTAGCCAAATGGATTAGCTTAATACTCTATTCTTGAAGTTACATACGTTGACGTTTGCTAGTGCTGGTTTATAATTTACTTCCATCTGGTGGGGAGAGGTCAAGGAGGAAGGGTGAGTGCGATTGAAACTGCAGTAAGAATGAAATGCTAAAAAATCTGATTTCTTCTAATGAGAACAGTGAAGACTAAAACACCAATTTTACTACAAAAGATCCTATGCTTATAAAGAAATTATGTCACAGCTTTTATTAAAATAAAGAAATAAATGAGTAATTAATAAGATAAGTAACATTATCCAGCTTAAAAAAAAGTCTCAGTAGCCTAATCCATGTATAAAACTTAAAGTTTTTGGATAACATTTTGCATGAATGAACCCTTTAAAACTTTATAAATGCCCTTTAAGGCAGGTACGTGCATATAGCTATACGGCATATACAACTGCAAAAGGCAACTGAGAAGGGTAAAGCTCATAAGACTGAAAGTATTAGACCAAAGTCATTTCAGTAGCAAATTAAGGAAAGAGCACGTATCTTTTTGGTTCATACTTCTGTATTTTTAGAACTGTATTAGTAAAACTTATTGAACAGTTGTGATATTGAAGCTTTAAATCAATTATGCTGGACAATTTAGACTTTGAAGATGTGGACTGTATCTCTTTTGTTCACTGTTTTATCCCCAGGTCCAAGCACAATGCCACATATGAAAGTTCTTAGTCATATTTGTTGAACTGATGACATAATGAGATCATTACTAAGTCAGCTTATATACTTCATAATTTATCAAAATTGCCTGTAGGTGAACAATGATTCTTCAAGTAGCAACAATTTGAGAACAGGTCATTTCGAACTTGTGCAGGAAATGTGTATGTGCATGTGAGCACACACATATGCACAGACATGCACGTGTGTGTGTCCATGCAAAATGAAGGGATAGGAGTATTGATGAACTAAGATGAGGGACGAGGGATCACAGAAAACATCATGAAAAACAACTTTAATGTAAATTAAACATCATACTATTATCTTTAAATCATGTTGGGAATTGTGCTCCACCAGATAGCTTATATGTTTTTAGGATTAGGTAATATCAGAGCTTTCCCAGTGACTCAGCAGTAAAAGAATCTGCTTACAATGCAGGAGATGCAGGTTCAGTCTCTGGGTTGGGGAGATCCCCTGGAGAAGGAAATGGCAACCCACCCCAATAGTCTTGCCTGGGACGTCCCATGGACAGAGAAGCCTTGCAAGTTATAGTCCATGGGGTTGCAAAGAATGGCACATGATTTAGCATGCACGCAGTATTAGAGCAGACATACAGCACATTTGAAGATCATTTAGTCAAGGGCCAAAGAATGAAGCTTGCCCATCAGCTGTTTTTGTAAATAAAGTTTTATTTGAGCACAACTGTGTCCATTCACTTAAATATTATCTATGACTATTTCTGCAGCAAAATGCTGAACTGAGTAGTTGCAACAGAGAGCATATTGCCTAAAATATTTATATTAATATGTGTTTGCTGACTCCTAATTTGTTAGTCCACACCTCTCATTTAGAAGATCGAGAGCCTGAGCCCCCCATGGATGGCAGGACCTACTCAAGGTGACACAGTCTTAGAGGAAGGTGAGAACCTGAACCTGAATCTCTTCACTGCCATCCATTAGCACCTTCTTTTGCCACAATGCATCTCATCATCCTAAAGAGTTACACTGATTTACAGACAATTAATTCAACTTTGTTATAAAATGCAATCAGATCCACTTATTTTATGAGAAATAGATATTATCTGTCAATCTATTTAGATAGATATATATCTGTTCTATGTCACCTATATCTGTATCTACGTGTGTGTATATGGTTTTTATTGTATATGCAAAGTCTGACATCTACCAGGTGTTTTGTAACATCTGCCACACAAGAGCACCTGGGACCAGTAAACCCCCAGGGGAAGTTGCAACATCATTAATTGGGCTTATAAAAGCCAAGTTGAAAATTGTCACAAAACCACACAAAGTTTCATAGAATATTGATCTGAAAAAGATGAGGCTACACCAATAGCTCAAAAGCCAATTGTATTAAGATGCCAGCTAGCTCTTTTCCTTCAGGGGATCTTTCATAAACATGAAAAATAAATGTATATTGCTCAGTGGTATATTGTAGAAAATGGGGAGGCTGTGGGTCCATAATAGAAAATACAGTGGGAATTTGGGTGGTAATAAGAACGCCAGTGTTTTACAGGAGGTGTCTGAGTCATCTTTCCCTTATGGGGTGGAGAGTGGGGATTGGCAGTTAATAAAGTCAAATGAGGCCAAAATGACAAAACTCTCACTGAACCTCTATTGGGAAGTGCACACACTATGGAGACAGGCAGAACAGCAAACAAACTAGGAAAGCCCTCAGAGAGCCAAAAAAAAAAAAAAAAAACAACAACAACACACTAGGTTACCCTAAAAGTGGAAGAGAATCAAGGAAAACAATTAAATGATACAAGGACTAGTATCCAAGAGCAAGGGTTGGAAGGGGAAGGGAAGAGGGAAATTAAAGGAGTTAGTTCTGATCATCATGGCAATTTCAGGCACATGCCTCAAGAGTGTTTGCACTGGTCAGGGGCACCTGAAGGGCCGGAGGAAGGCCAGCCAAGAAGGTGAATGTAAGGAAATGCTACTTTTATCTAAGGATTTCCTGAGAGTTTCTCATTAATTAACAAATCAAAGAATCATTTCATAAACCAAATGTTTCTGCTACATTGTGGCAGATATGTGTGAATATCTGAGACTTCTTGACAGCATTGCTTTCATTGGTAAACTAAACCTTTCCCAATCCCTGTCAGTATTGAACTGAATCTCTACTTCCCATCAGCAGGGTGACCACTGATCCAAGGTAGTTAACATAGTTGGAGTAGTAAATTGCAAAGATCTGAACAAACTCTTTCTAAAGCAGTAAAGAATGATTTTTGTTGTTGTTGTTATTAAGTGGCACAAAAGACCTCTGAGAGTACCACAGTATCATTCATTCAGAGGGATGGAAAGCCAGAAATGAAGCACAAAGACATGACTCAGTTCAGTTCTGTTGTTCAGTCGTTTCCGACTATTTGCGACCACATGAATCACAGCATGCCAGGCCTTCCTATCCATCACCAACTCCCAGGGTTCACCCAAACTCTTGTCCATCGAGTCAGTGATACCATCCAGCCATCTCACTCTCTCGTCCCCTTCTCCTCCTGCCCCCAATCCCTCCTAGAATCAGGGGCTTTTTCAATGAGTCAGTTCTTCCCATGAGGTGGACAAAGTATTGGAGTTGCAGCCTCAGCATCAGTCCTTCCGAAGAACACCCAGGACTGATCTCCTTTAGGATGGACTGGTTGGATCACCTTGCAGTCCAAGGGACTTTCAAGAGTCTTCTCCAACACCACAGTTCAAAAGCATCAATTCTTTGGTGCTCAGCCTTCTTCACAGTCCAACTCTCACATCCATACATCACCACTGGAAAAACCATATCCTTGACTAGATGGACCTTTGTTGCCAATGTAATGTCTCTGCTTTTGAATATGCTATCTAGGCTGGTCATAACTTTCCTTCCAAGGAGTATGCGTCTTTTAATTTCATGGCTGCAATCACCATCTGGAGTGATTTTGGAGCCCCAAAAAATAAAATCTGGCACTGTTTCCAGTGTCTCCCCATCTATTTCCCATGAAGTGATGGGACCAGATGCCATGATCTTAGTTTTCTGAATGTTGAGCTTTAAGCCAATTTTTTCACTCTCCTCTTTCACTTTCATCAAGAGGCTTTTGAGTTCTTCACTTTCTGCCATAAGGGTGGTGTCATCTGCATATCTGAGGTTATTGATATTTCTCCCGACAATCTTGATTCTAGCTTGTGCTTCTTCCAGTCCAGTGTTTCTCATGATGTATTCTGCATATAAGTTAAATATGCAGGGTGACAATATTGCTTTGACATATTCCTTTTCCTATTTGGAACCAGTCTGTTGTTCCATGTCCAATTCTAACTGTTGCTTCCTGACCTGCATATAGGTTTCTCAAGAGGCAGGTCAGGTGGTCTGTATTCCCATCTCTTTCAGAATTTTTCACAGTTTATTGTGATCCACACAGTCAAAGGCTTTGGCATAGTCAATAAAGCAGAAATAGATGTTTTTCTGAAACGCTTTTGCTTTTTTCATGATCCAGCAGATGTTGGCAATTTGATCTCAGGTTCCTCTGCCTTTTCTAAAACCAGCTTGAACATCTGGAAGTTCACGGTTCATGCATTGCTGAAGCCTGGCTTAAAGAATTTTGAGCATTACTTTACTAGCATGTGAGATGAGTGTGATTGTGCAGTAGTTTGAGCATTCTTTCGCATTGCCTTTCTTTGGGATTGAAATGAAAACTGACCTTTTCCAGTCCTGTGGCCACTGCTGAGTTCTCCAAATTTGCTGGCATATTGAGTGAAGCACTTTCACAGCATCATCTTTCAGGATTTGAAATAGCTCAGCTGGAATTCCATCACCTCCACTAGCTTTGTCCATAGTGATGCTTCCTAAGGCCCACTTGCTTTCACATTCCAGGATGTCTGGCTCTAGGTGAGTGATCACACCATCGTGATTATCTTTGTCGCGAAGATCTTTTCTGTACAGTTCTTATGTGTATTCTTGCCACCTCTTCTAATATCTTCTGCTTCTGTTAGGTCCATACTATTTTTGTCCTTTATCGAGTCTATCTTTGCCTGAAATATTCCCTTGGTATCTCTGATTTTCTTGAAGAGATCTCTAGTCTTTCCCATTCTGTTGTTTTCCTCTATTTCTTTGCATTGATAGCTGATGAAGGCTTTCTTATTTCTCCTTGCTCTTCTTTGGAACTCTGCTTTCAAATGGGAATATCTTTCCTTTTCTCCTTTGCTTTTCACTTCTCTTCTTTTTATAGCTTTTGTAAGCCCTCCTCAGAGAGCCATTTTGCTTGTTTGCATTTCTTTTCCATAGGGATGATCTTGATCCCTGTCTCCTGTACAATGTCACGGACCTCTGTCCATAGTTCATCAGGTACTCTCTCTATCAGATCTAGTCCCTTAAATCTATTTCTCACTTCCACTGTATAATCATAAGGGGTTTAATTTTGGTCATACCTGAATGGTCTAGTGGTTTTCCCTACATTCTTCAATTTAAGTCTGAATTTGGCAATAAGGAGTTCATGATCTGAGCCACAGTCAGCTCCCGGTCTTGTTTTTGTTGACTGTATAGAGCTTCTCCATCTTTGGCTGCAAAGAATATAATCAATGTGATTTTGGTGTTGACCATCTGGTGATGTCCATGTGTAGAGTCTTCTCTTGTGTTGTTGGGAGAGGGTGTTTGCTATGACCAGTGTGTTCTGTTGGCAAAACTCCTATTAGCCTTTGCCCTGCTTCATTCTGTATTCCAAGGCCAAATTTGCCTGTTACTCCAGGTGTTTCTTGACTTCCTACTTTTGCATTCTAGTCCCCTACAATGAAAAAAGTCATGACTACACAATCTAAGTCCATGATGGCAATAGCTATACATGTCATGAATGCATTCCATGAATGCACCTACTCCATCCCATTGGTCTATTCTAAATTAATTTAATGTGGATGAATCTGACATGTTAAATATATACTCATGCCTCATGCCTGGATGTAGGGAGGCTAGAAAAGGGCCTTCCAGAGGGTAGAAAATTGCAAGATAAAAGGGTATTATCTTGGAGAGGCTGTATAGGGAATTCTCTAGACAAAAGAAGAATCCTCAAAGAAAGGGAATATCTGTAAGACATGGTGATTACTCACTACCCTGTCCAATGAGAGGGCCCCATCTCTCCAGACCTAATGTTAGATGAAGGTGGAAACCTAAGATAAATGAGATGTGAGTAAGTAGTATCTATGTTGAAAGTTAATGGCTCACTCTTCTCAAATCAGGAATTATAAGCACCAGATACAATTGGACCTGCTGACTGTGTCACGCTGACATGCAGCAGAAAGATCAAAGGATGGAGCTCATAGAGAGGAAAGGAGAGATAAGAGATGTAGTAAAAGGCAAGAAGGTGACTGTGTCACAAACACCTGGATTCACTTATGCCTGAAAGCTCACAATCTGTGCACTTTACAGTTTCCTGAACTGACCTCTTCATGTGCTTACTTAAATGAGCTGCTTGTAAAAAGCCTAATGCAACTTCCATTCTCTAAATTGGAGCAATCACAGGTATGCTTACTGAGTAAAATCCTAGGATAAGGGGGCACCTAGGTAAGAAATGCACATTCTTTTCAGGAACTGAAAGTATTTGGTGAATACTTCAAAGAGAAGATCATCAGGATACTTAGGATTCTCACTTGTGTCCTTTCTAACAGACATTACAGCATCTTCTCCTGGCCAATAATTCAGGTGTTTTAAAGTAAGAGGTCAGCACCCTTTGACTGGGACATATTTTCTAGTGAATGTGGTTGTTAAACATACATATACCACCACCCCCAGCATATTATGGCTTTCTCCCTCTGTGTAGCTAAAACACACATTGGACCCAACAAAGATGAGGTCTCATGTAGGGTAAACTGTATTATTTGTCTGTCAGCTGTCTTGATCCCTCTTCACCTTTGATCTATTCTACACTCTGATAATTTCAAATCCTTCATTCCACTGTTTCATTATCAATTAAACTAATTCTACTGCTGTGCCCATGAAGGGACAGATGAAGACTGGCCAGGGTGAGCTGGTACCCTGATACCCAATACCAAGGGCAAAGGGTTCATGATAAACTGACTCAGGGTTCTTGCCTAAACTGGATTTTACAAGGAAGGGCACAGGGACATAAGAGAAGTTTTCAGAGCCTGAATAAAATCGAGTCCATCAGATAATCTTTGCCAATGTCTTTCTCAGAAACCAGCAGAATAGTAGCATCCATGTTGACCAAACAGGGTTTGGGGAATCCTCAGTCTTTTCATAAAAGCATGTTCATAACCTCAAAAGTTCAGAAATAACTCATAACTATGCTCTAAACACTGTAAGATATTATTACCTAATTTAATTCTCAAAAAAACCCTGTTAGGTAGATTGTTTCTATTTCAAATCAACAACAGAGAAAGGAATGAAATCAGAAATCTTCTGACTGACTTACAGATTATATACAGAAAATATGTAAGTTAGAGTCTACACCTTAGTGCCAAAGAAAATTTAAGTGGAAACACCTGTGGTTTGAAATCAGCTTTGTCTAAAGCAAAGTCTGCATTTGCTGCCTTACACCTGGTGCCTCGGCTGTGACTCAGATGCAGAGTAAGTCAATTTTAGCCAAAGAAGAAAAAATTAAAAGGTCTCTGTTTAGTCTGGAAGCAGATAAATATATACAAAGATCAAAATGGGGAAAATAAGTATGAGGGTGTTGATTGTAATAAAGATTATACTGGGTCTGTGTCTCTCTAGGAGTTGGGAACAAGCTCATTCAGCTCTTTGAATGCTTTCACATTCCCCCAATCCAGGAGAAAAGTATGAGAAAATGATCACCTCCCTATTTCTGTGTCTCATTCCCTGGTTGGTGAGGGAGGTAGAAAGATTCATCAGGCTGATGAGATGGTGAGTTTGAAAAAAGAACAGAGAATATACAGCAATATCCCTTTTAGACCTCCTGTAATGCTCAGCCTTCTCCAGAGGAAGAGAACCAATACAACGTGGTTATATAAAGAACAGATTTTTTGAGGAATTGGCTCATGTGCTTGCAGAGGCTTGGTGATTCCAAAATCTGATGATGGAGGCTAATGCGCTGGAGACTCAGGAGAGAGTCGTAGTTCAAGCGCAAAAATGGTCTGCTGGCTAACCGGAAAGAGCCCATGCTTCAGACAAAGTCTGAAGGCAGTCTTTTGGCAGAGTAATTCTCTCTTGCTTAAAGGAGGTCAACCTTTCTGTTTTACTAGTCTTCAACTGATTGGATGAGGTCCAACTGTTTTATTGGAGTAGGAAATGGCAACTCACTCCAGAATTTTTGGCTGGAAAATTGCATGGACGAAGAAGCCCAGTAATCAGCAGTCCCTGGATTTGCAAAGAATCAGACGCGACTGAGCATACAAACACATGCACACACACATCCATGTTATGAAAAGCAATCTGTTTTATTCAAAATCGAGTGATTTTGTTGTGTTTCATCCAAAGACACCCTTAGAGAAACATCAGAATAATGTTTGACCAAATACCTGGGCATAGTAAATCAGCTTAGGATATGGGTAGAATTAGAGCCATGATCAGACTCTTTTCTAAGGCAGGCTCTCAAGCACGTACGTTTCTGATTTTTCCAGCACTCCCAGGGACTGTGGGGTGAGTTGAAGGAACATAGAGAGGGCATATTCAAAGTCTGTTGGCAGAAGACTGGGTTCCCATCACCTTACTAGCAAAAAAATAGCTCTTTTTCTTATTCCTCACAAATGGGTCCTACTTTGAGTAGAAGAACATAATAGGATCCTATTAGAAATAGGTGCAAGGTCTTAGAATCTTAGAAATTAGTGGCAAAATTATGTACATAAAATTCAGATATATTGAGGTTTTTGGCTCAGCCAGGATGAGATGCTTTCAAAACTAAGATTTACTAAGCTCAGATCACTGAAGTATTTATGAATATGGATCACAGCTATCCCTAGTTTCTATAAGTTACAGACCTGAAGCTATTTTTTAAAATATGAGGGCCTAGGTGATGCCCCCTGGACTCTAAATAAGCACATCCCAGGAGCTTTATGATATAAGGGGCCATGGTGTTGAACACTGACCTGACTTACACAAGCAAGATTTGAGTTGGGAAGCAGGTAACAGGGGAAAGATTTGGGCCCAATTAAGATTCCCCAGTGAGTTTTCGGTTTTAGGAGATGAGATGAGTTTTGCTTATAGCCTGAATTTTTTGCGACAGCCTCAGGCAGTGACTTAGCATTATCATTTCAGTTAAGTTCAACATCAACTCAAGAGCCTTTGCATTCATAGACAGCCAGGATCAGTTTAGTTCAGTTCAGTAGCTCAATCGTGTCTGACTCTTTGTGACCCCATGAATCACAGCACACCAGGCCTCCCTGTCCACCTCCAACTCCCAGAGTTTACTCAAACTCATGTCCATCAAGTTGGTGATGCTATCCAATCATCTCATCCTCTGTTGTCCCCTTCTCTTCCTGCCCACAATCCCTCTCAGCATCAGAGGCTTTTCCAATGAGTCAACTCTTTGTGTAGGGTGGCCAAAGTATTGGAGTTTCAGCTGTAGCATCACTCCTTCCAATGAAAACCCAGGACTGATCTCCTTCAGAATGGACTGGTTGGACCTCCTTGCAGTCCAAGGGACTCTCAAGAGTTTTCTCCAACACCACAGTTCAAAAGCATCAGTTCTTCGGTACTCAGCTTTCTTCACAGTCCAAGTCTCACATCCATACATGACTACTGGAAAAACCATAGCCTTGACTAGAGGGACCTTTGCTGGCAAAGTAATGTCTCTACTTTTTAATACGCTATCTAAGTTGGTCATAACTTTGCTTCCAAGGAGCAAGCGTCTTTTAATTTCATGGCTGCAATCACCATCTGCAGTGATTTTGGAACCCAAAAAAGTAAAGTCTGACACCATTTCTGCTGTTTCCCCATCTATTTCCCATGAAGTAATGGGACCAGATGCCATGATCTTCATTTTCTGAATGTTGAGTTTTAAGCCAACTTTTTCACTCTCCTCTTTCACTTTCATCAAGAGGCTTTTTAGTTCCTCTTCACTTTCTGCCATAAGGGTGGTGTCATCTGCATATCTGAGGTTACTGATATTTCTCCAGGCAGTGTTGATTCCTTCTTGTGTTTCTTCCAGCCCAGCGTTTCTCATGATATACTCCACATAGAAGTTAAATAAGTAGGGTTGATGTACTCCATTGACAGTCTTGATGTACTCCTTTTCCTATTTGGAACCAGTCTGTTGTTCCATGTCCAGTTCTAACTGGTGCTTCCTGACCTGCATATAGGTTCCTCAAGAGGCAGGTCAAGTGGTCTGGTATTCCCATCTCTTTCAGAATTTTTCAGTTTATTGTGATCCACACAGTCAAAGGCTTTGGCATAGTCAATAAGTCAGAAATATATATTTTTCTGGAACTATCTTGCTTTTTCCATGATCCAGCAGATGTTGGCAATTTGATCTCTGGTTCCTCTGCCTTTTCTAAAACCTACTTGATCATCTGGAAGTTCACGATTCACGTACTGCTGAAGTCTAGCTTGGAGAATTTTGAGCATTACTTTACTAGCCTGTGAATAATGGCTTTCAATTATAAAGATGCAGCCTCATGAACAAAAGGGTAGTAGATTTTACCAATGAATAAATACAATGAATAAACATTTATAGGTAAAAGTACAGAGGAACTCTATGAAACACATGACAACTCACAAATTAAAAAAAAAAAAAAAGTTCTGTTGCAGCAACCTACTCCATCTCTAGGAATTGATTTTTCTAGTAATGAGTTGGTTTAAGCCTTAGGTTTCTGTCTTGCTATCACAATGGGAGCAGTGGAGAATGGTAGCCACTGTAGAGATGGCAGTGTGTTTGGGCAGAAATAGGGGAAGGTTCACGGGGTACAGTTAGATCGCAGGGTCCAAACTGGACAAATAACAAAGAGCAAAGGGGATTCTCCTGGGTTAAATGACCTTGAAGGGAGTTGAGGTAAGAGTCGGGCACCTTTGTTGATACTAAATCAGAGGGGGTGATGTTTCTACCTCCAATCATACATAATAACAAGAATTTATTCCAGAGAGCAGAGGGCAGAGGCCCCCAAAGGGAAACCAGATATAGGAAGCATCTAAGGCCTTTAAGAGTAGTGTCACAGTGAAAGGGAAAACTTCCATAATAGATCAGAATACCTGGGTGAAGTGGTGACAATTTATACCAATTTAAGAAGGGATCAGGAAGGACACTGGCCACTCAGAGCCTTTTAGAGTGTATTATAAGCAGCACAGCAGTTGCAGTTAGGGATGCAATTACTCCACTGCTTTGAATGAGCAGGAAAGAAGGAACAGGGACCAAGCACCCCTCTAAGAGAACTGAATAGAACAATAATAAATCAAGAACAGCGATTTTATCCATGTTGATCTGAAAGGAGAATGCCACCAGGTTGAGATTATCCTATCTAGGAAGGTGGGAGAGGATGGGATTGTTTTGGATGATGTTGTATGTCAGCCCACAGTCATTGGCTTTGGACCTCTCATTAAGATGGGATTCCCTGGTGGCTCAGCTGGTACAGAACCCGCCTGCAGTGTGGGAGACCTGGGTTCGATCCCTGGGTTGGGAAGATCAGCTGGAGGAGGACATGGCAACCCACTCCAGTAATCTTGCCTGGAGAATCCCCATGGACAGAAAAGTCTGGTGGGGGCTACAGTCCATGGGGTCACAAAGAGCAACTAAGTGCATTTCATTAAGATGACAACCTACAAAAGATGCTACAGAGACAACTCTCTGTGACTCAAAAGAAAGAAATCAAAGGAATAATGGTGCTCAGATCCAGTAAAGTGTGTTAGCATAATAGAGAAGAAAAGGAAACCGACAGAAAAAAGGAACAAAACAAATGGTTAAACTGGTCTAAGCTATCAAACCTTCCTTAAAAGAATGTGGGGGAAAATGAAAGTTAGAAATAAGACATGAGGATCTTATCTTATTCATCTGCAAAAGGTGTAGCAGAATTGTTACTTGGAGCCTGAAATGCTCAAAAGCTGAAAGAAGACAGGTTCTTGAGTTCACAGTAAAGGTCATGGTCCTTTCCATGGTAGGTTGAGAATGACTGAAATTAATAGGCTCATTTAGGTGCCTATGAGCACAGGCTTCATAATGAGCCCCTTCAGCTTTTGTTTGGTATCCTGCAGGGAGTGATCCTCCAACGTAGACAAATATGGTGACAAGGATGAAATTGCTCCCTAGTAGTCAGCTTCTTATGCTCCTGGGAGATTCCATGGCAAGGACCAGACCGGGAGGCGCTAGAGGATGAAGCAAGTATCTGCTTTTGAAATGGAGGTTAAACCTTACGAGACTCACACTCAGTGCAGAGTCAAGGCACCAGAAGTCCAGGACTTGGAGGGAAATAACCTTTGGAAGCTTGAAATGTGAAAGGACAGTAAGATAATGAGGAGGCTGGAGCTGCCAATCACCTTTTCCAAGGAAACTTGAAATATTCTTGGTGTCCCTCTGTCAGAGTAGGGCATGGGCTGTAATTAACACTCCCCTCAATGGGGGATTTTCCTTAAGAGAGTTGATGTTCACAGGTTTTAGTTTCCAGATGCTTATCAGAGACTGACTAACTGGTATCTTGGTGAGACAGGAAGCATTCATTTTTCCATCTTTGCATGTTGACAGTGGGCTCCTTGAATTGTTACATGTATTGTGGCTCTGCCTTGCACCAAGGGTTGACAGTTGAGCCTTAACAGTACCTGGAATAGCTGCTCTTAGCATCTAAGGATTCTTCTTTTAGAGTAGATGCAGATATGGTTTAGTTCGTGTCATGCTTTCTTTATAGTCCAGGACGGACTCTTGATTTGATTTATATACCTTTCTTCTTTATCTCCATTGCCCACTGGTATGTCTCTCCCCACTCAGGCATCCATGAAAATGCATTTGCTGTATATCTCCACATATGTGTTGTCTTTCTTTTATATAAGGAGGTGTGAGGCCTGCCCTGCTTATTTATTTATAATGTCACCCCACCTCCAAAATATTTTCTGAATTCCCCACCTTCATATCTTTTTCCTTCTTGGCACAAGTCAAAATCAACCTCACATATATTTTGCTTATGTATCTTTTAAATATTCCTGTCTTTCCAAATTAAATGTAAGTTCCACGAGTGAAGGAATTTCTATTTTTTCGTTACTGTGTCCCTAACTTCTGGCATAGTAACTTTCACAAAGTAGGCTCTCAATAAATATTTGTGAAATGCATGAATAAATGAACACATAACAAATATTAGGGATGGACATGATTCTGTCTTTGCTTGTGTTTAGCCCACACATAAAGTGTAGGACTGGAGATAAGGAAGGCTATATTGTCCTATGAACATCTGAACTCTTAAAAGTGAGCTACTTTCACTGATGTTAAATTATTTCACCCATTCTGAGATTCTAAATATGACTCAACCAGAATGAAGAGTAGATTAAGCATGATAAAAAGAAAGCGAGAGGTGCTTACGTGCAAATGGAGGCGTTTTGTGTTGAGAATATTGTGTATATAGCGAGTACATTTAAACCATCCTGTGAGGTTACCATTGAACCCCTGAAGCATTATACTTTGTACAGAGTGACTGTGCCTCAAAGAATAAGGGATGAATTTGGAATAGTTTTAGGAGTCATTCAAATTATTACTCTGCACTATTTAGCTTTGGTGAGGGAGGGAGAAGATAAATTGTCCACCAGTGGTTCTAGAAGGAAAAAAACAAACAAACAAAAGAACGAAGCCTGGAAGAGTGAGAAAAGACTCATAAATGAAGATGAAAGACTGCCCCAAAATGATTATTCTAGTTTCCTAATGGGGAGAGCCACATACCTGGTCAGCCGTGGAAACATTTGATAAGACCAACAGTTAAAGGAGCAAAAGCTGGGAAATAGAGGAGGAGCACTTATTTCTCCTTTCCTTTTTTCCATATAGATGATTTCCATAATGTTCTCACTCTCTAGTAGATGCAGGAGGCTTTCTCTTCTCTCAAAGCCTTCCCTTGTTACTTTCTTTGTAAGTGATTTATCTTGTTGGTATGGTAGGAGAGAGAATATTTGTAGCTTCATCCCTTTCTGGTTCTCTCTATTTTTTTCTTTTTTTTTATTATAGTATAGTTGCTTTACAACCTTGTTTTCGTTTCTGCTGTATAGCAAAGTGAATCAGCTGTACATATACATATGCCCTCTTTTTTTTTTTAATTTCCTTCCTGTTTAGGTCACCACAGAGCACTGAGGCCTCCATGTTATATAGGCATCCATTAGTTATCTATTTCACAGTGGCTGATCCTTAAATGACACATGCCTCTCTACTTATCCATGGAACTAAGATGCCTGAAAATCTGTAACTTTTAAGCAAGATTCTATTTAGGAGAAGGGAACCTATTAGAGGTTATAGTTGTGGCAAAGGGTCAAGCAGCATTTTCTAGTTCTACTTATTGGTCACAAAGCTGGGAGCTTTACCACCATTGTTTCTTCTAGTGCTCAGTGTTTCCAAACTCCTGAAATAATGGATAATATTTACCAGAACTTCGTAATACAGTGGTTGAGACTTTCAGTGCAGGGGGCACAGCGGTTCGATCCCTGGTTGGGAACCTAAGATCCCATATGCTGGGGCAGCACGGTCAACTATAGCATATATCAAAATAGATTTGGACCTTACATAGAGAAGTTATTTTTCTTTCAGTACTTTGTGTGTGCTCGGTTACATCAGTCATGTCCGACTCTTTACTCTTTGTCCCCATGGACTACAGCCCACCAGGCTCCCCTGTCCATGGCGGTTTTTAGGCAAGAAGAAACTTGGAGTGGGCTGCCATTTCCTACTCCGGGGATCTTCTTGACCCAGGCATCAAACCTACATCTCTAGCATCTCCTGCATGGGCAGGCATATTCTTTATAACTGTGCCACCTGGGAAGCCCTTTCACTACTTTGGATGATGCTTAAAAAGGGGAGAACTGCTTCACAGGGCCCTGGCATTCCATATCCCTAGAGGCTAAGCCACCATCCTTAAAAACATTGTTGAGTGTTGTTTTTCCCTAACATTGGACTTGTTATAAGATTGGTAACAGTTCTCACATTGGCGTAGAACCCCCCATATAGAGTTCACAGAGGATTTTAAGACATACCCTTTCCCTTACTATGAAGTCATGTATATTTATTTTTGTATTTATGTATTCAATTCATTTGAGATGATGTATTATTCTAATTTAGATGTTTAAGTGACTCATCTTCCAAGTAGACCCTTGAGAGTTTCCTTGATTTTATGAAGCAATAAAAACAAAAACATTTCCAAAACTGTAAATTAATAATAGACATCAGTGATTATTATCAACAGCAGTAACGGTACAAGGTTAAATAGGCTATCATTACTCAAATGTTGTAGTACCCTCATAGGGCCTTCAGCATGCTTTGAAATATTCCTTACAATGAGAAATTGTTAACTTTGGTGAACTGATTCTATTTTCATTTTAATTTCAGAAATTCACCAAAAGCAATCTCTGGCCAAATGCTATAAATCAGATGAGAGAATCAAAGAGGTAATATGACTTCTAGAACATCAAGAAGTGTAATTTTTTATTTGCTTGGTTTTGTTATTTTTAGGGACCAGTACTCGTTCTTGTCTGCTTTGTGAGGGGCATTGTAAAATAAATCTGAACCCTGAAAACAATTTTGTACTGCATTATAGTGATAAAGTACAAGACTTCCTTTGAATTATGGCCTCATCATTTATTATTTCTAGACTCTTGAAAATGGCTTAAGCTACCTGTGAGCCTTGGATTCCTTACTGATAAAAATCAGTCTAATAATATCTAATGTCTGGGGTCTGTAGTAAGAAAGACATGACATCAAGTATAGAAAGTACTTGGAACAGAGTAGGTGCTCAATAAATGCTATACATTATGCAGCATAATTAGGAACTCTTCCTCCTGGGGGCTCTCATAAGAGAGCGCATCTTATTTTGATAAATAGATTATAGTTTCTTGATTACTGTGTCAAAAAAATCATTAAAACAGTCACACATTCTAGATACTGTCAGGTAACTGTCAAGTTACTGTCAGGTAACTGTGGCCTTAAAACAAAGCAGAGGACTCACTTGGGGATAAGTATCTAAATGTTCAAGAGGTTGAACTCTAGCATGTTAATATAGGATCAGCTTTCCCTGAAGCTATACTTTACGTGTATTGGTTCTCTCTTGCAGCCCTTTCCTTGATGAGCCTGCTCTGTTTGCCTTCCAGGTTGAGTTTACTACTGGCCACACTCTAACGTGCAGCTAATAGCCCCTGGCAATTTGCCAAGGCCCTTCTCACTGAAGAATGGTGGTTATCCCTCAGCTTGGGCTTCACCTCTATTCCTCCAGGTGTGATGGCCCAGAGATGGGACTTCCTTTGTAGTCCAGATTTCTACACAAGTTACTAGGAGATGTCAAGAAGAATATAGCACTTTGGGCCTGGACTTTATTGTCCTCATGTCTTTAACAGTACTCAATGTCTAACCGTGTTTCACTGTTTAGAGCTGGTGCCAACATTTGAGAAAATTTTAAGAAGGAAATGCAGAAACACTGGGATGGAATGCAAGAATGGTTAGAACAATGTTGACTATCTTGAATTAGAAGGCCCCCAGTGAGACATTCTTTGTATCCAAGAACCCAGGGCTAAAATGGACTATTTCAACCAGGGGAAAAGTCACAATAAACATCACAATGTGAAGAAAACTCCAAGGGATCTTCCCGAACTATGTCCCATGTCCCAACCCATCAAACCCATGTCCCTTATGTCTCTTGCATTGGTAGGTGGGTTCTTTACTGCTAGGACCATCTGGGAAACCCTACTACATTTTTACACAATAATAAAACAACAAAAACAAGAACAATCACTTAAATATTATAGCTCTCTTTAAAACTTCTTTCCAAGAGGACATGCATATTTTGCCACATCCTGGTACACATTTGTTAATGTGGAGGAGAGTCATTGATAATGCAAGTGGTAAGCTCCTTACTGACGTTTTGTGAAACCAATGTATTTATGTGATTATTAATTACAAAAGAAACATTTCACTGCTAATAACTGTAATAGTGCTCCATATTCCATCCTGGGTATTCTAGCAATATCCTAGAAATAGCTTATTAGCAAATTATAAAATAATTTAAAATTTTTCAGTTTTCTATTCTAGGCTTCAAGTTATTTCGGGACAATTACCCTTAGAGAAAGTGAAGTTAACAACATTGTTTGGTTTGTCTGTCTGTAAGTTGGATAGATGAATGAATGAATGGATGGGCAGATGAAAGGCAGAAAAGTATGGTGTGAGTATCAGAAGAATACCTTTATTTTTAGACAAATCAGGTTTAGTATCCTGACTGATCAGTTTCTTAGCTTCTCTGGATTTCAGTGTTCTCTGTAAAATGTGCATAATAAATTGACTTACCTTTAGCAGTATCAGAATTTCCTGGTGGCTCAGACAGTAAAGAATCCACCTGCAATGCAAAAGAGCTGGATTCTATCCCTGGGTTGTACAGATCCCCTGGAGGGGAAAATGGAATTTCCAGTGTTCTTGCCTGGAGAATTCCATGGACAGAGAGCCTGACAGGCTGCTGTACGTAGTCCATGGAGTCACAAAGAGTCAGACATGACTGAGCAACTAACACTTTCACTAGCAGCATTGTGAATATAAAACAAGATAATGCATATGATACATTTATTACAGCCTGTCACATGTAATTGTTCAAAGGAGGTGATGGATCTATCTATCCGTCTCTCAGGTTGGTTTATTTCTCTTCTTCAGTTCTTATCTCATTGCAGCAAAAATTTGGAATGACAAAGTAAAAGATTTAAGACAATAGTCAAGCTACAACTCAGTTCAGCTCAAGTAGGCAGATCTTTTATTAGACAAACACTCCCAAGACATGGGAGCAAGCTAACCCCAAAGGAACCATCCTAACATTCTCTCTTGGCTTTCCCCTTTTTATACTTCCTGTCTCCTCCTTTTGGTTATGCCCTATACAAGTAGGGTTTGTTCCCACCACCAATCAAGAAAGGAGATGCAAATAGGCTTACATTCAAGGCTGACTGACAATTGCAAGTTATGTAACAACAGGCTTTGTTGTGCATGTATTCCCATAATTTAGTCTGTTATAAGCAGATGCAAGAATGTATAGAATATTTATGAACTCTTACTGGGATCCTGGTTGCCTAAGGTTACTTGAGGAAGCCCCCATGGTGAGTTTGCATCCACTGTGTGCCTAGGGTGCACCTGCTGGAGTTGGAAAAGTCCCTGTGGTTATTTCTGTAGCGTACCTGTGAGCTCTCCTGGGTGTATCTGGGATGGGGTTTAGAGATTAGCTTGCATTCTTTGGGGCTAGGCCACCCTCCTTGCTCATGCCTAACTTCCTAAGTAACATATCTATATATGATCATTATCATCCTCTTCCAGAATTAGCAGTAATATAGTAAAAATAAATAAATAAATAAATAATGGATCCGAGCTGTAGTACTAATTTGCTACATGACCACAATGAAGTCAATTATTCTGGACAGAAGTATTTTTGCCTTTGTATATTCAGGCTGCTATAACAAAAATGCCATTAGCCAAGTGGCATAAACAATAAACATATATTTCTTACTGTTCTAGACTCTAGGAAGTCCAACATCAAGGCACCTGTAAGTTCACTGTCTGGTGAGGACCCACTTCATGGTTCATCTATGGCTGTTTCTTGCTGTATCCTCCCATTGTAGAAAGACTGAGGGAGCTCTGTGGGGTCTCACTTAGAGGTCACTAGTCGGAGAAGGCAATGGCAACCCACTCCAGTACTCTTGCCTGGAAAATCCCATGGACAGAGGAGCCTGGTGGGCTGCAGTCCATGGGGTCGCGAAGAGTTGGACACAACTGAGCAACTTTCACTTTTCACTTTCATAAATTGGAGAAGGAAACGGCAACCCACTCCAGCATTCTTGCCTGGAGAGTCCCAGGGACAGGGGAGCCTGGTGGGCTGCCGTCTATGGGGTCGCACAGAGTCGGACATGACTGAAGCGACTTAGCAGCAGCAGCAGCAGCAATCCCACTTATGATGGATCCACCCTCATGAGCTAGTCATCTCTTGAAGGCCACATCTTCACAATCCATCACATAGGAAGTTAGGTTTCAACTTGAGACTTTTGTAAGGGATACAAACATGCATTCCATTTTGTTGTTCAGTTGCTCAGTCATGTCCTACTCTTTGTGACCCCAGGGACTGCAGCACACCAGGCTTCCCTGTCTTTCACCACCCCCTGGAGTTTGCTCAAACTCATGTCCATTGAATCAGTCATGCCATCCTACCATCTGGAAGGACCAAAATGGAAATATCATTCCATCTTTGTCCTTGTTTATAGTAACAGGGCCAATGAAAATGGCTTACACTTTCCATATTCTTCTGAAGTCATTCTATGACATAACTGGTAACTAAATGCAGATGAGAGATACTTATTCATCTACAACTCTGATTTTCTCTTTGAGATTTAGACTTTTCTAAATATAATTCTTTCTTTAATAGAGCTATTCAAATGACCCTCTAGAAACTCAAATGTAACATGTTTAAAATACTCTCTCTAAGTCACACTCCATCTCCATTTTTTTTTTCTTTATTCCTTACTTTGGTTAATAGGATCCACATTTACCAATGAAACTAAGTTAAAATACCTCCAGATAGCATGTATCTCTCCCTTTCCTTCGTATCCCATGCCCTATCAGTCATGAAATTATGCTGATACTTTTTTAGAATGTCTGCATTTATACTATTGGTGCCCAAGGCTCTAGTTTAGAATTTAGCTCTTTGTGGATAACATAAACAGTGTAATATCTCTTTTTCCTAAGACTAGCTTTGGTGCTCAATGAACTGTCACCACCATCATTAGTCTTGGCAAAAGAAGTCATACACTCTGGCCATGTCGTCTGATAATGAGACTCTACTTCTAGGAAGGTTGAACTTTTGTCTGCTTACTCTCCAGTCATCTCTAATGCCAGGCTCAGTGCTAGAAATATATACCATAGCTTGATTTAGAAATGAGGAAAACTGGTGTGTGAAGCAGACGCACCATTATCTGGGGAATCCAATAATTATTAAAAATTTCAAGCCAGCAGAGGCAACGCTCGACCTGAAGAAATCTCATGACCTGAAGATCTTTGCTTTAGAATCTTTCCTGTGACACTCGAGACATGCCTCTTTAGTGAAGAAGAGGCCATAAAACTCATTTACTCCTCCGGATACACCAAATCATGGGTTTCTTAGGGTAAAAGACTGCCTCCTTCCTCTTTGTTTCCTGCAGGAAGCAAAGTTTTGGGCACAGGGTATACACTCGGCACATGTGTTGAAATGAACAGAAATTGTTTGTTACTTTTTAAACAGAAAAGCACTCTGTAACTATAATTTATCTGAAAAGCCGTGATTAAATTTCTTTAGGCATTCAGCACTTTAAACTGGTAATTTATTTGTCATGCAAATCAGTGAATTTATATTGTTTCAACAATACACTTTAAAAAGTCAAATCACCAAGGTAACGTGAAGGAATATGATTATCTGCAGAGGCTTGGTATAAGATTTCTCCTAGCACCTTCAGAAAAGTGAGAGACTAGAATCTGTCATATCAGATGAGGAGATAATACATATAAAAACACACACAGGCACACATACACAAACACACACACACACAGAATACATCCTTGTCTATTTAGACAAGATAAAGGAAAATAAAATTTAAAAAAATATATTTTGGGAGTTGTCATTCTCCTTTGGGGTAAAGAATTTATTTATCATATAACAAGCTATTTCATTGTACATTTACAATATACGCATCTGGCAATAAACAAAGTTAAGCAGAAGAGAATGATTTTTTAAATCTCTTCATTTGAATTAATTATTTTTATGAGGAGCTAAACAAGACAAGCTGCCCCAATGACTCAGATGTAAAGAATCTACCTGGCAATGCAAGAGACATGAGTTCAATCCCTGGGTTCGGAAGATCCCCAGGAAAAGGAAATGGCAACCCACTCCAGTATCCTTGCCTGGAAAATCCCATGAACAGAAGAGCCTGGTGGGCTACAGTCTATGGAGTTAAAAAAAGAGTCAGATATGACTTAGCGACTAAGCAACAGCAAAAAAAAAAAAAAAAAAAGAGGCAAAGTAACTCACACAAAGCAACATCTCTGAAGAATCTGAAACCTGAAATTCTGCAACACTCTGAGGGTGTTGGGGTCTGGATTCTCCCAGGCCACTGTGCTATCCAGGAGCTAGGGCAGTATCTAGAGCCTCAGGTTAAAACTGGAGCAAGAAGGGAGAGCAGATATACAATTTGAGAACTCTTCCCTGAAACTAAATAAATGAGCCAGATAAGCAAGAACCTCCTTCATGACTGATATTATAAAATTGAGCCCCTTATTTTTAGTCTGGAAATTCATTCATGGAGGCATCAAACAAAAATTCTAAATCTTCTTTCAACACAGCTTTTCATCTATAGCAAGGAAACTGAGTTAGATGAGAAACTCCCAACAGGGTTAGATATTTCTGTGAGCTCTAGTAACTATAGGAGTGATGCAGAACATAGAATATATGTTCCTATAAAAAGAATAGGATGAACAAAAACCTAGAAATAGACTCATGACTTCTTGACATTTTCTTGACAACAACGATGAAAAATTAAAACAGGCTCTCCTGAGCTAAGTCCGACTCCCTGCTGAACCTGACCACTGTGCGATCTCCCTGTCATGTCCTGCCAGGTCATGGAAGGTATAAGTTAAGGAAAGATCCACCCTGAAAATTCCCTTAGATCTAAAACAACATTCGTTGTACATCCAGAGAAACATAAAAGAAATCCTCCCCCAACACATTCGGTTCATTTCCATAATAGTTCAAAATACACCTGACTTCACTGAAGTGTAAATGGAAAATAAAATACAAACTAGAACACACTAAAAGCAATATGAAAAGTGAAATGAGATGAACAAGAAATTGATTCATTAATTGATTTGTTCAACAATCAGCAACTATTTATTAAATATCTATATGCACAGGGTACTTTTCTAGATCATAAGGATACAGAGATGGCAAGAATAAAGGAATCTCTCTCTCCTAATGGGGTGCATGGTCTCGAGAGAGACCAACAAATAAATCAAATATATGACTTGCCAGTAGGGAAGGGAAATAAATGAGAGGAGAGGAAAGTGGAGTGTTGGCAAAGTGATTTGCCCTATACACAAATGAGCCATCTGACACTTGGCTTAAGGGAAGTGGGCTGTTTTTGGAGAATGACTTGATCTGGGTAAAGAACACAAGGAGATAAGCCAAGGGATGAGGCTTGTTTGGAGGATGTAGACTCCAAGGACCACACCTTTCCTCACAGTTATGATATACAAGTGGGGAAATAAGCTCTTTTTTGTTTTGTTTTGTTTTCCCTAGAACATGTGGGGGCTTCCCAGGTGATGCTAGTGGTGAAGAACCTGCCTGCCAATGCAGGAGACATGTGACCTGGGTTTGATCCCTGGGTTGGGAGGATCCCCTGGAGAAGGAAATGACAACCCACTCCAGTATTCTTGCCTGGAAAAATCCCATAGAAAGAGGATCCTGGAGGGCTAAAGTCCATGGTTTGCAAAGAGTCGGACACGACTGAGCAACTAACACACACATGTGGAGGGCTAAATTACTCTCTTGATCCATGGACAAGACAAATATTACTGCTCTTTTAATGGAGTCCTTGAGAGTGGAGGAGGGTAAGTAAGAACAGAGGAACCAAAAATATCTGTTCTGTTTTGTATCTGCAGCTGGTAGAGGCAGAGAGACCAATAGAGGAAGAGGTACTTGTTGCTAGTCAGTCGCGTCTGACTCTTTGGGACCCCATAGGCTGCAGCCTGCCAGGCTCCTCTGTCCATGGGGATTCTCCGGGCAAGAATACTGGAGTGGGTTGCCATGCCTTCCTCTAGGGTATCTTTCCAAACCAGCGATTGAACCCAGGTCTCCCACATTGGAGGCAGATTCTTTACCATCTGAGCCACCAGAGAAAACCAGGAATACTAGAGTGGGTAGCTTGTCCCTTCTACAGGGGATCTTCCTGACCCAGTAATCCAACTGGGGTCTCGTGCATTGCAGGTGGGTTCTTTACCAATTGAGCTACCAGGGACGCCCCAAAGGAAGAGGTTCTGTCTTCAACTTCTGTCTTCAAATAAATATTCTATCTTCAAATAAATTGATTTAAATTTTAGTATAGGAAACAAATATGGCATTGTAAAAAATAAAGCTTTGTACTCTTTAAAAAAAATCAAAGAATGATGGGTCATATGATAGTTTTATTCCTAGCCTTTTAAGGAATCCTCATACTGTTCCCACAGTGACTGTACCAATCTGAATTCTCATCAACAGTTCAAAAGCGTTCCCTTTTCTCCATATCCTCTCCAGGATTTATTGTTTGTAGATTTTTTTTGATGATGGCCATCCCTACTGGTGTGAGCTGTTCCCTCATTATAGTTTTGATTTGAATTTCTCTGATAATCCCACTACTGGGCATATATCCTGAGAAAACCATAATTGAAAAAGACACATGTTCCCCAATGTTTGTTGCAGCGTGATTTTCAATAGTTAAAATATGGAAGCAACTTAGATGTCCATCAACAGATGAATGGACAAATAAACTGTCATACATTTATACAATGGAAAATTGCTCAGCTATAAAAAACATACATTTGAGTCAGTTCTAATGAGATGGATGGGCTTCCCTTTTGGTTCAGCTGGTAATAATCCACCTGCAATGAAGGAGATCTGAGTTCGAGTCTTGGGCTGGGAAGATTCCCTGGAGAAGGGACAGGCCATGCACTCTGATATTGTGGCTTAGAGAATTTCATGGACTCTATAGTCCATGGGGTTGCAAAGAGTCTGATACACTGAGGGACTTTCACTTTCACTTTCAATGAGGTGGATAAACTTAGAGCCCAGTATACAGAATGGTTAATAAATAGACATCCCTGATAAGAAATCCCAATTTTATATACATATAAAATTAAATTAAGCAGAAAAAACTATGCCTGTGTGTGTGTGGTCAGTCATATCTGACGCTTTTGCACCTTCATGGATTGTAGCCCACCAGGCTGCTCTGTCCATGGAATTTTCCAGGCAAGAATACTGGAGTGGGTTGCCTTTTCTTACTCCAGTGTATCTTCTCCATCCAGGAATCTAACCCATGTTTCTGCATTGGCAGGTGGATTCTTTGCCACTGCCAGGAAGCCCAGAAAACACACACACACACATATCTATACCTATATATATAAACATATAAGTAATTCAATGTTATGTATAATAGAATATTATGAGCATGTTAAATATACCTAATAATATGTTACATATTTATACATTATATTTCATATAATACTATATATTATATATATAAAAACAGCTTATATATAATATATTCATATTATAAATTTATATATGAGGCTTAATGCATTTAAGAAACTTACTAAATATTCCACATTTAGTGTGTAGGCCAGGATTCAAACTTAGGTAGTCTGACTTCAGTATCTGCATTCTTAACAGCCATGCTATAGAGTGAAGAAGGTAAAAAATAACTAAAGGACATGAAAAATTATACTCCTGAAAGAAAAGCACAAATGCCTTTCAAATATTTGAAATTATATTTCTATTTAATGATCATCACAGAGATGCAAATTAGTAAAAACAACAGTGAGATATTGTGATTTGCCTATTGGGTTGGGAATCACAGAATTAATGGGCAAGAGAAAAGAAGACACTTTCACTAAGATTGCTTTTCAGAGTATAAATGTATGCAACTGTTTATGGAGCTGATTTGCTAGTATAACAATATGCTTCCTTAGTCCTCAGGAGTATATGTAAATCCTTCAGTCTCTTCTCTCTTCCTAAACACTTGGCTTTACCCAGGATTAAATCATGTGCTGCTACAGCTGCTGACCTTCAACATCGCCTGAAAGGAATTCAGGGTCAAGAGCAGAAACAAGGAACACTGTTCTCAGGGTGAAGCTGCAGGATAGGACTTCCGATAAATATTTTCACTAGCCAATTTTATGAGCCACATTCTCATATTCTCTCATATCTAGAAAAGCACTAAAATCCTTCATGTTGACAACGGTTCCTCGTGACTAACAAAAGCTTCATGAGACTAGCACTTCTGGAAAAATGTGTACTTGATTGCATGCATTCCCCTTTCACCAAAATCATTTATATACTGACCACTAGCCCCTGTCTCTTTGGAGCAGTTTCTTAGAGCTATCTAAGGTACTTTCTTCCAGACTGCAGTCCTCATTTTGCCCCCAATAAAGCTTTGTTCTCAACTCTCATATCGTGATTTCTTTCCTAAGTTGACAGTGAAATAGCTTATGCTTTTATTGTTCTGAATGTTATCACAATTATTATTTAACTAAAACAAACTTTTAAAAAGAGCTAACTACAAAGGAAAAAGACAGTTAGCTTGAATCTTAAGAATAATCATCAAAAAGATCTCAAATAGAAAGCAAAGAATACATAGCGTGTGTGCAAATTAGAAATAGTAAGCATATTATATAAAGGTCATAACCTGGTAACACTGTGATGGGGCCTTGCCTTATGTTTACACTACCAACATACGATTTGATCCTGAATATATTATTTAGTCTTACTTATTCTCTATGGTTTTATTTTATAAAATAACAGAGTTAATATATATATATCACTATTTTTATAATTGTTATTATGAAAAATATATACAAAAAAGCAAGTTTATATTGTTTTTGTTCAGTTGCTCAGTCATGTCTGACTCTTTGTGACCCCATGAATTGCAGCACACCAGACATCCCTATCTATCACCAACTCCTGGAGCTTTCTCAAACTCATGTCCATCGAGTCTGTGATGCCATCCAACCATCTCGTTCTCCGTTGTCCCCTTCTCCTCCTGCCTTCAATCTTTCCCATCATCAGGGTCTTTTCTAATGAGTTGACCCTGCACATCAGGTGACCAAAATATTGGAGCTTCAGCTTCAGCATCAGTCCTCCAATGAGTATTCAGGGCTGATTTCCTTTAGGATTGATTAGTTTGATCTCTGTACAGCCCAAGGGACTCTCATGAGTCTTCTCCAATACCATATTCACCATTATGAAACAATGATATATAAATGAAACAAATTTATATATAATATATACATAAGGCATAGTTATATAAATATGCATATATTATGTAAGTATGTATATTTTACTGCTATACCTAAAACAAATCTTAGCTCAGTAAATATGTATTAGCTTTCTTTAGTTAGGATTTACTTCATCTCCATATAACAGAATGGAACACAGTATAACAGTGGCTTTTGGAAGATATCTTCTCTCTTCCATAAAAGAAATCTGAGGGATGAGAAGCTTGAAGCTGTTATGCTAGCTTTCCTCCTTTTCTTTCTTTCTTTTTGTTTTTTTTTTTCTCTATTCTCAGTTTTCCACAGTCAAGATTGCCTCACAGTACAAAAAAGATGTTGGAGCACCGGCAACCATGTCTGCATTTCATATAGCTAGAGGTAGAGGGAAAGACAAAAGGGATCTCTTCTCAGGTAAATCAGCTTCCTGTTAACAGAGTTTTAATGCAAATTCCACACAATAAATTTCCATATATCTGATTGGCCAGGAATGAGTCTCCTCTGTAGCTCCTGTTTCCCCTGCCATATGCCTTCCTTCTCAGCTTTTGCCAGTGCAGAAAGTGGCTAAAGGTATGCAGTAGGCCTCCCACGTGGCACCAGTGGTAAAGAACTTGCCTGCCAATGCAGAAGATATAAGATACATGGGTTCATTCCCTGGATCAGGAAGAGTCACTGGATGAAAGCATGACACCCACTCCAGTATGCTTGCCTGGGAAATCCCATGGACAGAGGAGCCCGGTGGGCTACAGTCCATGGGGTCACAAAGAGTCGGACACTACTGAATTGACTTAGCAAACGCTCTAGAGAAAAGCATATATCGTGTGTGTTACAAAGGAACCTATTTCTTATCCTCTTTCTTCCTCCAGCTTGTTGCTCTACTTCCTCTTAAAGTAGCCTAATTGTGTTCTTATTCCACACCAACGCTGAGGGGTATGTGTGTGTGTGCATGCACACACAAATTCTCCAGCTGTCACTGACACTAGCACTTCCTGAGAATGCTTCCCATCAAATGAATCCAATCCAATCCGTTTACCGTGAAGGTAGCCACCACATCTTGCCTGGGACTTCACCTGTGAAATACCACCCCCCCAAATACTGACTTCCCCAAATCATAACAGTAAATGGCATCGTAGTAGTGGAAATGACAGTGAATTCTTTACCAACTGCATCACCTTGGAAGCCCCCATGCACACAAGTACTATCTTCCCCAAATCATGGCAGTGGAAAGAATACAAATGCAATCTCAAATTTCACAAGCATCTCCATACCACAGTTCACCTTTTAGAATTAATATGTTCTTGGTTTTTTTTTTGACCTCAAAAACTTAGTTTACATTGATCCTGTAGATTCCTTCATAACTGAAATCACTTATACTTAATCAAGTTCACATCTGCATTCCCCTCTTAGCATTGAGTATAGGGGAGCTGTCTTCAACATCTCTGCTTTTCCTACCTGTTTATCAGAGTGTCTGGCACATTAGTTGTTTGTTAATAGCATTTTATGTAAGTCTGGGCTAACTAAAAAGCATGGCTTCCAAAATTTCCAAAATAACTTCTTCCAAAAATATGTTTATTTTTATTTTATTATAAAAATAAATTCAGAGTTATGAAATACAATTTTTAAACCAGAAATATATGGGTAGTAGAGGAATACTCTAAGTCTAAATTCTGCAATGGAAACATATTTAGACTAATTTTTATGAACAATTTAAACATGATTATAATCATAATTTATGTAAACTAGTTTTCCTGCTGTTTCACTTCATAAGGAAAATGTTTATAAGTAATTTATGACATCCTTTCCACACTCATTCAGTTAAAATCTTGTATAAAATTTCTTTCAGTATATATACACTATAACTTGTTTAAGCATTCCAATTTTGTTGGTCATTTAATTGTTTCAAATGGGTTGGTATTATTAATAACTATGTTAATTTTTTAAAGTAATGATAGTTTATATTTAGGATTATTTCTTTGGAATAGAGTTTCATAAATACAGTTTCTGGGTCCAAGTGCATTAAGCTTTTATTATTCTATTAATATGTATCTCCAAAGCCTTTTCATAAAAGTTGTGCCAATTTTCTCACCCCATTTATTTTAAAACACCCTTGCCAGCATCAGGGATGATGATGACAAATATGATGAGTTTTATTTTATTTTTTTATTGATCTTTTACTGATTTCTGCACCAAATGTAAGCTTGTTAGTTCCAAAGTATAAGACAGAATAAATATAGAACATTTATTTTATTTTCCAATGTTTGGTCTATTTTAGCACTAGTACGGTCTTCCCAGGTGGCACTAGTGGTAAAGAACCTGCCTGTCAATGAAGAAGACAGTAAAAGATGTGAGTTTGATCCCTGGGTTGGGAAGATCCCATGGAGGAGGACACGGCAAACTGCTCCAGTATTCTTTCCTGGAGAATCCCATGAACAGAGGAGTCTGGTGGGCTACAATCCACGTGGTCACAAAGAGTCAGACATGACTGAAGTGACTTAACACACACACAGCATTAATAAGATAAAGTTGATTTTTGAAAGAAAAGAAGTAGGAGGAAGAGGAGATGTAAGAGATGAAAGGGAGGGGTAGATAAAAATGAGGAGCACGTCTTATGTTATCCCTCTTCCATATTTTAGAAATTTGATTATTCGTAAGCCTTATTACAAGCTTACCTTTCAGCTATTATTTTATTGAGAAATAATTGCTACCAAACAATCGCGTTAATGTATTTTATTATGGCCATGACATTTAGAAAATTGGCGTAATATAATGCATTACACTCTCCAGAGAATAATAGGAATTCTTTAATGATAACTTTTGTCTTTAAGACATCATTACATAGAGCTTTAAAAAGCAATTTCATTGTTAAATAACACCTTTCATTCTCAAAGTACCTAAATTATTTGCTGAACAATTAGTTGGATAATAGCCATTTGATTAATCTGAAGATAAATGCAATAAATGTTACAGGTTCTAAATCCTTTCACCTCCAAGTCTGACAACTACAACTCTTCTAATCTGGGGAAATAAAATATCTTGCGCCCATACTCCTTTACACCTTGGCTCACCACAAATCATCCCACAAATTATCTGGTTACATCCTTCACCATTTCCTGTGTCCTGGACAATAAAATAACTTGTCCAAATGTATGCGTCCTTGCCTTCCACACTTGTGTGTGCTGTTTATGCTGTGTCCAACTCTGTCCAGCCAGGCTCCTCTGTCCATGAGATTCTCCAAGAATCTCAATACGAGAATACACAAGGCAAGAATCTCCAGGCTGGAATACACACTTGTGCTTCATTCATGTATGCCCTCTTGCCTTTGAAAAATTAGTGTTGTTTTATCTTTCCTTTGATCTGACTAATTTACTCTTTCTCCTCTTGAAATGATAAATATCCTGGGAAGATTCTAACTATCCTTTGAAAAGTTCCAAGAAATGCATGGCAAAAGAGCGACGTGCAGAAAAAGCAGAGGTGGAGTGGGAGATATTAAAATGAGTCATAGCGTGGATGATTTTGAATGCCTGGCAAGTTCAGCCCTAAGCACCACTGGCTGAAAGGGAAAAATAAATACTAGACACAGGGAAATAGATTTGAGTGGAGGCTGAACATTTGGGGAGACCATCCAATTGCTAGATTATGGGGTCTGGGAGGTCGATAGCAAGCTTTTTTGCTTTGGCTGGATATTGATTTGATTGCACAGCAGTGACCAGATTTTCATGTGGAATAGGGCTCCATTCCGCATCTGGAAGATATGAAATTGTGATCTTAGGTGAGGGAATTGGAAAGATTCATGCAAAATTAAGTCAACTCCTCAAGTTGTCAGAAAATCATGGTAAAATTGTACTTCAGAATGCAGCTTGTTTACTAAAAATGTGAGAGAGGGCTGGTCATTGGAAGTGGGCCATGTGGCTTACCAAAGTTTTACATTAGGATGGGTGGGTTTTAAAAGCTACAGCAGAGTGGATATGTGAATAACCTCCCAGTAGACATTTGATGTAAGCAGTAACATTAATTTTTGACACTACTGCTGCTAAGTCACATCAGTCGTGTCCGACTCTGTGCAACCCCATAGATGGCAGCCCACCGGGCTCCCCCGTCCCTGGGATTCTCCAAGCAAGAACACTGGAGTGGGTTGCCATTTCCTTCTCCAGTGAATGAAATGAAAGTGAAGTCTCTCAGTCATGTCCGACTCTTTGAGACCCCATGGACTGTAGCCTACCAGGCTCCTCCATCCATGGGATTTTCCAGGCAAGAGTACTTGAGTGGGGTGCCATTGCCTTCTCCGATTCTTGATACTAAAGACTTGCAAATAGGATATGAAGAGAAGATGGATCAGAGTATTACAAGACTTGTCACTTTTTGCTGTGTTCCAAGGATTAAACAACCAGATCATTTGCGGGTGGTAAGGAGAAGAGTTTAAGGGACTAAGGTTTATAGATTTTTTTGTTTTGGGGGTTTTTGTAATGTGCTATCTTCTGTGGACTGAATTATGTCCCTCCCAATTCCATATGTAGAAGCTCTAACACTCAATGTGATTATATTGGATACGGATCCTTTGACGGGTTATTAGGCTTATATACAGTCATGAGGATGGAGTTTCTATGAATGTGGGGTTGCCATGATAAGATGGCATCCTGGGACTTTCCTGGTGGTTCAGTGGTTAAGATTCCACCTTCCAATTCAGGGGGTGTGGGTTCAATCCCTGGGTGAGGAGCTAAGATCCTACATGCTTCATGGCCAAATCACAGGACATAAACAGTAGAAGCAATATTGTAACAAATTCAATAAAGATTTTTAAAATGGTCCACATCAAAGAAATTTAAAAAAAAAAAAGATAGCATGCCTATAAGGGAAAAAGCAGAGCCTTGCTTTCTCTCTCTCTACTCCACTCCTACCTCAAACACAAAAAGAGGTCTGCACACACTGACTTTTTTCAACAGTAACTCCTATCCTGACCCGTTCTTCCATTGATCACCTCTCACTGTTTCTAAAGTTCCTGTGACGCTCATACACGTGCCTGATTGATTTTGTTCAGTATCACGTATGTTAGATTCATCTCTAAGTCATTTTGTTTTGTTGTAGTTTGTGTTTGTTCATTTGTCTTGTTTCATTATTGTGGCTAGGTACTGCTCCAGTATGGGCTTCTCTGGTAGCTCAGTGGTAAAGAATCTGCCTGCAATGCAGGAGACCCAGGTTCGATCCCTGTGTCAGGAAGATCCCCTAGAGAAGGGAATGGCAACCCACTCCAGTATTCTTGTCTGCAGAATTTCATGGGCAGAGAAGCCAGGTACGCTACAGTCCATGGGGTCGCAAAGAGTCAGACATGACTCAGTGACTGACATGGTGCCCTAATATATGACTATGCTATGATTATTTACTCATTTTTTTGATGTATATTTGTTTCCAGATTTACTATTACTAATAGCACTAAACTATTGCTAACAGTGGTAAGCATAAGTTGAGCTGATGATCAAAAAAGCACAGTTTTCTCAGTTTCTAGGTAGTAGAAACTACCCTACAGTTTCTCCCAAAGTGATTCTATCAATGAAAATAAAATTGGCTGTAGATGTTTGTTTATTGTTTTTTAGAAATATTTTTTGTTAGACTAAAGATGGTCGGTGTTTCAAGCTGGCTGAAGAGAAAGTATATACACTTGTTAATGTTCTTGACCCAGAAATAGCATAGTGCTTTTGCTTTGTATTCTACTGGCTGATAGGATTTGGAAAGGCATAGTGCTGGAAAAAAATCAAATAAAAGAAAGTCAGTAAGCAGTATCAGAGACTTATAAGGATTATAGCATAAATAAAACTGCAGGTTGTTGAGGGGAGAGGTTGGGGAAGACATATAAGACATGAAAAATGCACCGAGTCAAATGATAATGAAGAAGAGTGATAATTTTTGAATAAGGAAGTAACATGAGTTTGTTTATTTGATTTGCTTCTAGTTATCAGATTCTTAACAAAGTAAATTATCCAGAAGCATGTAGATTACATTGCTGACAGTGAGTTTACTAAGATCTTGTGACCAATGTATATAACAAATAATTAAGCATATATTGGCTGTAGTCATATTAGGAATGAGAATCTGTAAAATATATGACAGAGGCTAAGCAGAAAAAGTAGAGAGCAGAACTGTCAGAATAAATTAGGAAACGTTTCTTCAGGCACCCAGACCAGTGATCTTTCCATTTTACCACGCACCACTTGGCAACTCCTGGGGTCAATCACAACCCTATTTCTTTACAATCCTGGGGTTGCAAACATATTTATGGCAGTTGCTGCTGCTAAGTCGCTTCAGTCATGTCTGATTCTGTGTGACTCCACAGACGGCAGCCCACCAGGCTCCCCCGTCCCTAAGATTCTCCAGGCAAGAACACTGGGGTAGGTTGCCACTTCCTTCTCCAATGCATGAAAGTGAAAAGTGAAGTCACTCAGTCGTGTCCAACTCTTCACGACCCCATGGACTGCAGCCCACCAGACTCCTCCATCCATGGGATTCTCCAGGCAAGAGTACTAGAGTGGGGTGCCATTGCCTTCTCCGATGGCAGTTGAGTAGCAATTATTTCACATTTATTTAGCCACTGAAATTTTCCTGTGGCCTGCAGGATTATTTTATGCTCATATAAGGAAGAAGGCAAGGAAAATAAAATCAGATTTGAAAGTAGTCAATGTAATAGTCCAGCTATTCCATTAAAGACCAGTTTTCTTTCAAAGGGACATTGTAATTCATTTTTTCCCCATAGTTATAAAACACAATTATTTTGGCAGAATATTCAGAAGGTCAAAATCTAATTCACGCTGTCTACTAAGAAGTGAAGTGAAGTGACAGTCTCTCTGTAGTGTCCTACTTTTTGCAACCCCATGGATTATACAGTCCATGGAATTCTCCAGGCCAGAATACTACAGTGGGTAGCCTTTCCTTTCTCCAGGGGATCTTCCCAATCCAGGGATCAAACCCAGGTCTCCCACATTTCAGGCAGATTCTTTACCAGCTGAGCCTCAAGGGAAGCCCAAGAATACTGGAGTGGGTAGCCTATCCCTTCTCCAGTGGATCTTCCTGACCCAGTAATCAAACTGGGATCTCTCGCATTGCAAGTGGATTCTTTACCAACTGATCTATCAAGGAAACTCCAAGTCGACTAAGAAGGTTTATTTCTAATACTTGCAACTTCAAGTAAAGTTAAAATTTAAGTATTTCATATGATCCCCAAACGATGAAGAATCAAAGGATGATGATGTCTATATAAGAAAAAATGAAAATTTCGCATCCCTCAGTACTGTTTGCATAGAGATTCATAAACCCCAAAGATTTAACCTGATCATAGCACCTCACTATTTGGATAGATTTTCTTGTTATATTTCTAATAATCTCTAAGGTTATTGAACACATATAAATTTTCCCACTTTTAAAATGAGAAGGGAATTTAAAATACTTGTCTCTCACTATTGTATGCTTGATGACATAGGCTATAAATCTGTCCCTCTATGTTTCTTCCTAACAAAAGACTTTGCCATTAAATTTGCTTTCATTCATACTAGGTATCTTGTGTTCTTAGGGAAGCTCTGTGCACTCTGAAATTCTGATAGTAGTAGGGTTTCCTGTGCTTAGGAAGAGTAGTGGATTTCTCAGACTAAGGAATGAGCAGCTGTGGGTAAGGCAGAAAAATTTGTTTACTCTGGGAAGATATAAAATTTAATCCAGGCTCCACTTCCATGGGCCTCTCAAGTGGTGCTAGTGGTAAGTAATCGACCTGCCAGTGCAGAAGATTGTAAGAGATGGGTGCAATCCCTGGGTTGGGAAGATCCCATGGAGGAGGAGTATGGCAACCCACTCCAGCATTCTTGCCTGGAAAATCCAATGGGCAAAAGAGCCTGGTGGGCTACAATCCATGGGGTTGCAAAGAATCGGACATGACTGAAGTGACTCAGCACGTATGCATGCCGCTTCCATATAACTTTATCCAAAATGCAGGAAACTATGGCTTCAGTCACCTGAATAATGGCCTCCAAAGTTGTCTGAGTTCTAATCCTGGGAAACTGTGAGTATTATTCAGAAAAAAAAAAAATTGCAGATATGATTAAGTAAAGAATCTTGAAAAGGGTAAGTTATCATGGATCATCCAGAGGGTTTGATTCTAACAGCAATTTTCTTTACAACAAGAAAGAAGTAGAAGATTTTGTGACCGAGTTGGTCAACTGGACCAATGCAGGAAGCCACACGCAGAGATGTTCTGGCCAAGAGTTCCATATTAATGGTTCCATCAACCTCTAGGTATAAGAGTGAGTGGCTCTTTATATGATTGCAGCCTCTAGCTTTTGAGTGTTCCCTAGCTTTGAATTGTCCAAGCTGATAGTTATAAGAAGCGAAGATGAACTTTTCTCTCCAAGCCCTTCCTATACTACAAATGCATGAGAAGACAAATGAACAGTTGTAATAATTATTGTTGTTTTTCAGTCACTGAGTCATATTCAGTTCTTTGCGACTCCATGAACTGCAGCACACCAGGCTTCCCTGTCCTTCACCATCTCCCAGAGTTTGCTCAAATTCATGTCCACTGAGTCAGTGATGCTATAGAATCATTTAATCCTCTGCCACCCCCTTCTCCTTTTGCCTTCAACCTTTCTCAGCATAAGGATCTTTTCCAATGAGTCAGCTCTTTGCATCAGCTGGCCAGAATATTGGAGCTTTGGCTTCAGCATCAGTCCCTCCAATGGATATTCAGGGTTGATTTCCTTTAGGATTGACTGGTTTGATCTCCTTGCTGCCCAAGGAACTCTCAAGAGTCTTCTCCAACACCACAGTTTGAAAGAACCAGTTTTTCAGCATTCAGCCCTTTTTATGATCCAGCTCTTACATTATATGTCATTACATTTGAAATATTTCTTTATGTAGCAATAAGAATTTGGGATAAAAGATCTTGTGACAAAAGATCTCTGGCAACTTAAGAGTTTCCTGTTATAATAACCCCTTATGGAGCTCTGGGAGACAGGGCAAGCACTATTAACAATTTTGTGTATTAATGTGTATAGACTTGGGAAGTAACCACATCATGCTAAAAAATGGTGTTAGGGTCAAAAATGAGGAAGCATGTTTAAAAGCAAGAAAAAAAAATAAGATACTGGGTCAAGGTTTAGAGTCAGGGGGGTTAGCAAATCAAAGAGAAATAGAAGATGGAAGAAGGTTAAAACTGGCTCTTTGAGGTATCACCTGAGTAAATATCAGAAACTGTTTTTTATTTTGCCCAGAGTTTCTCTTTTGCATGTTTCTAATTCCTAATGCTTCATGTTGGCAAGGCAGGTCAGAGTCATAAAAAAATATCTACCTGAGAAAACGTTAGCATTCAAGGTATATCATAGCAGTGTAACCTGAGAATATCCATCACGCTGGGCCCAACTTTGTGACTTTGCAGGAAACAATTGCTCTTTACAATCCAGTCTACATTTCTCAATAACACAGTGAGGAACTTGACCTATAAAAGCTTGCCCCGGAGCAAAATAGATTTACAGTAAAAGGACAAGATGTTGCACTCAGCAAAACAATAGTTACAGCTCCCAGAGTTATGGGCTGGACTGAAGTGCCAGATCAGTCAAAAGACTATGGTGATAAAAATGAGCTCACAAGAAACATTCATTGAATGCATGAAGGATCTGCAGGCAGAGTTCAAAATGTTTTCAGTGACTTGGGTTACATGTTGATCATTCAGGTTCCTGAGACTCATTCTGAGTGGTTCCAATTTTGGATTTATGGTATGCATGTATATTTTTGCCAAACACTCAGGAAGACATGGACAGCTAATAATGTCTGAGAACCAATCATCTCAATTTTGAATTTTTGTGCATTTACAGGTTTGAGTTCTAGGTGTTAATGCTGATATTTAGCACATATCCCAAGTTAATAGAAATCCTTCCCTTTCTCTCCCTGTATTCTGTCTGTGGCAGAAGCAGAAATGTCACTCTCAAGTCCCTCTTCAACCCAGAACTTGTTGACAGGTTGTGGGGATTATACTTTTCTGGTACTTGCCAGTTATAACTCCTGTTTGGACTTAGAGGCTGACTTGAGGCCACACTGTTCTTGATTGAGCAAACTTGCCATAGATGGGTCAAGACCAACACAGTATTCATTTGAAGGGCAGTCTTTCCTCTGGAGCTCTCCACTGGTCCAGCAGAGACACTGATATATATATATATATATTTCATAGTTGGCCTCATCTGACTTTCTCAGCCAGATGGACTGGGAACAAGCCTGCTACTTCACAATCAATCCTTTGCACTCCTAACTTAATTTCAGCATCTGCTTTCCAAAGAGCTCAACTGCTAGATTCTTCAATTTAGGAAATTCTTCAATTTCCTAAGTAGTTTAATCCTAAAACCATCAGGTTAATTCAAGCAAGATAGTCATCCACAATATCAGCTTTGTGTGGGTGTCCAAACTCAAAGAAGTCAAAGAAAATGTCTATATGAGTTAAGATGTCATGAGGAATCAGCCCAATAGGATGAGAAGGCTTAGCTTAGGGTTTCAGAACCCAAGCAGGGCAATGAAAGCATCAACATGGAATGTCACTGTTGAGCATCGGCATACACGTAGGATAAAGAAAATGTACATGTTGGATGAGTAGGTGGAGGGTTACAAAACCCGTATGGGTGGTCAGAGACCGATAGAGTGAGGAGGGTGTCCATCTCTATGGACACACCAACTCAGGAGTAAGAGCCTAAACAGAGAAGGCAAAACTCTAGCCAGGGCAGCTAGCATGAGAATTCAGAGCTTGAGGAGGATAAAGAGGGTACCCACAGGATGCAGATCAATGAGTTAAGGGGTTTATCTGCAAATGGGTAGCCTTGAGAGAGGGGAAGAAGCTAAGAAGTTTAAATAAACTGTCCATGCAAGTAAGGCAGTAAGGATGACAATAAGAAATTGGTTGCTTAGAGGAAAATTGATTAAATGAATTATTGTATTAGGCAAAGGAGCAACTTCATTGTCAAAGAATGGAATTTTGAATATGGTAAGAG
Organism: Ovis aries; assembly: GCF_016772045.2. Taxonomy (NCBI): domain Eukaryota; kingdom Metazoa; phylum Chordata; class Mammalia; order Artiodactyla; family Bovidae; genus Ovis; species Ovis aries. The sequence continues at coordinate 108,144,625 of NC_056059.1, forward strand.
AAAATTAGAATTAACCTTGTGGTGTTGGATAGGAAACATTAGATTGGAAAGTGTCAACTCATGAATTCAAGGGTTTTAATAAGAGAAACAATAGATATCAATTTATTTGTAATTTTACCTGTCTCCATGTAGTTACATGTTGGTGTCTGTGTGTATGCATGAGTGTGCAGACATTGCAAATATCTACATAGACATATATTATATAGGTGTATCTCATATATACATATATATAGCTCATGTATATATAAACACATATATACATGCACACACACACACACACACACACACATATATATATATAGGACATGTGTTCATGCTCAGATGTGTCCAATTCGAAGCAGGCTCCTCTGTTCATGGAACTTTTCAGGCAAGAATGCTAGAGTGGGTTGCCATTTCCTATTCTGGGAATATTAGCGTATTCCCAGAGGGATACATGTTGGAAAGGGATTCCCACCTGAGGGATCAAACCTGTGTCTCTTATGTTTCCTGCATTGGCGGGAAGATTCTTTACCATTGTACCAACTAGGAAGTACTATATGTATGTATGTATGTATGTGTATGTATATATATATATATATTCGGTTCATTTCAGTTCAGTTGCTCAGTCGTGTCCAACTCTTCGCAATCCCATGAACCCCAGCACGCCAGGCCTTCCTGTCCATCAGCAACTCCCGGAATCCACCCAAACCCATGTGCATTGGGTGATGCCATCCAACCATTTCATCCTATGTCGTCCCCTTCTCCTGCCCTCAATCTTTCCCAGCATCAGGGTCTTTTCAAATGAGTCAGCTCTCTGCATCAGGTGGCCAAAGTATCGGAGTTTCAGCTTCAACATCAGTCCTTCCAATGAACACCCAGGACTGATCTCCCTTAGGATGGACCAATTGGATCTCCTTGAAGTCCAAGGGACTCTCAAGAGTCCTCTCCACCACCACAGTTCAAAAGAATCAATTCTTTCGCACTCAGCTTTCCTTATAGTCCAACTCTCAAATTCACACATGACTACTGGAAAAACCATAACCTTGACTAGGCGGACCTTTGTTGGCAAAGTAATCTCTCTGCTTTTTAATATGCTATCTAGGTTGGTCATAACTTTCCTTCCAAGAAGCAAGCATCTTTTAATTTCATGGCTGCAGTCACCATCTGCAGTGATTTTGGAGCCCAGAAAAATAAAGTCAGCCACTGTTTCCACTGTTTCCCCATCTATTTCCCATGAAGTGATGGGACTGGATGGCATGATCTTAGTTTTTTGAATGTTGAGCTTTAACCCAACTTTTTAACTCTCCTCTTTCACTTTCATCAAGAGGCTCTTTAATTCTTCTTCACTTTCTGCCATAAGGGTGATGTCATCTACATATCTGAGGTTATTGATATTTCCCTCGATAATTTTGATTCCAGCTTGTGCTTCCTCCAGCTCAGCATTACTCATATATATATAAACCTCTTTTATATCATGTTCATACACATGCACACATCTACCTACATATATGTATAGGGAAATAGCAATAGACATAGGTACATACATGCATTCCATTTATCTCTGTCCAACGAAATGGTCACAGAGATTTTTCTACTCCAACATTTTCTTCTAGAATGATGGCGTTCTCTCCCTTCAAAAAATGAAGTCTGTTTTCCCTTCTTTTGAAATTAGGCTTGGATTTATGTTTGCCACGTCACAAAGAATGTCTGAATTTAAAGGCTAGAACACAAATGGGAGTATAACTTCATGTGATACTCGGTTCCTTGGGACGTTCACCCTTAGCACCCAGCTACCATGTTGTGAGGAATTTCAGTCCTCAAGAAGAGGTCATTTATAGGTGTTCTGCCTGATAGCTGAAGCTAAGGTCTGAGTTTACATCCATCATCAGCCACTCTATAAGTGAGTAAATGTCAGATGACTTTATGTGCTTGCCTAGCTGATATTCAGTGGGTCAGAGACTAGCTGAATCTGCTAAGCCCTGTTCAAGTGCATATTTGTGGGTCAAATAAATGATGTGATTATTTTAAGCCATTGACTTTCGGTATGGTTTATTAGGGAATACTAAATTACTGGAACATTTGTCAAGAGTCCTGTTTTGGATGGTTTTTTCTTTGAGATGCCATTGAAGGGGCATAGGGGCATGACTTCTGGTAAGGTTGCAGAGATAAATAGGATTTGGGGGGTATATTAAATCTCCATTTATTGATTCATCTGGCAATGAAATGATATGAATGCTATTTTCAGAAAAGAAAATTAACTAAAGTGGAGAGAAAAGCAGAAATGGGTGATCTTTTTGGAAAGTTAGTGAAGAGATGACTGTAGGGATTTCCCTGGTAGTCCAGTGGCAGGGTGTGGGGGTTCAATTCCTGGTTGAAGAGCTAAGATCCCACATACCTCATTGTCAAAAAAACAAAACATAAAACAGAAGCGATATTGTAACAAATTCAACAAAGACTTTAAAAGTGGTCCATATCAAATAAAATCATGAAAAATAAGAGATGACTGCAGCTTGAAATAGAGTGAGGAAAATGCATTTTAAAAGTTCTGAAAGAATCTGGAGGCTTTCTATGAAATGTGATAACCAGGATAGTAATTGAACATCTTATTCATAATTCTTCTTCACAGACAGATGTAGACTGCTCATCTATTGATCCACAGACAAAAATTTGCCTTTAATATATGATTATATTAGATTTAAAATTATATGGTTATCAGTAAAGTGATCATAGTTACTAACTGGTACTAATCATCTTTGGCCTAATAGAAAGACTAATAGAATGAATGTCCAGAAAACTTAAGTATACTCTGTTTTGGCTACTGTCTGAGTCCTATCTGTAAAATAGAAGTAATAGTATTTGTGTTTCAGGTAAAGATTAAATAAACTATATAAACAGCAGAAGATGGTGCCTGTAACAGAGTGGATACAGAAAATATGTTAACCAGATCTGAATTTTAGGAGCTCTGAGTATATTTCAGAATATATGTTTGCTAGATACAGACCTCGGTTTCATAAGTTTATCTAATATAATTACCACTCTGTGCTAACCTTTCAATCAATAACCCATTAGGAACTCAGCAGGACTACAGTAGGTCAATTGACCACGTGTCACTGGGAAGTTGAAGGCCATCCCAGGACGATGGAGCTAAGACTCCTGTCAACAGAAGAGAGACAGCCCCTGTTCTCTTAATCCTTTCCCTGGGCAAAAAAAAATGACTTTGTTTTAAAACTGAGGTTTGGACTGCTTATTTAGAGTGTCCCTCTCACAAATCCTGGCTCATCAGACAAGCAATGAAAGGCTAATCGGCCACAATATTGGCTGCTTCCAGTCAAGATCCTCCTGAAAACCCTTGCCTGGTTTCTTTGCAGATACGTGGATACCCACAGAGATGAATTGCAGTATCTCCAAGACAAATAAATGAATATATAGTACGGCTCAACAGAGGGCAAATAAGACTCCGTACATCCACCTGTCCTTTTCAATCCTAAAATAGGCTATTTTGAAACTCTGGGAAAGAGCAGTTATTTCTCTCCCTTATTATGCTGAAACATTTATTATACATCACAACGCCTGAAACATACTTCCGAGTTTACCTAGAAGATAAATGATGCTAGATTGGCTTTTCATCTGGGGTAAAAGAAAGGTTGAACAATTTTAGCTCAAGGAATTGAAAAGAATGCTTAAGCTGTAACTGTTGTGAAGACTGGCAAAAAGCTTCTGAAGTATTGTTTGCCAGATTACTTCCAGTTTGTGTTATCAATTTATTTACTTATTTAAACTTTTTCAGGCTTTTTTTTTTTTCTAGAAGTGGAAGGCATAAAATTCACTGTGTTTCCTGAACTGGTAAGGTGGTATTCTAGTTGGGCATAAGAGGGGGTTGTGGCTCAGTTGGTAAATAATCCACCTTCATTGCCAGCACACCAGGTTAAATCCCTGGGTTGGGCCAATGGAGGAGGGCATGGTAACCCTCTCCAGAACTCTTGCCTGGAAAATCTCATGGACAGAGGATCCCAGCGGGCTATAGGCCATAGGGTCACAAAGAGTCAGATGTGCCTGAGCATATTTGCAGATAAATGTGTCAACTAATGATTTTTGTCCCAGGAGATAAAGGTTAAAGTATTTCAAAACACTATGATTCAAATGAATTCTTTTAATGGCTGAGTAATACTCCATTGTGTATATGTACCACAGCTTTCTTATCCATTCATCTGCTGATGGACATCTAGGTTGTTTCCATGTCCTCGGTGTATGCCCAGAAGTGGGATTGCTGGGTCATAAGGTAGTTCTATTTGCAATTTTTAAGGAATCTCCACACTGTTCTCCATAGTGGCTGTACTAGTTTGCATTCCCACCAACAGTGTAGGAGGTTCCTCTCCAGCATTTATTGCTTGCAGATTTTTGGATCGCAGCCATTCTGACTGGTGTGAAGTGGTACCTCATTGTGGTTTTGATTTGCATTTCTCTAATAATGAGTGATGTTGAGCATCTTTTCATGTGTTTGTTAGCTATCCGTATGTCTTCTTTGGAGAAATGTCTATTTAGTTCTTTGGCCCATTTTTCGAGTTGAGCTGCAGAAGTTGCTTGTATATTTTGAGATTAGTTGTTTGTCAGTTGCTTCATTTGCTATTATTTTCTCCCATTCAGAAGGCTGTCTTTTCACCTTGCTTATATTTTCCTTTGTTGTGCAGAAGCTTTTAATTTTAATTAGATCCCATTTGTTTATTTTTGCTTTTATTTCCAGCATTCTGGGAGGTGAATCATAGAGGATCCTGCTGTGATTTATGTCTGAGAGTGTTTTGCCTATGTTCTCCTCTAGGAGTTTTATAGTTTCTGATCTTACATTTAGATCTTTAATCCCTTTTGAGTTTATTTTTGTGTGCATTTGAATCAGTTCTGATGAGATGGATGAAACTGAGCCGAAAGAAAAACACCAATACAGTATACTAACACATATATGGAATTTAGGAAGATGGCAATGACATTCTAACATGTATACTATCATGTGAATTGAATCGCCAGTCTATGTCTGACGCAGGATGCAGCATGCTTGGGGCTGGTGCATGGGAATTAAAAAAAACACTATGAGTAGAAGGGGATGGATGGATAGATGTTGGATAGACAGATAGGTACATAGATAGATAATGACATATAACATGTAGATATGTTCACAATTATGCTTTAGGATCTTGAGAAGTCATTTAACTGTGCAGTCAATCTGGCCAATTAGTATGACTGGGATAAGCCCCTTCCCCCTAGCGAAATATATGTGTGGTTTCTTTCTCACACGGAGAATGTTTCTGCAGGCTCAAGGGGCAGGAGACCCAGGTCAAAATCCTAGTTCTGCTGCTGCTGCTGCTAAGTCATTTCAGTCATGTCTGACTCTGTGTGACCCCATGGACAGCAGCCCACCAGGCTCCTCTGTCCCTGGGATTCTCCAGGCAAGAACACTTCAGTGGGTTGCCATTTCCTTCTCCAATGCATGAAAGTGAAAAGTGAAAGGGAAGTCGCTCAGTCATGTCCGACTCTTCACGACCCCATGGACTGCAGCCCACCAGGCTCCTCCGTCCATGGGATTTTCCAGGCAAGAGAACTGGAGTGAGGTGCCATTGCCTTCTCTGCTAGTTCCGCTACTATCCAGCAATAATGCCTCAGGCAGACTCCCTGGTACTTAGCCTCAGTTTCCCAAAAATAATTAGCAGGGCTCAAACTTTATGTTAGGACCAGAAAAATAAATATTTCTCTTTTTCTCTCACCTTCACAACCACTCTCAGATGGGATGTGTTTCTGTGAAGGGGCAGAGTCTTCTCACACATCATCTTTGCAACCTTTTCTCACTGCTCTGACCTATATTTGAATCTCTTAAAAAGCAGCCATATAAAAGGTATCATTTGTCTTTCTTAAAATTTTCCCCGAGGACAGAACACAAGAAATATTTCACTTGTCAATACCGTTTACTGTTTGGGAGAGAAAATGTAAATCTGATGTTTTCCCAGGCAGTTAGTTGCTGATGGCTTTTCTTGGACAATGACATATCCCCGAACTCTCTGACATTTCATTTTATACTCATGGGACTGCCAGCTCTTTTCTGTAACTGCATGTCAAAATAACAAGATCTTGCCTGTTTATTTAGAACAACCTGCTTAATAACTGACAGCCTGAACCTGCCACAGCCTTTGAGTCACACAAGCTGATTTTTGCACTGAAATCAGGATATTTTGTCCCTAGAACATAAAGTACACACTGAAAATATTCTCAAATGTGGCAACCCAGAATGACAACTCTAAAGGTGAGGGTTGTTTGTGGAATCATGACACTGGTATTCTTGGAGTCCTAGGGATATAAATAATGACCATTAAATTTTTAAGAATTAGTACCTATCGCAGTGTGAATAGAACATGTACAAGAAACATTTGGTGGGCAAAATAAACATGTCTAACTCAACTAAAAAATTATCGCTGAATAATAAAGGCACACAGTGTTCTGTCACGGAATTTTCTCTTGGAAAGCAGCTGGGGCTAGCAATTTCGGTAAATGGGTCAAATAGAGGGAACCTTTCCCCTCACATTCATTTAGTTGTGTGGTCTTGGGACACTCTGCACTGAGCCTGGGTTTCTCTTGTGTAAAATCGAGATGACTCTCTTTTCCACCATGGTTTTAAAAAATAATAAGTGAGAACAACGTATATCAAATCTTAGCAAAATGCTGACACATATCAGGTGTTCACACTGACTTTGCTTCTGTTTGGTAGAGTTATCATGACCGTCACTCTTGTCCTCATCAATATCATCATAACTGTTGTTCCCTTCCTCTCTCAAACCATTATTCGGGTCTACAATTTGGCCTGTGCCTGGCTCTCAGGCTTTAGACACTACCATCCCACCTCTATCATTATGAAAGTGAAGTGAAGTCACTCAGTCATGTCCGACTCTTTGCAACTCCATGCTCTGTAGCCCCCCAGGCTCCGCCATCCATGGAATTCTCCAGGCAGGAATACTGGAGTGGGTTGCCATTCCCTTCTCCAGGAGATCTTCCCGACCCAGGGATTGAACCTGGTCTCCTGCATTGTAGGCAGACGCTTTACCGTCTGAGCCACAGGGAAGTCAGGGAAGTCTTTATCATTATACTCTAGCAATATTTGCCTTGTTTTCCAGTCCAAGGGCATTCTTGCCTCAAGTCTTTGTAGTAGTTGTTCCCAATGCCTGAGATACGCTTCCTCTAGGCTTTTTTAGAGCTGATTTGTTTTATAATTCAGATCTTAGCTTACAGGTCCCTTTCTCCTCTGACTACTCAGTCTCAGTTTATCATATCCCCTTAATCATCTATTCTTCTAAGTTTTCTACCTACATAGTCATTTTCTTAGAGTTTTCCCCATAATTAATTTGCTTTCTTGTTGTTTGCTCTTCCACATGCTATCTCAATGAAAGCATTTTTCCTGCCATTTTACTGTCATTAAAATTAACCCACCATAGAAATTTAAAAAAAATTATTGAGTAAGTATGATTTATCAATTATTTGATCTATTATTTACTAAAAAGTTATACTTCAGTGGAATAATATCAACTGTGGAGTCAGACATATCCCAATAGAAATCTGACTACGCAATAATAGGCTTTGGACTAATGTCTTAATCGCTAAAGCTTTGGTTTTCCCATTTATAAAACAATAGGTTTTACACACCCTCAAAGAATTGTATGAGGATTTAGAAGAAAATGTGCAGATAATGCCACTTAAGAAACATCTTGGAACGTAGTGTCTAATATTCATTAGTATGAAGACCATATGCCAGCTAACACCACATTTATCCTAATATCAGCACTTTACCTTCACACAAAACATCTGTTTGCATCTTTATATAGTTTGTGTACATGCATTCAGGAAACTTGGGTTTTGGAGATCAATTATTCAGCATAGTAAGCTTCAAGTGTTTTAAAAATTCAGAAATATTTCACCTTTTCAAAGTTGCACTATTTATCCTTTTTAAGTGTACAGTTCACTGGATTTTATTATATTCACAAAGTTGTTCAACCATCACCATCACTATTATAGGAGTATTGGGCATTAAAAAACATCCCATATCCATTATCTCCCCACACCTTGTGTTGACCACTAATGTACAATCTGCATCTACCGATTTGTCTATTCTGGACTTTTCATGTAAATGGAATCACTATATGTGGCTTCTTTAATTTAATATCTTTAAGGTTCATCCATGTTGTGTGGCAATCCACTCCAATATTCTTGCCTAGAGAATCCTGTGGATGGAGGAGTCTGGTGGGCTGCTGTCCATAGGGTCACACAGTTGGAGATGACTGAAGCATCTTAGCATGCATGTGTGCATTGGAGAAGGAAATGGCAACCCACTCCAGTATTCTTGCCTGGAGAATCCCAGGGACAGAGGAGCCTGGTGGGCTGCCCTATGGGGTCATACAAAATTGGACATGATTGAAGCGACTTAGCAACAGCCCCAGCGTGTTATACCAGGAATCAGCACTTTATTCCTTTTTTTTTTTTTTTTGCCAAATGTATTCTACTCTGTAGATATGCTATGTGTTGCTTATCTATTCCAATGTTAATAAGCCTTTCAGTTCAGTTCAGTTCAGTCACTCAGTCGTGTCCGACTCTTTGCGACCCCATGAATTGCAGCACGCCAGGCCTCCCTGTCCATCACCAACTCCCGGAGTTCACTCAGACTCACATCCATCGAGTCCGTGATGCCATCCAGCCATCTCATCCTGTGTCGTCCCCTCCTCCTCCTGCCCCCAATCCTTCCCAGCATCAGAGTCTCTTCCAATGAGTCAGAGTTCATCAAATAACTGGAGTTATTATATTTTACCCACCATAAGTAATGCTGCTGTGAATATTAATGTGTATTTGTGTGTGGATATGCATTTCCATTCCTCTTGGCAGACCCCTAGGAGTGGAAATGGTAAGTCATGTTGCAATTTTATATTTAACATTTTGGAGAACTGTGAAACTGTATTCCAAGTTACTGTGCTGTTTCCTATTCTAACCCACAGTGTTCTGACTCCTCTACATCTCCACCAAGACTTGCAATTATCTGACCTTTTGATTATAGCCATTCTAGAGGGTGTGGAATGGTAAATCAGGGTAACTCATGATTTTGATTTGCATTTTTTAGGGACTAAAGGTGATAAGCATATATTCATGTAATTCTTGGCTATTTGCATATCTTTTTCGGAGAAATGTCTACCAAAATTCATCATTGAATTGAATATTTATTACTGAACTGTAAGTATATTTTTAAAATATTCTTTTGTATTCTTGGATACAAATTCCTCTTCAGGTATATGGTTTCTAATTATTTTATTCCATTCTATGGGTTTTATTTTCCCCAAAAAATTTTTATAAAATTCAATTTGTCTCCGTCTATCTTGTTACTTTTATTTTTGGTTTTATAAATTAAAAAATTGCCTAGTCCAAGTTCATAAGATTTACCTCTATGTTTTCATCTGAGTGTATATATATGGTTTTAGCTCTTACATTCTCACATTTAGATCTTTCATTTATTTGTGTTGCTTTTTGTATATGATGTAGGTAAATGTAGAATTTCATTATTTTGCATGTGAATATCTAGCTGTTCCAGATCCATTTGGTGAAAAGACTATTCTTTCCACATTGCTGTTTCTCAGCAGTCTGGACAAGAATCACTTTGACCAAAGAATCTTAATCTGCTCCATTGATCTCTATTTTTATCCTATGCCCGTACCACATGGTCATGATAATGGTACTTTTGTAGTAAGGTTTGAAGTCAAGAAGTGTGAGTTCTCCAACTTTATTTTTTAAGTATGTTTTGAGTGTTCTGGTCCCTTGTGTTTCCACATGAGTTCTATGATCATAAACTTCTGCAAATAACTTCTACATCTGGGATTTAACAGGAGTTTTGTTGAATTTGTAGATATTATCATCTTAACGGTATTAAGTCTCCCAATCCAAGAGTGCAGGGTGTCTCTCCATTTATTTAGGTCTTTCACTTCAGTTCGGTTCAGTCGCTCAGTTGTATCTGAATCTTTGCGACCCCATGAACCTCAGCACGCCAGGCCTCCCTGTCCATCATCAACTCCAGGAGTTCACCCAAAGCCATGTCCATTGAGTTGGTGATGCCATCCAACCATCTCATTCTCTGTCATCCCCTTCTCCTCCCATCTTCAATCTTTCCCAGCAATTCAGGTCTTTAATTTCTATCAAAATTTTTTTGTGGTTTTCAGTGTCCAATCATATTAAATTTGCTCTTCAATATCTTATTATTTTTATTATATTTTAAATAGCATCTAAATCAGTTTCCATATTGTCCATTGCTAGTGTAGAGAAATACAACTGACTTTTATGTATTGACCTTAAATTCTGCAAATTTGCCGAACTTATGAGCTCTAGAGAACGTTTTAGTATATTCTTAAGGATTTTCTAGTTACAAGCTAACTCCATCTTCAAGTAGAGATAGTTTTACTGTCTTGTAGTCTGGCTAATTTTTATTTATTTTATTGCAAAAAAATGTTGACGCTAGATCTTTCAATACAATGTTGAATAGAAGTGGTGAGAGTAGACATCCTTGTCTTGTTCATAATCATGCAGTCATGTTTGTGATACAGTATTGGAAACATTGTTACATTGTTAAAAAAAAACCTTACCTGTAATATATGTTGATATGTAGTTTCTCTAAGTATAGGAGAGGGGCATACTACTCAGTAATGTAATTCTTTGGTGGTAGAATTATAAGATAGTGAGAAAACTAATACATTGGTTTCATAGTAAATATCACTCACCTTATGCCCATGAAAGGATAGGCTATGCCCTTCAGTACAAGCCTTCGTGCAATGTCTTACATAATATGTATATAGATAATGATGATTATGATGACAGAAAGTAAACCATACTCTTTTGCTATACATTTATTATATTTTCACATGGAGCCACTTGCACAGCAGATCATTTTATTTACTATACAGCATGATGATCATTTTAATATTATTTTAATATTCATTGAGTGGAAGTGAGTCTTCTTCCTTGTTATCTTTACAGTGAGTAGACTAAGGAGATGGAGGAAGAGGAGTTGGTCTTGCTATATCAGGAGTGAGTGACAAAGGAGGAAGAAATGGGGGAGGTGGAAGTGGGAGGCAGGAGAAGCAAGCACACTCAGGGTAATTTTATGGAAAGAAAGAAAGATAGCACTAAGTCATATCTGACTCTTGGGATCCCATCAACTGTAGCCCGCCAGGCTCCTCTGTCCATGGGATTCTCCAAGCAAGAATGCTGGAGTGGGTAGCCATTTCCTTCTCCAAGGGAACTTCCCAACCCAGGAACTAAACCCAGGTCTCCAGAATTGCAGGCAGATGCTTTACCGACTGAGCTATGTGGGAAGCTCAATTTTATAAAAATACAGGGCAATTTCTGTCTCGCGCATTTTGGATTTTATTTATCTGAAAATGGTTCTCTTTGGTACCGATTCTTCTTCCCCCACTTGCTTTAGTTTCAGTGTCTGTGTCATAGAAGGGTCTATATAGTGAAAGAAGGCAAATGCCGTCTTGAGCAATCAGAACCCTTCTACCAGACTGTCTAATGCGGATTTGTTTCCTGGTGCTGCTCCTTCTACATCTTCTCCCTCAGTATCTGGCACTGGTTTAGAAGCATTCATATCCATCAAGTCATCTTCTATTAATTCCTCTGGTGTGACATCAATCAGCTCTTGAATCCTTCCAAAATCCGTATCTTGGAAATGTTGACCCCCTACCTTCTTTTCCATATCTACAATATCTTTCCTGTTTTCTTTGATTGACTCTGTCATAAATCCTGTGAAGTCATGCACAACATATGGACATATATATATATATGTATTTTTTTTCCAGCAGGAATTTGTTTCCAATGTAATAGCTTTCATATTTTTTTTCTATAACAACAATGGCATATTCAATGATGTAAACCTTTCAGAGTTTCGTCGTGTGTTTTATCTATCAGGGTTCTCTGCCATAGCACTGAGATTTCTTTTCAGAGTATTGTGTATAATAAAACTTAAAGGCTCTTATGACCCTTAGATCTGGAGGCTGAACTAGACATTTGGTGGGGATGGGGGTGGCAAGTAGACCAAGTGGACAGCTTCAGTGTTGAACTCATGAGGCCAGCGACACTGGCCAATATCAAAAGAACTTTAAAAAACAGTCCCTCACTGTCATGACACTTTTGACTTCAGGGGCAAAGCATCAACGGAACTGATCAAAGACAATATTCTCAGTGCCCGTCTCTTTCTGCTGTACAAACAAAAGACAGGCAGCTGGTGTTTATCTTTTTCTTCAAGCCTGGGAGTTAACAGCTTTACAAATAAGGGAAATCCTGATCATAAACCGAACTTCACCTGCACAAAACTGTACAGTTAGACTATTCCTGTCTGCCTTAAATCCTGGTACTCACCTCTTTTCCTTACTAAGACATTCCCTTTGCTGCATTTTTTCCTCAGAATAGTGCAGTTTCATCTGTGTTAAAAACCTGCTTTGACAAATATCCTTTCTCCTCAATACTTTCCTTCATGGCATCTGGGAATTTGTCTTCTGCCTTTTGGTAGGCAGAAGCTTCTTCTCCTGCTATTGTGACATTTTTAAGGGAAACCTCTTTCTAAAATTATCAAACCATCCTTTTCTGGCATTTCATTCTCCAACTTTAGATTCTACGTCTTCCTTTTGCTTTAGGTTGTTATATAATAACTGCCTTTTTCAGATTATATTAGAGTCTATAGGCTTGTATTTCTTACAGCAATTCTGCACCTGCATAAAAACTGCATTTCCAATATAAGATAAAACAGTATTTTTCAAAAAGTGCAGGGTTTTCATGCCTATTGATGTGGCTTCAATGACACAGTTTAAAAGTTTCCTATTTTTTTCTTACAGTGGTCTCTATGGAATATTCATTTATTTTTTTTTCTTTTTTTAAAGATGGTAGCTTTATTTTTTTTGCACATATTTATTTTTAAATGAAATATTTATTTCATCCCAATATTCTTCATCTTTATTTCATATTTTTAGAGTTGATTTCTATTGGAGTATAGTTGACTTCTAGTGTTGCTAGTTGCTGTCCAGTACAAACTAACACAACATTGTAAAGACAACAACATTGTAAAGACAACTTGCATTTTCAGTACGATGTAAGCATTCTTTCTCTCTCCTTGTCTTCAACTTGAACGTCTCTTTTTTCTTCAGCTGTCCTTTTTCTGAAAATATCCAGAACTTGTCACGTTCCCTTTCCTCTAATTCTAAAAAAATGAAAAGAAAAAAAAATGGAAGTATATTTGATGTACAATTTTATGACTCTTTGTGACACCATGAATTGCAGCATACCAGGCCTCCCTGATCATCACCAACTCCTGGAGTTCACCCAAACTCATGTCCATTGAGTCGGTGATGCCATCCAGCCATCTCATCCTCTGCCATTCCCTTCTCCTGGCCCCAATCCCTCCCAGCATCAGAGTCTTTTACAATTATTCAACTCTTCACAAGTGGTGGCCAAAGTATTGGAGTTTCAGCTTTAGCATCATTCCTTCCAGTGAGCACCCAGTACTGATTTCCTTTAGGATGGACTGGTTGGATCTCCTTGCTGTCCAAGGGACTCTCAAGAGTCTTCTCCAACACCACAATTCAAAAACATCAATTCTTCAGTGCTCAGCTTTCTTCACAGTCCAACTCTCACATCCATACATGACCACTGGAAAACCATAGCCTTGACTACCTGGACCTTAGTCGGCAAAGTAATGTCTCTGCTTTCGAATATGCTGTCTAGATTGGTCATCACTTTTCTTCCAAGGAGTAAGTGTCTTTTAATTTCATGGCTGCAATCACCATCTGCAGTGATTTTGGAGCCCCCCAAAATAAAGTCTGACACTGTTTCTACTGTTTCCCCATCTATTTCCCATGAAGTGATGGGACCAGATGCCATGATCTTAGTTTTCTGAATGTTGAGCTATATGCAGGTCAGGAAGCAACAGTTAGAACTGGACATGGAACAACAGACTGGTTCCAAATAGGAAAAGGAGTACATTAAGGCTGTATATTGTCACCCTGCTTATTTAACTTATATGCAGAGTACCTCATGAGAAACGCTGGGCTGGAAGAAGCGTAAGCTGGAATAAAGATTGCCAGGAGAAATATCAGTAACCTCAGATATGCAGATGATACCACTCTTATGGCAGAAAGTGAAGAGGAACATAAAAGCCTCTTGATGAAAGTGAAAGAGGAGAGTGAAAAAGTTGGCTTAAAGCTCAACATTCAGAAAATGAAGATCATGGCATCTGGTCCCATCACTTCATGGGAAATAGATGGGGAAACAGTGGAAACGATAAAGTAGATTAGATCTAAATATATTTTATTTATTAAGGACTTATCTAACTTCAACTTATTTTAAAAATATTTCTAGCCTGTATGGCTCATTTTTGAGTTTATTTTTAATTGTAAAAATTCTCCAAAAATATTTCCAATGTATTGATTAAAAAAAATTCCATATAAGTCTACTCATACTCTTCAAATGTTGTTCATTGGTCAACTCTATTATCCTCTGTCTTTGGTGATAACTTTTGGTTTAAAGTAAATTTTATCTGATATTAGTGTAGCCACCTCAGTTCTCTTTATTTATTTTCTTGATTTATCTTTTTCTACATTTTCATGTTAACCTATTCAATTCATTGAATGTAAAGTATAGCTTTTGTAGATAGTGTATGCTGCTGCTGCTGCTGCTGCTGCTGCTGAAGTCTCTTCAGTCGTGTCTGACTCTGTGCGACCCCATAGACGGCAGCCCACCAAGCTCCCCCTGTCCCTGGGATTTTCTAGGCAAGAACACTGGAGTGGATTGCCATTTCCTTCTCCAACGCATGAAAGTGAAAAGTGAAAGTGAAGTCACTTAGTCCTGTCTGACTCTTAGTGACCCCATAGACTGCAGCCTACCAGATAGTGTATAGTTTAATATATTTTTTCCATTCTGACAATTTCTATCTTTTAACTGGGGGGTTATCTTTCTTTTGTATTTTATCCAGTTAAATGATAAAATTGCCATAAAATATCTTTTATATATATTTTTTCTTGATATTATTCACTTGGTAAGACATTACTTTTCTTCTCTTCTGTAGTTCTTTAGACATCATTTTCCTTAGATTTTTGACTGTATTTAAAATATCTGAAAGTATTTTTCTAGTAAGCCCAATATTAGAGCTTTCCTAGATATGGTTTTTGTTAACTATGTTCCCCCTGTATATGTTCCATACACTCATGTTTCTTTATATGTTTCATTGGTTTTTTTGTCACTGTTGTTGGAAACTGGGCATTTTAAATAATACATTCTGGCAATTCTGGAAATCAGATGCTCCACTATTTCTAGGAATTTTTAAGTTACTGCTGTTTGTAGTAGTTTTGTTCATCTAATGACTTTTATGAAACATTTCTATAATATATTTATTCTTTTTTGCTGGTGACCACTGAAATATCTGCCCATTTAACTTAATGATCAGCTTATGATGTGATAAAGATGTCCTTAAATGCCTGAAACCAATATATTTCCCAGTCTTTCATGAAAAAGGCAGTATATAAGTTTGTTTTTCAGTTGCTAAATCATGTCTGACTGTTTGCTACCCTGCGAACTGAAGTACACGAGGATTCCTTGTCCTTCACTATCTCCTGGAGTTTGCTCAAGTTCATGTCTGTTGAGTCAGTGATACCATCCAGCCATCTCATTTTCTGTCATCCCCTTTTCCTCCTGTCCTCAATATTTCCCAGCATCAGGGTCTTTCCCCATGAGTCAGCTCTTCACATCAGATAGTCAAAGTATTGGAACTTCAGCTTCAGCATCACTCCTTCCAATGAATATTCAGGATTGATTTCTACTAGGATTGACTGATTTGATAGCCTTGATTTTCAAGGGACTCTCAAGGGTCTTCTCCAGCCCACAATTTGAAAGCGTCAGTTCTTTGGTGCTTGGCCTTCTTTATGGTCCAACTCTCATATCCATAGATGACTACTGGAAAAACCATAACTTTGACTATATGGAATTTTGTCAGCTCAAAATGCAAAAAGATATGACACCAGAAGAAGAAGATACATGTTAGGGCATGGATTTAACATTAATTCATAAATTTAATAAGTCCACCTTTGATTTAACTTTCTGTTGTTCCTCAAAATTAGGCAAGGCTGATAACTTATGCTTGTCTTTCATCTTTCCTGAGCATACATGCAGCCTCATCCCCATGTTCTTGCACCACACAAGTGCCTTTTGGATTCTCAGGAATGTAACAGAGCTTTTCAAAATCCTCTGTAAATTTCTCATTTCCAAAATATTCCTCTTAAGCTTCCTGATTGGCCTTAGTCTCATTTGTTATCTATTGTGCAGGCAGCTATGATGGTCAACAATTGCCTCTGATTGATTTAGATAAATGCCCCTTTGAAAGGTTGTTTGCACTGAATGAACTCTCAGTAATGTCTAATAAAGACAGCTTTGCAAATAGGGTTTTGCAGAGAACTACTAGATAAGTCTAACAATGTCAATTCTATGGAAACGGGGCTTTGAAGGAACCCCAACAAAAATTTCCCTCTTTGGCTTCAGACTGGTGGTTTCCTCGGTGATTGCAGTCTCTTGACTTTTAAGGTTATCCTGGAGCTAGGAGAAGGCAATGGCACCCAACTCCAGTGCTCTTGCCTGGAAAACCCCTGGAAGGAGGAGCCTGGAAGGCTGCAGTCCATGGGGTCACTGAGGGTCAGACACGACTGAGTGACTTCACTTTCACTTTTTACTTTCATGCATTGGAGAAGGAAATGGCAACCCACTCCAGTGTTCTTGCCTGGAGAATCCCAGGGACGGGGGAGCCTGGTGGGCTGCCGTCTATGGGGTCGTGCAGAGTCGGACACGACTGAAGTGACTTAGCAGGAGCTAGGAAGAGAGGAAAGGAATCAGGAAAATTAAAGTGTCACAAGCTTACTGTTTTAAAGATTCAGTTGTTTGTCTTGAATACATATTTCCTGAATTACCGAAGCCTTTGTGATTTATGGGGTCGCAAAGAGTCGGACATGACTGAGCAACTGAACTGAACTGAACTTGCTTAATTTCTAGGGTTTTGAAAAGCTGATTTTTACAACTTTGTGTCAGTATTCTCTCTCATTTTATAGAGAAGGGAATGTTTAGAGTTCCTTGCAGGGTCTTTTTTTTTTTTTTCCTAAGTTTCTGCTCCACATGATTTTGCACAGTATTTTTACATACATAAATGTCTAATAAACTTCTTTTATGAAAAGAGTGTAAATTAAATGCACACAGCATAGATACATATAACATAAAAGACAATCATGGCCATAATCTTATATATTTCTGTATATGATAGTCAATGCATTTGGCATGAAGATTTAGAAGTGTCTATGATAGATATTTTATTTTAAAAACATGTCATTAAACTATCACCGGATAATTTATCTCAACAGAAAGTAAAGCAAAATATAATAATGGAGAGCACGTTAATCTTTCAACCTGGTTGTTTTTGCCAATTTATTTAACTTGTTCATCCCACAAACAGTAACTATGCTGGTATTATGGACACAATTTCCCCAAAGGTGCTGACCCACATATATCTTAAAATCTTTTGAAGAAGATATGTATATAAAAGTGTAATTTCAGTATTTTGCAATGAATAGACTTATGTACAATTGCTTTGGGAATGAAGAGAGTTTGATTAAATCTGTCTTGGTGGGGAAAGATATTCCCATGCTGGTAATTTCATTTAAGGTGAAAATGTTAAGATTAAATAGGACTCTACCAGAAGAAGCTATGAGTTTTGGAGAGGTATTATTAGTCACTCAGCTGCGTCTGACTCTTTGCAATCCCATGGACTGCAGCTCACAAGATTTTTCTGTCCATGAAATTCTCCAGGCAAGAATACTGGAGTGGGTTGCCTTTTCCTTTTCCAAGAGATATTTCAGACCCAGGAATCAAACCTGGGTCTCCCACATTGCAGGTAGATTCTTTACTGTCCAAGGCAACTGGGAAGCAAGTTTTGGAGAGGACAGCATTAAATACTTTATTGTGAGTTAAGAAGAACCATTTAAGTTACATTTTTGACAAATATTTTTTAAATCAATCAAAGTTCTGGCTTCCAGATAAAGATACGGAGAACTTTCAAACACTATATATATTATCAATTTTTTACTTGGTACCCCCTTTTCTCTTGGCATTGTCCCTTCCAAGGATCACATGTATTTCACATCATAGAAGCAATGTGCTGCTTTACTGCATATCATGTATGTGTACATCTGTGTTCTCTGTTATAACTTCAGTCACTATAACCCCACAAGATGATTAGTGTGTCTTGCATATGGCTCATGGACACCAAGAACTTGATAATAGCTAAACAAATGGGACAACTCAATAAAGTCCCACAGCAGATTCTGGAGTCCATTATAAAAGTACTGAGTTTGGAATGGGTTTCTCATGCAACCCTCTCAACAACCTCAATTCTAATCACAGTCAAGGATGTTTAGAAAATGATGGTCAGCAATTCCCTGATGGCTCAGTGGCAAAGAATTTGCCTGTCAATGCAGGAGATGCAGGTTTGACTCTTGGGTTGGGAAGATCTTCTGGAGGAGAAAATGCCAACCCACTCCAGCATTCTTGCCTGGGATATCCCATGGACAGAGGAGCCTGGTGTGCTGCAGTCCATGCAGTCACAAAGAGTCAGCCACAACTTAGTGACTAAGCAACAACAAAATCATCTTCAGGAGTGAAAGCCAAAGTAGCCTCCACCCATGAAACAAGTGGTTTACACATTCCGTTTGCCTGATCTTTCTTCAAAGTTCAAAACTTTATGATTTGCATAGTCCAGACATCTTAAATTGACATTCTACATGAAAAATCAGTCTGGGCTGAAAAATGTACCATCATTTCCCTTTATTCAAGCATTTACATATCCCATGAAATAATGCTTCATCAAATCAGTCATAGATCATTTGTACTCGATAGTAAAATACGCTGTTGAATGATAAGTTTGATGTGCACCATGGTGTTGTTGTTCAGTCACTAAGTCACGTGTGACTCTTTGCGACCCCAGGGACTGCAGCACATCAAGCTCCCTTGTCCTTCAGTGTCTCCTGGAGTTTGCTCGAATTCATGTCCATTGAGTCAGTGATGCTATCTAACCATTTCATCCTCTTCTGCTCCCTTCTCCTTTTGCCGTCAATGTTTCATACAATCAGATGGGGCCCATAATTTATTAATAATGGAATTCACAGTCTAGTTGTCAAGCAGGTGTTTTGTTTTACAAACACAAAGCTAAAATTTATTGACTAATGTTTGACCCTCATAAGTTAGAGATTTTATGTAAGAGTTAGGCTTGCTCTATCTTTTAAAAGGTCAGGATATTTGTGACATGACAGTGATCTCCTGGGGTCAACACGGTTTCCCTTCCACATCACAGTCCTCACTTTCCTCTTTGCATTTCAAGCACTGAGCACTATGTCAGTTGTAATTCAACATTATACTATCCCTATTCTTACTTAAAATTGAAGAGGAAAGTAACTTTTCCCGCCTGTATCCATATCTAAAGAGGGAAAATTAAAGATGAATGAAGAAAGCCTCATGTTTCCAAGTAAAATATGGAAAGAAATATTTCTCCTCTGGGGATGGAAATATTTCTACATACTTATGTGCAAGCAAAATGTCTCTATGTCAGTGTATACAAATCAAAGTGTCACTTATAAAGCAAAACATATTAAGTACTATGACTGGTTCGTGCAGTATTTGCATCAGAAACAATTTAATAACCTAAATAAAAGACTAAAATGTAAGCCAGTGTTATTTTTGAATAACAATAGATTAAGCAGTGCTGCTGTGAAATATAGGTTAATAGATGACTTGAGTTTTAAACTTATTTGCTGAAAGTAAGTTTTTAAAAAATTTCCTCTAAGTGCAACAGAAATTAAATGTCTTAAACTGAAACAAGCATTTGGAAATATAAAAGTCCATTCAGAAATGCAATTTTTCAGCATATTGAACAAATGAGAAAATCCACAGAGCATTAAAGTTTTTACTAAAGGAAGTGAATATATGACCTAGAGACTCACCTATATGGTGCCCGCAATAAGTGTTAATACATATCTAAAATGGTTTCTTCTTACGTGCTGCAAACTTGAAGATAGACAAGTCTGAACTGGTTCGGAGTCAGATGGTTGATGATATCTTTGTACTAACTGGACTTTTCCCATGGCTCAGCAGTAAGGAATCCACCTGCAGTGAAAGGGACATGGAGATTTGGGTTTAATCCCTTGATTGGGAAGATCTCCTGGAGAACCGATAAACCATATTTGACAATTTTGAAAAGATTCCAAATTTAAATCTATCCATTGCATCATTTACCAAAAATCACCTGTGCTGATGGATTTCATGTGGTCTGTATCAGGCACACAAAAATGAATACTGTGAATTAGAAACATTCCCATGGTCTTAGCCATAGACAGCTAAAGGTTTGCTTGATGAATTGGATATATATTTCATCTGTCATACACCTTATAGCTGAGCAACTAAGTAATGGAAGGTGCTGGGACAAGTTTTCATCCTTTGAAAGAAAATTATTTGCTCATACCAAGTCTGGAAAATTTCTACCTTTAGCTTGCTGATAAAAATCACATCAACAATATTAGGCATTTTTCTGTTTTACATTAGAACCATACAAACTTTTTCAATATTTATCTTCAAGGAAATTTGGAAATAGTTAAATATGTGCACTTCTTACTTTTTTTAGTTCAGTGAGTTCACCAGAATGAAATTCACCAGAGAAAGTTTATCACTGCACACTTTCATGTGCTTAAATCATTTCCAAATGTCAAACTAGAAACCTGAGTGTGTGCTCAAAACTGAGAAACTGAGCATTGGTTTCCAAAAATGTTCTTTGAATTTCAGTTTTATGAAAATGAACTAATATTACCATTTGCTTTTGCCAGGTAATGATGATCAAAAGATGAAGAGTTCCAAAAAATTTATTTACCTGCAGTATAAGGTTGTCAGGAACAAACAAACAAAATGACCATTTGAGGTACCACAAACCTTAAATATATCTGAAATTTTTACCCTAACTAGTAAATAAACATTTGTTCTAGTACTTCACATAAGCTCTATATTCAGAAACATTTATATGTGAGAAGCATTTTTGCATTACACAAATAAGTAGATATATGCCATTCTCAGATAAATAATTCAGCACTGAATTTTGAATGGAACACCTCAATAAAAAATACAAGAACTAACATTGACATAGATGTAAAAGAAAACATGTCAAACTTTTAGTTTCAAATCAAAAGAGAAATTAACTATTTAAGAAAAATGCAAAGTAAATATTTCCATTTTCAACATGCATTTTTCCAAAGTTGTATTTTAAAAAATCTAAAATGTTATACTTGTTTATTAGATATCTATGTCATAATTAGGCAAAGGAAAGTTTAGTTATATTTTTGAGACTTAATTTTGTTGATCCTGAATTGTTATGCATATAATCTTTTCATCACTAAATTTGAAAACTATCTGTGATTTCAAATAATTCATAGAATAGTAAACCTAGAATCACCTATAATTAACACCATGCAAATTTATAGAAAACATTTTTTGAAGATTTAAAAGATTAGGGTGCCATCCAAAACAACTTAATGACAGAAATCCTAAGAAAACACTGAAATTACTCATTTGCTAAAATACAAGATCGATTCCCCATTTAAAAATATTTTTAGCTACTTATTAACAGAATAATGATAAAAGTATTAATTCTTTAGGTTGTAATCACATAATCTCACTGAGATTATTTAATTAAATTTAAATTAGAGATTCAAACATGAAGAACAGACTGGTAGATACAGCAGGGGAAGGAGAGGGTGCGGCAACTTGAGAGAGCAGCATTGAAGCACATACATTACTACGTTCAGAATAGATGCCTAGTGCGAAGCTGCTGTATAACACAGAGAGCTCAGTGAGCCCCATGCTCTGCAAAAGCCTAGAGCACTAGGTAGGGGGCAGGGAGGTTCAAGAGGAAGAGGGCATATGTATACTTAAGGCTGACTGGAATCGAGATTGCTGGGAGAAATATCAACAACCTCAGATATGCAGATGACACCCCCCTTATGGCAGAAAGCAAAGAAGAACTAAAGAGCCTCTTGATGAAAGTGAAAGAGGAGAGTGAAAATGTTGGCTTAAAGCTCAACATTCAGAAAACGAAGATCATGGCATCCGGTCCCATCACTTCATGGCAAATAGATGGGGAAACAATGGAAACAGTGACAGACTTTATTTTTGGGGGGCTCCAAAATCACTTGGAGCAGGCAATGGCACCCCACTCCAGTACTCTTGCCTGGAAAGTCCCATGGACTGAGAAGCCTGGTAGGCTGCAGTCCATGGGGTCCCTAAGAGTCAGACACGACTGAGTGACTTCACTTTCACTTTTCACTTTCATGCATTGGAGAAGGAAATGGCAACCCACTCCAGTGTTCTTGCCTGGAGAATCCCAGGGACGGAGGAGCCTGGTGGGCTGCTGTCTATGGGGTCGCACAGAGTCGGACACAACTGAAGTGACTTGGCAGTAGCAGTAGTCTAAATCACTGCAGATGTTGACTGCAGCCATGAAATTGAAAAACGCTTACTCCTCGAAAGAAAAGTTATGACCAACCTAGAGCATATTCAAAAGCAGAGACATTACTTTGCCAGCAAAGGTCTGTCTAATCAAAGCTATGGTTTTTCCAATGGTCATGTATGGATATGAGAGTTGGGCTATAAAGAAAGCTGAGCACTGAACTGTGGTATTGGAAATGACTCTTGAGAGTCCCCTGGACTGCAAGGAGATCCAACCAGTCCATCCTAAATGAAATCAGTCCTGAATATTCATTGAAAGAACTAATGCTGAAGTTGAAACTCCAGTACTTTGGCCACCTGATGTGAAGAGCTGACTCATTGGAAAAGACCCTGATGCTGGGAAAGATTGAAGGCAGGAGGAGAAGGGGATGACAGAGGATGAGACGGTTGGATGGCATCACCAACTCGACAGACATGAGTTTGAGCAAGATCTGGGAGTTGCTGATGGACAGGGAATCCTGACAAGCTGCTTTCTGTGGGATCACAAAGAGTAGGACATGACTGAGTGAATGAACTGAACTGAACGCTGATTCACATTGCTGTATGGCAAAAACCAACACAATACTGTACAGCAATTATCCTCCAATTAAAAGTAAACTTTAAAATAAACCAATATAGAAAACTGAAATAATTAGTGCAAATAAGGCGTGAATGGTGAAATACTAAGTATCAGACCAGTGAGTGAAAGTCACTCGGTCATGTCCAACTCTTTGCAACCACATGGACTCTACAGGCTATGAAATTCTCCAGGCCAGAATACTGGAGTAGGTAGCCTTTCCCTTCCCCAGGGTATCTTCCCGACCCAGGGATCAAACCCAGGTCTCTCACATTGCAGGTGGATTGTTTACCAGCTGAGCCACAAGGAAAACCCAAGAATACTGCCGTGGGTAGCCTATCCCTTCTCTAGCGAATCTTCCTCACTCAGGAATTAAACCAGAGTCTCCTGTGTTGCAGGTGGATTCTTTACCAACTGAGCTGTCAGAGCAGTGGAAGGGAGCTAATGGGAGGCCCCTAGAAAGGTGCATCATAGGGGTGCTGGAGAAGACTCCTGAGAGTCCCTTGGACAGCAAGGAGATCAAACCAGTCAATCCTAAAGGAAATCAACCCGTTTTGAGTTTATTTTTGTGTACGGTGTTAGAAAGTGATCTAGTTTCATTCTTTTACAAGTGGTTGACCAGTTTTCCCAGCACCACTTGTTAAAGAGATTGTCTTTACTCCATTGTATATTCTTGCCTCCTTTGTCAAAGATAAGGTGTCCATATGCGTGTGGATTTATTTCTGGGCTTTCTATTTTGTTCCATTGATCTATATGTCTGTCTTTGTGCCAGTACCATACTGTCTTGATGACTGTGGCTTTGTAGTAGAGCCTGAAGTCAGGCAAGTTGATTCCTCCAGTTCCATTCTTCTTTCTCAAGATTGCTTTGGCTATTCGAGGTTTTTTGTATTTCCATACAAATCTTGAAATTATTTGTTCTAGTTCAGTGAAAAATGTGGCTGGTAGCTTGACAGGGATTGCATTGAATTTGTAAATTGCTTTGGGTAGTATACTCATTTTCACTATATTGATTCTTCCGATCCATGAACATGGTATATTTCTCCATCTATTAGTGTCCTCTTTGATTTCTTTCATCAGTGTTTTATAGTTTTCTATATATAGGTCTTTAGTTTCTTTAGGTAGATATATTCCTAAGTATTTTATTCTTTTCGTTGCAATGGTAAATGGAATTGTTTCCTTAATTTCTTTTTCTACTTTCTCATTATTCGTGTATAGGAATGCAAGGGATTTCTGTGTGTTGATTTTATATCCTGCAACTTTACTATATTCATTGATTAGCTCTAGTAATTTTCTGGTGGAGTCTTTAGGGTTTTCCATGTAGAGGATCATGTCATCTGCAAACAGTGAGAGTTTTACTTCTTCTTTTCCAATTTGGATTCCTTTTATTTCTTTTTCTGCTCTGATTGCTGTGGCCAAAACTTCCAGAACTATGTTGAATAGTAGCGGTGAAAGTGGACACCCTTGTCTTGTTCCTGACTTTAGGGGAAATGCTTTCAATTTTTCACCATTGAGGATAATGTTTGCTGTGGGTTTGTCATAGATAGCTTTTATTATGTTGAGGTATGTTCCTTCTATTCCTGCTTTCTGTTGAGTTTTTATCATAAATGGATGTTGAATTTTGTCAAAGGCCTTCTCTGCATCTATTGAGATAATCAAAAATGGATTAAAGATCTAAATGTAAGATCAGAAACTATAAAACTCCTAGAGGAGAATATAGGCAAAACACTCTCAGAAATAAATCACAGCAGGATCCTCTATGATCCACCTCCCAGAATTCTGGAAATAAAAGCAAAAATAAACAAATGGGATCTAATTAAAATTAAAAGCTTCTGCACAACAAAGGAAACTATAAGCAAGGTGAAAAGACAGCCTTCTGAATGGGAGAAAATAATAGCAAATGAAGCAACTGACAAACAACTAATCTCAAAAATATACAAGCAACTTATGCAGCTCAACTCCAGAAAAATAAACGACCCAATCAAAAAATGGGCCAAAGAACTAAATAGACATTTCTCTAAAGAAGACATACAGATGGATAACAAACACATGAAAAGATGCTCAACATCACTCATTATTAGAGAAATGCAAATCAAAACCACAATGAGGTACCACTTCACACCAGTCAGAATGGCTGCGATCCAAAAATCTGCAAGCAATAAATGCTGGAGAGGGTGTGGAGAAAAGGGAACCCTCCTACACTGTTGGTGGGAATGCAAACTAGTACAGCCACTATGGAGAACAGTGTGGAGATTCCTTAAAAAATTGCAAATAGAACTACCTTATGACCCAGCAATCCCAATTCTGGGCATACACACCGAGGAAACCAGAATTGACAGAGACACATGTACCCCAATGTTCATCGCAGCACTGTTTATAATAGCCAGGACATGGAAACAACCTAGATGTCCATCAGCAGATGAATGGATAAGAAAGCAGTGGTACATATACACAATGGAGTATTACTCAGCCGTTAAAAAGAATTCATTTGAATCAGTTCTGATGAGATGGATGAAACTGGAGCCAATTATACAGAGTGAAGTAAGCCAGAAAGAAAAACACCAATACAGTATACTAACACATATATATGGAATTTAGGAAGATGGCAATGACGACCCTGTATGCAAGACAGGAAAAAAGACACAGATGGGTATAACAGACTTTTGGACTCAGAGGGAGAGGGAGAGGGTGGGATGATTTGGGAGAATGGGAATTCTAACATGTATACTATCATGTAAGAATTGAATCGCCAGTCCATGTCTGATGCAGGATGCAGCATGCTTGGGGCGGGTGCATGGGGATGACCCAGAGAGATGTTGTGGGGAGGGAGGTGGGAGGGGGGGTCATGTTTGGGAACGTATGTAAGAATTAAAGATTTTAAAATTAAAAAAATAAATAAATTTAAAAAAAAAAAAAAAAAAAGGAAATCAACCCGGACTGTTCATTGGAAGGCCTGATGCTGAAGCTGAAGTTTCAATGCTTTGGCCACCTAATGCAAAGAGCCGACTCATTGTAAAAGACTCTGATGCTGGGAAAGATTGAGTGCTGGAGGAGAAGGGGATGACATTGGATGAGATGGTTGGATGGCATCACCAACTCAATAGACGTGAGCAAGCTCCAGGGGATAGTGAAGGACAGGGATGCCTGGTGTCTCACAGTCCATGGGGCTGCAGAGAGTTGGACATGACTGAATGACTGAAAGACAACAGAAGGGGTGCCCCATGGCTGAAAATTGATGTACAAATGAAAGAAAGAAGACAGAAGACTTCATCTCCTCTACTTGCCAATATGTAGAAAGAACAACCTGCTCTCACCCACATCCTGCTATAGGAGGTGGAAGTGAAACTGTTAGTCGCTCAGTCGTGTCTGTTTGTGACCCCATGGACTGTAGCCCACCAGGCTCCTCTGTCCAAGGGATTTCCCAGGCAAGAAGACTGGAGTGGGTTGTCATTCCCTTCTCCAGGGGGTCTCCCTGACACAGGGACTGAACCCAGATCACCTGCATTGCGGGCAGATTCTTTACCATCTGAATCACTAGGGAAGCTGCAGGAGGTTTTCCAGGACAAAGAATAACAATTTTAGAAGCTATCATTGAGAGTGAGATGTACACACACCTGATAAATGATGGTTACCAGTGACCTCAATCCTGCTTCCCCAAGTGCTTCCTGTGCCTGGGATTAGCGTGCTCTCTGTCCTCAGACAAAATGAAAACACCTGAATTATTATAAAACAGATGCTCTAACCTTAAGTGTTTCTCAGTAATTGAGTAATGTTTGATATCAAATTGTACTGCTTTTATCCTCTCCTACTGATAGTCAAATGACTAGGAATAATTACATAGGCAGTTATCTGTTAACATTTCAATTACAGCATTATGAGGTTTGCTTAACTGTCTTCACTGGGGGTTCTAAACCTCAAACTTGTAAGTGGAAGGCCACCATATTCAAAGTGAATCTACCATTCACTACTTCTATGTACCAAGTTCTGAACAGGAAATTTAAAAATTAAATTAGTTTTCTAGTAAACAGTAAGAGGAGAATAGAAGAGTGAGCTCCTATATTTGAGCAAAATTTTATGTGAAACCACACAGCACAAAAGTGGGAAAAAGAAAAAGAATGTCCAGAGGCTAACATCCAAGCTGAAGGCCAGCTTTAATGTCTACAAGCTTGGTGAACTTGCAGCCAGCATTTAAGTTCTTTGCGAGTCAGTTTTCTTCAGAAAATGAGAACAATAACATTAGCTAGCTCTTGAAGTTATCTTAAGCAATAAATATGAGTCAATATATGTAAATAATTTAAATCAGTGGTTGGCCCAGCACAGACTCTTTATGTGTGTTAATTAAATAGGTTAAATTAATAATCTCAACCCCTACTAGTTTCACTGCTGGACACAGAGTGTAAAGCAGTATGCGCAGACATTCGGAGGCCTTTGTTCTGTGTTTTTCTTTTTTTGTTGGCTTCGTTCGGATTTTAGTTTGCTAGATTTTCCTTTTGTTCATTTTGTTGTTGTTGAATTCTTAACATATGGGGAAACTGAAACTCAAAATAAATAACATCAATCAAAACCAAGTTTTTTTTAATTCTTTCACAGTTTCAGATTAAGACTGTGGTGAAGAGGCAGAAGATATCAATGACTATTGAATATCACATCAACCTTTTACTGTTAGAAATATGTAATTATTTACATTTCTGATGGGAGATAAATATCTTTGCAAGTGTTTGAAAATGTTTCGCAATGAACTTATGAGCTGGTTGTCTCTTCATTTGTCAGAGATTTCATTTTAAATGTTGGAAGTCTATAAAATATTTATAAACTATGACTATCATTTTCCTTTACATGTTTTCTCATTGTATATATATGTGTGTATATATATATATATATATATATATATATATATATATATATCTTTAATTGCTTGAAATCTGTTTTTCATGTGAAAAAGAGCAGCCAAGATTGTCTCAGAGAGACAGTTCCAGGATTCTCAAGTTTAATTTGACTATTTAAAAGTTTGGGAGATCTGAATAAGTTATTGAGATTTCAAGCATCAATTGCATTTGTGAAATATCCAACAGAGCTAACATTTTAACAAACATGAGCGTTCCATCAAACCTAATGTGTGTGCTTAAGGTAGAAAGAGAATTGCCCATTTCCCCCTCACCTCCGCTTGATCAGATAATGGGTAAGTCACAGTGACTGATATTAATTGAATACTACTCAGCCCTTTCAGGAGAGTGGTGATCATAAAAACATGCATCCATTTTCTCTCTCATTTTCTTCTTCTATCCCGAACAACATTGAACAGAATCAACAAGAGCTGTCCAACGTGCAGTTAACAAGTAGAGTAGTTACAGGCTACATTAGGCATAGGATGACGAGTTAGATTTAAACTCCACAACCTACATTTAATTTTTTTTTCTATAAGAAAAGGGAGATGAACACTGACTTAAGAGGAAAATCAATAATATAATTAACAGGATCTCATTATCTTGTTCTGTTAATTAGTCTAATGTTCCTCAATTATCCTCTGATTTGGCTTCTTATTCCCTGATATTTATAGAAAACATGATTTGATAGAGTTTGTTTATATACATTGATAAACCATATTCACAGCTTTTCCTTATCAAACTATACCCATTCCCAATAGAGGACCTCGCACACATTCAGTCATTTGAGAAAGCAGTGATTTTCAGCAGTGTGATTTCCTCTCAATGACATTTTGCTTAAATAAGAAAATCTGTGTGAAGTGGCTTTGTGCCTATGGGTAATTTGTTTGCAGTTTAAAATGTCAAATATTGGCAAGAACTATGGTAATTCTGTAAGTTGGAAAAGTAAAGCAAAATAGGTGTTGACTTTTCATTTCCCAGGGAGGACATAATATTATTTAGCAATCCCCAATCCTCTGGTCCCCGTTTCTTAAGTGACACATATGCCAGCCATTGTGTAGATCACAAAGAATGCAACTATCACAACACAGGAGGCCTTTTAATCATACTCGAGACTAAAAATAGGAGCCCTATCTATTTTCTCATCCAGTCTTTTATTTCAAGGAAAACCTTAGGAAGAAAACACAATATTCACTCATTCCTCTGAAACAAGGAAGCAAATACTGTTTTATTTTAGTGCACCTTCAAACAGCTGAATGCTGTTACAGAAATATGGTATCTAGCTGGAAATATGAATTTCAGGGCCAACCAGTATATGTTCACATGAGGAAGACATTTTAAAAGGATTCTGTGGAACATGACAACTGTGGAATATTATAATAATTTTTGTTTAGTCTGGAGACAAGAAGTCTCAAATAGGGTAAGTTAGTTGCCTTCAACTGTCTGAGAGGATGATACACTATTAAAAATAATAGTAATGAGAAATAATGTTTAATGTTTCTCCAGACGGCCAATCTGGGGTAGATGTACAGAAATTATAATGAAGATAATTAATAAGAATTAGACTAGTCTAGCAGTGAAATTGTCTTCCTTATGAAACAAGTTCTTTATTCCTTGGAGACATCCGTGACAAGGCTAAAGGGCTGGCCTGGCCCTTACTCATTAACTTCTCTTCAACTAGAGCTGTTCCCTCCTGAAGCACAGGAAAGATATGATGTATGGTACTGCTTTTTTATTCATCTTTATGCTCTCTACCTGCATGCAAAAAAAAAAAAATCCTAAATATCGGAAATAAAAGCAAAAGTCAAGTGAAATGCAAAGGTATTAATATTACATCTCTCCCATATTAAAGAATCATCAAGTGAAATTTGCTCAGTCTTGTCCAACTCTTTGCGACCCCATGGATTATACAGTCCATGAAATTTTCCAGGCCAGATTACTGGAGTGGGTAGCCTTTCCCTTCTCTAGGGAAAGGAATCTTCCCAACCCAGTGATCAAACCCAGGTCTCCCACATTGCAGGAGGATTCTTTACCAGCTGAGCCACAGGGAAGCCCACCTCAGAAAGGCATTCTAAATTGAATCAGAGTTTGAAGTAGATTTGTGTTCCCCAAACTTGTTCCAAGACAAACTACATATGAAAGATGGCCAGATATTGTAAAAAGCCAAAAATCAAAAAGCATCCAGTGGTCAATCCAGATTTGGGGAAGAGGTTAAGTGAAGATAAGCATAATTTCTTGACTGCAGATATTATGGGAGCTTCCCTGGTTACTCAGTGGTAAAGAATTCTCTTGTGATACAAGAAATTGTCTGCAATGCAGGAGACGTGTATTTGATCCCTGGCTCAGGAAGATGTCCTGGATTAGGAAACAAACAACCCACTCCAATATACCTGCCCCCCAAATTCCATGGACAGAGGAGCCTGGCAAGGTTACACTCCTTGGGGTTGCAGAGAGTCACAGAGGGTTGTCACAGAGAGTTGTGTTGCAGAGAACACAACTGAGTGACTGAGCACATTTAATACCTAAAGAAAAATGTGAATCATTAAAATGGAGCTTATAAAGACAATTTTTCTAAATGATTTTTAAGTCCCCTCCCTTTGAGGAACACCTTTAAAAAGTGATCAGATTCTAGTTCCATGCAATGAAATTTGGGGAGTAATGAATAAGTTCAAAGGGTAAAGTTTATCTGACATATGAGGATATATTCAGTCAAACAATGACTGAATTAATCTCTAACTGCACATAGGGATTGCACTTTTAATTTCAGGAGGAAACAAGATTGAAGAGAACTCAGCTATAATGTCACAAGTCATTTGTCCCTGGAAATGTGTACACAGTCAGAAATAAAGTACAGAATGCAAGATTCAAGTCCCAAGCACACAGAGGCCAAAGATGGAGACTCAACTTTTGGAATGAAGCCATAATGCCAGATCCAAAGATAAGGAACACAGACACATTGCCAAGAATAGTTGAAAAGAACTGTGTTTTGTTGCCAGTGATGCTACCTTGCAAGGCTGAAGGTATCAAAAGATTGTGGTGGAATTGGCAATGGTCAGAATCAGAGAGCCTTAATCATAGTCAATTAACCCCAACCAAGTCTAGTATCAGATCACTTTAATGTAAGAAGCAAAGCAGATGTCTATTCTTTAAAACCTGTCTATTTTAGGTCAAGTTGTCTAGGAGACATACTCTGACATAGAGGTCTGTGTGCAGAGAATTTACTGGGGAGTGTTCTCAGGACCCAGGCCTGTGGCGGGGAAGAAGGGCATAGTACTGAGATGAGAAAGAAGTTATACCCAAGCCCCTCTTCCTTCTCAGAGATAAACAGAGCCCTCAGCTAATTCTAGAGCCCTCCAAGAACTCAAACATTGATATGGCCCTTCAGAATTTCCCCATCTTCAGACATAGGGTCAGTCTTTTAGATCATTTTTTGGAGCGTGCTGCTGGCAGAAAGAGGTGTGACATTGGGTGAAGTGGTTGTTTTTGGCTGAGGCTAATTCTTAGAAGTCAGTTCAGCTATGACTGTGAACCACAATACCCCGAACAACTGGTTAAATGAGTACCTCATTCTGGAAGGAATTATCCGCATGGCTCATCAGTGTACCCACTAGACTTGGTCAATGTGCACAGAATGGAAACTAAGTCTCAGGGAGGAAGACTATCCTTTTAACATTTTTGTTACATCTAGGTAACCATCAAATACAGAGAAGTCAACACACGTTAAAACTACTCCTATTATAAGGAAGAAACTCAAGTTTTCTGTGCTCACTTGTCTCTGCTTCCTTGTTCTAATTTAAAAAGCAAAATTTTCTCCCATTTAATTTATATAATATGCATATAACTTTTCAAAATAAAAAAATTGAGTCAATGTCAGAAAATTAATACATTTTCATAAATGTACCACCTGTAGCCATCACTATAATTACATATACCTTAGGCTATAACTATGAAATTATTACCCAAATATAGTAAGGAGATTTGATGTTCAAGAAATTAAAAATTAAATAGTTATAAAGTAAAACGGAATTGGTAATAATCAGATAAAATTATAAATTAATTATAAACACTTAGAGTGAAGTATGGGCTTTCCTGGTGGCTGAAACATTAAAGAATCTGCCTGCAATGCAAGAGCTACAGGAGAAAGAAGTTTGATCCCTGGGTCAGGAAGATCCCCTGGAGGTGAAAATGGCAACCCACTTCTGTATTCTTGTCTGGAGAATCCCATGAACAGAGGAGCCTGGTTGGCTACGGAACATGGGGTCTCAAAGAGTTAGACACAACTGAAGTGACTTTGCACACATGCAGGAACAGTGAAATATAATGGAGGAGTGAATACTGAGTAAACCAGTGGGTTAAAAGCCAAAAGCTGCAGGTTCTAGGATCTTTCAATGTATCTTTTTGATGCAATAGCATTTTTTCATGCAATAACATTGACAAGTCAATGTTATTTGGTAAGGTCCAGCTTTTCATCTGAAATTAGCCCAACAACACTTACACACGGATCATTGTTGCAGGTTCTATTTTTACAAAGTGGTTAATAAAGAATAACAAATATTAATATTAATAAAAATGTTGTTGAAAATAATGTGTTCCATGGTTTTTCATGTATGTTCTCATTAAATATCATTTTAACACTGAGGAAATAGAGAATATAGGTTAAATCTAGTATAATAGTTAAGAGTGTGAGGTTAAAGTCAGGGTGTCAGGTTCAAACCCTGGCTCTGCTCTCTTGTTTTGTGATCATGAGTAAGTGATGTAGATTTCCTGCATGCAAGTTTCCAGCTCTGCAGAATGGAAGTCATAATGCCATCTCCCAGGACTGCTGTGGGTATTAAAGGAGGTCATGCAAGCAAATGCCTTGAACAGTGGCTGTTAACTATGGGATCAACAAATATTAGTAAATATAAGTTTGAACAAAATGTTACTTGGGAATTCCTTGGCAATCCAGTGGTTAGGACTCTATGCTTTCACTGCTGGGGGTGTGGGTTTAATACGTGGTAAGGAAACTAAGATCCTGTGAGCCATGCAGCACAGCCAAAACAATAAATTAAAAGACAAATAATCAAATAAATAGAAAATGTGGCTTATTTAATGTTAAAGATCATAAAGCTAAAAGATTAAGAAAGTGGAAGCTAAATTACAGAATCTGCGTGCCTAAAACATTCTAAACATCATGCATTATTATTAAATACAAAGGGTTCATGAAGAAGACTAAAGCAAGAAAAGTCTATAACATTGAAGGCAGATTCTTGACCTCTCAAAATATATTACACAGTGCTGGTGGTTGCCATGGGTTCTCCATTTATCCATCCTGAGACTTTAATATGTGACCTCATATTTGTGAGGTTTGTGAATAATATGGTAATATAATAATAATAATAATATAGGTTTGTGAATCTATATTATGGAACTATATTAAGACCTATCTCATATGTAAGAATTAGTTAAATGAGAAGCCACATGCAAAGTTCTATCCATAGCTGTTGATAATAAAAACAATCACTCATTATTATGAGCCCTTTTTTTTAATTTTGAGCGAGGCATTGGTTCCAGGGCAATATCTGGAAGGCTTTGCAGCTTAGTTTCATGTGTGTATGCTAAGCTGCTTGTCATGTCCAACTCTTTGTCACCCCGTGCATTGTAGCCCAGCAGGCTCCTCTGTCCATGGGATTTTCCAGGCAAGAATAGTGAGGTGGGTGCCATGCTCTCTTCTTACGTTGATCATCTAAGAGGAAAGAGAACTGATCATTGTCTTTCTTCATGAGTTTGTAGGGGGCTTTTTGTTTGCTTGTTTTTTTCACTGATTCTCACAGCAACACTGAGAACTAACTCTTTGCCATTTTGGTTGATCAAGGATGGTCAAATAGTCCCATATGGTCCGAATTAATCTAAAACTCCATTGCAGTTAAGGAAACAGTCTGAATAGATTTAAATAGCCTGTGTACACTCACATTTGCAAAGAGTGGCAGAGGCATGAACTATTCAGTTTTGCCTGTTCCAAATGCATATCCTTTCCATTTTCTTTCTCAAAAACACTCGTAACACCTTCATTTCAGGAAGCATAACAGTCGTGAGCTTTCTTTGTTCCAGATATATCTGAGAGAAACATACTAAACCTCAACAAAGAATAATTACTGAAAAATAGTCTTTCTTCCAGTTTAAATATAAGAACCTGCAAATATTCCATCCCTGTTTTTCTAGCCTCAATGCACTTGAGATTGACACTTTCTGCTCTCATGTTAAACCATCATTTGACAGCTTATTGAACATTCAAAGAAAGGCTGGGGCAAAGTCTGAACTTTGCCTTCTCACAACACCTCTCAGAGTACTAAGAAATGGAAGCTCTGTTGTTTGTTTCCCCTACATCACAAAACCACTATCCCTGAGATGAGTTGGAATTCCTTAGCCTAAATTGTGCAAGCTACTGTGCTGAGCATCATATTGTGTGTGGGAAAATCTCTCACCTTTATGATCTTCATTTCTGCCTAATCGTCTAAGACAAGAATAGCATGCTGGGCCTAAGGGGGAAATTTTCCATTGCTACTGAAAAGATAAATGCTAGGAAGCAAAATGAACCAGGCTCATTACAACCTTAAAAGAATTAAAAAATGGCAAATTGGTCTTCAGAAATGATATGAGAGCATTGACATTTTTAATACTTTTCCCTTTCAATTGTGACATTTTACATCAAGGTTTTTATAACATGCAATACAAACACTTACAGATGTTTGAAATACTGTGTGCTGCTTAATATTTTTAACTATGTCTCCCCTGGAATCTGTACTCTTCAAGAAAGGCAGCTATTTTTTAACCAATGCTGACTAAAAGTGAACAGAATGATTGCATTTAAAGAAGCATGGCAGTCATTCATTTACTTTGTTTTCAATCTGTATAATAATGGCTCTAATGTCACTTGATGAACTGTGAAAATGTCCCAATTTTTAAGAATCGGTAAAGGCAGGCAGCTTATGTGATGCTTCAAACATCTGATGAGCTGCTAGATGACAGAGCTGAAGGGAAGATTGATTCTTTTTTTTTTTTTTTCAGAACCACATACAGTCTGCAATAATAAGCCAATTTCTTGCTAGTGACTCATTTAGAGAAGCAATTTCTAAACATATTTTCATTAGCTGCAATGAGCATTCTCAAGGTTTTGCATCTTAGGCATCAACTTGATGGGCTGCTAATTCACTAATTGAGATGGGTGTTTTATGAGTAGCAAAGCACTGTAGTTACGGATCATCAAGTGTGAATCTTACATAGATAAAATCTATTATTCACAGGAGGCCTATGCACTTGGCTTATGCATTTGCAGGAGAGGCTGAAC
Source organism: Ovis aries (assembly GCF_016772045.2). Classification (NCBI taxonomy): domain Eukaryota; kingdom Metazoa; phylum Chordata; class Mammalia; order Artiodactyla; family Bovidae; genus Ovis; species Ovis aries. Next base: position 108,179,996 of record NC_056059.1, read on the forward strand.
TTAAAACTGAACAGAGAAAAAGAATCCACATTTAGACTCTAATTTCATAAAGAATACACATAAGGCTGTTGGCTCAGAGCATGACCTAACTGTGATGCTTCTAGGCACCAAAGTGAAAGTGAAAGTGAAGTCACTCAGCCATGTCCGACTCTTTGCCACCCCATGGACTGTAGCCTACCATGCTCCTCCGTCCATGGGATTTCCTAGGCAAGAGTACTGCAGTGGGTTTCCATTTCCTTACAGGCACCAAGCATGACACAAATGTTGAAGGAGTTATCTTCTGGAAGTTGAATGATAATAGGTACTCAAGACACTAGGAGCTAATGGTGAGTTTCATATCACTCAAAGATATCTTGAGAACCGGTTCATCATAAAAAGTATATAAATATATGTATTAATACATATAATAATGTAGAAAGTCTCACTTTAAAATATTGGATAGAAGTTGAGAGTCTAAGTGATACATAAAAATCAAAGTTAATCTTAACAGTTATGGTTAATGCATCCAGGAAAATGAGTTCAAAACTATCCACCTCCTACCTTCATTTTTTTTTGTTTGCAATGACAACAGAATAGATACTCTAAGAAAATGCACTCTCAAGAGTAAAGTCTTTTGGCTCATATTCCAGTCTGGGCCATTATCCTGGTGATGGGGCCTGGATAAGAGTTAGCACCAAAGTTTCTGTAAAATTCCTGGTCCTTTATATTTTCTGTACCCAAGAGAAGCAAAACGATCTCTCTAGTAAGTGGTAGCAGTCCTGTCGGATTCTTTTGACACCATGGTCTGTAGCCCCACCAGGGGCTTCTATCCATGGAATTCTCCAGGCAAGAAAACTGGAGTGGGTAGCCACGTCCTTCTCCAGGGGATCTTCCTGACCTAGAGATTGAACCCAGACCTCATGCACTGCAGGCAGATTCTTTACCATCTGAGCCACCATGGAAGCCCTTAGTAAAAAAAAAAAAAAAAAAAAAAAAAAGGAAGAGGAGATCAACAGGAAGTATTAGAAATCCCTTAGTAAGTTGTCCTCATTCTGTCCTTGATCTCCATATTGATGCTTCACTGAAGTCTAGTGGTAGAATGTTCATTACCTCACAAGACAATCCATTCAAATGTTTGTGGTGGTGGTGGTGGTGGTTTAGTCTCTAAGTCATGTCCAACTCTTGCAATCCCAATTTTTGTACTCTTGTTTTTTTGTTTTTTGTTTGTTTTTTTTTTTTTGTTTTGGCTGTGCCCAATAGCACACGGGATCTTAGTTCCCCGACCAGGGACTGAACCTATACCCTCCACCCTGGAAGCTCAGAATCTTAACCACTAGACTGTCAGGGAAGTCCCTTCCCAACTTCAAGTAGCACTTTAATTTCAAACTTTCTCTCTGTAACCATCATCTGTTGGTTATACATCTTCTCTGTAGAGATTCTATCAAAAAAAAAAAAAAAAGTTAAATATTTCTTTGTTAGGATGGCTTTCCAAGTATGTACAAAGATCTTTAAGACAGCTTTCTTCTCCAAGTTAAATATCTCCAGTTCTCTCAACTGTTCCTCACACAACTTTGGGATAATTTATGTCTCTTCTGTCTGCCTTTGTGCTATGTTCTGTTCTGATGTTACAGAATGGTTGTTTGCCAAATATTCCACTGTTGTTCATAAAGTCTTGACTTTAGGATGCAAAATTCATAGCAAATATCTACTGACCTTATGCTGCAAAGTCACTGCAGGAACGCAGAGAAGATGTTTGTTATCGAAGGACATTCCACAACTCTGCAAAAGCAGTATATGGCAACAATAGTAATAATACCAACAGTGATAATAGTATAAAAAATTATGTTTACCAACCACTTCCTTTGAGTTTGCACTAGGCATATTGGGGTTATAGTTAATTAATTTAACTTGTACTATAGTTCTATATTTTCTCCATTTTATGAATGCAAAGACTAGGGTTTAGAAAGGTTGACTGTCTTGCCAAAGATTACTCTGTTTAATTGTCAGAACTGAGATCAGAAAGCAAGTCGATCTGAACCTCAGCTATTATTCAGTGTTTCTTCCACTACTCACACACTCACTATTCACACATACCCACTCTCACTCCCCCCCATACACACATATTTAATCCCAAATAAAATATATCCTTCTTGACCATTTAACTTTTGTGAAGGCAGCCTGGTTTCATGAGCACTGCTTCTTTCAATGGAAAGCAAGAAGTACCTCTGGGTGAGCTATGCTACCAGCTCAGTTTCAACTTGGTGCATGACAAAATGAGAAAAATGTTCAGGTCTTTGCAACTCCATGATTTTAGATACAGGATGAACTGGATTTACTGAATTGGTGGTTTTGACTCCTAACTCTGCAGTCTATTAACTGTGTTTTTAGGCAAGTTACTTAACATCCATTGAAACACAGTGGCTTTGACTGTCAACTAGGTTATCACAGGTTCATTGACAGAGATTGCCATTAAATGAGAAAAAACAGGAAAGTACAGGGTCAAAACCAGAATTGATTGTTCAATAACTATGAACTGTGGTCTATGTTGCTGGTAGACTCTGTCACTTGGCATATTAAAAAAAATACACTTATTTTCTTATTTGTCTGTATAATTTAGTATTGAGGAATCTGAGGCTTTCCTTTCTCCATCAGTCTGTGTCTCCTTGCAGAGCCTGCCAAGGCTCTGAGGGTTGTGGATCCTGATCTCATCTTTCTCCCAGCCACACCCACTGTCCAGCTTCACTCAATAGGAACTCAGCTTCTCACCAGCAAGCCTTGTGGTATATGAGCCCCTATCAAGCAGGGATATATTGGGCTAACTTCAGTATCTGTCACCTCAAAATAGTCAGAGTTCATCCTAAAGTGGAAGAAAGAGTGGGATCTAGACTGGCTGAAGGAAATAAATGAGGAAATTATGGAGACAAACGTTGTGCTGGGAAAGTTGGGAGGAGTACATGAGACATTCTTTGAAAATATGAGAAAAAAAATAGGCACCTACATTATGGGTTTTATTAAAGCAATAGTAAGTAAAAGTAAAAGGATTAGTCACTCAGTCTTGTCTGACTCTTTGTGACCCCATCAACTGTAGCCTGACAGGCTCCTCTGTCCATGGAATTCTCCAGGCAAGAATACTGGAGTGGGTTGCCTTTCCCTTCTCCAGGGGATCTTGCTGGCCCAGGGATCAAACCCGGGTTTCCCACAGTACAAGTAGGTCCTTTACTGTCTGAGTGACTAGGAAAAGTTGAGAGGAACACGTTACACATTCTGGAAAGGAAGAAAAAAATAGAGACACCGGCTGCTGCTGCTGCTGCTAAGTCGTTTCAGCCGTGCCCAACTCTGTGCGACCCCATAGACGGCAGTCCACCAGGATCCCCCATCCCTGGGATTCTCCAGGCAAGAACACTGGAGTGGGTTGCCATTTCCTTCTCCAATGCATGAAAGTGAAAAGTGAAAGTGAAGTCGCTCAATTGTGTCTGGCAGCCCACCAGGCTCCTCTGTCCATGGGTTTTTCCAAGCAAGAATACACTGTGGTTTTTATTAAAGCAATAGTAAGTGCTAGTCAAATAGACTAAAATGATAAAGTGTAATTTTGTCTGCTCAGAACCTCAAGGTCACTAAATTTGAATGAGAGCAACTTTACAATGTGTCAGAAATCAAAGAGGAGACCAAATACACATTTATTTTTTCCCCCCTCATTGTTTCACCATCCTTATCAAACACAATGCCCACTGGTACCTGCTCACCCTTTTATCCAGCTTCCAGCTGGTAGCTGACCTTTTCTTAAGTTATCAAGGACTGCTTGAACATTCTTGAAAAAATCTAGGTCATTTAGATGTGTGGTCTGCTTTTTATGAGAAAAAAAGTACAGGAAGAGATACATTTTATAATTTTAAAGATTGCAAGATGTCTTTCCTTATACTCTCAACAAGCTCTATGAACATGTGTCTTTTGAAGTAAAACAGAAATGGAAAACTAAGGAAGACACTGCTTCATTTTATCTCAGTCATTTGCCATGTTTATTCAGTATTTACTATTTTTCAGGAATTGTGGTAAGCATCCTAATAAGACCTAGACAGTTGTAAACATTTCAGAGAGAGGGAGAAATTTTGTTTAGTTGCTAAATCATGTCCAGCTCTTTTGTGACCCCATGGACTATAGCCCACCTGGCTCCTCTGTCCATGGGATTTCCCAGGCAAGAACACCAGAGTGAGTTGCCATTTCCTTCTCCAAAGGATTTTCCCCATCCAGAGATCAAACCCTCCTCTCCTGCATTGTCAGAGTGTTATTTACTACTGAGCCACTTTTGTTGTGATAAATTTTATGATTTGGGTTTTCTCCAGCTGGTTTGAAAAAAAGAAGCTCACTGAAAATGCTAAAAGGGGCAAAGAGGGAAGATTCATAGACAACTGGCTATGTGAACTAGAATAAAAAATTAAGAATGACTTTGGCTTACAGCATATGGACAATTTTGGAGCTAGCATTATTTCTTATAATAATTGCTAAAAGTGTCTATTTTCATAAGAGTGTATTTAAGTTGCATACTTGGTTCTTTAAAAACCTTTAAGCTTAATGGGGAAGCCCGGTGGGCTGCCGTCTATGGGGTCGCAGAGGGTCAGACACGACTGAAGCGACTTAGGAGCAGCAGCAGCAAGCTTAACAAGGGCTTCCTTGATAGCTCATTTGGCAAAGAATCTGCCTGCAATGCAAGGGACTCCAGTTCCATTCCTGGGTTGGGAAGATCCGCTGGAGAAGGGATAAGATACCCACTCCAGTATTCTTGGGCTTCCCTTGTGGCTCAGCTGGTAAAGAATCCGCCTGCAATGTGGGAGACCTGGGTTTGATCTCTGGGTTGGGAAGATCCCCTGGAGAAGGGAAAGGCTACCTACTCCAGTATTCTGGCCTGGAGAATTCCATGAACTATCCATGGGGTTGCAAAGAGTTGGACATGACTGAGCAACTTTCACTGCACTTCACTTCACTTCAAGCTTAACAATCCCCTTCTTACAAAATTTTCCTTCCAAAAGGCCACTGAAAATATAAACAGCCTGCATTTACCATGTATGTGTATGCTCAGTCCTTCAGTTGTGTCTGATTCTTAGCGGTCTCATGGACTCTAGCTCGCTAAATTGCTCTGACCATGGAATATTACAGGCGAGAATACTGGTCTGGATTGTCATTTCCTACTTCTGGAAATTTTCCCAACACAGGGATCAAATTGTGTCTCTTGTGTCTCCTGCATTGGCATGTGGATTCTTTACCACGGTGCTACCTGGGAAGCTCCTTGCATCTATCATAGTATTTCATTTTTTTAAGGCGAAAAACATCATAAGTTTGGGATAACAATAGACAGGGTGTATAAGAAAACCCCTATCTAGTTTTTCTATTGCTTCTAACTCTGCTACTTCTCAAGTATGAATAAACTCTCTCTCTCTAGGAAATAATTTAAGAATTAAAGGATGATTTTAAACTTTTCCAGTGGTGCAAAAATCACATCAACACAGTGTTATTTCTGATCACCACTAAAAAAAGAATAAGTTGTCATCTCACTCTACATATCACATCTATTTATGCACCCCTCATACAAACCCGAAAGCATATTCTGCCATCATGTTAAATTCACTAAATAAGAATGTACCAAAGAGCGAAGGGGAAAGACAGTTGCTTTCAAAATGGACATTGCATGGTGCTCTGCTTTATGTTACAAGACGGATTTCAAAAGTGTAGACTTCCGTTGGAACTCTTTTTTCTTTCAGTTGAAGCCCCTGAGGGGCCATATCAGCATGCAGAAATGATGTTGATTTCTGCCGTTTACAGGTTTTTCCCCCACCATTTGGGATCTCTCACTCCACAGCTGCTAAATTATGAATTACTTAGCTTGCAAAATAAGATGTTTGTAGTCTTGACTCTGCCCATCACACTGACTGCATCTGATCTTACTCTCTCCATCACTTTCAAAGCTTGGGACACATGGGCAGAATCCTAGGATGAGTCAAACCATCTTTCACCTGATGGTCCTTGTGCATGTCGTTTCGTATGTTTGAAACACTCTTCCTCTGGGACCTCACATAGGTAACTTTCATTTTTATTTCCTCATGTTAATTTCACCTCATCTGAAAAACTCTTGACCTTCTGAAGTAGGACCCAGCTCTTTTCTCTGTCATGTCTCACTGGCCCATCATACCAGTAACATCTGTGATGACGATTCCACATAACTGTTGGGGCAACACAAATACCTTGATAACAGTCCGCTACACCCACTGCTCTCTTCTCCTCTTTTTGAAGTTGTCATCTCTTTAAACATCCTTATTAAGAACAGAAAGCACATTTTTGGTTCTAGAGTTGTAGAAGAATGCATACAAGCGCTGACTATTTTGTCCTGGATGTTTTGGTTTTTATATCTCTGTCAATACAAAATAGCAATATCAATCTCCTTTTTTGTCTTATGATACTTATTGGGCCATGACCCTTGTCCTTTGCTTGAACTCACAAAAAAGAAAGCAAATCATGAAAAACTCACCATCGTGATTCACTGTTCAAGCATTTCTTATGGAGATATTTATGAAAACACCAACAAATAAATAAATGAACACTCCTTCTTCTAATAATAAATTTAAAAATATATCAGTGATATATTGATAACTTTATGGGAAAATACAATAAATAATTTAATAAAGTAAAGGTTCCATGAAAGTCTTGAAGAGGACAAAGCTTTGGACAAAATAATCAGTTATCATATTCAAACAGCTCTTTTCAAAAAACATCTGAGTATAGGTAGTTAAATAGGTCAGCTGTGCCACTGTGTGGCATGTGGGACCTTATTTCCCTGACCAGGGATTGAAGCCAAGTCCTTGGCAGTGAGAGCGCAGTGTCAGAAGCACTGGACCACCAGAATATTTTCTGTAAATTGTTGTAGAGCACAGAAAGTCATTTACCAATTCATTTTTCTAAATTAGGATAGCTCTGATATCCAAGTTACTAAACAGATCACACATACATGACTGCAAAGTAAACCGTGAAAGTGTTAGTCACTCAGTCATGTCTGACTCTTTTGAGACCCCATGGACTGTAACCCACCAGACTCCTCTGTCCATGGGATTCTCCAGGCAAGAGTACTGGAGTGGGGTGCCATTCCGTCCTCCAGTAGATCTTCCTGACCCAGGAATGGAACCTGGGTCTCCTGCATGGCAGGAAGATTCTGTACCATCTGGACCACCAGGGAAGCTCCTCAAATATAAGCAGAAGCACACAACTACAAGATGTTCACAAGTACAAGATGTTCACAACTGCAAGTCAGGCTCAAACCCAGTTATATAAAGGCCCCCAAAAGCCAGCAGTAAGTTAGATAATTGTCGTCTATGGGTTTGCTTCTGCATCTGTAAATTCCAGATGGTAATATTTACCACTCAGAAGAAGCTATAAAAAATACCTGCAATCAAATTGGCTCTCTATAATTGAAAAAGAATTTGACCTGCATTAACTTGTGACCTGTGCTTAGTGCTGTGTGTGTAGCAATGTCCAATCCTTCTAGACGAGCAGGGTTACCTTCAGACAAGGCAGCTGACCTTTTCCATTAAATCACCCTGTGTCCAGATGGGCTGAGAGTGAGAATTCCTTGACACAAATTTTCATTCTGTCGTTTCCTTTGTTTAAGAATAAAGGAAGGTAAATATCTTTGGTGTATGAAAATGCATCTCGCAAGGAGGGGAGGGAGTTAGGCTTCCACCAGGGCTTATCTTTTTCTAGTTATGCACCTAAAAATTCTTTGCCCACAAATGTCCTCTTGCTGGCAAAAGCAACCTACAGCATGGCATGCAAAATTATGTTCTTCTTAACCTCACTTTGTAGTTCATTTCTAAATCAAGCCCAAGCTCATTGTGAAAGGAAAAACAGTCAAGGTGAGAGGTTCTGAAAACAAATGTGAATGGTGTCTTTCTTTATCCTCTGGCCTTTCCTGAAGTCAAGATGGTAGTTTTAGGGCTTTTATTACACCACTCATCATCAGGAAGTTCTGGATGCTAAATTATTTTATGAAAGTCCCTGGGTTATACGCCTATGTAATATGTCACTTTAATAGCCTCTCCTAGCTTTTACAAAAGTAGTTTTTAGCATTTGCTTTTTCATTTATTTATTTTCGTGGGAGGGAAGGGAGTAGGTGTGGATTGCATAATAGATGATACATGAACATTATTAAGCACAAAGAAAAGGCAACAAAGGTACTGTTGACAAAGAAAATACATGCATACATTTATGAAAAACATTGCTGCAGAGAAATGAATGTTAGGAGTTCCCCTCAACATTCTCTATGGTCTTCTTTTGTTCACAGCGGGAGGACAGAGGGCAAAAAGCAACCTTATGGTGCGTCAACCATGTTACATGCCAATCAACTCTAGCATTTAATACATACATATATGTGCATATATATATATATATTTTTTTTAGTCATCATTCATTCATTCATTCTGGCTGTACTGGGTGTTCACTACTGTGTGAGCTTTTCTCTTGTTTCAGTGAGCAGGATTACTCTCTAGTTGTGGTGCATGGGCTTCTCATTGCACTGGTTTCTCCTGCTGTGAAACACTAGCTCTTGGGCACAGGCGCTATAGTTGTGGTGCACGGCCTTAGTCGCCCCAGGTGTGTGGAATATTCCTGGACCAGGAATCAAACCCCTGTCTCCTACATTGGCAAATGGACTCTTAACCATTGAGCCAATGTGGAAGCCATTACATATATATATTTTTTTCATATTTATGTATTTATTCATTTTTGGTCGCACTGAGTCTATGCTGCACACACGGATTTTCTCTAGTTGCTGCTCTTCCCGTGGTGCTGTTGCAGAGGAGAAGCCAACTGTGACTCCATGTTGGAACTTCTTCTTGGACTTGCTTTTAGTTGCTTTTGTTATTATAATCTTACAGAATGGTCTGCCTCAGAGAATCCTGCCCTTCTGTCTGACTGCTAAACTGAAGTGCCTTTGTTCAGAACCCTGTCCACGTAAAGATGGCAGGAAGGAAGAAATGAACACATCTCCTGCCTGAGGCTTGCCATTCTAGAAGATGTATGGCCTTTTTACTTTGTTTCCTCACATCCCCATCTCTGATCTATAAAAGAACTTGGCATCCAGACTCCAGTAAGATGGTTATTTTGAGGTGCTAGGCAGCCATCCTCTTGGTCAGCTGACTTTCCAAATAAAGTCTCTTCCTTGCCTCAATCCCTAGTTTCTCAGATTCCTTGGCCTGTCGTGGGGCAAGCAGTGGCTCTAGACATGCAGACATCAGTAGTTGCAGAGTGCAGGTGACGCAAGTTCAATCCCTGCTCTGGGAGGATCCCATGTGCCACAGGACAACCAAGCACATGGGCCACAACTACTGAACCAGCATTCCAGAGTCCATGAGCTGCACTCTCTAGTATTTTAAAGATGTGATTTATATTAAGCTTTTCAAAAATGCTGTGAAGCTGTATTGTTATCTATACTTAACAGATGCTTGTATTGTGTCTATGAAAGAATAAACAATACACCTATTTGTTGGAGGAGGTCATTGAAGGGATGTGATGGCTAGTGACCCTTGAGCCAGATATGGGCAATCAGAGGCTTCCCACGCCCTCCCCAGCCTTGGAAAGTACATTTCATTCCTCATTCCCTTTGCCAGAGCCTTTTGAGGGATGCAGACTTGGAAAAGTGAACAGTAAGGTATGGGTGAGATGAACCGAATTGAATGTGACTGAAGTCAGTTAAGAAGAATTAGTCATTCAGTGGTTTCTGACCCTTTGCGACCCCATGGACTGCAGCTCACCCGTCTCCTCTATTTTCCAAGGGATTCTCCAGACATGAATACTGGAGTGGGCTGCCATTTTCTTCTCCAAGGGATCTTCCAAACCCAGGGATTGAACCCAAGTCTCCCACATTGCCAGGAGACTCTTTACTGCCTGAGTCACCGGGGAAGCCCAAGGAAGTCCGTTAAGGCCTCTATGTAAATTTTAAGGCTCTCAGGCCGGTGTGAGACCTGCTCATCTTGCTACCACCCAAGATAAGTTCTGCGTGTAAGTTCCCTTGCTTGTTAAAATTGCCACCTACCAGTCTGGAGGGACCTGCCTCTTCCTTGGTCTCTCCTTGCCCTCTGTGTATGAGACCAGTCTCAAATTTCACCCAGGAAACTCTCGAGGTTGCAACCTAACACAACTTATATTCCCAAATCTGGGCAGTGCTATAATGTACTTTTAATCATTTTCTTCACCTGGGGGCATGGTTCTATGCCACTCTGAATTCCTGAAGCAATCCTGGCAGTTTCTAAAAATCCATGTAGACTTTTCTTTCCAATTATCTTCCCCTATCGCTAACCGGGAAGCAAGCTTCATTACTGAAATTCCAGGGGATCCACATACTTCTAGATGGAGATCACAGGAGAAACCAATACCAGTGTGATGAACATTGGAAAAAGTTTATGTGATTCAAAGTAAAAAAAAAAAAAAAAAATTCTTACAAAGGAATCAAAATTTACTCTCAAACCAGAGTCACGAGAAGCAGATTTTAAATCTAAGATCTGAAGTAAAAAAAAAAAAAAAAAAAAAAAAGGTCAAACAAAAGTGAGTAAAAGCAAGTAAGAGTGATTGCATAAACACCTTGGACTATTATTTAGATCTTACTTTTGCCCTTCATAAAGAAGATTTAGCTCTGTCAGTTTTTAAAGCTTAAAAACTGCAAAGGGTCATTTAGCTTTGACAAATATAGTGAATATGGGGACATCAGCTTGCCTGCAGGACATCATGTTTTTCCTCACTCCTGCGGTGATACCACAACCCTGAATATTAGATGGTGCCTCAGTTTTCCAACTTGTCCATAGATTCATGAATGGCACAGATGCCCTTCTCTGTAGCTTTACACTCTACATTAGGATTCTGACAAATACTATCTCAAAGTTGCACAGCAGAAGCCTATCGGCAACATTTGATTTTTAGATTCATATTAATTTGCCCAGCCAGTTCTAAAAATGGATTTAGTTCCAACATCCACCTATCTGAAATCTATATAAATTTAAATCAACAGGCCACAGATATCTTGAAAAATGTCTGAGATATTGTAATACTTGCCCACTTCCCACAAAACAAAACTGGCTGAGGCTGTGTTCTAGCTGACCCCTTCATAAAGGGTATGCGTGCAAACTCCATGGCATCACTGTCCTTCTCACTCCCTTTGCAACAACTTGTCTGCATCACTCATTTGCTCTAGCTGCCTGATCGCTATAAGAATTTGATTTATTGATTCCTCTTTCAGGAGCACACCTTGCCTCTGGCTTTCATGCACACAGACTACCTGGAATCATGCCGCCGCCACTCCCTGACTTTGAGTACTCTTAACGTCTGCACATGTCTGCTGCCCCATCCCACCTAGTGGACTGGGAACCACTTTGATAAACCATGATCTGCAACATGCCCGGTTCACTGCACCAACTAAGCTTCCTGACACCCTTCAAAATGGTCATTGTGTCTCATCCATGCCATCAACTCCTCTGAATGCTTTTCTTGTCCTTGATCGCCTCGGTTTATTTTCACCCTGACTAGCTGGTATAAAGTCTCACTATGAGGGTCATCCTCCAGTCTCTTCTTAACCACATAATCAGAAGATTAATCTGCTGTCTACTTTTAAGAACAAAAAAGTGTACCGATACTCAGACAAAATTATGCAGGTGAGCCAGAAATTGCAATTACTACTTCATTGATCCCACATTTTATTAAATTCTTTGACTGGCAGACAGGAAACACTTTCTTTTGTTCAGTTTACTTCAATCGCTCAGTTGTGTTCAATTCTCTGAAATGCCAGGCCTCCCTGTCCATCACCAACTCCCAGAGTTTACTCAAACTCATGTCCATTAAGTCGATGATGCCATCCAACCATCTCATCCTCTGTCGTCCCCTTCTCCTCCTGGTCAAACTCATGTCCATTAAGTCGATGATGCCATCCAACCATCTCATCCTCTGTCGTCCCCTTCTCCTCCTGCCTTCAATCTTTCCCAGCATCAGGGTCTTTTCAAATGAGTCAGCTCTTTACATCAGGTGGCCAAAGTATTGGAGTTTCAGCTTCAACATCAGTCCTTCCAATGAACACCCAGGACTGATCTCCTTTAGGATGGACTGGTTGGATCTCCTTGCAGCCCAAGGGACTCTCAAGAGTCCTCTCTAACACCACGGTTCAAAAGCATCAATTCTTCGGTGCTCAACTTTCTTTATAATCCAACTCTCACATCCATTCATGGCTACTGGAAAAACCATAGCTTTGATTAGAGGGACCTTTGGTGGCAAAGGTTCTGTTCAAGTCCCCCAATTATATTCCTTTGAAATTTGTTCTTTTGTTCAAGTCCCCCAATTATATCCCTTTGAAAATCTGGACAATCAAACAGAGAGGCAGATATTCAAATGCAGAGAAATCATTCATTTGCCAAAGTTATTAGGATATCTGTTCTTCCCTGTTAAAATTAAACTACAATGTTCAACAATATTAACTCTCTAATATAAACAAATATTTATTTAAGTCAAGTTCATGAGTGATAGCTTATCCAACCCTCAAAATCCCCACATTAATCCTTTCTGACATCTTTCCTAACACTTATTTTAGTAAACAACATTTTCCTCGAGCTTTCCACTTAATGAAGGGAAACATATATCTCACATAGTATGTCCTCAGTAAATTCTTGTCCAGAAAATTAATGACTATCCACAGGATTACCATGTAATCATGCTATATTCAATATCAAGGAAGCTGAATAAATAGCCACAGAAGGATCCTGTGTCTTTTTTTTTTTCATATCTGACACATCCATTCTGCAGTTCTTGAAAATGCTCGCCATAAATAACTCAGATGCATCTCTCGTCCACCACTGCAAAGTTCCTGGGCAAATACAGTTGTGAATTGACTTAACGTGTGTGTAGTTGATGAATGGGCTTCCCAGATGGTGCTAGTGGTAAAGAATACGCCTGCCAATGCAAGAGACAGAAGAGATGTGGGTTCAATCTCTGGGTTGGGAAAATCCCCTAGAGTAGGTAATAGAAACCCACTCCAGTATTCTTGCCTGGAAAATTCCATGGACAGAGGAGCCTGGCACGCTACAGTCCATGGGGCCACAAAGACTTGGAAACGACTGAGCACTAACTTTCCTTATGTGTAGCTGAGGTGCCAGGTTGGAGATGGATTATCATTCATGAAGATCGAACATATACCCTAAATCAATAATTATTACATACTTCTTCTATAGGATGAATATATATTCTGCTCAGTAACTAAAAGTGGAAGTAAAAATGACCTCTTTATCACTCACTATTCACCTAATCAAATAACGTACACTCCCTGTAATACCAGTTTAGTCTCTGTGGGTTTAGTGATCTCAGATCTTATAGGGGAAATATTTTCACCTGCTAACACTGGAGAAGGCCTGTTAAACTTTAAGATATGGCCATCACTTGATTATTCCAGGCTCTTCATGCCAAAAGACTAGTATGCAAGGAAAGGTCCCATCATACTGCTAGGAGTAATGGGCCCCAATTATGAAGATGTTGACTTTCTCCAACATCTTGACAAATGAAAGACTATATCAGTTGGCACTCCAACAGTAGAGGCATTCTCATAATCAGTTGTAACTATAAATGGCCAAAGTCTGAAATAAGCATTGATTGAATTGAAAGTCTCTCAGTTGTGTCCGACTCTTTGTGACCCTGTAGACTATACAGCCCATGGAATTCTCCAGGCCAGAATACTGGAGTGGGTAGCCTTTCCCTTCTCCAGGCAAATCTTCCCAACCCAGGAATCAAACCCAGGTTTCCTGCATTGTAGGCATATTCTTTACCAGCTGAACCACAAGGGAAGCCCAAGAATACTGGATTGGGTAGCCCATCCCTTCTCCAGTGGATCTTCCTGACCCACGAATCGAACCAGGGTCTCCTGCATTGCAGGCAGATTCTTTAACAACTGAGCAATAAGGGAAGCATGATAGCCAAGAATTCAACCTCCTCAAGGTTCAAGGTCTGGGTTGCCCCACCAAGCCAGTCACCTAGAAAAACAGAGAGGCTCACTAAGCTGGTAGAATATGTGGCAGAGGAAATAAAGGATGGGTACCAGTTACAATCCCAAGGTCAACATCAGCATCAGGACCTGTGGTTTGTCCTTCTACCCTGTACTCTTATAGTTTCCTGTGATAGAACACCAATCAGAATTCTGGAGATGCTAATTTACATATGAGGTAAATTTACTGCACATTTACTTTTGGGGGACACAGGGATTGAGGGCTGATATCATTGCAGTAATATCTGAGTTTTATTTAACACTGTGTGGAAAAATAAAGGAGCAGCATAATAATACTCTTACAAGTCTCCAGGTTTCTTGGTGTCCTGAAATTCCAAACTGAACTTTTACTGAGGAAGAACTAAATACTGGGTCTTGCCTACCCTAAAAAAAAGGACATGACTCACGAATCTTGGCATTTGTTACATGAGCTCTTCCTCAATTTCTTCATCAATAAAATAATAAATTGGATTTAGAAAATCTCCAAGAATCTTACCAGTGCTATATTTTTATAATTCTAATAAAATCACCAAAATTGGAAGTTGCTTTAAGATGTGAAGAAGAAAATAGATTACATATGTCTCTATATGCCTTGTCAAACTAGTTTCTACATTAGTTGCTATTTATTAAGTTTATGACAGTGAATAATCCCAAAGAGTCACTGAATCTCTCATGTTTGCTTCTAAACCATCCAACAAGATTATTTTACTACTAAAACTGTTTTGCCCTCTAAGTATTACAGGTAGATTATTTTCTATACACTTACCACCTTCCCCTAAGCCCTGTCATTTGTAAATCAGTCACTGTCTAATTTTTTTCAAATTAAAGTTGGAAACAATCAACCCTATATTATTATAAGTGAAAGATGTCAACACGTTTTATTTCCTGTGGATTACTAACATCTGTGACACAAAGTGTGATGATTTTTGCCATCAAAGTGACAGCTAGTTGGCAGTGAATGACATTACTGTCATGTCATTTAGACAAGATATGCTCCATTTTGTCAAACTGGAAGAAGAGAATGGTGACCCCTTGATGCCCATCATATGGGTATCATTTTCTGTTCAAACTGCCATTTATTTCAGATCTTCTCTCCCAAAGTCAGGAGCATGGAAAAAGTTATAGTTGAGCACCATCCCCTACATGCATGCATGCCACGTCACTTCAGTCATGTCTGACTCTGCAGCTCCGTGGACTATAGCCTTCTAGGCTCCTCTGTCCATGGAATTTCCCAGGCAAGAATACTGGAGTGGGTTACCATACCCTCCTCCGGGGAATCTTGCCAACCCAGGAATCAAACCTGTGTCTTCTGCAGCTCCCCCACTGCAGGCAGATTCTTGACCGCTGAGCCACCAGGGAAGCCCATCCCCCACATCAGTTCAGTTCAGTTCAGTCGCTCAGTCGTGTCCCTCTGTTTGCGACCTCATGAATTGCAGCACGCCAGGCCTTCCTGTCCATCACCAACTTCCGGAGTTCAATCAGACTCACGTCCATCGAGTCGGTGATGCCATCCAGCCATCTCATCCACTGTCTTCCCCTTCTCCTTCTGCCCCCCAAATCTTTCCCAGTTAGTTCTTGTCTAAATCAATGAAACTATGGGAAAGATTGAAGACAGGAGGAGAAGGGGATGGCAGAGGATGAGATGATTGGATGGCATCACCAACTTGATGGACATGAGTTTGAGCAGACTCTGGAAGTTGGTGATTGACAGGGAAGCCTGGCATGCTGCAGTCCACGGGGTCTCAAAGAACCAGACATGCCTGAGCTACTGAACTGAATTCAACCATTTCTTTATTGTAAATCAATTCTTCCTTCCTTCTTTCCCTCCCTAGCCAGTATATATTCTAATGTAATTAACTCTTTATGAATATCCTCTGTTTCTTTTCCTTCTTCCTCTTTTATAAATTAAAGGAGCTAACTTCCCTCATCTAAGACTTCTCACCATGTCAAATGTCATGATTCTCTTGATTATACTTAGATAGTACATTTTTAAGGCTTTTTTCCAACGATATGATCACGGATGCATTTTTTAAGCTATATGAGCTTGATTTCCTTGTACTCACAAACTGGCAATCTTGTTATTCTTTAGTATTCCTATGAAAATTAAAGAAACTAAATGAAAAAGAAATGGTATGGAAATAGATATGTTAGTTCCCATTTTGAGTATAAAAAGTGTTTATTAAATACTTTAGATTTCTATGTTTGTGTGACCATGTTTCTGGACTTTGTTTTGCTTTCCTTTTGCTTTGGCTTTTCACTCTTTGCTTTTGCCTTGAAATTCTAAATCTTGAGTCATATTGCAGGCTTTGATGGTTAGCGATGCATGTCAACTTGACTAGGCTACAGTGCCACATCGTTTGGTCAAGCATCAGTCTAAATGTTGCTATGATTTTCTTTGAAGGTGCCTAACATCTAAATCAATAGACTGTAATTAAAGAGGATTTGCCTACAGAAAGTGGGTGGGCCTCTTGCAAATAGCTGAAGATCTTAAAAACAAAAACTGAGACTTCTTAAAGAAGAATTTCTGGCTCAGTGGGGTTGAAACATAGAGAACATACTTGAGTTTTCAAGGCTGGCCTGCCCTGAGAATTTGCTATTTATTGGCCCCACAATTACACAAGTCAGGGTTGTTTTTGTTTTAACTGAAGGATAATTGCTTTACAATGTTGTGTTAATTGTTGATTTCTTCCATACAACATCATGAATCAGTCATAACTATATATATCTCCCCTCCCTCTTGAGCATCCCTCCCATCTCCCCCTCATTCTCCTCTCCCCCCAGGCCATCACAGAGTTCCAGATTGGACCCCCTGTGTTATGTAGCAGCCAAGTGGTACTAGTGGTAAAGAATCTGCCTGCCAATGTAGGAGACACAAGAGATGCAGCTTCAATCCCTGGGTTGGGAAGATATCTTGGAGTAAGAAATGGCAACCCACTCCAGTATTCTTGCCTGGATAATTTCATGGACAGAGGAGCCTGGCAGGCTACAGTCCATGGGGCTGCAAAGAGTCGGATATGATTGAGTGACAGCACTCCCACAGGTATCACTTTACACATGGTAGGGTACATATGTCAACACTATTTGCTCAACTCGACCCACTCTCTCAGTCCTCCCCTGGGTCCACAAGTCTGTTCTCCATGTCTCTGTCTCCATTCCTTCCTTGCAAATAGGTTCAGTACCATTTTTCTAGATTCCATATATATGCTTTAATATAAAGAGTCAGTGTCTTAAAATCAATTTCTTTCTTGTTTTTCTCTTTCTGTCTTTATCTCTATCTATGTATTTTATGTTCTCTGGAGAAACTAGACTAATTCTCAAAGGCAAAAGGTATAACAGGACCTGAGCTTGATTTCTTTCAGGACTGGAAGGCCATGAGAGTTTGTCTTATCTGGTTACTAGTCCTAGTATAAAAAGCATAACATATTCCAAGGTTGTTCTAACGGTGGAGCAGAGGTTTCTGATATTCTCAGATCGGCAGTGAGACAGCATATGGTAAATGAACTGAGCTATCAAAGTGTTAGAAACATAGCAGTAAGGAAAAGGAAGAATGGCTTAACAAAGAAGTGAGTACTAAAATGCATAATTCAGCTAAACAAGAAAAGAGATTGATGATTACAAAATACTACAGGAAAGATGTCTAGAATGATTGGCAAAAATATCCCTGTAAAGGTGAGACTTGATAGGACCATATTTGTATATTTCATCAGATTTTCGATCA
Source organism: Ovis aries (assembly GCF_016772045.2). Taxonomy (NCBI): domain Eukaryota; kingdom Metazoa; phylum Chordata; class Mammalia; order Artiodactyla; family Bovidae; genus Ovis; species Ovis aries. The sequence continues at coordinate 108,197,740 of NC_056059.1, forward strand.
GGTTTTGTTTAAGGCAGCACCAAAATTTCCAAAAGTCTAATTAGTTTGAAAATTAATGACATTGCCATAATTATATGTTGCAATTCATTGTATTAGCTAGTTTATTGCTATCCTATAATAGTTCATTAAAAATTGCATTATAATCCTTGATCTGTTAATATCAGGGTCAGGTTTATATGTACATTTTATCTAAGAAAAACTCCAATTCTGTTGCAACCAAGAAAAGAAAAAAAAATAATTAAAGTCTCAGAAGGTTTCAAATAACTTTTAGATGGATAATATTATACCATTTTAAGTAATAAAGCAAATGATTTGGGGTTATGAATTTGGGTATCTGCAAAGATAATTAATAGCATATGCAAAAAATGAAGGCAGTTTTCTCAGAGGAAAAGCTGCTCAGTATTTAAAATGAAGAAACCCTCACAACTGTCCTTGAATTAAGATATCTTTCTACTGAGCCATGGATACAGTCAAGCTTAGAAATAAGAAATGTCATTTGTAGGAAATAGCAAAACAAAGTGTTAAAATATTAAATATGCATAAATATTGCAGAATCTCACTTTAAATGTATTTACATGTTATTGTATTATAGCTGAACATTTATACTGAAATCTTTTTTCTCGAACTTCATTAACAAAAATTGCTGCTCTGCTTTGAGGATACAATGTGATTATAGATGTGAAGTCATTATGTAAGTTATAAAGTTTGGATGATGGCAGTGAAATAAAAGAGGGAAAAGCAAATATTGAAAGGTAAATGGATCCCAATAAACATTTTAAAGAATACATTAACAGTAAATTTACAGGATAAACATGCCAAAATGAACTTGAATACATCAAGTGTGGGAGAGAGTATATAGGGAATATGTTACTCATATTCACTGCTGATGAGTCTGAATCCATACAAATAACAGCAAGGCTTTTATTTTAACCCACTAATGCTATCTCTTAGTGTCTACTTACGGATATAGTAACATCTCTGCAGGAGTCATATGCAAAGGTATTTGTTTAGGTTTCATGGTGAGTATGCAAAAACTGGAAAAAAATAGCTAAATAAACTGTTTCTATCAAGAGTATATATGTTTGGTTTAAAATAGCACTTTAAATGACAAGGTAGGTCTTCATACAGACATCCATAAATCTCTAAAAATGATTTCTAGGAAAAACCAAAAGTGATGAATATGTCCAGTTATAAAACATACAATATACATACATATGTGTGTATAGTTTAGTTCAGTTTAGTTTAGTTTAGTTTAGTTTAGTTTAGTTTACCAGTTTAGTTCAGTTGCTTAGTCATGTCTGACTCTTTGCGACCCCTGAAATCACAGCATGTCAGGCCTCCCGGTCCATCACCAACTCCCAGAGTTTACCCAAATTCACGTGCATTGAGTCGGTGATGCCATCCAGCCATCTCATCCTCCGTCATACACTTCTCCTCCTGCCCTCAATCCCTCCCAGCATCAGGGTCTTTTCCAATGAGTCAACTTGTTGCATGAGGTGGCCAAAGTATTGGAGTTTCAGCTTAAGCATCAGTCCTGCCAATGAACACCCAGGGCTGATCTCCTTTAGGATGGACTGGTGGGATATACTTGCAGTCTAAGGGATTCTCAAGAGTCTTCTCCAATACGACAGTTCAAAAGCATCAATTCTTCGCTGCTCAGATTTCTTCACAGTCCAACTCTCACATCCATACATGATCACTGGAAAAATCATAGCCTTGACTAGACAGATCTTTGTTGGAAAGTAATGTCTCTGCTTTTTAATGTGCTTTCTAGGTTAGTCATAACTTTTCTTCCAAGGAGTAAGTGTCTTTTAATTTCATGGCTGCAATCACCATCTACAGTGATTTTGGAGTCCAAAAAAATAAAGTCTGACACTGTTTCCACTGTTTCCCCATCTATTTCCCATGAAGTGATGGGACCAGATGCCATGATCTTCATTTTCTGAATGTTGAGCTTTAAACCAACTTTTTCACTCTCCTCTTTCACTTTCATCAGGAGACTTTTTAGTTCCTCTTCACTTTCTGCCATCAGGCGGCTGTCATCTGCATATCTGAGGTTATTGATATATCTCCCAGCAATATTGATTCCAGTGTGTGCTTCTTCCAGCCCAGCATTTCTCATGATGTACTCTGCGTATAATTTAAATAAGCAGGGTGACAATATACAGTCTTGATGTACTTTTTCCTATTTGGAACCAGTCTGTTGTTCCATGTCCAGTTCTAACTGTTGCTTCCTGATCTGCATATAGGTTTCTCAAGAGGCAGGTCAGGTCATCTGGTATTCCCACCGCTTTCATAATTATCTACAGTTTATTGTGATCCACACAGTCAAAGGCTTTGGCATAGTCAATAAAGCAGAAATAGATGTTTTTTTTCTGGAACTCTCTTGCTTTTTCCATGATCTAGTGGATGTTGGCAATTTGATCTCTGGTTCCTCTGCCTTTTCTAAAACCAGCTTGAACATCAGGGATTTCACAGTTCACGTATTGGTGAAGCCTGGCTTGAAGAATTTTGAGCATTACTTTACTAGCACGTGAGATGAGTGCAATTGTGTGGTACTTTGAGCATTCTTTGGCATTGCCTTTCTTTGGAATTGGAATGAAAACTGATCTTTTCCAGTCCTGTGGCCACTGCTGAGTTTTCCAAATTTGCTGACATATTGAGTGCAGCACTTTCACAGCATCATCTTTCAGGATTTGAAACAGCTCAACTGGAACTCCATCACCTCCATGAACTTTGTTCATAGTGATGCTTTCTAAGGCCCACTTGACTTCACATTCCAGGATGTCTGGCTCTAGGCTAGTAATCACACCATCGTGATTATCTGGGTCGTGAAGATCTTTTCTGTACAGTTCTGTGTATTCTTGCCACCTCTTGATATCTTCTGCTTCTGTTAGGTCCATCCTATTTCTGTCCTTTATCGAGCCCATCTTTGCATGAAATGTTCCCTTGGTATCTCTAATTTTCTGGAAGAGATCTCTAGTCTTTCCCATTCTGTTGTTTTCCTCTATTTCTTTGCATTGTTCACTGAGGAAGGCTTTCTTATCTTTCCTCGCTATTCTTTGGAACTCTGCATTTAGATGCTTATATCTTTCCTTTTCTCCTTTGCTTTTCACTTCTTTTCTTTTCACAGCTATTTGTAAGGCCTCCCCAGACAGCCATTTTGCTTTTTTGCATTTCTTTTCCATGGAGATGATCTTGATCCCTGTCTCCTGTACAATGTCATGAACCTCTGTCCATAGTTCATCAGGCATTCTATCTATCAGATCTAGTCCCTTAAATCTATTTCTCACTCCCACTGTATAATCATAAGGGATTTGATTTAGGTCATACCTGAATGGTCTAGTGGTTTTCCCTACTTTCTTCAATTTAGGTCTGAATTTGGCAATTAGGAGTTCATGATCTGAGCCACAGTCAGCTCCTGGTCTTGTTTTTGCATACATATGTATACATATAAAGTATAATAGCAATACTGTCTCGGTCAGTTCTGGGTGCTATAACAAGTTATCATAAACCAAATAGCTTAAATAACAAATACTTGTTTCTCACTATTCTGGAGGCTAGAAGTCCAAGATTAAGATTTGTATATGATTTTTCCTGGTTCATAGGCTTCTTATCATGTCCTCACCTAGCAAAACATACAAGAGAGCTCTCTGGAGTTTCTTTTAGACAGGCCATGCGGAGCCTACTCTCATGACCTAATCACCTCCTGATGCCATCACATTGGGGAGTTAAGATTTCAACATATGGATTTTGAGGGTAGGAGATACACAAGCATTTAGTCCACAATAAATACCTGTATTTCTGGCACACACTTGCACATGTGTGTGTGTTTGCAATAATGAAGTGCAGTGATTGCTGATAATGGTTATCTCTGACGTTAGGGATTGTATTAATATTTTGAACATACATCCAAGTCTGAGAAGCAAGACAGGGTCAAGGTGATTATGGCAGGTTGGGTTCTTTGGAAGTAAACACTAAAACAGAATTTGGGTTCCAAAGTTTGTAGAGATCCTCAACCAACCCATCAGGGTGTTCTGCAGTGTGGTTGACACCTCTGAATCATCCTGTCTTGGGCTGTATTCCTGGGGACATCCTCAGTCAGTGGACATGGGTGAACTTAAAAAAGTGTGTGACCTCAACTGAGCCAGATCTTAATAGAGCATTTAGCCTTAATGTTTGTAGTTTTTAAAGGTGAGTGCTTTCATATGGCATAAGCAGTAAGCAAATACAATAGCATTTTCAAAATCAACAGATGGAAAAAGATATGTATGTGTATGTGTATGGCCTAACAAAAATTATAAACCATTGTGATAGCAATAGCTATATCTGTAGACTGGAAAATTACACATGATTTTAATTTTTTCATTGTGCATTTTAGTGCTTATAAAACAGCATTCAACTAATGCAATAATATTATCAGAAAAACAATGTTTTCTAGATATTTTATCTGCTTGTGTGAAAAACATCTAGACAAAGTGAGCAGCAATCTAAGAAGACGTAGAAGTGGTACAGTGTGGAGGTCTGGATGAGCAGGAAACTTCTGACCACGTTCAATCTGGAGAGGCCTCCACAAGCAGGTGGCCAACACAAAGGCCAGGTGTGGCAGCCACCAAGCCTCATGATGGTACTTAGGGACAAAACTCAATACTGAAAGGGAAAGTAAGGGTCTAATTTGAGCCAGGGATGTCTCCATTTTATTATCATTGTGATAAAGTGAAGTAGACAGAGTTTAGTCCTAGGAGCAAGGAAGAAGTGCAAACAACCTCACTGCTCATCTAAACATAGGGACACTCAATAGGGCTTTTTTGCCCACTCATCCTTCACTCTGCACCCCCCAAAGGATAAATGTGTAAAGCTAAAAATCTGATAGACTTTAGCACAAGAAAATAAAGGAAAACATTTCTACATGGGAGAAAAGCAATATTTTTATATTGGGGGAGCACATCTGTATTGTCCTTATCTGTAAATGGCTCAGTCTGCTCTTCCCTTTTAACCTAAAAATTCAAAATTCTGGTAACGGAAATCTGTGCAGAATGCTGCTGAGCCAAGCAAAGATTTGTTGTTGTTGTTGTTGTTCAGTCTCTCAGTCACATCCGACTCTTTGTGACCCCACGGACTGCAGCATGCCAGACTTCCCCATCCTTCACCATCTCCTGGAGTTTGCACGAACTCATGTCCATTAATTCAAGGATGCCATCCAGTCATCTCATCTTTTGTCATCTCCTTCTCCTCCTGCTCTCAATCTTTCTCAGCATCAGGGTCTTTTCCAATGAGTCAGCTCTTTGCATCATGTGGCCAAAATATTGGAGCTTCAGTATCAGCATTAGTCCTTCCAATGAATATTCAGGATTGATTTCCTTTAAGATTGACTGGTTTGCTTTCTTTGCTATCCAAGGGACTCTCAAGAGTCTTCTCCATTACCACAGTTCAAAAACATCAGTTCCTTGGTGCTCAGCCTTCTTTATGGTCCAGCTCTCATATTCATACATAACACCTGGAAAAACCACAGCTTTGACTGTAGGGACTTTTGTTGGCAAAGTGGTATCTCTGCTTTTTAATACACTGTCTAGGTTTGTCATAGCTTTTCTTCAAAGGAGCAAGTGTCTTTTAATATCACAGATACAGTCACCATCCACAGTGGTTTTGGAGCACGAGAAAAGAAAATTTGTCACTGTTTCCGTTTTTTTCCCATCAGTTTGCTATGAGGTTATGAGAACAGATGCCCTGATCTTAGGTTTTTGAATGTTGAGTTTTAAAACTACCTGTATTCAATTCATAAATTGAAATATAGTATTTTAAGATGTGTTTTTGCAAAATTAACAGATTCCATGAAATCCCTTTCAAAACTAAGTCAGCCTCTTTTGAGAAAAATAGACAAGCTAAGTCTCAAATTTGCATGGGAATACAAAAGGCCAAGCATAGCCAAACAATCTCAAGAAAGAAGGAAAATGGTGGTGGACTTTTACTACCTGATTTTAATACTCACGATGAAATCCTAGTAACTCAAAACAATGTGGTATTACCTTCAGGATAGATAATAGATCAACAGAACAGCACAGGGAATTTTGATTGACCCACACATACATAGTCCACTCACTGATTCTGACAAGCTACCATTTCAATAGGAAAGAGGAAACTTACGATTAAGCAAATGCTTCTGGAACAAGAGCATATCTGCATTAAAAAAGAGAAAACCTCAAATTCTATGTAACATGATTCAGAAAAGAATAATTCAAAATGGATTATTACCTGACCTAAAACCATATGGGGATGACCCAGAAAGATGTTATGGGGAGGGAGGTGGGAGGGGGGTTCATGTTTGGGAATGCATGTAAGAATTAAAGATTTTAAAATTTAAAAAAATTAAAAAAAAGATGAAAAAAAAAAATCTTCTATAATAAAAAATTAGCCCAGGCAGAGGGACAAGCAGTGAGAATGTTTGCTACCATAGGAAAAAGCCTGAAAGGACCTGCACCAAAATAATAGCATCGCTTAGCCGGAATTGGGAGGTGGGAAAGGAGATTATTCAAACCTTCTCCATGTGTTTTCCTCACTTTTCAATAACAATGCTATATCACACCAAAAAAAAAAAAAAAGGAAAATATATTTGTTATATTGCAGTAGGCAAGGATTCGGGGACAAAAAAAAAAAAGTACTAAATGTAAAAGGAAAAGAAAAGAATGTTATCTTCAGATCAGTTCAGTTCAGTCGCTCAGTCATGTCCGACTCTTTGAGACCCCATGAATCACAGCACGCCAGGCCTCCCTGTCCATCACCATCTCCCGGAGTTCACTCAGACTCACGTCCATCGAGTCAGTTATGCCATCCAGCCATCTCATCCTCTGTCATCCCCTTCTCCTCCTGCCCCCAATCCCTCCCAGCATCAGAGTCCTTTCCAATGAGTCAACTCTTCGCATGAGGTGGCCAAAGTACTGGAGTTTCAGCTTTAGCATCATTCCTTCCAAAGAAATAAGCTTCATCAAAATTAAATTTGTTTTCTTTTTTTGAAGTTTTATAAATGATAGACAGATGAGACTTGGAAAATATTATCATTATGTATCTCCCTGTAAGTTATCAATAAAAATATAAATAATTATAATAAACAGTCTGACTCCATTTTTGATGTTTGACTGCTGAAAGTTTTAGACCCTCCCCCACTCTCTTCCTTGGCTGCAACCCCACTATAGGACATGCTGATGAGAAAGCCCAGATACTCCTCCTTTGGTACTTGCAGGTAGTTCATTGTGCAAGGGCATCATCAGTCCAGCCCCACCTTCTCACCACCATAAACCGCAAGCCAGTCTCCTTATCTTGCCCTCTCAAGCCATTTTGGATCCTGCTCTGTCCTATTTAGAGAACCTCTACTTTTCATATATCTTTTCAGACTTTCTGAATACATGTGTGGTATCACCAAACCAACTTTTCTGTCTAGCCCATCCTCAACTACAAAGTATAACTACTATAAACTGATGGGGGAAAAAATGCAAAGGATTTGAGACAGACACTTCTCAAAAGAGTAACAGATGTAAAGATTTTAAGTATCTTGAGTCATCAGGGAAATGTCCATTTAAAGCCCTTATAAAAGAACTCCACATACTCACCTGAATGGCTGAGATTTAAAAAGATCAATAAAGCAAATGATAATAAGGAGGTTAAAAAAAAAAAAAGAAAGAAAGAAAACTAGAATACTCACGAATTGCTGGTGAGAGTTAAAATTTTATAATCACTTTGGGAATCCATTTGGCAATTTCTTAGATCATTTTCCAAAGATCTATCTGATGCCCCAAAATATCATTGCCAAGTATTTACACAAAAGAATATAACACCTAAGATCAGAAAGTATATTTATACAAGAGTTTTGGTTTTTTTTTAACAGCTACCTTATTTATAACACTCTCAGATTTTTTAAAAAAAGGTTATAAACACATTTGTATATTCATACAATTAAATATTGTTAAATGGTAACCCACTCCAGTATTCTTGCCTGGAAAAGCCCATGGACAGAAAAACCTGGTAGGCCACAGTCCATGGGGTCGCAAAGAGTCAGACACAACTGAGCGACTTCACTTTCACTCTCACTTTCACTTTCAACCAATAGACAAGAACAACTCTTCACACATGCAAAAACATAGGATAATCTCAAAGAAAAACATTACATTAGGAAACTAAGTTAGATAAAAATAAGATTTTATGTTAAGTCCCTGTAAAAGGGTCACAATGGAAATACCTGCATTTCTTGAGCTTGACCATGCTCTGTACTTAGAGAAAGGCATATATTTTGATAAACAATCCCTAGAATGCTAGTGGGTCCTTATAGAGATGGAAGGCATGATTATAGTATACCAAGTGATGATACATTCAGAACTGCCCATCAAGAGTTTTGTCTTATCACACCCAACAAGTCAAAATGTTGTGTGGCTCAGCACCATCCTATAATATATATGTATGTAAAAAATAGTATAAGAACAGATCACAAGTATTACTGGAGGACACCGCAAGCTTCATTAACATGCTTTCATGTTCACTTGGTACACCTACTAACCAGGATAATTTACCAGAACCTTCTTTCTATACACAGCTGCATGGGGTGCTTCATGGGGACAAAAAGTGAAGACTCACTAGTACATGGGTTAATTCATTAAGTATGTGCCTAAAATGGACAGAATTCCATTACATCCATACCTAGACTTGGACTTAAAAAAGTGAAGAGAGGACACAGCAAGTATCCCAAGCAACTATAAGCTACAACTTCCAATATATATTTTGGATTCCTTGTGTCTAGGATCCAAAAGGTAAGAATAAGGGCCATGATCTGTGAATAGACATGTGCAGAAAGTCTGGGCTGAGATGAGTATTATAACCAAATACTTAGTCACCTCTAGGAATGACAGTTTGCATGACCCTACCAAATAGCCACTGAGACTAGCAAAGAGAAGAGCTTAGGGCAAGAGAAATGTATGGTAGTGGAAGAAACTGATGAATATCAGTTGCAGCCCAAAATCAATTAAATAACATGTAAAGGTCAGTACTGGGTCCCACTACCCTTCCAAGTTTGTCTCTTCTCAGAAAGCAAGACCAACAAAACATTGAAGGAGCTTTTCCCCAAATGTTTATGAAACCATGGTGGATACACATAGCACAAGAAATGACCTGCAACAGACTTGGTACAGCCTGTACCTGTACAGCTTGTACTGTTTGGATCACTCTTCAAAATTACAGTCTGCTCAGGGTAGGATGGCCCAGGCAATTTGATCAAGACAAGGACTTCCCTGGTGGCTCAGATGGTAAAAGCATCTGTCTACAATGCAGGAGACCCAGGTTCAATCCCTAGGTTGGAAAGATCTCCTGGAGAAGGAAATGGCAATCCACTCCAGTACTATTGCCTGGAAAATCCCATGAACAGAGGAGCTTGGTAGGCTACAGTCCATGGGGTCGCAAAGAGTCAGACACAACTTCACTTTCACTTTCACTTTCACTTTTTGGAGCAATAATCTACCCTTGTCTGCCCAACCCAGGATTCTTCTAACTGGCAATTTTGTCTGGAGCTCCCTACTGATCTGGTAGAATATCAGATCTGCATCTCAACTTGATGAGATGTAGGTCTGATAACCATTGCCTAATCTTCTTTCTATTTTAATAGATTTGGCGGGGTGGGGGGAGCTCTAAAATCACTGCAGATGGTGACTGCAGCCATGAAATTAAAACACTCTTGAGAGTCCCATGGACTGCAAGGAGATCCAACCAGTCTATCCTAAAGGAAATCAGTCCTGAATATTCATTGGAAGGATGGATGTTGAAGCTGAAACTCCAATACTTTGGCCACCTGATGTGAAGAGCTGACTCATTTGAAAAGACCCTGATGCTGGGAAAGATTGAAGGTGGGAGGAGAAGGGGATAGTAGAGATGGTTGGATGGTTGGATGGCATCACTAACTCAATGGACATGAGTTTGAGTAGACTCCGGGGTTGGTGACAGACAGGGAGGCCTGGCATGCTGCGGTCCATGGGGTTGCAATGAGTCAAAGATGACTGAGAGACTGAACTGAACTGAATCTCCAAAAACCTTTCTGTAATGCTAATTTATTCTCTCTGTCATAGAAATTTCAAGTGATACAGATATCTTTGTAGGTATAGATTCCTTAGGATGCAAAGAATGATCTATCTATCTATTTATCATCTATCTACTTATCATACTTATCATAAGCATATACTTACATGTCTATATGGCTACGTATATATTTTATTTACTGTCCTACTCTTGAGACTCAATCAGATATAAAAACTCTTCTCCTCAAAAGATTTAGTGCATGGGGATGAGGTGGAGGGGCATGAATTGAAAGACTGAGTGACATATATATACATATATATACACATATATATACACATATATGTATGTTTACACACTGTGTGTATGCACTATATACTATATGTATACACTATATACTATATGCATACACTATATACTCCTATATATGTATATATATACATATATGTATATATACTCAAATGTGTAAAATAGATAGTGGGACACTGTTGTATATACCACAGGGAGCTCAGCTTAGAGCTCTGTGGTGACTTTGATGAGTGGGGCAGAAGGAGAGAGGGAAGCAAGTCCAAGTAGGAGTGGACATATGTGTACATATAGCTGAATTAGGCTTTCCTGGTGGCTCAGACAGTAAAGAATCTGTCTGCAATGCAGGAGACCAGGGTTCAATCCCTGGGTCTGGAAAGTCCCCTGGAGAATGAAATAAATGGTAACCCACTCCAGTACTCTTACCTGGGAAGTCCCACGGACAGAAAAGTGTGGTGGGCTACAGTCCATATGGTCACAAAGAGCCGGATATAACTGAGCGACGACTAACACTGTCATAGCTGATTCACCTCGTTGTGCAGCAGAAACTAACATAATATTGTAAAGCAATATTCCCTATTTAAAAAACAAAAAAAGCTTAAGAGATCATTAAAGAAAAAGACTTAGTGGACAAATGAAAAACATGTAAAGTGAAAGACTGATAAAAAGTATTCACAATATATATATATTCTGAAAAGGAGCTCATACTCAGAACATAAAAAAGGTTTCTACAAACCAATACAAAAAATGCAAGCAAAACCTTTAAAAAATGGGAAAATTAAACTTCACAAAAGAAGACATATAAAAATTAACAAGCACATGAAAACAGGCTTAACATCACCAGTCTTCAGGAAATTACAATTTAAAACTGCAATAAGAAACCGCTGGGTATCCACTGGAATTAAAAAACCAAAAAACAGTAAATGTAGTGAGGATGCAGAGGAACTAGAATGGACATTGCTGATAGAAGTTAAATTGTCACAGGCATTTTAAAAAATGGTTTGGCAGTTTCTTATAACAACTGGTCTCTAATCGCTCATTTTTACCCCAAACTATTCATGCCCTTACCCAAAATAGTACAAACAAATATCTGAGATAAGACTTCAACAAGGAAGCTTTATGACCCAAACTGAAAACAGCGCAAATATATCAACACGATATATCAACAGATATGGAGAAGGCAATGGCACCTCACTCCAGTACTCTTGCCTGGACAATCCCATGGACAGAGGAGCCTGGTAGGCTGCAGTCCATGGGGTCGCTAAGAGTAGGACATGACTCAGCGACTTCACTTTCACTTTCCCTTTTCACTTTCATGCATTGGAGAAGGAAATGGCAACCCACTCCAGTGTTCTTGCCTGGGGAATCCCAGGGACAGGGGAGACTGGTGGGCTGCCGTCTATGGGGTCGCACAGAGTCGGACACGACTGAAGCGATTTAGCAGTAGCAGTAGCATATCAACAAGACAATACATAATAAATGTGTGTGTGCTCAGTCATGTCCGAATCTTTGTGATCCCAGGTACTATGGCCCAACAGGCTCCTCTGTCAAAGGGATTTTTTAGGTAAGAATACCAGATGGGTTGCCATTTCCTCCTCCAGGGATCTTCCAGACCCAGGAATCAAACTTACTTCTCCTACATCTCCTACGTGGGCAGGTGGATTCTTTACCACTGAGTCACCTGGGAAGCCCTAAAATATAATATACTCTTAAAATGATGTATTATTCTGCAATTATAGAATAAATTATTGATAAAAATAACACAACTAATGAACTGAAAAACATTATATTTAATTTTAGAAGCCAGGACAAAATAATATAAACTATAATTCATGACTACATTTTTATGGAATTTGAGAGTAAGCTAAACTTACCTGTGGAGAACGACATCAAGGAAATAATTGCTTTGCGGCAAAGGGTCACAAGAAAATGAATATGAGGGAAATTTTGGGGGTGATAAATATGACTTTGCCTTAATTGAGAAAGTTGTTACCTGGACATACATATTTGTCAGGATTCATCAAGCTGTATGCATATAATCTCTAAATTTCCTCATATGCAATTTGTACCTCAGATACTGCCTCCAAACTAAAGTAGAAGCTAGTGAATTGCATTCTGCTAAAGGCAATTACAGAAAAACTGTACAAAAAAATTTTCACGACCCAGATAATCACGATGGTGTGATCACTCATCTAGAGCCAGACATCCTAGAATGTGAAGTCAAGTGGGCCTTAGAAAGCATCACTATGAACAAAGCTAGTGGAGGTGATGGAATTCCAGTTGAGCTAGTTCAAATCCTGAAAGATGATGCTATGAAAGTGCTGCACTCAATATGCCAGCAAGGTTGGAAAACTCAGCAGTGGCCACAGGACTGGAAAAGGTCCGTTTTCACTCCAATTCCAAAGAAAGGCAATGCCAAAGAATGTTCAAACTACCGCACAATTGCACTCATCTCACATGCTAGTAAAGTAATGCTCAAAATTCTCCAAGCCAGGCTTCAGCAATACGTGAACCGTGAACTTCCAGAGGTTCAAGCTGGCTTTAGAAAAGGCAGAGGAACCAGAGATCAAATTGCCAACTTCTGCTGGATCATTCAAAAAGCAAGAGGGTTCCAGAAAAAAATGTCTGCTTTATTGACTATACCAAAGCCTTTGACTGTGTGGATCACAATAAACTGTGGAAAATTTTGAGAGAGATGGGAATACCAGACCACCTGACCTGCCTCTTGAGAAATCTGTATTCAGGTCAGGAAGCAACAGTTAGAACTGGACATGGAACAACAGACTGGTTCCACATAGGAAAAGGAGTACGTCAAGGCTGTATATTGTCACCCTGCTTATTTAACTTCTATGCAGAGTACATCATGAGAAACGCTGGGCTGGAAGAAGCACAAGCTGGAATCAAGATTGCTGGGAGAAATATCAATAACCTCAGATATGCAGATGACACCACACTTATGGCAGAAAGTGAAGAGGAACTAAAAAGCCTCTTGATGAAAGTTGAAGAAGAGACTGAAAAAGTTGGCTTAAAGCTTAACATTGAGAAAATGAAGATCATGGCATCTGGTCCCATCACTTCATGGGAAATAGATAGGGAAAGAGTGGAAACAGTGTCAGACTTTATTTTTTTGGGCTCCAAAATCACTGCAGATGGTGACTGCAGCCATGAAATTAAGACACTTACTTCTTGGAAGAATAGTTATGACCAACCTAGATAGCATATTGAAAAGCAGAGACATTACTTTGCCGACTAAGGTCCATCTAGTCAAGGCTATGGTTTTTCCAGTAGTCATGTATGGATGTGAGAGTTGGACTGTGAAGAAGGCTGAGTGCCGAAGAATTGATGCTTTTGAACTGTGGTGTTGGAGAAGACTCTTGAGAGTCCCTTGGACTGCAAGGAGATCCAACCAGTCCATTCTGAAGGTGATCAGCCCTGGGATTTCTTTGGAAGGAATGATGCTAAAGCTGAAACTCCAGTACTTTGGCCACCTCATGCGAACAGTTGACTCATTGGAAAAAACTCTGATGCTGGAACGGATTGGGAGCAGGAGGAGAAGGGGACAACAGAGAATTAGATGGCTGGATGGCATAACTGACTCGATGGACGCAAGTCTGAGTGAACTCCGGGAGATGGTGATGGACAGGCAGGCCTGGTGTGCTGCAATTCATGGGGTCGCAAAGAGTCGGACATGACTGAGGGACTGAACGGAACTGAACTGAAAGGCAATTACTTTAATAGAGGAAAGAACATAAAGAAAAAGAAGGAATAGTAATGACAAGATAAAGGAGGAAAAAAAAAATTGAAAATCAGGATTTTGATAGAAAGCCAAGGGAAATATAGAGTAAGAATGACAGTATTATGAATTTGAAAATGATATTAGAAAAGAGAAATGGAAAAACAAAGTTAAGATAGCACAAGATAAATGAACATTTCAACACAAAAGGTTCAGGAAAATGTTTATTTTATTTACTCTCCAGAGAGGACCATGAATGCTAAGAGAAAATTAATGTCCTGTAGATGACCATTTTATCCAATCTATCGATCACAGCTTGTATATTATTCTTTGCCCCTGGGACTTTTAAAAACCTTTTTGCCTTCTATTTCTTATATATTCTGACTCCTCAAGCACAAATACAAATCCTTTATTGTGTAATTTAAACCAGGGTCTATGAAAGATTCTCAATACAATTAGAAAAGTTTCCAGCCTTTAAATCTCACATAGGTCTTAAATATATTAAACAGAGGCAAACAATATCTTAAGTAGACCTGTGGAATAAAAAGGTGCTGGTGCTTACAGAAATATGCTCTTTAAAAAACAGAAAGGCAAGCAAACAAAAAACAACTCCCCCAAAAAATCTATGTTAGGCAAATTACATGTGATATTTCTAGAAGTATCTTGATAGGAAAACCCTACCTACCAAACACTCAAAGATGGGATTAACCTGCTTCTACTGGATCATAAGAGCAGATTATAAAACTCTCAAGGAATTTTAGGTCAATTTGATAGCTTGAAATTAGCCATGATGGGAGTATATCTACCTTAGGGATCAGTAGACATGATAAACTGTATTTTCAAGTTCATAGATCAATTAACCAGCACAACATCGCTTGCCCTTATTCCTTGTGACAATACAATTTTATTTAATTATTCCGTATCTTCTTCCTTAAATTATTTGCTCCATGAAAGCTGTAACCTTTGTTTTACTTTATTTTTTATTTTTCTTATTTGTGACTCCAGTGCCTAATAGTGAAATCAGAACTAGAATAGTGAAATCTCCATTTTAGTGAGATTGAAGTGGGTTACATAATTTAACAAAGTTTATAGAGCAAGTAAGAGATGGGGCCATGAGACAAGTTTATCTTACTCCACTTTACCCACTAACTGTACTGTCCCTCCAAACAGTTAACAAATAATTTAAGCAAAGAAACAAAAGAGTTAAGCACATCCTTTGATAAAGTCATGTGGAAGCAAATAATACACTATGTATGTAATTGCACATCAATCCAGCTGATATGATTTTATTTTTGTCACAAGAATATGGAATGATCATTTTCCATACCAACACATAAAGAATTCTTTAATATATTGTCAAATGATACTGAGATTTTATTTCTTAAATACCATAATGGGTAAAAAGTTGGACTCTGCCCAACTCAAACTCAAATTTCATCTTTGACAGCTTCATGGTTCAGTAGCAATCTAATCTTGAAAAAGGTATTCAACTTCTCTAATCTTCAGTTTTAAATCTCTGAAAACTAAATAAGAAAATTTCATGTAATATCTAATGTGGAATGGAGAAAGTAGAGTAAATAATTGGAGGAATAATAAAAATAGCAAACATTTTTAATGAATGCTTATTTGCTTAAAAGTGGTATGTCTCCATAATTTGAACTAAAATTAGCTTTTATGTCTTAAGTTAATGATAATGTGAAGCATCTATGTAGAATTAATTCCAAAGATTGTCTGCTGAAGCAGAAATTACTTTGGAGGAAACATTGTTTTAATTAGCATGACTAACATGATAAGAGAAAGGCATTTTCTAAGAAAATATTCTAAGAGGAACATTTAGTGATTATGAAAGGAAAAAGCAGAGAATAGGACTGTGCATACATGTATTTAGTATTTCAAGTGAAATCGGCCAGACACAACACACCTCAAAATCTAAGAGGGGTGTGGTTACAGTGGTTCATCAGGATGAAATATCCCTTGAGATCACCATTTTCCTATAATCAATAAGTAGCCTTCTGGTGATTTATGTGGCTCCCAGGATGTAACACAGTTGAGAAGACGAGATAATAGCTATCTCTAGAAAGCCACCATTTATTATAAAGTTTCTCTTTTTTTTTTCTTTTTTTATGTCTGTTTATTTATCAATCTCTTCTGAAACTGAGTCTTTCCTGACTGAGTATACAACGCCTATGTAGCAAATGTCTCGACCTGTAAAGCAGGAGAACATATTTTTGGAATGTGACATTCACTTTAGGAAATGGTCATTTGACTAGACCTTGCCCCTGAGACCAGCCAGACTTCTTCCTAGAAATTTCTGTGTAGCTTCTTTAAATGGACAAAGACTAAAAATGTGAAAGTTTTAGGCATGTATAAATGATAGCCACCCTTACCTCTTTTGGTTTCAGCATCAAAAGTATTTGGAAAACAGGGCAATGAAGGGTTAATATTCCAAATTTATGCTTGAAGAAACTGAAGCCCATAAAAATGCAACAAATCAGTCAAGGTATCACAGCCAATGGGAATCAAATTCTTGACCATAAGTCCTTTTCTCTCCTGAGTCAAATCTAAGCCCACAGCATATTTTGCCTCTACTGATATCAATAAGGAGTGAAAGAAAATAATGAATGTTTAATTCCTAATGATGTTTTCTGAAAAGAGTCTTAAAGGGATAAATGAATTAATGCCTGGTTTCCCAAAAGAGTGTGATATACCCAATAGGGAAAAAAGCCAAACATTCATTTTCCTTTCTTTCTTAACATATCATTTTTTTTTTCACTTTTAAATTGCATCGTATATTTGGAAAATACTTAACTATCATTAAATAGTTAATGATTATCTACTTGGTTATTTACAATTTCAAGTGTAGGCTTTGTTACAATTTGTCACTTAATTAACATGATTAATTTTGCCTAAAGTGAGCCTTCCTGGACTAGAGAAACAAATTAAAATGGGAATCTTTTTAAAGCTTACACCCTAAACAGAGTACATTAAAAGTAGTATTTTCAGACTAAATTAGATAATGCTGGGGCTCATTTCCTGACTTATTTTTTAATCACAGATGGTTGAATTCTCTAGAACATATAAAAGTATTTAAACAGAATCATATAAGCACATATATGAAACTAGAACTGGAACATATAAAACTAGAACTCCCCAACTATGAATTCATGTTTACTGCAAAATGCAGTTTTCTTTGACTTCCTTTATTTTGCAATAGTTTAAATAATTATAGTAACAAAAGCTATTAGAAAACAATTCATTTCTGTACCTCTACTAAATTTTCATATTTTTAGCAAAAATTAACTTGGTTAATGCTTTGAATAGGCTTTAAAAAGTGAATTTGACTCTAAGAACATCAAAAAAGAAACTATATAGACACTTGGTAAATGGCACATTGGACTTGAAAATATGTGAGTTATTTTCAAACATCTTTTGATATTGATTTCTAACATAATTCCACGGTGATAAGAGAATAGATTCCACGTGACTTCAATACCTTTAGATCATGAAATTTTTGCACCTTATTTTATGTCCCTGGGTATGTTCCAGTGTCTCCTAGTTTACAGTCTATGGGAACTTGAATAGGATTTGTATCCTACTGTTGTGTGAAAATTGTATAAACCTTAATTAAGTTGAATTGGTCCATAGTGCTTTCTAGGTCTACTATGCCCTTCTACTTTTCTGTATATTCTATTAATTTTTGAGAGATTGATTTTGAAACTCCAACTAAAATGATCTTCATTTATCTACTTAAAAAAATACTTGTAATATATAGTGGAACTACATGTAACTTTCTTCTGTATTTTCCAAGTCTCCAGTAAATGTGTTATACTTTCATAATTTAAAAAATACAAAAGAGAAAAGAAAACAAAAACAAATAAAGAAACAACACAGTCAATAAAATCATGACATGATTACAAAATCATGGCTGATCATGGCCTGATGAACTTTGACTTGACATCAGAGCAGCCAACATACCTTCACAGGTCTTCATGTAGTTGATTGCATATAAACAAAATTATCTTAAGATAATCACATAATTTTTGAAGAGATGGAGAGATATATTTGATAATTGTGGTATAGCATTTTTTTGCTTAGTTTGTTTTAATTAAACAAACATTCATATAGGTGTGTGTATATAGGTGCATGCATGCCTATAGAACTGGATTTTCCAGGCAAGAGTACTGGAGTGGGTGCCATTGCCTTCTCCAATAGAACTAGATACAGAATCATTAAACTCTAGAATTTTAGCAAATTTAAACTGCAAGTGATCTTATTGGTTTCCTTGTAAAATGAAGATTGAAATGAAAGCCCATCTCAGATCATTTTAGGATGTTTAAAGGTAACTGCAGTGATGTCATGCTTAGCACTGTGCCTAGCACAGCCATTCATTTGTGCATAATCCACTGTGTTAGTGTTTGGAGACACCAATGAGTGCATCCAAGCCCTATATTCAAAGAACAGGGGGTAGTGTCTATGACTTTTTCCCTGTACTATTCCTCCTTTTTTTTTCTCTTAAAAAAATCGTCAACTTGCATGCCTCGCTATGCTAATGTCTCCCAAATATACCCTCCGGCTCAGACATTGCTGAGCTCCAAAGCCTCACAGCTTATACTCATACCTTCCTCTACACACATTTCAATTCCACAAAGGCCCAGAATTATTCACTTTTAAACCTTTAAACAAACTCTTTCCTCCTGTCTTCTCCATCAGTCTTACCAGAGGTGTGGCATGGTTATGTATGAGTGGTCAAAAACTGTCCAGTTTTCAAGCAAGGCACTTCAAGTTTTCTAAACATCCTGGTAGATTTATGTTAAATAGAACATCAGTTCACCTCAAAATACTTCGTATTTGTCCCTTTGATATTATTGTTTTTGTTGCCATAATGGTGTCTTCCAGGTTTCTTACCAGGATTATTTACGTAACCCAGCTAGTGTATATTGCCAGGTTTTCCCACTGCAGTCTAGCAGACAAGATCCAAATATACTTGAGGATAAAAGGAATTTACCCATTTGTTTAACTGTGACATCTAGGTGGGATAATGTCCCAGAATGACTAGATCCAGAATTATGCTTCAGACTTCTGTCTCTGCAGGTTTCTTTCAGACAACTTGGGATCCAACCCCAGCAATTTTATTTTCTCCGAGTCCCAACTAATAGCTCCAGTAAAAAGAGAGGTTTTTCATGTTGGTGTAAGTGAAAGTGGTAGTTGCTCAGTCATGTCTGACTCTTTGCGATTCTATGGACTGTAGCCCACCAGACTCTTCTGTCCATGGAATTCTCCAGGCCAGAGTACTGAAGTGGGTAGCCATTCCCTTCTCCCAGGGATCTTCTCAACCCAGAGATTGACCCTGGTTCTCCTGTATTGCAGGAAGACTCTTTATTGTTTGAGCCATCAGGGAAGCCCCTCCATATTGAGAGCTACTAATATACAAGAAAGGTTCATGAATTGAGGGCCATCTGGTCAAGTGAGCTGGTGCAATATAAACATCTCAATATGAATCCATCATCCATCCCTCTGGACAAAGTAAAGGTAGGTGTGATGATCAATAGTTCCATTAAACAGGTTAATTGTGGAGCAAGGCTTTTCTTCATAGTAATGATGCTGAACCAACAAAAATAACATATTTACGATTCAAAATTAGGTTTCTCACAGATAACTCTAACATGCTAATCCAGTTGATAAGCCTTCAATCTCCCTATTGTACCCAACAGATTAAAGTGAAAACTCATTTGTGTGATTAAAAAATAAAATGACAAAATCTGATCTCATTTTTCCTTCACACCTTTTCAAGTCATTGCCTTTCTGCTCCTATACCTTAAATACTGCAGATAATGAGTCATTATCCTGGAAACACACACACACACACACACACACACACACACACAAATACACACACACCTTAATACACAGCACTTCTTCCCATGGTGGCTTTGCTCATTATATGTCTACTGATTTCTCTGTCTAGAAGGCTTGCCAGTTGTTGACATTTCTGTTACACTGAGGAACTCCTTATTATTTGTCAGTTCCAAGGAAGATGCTACCACTTTTGTATTATTTTAGAGAGATAAATTTATATTAATTCCCTCTCTAGCATCTGCAAATGTCTCGTACATGCCTTTATTAAAGTACTAGTACTGGGCTTTCCTGATGGCTCAGATGGTAAAGAATCTGCCTGCAATGCAGGAGACCTGGGCTCGATTCCTGGTATGGGAAGACCCCCTGGAGAAGGGAAAGGCTATCCACTCCAGTATTCTTGCCTGGAGAATTCCAGGGACAGAGGAGCCTGGCAGGCTACAGTCCATGGGTTGCAAAGAGTCAGACATGACTGAGATTATCACTCTCACTTTCACTGTTTGTAGAGTTACTATAAAGGATATATATGTGTGTGTGTGTGTAATAAAAATATAAAAACATCACAAAGAGTTGTACATGATTGAAGTGACTGAGCACCCGCAATATGTAAATATATCTCTACTATGTGTGACACTGAGCAAGTTGTTTACCTCCTAGAGCCTCTTTTTCCTTATCTATATGCATGAGTGTACTAATACCAACCTGACAGAGTGGCTTTTGGGACAATTAAAAGGAGCATATTCTTCTTTTAGTTTCCATTATCTTTGCCTTGAGTTTTTCTCTGACGTCACAAGGCATTTTTTCTCCAGTCTCCTTTGCTGACTTCTTTGTGTGATTCAATTTCTAAATGCTTCAAAGCCCTCAGAGCTTGGCTCTAATTTTTTTTTTAATCTTATTTTCTCATACTTCTTCACTGTAAGAGTTTACTGATCTCGTATATTTAAAGGCTACTATATAATGTTAGTCTCATTTCTGTCACTACCATGAAATTTCCGCTAATCTCCAGATTTGTGTATCTAAGAGGATTTTAGGTCACATATTGGTAACATACGTCAAAGTTACCAATTCCAAAACAAATCTCTCGTTGCCTCTACTACTCAGCTCACTTTTCCACCATCAACCGCAGCAACTCCTTCCATGCAGTTGGTCAAGTCAAAACATAGTATTCATTCTTGATGGTTTTTTTCTCTTTACCATTAGTGAGCTCTATAGGTTAAATATCCATATGGATCTCATATCAACATGTTTTCACTGAATATCACCAATAAATCCAAGCTCTCATTGTTTTCTAGGAGGAATTCTAAAACCAAATTCTAACTCTTTTTCGTGGTTCTCCCTGAATTGTTCCCCATACATAACTGTTAATTGCATTTATATAATCTAAACTGTTCCATCATTCTCTTATTTAAAACCTCCTAATAGATGTCCATTACGTTTTGAACGGCATCTACATGCTTGCCATAAATGAGCAGCTGTCACTTTTCCTACCTCTCTGTGTAGCTAAACACTCAAGCTAAATTCCTTATGTGTTAAAAGACAGTTTGAAAAACAATTTGCCTAGATTTGAATCCCAGCTCTGCCATATATTGATGTCTGTAACTTATTTAACACATTTCTGACTCAGCACCCTCAAATGTAAAATGGCAATAAATATAAGAGCATCTTCTACAAATGATATTTTTTATGATTAAATGGGTGAATGTGTACTAAATATTCAGATCAGTCCCTCTGGCACATGATAAGCACCATGAAAATGTGCGCTATTATTATTTATCACTCAACTGACTCATCTTTCACACAAGAATGTGAACTCCATGAAGCTGGGGATATTTTCTTGTTTGGTGCCGTTTTTCCCAATATCTGAACCCAAATCTATCATACAGAACAGTTTCAATAACTCTTTATTGGATATATAAATAAATGGTCAATGCATGCAGTATTCATGTAATGTGGCCTTTATCCATATTTTTATCAATTTTTAAAATTTTCATTTGTTCTTACCAATGTGATCTTATTACAGCCAAGACAGAGAAAGTGGGCTACCTTAAAGCACATGTATATTATAATCCAGGATCTGTGATACACACTTTATGTGGTTGGTTTATCCTACTTAATTCTCACAATAGCCATGTGAGACAGATAAATGTCCATTTTCACAAAGAAATTTATATTGAATAAATGTATAAGACCTTTCTAAAGTCATAGAATTAGTATAGCTAAGGCTTTAGAACTTCAAACTTATCATTCCCTTTCCTCATCAAGGTAGAATGTCAGCTTATTCCTCTTTCTAAAGTACAGCACACACTATTGGCTGCACTCATAATAAATTCTTGTGGAGTGAAATCCATGTAGACGACCGTGAACAAAGAGATGGTTTTGAAAAAACATTCCAAAATTAAAATAGTAATGGTGGTTTTCTATGTGAGATAAAATAATTTCATGAGATTGGTATTATTTTGATCTATACAGATGATAAAACTTCTACTAGACATTCAGAGATAAATACCAGATATATTTTCACACTATAAAGCTAACATAAGCTTATATCAAAATTGTTCTAATACTGCAATGCCTTACTTCTATCTTCATGGTCCAATTACAAAAATTATTATTGCAAAGTGAAGACAATTCCATTTTAACTGATCAGGGTGTTTGTGGGCTTCTTTTATAATATCAAAATGCCTGAATCTTAGTTATTGGAATTCATTCTCCCTGGACAAATGCATTCAATTGCCCAATGTGATTAGAGCACTGTCAAATGTACTTCAATTCTGATATGCTTTTCCTCTGATTATACTTATCTTTGCAGATCTTCTATTACAAAGCTTTAAGTACCAGAGATTTCTTTTTATTTACCATAAAGAATTTGAAAAAAAGAATGAGACTGACATGTATCCCATGAATTATACCTTTTTTTTTTGAATTTTCAATTTTTTGGGGAAAATCTTTTAGTGTTCATTCTCTGTAGTGTTTTTTAATCTAAGAAATCAAAATACCCATTTAATAGGCAATTTAACAAATAGTGGAATAACTACCACTTAAATGGGAAAATATCTTGATTGTCTTCCAGAAATTTCAGGCAATATGATGACTATTTTAATGCATGTACTGTAATTGCAACTATATATGGCATAATTGCACTGTTACGATAAAAGAATTGTTAATGTTTCCGTTGATGGGAATTTTCATGCATAGTTGAAAAAAGACAATTTATATCTGAGACTTCAAGATGAAAAGTAAAGCTTATTTAAACATCAAAATTGAGCAATGAGGAGGTAGACGGGCATGAGTTTAGGAACAAATGGATTTCTTAATTTAGTGCTAAAACAGAAAGACTCCCTCCCAGCTCTGATTTAGAATATCTTTCAGTTTTTTCTCAGATTGTCCCTGGGTTCTCAGTTTCTGCATGTGGAAACAATTGCTAACACAGTGGGGTGTTTGTGAGGATTTAATAAGGACCGTTCTCCATCTTAAATGCATTCTTTGATTATTTTCCTCCCCTTTCCAATCTGTTTCCCATGTTACAACTACAAATGTTTTTTGGGTTTTTTTCCCCATCTCTTTAAAATGATAGTAAAGCATATATAACTTAAAATTTGCCATTGTAATCATTTTTAAGTGTAACATTCTGTGTTAATTTTTTGCATTCATGATACTAGAAAACAATCACTACTATGTGTTTTCAAAATTTCTTAAAAATATATATCAGGACATTTCATGCTGTGCTTGATGCCTTTCAGTATATGTCAGGAGTAGTGAAGCCATTGGCTGGGGTCCCCCCAGGACAGAGCAAGACAGTGCTAGGTTTTGAGAAAGTCAATTCTTAAGCAGGATGATAAGAAATCCAGGGTCCCTGAGGAGGAGAAAGAGGTCTGGGGCTCTCAAGGAGGGGATAGGGGTCTGGAATTCTCAAGGAGGAGGAAAGAACAAATACTTTTTTTCTGTAAACCTTGAAAAGAAGTGAGTGAAAGTGAAGTCGCTCAGTCGTGTCCAACTCTTTGCGACCCCATGGGCTGTAGCCTACCAGGCTCCTCTGTCCATGGGATTTTCCAGGCAATAGTCCTGGTGTGGATTGCCATTTCCTTCTCCAGCGGATCTTCCCAATCCAGGGATCGAACCCGGGTCTCCCACATTGTGGACAGATGCTTTACTGTCTGAGCCAGCCTTAGTGAGGATCATATAACAAGGATTTATCCTGCTTGAGGACATGTTTCTCCTTCTTGAAAACCTTCTGACTAATCCTCTTATCTTACAATGTATTTTATGAAGGAGAGTCTGGTAAGACCTTTCTATGGTTAGTTCTAATCCTGTCATCTTAAAATGTAAATTGTGGGAGTAGGTCTGGTAAATTTTTTACAACTTTGAAGCATTCTTTTGGTTTATTGTAATAGCTAATTACTAAGATCATGGCATCCAGTCCCATCACTTCATGGCAAATGGGTGGGGAAACAGTGGAAACAGTGGCTGACTTTACTTCTTGGGCTCCAAAATCACTGCAGATGGTGATTGCAGCCATGACTTTAAAAACCGCTAACTCTTTGGAAGGAAAGTTATGACCAACCTAGACAGCATATTAAAAAGCAGAGACATTAATTTGTCAACAAAGGTCTGTCTCATCAAAACTATGGCTTTTCCAGTAGTTATGTATGGATGTGAGAGTTGAACTATAAAGAAAGCTGAGCACAGAAGAACTGATGCTTTCAAACTGTGATGTTGGAGAAGACTCTTGAGAGTCCCTTGAATTACAAGGAGATCCAACCAGTCTGTCCTAAAGGAAATTAGTCCTGGGTGTTCATTGGAAGGACTGATGTTGTAGCTGAAACTCTAATACTTTGGCCACCTGATGCAAAGAGCTGACTCATTTGAAAAGACCGTGATGCCGGGAAAGATTGAAGGCAGGAGGAGAAGGGGACAACAGAAGATGGTTGGATGGCATCACCGAGTCAATGGACATGGATTTGGGAGGTGGTGATGGACAGAGAGGCTTGTGTGCTGTGGTTCATGGGGTTACAAACAGTTGGACATAGCTGAGTAACTGAACTGACTGAATAACTAATTACAAAAGTATATAGCTCCTTTGTTATAGAATAGCGTGGGGGGCACTCTCCGTCCCCCTTCTGATGTCTATGTCAGAAGATTTCCTGTCCTTTTTCATAATTTAACAAAACTCTGCTATGAAAAAGCTCTTGAGTGATCAAGCCTGGTCCCTTGTCCCAAGGCTAAATCATCTCTGGAGATCATGAGTCCTACATCCTTCACCATAAGCTCTGAGTTTCATCACGCTACTCAGAAGAGTCTGCTGCATGAAACAGGAATTGTTTATTTCAGAATTTTTCAATTAATATTTTCTGACAAGAGCTGAATGTAAGTAAAACTACGAAAAGTGATCCATGCTTAAGGGAAACTGCTGTATAGACCAGTAACTCTTCAATGCTTTTCTCCACCTCAGTTTAATCACAGCAATACACATATATACCACATAGTAAGTTGATGTTCTTGGTGTTGTTCAGTCACTCGGTTGTGTCCAACTCTTTGTGACCCCATGGACTGTAGAATACCAGGCTTCCCTGACCTTCACCGTCAGCCAGAGCTTGCTGAAAGTCATGGCCATTGAGTCGGTGATGTCATCCAACCATCGCCATCTCCTCCTGCCTTCAATCTTCCCCAGTATCTGGGTCTTTTCCAAGACTTAGCAAGTTAAGAATCATAAATACTGTTAACATGCAATTTGATTCTAGGCCCCCACAGGCAAAATAATGTTTTATGTGTTTTGTTGTTTCCTGTGTATTGTTTAATTTGTACTGCTCTCCTTGCTTTTAGTTTGTTTTGTATTTTTTTTAATTGAATTGAAATGCCTTTAGGGAAGGTTTGCCATCTGAGATCACCTCTGGTTTATGCCATTCCTACAATCATTAAGTAATTTTTTAAATATTTGTTTGTTAGTGTAGACTAGAGAGAAAGATGTGCAACTAAGTTATATTTGGGGCCAAATGAGGACTGCAGCCCAGGAGGCAGCATCTCAAATAGCTCTGAGAGACTGCTCCAAAGTGGCAGTGGGGGAAGGTCAATATATAAGGTTTTGGTGACGGGAAAGTTCAGTGCCATGAAGCACTCATTTTACAAAAGGTTTTTGTTAGTCACGAGGATCTGATGTCATGGTGAAGGGATTTAGTGCTTCTCTAGATATAAGGAGGTGTAAGATATTAAGAAGAGGTGGCAAGAATACACGGAAGAACTGTACAAAAAGATCTTCATGACTCAGATAATCATGATGATGTGATCACTAATCTAGAGCCAGACATCTTGGACTGTGAACTCAAGTGGGCCTTAGAAAGCATCACTACGAACAAAGCTAGTGGAGGTGACGGAATTCCTGCTTTTGAATATACTATCTTGAGCTCTTTCAAATCTTGAAAGATGATGCTGTGAAAGTGCTGCACTCAATATGCCAGCAAGGTTGGAAAACTCAGCAGTGGCCACAGGATTGAAAAAGGTCAGTTTTCATTCCAATCCCAAAGAAAGGCAATGCAAAAGAATGCTCAAACTACCGCACAATTGCACTCATCTCACATGCTAGTAAAGTAATGCTCAAAATTCTCCAAGCCAGGCTTCACCAATACGTGAACCCTAAACTTCCTGATGTTCAAGCTGATTTTAGAAAAGGCAGAGGAACCAGAGATCAAATTGCCAACATCTGCTGGATCATGGAAGAAGTAAGAGAGTTCCAGAAAAACATCTATTTCTGCTTCATTGACTATGCCAAAGCCTTTGACTGTGTGGATCACAATAAACTGGGGAAAATTCTGAAAGAGATGGGAATACCAGACCACCTAACCTGCCTCTTGAGAAATCTGTATGGAGGTCAGGAAGCAACAGTTAGAACTGGACATGGAACAACAGACTGCTTCCAAATAGGAAAAGGAGTACGTCAAGGTTGTATATTGTCACCCTGCTTATATAACTTCTATGCAGAGTACATCATGAGAAACGCTGGGCTGGAAGAAGCACAAGCTGGAATCAAGATTGCCAGGAGAAATATCAATAACCTCAGATATGCAGATGACACCACCCTTATGGCAGAAAGTGAAGAGGAACTAAAAAGCCTCTTGATGAAAGTGAAAGAGGAGAGCGAAAAAGTTGGCTTAAAGCTCAACATTCAGAAAACGAAGATCATGGCATCCGGTCCCATCACTTTATGGGAAATAGATGGGGAAACAGTGGAAACAGTGTCAGAATTTATTTTTTTGGGCTCCAAAATCACTGCAGATGGTGATTACAGCCATGAAATTAAAAGACACTTCCTCCTTGGAAGAAAAGTTATGACCAACCTAGATAGCATATTGAAAAGCAGAGACATTACTTTGCCGACTAAGGTCCATCTAGTCAAGGTTATAGTTTTTCCTGTGGTCATGTATGGATGTGAGAGTTGGGCTGTGAAGAAGACTGAGTGCCGAAGAATTGATGCTTTTGAACTGTGGTATTGGAGAAGACTCTTGAGAGTCCCTTGGACTGCAAGGAGATCCAACCAGTCCATTCTGAAGAAGATCAGCCCTGGGATTTCTTTTGAAGGAATGATGCTAAAGCTGAAGCTCCAGTACTTTGGCCACCTCATGGGAAGAGTTGACTCATTGGAAAAGACTCTGATGCTGGGAGGGATTGGGGGCAGGAGGAGAAGGGACAACAGAGCATGAGATGGCTGGATGGCATCACAGACTCGATGGAAGTGAGTCTGAGTGAACTCTGGGAGTTGGTGATGGACAGGCAGGCCTGGTGTGCTGCAATTCATGTGGTGGCAAATAGTCGGACACGACTGAGCGACTGAACTGAACTGAAAGACTAAGATCATAAAATCTGTTCCTAAAAACAACAAGTTATCTAAAGAATTATCCCACTTCCCTGTAGCACAGAGTGCCTCACTCTACCCTGAATGCCCTCAGGGGTTGTTGAAGGTCAACAGCAATAGCAGTATGGGGTTCAATCTCCATCTAGGCAGATGGAAAATGCCTTTGTTGTTCAGTTGTTGGTAACGCTCTTGGTAAGTGCCAATTTGTAGTTGACATTAGCTACTTGACTTCTGAAGACATTTGAGTAAGTTCATTGTGGACAATGATCAACCAAAACTACATAAAGACAAACACAAAAATATGACTACAGCCCTAAATTATACATTAACATTGGTGGAAAATACTCATCACTATTTGTATCCTAAATCCATGAATATAAAGCAAATTATACACTTTAGTTAGATGAGATTTATCCCAGAAATGTAAGGTTTCTTTAACACTCTAAGATTAGTTAATGTAATACACCATTTTAGTAAAGGACACAATCATCTGAGTAGTACTGAAAAAATATCTGATAATACAGCAAAGTGATTCACAATCAGA
Source organism: Ovis aries (assembly GCF_016772045.2). Taxonomy (NCBI): domain Eukaryota; kingdom Metazoa; phylum Chordata; class Mammalia; order Artiodactyla; family Bovidae; genus Ovis; species Ovis aries. Next base: position 108,226,066 of record NC_056059.1, read on the forward strand.
GATGAAGATTTGATCCCTGGGTCAGGAAGATCCCCTGGAGGAGGGCATGACAACCCAATCCAGTATTCTTGCCTGGAGAATCCCATGGACAGAGGAACCTGGTGGGTTACAATCCATAGGGTTGCAAAGAGTCAGAAATGACTGAAGCAACTTAGCATATGTGCTTTAAAAAAAAAATCAAAACTCAAAATACTAGAAATAGTGAAAAAAAAACCTTTCTGAAACTCATAAAGGGTATCTATGAAGAATCTTCAGTTAACATAATTAATGGTGAAAGATTAAATGCTTTCCTCCTAGAGTCAAGAATAAAACAAAGATTTCTGTCTTTGTAAGAAAGTCTTATTGGAGTGTAGTTGATTTACAATGTTATGCTATTTTCAGGTGTACAATAAAGTGAATCAGTTATGCACACATGACTGATACACACAGATACATATATACAATTTATTTTAAACTCTTTCTTCCATGTAGGTCATAACAGAGTACCGAGTACAGTTCCCTATTGTGGACAGTAGGCTCTTATCAGTTATTTATTTTCATACAGTAGTGTACATATGTAACTCTCAGTCTCCCATTTTATCCCTTCCCCTCCTCTTTCCACCCAGTAACCATCAGTTCAATTTAGTTCAGTCGCTCAGTAGTGTCCAACTCTTTGTGACCCCATGAATTGCAGCACGCCAGGCCACCCTGTCCATCACCAACTCCCGGAGTTCACTCAGACTCACATCCATCAGGTCGCTGATGCCATCCAGCAATCTCATGCTCTGTTGTCCCCTTCTCCTCCTGCCCCAAATCCCTCCCAGCATCAGAGTCTTTTCCAATGAGTCAACTCTTCACATGAGGTGGCCAAAGTACTGGAGTTTCAGCTTTAGAATCATTCCTTCCAAAGAACAACCAGGGCTGATCTCCTTTAGAACGGACTGGTTGGATCTCCTTGCAGTCCAAGGGACTCTCAAGAGCCTCTTCCAACACCACAATTCAAAAGCATCAGTTCTTCAGCACTCAGCTTTCTTCACAGTCCAACTCTCACATCCATATATGACTAGTGGAAAAACCATAGCCTTGACTAGATGGACCTTGGTTGGAAAACTGATGTGTCTGCTTTTCAATATGCTATCTAGGTTGGTCATAACTTTCCTTCCAAAGAGTAAGCATCTTTTAATTTCATGGCTGCAGTCACCATCTGCAGTGATTTTGGACCCCCGAAAAATAAAGTCTGACACTGTTTCCACTGTTTTCCCACTTATTTCCCATGAAGTGATGGGACCAGATGCCGTGATCTTCGTTTTCTGAATGTTGAGCTTTAAGCCAACTTTTTCACTCTCCTCTTTCACTTTCATCAAGAGGTTTTTTAGCTCCTCTTCACTTTCTGCCATAAAGGTGGTGTCATCTGCATATCTGAGGTTATTGATATTTCTCCCGGCTATGCTGATTCCAGCTTGCGCTTCTTCCAGTCCAGTGTTTCTCATGATGTACTCTGCATATAAGTTATGTAAGCAGGGTGACAGTATACAGCCTTGATGTACTCCTTTTCCTATTTGGAAGCAGTCTGTTGTTCCATGTCCAGTTCTAACTGTTGCTTCCTGACGTGCATATAGGTTTCTCAAGAGGCAGGTCAGGTGGTCTGGTATTCCCATCTCTTTCAGAATTTTCCACAGTTTATTGTGATCCACACAGTCAAAGGCTTTGGCATAGTCAATAAAGTAGAAATAAATATTTTTTCTGGAACTGTCTTGCTTTCTCCATGATCCAGTGGATGTTGGCAATTTGATCTCTGGTTCCTCTGCCTTTTCTAAAACCAGCTTGAACATCAGGAAGTTCAGGGTTCACATATTGCTGAAGCCTGGCTTGGAGAATTTTGAGCATTACTTTACTAGCATGTGAGATGAGTGCAGTTGTGCGGTAGTTTGAGCATTCTTTGGCATGGCCTTTCTTTGGGATTGGAATGAAAGCTGACCTTCTCTAGTCCTATGGCCACTGCTGAGTTTTCCAACCTTGCTGGTATATTGAGTGCAACACTTTCACAGCATCATCTTTCAGGATTTGAAATAGCTCAATTATAAATTTGTTGAATAGCTATGATTCTATTTCTGTTTTGTAAATAAGTTTATTTGTACCACTTTTTAGATAACACATATAAGTGATATAACATATTTGCCTTTCTGTTTCTGGTTTACTGCAGTATGACAATCTCTACATCCATCCATGTTGCTGCAAGTGACATTATTTTGTTGTGGTGTTTTTTGTTTTTGTTTTTGTTTTTTATGGTGGAATAATACTCTACCATATATATGCACCACACTGCATTTACCTAAATGTTCATAGGCAGAAGAGTAGATAAAGGATATTCTCTTTCTGATATTTGGTTATCTGAATGAGTACACACTCTCTTCTACTTTGAGACATGGGACAAGCTTAATGTAAAACATGTCCTTTAGATATTGGTGAATGCAAGAGCAAAGCTGACAGGGTTCAGCATTGCCTGTGATTGTCTGTGGAAGTCTTTTAAAATGTGGAGCTTCCTGTGTCACAGACTGATTGACATAGCTAAGCTTTCTTTACCACCATCATCTGTCTCAGCCACAATGCTGCCATTTTGATCCCCATTTGCCTGACTCTAACTTTCGTGGCTCAGTGGGTAAAAAATTCACCTACAGTGTGGGAGACCTGGGTTCGATCTCTGGGTTGGGAAGATTCCCTGGAGGAAGGCATGGCAATCCGCTCCAGTATTCTTGCCTGGAGAATATCATGGACAGAGGAGTCTGGCAAGCTACAGTCCATGTGATCACAAAGGGTTGAACATGCCTAAGCGGGTAACACTTTTACTTTTCCAACTTTCTGAATAATGATTGCTAACTCATGACCAACCTGGATAGCATATTCAAAAGCAGAGACATTACTTTGTCAACAAAGATCCATGTAATCAAGGCTATGGTTTTTCCAGTGGTCATGTATGGATGTGAGAGTTGGATTGTGAAGAAAGCTGAGCGCCAAAGAATTGATGCTTCTGAACTGTGGTGTTGGAGAAGACTCTTGAGTGTCACTTGGACTACAAGGAGATCCAACCAGTCCATTCTGAAGGAGATCAGTCCTGGGATTTCTTTGGAAGGAATGATACTAAAACTGAAACTCCAGTACTTTAGCCACCTCATGCGAAGAGCTGACTCATTGGAAAAGACTCTGATGCTGGGAGGGATTGAGGGAAGGAGGAGAAGGGGATGACAGAGGATGAGATGGCTGGATGGCATCATGGACTCTATGGACGTGAGTCTGAGTGAACTCCGGGAGATGGTGATGGACAGGGAGGCCTGGCGTGCTGCGATTCATGGGGTCGCAAAGAATCAGATACGACTGAGCGACTGAAATGAAGTGAACTGAACTGAACTGAACTGAACTCAGGCAAAGTAGGAGGTCTGTTATTTATTTCCTGAATAGAATCTAAAGGAAAGGAAGCACAGGGAAGACTTCTCTGTAGTTTTTAGATTAGGTTTTAAACTAAAGAAGCTAGAGGTGCTCAAGGATAAAGTATGACCCAGCCCTGCTCACCGGAGGATTTAGTGCTAACATCTCAAGTAAAACATGCAATCAGTTCAATTCAGTCACTGTCCGTCTAGGTTGGCCATAAATTCTTCCAAGGAGCAAGTGTCTAGGTTTGCCATAACTTCTTCCAAGGAGCTTTTTAATATGCTTTTTAGGTTGGCCATAACTTCTTCCAAGGAGCAATTGTCTTTTAATTTCAGGGCTGCAGCCACCATCTACAGTGGTTCTGGAGCCCCAAAAAATAAAGTCTGTCACCATTTCCACTCTTTCTCTATCTATTTGCCATGAAGTGATGGGACCAGATGCCATGATCTTAGTTTTCTGAATGCTGAGTTTTAAGCCAACTTTTCACTCTCCTCTTTCACTTTCATCAGGAGGTTCCTTAGCTCTTCCTCCCTTTCTGCCATAAGGATGGTGTCATCTGCCTCTCTGAGGTTATTGATATTTCTCTCAAAAGTCTTGATTCTAGCTTGTGCTTCATACCACTATATAATTTGTATGATCCTTAAGAATGTATATTTATAGTAGATGATGCACAAATAGAGAACTTTATCATCTGATGATTTTTGGTTCTACTGATGTATTTTTATCACATTCCAATAAAATGTACATGTGTGTATGTCTCTGCGTGTTGCCTCATCTCATTATTTTATTACACAAATGATGTTTGTAAAATGGTCCTAGTTTTGCTGTATTTGAAGCTATATTTTAGTGGTTTTAATTTTTTTTTTCTTTTTTTTTTTTTTTTTTTAGTTTTTTATTTTTTAAATTTTAAAATCTTTAATTCTTACATGCATTCCCAAACATGAACCCCCCTCCCACCTCCCTCCCCATAACATCTCTCTGGGTCAAGGACTATCCCAATTTCCCTGAGGGCTGCTCAGGGAAGAGGACTGTTAAGATTAATGGTCAGAACTAAAATTATAAAATAAAAAGCTATTTGATTTTTATAATGGCTATGAGTGGAAAAGTGGAGATTCTTGAAATCTGAAGCATTAACATAGCCCAGAAGTCAACTGAGACAATCGTCTTTTTTTTTTATTATCATTAGAAGTTACATGACAATTTATTCTGCAATTTGGAAGCAAAAAGTTATATATTTCTGAAGTTAATTCGAGTAGTAGAGGTGAAATAGTGGAAGTTTCCCTTTTGCTCACAGATCTAAAGTCTAATATAATATATTCCCTTATGCTAATTTTTGAGGCCAATGCATTTATTTTAATTCACTTCACTAGTCGTCAGTCCAGCATAATTCAAATGGCACTGTATTCATGGAATATTATTGAATATACTTAGAGATAGTTTGCCTACATTGAACTGATTCTGTCTCTAATGTGTGAAAATGAAACTGGTTTCACTCATTTCCAGGCTATTCTCTGCATGGTCAGAGCAAGTGAACACCCTAAAATCTGAATCTGACCATATCATTTCCCAGCCTAAAATCTATCAGAGATCTCCTGTGGCCCATGAAATGAAACCTAAACTTGGGAATGTGGCAGATAAGAATATCCACTGTTTTTTTCCCCATGGTTCCTGAAACCTTATCCATATTTTTCCTCCCTCTCAAACTTTCTATACTTCATGACCTTGTGTCCTGGCATCTTGGAAAAGGCTGTTTTCTCATCCAGGAATGTGTTTCTCCTTTTCCCTTATATACCTGCTCACACCTGGCACTCTTCTATACTTTCTTAAAGACACAGAAACAGCATCTTTTTTGTAAAGTTCCTCTGATCACTAAAAAATTGTTAATCATTTCCATTTATCTGCCAGAACCAAAGCTCAAACTCAAACTATAATAAAGCTTCTCCCCTCATCAGTTTTGTGATTTTAGGTAAATGACATGATCTCACGAGGTACACTTTCATTACCTACAAACTAATAAGAATGATGATACGTAGCATGTTGTGATGGTTTGCTGATGTGGTGCAGTCAAATTTCTTAGCACTCACGTTGCCTGGGACATGAAGAACTAAACAGATGTGGATGTTGTTATAATTATCACTCTTATCACAGTTGGTCTACTCCCATATCCTTCCCCACTAACGGAATGTCCTGTGTCAGAGGAACGATCTAAATAAGTAGCTACTAGTTTCTTCTTAGCATCTCTTGAACAGATAACTGAGAGAGTATGCTTTTGCAATGATTTAGTCCCAGGCTATTTCCAGGTCACTTTGTCATCAAATGGCACAGGCAACACTGTATGCTTTGCAGTTGTGTTACTTAATACTGACATGGACTTTAATCAAAGTCAGTAGGAGGTAAAACCAATCATGCCATAACCAGAAGTTCTGGTATATTTAGATTTATTTTTAACATTTTGTTTAAGCTCAATGTTTTTTCCATAATGCTTCATTATTTTTGTGACAAACATTTTCTGATGCCTTCCTTCAATGTGGAGTCCTTAAATCACTTGATGTTCTTCCTTTAGTTAGCATTTATTTCATTTCTCTGTTTGTTTGTTTCCCTTAATAAAGTATTTGCTAAAAAGTGATGTTCTTATACTAAGACAACTGGGAGGCAAGTGTGCAACTTAGCCCTTACCTAAAACCTCACTTGATGTAATGAAATTCTCATGATATTATTGTTTCATCTCTCTCTTCTGGCCACAAGAAAGGACACTGTTTTACAACCATAGGACATTTTTCTTTCTAGTCCCATTTTGTTTTTCATTGCATAGGTTTTATATCAATTAACTTCTGAAACAATAATATTGCATAAGAAGAAGTCACAACGCATCAGTAACCAAAAATGAGTGCCTATTAGCTCAGGGATCTGGATGGTCAGAAAGGTAATGCATCTGATCTTAGCTCAGCTGTTCATATGTCTGAGAGTTGGCTGTCTGTTGGTAAAGCATATGGCAAAGAGTATGATTATAGTTAAAAGTGAATAAATTGAGCTACTAATAAAAGTAATCTATCTTGGGGTACATTTACATGTAAAATGTTCTTTTAATTTAACTCTTTAACTCATTCAATTATTAATGAGTCATTTTAATATTTTGTGTGTGTGCCGTAGATTCCCTTTGTGAATACACAAACACTATAATTAATATCTACATACCCATATCATACCTATTCTGCCTGTCTAGTATCTCTGTTTGTTTCTGAAGCTCCCATACATTGGCCCCCTGATGTGAAAAGCCAACTCATTGGAAAAGACCCTGATGCTGCGAAAGATTTAAGGCAGAAAAGAAGGGAATGACAGAGGATGAGATGGTTGGATGGCACCACTGACTCAATGGATAAGAGTTTGAGCAAGCTCCAGGAGATGGTGAAGGACCAGGAAGCCTGGCATGCTACAGTATGTGGGGTCACAAAGAGATGGACACAGCTTAGAGACTGCACAGCAACAACAATCTCTTTTTGAAAGGAAGTCCGAGAAATTAGAACCCAGTGTAAGAAATTGTAAATATTATCTCTCCTGATATCTCCTGTAATGGCTCATGCCATTGAATAGGATAAGGTAAGGTGTGGCCCATGGACCAAATGATTACCATTGCCTGTAATTATGACTTATGAGCTAATTTTCTTCTTAATTTTTAGTGTCTAGCAAGGATCAAAACAAAAAAATAACATTTAGAATCATGTGAAAATATTCACATTATTATACTAACATAATGATATTCATGTCAGACTCTTTGCGAACCCATGAATCACAGCACAGCAGGCCTCCCTGTCCATCACCATCTCCCGGAGTTCACTCAGACTCACGTCCATCGAGTCCATGATGCCATCCAGCCATCTCATCCTCCGTCGTCCCCTTCTCCTCCTGCCCCCAATCTCTCCCAGCATCACAGTCTTTTCCAGTGAGTCAACTCTTCGCATGAGGTAGCCAAAGTACTGGAGCTTCAGCTTTAGCATCATTCCTTCCAAAGAAATCCCAGGGTTGATCTCCTTCAGAATGGACTGGTTGGATCTCCTTGCAGTGCAAGGGACCCTCAAGAGTCTTCTCCAAAACCACAGTTCAAACACATCAATTCTTCAGTGCTCAGCCTTCTTCACAGTCCAACTCTCACATCCATACATGACCACAGGAAAAACCATAGCCTTGACTAGACGGACCTTAGTCGGCAAAGTAATGTCTCTGCTTTTGAATACGCTATCTATGTTGCTCATTACTTTTCTTCCAAGGAGTAAGCGTCTTTTAATTTCATGGCTGCAATCACCATCTGCAGTGATTTTGGAGCAAAAAAAATAAAGAATGACACTGTTTCTACTGTTTCCCCATCTATTTCCCATGAAGTGATGGGATCGGATGCCATGATCTTTGTTTTCTGAATGTTGAGCTTTAAGCCAACTTTTTCACTTTCTTTTTTCACTTTCATCAAGAGGCTTTTTAGTTCCTCTTCACTTTCTGCCATAAGGGTGGTGACATCTGCATATCTGAGGTTATTGATATTTCTCCCGTCAATCTTGATTCCAGTTTGTGCTTCTTCCAGTCCAGTGTTTCTCATGATGTACTCTGCATAGAAGTTAAATAAGCAGGGTAACAATATACAGCCTTGACGTACTCCCTTTCCTATTTGGAAGCAGTCTGTTGTTCCATGTCCAGTTCTAACTGTTGCTTTCTGACCTGCATACAGATTTCTCAAGAGGCAGGTCAGGTGGTATGGTATTCCCATCTCTTTCAGAATTTTCCACAGTTTATTGTGATCCACACAGTCAAAGGCTTTGGCATACTCAATAAAGCAGAAATAGATGTTTTTCTGGAAGTTGCTTGCTTTTTCCATGACCCAGCAGATGTTGGCAATTTGATCTCTGGTTCCTCTGCCTTTTCTAAAACCAGCTTGAACATCAGGAAGTTCAGGGTTCACGTATTGCTGAAGCCTTGCTTGGAGAATTTTGAGCATTACTTTACTAGCATGTGAGATGAGTGCAATTGTGTGGTAGTTTGAGTATTCTTTGGCATGGCCTTTCTTTGGGATTGGAATGAAAACTGACCTTCTCTAGTCCTGTGGCCATTGCTGAGTTTTCCAACCTTGCTGGCACATTGAGTGCAGCACTTTCACAGCATCATCTTTCAGGATTTGAAACAGCTCAACTGGAATTTATCACCTCCACTAGCTTTGTTCGTAGTGATGCTTTCTAAGGCCCACTTGAGTTCACAGTCCAAGATGTCTGGCTCTAGATTAGTGATCACATCATCATGATTATCTGGGTCGTGAAGATCTTTTTTGTACAGTTCTTCCATGTATTCTTGCCACCTCTTCTTAATATCTTCTATTTCTGTTATGTCCAGACCATTTCTGTCCTTTATCGAGTCCATCTTTGCATGAAATGTTCCCTTGGTATCTCTAATTTTCTGGAAGAGATTTCTAGTCTTTCCCATTCTGTTCTTTTCCTCTATTGCTTTGCATTGATCACTGAAGAAGGCTTTCTTATCTCGTGTTGCTATTCTTTGGAACTCTGCATTCAGATGCTTATATCTTTCTTTCTTTTTTTTTTTTTTTTTAGTTTTTTATTTTTTAAATTTTAAAATCTTTAATTCTTACATGCATTCCCAAATTTCTCCTTTGCTTTTCGCCTCTCTTCTTTTCACAGCTATTTGTAAGGCCCCCTCAGACAGCCATTTTACTTTTTTGCATTTCTTTTCCATGGGGATGGTCTTGATCCCTGTCTTCTGTACAATGTCACGAACCTCATTCGATAGTTCATCAGGCACTCTATCTATCAGATCTAGACCCTTAAATCTAAGGTCAGGGGCGGCGGCTGAGAGGAGCTACCCTGCGTCCGAGGTCAGTGGCGGCCGGGAGGAGACACCTGGTGTCCAAGGTCCGGGCGGTGGCCAGGAGGAGCTACCCCACGTCCGAGGCCAGTGGCGGCCGGGAGGAGACACCCCGTATCTGAGATCGGGGCAGCCAAGAGAAGCCACCTTGTGCCCGAGGCCAGGGGCAGTGACCTTGAGGAGCCACCCTGAGCCTGAGGCCAGGAGCAGCAGCTGGGAGGAGCCACCCATGCCCAAGGCCAGGACCAGTGGCCAGGAGGAGCAACCTGAGGAGTGGTGACTGCGCAGGCACAGGAGGGCCTAGAGGAGCTATCCCACGTTGAAGGTTAGGAATGGTGGCGGTAATGAGATACCCCTCGCCCAAGGTAAGGAACAGTGGCTGTGCTTTGCTGGAGCAGCCGTGAAGAGATACCCCACGCCAAAGGTAAGAGAAACCTGTGTAAGATGGTAGGTGCTGCAAGAGGGCATCAGAGAGCAGACACACTGAAACCATACTCACAGAAAACTAGTCAATCTAATCCCACCAGGACCACAGCCTTGTCTAACTCAATGAAACAAAGCCATGCCTGTGGGGCAACTCAAGATGGGCGGGTCATGGTGGAGAGGCCTGACAGAGTGCGGTCCACTAGAGAAGGGAATGGCAAGCCACTTCAGTATTCTTGCCTTGAGAACCCCATGAACAGTAGGAAGAGGCAAAATGATAGGATATCAAAGAGGAACTCCCCAGGTCATTAGGTGCCCAATATGCTACTGGAGATCAGTGGAGAAATAACTCCAGAAAGAATGAAGGGATGGAGCCAAAGCAAAAACAATACCCAGTTGTGGATGTGACTGGTGATAGAAGCAAGATCTGATGCTGTAAAGAGCAATATTACATAGGAACCTGGAATGTCAGGTCCATGAATCAAGGCAAATTGGAAGTGGTCAAACAAGAGATGCCAAGGGTGAATGTCAACATTCTAGGAATCAGAGAACTAAAATGGACTGGAATGGGTGAATTTAATTCAAATGACCATTACATCTACTACTGCGGGCAGGAATCCCTCAGAAGAAATGGAGTAGCTATCATGGTCAACAAAAGAGTCTGAAATGCAGTACTTGGAGGCAATCTCAAAAACAACAGAATGATCTCTGTTTGTCTCCAAGGCAAACCACTCAATATCACAAGTCTATGCCCCAACCAGTAACACTGAAGAAGTTGAATTTGAACAGTTTGTGAAGACCTACAAGATCTTTTAGAACTAACACCCAAAAAAGATGTCCTTTTCATTATAGGGGACTGGAATGCAAAAGTAGGAAGTCAGGAAACACCTGGAGTAACAGGCAAATTTGGCCTTGGAATGAGGAATGAAGCAGGGCAAAGACTAATAGAGATTTGCCAAGAAAATGCACTGGTCATAGCAAACACCTTCTTCCAACAACACAAGAGAAGACTCCACACATGGACATCACCAGATGGTCAACACCGAAATCAGATTGATTATATTCTTTGCAGCCAAAGATGAAGAAGCTCTATATAGTCAACAAAAACAAGACCGGGAGCTGACTGTGGCTCAGATCATGAACTCCTTATTGCCAAATTCAGACTGAAATTGAAGAAAGTAGGGAAGACCACTAGACCATTCAGGTATGACCTAAATCAAATGATATTCATATCACAATATTATTCACATTCAAAGTTTAATGTCCATCAGTAAAATTTTACTGGAACACACTTTACACATGTATGTATCATCTATGGCTATTTTTCCATTATAGTAAAACTAATTTGCACAGATTGTATTATTCACAAATCCTCAAATAACTACTATCCGGCCCTTTACAGAAAAAAAAAAAAAAAAATAGAAAAAGTCAACTGCTTAGGCAGTTTGCTTAAATTTCTCACTTTGCCTTTACCCAAAATGTTCTGCTTGTTTCATATAGAAGAAGACTTTACAACTGAAAAGTACGGTACTAGAGGTGGTTTCAAGTTCTCAACTAATAACCTGAGGTTTTTGTCCTGGTTCTTTTACCTTGGGCTTTACTTTCTTCCCTGAAGTTTCCATTCTGCTTGAGACAAGATGCTTGCCCAAAGCTCTAGGCTTACAGTCAGTGCTCACTGTAATCCCCTCACCATGAGCGAATTTTACTTTCTTAACATTTCACCAAAAGCCATACACTGAGATAAGTTCTTATCTACCCTAGTTGAATCACATGTAACTCTTGAACCAATCACAGGAAGGGGTATTTATGATCTTACTGAACATACTTGGGTTACGTATAAACCCTGCAGAAAGGGAAAGTGTCAATTCCATACAAAAAGCTAAATAAAACTGTGCTTATCCCGGGCTTCCCTGGTAGCTCAGATGTTAAAGTGTCTGCCTGCAATGCGGGAGACCTGGGTTTGATCCCTGGGTTGGGAAGATCCCCTGGAGAATGGAATGGCAACCCACTCCAGTATTCTTGCCTAGAGAATCCCATGGATGGAGGAGCTTGGTGGGCTATAGTCCATGGGGTCGCAAAGAGTTGGACATGACTGAGCCGCTTCACTTTTCTTTCCTTTCCTCATTCAGTGTTTACTGGAAATTTCTACATGAAAGATGAAGAATGTATACTGTTTAGAAATAAAAAAAAAAATTTTCTCTGAATCATCTTAAGGTAAAAAACAAAATTTTATGTATGCCATCATTTGAGATAAACATGTAATTAAATTAATGTGGAATAGATCTATGCTGAAGGACAAGTTTTCCTAGTTGTTAAAACATGGAATGAGTTTTGTAGTAAGAATGCATTAATAAGCAGTTTTTTATATAGAAAATATACAGGGATTTATAAAAAGCTACTTTACATCTAAATTTTGGAATCTCTATTATTGATTTTTGTCACTAAAAGTGTTTATTTTTATCTTTATTGAATTCAATATATAATTCAGTAACCACCTGAAAACATGCTAGATATTATGTAATCTCTTAGATAATTCAGAAGAGGACTATGACTTGACCTTCTTTTCAATTTGGCTACTATCAAGGGACAAAGGCATAAAATTAAAGTATGTAGTTACAAATAAAAATATGCAAAGGCTGCAATTATAGGATCAAGAAGAATAAACCTTATTTGTCCTTTAGGAAAGAGTACATTTGTTATACAGGAGGTGACGTTTACCTGTCTTAAATGCCTAGAGGATTTTTCCAATCAGACCCCTTCAGGCATGAAAAGAATTGATGTGTTTGGAAAACTGTTTTACACTGCTGTTCAGTGTGACTTCAGTTTAGGGAATGTGCAAGGAATATTTGAGGATTGAGATTAGGAAGTAGAGTGGCAAGTGATGAGGCCATAAAATGAGTCAGAATCTATAGCATCTTTAATGTCAGACTAATAAACCAGCATTTTATTGTGTGTGTCAGAGAACCTATAAAGATTTAAGAAAGTAAATAATTAATTTCAATGGACATCCCAGAAAAACACAACTTCAAACATAAAATCTAGTTTAAAGAGACTGAACTATAAAGAAAGCTAAGTGCAGAAGAATTAATGCTTTTGAACTGTGGTGGTGGAGAAGACTCTTGAGAGTCCCTTGGACTGCAAGGAGATCCAACCAGTCTATCCTAAAGGAGATCAGTCCTGGGTGTTCATTGGAAGGACTGATGTTGAAGCTGAAACTCCAATACTTTGGCCACCTGATGCAAAGAGCTGACTCATTTGAAAAGACCCTGATGCTGGGAAAGATTGAGGGCAGGAAAAGGGGACGACAGAGGATGAGATGGTTGGATGGCATTCACCGACACAATGGACATGGGTTTGGGTGGACTCCGGGAGTTAGTGATGGACCCAGAGGCCTGGCGTACTGTGGTTCAAGGGGTCGCAAAGAGTCACACACAACTGAGCGACTGAACTGAACTGAACTGAACCCATTATAGGTAAGATATTGTCCAAGAAAAATTATAAGAATTCATTCATAAATCATTTTTATGACTTCTCAGATAACTTTACTTCTAATATTCAACAGGATCTTTCAAGTATTAAGTAAAGCAATGTGTCTATAGCAAAAGTGTAGTTCTATTATGCTCTCATTTATGTAAAATTTGAGCATAGAAAAGTATGTATGTGTCTATCCATTTGTGTGAAAAGAAACTCAGGGCTAATAAGGCAGAGAACAATAAGACTGCTTGTCTACAGAGATAAATGAAACAGGGAGATGGATGGGAGGATAAAACTGGGATAGAAGGGTTGGTTGTGGAAGGTGACACTTCTCTGAATATAGTGTTTTGTATCATTCTACTGTTTAATATTTTTATAATTCAAAATGCCTAAAGTTAGCAACAATGAAGAAGAAGCCCAAAATGAAATGTCATAGGAAGCAAATGGACACAAATTGTATTACAAATAAGCAGCAAATAAATTAAAAAAGAGAGACAAGATAACTTTGGACCTTTTTTATTATATATTCAATGACTAGAGATCAAGAAATCTGTGCGTGAACATCTTATGTTAATTAGTAGGCAATGTTCATATTGATATGGGTTAGAATTCCTAAAACTATTTATTTGTATTTCATAATGGAGCTAACAAGCAAGCGTATTGCAAATAATAAAACCCACCTTTCTCACTTTCTGGAAGTCATAAACAAGGAGAGGGGAAAGGGTGAAATATTTTGGTGTTTTGTTAAAATCGGAGGTATGTATATTAAATATTCTTTTCAAAATAGATAATCTGAGAGATAGATTTAGAAACATACATGCATGATGTCTACCTGTATTTCTTAACTCTTTGTACTGAAAGAAACTAGAAGCAATGATACTCCAAAACCATTGAGTGCATTTGCTTCTAAAGTTGGTTTCTAAATATCATTCTCAAATAATAACTAGGACTCTTTGGAGAGGTGACTGATTCCAGGGTCAGGGCAGAGAAAGTACAAGCTGAGTCTAGAATGTCTTGTAGTAGCAGAAAGGGAAGGAGGTGCTCAAAAGTTGGTTCACGCACTTTAAAAATGCATAAAAGGCAACTGGAAGGGGTTCTCAGTGGCTGCATACAGTACACGTTGAGCAAAATCACAGTGATAATAATGATGATGATGATAAAGATGAAGAATAAGGAGGAGTGGGAAGGGAAGAAGAGGAAAATGAAGGAGAAAGGAAAGGAGAAGAAGGAAGAAGAGGAGGAGCAGGAAAGGAGAAGATAGAAAGCTAGAAAAAAAATCAACTGTTTTCAGTCTGTGTTGAAATCAATGAATAATTGAATACACAAATGCATAGAAGATGAGGGAAAGCTCTTCTTTACAAAAGAATTCTAACTGACAAATGTGTTTTTTACTTGATGGAAATAGGAAAACAACATTGGCCAAACTCTGAAGTAACAGCTTTTTGTTTTTCAGGCAAGAATCATTAATGAGTACTATAATGAACTGATAAACATATGATGAAATATGGGATACTTACATAATCTGAAAGTAACTATCATAGAATGCTTAATTACAGAGAGGAAGATAGTTACATTGCAGTGAAGAAACCTGGAAGACATCATCTTAATCAAGTGATCAAAATTAACATCCTCACTAATAAAAAAATAAAAAGAAATTATCTGCCTCTTGCTATGATTCACTAAGATGGCCTATCCTTTCTGTGGTATTTCTATCAAAAAATGAATAACATGAATTTTAAAAATACATTCTACAAAAGCAAGAGAAATTTTTATCAAATATCTGATCAATAGTCTTCAAAAGTGTCAGGTCATGAAAATTAATGTATTATGTTGTTGTTCAGTTGCTAAGTCAAGTCCAACTCTTTGCAGCCCCATGGACTGCAGCACACCAGCCTCCGTTGTCCTCAATTATGCCTGAGAATTTGCTCAAATTTATGCCCATCAAGTCAGTGATGCTATCTAAGCATCCCATCCTCTGGCATGCCCCTCTTTTACCTTCAGTCTTTCCCAGCATCAGAGTCTTTTTCCAATGAGTTGGTTCTTCTCGTCTTTGTACTATGGCTGTATAAGAAGTTAACATTTGAGGAATGTGGATGACTGGTAAATGGTAGGGTTTCCCAACTCAGAGCTATCGATATTTGGGACTGGAGTTATCTTCGTTACAGGGTGCTACCCTGTGCGTTATAGGATGTTCAGCAGCATCCTAGGACTCTACCCACTAGATGTCAGTAGCAACACCCTCTTAACTGTGATAATCAAAATTTTATCCAGACATTGCCAAACATACTAAGGGAAGGAGACATAAACTCTTTGCCAGTTTAGAACCTCTGGTATATGGGAATTTTTTTGTACTGTTTTCACAACTCTTTCATATGACTGAAATTATTTTAAAATAGAAAGTTTTTTAAAATGTGTGAAAATGTCTAACACAGTGCCAATGACATACTGAACACTAAATATGCAACAGTTCTTTATAAAATCTAGTAAATAGACCTCTATGGAGATTCATACGTAGTTTTAAATTCTACATCTCAATGAGAAATTCAGAAAGTCTATTTAATTGATCACAGATTTAATGAAGGACTCTTTAAGTGCAAAATATACTGCATTTCAACACCTCCATCTCTATATTTACTCACTCTGCATCCAAACAAAATCTATCTTTGTGGCAGGTCAATCCTGTCTTTGCAATTTAATGCTCCTTATTCTTGCAGGCTTTTTCAGAATATAAACCTTTTCTATTTGGGTTAATTTCACACTTAGACTATTACCAAAACCTCATTATTCTTCTTTCGTTTTTTCTAGGATCAGCTCTACTGAATGCTAGGTGTGATGATAAAAAGAAAATCTGTAATATTATTTCATAGAACTTTAAAATACAGTATGATCTGCATGAAAATGGAAGCAGAATGTGGATAACAGCAGGTTTTGTTATCCTTAGATTTGACATTTTTGACTCTAGTTTTTGACTGCCTGACCTTGCTACTCATATTGCTCACAGCTGGCAGTAATTCAATGACAAAGGGGAAGAGTGGTAGTACATTAATAACAGGCCCGTGCTTAGTGATACACAGTTGGTGATACAGGAAAAAGACAAAGGGAAGAGAGTAATCAGAAGATAGCAACAGTGATTGAAAGTGTAAGCAAAGGAAGGGGCAGAGATAGGAAGTGACAGCCGTGGCAAAGTTTAAGAACAATCAGTCTGGAAGGGAAGGAACAGGAGAGTCGGCTATCTCTTTTTCAGAAATTAAAGAACAAAGGAGAAAGACAATTGGAACAATAAAAAGAGAGAGAGATGTGAAGTGTATGTTGGAAGAGAACAGAGATACTCAGATTCTGAGGTATCATTGGTGATTTAGAGTTTATCCATAGGAGTGTACTCACCATCATGAGAAATCTGGAAATGATAAATTATGAAAAAAAATAATGTAGTTAGGAACATCTTGTGCAAATATGAGAAGACTAAAGTGGAATATATAGTAGTCTCCAAATTATTCACAGGAATTCTACTTCAAGACAAAGAAAAGTAAAAATGGAATCAGTATGCGTTTGCTCTGATGGCTCTGGGGAATAATTGGTTGCCAGGGAGGAGGATTACAAGGCTGTGAACTTTCTAGCGTGTGAGTTGTTCGGCGATGGACTAAGGCATATAGTGATTTCCTGAGCCCCCATCATGTGGCCATACTAGGGAAGAGCTTTGTTTGTTCTTCAACAGACAGTAAGACTAGTGTCTCATATCATTTATTATGCAAACTCATACATCCTTGAAAGTAAAAGGGGGTTCATCTATAATTACTTTTAGACAATAATTTTAAACCACAGTGCTTCTGGGAAATATGGAATATATGGCAATACTGAGGAGAACTGGCTAATTTCTGAGAATATTTCTAATGCCTTGACCTTAATCAGTTTTTCCATTCTTGATTGGTCATTTCACCGGTGCATTTTTCAGTCACTGGAAACTGCTGAGGGGACCAAATATCCCTATGTTTTGCTATAATAAAAAATACCATAACTAGAGAACAGTGGAGATTACCTTTTGAATGTCAACTTATTGATTATAATAATTACTTAACCAAATGAATGATATCAACTATGCCTTGCATACCAGTCATTGTGTGTTGTGTTGTAGCCCTGCTTATAGGAAAATAGTTCTGGAGCAACATAAACAAATATTCCTGAAGGAAATCAGTCCTGAATATTCATTGGAAGGACTGATGTTGAAGCTAAAACTCCAATACTTTGGCCACTTGATGCAAAGAACTGACTCATTTGAAAGGACCCTGATTCTGGGAAAGATTGAAGGTGAGAGGTGCAGGGAATGACAGAGAATGAGATGACTGGATGGCATCCCCAACTCAATGGACATGAGTTTGAGTGAACTCCGGGAGTTGGTGATGGACAGGGAAGCCTGGCATGCTGCAGTCCTTGGGGTCACAAAGAGTCAGACATGACTGAGCGACTGAACTGAACTGATAAACACATATTATACTAAGTAAGCAGCAAAACTCATATATGAACCTGTGTTCTAGCTACACTGATTTTTATCTACAGATACAGATAGATGAGAAAGAGAGATCTTTTGGCTTAACAAGAAGAAGTTTATTTTTACATGGTAATGGAAGCTAGAAGTCCAAGATCAAGATGTTGGCAGAGTTGGTTTCCTCCGGGGTCTATGAGAGAAGGATCTGTTCCAGGACTCTCTCCTTGGCTTATGGTCAAATATCTTCTTAGTCCTTATATGACCATCCTCTGGTGTTTCTATCTCTTCTTATTCAAAAGCATTTCTGGCACCTCTTTCTCTTTTTATAAGGACACTGATCTAATTAGATTACAGCCTCATCCTAATGAGCTTGTTTAACTTTTCCATCTTTTTAAAGGCATATCTCCAAATACAGTTATACTCCAAGGTACTAGGGGTTGGAACTTGAACATATGAATTTTGTGGGGCTACAATTCAACCCATACAACTTATTTCTTTTATGGTAAAGAAATGTTCCATAATAAACAAGATTGGCCCTTATTTTTCTCTTTGGCCAGTTTCCATATGACAACCCCATTGTTACCTGCATTTTAGCCAACTTAACCATCTTGCTTTGCTCCTAAGGATTATGCCCTCTCCTGCCTTGGAGCTTTTGTATTTGTTAAAACTCTCTCTCCCTCTACTTTAGTCTAAGAATTTTGCTGCATAAAAGCAAATCACTGTCAGAAATCCTCAACCTTCACCTCCTTAGAGAGGATGTAGGTTTTGTCATTTTCCTTTATTTTTATCTAGGCTGCCTTGGGATGGACATGAAATTGCCTTGTCCACTAGCATCTAACTATTTGAGAGTCCACAGTCAATTCTACTTTCATATTGCTATTTGCCATTATGTGTTAAATGTAACAAAATTATTTTATTTTTCCCCACAATCCCCCATTACTCTCTTATTTTATTGAAATATATTTGATGTATAACATTGTGCACGTTTCAGGCACACAATGGATTAATTTGATATATTTATATACTGGAATGTCATTGTAGTATTAACTAGCACTTCTATCATGTTGGGTTTCCCTTGTGGCTCAGATGGTAAAGAATCTGCCTGCAATACAGGAGACCTGGGTTCAGTCCCTGGGTTGCAAAGATCCCCTGAAGAAGGGAAAGGCACCCACTCCAGTATCCTGGCCTGGAGAATTCCATGGACTGTATAGTCCATGGGGTTGCAAAGAGTTGGACACAACTGAGCAGCTTCCACTATCATGCCACATAATTATCATTTCTTTCTTTGTGGTGAGAAAAATTATGTTTAGTCTCTTAAGTGTGATGCTTATAATACAGTGCTGGTGTCTATAATCCCTATACTGTGTGTTACAAGTCCAGGACCTATCTACTAGTTGCACATTTGTGCCCCTAAATAATCTCTCTTCTTTTCCTTCGTTCAGCAGCCCCTGGTACCCACCATTTTGCTGTTTGTTTTCAGAACAGCAATGTGATCCAGCAATCCCATTTCTGGGTATACCCCCAAAGGAAATGAAAACAGGACATAGAAGAGATATCTATACTCATTACATTGTTTTTCGCAATAACCAAAAAAAAAAAAAAAAATGGAAGTAATCTAAGTATCCATCAAGGGATGAATGGATAAAAATGTGGATTCTCATTCAGCCACAAGAAAGGAGGAAATCCTGCCACATGTTACATTATGGAAGGACCTGGAAGACAGGCTAAATGAGCCAAGTCAGAAAATGATGAGTACTCTATGATATCACTTATTTATGGAATCAGAAAAACCTGCATCTGGAGATATATTTATAACCATTCACGACAGAGAGTTACAATAACTTGCATGTTAGAGTTGATGGATCCCAGAATTTGGGAAACAAAAGTAGTGCCACAAGAAAGGACGTAGCTGAAGAGTGTTCAAGTAGAAGAAAATCCCTTATGTTGACAAATTATAAGAGATGGACCCATCTCCAAACCAACATCATTTAAGATAAGCTTTGCTGTCTACAAAATTCAAGTGTGGTCCTGGGTTATCTCTTTCCTACACACAACAGCTGAAAGGCAGTTGAATCATTGACATTATATTTTTCTGTCTTCAAGGTCTGATTTCCTTTAAGATATTAATCAATGTTTGAGATGATTCCATAATTAATTTCATAGTTCTGCTATATGAGGTCTCAGGAAGCTCTTGGCTCATGTCTTCACAGCACTGAATCCAGTGAACAATGTTGTTTGTAGTGGCAGCAATTAATATCTAATCTCTTAATAAGTTTGATGTTTGTAATGCACTTCTGTTATCCATACTTACTATACTGTTCATTAGATCTCTAAGACTTATTTGCATACTAGTATCAAATTTCCCTTAAACAGCATGCTTCCTCTTCCCTCTTTCCCCAGGAATACATTTTAAAAACAAGAAAAGAGAAAGGAAGCTAAATAAGGAAAGGAAAGAAGGAAGCCTTCAGTTTGATACTTATTGCCACAAACTGGATAGCAAAACCATTCTTGTGACCCATGTGATGTCACTGCCATAGGGATGTGCAAATGGAATTCATTTCCTAAGAGTATTGGTGCCCGTAGAACAGTGAGAAGTCTGAACCACTGAACATACACAGGTTACAACTCAAGGAAAGAAGGATTACCAAGGAAGATTGGAGAGACTTGTAGCAGATGAAAAGGAAAGAAAAGCTGGACAGTAAAATCTAACACATGCTTACCTCATCCTTTATCTCCCAACATCATAAGATCAAGTGTTTAGTAAGATGGGAAAACAGAAAGTATACATTTACTAGTTCGGTATCTATACTGGGGTCTCGGGCTATTTGGAGCAGTCATAATTTCTTGAGATTTTTAAATACAATGTTGATTAGAAGGTAGATGCTTACTGCATAATGTAGAATGTCTAGCAAATTCTCAACTCAGAACTTCTGAGCAAATTACCAGAAGCTTAGAGATTTCCATGTGTAAATTACTTGGTGCACAGGAGAAGCTTACTAAATATGAATTTGCCCTTCTGTTCCTCCTCTTCCTTCCCTCTGCTTTCCCATCCTTTTACTTTCCATTAATCCTGGACCCTCTGGATATCACAAAGAATGAATTTCTCTCTGCACGACATTCAGCATTACCTCTTCTCCAATGTAAATGTCTAAAACTCCTTCAAGCGTTGTTTCCATAGCTAGTTTCTAAACCTCTTGAAAATGTAATTGCCCACTTCTGGATGCGTACTGATTCATCAGTAACATAAAAGGACATAGTGTTATAGATGATACTTCATTTTAAATACCATTAAAGTATCGTTTATATTCATTCCTGAACTTTAAAGTCTTGAGATTATCTATTCTAACTCCTTAAGAGATGGAAATTTGTCCTTTCTATTTATTTTTCTCCTTATTTTATAACAACTGTATTGGATTTTAATTCATATACAAATAACTGCACATATTATATGTGTGCAATTTGATTACATTTGGATGTGTATGTACACAGTGATACCATCACCACAATCAAGATGACAGCCATATTCAGCACCTTTCAGTGTGACCTCCTGTCCCTTTGTTATTGTTATTGTTTAATTTCTGTGATAATAGGAGGGAAGTGACGTGAAGTGAAGTCGTTCAGTCGTGTCTGACTTTTTGACACCCCATGGACTGTAGCCTACAAGGCTCCTCTGTCCACAGAATTTTCCAGGCAAGAGTACTAGAGTGGGTTGCCATTTCCTTCTCCAGGGGATCTTCCTGGCTCAGGGATCAAACCCAGGTCTCCTGCATTGCCAGCAGACACTTTGCCATCTGAGCCAAATAGGAGGGAATCTGCCCTCTTAATACTATTTGAAGTCCTCCAGCTGTTGGTCAGTTGGTGGAGGGGAGGATTTGACCTTTCTCTTTTAAAATCTGTTTAAGATTTCTCCAGTGTTCCTTATGGGCTTCCCAGGTAGCTCTGTGGTAAAGAATCCACCTGCTATGGCATCCCACTCCAGTATACTTGATTGGAAAATTCCATGGACAGAGGAGCCTGGAGGGCCGCAGTCCAGGGGATGGCAAAAAGAGTCAGACAAGACTGACTGAGCACACAGGCAGTGTTCTCTATATAACAACCTCATGCAATATCCTTGAAAGTGACTCATCATTTGTGAAGCAAGCATGAAATCAAGAGGGATAGCATGGTACAATGGGGAGAGAATAAAATTGAGGCGAGAAACCCTGTGTTCAAATTTAGCTCCGTTATCCACAAGGGGAACTACCTTTGGTAAATCATTTAGTTGTCCCTACTGTGAGATGGTAACAGGCAGGAAGGCCAGGGGTCTCCAAGCAGAGGAAATAGGCTGCAAGTGTCTCTTAAAATTCTGTGTCATCATGATGACACCTGATTCCACCTGAACTTACCTTTATTCAAGCCTGGAGTGAACAAATGTGTTTTTCTTATGGAAATTTTTTTCTTAAGCTATGTTAATGAAACTATGTATATGTTTTGGAATTTGCCTTTCTTCAAAATAGTTCCACATAAGACTAAAAAAGGCAGAGGAACCAGGGATCAAATTGTCAACATCTGCTGGATCATGGAAAAAGCAAGAGAGTTCCAGAAAAAACATCTACTTCTGCTTTATTGACTATGCCAAAGCTTTTGACTGTGTGGATCACAATAAACTGTGGAAAATTCTGAAAGATATGGGAATACCAGACCACCTGACCTGCCTCTTGAGAAACCTATATGCAGGTCAAGAGGCAACAGTTAGAACTGGACATGAAACAACGGACTGATTCCAAATAGGAAAAGGAGTACATCAAGGAAGCATATTGTCACCCTGCTTATTTAACTTATATGCAGAATACATCATGAGAAACGTTGGGCTGAAAGAAGCACAAGCTGGAATCAACATTGCCTGGAGAAATAGCAATAACCTCAGATATGCAGATGACACCACCCTTATGGCAGAAAGTGAAGAGGAACTAAAAAGCTTCTTGATGAAAGTGAAAGAGGAGAGTGAAAAGGTTGGCTTAAAGCTCAACATTCAGAAAACGAAGATCATGGCATCTGGTCTCATAACTTCATGCAGATAGGTAGGGAAATGGTGTCAGACTTTATTTTGGGGGCTCCAAAATCACTGCAGATGGTGATTGCAGCCATGAAATTAAAAGACGCTTACTCCTTGGAAAGAAAGTTATGACCAACCTAGATAGCATATTCAAAAGCAGAGACATTACTTTGCCAACAAAGGTCCGTCAAGTCAAGGCTATGGTTTTTCCAGTGGTCATGTATGGATGTGAGAGTTGGACTGTGAAGAAAGCTGAGAGCCAAAGAATTGCTGCTTTGAACTGTGATGTTGGAGAAGACTCTTGAGAATCCCTTGGACTGCAAGGAGATCCAACCTGTCCATCCTAAAGGAGATCAGTCCTGGGTGTTCTTTGGAAGGAATGATGCTAAAGTTGAAACTGCAATACTTTGGCCACCTCATGCCAAGAGCTGACTCACTGGAAAAGACTCTGATGCTGGGAGGGATTGGGGCAGGAGGAGAAAGGGACGACAGGATGAGATGGCTGGATTGCATCACTGATTCAATGGACATGAGTTTGAGTGAACTCCGGGAGTTGTTGACGGACAGGGAGGCCTGGTGTGCTGCGATTCATGGGGTTGCAAAGAATTGGACACGACTGAGCAACTGAACTGAACTGAAGACTAAATTTGTTTTCTTTTCTCAAATCTTGGGCTGATAATAGCTCAAAAAAACCAGTATTCATATCAATTGTTTTGTGGCTGGGGGATGACACACCTCATTCCATCCTATCTTAAAAACGCATATTGTGGGAGACGGATCTGGTGAAACTTGGTCAGCCTTGAGGCGTCTTTCTTATATGATTAATAGCTTTCTAACAGACAGAAAACATCCAGCTAAAGACTAACAGGGGGCATTCTCAGTCCCCCTTTTTGATGTCTATATCAGAAGATTCCTCTGTCCCTTTTCTCTTTAATAAAACTCTGCTATAGAAAAGATCCTGAGCAATCAAGCCTGGTCCCTGTTCTCAAAGCTAAATCTTCTTTGGAGGTCACGAATCCAACACCATTCACTGTAAGCTATCATCTCGGTGGCTCGTCTGGGATCTTCAGGACGAGATAAGAACACTCAGAGCTTTAGACTCTCTGCTTTCTCAGTATACATGTTTTCTGCTTTACTTTGCTAACTCTCTGGTGTCCTTGTGTGAATGAATGATATGCCGTGAGCAAAGTAAGCAATGAGCCCTAATCTGCAGTTTTGTGGTGCTTCATAACAACTGAAGGCAGCCCCAGAAAGGGGAGTCTTGCTAGGGATTTATACTGACCTCCCAGTACCAAGAGATACCCAACATCCCTGCAAGGGGAGCGGCCAGAGATCGGCAAAGCGTGTGGACTGAGCTTTTCTTTCTCGGTCATCTTTTTCCCGGTCTCTGACCACTTCATAATCGCATGGGGAATTAGAACTACTAACCTAATCTGTCGGATCTTAGACTTCCAAGGGAATTGTGATCCATGCTGTTACTATGTACTTTTACTTAGACACCAAGTATGGAAACACCCAGCCTTGCTAGCAGCCGAAATTTACAAGAGCATGTTTGGGAGTGAGGCGGAGCTCTAGCTCCAGGAATGTCTCTCAGGCTAGAGGTCACTCTCTTGGCTGCCTGCCTCAGGGGCCAGCGACCTGAAAGTGAGTCTTTGCCATGGCTCTCTCGCCTATCTATGTGGATAAAAGCACTGCTAGTGCCCATGAGATTTTGGGAGATGGGGAGTTGCAGGATCTGGTCAGATTGGAAGTGCAATGGGCTTCTTCCTTTGATCATGTTAGCTCTTAGTGGACCAGAGGAGGCTCTCTGGTGGGTTTTGTCTCAACTCCTTAGATATTATTTTGTGGAATCTGTGGAAATAAGCTGGAAGGATTGGTCCTAGTAGCTTGAGGACAAAAATCACTCTTTTCTTGCTGGCTGACAGGCACTTTCACTATCACATATACTGATGTGGCAACGACTCAACACTTCTACTGTGGCCAGGACTGTACACAGGAGTGTGCATGGGCACATATAAGGTGGCTGCTTCCCCTAGTGGTCCTAGCTTGGGAAACATTCCAGGCAAGCTACTCTGCTCCTCCCCAGGTGGCATCAGAGGAAAGGGCCAGTCAAACAAACATCTTGGTGTTTGGGAACTGAAAATCAGTCTGGGATGCCATCAGGTCTACCCCTGGTGCCTCCATGATAGAACGGGGAGGGACAAGTATACAGTCTGTGTCAGTAAGGGACAGACTAAGTCCAACCAGGGAAAGAAAGCTTTGGTGCAGTCTGTCTACACCCCCATCTAAAGCAGGGAGGGATGCCTCCAGTGGAAAGAAGCCACGGCTGTAGATGCCGCTTTGTTCTCTCTTACGCTGCTGCGGCTCAGTGGCCTCAGTCATGTCTGACTCTGTGTGATCTCATAGACGGCAGCCCACCAGGCTCCTCTATCCCTGGGACTCTCCAGGAAAGAATACTGGAATGGATTGCCATTTCCTTCTCCTTATCTCTCTCTCATAGATGGGAGCTAACAGTTCCAGAATCACTTCTTTAAAATGTATTTTAAAAAACTGGGACAAGTTTGATCCCCAGAATTTAAAAAGATATGCCTGATCTTCTTCTGTGATACTGAATGGCCACAGTATCCTTTGGAAGGCAGGGAATACTGGCCAGTTGAAAGGCCTCAATTATTACTGTTTTACAACTAGACCAGTTCTGTAGAAAACAAGGGAAGTGGGTAGAAGTGACATAAGTGTTGCTCTTTATCTCTCTGTGAGACATGTCAGACTTGTGTCCTAAGGGTACAGATTTGGGTGTGAAACCTTCAGCTCCCTCCTGTCCTCTTACTTTGCCCCTGTTTCTGGGGTTCCCAGCTGAACAGATTGAGAATCAGGGCAGCCTTCCAGGAGGGGTTGCCTCAGTCTTGGTAGAAATTCAAACAGTACCAGTTGCAGTTGAGACTATCAAAAGGATCCAAAAAGTACACAGAAGCCTTTATGGGGCTAACTTTACTTTATGAGCTTACTAAAAAGATATAATGTATGTCTTGAGACAGACGCTGACTCCTGACTCGGGAGCTTGAATTTTGGGGGAAACTACTGCTTTGGGAGATGAATGGCTTGAACGTGAGACAAAGGGAAAGAGTGAGCACGAAGTAGCTCCCCTCCCTACTGGGAGCCGACCATTCCCTATAACAGAGCTACTTTGTCAAGTGTACTCTTGATGGACTCAAGCGAGTGCCGCTAAGACTTTAAACTATGATCAGCTGTCTGACATGGAACAGGGAGAGAAGAAAACTCCTGGTAAATCCCTAGATAGACTACAGGAGGCTGTCCACAGGTTTACTGATGTTGATCCTGAAAGTTCAGAGGGAGAAATGATCTTTAAAGATAGATTTCTCACTCAATTGGCTCCAGATATTTGCTGTACATTACAAAAAACAGGAGTTTGGACCAAATCAGTCTTTGAAAAACTGTTACAGCTGGCTCAGATGGTGTATTATGGTAGAGAATACAAGGAGGAAGAAAGAACCAGACAAAGGACGGAAACCCCAACAAAATCTGTTAAATCTGCCCTGAAACAGCCTGAGAAAAATGCCCAGAAGGACCCAGGTAAAAAAGGATAGGTTTGCTATTACTGTGGAAAGGAGGGGCATCTCAAGAGGGATGCCCTCAGGCATCTAAGGCACCCCCAGCCCCATGCCCAGTCTGCAAAGGATCATATTGGAGAAGAGACTGCCCACTGAGGTGTAGGCCCCAGGGGTTGGACTCCCAAGACACTCGGGACTGAAGGTGCCCAACCAAGCCCCCATCCTAATAACACCTGAGGAACCCTGGATATTGATAACTATGGAGGGCCAATCAGTCAATTTTCTTTTGTACACTGAGGCAGCTTTCTGCTCACTAAAGCCCCTGGTCTGCTTTCCTTCCCATTCACTACTGCAATGAGGCTGTCTAGACAAGCCAAATGCTATTATTTCAGTCATACTTTAAGCTGCAACTGGGACCCTCCGCTATTTTCTCGTTTCTAATCGTGCCAGTATCCCTCACCCCTTCTGGGGAGGCATATGCTGAACAAGGTCTAGGACGTCTGTTTTCATAAATATGGGGAATCTGCTGTTTTAATTGAACAAAATGTAAGTTATAGAGTGTGAGCTGATGGAAAAACTGTGGGTCAAGCACAAAATGCTGTTCCTGTCATTATCAAGCTCAAAGACCCTCACCTATTTTCCCATCAAAAGCAGTATCCACTAAAGCCTGAGGTTAATGAATGGGCAAAATCTTATTGTACTGACTTCTCATGATGTTAGTGGGATCTTAAACTCTAAAGTTCAAAGTGACAATGGCTCCATCTTTAAAGCTGCTGTAACTCAACGGGGTATTAAAACTCTAAGAATAGAGTATCACTTACACTATTCCTGGAGACCCCAATCTTCAGAAAAAGTTGAAAAGGCTAATGACATTAATAAAAGACATCCATGTAAGCTAACTAGGAAACACAAGACAGTTGCTTTAAAGTTTTACCCGTAGCTTTAATGAGGGCTCAAACTGCCCCTAAGAAGGGATTGTCTCTATGACAGACTGTTTTTATGCACAAATATTGTCATAGATCCTGAAGTCACATAGTTAAAATTAACTGTGTGACTCACCTTTTAGCTTTTCAACAGACGTTACTGGGGGGTTAACTTCTGACCCAGTCTTTGAGTCAAACAAGCTGCTGTTTGAGCCAGGAACCAAGATGGGCCTGAGAATCTAGGTGGGCTTGCTTCTGTTGACTCCAAAAGTCCTGAGTCTGCTGGCTGACCCTCAAGACAGTGCCTTCCTGTCCTGCACTAATTCCTATGCTGCATTCTACCATGAGTCTAATTCCTGGGTCTGCGGAGCACTCCCCTCCTCATCAGCTGAAGATTTCCCATGGCAGATTTCTCCACTTCAAGGAAAGGACTTTATTCAACTCTGTGATGATGTCTAACAATTGTAAGATTGACTGCTATAACATATTGTAGCTTACGTATGGACTTCATATGACTTTTAATTTTGATTGTGTTTTAACTTGGTTTAATAACTATTTTGCCTTTCATTTGTAACTGTAAAAAGGAGTTTGTTTCTAACCACCTGAAAACATTTAAGTTACAAACTGTTGTCCAGGCTCCTATGAGTGCCACAACCTCTTCCAACTATTACTTGGGGCTCTTGGATCAGAGACCCTCAATATGAGTATTAGGAGAATATGTTGGCTCAACAATTTTGGGACGATGCCCCTTTCCCTTAGAAACATAACTCTCCTAAAAGAAAAGGGGGGGCACTCTTTTTGGCTCCTTCTAATGTCTATATCAGAAGCTTTTTCTATCTCTTTTATATTTTAATAAAACTTTATTACACAAAAGCTCTGAGCAATCAAACCTCGTCTCTGGCCCCAGATTGAATTTGTCTCCTCCGGAGGCCGAGAATCTCAGCATCTTTTCATGGCTTAACAAGAACCTTTTATCTGTTTTAATACCTGTAGTGATTGTGTTAACACTTGAATTGTTTACAATGTAGCTGGTTGTAGTTATCAGTACTATTAAATAATCAAAATTTAATAAAATTTATTTTATTTTATAATTTTTCTTAAAATTGTGGAGGTCAGGGACACTAACATCATTATGCTGGAATATGGAAACATTTATTAGCTTCTGTAAACCAGCCTTTTAGAATAAGACCTAAAACCTATATGGGAATCATATGTGATATTTTCTCAAATATTATATTCCTTTGAGAATAAAAATAGAGAGAAATAATTTTGCTGTTTGGTAGGCAACTCTAGCACTCAGAAATGGAATGCATCAAGCAAGTTAAAGTGAATCAATATCCCTCAGTGTGACTTGAGTATAAATCAAAATTTATGATCCAAATATGGCATACTGTGACAAAATTGAATAAATAAGAGAAAGTGATACTACAGAAATAAACATTTCTATATCAGGATGGCTGGCTATTATATTTATCAAATGGTAGAAAAAGCAGTGCCAGAGAAACGCTTGCATGAAAAGGATAATTTGCTCTTCCCTAAAAATTGAACATGGCAGCTAACTCCATCAAGTCACAATAAATGTTATTTGTGGCAGATAATAGTACAAAAATCATATGTAAATATATTCAAGAAAGTGTACTCAGAGTTACATATTATCTTAAAACAGAAAAGGTTAAAGAAAATCAGCTAATAGAATCTCCACATTATACAAATGTGAGGTGAAGTTATCTTGGCTAGGGTCATAAAGCTGGTTACCAACAGAATTTACATCATCAGCTACATACAAGTCATTACAAAGTTTATATTTCATATCCATGTCTTTCTCTCCTCGTTACGAGTTGTTGTTTAGTTGTTGTGTCTGACCCTTTTGGAACCCCATGGACTGTAGCCTACTAGGCTTCTCTGTTTATGGTATTTCCCAAGCAAGAATATTGGAGTGGGTTGTCATCCTTCTCCAGGGGATCTTCCTGACACAGGGGTTGAACCTGCATCTCCTGCACAGACAGGTGGTTTCTTTATCAGTGAGCCACCAGGGAAGGACCATGTCAACTATACTTGTGAGTTTACCACATTTATCAAATGAAAATCTGTATTGTGTCCAGTGAAATGAAATTTCTGATGAAAAAAAAAATTTTAGTTTAGCTTGTTCCATGAAACATTTTGTGCATATTTGTATTAAAATTATTTCTTGTTCATTTAAAATTAAAATTTATGTAGAAGTCCTGTACTTTATCTGATAATCTATACTTTAGGAACTCCCATTTGGATGAAACTTGCACATCTGTAGGTCAACATACTCAAAATCAAATTTGTGATTTTTCACCTTCAAACTCAGCCTCCCTCTATGGCACTGTTCTTAGTGAATGGCCTCACTACCACCCAGTTTCCCAAACCAGCATCCTGGTATCAGTTTTGATTTTCAACTTTCTCATTACCTTCCTCACTGGTCATACACAGCCACTTCTTAAACATCTTCTAAATATCTTCATGTCTCAGTTCTCACTGTTGATACTTAGTTTCCTTATTTTCTTTGGTTACTTTAGTGCCTGCCTAACTGGGATTCTTTGGTAGCTCAGATGGTAAAGAGTTTGCCTTCAAAGAGGAAGATTCGGGTTTCAGTCCCTAGAGAAGAAAATGAAACCCACCCCAATATTCTTGCATGGGAAAGCCCATGGATGGAGAGGCCTGACAGACTACAGTCCATAGAATCACAGAGAGTCAGACACAACTGAGTTCACTTTTCACTTTCAACTGATTTATCTGTCCTTATTTTAGCCTCTTAGTCTATTCATGACTTTAGAAAAAACAATGGGTGAAAAAAAAGTCGCTCAGTCACGTCTGACTCTTTGTGACACCATGGACTCTATGGCCCATGGAATTCTCCAGGCCAGAATACTGGATAGGGTAGCTTTTGCCTTCTCCAGGATATCTTTCCAACCCAGGAATTGAACCAGGGTCTCCTGCATTGCAGGCGGATTCTTTACCAACTGAGCTATCAAGGAAGCCAGACACATGTCCCTGGGGGCTCAGACAGTAAAGCATCTGCCTACAAGGTTGTAGCTATCATTGTTCACTCATTAATGCCAAAGAAGGACCTAAAACCTGTCCAGTCAGAATCATCCCCAGTCTGGTCCCTGCTAGCTACAGCTAACTCAAGTTGGACAGGAAAACTTTGTCCTCAACAGTGTAGATCAGGGGTTTTCAACGACTGAATAATATTACCCACTGATTGCTTTGTAAATAAAGCTGCATTCGGGCTTATCCATTCCCATATATCTATGTATTTTCTTTGTCTGTCTCCTTGCTATAACTCCAGATACACAAAATTATTTTTAATGTTTTTGAACTTATAATACTCTATCTCAGTAGTAGAACAAAATTAGCAATCTCTTTGCAAAATGTTGTTTCTTCCAACATAAGCTACGACAATTCTCCTTAAAAACCCCACTCCTCTTTTATATTTCAACAAAAAACACCTCTGCTTCCAGAAAACCTCCTGGTCTACCAGAAAGTATGAGGTCTCCACCTCTGGGTTCTCTGGGATATTTACTCTCTACCTCTTTGCTCTGGTTATCCCATTTGATATTTACAGAAATTTATCTTTTAAGACAGTGAAGTCACTCAGTTGTTTCTGACTCTTTGTGACCTCATGGACTACCAGGCTCCTCCGTCCATTGGATTTTCCAGGTAAGAGTACTGGTGTGAGTTGCCATTTCCTTCACCAGGTATTTTCCTGACCCAGGGATTGAACCAGGTCTCCCACATTGCAGGCAGATGCTTTACCATCTGAGTCAACAGGGAAATGCGTGCGTTATTTCCTAATCTAGTGTCATCACTTAGTAGAGATAGCTTGAAATAGGTGCTCATCCGAAGTACTGGAAACCTGAATCTTGTGTCCAAAACCTAGTCCCTGAGATAATCTCATTTTTCCAATGTCCTCATTTATCCTGTATTGACAGCTTTGCTTCAGGCCTATGAATGTGTATCTAAAATATGCTTATTGTCACTGTAACTTGAAAATCAGTTTCTGAGATTAAGAATTATGTCTAAAAGGCTAGAATAAATTTGCAGTTAAAACCACCTTCCAAAAAAAGGTATTTCAAGATACACATTAAACACATAAAAATTAACAAGAGAAAGTACAAAGTCAACAAAAATATTGAAAGAAATATCTCTCAGTTGCCTGAGAATATTTGCTAGGTATGAAATCAATTTTCTGTCTTGGTTTATTGTTGTTACTATTGTGTTGCTGTTGTTGTTTCCCATTAATTCCCTTGGTGTTGCATAGAATGGGTATGGTTTGTCAATATGCACATTTTTTAATACTGAAGATGAAATTGTGCCATTGAAAATGTAAAATTGAACCTGTTTTCTAAGGGAAGGGTGTGTGCATGTGTGGTAACACGCTTCAGTCCTGTCTGTCAGTCCATGTGACCCTACAGACTGTAGCCCACCAGGCTCCTTTGTCCATGAGATTCTCCAGGCAAGAATGCTGGAGTGGGTTACCATGCTCTCCTCCAGAGGATCTTCTCAACCCAGGGAACAAATCCAGGTTTCATATTTCTCTTGCTTTTGCAGAAGGTTCTTTACCACTAGCACCAAGGCAAGGGTAGGAACACTAATATCCTCATCCCAAGATATGTTATTTAAAATGCATTATCATATATATATATGTGATCACAAAAACACTTAAATACATGAAAACAATAATTTTACTGTTAACAATTGAGAGGAAGAATAATTGGGGAAATAGACAGGGGAGGATGGAACACAAATTGCTCTTACTAAAGCAATATTTCATGCAAAGAAGAGCGCAATAAAGGACACAAATAGTATGGACCTAACAGAAGCAGAAGATATTAAGAAGAAGTAGCAAGAATACACAGAATAACTATAGCAAAAAGATCTTCATGACCCAGATAACCATGATGGTGTGATCACTCACCTAGAGCCAGACATCCTGGAATGTGAAGTCAAGTGGTCCTTAGGAAGCATTGATACAAACAAAGCTAGTGGAGATGATGGAATTTCAGTTCAGCTATTTCAAATCCTAAAAGATAATGCTGTGAAAGTGCTGCATTCAATATGTCAGAAAATTTGGAAAACTCAGCAATGGCCACAGAACTGGAAAAGGTCAGTTTTCATTCCAATCCCAAAGAAAGGCAATGCCAAAGAATGTACAAACTACCACACAATCATCTCACATGCTAGTAAAGTAATGCTCAAAATTCTCCAAGCCAGGCTTCAACAGTATGTAAACCATGAACTTTCAGATGTTCAAGCTGGACTTAGAAAAGGCAGAGGAACCAAAGGTCAAATTGCCAATATCTGCTGGATCATCAAAAAAGCTAGTGATTTCCAGAAAAACATCTATTTCTGCTTTATTGACTATGCCAAAGACTTTGACTCTGTTGATCACAACAAACTGTGGGAAATTCTTCAAGAGATGGGAACACAGACCACCTGACCTGCCTCTTGAGAAACCTATATGCAGGTCAGGAAACAACAGTTAGAACTGGACATGGAACATCAGACTGGTGCCAAATAGGGAAAGGAGTATTTCGAGGCTGTATATTGTCACCCTGCTTATTTAACTTATATGCAGAGCACATCATGAGAAATGCTGGACTGGATGAAGCACAAGCTAGAATCAAGATTGCAGGGAGAAATATAAATAACTTCAGATATGCAGATGACACCACCCTTATGGCAGAAAGCAAAGAACTAAAAAGCCTCTTGATGAAAGTGCAAGAGGAGAGTGAAAAAGTTGGCTTAAAACTCAACATTCAGAAAACTAAGATCATGGCATCTGGTCCCATCACTTCATGGGAAATGGATGGGGAAACAATAGAAACAGTGACAGACTTTATTTTTTTGGGCTCCAAAATCACTGCAGTTGGTGACTACAGCCATGAAATTAAAAGACACTTGCTCCTTGGAAGAAAAGTTATGACCAACTTAGACACCATATTAAAAAGCAAAGACATTACTTTGCTAATGAAGTTATGCTTATTCAAAGCTATGGTTTTACCAGTAGTCATGCATGGATGTAAGAGCTGGACTATAAAGAAAGCTGAGCACCAAAGAATTGATATTTTTGAACTGTGGTGTTGGTGAAGACTCTTGAGAGTCCCTTGGACTGCAAGGAGATCCAACCAGTCCATCCTAAAGGAAATCAGTCCTGACTATTCATTGCAAGGACTGATGCTGAGGCTGAAACTCCAATACTTTGACTTTTTGATGTGAAGAATTGAGTCATTTGAAAAGACCTTGATGCTGGAAATGATTGAAGGCGCAAAGCTAAGGGGACGACAGAGGATGTGATGGTTGGATGGCATCACCAGCTCAATGGACATGAGTTTGGGTAAGCTCTGGGAGTTGGTGATGGGCAGAGAAGCCTGGCGTGCTGCAGTCCATGGGATGGCAAAGAGTCGGACATGACTGAAAGACTGAACTGAACTGAAAGCAATATTTGTAAAGACACTATAGGGTTATGTAATAACTATTTTAAGAACTAGATATATAAATTGTTAACAGCAGATGAACCTGGACAGTAAGATTAGCAATGGGGAAGTGTAAAGTAGGAAACTGATATTTTTCATCAAAAAAACTTTTCTATGATCCGTGGGTGTTTTTTAATGTCATGTACTTTTTGATATTTAAGTGATTTTTAAATGTATTTTCTCCTTAGATCTTATCTCTGTAACAGCGTTTGTGAGTATTTTAATCCTTTATTCATGGACTCATATTTCAGTTATCCTTATTTAACTCTAAGTCCCAAAATACTCCCTGAACGATTGGGCATTATATTTTCTGTTTTATTTACATTCAGCTCAATATTTGCCACATAACAAGTGTCTAACTCTGAAATATTTTCATGCAGTCTTCCAGAGGTCTTCAGTAGGACTGAGCCCCAGTTGACCTCATAACTGTTCATTAGTATACACTGTATTGAGAACCTTGCACTTCCTGCTTAACTTTCCCATTTCCTACTGGTTCAGCCTGTGACCCCACTGAAAACAGATTGTTTCACTCAGAGCCTTTTATCAAGATTTGGTTCAAGGGAAACACAAGCTATGATAATTGGAGCCAAGAATAGAATTATTTTCTGTAGAAACCAAGACCCAGGGTTACATTGCTAAATGGCCAAATGGCAACAAGACACCATAGTGGGTGGCAAGTCAGGTTAATAGAACTGTCAACCATGGTGGATGGTGATGGAATATATATAGGTGTGAGAATATATACTGGGTTATGGAACAATGGGAAATTTAAGAATTCTGGCTGTTAACAAGTGCCCTAGAGCTCTGAAAGAGAAAATGCTAGTCTCAGTTTAGGCAGCTATTAAACAAGAGAACACTGGAAAAGCAACTAAGCCTTAATGGAAATGGTTTAAAAAGACTGCTAACTTCACCTGGAGAATAGACTTTGCTAGGTATCAGGCCTAAGACTTGAGTATAAGGGTTTCAGAGTTAGGTTGAAGGCTGAATTCACAGTCCCAGCAAGTCTTCTGTAATAAATTTAGGTTCATGATAAGAGAAGAATAAAATGCTGAAATTCAGGACGGGAATATTGGGCAGGTATGTTTGAATCCCAAGACTTCCTTAAACCTTCTAGGCTGAAGAATTGCCTTTTACTAAAAAAAGAGAATGGTCTCTCATTGCATAAAGAACATGCAAGGACTTTACCCAAGATTAATGTTAGCCAACAGGATTATTAACCTTCTCAAGATCTGCTCCTCCTTTCATTGTTCGCAGTCAATATTTAATGTTAGCATGCTCAGAATGAAAGGGTTTAAGAGAGACACAATCAGAGACAAGTAGAGCATGCGTCGGGATAGATACGGAGGGTCCAGCACAATGTGTGTTTTATGGAAGAGAGTTTATTTGTATGAGGGCACTCTTCACTAATTTAGGATTTACTACTCCTGCAAGGATACCTAGTATACTTCTGAAATTGGTCCTTGAGGCAGAGAAACAATGATGGTCTACAAAGAAATGAAGGAGACATGACAGAATAGCTTTAGCAGATAGGAATGGAAGGATTTCAGAATAGTTGAGGCTCATAGGGGTAAAGTGGATACAAATTATTAGAGGTAATAAGGCAAAAAAAATTCCAAAAAGGCAACAGGGCTCTTGGTGATGGCATTTCAAAGAACAGCCAATGAGAATAAAATTTTATTTACCTAATTCAACAAATTCAACAAATATTCAACTGAATATTCATTGGAAGGACTGATGTTGAAGCTGAAACTCCAATACTTTGGCCGCCTGATGTGAAGAGCTGAGTCATTTGAAAAGACCCTGATGCTGGGAAAGATTGAGGGCAGGAGGAGAAGGGGACGACAGAGGATGAGATGATTGGCTGGCATCACCAACACAATGGACATTTGTCTGGGTGAACTCTGGGAGTTGGTGATGGACAGGGAGGCCTGGCGTGCTGCGTTTCATGGGGTCACAAAGAGCTGGACATGACTGGGCGACGGAATGGAACTGAATTCAACGAAAACTGATTAAGAACTTTTTTAAGGTACAAGGAAAGCTGATGTCAGCTACTACAATGGAAAATCACTCTTCCTTACCCAGTTTCCAAACATAAACCAATTGTTGAACTCTAGAATCTACTGAGTGAAAGATCATATCTGTTCAAGACACAGTAGATACTTCACAAAACAGCAGCCTATGAAAATTTATTTATTTTTAGTTAAAGGATAATAGCTTTACAATATTGTGTTGGTTTCTGCCACATGTCAACATGAATCGGCCATAGGTATATGCATATCCCCTCACTCTTTAACCTCCCTCCTGCCTCCCATCCCATCCCACCCCTCTAGATTGTCGCAGAACACTGGATTTGAGCTCCCTGCATCACACAGCAAATTTTTCCTGGCTATCTAATTTTACATATTGTAATGCATATGTTTCAATGCTGCTCTCTCAATTCATCCTACCCTCTCCTCTGCTACTGTGTTCACAAGTCTGTTTTCTATATCTGCATCTCATCACTGCACTGCAGATAGGTTCATCAGTACAGACTTTCTAGATTCCATATACATGAATTAATATATGATATTTGTCTTTCTCTTTCTGGCTTACTTCACTCTGTGTAATAAGCTCTAGGTTCATCACCACATTAGAGTGACTCAAATATGTTCCTTTTTTATGGCTAATATTCAGTTGTGTACATGTACCACAACTTTATTCATTCATTTGTCAATGGACATCTAGATTGCTTCCATGTCCCAGCTGCTGTAAATAGTTCTGTGATGAACACTGGGGTGCATGTGTCTCTTTCAATTATGGTTGTCTCAGGGTATGTTTCTAGTAGTGCGATTGCTGGATCCTACGGTAGTTTTATTCCTAATTTTTTAAGGAATCTCCATACATAGTGGCTGTATCAATTTGCATTCCCACCAGCAGTACAAAAGGTTTCCCTTTTCTTCACATCCTCTCAAGCATTTATTCTTTGTAATTATTTTTGATGATGACCACTCTGACTGGTGTTAGATGATGCCTCATTGTAGTTTTGATTTGTATTTCTCTAGTAATGAGTTATGTTGAGCATCTTTTCATGTGTTTTTTAGCCATCTGTTGTTTTTTTTTTTTTGTTTGTTTGTTTTGAGTAATATCTGTTTCAGCAATTTGCCCACTTTTTGGTTGAACTATTTGTTTTTCAGGTATTGAGCTGAATGAGCTGTTTGTATATTTTGGAGATTAATATATTGTCAGTTGTTTCATTTGCTATTATTTTCTTCCATTCTGAGGGTTCTCTTTTCACTAGGAATAAACCTACCTAAAGAGACAAAAGACCTATATGCAGAAAACTTTAAGACATTGATGAATGCAATCAAAGATGACACAAACATATTGAAAGATATTTTATGTTCCTGGATTGGAAAAGTCAATATTGTGAAAATGACTATACCATTCAAAGTAATAGATAGATTCAATGCAATCTCTATCAAACTACCAATGATATCTTTCACAAAACTAGTACAAAAATTCATAATTTGTATGGAAGCACAAAAGACCCTGAATAGCCAAAGTAACCTTGAGAAGGAAAAATGGAGCTGGAGGAATTAACATGTCTGAATTTAGACTATACTACAAAGCTACAGCCATCAAGACAGTACGGTACTGGCACAAAAACAGAAATATATTTTTCTAATGGAACAAGATAGAAAGCCCAGAGATAAACTCACATACCTATGGATATTTTATCTTTGACAAAGGAGGCAAGAATATGCAACAAAGTAGACAGTCTTTTCAATAAATGGTGCTGGGAAAACTGGACAGCTCTTTGTAAAAGAATGAAATTAGAACACTTCCTAATACCATGCACAAAAATAAACTCAAAATGGATTAATGACCTAAATATAAGACCAGAAACTATAAAACTCTTAAAGAAAAACATAGGCAGAAGACTCTTTGATGTAAATCATAGCAAGATCTCCTGTGACCCACCTTCCATAGTAATGGAAATAAAAGCAAAAATAAACAAAACAATGAAAGTGAAGTCCCTCAGTCGTGTCCAACTCTTTGTGGCCCCATGGCCTGTAGCCCACTAGGCTCCTCCATCCATGGGATTTTCCAGGAGTGGGTTGTCATTTCCTTCTCCAGGGGATCTTCTTGACCCAGGGATTGAACCCAGGTCTCCCTCATTGTAGGCAGAGGTTTTACCATCTGAGCCACCAGGGAAGTAAGTGGGACCTAATTAAAAGCTGTTTCACAGCAAAAGAAACTAAAAGTATTTTTTTTTAATTGAGGAAAAATTATCTGGATGTTGATAAGGCCATTGGATATAGGATCTGAATTACCACTGGTAAGATAGGAATGAGGACTGCCTCGTTACTTCTTTTAGAGTGTGGATATACAAACTTTTGACCCAAATATGTGCCATCTCAGTTTCTGAAATGATTAGGTCATTTCCTCAGCCTCATAGAGCACAATCCACATGGATATATTTAGCAGCTGGCAGAACCATCATCGTGTTCCCTCATCTGTGGATGAAGAGCTATTAAGCTATAAAAGTCCAAATAGAAGCTTATAAAACTATCTGCATCCCTCATTTACAGAAAGTCAAAAGTGCTGGTGCATCCTAGATAAAGTTGCACAGACAATGCCATCTTCAAAACCTTAAATGATGTAGCAGTGGTGGGCTTCATTATATCCTGCTTAATTCCCTGATATGGGATGTATGAGTTTAAAAAAAATAAATAAAAGATGGATTTTGACAGATGATGGCAAACTTTCATAAATATAACAAAGTGGTAGTGACCATTTTCTGTGTTGGAGCTATACCTTTTCTAAAAGAAATCAGCATTCCATATATGACCTTAGAATATAGTTACTGATTTGGGGAAAATATTTGTTTCAATACCTATCAGGAAGGCAAATCAGCTGTTGTTAGTGGTCAATTGGAAAGACAGCAGTACACCTTTACAGCTTTGCTACAGGGTTATGTTAGTCTCTTGCTCTGCAGGTCAATGGGACCTTGATAATCTAGACACATTGCCTTGCACAAAACTATTCTCTATACAGAGTTCAGCAAACTTTTACTATAGAAAGTCAAATAGGAAATATTTGAGGCTTTGCAGATGATGTTTCTCTAGTGGTTCAGACAGTATAGAATCCACCTGCAATGAGGGACACCTGGGTTTGATCCATGGGTTGGGAAGATTCCCTGGAGAAGGGTATGGCCACCCACTCCAGTATTCTTGTCTCGAGAATCCCATGGACAGAGGAGCCTGACAGGGGCAGTCCATTGGGTTGCAAAGAGTCGGACATGACTGAGTGACTAAGCACACACACAGACCATGCAATCTTTGTCACAACTCCTAAAATCTTCCATTGAGCAGTCATAGACATTACGTAAATAAATGAGAATGATGGTGTCCTGATAAAACTTTATAAATGAAAGCAGATGACAGGCTGTGTTTGGCTTGGAGGTTGCAGTTTTTATATCTCTGTACTACACCGACTGCATCATATTAATTTGACCCAGAGATTGTCAAATGTCAAGCACTCTGGAAATACTGGAAAGGTACCTATGTATCAAGGGAATGTTAAACCTTAAAAAGTTTTGGTTAACTGACATATCTGTGAAGTTTTTAGAGGTTTGAGAACTTGGGTAAAACTGAGGCATTTCTTATAAACTAAATTTCAGTGTATTTGCCCTGTACTTTCTAGCACTAAGAAGCTGGGACAGTGCTTGGATGGTCATTTTGAGTTTTAAAGATATTAATACCATGCATCATTTTAGTAATATAACTCAGAATCAGTTCTTAGATATTCATTAAGACGTCAGTTTTGAGGGTGATTCGAATAGAGCCTTCTCCAGTAAGTTCAGGAAGTGGTTCAATTTGGATGCATTCAAGAAACTGAAGGTATTTATGTGTTATCCATGGTAATCCGCAATATTGACACTCTGTCAAACTTCTGAAGACAGGCAGTGTTCTTTGTACCAGAGCACTATTCACTTTTACACAGCAAATACAACAAGCCGCTGTACCTTAGTAGAAAGTCTATAATAGACCATGAGACAGCTAGTGAGTATGCAATGTGTAGGCTCATATGTGAGTTCACATAAAATATCCTTTATCCTCTACAGTGAGTCCCTTATGAGCTAATTATTTTCAGGAGAGTACAGCATTAATCCATCATATTATGGAAGTGGTACTGTGAGAACTGGGCATGAGTAGGGCAGGAGGGTACAAATAATTTGTACAAATGGGTGTACTATATATTTATGTCACTGACTCTCATGACCAATCCTCTCCTTGGCTCCTCTTGTGACCCTATTGAGGGATCCCAGGGACCAGTTGCCTAAAAGAATATCCTGAAACTGGTTCATTAATATGAACCATATGTTGGTATGAACAGAAAATATACAATTTTTGAAGTACAACCCCAGTCATGTATATGTATGTATGTGTATGTGTGTGTATATATATATATATATATATATATATATATATATATATATATATATAATGCAGTGGTAATGGTCATTCTTTCCCAGTGGGCAGATCCTTGGCAATACATCTGTTCTTCAACTTGGTGGGGAAGTGATTACAGATAAGAACACACACAGAGATTCTTGAAGTGGTAAATGACTTAGCCTGAAAAAAGACTGGAAATTGAGGATAATAAAATAAGAAAATTGTCAGGAAGACACTAGGGGATAGGCCTGTGAGCCCGAAAGGTGTAAATCTTTTATCTTATGTGATCCCCACTAGAAAGAGTGTTTATTTCAGCAAAAACATTAACCAACAAGATAAACAGGATGAGCTCATCCAGTTAGAGTGCAGCCACCTGCCCTTATTGCTCATCCCAGAGAGCAATCTACCCAGAGAGTGAGCATCCATGATGGTAGGAATATTGGTCATTCATGGCCAGGCGGTTGCAAAGAGATGGACACAGCTGAGTGACTAATATACATGGCTGAAACATTACAGGCTTCCTTGAACAAGGCTATAATGATTATCCTGCTAATGGTAAATCTATCATTAGTAAAGATAGAAATCAAGCCCTTGCTATGGTAATATAGAATTATAAGACAAATTAGCCACTTAGAGACAAATTACATAAGAACTCTATCACCTGAATAGGGCTGGCAACTTGTCCTTACAAGAATTGCTGAATTTTCTGGATATGGGTTGGTCATCCCTGAGCTTATTGTTGAGACATTATATACGTTCCTTTTGTACCAAATGTTTCTGTGTATTACTGATTTGGTTGCATCATATTAAGACAAACTGGGTGTTTTTTTCCCATAGGCTTTACCTGGCCACTGGAATAGACTTGGTTTCCACAAGAATATACTGAAAGTACCAGTGAATTAAGTATGTAGAAGCAATATTCAACTAATTATTAACAGATGTTTGGGTGTTTAACAACACCAGTTCCCTTGTTTCTTGGGTAGGAGAATCTTGAGGTTTGTAGTTTTCCAGAGGTCTCTAGCAAGACGGAGATCCTGTGACACATGATGGTAACCAGTTAATTAGCAGAACTTTTATTGACTTTCTTCCCTTTCTTATCTTACTTTCCCGCCACCCCCTCTTCCATGATTTCTGGCATCACATCACAAATAAACCACTTGCATTCAACCCCTTGTCTCAGTATTTTTCTTCTCAAGAATTCCCACCTTAATATATTTGTATTTAGAAAATTGTCCATAAAGCCAAACTAGTTAACCACATTTGTAGAACTTTTTTTTCAAAACATCTTCATTTATTCACTGGACAAAGATTTTGGGGGTGTATTTTATGCATGTCATATGTCTCTGATCTTAAGCAAAGCACAGACTAATGAGAGACAAATAGCAAAATTAGAATGCTGCATAAAAAGTCCTCAAATAGAGAATTACAGGAGCTACAACAACAGTGAGGCAGAGAGAGAGATTACTTCAGAATTAGTTCAGAGGTCAGGATATCCCAGTTGATACTGTGATAGATTTGAAGCTTCTCAATAAGTAAGGAGGTTGGGAAGGCTAATTCAGCTTTTAGGACTTAATGGCAGACAAATTAAGGAAGAACATTTTGGGCCAAAGGAGCAGCATATGAAAAAGTGCATAAAAGTGTCCAGAGGAGATTAACAAACTATACTGCTGTTCTTTTCATTTACTTATTTCTTTAGAGACAAGAAGTGGTATTGAAGGATTTATTATTTTAGTACCTTATTTGTGTGCTTTTGAATCATGCTCAGTCAACATTTATACAAGAAAAAGTAGAGTTTCCAAATTGA
Organism: Ovis aries; assembly: GCF_016772045.2. Taxonomy (NCBI): domain Eukaryota; kingdom Metazoa; phylum Chordata; class Mammalia; order Artiodactyla; family Bovidae; genus Ovis; species Ovis aries. The sequence goes on from NC_056059.1 coordinate 108,267,981, forward strand.
CTTAGTGAATATATTTTGAGCCTGCTAGAGTTGTTTTTTTAAAATAATAAATATTTTATATGGTGAATATGAGACCAGGAAGATCAATGCTCCTAATGGTAAATACATATCTGCAACTCCTATCTCTCAATGGCATTGTTTGATTCTAGGACCTAAAAAACAACATACTTTTGATTACTTCTGTTAAAACCAACCTTATCACATGCATTGTGTAAAACAGATCATGTGTGTGTGTGTGTGTGTGTGTGTGTGTGTGTGTGTGTGTGTGTGTGTGTGTTAGTGATGGTGATGGTGTTGGTGGAGGGTGTTCCCTGACTAGACTAGAAATAGAAAGTCTCCTCAATTCTTCCACCTCCCCAGGAAATGTTGGGACAGGTTATTCCTCACTTCTTGCCACTCATCACTCACTACTCCCTGAAGCCTGGAAGATGGTACTGGCATGTGTGAAAGCTAGCTAGTTGTTGGCTACTGGTATTTGTTGATTACTGATGAAAGTTGATAACACATGTTATGCCCTTTGTCTTTCTTTTTTCGAATACAATCTAAATGTACATCAACTGGTGAACAAATAAACAAAGTGTGTTTTGTTTTGTTTTGTTTTTCCCGCACAATGGAATACTACTCAGCAACAAAAAGAAATATTGACACATGCTATAGTGTGGATAAACCTTGAAAACATTATCATATATGAAAGAAGCCACACACAAAAGACCACATACTGTACTTGCTTTGGCAGCACATATACTAAAAATTGAAACAATACAGAGACTATCATGGCCCCCACAAAAGGATAACATGCAAATTCATAAAGCACTTCATATTTTTTCATGACAATGGCAAAAATAGTATAATATGTAAATGCTTCAAAATAGCACATTTTACATCTTAAATTTACAGTGTTACACATGAAATGTATTTAATTTTAAAAAGACCACTTATTGTATTATTCCATTTTATGAAATGTCCAGAGTAGGCAAATCTTTAGAGATAGAAAGTGATTTAGCTAGGACTGTGGGTATACGCGAAAGGTGGGTTTGAGAGGTAAAGGCTAATAAGCATTGAATTTCTTCTGAGAGTGATGAAAACATTCTAAAATTAGAGCACACTGTGCCTTTTGTCTTTCTGTAAAGGAAGCTATCCACAAGCTGAGCATATTTCCCAGTCTCCTGCTGTGATGTATAAGGTTCCTACGGTCCTCTTGAATGTCCATCTGTAACAGGGCTCAGTTCCTAGAAGAGGAATTGAGAATCCTTATTCTGACTTCAACGTCAGACTTCTAACAGTTAAATATAAGAAATAAAGTGGATTATGTGTTTTAATGTTTACCCAGTTCCTATATGTTGGTTGGCCTATAATCTGGTGGGCAGGAAGGCAAAATTATAAGGTTCCTCCAAATTTCTGCAGGTTTTCTTTCTTCTGATGGTTACAAGAACACTTTGTTTTCCTTAGCACAAGGCATATTATATCTGGAGCTGAAACCAATCAGCTAGAGCTGAAAGTAATTGTAGGGAGCGTGCAGTGAATGGCTCAATTCATAGAAAACTCAGGTCTAGATATTTTAAGTGATTTTCTAAGGTCATAGATCTACTTGGAGGAAGAACTGTGGCAAGAATTGAAGTCTACTGATACTTCAGGCTATTTGTCATATATTCTGACTTCTCAATAAATATGTACTTACTAAATAAATAAATGTAACACTAAAAATATAATAACATTCCCTGGTTTGTCAGATGGTAGAGTCTGCCTGCAATATTGAAGATCTGGGTTCTATCCCTGGGTCAGGAAGATCCTTTTGAGAAGGGAATGGCAACCCACTTCAGTATTATTGTCTGGAAAATCCAATGGACAGAGGAACCTGGCAGGCCCCCATTCGTGAGGTCGCAATGAGTCGGACATGACTGAGTGGCTAAGCATATACATTAGCCTATTTACAGGATACTGTCATATGAATGCATTAGACCTTAAGAGAATAGAGCATTTTAGTACTAATGTCACTTCCAGAACACTTTCTGGAGTTCAATGTCAGCAGTATTATACTTCATAACTGCCTCTTGATAATAAAGGGAATTAAAGTGGACTTACAAAAAAGGAGCAAAAAAAGTGGACTATTTCATCAAATGATTCATATTTATTTGGGGAAACCAGCCGGCAAACAAACCAGCACATTACCAAAAATACAGCACTGGTTATAGCAGAGTTTCAGGGGTAGGTCAGGCAATCAGAAGTGGGTGGACAGGGGAATCTCTCTAGAGAAACTGAAAAGGCATTGCAGATCCTTGAGTCTATCTGTAGAGGTGGTTAGATGGCTAAAGGCAGCTTAGTAGACAGGATAGATAGAAGCCAGGGAGCAGGGGTGGGAAGGTTTTTGGAAACAGGGTAAGGAGAGGGATCTTGTAGATGAATGCTGGAGAAGAAAATGAGTGGGTGGGTGTCCTTGAGCTCCCCAGTTAAGGTGAGATGAATAGATTTATTACTCAATCAGTGGTGTACACATATTTGAAAAGGAATCATTTGGTGTACATCACTTTTTTAAATTAATATTTTATTGGTGCATAGTTGCTTCACAATTTTGTGCTAGCTTCCGCTGTACAGCAAAATGAGTCAGTTGTATGTAGACATATACCCCCTCTTTTTGAGATTTCCTTCCCATTTAGGTCATCACAGAGCTCCGAGTAGAGTTCCCTGTGCTATGCAGTAGATTCTCATTAGTTGCCTGTTTTGTACATAGTGCCAATAGGGTATATACATCAATTCTAATCTTCCAATTCATCCCACCTCCCTCCCCTCTGCCTTGGTGACAACTTGTTCTCTACATCTGTGTCTTCTATTTCTGCTTTGCAAATAAGATCACCTATATTGTTTTTCTAGATTCCACATATATGCATTAATATGCAATATTTGATTTTTTCTTTCTGACCTACTTCATTCTGTGTGACAGTTTCCAGATCCATTCACATCTCTACAAATGATCCAACTCCATTCCTTTTTAGGGCTGAGTAATATTCCATTGCATATATGTACCACACATTCTTTAGCCATCCATCTGTTGATGGACATTTAGGCTGCTTTCATGTCTTGGCTATTGTAAATAGTGCTGCAATGAATGTTAGGCCGCATGTATCTTTTTGAATTACAGTTTTCTCTGGGTGTATGCTGAGTAGTGGGGTTTCTGGTCTCATAATATTTACCCTGAATTTACAATGTATATTAGCTCTCCCATATCTTCTAAAGCTTGCCAGTGTTTCGGTTTACTTCATTTCCCATCAGTATACACTATTTGAATCAAAAGGCAGCTTCTCTTTATCCTACATAATTCTCCTCCTCCTTCCCATCACCTCCCTTTAACACTTTCATCATAGTTTTCCTTCAAATGTTGCTTCTCTTCCCTTAATTTACCACAAGACTCAACCAAGTTGACCTTTACTACACAGTTCAAACGTAACCTCATAAATAAGCTTCATCTGTTTCTTCCTCCTATGAACTCTTCTAACATGTAGCTATAACGTGTGTGTGTACTTGTGTGTGTATTTTTAGATTTATTATTCCCACTAAATTTGTCATTTCTCAAAGGAAAGACCCAAGTAATTTAACTCTATTTGTCAGAGCAGCTAGTGGGCAGACCGTCCAAGACTTGTGACTTCTGTATGAAGGTTTTTCTTCCTCTTAGCAATAGTTGAGGCTTTAAGTGCACCTCATTATGGAGAGGCACCATTTTGGATTCAGTGCATAGGAGAAAAACATATTGTCTTTGCTTTTTTTTCTAGAAACAGATGAAAGAGGGAGAGATGACAATTCAATAGTTCCTCATGATATTAACACAGTTGTATTAGTAACAGTGATATCAAGAACTAGCATTAATATAGCCTCTTTCCATCCTTAAGAGCTATGTGGTTGCAAACACTACCTCATATGGAGTTTCAAAATGACCTAGATGCATGAGAGTTATACTTTTTAAAGTAGAAACAGGCATCTCAAATATTACAAATGGTTTGTTTACAAATGAATCATTCTTCATCAGGAGCCTAAATCAAATCCTCTGACTCCAGTATGGTAAAACAAACTACCTTTCCCCCTGCAAATTACCTACCCCCAAAAAGATAAATAAAGCTATTTTACCAAAGCATTTCAGATTTTATTCCCATATTAATGATACAAAAACATCTAGATAAACTCAAAATTGTATATTTTTCTATTTTTAAAAAAGAATCTTATTTAGAAAATTAAAAATCTTTATAACAACTTATGAGGATCTATTCTGTATTATTTACTAAGCATCACTCCTAGAAACTATCATTATTTTCATTTTATAGTTGAAAAAGCTGAGTCATTTGTTCATTTCTTCAAAGCTAGTAGATATCAGATCTGAAGCTACAATCAGGTGTTCTGAATTTAAGCCTATACTAATTTCAAAATATCTCACCACTTGAAAGTAAGATAAAGAAAGCACAGAAAGAAAATAAGAAAAGAGAAATAAGAAGGGTGTGAAGAAGGCACACGTGAGTTTGTACAGCTCACTTTTTTTTTAAGGACACAGGAGGACTATGTAGAACAGCACTTGGTAGACAGAACATCTATGACTTCCCTAGTAAGAATAAAAATGATTTTCAGGAAATGCCAACTGAAACATTGATGCCAAAGCTAAGCTTATGGAAATTCCCCCCTGAGTAGATCCTTGTATTATTTTTATTTGATTCTTCTTCTTGGGACGTCTAGGGTTATTTCCAAATTCATTACCTTTCAATAATAAACTATATTCTTATAGAAATACTCTAGTAAATATCTTTCAGGATCATGTAATTTCTTTAGGGGTTGTATGGGGAAACCCTCTGCCTACTTGATTTACAAAACGCAGATGGTTAGTAATACTTGAGTTGTTATTGATGCCTCCTGACATCTTTCTCAGCACCCTTAAAGAGAGTGGCATAATTCTTTACGACATAATATTACACTTAGGAATTGCTTTAAAAGATCATCAATCTTTTGTGCATGACTCTGAACACTCAGCTAGTGTTAAATAAACCATGACTTGAAATGAAATTCAAAATACTTTGAGTGATTTCTGCAAAATGCTCTCCATTTGCCAATTATGTCCTACCATATTTCATCTTATCAGTTATTCATTATTCTTGGCTAAAAATACAGTTATGACAAATAGTATATCTCAGAGGAAGTTTCATGATTTTCCAAAGAAATACGATCAATATGTCCCAGCCAAGCCATCCTTTATATTTTGCACTTGGTGGAAATAACATTGTGAGTGATGATGATGGTGACTTTATTTGCAGATGCTGATGAATTTGGCTATTAGGAATATAAATATAACTGAAAGGAATATCAAAACAAAATGGCATAGTTATCAAAAAGATGTCTGCTAAACATGGATTGGACTTTTGCCAGGAAGAATGGCAATCAGTGAAGGATTCTTTCCTTTTTATATAATTTATAATAAAGAAAATACATTCAAAATTAAATCAGCAAGAAAAGGCACTAGACTCCCCACCTTCCACCTTCTAGAAACAGATTGAAAAGTACCCGTAGCTTTGAACTTTAAATCATCTACTTGTTTTATGAAAATAAATATGATATATGGTCAAGGAAATGAAATTGTTATGTATTCTGATCTGAGGTCTTCTTGGATGTTGTGTATCTTATACATTACTTAACTTCTCTGACCCTCAATTTCTTGGGTATTTTAATCAGTGCTTCAAGTATCAAATAAGGTACAAACATAAAAATATTTTTAAATATAAAGAGCTCTTCAAATATAAAGAACCACTCTTTATAGTCCCTGGAGAGAAAGAATTTTCATAGTGCTAAACTAAGGTTAAATTAAAATCATGTATTATTCATGTATATAAGCTATAAAACTATATTAACACAAATGCACCAGTATAGTTTACAGAGTAAAAAAAAATGTCATTTAAATTAATAGATTTATGAAATTAATTAGCAGCAATTATATATCATCATATATCACTACTATAGGCAATATGCTATAACTAACAACTGTAGCTTGGGGTATTCAACACTTTCATAAAATTATCCTCACATCTTCCATCCTGCTGTGTCTCTGTGATGCTTCCAGCAGCTTTTCTGGCATTCAAACTTACAAGCCATTTTAAGTTGAAGATTCTCTACCTTTCCTAGATATGGCCACCTCAGTCTTAAAGTGATCTCAGTACCTTTTTCTACAGAGAAGATCAAGAATATTTTGATTAGAATCTAAGCCTTCGAAGCTTACAGAAGAGCATGTGTTCTGAGGATGGTGGTTGGGGGAGATGCCTGAAATAAAAATCTGATGAAAGGGAGAATACAGACATAGGTCACAGTATGTAAACATACTGTACCATTGTTTTGACATGAAAATATCCAGATAGCCACTCTCTAGAGGTTCTCTTCTACCAACACTGCCAACAAAACCTTCAGGCCACATACCTTTATCCTAACCATCATCATAACTTGTATCAGCCATGATGATATGGGTGGATAATATATTTGTATGTCACGAATATCATATGTGTGTGTGCTAAGTCTCTTCAGTCATGTCCAACTCTTTGCAACCCTATTGACTATAGCCCACCTGGTTCCTCTGTCCATGGGATTTTCCCACATTAAATCTTATTTTCTGTTTCAATTACTTACCTTTGAAGCAAAATTAAACTTGCAAGTGATTTCAAAGTACATATGAGCATTATTTTAATGCTGTCACATGTCTCATTAAATATATTCTTCAATCTAAAAAAAAAAAAGTGAAAGTTAGTCACACAGTCATGTCCAACTCTTTGCCATCGCATGGACTACATCCCACCAGGCTCCTCTGCCCATGGAATTCTCCAGGCAAGAGTACTGGACTGGGTTGCCATTTCCTTTTCCAGGGGATATTCCCGATCCAGGGATCAAACCCATGTCTCTTATGTCTCCTGCATTGGCAGGAGGGTTTCTTTACCAACTGAGACACTAAGGAAGCCTTCTTTCTAATGTTTCTCATTTGGATTTTTCTTTGTTATTTAATTTTATAAATAGCACAGTGATAAATAAAGCTTGGGTATAGATATTTTATTAGGTATAGTAAAATTTTCTTAACGTAGATTTTTCTAAATGATGATAGCAATAATTAAAGCAGCCTATTCTAAATCTGTACTGAGGACTTCACATGCATTATTTGACTGATACATTTAGCAATTTTGTGAGATTATGTTAATATTATGATCATTTTAAATCAAACAATAGTTTATTTGCAATGTTATATTAATTTCAGGGGTACAGCAAAGTGATTCAGTTACACACACACACACACATAGATATATTCTTCTTCAAGTTATTTTCCCTTGTAGGCTATTTGAAAATATTGAGTATAATCCCCTGTGATATATAGTAGGTCTTTGTCATTTCCCAAACTCTTAATTTATCCACCCCGTCGCCCCCCGCCCCCCGCCGCTGCCCTGCCACACTCCCTTTCCTTTTTCAGTTCAGTTCAGTTCAGTCGCTCAGTCGTGTCTGACTCTTTGCGACCCCATGAATCGCAGCACACCAGGCCTCTCTGTCCATCACCATCTCCCAGAGTTCACTCAGACTCATGTCCATCGAGTCCGTGATGCCATCCAACCATCTCATCCTCGGTCGTCCCCTTCTCCTCCTGGCCCCAATCCCTCCCAGCATCATAGTAATCATAAATTTATTTTCTATGTCTGTGACTCTATTGCTGCTTTGTAAATAGGTTCATTTGTATCATTTTTAAAAAGAAAATATTTCACTATGTTATATAATATTTGTCTTTGTCTAACTTCATTTAGTATAATCTCTAAATCTATCCATGTTGCTGCAAATTTAGGTTGCCTGAATGTCTTGGTTATTATACAAATAGTGCTGCAATGAACACTGAGATGCTTGTATCTTTCTGAGTTATCGTCTTCTCAGTATACATGCTCAGGAATGGGATTGCAGGATCATATAGTAGTTCTATTTTTAGCTTTTCGGGAACCTTCATACCGTGTCCATAGCGGCTATTACAATTTTACATTCTGGCAAATGGAGTGAGAAGGTTCTCTTTCCTCCACACCCTCTCCAGCATTTATTGTTCATAGACTTTTTTGTTGTTGTTGTTCATAGACTTTTTGATGATAACCATTCTGACAGATGAGGAGATAACTCTCTGCCCTTTGGATTTGCATTTCTCTAATAATTAGTGATGTTGAGCATCTTTTCATGTGTGTTTGGCCTTCTGCATGTTTTCTGCCCATTTTTCAACTGAATTGCTATTGGTGGGTTTTTGGGTTTTGTTTTGTTTTGTTTTGTTTTTTGGTATTGAGCTGAATGAGCTACTTGCATATTTTGAAAATTAGTTCCTTGTTGGTTGCAAATATTTTCTCTCATTCTGTAGGTTGTCTGCTTGTGTTGTTTATGGTTTCTTTTTCTGTGCAAAATCTTTTTAGATCAGAAAGGCCAGCTGTGCTATTAGTGAGTAAATGGAAGAGCCTGAATGGTGTTCAAGTATGCCAGAGTTCAGGGTGCATCACAAAAGCACTGCCTGCATGCATGTCAAAAGCATGAAAATACAACCACCTTCAGAAAAATAGAAACAGGGGTTTAAAGTTTACATAAAATTTACCCTTGTTGTTATCATGATAGTCTCAATAAAATTCCCTCCCAGCACTCATGCTAAGTGGAAGGGAACTCCTACATTTAGTTTTTAACTGTAAGTATCTAATAATGAAGATACAAACCTCGGTGGAAAACCACTAGGGTGAGATTCTTAAAAATGTGGAAATTTTGCCACCTCTTTAGGAGTCATTAGATGTTTAAATAAACCACTGTATGGGTGTCACCATTTGGAGGAGAGTTCTATTTAAACCTGAAAATATTCTGAGAACAAAAATAGATTTTAAAAACTTCATAAGTTAATGGATGACAGGAAAAGAATTAACAGTGCAGCTGAAACTTTTGTCCAAGTGCTGCTGACAAAGACAGTTGGCTTAATAGGAGACACATATAACATTTTTGCTTGAAAATTCACTTTATAAATGGAAGTTGAATACAAGTACTAATATTTGGTCAGTAAAGATAGCATCTAGGCTTAAAGAGATAAAATTTTTTACCATTGAGAGAAACAGAAAGGAGTCACTCCTATAAAACAATGAATGATTGAATACAATATAGAATTACGTATGTAAAATAATAACCCATGAAATGAACCATCAATGAAGCCTCAAAAAATACTCATGAGGGTCCCTATGACAGCAAGGAGGTGAAACCAGTCAATCCTAAAGGAAATCAACCCTGAATATTCATTGGAAGGACTGGTGCTAAAGCTGAAGCTCCAAAATTTTGGCCACTTAATGTGAAGAGCTGACTCATTGGAAAAGACCCAGATGCTGGGAAAGATTGAGAACAAGAGGAGAAAAGTATGACAGAGGATGAGCTAATTGGATGGCATCTCTGATTCCGTGGACATGAGTTTGAGCAAACATAGGGAGGTTGTGAAACAGGGAAGCCCGGAGTGCTGCAGTTCATGGGGTCACAAAGAGTTGGATATGACTTAGTGACTGAACAACAACGGAATATTATGGTAGGAAGATAAAATCATACCCAAGTGATTGGATTTATGTAATAATAGTTAAGGTCATTGATTACCCCTGAGTGTGGGCACAGCAAATGCTGAAACTTTTAGGAGGGAGACAGTTAGGTGAAATAGTTTTCTGAGAGAGGACAAACATGCTTATATAGAAAGTGTGGTTCTTAGGAAAATATGGTTGATACAGATTGGGGCATTTGAAATAGACGTCTTAGAGTCTGAGCAGTTGTGGATGGGACAAGATGTATTATATGTCCTCGGACACCAGAAATGAGAACACACAGAGACAAAGTTATTGGAGCTGGAATGTCAAGAACATAATAGTCCAGGCTATTGGATAATATTATCACCATAGTGGTGAAGGCCACCAATGATGTTAACAGAACTTAGTGGTAGGGAAGATGACTGTAAGCCAGATGCTAAAGACATTAATGGATAAGGGTTACTGACTGGTGAGTAGTTGATGACTGCAATAAAGAAGGGAGTAGTGGGTGCTAAAATTTAATGGCACATACTTAAGAGAAGCTTTTTTATATAGCTAGTGGAATAAATAGTTTGGAAGTTGCAGTAAGGAGCAAGCAGAAAACTTATCCCACTACAAGAGCTAACTGAAGCTAGTGGTAAACAGAAGAGCATTTTTCCTCTGTCTCTCACAAGTCACACACACCTGCCAGTGTTTGAGCACTTACTTATTCTCATATATGTTAACTTAATACAATTGAGTTAACACACAACTAAATAGATTCATATAATTTCAACAATTCTTTTTAAAGTATTTCTTTATAATATGGGAGGTTCATTTACCACATCCAGTATGTAAAAGTATACTATTTCAATACTTATAATGAATAAGTAAACTGTTTATATATGTTTAATTTATAAGTGCCTCTATATACATCTATATGAATTAGATGTGTGCATTTTTTCACATATATGTTGAATTTTCTCTGCTGATTTATTGTTTTTCAAAACCATGTTTGGACAGTTCAAACAGATGTGTTGTAACTATATTAAAACTTTGTTTTTAGGAATGGATTGGCAAGGATCTGGAGAGGGGGCAGAGAGATGGTCTAGGGGACCAATGGGCATCAGAGAGTCCTGCTGACACCTCTGACTACCTTCTGCACATACCTCCTTTCCTTCCTGCCTGACCCCAGTGTTCAAGTATCAGCAAGGTTTGGCTTCAGGGGAATTTGGTCTTCTAACCACACCAAACTTATGTGAACCTTGACTGTATTAGAACACTTCTGATATTTCTGCACCAAATCCAGTGACTTTGACATGCAACAACACAAGAGAAAGGCTACTAAGGGCATTTATAATAATCATTTTCTGTCTTGTAAATAGTGACCCATTTGAGAGCAATGCAGATGGAGCCATGCTGTCCAGATTTTTCTTCCAGCTGTAATAACTGGAACAATGATAATCACACTGAAACCAGGGATGGATTCCACCTGGGGAAATAAGCAACAATATGAAGATTAAAGACAATTAAAGGAGTGAGTTGTGACATCAAAATGATGTTCAAACTTGGTATAACAACAACAACAAACAAACCTTTAAAATGTCTTGTTCATCACAATTGTTTTCAGTTGGTTGGATTTTCTCTTCTCTATAATGTCAGTTGTTGTTGTTGTTGTTGTTGTTGTTGTTGTTGTTGTTCAGTCACCCAGTTGTGTCCAACTCTTTGTGACCCCATGGACTGCAGCACTCCAGGCCTCCCTGTCCCGCACTATCTAACAGAGTTTGCCCAAGTTCATGTTCATTGCATTAATGATGCTGTCTAGCCATCTCATCCTCTGATGCCCTCTTCACCTTCTGCCCTCAATCTTTACCAGCATCAGGGACTTTTCCAATGAGCCATCAATTCGCATCAGATGAGCAAAATACTAGAGCTTCAGCTTCAGCATCAGCTCTTCCAGTGAATATTCAGGGTTGATTTCCCTTAAGACTGACTGGTTTGATCTCCATGCTGTCCAACAGACCTTCAGGAGTCTTCTCCAGCACCACAGTTCAAGGCATCGATTCTTTGGCACTCTGCCTTCTTTATGGTCCAGCTCTCACAACTCTGGACTTCCCTGGTGGCTCAGATGTAAAACATCTGTCTACAATGTGGGAGACCTAGGTTTCATCCCTGGGTTGAGAAGATCCCCTGGAGAAGGAAATGGCAATCCACTCCAGTACTATTGCCTCGAAAATCCCATGGACAGAGGAGCCTGGTAGGTTACAGTCCTACCAGAGGTCACAAAGAGTTGGACAGGACTGAGCGACTTCACTTTCTTTTCCTTTCCTTTCTCACAACTGTACATGACCACTGGGAAGACCATAGCCCTGACATAATGTCAGTTGGTAATGTCTATTTTCTATTAATATTGGATATGATGTTTTCCATAATTAAGGTAAAATGTTTTGTAGCAAGCAAGTTTTGTGGCTATGAGGCTGATGATAGTATTTAATTAAAATCTATCATTTTACAAAAGTATAAACTTAGGAACAAAATTAAGTTCTCAAACATTTATAGTAGTTATGGCAAAAAAAAAAAAGAAACCAAATGACTCAGAATAATAAGGATACTTGATGTATTGATAAAATTTGCCATTCACTAAGCACTTGTCTTTAAATCATTGCCTTTAACCTAGAAACTAGTCTTCTATCTTCTTATCTAGTGCTGTTTCTACTACTGCCTTCTGTCCTCATAAATCTCACCATATCGGGGGACAGAGAGATTGATAGAGCATGTAAATTTGTTTTCCTTCTGTCTGACTACAAACCATTTTTTTTTTTTCAGAAGCAGGTGGGAAGAAAGTAAGTGTAAATAATAACAATGCTTTCATTCTGTGAAACCATGGAGGACTGTGAATCTGTCTCCAGGAGATGATGAAGGACGAAACAGTGATATAGAGTAGAGGGTCTTGGCAGAGAGTATCATCTGTTGCCTTTTAGACAGGTAACAGATCATCTCTGGATTTAGGGCAAGGGCTGATGTGCCAAATCAGATTTACTCTGACAGTGACTGCAGAGTATTGTAGAAAAAGAGAGAAAAGGAAAAATAAAGAAAAACATATTTTTTTAAATTAAAGCTTCAGTTCAGTTCAGTTCAGTCACTCAGTTATGTCCAGCTCTTTGCAACCCCATGGACTGCAGCACACCAGGGGCCTCCCTGTCCATCACCAAATCCTGGAGCTTGCTCAAACTCATGTCCAAACTCTAGTTGGTGATGCCATCCAACCATCACATCCTCTGTCATTCCCCTCTCCTCTTGCCTTCAATCTTTCTCAGCATCAGGGTCTTTTCCAGTGAGTCAGTTCTTTGCATCAGGTGACCAAAGTATCAGAGCTTCAGTTTCAGCATCAGTCCTTCCAGTGAATATTCAGGGCTGATTTCCTTTAGGATTGACTGATTGGATCTCCTTGCAGTCCAAGGGACTCTCAAGAGTCTTCTCCAACACCACAGTTCAAGAGCATCAATTCTTCAGTGTTCAGCTTTCTTTATGATCCAACTCACATACATACATGACTACTGGGAAAACCATAGCTTTGACTATCCAGACCTTTGTCAGTAAAGTAATGTCTCTGAAGCAGTGTCTCTGCTTTTTAATATGATGTCTAGGTTTGGCATAGCTTTTTCTTCCTAGGTTTGTCATAACTTTTTTTTCCAAGGAGCAAGTGCCTTTTAATTTCATGGCTGCAGTCACCATCTGCAGTAATTTTGGAGCCTAAGAAAATAAAGTCTGCCATTGTTTCCTCATCTATTTGCTATGAATTGATGGGACAGGATGCTATGATCTTATTTTCTTGAAAGTTGAGTTTTAAGCCAACTTTTTCACTTTCTTCTTTCGCTTTCATCAGAAGGCTTTTCAGTTCCTCTTCCTTTTCTACCATAAGGGTGGTGTCATTAGCATATCTGAAGTTATTGATATTTCTCCCAGCAATCTTGATTCCAGCTTGTGCTTCATCCACATGCCAAGCTTACCACAGGCCAAGTAATGCATTCTTAAATATAAATAATATTATATTAATTATGTGTATGAAAAGTGAAATTGTTAGTTGCTCAGTCATGTCCTACTCTCTGCAACCCCATGGAATATAGCCTGCCAGGCTCCTCAGTCCATGGAATTCCCTAGGAAAGAATACTAGAGAATTCCATGGATTGAAAGCATTGTTAATATCTTTCATATTATATCTTTTGTAGATTATTTTTATTGGTGTACAGTTGCTTTACAATATTGGGTTAGTTTCTGCTGTAGAGCAAAGTGAATCCGCCTTACATATACATACATCCCCATTTTTTTTTAATTTCCTTCCCATTTTAGGTCACGACAGAGCATTGGGCTAAACTCAACACCATCACTGTGTGTCCAGAAGACTAACAGACAGGTCCAGATAGATATTTCTTGAAATAATGTGTGAACATTAGATTTGCAAAGTTCTCTAAAGGCCATTTAAGATGAAAATTTAAGAGCTATATATTTTGTTGGCTGTCCAAATTTACAGAATTAGCAATAGAGTTGGTGCTAGAATCACACTGAGTTTAGAACATAAGCAACAAATATAAGCCTTCATTCAGTTTGTTCATGTTTACTAAGGTTCTTCTATACTCAGATGTGTGAGACATCTGACAATATTCACATGAAAACATAGTGCAAAATGTAAGAGTCAAGAGTCTGAAAAAAAAGTAAACTGACAGGTGAAATTTAAGTTATAATGTCATAAAATTTCCATGAAATGTTGACTCCTTGTGTTGGGTTCTTGGAAAGCTTCAGGTGAGCAGAGAGAATGGAGAGCATTCTTATGTATGGAAAATGACATGGACAAATGAACACCAATTTGAGTGAAAGTGGATTTATTTCCAAAATATTTGAGGCACATCTTTTGCCCCTTTCACCTTTCCTCGTCTGCCCTCCAAATATGGTCCACATACTGATTCCTGTTCTTTCATAAAATGTGGAAAAAATGCTTTCAAATTTTGGCCCCTAATTTCCTCCTCAGAACAGTCGATTGCACAGATCATACAATGGCTGTGTGTTCAATTGGATCAACCATAAAGATCCTGAAGTGTGAAGTGTTAGTCTTTCAGTTGTGTCTGACTCTTTGCAACCCCATGGACTGTAGCCTGCCAGGCTCCTTTGTCCATAGAATTCTCCAGGCAAGAATACTGGAGTGGGTTGCTATTTCCTTCTCCAGGGGATCTTCCTAACTCAGAGATCAAACCCACATCTCCTGTTTCTCCCGCATTGGCAGGCTGATTCTTTACCATCTGAGCCACCAGAGAAGACCCTAAAACCTTAGCTAATTCTTAGAACACAATAAATGTTCAGAAATGTCACATTTTCCTTTCTCCTCTTCCTCACTTCCATGTCATTTATCATTGCATTCTTTATTTTTTCTTGATATTTTTGAGAGGTGTTTTTTATTTATTTATTTTTATTTTTTTTTTTTACTTTACAATATTGTATTGGAGGTGGGAGTGGGGTTCAGGATGGGGAACACCCTTGGTGGATGCATGTTGATGTGTGCACTCTTTATTTTGTAGTTGTTTTGGCCAACATCGTCTTACCTTCTCACATTAGAAGCTTCTTTAGAATAGGAATCAAATCATGTTGATCATTGAGTCATTATCCACTTAAAAAAAATAAAAATCTCTGTGATTTTGGTGGCAATTCGAGTCCAAAATCCATAGGGCAAGCCATCAAGGGATCCTCCAGTGTGAGCTGAAACTGTGGTCCATGGGTTGAATTTTTTATCTTAATAAAAAGCTGACTTTTAACTGACTGAATCAGGCACATAGAATATTAAGAGTAATATCTACTTTAATTTTACTGGTTATGGATTGTAATCAGGTCTAAAAAATGCCTTCACAGCACACCTAGATTATTATTTGACTGAATAACCGAAGATAGCCATGTTGACACAAAAAGTTCAGCTCAGTTCAGTTGCTCAGTCGTGTCCGACTCTTTGAGACCCCATGAACCGCGGCACACCAGGCCTCCCTGTCCATCACCATCTCCCAGAGTTCACTCAGACTCACGTCCATCGAGTCCGTGATGCCATCCAGCCCTCTCATCCTCTGTCTTCCCTTTCTCTTCCTGCCCACAATTCCTCCCAGCATCAGAGTCTTTTCCAATGAGTCAACTCTTCGCATGAGATGGCCAAAGTACTTGAGTTTCAGCTTCAGCATCACTCCTTCCAAAGAACACCAGGGCTGATCTCCTTCAGAATGGACTGGTTGGATCTCCTTGCAGTCCAAGGGACTCTCAAGAGTCTTCTCCAACACCACAGTTCAAAACCATCAATTCTTCAGTGCTCAGCCTTCTTCATAGTCCAACTCTCACATCCATACATGACCACAGGAAAAACCATAGCCTTGACTAGACGGACCTTAGTCAGCAAAGTAATGTCTCTGCTTTTGAATAAGCTCTCTAGGTTGGTCATAACTTTTCTTCCAAGGAGTAAGCGTCTTTTAATTTCATGGCTGCAATCACCATCTGCAGTGATTTTGGAGCCCAGAAAAATAAAGTCTGACACTGTTTTCACTGTTTCCCCATGTATTTCCCAAGAAGTGATGGGACCAGATTCCATGATCTTCGTTTTCTGAATGTTGAGCCTTAAGCCAACTTTTTCACTCTCCTCTTTCACTTTCATCAAGAGGCTCTTTAGTTCCTCTTCACTTTCTGCCATAAGGGTGGTGTCATCTGCATATCTGAGGTTATTGATATTTCTCCCAGCAATCTTGATTCCAGCTTGCGTTTCTTCCAGTCTAGCGTTTCTCATGATGTACTCTGCATAGAAGTTAAATAAGCAGAGTGACAATATACAGACTTGACGTACTCCTTTTGCTATTTGGAACCAGGCTGTTGTTCCATGTCCAGTTCTAACTGTTGCTTCCTGACCTGCATACAGATTTCTTAAGAGGCAGGTCAGGTGGTCTGTATTCCCATCTCTTTCAGAATTTTCCACAGTTTCTTGTGATCCACACAGTCAAAGGCTTTGGCATAGCCAATAAAGCAGAAATAGATGTTTTTCTGGAAGTCTCTTGCTTTTTCCATGATCCAGCGGATGTTGGCAATTTGATCTCTGGTTCCTCTCCTTTTCTAAAACCAGCTTGATCATCAGGAAGTTCACGGTTCACGAATTGCTGAAGCCTGGCTTGGAGAATTTTGAGCATTACTTTAATAGCATGTGAGATGAGTGTAAGTGTGCAGTAGTTTGAGCATTCTTTGGCATTGCCTTTCTTTGGAATTGGTATGAAAACTGACCTTTTCCAGTCCTGTGGCCACTGCTGAGTTTTCCAAATCTGCTGGCATATTGAGTGCAGCACTTTCACAGCATCATCTTTCAGGATTTGAAATAGCTCAACTGGAATTCCATCACCTCCACTAGCTTTGTTCATAGTGATGCTTTCTAAGGCCCACTTGACTTCACATTCCAAGACGTCTGGCTCCAGATTAGTGATCACATCGTCATGATTATCTGGGTCATGAAGATCTTTTTTATACAGTTCTTCCGTGCATTCTTGCCACTTCTTAATATCTTCTGCTTCTGTTAGATCCAGACCCTTTCTGTCCTTTATCAAGCCCCTCTTTGCATGAAATGTTCCCTTGGTATCTCTCATTTTCTTGAAGAGATATCTAGTCTTTCCCATTCTGTTGTTTTCCTCTATTTCTTTGCATTGATCACTAAGGAAGGCTTTCCTATCTCTTCTTGCTATTCTATGAAACTCTGCATTCAGATGTTTATATCTTTCCTTTTCTCCTTTGCTTTTCACTTCTCTTCTTTTCACAGCTGTTTGTAAGGCCTCCCCAGACAGCCATTTTGCTTTTTGCATTTCTTTTCCATGGGGATGGTCTTGATCCCTGTCTCCTGTACAATGTCATGAACCTCATTCCATAGTTCATCAGGCATTCTATCTATCAGATCTAGTCCCTTAAATCTATTTCTCACTTCCACTGTATAATCATAAGGGATTTGATTTAGGTCATACCTGAATGGTCTAGCGGTTTTCCCTACTTTCTTCAATTTAAGTCTGAATTTGGTAATAAGGAGTTCATAATCTGAGCCATAGTCAACTCCTGGTCTTGTTTTTGTTGACTGTAGAGAGCTTCTCCATCTTTGGCTGCAAAGAATATAATCAATCTGATTTCAGTGTTGACCATCTGGTGATGTCCATGTGTAGGGTCTTCTCTTGTGTTGTTGGGAGAGGGTGTTTGCTATGACCAGTGCATTTTCTTGGCAAAACTCTATTAGTCTTTGCCCTGCTTCATTCTGCATTCCAAGGACAAATTTGCCTGTTACTCCAGGTGTTTCTTGACTTCCTGCTTTTGCATTCCAGTCCTCTATAATGAAAAGGACACCTTTTTTGGGTGTTAGTTGTAAAAGATCTTGTAGGTCTTCATAAAACCGTTCAGCATCAGCTTCTTCAGCATTATTGGTAGGGGCATAGACTTGGATAACTGTGATATGGAATGGTTTGCCTTGGAGACGAACAGAGATCATTCTGTTGTTTTTGAGATTGCATCCACGTAAAATCACCCGTCAAAACAACCTTATCTTAATAGAGGACATCTTGATCACCCAATAAGAATAATTCATTTTTTGGATTCATTACATGCGACGTTAGTAGTAAAGAAACCACTGCCAATACAGGAGACTTAAGAGACTCAACAGACTTAGGTTTGATTCCTGGGTGGGGAAGATCCCCTGGACTAGGAAAGGTCAACTCATTCCAGTATTCTTGCCAGGAGAATCCCATGGACAGAGAAACCTGGTAGGCTACAGTCCACAGGGTCGCAAAGTCAGATATCACAGAAGCGACTTAGCACAGCATATATTGTTCAAAGAGTTTCAATGCATTATCTCACTGAATGTAAAACAAATATTGCTGCTACTATTTGTTAAAGAGAATATAGAGGCTAATGACACCCATACTATTCAAATTCCACTATTGTTAAGGGGGTCTGAGCCCATAACCCAGGTCTTTAAACTCTGTTCAGTGAAAAGATGCCACTTTGCTTCATACAGAGTAGCTTGCTTCTGTGGAGTATTCTGTTTCTAAGTTGTTCTGACCCTCTTCTTTATGTCCAGAATAGAGTCCACATGTTGAGATAGTGAAGCTACATCACAGAAAGAGTCTGGATCAGTGAGTCATCTGGAATTTTAATGAGTGAGAAGTTGTGTTGGCAAGAAATTTTTTTTTCTTAAGCAGCTGACTTTTGGAGGTTGTTGGTTAGCAGAGCATAACTTAGTCTATGTTAACTAATTAACTTCATTAACTTCTTAGGGAGTTGATTTAAGGATTTTATTGGATGTGAAAATGTTGGGAAAAGCCAAACCTTACTGTGTTTTTAATCCTGCAGCTGTGTTTCCTTTAAGACACTGACCATTGTAAACAAGCCAGGGCATCACGGCTGACTTCTCTCACTGGATATCATTTATTCCTCTAAGAAGTTTTATCAGCTGAATGAGTCAAATTTCTCTCTCAATTTTAATTAGGCAGAAATGGCAAGATTTCATAACAGAGAAGCACATTGGCAATGGAATTCAGGTAATAAATTAAGCTTTTAAACTTTTTTTTTTTTGTCCTTTCTACCCCACTGTCCAGCCCAGGGTCAGACACATGATGGCCATCTACGTATTTTTGTTTCTAAGATGCCAAACTCTTCTCAGTTCATGTCCTAAATACCATATTAAAATTAGCCATTCACACCATTGTGTTGTAAACTG
The DNA here is from genome assembly GCF_016772045.2 of Ovis aries. Lineage (NCBI taxonomy): Eukaryota > Metazoa > Chordata > Mammalia > Artiodactyla > Bovidae > Ovis > Ovis aries. The sequence continues at coordinate 108,287,271 of NC_056059.1, forward strand.
CATACAGAAGGCTTGAAACACTTAAAATTCTTTTCCAGCCAAGGTGTAAAGTTATAAAAAATAGATCTTTTAGCCAATACTGCCCAGATTCAACAAAGTTATTTGTGCATGTTCAGCTAGCAATGTCTATCGGGCTGATGCAGTGTCTTTAGGGCTTCCCAGGTGACTCAGTGGTAAAGGATCTGCCTACCAATGCAGGAGCCACAGAAGACACAGGTTCAACCCCTGAGTCAGGAAGATTCCCTGGAGGAGGAAATGATAACCCACTACGGTATTCTTTCCGGGAGAATCTCATGGACAGAGAAGCATGGTGGGCTAAAAACCCTGGGGTCACAAAGAACTGGACATGACTGAGCATGCACACATGTGGTGTCTTCAAAGAGTACTTGGCCTCTCTATGACTCAGAAGTGAAAAGACCTTGATGCTGGGAAAAACTAAGGGCAGGAGGAGAAACAGGCAACTGAGGATAAGGTGGTTGGATGGAATCACCAACTCAATGGACATGAGTTTGAGTAAACTCTGGGAGATAGTGAGGACAAGGAAGCCTGGTGTGCTGTAGTTCTTGAAGTCCAAAAAGTCAGATACAACTTACCAGCTGAACAACAACAAAGCTCAGAAGTATGGTATGATTTTCCACATCCACCGCTACAGAAATGCATTCTGTCCAGAGTACATGGATATCAAAATAATCCACATTGACTCTACATAACTTTGAAGAGAACAAAACCAATCAAAACTTATGTTGAAAAGTGATGATTAATGATTAATGATGTTGAGCATCTTTTCATGTGCCTTTTGGCCATCTGTATAACTTCTTCAGATAAATGTCCATTGAAGTCTTCTGCTTGGCATTCATGTAAGGAGCTTCTAAATGCATTGATGCCCAGATCCCACCTAACAGGTTCTGACTGAATTGCTCTTGGATGGAGCCTGGGCTTCAGATCACTTTGTAAAAGTTCCTCATCTGGTTTATTACATAACCAGAATGGAGAGAGATGCTTTGGCCTGTACCAGTGCTTCTCAGAAACTTTTATTTTCATGGGTATCACATGAGAACCTTGTCAAAATTAACATTCTGATTCAGTGGTCCTGAGGTGGGTCCTGAAACATCTGCATATTTGGTCCCTGGTTTGAGTTGCAGGATATAAACCACTGAGATGCTCTGCCTTGGGGAGAGAATGACCAATAGACTGTATCCTGCTCAGCTGTTCCAAGGGGATTTTCTACCTCGTAGCTAAGGCCAGTGAGATACAGACCTCCATGCATTTTTGTTGTTGTTGTTGTTTTTAAAGTGGAATTTGACCTAGCTGCTAGCATGTTCTTGAAATGAAGCTAGAGACAAAGCATATGACCTTGTCTTATGAGCAGAAAGATCCATGATAGGTTAAGAAAGACTTGAACTACAGAGGAGCAGTGACGGACAGGATTAGTACAATTGGGCGAGGCTTAGTACAATTAGTGCAACTAAGGAACATCCCGGTGAGAATCTGCCTGCAATGGAGGAGACCCAGGTTCCATCCCTGGGTTGGGAAGATACCCTGGAGAAGGGAATGGCAACCCACTCCAGTATTCTTGCCTGGAGAATTCCATGGACAGAGGAGCCTGGGGCCTGGCAGGCTACAGTCCATGGGGCCACAAGGAGTCGGACACAACTGAGCAACTAACACTTAGTAACTCACAACTTTGTGACATGGCTAAGGAAGCAAGGGAAAGTCTAGAAACCATGTGCTTCATATGACTGAGCATACATACTCACACCCAATCCACATTGAGCCACAATTCCTTTACTCCGTCCACCTAAGGCAAGAACCAATGTTTCCAATGAGGTTGGCCAGGGGGAAAATGTGAGGAGGCAATACAAACATCTCCTTCTAATCTAGCTCATTATAAATTACTTGATGTCACACCTTGTCTTTGATAAAAAGATAATACCCAGGTTTCTTAACCTGTGAATCCTAAGGCTAACTTTCAGTACTGAAAATCTAAAAAGATTCATAGAGGTGTCATTCTAATGTATAAATTATGCTATAATAAGGATTTATAAGATAAAATTAGCCTTTATTTTGCCTCCTGACATTTTGGTTTAGATTAATCTTCACTGGAGCTTCCCAGGTTGCACAGTGGTAAAGAATCCACCTGCCAATGCAGGAGATGCAGGAGACACAGTTTCGATCCCTGGGTTGGGAAAATCCTGTGAAAATGGCAACCAATCCCAGTATTCTTGCCTGGAAAATCCCTTGGATAGAGGAGCCTGGTGGGGTACAGTCCATGGGGCCACAAATAGTTGAACATGACTGAGTGAGCACACACACGCAATCCATATTGAGTCTCAATTCCTTTACTCCTGCTTAAGGCATCAACCAACTTCTAACCAAATAATGGGATCTTTGGGGGTTCCTGGGCATTGGAGTTTTAAGAAAACTCTCCTAGATAGCTCTAATGTGAAACCATAGTTGAGTCATAGGTCTTTAAGACTTTGGAAGTAGTGTTAAAACACTTATTTGACTACAGTTTTAAGTGGTATGTCTCAATTCAAGTAGAGCACCCTTCTTTTGCTGATTTCAGTTCTTAATTCTGACTGTGAGTGCAGAGGTCCTAGTATTCTAGAGGCAGAGGTAATGGGCAATGATCCTTTCTCAGAGCACAAATGGTCCAAATAGTCTCTTTGACCTGGGCTGCCCCTCACTGTGTTCCCATGTAAAGAGCAACTTTGGACATGACTTGGTTCATCAAATTCCATGGAGCATCAGTGAAATAGTGAGAAATCTCAAAAACACCATACGCCAAAAGGGACAATTCAAGGAGAGAAAAGAAAAACAAAAACCACACAGTCACCCAAAGAGGTCCTTACATAGTTCATAAGTTGGTAACCAAACTTGAACTTTATTCTCTGATGACATGAAACAGAGATGTCCTCGGGAGTGATAAGGGTATTTTGATCTCATTGCAGATGTTTAAATATCCCATTAACACTCTGATTATAGATAGCTAGATATAGCTTCCAAGTACCTTCCCATTCAAAGTTACACCTTTAGTTCTGGGATAAAGTTTCATCCCTCCTAATGCTATGCTATGCTAAGTCACTTCAGTCGTGTCCGACTCTGTGTGACCCCATAGACAGCAGCCCACCAGGCTCCCCGTCCCTGGGATTCTCCAGGCAAGAACACTGGAGTGGGTTGCCATTTCCTTCTCCAATGCATGAAAGTGAAAAGTGAAAGTGAAATCGCTCAGTCGCGTCCGACCCTCAGTGACCCCATGGACAACAGCCTACCAGGGTCCTCCTTCCATGGGATTTGCCAGGCAAGAGTACTGGAGTGGGATGCCACTGCCTTCTCCAATCCCTTCTAAATTTTTCGTTTGCCATACATAGATCTGCCATACAACTTCATTTCAAATTATTCACCCTAACTATACCACTAGCCCTAAATCTGTTTCTTTATATATAAAGTTAGCAGTTGGCATATAGCATGCAAGTATTTTTTCACACTAAAGGAGAGGGATGGGGAGGTAGGAGGGAGGCTCAAGAGGGAGGGGAATATGTACACATATGGCTGATTCATGTTATTTTACAGCATAAAATAATAAAACATTGTAAAGCATTTATACTCCAATTAAAAAATAAATTAAAAATATATAGCTAATCTTGTTATATATGTTACAAATTTGCATTTTCACCTTTACTGTGAATTGCATAAACATAAACATATATTAAATGAATGTACTTATAGCATTAGTTGAGTAAAATGATGTTCAGTTAAATTCTGCATAATGGATAAGAAGGAAATGAAAAGTATCTTCTGGTAAAAAGTATTTTATGCTATAACAATTTTTCATATTATCTGTGGAAAGAGAGGATTACATGTGTGTTGGATTTCAAATGAAGGATTTGCACAAGAATGAGGAAAAGAAATGATGGGCCATGAACACTGCCTTCTAGACATTCTTTCTTGCCTTCTCCAATGAAACCAGCAGTTGCCAACCTACTGGTTTGTTTGAATAAATATATATTTAAAGAATATTCCGTTCAGTTCATTTGCTCAGTTGTGTCCGACTCTTTGAGACTCCATGGACTGCAGCATGCCAGGCCTCCCTGTCCATCACCAACTGCTGGAGTTTACTCAAACTGTGAGTTGGTGATGCCATCCAACAATCTCATCCTCTGTTGTTCCCGTCTCCTCTCACCTTCAATATTTCCCAGCATCAGGGTCTTTTCAAATGAGTCAGCTCTTTACATCAGGTGGCCAAAGTATTGGAGTTTTAGCTTCAATATCAGTCCTTCCAATGAACATTTGGGACTGATTTCCTTTAGGATGAACTGGTTGGATCTCCTAGTCCAAGGGACTCTCAAGAGTCTTCTCCAATGCCACAGTTCAAAAGCATCAGTTCTTCGGTGCTCAATTTTCTTTATAGTCCAACTCTCACATCCATACATGACTACTGGAAAAACCATAGCCTTGACTAGATGGACCTTTGTTGGCAAAGTAACGTCTCTGCTTTTTAATACGCTAAGTTGGTCATAATTTTTCTTCAAGAAGCGAGCGTCTTTTCATTTCATGGCTGCAGTCATCATCTGCAGTGATTTTGGAACCCTGCAAAATAGTCTGCCACTGTTTTCACTGTTTCTCCATCTATTTGCCATGAAGTAATATTGACTGATAGCAAAAAACAAAATAAAAGGATATTATAAGGAAATAAAAACTTGAATTCTCCAAACGGTTCTCACAGTTCATTAACTTATAATCTGAAGTCTGTCTCTTATATCAGGGAGGTAGTCTTCCCCCTTTAGACTTCGGTTTCCTAAAATCTGAACAAATGAAGGTATCACATCCAGTTCTAGGATGGCACTGTTTGGGGAAGGGGAAGCCCTCAAATAGTTAACAACTAGTCCAAGTTTGGGAAAATGCAAAGAGAAGCTGTCACCACTGGAGCTTGGCCAGCAGCCCTTTTACTCAATTCCTGGTCTCCCCTCCCATCTAGTCCTCACCCCTGCTAACCTATCCCAGATGGGTTACACACAGACCTGCCAAAGTGTCCTCTAGACGAAGTACCACCAAAAAGGCAATCTTTTCTTTTCCCCTAAAAATATCTGTTTTCAATCACCTTGCAAACTCAGGACAGCTTCCGGGGGTCTGGACTTGTTTGGAAATTTCACTTTACCGCTTCAGTGCCAGACTCAAGAGACACAGCTCTGACATCAATTAACAGCACGACAAATTGGCAGCAGCCATTTCTGGAAATAGCTTCCGCACTGACAGTGAAATATGATGGTTGAGAAACAGCCCCTCCAGTAACACTCTGTCATTCTCCCACACAGCTGACACACCCTCCACCTTCCCCCAGACTTATACAGTACACAAGTGTACGCACACATTCTTACAAAGAGGACTACACAGCTGGGCTTGCACACACAGGCTTACAGAAAGCTTGCACATGCAGGTACTCATGCTCCTCTCCACACAGCAGTTCAAACATACACCCCCTGAGGCATTTATATTTGCTCATACATGCAACCCTTCACAATCACACGCACACAGACACATATACATCCACAGATACACACATGGGGTCAGTCACCTATGCATGTACACAAACTCAAGCATACCTTTCTGATGGCTCAAAGGCTCTACACATGCCTGTAAACCCAGGACTCACTAAGACATACACACGGAGAAACAAGTTCTTAAGCGCTGTGTTATTTGAATACACGAACTTGCACAAATACAGGCGCATATAAATACCGATCCAAAGCATGAGACTGGAGACAAGTTTCTGAAGTAAAGTTGGGAAAAGCAGCTGTTTTTGCTCTAAGCAAAGAGTGTAAAATCCAGAATAAACAAAACGATGCTCTTTGTACATTCTGGTTTTATAGCTGTGAATGGCTTTATCTGCCGTATTTCTCTCTCTCTTTTTGCCACTCAGGTTACTGGAGTTATGTTTACATAACAAGGTCTTAGAACACTTAATTAAATTAACATTTCTTTTATGTGAAAAGATACTGCCTTCCAGGGCTGGTTTTAGTTGTTGTTTAGCACCATTTATTCAATGGAGAAACTCTTCATGGTTTTCAGTCTTGACAAGTTTTTCCACAAATTGCATCTGTTTACATTTTCCAGCACCTACCATTGCCTCTAAGAGTTTGCAGATCACTGGCTAGGAAAGAAGAAAGGCTGTTTTTCCAAGTCTCCATATTTTTTATGCCTTTCAGATGTTTGGGAAACTAAGCAGGTTTATTAATTAACACTTACGTTGGGGCATGTGAGCAGAAAAAAAGGAGTGTGCTGATGTCCTCACCATAAGTGAGAACAGCTGGAGCTGGAGAACAGAAACAAAGTAACAGTGCCTTTATTTATCCAAAGTCTCAGTTCTGGAATCTCGACGAATGATGATTTAGCAGACAATGGAGTAAGGTGCAGTAAACTGCAGCAGCAGGGGCAGAACTCAGCTCCCTGCACTGGACCCCTGTGTGACTCAGGGCAAAGTGCTTTAAGCTCTGAGACTGAGGTGGCTTCAGTGTAAGAAGAGGATGATGATCCCTCACTGAATTTTAGAGACAGGGAGGGATTAGTATAGGATTTCTGGTATTCAAGACTCATGATGCGTTTTATCTTTCCTTCAATTGTTGTCTGCAATTCCACCTATGTTGTTGTTCAGTCACTAAGTAGTGTCCAGTTCTTTGTGGACCCCAAGCATTGTAGCACACCAGGTTTCCCTGTCCTTCACTATCTCTCGGAGTTTGCTCAAATTCATGCCGATTGAGTCGGTGATGCCATCCAGCCATCTCATCCTCTGTCATGCCCTTCTTCGCTTGACCTCAATCTTTCTCAGCATCAAAGTCTTTTCCAAACAGTTGGCTCTTCGCATCAGGTGGCCAAAGTATTGGAGCTTGAGCTTTAACATCAGTCTTTCCAGTGAATATTCAGGGTTGATTTCCTTTAAGATTGACTGGTTTGGTTTCCTTGCTGTCCAAGGGACTCACAAGCATCTTCTCCATTACCATAATTCAAAAGCATCAGTTCTTTGGTTCTCAGACTTCTTTATGGTCCGACTCTCACATCCGTACATAACTATTGGAAAAACCATTGCTTTGACTCTATGGACCTTTGTTGACAAAGTAATGTCTGTGCTTTTTAATACACTATCTAGGTTTGTCATAGCTTTCCTATAATCTGTACTAAACCCAAAACCAGTGATTCTTAACCTATAACAGGATTCATATGATTTCCCATCTCAAAAAAGGATCATCTTATATTCTAAGTGTTTTCATTTTCCCCGTTGAGGAATTTTGTGGTTCCTGAACTCAGTGCCAATGTGTGTGAAGGAGGCTTCCCCACACCCACAAGCAGTTCTCTGACACGAGTTGAGTGTCTCACAATCCAGCTCTATTCTGACACTATCTACCCAGAGACAGCATCAGATTCCACAAGATTAAAATTCAGTCCTCCAAGATTTCCCATCTTCCACTTCAGATGATGATTATCACTTGTGCTTCTGACCAACCAGGTATAGATTAGAGGTTCCAACCATCCCCTCCTTGGACTTCAGACCCTAGGTTGTTACCTGTGCATCTGTGCTCACTGGTGTCCAAATCTTTTTGACCCCATGGACTGTAGCCCAGCAGGCTCCTCTGTCCATGGAATTTTCCAGTCACAAATACTGGTGTGGGCTGCCATTTCCAACTCCAGTGGATTGAACTCACATCTTCCCAACTCAGGGACTGCCATCCACAGAACAGTAGAGAAGTAAATGTTTGTTATTGAAGCCATGCAGTCTACAGCATTTTCTTATAGCAGTATGAACTGACTAAGACCATAATTGAAAACTAGGGCTATAATTTCCCAGTATTCTTTACCTAGGGTCTGCAATGGAACATAAAAGAGGCTTAATAAATATGTGCTACATGAATCAATAAAGTAACAATAAAAATGTTTTGTAGGAACAACAACAAAAATATACCATTAAAATGGCATCGTTAAAATAACTCAATTCAACATTTCTTGCAGAGAAGCACTTCTTCTTGCTCCTTTCTTATTCTTACTTATCTGCTTCTAGTGAGGTTCCTCTCCCTAGACCCAAAATATGCAAAATCTGACATACCACCCTCTGCTTTTCTGATACTACACTTTATCTCAATTTCTACTATATTTTTATTTTCTAATTGCCACAGGTATTAGTCATGTAAATTCTCATCTCAAACTCATCCTCTTCAAAATATTTACTTTTCAATATTCATTGAGCTGGAGCTGTCTACCAGAAAAGCCTTCCTGCAAATGCCTTAAATAAGGATGGTCATCAACATTCACCCAGTGGGCATCCTGAGTCCCCCTCCACCCGTCTACACCCTGCTGGGTCTCCTGTTCATACTCTCTTAGCACTTTTTTCCTTCAGCTTTAAATGTTGTTGCAATTTAAGTATCTACGACTTGCTCACTTTTCTTCTTCCTACACAAATCTATGCAGAAAACTTCTCTGAGAAGCAGTGTGATATAAAGTTCACAGGACTCAAATTTACTTTTAAAAGATTTAAAAATACCTATGACCTTGAACAACAATAAATGGGAAAGAGCTGCCAAATGCACTGAAGGGCAAAGACACTTGTTGAAAAAGGCATATCTACAAACCAAAGTCAGCAAAAATAGCTCCCAAAAGGAAGTGTAATACACAGAGGGCAAATCCAACACATTTTATTTATTTATTTATTTTTTAATAACTAGAACAGGGTATGCAGACTAGCAGGTTTCCCTGGTGGTTCAGATGGTAAAAAATCTACCTGCAATGCCAGAGACCCAGGTTTGATCCCTGTGTGGAAACTGAACCAAGGTCTCCCCCATTGCATGCAGATCCCCTGGAGAAGGAAATGACTACTCATTCCAGTATTCTTGGGGCTTCTCTGGTGGCTCAGATGGTGAAGAATCTGCCTGCAATGGTGTGGGAGGTGGGGGGTAGGGAGGGGAGGGTCTGGGTTGGTGATTCTGGGTCAGGAAAATCTCCTGAAAAAAAGAATGGCTACCCACTTCAGTATTCTTGCCTGGAGAATCCCCATGGAGAGAGGGGTCTGGTGGGGGGCTACGATCCATGGGTTCACAAACAACTGGACAGGATTAAGCAACTAACACTTTCACTTTTTCATGCAGACCAGAATCCTTGACACCCCTTCCACAGGACTAAGATGTGGTCAAAATAAGCGGTTTCAGGAAATAATGAAGCAGTTTCTTAGAAAAGGAAGAATATTGACCTTGGAGCAATCTGGCTACATTAGATCTCTGCTTTCTGAAAAGAGACAAAGACACCAAAAAATTAGTTTTATAACCTTACCAAATAAGCCACCCCATGCTGTTACACAGGGAAACTCAATGCCTAAACTCATTCTGTCTCCAATACAACACAAATTCTCCTGAAAATAGCTGTCCTGTGAGAACCCACCCGACTCAAAGATGAAAAACCATTAAGAAGGAAGCAGCACAAAATCTCCACAAAGATACTATAAGAAGTAAGAATAAAAGGAACAGCAAAATATGAAAGATGACTAAGCCTCACAAGAAAAAATATTGCCATAGAGCAGATGTAATATATGAGCAAACACACAGTCATAAATAAAATTTTAAAAATACCTTTAAAAAAGTGCACTAGTAAGAGATACCAAGTTAACCAAGAGAGATGTAGCATGAGCTGGCAGAACTGGGGAATAAGCGAAAAGGGAAAGGGAAAAATGTGATCTACAAAACATGTCTGCATTAGAAGGAGCACAGAGGAAAATAGAATCTGCTCAAAGCATAATAAGGCCATGAAAGGGAGGTAAAAAGTAAGAAAACTGAACAGAGGGTTTTAAAAGTTTGTTGATGTAAGATATAAAGCAAAGGAAAGGAAAGATGACAGCACACACACACACACACACACACACACACACACACCCACACACACACCCACACACACACCCACACACACACATAATATGAAAGGTAACTTCAAAGCCTAATAAATATGCTTTTGCTAAAAATAGAACTCTCATACAACCCAGTAATTCCCCATTCCTGGGAATATAATTGGAGAAAATTATAGTTTAAAAAGGTATATGCACCCCGATGTTCATTGTAGCACTATTTACAATAGCCTGGCATGGAGGAAACCTAAATGTCCATTAACAGTGGAGTAGATAAAGATGGTGCAGTACATGTATACAATGGAATGTTACTCATCCATATAAAGGAACATAATAGCACCATCTGCAGAGTCGTGGATGGGCCTGAAGACTGCCATACAGAGTAAGGCAAGTCAAAAAGAGAAAAACAAGCATCATATAATATCATTTATATATGGAATCCAGAAAAACAGTACAGATAAACTTACTTGCCAAGGAGAAATAGAGAACAAACTTATGATTACCAAGAGGTGGAGGGAGAGTGGGATGAACTGGGAGACTGGGATTGACATATACACACTACAGTGTATCAAATCCTTCCCTGATGGCTCAGACTATAAAGAATCCACCTACAGTGTGGGAGACTCAGATTCGATCCCTGCATCAGGAAGATCCCCAGGAGAAGGGAATGCTACACCACTCCAGTATTCTTGCCTGGAAATTCCATGGACAGAGGAGCCTGGTGGGTGATAGTTCATGGGGTCACAAAGAGCTGGACACGACTGGGCGACTATACATTCTTTTCATGTATATTCTATTCTTCTTTTCACTATACATCCTTTTCATGTATAAAATAGATAAGTCATCAGAATGTACTGTATACCACTGGGAACCCTACTCAATATGCTGTGGTGACCTAAATGTGAAGGAAATCTAAAAAGAAGTGGTGTGTGTGTTAGCATAGCTGATTCAACGGCTTCCTTAGTGGCTCAGTGGTGAAGAATCCAACTACCAATGCAGGAGATATGAGTTTCATCCTTGGGTCAGGATGATCCCTTAGAGAAGGATATGGCAACCCAATCTGATATCCTTGTCTAGAAAAATCCTATGGACAGAGGAGCCTGGCAGACTCCAGTCCATGGGGTCCCAACAGATTTGGGCGTGACTTAGTGACTAAACAAGAACAACAACAGCATGGCTGATTCGCTTTTCTGTACAGCAGAAACTGACACAGCACTGTGAAGCAGCTATACTCTGATATAAATGAAAAAAATAAATTGAATACATAGGTATTTAAAGCTATGGTTTAGTAAATCTTTTCAGATGTAAAAAAAAAGACCTGAGAGGGAGGGAAAGATGGCGGAGGAATAGGACGGGAAGATCACGTTCTCCCTCACAAATTCCTCAAAAGAACATTTCAACGCCGAGCAAACTCCACAAAACAACTTCTGTAGGCTGGCAGAGGACATCAGGCAACCAGAAAAGCAGACCATTGTCTTCAAAAACAGGTAGGAAAAAATATAAAAGACGAAAAAGGAGACAAAGGAGGTGGGGAGGGAGCTCCGTCCCGGGAAGGGAAGCTCGTCCCGGGAAGGGAATTTTAAGAAGAGAGGTTTCCAAACATCAGGAAACACTCTCCCTGCCGAGTCTGTGGCGAGCCTTGGAAACACAGAGGGCAACATAACAGGAAGGAAAAATAGATAAATAATTAAAACCAAGAGATTGCAAGCCCACCAGTGGCTCCCCCAGCGGAAAAGCAGCACAGACGCCTGCATCCGCCATTGGGAAGTGGGGGCAGGGCAGGGACGCGCGGGAGGCGCGGGCTGCAGAGCTTTGCAAGAATCGGGCAGGAACGCCCCACGCTCCACCAGAACGATCTAACTTGGGCTAGCAAACCAGACTGTGGGATAGCTACCACGCAAAAAGCTCGAACATAAGACACCGCCAGGACCGAGCACAGAACAAAGGACGGAGTGGAAAAAGCCGGCTGCAGACCATCCCCCGCCGGGGACAGGCAGCCAGAGCCGTAAGGACTGGAAAGGGGCAATTGCAGACCCGGAGAGACTTTACTTACCTAACTGCAAGCAGGCTCCTTTGCTAAGACTTCTGGGGGTGCTGGACAGTCACAGTCTGCCTCACAGGGTGCGCCAGCGGTCCACCCAGAGAGCTGAGCGGCAGCGGCGGAAAAGGTGACAAGCCACGGCGATCGCGCTCACCAAACTCCTGAGCTACTCGGACCTGGGAAGGGCACAAAGCGCAGTCCCAGCTGCATTTGTGCCTCTGAGGGCTGCCTGAGGGCCGAACCTGAGCGGCTTGGACCGGGGAAGTGCACGCAGCCTAGGGCCGGCCCCAGACAGCTCCCGGCTGAGCATCGTAGAGCCGGAGCGGTTTGTGCGCCGCGAGAAAGGACAGGTCAAGCGGGGCAGAGATACTGTGTACACACGACAGTGCTATTTGTTTGCAGCATCCCCCCTCCCCACAGCGCGACTGAACTAGTGAGCCTAAAAAACCAGCAAACAGAAGAAGTTAAACAGAGGGAACCACCTTGGAAGTGAGCCCACACGGCCCATAACATCAGAGAAGAGCCAGATATATTTTTAATTTTTAATATTTTTAAAATCATTCTTTTTTTTTTGCCTTTTGCTTTTTTTTCTTTTTTTCCGAGCTTTTTTTAATTGTTAAATCTTCTATTTCTCCTCTAATTTTTATTTCTATAACCTAGTATTACTATTTTTTAAAAAAAAGACTTTTTTTTTTTTTTAAGGCAAACACCATATATACTCTTTGGATGGTTGTTGGTGTTTTGTTTTGTTTTTTTGTTTGTTTGTTTGTTTTTAATAATTCTTTTTTTCTTTCTTCCTTTTTCCTTCTGCTTTTCTTTAATATTGTATCTTTGAAAATCCAACCTCTACTCCAGATTTTTAATCTTTGTTGTCAATTTTGTACATTTTAAAACCCAAACTTCACTACCCAAGTTTACCTGAGAGCGAGATTACTGGCTTGTCCACTCTCTCCTCCTCTGGCCTCTCCTTCTTCTCCACCAGGTGGCCTCTGTCTCTTTTCTCCCCCATCTCTTCTCTATCCAACTCTGTGAATCTCTGTGTGTTTCAGACGGTAGAGAACACCTAAGGAACTGGTTACTGGCAGGATTTGTCTCTCTCCTACTCATTCCTCTCTCTTATCCTCCTGGTCACCTCTGTCTACTTCCTCCCTCTCCTCTTCCCTGTATAACTCTGTAAATACCTCTGAGCGGTCCAGACTATAGAGCGCACATAAGGAAGTGACTACTGGCTAGCTTGCTCTCTCCTCTCTTGATCTCACCACATCTCATTCCAGTTACCTCTAACTACCCCCTCCATCTTCTCTTCTCCTTGTAACTCAGTGAACCTCTCTGAGTGTCCCTCAAGGTGGAGAAACTTTTCATCTTTAACCTAGATGTTTTATCATCGGTGCTGTATAGATGGAGAAGTCTAGAGGCTACTGTGAAAATAAAACTGAAAACCAGAAGCAGGAAGCTTAAACCCAAAGCCTGAAAACATTAGAGAACTCTTGAATTCAGGGAACATTAAGCAATAGGAGCTCATCAAAAGCCTTCATACCTACACTGAAACCAAGCTCCACCCAAGGGCCAACAAGTTCCAAAACAAGACATACCACGCAAATTCTCCAGCAACACAGGAACACTCCCCTGAGCCTCAATATACAGGCAGCTCAAAATTATCCCAAAACCTTTGATGTCTCATAACCCATTACGGGTCACTCCACTGCACTCCAGAGAGAAGAAACCCAGCTCCACCCACCAAAACTCCAACACAAGCCTCCCTAACCAGGAAACCTTGACAAGCCACTGATAGAACCCCACCCAAAGTGAGGAAGCTCCATAATAAAGAGAACTCCACAAATTATCAGAATATAAAAGGCCACCCCAAACGCAGCAATATAACCAAGATGAAGAGACAGAGGAATACTCAGCAGGTAAAGGAACAGGAGAGTTGCCCACCAAATCAAACAAAAGAGGAAGAAGTAGGGAATCTACCGGAGAAGGAATTCCGAATATTGATAGTGAAAATGATCCAAAATCTTGAAATCAAAATGGAAACACAGATAAATAGCCTAGAGACAAGGATTGAGAAGATGCAAGAAAGGTTTAACAAGGACCTAGAAGAAATAAAAAGAGTCAAAATATAATGAATAACACAATAAATGAGATCAGAAACACTCTGGAGGCAACAAATAGTAGAATAACGGAGGCAGAAGATAGGATTAGTGAAATAGAAGATAGAATGGTAGAAATAAATGAATCAGAGAGGAAACAAGAAAAACGAATTAAAAGAAACGAGGACAATCTCAGAGACCTCCAGGACAATATGAAACGCTCCAACATTCGAATTATAGGAGTCCCAGAAGAAGAAGACAGAAAGAAAGATCATGAGAAAATCCTTGAGGAGATAATAGTTGAAAACTTCCCTAAAATGGGGAAGGAAATAATCACCCAAGTCCAAGAAACACAGAGAGTCCCAAATAGGATAAACCCAAGGCGAAACACCCCAAGACACATATTAATCAAATTAACAAAGATCAAACACAAAGAACAAATATTAAAAGCAGCAAGGGAAAAACAACAAATAACACACAAGGGGATTCCCATAAGGATAACAGCTGATCTGTCAATAGAAACTCTTCAGGCCAGGAGGGAATGGCAAGACATACTTAAAGTGATGAAAGACAATAACCTACAGCCCAGATTACTGTACCCAGCAAGGATCTCATTCAAATACGAAGGAGAAATCAAAAGCTTTACAGACAAGCAAAAGCTGAGAGAATTCAGCACCACCAAACCAGCTCTCCAACAAATTCTAAAGGATATCCTCTAGACAGGAAACACAAAAGGGTGTATAAACCTGAACCCAAAACAATAAAGTAAATGGCAACGGGATCATACTTATCAATAATTACCTTAAACGTAAATGGGTTGAACGCCCCAACCAAAAAGACAAAGACTGGCCGAATGGATACAAAAACAAGACCCCTCTATATGCTGCTTACAAGAGACCCACCTCAAAACAAGGGACACATACAGACTGAAAGTGAAGGGCTGGAAAAAGATATACCACGCGAATAGAGACCAAAAGAAAGCAGGAGTGGCAATACTCATATCCGATAAAATAGACTTTAAAACAAAGGCTGTGAAAAGAGACAAAGAAGGCCACTACATAATGATCAAAGGAACAATCCAAGAAGAAGATATAACAATTATAAATATATATGCACCCAATATAGGAGCACCACAATATGTAAGACAAATGCTAACAAGTATGAAAGGGGAAATCAACAATAACACAATAATAGTGGGAGACTTTAATACCCCACTCACACCTATGGACAGATCAACTAAACAGAAAATTAACAAAGAAACGCAAACTTTAAATGATACATTAGATCAGTTAGACCTAATTGATATCTATAGGACATTTCACCCCAAAACAACGAATTTCACCTTTTTTCAAGTGCTCATGGAACCTTCTCCAGGATAGATCACATCCTGGGCCATAAATCTAAACTTGATAAATTCAAAAAATCGAAATCATTCCAAGCATCTTTTCTGACCATAATGCATTAAGATTAGATCTCAATTACAGGAGAAAAACTATTAAAAATTCCAACATATGGAGGTTGAACAACACACTTCTGAATAACCAACAAATCACAGAAGAAATCAAAAAGAAATCAAAATATGCATAGAAACTAATGAAAATGAAAACACAACAACCCAAAACCTGTGGGACACTATAAAAGCAGTGCTAAGAGGAAAGTTCATAGCAATACAGGCATACCTCAAGAAACAAGAAAAAGTCAAATAAATAACCTAACTCTACAACTAAAGCAACTAGAAAAGGAAGAGCTGGAGAACCCCAGAGTTAGTAGAAGGAAAGAAATCTTAAAAATTAGGGCAGAAATAAATGCAAAAGAAACAAAAGAGACCATAGCAAAAATCAACAAAGCCAAAAGCTGGTTCTTTGAAAGGATAAATAAAATTGACAAACCATTAGCCAGACTCATCAAGAAGCAAAGAGAGAAAAATCAAATCAATAAAATTAGAAATGAAAATGGAGAGATCACAACAGACAACACAGAAATACAAAGGATCATAAGAGACTACTATCAGCAGTTGTATGCCAATAAAATGGACAACGTGGAAGAAATGGACAAATTCTTAGAAAAGTACAATTTTCCAAAACTGAACCAGGAAGAAATCGAAAATCTTAACAGACCCATCACAAGCACGGAAATTGATACTGTAATCAGAAATCTTCCAGCAAACAAAAGCCCAGGTCCAGATGGCTTCACAGCTGAATTCTACCAAAAATTTCGAGAAGAGCTAACACCTATCCTACTCAAACTCTTCCAGAAAATTGCAGAGGAAGGTAAACTTCCAAACTCATTCTATGAGGCCACCATCACCCTAATACCAAAACCTGACAAAGATGTCACAAAAAAGAAAACTACAGGCCAATATCTCTGATGAACATAGATGCAAAAATCCTCAACAAAATTCTAGCAATCAGAATCCAACAACACATTAAAAAGATCATACACCATGACCAAGTGGGCTTTATCCCAGGGATGCAAGGATTCTTCAATATCCGCAAATCAATCAATGTAATTCACCACATTAACAAATTGAAAATAAAAACCATATGATTATCTCAATAGATGCAGAGAAGGCCTTTGACAAAATTCAACATCCATTTATGATAAAAACTCTCCAGAAAGCAGGAATAGAAGGAACATATCTCAACATAATAAAAGCTATCTATGACAAACCCACAGCAAACATTATCCTCAATGGTGAAAAATTGAAAGCATTTCCCTAAAGTCAGGAACAAGACAAGGGTGTCCACTTTCACCGCTACTATTCAACATAGTTCTGGAAGTTTTGGCCACAGCAATCAGAGCAGAAAAAGAAATAAAAGGAATCCAAATTGGAAAAGAAGAAGTAAAACTCTCACTGTTTGCAGATGACATGATCCTATACATGGAAAACCCTAAAACTCCACCAGAAAATTACTAGAGCTAATCAATGAATATAGTAAAGTTGCAGGATATAAAATCAACACACAGAAATCCCTTGCATTCCTATACACGAATAATGAGAAAGTAGAAAAGAAATTAAGGAAACAATTCCATTCACCATTGCAACGAAAAGAATAAAATACTTAGGAATATATCTACCTAAAGAAACTAAAGACCTATATATAGAAAACTATAAAACACTGATGAAAGAAATCAAAGAGGACACTAATAGATGGAGAAATATACCATGTTCATGGATTGGAAGAATCAATATAGTGAAAATGAGTATACTACCCAAAGCAATTTACAAATTCAATGCAATCCCTATCAAGCTACCAGGCACATTTTTCACAGAACTAGAACAAATAATTTCAAGATTTGTATGGAAATACAAAAAACCTCGAATAGCCAAAGCAATCTTGAGAAAGAAGAATGGAACTGGAGGAATCAACTTGCCTGACTTCAGGCTCTACTACAAAGCCACAGTCATCAAGACAGTATGGTACTGGCACAAAGACAGACATATAGATCAATGGAACAAAATAGAAAGCCCAGAGATAAATCCACACACATATGGACACCTTATCTTTGACAAAGGAGGCAAGAATATACAATGGAGTAAAGACAATCTCTTTAACAAGTGGTGCTGGGAAAACTGGTCAACCACTTGTAAAAGAATGAAACTAGATCACTTTCTAACACTGCACACAAAAAATAAACTCAAAATGGATTAAAGATCTAAATGTAAGATCAGAAACTATAAAACTCCTAGAGGAGAACATAGGCAAAACACTCTCAGACATAAATCACAGCAGGATCCTCTATGATCCACCTCCCAGAATGCTGGAAATAAAAGCAAAAATAAACAAATGGGATCTAATTAAAATTAAAAGCTTCTGCACAACAAAGGAAAATATAAGCAAGGTGAAAAGACAGCCTTCTGAATGGGAGAAAATAATAGCAAATGAAGCAACTGACAAACAACTAATCTCAAAAATATACAAGCAACTTCTGCAGCTCAACTCCAGAAAAATAAACGACCCAATCAAAAAATGGGCCAAAGAACTAAATAGACATTTCTCCAAAGAAGACATACGGATGGCTAACAAACACATGAAAAGATGCTCAACATCACTCATTATTAGAGAAATGCAAATCAAAACCACAATGAGGTACCACTTCACACCAGTCAGAATGGCTGCGATCCAAAAATCTGCAAGCAATAAATGCTGGAGAGGGTGTGGAGAAAAGGGAACCCTCCTACACTGTTGGTGGGAATGCAAACTAGTACAGCCACTATGGAGAACAGTGTGGAGATTCCTTAAAAATTGCAAATAGAACTACCTTATGACCCAGCAATCCCACTGCTGGGCATACACACCGAGGAAACCAGAATTGAAAGAGACACATGTACCCCAATGTTCATCGCAGCACTGTTTATAATAGCCAGGACATGGAAACAACCTAGATGTCCATCAGCAGATGAATGGATAAGAAAGCTGTGGTACATATACACAATGGAGTATTACTCAGCCGTAAAAAAGAATTCATTTGAATCAGTTCTGATGAGATGGATGAAACTGGAGCCGATTATACAGAGTGAAGTAAGCCAGAAAGAAAAACACCAATACAGTATACTAACACATATATATGGAGTTTAGGAAGATGGCAATGACGACCCTGTATGCAAGACAGGGAAAGAGACACAGATGTGTATAACGGACTTTTGGACTCAGAGGGAGAGGGAGAGGGTGGGATGATTTGGGAGAATGACATTCTAACATGTATACTATCATGTGAATTGAATCGCCAGTCTATGTCTGACGCAGGATGCAGCATGCTTGGGGCTGGTGCATGGGGATGACCCAGGAAGATGTTATGGGGAGGGAGGTGGGAGGGGGTTCATGTTTGGGAATGCATGTAAGAATTAAGGATTTTAAAATTTTAAAAAATAAAAAACTAAAATATTTTAAAAAAATAAAATAAAATAAAATAAAATAACCCAAAAAAAAAAAAAAAAAAGACCTAATTCAGTTCAATTCAGTTCAGTTGCTCAGTCGTGTCTGACTTTTTGCGACCCCATGAATCGCAGCACGCCAGGCCTCCCTGTCCATCACCATCTCCCGGAGTTCACTCAGGACTCACGTCCATCGAGTCCGTGATGCCATCCAGCCATCTCATCCTCAGTCGTCCCCTTCTCCTCCTGCCCCCAATCCGTCCCAGCATCAGAGTCTTTTCCAATGAGTCAACTCTTTGCATGAGGTGGCCAAAGTACTGGAGCTTCGGCTTTAGCATCATTCCTTCCAAAGAAATCCCAGGGTTGATCTCCTTCAGAATGGACTGGTTGGATCTCCTTGCAGTCCAAGGGACTCTCAAGAGTCTTCTCCAATACCACAGTTCAAACACATCAATTCTTCAGCGCTCAGCCTTCTTATATATGTTGAAAGGGTTGCCTATAACCCAAGACTTTTTGAAAAAGGATAAGTTAAAGTTACTGGTCCTCTAGGATAAAGAAAGAACACTCTGGGCATCTAGGTATATGATTAGATTATCTATGTGAGAAACTAATTGGGCTAGATTTAAAATGATTGACAGCAAAAACATTTACTGTTAAAAGATTGAAGAGCATGTGTTTCCAACATCCTCAAGGAAACATGAATTTTAGCCAGAAGAAATTTCGGTCTATTTATAAAGTCAGCATTCATTCATTTGTTCTGAAATACTTATTGAGCACCTAGTATTGTCAAGCATTCTAGGTGCAGGGGATACAATATCAGCAATAATAATCACAACTAACAGACAAAAACTGACTTGTAGAGCTTGCATTCTAATTGGAGGTAAAAAAAAAAACAGCAATGAATAAAATAAAGTCATATAAATGTGTAATTGGAGGAGGGGAAACTTGTGGTTACTAGGAGGTAAAGGAGGGAAGGGATAAATCAGAAGATTGGGATTGGTGTATACATACTACTATATATAAAACAGATAACTAAAATGGACCTACTGTATAGCACAGGGAATTCTATCCAATAGTCTGTAATGGCCTAAATGGAAAAAGAATATATAGAGAGTAAGTATATGTATGTGTATAACTGCTTTACTCTCCTGTACAGCTGATACTAACGAATATTGTAAATCAACTGTACTTTAAGAAACTTTTAAAAATTGAGTTATATAAAAGAAGCATTTAAAGGAAACAAAGATTGACGAAAGCGTTGCTATTTTAGACAGGACACCCAGGAAAGCGTTAATGAGATGTGACATGAATAAAAATAAGAAGGCGTACAGGAGCAAGCCTTGCATATATCCAGGGAAAGAACATTCTAAAAAAGAGAACAGATAGTGCTAAAACCCTGAAGCAGGACTGAAATGTTTGGGAAACAAGGTCAGTATGGCTGGAACAGACTGAGTCTAAGGCAATGGGAAGATGGGATCAGGAAGTTAATGTGGAAAAGCTATTTTTAAATTAGTTATTCTAAGGATTTGAGATTTTACTGTGAAATGGGACATCATCAGAGGGTTTTAAGAAGAGTGACATGATCTCTTGCATATTTTAAGTCACTTGCTCTGTCTTCTGCATTATACAATGCCTGAAGACAGAAGACAAACATAGGGAGTCTATTTACGGATCTATTAAATAATGTGTGTTAAAGCTGATGGTAGCTTGAACCTAAGTGGGTTTAAGTGAGAAGCCAAAGGATTTGTTTATGAAGTGATTGTAGGATTCAAAAATAAGAGAGAAGCTCTAATTCATTGTTAGTGGAAAATGAAATGGCAAGCTACTTTGGAGGACTCGTTGGCACTTTCTTACAAAGCTAAACATTCTCTTACCATAAGATGCAAAGATGAAGCAATTATGCTCTGATACTTGCTTAAAGGTATTAAAAATTCATGTCTATACAAAAAACTGGCAGGCATATGCTTAGGACAGTTTTATTTATAATTGCCAAAACCTGGAAGCAACTGAGATGTCCTTAAGTAGGCAAATGAATAAATCAATCATGGTACGTACAGACAATGGGATGGTAGAGCCAAAAACTGATGAGCTTCTAAGCCAAGAAAATATATGGAGAAATCTAAAATGTATATTACAAAGTGAAGACAGTCAATCTGAACAGGCTAAATAATGAGTGATTTCAACTACATGGCATTCTGGAAAAGGCAAAATTATTGAACAGTAAAAAAAATAAAATAAAATGAGTGATTGGTAAGGATTAAGGGAGAGAGAGTGATGAATAGGCAGAGCATAGAGGATTTTAGGGCAGAAGAACTATTCTGAATGATGCTATGGTGGTGGATCCATGGCGATATACATTTTCCCAAACCCATGAATGTACAGCACCGACTGTGAACCTTATGTAAACTACAAGCTTTAAGTAACAATGACGTGTTAATGTAGGTTCATCAGTTATAACACATGCATCACTCTGATGGGGGACAATGATGATACTGGGGAAGGCTTTGAATGCCCAGAGGCAGGAGTATCTTTATACATTCAGCTCAATTATGCTGTGGGTCTAAAACTGGTCCAAAAAATAAAGTCTGTATAGAAAATAAATAAAAAGAGAAGAGTTAAAAATAACAACTCCAGGTCTATTGAAAATCCAGTGTTTCTTTTTTGTTCTAAACCACAGGAGGAAAAATGAAATTATCATTTACTGGGAAAAATGCTGGAAGGAACAATTTTGAGATCTGATGGGGGGGAGGTAAGAAACCCACTTTGAAAACCATAACACAGGCATTCCAGGTAGGGAAGCTGAATCAATCAATCAGTCAATTCAGTCACTCAGTCATGTCCCACTCTGCGACCCCTTGAACTGCAGCACACCAAACCTCCCTCTCCAACACCAACGCCCAGGGTCCACCCAAACCCATGTCCATAGAGTCCGGGGTATGATCCAACCATCTCATCCTCTGTTGTCCCCTTATGCTCTCATCTTCAATCTTTTCTACCATCAAGGACTTTTCAAATTAGTCAACCCTTCGCACCATGTGGCCAAAGTATTGGAGTTTCAGATTCAACATCAGTCCTTCCAATGAACACCCATGACTGATCCCCTTTAGAATTGACTGGTTGGATCTCCTTGCAGTCCAAGGGACTCTCAAGAGTCTTCTCCAACACCACAGTTCAAAAGCATCAATTCTTAGGCACTCAGCTTTCTTCACAGTCCAACTCTCACATCCATACATGACCACTGGTAAAACCATAGCCTTGACTAGACAGATCTTTGTTGACAAAGTAATGTCTCTGCTTTTTAATATGCTCTCTAGGTTGGTCATAACTTTCCTTTCAAAGAACAAGCATCTTTTAATTTCATGGCTGCAATCACCATCTGCATTAATTTTGGAGCCCAGAATAATAAAGTTAGCCACTGTTTCCACTGTTTCCCCATCTATGTACCATGAAGTGATGGGGCCAGATGCCATGATCTTAGTTTTCTGAATGTTGCGCTTTAAGCCAACTTTTTCAATCTCCTGTTGCACTTTCATCAAGAGGCTCTTTAGTTCTTCTTCATGTTCTGCCATAAAGGTGGTGTTATCTGCATATCTGAGGTCGTTGATATTTCTCCTGGCAATGTTGATTCCAGCTTGTGCCTCTTCCAGCCCAGCATTTCTCTTGACGTACTCTGCATATAAGTTAAATAAGCAGGGTGACAATATACAGCCTTGATCAAATCCTTTTCCTATTTGGAACCAATCTGTTGTTCCATCCAGTTCTAACTCTTGCTTCTTGATCTGCATATAGGTTTCTCAAAATGCAAGTCAGGTGTTATGCTATTCCCATCTCTTTCAGAATTTTCCACAGTTTATTGTGATCCACACAGTCAAAGGCTTTGGCATAGTCAATGAAGCAGAAATAGATGTTTTTCTGGAACTCTCTTGCTTTTTCCATGATCCAGTGGATGTTGGCAATTTGATCTCTGGTTCTTCTGCCTTTTCTAAAACCAGCTTGAACATCTGGAAGTTCATGTTCATGTATTGCTGAAGCCTGGCTTGAAGAATTTTAAGCATCACTTTACTAGCATGTGAGATGAGTGCAATTGTGCGGTAGTTTGAGCATTCTTTGGCATTGCCTTTTTTTGGGATTGGAATGAAAACGGACCTTTTCCAGTCCTGTGGCCACTGCTGAGTTTTCCAAACTTGCTGGCATATTGAGTGTAGCACTTTCACAGCATCATCTTTCAGGATTTGAAATAGCTCAACTGGAATGTTGTCACCTCCACTAGCTTTGCTCATAGTGATGCTTTCTAAGGCCCACTTGACTTCACATTCCAGGATGTCTTGCTTTACATAAGTGATCACACCATCGTGATTATTTGGTCATGAAGATCTTTTTTTTTGTACAGTTCTTCCATGTATTCTTGCCACCTCTTCTTAATATCTTCTGCTTCTGTTAGGTTCATACCATTTCTGTCCTCTATCGAGCCCATCTTTGCATGAAATGTTCCCTTGGTATCTCTAATTTTCTTGAAGAGATCTCTAGTCTTCCCCATTCTGTTCTTTTCTTCTATTTCTTTGCATTGATTGCTAAGAAAGGGTTTCTTGTCTCTCCTTGCTATTCTTTGGAACTCTGCATTCAGATGCTTATATCTTTCTTTTTCTCCTTTGCTTTTCACTTATCTTCTTTTCACAGCTATTTATAAGGCCTCCCCAGACAGCCATTTTGCTTTTTTGCATTTCTTTTCCATGGGGATGGTCTTGATCCCTGTCTCCTGTACAATGTCATGAACCTCATTCCATAGTTCATCAGGCACTCTATCTATCAGATCTAGTCCCTTAAATCTATTTCTCACTTCCACTGTATAATCATAAGGGATTTGATTTAGGTCATACTTGAATGGTCTGTGATGCGCTAGTATGTGATAAAAACCGAGGGTTAGGCCCCAACTAATGCACCACCTCTATCATTTGAGAGGTAACGGACAAGAAGTATTGTGGAACTGGTTATGGTTTAGTGCAATTGAAACACTGAAGGAAGAAATGACAGCTCACATCAGCTAATCACCATAAGAAGGCATGACTGAAAAGCCCTCTTTTCAGTGAAATATATTTGTTGAAATGAATATAAGGTCACCTCCTCAATGTCACCTACTTTCCCTTTTAGTCAATGGTTTATTCTCTGGATATTCCAGAACATCATGCTGATCAATTATATTTTGAAATCATGGTGAGCAGACCTGGAAAGCAGGAAGTGTCGAGGGCACTGTGCTCTGGTTGGATACTAGAGGATATGTGATAATATGTGATAAATCCTGTCATGAATGATTTATGCAGCTGCTCCACTGGTAAAATTTTTCCATTGATCTGAGGAATGCTAGAACATCATTTTAAAGGAAAAAGAACACGTGGTTATATATTTCCCACCATTAAAGGAGAAACAAATACTTGATATGCTCTTCAGATTTTGAAGACAGGATACCACACTTGGGAATCCTGATGTGGCTTACATATTGGGTGACTCAGAAAGCTGTCAGCTTGTGATACAAAAGTTTTTCCAAGGGGCCTATGTAACCTGGAAAATACAAGCATCTGTGTTAGATATAAACACTGTGAGAAGTCTCTGGCAAACCTTAAAAAAGTCAGAGCACAAATCTCTATTAGGAAACAAAGGCATACTTCTTGCAACACAGAACTTTACTATTTCAAAAGCAATGCCTGCCGTGCTATTGGACCCTGGTAAAACTGTAAGCATGATTACAAGACACCAAGTGATTATGCAAAACTGGGAAGGCTACTGTTGTCAGCCTCCCCAGGTCACAGACAGGTGGGAACAGCAGAGATACATTGTGATCCATTTATGTCCATAAGACAGAGTTCTCTTATATAAACAGGTGGCCTAAATGTCCATGACACCCACTTTTGTCATAATTACCTCTTCCTCTCAGCTCACTTCAGTGGCCTTTTGGGGTCATCAAAGAGGAAATTCTCTTTGTTATTGAATGAGCTATCTGGATGAGCTCAGAATGGAACTCTGTTACCCTACCTGCATGCATGCTTAGTTGCTTCAGTCATGTCTGACTCTTTGTGACACTATGGACTTTAGCCCACCAGACTCCTCTGTCCATAGGATTCTCCAGGCAAGAATAATGGAGTTGGCTGTCTTGCCCTCCTGCAGGGGATCTTCCCAACCCAGAGATTGAACTCATGTCTCCTGTGCCTCCTGCATTGTAAGCAGATTCTTTGCCATTAAGCCACCAGGGAAGCCCCCTTTTACACTATAGCTTCATTCAAAAGTGGTTTTGCAAGATATCAATGAGTAAAATCCTCCTGCTGGGCAGAGTCATAAGTATTAAACCTCTATTTATCAACTTGGTGCATAGAGAGAACTGGTCTGAATGAAGAATATATATGGGTTTAAAGACAGTGATAAATGCCTTGTTTTTTTGGCTAGGGAACTTAAAGGAGTAAGATTAAAAGATGGAAGAAAAAAAAATTAGAGCAAGAGGCACATGGATGTTCCTTCAAGGTTGTATGCAAAGTGTGCAGATCTTTATCTTCTCCAACCTGAGAAGTCACTGAATAACCAAGGAGACCGCTGACCTTTTCCAGGGAGGATTAGCTGACCCCTCTTCTCAGCTACCCCATGTAAGGTGGCATGAGTGGAGAGAGCGTGTGATTTCACACCTGATTTAGTTATTATGGCTACTAAGTGTCCAACCCTTCAGCAACAGAGACAAACACTGAGCATATGATATGATGCTATCTATCGTTCGTAAAAGACAAACTAGCCACTTGACAACAAGTTGATTTCACTAGACACTTTCTACCTGTAGGGGGTCTATTTCATAATTGCTGGGATTGACAATTATTCTGGGAATGGATTTGTACTCCTTTATTCTGAGTGTTTATACCAGAACAACTATATGATAGGTCTCTAGGTTATTGTCATGGGATTTTGCACAATACTATCTCAGATCAAGGTTTCCCAGATGGTGCTATTGGTAAAGAATTTTTGTCTGCCAATGCAGGAGACAGAGGAGACATAGGTTCAGTCTCTGCATCAGGAAGATCCCTTGGAGTAGGAAACAGTGATCAACTGAACTATTCTTGCCTGGAAAATTTCACGAGCAGAGATTCTAGTAGGATACCTACAGTCCATGGGGCTGCAAAGAGTCGAACATAACTGAGTAACTGAATGTATTTTAGACCGAGGGACTGACTTTAAGCACCAAGGCAAAGTGACACTTGGCATGCGGCCACAGGATCCACCAGTTCTTTCGTGCACTCCATCACTTCCATCCTGCCATCCATCAGGAACACTAGGATAGATTCTTCAAGATACAGTTAAGGTGCCAGCTCAGGTATGATACCCTACGGATCTGAAGGGTATTGATGCCCTTCAATATTTGATGGATATTTAACCAATAGCTATGGTCTGATGTTTATGCTGTGGTAGGTAAATTAGGTCCAGAATCCAAGAAGTAGGAGGTGGGAGCCTCTTGGGGAATGTGTGCTTTTTCTGTACCTACCTGTTTCCATCTTTAGGTTTTGCTGGACTCTAGAGGTCCAATCAAAGGGGCAGTAGGATGATCTTTCCAGAAATACAGTGAGAATTCTACTATGTCTCCCATTATGTGACTCTTCATGCAAGTGGTATAACAGGCTAAGAAAACAATGACTATAATTGGTAACATCAGTTGACCTCAATAATCACAAGAAGGTAATGTTGCTGTTATAAGGATCTGTAAGCATGAAACTTAAGAAATTTCTAGGGGCACCTCTTTATGCCTCCAAGTTCTGTCTTGTAGTCAAGAAGCAGTTGTAGCAACCATAACCTAATAAGCTCATCAGAACCAATGAGGAGCAGACATGGTGGCAGAGGCAACAGGTGATGGACATCAGTCAAGTCTCTAGAACCAGCTTTTAGCAGTTGGGACTTGAGCTTGTTTTATCAAGGCTTCCTTTGTAAGACTTCCTTTCTTTAGACATTGGAAAGGCCACCATCTCAGATAACCACTGATGGGAATTTGACATGGGACATGAGTGACTCTGTGCAGTGCAAGAGATGGGCTATAGAATATCTATGGGTGTCTTGTCTATATCTCCAAGCCATTTCAGTTTTAGGGGAGAAAATTTCAACTTTGAGTACCTGTATTTCTTTGTCCTAGAAAGTTACTGGTGTCACTTCCGCTGTGAGAAAAGTCAGAAGTACAAGGAAATTGACACTCCTGGGAGCAGCCCTCAAACATTTACCAGTGTGGATTGGCTTAAAATCACCAGAGTCCCCTCACCTTCAGGTGAGATGATGCTGAGAGTGTTTTGCACTGGTCCTAAGAGATTCCAAACAAGACTTCACTCCAGGCTCCCATGGTGGGAGCTGGCTGAATAACACCTCCTCAGTGCCGTTTTCCTTCCCCACTTTCCTATCATCACCTTCCAAATAAATGACTTTACACTTGAAATCTTTGTCTCAGGATCTGCTTCTGGGAGAAACTAAATGAAGACACTAGTGTTGTAATCTTATAATTGTTCATCCTGAAGATTCAATAGTTGCTGTATAAAGGAGTGGAATAGCAAGAATTTATACAAAGTTGTAGTTAGAAAAGTAACACCAAAAAGAGCAATTGATGGAACATAATTCTAAATTATCAAGGGATACACACATAACAAAAAAAATATTTCATGTAGTAAAGGATTTTAAAAATGAGCAGTAAAAGCAGAAAGTGACACATAAAATATGAGATAAAATCAAGACCAACATATATTTCATAACAAGAAATGAAAATAAAATTGCCCATTTAAACACAAAGAATATAACATACTATTGCAAAGGAAAAGAATAGGACTATAAATTGACTCAGAGAGGCTGAAAAATAAAATTCTGGGCAATGCTATAGTGAGAAAATGAGATGAAAACGTGGACCAATCTAAATATCATTAAAAAATGAGCTTAAAAATGAAATATAGAAGAGTCATTTATAAATAAAGCTTATAGTTTTAATAGAGATCAAGAAATTTTAAATATTTATTTAATAAATAGTTTAGGATATATCTTCAAAATTCCTGTAGGAAAACCATAGGAAATGACAGGAAAGTAAATAGAAACATATTGCTCATTTAATTTACTTTCCTCAGTTTTTGACATAGAAACTTGTAAGGACCAACATACAAAACTTGACAGCTATGTAGTTATTTTGATGTTACTAAATTCTCATCCCCAAAAGGGTAGACTATCCCTTCCTTTTTCAAGCTTATAGTATAAAGTTAAATGCATAAGATGCCTTTCCATGAAAAGAAAATACATTCTATACATAAGTAAAAATGAAAAATATCCAGGAGTTAGGAACTTAAATGATCTGCTGCTGCTGCTGCTGCTGCTGCTGTTAAGCTGCTTCAGTTGTGTCTGACTCTGTGCGACCCCACAGACCACAGCCCACCAGGCTCCCCCGTCCCTGGGATTCTCCAGGCAAGAACACTGGAGTGGGTTGCCATTTCCTTCTCCAATGCGTGAAAGTGAAAAGTGAAAGGAAAGTCACTCAGTTGTGTCCGACTCTTCGCGATCCCATGGACTGCAGCCTACCAGGCTCCTCCATCCATGGGATTTTCCAGGCAAGAGTACTGGAGTGGGGTGCCATTGCCTTCTCCGAAAAAGATAAAACCTAAAGATTGTTTTCAGAAATATTTTTTGAAAATACGTGTTTAGTAATGATGAAAGCTATAAGCATTTTAAAATGACAATATACATAGTATAACACATACTGCAAGGCAAAAATGCAAGTACAACTTGGATAAAAAGTTAACAGCACATATTACAAGTAAAGGCCTTGTTTTCTTAATGTACAGTTAATAAAATTACTAAGAAAATCCTAACACTTCATGAGAATAATTAACAAAACATAATTTCACAGAAGAGCAAACATAGTTTAAAAAAAAAATAAAGCTACAATGATGCATCATTTTTCATCTTCCAGATTTCTAAGGAGAAAAACACTTAATAACACAGTATAATGGCAAGGAGTTGAACACATTCCCATTATTGCTGGTTACTGTATAAACTGCTACAATCTCCACTGGAGGGCAAAATGACAGTTATCAAATACCCATACTTCCTGACCCAGAAATTAATTTTCAACCAGTTGTCCCATATATAGACTCACATAATTACAAAATTTCAAATATAAGTTCCATTTCAACCTTTTTTTTTTCCCCTCTAAAAAATAGATTAGAAGATCTACCTAAAGGAAAGTTGTTAAATATATTATGCTACACTTAAGGAATGGAATATTCTTCATTACAATCAATGAGAAATTCCTATCAAAGTTCATAATAAGAAATTTCCAATTATTATTAAATGAAGAAAACATGAGTAGCAGAAAAGGACAAAACACTCTACCATTTAAAATTAATGTTTATTCATCCACTCATTCAAAAATATGTATTGGCATATGCTTCATTTTAGGTTCCGGGTGCTGTGCTTAGTTGCTCGGTCTTGTCTGATTCTCTGCACCCCATGGACTAGCCTGCCAAGCTTCTCTGTCCACGGAATTTTCCAGGCAAGAATACTGCAGCAGATTGCATTTACAACTACAGGGCATTTTCCTGACCCAGGGATTGAACCCATGTCTCTTGTGTCTCCTGCATGGTAGATGGATTCTTTACCACTAGTGCCACTGGTAAGTGAGGCTGAGTTCTGAGTTCTGATTCTAGGCATAGGGATTTTAACAGATGGTTGAAGGAAAGTAACAGATTGATGGCATTATTAAGTTCAAACAGGGGTAAGTGTTCTAAAGAACAATACCAAAGATGAATAAAAAGGAAATCACAGGCATGGAGATTAGAAAATGCTATTTTTTTCCTCTTCCCAGGCCATTATTTTAACATTAATGTATGGTTCATTTACAATATTATATTCATTTAGGCACACAGTATAGTGATTCAAGTTTTATAGATTATGCTCCATTTAAAAATATAAAATAATGGCTGTAAAACGTATCCTTGGGTGCTTATTTATTTTACACATAGTAGTTTGTGTCTCGATCCCATTCTCCTTTTCTGCACCCCACTTTCCTCTGGCAACTACTAGTTTGTTCTCTATAACTGTGAGTCTGTTTCTGTTTTGTTACCTACATTTCTCTGGGTACTGTTTTAAATACGGATGATCAGTGATGTCTATTCTCAAGAGCTAACACTTCAGTAGTTTTTTTTTTTTTTTTTAAAGATGGAGGAGTTGACCTTATGAGTAACTGAAATGGTACCTAAAAATACAGACAATGAAAAACAGGTGTGAACTTCCATGCAATACCACTTATAAATGAAGCGACTTGTAGTAGGTGAGACCTGTCTTGGGACTTCCCTGGTCATCCAGTGGTTTGGACTTCATTTTCTAAACACAGGGGAGTGAGTTTGATCTCTAGTCAGGGAAGTAAAATCCCACATGCCTCAGGGCCAAAAACCAAAGCATAAAACATAAACAGCATTGTAACAATAGCAAAAATAAGCACTTTAAAAATGGTTCACATGAAAATTCTAACAAGTACAAGTAAGACATGTTTGATGTGTTTACACATGACTACATATTCCTCCTCTCTTCCCTGGTGGCTCAGACGGTAAAGAATTCCTGCAATGTGGGAGAGCTGGATTCGATCCCTGGATTGGGAAGATCCGTTGGAGGAGGGCATGGTAACTCACTCCAGTATTCTTGCCTGCAGGATCCCATGGATAGAGGAGCCTGGAGGGCTGCAGTCCACCGGGTCTCAGAGTCGGACACAGCTGAAGCAGCTAAGCACAAGCACAGCGCAACATACATTCCTCCTCTTTGTTGCTTTACATGTTTATTTACTTGTTTATTTTTTGAGACATGGGCTGAATAATACGATGCTTCGTAAGGATTAGCCATCCTGGAAAATACTAGTAGATGGAAAATGCTCAGTAATATGCTTTTGGCTTCCCTGATAGCTCAGTCGGTAAAGAATCTGCCTGCAATGAAGGAGGCCCAGATTCGATCCCTGGGTTAGGAAGATCCTCTGGAGAAAGAAATGGCAACCCACTCTAGCATTCTTGCTTGGGAAATACCATGGGGCAGAGGAACCTGGCCAGTTTCAGTCCATGGGGTCACAAGACTTGAATACAACCTTGCAACTAAAGCATCACCACCAACATGCTTTTATTAACAAGCTTTACTTTTCTCTTCAACATCTTACCTCTTTTCCGTGTGGTTCCCACTTTGAAACTGTCATGAACTCATCAGCTAAGGACAAGAGTGATCCACAGTCTTCTCTCCCTAGTTATGTCATTTTGCATCATTTCTTGTTTAAGAAGCACTATTAAGTAGAATTTACCCCTCATTGGCTTTCTTAATAAAACCCTAAATTCCCAGGAAACCCACTATCCTCAGCTATTTACCTAAACGATTATAATCTCCTCCACCTTCTTAACGCTAATGCAGAGAAGATATGAATTCCACCTTAATTGGTCTCTTGCCTTAATTAAAATTTCTAGAGTTTCTTCTTAAATGCTATTCAAGCACTCTTTCCTCAATACTTCTAATGTTGAACTCTGTTTTTTAATTTGTTTTCATTTGTTTCTTTTCTCATCAGTATCATGTCGGATTGAAAGAATCTTGAAACTTGGATGCAGAATAGAAAACCAAGGACATTCTCCTTTACTGGTTAAATGCCCCTTCTCTGAGCCTGGACATGTTCCTTCGCTAAGGTGAAGTTGCTTCACAAGAGGATCAGAATTATAACTATAAAACTATCATCCAATGGCAGACTCTTCAAAAGTTAGATTTTCATCTCTTTATTCTGCTATTTTCACCCACAGGAGAATAGGGAAAGAGTGTGGTCCCAAAACAAACTTGATTTCATGCATTAGCTTCAGAAGTTTGGGTATTTATTCATTCACTGAAAAATAAGTCTCATTATTTTCATCCCTGTAAGATCAGTGATGCTATTACCCACTGTCTCAGTTAACACTCTCTCATAAAATCTCACTTGAACTTTGTTGCTGTTCTGAAGGGTTAATAGGGTAGCAGAGATGTGCCTGCAAACGGGTCTCTCTGCTCGGGCTGAACTTGCTTGCAAATGAGGCGTTCTGCCAAAGAGTCTGGACACAGCCTTGAGTTTAATGGTCCCTTAAAAACGAGGGAGCATTCCCTTCTTGTGATAAGAAGGAAAAGAGGGCTTTGGACAGACTCTGCAGTAGACAGGGATTTCACTCCCCTTGCTGTATGATAACATGTATGCACCCGCACTGTACTGAAAAGGCTTATTCATGCAGTCTGGAATTCTGCCTGGGGGGCTTTATAATAATAAACCGGAAATTGTTTGCGCAGTTCTGTTCCTCCGGCCGGAGTGTGTATTGTCTGTCTCTTGTGTGTCTCGTGTGTTTTGTCTTTGCGTCATTTCGCTCGCAACACTGTTCAGTCATTCAGTCATGTTCAACTCTTTGTGACCCCATGGACTTCAGCACACCAGGCTTCCTTGTCCTTCACCATCTCCCAGAGCTTGCTTAAACTCATGTCCATTGAGTCTGTTATGCCATCCAACCATCTCGTCCTCTATCAGCGTCTTCTCCCCCTATCTTCAGTCTTTCTCAGCATCAGGGTCCTTTTCAAAGAGTTGGCTCTTCGCATCAGGTGGCCAAAGTATTGGAGAGCCAGCTTCAGCATCAGTCTCTCCAAAGAATATTTCATATTGAATTCATTTAGGGTTGACTGGTTTGATCCCCTTGCAGTCCAAGGGACTCTCAAGAGCCTTCTCCAACACCACAGTTCAAAAGCATCAATTCTTCAGCTCTCAGCCTTCTTTATGGCCCAACTCTCAAATCCATACATGACTACTGGAAAAACTAGAGCTTTGACTACATGGATTTTTTTCAGCAAAATAGTGTCTTTGCTTTTAAATACACTGTCTAGGTTGGTCATAGCTTTTCTTCCAAGAAGCCAGCTTCTTTTAAATTCATGACTGCAGTTACCATCTGCAGTGATTTTGGAGTCCAAGAAAATAAAATTTATAATTGTTTCCCCTGGAGAAGGCAATGGCACCCCACTCCAGTACTCTTGCCTGGAAAATCCCATGGATGGAGGAGCCTGGTAGGGATGTCGCTAAGAGTCAGACACAACTGAGCGACTTCACTTTCACTTTTCACTTTCATGCATTGGAGAAGGAGATGGCAACCCATTCCAGTGTTCTTGCCTGGAGAATCCCAGGGACGGTGGAGCCTGATGGGCTGCCGTCTATGGGGTTGCACAGAGTTGGACACAACTGAAGTGACTTAGCAGCAGCAGCAGCAGCAGCAGCATCAATAGCAGCAGCATTGTTTCCCCATCTATTTGCCATGAAGTGATGGGGCTGGATGCCATAATCTTAGTTTCTTGAATGCTGAATTTTAAGCCAAATCTTTCACTCTCCTCTGTCACCTTCAGCAAGAGGCTCTTTAGCTCCTCTTTGCTTTTTTGCCATAAGGGTGGTGTCATCTGTACATCTGAGGGTATTAGTATTTCTCCCAGCAATCTTGATTCTACCTTGTGCTTCACCCAGCCTGGCATTTCACATGATTTACTCTGCAAATAAGTTAAATAAGCAGAGTAACAATAGGTAGCCTTAAAGTACTCATTTCCCAATTTTGAACCAGTTCTATGGTTCTCTTGCTTTTTCTATGGATGTTGGCAATTTGATCTCTGGTTCCTCTGCCTTTTCTAAATCTGGCTTGAATATCTGGAAGTTCTTGGTTCAAGTACTGTTGAAGCAACTGGCTTATGCCAGAAAGGGGAATTTATTAGCTTAATAAATGAAATGGTCAGAGTTAGGGGAGCTTGCAAGCATGGCTAGATTCAAGTTTTAATAACAAGAAGGCTCAGTCTTTCTTCACCTCCTGGGTCTATGGCAGATCCACTTTGTGGCCTCGGTTAGCTGCAGGCTTTATGTAGACAAGCATAACTAGATGTTGTCACAAAGTCTCAAAGCCAGCAGTAAGAGAGCATCTCTCCTCTAGTCACTAAGCCAAAAATGAGAACTCAACTCTTATGAGTTTGTTCTCTGATCATTGGAGTGGAGAAGAGCAATATATTGATTACTTTAACCACTGATCTCCAGACCTCCTGGTAATTCTGATCCTGTGTGCATCTCCACCCACAAAAGACAAAGGAAAACCAAGGAGTTTTGAGTGTAAATCTAGATAAGACCATCCTACTTTACTCTCTAGGTAAAGCTTCCCCTTCTGCAAGGGCATGTCATCTTTGGGAATACCTTTGAATGTATAGTATCAGACTCTGAGTACACCTGGAAGAGCCCCACATCTCTCTCCACAAATCGCAGGCTCACTCATGTTACTTCTCCTCTATTATTTCTCCAGGACCCACGAAAAAGCTTTCTCACCCTCCATCCATTACACTGATCCTTATAAATATTCACAACAACTGCCACATTGCCAGATCCATTTGTCAGTTCTTAGACTTCATGTTTCCTGAACTCCGAGCTCCATTTGAAGTAATTGGTCACCTCTTGGGCTTCCCTGATAGCTCAGTTGGTAAAGAATCCACCTGCCGTGTAGGAGACCCTGGTTCAGTTCCTGGGTCAGAAAGATCCCCTGGAGAAGGGATAGACTACCCACGCCAGTGTTCTTGGGCTTCCCTTGTGGCTCAGCTGGTAGAGAATCCTCCTGTAATGCGGGAGACCTGGGTTTGATCCCTGTGTTGGGAAGATCCCCTGGAGAAGGGAAATGCTGCCCACTCCAGTATTCAGGCCTGGAGAATCAAAGAGTCAGACACCACTGAGCGACTTTCACTTTCACTTTCCACCTTGACAAGTCTTGACTTCCAGGACTTCACGCTTCCTGAGTTTAATCCTACCTCACTGGTCACTGTTTCCCAGGCTTTCATGCAGAATCCTCTGCTTCACCCTGACCCCTCACTGCTGTAGTGCTCTAAGAGACATTCTCTGGTCCTCTTTTCCACCCATACTTATTCATTTGGCAATCCTCTCCAGATACATGGCTTTTCAATCATCTATATTTTGAAGACTCCAAATATTTAACTTTATCTCAGACCTCTCTTTCAAACTGCAGACTCCTATATCTGACTTCCTTCTCTATTTCCACCCTGGGTTCTGAAAACATCTCAATCTCTGTGTGCCTAAATGTGATGTACTGGTCCTGCCCCATCGTCCACACCCACACCTTGCCATCATAAAATTCTCCCACTGGATGACAATCACATACTTCCCTTTACTTAGACCAAAAATCTTAGAATCACTATTAAACTCATTATTTTTCTGTGCACAGGATACCTCTAACCTATAGGGAGATCTTGTTGACCCTGCTGTCTACATGCATTCTGAATCTAGCTAATACTTATCACCACCTCCACACTTACCATCCTAGTCTGAACCACTTGAATGAACCCTAGCTGGTTTATCTGCCTTTATTTTATTCTTATCCCAGCAATTAGAAAGATTCTTTAAAACGGGAGTCATGTCAGACCATGATATTTGAATACTCTGTGCTCGAAACTCTAAAATGACTCCCTGTTTAACAGGGAATAAAACCTAATGTCCCTCTCAGTGGTCTAAAATATTACATATGATCTGAGTCTCTTTATGTAATTCTCTGCCCTTCATTCATTCTATTCCAGGCATAATGGCCTCAACCCAAGCTTTATGTGCTCCCATCTTAGAGCCTGTAGTCTAGATTTCTTCATTCCTGGAAGACTCTTGCCCTCTGCATCTGATTGTCCATGTCTCTAATTTTTCACAAACCTTTGCTAAAATGGCATCTTCTGCTTGCATGCCTGCTAAGTCGCTTCAGTCATGTCCGGCTCTTTGTGACCCTATGGACCATAGCCTGCTAGGCTCCTCTGTCCCTGGGATTCTCCATGCAAGAATACTGGAATGGGTTGCCAAGCCCTCCTCCTGGAGATCTTCCTGACCCAGGGATTAGACCCTCATCTCTTACATCTACTGCAATGGCAGAGAGGTTCTTTACCAATAATGCCACCTGGGATGATTTGGCATCTTCTATGAGGTCAATTTCAACCTTCTTATTTAACACTGTTATTTAACATTCTTATTTAACTTCCTTCAGCATTATGATTCCCTCTTAGGCTGCCATGCTTTCTTTTATTTACCAGCACCTGTCACAGTCTAATACATGTGGTAACTTACCATTTACTACATTCCTATTGGCATAATCAAATATAAGATGCGTGCAGTGGTATGCTTGAGTCTGCTCTCACTTTCATTCATGATCTGATTGTGTACAGCTTTTTCCTACTCTTTATGTAAGTTACTCACTTACTGGCTTAGTCCCTTCAATCATGTCCTACTCTGCAACCCCATGGCCTAACAATAGCCCACCAGGCTCCTCTGTCTATGGGACTTTCCAGGCGAGAACATTGGATTGGGTTGCCATTTCTTTCTTCAGGGGAGCTTCCTGACCCAGGGATCAAATCCATGTCTCTTGCATCTCCTGCATTGGCAGGTGGATTCTTTTACCACTGAGCCACCAGAGAAGCTCCTGTATGTAAGTGGTAGTTTATAGATGATCATGGTAGGCTATGTAAATCACAAAAATCCACAAAGCTCCAAATTAGGACTCCCTTTGACATTTTTGAAGATTGTGTTCTCAAACATTTTCCAACGTAGCACTCTATTCATGAGATCAGAGATCTCTGCTTTATTAATTACCATATCTGCAATATCTAAACTGTGCCTGGCATTTGGTGGTCACTCAATAAACACTGATGGATACGTCAGAACCAAATTCATTATTTTGACCCTATTTGTTTCAGGTACTACAAGAAGTTCAGAACTCTGAGGTTATCCTTTTCTTCTCCATAAAAACTCTTCACAATGAGACATGTCAAACTTCTACCATTTAATCTCCCCTCTGTGCTTTATTTCTCCTCTATATAATTTGTCACCATTTGATCCTGTGTATATTTCACTTATACATTTATCTGTGCATTCTATCACTGTAATATTTTTGTCTATGTTGTTTGAAGCCATATCTCAAGTATCTACAAAAGTGCCAGACATATATTTTACCGAATGAATGAACAAATAAACAAATAAATACACGAATGAGTTGCTTATTCAATCGCATAGTGCTTGCCTCTGAAGCTAATGTTGGCAATAGGACAGAGTGTTCTTTGTTTCCTCCCAAAGAAAATGTATTATTTTGCTAGTAAAAAGGTTCTGCTTAGCAAAAATAACAGCTATCTTCTACAATAACCCATGGGTATGTTGTAAGAATAAATGGGAAATTTTATGCTCATTTAAAGTGTTTAATTCAACACTTCTAAAAGTAGGAACAATAGAATGCTCTTTCTGCAAGAACCTAAAGTGGTTATGCATGCCCATGGAGAATAGCTTTGAGTCAAAAAATTTTGAAAAATTCCCACTCCAGATTAAATAATACTAAAATAATTTCTTTACTGCAGGATATTTCAGAGCATTTAGTACATCAATATAAAAATAAATGTCCCTAGGAGTTGGAAAGCAGGAAACAATTTTCAAATACATATATATACACATACATAAATATTAATACATTACAAATGTATTATATATGCATATATAATATGACATATATATACAGATTTACATATGTTTCTAATATATAATATATACCTTAATGTCTTAACACATATGGGCTTCCCTGGTGGCTCAGGTGGTAAAGAACCTGCTTGCAATGCGGGAGACCATGGTTCAATCCCTGAGCCAGGAAGATCCCCAGAGAGGAATGGCTACCCACTCCACTATTTTCACTTGGAGAATTCCATAGACAAGGAACTTGGCAGGCTATAGTCCATGGGGTTACAAAGAGATGGATATGAACAAATAACTAACACCTTCACTTTTTCACTTTATATACGTAAATGCACTATATATGTATCTTACAAGTGTGTATGTGTGTGTATATATATATATATATATATATATACACACACACATAAGTGAAAGTGAAAGTGAAAGTGAAGTTGTGTCCGACTCTGCGACCCCGTGGACTATAGCCAGCCAGGCTCCTCTGTCTATGGGATTCTCCAGGCAAGAATACTGGAGTGGGTTGCCATTTCCTTCTCCAGGGGATCTTCCCAACCCAGGGATTGAACCCGGGTCTCCTACATTGCAGGCAGATGCTTTATCCTCTGAGCCACCTACTAGATATGCATATGCATGTGTGTATATACATATATGTGTGTATATATATACCCTACTTGTAATTTTACTTTACTAAGAATATTTTGAGATCGGTTAACCAGGCAGACATTTATTTCCTTATATCTTTGTACTTGTATCATATTTGGTTATAATTAAATATAAAATGCAAAAAAGCCAAATTTTCAAGTTAGGAGTCTTCAGTTCAATTCAGTTCAGTCGCTCAGTCACGTCCGACTCTTTGTGACCCCATGGATTGCAGCACTCGAGGCTTCCCTGTCCATCACCAACTCCCGGAGCTTACTCAAACTCATGTCCATTGAGTCAGTGATGCCATCCAAACATCTCATCCTATGTCATCCCCTGCTTCTCCTGCCTTCAATCTTTAACAGCATCAGGATCTTTTCAAATGAGTCCGTTCTTTGCATCAGGTAGCCAAAGTATTGGAGTTTCAGCTTCAGCATCAGTCCTTCCAATGAATATTTAGGACTGATTTCCTTTGGGGCAGGATGTTTGGATCTCCTAGTTGTTCAAGGAACTTTTAAGAGTCTTCTCCAACACCACAGTTCAAAAGCATTAATTCTTCTGCACTCAGTTTTCTTTATAGTCCAACTGTCACATCCATACACGACTACCAGAAAATCAATAGCTTTGACTAGACGGACCTTTGTTGGCAAAGTAATGTCTCTGCTTTTAATATTCTGTCTAGGTTGGTCATAACTTTTCTTCCAAGAAGCAAGCATCTTTTAATTTCATGGCTGCAGTCACCATCTGCAGTGATCTTTGGGTCCCAAAATATAAAGTTTGTCACAGTTTCCATTGTTTCCCTATCTGTTTGCCATGAAGGGATGGGACTAGATGCCATGATCTTAGTTTTCTGAATGTTGAGTTCTTAGATAAATTATATTCTTCCTAAGAACTTTATGCATAACTATATAAAAGTACACACATATATATGGATAAAAGATTATAATATCATTAATATATACATGGGGAGAATATTGAAATATTAAATAATGATTGAAGTAGGTAAATTTTCATAATAATTTTGTTTCTCAAAATAGACTTGAGAATTATTTCATTTAACAGATTATTTTGAAAGAAATGACATTTTTATTTGGGGATGCTGTTATTCATTTACAGTCCTGAATCAGATTCATGTCAGAGTTCTTTATATATTTTTGCATTTAACTTTTAGTCTCAAAGAGCCTATCAAAATCTCACTAATATGAGGTGATTTCTAGTTGATTCTGACATAAACGCTGTCGTAGGAGAATTCTAAGCTGCCTCAGGTAGGGCCTTAAAGCTGGTGTTCCTGGCTGCTTTATGAATGACCAATGTTCCTCCGCACAGTCCTCAGGGTAAGGACTGGTCAGTGTATTGAGAAGCGGCATGTGAACAGAGGACATGATGCGGTGGGTATTCTCGGTGAGTACACTGTCTTATTAGAAGTCACTTAAGGGAAAGGAATCCCATGTGATCAAGTTATTTGAGATGGTTCATTTAGAAAGTAGCAGTTTGCTTCCTGAACCATTGACTGAGGTCTTCAACTGGGTTCGAATAATTTCCTTCACCAGCCAAGCATGCTTTAGTGATGGCAATCCACTGCAGAATGACAGCTCAGAACTGTAACAGTGTAAATTGATTTTTGACAAACACATTCCAAGCAAACCAACTGCATGCTGACAATTTTTTCCCTAACCACCACCATCACCTTGCCAAAAACTGTGAAGAGTCAATAAAAAATGCAAATTCTGAAAATAAATGTGTGCATGCTGGTGCACGCACACACAGAGAGACATAATGAAGAGGGCACTGAGGCATCTGTGCAAAATCCTGCCAAATTGCAGATTATTTATAGGCAGAGTAATTTTAGTTCAGGGAGTGTAGATCGTCTGTACAATTGCTAATTATATTAAGGTGTGATATATCTGAAAATGTGTAATTCTACATCAAACCGCAGTATGGAACCTTTATCTCATCAGTGAAATCTCTACACTGGTTCAAACATATACGTCTCCCTGCCACAGTGAGGATGCTATAAGATAATTAGTTTGATGAAGCACGCAAATGAGCTCTCAAAGACGATGTAAAAGTAACTATGTATTGCTTTTTTGTACAACCTGCTTCTTTATCACTCTTGCCCTCTCCCAAATGTCAAAATATTCCAGTATTGCACAACAAAACTTAAAAAGTAGCACTAATCAGAAGCAAAGAGCCAAAACTTCAGAGTTTGTCAAATCCCCCTGTACACACAAGTGCTCCCAGGAGTTCTTGAATTTCTTCTCTGGTACCAGACAAACATCGCTTGAACTTGAACGGTAAGTCTGACACTGTGTTTCCACAAAGTAATTCCCATTTTACGCACAAGTCTGCTGAGGCTTTTTTTTTTAATATAAATTTATTTATTTTAATTGGAGGTTAATTACTTTACAATATTGTATTGGTTTCGCCATACATCAACATGAATCCACCACAGGTACACACGTGTTCCCCATCCTGAACCCTACTCCCTCCTCCCTCCCCGTACCATCCCTCCATTAAATAAAATGCAGACCATGCATTATGCAATTGTGAAATGTTTTGTATAAGACCCAAGCATAAATCTTCTTATCACTATAGTTACCATGAGATAGGAGAGTATTTCAGAAGCTGACTGATAGAAAAGCAAGGAAGATCACATTTAGGCAAGGAACCATCATAAACTGCCAGACACATTCTTCAGCACAAGTGATTTTTCCTTCCTTTCCCTGCAAACACTGACTGCATATTATTGTATCATGTAATATAAACTTTTTACAATGCTGCCCTTCATTCATCCCCTCCTTCAAAAAAATAAATCTATAACTTTTTAAAATTTTCGTTCATATTTGCCCACACCTCTCTCAAGTGTGGTGGGTGCTCAGCAGCTAAATCCTGTCCAGTTACATCCTGTCCTATTCTTTGAAACCCCATGGACTTATAAGCCTGCTAGGCTTCTCTGTCCATGAAATTTTCCAGATAAGAGCACTGGAGTGGGTTGCCATTTTCTATTCCTGGGGATCTTCCCAATCCAGGGATCAAATCTTCCAAATCTTGCATTGGCAGTCAGATTCTCTATCAATTGTGCCCTGCTAGAAAAAGATAAAATAGTATAAAGAATGAGGTAATAGCCACATCAACTGAGAATCAGTGCCTAATTGTTAATTAGATCAAATTGTTAAAACTTCCACAGGCCCCTTACACAAGTTTAAGCATTTCCAGTGAAAGTAAAAGTTTCTCAGTTGTGTCCAGCTCTTTGTGACCCCATGGACTATACAGTCCATGGAATTCTCCAGGCCAGAATACTGGAGTGGGTAGCCTTTCACTTCTCCAGGGTATCTTCCCAACCGAGGGATTGAACCCAGGTCTCCTGCATTGCACGTGGATTCTTTACCAGCTGAGCCACAAGGGAAGACCAAGAATGCTGGAGTGGGTAGCCTATCCTTTCTCCAGAAGATCTTCCCGACCCAGGAATTGAACCAGGGTCTCCTGCATTGCAGGCAGATTCTTTATCAACAGAGCTATTAGGGAAGGCGTAAGCATTTCCAGTTTTCACATACATTATCTCAATTCTGGGTAATAGATAAACTACATTACTTCTAGTTTACAAACAAGGAAACCTAAGCACTGTGACAGCATTTGCTGTTGTTCAGTCACTAAGTCTTGTCTGTTTCTTTCTGACCCCATGGACTGCAGCATGCCAGGTTTCCCCATCCTTCACCTTCTCCAAGAGCTTGCTTAAATTCATGTGCATTGAGTCGGTGTTGCCATTCAACCATCTCATCCTCTGCCATCCCCTTCTCCTCCTGCCTTCAATCTCTCCCAACACCAGGGTTTTTCCAATGAGTGGGCTTTTTGCATCAAGTCCATAGTCCTAGTACAATTGTCTATCTTGCCTCAGGGATCAGATCACTAATAGTTAATATAATCCTCATAAGTAAAGTCTGTAGAGCAAATTCCAGATCACTGTGACCCCGCTAGTCTCTTTGGACACATGGACAAACAGCATCATTTACTATTTTTAGGACATTTTTGTCAATCACAAAATGGATTGTGGTGCTTTGGGTATTGTTAAATTAGACTACTCTTTAGTATTTCATTGTTTAATCTTAATATATGAATGCCTTGTTTTTAATATCAAGAATGTTAGTACCCAAACTTTCAACGTAGCTTAGAATCTGGAATCAGAACTTATTTCCAAGGTTTGTCATGCAATAAGATGCAATTTGAGGCAACTTTCTTTAGCAATTCAATCATGTGCCTGCATGCAGGGTCGCTTTAGTCATGTCCGACTTTGTGACACTGTGGACTGTAGCCCTCCAGGCTCCTCTGTCCATAGGATTCTCCAGGCAAGAATACTGGAGTGGGTTGCCATGCCTTACTCCAGGGAATCTTCCTGGCCAGGGATCAAACCTGCATCTCCTGCAGCTCCTGCACTGCAGGCGGATTCTTCACCGCTGAGCCACTGGAAAAGCAAGTCAATCATAAATATCCTCATGCATAAACAGTAAGAGGATAATAATATTCATCTTCTGAGTCACAGCCGGGAAAAAAGTAAAGTGAAAGTGTTAGTTGCTCAGTTGGAATTCTCCAGGCAAGAATAGGAAAGTGGGTTGTCATTCCCTTCTCTGGGGATCTTCCTGACCCAGGAATCAAACGCGGGTCTGCTGCATTGCTGGCAGATTCTTGACCATCTGAGCTGACAGGGAAGCTCATCAGTCATCGTGAGGGTTCATTACAATACAGAGAGAGAAACTATTAGTATCACTTAGCATACATAGGAGACACTTGAAAATGCCACCTACCTTTAATACTATAACTAATCTCACTGTACATTTGATTTATCCAAAGGATGGATTCCCCAGGTGGCTCAGTGGTAAAGAATCTGCCTGCCAAGACTTAAGAGACACAGTTTCATTCCGTGTCGAGAAAATCCCCTGGAGGGGGAAATGGCACTCCACTTCAGTATTCTTGCTGGGAGAATCCCGTGGACAGAGGAACCTGGTGGGTTATAGTTCATGGGGTTGCAAAGAGCTGGACACAGGTGAGTATCTGAGCACATCCAAAGGATAAGGGGATGCCTGTTTGCTTTTATACTCTTCTCAGAGACTAGCCAGTGTATGCACAGAGAAGGTATCCAACATGTATGTATTGACTGATTTAAGATAATGTCCAATAAATTATGAGATGTGGGCCTCTTGAATATATACAAAGCAAACTGTGAATCAAGAAGAGGAACATGATTTAAGTCATCAAAAATGACTTTAAAATGTATATATGCATATAACTGAGTCATTTTGCTGTACAGCAGAAATTAACACAGCATTGTAAATCAACTATACTTTCATAAAAATACATTATTTTTTTAAAGAGGAACATGTCACAAAGCTGTAACAGAAAACATATGGTAATGCTTATAGTGGTTTCCTAAAAATGTGGTCATTTACAAAGAGAAAGCAAAATGAAAAGTGGAAAAAAAAAAACCTACTCAAGATAGCCCCAAAAAGT
The DNA here is from genome assembly GCF_016772045.2 of Ovis aries. Taxonomy (NCBI): domain Eukaryota; kingdom Metazoa; phylum Chordata; class Mammalia; order Artiodactyla; family Bovidae; genus Ovis; species Ovis aries. Next base: position 108,330,825 of record NC_056059.1, read on the forward strand.
ACAAATGTGGTTACTGGAAGCAGCAGACATCAGAAAAATGAAATATGAGCAGGCTTTTTGAGAATATAGGTTACAACTAGAGAGTTTTAAAGAATGTATGCTCTCTCTCTCTCACTCTTTCTCTCTGTCTGTCTTCTAACTCTTAGACTTTTGGAAAACCTACTTCATAATCTGGGGGCTTCAGCATGGTATAATACCTCATCTGTTTAAAAAGAGCATACTTTCCTGATACTCATCTGAAGCTGTGAAATTTGAATGACTTTTGAATTTGCTTAGCATCTTGTACTATTTGTAACCTCAAGAAAATCAACTATTTCAGAGTCTTAACCTCTGTTTGTTGTCTGTTCCTCACTTTCTATGTGAGCTTCCTATTAACATATGTGAGGATATGCACACAATTAGAAAGCAAAAATTGCAGAGTGAAACAAATGATAAAATGCCAGCTGTTATAATCAACATTATGCAGCTCTCATGATGGAACCACTGATAGGAAAATGTAGTCGCAGTTGTAGGTCCTAATTAATCTGAGGGATGGGAATACGAACATGAGTTACTATTATGTGCACCAAGTGGGAAAGAAAGTTTATTGGTCTCAAGATAAAAATATAATACCACACGCATACAAGGAACTTTGTTCTTAACATTTTTTTTTTCAGTCCACAAAATATTCCAGGTCCTCAGTAAATGAAACCTATTCTGGAATCCCCTATACTATTCTGCATTTTTTCAGTAATTATACTTATTACATCATTATTGTATCTTTTATGTTTATATGATACTTTACAATGTGCAAAATCTTGATGGAACTATTTGCAGGGCAGGAAGAGAGAAGCAGACACAGAAAATGACGGACAGAGAAGGGGAAGAGGGCAGGATGAACTGAGAGAGTAGTGTTGATACATACACACTACCATGTGTAGAATAGATAGCCAGTGGGAATCTGGGGCTTCCCTGGTGGCTCAGATGGTAAAGAATCTGCCTGCAATGCAGGAGACCTGGGTTCAATCCCTGGGTTGGGAAGATCCCCTGGAGGAGGGCATGGCAACTCATTTCAGTTTTCTTGCCTGGAGAATCCCCATGGACAGAGGAGCCTGACATAATCGAAGACTTGAGCACATTAACACAAAATGGGTTAATGCATCAGAGGGGAAGTTTGGCAGAGTGACCAACACTTAACAAGTACCTCATAAATGATGGTGCTGCATCTAGTTAAGAGAAAAATATCAAACTCTGTATACTCATCTGAAAATTCAAAACGCTATTACCTTTCTGAGTCCATGTGACAAATTAAAAGAAGTAATATAAGAGAATATATGGGTCTCCAAATTCTACAAAAGGCAACACAAGAAACATCAGTTCAGAATATATATATGTATATATATATATATATATATATATAAGTGAACAAGCGTGAAAGTGTTAGTCTCTCAGTTATGTCTGACTCTTTGTGACTAGCCTGCCGGCTCCTCTGTCCATGGAATTCTCCAGGCAAGAATACTGGACTGGGTAGCCATTTAGTTCTCCATGGGAGCTTTCTGACTCAGGGATTGAACCCTTATCTCCTAAATTGCAGGCAGATTCTTTACTATCTGAGCTACTAGAGAAGCCCATATATATATGAGCTTACTCAGTGGCTCAGCAGTAAAATATCTGCCTGCAATGCCGGAGACTCAAAAGACATGGGAAGATCCCCTGGAGGGGGAAACGGCAACCCACTCCAGTATTCTTGTCTGGAGAATCCCATGGACAGAGGAAACTGGCAGGCTCTAGTCCAAAGGGTTGCAAAGAGTTGGACATGACTGACCATACCACAGCATATATATATATATACTTTTTTTTTACTTGAACTCCAGAAGAATACCATCACTTGGATCTTTACATGTATAATTTGCAGGGATATGTCAACAATGTGGATAGAGTTTTTAAAAAGATATTTCTTGTCTCACTATTATTTATTATAAAAACTTTTAATTTACATTCAACAAAACACCAGTGTGGGTATTTAGTATACTCCATGTATGTTATTGTCTGCCAAGGACAAGCCTCACAAAACCAAGAAATAGGAAGCTCTGATATTGCTTAGATAGTTTCTCTCAACTCATTTTCCTTTGACTCTGTTTCAACAGATGTTTATCGAGCTTCCCTGATATCCTAGACCCCACACTGGCCACTGGGAATCGAGAAGGGAAGAGAAACAACGCCTTTCCCTTCTAACCCTTCCAGAGTCTTGCAGACAGCTTGTCACAAGCAATGATCAAAAGGCAATGAGATCCTGCCTGAGCTGCAGAGATGCTGGGGAATCCTTGAGAGGAGAGAACTATCACCCTCCTGTGGAGTCACGGATGGTTTCTCAGAGATAAAAGTTGACCTGGGTCTTAAATGGTAAGCTGTCATTTCCTAGGTAGAAATGAGAGAAAGCTTCACAGAGAGAAATAATTGGACCAAAAAAGGACTCAGGTTCTGTGTGGTCATCAAGGTAAGAGATGAAGCTAGAAAGAATTATTTTAACAAGGTGATGAAGGAGTTTTGACTCATCTTTGCTTTCAACCATGTAGAAAACATTTCAGTTCATTTGTACAAAACATTTACACAATTGCAAAAAACTTTCTGTCTTTGCTTTATTCTTATCTCCTTAGTATTTATTCCTTTGTTGTTTTTCATTCACTCAGTCCTGTCCAACTCTGTGACCCCAAGGGCTGAAGCATGCCAGGCTTCTCTCTCCTTCACTCTCTCCTGAAATTCACTCAAACTCATGTCCATCGAGTCAGTGAGGCCATCCAACCACTCATCCTCTGTTGTCCCCTTCTCCTTCTGCCCTCAGTCTTTCCCAGAATTGGGATCTTTTCCAATGAGTTGCTGCTGCTGCTAAGTCACTTCAGAGTCATGTCCAACTCTGTGCGACTCCATAGACACCAGCCCACCAGGCTCCCCCATCCCTGGGATTCTCCAGGCAAGAACACTGGAGTGGGTTGCCATTTCCTTCTCCAATGCAAGAAAGTGAAAAGTGAAAGTGAAGTTGCTCAGTCATGTCCGACCCTCAGCGACCCCATGGATCGCAGTCTTCCAGGCTTCTCCATCCACGGGATTTTCCAGGCAAGAGCACTGGAGTAGGGTGCCATTGCCTTCTCTGTCCAATGAGTTGACTCTTAACCAAATAAATATTTTACTGTTGTTGTTGTTGCTGTTGTTGTTGTTTTAATCTCACTTACTATCTTTTCTTCTCCATTGATATTAAAATTCCTTAAGGCCGGCGGCCCGGGCGGGCTGGCAGCGAGAGTGGGTGCGAGAGCCGCCTCTGCCTCTGCCGCCTCCGCCATCGCCTCCTCCGCCCGGGCCGTTCGCTGCTGCGCGGGGAGAGCGAGGCGGGGCCGCCGGGGCCGCCATGGAGCCCGACTCGGTGATTGAGGACAAGACCATCGAGCTTATGAACACTTCAGTTATGGAGGATCAAAATGAAGATGAGTCCCCAAAGAAAAATACTCTTTGGCAGATACGTAATGGAACATCATCAGTGATCGTCTCCAGAAAGAGGCCATCAGAAGGAAACTATCAAAAAGAAAAAGACTTGTGTATTAAATATTTTGACCAGTGGTCTGAATCAGATCAAGTGGAATTTGTGGAACACCTTATTTCACCAATGTGTCATTACCAGCATGGACATATTAACTCTTACCTGAAGCCCATGTTGCAGCGGGACTTTATTACCGCTTTACCAGAGCAAGGCTTAGACCACATAGCAGAGAACATTCTCTCCTACCTGGATGCCAGATCTCTGTGTGCAGCAGAGCTGGTGTGTAAAGAGTGGCAGCGAGTGATCTCAGAAGGGATGCTTTGGAAGAAGCTGATTGAACGGATGGTGCGCACTGACCCTCTGTGGAAGGGACTTTCAGAAAGAAGAGGGTGGGATCAGTACCTGTTTAAAAACAGACCAACAGATGGCCCTCCCAATTCATTTTATAGGTCATTATACCCAAAGATTATCCAGGATATAGAGACCATAGAGTCTAACTGGCGGTGTGGGCGGCACAACCTGCAGCGGATTCAGTGCCGCTCTGAGAACAGCAAAGGCGTCTACCGCTTACAGTACGACGACGAGAAAATTATCAGCGGCCTGCGAGACAATTCCATTAAGATTTGGGATAAAACCAGCTTGGAATGTTTGAAAGTGTTAACGGGCCACACTGGCTCTGTCCTGTGTCTCCAGTATGATGAACGTGTCATTGTTACTGGCTCTTCAGACTCCACAGTGAGAGTCTGGGATGTGAACATGGGCGAAGTTTTGAACACGTTAATCCACCACAACGAGGCTGTGCTCCACTTGCGCTTCAGCAACGGGCTGATGGTGACCTGCTCCAAGGACCGCTCCATCGCCGTGTGGGACATGGCCTCTGCCACCGACATCACTCTGCGCCGGGTCCTTGTCGGCCACCGGGCTGCTGTCAACGTCGTGGACTTTGACGACAAGTACATAGTGTCTGCCTCTGGGGACAGGACCATCAAAGTCTGGAGCACGAGCACCTGTGAGTTTGTCCGCACTCTGAATGGGCACAAGCGTGGCATTGCCTGCCTCCAGTACCGGGACCGGCTGGTTGTCAGCGGGTCATCAGACAATACCATAAGGCTGTGGGACATTGAATGTGGTGCCTGTTTGAGAGTCCTCGAGGGACATGAAGAATTAGTCCGATGCATCCGGTTTGATAACAAGAGGATTGTCAGCGGGGCCTATGATGGGAAAATCAAAGTTTGGGACTTGCAAGCTGCTCTCGACCCCCGAGCCCCAGCAAGCACGTTGTGTCTGCGCACATTGGTGGAACACTCTGGACGTGTGTTTCGGCTACAGTTTGATGAATTTCAGATCATCAGCAGCTCGCACGATGACACGATTTTGATTTGGGATTTCTTAAATGTGCCTCCCAGTGCCCAGAATGAGACCCGTTCTCCCTCCAGAACATACACTTACATCTCCAGATAACAGTCTGCACTTTACCCGTCTCAGGGTTTCCTAGTCTTGAACTACTGGCTACGTGGCTACCAAATGCCTAAGGGAGTTCTTCACAGCTGAGTTAGGCTGGAATTGGTTCTAGACGCTGGGCAGATGCAAAGCAGCCTAACTCTTCAAGTACCGGCATTTCTCACCTCCGATTCCGGCCTCTGCTTTGAGAAGGATACCTTAGCCTCACCGACTTTCAGTAGTACAGAAGCCCACTTCCTCCCCCTACCAGTGAAAACAAATCTAAAGCTTCAAATGTAAATTTTTCATATGAGAGGAACGTAAAGTCTGTTTTGCAGAAGTAAATCGACCGTCAAGAGAAGACTTGGCCTCTAATTTATATTGCTTTGCACTTTGGTCTGATATTAAGAAACGGCATTCTTCGGTGAAGTTTTGGGTGCCAAACACCTACCCAGAATGTCCAGGGCTTTCCTTTTCAGAAGTTAGCATTCTCCTTTTGACCGTCCAAGTCATGATGAATTCTGACTTGTATTAGGAACATGTTGGACAATGGAAACATTTCTCTGGATTGATTAATATTTTTTTGGATTATACTTCCTTTCTGTACCAATTTCTTTTAATTTAAAGAACTATAAGCCAGGTTATATTCTCTGCCAACAGGTGATATAGCTCCTTTTCTGTTAACTGTTCTCTGTGCCCGCCACCGTCTCCTGATATTCAGTAGAGTAACACCTTCACATGTGTGCTTGCCTCCTAATTTAAAATACTGTGTCCGCATGTAGATATATGTACATAACAGTTTAACCTCAAGTTTGCTCGAGTCAGGGCCCCCGTGCCTGAGACACTAATGCACAGTGTGTTCGCACTTAGCCATGGGCTGGGCTCAAGAACCCGCTCCCAGGGTCGGTGGGGATGACCTAGAACCCTTCCTGCAGTATTCATACAGAGTTTTTATTTTGTCATTGTCATGGTGCGTGGGGGGTGGTGTGTGTGTGTGTCAGCGGGAATCTTGTTTTAAGATGTGATTTCTGAAGTTGAACGCGAAATGCTTTGTCTGTCGTGCAGCATACACAATAAGAGAGGTACCGTAAATGCTTCTGTAGTTCTTTCCTCATCAGTGCTCCTCTGTACTCGTGGTTACTTCCCGCGGCATTCATCTGGTTTCTCATCCCAGGTCACGCTCTGTGTGTTAGTAGCCCTGGAAAGGGAAGGACGAGACAGCCCTGCTCACTGGCTGTCCCACCTCCGGGGTTTGTGCCTCCTGCCCCGCTCGGGTTGGTGGCAGGGCCCATTTGTGTGTTGGAGCCCGGGTTCCAGGTCAGGCTGGTTCAGGGGCCTGTCTTGAGTGGAAGAGTCCTCCCAGGCGGTGTGAAGCCTCAGGCTCACGAACCCCATCCCTGTCGTCCCTGGTGCCTGCTGCCGCGGCCCCAGCAAGCTCCCCTGGCTCCCAGGCGCTCCACAGCGGGAATGTGTGAATGGGACCGTCACACTGACCTGCGGGGAAAGGACGGTGGTGTCCGGTCGGCCCTGCTTTTCCCTTGTCCGGTATTAGGTTTTGATTTGCCCTTTGCCACTGTTTCCAAAGATCAAGGAAGGTCGCTAACATTTTCAAGGACCAATGAGAACCTCCTATTAACTAAACCTCTTCCCGTGAGAGCACACTCTCCCTCTGGGGGAAGGTACCTGAGCTCTGCTTTGTCCTTTTGCATTAAGAACGGTGTGGGGATCAACGTGTGTGTCTGTGATTGCTTATTGGGTTGGTTTGTTTTTTTGTTTTCCTTTGTCCTTTTAAAAAATAACATCCTTCTCTCATACACGTTATTAAGTTAATTTCTATTTTTGAGGAGTCTCAAAGTATAAAAAAATACGTCTCCATTCATCCGGTGGATGTGTGAGCCTGAGGGTGGTTATTCCGTGAGTTGTCTTCACTGACCCGCTCTTCATCCTACAGCTTTCACAGCAGACTGGGTAGGAGAGCCGGGGTGGGGCCGAGGGGAGGGGAGGAGGCGGTGCTTCTGAACGGATGGACTTCCTGTTGTTTTGCATGTTTAATATAGAAGTTCCTGTTCCTTGGGAGATCATGGCCTTTGAATATGCACACAACCTTGAATTGTGCCTACTAAATTATAGCAGGGGACTTTGGCACCCAAGGAATTCTGACTTTCTGGGATTATAGTAGTAATTCCCAGCCGTACTCTGGACTTTATTTTGCTAACCATAATTGAGCAACTGTAAATTACTGCTATATTAATGTTTTAAAGCACTGGGATAGTCTAATTCTAACTTGTAATTAATTATGTTTGCCAATTATCTGTTTGAAATAAATTTGTGTCTGAACAGCTATTAAAACTGTTAAATTGTACAGATATTATTCATGACAGCTTTGTACTGTGGAATGTGCTTAATAAAAAACAAAGTTTGACCTTTGTCCAATAAATTGCTAAGTAATGTCAATAAATCAAGTATGAGTATTACGCAGTACACCTGAAAAAAAAATAAAATAAAATAAAATTCCTTAAAATAAGGGTTTGTTAGTTTTCCCCATCATTACATTTCTAGTATCTAGAATGGATCCTGCCTCATGGAGGCTTCTTTTCCTTTGAATTGATTATTTTATATATTTGGCTACATCTGGTGTTATTTGTGGCACAGGTGATCTTCATTGCAATGCAGGGACATTGCTTGATAAGAGTCATCTCACGGCTGAATTCCTGGACACATGCTTGAAGTTCTGTGCTATGTAGTTGATTAAAGATAGATCCATACACTTCCAATGCAGATACACTGGCATCAGAGTGGCTATTCTGCTGCAGAGGCACTTCTAATTTGGAACTTCACAGTACTTACCCCAGGGTGCACTCAGAGTCGTTGATGGTGCCTGATGTACAGTTGGGGGAGCCCCGAGCACATGAGGTCAAGAAATAAACATCTAGGAGTGGGCAGCCCAGAGTCAGGCACCTGGAACATTACGTATCTTTACATTGAACCAGATCTTCTAGAAGTCCCTGATTAGCCTGTTACTGCATTTTTGGTTAAAGAAAAATACTGGCAGCCTAAAACTGGAGTGCATGCTGAGTTGCTCTGTTGTGTCTGACTCTTTGTGACCCCATGGACTGTAACCCACCAGGCTCTTCTGTCCATGGGATTCTCCAGGCAAAAATACTGGAGTGGATTGTCATTCCTTTCTCCAGGGGACCTTCCCAACCCAGGGATCAAACCTGGGTCTCCTGCATTACAGGTGATTCTTTACAATGTGAGCCACCAGGGAAGCCCCCAAATTGAGAGGTAGATTTTATTCAGTGGAAATGTTAGGACTGGAGCCCAGACACAGCATCTCAGGAGACCCAGAGAGAGCTGACTCCAGGGAGCTGGGGAAGGAGGTTTGCAGTAAGGGACAAGTAATCTGAATAGAAAAAGATTAGTGTTAATTAAGAGAAAACTAAATCTGGCACACAAAGAGATATAGCAATCTTCCATGTATGGGAAGATGCTAATGTCAGGGCTTGCTGAAACCATTTATTTCATATGCATCTAGCTATCTGGAAAAGATTCTCTTTTTTTCAATCCTGTTTTTTTTTTTTTTTGTTCACATACTAATTCTTTGTTTACTTTAAGAGATGGTAAAAGTGGTGGATGGCCTCTCATATCCCCTCCCCTGCCCCACCTCAATGCTTACAGTGGTGAAAGTAGCTGATGGCTTCCAAATAGGGGACTTTGCTTCACCTGGGCTCAGAAATCTGCACTCGGAAAAGGCTCATTAACTGCTAGAGGGTAAAGCAGAAAACATTTCATTTCATAGCATGTATTGAACAAATGGAGACCAGGGCTTCTGCTTTTAGTGTTAATAAAAATAATTATCAATTTCTTTCTTTCAGACAAATTTAATTTCTTACTGTCAAGTCCAAAATAGCCATGATAGCAAAGAGAGGTAAGGTCAGGTAAGGTGAAGTCACTCAGTTGTGTCTGACTCTTTGCTACACCACAGACTGTAGCTTACCAGGCTCCTCCATCCATGGGATTTTCCAGGCAAGAGTACTGGAGTGGGTTGCCATTTCCTTCTCCAGAAGATCTTCCCAACCCAGGGATTGAACCAAGGTCCCCCACGTTGTATGCAGACACTTTACGGTCTGAGCCACCAGGGAAGCAAAGAGAGAGAGTGATGGAATAAATACCTTTCATAACCAATGCTTACCTTCCATAAATGAACTGAATGGGAGATCAATTTGGTTCTGGTCTCAGGCCTTCAATATCATTTATGCTTTGGGAATTAATTCCTTCTTTATAATCAGGAAGGTCTCCTGACTTCAAGAATGAGAAACATATGGCCTCTTATCTTTTATTTGGGCAGGACCCAGCCTCCTCTCTCAATTGTCCTGCTATTGATATTTTGGGGTTTCTGTCCACAGGGATTGAACACCAATTGTCTACCTCCTGACTCAAAATCACATTTGCTCTACAATAATCCATTATTCACAAGATCGCGTCAGTGATTTTCTAAACTCTTTTTTAAACCAACAAAATTCTCATATCAAAAGTGTTCAACTTAATCAGTCTTCCAAAACTAAATATGTGTGTGTGTGTGTGTGTGTGTGTGTGTGTGACTCAGTTGTGTCCAACTCTCTGCAATCCCACTGACTGTAGCCCGCAACGCTCCTCTGTCCATGGGATTCTCCAGGCAAGAATACTGGAGTGGATTGCCATTCCCTTCTCAAGAGGATCTTTCTGAAAAATACTTCCTACTATATGTCATAGCAGAGGAATAATTTATTCAGCTTTATTCAGTATTTTCACAATGGATCTTAGAATCATTTAAGAACATCAGTGATGGGAAGGTTTTTTAAGCTATAGCCATAAAAATCAATGGTGTTTGACTTTTTGTGACCCCATGGATGGTACACCGCCAGGCTCCTCTGTCCATGGGATTCTCCAGGCAAGAATACTGGAGTGGGCTGCCTTCTCCAGGAAGATTCCCTTCTCCAGGGGATCTTCCTGGCCCAGGTATCAAACCTGGACTTCCTGCATTGCAGACAGATTGTTTACCATCTGAACCACTAGGGAAGCTCCTCTAAATATGCACTGCTCTAATTAGTGAAACATTTTATTTTTTAGTGTGATGCCATGTATTCATAACATGATAAACAATAACATACTTTCACTTCTTCCTTCTCTCTGCTCACAGGTTCTCAAACCTTAAACCAAAATTGACTAGCTTACAAGTATGATAGGGAAGTTTAGATACCTGGGGATAAACATCTTTGTAAAAACCAAGAAAAGTGAAATCAAAAATCCTTTTGTTTCTCAATGTTTGTCCATGAGAAAAATTGTACTTTAAGCATTTATAGAGAATCTTGCAGATGCTCTTTTCTGGCATGGATATCTGTTCTCGTTAACTAAGTTAGTGAATATTCTCAAATGAATGTTCTCATTGGTTCATTTGAACATATGCATATATCAATGTTTCTCTATGTAAGAAGGTTACTGGTATTGAAAACCAGTAATTATCACACTTGAAATGCACCCAACCCAAGTGACTCAACTATTCATCCCCTAATTGCACAGGTTTGGTAAACTCAAGCTTGCATTGATACAGTAGAAATAATTTAGTAAAGACTCAAGGACAGAAGCCAAGAAGACCAGAAATCTTTCCTGTACCATAAGAACTACTATGAAGATAATTATTATTCAAGAGAACCAGGAATGTCACTTTTATCTCCGTCTGAAAAGGAAAATAATCACCGCGTTTTTACACACAAATACATCTCATGACATTTAAATTGGAACTTGGAAGTCAACAAAGAATAATGCACAATTAACTTTAAATTATCTTATATAAATAATAATCCATGCTTCTCTGTTTTGTTTTGTTTTTTTCTTGTCTAACTTCAATAGTTAGAAGTATGCCAATAGTCTGAAGTATATGTCAATAGAAGTATCTTTTGACATATACATTACTTATGCCAGAATTCATATCAAAGTCTTTTCTTTTTCTCTCTCAGTCTCTCTCTTTTTTAACATTCAATCCTTTAAAAACTGAGATGGGCATGTGAAGTCTTCCCAAACCTTATGTTTATTTGGTCTTGAATTAAGGTGACCTAGAGGTTCTGGTTGTTGCAAAGTTTTAAAATGCTCTGTGCTCCGCGAGATAGTGTGACCCACACCTGGAGCCAGTTTGGGAAAACACATGTTAAACAGCTCTGTGCAAAGTCATTCTTGAAGCTCAGCAGGTGGTTTGCTAATGGGAACGAGGGAAGCATAAGACCTGACCCCTTTGCTCTGATAGTGCCCTTTGTTCAGGGCTCCCTGGGGTTGGAGATTTAAGTGAGCCAAGAAAGAACCCACTATTAAAGAGGTGCTGAACTGCTGCTTGGCTCTCCTTAATAATGTCAGAAATTGCTGTCCCTCGGGAGTCTTACTATATAAGTTGTGTTAAATAAGTTTGGAATGCCTGCCTTCATTACAGGAAAAGAAATCTACTCAAATTGGAATGCCCTCAGGACCACAGAGAGCTCACACTTTTCTCTAGTTCGGCATTTGTATCAGAGCGTGGACTCTCAGGAACAGGAAGAAGGCTATGAGAGTATTCAGGTGGTGGCAACACTCGAAGCCAGATGGTGAAGTGTGGGAGAATTTTCCACTGGAACTCCTCTCAGCCACTCCTTAGAAATTCTGATCAAAACTCAATCCTCTGAGCAATTAGAGGTCTATCAAAGGCCAAGTGAGAGAGAGGATCCCAATTGGGATCCCAGGAATGAAGCCCAATTTCAGACAGGCAGGCTTCCAGTTCCAGCTGAATAGTAAAGAAAAGCTATAATTCTGTGGGACAGGCAAACAGCACAATGAGGTGCATAGTGAATATCATTCCACAGATCGATCAGGTTCTAGGTTTCAAATGCCAAGAAAGAATATTTCCATATATCTCTTACTTGACATCTAAGAAAACCTACTACAATTTCTGTTCAATATTTGTTATAAAACAGAATGGATGTTTGCAGGATAACTTTTTTTCCGCCCCCTCCTGCCCCGCCCCCCCGCCAATGGCAACTGAGAACAAGGATCCAGCAGGAACTCCTATGGTTGAGGGCAATGAGGCTAGTTATAATTTTTCAATAGAGAATTTTGGATTTGCCAAAGTCCAAATCTGACTTAAGGAATAGCTGAAAGAATAAAATCATGCTAAGCATTGTGTGTAGCAGGAAAATTGATCGAAGAGGGCACACAGGAGACATTCCAAGGAGAAGATAAAATAGAGACTGGAAATATGATAACCAGGTGGTATCTCGGAAAAAAAGAGGAAACACGGTAGCTGTAGACGTTTCATCAGATCAGAACACATCTGACTGATGATGCCCAGACACTGTAGCTATGCACGCTGGATACTCTGTGACATACATTCTGCAATCTCCTGACTGCATTCTGCCCAAGCGAAGATGGGGCAACTGTCAAACAAAAACTAAAGAGACCGAAAGCAGAACATACAGCTATGTTCCACCTGCTATGAAGGTGTCAGTTTTTCATTATAACAAACCAAATTGGAATGTATGATCTCGAATTCATTTTCTGCTTTTTAGGGGTCCCCACAAGTCTGAGAGCATGAGTGATGATCTGAACTTAGGAAGTGGCTAGAACAATGGAGTGTATACATACACATAGGTGAAATATAAAGTGTCTCTAATCATGCGTATGCTGGGAAAATCCTAATTAAAGAATGCTTTCTAAACTTTCAGTAGTAGCAAAGTTCAAAGGTATCTCATGATTCTGTCAAGTGAAAACTTGATCATATTTGCATTGTACCTCCTTAACGATCACTGAGATGAAAATCAAAATCATCTTCTCTGCTGGGCTTTAATGAGCTGGGCATGATTTATATCACAGCTAAAATTTCAGGGCTTCATTATGTGTAGAAATCATCTTTATCTTCCCCCTTTACTGCTTGGCAAGGTGCTGTCATCCTTTGCTTTCTCTACCTGTCTGGCATCACTTCAAATGTCTATCTGGAAGCAAGCTTACACTCTCTGTTTATGAGCTAGTCTTCCCCAGAGCAAAAAGCATATTGGACCTCATTTGGATGGATCTGAAATGAATTTCAGTGCCCTATCCTCCTGTATCCAAAGTATTCCTACATCATGACCCCTGTTCTTATTCCAGATATGAAGTAGAACTTCTAAAAAGTGACACATTTTATTCTATCTTTGTATTCCACATATCTCTAAATTATTTTGTTCTATGACCTCATCTCATGTTCATCTGTTTTGCATATTACTTTCTCATTGGGATTTGAGGTTAATATTAACTCCCTGTAAATCAAAATTCATGTTTCTCATTAGATAACTCAACATTAGAATATGTTGGGACATTCAATCTTTATACAATCTTCAGTTCTGTTAAGTTCAGTCAATCACTTGTGCCTGACTCCTTGCAACTGCATGAACCACAGCATACCAGGCCTCCCTTTCTATCACCAGCTCCCAGAGTCTATCCAAACTCATGTCCATGGAGTCAGCAATGCCATTCAACCATCTCATCCTCTGTTGTCTCCTGCTCCTCTTGCCTTCAATCGTTCCCAGCATCAGGGTCTTTTCAAATGAGTCAGCTCTTCACATCAGTTGGCCAAAGTACAGGAGTTTCAGCATCAACATCCATCCTTCCAATGAATATTCAGGACTTATCTCTTTTAGGTGGACTGGTTAGATTTCCTTGCAGTCCAAAGGACTCTCAAGAGTTTTCTCCAACACCACAGTTCAAAAGCATCAATTCGTTGATGCTCAGCTTTCTTTATAGTCCAATACTCACATCTGTACATGACCACTGGACAAAAGATAGCCTTGACTAGACGGACATTTGTTGGCAAAGTAATGTCTCTGCTTTTCAATATGCTGTCTAAGTTGGTCATAACTTTCCTTCCAAGGAGTAAGTGTCTTTTAATTTCATGGCTGCAATCACCATCTGCAGTGATTTTGAAGCCCAGAAAAATAAAGTCTGACAGTGTTTCCACTGATTCACCATCTATTTCCCATGAAGTGATTGGACCAGATGCCATGATCTTAGTTTTCTGAATGTTAGCTTTAAGCCAAATTTTTCACCCTCCTCTTTCACTTTCATCAAGAGGCTTTTTAGTTCCACTTCACTTTCTGCCATAAGGGTGGTGACATCTGCATCTCTGAGGTTATTGATATTTCTCCCAGTGATCTTGATTCCAACTTGTGCTTCTTCCAGCCCAACGTTTCTCATGATGTACTTTGCATATAAGCTAAATAAGCAGGGTGACAATATATAGGCTTGACATACTCCTTTTCCTATTTGGAACCAGCCTGTTGTTCCATGTCCAGTTCTAACTGTTGCATCTTGACCTACATACAGATTTCTCAGGAGGCAGGTCAAGTGGTCTGATATTCCCATCTCTTTCAGAATTTTCCACAGTTTATTGTGATCCACACAGTCAAAGGCTTTGGTATAGTCAATAAAGCAGAAATAGATGTTTTTATGGAACTCTCTTGCTTTTTGGATGATCCAGCAGATGTTGGCAATTTGATATCTGGTTCTTCTGCCTTTTGTAAAACCAGCTTGAACATCTGGAAGTTCACAGTTCACGTATTGCTGAAGCCGGACTTGAAGAATTTTGAGCATTACTTTACTAGTGTGTGAGATGAGTGCCATTGTGAGGTAGTCTGAGCATTCTTTGACATTGCTTTTCTTTGGGATTGGAATGAAAACTGACCTTTTCCAGTCCTGTGGCCACTGCTGAGTCTTCCAAATTTGCTGGCATATTGAGTGCAGCACTTTCACAGCATCATCTTTCAGGATTTGAAATAGCTCGACTGGAATTCCATCACCTCCACTTGATTTGTTCATAGTGATGTCTCCTAAGGCCCACTTGACTTCACATTCTAGGATGTCTGGCTCTAGGTGAGTGATCACACCATTGTGATTATCTTGGTTGTGAAGATCTTTTTTGTGCAGTTCTTCTGTGTATTCTTGCCACCTCTTCTTAATATCTTCTTCTTCTATTAGGTCCATACCATTTCTGTCCTTTATCAAGTCCATCTTTGCATGAAATATTCCCTTGGTATCTCTAATTTTCTTGAAGAGATCCCTAGTCTTTCCCATTCTATTGTTTTCCTCTATTTATTTGTATTGATCACTGAAGAAGGCTTTCTTATCTCTTCTTGCTCTTCTTTGGAACTCTGCATTCAGATGCTTATATCTTTCCTTTTCTCCTTTGCTTTTTGTGTCTCTTCTTTTCAAAGCTATTTGTAAGGCCTCCCCAGACAGCCATTTTGCTTTTTTGCATTTCTTTTCCTTGGAGATGGTCTTGATCCCTGTCTCCTTACAATGTCACGAACCTCTGTCCATAGTTCATCAGGCATTCTATCTATCAGATCTAGTCCCTTACATCTATTTCTCACTTCCACTGTATAATCATAAAGAATTTGATTTAGGTCATACCTGAGTGGTCTAGTGGCTTTTCCTACTTTCTTCAATTTAAGTCTGAATTTGGCAATAAGGAGTTCATGATCTGAGCCAGTCAGCTCCCGGTCTTGTTTTTGCTGACTGTATAGAGCTTCTTCATCTTTGGCTGCAAAGTATATAATTAATCTAATTTCGGTGTTGACCATCTGGAACTTGGGCATGATCAGATAGATCCTGATATCCTGCAATGTGACATCAAGTGGGCCTTAGGAAGCATCACACTGAACAAAACTAGTGGAAGTGGACAGAATTAGACTTAAGCTATTTCAAATCTTAAAAGATTATGCTGTTAAAGTGAAGCACTTAATATGTCAGCAAATTTGGAAGCCTCAGCTGTGGCCACAGGACTAGAAAAGGTCAGTTTTTATTACAACTAAAATAAAGGTGATGCCAAACAATGTTCAGTTACTGAACAACTGCACTCATTTCACAGGGTAGCAAGGCACTAACCCAAATCTTTCAATCTAGGTTTCAATACTACATAACCTGAGAACAAAGGCTAACAGAGTGTTACCAAGAGAACACGCTAGTCATAGAAAACACCCTCTTCCAAAAACACAAGAGAAGACTCTACACATGGACATCATCAGATGATCAATTCCAAAATCAGATTGATTATATTTTTTGCAGCAAAGATGGAGAAGCTCTATACACTCAGCAAAAAAGACCAGGAGCTGAATGTGGCTCACATCATGAACTCCTTATTGAAAATTCAGACTTAAATTTAAGAAGGAAGGGAAAACCTCTAGACCATTCAGGTATGACCTAAATCAAATCCCTTACCATTGTACAATTGAAGTCACAAATACATTCAAGGGATTAGATCTGATAAAGTACGTAAAGAGATTTAGGGGAAGGTTTGTAACACTGTACAGTAGGCATGACCAAAACCATCCCCAAGGAAAAGACAAAATGGTTGTCTAACGAGGCCTTAGAAGTAACTAAGAAAAGAAGAGAAGAGAAAGGCAAAGGAGAAAAGGAAAGGTATATCCATCTGAATGCAGAGATCCAAAGAAGAGCAAGGAGAGATAAGAAAGCCTTCCCAAGTGATCACTGAAAATATATAGAAAAAAAAACAATAGAATGGGAAAGAGTAGAGATCTCTTCAAGAAAATTAGAGATACCAAAGAGATACTTTGCATTTCATGCAAAGATGGGCACAATAAAGACAGAAATGGTATGGAACTAACAGAAACAGATGATAAAAGAAGAGGTGGCAAGAATACACAGAAGAACTGTACAAAAAATGATTTTAATGATCAAGATGACCATGATGGTATGATCACTCAGCTAGAGCCAGACGTCCTAGAGTGTGAAGTCAAGTGGGCCTTAAGAAGTATTACTATGGACAAAGCTAGTGGTGAAGGAATTCCAGTTGAGCTATTTCAAATCCTAAAATATGATGCTGTAAAAGTGTTGCACTCAATGTGCCAGCAAATTTGGGAAACTCAGCAGTGGCCACGGGGCTGAAAAAGGTCTTTTTCATTCCAATCCCAAGGAGTTGCAATGCCAAAGAATGTTCAAACTACTACACAATTGCACTCATCTCACGAGCTAGCAAAGTCATGCTAAAATTTCTCCAGGCAAGGCTTCAACAGTATGTGAACTAAGAAATTCCAGATGCACAAGCTGGATTTTATAAAGGAAGAGGAACCAGAAATCAAATTGCCAACATCTGTTGGATCATTGAAAAAACAAGAGAGTTCTGGAAAAACATTTACTCCTGCTTTATTGACTATGCTAAAGCCTTTGAATGTGTGGATCAAAACAAACTGTGGAAAATGCCTCCATAGATTGGAGTTCCAGACCACCTGACCTGCCTTCTTAGAAACCAGCAAGCAGGTCAAGAAGCCATGGTTAGAACTGGATATGGAACAACAGACTGGTTCTAAATTGGGAAATGAGTTCATTGAGGCTGATATTGTCACCCTGTTTGTTTAACTTATATGTACAGTATATCACATAAAATACTGGACTGGATGAAGCACAAGCTGGAGTCAAGCTTGCAAGGAGTGATATGGCAGAAAGAAAAGAGAAACTAAAGAGTCTCTTGATGAAGGTGAAAGAAGTGAGTGGAAAAGCTGGCTTAAAACTCAGCAATCAAAAAACTAAGATCATGGCATCTGGTCCCATCACTTCACGGCAAATAGATGTGAAACAATGGAAACAGTGACAGACTTTATTTTCTTGGGCTGCAGATGGTGACCACAG
Source organism: Ovis aries (assembly GCF_016772045.2). Classification (NCBI taxonomy): domain Eukaryota; kingdom Metazoa; phylum Chordata; class Mammalia; order Artiodactyla; family Bovidae; genus Ovis; species Ovis aries. Next base: position 108,348,454 of record NC_056059.1, read on the forward strand.
CCATGAAATTAAGATGCTTACTCTGTGGGAAAAAAAAGCTATGACCAACGTAGACAGCATATTAAAAAGCAGAGACATTACTTTGACAACAAAGGTCTATCTGCTCAAAGCTATGGTTTTCCCAGTAGTCATGTATGGATGTGAGAGTTGGACCATAAGTAAAGCTGAACACCAAAGAATATATGCTTTTGAACTGTGCTGTTGGAGGAGATTCTTGAGAGTCCTTTGGACTGCAAGGAGATCCAACCAGTCCATCCTAAAGGAAATCAGTCCTGAGTATTCATTTGAAGGACTGATGCTGAAGCTGAAGGTCCAATACTTTCCCATACCTGATGGGAGGAGCTGACTCATTAGAAAAATCCCTGATGTTGGGAAAGATTGAAGGCAGGAGGCGAAGGGAATGACAGAGGATGAAATGGTTGGATGGCATCACCAATTTAGTGGACACGAGCTTGAGCAAGCTCCAGGAGTTGGTGATGGACAGGGAAGCCTGACATGTTGCAGTCCATGGGGTTGCAAAGAGTCAGACACGACTGAGCAACTCAACTGAACTGAACAAGCTGGACTTAGAAAAGGCAGGGTAACAAGTGATCAAATTACCAATGTTCATAAGATCATAAAAAAGGAAGGTAATTCCAGAAACAGCATCTACTCTGCTTCATTGACTATGCCAAAGCCTTTGACTGTATGGATAGTAACAAACTGTGGAAAATTCTTAAAGAGATGCAAATACCAGACCACCTTACCTGTATCCTGAGAAATCTCTATGTGGGTCAAGAAAAAACTGTTAGGACATGACATGGAACAATGTATTGGTTCAAAATAGGAAAAGGAATATGTCAGAGCTGTATATTGTCACCCTCCTTATTTTAACTTCTATGTGGAATACATCATGTGAAATACCATGCTGGACAAATCATAAGCTGAGGTCTAGATTGTTGGGAGAAATATCAACAACCTCATATATGCAAATGATACCACCCTAAAGGCAGAAAACGAAGAGGAACTAAAGAGCCTCTTGATGAGAGTGAAAGAACAGAGCAAAAACACTGACTTAAAACTTTGCATTCAAAAATCTGTGATCATGGCATTCTTTCTCATGGTTTCATGGAAAATGGATGGGGGAAAAGTGGAAGCAGTGACAAGTTTTATTTTCTCGGGCTCCAAAATCACTGTAGACTGTGACTGCTCTGTCTTTTGAAGAAGGGCTATGACAAAACTACATAGTTTATTAAAAAGCAGAGACATCTCATTGCCAATAAAAATCTGTATAATCAAAACTATGGTTTTTCCAATAGTCATATGCAGATATGAGAGTTGGATCATAAAGAATACTGAGTGTGGAAGAATTGATGCTTTTGAATTTTGGTGCTGGAGAAGACTTTTGAGAGTCCCTTGGACAGCAAGGAGTTCAAACTTGTCAGTTCTACAGGAAATAAACACTGACTTTTCGTAGGAAGCACTGATTCAGTTTCACTTGAAGTGAAACTCCAATATTTTGGCCACCTGATGTAAAGATGCACTTCATTGAAAAAACCCTGATGCTGGGAAAGATTAAAGGCAAAAGAATAAGACAGTCACAGAAGATGAGATGGTTAGAGAACATCACCAGCTCAATAGAGATGAATCTGAGCAACCTTTGGGAGATAGTGGAAGACAGAGAAGCCTGAGGTGCTGCAGTCCATAGCGTCCCAAGGAGTCGGACGGGGTATACGGACTGAACAACAGCAACGATAAACCCATCAAAATGAGTCATTGACTTCCAGAATATTACAAGACCACAAGATGGTTCCTTAGTGGGCATGCCTTCATAAATACCACTTTATACAAATATATGCCACAAATCCATATAAAAATAGCATTGCTTTTGTATTCTCTTTTTGAGTGAAAAACTGACAGCAGTTTAGCACAAAATTGAAGCAAAACAAGGTGCTTGAAAATAAAATCAAGTCTCACCTCTCATGTCTGCTCTGTATCTGTGCTCCTGATTTCACATGAAAAAATTCAGTGTGCTCATGTGAACACTGCCTAGGACAAATGAGGGACTGGTGAGTCCATCTTGAAGAAAGCAAGTTTTCCAGGACCTCTCACTCAACCTGCCTTGTTCTGTTACTCTTTTTCTCTAATATATAGCAGGATCATTAGTAAGAATCCTTGAAAATGGTGTCACTATTTTCTTTACTAGAGGTTATCTCGTTTAGGCAGGAACATTTTTCTAAAGTGTTAAGCAATAACATTATGTCCTTATGAGTACATAGGTGAAAAGAAGAAACAGTCTAAGAGAATGTTCTGCCTCCAAAAGGGGAAAGTTGGGATACGTGGGTTGAAGTCTTCCTTTTCTATTTTCAAGCAGTGTGACATTGTGTCAGAAACTCAACTATCTCTGAAATTAGCTTATTGAACAATAAAGTACAGAAATGTATCAAAGAGATAATGGATCGAAGTGCTTTTATAACTATATAACACTATATAAATAGGAAATTATTACTATCACATCATCACTGTACAAGGTGCTGTGATAGATTCAGATGTTAAGATATATCCCTTAACAGAGTACTTTATATCTAATAAGAAACTGTGTGAGTTAAGAGCACATAAAGAACTGGGTTAAAAACCTGGCTTTAGTCCTTGGGACTAATGCCACTTACCTCCAAATTTTCTGTGAAAACAAAATAATTTATGCTACAAAATTATTTCAGGGACATGGAGCATATTAGTGCAGCTCAATAGGTTATAAATAAAGGGATATAAAATATGTAATGTTTACCATCAAATGTTTTAAAAAATCAAATACTAAATAGGTGCATTTTAACCTCTCCCAGAATCTATGGCATGATGCTATTGTATGTATTTACAATTCTTAACTGATGATTAAAATAAGAAAAGTCAATCAATAATGTAGTTATAATATAATTTGTCTATAATAGCAGATGAGGAAACTTAGACAACTGTGAGAAGTAAATTGCCTGAGACTATAAAGTAATTAAAAATAGAGGTGATATTCAAACCCTGGCAAAGTTAGCCCCCAGAGCTCTCTCTATTGGGGGACAGTAGTTATCTAGGTGTTTCTGCAAGTAAGGCATTCACTGTCCTGGTTTTTCCAGACTGTCTTTTTAAGAATGTTAGTATAATGAACATCTTGGAAGATAGAAATAGTGTTTCTCTCCAGAGCAAAGGACTTGTCTGCCTGCATTTTTGAAAAGCAGGCCTAGTATCTCCACTGTGACAATGGGAAAGCGTGCCTTCTCTAAGCTCAGCATTCCCCTCCTCTGATGCAATTCACTGTACGTGCAGGTGTCATTGGGCCCCTTCCCATCATCTCATAGAAACTGGGACTCAGGGAAGAGGTTCAAAATTGCTGATCCTCCATGGCAATGGCCATCAGTAATAAATCCTCCTTTTTTTTTTTTTGCTACAAATTTTAAAAGCTAATTATTGACTTTTCGATAGATGGGCCTTTTCTTTCTTTAGTGTGTTCCCAAAAAGTCCTGAGCCTACATTCAGAAACAAAGCTTCAGGCGTATCCCAGCTATTCTGTTTTCCATGTGTAAAGCTGACATGGCTTGGAGCTCAGGGCTGGTACTAGAGTTGGCTGGAAATTTTCCATCTTCCATATGTGTGCCGTGATTTTAGTTAACTTTGGAGCCAACGTGGTTCACTTGACTTGGGACGAAAAAGACACGCTTGAATTTGTGAATTGACTAAACACTCAATGGTTGTAAACCTGAAAACTCCAGAAAGTGCAGTATCCTTGAAAAATAATCTATCTACAGAGTGAAGCAAGTCAGAAAGAGAAAAACAGATACCATGTATTCATGCATATATATGGAATCTACAAAAAATGGTATTGATGAAACTCCTTCACTTTTGAAACATATATCTTATATCTTCTGTTGGAATCTGTGAAAAACTGGAAGGTGACTTGCATGCTTCACAGTTCTTAACATTCTTGTGGTGATAACAGTTACAATATTACTGCTATTAAATATCTTTATTTTACATGTTTTATTTTGTAATATATGTTGGTATATAGATTTCAAAGGGGGTTTTAAATGTTAGGAGATTATTTGAAACATCATCTAGCAATTGCTGGATAAGTTGTCTTCAAAATATCTATATATATTAACTTGGCTAGGACATTTTTAAGGTTACTTTGCAATTATTTTGTCACAGGCTACTGTGGTTCTGGTGCATTGTCTTAATGAATCATCTACTGATATTTAATTGAAGGTCACTACATGTTATTTTAGACTGGAAGAGATGTCAGAAATTCCATACAAAGGAAATGAAGGAGGCATATTTTAACACTGTGTCAGAAAATAACATCAAGAACACTTTATTGTAAGGTCTGTCCTTCTCCTGGCACCATTTAAAGAATATCCCATGCCCTCCACTCAATCTAGCAAGGGTTGGGTACAGGCTAAGGTTTAAATCTATTTGACAAGGCCATTGACTTTGTTGGTCTGAGTCTGAGAGAGTATAAATAGCCAAAATAACATGAAGAAATGACACTAGTTACTTGATTTTTTACTGAAATGTCAAAGGATACAGCAATATAAATGGACCTAGAGATTGTCATACTAAATCAGACACAGAAAGACAAATATCATACGATATCACTTATATGTGGATTTTTTTAAAAAAGATACAAATAAACTTATCTACAAAACAGAGTTACAGATATAGAAAACAAATTTATGGTTACCCAGCAATAAGAATAAGGGCTTCCTTGGTAGCTCAGCTGGTAAAGAATCTGCCTGCTGATGCAGCAGAACCCAGTTCAATTCCTAGGTCAGGAAGATCCCATGGAGAAGGGATAGGCTACCCACTCCAGTATTCTTGGGCTTCCCTTGGGCTCAGTTAGAATCCACCTCCAGTATGGGAGACCTGGGTGTGATCCTGGTTTGGGAAGATCCTCTGGAGGAGGATACAGCAACTCACTCTAGTATTTCTGCCTGGGAAAGACCCATGGACAGAGGAGCCTGGCAGGCTATATTCCATGGGATTTCAAAGAGACGGATGCAACTGAATGACTAAGCACAGGGATATGAATGACTAAGGACAGGGAGAGATAAACTGGGAGATTTGGATTAACATACACACACTACTATATATAAAATAGATAACTGATAAGGACCTACTACATAGCATGGTCAATTCTAAAGGAAATCAACCCTGAATAGTCTTTGGAAGAACTGATGCTGAAACTGAAGCCCCGATAGTTTGGCCACCTGATGCAAAGAACTGACTCATTGGAAAAAACCCTGATGCTGGGAAAGATTGAGAGCAGGAGAAGATGAAGGTTACAGAGGATAAGATGATTGTTTAGCATCACTGACTCAATGGACATGAATTTGAGCAAACTCCAGGAAAGAGTGAAAGACAAGGAAGCCTGGCATGCTTCAGTCCACAGGGTCGCAAAGAGTCAGACATGACTTAGTGACTGAAAAACAAGCATATATAGCATGGAACCCTACTCTGTACTCTGTAATGGTCTGTATGTGGAAAAATCTGAAAAAGAATTGATGTATACATAGCCTATTCCCTTTTCTGTACAGCTGAAAGTAATGCAACATTGTATATCAACTAAAATCCAATAAAAAATTTTAAAAATATATCATCTTCACAAGAAAAAGTAAACATACTTCCTTCAAATACAGTCATATACCCTGTGCATGTTCAATAAAAAAACACTTTGTAACAAATCAAGTTACTAAGTTTTGCAAATATTGTTGAAGTTTGAGTAACATCCTAGAAACCTCAACAAGATTAAATAAATGCAATCTCCCTAGAAGCAAGACAAAATTAAACTCATTATGTAGAAACCTGTTACAACACTCTGGTAATAAGAAAAGTGATACCTCCCATTTGTAGGGCTTCTTATAATTTTAAAAATGGAATTGCACGTGTTCATCATTTGCATCTTGTGATAACAATTATACAACCTCATATAGTGGTTAGGAGACCAAAAAGTCACACAGCTAATAAACATCCACAGTCAGCCAGAAACTCTGTCTTATCCTCTTTTCAATAGCTTAGGCTACATTTTATATATTAATTTACACTTTTAAAGTTATCATTGCAATTATGACTGACAAATACTTTAAATATTTTGCATATATTGTTATAATGGTTGCTTAGTTGCTAATTCAGTTCAGTTCAGTCACTCAATCATGTCTGAATCTTCGCGACTCCATGGGCTGCAGCATGCCAAGCCTCCATGTCCATCACCAATTCCCAAAGTTCACCAAAACTCATTTTCATTGAGTCGGTGATGTCATCCAGCCATCCCATCCTCTGTCATCCCCTTTTCCTCCTACTTTCAATCTTTCCCAGAACCAGGGTCTTTGCAAATGAGTCAGTTCTTCACATCAGGTAGACAAAATATTGGAGCTTCAGCTTCAGTTCAGTTCAGTCGCTCAGTCGTGTCTGACTCTTTGCGACCCCATGAATCGCAGCACGCCAGGCATCCCTGTCCATCACCATCTCCCGGAGTTCACTCAGACTCATGTCCATTGAGTCCATGATGCCATCCAGCCATCTCATCCTCAGTCGTCCCCTTCTCCTCCTGCCCCAATCCCTCCCAGCATCAGAGTCTTTTCCAATGAGTCAATGCTTCACATGAGGTGGCCAAAGTACTGGAGTTTCAGCTTTAGCATCATTCCTTCCAAAGAAATCCCAGGGTTGATCTCCTTCAGAATGGACTGGTTGGATCTCCTTGCAGTCCAAGGGACTCTCAAGAGTCTTCTCCAACATCACAGTTCAAAAGCATCAATTCTTTGGCACTCAGCTTTCTTTATAGTCCAACACTCACATCCATACTTGACCACTGGAAAAGCTATAGCCTTGACTAGATGGACCTTTTTTGGCAAAGTAATATCTCTGCTTTTCAATATGCTATCTAGGTTGGTCATAACTTTCCTGCCAAGGAATAAGTGTCTTTTAATTTCTTGGTTGTAATCACCATCTGCAGTGATTTTGCAGCCCAAGAAAATAAAGTCTGTCACTGTTTCCATTGTTTCCCATCTATTTCCCATGCCCATGGTGATGGGACCAGATGCCATGATCTTCATTTTCTGAATGTTGAGATTTAAGCCAACTTTTTCACTCTCCTCTTTCACTTTCATCAAGAGGATCTTTAGTTCCTCTTCACTTTCTGCCATAAGGGTGGTGTCATCTGCATATCTGACGTTATTGATATTTCTCCTAGCAATCTTGATTCCAGCTTGTGCTTCCTCCAGCCCAGAGTTTCTCATGAGGTACTCTGCATATAAGTTAAATAAGCAGGGTGAAAATATACAGCCTTGACGTACTCCTTTTCCTATTTAGAACCAGTCTGTTGTTCCATATCTGTTTCTAACTGTTGCTTCTTAACCTCCACATAGATTTCTCAGGAGGCAGGTCAAGTGGTCTGGTATTCCCCTCTTTCAGAATTTTCTACAGTTTATTTGATCCACACACTCAAAGGCTTTGGGATCATCAATAAAGCAGAAATAGATGTTTTTCTGGAACTCTCCTGCTTTTTCGATGATTCAGCGGATGTTGGCAATTTGATATCTGGTTCCTCTGCCTTTCCCAAAACCAGCTTGAATATCTGGAAGCTCATGGTTCATGTATTGCTGAGGCCTGGCTTGGAGAATTTTGAGCATTACTTTACTAGCATATGAGATAAGTACAATTGTGTGGTACTTTGAGCATTCTTTTGCATTGCCTTTCTTTGGGATTGGAAAGAAAACTGACCTTTTCCAGTCCTGTGGCCACTGCTGAGTTTTCCAAATGTGCTGGCATATTGAGGGCAGCACTTTCATGGCATCACCTTTTAGGATTTGAAACAGCTCAACTGGAATTCCATCACCTCCACTAACTTGGTAGTAGTGATGCTTCCTAAGGCCCACTTGACTTCACATTCTAGGATGTCTGGGTCTAGATGAGTGATTACACCATCCTGATCATCTTGGTCATGAAGATCTTTTTTGTACAGTTCTTCTGTGTATTCTTGCCACCTCCTCTTAATATCATCTGCTTCTGTTAGGTCCAGACCATTTCTGTCCTTTATCGAGCCCATCTTTGCATGAAAAGGTATCCCTTGGTATCTCTAATTTTCTTGAAGAGATCTGTTGAGGTACTTTAATTGACCAGAACCTAGTGGTCCGGAGTCGACTGATAAGAAAATAAAGGAGAGAGAAAGAGACTGATATTCCTTGGTTTACACAGAAAGCCAATAACGTCCTTGCATGGGGCTTGCTCTGTTCACTAAGGCGTCAGGTGCCCTCTCGATGGGGTGAAGGTGCAGGGCGCCTTCTAGAGAGGGTCTTAGAAGCCCAGGCAGGAAATTGAACTCAGAGAGCCTCTTCGCTCCAGGAGATCAGCCTGAAAGAGAGAGGGAGAAAGAGAGAGAAAGACACGGGGACCAGAGCTCTGATGGAGCAAAGGTGTTTTAATTAACGTGGTATGTGTATATATGCTGTCTTACATAATTGTTATTGTTAGCAAAGATAAAGATTAAAATTCCAGACTTACAAAACATAGGCAATCTGTATGAGAGAGATTTGTAAACAGTCACTTTTACCGTAAGGTTCATAAGGAGGAAGAGGATATTTATCACTGTATAGAAAAACTAATGAAGGAAATGCCTGGATTCTTCAGCCCCTGGGAGAGGCTTGCCTCTCCTCTTAATTCCTGAGTATTCAGGAATTGATAAGGAGCAGAGAATTCCCGACAGATCCAAAACAGCACACAGGAATCTTCCTGTTAAATGCTTCCTGACAGAGATCTCTAGTCTTTCCCATTCTATTGTTTTCCTCTATTTCTTTGCACTGATCACTGAGGAAGGCTTTCTTATCTCTCCTTGTTATTCTTTGGAACTCTTCATTCAAATGGTTATATCTTTCCTTTTCTCCTTTGTTCTTCACTTCTCTTCTTTTCACAGCTATTTGTAAGGCCTCCTCAGACATCCACTTTGCTCTTTTTGCATTTCTTGGAGATGGTCTTGATCCTTGTCTCCTGCACAATATCATGAATCTCCATCTATAGTTCATCAGGCACTCTGTCTATCAGGTCTAGTCCCCTGAATCTATTTCCTACTTCCACTGTATAATCATAAGGGATTTAATTTAGGTCATACCTGAATGGTCTAGTGGTTTTCCCTACTTTCTTTTTTTTTTTTTGGTATATGAAATACCTGTGTTTTTGTTTTTGTTTTTGTTTTTTTGCATTCTTATTTATTTATTTATTTATTTTTAAATTTTTATTTTTACTTGATTTTACTTTACAATACTGTATTGGTTTTGCCATACATTGACATGAATCCACCACGGGTGTACATGCATTCCCAAACCTGAACCCCCTCCCACCTCCCTCCCCCTAACATCTCTCTGGGTCATCACCGTGCACCAGCCCCAAGCATGCTGTATCCTGCGTCGGACATAGACTGGCGATTCGATTCTTATATGTTAGTATACCTGTTACAATGCCATTCTCCCAAATCATCCCACCCTCTCCCTCTCCCTCTGAGTCCAAAAGACCATTATACACATCTGTGTCTTTTTTGCTGTCTTGCATACAGGGTCGTCATTGCCATCTTTCTAAATTCCATATATATGTGTTAGTATACTGTATTGGTGTTTTTCTTTCTGGCTTACTTCACTCTCAATTTAAGTCTGAATTTGGCAATAAGGAGTTCATGATCTGAGCCACAGTCAGCTTCCAGTGTTGTTTTTGCTGACTGTATAAAGCTTCTCCATCTTTGGAGGAAAATAATATAATCAATCTGATTTCAGTTTGGCCATCTGGTGATGTCCATGTGTAGAGTCTTCTCTTGTATTGTTGGAAGAGAGTGTTTGCTATGACCAGTGCATTCTCTTGGCAAAATTCTACTAGCCTTTGCCCTGCTTCATTCTGTACTCCACAGCAAAATTAGCCTGTTACTCCAGGTGTTTCTTGACTTCCTATTTTGCTTTCCAGTCCCCTATAATGAAAAGGATATATTTTTGGGGTGTTAGTTCTAGAAGGTCTTGTAGGTATTCATAGAACCATTCAACTCCAGCTTCGTCAGTATTACTGGTCGGGGCCTAGACCTGGATTACCATGATACTGGATGGTTTTCCTTGGAAATGAACAGAGATCATTCTGTCATTTTTTAGCACTGCATTTTGGACTCTTTTGTTGACTATAATGGCTACTCCATTTCTTCTAAGGGATTCTTGCCCACAGTAGTAGATACAATGGTCATCTAACTTGAATTCACCCATTCTGGTCCATTTTAGTTCACTGATTCCTAAATCGTCAATGTTCACTCTTATTATCTCCTGTTTGACCACTTCCAATTTGCCTTGATTCATGGACCTAACATTCCAGGTTCCTATGCAATATTGCACTTTAAAGCATCGGACCTTGCTTCCATCACCAGTCACATCCATAACTGGGAGTTGTTTTTCCTTTGGCTCCATCCCTTCATTCTTTCTGGAGTTATTTCTTCATTGATCTCCAGTAGCATGTTGGGAAAATATGTGTCCAATTCTTTGTCACCTCTTAGACTGTAGCCTGCCAAGTTCCTCTCTCCATGGGATTTCCCAAGCAAAAGTACCAGAGAGGGTTGCCATTTCCTTCTCCAGGGGAATCTTCCCAGACCAGGGATCTCACCCATCTCTCCCACTTCAGCAGGCAAATTCTTACCTAATGCCATCAACATATGTGGACCTGCAGGTCCAGGAAGAAGCTGAAGGTGGTAAAAGAGAGTGGAGGGAAGGAAAACTGAAAACACAAAACCAATGTATCCTTCTTTATATCCAAAAAAAAGCAATGTCTTTGATATAGCTATAGGCCTCAATTACCTATTAAATATTTTTGCTTCAATCTCCAATGTCTATTGGAATTGACTGTTTCATCACCATTGTCTTTGTTACTTTATTAACTATTGTATGTTTAACCTGCTAAACTTTAAAGTGGTAAACTCAGTTACCCTGAGTCTAGCTTTTCCTTTTTTTCAAATATTTCTGCTCCTACCAGAGTTACCTGTTTGTTTATTTATTTATTTATTTAACATTCATGATCTTGTCACTCTTCTCTCAGATCCATGCTTGCTACTGGGAAACAAAGCAGAATAAAACCTAAGTTCAGTTGTGGAGGGAGCTTGATGTGATTGGCTGACACTTAACAGAGGTTTACAGTAGAGTGTTATAAATAGTATAATCACAGTCTCAACAAACTGCTCTGGGGAGACTTGAGAAGGAAATTATTAATCTTGTCTAGGAACAACAGGGAAGTCATCAGGTCATAAAGGATATTGGCACTGAGTTCCTAAATGAAATAAGAATTTGCCAGAAAGGAAAGGATAAAGACATGTCAGGAATGATGATTATATGCCTGGATTCAGCAGCCTAAAATAACATACTACATCCCAAGCAAATGGCTTTGTGCCTGGGATAAAATAATATGACAACAAACACTTAGTTGTAATTACTGATACTAATCTAAGCATTTTTCATGTATTAACTCATTTATTCCATACCACAATTCTATTGGGTATATACCATTATCAGGACTTTTCAAGTAGGTCTCATGGTAAAGAACCACCTTGCCTATGCAAGAGACATACAAGATGTAAGTTCAATCCCAGGGTCGGGAAGATCCCCTAGAGAAGGAAATGACAACCCATTCCAGTGTTCTTACTGGGGAATTCCATGGACAAAGAAGCCTGGTAGGTTATAGTCCATGGGATTGCAGAGTCAGACACGACTGAAGCAACTTAGCACACACACGTATACAATTATTATCATTTCAGAGGTGAGAGAATAGACACTGAGAGGTTAAATGAATTATCCAAGTTTACACATCTAGTGTTCAAGCTACAATGGGGGCACATGCAACCTGATTCTGCTATGCAGCCCTTCATTGTCAAGCTATAAGGTAACCAGGGAACTTTTAGTAAAGGATTTTGCATGATGTAATTAATACAAATTCAAGGATTTAACTACAAAGGTGAGAATTGGGTTTCCTTTGTCAAGACAACACTGGCAGGGTGTAGCTGACACATGAGAGGAAGAAATATAAAGGGACAGACATATTATTATTAGGAGTTTGCAGACAAATAATGATACAGGCTTGACTTGGCTCAAGTGCTGGGAATGAAGCATAGGTTATTTCACAGATACTTAAACAATAAAAAGTAGATATGAGTAATTAGTTAAACGAAAGTCAAGCATGCCTTCCAGGTTTTGGTGTGTGTGGCAACATAGACAGCGGCACCACAAGGAAGGATTCAGACAGTTAAGTTTGATGAATATAAATGTTGAATTATCAGCAAGACATTCATGTAGAAATCCCCAGTGTGAAGCAAGATCTCTTTGCTTTTCTCTCTCCCTTCTTCCCTTCCTCCTTCCTCCATCTCTCTCTCTCTCTCTCCCGTTCTTGTAAGTTGGAAATTTTGAAAATTATTCCTACAGAGATATTGTCCTGCATTATTTTCCAGCTAAAATCTGTATCTTTCCATATCTTACCAACAACATAGCATCCTAATGCAAGGAGGAAAGATCAAATTTTTTATAAGTAAACTGTCCTTGCCTGGGAATCTCCTGTCTGTCACTTACTCATTTCTTCATTTAGATGGCAGAGTTAGTCTCAAGAAAACATAGCCTTCAAATCAGCAGACTTAAGTCTGAAAAACAGACATGTGACTTTAGGTTGTCATTTAGTATTTTCTGAGCCTCAGTTTTTTTTCTTTTGTAAAATGGCATAATAACATATACCTGGTAGTGTTCATTTGGAGATGAAAAAGCTAAGACATATAAAATTCTTAGTTGATGCCATGTAGTAAGCATTCAGTAAATATAAGCCAATAACCACAGGCACACTAATAAGTAGTGTATGCAAAATGTGTGGTGCAATGTAGTTATTAAATTACTGTTGTTAATAGCTAATCAGAATGTAGGATTAATATGCTATAAAATATTTGAATAGAGAGTCTCTCTGTCTAGAAAGCTCTCTTCTGCTCTAGCATTCTAATATTATGTATCCTTCAAAAAGAATTTCTAATGGAACCACAGCAAGTCATTTTCCAATCTTTCTAGTTAGAATAACTTGCTCTGCCTTCTGTAGTCACAGAGCAATTTTATAATACTTCTGTTACCATAATAGGCTAATTTATAATTATGCATGTGCTTAAAATAGCCTTCTGATCAATTTTGAGCTTGAAAAATATAAGGGTTATACTTTATTCATTTTTTAATTCTCCGTCGACTGCTAGGATAGGGCTCAGTAAATGTTAAATTGGAATAGGTTGAATTCCTTGGACGCAACCAGCTGTTCTAACTTGATCTTACTGAGAAAACGGCTCACAACATATTAAAAAAACAATAGGAACATTGCAGTGGCTTGATTTAGATTACCATAACAGATGCGCAAGTGAGTCTCATGATCTGTTAGATATGCACATAGGAGAGAGGCTTTATTTTTCTCAATGCATGCATTTGCAAAGAGAAAAATTAAGAGTTCCTTTTGTTTACACTCATCTGAGAGAAACAAATGCCTTTTGTTTTGCTCAACTGGCAATATGTTTATGTTTTTCAAGTCTGCATTTATCATTAAACTATCCCAAGGAAATTAAAAGTCAATGGGAGCTCTTGGATATAAACACTTACAAAATCTAGAATGTTAATTTGCTACTGTGTTGGGGATTTGTGTTATACACCTGTGGGATGGAAAATGATGTTATGTATTATATCTTATACTTTTACTTATATTAATAGTTTGTGTGTGTAAGAGTAACAGTTGCACTTATTACTTAAAGAAGTACACCAGGCATACTTTTTATAGTGGTAGCCATCCAGTATTTATACTCCACTGTATTTTACTTCTTTTTATTTTTTTTTGAACTCTCAAATGCATTTTATTTTTTTATTTTTTATTTTTTTTAATCTTTAATTCTTTTTATTTTTTGAAAGATCGACTAAAACATCAGAGTTTGCATTATGGTCTCTTAAGGAAACACGTTCCAGACTATTTTCCCTCTTCCTAACCAAAGTTGTTCATCAAAACTTCATGATTTACATGTGTGCCTGCACACATACACAAACACACACATGCACACACACTCATGACCAATTTGATGTTGTTTGTATCACATGGGAAGAGGGTACAATGGGTCTCATTTTTGTTACAGCTGTGGGAACTTGGAAACATTTCTTATTCTCTGAACTTGTTTTTCTTATCTGTGAAGGGGGAAATCATGCTACCTACTCGAAGCTGAAACTCCAATACTTTGGCCACCTGATGCGAAGAGCTGACTCATTTGAAAAGACCCTGGGAAAGATTGAGGGCAGGAGGAGAAGGGGATGATGGAGGATGAGATGGCTGGATGGTATCACCGACACAATGGACATGGGTTTGGGTGGACTGCGGGAGTTGGTGATGGACAGGGAGGCCTGGTGTGCTGCGGTTCATGGAGTCACAAAGAGTCAGACATGACTGAGACATGAGACAGTCAGACAGACTGAACTGAACTGAATTCGAAGGATATAAGGGTATCATAAGAATTATAAACATTTCAAGTCCTGGGAAGAGAGCATGTATTAAGCAATCAGTAAATACTAGTTCTCCTTATATCCGTATGCATATTTAAATTCACAAATGCATAATTCATCAATCTTTTTTTTTTTAATTCAACTTTAGTCTTGGAGTTCTTTCAATATTAACAGCAAGGGAATAAAATAATTAATGTGTTCTTTTTAACTTTGATATACAGATGTGTATATACATATATCATACTCACATCAATAATTGCTTTTATTTACTCATATTCTTTCATGGATACTTAGGATTTTTTAAAATTATTTTAGAAACACTGTTGCAAAGAGCATACTTTCATAGATCTCCTTTAGGAAATATGCAGGAGTTTCTCTTAGCTATTTATAAAGATCATCAGGGTGGATGGAATATACACTTACAAATAAGTAGGGCCAAATTGCTCCTCAAAGTGCTCTAGACTTTCTTCACCCTTGAATGAAAGTTTATACTTCCTCACATATTGTCATTGTATGATATTATCAGACTTCTTAATTTTTGTCAGTCTGAACTTTTAACACTAGTATGTCACAAGTTTTTAGGGATTTAATGTGAATGCCCTGGTGGTCCTGTTGGTAAAGAATCTGCTTGCAACACAGGAGACCCAGGTTCAATCCCTGGGTTGGGAAAATCCCCTGGAGAAGGAAATGGCAACCCACTCCAGTATTCTTGCCTGGAGATTTCCATGGACAGAGGAGCCTGGTGGGCTACAGTCCATGGGGTCGCAAAGAATCAGACATGACTGAGTGGCTTTCACTTTCACTTTCACTTTTATCCTTTAGTTTGGGTACATTTTCATACACTTATTGACTTCCCTGGTGGCTCAGATGGTAAAGCATCTGCCTGCAATGCGGGAGACTTGGGTTCGATCCCTGGGTCAGGAAGATCCCCTGGAGAAGGAAATGGCAACCCACTCCAGTACTCTTGCCTGGAAAATTCCATGGACAGAGAAGCCTTGTAGGCTACAGTCCATGGAGATGGACAGAGAAGGCTTGTAGGCTACAGTCAATGGGGTTGGAAAGAGTCGGACACGACTGAGCAACTTCACTTCAACCTCCATTTTTGCATGAAATGTTCCCTTGGTATCTATCATTTTCTTGAGAGATCTCTAGTCTTTCCTATTCTGTTGTTTTCCTCCTTTCTTTCTTTCCCAAAGAAAGGTAGTGCCAAAGAATGCTCAAACTACTGCACCATTGCACTCATCTCATACCCTAGGAAAGTAATGCTCAAAATTCTCCAAGCCAGGCTTCAGCAGTATGTGAACCATGAACTTCCAGATGTTCAAGCTGGTTTTAGAAAAGGCAAAGGAACCAGAGATCAAATTGCCAACATCTGCTGGATCATCGAAAAAGCAAGAGAGTTCCAGAAAAATATTTGTTTTTGCTTTATTGACTATGCCAAAGCCTTTGACTGTGTGGATCACAATAAACTGGGGAAAATTCTGAAAGAAATGGGAACACCAGACCACTTGACCTGCCTGCTTCTTGAGAAACCTATATGCAGGTCAGGAAACAACAGTTAGAACTGGACATGGACCAACAGACTGGTTCCAAATAGGAAAAGGAGTACATCAAGGCCATATATTGTCACCTGCTTATTTAACTTATGCAGAGTACATCATGAGAAATGCTGGGCTGGATGAAGCACAAGCTGGAATCAAGATTGCCGGGAGAAATATCAATAACCTCAGATATGCAGATGAAACCACCCTTACGGCAGAAAGTGAAGAGAAACTGAAAAGCGCCTTGATGAAAGTGAAAGAGGAGAGTGAAAAAGTTGGCTTAAAGCTCAACATTCAGGAAACGAGGATCATGGCATCTGGTCCCATCATTTCATGGGAAATAGATGGGGAAACAGTGGAAACAGTGTAAGACTTTATTGTGGGGGGTTCCAAAATCACTGCAGATGGTGATTGCAGCCATGAAATTAAAAGACGCTTGTTCCTTTGAAGGAAAGTTATGACCAACCTAGATAGCATATTAAAAAGCAGAGACATTACTTCACCAACAAAGGTCCATCCAGTCAAAGCTATGGTTTTTCCAGTGGTCATGTATGGATGTGAGAGTTGGACTGTGAAGAAAGCTGAGCACCAAAGAATTGATGCTTTTGAGTTGTGGTGTTGGAGAAGACTCTTGAGAGTCCCTTGGATTGCAAGGAGATCCACCACCAGTCCATTCTAAAGGAGATCAGTCCTGGGTGTTCATTGGAAGGAATGATGCTGAAGCTGAAACTCCAGTACTTTGGCCACCTCATGCAAAGTGTTGACTCATTGGAAAAGACTCTGATGCTGGGAGGGATTGGAGGCAGGAGGAGAAGGGGATGACAGAGGATAAGACGGCTGGATGGCATCACCAACTCGTTGGACATGAGTTTGAGTAAACTCCGGGAGTTGGTGATGGACAGTGAGGCTGGCATGCTACAATTCATGGGGTCACAAAGAGTTGGACACGACTGAGTGACTGAACTGAACTTACTGAGAGATCTCTTCAAAAAAATCATAGATATCAAGGGAACATTTTGTGTAAAGATGAGCACAATAAGGACATAAATTTTTAAGGCCTAACAGAAGCAGAAGATATTAAGAAAAGGTAGCAAGAATAAACAGAACTATACAAAAAAGACCTTCATGACCCAGATAACCACAATGGTTTGACTGATTACTCACCTAGGCCCAGACATCCTGGAATGGGAAGTTAAGTGAGCCTTAGGAAGCATTGCTACGAACAAAGCTACTGGAGGTGATGGAATTCCAGTTGCGATAGGATACATGAGGAAAATATTCTTCTAATGTAGTAAAATTCAATAAAAAATATCAAATGTCATTAATCACAGTAGCATGCTTGTATCATTTTGAAATATGCACTGCAGATGTGATGGTTGGAAGAAGGGATCTTGCTTTTCATTATTTGCCTCCAGTATATTGTTGGATATATATGTGCCTACTTTACTTTTTACCTCTTTAAAATACAGCCTAAAATAGAAGATAGCAGAGTCATCTCACATCATCATATTTCATGGGGTAAGTTTATTTTAACACAAGTAAATATAGAGAAGGCTAAAATGGGCATAAGAGATAAGTCAGTTTGTAAAGTGATTTGTCTTCTATTGAGTTTTGGCTAACAAGGGGCCATCTTGCTACAATGATCAACTTTTGAAATACTGCTTCTGTGGGGTTTTTAGATGATCCCTACAACAGGCCTGGATGAAGAGAAATCTGCAGGCATTTCTGAGACAATGTTGAGGCTGGATGCTATATAAGACCA
Source organism: Ovis aries (assembly GCF_016772045.2). Lineage (NCBI taxonomy): Eukaryota > Metazoa > Chordata > Mammalia > Artiodactyla > Bovidae > Ovis > Ovis aries. The sequence continues at coordinate 108,366,276 of NC_056059.1, forward strand.
TGAGAGGATTGTTTAGAAAGATTGTCACCAATAGAGTCTTTGGGAACCACTCTCCCAAAATGTGAGTTACTCTCATACTTGTGCAGTATGGTTTCTACGGATCCAATAACTCTGCATGATTTTCCAAATACTAAGAAGCTAGGGTGGGAACAACTAATGAACTAGAAACAATAAATATTATGACCGTTCTTATATTTCCTTATATTCTCTGAGCCTCATTATCCTCAACCCCATTTATTCTTCTAAGAAATGAAGGGAATAATTTTCATGAAGATTAAATGAAGTAAAGTGAAAGTGTTTTGGAGCAGTAACATTCAATATTCATTCAGGGTGGCTTGTCAGATTCTCTTGCATTTCTCTGAATAATCAAGTCATCATAGCAATTTTGATATTTTGATATTCTAGACCTCTTGAAAGAACATATTCTTTGAGATAAATTAATATTATTTTGTAGCCAATATGATATCCCACCAAAGGCTTATGGAGTTAAGTTTTATCGCCCATCAAATTTTCAGTACAATTAGCTTCCAGAGGGAAAGCTCATATTTTCTGTAAAAAGGTATGACAAAGTTAAAGCAAACTTGAGTTTAAAAAGGAGACAGTAAGTGAGCAACATTTCCTTCTGTTTCTATTAAAGTCCGATTTAGTTTTAGTTCATTTTTTTAAGTGAAAACAAACCCTTTTCAACACCATTTAAAGCTATAATTTCCTAAGCTTCTGGCTTATGTGGGGCTGTCTAGTTTATGAGCCTAGCTGATGTTGAGACTGTTTGTATCCAGCCAACAGACCACCCAATCAGCCTTTAATAGGCCCAGTCAGAGCATTAATATGGCCTCTAATTGCTCTGTCACCTGGTAATTCCATTCATTCAAATAGATGGAATGGTCATCAGGTCAATCTGGCCTGCTCCATGGCCCAAAAGAGCATCAGAAGGAGCTGAACTGTGTCTCAGGGTAGGTCAAGGCTTCTTGAACCCCTAAGCTTAAAGTTCTTGGAGACTGTCTAAATTCCCATACACAATGGGGAAAATGTATTTTAAATGACTCAGAATTCAGCTGAAAATAGTAGTCATTCTCAAGTGGACTTTAAGATTTTAGATTATGTATGCTTTAGCAATAATAAAAACTGTAGAGAAGACAATATTTTTAAATTGGTGAGTTAAACTTTAAGAAGATTGTTACTTTAGCCTCTTTGGCTTACACACTGTCTTCATTGAGACCCTTGTTTATGTCATCTCTACATACTTCTAAATCTACTCTGATACAAGTTCTCTCTGGTTTGACCCAGTAGCCAGATTACTTAGTTTAGAAATCAGGAGACTGAGTCCAGCCCTGCCTAAGTGAGCTATGAAATCATTCAGATCAGTTACTCAAAGACTACATTTCTTGAGAGGCAATTGGTACATTAACTCTAGGTAATGACTTTCTTTTACTTTATTTGATAATTATAAAAAATGATACAATACCTTCAAAACATATTTATGATATAATAATTTAAATCATTTGTATAATCAATGATGAAAGGCAAAATACAAAATTGGTTATGCTTTAGTTTCAAATGAGAAAAGCTATTTATCCACCTTGCTAATGAAACTATTTAACAAAATGTTAACCGTTATATATATAATCAATCCATTTCAGGTAGATTCTGGAACTAGAGATAGCACTCCAGGTAAGCAAGGATACTGTTTAAAAAGCTACAAGTGTTTTCAGTGGCAGAAGAAGTAATCAGAAATCCATCTCTAAGGATTTGACAAAAGCATATTTATAAATGTGTGGACTAAATAACAAAGATAAGCTATGATTATTAATATTTAGAGTGAAAATATATATAATTTTAATGCATTATTTTCAGGAAGGAAAAAAGGAAAAGCAAATCCACTGGACTGTTTTACTTATCACTTTACTTCTTTGCCAATCAAATTAGACTGATTATATTACAACCTGGATGATTTCACTTCATGGAATAAAATGTGTTATTGCATCCATCATTTCTCTCCCTGAAAATAACACTCTGAAACATATAGAAACAACATTAATCATGCTTGGTATTGAAGGCAATTTGTATTCAGATATGCCTGAGTACACCGGAAAGAATTTACCTTTCATCCAGTGGCATGGATCACACTGCAGCCCTGGTCTACAACCTTAAAGGTCCAAGTGTCACCATTCAAATATTCACTAGGATATGAAGAACTCAGAGAAGCATATTACTGAACTTAGTAAGAAGTCACTTTTCACTACCAGTACCCCTTTGTCCAGATTTTTACCTGAATTATTTTAAAAGGTATGACTGTCTGTCTACTCGCTCCCTTGTTTCCACTCACCCTCAGAGAGCTTTCAAAAATGATCTTATACAAACGTATTCCAAAAGGCTGTGGGTGAGGCTGTTCACATAATCACATAGACTCTTTCACTAAATACAATCAAACATATCACATAAAACATTTGTTAAACACCATAAAGGTTTGGAAAAGCTTAAAAAGCAGTGAGAAAAGTGACAGGCAGAATTATGTAGAATTGACTGGACACAGGAAGCTAACCAGACTATTGTAACATCAAATGGGTGCAATGCGTATTTACGCAAACTACATGCTTGAATGGAGGGTTGTATGACTTGGGAGATGGGGACAAAATTTCAGGCACAATGACTATTCAACAAAGCCAATCTCAGAGCTACTCTTTGCATGTTAAACTGAGAGTAAGTCTATCAGGTACAACTGCACAGGCTGTATATTGCAAAACTCTAAGATGGGAGAGAGTATTTCAATACATTACAGTATAAAGAAGTATGTCTCCTGAAAGTGTGCAGTATACAATATGCAGGCAACATAAGAAAATCTGCTGGCAGTCCAAAAGGCTCCACTCACAAGATGAAGAGAAACCTGAAATGAACAAGTCTATTGTAAATTCAGTCTACTATACATATGGCTGTTATGATGGTGAACAAAGTAAGTTGGGAAAAGGAAGTGGGTATTTCCCCTTGTCATATGCCAATTTTGGCCTATCAACAATCAATACTGAGGTTGGACTAGCCCTTGTGGTTCTTGTTATGACTGCAAGATAACCTTCAACAGTAGCCATCAGGAAACCTTGATAAAATAAATGTTTATTACTTATAAGACCTGGAACTTCCCTAGCACACTGAGACCACACACTGAGATCACAGATAGGGAGAGAGAGAGAGCTTAGGAGTTTGGGGTTTGGGGCTCTGCTTTTATTAATGTTGAGCCTGGGGGGCTTGGGATTTTGAGGACTTACTCTTTTTTGGTAAATTTAAAACATAAGAGCAGGAATTTAAAGCAAGGGAAGGGGGGAGGGAAGCAGCTCAAATGGTTAGTTATTAAAATTAACCAAGATCTCTGAAACAAAGAAGCCTCAGTATGGGGAGGCTGGCCATGTGTTTATTTGAGATAGCTTGCTCTTTGAAATGGATGCCTCTTTGAAATAGAGGCCTAGAAGGTCCCAGTTTAAATCAGGAAATTGCACTGTGCAAAAGACATACAAACAGACAAAAGAACCTAATACATTAACAATAATCCTACTAAGCTTATGCTACACTCTATTTTACTAGTGAGAAAATTCAAGTTTAGAAAGGTAAATGGTACACACAGAGTCATGTAACTTTTAGTTGTCAGAATTCAACCCAACTCTGTTGGCAGTTTTACTGTCCTTTGTCGGGGGGCGAGGGGGGTGGGGAACCTCTCTTCCCTCACTTCAGGCCACAAACAACACTGAGAAAGAGCTTAGAATATCAGTTTCAGAGTTTCAAGCATGTCTTCCTTAGACGCTCCATTTTTCAATATGTTTAGATACAGACATAAAATATAATAAACAGTTAAAATATTTATAAATTTCAGCAGCTTTCAGATCCATGTTTACTGATGTCCTTAAACTCTATAAATCATTTTGCCCAATCTAGAAAAAACAGGATTCATCAGCTCTGTGTCAAAATTTCTTTATGTTGCCATATTTTCTCCCCTGACTGAAATATATCACCTTTAAAGTCAAAGCTGGTGACACAGAGATGAAGAAACAAGCTTTGCCACAGCATCTCAGAATATCACTGTCGAATAAAGCCAAATTTTTGTTAAACAAAAAATTGAAAAAAGCACAATACTTAAAAATGCTTGATGCAATTATTCCTAGCTATATTTTACTCCTAGGCATGCTTAAAAAGCTTTTCTGCTATATAATATGAACAAAAACTGGTTATAGTAGGATAGTTTATATTCAAGTCCCAGTGTCCTGTATTTCTATCAACCATTCTCTATCAATTTTGGTAAAAGATTCTATGTGTGATATTTGGAAGCTGCAGTTGGTGTTGGTCCCTATCATATGAAGATAATTGGTCTATCATGAAAGGAAATAGAGACACATGTAGAAAGAAACTGACATTTTTTGATAGCAGTTTTGTTCTATGCTCAAATGTGTCACTATGTCCTAGGTAAGTCATTGTCCTTATCAAAGTTTGCTAATGAAAACCCTATCTAGATTCCATGAACTAGTATTATGACTTTTACTGTGGAAGGCACTGAGGCCAAAAGAGAATAAATGAGCATAGAAGTAATAAAAGATGGGTCCAGAGAAATAAAGGGCCATTACATTTGGAGAAGACTTGAGGTCATGGTAATCCAAAAATATCAACTTAAACATATTCCTGTTTTATCATTATAAACAGTACAGTATATTATTGGCAAAGAGAAGACATGTGTGCCCGTACAAATTGGTACTTTTTATTTAGAAAGCAACTAATAATATATATATATTAATATAATATTTAGAGATGCACATTTATATACTTTGAAACTGTATTTGCTGTTTCTAGATAAAGCTGTTCCATATATTGTATTGTTTTCTTAGGTGAGTGAGCGAGTGAAATTCATTCAGTCATATCTGACTCTTTGCGACCCCAAGGACTATACAGTCCATGGAATTCTCCAGACCAGAATACTGGAATGGGTAGCCTTTCCCTTCTCCAGGGGACTTTCCCAACCCAGGAATCTAACCAGGGTCTCCTGAATTGCAGGCGGATTCTTTGTCAACTGAGCTATTAGGGAAGTCCTTTTTAGGTAGTATATCTTAAGTAGAAAATTGCAAAAATGCAATTCAGAAAAGAATGTAGTTTCTATGAAAAGGGGCAATACAAGAGTGAGAAACTGTTTGATCATGGATTCAATATGGGCTTCCCAGGTAGAGCTATTGGTAAAGAACCTATATGCCAAGGCAGGAGATATGTATTGGATTCCTGGGTTAGGAAGATCTCCTGGAAGAGGACATGGCAACTCATGCCAGAATTCTTGCCTAGAGAATTCCATGGACAGAGAAGCCTGGCAGGCTATAGTCAGGGTTGCAGAGTCAGACACTACTGAAGCGACTTAGCATGCACACATACATGGTTGATACAGCTTCCAGAATGTATTGAGGTTGAACGTGGTCCATAAGATAAAGACAAAAGTCAAAAAGGACACCAAAGTGTCTGACCATAAAAGCTGGAAGAATGGAGTTACTCTTGACTGAAATGGAGAGACAGTAGAGGAGCCAATGTGGGTGGAAATACAAGTAGATCAGTTTTATACATGTCAGTTTCAGATGTTAACAAGCCTATACACCTGTCCTTGTCCATATTCATCCATTTATTTCCCTCCTGTCATAAAAAAAGAGATGACTTAAATCTTCCACTTATCCCCCACGTTTATATCCTTACCAAGTCAACTTTACAGTTTTGAGGAGGAAATTTAAAGTGAGTGGGAACCCAGAAGAAGTTGGTTCTTTTCAGGTAGAAGTACCACACCCACCCAAAGGAAGGGTTAGTGTACCTTTTCCTATTAATATAACAAAGAGATGAATCATGGTTTTTTTTTTGAATATATTTTTATTTATTTTAATTGGAGGCTAGTTTACAATATTGTATTGGTTTTGCCATACATCACCATGAATCCACCATGGGTATACATGGGCTCCCCATCCTGAACCCCCCTCCCACCTCCTTCCCCATACCATCACTCTGGGTCATCCCAGTACACCAGCCCTGAGTATCCTGTATCATGCATCAAACCTGGACTGACGATTCATTTCACATATGACATTATACATGTATCAATGCCGTTCTCCCAAATCACCGCACCCTCGCCCTCTCCCACAGAGTCCAAAAGACTGTTCTATACATCAGTGTCTCTTTTGCTGTCTCGCATACAGGGTTATTGTTACCATATTTCTAAATTCCATATATATGCATTAGTATACTGTATTGGTGTTTTTCTTTCTGGTTTACTTCACTCTGTATAATTGGCTCCAGTTTCATCCACCTCATTAGAACTGATCCAAATGTATTCTTTTCAATGGCTGAGTAATACTCCATTGTGTATATGTACCACAGCTTTCTTATCCATTCATCTGCTGATGGACATTTAGGTTGCTTCCATGTCCTGGCTATTATAAACAGTGCTGCAATGCACATGGGGTACACGTGTCTCTTTCAGTTCTGGTTTCCTCGGTGTGTATGCCCAGAGGTGGGATTGCTGGGTCATAAGGTAGTTCTATTTGCAATTTTTTAAGGAATCTCCACACTGTTCTCCATAGTGGCTGTACTAGTTTGCATTCCCACCAACAGTGTAGGAGGGTTCCCTTTTCTCCACACCCTCTCCAGCATTTATTGCTTGCAGATTTTTGGGTCGCAGCCATTCTGACTGGTGTGAAGTGGTACCTCATTGTGGTTTTGATTTGCATTTCTCTAATAATGAGTGATGTTGAGCATCTTTTCATGTGTTTGTTAGCCATCTGTATGTCTTCTTTGGAGAAATGTCTATTTAGTTCTTTGGCCCATTTTTTGATTGGGTCATTTATTTTTCTGGAATTGAGCTGCATAAGTTGCTTGTATATTTTTGAGATTAGTTGTTTGTCAGTTGCTTCATTTGCTATTATTTTCTCCCATTCTGAAGGCTGTCTTTTCACCTTGCTTATAGTTTCCTTTGTTGTGCAGAAGCTTTTAATTTTAGTTAGGTCCCATTTATTTTTAGTTTCATTTCCATTATTCTGGGAGGTGGATCATAGAGGATCCTGCTGTGATTTATGTCAGAGAGTGTTTTGCCTATGTTCTCCTCTAGGAGTTTTTTAGTGTCTTGTCTTATGTTTAGATCTTTAATACATTTTGAGTTTACTTTTGTGTATGGTGTTAGAAAATGTTCTAGTTTCATTCTTTTACAAGTGGTTGACCAGTTTTCCCAGCACCACTTGTTAAGGAGATTGTCTTTTCTCCATTGTATATTCTTGATTCCTCTGTCAAAGATAAGGTGTCCATAGGTGCGTGGATTTATCTCTGAGCTTTCTATTTTGTTCCATTGATCTATATTTCTGTCTTTGTGCCACTACCATACTGTCTTGATGACTGTGGCTTTTTAGTAGAGCCTGACGTCAGGCAGGTTGATTTTCCAGTTCCATTCTTGCTCAAGATTATTTTGACTATTCAAGGTTTTTTGTATTTCCATACAAATTGTGAAATTATTTGTTCTAGCCCTGTGAAAAATACCGTTGGAAGCTTGATAGGGAGTGCATTGAATCTATAGATTGCTTTGGGTAAAATACTCATTTTCACTATATTGATTCTTTTGATCCATGAAAATGGTATATTTTTCCATCTATTAGTGTCCTCTTTGATTTCTTGCACCAGTGTTTTATAGTTTTCTGTATATAGGTCTTTTGTTTCTTTAGGTAGATATATTCCTAAGTATTCTATTATTTCTGTTGCAATGGTGAATGGAATTGTTTCCTTAATTTCTCTTTCTTCATATTATGAGTGTATAGGAATGCAAGGGATTTCTGTGTGTTGATTTTATATCCTGCAACTTTACTATATGCATTGATTAGCTCTAGTAACTTTCTAGTGGAGTCTTTAGGATTTTATATGTAGAGGATCATTTCATCTGCAAACAGTAAGAGTTTTACTTCTTCTTTTCCAATTTGGATTCCTTTTATTTCTTTTTCTGCTCTGATTGCCGTGGCCAAAACTTCCAAAACTATGTTGAATAGTAGCGGTGAAAGTGGGCACCCTTGTCTTGTTCCTGACTTTAAGGGAAATTCTTTCAATTTTTTACCACTGAGGATAATGTTTGTTGTGGGTTTGTCATATATAGCTTTTATTATGCTTAGGCATATTCCTGGAGAAGGCAATGGCACTCTACTCCAGTATTCTTGCCTAGAAAATCCCATGGACGGAGGAGCTTGGTAGGCTGCCGTCCATGGGGTCGCTCAGAGTCGGACACGACTGAGAGACTTCTCTTTCACTTTTCACTTCCACACATTGGAGAAGGAAATGGCAACCCACTCCAGTGCTCTTGCCTGGAGAATCCCAGGGATGGGGGAGCCTGGTGGGCTGCCGACTATGGGGTCGCACAGAGTCAGACATCACTGAAGTGACTTAGCAGCAGTAGCAGCAGCAGCAGGCATGTTCCTTCTATTCCTGCTTTCTGGAGACTTTTTATCATAAATGGATGTTGAATTTTGTCGAGGACTTTCTCTGCATCTATTGAGATAATCATATGGCTTTTATTTTCCAATTTGTTAATGTGGTGTATTACATTGATTGATTTGCTGATATTGAAGAATCCTTGCATCCTTGGGATAAAGCCCACTTGGTCGTGATGTATGATCTTTTTAATGTGTTGTTGGATTTTGATTGCTAGAATTTTGTTAAGGATTTTTGCGTCTATGTTCATCAATGATATTGGCCTGTAGTTTTCTCTTTTTTTTTGGCATCTTTGTCAGGTTTTGGTATTAGGGTGATGGTGGCCTCATAGAATGAGTTTGGAAGTTTACCCTCCTTTGCAATTTTCTGGAAGAGTTTGAGTAGGATAGGCGTTAGCTCTTCTCTAAATTTTTGGTAGAATTCAGCTGTGAAGCTGGCTGGACCTGGGCTTTTGTTTGCTGAACGATTTCTGATTACAGTTTCAATTTCCATGCTTGTGATGGTTCTGTTAAGATTTTCTATTTCTTCCTGGTTCCGTTTTGGAAAGTTGTACTTTTCTAAGAATTTGTCCATTTCTTCCACATTGTCAATTTTATTGGCATATAATTGTTGATAGTAGTCCCTTATGATCCTTTGTATTTCTGTGTTGTCTGTTGTGATCTCTCCATTTTCATTTCTAATTTTATTGATTTGATTTTTCTCCCTATGTTTCTTGATGAGCCTGGCTAATCATTTGTCAACTTTATTTATCCTCTCAAAGAACCAGATTTTGGCTTCACTGATTTTTGCTATGGTCTCTTTTGTTTCTTTTGCATTTATTTCTGCCCTAATTTTTAAGGTTTATTTCCTTCTACTAACCCTGGGGTTCTTCATTTCTTTCTTTTCTAGTTGCTTTAGGTGCAGAGTTAGGTTATTTATTTGACTTTTTTCTTGTTTCTTGAGGTATGCATGTATTGCTATGAACCTTCCCCTTAGCACTGCTTTTACAGTGCCCCACAGGTTTTGTGTTGTTTTGTTTTCATTCTCATTCATTCCTATGCATATTTTGATTTATTCTTTTATTTCTTCTGTGATTTGTTGATTATTCAGCAGTGTGTTGTTCAGCCTCCATATGTTGGAATTTTTAATAGTTTTTCTCCTGTAATTGAGATCTAATCTTACTGCATTGTGGTCAGAAAAGATGCTTGGAATGATTTCAATTTTTTTGAATTTACCAAGGCTAGATTTATGGCCCAGGATGTGATCTATCCTGGAGAAAGTTTCATGTGTGCTTAAGAAAAAGGTGAAATTCATTGTTTGGGGGTGAAGTGTCCTATAGATATCAGTTAGGTCTAACTGGTCTATTGGATCATTTAAAGTTTGTGTTTCCTTGCTAATTTTCTGTTTAGTTGCTCTATCCATAAGTGTGAGTGGGGTATTAAAGTCTCCCACTATTCTTGTGTTATTGTTAATTTCCCCTTTCATACTTGTTAGCATTTGTTACATATTGCGGTGCTCCTATGTTGAGTGCATATATATTTATAACTGTTATATCTTCTTCTTGGATTGATCCTTTGATCATTATGTAGTGTCCTTCTTTGTTTCTTTTTACAGTCTTTATTTTAAAGTCAACTTTATCTGATATGAGTTTTGCTACTCCTGCTTTCTTTTGGTCTCTATTTGCATGGAATATCTTTTCCAACCCTTCACTTTCAGTTTGTATGTGTCCCCTGTTTTGAGGTAGGTCTCTTGTAGACAACATATATAGGGTCTTGTTTTTGTATCCAATCAGCCAGTCTTTGCCTTTTGGTTGGGGCATTCAACCCATTTACGTTTAAGGTAATTATTGATAAGTATGATCCTGTTGCCATTTACTTTATTGTTTTGGGTTTGGGTTTATACACCCTTTTGTGTTTCCTGTCTAGAGAAGATCCTTTAACATTTGTTGGAGAGCTGGTTTGGTGGTGCTGAATTCTCTCAGCTTTTGCTTGTCTGTAAAGCTTTTGATTTCTCCTTCATATTTGAATGAGATCCTTGCTGGGTACAATAATCTGAGCTGTAGGTTATTTTCTTTCATCACTTTAAGTAAGTCCTGCCATTCCCTCCTCACCTGAAGATTTTCTATTGAAAGGTCAGCTGTTATCCTTATGGGAATCCATTTGTGTGTTATTTGTTGTTTCTCCCTTGCTGCTTTTAATATTTGTTCTTTGTATTTGATCTTTGTTAATTTGATTAATATGTGTCTTGGAGGGTTCCACCTTGGATTTATCCTGTTTGGTGCTCTCTGGGTTTCTTTTGAACTTGGGTGATTATTTCCTTCCCTATTTTAGGGAAGTTTTCAACTAGTATCTCCTCAAGAATTTTCTCATGGTCTTTCTTTTTCTTTTTTTTTCTTCTGGGACTCCTATGATTTGAATGTTGGGGCATTTAACATTGTCCCAGAGGTCTCTGAGATTGTCCTCATTTCTTTTAATTCGTTTTTCTTTCTTCCTCTCTGATTCATTTATTTCTATCATTCTATCTTCTACCTCACTAATCCTATCTTCTGCCTCCATTATTCTACTATTTGTTCCCTCCAGAGTGTTTTTCATCTGATTTATTGCATTATTCATTGTATATAGACTCTTTTTTTATTTCTTCTTGTTAAACCTTTCTTGCATCTTTTCAATCCTTGTCTCTAGGCTATTTATCTGTGATTCCATTTGTTTTCAAGATTTTGGATCATTTTTACTATCAATATTTGGAATTCTTAATCAGGGAGATTCCCTATCTCTTCCTCTTTTGTTTGGTTTGGTGGGTGTTTTTCCCGTTCCTTTACCTGCTGGGTATTCCTCTGTCTCTTCATCTTGTTTATATTGCTGTGTTTGGGGTGGCCTTTCTGTATTCTAGCAGTTTGTGGAGTTCTCTTTATTGTGGAGTTTCCTCACAGTGGGTGGGTTGTACGAGTGGCTTGTCAAGGTTTCCTAGTTAGGGAAGCTTGTGTTGGTGTTCTGGTAGGTGGAGCTGGATTTCTTCTCTCTGGAGTGCAATGAAGTATCCAGTAATGAGTTATGAGATGTCACTCCAAGATTTCTCCATCTATACAACATCAATGATAAAACATCTAGGTTAAAGATGAAAAGTTTCTCCACAGTAAGGGACACCCAGAGAGGTTCACAGAGTAACATGGAGAAGAGAAGAGGGAGGTGGGAGATAGAGGTGACCCGAATGAAATGAGGTGGAATCAAAAGAAGAGAGAGCAAGCTAGCCAGTAATCACTTCCTTATGTGTGCTCCACAGTCTGGACCATTCAGAGATGTTCACGGAGTTATACAGAGAAGAAAAGAGGGAGGAAGGAGACAGAGGTGGTCAGGAGGATAAAGGGGGGAATCAAAAGGAGAGAGACAGATCCAGCCAGTAATCGGTTCCCTAAGTGTTCTCCACTGTCTGGAACACACAAAGAGATTCACAGAGTTGGGTAGAAAAGAGAAGGGGGAGGGAGGAGATAGAGGCGACCTGGTGGAGAAAAAAGAGAGTCCAAAGGGGGAGAGAGCAGTCAAGCCAGTAATCTCACTCCCAAGTAAAAATGGGTACTGAAGACTGGGTTCTTAAAGGTATAAAACTGATAACAAATACCAAAAAGCAAAGACTAAAATCCAGAGTAGAGGTTGGATTTTCAAAAATACAGTATTAAAGAAAAAAAAAGTCACAAAAATATAAAATATATACATATGAAGTTTGCTTTCAAAAATAGGGTCTCTCTCTCTTTTTGCAAAGTAATAATAGGTTATAAAAATGAAAATTAAGGGCATAATAGAGGGCTTAAAAATAAAAAAAATAGTAAAAATATATCTAGGACTTTCTCTGGTGTTGTTGTGGGCATTGGGGGGTCAGTTCATTTTTGGATAGTTCCTTGATCTGGTTCATATTTCTCAAGATCTATAGGCTCCTTCCTATGTAGTTGGTACTAACTACAGGGTTTTAATCTATTGCACCTGTCACTTCCAAGGAGGTTACCTCTGTTTTAGCTTCTTCTGTTTGTTGGTCTCTTCAGTGTCTAATTTCCGCCCTGACACAAGGGGGGCGGTGGTGGACACTTTTAGGCTCACTTGTTCAGTCGTGCTGTAGGGAGGGAGGAACACTGCAGACAAATAACACTGGTGTGTGCTCACAGTGACTCAGCCACACTGGGTTTGCACCCTGCTCACAGCATGTGTGCTTTCCCTGTCTACACTGCTTAGGCTCTAGGTTGCTCTGCCGGGAACTGTCTGAGGCCAGCCCTGGGTTGTATGCACTTCCCAGGTCTAAGCCGCTCAGGTTCAGGTATTCAGGTAGTCCTCGGAGGCACAGACTCGATTGGGCCTGTGTTTTGCGCCCTTCCCAGGTCTGAGAAGCTCAGGTGACCACGTGTTTGGCGAGCACGGTCGCTGCGACTTATCGCCTCCTCCATCCCTTCCGCTCAGTTTTCTGGGTTGTACAACGGGTGTACCTTCTCAGGTGGATGTTGACCGTCAAGAATCCCAAGAAGTCTTAGTTAGCAACGAAGCCTGCTTGCAGTTTGACAGATAATGCCTCTCTGGGGCCGTGATTGTCCCCTTCCAACTCTGGCTGCCTGTCACTGGAGGGAGATGGTCTGCAGCTGGCTAGCTCTGCTTAGTCCTTTGTTCTGTGAGTAGGCCTGGTGGTGTCTTAGGTAGGGCTTTTCACGTGGTAGCTATCCCACAGTCTGGTTTGCAAACTCAAGTTAGTTCCCTCAGATTGCCCTCAGGGTATTCAGGCCCAGTCCTTACTCTGAGCAATGCAGCCCGCGCCTCCCTGCCCAGCCCCTGCTTGCTAGTGGCAGGTGCAGACATCTGCACTGTTTCTCCACCAGGAGTTACCTGTGGGTTTTAATTATTTATTTATTTTTCCTCCCAGTTATGTTGCCCTCTGTTGTTCCAAGGCTCGCCACAGACTCGGCAGTGAGAGTGTTTCCTGGTGTTTGGAAAATTCTCTCTTTTTTAAGACTCCCTTCCCAGGATGGAACTCCTTCCCTACCTCTTTTTGTCTCTCTTTTTGTCTTTTATATTTTTTTCCTACCTCCTTTTGAAGACAATAGGCTGCTTTTCTGGGTGCCTGATGTCCTCTACTGGGATTCGGAAGTTGTTTTGTGGAATTTACTCAGCGTTCAAATGTTCTTTTGATGAATTTGTGGGGGAGATAGTGATCTCCCCGTCCTAGTCCTCTGCCATCTTAGGACCGCCTCTGAATTATATCTTCTATATTTATCTCATCTGAACATACATTATATACACTTGATGCTGGGCATCATGAATCACTCTATGATATTATATTCATAAACTTTAAGTCACAGCTGGAGTCAGACTGCATATGAACAGATATTTTCAGGGGTAAAAGGAAAGTGAAATCACTTGGGTACTTACTGCATTTGGCTCGTGATTATATCTCATGTCAGTGATATGAAATGAGAACAAGCATTCTTTTCTTTTAATATACGTTAGAAAGTGGAGGTTCAAAATTAAGCAAATTGCCCCAATCACACTTAAATAAAGTTATAAAATTAGATTAAAGTGTAATTTCTCTGAAATCTCTTAATTTCTGCTATGTATTTTGATATATGTATATTTTTGTTTATGAATCACTTTTTTATTTCAAAATGGTAATGAATCAGTTAATTTGTAGAGAATAGTTAAAGGGAATTGGCAGCTGGTAAGCATTAGGTACTATACTCTCTGCTACATATGAAGTATTTTATCAGTTTATTCATTTATCATGATAATTTTATTATAATCATCACATTTTACAAACTATACTAGACACAGAGATTGTATGAAATCTTTGTTTACCAAGTGTCAGAAAAAACTGGAAATAATTTAAATAAAAATTAATTCCCTAGCTTATGTAATTATGTAAAAAAGTAGATGACCTAGGTAGAGGAAGCAACAAATAATGTAATGACCAAGCATTTAGCTAGTCTGGAGGAACCACTGCACCTACTAGAGCTAATTCTCTCTCACAACTTTATGTTATTATATATGGGCTTTATTCTTTTAAACAAAGCATCCATTCCTTAACCTAAGGAAAAACAGTAGCTTTGCCATCAGACACATAATTTTATTTTCCCCTCTAACTCTACTTTCAAAATGTTTGGGAAATAATTCTAATTGTCATGTCTTCAGCACATGCTTACTGCTCATGGATCATTTGTAGGCAAAAGAAAGGTATGCACAAAGAGGTTCATACCTATTTCAGCTTTATGATTGGAATGGGAAGTAAGGAGAGGAGAGGTAAAACAGGACCATTTCTTTGTTGCTGTTCAGTCACTAAGTTGTATTTGACTCTTTGCCGTCCCATGGACTGCAGCATGCCAGGCTCCTCTGTCCTCCAATCTCTCAAGTTTGCTCAAATTCATTTCTATTGAGTTGGTGATGCTAACTAACAAACTCTTCCTCTGATGTCCCCTTCTCCTTTTACCTTCAATCTTTCCCAGGATCAGGGTTTTTTCCAACGAGTTGACTCAGTCTCAAGTGGCCAAAGTATTGGGCCTCAGCTTTAGCATCAGACTGTCTAATGTATATTCAGGGTTAATTTCCTTTAAGATTGACTAGTTTGTTCTTCTTGTAGGCCAAGGGACTCTCAAGAGTCTTCCTCAGCAGCGTAATTCAAAAATATTAATTTCTTGGCACTCAGCCTTCTTTATGGTCCAACTCTCACATCTGTACATGACTACTGGGAAAACCATAGTTTTGACTATATGGACCTTTGTCACCAAAGTAACATCTCTGTTTTTTAATATGCTGTCTATGTTGGTCATAACTTTCCTTCCAAGGAGTAAGCATCTTCTAATTTCATGGCTGCAATCACCATCTGCAGTAATTTTGGAGCCTCCAAAAATAAAGTCTGTCACTGTTTCCATTGTTTCCCCATATATTTTACATGAAGTGATGGGACCAGATGTCATGATCTTAGTTTTCTGAATGTTGAGTTTTAAGCCAACATTTTCACTCTCCTTTTTCATTTTCATTAAGTGGCTGTTTAGTTCCTCTTCTCTTTCTGCCATAAGGGTGGTGTCATCTGAGTATCTGAGGTTATTGTTATTTCTCCTGACAATATCGATACCAGTTTTTCTTATAATCCCTTGCTTTCTCCAAGATCCAATGAATGCTGGCAATTTTGTCTCTGGTCCCTTTGCTCTTTGAAACCAGGGTTAACATCTGGAAGTTCTTGGTTCACATACTGCTAAAGCCTAGTTTGAAGCATTTGAGCATAACATTGATAGCATGTGCAACTGAGTGCCATTTTATGATAGCTTGAACATTCTTTGGCTTGCCATTCTCTGGAATTAGAATGAAAACTGACCTTTTCCAGTCCTGTGACCGCTGCTGAGTTTTCCAAATTTGCTGGTATATTGAGTGCAGCACTTTCACAGCATCATCTTTTAGGATTTGAAATAGTTCAGCTGGTATTCCATTACTTCCACTAGTTTTGTTTGCAATGATGTTTCCTAAGGCCCACTTGACTTTGCATTCCAGGATGTTTGGGTCTAGGTGAGTGACCACCCCATCGTGGTTATCCTAGTCACTAAGACCTTTTTTTTTTTTTTTGTTTAGTTCTTCTTTGTATTCTTGCTACCTCTTCTTAGTTTTTCCGCTTCTGTTAAGGCCATACCATTTCTGTCCTTTATCATGCTTATCCTAGCATGAAATGTTGTTTTCATATCTCCAATTTTCTTGAAAGTATCTTTAGTCTTTCCCATTCTATTATTTTATTCTATTACTTTGCATTATTCATTTAAGAATGCCTTCTTATCTCTCCTTGCTAATCTCTGGAACTCTGCACTCAGTTGGGTATGCCTTTCCCTTTCTCCTTTGACTTTCACTTTTATTCTTTCCTCAGTGTAAAGCTTCCTCTTTGCCTTCTTGCATTTCTTTTTCTTTGGGATGGTTTTGGTCACTGTCTCCTATATGAAGTTATAAACTTCCATCCATAGATCTCCAGGCACTGTGTGTATCAGATTTAATCTCTTGAATCTATTGGTCACTTCCACTGTATAATCACAAGGGATTTGATTTAGGTCATAGCTGGATGGTCTAGTGGTTTTCCCTATTTTCTTCAACTTAAGCCTGAATTTTGCAATAAGGAGCTCTTGATCTAAGCAGCAGTCAACTTCAGGTCTTGTTTTGCTAACTGTACACAGTTTCTCGATCTTCAAATGCAAAGAACATAATCAATCTGATTTTTACATTGACCGTCTAATAATTTATGCTAGTAAGTGGTAGAGCTGAAATCTCAGATCTTTCTATTTTCTTAAATCATATCTTTTTAAACTCTAGCTTACTGACTTTTAACCATTTCTTATAGGGAAAAAATTATGAGAAGGAAAAGTCCCTCAATTTTCCCACATTTCAAATAAATTTGTTTTATTTTTCTAAAAATTTAAAATGAAAAAGTTTTTGTATCTTTTTATGTAAACTCCCTAAACAGAAAAAGAAAGAAAGAAAATGTAGATAAACATTTGGTGAAAAATTTAGATCATTATGAATATCTTTGATCAAAGGAATAGTTGGAAACTGGATTTTATAAACACTATACCTTCACAAGAAGAAGGCGATGGCACCCCACTCTAATACTTTTGCCTGGAAAGTCCCAAAGATGGAGGAGCCTGGTAGGCTGCAGTCCATGGGGTTGTGAAGAGTCGGACACGACTGAGTGACTTCACTTTCACTGTTCACTTTCATGCATTGGAGAAGGAAATGGCAACTCACTTTAGTGTTCTTGCCTAGAGAATCCCAGGGATGGGGGAGCCTGGTGGACTGCCATTTATGGGGTCGCACAGAGTCGGACACGATTGAAACAACTTAGCAGCAACAGCAGCATACCTTCACAGTATATTTCAGTAAGACTGTTTCCTTACTGTAGGTTTTCTAATACACTTAAGAACTGAACTATTTATTTGATCAGTTGAGAAAGCAGACCTAACCAAAAAAAAGAAAAAAAAATCATTATGGTTAAAGAACATTTGCCCACATATACCCTAAAATAAGTCTAACATGTATTCTGTGATATAAGACACAAGCCATAATTCATTTTAAATAAAAACATTTGGGATTTGCATGCTTGACAAAATAAGCCACTAAAGTGACTAACAAAGACATTCTAGAGTCCCAAGAAGATAAGCTGTCTTATTCTTTACGGTCAAACATGAATGGAAAACCCAGAAATAATGTGGGGGAAACATTGTCTACAGCAGAAGGAGGTAGGGTTTCACCACAGGAATTTACATGAGACTATGTCTGAGAACTCTTAATGCTTTAACACTCTCTTCCTCACAGTTCTGGATGTGTTAGCTTTATGCTCTCTGGGTACCACCTGCAGATAACTTTTCCTGAGTATTTAGCTGGAGCCTGGATAAACCAAAGGTCAAATTCCCATGAGAATGCAAACCTGCTCAGGATTTACTCATCCAAAGCCCTATGCAAGGCTCAAAAAAGCAACAGCATTTGATTTCCATCTCAAGGTATAAACATATTAATTAGAATTAAAGCTTTGGATTTTTTATTCCAAAATAATACCATTTCACATATGTCAGTTTATCAGATTTTATATGAGAAAATATCTAGCTTCAATAACATTATTTTAATAGAATCAAACCAGTCAATCCTAAAGGAAATCAACCCTGATTAGTCATTGGAAGGACTGATGTTGAAACTGAAGCTCAGATACTTTGGCCACACAATGCAAAGTGCTGACTCATTAGAAAATACACTGATGCTGGGAAAGATTGAAGGCAGGAGGAAAAGCAGATGTCAGAGGATGAGATGGTTGGATAGTTTCACCAACTTAATGGACATGAGTTTGAGCAAGCTCCGGGAGATGGTGAAGAAAGGGAAGCCTGGCATGCTGCAGTCCAGGGGTCTCAGAGTTGCACATGACTGAGTGACTGAACAACAAAAACAATAACAGGATCTGAGAATAGGTTTCCATCATAATTTCTCAGGGAACTAGTGATATATAGGTGTTACTTGCTCTTCAATAGGTTGTTCTTTCCATAACTTGCCTTGTATTGTAGATCTCTTCATATGTTCTTTAGAAATAAAGTATTGTGAACTGCCTATCAACAATAAGTAATAACCCTGTCTGTGCCTCCAGGACAATTCTGAGGCATCTTGGATTTTATGTATGATGCTCCTAGAGATAATAAGAGCAGAGTTGAAACTATTTTTGCCTTCATGGATAATGGTCATGGCTATGATTATCAAGACAGATTATCTTGTGCCTGTGTTGCTTCTATTCTTTAGATGAATTCTCTGTCTTACTTTTCATTGAGCTAGGCTAGAATAAGGATCTATTAAGACAAGTAGTGAAAAGAATATAAAAGTAACCCCCCAAAGATCAAATTATTAAGAACAGCTGTCCAAATCTCATTTTTTCATTCTGTCATTATTTTGCTTATAAAAGAAAAATAAGCATTGCAACTAAACTTAACATAGTGCACTAGGAGGAGAGGGAAAGAATCAGCTTGTAACTGGGCAGCAGTTCATGAACTTGGGTGTCACATCAGCCTGGGTTTCAAATCTGGATTTTTCTGCTTATCAGCCATGTGATATTTAATAACCTTTAACTTCTCTGTACCTCAGTTTTTCTTTCTTCTTTGGATGGTCGCATTGCCACCTTCCCTGGTAGCTCAGATGGTAAAGAATCTGCCTGTAATGCAGGAGACTCAGGCTCGATCCCTAAATCAGGAAGATCCCCTGGAGAAGGAAATGGTAACCCACTCCAGTATTCTTACCTAGAGAATTCCATGGACAGGCCATGAGGTCACAAAGATTGAACATGATTGAGTGACTAATCCCATTGTCGTAAATGCACAGAAATAAAAATACTTAAACAAAATAAGGTACCCATACACTGTTGTGGCATAGAGCAAGGATAAATAAATAGTAATGTATCTTCTTCACTTCCACTTCTTGTCATGAAAGCTTCTCAAACACATCTTTCATTACATTATGGTATGAAAGATCAATGAAATTCAGAAATGATAAAATGACCACAACCTTTGTTTGTTGTTGATCTAAACATCTGACTGAACTTTACCTTGAACAGTATCAAATCAGTTAATATGCTTATGAAATGTGACAGAAGTGCCATCATATTTCAGCTTGGGTGGAAATAATTAATTCTTCTTCTGCTGTATAAGTCACCCATTCTTAGGATAGTAGTGCTAAGAACTGGAAGTATTCCATATCCTTCTTCCCAGCCTACCTATTTTGGTTCTTACAATGCCAACTATATTGAGAAAGCACCACTGCTCTGTCAGCTACTCTGATTCATTTATCTTGTGGACCAAGCTGTACTCCTGTTCTAGAGGAAATGCTTATGATTTTAAAAAGTAAGATATATGTTGAATCTCTCTCTCAAGTTAACAATGAGCTGAGCATATATTAACTATACATTTGCTTGAATTCTGGCCTAAAGGAAAGATCAGGACCCTTTCCTATCCTCCAAGCAAATAAAATTGATGAGAAGAGTCAAGGACAATGTGAATTTCTTATTATACAGGTTGGTAATCTTCTAGAAGATTTATTTCAGAAGTGAGAAAAGGATATAAATACCTCTAAGGAGAGAAAAGTTTCTCTGTATCCTCTCACTTTCATCTCCTATTTTCATGGTGAGAAGATAGACCTGGAGCTTTGCCTGTTCTGGAAGACAGCTTCACAGCAAGGCAATTAGCAGGGCTTAACAAATAGTTTCAGGTAGGGGTCCATGGGAAAGAGGACATGGGTCAGCTGTTCCAGCCAGGGTCAGTACCAAGTAGACACTAAAGAGAATAAGAGGTCTTACTCCTAAAGAGCATAGTTCCATCGGATCGCCAAGGAAAAAACCAAATTGAGATCTGGGCTAAAGGCTGAACTCATAAAAGAATTCCTTTTTTTTTTTCCTTAAAATTCTCCATGCTTTAGCATTAGAAAACTAAGAAATTCATGATAAGTAGCTTATCAGGGATTTAGCTCCTGACCATTAAAAAAAGAAGAAAGAAAGAAAGAAAGAAAACATGAAACCATGAACCATTAGTCCTTTTATTTCTCATTCTACTAGAAACCCTGTTCCCCATTTTTATAAACAGAGATAATCACATATTTTTGAGGACTCTACTTCTCTATCTTGATCCCAACTCCTGCTGAAGCTTACAAACAGAGGAACAAAATGGCCATCAGCTGTTCTACATAAACTAAGACAGCTGTGGTGGATCAAACTTTTGTTTAACCATGGCAGATTCAATGCATGAATTATCGCTTTTAAAACTCCACTAAACTAGCATGAAAAGGCTTTCAAAAGACTGAAACCAAAAGGACAAAAAAAAAAAAAACATGATAACAGAGATGTGTTTCTTAGGAAAAAACAAAGACTCTAGGATGGAGTTTATGTGATAAAAAGTTTATTAGTGACTTTAAGACTCTAAGATGGACTGTCTTTGGGATCAAAACCCATAAGGAAGTAAGTATTGAGCATAGAACGAGACTGAATTGTGACTTTAAGGAATTCAGTTGACCCTTTGGAAATCTTTGGAGCTACGAAGGCCCAATAAATTGCCCCTAATGGAGGCATGGTTATAGGTTTTTGCAGCCACACATTAACAGGTGACTGGATGCATGCTGCCACCAGAGAGAGGTGTGAACTTGGGTGAGCAACTTTCTCAGACTCAGGGCAAGTACTAGAGAAGGGCTAAGCTGTGAGCTTTCTGCATGACAGACAGTACTCCTGGGAGCTGGGATAAAACAGTGTCTATGTCCCTATTGTAACAGTTCAGCAGACAAGGGTTGTGGACAATATTATAAAACAGATGGGGACTTCCCTGGTGGTCCAGTGGTTAAGAACCTACCTTCCAAAGCAAAGGATGCAAGTTCCATCTCTGGTCAGGGGTGGAGTTAAGATCCTACATGCCATGGGCCAACTAAGCCTGCACACTCTAACTAGAGAGAAATTTAGATACTGGAGTGAATAGGCCACATGCCTCAATGAAAATGTCCCTTATGCTGCAACAAAGATCCTGTGTGCCACAACTAAGACCTGATACAACCAAATAAATACATATTTTTAAAAACTGATGCATTGTAGCTGACTCAGACAAGCAGAATGGGCAGTGCTGAGCCCTTAAGACCAACTGACTTAAGGACAACAGGCAAAACGTAGCATAAAAAGGACTTTTTAAAAGTCTCTATAATAAATAAGACCATTGTACAAATGTGATACCTATTAAAGGAAGTGGAGGTGAGTAGGACACACCTCATACCACAATACAGATCTGACCCAAAGGGGTACTCCCCAGAAAAGATTGTGGATCCGAGGACTTCTTCTCTTAGGGAGAAATGAACAGGCCTGAAGATGTCACCAAGCTCACTGGCTGGAGATGTCCAGGTAAACTGCTGTTGTTGTTCAGTTGCTAAGTTGTTTCTGACTCTTTGTGACCTCAAGGACTGCAGCATGCCAGGCTATGCTGTCCTTCACTATCTCCTGGAGTTTGCTCAAATAGACTCCTCTGTCCATGGAATTCTCCAGGTGAGAATACTAGAGTGGATTACCATTCCCTTCTCCAGGGGATCTTCCTGACCCAGAAATCAAACCCAGGCCTCCTGCATTGAAGGCAGATTCTTTATCATCTGAGCCACTAGGGAAACCCTTAGGGAAAAGGTACCCCACACCCCCAGTGCCGTAGGGATCACAGTGTTGCTGCAATCCCAGGGCAATCCAAGTCCTCCTTTCGGGAAGATCAGAATTGTACACCTCTGGGGTCAACACACATCAGGAACTTGAATACAAAGGAAAGATGCTTTCACATTCTGAGGGGAAGATGTTTCCAAGCCAGAATTCTATTATTTGTCAAACTATTAATTAAGAATGAGGGTAAAAATCAGGAAATTCTCAAGTTCTTGATTTCTTAAAAATATAATGAATTGCCACATACCTTAGGAAAGAAATCTGGGAAGAAAATTCCCCAAACAAAGGAGCAAGAAAGGGAAAATTTTATAATCCAGAAAGCAAGATATTCCACATAAAACTATTCAGAAAAAAATTTCCATTTAAAATAAGGCTAAAGAGAAATCTACCCAGTCAAAGGATTTGGCATAGTCAACAAAGCAGAAATAGATGTTTTTCTGGAACTCTCCTGGTTTTTTGATGATCCAGCAGATGTTGCCAATTTGATCTCTGGTTCCTCTGCCTTTTGGAAAACCAGCTTGAATATCTGGAAGTTCACGGTTCACGTATTGCTGATGCCTGGCTTGGAGAATTTTAAGCATTACTTTACTAGCATGTGAGATGACTGCAATTGTGTGGTAATTTGAGTATTCTTTGGCATTGCCTTTCTTTGGAATTGGAATGAAAACTGACCTTTTCCAGTCCTGTGGCAACTGCTGAGTTTTCCAAACTTGCTGGCATATTGAGTGCAATGCTTTCACAGCATCATCTTTCAGGATTTCAAATAGCTCAACTGGAATGCCATCACCTCCACCAGCTTTGTTCATAGCGATGCTTTCTAAGGTCCACTTGACTTCACATTCCAGGATGTCTGGCTCTAGGTGAGTGATCACACCATCATGATTATCTGGGTCGTGAAGATCTTTTTTGTACAGTTCTTCCATGTATTCTTGCCACCTCCTCTTATTATCTTCTGCTTCTGTTAGGTCCATACAATTTCTGTCCTTTATCAAGCCCATCTTTTGCATGAAATGTTCCCTTGATATCTCTGATTTTCTTGAAGAGATCTCTAGTTTTTCCCATTCTGTTGTTTTCCTCTATTTCTTTGCATTTCTCTCTGAAGAAGGCTTTCTTATCTCTTCTTGATATGTTTGGAACTCTGCATTCAGATGCTTATATCTTTCCTTTTCTCCTTTGCTTTTCACTTCTCTTCTTTTCAGACAGCCATTTTGCTTTTTTGTATTTCTTTTCCATGGGGATGGTCTTGATCCCTGTCTCCTGCACAATGTAACAAACCTCATTCCATAGTTCATCAGGCACTCTCTCTATCAGATCTAGTCTGTTAAATCTATTTCTCACTTCCACTGTTTAATCATAAGGGATTTGATTTAGGTCATACCTGTGTGGTCTAGCGGTTTTCCCTACTTTCTTCAATTTAAGTCTGAATTTGGCAATAAGGAGTTCATGATCTGAGCCACAGTCAGCTCCCAGTCTTGTTTTTGCTGACTATATAGATCTTCTCCATCTTTGGCTGCAAAGAATATAATCTATCTGATTTAGGTGTTGACCATCTGGTGATGTCCATGTGTAGAGTCTTCTCTTGTGTTGTTGGAAGAGGGTGTTTTCTATGACCAGTGCATTTTCTTGGCAAAAATCTATTAGTCTTTGCCCTGCTTCTTTCTGCATCCCAAGGCCAAATTTGCCTGTTATTCCAGGTGTTTCTTGACTTCCTACTTTTGTATTCCAGTCCCCTATAATGAAAAGGACATCTTTTTGTGGTGTTAGTTCCAAAAGATCTTGTAGGTCTTCATAGAAGCATTCAACTTCAGCTTCATCAGCATTACTGTTTAGGGCATAGACTTGGATTACTGTGATATTGAATGGTTTCCCTTGGAAACAAACAGATCATTCTGTCATTTTTGAGATTGTATCCACATACTGCATTTCAGACTCTTTTGTTGAACATGATGGCTACTCCATTTCTTCTGAGGGAATCCTGCCCACAGTAGTAGATATAATGATCATCTGAGTTAAATTCACCCATTCCAGTCCATTTTAGCTCACTGATTCCTAAAATGTCTGTGTTCACTGTTGCCATTTTCTGTTTGACCACTTCCAATTTGCTTTGATTCATGGACGTGACATTCCAGGTTCCTATGCAATATTGCTCTTTACAGCATCGGACCTTGCTTCTATCACCAGTCACATCCACAACTGCGTATAGTTTTTGCTTTGACTCCATCCCTTCATTCTTCCTGGAGTTATTTCTCCGCTGATCTCCAGTAGCATGTTGGGCACCTACTGACCTGGGGAATTCCTCTTTCAGTTTCCTATCATTTTGCCCTTTCATACCGTTCATGAGGTTCTCAAGGCAAGAATACTGAAGTGGTTTGCCTTTCTCTTCTCCAGTGGATCACATTCTTTCAGACCTCTCCACCATGACCCACCTGTCTTTCCAAATAGGAAAAGGAGTATGTCAAGGCTGTATATTGTCACCCTGCTAATTTAACTTATATGTAGAGTACCTTATGAGAAACGCTTGGCTGGAAGAAGCACAAGCTGGAAACAAGATTGCTGTGAGAAATATCAATAACTTCAGATATGCAGATGATACCACCCTTATGGCAGAAAGCGAAGAGGAACTAAAAGCCTCTTGATGAAAGTGAAAGAGGAGAGTGAAAAAGTTGGCTTAAAGCTCAACATTCAGAAAACAAAGATTGTGGCATTGGTCCATCACTTCATGGGAAATAGATGGGGAAACAGTGGAAACACTGCCAGACTTTATTTTTGGGGGGCTCCAAAATCACTGCAGATGGTGACTGCAGCCATGGAATTAAAGATGTTTACTCCTTGAAAGAAAAGTTATGACCAACCTAGATAGCATATTGAAAAGCAGAGACATTACTTTGCCAACAAAGGTTCATCTAGTCAAGGCTATCGTTTTTCCAGTAGTCATGTATGGATGTGAGAGTTGGACTGTGAAGAAAGCTGAGTGCTGAAGAATTGATGCTTTTGAATGTGGTGTTGGAGAAGACTCTTGAGAGTCCCTTGGACTGCAAGATCAAATCAGTCCATTCTGAAGATCAGCCCTGGGTGTTCTTTGGAAGGAATGATGCTAAAGCTGAAACTCCAGTACTTTGGCCACCTCATGCGAAGACTTGACACATTGGAAAAGACTCTGATGCTGAGAGGGATTGGGGGCAGGAGGAGAAGGGGACTACAGAGGATGAGATGGCTGGATGGCATCACTGACTCGATGGACGTTTGTCTGAGCAAACTCTGGGTGTTGGTGATGGACAGGGAACCCTGGCGTGCTGCAATTTATGGGATCACAAAGAGACAGACACGACTGAGCGACTGAACTGAACTGAACTGAAAGAAAAATCAGTGAAAACTGGAATAAGAAATTGTATACACTCCCCATCCCTAAAAAATGATAAAAAAGCAAAAGGTCTTAAGTATTTGTCCTTATTTGTAACAGTTTCACATTTCCATTATCCATTTGTTGAGAGAATAATTAAGGATGAATCCAGGTGGTACTAGTGATAAAGAGCCCTCCTTCCAATGCAGGAGACTGTAAGAAACATCGTTCTATCCCTGGGTCAGGAAGATCCCCTGGAGGAGGGCATGCCAACCCAATTCAGTATTCATGCCTGGAGAATCCCATGGACAGAGGAGCCTGGCAGGCTATGGTCCATAGGGTCACAGAGTCAGACACAATTGAATCAACTTAGCACAAACACACACACAGAAAACAAAACCAAAATAATCAAGGCAATTTTAAGATGAGAAAATAATAGTATCATACCAAAAAGGAAATGATTCATTATAATATACAACAGTACACAACAAGGCTTACATTTAAACACTATTTATGCAGTCATAATTTATATATGCTACATAATGACAAGAGGTAATTGTTACACGATCACTTTCATTACATAAGGGTGGCAAAAATGTAATGAGTGATGGAGAAAGAGGGTTAAAATTGTATCTTTCATAACAATAACTCAGTAGATAAGATCCCAATGCAAAAAAAAGAAAGAAGTGTGGTTTAGGTATATTACTTACAAATACTTAAAGAATAGTTATAATAATTGGAAACAATTTGGGAGGAATGAGAGCTGACAGTAGAATGTTTTAAGACTTTCAGTGCTACTTGATTTTTTCAAATAAGGTGCATGTATTAAATTCCATAGGTAAAGAATTTAGCCAAAATGACACAAAGTTATGAGTACCAGACCAAAAACTATGCGTTGAAATGGGAAGGAAGAGAGATGAATTTTGCTCTCAAACAACTTCAGTGTGGCTTGATAATAATGCCTCCTTAACACTTGTATATCACTCACCAGAGCTCTTGCCTGCATGGCATGAAATGCACTCATTTTCCTCACAAACCTCTCCTCTGTGCAGTTCACTGATTGCTCTTCACTCTGTACAATGTCCTTCAACTCTTCTCTACCTGGCAAACTCCTACTGACTTCTCAAGATGCTGCTAACAAGTCATTCTTTCTGTGAAGTCTTCCCTTGTGCTCCTTGTCTCACAGCAGAATTAATTATTCCCTCATATAAGCCTCCCATAGCATATATCCCATAGCTTTATCATGGCATATTCACCCAACCCCTGGCACCATTTGTTAGCTGTTTGTCTCTCCTGATGAACTGTGAGCTACTTCTTTTGGAGTAGAGACATGTTTTATTCATGGTGTGTCTTTGCTTTCCTTTACTGCATCGCATACAAAGCCAAGCCTCTATTCGTATCTGCTAAATTAATTACGGAGCTTCGCTGCACATCAGAGAAGGTAGGGCAGCTATCATTAGCTTCCTTTGGCAGGTGAGGAAATTGAGTCTCAGGTTGACTGAGCACCTTGCCCAAGGTCACAGAGTGTGGTACTTTGGGTCTTTGACAGTGTTCATCTCTCATGTCACATAATATCAGAGAGGATTTTTTAATTATTTTTATTACAGAGATAATCATGATCTTCCCTTCAAGTCTCTTGGTGCACCTATGAGACACAGAATCAAGGTTCAGTTAAGCAAAGGGACTGGCCAAGCGTGGCCTTGGGTCTGTTCCTGGTGGTGGAGTGGCACAGTGGTCCACTGTAGAACTGGCCCCGAGGAGCCTTCAGGCCCTTCAAAGTAAGTAACTTACTTCCTCCCACCGGGTCCCAGCGGGCTACCAACCCAGAACAAGCTCTGCCTGCTCTTGGAGGCCCCAGGCTCAAGGCTGACAAGTGAATGCTAATGTGATTCTCTGATACTGAGTTTTCTTGGGAAGAGAAAACTACAAGGGCACAGCGTGTGGAAATGCTAAGGAAAAAAATCTCAAGTGTTACTATAGAGCACTTTATACACCATTACATGGAAACAATAACTCCACTCACAGACTATGTGGGTTTTTCACACTCTCTCTTTAAGTGCATAAAGCTTATTTATAAAATGTAGAGCCTTAAACAGAGCTAATACTTTTTGGAAACTAAAGTTTCTAAGAGCAGGTGTGATTGTAGATGCTCAAGCACTGGCACTCAGTAAATGTTAATAGAATGATTAGAGGCTTTATAAGAAAGGCAATAAAAGATTTTTCCTAATACTCAAGTCTTAAACTAGGTAAAATGTCCATGCCAAATATTTCATACCAATTAATTCCAAATGTTTTTGATTTGATTTTTATCAATAGTACTGTCTCTTAAATAGCACTCGGGTTATGTATTCTCAGAACAATACTGTCCAAAGACAACTTGCTTTTAAGGCATTTCTTCATTGTCTGTCATCCCAACTAGCATAAAAAATTCTTGAGATTCTGTTGATGCTGTTTTCGCCCTTTTCATTAGCAGTAAAAGTGCTCAGCACCGTTTGCTTCATACATTAAGCACCTAGAGAGCTCCCAGGATGGTTAATTGATGAATAGAGTACTGATGAAGTGAGCAACATGCAAAAAGTGACTTGCTACATTATTTGCAAAATAAATCCATTTTAAGAGATCTGTCTTTAGGCTATTCTGCAGGGGTATGTGTGCGCGTACGTGTGCATACGCATGCACATTCATTATACGACAATTAGTCTTTAAAAAATAATTTATTATTTAATTTTGAATAACAATTGCATCTTTTTTGTGATGTGTGCATACATCTGAAGCAAATGGAGAGGTCAAAACTATAGAGATAGTGATGTGTGGGTCTTCAGCATATACAAAAATACTAGCATATAATGGATGTAATATAAAAATCCATAATGTTAAGTAGCTAAACTTTACAGATTTCTATATGGTGAAACAACAAAGCTGACCTTCCAAATATCTTCTCCTATTCTTCCCAGTGTTCACTTCCCTCTGTTGATTTAAAAGCATCAGGCATGTTTTTCATTCATCCTTCCAGTTTCATCTCTAAGCATTCATAGGTTTAACTTTTTATAGCATACCATATCTTTCTTTATTTTTTCAATATAAACATTTTATACCTAAGTGATTATTCCATTTATATCTACTTACCCATCTTTTCTACCAAACATATGTAACCACGTATCTTCTCATATTATTCAACAATCTGCAAAAATATTATTTTAAGCATTTTGGCATATGGTACACTAAATAGTGGACATTTTCTTGCTATTATAAAAATGTTGAGAAGATATTGGCATCAACAGGTATCTTTTAGGCCTTGATTTGAAGAAAATTTAGGGTTCTATATAGAGAGAGATGAATTGTTCTTCAGACACAATGCAACAATTTATATTTTTATTGATAATTATGTGAGTGGCCATATTATTTATCTTTGCTACCATGGTATATAACTTTTTTTAAATCTTTGATCAATTGACCAATAAAAAATATTCCTTATGATATAGTACTTCATTTTAATTTATTTTATGAGTGCCCCTGAACATTTTGGGTTAATTAGGCATTGGATTTTTTTTTTCCAAATGAAAATTGCTCATGTAAATAACCCAGTTTTACTCTACATACTTTGTAATCCTTCTGACCAGCTCCCTTCTACCACATATACACCCCTGCCCAGGGGACCACTGCTCAGCTTCCAGTCACTCTAGATTGGTTTTCATTTTATTTGAATTATAAAAGTGGAATCATATGGTACATGTTCTTTTTTATTATGACATCCATTACTCAAATTATCCTGAGATTCTTCTATGTTATAGTATACATCAATAAGTCATTCCTGTTTATTACTGGACAGTTTCCCATCATATGGATACTAAGGAACATTATTCTCCCATTAACCTGTTAGTAGACATTTTAGGTTGTTTTCAGTTTGGGGTTATTATGAATAAATTTACTATGAACACTCACATGCAAGTCTCACTTGCTATGCTTAATTTTCTTTTTTAAATTTTAATCTTTCTGATATGTGTGTAGTGGTATACAATTGAAGGTTCAGATTTACATTTTCTAATGACTGGTGTCTCTGGGCATCCTTTTATATGGTTGGCTGCCTTTTATACATTTTTTTAGTGAAACATAACATTCATAACTTTTGTCCATTTTAAGGAATTGTTTACAGAGTTTTGATTGTCATGCTCTTTGAATATAAGTCCTTGAAAAGACATAATCATAATTAGTAACTATTTTCTCCCAGTCTTTTCCTGTCCTCTCTTTCTAAATGTCTTTTGAAGAGCAGAACTTCATGGTTTTTATTAAGTCTAATTTATTAATGTGCTCTTTTATGGATCATGCTTTTGATCTTGTAGCTAAGCAATGTTTACCTAACTCAAGGTCACAATAGTATTCCCCTAGAAGATTTATAACTCAAGATTTTTCATTTAGGCACATGATATATTGTATTAATTTTTGTACATTATAAAAGTACATATTTAAATTCATTTTGCTGCAAAGAATATAAAACAATTCTAGCACTATTTGGTGAAAGGTTATCCTTTCTCCACTGAATTACTTTTTTATTTCTACCAAAGATCAGTAGCCAATATATCTATCTCTATACTCACTAATCTGCTCCACTGACAAGATAATACTGACAATAACACATTATCTTGATTGCTATAATTTTATAATAATAAGTGAAATTGTGAAGAATTGATGCTTTTGAGCTCTGGTGTTGGAGAAGACTCTTGAGATTCCCTTGCACAGCAAGGAGATCCAACCAGTCCATTCTAAAGGAAATCAGTCCTGGGTGTTCATTGGCAGGACTGATGCTAAAGCTGAAACTCCAATTCTTTGGCTACTTCATGGGAAGAGTTGACTCATTGGAAAAGACTCTGATGCTGGGAGGGATTGGGGGGCAGGAGGAAAAGGGGACGACAGAAGATAAGATGGCTGGATGGCATCACGGACTCGATGGACATGAGTTTGAGTGAACTCCGGAAGTTGGTGATGGACAGGGAAGCCTGGCGTGCTGCAATTCACGGGATTGCAAAGAGTTGGACATGACTGAGCAACTGGACTGAACTGAACTGAACTGAAACCCCCAACTGTAATCTTTCTTGTTTTTTTTTTAATCTTTCTATGACTTTTGCATTTCCATATATATATTTCAGCATTAGTTTGTTAACTCATGAAAAAAAGAATGGTTCTGGGGTTTGGATTATGGCTGCATTGAACCTATAAATTTATTGGGGGAGAATTGATATTTTAACAACATTGAGTCTACTAACCCATGAGCAAGGCATATATTTCCATTTATTTAAATATTACTTAATGTATCTTAATAATAGTCTTCCATCAGTATGTATTCTATAAATATTAATTAAGTTCAACTTGGTTGATCATACTTTTTGAATCTTTGATATAATAACTGGTTTCATGTTTAATTATTCCCTTAATTATCGAGAAAAGAAGTGTTGAAATCTCTAACTTTGTGGATTTAATCATTTTTCCTTTAATTTCATAACTGTTAGTTTTATGTCAATGTTGGTACTACTATTAGTTAGATAAACATTTAGGAGTGTTACAGCCCCTTTTTGGACTAATCCCATTATGATTATTAAATGATTTTGTTTAACCTAGCATTATTCTTTGCTCTGAAATTCCCCTCCAGAGTGAAGAATTTAATTTTTCTTCCTTTTGCTTCGACCTTGTTTGAGTCTATATTTAATCAATGTTTTCCTGGGCAGCATGTAGTTGGTCTGTCCTTTTATAGCCAAATTGAGATAAACTGTGTAAAAGTCAGATAACTGTGCTATTTAGACTGTTTACATGGAAGGTAACTATTGATCTAATTTGTTGTTCAGTCACTCAGTCATATCCAGCTCTTTGCAACCCCATGGACTGCAGCACACCAGGCTTCCCTGTCCATCACCATCTCCTGGAGATTGCTCAAACTCATGTCCATTGAGTTGGTGATGCCATCCAAGCATCTCATCCTCTGTTGTCCCCTTCTCTTCCTGCTTTCAATCTTTCCCAGCATCAGGGTCTTTTCTAATGAGTCAGTTCTTTGCATCAGATAAGCAAACTTTTGGAGTTTCAGCTTCAGCGTCAGTCCTTTCAATGAATATTCAGAATTGATTTCCTTTAAGATTGACTGCTTTGATCTCCTTGCAGTCCAAGGGACTCTCAAAAGTCTTCTCCAACACTATACCTCAAAAGCGTCAATCTGTCAGCCCTCAGCCTTCTCTTGATCCAACTTTCACATCCATACATGATTACTGGAAAAACTATAGCTTTGACTATACGGATCTTTGTTGGCAAAATAATGTCGCTACTTTTGAATATGCTGTCTAGGTTTGTCATAGCTTTTCTTCCAAAGAGAAATAGATTTGATTATATTTCAATATATTATTTTGTTGTTTTGCTTTCTGTTTATCTCATTGTTTCTTTGCTCACTTTCTCCTATTGTTTACTTTACTTTTTTATTAATTTAATAACTTGTATAAATCAGTTTTACCTGTGTCAATGTATTAACTATAATCCTTTGTAATTTTAGTGGTTTATTTAGTTTTACATCATTTACTTATTATTTTCTACCTTCAAAAGATATACTACTTCTCAGATAGTATAAGTAGTTTACTATAATATTCTATTAAATACAATACTTGAATTCTCTCCAATGTTTGTGTCATTGCTGCTATAAAATTTACTTTTATATATAGTGTAAAAACTATATATTGTGCTCAGTCCTTCAGTCATGTCCAACTCTTTGAGACCCCATTGACTGTAGCCTGCCAAGCTCCTCTGTCCATGGAATTTTCCAGGCAAGAATACTGGAGTGGGTTGACTTTTCCTTCTCCAAAACTTTATGTTACAAGACTGTTACTTAAACAGCTATTTTTAAAACTGATTTGAATAAAAATTGCACTCCTATATTTATCTATGTAGCTATTATTTTCTTCCTTCTCTATTTTTTATGCGCATCTGAGTGTCCTTCTGGTATCCTGAAGAGCTGTAAAGTATCTCTTGAAGTGCTCTGCTGGTGACATATTTTATTCAGCCATTGCTTGTCTAAAACTGCCTTTAATTTATTTTTATTTTTAATGGTAATTATCTGGGTATAGAATTCTGCGTTGACAATTTTCTTTTTCTTGCAGAATTTAAAAGATTGCCCTACACTCTTCAAATTTGTGTTGTTTGGGGCAAGACACATTGTATCTCCTTCATCAATGTTCCTCTGTAAGTTTCCTGTTTACTTTCCTCTGATGGTTTGGGAATTTTTTATTGCTAACTTTGAACTATCTGATTATGTCAAGCATGCTGCAGGGGTTTTTGTTTTGTGTTTTTTTTTTGTTTTGCAGTTTTATTCATACTGTGTGTCTGTGTACATTCATGTAGCATAC
Source organism: Ovis aries (assembly GCF_016772045.2). Classification (NCBI taxonomy): domain Eukaryota; kingdom Metazoa; phylum Chordata; class Mammalia; order Artiodactyla; family Bovidae; genus Ovis; species Ovis aries. The sequence continues at coordinate 108,399,129 of NC_056059.1, forward strand.
ACTTGGATCCATTGAACTCATTGGATCTTTAAGTTTATAGTTGTCATCAAATTTAGAAAATTTCCATCATTATATATTCAAAATTATTTATTGTCTTTCTTTTTCTCTTGAGATTTCAATAGCATCATTTTAGGTTGTTATCATTTTTTTCATGAGTCACTAATTCTTACTTGAATTTTTTTGGAGTTACTTTCATTTTTAATTCTGCATTTCATTTTAGTTTCTACTGTTTTTTTTTTCTTGAAGCCCAATAATATTTTATTGGGCAATGTTTATTCTACCAATAGTGTTGTCTAATATATCACCTATCTCAAATTTTTACCTCTAGAAGTTCAGTTTCAGTCTTTCATATGTCTTCTTGATCTATACTTATATTTATAAACACACAGACTATAATAATTATTTTCATGTCTTTGTCTGCTAATCATTGGTTTCCATCTATGACACAACTGAATCTGTTTTTGATTGATTTTGCTTCTCATTACATTTTGTATATTCTTACTTATTTTTATTTCTAGTAATCTTTTATTTCTGGTAATCTTATAGATACCAAGCATAAGTTTCACCTTGTGTGGTTCTATTTTGGGGAGGAAAAAAACGCATGAGCATCCATGTTCCATGCAGTAGTTTCATGCAGACAGATCATTTCCTGTTATTTAAAAAGTTGTTAGATATGGTCAGGACAGTATCAGTCTAGGGTTAATTATTACTAACTACTAGGAAAGCCCCTTTTGTGTGAAATCCTTCTTGGAGATAAAACCCAATACCCCAAGAATCATGAGACTTTTCTGGTTTGGTCTATGGGACTAGGCACTACTTCTGGCCTTCACTTCCTATCTGATGTTCTTCTTTCCCCCAGGCTCACATAGTTCCTTAATCTACATGTGCTGGCCTGCTGAATGCTCAAAGATAACTAACTACATTCAGATGTTCAGAGGTGTCTCTCTCAATCTGCCAGAATTTGAACTCTTACCATCTGTTTCCAAAGCTCAACTATTGTCTCCTCAATTTACAGATATTGTAAGAATCCTCAGGTCCTTGCATGACTGCACTCCATACTGGAAACCTTCAGGGCAATGAGACTGGGAAAGAGTAAGACTCACTTCCTTTGTTTCCCAGCTCCCATGATCACTGTTCCTTGTTGCCTGATATCCAGGATCTTGTAAACTTGGTGTGTGTGTGTGTGTGTGTGTGTGTGTGTGTGTGTGTGTGTGTGTGTGCATGAGTGCACTCAGTCATGTCCAACTCTTTGTGACCCCATGGACTGTAACCCACCAGCCACATCTGTCCATTGAATTTTCCAAACAAAGATACTGGAGCAAATTGCCATTTCTGACTCCAGGGGATCTTCCAGATCAGGGATCAAATCCACATCTCTTGTGCCTCCTGCAATGACTGGTAGATTTTTGTGCCACCTGGGAAGTCCCTTGCAAACCATACTGAATGAAATTGAGGAAATACATAAACACACTTGTTCAGTCGCTAAGTCATGTCCAACTCTTTGTGATCCCATAAACTGCATCATGCCAGGCTTCTCTGTCCTTTACTATCTCTTGGAGTCTGCTCAAATTCATGTTCATTGAGTTGGTGATTCTATCCAAACATCTCATTTTCTGCCGACCTCTTCTCCTCCTGCCCTCAATCTTTCCCAGCATCAGGATCTTTTACAATTAGTTGGCTCTTTACATCAGGTGGCCAAAGTATTGGAGTTTCAACATCAGTCCTTTAAATGAACATTCAGGGTTAATTTCCTTTAGGATTGACTGACTTGATCTCCTTTAAGCCCAACACACACTAGTACTTAAAATTCATTATGAATGTTGGTAGGTCACTATGTTAGAAAGTTATAAAAAAAGAACTGTTCCATGTTCCCCAAGTTATTTATGACAGGCACTCACTATATTGTAATTTGGAGGTAGAAGTATACCTAGACATCATTCAATTCAATGACCTTCTATCAAAATTGACCTCAGTGAATCCCAGAAGGTGATTTGCTTTGCCTTAAGTCACATCATTTATAGAACTGCTAAAAACAAACTCTATGATTTCTTATTTGACTCTAGGGCCTCACAGTGTTTTTTGCAAAGAATAAATATTCTGTAACACTTTGACCAACATTTGGTACCTTCTAAACTGAAACTAAAAGACACTTACTCCTTAGAAGAAAAGTTATGACCAACCTAGATAGCATATTGAAAAGCAGAGACATTACTTTGCCAACAAAGGTCCATCTAGTCAAGGCTATGGTTTTTCCAGTGGTCATGTATGGATGTGAGAGTTGGACTGTCAAGAAAGCTGAGCACCAAAGAATTGATGCTTTTGAGCTGTGGTATTGGAAAAGACTCCTGAAAATCCCTTGGACTGTAAGGAGATCCAAGCAGTCCATTCTAAAAGAGATCAGCCCTGGGTGTTCTTTGGAAGGAATAATGCTAAAGCTGAACTCCAGTACTTTGGCCACCTCATGCGAAGAGTTAGCTCATTGGAAAAGACTCTGATGCTGGGAGGGCTTAGGGGCAGGAGGAGAAGGGGATGACAGAGGATGAGATGGCTGGATGGCATCACCAATTTGATGGATGTAAGTTTGAGTGAACTCTGGGGGTTGGTGATGGACAGGGAGGCCTGACATGCTGTGATTCATGGGGTCTCAAAGAGCCGGACACGACTGACCAACTGAACTGAACTGAAACTGAATTCAACAGAAGGAAATGAAAAAGTGTACTTGTCAAGATGTAGATTATGACTTTTCCCTCCTTCTTAGAGATTTTCTCTCAAGTTTTCCTTTTATTTCTATCTTCTTTCTCTTTGTTTAAGTGCAGACATTCAACAAGCAGAGGTTAATTCAACAGAAAAAATATAGGACAGGTACCAAATGTTATTTTATTATATTTTCCAATTTCCATGATTATTTCTGTTTCAACCTATTCCTTGGCAAGTCTGAATTGAAAACAAAATGATAGGTATTCTTTCTGAATAAGGATCAACATCTACCCAGGAGAATAATTGAGACTACGTTTTTAATGTATTGTTTCCACAGTTTTATGACTACAGTAATGTCTTCAGATTGGAAATGAAGTGAGATTTCAGCACTTTCACTGCAGTAAATAGATAGTATAATCTGATGACTTTTATGCCTTAACACTGATTAGGAAATTCGTGATCTTAAAAGTAATAGAAGAGAACTGAAGAAACCATCTTAATGATGTTGAGTTTTAGAGAAGATAAAAACTGGTAAAGCAATAACTGAAGAAGTAAATGATCAGTGAAATAACAGTAGTAAGAGTAACTGTAGTAGCATGCTTATATCAATGGATGTTTCACAAAAGAACTATAAATCCAATATTCAATTTAATTCTCATGTCAACTCTAAAAATAAGTACCATTCTCACCTACATTTTATGGACAAGGAACCTGGTGGGGTTGATAGAAATATGTGAACCTGTTAAATTACCACACATGATCTAGCCAAGTTACTTTCACTATTTTTATGAGCCTAAATTTCTTCATTAAAAATATAACAATAAAATGTGATTTACAAATTTGTTTTATGAACAATGGTGATTTATGCATGAAACTTCTAAGCAACATATTTTATACATAATGTATCACAAAAACATGGTTATAGGTGATTTTCTGATTGTCATTGACCTAATAGACACTATAAATAAAATTTTTGTGATTTAAAAAAGCATGCAATTTTTGCATAATCATATCATCTCTTATACAAAATATGGGACGGCCAAGAAATCTGTTTGGGTTTTTCCATAATATTTTCATGAAAAAACTCCAACAAACCTTTTGGCTTACCCTTTAATACCATTATAGTTGATTTCACCTTCCATTACACTTGTGTGGTATCTTTCAGTTACCAAGAAAAATTAACAGAAGGTAGAAGGTAAATCAACGGAAGGTAAAAAATAAAGCTAAAAGATAGGCAGGGTCTAGCAAGGAATAAACGTCATTCTATAAATTCCAGAAAGCAAATATCTTAGTATATTTTGCTATGTAGAAGACAGCTGCTCACTTTCCTTAAGAGCATGAGCTAATAAAACAAAAATCAGCATTTATTGAGTGACCCTTAAAGGCACTATTTTAAGCTTTTGCTTGTTTGAATCATGTATTATTCACAATACATTTATGCTGTTAAATATTACTATTACTGTTTTGCAGATGGGATTATGGAGACTTGCTGGACTGAATAGATGATTTGTGACTCAAATACAAATTTGTAGGACTGCAACAAGCATTGAAGATTATTATCATGTTGAATGCACACTAAACATTTTATGTTTTAAAAAATATTTTAAATCTGCATGGAATCAAAGCCTCAGAACCATCAGAGTGATGGACCATATTTCTCTAATATGTTTTGAGATCACCTTTCAAATGGAACAAATTTTAAAACTACAGTTTATATTCTTACAATTGGCAAAATTGAACTCCATGACATATTGAATTGTTCTCATATCATGAATAGAGGAATTTCCATGGTATATTTTTTGTTAACTCTTTTTCTAATTAATATTTTCCTTTCCTCTGAGTATGAAGACAGAGCAGAGAATCACAGGAGTAAAAACAGGTGAGTAGTTTGTATATTTAAGATGAATCATGGAAAATATCACAGAAGAAGTTGCAGTTGAGATGGGCTTTAATTAAGACTATTATTTTCAACATTGAGTGCAGAAAATACCTTATTTATTGCTATGTTCTAAGGGCTGGAATAATGCAGGCTTGAGTGACTGGTTATTTGCACAAAAGATGAAATGAAAGGAGACACTACATATATTGCATTATGTATGCAAAAGACCCTCAGTTAAGTTCAGTTAAGTCGCTTAGTCATGTCTGACATATTGTGACCCCATGGACCGTAGCATGACAGGACTTCCTGTCCATCAGCAACTCCCAAAGTTTACCAAAACCCATGTCCACTGAGTCTGTGATCCATCCAACCATCTCATCCTCTGTAGCCCCCTTCTCCTCATGCTTTCAACCTTTCCCAGCATCAGGATCTTTTCAAATGAGTCAGCTCTTCAGATCAAGTGGCCAAAGTATTGGAGTTTCAGCTTCAACATCAGTCCCTCCAGTGAACACCCAGGACTGATCTCCTTTGGATCTCCTTGTAGTCCAAGGGACTCTCAAGAATCTGTTCCAACACCACAGTTCGAAATCATCAATTCTTCAGCACTTAGCTTTCTTTATAGTCTAAGTCTCACATCTATACATGACTATTGGAAAAACCATAGCCTTGATTAAATGGACTTTGTTGGCAAAGTAATGTCTCTGCTTTTTAATATGCTGTTCAGGTTGGTCATAACTTTCCTTCCAAGAAGAAAGTGTCTTTTAATTTTGTGGCTGCCGTCAACATCTTCAGTGATTTTGGAGCCCAGAAAAATAAAATCAGCCACTGTTTCCACTGTTTCCCCATTTATGTGCCATGAAGTGATGAGACCAGATGCCATGATCTTAGTTTTCTGAATGTTGAGCTTTAAGCCAATTTTTTCACTCTCCACTTTCACTTGAATCAATAGGCTATTTAGTTCTTCTTCACTTTCTGCCATAAGGGTGGTGTCATCTGCATATCTGAGGTTATTGATATTTCTCCTGGCAATCTTGATTCCAGCTTGTGCTTCATCCAGCCCAGCATTTCTCATGATGTACTCTGCATATAAGTTAAATAAGCAGGGTGACAATATACAGTCTTGACGTACTCCTTTTCTTATTTGGAACCAGTCTGTTGTTCCATGTCCAGTTCTAACTGTTGCTTCCTGACCGGCATACAGATTTCTCAAGAGACAAGACAGATGGTCTGTTATTCCTATCTCTTAAAATTTTCCACAGTTTATTTGATCCACACAGTCAAAGGCTTTGGCATAGTCAATAAAGCAGAAATAGATGTTTTTTCTGGAACTCTCTTGCTTTATCAATGATCCAGAAGATGGTGGCAATTTGATCTCTGGTTCCTCTGCCTTTTCTAAAACCATCTTGAACATATGGAAGTTCATGGTTCACATATTGCTGAAGCCTAGCTTGGAGTATTTTGAGCATTGCTTTACTAGCATGTGAGATGAGCGCAATTGTGTGGTAGTTTGAGCATTCTTTGGTATTGCCTTTCTTTGGGATTAGGATGAAAACTGCCATTTTCCAGTCCTGTGGCCACTGCTGAGTCTTCCAAATTTGCTGGCATGTTGAGTGCAGCACTTTCACAACATCATCTTTCAGGATTTGAAATAGCTCAACTGGAATTCCATCACCTCCACTAGCTTTGTTCATAGTGATGCTTCCCAAGGCCCACTTGACTTCATATTCCAGGATGTCTGGCTCTAGGTGAGTGATCACATCATCATGATTATCTGAGTCATGAAGATCTTTTTTGTACAGTTCTGTGTATTCTTACCACCTCTTCTTAATATCTTCTACTTCTGTTAGGTCCATACCATTTCTGTCCTTTATTGAGCCTACTAAAGACTATAACAGATTCTTGAATGATTTTAGTAAAATTTGAATCTGAATAATACATTAAGATATAGCTTTAATTTTTTTTTCATAATTCGAGTGTCACAATGAAATGTGATGAAATCAAATTTTTTTTAATCAGACCAATGATTTTCCTTCTGAAGTTATTATTCCTACCTGGAGTCAGCACTCATGGAGTGCCTTTGCTATCCAGTAGCTTTCAGCTTTAGCATCTGTGAACTTCAAGGTCTTTAAAGATGTGAGTCCTTTGGGAGCAGAGATCATGATTTAGTCAATACACTATACTCAATGCCTAGTGTATGTCTCAGTATTCCTGCCTGGAGAATCCCAGGAACAGAGGAGCCTGGTGGGCTGCTGTCCATGGGTTCCCACAGAGTCAGACACACCTGAAGTGACTTAGTATGCATGCATGCATTGGAAAAGGAAATGGCAACCCACTCCAGTATTCTTGCCTGGAGAATCCCAGGGACAGAGGAGCCTGGTGGGCTGCCGTCTATGGGGTCGCACAAAGTCAGACATGACTGAAGCGACTTAGCAGCAGTGTATGTCTTGGCATAAAAAAGGAACTCAGTACACATTCCATGAATAAATGAATGTATCTGAGCTTGAATCCCCAGTGCCATACGAGATTTGCTTTCCGGTCATTAATCCAGCCCTAGGAACAAAACTCAATAGAAATTCTATGGGAAAGGTGCTATGTTAGGTATTGGAATCCACCAAAAAAATATGAAGGGTATATGAAGGACATAGGTGTGAGAAAAACAGTCACAAGTAAAATGAAAAAATAGTTCAAAGTACAATAAATGAAATTCTATACAGGTGTTGACTACATTTCTTCTCCCACTTGATTTGCATTATTTTAGCATTTACTGTAACTTTTTGTATTTAGAGGAAAAAAATAATACATAATTGAGTTCCAGAATCATATTCTATATAAAATACATAGTATAATTGCCTAATGAAAGTTTAACAGTGATGACTTGAGTATCTTTAGAAATTCAACAGTTAGTGACATATGGAATGAATACTCCATAAATAAAAATGTATTTCAATACCAATAATGTGAGAAAACTTAGCAAAAGAGAACACAAATCTCCTTCTGTTAGTGCTTCCAGGAGTGATATGTACTGTTCTCTTATAAATCTCAGTCAACATATAATTAGTGCAACAGTTTAGAACTGAAGAGAGAAACCAAGGTGTATTTCTACTTTCCCATGTAAAACTGTCATAATGATATTGAGTGAAAATCAGCACCTCTATTTCAATTTATTTAGCTGTAAAAGCCAATTGATCCCTTTTCCACTTCCACAGGCTCATCATTTCCCATTCCATGTTGTATAGCAACTTAATCTAAATCATTGGTCTGATTGCCAGTTAAGAAAGTAGGGGGTTCATGCTGTTCTATAAAGCAGAGCTCTCTGCATTATCTGTAAGCAGGTGGGGAGCACTAGCCTTTAACAGGAAGAAGTGAGCCACTTCTGCGACTAGGAGGGCTCGTTAGAATGTTGGGTTGAAAGATTCTTCAGTGCATTGACTTAGAGTTGCCCACTCTGTGTCCCTCACTGCCCTTGATCTTAGTGCAGTAGACTTTTCTGGGTTGACAATTTAATCTTTTCTGGTGTCACACTTATAATTAAGCTCAGCTAATGCCCATTTATGTTTACACTTTGGAAATTTTATATTTGATTATTCTACTGATATGTTTATTTTGATTTGTCTGTTTTACTAGTTTTATGTATTATGAATATTTAAATACTACACAGACTTGCATATATACTATTATAGGATAGAATCTTAATATATATATATAACACAACATAGAAGCAAATATTCTTAACATATATGATGTCATATAATATATATTAAGATACTTAATTTTTACTATTTTAAAATGTTTTTAGTATTAAAAATATTAACAAATTGTCATCTATATTCCATTTCCCACTTCCACTTTGCACTTTGGCTTTTACTTTTATTTATAATTTTATTTAAATAAAAAACCTTCATTATTAATGTTTAGCTATGTTAGCTTTTTCCTTTATAATTTCTTCCCTTGATGCCAGTATTTTAGGAAGTCAACTTATTAAGTCAAAGTTTTTTATTTTAATGTAATGCCACTCATTGTAATAAATTTGGAAAATACATAGTGATAAGAAAAAAATTCACATCCTACACTTGTAAACCATCACTGGACATATTTTAGCAGATTTATGTCCCACATTCATACTATGTCTATTTTTCTGCATGTTTGAAATAATACCAAGGACCTGCTTTTCTCTTTCACTGTTTTCCTCTCAGCATTTTCTCATGTTGTAAATCCTGTCTGTTTACTACCGAAATCAGGGGAACTCATTAGGACTATTGCTGGAAATTTAGCTTACTTTTATTTTTCCCTTCTATAAATAATGATACAATCAACGTCTCCATATATAGTCTTTTATTTCTCAGACTATGGGTCATTTAGGGATTCCCAGGTGGCACAGTGGTAAAGAATCTGCCTGCCAATGAAGGGGACACAGGAGACACTGATTCAATTCCTGGGTTTGGAAAATCCCCTGGAGTAGGAAATGGCACCCCTCTCCAGTATTCTTGCCTGGAAAATTCTACAGACAGAGAAGACTGGCTGGCTACAGTTCATGCAGTCACAAAAAGACAGACATGACTGAGCACAGCACACATATACACACACATGGATCATTTCCATAGGAAAAATTCAGACAAATGGAATTCTGATTCAAAAAACATGAAGTATTTAAGAAATGCAAAACCAATACAGTATTGTAAAGTAAAAAAAAAAAAAAAGACATTAAAAAAAAAGAAGTGTAATGCATATTGGCAAATTTCTCTAGCAGTATTTCCTCCCTCCACAATTGTAAGTCCTCACACAGTTCCCAACAGAAGAATCTATTGCTTTTGGTGGTCGTGGTTTGTCCTTTGGACCATAAACACACACACACACACACACACAGAGTCAACTCTTATCCATGTTTTTAGTGGAAATTATAGTGATATTTGCCTCCTTTTGGTTATAGTTCAAGGTAAAGAAAAAGTAAATTGTGGTTTATGAGTTATTGATTGGAAGCAGGGTATAATTCGTCAAAGGAGTCATTGGCCTGAAATATCAGCAACTGTACAAACACATATGCCTCCATCACAGACTTTGCTCATGTTCTGTTATGGAAACACAAAGCCTTATTGATTGCATTCTCAAATTAAAGCTCCGCTTGATGGTTGCAAACATACCATTGCCTATAATACATTTATTTTTGAGACTTGTTCAACTGTAGCAGCTCAGAAAATCAATGTGTGGGACCCAGTTAGACTGACCTTTAAGAAATAAAAATAACTTTTTTTTTCCTCCCTTTTGATCCTCAGGTAATTTTAGCCTTACTCTTCTATGGTCTTATGATCCTATGGTACTTAGAAATTTTCACAAATTTTCTACAAATTAGGTAGGTTTTGGTGAAGATGACTTGATTGAGACAGAGGAGGAAACAGACATTTGTACATGTTCTGATTTTTCCAGGTTCTTCTTTTTATTAACAGTCTTATCAAAGCCACCTCATGGTGGTAATGACCCTGACACTGACCCTAGACTAAGTCGCTTCAGTTGTGTCCAACTGGAGGCATGAACACAAACTCCTCAGTATTTGCACAGGTAAAGGAGATGCAACCAGTCCATTCTAAAGGAGATCAGCCCCATTTGAGGCAAGTTCTCTGTGTATGTTTTCCAAATAAATTACTAAATAATTAAAACAAAGGATGGATGAATAGATTTTAGGGATCAGTTTTACAACATGGTTTCTGTAGTTAGCAAGATGGAATTGTGGGGTGCTTCCCAGTATTGCCCCCGACTGTGCTGTCTCCATTCTCAAAATCCAGCAGAAGCATACACATGAGTGAACGAGAGCAATTCACTGAATCAAGTCTTGAGTTGGGCTGTGTCCACAATGCTGGATCCCTAGAGAAAAGGGACCAGACTAACACAGCTGAAAAAAGTCCTCTAGCAGAAGAGTCAAGGTTTATTGAATTGAACCTTGAAAGCTGTGAAGAAGCTGAATCTGCTAAGAAGATGGAGAAATAAGATCAGGCAGAGGGAGAACTGGTTTTCCAGCAGGTTCTTAGAGAAGTTTGAAGGTCATTTGACTGGAGAAAAGGTCACATGAGTGAGTATATCAATGGAACAAGATTAAGGAAAGTCTTTTATGACATGTAAGAGCTTGGAACTTCTTTTTTTTCTGTAGCAAAACCACATGATTTATATTATTCACTTTGAATCTATTCTTGAATAGAAGTCAGTTTGAGTCAGACCACTTAACATTTCTGAAAACCTTTAATGACTTCCATTTCACTCAAAATTAAATCCAGCTAAAAAATGATTTGTGGAACACTGTAGCCTTCCCATTTGTCCCTCTCATCTTCTAGACTGCCCTCGCATTTACTCTAATTCAGCTCCGAGGTCCTTTCTCTAATACTCCCCTAGCCTGGAAGACTTGGTCCCCTAAATCCACCCCACCTGCTCACTCTCTATACCTAGTCCTTTGCTTGAAGCATCACCCAGCTTTTGCAGACCACTCTACTTAGCAATGACTGGTATCTTTAGCACAGCAGCCCTTTCCCCCTCATCAGCTTACTTTTTATCATGGAACTTACTGCTATCACAGTATTGTACATATTATTCATTTATAGTCCTCCATCAGAATCCGTGGGGTAATTTCCAGGATCTGCTGTGGAAATCTGCAGCTTCCCAAGCCCTGTAGATGGCCCTTCTAAACAATGGGTTCAACATCTGTGCATTCAACCAACCTAAGATGGTAAACATAGTATGTCCCTAGTGTATAACTCACAGATAGAAGGCAGACTTTCTGGCTCCTCTCTTTGTAATGTAAGTTCCATAAGGCAGATATTCTCATCTGTTATATTTATTCATGTAACATTGGCTTCTGCTTCAGTTCAGTTCAGTTCAGTCACTCAGTTGTGTCTGACTCTTTGTGACCCCGTGGAATGCAGCACACCAGGCTTCCTTGTCCATCACCAACTCCCAGAGCTTGCTCCTGGTTACTGGTCAGTGAATATCTCTGAATGAATAAATGTCACTCTTCCGTAAACCCTAGTGCATAAAAATAAATTTAAGGTTTTATTGGGTACTATTTTATTCATAAAAATTTAACTTTTATATAAAACATAGAATAATTATTGCTACTCCTGCCTTCTTTTGATTTCTATTCATATGCAGTATCTTTCCTCAGCCCCTCAGTTTCATTCTGTATGTATCCCTAGGTCTGAGGTGAAAGTGAAAGTGACTCATTTGTGTCTGATTCTTTGCAACCCCATGGGTTATTCAGTCCATGGAGTTCTCCAGGCCAGAACCCTGCAGTACGTAGCTGATCTCTTCTCCAGGGGATCTTCTCAACCCAGGGATCAAACCCAGGTCTCTTGCATTGCAGGCAGATTCTTTACCAGCTAAGCTACAACGAAAGCCCAAGAAAACCAGAGTGGGTAGCCTACCCCTTCGCCAGTGGATCTTCCTGACTCAGGAATTGAACTGGGGTCTCCTGCATTGCAGGTGCTTCTTTACCAACTGAGCTCTCAGGAAAGCCCATTAGGTCCGAGGTGGGTCTCTTATAAAGCAATTATCTTCCAATCAAAAAAAAGAAAAACAAACAAACAAACATATTAATAGTATGAGGGTTTATTTCCCAATCATTTTTAAAAAGGCAGCTTGAAAATTGTAAGATACTGACACCACTATATCTCCTACCATGCGGCTTAAAACAAGCAGTTGACTCACTGGATTTAATTTTCCACATCTTTGGCATAAGGGGGATAGATAGCCAAATTTGAAGGTCTTTTGCAGCTCTTATTTGCTGTGTATTTCCTTTGTTAACTGACGAGCTGATCAAGTTCATCCTATCTCAGAATTCCCTCACTGGATAGAAGGTATCATTTGATGACAATGGAGCCTTTGAGATTACTCACTGGGGTCCTTAAGTAAGTGACTACAATTTTGCTACCTAAAGTAGTAGAAAGGTGTAAAAGAGATTTTAAAAATATAAAAATTGTAAGATGTCTTTCTTTTTGTACTTCTCACTTACTATACTGTCTTATCCTGATACGGCCAAGCTACTATTTGAAGAAGAAAACTATGTGGCCAGGAGACTGGTTCATAAATCTTTCTCTTAGGCTTTACTCATTCTAAGACCTTGGTAAGAATCACACCCACTTTTGGCTTCACAGTATAGCAGATATAGTACCATAATGCCTGGGAGGTCATCTTTTTGGAGAGATGATTAGAGTTTGGGAAGCCTGAGAAGAACCAGAGAGAGACCCTAGAGAAATGAGGTCTAGAGATTATGATTTTTGCTATAACTGATGGGAAGAGAAATCCCAATGCTTCCTTTTCTTTTGAACACAGTTGGAAACAAAAGTTCCAAAGAACAAGGTGAGGAAAACAAAAACAAAAACAAGCTTTTTAAAACTTGACCTCAAATCTAGACCTTGTGCTAAAGGAAGAAATGATATTCTCAATAACAAAACATAGTTCAGAACTATTTCTCCCGGTAGAAAAGTAATAGACCCTAGCAGTTGCAAATCAGATAGTAATAAATAACATTATTATTCCATGAGCTTAAACAATACACAAATTAAGCACAAAGGTAGAAAGCAGGTCAAGTTATCTGGGATTATGGATTTAGAATTTAAGTAACAGTTAGCACCATTATATTTGCTTCCATCAGCAGGACAGTCTTTATTCATAGGTAATAACAGTAATAAAATTACCGCTTGTTGCTCAAGTGAGTACTACTTTTGTGCCCAGATAATAAATATTTTACTTAGTTTAGTTTTGTTTATGTGTGTGTGTGTGAAGTCGCTCAGTCGTGTCCAACTCTTTGCCACCCCTTGGACTGTAGACCACCAGGTTCCTCTGTCCATGGGATTCTCCAGGCAAGAATACTGGATTGGGTTGCCGTTTCCTTCTCCAGGGGATCTTCCCAACCCAGGGATCAAACCCGTGTCTCCTGCATTGCAGGCAGACGCTTTATCCTCTGAGCCACCAGGGAAACTCCATAGTTTAGTTCAAATGCAAACAAATATTTTCTATAGTCAGATAGCAAATATTTTATTATTTGTAGGCAAATAAAATCAGTCTTCATCACAAGTATCCAACTCTACAGATTGTAGACATGTTAAAAAGGGAGTGTTCCAATACAAATATATGTACAAAGAAAGCAGTGGCAAGATTTAGCCACGGCTTCCCTGGTGGCTCAGAGGTTAAAGCGTCTGCCTGGAATGCAGGAGACCCGGGTTCGATCCCTGGGTTGGGAAGATCCCCTGGAGAAGGAAATGGCGACCCACTCCAATACTCTTGCCTGGAGAATCCCATGGAGGGAGGAGCCTGGTAGGCTACAGTCCATGGGATCACAAAGAGTCAGACACGACTGAGCGACTTGACTTGACTTGACTTAACTACTACAATTTATGACCTTCAGTTTAGTTCATTTGACAGCTATAACACCTCGGAAATATAATTCTTAACCGTGGTCTATTGATTAGGAAAATAGTGTTCAACTAGGACCAGTAAGTTGCCTGGGATGTAGGAGGACTTGTGTTCTAGTATTTGTCAACTTGATCCCAATCTCTTGCTCTTCTCCATACAGTGCATTTTTTACTTATTTGTGGCCCATAAAGTTGTCCTTCTTGCTTTCTATGTACCCTTCCACCCTAGGAACATTGGCATTAGAAGACACATTGGTTCCTTCAGTTTTCGTTCAACCCCAAGCTTCAGTGGGGAACATGTGCCCTCTTTTTCTCAAATACAGGTGCTGCTCCAGTTCATGAAGATGTTTGCTGGTTCTGCCTTTTCCTCCTGTCTCTCTTGTTCTGCCTCTTGAAAACCTGCTTATAAGGGCCTTATTTAAATATCAAACTCAATTTGTCAATGCTGCCATCTTTCCTTGCATAGTTCTGAATTACAAGGGAGTAGGTTTGAAACCAAGGGTTTACACATTGACTATTACTCAACTCTGAAATTTCTTCTTGATGAGAAAAAAAAATGTATCATGTTGTAAAGTTAAATCTTGACCAAAGTGGGCAAAGGAATGATAGGAAAGGCAATATTTTTGGAGGGAATGGTGGCTCAGTGGTAAAGAATCCACCAGCCAGTGCAGAACATTCAGGAGACACGTGTTCAATCCCTCGGTCGGGAAGATCCCCTGGAGTAGGAAATGGAAAGCTACTCCAATATTCTTGCCTGGAAGATTCCACAGACAGGGGCACCAGGAAGGGCACAGCCCATGGGGTCCCAAAGAGTCAGACACGACTGAGCACTCCCACATGCACGCATGCTGAGATAGGCTATTGAAATTCACCAATTTTGCAGTTTTCACCTGAGTTGCATGGACTTGGATACGTCACTTGATGTCAGTACAATGAAATATAAACATAATTGAAAAGAATGACTTTTTCAAGTTCCCAGAGTTAACTTGTACACATTGATAGAGGTATCACTGATATCATAAATTTTGATAGAGATACGAATTAAAGTGCAACTTCTCAATCCCCCTGCTTTCGCTTCATTGTTGCTGTTCAGATGCTCAGTCATGTCAGACTCTGTGTGACTCCATGGACCGCAGCACCCCGGATTTCTCTGTCTTTCATCATCTCCCGGAATTTGCTCAAACTCATGTCCACTGAGTCAGTGATGCCATCCAGCCACCTCATCTTCTGTCATCCCCTTTTCCTCTGGCCTTCTATCTTTTCCAGCATCAGAGTCTTTTTTAATGGGTCGGATCTTCACATCAGGTAATCAAAGTATCTATCAGAGCTTCAGCTTCAGCATCAGTCCTCCCAATAAATATTCAGGATTGATTGATTTCGTTTAGGACTGACTGGTCCTATCACCTTGCCATCCAAGGGACTCTCAAGAGTCTTCTCCAACACCAACATTCAAAAACATCAATTCTTCAGTACTCAGCTTTCTTTATGGTCCACTTCTCACGTCCATACAAGACTACTGGTAAAAATATAGCTTTGACTAGACAGACCTTTGTCGGAAAAGTAATGTATCTGCTTTTGAATATTCTGTCTAGGTTTGTCATAAATTTTCTTCCAAGGAGCAAGCGTCTTTTAATTTCATGGCTGCAGTCAATATTTGGAGTGATCTTGAAGTCCAAGAATGTTAAGTCTGTCACTGTTTTGATTGTTTCCCCATCCATTTGCCATAAAGTGATGGGACAGGAGGCCATAATCTTAGTTTTTTGAATGCTCAGTTTCAAGCCAGCATTTTCACTCTCCTCTTTCACCTTGATCAAGAGGCTCTTTAGTTTCTCTTCACTTTCTGCCATAAGGATGGTATCATCTCCGTATCTGAGGTTATCGATATTTCTCCCAGCAATCTTGCATTCTAATACCTATCTACATTGCCCTTCTCCAGGTCACCACTATCTCTTCTACATCAAGAACAAGAAAGTTATCTCCACCTAGAGCTCTTCATTAGGTCCAGTTTCCAATATGATAAGGAAAAGTCTCCCCAACAGGAGATGAGAATAATGAGAAGGACAATTTGCTTTCTTGGAAGATGTGTTTCCAACTTAAAGGAAAATAGCATTCTTCCTCCTGCAAACCCAGTGGCATATAATATAGTATTCATAACATATTATTGCCATAATCAGATATAAGTAAAAACTGTTCCCTCCCAGAATATCAAGCTCTCTTGTCAACTTGCATGAATAAAACAACCTTCTGAAAAACTACAAAAAACACTCACATCAGGTACTGCCTTAAATAGAAGAGCAATTTTCTAACATTAATCCCAGAGAATTACATTAATATGCAAGCTTTACCTCACCCAACTTTAACATCCTGTTTTCTTTAAAACCAGGCAATCAGAGCATATTCTCAGGTTGGCAGTTGGCACTAATACAAAATAAGCAAATCCACAGTTCCATTGAGATTAATGTGTTTATTTGCGCAACTAAAGGTGTGTGGCCTAATGTCAATCCTCAGCTCGGAATACCACAGTATTTAATGTAATATATATATAAATTTTATTTTTAATGACAACAGTTAAAAGAAAGCAAACATTTTGCTTCCCTCCCCACGAAAGATTCTTTTGTAAATTTGGGGAATGAATTGTTCCACTGTCTCTTTCCACTTCACTGTTTTAGTTTCCTGGAACTGCCTTGAGCCTGTTTTTCCACTGGTAGTCAGAACTGCCCAGGCTTGGTGCTTCCTGAAGTGTGTAAAAGTTTCAGCTTTGCAGGAGGCTCAGAGTGTTGGCTCAAGTAATGCGACTACATACACAAGAGCTTGCTTTTTAAGGCCAGTTAATGTGAAATGCTTTTTAAAGAACGTCATTAACTGCATCTAACGAAGGACCTTTCCTTCACCATCTGGAGAAAATGTCCTCCCGAGCACTCAAGAGATTTTTTTTTTAATGAATTTTGCATTCCTCTTGTATGTATCATCAGGTCCTTCGGATGTAGAGAGAAGAAAGAAGAAGCATGAGGCTATCCTAATTGAAATTTCAAATTACATAATATTGGAAGCTATACTGGGTAACAGCATGCTCTTTCCAATTACAAAGAGTTAATTTATGCTTTTTAATGAGGGAACTGACATTTGTTCTGTACCTACCATGTGTTCAGTGCTTTACATTTCACATTTGTTGCTTTTCACAGTCCCTGTAAAATACGTACTGCTCCCCTCTCCATCATGATAAAAATCAGAGAACCTGATCAGAGAAGCTAAGCTAGTTGCCTAGAATCACATAATATTATGGGGGATAAGAGCAAAAATTCCATAATCAGAGCGCTTGGGATCATATTTCACCTACATCACTTACTGATAAGACTAAATTTGTCTTAGGAGCTACACAATGGGATTAATAGATGTTTCAAAAGAAATATTGGTGCTATGAGAAGTAATCATAAAAATTAAAATGTGCATTCAGTTCAGTTCAGTTCAGTCGCTCAGTCGTGTCCAACTCTATGTGACCCCATGAATCGCAGCACTCCAGGCCTCCCTGTCCATCACCAGCTCCCGGAGTTCACTCAGACTCGCGTCCATCGAGTCAGTGATGCCATCCAGCCATCTCATCCTCTGTCGTCCCCTTCTTCTCCTACCCCCAATCCCTCCCAGCATCAAAGACTTTTCCAATGAGTCAACTCTTCACATGAGGTGGCCAAAGTACTGGAGTTTCAGCTTTAGCATCATTCCTTCCAAAGAAATCCCAGGGTTGATCTCCTTCAGGATGGACTGGTTGGATCTCCTTGCATTTAAAAATATTTCAATGGTATGCTGGGAAAAGTTTGATAAATAAGGTACAAAGGAACTTAAAACCTAAAAGAAAAATATTTTGAAAAGTAAAACCTTAAATTAGGCAAAGTATATGATTAGTAAATGATGCAATAACAATAACCAATAAATGTAATAATTTTAGTCACTAAGGGGGACTTATAAATGAAATAAGAAATATGTTAACATATTGGCAAATATATTAATATTAATATATTAGTATTTAGCACTGGGGAAACAGGCACTTTCATAAGCAAATGGAACAGAGCAACAGTGCAATTTTCTCAGAGGGTAGGTTTCTAATATTTTCTTACATAGTCATGCTACTGAAACATGTAATATATAAGTATTTATCTTAAACAGATAATTGGTCATATGGACTGAATTGCAGCCCCCTCGAAAAGCATAGGTTGAAGCACTAACCACCAAATTAGTAGTTGGAAATGGACCATTTAGAAGATATTTATGTTTAGATAAACTTATCTAGTGGAGGACAGAGGAGCCTGGTGTGCTACAGTCCATGGGGTTACAAAGAGTTGAATATGATTTAGCTACTCAACAACAACAACAACCAAAATTTATGATGGTAGGACCCTCACCATGGAATTAGTGTCCTCATAAGAAAAGGAAGAGTCATCGCAACTGTCCTTGATATCTGAGGAAACAGTTAGAAAGTGGCCATCTGCAAGGCAGGAAGAGGGTCCTCACTAGGAACTGAATCAGCCAGCACTTTGATTGTGAACACCGCAGTCTCCAGAACTATGAGAAATAAATGTCTGTTGTCTAAAACACTCAATCTGTGGTTTAAAACAGCCTGAAATGATGAAAACAATTGGCTGAAAAAATTTGAAAAGGAGACACAGACGTAAACAACAGACTTTTGGACTCAGTGGGAGAAGGCTAGGGTGGGATGATTTGAGAGAATAGCATTGCAACATATACATTACCATATGTAAAATAGATGATCAGTGTGAGTTCTGTTTCCTGAAGCAAGGCACCCAAAGCCAGTGCTGTGCGACAACCTAGAGGGATAGGGTGGGGAGGGTCATGGGAAGGGGGTTCAGGATGGGGGGGCATGTGTATACCTTTGGCCAATTTATGTTAACATATGGTTCCAAATCAGAAAAGGAGTACGTCAAGGCCGTATATTGTTACCCTGCTTATTTAACTTATATGCAGAGTACATCATGCGAAATGCCAGGCTGAATGAAGCACAAGTTGGAATAAAGATTGCTGGGAGAAAAATCAATAACCTCAAATATGCAGATGGCACCACCCTGATGGCAGAAAGCAAAGAACTAAAGAGCATCTTGATGAAAGTGAAAGAGAAGAGTGAAAAAGTTGGCTTAAAACGCAACATTCAGAAAAACAAGATCATGGTATCAGTCCCATCACTTCATGGCAAACAGATGGGAAAACAATGGAAACAGTGACAGACTGTATTTGGCAGGGCTCCAAAATCACTGCAGATGGTGACTGCAGCCATGAAATTGAAAGACGATTACTCCTTGAAAGAAAAGTTATGACCAACCTAGACAGCATAGTAAAAAGCAGAAACATTACTTTACCAACAAATGTCCATCTAGTCAAAGCTATGGTTTTACCAGTAGTCATGTATGGATGTGAGAGTTGGACCATAAAGCTGAGCATTGAAGAATTGATGCTTTTGAACTGTGGTGTTGGAGAAGACTCTTGAGAGTCCCTTGGATTGCAAGGAGATTCAACCAGTCAATTCTAAAGGAAATCAGTCCTGAATATTTAGTGGAAGGACTGCTGTTGAATCTGAAACTCCAATTCTTAGGCCACCTGATGCGAAGAATCGACTTACTGGAAAAGACTCTGATGCTGAGAAAGATTGAAGGTGGGATGAGAAGGGGATGACAGAGGATGAGATGGTTGGATGGCATCACCAGATGCGATGGACATTAGTTTGAATAGGCTCCAGGAGTTGGTGATGGACAGGGAAGCCTGATGTGCTATGAGGTCCAAAGAGGTCACAAAGAGGTCGCAAAGAGTCAGACATGACTAAGCGACTGAACTTGAACTTGATGACAAAAATAATCACAATAGTGTAAAGTAATTATCCTCCAATTGAAGTAAATCATTTAATTAAAAAAAGAAATAAGGACATTTACAAAACATCATTCATATATTGTAAAATTTTGAAAAAATCCAAATATCACATAGCAGTAATCAATTAATTTATGGTAATTTATGGTTTCATTTACCATAAATGAAACACCTTCATCTGTTTAAATGAGCAATGAATTTACCTTCATCTATTTAAAGGTATGATTTGTTATTATGTTTATCAACTTATATAAAGAGTCTCTATATTCTTTAGTGGAAAAGAATAAGATACTGCATACTGCATTCAGCAATAAGAGATACATTATCATCTTACCAATGAAAGATGGTTGAGTACTGTGTACCAGATAATATACTGAACAATATGAGTGCATAGATTTAACTGATAATAAAAAATATTTCTATAAGATTATTCCTCACATGAAAATGAGAAATAAGCACCAGAGTTTAAGGGATTTATGAAAACTCTCTTGACTAGTATGTGGCACAAGCCAGATATAAACCTAGGCCTATCTGATCTCAAAAGAGTAATTGAAATCACTGGCTCTAACTTTTTAAAATCATATACCCACAAATGCATGTTTGTGAATAATATATAAATATACAAGTTGCATACAGATTCATAATCATTAGTTAATTCTTAGCATATTTACACTATGAATAGAATTCTTTGCTAGGAAATATAGATAACAACCATATTTCAAAGAACTTTCTTTTTGCTCTTTCAAAATTGTATTGGTTAACTTTGTGTATTCAATTATATCTTGATTTTTAAATACATATATAACTAAAAACAAGCTTGTTTTAGAGGGAAAAAAGCATCATTTCTACTAATTTCTTTGCCTTATTTCTAAGCCATTTGTTCATAATATTTAGTGAACATAAACTAGACAATATAAAATGAATATCCATTTAACAAGGCCAGAATAAAGTACTGGGTAATTTAAAAGTATACTGCTTAGAGTAAATAGAATGAAAATGAACAAGGGAGGAGACATATACAAGCTCTGTATTTGGAAGGGTATTTTTGTTTGTTTGACTGACTTCTTTTTTACTATTTCACTACCAATCTTTTGTATTATATTTATATTTAACATCACAATATTATATTATATTGATATTTTAATAAAATACAACATTGTATTATATTGATATTTGTATTATAATAAGATTTAAGAAAATGTAATACATAGAATGTCCTTTGCCAGTCTTAAGCAGAAAGATAAATATGACAAAGAAATAAACAGTCTGTTCATATCTTTAAGTCTCTGTACAAAATATATATATATTTTTTTCTTCTCTGGATATTTTAAGATTACTTTATTACTTATTTTGACCATTATTTTTTCAAAAAGTTTTTCTCTTTCTCTTTTTCTGGTATTCCATTTGCATGTACACTGTATCAATTAATATTGTGCTATAGATCACAGTGTGTGTGTGTGTGTATAAAGAAGTTTGTGTGTGTGTGTATAAAGAAGTGTGAATAAAGAAATTTATGAATGTATGTTCTTAATTTCTAGATTTTACTTTATTTTTAAAAGAATATTGGATTTGTCTTATAGATAGCTTAGTTACTTATGTGTTAATTTAATAAGGTGGTCACGGAGCAGACAATGGTACCTCACTCCAGTACTCTTGCCTGGAAAATTCCATGGACAGAGGAGCCTGGTGGGCTGCAGTCCATGGGTTGCTAAGAGTTGGATACGACTGAGCGACTTCACTTTCACTTTTCACTTTCATGCATTGGAGAAGGAAATGGCAACCCACTCCAGTGCTCTTGCCTGGAGAATCCCAGGGATTGCAGAGCCTGGCAGGCTGCCATCTATGGGGTCACACAGAGTCGGAAATGACTGAAGCAACTTAGCAACAGCAGCAGCAATAAGGTGGTTAATACTGAAATCAGACGGATTATATTCTGTGCAGCCAAAGAGAGAAATGCCAAAGATAGAGAAGTCAGCAAAAACAAGACTGGGAGCTGACTGTGGCGCAGATCATGAATTCCTTATTGCCAAAATGAGACTTAAATTGAGGAAAGTAGGGAAAATCACTAGACCATTCAGGTATGACCTAAATCAAACACCTTATAATTATACAGTGGAGCTGACAAATAGATTCAAGGGATTAGATCTGATAGAGTGCCTGAAGAACTGTTGATGAAGTTTTATGACATTGTACAGGAGGCAGAGATCAAGACCATCCTCAAGAAAAAGAAATGCAAAAAGGAAAAACGGTCGTCTGAGGAGGCCTTACAAATAGCTGAGAAAAGATATACCCATTAAATGCAGAGTTCCAAAGAACAACAAGAAGAGATAAGAAAGCCTTCATCAGTAATCAATGCAAAGAAAGAAAGGAAAACAATAGAATGGGAAAGACTAGAGCTCTCTTCAAGAAAACTAGAGATACCAAGGGAACATTTCATGCAAAGATGGAACCAATAAAAGAGAGAAATGGTATGGACCTAACAGAAGCAGAAGATATTAAGAAGATGTGGCAAGAATACACAGAAGAACAATACAAAAAAGATCTTCATGAACCAGATAATCATGATGGTGTGATCACTCACCTAGAGCCAGACATCCTGGAATGTGAAGTCAAGTGGGCCTTAGGAAGCATTACTACAAACAAAGCTAGTGGAGGTAATGGAATTCCAATTTATCTATTTCAAACCCTAAAAGATGATGCTGTGAAAGTGCTGCACTCAGTATGCCAGTAAATTTGGAAAACTCAACAGTGGCCACAAGATTGGAAAAGGACAGTTTTCATTCCAATCCCAAAGAAAGGCAATGCCAAAGAATGCTCAAACTATTGCACAATTGCACTCATCTCGCACACTTACAAAGTAATGCTCAAAATTCTTCAAATCAGGCTTCAACAGTAGGTGAACAGTGAGCTTCCAGATGTTACAGCTGGATTTGGAAAATCAGAGAAACCAGACATCAAATTGCCAACATCCACTGGATCACTGAAAAAGCAAGAGAGTTCCAGAAAAACATCTATTTCTGCTTTATTGATCATGGCAACACCTTTGACTGTGTGGGTCACAACAAACTGGAAAATTGTTAAAGCGATGGGACCAGACCTGACCTGCCTGCTAAGAAACCTGTATGCAGGTCAGGAAGCAACAGTTAGAACTGGACATGGAACAACAGACTGGTCCCAAATAGGAAAAGGAGTATGTCAAGACTGTATATTGTCACTCTGCTTCTTTAATTTATATGCAGAGTACATCATGTGAATTGCTGGACTGGATGAAGCACAAGCTGGAATCAAGATTGCCGGGAGAAATATCAATAACCTCAGATATGCAAATGATACCACCCTTATGGCAGAAAGTGAAGAAGAACTAAAGAACATTTTGATGAAAGTAAAAGAGGAGAGTGAAAAAGTTGACTTAAAACTCAACATTCAGAAAGCTAAGATCATGGCATCTGGTCCCATCATTTCATGGCAAGTAGATGGAGAAACAAAGGAAACAGTGATAGACTTCATTTTGGGGGCTCCAAAATCACTGCAGATGGTGACCACAGCCATGAAATTAAAAGACATTTGCTCCTTGGAAGAAAAGTTATGACCAACCTAGACAACATATTCAAAAACAGAGACATTAGTTTGTCAACAAAGGTCCGTCTAGTCAAAGCTATCTTTTTTCCGGTAGTCTTGTATGTATGTGAGAGTTGAACTATAAAGAAAGCTGAATGCTGAAGAATTGATGAACTGCGGTATTGGAGAAGACTCTTGAGAGTCCCTTGAACAGCAAGGAAATCTAACCAGTCCATTTGAAAGGAAATCAGTCCTGAATATTCATTAGAAGGACTGATGCTGAAGCTGGAACTCCAATACTTTGGCCACCTGATGCAAAGAACTGACTCATTTGAAAAAACCCTGATGTTGGAAATGATTGAAAGTGGGAAAAGGGGATGACGGAGGATGATATGGTTGGATGGCATCTCCAATTCAGTGGACATAAGTTTGAGTAAGCTCCAGGAGTTAGTGATGGACAGGGAAGCCTGGAGTGCTGAAGTCCGTGGGGTCACAAATAGTCAGACACGACTGAGCAACAGAACTGAACTGAATAAGTTTGAGAAGTTGAGGATTTTTTTTTAAGTGAAAGATCAGTGACTACTATATTTTACAGAAATATTTTGAAGTTTTAAAATATTATAATGTTCTTTAAATTATCTGATTTCCTTGCGCTTTAAAAGCACTTTACTGCATTTATTTTCTAAAGTATCATATCACTATGAATTACTGAAAACGTGACTTACATCCAATTAAAGATATTTTATTATAGTCTTTGCAAAGTCTTAGAGAATAATGTGAAAGAGGAGTTAATTTAATACTTAGTAAACAGTCATTACATAAAAAGACCTTTAAATATGTTACACATTCCTAAAGATATAAAAATCACTGCTATGTCAACACTTCATGGAAAATAGAGGGGAAAAGTGGAAGCAGTGACAGATTTTACTTTCCTAGGCTCCAAATTCATTGAGGACAGTGACTGCAGCTATGAAATTAAAAAATTCTTGCTTCTTGGAAGGAAAGCTATTACAAACCTATTACAAAGTAGAGAAATCACTTTGTCAACAAAAGACTCTGTAGTCAAAACTATGGTTTTTCCAGTAATCTTTATGGATATGAGAGTTGGACCATAAAGAAGGCTGAGCACTGAAGAATTGATGCTTTCAAATTGTCGTGATGGAGAAGACTCTCGAGGGTCCTTTGGACTGCAAGGAGATCAATCCAGTCAATCCTAAAGGAAATCAATTCTGAATATTCATTGGAAGGACTGATGCTGAAGATCAAACTCCAATATTTTGGCCATCTGACATGAAGAGCCAGCTCATTGGGAAAGACCCCAATGCTGGGAAAGATTGAAGGCAAAAGGAGAAGAGGGCAGCAGCGGATGAGATGGTTGGATGGCATCACCGACTCAATGGACATGAATTTGAGCAAACTCCAGGAGATTGTGGAGGACAGAGGAGACTGATGTGCTGTGGTCCATGAGGTCACAGAGTCGGACATGACTTAGTGACTGAAAAGCAGAAACAATAACTGTTATGCCTGTGCCACAGAGGGTGATTCTAAGATGAAATAAGTGTTGAACATAATACTAAGTCAAAATAAGCACTGAGTTTTCAAAGTCATGAAGGTTGTTTTTTAAAAGTTTATTTTGAGAAAGAGTGGATTTATGGTAGTATTTATTATGGAATTTTTTTACAGAAAAAAACCTATCTTTTATGGTAACTCCTCTCTCATCTCTGCTCATTGTCTTCTATATTCAACAAGCTGCCTCCCAGAGTTCTCTAGTAGCATCCAACTCTGTGTGATCTCTGAGCATTATTCGGGTTACAGACCTCCAGTAATGCTTTTTTCCTTGAGTTTTTACTGTCTGTGAGGTTTCACTCTATACATGAAAACGCTGGTACTCAGCTAAAGACTCAAGAAGACCCCTTGTAAAAATGTTCAGGACCCCTTCTCTAAGACATCTCTTTTCTCTTGGAGACTCAGCTCCACACATTAGAGCTTCCTGGTCTCCTTTACCCTTACTTCTGACTCTTCTACTCAACAAGATTCCTGGTCTGTTTGGCATTCCTGACTGTCCTTTATTCTGTAATTTCCTCGTCAGAAAGGTGGGACAATCATAGAGCTCCCCTTGTTTGTTTGTTTTCTTTTCAGGTATCAGTTTTTTTTTTTTTGCTGCATGCTGCCCAGCATGTTAAAATAGTTACTTTTGATATTTTGTTCATTTCTTTCTAATTTATACTATGTGTGTGTGTGTTCAGTGGCTAAGTCATGTCTGACTCTTCACAACCCCATGGACTGCAGCACTACAGGCTTAGGAGGGTAGTTCTGTACTATTTCCTTTAATCATACCCAGAAGCTGAAGTTAAACATGCATTCCATGTTCTATTTTCCATCTCACATTATCTAGCCATGTTGTACAATATTTCTTATCCGTGATGCTACAATAAAACGAAACGCCTTTAAGATACCCAAAATACAAACAGTACGAAAATGGCCCCAAATTTAATTTAAACATGTCCCATAATTTCAGGGGACTTCCCTGATGGCCCAGTGGTAAAGAATGCAGTGCAGAAGATGCAGGTTCATTTCCTGGGTTGGGAAGATCCTTTGGAGGAGGAAATGGCAACCCATTCCGGTATTCTTGCTTAAACAATCCCATGAACAGAAAATCCCGGCTGGCTACAGTCCACAGAGTAGCAAAGAGTCGGACTCAACTGAGCCACTGAGCACACACGCACACTTATAATTTCAGAAAGAATTTAAATCCAAAAATTAAAAACTGAATAGTTTTGCAAGTTAAATTCCAAAGGAATTAATGTTTAAAATAAAATTCTTCTTCCTTGTTAATTAAAGTTCAAGGAAATTCAAATTTAAACTGTATTAGTCTGAATTTCTTAAAGATCTGGTTCAGTTCCCAGACACTCTTGATGACTGATTGCATCAAAATTCCTTTTGTAGTAACCAGAAGCTTTTTGTTCTACCTCTGTCTCCCTCGGTGTTTCTCCACCTCTGTCTCTCCCTTTCCCTTTCTGTTTCAGTTCCATGATAAATTATCTTGTTTCTCATTTCCCAAAGTCTAAATAGAATTCACAGTATTATAGCACTGACCATCAGAGAATGCCATTTGTGTTATTCCTAACTTTTTGCAAGTTTTAGAAATGTGTAATAGTGATTGCCCAGGTCATCAGGTGTTAAACAAAGAAAAAAAACCTTTCTATAGGCTGCAGTCCGTGGGGTCGCTGAAGTCAGACACGACTGAGCGACTTCACTTTCACTTTTTACTTTCATGCACTGGAGAAGGAAATGGCAACCCACTCCAGTGTTCTTGCCTGGAGAATCCCAGGGACGGGGAAGCCTGCTGGGCTGCCATCTATGGTATCGCACAGAGTCAGACACGACTGAAGCAACTTAGGAGCAGCAGCAGCAGCGGCTAGCGTGTATTTATAAATATGTCTATATCCATATTATAGCTGTCTCAATATCTGTCTCTCCTATTTTCCATTTATCCTTTTATCCTTGAAAACAATTGCTAATGCATAGATTCTTTCTAGTGATATAATGCCCACTCTTTCCTGCTGAGGCATTTTAAGTCCTTTGGCCCAGGGCCACTTCCACTACCTCTTTCTGTGGAATTTGTCCAGTCATTCTTTTTGCCTCACAGGCAGGAAATTATTTAATCTAGAGCTAACTTGAGACCATCTGGAAGAGATGAACCTGTGTTCAGGGTCAGATTCAGGTTTTTGTGGAGTCTGAAGTTTATACAATTTGCAACATCCTCTTACTTAAAAAATAGTATGTAATTTCAATTACAAAATCAGTTGTGACCTTGATCTTGCTCCTGTGTGTAATGCCTTAGAGTGGATTAGCACAGAGACGGATATTCCTGGAATCATGGCCTAGACCTGGATATCTAACAATGCTATGACTCTTCATGAAAGTGAGCATGATCCACATACATATATCCCACTCAGCCCAAACTATCTGTGTCCCCACTTTAACTTCTTTTAGTTGGGTCCTTAAAAATGCCCATGGCAACTTCCATCCCATCCATCAGCTGGGGAAAAAGAGACCTAGAGGAAAATTCGGACTCTAAATAACCGGTGGTCATAGCTGATGATGGCTCAAATAGCTTGCATTTGCCAATTTTTCAAAACATATGACTTGAACAAATTACTAAGAAGTTTCACAGTGCTTCAAAGGGAAAATGCATAAGCGAGACACTGAAGCCTGTACTCCACTGCATATGCCTATGTGCTCAATCCTGTCAGAACCTTTGTGACCCTATGGATTGTAGCCCCTCAGGCTCCTCTGTCCATAGGATTCTCCAGGCAAGAGTATTGGCATAGATTGCCATTTCCTCCTCCAGGAGATCTTCCCCTCCCAAGGATCAAACCTGTATCTCTTACATTTCCTGCATTGGCAGGCAGATTTTTTTTTTTTACCACTGAGGCACATGGGAATCCCTATGCTTCATTAGTTTGACCACAAAGTCACTTATGCAAAGGGTGTTTTAATAAATCCAGGTTTAGCCTGTGGCCCTAAAAGAAGAATGAATTTGGAGCACCTAATCTTTCATTGGATTTCCCTGGTGGCTCAAATGGTAAAGAATCTGTCTGCAATGCAGGAGACTGAGGTTTGACTTCTGGGTTGGGAAGATCCCCTCGACTAGGAATTGCTACCCATTCTAGTAGTCTTCCCTGGAGAATTATATGAACAGAGAAGCCTAGGGGATTACAGTCCATGGGGTCTCAAAGAGTCAGATACAACTGAGTGAGGAACACATTCAGTCTTTTCTTTCAGTCTAACATTACAAGACTATCCTTGAAACTAGCAGTTAGAAGTCGTGCTCTACTATCTTTGACTTGTTCATGGGCAACTCATGCCTAACATTTGAAAGGGAAAAAAAAATACTCTTCTCTCCCCAGGTTCAATGCATGATACTGGATGCTTGGGGCTGGTGCACTGGGATGACTCAGAGGGATGGTACGGGGAGGGAGAAGAGAAGGGGGTTCAGGATGGGGAACATGTGTATACCTGTGGCAGATACATGTTGATGTATGGCAAAACCAATACAATATTGTAAAGTAATTAACCTCCAATTAAAATAAATAAATTTATTTTTAAAAAAGAAATCTAAGAAGACTATTCTTCATGTGTAAAATGGTTGCCTTTCCCAATCCTGTGCGGAAAAGATGCATTTTATATAGTTCATTACCAAGACACAGAAAGCACAGAATGTTGACTCACTCCTCTGCTGAGGCCAGTTGCAACCCCTCATGAGTTTGTGGCTAGGATTCACAGAGAAACATCCGTGGTGGTCACTGTTGAGGGCCGTGTGGGGCTTCCAAAGCATCCTGCTATGTGCTAAGGCCAAAGTCTTTCTAGTATAGGGTCAAGGTTTGTTGGTTTGTCTGATATTTTCGGCTGTGCTGGGTCTTCCTTGCTGTGCAGGCTTTTCTTTTGGTGCAGCGAGTGGGCTATACTCTGTAGTTGCACTGCATGGGATTCTTACTGCTGCGCTTCTCTTGTTGCAGAGCTCTGGGGTCCAGAGCACTCTGGCTTCAGTAGTTGCAGTGCGTGGGCTTCATAGCTACAGTTCCTGGTCCCCAGAGAACAGGCTCAGTAGTTATGTCACACAGCCTTTGTTTCTCCATGGTGTGTGGGATCTGCCCAGACCGGGGATAGAACCCATGTCTCCTGCATTGGCAGGGAAGCCCTGATGGTCAAAGTGTAACAGCTACTCTGTGCCTTCTCTCACTGAGCCTGCAGTCCATAACTTACTGAAATCTTTACCATGCAGAAGCTAGTGTGTCCAGTAATGGGGCTTGCCAGACCAGTCTCCAAGGTTTTGCTGAGGAATCAGAAGTTCTAGACTCAGATCTGACATACTGTCACCTCCAGCCACGTGCTTGACAAAGCAAATCACATGGCTGAACCCAGAATCAATAGCTGGGAATACACGTCACCCACAATGAGGCCACAGAACAGAGGAGGCAGAGAAAAATGAAGAATTGGAGCCAGTGATTTAACTCACCTCAAATCTCTGTCTGAAATGCTAAGCGAGAGTCCTGATGTCAGTCTCTATATAAGCTTTAAGTACTGCTCTGGGCATACTCAGTCACTTGGAGACCCTTACTCTAAACAAACAAAAGAAGAAAAAGTAAATACCACATCCTTGCTTGAATTAATGATGCCTAGCATTTGGTACAGGAGAAGGCAATGGCACCCCACTCCAGTACTCTTGCCTGGAGAACCCCATGGGCGGAGGTGCCTGGAAGGCTGCAGTCCATGGGGTCGCTAAGAGTCGGACACGACTGAGCGACTTCACTTTCACTTTTCACTTTCATGCATTGGAGAAGGAAATGGCAACCCACTCCAGTGTTCTTGCCTGGAGAATCCCAGGGACAGTGGAGCCTGGTGGGCTGCCGTCTATGGGGTCGCACAGAGTCGGACACAGCTGAAGCGGCTTAGCAGCAGCAGCAGCAGCATTTGGTACAAGCTCAGTCATTGTTTTTAATGAATGAAGAATGGATGATGAAAAATTGTTTGCATTGAATATTACCTACACTCACAAAGTCTCCTATTTATAACATAATTATGAATGATTTAGCTACTAAAAAGGTCATGAATAAAGACTCTTCTGTTATTATTAGCTCATAGATTTGCAGGTTGATTTTCCTAGGTGTTTTGTAAGTTTTTTGCTTTTTGTTTTTAATTTTTATTTCTCCAGTAACTCAAACTTTGTTTTCAAGGATTTTTTTAAATGGTATCTTTATCAATTTGTCAATTTAAGAATCTATATCACTTTGTCAATTTTAAAATACTCCCCAGCCTTCTATAACTTTAACGCTTTCTCCTTACTCTTTAATCTTTTGTTAAGAACTCTGACATTTAATGATGACTTTGCAAGGAGAATATAAGACCAAAAAGAGAAGGCTTTCAAGCTAGAGGGCCTCTTTCAAATAGATGAAGATTATATCTCAATTTCATGTTAGTGCAGTTTATTTTTTAAAATTTAAAAAATTAAAATTTTATTGTAACCTTAAAGGATAAAATAAACTGTGGCAACATAAATGTCAACTGTGACTGAAGATTGACTTAGAAGCTTCAGGTTTTTAATAAATTTGCATATATGAGGTAAGATTACGAAGCAATTTTGAGCAAATCTCAGAATATATGAATGCATATGAATGTAAATGGAAATGACACAAAATACATTGGAGGATTGGGATGATTTTAAATAGTTGGATTTCCTAAGCATTTACTGAGCACATACTGTGTTCACAACATAAGGGTAATCTCTATGGGTATATTAAGATTGAAACATCACACTGTAAAGGATTTTGAAGAGCTCTAAGTGGCTCAGTGGTAAAGAATCCATCTGCCAATGCAGGAGACATGGGTTTGATCAGTGAGTGATCAGAAGATCCTCTGGAGGAGGAAATAGCAACCCACTCCAGTATTCTTGCCCATGGAGAGAGGATCCTGGCAGGCTACAATATGCCTTGAGGTGACAAAAGTGAAGGATAGGGCTTAGTGACCAAACAACAGCAACAACAACCACTTACTCCCTGGTCTGCATCACTTATTTCAGCTTGTAGAGTTGCAGTTACCTCATCTCTATAAGAGGAGGCTTTGGTTTTCATTGTTTGCTTAGATTTAGAGCCAAGTCACTAACAAGCTTCTTTAATTTGCACACAACTTTTCATTTCCCCAGTTTATGTCTGAGGAAACTTGAGAAACCAGTATAAAAAATATCAGGTAAACATATAAATAAAACCCCAGAAAGAGGAAACTAGATTTGTAAGCAACGTTTCTAGAGTTGGCCTAGGTTTAAATCAAGCCTCTCCCACTTATCAGAGCTAAGAAATCATTAATCATTGTGCTTCTGAATCTTCTCAGGAAAATGGTACAATGACATTTTCTGCCCCATGGAAATTATGTGAGGAATGAAAAGGAAACCTAGTGATGTGCTAAAGGCAGCAACTGGCACACATTAGGTGCTCAGAACTTTTCACCAGATTAGGGATGAAATTCCCCTTTGGTCTCCCAGATACCATAGTCCATGCTGTTTCTAGGCATGATCAGAGCTATAGTGAAAGTCTCTCAGTAATGTCCAACTCTTTGTCACCCCATGGACTATAGAGTCCATGGAATTCTCCAGGCCAGAATACTGGAGTGGGAAGTCTTTCCCTTTTCCAGGTGATCTTCTCTACCCAGGGATCGAACCCAGGTCTCTCGCATTGCGGGCGGATTCTTTACCAGCTGAGCCACAAGGGGAGTCCAGGAATATTGGAATGGGTAGCCTATCCCTTCTCCAGTGGATCTTTCCAACCCAGAAATCGAACCAGGGTCTCCTGCATTACAGGCAGGTCTTTACCAACTGAGCTATCAGGGAAGCCCCAGAGCTTATAGGGCCTCATTAAATACAATTACTCTTAGTATTTACTTTCAGTGCCTGACAAGAAGTAAGTACTCAAGAAAACATATTGGTTTATTACATAAATAGATGAAACTCTTACTTTTTCGGGAACTTAGTGGAAAAATGCAAACATCTGTTTGCACCCACTCTTTAAATTTTACTTTCTTCAGGTCACAGTGACATTCAGATTCCACTTGTGAGCAAAACAGGAAACGCCACCCTACTGTTTTAATTCACCGTTATTGAATGAATCCCAATCAGTATTTTCTAACTAGATCACAACTCTCATTCATTAGCCTTGGATTTGACTTGAATCACTTTTAAACTGACTGAAAGGTCAGGAAAAATCTGAAAAAAAAAAAGAAAAAAAGAAAAATTCTTGCAACAAATAGGAAGCGACTGACTTAACAAATCTGTTACTCAATGCCCAAATCAGTTTAAAGTAATAACATTAACTGGACCTTATTTTGCAGTAGGCAATATGGTAGGTGTTGGGCTATTGTCTTTTTTTTTTTCTTTTTCTTTTTTTTTTTTTTTTTGAGGCAGACTGGGGTAGTGGGTTGGCTGATTAAGAGACATGGAGGGAGAAAAAAGTGTGATGCATTTCAAAATTAAAAACTCCAGGTGTTCATAACCCCAAAATTTGTCAGTACTGATGGAGACAGGCCTTCTTAATCTGATAAGAACCAGTATTTGGTAAATATATAAAAAATGTTTTATTAATGTATAAAATTATGAATTTTTATTAATGATATAAGTGATACATACATAACTTGTACATAAATTTTATTCTGACTTGAAACTATTAATGTACATACTTTCACTAGTCTTATGTCATAGACTGAACACATTTCCCCAGAGTCCAGATTCCTGCTAGAGTTCTGCTTCTTTTTCCCTGTATAAGCCACACCCACAGTGAATCATCTATAATTTCCAGTCAAAGTTTCTTTAAGGTGACTCTGAATGTAAAGACACTTTCAAAACAATGTGTGATTAGAATCTAATTACACTTTTAAAATACTTTTTTCTGTAGTTAACAATTGTCTCATTAATACACCATTTGACATTTATATATTTTAATCAGCTTTCCTTTTATAAGTTATTCCAAGACACACAGGTTAGTTCTCACAGAAATGATGAATCTCAGGAGTCTTTTGTTATAGTTTCCTATTAGAGTTCTTTCTATTTTATTGGTTAGTGGGTTGGTTAGTTGGTTGACTGATTATCTCATTCATTTTCTGGAATTCTGTATAATAAACCCAAAGACCAAGAACTTGTTAGCTCAACTTTTAGAAGCTCTGAAGAATTTTGAGGAATCTAACTTACCTACAGAGAAACCATCCCGAAGAATGTAAAGGCGCCCCTTGTCCAAATGATAGCATCTTGGATGTACGTCTAGCCCTTATCATAAGCAGAATTTCTGTTAGTTTATGTTTGTAAGACCAGATCCACAAGACTGCTGTTTTGGTTTGTTTTTCAGATAACCTGCTCATCTATTCTCAAGATATAATCAACAACACTCTATAGCCTTGTGAGAATCTTGAAGCCTCAAATCTTGAACCTCCATCTGTCATCTAATGATCTATTTTTGATTCTCCTCTTCCCCTGATTACACTGGGCTACTTCTTTTATCCCTTCAGAAAACCCAGTGTGATTTGCCCATGTGATGTCACCATATGAGTTTTAAATCTATCTATAACTCTACTCTTAAGCAAGTAGCTATGTATGTTTATATCCCATTGATTTATATAAGGCTGAATTGCAGTATTAAATAATTATAAAAACAAGTAAAACTGGTATAAACAGGCTGGAATAAGCACAGCTGCCTCTTGGTGTGCTTGGTCCCTCAGTCATGTCTGACTGTTTGAGACACCATGGCCTGTAACCTGTCAGGCTCTTCTGCCCATAGAATTTTCCAGGCAAGAATGCTGGAGTGGAGTTCCATTCCCTTCCTCAGGGAATCTTCCCCACTTTAGGGATCAAACCCGCATCTCTTATGACTCCTGCACTGGCAGGCAAATTCTTCACCACTAGTGCCACCAGGGAAGGCTTGCCCCCTGGTAGGCATTCATTTTAAATTCATTTGCCTTGGAAGGCAAGAGAGAAGCCAGGGGTAAAACAAATTTAAGGTTAGCACTCAGAGTGAGTTATATGGAAGTTTCATGGAGGTGGAAATAGCTTTCTGAGGCTGCTATAACTGCCAGTATGGTGTTCTCACAGTTCTGGAGGCCAGAAGTCTGAAATCAAGGTTTCGGTAGGGTCATGGTTCCTCTGGAGGATCTTGAGAAGAATCATGGCCTCCTTGCTTCTTCCAGCTTCTGGCTACAGGAAATGACTGGCTTCTGTGATTTACAGCATCATTCCAATGTCTGCTTCCATCTTCACATCCTCCTCCTCTATATGTTTCAAATCTCCCTAGGCCTTTCTCTTATAAGGACACGAGTCTTTGGATTTAGAGCACACCTAGATAATCCAGGAAAATATCATCTCAAGCTATCTAATGTCATGACGTCTGCAAACACTCTTTATCCAAGTTACAAAAAGGTAATATTCACAGGTTTCAGGGCATCCATGTGGACATACTTTGGAGAGTTTTTCTTGAACCCAATACAGAGGTCTACTATAAAAGGATTATTCATACTGCTCTACTTATCTGTTTCAAACATTTCAGAGGCTTTCACCTTGTTTACTCCAGCTAATATATATGTCACTACCTGCTACTCTGACCACCTCCCACATTCTCTTTGTCACTCACAGCAGTCCCCAACCTTTTTGGCACCAGGGACCAGTTTGGGGGAAGACAATTTTTCTGCAGACTGGGGGTGGAGTGGGGATAGTTCCAGAATGATTCAAGCTCTTTACATTGTGCACTTCATTTCTATTACTATTGCATCAGTTCCATTTCAGATCATCAGGCCTAGATCCCTGAGGGTGGGGACCCCAGACTCAACACACCAGCCATATCCACCTCCTTCCTCACACCTACCTCCTCACACCTTCCTCCTACCTCCTCCTCATGCATCATATTTGTCTCTATGTCAAGGACATCTGCCCTTGCTCTTCTTTCTATCTGGAATAGCCTTCCAAATATTTTCAGAGCTAGCTCCTTTTCAGCATCTTGGCCTCAGCTCAATTTAAGATCATCCCTCATGAGACCTTCTGTGATAGTTTTGTATCAGTCAGATACCAGTAGGACACAGACTACACACTCAGAACGGAACAATTTGAGGATTTATTTTTGAGGAGACTATTTATAAACACATAGGTATAGGGAACCCCTAGTTATAGTACAGAGTAGTAATAGTCATCAGAAGCCAAAATGGACAGCTGTGTAGAGTCCTAGAAACAGTAACACATAACCAAAGACAAAGCCAGCCCAAAGTCACCTTGCAGGGAGGGAGCAAAAATAAATAAATATTCAGACTTCACCTTCGTTGTCTCTCAGTTCAGTTCAGCTCAGTTGCCCAGTCATGTCTGACTCTTTGCAACCCCATGGACTGTAGCACACCAGGCTTCCCTGTCGGTCACTAACTCCTGGAGCTTGCTCAAACTCATGTCCATGAGTCAGTAATGCCATCCAACTATCTCATCCTTTGCCATCCCCTTCTCCTCCTGCCTTCAATATTTCCCAACATCAGGGTCTCTTAATCTCTATAGGATGCCAGTTATCAAGAAGTCTTAGGACGCCAAGCAATGTAGTCTTCCTGAGTCAACCTCCTTCCAAAGCCAAGAGTAGGGTAAGTACAGGATGGGGTACGGGAGTGGATGTGGAGGGGCTGGAAAATGACATCAGGTGCTTTCTGTTTTAGAGGATCACTATGCACTCTTGATCATTTCTCCTCGTATCTTTTCTTCTGTAACACTTATTCCTACATGAAAATATCCTGTCTTTCTCCTTGTCTGTCTTTCCCACTCCAGTATGTAGGCTCCATGATGTTAAGGACTTCTCTATATCCTTTGCTATATCCCTATTTCTTGGAACATTGTGTGGCATGCATGAAATATTTGATGAATATTTTATAGTTGTTTAAATAAATCAATTCATATATGTTTTACTCAGTATTCTCCAGGGAAACAGAACCAATAGAATGTGTATACAGAAATTGTAAGTAACTAGTTCACATTATTATAGAAGCTAATAGTCCAAAATATCTGTGGTTCAACTTCAAAGGTCCTCTGTTAACAGAATTTTATCTTGCCAGAGGTGTCATAGTGGGGAGGGAAGGTCAGTCTTTTGTTTCATTCAAGTTTCAACTGATTGAATAAGGCCCATGCACATTAAGGAGGGCAATCTGTTTTACGCAAAGTCCACTGATTAAAATATTAAAGTCATTCAAAAAATACTCTCACCAAAATATCCTGAATAATGTTTGACCACATATCTGAGCACTGTGCCCAGCCAAGTTGTCATGTAGAATTAACCATCAAAATACCACATCACATTAACAAACAGCTAGTGTAGTAGTAAGGAAACGGCAGCCCACTCCAGTGTTTTCGCCTGGAGAATCCCAGGGACGGGGGAGCCTGGTGGGCCGCCGTCTATGGGGTCACACAGAGTCGGACGCAACTGAAGTGACTTAGCAGCAGCAGCAGCAGCAGCAGCAGCATGGTATTTGTTGCTTAGTCGTGTCTGACTCTGTGAGCCCATGGACTGTAGCTCGCCAGGCTCCTCTGTCCATGGAATTCTCCATGCAAGAATACAGCAATGGGTAGCCATTCCCTTCTCCAAAGGATCTTCCTGACCCAGGGATTGAATCTGTGTTTCCTGCATTGCAGGCAGATTCTTTACCCTCTGAGCCACCAAGAAGCTAAGCTACTTTATTTTCAGATCCCTGAGAAATATGTATAGCATGCCTTCTAATCCCAATTTTATACATGCAGACTAAAACTCAGATAGATAATCGGCATATCCAGTGATAGCAATTTAATAACTTCAGAATCAGAACTATTTGTATATTTTTAATATTAACAGGAACGCTTTTGAGTATTTGCTATGTGTTTATTACATGTTGTTATTGTTTAGTCACTAAGTCTTTTGTGAATGCTTAGACTGTAGCCCACCAGGCTCTTCTGTGCATGGGATTTTCCAGGCAAGATTGCTAGAGTGGGTTACCATTTTCTACTCTAGCGGATCTTCCCAACCTGAGGACTAAACCCACATTTCCTGATTGGGTCTCCTGCTTGGCAAGCAGATTCCTTGTAGCTGACATATATTATCTCATATACTGATTCATCTCTTCCCTAGGTATTACAAGCATCTTTGCTTTCCAGATGTGGGAAATTAGGTTTGGCATGCATAAGTAGCCTGTGCGAGATATACTTTTTATTTGCCTCTTCTGCCTAAACATTTGTGCTCCATCCACCAATTATGAAATGAGTTATCTCAAGAAGTAGAACTTCTAATTTTTTTAATTTAAAATTTAAGAATGCACTGAAGAAATGATACACAAAATTTATGGAAATTTACTTTTTCCTCTGTTACCATACCACTGGCTGAATTTGTTAACAAACTGAAGTTGAATTTGCTCACCCGTCACACAGTAAAGCAATTTACTGACCACAGGTTGTGTTAAAGAGAAGTACAAGCATTTATTGAATGACCCAGAAAGGAGAACAAGAAGCTCATGCTCAGAAGATGCAAACTCCTCAGTAGCTTTCAGGGGGCCTTTTTAAAGACAACATTGGAGGTGATGAATTATAGGATTCAAGACTTTTTTCACACTATTTGGTGGTAGGCAGCAGGTGGTATTTCAAGAATTTCTTATCATTAACCTTCTGGTTCCCATCAATCTGGAGCCAATGTGTTTGTGTTCAGCATATGGACACCATCATCCATCTGGGGAGGGAAGGGTCTTAGATCTTGAAGAACAATGCAGATATCCATCAGATTGCTGTGTATATCCCTTGAGGAGAAACTAGGACTCAGGACTCAGGACTCAGCTTTGTTGCTGGATTATTATTATTACATCTGCTGCTTAACTTCTTCTCCTTTGTTATTGTATCCCCTCACTTCCCTAATTGATAACTGTAGGAGCCTGTTCACTGAAACTCAAGGAAGACTTAGGACACTAAAACTTTTTTTCTACGAACAAGAAAGAGGTGACTTCATGGTGCTCCAGTGGATAAGACTTCATCTTCTAACGCAAGGGATGCTAGTTCAGTCCATTGTCAGGAAGCTAAAATCCCACATGCCATGTGGCCAAAAAAAACAATATAAAACAGAAGCAATATTGTGACAAATTCAATAAAGACTTAAAAAAAATTAAAGAAAGAGGGAGACAGGGAAGCTTTTTTACCCAAGAATATCAGCAGTTTATTCTTGATAAGTTTCAGTTTCTCTTTCTCTTTGATACTGTTACCCAGCAGGACCATAAGGGGCCTTCCCAGGATAGGCCATCTGCCGTATCTTCTGCTTTAGCTCCTCCCTGAAGTACCTAAATAATAATATTTGATGCACATTGCCTGAGTTGTTTTGCAGATTTAAATCATCATCCCCAAAACAAATGGAAGGTGTTGGCTACCTGGTGACCATGAACACATAGCCCCAGGCTTCCTGCTGGGGCCTAACGACTGATAATGTTTCTCTCTGTAACACCACTCTGTTAACCTCACCAACAGGAAATCAGAGAACTGTGCACCAATGGATCACGGATGCAGTGACCCCTCTTTCCTTCAGTTCAGTACAGTTCAGTTCAGTCAGTCAGTCATGTCCGACTCTTTGCAAACCCATGAATTGCAGCACACCAGACCTCCCTGTCCATCACCAACTCCCGGAGTTCACTCAGATTCTTCTCCATCGAGTCTGTGATGCCATCCAGCTATCTCATCCTCTGTCGTCCCCTTCTCTGCCTGCCCCCAATCCCTCCCAGCATCAAAGTCTTTTCCAATGAGTCAACTCTTCACATGAGGTGGCCAAAGTACTGGAGTTTCAGCTTCAGCATCATTCCTTCCAAAGATATCCCAGGGCTGATCTCCTTCAGAATGGACTGGTTGGATCTCCTTGCAGTCCAAGGGACTCTCAAGAGTCTTCTCCAACACCACAGTTCAAAAGCATCAATTCTTCGGCACTCAGCCTTCTTCACAGTCCAACTCTCACATCCATACATGACCACCGGAAAAACCATAGCCTTGACTAGACTGACCTTAGTCGGCAAAGTAATGTCTCTGCTTTTGAATATGCTATCTAGGTTGGTCATAACTTTCCTTCCAAGGAGTAAGTGTCTTTTAATTTCATGGCTGCAGTCACCATCTGCAGTGGTTTTGGAGCCCCCAAAAATAAAGTCTGACATTGCTTCTACTGTTGCTCCATCTACTTCCCATGAAGTGGTGGGACTGGATGTCATGATCTTTGTTTTCTGAATGGTGAGCTTTAAGCCAACTTTTTCACTCTCCTCTTTCACTTTCATCAAGAGGCTTTTAGTTCCTCTTCTCTTTCTGCCATAAGGGTAGTGTCATCTGCATATCTGGGGTTATTGATATTTCTCCCGGCAATCTTGATTTCAGCTTGTGCTTCTTCCAGTCCAGCGTTACTCATGATGTACTCTGCATATAAGTTAAATAAGCAGGGTGACAATATACAGCCTTGATGTACTCCTTTTCCTATTTAGAACCAGCCTGTTGTTCCATGCCCAGTTCTAACTGTTGCTTCCTGACCTGCATACAGGTTTCTCAAGAGGCAGGTCAGGTGGTATGTTATTCCCATCTCTCTCAGAATTTTCCCCAGTTTATTGTGATCCACACAGTCAAAGGCTTTGGCATAGTCAATGAAGCAGAAATAGATGTTTTCTGGAACTCTCTTGCTTTTTCAATGATCCAGTGGATGTTGGCAATTTGATCTCTGGTTCCTCTGCCTTTTGGAAAACCACCTTGAACATCTGGAAGTTCACGGTTCACATATTGCTGAAGCCTGGCTTGGAGAATTTTGAGCATCACTTTACTAGCATGTGAGATGAGTGCAACTGTGCCGTAGTTTGAGCATTCTTTGGCATTTCCTTTCTTTGGAATTGGAATGAAAACTGACCTTTTCCAGGCCTGTGGCCACTGCTGAGTCTTCCAAATCTGCTGGCATATTGAGTGCAGCACGTTCACAGCATCATCTTTCAGGATTTGAAATAGCTCAACTGGAATTCCATCACCTCCACTAGCTTTGTTCATAGTGATGCTTTCTAAGGCCCACTTGACTTCACATTCCAGGATATCTGGCTCTAGATGAGTGATCACACCATCATGATTATCTGGGTCGTGATGATCTTTTTTGTACAGTTCTTCTGTGTATTCTTGCCACCTCTTCTTAATATCTTCTGCTTCTGTTAGGTCCATACCATTTCTGTCCTTTATCGAGCCCATCTTTGCATGAAATGTTCCCTTGGTATGTCTAATTTTCTGGAAGAGATCTCTAGTCTTTCCCATTCTGTTGTTTTCCTCTATTTCTTTGCATTGATCACTGAGGAAGGGTTTCTTATCTCTGCTTGCTATTCTTTGGAACTCTGCATTCAGATGCTTACATCTTTCCTTTTCTCCTTTGCTTTTCACTTCTCTTCTTTTCACAGCTATTTGTAAGGCCTCCTCAGACAGCCATTTTGCTTCTTTGCATTTCTTTTCCATGGGGATGGTCTTAATCCCTGTCTCCTGTACAATGTCATGAACCTCATTCCATAGTTCATCAGGCACTCTATCTATCAGATCTAGGCCCTTAAATCTATTTCTCACTTCCACTGTATAATCATAAGGGATTTGATTTAGGTCATACCTGAATGGTTTATTGGTTTCCCTACTTTCTTCAATTTGAGACTGAATTTGGCAATAAGGAGTTCATGATGTGAGCCACAGTCAGCTCCTGGTCTTGTTTTTGTTGACTATATAGAGCTTTTCCATCTTTGGCTGCAAAGAATGTAATCAATCTGATTTTGGTGTTGACCATCTGGTGATGTCCATGTGTGGAGTCTTCTCTTGTGTTGTTGGAAGAGGGTGTTTTCTATGACCAGTGCATTTTCTTGGCAAAACTCTATTAGTCTTTGCCCTGCTTCATTCCACATTCCAAGGCCAAATTTGCCTGTTACATCAAGTGTTTCTTGACTTCCTACTTTTGCATTCCAGTCCCCTATAATGAAAAAGACATATTTTTTAGGTGTTAGTTCTAAAAGATCTTGTAGGTCTTCATAGAACTGTTCAACTTCAGCTTCTTCAGTGTTACTGGTTGGGGCATAGACTTGGATTACAGTGATATTGAATGGTTTGCCTTGGAGACGAACAGAGATCATTCTGTCGTTTTTGAGATTGCATCGAAGTACTGCATTTCAGACTCTTTTGCTGACCATGATGGCTACTCTATTTCTTCTGAGGGATTCCTGCCCGCAGTAGTAGATATAATGGTCATCTGAGTTAAATTCACCCATTCCAGTCCGCTGATTCCTAGAATGTCGACATTCATTCCTGCCATCTCTTGTTTGACCACTTCCAATTTGCCTTGATCCATGGACCTGACATTCCAGGTTCCTACGCAATATTGCTCTTTACAGCATCGGATCTTGCTTCTATCACCAGTCACATCCACAGCTGGGTATTGTTTTTGCTTTGGCTCCATCCCTTCATTCTTTCTGGAGTTATTTCTCCACTGATCTCCAGTAGCATATTGGTTACCTACTAACCTGGGGAATTCCTCTTTCAGTATCCTATCATTTTGCCTTTTCATACTGTTCATGGGGTTCTCAAGGCAAGAATACTGAAGTGGTTTGTCATTCCCTTTTCCAGTGGACCACATTCTGTCAGACCTCTCCACCATGACCCGCCCGTCTTTGGTTGCCCTGCCGGCATGGCTTAGTTTCATTGAGTTAGACAAGGCTGTGGTCCTAGTGTGATTAGATTGACTAGTTTTCTCTAAGTATGGTTTCAATGTGTCTGCCCTCTGATGCCCTCTTGCAACACCTACCATCTTACTTGGGTTTCTCTTACCTTGGGCGTGGGGTATCTCTTCATGGCTGCTCCAGCAAAGCGCAGCTGCTGCTCCTTACCTTGGATGAAGGGTATCTCCTCACCGCAGCCCTTCCTGACCTTCAATGTGGGATGGCTCCTCTAGGGCCTCCTGCGCCCTTGCAGCCACCGCTCCTTGGACAAAGTTCCTTGTGGAAAGCCATGAGGCAGGGAAGGGAGTTTGGGGCTGTTAGGCAATAAGCCACCCATCTCCTTGCATTTGTTGTTATTCTTTATCCCTTAAGTTGTGTCCAACACTTTGCAACCCAATGGACAGTAGCTTGCCAGCCTCCTCTGTCCATGGGATTTCTCAGGCAAGAATACTGGAATGGGTTGCATTTTCTTCTCTAGGGGATCAAACCTGCATTTTCTGCATTGGCAGGTGGAACCTTTAACGCTGAGCCTCCAGAAAAGCCTCTCAGGTCTGAGACAAGAAAGAAAGTTTTGAATAGAGAAGTTAATCACAAACTCAGCTGAGGAACTCAGTTTTAGCAGGACTAGGTTTCAAACTGAATTTCTGGCCAGGTGAGGAATTCTCAGCTTTCTCTACGTAAGTGACTTTTATCAGAAAAATTTCTTAATATGGTGAGGTTTTTGAAGGTCACACAGAAGAATATTGCCCTTTTTCCTACTGGTTATGCCCCTGAAAAGGAGACTCCCCAACTCTCAGTTGAGGAACCTGGTGCTGTCTGATAAGCCTCTACATATTCCTGAACAATGACTTAGATTTAGAAGCCAAACAATGCTGATATGAATTGTAAAGCAGCCATAAAGAAGAAAGTGTACTGCAGAAGAGTGAACTAGTCATAATTTCAGCTGCACTGTTCTCACAAATAAAATCAATTTGCATTATAGCTTGCCTAGAGCTATAGGTTTAATATTGCCAAAGGCAGGAAGAACACTAAAAACAAGCAAACAATAAAAACAGCAGTCAATGCTTAGTCTTCTCCTTTGACTCAGAATGGTTATCAAAAAAATAACTAAATAAGGTAAATTGCAGACTGCTAATGCTTGAGGTGAGAAGAAATTTATCATGTACTTATTTATTATTTACTTACACCAATACAGTATACTAACGCATATACTTGGAATTTAGAAAGATGATAATGATAACCTGTATGAGAGACAGCAAAAGAGACACAGATATATTGAACAGTCTTTTGGACTCTGTGGGAGAGGGCGAGGGAAGGATGATATGGGAAAATGTCATTGAAACGTGTATATTATCATATGTGAAACGAATCGCCAGTCCAGGTTCGATGCATGATATAGGGTTCTCTGGGCTGGTGCACTGGGATGAGGGATGGAGGGATTCCATCCAGAGGGATGGAATGGGG
Source organism: Ovis aries (assembly GCF_016772045.2). Lineage (NCBI taxonomy): Eukaryota > Metazoa > Chordata > Mammalia > Artiodactyla > Bovidae > Ovis > Ovis aries. The sequence goes on from NC_056059.1 coordinate 108,442,239, forward strand.
AGGGAGGTGGGAGGGGGGTTAGGATGGGGAACACACGTACACCCATGGCAGATTCAAGTCAATGTATGGCCAAACCAATAAAATATTGTAAAGTGAAATAATTAAATAAATAAATTTAAAAAAATAATAATAAAGTAATGTGTTTCCCAGTGACATTTGAGGCAAGTTATAGTGCAAGGATATATGAGAAAGATGATTAAACTCTCAGGAGCAAGGAACAAAAATAAAGCTAAAACAAGTGAATGAAAAGGCATCTTGTTCAGGCTCAGCATAGATTAAGAAATATTAATGAAGAAATTTTAATTAAGAAATCTCTTTTGTTTATTCTTAGATTAGTCTGCTTAGGCCACCATATCAAAATGCCACATAGTGGGTAGCTTAAACCACAGAAATTTATTTCTCACAGTTGCGGAAGCTGGAAATCCCAGATTGAGGTCTGGGAAGGTTTGTTGATGGTGAAAGCTCTCTTCCTGGTTTGCAGAAGGCCACTTGCTCTCACATGGCCTTTCCTCTAAGCTGGTAAACTGAGATATCACTCTCTCTTTTCTTATGGGGTTACCAATTCAATAGAATTAATATGCCATCCTTACAAACTCATAGGCTTCCCAAGTGGCTCAAGTGGTAAAGAATCCCACTTGCCAATGCAGGAGATTGAGGAGACAGGAGATGTGAGTTCAATCCCTGGGTCAGGAAGATCCCCTGGAGGAGGAAATGGCAACCCATTCCAGTATTCTTGCTTGAAAATTCACAGGGACAGAGGAAGCTGGTGGGTTATAGTCCATGTGGTCGCAAAGAGTTGGATGTGACTGAGCACATCCTTATAACCTCAGTTCAGTTCAGTTCAGTTCAGTTCAGTTCAGTTCAGTCACTCAGTCGTGTCTGACCCTTTGCCACCCCATAAATCACAGCACGCCAGGCCTCCCTGTCAATCACCAACTCCCGGAGTTCACTCAGACTCACGTCCATCAAGTTGGTGATGCCATCCAGCCATCTCATCCTCTGTCGTCCCCTTTTCTTCCTGCCCCCAATCCTTCCCAACATCAGACCCTTTTCCAATGAGTCAACTCTTCGCATGAGGTGGCCGAAGTACTGGAGTTTCAGCATTAGCATCACTTTTTCCAAAGAACACCCAGGGCTGATCTCCTTAAAAATGTACTGGATGGATCTCCTTGCAGTCTAAGGGACTCTCAAGAGTCTTCTCTAACACCACGGTTCAAAAGCATCAATTCTTCAGTGCTCAGCTTTCTTCATAGTCCAACTCTCACATCCATACATGACCACAGGAAAAACCATAGTCTTGACTAGACGGACCTTTGTTGGCAAAGTAATGTCTCTGCTTTTCAATATGCTATCTAGGTTGGTCATAACTTTCCTTCCAAGGAGTAAGTGTCTTTTAATTTCATGGCTGCATTCACCATCTGCAGTGATTTTGGAGCCCAAAAAAATAAAGTCTGTCACTGTTTCCACTGTTTCCCCATCTATTTCCAATGAAATGATGGGACCGGATGCCATGATCTTCGTTTTCTGAGTGTAGAGCTTTAAGCCGACTTTTTCACTCTCCTCTTTCACTTTCATCAAGAGGCTTTTGAGTTCCTCTTCACTTTCTTCCATAAGGGTGGTGTCATCTGCATATCTGAGGTTATTGATATTTCTCCCGGCAATCTTGATTTCAGCTTGTGCTTCCTCCAGCCCAGCATTTCTCATGATGTATTCTGCATAGAAGTTAAATAAGCAGGGTGACAGTATACAGCCTTGACGTACTCCTTTTCCTATTTGGAACCAGTCTGTTGTTCCATGTTCAGTTCTAACTGTTGCTTCCTGACCTACATATAGGTTTCTCAAGAGGCAGGTTAGGTGGTCTGGTATTCCCATCTCTTTAAGAATTTTCCACAGTTTATTCTGATCCACACAGTCAAAGGCTTTGGCATAGTCAATAAAGCAGAAATAGATATTTTTCTGGAACTATCTTGCTTTTTTGATAATCTAGCGGATGTTGGCAATTTGGTCTCTGGTTCCTCTGTCTTTTCTAAAACCAGCATGAACATCAGGGAGTTCACGGTTCACGTATTGCTGAAGCCTGGCTTGGAGAATTTTGAGCATTACTCTCCTAGCATGTGAGATGAGTGCAATTGTGGGTTAGTTTGGGCACTCTTTGGCATTTCCTTTCTTTGGAATTGGAATGAAAACTGACCTTTTCCAGTCCTGTGGCTACTGCTGAGTTTTCCAAATTTGCTGGCATATGGAGTGCAGCACTTTCACAACATCATCTTTGAGGATTTGAAATAGCTCAACTGGAATGCCATCGCCTCCACTATCTTTGTTCATAGTGATGCTTTCTAAGGCCCACTTGACTTCACATTCCAGGATGTCTGGCTGTAGGTGAGTGATCACACCAATATGATTATCTTGGTTGTGAAGATCTTTTTTGTATAGTTCTTCTGTGTATTCTTGCCACTTCTTCTTAATATCTTCTGCTTCTGTTAGGTCCATACCATTTCTGTCCTTTATCAATCCCATCTTTGCATGAAATGTTCCCTTGGTATGTCTAATTTTCTTGCAGAGATCTCTAGTCTTTCCCATTCTGTTGTTTTCCTCTATTTCTCTGCATTGATCTCCCTCATTTAACCTTAAATATCTCATAAAGGCCTTCATGCCGAATACAATCACCCTGGAATTTAGGACTTTAATGTGTATTTTGGAGGGAGACAATTCAGTCTGTAGCAACACTTGCTAACATTTAACTGTAAATATATATAATTATTCTGAATCTTCTACTTGAAAATTCAGACTTGGACTTTTAAAGTCAGCTTTGTACTCATAACACTGACTTTCCAACTCTGGGTTCTGGTACCCTTTACTGCGCATCTGTGAGTCTCTGTCTTATACCTTATATCTTAGCTCATTGTTTCTCCTTTTCAAGTGACATAGTCTGCAGTAAATCACGAGGTTCTGAGAGCAGGGACTGTCTTACACATCTTGCCCTCATTCACTCGGACAATCACTTTGTTATTCACTCAGGCACAGTCTTCCACTACATGCCAGAAATTAGCCTCAAGTATAATCACCAAGTCTTTTAATATCTTGCCCTCATGATGCTTATGTTTTGGAAAGCAAGCATGGTAAGAGTAAATGACAGTCAAAAAAATATTAAAATGAAAAATAAGGTAAACATTTTTGCTCAGTAATTTCCAAGAAGACATTAAATTAGTGACTGTAATAAAAAGTAATGGGAATTCTTGATAATATCAATAGATGACCTCTTTGATGTAAAATTACATTTTAGATGAAATTAAAAAATGACAAAGCAACTACCCTCACAAGGAGAAGTTCATGTTCCAAGAAGAAACAGCACGTACAACATCTTAACATGGACAATGATTTGATACATTGGAAAAACTGACCAAAGGTCTGGGTGGCTAATTAAGTTTAAATAGGCAAAAACTGACACAGTAAAAGTGGAGAAGTAATTAAGGACCAAGTCACAAACAACATATGACACAGAGTTTGGTTTATAACAGGAGCATATAAGCATACAGTAAATGAACAAAAATGTCCAATGTGAGGGGTCAGTGTGGCCCAAAGAAGGGTTATTTGGGGATGTAATAAAACATGCCCCTACCAAATATCCCAGAGCAGATCTCAATGTCTACATAAGGGAAGAAGGAAACGTAGTACCAAGCCCAGCATAATCCAGGGTCCAGGACATAGAAAGTTATATGTCTTCAGTGACTCAGTTGTGTCTGACTCTTTGCGACCCCATGGATGGTAGCCCACTGGACTCCCCTGTCCATGGAACTTTCCAGGCAAGAATACTGGAGCAGGTTGTCATTTCCTTCTCAAGGGGATCTTCTCGACCCAGGGATTGAACCCTGCTTTCTCTAGCATCCCCAGCATTGACAGATGGATTCTTTACCACTGTGCCACCTGGGAAGATACCAGGACAAAGGAGGCATTCAGCAATGTCAATCATTCTTCCTTCTTCCCTGTCTCAGCCATATATACTATCCTCTGTCCATTATTACCATTCAGAGATAGATAGTGTATTTCCCTATGAATGTAATTCTTGGTAGAAGACAAAAAGCAATTATTATGGTTTGGTATCCTTTAAAAAAAATTAACACATAAACCTTATCAGACCCTCCTGTTAATATAACTAAACTAATAAGCATTGAATTCCTATTAGGTGCAAAATACATTGCTGTTACAGATGTAAAGATGCACAAGCCACTGCTTCTGTTCTCAAGAAATTGGTCATACAACCCATCTCCAATTCCAAGCCAAAATTCTACTTCCAATAAGTATACAAATGCAAATGTCCAATAAAGGCCTGTCAAGTGGCAACTGAATGAATAGGTGTATATACTGGAGAAGACTGTGATGCTGGGAAACATTGAAGGCAGGAGGAGAAGGGGACAGTAGAGGATGAGCTGGTTGGATGATATCACCGACTCGATGGACATGAGTTTGAGCAAGCTCCAGGAGTTGATGATGGACAGGGAAGCCTGGCATGCTTCCAGTCCATGGGGTCTCAATGAGTTGGACATGACTAAATGACTGAGTTGACTGATACGGCAATTTGGAGATATAATAGAACCACAGACCCCTGCCAGATACCTTAGAACAGATCTCAATGTCTGACTCAAGGAAGGTTTCTACTAAATCTTAAATGGGAGAATAACATATAAACTATATACCTCAACCCTCTCCCCATACCCGATCATAGGGCCATGTGTGCTCATAACTTCTGATTATACAATTTTTAAATTATGTGCCTGGATCAATTTTCTTTTTCAAAAATTGCATATAAGAATTGAGGTGGACTAATGGTGCTGATTATTGAATGATAACTCTATGAGACAAATAACAATTGATGTCATTTAATTTATCACACAAGCAGTAAATCAAAACACACTGACCAGAAGTACAATGTATTTGATTTTTTCACTGAGACTCAATAATTCTATTTCCCTGTGAAAAATAATGGCATTGATAGACATTTTCTTTTAGTATGCATGAAGAACACTGGGATTTTAGGATTCCCCTCTACAAAGTCTATTTAACAGACAGATCTGCACACATAGCTGTCATTTTGCCAACATCAACAGTTCCAACAGCATTTTTTGGATGGCAGGTTTTGGCACTGCTTGGTTTAGACTAAGTAAGTGCTCTATAATATTTATATATTATAAAATAAGCCTGTTTCTCAGGGACATAAACCTGGACTACAAGATGTCATTTTGTATTTGTTGATAGAGAAATCAACACTGTAATTAATTTGATCTGGTAGAGCCATCAGCTGGCTCACCTGCCTCCACAAAACTGGTTCCAAGAATCCCTCTCCTAGTCAGATCCTGTTCTTGTTCATTATCTCCTTTCAGTCAAGCAGAGACAGAAGTCAGGAGTCCTTAACCTTCAACCAGTGTGTGCTACCAGTATGCTGGCTAGCTTTGGGGGGATAGTTTAGAACTAGAAAGATCTATCCCTTTCCTTTTGAAGTCCGTGGGAGATTGCAGCTCTGTGTTAAATGCTTTATCTTCTTTCTTCCTCCCAACAGCCACTAGTGTTAGACTGAACACAAAAACTCATGCTATTTTACAGATGAGGATGACAGTGTGAGTGGTCTGGTAACTAGTAGATTGATCCAGAGGGGTTACAGAATGGATTTTGAGAATATTTTCACAGACTTCACTCTTGGCAGCATCAATTCTTTATTTCCCCAATTGCACAGCTTCAAGCAGAGATCATTTTTTTTTTTTTCCCTTCTGATAGAGGACCTCTCTGCTGCTGCTGCTGCTGCCATCACCTAATTATAGAAACTTCACATGATCACGTTTCAAAGTCTGCAAACTGTTGTCATTTTTTAAACCCCGTGGCCAAGATTATCATAGAAACCTTCATGAGAAGTGAGGAAAGAAACTATTAAAATGAGAAAAATAGAGAGAAAAATTAAAGTGAAAAAAGCCTCTTATATCAGCAACCCCAGAAAAATGCTTCAGTTATTACATAAAAGAAGAGGCAGTCTGCTGTTGGCACAGAAGAATATGGGAGGGATAGTAAGCCAATCAGTAAAAAAGAAATATTGGAATTTCTAGGACTGTTGGCTATACATGCCTTTAAAATTTTAAGGGAAAAATTCTTCTTTCTCTTTTGCAAGAGGTAATATCATTGAAATATCGTTATGGAATGTATGTATGTTTTAATTTTATTTTTTAATTTTAAAAATAGTTTCCAAAAAAGGGAAGAAAGTGATTACTTATATTTCCATCTTCCAAACATAGTTGTTTTCATGTCCATACATCTTCAGTCTCTGGGTGAGGAAGATCTCCTGGAGAAGGAAAGGGTAACGCTCTCCAGTATTCTTGCCTGGAGAATTCCATGGACAGAGGAGTTTGGAGGGCTACAGTCCATGGGGTCGCAAAGAGTCAGACATGACTGAGTACATACTCATCATCATTACACATTGTTTAAAACAATGATCATAGAATATTTGCACAATCTATGCTTCAGAAAGTTCAGTTAAATGATGAAAGAAGTTGTTCATTGGGTCTCAATCAGATTCACTTACTTTACAACTGACCCAATATATTTTCCATGATGGAGAACAAATAAAATTTCTCATATCGGAGAGAAGGGAAGGAGAATGAATAGCAACCGGCTTTCTGTCAAGGTGGCAGCTGGGGAATTATCCACTGGGCCTAGGAGGAAACTACCCAATTCTGAGTGCTTACCATGAGCCAGGAACTGTTCAAGTAGATAAACATCCTCCTGAAACCATAAGTCATGCACCACTCTTGTGACCCCATGGACTGTAGCCCATTAGATTTCTCTGTCTATGGGATTTCCAGGCAAGAATACTGAAGTGGGTTGCCATTTCCTTTTCCAGGAGATTTTCCTCACCCAGGGATCAAGACTGGATCTCCTGCAAGGTAGGCAGATTCTTTACCATCTGAGTTACCAGGAGCCCAGCATGTATGCATAACTTTATGTACTATTGCACAGATATGTACCATTAGCCTCATTTAGTTAGACTATATTTTTGAGTGATGCATGATCATGACAAATATTTCATTTATGAAAATATAGTCTGAAAACTAACTTATTGTAGTATGAAGAGTTTGATTTGAGAGACCATGAGACACTGTCTCGGGAGGATACTCTCTTCTAGAAAAACAAACCCAACAAAAAGCACACCAACAGTCTCATCATCGTTGTTCTGCCTGGTATATGATTCTCAACCTGTCTGTGATTCTATCTTTGAGTGGAACAAGTCTTGCATCTTAAGGCATTATCTGCCTCCCTCAACTCCCCACAGAGTGCCAAGGGCCTTCTCAAAATTTTCTGAGCCCTCTTTGACCTTCTAGAGATGGCAGTGCGTTGCCTGCCATGAGCCTGAACCAGAGGTTTCTCCCCTTTGGGAGCACTCAGACATGCTGTCCTTCCCAAGGATATGATCAATGCACCCAGGATTGCTAGCACTTGAGCTTCCAGGGTTGCCTGAGGCTGGGGTTTGAGTTCTTGGAGGAAGGCTGATGAGGATCCTTTAAGGAGCCAATGCTGAATTTTTCTCATGGAATCACAACACAGTGGGTCATCATGGGAGCTGATGATAATCTTCTCACAAATCCCAAGGAATTCAACAAAAAGAAAAAAACTCACTCACAAAGTACATGGAAGACTTAAAAACGTAATATCTATCTAATGTTTGTATCTTAATGCAAGTCAAGAATAAATGTAATGAAATAGACAGAAGTCTTGTACAAAAAAAGAGAAAATATACTTTTCAAAAAACTAAATGAATAAAATTCAAAGGAAAAATAGCAAGTAAGTAATGAAACTATATTAAGGGATTATTATTTTCAATGAAATAATAGTTGTGTACATCAATTTTAAAGGAGAAAGCAACACATTAGTGGACAGGTAATAAAGATCACAGAGATTTCATAAAATAGTAAATGTCAATGATGATAATAGTGAACACTACAAAGGTATTCAAAGATGTCAAGGTAAAAGTGAATATGTTAGTTTCTCAAATTGCAAACATGGAAAATGGAAACAGGGCTGGCAATAATGTGGAAAATATATATGTTTAAAGATTTTCTATATTAATATTATTTACAGAACAAAACCTTGAAAGTAATCTAAGTGATGAAAAAATATGAAAATTATTAATCAGAGTATTTTCACATGTTGATATTATGCAGCCTTTTAAAAAGGTGCTTACAGTAACCTATCATTCATGTGATTTTGTCTTTTTTAAGTGTATGTTAGGTGATAGATACAGAATACAGTTTTGAAAAACATGTATGAATTTTAGACAGAAATACTCTAGAATATGTTTTTAAATGAATGCTTTTGCATCAAGTGTTCTTAAACTTGAGTGCAGCTAAGAAACTTGTCTAAAGTGCAGATTCCTGGTCTACAGTCCTGAAAGTTCTAATTCAATGTGTCTAAAGAATCGATACAGGAAGAATCTGATTTTTTTTTCTTTTGACACCCAGATACCACTTTTTTCATTTTTATTGACCTATAATTGAACCTCAGCACTGTATATAATTTTAAGGTACACAGCATAATGACTTGACTTACACGTATTGTACATAAATACTTGATTTATATATATATTTTTTTCCCAGGTGACACAGTGGTGAAGAATCTTCATACTAATGAAAGAGACATAAGAGAGGAAAGTTTGAACTCTGGGTCAGGAAGATCCCCTGGAGTAAGAAATGGCAACCCACTCCAGTATTCTTGTCTGTAGAATCCCATGGAGAGAGGAGCCTAGTGGGCCACAGTCCATCAGGCCACAAAGAATTGGACACAGCTGAGCACACACACACATATATTGTGAAATTATTACCAAAATAATTTTATCTTGCATTCATTACCTCATCATCTCTCACAATTAGTTTTTTTCTTATGATGAGAAGTCTTGGTATCTACTCTTTTAATACTTCTAAATATTTCATGTATCAGTGCTGACTATATTTCATTATGTTGTCTTTAGTACTTATGTAATTATAACTGGAAGCTTGTACCTTTTGACCACATTCATACAATTCCCCCACCCTCCATCTCCTATCGTAACCACAAATCTGAGTATATTTTCTATGAATATTTGTTTGTTCATCTTTTATTTCCCATATATAAATACAATTATAAGATATTTTCCTTTCTCTATCTGATTTATTTCACTTAGAATAATGCCCTCAAGTTTCATGCATGTTGTTGTAAGAATAGCTGTCATGTCGTGGTTATTGTAAACAATGCTGCTAGTGAACACTGAGGGGCAGATATTTCTTCAACGTGGTGTGTATGTCTCCTTTGGATGTTTTACCTGAAGTGGAATCACTACATCATATGGAATAGTGCTTATACCAATTTACAATTCCATCAACAGTTGCCAAGTGTTCCCTTTTCTCATATCCTCTGGCATATCCACTATCATTTGTATCTTTTGTCTTTTTTGATGATGGTATTCTAACCTGTAGGGTTCTGCCTCACTGTGATTTTCATTTTCCTTTTCGAAATGGTTAACTATGTTGAACATTTTTCATGTACCTTTTGGCCATTCCTATACTTTCTTTGGGAAAATGCATAGTTTAAATTTATTATTATTTATTTTGACTATTGAGTTGTGTAAATTCTGTATGCTTTTTCAATATTAATTCCTTATCAGACATATGGTTTGCGAATACATTTTCTCTCAGTTATTAGATTGTCTTTTCATTTTGTTGACTCTTTCCCTTGCTGTGAAGAATCTTTCAGTTTGATACAGTTCTCTTGTTTATTTTTAATTTTGTTGCTTATGTTTTATGTGTCATATCCAAAAAATCATTGCCATGTCAGGGATCATTTTTTCTGTATTTTCTTCTAAGAGTTTTATGGTTTCTGGCCTTACAGTTAAGTCTTTACTCTCTCTTCAGTTAATTTTTGTGAGCGATGTAAAATAAGGTTCTAGTTTTATCTTTTAATATATGAATATCCAATTTCTCAACACCATTTACAGAAAAGACTATCTTTTCTCATGGAGTATTCTTGGCTCTCACATCAAATATTAGTTGCCTATATATGCATAGGTTTCGGAGAAGGCGATGGCACCCGACTCCAGTACTCTTGCCTGAAAAATCCCATGGACGGAGGAGCCTGGTAGGCTGCAGTCCATGGGGTTGCAAAGAGTTGGACATGACTGAGAGACTTCACTTTCACTTTTCACTTTCATGCATTGGAGAAGGAAATGGCAGCCCACTCCAGTGCTCTTGCCTGGAGAATCCCAGGGACGGGGGAGCCTGGTGGGCTGCCATCTGTGGGGTCACACAGAGTCGGACACAACCGAAGTGACTTAGCAGCAGCATAGGTTTATTTCTGGGTTCTCAGTTCTGTTCCATCGGTTTACATTGATTTGGCAGTCACGCAATCATTTTTTTTAATGCTGTGTTAAGTGATAGACACAGGATTTAGTTTCAAAAAATCATACATAAAAGAGCTTAGATGGAAATGCTCCAAAATGTATTTTTAAATGGATAATTTTATACAAAATATTCTTAAACTTGATTTCAGCTAAGGAAATTGTCTCAAGTGTAGATTCCTAAATTTTCTGAATCAATGACTTTGAAAAGGGGTTCAGGATGAATCTAAATTTTTTGCACAAAACCCCAGTTCTTTGCATGCAGGTGATCTGCAGACTACACGTGGAGAACACTACCCCAGTTGGTAGGATTATGGATGCAAATAGACATAAACAAATACAAAACGATGTATAATATACATTTAAACATGCACAATCAGAACTATACAATAAACAATGCACATATGTGTATAAGTAAATATATATATAATTGCATGTATGCAGTCATTAGGCTTGCTTTTATTCCAAACTCTGTTTTCCAGTATGAAGGGGCACTTTTTATAATCTGTATTTCTCTTCTAATTTTGAAAGAATTTGTAGGACACAATAGTCACTAAAGGTAATTTTTGGTATCTTCAATTTATTTCTTCCTGAAGTTTTCTCTTTAGGAAAACAAATAGTGAGAGACTGATCAAGGGTTGCAAGTGTCAATTTTTGCCATAACTACGTGCTGTGCTGTGCTTAGTCACTCAGTCATGCCCGACTCTTTGTGACCCCATGGACTGTAGCCCGCCAGGCTCATAACCGTATATTATATATATATACACACATACACACCAACCTGGCATAGTGTTATAAATTAGATGTTCTTTTAATAAGAGAATAATAGCAATTCCCTATTTACAAATTATGTATCCTGGGAATAAAAGATGTCCTTTAAGTTTAACACATTTTGCTTCATAAGAAACACTGAAATATAAGAATCTACAAAGGAGTAGAAATACGTATACGTATAACTGATTCACTTTGCTGTGCATCTGAAACTAATGCAACATTGTAAACCAACGGTAGTTCAGTAAGATGATTAAAAATAAATACATTTTTTAAAATAGCTTAAAATTTTAGTTTAAAAATACATTGCATTAAATTTTTATTTTTATTTTTTTGTCACCCACAGAAGCATGCATTCTGTAGGATGTTTTATTTTTTATTTATTTATTTATTTTATTTTTTTTAATTTTTTATTTTTTTTATTTTTTAAATTTTAATATCTTTAATTCTTACATGCGTTCCCAAACATGAACCGCCCTCCCACCTCCCTCCCCATAACATCTCTCTGGGTCATCCCCATGCACCAGCCCCAAGCATGCTGCATCCTGCGTCAGACATAGACTGGCGATTCAATTCTTACATGATAGTATACATGTTAGAATGTCATTCTCCCAAATCATCCCACCCTCTCCCTCTCCCTCTGGGTCCAAAAGTCCGTTATACACATCTGTGTCTCTTTCCCTATTTTTATTTTTTTAATGACCAATGACAACTTTATCACAGATCTGTGCCAGAATTTAATGATACTTGGGCACATCGTTTATAAGCACAGAAGACAGTCATGCAAACAGGTAAAAAATACATAGTATAAGGCTGCTGCTGCTGCTGCTGCTGCTGCTAAGTCGCTTCAGTCATGTCCAACTCTGTGCAACCCCATAGATGGCAGCCCACCAGGCTCCACCATCCCTGGCTAGATTTTACTAAAAAGTTCAAAAATAAGAAAAAATAGTTTAAAAAATAATTAGTGCTTGACTTTGAGAAGAATGTTGATTATAAAAAAAGTGTTGCCTTCTCAAAAAGTAGTCTCCATTTCAAAGAAAAGTTCCACCAAATGCTGTATAATGGACTCTGAGAAGTGTGAGAGAAAAGCAATATTTACTAACTGCCCACCAGGTGAGATGCAGTATTAGATACTGTATATTTATAATCTCCACAAATGCTAAGAGAAACAGATGAACTCGCTGAAGGTAACAGAGCATGTATGTGGAAAACACAGTCATTTAAAACCCAGGCCCACCTGCCTGTGTTATTGCTTGATTTGCTTCTTTTTGTTGCAATGAAAATATCGCTGGGAGGTTGAATAGGATCCTCACTAAGACACTAAATAACATTGATTGACTAATCAATTAATTAACATTTAATAAGTTGAACATACACATGTAAATATTTCTTCTCAATCCATCTATGTACTTCTGGTTAGTGTATTCAGTTTATCTCTACTTATAGTTCAGTATAATATCGTGAACTTAGATGTCCTTATGTACAAATGAAATTGAATTATCCCTTTAACTAAATAATGCACCTTAATTAGCTAACACATTTATCTTAAAATTAATATGTCCATGTAAACTCAAAGGGGTTTTGTTGTTGGATATCAATCAATATCAGTGACACTGATAATTTTATCAATTTTTCTGGTGCTAATAATTCTAAGTTTTACTATACTTTTCTGAAGTAAAATCACAACTTATGCAGAAGTAGGAATTAAAGAAGCTAACAAAGAGAGGTTGGATCATAACTTTCCTTCCAAGGAGTAAGCATCTTTTAATTTCATGGCTGTAATCACCATCTGCAATGATTTTGGAGTCTGACACTGTTTCCACTGTTTCTCCATCTATTTCCCATGAAGTGATGGGACCAGATGCCATGAGCTTAGTTTAATGTTGAGCTTTAAGCCAACTTTTTCGCTCTCCTCTTTCACTGTCATCAAGAGGCTCTTTAGTTCCTCTTCACTTTCTGCCATAAGGATGGTGTCATTTGCATATATGAGGTTATTGATATTTCTCCCAGCAATCTTGATTCCAGCTTGCACTTCTTCCAGTCCAGCATGTCTCATGATATACTCTGTATATAAGTTAAATAAGCAGGGTGACAATAGACACCCTTGACGTACTCCTTTTCCTATTTGGAACCAGTCTGTTGTTCCATGTCAAGTTGCTTCCTGACATGCATACAAATTTCTCAAGAGGCAGGTCAGGTGGTATGGTATTCCTATCTCTTTCAGAATTTTCCCCAGTTTATTGTGATCCACATGGTCAATGGCTTTGGCATAGTCAATAAAGCAGAAATAAATGTTTTTCTGGAATTCTCTTGCTTTTTCAATGATCCAGTGGATGTTGGCAATTTGATCTCTGGTTCCTCTGCCTTTTCTAAAACCAGCTTGAACATCTGGAAGTTCACAGTTCATGTATTGCTGAAGCCTGGCTTGGAGAATTTTGAGCATCACTTTACTAGCATGTGAGATGAGTGCAATTGTGTGGTAGTTTGAGCATTCTTGGGCATTGCCTTTCTCTGGGATTAGAATGAAAACTGACCTTTTCCAGGCCTGTGGCCACTGCTGAGTCTTCCAAATTTGCTGACATATTGAGTGCAGCACATTCACAGCATCATCTTTCAGGATTTGAAACAGCTCCACTGGAATTCCATCACCTCCACTAGCTTTGTTCATAGTGATGCTTTCTAAGGCCCACTTGACTTCACATTCCAAGATGTCTGGCTCTAGGTGAGTGATCATACCATCGTGATTATCTGGGTCATGATGATCTTTTTTTTGTATAGTTCTTCTGTGTATTCTTGCCACCTCTTCTTAAAATCTTCTGCTTCTGTTAGGTCCACCACCATTTCTGTCTTTTATTGAGCCCATCTTTGCATGAAATATTCCCTTGGTATCTCTAATTTTCTTGAAGCGATCTCTAGTCTTTCCCATTCTGTTGTTTTCCTCTATTTCTTTGCATTGATTGCTGAAGAAGGCTTTATCTCTTCTTGATATTCTTTGGAACTCTGCATTCAGATGCTTATATCTTTCCTTTTCTCCTTTGCTTTTCGCCTCTCTTCTTTTCACAGCTATTTGTAAGGCCTCCTCAGACAGCCATTTTGTTTTTTTACATTTCTTTTCCAAGGGGATGGTCTTGATCCCTGTCTCCCGTACAATGTCATGAACCTCCGTCCATAATTCATCAGGCACTCTATCTATCAGATCTAGACCCTTAAATTTATTTCTCACTTCCACTGTATAATCATAAGGGATTTGATTTAGGTCATACCTGAATGGTCTATTGGTTTCCCTACTTTCTTCAATTTGAGTCTGAATTTGGCAATAAGGAGTTCATGATCACCACAGTCAGCTCCTGGTCTTGTTTTTGCTGACTATATAGAGCTTTTCCATCTTTGGCTGCAAAGAATATAATCAGTCTGATTTTGGTGTTGACCATCTGGTGATGTTCATGTGTGGAGTCTTCTCTTGTGTTGTTGGAAGAGGGTGTTTGCTATGATCAGTGTATTCTCTTGGCAAAACTCTATTAGTCTTAGCCCTGCTTCATTCCATATTCCAAGGCCAAATTTGCCTGTTACTTCAAGTGTTTCTTGACTTCCTACTTTTGCATTCCAGTCCCCTATAATGAAAAGGACATCTTTTGGGGGTGCTAGTTCTAAAAGGTCTTGTAGGTCTTCACAAAACCATTCAATATCAGCTTCTTCAGCATTACTGGTTGGGGCATAGACTTGGATTACTGTGATATTGAATGGTTTGCCTTGAAAACAAACAGAGATCATTCTGTCATTTTTAAGATTGCATCCAAGTACTACATTTCGGACACTTTTGTTGACCATGATGGCTACTCCATTTCTTTCAAGTTATGACCAACCTAGACAGCATATTCAAAAGCAGAGACATTACTTTGCCAACAAAGGTCCGTCTAGTCAAGGCCATGGTTTTTCCAGTAGTCATGTATGGATGTGAAAGTTGGACTGTGAAGAAAGCTGAGCGCCGAAGAACTGATCCTTTTGAACTGTGGTGTTGGAGAAGACTCTTGAGAGTCCCTTGGACTGAAAGGAGATCCAACCAGTCCATTCTGAAGGAGATCAGCCCTGGGTGTTCTTTGGAAGAAATGATGCTGAAGCTGAAACTCCAGTACTTTGGCCACCTCATGTGAAGAGTTGACTCATTGGAATAGAGTCTGATGCTGGGAGGGATTGTGGGCAGGAGGGAAGGGGAGACAGAGGATGAGATGGCAGGATGGCATCACCAACTCGATGGACATGAGTTTGAGTGAACTCCGGGAGTTGGTGATGGACAGGGAGGCCTGGCGTGCTGCGATTCATGGGGTTGCAAAGAGTCGGACACGGCTGGGTGACTGAACTGAACTGAATGAAAAGAGGTGCAACCAAATTTCCCGAGTTATGTATTTTCCAAAGCAAGGGGGACCTAAGTAACACAGATGAATAAGGCAATGGTGAAGTCTCAGTGGTCAGAGTGTTTGAAGTTTTGGACAATTTTTTGAGGTCAAAGCAATAAGCAATCCAGCATACTAAGTATTTCAAAGAAGAAGCACCAAAACAAGTCAGTAGCATCCAGATGAGCTTTAACCGCATGGTTGAAACTGTCTATTGTCTGCTCTCTTTTCTGTTTTCTAAACAGATGTTTTCTAAAGCCTTGGTTTTCTTACATGCAAGGGCATAGGAAACTCAGGAGAGAAAGATAAATGTATAAGTCATTTATAAGTGATTTAATAGAATCTTACAATGGATTAAAATAGGTTTTTTGGCTTAGATTCTGACAATTTTCACTCTTTGACCATTTAATTGGGTCTTCTTAAGAAAAAATATTTTGCAGAAATATAGATGTGTTCCAATTTAGAAACTGACACTGATTTGAATATGGGCTACTATAAATTAGGTATACAGAGAGACTGAATTTAATAAAGTTATTAACATGAGTAGAAATGTGCTAATGTTCACTGTTATGGTATTGGTTTATATTAGGGATGTGTTAAACAGTATCTAAAATCATAGGATATGATAATTGCATAAAGATCAATTAGGCTAATTCCTATTTTTTAAAAATAAATAAATAAAGGTAGAGGGAGCAAGCTTCAGAATAGCTAAGCTAAGGCTATTGACTAAGACCACACAGCTATCTAGCAGATAAACTAAATTGTGAGCAGAGGTCTCCTGAGCGCTAATGTAGCACTCTTTCCATAAGCCTGCCATAAAGTTGTTCCAAAGTTTAACTCATATTTCAAATTTGTTGTTCTTATAAATTTGGGTTGTTTTATTTATTTTATCTTTCTCACTTCCTTTTTGATTCATTCTTGAGCTGGTCACTGACATATTGAAGGGGTTGTAAAATAAGTAATTATTCAATCTTGTATGAAACACAGAGCAATCATGTTCCATAGATGTTATGTTCAAACTCCTAATAAAAACTGTTAGCCTATAAGATAGCTTTTCCCTCCCTTCTTCTGTCTTCAATCACTTGTCCTTGCTGCCCTTGCATTTACACTAGATTCAGTTTTCCAGGATCTAGAGGTTATTGTCTGATGTCTCCTCCCTCTTGTCCTAGTCTTTCCCTGGTGTCTGCTTCAGGTCCATTTTATCCCTTCTTTAGAACACATCTACCCATGTCAGCTCAGTGGCAATGCCTCACAATGTTTGATCATACTCCATACCTGAATTAACTATGATATGGTGGTGCCCTGGGTTCATACAAATTCTTGTCCTCTCCACCAATCTTATAGGAAAAATTTGGCTACTGCCTATGACTGGACTGATAAGATTAATTGGGACATTAATATTAGTAAGTGTTAAGAAGCCTAATTGCCCAACAAATAAGTTGAGGTTTCAGTCTAGCCTTTCAGAGGTAATAACTTGTCCCCATCTGTTAAATGCATTGCCTTACTTCTAAGTTGGTTTAGAACCCAAGGAAAGAAGATGGATGCTCTTCATTGTTTTGTTTCATCAACCCAAAACAACATTGGGAATATTCTTAGGCATTTCATCTGTATTTCCAGATTATAACAATTTCTTTTCCATCTCTGATAGCAAAGGAAAACCTATATTATAGCACTGTATCTATTCAGTTATCTCACTTGAAAAACCTTTACTAATTAGACAGACAAAATAATATGCAATGTACTTACCAATCTTCATTACTTGTCAGTATTCTATCATGCCTTGAATTTTCAGGAGTCTTTTTACAGTGAAAGCTCCAGTTATCTACATCTAGTCAAAGGCCATGCTATGCATTGTCTCTTTCAAAAGAAGTTCCCCAAATTGTGACCTGCACTATCTAGAACTCAAACATATTTTTGCATTACCTGTTCAGATTTCTTCCTTCCCAGTAGACACACTTTGTAAATAATTCATAGATCGTGTTTACAGTTTTCTGCCAATTAATAATGCAATAACTATAGCACAAAAATATTGCCAGTAAGTGATTTAGGGGTGATGGATCATCATAGGATAACTAGGTGCCCATAAAAAGCATGTAGAAATTTCAAACAAAAGTAAACTCTTGGGAATGTGAGTGCAAAATCACATCTGGGTAGTTTCTAATTTATCATACAAAGAACAAGAAAAAAGTGATAACTTAGAGACATATCATATTTCAATTGTTGAACTTCATAAATATGTTTATATCTGACATTCGTTAGTTACACTATATTGAACATTTTCCCAAGAGAAGTAAAAGCAATCCTCATAATTTGAGAATTGTAAGAAAATTATCCAACTTCAGAAAAAGAGATTTGAAAATAGCCCATAATAACAATAAAACAAAATTTAAGACTCATTGTTTCAAAACTGGACTCACAAAGAATACAACCACAGAACATTAGAAATTGTTAGATTTTTAGTCCCCATTTGAACTTTCACTTCCCTTGTTTTGTTAAGTGAGCCCATAGATGATCTGAGTGGTTTTACATCTCATAGGCAAAATCATTGCCTATCCATTTGTAATTTCTAGCCAGTAGACTTCATGACCAATGATAAAGGGTTGTACGGACACTGAAACAGGGTAAAGAGACATTAGACCAACTATAATATATTGCTTCCCTGTTGGCTAATGGTAAAGATCCTGCCTGCCAATGTAGGAGACATGGGTTCAATCCCTGGGTCAGAAAGATCCCCTCGAGAAGGAAATGGCAGCCCACTCTAATATTCTTGTCTAAAAAATCCCATGGACAGAGGAGCCTGGCAGGCTATAGTCCGTGGGGTTGCAAAAGAGTCGAACAAGACTTAGCGACTAAATGACAGCAACAAATCCCAGGTTAGCTTTGTAATGTGCTCGGGCAAGAGAATTCAGTGAAAGTGTCAGTGTGAGTCAAGAGGACTTTGGCTCAAGTGGATGTCTGTGAAAACACTCTCTTCTCTACTGCGTCACTAGCATGTGAAGATATCCAGTCTAATGTGCCAGAAAATGCAGCGTCATATGGAGCTGGTTATTCCACCAAGATATTTATTCTACCGAGATACCACAGAAAAACTGGTGCTGATCACAGCTGCCTGAGTGGGCCTAACAGACTGGAAAAGCCACCCAGCCAAGCCCAATCCAAATGAACAGTCTACAGAATTGTGAAATGATGGTTGTTTTGTAAAACAAAACTTTTAGGAAAGTTTGCTATGCTGCAGCTGCTAACAGATACTCAGGATTTTTAGTACTAAAAATAAAAAGTTGCTGTTTGCTACAGATGATTGACCACCCTGCTAAACATAAGGCTCTGTGTACATCCCATCTGAACCTTCCTTCTCTTGGATAAAATCATACATTTGTTTCCAACCATTTATTTAATCAGCTATAATTCACTGTCTATATTCTGAGCAAAATCATGTGATTGAAATAAAAGACAACAGTCACAGCCCCAACCCCTACTAAAAGTTCCTGACATGGTATAGAAAATAAAACAATGGAAAAATGCATTTGGATCATTAAGATAAATACCTGATATATGGAAACATTAGTAGAGGGAACTTTTCTTAGTGAAGTATTTAAAGATGAGCAGAAATGTTCTAGGCAGAGAACCAGGAAAAGGGAGTCCTCCTAATAGGAAGAAGGTTGGGTGTAAGACATAAGGACATAAAACCAACATGGTGCATTCATGGAACACCAGGTGTCTCAACAGGCTGCAAAGAAGAGCATTTGGATTGAAGATTTAAATAATGGGAATAAAGAGATAAGAGCCAAACCTTGAACAACCTTATTCTGAAGGCAATGAGGAATCCAGCAGTGCCAAGATTGACTTTCTTGTTTACAGCTTCCTGGGTAAATGTTCAATTGAATCTCAAGGGCATTTCTTACCCAGCAGTCTCACAGCCTTATGCTCCAACCCTGAGGGGTCCCTGAATTTGTGTAACTCTCCCTTCTTCCCTAAGGTATGGGCTGTCAGGCTGTGTATTCCTTGGAAATGTGATCAGTAATTTTGCAGATGAAAAATAAAGAAAATGGTGATGAGATTGACAAGCATCTGTCCTTTTTCATTTGTCTCTTCTTTTTAATGCTCTGGGGACATTTCTTTTAAAATACTATAAAAGATTTAGTGGAAAGGGAGAGAAAAGAGACTAATTGAAGAGGAGATGAAAGAAACAGCAAAAAATACCGACCGAAGATTAAAATAAAAAAAGAGGTAGGGCTGAGAAATGAGAAGAAAAATAAGCTAGAAAGAAGTGAGAAAGTAGTAACTAGGTTTTGGCAAGTAATTCATACAACATTTGGGGCCAGGTGGCTGGCAGAAAGAAAAGAATAAAGAAAGCAAGCGAAAGGATTAATAAAGCACTATAAATTTGATGGCGATAAAAACATTTTATTACAATGCATTATTAATTTTTATTACATAGTTTACTACTTGGCCAATAGCACATGCAACACTTAGATACAGACTCTGTGGATATTATAACTGTAACATAAATAGGAAATTGGAGAATTTATATTTTTCTTTGTATCTGCAAGGGGCAAATGAACACTGAGGTGAATAGCATCTGCAGAGGTCCACACATGGTCAGTGGTGATACGGAAAACCTCTGTTTTCTTAATGCCTCTTTTATAGTTACGTGTCTGGGCTTCTCAGTAAATGTTTGTCATTGGGAGCAAAGTGATGAATAGGAAGCCACAAAGTAAATCAATGGGAAATATGTAAATAGAACTCTTAACTCATGACTTGCATTTTAATCATTGCTGTACAAAGCTGTTCTCACATGCATAAAAAGCATTAAGACCACTTGAGAGAGACTTCTTCCTGCGCTGTCATGATTCAGTACTTTAATCCAGGGTAGGGTTTCTCACCCATACCCTTGATATTTGGGGCCAGATAATAATAGTTCTTTGTGACGGTGTCCTGGGCATTACAGGATATTTTAAGAGTATTCCTGATTGCTACCCACTAGATGCCAGTAGCATTACTACCAAAAAAATATCTCCAGATATTGCCAAATATCCTATGAGGGGTAAACTACTTCCCTGTTGAAAACCAGTGGTCTAGTAGAAATGCCTATAGATCAGACTGAGGTAGACAGTAGATTTGAACCCATAACTAACTTTGCAGCTTGTGGTAAATCATTGTTGTTTCACTTCATTCACCAATCTCTGTCTAGTGACGAAGATTCTCTCATTGACCAAACTGCTCATATTTCCCTGAACTCGCTTTTCCAACTGGGCTTGACTTTTAGGCATTGATGTTCCTCTCTGAATTGTCCACTTTTAGCAAGAATCCTGATTAGTGAGTTTAACCAGAACTCCCACAGTTCATATCTGATCATCCTAAATATCTGACTGTGTTTCTTACCTCTACCATCCACCAGATGAAGTCTGGTCACCCTGAATGCCTTCAGCAAAAATCCTGATAGGTTAAACCAGAATCCTTCTTTTAATCCTTGGCTATAAATTCCCAACTGCACATACTGTATTCAGAGTTGAGTTCAAACTGTCTCCATCTCTCATTGTAAAATTCCAACACAGTGGTTGCTATTCCTATCATGATGGTCCTCCCTTGAATGAAGTCTCTCCAACTACTCTGTAGCAAGTGCCATTGAATAATTTTTCTGACACTATTTCCTTTTTACCTGAGCAAGATGAGTTAGGTGTGAGTCTAACAAAAGGGGAAGGACTGATAAGAGGATTGTCAAAGCAACTCAAGTCTGGAAAGATGTTTGTCTCTAGCATCCATTGATTCACAGAGTTTGGTGGAGACCAGACTCATGCAAAGGAATCAGGTATAATTGGAGAAATGACCATTATCAAGACCAAAGAGCCTAAAACAGAAGTTGAAGAATGAGGGGCAATGCCAACGGCAGTGGGCTCAGTAACAGAGTGAAATTGAATCCAAGGAAGGAAAAGTGCAGAGTGGATATGAAGCAAGTAGAACTAAGGCTAAAGGACTACACATGTGGCCAGAGCTGTCTCATATACCATACCCTGGACTTGTTCTGAAGTTTGGCATGGCACCCCAAGTGAGATACAGGCTCGAGAATGTTTACCCATGGTGTCTCATCATACTTGCATTTCATGCTTCATTTCAGAAAGCCTTTATTAAACTTAAAGCACTAGTCTGTGCATGTTTAAATCATAATTCCTTTAATATTCCCAACATCTGCACTCTTTATTTGCAAAAAATTGAGGTAAGATCCTTTGAACAATCTAATGTGTGTGAAATGAGCTACAAGAGAATTTGAATTGTAGTAGTTCTTAATGAAGACTACATTACCTGATTACTTTCTCTTTCCTTGGGAAACATAAAGGTAAATAAAACATTCTTCCAGTAAAGGAGAGATGGGAATAGTGGAAATAAATAGTTAAGTGATTTCATTCCATACCATGAATACGAGGTCAGTCTTCAGAAACATCTATGAAGTAATTATTACCCACTTTTTGTGGACAAGAAACATGAGACTCAGAAAGAAAAAATAAGTTATCTGATACTCATATGAAAATGGCATGAGCTAAATGCAACACATCGGAAAAGGCAATGGCACCCCACTCCAGTACTCTTGCCTGGAAAATCCCATGGACAGAGTAGCCTGGTAGGCTGCAGTCCTTGGGGTTGCTGAGAGTTGGACACGACTCAGTGACTTCACTTTCACTTTTCACTTTCATGCATTGGAGAAGGAAATGGAAACCCACTCCAGTGTTCTTGCCTGGAGAATCCCAGGGACAGCAGAGCCTGGTGGGCTGCCGTCTATGGGGTCACACAGAGTTGGACATGACTGAAGTGACTTAGCAGCAGCAGCAGCAAATGTAACACGTAGATAAGTCACCACAGAATCCTTGCTCTTTCACTCATGACACATCTCTACTCACTAACATCCATCCTGGTAGAGTCTATTTGGTTAATGTTATTTATAAAGGATAAATGCATTATAAAATATAAGGTATTATTATTTCTAAGTCAGGAAGAGAAAAATACACCTGGCAGTTGGAAAAAGATTGGCATTCCAAATATAGCATATCTCAGAATTTTAGAGGAAGCATTTGCTATTCTGATAACCTCTGAGAGTAGCCAAACAATTCCAAAAACATGAAATGAAGCAGGTATCAAATATTTGAGAAGCCTCCAAATTCTGCAAGGAGATTGTCAAGCATTTTTAAATGCAGAATCTCATTCCAGCATTGCTGACTGAAGAATGTAGACAAGATTTCAATGGATAAAAATATTCACATTCCTGATTTTTTTTAAAGTGTGCATAGTAATTTCTAAAACCATAATACATTCTCACAAGAATCCAAGCCAATCATTTCTTCTAATAGAGAAAGTAATTATTTATTTCCCATGAATGGGAGAAACATACTTACCCTAGACAGGATAGGTTATCCTATCAGGTCGTGATAAAATAAATAAATACTTCTCCATCATAGTTACTGTAATACAACATTTTTCTGAAAAGTTTTCTCTTAACCCAGAACAACCACGCCCCCCCCCGCCCCTGCAAAAGATAATCAGGGAACCCTTCTTCACTGAAATATTTGAGGAAGCTCATATATCATAAGTCAAATGTTTGGTCTTTTCTTCTATCATCTTCCTTGGAAAAAAGGGAAAGTCAGATGAATCTGAACAGTTGCTTATAACAGTGCTACTTCAAATTGCTAAATCTTAGTATTTGACATTTTATCAGTGCCAAGGATTGGAGAAAAAAAAAATGGTCTTTAATAGGATAGTATTTAAAATAAGCCACAACCTTGTCATTATTACCAACACAATGGAAAGGCTCATTGAAATCAGCTAACCATGCTATGGAGGGGCTTGAAGTTAATTATATCAACTTAGACAATAAGTTAGTCTTTGTGGTTCCAGTTATCTCTGTGCACAGTTGGCTCTATTTTTTTCTTGTTGTGTAATGTCCCATTAATCACAGTTACATTTGTTCCCTGCCATGTGATTCATCATCCTTTCCCCCTGAAAGGACTTACATTCTCCAGGACTCAAGATAAACCACTAATTTAAAGAGGCAGTAGCCAACCTTGCCTATCACAATGGCATAGTGTGAATGAAGAGGGTCAATGGCCAACTCGAGGTGTTTCAGTCGATTCAAATTATCTTCAGTGATTGGGTTCAGGCACTGGGACAGAGATCAGGTGTGACAATTACAGGATGAACCCTTGAAATGGAGCTGAAGGTGCATTTGCCTCTGGAACTGATCCAAACACCATTCACTTAAAAAAGAAAAAGAAAAAGCCAAGTATGTGAAAGAAAGCAAAATGTAGTAGAAAAATCACTGGCTTAGTATAGGGATAAATGTGTTCTAACTTTTGTTTTAAAAGAAAAGAAGTGTGTGACTATGAACAAGGCATTTCATCACTCTGGGTCTCATTTTCTTTAAACAAAGTGACAACAGAAGAGAAGATGATGTATATACTTTTTTTTTTCTTTTTCTTTTCTTGAAGTCTGATTTTTTGATTTGTTTGGCAAAGGAAGGGTTCTTTTGATCGAATATCAACAAAAGAATTGTATGATGTTCTTTGACTTTTCTTCTAAAAATTAAAATGATATGGTGAATAATTGATTCATGCCAAAAATTATAACTCTTTCCCCTTATCGAATCTAGGGCTTCAGGAAGAGATGGTAGCTCTATCACTTGACGTTTATTTTCTTTTCATGTCTTGCTAATCCTATCTTTGCCAAATAACTGCAAATCCCTCAACTCTCTGGTTAGTTATTTTATCCTGTTTATCGGACTAAGGAAGAAACAGCTTATATGATTATCTCCAATATATTTTTTAGAGTTTGGATAAAAGAGTTTATTATGCGCATGTTCAGTCATATCTGACTCTTTGTGACCCCATGGACTGTAGCCCGCCAGACTCCTCTGTCCATGGGATTTTTCAGGCAAGAATACTGGAGTGGGTTGCCATTTCCTACTCCAGGAGATCTTCCCAATCCACAGATTGGGAATCCAAGTCTCCTGCATTGGCAGGCAGATTCTTCACCACTGAGCCACTTGGGGAGCAAAAATTTCATTTCTTAACACAAATAGCTAATCGCAAAAGGAAATTTCCAGTGATTTGAACTATTGATGGAAATTTTAAACCAATTTTTATTCTATAAAATTAATATCGTATGTAAGGGTAATTATTTTTATCACATCAGTTCCAACTTTGAGATGAATCCTCACAGAAATATCTGAATCTGTTCCTTGCACTGATATAATTCATTTACTTATTCCTTGCAGTCAATCTTGTATGCTCACTATGTTTCTTTTTAACCTCTCAGTGAACTTCTACAAGACAGAGTCTAGATATCACCCATTTGAACATTCAGTTTTCCATAATCCCTAGAGAGAGCACTTAATAAATTAGTAAATAGAATGCATTGCCCTGTCCAGTGCTGATCAAGGAGTATGTATTTTCCACCCCTGCAGTTCTGCCCTTAGGCTTTATGAAAAACTCCCAATTGCTACCTGTTTGGTTGCAAACATGTTGTCTAAAATGTGCTCTGGACCATACCCATATCATTACTACACTTCAGAATGTTTGTGTAAAGCAACGGCTTCCACCTCCCATGATGAGAGAATGAAGACTTGAAGAGATTAAACTGTATCTATGAAATTTCAAACCCACCAAACAGTGGAGTTAAGAGCCACATCCGGGTTCCAGGGTCCTGGCACTTTCCATTACTTAGTGTTTGCTAAAGCACGTAAACCAGTAGACTTATGATTATCAGGAATCATGGACTTAATGTCCGTGAGGCTCTGAGGAAATCACTTAGCATGTCTCCCTCTTATAGACAATACGTCAGGTACAATAAGCTCTCAAGCTAAGAGCCAATTAAGATGAAGGGGAACATGGGAAACATTAGACCAAAAGAGACAGTTTCATGCGGCTTGTAAGAACCAATCTATACCTTCATAAAGATCAGTGCTTCTTGGCCAGGGGCAACACTGCACCTCACAGGAGATCTGGCAATGTCGAGGTATTTTTCAGTTATCACATTTGGGGCAATACTACTGACAATCTATTGTATGAAGGCCAAGGATTCTGCTAAATATCCTACAGTGCTCAGAACATCCTGCCTCAAAAATGAATTATCAGCTCAAAGTAACCAGATTGTGCCAAGACTGAAAATCCCTGATACAGTCAGATAATTAATTAGAAAAATGTGAAAGTGTTAGTCACCCAGTCATGTCTGACTCTTTGCAACCCCATGGACTGTAGCCCACCAGGCTCCTATGTCCATGAAATTCTCCAGGCAAGAATACTGGCGCGAGTAGCCGTTCCCTTCTCCAGGGCATCTTCATTACCCATGGATCGGACCTGGATCTCCTGCATTACAGGCATATTTATAACATCTGAACCACCAGGGAACTCCAATTAGTTAGATAACATAAATTTTTAAAAAATGAGTGCTCATTAAGAATAAGACCAAAAGTTAGAGATATAACAAATACAACAAAATATGGAGAGAAATATAAGAAATATACAGACTCATGTGTGGAAAAAGCAACACAATTTCCCTATAGGACATATTTATAAAAGAAAAAAAAAGAAATACATATAGCTTATTCTAGGATAGAAAAAATTAATAATGTAAAGATGCCAGTTCTCCATAAAGTAATCTCCACAGCCAATGAGATTCTTTAAAATCGTTTTCTGAAATACCTGAAGAGCCTAGGGTAAAAGTGCGTGTGTGTGTGGTAGCAAGGTGACTACAGTAAACTAGGAACCTGTGACATGTTGTTGAACAGTGAAAATTTAAATTTTCCTCCTTATGAGAAAAGCTAGCACTGGAAGTTTCCAACAATTGTATTTTAGTCTCAATCACGTAGTGAGGTAGAAAAATTTTGTGTGTTTACATTATCAGACAGATGACTAGGGCTGAAAGAAAAAGACAACTAGGATCTACTGCAGTGGGAAAGATGAGTGAAGGTGGTAACTGCTCATGGGTGGTGACAAAGAAATTGGTTAGTGAAGAAAAGTCTGAAGTTAAAGCTAAGAGCATTTGCTTTGTGATGGACTATCTATAAATGTAAGGGGGAGGATTATTAAAAGATAACAAGTTTTTAACTCATATGCCTTTTAAAGTTTCAATTTGTTATTTACTGGAATTGGAATAACTGGGACAAAGCATATTTGAGTGCAGGTGAAAAAGAGGAGCCAGGTTTTGGAAATCTTACATTTTAGACATATACTAGACATCAGGTAGATCTCATAGAGAATTGCATGAAGTTCATTGGTAGAAGTCAGAATTTGAAATGTACATTTAGGAGTGGCCAAGGTTTAGGGCTTCCCCAGTGGCTCAGTGGTAAAGAACCTGCCTGCCAATTCAGGAAACACAAGAGATGCAGATTCGATCCCAGGATTGGGAAGATTCTCTGGAAGAGGAAATGGCAAC
The DNA here is from genome assembly GCF_016772045.2 of Ovis aries. NCBI lineage: Eukaryota > Metazoa > Chordata > Mammalia > Artiodactyla > Bovidae > Ovis > Ovis aries. The sequence goes on from NC_056059.1 coordinate 108,469,224, forward strand.
CCACTCCAGTATTCTTGCCTGGAGAATCACATGGACAGAGGAGCCTGATGGGCTCCAATCTGTGGGGTCACAAAGAGCTGAACATGACTAAAGTGACTTAGCACGCATGAGATTAGACCATAATTTGGGCTTCCCTGGTGGCTCAGATGATAAAGAATCCAGCTGTAATGTGAGAAACCTGGGTTTGATCCCTGGGTTGGGAAGGTCCCCTGGAGGAGGGCATGGCAACCCACTCCAGGATTCTTGGCTGGAGAATCCCTATGGAGAGGAGCCTGGCACGCTACAGCCCATGGGATAGCAAAGAGTCAGACAAGACTGAGTGACTAAGTACAAGGTTTAGACATATAAAACTATTCAATTGTTGAGATAACTTGGAAAAAATGCTAACAATGAAGAACCAGTCTTCATTATTTTAAGGATTAAATGGTAAATTATTTTAATGTTTAAAGTCCTGAGAAAGGAGCAAAAGATACTGAAAATGAGGGTTGAGTGAGATTAGGGGGCAAATTACAAGGACATAAAAATTAAAATATAAATCAGATATTCTATAATTTTGTTTAATTGATAAAACCATTTTGCTTGCAATTAAGCTGTTTCCCAAGAGTAATGAAATGCTTTTAATAACATTCAAGAAATAAGTATCACTTTAAAGAATTTATCATTAAAAATCTGAGATAAAAGTAAAACGTATCCTAAAATTATAATTGCTTCTACTAGCAAAATTTTCAAAAAAGGAAACAACCCATAAAAAAGGGGGAAATGGTTGAAGAAATTAGAAAAGGCAGAGAAACCAAGGATAAAATTACCAACATCCACTGCATCATAGAAAAAGCAAGAGAGTTCCAGAAAAGCATCTATTTCTGCTTTATTGACTATGCCAAAGCCTTTGACTGAACTGAACTGAACTGAATAACAATAAAATAATATTTTTCAAGAATATTAAGTGATCTAGTCAAATCCAAGTATTGCGGTAGTGCAAAATAAACATGTAAAATAAAGATTTTGTTAAAGTGATTACAAGTATGTACTATAACTATAAATAAAAATTTTAATATATACAAACTGGTTATAAAGAAGAAAAATTAAAATGAAAATAGGAAAAATGATAGCATATTAACAGTTAAACTATAGGTATTTAAATTCTTATGTATATTTCACTTATTTTACACATTTTGATAATCTAAATAAAATGGTATAAGTGCTTTGTAGTAAGTTAACATGAGAATATGATAATAGCCCTGGTGGCTCAGTGGTGAAGAATCCACCTGCCAATGCAGAAGATGCAGGTTCAATCCCTGAGCCAAGAAGATCACTTGTAGAAAGAAATCACAACCCACTCCAGTATTCTTGCCTGGTGAATCCCAGGGACGGAGGAGCCTGGCATGCTGCAGTCCTTGGGGTCACAAAGAGTTGGACATGACTGAGCACGCATGCAAACAAATATAAATAGCTCATCAAGGTCACGCAATGTATTACCTATTGTTTTAGTTTCATCCTACAAAGACATTCATGTCATCAGCCTTAGATAATTAAAACTGTGTTCCACTTAATGGTCCATCTTTGACTGATCTTCTCAGAGCTCTAGTGCAGCGCTCTGTCTACTGTCACAGCAGTTATAAAAAAATTCCACATGTCTTATGCATTTTATGAAGAAGTATTTTCTTAGTGGAGTTATTGCTCACAGTCTGAGAAATGCCTTTCAATGTTAAACTCACAGTTTGGAAATAAATATATACTGAAAGAATAGAAATAGGTCTGTACACTGGCCACCAATGTTTGACTACATTAACTACTCTAATCCTTCTGCATTGTCCGGCTATAAAGTTGTTTCAGTGAGCAATAGTGGTTCTTTTCCCATCCTTCTTTCCAAAAATAATGATTGCACTACTGATACACTAGTTGTTGTTAATGGAACTAAATCAGAATTACTTAAAGCCTTCGAAAGACTGACAAGCACACAGACAATATAGTAAGTGCTAGAATACAGGTATGTATAAGACAACTGTTACTAGAGTACAGATAGATTTAGGGGTGGGGATGGGGGTGTCAAGAACATTTCTTTCAGGGTGTGATACCTTAGCAAAAACATAAAAGACTAGATGGAACTGGATAAAGAAAGACTATAATAAAGAGAAGGAAAGAATGTGCAGAGATGAATACAGGTAGAAAGTCTCAGGAAAGAGATAGCATGCCCACACTATGTTCAGAAGAAGAAAAGGTGAGCACAGTTTATTTAGGTGGCACACCAGGGGCCAGCACGGGGAAGAAGCCCACCCCACACTCAGGCAATGAAGGTGTACATTTTGAAGAATGCTAGTGCAAAGGATCATTGCAGGTATTATTGAGTTATAATAGCATATATATGAGATTCAAATAGATACACATTTGGTTTTTACTCTTTAATGAACATTATATTTCTCATAGAGGTTAATTGTAGAACACTACTTAATAGCTTCCACTTCTGATAGGCACAAATTTGGCTAAATGTGTTTTATTTGTAAGGACCCAAGTAAGTTCACAAGGCAGACTAGTTAAAGTTCACCTGCAAAACTTTGTCTCCAAACCCTTTGGCATGTCATATTTCTGCACTAAAAGGATATATTCAAAATAAACCATAATAGCACACTGATTATAAAACTGAAGGAACACCACTTGAGTAATTTCAATTCTATAATTCTATATGAATATTTGTGATATTTGTATTGAGATAGTAAAACACAATGTAAAATGTAATATTTTTATTGATAAATTCAAGTTTTAGTTCATACAGAAAATTATTTTGCTAAATGTACATATTATCCCTACAATTGAGATATGTTATTTTAAAATTGGTAATAATTGTTTTAAAAGTGAAAGAAGAAAAGAATGATTATTATTATTATTACTGAGAACCATTTAGTTGCATAGAGGAAATGAGATATTAAAAATGGCATCTCTGAATGACTTGATAATGGCAAGAGTAAAAATTTCCAAAATCCACTTCTTCATAAAGGTAACAAACAACTGGAACAAATTTTCATAATGAAATTTCTCAGGGTTCTGGAAGTAAACTAAAAACTTGCAAAAATTCAAGACTGTTTATATAAGAAAAATGGTTGATTCCTGGTAAAAACCTGCGGGATTTGTGGTGTCCAAACTTGCTCTACTCCTCTCTCCCACTCTTCAGCTCTGCGGTGACCTTGTAAATCAACATCATGCTATCATAGTGAAAACCAGCAGCCTCACAGGCTATGGAGGTGGTAAAATAGGGTTCGAGTTCCTTCAAAACCTCATCTCAGAGGACTGGTGTTGTTTATCTGTCTAGCATTTTCCTGGAAGTCCCAGGTGAAACAGTATTTTTATTTTCCTTTACTCAGAACTGACCTCATCTGAAAAAAACTTTTCTCTGGAGGCTGTCAAAAGCAGTTAAAGGAAAATGTTTAATCGTACAGCTTTCTGAGACAGAGGATAACCGTTGGAGGAAAAACTAACCAAAAACCTTGAACAGGGGGAGAATGAACTGTACATAGGAACTTCAAAACTTCAACATGTTCCTGGGAATTTCATCTCATAGGTAGGGCTGCATTCATGCCCAGACATTTCCACATGCTCATCTGAAAAAGTTCCAACTATTATCCTTGACTAAGTTTAAGACCCTGAACAAGTAGGAAGTGAATTCTAAAGCGTATGTGTCAGTCGCTTATCTGAATGTTTAAGGCATACACGGACATGCATACAGAGCCCCTGGGCAGAGACAGGCAGACTTATTGGTTGTAGACACCTAGGGAAATCTGTTCACAATAATTAGCTGACTCTTATGTTAATAGAACAGCAATCAGACATGCCAAAGAAAGAAACTTTAAAGAATTAGTTCAGCAAAGTCACCAAACAAACAGAACCAAAAGTAAATTGTAAGGGGAAGGGAGGGTTTGATTTCCAGAATTGTCACCTCACATTATTTTACATGCTTTTTTTTTTTTAAGAAAACTATAAAACATGAAAAGAAACAACAGAATATGGCCCATACATGAGAATAAGAAACTAAATCAATAGAAACTGCACCTGAAGATATCCATTCATTAGATTTACTAGACAGGTTTGTAAAAGACTACTTTAAATATTTTCTAAGACTAACATGTTTCTCATGATGTACTCTGCATATAAGTTAAATAAGCAGGGTGACAATATACAGCCTTGAAGTACTCCTTTTCCTATTTGGAAGCAGTCTGTTGTTCCATGTCTAGTTCTAACTGTTGCTTCCTGACCTGCATACAGATTTCTCAAGAGGCAGATTAGGTGGTCTGGTGTTCCCATCTCTTTCAGAATTTCCCACAGTTTATTGTGATCCACACAGTCAAAGACTTTGGCATAGTCAATAAATCAACCCTGGGATTTCTTTGGAAGGAATGATGCTAAAGCTGAAGCTCCAGTACTTTGGACACCTCATGTGAAGGGTTGACTCATTGGAAAAGACTCTGATGCTGGGAGAGATTGGGCGCAGGAGGAGAAGGGGAATACCCAGGATGAGATGGCTGGATGGCATCAATACTCGATGGACGTGAGTCTGAGTGAACTCCGGGAGATGGTGATGGACAGGGAGGCCTGGCGTGCTGCGATTCATGGGGTTGTGAAGAGTCGGACACAACTGAGTGACTGAACTGAACTAACTGAAGAATAACATGTAACCTTGCCTAAAGAACGAGAACAAAGAATGAGAATTATGTTTCATTAAATAGTGACTATAAATAGAAAGATAGAAACAAGTAAGAAACAAACAAATAGACATTCTGGAACTGAAAATAACAATAATTAAAAATTAAAAGCAAAAAATGACTAGAGCATATTTCTTCAAGCAAAAGGAAGAATCTGCAAACATGAAGATGCTTACATTAAGATTATCCATTCTGAAGAACAGAAAGGAAAAAATAATGAAGAGAAATAAAGAAACACAGAAACTTGTGGGACATAGTCAAGCATGTGCTGATGTGCTCAGTGGTGGCTAACTCTTTGCAACCCCATGGACTGCAGCACGCCAGGCCTCCCTGTCCAACATCAACTCCCAGAGCTTGTGCAAACTCATGTCCATTGACTTAGTGAGGCCATCCAACCATCTCATCTTCTGTCATCCCCTTCTCCTCCCACCTTCAATCTTTCCAGCATCAGGGTCTTTTCTAATGAGTCAGTTCTTTACATCAGGTAGCCAAAGTATTGGAATTTCAGCTTCAGCATCAATCCTTCCAATGAATATTCAGGGTTGACTTCCTTTAGGATTGACTGGTTTGATCTCCTTGCAGTCCAAAGGACTCTCAAGAGTCTTCTCCAACACCACAGTTCAAAAGAATCAGTTCTTCAGCGTTCAGCTTTCTTTATAGTCCAACTCTCACATTCATCCATACATGACTACTGGAAAAACCATTTGACTAGACGGACCTTTGTTGGCAAAGTAATGCCTCTGCTTTTTACTATGCTGTTTAGGTTGGTCATAGATTTTCTTCCAAGGAGTAAGCGTATTTTAATTTCATGGCTACAGTCACCATCTGCAGTGATTTTGGAGCCCCCCAAAAAGTAAAGTCTGCCATTGCCTCCATTGTTTCCCCATCTATTTGCCATGAAGTGATGGGAACGGATGCCATGGTCTTCATTTTTTCAAGTTGAGTTTGAAGCCAACTTTTTCACTTTCCTCTTTCACTTTCATCAAGGGGCTCTTCAGTTCCTTTTCACTCTCTGCCATAAGGATGGTGTCATCTGTGTATCTGAGGTTATTGATATATCTCCCAGCAATCTTGTTTCCAGCTTGTGCTTTATCCAGCCTGGCATTTCTCATGATGTTCCCTGCATGTGTTAAATAAGCAGGGTGACAATATATACACTTGATGTACTCTTTTCCCAATTTGGGACCAGTCTGTTGTTCCATGTCCAGTTCTAACTGTTGCTCCTTGACCTGTATACAGATTTCTCTGGGGGCAGGTAAGGCGGTCTGGTATTCCCATCTCTTGAAGAATTTTCCACAGTTTGTTGTGATCCAGAGTTTGAATAAACCCCGGGAGTTGGTGATGGACAGGGAGGACTGTCCTGCTGCAGTCCATGGGGTCACAAAGAGTCAGACATGACTGAGCAACTGAACTTAATTGAACACAGTTAAGGCTTTGGCATAGTCAATAAAGCAGAAGTAGATGTTTTTCTGGAACTCTCTTGCTTTTTTGATGATCCAGTGGATGTTGGCAATTTGATCTCTGGTTCCTCTGCCTTTTCTAAATCCAGCCTGAACATGTGTAAGTTCTCAGTTCACATATTTTTGAACCCTGCTGCTGCTGCTAAGTCGCTTCAATCGTGTCCAATTCTGTGCGACCCCATAGATGGGGGCCCACTGTCTCTGGGATTCTCCAGGCAAGAACACTGGAGTGGGTTGCCATTTCCTTTTCCAATGCATGAAAGTGAAAAGCAAAAATGAAGTCGCTAAGTCGTGCCCGACTCTTCACGACCCCATGGACTGCAGCCCACCAGGCTTCTCCATCCATGGGATTTTCCAGGCAAGAGTACTGGAGTGGGGTGCCATTGCCTTCTCCGTTTTGAACACTAGCTTGGAGAATTTTAAACATTTCTTTGCTAGTATGTGAGATGATTGCAATTGTGCAGTAGTTTGAACACTCTTTAGCATTACCTTTCTTTGGGACTGGAACGAAAACTGACTTTTTCCAGTCATGAGGCCACTGCTGCACTTTCCAAATTTGCTGGAATATTGAGTGCATCAATTTAACAGCATTGTCTTTTAGGATTTGAAATAGCTCAACTGGAATTCTATCACCTCCACTAGCTTTGTTTGCAGTGATGCTTCCTAGATATCACTAGATATATGTGGTATCTGGTATCACTAAATGAGTATTAGATATATATGGGTAATATTTAGTCTGTGTCACATTTGCTCAGGATGTGACCACACTCCCTATGTCATACAAGCAGGGCTTAAAGGTTTGGATGGACCAAGAGTTTCAGTGGATCCCTCTGGAAGCTGTAACCTCAAGAACTGGACCAACAACCTGTGTAGCTATACCTGGGAAGTCCTCACCTTAGATCATTGGACAAGAGCCTCTCTGACCTTAAGAGTTTCATGTTGATGTATGGCAAAACCAATACAGTACTGTAAAGTAAAATAAAAAAAAAAGAATGCATATCTGACCACAAAAAAAAAGTTTTAGGAAATGGGAAGTGTGTGGGAAAGTGAGTTTTACTTCTCCTCACTCTTATAGAAACCTCTGTTGTATCTGAAACCAAACACCCTGACACAAATTAGCACAACTGTGAGGAGAGAAGGCACCATCAGATATTGCTGGCTCCGTCACCCTAGACTGATGTTCCTCTCAGCCTGCACCCCCCATACAACGCGCTGGCCAGTGCACATTACCTTGGACTTTTTGTAAGCTCCAAGACCAAGAAGACACGCTAAGCTCACTAGCCAAGGTGGAAAGCATCAACTGTACTTCCCTCAATTATCTGCTGGTGGCACAAGGTGGAATTTGTGTTATTGTCAACAACTCTTGCTGTGTGTATACATCAATAATCTAAGAAAGGTAAAATTTGAGCTGCAGGAACTACAAAGATCATCTGTGAGAAACCCACAGCCAACATCATGGTGAAAGATTGAAATCTTTCTCAGCAAGACAAGGATTTCTGCTCTAATGACTTTTCTTCCACCTTGTACTGGAGGTTCTATTAATAGCAGGGTAATTATATAAGGGGGAAAAAGTCATTCAAATTAAAAAAAAAAAAAGATGTAAAACTATGTTTATTTTCAGAAGCCATGATCATTTCTAGTCCTAAGAATCTGCAAAATAACTTTTAGAGCTGAAAAGAAATTCAGCAACATTGACAGTATCAATATAAAAAACAGCATATTGTTATACAAATGCTATAAAAATCTAAATTGTAAATTTAAAAAGTGTTTACAATAGAATGAAAAGAACAAAATACTTGCAAATAAATGTAGCACAAAGAGTCAAGGAATTGTACACTGGAAACTATAAAAAACATCATTGCAAAAAAATCTATTGAAAAGAATCAAATAAATAGAGTGACATTCATATTCATGGATTAGAATACTTAAAAGGGCAATGATTCCTAAGTTGCTCCACAGATTGAAAATAACATTTTTCAAAGTTTCAGCTGCCTTTTTTACAGAAATTGACAAGCTAATCCTTTTATATATATATACATATATGTGTGTGTATATATATATATATAATTCATATATAAAGGCAAGAGAAATAGAATTTCCCAGTCTTGGAAAAGAAAATGAAAGTTGTGGGATTCACATTTTGCAAGTTTAAATTTTATTACAAAGCTCTATTAACCAAGACTGTCTGATACTGGTAGAATATGTAAATAGGTATATAAATCAGTGGAATATAATTTAAAGTCTATACTAAACCTGTGCATTTATGGTCAATTGATTTTCATTAAGGCTTCCAAGATAATTCCCTGGGGAAAACAAACCTTTCAGTCTGTGACTCTGGCACAGCTGGATACCCATCCGTAAAGTATGTGAAGTTCTATTTCACATCATTTACAAAAGCAATTCAACATGTACCAAAAACCTAAATGTAACTACCAAACATTTGTTTTTTACTATGGAAGCATATTTTTGACCTTGTATTAACCAATTATTTTTAAAATATGACACCAAAAGCATCAGCAATAAAATGAGAAGAAAAGAAAAAAATTAGACCATTTAGGCTGCAACAAGATTAAAACTTACGTGTTTCAAAGGATAATGTCAAGAATGTGAAAAGACAAATCACAAAGTTGGAGAATATATTTGAAGATCATATATTTGACAAGGGTTCATTGTCCAGAATATACAAAGAACCATTAACACTCAAGAATTAAAAGATAAATCACCAAATAAAAAATGTGTGAATATCTGGATAGACATTTTTCAAAAAATATATACAAATAGCCAAGAAGCACATCATTACTCACTATAGAAATTTAAATCAAAACAAAAATGAAATATTTCTCCATGCATGTTAGAATGGCTATAAAGAAAAAGATGAATGACAAGCGTTGGAGAAGATTTGAAGAATTTGGGGCATCCATATATTCCTAACAACAGTGAAAAGTTGTTCAGTCACTTTGGAAAACAGTTTAGCATTTTCTCAAAATATCATACATACAGTTAACCATGCACATTCAGTCATTCAATCATGTCCAACTCTTTGTGATCCCATGGACTCTAGCCCACTAGGCTCCTCTGTCCATGGGATTTTCCAGGTTGCCACTTCCTCCTCCAGGGGATCTTTCAAACTCTGTGACTGGAACTTCATCTCTTGCACTTCCTGCATTGGCAGGCAAATTCTTTACCACTGTGCCACCTGGGAAGCCCTAGAGTAACTATATAACTGGCAATTGCATGTCTAAGTGTCAAAGTATATACCCAAAGGAAATTAAAACTCACCCACTCAAAACATTCACAGATACATAGCAGTATTAGTCTCAAGAGCCAAAAAGTGTAACAACTCCAATGTTCATCCACTGAGGAATGGACAAAAAATAGTTAAAATTTTATAAAGTGCAATATTACTCCATGAGAAACAATAAATTATACTGATGCATGTTACAGCATGGATGAACCATGAAAATATTATGTTAAATGGGAGAAATCAGACATAAAAGGCCAGATTTTATATGACTCTCCTCATATAAAATGTTCAAAGTAGGCAGCCCTTCAGTGATAGAAAGTAGATCCATGGTTTCCAGCAGCTGAGAGAAAGAGTAATGCTGTGTAATTACTAGTGAGTTTCTTTTCATGTTGATGAAAAAGTTCTGGAATTAGAATATGGTAATGGTTGCACAACTTTATAAACATACTTAGAGCTGCCGAATTTTATACTTTTAAAGGGGTGATTTTTATTTTAAATGAATTAGTAGAAAAATAAATAGATCTGCTCCTCATGTCTAGAAATACTATGGATAATTCCATGTGGTTCCCACTATGTCCCCATTGATTTCCTCTTTTGCTGCTTCATTTGGCTTTACATTCTCAAAAGACCCTCAAGAGGGCAACTGTCCTTTGGTATGAAATGCACATTAGTGGACACACAGTGAGTTACCCAGCTGCCCAAACCAGGAACCTGAGTGTGTGAAATCCTTGTTGAAGAGAACTCAGTCCCATTGCTGTCGTTCAGTCGCTCCCATGCTTCAACTCTGTTTGCTCCATGAACCTGGTTGACCATCACATACCAGTGTGGGCAGCCCTTCAGATCCCTCAGTTCGTCCTTCACTATATGATATGGCATACCTCAGCTTTTCTGAATTTTGTGAGCTCACTGTTATTAATCTTAGTTTAATTAACCTAGAATAAATATCACTATAATTCATAACTGTATTGCAATTTAGAATAGTGCATTGAAATGAATTTAAAATCAATATATCTCTGATTATATGTGTTGCTGCTGCTAAGTCGCTTCAGTCGTGTCCGACTCTGTGCGACCCCATAGACGGAAGCCCACTAGGTTCCTCTGTCCCTGGGATTCTCCAGGCAAGAATACTGGAGTGGGTTGCCATTTCCTTCTCCAATGCATGAAAGTGAAAAGTGAAAGTGAAGTTGCTCAGTCATGCCCGACTCTTGGCAACCCCATGGACTGCAGCCTACCAGGCTCCTTCATCTATGGGATTTTCCAGGCAAGAGTACTGGAGTGAGTTGCCATTGCCTTCTCCGGATTATGTGTGATGTTTATGAATAAAAAATGGCACAATCTACAAGTGATAGAATCATGGAAATGTGATATTCCAGTGAGAGATCCTTAGAAAGTATTCAAGTAATTTTGTTTGTAATTTAATTGCACATCATTTCGATAACTGTGCGTGTGTGTATTTTTGTGAGAGTTTATGCAGTCACAGTAATGACTCTACTATGCATAATTATATACTTAGTGTGGCCAAAGCCATTGGGAAAGTACAAGGTTAATCATTTTGATTTCTATGTTAGTAAGCTTTCATTAGGTTACACTGTGATAATAAACAACAATCCTGTATCTCAGTGGCTTCCAACCACAGGGGTTTATTTCTTTCCTATACTGCATGTCAGAGCTGTAGATTGTTGTGGCTCTACTCAGAGCCTCTTTTCATTTCACAATCCAGTTTTAAGAATTATCCCTTAACTCAGCTTCATGATAAAAGAAAATATCCAAATACTATAGGGCTCTTAAAGCAACAGTTTGGCTATGACAAGGTCATTTCATGGTCCTTCTGTTAGTCACAGAAAGTCACAGGGCCAGTCTTGACAGAAATGAGGTGCGGCCATATACATATACTGGAGAGAGGCTCCAAAAGTCACACAGCAACTCTTGGAATGGCATCTTTTACAGAAAAAGAGAAAAAAAATTAACAAAAATAAAACAACTTACCATATATATGTTATTGATTCCAGAAAATTCATTCTCTCGCTTACCTCTTTGCCCTTTCAGATTCTACACCTCTTTCTTTTTTCTTTAATATTTATTTATTTGGCATGTCGTATCTTAGTTATGACACACAGGAGCTTTAATTGTGGCAGGCAAACTCTTAACTGTTGCTTGTGGGATCAAGTTCCCTGGCCAGGTATTAAACTTGGGCTCCGTGCATTGGGAACAGCGTTTTAGCCACCAAACCACCAGGCAAGTCCCTGCACCTCTTTCTAACACCCTTCTGTCCCTTCAAACCTGGTAAGTCCTATGCAGTCCTTCCTATCAAGTCTCTCAGTCTAAGACTCATAAAATTAATCATATGCTACCACAATTTTGTATGTATTTATTTTCCATTACCTTTGTCTAACTTCAAGTTACTTGATAATAACACTAGAGAAATTATCTCTGTTAGCTAGATTCTGAAGTTGTAAGTGTTCAGTGAGTCTTTGGTGAATCAAAGTCAGAGCAATGCCAAATTCTGTTATTAAGTTGGGCGTTTTAATGTCTTATCTGATAACATTGTTTTTCCTTCCCCCTCCTTTCCTGCCTTCTTTCTAACTTTAACCAGCCTTGGTTTAGTGCCTTCTGTTTGTTCAACAATATAGCATGAAAACAATAACAAATAAAGCATTGTTTGTATTATTCAGGGACCCACAGTTTTCTACAAGACAGAAACACTTGAACAGGTAGTCAGATTAGTAAATAAAGCCCAGATTGAGGTGTCAACATGAAACTGAAATCTGACAGTCTCAGTATCTTGTGTGTGTCTGTGTATGTGTGTGTCTGTGTGTCTGTGTGTGTGCTCAGTTGTGTCCGACTCAGCAACTCCCTTACCAGCAATTCAATTGCACATTTTTCTGTATTCCAATTCAGGATATTTCAAATGACATTATCTTAATTGTAGAACGTCTAAGGGAATTCTGAACAAATTACCTTTCTGTCAAAACTCCTTGGTTGTGTTTTATGGCTGACACACTTGCTTTTATTATCAGACAGCTGTCCTTTGTGGCTCATACAAGACAATCATTTCCTCATAAGTCTATATTTTATGGTTTTCAAACAGGCTTGCATACTTTTAAACAACTCTCTGCTTATTATTATCACAACATTCACCAAACCATCATTATGATCTTCATCCTAACATAATCCAGTCATCACTGATATGCTGGTTGTTAATTAGATAATTAGTTATGTTGTAAATGTTAACAATGTATCATATTCTAGAAGAGTTGATTTGATATGGCTAAAGTAAAAATTAGCCTACTAAATTAAAATGCATCCATCTGAGATAAGGGAGAAAAATAAAAGCACTTTTTCTAGACAGAAGGAACTCTTTGAGAACAAAAAGTACCTTTTCAGTAACACAATTTTGTAACTAATGAAATATCTATAAGTTTTGGCATTTTGTTCAGGACAGACAAATCCATAGAGGAAAAAATAAAGAGCTAATTTTCATGTATAGCGAAGTTTGATCTGTCCCTTGAAATAAGATTTCTCCATAATATCAGTTGACTGGGTCTGTCAACTGAAGAGAGCTAATAACTCAAAAATCCAACATCTCAGATGCTTTTGACAAAAACAGTAAGCTTGGTTCTCTGAAATGATTAAATCATTGTCCCAAGAGGAAACTTCACTCTTCCCATCACTCTTTTAATTCTATTTGTCTGTAGAAAAATATTGTCTGGATTCTTCATATCACACTTCAGAAGAAAACTTAAGTATTGCTGTTTTGCCAACATGATGAATAAAATTGTGGAAGCTGGTATCATAGGAGCAATATATTAGATATTAATTGCTATGTAATAAGTTACTACAAATACAGAGTCTTGAAACAGTACATTGATTATCTCACACAATATCTGGGAATGAGGCATTTGGGAGTGAGTTAGCTGAGTGTTTCTAGTTTAAGGTTAGCTGAGTGTTTCTAGTTAAAAGTCATTTGTGAGTGACATGACAGTAAAGATATTAGCTAGATTTCAGCTAGCTGAAGGCTTTACTGGGGCTAGAGGCCCCACTTCCAAGATGGCGTCCTCACGCAGATGGCAGTACGTGCCAGCTGTTTACAGGAAGTCTCAGTTCCTCCTAATGTGAGCTTCTCCACAAGACTCTGAATATCCTCAGGATATGTCTTTCCCCAGAGCAAGTGATCCAAGAGAAAGAAAGACAGACCATTCTTAAGACTGTTCCTACCAAATTTTCTATGCAATCTGTATTTAGCCAAGAGTTCTTAACTGCAATACTATTGACATTTTGGGCTTTCCTCTGTATCAAAGCATGTTTAGCATTATTCCTGGATTCTGTTTTCCAGATGCCATTAACATCCCCCCTTCCTAACTGTGACAGTCGGAAAAGCCTTCAGACATCTTGAATGTCTCCTGTGGGGGCAAAATATGTCTCAGTGAGAACCAGTGAAGCTCTTAGCACAGCCAAGCTCATAACTAATCTTGTGAGACAATGCAATCAACAAAGATGACAACCAGGCTTAGAAAACAAAAAGACCATTGGAAAAACTCTAAAAAGAAAGAAAAATTCTTAAATTGAAGAAAAAATAATAATCGTCTCTAGGGTCCATATAGTTTCATTCCAGACTCTAAATGGAAACTTGTTATCATTCAAATATTCACTGATCACTTTCTGTAATCTGGAATAATGACAGGTCTGGAGGATAAACAGAGAATGAACTATCATGCCAGTACTAAAGAAGTTGCCCTTTTCAGTCCATTTTCTAATTTCCCCATCCCTGATCAGCCACATTCACCAAAATTCATCAAAACATGGAGAATTTTTGGTAAGGAAAAGAAAATTATTAAAGAAAAATAATTTTCTACATGATACAAACATAATAGATTATTTTTGTTACCCCAATTCCCCTCTCAATACACCCTTTTAGTGGAAAGCTTTTATACCTTACCTTGGGAGCCAAAGTACCACAGGTAGCTTATAAAAACTTACATAAATAAGATTAAAGCAAAATAGAGAAGAAAATCAGAAAGTTAAATGACATAATTTGCCATAGCAACAAGAATAATACAAATAATAATGATATAATTATAAAAAGGCAATGTGTCCAAAGCAAGAAATAGATAATGAATTTAAGTAATACTAGTAACAATATCTTAATTGATTTTTAAATATAAATTTAATTTTTTGTTGAACTTCTTGAAATCTACAGCAAAATGGGAGCTATGACCATCTCTTTTATTTTCTTAGAAATAATTATTCTGTGTAATTACAATCAGTGATTGCTTTCCTCTTTCCTCCAAAAACTACTGATAAAATTGAATTAAAGTGAAAAAGAGGAAGTCAGTTTTCTGAGTTGAATATTGATGACCCCGACTAACATTAATTTGAATTAGTGCCCTGGTTTGCTACTTATTCAGGTTTGAATTCAAAGTAACTATATATATATATATATATATATATATATATATATATATAATGATTTGGAGTTGTAAACATGCCTACTTTTCTCTGACAAAGATTGATAAAGGAGAAGTTGACACAATTTTGTCAGTGTGAACTTTGGAAACAGAGTGGATGAGTGGTTGTTAAGAGCTAGGGGAAGGGAGAATGGGGAATGATGCTGATGGGTATGAAATTTTTGGGGGGTGAGTGACAAAAATGTTCTGGAATTAATGGTGATAGTTGTACAACCATGTGAACACATTAAACACTACTGAAATATACTTTAAATAGTGAATTTTATAGTATGCAAAATACATTCCAATTTTTTAATTAAAAATTTATCAGTAATATGAATATTTGATTGGAAAAGAATCAAATGAAATATGTTAGAAAGTCTTTTATTGGACTTTAAAAAACAATAAGTTTTGAGTCTTATACTTTTGTATCAATACTATTCATGAAAAAAACTGGTCTGTTCTTTTACTAATATGAAAGCAGGATGTATTTATTTTCTAAATTGATTTATTTGCTGGATAAATTGACTTAACATTTTACCTTTTCATAGATGAAAAAATAGTAAACTTTTCAGGCAGATGCTATGGAATATAATTTTCTTATATCCCCTCAAAGTAACTAGCACAGTTTTAGGAACAGAAGAATTGTGCAATACAAACTTAGCAATTGATAATTAATCTAATCTTAACGATGTTTAGGGCTTCGCTGGTGGCTCAGATGATAAAAAACCTGTCTGCAAGAGGTGAAGTTTCCATTCCTGGATTAAGCAGATCCCCTGAAGAAGGGAATGGCTACCCACTCAAGTATTCTTGTCTGAAGAATCCCATGGACAGAGGAGCGTGGTGGGCTATATGGTCCCTGGGGTTGCAAAGAGTCAGACATGACTGAGTGACTAACACTTTCCACTTAGCGACATCTTACATTCTGACTCTGTTTCAGGATTTTGAGCTAACCTATTTGGAGATAATATGAAGATGGTAAGAATCACAAATGCTTTCAATAACAGATTGGTAGCTAAAAATATATCAGCAATATGTAAAGATGAATTGAATGTAACATGGATTTTAGAGAAAAATGATGAAAACAAACTAGTTCCAGGATGTGAGTTCAAAAACCAAACTAATGAATTATACAAGAGAAAAAAAAAGGGTATTTATTATTATATTTTTGAAACTGATTTCAAATTGGCAGGAAGCATGTGGTTAAGAGACTGCTTAAACTTTCAGAGAAACCTAGGCATGAATCTATGCTATCTCACTTAGCCAAGTTACTAAATTTTCTAAGCCACAATTTCTAAGAATTCATTTAAAAATAGCCATCTTTACTTCAATTCTTCTTTATCCCAATTTTTTTTCTCTTTTTGCTATTTTTGTAAGCTATGTGTCGTCTCTAAATCTATATCTTAATCACTTTGTGCTTCATTTTGAGTAATTATCTCTGATTTATCATCTAATTTATAAATATCCTCATTAGTGTTATCTAGTCAACTTTTAGCCCATTTAGGAGGTTTTCTTCTGCTATTCTGAGGTCTGGTCATCTCTGGATATGTTAAGGAAGTAGTTTGCTCAGGTAAGTGAAGAGTCTGGAATTAGCTTGACTTGGGTTTTAACCACAAATATGTTATCCTTCAGTAGCAAGTCTATAGGCTTCAAGAAATTCTCAGGGCCTATTTGTCCTTCTTCTAATATGAGTAAAATAGCACTTTTCTCACAGAAGGTATGTATTAATTCATATTATCTAAGGTATGGATGCTAAGATTAGAATAAATATCTAAGAGTTCAATAGATGGATATCCATGAGGAAATAGGGGCTGAAACAGCTGGAAAACTAGTCCGATCCTAGTGATCAGACTTAGCTTCTAGGCTAAGGAACACTATTCAGCAACAGTATTGCAGGGTGTCTTTGAGTAAAAATCAGCCAACACTTGTCACCTAAGCCTCTAGAAGTAACTTGTCTTAGTATCCCTGCCACACTCAGCCACTGACTGAGAGTGCAGTCCTAGGAAGAGTGTCCTCCATGCAGACAAGACAATAGACTTCAAAGCACAGCAATGGCCTTTGTTAAAGTAAGCTCCACTTTGTTAACGGTCTTCAAGTCACATTTTCATGGCTTTGACAGTGTTAAATAATGATACAGGGAAGTGCTCCTTATTGTGAGCCTAACATAGGACTCAATGCAATAGCTTCTATTTAGTAAATGATCAACAAATGGCCACTATTATTCTTATTTTTTCTGGATCCACTTAATTGAGACATGATATTCTGTAGTATGGTGACTCTGTCCAACTGCTGCGCCTGAGGTTCCTCTCAAAGCCCTAAATCAATATTCAGATATCATCTACCCAGGGTGGTCTGCAGATGTCAATAACACCAAGCCACTGAAGTTAAGGGGTCTTTGTTGTTGTTTAGTCATAAGTTCTGTCCAACTCTTTGTGACCTTACGGACTGTAGCCAGGTTCCTCTCTCCATGGGCTTTCCCAGGCAAGAATACTAGAGTGGGTTGCAATTTTTTTTTTCCAGGGGACTTTCCTGACCTAGGCATTGAACCTGCATTGACAGATGGATTCTTTACCACTGAGACATCTGGGAAGCCCTAAAGGGTCTTGGGGGGTGGGTATATTTAAGAAATTTTAACAGAAAAAATTAGAGCTCTAAAGAATGAGAGCAGCAAGGGAATCTTAGTCAAGCACAAAGTATCATGAGCAAAGGCCAATAAAAAGATTCTGAGAATGGTGACTCAGAGCATTTCCATAGGAAACATGCTGCTGCTGACTGACTCCCAATGAATGTGGGAGAGGAGTTTGCAGCAGCTATTTGAGTCTCACACAACAAAAAAAGACTACATGGGCATTGAAAAGAGGGAGTTCAGAATAAATAGCTCCAACTCTAGGATCCAATACTGAAAAGTTTTCAACTCTGTCAAGGAAGTTCTGCATGTTATAAGAAGGCTGTGCATCTTGGAAAGAAAACTCAGTTTATTAAGAAACACACAGGATGGAGAATCCCAAGATTTCTGTTTCAGCCATGAAATTCTGCCCTCACTGCCTTGGTGGTCTGGAGGAAGTCACCTCACACTGAAACTTCTAATATGTACAAAAAAGTGCTAACACCACTTGTGCTCTAAGGCCAAATTATGGCTCCCTGATATGAAAAATATACTACAACTTTGCCTGAGGAAATCACTAAAACCAGGAGACAATGAAGGTTTCTGATCTAGAAGCTATTTTATCCCTTTCAACTCTCTGCTTCTTGTTTTACTCCTGGGGGGAGAAAAGCAATGACTGCCATCCATCAAAGGTGAAAGTCACGAAACAGCTAATTGGTTTCGAATTCAATCTCATCAGGGGGTCAAGAAAAATTTGGATCTGAGCTGACAGTTTTCAGTTTGTCATTAATTTATTGTCTTTGGCAAAAAGAAAAGATGAGGTACATTTTTCAAGCAGAGAAGAGAAAATTCTCTCTCAGGTATCTAATTTGCATGTTAGAAATAAGCCTTGACTACCAAGACTCATGAAAGTTTGAGTTTGTACTGAAAGTGATAGTCAAGTTGCAGATAACAAAGGAATGAAAGGGAAGGATAACAGAGATAACCCAAAATTGTGATAGCAAGGAGTATTGCTGAGATGACTAAGCTGATCCAGACCTAGTCTTATTTTTGAAAGCTCTCTCCCACCCACCCACTGTGGGTATGGTTCTCTTATTCTTTCTTTCTTTTCTATCTAAGGGCCTTCCAATGCCATGCTTGTCATCTCTGGTTACAAGGCTCATAGAAGAGGTAATGTATGGAGACATCCCAGTCAATGACAGTGTCTATAACTACCTTTGACTTGACTGATCAACTAAAATGCCAACTTCTTTCCTCAAAATCCCAATCATCTAGAGAATCCAGGACACACATCTATTAATTCCTATATATCAGATCCAGCCTGAGTTGTTTGATTTAAAGTATCATATGAGTGAATCAATGTAGGAGAGCCCATGTGTTAAAGTTATAGTAGAAGTGAAAGGTTGGCTGCTTAATCATGACCCCATGATCCCTGAATGGGAAGGACATCCCTAGATTATACACATAGAATTTACAAACTCTTTAACCTGGCCCTGGATAGTTGACATTTGAGGATTAGCATCAGATATTCCTGGAGTCACACACCCTAAGAGGCAGGCAACCTACCTAATGTTGAGAGCTCAATAAAAGTCAGATTCCTACAAGAATTTATAATAGCCTTAATTTGAAGAGGACCCTTCCTCCCAACATCCTTCAGTTGAGTTCAGTTTGGCACACTGTATGTGCTAGGGTCTGAAATACTGACCATGCAATAATGAATAAGTCAGGGTCCCTCTAGCTCATAACTAGTGGGGGAAGTAGCTATAATTAGATTATTTCAGCTGTAGTATTGCAAGCTTGGTGCTAAAAATGAGCATTGGAGACTGTGAAATAGAGAGATGTGGACACTTTAAATGTGGGAGGTCTTTCTTTTCTATCCTTAAATAAGAACTTGAGGATATTGTTTCTTCCATAATATTTCTGAGAAGCCATAAGCCTTAAACAAATTTTGAATTGGATTCAAGTTTGAAGTTCAAGCAACATTGCCAGCGTGATGACTTCTATAAATGGTAGTGAGTTTTTTCTCCACTTCAGTATGGGATGCTAATTATTTCTTGAAGCCTTTTAACTTAATGAAACAAACTGTACTGACTTGGTCTCCTTAGAATAATACATCATAGTTACTGAAACCTTATGTTTGCTAATGTGCTATACTGGAACATTACTCATTCTCACCAGGATTCAAGCGACAGAGAATAAAATAATTTAAGAAGCTATAATAGGGGTGGGGATTGAGAGGCAAGGAGACATAAACAGAAAAATAATGATATATTACTTCAGCCAGAGGGTCAGAGGATGTTAGGTGATTAATATCAAGAAAATCTATCCATTTAATTTCTTAATGAAGGAAACTTGACAGATGACTCCTAGTCAGAGAGTTAGTTCTCCGAGCCATTAAGTGGTCACCTTGATGCCCTCCACAAGAATGGGTGATATTGTATTTACCCCATCCTCCTTTTTGGGATATGGAAAAGAAACATGGTTCGCAACACTTGATCGAGCCCACTTGATTGTTGGTACTTACAGATTTTTTTTTTTAATCGAGTCTGTATTTAGAGGAGTTTGGGGCTAGCATATACACATGTTGTTTTTCAATCACTAAGTAGTGACCAACTCTTTGTAACCCTTTGGACTGTGGCACACCAGGCTTCTCTACCCTGCACTGTCTCCCGGAGTTTGCTCAAATTCATATACACTGAGTCAGTGATGCTATTTACCCATCTTATCCTCTGCTTCCCTCTTCTCCTTTTGCCTTCAATCTTTCCCAGCATCAGGGTCTTTTCCAGTGAGCTGGCTCTTGTCATCAAGAGGCCAAAGTATCAGAGGTTCAGCTTCAGCATCAGTCCTTCCAATGAATATTCAGGGTTGATTTCCTTTAGGATTGACTGGTTTGATCTCTTGCAGTCCAAGGGATTCTCAAGAATCTTCTCCAGCACAATAACTCAAAAGCATCGACTCTTCAGTGTTCAGTCTTCTTTACAGTTCAACTCTCACATCTATATATGACTACTAGAAAAAACATAACTTTGACAATATGCACCTTTGTTGGCAAGGCAAAGGAGATCTCTGCTATTTAATATGCTCTCTAGATTGGTCATAGCTTTCCTTCCAAGAAGGAAGAATTTTTTCTACACATGTACACACACACGCAAATGTGTATATGTATTCATATTACAGTGGTGTTGGCCTGGCACATAGAAATTTAGAAATAATTCAATAAATATTAATTTATATTGTTTTATTGTTATTGCTATGGTTAACTTTGGAATGACATATTAGAGTCTGGGAATAGACCCTTAATCTTGATGAATGTCCCTAAACATCCTTCAAGGATCTTAGGACATATGGACATATAATTAGTGGT
Source organism: Ovis aries (assembly GCF_016772045.2). Classification (NCBI taxonomy): domain Eukaryota; kingdom Metazoa; phylum Chordata; class Mammalia; order Artiodactyla; family Bovidae; genus Ovis; species Ovis aries. The sequence goes on from NC_056059.1 coordinate 108,490,032, forward strand.
GAATTTTTGCTCTTGTTAAACATCCCAGTAACTGAAAGTGAGGGATTATGGCTTCTGTGCAGTTCGTAATTCCCTCTTATCTCTCAAAATGACTACAATTTAATTGTTGTAAATCTTGCTTGGATACAAACACACAGCAAAGGTGATCCATGGTTCCAGTGTTCCCATGATCATTAGCTGATTCTATTATTGTAACTTCTAGAAATATTTAAATAATTTGTTTCTTTGAAAGCTGTGTATTAAGTGTCTGACATAGCTCAGTTAACCTCCATCACATTATTCTAATTGCCCCTACCTCATAGATGTGACAACTAATTGTCAGAAGTTAACTAATTTATACAAAATCAAAACACTTGGATAAATTGGAAATCCTGAATTGAAACCAAGGGCTGTTTGGTGTTGGAGCTCAATCTCTTGACTCTTCCTCCTGCTGTCTCCTCATAGTTCTATCATCAAGGCATCACGGTACCTCCTGCTTTGCACTGCGTTCTCAAGAGGCTTGCCCAATCCCTTCCCCTGAAGCCATCTGCCTTAAATCTTGTGATTTGGAAGGATCAGAGGCACATTTCTGAATTTCTCAGTTGCTCACCTCCTTTCTTGTTTCTATCTTCTGCTGAATATTCTGATATGTCCTCTTTCTCTCTCCTTTTTGTGAACACTCACAGCCATCTGTCTGAGTTTCCTTGCCTCCTCCTTCCAGTTGATCAGCACCACAACAAGCTAAAGCCTGGTTGTTCTCAGCAGCATCAGAACCTCTGGGGAACTTGTTAGAAATGCAAATTCTCAGGCCCACTCCAAACTTCTTGCATCAGAAACTCTGGAAAGGGGGGACATTTTGGTGTTTCTGATGTATGTCTAAGTTAGAGAGTCACCGTGACAGTCTAGTAATGTGAACATCACACAGGTATGCCCATATGTTGTTTAGCTGTGTAAAAACACAAAAATGGATCTTCTTGTGCTCAAATTAGTGAAATGATAAAAGGCAAAACTTTCAAAAATATATTAACTCTCATTGGAAAAAAAAAATCAAGTACTTCAATTGAATGATTACAATAAAACCAGTCCCTTGATAAGTGCTTATGTATGCAGGGGTGGGATGGAACACATCAAAGGGTGGGATTTGAACACTAGGCTGTAAAGGAAATTGTTGGCTAGAAACTAAGCTTATGGACTCTGAGTCACACAAAATGCAGCAGTTACATTTTAAAGACCCAAAAGACCTTGTTCTTATGTGGATTTCTGGTGAATGAACCTGTCCTCTACAAACTCTACAAAAATATCTGGTATTTGCTTTCCAAACTCTTTTTTTTTTTTTTAGTTTTTTATTTTTTAAATTTTAAAATCTTTAATTCTTACATGCATTCCCAAACATGAACCCCCCTCCCACCTCCCCTCCCCATAACATCTTTCTGGGTCATCCCCATGCACCAGCCCCAAGCATGCTGCATCCTGCGTCAGACATAGACTGGCGATTCAATTCACATGATAGTATACATGTTAGAATGTCATTCTCCCAAATCATCCCACCCTCTTCCTCTCCCTCTGAGTCCAAAAGTCCGTTATACACATCTGTGTCTCTTTCCCTGTCTTGCATACAGGGTCGTCATTGCCATCTTCCTAAATTCCATATATATGTGTTAGTATACTGTATTGGTGTTTTTCTTTCTGGCTTACTTCACTCTGTATAATCGGCTCCAGTTTCATCCATCTCATCAGAACTGATTCAAATGAATTCTTTTTAACGGCTGAGTAATACTCCATTGTGTATATGTACCACAGCTTTCTTATCCATTCATCTGCTGATGGACATCTAGGTTGTTTCCATGTCCTGGCTATTATGAACAGTGCTGCGATGAACATTGGGGTACATGTGTCTCTTTCAATTCTGGTTTCCTCGGTGTGTATGCCCAGAAGTGGGATTGCTGGGTCATAAGGTAGTTCTATTTGCAATTTTTTAAGGAATCTCCACACTGTTCTCCATAGTGCCTGTACTAGTTTGCATTCCCACCAACAGTGTAGGAGGGTTCCCTTTTCTCCACACCCTCGCCAGCATTTATTGCTTGCAGATTTTTGGATCGCAGCCATTCTGACTGGTGTGAAGTGGTACCTCATTGTGGTTTTGATTTGCATTTCTCTAATAATGAGTGATGTTGAGCATCTTTTCATGTGTTTGTTAGCCATCCGTATGTCTTCTTTGGAGAAATGTCTATTTAGTTCTTTGGCCCATTTTTTGATTGGGTCGTTTATTTTTCTGGAGTTGAGCTGCAGAAGTTGCTTGTATATTTTTGAGATTAGTTGTTTGTCAGTTGCTTCATTTGCTATTATTTTCTCCCATTCAGAAGGCTGTCTTTTCACCTTGCTTATATTTTCCTTTGTTGTGCAGAAGCTTTTAATTTTAATTAGATCCCATTTGTTTATTTTTGCTTTTATTTCCAGAATTCTGGGAGGTGGATCATAGAGGATCCTGCTGTGATTTATGTCTGAGAGTGTTTTGCCTATGTTCTCCTCTAGGAGTTTTATAGTTTCTGATCTTACATTTAGATCTTTAATCCATTTTGAGTTTATTTTTGTGTGTGGTGTTAGAAAGTGATCTAGTTTCATTCTTTTACAAGTGGTTGACCAGTTTTCCCAGCACCACTTGTTAAAGAGATTGTCTTTACTCCATTGTATATTCTTGCCTCCTTTGTCAAAGATAAGGTGTCCATATGTGTGTGGATTTATCTCTGGGCTTTCTATTTTGTTCCATTGATCTATATGTCTGTCTTTGTGCCAGTACCATACTGTCTTGATGACTGTGGCTTTGTAGTAGAGCCTGAAGTCAGGCAAGTTGATTCCTCCAGTTCCATTCTTCTTTCTCAAGATTGCTTTGGCTATTCGAGGTTTTTTGTATTTCCATACAAATCTTGAAATTATTTGTTCTAGTTCTGTGAAAAATGTGCCTGGTAGCTTGATAGGGATTGCATTGAATTTGTAAATTGCTTTGGGTAGTATACTCATTTTCACTATATTGATTCTTCCAATCCATGAACATGGTATATTTCTCCATCTATTAGTGTCCTCTTTGATTTCTTTCATCAGTGTTTTATAGTTTTCTATATATAGGTCTTTAGTTGGAAAATTAGAGAGAAATGCAGAGAATTGGGGACTCCCCTAGTAGCCCAGCAGTAAAGAATCCTTCTGCTTATGCAGGAGATGTGGGTTCAATCCCTGGGTCAGTCCTCTCTCCTGAATGGCTGTTTCCTCGTCCATTCAGAAACACAGAAAGAGGCAACTTGTTCCTATTGTGATTCTTTGTGTGCTCAGTGGCTCGGTAGTGTAGACTCTTTGTGACCCCATTGGCTGTAGCTTGCCAGGTTCCTCTGTCCATGAGATTTCCCAAGTAAGAATACTAGAGTGGGTTGCCATTTCCTCCTCCAGGGGATCTTCCTGACCCAGGAATCCAGCCTGGATCACCTGTGTCTCCTGCATTGGCAGATGGGTTCTTTACCCCTGAGACACCTGGGAAGCCCCATTATGTTTCTTTATCCCTTTTAACTACTCCCCACTTCCCTATACAGCTCTTCTTAGAGTCATCCATCAATACACTTAGCCTATCCTACATTCAAGCCCTAATAAGTTCTTTTTTCTTTTTTTTTTTTACCACAGGCAGCTTATTGCTAAGACTTTAATGAGCAGCCACTTTTATTTACTTCTCCTGTAAATTGTTCATTATCCTTGCAAGGAAGGACACATTCTTGCCATTTTCATTATTGAAGATGCTCGTGTTAAATCACTGTATGTGTACTTTTATTTTATTTGCGAATCATATATATCCAACCTTCAATTTCAATTATAGGAAGAATAAAATATTTACACCTTGAAGTTCTGACACCTTGACATTTCTTAAATAAAATTCCTGATCATATTTTAAGCTTTAATAATTGCCTTCTGAAGACTATAGCAGTTTGTCTTCAGTTCATAAAATAACACAAGACTTGAAGGGTGGACACCCTAATGGTGGAGAATTTTGGCCCTGGAGACAGGCTTGCATGCTTTTTACAGGAAGTTCTGCTATTTACTAAATATCTTTAATAGCAGTAATTGTAGGCAAAATTTATTATAAGTTCCCTTAGTGAAATGTTCTGCAATAAGCACATAACAAGCCTTATTCTCTTTCAGACTTAAAACAATTATATTCAATAAGTACAGATGTTATTTCCATTTTACAGAAATCTGAGGCCAAACAACTTGCTCAAAAGCACACATCAAGTAAATAGTGGACCAAATCCAAAGCCAGGCAAGGCATGCCCAAAGTCCACTCAAATTGCAATGTTCTTTTTTTTTTTTTTTTTTTGTAATTTATGTATTTGATTGCATCAAGTTCTTCATTGTGTCATGTGGGATTTTTACTGTGGTTCACAGGTTGCCCCATGACATATAAGAGCCGAGTTCCCCCACCAGGGATCTAACCCATGTCTCTCACATTGCTAAGCAGATTCTTAACCAGTAGATCTCTGAGGAAGTTCCCTTCAATAGCAATGTTCTTTCAAATGAAAATTTCTTCTTTTGTAAAATGGGGATTATAATGTTGTCTATGTGAGGGGTTCCTGAGAGGATGAGAAGAGACAGCGGGACTAAGACAGGCCACACACCACCTGCCTGATTTGGTAAGCTGTCCTTCCAGAGATCACAAAGAGAAACTTCCCAAGGTCACAGGCAAGTAAAGAGCTAAAGTTACGTAGGAACTTAAGTGAAAAGTCAAACAAATGATCGAGAGTCTGGGGGAAATTGAAAGCTGGAAATATTTGAACATAAGATTTGACTTTTACAAAATAGTAACTAGTCCTGGTGGTCCAGATGGTAAAGAATCCATCTGTAATACAGGAGACCTGGGTTTGATCCTTGGCTTGGGGAAATCCCCTGGAGAAGGGAAGGGCAACCCACTCCAGTATCTTGCCTGGAGAATTCCATGGACAAAGGAGCTTGGCGGGCTACAGTCCATGGGGTCGCAAAGACTGGACACAAATGATCGACTTTCACTTTCACTTTCCTATTTTAGAATATATTAGGATATATACCCCTTTACATCAGAATTTTTGGTGTAAGGAAAGCTCTAATTAGAGATTTAAAAGGAATACAACTTGCTATATTTCTTTTACTAATCTCCTTGGATTATTTTTCAGTCTTCTCCTTATGTTTACATTTTATTCATACAGTTTTTCCTCCCAGCAATATGCCAGAAATATAAATGTTTTGCCACGGTTTATGGCATTTATGGATGGAAAAGAAGCAAATTTCAAACTCTTCTCTCTGTGTCAGGACCTTAACTAGGTTCACTCAACCCTCACAAACTCTGTAACAAAGGTTGTGTTATCCCGCATCACAGATGAGGAAATTCGACTTATATCCACAGAACTGATCTTACCCTCTACCTTGCCCAGGAATAAAGCTCAAAGGAGCTCCTTCTCTCAAAGATCCAACATAATAAAGACTGAATAACAAAGAAAATCCTATGTGTCTGCTTTAAAGGAAAATCTTCAATGTGTTTCCCTTTTGTTTATAAATATAGCAAATTGCTCTCCTCTTGTAGCTCTGCGTTTGCTTCTCCAGGGAAGAGAAACCCATCTTTGCTTATTGTTTTGTGATTGGAGACTGACAACTGGCTTACCGCACGACCCTCTTGATTGGGCTATGCATGCATACTAAATGGCTTCACTCGTGTTCAACTCTCTGTAAACCTATGGACTATAGGTCTCCAGGCTCCTCTGTCCATGGGATTTTCCAGGCAAAAATACTGAAGTGGGTTGCCATTTTCTCCGCCAGGGGAATCTTCCCGACCCAGGAATCCAATCCGTGACTCCTGTGTGTCCTGCATTGGCAGGCCGGTTCTCTACCACTAGCGCCACCTGGGAAACCCAGGAGTCGTATTGCTGGATTCGAGTTACCCCAAAGAGAGAGTCCCAAATTTAAAACTGCACTTAGAACTAGAGCTTCCAGCATTCGTTTGCTGAATTTGGAAATGCATGTCTTGACCAGACACAAGCTACAGGTGCAGTGAGCTGAGTGTGCATTTCGATTCTTCTCCGGACTCTACCAAAAGCTTGCATGCACCCAGTCATCCATTCTGTACCTTACCTTTTCAGACCCTGCCACAAGAGGATTTTGCTAATGTACCTTAATTCTGAACCAGAACCAATCTGTTCTTCCTGCAGATATTTTTTGCCCTCTGCCTTCTTATTTCTCCTTTTCTTCTAAGGTTGAAATTAGGTCACTTATTTCCAGAATGGCATGGTGTTATTCTTTTCTTTTTTTCTAGGTTGGTAGCAATAAAATAATAAAAGCTGAAGTCCGAAACACAGGAGATCCGGAGAAATCAGTTTCCTTTTAATATCAGAAATCGAGGCTCCCTGGAGGCTCTCACTGAGCTGATTTTCTCTCACTCTAAAATTGTCTCCGGGCACAGGCATAGAAAATAGCATTCCTTTTTGCATTTTTTAAAAACATGGTAATGTAGATAGGTTGCTTTCAAAGGCTTCAGATGAATTAGTCTGATTGTATGTCCCTGAGGAGATATTATTACAAAGGAAAAGAGCTAAGAAGGTAATATGCAGAGGACTTTAAGGATGTTAAGAGATTGCACTTGGGACTTCTCTGGTGGACCAGTGGTTAAGACTCCATGCTTCCAATGCAGGGGTATGGGTTCCATCCTTTGCTGGGGAACTAAGATCCTGCATGCCACATGGCAAAAAAAAAAAAAAAAATAGAAGCTTGTACTTGGTCATATAAATTCTGGTGGAAGCAACATGGAAGGGAAGAACATTGCACTGGGAAAAAAATTCAGGATCTGACTCTTCGCAAAGACCCTGGCTTAGTCACATTGTCCCCTGAGTCTTGGTTTCCTTTCAACTGTGCAAAATGTCAATGCCACTTTGTTTTAGATAAACAAGAGTAACAAGACAGAAGAGGGGAGTACTGGTGCTGCTAAAATCTACACCTATCTTGTCTCGCTCCTTCAGGTCTCACTTCAAGAGACTTCCTTTCCCCCACATAAAAATGAGTCCTCTTCCTGGGCTTCGATGTCTCTGTCCATTGGGGTGTTGTTAACCAATTGCAGCCTTTCTCTGATGTCAGTTTCATTCTCCCTCCTATATCTTCATCATCTCTTTCTCAGTTTGGTTGAGAAAGAATGCAATGTTACTTTTCATAAAGGATTTAAGATGCTGAGTCTTTTGCAAAGTAAAGGGGAAAAAATAACATGCAAGCCATGATTTTCCTTTGACCCTATGACCCCTTCATGTATTGCTCTCTCACCGTCCTCGCTTAAGAGCCCATCATTCCATTTCCTTTAGATGCTTTCTTCACTTTATCTGGTTTCCCACTCCCTCCTCATCTCTGTCCCTTCTTTCTTTTTTTTTTTTTTTTTTTTTTATTTTTATTTTTTTTTAGTTTTTTATTTTTTAAATTTTAAAATCTTTAATTCTTACATGCATTCAATGTCCCTTCTTTCTATTTTCCCTTTTAAACATTTTTGTTTTGTCTTCTGCTAGTCAATTCTGTATTTTCACTAATACTTTTTTAAAAGGCATTATTTATTGGCTTTGGCCTTTGATGGTGATAATTCACCTTTTCTTTCTGTTTATCTATAATTTTGAGTTATTATTTTATTTCTGTTTCTTTCTTAAGCCATAAATTTTATATTATCTTTTTGGTTTTGCCTCATTGAGATGAAAATATGATTACTCTCTTCTTTCTGTTTTATCTCCTCCCCTGCTGCTTTCCGTCTTCTGTTAACTGTAACTTTACTTTTACATTGAAAAATTATATATCATTTATTTTCTGTTTACTAAATATTATTCTGTCTTTTTTGTTCTGTCAAAGGTTAATCCTTAAAGGCTGACCTTAACAGTGTTTAATCATTTTACTTCTTGTGTGCATTGTTGAAAGAAAAAATAGGTGATTCTTTTTCCTCTTGCTAGCATTTTCTCCTTAATTAGTAATTCTAATTTGGGATCCATCCTATACTTCATTTGCAGTTTCCAAGTTTAATATTCTAATTTAGAGCAGGAGGTTTCTAAGCCTGATTTTCAACAATGACCCTGATTTTTTTACACTGAAATCTTGCTATAACTCATTTCTACCTCAAGCCACATTTTGCTACTGTCAACCTTGTGAATCCTGTTATAATTTGATGCATATAACTGCCTGCAATATTTTCAAAAAATTGTACTTACAATATATATTTGGGGGTGGTGGTTTTTACTCAAGTCATAAAACAAATGTTATTTGAAAAGCACATATTCATGAGAGGTTAAATATTTAATATATATTTACTTTTTTAGAAAGATGCCCTTAGACTTGTCTAAGCATTTTTAAGGTTAGTAATAAATAACAGAATGTTGAAACCACCAATGATTCACTTTCCTTCGTTACCTAGAGAACTGAGATGAGTGGAAATTTTTGCGTAGAGAAATGAGATTGTAAAGATACATTTGAAGATAGAGTATAATAAGACAGAAACACTTATTTCCCTATTGTTGTTTTATTACATTCAGCATTCTATAAAATCACAGTTGTTTTAATTTAATATCTTCATCATCTTCATAATTATCATTAGGGTTGCCAATTAGTATTTCAAAATAAACGACGCATTAACTTATAGCAATTTCCTCTGAATCTCCCTCACTCCCAAACCCATTAACCTTATTTTTTTTTAAATTTTGACTTTATTGAGCTATAACTGATGTATTACATTATATGATATTTAAAGTGTACACTTTTGTAATATGAATAAGTTCTGACAATCTGACGTAACATACAACAGATATACATCAGATATACAACAGATATGCATCAGAGATACATCAGATATTATACAGCAGATATACATCAGAACTTACTCGTATTATATCTGAATATTTATCCATGTACTAGTCTCTCTCTATTTCCCCCACTCTGAAGCTTCTGGTAACTACTTTTCAACTCTCTTTATGCACTTGACTTTCTTTTTTTTTTTTAGATTTCACATATAATTGACACCATGCAGTTTTTGTCTTACTCTGTTCAACTCATTTTGCTTAGCATAATGTTCTCAAGGTCCATCAATGGCAGGGTTTTCTTTCTGATAACTGAATAGTGTTGCCAATATATGACACATATACACCTCACATCTTTTTTACTCACTCATCCATTGACAGACACTTAGATTGCTTCTATCTTAGCCATTGTAAATAATGCTACAAGGAGGTACAGATATTTCTTTGACATTCTGTGTTGCTTTGGATTAATTCCCAGAATTGGAATTGCTAGATCATATGGCAGCTTTATTTTTAATTTCTTTTTAGGAGCTCCATACTGTTTTTCACATTGGCTGTGCCAATTTACATTTCCACAAACAGTGCACAATGGTCTCTGTTCTCTGCATTCTCACCAGCACTTGTTATCACTTACTTTTTTGTGATAGCTATTCTAACAAATGTGAGGTAATATTCCATTGTAGTTTTTGTTTTCATTTTCCTAATGATTAGTGACATCACTTTGCCAACAAAGCTATGGTTTATCCAATAGCCATGTATGGATGCAAGAATTTAAAAAAGACTGAGAACTGAAGACGTGTGGTACTGGAGAAGACTCTTGAGAATCACTTGGACTGCAAGGAGATTAAACCATTAAACCCTAAAGGATGTCAACCCTGAATACTTATTGGAAGAACTGATGTAGAAGCTAAAGCTCCAATATTTTGGCCACCTGATGGGAAGAGCCAACTCACTGGAAAAAACTGATGCTGGGAAAGATTGAGGGCAGGAGAAGAAGGTGACAGGGGATGAGTTGGTTAGATAGTATCACTGACTCAATGAACATGAATCTGAGCAAACTCTGGGAGACTGTGGAGGACAGAGGAGCCTGACATGCAGCAGTCTGTGGGGTCACAAAGAGTCAGACATGCATCAGACATGCCTTAGTGACTGAACAACAATAACAAATGGTTAATGAGGTTGCACACCTTTCATATACCTGTTGGCCACCTGGATGTTTTATTTGGAGAAAAAAAAATCTATTAAATTCCTCTTTCTGTTTTGAATCATATTGTTTATTTTGCTATTGAATTGTATGTGTTCTTTATATTTTGGATATTAATCCTTTATAGACTTGCAAATATTTTCTTCCATTCTGTAGATTGGCTTTTAATATTGTTGATGTTGGCTTAAAGCTCAACATTCAGAAAACAAAGATCATGGCATCCAGTCCCATCACTTCATGGCAAATAGATGGGGAAACAGTGGAAACTGTGTCAGACTTTATTTTGGGGGGCTCCAAAATCACTGCAGATGGTGACCGCAGCCATGAAATTAAAAGACACTTACTCCTTGGAAGAAAAGTTATGACCAACCTAGGTAGCATATTCAAAAACAGAGACATTACTTTGCCGACTAAGGTCCATCTAGTCAAGGCTATGGTTTTTCCAGTGGTCATGTATGGATGTGAGAGTTGGACTGTGAAGAAGGCTGAGTGCCAAGGAATTGATGCTTTTGAACTGTGGTGTTGGAGAAGATTCTTGAGAGTCCCTTGGACTGCAAGGAGATCCAACCAGTCCATTCTGAAGGAGATCAGCCCTGGGATTTCTTTGGAAGGAATGATGCTAAAGCTGAAACTCCAGTACTTTGGCCACCTCATGTGAAGAGTTGACTTATTGGAAAAGACTCTGATGCTGGGAGGGATTGGGGGCAGGAGGAGAAGGGGACGACTCAGGATGAGATGGCTGGATGGCATCACTGACTCGATGGACATGAGTCTGAGTGAACTCTGGGAGTTGGTGATGGACAGGCAGGCCTGGCATGCTGCAATCCATGGGGTCACAAAGAGTCGGACACGACTGAGCAACTAAACTGACGGTGTTCTATCCTATCCAGAAGCTTTTTATTTTGATGCAGTCTCACTTGCTTATTTTTGCTTTTGTTGTCTTTGCTAGTGGTGTCAAATTCAAAATGTTTTTGCCAAGACCAACATCAAGGAGTTTATCCTGATGTTTTCTCTAGATTTTTATGATTTCATATCCTACATTAAAGACTTTAATTCATTTTAAGTTGATTTTTGTTAATAGTGTAAGTGAGGGGTCAAGGTTCATTGCTTTGTATGTGGCTATCCAGTTTTCCCATTATCGTCTACTGAAGCGACTGTCTGTCCCCTTTGTATAGTCTTGGCTCTTTTGTCATAAATTAATAGACTGTATATATGAGGGCTTATTTCTGGGTTCTGTACCATTGGAATTTTGATACTAGTTTCATTAAATCTCTACATAGATTTGGGTAATATGTATTTTTTAACAATATTACTTCTTCTAATCCATGAGCATGGAATATCTTTAGATGTATTTGTCTCTTCAATGTAATTTATCAATATCTTACTCTTCAGTATACAGATCTTTCACTTCTTTGGCTAAATTTATTATTAGACCTTATTCCTTTATTTGCAATCTTGGTATATGTCATTGATTTTTAAATTTCTCTTTCTGTGTATAGAAATGCAACTGTTTGTATATTGATTTCATATCCTATAACTTTACTAAATTTATTTATTAGTTCTTATAAATTTTTATTACAGTCTGTAAGTAAACTTGGGCTTCTCTGGTGGCTGAGCTGGTAAACAATCTGCCTGCAATGCAGGCGAACTGGTTCTATCCCTGGGTTGGGAAAATCCCCTGAAGAAGCATATTAAAAAACAGAGGTATTACTTTGTCAACAAAGGTCTGTCTAGCCAAAGCTATAGTTTTTTTCCAGTAGTCATGTATGGATGTGAGAGTTGGACTCTAAAAACAGCTGAGCACCCAAGAATTGATGCTTTTGAACTGTGTTGTTGGAGAAGACCCTCCAAGAGTCTGTTTCCCCAGTCCTGTGGAAGTTCTGTAATCAAATCCCACTGGCCTCCAAAGTTAAATTCCCTGGGGTTTGTGACCCGATGGACTATACAGTCCAGTCCATGGAATTCTCCAGGCCAGAATAATGGAGTTGACTGTGGCTCACATCATGAACTCCTTATTGCAAAATTAATTACAGACTTAAACTGAAGAAGTAGGGAAAACCACTAGACAATTCAGGTATGACCTAAATGAAATTCCTTGCAATTATACATTGGAAGTGACAAATAGATTCAAGGGATTAGATACGACAGACAGAATGCCTGCAGAACTATGCACAGAGGTTTATGACATTGTACAGGAGGTAGTGATCAAGACCATCCCCAAGAATAAGAAATGAAAAGAAGCAAAATTGTTGTCTGAAGAGGCATTACAAATAGCTGAAAAAAGAAGAGAAATGAAAGGCAAAGGAGAAAAGGAAAGATATACCCATTTGAATGCACAATTCCAAAGAAAAGGAAGGAAAGATAAGAAAGCCTTCCTTAGTAATCAATGAAAAGAAATAGAGAAAAACAATAGAGTGGGAAAGACTAGACATCTCTTCCCAAAAATTAGAAATACTAAGAGAACATTTCATGTAAAGATGGGCACAATAAAGGACAGAAATATTATGGATCTAAACAGAAAGAGAAGATATTAAGAAGAGGTGGCAAGAATACCCAGAAGAACTATACAAAAAAGAACTTTATGCCCCAGATAACCACGATAGTGTGATCACTCACCTAGAGTCAGACACCCTAGAGTCTGAAGTCAAGTGGGCCTTAGGAAGCATCACTATGAACAAAGCTAATAGAGGTAATGGAATTCCAGCTGACCTATTTCAAGCCCTAAAGGATGATGCTGTTAAAATGTTGCACTGAATATGCCACCAAATTTCAAAAACTCAGCAGTGGCTATTGGGCTAGAAAAGATCAGTTTTCATTCTAATTCCAAAGGAAGTCAGTGCCAAAGAATATTCAAACTATTGCCCAATTGCAATTGTCTCACATGCTGGCAAAGTAATGCAAAAAATTCTCCAGGCAAGGCTTCAACATACCTGAACCAAAGAATTCCAGATGTTCGAGGGGATTTAGAAAATGCCGAGGAACCAAAGATCAAATTGCCAACATCCATTGGATTATCCAAAAAGCAAGAGAATTCCAGAAAAATATCTACTTCTGCTTTATTGAGTACACTAAAGCCTTTGACTGTGTGGATCACAAAAAACTGTGGAAAATTCTGAAAGAGATGGGAGTACCAGACCCTCTTGCCTGCCTCCTGAGAAATCTGTATGCAGGTCAAGAAGCAACGGTTAGAACCAGACATGGAACAACAGACTGGTTCCAAATTGGGAAAGGAGTATGTCAAGGCTGTATATTGTCACCCTGTTTATTTAACTTACAAGCAGAGTATGTCATGCAAAATGCCACACTGGATGAAGCACAAGCTGGAACCAAGATTGCTAGGAGAAATATCAATAACCTCAGATATGCAGATGACACCACCCTGATGGCAGAAACTGAAGAAGAACTAAAGAGTCTCTTGATGAAAGTGAAAGAGGTGAGTGAAAAAGTTGGCTTAAAACTCAACACTCAGAAAACCAAGATTATGGCATCTGGTCCCATCACTTCGTGGCAAATAGATGGGGAAACAGTGACAGACTATTTTTTGGTCTCCAAAATCACTGCAGATAGTGACTGCAGCCCAGAAATTAAAAGATGCTTGCTCCTTGGAAGAAAAGCTATGACCAACCTAGACAGCATATTAAAAAGCAGAGATTACTTTGCAACAAAGGTCTGTCTAGTCAAAGCTATAGATTTTTCCAGTAGTCATGTATGGATGTGAGAGTTGGACTATAAAGTAAGCTGAATGCCAAAGAATTGATGCTTTTGAACTGTGGTGTTGAAGAAGACTCTTGAGAGTCCTTTGGAATGTGAAGAGATACAACCAGCCCATCCTAAGGAAATCGGCCCTGAATATTCATGGGAAGGACTGATGCTGAAGCTGAAACTCCAATAATTTGGAGACCTGATGTGAAGAACTGACTCATTGGAAAAGATCCTGAGGCTGGGAAAGATTGAAGGCAGGAGGAGAAGGGGACGACAGAGGATGAGATGGTTGGATGGCATCACCGACTCAATGGACATGAGTTTGAGTAAGCTCCGGGAGTTGGTGATGGACAGGGAAGCCTGACATGCTGCAGTCTTGGGGTCACAAAGAGTCAGACGCCACTGAACAACTGTACTTAACTGGAGCAGGAGACGACAGAGGATCAGCTGGTTGCATGGCACCACCGACTCAATGGACATGAGTTTGAGTAAGCTCTGGGAGTTGGTGATGGACAGGGAAGCCTGGCGTACTGCAGTCCATGAGGTCACAAAGAGTCGGACATGACTGAGTGACTGAACTGAACTGAACTGAAAGGAGGATTAAAAAAGGAAAGGGAGATAAGGGAGATCAAGCAAACAAGATACTACTTTCCTTTGAAAGTAGAATATACCACGTATAGCTTCAATAATGTCAATTTTAGAATCCTTCAGAGCCCAGATATAATCGAGAGGGTCATAAAAAAACAATATTTGGCTTAAAAAAGAACAGAGCTTGCTGCCCTACATTTCAATCCATTTGATCCTAGCATGCTACCAGCTCAGAGGACCTTTTTTTTTTTTTTTAAATGTCATTTACTCGTGGCAGAGGCAAGCAATCTCACCTCCTGAAGGTGTTACCTTGTTAAGAAGCATAATGTCTTTCTAATAAAATCCAGGTGATTTATAGCATGTACACAGAGGAAGCAGATTTGGGGCAAAAAATTGACAGTTATGCAAGTATCAGATGCCAGCTGCTGCATTTTGGTTCCCTCTGGAAAGGAATTTGCCCTCTTGCTGGGAACCATCTGCATAGGAGTGGGAAGACACATTTCCAGGAAGCTTCTTCATATCTGTGTGCTAAAATTATCTAAACACTCTTTTATGACCCTCTTTCATGTGGTTAATAATAAGAATAAGATTAATAATACATTCTGAATACCAATTTGTTACTAACACAAATAATAATTGAAAATATTAATGAGAATTGAACATTTGGAGTGATGTGTTCAAAGTTTGCGTATCCCTTCCTTTAAGTCTTCTTCTCTGATCATGCCCCAACCCCATGGACAAAAGACTCTTCATAGTATCTACCATAGGACCCTGAGCTTAACCTTTATAAAAACCAACACACTGTTTTCTAATTATTGCTTTCCTTTGTTCTTTTTACCAAGATTAGAGATTACATCTTATTTGAATATATATCCCCAATATGTGGTTTAGTTCCTGGCATATAATAAGCGCTTAACAAATTTTAATGAATGAATGAATTCATAAAACACTTGCACACACAATTTCTCATCTGATTAGTATAATTATCCTGCTGAGCTGAAAGCATAGAAAATTTTATTAGCACCCCCTTTACAGTTAGGAGGGAGTAAAAATTACTTGTGGTGTGACTTATAAATACAAAAGTTATACAGAAAATCAATGGAAGAGGGAACATTCCAATTTCTACGCCTTCAAGCTGCCGTCTTGCACAGATAAATGATGATGAGTGATAAAAATAAAGCCTAGGTCACCTATGGACCCTAAATGAGAAGCCAGAGACCTGGACATTATCAGTTTTGTGGCTTTGAGCAAATTGCTTAGGCTGTGTACGCTGACATTACCAATCTAAAAGATGTTAAGTACTTAAATGTGAAAGTGTGCTACAAAATGAAAACCTTAAATAAACTAATAGTCTTATCATTTATAATACATAAAGAATTTAAAAAGTGACCACATATTCATTCATTCAGGGGGTCTATTTATTTTTACCATTTTTTATTGGATTATAGTTAATTTGTAATGTTGTGTTAGTTTCACATGTACGGCAAAGTGAATCAGTTATACATATACATCGTTGTTCAATTGCCCAGTCATGTCCAACTCTTTGTGACCCCATGAACTGCAGCAGGCCAAGCCTCTCTGTCCCTCACCATCTCCCTAAGTTTGCCTAAGTTCATGTCCATTACATTGGCTATGCCATCCAACCATCTCATTCTCTGATACCCTCTTCTCCTTCTGCCCTCAATCCTTCCCAGCATCAGGGACTTTCCCAGCAAGTCATCTGTTCACATCCGATGATAAAAATACCAGAGCTTCAATTTCAGCATCAGTTTTTCCAGTGAGTATTCAGGATTGATTTCCCTTAAGACTGACTGGTTTGGTCTCCTTGCTAGCCAAAGGACTCTCAGGAATCTTCATATGCATACACATTAGATATGTATACATGTAGATTATATTCCCATTTAGATCATTATAGAGTATTGAGTAGAGTTCCCTCTGTGATACAGTAGCTCTGTATGGATATGTGCTAAGTCGCTTCAGTTTGTGTCCAACTCTGTGCTACCCTATGAACTGTAGCCTGCCAGGCTTCTCTGTCCATGGGATTCTCCAGGCAAGAATGTTGGAGTGGGTTGCTATGTCCTTCTCCAGGAGATCTTCCCAACCCAGGGACTGAACCCGTGTCTCATATCTCCTGCATCGGCAGGCAGATTCTTTACCACTGGCGCCACCTCGGAAGCTCTGTACTGGTTATCTGTACACATGTAGTAGTGTGTATATGTCAATCCCAATCTTCCAATTTATCCCTCATCCCAATTACACTTTTTATAAGAATTTTCTACATCTGTGACTCTGTTTTGTAAACAGATTCATTTGTACCATTTTTTATATTCCACATATAACCAGTGTCATACGATATTTGTCTTTCTGTGTCTGACTTTACTCAGTATGACAATCTCTAGGTTCATCCAGGTTGCTCCAAGTGGCATTATTTTCTTCTTTTTATGTGCTGTGTTAGTCATTCAGTCATGTCCAACTGTTTGTGACCCCATGGACTGTAGCCCGCCAGGTTCCTTCATCTATGGGATCCTCCAGGCAAGAATATTGGAGTGGGTTGTCATGCCCTCCTCCAGGGGATCTTCCCAACCCAGGGATCAAATCCAGGTCTCCTGCATTACAGGCAGGTTCTTTACCATCTAAGCCCCCAGGAAGCCCACTTCTTTTTATGGCTGAGTACTATTCCATTATTGCATCATCTTAAAAAGAAAACAAAAACTTTTGTTTGTTTGTTTTGTATTAGGGTGTAGCTGACTAACAATGTTGTGAAAGTTTCAGGTGAACAGTGAAAGAACTTAGCCATACATGTAAATAGAGCTTCAATGAATGTTGGAGTGTATTTATCCTGTTGAATTAAGGTTTTCTCTGTATATATACCCAGGAGTGGGATTGTTGAATCATATGGTATCTCTCATTTTAGTTTTTTTAAGAAACCTTGTACTGTTCTCCATAACGGCTATACCAATTTACATTCCTACCCACAGTGTAGGAGGGTTCCCTTTTCAGGGGAGAGTCTAACTAGAGACTATCTGATCTCACTGTCTTTACTCTTAACACCTACTCCCTTGCACTTCATCTTCATGCTATAGTCAAATGAGCTTTCTAAAGGTTGAAGCTGTTGTTTCCTAGCTGAAAAACTTCAAGGGGCTCAGAGCATCTTCAGAGAAGGCAGTGGCACCCCACTCCAGTATTCTTGCCTGGAAAATCCCATGGACAGAGGAGCCTAGTGGGCTGCAGTCCATGGGGTTGTGAAGAGTTGGACACGACTGAGCAACTTCCCTTTCACTTTTCACTTTCATGCATTGGAGAAGGAAATGGCAACCCACTCCAGTGTTCTTGCCTGGAGAATGCCAGGGACGGTGGAGCCTGGTGGGCTGCCGTCTATGGGGTCACAAAGAGTCAGCCATGACTAGAGCAACTGAGCAGCAGCAGCAGAGCATCTTAATCATTTGCTTTGCATCATGATCCTTTATGTTGAAACCCCTGATCACTAAATCAGCTTCATCAAGATGCAGTCTCCCGTACTGCTGGGCATTCTTATCTCATGGGTCTTCTCTCTGCATGCACATGTGTTCTCAGCCATGTCCAACTCTGTTCAGCCCTGTGGGCTGTAGCCTGCCAAAGTCCTCTGTCTATGGAGTTTTCCAGGCAAGAATACTGGAGGGGGTTGCCATTTCCTACCCCAGGGGATCTTCCTGACCCAGAGATTGAACCCACATCTCCTGAGTATCCTGCTTTGACAGGTGGATTCTTTTACCATTGAGTCACCTAGGAAGCCCCCAAAATGACAAGTCATGAAGGTTGGGAATACCATGAAAGTACTAGCTGCTCACTCATGTCTGACTCTTTGCAACTCCATGATCAGTCCATGGGATTCTCCAGGCAAGAGTACTGGAGTGGGTTGCCATTCCCTTCTCCAGGGGGATCTTCCCAACTCAGGAACTGAACACAGGTTTTCTGCATTGTAGGCAGATTCTTACCTGTCTGCACTAACAGGTCTTCTAAACTTCCTTAATATATATATATATATATATATATATATATATATATATATATATATATATTCCTCAAAAGTGGATAAGGGATGCTACATAGATAGATGCTGTATGTTTGTGTGTGTATATAAATATATACATATATAAATGTATACACACACACACATGTACTATGTGAGCAAATTAATGCAGAGGCCTTCTGCAAAATAAAAAGACCTACATTACAAGATACTATGATAGGAATTTAAAACAGTGCCCAAAGTGGCTATTTACTTTGTCATTTAGGGAGCATTTATTGAAATCTATATCTATGTAATCATATCTGTAACTATCCCTTACTTGAGAAAAGTCTTCCAATTTCCTCAAATACTTTAAAACAGTCTGTCATAGGCTTCCTGAGGACCTTAGAAACTTATATCTTTCCATATAGCTTATGTTTTTCCTATGTCTCTCTCCACCATAAACTGTAGATTCTGTGAGGCCAGAAACCCTATTTACTTTATTCATCACTGTGTCCTCAGGATTTAGTAGAGTTACTATCATATAGTAAATGCTCAACAAATGTGTTGGATGAACAAATGATAAAGAGACTGGCTTAAATGAAAGCAATAGAAAATTGAAATACACTGTAAAAAATGCTGTGAAAAGATATCTGGAGATCTGTCTTTTAAGCATCCTCTTTCTTTTACTTCCTTTAGGGAATCATCTTATCCCAAACTTTCACTTTTGGCACCATTGGTTCAGGCGGGCTGACCCTGAAGTCTTATCCTCATGATGTGCATGTGGTCAAAACAAGGATGTTTAATGTCCGTAGTCCATTCTGAAAGAAATCAGCCCTGGGATTTCTTTGGAAGGAATGATGCTGAAGCTGAATCTCCAGTACTTTGGCCACCTCATGCGAAGAGTTGACTCATTGGAAAAGACTCTGATGCTGGGAGGGATTAGGGGCAGGAGGAGAAGGGGACAACAGAGGATGAGATGGCTGGATGGCATCACTGACTCGATGGGTGTGCGTCTGAGTGAACTCTGGGAGTTGATGATGGACAGGGAGGCCTGGTGTGCTGCGATTCAGGGGGTCACAAAGAGTCAGACACAACTGAGCAACTGAACTGAACTGAATAGGAACGTGATCTCCTCTTCCCTCTACTGTTGGTTGCTACAGCATAAGTCTAGATCTTCAAGGGACCCCTCTTTGGACCACATGGGCAGAGCCCACTTAAGAGTGACATCATTTTCTGTAAGAGAAGATCTGAGCTAGCAAAAGGGAAACCCAATTCCAAAGGCATTTTGGGAACATTTCTATCAAGCCATGCCTGACTTTAGTGAGTCTATTGAAACTGTTTGTAATGAATAGTGCATTTTAACTTAAAGTTTAGCTTACGGTAGTATGAATTCAGTTTCTGTAAACTGCAGTAGAAAATGCTGGAACTCTTGTGCACAAGCAAGTAGAAGAAGCAGTGAGGAGGAGGAGGAGGCTTTGAATAAGACAGCATGCAGAAGGTTGTACTGGAAGCCAAATCCAAACTAGTGCTGTTAATAACTGCAGAAAACCAACTTGAACTTGGTACTAATTGTATTTTTAGGCACCCATGTTCTTGATAGAGGACAATGAGTCATACTGAAATGTACAGACTTCTCACCTAGAACCAAAACTTGGCCAAGACCCATATATGGCTTTAACCCACAGTCTCCCTTCCCTCATCCCCAATAAACTGGGTAGTACAGGGAAGCATAACTTCCAAAGTTGTGCACCTACCAAAATAGTGGGAAAAGCCCTAGATCTTGAACCCACTCTAATTGCATCAGCTAAAAATGGTTTTAAAATACCATGAGACTAGCTCTCAATTTTTTTCAGCTTCACAGATTTTCCTCTTTCCTATCTGTAAAAATTGAATAGCAATTCGTACGTCAAAAGAATGGGATGACATATAATGAATGCCCAGTATAGAGCCTGGCACGTAACAATCAGGTTTAGTTTAGTTAGCCAAAATGTTCTCCTGAGACAATCCTGGACCACGAATTCTGGTGGGAAAAGATATCACATCACTTCTCTAATTTAAGTGTGAAGTTTAACACAACTTGGACACTATAAATGTCTGTGCTGGAAAATAAAAATTCTCAAGAAAATAGCGTAAGCTCACTGGAGCGACCTCATCACCCAGTTTTCTTTCTGTCCACTGTATCCATGCACAGTTCTATGTTCTTTACTCCATGGAAATATCTCATCTCCAAATCCGATAGGTAACATTTTATCTCGTACCTCACTTAACCTCTATGCAGCAGTTACCTTCTATGTGCCATTTGGGCCATGTTTTCTTTCCTGAAACTATCTTCTCTGAATTTTAAGAACCCCTTTTCATTTTCTTCTCCTTAGAGAACATGCCTCTGCTGTGTTGCATAATCTTTATGTACCTGATTATTAAAGGTTGGTGTTTACTACGGATGACAAATATAGCAGACTAGAAAATACTAATTTAAAAAATTAAAAGTAAGGACTTTTTAATAATAAAGAAAGAAAGTTGGAGTTTAGGTGACTGCCAGTGTCCGATAGAGGAAAATGGAGAGTTAGTGATTGATGTGTACAGAGCTTCAGTTTTGGAAATAATATTTTGGAGATGGATAGTGGTGATGGTCACAGAACGCTGTGACATACTTAATGCACAGAGTGATAGGCTTACAAATGGTGAAGATGGTAAATGCTGTGTTATGTATATTTTATTACAGTAAAAAATGTTTGTGTTGATCCAGATTCTGTCCTTGCCTCCTTTGTTTTTACCACTCAGTATTTTCTTTTGGAGAAGACTCTTGAGAGTCCCTTGGCTTGCAAGGAGATCAAACCAGTCAATCTTAAAGGAAATCAGCCCTGAATATTCATTGGAAGGACTGATGCTGAAGCTCCAATAATTTGGCCACCTGATGTGAAGAGCTGACTCTTTGGAAAAGACCCTGATGCTGGGAAAGATTGAAGGCGGGAGAGGATGGGGTGATGAGATGGGGTCCATCTCTTTCTTAGTAAAGCAATTGAAACAAGTAAGATTAAAAAAGGCAATGTCGTGCCTTCTTTTTGTCTTGGATGCCTTGTGTCATGCATGAGAAGTCATAGATGTTCAATAAATGTGTTCATGTTCACTCAATATTTTGCCTTAAATGTCTCTTAACTTTCAGTATCTTCTATTTCAATTCTCTTACCACTTCCACTAAAATGATACAGCCAAACTGAAAACTGTATTGCATTGCATCCTTGCTTAAAGAGTTTAAGGATTATCATCACTTATACTGTAATCCACAGGTTTTCAGCATGTTACTGAATGTGCTTCACGGTCTGTGTTGTTTTCCTATATACTCAACATCAAACTCTTCGGGGTTCCCTGCTGGCTCTGGGCTGCTTCCCTCGAAGGCCTCTATACTTCCATTCTTCCTGGGATCTTCTTCTTAAAGCAATCTTCATCCCCAGATCAGGTCATTCGTGCTCTGGGAACACCTCCTTACTTGACCACTGAGCCATTCGCTCCTCTGATTCAGTTTATAACTTTCCCTTCAGGATTTCCTCCATGTCTTCTGCACACTCTGTATCAGCACCTGTTGCTTTCACTTACAGATGGTGCACTCCACAGAAGAGATAGTATTTTACTTATTGCTTTCTTCTTACTTTAATTGGAGGTGAATTACTTTACAATATTGTTGTGGCTTTTGCCATACATTCACATGAATCAGCCATGGGTGTACATGGGTTCCCCATCCTGACCCTCCCTCCCAGCTCCCTCCCCATTCCATCCCTCAGGGTCATCCCAGTGCACCAACCCTGAGCGCCCTGTCTCATGCATTGAACCTGGATTGGCAATCTGTTTCACATATGATAATATACATGATTCAATGCTATTCTCTCAAACCATCCCACCCTCACCTTCTCCCACAGAGTCCAATAGTCTGTTCTTTACACCTGTGTCTCTTTTGCTGTCTCGCATATAGGGTCATTGTTACCATCTTTCTAAATTCCATATATATGCATTAATATACTGTATTGGTGTTTTTCTTTCTGACTTACTTTGCTATATATAATAGGCTCCACTTTCATCCACCTTATTAGAACTGATTCAAATGCACTCTTTTTAATAGCTGAGTAATATTCCACTGTGTATATATACCACAGCTTTCTTATCCATTCATCTGCTGATGGGCATCGAGGTTGCTTCCATGTCCTGGCTATTATAAACAGTGCTGCAATGAACATTGGGGTACATGTCTCTCTTTCAGTTCTGGTTTCCAGTGTGTATGCCCAGCAGCGGGATTGCTGGGTCGTATGGCAGTTCTATTTCCAGTTTTTTAAGGAATCTCCACACTGTCCTCCATAGTGGCTGTATTAGTTTGCATTCCCACCAACAGTGTAAGAGGGTTCCTTTTCTCCACACCCTCTCCAGCATTTATTGTTTGTAGACTTTTTGATAGCAGCCATTCTAACTGGCATGAGATGGTAGCTCATTGTGGTTTTGATTTGCATTTCTCTGATAATAAGTGATGTTGAGCATCTTTTCATGTGTTTGACCCTGAAATCTAACCAATGATATAAAAAATGACTGATTAATATAGTGTTTAATGAGTTAATTGAAAGGAGTTGTAACTCAAGATAACTTTCTAAAAGTCTGCAAAGAAATAGTCTCAGTTTTATAGATAGAAGTTAAATTCCAGTACTTCGTGGGATGTAAATGTGGCTAGATTTATTAAACAACAGTTTTCACAAATGGATCTAAAACTAAAAGGAGATGGAAGAACATAGTTTTCAAACCAGTGAAAACCCTACCACGTCACATTTTATATTTACGCTTTCTCTTCCCTTGAGGGCTGTGGGACTGGAAACCAGTTTGAGAGTGTATGAACACTCATGACCCATCTTAGTTTTGTTTGCGGGCTTTGGGGATCAGAGAAAAGCAGAAGCAGAAAAAAAGGTCCCATCTTAAATTCTGTTGCACAAGTTTATAAACACGTGCTGAACATAACTAGTAGGGGCTTTGAACGCTGGACCAAGGAAACTGAAAGACATTAAAAATTCTCCAAACTAATTTTTTAGTGATACTTGCTCCTGATCTTATATATATTTCTTTGTCTTTGCTTACAGGTTCTGCTAATGCTCACAAATTTTAATGGCCCAGGCACTTAAGAACCCAGCGAAAATTTGGTTTTCATTATATGCCTCAGATAATCAATCAGCTCCTATTGATTTGAAACATGACTGAGGTCTTCTAAAAAGACTTAAATTTCTTTTCTAGGTTTTTAGATTGGACCAATTTCACTCAATTTTGAATTTCATTGCAAACTGCCTTCTGCATTCTATGGAAAGCCGATTTCCCTCACAAACCCACCAAAAGCATCTCTCCAAATTGCAGTTGAACTTTTCTTAATGGGATGTCAGCAGTCTCCATGATAAATATTGATCTTGTATTCAGTCATTCTAAAACAAAACATTTCCCATTTTCATGTGCTTCACCCCATGGAGGCAAATCTTCCAAAGAAGAGACTAGTGTTCAACTCTCATCAAATAACTAGTACTACAGATTCCTACTGAGTTGAGAGGATCTGAATTGGTATTCAAATGCCTTCTCTCCCAATCAACTGTTAGAACTTGAAGTTCAATAGTCAAAGGCTTATTGAGAATTTGTGGTGTCAGCAAGAAAATTACAAGCACGCTCACATATAATGTACACCTGGGGAAGGGATTTCTTCTCATTGATGAAAAACTGATCTTTTTGCCTAAGACTACAGATGTAAATATGTAACAGATAAACACATTTTAAACAGTAAAAAAAAAAAAATGCAAAGCATCAATTTTCTTTTGATTAACATGCCAGAAGTCATTCTGTCTCTTGTGAGTCTTTCTAAATTCATTTATCTATTCAAGACATATTAATCTTCCCCTCCCCCGACTGCAAAAAAAATCAGTTTTATCCTGTTACATCTGAGCTTCTCAAATTTAAGTGTTTCTCCATGGTTTAAATATCTGAAGTCTAAGGACCTAAATCCTTTGCATCCTGGTTCCAGCTTATTCTTGCTGACTCATTTCCTTCAATTCTTGCTGACTCATTTCCTCCAATTCTTCCAAGAATGAAGTCTTATCTTAAATAACTTGGCTCAATAAAGATATAGAATTTTCTAGCTCTTCCCTGCCTATATCTCAAGGGTACCGAATTCTCTCAAATTATCTCATAACTGATAAATTTCATATCACAAAGCCTTACACAAGGATTAGGGAGTAGTTTTATCTGGAAGGTACCCCTGAATATTGTTGTGAAAGAGTGGGGAGACTGACAAGGAGAGAAGGTATATTATGAAGCAGCATTTTATGGTAAACTAGGGAAGCTCTTAGGGAATTTTGAAGTTGCTAAAATGAACTTCAATATTACCTTTCTGAACGCTGAAAGGAGAGGTGTTTGATTCCTGACTTTCATTTCCCAGTAGTGGGAAATTCACTTAGAGACATTTATTCACCCTCTCTTCTATGCTGTGCCAGGTACATGAGCTAAGTAGCCTTCTGTAGCTTCGGAGAAATCACTGCAGTAGAAAACCAGAGTCTCAGTAGCTGTGCTGGGGAGGAGATGCTGTCAGAGTATGCAGAACTGTCCACTAGAACGTCACTAGAGTCAGAGGTAGGCTGAGGGATAGAATATGGAACACAAACAGCGTTGGACCATCTTCCACTGCCATTTGAGAGTAAATCCCAGAGGAACGCATATTTGTTTGTTCCTGACTTCAGATGGACTTCCTGGCTTGTATAGCTTCTCAGCAGTTCATGAGTTCTATTAATGGCCTCATGAATGGCTTCTCAGGAGATAATAGAGCCTCAGGACCTCCAGAAATTATGTGGTTTGATGGTTAGCAGTGGGGCTTCCCAGGTGGCTCAGTGGTAAAGAATACACCTGCCAATTCAGGAGACATGGGTTCCATCCCTGGGTTGGAAAGATCCCCTGGAGAAGGAAATTACTACCCACTCTAGTATTCTTGCCTGGAAAATTTCATAGACAGAGGAGCCTGGTGGGCTATTGCCCATGGGTTGCAAAGAGTCAGACACGACTGAGCACACACACACTATGGTTACAGTCCTTCTTCCAATGGACTAAGGGATACAAACGTTACATTCCTCCCTAAGAACTGTCCTTCAGCTAAATACTCTGCTCAGTTCAGTTCAGTTCAGCCGCTCAGTCGTGTCTGACTCTTTGCAACCCCATGAACCACAGCACACCAGGACTCCCTGTCCATCACCAACTCCCAGAGTCTAACCAAACTCATGTCCATTGAGTTGGTGATGCCATCCAACCATCTCATCCTCTGTCATACCCTTCTCCTCCTATCCTCAATCTTTCCCAGAATCAGGATCTTTTCAAATGAGTCAGCTCTTCCCATTAGGTGGCCAAAGTACTGGAGTTTCAGCTTCAATATCAGTCCTTCTAATGAACACCCAGGCCTGATCTCCTTTAGGATGGACTGATTGAATCTCCTTGTTGTCCAAGGGACTCTCAAGAGTCTTCTCAACACCACAGTTCAAAAGCATCATTTCTTTGGTGCTCAGCTTTCTTTATAGTCCAACTCTCACATCCATGCATGACTACTGGAAAAACCATAGCCTTGACTAGATGGACCTTTGTTGACAAAGTAAGATCTCTGATTTTTAATATGCTGTCTAAGTTGGTCATAACTTTCCTTCCAAAGAGTAAGCATCTTTTAATTTCATGGCTGCAATCACCATCTGCTGTGATTTTGGAGCCCAAAAAAGTAAAGTCAGCCACTGTTTGCACTGTTTCCCCATCTATTTGCCATGAAGTGATCAGTGACCACGAAAGAGCCCTTCTAATTTCACAAATGCCCTTCTTTCTACACAGTTCACCTTCCTGTGTCCCCTTTATAATCATAATTACCATCCATAATTAAACATGTATTTTGATTTTCAGAAAACAGCTTTGTGCTTCAAAGTTCCACTTGATGCTGCATTATCTATGAAATGTCCTATGATTTCTCCAATACAAAGTGATCCCTCTTCTCTATTAATTCCTATGGCAATAACAGAAAAGGTAATTATTTCCCTATGAGAGGAAATATCAACAGATATACCCTGTGCTTTCATATCAAAGCAATGGAGAATTTACCTCTCTCTCAAGCATTCCAGAGATTCTCGGACAGAATGACACATTTTCTCCAGGTATCCCTGTTTAGCAGTTTCTGCTTCTTCTGAATTCATTAAATTTGTGGGTCATCATGTAGATGGTATCTCTATTCAAGTTCATGTCAAAACAAACCTGATATGTAGCTCTCTTCTTTTGAGGCCAGTAACAAAAATAACAATAACACATTTACCCATTTATATGAGCCTTCTATTTGTATGAAAAACTGAAGGAAAAAAAAAAACACAAACCAACTTCTAATATATCACTGGAATACAAAAATTACCTTGGCCAAATAAGGATTCAATTTTCTTCCATGTTAATGAGTATTATGTAATCATTTCTCCCTCTATTTTCACATGGCTCTCTTTTTCTCAATTTTAAATCCCTGTTCATTTTATATATCAAATTTTCAACCCTCTAAAATCAACCCTAATGTGACTATCAAAGTATTTACCTAATAAGATCTTTGGCTTCTCTCAAAGAAACCTGTGTGTATGCTAAGTTACTTCAGTTGCATCCAACTCTATTCAACCCTATGGACTCCAGCCCACCAGGCTCCTTTGTCCATGGGATTCTCCAGGCAAGAATGCTCGAGTGGGTAGTCATTCCCTTCTCCAGGGAATCTTTCCTACCCAGGGGCTGAACCCATGTCTCTTACACCTCCTTCATTGGCAGGCAGGTTCTTTACCACTAACACCATCTGGGAAGGCCTGAGATCTCTGCAGGCAAGGACAAAATACAGGAGCAATAAAAGACCTACCGAGATGTGAGCTATACTATATAAAATGAAATGCAAAGTAATAACTAGTGACAATCATTTCACAAAACACAAACACCAAAAAAAAAAACCTCTCAAATGCTGTTGACAAAAACTTGTCATTATATTTAATTTTGATAAGTTGAATATAATGCTTTTCTTTCTTTCTCTGAAAATGAGTAGCATTGGCCTTGATCCAGGGCAATGACCTATCCAGTGAAGAAGAGTATGTGATGAGAACCCCGCTGGGGACTTAGAGAATTGTAAGACCTAGGGAGAGTGATTGCATCCAAGAAGAGAGATGTGATTTGCCAAATGGAATGAGAAACACATTTTAAGCTAAACGACAGATATATTATCATTGCATGAGCATCAGCACGAAAAAAAGAAGCAAGGTGGTAAGATTCAGTCAGTTGAAGCTTCAGGTCAGACACTTGTGAGTTTGTGGTGCAGCTCTTCTACTTGCTGATGAAATACTTCAGTAAATTTCTGTTTCCTTATCTGTACGATAAAAATGATAAAATCTGCCTTAGAGAGCTGTTGTGAAGATAGCTTCGTAACAGCTCTTATTTGCTGAGTACTCACCATGATCCATCTAAAGATGCTGCTTGTTTAACCACATACAGTCCTTGTAGTAGTACTGAGATAGGTATTAGTACTGACCATGGAGAAAAAAATAGGCACAGAGATATCATTCAGTATTAAGCAGTTATCATATGTTATAGCTGAAATTTGATGCCAGTGTTCTGATCCTAGAGACTGTTGCTGTTGTTGAGTTGCTAAGTTGTGTCTGACTCTTTCTAACCCTATGGACTGCAGCACGTCAGGCTCCCCTGTCCTTCACCTATCCCCCAGTTTGCACAAATTCATGTCCATTTTGTCAGTGATGCTAGCCAACCATATCATTCTCCATCACTTCCTTCTCCTTTTGCCTTCAATCTCTCCCAGCATCAAGGTCTTTTCCAATGAGTCAACTTTGCATCAGGTGGGCAAATTGTTGGAGCTTAAGCTTCAGCATCTGTTCTTCCCAAGGGTTGATTGCCTTTGGGATTGACTGGTTTGATCTTCTTGCAGTCCAAGGGACTCTCAAGAGTCTTCTCCAGCACCACAATTTGAAAGCATCAATTCTTCAGTGCTGAGTCTTCTTTATGGTCCAACTCTCACATCCATACATGACTACTGGAGAAATCATACCTTTGACTATATGGAACTTTGTCAACAAAGTAATATCTTTGCTCTTTAATATATTGTCTAGGTTTGTTGTAACTTTCCTAGAGGCTCCCACCCTTAAACCAGGTTTTTGCAGTTGCTGCATGGGTTCGTAAATAACACATCATTTTATTAAAGATTTCTGTTTTTTGAGACAATGTACAAGGAGATCTTATACCAGAACTTGGAACATAATAATACATGTCATTTATTCTTATTATTTCATTGTTATTAAATTTATAATTATCAAATTCTATTGACAGTTATTAGACTGGCTGTCAAGCAACCTTAATTCTGATCTTAGGTCTGCCATTAAAAGGATGTGTGGTTCTGGGCAAGTTGCTTACTTCTCTGGCACTCATTTTTCTCACTAGTATAACAAAGCGCTTCCTGTGATATTGTCTGAGTATAATTTATCCTCCAATATCTTATGATTCTTAGGGAAATTTAAGGGCTATTTATGAAAAATCTTTGAGGATGCACTAAACATACTTTTAAAGCCTGTAGCTGTTGCCCGAGTACCTGGTATTACTAAGTATCTTAGAGAGGATGCTAGATTGGAGTGGAATTAATAGAACTAACTTTTTTTTTTTTTTGCATTATGTAAGAATGAGAAGAAACTGAGCAGAGAAAGAAAAGCAAGTAGAAAATCCCATTTTCATTGTTTAGAATGAGGCTCAGAGCCACAGGGGTGGAGACATTTCACTGCCTGTCCAGAATAATCTTGGATGCCCCTTGAAATAAATTGATCCAGGGTCCTAACATATGTAATTTCAATTTCAGTAATGGTATGTCTGCAGCATTAGTTGCAGTTGCCAAGAAAGTGTTGACATTTATTACAGGCTCAGACATGGAGAAAAATGATTCTTCATATGAATACATTTGCCTAAAGCAATGATAGTCTCAGAGGAAAATCATAAACAGAAGGAAAATGCTACTTAAATGCCCTCAAATCTTGAAAAACCTAGAAAGGCTGAAGAACAATAATTAGCATTCAGGAAATTCTCTTTTTCCTTAGCTCATTGCCACAGGTTCTGCTGGTGCTCTGCCCATGTCCTCTTGGTACTTTCCATTTTGTGTGTACCAGTGGCCTCTTGTTCAAATACCTGTGATTTTCTTCCTAGGGGCTTTCTCTCATTGACCTTGGGGCAGGCCAGAGGCGCCAGGTGGTTGCTGCTCTCTGAGCAGTCCTCAGATAATGCCTCCTGGAACCTAGTGGATGAATATCTCGACTTCCTCATCCCTCAGGTAGAAGGGACTTTGAGGCTGGTTGTTCAGTCTCCAGAAGTCCTGAGCAAGACTGAGCCCAAATGCCCATGTCATTAGCATGCTCACTAACGTATCTTGAGTTGGCTTCTGTAGTGGCTTTGAGAATACACCTGCCAGGTCTCTGACTGCTGAGAAATAATTGACTGTGAGCCCCTGCTTTGTTTTCAAACCCCAAATCATATTTGCACCACGACCATGCTTCCCATGGACTGCTCTCAGCCAATGACTGAGACATACAAGGATATTAAGGCAGATTCAATACTACTCTGATAATTTACTGGTGTGTGCATTCTCAGTCACGTCTCACTCTTTGCAACCCTCTAGACTGTAGCCCACCAGACTCCTCTGTCCATGGGATTCGCCAGGGGAGAACACTGGAGTGGGTTGCTATTTCCTTCTCCAGGGGATCTCCTGGACTCACGGATCAAACCGGAGTCTCCTGCACCTCCAAATACTAACAGGTATTTGGAGGCTCCAGAGATTTAGTCAGAAGAGCTGAAATCTTAGATTTTCTATGATTATGTTCAGTTTTCTTATTTTGTCTTTGATTTATTAATTGTCCCATTGATTTAGTATTGTGTAAGTTAGATGCCACTTGTGCGTGTGTTCCTTTAATTTTCTTCTTCTAATTTATTTCTAGTTTAATACCATTGTGTTTGGAAAAGATGCTTGATATGATTTCCATCTTCTTAATTTTACTGAGACTTGTTTTGTGGTCTACCTTGGAGATCTATTCTTGCTTAGTGTGTAATCTATCTTTGAGAATGTTCCATGTGCACTTGAAAAGAATATGTATTGAATATGGTTAAATATTCCATAATATGTATTAAGGGCATCTGGTCTGTATCACTGAAGGCCAATGAAATTGTGTCCTTATTGATCTTCTGTCTGAGTGATGTATCCATTAATGTAAGTGGGCTGTTAAGGCCCCTAGTATTATCATATTATCATCAATATCTCCTTTTATAGTTATTATTTGTTTTATATATTTAGATTCTCTTATGTTGAGTATATATATATATTTAAAATTGTTAAATATTATTATTGTGATGATTCTTTTATTATAATGTAATTCCTGTCTTTGTTTCTTATTATCATCTTTGTTTTAAACATCACTGTGTCTAATAAAAATATCGCTAATCCAGCTTTCCTTTAGTTTCCATTTGCATGGAAATCTTTTCCATTTCTTTACTTTCAAGCTGTGTGTGTCTTTAGATTTGAAGTGAGTTTCTTATAGGCAGGAAATATACATATATAGTATATATTTTAAACTCCATTGAATGACTCTATGCATTTTGATTGTATAATTTAGTCCATTTACACTTAAAGTAATTATCAACAGGGATATCCCGATTGGATTTCTCTCTCTCTTGTTTTTAAATTTGTGTTCTTGTTATTTGTGTAGTTCTCTGTTCTTTTCTTTCTCTCTTGTTTTCTTCTCTGGTGAACTGATGATATTACTTAGTGTTATTTGTACTCTTTTCACTCTGTTTTCATGCGTCTGTTTTAGACTTTTAGTCTGTGGTTTTCATGAGGCTCATATACAATAGCTTTTGTATGTAGTAGTCTACTTTAAGTTGATTGTCACAAATTCAAGTATATTATAAAAGTATTACATTTTCACTCCCCTTTACACATTTTTAAACAACATATTTTACATCTTTTTTTAAGTTGTGTATCACTTAGCTAATTTTTTAGATATCGGTTCATTTTATTACTTTTGTCTTTAGATTTCATACTCTCTTTATACATGTTTGTTTCACTACCTTTACTCTAATTTTGCCTTGACCAGTGAGATTTTTGCTTTCTTAATTTTATTGCTTCTAGCTATAGCTTTTTGATTTTCTGCCTAAAGAAGTCTCTTTAACATTTATTTTAAGGCTTGTTTAGCAGTGACGAACTTCTTTAGCTTATGCTTACCTGGGAAACTCTTTTTATAAAACTAATCTTGTTTATTTATTTTTGGCTGTGCTGGTCTCCCTTGCTGTATGTGGGCTTTCTCTAGCTGCGGTGAGTGGGAGCTACACTAGTTATGGTGCACTGGCTTCTCATTACTGTGGATTCTCTTGCTGCAGAGCGTGGGCTTTGGGGCATGTTTGCTTTCGTAACTGTGGCATGTGGGTTCAGCGGTCATGGCTTCCAGGCTCCAGAGCACAGGCTCAGTAATCACGGCACACAGGTTCAGCTGCTGCACTGAATGCGGGATCTTCCCAGATCAGGGATCAAAACCGTGTCTCCTGCATTGGAGGGTAGATTTTTTTAACCACTGTGCCACCAGGGAAGACCCTGGGGAATGCTTTGTCTCTACTTAAATTCTGAATGATGACTTTGCCACATAGAGTATTCTGGTTATATATACATTCTTTTTTTTTCCTCTCCTTTCAGCGTTTTGAGTATATTGTGTCAATACCCTCTGGCTTGTGAAGTTGCTGCTGAAAAAATCAGCTGACTGTCTTATTCACTTGCACATACACAATTATTTGTCACCCGCCCCCCTCAACACACACACACTCTTCTGGCTGATTTTAAGATTCTTTTTCTTTAAATTTTAACACTTTTATTATAATGTGTCTTGGCATAAGTCTATTTGAATTTGTCTTATTTGGAACATTCTGTACATGTTTTGGATGTATGTTTTCTTTGTCAGGTTAGGGAAGTTTTCAGTCATTATTTCTTGAAAGAGGTGTTCTTTTCCCTTCTCTCTATGACTTCTTCCTCTGGAACCCCTATAACATAAATATTGATATTCCTGATGTTGTCGCAGAGGTCCCTTAAACTATCTTTCTTTTTGTATTTTTTATTAGTTTTCCTATTTGAATGGGGACAGTTCTACCACCGTGCCTTTCAGATCACCAACTCATTCTTTTACATCTTTTAATCTGCTGTTGATCCTTGTAGTATATCTTCTCTTTCATTTATTGTATGCTTAGTTTTGAGTAATTTTTTTTTAATAATTTTCACCTCTTTGTTGAAGTTTTCACTGCATTCATATAATCTTTAAGTTCTGTGGGCAACTTTATGAGTATTGCTTTGAACTCTTTATCTGGCAAATTGCTGACCTCCATTTTGCATAGTTCTTTTTCTGAAGTGTCGATTTATTCTTTCACTTGGAAGTTATGCCTTTGTCTCCTCATTTCGCCTAAAACTCTCTTTGCTTGTTTCGATGTGTTGGCATCTCAGCTGTGCTTCACAGACTAGGAAAAGTGGCCTTATGGGGAAGGCCTCTTGTGAGGCCCAGTGGCACAATCCTTCCTGGGCACCAGAGTTAGGTGTTCCAGGGATGTGCCCTCTGTGGGCTGCATGTGCCCTCCTGTTGTGATTGGGCAATAACTGTAGGCATGCAGGTGGGCTGGGCAGGCCCTGGCCCAGCTAGCTGCGTGGCTAAATCATGACCACAACAGACATATTGGTAGGTAAGGAAAGTCCCCACCCTATAAAACCTGGCTGCAACTGCTAGGTGAAGATACCATTTTTGTTTTTAATGGCACTTACCAGAAATATCATCTTCAGAGAAAATTCTGCCAGATCCCTGCCATGCCCTCAAATTAGTCAATGGATTTCAGTCTTGCATGACCCAGGAACTCTTCTTGCTGCTGACTCTGCCTTGGAACTTAGAGAGGATGTGTTTGTGTATGAACCCTCAGAGCCTCAGTTTCCCACAGCCCTCTGGCACCACCACACATAACTCTTGCTGGTTTCCAAAGTCTGATGTCGTTGGGTTCTTCCCAGTGAACGTCCCTGAATTGGGTGACCTGATTTGGGGCTGGGATCCCTCGTTTCTCTGAAGAGATCACTACCGTTTTAATATTCCTCTAGTTTTCTGAAATGCCTTACCAGGTGTGGGTTCTAAATAGTTTACATCTCTGCTCCTCCTACCCATGTCCATGTGGGATCTTCTAAATACCCTTAGTTTAAGATCTGCTAGACTTCAGGTTGTTCTCAAAGATAGTTATTCTTTATGTAGTTATACTTTTGGTGTGCCCCCAGAGAAGGCAGGGCTTCTCTGATAGCTCCATGGGTAAAGAAGCTGCCTGCAATGCAGGAGATGTGAGTTTGATTCCTGGGTCGGGAAGATTCTCACAAGAAGGGATAAGCTACCCACTCCAGTATTCTTGGACTTCCTTTGTGGTTCAGCTTTTAAAGAATCTGCCTGAAATGAGGGAAACCTGTGTTTGATTCCTGGGTTAGGAAGATCCCCTGGATGAGGGAAAGGC
This sequence comes from Ovis aries, assembly GCF_016772045.2. NCBI lineage: Eukaryota > Metazoa > Chordata > Mammalia > Artiodactyla > Bovidae > Ovis > Ovis aries. Next base: position 108,523,906 of record NC_056059.1, read on the forward strand.
TACCCACTCCAGTATTCTGGCCTGGTGAAGTCCATGGGGTCGCAAAGAGTCGGACATGACTGAGCCACTTTCACTCACTCACAGAGGTGAGTTCAGGATCTTCCTACTCTGTCATCTTGATTTGGGCACACAAGCCCTGGGATTCTGCTTCCGGAGAAGTTTGATTAACACTAGGTGGTCAAACTCATGGAAGGGAAAGAAAAGGTGAAATCTAGAAAAATCTGAATAATAGAATCTGATGTGGCCAAAACAATTCCAGAAGTTTAATAAATTTTTAAAAATAAAAATTTTTACTTTATTTGAGCCTAGTTTGATATCCAAGATATGTAATAGCATGATCAGGTACAAATATATAAAAATAGGAAGTTCTTGGTGGAAAGGATCCATAATTTCAGGAGGTAGTGATAAGGTGGTATATAAGTGATAAGACTGTGAGGGCAGGATGAGAAGGGGGTGACAGAAGATGACATGCTTGGATGGCATCACCAACTCAACGGACATGAGATTGAGCAAATTCCAGGAGACAGTGAAGGACAGGGAAGCCTGGCATGCTGCAGTTCATGGGGTTGCAAAGAGTTGGACATGACATAGAGACTAAACAATAACAAGAGTAATAAGGAGTTTCTCAGAGGCCTGCCTATTATTAACTAAATGTCTATTTAGGCATGAAAGCCATAGCATTGCCAGAAAGGAAACTGGATGGTGTTAGAAGTTGTGTGTAACCTCATGCCCTTCCATGCAGGCAAAGCTGTTATGGTAAGAATCATGAGAGGACTGTCAAACTCATGCTTGAGTTCACCTAAATAAATGAAGAAACCAAAGTCATAATTGTGTGCACTCTGTAAAATCATAAAATGGCAGAAAGATAACCAAGATAGAAAATAAAAGTAAAAGACAAATACAAACAGTATGGCTTAGCTCAAATCTTGATGTGATTTTATTGTCATTATTTCATAGAGATGTTTTTGCCATTATATTTAAGCAGTATTATCCTTCCTTCCTACATATATATATATATATATATGTATATGTATATATATATATATATATAGGGGTTCCTTGGTGGCTCAGTGGTTAGAGAAAAAAAAAAACCACCTGCCATATGGGTTCTATCCCTGGGTTGGGAAGATACCCTGGAAAAGGAAATGGCAGGTCCCTCTAGTATTCTTGCCTGGGAAATCCTATGGACAGAGATGCCTAATGGGCTACAGTCCCTAGGTTCACAAAAGAATCTTGTATGACTTAATAATTAAAAAAACAACAATGGTAGTGCTGGTGGTTTAGCTGCTAGGTTGTGTTCAACTGAGATATCAGTTCAGTTCAGTTGTTCAGTCGTGTCTGACTCTTTGCGACCCCATGGACAGCAGCATGCCAGGCTTCCCTGTCCACCACCAACTGAGACTATAGAGATTCATTTTCTTAGAGGGTTAAGATAATTCCATACTCTGAAAGATGCCTGGGTCTCAGTCACATGTCCGGTTGTTTAAGACAATGCCATCAGGAAACCAAACGACTAAGCAGGACCCAAGGCAGAAGCCCATTTATACAGACTGGGTGTGCAATTGGAGAGACAATAATTCAAGGAGTGAAGCATTTATATGAGGCAAATCAGATAACTAACTTAAGGCAACACAGAGAGTTATAGACCTTATGAGCTAACTGGGAAAAACAACACTGACATATAGACTGTTGTGTCCAAAACTTCTCATGAAGTAAGCGATGCAGGGAAGGGCCGTAAAGTCACATTATCTCCTTAACAAAGCTGGCAAAGTCAGGACTTGAGGACTCTCAACCAGGTTGAGTTGCAGCTGTACAGCCAATAGTGTACAGCAATAGTTAGAGAGAGACATTTCCCATTCTCTGTATCCACTGAGCAGGCATTCCTTAAAGGCTTAGGGCAGTGATCCCCAATTCAGGATGATTCTGCCACCCAGAAGACATTTGCCAACGTCTGAAAATGTTTTTGATTGCCACAACTAGAAAAGTTGCCGCTGGCATCTCCTCTTGAGTAGAGAACCAGGATACTGATAAACATTGTGCATCCTACAGCCCTCATGATGAAATGTATCTGACCTCAATGTGAATATCACTGAGACTGAGAATTCCTGCACTAGGGCAATGTTGACAAGTTTCTTAGAAATTCTCAGTAAACAAGAGAAAAGGAACTTACTCAACATCAGGCGGAGGTTGGGGGTTACACGTCTTGAGGACCTGCTGTGTGTCAGGTCCAGCACACAACCTCTCTTCAACCTCACATGGAACTCCGCTCCATGTTATGAGGCAGCCGGGATGGATGGCAGGGGAGTTTGCGGGGCAATAGATACATGTATATGTACCGCTGAGTCCCTTTGCTCTTCACCTGAAACTGTCACAACACTGCTAATTGGCTGCACTCTGATACAAAATAAAAAGTTAAAACAAAGAAAGTAGATATTATGACATCACTTTATAGAAAGGAAATAGGGTTTCAGAAAGAGGAACAACTCCTCAATAAATAACTCATTTTAGCTGGAACTTCAGTCCAAATCTTTTACTTACAAACTACAAAGCTGAGATGTTACTGGGGAAAACTGTGCAAGTCATGTTTTTTTCTAATTTAAAAATGAAATTCATTTTAACAATCACTTATAATTTTTAACAAGGCAGGAAAATGTCATTGTGTTCATGTCTGGATTATATGTCAATAATTTTAGTCTGACTTTGCTAACTTTTAATAAATGTAGACATTGTACTATTAGAATGCTTATTTAAACATTAAAATTCATTTAGTACTGAAATATCAGGAATAGCTTTATCAGGGAGATAAAATTGAAGGTTACTTTTATAACTATATAACATTTTTTTTTCTCCAGAATCACTGTAGATGGTAATTGCAACATGAAATTAAAAGCCACTTACACCTTGGAGGGAAAGTTATGACCCACCCAAACAGCATATTAAAAAGCAGAGACATTACTTTGTCAACAAAGGTCCATCTAGTCAAGGCTATGGTTTTTCCAGTAGCCATGTATAGTTTGAACTATAAAGAAAGCTGAATGCAGAAGAATTGATGCTTTTGAACTGTGGTGTTGGAGAAGACTCTTGAGAGTCACTTGGACTGCAAGGAGATCCAACCAGTCCATCCTAAAGGAGATCAGTCCTGGGTGTTCATTGGAAGGACTGATATTGAAGCTGAAACTCCAATATTTTGGCCACCTAATGGGAAGAGCTGACTCATTTGAAAAGACCTTGATGTTGGGAAAGATTGAAGGCAGGAGGAGAAGGAGATGACAGAGGATGAGATGGTTGGATGGCATCACTTGAACTCCGGGAGTTGGTGATGGACAGGGAGGCCTGGCGTGCTGCGGTTCATGGGGTCGCAAAGAGTCAAACACGACTGAGCGACTGAACTGAACATTTTGTTTACTGAATTTTGAAACTTTTACAATAAACTTATATTAAAAACTATAAAATTAGAAAACAGATTTTGTTTGCTGTTGTTCAGTCATTAAGTTGTGTCTGACTCTTTGTGACCCTGTGAACTGTAGCACGCCAAGCTTCCCTGTCCTTCACTATCTCCCAGAGTTTGCTCAAATTCATGTCTATTGAATCAGTAATGCCATCCATCCATCTCACCCTCTGTCGCCCTCTTCTCCCCTTGCCCTCAATCTTTCCCAGCATCAGGGTCTTTTCCAATGAGTCAGCTCTTCATATCAGGTGGTCAAAGTTTTGGGACTTCAGCTTCAGCACCAGTTCTTCCAAAGAATACATTTTAATGTGGCATATATGATTATTTAAGAAATAAAGAAAATTGCATAAAAGACAGAGACTCATTATTTTGGAATTATATGGATTTGTTAACAATGAAATCTAAAATTCCATTTAATTGAATATTTCTTTTGCATTATAGGAAATAGGGGAAAAAGAAAGAAGGACACAAGGTTTTTGCTTCTAAGGAGCTTGCAAAATATGTTTTGTCCAAATAATGCAAATGTTCGGAATGCTTTCTCCTCTCAGTTTTCCCACAAATATCCCGGCCACCGTTAATGGGTGTAATATTCTCTAGCCTTCCACTCATAGTACCTTGCTGGAATTTCTGATTCTAACTGCATTATTATTAGTTTCCTCCCCCAAATTATAAGCCTCAATGGCCACGTTTTTATGCTTATTCAACTATATATTCCGTTATCACCTAATGCAGTGTCTTGCACACACTATAAAGTCAATAAATGCTTGCTAAATTGAAATAATTCCAGCCCCAGGGCCAAATGCTCACAGATTTCCATAATCTCAGAGAAGGCACAAGTGTGGAGGTGTTGCAAAAGAGTGCCTGTGCTTAGCAAGCATGTTTATATCCGGGGTTAGTGGCCTCTATTTTTAATTTACCTGATTTTCTACAGTATCGACTTTTTTCTTAAATAATTCCTTATTTACATCCGAAGATCAAAAGTCTTTCAAGCTGAATCCTCGCTGACACACATATTTATGAGCTGTGCTCACAAAATGCTCAGGAATATTAAAAATTCCTGACATGAAAAATGTGTTGCACCACAAAGTTTTTTTAGATGGACCAAGTAAATAAATACGTAGCTCATTTGTGGAGCAGACCTAGACGGGAGGTTAGACTGCTGTGGCCCAAGGTTTATGAAAACACAACAGGTGTTTTTATAAAGTTGATTGGAACGGCGAGTGAAGCCTGCCATCTACAGGCCAAAGTGTGTATCACCACATGGGTGCTGGTAGATTTGAGTCCAAGAACCTGTAACGAGTCTTAGGGAACGCTCATTGATCCGATCTCAAAGAGACAACTCTATGCCGAATTGTTTGGAGCCAATGCTCTGTTCCTGTCTTTCAATGTCAGTGTGTAAGCCAACAATGTAAAACTGTCTAAAAGGCAATGCTCCCTTCCACCTGGTTTCCTACAAAATCATTACCTTACAAAATTGAAGATAAACTTTGTGTCTCCCACTTTTATCATCATGCTCTGCACTTTTTGAATTATAATTACCTTTGTATTTTTCTATTTTCCAAGGAGTTGGTTAATTCCTACAGTACAGGGGACCTCTAAAATTCATCTTTGTGTGATCTCTTGCCTAGGCCAATATCTGACATGTGGCAGATACTCTATGAAGATGCAATGCCATGTAACATAGAGAGGAAAGGCTGTAAAAATTAAGGGAACAAATTAATAAATGAATGAGAAGATGACTCAACAAAGTAATGATTTCTTCCTTCTCGTGTTTCAAATCAGATGGAAGTTTATGAATAAAATTTGTTCTGGAGATATGTGTACTAATGCATACAGATTAATGCATAGATAAGAATATATGTAGGACTTCCCTGGTGGCTTGGACAGTAAAGAATCTGCCTGTAATGCAGGAGACCTGGGTTCAGTTCCCAGGTCAGGAAGATCCCCTGGAGAAGGAAATGGAAACCCACTCCAGTATTCTTTCCTGGAGAATCCCATGGACAGAAGAGCCTGGTGGGCTGCAGTTCACCAGGTCACAAAGAGTTGGACACAACTGAAGTGACTTAGCATACATGCACACCTGCGGGGGGCAGGGTGGTGGGGGGAGGTGAAAGTTACTCAATCGGGCAAGAATTCTGGGTTGAATTCTCCAGGCAAGAATACTGGAGTGGTGTGCTATTCCCTTCTCCAGAGGATCTTTCTGATCCAGGGATGGAGTCTCAGTCTTATGCACTGCAGGCAGATTCTCTACCATCTGAGCCACCAGAGAAGCGCATATACATGAACACATATTGTACACATACACATCTCCATATATAGTCAGCTGATTTTCAACTTCTATAGTAAATCAAAGTTTTTAACACTTTTTATTAAAATCTTGAAACCCATATATTAAGGTCTTATTAAATTCAGATTTAGGGTCTTGGCTATGTCATTTTATCAGATAGAATATTCTGAAAGATTCATTTATTTATAAAACAAACATGGCACCCAGACCGCAGTTATTACTTCTTATCTATTTTGTTCTTTCTGTGATTGACCAGATAGCTCTAGTCAGATGAAGTGAGAGTCAAGGAAAAAAAATGTTTAGATTGCTATGGAGGTAGAATTTAAAAAAAAAAAAGATGGAGAAGCAGAAATGTTGAGAGAACCCAGTTCTCTTCTTACTTCCTTATCAATACAACCTTGAAGAAACTTTTCTGCACTTTTATCCTTCGGTTATCTTTAAAAAGAAGTGGCCGCATGGATGGATCTAGAAATTTTCATACTGATTGAACGAAGTCAGACAGAGAAGCACAAATACCATATGATATTGCTTACATGTGGGTTCTTACAAAATGGTCCAAATGAACCAATTTACAAAACAGAAATAGAGTCCCAGATGTAGTAAAAAAAAAAAAAATCTTATGGTTACTAGAGGAGATTGGAATTAACATAAACACACGACTATATATAAAATAGATGGCTTTTCTAGTGGCTCAGATGGTAAGGAATCTGCCTGCAATGCGGGAGACCCAGGTTTGACCCATGGGTTGGGAAGATCCCTTGGAGGAGGAAATGGCAGCCTCCTCTAGTATTCTTGCCTGAAGAATCCCATGGACAGAAGAGCCTGGTGGGCTACAGTCCATGGGGTCACAAAGAGTCAGACACAACTGAGCAACTAACACGTTAGTTTCCTATATATAAAATAGATAACTAATAAGGACTTACTGTATAACACACAGAACTCTACTCAATGTTCTGTGGTGACCTAGATAGGAAAATAGTCTAAAAAAGTAGTTATATGTACAAGTATAACTAATTCACTTTGCTATACACCTGAAACTAACACAACATTGTAAGTTAGCTATACTCCAATGAAAACTTTTTAAAACAAAATATTAAAAGAAGAGTCCAATATTCATCGTTCACTGGTATGTATCAGATGCTGCGTTTGGTAATTCTATGAATTGTCTCATTTAATCGGCCCCATAGCTCCAAATCTGAGAGACATCTACTGATATAACCGTTTTATGAACCAGGATACTGGATCTCAAGGAAACTATTTCTGCAGGGTTACATTGCAGGAAGAATTCTGGACCCAACACACAACAACTTGTAAGAGTCCACTCTGTGTTCAGGGATGTCACATTGATAGCGGGAAGTCAGCTGTAATGGAGTTGTTTCGGTTCAGTTCAGTCTCTCAGTCATGTCCGACTCTTTGTGACCCCGTGGACTACAGCACACCAGGCTTCCCTGTCCACCATCAACTCCTGGAGCTTACTCAAACTCATGTCCATCGAGTCAGTGATGCCATCCAACCATCTCATCCTCTGTCGTCCCCTTCTTCTCCCACCTTCAATCTTTCCCAGCATCAGGGTCTTTTCAAATGAGTCAGTTCTTCCCATTAGGTGGCCAAAATATTGGCACTTCAGCTTCAGCATCAGTCCTTCCAATGAATATTCAGGACTGATTTCCTTTAGAATGGACTGGCTTGATCTCCCTTCAGTCCAAGGGATTCTCAAGAGTCTTCTCCAACACCACAGTTCAAAAACACCAATTCTTCTGCACTCAGCTTTCTTTATAGTCCAACTCTCACATCCAGACATAACTACTGGAAAAACCATAGCTTTCACTAGATGGAACTTTGTTTATATCATATAAATCAGCAATTGCTGTGAAGCAACTCTGACCCCTGTCCCCAGAGCCAGTTGTTAAATATGTACCAGCATAGCAGTTTATGAAGAAATAAAACTGAAGAATACTCGACTCCAAAATGTATATTCTTTCAAACACACCACCATACGCAAAAGGTAAGGAATTGTCTATTTAAGACTCATATAGAATTTTATACTCGATAAAAGAACATTTTATACCAGCTGTCCCCAACCTCTGTGGTACCAGGCAGCAGTTTTGTGGAAGACCATTTTTCCAGTGATGGAGTAGGGGGAATAGTTTCAGGATGATTCAAAGACATTACATTGATTGTGCACTTTGTTTCCGTTATTATTCCATCAGCTCCCCTTCAGACCATCAGGCATTAGATCCTGGAAGTTGGGGACCCTGTTTATAATAAAGTGAACCCGATTGCCATTTCACTTTTCTTCCTTCCTTTTCCCACCCCTTCTCGCTAGTCATCACTGCCATACTCTGAGCTCCTGGTATATGCTGGGTACTGGACATCAACTGCAATATTTTTTAACACTGAGGAAAATAAGGTATGGATCAGTCCAAGGATTTAGACAAAACTGTAAATTAACTAAGGATGTAGTCCTGACTCTAAATTAAATGTTTCATACTTTTTGTCTGCTATGAGAGTCTTAGAATCACTTTCAACACCTAGCTAAAGTTCCTTCTTCTGAGAGGTCCTAGAGACCCACCATTCTCCTTTTACTCATCTCTTCAATGAATAGCTGAGCACAGAGTATATGCCACATAATTCCAGGTGCTAAGATGCAGCAGTGGAGTAGGAAGCAGTTTCTTTCTTGTGGGGAGAGCCAGGGTGAAAGCAACAGGGCAGCAGAAATCACACGGTCCAGCAAGGAGTGGGCGTGAGTGCTGTGTCCTCCTCCTTCTAGCTGGGCAACCTTGGACAAGTGACTTAATCTCCTTGTGGCTCAGTTTCCTATCATACGTTAAAAGAGAATAATATACTATCTGCGCCTTAAGTTGTTGTGAGGACTGAATGTCATAATGTTGAGTTAGGTAAGTGCTCAACACCTGTTAGCTGAGACTTTTAAAGTATCTAATTACAACTTGTAGTTTGAGCTCTGAAGGAAATACAATAGACTAGGATTGGGGTGAGGGTGGATTATTTTAGACAGTGTGATCAATAAAGTTCTCTCTGACGAACTGATAGGAGGATGAGAAGGTATCCATTTTGGCATTAGATGGAGAAAGAACATTTCCAGCATATGGAACTGAACTGCTAATCTCTGAAGTGAGGAAGTATTTTGTGCTCAAGGAAATGTTAGAGCTTAGTATTCCTGGAGCACAAGGAGAATGGAAGGAGATGAACATTAAGTGTCAGGTGGGGACCAAACTATGCATGGCCCTTAGGGTCTCACGGACTTTGCGTTTCATTCTGAGAGCGAAGGAAAATCTGAAGCTCTTCTTTGTAGCTTTTCTGTCCTAGGTCTTATTTTCATGTAGAAATCACTCCTCTCGACATCCCCCCACTTCTTTGCAGCCCATGATTAAAGACACCAGGTTCTATCTAGTTTTAGAGTGCTTCCATTATTTCTTCTGTGAAAACTTCAAGAGATGATGAGCAGTCATTTGGAAAATGACAATATTTCCAAAGTTCTTTAAGTCCCAGATCTTTTTCATTAGTTTCTAAATCCCTTGCTTTAAATAGAGCATTTGTATTTGAAGTCCACTGATTATTCCTCCAAATATATACACGGGTGTACTTTTTGGAAAGAACAGTTTTCCATAGCTTTCATCAAAACTCAGCAGGGTTTCGATTCAAGAATGGTTAAGGACTGTTGGCTTAAATTGTCTAAATGCCTACACGTTCTGTTTTTATGCCTTCTCATTTTCCAGAAGGCTCCCTTATGATTCAGAGGAAGACAATTAGGTGTCCTTTGACATCTGGTGAGAATCTTAACTTCGGGAGATTTCCAGTTTTAACGAGGAATCTCTTCGGTGGCTCAGTGAATAAATAATCTGCCTGCAATGCAGGAGACCACCTTCAATGCAGAGACCACCTGTAATGCAGGAGACTGCCTGTGATGCAGGAGACCTGGGTTCAGTCCCTGAGCTGGGAAGATTCCTGGGAGGAGAACAAAATGACAACCCACTCCAGTATTCTTGCCTGGGAAATCCCATGGACAGAGGAGCCCAGCAGGCTACAGTCCATGGGGTCACAAGAGTCGGACATGACTTAGCAAGTAAACCACACAAACCTTACAATTTTGTAGTAACCTACTAATTGTCTCTCTGGGAAAGTACTATTATTAAGATCAGCATCCTTGTTTCACTAGTGGCAAAACAGCCTTATATTTGGACTGACTGGGAAAGACCTTGTTTTTGATCCTGTGTTTATTCCTTTTACCCGGATGTCCCAAGAACAGCTCAGTGCCACTGCAACTGGTATTCCAGACTGTCTCTCTTCTCTGTTCTAGTCTAACTAGTCATCAAGTCAAGAAATACCTGGAGTAGCAGGCAACTTTGGCCTTGGAATACAAAATGAAGCAGGGCAAAGGTTAATAGAGTTTTGCCAAGAGACCGCTTTATTCATAGCAAAAACTATCTTCCAACAACACAAGAAAAGACTTTACACATGAACATCAGCAGATGGCCAACGCTAAAATCAGATTGATTACATTCTTTGCAGCCAAAGATGGAGAAGCTCTATACAGTGAGCAAAAACAAGACCGGGAGCTAACTGTGGCTCAGATCATGAACTCCTATTGCCAAATTCAGACTTAAATTGAAGAAAGTGGGGAAAACCACTAGACCACTCATTTATGACCTACATCAAATCCCTTACGATTGTACAGTGGAAGTGAAAAATAGATTCAAGGGATTAGATCTGATAGACAGAGTGCCTGAAGAACTATGGATGGAGGTTCCTGACATTGTACAGGAGACAGAGAGCAAGACCATCTCCAAGAAAAAGAAGTACAAAAAGGCAAAAATGGGTGTCTGAGGAGGCCTCACAAATAGCTGTGAATAAAAGAGAAGTGAAAGGCAAGGAGAAAAGGAAAGATATACCCATTTGAATGCAGAGTTCCAAAGAATAGCAAAGAGAGATAAGAAAGCCTTGCTCAGTGATCAATGCAAAGAAACAGAGAAAAACAATAGAATGGGAAAAACTAGAGATGTTTTCAGGAAAATTAGAGATATGAAGGGAACGTTTCATGTAAAGATGGATACCATAAAGGACAGAAATGGTATGGACCTAACAGAAGTAGAAGATATTAAGAAGTTGAGGTGGCAAAAACACACAGAAAAACTATACAAAAAAGTTCTTCATGACCCAGATAATCACAATGGTGTGATCACTCACCTAGAGCCAGACATTCTGGAATGTGAAGTCAAGCGGGCCTTAGGAAGAATTGCTACAAACAAAGCTAGTGGAGGTGATGGAATTCCAGTTGTGCTATTTCAAATCCTGAAAGATGATGCTGTGAAAGTGCTGCACTCAATATGCCAGCAAATTTGGGAAACTCAGCAGTGGCCACAGGACTGCAAAAGGTCAGTTTTTATTCCAATCCCAAAGAAAGGCAATGCCAAGGAATGCTCAAACTACCATACAATTGTACTCATCTCACATGCTAAAAAAGTAATTCTCAAAATTCTCCAATCCAGGCTTCAACAGTGCACAAACTATGAACTTCCAGATGTACAAGTTAGATTTAGAAAAGGCAGAAGAACCAGAGGTCAAATTACCAATATCCTCTGGATCATCAAAAAAGCAAGAAAGTTCCATAAAAACATCTACTTCTGCTTTATTGATTATTCCAAAGCCTTTGACTGTGTGGACCACAACAAATTGTGGAAAATTCTGAAAGAGATGGGAATACTAGACCACTTGACCTGCCTCTAAGGAAATCTGTACACAAGTCAGGAAGCAACAGTTAGAACTGGACATGGAACAACAGACTGACCCCAAATAGGGAAAGGAGTGTGTCAAAGCTGTATATTGTCACCCTCCTCATTTAATTCATATGCAGAGTACATCATGAGAAATGCTTGGTTGGATGAAGCACAAGCCAGAATCAAAATTGGTAGGAGAAATATCAATAACCTCAGATAAGCAGGCAGAAAGTGAAGAAGAACTAAAGAGCCTATTAATGAAAGTGAAAGAAGAAAGTGAAAAAAGCTGGCTTAAAATTCAACATTCAGAAAACTAAGATTATGGCATCTGGTCCCATCACTTCATGGTAAATAGGTGGAGAAACAATGGAAACAGTGACAGACTTTATTTTTGGGGGGCTCCAAAATCATTGTAGATGGTGATTGCAGCCATGAAATTAAAAGATGCTTACTCCTTGGAAGAAAAGTTATGGACAACCTAGATAGCATATTAAAAAGCAGAGACATTTCTTTGACAACAAAGGTCCATCTAGTCAAAGCTATGATTTTTCCAGTAGTCATGTATGGATGTGAGAGTTGGACTATAAAGAAAGCTGAGCATGAAAGAATTGATGTTTTTGAACTGTCGTGTTGGAGAAGACTCTTGCAAGTCCCTTGAACTGCAAGGAGATCAAACCAGTCCATCCTAAAGGAAATCAAGCCTGAATATTCATGCGAAGGACTAATGCTGAAACTGAAACTCCAATACTTTGGCCACTTGATGGGAAGAACTGACTCATTTGAAAAGACCCTGATGCTGGGAAAGATTGAAGGTGAGAGGAAAAGGGGATCACAGAGGATGAGATGGTTGGATGGCATCACCAACTCAACGGACATGAGTTTGAGTAAACCCCAGAAATTGGTGTTGGACAGGGAGGCCTGATGTGCTGCAGTCCATGGGGTCACAAAGAATCAGACAGGACTGAGTAACTGAATTGAACTGAACTAGTCATCATACTGAAAAAGAGAATTGAGTTAGATAAAGACTCTACTTCAGTGGGCTTATAATATAGAAACTGATACAACCTAGAAAATGCCAGGACCACTTATGTCTAAGTTCCCTTTTCTGCTGTGCTTACATTTCCTCTGTAGCAATGAATTCTTAGCTTTCCAAAGTTGGTGAAGGGAATGGAATACTAGGGAAGAGTAAAAGCTCAAATATTACTCTTCTTAATCACGGTCAACGTAACCACATGGCCTGAGTCCTCATGTGGTCCTTTGGCAAACCACATTGCTCATCCATGGCCACACCCTCGCCCCCCAGACCCAGTCAGGTTCAAAATTCCAGCCCCACAGAGGAGGGCATGACAAGCAAGAGACACTAGAGAATCAATAGTTGGCAGGAGTAGAATACAGCCCATTAATAGCATGTAGGTAACATTTTCTTCTACTCTAGAATCAACCATAAGATGAACATATCCTAAGCTTCATTATTCTTATCGATACTAGGCAGACAACACTCTCCATTCATGAAGACTGCAGATAGGTGATGAAAGTCCTTAGCGAGTGCATGTGTACAGCTGTTTCCCCATAAAAGGGCTTCCCTTGTGATTCAACTGGTAAAGAATCTGCCTGCAATGTGGGAGACCTGGATTCGATCCCTGGGTTGGGAAGATCCCCTGGAGAAGATAAAGGCCACTCACTCCAGGATTCTGGCCTGGAGAATTCCATGGACTGTATAGTCGATGGGGTTGCAAAGAGTCAAAACATGACTGAGCAACTTTCACTTTCACTTTCCCATAAATAACAGCTATTATTTTTCTCAAAAAGATAAAAGAAAGTCACATTTTAAAACTTAAGCATCCAGAAAGATGAAACAAGATATTCTAGTGAACTTATGTATTCCCCAAGCAAGTTATTTAAGAATGTGTCAAATCTTCTCCCAGTTATCCCACATCCCATATCTTCTGCTTGCTCTTTGTTTCACAAACAACCCACTCCTTATACTCCTCCCTGTGTCTTCCTCCCAAAGCGAATTAATAACTTACCTTGCTTCTCTGGGGGCTTTCTGGCTGGCTCAGTGGTAAAGAATCTGCCTGCCAATGCAGGAGACACAGGAGAACAGCTTTGATCTCTGGATTGGGAAGATCCCTTGGAGTTCGTTGTTCAGTTGCTCAGTCGTGTCTGACTCCTTGTGACCCCATGGACTGCAGCTCGCCAGGCTTCCCTGTCCTTCAAAATCTCCTGGAGCTTACACAAACTCATGTCCATTGAATCAGTGATGCCATCCAACCATCTCATCCATTTCATCTCTGTCATCCCCTTCTCCTCCTGTCTTCAATCTTTCCCAGCATCGGAGTCTTTTCCAATGAGTCAGTTTTTGGAAAGGATTGGAAAGATCCCTTGGAGTAAGAAATGGAAACCTACTCCAGTAATCTTGCCTGGGAAATCCAATGCATAGAGGAGCCTGGCAGGATACAGTCCCTGGGGTCACAAAGAGTCAGACAGGACTGAGCATGCCTCACTTGTTCCTTTTATAATTCTCTCTCCATGTCACCCATTATACAGATTGTGTGCATGCATGCTAAGTCACTTCAGTCGCGCCCAACTCTGTGTGACCTATGAACTGTAGCCCACCAGGCTCCTCTGTCCTTGGGATTCTCCAGGCAAGAATACTGGAGTGGATTGTCATGCCCTCCTCCAGGGGATCTTCCCAACCCAAGGATGGAACCTGGGTCTCTTACATCTCCTGCATTAACAGGTGGATTCTTGACTACTAGTGCCTCTTGGGAAGCCCATTATATAGATTATCTACAGTCAAATAACAATGGGCAGGAAAGAGGAGGGGCTCTGACTGAGGGGGCTTGGCATCCCCTCCCTCCTCCATCACCTGCAGCCCTCTCCTCTCAAGCTTTGGATGTGACTCACAAGAGCCCAGCAAGCAGGCAGGCTAAGGGTCCCCCTCTCTACTGGGTGAGGATGAGGATACAGAAAGGTAACATTCTCATTAGGGGTGGGAAGGAAGAATATACGTCTCTCTTCACACTGATGGTGGAAGGGCAAACCCTCCATAGGGTGTCTTGGGCTCTGTTAACACCCTTGCACCAGAGTTATTTACTTTTCAGAATGCCCCTATCGCTTCCTCCTCCCTATCCTCCTCCTCCTAAGTGATTCACCAAAGGGACCTAAACTTATATTTAATTAGATTGTGTTCTTTTGAGATTTTCTCCTGCATCTTAGTGTGGCATGCCTTTCACTTCGCCCTGCATCTATTTGCGAGCTGTGATGGACTCTAATGAGATGGAAAAGATACTGGAGATCTTATTCCACATGTTCAGGACTTTGTCATTTTTAATGGGCTTTCCCATAATCACCATCTGCTCCTCTTCCCTTCCTCTTCCCCCTCCTCCTCTTTGCCCTCCTTTCTTCTATTGAAACCAGATACCTGTGCAATAAAAATAGAAGTTGGGTGTTTTTATTTGTTTTTGGAAACCCAATCATTGAGATCATATTTTTGAGGACTATTTTACAAAGTGACTTTTACAGGTAATCTTCTGGGCAACAGAGTTTTGTTTTGTTTTGTTTTGTTTTCCAATCACTGCTGTAGAATCCAGGATACTGGGTTTCAAAGGTGGGATTACTAGGGGAAAGTGTGTCTGCCTAGCTGCTGTTATCTTGACCTTAAAAACCCTCATGCAGGTGCCTGTCTCCTGGGCCATCTCAAATTGCTGCAGGAAGAGGCGATGACAGTTTGATTTCACCCGGTCCCTTGAGTTATGAGTAATTTTGCTAGACTCTTGTCATTTTCTGGCAGTTTTCTTGAAGTTGTGCTGAATTTGCAAACAAAGGCAACAGCAAACAATGGTCTAAGCTGCTTTGAGATGGCCTCATTAAACTGCAGCCTGCCGGAAGCTTGCTGCTTACAGCAATGAACACATCTGAACTTGAGAATGAAGTCACCATCTAAAATGCTGTTCACACTGCTTGGGATGATAAAGCTGTCTCATGTGCAACTAAGCAAAAAAAAAAAAAAAATTAATTCATTAAATACATAAGGAAGGAAAAAAGAAAGAGCAGAAAACTGTTCCTTGGAGAAGGAAATGGCAACCCACTCCAGTATTCTTGCCTGGAGAATCCCATGGACAGAGGAGCCTAGCAGGCTGAAGTCCATGGGGTCGCAAGAGTCAGACACCACTTAGCAACTAAACCACCACCACTAGAAAACTGCTCCAGTTTTCAGGACTGCTAATATTCCCCTTTCCTGCTGTTATTTCAGCCTTGGCACCAATAAGCAGTGTCCCTGAGGAGAAAAATGGCAACCCACTCCAGTATTCTTGCCTGAAAAAATTCCACAGACAGAGGAGCCTGGCAGGCTATAGTCTGTGGGGTCCCAAAGAGTAGGACACAACTGAGCAACTGATGCTTAAGCATACATGCAAGCTCTCTGGAACTTGGGTGTACAGACACCCTTTCTGTTTGGGGAATACAATGATCTCTGCACATGCCTCCTGTCGAGAGATGGGGTTGTGTGTCGTGCTCTCCAGCGTCTCTTTTTAATTTCAGAAGTATGCATTTGTGAGATTATAGGAAGCCTTTAAAAATAGCAAACTCCTTACCATCAGAGTAAGGTCCCCAGCATATTTTCCACCTCAGTAGCCTCCATCACAGCCCACAAACAAAAGTAGGGCAAAGTGAAATGAATATCACTTTGAGATGTAGGAGAGGATCTCAAAGGAATACAGTTTCATTCAATGTAAGTTGAGATCCCTTACGTGAATCATTCAGTCTATGGGACTCAGTTTCCACAGATATTAATTATGATAAAATGGACCAACCTGTTATCCTCAGAATTTATTAGATTGCAAGAGATTATTTCTGTTTTAGATAATAAATATATTTAAAAATAGATCATAATGAAAATATGAAAACTGTGGAATTGGTTGTCCCAAGTGTCTAGTTATCTGAAGCGTCTGTCACACTTTCTGGATTCATGTGTGAGCACTTAGTCTTTTAGTCACGTCCAACTTTGCGACCCCATGAACTGTAGCCAACCAGGCTTAATACTGGAGGGAGTTGCCATGCCCTCCTCCAGGAGATCTTCCCAACCTAGGGATTGAACCTAGGTCTCCCACATTGCAGGCAGATTCTTCACCATCTGAGCCACCAGGGAAGCCCTGGATTCATAACCCTCTAAATTAAGAATTACACCTGTGCTCATTATCTTTGGCTGTGGCTCAGATCATCAGTTCCTTATTGCAAGATTCAGGCTCAAATTGAAGTAGGGAAAACCACTAGGCCATTCAGGCATGACCTAAATCAAATTCCTTATGATTATACAATAGAGATGACAAATAGTTTCAAGGGACTAGATCTGGTAGACAGAGTGCCTGAAGAACTAGGGACAGAAATTCATAACATTGTACAGGAAGTGGTGACCAAAACCATTCCCAAGAAAAAGAAATGCAAAACGGCAAAGTGATCATCTGAGGATGGCTTACAAATAGCTGAGAAAAGAAGAGAAGTGAATGCAAAGGAGAAAGGGAAAGCTATACCCAGCTGAATGCAAAGTTCCAGAGAATAGCAAAGAGAGATAAGAAAGTCTTCTTAAGTGAACAGTGCAAAAACTAGGGGGAAACAATAGAATGGGACAGACTAGAGGTCTTTTTTTAAAAACTGGAGATAACAAGGAAACATTTCATGCAAAGATGGGCACAATAAAGGACAGAAATGGTCTGGACCTAACAGAAACAGAAGAGATTTTAACAGAGTGGCAAGAATACACGGAAGAGCTGTACAAAGAAGTCTTCATGACCCAGATAATCACGATGGTGTGGTCACTCTGCTAGAGCCAGACATCCTGGAATGTGAAGTCAAGTGGGCCTTACAAAGCACTACTACAAGCAAAGCTAGTGGGGGTGATGGAATTCCAGTTGAGCTATTTCAAATTCTAAAAGATGATGCTGTTAAAAGTGTTGCACTCAATATGTCAGAAAATTTGGAAAACTCAGTAGTGGCCACAGGACTGGAAAATGTCAGTTTTCATTTCAATCCCAAAGAAAGGCAATGCTAAAGAATGCTCAAATTATCTTCCAATTGCACTCATTCCACATGCTAGCAAGATTATGCTCAAAATCCTTCAAGCTAGGCTTTAGAAGTATGTGAACTGAGAACTTTCAGCTGTACAAACTGGGTTTAGAAAAGGCAGAGGAACCAGATGTCAAATTGCCAACATCTACGGGATCATAGAAAAAACAAGGAAATTAAAAAAAAAAAATCTACTTCTGCTTCATTGACTAGGCTAAAGCCTTAACTGTGTGGATCACAAAAAACTGTGGGAAAAAAAAAAAAAAAAAACCTGTGGAAAATTCTTAAAGAGATGGGACTAGCAGACCGCCTTATCTGCCTCCTGAGAAACCTGTATTCAGGACAAGAAGCAACAGTTAGAATTAGACATGAAGCAATGGACTGTTTCAAAACTAGAAAGGAGTACTTCAAGGCTGTATGTTGTCACCCTGCTTATTTAACTTATATGCAGAGTACATCAGGTGAAATGCTCAGATGGATGACTCACAAGCTGGAATCATGATTGCCACGAGAAATATTAACAGCCTCAGATGTGCAGATGATAACACTTTACTGTCAGAAAATGAAGAGGAACTAAAGAGCCTCTTGATGAAGGTGAAAGAACCGAGTGTGCACTTAATCTAGTCTGATTTAGTTAGATATCCAATGGCAAAGAGACAGGAAGTCATAAAGCTGAGTCAGGTTAATGGCAGGATTCCAAGTAGAAGATTCAAATGACTCAGCTATTCTCTGTTCTGGAATCTCCCTGGTTATTTTCCTGCCCTAGCTTTTGACACCCTCTCCTATTCCACCAGATATTTGAATGTCCTGGCAAATATTTTTGCTTAAAATAAATAGAGTCAGATTTTATCACTTGAAATGACGAAGAGATCTGTACTAATATACACATCTTGCTTGAGTTCTCCGAACTTCAGTTTAGTTCAGTTCATTTCAGTGGCTGAGTCATGTCTTACTCTTTGCGAGTCTATGGACTACAGCATGCCAGGCTTCCCTGTCTCTTAACTTAAGGACCCCTTATGCTTAACCACTATTATATCACCAGTGCTAATAAAGTCTAGTCAAAGAAAGGGAGTTTAACACACACTGAAAGAATAGAGGAATAAATGAGTGAATGAGGACATAGAAGATACTTAAATAAACTAAATGGAAAATATTGTTCTCACTTTTTTTTTTTTAAATCTTCACCTGGAAGATGAAAGATGCATGGCTTTTTGTTGATTCTAAAATCAATTCCCTTCCCAAGAAATTTGGCAAGCACTCACTTAGAGAGTAATTAGAAGAGCATGGAATTAAGTAACCTCAAATTATATGCTAATAATCTCAGATATTGGAGATATTTGTGATCCTAGCCTTGCAAAGGAAAGCTGTAGCACAGAAAACTGGGAAAACAAAGGCTTGAGCATATCTGAACAAATTAGAACTCTGGCTTCTTCTAAAATACCGTTTCACAATTATTTGGCCTTCCAAATGGCCAAAGAAACATGCCTGTCTTTTGGTGTCATTTTAAAAGGCCACTCTTGACAATGACTGATGAGAAAAGCCGATAAACTAAATGCTTTCCCACCTAAATTTAAAACCAACTGAGACAGAGTTAGAAAACAAAGTCAAAGGAAATGGGAATCTTTCTCAGCTACCATTATAAACTCTTTAGGTGGATGTGGCCACAGGGTCTTAGCAGTGATTGCTGTTCAGTCGCTAAGTCGTAGCCATCTCTTTGTGACCCCATGAACTATGTCCCTGCCCTTCACTATCTCCAAGGAGTTTGCTCAGACTCATATCCATTGAGTCCATGATGCCATCCAAGCATCTCATCCTCTGTCACCTCCTTCTCCTCTTGCCCTCAGTCTTTCCCAGCATCCAGGTCTTTTTTTAGTAGTGATATGCATCTTTAATACAGAAATGAAAACTGAGGACTGAAAGGGTTACATAACTTAGGGTCAGTCAAGTGCGTAAGCAAGAATTTCAAACTCAGGTTGTCTAACTTCAAAGACTATAACCTTAACTATATTTTCTCCCCTTACTCAATGAGGGAATTAAAGATACATAAATGAATGGGAAAGAGGACCCTCCAGGAAGCAATAGGTCATCAGTTTCAACTCAGGCACTAAGGACCTTAATCATCTCCATATTCTTGCCCAAGGCAGACTCTGGGTTTCCACATGAAAGTATCTTTTCCACTTAGTCCCTGGCAAGACTACACTTGCAACGATGGATTAAACTTTGAACACTGAAGGAATGCAACAAACAGTTCCAAAAATAACAGTTCAGGTGAGTAGAAAGACTGATTCATAACAGGAATTTTAAAAAGGAATTAGTTTCAAAGGTATTTCAAATCTTGGCTGAGTGACAAGAAAACGACCTGACTGTCATCTGTGCATATATAAGAGTTTGAAAAAGAAGAATGAGCGGAATGTATAATATTAGTTTCTTTTTTATTTTCACTTTTTTTTATGGTTACATTTAAGAAGCAAAGGTAAATCCAGGGAAGAGACCACAGAGGGACTAGACTTTGAAAATGCCTTCAGATATTTAGGGCTGGACCCAGAACTAAGATTTGGCAGAGTTTCTCACAGAGAAAAAAATAATGATTCAAAGACTGGGAAAGTATCCTTCAGTTTCCTCTTAAGGATTTTGTCATGTTCAAACTGGATAAAGCAGGCTAAGTCCTAAGTCAATAGCAGGCTTATGTAAATAGTACACTGTTGGCATGGGTGGGAAAAGCAGAACAGCTAAGACATCCTGAAAGTTATTCTGTTTCCTCCAAGGGAACAGGTTTAAGTGACGGAAAGTGAGATTGAATATAATACCCAGTTCAAGTAAACTAGTGTGAATTCATTACTCTGGGAAATCAGGGAAATTTGAAGGTAAATGCTTCCCACGGGTATATCTGGGAAAAGGAGAATGGAAAACCTTTAGCAAATAGATCAACATAAATTCAAGGGTCTGTAAAATGTTTGACATCATATTATTTGTTCAAGGATAATAATAATCATTTTCTTAAAATTCAATTTCTACCCAGTGAAGTGAGAAATATACATTAAAAAAAAAAATCTCCATGCAGAAAAGGCAAAGCAACATGCTCAGCTCTGTGGAGTTGCTCTTGTTTTCTAAGCCTGCTGTTATCGAGTTGGTTGCTTGTCAACTGCTTTGCAGGAAACTAAGCATTTTACTTGGGTTCTGAATTTGAAGGGCAGTTTTGATGCTGAAGTTCTGTGTACTATAACATATTATTTTGCTTAAATAGTCACTGATGTTGATCTCATTCACCTATACAAGTCTCCTCCTTGGTAACTTCTTTTAGGAGAAGCAAAAATTGGGAAAGAAATCATTGTTTTTTGGGAATAAACTCAAATGCATATTACATTGTTTCTAATGGGTCATTGTGTAAAAACTCAGAACTCTAGAAGGTAATTCAGAAGCGCTTCTTACAACTGCTTGTATTTTTTCCTAACGATAATATTAAGCAATGTTTTTGTTCAGTAGCTCAGTCATGTCCAACTCTTTGCAACCCCAGGGACTGCAACATGTCAGGCTTCCCTGTTCTTCACCATATCGCGAGGCTTGCTCAAACTCTGGTACATTGAGTCAGTGATGCCATCCAACCATCTCATCCTTTGTCATCCCCTTCTCCTCCTACCTTCGATCTTTCCCAGCCTCAGGGGCTTTTCCAGCGAGTCAGCTCTTTGCATAAGATGGCCAAAGTATTGGAACTTCAGCTTCAGCATCAACCCTTCCAATGAATATTCAGGCTTGATTTCCTTTAGGATTGACTGGTTTGATCTCCTTGCAGCCCAAGGGAATCTCAAGGGGTCTTCTCCAACACCATAGTTAAAAAGCATCGATTCTTTGACACTCACCCTTCATTATGGTCCAACTCTCACATCCATACATGACTACTGGAAAAACAGTGACTAGGTAGACCTTTGTTGGCAAACAATGTCTCTGCTTTTTAATACTCTGTCTAGGTTTGTCATAGCTTTTCTTCCAGGGAATAAGCATCTTTAATCCATGGTTGCAGTCACCACCTGCAATGATTTTGGAGCCCAAGAAAATAAAGTCTGTCACTGTTTCCATTGTTTCCCCATCTATTTGCCATGAAGTGATGGGACGGGATGTCATGATCTTCATCTTTTGATAGTTGAGTTTTAGGTCAGCTTCTCACTCTTCTTTTTCGCCTTCATCAAGAGGCTCTTTAGCTCCTCTTTGCTTTCTGCCGTAAAGATGGTGCCATCCGCATATCTGAGGTTACTGATATTTCTCCCAACAGTCTTGATTCCAGCTGTGCTCCATCCAGCCCAGCTTTTAGCATGATGTACTCTGCATATAAGTTAAATAAGCACGGTGACAATATACAGCCTTGCCTACTCCTTTCCCAACTTGGAACCAGTCCTTTGTTTCACGTCCAATTCTAACTGTTGCCTCTTGACCTGCATACAGTTTTGTAGAAGGCTGATATTCCCTATTTTTAAGAATTTTCCAGTTTTTGTGATCCACACAGTCAAAGGCTTTAGCATAGTCAAAGATGCAGAAGTAGATGTTTTTCTGAAATTCTCTTGCTTTTTCCATGATGTTGGAAATTTGATTTCTGGTTCCTCTGCCTTTTCTAAATCCAGCTTGTACATCTGGAAGCTCTGGACTCACATACTGTTGAAACTTATCTTGGAGGATTTTGAGCATTACTGTGCTAGTATTTGAAATGAGTTATTGTTATTAAACAATAGCAAAATTTAGCTATTAAACAATAATAAGATAGTAGATGTTATGATTCCTAAGCCCCCAGTTGGTAATATTTTTCTTCTTGAAAATGTCAATGACTTGAGCAGGATTTCTATTCCTCAAACTTTAGAATGATGGTTTTTTTTTTGGGGGGGGTGGGGGGGAGGAAGATGTTTATCATCCGCAGGCAAACACATGTACATCACCTGGTCACTTATTCTAACTCTTGAGGTGACCCTTTCCTAACTCAATTTACTTCTGAGTTAAATACTGGTGATGACATTCAGTTCCAGTTGCTTTTATCTCATTTTAATCACTGATATTTGGACATTTGCTAGTCCCTAGAATGTGAAGTCCAGTGGGCTGTAGAAAGCATCACTACAAACAAAGCTAGTGGAGGTGATGGAAATCCAGTTGAGCTATTTCAAATCCTGAAAGATGATGCTGTGAAAGTGCTGCACTCAATATGCCAGCAAATTTGGAAAACTCAGCAGTACCCACCGGACTGGAAAAGGTTAGTTTTCATTCCAGTCACAAAGAAAGGCAATGGCAAAGAATGCTCAAACTACGGCACAATTGCACTCATCTCACACACTAGTAAAGTAATGCTCAAAATTCTCCAAGCCAGACTTCAGCAATACGTGAACCGTGAACTCCCTGATGTTCAAGCCGGTTTTAGAAAAAGCAGAGGAACCAGAGATCAAATTGCCAACATCTGCTGGATCATGGAAAAAGCAAGAGAGTTCCAGAAAAACATCTATTTCTGGTTTATTGACTATGCCAAAGCCTTTGACTGTGTGGATCACAATAAACCATAGAAAATTCTGAAAGAGATGGGAATACCAGACCACCTGACCTGCCTCTTGAGAAACCTGTATGCACGTCAGGAAGCAACAGTTAGAACTGGACATGGAACAACAGACTGCTTCCAAATAGGAAAAGGAGTATATCAAGGCTGTATATTGTCACTCTGCTTATTTAACTTATATGCAGAATACATCATGAGAAACGCTGGGCTGGAAGAAGCACAAGCTGGAATCAAAATTGCAGGGAGAAATATCAATAACTTCAGATATGCAGATGACACCACCCTTATGGCAGAAAGTGAAAAGGAACAAAAAAGCCTCCTGATAAAAGTGAAAGTGGACAGTGAAAAAGTTGGCTTAAAGTTCAACATTCAGAAAACGAAGATCATGGCATCTGGTCCCATCACTTCATGGGAAATAGATGGGGAAACGATGGAAACAGTGTCAGACTTTATTTTTCTACAGATGGTGATTGCAGCCATGAAATTAAAAGACGCTTACTCCTTGGAAGGAAAGTTATGACCAACCTAGATGGCAAATTCAAAAACAAAGACATTACTTTGCCAACAAAGGTCCATCTAGCCAAGGCTATGGTTTTTCCAGTAGTCATGTATGGATGTGAGAGTTGGAATATAAAGAAAACTGAGTGCCAGAAGAATTGATGCATTTGAACTGTGGTGTTGGAGAAGACTCTTGAGAGTCCCTTGGACTGCAAGGAGATCTAAACAGTCCATTCTGAAGGAAATCAGTCCTGGGTGTTCTTTGGAAGGAATGATGCTAAAGTTGAAACTCCAGTACTTTGGCCACCTCCTGCAAAGAGTTGACTCATTGGAAAGG
Organism: Ovis aries; assembly: GCF_016772045.2. Classification (NCBI taxonomy): domain Eukaryota; kingdom Metazoa; phylum Chordata; class Mammalia; order Artiodactyla; family Bovidae; genus Ovis; species Ovis aries. The sequence goes on from NC_056059.1 coordinate 108,547,798, forward strand.
ACTCTGTTGCTGGGAGGGATTGGGGGCAGGAGGAAAAGGGAACGACAAAGGATGAGATGGCTGGATGGCATCACTGATTCGATGGACGTGAGTTTGTGTGAACTCTGGGAGTTGGTAATGGATAGGGAGGCCTGGTCCACTGCAGTTCATGGGGTCACAAAGAGTCAGACACAACCGAGCGACTGAACTGAACTGAACTAATATAAATTCTTCTGCCCAGAGGAGGTATACATATTTCATTGACTTTTATAAGTGGTCTGATCCTGTCTGAACTTGAATGTACGAGGAACTAAAACCTGACTGTGTGAGCAGAGGAACAGTACCAGAAATACCAGTGAACAGAATTTGCATCCTACTTATAAGAGAGTGCTACTCAATGGTTTGAGAGCAGCTATAGAACTTTCTTCAGTGTAAACTCATGTGGTTTATGACAATCTTCCATTTAGTTGAAGACCAATTCATTGACTCTCCCTTTAAATTTATTGCAGTTTTGGGGGAAAAAAGCATTTCCTTAATTCAGATTCTATATGAGACTGCAGAGATTTAAATATAAGATTTCACTCTTGATTTGCTTAATTTTTTAGGTACCCTCAGGTTTCTCAGTAAAAACAAAATATATCCAACTCAGGCATGAGAAAAAAGCTAATCTGCCAAGGTTTTCTCAGGGATGGAGCATCAAAGTAACGTTTTCCAGAATGAGGAGGTGTTGCAAAGGCACTGGGAAGGAGAAATGACAGAAGCATCTGTATTCCAGGCCAGAAAAAAGTATGTTCCAGATACTTGTGGTAGCCAGATTCTTGGGAGGTATTAATTCAAAACTTGTACTTTTTATCCCAAGTAAAACTTGCAAAAACTAGAAAAATGGTAACACTGTATTTGCTAATTTAGAGGTCAGAGATTCAGAGTTGCCTCAAATTTGCATAAGGAAGAGATGGTAAGCAGTTGTCACTAGAGTGCATATATAAAGGGATGGTGGATTGGTAGATGGCGTCTTACATGTTTTGATATGCACAGAGGTTTCACCAAGGAATGTGAACCAAATCCATCTAAAGAACTCAGAGCTTGCCCTGAGGCCTTGAAAGAACTTTCTCCTGTTTTCAATACCTCCTGCTTTCCCTGGGACCACTGTCAGAATGTTGAAAAGCCAGACTGCATTTGGAGAAGGAAAAAAAAATAAAAATTACAGACAGTTGAGAGTATAAGGAAGTCATTGTGGTAAAGATTTATTTGAGTAATTATTGTTTTATGTTAAACTTTTTTGCACTTTAAGACCACTCACTGCCCTATTTGAATAACAGATGAGTCCTTCAGAGTGCCCCCAACACCAATGAATCTTTTCAGCACCAAGGACTTAAAACATTGTTGAGAATAAATGGAGAGTACTCAAAAGAATCTAGCTTTTTAAAGACACTCCAATTTTGAACCCAGGCACCATGAGAGAAGATGATGCATCCCTGTTAAATTATTTCCTCAACTATACAATGGAACCAATAACTACATCAGAAATGTATGTGTGTGTGTGGAGGGGTGGTAAGTTAAATTAATCAAAGCAGAATACTCCACATCGGTAACAATCTCCTCAGTGACACTCTGACATTATCATTTTCTGAACTCCTATGGAGAGACTGCTTAACTCCATCTAATTTAACTTGCCATTTATATGCTTAGTGGCATGCCATCCAACAAAGACTTTCATGGTGTTTTACAGTTGACAAAATCTTGCATGCGTTATCTTATTTTCTTGACCTTGACCCTCACCACTCTCTGTGAACAAGCTGTTGTCATCATCACATCCATTCCCAGTCGCACAAACATGCCAAGTCATAATGATTATAAGGACAGGGTAGGATTAATCAGAAAACCTGCAATTCAGCCTGTATTCTGATAAAAGCTGCTGCCTGATCTTAGAAAAATCACTGGTAATTGAGTCTCAATTTGTTCATCTTAAAAATGGGTATTATTATAATTCAGCTATCTCATACTGTCGGTGAAAGAAGTAAGCAATATAAGATGTAAACTAATTGTTCAAGGCCTCTTGGTTATCTTTCCTAAAATCTTTATTTTGCTTTATAGTCTAAATTATTGGAGGCTTCCCTGGTATCTCAGCTGGTAAAGAATCCACCTTCAATGCAGGAGATCTCAGTTCGATTCCTGGGTAGGAAAGTTCCCCTGAAGAAGGGATAGGCTACCCACTCCAGTATTCGTGGGCTTCCCTGGTGGCACAGTTGGTAAAGAATCCGCTTGCAATGGGGGAGACCTGGGTTTGATCCCTGGGTTGGGAAGATCCCCTGGAGGAGGGCATAGCAACCCACTCCAGTATTCTTGCCTGGAGAATCCCCATTGTCACAGGAGCTTGGTGGGCAACAGCCCATGAGAGTCAGACACAACTGAGCAACTAAGCACAGCACAGTCTAAAGTATTGTTTTTTTATGCTATGAACTTGATAGACCAAAGAAAGGACTATCCAAGAAGTAAAATGTGTATCGTTACAGGCTGTGTTGGGGTGTGTGTGTGTGTGTGTGTGTGTGTGTGTGTGTGTGTGTGTGTATGGCTACCTGAAATATTTCACATACATTTGTATATAGATTACATATTAGTATTCACATTGGTATCAATATAAATATAATAATATTCATATTGTAAATTAAGATTATTATAAAATTTGCTATGATACAGATTATATATATATGAATTATGACTGTACAAGGCATATTTGATATAAACATTTTGATACACTGTGTTGTGTATCATATGCACAATATATTCTGTATACTTGTCAAGCTATTTTGGCAGAATTGGACAGAAACGGGGTATAGGTTGTATGGAGGCAGAAAAATAAACACATCTACTGCGCTAACACCGGAGCCGAGTATTGCTGAAGGGAAAGAATAGAAACATCATTCAGCACCACTCCCAAGTACACATACACACACGACCACCACCACCAAAAACTAGTATTTATGTGTAAAGAAAGGTCACTTGAATGCAGAAAAGCTTCCTAATCTAAACAGAAGGTCCAGACCCTTCTCTGCCCAAATGACAGCTCATCTGGCCCTTTGCTTTGGTAGAGCCTCTGAGGTCCAGATTTCTGCAGTAATGACCTCAGGCATTTCTGGTGGGTAGAATGATGGTCCCCAAAGATGTCTATGTCTTAATGCCCAAGGCCTATGAATATGCTGCCTTACATAGAAAAAGGGATTTTGTAGATGGGATTAAGACTCCTAGGATGGGATGACTATCCTGGATTCTTTAGATGGGCAAAGTGTAATGAGAAGGCTTCTTATAAGTGAAAGAGGGAAGGAAGAGAATCAGAGTCACGTGGACTCCAGTCAAGGAACATTCACAGTATCTAGAAAGTAGAAAAGGAAAGGCACAGGCTCTCCCTTAAATCCTTCAGAAGAGACACCGTCCTCCTAACGCCTTGATTTTAACCCTGTGAGACCCACTACAGATATCTGACCATGGAAATCTTAAGATAATAAATGTATGCTGTTTTAAGCCATTCTTTGTGTTGACATGTTACAGCAGCAATGGGTAACTAATATAGTACTGGTTCCAGGAGCACCGGTGTTGCTCTCAGAACGTGCTCCAGTTATGCTTTGGTCTAAACCAAAGTGTGTCAAAGTTTCCCTGGCTGCTTGTGGCCTAGAAAATGATTGCTTGTCGCTGCAAATATTTTGGGCTTCTCTGATAGTTCAGTTGGTAAAGAGTCTGCCTGCAATGCAGGTCACCCTGGTTCAATTCCTGGGTCAGAAAGATCCTCTGGGGAAGGGATAGGCTACCCACTCCAGTATTCTTGGTCTTCCCTTGTGGCTCAGCTGGTAAAGAATCCACTTGCAATTTCACTTGTTGTGAGTGTATGCATCCCACCATTGTCTGTTTCACACTGAGCTCACTGTTTCTAGGTCTGCAGTGTGAACCTATGGGGAAAATGGACTGGGGACAATGTGAATAACAGACTCCAAGTTACAAGGATAATCAGCCCTCCTTCTGTCCAGTCAAGTCCATGGACCACATCTATTTGTCTACCACCATATCACCAATAACATTGGACTAAAAGTAAAATTTCATACATATTTGTTGACCGACAGCCCAGTTTGGCACCAGTCTTCTACAGATATGTAGCATCATCCCTAAACTCCTCCTAAAACCACCAATGGCTCACTTCTTGCCTCAGCACTAACCTTCCATACTACTCCTACACAAGGCGTAAGAATGAGGTCCTCTTCTTCCAGCTTTCTAAACTTAACATGTTCTTTGCCTTGGATTGTGTCCCTAAATAAGATGTTGAACAACCTGGTACCAGGTTGGTTGCTCAGTCAGTCTTCTCTGACTCCTTGCAACCCCATGGACTGTAGCCCACCAGACTCTTCTGTCTATGGAATTCTCCGGGCAAGCTTACTAGAGTGGGTTAGATTCCATTCTCCAAAGGATCTTCCCAACCCAGGGATTGAACCTCTGTTTTCTACATTCCTGTGACTTCTTTAGTGCTAAGCCATCAGGAGGTACCTGTGAATGTGACCTTATTGGAAATAGGTGTATATTTATAAATAGGTTTATATTGTATCAAATCTTTATACAAGAAATGATTCAATATGAGGTCATATTGGATTAGCATGGACCTTAATCCAATGGCTGGTGTCCTTATAAGAAGGGGGAAATTCAGACGCAGTTGCAAAGAGAAGTCAAATCAAAGTTGTAAAGGAAGACAGAAGCAAAGATTGGAGTTATGTTGCTATGAGACAAGGAATGCCAAGGTCTGGCCAGAAACCACCAGAAGAGAAGCTCTTGGAGAGAGGCATGGATGGTTTCTCCCTGAGTTTCCTGAAAGATACAACCCTGCTGATGCCTTGATTTCAGACTTAGACCCCCTGTATTGTAAGGAAATACGTTTCTGTTGCTTTAAAACACCCAGCTTGTGTTAATTTGTTGCAGCAGCGCTAAGTAATTGATAGGGTAGAGTTAGGAGCTGTGCTAACTCACATACAACTCTGCATCTATCCACATGCACAAGCCACTGCACTTGCTTGTTGATTTAGTTTGACAAAGATGGATCTATTTTTGCCATCCCAGCAGGAGGGGACAGTGTGCACACTCCCCTGCCTGGCAGAGTCCCCACTGGGGTAACCTGCACGCATTGACAGCGTCTGGTCGTAAAATGAAAGTTAATGCGGCAGCACAGTGGTGTTCCCGTTAAGTACTGATTTGTTTTCTCATTTGCGTAAACACGAACTGAACTATCCATGAAGCCAGGGGAAGGAAACCTCATCAGCGAGTTTTATAGGTTGTGTAAGTGTTTCCGACACCTGGGCCTTGCTGTACATACCAAATCCTGCATCTGAGCTGCTTATTTTCTTGCGTAAACAAAAAGTTCGAAATTCTTAGCACATGATATTCATCTGAGTCCCTCAGGGAAATACACATTATGCACTAAAATTAAAACCAGTTACCCTGCAATTATAGGGCCCAATAAGAAAAGGAGAGTCTACAGTCACAAAGCCTGGGCACTGAGAGTGTATTCTAGAGTTATCCTAAATCATCCTCAAAGGCTCAAAGCCATGTTCAACCCTGACTGTGTCCAACACCCCAGGCAACCCAGTGAAGGGCATTATTAAACCTTTCCTCTATTATCACAACAACCTGTCAACCCACGGGCCATTTGTATTTCTTTCCTGATGTTAATTGAATTCAGAGACTTAGTGAGATTGAGAAAGAGCAGAATTTCCACCAGATAAGGAATGATTGAACCCACTTAAGGTGTGTGTGTGTGTGTGTGCATCTGTGTGTTAGTCACTCAGTCCTATCCAACACTTTGAGACCCCATGGACTGTAGCCTGCCAGGCTCCTCTGTCCATAGAGATTCTCCAGGCAAGAAGAGTGGAGGGGGTTGATACTTCCTTCTCCAGGGTTTCTTCCTGACCCAGGGATTGAACACACGTCTCCTGTATTGTAGGCAGATTTTTTACCATCTGAGCCACCAGAGAAGCAGAGGTCTTGGGAAAGCAGAGAAGGCAATATTTTTTCCAATTGAAATACATGTCTTAGAACATGGAGATTCTAGGGAAAAAAAATCTAGTATCCTCCCTTTGAAAGTCATCAACTCCAACTTCCAGGGGGAATTGAGGATATATTGTTTGAGAATACAAACTTGTAACCAGTAGATAAATGAGTCCAAAACATCTAACAATGCAATGCTTATAGACAAAGATATGCTGTATTATCAAAGCTATGGTTTTTCCAGTAGTCGTGAACAAATGTGACAGCTGGACCATAAAGAAAGTTGAGTGCCAAAGAATCAATGTTTTCAACTTGTGGTTCTGGAGAAGACTCTTGAGAGTCCCTTGGTCTTCAAGGGGATCAAACCAGTCAATCTTAAATGAAATCAACTCTGAGTATTCATTGGAAGACTGATGCTGAAACTGAAGGTCCAATACTTTGGCCATCTAATTTGAAGAGCCAACTCACTGGAAAAGACCTTGATGCTAGAAAAGATTGAGGACAGGGGGAGAAGGGTGTAGCAGGGGATGAAATGGTTAGATATCACCATTGACTCAGTGGACATAAATTTGAGCCAACTCCTGGAGATAATGGAGGACAGAGGAGACTGGTGTGCTGCAGTCCATGGCATCACAAAGAGTTGGACACGACTCAGCAACTGAACAACAGCAACAAATATTTAAAATTATTCTAATTGTAACTTTATGGTGGAGTAATCTCTTTTATCCCTATGAAATGTCATTTTTGTCTCTAGAAATATTTTTTGCTAAAAGTATTTTTGTGTGATATATATGTATAACCATTTTTTCTATTGTTTTCTATAATATATCATTTACTATCTTTTTCTTTTAAGACTATCCTTTTTTTAATTTATCTTTTGTCTCGTGTAAATCATACCGCCAGAATTTTTAGCAATGTTTGCATTTTTCTTAGATTAATTAATTCATATTTAATGTTACCACTTATATGGTTAGAAATACATCTGCTGTTTTACTTTGTTCTATATGTCTCATTTTTAGTTTATTTCTCCTTTATCTTTTTTTTATTGAGTCACTATTTTCTAGTGTAACATTTTAATTCCTTTAACTGTTTTAAACACATTTTGAGTTATAAGCTTAGTGGTTGCTCTAGTGTTGAAACATATATATATATTAGCTTATCAGTTTCTATTTCAGGTTTGTATTGACTTGGGTCAAAGAAAAATAGAAAACTGACTGTTCAGCTCAATTCATCTCCTCTTTTTTTCTAGTATTGTTATACATGCTACATTTGTATATATCACCTATCAATGCATTATAAATGTTACCTGATAATGTATTGCAATATTATACCTTTGAAAAGTTGAAAGAGAAAGGCAAGCAAATATAGTTTTATAGAGTTTGTTGTATTAACTTTCTTCTTTTCACTCAGGTCTCTTTCCAGTATGCCTCATTTTGCTTAATGTTGTTTCTATTAAAATCAAAGTATCTCTCTCGCTCTCCCGTCTTTAGCATCACCATGTGAAATTCCAGCTCTTCTGGCTGATTATTCCTCCCTTCCGTCTCCAGCCTGATGCAACATCAGAGCCCTCTGTCACACTTCCATCTCCAAACGTACTAAATAGAAACGCAGTAGTAACCTGACTTCCATTTGTCTTATAAAGTTGTGCCTTCACTTTTCTCCTACGTGCTATTTAGGATGCAAGCATTTTGAGTATTTTTTCTGATCTGTGAATTTTGGACGTGAGAGAAAGGTCAAGTACTATCTCTGGTGCCAAGGTACTGAGAAGGGCCCAGAAATTCTCATGTTCAAAAGCAGGTGCACAAGATCAAAAGCTTCCAAATACTTACAAGAAAGATGCCTCTGAGAACAAACATGTCTAGACTGAGACTAAATTAGGAAATAACAGGCTGATTCCTTCCCCAAATACCTCACTAGTGACCATGGGATAGTAGGTTACTCAAGTTTGGAAAGGATTAAGCAGCCTTGCAGAGGAAGAGGGGATGGTCTGTTCTGTTTTGCCTGTGATTTGTGTGAATGCTGTTTAAATGAACACATTGGAACTGGACTGACTATGCCTACCCTCCACTCCAGCACTCTTGCCTGGAGAATCCCATGGACGGAGGAGCCTGGTAGGCTGCAGTCCATGGGGTCGCTAAGAGTCGAACACGACTTCACTCTCACTTTTCACTTTCATGCATTGGAGAAGGAAATGGCAACCCATTCCAGTGTTCTTGCCTGGAGAATCCCAGGGACGGGGGAGCCTCGTGGTCTGCCATTAATGGGGTTGCACAGAGTCGGACACGACTGAAGTGACTTAGGAGCCGTAGCAGCAGCACTCTCTTGCTTATATGAGGGTAGATGAAAGTGAAGTGTTAGTCACTCAGTTGTGTCCAACTCTTTGTGACTCCAGGAACTGTAGCCCACCAGGCTCCTCTGTCCATGGGATTCTCCAAGCAAGAATACTGGAGTGGGCTCCCATTTCCTCCTCCAGGAATCTTGCTGACCCAGGGATCAAACTGGGTCTCCTGCATTGCAGGCAGATTCTTTACTGTCTGAGGCACCAGCAAAGTCCCTGGTAGAAATAAAAAGACTTATCATTATTTTTTTATTCCTCCACAGAAATTATATTACCAAATTCTCATTAAAAATATGTAAAGTAATGACAATTATCTAGACAAAATTATAGGAAAGAAAAAGTATTATAAGGAATATGTCAAGAAATTGATAAATCAAATAGTACATTATTTTTTTAGATTTTGTGAGATGGTAATATTAAAATGTCAGCTTATTAAAATGTGACATTTATTGTGATTTTTGATTCTTCTAGTTAAATATTTAACACCTAATTGCATATTCCTCATTTTTAATACTTTTTCAATTATTTCCCCAATAGTTATAATCTTTCAGCTCTTCAAACCCTTGATCTGTCCCTGTGTTTGAACATTATATATCATTCTTACACTCTGACAATGCTAATAGCCAGGTAAAATGAGGTTCATGAAAGGATTGTGGAGAGCTGAGAAGAGAACTTGGGAAAATTTCCCGTGCATTATAGTTACCCAGAGGGCTTGTTAAAACACAAAGCACTGGGTTCCATCCCCCAAATTTCTGACTCAGTGTGTCTTGAATGGGGCTGAGAATTTGCTTTTCTAAAGTTCTAAATAGGTGCTGATACTGTTGGGACCACAGCTTGAGTGTCATTGGTCTACAAAGAGTAAGTCATTAAAGATTAGTCAGGGATTTAGGCAGAAGGTAAGGAGGCTCAACTCCTCCTTCCTGGCTGGTGGAGGTTCTTGTTGGCTTATTAATAAAAAAGTAATGGCATAAAACAAAATATACACCAAGGGCTATGTTGTGTATGCAACTCAATTGCAAAGTTGTGTCCAACTCTTTGAGAGTTCATGGACTCTAGCCCTCCAGGCTCCTCTGTCCATGGAATTTCCCAGGCAAGAATACTGGAGTGAGTTCTATTTCCTTCTCTGGGTGATCCTCCCAACACAGGGACTGAACCCACATCTCCTGCTTTGGCAGGCATGTTCTTTACTACCGAGCCACCAGGAAAGCTGTATTAGTTTTAGGGCTATCATAATAAAGTGTTACATATTGGGTGGCTTAACTAACAAATATATTTTCCCTCAATCATGGAGCCAGATTTCCAAGAGCAAGGTGTCAGCAAGATTAGTTCTTTTCGAGTTCTCCTTCCTTGGCTTGTCTCTCTATGTCTTCATGTGGTTTCACTTTCATGAGTCTCTGGGTCCAAATCTTTCTATAAACACAAGAGTCACATTTGATTAGAGCCCACCTTAATGACCTGATTTTTAATGTAATTATCTTTCCAATCCCATATTCTTCACAGTCACATTCTGAAGCAGTAGGTGATAGGGTTTCAATATATGAATTTGAGGAGGCTATTGTTCTCCAACAGAGTGATCTTTGAAAGGAGGAGACTAGAGGAGACTAGTTCCTGGACTAAAAAAATAATAATAATAAAAGCAAATTAATAATAGTAATAGTAGCAATTCAACCAATATTTATTGAACAAAATGTAGTTCTAGAAACTGAACAATGAACAAAATAAATAAGATAGTGTAGGGAGAGAAGTGATAAATAAATAAATAAGTGGCACGTTTCAGTTCAGTTCAGTTGCTCAGTCAGGTCCGACCCTTTGAGAGCCCATGGACCGTAGCACGCCAGGCTTCCCTGTCCATCACCAACTCCCACAGCTTGCTCAGACTCATCTCCATCGAGTTGGTGATGTCATCCAACCATCTCATCCTCTGCCGTCCCCTACACTTTCCTTCAATCTTTCCCAGCGTCAGGGTCTTTTTCAATGAGTCAGTTCTTCACATCAGGAGGCCAAAGTACTGGAGTTTAGGCTTTAGCATCAGTCCTTCCAATGGATATTCAGGACTGATTTCCTTTAGGACTGGCTGCTTTGATCATGACATGGTGGATATAAATAAATTCTATGGAGAAAATTCTAGTAGAAAAGGAGATAGTGAACGCTGGATGAAAGCCTAGTCTGCCACATCAGATACCATATCCAGAGATGGTCTTACTGATCACGAGCATTTAGACAAAAACCTGCTTAGGGTTTGAATATCCAGTGATGATGATATTAGCCTCATATGTACTAAATATCCGTGTTATTTTTGCAGCTTATAGTGCCTATCATATACTAGGTATAGTTCTAAGGACTTTGCACTTCGTGTCATGTTTGGTTGGGTTTCCCAGATGGCGCTAGTGGTAAAGAACTTGCCTGTCAATGCAGGAGACATAAGAGATGTGAGTTAGATCCCTGGGTCAGGAAGATTCTCTTGAGGAGGGCGTGGCAACCCACTCCAGTATTCTTGCCTGGAGAATCCCTATGGACAGAGGAGCCTGGCAGGCTACAGTCCATGGGGTTGCAAAGAGCTGGACACGATTGAAGAGACTTAGCATGCACACACGCATGCCATCTTTAGTTACCTCAATAGCTAAATAATATAGGGATTTTCACACTCACCTTTTGACAAATAATGGAACTGAAGCTGAGAAAAGGTCAGTAATTTTCTGTATATCGTACAGTATTTGCAAGACAGATTTTGATTCCAATATTTTCTGGATCCAAAACTATTAGTCTACACATGGGTTTACATTGGGTGTTTAATATATATGGGTCTCCAGATTTTTAAAGTACCATTTGGTAGACTATTTTGCCACTATATGTGAGATCTCTTTGAGTTCAGTGCTGCCAGATAACTGTAACTCGAGGCTAATTATTTTCATCATATGGCTAGCATATTTTGCTAAGAAGATTGTGGCAAGTATTAAGAATTAATCTTTGTTAACCACTGAACACACATTCTGGCACATATTCAGATTCTGTCTCCATCATCATCATCATTGTCACCATCATCACCGTCTACCCTTGTCATAAACACTCCGTGTAACCTCCAGTCCTAGCAGAACTATCCCATCTATGATATAAAAATGTTAGACTAAGTGGTCTCCAAAAGCCTTTCTACCTGAAATATTTTATGAGTCTATTTAAAATGCTTAAGTGAAGAAAGAGTGCTATTGAAATGCTGGAAGTGTATACTTGGTTCTAAACAGAACATAGACATGTCAAAGGGCATTTGACATATTTCCCAGACACAGGTGAAGGTGGAGAGAAATTATCTACAATGAGACTTTACGGCAAGGAACACTGAAAAATCTGATGATTTGTGCTCTTCTGTCTCTCCTACTTATAGTCAAAACTGAAATTTTTTACATTTACAACAGGAACATTCATTCACAAATCAAACTAGGTGTAACAGAGAGCTCATTCAAAATGAGCTCCTTAGCCCATGACAACCACAAGCTAGTACAAACATCTCTATAGAACGTTCTCATCCATGAAGGAGAAAATAGGAACATTTCCAAAGTCTCTCCCTCTAAGTTCTGGCTTGAACTTAATATTTTTCAATTCAGCCTATTTTTTTTTTTTCTGAACAGAGAATAATAGGAAATGAGTGTTGGGCCAAAATTAAAACATAAAACACAAACAAACAAAAAACTTAGAGACTATTTGGCTTTAGATTTTATACGATGTAAGAATGCTCAAAACACAGTCTGATGGTTCTGCTTAAATGCTGTTAATGGCTGGTGACCTTAAAGGAACCCGTTTATGATGTTAAAATTATTAGATTCTTCTCGAACTCCTAGTTCATATTTGAGAATGTGAGGAACTTTCTCCCCATCCCCCAAAGAGGAACTAAGACTCAAAGTATTCCCACATGGCAAAATACCAGAGATAGAGTCATGGTATGAAGCAAGGGCTGAACCAGTCAGGCACAAATAGGAATGCCCACCGACACCACTGCTCAGGAATAGGGAAAATCACGAATTGCTTGCTGGGTCTTCGAAAATACTTTAAAAAGTTCGAAGAGATTAACCAGGAGAGGGAACAAAGCACCTGTCCCGCAAACTAATAGTCCCAGAAAACTATGAAAGATGTACTGACTTAGTGGTTAAAGTCACAGCATGTGTGCTAAGTCGCTCAGTCACGTCTGACTCTGTGTGATGTATGGACTGTAGCCCACATGGCTCTTCTGTCCAGGGATTTTCCAGTGGGTAACTACTCCCTTCTCCAGGGGATCGTCCCAACCCAGGGATCAAACCCAGATCTCCCACATTGCAGGTGGATTCTTCACCATTTGAGCCACCAGGGAAGCCTGAGAACACCGGAGTGGGTAGCCATTCTCTTCTACAGGGAATCTTACTGACCCACGGATGGAGCCCGAGTCTCTCATCTCCAGCATTGGTGGGTGGGTTCCTTACAACCAGGGCCACCTGGGAAGTCCTCCTGAATGTGACAGATTCTCTTCAAAGAAGACTGTAAAAAATTCCTGCTTCCATGATGTAAGCAAACGTGTCTAAACTACTGGAGAGAAAAAAACAGGCCACCTGCAGGAGAAGCAATGTGCTCCATCTCCACCCATACCTTCCCCAAAATACAAGGAGGCTTCCTTGGTTGTTCCACCAGGAAGGTCCTGCTCTGCTCCAAGCTGGATGCAAATTAATATCTCTGACCTACATGACCTGAGCAGAAATAAGCCATGATCATGCTGAAATCACAGAGCTAAGAGCAAATAAACGATTGTTGTTTAAAATATTGTTTTAGGTAGCTTGTTAAGGATCACTACAATACTGTAAAATAAAGCTAAAGCCAGAAAGAAGTCTGATTCTCAACTGGAGAAACCAATGAACAAGACAGATAAATGAAAAATGAACAAAATCTTTACATAGAGAGGTAAGCATGAAATTAAACTTTTTTTTTTTTCCTAAGGAACCCCTCCCCTCAAGCTATAGTAAAATTTCTTATTTCCCTGGGGACACAGATGTCAATCAACCAAAGAAAATAATTATTTCTGAGGAAATGGAAATAACAGCCTTATCGTCAATGGATTTTAAAAGTTATATTTGAAAGCTTCAAAGAAATTAAAAATAAACAACAAATCAAAAAACAACAACAAAAAAAATGGAAGCAAAGAAAGTTAAATATAAATCTAAACATCAAGAATCCATCAGAAAAAATTAAATCATAGCTTTAAAAAGCCATTATATGCTTCTACACACTTCTGTAATCTAAAAAAATAGTAAAAAAAAGTAGTAAATAACAAGATAGTCAAGCAAATTCTCCAAGAGAATAGTCTAGAGAAATGAATAGGTAAAAAATAGGGAAAAGTAGTTAAGTGATATAGATGAATATATTGAGGAATTCTATTTTTTTTTTTTAATTTTTTAAATTTTAAAATCTTTAATTCTTACATGCATTCCCAAACATGAACCCCCCTCCCACCTCCCTCCCCATAACATCTTTCTGGGTCATCCCCATGCACTAGCCCCAAGCATGCTGCATCCTGCGTCAGACATAGACTGGCGATTCAATTCACATGATAGTATACATGTTAGAATGTCATTCTCCCAAATCATTCCACCCTCTCCCTCTCCCTCTGAGTCCAAAAGTCCGTTATACACATCTGTGTCTCTTTCCCTGTCTTGCATACAGGGTCGAGGAATTCTAAAGTATTTTACAATTTTAAAATATTTTACTGTAATATGCTGTCCAAATCTGCCTTCAATGAAGAATGAACTGACATAGCTTCTGAGAATACCATTGGCAGTATACTATGTCAACTCTTTAAGAAATTTCATCACCTACAGAGAACTACTTTTCCCAACCTCAAGTCCCTTACTGAAGTGGCCTTCATCCAATAACTGATTCATGGAGGAGAATAAAGGCATGATCATCTTCTTTTATTTGAGGATAATTCGTGATGGTATCTTTGTCTGTTTACTCACGCCTCTTTCAGTTCCCTTCTGTAAGTATTGATCCTAAAGATACTGCTTAGAGGACATTAGAGGTACTAAATTCTAACTCAGAGTTTGCTTCCTGAGAAACACACTGGGTCCATTTCGTTCCAGTAGTGACTCATGAAACCAGATGCAAAGATGAGATTTTGGAGCTGGATCACTCACCACTTGGATGCCGAGAAAGAAGACATGTCTAGTCTCTGACACAAGTGGAGAGTCTAACTGTTATAATGAATAAGCTAAGCAATGAGATTAAATGGAATCATAAAAAAAAAAGGTGGGGGAAAGAAACAAAAAACAAATGAGATAAATAGAAAACAAGTAGTAACATGAAAGACTTAACTGCCTCAGTTATCACATTAAATGTAAACATTCTAAATATCTCAACTAAAAGGCAGAGATTACATTTTTAAGGCAAGACCAAACTATATTGGTTTTATTTCATAGTTCCACATATAATTTTGAACTTTGTGTCATAATGCAGATAAGTTCCTTGGACACTTTGGATATTTTGGTTTGCTTTTATGACATGTTAGGTACATCTGGGGAAGTGCTTAGTTGAGGGTTTATATTCCTGCTACTGAAGTAAGACTTTCCTGAGTACTCTACCCAATTCCTCATGAGTTATGGAATTTTCCAGTCTGACTGGTAAGAACAGGCAATATTTCTGTTCTAGTGTGTGTGCCAAGAACTGTCCTCAGCTATCCTTTTGAATATTTCCTTCTGACACCCTGGATAATTTCCTCACACATATGCCCTGATCCTTCATGAAATACTCTAAGGAGATCTTCAGGATGGGTCAGCTGTCTCCCCTCTGGCGTTCTGTCCTGAAAATTCTAGCTATCTTTGTTTTTCTGTGCTCTCAGCCCTGCCTCAGTCCCCCCACATGCAAGCCGTGATCTGGGGAGTCTCTCAAGGAAAGGAGTCTGAGGAAATCATAGAGTTCAGCTTAAGTTTTCAATCTCTCAACAATCACTATCCTTTTCTATTTTGCCTGATTTCCAAAATCTTGAGAACCACTATTTCACATATGTTTGTCTTTATTTTGCAGATGTTTCTGGCTGGGGCAAAAATCTGATTTATGTTAACCCTTCTTAGTTGACAATACAATAATTACATAAGGTGAAGGGAACAAAAGCATGGTTCAAACATTCATAGACCATGTGATCTTAATCCCATTGAAAAAGTAAGGTACAAATATTGGAAGATTATACATCAAAGACTGAAGCAGGCACCTATTAAAATATATGCTCTTTAAAAAACTATATCACTGAACCAGCTTCATTTTCAAATTCAAACAATAAGCTGTTTCCTTAAAAAGTTTATTTAATGTTACAGGAAATTTATTATATACAATGTTAGTAAAAATGCAAATTTGAAGACTCCATATAGCCATTGTACCCAAGCCACACGTAGAAGTTCCCTGGGGCACCAGAGCAAATTCTCTGTGGTTCTGCAGAATAGTTTACATTTTGAGAGAAATACAGTTATAGTCAGCATCTGTTGGATGCTACAAAAACTATTAGCTCAAGGTGGTTCATATTTTCAAAAGTAGTCTATGTTCCATCCTTGATGGCATATCTTTGCAAAGCTGAGTTGCTATGATTAAATTAGGATGATACTATCCAACTCCAAACGCAGAAGAATTGATGCTTTTGAACTGTGGTGTTGGAGAAGATTCTTGAGAGTCCCTTGGACTGCAAGGAGATCAAACCTGTCAATCCTAAAGGATATCAGTCATGAATACTCATAGGAAGGATTAATGCTGAAGCTGAAACTCCAATACTTTGGCACTTGATGCGAAGAACTAACTCATTGGAAAAGACTCTGATGCTGAGAAAGATTGAAGGCAGGAGGAAAAGGAGGTGACAGAGGATGAGATGGTTGGATGGCATCACCAACTCGATGGACATGAGTTTGAGCAAGCTCCGGGAGTTGGTGGACAGGAAAGCCTGACCTGATGCAGTCCATGGGGTCTCAAAGAGCTGGACACAACTCAGCGACTGAACTGAACTGAAGTATCCAATCTAATTCCAAGAATTAAATAGCCACACAGTGCTGGACAAGTACACTTGTTTTATTCCATTAGTGAATGATTATAATTACTTAAGAATAAAATATTATAAAAATGTTATTTTTATTTCTGTTTCTTATTTTTTCAAATGGCTTTAAGTTTTGAGGACACAAATTTTTAAGTTGTTTAGAAATAACTACTTCATAAGCTATCTATCCTAGGAGGTACATTGAAAAACATTCTAAGAAATTTAAGTGAGCCAAGGGAGATGGAGATAGCTTGATCATATGCACGCATATACACGAGACCAAAGGAAATACAACATAACATTAAACATTAACAGTGACTTGCTTACACAATCAGAAACGTCATCTGTTCTTGTTTGCTTGCTTGTTTGATCCTGTACTTCATTAAGACTAGTGAGAATTAGATTCAATAAGATGATCAAGATCAGATTAATATACAATATTTGCT
The DNA here is from genome assembly GCF_016772045.2 of Ovis aries. Lineage (NCBI taxonomy): Eukaryota > Metazoa > Chordata > Mammalia > Artiodactyla > Bovidae > Ovis > Ovis aries. The sequence continues at coordinate 108,564,605 of NC_056059.1, forward strand.
TTTCTTTTTCTGACTTACGTCACTCTGTGACAGTCTCTAGGGCTTCCCCAGCGGCTCAGTGATACAGCATCTGCCTGCAATGCAGGAGACAGGGGTTCGTTCCCCGGGTCAGCAAGATCCCCTAGAAGATACCACGACAACCTACTCCAGTATTCTTGCCTAGAGAATCTCATGGACACGGGAGCCTGGCAGGCTACAGTCCATCAGACAGTCAGTCAATTCAGTCGCTCAGTCGTGTCCGACTCTTTGCGACCCCATGAATCACAGCACGCCAGGCCTCCCTGTCCATCACCAGCTCCCAGAGTTCACCCAGACTCATGTAGAGGGGCAAAAAGTCGGGCACAACTGAAGCGATAGCACAGCACACGTGACAGTCTCCAGGGGCATCCACATCTCTGCAGATGCCGATTTTGTTCCTTTTCATGGCTGAGTAACATCCCGTTGTTTATATGTGCCATATCTGAATCCATTCCTCTGCTGATGCATATTTAATTTGTTTCCATATCCTGGTAAATTGTAAATGTTGCTGTTTAGTCTCTAAGTTGTATCTGACTCTTTTGTGACCCCATTGACTGCAGCTCTCCAGGCTCATCTGCCCGTGAAACTGGACAGATACTGGAGTGGGTTGCCATTTCCTTCTCCAGGAGATCTTCCCAACCCAGAGATCCAATCCACGTGTCCTGCACTGACAAGTAATTCTTTACTGCTGAGCCACCAGGGAAGCCCAACTATAGTAAATAGTGCTGCAACAAACATTAGGGTGCGTGTATCTATTTGCAAAGCAGAAACAGAGACACAGACACAGAGAACAAACATGCAAACCAAATTGTGTGTGGGATGAAATGGGAAGTGGGGATCGACATACATGCACTGGTGGTGGTGGTGGTTTAGTCACTAAGTCGTGTCCAACTCTTGCAACTCGTGGAATGGGAGCCCACCAGGCTCCTCTGTCCATGGGATTCTCCAGGCAAGAATACTGGAGTGGGTTGCCATTTCCTTCTCCAGGGATATGTATGCTACTTTGTATAAAACAGAAAACTAACGAAAACCTACTGCATAGCACAGGGAAATCTACTCAATGCTCCGTGGTGACCTAAATGGGAAGGAAGTATATAAAAAGAGGGGGCATATGAATACATAAAGCTGATTTACTTTGTTGTACAGCAGAAACTAACACAATATCATAAAGCAACTATAATCCAATGAAAATTTTAAAAAAACAAAAAAGACTAAGAAGAGGCACTATTTTGGAAGGTATAGGAAATAAAGGTTAGATGAATTCTGTCAACAGACTTCAGGCAGAGATCCAGATGCAAGAAAATACTTGGCAATATGAGAAGCTCAAAACATAAGCGACGGATTCCCAAGCAGCACCCTAGGACCAGGGAAATGCAGGGAAACTTACCACATCACCTGCTGAGGACTTGAGTCCTGGGAACTCATTTAAAACAGGTTCTTGGGGACGAGTGTTGGGAAGAACAATATGAGGAAACAGGACAAGGAAGTGATGACTGGAGCAAAAACACAAGTCATCTAATTTGGCTCAGAGATAAGCTTCACTTAGCAGCTGTAAGTCAGAGACAGGATTGATGTTGAGCCTTTAAGCCTAAGTCAAGCTTATTTAACAAGCCTCTTAATCAGAGGCAAAGTTCTGAGCTGCATGAGGTTATGAGATGTCATCTATGAAAATAAACTCTTTGGCAGGTGATGAGGGAGGGGATAGCATTTGTTTTTAGTCTCTATACTGACATTTTTGAGCTCCAGGACTTTGAGCCAATCACACACTTGTGCCTCAGCTTCCCCCTCCACAAAAAGAGAATAACCACCACCAACCCCCAAAAAAGACTTATGACTTACAGTGGATTTCTTCCTCATCCAGGACTTAACCTTGTTGAATCCAGAGAGCATCTTTGATTCACTGCCTTCACAAAACTGTCACTGTTTATTTCAGTAATATCTGTAAAATATTTTTGAAAAGTTTCTGTGTTTCAAGCTTTAATGCACCAAAGCTTCTTAATCTTTTTTAAAATTATTATGATAAGAACACCTAACATGAGATCTGCTTTCTTAAATGCTCAAGTGCAAAATATACTGTTATTAACTATAAGTACAATGTTGTACAGCAGATGCCTAGAACGTTCTCTCATTTTGTTTAAGCCAATATTTGTACAGAGTTGAACTAAGACTCTGCTTTTCCCTCCCCTCAGTCTCTAGCAACCGCCCCTCTACTCTCTGTTAAGTAGTTCAGTTCAGTTGCTCAGTCCTGTCCGACTCTTTGTGACCCCATGAATCGCAGCATGCCAGGCCTCCCTGTCCATCACCAACTCCCGGAGTTCACTCAGACTCATGCCCATTGAATCAGTGATGCCATCCAACCATCTCATCCTCTGTTGTCCCCTTCTCCTCCTGCCCTCAGTCTTTCCCAGCATCAGGGTGTTTTCCAATGAGTTAGCTCTTTGCATCAGGTGGCCAAAGTATTGGAGATTCAAGCTCAACATCACTCCTTCCAAAGAAATCCCAGGGTTGATCTCCTTCAGAATGGACTGGTTGGATCTCCTTGTAGTCCAAGGGACTCTCAAGAGTCTTCTCCAACACCACAGTTCAAAAGCATCAATTCTTCGGCACTCAGCTTTAGAGTCCAACTCTCACATCCATACACGACCACTGGAAAAACCATAGCCTTGACTAGACAAAATTTCATTGGCAAAGTAATGTCTCTGCTTTTCAATATGCTGCCAAGCAGAGTCATTCAACATTTGTCCTTCTGTGACAGGCAAATTTCACATGGTGTACTGCCTCTCAGATTCACCTATGTCGTACAGCAGAATTCTTTCCATTTCTTATAACAGCAGTATTCTGCTGTATGCATATAGTACACTTTCTTTATCCGTTCACCTACTGTTGGACATTTAGGTTGTTTCTTTATCTTGGCTATTGGGAATAATGCTACAATGAACGTGGGAATGCTAATATCGCTTTAAGTTCTTAATTTAAATTCTTTTGGATATGAATCCAGAAATGATATGGCTGGATCATTTTTTAAAATTGCCATTTTTATGCAGCCTCCATACAGTTTCCCATAAATTTCTATCAAGAGTATACAAAAATTTCAACTTCTCAACATCCTTGACAACAGTTGTTATCTTTTGAATTTTTATAATATTCATCCTAAGAGGTGGGCTTCCCTGATGGCTCAGTGGTAAAGAATCCATCCACCAGTGTAGGAGACCTGAGTTCCATCCCTGGATTGAGAAGACCCAGTGGAGAAGGAAATGACAAGCCACTCCACTATTCTTGACAAGGAAATCCCATGGACAGAGGAGCCTGGTGGGCTAGCACCCATGGGGTCACAAAAGAGTCCAACCCAACTTAGTTACTAAACAACAGCAACAACAAATCTTAAGAGATATGAAATAATATTTCACTGTGGTTCTGACTGCATTTCCCTGATAATTAGTCATGTTGAGATCTTGCGATACACCTGATAATTATTGCTTCGTCTTCTTTTGTGAAATGTCTGCTCGTATCCTTCATTCATTTTTTAATCAAGTTAGTTCCTTTTATACCTTGAATATAAACCCCTTATCTGATATGTGGTGTACAAATATTTCCTCCCTTTTCATAGGTTTTCTTTATCACCCTGTCAATCATGTCCTTCACTGTGCAGAACCTTTGTAATGGTCTGCTTATCTACCTGGCTTTTGTTGCTTATGCTTTTTGTCTCAAGTCTAAGAAATAGTCTCCGAGGCCAATGCCATGAAGCTTTTCTTTTATGTTTTTTCTAAGAGTTTTATAGATTCAGGGCTTACATTCAAATCTTTAATCCATTTTGAGTTGCTCAACCCTTCTACTCTCCTTGAGATTATCGCTGTTCTTGAAGTCCTACCTGAAGCCTTCCTTGATATGCTTGGTCAAAACTAACTCGTCCTTTCACAGTGTATCTTTGGTCTTCTGCTTGGAAGTAACTTCACCTTTCTGTTCTTTGTCTTTTCTCCCTGTCCCAAAATATGTTGAGCATAAACATGAATAAAATATTGTCTTTTTTTAAGAATTGACAAATTTTCAATTCAGAACCAGATATTAAATATTTTACTTTTGTAGAACTAAATGGTCTTTGTCATATGTCATCTTTGTCACATACAATTCCTTATTTTTTAAGCCTTTTAAAAAGATAAAAATCATGCTAAGCTCATGGATTTTAAAATACCAGGCTAGAGGCTAGATTTGGAGTATAGGCTATAGTTTGCCAACTCTGTTACAAAAGGTCATAGTTTAATGGGAAAAATAGAAGATCGAACAGCAACAATAATGAGAAATCAAAACACAGGGTGAAAAACAACATACGCACAACGTTTTGGTAGCACAAGAAGGAAATAAGTAGCTCTTAAATAGCATCTATAAGGGTCAGGTCCTATCCTAAGCACCTTATGCATATTAACGGTTGGTCTTACAACAAACTTATGGAGTAGGTGTTATTAATAACTGTTTAATAAACAAAGAAACTCAAGCATAGGTAGAATATATAACTTGCCCAAGATCATACAGCCAAATAAAAGGAAGATATTGAATTTGAACTCAAGGAATTTCTATTTAATTCTTACCTATTGAATTCTAATCTATGTTATCCTTTATATCTATGGTGGAGTTCAGTTCTGTCACTCAGTCATGTCCGACTCTTTGTGACACCATGAATCGCAGCACACCAGGCCTCCCTGTCCATCACCATCTCCCGGAGTTCACTCAGACTCACGTCCATCGAGTCCGTGATGCCATCAAGCCATCTCATCCTCTGTCATCCCCTTCTCCTCCTGCCCCCAATCTCTCCCAGCATCACAGTCTTTTCCAATGAGTCAACTCTTCGCATGAGGTGGCCAAAGTACTGGAGTTTCAGCTTTAGCATCATTCCCTCCAAAGAAATTCCAAGGCTGATCTCCTTCAGAATGGACTGGTTGGATCTCCTTGCAGTCCAAGGGACTCTCAAGAGTCTTCTCCAACACCACAGTTCAAACGCATCAATTCTTCAGCACTCAGCTTTCTTCGCAGTCCAACTGTCACATCCATACATGACCACAGGAAAAACCATAGCCTTGACTAGACAGACCTTAGTCGGCAAAGTAATGTCTCTGCTTTTGAATATGCTATCTAGGTTGGTTATAACTTTTCTTACAAGGAGTAAGTGTCTTTTAATTTCATGGCTGCAGTCACCATCTGCAGTGATTTCGGAGCCCTAAAAAATAAAGTCTGACACTGTTTCCACTGTTTCCCCATCTATTTCCCATGAAGTGATGGGACCAGATGCCATGATCTTCGTTTTCTGAATGTTGAGCTTTAAGCCAACTTTTTCACTCTCCTCTTTCACTTTCATCAAGAGGCTTTTTAGCTCCTCTTCACTTTCTGCCATAAGGGTAGTGTCATCTGCATATCTGAGGTTATTGATATTCTCCCAGCAATCTTGATTCCAGCTTGTGCTTCTTCCAGCCCAGCATTTCTCATGATGTACTCTGCATAGAAGTTAAATAAGCAGAGTGACAACATACAGCCTTGACGTACTCCTTTTCCTATTTGGAAGCAGTCTGTTGTTCCATGTCCAGTTCTAACTGTTGCTTCCTGACCTGCATACAGATTTCTCAAGAGGCAGGTTATGTGGTCTGGTATTCCCATCTCTTTCAGAATTTTCCACAGTTTATTGTGATCCACACAGTCAAAGGCTTTGGCATAGTCAATGAAGCAGAAATAGATGTTTTTCTGGAACTCTCTTGCTTTTTCCATGATCCAGCGGATGTTGCCAATTTGATCTCTGGTTCCTCTGCCTTTTCTAAAACCAGCTTGAACATCAGGAAGTTCACGATTCATGTATTGCTGAAGCCTGGCTTGGAAAATTTTGAGCATTACTTTACTAGCATGTGAGACGAGTGCAACTGTGTGGTAGTTTGAGCATTCTTTGGCGTTGCCTTTCTTTGGGATTGGAATGAAAACTGACCTTTTCCAGTCCTGTGGCCACTGCTGAGTTTTCCAAATTTGCTGGCATACTGAGTGCAGCACTTTCCCAGCATCATCTTTCAGGATTTGAAAGAGCTCCACTGGAATTCCATCACCTCCACTAGCTTTGTTCATAGTATTGCTTTCTACGGCCCACTTGACTTCACATTCCAGGATGTCTGGCTCTAGATGAGTGATGACACCATCATGATTATCTGGGTCATGAAGATTTTTTTGTACAGTTCTGTGTATTCTTGCCACCTCTTCTTAACATCTTCTGCTTCTGTTAGGTCCATACCATTTCTGTCCTTTATCAAGCCCATCTTTGCATGAAATGTTCCCTTGGTATCTCTAATTTTCTTGCAGAGATCTCTAGTCTTTCGCATTCTGTTGTTTTCCTCTATTTCTTTGCATTGATCACTGAAGAAGGCTTTCTTATCTCTTCTTGCTGTTCTTTGGAACTCTGCATTCAGGTCCTTATATCTTTCCTTTTCTCCTTTGCTTTTTGCCTCTCTTCTTTTCCCAGCTATTTGTAAGGCCTCCCCAAACAGCCATTTTGCTTTTTTGCATTTCTTTTCTATGGGGATGGTCTTGATCCCTGTCTCCTGTACAATGTCACGAACCTCATTCCATAGTTCATCAGGCACTCTATCTATCAGATCTAGTCCCTTAAATCTATTTCTCACTTCCACTGTATAATCATAAGGGATTTGATTGAGGTCATACCTGAATGGTCTAGTGGTTTTCCCTACTTTCTTCCATTTAAGTCTGAATTTGGCAATAAGGAGTTCATGATGTGAGCCACAGTCAGCTCCCAGTCGTTTTTGTTGACTGTATAGAGCTTCTCCATCTTTGGCTGCAAAGAATAAAATGAATCTGATTTCGGTGTTGACCATCTGGTGATGCCCATGTGTAGAGTCTTCTCTTGTGTTGTTGGAAGAGGGTGTTTGCTATGACCAGTGTGTTTTCTGGCAAAACTCTATTAGTCTTTGCCCTGCTTCATTCTGCATTCCAAGGCCAAATTTACCTGTTACTCCAGGTGTTTCCTGACTCCCTACTTTTGCATTCCAGTCCCCTGGAATGAAAAGGACATCTTTTTTTGGGTGTTAGTTCTAAAGGATCTTGTAGGTCTTCATAAAACCGTTCAACTTCAGTTTCTTCAGCGTTACTGGTTGGGGCATAGACTTGGATAAGTGATATTGAATGGTTTGCCTTGGAGATGAACAGAGATCATTCTGTCGTTTTGAGATTGCATCCAAGTACTGCATTTCAGACTCTTTTGTTGACCATGATGGCTACTCCATTTCTTCTGAGGGATTCCTGCCCGCAGTAGTAGATGTAATGGTCATCTGAGTTAAATTCACTCATTCCAGTCCATTTTAGTTTGCTGATTCCTAGAATGTCGACGTTCACTCTTGCCATCTCCTGTTTGACCACTTCCAATTTGCCTTGATTCATGGACCTGACATTCCAGGTTCCTATGCAATATTGCTCTTTACAGTATCGGATCTTGCTTCTATCACCAGTCACATCCACAGCTGGGTATTGTTTTTGCTTTGGCTCCATCCCTTCATTCTTTCTGGAGTTATTTCTCCACTGATCTCCAGTAGCATATTGGGCACCTACTGGCCTGGAGAGTTCCTCTTTTGGTATCCTATCATTTTGCCTTTTCCTACTGTTCATGGGGTTCTCAAGGGAAGAATATAGGAGTGGCTTGCCATTCGCTTCTCCAGTGGACCACATTCTGTCAGACCTCTCCACCATGACCCGCCCGTCTTGGGTGGCCCCGCAGGCATGGCTTGGTTTCATTGAGTTAGACTGTGGTGCAAGAAGTATTTATTGTAACATTACCCATGACTGATATTTTAGAAGTGTTCTTGTATCTATCTTTTCCTTAGCTCCCCAGCCAAGGAAATGTTTAGAGAAGTACTTTCTGAGAGTCTTGAATCAGAAAGTACTTGTCTAGTCAGTAATACTTTTTTGAAGGGATGTGGTTTGAAAAAGAGATGAAAAGGAAAGAGTGAAAGCTGTAATACCTAAGAATATGAGAATTCTAAAATCTTAAAAAAAAATAAGCTGAACCCTCACCCATTTACTTCATATACTGCAAAAGAATCTTCGACTCTTGTAAATGACCATAAATAAAACTGCAGATCTGTTTGGGGAAGGGGCAGGGGTATTTGCCTTCTTATATCCAATGCGCACGGACTGCTGCTGCTGCTGCTAAGTCGCTTCAGTAGTGTCTGACTCTGTGCGACCCCAGAGACAGCAGCCCACCAGGCTTCCCCGTCCCTGGGATTCTCCAGGCAGGAACCCTGGAGTGGGTTGCCATTTCCTTCTCCAATGCATGAAAGTGAAAAGTGAAAGTGAAGTCGCTCAGTTGTGTCTGACTCCTCGAGACCCCCTGGACCACAGCCCACCGGGCTCTTCTGTCCATGGGAGTTTCCAGGCAAGAGTATTGGAGTGGGATGCCATTGCCTTCTCCATGTGCATGGACATAGGTCCTTATTTCTGTGTCTGAGGAATTCTCCTGGCAAAAGTAGTTTTGGAACTGGGGAATTCTTAATTAGAATTAAAGGAGTCAGATTCTCCATGTGATTCCTATCTTTCTCCTCATTTCATCTCACAATGGTCTCATACCTTCTTCTACTGAATTTCTGTTTGTGTTTACATAAAACATGAACCTAAAATAGAGATATTTGCAATTACAACAATAGACTCAAACCTTTAGAATAATAGAGTGCTTAAATGCAAGTTCTTCTTTAATGTTTACTTTTTATGTAAGCATGACACCAAACATTACAGAAATTAAATGAACTTTGCAGTATCACGCAGCTGATCACAGGCAGAGCCAAAAATGAAATTCTAGCTTCGGACAGTGAACCCACTGATTCTCTACATTTAATGCCAGCACAAGTTTTGTGTTTTGAATCAAATGTTATTCTGTCATTGTCTGAATGTCACCCAAACTTAGCAGGAACACAGTCCTGCCACTTACAGGCGTATAGTGCTGGACAAGGCATTTTGTCAACCTAAAACTCAGTTTTCTCATCTGCAAAATATTGACTTTAAAAAGACAAAAATCACAAAATGCATATACTTGGAACTCAGGGTAAGAGATAGCTTACCTTTTTTTCTTCTTTTAAGAAATGCGAATAATCATATTTATACACAAAAAAAATTGTTTGAGACTTTAATCTATTATAAAAGTCTTGCTCTGTCCACTAGATGGCAGTGTCTCTATAAACCTTGGAGAATCCAAACAAAGGGCTAGTTCTTTTATTGGCCTGGGTGTCTAGGGCTCCTTTCTTGGGGTATTAATAGTACTGATATTGCCTCACTGTGACCTCTGAGCACATATACCTCGATCTCTCTTTTACCTGCCTTTCAGAGCATCTTTAAAAGAACGAAGAAATATTTGAAGAATGTGGTGAGAAAATCACTTTGTAAATTTATCAAGACTTTGCTGTCCTTTCCTAGCGCTTTTTGGAATGGTTGTGAATTAGCCAATGTCAAAAATATTTCTTTATATTTTAGATTACACTTAACCCTCAAATCTAGTATGCCATTTTCTACTGTGGTAGAATATTTGAGAGGCAGTAGGTGGGTTTTGCAACCAGACACGATTTTTTTCTGACATTAAGAAGGGTCAGGTCTTGGCATTAACACATCCTTCATCATTCCTAGTTGTTATAATGAATGCTAAATATCTCTTTTCTGAAAGTTTCACGATTTCTCCAAAATGCCTGCAGTCATTCAGGTTTACCAAGAAGCAGTCGACTCAAGCTCAAACAATCTGTATTTCCTACCTGTATCATTCCAGTGGTAGATACTCTCACATTATTTTTAATTTAATAAAACAACAGTAAAGTGATTTTCCAGCTATCATGAATTCAGTAAGATGACTAGGTGGGGACCCTCACTCTGCAAAGGAAATTTCAGCAAAATACGTTCTATACAGCACTTTCCTTCTCCAGGGGATCTTGCCAATCCAGGGATCAAGCCTGGGTCTCCCGCCTTGCAGGCAGATTCTTTAACATTGGAGCTACCAGAGAAGCCTTCTATGCAACACAAATATTTATAATATTTTGAGTTATGACTTACTTCCCTGGTGGCTCAGTTGGTAAAGAGTCTGCCTGCAAGGTGTGAGACCCAGGTGCAATCTCTAGGTTGGGAAGATTCCCTAGAGAAGGGAACAGCTACCCATTTGGGCAAATCCTCAAACAATGTACAAAATTCTCAGATGAATAGCACACTATTTGTGAGAGGAGCAACTTCTCATATAATCCACAAATATGCTTCAATATCTACAATATGTCAAGCACAGTACTAGACTCGACGGTACAAAAATGATTCATATTTGCGCTAGAGTTTTTGATCAGAAAGTGAAAATATGGTTGCCTCAGGGACCCACACACACAGCATCCCCCACACAGAGGATAGGGCAGCTTGTTTATTTTTACAAAGTTTTGTAGAAAAATAATAAGTCAAAACCTGATTAAGGGACTGGAAATTCAGGTGAGTAGAATGCGCTTGGCAGATAATAGCTCTTTCCTTCGAAGTCCATCCCCTTGCTTGTTATAGATTATTCCAAAGATTCTGCCATGTTAATGGAAACCATTCCCTGGAACTGATTTCATATTAACTTAAATTTTTGTTCTGATTTCTTAATAAATATAAATTCAAATTTTAGAACTTAGAAAACATAAATTTATAAACTATATTTTTTTACTTCCAAGAATCCTATATATCAGGCTACACATTGTTAATATCCCTTTGTGCTTCCTTCCAATTTTACTTCATCAAAACTTTCAGAATGCTGCCTTTTAGTCTATTGCATCAATACGTCAACTTAAACTATTCTTCCGAAGAATTGATGCTTTTGAACTGTGGTGTTGGAGAAGACTCTTGAGAGTCCCTTGGACTGCAAGGAGATCCAACCAGTCCATTCTGAAGGAGATCAACCCTGGGATTTCTTTGGAAGGAATGATGCTGAAGCTGAAACTCCAGTACTTTGGCCACCTCATGCGAAGAGTGGACTCATTGGAAAAGACTGTGATGCTGGGAGGGATTGGGGGCAGGAGGAGAAGGGGCCGACCGAGGATGAGATGGCTGGATGGCATCACTGACTCGATGGATGTGAGTCTGAGTGAACTCCGGGAGATGGTGATGAACAGGGAGGCCTGGCATGCTGCGGTTCATGGGGTCGCAAAGAGTCGGACACGACTGAGCGACTGAACTGAACTGAACTATTCCTCTAAAAAACTTTGAAATTGCTCTTATGAACATCTTTGCATTTTGGGTTTTTTTTTGTTTATTTGTTTGATTCCCCACAAGTGTTTGTTAAAAATGTAAATAAAGGCATTTTTTAATCTTTTTGAGAGTGAGCAAAAAGTTTTTCTTTTCAAAAAGAAAAATGTCTAATTACCTAGGGATCAAATTCTGATGTAAACATTTAAAAGGGGAAGGTGAATGACAGTGACTTTATTCCAAAATCTCCAGAGCAGAGACATTTTGTCTTGTGAAAGGCAAATAAGTGATCCCCACCGCCTTGTGAATAAAGCCCTAATCCTTTAATCCGTCAAGGAAGCCCTCGCTTGTTGTCCGACTCTTTGTGACCCCATGGACTGTAGGCCACTAGGCTCCTTTGTCCATGGGATTCTCCAGGCAAGAACACCGGAATGGGTTGCCATGTCCTCCTTCAGGGGATCTTCCCAACCCACGGATCGAACCCGCATCTCATGTGTCTCCTGAATTGGCAGGTGTGTTCCTTACCGCTAGTACTATCTGGGAAATCCTTAATATCCTTCTGAAAAAGTTGTGTCCCACTCTTTGTGATCCCATGGACTGTAGCCCACCAGGCTCCTCTGTCCTTGGGATTTCCCAGGCAAGAACATTGAGGTGGGTTGCCATTCCCTTCTGCAAGGGATCTTCCTGACCCAGGGATAGAATCTAAGTCTCCTGTATTGCAGGCAAATTCTTTACCATCCTGAGCCACCAGGGAAGCCCTAATATCCTTTTAGTTTCAGTCAAATCTCACTTTGTTGTAACTTGTTATTTTAGATTAAACTGACCCCTCTTGTGATTGAGAAGCAGAAAGCTATTAAAACATTTCTATAGAAAACAATTTAAACTTTTAAACAATCTAAACATTCATTATAACTTAATGCACGCTCACCTGTGTTTTAGGTATGTGCTCATTTATCGCATCCTCCCTGATAGAGTTCTCTCTGATATTGTGACTTATGCTTTTATAATTAGTCAGTGAAAGTCAACAGAATCCTGCACAAGTGAGACATGCCCATAAATGTGGCCAAAAGGTCTTCTTTTGTAAGTTCTGTGATCAATGCTTCCACCTTCTTTCCTGATATTCTTTGCAGGTCTTCTCTGCCTGCCTTTCCTCAGTTTATACGGCTCATCATTGCTAGCTTTTTCTTTAATAATTTTTCAATTTTTAATTAATTTTTATTGGAATTTAGTTGCTCTACAAGGTTGTGCTAGTTTCTTCTACTGTACAGCAAAGTGAATCAGTGATGGCTGTACATACTGCTCATTCAATCTCTCAGTCATGTCTGATTCTTTGCAACCCCACAGACTGCAGCACGCTAGGCTCCTCTGCCTATGGAATTTCCCAGGCAAGAATACTCAAAAGGCTTGCCATTTCCTACTCCAGGGGATCTTCCCAACCTAAGGACAAAACTCACATCTCTTGGGTCTGCTCACATTGGCAGACAGATTCCTTACCACTGCACCACCCGGGGAGCCTCAAAATGTGTGTACTCAGTCATGTCCATATACTATATCCCTTCTTTTTTTTTTATTTCCTTCAAGTCTTAGTATAATCATCCTCTGATTTGTCTTATAACCATTTTCAAGCCAGTTCTGACCATGCATTGAGAAGCTTGTAAGGGGAAATAATGCAAACTGACATAGTCATACGGACAGCAGAGTTTTCCATCTCAGAAGCTTTTTGTCATGAGATCAGTTAAGGCAGCCCACGAGAAAGTGTGATACTACATGACTATGAAAGGCGTTCCTTCTTCATGAGTTCCATGGAATGAGTGATCGTGTCTGTGCTCCGTGGCTCAGTCACATCTGACTCTTTGTGACCCCAAGGACTGCAGCCCACCAGGCTCCACTGTCCCTGGAATTTCCCAGGCAAGGATACTGGAGTGGGTTGCCATTACCTACTCCAGGAGAACTTCTTGGCCCAGGGATCGAACCCAAGTCTCTTGCATCTCCTGCATTGGCAGGCAGATTCTTTATCACTGGTGCTACCTGGGGAGCCCAATGATGTTGGGATGTGGGAGTTTGGCCTTTGGATTGTATTCTGGGAGTTGGTATTGTGGCCAAGTTAATTATGCTCAGTTGCGTACAACTCTTTGCCAACCACTAGGCTGTAGTCCATGGGGCCGCTAAGAGTCAGGTAGCACTGAGCGATTTCACTTTCACTTTTCACTTTCATGCATTGGAGAAGGAAATGGCAACTCACTCCAGTGCTCTTGCCTGGAGAATCCCAGGGACGGGGGAGCCTGGTGGGCTGCCATCTATGGCGTCGCACAGAGTTGGACACGACTGAAGCGACTTAGCAGTAGCTGGGGCAGCAAGCTCCTCTGTCCAGGGGATTTTTCAGGCAAGAATACTGGAGGGGCTTACCATTTCCTTCTCCAGGGGATCTTCCTGACCCAGGGATCACATCCGCATCTCCAGTGTCTCTCAGGGAACCCAAAAGTTATACACTGAAACTATAATCTTGATGTGATAATATTGGAAGGTGAGGTCTTTGGAGGTAATTAGATCATGAGCATGGAGCTCTCTTGATGAAATTAGTGCCCATAAAAGAAGAGGCAGGAGAGAGCTTGCTTTCTCTCTCTTTAGGCCATGTGAGGATCTGATGAAAAGATGGCCATCCAAAAACCAGGAGCAGAGCTCTCAGCAGATATCAGGTCTACCAGCAGCACCTTCAGCATGGGCTTTAGCCTCAAAAACTGTGAGAAACAAATATCTATTGTTCACGCCACCTAGTCTGTGGATTTTTGTTAACCACCAGAGGTGACTAAGATGGTGAACCACTCCACAGCTTAATACCATTTTCGTTGGAAACTGCTGTCTCACATAAAACAACTTAGAATTCTGTGAAAATGAACAAAACACACTCCTAACCTCCACTTGCATCAAATTCTATCAAACTAGTTTAGACAATTGCTACATAGTACCTGAAAGAAGGTGTCCACTATTCAGGCAAAATTTAATGTTGCGAGGAAGACCTTATAGGTCTATAGCAAAAATTGCAATGAGTCAGCTAGTCCCCTTGCTCAGAAAGAGATGAATATTAATGTATTGCAGATAGAACACCTGGAAGGAAGATATGACAGAGGATGGAAAAAGCAAAGAGCTTAGAAGTTTCTAAGACCTAGTTTTAAATCCTACTCCCATCAATAGTCAGCTATTTGACCTTGGGAAAGATCCTTGACGTCTTTGCCCTCATTCTAAAGTGTGAATAATTATTCAAAATTTGCAGTTTGTTAAACAAAATAAGTCATGTAAATGACTGTGTCCCCCCAAAAAATTTATATGCTGAATTCCTGACCCTCATTACCTCTAAGCATATGTATATTTGTAAGGTCTTTAAGGAAACGATTAAATTAAAATGAGGTCATTAGGGTAGGCCCTAATTTGCATGCTTATTAGAAGAGGTTAGGAAATAGACACATTCAAATAGAGATAGCCATGAAGACACAGGCAGAAGATGGCCATCTACCAGCAGTAGAAAGAGACCTCAGAAGAAATCTACTCTGCCAACCTTGATCCAGAGCTTCCAGTCTCCAGAATTGTGGTAAAATACACTTCTGTTGTTTGAGTCACTTTTGTTTGAGTGGCCCTAGGAACCTTACGTGATATTTTAAGCACAGTACCTAGTACACAGTACTTTCCTAATACATGTCAGTTATTTTCATTTATGTATTAATACCTGAAAAAATTAAATATTATTTGTATGATAAATAGGCTTCCCTGGTGGCTCAGACAGTAAAGATCTGCCTGGGTTCGATCCCTGGGTCAGGAAGATCCCCTGAAAAAATTAAATACTATTTATGTGGTAAATAGGCTTCCCTGGTGGCTCAGACAGTAAAGATCTGCTTGCAATGAAGGAGGCCTGGGTTCGATCCCTGGGTCAGGAAGATCCCCTGGAGAAGGGAATGGCACCCCACTCCAGTATTCTTCCCTGAAAAATCTCATCGACAGAGGAGACTGGTGGGCTACAGTCCATGGGGTCACAAAGAGTCAGACACAACTGAGTGACTAACACCCACACACATGTGATAAACAGCTAGATAAGATTTCTTGCTTAAAATATTGTGGATAAAATTCTTCTCAAATTACCAGTTAAAGAAGCAACACATTTACACTGAATATTTGGTTTAAAATATTACCATGGTGATGAAACATACTTTACTGAACCTTTATTTAAAAAAAAAAAAAAAAAGAAAAATTTGAGAAGGTATCCAAAACTAAGAGTCCCAGCCAGGTATGAAGGCAAAAGCAGTGCCAAGCTCTTCTTGTCAGAAGAAGCCAGTGTTGCTCTGCCAACAAAAGTGATGGATAGAGTAGCCAGGTCATGACATGGAATAGAGAAGCTATAATGGATAGGTCCAAAGGCATGTCAAAGAAAAACATTGCCTCAGAAAAAAACAATTCAGAAGAGACCGTCCTTGCTAAGACACAGCTTCAATTACACCCTTGGCTAAACGGTGGTTCTTCCAGCCTAGTTCCCCACCCAGTCTTAGAACCTAGTCGACACGACAGTTCCCGGTACCATCACTGAGACCCACAGCCAGCTTGAGAAATGAAAGAGTACAAAACAAAATAGTAGGAGACAGAACTGAGACTCACATCCAGGTCTTTTTTTGTTTGTTTGTTTGCACTTCTTTATATATTGTGGCTCAGCTGGTAAAGGATCTGCCTGCGGTGCAGGAGACCTGGCTTCGATCCCTGGGTGGGGAAGATCCCGTGGAGAAGGGAATGGCAAACCATTCCAGTATTGCCTGGAGAATCCGATAGACAGAAGAGCCTGCTGGGCTACAGTCCGTGGGGGTCACAAAGAGTTGGACACAACAGAGTGACAAATACTTTCATATACATTATTGAATTACATATGTTGTCTAATTGTAAACATTGTTGCCTTATAGTTGATTGGTTTTGTTGTATTAATTTCAGGTGCACAACCATCCATGTCTTTTCATTCCAAATTCTGCTTCTTTCTGAGGCAGGCTAGTACAATGGTGTGAAGATGATAAGATATATACAACACATATCTCAAATGTGTAAGCTTGAAGGTAATAATAAATTCAGTATAAACAGTTCCTTCCGAGAGAAAGACTTCTATTTGTTCCTTCTTTCAGTTAAGGAAATATAAAAATTATCCTTCCATTCCCACTAGATTGTTAGCTAGTTTAAATGAGAATACAACCCCTTTAAAAGTGAAACACTTAATTTTAGAAAATAATTGAACTGAATGTAATGACTGGACTGTGAAGTCCTCATCAAGACTGGAATCTGAGCCATGATCAGACAACCTAAATCTGAAGTTATAGGCAAGTTACTTATGGTCTCTAAACCTCAGTTTGCTCATCTGCAAAATGAATCATAGCAGCTTTTTTTGCAAAGTTTATGAGGGTTAAATAAAAGAATTGATATAGGTCTTCCTTGGTGGCTAAGTGGTAACGATTCTGCCGGTCAGTGCAGGAGACGCAGGTTCGATCCCTGCTCCGGGAAAGATCTCACATGCTACCCAGCAGCTAAGCCCATGTGACAAGTTACTGAGCCTGCGCTCCAGAGCTTGGGATTCCCAACTGCTGGGCCCGCATGCCTCAATTTCTGAAGCCCGAACTCTCTAGAACACATACTCCACAACAAGAGAAGCCATCACAGTGAGAAGTCCTCACCCTGCAGCTAGAGAAAAACCTGCACAGCAACGAAGACCCAGTGCAGCCAAAAATGGATAAAAATGAAATTACACAAAAGAAGAATTGATGTAAAATGCTGGTATATAGACCAAGTTCCATCATTTTATTGTCCTCTCTCCTCTGTATAATTGTTGGAGATTGCATTTCTGGACTTCAGCCTTTTATGAGAAAATATGTCTCTACAAACATTTTTTTTGTTTGTTTGTTTTTCACTTTTGTCCTTCTCCATCTACTCTCAAAGCAATTTAGAAATACTATAATGATTACTAGCATTCTTTGGAGTGAATATTGGAAAATATTAACAGCCACTTTATGGATTTGAAATTGACCCCGAGTGGTGTTCCAGTATTTTGTTGTGTTATTTGGCCTCATATTTTCCCCATTGCATTTCAATGCCTACCGCGTTGGCAAGTGATATGGAATAAGGAAAAAATATATCCAGGGCCAAAGCATATACTGGAATTCATCACTCATTTTAGGTAGCTTGAGGCTGTGCCTATAATGTGCCAAAAACTACCAATCTATTCAGAAAGAAAACCTTCCAATCTCTTCATTTGCCATCAGATATCTAACAATTAACCTGATTCAATGAAACCATAGCCTTCACTTTCCTAATCAACTTCCTTTTATCTGTGCCTGGATATTTTGTGGAGATGACAAACTCTGTTGAGTCATAATAAGGAGAAACTTGACAGGAAATTTTATTTCCATTATCAATGTTTTTAACTGGTTGGTTGAAGAGGACCTAATAATTTCACTTGCATGTGTTTGTTAAAGATTTAAGATGTAGCCACAGTGTAATCATTTGTGACATGGATTTAGCTATGTTATAGTAAATCAGGAAAATGAAGCGTGCTCCATAAACTTCATTACTATTGAAATAAAGGTCATGTTCAAAGAAGGGGGGGTGTGAGCTGGAAATTAATGCTTGGATTTAAATGTTTAGAGATTAAAATTTTAAATTGCATGGCTCAATTCTGTTAATATTGAAATGCATAATTTGAAACACTGGCAGGTTCAATAAAGAGGATTCAAATGAAGGCATCAAAGTTTTAAAGTTTCCTTCAACTGATTGTGAATATAAATCACTTGGGAAGTTCTTTAACAATGCAGATTCCTGGTTCCCATCCTGAAGACTTGGTCAGTAATCTGGGGAAGGGGTATTGATAAAAGCCCTCAGGGATTTCTGAGGGTCACAAGTAAAATTAAACTGCTGCATACTCACCTGACTCGCTGGGCTCCATTGTTGTTTCCACTAATATCTTGGGATTTGAGACTCTCTCACAATCTTGTAATTGCCCTTCAGTCAGTTCAGTTGTTCGAGTCGTGTCTGACTCTTTGCGACCCCATGGCAGCATGCCAGGCCTCCCTGTCCATCACCATCTCCAGGAGTTCACTCAGACTCAGGTCCATCCAGTCAGTGATGCCATCCAGCCATCTCATCCTCGGTCGTCCCCTTCTCCTCCTGCCCCCAATCCCTCCCAGCATCAGAGTCTTTTCCAATGAGTCCACTCTTTGCATGAGGTGGCCAAAGTACTGGAGTTTCAGCTTTAGCATCATTCCTTCCAAAGAAATCCCAGGGCTGATCTCCTTCAGAATGGACTGGTTGGATTTCCTTGCAGTCCAAGGGACTCTCAAGAATTTTCTCCAACACCACAGTTCAAAAGCATCAATTCTTCGGTGCTCAGGTTTCTTCACAATCCAACTCTCACATCCATACATGACCACAAGAAAAACCATAGCCTTGACTAGATGGACCTTAGTCGGCAAAGTAATGTCTCTGCTTTTGAATATGATATCCAGGTTGGTCATAACTTTTCTTCCAAGGAGTAAGCATCTTTTAATTTCATGGCTACAATCACCATTTGCAGTGATTTTGGAGCCCCCAAAAATAAAGTCTGACACTGTTTCCACTGTTTCCCCATCTATTTCCCGTGAAGTGATGGGACCAGATGCCATGATCTTCTTTTTCTGAATGTTGAGCTTTAAGCCAACTTTTTCACTCTCCTCTTTCACTTTCATCAAGAGGCTTTTAGTTCCTCTTCACTTTCTGCCATAAGGGTGGTGTCATTTGCATATCTGAGGTTATTGATATTTCTCCTGGCAAACTTGATTCCAGCTTGTGCTTCTTCCAGCCCAGCGTTTCTCATGATGTACTCTGCATATAAGCTAAATAAGCAGGGTGAGAATATACAGCCTTGTCATACCCCTTTTCCTATTTGGAACCAGTCTGTTGCCCTTAGTTATGGGGATTAAAAGTCTCATCTTTGTAGCTCCTATTGCTGAACACCAAATAACTCTTGTGCCTGATATCAAATACAAATGAATTCAAGCTTGTATAAAAAAAGACTATTTTTCAAAAGGACTTACAGGAGGGTGGATCTGATTTTCAGAATAGGTACCAAAATGAAATGATTAACCATGGGAGAAGATTGCCTGAATTAAAGCAAAACTGTGAGGGAAGACTCAAGTTAAGAGATTGTATTTTTCAAGGAATCAGGGACAAGATATTTAGAGGAACTAAATATCAAGGCAGTGGCTGCACAAAGGCATGCTGCTCACTTATTCAGTTGCTAAGTCATGTCTGACTCTATGTGACTGCATGAACTGCAACACACCAGGCTTCCCTGTCCTCCACTATCTCCTGGAGTCTGCTCTAACTTATGTCCATTGAGTCCATGATTCTATCTAACCATCCCATCCTCTATCGTCCCCTTCTCCTCCTGCCCTCAATCTTTCCCAACACCAGGGTCTTTTCCAATGAGTCGGCTCTTCACGTCAAGTGGCCAAACTATTGGAGCTTCAACTTCAGCATCAGTCCTTCCAATGAATATTCAGGGTTGATTTCCTTTAGGACTGACTGGTTTGATCTCCTTTCAGTTCAAGGGACTCCCAAGAGTCTTCAGCACCACAGCTTGAAAGCATCAGCTCTTCAGTGCTCAGCCTTCTTTATGGCCCAATTCTCATGTCCATAAATGACTACCAGAAAAATTATAGCTTTGACTGTATCTTTATCAGGAAAAGTGAAGTCTTTGCTCTTTAATACACTTTCTAGGTTTGTCATAGTTTTTCTTCCTAGAAGCAAACACTTTTTGTTTTCTGGATGCAACCACAATCTGCAGTGTTTTGGAGCCTAAGTAAAGAAAATTTGTCACTGTTTCCAAATTTCCTCATCTATTTGCCATGAAGTGATGGGACTGGATGCCATGATCTTAGTTTTTCAAATGCTGAGTTGTAAGCCAGTTTTTTTTCACTCTTCTCTTTCACTCTCATCAGAGGCTTTTTAGTCCATCTTCACTTTTTGCCATTAAAGTGGTGTCCTCTGCCTATCTGAGGTCATTGATATTTCTCCTGGCAATCTTGATTTCAGCTTGTGCTTCATACAGCCTGGCACTTCTTATGATGCACTCTGAATATAACTTAAATAAACAGGGAGACAATATACAGCCTTGACATACTCTTTTTCAAGTTTTGAACCAGTCCATTGTTCCATGTCTGCTTCTAACTGTTGCTTCTTAACGTGCATTCAGGTTTCTCAGGAGACAGGTAAGGTGATCTGGTATTCTCATCTCTTTAAAATTTTCCACAGTTTGTTGCAATCCACCTAGTCAAAGACCTTAATGTAGTCAATGAACCAGAAATAGATGTGGTTTTTTTTCTTGAATTCTCTTGCTTTTTCTATGATCCAACGGATATTGGCAATTTTCCCTCTATCTTTTCTAAATCCAGTTCGTACATCTTGAATTAGTGATGAAATTCAAGAAAAGAATTCGTAGAGAAAATACCTGGGTTTTGATAAATTGCTGATTTTAGGAAATGAAAAGGAGACTCATCTCAGTATAATGCCTGGCCTAAACAACTGACCAGTTAATGGCAACTCTTCCCAAGGCAAGGAAAAGATAAACTTGGAGTAATGAAATGAGTTACATTTTGAAATGTAGGCATGATGGTATTGTGAACTCTAGGAAAAAATGCCTGATAAGAAATTTAATACAAGAGGACTGAAGGAAGATATGGATTGAGAACTCAGAAATGTATGGTTATCAGCACTGGAAGAAGTTGTGAGCACTGAATTCCAGGTCTTCGAATATCGTAGCCACTAATTTCATGTGACTACAAAGCAGCTGAAACATACCTACTAGAGCTGAGAAACAGAATTTTACATTTAAATTCATTAATTAATACTTCATTTGTCACACATGCTCAGTGGCTGCCAACTGAACGAAACAGAACTTTTCCATGATCACAGAATATTTGGCAGGACAGCACTGGATTATATTTCTCGAGGAAAGCAACTAGGGGAAAGGATTAGCAATTTACTTCTTGGGAATCCAACCATTGAAATTGAATCAGGACCTTCATTATTAGCAATAAAACCTTGTCCGTTTGTTATCCCTAATAATTCCATCAGTGCCTTATTTTCCCATATCCTGGTCTGAATCTTCACAATCTAACCAAAATCCTATTTTCTTCAAGCTGGAAACCTTATATTGCTCTGGCCAGTATTCCTTGTGAATAGTGTCCTCTTTTACCCACAGCTCAGCATAGCATCCCAACAACTCCATCCAGTCTCTCTAGCACTGCTCATTGGCCTACCTTGAATTTTGCCAGTTACTTACTCATTGACTATACTTGCCTACCTCGGATCCTTACACCCAACCCAACACTGCTCTTTGCTTCCCATCACATCAGTCTCTGGATCCTGTTTTCTTATTGCCTAACTCACTCGTTCACCTGTTTACTGAGTAAATACCAGTCTTCTGAATTCTCATTGGGCTGAAATGAAACCACCAGAAAACAGCATATTTCAATAGAGAAAGGAAGAGCCTGGAGTCTGGAAACTGGAGCTCCATTGCAACTTTCTTATTTTCTGCATGGTTTTGTGCAGGAATATGAGCATTTAGCATCTTCATTAAGGAGAGAAGAGCACTTGGCATGACTCAGTCATTTGGGGGACTTCACAAATTTCTTCTACAGATAAATTCCTCCACCTCAACTACTGTAGACTTTAGAACCATCATTGGATGGATCACTTCTTAGCCTGTGATCAATTGGTTGCATCATTATAGTGTTGAGAGACTTGTGTTCAGTTGTGTCTGACTCTGCAACTCCATGGACTGCAGCATGCCAGGCCTCCCTGTTCATCACTAACTCCTGGGGTTGATTCAAACTCATGTCCGTCGAGTTGGTGATGCCATACAATCATCTCGTCCTCTGTCATCCTCTTCTCCTCCCGCCTTCAATCTTTCCCAGCATCAGGGTCTTTTCAAATGTGTCAGTTCTTCATAATCAGGTGGCCAAAATATTGGAGTTTCAGCTTCAGCATCAGTACTTCCACTGAATATTCAGGACTGATTTCCTTTAGGATGAACTGGTTGGATCTCCTTGCAGTCCAAGGGACTCTCAAGCGTCTTCTCCAACACCACATTTCAAAAGCCCGAAAATATCTCCAAAAATCGTTGATATGGAGCTAAGGAAAGAATGCAGACTTTGGAATGAGACAATTGATTTATCCTAACTTTTCCCATCTATACATGCAATTCATAACTATTTATAGGGATGCCACAAAAAATTAGTTTAAAATATCAGGTATATTAACCAGGACAGCTGGTCACAGTTGACAGAAGCACAGTTCAGCAAGCTTTACACAAAACAGGATTAGATTATTAGAAGGAAACATGATCTCCAAAATGAGCTGAACAATCAAGCTTCCAAAAATCAGGAGCCAGAGAAATCTGGAGACCACCTAACTAGAATCAGGATTCTCTTTCCCTATTTTCACAATGCTTTGGGGTATGTTGACTTCATATCTCCTACCACAAGCTGGCTTTTCCTTATAGCAAGACATGTATGGTCACAGGCAGTTTCCAGTCTCAAACCAGTGTTATGTCATCATACCAATAGAAATGTCTCCTCTCTTACAGCCCCTATGTGAATAATTCTAGGAAATAGTTTTCATTGTCCAATTTGAATCAGATGCAGTCATGCTGGACAAGGAAGAGAGATAGGACAGATCTTTTTTCTCGAAATATATTTTAAAGAAGCATTCACAGAAGAGGAAGACACCACTCAAGAAGTGGTCACCACATCTAGAACACGCTGGCAGTGCTTAACAATTAGTGCCATAATGTATGCAATATTTTGAGAAATTCATGATCTTATTTAATTATTCAGACCCTGATTAGTGGTCCTTGCTCTTAGTGTCTGTACATTTATCATACCTAATTTGATTAAATATCAACAGATAACGTTATTAGTAAAGGATTATCAGTGCTCTGGGGTTTCCCTAGTGGCTCAGCCATAAAGAATTTCCTGCCAATGCAGGAGATGTGGGTTTGATTCTTGGGTCACGAAGATCCCTTGGAGAAGGAAATGGCAACCTACTGCAGTATTCTTGTCTGGAAAATCCAATGGACAGAGGAGTCTGGCAGGCTACAGTTCATGGGATCTCAAAGAGTCAGACATGACTTAGTGACTGAGGGTGCACATAAAGTGTTAGGAATTTGGTATGGCTATCTTCACAGTGCAGGCTGATGCCAAGTTTTCCTAATGGCATGGTCCAATGTGCCCCAAAATATCATCCAATAAATTGAAAGCACCTTCTGTTCATTTCCACCTATTTTACTGATTACACTGTCAAAGAACCAGTAATTCCTGTTCCTCCTAAAAGCTTATGAAAATTTGTATCCGTCTTCCAACACAGAGTGAAAGGACAGCACTAGGGCTTTTTCCTGTGGAAAAAGTTTTTCACTGCATGTTGAGAACAGCAGTCAGAGTTCCTGTAACTATCACTTCCTTTCAGTTTTTAGGAAGGTAGAATTTGGCTCCCTGGTGACTGCATTGTGCTTTTAAAAACTGCCAATTCAATATAGTCTGAAGTTGAAAGCAGGATTCCAAAGTGATAATTCTAAATGTATGTGTTAGTTCATTCAGACAGTTATGACAAAATACCATAGACTGGGTGGTTTGTATAAAAACATAAACTTAGTTCTGACAGCTCTGGAGGCTGAGAAATCCAAGATGAAGGTGTGGGCGGACTTGGTGATGGCTTAGTAGTAAAGAATCTGTGTGCAATGCAGAAGATTCAGGAGATGCGAATTTGACCCCTGGGTAGGGAAGATCCCCCAGGAGAGGAAATGGAGCCCACTCCAGCATTCTTTTTTTTTTTTAATTTTTTTTTTTTTTTTTTTTTTTTTTTTTTACTTTACAATATTGTATTGGTTCTGCCACACATCAACATGAATCCGCCACGGGCGTACACATATTCACCATCCTGAATCCCCCTCCCACCTTCCTCCCTGTACCATCCCTTTGGGTCATCCCAGTGCACCAGCCCCAAGAATCCTGTATCGAACCTAGACTGGTGATTTGTTTCTTATATGATATTATACATGTTTCAGTGCCATTCCGCCAAATTGTCCCACCCTCTTCCTCTCCCACAGAATCCAAAAGACTGTTCTATACATCTGCGTCTCCCACTCCAGCATTCTTGCCTGAGAAATCCCAAGGACAGGGAACCCTGGTGGGCTACAGTCCAGTGGGTTGCAAAGAGTCAAACACAACTCAGCATGCGAACAATGAAGACTTGGCGTCCAGTGAGAACCTACTTCCTGGTTTATCGTCTCTTCTTGTGTCTTCACATGGTAGGGGGAGGGAGGATTCCTCCAGGGTCTCTTTTACGGTGATGTTAATATTCCATCCATGAGTCCTCTGCCCTCATTAACTAACTACCTCCCAAGATAGGATGCTAATATATGAAATCAGGGAGGGAGGGGTCATTAGAAATGCATTTCTTTGTATTCTGCATATATATATGAGTATTTGTATATTTTCCCCAAGTCGCTGCATTAGTTGTATATATTTGAAGAATTTGATTTTTTAATGCTTAAATTTCCATTTTCAAATGAATTAAGTATGTTATGCTTTTGATATTCATTAGGTATGATGTTTATTTTGTAAAACAGCAACATAAGTAAATATAAGAAATACCAAGAGATTTACAACAAATTCTC
This sequence comes from Ovis aries, assembly GCF_016772045.2. Classification (NCBI taxonomy): domain Eukaryota; kingdom Metazoa; phylum Chordata; class Mammalia; order Artiodactyla; family Bovidae; genus Ovis; species Ovis aries. The sequence continues at coordinate 108,589,560 of NC_056059.1, forward strand.
CGAGGGCAATTGTAAAGTACAGGGAACATTTTCCCACAGTATTAAGTGAAATATTTTCTATTAAAATATTTTTTTCACTTGAAAAGTAAATCAAATTGTGCAGAATTGGTTCAAAACACGAATTACTACATTTTTAAGTGCTTTTTCCAGGTGTTTTTAAATCAAATTTTAATTTTAATCACTAATGCAACACATGCTCAATGGCAAGAATTGGAAAATATAAAAAGATACAAGAAAGATAAGAATCCTACATGATTCTTTTTCTCCCATACCACCAGGAAATGATGACAGTGACATTAAAAATTATGTTTTTCTGGGCTTTATACAATCTGTATTTTCTCCTGCTTTTGTTCATCTATGCTTCTTGCAATGAATTTGAAAGTATACATAATTTCATTAGTTTAATTTTAAATTATGATTTAACAAATTATTTTAGATACTATTTAATAAATTTACATTTTAAGATAGTTATTTTAATGTTATTTTGTTATATTACTATAATTTTCATTTACATTTATGAGCTAACCAATAAATAATATAAACAACTTCAATATACAACATCATTTTCTTTGAAATATTTTTTGATTTTGCAATTTTAACTATTTCATGACTTCCTTCCTGAAATAAATCCACAAATCTATAGTCATTGGGCTTTCCTTGAAGCTCAGAAGGTAAAGAATCAGCCTACAATGCAGGAGACCTGGGTTCAATTCCTGGGTCAGGAAGATCCTGCAGAGAAGGAATGGCAACCTATTCCAGCATTCTTGCCTGGAGAATTCCATGAACACAGGAGCCTTGCAGGTTATAGTCTATGGGGTCTCAAAGGGTCATAACTGAGTGACTAATACACACACATAGTTAGTTGGTCTTTGACAAAAGGGCCAAGGACAAGCAAAGGGAAAGGATGGTAGCTCCAAGGAAGAGTGCTGATAAAACTGGTTTTTCACATATAGAAGAATGAAATTAGAAACTTATCTTATTCCACATACAAAAATCAAATCAAAATGGCATATAGGTTTAAATGTAAGAGACCTAGAACCATAAAACTATTAGAAGAAAACATAGAAAAAAAATTTCTTGATATTTCTCTGTGCAATGATTGTTTATATGACCCCAAAAGCACATGTAAGAAAAACAAAAATAGAAAAATGGAATTTCATCAAAATAAAAAGTTTTTCTTTTCCTTGACAGGAAATATTCAACAGAGTGAATTTTTTAAAAAGCAGTCAATGGAATAAGAGAGAATATTTACAAACCAAACATTTGATAAGGGGCTAATATCAAAAGTACACAAGGAACTCAAACAACTCAATAGCAAGTAAACGAATAACCATATTTAAAATGGGAAAAAGGATGTGAACAGACACTTCTCAAAAGAAGATACACATATAGCCAACAGGTACATGGAAAGATGTTCAAGGAAGTGCAAGTCAAAACCATAATATGCTATCACCTTAATACGGTTCAAACAGTTGTATATTTTAAAAAAGTTCATTGGAGAAAAAGGAACATTGCTGGGAACATAAATTGGCACAGTCATTATGGAAAACAATATGGGAGCTTCTTAAAAAATTAAAACTAGAACTACCATTCAGTTCAACATATCACTTCTGTGTTTGCATTCAAAGGAAATAAAATCATCATCTCTAAGAAATATCCACTACCTGTACTATCACATTCATTACAGTGTTATTTACAATATCCAAGACATGGAAACAGCCAAGTGTTTATTGACAGATGAATGAATAAAGAAGATATGATATTATTCAGACACAAGGAGGAAGGACATCCTTCCACTTGTGACAACATGGCTGAAACCAGAGGGCATTTTGCTAAGCAGAATAAGGTGGACAGAGGAAGACAAATACTGCGTGATTTCACTTATATATGAAATCTATATAAAAATGAAAAGTTGAAATCATAAAAACTGAGAGCAGTGATTACCAGGGGTTAGGGATGAAAGTGAGGGAATCAGGGAGAAGTTGGTCTGGTTAAAGATTACAAAGTTGCATTTACACAGGATGAATAAGCCTACAAATTTAGTGCACAACCATAATGCCATAGTAATAATGTACTATATATTTTAAGTTGCAAACAGACTGCATCTTAAAAGTTCTTATAGCAAGGAAAAAATCATAGCTATGTGCGGCAATGGATGCTAACAAGACTTATGATTATTTTGTAATATATACAAATACTGCATTGTTATGTTGTACACTTGAAGCCAGTATAATGTCATATGTCAAGTCTATATCAGTTAAAAAGTGTGATATGTACGTGTGTGCTCATTTGTGTCCAACTCTTTGCTACCCCATGGAATGTGGCCTTCCAGCCTCCTCTGTCCATGGGACTTTCCATGCAAGAATACTGGAGTGGGTTGCCATTTCCTACTCCAAGAAGTGTGATATTGGTCTATAAAATGACAAATGTATCAATGTTACATTGTCAGTTCAGTCACCCAGTCGTGTCTGACTCGTTGTGACTCCATGGACTGCAGCACACCAGGCTTCCCTGTCCATCACCAACTCCTGAAGTTTACTCCAACTCATGTCCACCTAGTCGATGATGCCATCCAACTATCTCATCCTCTGTTGCCCCCTTCTCCTCCTGCCCTCAATCTTTCCCAGAATCAGGGTCTTTTCCAATGAGTCAACTCTTTGCATGAAGTGGCCCAAGTACTGGAGTTTCAGCTTTAGTATCAATCCTTCCAAAGAAATCCCAGAGTTGATCTCTTTCAGAATGGACTGGTTGGATCTCCTTGCAGTCCAAGAGATTCTCAAGAATCTTCTCCAACACCATAGTTCAAAAGCATCAATTCTTCTGCATTCAGCTTTTTTTATAGTCGAATTAGGAAACCCAGAAATAGATCCACATATATGAATCATTTTGGGGTTTTTAACAATAAAACTATGATTTATCTACTGACTGTAGTCCTGGTCTGCATGTAGAATAAGAAATGTCAAAGAAGATAGTATGAGAGACAAAATAGTGTTAGTTGCCTCAAATAGCACAGCATGAGTACATATGAATATGTAAGTTTGGAAGCTGAAGAGGTTAAGTCAACTATCACTAGCCATCTGCAGTCTCCATATTCTTATATGTTAAAACTATTGTCATGTTTAATACCTGGTTTGTTTTTAGTACATCACTCTGGTAAAGAATCTGCCTGCAATGTAGGAGACCTGGGTTCAATGTCTGGGTTGGGAAGATCTTCTGGAGAAGGGAATGGCTACCCACACCAGTATTCCTGCCTGGGAAATCCCATGGACAGAGGAGACTGGTGGGCTACAGTCCATGGGTTGCAAAAAGTCAGACACGACTGAGTGACTAATACTTCTACTCTCAGCACTAATACCACAGAGATGATAACTCCAAGAAAACAACTGAAACAAATACAATAGAGTCAGTGTGTGTGTTGGGGAAAGAGGTACTCCCCCAAGGGATTGTTAATACTAGTGAGGAAAAAAAAAACACACATTGAGACTAGTTTATATGGAGGAATGAAGAAATATGTTTTAACTAATCTGAGCACTAAGAGCAGCTGAATGGTAATTCATTTATATAGGTAAATGTAAAGGATAAATTAAATAATATTGCAAAATTCCAAATAGAAATGTTACCAAGTAAGGGTTTTGCTGCCATACATGTAGTTCTCAAATAAGTCTTGCTGATCCAGGGTTCAAGTGAAATTTTAGTGGAAGTCATTCCATTGTGTATGACTCTTTGCGATCCCATAGACTGCAGCCTGTCAGGCCCCATGCTCCTCTCTCCGTGGAATTCTCCAAGCAAGAATATTGGAGTGGGCTGCCAGTCCTTTCTCCAGGGGTCTTCCCAACCTAGGGATTGAACCCAGGTCCCCTTCATTGAGAAAGAATTGATACTTTTGAACTGCAGTGTTGGAGAAATCTCTTGAGAATCCCTTGGACTACAAAGAGATCAAACGAGTCAATCCTAAAGGAAATCAACTCTGAATATTCATTGGAAGGACTGATGCTGAAGCTGAAGCTCCAATACTTTGGGCGCATGATGTGAAGAGCCAACTCATTGGAAAAGATTCTGTTTCTGGGAAAGAGAGAAGGCAGGAGGAGAAGGGGACGACAGAGGAGAAGATGGTTGGATGACATCACCGACACAATGGACATTAGTTTGAGCAAACTCTCAACTAATGGTGATGGTGAAGGACAGGGAAGCCTGGTGTGTTGCAACTCACAGGCTTACAAAGAGTCAGACACAACTGAGCAACTGAACACCACCAGGGAAGCCCAAATTTAAGGGGTTGAAGGAATAAGCTGATTGGCTAGTCTCATATCAATTTATATATGGTAGTCAACTTCTGAAAGCTGGATTTTCCTTATTGAAGGACTTCCTCACTTTGTAATGGACTCCCATAGCACCATCTCAATTCTTTGAGTTCTGTGGACTGAAAAATTTTGGTTCTGGCATTATCCTGGAGACATGGGTTCCTGTCTTACATGTGTGCAATGCTGTCTCTGTAAAATAACTCCAGGTTTGATTAATCAACAACGTGTTTTAAGTAAGAAGCAAAACCAATTTAAGCTGGTCAATGTTTTGTACGTTGTTTCAATAATATCCCTGAGAAGCATGTGTGAAAATATTACATTCCACTCTCATGAAACACTAGACTAAAACTGTATCCGTTCAGCCACAAAGTGGAAGATCCCCTGGAGAAGGGAATGGCAACCCACTCCGGTTTGCCTGGAGAATTCCATAGACAGAGGAAACTGGCCGGCTACAGTCCATCTGATCCCACAGAGTCAGACATGACTGAGCGACTAACACAACATGGTCACGCTGGCAGGCCTGATTTCAAAATGCTGGTCTCTGAGTTGATGTAATCTCCCCCTGTGATCTCTGTCCTGAGAGAGCCCTGGACATCATCCTCACACTGGAACCTAGAAAGGATTATGCATCTCAAATGAGTATCAAGATATTCAATGATCCTTGGATTCTGTGCTTTTCTCTAAATAATATTATCACCCTAGATGTTAGGGATCTCCTATTACAAAGAAAATAATGCTATACTCCTGTTATCAGAACCAGTCTTAGACATGGACCAGAGAGGAAGCTGCCTACGGAATTCAGATTTGAGGGTACGATGGCACCCCACTCCAGTACTCTTGCCTGGAAAATCCCATGGACGGAGGAGCCTGGTAGGCGGCAGTCCTTGGGGTTGCTAAGAGTCGGATACCACTGAGTGACTTCACTTTCAATTTTTACTTTCATGCATTGGAGAAGGAAATGGCAAGCCACTCCAGTGTTCTTGCCTGGAGAATCCCAAAGACGGGGGAGCCTGGTGGGCTGTCGTCTCCGGGGTCACACAGAGTCTGACAGGACTGAAGCGACTTAGCAGCAGCAAGAAGAACTTCCTACCTGAATCCCTTCCACCTCTTCAGTGCTATTTGAATTTCCACCATCATGTTACTGGCTGTCATCAGGCACCTTCGGGACATATTGCTCTTTGTCAAAAGCAATCACAACCAAAGGAACCAACTTCTTTTCTCTGTTTGTTTGGCACCATGATTTATTGATCATGTATTAGTTGAAGATATGGAATGTCACTAAAAAAGAGAAAGGATAGTATAGAAAAAGAAGGCAAGGGCAGGAAAAAGGAAGTTTGAGGAAACAGAGTTGATGTTAGCAGTGGCCCTATAATTATAAGCTATGATTTCAGCATTTTCACCAAAAGACTAACCTTGTACAAGGTCACCTTTTCAATTTTTTTTTTTTGTACATGAAATGAGACGAATAGTAACCACTCTGCTCATCTCTGCAGACACTACCTAAACAGCCCCATAGGAATCTTCCAAATGTAACATTTTACGGTGACCAGAATAGCTCTGGTCAAAGCGCAGTTTTCACTCCCCTGAGATTTTTCCCATATGAAAATAGACATGAGAAGGGAAAGCAAACAGAGAATAAAAAGCATAAACTTTTGAAATACTAAAGCAGCTTAGATCAATAAGAACATATTGACCAGCCGCTGTGCCTCTTCCTGTAAGGTGGGTTGTGGAAATCAAGACAAGGGGGTGCAATTCCTACCTGCAAAAATCACTAAACACTTTATTGTGTTTGTAGCTAACATTTATCAAGGACTCAGCCAGACAGAAACTATGCTATATACTTTATCTTCTGATAATGTATACAAACATAACCAACTGTATAAAGAAACTTTATTAGTGGTTCTCAAATTTTAGTGTGGATAAAATCAGTTGGAGAACCTGTCATAAAAGTATGAATCCCAAGGATCCTCATTCCATATATCTTCAATCAGTTCAGTTCAGTTCAGTTGCTCAGTCATGTCCAACTCTTTCGACCCCATGGACTGCAACACACCAGGCCTCCCTGTCCATCACCAACACCCAGAGTTTACTCAAACTCATGCCCACTGAGTCGGTGATGCCATCCAACCATCTCATCCTCTGTTATCCCTGTCTCCTCCTGCCCAGCCGCTGCTGCTGTTGCTGCTAAGTCGCTTCAGTCGTGTCCGACTCTGTGCAACCCCAGAGACGACAGCCCACCAGGCTCCCCCGTCCCTGAGATTCTCCAGGCAAGAGTACTGGAATGGGGTGCCATTGCCTTCTCCCCTGCCTAGCATCAGGGTCTTTTCAAATGAGTCAGCTCTTCACATCTGGTGGCCAAAGTATTGGAGTTTCAGCTTCAACATCATTCCTTCCAATGACTATTCAGGACTGATTTCCTTTAGAATGGACTGGTTGGATCTCCTTGCAGTCTAAGGGACTCTCAAGAGTCTTCTCCAACACCACAGTTCAAAAGCATCAATTTTTCTGCACTAAGCTTTCTTTATAGCCCAGCTCTCACATCCATACGTGACTACTGGAAAAACCATAGCCTTGACTAGACGGACCTTTGTTGGCAAAGTAATATCTCTGCTTTTTATATGCTGTCTAGGTTGGTCATAACTTTTCTTCCAAGCAGTAAGCGTCTTTTAATTTCATGGCTGCAGTCACCATCTGCAGTGATTTTGGAGCCCAAAACATAAAGTCTGCTACTGTTTCCACTGTTTCTCCATCTATTTGCCATGAAGTGATGGGACTAGATGACATGATTTTTGTTTTCTGAATGTTGAGCTTTAAGCCAACTTTTTCACTCTTTTCTTTCACTTTCATCAAGAGGCTCTTTAGTTCTTCTTCACATTGTGCCATAAGGGTGGCATCATCTGCATATCTTCAATAGAGTTTGGAATTTACATTTTTAGCAAAGTCTCCACGTGTTCTGAAGCAGGTGGATTATGGACCACTAATACAAAAGCACTTCCATATGTTAAATATGAGATACCATGGACAGAGGAACCTCGCGGGCTACAGCCCGTGGGATCACAATAATCAGACACAACTGAGCAACTGAGAACACATACACGCACCAGGGGACACAGAGATCTCGAAGGCTAGTATCCCCCACTAAAAAAAGAAAATCCTATTGCAAGCACCACTTGAAACACTTGCGAAAAAGTGTATTAATAGGACCCCGGGCTTATCCCTTAGAGGTTCTGATGCAATAATCTGAGGACAAGTTTAAGAATCTGTGTTCTATTTGTTTGTCTTAGCCAGAAATTTTGGTCCCAAGTGATTCTTTTTTTTTTTTTAATGTTTTATTTTATTTATTTATTTATTTTTTTAATTTTAAAATCTTTAATTCTTACATACGTTCCCAAACATGAACCCCCTCCCACCTCCCTCCCCATAACATCTCTCTGGGTCATCCCCATGCACCAGCCCCAAGCATGCTGTATCCTGCCTCAGACATAGACTGGCGATTCGATTCTTCCAAGTGATTCTTAAGGTTAGGAAAATTTGTAGTAGATTAAATGAATTGTCTGTGGTAAGCTAGTAATATCTTCTCGGAAGGAGAACTGAAACCCAGTTTTCCAGCTCCCAGGCCAGAGTTCTTTCAATGTTATTTTCTCCTTGGAAAAAAGTATCGATGGGATATACCAAGGTTATTATACTGCCCCAATTTTTGGAAAGAAAAAGAACACGTGGAGTTCCTTTCTGCACCTATTTCAGGTGTCCTCGGCTCATTCTCAGGGATTCTCAGGTGGCTCAGTGGTAAAGAATCTCCCTGCCAATGCAGGAGATGCAGGTTCAATCCCTGGGTCGGGAAGATCAGCTGCAGGAGGACGTAACAACCCATTCCAGGATTCTTTCCTGGATAATCCCATGGAGAGAGGAGCCTGGTGGGCTACAGTCCTCGGGATTCCAAAAGAGTTGGACACTACTCAGTGATTGAGCAGGCATGCGCACAGCTCATTCTCGGAGCTGTGATCAGTGCGCACTGTTTAAACCGCATCACAAAGCACTTCCAGCGTGGAAATTATAGAACAGAATGGCTGCGTGTCAGGCCTGATGAGGGGTAAAAACAAATCTGTGGAAACTGTTGTCACAGTCACCAAAACTGCTTAGCCAGCTGTGGGAAGCAAACAAATCCACTGAAACATTAACTCAGGCAGAAGGTTCCAGCTCATTTAAAGCGGGCTCATTTGTTTTCCCATTACGGCTCAGCAGCGTCTACCTGGGCTGTGTTTGCAGGGTTCCGGCAGCGTCATGACAGAGCTGGGGAAGGCTGATGGATTTATGACACACTGCCTTGATGACATATTTACCAAGCCCGGCTTGCAGGATTCTAGGGGCAAGAGGCTGGGAGCTTGAAAAGGAGAGAGCAGCTGGAATTTGAGCTGGCTGGGAAAAATGATCAGTAGAAGGCTACTGATGAGAGAAGTCTCTGCTTCAACGTGTGTTGAAGCAGTATCACCTCTGATACTGAGGGACAGAGGTTTCAGAGATTCTGACCCTGTGGGGTCCTCTGGTGTTTTCTGCCTGTATAGCTATGAGGAAGTCACTTGACTCCTTTGAGCCTCAATTTCCACAATAGAACAAATAGGATTAATTCTCTTCCAACGCACAGGATTGGTGCAATATGTCACATGATAGAAATACAAGGCTGCTTCCCAGGTGGCACTAGTGGTAAAGAGCCTGCCTTCCAATGCAAGAGACACAACAGATGTGGGTTCAATCCCTGGGTTGGGAAGATCCTCTGGAGGAGGGCACAGCAACCCACTCCAGTATTCTTGCCTGGAGAAGCCCATGGACAGAGGAGCCTGGCAGGCTGCAGTCCATGGGTTCACAAAGAGTCTGGCATAACTGAAGTGACTTAGCACATTGTTATTGTTGTTCAGTAACAACAATATTGTTATTGTTGTTCTTGTTCACTCAGTTGTGTCCAACTCTTTGCAACCCCATGGACTGCAGCACACCAGGTTTCGCTGTCCTTCACCATCTTCCAGAACTTGCTCGAACTCATGTCCATTGAGTCAGTGATGCCATCCAATTATCTCATCCTTTGTCATCCCATTCTCTTCCTGCCTTCAGTCTTTCCTAGCATCAGGGTCTTTTCCAATGAGTCGGCTCTTCGAATCAGGTGGCCAAAGTATTGGAGCTTCAGCTTCAGTCCTTCCAATGAATATTCAAGGTTGATTTCCTTTAGGATTGACTGGTTTGACCTCCTCGCAGTCCAAGGGACTCTCAAGAGTCTTCTCCAACACCACAGTTCAAAAGCATCAATTCTTCGGTACTCAGCTTTCTTTATGGTCCAACTCTTACTTCCATACCTGACTACTGGAAAAACCATAGCTTTGACTATATGGATCTTTGTTGGCAAAGTATTTTTTCTGCTTTTTAATATGCTGTCTAGGTTTATATAGCAAATAGTTCATATATATAGTTATAAAGCACATTGTTCATATAACATATTGTTATATGATCTGGTATTAGAAATATTCATACATTCCAGAAGTTAAGACCTAACTATTGCTAAGAAATAATTTCCTTACTTCTGACTTGTTTTGTTGTTGCTTCATCTGAAGGATAGGAAATCACATAGTGCTAACAAGGACAGAGATTTTGTTTCTTGACTAATTTATATTTCTTGTCATAGAGATGGGAAAATATAAATTATTAAGTAAATACTATGCTGGAAGCTTTATATAATGCTTTGCATTCAATGTTCACAAAATTCTTGCAAGTTAATGACTATTATTTCTACTTTATGGGTGAAGAAACTGAGACTCAGAGAGCTTAAGAGCTTTGTCTGTAAATTACACAGAGCCAGAACTTGAGCAGTACCTGGGATATAGCAAGTGTTCAACAAACATACATACATATATGGAACGAATATGCCTAAAGCTAGAATCCTATTTCTTACTCTGGTGCACATTTATACAATAGCCCTTAATTGTATCTACTGTGCTGTGCTTAGCGGATCAGTCATGTTCAACTCTCTGTGACCCCATGAATGTAGCCCACCAGTCCCCTCTGTCCATGGGGATTCTCCAGGCAAGAATACTGGAGTGGGTTGCCATGCCCTCCTCCAGGGGATAATTATATCTATTAGTGCTCATTTATTCATTCAGAAGACTCCCCTTTAATAAATTCTTTATTAGAAATATAAAGGTTTTGTTGATTCTTAGTTTCTAAGTCATGTCTGACTCTTCGTGACCCCATGGACTGTAATCCACCCAGCTCCCCTGTCCATGGGATCTCCCAGGCAAAAATACTGGACTGGGTTGCCATTTCCTTCTCCAGGTGAATCTTCCCGACCCAGAGACTGAATCTATGTCTCCTGCATTGGCAGGTGGATTCTTTACCACTGAGCCATCAGGGAAGTACAAATATAAAGGTAAGTGAGATATATCTCCTTTTCCTAAGGGTATGATAGTTAATAGAAGAGAGTGGATAATTACAGAAGTTACTATGACACAAGCCTGAATGTGCTGAGCAAATGGAACATTCCAGAAGGGAGAGAGGAAAATAATCTTGGGCAGACACATTTCATCTGGGTCTACAAGGATATTTAGAACTTGGTGATATAGGGATGGGATTAGGATCCCATGGAGAGCCAGAACAATCTGAACATGGGTAGTATTTAATGGAAGTTTGGGAGATGGGGTGGTTTAAAGAATCAGTGGGTCTTTAAACTTTGGTGAGGTGGACAGGATAAATTCAAAGGTTTCTGCATCCATTTGGTGGCCACAGCCTCTGTACAACACCCCTAAAAGCCCTCACCACAATATGCTTATTGCAGGTATCCCCTCTTGTTAAGTGTTAAGGGGGAGGGTAAAATGAACTTTCAAAGTCTTCACTCTGTAAGTATACATTAGGTGGGCAGGGTACCGTTTTATGATCTCAAGACATTCAGCAAGACGTTTGGTTTCCCCTTCCAATTGGAGTTCTCAAGATATCTGTGCCGTATTCCTACATGCCAGTAACCAGTGAGAGCTGAATCATTAAGAAAGCTGCACTGCAAAGACACAAGGATAAAGGCTTAGCAGGGTGCTATAAGGGCTTCCCTGGTGACTCAAGTGGTAAAGAATTTGCCTGCAATGCAGGAGACCTGGCTTTGATGCCCTGGTTGGGAAGATCCCCTGGAGAAGGGCATGGCAACCCACCCCAGTATTCTTGCCTGGAGAATCCCATGGACAGAGGAGCCAGTGGGCTACATCAATGGGGTCCCCAAAAGTTGTACACAGCTGAACAACTAACACACACACACTGATGGTGCTGCAAATATTTGTCCCGTCACCCTCATTTTATTATAACAGGGCTGTAGGAAAGGTGAAAACACAATGAAGGCAGTGATACACTTGCAGAAGCCAAAATTTAAATCATGTCTGAAAAAACATTCATTTCCTGTCTTAGATTTTTGCAAACATTAATGACAAGACTATCACATTATGCATGAATATGATTAGCATAATTCTACCTAATGAATTAATTCCTTCTGTGAAACTGAAGGTAAAAAAGTTTCTCTTTCCCCTAAGCTTCTCTAATACATGCAGGTTTGCTAACAGAAATTGTTATTTTTTACATTATGATACATTTATTAGGTGGATTCTCACCTTAGGCATAGATGAGTGAATAGTGAATATACTTAATTGCAGTCTGTGCAACTTCCATTTTAAGAACCAGAAAGACAAAAAAAATTTTTTTTCAGTTTATTCTCAGGAAATTTACGGTCATATTAGGATGATTGGTTTCACTCAGATGCTTGATCCAAAGAAATTATTTTTTTCCTATGCCTTCCTGGATCTAAGAAAATGGACAACCTTACTTTGCTTTTAAAAGTGCAAGACAGTACAAATATTTTGGAAAGCTGTCTGTCAGCAGGCATCAAGAAATGTTAATGTGTTTAATCTTTTGACCCAGGAATTTCATCTCTGAAATATGTCTTATGAAAATAATCCTAAATATGGAAATCATATTGTGTATACTCAGTAGCATGTTATTTATAATAATAATTTTAAAAAACCTAGAAAACCTTAAATGTTCTATAATAAAGGAGAAGCTAAATAAACCATGGTGTTACTTGGAATGGAGGAGTATGCAGATATTTTAAGATGATATATATATATATATATATATATATATGTATATATAACTATAAAATTTGTAATAACATGGAAAATTATAAAATTAAACCTTATAGAGTTTCAGTTAACTTACCATAGTTACACAGCTAATTAGTTTTGAAATCAGATTCTGTGTCATTCCAAGTACCCAAGACCACTCTTAAGTCACCAGTTTGCTAGAAGGACTCACAGATATCCAATAAGCTTTCGTGATAACAATTGTAGTTTACTACAACAAAAAGAAAGTGAAAGTGAAAGTCTCTCAGTTGTGTCAGACTCTTTGGAATAAACAGTCCAAAGAATTCTTTAGGCCATAATACTAGAGTGGGTAACCTTTCCCTTCTCCAGGGGATCTTCCTAACCCAGGGATCGAACCCAGGTCTCCCACATTGCAGGTGGATTCTTTACTGGCTGAGTCACAAGGAAAGCCCATTACAGCAAAGTGGTAGAGGTTAAAGTCAGTAAAGGCAAACAGAGCAGAGTTCAGGAGAGTTCAGGCATAGTCAAACTTTCATTTGTCCTCTCCCCATGCAGCAGAACAGACGACATTTAATTCTCCCTGCAGCCATGTGTGCCAGTGTGTATATGTGAGCCCTCGTGTCCAGTATTTCTGTTGTGGCCAATCATGTAGGTATGGACTGACAAAAGTTTCTCAGTCTCTAATTCCTCCAGATATGAAACTGACACAGCTTGGCCCAAGGCCTTCATCATAAATAACCTGTTAGCATAAACTATCTGGAGTAGCTCAAACCTCAAGGAGTAAGAAGACACTCTTATCAGGCAGGGATTTCCAAGGGATAAGCCTGTGAAGGGATAGTCTTTGCTTTGGAATGTGCAGAGTTTGAATATCCCAGATGTGGAGTTAACCCTTCACTGTGTAAATGCCAATTAGAATTCAGAGCCTGAATGCTTAGCCATTATACATTTTGCCAAGAAATAAACTGCAGTCAGTTGCCCAGTTCAGTGGGCCACCTGAACCATAGCTAAGTGATATGAAGTTGAAAAATAATGATCCCTGCCTATGGTAAGTGGACTAGCCAGCAAGCAGACTTTGCAAGTCATATGCGAAGGTGAAAATATGCCCAATACTGAGGGGGAAAGAATAAGAATTCCCTTTGAAGTGGAGAGTTGGAGCAAGAGGTAAATTGTCACCAAGCCAGAAAAGTTCATTTGGAGGCTTGTGGGAGAAGTAGAGGCATCATAGATTTCAGGAGTGAAAAGTGATTTAGGCATTTATTTTGGCCAACTGTGGTTGAATATACAACTATCTGAAAAACATTAATTTAACAAAGTGGTTGGGGTTTGGCTGGAAAAAAGAGTGAAAAAAGAAGAAAGGCTAAAGGTAAAGCTAGATGCACAGAGGAGGGTCATTAAGGAGGCTTTGTGTTTTTAAGAAAGCTAATACTGATCCAAAAAGACACTGGGAGTGACTGAACAATTTAGAGCCCTGGAGAAAGATGGTCAGATTTTTTCTTCTTTAAAACAAGTCTCACGGTAGAGTGGAACTCAGGCTGGCTAAACCTGATGGAGGTAGGCAGACGAGGTAGGTGGTAACTAAAAAAATTCCCATGGGGAGAAAAATGAATGTCTACACTAAGAGAGTGGTTGTCACAGTAGAAAAAAAGGACAAGATGGAGAGAGAGAGCAATGGAGAGATAACAAAGGGATAGAAGATTGTGTATGAAGGATTGTGTATGAAGGAGTGAAGGAAGCCTTTTACTTCTTGACTTGGGGACTACTTGTCTTGGGGACTACTATGTTGATGTTATTATCCAACTAGAATATTGCATTAGTCAACTAGAAAGGGAGCCATCAGTTCAGATCAATTCAGTCAATCAGTTGTGTCTGACTCTTTGCAACCCCATGAGCTGCAGCACGCCAGGCCTCCCTATCCATCACCAACTCCTGGAGCCTACCCACACTCATGTCCATTGAGTCGGTGATGCCATCCAACCATCTCATCCTCTGTCGTCTCCTTTTCCTCCTGCCCTCAATCTTTCCCAGCATCAGAGTCTTTTCAAATGAGTCAGCTCTTCCCATCAGGTGGCCAAAGTATTTGAGTTTCAGCTTGAACATCAGTCCTTCTAATGAACACCCAGGACAGATCTCCTTTAGGATGGACTGATTGGATCTCCTTGCAGTCCAAGTAACTCTCAAGAGTCTTCTCCAACACCACAGTTCAAAAGCATCAATTCTTCAGCACTCACCTTCCTTCACAGTCCAACTCTCACATCCATACTTGACTACTGGAAAAACCATAGCCTTGACTAGACAGACCTTTGTTGACAAAGTAATGCCTCTGCTTTTTAATGTGCTGTCTAGGTTGGTCATAACTTTCCTACCCATTTGGGGCTTGCAATTGAGATGATGCTGTACATTCAGCAAATCTGTTTATTTTCCTCCTAGGCCCATAGGAAGATTGTACAGAAGACCTACATGATTGACTTCCAGCTGATGAAACATGGGCAGAAATGAGGTCTGTCACTCCCAGTCCCTGCTCTTAAAGTTCTCCCACAGGAACTTTTGTGTTCCTTCCCCTGTCAAGTGTAGACTTCAGGGCAATCGTGAGCTACAGAACAGAAGTGTCCTGGGACTGAGAGATGCTGCTGAAGGAAAAAGCACCATGTACACATTAGACTATTGTGGGGGTGAAGAATGGTCCTCCACAATGTCATCCCAATGAGATCTGCTGTTGTTTCCAATAGAAGTTAGCCTGCCCTCACTAAATCAGAAATTGGTACCTTGAAATAGGGAGTTGTAAAAACAAAACCAATCAAACAGCAGAAACTAAACAAAACAAAGTAAACTTGATCTGAGTGTCACTTCCTTAGTGGACTGACAGGTGATAAGGAAGCAGTTGCCTGGCAGATGAGCAGGTTGGTCACCAGACGGCTAGAGATCCAGGCTACACAGTAACAAATCACTCGATCAAATTGTGATAACTGGGGCAGCAGCTCGTGTTCCTCATGAGCTGAAAAATGTCTGTGAATGGTGTGTATTCATTGTTATTGGGTGCCTTTGGCAAGAATTAAATTAAAGGGGAAAATAGCTCAGGAAAGAATTGGCTGGTTGGCAAGCAGAAAATAAACAGAATGCCAAAGTCCAGAAATTTAGAGCTGTTCAGTATTGGAAAAGCTAACTATTCCAAGGTCCCAAGTGTAAAAGATAGAAGTTTAAGAAGCTTTGTGTGAAAAACCAGTACAGAGTCTCATCTGAATAAAAGGACTCAGCTCTATGGCAAACACCAGAATAAGGATGTAGCTTTCCCAGATATTGTTTCAGAATACCTCAAGATAGGAGTTACCCTTAAATAGAGAAAGGAGACCTCACAAGGAAGAAGCAAAGATATAAATCAGAATCATGGCTCAGGAAAGAACTTTGGGTATGGTAACGGACACATGCGGCTGACTAACAAGAAATAAATCAGAAGCTTGTGGAATTTGTAAGCTTTTAAGGAAAGTGTTTTTCCAAAGAAAATATGAAACTGGAATAAAAATAATTGAAGAGAAAAAAAGACTTTGTTCAAGACTTGCAATTACCATACAATCACCAAACTTTCACGAGCAGGAATGAAGCTGAAGATGCAGTATAGGAAGGAAATACCCTCCTTACCCTTTCAGATGTGGCCAACAGAGATTACATATGTGAGGAACCCCCTAAAAGGTGGGACCAGTCATCTCAGAGCATAATGGGCAGGAACGCTCCTACTTGAGGGCAAAATGGAAACCCAAGTCAGAACTTCTCCTTTTCCTTAAGGTAGAGAACTTCCAAAGCATCTATTCAGCAAGACTTCGACATGAGTTACTATGATCCAGGAGTTCCTTTTTTCTGTACAAATGGAAATTTTTTTTCCAGCTTTATTTCATTAGCAGTATCTAGTCTGATGAAGAGGACTCTGTGTTACCCATAGACTTGGGCTTTGAAATTGATGTAATTTCTAAATGGGGCTTTGAGTTGTCTTTCTCAGGAAGAAGGTAAAGTGGATCCTAAGTATGGGGAGAAAGAGTCAAGACCCTGAAAACTCCAAAATGATCTTCATGCTCCTTTCCTTTCTGTAACCAACATGAATTTAGAGGCCCCTGGAAGCCTCGAAGCCTAACTGTGAAAGATAGCAGAGTCACAGCAAAGAGCCTGGATCCCTGACCACCCGTGTGGAGACCTGGCCCAGCCAGGACTACACTGCACAGGGTGAGCAACTAACTTTCCAGGGCATGTATGTTGTAGCAGCTAGCAAGATGTATTCTGACCAATATAAGACAAAGGTTATGAACTAAATTTTGTACATGGTGAGTTAGAGATGCCTATAAAACATTGAGACTGAAATATTCATAAAACAATTGTATTTATTTGTGTGTGTGTGTGCCTACCATCTAGGAAGAATGTCTAAGGTGACTACTAACTCATTTCGACTTCCTCCATTGAGACATGAAGTCTAATCCTTTTGTATTTGGATGGGACGTAGTAACTTGATTGACTGATTAATGCGGCATGTGAAGCTAAGTCATAAAAAATATGCAGCTTTGTCTGGATGCTTGCAACACTAACTCCAGGAGCTCTGAGTGGTCCTATAAAATGTCTAAATACTCTGCAACTGTCATGCTGAAATAGCCATAGGTAGGGGCTATGACTGACAACCTCAGCTAAACTTTCTACCTCTCTATCAGGATGCCAGACATGCCAGCCTTCTTATATCCTCCAGACCAGCTCATCACCAGCTGAATACTGACTGACCACTGTCTATGAAAGTCTAACAGAAGCAGTGGGATGTGGGTTAGCTGGCCCTCTGGGAAAAAAAATAAGAAAGATTCTAGTGTTTCCTGGTTCTGTAATTTAAATATCTCCACTGTGGCTGGTTCCAAGATACTAAAGAGTTAGCCACAGAGTTTACAAAATTCCTGAATATTTAGCAAATGGCTCTAGTGAACCAATGCAAGCCATTCATGGCACATTATAGAAGAATCCCTAGCTGAACCTTGTTTGAATTCTTGAGCCATAATATCATAAGATATACTACAATGTTTATTGCTTTAAGGCACTAAGTTTTGAGTCATCTTTGTATAGTGATTGTTGCTGTTGTTGTTGAGCAGCTAAGTTGTGTCAAACTCTTTGCAGCCCTATGGACTGCAGCCCATTGGTAGCTAGTCGTTGTCATTCAGTTGCTCAGTCATATCCAACTCTTTGTGGCCCCACGGACTGCAGTACACCAAGCTTCCCTATCCTTCACCATTTCCTGGAGCTTGCTCAAACCCATGTCCATTGAGTCAGTGATGCCATCCAACCATCTTGTCCTCTGTCATCCCTTTATCCTCCTGCCTTCGATCTTTCCCAGCATTAGGGTCTTTTCCAAGGAGTCAGCTCTTCACATCAGGTGGCCAAAGTATTGGAGCTTCAGCCACAGCATAAATACCTCCAGTGAAAATTCAGGACTGATTTTCTTTAGGATTGACTGGTTTGATCTCCTTGCAGTCCAAGGGACTCTCAAGCATCTTCTCCAACACCACAGTTCAAAAGCACCAATAGGGAGGTAGTAAGTAACCTAACGGAGAAGGCGCTGGCACCCCACTCCAGTACTCTTGCCTGGAAAATCCCACGGATGGAGGAGCCTGGTAGGCTGCAATCCATGCGGTAGCGGAGAGTCGGACACGACTGAGCGACTTCACTTTCACTTTTCACTTTTATGCATTGGAGAAGGAAATGGCAACCCACTCCAGTGTTCTTGCCTGGAGAATCCCAGAGATGGGGGAGCCTGCTGGGCTGCCGTCTATGGGGTCGCACAGAGTCGGACATGACTGAAGCGACTTAGCAGCAGCAAGTAACCTTAAATCATGTGATTTGGATTCAAGTGGTTCAGCTGGCAAAGAATCTACCTGCGAAAGCAGAAGACACAAGAAGCAGGTTCAATCCCTATGTCAGGAAGATAGTCTCATTCAATGTACCATCATACCTTTTATTTCAACACAAAGTTAAGCAACTTCAAGAGATGATAGAGAACAGAAGAACATGGTGAGGGGCAGTCAGTGGGAATGCAAAGGGTCAGACACAAGTAAGTGACTCAACAAGAGGCATGCACACTCTTGCGTAGGTCAACAGTTTGAACAACTATCCCAAAAAGGTTTTGAAAATTTCCCACTAGCTCTTTCAACACAAGTGTGAAGAATTCTTATCTATCATTTTCCCATCAAAATAATAACTAACTGTATTTTGGTTCACTTGCATTGGTTCATTTCATTCTTCCAACTCCATGAGGAAGATACCATATTTCTCCTGTTTTGCAGGGGAAAAAAAAATGAGAATTAAAGACTTGAATATCTTGAGTAAAGTGACACAGTCAGTTGTGGACAGAAAATCAGCTGAAATTGAGGTGAACCTGATTCCAATTGTATACACTTTATTGTTGTTTAGTCACTAAGTCATGTCCAATTCTGTTGCAGCTCCTCTGTCCATGGGATTTTCCAGGCAAGAATACTGGAGTGGGTTGTCATTTCCTCCTCCAGGGGATCTTCCAGGGCCAGGGGTTGAACCTACAGCTCCTGCCACATCTCCTGCATTATGGGCAGATTCTTTATGGCTGAGCCACTGAGGGAGACTATACCCTTAACTACTATCTTCGATTGCAATGAATTCCATGTTTCTAAAGCAAAATAGGAAAAGTTAACAGTTTCAACAACTGAACCTCATTTTCCTCATCTATAAAATGAGGGAAATCTGTAAAATATTATAAATATCCACAAATATTGTGATTTATAATAAGCAAAAAAATTGATCTTTGATCCTGTTCCTCACACAGAGATCCTAAAATAGTCAGGGTTTCTTATAAGAGAGATAACAATACCTTTTATCAAAGAGGTGATTTTTGGAAAGCCTTTAGGTCACCTTAGAATGGGGATTGGTTGCCATGGAAACCAATCCTGTGATTAAAGGATTGGTGTTTTCAGTAGCTTCTTCCCCCAGCCTCCAGGGGAAGCAGAGAAGCTGCAGGCTGAATCAGTTGCTAATGGCCAATGACTTAATCAATCAGGATTGCATAATTAAAGCTTGATTAAAATTCAAAAGGATGAGGTTTAGAGAGCTTCTGGGTTGGTAACATGTGGTGGTGCTGGGGGCTGCCCCTGGAGAGGACAGGGCAGCTTCTAGCTCTGTCCCCATACTTTGCCCTATATATCTCCTCCCCCTGACAGTTCCTGAGTTGTATCCTTTTAATATAAATTGGTGATCTAGTAAGTAAAATATTTCTTTGAGTCCTGTGAGTCTTTCTAGCAAACTAATCATACCTGAGAGGGAAGTTTGGGGAACATCCAGTTTATACCCAGTGGGTCAGAAGCACAGATAGAAACCTGGGCTAGAAACTAGCATGTGAAGTGGGGGTGGGGGCTGTCTTGTAAGACTGTGTTCTTAACCTGTGTCATCTGATGCTATTTCCAGGTAGATAGTCTCAGAATTCTGTTGTATGGCAGAAAATGAAGAGGAACTCAAAAGCCTCTTGATGAAAGTGAAAGTGGAGAGTGAAAAAGTTGGCTTAAAGCTCAACGTTCAGAAAACGAAGATCATGGCAACTGGTCCCATCACCTCATTGGAAATAGATGGGGAAACAGTGGAAACAGTGTCAGAGTTTATTTTGGGGGGCTCCAAAATCACTGCAGATGGTGACTGCAGCCATGAAATTAAAAAATGCTTACTCCTTGGAAGAAAAGTTATGACCAACCTAGATAGCATATTTAAAAGCAGATACATTACTTTGCCAACAAAGGTCCATCTAGTCAAGGCTATGGTTTTTCCAGTGGTCATATATGGATGTGAGAGTTGGACTGTGAAGAAAGCTGAGCACCGAAGAATTGATGCTTTTGAACTGTAGTGTTGGAGAAGACTCTTGAGGGTCCCTTAGATTGCAAGGAGATCCAACCAGTCCATTCTGAAGGAGATCAGCCCTGGGATTTCTTTGGAAGGAATGATGCTAAAGCTGAAACTCCAGTACTTTGGCCACCTCATGCGAAGAGTTGACTCATTGGAAAAGACTTTGATGCTGGGAGGGATTGGGGGCAGGAGGAGAAGGGGACGACAGAGGATGAGATAGCTGGATGGCATCACTGACTCGATGGACGTGAGTCTGAGTGAACTCCGGCAGTCAGTGATGGACAGGGAGGCCTGGTGTGCTGAGATTCATGGGGTCACAAAAATCAGATACGACTGAGCGACTGAACTGAACTGCACTGATAAGCCACAAGCTGGTATCCGGAGCTTTGATTGTTGGTGTGGGAACCACCCCACACACACTTTGAAATTGGTCTCAGAACAACAAAATAATCAACTACTGTAAATGTCCACTTTTTGCAAGAACAATAGCTTGCAGTCAGATACTGTGAAGTCTTCTTTAACTAAAATATCACCTTTTGCTAACTCCCTCACCCCAGCTCCCTTTGACAGTAGCTGTCATCCCTTCTGGGAGTGACTTGCTGATATCTCTACTGGCGACATTTGGCTTTTGAATATACTTAAAGATGCTTCATTTCCCTTGTTGTCTTTGTCTGCACATTGTTAATGATCACCTGAGTCCCAGCTGGTCTCTGTGAATCAATGGAGGGCTTGCAAAAGCATTTTCTAGACCCAAAGGACCAATAGATCTATGATCTGTTTAGCAGTGTTGTTTCTTTTCTTCCAATTTTCATCTCACCAGACAGATAGTGGTATTTCAATTGATCTTGGTCATTTAGACTGGTTTACCACTTCCATAGGATATAGTATTGCTGCAAAACATTTGTATTTTCTTGGTCATTCATTTAATCAATATATCTTCAGTGCATCCTATTGTAGGGCCCCAAAAGTCAGGAAAACTAGGATGATTCAGTCAAAATCTCTACCTTTAGATCCCTACAACCCTGTTGGAGAGGGAGAGAGACCAGGAAAGAGAGAATTACAATGTGGTGTGATGAAGGCAATGAGAAATCTCTGGAAGGGCATTGTGGGCTCACAGAGAAGGAGGATCTCATCAGAAGATGGGGCGTTGATCTGAGAAGGCTGCTGTAACAATGTGTCTGAATCAAATAGCAGAGCATGAGTTTAAGCTGGCAGATGAAGGAGGAGGGCAGTCAGATACTGTGGAGGGCACTGTAAAAAGCGTATGGGCACCTTCAGTCACCCCTCATGCATTTAACAGATATTGACTGTACCAATACATATGATAGATACTGTGCCATTGAGTATACCAGGTACCCAGAATATGGCTTTGAATAAGAGAAGCCAGATCCTTCCACCCTGCAAAGATCTTATTGTCAGGTGGTCCCAACACTCGACCACTTGTCAGTAAGAGCTTGGAGGGGTAGGATATGACATATACCAGTCATGGTCAGAAAAAAAGAGCAGAGTGGGAATGTGGTCATGAGCTGAGGTGGGGCTCAAGGTGCTGCCCAGTAAGGAGCAAGAAGAGATGAAAATGAAGCCTCACACGAGGCCAGAGCCCAGTCAGGTCATGCAGACAGCTCAGGTATTTGTTTTAGAAAGATCTCCCTGCCAAAGCTGGGAAAATCTGGAGGCAAAAAAGAAGACCCATCACTTTGCTTTCATTTATCTCAACAAATACTTAAACAAAAACAAGATGCAAAGGTAAGAGGGATGCATGTCCTGTGTCCTCCTGAGCAAGCGTCTCAGCAGGAGAGAAATTTACACCGCAAGCTCAATTCTGGCTCAATTTCAATTTCTTCTCATAGAAACAGACGTGAAATGGTACCCTTCCCCCACCCCCACCCCACCTCCATTCAGAAGACACCAGCCCTGACTGAGGAAGTGAAGCTAAAGTGAAACTGACATTAGCTAAATTCCCAGTTCTGGGTAACATTTCCTCCAGCAGAGGAAACACTCACCTACTTGGGGGGGAGGGGGGCAGAAAAAGGAACAGGGGATGACCTCATGGTTGAAATGATTGCAAAAATTGCCTGATTCAAAATAAAGAACTCGTGACCCACACATGTCATCAGACAATGAATGACAGTCACCGTGCAGAAATGGACAACGACGGTTTAAAACACACGTTTCCATCACAGGGACCTCTGAAATCCATTACAGCAGTCATCTGATTCTGCAGTGGTGATTCAGGATTGTCTCTTGAGGCGAAGAGATTGTCCTTGTCTCTCTACAACAAAATGGTATTTTTGGAGAGAGGGAAGATCACCAGGGGGCTAATTAAAAAGAGTTATCAAGCACCGGGCGAGAGTCCAAAAGCTGAGCAGTCAGAATTTGGGAAGAGACTTTCAGGCAATCTCTTCATCAACAGAAATAGAGTGGCCGGATGACCCAAGGCTGGAGAGTCAGGTTCTTAAAGGAACAAACCGCTGAGGACTATAGAGTGCCCCCTGTCTACAGAAAAGGGCACATCACTACATAAAACCAGATGACCACGCAGCTTAGTAATGTCTCCGAGAGCCAAGTAAGGTGCTTCAAAAAAGAATCTTAGTTTTAAACTAGATCAGAACAGCAGGAGACTGTCCTAAGTGCAATAGATATTCCTACGCTTTATTTCAACAAATACTTATGTCTTACATGGGCAACTGATACAAATATGGAGCCGAGTATTTAGTCTCATGAAAATGTTCATTAAATGGAGAGAATTGGTTCTTGTATTTAATTCTTTGAGCCTAGATAATATAGGTTGTCTGGACACGGAGGTAAGAAAACAAACAGACAGACAGACATAGGTCTTCTCTGAAGGACACTTTGCCTTTAGGGTGGGAATTGCAAGCACCGAAGGTATTGTATTGTGACAGGGTGGGGTGAGATACAGAGGCAGGCTGGGTTAGGAGAGCTGAGGAAGGAGCTCTCAGGAAGGCCCCTGAAAGGGGGTGAGACTACATATAAATGTTAACAGAAGAGATAAGAAAAAAGAGATAAGAAAGGGTAGATAGGGATGGACACACATACACTAATGATGACAAAGCTCCATCTAGTGAAAACCATGTTTTTTCCAGTAGTCGTGTATGGATGTGAGAATTGGACCATAAAGAAGGCTGAGCACCAAAAAATTGATGCTTTTGAACTGTGATATTGGAGAAGACTCCTAAGAGTCCCTTAGACAGCAAGGAGATCAAACCTAGTCCATCTTAAAGGAAATCAATCCTGAATATTCACTGGAAGGACCAGTGTTGAAGCTGAAACTCCAATACTTTGGCCACCTGATGCAAAAAGCCGACTCATTGGACGGCAGTGCTAGGAAAGATGGCAGGCAAAAGGAGAAGAATGTGGCAGAGGATGAGATGGTTGGATGGCATCACCAACTCAACAAACATGAGTTTGAGCAAACTCCAGGAGATAGTGAAGGACAGGGAAGCCTGGCGTGCTGCAGTCCATGAGGTCACAAAGAATCAGACACAGCTTAGCAACTGAACAACAATTTTTGACTTGGAAGAGTTATTCCCAAATAACCTTTATGAAAAGGGGAATGAGGGGAGTTTGGCCCCACACCTCCAAACCTCCATCCCCACTCACCTGTCCTGACCCAGCAGTGCCATGAGAGGGTGTGGCAACTTGCTTGCAGTTCTTCCAGGCCTTATGAGCTTGGATGCCTTGTTTTTCCTTTGAGTCTCAGCTTCCTCATCTGGAAAACGGACAAAATGGCATTTTCCTAATACCAGCCACAGCATAAGCACTGGATAAAGAAAGGAAAAAAAACATATATGAATGGATAGATGAGAAAGGAAGGGAGATTAGATATGTTTGGTGCCTGATATTAGTAAGTGTCAAATATTAATATATGCTAACTTCACTCTTATCTTTCCCCCATATATTTCTGTAACACCACTCAGATCGTTACCTTAAAAATTTTTAAAAAGCAAAACAAACAACAGCAAAGCTCCTTCTGATACCTACAGGCACAACTAACATTTTCCTCTCCTGGGCTCCCACAGCAATTAATATACACCTCAATTATAATACTGATCACATTGGATAATAATCATTTTTAATACTCCTGTTTTCCACTCAAGAGGGGATTTTTTTTTCTAGAGATACTGTTTTATTTAGGTTTGCATTTCTAATGCTAAGCACTAGAAATATATAATTTCCAATTGCAAGAAAATATACTATCTGTACTCATAGATTAACTTAATGATCCCTGTAAAAGAGTGCTATATTTCAGACACTTTATTTTGATAACTTGATGCAGCCGAGTGAAATTGTGAGATTTGCCCAGGGTCTTCCAATGCACTCATAGCAGAGCTGGGACTAAATCTATGCCCCTTGAGTTTAAAAAGCATTCACCTTTCTATGCAGCATCTTTAAAAATATATATATTAACTTATTTGGGGCTATGCTGGGTCTTCATTGCTGCACAGACTTTCCTCTAGCTTTAAGGAGTGGGGGCTACTCTCTAGTCGTGGTGCAGGGACTTACTGCAGTGGCTTCGCTTCTTATGCAGCACAGGCTCTAGGGCATGCAGGCTTCAGCAAATGCGGCATGTGGACTCAGTAGCTGTGACTCCCAGGCTCTAGAGCACAGGCTCAGTAGCTGTGGTCCACGGGCATAGTCGTCACATAGCACATGAGATCTTCCTCGATTAGGGATTGAACCCATGTCTCCTGCATTGGCAGGTGGAACCTTTGACCATTGAGCCACCAGGAAAGCCCCTCTATGCAGCATCTTGAGAAATAAGAACATGAAATAAAGATGGGATCAGATAGACACAGTATGGGTCTCTGGGTGCAGGGAGGGGGGAAGGATAAGTGAAAACTCTGCCTGACTCGTTATCCTTCCAAACAGGAAGAGTAGGTGCACAGCACAGAATTACCTTCATGACTCATATAAATAAACAGCCAAAGGATCAACATGTGCATTTTTTAGTTTTAGTTCAGTTGCTCAGTCGTGTCTGACTCCTTGTGACCCCATGCGTTACAAGATGCTTATCAATTCCCTGGTAACAGTTCTCTCTGGAGAGAGAAAGAAGGAAATAAGACTGCTGGTGGGGATTTTAGCTATCTGTATGTTTTTTAAAGGCTGAAATAATATGATGGAATGATAGCATTTGTTAGATGAAGGTGGTGAGTACACAGGTGTTGTTGTGTGCCATACTTTTCTAAGTGTTTAAAATAGTTCAATGTGTTTTTTGTTTTTTTTTTTTTAATGAGATGAGGCTCTCCTCCCTTTCCTCCTTAGCCCACAGGTATCTGAAGGCCTTCCTAGCTCACAAGACAGAAAGGTAGGTGGAACTAAGTGATTGTCAACCTGAATCTAAGGGCAAGGAGATGGAGGAGGCAGAACAGATTCTGCCAGGCACAGAAGTTCAGAGGCCGGGGCTTTCAGGGAGGGAGTTTCCAAGAGACTAAGAGAAGGTCCCCTGTTGGGACCTCAACCCAGGGGTGAGGATAAAGACAGCTATAATTTAGGACTATATCCACTCATTTTATCTTTTGCGGTTTCCCAGAGGAGCAAGGGTCCCTCTCCTTCCTGTCAGTCAGGGACCAATCTTAATATTGAAGGGTCCTCCAGAAAAAGAATTTGAAACTTTCTTTTGCTTTGTGAAAGCGTGATAATTCTCTGGTCAATATCCATGGAGTAAGAAAATTAAAAATGTCTCCATTTCCCTTGCCTCATAATAATGATAATGATGATAATAATAATAATAATAATAATTTGCTAATGATGAATTATTTCCTAAGCATTAGAAAGCAACAAAAATGAAGTCATACAGCACAGATCTCATAACATTTAGCAGCTATCTATGTTGTGATCACACTAGATAAATATACGTTTTTAGACTCAGAATTGACATTTTCTCCCCTTTCAGAGAAATGTTTGCTATTGACTCAATTGTGCCATCTGGTGGTTTTAAGTCATAAGTTGCCTGAACTGGAATTTTTTTTTTTTAAATCTTAGATGAGGCTGTGATTCTGCTAAAGAATATGATTACACAAAATTACTAATTTTATTGAGAAATTCCTTTACTGTGTGTCTGTCTGATGAAATATTAGGTACTTTCATTCTTTCATACATTTAATTTTCTCAACGACCTAATGAAATATCCCCTCACTTTCTCTTTTGGGGGAGTGGGAAACAGGTTGAGAGAGGACAGAAATCCTGTAAAAATTCTGACAGCTGGTCTTATGGAGGTGAGAGTTAGACTCAGAACTTACGACTCTGCAGCCTCTTCTCTTCCAGTTGTACATCATAGTCTCAATAATACCTGGTTATTATCTTACAATAAAATAAATCATTAAATTGCCCTTTCTGAAAATGAGATAGATACTAAAAGTTAGTGTACTCACGCATGCATTCATTTATAACCCATACATTTGGCGTCAACCACACACTGCTGGAACACGTTAATAGATGATGTCACATTGGAGATAAAAAACTAATCACATAGTGTAAGTTATTCAGCATCTATCAGCCTAGCAAAGATGACCATACCCAAAAATAAAACATTCTAAGAAGCGGGAAAGAGATAGTTATGGCCACTGAGGAAAATTCACAAGACAAAAAACAATCTTTTGAAAATAATTGAACAGTGAATTTGCATTATCTATGCAGCAGGCTCATAATGAGATGTGTGGAATACTGGCAAGCTATGCAGATGTGTCCCTTACCCAAACAATCAGGGCATCTGAATCTGCTTTGTTGCAAAGCTGTATTAGTCGGGTTAATTAATGTCAACTCGTGCAACAGAGAAGCTCTGAATCTTCCTTAGTGGCGCAAAGGGTAAAGAATCTGCCTGCAATGCAGGACACCCAGCTTTGATCCCTGGATTGGGAAGATCCCCTGGAAAAGAGAATGGCAATCCACTCCAACATTCTTGCCTGGAGAATCTCATGGACAGAGGAGCCTGGCGGGCTACAGTCCATGGGGTCACAAAGAGTCAGACCCAACTGAGTGACTAACTTTATACATTAAAATTTGATTTTTCACTTGTATCATAGTTGAATCTTGGTTCAACCATTGTCTCTTGTATTTCTTTCCATCTGAAACATCCATCAGAAAAGCACGATCCTCCAGTTTGTTTCAGCAGGAGGAGAAAGGAATGGCAGTGGCATAACAGGCAGAATGATCATTTCTATTCTCAGTCCATTGGCCAAAAATGGTCACATGGCCCAAAGTAACTGCAAGGCATGCTGGGAATCAGAGGAGCATGTGGAGATGCAGGGAGCTTAGTTATCTGTGCACCAGAGGCCCGAAGCAACACAAGTGGTGGTTGGCCTATGAATTTGTATGAATGGGGGAAAATGGAAAAAGAAATGACTTACTGGAAGGCATTTGTGAGACAAATAATTCTCTGAAAATATTAGCAAAACGATTTTAAAAGTCAACAAATGGGGGGAAAATGGAATAATATCTCACTGGGGAAAACTAGTTGTAAGAGCAAGTTTTCCATTTGTATTAATTCTTCCTTTGACGCTCCATATTCCTCTGTGCCCACTGGCAGAAGAAAGATGTAACACGAGGCGCTATTAGACAGTAACTTCCTTTCAGTTATTTTAAAAGCTATGTATGTTACTTTCATCAGTGGTTTCTTCACTATGTTTTATCTGTTTGTGATTCTTGTAGTGTTCACTGGTATGTCACACTTCAAGTCTAGCGGTTTGTGGTTATATGTCAGTGGTAAGATGGGTTTTATTTGTCACTCTCTCATGCTTGCTGAGATCAGAGAGATATTTTGCACGTCATAATGTCAAAATAATAATGTCAGAGTTTATCAGCACTGTAATAATCTGATTCTTTAATTTTACAAGTGACTGCTTGTAAAGCCATGTAGCTGGTCTTGACTTCATTTTCTACTCAGCACTCATGAATCTGAAATCTTCTCTAGTCTAAACCAGAAGGAAAATAGATGACATTAAATGACAGTCAAGCTTATGATAAAGAGAGACAGAATCCCAGCTAGAAAAGGATCATGGGGTCCAAGTGACAATGTGACTGCGAGGGAAAGATGGACTCTGGGGGAGAGTGTTTCTGAGCATCCAAGAAAAGATGACCTGTCGTGCAACCCCAAAAGCTGCAATCAAAGACCACCATGGCTTATCCTGGCATTCTTCTGGACCCCAGCTGGTCATGTCGTTTGTTTGCTTGCATTTGGATTTTATTGTTGATAATGGTACTTTCCAGTAGCTGCCTAGGCTTCCCTGCCTTTTCAAGATGAAGGCCATCGCAAGAGCCTTACAAATAGCATGGAGTGACGGCAACCCAACGACGTTGCGGTACGTTGCGCTTGTGCTCTCAAGATCTAAACATCCTTCCCCGTGTGGAGGCCTCCCTGCAGCACTTTAAGGTAAGAGAAATAGGTCTTACTGACTTCACAGGCACTGAAGATTAACGTGAAGCAGAGTGTTGAAAGCAGTATGACTAGTTGAACCAGTCAAGGAATCTGAGTCAACTGACACCCTCTTTTCATGCTGGCTTACCTGCGGTTTTAAAATATGCACAAGAGAACACTAACTCTTAAATTTCCAAGTGGAAGAAGTTTAGGTGCTATTTCAGAGCATCTGTCTCCACCTTTGAAACCTTTTGATGATTAATGGGAGACACCAGAGTAGATTTGTTAGTCAACTTTTGTTATATACTTGGAAAAACATCACAAAGCTATTATACTTAATCAGCATAAATATTGGATCATGGTGTACAAATATCCTATAATGGTATGTGAAAATGTGAGTTAAACATATGAAGACACAAAATTACAAGATTACCTTGGGCATACCTGTGAACTATAATATGCATAATGAAACGATAGGAAGAAAATAAACTTCAACACTCATTACTATTGTTTTAAAATTGTGGGAGTGAAAATAATTTTTCTTTTTTTCTTTTCTTCTCCAAACTCCTGTGGTACTGTGGCTTTATAGTCTATAGAATAACTTTTAGGAAAACATCACTGCTATTATTAATGAGTAATATATAATTTGATACGATTGTATATTAATTATACTATGATATAGATATTATTATTGTTGTTGTTATCAGTAAACTGGGAAGCACCCAGTTCTCCTTTGTGACTGATTAGAAGTATGAAAGCACTGCTAATTTTGCTGTTATTGTTGACTGTGACTTGAAGCACTCAATCAGAATGTTGGTTTTATTAAAGTCATTACATATATAAATATATATATATATACATACATATATACCTATACATATATGTATATATACACATACACACATACCAGGCTTCCCTGGTAACTCAGTGGTAAAGAATCTGCCTGCCAATGCAGGAGATGCAGGTTTGATCCCAGGTCAGGAAGAGCTCCTGGAAAAAGAAATGGCAACCCACTCCAGTATTCTTGCCTGGAGAACCCCATGGGCAGAGGAGCCTGGCAGGCTACAGTCCATGGTGTCACAGAGAGTCATGTATATAATAATTTATATATATATGTATATATATAATTGGGCTTCCCTGATAGCTCACTTGGTAAAGAATCTGCCTGCAATGCAGGAGACTCCAGAGACCCTGGTTTTATTCCTGGGTCAGGAAGATTCCCTGGAGAAGGGATAGGCTACCCACTCCAGTATTCTTGGGCTTCCCTTGTGGCTCAGCTGTAAAGAATCCACCCGCAATGCAGGAGACCTGGGTTGAGAAGATCCCCTGGAGAAGGGAAAGGCTACCCACTCCAGTATTCTGGCCTGGAGAATTCCATGGACTGTATAGTCCATGAGGTCACAAAGAGTCGGACATGACTGAGCGACTTTCACTATATATATAATTATATGTATATAATTTGTTGTTGTTTAGTTGCTGAGTCATGTCTGAATCTTTTGCAACCCAATGTACTGTAGCCCACCAGGCTCCTCTGTCCATGGGATTCTCCAAGTAAGAATACTGGAGTGGTTGCTCTTCCAGGAGATCTTCCCAACCCAGGGATTGAACCAGTATCTCTTACGTCTCCTGCACTGGCAGGCAGGCTCTTTACCACTAGCGCCACCTGGGAAGCATATATCTTCAAATTTTAAGATTTGAATTTAGAGAAAACTTCCTCAATATGGCACTGAGACATTTTCCTAGCTTCTCCAAACCTTTTACTTAGAATCCGAAAGATAGGGTACAAATATGAAAATTCAGAAAAACAGGCATCATCCATCCTGCCAGGGCCCTCATTCCCCTTCCTCTAGCAGTTTTTTTTTTTTTTTTTTTTAATGCCAGAGAAGTTGGGGAGCAAAGACACTTAGGATAATCTCATTAGTTCCAAGCAGCAGCGTTCAGCAAAATGCTAACAGTGCAAGCCAAGAAGCAGAGCGCTGAAAGTAATGAAATGCTCATTAAGTCCCTGCACCCAGGACGCCTCCTGGTTTTGCTGATTTGGGTGACGTATTTGTATACCCAATCCAGAAATAGTGAGTCAGGCGACACCAGGTGGGGAAATTGCCAGAATCACTTCCAGAAGATTTCCTGTAGGTTTAGGGTTTGGGTGGGATGCAGTGGGGGGCAAGGAGGTCTGCTGTATTCAGAAGAGCATCCTGCTCCCCAGAGTGCCACACATGGAGATCTGAAACGACAGAAATTGCAAAATCCCAGGTGCTTCACAGTCTTCACATTCATTTTTGTTAGGAAGAAAGTGAAGAGGAAGGGAGGAAAGGAAAGAAATGAGTGAGGAAATTCCTAAAGCTGAAATGCCAGAATTTTTCAGCAATATTTCAAGATACCTTACTTGAACGTGTGTTATCTCTAAACTATCCCAGCCTGGGAATTGGCATGCTGCTTCCTGGCACCATGCTGATGACTTTTATTAACTAGAAAGCAGAAAAACAGATCACAGCGTGACTATTCAGAGGGCAAAATAAGAGAAAGCAGTCATTTGTTAACTAAGCAGATTTTAAGCTTGAAAGTGTTAACCCAGGTCTGGCTGCTCACTGCTCAAAAAGCCAATAAAGAAACCAGGCTGATGGAAAGGAAGATGTGCTTTATTTTAGATGCCCACAACCGGAGAGGGAGTAGGGAAGACGGACGCCTGTCCAAAGGCTGATTCCCCTCACTGACAACCAGGAGGCAAGAACTTTTACAGACAGGAGGAGGGAGGGAGCCACATGCAAAATAGCAGTCAGCTCTGATAGTCGTCTTGAAATTGGTCATCAGTGATCTGGCCAGTGCCATCTTTATTATTTTAAATACAGTTAACGTGTACAGCTCCAGGGTTGGTTTGTTCCCACTTCTTTGAGGCCAGTTCTCGGAACTGTGGCACCTTATATCATGGCTACAGTCTGGTTATGACGTAGTTAACTTCTCCACCTGGTGGGGGTTTTAGTATCCATAAGACAGCTCATAGGACATGACTCAGAATATTTTATCTGTAGTCTTTGAAGCGGAACTAAAGATCCTTGACTATGCTTGCTGACTAAATTATTATTATTTGATCTTGTTGTATTGTTTTCCTTTGTTGCTGCATTTTTTTTCACTTCTCTGATTGGACTTATTCTTTGACTAAAGTTTTCCACAGACGAAAGGTAGGTTGAGGACATGAGAGGCAAAGAAAGACCATGCTCTGTTTCAAAAGGAGGGTCCTGCTTGGCTTCAAAAGGAGACACAGATCCTTGTCTCCTGATTTTTTTTTTTTAATTGCAGAATGTCTACATTGGCTGATTGATCAATCGATTAATTTGTTCATGCATTCAAGAGGGAAAGCACCAAGTTTTTGCTAGATCCGAGAGTATTGCTACTAAAGTGTGGTCCATGAACCAGCACCTGGGAGTTTGTTCAGTTCAGTTCAGTTGCTCAGTCGTGTCCAACTCTTTTCGACCCCATGGACTGCAGCATGCCAGGCTTCCCTGTCCATCACCAACTCCCAGAGCTTACTGAAACTCATGTCCATCGTGTCGGTGATGTCATCCAGCCATCTCATCCTCTGTTGTCCCCTTCTCCTCCCACCTTCAATCTTTCCCAGCATCAGGGTCTTTTCAAATGAGTCGGTTCTTCGCAACAGGTGGCCAAAATATAAGAGTTTCAGCTTCAGCATCAGTCCTTTCAATGAATATTCAGGATTGATTTTGTTTAGGTGTACTGTTTGGATTTCCTTGCTGTCCAAAGGACTCTCAAGAGTCTTCTCCAACACCACAGTTCAAAAGCATCAATTCTTCAGCACTCACCTTTCTTCACAGTCCAACTCTCACATCCATACATGACTACTGGAAAAACCATAGCTTTGACTAGACAGACTTTTGTTGGTAAAGTAATGTCTCTGCTTTTTAATATGCTATCTGGGTTGGTCATAGCTTTCTTCCAAGGAGCAAGCATCTTTTAATTTCATGGCTGCAGTCACCATCTGCAGTGATTTTGGAGACCAAGAAAATAAAGTTTCTTACTGCTTCCATTATTTGTTGGAACAGCACAATGCAAGTCCCATTCCAGACATAATGTGCAGAAGCCTGCATTTTAGCAAAATGCCCAGGCTTTTGCGCACACATCAAACTTTGAGAAATGCTGAGTTAGTCCAAGTTGTAAAATCCAACAATCTCACCATCTCAGTGCTGTAGTTCTTACCTTTTTTCAGACACTTCTGTTTTTGGCTCCCAAATCTGGCACATGGGGGCCAACACTTCTCAGTTTCTGAGGCAAAAGTGACCATCAAGTTTCCACCTGTGAGCAGTTTTTGAGCCTCAGTTTCTTCATCTGAAAATAGTGTAGGAAACCACCCCTTCTGGTATTTGTGAGACTTACATGAAATCACATTTACAAACCATATACGAGAGCGACGTGGTGACCTCCTGCAGTTCTCTTTCCTGTAGCCATTTATCCACATCTATGCGTGCACATGCTTGCTCTTGAGGAACACACACTTATTTCCTTTGCATATTTTCTGGACCATAAATGATCCCACAAACTTTAGACTTTGGGGTTAAGGTGTTTACCAGCCTACAGCCTGGGGGCAGGGCTATATTGATTTGCCCTGGAAGCTAAGTTGAATTCAGATATCTGAGTTGGTACACCTGCTGCCCACTCATTTGGCCAAGGTCTTGATCAAGGTTCGCAACCTCTCTATGCCTTTGTTGCCTTAACTGCACAATGGTGGTATTAACAGTAGCTATTTTTCACTGTTCCACACGATTAGGCTTCCTTTATAGGTATGCCACTATTTTTTTTCTATCACCCTACTTCTATACTTAGTTCAACACTTTAGTTATTTTGTGTTTTGTGCTTTTCCTGCATTTGAGTTTTCCATCATTCATTCGTGCAGTATTTCCTTATCCTCTACTGTGGGACAGACATTGTGTTATCGTTATAGTTTTGTGGGTGGACACACACACAGATCCCTGCAAACAGTCAATGTGTATAAACTATTTACACATATTATGAAGTATTCTTATTTGAAATAGTTTGATTACCACCAAGGGGACCTAAATTAAAAAGTGATTACTTGGCATTTTAAAAGACCCAAGTGTATAAAAAGTATCCAAAGCAACCAGCAGAGGGCAGAGTATCCTAACAAAAGGGGAACAAATCTCACAGTCCTAACCCTCCTCTGTGGATGATATTGCCTGGTTTCTTGCTATCAGGATTAGAGCACCCTCAAGCAGCTTCTATCAAAAAAGTAGAGACATCATTTTGCTGACAAAGGTCCATCTAGTCAAAGCCACGGTTTTTCTAGTAGTCATTTACGGATGTGAGAGTTGAACCATAAAGAGCACCAAAGAATTGATGTTCTCAAACTATAGTGTTGGAGAAGACTCTTGAGAATCCCTTGGACAGGACGGAGATCAAACCAGTCACTCCTAAAGGAAATCAACTCTGAATATTCATTGGAAGGACTGATGCTGAAGCTGAGTGTTCAGTACTTTGCTACCTGATGTGAAATCCAGCTCATTGGGAAAGATCCTGATGCTGGAAAGGACTGAAGGCAAGAGGAGAGGAAGCAACAGAAGATGAGGTGGTTGGACGGTGTCACTGACTTAGTGGACGTAAATTTGAGCAAACTCCAGGAGATAGTGAAGGACGGGGAAGCCTGGTGTGCTGCAGTTCATGGAGTCGCAAAGAGCTGGACACAACTTAGCGACTGAACAGCAAGAAGTCACTTCTACCTAATATCCTCCTAAACATTTTCATTAAAATGAAATTTAAGAAACCTTGATGGAGCCTCTGATTCTTATCTACGAAGGTGTCTGATTAGCCCATTGACTTGCATTGACCTGAGCTGCATTAGGATTTACTAGGATTTATGTATCTTTTAATTTCTTATGATGGAGGTTTGGAAACCTCTGAAGACCCATCAAAATGCCTTGGGAAATTTTTAACAACAAACTCCTCTGCAAAACCACCTTCACGGGCATTTTAATCTATGCAGTTTTACAGAGCCGCAGGCTCCGAAGGGCCCTGTATTTGGTTTAATGCTCTGCTGTCACCATCTCAAGCTTCTTAATAATTTGAACCAGGGTCTCCATGTTCATTTTGCACTGGTCCCTACAGTGTATTAGTTGATCTGGCTTCAAAGCCTCAGAGTTAAGATTCTGATTCAGAAGCTCTGTGGTCAGCCTGGAGAATCAGCACTTTTCCGACAATAACAACAGGATCTAACATACAAACTCAGCCGCTACATATGTAAATGAATTCGAAAGTTTCAAGTAAATTGACATGTTTAAATTTGCTTGTGGGAAACACCACTGTTGTGAGTGCCGTTAGCCCTTGAAAAACCTAATTGGGTCAGAGATCCTAAAGGGCCTTTAGGCTGTTTATTCTAATTGTTTCTCCATGTAGCCTGCACATCAGAGCTCCCCAGAGCAGGTCAAAATCCACCAGTGCCCATAACCAAGTCTAGTTCCAAGCGCCCCATCTCAGGTCACTTGGATTCAAACACCTGGGGACTAGGCTTGGTTATGGGCACTGGTGGATTTTGCTTTGGGGACTCTGATTTGCAGGCTACATGCAGAAACAATTAGCGCAAGCAGCCTAAAATCTCTTTTATCTCCTAGGATCTCTGACTCAATGAGGAGAAGGGGACAACAAGAATGAGATGGCTGGATGGCATCACAAACTCCATGAACATGAGTTTGAACAAGCTCTGGAAGTTGGTGATGGACAGGGAAGCCTGGCGTGCTGCAACCATGGGGTAGCAAAGAGTCGGACACGACTGAGCGACTGAACTGACTGACTGAGTTGGGGCTTGGTGATCATTATTCCACCCCTGAGGGCAGCAGTCCCCAACCTTATGACCCCAGGGATTGGTTTCATGCAGAACAATCTTTCCACAGACCAGGGGTGAGGGAGATGGTTTCAGGATAATTCAAGCACATATTTATTGTGCACTTTATTTCTCATTGAATGCTCTTACTGGTCTGATACGAGGTACCCAGTCCTTGGCCTGGAAGTTGGGGACCCCTGGCTTAGGAGCCTCTAATGTGAACTAGCGTTGAA
This sequence comes from Ovis aries, assembly GCF_016772045.2. Taxonomy (NCBI): domain Eukaryota; kingdom Metazoa; phylum Chordata; class Mammalia; order Artiodactyla; family Bovidae; genus Ovis; species Ovis aries. The sequence continues at coordinate 108,625,304 of NC_056059.1, forward strand.
GACACTAAGGTAGGCTAATATTCTCATTTTATAATCAAAGAAATAAGGATTTGCTAAAGGAAATGGTGTATCGAAAGCAACCCTAAGTACCACGGACAGATCAATAGTAATTGCAAACTCTGACCCGTCAATGAGTCACTCCTGAATCAGAGAGTAGAATTCCCGGGGACTTCCCTGGAGATCCAGTGGGTAAGACTTTGCACTTTGACTACAGGGGGCATGGGTTTGATCCCTGGTCAGGGAACTGGGATCCCACACGCCACACATTGCTGTCAAAAAAAAACCAAGTAGACTTCAAATTTTCTGCTCCTTTCCCTCCCAGAAACTTGCAATCAGAACTGGCAGCTTGTCTACTTTAATCCAGCCTGCTCCCGTCAAGGAGTAAGACTGGTAAATATTGGTGACTAATTGTAGTCTGTTTCCCACTCTCGTTTACTCTAAGCAAATTATTACAGCGGAGTCACTTTCTACCATTCAACACTAAGACACGCACTATTTTAAATGATGGATTAAACGCAATAAATGCACCGATGATTCCAAGCATCCTGAAAAATGAAGTGCACGGAAAGAAGGCGGCACTGCAGAAAGACACCCCTGTGATCCCCTCTTGATAAACACAGCTGAACAAGGGTTCTGTCCACACCAGTGTCTGTTCCTCCAGGCTGGGATTTGGCTTCAAGGTAGGTCATGAAAGGTCAGGGCAAGTCAGTTCAGCTTCCCCAGTGGCTGAAGTTAGGCATCTAGAGCTTTAAGGTCACAGGTGCAGCATTGAAGAGAAATCAAAACAAATAACTAACAGGTCAGCTTTTGTCTTTTAAGCCTTTATTGTGTGAATTTACAGAAAGTCAGGATCAGAAAGGTTAAAAGAGAATGCCTACTTCTCTCATAGTACTTAACAGGCTGTGTTAGAACTATTAACTTACTTCCCTGCTATTGTCACTAAAATGTTACTATCTCTCAGACTGAATCACCCTAGGGTGCACAATCGTGGCTAAAACATAGAAGGGAATCAGCAAATGTTTGTTGAATGTATGTGGATTTATATATGTATTATTATCTTTGTATATTAATTTTAAATATCTCTTTTGAATACTATTTATAACTTTAATAGATTATGTTTTAAAGCAGGCTTCCCTGGTGAGTTGGTGGTAAAGAACCCGCCTGCCTATATTGGAGATGCAAGAAATACAGGTTTGACTCCTTGGTCAGGAAGGTTTCCTCAAAAAGGAAATGGCGACCCACTCCTATATTCTTGCCTGGGAAATCTCATGGACACAGGAGCCTGGCAGGCTACAGTCCCTGGAGTCACGAAAGAGTAGAACATGACTGAACGACTAAAAACAACAATAAATTATATATATATACAAATATTTTTTAGAGCAGTTATACGTTCACAGCAAAATTAAGTAACTATACGCTCCCTGTCCCCCAGACATGTGTAGCTTCCCAACTATCAACATCTCCCACCAGAATGGTACATTTTTTTTACAACTGATGGACTTATATTGATACATCATTATCACGCAAAGTCCATAGTTTATATAATGCGAGCAATACTATAATAGCAAAGAGAGCGCTAATAGCTTCAAGTCAGGCACTGTTAAAATTCTTTACATTCATTTATCACCACAAAGCCTTGCTCCTGAGTGTTTCCGAGCTGTTGAATACGCAAGACAGTGAGGTTTTTCTGATAATACGTGTGTTATCTCCCACGGAAGACTGGACCAAAATAGAGGAGCAGGCAGAGAAAGAAGCCACAGTGTAAGAGCTCGTGGCTCAGAGCCTGGCAAAGGCCCAGGGAGAAGCTTTTGGCAAATCACTTAATCCAGCTATGGTTTCAATAAATTAACGGAATGAAGCTTCCCAGGTGGTGCAGTGGTAAAGAATCTGCCTGCCAACACGTGAGTTTGACCCGTGGGTGGAGATCTCCTGGAGGAAGAAATGGCAACTCACTCTCAGATTCTTGCCTGGAGAATCCTACGGACAGAGGAGCCTGAAGGGCTACAGCCCATGGGACTGAAGAGCTGGATACAACTGAGTGACTGAACGTGTGCAGAGGCACAATTTAAGAATATGTACATAAAATTTGGGCATAACCTCTCCGCTAATCCCCTACTTTCCCTAGGAAAATCGTAATGAGAGTCATCTTTCTTGACCAGAAATACAGCACACCAGCTCACCAGGCCCTTCCGGACATAACTCTTAAGTTTCAATTCAAAAAAAGCCGGCTGACCACTGAGCTGACCACGGGCAACCCCACTTCAGAGACAAACCTGGCTGACAGAGAAAATAAACTGAGTGAGGGGTCGTCTCAAAGGCAGTTTTATAAATCAGATCCTTGCTAAACAGCCAGAGGAAAATATCAGATCTTTCTCCCTCATTCCCCAACTCTGGGAAATAGGGTCTATTTTCCAAAGTCAAGTGCTCACAACTCTCTATTGCCTTAAGAAGCAGGAGACTGGGAGGGAAGGGGCCTTGGGGGCCGTGGAGACGGGGGATCTGTGACAGCATTGTTCTGCTAAGAAGGTGGAAGAGGACAGAGGTGTGTGGTCCTGCAAAGCCCAGGCCAGGCTGATGCCGCCTGGCCCCAGAAACTCATTTATCACCTTGATGGTTTCAGCTCATTTGCAGCCAAGTTATTGTCACCCTTAAAATAATGTGGCTTGACAGGGAAAAAATGAAATCCTTGTGAAAAGGTACATAGTCATCACACTCTGGAGTCAAAATATAGACTGCAGTATCCAAACACTGGCCCCGAGTACGGCGGGGGTGGTATTTCCTCTCCCCCGCAGGCTTTGGTTTTCCAACAGGACATTAACATTTATGTCATGTTAACGCGCACCTAGGCATGGCGTGTGGCCTGCCGCCACGGCCACGGAGAAACGCAAACTCCAGCGCCGCCTCGGCATGACCGCCAGGCTCAGGCTCGCAGTGTAAATGTAGACGTGCGTTTCCTTGCCGGCAGAGTTAATAGCGGGCGACGATTTAAATGTTTAGCCACCCCCAACCCCCACCCCTATCCCCCGCCCCCCACCCCCCACTCCATGAGGAGACTCCAGTTCTGATGTCTGGAAAGCACTAAATCTTGCAGCGCTAACCAGGAGCAACTGATGCTGGCTCCCAGAACTATGATAAATTTAGCCAAAAGCAGAGTCCCTTGAAACACCCGCACACATCCGGGCCGCCTCATTTAATGAGCTGCGTGATCTTGATCGACTTTTGTTAGCCTCAGTGTTCCCGTCTGGAAAATGGGGTGATGAGTATACCTGCGGGACTGCGCAAAGAGGAAAGGAGATGGTGTGCACACAGGGGGTTCTCCGGGTGTCCCGTGGGCAGCAGAGGATCAGTGAGGTGGGGGGGGGGGGTGCGATGGGACTGGGGATGCGATGTTGGGGGTGGGGTTCTTCTTTCCTTCCGGTTTCTGCTTTACATTCCTTACCTTGCACAGCCTGAAAACTGTGTTCGAAGTACCTCAGTCTCAGAGAGCAAATCTAGTTTCCCACCATGGCATGCTAGTCAACCTGCTACTATTACTAACTGCCTCGTTTCCTATTCTGCACAATCTGGAACCAGACACAGACAGCAGGGAGGGGTCAGCCTCATTGCAGAGGCTAAGAAGGGAGCCTGGTGACAATCTCCTGGGGTAGTTCCTGCCTCTGACCTAGCTCCGGAAGGCTCTCTTCTGTCCACTCGGATCCCCAGACTGATAAAGCATCCACTACACTATCGCCGCATAGGCTCCATCGACCGGAAATCCCTTCCTTTAATCTGCCCTAGCTGAATTACAGTTCTCCCTCCCGGTACCCATGGCCCAGGGCCTGGGGTGGGGGTGAGGTTGCATCCAGAATCCCCTCGGATAACAAAATCCATGGAAGCTCGCTTTTTTCTCCCCTGTACAGTCAGCGCTCTGTATCCCCGGATGCGGAACTCGGGGGTAATGTACCCATCTTTCCAGGGCCAGTCAGAGCACTGCTCACCCAGCCCATTAGGAAGTCCTGCTTGGAACTCTCAGCAGGTTCTCACTTCCTATAGCACTGCACGCTCACTGACTGCTTAATTGTCTGTTCCCTGCCCCATCCTTTCTTGCTACGTCACAAGGGCAGGGCTAACCTCTGGGAAACCGTTGAGTACCTCTTTCATCACTAACATGCGAGGGTTGCTCAAGAAATGTTTAGGAAATTTATTTAAATATGCCCAGAGGAGATACAAAATGTGGTTGGTTCATGCAGTGTCTGTGTGAGTGTGTATGTGTTACAGTGGCTCCCACAAAATATGGTCATGTGTCTTTGTAAGTCTTCAGGATTGAACAGTTTAAAATATAACTAAATCTGTTAATGGGCCATGATTACACGACCAGTACATATATTGTGATAATACATTTACAAATCTTTCCCTATATGTTTCAATTACAAACAACAAAGAAAAACCAATGAAAGCAAAGCCTGGATTTCATTCAATGAACAAATACTTTTGAGAAGCAAAGAAAACAGTAAATAATGTCACTTTTAGCAACATGGATGGACCTAGAGATTATGAAGTAAGTCAGACAGAGAAAGGCAAATCTATGATATCACTTATATGTGGAACCTGAAAAAAAAATGTACAAAAGAACCTGATTACAAAACAGAAATAGAATCACAGATGTAGAAAACAAACTTGTGGTTACTGGAGAGAGGAACAAACTGGGAGATTTGTATTGACATATCCACACTACTATAAGTAAAATAGATGACTGATAAGAACCTACTCTGTAGCACAGGGGACTCTACAAATACGCTATAATGACCAATAAGGGAATAATCTAAATAAGGAGCTGATATATGTATATGCATAGCTGACATACTTTGCTGTACAGCAGAAATCAGTGCAATATTATAAATCAACTATACAGGCTTCTCAGTGGTAAAGAACCTGTCTGCCAATGCAGGAGGTATAAGGAGATGTGGGTTCAATCCCTGACTTAAGAAAATCCCTTGGAGGAGATCATGGCAACACATTCTAGTATTCTTGCCTGGACAATCCCATGGGCACAGAAACCTGGTGGGCTTCAGTCCATAGAGTGGCAAAGAGCCGGACATGATAAAGCAACTTAGTGCACGTATGTATACTCCAAGAATAATTTTAAAAATGCTTAATATGAAAAATGAGAAGTAGCAATAAAGATTTTTTATTTCGAGGCATGTAGGTATGATGGAGGCAAAGTGGCTTAGAGTATGAAACTAGAAGGGAGGGGCTTTAGGCTGTCATTTGTTAAAAAAAGAGTAATAAGAATAACTGTGTGTGTATGTGTTAGCTGCTCAGTCGTGTCTTTGTGCCCCCATTGCTTTCCAGACTCCTCTGTCCATGGAATTCTTCAGGAGAGACTACGGGAATGGGTAGCCGTTCCCTTCTCTAGGGGATTTTCCCAACCCAGGGATAGAACCCGGGTCTCCAGCATTGCCGGCGAATTCTTTACCATCTGAGCCACTAGGAAAGCCCAATAAGAATAAGTAAACTAACAAAATTAGCTGACTACTTAAACCACAGACATGTGGTTTTAAATTAAAGATTTTACTTTAAGTAATCAAGCATACAGAAAATGACTAAATCCTATTACAATTTGATGAATTTTCTCAAAGGGGGCATGACAAAATAACTACCACTCAGATGAAGAAACACCGATATCAAGACCTCCCTCCTTCTCTCAGCCATTTACTAATTCTTCCTCCCAAAATACAACCCCCTTTTTGACTTTTTACACCATAGATTAGTTCAGCTTGTGTTTGAATATAAATGAAATCATATGCTATTTTGCTTTTTTTGTTCAAAATTAAGTATGTGAACTTCATTTATTTTTACTAGTGTATAGAATTTCATTACATGAATATACCAAAATTATTTCATTCAATCTACTGTGGTTAGACACGAGGGTTGTGTCCAGTCTGGAGACTTTATAAATAACACCACTATAAACAGTCTTGACGGAGAAGGAGATGGCACCCCACTCCAGTACTCTTGCATGGAAAATCCCATGGATGGAGGAGCCTGGTGGGCTGCAGTCCATGGGGTCTCGAAGAGTTAGACGTGACTGAGCGACTTCACTTTCACTTTTCACTTTCATGCATTGGAGAAGGAAATGACAACCCCCTCCAGTGTTCTTGCCTGGAGAATCCCAGGGACAGCGGAGCCTGGTGGGCTGCCATCTATGGGGTCGCACAGAGTCAGACACGACTGAAGTGACTTAGCAGCAGCAGCAGCAGTCTTGAGCATGTTTTTTGGTGTATATATATGCAAGTAATTTTGCTAATTGAAGTTGCGAGGGGTAGGGTGTGTCCATAGTTGGAATGAAAAGATTCATATACATGGGACCCAAATACCATTTTAATGAGAGGTTTTAATCCATTTCATTAGTACATGATAGGAAAAGCATTCAAAACCCAGTAAGACTATTGAAGATTTACATGACACAACTAGAAAACTTGATCATAATTTATTTCTCTCTCTCTCTCTCTTTTTTTTTGCTTGCTTTGTTAATTTCTGATATATCTATCATGAAGGTATGTTATTAGGACACCCATCTAGACTTGTATCTTTTGGATGGATTAGCCTCTTAAATATAAAATGTCCCCATTTTTATTCTTACTAAAGACCATCTTTTAGTAACTTTTTTCAGCGAAAATCTGTGGGTGGTTGTTCTCTGTTATTTGCACCTCTAAACATAATTTTACATTACCTTCATTCTTAAAGGAGTTTAGAATCATAGCTCGGTAGTTATCTACTCTGATTACCTGGTTCATGTTTATCCACGTCTTCAGAGATCTGTCCTTGCTCTTGGGAAGTCTATTGCCAATCTGAACTTATTCCTCTGCAGACAATTTCTGAGTCTATTCTCTTAAGTTATGTTCCAGATTCTTCCCTTAGTTATGTTGTTCTGTGGTTTAATATGATGCATTCAAATATAAATCTCTAGAAATTGTTTCCAAACCTAACGAATTTTTTTCGGTGTGTGGTCTTAAAATTTGTCTCTCTTCAAACTGTCTAGTAAATATGTGATCAGTTCAGTTCAGTCGCTCAGTCGTGTCTGACTCTTTGCCACCCCATGCACTGCATCACGCCAGGCTTCCCTGTTCATCGCCAAATCCCGGAGCTTGCTCAAACTCGTGTCCATCGAGTCAATGATGCCACCCAACCATCTCATCCTCTGTCATCACCTTCTCCTTAAGAACCCCATGAACAGTATGAAATATGTGATAGAGATTCCCAAAGTATATCACATGTTCTCGAATTCTCTATTTTTCATCTTCTTCTGAGTCTGTATTTCATTTACATGTTCAGATCCAATGTCAGATACATTCCTTCTACCATCGGCTGAGTCTTTCTCAGTTTTTAATCTAAGTTTTTAAAAAGTAGTTCACTAGGTATGTTTCCCATTTTTAAAGCTGTCAGTTGCTTTATTCCCAAATGTACCAATACATATTTGACATCTTCCTTTAATTATTCTAAAGAAAACACTCCTATCCTTTAGCAGTATTTTGTAAAATATTTCACACTTAAGCGTACAGAAATATGAACAAAATATTAACATTAATTTGAGTAAAAATGATACACTCTCATTTACACACACTGTGTTGACTAGAGTGTAGATTACTGGTAACCTAGAAGTCCTTTTCTCATCCCTTTCCAGTTGGATTTTCCCCTGTCAAGTTAACACAATCTAAATTTCATTCTGATGAATTTCTTGTTTTTCCTTAGTGGAAAAGGAAGCTAGATATAGATATAGATACAGATAATGGTATAGATATAGATATACAGGTCTTCCCTAGTGAATCTGCCTGTAATGCAGGACATTCTGGTTTGGTCTGGAAGATCGCCTGGAGAAGGAAAGAGCAACCCACTCCAGTTTTCTTGCCTAGGAAATCTCATGGACAAAGAAGCCTGGAAGACTACAGTCCATGGAATTGTAATGAGTCAGACACGGCTTAAGGACTAAACTGTCACATCTTATCTATGTAATATATTAATACAAAAATATCCTAGAATATTGTTATATTATCTAGACTCACTAAACTTTATACATTCTAATCTATTGTCCTTTATGTCTACATTTATTTTGTTTGATATAATAGGTTCAATCATCTTTTTTAGTTCATATTGATGTAGCAAATTTTTTTTTCATATTTTGAATTTAAGCCTCTCTTTCTGTGTATCTCTCCTCAATAACACTAACGTGGATTTTGTTTTTAATCTACTAGGACAAGTTGGCCCTTAATAGACAGTTGAGATCTTATATATTTTTGTGGTCACTCTTTTATCTGGGTTTATATTGATTATTTAATTGTGTATTTGGTTTCTGCCTCATTTTTTTCTGATTCTCATTTCTTTCTTGTCGTCTTTTGGATTGACATTTTTTATTTTTTCCTTTTTTTCTCCCTCCATTCTTCCTCTCTACGTATAGTATTTTAGTGGTTACTAGAATTATTTGATCAGGTATACAACTGTATACGTGTATATAATTCTGCATTGACAAGCATTTTTTTCAGCATTTTCAAACACTAGTCTAGTTTTCTGTTTTTAATCTTTGCTGTTTACAAGTTCATTATCTGTCTCCCGGTGATCCCATTGGAGGTATTTGATCTCTTTTCCCCTGGCTACTTTTAAGATCTCTTTTTCATGGTAATTAAAGGTTTCTAGTTGAGGATTCCCTTCAGTTTTTCCTGGTTGGTGTTGACTGAGATTGGGGGATCCGAAGATTGGTATTTTTAAATAACTTTATAATGTTTTCAGCCTCTATCATTTTGAATGTTGCCTTTCCCCCCTATTCTCTTTATAATGTCCTTCTGTAAGCCTAGTAAGAACAATTAAAATGTCTCCTGTTATCTTGTCTCTTCTCTTCATAATTTTAATCTCTTCCCCTCTCTCTTTGTTCTCTGAGCTAATTGCAGGTAATTTTTTTTACCTCCACATTCCACTTTAATATCTATCTCTTCAATTTTATGTAATCTGTTTCTATTTTTTTTTAACTTTGGTAAAAATAAATAGCATAAAACTTGGCATCTTAACCGTTCTGAGTGCACAGTTTTCTAGTGTGAAGTGCATTCACTCTGGTCCAACCGCTCTGCAGAACTGTTTTCCTTGCAGAACTGAAACCTTGTAGCCATTAAACAACTCCTCCTTCCTCCCTCTCCCTACACCTGGCAACCACCCTGCTACTTTCTGTCTCCATGGGTTTGACAAAACTCTAGGTACCTCTGGTCAGTGAGATTATACACTATTTGCCTTTTTGTGACTAGTTTATTTCACTTAGCATAATGTTCTCCAGATTCATCCACTTTGTATTATGTCAGAATGTCCTCCTTGTTAAGGTTGAATAATATTGCATTGTTGGGACTTCCCAGATGGCTCAGCTGGTAAAGAATCCTCCTGCTAATGCAGGAGATGCATGAGACCTAGGTTTAATCCCTAGGTTGGGAAGATCCCCTGGAGAAGGAAACGACAACCCACTCTAGTATTCTTGCCTGGAAAATGGACTGAGAAGCCTGGCAGGTGAGGCATGCTTACATGCCCAATATTCCATTGTATGTTCATAACATGTTTGGTTTATTCATTCATTCATCAGTGTGGACACTTGAGTGGCTTCGATGTTTCAGCTGTTGTGAATAATGCTTCTATGAACATGGTATGCAAATTGTGTCTTCTGTAATCTGTGTTTAGTGGTGGAGGGAGCAGGAATTTATTCCATTTTTTAAAAATATATGAATTATGGCATTTTAAAATCAAGGCATGATTAACATGTTACAGTACGTTAGCTTCAGATGTACAATATGATGCCATCTTAATCTATCCACTGAGCTTTTTATTTTAATTATTACATTTTCATTTATACATTTTTATTTTACTCACTTTAAAAAATTCTTTATTATTTTTATAATAATGCCAACAACAATATTAACAATAAACCTCCCTTGCCCATGCTGTCAAGCTTCTCTTATACTCCTTTATTCATATAAAGCATTGTTAATTTACATATTGTTTTAATAATTCAAATATCTGGTTTTCTGAAGCTCTTCCCCAGCCCCTTGGCTGTTCTTTAGCTTGGCGTGCTTATTTGCATATTTTGTGATTATTAAAAACATTTTGGAAGTTGCCAATTTTCCTGCAATGTTTACCTAGGGTACAATTTGAGCCCAGAATTGAAATAATATGTCTCTAGAGAACAATTTTGCTTATCCCTCCAAAGAATTTCTGAACATGGTCAATTCAGTTTATTACACTTTAACTTAAACTCTCTAGTTGGCGTTTAGACATGCAGATAACATGAATTCAAACCCTTAACCCAAGAGCTGTCTGTCTTGTCGTCACTAACTTGCAATGTATTGAATCAGGCAAATGTTTCATTCCTACTTTCCATGTACGGTGATGAATGTGCTCATATATGCTTTGATTTATGTTAAGAGCTCAACTTCTGTGTAATTTTTTATCTGCACATGCCTCTCTTAGCAATTATCTCAACCTTTTATCTTGTGTTCAGGCCAGATCAAGCTCTCTGTAAGGAGTCTAGGGTTCTTGAAGGCTCTGTACAGATGTGGTTTTTAGCTTGTACACACCACTGTGGATTTTCTCTTAGTCCACAATGATTATGCTGTCATTTGTACACATAGTGCTGTATATGATTAATACAGTAAAAAGAAAAAAAAAAGCACTTTTGAAAAGTAAGACTAGTGAGGTTATTCATGTATTTATGCAGTCCTTGTTAACTGGAAGGCAATATCCTTTTTTACCCTCAAATAGTGTTGATTTATTCCTATCTCCCTGATTTTAAAAATCTGTGCTTATTTATTATTACCACCTAAAGGTATGAATATTATTGTTCTAAATCTCTTACTGACAAAAGTATTTTAAATTTTCATGATTTGGTATGGTCATTAAGCCCATAGCACTGATCACCTCCTGTATCTTGAAATTATTTTTCAAGAATTATTTCTATTAAGACTCTCTGTTATCTTCTATAAATGTCTTCAGGGTATATTTCAGATCAGATCATAATTTTTAATATGCAGCAATAATTTATCAGACAAATTAAAAATTAATGATCACATTTCATTATCATACGTTTGAGATTTTAAAGAAATTTTAAAGAAACTCCTTAAGTTTACCTTGGAATGTGAAATGCCAGACTGGATGAATTACAAGCTGGAATCAAGACTGTCGGGAAAATTTTTACAACCTCAGATAATGCAGATGATACCACTTTAATGGGAGAAAGGCAAGAGGAGCTAAAGAGCCTCTTGATGTGGCTAAAAGAGGAGAGTGAAAAAGCTGGCTTGAAACTCAATACTCGAAAAACTCAGAATATGGCATCCGCCCCCATCATTTCTAGGAAATTAAATCAGTCAATCTTAAGGGCAATCAATCCTGAATATTCACTGGAAGGGCTGATGTTGAAGCTGAAGCTCCAGTGTTTCAGTCATCTGATACAATAGACGACTCATTGGAAAAGTCCCTGATGCTGAGAAAGATTGAGGACAGAAGGAGAAGGCATCAGAGGATGAGATAGCTGGACGGCATCACCGATGCAGCAAACATGAACTTGGGCAAACTCCGGGCAATGGTGAGGGACAGGGAGGCCTGGCGTGTTGTAGTCCACGGGGTCACAGAGAGTCAGAAACGACTGGGTGACTGAACAACACCAACAACCCATCCCTTCATGACAAATAGATGAGGAGAAAGTGGAAGCAATGATAGATTTTATTTTCTTGGGCTCCAAAATCACTGTGAATATTGACTGCAGCCATGAAATTAAAAAACACTTGCTGTATACATCTGTGTCTCTTTTGCTGTCTCACATACAGGGTTATTGTTACCATCTTTCTAAATTCCATATATATGCGTTAGTATACTGTATTGGTGTTTTTCTTTCTGGGTTACTTCACTCTGTATAATAGGCTCCAGTTTCATCCACCTCCTGGAGGGGTGGTATGGGGAGGGGGGAGAGAGGGGGGTTCAGGATGGGGAACACGTGTATACCTGTGGTGGATTCATGTGGGTGTATGGCGGAAACCATACAGTATTGTGAAGTAATTTTAAAAAATAAAATAAAAATAAAAAAAGCTTGCTCCTTGGAATGATAGATATGACAAACCTAGACAGCACATTCAAAAGCAGAGCCATCATTTTGCAGACAAAAGTCCAGGTAGTCAAAGCTATGGCTTTTCCAGTAGTCATGTATAGATGTGAGAGTTGGACCTTAAAGAAGGCTGAGTACGCAAGAATTGATGCTTTTGAACTATGGTGGTGGAGACGACTCTTGACAGTCCCTTGGACTGCCAAGAAAATCAAATCAGTCAATCACAAAGGAAATCAACCCTGAATATTCATTGGAAGGATTAATGCTGAAGCTGAAGCTCCAATACTTTGGCCACCTGATGTAAAGAGCCAACTCATTGGAAAAGACTCTGATGCTTGGAAAGATTGAAGGCAAGAAGAGAAGTGGGCAGCGGAAGATTAGATGTTTGGATAGCATTACTGACACAATAGGCATTCATTTGAGCAAACTCTGGGAGATAGGGAAGGAAAGGTGAGCCTGGGATGTTGCAGTCCATAGGGTTGCAAAGAGTTAGATATGACCGTGACTGAACAATTCTTAAAGATAGTCTGGAAATATATATCAAGATCTCTTAAAAACGTATATACTATGCAGACCCATAAATTTGCTTAGAGAATACCAATTATGCGTTGAATTTTTGTTTATCAAGATATGAAAACCATCCATTATAACACTTTTATATACCTGAAAAAATAAGGCAATAAGTACAGAATTTTGTATTTTATTTGTTGCTTTGTTGTTGTTCAGTTGCCCAGTTGTATCCGACTCTTTGTGACCCCATGTCTCTTTGTGATTCTTTGTGACTTCAGCACTTTTGTTACTGCAACAAGCCAGGCCTCTCTGTCCCTCACCATCTCCCGAAGTTTGCCCAAGTTCATGTCCATTGCATCGATGATGCCATCCAGTCATCTCATCCTCTGACACCCTCATTTCCTTGTGCCCTCAGTCTTTCCGAGCATCAGGGAGTCTTCCAATGAGTCAGCTGTTTTCATCAGATTACCAAAATACTGGAGTTTCAGCTTCAGCATCAGTCCTTCCAAAGAGTATTCAGGGAAAACAACTCATTGATTTCCCTTAAAACTGACTGGTTTGATCCCCTTGCTATTCACGGAACTCTCAGGAGTCTTCTCCAGCACCATAGTTCGAAGGCATCAATGCTTCAGTGCTATGCCTTCTTTATGGTCCAGCTCTCACAACCGTACATGACCACTGGGAAGACCATAGCCTTGACTAGATGGAACTTTGTTGGCAGAGTAACGTCTCTGATTTCCAGCAAACTGTCTAGGCTTGTCATAGTTTTTCTGCCAAGAAGCAATCATTTGATTTCATGACTGCAGTCACCAGCCACAGTGATTTTAGAGTCCAAGAAGAGAAAATCTGTCACTACTTCCACCTTTTCCCCTTCTTTTTGCCATGAAGTAATGGGGCCTGATGCCATGATCTTAGTTTTTTTAATATTTAGTTTTAGGCTAGTTCTTTCCCTCTCCTCCTTCAGCCTCATCAAGAGGCTTTTTAGTTCCTCTTCGCTTTCTGCCATTAGAGTGGTATCATCCGCATATCTGAGTTTGTGGATGTTTCTCCTATCTATCTTGATTCCAGCCTGTAACTCATGCAGCCCGGCATTTCTTATGATGTGTTCAGTGTATATATAAGTTAAAAAAAACCAGGATGACAATAGACAGCTCTGTCATACTCCTTTCTCAATCTTGAATCAATCAGTTGTTCCATACGGAGTTCTGTTACTTCTTGACCTGCATAAAGATTTCTTAGGAGATAGTAAGTTGGTCTGGTATTCCCATCTCTTACAATCAAAGGCTTTAATGTAGCCAATGAAGCAGAAGTTGTTTTTTTGGAACTCCCTAGCTTTCTCTATGATTCTGTGAATGTTGGCAATTTAATCTCTGGTTTATACTTTATAATCATTATTTATACAGAATAATGATGATAAAATTATTTTTAAAAATAAATTATAGTGTCTATATGATAAGATATTCATCCATTAAAGATGATTTCCAAGAATATTTAAGTTTGAAAAAATGTTTATATGAACTGATAGTAGGAAACAAAAAATAATGTATAGATTATTATACCAATTCCTTCTCTGTATCAATCAGGCTATCCATTTATCATGTATCTACCTACCTATCTATTCATCTGTCTATATAATTATTGATTTACCTATATATCTGAGACAAAACTGGGAAGAAAAAAAATAAACCAAAAAGTTAATTCTAATTTACATGGTATAATTCTGGTATTTTTCTTTGTATTCCATTTAATTTTCAAATTTTCTATAATGGATATAGCATTGAGGCCATGGAGAAAAGACAAATGTTTATTATCATCACAGAGCTATGTTCAGAATGGAGAAGTGATAAATTTAGGAGAATGAAAGGGAAGGAAAAATTGAAGGAAGGAAGGAAAGACAGGAGGGGAAGAAGGAAGGGACTTGGAATGCTGTCTCTCTTGGCATTTTTCATTTCATTTTTCACTATATAGTATAAGCGCAAAACTGAAAGTCACTGATAAAGAAGGATTTGGTGCTGATCACTGCAGGCACTTAAAACTCATCAGCTCAGAGTCTGCTAACATTTAGGAAAGCAAACAGCCAACCAGGGGTTCCAAATACAAGCACAGGGCAGAAGTCAGCAAAGATCATTATGGCAATCTTCAAAGGCCAGCTCAGACCACACATTTGGGTGGCAGCTCACATGGTCACCATTCAAGAATTCAGAGGAGCAAGAAGGAGCCGGAATTGGGGTGGGGGAAGGGTGGAAGAGCTGTTTCCTGTGCCACAAAAGAAGCTAAGTGATGTCACATTTGAGACCAAAGTAAATATTTCTGAGTTACAGTGAGCAGCAACACTCTATATCTGGTAATGTATTTGAAACGAGTCAATTTTTCCCCCGCTTGCCATTGACAAGTCATCCACAAACACACAGTTCTTGGCATGAAATTTTGACCACCAGGAAGAGAACTTGCCCAGGCGAGCATGAGTGAAGCATGTTTTGTTGTAACAGCACTACTGATTCATCTCACAAGTCAAGGCCAATCTTAGTTTTTCAAGGGCTAAGTTGTCACCTGCGCCTCTCTTTCTAGTCTACTGTTTTCCTGCTTTGGTCTGCAACAGGCTTTCTCTGTTTCACTCCCAGCTTTTCTCCCAAAATTCTTTCTGAGGCTTTAACTTGTCATATTGCCAACACGTGACCCAACTCTACATGACTTCTTAGTACAAGAGTCCACTGACATTCTCTCAGCGTCACAGTTCTTAATTCTTTTGAGAAAGTCCCATTAGCCAGATTGGGACAATGTAGCCCACAGTGCAATCAAGAGCGTTATAAGCTGCAAGTGTGTTTAGGGTGGTCCCTCCTAACAGCTGCGGATGAAGTTGTTTCTATACTAGAGTTAGCAGTTAACATCTGCTATACTTACTTCTTAGGGAAAAAGACATGCTTGCTTAACAAAACACTAGTGTTTGATCAGAAGGTATCAAACAGTAAGAAAGGGTTAGAGAGGGAGATATTTATTAAGCATCAGAACTTATACATGTGGAAGCCCATTTAATTACATGAAATGTTATTCTTCTAACAGCAGTAATTATTGAGCACCTACTACTGAGACACTTTCCTATATGTGGTGTCATTTCATCAAATGTTGCAGAATTAACATTATTGGCGTGTTACAAATGGGAAAAGTTAACAAGGGTTCTGGTCGCTGATGCTGATGAGGGCCTGGGGGCAGAGGTGTTTTCTCCACAACCAGGCAAATCTCTGACACCAGCTGAGTGCCTTGCAATCCAACACAATTCTGACACAATCTGCCCAGATAGAAAAGGTCAGATCACACAGGTTAACGGCTCAGTCCCACAATGGCAAAGGTCCATCTAGTCAAAGCTACGGTTTTTCCAGTAGTCGTGTATGGATGTGGGAGTTGAACCATAAAGAAGGCTGAGCACAGAAGAATTAATGCTTTCAAATTGTGGCGCTGGAGAAGACTCTTGAGAGTCTCTTAGACTACAAAGATACCAAGCCAGTGAAAAGGAAATCAACCCTATACATTCATTGGAAGGACTGGTGCTAAAGCTGAAGCTCTAATACTTTGGCCACTGGTACGAAGAGACAACTCATTAGAAAAGACCCTGATGCTACAAAAGATTGAAGGTGGGAGGAGAAGGGGATGACAGGATGAGATGATTGGATGACATCACCAACTCAAGGGATATGAATTTGAGTGAACTCCAGGAGATAGTGAAAGACAGGGAAGCCCGGCATGCTGCAGTCCATGGGGTCTGAATGAGTCAGACACGACTTAGTGATTGAACAACAACAATTCACAAGACTATCTCTTACAAGGAATTCAGATACTGTTACAAGTGTACCTTGTCATGTCTGTTTCAAGCAGAAGAAATATAGATAGAAGGTTATAATCACTCCATCCTTGGGTTCAATTAATTTGCCAGAGTGGCTCATAGAACTCAGAGAAACATTTTAATTACTAGATCTTGGATTTATTATAAAAGATAAGACTCAGGAACAATCAGATGGAGCAGATGCATTAGGATAAGCTGTGAGAAAGGGCACAGCTCTCTCCAAGCTGGCCAGTCTCCCCAAATCTTAATGCACTTGGCAACCCCGAAGCTTTCTGAACTCTGTCTTTTGGAGTTTTTATGAAAGTATCATTACATAGGCAGACTCAATTAAGTCATTGACCATTGACAATCAATTCAACCTCTTTGCAACCCCATGGACTATAGGCTGCCAGGCTCCTCTGTCCATTGAATTCTCCAGACCAGAATATTGAAGTGGTTATCAGTTCCTTTCTCCAGGGAATCTTCCCTACACAGAGATTGAACCCCGGTCTCTCACACTGCAGGTGGATTCTTCACCAGCTGAGCCACCACTAAGCCTATTAATTCTGGATTGGGTGCACTATCCCTTCTCCAGGGGATCTTCCTGATCCGGGAATTGAACCAGCTACAGGGAAGCCCTCTAGTCCCTCATACTTCCCTAAAAGTCAGTCATGTGGGACTGAAAGTTTTGATCTCCTAATAATGTGGGTGGTTTTTTGTTTGTTTGTTTAAGTCACTCAGTTGCGTCCGACTCTTTGCTACCCCCATGGACTATACAGTCCTTGGAATTCTCCAGGCCAGAATACTGGAATGGGTAGCATTTCCCTTCTTTAGGGGATCCTCCCAACCCAGGGAGAGAACCCAGGTCTCCCGCATTGCAGGTAGATTCTTAACCAGCTGAGCCACAAGGGAAGCCCAAGAATACTGGAATGGGTAGCCTATCCCTTCTTCAGGAGATCTTCCCAACCCAAGAGTTGAACCATGGTCTCCTGTATTGCAGGTAGATTCTTCACCTACTGAGCTATCAGGGAGGGTTTCCAAAAAGTTATCTCATTAACATAACAAAAGACACCTTTATTGCTCTCCTCACCTAAATTCCAAGGGTTTTAGGGCTCTGTACCAGGAAGGAGAACAAAAGACCAAATATGCATTTCTTATTATTAGCCACGATATCACAGTTCTGGCTCCCTGGTGGCTCAGTGGCAAAAGAATCTGCCTGCACTACAGGAGATGAAGCTTCCATCCCTGGGTTAGGAAGATCCCCTGGAGGAGGGAATGGCAGCTCACTTCAGTATTTTTGCCTGGAAGACCTCATGGACAGAGGAGCCTAGCAGGCTACAGTCCGTGGAGTCACAAAAGAGTTGGACACAACTTAGGGAATAAACAACAGTAACAACACAGTCAGTCTTTGAGTAAGTTGCCCAAGGATACACAATTGGAATAAAATTTCAAGAAAACTCACACCTGTCTGACTGAATTAGGTAATGCTTCTTTGAAAAACTCAGTTTACTCTAGAGTCAACCAACGATTCACTGCAGGATCTGGTTATGCTCATCAGGCCTCGTGCTTCTCACGTATGAAGTAAGAATATTCGCTTCTAGGGTCTCTCTCAGTTTGGGCTTCTATGAAGCATTGACGTTTTACTTCTCACATGGTTTCATTCTATTTATAATGTTTGTTGCCATCCTTTGATTTTAGTAGTAATTCTAAGTGTAAGAATGGCAAATAAATATTAATGATGAAAGGAAAGCTAATAGCTCAGTTGGTAAAGAATCTACCTGCAATGCAGGAGAACCTGGTTTGAGTCCTGGGCGGGGAAGATCCACTGGAGAAGGGATAGGCTACCCACTCCAGTATTCTTGGGCTTCCCTTAGGGCTCAGCTGGTGAAGAATCCGCCTGCAATGTGGGAGACCTGTGTTCTACTCCTGGATTGGGAAGATCCCCTGGAGAAGGGAAAGGCTACCCACTCCAGTATTCTGGCCTGGAGAATTCCATGGACTAAGTCCATTGGGTTACAAAGAGTCAGACATGACTGAGTGACTTTCACTTTAAAAAGAAGTTCTGAAGTCAAGATGAATGATTCAAGGTTTTTAGATATATAGTATCATAGCTATGAACATATCACAGTTTACTTCAATAGATTTAGCAAATATAAATTGAGTACCTCCATTCTTCATGGTCAGCCACTGAAAGAGACATTACGAAGAATCACGTGTAAAATGCTGTATTGAGAAAGTGTTTCATGGACTTCCAGATAAACACAGATGAAAAGATGGGACTCTAAAAAGTTAAACAATGAAATCACTTAAGAGTTAGAGAATTTGGGAAAGCTTCCAGAACAAAAGGACCCTTTGAGATGTGTATTGAGCACATTAGCCAAGAATAATTATTAATCTGAATCAACAATATTCATGCTAATATTTAAACAGCACTAGTTGAACCTTTTAACTTGATTTGAAATCATTTGATTTTCCCTTTACAATTTTTCTGTCAGTCCAAGTTCCACAAGACAGCAGAGAATTTAAAAATATCACCACCAGGAGACAAAATGTATAGAATTCTGACTCCAGGAGCTCCTTGAAGCCAGCTCCTTGAAGGGGGTTGGGGAATGTTCAGAGCTTGAGCACAGCTGTAAGGCTTTTTCCCTTAACTTGTGTGGCATGGAACTGAGTGTAAAGGATGGGAAGTGATGTGGAACCGGAATTCAGAATGATCCAGGTCCCACTGCAGTAAAAGTCTGCCTGAGAAGCAGCTGAGTACATAAAAGCTCATAAAGAAAACCAAAACAATGATATTCCCCATTGTGACTGTTTAGTCTTTCTGTAGAGACTCATGGGGTCCTGCCTATTATCTATTTTTAATATCATTTGACCTGAAAATTCATGCTACCATCTGGAAAAAGAGAAGTTTTTCCTTAATGTGAATATGAGTGAAGAAAAAAGATGAGGAAAGAGTTACAGAATGTTAAGCCCCCCTTTTTTTTCTTTTTTGAATTAGCAGATGTCACTCGTTTCTTGATATTTTACAGGTAACTAAACACATTAGACATTCCAACAAATTGATCAGTCACTCTTTATCTGGTGCCACTGAATTCTCAAATGAGAAAGTATGAAATCTAAGATTTTATTTCACATGTATGATTTTTTCCTTTAAAGTAGAAATCCATCTGTTCTTTGAAGGTATATCACTAATTGCTTCATTCATTAATTTATAATTAATCACTATTCTCTCTTTTAGTTTGAAAGAATTGGACAATTTTGTGTTTCCTCTGAGGCTGAACTAAAGATCTCATTAAATTTAATGTAATCTTTATAACTCAGTCATTCGATCAAGAGTCCCAGTGTGGGAGCTTAATATATGCTGGGAACTCTGCTACATACCTGGCATACGGACACAAACAGGCTCTTATTTTTTATCAACACCATCAGGCATCTGAAGGCCAGGAAGTTCAAGAAATAATTTAGAATGCAGAGCTGTGTGTGCACATGTAGGGAACACAGCAACCACAGGTTCAGAGGTAATCTAGAGCAATGAAAGATGAAGTATAATGGGTCCAAGGAAAGATGAAGGGCAGTGGGTAGACAGTGCACAGTGAGTGATTAGAATTATCTTGGAGGAAATGCAGGACTAACGCAGAAGTTTTAAGTAGGAAGAGTAATTTGCCAAATAAACCACGTAGAAAGGTCATGACAACTCTAATCACCGAAATTGGCATTTCCTTCTTCTGTTTCAATTAAGTAGACCATTTCAACTTCACAGAAGTCACACTATAATGTACAAGACTCAGTAATCCAGCAAAGCCAGATTTCACTGAGGACTGCTACACCCTTTCATCTCCCTGGGTCAAGTTAAGGAGGGTCTACCCCTCTCTGATGTTCCCTTTATGTGGCTGCTGCTGCTGCTGCTAAGTCACTTCAGTCCTGTCCGACCCAGGCCCACCAGGCTTCCCTGTCCCTGGGATTCTCCAGGCAAGAACACTGGAGTGGGTTGCCATTTCCTTCTCCAATGCATGAAAGTGAAAAGTGAAAGTGAAATCGCTCAGTCATGTTTGACTCTCAGCGACCTCATGGACTGCAGCCTGCCAGGCTCCTCCGTCCATGGGATTTTCCAGGCAAAAGTACTGGAGTGGGGTGCCATTGCCTTCTCCGCCTTTATGGGGAAAGAGTCTTAAAACAACCCCCCCATCTTCTCTAAACCTCGAAGAAGAGAAAGTGACTACTAATTGGTGATTTTAGAATGAGAAACTGGGTATGTGCAGCCTATCCTTTTCAATCAAGAGGACTTTTAACAACTTTTTAAATGCTCAGTCATTTCTGTATTTTTTTCCTTTTTCACTAGCATAGGATGCTATTTAAAAGCGTGAATTTCAGAGCCAGACAGAGCTGACTTGAGTCTGACCTCTGCCACTTACTTAAAGCTATGATTTGGATACATTGATTATTTTGATGTAGAGTCTGCAAAAGATTTCTTTACATGCACATCTTTGTATGTATTAGTATCTAGTTTTTATAGGGTATATTTCCAAAAACTGACATTGATGGGTTAAAAGTTATACATATATTTATTTTTAATAGCTTTTTGCTACATGTATTTCCCCCAAGGCATAATAATTCACATCCACCAGTTATGTGTAAATGTACTTTTTCTCTAATCCTTGAAAAAAAATCATGCATATATATACAGAAAGTTTATATATATAGATGTATATATAAAACTAATGAATGGAAATTAATATCTTGTATTCTCTTGCCTGCTCTTTCCCAACAGTAAAGAAATTTAGCATCTTTATATATGTCGTTGATCATTTAGATTTGGAGCGGATGTTTTATATTAATTGGTTTAACAAAGTATTTAAGAATGCAGGTCCTGAGCTATACTGCCTATATCTGAATCCTATGAGATTGTTCTTTTTTTTTTCTCTCTCTCTCTTTTTCTATTTTGAATTATGGTTATCAGATTTTTTATTAGGTTGCTGATTTCATAAAATGACATTGGGATTTGTCCATGATTCTTATTATCTTATTATCTTATGATTATATTATTATCTAACTCATGTTTAGGGAATATGGGAATTGAGTTGAAGTCTCCTACTAATTATCACAGATGAGAAGAAGAGAGAATCTGAGATTGACTCACCCATGTCCTTCATCTACTGCAATTTTGAGATCTTTAACTCTATTATTTGCTCAGAATCCTTCCTTTAGTAATTTATTCAGTGGTATGAGTGGTTGGTAGGTGCTATATCTTTCAGTTCAGTTCAGTTCAGTTCAGTTCAGTCACTCAGTTGTGTCTGACTCTTTGCAACCCCATGGACTACAGCATGCCAGGCCTCCCTGTCCATCACTAACTCCCGGAGTTTACTCAAACTCATGTTCATAGAGTCAGTGATGCCATCCAACCATTTCATCCTCTGTCATCCCCTTCTCTTCCTGCCTTCAATCTTTCCCAGCATCAGGGTCTTTTAAAATGAGTCAGCTCTTTCCATCAGGTGGCCAAAGTATTGGAGTTTTAGCTTCAGTATCAATTCTTCCAGTGACTATTCAGGACAGATTTCATTTAGGATGGACTGGTTGGATCTCCTTGCAGTCCAAGGGACTCTCAAGAGTCTTCTCCAACACCACAGTTCAAAAGCATCAATTCTTCGGCACTCAGCTTTCTTTATAGTCCAACTCTCACATCCATACATGATTACTGGAAAAACCATAGCTTTGACTAGATGGACCTTTCTTGGCAAAGTAATGTCTCTGCTTTTGAATATGCTATCTAGATTGGTCATAACTTTTCTTCAAAGGAGCAAGTGTCTTAATTTCATGGCTGCAATCACCATCTGCAGTGATTTTGGAGCCCAAGAAAAGAATAAAGTCTGCCACTGTTTCCATTGCTTCCCCATTTATTTGCCATGAAGTGATGGGACCAGGTGCCATGATCTTCATTTTCTGAATGTTGAGTTTTAAGCCAACTTTTTCGCTATACTTTCATTTTCATCAAAAGGCTATTTAGTTCTTCGCTTTCTGCCATAAGGGTGGTGTCATCTGCATATGTGAGGTTATTGATATTTCTCCCAGAAATCTTGATTTCAGCTTGTGCTTCTTCCAACCTAGCATTTCTCATGATATACTCTGCATATAAGTTAAATTAGCAGGGTGATAATATACAGCCTTGAGTACTCCTTTCCCAATTTAAAACTGTCTACTTTTCCATGTCCAGTTCTAACTGTTGCTTCTTGAGCTGCATACAGTTTTCTCAGGAGGCAGGTCAGGTGGTCTGGTATCCCTATCTCTTTCAGAATTTTCCAGAGTTTGTTGCGATCCACACAGTCAAGGGCTTTGGCATAGTCAATAAAGCAGAAATAGATGTTTTTCTGAAACTCTCTTGCTTTTTCTATGATCCAGTGGATGTTGTTAATTTGAATTCTGGTTCCTCTGCCTATTCTAAATCCAGCTTGAACATCTAAATCTTTAGAGAGCTACAAATATGTTGCCTTTATTTTCCTGAGGCAATAAATTCCTAGGCAGGTTGATAAGAAGTCCAGGGTTGCCAAGGAGGAGAAAGGGGTTTAGGGCTCCCAAGGAGGAGATGGGGTCTGGAATTCTCAAGGAGGAGGAAAGGACAGACTTTAGTGATCAAGCCTGGCCCCTGGTTCCGAAGCTAAGTTTTCTTCTTTGGATATCAGGAATCGGACGTCATTCACCGTAAGCTATCATTACCAGGAAGTTGTTGATACATGATTCTCAGTGTCACTTCCTTTCTCCTCAGTATGCGTAGATGTTTCCCCTCTATTTTCTATTTTCCACTCTTTCACATAAATTCTCTATTTATCAAACAGATGTGCCTTCCTTTGTAGCTAAACTGCTCTTTGTGTCTGGAGAATCTTCTCATCTTTACCCTTGAAATGCATACATTTCATCAGGCTGTCTAGGTATCTTTTCTTCCCCAAATTTCCCTTTCATTCTAAAAATTTAGTTGTTTCTTTCACCTCAAGAAAATTTCCTTTTATGTTGTGTGTGTGATTATTCCCTATTCTCCATATATTTACTAGATGCTTTGTGGAAGTCCTGTTATCTGCATCTGAGGGTCTTCGTGTCTCTTATTTCCCTTATGATTTCCATCTCTTTGAGTTTTGTTACATGCTTTCAGGTGGTTCTTTCATCCGATTATCTAGGTCACAAGTTAAAAAGTTTTGACAGCATCTGTTCTTTTCTTCAATGTGCCTATTAATTTTTGTTGTCGGTGTTCAAAAACATGACTTCTGCCACGTGAAAGTCCTGAAATGTTCCTATTGGTTCAAGTTGTTGGCTCTCTCCAGCAATTCTGTTTTGCTCTTTTCCTGATTTGGTGAATCAGAGGTTCCTCTCCTCTGGTAGTTGGAACCTGAAGCACAAGCTGGAATCAAGATTGCCGGGAGAAATATCAGTAACCTCAGATATGCAGATGACACCGCCCTTATGGCAGAAAGTGAAGAGGAGCTAAAAGCCTCCTGATGAAAGTGAAAGAGGAGAGTGAAAAAGTTGGCTTAAAGCTCAACATTCAGAAAATGAAGATCATGGCATCTGGTCCCATCACTTCATGGGAAATAGATGGAGAAACAGCGGAAACTGTCAGACTTTATTTTGGGAGGTTCCAAAATCACTGCAGATGGTGACTGCAGCCATGAAATTAAAAGACGCTTACTCCTTGGAAGGAAATTTATGACCAACCTAGATAGCATATTTAAAAGCAGACATTACTTTGCCAACAAAGGTCCATCTAGTCAAGGCTATGGTTTTTCCTGTGGTCATGTATGGATGTGAGAGTTGGACTGTGAAGAAGACTGAGTGCCGAAGAATTGATGCTTTTGAAGTGTGGTGTTGGAGAAGACTCTTGAGAGTCCCTTGGACTGCAAGGAGATCCAACCAGTCCATTCTGAAGGAGGTCAGTCCTGAGTGTTCATTGGAAGAAATGATGCTAAAGCTGAAACTCCAGTACTTTGGCCACCTCATGCGAAGAGTTGACTCATTGGAAAAGACTCTGATGCTGGGAGGGGTTGGGGGCAAGAGGAGAAGGGGACAACAGAAGATGAGATGGCTGGATGGCATCACTGACTTGATGGAAACGAGTCTGAGTGAACTCTGGGAGTTGGTGATGGACAGGGAGGCCTGGCGTGCTACGATTCATGGGGTTGCAAAGAGTCGGACACGACTGAGCGACTGAACTGAACTGAACTAAGAGTTTATTTGTGTGTGTGTGTGGTGTTTATTGGAGTTTGCTACTAGTCCTAAGTAATATCAAGGAAAGGTAAATATTCCCCGTCTCTGTGGCTGGAGTGGTGAGAAGCAAGCCTGCAGCCAGTAGCCTGTTGGGACCCCAGAAGGACGTCTGCTTTCTGGTCTTCCTGATCATCCCAGCCACAGGGTCAGAAGGCTCAGCCCACCTAATGAGTGTCTTCCCCAATCATGGTAAGGGCAAGACAAAGTACACTCACACAGGCAGATGTTTATTTTCTCCGCAGCCTTCATTGGATCCCTATGGTCCAGGCTCTCACTAGGATATTCAGCATTTCAGTTCTTGGTCTAAGACTTCCCACTGATTCTCAGGCTTTATCTGATCTGTATTTAAAACATTTTTCTCCCACAACCCCCATATGTTGTCAGCAAGTGTAAGAATTTCCTTGTACCCTGGTGCGCCTAGACTCTGACTCGGGGCGGAATCAGGTTGGGAGCAGAGAAGAAATGCACTCAATTCATCATCTTCCCAGAGTCCCCCCAAAGCTTGTGTTACAAAGAAGGAGTTGCCAGAGAGGAACTGGTTCTTTCCCAGTCACTTTTCCTCACATCAATCTGGGATCTAGAAACAAGTGCATATTTATGTTTATTACCTGATTTCCCAGTCAAGAATGTAAGTCCCATGAAGGCAGAGGCTTGACTGATTGGATTTTCTTCTATACCTCATGGACTCCATCCCCAAATCTGCTCTACCTACCCCTGTCCCCACCACAGATGATGGCCCCACTGTACTTTCAGTTGTTGTGGTCCAGTCACTAACTTGTGTCCCCATGGACTGCAGCACGCCAGGCTCCTCTGTCCTCCACTATCCCCCAGAGTTCGCTCAAATTCTTGTCCATTGAGTCAGTGATGCTATCTAACCATCTCATCCTCTGTCACCCCCTTCACCATTTGCCTTCAGTCTTTCCCAGCATCAGGGTCTTTTCCAATGAGTCAGCTCTTCAGTTGCAACTTTCAGTTGCTCAGGTATAAAAATGTGGGGTCATTTTTAACTAGCCATCTTTCTCCCTCGTTAATCAGCCAAATCTACCACAGAATCTATAAGCTCCATCTTCAAAAGATGTCCATAATTTGGCCACTTCTTCCCACATTCATGATTAGGTTTGGTTCCAGCCACTGTCATCTCCTTACTATATTATTAAAATAGTCTCCTTTCTGTTCCAAGCTTATACCTTGACCCTCACATTCTATTTTCAGCGCAGCAGCTAAAGCTATCCTTTTACAAATGTAAAAGCTGTCCTCTTCACAAACAAACAAGCATATCTACTAAAAATATGCAGTGGATCCCATTTCATTCAGAATAAGAGCTGATGACATTATACTGACCCTCCAAGGTCTCCAATATCTTGAGCCCTGTGGATTTTCTCATCTCATGCCCTGTTTTTCCTACTTGCTTACTCTGTTATATTCACTTTGATTCTTTTTTAGTCTTCAAGCTTGCTAGGCATAGCCCTGATTTGGTATTTTCCACTTACTGGTCTCTTTGCCTAGAATGTTCTTCCCCCAAATATCGATATAACTAATAACCTTGCTGCTGCTGGTGGTGGTTCAGTCCCTAAGTCGTGTCCAACTCTTGAGACCACATGGACTATAGTCCTCCAGGTTCCTCTGTCCATGGGATTCTCCAGGCGAAAATACTGGAAGGGGTTGCCTTTTCCTTCTCCGCGAGGTCTTCCCAACCCAGGAATCGAACCTGGGTCTCCAGCATTGCAGGCAGATACTTTATCGACTGAGCTACAAGGGAAGACACCAGTACCCTTGTTACACCAATATTTTGTTTAAATGTAAATTTCTCATTGCCTGATCTGTTCTTTCTTTTTTTGACAGCTTCTCTGAAGTATGACTGTCACATAATAAGTTGCAAATAGTGATATCTAAAGTGTATAATGCTGTAAGTTTTGATATATGGATAGACCTGGGAAATCATCATCCCAGATAAGATGGTGAATACACTCATCACACCTGAAGTTTCCTCATACCCTTTCCTCATCTCTCCCTTCTAACTCCTTTCACCTCATCTTGATCTTTCTTTCCATCCTCAGGGAAATATTGCTTTGCTTTCTCTAACAATAGATTAGTTTGCTTTTTCTAGGATTTTGCATAAATGAGTTATACAGTATGTACTCTTTATTGGCTGACTGCTTTCACTAAACTGATTTAATTTCAGATTCATCCATGTTATTGTGTGTATTGATGTCTTTATTTTGCGGTGAAATATCCCATTGTATTGACATACTATTGATCTATTGGTGAACATTTTAGTTCTTGTCAGTTTCTGGCTGCTACGAAAAAAGAAAACCAAAATCTTCTACAAACATATGTGTGAAAGTCTTGTATGCATATAGGAATTCTGTTCTTTTGGGCAAATACCTAGGAGCAGAATGGCTGAGTCATATGGTGTGTTGTTTAGCCTCTCAGTCATGTCTGACTCTTTGGGACCCTATGGACTACAGCATACCAGGCTTCCCTATTCTTCACCATCTCCCAGAGCTTACTTAAACTCATGTCCATTGAGTTGGTGATGCCATCCAACCATCTCATCCTCCGTTGTCCCCTCCTTCTCCCACCTTCAATCTCTCCCAGCATCAGGGTCTTTTCTAATAAGTCAGCTCTTCACATTAGGTTGCCAAAATATTGGAGCTTCAGATTCAGCATCTGTCTTTGCATAAAATATTCAGATTAGATTTCTATTAGGTTTGACTGGTTTGATCTCCTTATCGTCTAAGGAAGTCTTAAGAGTCCTCTCCAGAACTGCAGTTCAAAAGCATCAATTCTTTGGCGTTTAGCTTTCATTACAGTCCAACTCTCACCTTCATACATGACTACTGGAGAAACCACAGCTTTGACTAGATGGACCTTTGTCTGCAAAGTGATGTCTCTGCTTTTTAATACACCGCCTAGTTTTGTCACAACTTTTCTCCCAAGAAGCAAGCATCATTTAATTCCATGGCTGCGGTCACCATCTGCAGTTATTTTGGGGCCCAAGAAAATAAAACCTGTCACTGTTTCCACTGTTTCACCATCTATTTGGGCCCAAGAAAATAAAACCTGTCACTGTTTCCATTGTTTCACCATCTATTTGACATGAAGCGATGAGACTGGATGCCGTGATCTTAGTTTTTTGAATGCTGAGTTTAAGGCAGCTTTTTCGCTCTCTTCTTTCACCTTCATCAGGAGGCTCTTTAGTTCCTCTTTGCTTTCTACCATAAAGGTGGTGTCATCTGCATATCTGAGGTTCCTGATATTTCTCCCAGCAATCTTGATTTCAGCTTGTGCTTCATCCAGGCCTGCATTTTTCATCATGTACTCTGCATATTAGTTAAATAAGCAGGGTGACAATATACAGCATTGACATATATTGATGTATAAAAATCCTTTCCTGATTTTTAACTGGTCCATTTTTCCATGTCTGGTTCTAACTGTTGCTTGCTGACCTGCATATAGGTCTTGCAGGAGGCAGGCAAGGTGGTCAGGTATTTCCATCTCTTGAAGAATTTTCCAGTTTGTTGTGATCCACACAGTCAAAGGCTTTAGCATAGTCAATAAAGCAGAAGTAGACTTTTTTTTTTTTCTGGAATTCTCTTGCTTTTTCTACGGATGTTAGCAATTTGATCTCTGATTCCTCTACCTAAATCCAGCTTGAATATCTGGGAATTCTCGGTTCACATACTGCTTAAGTCTCACTTGGAGAATTTTGAGCATTATTTTGCTAGTGTGAAATAAGTGCAGGTGTGCAGCAATTTGAAAATTCTTTGACACTACGCTTCTTGTCTTGTGGCTACTGCTGAGTTGCCCAAATTTCCCAGCATATTGAGGGCATCATTTTCACACCATCATCTTTTAGGATTTGAAATAGCTCAGCTGGAATTCTATAACCTCCACTAGCTTCATTCATAGTGATGCTTCCTAAGGCCCACTTGACTTCACAATACAAGATATCTGGCTCTTGGTGAGTGATCACACCATCGTGGTCATCTGGGTCATTAAGATCTTTTTAATGTAGTTCTTCTGTGTATTATTTTCACCTCTTCTCAATATCTTCTGCTTCTGTTGGATTTGTGCCGTTTTTGTCTTTTATTGTGCCCATCTTTGCATATGTTCCCTTGGTGTCACTAATTTTCTTGAAGAGATTTATCTTATGGTATATGGATGTTTAATTTATAAGAGACAATTAAATTGTCCTCCAGTGACCATACCATTTCTGTTACAGTTTCACTATTTCCTGGCCAATAGTTAGTATGTTTACTCTTTTTAATTTTAGTTATTGTAATAGATGTATACTATTATCTTACTGTGGGTATAATTTGTATTTCCCTAATAAATAGTGATGCTGAGTATTTTTTTCATGGGCTTACTTGCCATGTGCATATATTCTTTGGGGAGATAGTCTTTTTTAAGTTGATTAAATGTTTTTCTAATTGTGTTATTCTATTGTGTTATTTCTTATTACTGAGTTTTGAGAGTTCTTTATATATTTTAGCTATAAGCCCTTTACTAGATACATAGTTTATAAAAATATGTCCCATTCCATATCTTTCAAATAAGTGGGTCTTTTTAAACACTTTTTTTTGTAATCCAACATATCAATTGTCCTTTTATTGGCATTATATCTATGAAATCTTTACTAACATCAAAGTCATAATAGTTTTCCCTTGTTTTATAGTTTTAAGTTTTAGACTTAAGAATATGGTTCATTTTGAGCTTTTTTTTTTCTGAATATGATTAAACTTTATTTTCTTGGGCTCCAAAATCATTGTAGATGGTGATTGCAGCCATGAAATTAAAAGAAACTTACTTCTTAGAAGAAAAACTATGACAAAGCTAGACAGCAAAGCAGAGACATTACTTTACCAACAAAGGACCGTATAGTCAAAGCTATGATCTTCCCAGTAGTCATGTATGGATGTGAGAGTTGGACCATAAAGAAGGTTGAGTGCCAAAAAATTGATGCTTTTGAACTGTGGTGCTATAGAAGACTGTTGAGACTTCCTTGGACTGCAAGGAGATCCAATCAGTCAATCCTAAAGGAAATCAACTCTGAATATTCATTGGAAGGACTGATGTTGAAGCTGCAATACTTTGACCACCTGATGCAAAGAACTGACTCATTTGAAAAGACCCTGACACTGGGAAAAATTGAAGGCAGGAAGAAAAGGGGACAACAGGGAATGAGTTGGTTGGGTGGCATCATCAACTCAATGGACATGAAATTGAGCAAGCTCTGGGAGGTGGGGAAGGACAGGGAAGCCTGGCATGCTGCAGTCCATGGAGTAGCAAAGAGTCAGACACGACTGAGAGATTGAACAATGACAAATGAATTAAATTTTACTTTTTTGTACATGGATAACTGATTCAGCCAAATTTGTTGAAATGGAAATATTTTTATAAAGTTCTTCTGTATCTAT
Source organism: Ovis aries (assembly GCF_016772045.2). NCBI lineage: Eukaryota > Metazoa > Chordata > Mammalia > Artiodactyla > Bovidae > Ovis > Ovis aries. Next base: position 108,655,401 of record NC_056059.1, read on the forward strand.
GCCAAGAATCAGTCGTCCATTTATGTGTGGGTCTATTTCCAGACTCCATTCTATTACATAATTTCTGTCTTTGCGTCAATGCCACAAAGATCTGATTATGATAGCTTTGTAAAACTTGAAATTAGGTTGTGTTCTTTCAACTTATTCTTCATGAGCATGCTTTTTAAATTGAACTCTATTCTACCCTCCCTCCTGCTCTGTTTTTTTTTCTTTATATGCTGCACTTAATACCTTTTAATGTATTATGTAGCTTATGTATTTAATATGTAAAGTTTGTATAAGAATGTCAGTTCAATGAGGGAAGAGACTTTTTACATTTTATTCTGGTTACTAATAGATCTAAAGTTCTTAGAATACTGCTCAGTACATAAGTTTTAACTATCTATTTGTTGATTGAAATGAGTATAGAATCAGACCTTTAAAAGGCTGAGAAGTATCTCAGCATTCATTTCATCCAATTTCCAAAAATATAAAACTATATATGAATTTAAAAATTATATTATATATTTATAATATAAAAATATATTAACATAAAAACTAAAAAATGAAGAAACAGAGGACAAGAGCTATAAAGTCAGTGCTCACCCAGTAATCAGAGGGTACCTACTTAATCGCTGAGCCTCACTTCCAACTCTTACTTTCTCTCATCCAAGCAATATTGAACTGTTCATGGTTTTGCCAATATGTCCTCTGGTTCCTGCTTTGGCATTTCCCCACAGTCTGGTATTTTTATCTGAGATGCATTTCCCTTTCCCTTTTTTCATTGATTCAAGTATTACTTCTACTGGAAGCTCTTCCTACACATTTAAAACTGATTTTAGACCCTTCATCTTTCAGCCAGTGTACTCCCAAAGTTTGGAATATGACCCATGTGTTAATTTATTTTCTGCACCGGACAATGTTCTCTGTGAAGGCACAGGATCACGTCTTAAATGACTCATTACTCACAAAGGCTGACACAATTCCTGGCATGCAGCACATGCATTTGAATGGATACATTTCTACAAGTCTACCTTTTGACTTACCGAAAAGGATTGCTATTTATCCTTATTTCTACATTTATAAGCTAGGCTGTTTTGTGTTTGTGTGAATGCATGTGTGTATTTCTCATTGTTATTACGCTTCTTCAAGTTTTATTTTAACCATCAAAAAGATCTGACAAACGTGAAGCTGATTTCTCAAGTATATGTTACGCTTGTTTTCTTTACCCAACAAAGAGCCAACAGGAGTAAATGATGTCAAACATGCCCACAGAGCTCAGGCGACTGGTCATAAAGGTCACTTTTTTTTTTTTTTTTTTTTTTTACTATTTAATCATATGAATTAAAACACAAAATAGCCAAATACAACATCAAATTTTCTAGTAATATTGCACAGGCTGACACATACTTGAAAATATGTTAAGTTTTTTTGCATCAAAACAAACATCCAAAATAAAATAAAACTGCTTCTGAGCACTACCTGTGCACAGACTCTTGGCAAATCCATCCATCAATTGAGACTTCCAGCTCCAGGCAGATAGTTTATCATTCAACCAGAATAGAAACATGGAGATTCTTTGAATATATACTAAGAAATATACTAAGAAAGCCATAAAATACTTGATATTATATCTGGTAAACTTGACTTTGCATATCAAAATTTTTAGTCCAGAAATAATTTGTAAAAAGATTTTCATTGAGAAACATCACTATTCTGCTATTAATTGGAAAGGGCAAGGGCTAATAATAAAGACCAGTTAAATCTCAGAACTATGTGAGACACTGTAAGATTTTTTTTCACAACTTTACTTATTTATTTATTTTTTGAAGCGTAGTTGATTTACAATACTATGTTCATTTCAGGTATACACAAATGATTTAGTTATATAAATACATTTTTTTCAGATTCATTCCATTATAGACTATTGCATGATATAGAATATAGTTCCCTGTGCTTTATAGCAAATCTTTGTTGCTTATTTTAAGTATGTTAGTTTGTATCTATTAATCCAATACTCCGAATTTATCCCTCCCCCTCTCCCTTAACTATTTGGTAACCCATAAGTTTGTTTTTCATATCCATGAGTCTTTTTGGTTTTATATATAGATTCATCTGTATTATTTTTTAGATTCCACATATATGTGATATCATATAATATATTTGTCTTTCTCTGTCGGACTTACATCAGTTAGTATGATATTCTCTAAGCCCATCCATTTTACTTCAAATGGTAATATTTACTTATTTTTATGACTGAGTAATATTCCATTATCACAAATACCCCATCTTCTTTATCCAATCATCTGTTGATAGGCCCTTGGATTGTTTACATGGCTAGACTATAGTAAGTAGTGCTGCTTCTCTATGAGATTTTAACCAAATGATAAAACTTCTCTTGATCCTGTTCTGATTCAGAGGACTAGAAGACAGGTGATTTTATAGGCAGCATAGATGCCGATTCATAGAAGAGACTAAATAAGTACTAATTCCCTGCTATTTCTTTGTTTAAACCAATTCTGACAATACAAAACATTCATTTTGACTCCAACCTTTCCCATTGGTTTAGAATTCTGTTTCATTGAAACCTAGTGATGTAAGCTCAACATTTAGAAAACTAAGATCATGGCTTCCAGTCCCATCATTTCTTGGCAAATAGATGGGGAAACAGTGGAAACAGTGGCCGACTTTATTTTGGGGGGGGGGGCTGCAAAATCACTGCAGATGGTGATTGCAGCCATGATTAAAAGATGCTTACACCTTGGAAGGAAAGTTATGAACAACCTAGACAGCATGTTAAAAAGCAGAGGCATTACTTTGTCAACAAAGGTCTGTCTAGTCAAAGCTATGGTTTCTCTAGTGGTCATGTATGGATGTGAGAGTTGGACTGTGAAGAAAGCTGAGTGCTGAAGAATTGATGCTTTTGAACTATGATGTTGGAGAAGACTCTTGAGAGTCCCTTGGACTTCAAGGAGGTCCAACCAGTCCATCCTAAAGGAGATCAGTCCTGGGTGTTCATTAGAAGAACTGATGTTGAAGCTGAAACTCCAATACGTTGGCCATCTGATGCGAAGAGCTAAGTCATTTGAAAAGACCTTGATGCTGGGAAAGATTAAGGGCAGGAGAAGGGGACGACAGAGGATGAGATGGTTGGATGGCATCACCGACTCAATGGACATGGGTTTGGGTGGACTCCGGGAGTTGGTGATGGACAGGGAAGCCTGGAGTGCTGCAGTTCATGTGGTCACAAACAGTCAGACATGACTGAGCGATTGAACTGAACTGAACTGAAATGTAGTGATGTAAGTTCTGCAGTTATTTTTTTTTTAAATTTTTTGAATATTATTTTATTTTATGTTTTTAAATATAAATTTAATTATTTTAGTTGGAGGCTAATTACTTTACAATATTGTATTGGTTTTGGCATACATTGACATGAATCCACCACAGGTGTACATGTGTTCCCCATCCTGAATGCCCCTTTTGCCTCCCTCCCCATCCCATCCCTCTGTGTCATCCCAGTGCACCAGCCCTGAGCCCCCTGTATCATGCATCAAACCTGGACTGGCATTTCATTCCACATATGATAATATACATCTTTCAATGCCATTCTCCCAAATGATCCCACCCTCTCCCTCTCCCTCTCCCACAGAGTCCAAAAGACTGTGCTATACATCTGTGTCTCTTTTGCTGTCTTGCATACAGGGTTATTGTTACCATCTTTCTAAGTTCCATATATATGCATTAGTATACTGTATTGGTGTTTTTCTTTCTGGCTTACTTCACTCTGTATAATACGCTCCAGTTTCATCCACCTCATTAGAACTGATTCAAATGCATTCTTTTTAATGGCTGAGTAACACTCCATTGTGTATATGTACCACAGCTTTCTTATCCATTCATCTTCTGGTGGACATCTAGGTTGCTTCCATGTCCTGGCTATTATAAGCAGTGCTATGATGAACAGTGGGGTACACGTGTCTCTTTCAATTCTGGTTTCCTCAGTGTGTATGCCCAGCAGTGGGATTACTGGGTTGTATGGCAGTTCTATTTCCAGTTTTTTAAGGAATCTCCACACTGTTCTCCATAGTGGCTGTACTAGTTTGCATTCCCACCAACAGTGTAAGAGGGTTCCCTTTTCTCCACACCCTCTCCAGCATGTATTACTTGTAGACTTTTGGATCGCAGCCATTCTGACTGGTGTGAAATGTTCCCTCGTTGTGGTTTTGATTTTCATTTCTCTGATAATGAGTGATATGTAGCATCTTTTCATGTGTTTGTTAGCCATCTGTATGTCTTCTTTGGAGAAATGTCTGTTTAGTTCTTTGGTCCATTTTTTGATTGGGTAGTTTATTTTTCTGAAATTGAGCTGCAGGAGTTGCTTGTATATTTTTGAGATTAGTCGTTTGTCAGTTGCTTCATTTGCTATTATTTTCTCCCATTCTGAAGGCTGTCTCTTCACCTTGCTTATAGTTTCTTTTGTTGTGCAGAAGCTTTTAATTTTAATTAGATCCCATTTGTTTATTTTTGGTTTTATTTCCAATATTCTGGGAGGTGGGTCATAGAGGATCCTGCTGTGATTTATGTCAGAGAGTGTTTTGCCTATGTTCTCCTCTATGAGTTTTATAGTTTCTGGTCTTATGATTAGATCTTTAATCCATTTTGAGTTTACTTTTGTGTATGGTGTTAGAAAGTGTTCTAGTTTTATTCTTTTACAAGTGGTTGACCAGTTTTCCCAGCACCATTTGTTAAAGAGATTGTCTTTTCTCCATTGTATATTCTTGCCTCCTTTGTCAAAGATAAGGTGTCCATAGGTGCATGGATTAATCTCTGGGCTTTCTATTTTGTTGCATTGATCTATATCTCTGTTTTGTGCCAGTACCATACTGTCTTGATGACTGTGGCTTTGTAGTAGAGCCTGAAGTCAGGCAAGTTGATTCCTCCAGTTCCATTCTTCTTTCTCAAGATTGCTCTGGCTATTCGAGGTTTTTTGTATTTCCATACAAATTGTGAAATTATTTGTTCTAGCTCTGTGAAAAATACCGTTGGTAGCTTGATAGGGATTGCATTGAATCTATAGATTGCTTTGGGTATTATTGCTTTTCACTATATTGATTCTTCCAATCCACGAACACGGTATATTTCTCCATCAATTAGTGTCCTCTTTGATTTCTTTCACCAGTGTTTTATAGTTTTCTATATATAGGTCTTTTGTTTCTTTAGGTAGATATATTCCTAAGTATTTTATTCATTTCGTTGCAATGGTGAATGGAATTATTTCCTTAATTTCTCTTTCTATTTTCTCATTATTAGTATATAGGAATGTAAGGCATTTCTGTGTGTTGATTTTATATCCCACAACTTTACTATATTCATTGATTAGCTCTAGTAATTTTCTGGTGGAGTCTTCAGGGTTTTCCATGTGGAGGATCATGTCATCTGCAAACAGTGAGAGTTTTACTTCTTTTCCAATTTGGATTCCTTTTATTTCTCTTTTTAAATTTATTTATTTTAATTGTTTATTTATTTAAATAAATTATATAAAATTTATTTATTTATTTTAATTTTATTTCTTTTTCTGCTATGATTGCTCTGGTCAAAACTTCCAAAACTATGTTGAATAGTTGTGGTGAGAGTGGGCACCCTTGTCTTGTTCCTGACTTTAGGGGAAATGCTTTCAATTTTTCATCATTGAGGATAACGTTTGCTATGGGTTTGTCATATATAGCTTTTATTATGTTGAGGTATGTTCCTTTTATTCCTGTTTTCTGGAGTTTTTTTTTTTTTAATCATAAATGGATGTTGAATTTTGTCAAAGGCTTTCTCTGCATCTATTGAGATAATCATATGGTTTTTATTTTTCAATTTGTTAATGTGGTGTATTACATCGATTGATTTGTGGATATTAAAGAATCCTTGCATCCTTGGGATAAAGCTCACTTGGTCATGATGTATGATCTTTTTAATATGTTGTTGGGTTCTTCTTAAAACTTCTTTGTATAGCCATGATCAACAGATCAGCATTGGCATAAGGTGTCAAATATACCTAGGTCCAAATTATGGAAGTACAGTCCATACAGCACTGTGTTAGGGCCACTGGAGACCTTAATAAAACTGAAATTCTTGAATCCCACTTCAGTCCTAGTGCATCACAGTTTCTGGGGGTTAGACTCAGAAATGTAGATATTTGACAACTTTCCAAGATTACTCTTATGCACATCATAGCTTATTAATTATTGCCAAGTGAATGTAAGAGATAAACCCTTCCATATAGAAGGACACAATTTGTTGAGGGAGCAAATATGAACATACATCATTATAATATGATAATAAAACCTATAATTAAAGAATAAATCAAGATCTTCCAAAAACCCAGAGGAGTCCAAAGTCTCTGTGTGTTTGGGGTTCTCCGTATACCACAAATTAAAAATATGCTAAATCAAAATTGCAAAAATTTAGTGTGACATAATTTTACTATTCACAAAATAAATCTAGAATTTATTTATGGTTTTTAAAGAATATAATTTTGAAAGCTAATGCTAAGCAGTATTGGACTTGAATACAGTAAAAATTTAAACATTTGTTTTTCTTTTCAATCTTAACATATTTGTACGTGGTTAGGCACGTGGTGGCTCAGACAGTAAAGCGTCTGCCTACAACACGGGAGACCCAGGTTTGATCCCTGGGTTGGGAAGATCCCCGGGAGAAGGAAATGGCAACCCACTCCAGTGTTCTTGCCTGGAGAATCCCGTGGATGGAGGAGCCTGGTGGGCTACAGTCCATGGGGTCACAAAGAGTCGGACACAACTGTGCGACTTCACTTTCACTTTCCTTTCACAAATACCTAGAGATCCACTTGGAGATAATGTAAAAAGTTTAAGCTTAAGACCTTAGACAAATGACTGTTTAGACAACCCTTCACCCCACCTTGTATTAGCTTTTAGGTTTAATAAGTATTGTGGGTTTGGGGAAAGTTGAGGAAGAATTCGGAGAGAAAAGGCAAGGTGCCTGGGTGTTGAAGTATGAATTTGGGATGATCTCCCCCAGTGACTTAGTGCAGCATGCTTTGGTCCAGAGCTACCATCCATGTGGCTTACCTCTTTTGGTTGAGAAGTTTCCTGTGATTTTATGTAGGTGAGTCAAGAAATCTTTCATATATATTATCCATTCACTACAGCTCTCAGAACTATTGGTCATTACCATCACTGAACCTGGGACAGAGCTTCCCAGCATAGAGAGGAATGCTGGCTGGTATAAGAGTGTTAGAGTGTTTTACAGGGAGAACAGCTACAATTAAAAAAAAAAAAAAGTTTCTGAGGCGCTACTGCCTTCCCTACCCTCCCTCCCACCACACCTGTCTTTCCTGACAACTTACTATGAGACAAAGAGAAGAAGTAGGGGTTCCTGTTTAAATGTGTTGAGCTTTACTCAGAGATGTCTATCCCAAAGGTCCTATGGCCTCAATTTCAATTCCCTTGACCCTGAATATACATTGGAAGGACCAATGCTGAAGCTGAAGCTCCAATATGTCAGACACGTGATGCAAGGAGCTGACTCATTGGAAAAGACTATGATGCTGGGAAAGATTGAGAGCAAAAGAAGAGGGTGGCAGAGGATGAGATGACTTGATAGCATCCCACTGCCGACAGAGGGGCCTGGTGTTCTGCAGTCCATAGGGTCACAAACAGTCAGACACAACTTAGTGACTGAACAATTTCTACATCAGGTATATCAGACTGAGAGAATAGTGCCCTTCAAGGGCAGTGCTGTGTTAACTATATTTTTCTCTTTTTGAAGGCTTAATCACATTCCATGAGTTACACATAGGAAATGCATTATGACTCTTGTCAATGGCCCAAATTACATTTTCAGTTCAGTTCAGTCACTGAGGCATATCCGACTCTTTGAGACCCCATGAATCGCAGCATACCAGGTCTCCCTGTCCATCACCAACTCCCAGAGTTTACTCAAACTCATGTCCATTGAGTCGGTGATGCCATCCAGCCATCTCATCCTCTGTTGACCCCTTCTCCTTCTGCCCACAATCCCTCCCAGCAACAGGGTCTCTTCCAATTAGTCAACTCTTCCCATGAGGTGGTCAAAGTATTGGAGTTTCAGATTTAGCATCAGTCCTTCCAAAGAACACCCAGGGCTGATCTCCTTTAGAATGGACTAGTTGGACCTCCTTGCAATCCAAGGGACTCTCAAGAGTCTTCTCCAACACCACAGTTCAAACGCATCAATTCTTCAGTGCTCAGCTTTCTTCACAGTCCAAATCTCACATCCATACATGACCTGTGTTGGTTACTACGAGTGAAATGATGCAGAACATACAAGACATACAAAAGACAGACAGGACACCACTCTGGCCAGAGGGACAACTGGGCAAACTAATTGCCGTTTATTATTATAAAGCCATCCTTAGGCAGAATTCCAGATTGTAAGAATAAGCCTTTCAGTACAGTGCAGGTGCATACATGTTATCGTATAGCAAAGAGGAGTGAAATCTCTGTCTACTGAAGAGTCTGCCCAAAGCCCTCATCTCCTTCTTATCTCAAGAAGGGAATGCTCCCTCGTTTGCAAGGGACCATTAAACTCAAGGCTGTGTCCAGACTCTTTGGCAGAACGCCTCATATGCAAGGACGCTCAGCCTGAGCAGAGAGACCCGTTTGCAGGCACATCTCTGCTACCCTATTAACCCTTCAACCTGGAAAAACCATAGCCTTGACTAGATGGACCTTTGTTGGCAAAGTAATATCTCTGCTTTGGAATATGCTATATAGGTTGGTCATAACTTTCCTTCCAAGGAGTAAGCATCTTTTAATTTCATGGCTGCAATCACCATCTGCAGTGATTTTGGAGCCCCCAAAAATAAAGTCTGACACTGTTTCCAATGTTTCCCCATTTCCCATGAAGTGATGGGACCAGATCCCATGATCTTCATTTTCTGAATGTTGAGTTTTAAGCCAACTTTTTCACTCTCCTCTTTCACTTTCATCAAGAGGCTTTTGAGTTCCTCTTCACTTTCTACCGTAAGAGTAGTGTCATCTGCATATCTGAGGTTATTGATATTTTTCCCGGCAACCTTGATTCCAGCTTGTGCTTCTTCCAGCCCAGCATTTCTCATTATATACTCTGCGTATAAGTTAAATAAGCAGGGTGACAATATACAGCCTTGACGTACTCCTTTTCCTGTTTAGAACCAGTCTGTTGTTCCATGTCCAGTTCTAACTGTTGCTTCCTAACCTGCATATAGGGTTTTCAAGAGGCAGGTCAGGTGGTCTGGTTTTCCCATCTCTTTCAGAATTTTCCGCAGTTTATTGTGATCCACACAGTCAAAGGCTTTGACATAGTCAGTAAAGCAGAAATAGATGTTTTTCTGGAACTCTCTTGCTTTTTTGATGATCCAGTGGATGTTGGCAATTTGATCTCTGGTTCCTCTGCCTTTTCTAGAACCAGCTTGAACATCTGGAAGTTCATGTTTCATGTATTGCTGAAGCCTGGCTTGAAGAATTTTGAGCATTACTTTAGTAGCATGTGAGATGAGTGCAACTGTGCAGTAGTTTGAGCATTCTTTGGCATTGCCTTTCTTTGGAATTGGAATGAAAACTGACCTTTTCCAGTCCTGTGGCCACCGCTGTGTTTTCCAAATTTACAGCAAGTAATAAATACTGATATAAATATGCACCTATAGTAAAATCTCATTACAAGTTTCTACCCAGAATGAGTTGTAAGTCATTTGATTCCATTTTTCAATGGTGACAGAATATTTTTTAAAAAGTGTTCTATGGGACAATTTGAATATCTTGCAAAAATTTTTCCAATAAAATTAGGTTTTATGGTTTCTTTTATTTTTTTCTCTCAATTAAAAACAACATAAATCCAATCATAGTCAAAAACATTGTTATTAAGTGATAATGTTTTAGGGTAAATGAACATTTTCCAAATGGTATTAGGTGAGTTGAGTGCCTACGTGCTTGGTAGCTTCAGTCCTGTCTGACTATTTGCAAAGCTATGGACTGTAGACTGTCAGGTTCCTCTGTCCATGAGATTCTCCAGGTGAGAATACTGGAATGGATTGCTTTGCCTTTATCCTGAGGATCTTCCCAACCCAGGGATAGAACCCTTGCATCTTCTGCATTGCAGGAAGATTCCTTACCGCTGAGACCAAGGAAGCCTAATTAAGTGGGTTACAAAATCATAAAGTATTTTGTAGGAAGAAAAATAGTTTAAAATAAATGTAAGTGAGGAAAAAAAATGAGTTGAATAGGAAAATGAAAAGTAAAGAGCTGTGAACAGAAATACATACCCGATAGTCTTAAATGACTTGATAAAAATACAACCTTGACTGAAATTATATCTCAGAACTTTCTGGCATGCTCAGAGAAAAGACAAAATATATGCTATAATAGACATATTCTTTGTAATATAGAAATAAACCAGTTGCTTAGAAGTACAGCTTTTCTGGACTTCCCCAGTGGTTCAGCCATAATGAATTGTCTGCAATTCAAGAGCTACAGAAGATGCGGGTTCAATCCCTGGGTTGGGAAGATTTCCTGGAGGAGGAAATGGCAACTCACTCCAGTATTCTTTCCAAGATAATCCCATGAACAGAGGAGCCTTGGGGGCTAAAGGGGTTGCAAAGAGTCAGACACAACTGAGCAACTGAGCACACACATACACACAGCTTTTCTAGTTTCCAAGGCTGTGAATTTCTAATTTGAAAACTTGGAATAATGCGGTGGGTAAACCTGTTACATGAATGACTTTGCCCCAGTAACTATACACTCATGTAGAAATGTCTTGTCACAGGTACCCATACAAACAGAAGATATAATTATGTTTTTTTAACACTCTCCCGAGATATTCCTCCATGGCTTCTTAACAATTCTTCTTCCCTTACCTGGCCCTTAACAAATGGAAGGCCCCTGTGTTAGTCTCATTTCTTTTGTTATTGATCCATCTGTTCTGAAAGATCACAGGCTTTCCAAAGGCTTAATTAATAATTCTAATCTCCATCTTTGGTCCAGATCTCTTGTCTGATTTCCAAGACCCTTTCACTAATAGTCTTCAGTGGCATATTTCTCATGGTCCCCTCAAAGTCACTTCAAAACTCAACTATTTCCCTTCTAAGAGACTTTGTCATGCAGTGTTCCACTGAACAGAAAGTTCATCCAACCTAGAAAATCATCCCATGCATCCAAGTTGCTCAACATAGTATTCAGAAGGTATACTTGTCTTTTATTTTTCTTTCTTTCTTGTTCCTATAGAAAGTCATTTTCCAAATTCTACCTCTTGTTATAAATCCATGTACATCTCTCCAGTTTTTCCACCACCTTCTGAGCACTAGCCAGGAACACCCCTTACCCAGTACATGAGTGCATACTCAGTCATGTCTGGCTCTTCACAAACCCCTGGACTGTGGCCCATCATATTACTCTGTCTCTGGGATTTTCCAGGCAAAGATACTGATGTAGGTTGCCATTCCCTTCTCCAAGAGATCTTCCCAACTCAGGGACTGAACCCCTGTCTCTTGCAACTCCTGCATTGGCAGGCAGATTCTTGACCAGTATACCTCCTGGGAAGTCCTATGAGGACTTACTCTAATCTAACCACAATCTATTTTCACCCAGTAAGGCTCCTCCAAGGATGCAAATCTTTTTTTTTTTAAATATAAATGTATTTACTTTAATTGGAGGTTAATTACTTTACAATATTGTATTGGTTTTGCTATACATCAACATGAATCTGCCACAGGCATACACGTGTTCCCCATCCTGAACCCCCTTCCCTCCTCCCTCCCTGGACAAACCCTCTGGGTTGTCCCAATGCACCAGCCTCAAGCATAGGATGCAAATCTGACCATGACCCTTTCTGGCTTAAAATCTACCAGTAGTGTCTTATTGCATGATGAATGCAAAACGCATGATTTCCTACTACTTTTGTTTGTTATAAGGCTTTTGAGGACCTGGACTCCATCTCCTTCTCCAGCATCATCAGACGTTTCTAGACTTCTCTAGACTCTTACGACTTCTCTGGCTTCCAGTTTTCTACTACAGAGTCAAGTACTTTATAGACATGTCTTCTGTGCTTTGGACTTTCCCTGTGGCTCAGTGGTAAAATAACCACCTGCAAAGCAAGAGCTGCAGAAGCAAGTTTGATCCCTGGGTCAGGAAGATCCTCTGGAGGAGGGCATGGCAACCTGATCCAGTACTTTTGTCTGGAGAATCCCATGGACAGAGGAGCCTGGCAGGCTACAGTCCACAGGGTTGCAGAGTCAAACACAACCAAAGCAACTTAGCATGCTCCCACGCATTCTGTGCCTAGGGTCTTTTCTGCCCAACCAGTTTTCCCCATCCTGATATAGTCTATTCATTATGCCACTTTTGACTAACTTCACATTGTGGAGGAGGTCCCCTAGAAGAAGGATATTTTCCAAAGTTTGACCTTCCATGACACTATGCTCTCACTTGCTCTGTATCATTTCCACTGGCTTTAACCTCCATTTTTGCAATGACCATATAGTTTTCCTCAGCCCTGTAATCCCTTGCCTGCTGTATTCATTGCCTGGCATTTTGTAAGGGCTCAAATCCTTGCTTGTTAACTGCATGAATGAATAAATGACTGAGTGAACAAATGAATGCCTACATGTCTTATTTCAAGAGTCATTAACCATAAAATGATGAGTGTATAAACCCTTTGCTAAAGGAACACTTTGAGCAATTAGGAACTCAAGCTCCAAGGAGAAGAGACTAGGCCCTCTCTGGCTGGCATTCTCTTCGTTTTTCTTTCCCGGTGGTCCACTTGGACCCCAGCCATTAGAAGTCCCAGTGCCAATTTGTCTCACGTTATGAACTGATGTGCTCCATAAACTACCCATAATGTGCTAGAATGTGGCTCCCGGGCTTTCGTGTTCACCGTGAGAACTGCTTGCTCTGCTTATATAGCATCTTTATTACATATGTGGAGTCATGGAGCCCCCATGTCAGGAAAAGTTGGAGGTTTGCTCTTCAGAGCCAGATATTTGACACTATGGCTGCTCAAACATGTCTTTTATGCTTGCAGTATCAGAGAGCTTTGCCACTATATTTCTTATCTGAAATCAGTGGGAAAGAATTTCCCATAAATCATTTCAGCAAATATTTATTGAGTGCCTCCTATAGTCTCAGACTTCAGTGGTCTTGGAGAGACTGTCTAGTCAAACTTCCTTATTTTACCAAGAAAATCACAGAGCCCTGACAGACTCCTGACCTCAAATCCATGAAATAATTTTCTGTGAATGAATATAGAAATGTGTAATATCCTCTCCCTGTTCTCAACAGGCTAACATCTTTAGGAGTAAGTGACAATGAAAGTGTTAGTCGCTCAGTTGTGTCTGACTCTTTGCGACTCCATAGACTGTCACACACCAGGCTCCTCTGTCCATGGGATTATCCAGGCTAGAACGCTGGAGAGGATTGCCATTTCCTCCTCCAGAGGATCATTTCGACCCAGAAACTCAACTGGCATCTCCGGTGTCTCCTGCATTGCAGATGGATTCCTTACCCAATGAGCCATCAGGGAAGCCCATTAGATGAATAAATTAACTGATCAATCAATTGAAGAATGCAATATTCTATGGTAATGTAAGTTTTCTTCTTTACGTGATTGTCCATTAGTAACTGCTCCTCTCCTCTAGATATTAAGTCATTGAGAAGACATAGTCTATATTATTTGCTTGTAGCTGGATAGCCAATGTTTCACACAGCACAAAGAACATAGAACAGTTGATGCTCATTATTAATCGATTCTATAGTTGCGAATTTACATATTAAATACAATCTATTTGTAACCTGAAAACCAGTATTCATGGCACTTTGGTCAGTCATGGACATGCACGAAATGGTAAAACTTTGAGTTGCCTGGCTCACAAGTTCTCCTCTGCAGTCAAACAGTCACCTCCTGCTTCCTTGTTTCAGCTCTCATCCTATAAACAAGTATTCTTTTCAAGGTCTGTTTAGAGCCCCATATTTCACAATTTTGTGTATTTCATTGGTGATTTCAGTGTCTAAATGGCCTTCTAGTGTAGCGCTAAGGTGCTGCTTAGTGTCCCTAAGTGCAAGAAGTCTGTGATGGGCTTTACAGACAAAATACATATATTACCTGTTTCATTCAGGCAAGAATTATGGTGCTGTTGCCTGTGAGTTCAATGTTAACGAGTCAACAGTGTATATTAAATAAGATACCCTTAAATGGATTGGCACAGAAAACAATATTGTATATTAATAGATTGCTGAAAATGTTGTGACCAGAGGCTTGCAGGGACCTAATTCTGTGTTTCCTAATTCTGTGTTAAGAAATGGCTTAGTATTTAATTCAGTATTGTGGTGCCTTCATACAACATTACTGCAGTGAATGTTGAGAATCACCTGTATAGGAGAAGAAAGTGTAGAAGAGAGAGAAGAAGGAAGGAAGGAAGGTAGGAAGGAACCATATCCCAATAAAAATTAAAACAAAACCCAAATATTCCCTCCATGAAAGTCAGTGTAGTATATGGTTAAGAGCTTGACCCCAAAGTCTAAGAAGTCTGTTCCAATCTTCCAATCCTGACTCCACCGTTTAAGCTTATTTAGCATTTTAAAATCTTCAGTACCTTCATCTGTGGGATAGAAAAACAAACTCACAAAAATATATTTCAATCAGTTCTAAGATTCACCTTTTAATTGATGCAAAGCAAGTAGGAGTGAATTATTCCAGGTCCCACAAGACCTCAGGTCTGCTGCTTTCCAACCTAATTGTATTTTTGCTCCAGCCTGGCAGACACCCAACCAAAGAGATGAAGAGTCCTCTATGAATATCTATTCAATCTGTGTCTTGGTGTTGCTGCTGTTTACTGGCTAAGTGGTGTCCAACACTTTGCAATCCCATGGACTGTAGCCCAGCAGTCTCCTTTGTCCATGGGATTTCCCAGACAAGAATATTGAAGTGGATTGCCATACCCTTGTTAGGGAGTCCTCCAGGAATATTTTAAAGGGAAAAATTATTGGGTCACAATGGCAACATGAATAACTTCTCCCTTCTTTTTAAGACATAAAGTCATTATTCCTAGAACAGTCTATAATCCTTTAATGGCTTACCAGGCCCCTCTGTCCAAGGAATTTTTCAAGCAAGAATACTAGAGTGGGTTGCCATTTTCTTTTCCAGGGGATATTCCTGGGATCTTCCAGAGATAGAATCCATGTATCCTGCATTGGCAGGAAGATTCTTTACCACTGAGTCACCTGGAAAGACTGGATTGGGAAGATCTCTGGAGTAGGAAATGGCAGCTCATTCCAGTATTCTTACCTAGAAAATTTCATGGACAGAGGAGTCTGGTGGGCTTCAGCTGGTGGGATCACAAAGAGTCAGACTCAACTGATCACGCAGCACAGTACAATCTGTTATGGCTTACAAGGCATTTTTTTATAACCATCATCTCATTTCTTCAGCACATAAACCCTGAGGGGAACACAGGATGAGGGTTTCTATCGCCATTTAGCAGATTCAGGAACTTATAATACTGATTTTACTTATTCATTCATGTGTCTATTACCTCACTATGTGCTCATTAAGCACCTAAAACTGAGATTGACAAGGAGGATACATGGATGTGCTGTATATGCAAGTTACCATCTCTGCCCTTAAAGTCTTCCCAGTCTAATGGGAAAAGTGGATATGCAAACAGATGAAGTACAACATGCATGTCATGGTCAAAGCAGCTGGAGACAGAAAGTGAGGCAGACAGAAAGTGAGGCAATTGTACACGAAGATAGGGTGAGCAAGAAAATCTTAATAGAATGATGTTTGCTCTATCCTGGGAGATGAGAGCTTTTCACTAAGTAGTAAATGATAAAGGACATTCTTAACCAAGAAAACAACAAGATCAAAGGCATAGAGAGATGAAAAATATATCATTCAGGAACCCAAAGTCCTAGCATACATCTGACTCATAGGCTGAAGGGAAAAGAGGCAGTGAAAGAGGTGCTGGAGAAGAGACTGAAGAGATAAGCAAGAACAGCTCAAGTGTTTATTCTATAATTGCTCAAAGAAAGGCCATAATACATACAAAGCAGGAAAATGCCACAATCTAGTTCTCATTTTACAAAGTTCACTCTGGCTATGGTAGGAAAGATGAACTTATGAGAAAGACTGGAGGCAAGCTTTACAGTTAAGCGAGAAATGATGAAGGCAGGAATTCAGGCCGTGCAAGTAATACAGGGAGGAATGGATGCTGAAGCCATGAAATCCTTGTCCTCAGGCACTGATAACAAGTGGAAGATGAACCAAAGGAGAAGCAAGGATAGCTTCATGCCTATCATTGGTTTGGATGACTGAGTGCATGTCATTGCCCTTGCTTTATATTGGGACTTTAAGATGAATCATTTCAGTAGCTCAGTCATGTTCAACCCCTGGCAGCACGCCAGGCTTCCCTGTCCATTGCCAAGTCCCTGAGCCTACTCAAACTAATGTCCTTTGCACTGGTGATGCTATCCAACCAACTCATCCTCTGTCATCTCCTTCTCCTGCCTTCAATCTTTCCTAGCATCAGGGTCTTTTCCAATGAACTGGTTCTTCATATCAGGTGACCAGCTTCAGCATCAGTCCTTCCAAAGAATATTCAGGACTGATTTCTTTAGGATGGACTGGTTGGATCCCCTTGCAGTCCAAGGGACTCTCAAGTGTCTTCTCCAACACTACAGTTCAAAAGCATCAATTCTTCAGTGCTCAACTTTCTTTATGGTCCAACTCTCACATCCATACTTGACCACTGGAAAAACCATAGCTCTGACCAGTTGGACCTCTGTTGACAAAGTTATGTCTCTGCTTTTTAAAATGCTGTCTACATACATTGACAGATTCATTTCAATGTATGGCAAAACCAATACAGTATTGTAAAGTAAAACAAAGTAAAAATAAAAATTAAAAAAAAATCTAAAAAAATAAAATAAAATAAAATGTGTCTAGGTTGGTCATAGCTTTTCTTCCAAGGAACAAGCATCTTTTAATTTCATGGCTGCAGTCACCATCTGCAGTGATTTTGGAGCCACCCAAAATAAATCTCTCAATGTTTCTCCATCTATTTGCCATGAAATGATGAGACCAACATTCAAATGATCTTTTGATGAATTTGTGGGGAGAAAGTGGTCTCCCTGTCCTATTCCTCTGCCATCTTGAAGAACCAAGCTGAAACCTCTTAAGATGAATAACAGGCAGCAAAAGTAATTTAAAAAGTAACCTAAAATGTGGACATCCTGAGCTTAAATTGTCCATGAAACTATCCACTCACTATTTGATGAGGTGGCCCACATTGGAGGACAGTAAAGGGTTAAAAAGTCATCTTGATTCACCAACAAGACTGAATTGTAGACTTCAGAGTTGATGCTGGGATGAGTTAAGTGTTTTAGGGCTGTTGGGATAGAATGAATGTGTTGTACTTGTGAGAAAGACATTACTTTGGGGAAGCTGAGGAGGAAAGTTACAGATTGAATGTTTATGCCCCCCACCAAGTATCTGTATGTTTAAACTCTAACCCCCAATGTGATGGGTCTTAGGATGTGGGGACGTTGGAGGGGATTAGCTCATAAGGACTATATCTTTATGAATGAGATTAATATCCTTATCAAAGAGATCCCAGAAATATCTCTTGCCCCTTCTGTCTTTCAAGGACAGAGCAAAAAGTCAGCCATCTATGAACAAGGCAGATTGAGTGGCTTATAATTAACTGAAATGTATTTCTCACAGTTCTGTAGGCTGGGAAGTCTAACGCCCAATGAGTGATATTCACTCAGTTGTGTCCAACTCTTTGCGACCCCAAGGATTATAGCCTGCCAGGCTCCTCTGTGCATGGGATTCTCCAGGCAAGAATACTGGAGTGGGTTGCCATGTCCTTCTCCATGCTCAATACATTATGATAATTGTCCAAATATTTTCTATCTACTGCACAAAGGCAATAGAATTTACCTCCCACATCACTGTGGGAGTTAAGTAGGATGACTTGGTAAGTGTGTGTCACAGTGAATGAATGAAGTCACTCAGTCATATCCCAACTCTTTGCGACCCCATGGACTGCAGCCTAACAGCCTTCTCTGTCCACGGGCGCCAGGGTCCAGCCCCGGTGGATCCAGGGTGATTCGAAGGTGGGGATGGAGTCGGCGTCCTTGGAAAAATACATATTTAATTACAGATATATAGAGAGATTAGAAACGGATAGTGTAGTAGGAAGATTAGTGGAGAAAAAGAGGCTGAATAACTTGGATTACGTGGAATAGCATCCATGTTCCAGATGGGAATTCAGCCAGAGAAACGGGAGCAAGAAAGAAGTGATATGGGGGAATCAGTCTTTCTGGAAACTGATCCCATTTCTTTATTTTTGGGTTTGCTTATATACCTTTTGTTACATATAGGGATCAATACAGAGTCACGCGGGGTTCAGCAGTCCTGACCTTTATCAAAATCAGGTGCTTCACATAAATGTATAAAAAAAAGGTCTTAGGGATATTACATCATCTTCTGGCCATGAGTGAGACCTGCTGACATTTTATGATCCTTTCTTTCTGATAACCCCAAAACTTATTTCTTCCAAGGGTGTTTTTTCTTAAACCAGGCACCACCCTCCAAATAAAGTTACATTCCTATAGGGTGAGGGTGTAGTGAGTTACAATCAAGAAAGGAATCTATTTAACCCAAGGTTAACATGATTAATCTTAAAGGTTAATACTTATTTCTCCTATATGCTTAAAGGTTAATACTTATTTCTCCTATATGTTAGTTATATTCATCATAAGGGCAGGGAACATGGAGATTTAGCAGCAAACATCAGCCCAACAAATGAAAATCCTTTCACCAATGTTCCCCTTAAGATCTATTTAGTCTTAAGATAGTGATAAAGTTACATTTTCACATAGCAAGGACACAGTGATTTATAACAAAGTACAGTGATCTATTACAAAAGAGAAAATTCATTAACTCAAAACGTCTAGTAATGCTAACATCAAAAACTACTATATTTCCCTTTCTATATTCCAAATACACTGATTAATATATTCCCAGGTGCCTAAGGATATGGAGGCCTGGTGGCAATCATTGACTCAACAAGAAGAAAAAGCCCTATGCTAATTAAGACTTTCAAAATACTCCAAAACTCTCTGTGCT
This sequence comes from Ovis aries, assembly GCF_016772045.2. Classification (NCBI taxonomy): domain Eukaryota; kingdom Metazoa; phylum Chordata; class Mammalia; order Artiodactyla; family Bovidae; genus Ovis; species Ovis aries. The sequence continues at coordinate 108,674,550 of NC_056059.1, forward strand.
GTTTATGGTTAAGAGGTAGTAAACAATCATGTGCCTAGTGGCAGGAGTATGGATAATCCTGTCACACAAGCTAGTCTGTCAGCAGAGAGGTTTGACCTGAGAAATCCTTGTCCCACCCAGAGCAGGGAATTAGCAGCAATTATTGACACAACAAATGAAAAACCCTTCACCAATATAATTCCTAACCAACCCACTATACTAATAATTTCCAACTCCCTAAAAGAATTTGCCTTTAGTAAGTCTAGAACATCTCGTGCCTCTCAGGTTGGGAGGCTGTAAACAATCACATGTGGCCTGACGAACCTATACAGGCGGGCTAGGTAACCTTCAGAGGAGTCCATAAGCTGAAACACTCTTGTCATGCCCAGGAATTTTTATTGCCTTGGAGCTGCACGTTTACTCCTTCTCCGAGAGAAATGGTGATGGGGGAGAGCCCCCATAAAGTCAGAGGTGTAGGTGAGAGCATGAAACAGACTCTGGTTTTGGGGTTAGATGCTCGGGAACAGGGGGTTTCCTGAGGCTTGATCACGCCTTTGCGTATGCCAAGCCTCCTTCCTCATGACCCTTGCCATGGGCGGAGTTCTTCACGCTGGCTCCTGGCACATGGGATTTTCCAGGCAAGAGTATTGGAGTGGATTGCCATTTCCTTCCCCAGAGGACCTTTCTGACCCAGGGATCGAACCCAGGTCTCCCACATTGCAGGCAGATGCTTTACCCTCTGAGCCACCAGGGAAACTGTGTCACAGTAGTAGATGCCTGGAGTTCAGCATCTGATGGTTTGTTTCTCCTGCACTTCTTTTCCTTCAAACTGCTGTTGCTCCAGGAGTGTAGACTTCCTAATCAATCGGTCAGTGCAAAGAATTTCTGAAAGTTCCTGCCTGTGGAGAAGATGTGTTTAAGTAAATGTTAAAAAGCTTAAGGGAAAGAGGTGGAGATAGGAAGAAAGATGAAAGAAAGAAAAAAAAGGAAGAAAGGAAGATAGAAAGGAGGGAAGGAGAGAGGGAGGCAGCAAGGGAAGGAGGAAAGGAAAAGGAAAGAAAGAAAGAAGGGAAGAAAGAGGGAATGCTCATGTTAGGTAGGATGGAAAACCTCATTTATTCATTCTGGTTGCCTTTTTTGAGAAGCAGGTTCAACTTGCTTTAGACAATGGAGAGTTCATCCTACAGCCTTTAAACAAAGCTTATGAAGAGTCCTAGAATCCTAAAAGATCCACCACCAGGGAGATGTTTATCTCAGAACTTAGGGGACATGGGGCTGAGAAAACAAACACTTTGAATGTGTTTGGTGTTCAAGTGGGAGGGGCCAGGTCCCCCTCTTTTGACTTGTGGAGTCTCTGCCACCGGCTCGCAGCCCCCAGTATTTGAGAAGACCTGAACTTAGACCCTGAGTGGAAGGGGAAAGTGTGTGCTGTTTGTACAGCTGAAAACAAGATGAAAAACCCCAGGCCCCCTCTCACACCCCATTAGGCCCTGAAGTCCATGGAGTGTTGCACTCAACACATAAACACTCTGCTTGGGGAAGCGGTGGTCAGGGTGTGAGAGGGAGGGACGGCGTCTCGGGGAAGAACAATGGCATCTCTGTAAGGAGGCAGGCATCTCAGTCCTTGCCCAGGCTGCATTAATCATTACTCCCACCTTGTACATTTCAGCAAACCTCAAAGCCTTTTGGGATTGATGATGGGACAGCAAGTAACAGGATAGCCAATCGGAAAATAAACACTCTTGGACCAAGGAGTGAACATCCCTCTTTCCTTTACCAGGTTGACAGAGGGGAAGGAAAAAGGGATTTAGAGCACAGGATACTGGCTCCCACAGAGGATCCCAGCATAGCTGGCTGTGGACTCAGGGCCCTTGAGAAAGGTCTCTGGCCTTTCTTTGTGCAACCCTCTGCCTCTGCCCATTGCAGGTTAGGATTTCAGCATGCAAATTTAGGGGGACACCAACGCTCAGACCATAACACCTTCCCTTAGCTTCTCTGAGACCACTTTTACTCTTTGTTCATTTCTTCTTCATATCTTTGTGGGCTCTGTTTCTTCTACCCTACTCTTATCCATCCATCAGAACTCTCTGTGCTCTTCACATTTTACTCTCCATACTTTTATTAACCAATTTTATGGGATGGTTATGGGGTGGGATGTCTTCAGTGTCTATGTGCATGAACTCTGTCCTCTTCACATTTTACTCTCCATACTTTTATTAACCAGTTTTATCTATGGGATGTCTTCAGTGCACGTGTGCCCAGTCACGTCTCTTTGTGACCCTATGGACTGTAACCCACTAGGCTCCTCTGTCCATGAGATTATTCTGGCAAGAATACTGGAGTGGGTTGCCATTTCCTCCTCCAGGGGATCTTCCTGACCTAAGGATGGAAACTTCATCTCTTGTGTCTCTTGCATTGCCAGGCAAATTCTTTACCACTGCATTACCTGGGAAGCTCCCTTATTTTACATTATATTATACTATATTATAGCATATCATATTGTAATGCATCAGGAATCTAAAACTATTCCTATATAAGTAAAAATTATTACAAAATGGGAAATTATCAGCTTTATTTTTTTTAAGTGCATAAAAATTTGTATTAGGGATATAAGGAAATGCTGGTCATTAGTTTACATAATTTCACTGGTAACAGTAACTTGGATTTCAGGCTTGACCATGTAGGAGTTCTTCACAGAGAATGGGAACAATTTAGCCTTGTGGAAAATAACAACTACCCGAGCCCAAGGGAATGGCCTTCCCTTTGATCATCCTAGAGAAAGACCTTATTCCTTATCATCTACAAACCAATGCTGAAGCTGAAACTCCAATACTTTGGCCACCTTATGCAAAGAACTGACTCATTTGAAAAGACCCTGCTGCTGGGAAAGACTGAAGGCAGGAGGAGAGGGGACGACAGAGGATGAGATGGTTGGTTGGCATCACCGACTCAATGGACATGAGTCTGAGTAAACTCCAGGAGCTGGTGATGGACAGGGAGGCCTGGTGTGCTGCAGTCCATGGGGTCGCAAACAATCAGACATAACTGAGAGACTGAACTGAACTGAACTGAATACATAGCATCCTGAACAAACCAGCTCAGACATACAGACTCCCTGCTTATCCACTGGTACTTTCTGCAGTTCACACATAGAACATAGCACATCAGCTGTGATCAGACTACTATGTCCAGTTTCTCTCAGCACAAAGAACAAAATGCAAACCACTCTACACCCAAGCAAACCAACCTGTGATGCCCCAACACCAGGACAGAACCTCTGCATGCTAATTTCATTGACAGCCCCAAGTCCTTAAATCCTACTTGAGGATTTTTGGAGAACTCAGTGACAGAAGGTGAGCATTGTTTCCTTTTTGATCTCTCACACAAAATAATGTAATTTTTATCAAGAACAGCCTCACATATTCATTCAAAGAAATTTTCTCTTTAATTGACTAAACATTAACTTATATTTTGGAGACTGCATTTCCTAGTGATATACAAATAAAATTATTGCCAACCTCATTCTTTGCTTAACAAATGGTTCAAATTCAGAAAGAAAAATTTAATGCAACTTGGAAAATTGTTTCTGAAATAGTGTATTTAAAATATACATAGTCTTTTATTCCCTAAAGAACAATTTAGAACTGACCAAGTACATTGTATACAATGTCTCTTAATTTTGAAGCCATGTGAATTTCCAAGAAAATCCAATCCCTGTTCTTCAGAATCATTTGCACTTTAGTCTTTCATGTATTTTGTGAGTATTGTTTTATGTCCAAAAAGTTTTCCCAGTTTAGAAAAAACATCTTTTTTTGGATCAAAAAATCCCACTTAAGCCCTGCTGAAGTGGAACCCAATCCATTAAGTTCCCCAAGGGGGCTAATGTACAAATGTGTCATAAACTTGAGAAAATACATTATCATCTCTGCTAACAAAAACATCAACTGGAAGAGTGTGTTCCAAAGTGATTTAAAGGAACATAACATCTTTTTCAAAATACTACATAGGTTGCAGAGAAATAAAATTCCCTCAGAAAATGCGCGTTTATTTGATGTAAACCAAAATAAGATCCTATATTACAAAGTCTAAGTGACAGTCTAATGTCAGTTGCTTCAATATTTGAAAGCAGATTTCCCTTTCAAGTAAAGACTCAAGAAAATCCGCTTCTTTAAAACACCACATTTAACATTTAATAGGGGTAGACGTAGATAATCCAGCCACACAAACTGTTGGCACACCAGAGTTGAATATTGCTATGCTAAGGAGATAGTCATGTATACCAGAATCCAGCAAACAGGTTTCAGGTTTTAGAAGGAATCCGCCTGCAGTGCAGGAGACCCGGGTTCATTCTGAGGGTCAGGAAGACCTCCTGGAGAAAGGAATGGCTACCCAATTCCAGTATTCTTGCTTGGAGAATTTCAGGGACATAGGAGACTGGCATGCTACAGTCCATGGAGCTGCGAAGAGTCAGACACGAAACTGAGTGACTAACACTTTCACCTTCACTTTCTGCCATGGCAAAGTGCCACTTTCCAAGTATCTGTTCCACTCTAGCTGATTAGTCTAAAGTCCCTTACTCCTAACTAATTTTGTGATGAAGTCTAAACCATTTTGGGCAGATGATCAGTCTTGCTTTAGGCTTCAGAGAGAGAGATGTTTTCTTTTATGAATGTAAGCCAAGTTTATTTTCTCCTCCAAGTCATGAATGAGAAAACTGCGCCCTAGGCCACTGACAGTCATATTATAATCATGAGAGAGCCTGTCTCAGGACAGGACTAATGACTGACCTTGATGACACCTTTAACTGCTGGGCCGACCCAGTTTTGAAGCCCACCCACCTCTGAACTCATTCTCATCCTAATTTATGTTTCCATAATGTTCAACTCTGTTCAACTTTAAATTTCTATTACTTGCTGCCAAATGCATCCTAATAGATACACTTTCTTTTCCACTCACTGTATTTTTACATCAAATAATAGAATGGGAAAAGCTGCTGAGACTTCAGCCTTCTCTGGAAAGTATGGAAAGAATTCTGTTTCCATGCTGCTGTCTGATACTGTTAGCAAGGAGGCAGCTCCCAGGTGTCTGACTGGGTAGATTAGCCAGCATCGAGTGTAATAATGCTGTGAACCAGATTCTGACATGACATCTTTCTGGGTCATCATGCACCAGCCCCAAGCATGGACATAGACTGGTGGATAGGAATGAGTTCCCCACATCTGTGCTGTCTTGCATGGTCGTCATTGTGTGTTAGTATACTGGCAGTATAATCGGGTTTCATCCATCTCATCAGAACTGATTCAAATGTAACGGCTGAGTAATACTGTATATGTACCACAGCTCCATTCATCTGCTGATGGACATCTGTTTCCATGTCCTGGCTATTATAAACAGTGCTGCGATGAACATTAGAAAGTATGCCCAGAAGTGGGAATTAGTTCTACAAAGGAATCCCACGTTTTCATAATCGCAGATTCTGATGAAGTTCTCTACTACAGTCATCAAGACAGTATGGTACTGGCACAAAGACAGACATATAGATCAATGGAACAAAATGAGATTCAGACAATGACAAGGAGGAGAATATACAATTAAAAGACAACCTTCAACAAAACTGGTCAACCAGTAAAAGAATGGTTAATAAAACAAAAATGGAGATCTAAATGTAAGATCAGGAGGAGAACATAGGAGACATAAATCACAGCAATCCTCTATGATCCACCTCTATATAAGCACAGCCTTCTGAAGTTCAAGTATCAGTTTTGATGCTCAACATCACTCATTATTAGAGAAATGCAAATCAAAACCACAATGAGGTACCACTTCACACCAGTCAGAATGGCTGCGATCCAAAAATCTGCATTGTGTTTTAACTATATGAGTCCAGTCACAGTTGGTTCAGAATCAAGGGAGAGTAATTAACACCTTCAACAAATGGCAAGAGTGGTTATAACTGAGTAATGGAGGAGGGGAAAGAGTAATAACCTGCTTTTCCAATAATGATAATATAAAGTCTTTCAGTTCAGTTCAGTTCAGTTCAGTTGCTCAGTTGTGTCTGACTCTTTGTGACCCCATGGACTGCAGCATGCCAGGCCTCCCTGTCTATCACCAACTTCCGGAGTTTACAAAAGCCCATGTCCATTGAGTCGGGGATGCCATCCAACCATCTCATCCTCTGTCATCCCCTTTTCCTCCTGCCTTCAATCTTTCCCAGCATCAGGGTCTTTTCAAATGAATCAGTTCTTCGCATCAGATGGCCAAAGTATTGGAATTTCAGCTTTAGCATCAGTCCTTCCAATGAATATTCAGGATTGATTTCCTTTAGGATGGACTGGTTGGATCTCCTTGCAGTCCAAGGGACTCTCAAGAGTCTTCTCCAATACCATATTTCAAAAGCATCAATTCTTCAGCACTCAGCTTTCTTTATAGTCCAACTCTCACATCCATACATGACTACTGGAAAAACCATAGGTTTGACTAGATGGGCCTTTGTTGGCAAAGAAATGTCTCTGCTTTTCAATGTGCTGTCAATAAGTCTTTACTGGATATCTCATATGGACTTCCCTGGTGGCTCAGAGGTTAAAGGGTCTGCCTGGAATGCAGGAGACCAGGGTTTGATCCCTGGGTTGGGAAGATCCCCTGGAGAAGGAAATGGCATTGTCTATAATCTTCACAACATAATTAATTTTTTTATGTATGCCTGAATAAAGCTTCAAACAGTAAGTAGCCTGTTGATCATTACTAAAGCTTAGATTAGAACCAAGGACCACATAATTTCAAGACCACATTATTTTTTACTCTAATACAAAAGGTTTGTAAGTTTGCCATGCATTGAGTTTCTACCTCTGACTTGATATAGCACAAAAGCCTAACTTTGGGGAAAATTCTGGTTGGATCTTTTTAATGACTAAAGCCCACATATTAGGATGGTGTACTTCTCTGAGACAAAGACTATGCAGATGTTCCATATATGTTTGTAATTTCCTTCTGATACTATTGTAGAAATGGCATGGAAGATTGTCACAAGGAGTGCAATAAAGGCTGTGGATTACAGGCCCCAGAAAAAAGACCATCATTGCCCAGTAACCAAGAGTATTCTTTGCAGGCAACAGCACAGTTGCAGTGTTCTTGAGGGTTTACACATTTTTCATGCAGTCCACAAAATTATCCCTGAAAGGGCTCAGGATTTTCAGTCAAAAGACTGATGATTGAAGCTCTGATCCATTGCATTACATGACTGGGTGTAACCACATATATTTTTAATGTGTCCCTCTGGGAAATGGCTCTTATGCAATCATGATCCTAATTTAAAGATTGTTGTGAGGATTCATTAAATTAATATATGTGTAAACTCAAGCAATATTTGACATATGGTAATTTGTATTGTTTTTTTTCCTCCTTTCTACAAAAAGCCTAGGTAGTGTATATTTATGGAATGGTATAATGAAAAGTTGGCATTGATTGCCATCTTTTACATCTTGAAAATGAAAGTGGCTCAGTTGTGTCCAGCTCTTTGCAACTCGATGCAATGTAGCCTGCCAGGCTCTTCTGTCCTTGGAAATCTCCAGGCAAGAACACTGGAGTGGGTTGCCATTCCCTTCTCCAGAGGATGTTCAGGACCCAGGGATTGAACTGGGGTCTCCTGCATTGCAGGCATATTCTTTACCAACTGAGCTACCAGGGAAGCCCTTTTATGAAAGCTTAATTTAAAGACCTTCTGATCCAACTTGATTCAATTAAGAATGTATCCTATTTATTCAAAGAGCTGTAAGGAAACAGACACGAATAAGCAAAGTAGACAATAAATAACTAATGCAATGTATTAGATATGAATAATAAATTCATAAGCAATGACAAAATGATATATTTAGTACCTCTTTCAGTTCAGTTCAATTCAGTTCAGTCGCTCAGTCATGTCCTACTCTTTACGACCCCAGGAATTGCAGCATGCCAGGCCTCCCTGTCCATCATCCACTCCCGGAGTTCACTCAAACTCACATCCATCGAGTCAGTGATGCCATCCAGCCATCTCATCCTCTGTCGTCCCCTTCTCCTCCTGCCCCCAAGCCCCCCCAGCATCAGAATCTTTTCCAATGAGTCAACTCTTCACATGAGGTGGCCAAAGTACTGGAGTTTCAGCTTTAGCATCATTCTTGCCAAAGAAATCCCAAGGTGGATCTCCTTTAGAATGGACTGGTTGGATTGCCTTGCAGTCCAAGGGACTCTCAAGAGTCTTCTCCAACACCACACTTCAAAAGCATCAATTCTTTGGTGCTCAGCTTTCTTGACAGTCCAACTCTCACATCCATACATGACTACTGGAAAAACCATAGCCTTGACTAGACGGACCTTTCTTGGCAAAGTAATGTCTCTGCTTTTGAATATGCTATATAGGTTGGTCATAACTTTTCTTCCAAGGAGTAAGTGTCTTTTAATTTCATGGCTGCAATCACCATCTGCAGTGATTTTCGAGCCCCAAAAAATAAAGTCTGACACTGTTTCCACTGTTTCCCCATCTATTTCCCATGAAGTGATGGGACCAGATGCCATGATCTTCGTTTTCTGAATTTTGAGTTTTAAGCCAACTTTTTCACTCTCCTCTTTTACTTTCATCAAGAGGCTTTTTAGTTCCTCTTCACTTTCTGCCATAAGGGTGGTGTCATCTGCATATCTGAGGTTATTAATATTTCTCCCAGCTATCTTGATTCCAGTTTGTTCTTTTTCCAGCCCAGTGTTTCTCATGATGTACTCTGCATATAAATTAAATAAGCAGGGCAACAATATACAGCCTTGAGTACTCCTTTTCCTATTTGGAACCAGTCTGTTGTTCCATGTCCAGTTCTAACTGTTGCTTCCTCAGCTCTTTAGGTTGCTTATAACCTTGTAACATTTGAAAGAATAGAAAGGATTAAGATGGAAAAGAATGATATGTTCATGTATGTATATATGTATGCATACATATGGAGAGAAACAGTTAGGTAGGTGAATTTAGATATATAAAGTTATAGCTAGATAATAGATATATGGGTGCATAGATGAATCTACAGAGTTAAATAGATGAATAGGTAGACACTTGGCTAACTGCAGGCTTAGCTGCTTTTCTTCTGCACTCTGTCACCCCTAAACAGTCTCCACCAGTGCACTTTGACTCATAATGGTTTAGTATTCATCTTTCTCAATCCATCATGTTTCAGGCATCTTACACAAAGGAATGATATGGTAAATAATGTGCAGTTAAAAATAACTTTAGTTGAACCAAGTTTTTAAAATTTAGGTTTAAGTATGGATTTTGTGCAAACAGCAAAAACAAAACTTGTGACCTATCAATGCAGACTGACCTAGAGAAAAAGAGGTGAGAACTGAAGAAGTGTCAATAAGGGATAGAAAAACAGCATTCTTTTTAAGGAACATTCTGTGGAGCCTCCTGATTTGTAGTTCACGAGCTCCTAGTACTGTTGGCAAAATCCCATGATGTCATATTCATAATTTGATGCAGGTGTCACCCTTGTTAGCTAAAGTATAAACTATATATAATGCTTTCCCCATATTATAGCCTCTTACCTTCTTAAAGATATAGCTTCATCCCTTCTTAACACTTCCTGTAATAATTGCTAACATAAATCCCAAGTTAAAGAAATGTACCAGAAAGGCATCTAAGACTGGCGAGTCCCTACCTGACAATTTCAGACAAGAACATGAAGGCAGGTGTCAAAAAAAAAAAAAAAACCACCTCATATAGACTTCTTTTATAGCCAGACTCTCATCCATCCATGTGTGGTATTCAAGAAAGTTTTAATACTACTTCAATATTGTTTTCATGCATTATAAAATTTTACAATGCAAAGAAAGCTTTGATGAGTTTAAAGTTGTTGCAGTTCGGGGCATGAGAATCCCTCCTTGTTATTGTTAGGTTCACATTCAGTTGCATACATTCCAGTGTGTCTGTACATTGCTGCAGATTATATCTGAGATTCTGCCTCCACTACAATATTTGCCACACTCTTAGTTCTCATGCTTAAGTAAAGCTACTAAATTGATTACATTATAATTAAATTGAACTGTGTATTAAGAGATGCTGGCAGACCAATAGGTGTTACCTGTTAAATAATGATCTCATCCATCCATTAATTTAGAAAACAGACACCTGCAAATATCATTAGTCCGATGTTACTTAAATGCTACTGTCAGGCACTTGGGTGTATTTGTAGATAAATAATATGAAAGATAAACAAAGGCTTAGCAGACAGTATGGGCTGATGCACTTCCATTGAAGGACAATCAGCATGATTTCATAGAAGTGTGCACACAAAAAAATAAGAAGTCCAAGAAGGAATATTCTATTTTTATTGGAATATAGGTGCTTTACAGTGCTGTGTTAGTTTCTGCTATACAACACCTTGAATCAGACAGGTCAGTTCAGTCACTCAGTCATGTCCAGCTCCTTGAGACCCCATGAATCGCAGCACACCAAGCCTCCCTGTCCATCACCAACTCCCAGAGTTCACTCAAACTCACGTCCATCGAGTCAGTGACGCCATCCAGCCATCTCATCCTCTGTCGTCCCCTTCTCCTGCCGCCAAGCCCTCCCAGCATCAGAGTCTTTTCCAATGAGTCAACTCTTCACATGAGGTGGCCAAAGTACTGGAGTTTCAGCTTTAGCCTCATTCCTTCCAAAGAATACCCAGGGCTGATCTCCTTTAGGATGGACTGGTTGGATCTCCTTGCAGTCCAAGGGACTCCAAGAGTCTTCTCCAACACCACAGTTCAAAAGCATCAATTCTTCAGCACTTAGCTATCTTCACAGTCCAACTGTCACATCCATACATGACCACTGGAAAAGCCATATCCTTGACTAGATGGACCTTTGTTGGCAGAGTAATGTCTCTGCTTTTGAATATGCTATCTAGATTGGTCATACATATATTCTTTTTTTCCCCTTGGCCTTTTCTCTTCCATTGCAGGAGTGGAGGCATCAACTTAATTGAGGACTGGGAGATTGTCTTACTCAGCTTTGTATTTCTGCATAATCAAGTATCAGATGTTTTTGAAATGTGATATTCCTGTGTGTGTGCTTGAATGTACAGTGGAAGGGTGACAGAGGAAACTGAGTGTTACATTTTTTTTTTTCCTTATGCTTGTGGGTATGTATAGAGGGGAATAGGAAGGGTGGTAGAGGGGAAGAAAATAGGCGTTTGTTATGGATACAAAGAGGCACTGTAACATTGACTAAAAGGCCAGGATAAAAGTAAAAAATCCAAGACTTGTTCTGCCCTAGCGTGAGAAAGCAACTTGCTTCTTTGAGTCTCAACTTTTTCCATCTGAATCAACCCCTTCCCTGCCCATATCCCATATAATAATTATTGAGCAGATTAAATAAATGTATATCCTTATATTTTACACACATATATGTCTCTATATATTTGTAAATATATAAATGCTTAAGAAACTGATACAAAAATGCTCATAAACTAGGACAACTGAAGTTCAGCTGGCCTCATCCATATGAAAATAAATATTAGTCTGTGAACCACTTAATCATAAACTGTAATTAAAGGCTTTGAAGGACAGTGTCTAAGAAGACAGAACAGCCAACAGACTTTAGTATTTTTAGTGCACCTTAGAGCTCACCAAAGATTTCCATATGTATTACATTATTTCATTATGGTATGAATCCCACAAGAAGTTAGCTGGGATGGCGTTTGCTTAAGTAGTTAATTGCTGACTGGAGGCGGAGCATCTCTAGTCTTTCAACAGTCTGGGAGTCTATTCATAACCTGTTTGTTTTTGTTTGCTTGTCCACTGTTGTTTTCCCCTTCAAAGATATTATCAAGCAGTCCTTTGAGTGTTTACACAAAATAAGAAAGGCCTATAAAACTGTCTCTTCTAAAGCATCAGTTTTGTTCTTGTTTCACTAAAGGATTCCTATCATGTGAAGCATAGCTGCTGCTCTATTTTTTTCATCCTGAAGCTTCTTGGAACACAAAGTATGGATTCAAGAATGTAATGTGTTGCCAAAATCTCTAAGCCATCAGAGTGTGGCATAGTTTCCATTTCAAACTCCTATCACCAAGCCTTTAAATACTTACCAAACAAAAAGTGCTCTTCAGCATGAAATTTTACATCCTCAACTCATTTTGAAATTATTTGTAATTAATTAATATACGTCAACAATACACACTCACCAAGCATCTACTTGGGTAAGACCTGGGATGAAATCCTCTTAGAGACTGTAGATCAAAGTGCAAACTAGATTAGAACTAAGGATAATTTCATCAATTTTATCAATTTCTTTCTATTTTAAAAATGAAAATTACAGGTACAAAACTTATGTTTCAATTTCCTGTTTTTTTTGTTCTCTCTATTGTAATCTCTATTGAGATATAATGCACATACCATAGAATTCATCCACATGTACGATTCAGTGTTTTTTAGTATATTTGCAGAGCTATGCAATTATCAGTACAATCTAATTTGAGAACACTTTCATCACCCCCCAAAAGAAACCCTGTGCCTTTAGAGTCATTCCCTACTCTTCCTCATCTACTTCAGGGGAAACCTCATTCTATTTCCTATACCATATATATGCCAGTTCTGGACATCTCATGGAACCATTCGGCATGTGGTTTTTTTCCAGCTAGCATATTTTCAGGGTTCCTTTATGTTGTAGCATTAGTACTTCCTGCCTCTTTAAAGCTAGATAGTATTCCACTATATCGATGGATCACATTGTGTTTATCCAGCGCATTGTTTAGTGCACATTTGGATTGTTTCCATTATTATGTATGATGCTGCTATAGACAGCTATGCATACATTTTTGGTGGTATGTTTTCTATTATCTCGGTATGTACCTGCTACTGCGGCTAAGTCGCTTCAGTCTTGTCGACTCTGTGCGATCTCATAGACGGCAGCCCACCAGGCTCCCCCGTCCCTGGGATTCTCCAGGCAAGAACACTGGAGTGGGTTGCCATTTCCTTCTCCAATGCGTGAAAATGAAGTCGCTCAGTCGTGTCTGACTCTTCCCAACCCCATGGACTGCAGCCTACCAGGCTCGTCCGTCCTTGGGATTTTCCAGGCAAGAGTACTGGAGTGGGTTGCCATTCAAAGAACTGCCAGTTTTGAAAAGACGTTATACTATTTTATATTCTCATCAACAATGTATGACCTGTCATTTAATCTAAAAAATTAAATAATAAAATGTATTTATGCTTATTTCATAATAAAATTATTGTATTAACTTTCAGTTACTCTGACAAAACTTCAATTATTCTGATATTGGTTTTAAAATATAAGGTCATACTTATTATTTTCTATTTTTTCTGTATTGTGTCTTTAGTTACCTGTGGTGATCTATTTTTGAGACAGTTTTTCTTTTTAAAGTGTTCATTGTTTGGGACTTAAACATATTAGTCGAAGTTTTAAAATTGACTAATAAAATTTCTATCCTTTGAATGTATGGATATTTTGTTATAGCCAGTTTTTGCAAATGCTACAATCTACATATTTGAAAAATGAGTGTATTTTTTCCTAATGAGTTATAGAGTTTCTATCTACTCATAAGTTTATTGGGAAGATGTATGCAAATAACTTACATATGGCTTGAATAAAGAAAGACTGGCATGTAGAAACAATTCAGTATTATTAGCCATTTTTATTCAGTCACATTAAAGAAAAAACCCCTTTTATAATTAAACGCCTGTCCATTCCTTCTAAGGTCTCTAACATGGTTTACTCACGCATTCAGATTATGTGCTATTTAATTTATATTTACTGTTGCCAAAACTTCATAATTGAATATCTCTCATCTTAAATTTGGAAAAGGCAATGGCACCCTACTCCAGTACTCTTGCCTGGAAAATCCCATGGATGGAGGAACCTGGTGGGCTGCAGTTCATGGGATCGCTAAGAGTCAGACACGACTGAGCGACTTCACTTTCACTTTTCACTTTCATGCATTGGAGAAGGAAATGGCAACCCACTCCAGTGTTCTTGCCTGGAGAATCCCAGGGACGGGGAGCCTGGTGGGCTGCTGTCTATGGGGTCGCACAGAGTTGGACACGACTGAAGTGACTTAGCAGCAGCAGCAGTAGCAGCTTAAATTAATAATATTATATTTTAATAGCATTAATGTAATTTTTACTTATCTGGCTCTAATACTGACACCTTTACTTTTCTGTTTTAAACTTGATTGAAAATAGAACTATGCTTTTTCTCTAAATATTTTTCTGAGCCACATTTATCCTATCTATTTTTCTAAGCAAATATATTTTCATTTTATTTTTAAATCCATCCTAGAAATTAATGCTCACTTATAGGAGAACTTTGATTAGTAATGTTTATTATTGTGATTTTTATTTGTGATTTGTAATGTCATTTTATGTTAGGCTAATTCTGCTTCCCTGATAATCCTATATATCATACATTTTATGAATGGAAGTTAAAATTTTCACATAACTTCAAATTTTACTTTTACTCCATTGTCTAAGTTGAAACAAATTTAGGAAAGATAAATAAACAAAAAGAGTTATTTTTCTTTTTTAATTTATGGTCTCCTAAAATTTTTACTGTCTATGGAAACAGCTATTGAGGATCTGCATCAAATACATTTATTGCAAGTTGCTAGCCAGTTGGAAATGGAGAGTAAATAGATTTTCCCATAAAAGTGGACAGACACTCTTAAAAGAGTCATTTGCATAGAAATTTTATATCATGCCCATCTCATAAGAATATGTTGTCACTGAATATTTTAGATAACTTTCGCAGATATCTGGGATGGTCAACTTACCAGCTCCTACTGACACTTCAATTCTTGGTTCACAGAAAGAATTATACATGAGTTTGGGCTTTCACAACTCAGTTTTCCCATTAACAAAATAGAAAATAGCATAAATAAATTGAATGATGCAATTAGAGTTGAACAGGCGGTATTTTCTAGTTCTTAAAACAATGGTTGTCTCATTTAGCATACAAAAAAAAAAGTTTTTTTAAACAGATTACCTAGGGAAGGAAAAGATGGCGGAGGAATAGGACGGGAAGACCACTTTCTCCCTCACAAATTCCTCAAAAGAACATTTCAACGCTGAGCAAACTTCACAAAACAACTTCTGTAGGCTGGCAGAGGACATCAGGCAACCATTGTCTTCAAAAACAGATTTTTAATCTTTGCTCTTAGGTGTTTATTGCCAATTTTGTACATTTAAAACCCAAACTTCACTACCCCAGTTTACCTGAGAGCGAGATTACTGGCTTGACCACTCTCTCCTCCTCTGGACTCTCCTTTTTCTCCACCAGGTGGCCTCTGTCTCTCCCCCCCCCCCCCATCTCTCCTCTATCCAACTCTGTGAATCTCTGTGTGTTCCAGACGGTGGGGAACACCTAAGGAACAGGTTACTGGCAGGATTTGTCTCTCTCCTACTCATTCCTCTCTCTGATCCTCCTGGTCACCTCTGTCCACTCCCTCCCTCTCCTCTTCCCCGTATAACTCTGTAAATACCCCTGAGCGGTCCAGACTATAGAGCGCACATAAGGAAGTGACTACTGGCTAGTTTGCTCTCTTCTCTTTAGATCTCACCACATCTCATTCCAGTTACCTCTAACTACCTCCTCCATCTTCCCTTCTCCTTATAACCCAGTGAACCTCTCTGAGTGTCCCTCAATGTGGAGAAACTTTTCATCTTTAACCTAGATGTTTTATCATCGGTGCTGTATAGATGGAGAAGTCTAGAGGCTACTGTAAAAATAAAACTGAAAACCAGAAGCAGGAGGCTTAAATCCAAAGCCTGAAAACATTAGAGAACTCTTGAATTCAGGGAACATTAAGCAATAGGAGCCCATCTAATGCCTTCATACCTACACCGAAACCAAGCTCCACCCAAGGGCCAACAAGTTCCAAAACAAGACATACCACGCAAATTCTCCAGCAACACAGGAACAATCCCCTGAGCTTCAATATACAGGCAGCTCAAAATTATCCCAAAACCTTTGATGTCTTGTAACCCATTACCGGTTACTCCACTGCACTGCAGAGAGAAGAAACCCAGCTCCACCCACCAGAACTCCAACACAAGCCTCCCTAACCAGGAAACCTTGACAAGCCACTGATAGAACCCCACCCAAAGTGAGGAAGCTCCATAATAAAGAGAACTCCACAAATTACCAGAATATAAAAAGGCCACCCCAAACGCAGCAATATAACCAAGATGAAGAGACAGAGGAATACACAGCAGGTAAAGGAACAGGAGAGTTGCCCACCAAACCAAACAAAAGAGGAAGAAGTAGGGAATCTACCAGAGAAGGAATTCCGAATATTGATAGTGAAAATGATCCAAAATCTTGAAATCAAAATGGAAACACAGATAAATAGCCTAGAGACAAAGATTGAGAAGATGCAAGAAAGGTTTAACAAGGACCTAGAAGAAATAAAAAAGAGTCAAAATATAATGAATAACGCAATAAATGAGATCAGAAACACTCTGGAGGCAACAATTAGAATAACGGAGGCAGAAGATAGGATTAGTGAAATAGAAGATAGAATGGTAGAAATAAATGAATCAGAGAGGAAAAAAGAAAAATGAATTAAAAGAAATGAGGACAATCTCAGAGACCTCCAGGACAATATGAAACGCTCCAACATTCGGAATTATAGGAGTCCCAGAAGAAGAAGACAGAAAGAAAGATCATGAGAAAATCCTTGAGGAGATAATAGTTGAAAACTTCCCTAAAATGGGGAAGGAAATAATCACCCAAGTCCAAGAAACACAGAGAGTTCCAAATAGGATTAACCCAAGGCAAAACACCCCAAGACACATATTAATCAAATTAACAAAGATCAAACACAAAGAACAAATATTAAAAGCAGCAAGGGAAAAACAACAAATAACACACAAGGGGATTCCCATAAGGATAACAGCTGATCTTTCAATAGAAACTCTTCAGGCCAGGAGAGAATGGCAAGACATACTTAAAGTGATGAAAGACAATAACCTACAGCCCAGATTACTGTACCCAGCAAGGATCTCATTCAAATACGAAGGAGAAATCAAAAGCTTTACAGACAAGCAAAAGCTGAGAGAATTCAGCACCACCAAACCAGCTCTCCAACAAATTCTAAAGGATATTCTCTAGAAAGGAAACACAAAAAGGGTGTATAAACCCGAACACAAAACAATAAAGTAAATGGTAACGGGATCATACTTATCAATAATCACCTTAAAAGTAAATGGGTTGAACGCCCCAACCAAAAGACAAAGACTGACCGAATGGATACAAAAACAAGACCCCTCTATATGCTGCTTACAAGAGACCCACCTCAAAACAAGGGACACATACAGACTGAAAGTGAAGGGCTGGAAAAAGATATACCACGCGAATAGAGACCAAAAGAAAGCAGGAGTGGCAATACTCATATCCGATAAAATAGACTTTAAAACAAAGGCAGTGAAAAGAGACAAAGAAGGCCACTACATAATGATCAAAGGAACAATCCAAGAAGAAGATATAACAATTATAAATATATATGCACCCAATATAGGAGCACCGCAATATGTAAGACAAATGCTAACAAGTATGAAAGGGGAAATCAATAATAACACAATAATAGTGGGAGACTTTAATACCCCACTCACACCTATGGACAGATCAACTAAACAGAAAATTAACAAAGAAATGCAAACTTTAAATGATACATTAGATCAGTTAGACCTAATTGATATCTACAGGACATTTCACCCCAAAACAATGAATTTCACCTTTTTTCAAGTGCTCATGGAACCTTCTCCAGGATAGATCACATCCTGGGCCATAAATCTAAACTTGATAAATTCAAAAAAATCGAAATCATTCCAAGCATCTTTTCTGACCATAATGCATTAAGATTAGATCTCAATTACAGGAGAAAAACTATTAAAAATTCCAACATATGGAGGTTGAACAACACACTTCTGAATAACCAACAAATCACAGAAGAAATCAAAAAGAAATCAAAATATGCATAGAAACGAATGAAAATGAAAACACAACAACCCAAAACCTGTGGGACACTATAAAAGCAGTGCTAAGAGGAAAGTTCATAGCAATACAGGCATACCTCAAGAAACAAGAAAAAAGTCAAATAAACAACCTAACTCTACAACTAAAGCAACTAGAAAAGGAAGAGTTGGAGAACCCCAGAGTGAGTAGAAGGAAAGAAATCTTAAAAATTAGGGCAGAAATAAATGCAAAAGAAACAAAAGAGACCATAGCAAAAATCAACAAAGCCAAAAGCTGGTTCTTTGAAAGGATAAATAAAATTGACAAACCATTAGCCAGACTCATCAGGAAGCAAAGAGAGAAAAATCGAATCAATAAAATTAGAAATGAAAATGGAGAGATCACAACAGACAACACAGAAATACAAAGGATCATAAGAGACTACTATCAGCAGTTGTATGCCAATAAAATGGACAACGTGGAAGAAATGGAAAATTCTTAGAAAAGTACAATTTTCCAAAACTGAACCAGGAAGAAATAGAAAATCTTAACAGACCCATCGCAAGCACGGAAATTGAAACGGTAATCAGAAATCTTCCAGCAAACAAAAGCCCAGGTCCAGACGGCTTCACAGCTGAATTCTACCAAAAATTTCGAGAAGAGCTAACACCTATCCTCCTCAAACTCTTCCAGAAATTGCAGAGGAAGGTAAACTTCCAAACTCATTCTATGAGGCCACCATCACCCTAATACCAAAACCTGACAAAGATGTCACAAAAAAAGAAAACTACAGGCCAATATCACTGATGAACATAGATGCAAAAATCCTCAACAAAATTCTAGCAATCAGAATCCAACAACACATTAAAAAGATCATACACCATGACCAAGTGGGCTTTATCCCAGGGATGCAAGGATTCTTCAATATCCGCAAATCAATCAATGTAATTCACCACATTAACGAATTGAAAAATAAAAACCATATGATTATCTCAATAGATGCAGAGAAGGCCTTTGACAAAATACAACATCCATTTATGATAAAAACTCTACAGAAAGTAGGAATAGAAGGAACATACCTCAACATAATAAAAGCTATATATGACAAACCCACAGCAAACATTATCCTCAATGGTGAAAAATTGAAAGCATTACCCCTAAAGTCAGGAACAAGACAAGGGTGTCCACTTTCACCGCTACTATTCAACATAGTTCTGGAAGTTTTGGCCACAGCAATCAGAGCAGAAAAAGAAATAAAAGGAATCCAAATTGGAAAAGAAGAAGTAAAACTCTCACTGTTTGCAGATGACATGATCCTCTACATGGAAAACCCTAAAGACTCCACCAGAAAATTACTAGAGCTAATCAATGAATATAGTAAAGTTGCAGGATATAAAATCAACACACAGAAATCCCTTGCATTCCTATACACGAATAATAAGAAAGTAGAAAAAGAAATTAAGGAAACAATTCCATTTACCATTGCAACGAAAAGAATAAAATACTTAGGAATATATCTACCTAAAGAAACTAAAGACCTATATATAGAAAACTATAAAACACTGATGAAAGAAATCAAAGAGGACACTAATAGATGGAGAAATATACCCTGTTCATGGATCGGAAGAATCAATATAGTGAAAATGAGTATACTACCCAAAGCAATTTACAAATTCAATGCAATCCCTGTCAAGCTACCAGCCACATTTTTCACAGAACTAGAACAAATAATTTCAAGATTTGTATGGAAATACAAAAACCTCGAATAGCCAAAGCAATCTTGAGAAAGAAGAATGGAACTGGAGGAATCAACTTGCCTGACTTCAGGCTCTACTACAAAGCCACAGTCATCAAGACAGTATGGTACCGGCACAAAGACAGACATATAGATCAATGGAACAAAATAGAAAGCCCAGAGATAAATCCACACACATATGGACACCTTATCTTTGACAAAGGAGGCAAGAATATACAATGGAGTAAAGACAATCTCTTTAACAAGTGGTGCTGGGAAAACTGGTCAACCACTTGTAAAAGAATGAAACTAGATCACTTTCTAACACCGTACACAAAAATAAACTCAAAATGGATTAAAGATCTAAATGTAAGATCAGAAACTATAAAACTCCTAGAGGAGAATATAGGCAAAACACTCTCAGACATAAATCACAGCAGGATCCTCTATGATCCACCTCCCAGAATTCTGGAAATAAAAGCAAAAATAAACAAATGGGATCTAATTAAAATTAAAAGCTTCTGCACAACAAAGGAAAATATAAGCAAGGTGAAAAGACAGCCTTCTGAATGGGAGAAAATAATAGCAAATGAAGCAACTGACAAACAACTAATCTCAAAAATATACAAGCAACTTATGCAGCTCAACTCCAGAAAAATAAACGACCCAATCAAAAAATGGGCCAAAGAACTAAATAGACATTTCTCCAAAGAAGACATACGGATGGCTAACAAACACATGAAAAGATGCTCAACATCACTCATTATTAGAGAAATGCAAATCAAAACCACAATGAGGTACCACTTCACACCAGTCAGAATGGCTGCGATCCAAAAATCTGCAAGCAATAAATGCTGGAGAGGGTGTGGAGAAAAGGGAACCCTCCTACACTGTTGGTGGGAATGCAAACTAGTACAGCCACTATGGAGAACAGTGTGGAGATTCCTTAAAAAATTGCAAATAGAACTACCTTATGACCCAGCAATCCCACTGCTGGGCATACACACCGAGGAAACCAGAATTGAAAGAGACACATGTACCGCAATGTTCATCGCAGCACTGTTTATAATAGCCAGGACATGGAAACAACCTAGATGTCCATCAGCAGATGAATGGATAAGAAAGCTGTGGTACATATACACAATGGAGTATTACTCAGCCGTTAAAAAGAATTCATTTGTATCAGTTCTGATGAGATGGATGAAACTGGAGCCAATTATACAGAGTGAAGTAAGCCAGAAAGAAAAACACCAATACAGTATACTAACACATATATATGGAATTTAGGAAGATGGCAATGACGACCCTGTATGCAAGACAGGAAAAAAGACACAGATGTGTATAATGGACTTTTGGACTCAGAGGGAGAGGGAGAGGGTGGGATGATTTGGGAGAATGGGAATTCTAACATGTATACTATCATGTAAGAATTGAATCGCCAGTCCATGTCTGACGTAGGGTGCAGCATGCTTGGGGCTGGTGCATGGGGATGACCCAGAGAGATGTTGTGGGGAGGGAGGTGGGAGGGGGGGTCATGTTTGGGAACGCATGTAAGAATTAAAGATTTTAAAATTAAAAATAAAATAAAATAAAATAAAAATTTAAAAAAATAAACAGATTTCCTAAAAAATTTTTAAAGTCACGAATACGTATGTACAATCTTTATTAAAATATTTCTGAATTAAAGACAATAAAAAGGGATTATCACTCAATATCCATTTCTATTCCTTCCCCTGACATGAGACATTTGTAACTTCGTGTTCAGGACCCAGAATGGAGCCTACGTTTCCGAGCTACCCTGCAGCTGTGTGTGGCTGTGAGAAAGAGATGTCAGCGAAAGTGTTGCTAGGGAAGTGTCAGTCATTTCATTAGTGAAACTACTTGCACAGGTAGTTCACAAATGTCTCATGTCTACGGAAGGAATAGAAATGGATATTGAATGATAATCTTTTTTTATTGTCTTTAATTCAGAAGCATTTTAATAAAGATCATATTTTAATAAAGATCGTGCATTCGTCTTTACCTCTAGCTTGACTGCTTCTGGAATGTGGAGAACAGGATGCTACAGGAAAATAAAGGCCATTCTAGAAAGAATCTGTGGAGTTCCATCTTCACCCAGGATGGTTGACCTCAGGCATTGAGAAGAAGTGGAAACACAGTTTTTAGAGTTGGATAGTTCAAGTTCTGCCTCTTCTACTTACTGGCTGCAAAATATTGGGAAAGTTAACCTGTGTCTCCGTTTCCTCATTTACAACATGGGGATAATAAGGCTCCGTAGAGTTCTGCAACAATTATAAGAATCAGCAAACAGGAAGCACTCAGATGTTAAATACAGCTGATGCGAAGCACTATCAGCCATTTTTGTGCACTTGAGAGAACAAGCTTCTATCTTGCTTAAAATATTGCCATTAATTTTTTCTATTTGTGGTTTAATTGCTAAGTCATATCCAACTCTTGTGACCCCAGGGACAGAGGAGCCTGGCAGGCTACAGTCCATGGGCTTCTCCAGGCAAGAATACTGAAGTGGGTTGCTATTTCCTTCTCCAGAGGATCATCCCAACCCAGGAGTTGAACTCCAGTGTCCTGCATTATAGGCAGATTCTTTATCAACTGAGCTACAAGGAAAGCCCAGTTTTTTCTATTTGTCATAGCTAAACTTACTTTTGGAGAAGGCAATGGCGCCCCACTCCAATACTTTTGCCTGGAAACTGAAAATCATGCAGCTATCCCTCACAGTTATAATAAAGTATTACAATACTTTATATATCTTCATTTATATAATCTCATCAATGCATTTCTAAACCAAGTCCATAGACTTTCCAGCTTCTTCAAGGATTCCACAAAGAACATATTGAGAGAGAAAGGAAAGGAAAAAGAAAATATTTAATGTTTATAGACCTGTATTGATATGAGATAAATAATAACATTGTCTTACCACTTTTTATTTCTCCATCCCTCCTAAGAGCCAAAGTTGGTGTTGACTTTTTTCTAAGTCACTTTCTCCCTATTATGTGCATTGTGTATACACACCCATTTATGTAAACACATATATATACGAGAATACATATGTATGGATGCATGTGTTCGTGTATGCTAGGTTGCTTCAGTTGTGTCTGACTCTTTGTGACCCTGTGGACTGTAACCTGTCAAGTTCCTCTGCCCATGGGATTCTCCAGGTAAGAATACTGATGGGTTGCCATTCCCTTCTCCAGGGGATCTTCCTGACCCAGGGATCGAACCTGAGTCTCTTACGTCTCCTGCATTGCAGGCAGATGCTTTACCACTAGCACCACCTGGGAAGCCCATATGCACGCATACATGCATATATATGATTGGGTTGTAGATGTGGTCAAGGCGTTACTTGACCTTCAACATTTTAGAGTTGGAAAAAAAGCAGAAGTCATAGACTGTAATTAAAAACATGGTCAGAGATTCTTTTAGAGACAATTTTTTTATTCTAGTCTCTTAATATACAAAGTTTGTATTTTCAAATAAATTATTTCAGTGAAACAATAACATTATCTTATGTATGGCAAATGTATTGCTTTTATAAAAGAACAATGATCACTTATCATGTTTTTCTGTTACTATTTACTTATTGCCTCTTTCCCTGTTTCCCAGCTTGAAAACACTTGTGAAGATTTTGTTTCTTTTTCTGTATCCCTTGAGTTGTGTTGTACCTGACACAGAACTAGTATACAATAATTAAGGTTTGAAAGAATGAATAAATAAATGAGGTTCATAGGCTTGCAGAGCTGGTTGTGATGCCGTTACACTGGGAAGAAAATCAAGGCCACAAGATGTAAAAAGGTTTGCTTGACAACCTGCAGTTATTTGGAGGTAGAAACAAGTTAAGCGTTCAAGTCCCCTGCTTCCCCATAGACTCTATTTAATCCCCACCATATGTCTGAAATTTTAGGAGTGAGAGGTTTTTCTTTTTTTCTCTCACTTTTTATAAGTGGTGTTGAATGATGAAATAAAGGGGGAGGAGAAGGGGGATACAATTCAAGCTGCCAGTGATGAAAATAAATTAGTAGGAGGCATCCTGACGGTCCAGGAACTAATATCCATGCATGGCAGCAAGCATATGTTTTTCCTGGCACACTTTGCCTCTGAATGTAACCAAGCACAGAAGTTGGTGTTTCATTACTTTAAGCATTTGTATTACGACGTTTGTATATGTCAGCAGTGTGTAGGGAGAGACATTAAAAAGAAATGTCTTGTTATTACATATTTTGAAATGTTCTATATTCCTGCGGCATGGTTTATTTTTAGTTTCCTTTCTCAGCATGCAATTCTGACAATTTGGAGATAGAAAAATCTCTAACAGACACAAATTCTTAGGTACATAGAATGCGTGATACAGGCTGCCTATATTTTAATCTTGGCTTCACCTCATAGCTGTGTGACTTTGAAATGTAAAATAACATTTGGGTTCCTTGTTTCTTATCTTGAAAATGTACTATTGAAGTTTTTTAAAATTATAGGGTTCATCTCATCATCTGAGTATTAAACAAGCTAACATGTAAAGCATCTAATGCAGTGCTTGACATTTTAAAATATTCTATCAGTTAGCTATTTGTGTGGAACAAATTACCTCAAAATTTAGTGGCTTAAAACATTAGGCATGTATTATTACCGTTTACAAGTCTATGGGTTGGCCAAGTGTTGGCTGCCTTGGGCTCATCTGGGTGACTCGGTTAATCTTGGTGGGTCTAAGGTGGCCATCTGAAGTTTGGATGGGCCATTCTCCTCTGAGCTGAGATGTGGCTGGGGGCAACTTGATTGATGCAGCACTGCTCACACGTCCTTCATCCAGTTCCCAGTATTAACCCAGGTGAGCAAATGCAGGCATGTTTCTTTCAAAATGGTGGAATCATACAAGCAAGCAAGCTAATAAGCAAATATTCTTCGCAGCTTTGCTTGCTTCATTCCTACAAACATCTGCTTGGCCAAATCGAGCCTCATGACAAGACTGGGGGTAGAAATGCATCTCTCCAGCCCACCGCCTTTGGTATAGATGTTGTTGTTGCTGTTCAGTCACTCTGTCATGTCTGACTCCTTGCGACCCCAAGGACTACAGCACACCAGGCTTCCCTGTCCTTCACAATCTCTTGGAGTTTGCTCAAACTCATGTCCATTGAGTCGATAATGCCATCCAACCATCTCATCCTTTGTTGCCCCCTTCTCCTCCTAGTATGGATGCAATGCAAAGTTAAAGATGATGTCAATACTGCCGTCTTACAAACACTTGATTGTATGACACTGAATAATTTCACTCTATCATTTACTTCACCTATCTTCAAAAATCTTATTTTTATAAGAAATAAAATCCCTTATTTCTTCTGAAGCTACTGAATTATCAAGAGTACTTTTCCAAACTGTTTCTAACTTAAGCACTCTAAAATTTTGTGAGTGGCATAGACAGTATCCAACATCTTGGCAAAGCTCTTTCCAACCCATTGGAAAAGGGGCACTCAACAACATGTCTCTCTTTATCTCACTTTCAGGTGGCTTCCATTCAGCTCATTCTCTTTTAAATGTTTGGCATTATCTTCATGGCTATAATCTTAAGCACACTCAACTACCTTAGGCTTTTGTATCTCTGTTCTTTGAATTCTATTGATGCATCTTTAACTTCACTGAATTTCTTTTCTTTAGCTTATCTAGTGAATTTTCCATTCTGCTCTTATACTTCTTCCAGTAGTCACATATGAATGTGAGAGCTGGACATTCAAGAAGGCTGAGTGTTGAAGGACTGATGCTTTAGAACTCTGGTGCTGGAGAAACTCTTGAGAGTCCCTTGGGAGTCCCAGTCAATCCTAAAGAAAATCAACCCTCAAAATTCATTGGAAGGACTGATTTTGAAGCTGAAGCTCCAATACTTTGGCCACTTGATGTGAAGAGCTGACTCATTGGTAAAGACCCTGATGTTGGGAAAGAATGAGGAGAGGAGAAGAAAGTGGGGACAGAGGATGAGATGGTTGGGAGCCATCACTAACTCATTGGATGTATGTGTGAGTGAACAAATAGACATAAAGAAACTTCAGGAGATACTGAAGGATGGGGAAGTCTGGTGTGCTGCTGTCCATGGGATCACAGTCAGACATGGCTTTGTGACTGAACAACAGCAACTTTTCAGTTGCATATTTCTATTCATTTGTGTATACAGATTTGATTTCTCTGCTCAAATTTACTCCTTTATTCATTGAGGCCATTCTTTCCTTTAATTATTTGAATGTTTTTCTCTTTATTTTTGTAATATATATATATTGAAGTCTTTGTCTGCCAAATATATAGGCATGCTCAGTTTCCATTCTATAGACTTTTTTCCTAAAAATGGACCACACTTTATCGTCACTATATGTGTCTTATAGCTTTTTAAATTTTATTTTTACTTAAAACTGGATAGTTTAGATACCATTGTATAGCTGGTTAGCATTCTGTTGCATAGTTTTGACTATTGCTACTTTTGCTTTTTGCTTTAGTAAGTAAGTAGTTAAATTGCTTGGACCCAAAATGTAATGTTGTATTTTCCATGGTATGTGGTATTTCAAATCTCTGCAAACTTCTCACAGCTTCAAACTGTTGCTGTTTTAGCCCAATCTCCTTGTACCCCCCTCTTTATGTTTATAATTTAGTAATTATCAAAGATTTGGGCAGTGCTTCAACTCATTGTTTTGGGTTTATCCTCTCTTGGTTTGCTTAATCCTGGAAATGATGGAAATTCTTCTTCTAATTGATCTGTTTGCTTCAGTCTCTGTCCTCTGATTCCTAAAGCCAACACGGCTTCAGTTTCTTGCCATGTGACTTACAGATTTGGAAAACTGATTCATTAACGAAAAAAATCAACAACAGCACGTTCATGTCTCTCACCCAGTACAGCTCTGTCATTTAAGGATAGATTCTATTAGGTCTCTGCTTGCATTTTCATGGAATTCCCCTCAGTCTAACCACTAGCATGCATAATCAAACAAGGATTTGCACATAGTGTATAATCATATATTAGACCCAGTTCTCTTTCTGAATTTGATTGTTTCTTTTTTTTATTTTTTTATTTTTTAAATTTTAAAATCTTTAATTCTTACATGCATTCCCAAACATGAACCCCCTCCTCTTTACACCTTGAGGTTGTGAGTTTCTGCTGCTAACTCATAACTGATTGTCCTGCAACAACAAAATCACAAACATGCAATCATTTCCATTTCCTGTTGAAAGTTTTCCCTTAAGAATAGGCTATCTTTTGGATTCTGTCTGATTTTGGAAACTTTCCAGTGTTTTTAAATAGTTGGCTTTTATACTGTGAAGAAAGCTGAGTGCCGAAGAATTGATGCTTTTGAACTGTGGTGTTGGAGAAGACTCTTGAGAGGCCCTTGGACTGCAAGGAGATCCAACCAGTCCATTCTAAAGGAGATCAGTCCTGGGTATTTGTTGGAAGGACTGATGCTAAAGCTGAAGCTCCAATACTTTGGCCACCTCATGCAAAGAGCTGACTCATTGGAAAAGACTCTGATGCTGGGAGGGATTGGGGGCAGGAGGAGAAAAGATGACAGAGGATGAGATGGCTGGATGGCATCACCGACTCGATAGATATGAATTTGGGTAAACTTCGGGAGTTGGTGATGGACAGGGAGGCCTGGCGTGCTGCGATTCATGGGGTTGCAAAGACTCAGACACGACTATGCTACTGAAATGAACTGGACTGAACTGATACTGTATCTAGACTTCATACCAGTGATCTGCAGAAGGGCTCCTGTGAACGCTTCACCTTACTGCCACACAATAAGCTCTCTGTCTTGTCCAATGTCAGCAATGCTGCTTCATCCCTCCAGGTGTTTTAAAGAAGATAGAAGCAGGACTCGAATTATTTGCAATAAAATGGATGAACCTGAAGACTATGTGAGTTAATGGCTAAAAGCATCAGCTAAGGAGCCAAACAGCATGGGTTTGAATCTCAAATCTGCCATTTAATAATTCCTTTTAGTTGTTTACATCATTTACTCTCTTTATGCCTCAATGTCTTCATCAATCAAATGTACATGAGGATAACAACTACATAACGTTTTTTTGTGAGAACTAGATAAATTGATATATATGTATAAATGCGTAGAACATTGCATGGTATATCATGTTGACATATAATTATTATTTACTGCTTTTACTTCAAAATAAGAAACAAGATATGATAAAAGCTTATTAATTCCATGTAGAAAGAGTATCAGAATCACCATAATTAAGCACTGGATTTCAGTATTAGCCCTTCCATACACCTGCTGTATGGTCTAGAGCTTATCATATCCTCTCAAGGCATCTGTTTCTCTATCCACAGCATGGATAACATCCTGCTCCACCTAGCTCATGAGGGTGCTACAAATATCAAACCAAATACTGGGTTTAAAAGATCTTTGTAAACTGCAAAGTTCTGAGCAAAGGAGAGGTGCATTGATAGGAAATACCTTCAGCGTAAAAGATGGCTTGGGAATGCTCATGCACGGTTTCTGTGTGTGTGTGCAGCCAATAGTGGAGCGGCCACTCTGGAAAATAGAGTGGAGTTCTCCCAAAAAATAAAATCAGAACTACCTTATGGTTCAGCACTTCCACACTTGGCTATTTCCCCAAAGGAAATGAAAACACAAACCCCAAAATATATGTAAATTCTCATGTGCAAACACAAACCCCAAAATATATGTAAATTCTCATGTGCAACCACAAACCCCAAAATATATGTAAATTCTCATGTTCACTGCAGCATTATTAATCATAGCCTATATATATATATATATATATATATATATATATATATATGAGAAGGCGATGGCACCCCACTCCAGTACTCTTGCCTGGGAAATCCCATGGACGGAGGAGCCTGAAGGTCGCTAAGAGTCGGATGACTGAGCGACTTCCCTTTCACTTTTTACTTTCATGCATTGGAGAAGGAAATGGCAACCCACTCCAGTGCTCTTGCCTGGAGAATCCCAGGGATGAGGGAGCCTGGTGGGCTGCCGTCTATGGAGTCACACAGAGTCGGACACTGCAACTTAGCAGCATATATATATATATATATATACACAAGGATAGAATTGTTCAAACATATGATAGTTCTATTTTTAATGTTTTGGGAAGCTTCCATACTGTTTTCCATAGAGGCTGTACCAATTTACATTCCCACCAACATTGTTCATATCAACACTCTTTACAATAAGACAAGATATGGAAGCAACCCAAGTGGCCAGCAACAGACAAACTGATAAGAAACTGTGGTATGTATACACAATGTCTTACTCAACCATAAAAAAAATGAAACTATGCCATTTATATCAATATGAAAGGAACTAGAGAATAATATTCTTAGTGAAATGTCAAAAAAAGAACTATATAATATCACTTATGTGGTGAAACTAAAAAATGAAATAAATAAATGTATACAGCAAACAAAATTAGATAGATATAGAAAAGAAGAAACAGATGTAGAGAAAAAAGGCTTGTGGACACAGTGAGGAAAGCAGAGGGTAGGGTGAATTGATAAAGTAGCACTGGAGTATATACACTACCATGTGGTCTGTGTAGTCAAAGCTGTGGTTTTCCCACTAGTCACGCATGGTTATGAGAGTTGGACCATGAAGAAGGCTCAGAGCCGAAGAATTGATGCTTTTGAACTGTGGTGTTGGAGGAGACTCTTGAGAGTCCCTTGGACTGCAAGGAGATCCAACCAGTCCATCCTAAAGGAAATCAACACTGAATATTCACTGGGAGGACGGATGCTGAAGATGGGCAGGGAAGCCTGGCATGCTGCAGTTCATGGGGTTGCAAAGAGTCAGACATGACTGAGTGACTGAACTGATGTGTAAAATAGTGTGAAGCTAGCATAAAGGTGTATAACACAGGAAGCTCAATCCAGTGATCTGTAATGACCTAGAAGGGTGGGATTGGTGACTAGAAGGGAGTATCAAGACGGAGGGGATATACGTATTAGTTCAATTCTGTTGCTCACTTATATCAGACTCTTTGCTACACCACGGACTGCAGCACGCCAGGCTTCCCTATCCATCACCAACTCCTGGAGCCTGCTCAAACTCATGTCCATGGTGACGCCATCCAACCATCTCATCCTCTGTCATCTCCTTGTCCTCCTGCCTCCAATCTTTCCCAGCATCAGGGTCTTTTCTAATGAGCCAGTACTTCGCATCAGGTGGCCAAACTTTTGGAGTTTCAGCTTCAGCATCCGTCCTTCCAGTGAATATTCAGTGTTGATTTCCTTTAGGATGGACTGGTTGGATCTCCTTGCAGTCCAAGGGACTTTCAAGAGTCTTCTCCAACACCACAGTTCAAAGGCATCAATTCTTCAGCACTAAGCCCTCGTTATGGTCCAACTCTCATATCCATGCATGACTACTGTAGAAAAAACCATAGCTTTGACTAGATGAAAATTTGTTGGCAAAGTAATGTCTCTGCCTATTAATATGCTGTCTAGGTTGGTCATAGTGTTTCTTTCAAGGAGCAAGCATCTTTTAATTTCATGGCTGCAGTTACCATCTGCCATGACAGACTGTATTTTCTGAAAATACAGTCTGTTACTGTTTCCACTGTTCCCCCATCTATTTACCATGAAGTGATGGGACCAGATACCATGATCTTAGTTTTCTGAATATTGAGTTTTTCTTTTTTTTTAAATTAATCTATTTATTTTAATTGGAGGTTAATTACTTTACAATATTGTAGTGGTTTTTGCCCTACATTGACATGAATTTTAAGCCAACTTTTTCACTCCCATTTTTCACTTTCATCAAGAGGCTTTTTATTTCTTCTTTGCTTTCTGCCATAAGGGTGGTGTCATCTGCATATCTGAAGTTATTGATATTTCTCCCAGCAATCTTGATGCCAGCTTGTGCTTTATCCAGCCCAGCACTTTGCATGATGTACTCTGCACAGAAGTTAAATAAGCAGGACGACAATATACAGCCTTGACATACTCTTTTCCCAATTTGGAACCAGTCTGTTGTTCCATGACCAGTTCTAACTGTTGCTTCCTGACCTGCATGCAGATTTCTCAGGAGGCAGGTCAGGTGGTCTGGTATTCCCATCTCTCTCAGAATTTTCCACAGTGTGTTGTGATATACACAAAGGCTTTGGCGTTGTCAATAGTGCAGAAGTAGATGTTTTTCTGGAACTCTCTTGCTCTTTCGATGATCCAATAGATGTTGGCAATTTGATTTCTGGTTCCTTGGACTTTTTAAAATCCAGCTTGAACATCTGGAAGTTCATGGTTCATGTACTGTTGAAGCCTGGCTTGGAAAATTTTGGGCATTACTTTGCTAGCGTGTGAGACGAGTGCAATTGTGCAGTAGTTTGGTGTCTCAGATGGTAAAGCGACTGCTTAATGCAGGAGACCAGGGTTCAATCCCTGGGTTGGGAAGATCTCCTGGAGAAGGAAATAGCAACCCACTCCAGTATTCTTGCCTGGAAAATCCCATGGACGCAGGAGCCTGGTAGGCTATAGTCCATGGGGTTGCAAAGAGTTGGACATGACTAAGTGACTTCACTTTCTTTCTTTGAACATGTTTTAGCATTCCCTTTCTTTGGGATGGGAATGAAAACTGACCTTTTCCAGTCCTATGGCCACTGCTGAGTTTTCCAAATTTGTTGGCATAAAGTGCAGCACTTTAACAGCATCATCTTTTAGGATTTGATGTAGCTCAACTGGAATCCCATCACCTCCTGTAGCTTTGTCCACAATGATGCTTTCTAAAGTCTGCTTAACTTCACATTCCAGGATGTCTGGCTCTAGGTGAGTGATTATACCATCGTGGTAATCTGGGTCATGAAGATCTCTTTTGTATAGCTCTTCTGTGTATTCTTGTCACCTCTTTTTAATATCCTCTGCTTCTGTTAGGGCCATACCATTTCTGTCCCTTATTGAGCCCATCTTTGCCAGAAATTTTCCCTTGGTATTTCTAATTTTCTTGAAGAGATCTCTAGTCTTTCCCATTCTATTGTTTTCCTCTATTTCTTTGCACTGATCACTGAGGAAGGCTTTGTTATCTCTCCTTGCTGTTCTTTGGAACTCTGCATTCAGCTGGGTACATTTTTCTTTTTCTCCTTTGCTTTTCACATCTCTTCTGTTCACAGCTACTTGTTAGGCCTCCTAAGACAACCATTTTGCCTATTTGCATTTCTTTTTCTTGGGGATGGTCTTGATCACAATTGTGCCTCCGGTACAATGTCACAAACCTCCATCTGTAATTCTTCAGACACTCTTATCTATCAGATATAATCCCTTGATCTATTTTTCCTTCCATTGTATAATTGTAAGGGATTTGTTTTAGGTCATACATGAATGAAGCAGTTGTTTTTCCTACTTTTTTGAATTTAAGTCTGAATTTTGCCATAAGGAGTTCATAATATGAGCCACAGTCAGCTCCCAGTCTTGTTTTTGCTGACTGTGTAGAGTTTCTCCAACTTTGACTGCAAAGAATATAATCAATCTGATTCCAGTGTTGGCCATTTGGTGATATATGCATACTTATGGTTAATTTGCATTGTCATACAGCAGACATCAACACAACATTGTAGAACAATTATCCTTCAATTAAAATAAATTTAAGAAATAATCTCTCCCTTTTGCATAGGATTACTAATGAGCCTTAAGAAATATAATGTCTATAAGACATTTATCCCCAACTGCCGAAGGATGTAAAGTTCAAGAAATATTAACTGGTTGATATCATTATCCTTACTGCTTTGAAATATTTGTTTGCCACTTTTATTTCAAATATATACT
This sequence comes from Ovis aries, assembly GCF_016772045.2. Classification (NCBI taxonomy): domain Eukaryota; kingdom Metazoa; phylum Chordata; class Mammalia; order Artiodactyla; family Bovidae; genus Ovis; species Ovis aries. The sequence goes on from NC_056059.1 coordinate 108,707,007, forward strand.
TTACAATTCTTTTTAAAAGAAGGTAAACTAGTTAATTAGCCATAAAAAGGGGTGAAACTGAGCCATTTATAGAGACAGGGCTAGACCTAGAGACTGTCATGTAGAATGAAGCAAGTCAGAAAAAGAAAAACAAATATTGTATATTAACACATATATGTGGAATCTAGAGAAAACTGTATAGATGAACCTGTTTGCAAGGCAGAAATAGAGGCACAGATATAGAAAACAAATGTACGGACACCAAGGGGAGAAAGGAGGAGTGTGTTGAATTGGACATTGAGGTTGACATATACACACTACTGTGGATAAAATCGATAACCAATGAGAATCTGCTGGATAGCACAGGGAACTCTTCTTATGCTCTGTGGGGACAAAAATGGGGGGAAAAATCCAAAAATGAGGGAATATATGTATACATAAGTCTGATTCACTTTGCTGTACAGCAGAAACTAAAAGAACACTGTAAAGCAACTCTATGTCAACAAAAATAGCAACTGAAAAAAGCAAACTAATGGTTACCAGTGGGAAGAGGGAAGGGATGATGGGCCAGACAGGGGTATGAGATTAAGAGATACAACTGACTATGCATTCACTTCACTTCACTTCACTCAGTCGTGTCCGACTCTTTGTGACCCCATGGACTACAGCCCACCAGGCTCCTCAGTCCATGGGATTCTCCAGGCAAGAATACTGGAGTGGGTTGCCATTTCCTTCTCCAGGGGAATCTTCCCTGGCCCAGGGATCAAACCCGGGTCTCCCGCATTGGAAGCAGACTCTTTAACCTCTGAGCCACCAGGGACTATGCATAAAATAGATAAATAACAAGGATATATTATACAGCACAGAGAATTGAAGCTATTATTTGTAACAACTTTTAATGGACTATGCTTGTTAAAAATAATGAATCACTATGAAACCGAGCCCTGTTTCAGGCTGTACATCTGAAACTAATATAATATCATAAATTAACTCTATGTCAATTAAAAATTAAAACAAATTGGATAGAATAATAAAACTTTAAAATAATAATATATTGTATATTTAAAAGTTGTTAAGAGAATAAATCTTAAAGTTCTTATGATAAAAAATTGTAACTATGTGTGGTGATGGATATGAACTAGACTGTGGTAATCACTTTGCAATGTATACATATATGGAATCATGCTGTACCCCTGAATCTATTGTAATGTTATATGTCAATTATATCTCAGTAAAAAAAAAAATGAAGACAAAATCATGAAGGAATTTAGATAATATTTTGAACTCGATAATAAAATATATTAAGACTCGTGGGATGCAGGCAAAATAGTATTCAAAGGAAATGCATAGCTTTTTATGCACATATTGGTAAAAGAACAGCTAACTAAACAGAAATAAAATAGAAGGAAATAAGAGAAGAACTGAGACAGAAAAAATACAGTAGGAACTATCACCAAATTAAAAATTGGTCCTCTGAAAAGTCTATTAAAATTGATAAAGCACTCTGGTAAGACTGATCTAAAGAAGCGAGAAGGCACAATAAATTGACACCGAGTGAAAAGAGAGCTCTTTTCTCCACCATCTGATTGCAGTTGAATTTGCTCTTCACCATGTCTTGTCACAAGACTTTAAGAATCAAGTGATTCCTGGACAAGAAACAAAGCAGAATCCATTCCAGTCCTCAATGAATTTGAATGAAAAGTGGTAAAAATCAGGTACAACTTCAAGAGAAGTCACTGGAGAAGAACCAAGCTGTGTCTATGAGAAGCCTCGCATACAAAGTGGCACATGTTTATGCTATGTTAAGGTCACATATATGTATACTATCATGTAAGAATTGAATCGCCAGTCTATGTCTGACACAGGATGCAGCATGCTTGCGGCTGGTGCATGGGGATGACCCAGAGAGATGTTATGGGGAGGGAGGTGGGAGGGGGGTTCATGTTTGGGAATGCATGTAAGAATTAAAGATATTAAAATTTAAAAAATAAAAAACTAAAAAAAAAAAAGAGCATGCTAAACACACACACACACACACACACACACACACAAAGTCACATATACTGGTTCATTGGAAAAGATTCTGATGCTGGGAAAGATTGAGGGCAAGAGGAGAAGGGGGTGACAGAGAATCAGAGGGTTGGATGGCATCTCTGACTCAATGGGCATGAGTTTGAGCAGGCTCCAGGAGACGGTGAAGGACAGGGAAGCCTGGCATGTTACAGTTCATGGAGTTGCAAAGGGTCGGACACTACTGAGCAACAACAAGATAACTTGCGTATTTACCAACCAAATCACTAGAGAACATCACTGCTGTCTGAACAGCTTATGTGAGAGATAGAATGCTTGGCTCCTGATGTTTTGTATTTTTCTCTCTAGAGGTCTATGCATCTCAGTACTAAATATATGAAGCCTTTCATTAGAACTATTCTCATATTATTCTGGTTTGTGATGATGTACTGAAGAAATATTCCTCCTGTCAAATATTTTAAAAATCCACGAAAAGAGAATCATCTGTACAGATCTTGAATACATTAAAAACATTAAAAAAAAATCTTATGAATAAGTAAATATTATAAAAATTTAGATAAAACAGAGAAAGCCTCTGTATCAAACACAACACGTAGTGGTGAAATATAGAAAGCCTTTCTTCTGAGAATGGGAACAAGACCAGGCTGCCTGCTAACACCGCTTTCTTTTTTTTTTTTTCAGTATTCAATATGGAGTACTAGCTATGTGGGAGAGCCAAACAATGTATCTGAATTAGAAATTAAGGGACAGAACTCAATATTTGGTGGCTTCCCTGATGTCTCAGATGATAAAGAATGTGCCTGCAATGCAGGAGACCTGGGTTTGATCCTTGGGTTGGGAGGATTCCCTGGAGAAGGAAACGGCTACCCACTCCAGTATTCTTGCCTGGAGAATCCCATGGACAGAGGAGCCTGGGAGGCTGCAGACCATAGAGTCTCAAAGAGTCAGATATGACTGAGTGACTAAGCATCTTAGCACTCAATATTTACCAATGGTATGATTAGGTGCATTGACAATACCAATGAGATAAACTATTGCAAATAGGAAATTTTATGAAAAGATCCCTGAATTTCAAAATCATTTTAGAAGAAAACTTAATTTTTATACACTGACAACAAAGAAAACAAAATGTTATAAAAATACTAATTTTGATAGCAACAGAAATATCAAGTATATATCAATAAATCGAATAAAGAGCTAGTGTTAGTCACTCAGTTGTGTCCAACTCTTTGCAACCCCATGGAATCCACCAGGTTCCTCTGTCCATGGAATTTTCCAGGCAAGAATACTGTTGTAGGTAGCCATTCTTTTCTCCAGGGGATCTTCTGGACTCAGGGATTGAACCCAGGTCTCCCACATTGAAGGCAGATTTTGTATTGACTGAATAAAAGGTATGCAAAATTTCCTCAAAATGACAAATTCTACTGAGACATTATAGAATATCTAAATGAATTGAAATATGTATCACATTCATGGATTAGAAAGCTCAATGTTATAAAGTTGTCTCTTTTCTCCCAGTCAGTTATAGATTCAATGCAATGTCAACCAAAAATCTCAAAAAAGTTCTGCTGCTGCAGTTAAAGAAAAAAAAAAAAAGAGTTCTGCTTTCCCACAAGCACTTATTGTGTGGGATCACACCACATTTTGTTCTCAACTGAAGAGATCCTTATATATTCCTTTTATTATTCAAAGCACTTGCTCTGTTTTTTCATGCTAATTCCAAGATGCCACACAGTAGTGCCAGCCTTTCACAACTGGAGTGTGTGAATCCTTAAAATAAATAATGTTGGGTCTGATGTTTTAACTGGGTATGTAAGAACATGGAACAGTTTAAGGTTACACAAAATTCACCAAAAAATGAGGGAAGAGAAAGTGAATTCACAAAAATTCAATAAAAACATTTTTGTCTTCACAGATGACCACATCCTGGTACAGAAATGCATTCCTAATATTCAGGCATCAGGGGTCCTTTCACAAAAACTTGTAGTGTTTTTTGAAAATCTCTGCACAGGGTAGATGAAGCACATATATAAAACTGAACTTGGTCTTGTACAAATGTTCTTAGTGGGTTCTTACGATTCAGTATTTATAATAAAGTCCTCAAAATGCCCACAATATTTTAAAGCAAAGAGATGTGAGTAGACAAAACCCCTTTCTGTTTTCTTAAAAATTCTAACCAATCCTTGTGGTTAACAGCCTGCATATAATAAGCAAATTGTTCCTTTTCTACAGGAAATCCAGCACAAGGCTAATTTGATCCTACCCTAGGTTGAGCTTTTCCAGAATGACGGCTCACATCTTTCTACCAACTCTTTTGTGGAAGTTTCTTGTTTGTTTCTATTAGTGTCCATATCTGTTAAGAATGCACGCAGCTGCAAATAACAATATTTGACTAGAAATAGCCAAAACTCAGTTATTTATAGATTTCCATTAATAAGAAGTCTGAAAACAGATAATTGTTGTCAGTATTGCCTTAGTGGCAAATGATATTAGGACTCAGGTTTAGTGTCTCTAAGATTAATTTGACCTCAGGGCTATCTAATGGGTGCGATCCAAATATCACATACTTATCCAAAGACATTAAGAGACAGTATTGTGGATGGGTGGGCACAGGACATGGAGATAATGGAACAAGGGGCTTCTCTTTGTAGGGCTTTCTTTTTTTTCTGAGGGAGAATCCCTCCCCAAATGCTTTCCAGTCCTTGCTCTTACATCTCATTGCAACTTACATCTCACTGTAGTTGAGTTACCTTTTCTGATATTTGAACAAAACACAGTTGGGGTTAGTGTGAAGTGAGGTAACCAGCAGAGTTGGCCACATTGGTTTTCTGTTTGTAATTTTTTTTTCTGAATTTTACTTAATTTAACAAATAATTAAAAACAGGATAATTTCGATTATAACAAGAGATCCTCCATTCCCCAACACAGTAGGGAATATTTACCACATTTAGTTTTTTTGTTCTCTCTCTTCCTTCTCATTTGCATACATTTGACTTTGTATGAAACAGTTTTCATAAACCAATGAATCAATTTTTAGACATGATTCCCTATTATCCTAAATATTCCAGTATATCTCTTCTAAAAACCAAACTAAATCTTTTACATAATCACATTATTATCCTCAAAATCAGAAAGTTTGAATTAACCATGTATGCTCTATCACTCAGTCCTATCCTACTCTTTGTAACCCCATGGGCTGTAGCCAGCCAGGCTCCTCTGTACATGAGATTCTCCAGGAAAGAATACTGGAGTGGGTTGCCATGCCCTCCTCCAGGGGACTCTCTCAACCCAGGAATCACTTCCAGGTCTCCTGTACTGCAGATGGTTCTTTACCATCTCAGCCACCAGGGAAGCTCCTCATAATTAGTTTTGGAACAGCAATATCAGAGAAACAACACTACGGTCTCAGTATCCTAATACGTGGTATACAGCATTGATTTGTCCCAGTATTGGCAAGGTAAGTTATGACCATATGGTTAAATTGTTGTCTGCTAGGATTCTACACTACAAAGTAATTATCTTTCTTTAGAAGTAGTATGTGTTTTGTTAGGAAATACTTTGAGACTATGAAAATATCCTATTTCTCAATAAATTTTCATTTTAGTTTTTTTATCCATTGATGATTTTTACCTTATCATTACAATGATTATTAAGTGGTGATTTTATACATTTATTATTTGGCATTCTGTTATTAAGGAAGAGCTTTTGCTACTTTGCATTAATTCAATCAGTAGAGACTTACGGATTCCTACTTTATTCAGTGGATTGAAATCCAATAGAATTGTTTTGAGCTACGTTTGTCCCAGATTTGGCCAGTGGAAGCCCCTCCAAACTGATTTCTGTATCCCTCTGATGTGCCATGACTATTTCTTTGGGTTTCCCTGGTGGCTCAGATGGTAAAGAATCTGCCTGCAATGAGAGTTCAATCCTTGGCATGGGAAGATCCCCTGGAGAAGGGAATGGCAACCCACTCCAGTACTCTTGCCTGAAGAATTCCATGGACAAAGCAGCCTGATGGGTTATAGAACATAGGGTCGCAAAGAGTTGAACACAACTGAGCAACTAACACTATCTACTATGTTCAACACGTAATTTTTGTAGACCCAAATTCAGAATCATCCGTCTCTCCATGAAATCCTCATTTATTTTAGTGAGAATGACACTCATAAACCAACATCTGGTTTCTCCATCACAATGTACTCATCGCTTCCTAGGTCTCACTGTTTTCAAGCCCTCATAGAAGACAGAGCTAAGAAATACATATGCAAATGCCTATATAGGCTTCCTAGGTGGCGCTCGTGGTAAAGAACCCAACAGCCAGTGCAGGAAACATAATGAGACATGGGTTCCCTCCAGCATCTGGAAGATGCCCTGGAGGAGGGCATGGCAACCCACCCCAGTATTCTTCCCTGCAGAATTCCGTGAACAGAGAAGCCTGGTGGGTTGCAGTCCATCAGATCACAAAGAGTTGGATATGACTGAAGTGATTTAGCACATATACCTGTATATTTATTATTCACATTCACTTTTACTTGTTTATATATTGTTTACTGTTCAGTTGCTCAGTCATGTCCGACTTTTTGTGACCCCATGGACTGGAGCACGCCAGGAGTCCCTGTCCATCAACAACTCCTGGAGCTTGCGCAAATTCATATCCATTGAATTGGTGATGCTACACACACACACACACACACACACACACACACACACACACATATATATATACACTATCTATTGAAAGCTAGCACCTCCAATTCTAATCTAAACTTTAGGGTGATCTAGCCTTCCCCCTTTTCCATATTACTTACTCCCATTTCCAGCAGTAAGAGATAATGGCTCCAATTATCTTTGATATATTAATTTATTTGCTCTAATCTCTTTAATGAAACCAGTCTCCCAGCAATACTGGTTCTTGACCTTGACTATTGTATCACCCACACAGCCTCTTGTTGACCTTGCCCTGCCCCAGTGCATTGGCCACCTTTTTTGCTTGGACTTTTGCTTGCTTCAATTCTGATTATATCAACTGCATTTGTTCTCAGCCCCTGATTGAATTTTGTCTCATCACATGACTTTTAAATATTTTCATACTTTGCACCACCATTCATTTTTTAGAACTACTTTGTCACAAATACACAGAAATAAGCTGATTGATCCATGGAAAACAGTCACAAGCCCATGTAAACAATGAAGGACATAGACTGATGGGTATAGAAATATAAGCAATCACAAATTATCAAAATGCTTGTTCAAAATCTTACTATTTCTTTCACCAGTGAAACAGTTAAACATTATACCATGGACATTTCCCCAAACCTTCCATATTTAAAACCTACATCATTTTGTATCTGACTATAACTGGTGCCTACTTTTATTCAGGCACTTGTCACCTATCTAAATATCTGTGGTTTTTCCAAATAGCTTTTGAGCTCATTAAAGACAAGAATTGTCATTTATTTCCATACCCCAGATCTTAGCCTAGGGTCCAACAAACTGGTGTTTGATAAATATTTGCAGAATCACTGAGTTATCTAAATGATTAAATAATGCTATTAGTCAGAATGGCAACCCACTCCAGTGTTCTTGCCTGGAGAACCCCAGGGATGGGGGAGCCTGGTGGGCTCTCGTCTCTGGGGTCACAGAGTTGGACACGACTGAAGCGACTTAGCAGCAGCAGTAGCAGTCAGAATGAACAAATGCAACCACTGAATGAATGCTGTAAAATGTGTTTGCCTATTTTTTCTATTCAAAAACATTTTGATTATTTTCCTCTTTTTTATAGATTTTTAATACGTTTGTTTGTAACTGCTACCTAAACCTGTTTTCTTATTAGCGATGACTCTTCAAACTCCCACAGTCCATACACTTGACTCAGAAATGGAGATTTAATCTACTACTAAACCCTGGTTGGAGTTGGACTCAGAAAGGCCAGTTTTTATAAGAAGTACAGAAAACCACCATGTTAATGACTTTTCCAGAGTTCTCCAAAATCTATTTAGCCTCATATCCTGATAATCCACAGTTTTTTTTTAAACTTACAGGCACCAGAGAAAGCAGTTTTGGGTATTTATCTTTTTTCTTCCTCTTATAAACCAAGCTCTCAGACATCACTTTTAACTGTTTTAAGTCGAGTTTAGCATTGAAATTTCACATATTTCATATCTATTTAAATATGATTATCAGAGGCTTCTGTGTACCTATCTGAGGGAAAGAAAAATGTTATATAAAATAAAAATATTAAATAATAAAATAACTCTGAAGCTATTATATGAGACAGCATATTCCCATCTAGAAGAGAAAGATATTCCCAGCAAGAGATGATTCCTGAGGGATTTCTGCTCTTCTTTTGGCCTGTGATGTGGAACAGGAACTCCAGGTCTCCCTGTATCTGTTCTGCCCTATATGATGACTACTAGCCATACATGAGCACTTGAAATGTGGATGGTCTGAACTGAGATGCTGCAAGATACACACTAGATTTTGAAGACTTGGTAAATGTAAATTATCTATCTTACTATTTATTTTTAAAATCAACTGTGTTTTAAAATGATATTTTGGAATATATCGATTTTAATAAAATATGTTATCATTGCCATTATTTCCCTGATCACTTTTATAAGGAAAGTCTTGAAAGCATTGCCTATTGTTGCTGTTTGCACTTACCTTACAGTCTCTCCTCTATAAGCTCCAATCAATTTTCATCTCAAAGATGCACCAAGACCTAAATTACCAAGGATTCAAATGGCCTCCATACTGCAAAATTCTATAATCATGATGCTTTTTAAATGAATTTGATCCCAGCACTATTTGGCACAGTTGATGATTCCTTTTTTTCTGAAATCTTCTCTTCTTTTGGCTTCAGTGACTTTATATGCTTCTGGTTTTTCCTTTTCCCTCGGTGGGGTTTTTCTTTGCTGATTCCTTTCCTTCCCTTTGACTTCTAAATATTGGAGTGATTCTAGGCTCAGTTCTGGGACTTCACCTCTCCTGAAAATTCACTCTCTCATTTACCCAGTGCTTTGGTTTTAAACACCATTGGCATATAAAAAATCCAAAATATTTCCTCCAGCCCTGACTTACTTCCCAAATTCATAAAACAACTGCCAACTCCATTTAGTATCTTTACCTGCTTGCCTAGTATACACTTCAAACTTAACTCTGTTCTCTCTCATTCTCTCCTGGCTTGTCCGTTTAGTTCTCCTAGCAAAGTTCTCATTCTCAGTAGATGGCATCACCATCTGCCCCACTGCCAAAGCTTCATATCTAAGATCTGCCCTCTTTTTCTCTTAGATTCAATGTGTCAGTGTGTCTGATGGACTCAACCTCTGAAGCACATCCTATCTCCCCAGGGTTTTTCCTGCTCCAAGCTACCATCTTCTATCATCTGAACTGTTTTAGTAATCTACTGACTAGTTTTCCTATTTCTGCCCTTACTCCATGATAATCTACTCTAGGTATCGTGGGCAGAGTCATCCCTTACATTAAAAATTAGATCTAAAGTAGCAACATATTTTAACTTCCTACTTGTCCCTGTTCATTACCATATAATAGTTTCTTGCTCATTTGCCTTTAGCTTTTTGACTCTCTTTGGTAAAAGGCAGAATCTTATCTGTCTTATTCACCAGTATATTCCTAGTGCCTAGAGCAGTAAGCATGCTAAACATTTAAATATTTATTGATTGGATAAATATTTAATTGTTCCAGTTTATTCACTAGGACAGGGCAAAAAACTGAAAAATTAGTGATGTTGGGGAAAGATGACAGGTTCATAATAAACTTAATGTTGCATTTTCAACTCTGTCTACTCTGGGGTATAGTTACCTCCCTTGGTCTACCTACTTGTTTTCACTGTGGACCAAATTTCTTTCAAACGGCTTTCTGTGATATTCAATAGTAAACTTTTGGTCATGTGTAGCTATTGGGTACTTGAAATGTGAATAATGCAATTGAGCAGCTAAATACTTAATTTTATCTAATTAAATTTAAAAGCCACATTGACTAATGGCTGTCATACTGGATGGAGCTGCTCTAGAGTGAAAGTTCCTCAAAGGCAGTTTTTATGCTTTAGTTCTTCTCCATATCCTGAACTCCAAGCAAGTGTCTGATGCAACACAGGTGCTCATTAAGACTGGTTAAGATTCCTGAGTCAAAGGCAGGATAGTGAGAACTTGGGGCCTCGCCAAGTGATGTCTCTGTGGCAGAGAAGACTCCAATGGTGTCTCTTCTTCAGTGTAACCATAGGAATAGTTTCAGAGGTTTTAGAGATGTACAGGTTTTAAACCTATAAAAAATACAGGTTTCAGAAATGTAGAAATTCAAGATGCTCTCCTGATTTATACAAGCTGTATGACCTCAGGCAAGCCGCAGAACCACCTCTGAGCTTCTTTTTTCCTCACCTATGAAATAATAATGTAAAAGAATGTAGCTTCTAACTCACTGGATTTTTATAAGAATCAGTCGAGGCCAAGAATAGGAAAACCTAGCTATAAAGTGTGAAGTGGTCTGTAAGTATATGGCTCTATTATGAGTCCCACATATTGGTCCTATTGGCAGATAAATATTAGGAGTCAGTTATCAAACATCACATCATCTAGACAGTCCTGGCTCTAGAAATGTTGGCATCTGCTCATTTTACTCCATGATGGAAAAAAGAATAAATAAATCATAAATGATTAATTTAGACTTCCCTCCACGCCTCCCGTTAACAGCTCAAAGTCCCCACCACACAGCAGGCTCAGTGATGAACTGGTGTGGTAGAACCTTCAAGACGGCGGCTAACCCTTCTCCAAGTACAACCAGCTGTGAAAACAAATTTAGCTCCACCAACATTGCAAAGGAGCAAGGCTTTTTCATAGGTTAGAGATATAATGTTCACCCCATTCAGAGGAATCCAAACCAAATACCAATGGCTTGTGGGGGTAAGAGGATATTAAGCATAATAGACAGATTATCTGCTAGTTTACTGGAGGTGAAGGAAGAGGCATTTGTCATAGTTTTGCTAGAAAATGAGACTTTATCAAAGGGAGAGAGGGTGAAAGGTCACCAGTTCTATTGGTGCGATTATTATCTTTACATAGCTGGAGTGGCAAAAGAAATGATCCCAAACCGAGCAAAACAAAACAGACCTCACCGAAGCACTTCAAGATGAGCCCCAAGAAGCCACCACACCAGACCCACTGGCTTCATCTCAATTTATCATCCTGGGCCTTGTTGACAAGAGCTGATTGCGTTCTCTGTCTCTGCAGGAGGTTTCATCACAGCGAACCACTTGGTGGACACTGGGGATGGTTAACTTTTAGGAAACAATCACTATAATACCAAAGATATTGCATTTTTGAGCATCTACTGCAGCCCTGAAATGGCTTTCTATTTATTATCTCAATTGACAATTCACAAAATAAATGTTACCTTGTCTGCCTTGCGAATGAAGCAACTAGGGCTTAAATAAATTGGCAGATCATGGATGTGTTGCTTTGACATTAATAAATATCAATACAGCAACGAACATCATATCAGAAGAAGCTATTTGTATAAGCATCTTTCTTAGTGGCTCAAAAAAACGTACACTTAAGGGACTTGATTGTTGTTTTTCGTTGTTGCTGAGTTGCTAAGTCGTGTCCAACTCTTTGCAAAGCCATGAACTGTAGCCCACCAGGTTCCTCTGTCCATGAGATTTCCCAGGCAAGAATGCTGGAGAGGGTTGCTATTTCCTTCTCTAGGGGATATTCCCAACCCAGGGATTCAAACCCACGTCTCTTACATTGGCAGGTGGATTCTTCACCCCTGAGCCACCAAGGAAGCCAAAGGATTGGATAGGATGCCTATTTGTTTTTTCTGACAACATTTTGGCTCACACATCTACATTCTGCGTGTGTGTGGAAAGCTTAGAGCTCTCAAGAAATACATCTATTCCAGATAGGTTTCTTTAGCATTGCCTTCACTGCCCATGTCAGCAGTCATAGCTGCTTCAGACAAAGAAGCTAGGGCTACCTGCCTTAATCAGAGCAATTTCTCCATCCCACTTTCATTTTTATCTCCTCCGCTTCAGTGGATTCTTTACCACTGAGCCACCTGGGAAGCCCATCAGCAAGAATAACAAAGCTTATTTCTATGTTTAATAGTTTGTACCTCTTACTTTTCTGTCCCCTTACTGTCCCTCCCCACTCCCTTGTCCCTCTGATGACCACAAGTTTGCTCTCTGTATCTGTGAGTCTTCTGATTCAGTTTAACTAAACCGATTCAAATTAAGAACAACTGCTTAAATGAACCCTGCTACAGAACAAAAGCTAAGGGATGAGGTGGCCAGAGGAGGAAGAGGTTTTTATCCAAATTTTGAATTATGCCCAGATTCTTTCACTATTCTCTCCCACCTCCATGTTGAAGACCATGACAAGGCACCAAGAATCCCAAGCTCTTCAAAAATTTTAAACAAAGACGTGCAATGAAATATTCACGAGTGTAATTCATTCTAACAATATTTAATAAGCATTTACTATATTCCAGGCCTTGTCTTGGCTGCTCAGGACATAGGCATGGTCCCCCAAATTTCCTTGGGCTTAAAAGGTAATAAAATATTCATCAGATATGGATCCTTCCATCCTGAAATTTGCTTGAGGGGCTTCTGAAGCAGTCCAGTGGTTAAGACTCTGAGCTTCCAATGCAGGAGGGTGCAAGTTCAGTCCTTGGTCAGGAAAATAAGATTTCACATGCCATGTGGCCAAAAAGGGGCTTCCCTAGTGGCTCAGAGGTTAAAATCTCTGCCTGCAATGCGGGAGACCTGGGTTTGATCCCTGGGTCGGGAAGATCCCCTGGAGAAGGGAATGGCAACCCACTCCAGTATTCTTGCCTGGAGAATCCCATGGACGGAGGAGCTTGGTGAGCTACAGTCCATGGGGTCACAAAGAGTCGGACATGGCTGAGCAGCTTCACTTTCCTTTCCTTTCCAAAAAAAGAAATAAAAAGATATTTGCTTGCATCCAACAGAGGAAGAGAAAGCTTGGGCACAAATAAAGCTACTGATAAAATCTCCAGGAATTTGGAGGATAATGGAAGATTTGGGACAAAGATGACTTGGACAGTGGAAAGCACCATGCTTGAGGTATAAAGAAGGACATGAACAAAGGAACAATGAGCAGAAAATATTCAGCAAATAACCAACACAAGGAGCAGAGCTTCTGAAACCGCTTCCTGGGTTCAGAGAACAGAACCCAAACCACTTATTCCAACTTTCACCTCATTTTTGCATTTAATCTTTCCAGGTTAAAAGTTCTGCTTTGATAAAGAAGAATTGTACTGGCTTCAGCAACCCATGGATCCCAGGTTGGTGCTGGGTGTCTAGACCGCATTATCTCAACCATAGGCTCCTCTGTCTCTTCATCCATAGCACAAATAGGTTGGATAATATTCCACACTCTGCCAGCCCTAATAGGGCTTGATTCTGTCAATTCTCTAATACAAACCAACCAGAGAGAAGATATCTTTCTTCCTGGCTTTCCCTGCCTTTAGATTCCTTCTCACCCTTGTCTCTTTAGATTCCTACACAGTCTGTTTCCCAATCCTTGAACATCCACACTGATATTTAGCCCTGACACTCTAAGTAGTGAGTTTCTGCTTCTAAATGCTATTTGATACCTAGGATTCCTGGTGTAGAGAAAAATGTGTATTTCAATGGAAAACCAAATGCATTATCTACTTATAGCAAACCTTCCCAGACTCTCTGATTCTAGCTTATCCTAGTCTTCAAGCTCTTCTACAACTCTGTTTTAAAAAGTGTTAGCCACTTAGCCACATTTACTCTTTGTGACCTTATGGACTGTAGCCAGCCAGGCTCCTCTGTCCATGGAATTCTCCAGGCGAGAATACTGGATTGCATAGCCATTCCCTTTTCCAGAGGATCTTCCTGATCCAGGAACTGAACCCAGGTCTCCTGCACTGAAGGTGGATTCTTTACTGAATGAGTCACCAAGGAAGTCTAAATCAGTTGGTAGCCCTTAAAGGGAGGTGAAAAGTTTATGGTGTCATCTGTAGACTTCTGTGATGTCTTGGGTAGACGGCACAAAAACTTACATTGACAATCATTCAGAAAACAGGGGAAATAAGGCCATCTTTGTTCCTTATGGGGTTCTAGGTCTGTGATCATCCCAACCCAGGGATTGAACCCATGACTCTTATATTATCAGCAGATTCTTTACCACTGAGCCGCCAGGGAAACTGGCAGTGCGCAGAGTATAATAAATAATTATGTGTTCATTAATTCTTGAATAAATGACAGGTTCAGTCATTTTGGATCTTTCTGAACTAAACAGGTACCCGTCTTCTCCTCCTGGAACAAATCTGTCTTAACCTGTCTCTTCTGGAACCTGTCTTAACATATCACCCCATATTGCCAATGCCTGCTCATTAGACTGCTACTACCAGGGGTCCTGGAAGGCAGGAATTACATGTCATCCACCCATGTGTCATGGGCTTCCCTCATAGTTCAGTTGGTCAAGAATCTGCCTGCAGTGCAGGAGACCTGGGTTTGATCCCTGGAGACGGAAGATCCCCTGGAAAGAGAAATGGCAACCCACTCCAGCATTCTTGCCTGGAGAATGCTATGGACAGAGGAGTCTGGCAGACTACAGTCCATGCGGTTGCAAGAGTCAGACAAGATGCAGTGACTGAACCATCCATTGTCATGTCTCTAATATTAAGCAAGGACCTCCCACACTGAATTCTTACAATTCCTAACGGCACACAAAAAATGGCTGTATTCAATACCTCATAATAACTTATAATGGAAAAGAATATGATATATTGGGAATGGCAAACCACTTCAGTATTTTTGCCTTGAGAACCCCATGAACAGTATGAAAGGCAAAATGATAGGATACTGAAAGAGGAACTCCCCAGGTCGGTAGGTGCCCAATACGCTACTGGAGATCAGTGGAGAAATAACTCCAGAAAGAATGAAGGGATGGAGCCAAAGCAAAAACAATACCCAGCTGTACATGTGAGTGGTGACAGAAGCAAGGTCCAATGCTGTAAAGAGCAATATTGCATAGGAACCTGGAATGTCAGGTCCATGAATCAAGGCAAATTGGAAGTGGTCAAACAGGAGATGGCAAGGGTGAACGTCAACATTCTAGGTATCAGCGAACTAAAATGGACTGGAATGGGTGAATTTAACTCAGATGACCATTATATCTACTACCGCGGGCAGGAATCCCTCAGAAGAAATGGAGTAGCCATCATGGTCAACAAAAGAGTGTGAAATGCAGTACTTGAATGCAATCTCAAAAACGACAGAATGATCTCTGTTTCCCAGGCAAACCATTCAATATCATGGTAATCCAAGCCTATGCCCCAACCAGTAACGCTGAAGAAGCTGAAGTTGAATGGTTCTATGAAGACCTACAAGACCTTTTAGAACTAACACCCCAAAAACACGTCCTTTTCATTATAGAAGACTGGATGTAAAAGTAGGAAGTCAAAAAACACCTGGGGTAATAGGCAAATTTGGCCTTGGAATGCGGAATGAAGCAGGGCAAAGGCTAATAGAGTTTTGCCAAGAGAACGCACTGGTCATAGCAAACACCCTCTTCCAACAACACAAGAGAAGACTCGACACATGGGCATCACCAGATGGTCAGCACCGAAATCAGACTGATTATATTCTTTGCAGCCAAAAATAGAGAAGCTCTATACAGTCAGCAAAAACAAGACTGGGAGCTGACTATGGCTCAGATCATGAACTCCTTATTACCAAATTAAGACTTAAATTGAAGAAAGTAGGGAAACCACTGGACCATTCAGGTATGACCTCAATCAAATCCCTTATGATTATACACTGGAACTGACAAATAGATTTAAGGGACTAGATCTGATAGATAGAGTGCCTGATTAATTATGGATGGAGGTTCATGACATTGTACAGGAGATAGGGATCAAGACTATCCCCATGGAAAAGAAAGGCAAAAAAGCAACATGGCTGTCTGGGGAGGCCTTACAAATAGCTGTGAAAAGCAAAGGAGGAAAGGAAAGATACAAGCATCTGAATGCACAGTTCGAAAGAATAGCAAGGAGAGATAAGAAAGCCTTCCTCAGTGACCAATGGAAAGAAATACAGGAAAACAACAGAATGGGAAAGACTAGAGAGCTCTTCAAGAAAAGTAGTGATACCAAGGGAACATTTCATGCAAAGATGTGCTCGATAAAGGACAGAAATGGTATGGACCTAACAGAAGCAGAAGATATTAAGAAGAGGTGGCAAGAATACACAGAAGAACTGTACAAAAAAGATCTTCACGACCCAGATAATCACGATGGTGGGATCACTCGTCTAGAGCCAGACATCCTGGAATGTGAAGTCAAGTAGGCCTTAGAAAGCATCACTATGAACAAAGTCAGTGGAGGTGATGGAATTCCGGTAAAGCTATTTCAAATCCTGAAAGATGATGCTGTGAAAGTGCTGCACTCAATATGCCAGCAAATTTGAAAAATTCATTAGTGACCACAGGACTGGAAAAGTTCTGTTTTCACTCCAATCCCAAAGGCAATGCGAAAGAATGTTCAAACTATTGCACAATTGCACTCATTTCACATGCTATCAAAGTAATGCTCAAAATTCTCCAAGCTAGGCTTCAACAGTATGTGAACCGTGAACTTCCAGATGTTCAAGCTGGTTTTAGAGAAGGCAGAGAAGCCAAATATCAAACTGCCAACATCCACTGGATCATCGAAAAAGCAAGAGAGTTCCAGAAAAACATCTATTTCTGCTTTATTGACTATGCCAAAGCCTTTGACTGTGTGGATCACAATAAACTGTGGAAAATTCTGAAAGAGATGGGAATACAGACCACCTGACCTGCCTCTTGAGAAACCTATATGCAGGTCAGGAAGCAATTTAGAACTGGACATGGAACAACAGCCTGGTTCCAAATAGGAAAAGGAGTACATCAAGGCTATATATTGTCACCCTGCTTATTTAACTTACCTTATGCAGAGTACATCATGAGAAACGCTGGACTGGAAGAAACACAAGCTGGAATCAAGATTGCCAGAAGAAATATCAATAACCTCAGATATGCAGAGGATACCACCCTTATGGCAGAGAGTGAAGAGGAACTCAAAAGCCTCTTGATGAAAGTGAAAGAGGAGAGTGAAAAAGTTGGCTTAAAGCTCAACATTCAGAAAACGAAGATCATGGCATCTGGTCCCATCATTTCATGGGAAATAGATAGGGAAACAGTGGAAACAGTGTCAGACTTCATTTTTTGGGGCTCCAAAATCACTGCGGATGGTGATTGCAGCCATGAAATTAAAAGACACTTACTCCTTGGAAGGAAAGTTATGACCAACCTAGACAGCATATTCAAAAGCAGAGACGTTACTTTGCCAACAAAGGTCCATCTAGTCAAGGCTATGGTTTTTCCAGTGGTCATATATGGATGTGAGTTGGCCTGTGAAGTAGGCTGAGCATTGAAGAATTGATGCTTTTGAACTGCGGTGTTGGAGAAGACTCTTGAGAGTCCCTTGGACTGCAAGGAGGTCTAACCAGTCCATTCAAAAGTAGATCAGTCCTGGGTGTTCATTGAAAGGACTAACGCTGAAGCTGAAACTCCAATACTTTGGCCACCTCATGAGAAGAGTTGACTCATTGGAAAAGACCCTGATGCTGGAAGGGATTGGGGGCAGGAGGAGAAGGGGACGACAGAAGATGAGATGGCTGGATGGCATCACCGACTCGCTGGACATGAGTCTGGGTAAACTCCAGAAGTTGGTGATAGACAAGGATGCCTGGTGTGCTGCAATTCATGGGGTCACAGAGTCAGACACGACTGAGCAACTGAGTTGAATTGAACTGATATATATACCAGGATGCACATCTGATTAATTTTTTGGCTCTAATGGTAAACAACCCATCTGCTATTGTAGGAGACATATGACACTTAGGTTCGATCTCTGGGTTGGGAAGTTCCCCTATTAAAGGAAATGACAATCCACTGTAGTATCCATATCTGGGAAATTCCATGCACTGAGGAAGTCTGGCAGTCTATAGTCCATAGTGTCGCAAAGAGTCAGACATGACTGGGCATGCACTAATTATATATATATATATAATATGTGTGTATATATATATATATATATATATTCCTGAAACTAACCCCTAAGAATAACATAACATTATAAATCAACTATACTTCAATTAAAAAGTTGGAATATAATAAAATGTGAAATTGGAAAAGACTCTGATGCTGGGAAAGATTGAGGGCAGGAGGAGAAGGGGATGAGGGAGAATAAGATGGCATCACTGACTCAATGGACATGGGTTTGGGTGTACTCCGGGAGTTGGTGATGGACAGGGAGGCCTGACGTGCTGCGGTTCTTGAGGTCACAAAGAGTTGGACACGACTGAGTGACTGAACTGAACTGAACTGAAAATGTGAAATTATTCAAACTGCTTTGGACTTGGGATTAGCCATGAAGTTAAAAGATGCTTACTCCTGTTGCTGTTAGGTAACCAAATAGTGTGCAACTTATTGTGACCCCATGGACTGCAGCATGCCAGGCTTCCCTGTCCCTCACCAGCTTCCAGAGTTTGCCCAAATTCACGTCCCTTGAATCAGTGGCATCACTTTGCTGACAAAAGTCCATATAGTCAAAACAATTGTTTTTCCAGTAGTCCTGTATGGACATAAGAGTTGGACCATAAAGAAAGCTGAGCACTAGAGAATTGGTGCTTTCAAAATTGTGGTGCTTTAGAAAATTCTTGAGAGTCCCTTGAACTGCAAGATCAAACCAGTCAGTCCTAAAGGGAGTCAAACTTGAATATTCATTGGAAGGACTGATGCTGAATCTGAAGCTCCAATACTTTGGCTACCTGGTGCAAAGAGCCAACTCATTGGAAAAAACCCCGATACTAGGAAAAATTGAAGGCAGAAGTAGAAGGGTACAACAGAAGATGAGATGGTTGGGTAGGATCACCAATTCAATAAACAAGAGTCTAAGCAAACTCTGGGAGATGATAGAGAACTGAGGAGCCTGGTGCACTGTATACAGTCTATGGGGTTACAAAGAGCTGGACATGACTTAGTAACTAAACAACACGGGGACTGAAATCAGTTTCCAAGTATATCCTTTCAAATTTCCTGATGCAAATCTTCTCTAAGGCTTTGCCCAGTTTGGAGACAATCCTCTGATCTGAGTACACATGTCCGGGCACTGCTGGGATGAGATCAAATGTTTCCTGCTGGAGCTGGGTCTCAACAGCTCTTGGAGGGCTCTCAGTGACCCCGAGAGCCGGTGTGAAAGTGGACCAGCAGCCAGATGGCTTCATGTTTCCACATTCCTTCAGCTTGTTTTCTTACTGTGGCAGATACCCGAGAGCATCCCAAATCCTCAAGAGAGATGGAATTTCATGAAAATCCTTGTTACTTTTGCAAAACAGGAGATATAAACTCTTGAGTTCAATAAAGAAAAATTTGAAACATATACCAAGGGTTTTCAAGTTATCTGCAATGATATAAGAAAAATATACAAATGCATGGTGTTTTTTTTTTTTTTTTCAACATTCAGTTCCACCTGGGGACAAAAGTGCTACACATATCCACCCCTGAAGATTAAGACAGGTCAGAGTTCACAGAGTTGTGGCCACACAAACAGATTATTCTGTTTCCTGAGACATCGTTTATGTTGCAGCTGCCTCCTTGGAAGAAGATCATGAATCACCTTGTTCTTCTTTCTTCCATCTGATCCGACACCACATAAACAAGCAGTGTTGAATGGGAAAGAAAGCATTTCGGGCGAATGATTTTAATACAGTTGGAATGGCTTAGCTTGTAAAACCAGTTGTATGACCAATCTGCTTAGTCTGTAACAAGGTCTTATACTAGAAAGAAGCAGTCTTGGTCTTGGGGATAAACAGGTTTGGATGAATGAATGAGAAATGATTATTTAATACCATCAATTACTTGACAGATATTGTGGTTTATTCTTCCCCACTTGAGCTACCATTTCACCCAACCACCTGGAGTAGAAGTGACAGTAGTGCTACTTTCCATGAATTATGATAAGAAAAATATTCCTGAAATTATTTAATAAGGGACAAAGTCAGTATTTGAATCCTCATCTCTTTGACACTAAGAAATTAATTTATTAACTCATTAATTTACTCATAAATTAACTTTATTTTGTGAAGATTTAGTTGTAATTTTCTGTGCTAATGATCAATAACTGAAAAAGAATGAATGAATTACCTATTTGATCTTATTTTTATCCATTTTTGAATGAATGAAACTGAAATACAAAGAAGTTGAATAAATTACTTATTTATATAATTCTCAAATGATGGAGTTTAGATCTTTTCTCTCTTATAAAGAAATTGAAGGATAAGAGAATTCAGATTTTAAGATGTAAACTAATATGATGAGGATGAGGTGTCAATAAAATATAACAAAGCACCAAAGTTTGAAGTAAGTTGGTTTGGGGCTAAAATAATAATAATAATGTTCCTTAAAGTAAAGACTCAACTAAGAAATCACAGACCAATTTGGTGTCAACAGACCCCATATTGACACATAAGATGAAAAGTAAGAGATCAGGATGCTCAAATAGCCACCAAAATAAATAGAAAACTTGGTTTGAATTAAACAGAGATGATAAAGTTGGCAAAACTTAAATCGTATTACACACGTTAAATGTGTGTGAAATCTTTCTTAAGGGCGCCTTAATGTAAAATTTAGCAGTTTAGGGAACATTTTGGAAACGTAGCTCAGAAGTAAAGACCCTAACTTATAGAACAGGTATGCCTGGGTTTATATTTGAACTCTGTCAAACACCATGTGGAGATCTAGAGAAACTCAGCCACCTCCTTAAACTCCAGGGAATGAGAATAAGAGTTACACCTACTTCTTTTAATGTTATGGCAATTTAATGAGATAATCCTTCCAAAACACATAGTAAATATCTGATACGTAATATTCCCAGAATAAACATAGATAATAGAATTATTAAATGAAAACAAGCTTTTAAAAACAGAATATATTTATGCCATGACACAAAATGTTCTTATTTCATTTTACTAATATCATCACAACTGTGGTTAGATGGCTTCTGATGTTGAAATGAGGATCATAGCATCCTGCCTTCTTTGATCTATTTTCTCCATTACCTAAATATTTTGCCTGCTGCTGCTGCTGCTAAGTTGCTTCAGTCGTGTCTGACTCTGCGCGACCCCATAGACGGCAGCCCACCAGGCTCCCCCGTCCCTGGGATTCTCTAGGCAAGAACACTGGAGTGGGTTGCCATTTCCTAGAATACCATTATTAATCAAAGAAACTAGCAAAACTAAAAATATCCAATCATATAGACATCAATCACAGTTATAAATCAGCACTAGGGCATTTTTTGGAGTGAAATGGGTTAATACAACCAACAGCAGAGCAGTGAAGCATTAGATGAAAACATTGAATTAAGAATTAACATATTCTGTGTTTAGTTGTTCAGTCAAGTCTGACTCTTTGTGACCCCATAGACTGTAACCCACCAGATTCTTAAGTCCATGGGACTCTCCAGGCAAGAATACCTGAATGGGTTGCTGCACCCTCCTCTAGGGGATCTTTCCAACCCATGGATTGAACCCAGGTCTTCCACACTGTAGGGGAATTCTTTACCATCTGAGCCACCAGGGAAGCCCGAGAATTAACATAATTTTGGTCAAGTTTTCACTCAAGTTACATTGTCTCTCTGAATCTTTGATTGCTCATTTGGCACACAAGTGGCTCAGGAAAAATTATATGCATGGTGGCTTCTATCTCTCAAATGGAAATTATTAACATTTTAATGTTGCTTTAGTAATATCATACAAGCATTAGTAACAATTATTATTATAAATAATTTGAGGTCTACTTCCTGAATTGCTGCTTCAGTCATTATATCCAATTACCTCATTATCTAAATTCACATGGATTATAATCCTGAAAGGCAAGTACAAGCATGGCTTTGAAGAAACCAACGTGTCACCTCATGCATTCATAAAATAATCAAAAGTGCTGAGGCCATATGGTAAAATGTCCAAGTTTTGCAACCTCCCTTCTCCAGTCTCTCCTTTGACTTCCATTTCTAGTCCACATTTTGGAGTATTTATTTACCTTGAGCTTAGACGAGACCCTGCAGTCCCCAAAGGGGAGAGAGATCCAGTTCTGAAGAGAGACTTGGGGGAAAACCATATTTCATGCCCATTGGCATTTGGAAGGCGGTCGGACTATCAGTTGGGAAGTTTCTTGCAAAAAGTATAAACAGAGAGTTAGAGGGTGGCCGAGTATTTGACTTCCCCTCTGACTTGAAGCTCTCAGCACCTCCAGCTCACCATCTGCAAGAGAGATCATCAGAATGTAACAGCCCATTTATTCTGATGACCTTGTTTTACTCTTGTAGAAATTGAGGCCCTGAACATGAAGTAATGTGCCCAAGGTCACAGAATGAGTTAGCGTGGTTCCCAATCAGAGACCACACTCTCAGCTATCCTTTTCCTTCTTTTAAGTCAAGCATGAGTCTGTGACAAGGAAGAATTTCAATAATTGTAAATAGCAGGGCAGTATTCAGTCACCTTGCCACACTTTAGCCACACAATGAATTTTAGTTTGCTGGGGAGGAAGAGATTATGAGTTTTGCTTTCAAGAAAAGATTAGCTGAGTCTCTTATTTTTTATTCAATAGCTATGTGATTTTTGTTTGTTTTTAGCTTATGAGCTTCCCTCCGTTTCCTTCCTTATGAAGCAAGGGTAATCATGGAATTGTTGCTGAGTTAATGGAAATGTGTAAGATATCATAAGGACTAGAGCACAGTTCCTGACAAACAGTGGGGACTCTAAGGAAATCTCTTTCTCCTCCTATGACTCCCCGGAGAAGGCAATGGCACCCCACTCCAGTACTCTTGCCTGGAAAATCCCATGGATGGAGGAGCCTGGAAGGCTACAGTCCATGGGGTCGCTGAGGGTCGTACTGAGCGACTTCCCTTTCACTTTTCACTTTCATGCATTGGAGAAGGAAATGGCAACCCACTCCAGTGTTCTTGCCTGGAGAATCCCAGGGACGGGGGAGCCTGGCGGGCTGCCGTCTATGGGGTCACACAGAGTTGGACACGACTGAAGCACCTTAGCAGTAGCAGCAGCATGACTCCACAGAGGCTGTGATGATCACACTTGTTCATTGTTCAGTCGCTAAGTCGTGTCTGACTCTTTGTGACCCGATGAACTGCAGCACACCAGGCTTCCCTGTCCGTAACTATTTCCCAGAGTTTCTGCAAACTTTTGTCCATTGAGCTAGTGACGCCATCCAGCCATCTCGTCTTCTGTCACCTCCTTACCCTCCTGCCCTCGATCCGCCAACATTTAGGTGTTTTTCATAGAACACCCAGAGATATTTTGTGCAAATGCTGTTTTTCAAATATTTCATTTTTCTGTCACATTTTAGAAAAATTCCTGCTAAACATGGTTTGCCAGGGAATAAAAAAATAGGATTCTAGAAAATAATAATTATGAGACTTCCAGATAAAACACACAAGTACTCCCACAAACACACACTGTACATACACTTTTACTTTCATTTCCTTCTCCCAAATCACTTCACCTCAAAAAAAAAAAAAAAAGGCCACTAAAAGCCCAAGTAAATTATTTTTAAAGGCATAAATTCATAAGGACTGTGAGGAGAGAATACTGGAAGCTGGCAAGCAGATGCCTGAGTTGTAGTAACTAACTAAGCAGATCCACAAAAATAGACTCTTAATAGTTGGCAGTGAAGGAAGCCAAGAAGCAACTTAATTTACATTACAGAACTCCCAAAAGCCTTAGAAACTGGCATCATCATGTACCTTTGAGAATGGGAGAGAAGGTTAGGCAAAATGCAAAAGGAACAATTAAGACTTGCTGAAAAGCCATCCAAGTACTAGATCTCTTTCCTCTGTTCAAACAGAATTCTGCGCATCCCGACAGAAAAGGAGAACTCACTCCCTAAAGAATGTAAAACAGAGAGTCTCTGGGAAGACAAATGCCAAGCATCGTTAGGCACAAAGATGGGGGTACCATAGTGAATATGGGGAGATCAAGTAAAATGTTACATATCTAGTGTTGAGACATGGAAACTTCCCTGCCTTCTCCCTGCTCTGAGTTTTGCATGCTGGTAGTTGGACTTATGTTCTGGAGAGGGAAAGAGTCCTCTCTGGACAATCGGACAAGTTCAAGAGAAATGATGTAGTACAAGAGTATTGGCTTCAGGGGTTGGACAACAAAAATAGCCAGCTAAATCTTCCTAAGATGGAAGAATCCACTGACACACATGAAATTCTAATCAGATATTAGTGCCTATCCTTACAAATTAGAAATCAGCCAGATCTGACATTGAAAAAACTATCTAATGTAAAGGTCAGAGACTAAAGAAAGATGAAAAAGAAATTAAAAGAAAGAGAAACCACACACAGAGAACTGAAAACTCTATCATTGTTATCTTCCAAGGCAGGAAAGAACGTATGGAACCTGCAAACAAGAACAGGAAGCTATGAAACAGGAACTTGCAAAGAGCAAAAAAAAAGTTCTTACAATTATGATCAATATGAACGAGGGGAGAGTATGAGAGAAGAAATGAAGAGTAACAACAGAAAATAAAGTTTAATAAGTCTCATAAAAAGCAAAACAGAATAAACAAAATAGAAAAAGGATGAAACAAAAAAAGTACCAAATCAAAGAGACTCAATACACAAATACTATGAATTCCAATCAGAGAGTAGAAAATTTGAAGCTAAAGGATGAATTAAAGAGATAATAAGGCAACTTTGCAAATCTGAAGCACGTGAGTTTCTGTTCAAAGGGTTTAGTGTTTAGTTTCCAAAGAAAGGCAATGCAAAAGAATGCTCGAAGTACCGCACAACTGCACTCATCTCACATGCTAGTAAAGTAATGCTCAAAATTCTCCAATCCAGGCTTCAGCAATACATGAACCGTGAACTCCCTGATGTTCAAGCTGGTTTTAGAACAGGCAGAGAAACCAGAGATCAAATTGCCAACATCCACTGGATCATGGAAAAAGCAAGAGAATTCCAGAAAAACGTCTATTTCTGCTTTATTGACTATGCCAAAGCCTTTGACTATGTGGATCACAATAAACTGGAAAATTCTGAAAGAGATGGGAATACCAGACCACCTAACCTGCCTCTGGAGAAATCTGTATGCAGATCAGGAAGCAACAGTTAGAACTGGACATGGAACAACAGACTGCTTCCAAATAGGAAAAGGAGTACGTCAAGGCTGTATATTGTCACCCTGCTTATTTAACTTGCATGCAGAGTACATCATGAGAAATGCTGGACTGGAAGAAACACAAGCTGGAATCAAGATTACTGGGAGAAATATCAATAATCTCAGATTATGCAGATGACACCACCCTTATGGCAGAAAGTGAAGAGGATCTAAAAAGCCTCTTGATGAAAGTGAAAGAGGAGAGTGAAAAAGTTGGCTTAAAACTCAACATTCAGAAAATGAAGATCATGGCATCTGGTCCCATCACTTCATGGGAAATAGATGGGGAAACAGTGGAAACAGTGTCAGACTTTGTTTTTTGGGGCTCCAAAATCACTGCAGATGGTGACTGCAGCCATGAAATTAAAAGACACTTACTCCTTGGAAGAAAAGTTATGACCAACCTAGATAGTATATTCAAAAGCAGAGACAGGTCCATCTAGTCAAGGCTATGGTTTTTCCCGTGGTCATGTATGGATGTGAGAGTTGGACTGTGAAGAAGGCTGAGCGCTGAAGAATTGATGCGTTTGAACTGTGGTATTGGAGAAGACTCTTGAGAGTCCCTTGGACTGCAAGGAGATCCAACCAGTCCATCCTGAAGGAAATCAGTCCTGGGTGTTCTTTGGAAGGAATGATGCTAAAGCTGAAGATCCAGTACTTTGGACACCTCTTGCAAATAGTTGGCTCATTGGAAAAGACTGATGCTGGGAGAGATTGGGGGCAGGAGGAGAAGGGGACGACCGAGGATGAGATGGGTGGATGGCATCACGGGCTCGATGGACGTGAGTCTGAGTGAACTCCAGGAAATGGTGATGGACAGGGAGCCCTGGCATGTTGCGATTCATGGGGTCGCAAAGAGTCAGACACGACTGAGCGACTGAACTGAACTGAAGTGAACTGATAGGAACAAACCTACACCAAGACACACCACTGAGAAGTTTCAGAATATTAGAGGGAAAGAACAAAATTCACAAGCTTCCAGACAAGGGACCAGGTATTACAGAAGTGGGGATATACTTTAGATACAGTATGAAGAATCCAGAATGCCATACTTCTCAACACAACACTGGGAGGGAAAAGAAAATGGAGAAACACATTAAGGATTCTAAGGGAAAATGGTTTGTCCCCTGACTCTAAAGCACAATCTCCATATTTCATATGGAGATACAAAAAAGCTATGTTCAGCTAGGCAGGATCATAAAATTTCCAATCGTGTATTCTTTCCCAGATATCACATGGCAGATTTGATTTGCTCTATCTGAAAAAGGATATAAACCATCAGAGAGGATACAACGAGACCAAAGACCCAAATAAGTGACCACAACACAAGAGAGAGTAGAAATCAGTTCCCAGAGTGAAAGGCGATGATGGAGTTGTCTGTGCAGCAAACCCCAGCAAGAGCTCAGGCCAGGGAAGGACAGGCAAGAAGTTTTCCCAGGCAAGAAGATGACATTTTTTAAATTTCTGAGTTATTTGTGTGTGTTCAAAGGGGATTTACACGACTGGCAGGAGTCCAGAGTTGAATTTATAATCCATCTGCCAATGCAGGAGACAGAAAAGAGACATGGGTTTGATTCCTCAGTCAGGAAGATCCCCTGGAGGAGGGCATAGCAACCCACTCCAGTATTCTTGCCTGGAAATTCCATGGACAGAGGAGTCTGGGAAGCTGACTGAGTGACTGAGTACACACACATGCACAAATATCCACAAAGAAAATTAGGAAAAAAAAAAGAAAAAACCCTATAAAACCAAAAAGTGAAAAATCAACTCCATGGGTAAATATTTTGCAGGAAAGTGAAGATGATCACATTGTATTGTATGGATCAACTAAGAAAAGTACATACATAAAAATAATAATCTAATCCTGGGTACTGAACTAAACAAAACTCCTTGATAAATATGTGGGGAAATAGCAATAGGAAATATGTGAAAGAGTAACAGAAAAAAAGGACAGGGACAGTGATGAGGTGGTGGATAAAAGAAGCCAATTTCCCTGTATTGGGAAGCCAGTGTATAATGTCTAAAACAGAAAAATCTAAAAGTATAATCATGCCACTTGGAAATTGTTGTGATTGTTTAGTCGCTCAGTTAGGTCTGACTCTTTGCCACCCCATGAACTACAGCGTGCCAGGCTCCTCTGTCCATGGGGATATCTAGGCAAGGATACTAGAGTGAGTTGCCATTTCCTTCTCCAGGGGATCTTCCCAACCCAGGGATTGAATCAGTTCTCCTGCAAGTCTCCCTCATTGCAGGTGGATTCTTTACCTCTGAGCCATCAGGGGAGCCCAGTTGGAAAATATGGACACAAAT
Source organism: Ovis aries (assembly GCF_016772045.2). NCBI lineage: Eukaryota > Metazoa > Chordata > Mammalia > Artiodactyla > Bovidae > Ovis > Ovis aries. Next base: position 108,734,596 of record NC_056059.1, read on the forward strand.
AATTAGCTAAAAAAGTTACAAGCCAGCTCCTTTAGGAAGAAGACAATGTCTAGCATGGGACAGGACCTCTATTAGTAAGTCGTATAACTATTTGATCCTTTTCAAATACATGCATATATACTTTTCATAAAAATTATATTAAAACTTATTTTCCAAGCTTCCTCTCCAAGACTTTTGAAATCTCTATTAACTGTCGTATATTAGCTGTTGTCTGAGTGTGTACTCAATTGCTTAGTCCTGTCTGACTCTCTGCGACCCCATGGAGCTTGCCAAGCTCCTCTGTCCATGGAATTCTCCAGGGAAGAATAATGGAATGGGTTGCCATTTCCTTCTCTAGGGGATGTTCCCAACCCAGGACCTGAACTGCATCTCTTGCTTTAGCAGGCGGACTCTTTACCACTGAGCCATCTGGGAAGCCCCAGTATATTCGTTACCTTTTGTCAATCGCCTTTCTTTGCAAGAACAAAGTATCCATCAGATCACTGAGTCTGATGCACTGTTTCATCTAGTTTCTTCCAATATTTATTAAATTGAAATCCTCAATACTAAAATGATGAAATGTTTCTTGACGTACTAGCTAAAATCGTCTAATGTAGTTGTTCAACAGTGCAGCCCACATCGAAAGCACTTTGAACAGAATCTCTCATGAAAGGCAAGTCACTGCTGTCCACTCACCACTAGAGGGAAATATTGGTCTTTTTACCAAACACTCACAGTCCAGTGAGGACCAGCTTCTTCCGGCAATGGATAGTCGTTATAAAGTCCTGACTTGTGTCGTTCTTTCCCTTCCTAGAGTGTGAAATACCTAAGCGTGAAGGGACCTTGGTGTCCATTTAGTCTCTGGCCTTTCCCTTTCCACACTTAAAGATGAGACACAGCGATGAATGGGGCTTTCTTAGGTCACGGAACAAGGATGTGAGAAACCCAGTTTCCTTATTTACTTCAACTGGGCAAATCAGGAATCAAACAGGAGAGTAACTCAAAAGAATTTGCTTTTTAGTGCAAGATTATTGAGCTGGAGTATGTTGATTTAAACTTTAATATCCGTTGAATGTTTACCATGTGCTGGGATTTCAGATTCTTTAATCTTCGTTCTTCATTCTTATCTTGTGAGGTAGGAACAATCCTTATCCCCATTCTTTAGATGATGAAACTAAGGCGCAGAGAGGTTGACTTACCTGCCCCAAATCACACAGGTAGTAGATAGTAAAATGCAAATTTATGATAACCATCATGTTTACTGATTATCCATGAAAGACGTGGCAGGTTTCAGTTAAGGTAGGATAAGCTACCTCTTCTCTCTGGGGAAAGTGGCCTCACTTCACTTTTTTGCTTAGATGAAATAATTTGTCCCATTGACCCCACAGATACGTCAAGATTCCATCCTAGTAAGCAGAGCTGTTTCTGGGTCTGATTTCCTTCTGTTCCCAATGCCTGTCTCCGTTAGATGAGTGAATAAACACGATTCTAATTATGTCACAAACAAATCAGTTGCAGAGAAAACATATTCATGACACGTCTCATAATTCATACTGTTTTAAGAAAACTCCACAAAAGCTATCATTGTCCTCTTGGTCTCTCTTAAGACTGTGGAGTTGATCCAACCAAATGCCTAATTCTTCCTCAGTCCTTCCCCCCATACCCCAGCCAGTTTGTAACACAGTTTTTCAGTCCATAAAACATAAGCATGTCACCGTGTACATGGGCAGGCTCCTAAGCCCACTGCATTGTATCATTTCATGAGCTGACATGTCACCGCTTTACAAAACACCTGGAGTCTGTATCATTTATTGCGCTGTGCCGGCCAAGCTCTCATCCTCCATGCTCACAGAACTTTGGGCTGGTTTAGCTCACCATCCTTCAGAACACTGGGGCTGAGGGAGGGGGAGAGCCCCTGTGCAAAGATGGAAACCACATTCAAAGAGAAGGGTTTCCTAATGGAGTTTACAGCCAAGGCATTTCCTCCCAAGGACTGGACACCTCTCTGCACAGAAGGAAAGCATGTTCTGTGAAGGATCCCTATAGATTTTCAAACACCTTTCTGGAAGATTTGAAGTCAGCCAATGTGTTTCTAGAAGTTTGGGAGGCTTGAAATATACCCTCATCTTGCCCCTCCACCGCCCCCCAATTCATCTTCTACATTCTTTTATTTTTTGCATGTTTTCAATTAATTTATTTTAGAAAAATGAAGTTTGACAATTGGTGCCTTAAGGCAGGATATCATGAATTCAGCAAGTTATTAATACAGACTTTCAAAAACCTCTACAGATTAGTCCAAAGCAGAAAATTATTTTTTGCCCATTCTTGGATTCAGACACATCAGAAAAAAAATATATATATATATTTATAAAAATAAAATGGCAAACCTAACACCTCCAATTAATTGATAGTCTTTAACATCCTACTCTTGTTTATTTGAACAATCTCTGTATAATAGGAATAGCTGATAGATTTTCCCCTGCCCTACCTGCATATCGTATGAGGCAATAATGAAAATACTTAAATTACTTTTGCAAAATCAAAATATGGTCTTTATTGGTATACAGCTTTGTGAATTGTAACACATGTATAGATTCTTGTAGCCACCACTGAATTCAGGATGGAACAATCCATCACCCCCTCCCAAAAAAATGATATTTCTTTATAGACACACCATGAGTTTTCTCTTCCCTGAACTTCCCTGATAGTTCAATTGGTGAAGAATCTGCCTGTAATTCAGGAGATCCCAGTTCAATTCCTGGGTCAGGAAGATCTGCTGGAGAAGGGATAAGCTACCTACTCCAATATACTGGCCTGGAGAATTCCATGGACTGTATAGTCCATGGGGTAGCAAGGAGTTGGACACGACTGAGCGACTCTCATTTTTTCTCCTCTTCCCTAGCCTCTGGCAAACATCGGTTTGATCTCCACAACTATAATTGGTTTCTTTTGTGACTGTCATATAAATGCAATCTTAGAGCACATAAACTTTGAGACAGAATTCTTTCAGTGTAATCCTTTTGAGATTCATTCAAATTGTTTTGTTTCTTCTACTGTTCTTTTTTTTTTATTGCTGAAAACTATTCCATTTTATGGATGTATCACAGTTTGCTTCTCCATTCTTCCAGTGAAACATATTTGGCTTGTTTTCAGTTTGAGTCAATTATAAACAGAACTATATGCAGTCATATGCAGGTTTTCTGTGTGTGTGAACATAAGGTTTTATGATATTAGGATAAATACCTAGAAATAGAATTGCTGTGTCATATGATAAGTGTGTGTTTAACTTTATAACAAATTTCCAAAATGTTTTCCAGAGTAGCTGAAACTTATTGCACTCTCACTAACAAGACATGAGGATTCCAGTTCCTCTGTATCTTCACCATAGCTTGGTATTATCAGTACTTTTTAAAGCATTCTAATAGTTATGGACAGTTTCCTCATGATGGTCTCTTTTTATTTAAATTTGTGGCCACACCCTGTGGCATCTGAGATCTTGGTTCCCTGACCAAGGATCGAATCCACATCCCTTGCATTGGAAGGCAGAGCCTTAATCATGGGGCCACCAGGGAAGTCCCGTCACATGATGGTGTTAATCCACCTTTCCCTCATGACTTATGATATTGAGCATCTCATAATGTGCTTGTCTTCTGTATACCCCCTTTGGCTAAATGTCTATGCAAATATATCAACCATTTTTAAAGGGTTTTTTTTTTAAATTTTCTCATTGCTGAGTTTTGTAAACCTCTTACGTATATTTTATACAAGCCACTTGCCAGACATGTGATTTTTCAATACCTTCTCCTAATCTGTGACATGTATTTTCATTCTCTTAATGATATCTTCCAAAAAGTAATTTAGAAACATTTTTGGCACAATTTATCTTTATAAAAAATTTTACGGATTGTGCCTTGGGAGTAATATCTAATAACTCCTTGTTAACCCTAGGACATATATTTTCAAACATTTTTACTGTTTGATGTTTTATGTTTAGATCTGTGATCTATTTTGAGTTAATTTTTATATAAAATATGAGATTTAAGTGGTTTATTATTTTACATGTGGATGTTCAATTTTTTCCAAAACAATTTATTAAGAAGATCTCCTTCTAATTGCCTTTGCATCTTTGTCAAACATAACTGACTACGTGTGTGTGCTCAGTTGCTTAGTCCTGTCTGACTCTTTGGGACTTCATGGACTATAGTCCACTTGGCTCCCCTGTGCATAGAGTTTTCCAAGCAAGAATACTGGAGTGGGTTGCCATTTCCTCCTCCAGGGGATCTTTCCAATCCAGAGACCAAACTCATGTCTCCTGTGTCTCCTGCACTGAGGCTGGATTCTTTACCACTGAGCCACCAGGGAAGCCCCAATGTGTGGGTCTATTTGTAGATTCTCTTCCGTCCCTTTGGTTTAGGTATCAATCCCCTTCAATATCACAAGGTTATGATCAGTGTAGCTTTACTTACAGTGAGTCTTAAAATCAAATAGTATGACTACTCCAAATTTACTCTACCTTTTTGGCAATTCTAGTTTATTTGCCTTTCTATACCAATTTTAGAGACATTAAATATGCACTACCGTTCGATTTTCTGTGTATGTCCTTTATAGGCTTAAGGAAACTCATTTCTATTCTTAGTTGGCTGAGAATTTCTATCATAAGTGATTCTACATTTTATCTTTTTTTATTGATATAAGGTTTTGTTTTTTCTTCTTCTTCTTCTTCTTCTTTAGATTTTAGTCTGGTAGATAACACTGATTGATTCCCAAATACTGAATCAGGTACCCAATCCCTGGAAAATTCAATTTGATCATCATGCATTACTTGTATATATTGCTAGATTTGACTTGTGGGTATCAGAGTAATTGTTGTTGTTCAGTCACTCAGTTGTGTCCGACTCTTTGTGACCCTCTGGACTGCATCATGCCAGGCTTCCCTGTTCTTCACCATCTCCTAGGGTTTGCTCAAACTCACATAAATTGAGTTGATGATGCCATCCAACCATCTCATCCTCTGTTGCCCTCTTCTCCTCCTGCCCTCAATCTTTCCCAGCATAAGAGTCTTTTCCAATGAGATGGCGTTGGAATCAGGTGGCCAAAGTATTGGACCTTCAGCTTCAGCATCTGTCCTTCCAATGGAAATTCAGAGTAATACCTGCAGCATAAAATAAGAACGGTTTTCTCCTCTATTTTCTAGAAGAGATTATCTAGAATTGGTGTTATTTTTCCCTTATGTGTTTAGTAGGACTCACTAGTTTATCTGTCTGGACCTATAGATTTATTTTTGGAAACTTTTAAACTATAAATTTAATTTACAAATGATAATGACACTATTTGAGCTATATATGTAATCTTCAGTGAGTTTTAGTGCTGGTGGTTTCAGAATTGATGTTCACAGAATTGTTAATACAACTATTTATTATTATTTTAATATTTGGGAGCTTTGCAATCATACTCATTCTTGATTAGTAAATTATGTTTTTCCTCTTTTGATATTGAGAGAAATATATCAACTTTATTGATCTTTAAAAAACTCCAATTTTTTGTCTGATTTTTTTTCTAGTTTTTCTATTTAAAATTTCATCGATTTCTTCCCCTATCTTTATTGCATCCTTTCTTCTCTTTGTTTGGTTGCATTTTATTTTTTTATAGTTTCTTAAGGTGGGAACTTAAGATGACACCACCTTTATGGCAGAAAGTGAAGAGGAACTAAAGAGCCTATTGATGAAAGTGAAAGAGGGTAATGAAAAAGCTGGCTTAAAACTCACCATTCAAAAAATGAAGATCATAGTATACAGTCCCATCACTTCATGGCAAATAGATGGGGAAACAATGGAAACAGTGACAGACTTTATTTTCTTGGGTTCCAAAATCACTGCAAATGGTAACTGCAGCAGTGAAATTAAATGATACTTGCTCCTTGGAAGAAAAGCTATGATAAAACTAATATGTCTCTGCATATTAAAAAAGCAGAGACATCACATTGCAGACAAAGATCCACCTAGTCAAAGCTAAGGTTTTTCCAGTAGTCACGTATGAATGTAAGAGTTGGACCATAAAGAAAGCTGAGCACTGAAGAATTGATGCTTTTGAACTGTGGTGTTGGAGAAGACTCTTGAGAGTCTGTTGGACTACCAGGAGATCAAACCGGTCAATCCTAAAGGAAATCAGACCTGAATATTCATTGGAAGAATTTATGCTGAAGCTGCAGCTCTACTATTTTGGCCACCTGATGCAAAGAACTGACTCATTTTAAAAGACCCTGATGATGGGAAACATTGAAGACAGGAGGAGACGGGGACAATAGAGGATAAGATGGTTGGATGGTATCACCAACTCAATGGACATGAGTTTGAATAAACTCCGGGAGTTGGTGATGGACAGGGAGGCCTGGCGTGCTGCATTCCATGGGGTCGCAAAGAGTCTGACATGACTGAGTTACTGAACTGAAGGTGGGAATGTAGATTATTGATTTGAGGTCTGCCTGCTTTCTTAATTTTTAAATAGTTAATGCTATGAATTCTTTTTCTATGAGCTAGTTTAACAACATCCCATGATTTTTTATATATTTTATTTTCACTTCTACTCAGTTCAAAGTATTGCCTTAATTATTGTGGGATTTCTTTGACCATGAATTATGTAGATGCACAGTGTTTAATTTTCAAGTTGTTTAAATTTTCTGCTGTAATTTTGATACTACTTTCTAGTTTAATCTATTATGAACAAATTTTGTATAATTGCAAACATTTTAGAGTTTCATTCTCCTTTGTAATCCAAGACATAATGATCTTGGTGAATGTTCTAGGTCCACTTGAAAAGAATATGTGCTCTTCTTTTATTAATTGGAGAGTCCTATAAATGTAAAAAAAAAAAACAGCTTATTGATGTGGTTGTTCATTTTCTCTATATCTTTGTTGACTTTGTGTCCTCTGATTCTGTTGATTAATGAATGCAGAGGTTGAATTATGCAAAGAAGAGGTTATGTATGCAAATACAATTTTGCACTTGTACACTTCTTTCAGTTCTGTCAAATTTTGATTCCTAAAATTGGAAGCTCTACTGTGAAGGCCTTTTTTTACACATTCAAAATCTATATATCTTCTTGATGATTTGGCTTTGTTTCCATTATGTAATGTCTGACTTTATCCCTGGCAATGTTCTTTGCTTTGAAGTCTATTTTGTCTGATATTCAGTTCAGTTCAGTCGCTCAGTCATGTCCGACTCTTTGCGACCCCATGGAATGCAGCACACCAGCCCTCCCTGTCCATCAACTCCCAGAGTTCACTCAAACTCATGTTCATTGAGTCAGTGATGTCATCCAACCATCTCATCCTCTGTCATCCCCTTCTTCTCCTGCCTTCAGTGTTTCCCATCATCAGGGTCTTTTAAAATGAGTCAGTTCATCACATTAGGTGGCCAAAGTATTGGAGTTTCAGCTTCAGCATCAGTCCTTCCAATGAATATTCAGGTCTGATTTCCTTTAGGATGGACTGGTTGGATTTCCTGGCAGTCCAAGGGACTCTCAAGGGTCTTCTCCAAAACCACAGTTGAAAAGCATCAGTTCTTTGGTGCTCAGCTTTTTATATGGTCCAACTCTCACATCCATACATGACTACTGGAAAAATCATAGCTTTGACTAAATGGACCTTTGTAGGAAAAGTAATATTTATGCTTTTTAATATGCTGTCTAGATTTGTCATAGCTTTTCTTCCAAGGAGGAAGTAGCTTTTAATTTCATGGCTGCAGTCACCATCTGCAGTGGCTTTGGAGACCCAGAAAATAAAGTCTGTCACTGTTTCCATTGTTTCCCCATCTATTTGCCATGAAGTGATGGGACTAGATGCCATGATCTTAGTTTTCTAAAATTTGAGTTTTAAGCCAACTTTTTCACTCTCCTCTTTCAATTTTATCAAGGGGTTTTTAGTTCCTCTTCACTTTCTGCCATAAGGTTGGCGTCATCTGCATATCTGAGGTTATTGATATTTCTCCCGGAAATCTTGTGCTTCATCTAGCCCAGTGTTTCTCATGATGTACTCTGCATTTAAGTTAAATAAGCAGGGTGACAATATACAGCCTTTAAGTATTCCTTTCCTGATTTAGAACCAGTCTGTTGTTCCATGTCCAGTTTTAACTGTTACTTCCTGACCTGCATACAGATTTCTCAGGCGGCGGGTCAGGTGGTCTGGTATTCCCTTCTCTTGAAGAATTCTCCACAGTTTGTTGTGATCCACACAGTCAAAGGGTTTGGTGTAGTCAATAGTACAGAAGTAGATGTTTTTCTGGAACTCTCATGCTTTTTTGATGCTTTTATAACGGATGTTGGCAATTTGATCTCTGGTTCCTCTGATATAAATACAGTGAGATATTAACTCTAACTTTAGATTAATGCTTGAATGGTATACCTTTTCTCCTTTTTCTACTTTTATTTTACAGTTATCTCTGCATTTGAATTGAGTTTTATATAAACAGAACATAATTGTTGTGGTTTGTCTGAAAAACTTCCTCGAGTGATTATTTTAGATTGGTTGTGATCATTTGACAAGTGCTCTTGGTTCTCTTTCACCTGAAGATGGCTTTATTTCACCTTCATTTCTGCAGGAATTTAAGGTTAATTGTTCTTTTCCTTCAGCCTTTTTAAAGTGTCGTTTCACTTCTTCTGGTCTCCATGCTTTCTGATGACAAATGTATAGCTATTGAAATTATTTTCCTTTTATTATTATTATTTTCTTTTTTACTTTACAATAGTGTATTGGTGTTGGGGGGGGGAGGTGGGGGGGTTCAGGATTGGGAACACGTGTACACCCATGGTGGATTCATGTTGATGTGTGAAATTACTTTTCTAAGTAATGCATCATTTTTCTTGGTCTCCAAGAGTTTTCTTCTGTTTTTAGTTTCTAGAAGTTTGATTGCAATGTGTTTAAGTGTGGATTTCCTTTTGTGGTTGGTTGGTTTGTTTGTTTTTAGTTTATTTCTTGTTTGGTGTTTGTTCAGCTTTTGAATCTCTACATTTCTGGCTTCTGCAAATTCAAGAGGTTTTTCTACCACTATTTCTTCAAATATTTCTTCTGCACACTCACATCTACTTTTGAGCCTTTTATTCCAGAAATGTTAGATAATTTGATATTGTGCCACAGGTCCCTAAGAAACTTCATTTAAAAAAAAAAAATCTTTCTTCTCTATGTTCTTAAGACTAAATAATTTCGATCAACTTCTGACTCTCCTCTACCACCTCAGTTCTTCTTTTGAGCTCATTCTATACTTTTCTCTCTCTTTAGTCACTAAGTCATGCCCGATTCTTGCAACCCCATGGACTGTAGCCTGGCAAGGTTTCTGTCCATGGGATTCTCCAGGCAAGAATACAGGAGTGAGTTGCCATTTCCTTCTCCAGGGGATCTTTCTGAGCCAGGAATTGAATCCGGTTCTCCTGCATTGCAGGCAGATTCTTTACCAACTGAGCTATGAGGGAAGCCCTAAAGTCATTCAGTCGTGCCTGACTCTTTGCGACTCCATGGACTCTACAGTCCATGGAATTGTCTAGGTCAAAATTCTGGAGTGGGTAGCCTTTCCCTTCTCCAGAGGATCTTCTTGACCCAGGAACTGGACCGAGGTCTCCTGCATTGCAGGTGGATTTTTTACCAACTGAGCTATTTCACTTTGGTTAATATGTTTTTCTGTTTTAAATTTCTGTTTAGTTCTTCATTTCTTTGTTGAGTCTTTCAGTCTTCCCACTAGTTTCAATGGTGTTCACCTTAACTTGTTGAAATATTTTCAAAATAGCTGTTAGATACTTTGAATATCTACTCTAGCATTTTTTGATTATCTGCTCTCCTGTGAGTTCATGACCTTGCTTCTTCCTATATCGAGGAATTTTTTGATTTCATGCTGGATATTTTGAACATTATGAGATGCTAGATCTTATCTAAAACATACATAAATTTTGAAATATTTTTGTGTGGGCAAATCTAGACATAGCAGCCAGGGAGCCCTGGAGTTCACTCTTTAAGTAAGTACTTCTCTCTGAAATCTTCTTAGAAAGCCCCAGTTCCTCGAACTTCCCTTTTCAGTCCTCCAACCTGAAAGCTGAGGCTTTATTTACTCCATTCCCCTACAGTTCTTTATAGTAGCACAAATTTCTGAGACTGAGATGTAGAGGAAAGAAAGAGATAGAGAGAGAAAAGGTGGGAGGGCTGGGGGTTGCTTCTTCTCCTTCTTGGAAGCACAGCTTCTCCAACCAAAAAGGAAGATTCCACTTCTTCAGAATTTTGGTTGTCCACAGCAGTATTAAAGAACTGATATTTTTAACAGAGTATTTATTCCATTCTTTCTGCTCATTAAGAAGTTAGTTTTCATATACCTATGGCTTATACATGTTGCTGCATGGCAGAAACTAACACAATTTTGTAAAGTGATTATTCTCCAATTAAAAATAATTTAAATAAAAATTGGGGAGGGAGGTGGGAGGGGGGTTCATGTTTGAGAATGCATGTAAGAATTAAAGATTTAAAAAAAAAAAAAAGCAGTTAGTTTTAACTACCTGAGCCAGAATTAGAGTGCTTCTTCTAGAGTTCTCTCTGTCCTCAACAGTCTAGACCGTACTTCCAAGATCTGGGCTGTATTTCATCCAGACTAGGAGACGCTAGAGTGAAAAGAAATGGAAAACTCACTGATAGGTTGGTGATACTTTGAATCTGGTCTTCTTCCTCAACCATTCTGCAACTATTTATTTTCTAGAGTTTGCAAAATAAAGCTTCTTCATCCAGTCTGTCAGGTTTTATAACTGCATTCCATGAGATAGCATGCTTATTCCATCTTACCCATATCTGAAACTCCCAAATTGTTTTTAATTTGAAAAACTTTCCTTTAGTATGTTTCAGAATGTCTTTCTATGTCCAGCCTTTGTTTATTTCCCCAGCCCTTATCTTTGCCAAACTTCAGTCAAATCAAACTGCTTGCTCATTGCTTGTACATTATTGCTACATTACACAAACCCAGAAACACTTAGAATAAAATGTTAATGGAATTTCCTGAAATTGTGAAATATAGAAGCCATGCAATTCAATCAGGTTTTGATATACACCCTTGACCATCCATGTTTGTCTGGTTAACTCCTTAGACAAAATTTCAGGTCAAGTGTCAACTTGAGATGGACTTACGTGCTCATCTTCTGGGTACACTCTAAATATTCTGGAATGACTGCTTAAGAATATTTATCTAACTAGCTGTGACTTCTTTGAAGGTTTGTGTCTTTTTTTAATCTGTGCATATCCAATATCTAGAAGAAGTGGATGTTTCATAAATGTTCATTGAATAAACGAAGAAGAAAGAGATGTAAATTTATTGAGTGCTATAAATATTGCAGTTCAGGAAGCAGCAGTTAGAACTGGACATGGAAAAACAGACTGGTTCCAAATAGGAAAAGGAGTATGTCAAGACTGTATATTGTCACCCTGCTTATTTAACTTATCAGCAGAGTACATCATGAGAAACGCTGGGCTGGAAGAAGCACAAGCTGGAATCAAGATTTCTGGGAGAAATATCAATAACCTCAGATATGCAGATGACACCACTCTTATGGCAGAAAGTGAAGAGGAACTAAAAAGCCTCTTGATGAAAGTGAAAGAGGAGAGTGAAAAAGTTGGCGTAAAGCTCAATATTCAGGAAACAAAGATCATGGCATCTGGTCCCATCACTTCATGGGAAACAGATGGGGAAACAGTGGAAACAGCGTCAGACTTTATTTTTGGGGGCTCCAAAATCATTACAGATGGTGACTGCAGCCATGAAATTAAAAGACGCTTACTCCTTGGAAGGAAAGTTATGACCAACCTAGATAGCATATTCAAAAGCAGAGACATTACTTTGCCAACTAAGGTCCGTCTAGTCAAGGCTATGGTTTTTCCAGTAGTCATGTATGGATGTGAGAGTGGGACTGTGAAGAAGGCTGAGCGTCGAAGAATTGATGCTTTTGAAGTGTGGTGTTGGAGAAGACTCTTGAGAGTCCCTTGGACTGCAAGGAGATCCAACCAGTCCATTCTGAAGGAGATCAGTCCTGGGTGTTCTTTGGAAGGACTGATGCTAAAGCTGAAACTCCAATACTTTGGCCACCTCATGCGAAGAGTTGACTCATTGGAAAAGACTCTGATGATCTTTTGGGATTGGGGGCAGGAGGAGAAAGGGATGACAGAGGATGAGATGGCTGGATGGCATCACTGACTCAATGGACATGAGTTTGAGTGAACTCCGGGAGATGGTGATGGACAGGGAGGCCTGGCGTGCTGTGATTCATGGGGTCGCAGAGTCAGACACGACTGAGCCACTGAACTGATATTTTTCTTATGTAATCTGCACAATCTTAAAAGAACATAATTGTATTAGACATGTTTTGCAAATGACTATCCTTCACATTTCCTGCTTATAAACCTTGTTAAAGGTGAATTGCCCTAACCCACAACCTCCGCTGTCACTGACAATTGGATCTGCACGGGCATTTGGGGCATTTGCTCAAATTCTGCTTAATCAAAGGTGGACTAACATCCTATGACAGGAAAGAAAAATATGAGCTAAGCCAATCATCATAAGCTTTCAGGAATTTTGGAATTAGAAAGCTGGGAAAATGTAACCAGCTGGAGCCAAAGGGGCACAGACAGTTGGGACCAGGATGACAGGAAGGGTTTTGTCCAACCTGATACCAATAAATTTGGTTATAAGGAAGAGAGAGTATATATAATACACATATACATTCATATAGGGGTTTCCCTGGTGGATCAGATGGTAAAGAATCTGCCTGCAATATAGGAGACCTAGGTTTGATCCTTGGGTTAGGAAGATCCCCTGGTGAAGGAAATGGCAACCCACTTCAATATTCTTGCCTGGAGAATTCCATGGACAGAGGAGCCTGGCAGGCTACAGCCCATGGGGTTGCGGAGGGTCAAACATGACTGAGTGACTAACAACAACATACACACACCTTTTTCAGATTCTTTTCCAATATAGGTCATCACAATATACTGAATACCCTGCAGTTTCCTGTGCTATACAGTAACTCCTTACTGGTTATCTGTCTTATATATGTCCGTGAGTGCATGCTAATTAGCTTCAATTGCGTCCATTTCGTTCATAAACCTAGTAAACACTACATACATATTCTGATTAATTTACTCAACAAAATTCGCCATTAAAAGACTATAATCCCACCTCACCTTTATTGACATATCTTGTTTTTCCTCCTGTTAGATCAACTGCTCCTCTTCAAGCCCACACCCTACATCCTCTTGCCCATATGAAGACCTTCCACTCAGGAAATTTTTAAATATTTGTCTGAGTATATGTCTGTTACCCAGAACTTTCCCTGCACCTCTGACAGCTTCCTATATTCTTAAGTATCTAACCCTTATGCTTTTGTTCTCATCCTCTTTCTCTCTGTTACACACACACACACACACATACACAGACACACACACACACACACACACACCCCTATTTCTCTCCTAATCTTCTCCTAACTAGCCAAAGTCACCCGCCTCCACCAAGATGTTTAACGTGAAAACCTAGGCAGCATCTCTGATCCCTCTTTTCCACTCCCATCTGATATTTAATCTATTGGACTGTGCGTGCTAAATCACTTCAGCCATGTTCAGCTCTTTGAGACCCAGCGGGCTGTAGCCCTCCATCCAAGGCATTCTCTAGGCAAGAGTACTGAAGTGGGCTGCCATTTCTCACACCAAGGGATCTTCCCAACCCAGGGATCAAACTTGTATTTCTTATGTTTCCTGTATTGGCAGGCGGGTTCTTTACTACAAGTGCCACCTGGGAAACCCAATCAATAAGTCCTACCAACTGTATTTACAAAACATGTTCCATATTAATCCCATCTCCCACTTTTCCCTTATCAGAGTTACTGAAAAGGACTTCAAAGTGATCTCTCTTGTGTTGACACTTACTCTTCTGCCACTGTGTTTTCCATTGAGCAGCTGGATAACACAATCTACATAAAACATTTCAAAGGTGTCCTAATTTTCATAGGATAAAACACAAAATCCAAAGTGCAAATGGTGTAGGAAAACAATGTCCAGAGGCCTGTTACTCCAGCATCCATATCCACCCCACCTGAAGGACCACAGCCTTGCCACAGCTTCTCAGATTCCTAAGACTCCACAGAACATACTGTGAAAAGCCTGCTTTTCAAAATACAATTAAAATGTAAAAATTGCTAAAATTAAAATTATGGTAAAGAACGATATTATAACATTCACAACATCAAGATGTAAAAAGTGCATTGGAATAAATCTAACAAAATGTGCCTGAGATCTTTATAGAGAATGTTGGTTAAATTTATGCAAATAAAAGTAATAGAACTTAAATGGAGAAAGATAACATGATTAGAGGTTAAAAGATTAAATATAATGAAGGTGTCAGCTCCCCTTTTAAATGAACCTGTTGTAAATGTAGCCACATGAAAATATCAACAGAAATTTCAACAAAATTTAAAAATCAATCCTAAAATTAATAGGAAAACATATAGTCAAGATGACCAAGATGATTTTTTAAAAGAAGGAAGGGGACTTAGCAACTAGATATACAGAGGTAGCTATCAAAATATAAGTGAAAGTGACAGGTAGCTATCAAAATATAAGTGAAAGTGAAAGCCATCGAAATACAAGTGAAAGTCGCTCAATCATGTCCAACTCTCTGCGACCCCATGGAATTCTTCTGGCCAGAATGTTGGAGTGGGTAGCCGTTCCCTTCTCCAGGGAATCTTCCCAACCCAGGAATCGAACCCAGGTCTCCCACACTGCAGGTGATTCTTTACGAGCTGAGTCACCAGGGAAGCCCAAGAATACTGGAGTCGGTAGCCTATCTCTTCCCCAGTGGATCTTCCCAACCCAGGAATCGAACTGGTGTCTCCTGCATTGCAGGTGGATTCTTTATCATCTGAGCTACCTGGGAAGCCCATGAGAATATAAAGAGTGCACTAGCCCCAAGCATCCAGTATCACGCATTGAACCTGGACTGGTGACTCGTTTCATATGTGATATTATACATGTTTCAATGCCATTCTCCCAAATCATCCCACACTCTCCCTCTCCCAGAGTCCAAAAGACTGTTCTATACATCTGTGTTTCTTTTGCTGTCTCGCGACCCAGAGGGATGGTATGGGGAGGGAGGAGGGAGAGGGGTTCAGGATGGGGAACACGTGTATACCTGTGGCAGATACATGTTGATGTATGGCAAAACCAATACAATATTGTAAAGTAATTAACCTCCAATTAAAATAAATACATTTATTTTAAAAATATATAAAGAGTCAATGGCTTAAAAGATCAATATTTCACAGTCCAGTAATAGACATGTATCTATGTTATATGTGTACATGTAAGTAATTGGATATATAACAGTCAACCAATCATTGGTATCTAACAAGAGCGTTGAACAATGTTTGTTCACTTATCAACTGCTTGACTTATTGAATAAACGAACAGGGGGTGATCACAGTTCTGTTGATTGCGGCTCACCTGGACTGCTAACTGGAGCCCAGGATTAGCTGTCACTTTAGCATTCCTTTCTTAGAAGGAAGGGAACAAAATAAGTACATGAGAGTAGAGCAGCGGGAAATCACAGAGGGCAAAGTCTATCTAAAGAAACTGCATATATTTAAACATGAGGACAGGGAGAGCTGCTTCCAAACCCCCAAGGTAATTAATTATTGAGTGGTTCCTTGGAGACAATTGCATGGAGGTTGATTTTGTCTTAGGGGGTAATGATAGCACTTTTTCATAACTGGAGGACACATGGAGTTGTGGAAATAGCAGATAGGGTTTAGAGTTAGTCAGGTTCAACTTACCATGGTGTGACCTGTGACCAGTCACGAAAGCTCCCTGGGACTTGATTCTCTTGTTATTAAATTCAGGATAGTCAGGGGCAGCAAAACATACCAGTAAGAAGTGTGGGTTCTGAATCCCACTGTCTGTTTTCAAATGCACTTTGCAGCTGTATGAACTTAAAACATTGAAAGTGAAAGTGTTAGCAGGTCAGTCATGTCCAACACTTTGTGACCCCATGGTCTGTAGCCCACCAGGCTCCTCTGTCCATGGAATCTTTCAGGCAAGAATACTGGAGAGGGTTGCCAGTCCTTTCTCCAAGGGATCTTCCCACCCAAGGATTGAACCCAGCTCTCCCACACTGGCAGGTGGATTTTTACCATCTAAGCCACCAGGGAATCCCCTATAAACTTTTGTTTAACCTCTCTGAGTCTCAGTTTCACTATCTATGAAAAGGAGAAATAAAAGTCCCCACCTCATAGAGTGTCTGAAAAAATTAAATGACAATATATTTAAAACACTTGAAAGTGTCTGGTCTGCGGTAAGCCTTGTGCATGATAGCAACAGCAGCAGTAGAACCTACCTCTAAGTGTCACAATGAGGAATCCATAACATTACACATATAAAGTTTGGGCACAGTGCCTAAAACATCTCAAGTGTCCTGTAAAGATCATTCCCCCTCTTTTCCTTAAGCTGTCTACAAGAAGAACAAATGCCGCTCCAGGGGTGGTGAGTTTCCCATCAACAGAAGTGTTCAAGCAGAAGCTGGTTAACCACATCTCCAGAATGTTACAGCAAAGCATTTGAAACTAGGTAGAGACTAGAACTGGGCGTCCCCGAGGTCCCCTTTGGATTAAAGATTCCATGATTAAATTGGAACCTTTAGGAAAGTCTGTCAAAGGGGAATTGTGGGTAACCAAAACTTTCCCGAAATTTCCAGCTCATTTTCCAGGATAAATGCAGCCCCCCATCTCCCTACGCAGCACATCAAATATTAACACACATACACACACGCACACACATAAACACACGCATGTACACAGAGGCATCATTCAGATGTCGTAACATAAATCTTTTCACCACAATGACCGCGGTTGTCAGTGAAAGAAATACTCTTGTTCAGTCCAATGCACTTGGGTAGCCCAAATAAACAATAGTATAATACCCAGCATTTATGCAGCACCCTTTGGGGCAAGGGCTCACACTCTATGCATATTTCTCGTTTATCATGGCCACATTCCTGGGAGACAGGCTGCCCCTTCGAGAGGCAAGGCGGCTGTGCTTTTGATTTCAAGCCCGGGCTGATGTAGACTCGTTGCTTTCTGCGTGTAAGAACATGCCGTACTTAAACGTCCTTCAGCCTTCTTTGGCCTGGCTAAGTGGCCCCTCATGACAGACTTCTGACACCCCACTGGGAGTTCACCGTGCCTCTGCTCTCAGCTGTTTCTCGTCACCACTGGGGCTTCAACCCTTGAGGGCGCAGAACAGCCAAGACTTAGAGAGGCAGCTTTGTGATGCCTTCCAACAAGAGCGCCCCCTCGAGTGGGCCGCGGTATATGCATCCAGCTTGGCCAGCCTGCGGGAGCTTAGGAGGTCAACAGGAATCCTAGCCTGTGCGGCTTATTAATTACTTAACCTCTCTTAGCTACTTGACCTAGAAAACAAGCCCCTTAAAGACATAATTTGCTAGGCTGCTATGACACTAACACAGCATATGGCATGTAAACTCCCTGGCATGTGGTGAGAACTAAATTAAAAGTATTTATTAACATTTTATAGGCATCGTTTTGCTTATTTGGGTTACTAACCTTACTGCCTTCTGCACATCCAATGTCCCCACTCCTGTCAAATCCATGAAGTCCAAATCCCAAGCACCTCAAAATGTGACTATATTTGGAGCTGGGGATCTTTAAAGAAGTAATGCAGTTAAAATGAGGTTATTGATGGAGGCCCCGATACAGTATTGCTGGTGTCCTTACAAGAGATTAGAACAGATACACTCAGAGAAAAGACCATGTGAAGAAACAAGGGTAAGATGGCCGTCTACAAGCCAAGGAGACAGCCCCTAGGAGAAACCAAGCCTGTCAACACCTTCTCAGACTTGTAGCCTCCAGAACTGTGAGACAATAAATTTATGTTGTTTACACCACCCAGTCCATGGCAGCCCTAGAAGATTAATACTCCCAAGTTTGGGTTGACAGCCATAAATAAGCCCCAAATCTCAGGTCATGAGATCCATCTTTTGAAAGATGGGGTCAATAATGTCCCAGGCTTCAGGAGAACACTTAAACAAACAGAAGCTATGATTGCTCACCAGAAGTTAGTTGGATAAGCCCCTTGGTAGAAAGCAAAATCAAACCATTTCCTCTGTCAGTGGGATGAATCAGAAATATCTCCAAATTTAAATCAGAGGTCAGGGTATGAAATCCCATTTTTACCAGGGTTTAGCTGAGGAAAATTTGATAGTCATTTATTTCTATGTGTTTCTCTATAACTTGGTGAATTCAGCTGTCTACCACAGCAGACCACCTTTAGCAACCTGAACCAAAGTAATAAACCTTGAACCTTCAGTTCAAATGACTGGTTTCATTCAGTCAGTTTCATTCAGACTGGTAAATTCATTACTGATTTATACAAATTGTAAATGGTCCTCAGATGTGTAGAACTCTGAGATTTTATTCGGAGTTATTCTGAAGCCTTCAATTCAGAGTTAGGTGAAAAGACAAATTTGTCTTTTAATGAATTTCACTATTTCTTTACAGAAGAAATGTCAGAAAATATAGCAAAGGGACCATTTGTCTGGGTATTTTCTACTCAGACCTCTTATTTGGGAATAGACAATAAATAATGTTTTAATGAATAGCCAATTGCGCCCTACGTGTTTTGCGTAGTTGGTGTAAAATAAATATTGGATTGAATGATGTACATAATTCTTGAGCTATATTTTCAGAAAAAAAAATTGGAGATAGGACAACGTGTTTGTTGAGAATGAATAGTCAACCTCAATAATCAGTACAAAAATTATTGCTACCCTCAAGCTATCCATCTATGGCAATTGATCCTAACACTTCTCAAATTTTGTTCCTGCTCCACTTTGCTTTAATACGTATCCTTTCAGGACTTTCCTGGAAGTTTGTCTTCAAGTGTAAGAGGTTCCCTGGTCTAGGAACCAAGATCCCACATGCCTCATGTCCAAAAAACCAGAACATAAAGCAGAAGCGATGGTGTAACAAATTCTAACCTAAGGAATATATGAAAGTCTTCACCCTTCTTTTTTAAGACAAATCTCTAACATTTTATGTATTGCTATTTTCTCATTATAGTTAATTTCCTATCAAAATAATTTGCAACCCACCTTGTGAGTTTTGAGTGTTAATTAATGTGTTTTAAGTGCTATGGGTTTCTGAGGTGAAAGTCCCATAAAAATTTCATGCTGTTATTAATATTATGTCCTGATTCAATTAAAAAGGGGTACCTTTAGACGACACTTTTGTGCCTTTGAGATCTGATCACAAATGCAAAGCAAGTCCTATCCCACATTTTCCCCAGCAGGTTTCAGAATCCTACAGACCAGCATTGAACTCTGGGTCTACATCCCAGCTCAGTTACTTGTCAATTTTGGCAATTAATGTGACTCCTAGGTGTTACTTTAAATTTCTCAGGCTCAGTTTCCATTTTCTTAATTAGCAAGATGGAAACGTTAATAAAATTCTCCCCAAGGACCACCATGAAAATAAAACAATAGCTGGCAAGTACTCAATGTGGGGTTTACATGACAGATTGAAATGTGTTACCCTCCTCTTCATTTAAAGCAGATATTTTAAACAAAATCCTAAGGATATTACTTATTAATCATTCTCTCCTCTACATTCAAAAGCAATGACTAAGTGTGTGTGTGTGTGTGTGTGCGCGCACTCAGTCAAGTCAGACTTTGCAACCCTATGGGCTATACTCCTCCAGGCCCTTCTGTCCATGCGATTTCCGAGGCAAAAATACCTGAACAGGTTGCCATTTCCTTCTCCAGGGGATCTTCCCCACCCAGGATTCGAATCCTCATCTTTCATTTTCTGCACTGGCAGGAGGATTCTTTACCACGATGTCACCTGAGAAGCCCTTAATGACTGTGTGAAGTGAAAGTGAAGATCACTCAGCTGTGTCTGACTCTTTGCAACCCAGGCCAGAATACTGGAGTGGGTTACCTTTGCCTTCTCCAGGGGAATCTTCCCAACCCAGGGGGTGAACCCAGGTCTCCCACGTTGCAGACAGATTCTTTACCAGCTGAGCCACAGGGGAAATCCAATGACTATGTGATTAATCTTCAAATATATATTAATTACTCACTACATACTGTAGAGAGTGGCTGCCCTCAGAAGCTCCTAAATTAGCCAAGAAAGAAGCTTAACTACAGGGCAGTGACTTCAAAGGTGTGTCCGCTGTTTTAGGCAATGGGGTCCAAGCAGCAAATACAAATAGAAACACACACAGAGAACCTAACCTTGCAAAGCTTACAGTTCAGTGGGGAAAACAAACATACCCAGAATAGATAAGTGAATATGCTATCCAGGAAACCCAAAGTGAATATACAGCATATTAATAGTGATTAGCGCTAAGGTGGTAAAGAAAAAGAAAATAAACAGAGAGTGCCAGGTGCGGGTTATGGATCACAATTTTAGCTGCAGCAGCCAGAGGTGCCTGACCAGCGAGATGGCATTTGTGAAATATGTTTGAAGGAAGTGAGATCTTTCGTCCTCTGTCACCTTCGCAGTGACAGGTTATGACAAGTGGCAAGTGCCATAAGTCACTGCCAAGAGCATGAAGCCTGATGTAGGGCAGGAGTGGGGTATTCCCTTCACAGTGTCCAAGTCACACCTACTCATTTGCAGTCAGAAAGCATCATGGCCCTTTCCGAACATGTTCTTTGTGCTCCATCCAGTGACCAGTATCTTTGAGAGCTACTAGTGATAAAGATTTCTGAAGTCTGTGCCCATTTCATGGCTGCCGATCTGTACCTGAAATATTTGAAAGCACACAATAGATGGCTCATACAGTAAAGAATCCACCTGCAATGTGGGAGACATGGGTTCAATCACTGGGTTGGGAAGATCCCTTGGAGGAGGGCATGTCAACCCACTCCAGTATTCTTGCCTGGAGAATCTCCATGGACAGAGGAGCCTGGCAGGCTACAGTTCATGGGGTCGCAAAGAGACAGACACGACTGAGTTACTAAGCACAGTACAGAGTGATAATGTTGTAATCTTAATGTTTTCAAACCCATCTTCATAAAACTTGCTGAGGCTGGGAGCCTAGAGGGTTTCTGATGACCTTTCTAACATAGTCAATCTGTTCTGATGAAATGAGCCCAGAGTGCACTGCCAAAGAGCCTCAGAAAATAAGCACTAGTTTCCTCCAGTTTTGCTCTGGAAAAATTTGTGTGGCTCAGACATCCCATCCCATATTAGACTCAATCCCAGAGGATAAGACACAAGATGTGATAGGTCTCACGCTCCTCATTCCTTCAGCAGAGCCCAGCTCTGCAGTCTGGTCCACTGTCTCACCTGGGCTTGGAGGAGTTGTGAGAATTTAAAAAAAAAAAATGGTTATAAGAAATTTCCCCTTAGGGTTGGGTGGCCTGTGCAAGCTGGGGTTTCTGTACAGCACGACTGTGGTTTCTGCTAGCTCTGAAGATTGCCAGAATGCTTGCAGGGATTAAAAACAGGAAATCCAATGATCCACATAAATGATATTTTCCTAATGGTAATATTCCGCACATTTCAAGGACACAAGCCCTAGAATTGTGCAGGGAAATGGACCCCTCCTGGTCTTCCTTTCATGTCAATAACTCCACTATGTGAGTCTTATGACATTTTTTACACCCACTCAACTTGGGACATGTCAACTTATGCAATCTGGGTGCTGAGAGTGTTGCCTTTACTGCTTGTCCCAAACTTGTGGGGTCATTCCATGTGTGTATGTCTGTTGTGCGTATCCAGCCACTCAGCCATGTCCTAATTGTTGCGACACTATGGACTGTAGCCTACCAGGCTCCTCCATCCATGGGTTTTTCTCAGAGAGTATACTGGAGTGCGTTGCCATTTCCTGTTCAAGATCTTCCAGACCAGGGATCGAACCTTTGTCTCCTGCATCTCCTGCACTGCAGGTGGACTCTTCACCACCAAGCTACTGGGGAAGCCCCATTCCATACATGTGTATGCTAAGTTATTTCAGTCGTGTCCAACTTTGTGCTACTCCATGGACTGTAGCCCACCAGGCTCCTCTGTCCATGGGATTCTCCAGGCAAGAATACTGGAGTGGGTTGCCATGCCTTCCTTTAGGGGATCTCTTAAGTCTCTTGCATTGCCTGCTGGGTTCTTTACCACTAGCACTACCTGGGAAGCCCATTCGATGTATGACGACACACCAAAGATGATTCAGAGATTTGGAGATAAATTTCCGATGTTAAAATATCATGTGTCTCAGTCTTGGAATTTTGTGTTCAATGTTATTTACAGATAGTTAACTGAGAGTCTACCTATCAGACACTTTGCAGGATACTCTGAGGATTGAATGAAGTGGAGAATCTGTGCATGCCTGCCTGCTGACAGATTATTATCTAGTATGCCGTTCAATTAAAAATATCAAGTTCTCACAGAGGAGTAAAAGTCAGCATAAAAATTTTAATACCAACTTGTACATATAATCAAGAGCCTTGAAAAATATCCTTATTCTTTAAAGTAACAAATCTGTTAGAAATCTGTCCTAGAAATTATTATTATATATGTATATGCATCCATTGCATGATTATTCTCATTATAGGAAAATTGAAAATATTCAGTTACAGGGAACAATGAATACATTTTGATACATCAATAAAATGGATGATTCAGTTCAGTTCAGTTCAGTCGCTCAGTCGTGTCCGACTCTTCACAACCCCATGAATCACAGCACTCCAGGCCTCCCTGTCCATCACCAACTCCTGGAGTTTACTCAAACTCATGTTCATGGAGTCAGTGATATCATCCAGCCATCTCATCCTCTGTCATCCCCTTTTCCTCCTGCCCCCAATTCCTCCCAGCATCAGGGTCTTTTCCAATGAGTCAACTCTTCACATGAGGTGGCCAAAGTATTGGAGTTTCAGCTTCAGCATCAGTCCTTCCAATGAACACCCAGGACTGATCTCCTTCAGAATGGACTGGTTGGATCTCCTTGCAGTCCAAGTGACTCTCAAGAGTCTTCTCCAACACCACACTTCAAAAGCATCAATTCTTCAGCACTCAACTTTCTTCACAGTCCAACTCACATTCAAGATTACACAACCACTAAAATTGTGTTTTTCAAGAATATACAACACCCCAAAATTACTTATAAATAACATTATATGAAAAAAAATCAAGATACAAAATTATAATAAATAGTAAGATTTCAAATTTTTGTCCTTGACCAGTGGTGTGTATGGGCATCCCTTGTGGCTCAGTGGTAAAGAATCTGCCTGCAATACAGAAGACGTAGGTTTCATCCATAGATCAGTGAGATCCCTTGGAAAAGGGAATGGCTACCCACTCCAGTATTCTTGCCTGGGAAATCCCAAGGACAGAGGAACCTGGTGGGCCACAGGCCATGGGGTCACAAAAAGGCAGACATGACTGAGTGACTAACATTTTCACTTGCAATGTGTGTCTATTCCAGTACTAAGAATATGACAGCAGATGTCTCTGGGTGGCGCTATTAATGATATTTCTAATATTCTTGAGTGGAAATGTTCTTTTTCACACAGTAATAGCATCTGATTGCATCATATGGTGCTGTGTTATTTCACAGTGATATAAATCTGAGGTAGGTATACCACAGCCCATGGTACAAAAACAGCCAGTGGTCTGTTTCATGAATAAAGTTTTATTTGGACATAGCCATGCACAACTGCACTCATTTCATGTACTAGCAAGGTAATAATCAGAATCCTTTAAGCTAGGCTATAGCAGTGCATGAACCAGGAGCTTATAGATGTACAAGCTGGATTTAGAAAAGGTGGAGGAACCAGAGATCAATTGCCAACATCTGCTGGATCATAGCAAAAGCAAGAGAATTCCAGAAAAGCATCTACTTCTGCTTCATTGACTACATAAAGCCTTTGCCTATGTGGATAACAACAAACTGTGGAAGATTCTTAAAGAAATGAGAATATCAATCAGCTTACATGTCTCCTGAGAAACTTGTATGCAGGTCAAGAAGCAACAGTTAGAACCGAACATGAAACATCACACTGAGTCAAATTTGGGAAAGGAGTACGACAAGGCTGTATATTGTTACCTTGCTGATTTAACTTATATGCAGAGTGCATCATGAGAAATGCTAGGCTGGATTAAGCTCAAGCTGGAATCAAGACTGCCAGGAGAAATATCAATAACCTCAGATATGCAGATGACACCACTCTAATGGTAAAAACCAAAGAGGAACTAAAAAGCCTCTTAATGAAGGTGAAAAGGGAGAGTGGAAAAGTTAGCTTAAAACTCAGCTTTCAAAAAATGAAGATCATAGCATCTGGTCCCATCACTTCATGGCAAATAGACAGGGAAACAGTGACAGACTTTATTTTCGTGGGCTCCAAAATCACTGCATACAGTAACTGCAGCCATGACATTAAAAGGTGTTTGCTCCTTAGAAGGAAAGCTATGACAAACCTAGACAGAATATCAAAACAACTGGGAATGTTAGTGGTGCTACCATCTTCTAATAGATGGAGGTCGACCGTGCTGCTGAATATCCTACCATGTACAGGATGACTCTCCACAACAAAGAATTGTCCAACCAAAAATGTTAATAGTACTGAGTCTGAGCTCTGATGTTCATAAATAGTAAAACCATTCTAACAGTCCCATCAGATTTTGAGAGTTTTTCAATCTATGCCTTTGAGATCCCTTCATGAGATGAACTTTTCATCTTTGTTGATGACAACTGAACTTAGTCCTTTGCTCTCCTGTGCCTTTTAAAAGAATAGTTTACTCATGCTTATTATCACTATTTGAATAGAATTCTGATTTTAGGAAATGAGATTGTTTTAGGAATAGGAAATTTCTGGAAATAAAATGTTGCTGCAACATTATACATATCATACTTTACCATACATTTTGGAAAGGTAGAGAAAAGAACTATTTAAAAATTTGAAGATTCATGTTGATGTATGGCAAAACCAATACAATATTGTAAAGTAATTAGCCTCCAATTAAAATAAATTTATATTTAGACAAATATTTACTTCTAAAAAAATTTGTCTTGAGCCTGCATCTTATTCTGAGGAAGCTAAAATACATATTATGAAAGAACAGGCAGACTGAGTAACCCCTGATTTCAAGTTACCTTTGAAAAGGCAATGTTGTTGTTTAGTCTCTAAATTGTGTCTGATTCTTTGCAACTCCATGGATACAGCAAGCTCTCCTGTCATTTACTGTCTCCCAGAGTTTTCTCAAACTCATGCCTATTGAGTCAGTAACACTATCTAGCCATCTCATCCTCTGCCGCCTCCTCTTTTTGCCTTCAATCTTTCCCAGCATCAGGGTCCTTTCCAATGAGTCAGCTCTTTGCATCAAGTGGCCAAAGTATTGGAGCTTTAGCATCAGCCCTTCCAATGAATATTCAGGGTTGATTTCCTTTACGGTTTTGACTGGTTTTATCTCCTTGCAGTCCAAGGGACTCAAGAATCATCTGGCAGAACCATAATTTGAAAGCATTATTCAGTCTGTAAAACTCAATGATCTTAATTTAAGGTGGAAGGAGGTGAATGTGATTCTAGGACTATGTGTGTTAATTCTGGAAGAAAATGATTGTCAGCTCTATTCAGTTTGGTTCAGTCGCTCATTCGTGTCCAGCTCTTTGCAACCTCATGAATCGCAGCACGCCAGGCCTCCCTGTCCATCACCATCTCCCGGAGTTCACTCAGACTCACGTCCATCAAGTCCGTGATGCCATCTACCCATCTCATCCTCGGTCGTCCCCTTCTCCTCCTGCCCCCAATCCCTCCCACCATCAGAGTCTTTTCCAATGAGTCAACTCTTCACATGAGGCAGCCAAAGTATTGGAGTTTCAGCTTTAGCATCAGTCCTTCCAAAGAACACCCAGGACTGATCTCCTTCAGAATGGCCTGATTGGATCTCCTTGCAGTCCAAGGGACCATCAAGAGTCTTCTCCAACACCACACTTCAAAAGCATCAATTCTTTGGTGCTCAGCCTTCTTCACAGTCCAACTCTCACATCCATACATGACCACAGGAAAAACCATAGCCTTGACTAGACGGACCTTAATCAGCAAAGTAATGTCTCTGCTTTTGAATATGCTATCTAGGTTGGTCATAACTTTTCTTCCAAGGAGTAAGTGTCTTTTAATTTCATGGCTGCAGTCACCATCTGCAATGATTTTGGAGCCCCAAAAATAAAGTGTGACACCATTTCCACTGTTTCCCCATCTATTTCCAATGAAGTGATGGGACCGGATGCCATGATCTTCGTTTTCTAAATGTTGAGCTTTAAGCCAACTTTTTCGCTCTCCTCTTTCACTTTCATCAACAGGCTTTTTAGCGCCTCTTCACTTTCTGCCATAAGGGTGGTGTCATCTGCATATCTGAGGTTATTGATATTTCTCCCGGTAATCTTGATTCCAGCTTGTGTTTCTTCCAGTCCAGCATTTCTCATGATGTACTCTGCATACAAGTTAAATAAGCAGGGTGACAATATACAGCCTAGATGTACTCCTTTTCCCATTTGGAACCAGCCTGTTGTTCCATGTCCAGTTCTAACTGTTGCTTCTTGACCTGCAGACAGATTTCTCAAGAGGCAGGTTAGGTGGTCTGGTATTCCCATCTGTTTCAGAATTTTCCACAGATTATTGTGATCCACACAGTCAAAGGCTTTGGCATAGTCAATAAAGCAGAAATAGATGTTTTTCTGGAACTCTCTTGCTTTTTCCATGATCCAGCGGATGTTGGCAATTCGATCTCGGGTTCCTCTGCCTTTTCTAAAACCAACTTGAACATCAGGGAGTTCATGGTTCACATATTGCTGAAGCCTGGCTTGAAGAATTTTGAGCATTACTTTACTAGCTCTATTGGAGTTCAGTTGTTTCTATTTATGATTTTTAAGGACTCTTCCACATTTCATATAATATGTGTTCAACCATTTCAGTCTCAGTATCAATGAGTTGTCCAGTCTTCTAAGAGACTGAATGAATAGATAGTTCTGAAACAACTAAAACTTAGGTAAGCAACACTTTATTCACCAACACCCACTAACCTGTGGTTTAATTAATCTTGATACACAAAGATATCTCAAAGGAAGACCTACAAACTCTAAGCCTTCAAGCTCCACCAATCTCCATGCCCAAGTTAAGCCCAAGTACAAAATGAACAATCTCTTCCTCTGTAGAATGAAGGTTATAAAAGCTATGCTCACAAATTTGTAAGGGAGTAGTGAGTTATACAGATATAGATTAGATATAGATATAATTCTGTTCAGTATATAGTAACCTATAAATGATATATTAGCATTAGCTATCTTTTATTACTTTTCAACTTAATGTTTCAAATGATTCTGTGAGGGTACCTATTATTAGGTCTGTATTTAAAATAGAGACATTGAAACACTAAGAGATTAAACCAATTATTCAGAGTTTACACAACTGATAAGTGATGATGCCAACTCAACACTATTTTACTGCAAAAGACTGCAAAAGCAAAGGTACTGATGGTGTCAGAACAGATCCAGCGGATCAAGTAGATGACAGTCCTTGACAAATTGCCAAAAGAGCCTTCAGGTACTTTCTTAACTCTTGTGTTTGACAGTTCAACCCTTTCTACACATACCTACCTCAGAGCCCCCGTCAAAGACAAAATGGCGGCCTGGGTCCACAGTGATCCCGATCTGGCATGGCAGTTCTTATGTTCTTAAAATCTGCCCTGAGTGGAAAGTATTTCACTCTACGTGCCTTGCCCTCATTTCAAAGGCTTCTAAGGCCCTCATTTTCAGGTTGCAACAACAATCCTAAAAATCAACTTCTGCCAAATCACAAGTAATTGAGCAAATTATGCTTCCTAATCACCCATCTTTCTTTGCATCTCAGCCGTCAAGCCCTTCTCCTGACATGTTCCTGGGGCCCCCAGCTTTCCAGCCTCTTCTCTGGTGTCATTCTAATTGGCACTAATAGCTTCACTAAAATTCAAGCATCAGAAAGGTCCCACCGATCAGTTTATCCTTTGACCCTGAGCACTGACTTCTCTGTCAGGTTCAGGCATTACTAATCCACCTACTGGTTAGTCTGGACAGCTTATTTTGTTTGCCCCTTTTCTTCTTCCACTAAGAACTAAAATGACGACCAGCTGCATTCATTAAAGTGTCCCTTCCCTGGCTGACCCACAAACCTGGCGTGTGGGGGAATGTCTATGACTCCTCATGGACCCTTGCGGGTTGTCTTCCGTGGAGCGACCTGCACAGTTTGGGGCATTCTCTGTAGTGCCCTTCCCCCACACAAGCCCTTTCTTCCTCACACCTGGAAGGTGAAAAGCCAGACTCCTTTGCTGAGCCCTCAATTTCATCACATTTGTTTCTGTCCCACAGTGAAAGATCAGACAGGGGACAAGAGCGAGGTCACAGTCCATGCTGTCAAAAGTGGAAAATAAGGGCCTTCTGAGAAGATGAGGCTTAACAGGGTTTTTTGCACTCTGCTTGCTCAAAGCAATTCCCCTAAAGCTATACCATAAACAAAACACCCTCTTTGCTAGATTAAGGGATGAATCAGATATCTGAAAGATGTTATGACTATCCCACTATCTGCCTTAGAGTAGTCAACCTGCTCACATGTTGAGAAATGTCCTCATCTTATCCCTTCAAACTCAAAGCAGAGTCAGTTCCTTGCCAGAGGCACTGAAGTCTTCCCATTCATGTGTAGTATCACCAGAAGCCCTAATATCCTCATAATGAAAAACATTATATGGCATACAGTGTGCAGATTATTTTGTTCTAGGAATTCAGGCGTGTCCAACTCTTTGCAACACCAGGGACGATACAGTCCATGGAATTCTCCAGGTCAGAATACTGGAGTGGGTAGCCTTTCACTTCTCCAGGGGATCTTCCCAACCCAGGGATCGGACCCAGGTCTCCCATATCGCAAATGGATTCTTCACCAGCCAAGCCACAAGGGAAGCCCAAGAATACTGCAGTGGGTAGCCTATCCCTTCTCCAGTGAATCTTCCTGACCCAGGAATCAAACCAGGGTCTTCTGCTTTGCAGGTGAATTCTTTACCAACTGAGCTATCAGGGAAACCCCTATCAACACTTTAATACCTCTTTGGGATAAATGATGTTTTGACTTAAGACGCAATAAAAAGAGCCACTATCGTAAAGACCATTGGAATCTCATGAACTAGAAAAACAATGAACTCCAGGTCTGAGCTGGAGCTTCTATGGCAGCATTACTAATTTAACCAACATAACCATGGAAGCAATATTTCTACTGGCCCTTCAAAAACGAAAAGCATTTTGTCAGAAGAAATAGGAAAAGGTGTGAGAAAAGATATTCAGAGAAAAGGAAATTCCCAGACAATAATAGGGCAATGCCTACAGACTCTCCCTACCTAGCCGACTCCATCCTTAGAAAGAAAGAATTTCAGGATGGTAGACGGTACTGGATTTTAGACTCAGAGGACTGGATTCTTAACCTAATTTCTCCACTATCTTTTCCCAATTGCCAAAGTATTCTGGGTGGATTCTCTTCTCTGTCAAATGAGTATCAATATGGATGAGATTTTATTTTATTTATTTCTCACAACAGCCCTAAAGGCAAATACAAAAATGATCCTTGTATTACCTGCAGTAAATTGAATTATAAACATGCTGGGAAATGTAGCTAGCATGCGGTGGGATAGCCTGTGAACCTCTGCAGATAAACCCCAATGCTACAATTTCTGCTGGCCCCTCTCCCTACCTAGCAATCTCTGAAGATGCATCAAATAGAGGGGATAAGAGAAGTAGAGCTGCACCTGGAAATCAGCATTTTCTCTGCAACAGTTTCTTCTCCTCCTCCTTCACCATAATTTCTTCAGCCCCTTTCAGCCTTGCTGCTGCCTGCGAGAGTCTTCCCTACATAGTCTTTTATAACAGGCTTTACTCTGAGGTCTTCCCTGGTGATCCAGTGGTTAAGACACTGTGCTTCCACTATATGGGGCCCAGGTTTGATCCTTGGTTAGGCTTCCCTGATAGTTCAGTTGGTAAAGAATCCACCTGTAATGCAGGAGACTCTGGTTCAATTCCTGGGCAGGAAAGATCCCCTGGAGGAGGGAAAGGCTACCTACTCCAATATTTTGGCCTGGAGAATTTCAAGGACTGTATAGTCTATGGGGTCACAAAGAGTCGGACAGGACTGAGCAACTTTCACTTTCACTTTCACTTCCAGGGAACTATGATCCCATTAACCGTGTGGCTAAAAAAAAAAAAAAAAACTAAAAGAAAGAAAAAAAGGAAAAATAAAAAAAGATCTACTCTAAACTAAGGTTCAGATAATTCTGGTAGGTTGACATTTTTTTGTGGGCTCAGCTGTTGCCTTTCACCCTGAAATAGTTCTGCTCAACAGATAGAAAGGAGATGTGGAGACATTTAGCTAGAGAGCTTGGTTAAAATTCAATCACATAGGAAGCAATGAATTAATCTGATTAGACCCCTCAAAATTCCAGGCATGACCCCTAAAGGCAAAGAACTTACAGGCCAGTAAGAGATATGAGGCACACAGGAGACACACACACACACACACACACACACACACACACACACACACACACAGATGAAAGAACTCACCTTGGAGGACAAAAAGACCTATGAAGACAGTTTTGCTATAAACTTGAAAAGAGGTGAAGTAATAGGAGTGATGAGGGAGTCAGGGAGAGTGGTTTGAGAAATAATGAGAACTTAGAAGTCTGGGGAAAAGAAGCAATAAAAGGGAGAGTGAGGGAGGAATAATGGATGCCGCAAATGAATTCACAGAAATAAGGAGAGTCCCTTGGACTGCAAGGAGATCCAACCTGTCCATCCTAAAGGAAATCAGTTCTGAATATTCATTGGAAGGACTGATGTTGAAGCTGAAACTCCAATACTTTGGCCACCTGATGTGAAAAACTGACTCACTGGAACAGTCCCTGATGCTGGGAAAGATTGAAGGCAGGAGGAGAAGGGGACTACAGAGCATTGGACGGCATGACTGACTCAATGGACATGGTTTGAGTAAACTCTGGGAGCTGGGGTGGCAAAGAGTCGGACATGACCGAGCGACTGAACTGACTGAACTGAAGGCATAGTTGGAACCACATAGTTGGCAGAGGTGGGAAACAGTGGTGCAAACGAAGATGATGGGTTCCACTTTGACATCTTAAGTATGACACAGGTCTGAGCCCTCATGGTGGGCGAGTCAGATGCCTTAGCCTGGAGATCAAAAAAGGAATTGGGCTGACGATGGACATATGGAACACATCAACCAACACAGAGGAGTCTGCTGGCTTGAGCCCCACAAACCCAGTTCGTTGGCACTTTCTAGGAATTAGCTATCTGTTTTTGTGTACAGACTGGCTCCAAGAAATGGCTGACATGAGGGACTGTCAAACAAAGTGCTTTGCAAAATGAAAATGTTTTAGGAAAACCGGCAGATCATCCCACTGATGACAGGGACAGTTACATAAGCCTCCATGCTGGGGAGCCACTGTGCCAAGTCTGTTATTTTTTTCTACTTAAGTGTGAATCCTCTCAGACCTTCCTAGCCAAAGAACATCATCCTGCTTCACATTTACCAAGGGCTTTTAGCAAATATGAAAGAAACTGCCAAATTGGTCTGTGACAGCCTCAATGAGTATGATAAATAGAACCTTGCTTTCCCTTTCTCCCAACTGTTCTTTTCCACAAAAGGCTTAGCTTTATATAATAACAGAAATGGGACATTAAAAATTAGGGTGCTAATGCCTGTGCTTACCACGTTTTAGGGACTTAGCTAAGCACTTGACATGAATTACCCAATTTAATCCTTACAAAAACCAAATGAGGTTGACGTATCAGTTAGCTATTGCCACCTTAATGCGGTGTAACAAATCATCTCCAAACCCAGTGGCTTAAAACTGCAGTCACATATCATCCCAGATCAGTGGGTTGGCTGAGATGCCTCTGTTGTTCCAGCCTGAGCTTCTCTGGGTATCTGCCCTTCTTACTGAGGATCTGGGGTCAGCTGGGCCATTTCTGCTGCCTATGTTCCACACTGCAGGACAACAGAAAGGGGTACCTAGGAGGAATGCTATGCTTGAAACTGGCACCCCCTCCCTTCCACCCACATGCTATTGGCCAAAGTAAGGGACATGCCCAAGATTCTGTCCACAGTGGCACAGAAGGGAAAGTGAAAGAAATGGGTCCTGTTGTTTAATCAACAACTTGCTACTTATTATCAGTTTCATTTTACAGAAATATAATTCTCTATAGACAGATGTTAAGCTTAGTGCTTCATCCTTTCGTATTTACTTATTTTTTCCTTTTATTTCAAACTATAATATTCCAGGTAAATGTTGCCAAATCTGCCAAACCAGAAATTCATGACCTTGTTGCTGTCTTAAAGGATCCCACAGTGTATACCGTGACAAAGACAAACTTGTAGGTGCATCATCACAGCAAACAACAGTGGTTTTTATAATAGAAAACTTTGCAAGATGCTAGCAAAGGAGAGTGCCAACTCATTCTGCTTAGAAGAGCTGGGAAGACTCCTGAGTGTTTATCCAAGGAGATGATGGAGATGACATCAGAGCAGGATCTTTGAGGAAGAAGAAGCGTTTTTATAAAAGAAGGGAGATGAGTAAGTTGTAAATAGACTACATGTTCTGTAAGAAGGTGTTTGAGCAAATGTAAGTCCATGAAAGTATTATAAGCAGAAGAATGACATTCTTGCTGGAATACAGAGTTTGAGTTGCAGGAAGAAAAGTGTAAGAAGGGGGACATCCAGAAAAATCATGATGAAGTGAGGTCAGAACTGATTGAGCACACAGGCATGCACAAG
This sequence comes from Ovis aries, assembly GCF_016772045.2. NCBI lineage: Eukaryota > Metazoa > Chordata > Mammalia > Artiodactyla > Bovidae > Ovis > Ovis aries. Next base: position 108,767,446 of record NC_056059.1, read on the forward strand.
TGTGGACATGCACACACACCTGCACAGATACACGAATATATGCTGAGAGAGACACATATATGCACATACGGATACAGAGACATGCATATATGCATATACACACAGGGATACCCACAGACACATGTGCATAGACACACAGACACACACAGGCCCATACTCTTAGCATAGATATATTTAGAAGGAAACAAAACAGCATACAAGCAATTTCAGCCACTTTCTCTTAACTGCTCACTTGATGGCCCTGTGTGATAAGATTCCAGCCAGGATGTCACACTCAGTGAAATCCATGCTGTAACTTTAGCCACTTTTTCCCTTCTTACAGAATCCTCCCTTATCCTCACCTCTGAATTCCCATTGGCACCTCAGCGGTTATTTCCTCAAAGTGGCTGTATCATAGGTCAGATAGACCTAGGATAATGTTAGGAAAATTTAAAAAAAAAATAGTCTTGTTTAGGCTTTCGAGACAAAGCAGAGCAGGCCTCTGACCTTGCTTCCAACCTGCCTGGACACTGCCCTGGCTGGGAGTGACTGTGAGTGACTGCCTGCTAAGTGCAAGACTTGCAGCACCAGAGATAAGATGGGGGAGAAATCTTGAGATTGCTGAGCTCCCAGAGGGGGCCTGGCCAGCCAAGCCCCAGGTTTAGCATCATTCCAAGTTTAACAAGACAAAACCAACAGCCTTAACAGGAAACCAGGCTTATAATTTGGTTACAGATGGATGATGATATCAGTTTGCGTCCAACCTGGGATCGTAAACAGAGAACACTGAACTGCAGCCTTTGAAGTCTCACCCGTGGGACAGACACACTGCCTGAGACCCTTTCCCAATTGGGACCCAGATGTGCTGTGACATGGGACTTCTCAGCACTGTTTAATTCTGAATGTTAGTCAAAACCCAATTTGGTGATGTGTTCTCTGCTCAATTTCTCTTTTCTTTTAATGTTAGTATGTTGAAAGTAAGCTAGATAATTCTCTAATAGATATCTGCATTACTTATTTCTATATAGTAAGTGGCTTACTTTGTTAACAAATCTTTTGAACCTGAGATGAAAGTGAAAACTTTTGGCAAAACAGAAGCTGAAAGGTCCCTATGAGGTGTCCCAGAGGGATGCTGGGGCTCAACCCTGATGGATCTCAGATCTCAGCTTCCTGAATTTTACCACTGGACAGGGTTGAAATCCACAATATCTAATTTCTCTGAGTATATCTGATGCCCCAGATGTAGCACTAAGCACTTTATATACATCATCTGAAGTATATCACACAGTCTTAGAAAATGGTCAGGAAAAAAAAAAAATCCCCCAAATAACAGAAAGTCTAAAATGCCTATTTTTTCCTCAAGAAATAGCTACCATTTATCAATTACCTAATTGGACTTCCCTTGTGGCTCAACTGGTAAAGAATCCACCTGCATTGTGGGAGACCTGGGTTTGATCCCTGGGTTGGGAAGATCCCCTAGAGAAAGGAACGGCTGCCCACTCAAGTATTCTGGCCTGAAGAACTCCATGAGTCCATGGAATCGCAAAGAGTCAGACATGACTTTCACTTTCAATAGCATCTGGTTCCAAAGCCCCTAAACTTCAACTAGGTCAGACCCATTCCTGAGACACATTTATCATGAGGCTGAGTGAGCTGATATGCAGGCAGACAAGTTTAATAGAAAGCAGAAGTTTGCAAAGAGCATGGCTTCGAATTCCCACTCTATCATATCAATTCTGAGCAGCAATGGGCATATCCCATGGCTTTTCTGATCTTCAATTTCCTGATATCCAAAGTAGAGAAGATTAGAGCTATCCTTGAGGTTATTGTGGTAACTAAATAAAGTGATATATGGAAAATGTCATCTGATTTCAGCAAGCACAGCTTGATTTGAGATTTGCCTATACTGTGATTTACTCATGGAGTTCTCTTTGAAAGAACTTGGATAGGAGCAGAACAGGGAAGATGGAACTTCCACACAAAAATGTGGGACACATGATGTCTAGCTCCAGCCTGAGCCCCACAGGAACTTTGGTATATAAATGGCACTGGAGAGTTTGTCCTGCCTTAAGATAAGAGAGTGAAACGTTTGATCTTCTGAACCCCAAGCAGTCAGAATCCCTTGGAAGGTGAACAAGATGGCTTCAGTAACTGAAAGGTGATCCCCTTGACTTCACTTTCACTTTTCACTTTCATGCATTGGAGAAGGAAATGGCAACCCACTCCAGTGTTCTTGCCTGGAGAATCCCAGGGACGGGGGAGCCTGGTGGGCTGCCTTCTATTGGGTCACACAGAGTCGGACACGACTGAAGTGATTCAGCAGCAGCAGCAGCAGAGAAGGTTACAGGTATGAACCATCAGCTGGAGCACCTACAGTAATTGGAAGATAAGCATACTTACCAAACTGGCTAAAGGGACCCTGGGGTATCTGGCAGGGCTACAGATACATATGTTACAACCCCCCACCCCCACCCACCACATCCTCCAATTTCGTTTAATTCCCACATATCTGTATACAGCAGATACATCATGTTCTATGTATCTGCAGAATTTGGTTGGCCACAATATCTGGTGACCTGTTTCCTGCGGTGAAATGGAAAGAAAGACAGCATAATATCATGGACATGATACTGCAGTCCTGAAGATCAGTGTCTATAGTTTCTGAAACTTGACCGCAAGGCTTGGTTTTCCTCTTACCTCCCCTGTAACCTCTGTGATATACTTCTTCTCCTGTTGTTCAGCTGCTAAGTAATGTCCAACTGTTTGCCACCCCATGAACTGCAGCATGCCAGGCTTTCCTTTCCTTCACCATCTCCCAGAATTTGCTCAAATTCATGTCCATTGAGTCGGTGAAGTCATCCAACCGTCTCATCCTCTGATGCCCCCTTTCTCCGGAGTTTTGTCCTCAATCTTTCTCAGCATCAGGGTCTTTTCCAATGAGTCAGCTCTTCACATCATGTGGCCAAAGTATTGAAACTTCAGCTTTAGCATCAGCCTTTCCAATGAATATTTAGAGTTGATTTCCTTATGGATTGGCTGGTTTGATCTCCTTGCAGTCCAAGAGACTCTCAAGAGTTTTCTCCAGCACCACAATTAGAAAGTATCAATTCTTTGGTGTTCAGCCTTATTGATGGTCCAATTCGCACACCCATATGTGACTACTGGAAAAACCATAGCTTTTGACTATATGGACCCTTGTCGTCAAAGTAATGTCTCTGGTTTTTAATTATGCTGTCTAGGTCATTGAGCGCTGGCAATTTAATCTTTGGTTCCTCTGCCTTTTAAAATCCAGCTTGTACATCTGGAAGTTCTCAGTTCGCATGCTATTGAAGCCTAGTTTCAAGGATTTTGAGCACTACCTTGCTAGCATGTGAAATGAGCACACAGTTGTACAGTAGTTTGAACATTCTTTGGCATTGCCTTTCTTTGGGATTGGAATGAAAACTGATCTTATCCAGTCCTGTGATCACTGCTGAGTTTTCCAAATTTGCTGGCATATTGAGTGCAGCACATTAACAGAATCATCTTTTAGGATTTTAAATAGCTCAGCTGGAATTCAACCATGTCCACTAGCTTTGTTCATAGTAACGCTTCCTAAGGCCCATTTGACTTTGCACTTAATGATTGTTTGGCTCTAGGCAAGTGACCATCTAGGTATTCCATCACGGTTCCAAACCATCACGGTTATTCCTCCTTCAGTGGACCATGTTTTGTCAGAACTCTCCTCTGTGAGCCCTCCATCTTGAGTGGCCCTGCATGACATGGCTTATAGCTTCATTGAGTTACACAAGCCCCTTCACCACTTCAAGGTTGTGATCCCGTGAAGGGGTGATCTACTTAAACAGATTTCTATTTTCTCATCTAAAGAATGAGGGCATTAACTGTAGTGAATTGGATAATGGGCCCCAGAAGTAAATATCCATCTGGAATTTGAAAATGTAACCTTATTTGGAATTAACACCCTTCAGATATAATTAAGAATCTTTGGACGAGATCATTCTGGATTATAGTGGCCCTAAATTCAGTGTTGACTATCCTTTAAGAGCTGGAAAAAAGAGAAGAGACAGAGACACAGAGGCTGTGTGAAGGCAGAGACAGGAGTTGGAGTACAAACACAAGCCAAGAATGCCAAGGATTGCTGACAGCAGTCCAAGCTAGGAGAGGGGCACGGGCTGGATTCTCACTTCGAGACTGCAGCAGGAACCAACACTGATGATGCCTTGATTTTGGACTTCTAGCCTCCATAGTGGTGAAAGAACACATTTCCGCTGTTTTAAGCCACCCAGTTTGTGATAATTATATTACAACATTGAACAATAACCATGTTAGAGTGTTGTGAGGATTAAGTGAGTTAACACAAGTAAATTATAAGAGGCAGAGGCTAGAACAGAGTGCGAACTTTTAAGGTGTTTGCTTTCATTGTAACCATTAGATTGTATAAACACAAATGCACCCAGAGGTGGTATTGCTGACCATGTAAATCTACTGTACAACCAGAATAATGCGGGAGCCCACACATCATCCCAGTTAGAAAAATGACACAAGTAGACTAGAATTTTTGCAGGAATACTTTCAGTTTTATCGTCTCACAGTAGAACAAATGCTTTGCTCTTAGCAGCTGCTTGGTACATTTAGAGTCATTCAAATGGAATTCTAAGAAGTATCCTCCACTTAAATTCGCCTCTCTGAATATAGATGCAAGGTTCTTGAGAGTCTGGGATGTCTCAATGGATTTTACTTGACATAGAGTAGGTTTAAGTACTGTGCCTTATCCTTTCCAAGAATGAAAGTCTGCATTTAAAATGCATAGGCAATGAAAGCAAAAATACGTGTTAATAAGCCAGCACTTCCCTGATTCCATATTTTATACTTTTCGTGATGGATTCTCCTAGATAAGAAGACACAGAAAAAGTGGGAGGTTTTTTTTTTTAAGTTCAAGGAAAGAAAAGGTTTCTCTAGGACACCATTCCTGCTTTTTTTTTTTTAATGGACTAAACAGTGGTGGCCTTACCCAATTTCCAAAGTGCTGGAGATTATTTAGGTAAACTCAGTTATTGGCAGTAATGAAGGTCTCAATTCAAAACCCTCCTTTGGGTAAAGTGATTCAGAGTAAGAAGTGTTATGTTTGATTTCTTCTCACTGTGAAATCCAGATTTTGCACAGCTATAATATTCCCTTTTCTGGAAGGCTAGCAGGGCCAACATTTAAGTCTAGTTCAGCCATGCCTAATGCTATATCCTGCCATTTTAATGACCTCTCCCATTTCTTCCTTTACCCACCTTTCTTCCCTTACACTTTGCCTTTTAAGATGAATTGAAGAATCATTCTTACCCTATGATTTAGAGTCTCTTGATTCTGTTTTTAGATGCATTCAGAGGCAGTAGGGCATTTTTATTTTATTTTAATTTGTGTTTACCAAACCTGTATCATGCACTCCATCAGGCAGTGGGCTCCTCTGGGCTCTTTCCAGAAAATTAAAAACATAAATTAAGTATAAATGGCCAAAGCCACAGAACAAGCAAGCCTTCTTAGTATCCACAGAGAGGGGTTCTATTACCACTACTCGCTTTAGAGAAGAGGGAAGTTACCTGTAATTCTTGTTCTCTTGAAGGTGTGCATTTTATAATAGGTCCCCATTCACCACCCTGCCCTCCCCAAGGAGTTCTTAGCTGCTTGATTTTTTTGGCTGCAAAGAACTGGCAATGAGGGGTTAGTACATTCTTACAACCCCTGGGGTAGATACATTTCAGTTCTAGTGAGAGCTTATACTCTTTTTAACTGTTTTTGGATTTGAATTTTGCCTTGAGTTGTATGTTACAAGAAGTCCTTTCTAATGAGAATAATTTTGCACTTAGGGAAGAAAGGCTTCCCAAAAGATGTCAGGCCTTTATTAAAAGAAATCCTTCCCTTTAAATTTTTTTAAAAAATAATTACAATAAGACATATAGAGGAAATGTGAACATTTTTTAAGACCCCAGGCTTCCTCAAGTTTCTTCTCTATTACCTTGAACTTGAACCATACAACCTAATATACATAGGGAAATGTCTCAGCTTCTCTCCCTTCCCAAGACTAAAAACTTATTGAAGCAAGAGTGCTAATTCATCTCAACCCACATGGCATCTCCTGTTGATGGATAGTAGCTGCTGGTTGAGGAGGAGTCGAGTCCAGGTGCAGACTCAGCAGGAAGGAGTGCGGTGATTGATTAATGATGTCTGCCTGGGTGAAGGAGGAGGAAGTGGCGGTACATGTGCCATGGGCTTGCCATTTCTGGTAAGGACTGTATCTTATTCATCTTTGTATCCCTGTGCCTAGCATGGTGCCTGGCACAGAGGAGTGCTCCATAAATATTTGGTGTACTGAACTGAGCTAAACTTTCCACCCAACTCCCTCTTTCTCTGAGTCAGAAGGAATGGTGGTGGTAAGGACATTATCTGTTGCTGAGAAGCAGTGATGGTGAGACATACCTCTAAGCGTAGAGTTCTTCCGGAACCAATAGGTCCAGGTACCTTAGAGTCTGTTCAAGGACTCTGCCGTGGACCCAATGTCCACCTACTATATGAGACTTTCCTGGCCATCAGATCTTTATTGTTGATTTTTTACCTCCCCAAGGAATTAAATTATGGTCTCCATGTGCCTAGCTGCCAGGTGCTGTCCTGCTGGGACACATCTCTCAGGATCCCAACATGGCTCAGCCATGTGACGTTAACCACTGCCAACCAGGAGTCTTTTGCGTTTATGATTCTGTCTGTCAGATTAGACGTTTGCACTCACTATCCCACATCAGAACTTGGAACAGCCTTTGGACCCTGTGCTTAAAACTAACTGCATGGTTGCACTACAGAAGCACCCAATTTCTGAGCCCAGTCAAAGGCATTTTGTTCTTCCTTTGAACCCATCCCCCATCATCTTCAAGCTTCCTTGACTTATTATTTCTTGGACCCGATAGTGACACATACTCCATCATATTTGGCATAGCAACGAAGTGAATTGTGTACTTGAAGTTGAGAAATCCTGACTCAAGTCTATTTTTACCATTTTATTGAAAAAATAATTGATATACATCATTGTATATGTTTCAGGTGTGCATCATGGTGTTTGATTATATATATATATATATATATATATATATATATATATATAGTGAAAAGATTACCACAATAGTTTGTTAACATTGATGAGGTCATATAGATACAATGAAAAAAAAAGAAAAGGAAAAAAAATATCCTTGTGATGAGAAATGTTAAGATCTATTCTCACAAAATCTTTCTTGTGTATCATACAAGAGTATTAACTATAGTCATAATGTTGTACATTCCATCCCTAATGCTCTAGTTGTTCAGTCACTCAGCAGTGTCCGACTCTGCAACCCCATGGACAGCAGTAGGCCAGGCTTCCCTGTCCCTCATCGTCTCCTGGAGTTTGTTCAAGTTCAGGTCCATTGCATTGGTGATGTCATCCAGCCATCTCATCCTCTGAAACCCTCTTCTTTCCTAGATATTTCCCAGCATCAGTGACTTTTCCAGTGTGACATCTATTCGCATCAGATGATCAAAATACTGGAGCTTCAGCTTCAACATCAGTCCTTGAAGTGAATATTCAGGATTGAGCCATCCCTAATACCTTATCTTATAACTAGAAGTTTGTACATTACCACCTTCTTCCAAATCCCCCTTCCCCTACTTTCAACTGACTTAAGTCTTATCTCTGTTATTTGGTATCTGTGTGACTCAAAACCAGTTACTCACCTGATCTGTGACTTGTTTTCCTTTTCTAATTAAAAATAAATATGGATAACAAAAACACCTACTTCAAAGGGCTGCTGGGAGGATTAGAAATAATGTATGCATTTTATCTAATATCTAATAAAATCCTACGAATAACAGCATTTATTATTATCTCATCCTAGCATCTACATTGCATTAGAATTAAGGAAGGAGATGTACCCTCAAAAGGTATATAATAAGGTCAGATCCATAAATTATCACAAACACCAATACAGTGTACCAACGCATATATATGGAATTTAGAAAGATGGTAACGATAACCTTGTATGCGAGACAGCAAAAGAGACACAGATGTATAGGACAGTCTTTTGGACTCTGTGGGAAAGGGCAAGGGTGGGATGATTTGGGAGAATGGCATTGAAACATGTATAATATCATATATGAAATGAATTGCCAGTCCAGGTTTGATGCATGATACTGGATGCCTGGGGCTGGTGCACTGAGACGACCCAGAGGGATGGTACGGGGAGGGAGGAGGGAGGGGGGTTCAGGAGGGGGAACACGGGTATACCTGTGGCAGATTCATGTAGATGTATGGCAAAACCAATACAATATTGTAATTAACCTCCAATTAAAATAAATAAATTTATATTTTTAAAAAATACAATGAAAAATGTAAAATAAAATTTAAAAAAAGAAAAAAAAAACCTTATGAAACAGATTTTTCACATTCCTTTGGCTCCAAAATCACTGCAGATGTTGACTGTAGCCATGAAATTAAAGGATGCTTGCTCCTAGGAAGAACTATGACCAACCTAGACAGTACAATAAAAAGCAGAGACATTACTTTACTGACAAAGGTCCATCTAGTCAAAGCTATGGTTTTTCCACTAGTCATGCATGGATGTGAGAGTTGGAATAAAAAGAAAGATGAAAGCCAAAGCGTTGATGCTCTTGAACTGTAGTGCTGGAGAAGGCTCTTGAGAGTCCCTTGGACAGCAAGGAGATCCAACCAGTCCATCCTAAAGGAAATCAGTCCTGAATATTTACTGGAAGGACTGATGCTGAAGCTGAAACTCCAATGCTTTGGCCACTTGATGTGAAGAACTGACTCATTGGAAAACACCCCAATGCTGGGAAAGATCGAAGGCAGGAGGAGAAATGGACGACAGAGGATGAGATAGTTGGATGGCATCACCGACTCAATGGATATGAGTTTGAGCAAGTTCCAGGAGTTGGTGATGGACAGGGAAGCCTGGCCTTCTGCAGCCCATGGGGTCCAAAGAGTCGGACACAACTGAATAACTGAACTGAACTGAACTTATGAAGCAACAATGATTTAGCAAAGCAACTTCTTATTCTCCAGCAGAAAATCAGTTCTGGATAATTTACTAATAGATGAAATTAGAGTAATTAAAAGAATATCTGAAGAATATTATACAGTCTTAATTTATAACTTTTTCTTCTTCCCATTATCTTACTTGATCCTCTCCAAAACACTGGTAGTTTATAGATGAGGCTTTTGAAACTGACAGGTACTAATTAGCTTGCTCATGGTCAGATTCCCCTTAAAATTATGGTCCTCAATCTTGCTCCCAGGTCTTCTCTCCAGTCCTTGCTCCATCTCACCAGGTTGTCCCTGTACAGATATGTCTGAAGGGAAGATCTGAAACAAGGTCCCCACCAGGTTGATCGGGGAAAGCTTGGAAAGACAGAGTTTGCTACTCTCGTGAAGGACTTTCTCTCCTGCAGCCCAAGACAGGACAATGCTGGGCCTGGGGCTCCACAGAACCTTCTGCCACCAATTCATCCCTTTCCACACAAAACCCTGGGCCTCAGACTGTCCTGAGATGGCCCTGACAATTGAGGGAGCTTGGTGTCATCACTTCATCAAGCCACAGCCAGGCCCAGAGTGTCTGCCTCTGCAAAAACACACCTGAACAAGCATCAGGAGGAGAGCCCATTTCCCCATCCCGGTGTGAAATGTTTGCTGGAAGAAAAACAATAAATGTGTCTGCCATGAGGAGGAAGCTTCAGCTGTACCTGTTAGAGCAACACTGGCCTTTTTCAAAGGCACCAAGAGCCCAACACTTGGGTTTTTCAGCAACTCCTCAGAAATGTGTTTGAAGAGAGATGACTTCTGGGGAGCAGAGTCTGAAAGTAAGTCTCCTGTCTTCCCAGGAAGGAGAGATGAGTTACCAGCTCTTTTCTACAAGCTGATGACCTGTCCTCCCTCTAGGAGCTGCTACACAGAGAGTATGATCTTTGCTTTGCCCCTTGCAATTGAAGGTTGAAATGTGTTGTTTGTCATGTAACAAAAACCCATTCAAAATAACTATATTTCATCAGGGTTGGGAGATGGTTAGGATTATTGGAAAAAATAGCAGCCATGTCTTATGGAAAATAAGGGCAGAGAACTGGGCCTCATAAGTTGCTGAGGTCAATAAAAGGGAAATTTTTAGCTTCAAGACCCCTAATCTCTCCATCTCCCTCATTCTGACACCATATAGTTTGTTGGTGGTGGTGGCTGACTTTTTACAAATCTCTTCGTCTTGATTTACTCATTTCTCTTTTCATATGGCTGATGCTGTGCTCAGTCACTCAGTCATGTCCAGCTCTTTGTGACCCCACAGACTATAGCCTGCCAGGCTCCTCCATCCATGGAATTTTCCAGGCAACATTTCTGGAGTGGGTTGCTATTTCCTGTTTCAGGGAATCTTGCTGACCCAGGGATCAAACCCACATCTCTTGTGTTGCATTGGTAGGAAGATTATCACTGTGCCACCTGGGAGTCCTTTGCATATGCCTTCATTGATTCAGTCGTGTCTGACTTTTGCAGCTCCACGGATTGCAGCACACCAGGCTCCTCTGTCCTCCACTATCTCCCAGAATCTGCTCAAATTCATATCCATTGAGTCAGTGATGCTATCTAACCATCCCATCTTCTGCCACCCTCTTCTTTTGCCTTTAATCTTTTCCAGCATCAGAGTCTTTTTCAATGAGTCATTTCTTGCATATGGCCCTTGAATAAGCCTTATATATAACTATGAAGCAGGCACCCCTGACTACACATCCCACCAGGTAATATATTCCATAGAGTTTGATTAGAGCCATTGTGGTCCATGCAAGGGTTCTGGATGAAAGAAACTGAGTGAGGTGTCCCCATCTATAGACAGAGGAAGTCAAAAAAGTGAATATGGCTACAGGAATCACCTGTGCGAATGAGAGGTGGACTGTTGTCAGAGCAGGGTCAGGGGCTGGTAAACATCCTAAAGATATTCGTGTAAAGCATCATAAAACTTCAGAGCAGAAAGGGGCTTTAAGAATATATCAAATCTCAAAAACCCACACAAAACTTGAAAAATGAGCTCCTCTTTCTCATGGTAAGAGAAATATAAATCTCGAAGAGGTTAAATTGCTCAAGGTTACACTTCGTGGAGGAAAACATCATGAAAATCAACCCCCACCTCCTTTGCAGAGAAGAATGCAACCCCCATTCTCTTTGCAGAGAATCAGTGACCACTATGGACTTACCAGCACCCAAACTCTAGCTATCAATCTTCAGGCCTAGAATTCTGCCTTGCCAACACACAGAGAATCCATCTGTCTCTTTAGGTATGTACACACTGTTGAGCTCAGGGACATGAGATGCCCCTCTGCTCACCTCTAGGAAGATGTTCCACCATAATTCATTTTGGAGTCCCAAAGTAGCCTAGATGCATATTGCCTCCTGACAAGAAGATATTCATAGGAGAACATTGTCAAGCACATGGAATCAGAATGGGGGTATTTCTCATATAATTCAAATATCTTAGCTTATATGGCAGTAGTACTCTGATGTGACTGTCTATATAATTAGGATGGCTCTGCTCCTAGGTCCTGGTAGGTTGTCTTGGGATCTGAGTATCCTCTATTGAGTGTACCTCTTGTAAAGTCATCCTTAAGGCTTATCTCTGTGACTCTGTTTGCTTAGTTTCTGCACAGAGGCCCCTTTCTGATTGGCATATTTTTTTGATAGATTAACCTGCTTAATTATTGCTTGAACCCAGTTGAAATCTATCTTCACAAAACAATCTTTCGTATCTCTCCTTTGACCCATTTGTCACTCCATTTTACAACTTAGCTCTCTATCAGAGGGAAGGCCAATCTTGGGGTGTGCTTCATTCTTGCTGCTTGTACCTAGCACCAAGGCCCAGATCTACATATTTAAAATGCAACTGAAAATTAAAACCATTACAGAAGCTTTCCAAATGGGCAAATATTTGCCTCAATTATTCTATTTACAATTCCAAAAATATTTCTTCTGTTGAAGTCTGTGTACAAGAAGTGGCTCCAAAACCATTTTTAAGGGAGTTTTGACATCAATGAAACGTTATGCTGGCAGGGCAAGTGAAGTGCTTGATTAATAAAGAGTCTCACTGTTTTCAAACACATATTCCAAGCAGCCTCATTTGAAGAAAACCACAAACGGAGAATGCTTTGCTGCTCACAGTCACAAGGGGGTTGTGTATTTCATTCCCGCTTACACAGTCCGCTTACTTTGGAGCTTGGGTAGGAAAGAAACATGGCCAGCAGAAATAAGGCTACATTCAGTGACCCTACCCTTCCACCCATTGGCCTGATGGGAGAGCTTTTTTACCCCTCTTTGCTACTGTTTTCTTAGTTTTTAACCTTTTAATACTTAATAATTTTCTAAAAGACCATCTTGAGAGAAGAGAGGGGGGCTACCTTAGGACCTCGTTGTGCTAGCTGTTGGGAATTCTGAGATTCGTAATTTCAGAATTTCCAGGCAGCAGTGTTGGCATGCTATACAGAAACGTAATTGAGCATGTTCATGTTAATTACTTTGAAGTGCTTTCCTCTTTTCCAGTGCTTTGCAAAAATACAGCAACTTAAATTGGGTCATTATTTCACATGTCTAAGATTCTACTCAGCTACTTAAGGCAGCCATGGAAATAGGGTCCGAAGAATTAATTAAAAATGGGTTTCTTTTAATTCCTCACATAGGGGAGGAAAGGTAAGTAAAAAATAAATAGCTTAATGAAAGAATATATCAGCAATGTAATTACCAAAAGAGGGATACCAAATATCATTTTTAAATCTTCATTTCATTCTACTAATATATTGTGTGTGTGTGTGTGTGCATGTGTGTGCACGCGCACTCAGCCACTCAGTCGTGTCTGACTCTGTGACCCCATGGACTACAGCACACCAGGCTCCTCTGTTCATGGGATTTTTCTTGGAAGACTGCTGGAGTGGGTTGCCATTTCCTTCTCCTTGGTTCCCACCCCAGGGATCAAACCCATGTCTCCTGATCTGGTAGGCAGATTCTTTACCACTGGGCCACCAACTAATATATTTTGGGTGCCACCAATTGGTGCTATTTATTCACCTGTGTATTTCATTTAACTCCATCAGAAATCCTAGAATCATCATTCCTATGAGGCACAGAGAGAGGTTAAGTCACTTATCTGAAGTCACATATCTAATTAATGGGGACCAGATTTATGGACACAGATCAAAATTCTTCCACCAATGCCCCTACAGTTCAGTGATAAATAGTCCACTTATCTGGCTACTAATACTTATGTTTGCCTACACTTTAATTCCTACTAAAAAATTTGCAAGAATAATCAGTACCCGTAAAGAGAATGTAAGTGTATGTGTACACGCACTTGTATTTAGCTTTTGCTTTTGTGTTCGCCTCAATCAGAGGTTGATGCAAGGTAAAACAGAGAAAAGTGAAACAAATTTTATTAATTAATCTGTTCAACCATCTGTATAGTTTACCTACTGTCTCCCAGATAACATGCTATGGTGCTAGAAATCCAGAAATGGATAAGAGGAGCCTAGTTAAAGATTCACAAGCAAGAGAGAAAAATGAACTAAGGTCATTCAGCTCACTTTTCCATATTACCCCAGTTCATGGACTTCAAGGAGATAAAAACATTCAATCCTAAGGGAAATACACCCTGAATATTCATTGGAAGGACTGATGCTGAAGCACCAATATTTGGTTACCTAATACAAAGAGCCAACTCATTGGAAAAGACCCTGTTGCCTGGAAAGATCGAAGGCAAAAAGAGAATGGAGGGATAGAGAATGCGATGGTTAGACAGCATTACCGGCTCAATGCACTTTAATTTGAGCAAACTCCGAGAGAGGGTTAAAGATAAGGAAACCTAGCATGCTGCATTCCATGGGATCACAAAGAGTCATACACAACTGAGCAACTGAACAGAACAGAACCCCTGTTCAAGATTTTATCACTTATATTTGGTAATGACAATAAAATCTATTGTTGCCCTACCTTCATTCTCTCCCATTCTAATCAATTAAGCTGTGCAGATTGTTTTTATTCATGTGATACCACATTTATCTATTGCTCTATAACAAAACTACTTCTAAGCTTAATAACTTGAAACCACAGCCACTTTATTTGTATACTGTATCACTCTGAGCCAGGAATTCAAGCAGAACTCAGCAAGAAGGCTCATCTCTGCTCTGTGTTAACTGGGGCTTTAGCTAGGATGGTTCAAATGGCTTGGGACTTGCCTGGGAAATCTGAGTTCTCCCTTTTCAAGATGTCACCTCAAGTGACTTTACTGTGACTGGAAGATTCAAGACAGCTGCCCTTATATCTATAGTTAGGGAGCTGGATGTTGGGAGAAATGCCTTGTTTCCCATTCTCCTAGTCTTTCTTTCTCCAGGAGGAAAGCCTGGATCACTTTTCATAGCATGTGGTTCTCCCTTCATGCAAAGCTGAAAAATACAAGTACTTTCAAAACCTATGCTTAGATGTCCCAGAACTTCATTTCCACCACACTCTATTGATTAGTGCAAATTCCAAAGGCAGGCGGATTCAAGTGGTGGGGATGTGGACTCTACCTTTTCATGGGAAGAGTAGCATGCATACTTATGAAGGGGACAAATTACTGATGACCATCTTTTTAGCTAACCTATTGCACATCAACTCTGCCTATTCATTGGTTCTTTATTGTTTGAATAATAAAACCAAATACCTTTGCCAGTCATTCAAGAAATTTGGAGATGATAGGGCTTAACTTTCTTGTCATACATTACTCATGAATTACTTTAGCACAGTCAAATTCCCAACTAATCACTTTATAAGAATTTCCCTGCTGCTTTATCTATTTCCTTCATTCTGTCATTCCATTTGTATATGAATCTCTTTACCTCTTACCTGTCATCTATCTACCTATCTCTCTACTCTTCTCTGGGCAGGCTCCTCTCTCCTACTCTTCATTCTTGAAGTTAATCATTCCCCACTTCACTGATGGATCTCTGAACCAGACCTGGCCACCCAGAGCATACCTGTTTCTCTGGCCACAGCACTGATTCAAGAATGGTAACATGACTAAGGCAGATCCAATTTTGTGCAACAATTTGGAAAAGGCCTGATTATAACCTCTAAGACTACACAGAGAAAGAACCAAGAAAATCTGGAGCTTACAGAGTCACCTTTTGCCGGGGTCCAGCCCCAGTGGATCCAGGGAATTCGAAGGGTGGACGGTGTCGGCGTGGAAAGACTTGTTTGTTTATTAATGTAAGATTAGATTAAGAAACTATAGTGTAGTAAGAAGATTAAGTGGAGGAAGAGGGCTGAATAGCTTGGTTTACGCGGAAGGCCAATAAAATTCCAGACAAGGTATTTGCACCATCTACTTTGGGCCACCGGCGCCCGCTTGAATATCTAAGGGTGCCTCGCCTTAAGCTCCCTTTCGTGCGGGTCTTAACAGCCAGGGCAAGTAAGTAGACCTGGCGAGCCTCCGCGCCCCAGGTGGAGATTCAGCCTGAAGTTAAAGTAAAGAGCAGAGAGAAGGAAAGGGAGAGAAGAAGAAAGAGAGAGAAAGACATGGGGGGAGCCAGAGTCCCAAGAAACCAGGCCAGGAGACTAGTTCGAGAAACTGGTCCAAGAAGCTGGCCCCATCCTTTATTGTTCAGAAGGCCTTTTATACTTTTGATAAAACATGGAGATCAATGGGTAACACAAAATTACGTAGCGTTCGCAACCCAGATTGTTTCCGTATGTCATTTTGTATACAAAAGGTCTCAGGTGATTTACATTATCTTCTGGCCAAGAGGCTTGTTAACACTTTTTGGCTCTCTTCCTTAATGAATGTTAAGTTTGTTTCCCCTGAAGTGTTTTTCTTTAATCTACATCTCCTTAAAGCATTAAAGTTGCATCTCTATAGAACAAAGGTGCAGTGGGATATAACAAAGAAGGTACTTAACTCAAAGATCTAATGTTGCTAATACAAGGTCTACTACTTGTTTTTCTGTATACCAACTATATCTACAAATAAAGGATGTGAAAATTTGGCAGCAAGCATTGACTCTACAAATGAAACCTTTAATCAGTCCTATTCTAAAGATTTTGACTCCTCGGAAGCCCCTACATTCCTAGGATGTTTTAAGCTTCCTGTGCCTCCTGCGGTCAGGAGGCCTCAAACAATCACACGCGCAGCTGTACGAGTCCTGCAGGCAGGCTAGAAAGCCATCAGAGGGTTTTTTGGATTGAAACACTCTTTCAAATGCAGAAGACTAAAGCCCTGAATTGACTTTTTCCAGAAAATGTCAGAAGAGTGGAAAAGCAGAGCACAAAAGCCGGCAGATTTTTGTTGGGGTACATGCTTAGGAATTTCCAGAGGGGCCCCTGAAGTCTGAGCACGCCTTGTGTATGTCAGCTTCCTTCCTCATGACCTTGTCACGGGCAGGATTCCTCACACTGGCTTCCGGCAACCTTTAATGCCACAAGGAGACAGACTACCTGAGAAGAGAATAAAGCAGAGACAAGAGGGAAAGAAAGAGGAGAGCATTTTCCTCAGATCATCTTCGCCCTTAAATAACTTCCAGCCGCATGAGCCAATCCACCTTCTTTCACTAATTTAGTAAGCTTGTGTTGTTTTAATCAAAAGAATCATGACTAACATCCTTTTTGTGTGTCCATCTCTCTGTCTCACAGAACCACAGGACATTGAAATATTCCTATAGAAACCCCTCAGCATCCAGGATCTTGGTTCTTGATCACCTCCCATTCAACTCATCACACACAGTCAGTTCTGTTTCCTCGGCTTCTGATCTCTTTATCGCATCTAATGCTGATATTTACCTCCTTATCTCTTGACTCTACTCTTTGTGTTTCTCCTTTACTATCACGTGTCTCTTTGCCAGCTTTTCTGATTCCAAACAATCTATCAGGTCTAGCACACCTGTTCTATACACTAGAACCTTCTAGCTTTAACCCAATCACCCTCCTCTACCTGCCTCTTCATCCTTGATTTTCTCACCCTCAACTAAATTCTAGAGTTTTCTCATTTCTGTCCTTTCTCAGGCCTCATTTTACTGTGTCATTTAAATCTAGGAGTCATACTGAAATCCTACAAATGCTTTAAATAAATATCTTTTTAAAAATATTTAAAAAATAAAAAACTAAAAAGTAAAAAAAAAAAAAAATACATTTTCCTAAAGTGAGCCAGTTCATGCCTGGTCACTTGTGAAGAACCTTACCTGGCTCAGCTATGTTTCCAATTAACTAAACTAGAATCCTGGACTCCTGTCCCTTTAATTCATATAATTAATCAGTTATCATATTCTCTGGGGTTTGCTTATACTGTATTCTTAGTCTTCACTTCCTTGTCTCTCTCCTTTTTTCTACTGTCTTATTTCAAGTCATCTTTATCTCCTTCAGAAACCATTACCAAGACTTCTTAAACTGTGCCCTTACCTGTAGTCTCTTCCCATATACCCCGTTCCATCAACAGCTGTCAGATTATTATTGTGCTACAAATATCTCCTTGATGATGTGACTATTCTGTCCTTTATTCTTAAATGGATCCACTTTTCAAGCACAGTGAAGTGCAAAATCCAAAAGTCAACCTGACAATGCCAGGCCTACACAATGAATCTCAACTCTCCCATCTTCGTTTTCTGATATTTTACTTCAGTTCAGTTCAGTTGCTCAGTCGTGTCCGACTCTTTGCAACCCCATGAACCACAGTAGGCCAGGTCTCCCTGTCCATCACCAACTCCCGGAGTTTACCCAAACTCATGTCCATTGAGTCGGTGATGCCATCCAACCATCTCATCCTCTGTCATCCCCTTCTCCTCCCGTCTTCAATCTTTCCCAGCATCAAGGTTTTTTCAAATGAGTGAGTTCTTCACACCAGGTGGCCAAAGTATTCGAGTTTCAGCTTCAACATCAGTCCTTCCAATGAACACTCTGGACTGATTTCCTTCCTGATTTCCTGATATTTTTCTAAAGTCAAATGAAATCATGTGCTGTTCTGTTCAAGATAATATGCATTGTCGCCCTTCAGCTTACCCAAAATGCCTTTTTCTCTTCTCATTTCTTACAATCATCAGGCAGCCAAATCTAACTTTTATTTGGGAGCCAACCATAAACACCACTTCCTTCTGAAAGCTGAGCTTCCCTGGTGGCTCAGCTGGTAAAGAATCCGCCTGCAGTGAGGGTGGCCTGGGTTCTCTCCCTGGGTTGGGAAGATGCCTGGAGGAAAGAAGGGCTACCCACTCCAGTATTCTTGACTGTACAGTCCATGAAATCACAAAGAGCTGGACATGACTGAGTGACTTTCACTTCTGAAAGCTACCCAAAGAATCTGCTCCTTCTGCAAACCCTGCACTTCACCTCTGTCTATCTCGGCACACTTGAGACGTTCTATCTGTGTTTTCGTCGCATATGAGCATGTTTTCCCTTTCCATCTAGATGTAAGCAAGCTGTGTGTCCTGTTTTTCAGGACAACTAGGATGGGAAAAGTGGATGGTTAAGCAAAAATGGAAGGCTAGAGCCAGACCAAGATATTTCCAAATTCAGCCCATTAAACTTGGGAAGATAGATAGGGTGTGGCCACTGAGAATATTTCTGAGAAGCCCCTTTATGTATGATGACATCGTTGAGCTTCTAACTCCTTCTGTGAATTGTGTGGTCACAGCCCAATGACCAATGTGGTCAGCTGAAAGCATGCCCACAGCCACACAAGTATAACGAACTGCCAAGGATGAATGATAGCAGTGCCCCTGTTGAAAGAAGCTAAATGCAAAATGCTCATCATTCTTTAGACTTACACATCTAAGTCTTCTTTATTTACTCAGTGGATGACATATCTCTAAAAGGCCCTAATACCAATAATCATAGAGAGTAGATTAGGTAGAGGAGAACTCAGGCTTTAGAACTGGACAAATATCAATGTCATTCCTGGTCCAGTACGTATGAGTTATATGACTTGTCAGTCTTTTTCTTTAACCGTGAAATGGGTTATGATGATATACCATTCTGAGGATCAAATGAGATCATGCTTGTCTGATGTCTACCACTGCTACTGCTACTGCTAAGTCACTTCAGTCGTGTCCAACTCTGTGGGACCACAGAGCTTAGCAATTTTCTTGTTCTTGTCAATGGTTGTCTTACTGTTATGTATGCATTTATTTCAACTTAATTTTAAAAAAATACTGCAAACACTGAAAAAGTTGTATCCCCTACAGGTGGGTACTCATGTTAAAGTAGGCTAAATAATTGTCCCAAAGGCATCAAGTTGTAATTCCTGGAACTTCTAAATGTTACCTTAACTGGAAAAAGCATCTTTGCAGATGTAATTAACTAAAGATCTTTGAGAGAGTATCCTGAATTATTTGGGTAGATTCTCAATGTGATCACAAATGTCTTTATAAGAGAGAGGCAGAGAGATGTTACGTACAGAAGAGGAAAAGGCCTTGTGATCATAAAAGCAGAAATTGAAGAGATGCAGCCACAGGGAAAGGAATGATGGATCCACCAAAAAATGAAAGAGACAAGAAACAAATTACTCAAGGAGGGAAGGCTCTTCCAGTGGCACCTTGGTGTGGGTTCAGTGCTGTGGATTTCATACTTCTGACACCCACAACTGCGAGGGAATACATTTCTGTTGTTGTAAACTATCAAGTCTGTTGCAATTTGTTATAGCAGCCACACACACAAAGACTAACACATATTTTGACCAAAAAAAAAAAGTGGGGCATTACTGTAATAAATATCTATTAATGTGGAAATATGTACATTGATGATGGACAAGGAGGCCTGGTGTGCTGCAGTCAATACAGTCGCAGAGAGTCGGACACAACTGAGGGACTGAACTGAACTGAACTAAACTGGGCTTTGCCTGGTGGTCACTGGTAAAGAACTGGCCTGCAATGCAGAAGACACAAGAGATATGGGTTCCATCCTTGGGTCAGGAAGAGCCCCTGCAGGAGGGCATGGCAAACCACTGCAGTAGTCTTGCTGGGAAATCACATGGTCAGAGGAGGCTGGTGGGCTACAGTCCATGGGGTCACATGGAGTCAGGCACAGCCGAAGTGACAGCACGCACGCATGCGGGCAGATGCTGTAAGAAGCTTGAGATGTCTGACAGAAGTGACCTAGGTTTCCTAAAGCATACGATTGGTTGAAATATGAAAATTAAAACCATTATAAAAATACAGTGAGGATTGTGTTATTGGAAACTGAAAAAAGGCACTCCTTGTTACGTGGGGCAAAAACAAAAAACAAACAAACAAAAAACACCTCAATGGTATTATGTTCTACTGCTGTGTGGAAAGCAGGACTTGTAACTGATGAAATGAAGAATCTGGGTGTTCAGCTAAGGAGATTTCCAGTAATATGTTGAAGGTCTTGTCTAGTTTCTTCCTGGTGTTTACAGTGGAATAGAAGAGAAAAAAGACTAGTTGGGGGAGAAACTTATAAGCCAAAAAAAAAAAAAAACCAAAAAAACAAAAGAGAGAGAGAGAGATAGAGACCAGGATTTGAAAATTTGTGACATCCTCAGCCTATTCACATTACAAAAGATCTCAGAAAAATATGTTCTGAAGAGAAAGATAGCTCACAGTAGGATGATACACTGAAGAGAGACGTTATAATGATGCAAAGGAGCGCCATAAAAGGAGGACTGAGACTGAAGAATTAAATCAAATGAGTTAACCTTGGATGGAACTTTTTAAGTTAAAAGATGTATGTGAATTAGTAAATTTGTCATTGGTAAGAACTGCAACAGAGAAGGCAATGGCACCCCACTCCAGTACTCTTGCCTGGAAAATCCCATGGGCGGAGGAGCCTGGTAGGCTGCAGTCCATGGGGTCGTGAAGAGTCAGACACAACTGAGCAACTTGACTTTCATTTTTCACTTTCATGCATTAGAGAAGGAAATGGCAACCCACTCCAGTGTTCTTGCCTGGAGAATCCCAAGGACGGGGGAGCCTGGTGGGCTGCCATCTATGGGGTCGCACAGAGTCGGACACGACCGAAGTGACTTAGCTGTAGCAACAAGGACAGCAAAGTGAATCATTTCACAACTGATGATCTGGTTTTTTGTTTATTTGTTTATTTTTTGTGAAATGGTGGGGGGGGAAGGGGTGGGGAAAATATGTTCGGCTAAAAGTGAAAAGATAGGTGGCCATGTAGAAAAATCCAGAAACGAGATCAAAGTTATTAGCTATATTGAAATAATGGTGATAGTGAAGATGACAAATATAAAAAGACCAATACATGCCAGTAACTGCAACTAATAATCTGTTGAGCATTTACCCGTGCACCAGACACAAAATTGAAAATTTTAAGAGTTACTATTATACAACTACCTCATTAGCCCTAGGAAGTGGATTCCATTATTAACTTTAATTTGTATTATAGGTTACATATGTCATATGTACTATCATATATGCAACATATTAAAAGTAAACATATAGTTTTACTCTGTTATATATACTTAATATAACATTATTTTTATTTTGTTATTATTATTTTATGGATGAGCAAACAGGATCTGAGAATTTGGGTGCATCCCTGAAGATGGCAGTCCATGGAATCAAATCATGAACTGTCCATTTCAAAGTCTGGTTTCTTAACCATTACATAATATTGCATAATCAGCTTAAAACACTTTCTCAAAAAGCCCTCTCAGAAGTCTGCATAACTTTCTGCTAATACTCTTTGTCTTCTCAAATCAACAACAAAAAGTGCTCTTCATTCCACCAATGCAATCCTCCACTGCCAACTCCAGTAGTCACATCCAAGTCCTCATCCTTCTTCAGCATTCTCTTTTCCATGTACCTCTGAACTCCACTGACACCATACTTCCTTTTGGTAGAGCCAGGCATGCCACTTCTTGAGAGGTCTTCAGGTTGCACTGAAAGGAGTACTGGCTTGGAAGCCTCCAGAGCTGATCCTCATCTTCACCCCATCACTGAGTCACTGAGTGGCCTTGAGTACTCGCCTCCTCTCCTCCATGTCATAATTTTCTTCCTTCCAAATCAGGAAGATGACCCACAGAGTCTAAATCAGCTCCCACCGTCTATAATTCCAAGTTCATAGAAAGGACATTGAAAAGGAAAATTCTTGGCTGTCTGCCTTAGGGAATAAAATTATGAAGATATCATTCTGCAAAAGGAGCAAGTGAATTTCAATAGCATCATGCCTGTCTCTGTCTAGAATTGGCTGCCTCTCCAGCTCTGGGTTCCCTTTTGGACACTATAAGTGATCCGAGGACATAGGCTAATTGACACTGTTGAGAGAAGAGAGACACTATTAGTCCCAGACTTGGAGAGCATGACCTTCATGGGGAGGTTAATAGAACTGGAACGGCTCAGTCTTGAAGAAGGGCCTCTGAAGGCAGCCATCATTCTGCCGACACATCCATAAAAAGATACTGTAAGAAGGGCAGGAATCAATCTTTTTATTAGTCAATAAGGCCAGAAGGAGAATTAACAAGCTACAAGCTGCAATGAGGAATATTGCAGATAAATATCTGGGGAAATGTTAGACCCCTGGGAGCTGTTAAGCAATGGAACAGACTGCAAGAGAAGCCATGAAGTCACTCTAATTGGGATGTTCAAGACAGAGTACAGATAGACATCTGTCATAGGGGAAGGAATTCCAGGGGGGATGTGAGGGATTGGACTCAAAGACAAATCTCAATGACATCAGAGTAACCAGATCTAAACTTTAATAGCACCATTTAAGATTTGCTGTGAAGGTGGAGTAGGCCAAGAGTAGTGGTGGTAGGGTGGAGATAAACACAGAGCCAGGATAGTGTAATTGTTTTTTTTCAGTAGTCATGTATGAATGTTGGAGTTGGACCATAAAGTACACTGAACGCTGAAGAATTGAAGCTTTCAAATTGTGGTGCTGAAGAAGACTCCTGAGAGTCCCTTGGACTACTAGGAGATCAAACTAGTCAATCTTAAAGGAAATCAACCATGAATATTCATCAGAAGGACTTATGCTGAAGCTGAAGCTCCAGTACTCTGGCTACCTGATAGGAAGAGCTGACTCTTTGGAAAAGACCCTGATGCTGGGAAAGATTGAAGGCATGAGGAGAAGAAGGCAACAGAGGATGAGATGGTTGGATGGCATCCCCCATTCAATGGACATGAGTTTGAGTGAAATAGTGAGTCTGAGGAGATAGTGAAAGACAGAGGAACCTGGAGTGCTGAAGTCCTTAGGGTCACAAAAGTTGGACACAACTTAGTGACTGAGCTACCAGTTGTGTCCATCCCTTTTGTGAACCCATGGATTGTAGCCCACCAGGCTCCTCTGTCCATGGGATTTTCCAGGCAAGAGTACTGGAGTGGTTGCCATTTCCTTCAGAGGATCTTCCTGACCCAGGGATTGAACCAGCATCTCCTATATTGGCAGGTGAGTTCTTTACCACTAGGGCCACCTGGAAAGCCCTTAATGAGGCCACATGTGGGAAGGCAGAATACTTTTCAGAACTGCTCATGAGTTAGGCAGTATCAGGAACCAGAACATAGAAGAAGAACATGGTAATATCCCAAGGGTAAGGACTGATGCCTGGAGCAAATGTTGCTGGTCCTTTATAGCATACCCCTCAGCCTACAGGTGAGTTTACCCACAGTGATAAACACTTCTGCATGAGCCTACGTGCATAGCGCACCAAAGCCCCACTTCTAATACCAATCTCGCCACTTTCTGCATTAGAAAAAGTGCCTTTGCTGAAGCTCTGGTATCAGTGAACTTGTGAAAAAGTGCTGCCCAGAAAAGCAGATTTGTTGATTCCCTGAGGTAACCCTCAAACAACACAGGATAAAGGCCAAAGGATAAATTGTCCCAGCTGTCTGTCCTTTGGGTAGAAATTCTGGGATATACTGATTGTTCAGAGGTTCTTGTAGAATTAAGCACCCCCTGCCTACAGCAGAAACACCCCTTTTATTAGACATTCTTCCTGCTCTCAGTCTCCCCACAGCCTCTTTCCAGCTCCCTGAGATCACCTCTCAAATAAACTATCTGCACTCAAATCCTTGGACCAAATTCTGCTTTTAGGGGACCCAAACGAAGACAGTGTCTGCAAGGGACAAAAATTCAAAAGATCAGAAACTAGAGGGAGACTTCAACAGAGAAGTTTTCTCTAGTAAGACATTCCATAACAGATAGAAGTATGTGTCCTCAAATCTTTCAGTTCAGTTCAGTTAAGTTTAGTTACTCAGTTGTGTCTGACTCTTTGTGACCCCATGGACTGCAGCATGCCAGGCCTCCCTGTCCATCACCAACTCCCAGGGTTTACTCAAACTCATGCCCATTGAATCAGTGATGCCATCCATCCAACCATCTCCTCCTCTGTCGTCCCCTTCCCCTCCCACCTTCAATCTTTCCCAGCATCAGGGTGTTTTCAAATGAGTCAGTGCTTCATATCTGGTTGCCAAAGTATTGGAGTTTCAGCTTCAGCATCAGTCCTTCCAATGCATATTCAGGACTGACTTCCTTTAGGATGGACTGGTTGGATCTCTTTGCAGTCCAAGGGACTCTCAAGAGTCTCCACCAACAGCACAGCTCAAAACCATCAATAGTTTCAAATATATGTTGTCATCTGTTTGTTTGGTTTTTATTTTTTATATAAATTTATTTATTTTAATTGCAGGTTAATTACTTTGCAATATTGTATTGATTTTGCCAACATGTATTTGTTTGTTTTTTAATTAAGCATTGTTCCTTCTGATAAGCCTCTATCCTCTAACAGAAATAAAAGCAAAGATTTAACACTTCTAAGTTCCTTCCATCCTTTTCTCATCCCACATCTCTCAAGGCTCACATTCAATCCTGGTCCTTGAATAAACATTTTTCTAGTCCAATCTACTTAACCATCTGCCTTCAAAGATACACAGTTTATTTTGAACTCAGAATTAGTTCTCATTCCTTTCTGCTGTATATGTATATTTGTATTATTTTCCTAAGAAATAGGAATGGAGGGCAGAGACACCCCTAGCAGACTATAGCTTTCATTTTAAAGGCTGTACTTATGTGTTATAGTTGCTCCTTGCTCTGAAGGAGGTAGGAAATTTAATATTCTCTTCTTCTAGAACGGAGACAATAGTGGACGTCATTTTCTCACCCTCCTTTCACCTAGGTAGTGCTGGTACTGATAGACACCATTTTTGCATTCCCCCTACGCTGTGGGGGGATGCCCTTGCCTGGCCCCCTTGCTTTTCCATGATCTCATAGCCAGTATGCTTGTCCTGGTCCCAGGCTCCACTGAGATCCTGCTGAAGTGGGCGAGTTTGCCAGACCCGCACACCCTCTTGTGGCTCCACTGTAGTCAGTGGGTTTGCCCAGCCCACACATTCTCAGGTGGGGCTCCCCTTGTGGCTAGTGAACTTGACCTCCTCATGTCTTTTCCCCTGGTCCTGCCTGCCCTGGGCTCCTGCACAACCCTACTAAACCCAACAGTTACATGCAGTCCACACCAGGGGATATCCCTCGCGATCCTGGCTCTGGGGGCCATAAGAGCTTGTGTTTCTGGGTCACAAAGGACTGAAACAATCAGAGAGACAGTTTTTAGGCTACCACACCCAGGACACAGCACAGAGAGAAGACTGACACACACCCCATTCTTCTCATGTAAAAGAGCCTATTTACTTGTCCTGGAGCTTCAGCCTGAGGGACAGGTTTTAGGTTTACCACACATCTAGAGGCCACAAAGACACTCTCAGGGAATGTAGGCCAACTTTGCACTCTACTTTGGCCTCACTAAGGCCACCAGTACTTCCCAAGAAAGAAGCTTATACACTTGTCTGGAGCCTAGATTTTTGCAACTGTTGCCAAGAGGACACTTCCAAACTGCCTGGTCTGGAGACCAGACAGGGCCTCCCTGATGGCTCAGATGGCAAAGAATCTGCCTGCAATGTAGAAGAACTAGGTTTCATCCCTGGGTTGGGAAGATCTCCTGGAGAAGGGAATGGCTACCCACTCCAGTATTCATGCCTGGGGAATTTAATGGACAGAGGAGTCTGGTGGGCTACAGTCCCTGGGGCTGCAGAAAGTCAAATATGACTGAGCGATTAACACCTAACATACTTTGAAACCAGAGGGGGTTACAACAATAATCTCACAGAATGCATGCATTTGCATATTTTAAAAGCTGCTGCCTGAAGATCTGGCTTCCAATCAGCCTGAAACTTGGTGCTCACTGAGATCTCTCCCTTTGGAATATCTTTAAGGGCTGGCACAAAAACTGGGACCCGTCAAGAATAAGACAGGATGCTTATATGATGACAAAGATGGGACAGACAACCAAGAGCTTGGGCAAGATTGAATAATAAGTTTCATCACCACTCTTTCAAGACTGGAAAAGGTAGCTGTTTCACTTAACATTCAGAAACAAATGAACAAAAACAAGCTAATTGAGGAAATAGAAGAATATGTTCCAAATGAAAGAACAAGATAAAACCCCAGGGGTTAGCCTTAATGAAATTGAGATAAGAATTTACCTGATAAAGGGTTCAAAACAATGATCATAAAGACACTTACTCAACTTGAAAAAAGAATAGATGAACAGAGTGAGAATTTCAACTAATAAATAAGCAAATTAAAAATAAAAAATCAAAGAAAAGTCACAGAGCTTAAGAATATAATAACTGAACTGAAAGCTATCTATCAGGGTTCACCATCAGACTAGATGAAGCAGAAAACCAGATCAGTAACCTGGAAGACAGGGCAATGAAAGTCACCCAAATAATCCAGCAAATAAATAATACATAAAATTAAAAGCTATTTTAAAAATAGAGATAACTTAAGGGACATAAGGGAAAATATTAGCATGTTAACATTTGCATTATAGGGGTCTCAGAAAACTTATTTGAAGGTATGCTGCCTTAGAACAACCCTAACTAAGGGAAGAGACAGACATCCAGGTTCAGAAATCAAAGAGAGTTCCAATGAAGATAAATTCAAAGAGATCCACACCAAGATACATTGTAATTAAAATGTCAGAAGTTAAAGATAAAGAGAGAATCTTAAAAGCAGCAAGAAAATATCAACTAGTTCCATATAGAGGAACCTCCATAAGATTGCAGCAATTAGGCAAAAAAAAAAAAAAAAAAAAAAAAAAGAAAGAAAGAAAGACATCCAAATTGTAAATAAAGAATTAAAATCATCACCATTTTCAGATGACATAGTACTATATAAAGAAAACCCTAAATATTCTGCCATAAATTCAATAAAGCTGTAGGATACAATATTAGTATACAGAAATCCATTGCATTTCTACATACAGATAACAAAATCTCAGAAACAGAAATTAAGAAAGCAATATCATTTAAAATTGCATCAAAGAAAATATAACACATAGGAATCAATTTAACCAAAGAGATGAAATACCTGTACACTGAAAACTATAATATATTTATGAAAGAAATTGGAGGCACAAAATAATAGAAAGACCTTCCATATACATGGATTGGAAGAATCAGAATCATTGAAATTTCCCTATACCCAAAGCAATCTACAGATTTAATGCAATCTTCATCAAAATTCTAATTGCATTTTTCACAAAACTAGAACAAGTAATTCTAGTCTAAATGAAACCATTGCCTTCTCCAAAATGAAACCACAAAAAGACCCAATTATCCAAACCAATCTTGAGATACACGAACAAAGCTACCAGGAGGTTTCTCTCTGATTTTAAACTATTGTGCAAAACTCTAGTAATAAAAAAAAATTATGATAATGGCATAAAAATGGACACAAAGATCAATAAAACAGATTAGAGATCCCAGAAATAAACCCACACATATATGGTCAATTCATTTACTATTAAGAAAATGAAAATATACAATAAGGAAATGATAGTTTCTTCGATTAATGATATTGGAAATCTTGACAGATGCATGTTAATGAATAAAATTATACCATTATCTTATACTATATACAAAAATCAACTCAAAATGTATTAAATACTTGATTATAAGTTCTGAAATCATAAAACTAGAAGAAAGTGTTGAAGATAAGCTTCTTGACTTCAGTCTAAACATGGAATTTTTGGATCTAACATCAAAGCAATGGCAACAAAAGAAAAACTAAACAAGTGGGATTAAATCTAACCAAAAAACTTCCCCACAGAGAAAAAGACCTTCAACAAAATAAAAAGGTACCTAGTAAATGGGACAACATATTGTAAATCATAAATTTGATAAGGGATTAATATCTATCTATCTATATATAAAGAACCCAACTCAATATAAAAAAATCTGTATTCAAAAATGGGCAAAGGATTTAGATATTTTCTCAAAGAAGACATACAGATGTGGAACAGGCACATGACAAAATATTCAACACCACTAATTAGCAAGTAAATGCATATCAACACCACAGTAAGGTATTACCTCATACCTATGAGAATGACTATTATCAAAAAGACAAAATCTAACAAGTGCTGGGAAAGATGTGGAGAAAAGAGAACCACACTGTTAGTGGGAATGTAAATTTGTGCAGCCACTACAGAAAACAAAACACAGTTTCCTCAAGAATTTAAAAGCAGAACTTCAATATGATCTAGCTATTCCACTTTTGGGTATTTATTTGGAAAAAATTAAAACACTGATTTGAAAATATATGTGCAACCCTATATTTACTGCATCATTATTTACACTAGCCCAAATATGTAAACAACCTAAATATCCATTGATAGATGAATGGATAAAGAAGATGTGAAAGTGAAAAGTGAAAGTCACTCAGTCATGTCCGACTCTTTGCAACCTCATGGACTATACATCCTATTGAATTCTCCTGGTCAGAATACTGGAATGGGTAGCCTTTCCCTTCTCCAGGGGATCTGTAGCATACATAAATAGTCAATGGAATAGTGAAAGTGAAGTCACTTAGTCGTGTCTGACTCTTTGCAACCCCATGGACTGTAGCCTACCAGGCTTCTTCCTCCATGGGATTCTTCAGACAAGAGTACTGGAGTGGGTTGCCATTTCCTTCTCCAGGGGATCTTCCCGACCCAGGGATCGAACCCAGGTCTCTCCCATTACAGGGAGATTCTTTACCAGCTGTGCCACAAGGGAAGCCCAAGAATACTGGACTGGGTAGCCTATCTCTTCTCCAGCAGATCTTCCCAACCTAGGAATTGAACTGAGGTCTCCTGCATTGCAGGTGGATTCTTCACCAGCTGAGCTACTAGGGATGCTAAGGAGTGATCAAATCCAAACCATTTTTTAGAGCTACTATATGCTACTGCACCTTCCCTCATAGCTCAGTTGGTAAAGAATCCACCAGCAATGCAGGAGACCTGGGTTCAAGTCCTGGTTTGGGAAGATCCCCTGGAGAAGGAAATAGCAACCCACTCCCATATTCTTGCCTGCTAAATCCTATGGACAGAAAAGCCTGGAGGGCTACAGTCCATGGAGTCCCAAGAGTTGGACACGACTTAGCATCTAAACCACCACTATATGGTACTGTAGCTCTACTGGATAAGATCTATTGCTGGGAAAGATTGAAGGTGAGAGGAGAAGGGGACAACAGAGGATGAGATGGTTGGATGGCATCACTGAGTCAATGGACGCAAGTTTGAGCAAACTCTGGGAGATGGTGAAAGACAGGGAAGCCTGGTGTGATGCAGTCCATGGGGTTACAAAGAGTTGGACACAACTGAGCAACTAAACACAACAACAAAATGCTACTGAATTGAATATAAAATAGAAGGAAAATAGAAAAAAATGGTACCTAATCTTTTCAGATGAATTAATTGGAAATGTGTTTGTTTCTTAAGATGGAAAAGACTGTAGTATGGATTAGTCAGGAAGAGGAGTCTCTTGCTCTTTGAGTTATCCACTAGTTAAAGGAGTATAGATATCAAGTAGACAGTCTGGTATTTAAAGGAAAGTCTCAAGCCCTTGGAGCAACATGGGCTTCCTTTATAAGATCTTTCACGATGCCTTCACCTCCAAAGTCTGATTTTTAAGTGCTCCTCTTTGGGTTTTGGGCTCTTTTAGAATTTTCAGCATAGCTCTTATCCAGCTCTGCCATGATTCTCTTTATCTACCTTCCTCACTGGTCTATAAACATGGTGAACTCAGTGATTACAATTTTTTTATCTTTGCAGCCCCATCACAAGATCCAGCATAGGACAAGGGTTTCACATGTATTTTTTGATGGTAAACTATATGTATATATATATATATATAAATATATATATATATATATATAAAATAAATGAGGATCCGTGTCAAGTAGAAAAAGCATAAATTACTATAATATAATCATTGTCTCATCATATATATTTTATAGATGTTAAATGTGAAGTGTCAGGGACTCACAGCCCATCTTGTAATTTTAAATATATTATTCTTGCCACTATATCTTGCAGAATCAGGTACATAGTAATACAAAATTGACTAAATTGACTTATTCCCATGATATTTAAAAAGAAATATCTCATTTATTAGATTTTTGTGATGTGTGAGATATAGCAATGGAATGCTCATCCCTGATTATCAAAGCCACCTGGTTACAGATGTTATTACATAACTTTTATTAATATTTAATAAGATTGAACCATTGAGGAAAAACGAG
This sequence comes from Ovis aries, assembly GCF_016772045.2. Lineage (NCBI taxonomy): Eukaryota > Metazoa > Chordata > Mammalia > Artiodactyla > Bovidae > Ovis > Ovis aries. Next base: position 108,798,023 of record NC_056059.1, read on the forward strand.
CTTCCCTGGAGGCTCAAACAGTCAAGAATCTGCCTGCAATTTGGGAGACTCTAGTTCGATCCCTGGGTTGGGAAGAGCCTCTGGAGAAGAAAATGGCAACCCATTTCAGTATACTTGCCTGGAGAATCCCATGGACAGAGAAACCTGGTGGTCTATGGTCCATGGGATCCCAAAGAGTCGGACATGACTGAGCAACTAACCGCAAATACACACGTTGGAGAAAAATATGTCTGCACTGAGGAATATTATCAATGATAGTCCATATATATTTCCATTTCAATTACCATTTTTATTCTTTTAATGTTTTAGAACAAAAAGACCAATATCTTGCACTAAGACTTTGTGCATCATTTAAAAATGAAGTGGGACTTTGGGTCATACAATTTGATATACATTTTTCCATAGCTTTTCTGAAATAGAAAATAAAATCTATTGAAAATCTTACAAGATATATTATTTAATTCAGGGAACTGTGTCCAATATGGAGTCATATATTCAGATAATAAATATTTTAAACTTGCAAGTTAGGTGTTTAGTTTGCTTTCCTTTTTAATTAATATGTTCTCTTAAAATTTTACTAATTATGAATGTACTATGATTATGACCAATAAATTAGGTTATTTGCTTGGGATTTTCAAAGTTGAAACTTTACAATCATCAACATCAATCTGAAGCCTGTTCCCACTACACTCATTTGCAATGATTAATTAACCTTGTAGAAAAGTTGACACCACCACTGGGAATAAATTTTTGTTACTTTTTAACCATGCTTTCTTTTGTATTTAACTACTTAATGCATATATCTCCTGAGGCCATAATTTAATACTCAGTGATTTCAGATAGATTTAATTGGTGGAAAATCTTATATATTATTGCTAATGTAAGAAGGGGCTTAGGGAAAGCCAAATTGAATTTATAAATTATCATGCCACGGTCTGTAAGAGTCTGCATTTTTTTTCAATTATTTTTCCTCAAAATAAACTAGGTTAATTCTATGAAAGAAAAGTGTTCTTGTTCTCCATACCTAGAACAATGCCTGCCACATAGTATATGCATAATAAATTCACATAAATTCATTTTTGAATGATTGATCCAATCATTTAGTTATAAGCTATCATTACAATTGTGATAACCTTGTTTCTCTTGAAGTTAGCATCAGTTGATAATTGTTGTAGCATTAGTTGTTGTTCAGTGGCTAAGTCATGTCTGACTCTGCGACCCTGTGTATTGCAGCATGCCAGACTTCCCTGTCCTTCACTATCACCTGGAGTTTGCTCAAATTCATGTCCATTGAGTGGGTAATGCCATCCAACCATTTCATCCTCTGCTGCCCCCTTCTCCTCCTGCCCTCAATCTTTCCCAGAATCAGGATATTTTCCAGTGAGTCAATTATTCACACCAGGTGGCCAAAGTATCAGAGCTTCAGCTTCAGTATCAGTCCTTTCAATGAATATTCAGGGTTAATTTCCTTTAGAATTGACTGACTTGATCTCCTTTCAGTCCAAAGGATTCTCAAGAGTCTTCTCCAGCACTACAGTTCAAACCCATTAATTTTTCAGCACTCAGCTTTCTTTATGATCCAACTCTCACATCCATGCATTGTAGTGAGATAATAATGGTCAGTTAAATTTGTATAACACTTTAAAATCAGCAATGTAACTTTCAATTCTCAAAGTGCTTTCATTCATTTGAGACTCACAGCAACTTCATAGCAAAAAGAGCATCCATGCCTTAATTGCACAGCGATGCAAACCAAGACTCCAGCAAAATGGAGGCCTTGGATTCAGCACATATCAGAATTCAAACCCATGTTCTTTTGATTGTGGCATACTTAGGGGATAGAGGACATCATGACATTGGCTTCCAGAAGGAGTTCATTATCTTCTACACAGGATTAATGAAACCTCATTGTGTCTGGTGGATGTCTTTTGAAGGAGAGAGTATTCATATTCTTAAAGAAGTAAAGCTTTAGCAGAATCTTGAAGAATTAACAAAACTGGGGAGTGGGAATGGGGAGGAAGAGAGTTCCAGGCTCAGTCAATAACCTGTATCCCTTTTTCCACAGTTATCTATCCTTTCATCCTTTTTTTTTTTTCAAGTAGCTCTTATCACTCACCTGATATTACAATATATACTCATGTGCTTCTTGACAACCTCACCAACTAGGATGCAAAAAGTCAAGTCAAGTTTAGCATACTTCCCTAGCAACTCAGTCGGTAGAGATTCTGCCCACAATGCAGGAGACTGCCTGCAATACAGGAGATGCAGTTTAGATCCCCGGGCCAGAAAGACCCCTTGGAGAAGGAAATGGCAACCCACTCCAGTGTTCTGGGAAATCCCATGGACAGAGGAGCCTGGTGGGCTACAGTCCGTGGGGTCACAAAAGAGTTGAACATGACTTAATGACTAAATCACGATTTAACATATGTATTTACCATATTTAACATATTCACCACTGCCTCCCCAACTCTGAGAGAGATTCTGACACATTCTGGGCACTTAATACATATCTGTAGGTTGAATAAATGCTGAAGGAACCACATGTGCAGTTACAGGGTACATGACATAGCAGCGGTCCTTTTGGAAAACTGCAAGTCATTCTGTTTCCTTAATAGGTTGAACTGTGTGAAACGCTGATACTGGTTCCTTTTGATGGATTTACATGAAGACTTCGTACAGTTCAACTTGATATAATGTGGAGGAGATCAGGAAGACAAGAGCCCTGGAGGTTGGAAACAATAGAATTGACCCCAAGTTTGGGATGGACTTACTTAGCATGTTTAAGGTAGTTGAATAAGTCTAATTGGTAGTCAATGATAAGCTTTAAGTAGAGAATTAACATGATCAGTAAATCCCTCTGATGAACTGTAGCAAGTGGATTCAAAGGGAGAATAATGAAAGCCAAAAGACAGCATAGAAGTCACTTTGCCTTCAGCATAGAAGGCAAAAAATAGTAAAGTCTAGAACCTGCTGGTTGGTAGAGGCCCTCACTCAGCCCCACGTAGCAGTGATTTTCTCTGCAGCCTCTCCTGAATTCCTTTTGTATCACTGAACCTCTATAGTCTCCTGAGTAGATACCAGTGTTCCTTTTTTCACCTTCTTCCCAAGCATGGAAGAACTCAATATATATACTCCTTTTCTCATAGCTCAGACAGATTAGATTTACATAAAACTTGAAAGATACATGAAATGGAAAGGAATAAATGAAAACAGCTGAGTATTGGTTTCTGATCTGGCTAAAGCCAATTCACACATCACAAGCTCTCTGACAGCCCACCTCCCTACCCTTTTGAATTCTAGATCCTTCTCCACCCTCTTCCTTTATTAACCTGCTTTGTCTAAAAAAATTTTAATCAGGCTTTTTTCCATACAAAGCTGTTATAAAAATGTTCTTTTCTTTAACTTGATACTATTTAAGTATAAAAATGATTGCTGACATCTGATTACTATGAGAAGCAATGGTTTTTAAAAATCTATTTTTTATTAGCATCATCATTTTCTGCAACATCTATCATCCAACTAGAAAACTATATAATTTTAGTACAAGTTAAGACATTTTTCAAGAGGAGAAAGATGCACTATTTGTAATTAGCTAGAAATGATACCTATAGACCAGGACACCCTGAGGTAAACCAGACATAGGTCACCATAGATATGACTAAAAACTTTAAATACAGACAGTTATATTTCTTTCCCTTGGAGTGTATTTTGCAACTAGTTGGTTCAGTATATTTAACCGGGACAATGCAATGTGCGAAGTCTAAGTATTCTTTAGTTAAGGTTGAGCTCGCTCAGTAGTGTCCGACTCTTTGCAACCCCATGGACTGTAGCCCACCAGGCTCTTCCATCCATGGGATTCTCCAGGCAAGAATACTGGAGTGGGTTGCCATTTCCTTCTCCAGGGGAACTTCCTGACCCAGGGATTGAACCTGGGTCTCCCGCATTGCGGGCAGACACTTTACCCTCTGAGCCACCAGGGAAGGTTAAGGTTAAGGTTAAGGTTAGTCATGCTTATTTTAAAACTTACCATGCTGCAATTGTTAGTGCTTTGTTCGTTACAGCTTTCACATTTCTACTTTGTGTCTTCTGAATGTTGTAAGAATCATATGAAGGAGACAAAGGAAAGGTCAATATGTGCATTTAGCAGATAAAGAAATTGGGACTCAGAGACGTTAGATCAAAAGAGCAATGATGTAAAGTCACAAAACACATGCTGAGCACTTGTTCTCTGTCACTGGTGTTTATAGCAGTGCTGCCCAAAGCAGGACCTGTGAATATTTAACTTATATGCAGTGGAAGTAGACCTATGGAATCTTTCATAGCAATCAGTGGAGTTATTGTCTATTGAAGTTAATTTAAAAAAATCAAGTTTGTACTTTGTAAGCCTTTCTTATTTAATTTGCTTTACTAGTAATTCATATTTATTTTAGTATACAAAACATTGGTCCATGACAAATTAAAACCTTTAAATATAAATCCTTTACTATAGCTCATTTGAGAAATACTGGGCTCCAGATGATTAGGCAATTGCTTCAGCATTCTGGATTTTAGTTTCTTCGCAGTTAAAAATTGAAAACATCTCACTCCATGAACCCATTATTTTCCTGATTTCTTGGATCATCTTTATGATCATTACTGAATTCTGCCTCCAAGAGCCAAGACATGGAAACAACCTACATGTTCACTGGCTGATGAGGCAACAAAGAAGATGTGGTGCGTATATACAGTGGAATATTATTTAGCCAAAAAAAAGAATGGAAGATTCCCACTTGCAGCAACATGGGTGGGTCTGGAAATTACCATCCTAAGTGAAATAAGCCAGATAGAGAAAGACAAATATGATATGGCTTCTATGTGCAATCTAAAAAAATGATCCGAATGAACTTAATATATGAAACAGAAATAGACCCACAGACATAGAAAACAAACTTATGGTTCAAATAGGAAAGGGGGAGGTAAGAGGGATAAATTATGAGTTTGTGATTAACAAATACACACTGCTGTTGCTGCTGCTGCTAAGTCGCTTCAGTCGTGTCCAACTCTGTGCCATCCCAGAGATGGCAGCCCACCAGGCTCCCCCATCCCTGGGATTCTCCAGGCAAGAACACTGGAGTGGATTGCCATTTCCTTCTCCAATGCATGAAAGTGAAAAGTGAAAGTGAAGTCACTCAGTCGTGTCAGACTCTTAGCGACCCCGTGGACTGCAGCCTACCAGGCTCCTCCATCCATGGGATTTTGCAGGGAAGAGTACTGGAGTGGGGTGCCATTGCCTTCTCCAATATACGCACTACTATATACAAACTAGATAACCAACAAGAACCTACTGTATAGCACAGGGAACTCTACTTGATACTCTGTAATGATCTATATGGGAAAAAAGTCTAAAAAAGAGTGGATATATGTTTATGTATGGGTTTCCCTGGTAGCTCAAATGGTAAAGAATTTGCCTGCAATGTGGGAGAACCAGGTTCAATCCCTGGTTTGGGAAGATCCCCTGGAGAAGGGAATGGCTACCCACTCCATTATTATTGCCTAGAGAATTCCATGGACAGAGGAGCCTGGTGGGCTACAGTCTATGGGGTCACAGATACAACTGAGCAACTAACACTTTTAATTGTCACATGTATATGTATAGCTATGTCTATAACTGAACCTCTTTTCTGTACACCTGAAACTAACACAACATTTTAAATCAACCATACTCCAATAAAATAACTGAAAACAATACATCTTCCACCACACAGTGCTGCTGAAATAATTTAAAAAACAACTAAGATTTGCATTTGTCCTAAGAGTAGTGATTTAAAAATATGCTCAGTAGTAAACTTCAGGAATTGGCAGAAGAAGGGACTTGGCAAGTGATTTCAGCACCACAGTCTCCTTAACTTTTCATAGCCTCTTCAAGTCAAGCCAGTTTGCTTTCACTTTTCTAAAGTATTGATTTGGGTTTTAAGATTGCAATTAGGGAGAAGAGTCCATTTTAAAAAAATTACCTTTTCTCCAGAGCATACAGAATTATTTTGTATCCATTATTTCAATCTTCAGGAAAACCAAAACTATGTAATGTTGGGTTTTATTATTTTGTGAAAGTGAAAGTCACTCAGTCATGTTGAACTCTTTGCAGCCTCTGTCTGGAATTCTCCAGGCAAGAATAGTAGAGTGGGCTGCTATTCATTTCTCTAGGGGCTGTTCCCAACCCAGGGACCACACCCAGGTCTCTTGCATTGCAGGCAGACTCTTTACTGTCTGAGCTATTGAGGGAGCATTTATCATTTTATAGATCAAAGAAAGGACTTGCACAGGGGTCTGGATCTCAGCTGGTAAGTGATAGAGCCCGACATCAGCCCAAACCTTAGACTCCATGCCCAGGCCTCTTCCTGGCCATCTGGCAGATATAAAAAGGGCCTACCGTTGCTGGTGTACTTTCTCTTCCTTTCTACTTCTACTTTTCCTTGGAAAGTCTTGGTTCATGAAAAGAACTTTCAAAAAATAAGTTCAGATTACCAAAAGTACATATTGTGCTCCCAGGTATGACTTTCAGTCCCTCAGTCATATCCAACTCTTTGCGACCTCATGAACTGGAGCCCACCAGGCTCCTCTGTCCATGGAATTTTCCAGGTAAGAACACTGGAGCGGGTTGCCATTTCTTACTCCAGGGGATCTTCCCAGTCCAGGAATGGAACCTAAGTCTCTTGTATCTCCTGCACTGGCAGGTGGATTCTTTACCACTGGCTCAGATGGTAAAGCGTCTGCCTGATTGCAGTGCAGGAGACCCAGATTCAGTCCCTAAGTTGGGAAGATCCCCTGGAGAAGGAAATGGCAACCCACTCCAGTGTTCTTGCCTGGAGAATCCCATGGATGGAGGAGCCTGGTGGGCTACAGTCCATGTGGTCGCAAAGAGTCGGACACGACTGAGCGACTTCACTTTCACTTTCACTTTCTTTCACCACCTGGGAAGCCCTGTACTGGGGAAAATCAAATTTGTATTTCCTAAGCAACAAGCACAGACACGTCTCCCTATTGAATTTTAACTCCCTCTGTGTGTGTGTGTGTGTGTCTGTGTGTGTGTGTGTGTGTGTGGTGTGATGGCGTGAATTGTGTCCTCCAAAAATTTGTATGTTCATGTCCTAATTGATAGGACCCCCAAAAGTACCATAGTTGAAGAGAAGGTCTTTAATGAGATAATTGAATTAAATGGGATCATTAAAGTAGGCCTTAATCCAATATGACTGATTATCTTTATCAGAAGAGGAAATTAGGACACAGCACCAAAAGAGGGAAAATTATGTAAGGACACAAAGAGAAAACACCCTTCTAAAACCAAGGATGTGTGTTAGTCACTCAGTCGTGTCCGACTCTTCATGACCTTATGGGCTCTAGGCCTCCAGGCTCCTCTGTCCATGGGATTTTCTGGGCAAGAATACTGGAGTGGGTTGCCATTTCCTTCTCCAGAGGATCTTACCAACTTAGGGACTGAATCTGGGTCTCCTGCACTGCAATCAGTTTCATTACTATCTGAGCCACCAGGGAAGCCCTAGAACCAAGGATAGGTGCCTAGCAAATTTTTCTTCCCACAGAAGGAACTAACCCTGCCAACACTTTGATCTTAGACTTCTGGCCTCCAGCACTGTGAGAATATAAAATCTTGTTGCTAAGCCCCCTAGTCTGAGATACCTTGTTATGTTAGCCATCTTGAAACAATGTAGTGAGTGTACGATATTTGTAATAGCAGTGTATGGAATCACTTAAGTTATTTTTTATGTGTTCAGTAATAGAAACACATCATATTATTGTCAGTCCCATATTTTCAAGAAATAATTTGTTTACATTCCATGGCAAATGAGTCACAATTTTGAGCTGCTTCTTCATTTTTTTTTTCTTTCCGAATTCTGCTTTTTCAGAGGAGTGCTGAAGCCCATAAACAAGTATTTTGTTAACAGAAACTAACCATTGCTTTAATGTCCCTGAACTTTTATTTACTTCTAAAATCACAGTAGAAAGAAAATGAAGTCGCTCAGTCATGTCCGACTCTTAGCGACCCCATGGACTGTAGCCTACCAGGTTCCTCCCTCCATGGGATTCTTCAGGCAAGAGTACTGGAGTGGGTTGCCATAATAAATCACAATAAAACACGGTAAGATAATTCATGTGAAAATATTAGGCACATTGAAGAGTCCAAATAAAATTTGGCTTTATAATCATTTTAGCTCTGAAATGATAATCGTGTAGTCATTTTGATTTGATCAGAAAAAAATCTCAAAAGATACTTTGAAGTAACTACTAAAGGGCAATTAAGAGCCCATTTATGCAGAAAAAAAAATCACTTCAGTCACCCTGCATTTTTATTTCTTACCAAGATATTTTAAAAGGCAAGAATAATGTCTTCTGGACATCACCATGACATGGCAGAACCTGATGTCAATTGGTGTTAAAATCATTCATCATCTCCTCTAATATCCCTCTTGCTGGCTGGGATGTCTTGGATAGATCAGAAGTGATTTTACTAGAAACAAGCAGTTCCTAATTCTTGGCCAATAACAATCCACTGTTAATAAGGAGTTTAAAGTGCTGCTTTGGTTGATTGTAATGTAAACTCAAAAATTCTCCCCAAATGTTCTGCTACTAGAGATAAAGGTAGATGCCTTAATTTCAGATGAGTCATATTGAAGGTACTACAGATTCTCAAAGAAATGGTAAGATCCAAATGGATTCTTAATACTCAGCCAAGCCTTTGGGACTGTCCGGTAGAGACTAAAGGGTGTACCTGCGGAAACCAGGGTTCTCCAAAATAGACTGGTCCCTGGAGCAGAGATGGATATAGAGTTAGCAACTCAGAAAAAATAAGAAGTGATAGGATAATCCACTTATTCATTCAACAAATACATGTAAAACATCTGTTAGATACCCAACACTGTGCTCCTAAGAAGGGGAAAAAGTCATTTAGCTCTACCGCCCTTCCTCAAATTCAGAAAACTATTGATGACCCAGTGCACAATCTGCTAGAAATAAAGATGGATATAATAAAGGTTCTTTCCCTCAGGAAGAGGCAAGTCACTTTTTACAAACATAAGGGTCAACAGAAAAGTAAATGTCAAGCTACTATTTGATTTATTTTTTTCCTCATATATTTTATTTTTTTATAATTTTTTTAATTTTAGTTTTTTACTTTACAATACTGTATTGGTTTTGCCATACATTGACATGAATCCAACACAGGTGTACATGAGTTCCCAACCCTGAACCCCCTCCCATCACCCTCCCCATATCATCTCTCTGGGTCATCCCAGTGCACCAGCCCCAAGCCTCCTGTATCCTGTATCGAACCTAGACTAGCGATTCATTTCTTACATGATAGCATACATGTTACAATGCCATTCTCCCAAATCATCCCACCCTCTCCCTCTCCCACAGAGTCCAAAAGTCCATTCTACACATCTGTGTCTCCTTTGCTGTCTCACATATAAGGTTATCATTACCATCTTTCTAAATTCCATATATATGTGTTAGTATACTGTATTGGTGTTTTTCTTTCTGGCTTACTTCACTCTGTATGATCGGCTCCAGTTTCATCCACCTCATTAGAACTGATTCAAATGTATTCTTTTTAATGGCTGAGTAATACTCCATTGTGTATATGTACCACAGCTTTCTTATCCATTCATCTGCTGATGGATATCTAGGTTGCTTCCATGTCCTGGCTCTTATAGACAGTGCTGTGATGAACATTGGGGTACATGTGTCTCTTTCAATTCTGGTTTCCTAGGTGTATATGCCCAGAAGTGGGATTGCTGGGTTATAAGGCAGTTTTATTTCCATTTTTTTAAGGAATCTCCACACTGTTCTCCATAGTGACTGTACTAGTTTGCATTCCCACCAACAGTGTAAGAGGGTCCCCTTTTCTCCACACCCTCTCCAGCATTTATTGCTTGTAGACTTTTGGATCACAGCCATTCTGACTGGTGTGAAATGGTGCCTCACTGTGGTCTTGATTTGCATTTCTCTAATAATGAGTGATGTTGAGCATCTTTTCATGTGTTTGTTAGCCATCTGTATGTCTTCTTTGGAGAAATGTCTATTCAGTTCTTTGGCCCATTTTTTGATTGGGTCATATATTTTTCCGGAATTGAGCTGCATAAGTTGCTTGTATATTTTTGAGATTAGTTGTTTGTCAATTGCTTCATTTGCTATTATTTTCTCCCATTCCAAAAGCTGTCTTTTCACCTTGCTTATATTTTCCTTTATTGTGCAGAAGCTTTTAATTTTAATTAGATCCCATTTGTTTATTTTTCCTTTTATTTCCAGTATTCTGGGAGGTGAATCATAGAGGATCCTACTGTGATTTATGTCGGAGATATAAACTCTCCAGAAAGCAGGAATAGAAGGAACATACCTCAACATAATAAAAGCTATATATGACAAACCCACAGCAAACATTATCTTCAATGGTGAAAAATTAAAAGCATTTCCCCTAAAGTCAGGATCAAGACAAGGGTGCCCACTTTCACCGCTGCTATTCAACATAGTTCTGGAAGTTTTGGCCACAGCAATCAGAGCAGAAAAAGAAATAAAAGGAATCCAAATTGGAAAAGAAGTAAAACTCTCACTGTTTGCAGATGACATGATCCTCTACATAGAAAACCCTAAAGACTCCACCAGAAAATTACTAGAACTAATCCATGAATATAGTAAAGTTGTGGGATATAAAATCAACACACAGAAATCCCTTGCATTCCTATGCACTAATAATGGGAAAGGAGAAAAATAAATTAAGGAAACAATTACATTCACCATTGCAATGAAAAGAATAAAATACTTGGGAATATATCTACCTAAAGAAACTAAAGACCTATATATAGAAAACTATAAAACACTGGTGAAAGAAATCAAAGAAGACACTAATAGATGGAGAAATATACCATGTTCATGGATTGGCAGAATTAATATAGTGAAAATGAGTATACTACCCAAAGCAATCTACAGATTCAATGCAATCCCTATCAAGCTACCAGCGGTATTTTTCACAGAGCTAGAACAAATAATTTCACAATTTGTGTGGAAATACAGAAAACCTCAAATAACCAAAGGAATCTTGAGAAAGAAGAATGGAACTGGAGGAATCAACCTGCCTGACTTCAGGCTTTACTACAAAGCCACAGTCATCAAGACAGTATGGTACTATTTTATTAATAGAGATCGATAACTCATGACAGAGTCTGTTAGGAGCCTACAGCTGAAGTGCAAAGCTAAGGTCAGATCTCTTGAGCTCCCAGTATCCATGAGATCTAAACCTTGGGTTTTTACCACCTTTGTTCTACAGAAAGGGGAAAAGTATCTTTGAAAGTTCCAGAATTCATTTACTCAGTTGCAGAAAAGCAGAGAAAGAGAGAGTGAAAGTTAGACAGACACAGAAACACAGTAAAAGAGAATGGCATAGAAATCTGAGAGGTCACTGAGGAAGCCTAAAAGAGTTTTTTTCTAATTTGGCCAATCAGATTAATGACTTCTCCTCCTTTTTCTGAAAACCGAAGAAGAGAAACAGTGATCAAAAGGCAAATCAAGGCTTTTCCCTTTCTTAGGTATTAGAGGAAAGAGAATGAGGGGCAGAGAAATGAATTAGAAAGCTATTGCAATTGGCCAGGTATGAAGGTCTCCAAAAAATATTGACACTGTAAATAATGAGGGTATATCTGTGAGAGATAACATGAAAAAAAAAAAAACTATAAATATGGAGCTTCTGAACAGCAGCAGTAAAGCCTCAAAAAGACGTCATGATTTTAAAGCCTTGTCAACTGAGCCAATGACTAATAATCTAATACAGCAGAGACTGATTTACAGATACAGATAGAATCCCTAAGTGCAGAAAACAAACAAAAACTGTACACTTTCAGCACAGGCTACATCCATAAAAGCACAACTGAAATACAACATGGCAATTTCCATAAGGAATGCGCATGCCAGGAACCAGCAATTGAAGAAGGAACAACTTGTTTTAACCTAGGATATGAAGGAAGTCTCCACAAAGAGGGAGTATGTGAGCTGAGTCTTTGAAGCAAGAGAAGGGGCTGCCTGAGCAAGTGATTAAGCTAAGGAAGAGACATTGACTTAGCCAAAGGAAAGAAAGCGTGGCAGACCCTACTGTATCCTGAGAACCATTCTTTTATGTCTACTGAGTTCCTATTGTAGTTGAAGATACAAGAGTGTGTAACGGAAAACTCTCCAATGTTAGGAAGATTTCATTGTGGTTATGGAACAGGAGAAGCAGAGACAACAAACGTACAAGTAAATGATCAAGATATTTTTATTTTCGTCATCAATAAAATGAGCAGGTGGCATAGTTCCAGGAGGCAGGGGTCCGGGAAAGTACCCTTAGATCCTGACAGCTCAGAAAGATTCAGGCATGGAGTGGTGAGAGAAAGAACATTCCAGACAAAGAGTAACAGGAGCAAATGCCCAGAGCTGAAATCAACTTGGAAGATTCAAGAAATAGTTGGCAGCCTCACAGGGCTGAAGCTTGTGAGTAGAGGGAAGCATAGGAGAGATGATGAGAGAAATAGAAGTGGCCAGACCATGTAAGAACTAGGGATGTTTGACATGGTGGGAGCCTAGAGAAGGTGGGAGAAGCTGGAGCAGGCAGCAGCAGGGCAGCACATCAAGGACCAGTGGTGACCGCTGTGGAGTTAGGACTTTCACCCAGTGCCCTAGTCTACTTGGGCTGTTGTAACAGAACACAATAGACTGGGCAACTTACGAGCAATGGAAGTGTTTTTTTTTTTTTTTTTTTTTTCACAGTTCCTGGAGGTTGGAGAGTCTAAGATCAAGATGTCAGAGGATTCAGTGTTGGGTTAAGAGCAGCTTCCTCACAGACGGCTGTCTTCTTACCGTGTCTTCACGTGGAGGAAGAAGGGAAGGATCTTCCTGGGGTCTCTTTTATAAGGGCACTAATCTCATTCACGAGGGTTCTGTTGTCATGACACCATCACCTGCCAGAACTCTCCACCTCTAAACACGATCACCTTGGGGGTTAGAATTCCATATATGAATTTAAAGTGAAAGTGAAGTCACTCAGTCGTGTCCGACTCTTTTGCGACCCCGTGGACTGTAGCCCACCAGGCTTCTCTGTCCATGGGATTCTCCAGGCAAGAATACTGGAGTGGGTTGCCATTTCCTTCTCCAGGGGATCTTCCCGATCCAGGGATCGAACCCAGGTCTCCTGCATTGCAGTCAGACGCTTTAACCTCTGAGCCACCAAAGGAGAGTTAGTAAAGCACAGCAGAAAATGTGTTCGCTAAGAGAACAAAGAACTAGAGCTCCAAGCACTCAGCCCATGGTACTCACTTTGATCGGAAACTAGTAAAGAGGGAGCCTGGTGTGCTGCAGTCCATGGGGTTGCAAAGAGTGGGACACGATTGAGCGACTGAACTGAACTGAACTGGAAGAGTGACTAGATGGGGAGAAAGTTCTAACTTCAGTTTTGTTGATCAGTACTCTCACCCAAAGGCTTCCCAGGTGGCGCTAGTGGTAAAGAATCCACCTGCCAGAGCAGGAGACGTAGGAGACACCAGTTCAATCCCTGGGCTGGGAAGAACCCCTGGAGGAGGGCATGGTAACCCAGTCCAGTATTCTTGCCTGGAGAATCCCATGGACAGAGAAGCCCGACAGGCTAAGTCCACGGGGTGGCAAAGAGTCAGCCACAAGCAACTGAGCAGACATGCCTGAAGGCACTCTCACCCAAATACTATCCAGCCTTTCATCAAATTAAAAATCATCTATGAGAGATAGATGTTCACAACAGACAAGATCTGGGATTAAGTATCAATAAACTGTCTATGTGAGCCTGGAGTCCAAGCCCAACAATCATCCAGAAAGAGGCAAATTCACAGGTTTTCTTTTCCTCCTTTCACAAGCCCCTTGGACACAGAATGTCCTCTGTGAACCAGCCAGGAGAAAGAAATCCGGCTTTACAGTGCATGTAATCTGGAAAGCAAGGAAAGAAACATTTAAGCTGTTATTCAAACAAGTTTCATTCCAATTACTACTTTCCTCTGTGTCAAAATCAATTATTCTCACTTTTGACACAGCTGATGCTTGCCAAGGTGATTGGGGGATCTGCCTCCATATTTTTTTTCCCGATTTTTTTAAAGGGGGGGGTTGTTTTTGGTTGTGGCTTGTTCTATAATGTTGTTGTTGATTTTCCCACTGCAGTCAGCACCACAGAGTTGCTTTTACATGGCCATAAAATAAAATGAATGTACACAGAAAGGGAGCCTTGCTCCAAGTCAAGTACTGGACAGCTCAGCTTAATATGCACTCAGTTTCACAAGCAGAGACTGTTTATTCTCATTGCTTAAAGACGATGTGACCATTCACTTTGTGACACTCCCTGCTCCCCGATGGCAGCACTGGGTCCCCTCTAGGCAAGGGATGACAGTTCACGTCATTTTTGCTTTGTGATCCTTGGAGAAATGCTAGTCCCCAGGCAACTTTGATGGTCTAATTGCAGCAGTACACTGAGTTAATCACACCACAGTGGGGCATCTGTCGCTGCCTTCATGAAGCTACCAGCTGAGGTTTTGAGTCTTCTTGACATAGAAAAAACGGAAGTGGAAAGAGAAGGCTGAAGTATTTCCTAATCTGTGGGTTATTAGGTTCAGTTTGACCAATGTTCCTGCAGTTAGTTGGATCCCTTTTTGTTCCACGGTTTTCAATTGCCTTGTGTTGGGTTTTGCCACATCTTTTAAAAGTCAGGCATGAATTTCAAAATAATGGTCAACCTGCGTGTTTTCAATGATCAAATTTTTGAAAGATTAATTTAACTGCAGTTTCAAGTGAAAGTGAAAAAAAGTGTAAGTCGCTCAGTTGTGTCCAACTCTTTGTGACCCCACAGACTATGGCCTGCCAGGCTCCTCTGTCCATGGGATTCTCTAGGTAAGAGTACTGGAGTGTATTGCCATTTCCTTTTCCAGAGGATCTTCCTGACCCAGGGATGGAACCCAAGTCTCCCACATCGCAGGAAGATTCTCTACCATCTGAGCCACCAGGGAAATCCTATTAAATCATATATTCTTTCATATCCACACCCCGATGGACCTGAAGAAAACAAATTTAAAATTCAGTGAGGTGGCAGTGGGGAAGATGCGGGAAGGGTCAAGGAAACCTCTAGTTGTTTTTATGTTACCATCAGATTGAATGAATTTCTGTCCTCTGTTTATTTCCTGCTTTTGATCATGTTCAAGTCTTTACTCATAGTATTCTCACACACGTGTCTTAGTTCTAGATACTATAATAAATTATCATAGACCATCTTCAGCAACAAACATTTCTTTCTCACAGTTTTGCAGCTTGGGAAGTTTAAGATCAAAGTATCAGCAAATTCAATGTCTGATGAGAGCCCACTTCCTGGCTTGCAGCTCTGTGCACGTGCGCTTAGTCGCCCAGTCATGTCTGACTCCTTGTGGCACTGTGGACTGTAGCCTTCCACGCTTCTCCACCCATGGAATTTTCCAGGCAAGAATACTGCAGTGGGGCATCATTTCCTACTCCAGGGGATCTTCCTGAGTCAGGGATTGAACCCTCATCTCTTGTGTCTCCTGCATTGACGTGTGTATTCTTCACCTGGGCTTGAGGTTGGCTGTCTTCAATTAGGTCCGTGACTCTTGACTTAATTATCTTCCTAGGCCCCATCTTCATTTGTTACATTGACAATTACATTCAGTTGAAGCATTCTGTTCTTAGCCTCTCAAAATCTTTGTCCTTCTTAAATGCAAAACAGACTCACTTCATCCTTCATTTCATGAGTTAAGTCTCCCAAAGTCTCAACTCATTCTAGCATCAACTCTAAAGTCTGAAGTTCAAAGTCTCATCTAGATTCTAAAGATGTAAATCAGACATGGGTGAGACTCAAGGTATGATTAATCCTGAGACAAAATTCTTCTCTAGCTGTGGACCTGTGCAAACAAACAAGTCATGTACTTTCAAAATACAATGATGGGACAAGCATAGGATAGACATTCTCATTTCAAAAACGGAGAAATTGGATAAAAGGAAGTCCAAAACCTAGCAAGTCCAAAACCTAGCAAGTCCAAAACCTAGCAAGTCCAAAACCTAGCAAGGCAAACTCCATGAGATATTAAGTCTTAAGGATAATCTTCTTTGCTTCAGTGCTCTTTCTTTCAGACCTACTGGGGTGGACGTTCTACACCTGCAGCTCTGCCAACTATAGATCTCTCCTTCATGGTTCCAGGTGACCCTGCCCCAAAGCTTTGGGTAGAGGTGGTCTAGCCTGTTGAAACCAAGATAATGCCCAACCTTTTGAAAATTAGGGGTAGCCCTGATGGTCATTGAATTACCTTTGGGGGTCATTATCTTTTGTCCTGAAGAATAGCTCTGTTGTCTTTCCTGTCAGATGGAGAAAGTTCAGCAGCTTTCTTCCATTCCATCCTGCCTCCATCCCCTTCTGTTTAACTTGGCAGTATCCCTCCTGTGGTAACCGATTAGGTCCCCAGTTCATACCCGCACTAGTATCTTTATCAAATGGCTAGTTCACCATATCCTTAGTGTTCTCTTCCTAATATGCTTTCTCATTTTTTATGATATAGACAAGCTTGTAATTTTAAACTCTTTTTGTTCTGCTTCCTTTTTTGCTGAACAATTCCATCTTCAATACATTTCTTTTTTCAAATTTTGCTATTAGAATTCATGTGCCCATGCTAAGGAGCTTCAGTCATGTCCAATTCTTTACAACCCTATGGACTGTAGCCCACCATCCTCCTCTGTCCATGGAGTTGTCCAGGCAAGAATACTGGAGTCATTTGCTACGCCCTCCTCCAGGGGATCTTCATGACTCAGGGACCAAACCTGCATCTCCTGCAGCTCCTGCATTGCAGGCAAATTCTTTACCACTGAGGAAGCCCTATTAGAAGCCAATAGAAACCAAATCACTTCGTTGACATTTTGTTTAGAAAGCTCTTTAGTTTAATATCCAATTTTACCACTTTCCAGATTTATCTTTTACAATGCATTAGAATACTAACCCAGTTTAGCCAAGGTATTTTCTGTTTTATAGCAAAGATCACCTTTTCTCCTCGTCCAATGATTGTTTATCAATTCCATCTGAGACTTCACCAGAATAGCTTTAACCCACCGTGTGTCTACCAATAGTCTGTTCATAATAATTTATGCATTTTCTAAGTAAATAGAAGCTTTCTCTACAGTTCTCCTCTTTTATTTCTGAATCCTCACCAGAATCACCTTTGTAGCAATCTTAGCTTTCTCTAGCATGCTTCCCAAAACTCTTCCAGCCTTTACCTATTACCCAGATCCAAAGCTACTTCCACATTTTAATGCATTTGTTGCAGCAGCAGCCCATTCTCCATATGAAATTACTATCTTAGGTCAGGCTACTGTAACAAATACCATAGACTAGATGACTTAACCAATAGGCAATTATTTCTCACAGTTCTGAAGGCTGGAAAGTCAAAGATCAGGGTGCCAGCAGATTCAGTGTCTGATGAGAGATTTCTCCTCGCTTTTCAGATGGTCACTTCCTTTCTGAGTTCTTACATAGCTGAGAGAGATCATCTCTATGGTGCCTCCTTATAAGGGAACTGATCCCATTCATGAGGGCTCCACCCTCATGATCTAATTACTTCTTAAAGTTTCAGTTCTAAATATCATCACACTGGGGTTTAGGGCTTGAGCATATGAATTTGGAGGGAATGCATACAGACCATAGCAGAAGAATTTAAAAGGGTTGCCTAATGTACACAGTTGAGATTTACTGTTCTCCAAAGAACTTTCTTTCTAGACACACACACATGCACACCCCCCCCCACACACACACACACATATGTTGAGGGCAGAAGTAGAAGGGGGATGACAGAGGATGAAATAGTTGGATGGCATCATTGACTCAATGTGAGTTTGTGTAAACTCCAGGAGACAGTGAAGGACAGGGAAGCCTAGATTGCTGCAGTCCATGGGGTCACAAAGAGTTGGGCATAACTGAACAACAAATAAATATCTACATATACAGATGTATTTTTCTTTGTATTTATTTTAATTAAATGTAATCATTGACATTATACATTATTTTGGTTTTGGCAAACTTGGAGATTTATGAAAAGTTGAGTATTTATCCCATGTTGACATCAAGATTTTCACTCCATTTAATGTTATTTTCTAAAATTCTTTGCTCTCAGATTTGTTGGTACATTCATGAGTTGATTGTATTTGAAACATACACCAGAAATATCATTGTTAAGCTCCACATTTAATATTTTTTAATTCTTTTGGAAGAATATCTGAGACTCACAGTTAGTCAAAGAGGGAAGAAATGGAGATCTTTTTTTAAACGGTTTCATACACAAAGAAAGTTAGTCATTTAGAGACAGAGTGATCTAGGATCTTTTTTTTTCAAGATCTTTTTAACGTGGATCATTTTTAAACTTTATTAGATTTCTTACAATATTGTTTCTGTTCTATATTTTGTTTTTTTGGCCATCAGTCATGTGGGATCTTAGTTCTCTGACCAGGAATCACACACACACACACACACACACACACACACACACACACACACCCTGCATTGAAAGGCAAAGTTTTAACCACTGGGCCACTAGGGAAGTCCCTGATTTGGGAACCTAGAAGCAGTGATGGTGACTGTCTTGCTTATTTCTCATCCCTCAATCTCATACAGAGTATTATAATAACTGCCTACCCATTGCTTCAGTTCAGTACAGTTCAGCCGCTGAGTTGTGTCCGACTCTTTGCGACCCCATGAATCACAGTACTCCAGGCCTCCCTGTCCATCACCAACTCCCAGAGTTCACTCAGACTCAAGTCCATCGAGTCAGTGATGCCATCCAGCCATCTCATCCTCTGTCATCCCCTTCTCCTCCGGCCCCCAATCCCTCCCAGCATCACAGTCTTTTCCAATGAGTCAACTCTTCGCATGAGGTGGCCAAAGTACTGGAGTTTCAGCTTTAGCATCATTCCTTCCAAAGAAATCCCAGGACTGATCTCCTTCAGAATGGACTGGTTGGATCTCCTTGCAGTCCAAGGGACTCTCAAGAGTCTTCTCCAACACCACAGTCCAAAAGCATCAATTCTTCAGCACTCAGCCTTCTTCACAGTCCAACTCTGATATCCATACATGACCACTGGAAAAACTCATAGCCTTGACTAGATGGACCTTTGTTGGCAAAGTAATGTCTCTGCTTTTGAATATGGTATCTAGGTTGGTCATAACTTTTCTTCCAAGGAGTAAGCATCTTTAATTTCATGGCTACAATCACCATCTGCAGTGATTTTGGAGCCCCCCAAAATAAAGTCTGACACTGTTTCCACTGTTTCCCCATCTGTTTCCCATGAAGTGATGGGACTGGATGCTATGATCTTCGTTTTCTGAATGTTGAGCTTTAAGCCAACTTTTTCACTCTCCTCTTTCAGTTTCATCAAGAGGCTTTTGAGTTCCTCTTCACTTTCTGCCATAAAGGTGGTGTCATCTGCATATCTGAGGTTATTGATATTTCTCCAGGCAATCTTTATTCCATCTTGTGTTTCTTCCAGTCCAGCATTTCTCATGATGTACTCTGCATAGAAGTTAAATAAGCAGGGTGACGATATACAGCCTTGACGTACTCCTTTTCCTATTTGGAACCAGGCTGTTGTTCCATGTCCAGTTCTAACTGCTGCTTCTTGACCTGCATACAGATTTCTCAAGAGGCAGGTCAGGTGGTCTGATATTCCCATCTCTCTCAGAATTTTCCACAATTTATTGTGATCTACACAGTCAAAGGCTTTCACATAGTCAATAAAGCAGAAATAGATGTTTTTCTGGAACTCTCTTGCTTTTTCCATAATCCTGCGGATGTTGGCAATTTGATCTCTGGTTCCTCTGCCTTTTCTAAAACCAGCTTGAACATCAGGAAGTTCACGGTTCATGTATTGCTGAAGTCTGGCTTGGAGCATTTTGAGCATTACTTTACTAGCATGTGAGATGAGTGCAGTTGCTTAATGAATGATTAAATTTCAATCAACCAGCTAATTAATTGTATAAGATATATCATTCCTTCCTGTTAGCACTGCTCCTACATTTTTGGTCTCAAAAATCACCAAATGTACAACCCTACGCTAAGTGCACATGGGCGCATAGGTACATCCAATAATGCATTGCTTTTGTGACAAACAAACACTTCATGTGGCTTACCTGGTGGCTCAGTGGTAAAGAATCTGCCTGCCAGTACAGGACATGCAGGAGACATGAGCTCAATTTCTGGGTTGAGAAGATCCTCTGGAGAAGGAAATGGCAACCCACTCTAGTATTCTTGCCTGGGAAATCTCATGGAAAGAGGAGCCTGGTGGGCTCCTACAGTTCATAGGGTCACAAAAGAGTTGGACATGACTTAGAAACTGAACAACAATGAACAACAACAAAACATTTCATAAATATCATCATTTTTTTTTTCTACTCAGTTGTTTTTTCTGTCTTCTGACCTTTCTTTTTTTCTTAAATATTTTAACAATTTTTTTAAAGGATCAGAATCATTATCATTAGGAAAAGAAGACTTTTCCTTGAGGTTTTTAAAATTATTGTATGGTTTTAAGGTGTTCATAAGATACCTATGGGAGGCAGGTAAAGGGCATGCACACTGTTTTGGTGATGGTGGCCCTAGAAGTTCCTACTCTGATCTCTGCTTCCTTATCTGGGCTCTCTTATTGCTGTCAAGGCACCTAATCTGGACTAGTATGATGCTTACTAAGAGCAAGTTTCATGGTATGGAAAATTGATTATATTCTTTGCAGCCAAAGATGGAGAAGCTCTATACAGTCAACAATAACAAGACCAGGAGCCGACTGTGGCTCAGATCATAAACTCCTTATTACCAAATTCAGACTTAAATTGAAGAAAGTAGGGAAAACTGCTAGACCATTCAGGTATGACCTACATCAAATCCCTTATGATTATACAGTGAAAGTGAAAAATAGATTTAAGGGCCTAGATCTGATAGATAGAGTGGCTGATGAACTATGGAATGAGGTTCATGACATTGTACAGGAGACAGGGATCAAGACCATCCCTATGGAAAAGAAATGCAAAAAAGCAAAATGGCTGTCTGGGTAGGCCTTACAAATAGCTGTGAAAAGAAGAGAGGAGATAAGCAAAGGAGAAAAGGAAAGATATAAGCATCTGAACGTAGAGTTCCACAGAATAGCAAGGAGACATAAGAAAGCCTTCTTCAGCGATCAATGCAAAGAAATAGAGGAAAACAACAGAATGGGAAAGACTAGAGATCTCTTCAAGAAAATTAGAGATACCAAGGGAACATTTCATGCAAAGATGGGCTCGATAAAGGACAGAAATGGTCTGGACCTAACAGAAGCAGAAGATATTAAGAAGAGGTGGCAAGAATACACAGAAGAACTGTACAAAAAAGATCTTTATGACCCAGATAATCATGATGGTGTGATCACTCACCGAAAGCCAGACATCCTGGAATGTGAAGTCAAGTGGGCCTTGGAAAGCATCACTACGAACAAAGCTAGTGGAGGTAATGGAATTCCAGTTGAGCTGTTTCAAATCCTGAAAGATGATGCTGTGAAAGTGCTACACTCGATATGCCAGCAAATTTGGAAAACTCAGCAGTGGCCACAGGACTGGAAAAGGTCAGTTTTCATTCCAATCTCAAAGAAAAGCAATGCCAAAGAATGCTCAAACTACCACACAATTGCACTCATCTCACATGCTAGTAAAGTAATGATCAAAATGCTCCAAGCCAGACTTCAGCAATACATGAACTGTGAACTTTCTGATGTTCAAGCTGGTTTTAGAAAAGGCAGAGGAACCAGAGATCAAATTGTCAACATCCGCTGGATCATCCATGATCCAGAGAGTTCCAGAAAAACATCTATTTCTGCTTTATTGACTATGCCAAAGCCTTTGACTGTGTGGATCACAATAAATTGTGGAAGATTCTGAGAGAGATGGAAATAACAGACCACCTGACCTGCCTCTTGAGAAATCTGTATGCAGGTCAGGAAGCAGCAGTTAGAACTGGACATGGAACAACAGCCTGGTTCCAAATAGGAAAAGGAGTACGTCAAAGGCTGTATATTGTCACCCTGCTTATTTAACTTCTATGCAGAGTACATCATGAGAAATGCTGGACTGGAAGAAACACAAGCTGGAATCAAGATTGCCGGAAGAAATATCAATAACCTCAGATATGCAGATGACACCACCTTCTGGCAGAAAGTGAAGAGGAACTCAAAAGCCTCTTGATGAAAGTGAAAGAGGAGAGCGAAAAGTTGGCCTAAAGCTCAACATTCAGAAAACAAAGATCATGGCATCCAGTCCCATCACTTCATGGGAAATAGATGGGGAAACAGTGGAAACAGTGTCAGACTTTATTTTGGGGGGCTCCAAAATCACTGCAGATGGTGATTGTAGCCATGAAATTAAAGACGCTTACTCCTTGGGAAAAAGTTATGACCAACCTAGATAGCATATTCAAAAGCAGAGACATTACTTTGCCGACTAAGGTCCATCTGGTCAAGGCTATGAGTTTTTCCAGTGGTCATGTATGGATGTGAGAATTGGACTGTGAAGAAGGCTGAGTGCTGAAGAATTGATGCTTTTGGACTGTGGTGTTGGAGAAGACTCTTGAGAGTCCCTTGGACTGCAAGGAGATCCAACCAGTCCATTCTGAAGGAGATCAGTCCTGGGATTTCTTTGGAAGGAATGATGCTAAAGCTGAAACTCCAGTACTTTGGCCACCTCATGCGAAGAGTTGACTCATTGGAGAAGACTGTGATGCTGGGAGGGATTGGGGGCAGGAGGAGAAGGGGATGACAGAGGATGAGATGGCTGGATGGCATCACTGACTCGATGGATGTGAGTCTGAGTGAACTCCGGGAGATGGTGATGGACAGGGAGGCCTGGAGTACTGTGATTCATGGGGTCGCAAAGAGTCGGACACGACTGAGCAGCTGAACTGAACTGAAGAGCAAGTTTCATGGTCTGGAAAATTTCTCTGCAAGCACCACCACTGGCTTCCTCTGAGATACCCAGAGAAACCCAGAATCTAAATGCATTCTGGTCCCAAGTAAGAGACCAACCTCTACCCCAGAGGTGTTTATTTTTCTTTTAATCAATTAGTGAAGCAACACAGACATGCAGAAATGCCGAGAGCCCTCTCCCAAAGCACCGGCAGAGTGAGCTTAGAGAAGCCAAGGGATCCCCTGGTGAGTCCCATCAAAGCTTGAGACAGCCCTGGGCTTTCTCAGCTCTGAGCTCAGAACTCAATGGCTCACCCAAAGGCCTTCCCAGTGAACTCTGTCCCGTTGATATTGGACATTACAGGAAAAGATAATAATCGGTCTTCCTGGCCTCTATGGTCTGTAAAGGATGGATATGCCTGTGAGCTGCTGTCTACTCAAGGGTGCAAGGTTGCAATAAAAGGATTTAATGTTAGACTTACTGAATAGAGTGAGCCATTTCTGTGTTCCCTTCCACAGATGGTTTTCTATCCATCATTAAAAGATTCATGGGGATTTCATTCCTTTATAAGGCTTGACACTTCACTTATTCAAAAATCTTAATTGCTATTCATATCTGCTAAAATATAACACAAAGTCACCTCACATAGTCCATTGCTTTGCCCTGTGAAGGTAAAACAGATGGAAACTCGATCCTTAGTTTCATACAACCTCTTCACATATTTAAATATAGGAGTCTTATATCCATAACTCAACTTCTTTCCTCAGTCCGCTCCAGCGTGTTTCTCACCGTCACCAAAACTGTGCAGTGTGGCCTGTAATGAACTCTCAAATAATGAACAGATTTTAGTTCTTGTGCTGTTGAACTCCCTGGATGTATTTGAGAGGCATAATTACTTCCTCCTTGAAATATCTCTCTTGACACAATTTTTTGCCCCAGTTTTTCACCCACCATGGCACAGTCACCCCCTTGCGTTGGTCTTCCCTGCTTCAAATACCTGTTAAGTGTTCACATTCTTCTGGGTTCTAGCCTTAACTCTGCTTCCTTCTCAGCTTCTGAATTTGCCCTTCAGAAATGCATCCATGCCTCCACTCTCATCTAATCATTGATGATACCCAAACTTCATTCTGTCTTTGAGCATCACATGACCATATTCAGCAACATATAAAAACACTTCACAGGGGTCTCAAACTTAATAAGTACAAAACTGAAATACCTGCTTTCCTGGCAAAAATGACTTCCTCCTCTTCTGTGTTCTTGCTCTCCTCCTCCTGGGTTTCCCAACTTAATAATTACTCTACCATCTAACTCCTCAATGACATGGTTAAAAAAAAAAGAAAACAAGAAGGTATACTGACCTAAGTCATTTGTCCAGAATTTTTCATCAAATAAGGAAGGAAGAGAGTTTAGATCCAAGGCTCCCATTTTAAACCAAATGGGTTTTCTTTGTACATTTACTTTTGTACATTTCCTCAGGTAAATGTATGCAAATATTACTTTTCAGTGACTTTTGGAGAATACTTACTATTGTGTGTTGAGACTAATTTCAGTGACAGATATGATATTTTCATTCCATTCCATTTAATATCATCTTCATATAAATATAGAGCTTTGATCCATACTACAATTTGTTGTGAAGTCTGTTTCTGTCAAGGAAAGGTGAGGCAACAAGGCAAAGTTCACAGCTGAGGCCAGGCACACTTTGACAACAGTTAGCTTAAACAAGGAGAACTTTGACACTTGCAATAAGGGGAAACCTTTTCATGAATCGCTGCTTTATTGAAACCTTGCCCAGCAGATGCAGTTTAAGTGGAAAGGGAATTTCTGCTGCTGTTTATAGGACTGTAGGGGTCAGATGTCAACCAGGGCCTTCTTAAAATGGACTGGAAGAACTTGCCTCTTCGATGTCAGTCTCCATATTTTCACTTATGACAACTATTTAGGAATTCAGTAACTCTGCTAAGGAAGGCATGATGCCTTTTACAGCCTGAAAGCCTGAGGGGTTGCCATGGATTTGAACTTCAGAGTTTCCACAGCATTTCTAAATATTTGCAGAGAACCATTTCCTGCCTTGAGAAGGACAAAAGTCTAACTTGGAGATTGAACATTTTAGTACCAGTCAATTATTTCAGAAGAGTTGTACTTTGTTGAAATCCACACTCAAATATGCTACAACAACATTTTGGGCTTGGCAAGCTCGCCCAATCTAGGAAGTTCAAAATAAAGGCTGAATACTTCGACTTTGGAGCTCTCAGCACTGTCGGATAGCACAGTGGGGCTGTTACATAGGAGGCCATTCTCTAGAAGCAAGTGGTGAAAATTGGACATGAAATCCTCTATTCAGGAGAATACAACCTGGTATTATCCTAAAATGGACATGATTAGGTGAATGCGTTCAGATAGAATCACATTTCCTCCCCGATCCAGCTTCTTAACCTTCAACCGCCTCTCAAATGATTTCATTATTTAGATTTATGGAATTTAACTTATTTGCCACTTTTGCTGCCAAAAGCATGCAAACTGTTGCTAAGATCTGCTAGATATTCCAAGAACGAATTGTCCAGTGTCTTGCTTTTGCTTGAAATATCAAAGACATTCACTCTGCAGAAAGGAAATAGTAGGTATCACTTATAATTTTCCCTGGTCATATTCCAAATGAAGTTCTTTGTACACCTTATCTCTTAATTTTCATGACTACTCTGAGAGGCAGAACATTTCTAAACTAAGTGTTATACTCTGTGAGAGTCCAAAAAAGACTCAAGATAAAGATGTCATTAAATTTATTCTCTCCAGGAGAAATTTAAGGCTCGGAGTATTTAGATAACTCTCTCAAGGGCAAGCAACTAAGGAGTAGCAGAAGGGTTGGGGATTTTATTTCAATAGACCCAACTTCAAAGCTCATGCAGCTTCTACTACACCATCAATAGGATTGTAATCATTAGCCAAATGACAAGTGGTCCACAGTAGAACTGAGAGCAAAGGGGCAGAGGCTGATCAAGGGAGAAGCAAGAAGCAGCTACCAGATGGAGAATGCCAAACCAGGAGAGAGAAAAGTCTCTTTTCCATATATACCCCAAAGCAAGTACTATTGGCATTTTGGATGGGATAGCTCTTCAGGCAGAACTGCCCTCATATTGCTGGATGTTTCCTAGCACACTCTTCATACACTTAATGCCAGTAACATCCCTTGTCAGGCACAAAGAACACTTCCCTCTGTATTTCCAAAGGTGCCCTAAGCAAGAAGCCCTGCCCACAGTTGAGAACATAACTTAGAGGAAGGGGAAAGATAATCCTAATGATTACAGATGCTATTATTCTCATTTTACAGATTAGAAAATTCTAAGTTCAAGTTTATACTTTTGGAATGGAACCTATCAGTGAACAACACTAAATGCTTTTCTGTTAATCCAATGATACCATTGTCTGAATCAGTTTGATGTTTCTCTTCTTGCCGAGACTATCATTTCTTTTACTTAAAGAGTTGCTTTGTAGATACATATGTAAATCATTTGCTTTCTAGATTAGGATGTGAGTCTTCTACATTATTCAGATCATTACTCCCATTATAGGTGCTCAAATAATCAGCCAAAGTTGATTTTCTATTTAATTGACTAAAGACAGTTCAGTTCAGTTCATTTCAGTTGCTCAGTCATGTCCGACTCTGCGACCCCATGAATCGCAGCACGCCAGGCCTCCCTGTCCATCGCCAACTCCCGGAGTTCACCCAGACTCACATCCATCGAGTCAGTGATGCCATCCAGCCATCTCATCTTCTGTCATCCCCTTCTCTTCCTGCCCCCAATCCCTCCCAGCATCAGAGTCTTCTCCAATGAGTCAACTCTTCGCATGAGGTGGCCAAAGTACTGGAGTTTCAGCTTTAGCATCATTCCTTCCAAAGAAATCCTCAGATTGATCTCCTTCAGAATGGACTGGTTGGATCTCCTTGCAGTCCAAGGGACTCTCAAGAGTCTTCTCCAACACCAGAGTCCAAAAGCATCAATTCTTCGGCACTCAGCCTTCTTCACAGTCCAACTCTCACATCCATACATGACTACTGGAAAAACCACAGCCTTGACTACACGGACCTTAGTTGGCAAAATAATGTCTCTGCTTTTGAATATACTATCTAGGTTGGTCATAAATTTTCTTCCAAGGAGTAAGTGTCTTTTAATTTCATGGCTGCAATCACCATCTGCAGTGATTTTGGAGCCCCCAAAAATAAAGTCTGACACTGTTTCCACTGTTTCCCCATCTATTTCCCATGAAGTGATGGGACTGGATGCCATGATCTTTGTTTTCTGAATGTTGAGCTTTAGGCCAACTTTTTCACTCTCCTCTTTCACTTTCATCAAGAGGCTTTTGAGTTCCTCTTCACTTTCTGCCATAAAGGTGGTGTCATCTGCATATCTGAGGTTATTGATATTTCTCCTGGCAGTCTTGATTCCAGCTTGTGTTTCCTCCAGTCCAGCATTTCTCATGATGTACTCTGCATAGAAGTTAAATAAGCAGGGTGACAATATACAGCCTTGACGCACCCGTTTTCTTATTTGGAACCAGTCTGTTGTTCCATGTTCAGTTCTAACTGTTGCTTCCTGACCTGCATGCAGATTTCTCAAGAGGCAGGTCAGGTGTTCTGGTATTCCCATCTCTTTTAGAATTTTCCACAGTTTATTGTGATCCACACAGTCAAAGGCTTTGGGATAGTCCATAAAGCAGAAATAGATGTTTTTCTGGAACTCTCTTGCAAAGACAAGATTCTAATAAAAGCAAAACAACCCTTGGTGCATGTCTGTTTGAGAGTTTGAACAGGAAAGACTTCATGAAGTAGGTGGTGATCTGATGAATATTAATTTTATGTTCAACATTAAATTAAGATTACATTTAACATTTTATTTGAGAGGGGATTGATAGATTGGAAAGGGCATTGTGATGGAGAACAATGCAAGGTCTGACACTGGAAAGCACTCAAGACGTGATTGCACTTAGATGGAGAGTGCTTTAGGTTTCTGCAGTGTCCATGGGTTATGTGGCGCAATTGTGGACATACGTTATCAATCATCTTGGACTTGCCTTTTTCCCTTTTTGCCCTCATACATGATTGGCACAAAATGACCATGCCTCAGCAGCAAAGCTACGTTTTTTTCCAGTAGTCATGTGTGGATGTGAGAGTTGGACCATAAAGAAGGCTGGGTGCCAGAAAATGAATGCTTTCAAATTGTGGTGCTAGAGAAGACTCTTGAGGGGCCCTTGGACTGCAAAGAGATCAAACCAGTCAATCCTAAAAGAAATCAGCCCTGAATATTCATTGGAAGGACTGATGCTGAAGCTGAAGCTCTAATGCTTTGGCCACCAGATGTGAAGAACTGACTCATTGGAAAAGACCCTGATACTGGGAAAAATTGAAGCCAAGAGGAAAAGAAATGGCAGAGGATGAGATGGTTAGATAACATCACTGACTCAATGGACATGAGTTTGAGCAAACTCCAGGAGATAGTGAAGGACAAGGAAGCTTGGCATGCTGCAGTCCATAGGGTCACAAAGAGATGGCTACAGCTTAGTGACTGAATAACAACTGCTTCAAAGCCTCCATTAGAGCACAAGAAAACATCAGTTTCCAGTAAAAATATCACAAAGACACTAACTCAAGATATAAAGCCTAAAATGTCAGTCAGATTGAATTAAGGCAGGAAAGGGAATGCTCACAGCTTCTCTAGGACATTCAGTGAGTGCTCAGTCACTAAGTCATGGTTGAACCTTTGCAACCCCATGTAGTCCACTAGGCTTCTGTCCATGGGATTTTCCCAGCAAGAATACTGGAATGGGTTGTCATTCCCTTCTCCAGGGGATCATTCCATCCCAGAGATCAAACCCAGGTCTCCCGCATTGCAAGCAGATTCTTTACCACTGAGAACCCCATAGGACATTTAGTCCAAACTGCAAATCATATTAGCTGTCTTCCAAGTTTAACCTAGTCCTGAATTATCACCTAAGCTCTGATCCAAGACTCCTCCCTGCTTCCCCTCTTCAACAAAGTCCTCTTTTTTATTCCCTTCTTGATTGACTGGCCTATATTCACCCATCACTCTTCTCTGCCCTGCTTTTGCCCAATGAAGCTGCTGTGTATGGCAGCTCCCAGTTTCCCCTGCCTTCTGACTTTCTACTGGGTACAGCCATTGTGGGGGCCAAGAAGAAAATCAGAGGATATGTGGAGAGAGTGGTGGGAGTATTTATTCGCTCCTGCCCCCTCCCTGACTTGCTCATGTGTGTCTAGCAGTGGTTGCATCCCTCCTGGACAACAGGTCCCATGAGCATTTCTTCCTCTAGAACTTGCTCACACTGGCTCTTTAACACTGCTTCCTCCCCTGGCTCTTTCAGATAGAGGGGTAGTAATGGCTGTCCATCATTCCTAGTCTCCGTGTGCCTTAACTTCCCTTGCTGGTTCCCTTAATTCAGTTAACACTTGGGTAAATGGCTCCCCCTTTGCTAAAGTCTCCAAAGTTGAACCATCTGAGGAGAATTCACTTTTCTGTAAGAATTCTAACCAATATGTCCTCCCTCCTTTGTCATTGATCAAGCCCATCTGAAATCAACAAGTTCCTCTTAATTCCTGGCATCTTCACAAAATATTCATACCATAATCTAGCCAGTATCACCGATGAATATGTGAACAGGATCCCTAAAACTGCGTAACACAATGGTCCTATAAACCTCTCCTTCCCCCACTTTTCTAATCTCCAGTGGCATTTTTTTTGTCCCACTTGACTTTACTTTCTACATTTTCGTCACTGGAATCTGCACTGCCTTTAAGATTGCCTATCAAATTTAAATATAGAATTCTTTGATTCCCATCTTCTATTCTGAGCATCACTTGCTCCAACGACCCTCTGATAAGTTGCTCAACTTCACTAGACCTTGAATCTATTGATCTCAGCATTTTCTCACTATCCCTTAACTTTTTCCTTTCTTCAGGGTTAGGACAGACACCCATAGGAGGATGCAACAGCATTGCTAATACACCAGATCTTGAGTTGGATGGTGAACTAATGGATATTCACTTAATTATTATGTTTTGTAATTATGCACCCATATGCATTTATACATATTTCATATAATTTTCATATATATCCTATCATTTTCCTTATTTTTATACTGCCAGTGTTATCAGACTGAAAATCAGGAAACACTAACTCTTTAAAGTAGGTCTTTTCTATCCCAGATAGCTCGCCATCCTCTAAAACTTGAATATTATAAAGATGATTTTTTTTATTATCTATTATCATTAGTTTATTTCAAATTCCATGCCACCGAATGTTAAGCCTGGCATGCTGCCATCCATGGGATCGCAAAGAATTGGACACGACTGAGCGACTGAACTGATCTCTCGGTGGTTAATACATAACTGTTCTATGCCTCTGTGCCCTCATCTAAAAACCAGAGCTAATATCATATACCTTGGGGCTTTTGTGAAGATTGCTGTTGTCATTTTATTTAGTCGCTCAGTTGTGTCTGACTCTTTGTGACTCCACAGACTCATGCCAGGCCACTCTGTCTATGGGGTTTTCCAGGCAAAAGTACCAGAGTGGGTTGTCATTTCCTTCTCCAGAGAATCTTCCCAACTCAGGGATTGAACCCTTGCCTCCTCCAACTCTCCTGCATCGCAGGCAGATCCTTTACCACTGAGCCACTGGGAGATTAAATCAAGCAATCTAAGGGAAGCATTTAGCAGTGTCTAGCATAGAGAAACATTCAAAAAATTCTTATTAAATATAAATGATGACATTCTTATACCAAAATTAATTCAGGGAAAGCATAGCATGAGATTGTCATGTACCGTGTGGACAAGGCAGAGGTTTTTCTTTGCGTGTCCCTTGTATGAGAAGGAGTATCAGCTTACATGTTGAGGGACTGACATTTCAGGCAAGTTACCCAAAAGGCATTGACAGGATTTTGTTGCATGACCTTGAACTTTGACAAAGAATGTCCAAAATACATGGAGAGAAAGAACCAGAAGGAAATAATTTTGTGATCACAATTAAAAGTTAAACAGAAATAAATTATATGTCATTAATGAAGTTATTTCTCTGCCTCCAAAAACCTGGGCATTAGCTTCAACTCACTGTATCTTTACTTCCAAGTCTGTACAACAGCTTAAAAAAACAGGCTCTGCAATCAAAGTTCCAAAGATTCTGTCTGGGATCCACTGCCAACCAATAATATGACTTGATTTAGTAATTCTCTGTTTTGTTTTTTTAATAAAATAAGCATAGCAACACATAGAGTGGCAGAGAAGATTACATGACATGATGTTTATAAAAGGCTTTGCCCAATAGCAGACATTCAAGAACTCAGTAAATGTTTTGGCTGTCACCATATTTTTTTACATACATCATGGCAGTGAATTGAAACCTGGGGGCCACTTCTAAACTGTCTTTATTACTCTAGGTTACAACTTATCCAATGCAGAGTGCATTTGTTGACTTGCATTCTTGTTGATCACAGAAAACTCTATTAAGTCTCTAGTGTTCTTGTGAACCTTATTAAGAAAACCCTTTGGAGTTCACTGGTGCTGTGCTCTTAGTAAAACATGGCTTCCTTGGTAGTAAGAGGGGAAAAGTCTATATTTTTAAAGGTTTCATGGACTGCCAAGAACTGTTATAAAACAATATTTTGATGAGTTATACAGTAAATGAATCAGAAACATATGAGCTTAATTTCCCTGAAAATACATGTGGCTTTAAAAATGAAAGGAAAAGGATCTTGGCACACTTTGGCATGCCAAACCCAAAATGTTAGAAAAATATTTTAAGATATTAAGATGCACAAGTCCTAAATGCAGCCGAATTGGCTCATCCTTCAATGGCCTTGTCCCAATGAACCTGTTGAGTCTGATCTGCCATAGTTACAACCAGAAGAGGGAAAGACAAAAAAAGAAAAAGAAGAAAAAATAAAAAAGCATATTGGTCTAAGACAGAGAGCCAGCAGTTCCAAATCTAGGCCTGGCTCTTCCATTGGCTAGCTGTGGGACTCTAGATTAATCACTTAGCCTCCTAGACTTTGGCTCAGGAGAACAGTCCATGGTCCTCAGACCTCACAGAGTTGTTGGGAGCTGTGTAAATGGGAGTTCAGGAAACAGTGTTAAATCCAGAATAATAGGGACCAGACCAAAACATTAAATAGTGCCCTCAGGATGGGACAAGTGTCCAGAGAGGCCCAGGTCTATGCATTAGAGTAAAACAGACATGCATAAGATGAGCACATGGCCAGTTGCAGAGAAATCTTCAGCAAATGTAAGCCAGGATTCTGTGGGGCCTTATCTGAACTATGCTGGCTCACCTGTATCATCGGTTCTCTCAAATCCCCTGCCATCTACCACACCTGCAGAGTAAAACCCACTATCCAAGTGATTGGACGTCTCAGATGGACAGTCTCCAACAGCAACTGGACCCTCTTTTCAACTCTCCTATTTCCCTGCTCTTTTCTGTTATGCTAACTACAAACTCATCAATGAATTAATACCCTTCTACTAAAATCACCATCTTTTTATTTGCAGTTAATTGGGGGCCAAAAATCATTAGCTGACAAACATATTCTCATCCTTTCCTTTTGCCTATTTTTGCCTATAAAAAAAAAAAAAAAGTGGAAGGGCTTCCCAGGTGGCTCAGATGGTAAAAAATCTGCCTGCAATGCAAGAGACCTGGGTTTGATCCCTGGGTCATGAAGATCCCCTGGAGAAGGGAATGGTTACCCCCTTTAGTATTCTTGCCTAGAGAATTCCATGGATAGAGGAGCCTGGTGGGCTGCAGTCCATGGGTCGCAGAGAGTCAGACATGATTGAGCAAACCCATGTTTAGTTAAGTATTGCTGTGTAACAAATTACTCCAAAATTAGGTAACTTAAAAAAACGTGTGTTATATCACGAAGTTTCAGAGCGTCAGGAAGCCATGAATGTCTTAGCTGGGTGGTACTAGCTCAGTGTCTGTCAGAATGTTGCAGCCAAGCAGTCAGCTGGGACTGCAGTCAGGCGCCTTGTGTGGCGGGTGGGGATCCACCTGCGTCTCCATCACAGCCTGGTTGTAAGTCTCAGTACCTGGGCCAGCGTTCGTGTTCCTCACCCAGTCGTGTCCGACTCTTTGTGACCCCGTGGACTGTAGCTCACCAGGCTCCTCTGTCCACGGGGCTCTCCAGGCAGGAATCCTGGAGTGGGTTGCTGTTTCCTTCTCCAACTTGGGCCAGAAGCCTCTGTTTTCCGCTGCTCTGGTTTCTCCATAGTTTTCTCAAGTGCTCTCAGCACATAGCATCTGGCTTTCCTCAAAACAGGTAATCAGAAGGAGAGAGCAACCTAAGACAGAAAAGGCAGAAGCCATTGTCTTATTAAAAAAACTCATCACAGAAGTGACATACTACCACTGCCTCCATATGCCGCCCAGCTCAACCTTGGTGTAACGTGGGCAGGGACAGCACTGGGGTGACATATAGGAGGTGCAGATCACTGGGGGTGGTGTCCACACCATCTGTACTCTCACTAGATGTGTTCTCCAGCCGCTCGGCTCATGAAACCTTGGCTCCATCCCTTCCTGCCCACCCCCTGCCCCGTGAGCTGTTGTTCTCTCAGTCATCCCCTCTCTTTTCATAATAAGAGCCCCTCTCTCTGCTGACTCTCCACCCTCAGTCTGTGTCTTGACCAGACACAGTGAGGAGGGCATGGCAACCCACTCCAGAGTTCTTGCCTAGAGAATCCCCTGGACGGAGGAGCCTGGGAGGCTACAGCCCATAGGGCCACATAGATTCAGGCCCAACTGAAGCAGACATACATGCAGACGGTAGGATTCTGGAGGGCCTCGGGAGACGACCACACCCAGGACTCCCATTTTTTCCAAGATAAAAACTTAACTAACTCTTTCACAAGTATTAGAGAAGGAAATGGCAACCCATTCCAGTACACTTGCTTGGGAAATCCCATGGACGGAGGAGCCTGGTGGGCTACAGTCGCAGACTCAGACACGACTGAGTGACTTCAGTTTTTTCACAAGTATTGAGGCTTGTGTCACTTGCCACCCTGTTCACAGGTGAGTAAAGTGGTAAGTGAGCCAAACACAACTAAGTAAGGACTAGACAGATCTTCCATGTAGAAGAATTCCAAATAATTCATATGGATAACTGCCCTCAAGGAACTGAAGAATAGCTTCTTACTCCTTACGTACAGGCTGTGCATAGTGACTTTAAATGAGTGCAGAATGGGAAAGGAGAACAAAAGGATGATTTTATCGTGGAGGAATCTGGCAAGCACTACTTCAACCAGGTAATCAAGGTCAACATCAGCATCTATAAGCCATGTTGACAGCAGTACCTTGCATATAAGTGGTGAAAATGGCACGCCACCTCCATTACCTCCCACATAATAGTAGTATAATATGAAAGAAGCATTCGACAAATCTCAATCTAGGAAAAATTCTACAAATATCTGAACAGGCCTCTTGAAAACTGTCAAGGTCCTCAGAAACAGAAAATTTGAGAAACCATCACAGCCAAGAGGAAACTATGAAGACATCACAGCTAAATATTATACACTACTCTGGACATAATCTTGGAAAGAAAAAAGACATTAAGTAAATAATAAGAAGGTTTGAATAAAGCATGGACTTCAGTAATATAGAGCATCAATAGTGAAAGTGAAAGTGAAGTCACTCAGTTGTGTCCAACTCTTTGCAACCCCGTGGAATGTAGCCCACCAGGTTCCTCCGTCCGTGGGATTCTCCAGGCAAGAATACTTGAGTGGGTTGCCATTTCCTTCTCCAGGGGAATCTTCCCAACCCAGGGATCAAACCCAGGTCTTCCTCATTGCAGGCAGATGCTTTAACCTCTGAGCCACCAGGGAAGAGCATAAATAGTATTCACTAGTTTTAGTAAATGAACCATATTAATCCCATTAGTTAATAATAGGAGAAATTGGCATATGGAAACTCTTCACTATCTTTGCAAACTTTCTGTAAATTTAAAACTGCTCTAAAATTTTAAAAGCAGGCTTTATTTATTTTTTTAAAGTATTTTTTATCATTGTAAGAAATGGATAATTTTTTAAAGGCGTGAATTGAAGTCTCTCAGTCGTGTCCAACTCTATGCGACCCCATGGACCAGGCTCCTCAGTCCATGGGATTTTTTAGGCAAGAATACTGGAGTGGGTTACCATTTCCTTCTCCAGGGGAATCTTCCTGACCCAGGAATTGAACCCAGGTCTCCCACATTGTAGGCAGACGCTTTACCGTCTGAGTTACCAAGGGTCTCCCACATTGTAGGCAGATGCTTACAAAGATAACAAATGTTAGTTAAATGGAGTGCATTTTGCCAATATGTTAGTGGAATGAATTTTCCAGTTATGAAACATCATTTAAGGAAATTATTCAGCATAAGATATAGACTGTATACACTTTACTCACCACTAAGTGGCCCTTTTCTCTGTCAGTTTGATCTTCCTTGACAACGTTCATTCCTTCTCAAACGTATATCATAAATTTTTTAAAAAACTTCCTATACTTGACATAATAATGAATAAACTATGTAAGCAGCTAAAACTAACTTCTAAAATTCTATTAGAATTATTATAATGATTTAATAATTGAAATATAATACTAAACAATAAGGATGCTTTAACATTGAGGCTCAGTATTATATTGACAAAATACCTAGAAAGATACCTAAACCTAAGCTAAAATACCTGGAAAAAAAATAGAAAAAATGAACACAAAACTACAACCCAAATGCTGATGTTTTTCGTCAGCTGATTGAAATGGACACATATTAAGCAGATAACTAAGAATCAGAATTATCCTTGTTTTTATGCCAGTATCTGTCAATTACATGAAGGCAGCATAAATAAATGTATAAAGGTGGATCTTCACCAGCTCAAAAGCATGACAAATGTGATTTTTAATTCAATAATTGCCTCTAAAGTTTTATTTTTTTTTAATAATGAAAATCTCTTTGAACAGGAACATGAAGCAAGAAACAAGAAAATGAATTAAAATTTCTTAGCATTTAAACTTCCCTCCGTGAAAAATTTCCACAGTCCTGATAGGGATGAGCTGGAACTTTGTGGTGGAAACCACTGCTGTGGGTTTATCTGCAACAACGATGGTTAAAATTCAGGACCTTTATGACCTGTTCAGTGGTAGGTTTACATTGAAACTGTTATAAATTATTACAGAGGTGAAGCCAAGCCAAACAGTCCAACATAAATATATCTGCAGACACACTGGCTACTATATATTCTAAACATTGTCGGTAAATGAATAAACAGAACTTTCTAAATCATTTAAGAAAATATATTTTTTCATAAATCAAAACTTTTTATTTTTTAGTTTGAGCCTCTCCATTAAAAAAAAAAAAAAGACTGATTGTATCTAACTTTTGGAATCTGTAAATCCCCGACAGTTCCTTTCCTGTGATAATGGCCAGAACTTCACACTTCTCTGAGTGGTGTGTGAGCGTTTCTCAGTTTGGATGCTTGACTAATCTCTACCTGTTGAAACTGTTCCACTGCATAACACAAATTAAATATTTAAGGCTCACGGTTTCTACGGATTGGCTCTGCATCTGTATAAAAGGACAAAAAAATAGTATAATATGACAGTCTGATTTTCCTAGGGTTTTAGGGGAAGTAGCAAGACTTCTGGCTTGCCCATAGGGGTGAATCATAGCCAACCAGAGTAGACCAAATTTTGTGGTCTAGTTTTATTTGCCTAGCCATATAACTCTGGGCTTTAAGTCTGCACATTGTTGACCAAAACATTAATTGTGGCAAAATAGTTTGTGTCTGTCCCGAAGAGTAAAACCAGACTAACCCACAGGTAGTGACCATGAATTAGTTAAACAAGGGGAAAAAAAGCCCCAAACCTCTGAAGCTGAAGTCATTGGGAGGTCTGGTGTGGAAGACAGCTTCAATAGAAATGAGGCTTTGGGGGAGTGGGGGCTGCCTGTGAAAACAGTAGAAATGGGAAGTCAAAACTTTTCTGGTTAGTATTTCCCTTTGTGCTCCAGTATATTAATCAGTATAATTGTCTTTCTTTGTCATGTGAATTTTCTTATCTATTAAACAGAACCAACTTGTGATAATCTGCAGTCCAGTTTTCCTAAGAGGGATTTGCCTTTACTTTTCCCTTTAGCAACAGGGAGTATCTATAACATTTTGATATAATCAATGAATACTGGGTCTAGGGGAGAAAACGAAACCCCAGATGCCAAACTAGATATCACAGGATATAAAAGATTCTTAAGGAGAATAAGAAAGGAGATCCTTTAAGACAAACACATCTGAATTCAAGATGAAGGACTCCAGTGTAAGGAGGAAGATTAATGTTCATTTTCCCCCTTTCTATTCTAAGCATTACTCAGAATGTCCACTTTGCTGTTGTTGCTGTTTTATTGGCATATAGTTGATTTACAATATTATGTTACTTTCAGGTATACAGCAAAGTGAATCAGTTATACACATACCCACTCCTTTCAGATCCTTTCTCCATATGGGTCACTACAAAAGATTGAGTAGAGTCCCCGGTGCTATACAGTAGGTCCTTATTGTTGTTGTTCAGTCCATAAGCCATCTCCAACTCTTTGTCACCCAGTGGACTGCAGTATACCAGGCTTCCCTGTCCTTCCCTATCTTCTGGAGTTTGCTCAAACTCATGGTCCTTATTAGCTACCTATTTTATTTATGGCAGTGTGTATATGACAGTCCCAATCTCCAAATTTATCTCTAGCTCCTATTTACCCCTGGAAATCTTATATTTGTTTTCTACATCTGTAACTCTATTTTGTAGATAAATGCATTGTAGCCTTGTTTTAGATTCCACACATAAGTGATGTCATGTGATATTTATGTTTCTCTGTTTGACTTACTTCATTCAATATAACCATCTCTAGGTCCATTCAAGTTGCTGCAAATGGCATCATGTTGTCCTTTTTTATGGCTGAATGGTATTCCATTGTATATACACGTCGTCTTTATCTACCCCTCTGCTGATGGACATTTAGGTTGCTTCTATGTCCTGGCAATTGTAAATAGTGCTACTGCGAACATTGGGCTGTATATATCTTTTTGAATTATGTGTTTTTCTCCAGATGTGGGATTGCTGGATCATATGATAACTCTATCTTTAGTTTTTTTAAGGACTCTCCATACTGTTCTCCATAGTGGTTGTACCAATTTACTTTCCTACCGACAGTGTAGGAGGGCTCCCTTACCTCCACACACCCTCCAGCCTTTATTGTTTGTACATTTTCTAATCACAACCATTTTGACTGGTGTGAGATGAGAATGTCCACTTTGAAACTAGCCTGGGAACAGAATAGGCTCACTGTCTTAAACCCACATTATCTAGGCAGGAATCAGGACATCAGTGCACTTAAGTTTCTGTAAGCAAGAGAAGGTTTTGCTATAAAAAGGGGGGGAAAAAAAACAAACAGTTCTATGCTACTCTCTCAGTTTGGCCCACCCTCTGCTTCCCAAGTCTGTTTTCTTCATCTGTGTTTCCATTGCTGCCCTACAAATAGGTTCATCAGTACCATCTTTCTAGATTCCATGTGGGTGTGTGTTAATATACAATAGTTGTCTTTCTCTTTCCAACTTAGTGTTCTTTTTTATAGCTCAGCAATATTCCATTGGGAATTTGCTATGTGATACAGGGAGCTCAACCCAGTGGTCTGTGACAACCTAGAGAGGTAGGACGGGGTGGGAGATGGGAGGAGGTTCAGGAGGGAGAGGACATATGTACACCTGTGGCTGATGCGTGTTGATGTGTCGCAGAAACCAACGCAATACTGTAAAGCAAGTATCCTCCAATTTAAAAAAAAAAAAAAGAATAAAGAATAAAAGCAGTTCTATCACCCCAACGGGTGAAAATATTTACTGGAACCCTTAGCAGTGGTGACATCTGATAATGGTGGGTTATGAAGGGCTCTTGACTGATGGAAATAAACTCTCATATCTCTAAATGCCATCCACTGCAACATGCCAAAGAGAGCTTGGATTGGGGGCATCTTGTTTTTGTTTAGCAGAGAGTTTGTAAGTTATAAGAAAACTATTTTCCCCTGTGTTTACGTTAGAAATTAATGTTTATCTCTTTACAAGCTAGTTTCATTAATTACCAGGGTCACTGTAATGAACTACCACAAACTGAGCAGCTTACAACAACAAAATCTGTTCCACACCTCTCTTCTAGCTTCTGGTGATGACCAGCAATCCTTGGCATTAATACAACCAAAGCACTCCAGTCTCTGCCTGTATCCTCACATGGCTGTCTTCTCTCTGTGTGGCTCTCTCCTCTTTTTATAAGAACACCAATCATCCTGAAAGCAGGGTTTACCCCCCTCCAAAGCGATCGCCTCTTAACTAATTATAGCTGTAATGACTACTTCCTTGTAAAATTACATTCTGCGGAACTAGGACTGAGTACTTCAATGTACTTTTTTTTTTTTGAAGGATAAAGATGCAATTCAACTTACTGCACTAACCTATTCATATATCACGCTTCCTTCAATCTATAAAAAAAGCTTTAGCCTTCAATGCTGTAACCAGCAATTCTCATAGTGTGGCCTCACATTCTATAGGACTCTTTCAAAGGACCCATAAATAAAAACCATTTTCATAACAGTATTAAGAGTTACTTGCTTACCTTACTCTTATTTTTTCATGACTATACAAAGGAAATTTCCAGATTCTTTCTGATATGTGATGCTGTCATCCTGATAGCTAGTAGAATGTGCATTTGTATATTATCATGTCTTTCTAGAATTTTCTAATGTGGTAGTTTTGGAGAATAAAAGTGTGTGCATTTTCAGAGATCAACTCCAGATTTCTACTGTGCTTTTATAAGTTTTCTTTTGATATACTTGTTACAACCTCCAAAATTCAGGTTTGACCAAAAATCATTTGCTCGAAATTCCTAAGTTTCCCTAGTATTTACATAAAAACAGCAAGAAATAAATATGCTTTACTGTTCTTACTCACACTTCTTTTTGACTTATACAGAGATTTAGAAGACTTTCTTTCTCAACCCAAGTCTGCACATGCAATAAAACTAAAAAACTGGTGTTTCAGAGAATTTTCTGACTCTTGCTAGAGAAGGATCTACAACAAATATTCTGGAGAAAATGTAATATGAGGAGAATATGTAGAAAACTATAAATAAAAATATAAGATAGTGACAAAAAGCATTTTACTTGATTATGTCTTTTGCAACACAGCATTTGTTCTTTAACAGTACTATCATGCCATTTAAACTGAAATGCTCTTCCGACATTAAGCACCCAGAGTTTGACAAAAATAAATTGAATAGTTTAAATCAAGGGACAATGAGCCTTTAGACCAATAATTGTTTGCTACAGCTTTTCAAACTAAAATGAAAAAGTCACTGAAACATCTTATAGAGTAAGTCATGCATTACATTGGCTAAAGAGAGTAGCTCAATAACTAAGAGCTTGTGGGTTGACATTACTGAGTTCCTGCTAATAAATAGTTTGCAAAAGAAATCATAGACTCCCACTCCATAGTAATGCAGTAACTTGACAAGTCAAAGACGTAGCTGCAAATCTGAAGACTGAATTAATATTCCAGTTGAAGAACTGAACTTATTTTTCACCATTGTACATTTGCAGGAAACTTTTCACAGTGCAGGGAGAAAAAAAAGCCAGTTTTACTTAAGAATGATCTTTACAAAACACTAAAAGTTATTAGTTTTAATAAATCTCAACTCTAGATTACAAACCATGTTTTAATATTTTGTGTGGTAAAATGAAAAGTATCCATAAATTGTTTCTGATACTTGTCTCTAAAACAAACATAGGTGCAATTTTTTGAACTGCAAGATGAATTACTTTTTTTTTCTTCTTCTTCTTCTTCATGAACCGTTATGTCTATTCAAACTTGGATGTTTGACAAACATTTTCTTGAAAGTTAATGAAATGAGGCCACCAGAGTCCCTTGGACTGCAAGGAGATCAAACCAGCCAGTCCTAAAGGAAATCAACTCTGAATATTCATTGGAAGGACTGATGCTACAGTTAAAGCTCCAATATTTTGGACACCTAATGTGAAGAGTCGACTCATTGGTAAAGACCTTGATGCTGGGAAAGACAGAAGGCAAGAGGAGGAGGGGGAAACAGACAATGAGATGGTTAGATAGTATCACCAACTAAATAAACATGAATTTAAGAAAACTCCAGGAGATAGTGAAGGACAGAGGAGCTTGGTGTGCTGCAGTTCATGGGGCCACAAAGAGCTAGACCCAATTAGACATGACTGAGCGACTGAACAACAAAAGTCGAGTAAAACATATAGCAGTATTTGTTTCTAATGACAAAATTGATGCCTAAGAGTGAAAATTAGACGTTTGGGAACCTCGTAACCTCCATCATGATACTGGCATCTTCTCAATCCTTAGACTTTTCTGATAAGACTAGTGGTGATATTAACAATTGCAAATCTTAGTGTTAATTTAGAGCTGAATAATTCAATGACCTAATCTTTTTTTCAAAGGACCATTATGTAATGTTTCAAATTCATGCATGGTTAGAATATATATTCAAAGATCAAGACAAATCAACGAATTTTAGTGTATTAGAAAACCAAGCTTTATCCTTATGATTTCAGATTACACGTTGCAACTGACCTTTTAGAAACTACCACTTGGCAATTTTATTGTGTGTTCAAGAAGAATATCCACAATGATTTGAAATGCTGGCTACAATGTTCTCATTTTTCAACTACATACCAGTGTGAGGTTGAATTTTCTACATATATTTCAACCACAATAATGTGTTACAGTGGACGAAAGAAGAATCAAATAGAAGAGAAGCTACCTTTTATCAAGCCAAACATTACAATGGTCTGCAAAAATGTAACAGTGACAGTCTTCTCTGTCATAAATAGTCTTTGTTTTCAAATATAGAGACTTTCATAAAAAGCATACATGTTAGTATTTCACAATTTACCATTATTTTTAAATGAATAATAAATATTTTATTTTTAATTTTATATATAGTAAATACAGGCAATTAACATAAGTAATATCTCTTTGGAGCCCTCAATATTTGCAATTCTTAAAGAGATTCTGAGATCAAAAAGTTTGATCACTGTTGATTTAGGTAACCATTGATAATCTTTCTTTCCTCTTGGAATCCAACCTGCTTTAATTGCTACCTATCTTTTATTTCTAAAGCGTACCTCTAAGCTCCTGCCAGTCTACCCCATTCATGGGATAATCACTGGCTTCTTTTCCAAAATGCTTGATTAGTAGGAAAGAGAAGATGAGGAAAGGAAAGAGATGTGAAAAGAGGAGAGGTGAGGAGAAGGAAGAGATATGATTGTCCTCCCCTTCCTTGTTGTTGTTCTTCAGTCTTACTCTTTGTGACCCCATGGGCTGCCGCACACCAGGCCTCCCTGTCCTTCTCTATCTCCCAGAGTTTGCTCAAATTCATATCCATTGAGTTGGT
Source organism: Ovis aries (assembly GCF_016772045.2). NCBI lineage: Eukaryota > Metazoa > Chordata > Mammalia > Artiodactyla > Bovidae > Ovis > Ovis aries. The sequence continues at coordinate 108,840,503 of NC_056059.1, forward strand.
GATGCTATCCAACCGTCTTATCCTCCATCCATCACTTCCTTCTCCTTTTACCTTCAATCTTTCCCAGAATCAGGGTCTTTTCCAATGTGTTCTCTCTTTGTATCAAGTGCCCAAAGTATTGGAGCTTCAGCTTCAGCATCAGTCCTTCAAAGACTATTCAGGGTTGATTTCCTTTAGGATTGGCCGGTTTGGTATCCTTGAAATCCACAGAACTCTCAAGAGTCTTCTCCAACACTATAATTCAAAGGAATTAATTCTTTGGTGCTCAGCCTTCTTTATGGTCCAACTCTCACATCCATACATGGCTAATGGGAAAACCATAGTTCTGACTATACAGACCTTTGTCAGCAATGTGATATCTCTGCTTTTTAATACTATCATAGCTTTCCATCTTTTTTCCTTTCCTCCCCTTGCTTCTCCACAATTTGGAAAAAAAAGTCCTAGAGAAGCAAGGAGCTTCCAGGACTCAGACCCAGCACTGAAGCAACATCTGTTCTCACCTATTAATGTTGTGTTCTACTTGCTGTTAAGTATTTTTAATCATTCTGGAACATATGATTGTTGGGTGGATAAGTAATACAGCATATTTAAGGGTCTAGCACAGTGCTTTGTGCATAAATATGATCAGTGAGTGTCAGATATTACTATGATGGTGATTTCCTAATCCTGCTCCTCACCTGTATTCCTTGATCTGTCTCAAGTGATGGCTATATTTTGTCTTATCTTTTCAGAGTAAAGTATCATCAGTCTTGAATTATGCAATGAGGGCAGAAAACAACCCCAGAGTATTCCAAAACAATGTTTTCTTTGGGATGCAACACAACACTTTTCAAAGGAGCCTGAACAAAGTGTTCAGAGCACATGCATACCTTCCAAGCATTGGCTTTGGGTGCCTTTTGCCAGCTGCAAAAGGAAAAAGAGTGAATTTGCAAAAATACCCCCGAGAGACTTCCTGGTATTTGAGCCTGGCTCAAGGTAGAAAATATGAAAAGCCCTGTGTGAAAACCTGTCTCTGGTTAAAGACCTCTAGCCAGCAAAGACTGACCCCAGTACTCTTCATAAAGCAAACAAGCCTCTGAAAACCTGGCCACTCACTCCCAAAGCAACTCAAATTCCAACACTGGGAATTTGCTTATTACTAATACAATTTCCTTCATGAGGAGATGTTGGACACAGAGAATATCCCAACTAGGGCATTTCAGATCCCCAATCCTTCCTATTTTACTTAAGCTGTAGGTGTATTTACACAGAAGTCTGGGCAGCATCAAACCACAGCTCGTCAGAGAGGTCCTGGAAGCTCAGGACTAACTCATCCTTCCCCACTTGAAAGGCATCTCTTGGTCCAAGAATTAGCCAAAGGAGTTTCCGGTTCATTTGGAATCCAGGTCTCTAGTACAACATGGCTTTTTGCTTTTTTTTTTTTTTTCTTCCCTACCTGTTCAACCAACAAGCAGGCTAAGACATTAAGTATTTTTCCATGGCTCTCCACAAATGCAAAATGCTGCCTCTGCTCACATATAAATGAGGTCTTACAGTTTACAAAGTACTCTCTTCCCTGTTTCCTCATTCATCTTCACAGAAGCCCTGAAAGTGAGGTAGACGGAGATGCCAGTTGTTGTGGGGAAAATAAAAACAATCATATTCGGAGTCAGAAGAACTGAGTGCTATAAACTAGCCATGAGATTGTATACAAGTTATGATTTTTGGCATCTGAGAGACAAGGATTCTAAAATGATAGAAACTCAGACAAGACAGAGTTCTAGTTATCTCTTACATAGCGCAATCCAGAAGCAAGCCTTTTCATAATGTGTTGGCTTGAGGGCAGGGAGAGAAGGGGAGTGACAGGGGATGAGATGGTTGGATGGCATTACCAACTCAAAGGACAAGTGTGCGCAAACTCAGGGAGACAGTGAAGGACAGGGAAGCCTGGCAAACTGCAGTCTGTGGGGATGCAAAGAGTCGGACACAACTGAGTGAATGATTAACAACAAGAAACTAGCACCCCAAGGAGGATAAGGTTATGCCTTACTTTTTATTGATCCACCACTCTCATCCTGTGTCTTCTCCCTCGTGACTTCAGATAGCTGCTGGGGCTTCATCCATCCTGTCCACATTCCAGCCATCAGAGAGGGAGAGATAATAAAGAAGAAAGCAAGCAGGCTACTTAGGAAAGCTGTACTCAGCCATAAAAAGGAATGAATTTGAGTCAGTTAACTGAGGTGGATGAACCTAGAGCCCGTTATACAGAGTGAGGTAAGTCAGAAAATATATATATATATATACTGCATATTAACATATTCCATATTCCATATATATGCATATTATATATATGGATATTCCATATATATGGAATCTAGAAAAATGATACTTAGGAACCTATGCAGAGAAGGAATGTAGACATGTTCCTTCTTTATGTAGGAATGCAGACACAGATGTAGAGAACAAACTTGTGGACATGCTGGGGGAAGGAGAAGGTTGGATGAGTCAAGGCAGTAACAATGAATCTTATATATTGCAGTGTGTATACTGGATGCTAGTGGGAAGTTGCTATATAACATGGGAAGCTCAGCGTGGCAGTCTGTGATGACCTAGAAGAGTGAGACAGGGTTATGGGGGTGGGAATGAAGCTTACTTAAGAGCGAGGGGACATATGGATACTTACAGCTGATTCACAGTGTTGTATGGCAGAGGCCAACACAGCCATTGTAAAGAAATTATGCTCCAATTAAAAATAAAAACTAAAAAAAATTACACACACACACACACACACACACACACACACACACACACACAAAAGGAAGATAAGCTGTCCTTCATGCGGCTAGTGACCCACTTACATTCCATTGGCTAGAACTTGATCATGTGGCCAGAACTGATTTCAAGGGAGGCTGGGAAATGTAGTCTTATTTCAGGTACTGTGACCAGTGAAAAGTCACAAGTTCTATTGCTAAAGAACAATAGCAAAATGGATTTTGAGGGAAAGCCAGCAGACTCTGCTACAGCCTCAACCAAGACCCATGGAATCTCGGCAACCTGTTTCTTCAGAGAAATACATGAACCTTATTTCACAGTCTGGTCCTTGAGCAGGCCTGAAACACTTAACTGGGCACAGATCACCAGCTTTGGGGCAGATGATGCCTGGGTCAGGGACTATTTTTTTAATGTGTGAGCTTCCAAGACACAAAATATGGGTTAAACAAGGACTCAGGCAGGAAAGTGAGTGTCTCAATGCCAAGTACTGAGTTAGGAGAAGACACATTTTTGGATGGGTTGGAGATGGAAATTAAAGTGAGAACTAAAGAGGTGAAATTAAACTGAAAATGATGTGATGAAGTGGGAAGGAGATGCGTAGACCTACATGACTGCCTGGAACTATAGCTACTTAGCAGCATTGGGTATTTGTTTATTTTGAGCATTTGTTTAAAGGGACATGTTTCTAGAAGAATCAATCCAATTTAAAAGTCTGGAGTCAGTGCGGCTGATGTACTCTGCCATTCAGCAGAAACTAACACAACATTGCAAAGCAACAGTACTTCAGTAAAAATTATTTCTATTATTAATGGCATATCCAAATGCACATTTTATTCCTTGGGGGGGAAAAAAAAAGTATAGGATCCGTGCAGGTGAAAAGAACCATATGAGAATGTCGGCAAAAAAATTTGTGAACTACATATTGCCACTCAAATGTAAGTAACACTATGCAGTTTTCTGATCTTACATCACTCTGCAAAATCAAGTGGGAATGCAAACTAGTACAGCCACTATGGAAAAATTCCTTAAAAATTGCAAATAGAACTCCTTATGACCCAGCAATCCCACTTCTGAATTCATGTACCCCCAATCCGAATCAGTTCTGATGAGATGGATTATATGGAATTTAGGAAGATGGCCGACATTCTAACATGTATACTATCATATGAATTGAATCGCCAGTCTATGTCTGACGCAGGATGCAGCATGCTTGGGGCTGGTGCATGGGGATGACCAAGAATTAAAAAGAATATTCCTGATGATGAAAATTAGAAGGGACTACAGTCTGGTCCCATCACGTCATGGGAAATAGATGGGGAAACAGTGGAAACAGTGTCAGACTTTATTTTTGGGGGGCTCCAAAATCACTGCAGATGGTGACTGCAGCCATGAAATTAAAAGACGCTTACTCCTTGGAAGAAAAGTGATGACCAACCTAGACAGCATATTCAAAAGCAGAGACATTACTTTGCCAACTAAGGTCCGTCTAGCCAAGGCTATGGTTTTTCCAGTGGTCAGGTATGGATGTGAGAGTTGGACTGTGAAGAAGGCTGAGCACCAAAGAATTGATGCTTTTGAACTGTGGTGTTGGAGAAGACTCTTGAGAGTCCCTTGGACTGCATGGAGATCCAACCAGTCCATTCGGAAGGAGATCAGCCCTGGGATTTCTTTGGAAGGAATGATGCTAAAGCTGAAACTCCAGTACTTTGTCCACCTCATGTGAAGAGTTGACTCATTGGAAAAGACTCTGATGCTGGGAGGGATTGGGGGCAGGAGGAGAAGGGGACAACCCAGGATGAGATGGCTGGATGGCATCACTGACTCGATGGACGTGAGCCTGATTGAACTCCGGGAGTTGGTGATGGACAGGGCTGGTGTGTTGTGATTCTGGGTCGCAAAGAGTTGGACACAACTGAGCGACTAAACTGAACTGAACTGAACTGAACAGTCCAGTGACCAAACAAGCTTAGCCCTTTCAAGGAGTACACAGTACTCAGCTGCCCTTACAACTCAAGATTGGAGTTAAGGAGACTTAGTTTCCTGATCTAATTCTACTGTTTACAACTTTTATGGCTTTTGGAAGTCAGCTAGCCAACCTGGTCTCAGTGTGCCTGACTGTAAAATGAAGTGATATGTGTTTATCCAAGAAATAAACTTCCAATTTAGATTCTGGATACACAGAAATAAATAATAACAGAAAAATTCCTACATGTCACATGCTTTGCTAGAAGCTGATAGCTATAATGTATGTATGAGTGTGTGCTCAGTTGTGTCTGACTCTTTGTGATCACATGGACTATAGCCCACCAGATTCCTCTGTCCATGGGATTTCCCAGGAAAGAACACTGCAGTGGTTTCCATTTCCTACTCCAGGAGATCTTCCCAACCCAGGGGCCAAACATGTGTTTCTCACATCTCCTGTGTTGGCAGGTGGATTCACCACCACTAACGCCACCTGGGAAACCCCATAATGTGTGGCCCAAATATAAAGCAGTGTAAGGTTGTGATTGGACACCCCAGGTGGGACCAGATGCAGGAGACATAAGAGATGTGGGTTCAATCCCTGGGTCGGGAAGATTCCCTGGAGGAGGGCATGGCAACCCACTCCAGCTTTCTTGCCTGGAGAACCCCAGGGACAGTGGAGCCTGGTGGGCTACCATCTATGGTGTCGCACAGAGTCGGACACGACTGAAGCGACTTAGCAGCAGCAGCAGCATGATTAAGAATGTAAGTATGGATACAGACTACCTAGATTCTTGGCTTTGATATTTACTGTGTTCATGATTCTGGTCAAGTAACTTACCCTCTCTGTGCTGTAGTTTTTTCATCTGCAAAAGGAAGATGATAAGACTGTTGATGCATGTAAAGTGCTTCTGGAATAGTTTCTGCATGTGCCAAGTGTTCAACATTCTTGAGAGTGTGGTGGTTGTCCCAACAAAACAATTGTCTAGTTCTTACCCTTCTCTTCACATTCCAGATCCTTTGATAGATACCATTTGGGGCAACTACTATATGATAAGCAGTAGACAGGATTTGTGAAACTACTGCCTATATCTCACAAATATCCCTGGAATTGGTCTTATTATTGTTACTAGAAGAAACTGTTGACTTATCCAAAGTGTCAGTATTGTCAAGTAGTAGTCTGGGGATCTGAGTGGGGGAATTTTTAGTTTCTTGGTCTCCAAAATCACTGTGGACAGTGACTGGAGCCATGAAATTAAAAGACACTTGCCCCTTGGAGGAAAAGCAATGACAAACTTAGCACGTTAAAAAGCAGAGACACTACTTTGCCTGTAAAGGTCCATATTGTCAAAGCTATAGTTTTTCCAGTAGTCATGTACGAATGTGAGAGCTGGGCGACAAGAGAGGCTGAACATCGAAGAACTGATACCTTTGAACTGTGGTTCTGGAAAAGATGCAAGAGAGTTCCTGGGACTGCAAGATCAAACCAGCGAATCCTAAAGGAAATCTACCCTAAATATTCACTGGAAGGACTGATGCTGAAGCTGAAGGTCCAATACTTTGACCACCTGATGCAAAGAGCTGACTCAATGGGAAAAACCTTGATGCTTTGCAAGATTGAAGGCAGGGGGATACCATGGGATGAGATGGTTGGATGGTATCACAGACTTAGTGAACACGAGTTTGAGCAAGCTCCTGGAGATGGTGAAGAAAAGGGTAGCCTGGGGTGCTGCAGTGCATGGGGTCACAAAGACTGAGACACAGCTAAATGACTGGACAAAACAGTCCTGGGAACTGAATGAGGCCACTTTGGCTCCAACACTGTGTTTTTTCAACCCCAATCTATTTGATTTTTGTATCCCAACCTGATCTTTGAGGATTAGTTGCTTATTCCACCTCTCTTGTTAGAAGTATAATTCCATGGAAAGGAAGGCTCCTTGGTTCATCTGTAGGTGGTACCTACAGCGTAAAGGCCAGGTTCTTAAGCATAACATTCAAGGCCCTTAGGTTCTGATCCTTGCTTACCTCTCCAATCTTACTTCTCACTCTCCTCTACTGCTTGGACATTGCTACACTCCTTTCCCCTTATAGAATTCTTCACTGCTCTTCAAAGGAGTCTACCCCCTCTTACAACCACGTCTCTGACCTTTCCACCTATTCTGGTTTCTGAGCCCCTTCTCCTCTTCTCCTGCTGTGTGATAACTCAGGCTTTTACTTTGACTCACCTCAGAAAAGGAATAGCATCACTTAACAGAGGGCAAGTCCAGTAAATGAAAGCTTCCCTGAAACCCTTTCCAATCAGATCTTTATTTGCAGCGCCTCTCTACCTTTATAGAATGTGAATGTGTGTGTGTGCTCTGTAGCTAGATATGTCTGACTCTTTGTGACCCCATGATCTGTAGCCTACCAGGCTCCTCTACCCATGAAATTTTCCCCACATGGTTACTGGAATGAGTTGCTGTTTCCTCCTCCAGGGGATCTTCCAGACCCTGGGATTGAACCCACATTCCTTGTATCTGTTGCATTAGCAGACAAATTCTTTACCACTGTTACCACCCAGGAAGCCCATAGAAGTAGGATAGGATATGCATTTATTTCCTTTCCTACAAGATAAACGCCTTCCCTCCAGTTTCCAAGTGGAGTCTCATTCTTCCAACGTTTATTGACTTCACATTATGTGCCAAACTCACTTAGAACTCACCCTCTGATGGCGCAGTGTACCCTGACCACATCCCTAAATATGTACAATTATTCCTGCTCACCTTAAGCAGTCTCGGTATTTGTCAGGTTTTGAATTTGGAATCAGAGCCATACATGATTGAATATCATAATCTGAAGCATACTGAAAAATGCAGCCAAAGACTGTACACCCTAACTCCTAGTTTGAGCTCAGCTTTTTCCAACTGCTCTTGGAAGCATAAATTCAGCTGCATTGAATCTCTTGGGGTTGAGCTGTATACGTGTGCACATAACTATTATGTTCTAGTTTATGACGCGTTCACTCCAAATAACCACACGTACCTGACCTCATGCCCGCTCTGGGAAACTGGGACAACCAGGCTCAGAATACTTCCATTACATGTCCTGGAAATGAAATAGATGAGAGAAGGCAGTTTCATCAGTCCTTTTACAAAGGATGACTCTTTAAACTCCTAAATAGCAACAATTTTAAAGATCCCACATTAGAGTAATACGTTATCAGAGTTGTGGAAAGGATTTTGCAAAGGAGAGCTAGTATTTAATTTAAGAAATATTTGCACCAGCTAGACATATATATAGGCTCTCAGTAAAATATAAACTTTTCTGGTGTTCCAGAAAGAGCACAAGGATGAATTTAGACCTAAGATAAATTCCAGTTCTGTTATATTCTCTGTAATTTTGAACAAATATCTTAAACTGCACCAAATCTGTTATTTCTGCTATAAAATGAGAATAATAATAATTTTGAAACCCTCGAGGAGATGAAGTCATTAAAAGACATTATGTATGCTACTTGTCTTGGAAACCAAAGCTTACTGATGACTGAAGATGTATATATAAGGAACTATGATAGAGAGAATAATGCCTGTCCTGTGTCTGGCAGACAGTCCAGCTGAAGTCAGGTAGGATCTCAACTCCAGGGTCTAGGACCCTGTTCTGAAACCCCAGTGGCCTAGTCATGACAATCCCAGAGGTGATCAATTTCAGAGAAACTAATCAAAATGCACAGAAAATAGAGGCAGACAACATAAAGCTACTGTAACTAAAAAACTGAACTTGAACTGTATCTTGAAACTCAGTTGGAAAATTGCATAGTAAATTTATCTGAAAAGGTAAGGAAGTCCTTTCTGGTAGTTATTTCAAAACTTCAACTGAATTATGGGTAGGTACTAGAGAAAGCTGCTGTGCTTAGTTGCTCAATCTGGTCTGACTCTGCAATCCCACGGACTGTAGCCTGCCAGGCTCCTCTGTCTCTGGGATTCTTCAGGCAAGAATACTGGAGTGGGTTGCTATGCCCTCCTCCAGGGGATCTTCCCAAACCAGGGATCGAACCTGGGTCCCCCGCACTGCATACAGATTCAGAGAAAGCAGAGCTCATCTCTTCAAAAGAAATGAAAAGTGTGAGTGTGTGTGTGTGTGTGTGTGTGTGTGTGTGTGTGTGTTCAGGGAGGTACATAGGTAGTTCTGAAAGAGAAAGGGTAGAGAATGGGGATCAGGATGGTAGAGAGAGAAATGACTAGAATGGTATTTAAGAAGACAAGGTTTTCTACAGTTCAACCTGAAGTTACTTGCACTGAGCTGAACTGCCATAATCTCAACTATGTGTATTGTACCTTTCTTATGGTTATAGAAGATAGAGGTTGAGTTTTTATCTTCCTGGGTCAATGGAAGATAAAGATAAAAGAACAGCCACAAGACACGAATTGAAGAAAGATAGCAAAAATGTGGCCCTAGGAATGTACATGCACTGCCTTTCTCCACCATGAAGAATTCTCAGATCTAATAGGAAGAGTATTAAATTCTCCTTAAAGCACAGTGTAGGGGATTGAGACAATCTCATCTACAACTTAAGAGGTGGGTAAAGATGTAACATTTTTGATAATTTAAAAAAATGAACTCCAATAATGAGGTCACTTGAAACCTTCATGATGAGTGGATGCTTTCTCTGTCATCACTCTCCTAAGAAATCCAAGTCTTAATCAGAAATTTGCACATGCTAGTAAAGTAATGCTCAAAATTCTCCAAGCCAGGCTTCAGCAATATGTGAACCGTGAACTCCCTGATGTCCAAGCTGGTTTTAGAAAAGGCAGAGGAACCCGAGATCGAATTGCCAACATCCACTGGATCATGGAAAAGCAAGAGAGTTCTAGAAAAACATCTATTTCTGCTTTATTGACTATGCCAAAGCCTTTGACTGTGTGGATCACAATAAACTGTAAAATTCTGAGAGGGATGGGAATATCAGACCACCTGACCTGCCTCTTGAGAAATCTGTATGCAGGTCAGGAAGCAACAGTTAGAATTGGACATGGAATAACAGGCTGGTTCCAAATAGGAAAAGGAGTACATCAAGGCTGTATATTGTCACCCTGCTTATTTAACTTATATGCAGAGTATATCATGAGAAATGCTGGACTGGAAGAAACACAAGCCGGAATCAAGATTGCCGGGAGAAATATCAATAACCTCAGATATGCAGATGACACCACCCTTATGGCAGAAAGTGAAGAGGAGCTAAAAAGCCTCCTGATGAAAGTGAAAGAGGAAAGTGAAAAAGTTGGCCTAAAGCTCAACATTCAGAAAATGAAGATCATGGCATCTGGTCCCATCACTTCTTGGGAAATAGATGGAGAAACAGTGGAAACAGTGTCAGACTTTATTTTTTTGGGCTCCAAAATCACTGCAGATGGTGATTGCAGCCATGAAATTAAAAGACGCTTACTCCTTGGAAGAAAAGTTATGACCAACCTAGATAGCATATTGAAAAGCAGAGACATTACTTTACTGACTAAGGTCCGTCTAGCCAAGGCTATGGTTTTTCCAGTGGTCATGTATGAATGTGAGAGTTGGACTGTGAAGAAGGCTGAGTGCCGAAGAATTGGTGCTTTTGAAGTGTGGTGTTGGAGAAGACTCTTGAGAGTCCCTTGGACTGCAAGGACATCCAACCAGTCCATTCTGAAGGAGATCAACCTTGGGATTTCTTTGGAAGGAATGATGCTAAAGCTGAAACTCCAGTATTTTGGCCATCTCATGTGAAGAGTTGACTCATTGGAAAAGACTCTGATGGTGGCAGGGATTAGGGGCAGGAGGAGAAGGGGACGACAGAGGATGAGATGGCTGGATGGCATCACGGACTCGATGGACGTGAGTCTGAGTGAACTCTGGGAGATGGTGATGGACAGGGAGGCTTGGCGTGCTGCGATTCATGGGGTCGCAAAGAGTCGGACACGACTGAGAGACTCAACTAAACTGAACTGAACTGAGCGGGAAGTCAAACTATAGGAATATAATGATCTTGGGGAAGTTCTCTAAGATAACTTCTGGATGTTCATAGAATAAGTATGTTGTTGTTTAGACGCTAAGTCATGTCCGATTCTTTTGTGACCCCTTGAACTGTAGCCTGACAGGCTAAATGGAATTTCACAGGTGAGAATACTGGAATGGGTTGCCATTTCCTTCTCCAGGGGATCTTCTCAAACCAGGGATGGAAATTATGTCTCCTGCATTGCAGACAGATTATTTTACTGCTGAGCCACCAGGGAAGCCCCAAAATAGGGATGAATCTGGCAAATGAAGAGTGGCCAGCCAATTTCTCTTGACCAAGACGCCCTGTCATCCAGGCATCCAGTGCTGGAATATATTGGCTGCATCTTTATCAGCTTCCTTCTCTTGCATGTACTATTCTGATTAACCTCAGTTGGCATTTTCCCCTCTTTTCCTTTTATTAATATCATTGTCTATCACTCAACATTATCACGCCAGTGTAGCCCAGACTGCGCTAAAGCAATCAGCTTAAAGGACCCCTTTCAATCCCTACTGCAGATTAGAATAACCTCTTGAGTCATTTCAGCTCTGTTATTTTAGGCTGCTTCTTTTAAGACTAATTTCCTTCACTATGTGCTGACTTTGTAGTTTAGTCTGAGAAGGGTGATCTTATTTTTTCTTGTTCCCAAATCTTCCTATAGCTCCGATTATGGAAAACTAGTGTAATGAACTTGGCACCTTGTGGATGGTCAATAAATATTAATCCCCTCTTTTTTCTTTGTGGGATAAAAAAATGGCAATCTATTAATGAATAAATATTTAATAAGGGCTGGAAGAGAGTAGTGAGTTAATAACAGAAGCTGCCATATAAAATATATTGGAAAAGTAAGTTAACAACTGTTAGGTGTTTTAAGTAGAAGACTAATAATATGTATTGCAAGTTGGTTCCAATGGTATTGTGGAGACTGAATGACAACTGCAATATATCTGAGGAAAAAAATTTTTTTTTCTATAGTTGTTTGGAAATTAACATGAGTTAGTATGAGCCCAAGGAAACAAAGAATTGTTAAAATTGCTCATGTCACTAATATAATTCATCCTTATTATATGTTCTTTTTTGTACTTCTGTCTCCTCCACTTGTAATGCATGAAATCCTTGAAGACAGCTTCTCTTTCTAACTAATCTTCTTTCCCTAATAGGTACCAGTGCTGACTACACAATTATATTCAGTAGATACTTTTGGAATATATGTTTAATACACAACTGAAATTTCCATTTAAGAAATTACCTTGTCAATGGAATAACTCTATCCACTTTATTCTATTACTATGTAAGCATTCAACCCTCTTGCTGCATTGCTCTCTGGGGGCTAATATTTCTCCTCTTTGAATCTGGTTGAGCCTTTTGTAAAGGAATGAGGAAATAAGGTTTGGAAGTTGAGATGGGGTAGGGAATTTTTTTTTTTTAGGTTTGATAGTTTTAGTTTATTTTTGAGGACTCCTCAGGACTTAAATACTGAAATACTGGCTCCTTATCAAAAGAAACCTTCCAAAACGAGACGAAACAACAAAATATGCAAAGATGTTTGGCTGGTATAGAATTCTAACAGATTCACAGAATCTCTACTTTAGTTAATCATATTTGCTCATGCTGCCCAAACCACCATGTCCCAAAGAGGGGCATAAGTTATGGGATGGTTCTAAGCCTTTAGCAAAGGAAGGAAAACAGAAAACAAATACTGGATTCCTGGATGGGGAACAATGGTAAGAAAATGAATGTGTACTGTGTGCCTACTTTGAGTCAGGTGTTATGGTCTGATGGTTTTCTATGGCTTGCTTCAATCCTATAAGGAAGACATTATTCTGATTCCCATTCTGGAGATATGGGGACCGATGTATACACAGTCACACAGCTAGTAAGTGGCTGGGGCGCTTATGCAATTTCTATGAAGCACTTGATTCAAGTATACATTTCTAGGCCTCCAACCTGGAGCTCTTGACTAGGTTTAGGGTACGGGTTAAACATTTAAACCACTACACTAGATAGGTTTTATGACCAATCAAGGTTTGAATCTGCTACACCAATCAACCTTCTCAGATATATTCAATGCATCAAAATATCCTAGTATAAAAATATTCCAAGACAGACAAGGAGAAAAAAGACTTTAAATATCTCCACCACAGTCTTCCTACTCTCTCTTCCATCCAGTTCATTTTTTTTTTTAGTTTTTTATTTTTTAAATTTTAAAATCTTTAATTCTTACATGCGTTCCCAAACATGAACCCCCCTCCCACCTCCCTCCCCATAACATCTCTCTGGGTCATCCCCATGCACCAGCCCCAAGCATGCTGTATCCTGTGTCAGACATAGACTGGCGATTCAATTCTTACATGGTAGTATACATGTTAGAATGCCATTCTCCCAAATCATCCCACCCTCTCCCTCTCCCTCTGAGTCCAAAAGTCCGTTATACACATCTGTGTCTTTTTTCCTGTCTTGCATACAGGGTCGTCATTGCCATCTTTCTAAATTCCATATATATGTGTTAGTATACTGTATTGGTGTTTTTCTTTCTGGCTTACTTCACTCTGTATAATCGGCTCCAGTTTCATCCATCTCATCAGAACTGATTCAAATGAATTCTTTTTAACGGCTGAGTAATACTCCATTGTGTATATGTACCACAACTTTCTTATCTATTCATCTTCTGGTGGACATCTAGGTTGTTTCCATGTCCTGGCTATCATAAACAGTGCTGCGATGAACATTGGGGTACATGTATCTCTTTCCATTCTGGTTTCCTTGGTGTGTATGCCCAGAAGTGGGATTGCTGGGTCATAAGGTAGTTCTATTTGCCATTTTTTAAGGAATCTCCACACTGTTCTCCATAGTGGCTGTACTAGTCTGCATTCCCACCAACAGTGTAGGAGGGTTCCCTTTTCTCCACACCCTCTCCAGCATTTATTGCTTGCAGATTTTTGGATCGCAGCCATTCTGACTGGTGTGAAGTGGTACCTCATTGTGGTTTTGATTTGCATTTCTCTAATAATGAGTGATGTTGAGCATCTTTTCATGTGTTTGTTAGCCATTCATATGTCTTCTTTGGAGAAATGTCTATTTAGTTCTTTGGCCCATTTTTTGATTGGGTCGTTTATTTTTCTGGAATTGAGCTGCATAAGTTGCTTGTATATTTTTGAGATTAGTTGTTTGTCAGTTGCTTCATTTGCTATTATTTTCTCCCATTCACCTTGCTTTTATTTTCCTTTGTTGTGCAGAAGCTTTTAATTTTAATTAGATCCCATTTGTTTATTTTTGCTTTTATTTCCAGAATTCTGGGAGGTGGATCATAGAGGATCCTGCTGTGATTTATGTCGGAGAGTGTTTTGCCTATGTTCTCCTCTAGGAGTTTTATAGTTTCTGATCTTACATTTAGATCTTTAATCCATTTTGAGTTTATTTTTGTGTGCGGTGTTAGAAAGTGATCTAGTTTCATTCTTTTACAAGTGGTTGACCAGTTTTCCCAGCACCACTTGTTAAAGAGATTGTCTTTACTCCATTGTATATTCTTGCCTCCTTTGTCAAAGATAAGGTGTCCATAGATGTGTGGATTTATCTCTGGGCTTTCTATTTTGTTCCATTGATCTTTATGTCTGTCTTTGTGCCAATACCATACTGTCTTGATGACTGTGGCTTTGTAGTAGAGCCTGAAGTCAGGCAAGTTGATTCCTCCAGTTCCATTCTTCTTTCTCAAGATTGCTTTGGCTATTCGAGGTTTTTTGTATTTCCATACAAATCTTGAAATTATTTGTTCTAGTTCTGTGAAAAATATGGCTGGTAGCTTGATAGGGATTGCATTGAATTTATAAATTGCTTTGGGTAGTATACTCATTTTCACTATATTGATTCTTCCGATCCATGAACATGGTATATTTCTCCATCTACTAGTGTCCTCTTTGATTTCTTTCATCAGTGTTTTATAGTTTGCTATATATAGGTCTTTAGTTTCTTTAGGTAGATATATTCCTAAGTATTTTATTCTTTTCGTTGCAATGGTGAATGGAATTGTTTCCTTCATTTCTTTTTCTACTTTCTCATTATTCGTGTATAGGAATGCAAGGGATTTCTGTGTGTTGATTTTATATCCTGCAACTTTACTATATTCATTGATTAGCTCTAGTAATTTTCTGGTGGAGTCTTTAGGGTTTTCCATGTAGAGGATCATGTCATCTGCAAACAGTGAGAGTTTTACTTCTTCTTTTCCAATTTGGATTCCTTTTATTTCTTTTTCTGCTCTGATTGCTGTGGCCAAAACTTCCAGAACTATGTTGAATAGTAGCGGTGAAAGTGGACACCCTTGTCTTGTTCCTGACTTTAGGGGAAATGCTTTCAATTTTTCACCATTGAGGATAATGTTCGCTGTGGGTTTGTCATAGATAGCTTTTATTATGTTGAGGTATGTTCCTTCTATTCCTGCTTTCTGGAGAGTTTATATCATAAATGGATGTTGAATTTTGTCAAAGGCCTTCTCTGCATCTATTGAGATAATCATATGGTTTTTATTTTTCAATTTGTTAATGTGGTGAATTACATTGTTTGATTTGCGGATATTGAAGAATCCTTGCATCCCTGGGATAAAGCCCACTTGGTCATGGTGTATGATCTTTTTAATGTGTTGTTGGATTCTGATTGCTAGAATTTTGTTGAGGATTTTTGCATCTATGTTCATCAGTGATATTGGCCTGTAGTTTTCTTTTTTTGCGACATCTTTGTCAGGTTTTCTTATTAGGGTGATGGTGGCCTCATAGAATGAGTTTGGAAGTTTACTTTCCTCTGCAATTTTCTGGAAGAGTTTGAGGAGGATAGGTGTTAGCTCTTCTCGAAATTTTTGGTAGAATTCAGCTGTGAAGCCGTCTGGACCTGGGCTTTTGTTTGCTGGAAGATTTCTGATCATCCAGTTCATTTTATGAACAATAGAAATATATTCATGCCATGTCAACTTAGCTGAAAGTGCATCTTTCAGTAGATTAACTTCAGTAGATTAACTTCCTTATCCAAAAATTCTGAAATCCACTCTGGAGAGCATTTATGTTGATCAATCCCATTCTAGAAACTTTAGACAAAAAAATAATAATAATTTTTTAAGTGAATCAAAGGACTATCCACATGAATATGGTTTGAAGGGACCTGAAAGTTTTCTTTCCTAATTCTTCCTCTCTGTCTTTGGTTTTTTGTGTCTCTGTATCAGTTTTCCCATTTCTGTTTCTCTGAAGTTTGTGTGGGTAATCTATAGAGCTACCTCTTACCACTAAGCTTTGAAGTGCTTATTAGTTTCATTTATTAAGGTGAGGCTCCTAAGAACCTCTCTATAAAAATAAATTACTCAACTCTTAAGCCAGTGTTTGTGAAACATTTCTCTTGAAGTTCTCCTAATGACAGAGGAAATTTCCTGTACCCCTGCTTACCGTAAAAACAAAACCATAGGATCCTATAAAAAGGATGAAATTCATTTAAAGACTTTTAGTTTACATTAAAATTTTATATGGACTTGGTTTTCTAATGAAAATATATCCATATTTGCTTTAATACAAAATTCTATTTTCTGAATACATTTAAATAAAATTGAATCTCCATTTTATTGCATATATATATATGCATTTTTTTTAATTTAAGGTTTTGTCATCCCTAGATATGGATGAAGATACGCAGCATTCAGCCACCACCATGCATCAACACCAAAGCCTAATAAACTTACTAGATCAGTTAACTTTCCAAGACAATATGATCCAAGATAGAACTTCTTTAAATAGGAAATGGGAAAGTCTCAAGCAAAGAAAAGTTCCAGAATTTGTGTGCATCCTAATGCTGAACATTAAATAAAAGAGATATCTAATCTCTTGACCTGTCTATTGGAGCAGGGGTATCACTTAAGTTCAGATTCTCCTTTCCAATCTCTCTCTCTCAATTTCAGACTGAGTTGTTGTTCATTCTCTAAGTTGTGTCCGACTCTTTGCGACCCCATGAATTGCAGCACACCAGGCCTCCCTGTCCATCACCAACTCCCGGAGTTCACTCAGACTCATGTCCATCGAGTCAGTGATGCCATCCAGCCATTTCATCCTGGGTCATCCCCTTCTCCTCCTGTCCCCAATCCCTCCCAGCATCAGAGTCTTTTCCAATGAGTCAACTCTTCGCATGAGGTGGCCAAAGTACTGGAGCTTCAGCTTTAGCATCATTCCTTCCAAAGAACATTCAGGGCTGATCTCTTGTAGAATGGACTGGTTGGATGTCCTTGCAGTCCAAGGGACTCTCTAGAGCCTTCTCCAACACCACAGTTCGAAAGCATCAATTCTTTGGTGCTCAGCTTTCTTCACAGTCCAACTCTCACATCCATACATGACTACTGGAAAAACCATAGCCTTGACTAGATGGACCTTAGTCAGTAAAGTAATGTCTCCACTTTTGAATATGCTATCTAGGTTGGTCATAACTTTCCTTCCAAGGAGTAAGCATCTTTTAATTTCATGGCTGCAATCACCATCTGCAGTGATTTTGGAGCCCAAAAAAATAAAGTCTGACACTGTTTCCACTGTTTCCCCATCTATTTCCCATGAAGTGATGGGACCAGATGCCATGATCTTCGTTTTCTGAATGTCGAGCTTTAAGCCAACTTTTTTACTCTCCTCTTTCACTTTCATCAAGAGGCTTTTGAGTTCCTCTTCACTTTTTGCCATAAGGCTGGTGTCATCTGAGTATCTGAGGTTATTGATATTTCTCCCGGCAATCTTGATTCCAGCTTGTGCTTCCTCCAGCCCAGAATTTCTCATGACGTACTCTGCATAGAAGTTAGATAAGCAGGGTGACAATATACAGCCTTGATGTACTCCTTTTCCTATTTGGAACCAGTCTGTTGTTCCATGTCCAGTTCTAACTGTTGCTTCCTGACCTGCATATAGGTTTCTCAAGAGGCAGGTCAGGTGGTCTGGTATTCCCATCTCTTTCAGAATTGTCCACAGTTTATTGTGAGTAGTCGAGCCTAACTTATTTTCCAGGTTATAAGCTGCTTCCACAAATACTGTCACAATTGATCTTCATAATAGAAGTAACAAAACAAATTGCTACATACACTGAACAGAGAAAAAAATTAGGAGAAGAAAGATTGCAAGACTTTCCCAGAAACATAGATATTTCTTGTCTCTCTCCATCCTGCCATATTTCTTCTGTATCCAGCAATACACTGGATATTTTCACAAGTATAGCTTGTATTCAGTAAGCTATGGATAAACTGATTTTGCTTCCAGGTGGTGCTAGTGGTAAACAACCTGTCTGTTAATGCAGGAGACTTAAGAGACGTGGGTTCCATCCTTGAGTGGGGAAGATCCCCTGAAGGAGGCCATGGCAACCCACTCCAGTATATTTGCCTGGAGAATCCCACGGACAGAGGAGCCTGTTGGGCTACAGTCCATAGAGTCACAAAGAGTCGGCCATGACTGAAGAAACTTAGCACACATGCACCCAAATTGATTTTATTACTCCAATTTAATACAATTGTGACTGCAGTGCTTAGAATTACTGCTCAATTTTTCTATCTTTATCAGTCTGGTATGGTATTATTTGGGCTTCCCTGGTGGCTCACCTGGTAAAGAATCCACCTGCAATGTGGGAGACTTGGGTTTGATCCCTGGGTAGGGAAGATCCCCTGGAGAAGGGAAAGGCTACCCACTCCAGTATTCTGGACTGGAGAATTTCACCAACTGTACAGTCCTTGGGGTCGCAAAGAGTCAGACACGACTGAGTGACTTTCACTTCACTATGGTGTTATATACAAAGACTCACACTGTACTGTGAAAATGTTCTTGATAATTTGACTAGTAATATTTGTGTACCTCCCCACAAGCCAGCTTTCAGAGTATAAGTATGGAACTGTGCATTGCCCAACTGAAAAACCTCTGCTAAGTTATCACTGAAAAATCAAGGTTACATTTTTATGTTCCTAAGGACTAGACTGAAGTCAATATTTGTAAATATTAACTACCATATTTTTTCTTTTAAGTAGTCCAATCTGATAACAAGGAAACCAAATTGGATTGGGATCTGTGTAAAATAAAACTCTCCATTTACATGAAATGTGCTTTTCCACCAGAATGGGTGAGGGTATAAAAAAAGACACAATTCAGCTTAAAGACGCCTAGACTCTTTATCATCCATCAGTCAAGGCGAAAAGCGCAGTGAAACTCCAGTGAGACTGGATTTAAGATAAACTTCCTGAGTTGAATTCCATTATTGCTAAAGTAACTAGAAGGGAACCATTTAAATATTTTCCAGAATGCCTATATTGGAGTTTATTCAGCTTTTAACTAATAGAATTTTGAGAAGTGTTCATCCTCTAAGTGTCAAGCATTGCTTAAGTTTTACGTCTAGAAAGAACATTACAGAGTGTTATTTCAAACTTCCTCCTGATAAAAGACATATTAATAAATTGAACCAAAGGCTTCTTCAAATGTCTGGTAATGGACAGCATTGCTTCCCAAGAAACTTCATTCCCTTGTTGACCATAAAGTTATGTTGGTAGATAAAAGCCAAGGTGAAGTGAAGTAACTATGAGGGCATACTGCAGCCCCCAACCAGAGAAAAGAGACAATTGATACATTTCTCACCTACCTCTTATAGTACAGGTGTGAGAGATCATTATGAGAGCAGGTAATAGTTCAAGCATCTGCTAGAAATCTCATTCAGTTAAAAGAAAAACATGCAATAAGTTCTTAACCCACCCACTGATAATTTTCACAATCAGAATATAGAAGAAAAAATACCGTGTGGATATTATTCTTAAGAAGGAGTTGCTGATTATGTGGAAAAGATTTAAACTTGAAAAAAGGATTATTATATTATATTGAATTTCATATAGTTGATAAAATCAACGTGGAACAGAACTTGACATGAGGCAAATATCAAAAAGTGCAAAAAAAAGTGTAATTTAAAGATATTAACTCACTTGTCCTATAGCTTTTTCCCTATTTGATATTTATTGAGCACCTACTGTATGCCAGGCTCTGTGAAGTGCCAGAGAATAAAGATGATAATATAGTCTCTGACCAAGAGAGTTTGCAATAGAGTTGACAAGTCAAGGGTTGAGGTTTCTGATAACTTTAGTAGAGAAAGTTCTTCTCTATTGATATTACTCTTCTGCTGTATACATTGCCGTGTTACGGCAAGGGGTGCTTTTCTTACATATATACAACAAACATGAATATAATCACTGTAATCAAACTTCTAAATAGAAGATGATTGAAAAGCACGAACATCAGTTACTTAGTTCAGTTCAGTTCAGTCACCCAATCGTGTCCGACTCTTTGCAATCCCATGAACTGCAGCATGCCAGGCCTCCTTGTCCATCACCAACACTTGGAGTCCACCCAAACCCATGTCCATCGAGTCAGTGATGCCATCCAAACATCTCATCCTCTGTCATCGCCTTCTCCTCCTGCCCTCAATCTTTCCCAGCATCAGTGTCTTTTCAAATGAGTCAGCTCTTCTCATCAAGTAGCCAAAGAACTGGAGTTTTAGCTTCAACATCAGTCCTTCCAATGAACACCCAAGACTGATCTCCTTTAGGATGGACAGGTTGGATCTCCTTGCAGTCCAAAGGACTCTCAAGAGTCTTCTTCAACAACACAGTTCAAAAGCATCAATTCTTCAGTGCTCAGCTTTCTTTATAGTCCAACTCTCAAATCTATACATGACAACTGGAAAACTCATAGCCTTGACTAGACGGACCTTTGTTGGCAAAGTAATGTCTCTGCTTTTCAATATGCTATATAGATTGGTCATAACTTTCCTTCCAAGAAGTAAGCATCTTTTTTCATGGCTGCAATCACCATCTGCAGTGATTTTAGAGCCCCAAAACATAAAGTCAGCCACTATTTCCACTGTTTCCCCATCTATTTGCCATGAAGTGATAGGGCTGGATGCCATGATCTTAGTTTTCTGAAATCTTTAAGCCAACTTTTTCACTCTCCTCTTTCACTTTCAAAAAGAAGCTCTTTAGTTCTTCTTCACTTTCTGTCATAAGGGTGGTGTCACCTGCATATCTGAGGTTATTGATATTTCTCCCAGAAATCTTGATTCCAGCTTGTGCTTCCTCCAGCCCAGCATTTCTCATGATGTACTCTGCATATAAGTTAAATAAGCAAGGCGACAATATACAGCCTTGACGTACTCCTTATCTTATTTGGAACCAGTCTGTTGTTCCATGTCCAGTTCTAAATGTTGCTTCCTGACCTACATACAGGTTTCTCAAAAGGCAAGTCAGGTGGTCTGGTATGCCCATCTCTTTCAGAATTTTACACAGTTTATTGTGATCCACACAGTCAAAGGCTTTAGCATAGTCAATAAAGCAGAAATAGATGTTTTTCTGGAACTCTCTTGCTTTCTCAATGATCCAGCAGATGTTGGCAATTTGATCTCTGGTTCCTCTGCCTTTTCTAAAACCAGCTTGAACATCTGGAAGTTCACAGTTCATGTATTGCTGAAGCCTGGCTTCAGAATTTTAAGCATTTTAAGAATTAATAATTTTAAGCATTACTTTACTAACGTCTGAGACGAGTGCAATTGTGCGGTAGTTCGAGCATTCTTTGGCATTGCCTTTCTTTGGAATTGGAATGAAAACTGACCTTTTCCAGTCCTGTGGCCACTGCTGAGTTTTCCAAATTTGTTGGCATGTTGAGTGCAGCACTTTCACAGTGTCATCTTCCAGGATTTGAAATAGCTCTAGTGGAATTCCATCACCTCCACTAGCTTTGTTCATAGTGATGCTTTCTAAGGCCCACTTGACTTCACATTCCAGGATGTCTGGCTCTATATGAGTGATCACATCATCATAATTATCTGGGTCGTGAAGGTATTTTTTGTACAGTTCTTCTGTGTATTCTTGCCACCTCTTCTTAATATCTTCTGCCTCTGTTAGGTCCATATAATTTCTGTCCTTCATTGAGCCCATCTTTGCATGAAATGTTCCCTTGGTACCCATAATTTTCTCGAAGAGATCTCTAATCTTTTCCATTCTGTTGTTTTCCTCTATTTCTTTGCATTGATTGCTGAGGAAGGCTTTCTTGCCACTCCTTGCTATTCTTTGGAACTCTGCATTCAAATGGGTGTATCTTTCCTTTTCTCCTTTGCTTTTTGCTTCCCTTCTTTACACAGCTATTTATAAGGCCTCCTCAGACAGCCATTTTGCTTTTTTGCATTTCTTTTTCTTGGGGATGGTCTTGATTCCTGTCTCCTGTACAATGTCACGAACCTCCATCCACAGTTCATCAGGCACTCTGTCTATCAGATCTAGTCCCTTAAATCTATTTCTCACTTCCACTGTATAGTCATAAGGGATTTTATTTAGGTCATACTTGAATTCTCTAGTGGTTTTCTCCACTTTCTTCAATTTCAGTCTGAATTTGGCAATAAGGAGTTCATGATCTGAGCCTCAGTCAGCTCCCAGTCTTATTTTTGCTGACTGTATAGAGCTACTCCATCTTTGGCTGCAAAGAATACAATCAATCTAACTTCGATGTCGACCATCTGGTTATGTCCATGTGTAGAGTCTTCTCTTATGTTGTTGGAAGAGGGTGTTTGCGATGATCAGTGCATTCCCTTGGCAGAACTCTATTAGCCTTTGTCTTGCTTCATTCCGTACTCCAAGGCCAAATTTGTCTGTTACTCCAGGTGTTTCTTGACTTCCTACTTTTGCATTTCAGTCCCCTAGAATGAAAAGGACATCTTTTGGGGCTGCTAGTTCTAGAAGGTCTTGTAGGTCTTCATAGAACTGTCCAACTTCAGCTTCTTCAGCGTTACTGGTCTGGGCATAGACTTGGATTACTGTGATATTGAATGGTTTGCCTTGGAAACGAACAGAGATCATTCTGTCATTTTTGAGATTGCAGGTGGTGAGAACAGTCAAGTTTTAGTTTTAGAAACTTCAAGCCCAGCTTTCTACATAGTGGACTTTTCGTCAGTTTCCTTACTGTTCTATGCTTTCCCACCATAATGTGCTGGGGGCTCTTTCCTTTCCAGTTGATCTATTTATTTTCAGATGTCTCCTCTTCCCTTGAGTAATATGCCTCCCTCCCTAGAATGCCCAAAAGAGCCTATTCATCCTTCATGTCCAACTCAAGTCTCTCTGCTAGTGGGGAAATTTACTCTAATCCTCCTTGTGAGAATGACGCACTCCTTTCATTTTACTTTCATAGATTTCTTTTACTCATGATTGGAGCCCAGTGAAGTGAAATGAAATTCACTCAGTTGTGTCCCACTCTTTGCCACCCCATGGACTATACCCTGCCAGGTTCCTCTGTCCATGGGATCCTCTGGGTAAGAATACTGAAGTGAGTTGCCATTTCCTTCTCCAGGGGATCTTCCTGACCAGAGATTGAGCCTGGATCTCCTGCACTGCAGGCAGATTCTTTACCATCTGAGCTACCAGGGAAGCCTTATATTGTATGACCCTCACCAGCTCATATCATTCACTCTAGGCTTGGTCATCACCCTTAGATATAAGCCCTAATTCTGGGCAACAAGTTCTTTGAACCTCCTTACAGTTCTCAGTGGTTCCTAAATAGCTATGGGCAAATCTGTCATTAGTTTGAGGGTTTATTCCAATCTTCATTTGAAATCAGCAGTTTTAAAGCACCTCTAATCAGCATTCAAGGGATGAGCAGGAGTGGGAAGGAGAGAGGTGAGGGAATTAATTCATACTTTTAAATGACTAATTCTCTGGTAGCTCAGACGGTAAAGTGTCTGTCTACAATGTAGGAGACCCGGGTTCGATCCCTGGGTTGGGAAGATCCCCTGGAGAAAGAAATGGCAATCCACTCCAGTACTATTGCCTGCGAAATCCCATGGACAGAGGACCCTGGTAGGCTACAGTCCATGGGGTCCCAAAGAGTTGGACACGACTGAGTGACTTTATTTTCACTTTCACTTTCACTTTCTATTATTAGTCATAATTGCACGTGGTATTTTACATTCAGTATCTAATTTCACCAAAAGAAAAATCCCACTGAGCTAAGTATTATGTCAGTTTTATGGCTAGGGAAACTAAAACCGAGTGGATTATACCACACGCCTGCAATCACATACTAGTAAGCACCTGAGTATGGGTTAGACCCTTCTAAATTCTTAGTAAAACATCATTTTGTAAGACTGAGGACAATTCATGCTCCACAGCTTAAAAACTGCATTCTGAGTTCTGCTTCTTACTGTGTCCTTTACTGATTTCGTCGGTGGGGACACTGTCGCTCTGTGTGATTGAAGCTAATACAACAAAGCCTTCAACTCACATTCTAAAAGCATATATGTCTTTTTTTGAAGTATTCAACATTTTATAATAAAATAAACTTTGTGATATTTTACCCAACTGTAGGCTAATGTAAGTGCCCTGAACATGTTTAAGATAGGCTAGGCTCAGATAATATGTTCTGTAGGTTAGGCTATTAAATGCAGTTTCTGTTCCTATTGGGATATACTTGCTTTACAATGTTGTGTTACTTTCTACCATACAACAAATCGAATCAGCTAATAAAAAAGGATGCCCCCTTCCATAAAAAGCATAAACGTCCAATTTTGGAGACACAAAGGTAAATGAGACATGGTTCCTTCCTTCAAGGAGTTTAAGTAAGTCTAGTGAAGGAAATAAAATGTTAACACAGAGAACAGAAAACAGCACAAATGGATTTGAGAGACATTTCAACCAGATGCTGTTGTTCATGGAGCCATCACTAAGCACTTCTTGCTTGGACTCTTGCATTCTATTCCATCACCTCCATACCTGGTCACAATAGCAACATCTCCTACAGCTTTTCTTCCATCTCATAACCCTTGTTTTCCCTACAAGCTCTAATACTTCTGTCCACATCACTCTTTCCTGTCCCATGAAAGTGAAAGTGAAGTCACTCAGTTGTGTCCAGCTCTTCGTGACCCTGTGGACATGTTGCCTGCCAGGCCCCTCAATCCATGGGATTCTCCAGGCAAGAATACTGAAATGGGTTGCCATTTCCTTCTCCAGGGGATCCTCCTGACCCAGGGACCAAACTCTGTTCTCCCACACTGCAGGCTGAGCCATCAGGAAAGCCCAACACCCCTTGCTTGTATAACTCTGATTCATCTTTCAGTTAAGTTCTCAAGCTGGGACTGTTCGGGTCTACAATAGGTAATATAGTGCTTGAACTATATTACTGTGGGTGAGGCATGGTGAAGCCAGATGCAGATCAAGAGACAGAATACCAGAAAGGTTTTCACAATTTTGTTGTTCATAACTTTCTGGGGAAAGGACAGTAACACCATGTAGGGCCACATGAGGAAGCATCAAGGTCAGTCATGAGGCAGAGGGTGAAGGGGAAGCTCTGGGAAGATACCTCTATTGTGGTATCCATGGGAAGGAGTGGGCAAGGCAGGGTAGGCAGACTTAGAATTGGCTAGTTTGAACCACTTCAGCAAGTTCTGGGCGTAAGTGTTGCCCCTGGTTGTCTGGTACTCGGTCTTGGGGAGATTATGGCAGGTTTACAGTGACTCAGTGTGATAGCCATGCAAGCAAGGTGGTTGGAGGTGTGGACCTCATCAGCTGCTCAGGAAGAGGAATTAGCAGGCCACGTACCCAAGTCTCAAACTGAGTCAAGACAGTATTTATTAAAACTTCATTTCAATGCTTCATCTCAGACACCTTAGACAACTATCATAAAGTGTTTGCTATAATTCCCTTTTGAGATTTTTGTCTCTCCTACTTTAAACTAGCACTAGAAGGGCAGAAACAACCTTAGTACCTAGCATTTAAGAGATGCACGACAAATGCTTTGAATGGAAAGTAATGGCACTTAACTTGTGTTTTGAAGAATGAAAATGAGTTCTTTAGGAGAAGGTGAGTTGGGTGTAAAACCTCGACAAAGGGAAAGTGAAGTGAAAGTCGCTAAGTCATGTCCAACTCTTTGCCACCCCATGGACTATAGCCTGCCAGGTTCCTCTGTCCATGGAATTCTCTGGGCAAGAATACTGGAGTGGGTAGCCTTTCCCTTCTCCAGGGTATCTTCCCAACCTAGGGATCAAACCCAGGTCTCTCATACTGCAGGCGGATTCTTTACCAGATGAGCCACAAAGGAAGCCCAAGAATACTGGAGTGGGTAGCCTATCCTTTCTCTGGTGAATCTTCCTGACCCAGGAATTGAACTGGACAAAGAGAAGAGTAGATCAAAAGCTTTGCAATGTGCTATAAATTGCTAGTTTGGGGATGACAGATTGTTTTAGGTTTTTTTTTTTTAAAACTTTATTTTGCTTTACAATACTGTATTGCTTTTGCCATACATTGACATGAATCCGCCACAGGTGCACATGAGTTTCCAATCCTGAACACCCCTCCCCCCTCCCACCCCATAACATCTCTCTGGATCATCCCCATGCACCAGCCCCAAGCCTCCTGTATCCTGTATTGAACATAGATTGGCGATTCATTTCTTACATGATAGTATACATGTTACAATGCTATTCTCCCAAATCATCCCACCCTCTCCCTCTCCCACAGAGTCCAAAAGTCCATTCTATACATCTGTGTCTCTTTTGCTGTCTCACATACAGGGTTATCATTACCATCTTTCTAAATTCCATGTATATGTGTTAGTATACTCTATTGGTGTTTTTCTTTCTGGCTGACTTCACTCTGTATAATAGGCTCCAGTTTCATCCACCTCATTAGAATTGATTCATATGTATTCTTTTTAATGGCTGAGTAATACTCCATTGTGTATATGTACCACAGCATCCTTATCCATTCGTCTGCTGATGGACATCTAGGTTGTTTCCATGTCCTGGCTATTATAAACAGTGCTGCAATGAACATTGGGGTACATGTGTCTCTTTCAATTCTGGTTTCCTCAGTGTGTATGCCCAGCAGTGGGATTGCTGGGTCACAAGGCAGTTCTATTTGCAATTTTTAAAGGAATCTCCACACTGTTCTCCATAGTGGCTGTACTAGGTTGCATTCCCATCTGTTTTAGGCTTTTTAAGGTAGCATTCCAGAAGAAATAGCAAGGCACAGTGAGACTAGAAAAGATAACTTGAGGTTTGAATAAGAAAACCTTTGTGTGTTAGGCAAAGAAATTTGGATTTTATCCTATATACAACAGGGAGTCCTTAAGTCTCAGAAGAAGAAGATGGCCAGATCTGTAAGCACCATAGGTGCTCACTCGATATGAGGAGAGAAATAGGAATAACCAAATGTGTCCTACCATAAAAATGTGCAGTGCTCAGCTGGCACAGTTTTAAGTATAAATGCTGTTACTTTTATAGCCAGCCTCCGCATTAGGTTCAGGGCAAGGTCCATGATTAGACAAATGTCTTGTGTTGATGAATCCCAAAACAAACTGCAGAGAAATCCTCAGCTCTCATACCGATAGACTCCATAACTCCCCAATCTAGCATGAGTAGATGAAAGAGAAGCCTATGGAAATATAGACAGTGCATATTTCTAAGTAAATGTAATGCCTGATGTATAGCTGCTAAAGTCCTAAGAGATCTGGCCTCTAGGAAATTTATATTTATCTAATGACTATCCAACTATCTTCAAGTAACTGTTTAATAACTATCCTGCTCTCTTATTAAGGGAAAACCATACATGGTGAGATATTATACTGTGGTTTATTATTTTTCTTCAGACACAGACATGACACCATAACATTAAGAAGTCATGTCTCTGGCCATATTCAAATAAATAAAATACACTAAAAGCTGTAATCTGTGAAGGATCGAGGGTTTCCGGAAGAAAATGAAAATGTAGATGCAGACAGCTGATTTGCTGAGTTCCTTCAGGAACCGTTTGCAGCCTGCTTCATGTGAGACACAAAAGGCTTTTGTGACGCATGTGCTGTGCATCACAAACGGAGAGCCCAGGCCAAAGAAAATATACAGTTACCAGAAGAATAAACCCAGGATGAAAAGCACAGAGGTAGCATCAATAGACGTCTAATACGCCATTGGCCCCATCTGGTTAGAATCACATCATCAAAATTGGAGCTGGAATAGACCTTCCAGGTCATCCCATCCATCCCCTTGCCAACACAACAATCATCTTTTTGAGGACCAGGTCCAGTTCAATTTCACACGTCTCTAGAGACAAGAATTCCACAGATTCTGTGGGCAAGATATTTACCATATTTAAAGAGGCAAATGTAGTCATGGTCAAGATTTCAGCCAGTAAAATAATTGCCTTCAGTCTTTGAAACAAAAGGGATTGACTTTTTAAAGTAGAAATTCTCCCAGTGGAAGACAAAGACCTTGTTCCTGGAAAATCACAATTGAGATGGAAACAAGAATTGCTGTCAGCTGTGCAAAGATTTAGGGAGCTTCCCAGGTGACCCAGTGGTAGGAAAAAAAAAAATTCTGCCTGCCAGTGCAGGAGATGCAGGAGACATAGGTTTGATCCCTGGGTTGGGAAGATCCCTTGGAGGAAGGCATGGCAACCCACTGCAATATTCTTGCCTGGAGAATCCCGTGGACAGAGGATCCCATGAGGTTACAATCCACTGGGCTGCAAAGAGTTGGACACGACTTAGCAATTGAGCAACTGAGAACTGTACAAAGGGACTTTCTCGTATTAGCCCAAGGAAATTCTAGACAATGTTCAAACTCTTCAGTGTACAAATGGGCTTGGAACAGTTGTGATCAGGAACAAGCTAAGATATTGGAAAAAGAAGTAATCTGGAAATCAGAGTTCTAGGTTCTCATCAGAGATAACAGAAGACACCTTCTTTTTATGGGAGACAGTGGGGGAAATGAGGACAATTTCATTGGTGGAGCCAGAATGCATGCCAAATTTGTAAGAGTCTGAAGATAGGATCAAAAATATAGTCAATGGAATCAAGAGTTTGGGAGTAGGGAGATAAGATTTAGTATAAAGGTCTGATTTAGAGATTATCATAGCAAGTGAAGCAAATCAGACAGAGAATGACAAATATTATATGACATCACTTATGTGCAGAATTTTTTTGAAAAAAGATACAAATGAACTTATTTACGAAACAGAAGTGGACGCATAGATTACAGATTGAACTTATGGTTATTGGGGGAAATGATTAGGGAAAGGATAGACTGAGAATTTGGGACTGACTAACATGTAAACACTGCTATATTTTAAAGTAGATAACCAGCAAGGACCTACTATAAAATATTTTTTTTTAGAAATCAAAATTAATAATTATGTTTTTTTTAATTTGAGGCCAAAAGGAATGATGGGTTACTAAATGATTCCTTGAAGAGTCACTTTTAGGTTATTTTTAAATAGAACTTTTGCTCAAGAAAGTTTTATATATTATATATGATGCATATATAATAGATAGAAACACCAGCATTTCTGAGTGAAACATGAGATGAGATTAGGTAAAAAGGGAATTCTGAAACCCTCATTCCCAAACTCATCCGTTGCTATGGAGGACCTTGCCTCCCTCTGTGGAACCCATGGCATTGATTTAAAATACTGATTTTTCAACTCCAGAATTAACAGTTTTATGTTGAGTGTTCTATGGTAAGGCATGTCAAAATGGAGGAGATGCAGTTCTTGAATCCTACCCACGGAACTCAGGACGTATTCAATATTCTGTTAAATTCTTTGCACAAGAAAATGTAGCTGAGGCGTCTTCACAAGTCCCACAGTCATATCTATCTCAGAAGAGCATGAGATATATTAACCAGTTGAACACTGTCTGTGGCTTGCCTTTATGTATCCACAGAGCAGGAGAGTCCAGTCTAAAGGGCTCAAGCCAGGGAATGTAGCCCATCTTGATAGATAGAATAGAAGACCAAATGGTGCACAGGGTTGAGAAAAGAGCTGGGAAAATTGCCGAATTAGAAAACCAGCGAGGAGTCAGAAAAATAAAAGTAGCCAATAGCAGGATCACCTGGGATAAAACCTGGGTACTAATACTATACCTAATGCTACTGTTTTCTTAAAGGAAACACACAAACTGCTCTTCTTTCTTGCTCACAGAAATACGACTTTGGATAATACAGCCTCCTCGACCCAATCTTGTACTCACCTATACTGGTCATCGTTATTCCATTTACCTTATCAATAATTGATTTAGGAAAGGTGTATGATGCTGTTGTGGGTTTTGAGGAGGTCTGATAGGGAGCTTCTGTTTGTGTTCCTACAGTTATGTAACTGGAATAAAATAGTTTTTCTTCTTTTCCTAGGTATGTCTTTTCCTAGATGGCTGAACAGTTGGAACTGTAACAGTGATTTTATGATTGTGAGGGGCCATACTGGTTATAATGTTGAACCAGACAGCTTGAGTCCTTGATGTCATAACTTAATCATTAAAATATCCAGTCTTGCAACTGCCCTACCTTGGGATTTCTCATTAGAGCAAATTCTTGCTTTTTTCTTATTGCTTAGCTTAGCTGAGTCAGGGTATTCTGTTAGTGGCAAGCTAAGCATCTCAAATGATAGCAGAGAACGCAGCTTTATAACTCGCAATTGTTATCCCCTTAGGTAATCTCCTTGTACACATTATTTGATACCTATCACTGAACTGAAACTTTTCTTAAAGCAGCAAATATTCTTTCCATAGAGAAAGACCAAAAAATACTATATGATGAGAGAGAAACGGGCTAATTTTGTGAGATGGAGTCAAACTTTCATCACAGAGTTTAAGAGACAGTTCAAATACTTGCGCATGTTGAACTGCTATAGACCAAGTAGAAGAAAGAAAACTCTTTGGAAAAATCAAGGGAAATAAATCAGCACTGCCTGTGAGCTCCTTGTGGGCAGCACCATGTATTGTCTATTGTTTGGGTAGCTAATATTCAGCAACATTCCTGGCACATGGTGGGTGTTCTATACATGCAGAATTAAGTAACAGAAGGAGATTAGCGGTCTAGTAATTGATATTTATTCTGTTTCATCCAAGCATCTCCCAGTTTCTTATGACATATTTGAGAGGCTGGGTTGGTACCAGGATCTAAGTCCAAACACTAGAACTAGTTGTGCATTAGCGGTAAATGTGCCATAATCATGAGAATTTTGTGACAGAGATTTTTGACTCTTCATTAAAATTAAAACCCATGTTTAACTTCCCAGAATGGCAGTGAGAATCACACCTGAATACATAGTACCTAAGCTGGGCATAAGCATCACAGCTCACAAAAGTTTGACATAGCTTACCTCCAGTGATCTTTCCAATAGTCCTAGACCCATGCTGGGTTATAATTTTCAGAATCTCTGGCATGAGTTGGTCATGCGACTAAGTTCTAGTCAATAGAATGTGGCAGGTGCCATTCCTGGGCATAGCTTTTAAGAAGCGAAGGTGCTGTCTCCATATTCTCCTTTCAGTGTCCTACCAGATAGTAAGGATAGCAATGAAACTTTAGGGACTGTCAGAGCCAGAAGCCGGAAAATGCCTGAGTCTATGAATTTCTGTTGTCGATGAATAATCACCAATCAGAAACAATCTCTTATTAAGACTGACCTCTTACATAGTCTGTCAAATTCTTTATTACCGTAGTTTAGCCTACTTTAAATAATGCAGCTTGGCCACATCTGTTTGGCTTGTGAGCACAACACCAGCCTTGTCAAAATCTTGGAATGATAGAGAGAATCCTGTTTTTAAAAACCTGCCATGAAAATGGATGTGTTTCAAAATTCATAATGCTTTGGCATACACTAGCTGGTGTGATCCTCCCTACAAGCCCATAAAATAAGCAGTGTAGATATCCTCATTTCAGAGGCAAGAAATCAATAATCAAGGAGATTAACAAATCATCTAAATCTACTGAACACACCCACTTAATTCTAAAGCATCAATCTTTTGATTTCAAATTCTTTGCTTTCCCCATCAAACTACACTAACTGTTTGCCTCTGTCTGAAATATCTTCTTAATGAATGGCTTTATCGTAGAAATTATCCCAAAGGATTAGAGATTATTTTATGAGATTCAATTCATTGAATTCTAAACATAAATTCTAAATATGGAAAGATTTATCATTCTGGAGGATTTAGCAATGAAACTGACTCTACCATAGATAATTTTTCTTTGAAAAGTCTCTCAGTGCCTCAGACTTCCATGGAGGTTACTGAGCTCGTTCTTCTTCCCCAAAACAAAAGTTTCTCTAACACATCCCTGAGAATTTTGTTAGTAAGCCTCTACTTAATCACCTCTAATGGTGGAGCACTCACTGCTTCCAAAACTTTCTCAGGCTGTTGGTAGGACAATCAACTCATTCTGATTTCCATAAAACTTTTTTTTCAGTTTTATAACTGAAAGTCCCCTGTCCTGGAAAGCCCTTAGTTCTGACCAAATTGGAGACCTGTGACCCTAATATTGTTGAACAATGGAAATCATTAAAAACCTTCTTTTAATTGAAACAAAACTTGCTTTGCTCTAACTTCTACCAAGTGTTCTTGTTTGGCCCACTTCAGCGACAATTATTTGCCTGCAATTTGTTTCATACTGATTTGTGAGAGTCCTGGATCTCTATAGCTGCCAAAGATTTCATAAAACTGCATTTTCAGCATTGTTCTACCGTAAGCCACAAGATCAATAGATCTAAACTTCTGTCTTTGGATTTGATAGACAGGTTATGAAGACACACTAGCAATAATCCATATCCCCTAAGTCAATTATTCTCCCTATAAGCCTCTAGTGTAAGTCTTTTGAAATTGTTTTCCAGGTTCCCCAAGTTGAGTTTTGATAAAATTTTGATAAAATTATTGATCATAAAAATAAATGTACTCCTATTATCATCTATCATGGGCAAACATAATTAATTTAATAAAAATAACTGATTCTGTACCAGATAATAGTTAATTTCTCACTGCATGCTCTTGAAAAAAAATAATTATCTTCTAAGTTTTCACCATTGAGGTTAATGTGCCTCTGAGAGTTGAATTCTTTTTTCTTTATTTTTTTTTCTTTAATATAAGTGCAGCACTTGCTCTATGGGGAAAGGAATAGTCTCTATATTATTGGGTGCTGAGGGACCACCAAAACCAGGAAATTCATGTCTTATGAGCTTTCCCCAAATCAAAGCAACAGAGTTATGGTCAACATCATCCTTTCACACCCACTCAGTTCTTTCAGAGAGGTGCTTCAGGAGCAAAAGAAACATTTTACAGAGAAAAGTGCATCTAATTCATTGCTTTCTTTTCTGCTGAAAGTCAAGACAAGGATCTGAACAGCTCCTCAGACCTCTGCTCCAAACCAGACAGGTCTCTCTACGCTGATTTGACTTTCTTGCCACTTATGATATCTGTTAGTTGGTAGTATTCTATTACCTACAACCTACTTTTTAGATGTATATTTTCTGTATGTAGCCAAAAAAATTTAACGGTGAGTGAAATTATGATTACCATCAGGAATCTGAGTTTATTGAGAAGTGAATGTTTTAGATTGATATTATATTTGAAATTTAATACTTTTTAAAGATAAATCAATGTGTTGCTATTTTACATTCATATTACAGTTTTAAGCCAGTTCTTTACGAAGAAATTACTTCTTTATGAACAAATCATTTGGATATTAGAATCAAAATCAGAAATTTATCACAAGGATTAGTGGATAGGACCTGGGCAATGTCACTCAAATTAATACACTAGAATATCTAATGTTAGTCTCTTAGTTGTGTCCGACTCTTTGCGACCCTATGGACTGTAGCTCACCAGGCTCCTCTGTCCATGGAATTCTCCAGGCAAAAATACTGGAGCGGATTGCCATTTCCTTCTCCCGGGGATTTTCTTGACCCTGGGTCTCTTGCACCGCAGCCAGATTCTCTACTGTCTGAGCCACCAGGGAAACACCAGAATATCTAGATCTGATTCTAAATCTAACCCTGATTCAAAAGCCGACATAAATTTAGGAAATACCGGAAAACTTTTTATTTCACTATCCTCAGTTATGGCATGAGCTATGTCATCTAACGATATTGTATTTTTAACAATGATAAATAACTGATATTAGTGTCTGTGTATGCTCACGCTCTCAGTTGTGTCCGACTCCAACTCCACAGACTGTAGCCTACCAGGCTCCTCTGTTCATGAAATTTTCCAGGCAAGAATACTGGATTCCTACTACAGGGAATCTTCCCAACCCAGGGATCAAACCCATATCTCTTTGTCTCCTGCATTTGCAGATAGATTCTTTACCACTGCACCACCTGAGAAGCCCAACCGATATCAGTAACCAATATTTATTGTATTCTAACTCTAAACCATGTGTGCTGGTGAATTGAGGTGTTATATCTCTTCACAACAGTATAAGGTATGTGTTTAACTATATACATTTTTATAGTTAGAAGGAATTGAATCCCACAGAGGCTTAAACATTTCTCAAGGTCATCTATGGTAGTGATTCTCTGTGTAGGGTAATTACTCCCTTTCCCACCCTATCTCAAGCAATGTTGCACACTTGAAGCAAGCATAACATTGTAAATCAACTGTATTTCAGTGAAAAGGGAAGCGTTTTTAAAGTACTATAATAGAAATTAGATCGTGGGCACTCATTTGCTCTCAAGTTCAGAGATGCCCAGAAAAAGCTGATTCTGGGCAAGCTCCTCCCGTTCTCCCCACCAGGGATGCTCCAACTCAGAAGAAACAAGGGAACTCAGACTCTAAAAATAAGAGATGAAAAGAATTGAATTTGACCCGGCCACCAGGTAATTAAAAGGTACATACGGACAGGTACAAAATATAAGGCTATTAGCTCTCTCATAGTGCTCCAGTGTGTTTCTTAGGTGACAGTCTTTGAAAGCAAGGCTTGGTTTGATAGAACATTGACAGTGAACTCTGTCTTCCTGTTTTTTAATTTTTGGTCCTGATTGTACATCATTATCACCCCTGGAGCTTGTCTGTAATGCACATTCCAAGTCCCCCATACCAGGCCAATAAATTGGAATCTCTGGAGACTGAGTCCATGGGGATGGATATTGAAGAAGCCCTTCAGGTGATTCTGCAGTGAAGCCTCATATGGAAACCACCATCCTAGAGTCTATAGGACTGGGGTGAGAGCAGGGAATAAGACCTTTCACGTCTGATTTAGACGTCTCAATAAGCAAAGGTAACTCTGATTTGTGCTCACTCATGGAAAGGCAGATCCTTTCTTTGTCTATAGGAATATGAATCTATCAGTCTACCTGGAGAGTGTAATACATCTTCCCACTGTTCAATGTGTCCCATCTCCAGGAAGAACGCTACCTTTTCTTCTCTCGTCACTTCTACATCCATTCACACATGAAATTCTGCCAATCCCACTTTTATTCATAGTTTTCAATCTTTCTTATTCTCCTCTTCATTCTATTAACCCTGTCTTAGTCCAAGCCTTCTTCCCCCCTTGTTTTTTAATTTTGGAAACCTGTTTTACTTATTTACTTGAATAAAAAAGAAAAGATTAAATATTAGGGTGGAAAAAGGAAAAGAAAAAGTTGACAGCTAACCTACACAGCAACAACTACATATAAACTTTGTGCTGGGATCCTCAAACATTACCCAATTTTTATCCTTCCAACAACCTCATGAGTTCACCTGTCACTTTGGGCTACTCTATAAAGGAGAAGGTGAGAGGACCACTGATGATTTCCAGTGTCACACAGCTGATAAATGGCAAGACACTTTATTTCCCTTACAGCCAAAAGCATTTCAACTAGCTTCACAATCATTGCCAGTTGGTCCTTCTTAATGGCCGTTCTACATTCCAACAGCTTTACACAAATCTCTTTTCATTGTTTTCTTTGCCTGAATGGACACAGGGACCAACTGTTCCCTGTCAGTCATCTATTACATTTTCATACACTTGAAGCCTGAGAACTTCTTCTAACTTTCTAATTAGTCAATCACTCTTTCATGCAGTGAACTCAGTTTCCATTGATGGAGCAGCCACAGCATGCTGGCACTATCTTTGGCATTAGTGGAGAAAGGTCAGGAGAGAGGGAGATGACAAGTTCACTGTCACTGGAGCTCTTGAGTCTAGTAGAAGCTTGACAAATGATAGCCAGGCAAACCAGTTAAGTGCATTCTCTAAAGCCAAGTCTTAGAATAAATAGGAAAGCTGTGTGTGAAATAAGGCAATAGTTCAACAGCCCTCTTACTCAGCTGGGCAACCTCTTAGAGAAATAAACAGCATCCTTTTAACCATCCAGACAGGCTCATGGCTAAATCAATTTATCTGTATCATCTATAAACAATATTTAACTTAATCTAAGGCAGAACAGGAGCACAAACATTGAGGTCTTGGGTCTGTGACCATTTCTCCAGCCCTGCAACGTTTATGAGAACATTCAAGACCCAAAAGGAATGTGTGAGTCTACAGCAGACATCCCCATGCTTGCTGGATGCCAGGTTCTCACTTATCCATACAATATGCACTTCAGAAGACCAATGTTATCCAGCTGTCCTTCAAGAGGGTGTCAAGTCAAGAGCTTGTGGTTCTGGGCTTAGTCGTACTTCTCATTAGTTATGTGATGTTAGAAAAGCCACATCGGCCATTCACTCTCGGTTTGGTCCAAAGTCCAAAAAGAGAGTTGGATGAGATTTCTCTAAAGAGTTCTTCCAGCTTCCCAACCTGAGAGTTTCATTTGAATGAGGAGTTCCAGGAGAGAAAATGTAGTCAATGGTTTCTTACCTGGAAAGTTACAGAAGTGGTCTGAGTGAAAAAAGGGTTTCACTCTCCCTTCATGGCTGTCACCTGTGAATGTGACTGAGTTACCCACTAATCCCAAGTAGGACTTTATAGTTGCTTTATGCTGTTGCTCTGTCGCTCAGTCACGTCCGACTCTTTGCAACCCCATGGCATGCAGCATATCAGACTTCCCGGTTCACTATTTCCTAGGGTCTACTTAAACTCATGTCCATTGAGTCAGTGGTGTCTGTTGCTTTGTGTTCCTCTTAACCCAATGTGTCTGTTGTGTGTACCTTACCATTAGCCTGTCTGGTGGGTATTCCTCTTATGCTTGCGCAGCAACATTCGCAGGTATCATGCTGCATATTAGAACACAGGCATCAGGTGACAGTATGACACAGCAGGAGCTATGGGGGCTACCTCGATGGCCAGGGGGAATTTCATGATTGAGGCCAAGTTAGGAAGCAACTGGGCTTCCCTGGTAGCTCAGCTGTTAAAGAATCTGCCTGCAATGCAGAAGACCCTGGCTCAATTCCTGGGTCAGGAAGATCCTCTGGTGAAGGGCTAGGCTACTCACTCCAGTATTCTTGGGCTTCCCTGGTGGTAAAGAATCCACCTGCAATGCAGGAGACCTGGAAGAATCCATGGGTTGGGAGATCCCCTGAAGGAGGACATGGCAACCCACTCCATTATTCTTGCCTGGAGAATCCGCATGGACAGAGGAGCCTGTTGGGCCCCAGGAGTCAGACATGACTGAGTGACTCAGCACAGCACAAGGAAGCAAATAGAATGACTTCACCAAATAAGATTGGCATAGAGGCTATCTGTTGTTTCTGCCTGCCTTCATAGCCCCATCCTCCAGTGACCCCAACTTAATTTCTTTTTCAGCAACAATCTCTCCTTCATGCTCCATACATACAGTTTTGAGGGGACATGGGAGACATATGTCAATCAACCACATGGTCTACTCCCTGAGTTTAGTAACCATCTCAGCAATCGGTGTATGACCTACCTGAGGCTGATACAAATAAGATCAAGGTTAGAGATAGAATTATTCTCTTAAGACAACCCACAGCAAGGTTGATGGAAGCCTGGGGCTGTCATGAGCGATCACATGAAATGTGGGAAAAGAAAAAAAAAAAAAAAACGAAGGAATGTAGAGCTCCGAGAGGAAGAAAATGATTTCTGATAACATTGGCTGAGTCTTTTGATACAGCTATACCTGAAAATGCTTTTTCATTTATGCAAGCCAGTGAATCCCTTTACTGTTTATGCCAGCTTCCATTGGTGTTTTCCTGCTTGACCAGAAGATCAGTTCAATTCAGTTCAGTTCAGTTGCTCAGTCGTGTCCAACTTTTTGTGACCCCATGGACTGCAGCAGGTCAGGCCTCCCTGTTCATCACCAACTCCCGGAGTTTACTCCAACTCATGTCCACTGAGTCAGTGATACCATCCAACCATCTCATCCTCTGTCGTCCCCTTCTCCTCCCACCTTCAATCTTTCCCAGCATCAGGGTCTTTTCACATGAGTCAGTTCTTCACATCAGGTGGCCAAAGTTTTGGAGTTTCAGCTTCAACATCAGTCCTTCCAGTGAACACCCAGGACTGATTTCCTTTAGGATGTACTGGTTGGATCTCCTTGCAGTCCAAGGGACTCTCAAGGGTCTTCTCCAGCACCACAGTTTAAAAGCATCAGTTCTTCAGTGCTCAGCTTACAAAACATACATTTTTTTTTTTTTACCTCTTAGCTCATACCTCCCTGTCTTCAATATTCAGAAATGATAAAATGTGATAAAAAATAACCCCACTTTAGAAAAAAAGAAATTAAGATCTTTCACCCTTTATGGATCATAGCCTTGTTGTGGTGAAGGGGCTTATGTAACTCAATGAAGCTATGAGCCATGCCATGCAGGGTCACTCAAGATCTATGGGTCATAGAGGGTGGCAGAGGATGAGATGATTAGATAGCATCACTAACGCAATGGACATGAATTTGAGCAAACTCCAGGAAAAGAGTTTCCCTCATAGCTCAGTTAGTAAAGAATCCACCTTTAGTACAGGAGACCCTGGTTTGATTCCTGGGTCAGGAAGATCCACTGGAGAAGGGATAGGTTACCCACTCTAGTATTCTTGGTCTTCCCTTGTGGCTCAGCTGGTAAAGAATCCATCTGCAATGCAGGAGATTTGGGTTTGATTCCAGGGTTGGGAAGATCCCCTGGAGAAGGGAAAGGCTCCAGTGTTCTGACCTGGAGAATTCCATGGACTATATAGTCCATGGGATAGCAAAGAGTAGGACACAACTGAGCCACTTTCACTTCACTTTCAGGAGACAGTGAAGCACAGAGGAGTCTGGCATGCACCCTGGCATGTGTCCATGGGATTACAAAGAGTCAGAGATGACTGAACAACAACGACAAAGGTCATATAGCCAGTAAGAAGCAGGATCAATACCGAAGTCATAGTCCTTTGACCCTGAGCTTAGAGCTCTAACTTCTCAGCCACGTAGCCAACAGGCCTCATGCCCAGAATACGTGTCATCTCTCAGAGTCCCCACTGATACTCCTTGAGTCATGTGTGTTACAGACTCATAGAGTGATGAAGCTTGAAAAATCACTGGAAATCCCAACCTCCGAGTTCCCAAAGCTTCCACTAATATTGTAGCTTCAAATGTAAGATGAAAAGTAAGAGCCATCAGGGTTAGAATGCACCAATTTTTGGATGTGTGACGACAAGCCAGTAAAGTCTTGCTGAGCTGCAGCTTAATTACCTGTAATATGAGTCTTAGTGCTGCCTACCTCTTCTGCTTGTAAAGAGAATTAAATGGGCATATGTTGTAAAGCAATTAGTGTAATGCCTATCACGTAGAAACCTCTCTGTGAACAGCATAAAGATCAAATTACTTATTGTTGTAATTACTGTTATAAATCCAGATTCTGACTCACCAGTGCTTTCTCCACTCCTCGCTATCTTTCTATGCTATGAACTTTATAATACACATATGCCGCTGAGGCTAGAGAGGGTGTCTCTCTTGTCTTTGTACCCCCACAAATCAACGTATATTTCACTTTTCTAATTATTATTTTTTATTTTACAATATCGTGTTGGCCTCTGCCATACATCATCATGAATAAGCTACAGGTATACACATGTCCCCTCCCTCCCGAATCCCCCTCCCATCCCCCACCCCATCCCTCCACTCTAGCTTGTCACAGAGCACTGGACTGGGCTCCCTGTGTCACACAGCAAATTCCCACTTGCTATCTAATTTACATATGGGAATGTACATATTTCTATACTATTCTCTCAATTTTGTCCCACCCTCTCCCTCCCCCACTGTATCCACAAGTCTGCTGCCCAGCAAATAGGTCCATCAGTCCCATGTTTCTAGATTCCATATGTATGCATTAATGTCCCATATTTCTGACTTACTTTATTTGGTATAAAATACCACTCTGTTTCATCCACTTCGTTAGGACTGACTTGAATGTGTTATTATTTATAGCTAAGCAATATTCCATTGTATATATGTACCACAATTTCTGTATCCATTCATCTCTCGATGGATATCTAGATCGCTTCCACATCCTGGCTATTGTAAACAGTGCTGCAGTGAACAGTGGGGTGCATGTGTCTCTTTCAATTATGGTTTTCTCAGGGTATATGCCCAATAGTTGGAGAAGGAAATATCAACCCACTCCAGTATTCTTGCCTGGAAAATCCCACAGATGGAGAAGCCAGGTGGGCTACAGTCCATGGGGTCGCAAAGAGTTGGACACAACTGAGTGACTAACACACACATGCCCAATAGTGGGATATGCTGGAGAGGATGTGGAGAAAAGAGAACCCTCTTGCACTGTTGGCGGGAATGTAAATTGATACAGCCACTATGGAGAACAGTATGGATATTCCTCAATGCATATTTCTTGAATGCGATGATTAATAAATGATTGTCATGCAAAGACATTTGTTTGATGTATTATCCTACAGGGATAACTACCTTTGAGTTCTTATCTGGGTTCCTTTACTCTCCCACCAGAAGGGACTCCAAAAGTTGTTGAAGGTAAGAAAGACTGAATCATACATTCCTATTCCTTCAAGGGATGTTTCTTTTTATGGTTTTTTTTTTTTTCTCCTTCTGCTTATCCTTTATTCTTTCACACACCTGTTTCAGACCCAGCTGAGAATCAGTGGTGGAGGTTCAGGGTTTAGGTCCCATTAGGGAAGATTTAGGTTTTATCCTTTGCTTGTATTCTCCACTTGTGATTTGAGTTCAATTTGCTTTGGGACGCAAGCTACAAGGCAAAGAGGTTTTTTTTCTTCTTCTTCTTTTTTTTTTCCTTTAATAGTGAAAGAAGCCTATTAGAAATGTGAAATCATAATTTCTGGAGGTTTGGGGACTTAAAAAAAAATGTGGACAGCTGTTGGCTAAAGAACTGAGAAATATTTAAGTCCGGAAAATATCCTAGGTAATGGAGCCAGAGAGCCTAAATCAGTGGTAAATACTGCTAAGCCATCATTACACACTAATAGTTATTAGTCATCTCTCTGTCTTTTACGGAAAGCTTAAGGGTCTGAAGTCCAAAGCTTAGACTCCATTCTCTCTAACAAATCAAAACCCCCATCCCCTCCAATAACAAAAATCTGCCAAGAGAACATTAAAGGTCAAGCTAAACCCACAAAAGCAAAGTAATGCTGATTTCAAAGACGCTGAATGGAAAGTACAATTACAAGTCACCAGTTCATTCTGAGTAGGAGCAGAGATTGAGAGCTGGATTTAAGGTCAGGAGTCCAGGGGGCAATGGCAAAGGGAAGCAGGAACCCCAAGCCAAACCATAAGCAAAGTGGCCTGGAAACTCTCAAACTTGGCGGAGCCTCTCCCTTCCCAACCCCCTCTTGGGTGTGTGGGTCACAGTGCTGTTGGAACATTGAGTTGCCCCCACGGGACTCATATTGGGAACTGAATGTAAAGACCTGGCCTTCTTCTGATAGACCCGTGCTACAGACCTGGCTGTCTCCCAGCTCCACGGTGATTTTCCTGTGTTGCCTTACACGAGTCACTCATTTTGCCCTACCCTGCCCTCTCTTTACCTAATTACAAAATAATCTCTAATAATGAGGCCAAGATCACAAATAAACCTGAACTTTGTGGTTTCAGGGATGCCAGGAAGGCACCCCTGGGAATTTACGTCCAGTTTTATACACTCACATCTTCCCATTATACTTTTTCACTAGTGCCTGAGCTATTAATATCACCATGGACAAGTCTGTTTAATCTAAACATATTTTTGAGTGCCTACTTCATGGCACACATTGTACTAGGCCCCAAACAAACATGGATCCTAAGCACAGTCTGGTTGGAAGAAATAAACTGAATTAGACAGATAAACACACACATACATACAGCAAGTCCCCTGGAAAGTTATTGAACAAATTACTCTGGAAAAGCTGAGAGTGTCTGAGTCATTTTATTTTATTTTATTTTTTTGGCTATGCTGGGTCTTCCTTGGTGCCTGTGGGCTTTCTCTAGTTGCACCAAGTCAGGGCTACTCTTCATTGGGATGCACAGGCTTCTCACTGCGAGCTTCAGTAGTTACAACATGCAGGCTCAGTAGTCGTGGTGGACAGGCTTCGTTGCTCCGAGGCATGTGGGATCTTCACAGACCTGGGATCGAACCTGTGTCCCCGACACTGGCAAGGGCAGTTTTATCCACTGTGCCGCAAAAGAAGTCCAGAAGTCTGAATCTTCATTAAAGTCATTGGTCAAGCCACTGAGAAGGTGATTTTTTAAGCTGAGACTTAATATGTATTGTGAAGCTCTAGGAATGTGCTGTTCTAGATAGTTAGTTCAGTTGCTCGGTTGTGTCCCATTCTTTGCAACCCCATGGACTGCAGCACGCCAGGCCTCCCTGTCCATCACGAACTCCTGGAGTTTACTCAAACTCATGTCTAGGTAGGAGACAACTGGCACATGTTAACCTCTAAGGAGAAAAGTAGCTTATTGTGTTTTGGAATTGAAAAAGAAAGGAGGTCTTTGTAGATAGAACACAGTGTGTGAGATAGAAAGCAGCTATAACAGGGTAAGCAGCAGCCAAGAAGAGGTAAAATGAGGCTTGGTGGGCCACCGTGGGGTGACTGCATATCAGTCTGTCCATAGTATTAAGCCATACGTTGTCTAAACAAGAGATTGCATCATCTAGCTCAGTATTAAAACTACTCTGGTGAGGAATCCACCTTACTATGCAGGGACATGGGTCTGATCCTTGGTCAGGGAGCAAGATCCTACAGGCAGCAGAAGCCCACTTGCCACAGCTAGAAATTCTATGCACCGCAATGAAAAGGCCCTCGTGACACAACAGAGACCCTGCATGCTGCAACCAAGACCCAAAGCAGCCAAACAAACAAACAAACAAACCTACTCTGACTTCATTGAGGAGGGTAAAGTGGTGGAAGGCACAAGAAGATACAGGGAAACTGGATAGCAAGTTTTGCTTCCCTCCCTAGATTGTAAGCTCTGAAGAGTTGTGTGTGTTTCATTGAGTAATATTGCTGTTTCAAAGAAGGAGAGTTGGGCCATGACGTTGGTGAATTAGCTTATTGGAATAAAAGCAGAGCCTTACTTACAGTCAATAAAAAAGCCCTGTATGGCACTTAAGAGGAATTCCATCAATATACATGGAATCCATCAAGAAATGAATAAAGATTTCTGTACTCTAGAAAAGAATATTATAGTAGGTCGGATATAGCAGTGGACATGAAGAGTGAGAAGTCGACAAGTTTGAGATATACTTGGAAGCCAAAAATAAATAAATAAGACATAAATAGAATAGACGTGAAGGTGGAGAGAGAAGCACAAAGAACAACATCCTGATCTATGGCTTAAGCAACACATTATGTGACAAAGGCATTTTTTGGGACAGGGGAAGATAAAACCTCCATGAAGACAGACAGGTTAGATCATCGGCCCATGTTATTGGCCCAGCTCTTCTGCTGCAGTGAATAAGCAGCAAAATGGGACTGGGACTGAATAAGCCCAGTCACCCAAATTGGTGTATGTGTTAGTAAAAGTGTATTGTTACTAAGTTTCGGTGAGGTTTGTTACATAGCATTACTGAGGCCATTGCTGAGTGAGGCAGAAAGCATGAGATTCATGGGCAAATTATGAATTTGATTTTTGAAATGCCAAACTTGAGAGAGCTGTGAAATAGCCAAATAGGGATAATCAGGTAAGAAACTGAATACACAGTTCCATACAGGTACAGATGAAGTCAAGATAAACCTTTTGGCTTCACCAACATACCTGCACCCCAGTGTTCATTGCAGCATTATTTACAATAGCCAGGATATGGAAGCAATCTAAATGTCCATCAAGAGAGGAATGTATGAAGAAGGCGTGGTACATAGATACAATGAAATATTACTCAGTCATAGAAAAGTACCAAACATTGCCATTTGTAGAGACATGGATGAGCCTATAGTGTGCCATACAGAATGGTGTGAGAAAGGGAAAAGCGAGAATCATATATTAATGCATATATGTGCAATCTAAAAAAAAAATGGTACAGATGATCTTATTTGCAATGCAGAAATAGAGACACAGATACAGAGAACAAATGTATGGATACCCCATGAGAATTGAGTGTGTAGCCCAGGGAACTCTACTTAATGCACTGTGATGACCTAAATGGGAAGGAAGCCCAAAAGGGTGGAGATATATATATGTATGGCTGATTCATTTTGCTGTACTAACACAACCTTGTAGAAACTGACACAACATTGTAAAGCAGCTATACCCCAATACAAATTAATTTAAAAAAACAATATTGAATTTGTAACCGAGGGTATGTATGAGACCATCCAGAGGGATGGCATAGAAAGACAGGTAATAACATCCATTTCCCAAACACAGAGTCCATCAACATTTTGCGGTCAGGAGGAGTCTTCAAAGAAGAAAGAAATGGGACCAAATGGTGATAAGATAAAACAGGAGGGCATGGGAGCACAGCATCTAGGGGAGC
Source organism: Ovis aries (assembly GCF_016772045.2). NCBI lineage: Eukaryota > Metazoa > Chordata > Mammalia > Artiodactyla > Bovidae > Ovis > Ovis aries. Next base: position 108,884,831 of record NC_056059.1, read on the forward strand.
AAATATGTTTTCAAAGAAGTCAAGAATGGTCAGCGCTGTCCAACATTAATATGAGGCTTCATTAGTTTCCTATTTCTGCTCGAACATACTCCACTTAGTGGCTTAAGATAATTTAAAAAATTATCTTACAGTTTGAGAGATCAAAAATCTGCAGTGAGTCTGACTGAGTCAAAGTTAAAGTGTCAGCAAAAATATATTTTTTCTGGAAGCTGCAAGGTAGAATCAGTTTCCTTGCCTTTCTCAGCTTGCATCCTCAAATCTCTGACCTCTCTTCCCCTCTCTTTTACTTAGAGGAGTCCTTATGATTACATTAGGCCCAAGTTGATAAAAATCAAGATGATTTCTCCATCTGATTAGCAACCTCAGACTCATCTGCGACCTTAATGTTCTCTTTGCCCCTTACAACATAACAAATTTCCAGGGACCAGGAATTAGGAAACAGGCAGCTTTGGAAGACCATTATTCTGTATAACACAGATACCAAATAGTGCTTTGCTTCTGAAGAAAATGGATAGATATTTCCGGGAAAGTGTAGTTTTTAGTGTGTTAGTTAGTTCCCCCCAATATTAAGAGACCATCTCCCTTGTATACAGAATTATATGAGACATTTGAGGAATCAGAAAAAAAGAACTAACCATAAAAGAAATCCTCTTCAGTTACTTTTTTTTTAGGCACTCAGCATGTAGGACCCTAGTTTCCCCGCTAGGGATCGAATCCATGCCCGCTGCACTGGAAGTGTTAAGTCTTAACCACTAGACCACTGGAGATGTCTGGTTACTTGTTTTAAATAACTGAGGATTTCCGGACATGTGAGGAATAAGACAGCAAAGAAGAGGAGGATCCATATGGACAAAAAGGACATCAGAATAAACAAAGGTTATCCACAGAACATTAGAACTTTTAAAATGACTCTAATCCAAGAGGAGAGTGAAAAAATTGGCTTAAAGCTCAACATTCAGAAAACAAAGATCATGGCATCTGGTCCCATCACTTCATGGGAAATAGATGGGGAAACAGTGGAAACAGTGTCAGACTTCATTTTTTAGGGCTCCAAAATCACTGCAGGTGGTGACTGCAGCCATGAAATTAAAAGATGCTTACTCTTTGGAAGAAAAGTTATGACCAACCTAGATAGTATATTCAAAAGCAGAGACATTACTTTGCCGACTAAGGTCCGTCTAGTCAAGGCTATGGTTTTTCCAGTGGTCATGTATGGATGTGAGAGTTGGACTGTGAAGAAGGCTGAGTGACAAAGAATTGGTGCTTTTGGGCTGTGGTGTTGGAGAAGACTCTTGAGAGTCCCTTGGACTGCAAGGAGATCCAACCAGTCCATTCTGAAGGAGATCAACCCTAGGATTTCTTTGGAAGGAATGATGCTAAAGCTGAAGCTCCAGTACTTCGGACACCTCATGTGAAGAGTTGACTCATTGGAAAAGACTCTGATGCTGGGAGGGATTGGGGGCAGGAGGAGAAGGGGACAACCCAGGATGAGATGGCTGGATGGCATCACGGACTCGATGGACGTGAATCTGAGTGAACTCCGGGAGTTGGTGATGGACAGGGAGGCCTGGCGTGCTACGATTCATGGGGTCACAAAGAGTCAGACACGACTGAGCAACTGAACTGAACTGAACTGAATCCATATTCCCAGAGATATTTGAGAAAGGATCACATTAATAAGATAACCAGAGCTTGATAAAAGGGATTCTTTGATGGCTCAGTGGTAAAGAATCTGCCTGCAATGCATGAGATGCAAAAGACATGGATTCAATCCCTTGGTCGGGGAGATCACCTGGAGAAGGAAATGGCAACCCACTCCAGTATTCTTGCCTGGGAAATCCCATGGACAGAGGAGTCTGGTGGGCTAGTGTTCATGGGGTTGCAAAGAGTCAGACATGACTTAGCTGGTAAACAACAAACTAGACATAAGAGGATTGGTCAGGAGATAATAGAGTATTCATGCAAATTTTTAATGTGATGGCTGAAATTTTAAAAAAAAATTGAATAGTATGGAATTTCCTGAGGAAAATATGCCAGAACAAAAACAGAAGCAAAGAAAAATACATAAGGTAAAAGTAAAATAATATAAAATAAATGTTGATCTTAGAGATTAACTCAGAAGTGTCATCTTCCCCCTGAAAGAGTTCTAGAAGAGAAGAGATAATATGAAGGAGAATTTTTTAAAAAGCACTACAAGACAGTAGAGCAATGGCTTTCAAGTTTTAAGGAAAAATGGTATTTTGGACTCAGAATTCAATAGCTAGTCAAAATACTAAGTATGAGAGCAAATTAAAAATAATATCTGAACATAAAAGGAATCAGAATATTTGTCTTCTGATGGAAGAAAATCTTTACTATGCATGCCAACAAAACAAAAGAGCGTGCTATCAGAGGGGCCTGTTAGATTAACTCACAAGTGATGGAAGAGGTTGTGCTCTCCACCTCTTCCTAGGCAAACGGTGGAGCCGTTTCCTAGTGTTTCTTCATCTAGATAAGCCATGTAACTGTTCTTGTTAATGATCAGAAGTCATGTGTGCCACTTCTGACCCAAGATTAGAAGCACATGTGCCTCCTAAGAAATCTGTATGCAGGTCAAGAAGCAACAGTTAGAACCGGACATGGGACAACAGACTAGTTCCAAATTGGGAAAGGAGTACATCAAGGTTGTATATTGTCACCCTGCTTATTTAACTTAAATGCAGAGTACACCATCTGAAATGCCAGGGCTGGATGAAACACAAGCTGGAATCAAGATTGCCAGAAGAAATATCAATAACCTCAGATATGCAGATGACACCAACCTTATGGCAGAAAGCAAGGGGAACTCTTGATGAAAGTGAAAGAAGAGAGTGAAAAACCTGGCTTAAAACTCAACATTCAGAAAACTAAGATCATGGCATCCAGTCCCATCACTTCATGGCAAATAGATGGGGAAACAGTGGAAATAGTGAGGGACTTTATTTTCCTGGGCCCCAAAATCGCTGTGGATGGTGACTGCAGTCATGAAGTTAAAAGATGCTTGCTCCTTGGAAGAAAAGCTATGACAAACATAGACAGTGTGTTAGAAAGCAGAGACATCACTTTGCCAACAAGGTCCATATAGTCAAAGCTATGGTCTTTTCATTAGTCATATACGGATGTGAGAGTTGGACCATAAAGAAGGCTGAGTGCCAAAGAATTGATGCTTTCAAATTGTGGTGTTGGAGAAGACTCTTGAGAGTCCCTTGGACTGCAAGGAAATCAAACCAGTCAATCCTAAAGGAAATCAACCCTGAATATTCGTTGGAAGGACTGATGCTGAAGCTGAAGCTCCAATACTTTGGCCACCTGAGGTGAAGAACTGACTCATTGGAAAATACTTTGATGCTGGGAAAGATTGATGGCAGTAGGAGAAACGGGTGACAGAGGATGAGATGGCTGAATGGCATCATGGACCCAATGGACCTGAGTTTGAACAGACTCCAAGAGACAGTGAAAGAGGGAAACTTGGCGTGCTGCAGTCCATGGGGTCACAAAGAGTGGGACACAACTTAGTGACTGAGCAACAATAACAACAGTGACAATAGAAGAAATAGAACCACAAACAGTTCTGCTAAGTAGTTGGACTCTGAATGGGAAATGGCACTAATTTTCACTTACTACTGACTTTCAATTGTTCAAAGAATGTGCATATACTACTTTTATGATGCCATCAACCAAAACTGAGAGAAGCGGAGACAAAACAGGTGTGTGTGAGGAGAGGGTGGATAAAGATTTCAGTTTAAACTTGTTGAGTCATTTATTTGAAATCTGCGGATCAAACACAAGCATTTACTGTAAGCTCTCTGATAGTAGGATTATAGAAATACACTTAATACACAATGGAGGGCTTTAGTGTACTCACTTTGAAATTTGCATTTTTCTTTTGGAAGGAATTTTGTTTTCAAAGTTTTTTTTTGTTCTCTAATGTATCCACTTCTTTGACTTAGCATCATTATGCTTAAAAAAGCCAAGAAACCAGCAATTTTTCCATTACTTATCATAAAAATCTTGTTTTAATTCATGTTTTCCCGTGTCTTCTCAAGTACTTATGTTATTTAAATAGGTTATAAAAACAATGGAATTCTTGGATTGGTAAATTTCCTACAAGTTTCTTAAAGTCACATTTCACAAATTTGGTTTGTCTTTCAATTACTAGGCTCCTTCCTAAGCCTTTACTTCATAAACAGCACAGCATGCGATCATTCATTGATCTTATCCAAGGAAAATTGCACAACAGAAAGATGGAAATACAGGCCCCGCCTTGGCAGAGACAGAGTGCTTGGATTACAGGAGTATATGTGGTGGTGATTAAAGGGCTGATAATACAAGCCACAAAAGTGGAATAAAATTGCCTAGGCAGAGAGCAGAGGGAAATGAGATGAGAATTAAGAACAAAAAAAACAGAAGATGCTCACACATGAAGACACAGAATTAAGGAGAATAAAGCATAAAGATTAAGGTGTTGTTTGATGGAATAAGTGCAAAGTCATTATTTTCAATTACTCGAAGGCAGAGACTCTCACTGAATTTTTTTATAAAAAATTATTTTATATCAGAGTATAGTTTAACACTTCCCTTGTAACTCACCTGGTAAAGAATCTGCCTGCAATACGTGAGGCTCTGGTTTAATTCCTGGGTTGGGAAGACCCCTGGAAAATGGATAAGTTACCCACTCCAATATTCTTGGGCTTCCCTGGTGGTTCAGATGGTAAAGAATCCACCTATAATGCAGAAGACCTGGGTTCAATTAATTGTTGGGTTGGGAAGATCCGCTGGAGGAGGGCATGGCAACCCACTCCAGTATTCTTGCCTGGAGAATCCCATGGACAGAGGAGCCTAGTGGACTGCAGTCCATGGGGTTGCAAAGGGTCAGACATGACTGGGACATGACTGAGCGACTAAGCTCAGCACATAGTTTAACAATGGTGGGTTAGTCTCAAGTGTACAGCCCAGTGACTCAGTTATACATATACATATATCCCTTTTCTAATTCTTTTTCCATTTAGGTTATTACAAAGTACTAAGCAGAGTTTCCTGTGCTATTCAGTGGACCCTTGTTGGCTATCTATTTTAAACACAGCAGTGCGTACATGATTGACTTTTTAAAAATAACTGTATTTATGTGTGGCTCTACTGGGTCTTCACTGCTGCATGCGGGCTTCCTCTAGCTGCAGCCGGTAGGGGCTACTCTCTAGCTGCAGTGTGCAAGATTCTCATTGCAGTGGCTTCTCTTTTTGTAGAACGGGGGTTCCAGGGTACACAAGCTTCAGTACCTGGGGCTCCCAGGCTCCAGAGAACAGGGTTAGTAGTGGAGGTGCAAGGGTGTATTTACCCTGAGGCATGTGGGATCTTCCAAGGGCAGGGATCAAATCTGAGTCTCCTGTTTTGGCAGATGGATGCTTAACCACTGGACCACCAGTGAAGTCCCATGACTGACACTCTGTGATCCCAATAGTCACTAGACTGCTGCTGCTGCTCAGTCACTTCAGTCGTGTCTGACTCTGTGTGACCCCATAGATGGCAGCCCACCAGGCTCCCCCGTCCCTGGGATTCTCCAGGCAAGAACACTGGAATGGGTTGCCATTTCCTTCTCCAATGCATGAAAGTGAAAAGCGAAAGGGAAGTCACTCAGTTGTGTCTGACTCTTCAGGACCCGATGGACCACAGCCTACCAGGCTCCTCTGTCCATGGGATTTTCCAGGCAAGAGTATTGGAGTGGGATGCCATCACCTTCTCTGAGTCACTAGACTAACAGCTATTAAGTGACATAAGAAATGAAGAATGCAGAACAGATGAAGATGTAGAGAAAACTAGATCCAAGATAAGCTAGTAGATTCAAGATAAAAATAACTCTGCTGAATGAAACTGTCTATATTAGGTAGGACTTTCCCTGGTGGCTCTGCCAGTAAAGAACCTGTCTGCAATGCAAGAGATCCGGATTTGATCCTTGGGTTGGGAAGATCCCTTGGAGAAGGGAATGACAACCCACTCCAGTATTCTTGCCTGGAGAATTACATGGACAGAAGAGAGCCTGGCTGGCTACAGTCTTTGGGATCACAAAGAGTCAGACATGACTAAACAACCAACATACTTTGTCCCTCAGCACCAGGCAACTTAGAGTTCTTTCTTTATAGTAAATGCTTAACAGAGGTAAGAGGGACTGAAGAAATGAAATTCAGTCTGGGATGAGCACAAAGGGGAAGAGATAAAAGGGTTGATGGAGGAGGGGATTTATGAACTAAGAACAATTTAGGAACATAACATTTGTATTTCTGTTGCTGGCCTCAAACCCCAAAATCACAGTTATTTGCAATATATAAAGTAGTACAAGCAACCAAGATGGCTCCAACATGAGGACCCAATATGGATATTCCCCAAGCATTCTTAGTTTCCAGGGTCACACTGTCTTTTAAGGTATTCCATGGCATGTTAAAGTCTGTCTCAGACAGTACAATCTGTAGGCAAAAATTGCTAGAGTTTCACTAATGTCTTAAGAAAATGATCCTGCATTATGATGTTAAGCAGAAACAACAAATAGATCTGTTCTTTAGTTTAAGTGAAGGGACTTAGCAGAAACATGAAGTCATTGTTTTCCTTAGGTCGTTCAACTGGACAGGATGAATAATTAGCACGAATACAACCATTTCACCTCTTAGGTGCTAAAGCCAACTTAAGAGTATGCAGGCGACGGACTTCTCTGGTGCTCCAGTGGCTAAGACTCCATGCTCCCAACGCAGGGAGCCTGGATTTGATTCCTGGCTGGGGAACCAGAGCCCACATGTGTCAACTAAAGATCATGGCATGCTGCAAGCCAGCACAGCCAAAGTGTAGCTAAGTCCCAGCACAGCCAAATAAATAAATAAGCATATTTTTAAAGAATATATGTGCAAAAGCTGCTTTCATTTCCCCTAACTCTCTAAATGCATGAGCGTGGGTCCAACTACAGTAATATCAGAAAAGCAGCAGGACAACAGGGTCCGCATTAACTACAAAACTTCTTGGTGTGTTTCCTTTCAGGAGAAACGGGCTGATTTCTGACCAGAGGTGGGGGCCAGGAGAAACTACTACAGTGCAGAACTGATCAATCTCATGAACATAAAAGTACTTTCCTTCAGGTATGGGCCATTCCCAGCCAGATAAAATTTTCATAATCTTCATCCTTCTGTGAGCTCCCTTGAGTTCTTGGGATTTGCATTTATCTATATTTTGACACACACACACACAGGGATCACTCTTACATCTTCCTCACTCTTGCAAACCTCAATCATTCAATTCTTTTCATGGGAGGATGGATATTCAAGTAGACAGTGCTTCAGCACTCATCTTTTGGGTCCACATATATAGCTAACACAGGATTAAGAAAAAGCACAAAAATAGGGAAAGATTAGCACTGAATAGACCAGGGGAAGGACACCTGTCTATACTACAAGCTAGAATAAGAAAGAAGAGCCTTGCTTCATTTGACCTCAGTTGGAACCAAGCATGACAGGTAACTCAAATTTGTCACCATTCTACACGTGCCTGCATGCTAAACTACTGCAGTTATGTCTGACTCTTTGTGACTCTATGGACTATAGCCCACCAGGCTCCTCTGTCCATGGAATCCTCCTGGCAAAAATACTGGAGTGGGTTACCAAGCCCTCCTCCAGGGGATTTTCCCGATCCAGGGATCCAGGGATCTTCCTGCATCTCTCTTCTTTCTCCTGCACTGACAGGCAGGTATTTTACCACTAGTGCTACCTGGGAAGACTGCCACCATTCTACATACCTTCACAAATGACTATGTAAGTATCGTAAGTATTGATTTTGGTGTTTCAGTACCTTTTAGCAAGTAGATCAGTTTGCAAATATGCAGTCCATGATGAATGAGGATCAGTTGTAACTGCAAAAACTAAAACCCCTCTAATAGCTATTGTTGAATCACTGCAGGCAAGTCACCATTCTGAACTCTAGGTATTTGTTGTTGTTATTCAGTCGCGAAGTTGTATCCAACTCTTTGCAACCCTATGGGCTGCAGCATGCCAGGCTTCCCTGTCCATCACCAACTCCCAGAGCTTACTCAATGTCCATTGAGTCGGTGATACCATCCAACTATCTCACCCTCTGTCGTCCCCTTCTCCTGCCTTCACTCTTTCCAAGCATCAGGGTCTTTTTCAATGAGTCAGTTCTTTGCATCAGGTGGCCAAAATATTGGAGACTTAGCTTCAGCATCAGTCCTCAGGTACTCCTCGTAGGAATCCACTGAGACAGGAATGATTCTGTCCCATATCCTAGACAAGAAAACCATAGACCCAGAGCCTGAGCCCCTTCCCGCTGAGAAGTGGGACCAGCATTCAAGCACCAGCTGTATGACTCAGAACCCAGGCTCTCAACCACCTCCCTTGATGCAGAACAAGTCCACAGGTCTTTTGCTCAGCCTGGCCCACCCATCGGTTTGCTTTCCTAAGTAAAATAATCATATTCCTGAGGTTGAATTAATTTGAACACTCCCTGAGGGGACAGAGTGAGGCTAGAATCAGTTTTTTGTTTTAAATGGCAATTATTTCTTTCTTCTTGCCAAATACAGACGACAGCTACTACGTGCAGGGCCATGCCACCCAGGGCGGGGGCGGGGGGTTTACCAAGCCTGTGAGTAACCAGCAGCTGCGAAAGTGATGAAAGCTGCTGACTCTGGGACCCCCCAGCCCACATGTACACTATTGAAGAAATTCAATTCACATTTAATGAAGTGCATTTTCCAGCTAACGCATGGGGATCTCTGGACCCTGGTCGTCATATCAGTCCAGTGACAGAAGGGATGGCGTGAAGCCTGATGGCGAGGTGGTGGTACTCCTGCCCAGGCTGATCGTGTTCTCTGCACTATCTTCCCTCTGTCCCATCTTCATTCCCCAACCCCCACAGCTCTGGATGTAGGACAGACATATTCATTCCATATCTCAAGAGAAGAACCAAATTGTCAGGGAAACTGCGACACCACTGATGAAGAACAAAAATTTAGACCAAAAAAAAATTCTGACCGTGTATTTGTGAAGGGATTTTTGCATTTTGTCTTCACAGCCCTGCAGGAAAGGCTTCCCTATCTCCAATTTGTGGAGGCTTGGAGAAGGTCAGTTATTTCCCTCCCATCACGTGACTGATAAGAGAGACAGAACTGGAATCACATTTTCTGGATCCTCGTCCAGCACTCTTCCTTCTGCCTTAGGACCAGTCCTAGAAAGAAGCAGTGCATCCCAGACACATGGGTCAGCACAAGCAAAGGCATACAGGCTGATCCATCGCCGCTGCTCAGCCGCTGGTTGCTCTTCCTTTCCTTGGCAGGTATTTGTTGACTCCTGCAATGCGTCAGGGGTATAATACCATGGCAACATATACACGGCTTCTGATGGCACAAGAAACACCCCGAGTAAGCTGTTCACGGTGAAATGAGAGAGCCCAGGGCATATGCAAGTTTTAGGTGAGCAAGTAACAGGAAGCCCTCACCCTGCCAGGGATCCCAGGGAACGTTCCCTGGGAAAAGGGACATTGTGACTGTTATGGGGAAAGCATGGCAAGAGGCAGCTGATGGAGGAGAAGATACAGGTACAAGAGCCCAAAGGGAGGAAAGATTTTGGAAATTTTGAGAAGCTAAGAATCCAGGTAAGTGAAGGAGACAGAAAGAAGAGAGGATGGGGGAACACGAGATGAGACTGGAATGACAGGGCGTCCCATCACAAGGACCCAAAGGTCTCAGCTCAGTGCACCAGCCACCCAGCTTCTCAGCTGTCAGGGGTGCCTGGTTGGGGAGGAAGGCAAGCCCATTAAGCTGCTTAATCTCTCCCCACCCGGGTCATTTCCTCCAGCTACAAATGAATCGCACAGTTTCCTTCTCCCCATCCACATGGCCTGGGTACCAAGGCTTGGAGCAGGGGCCTGTTTTCCAGGTGCGGTCTCACTAGTGCCATATAAAGGGGGATTATTCCCCTTCCTGCAGCTCCACTCCGAGCGCAGGCTGGCCCCAGCAGGGTCAGCTTTCCTTACGGCCAGATCACATTACGAGCTAATATCTAATTTGTAAGTTCTGTGTCACACCTCGGTTTCACAGACCATGGCTTTCAAACGAACATTCACTCCTTCCTCCTTCAAAATTAGCTGAGTGCCCTACATCCAGAGAAGGAGCTGGGATCGTACAACTGGTCAAATAAACTGGAGAGGCTGGAACAGCTATCCGACCCCTGGGGTGTAACTTCATCTCTTAGTTAACAATCTGTAAAATGGGGTCTTAATTCTTTCTGCCATTACACTGCTGCACAGAGTCCAAAACAAAGTGGAACATTTAATGGACTGGAATTCACATTCTAATACCAGCACTCCCACTAATCATCTCTCCGGTCTTCAGTTTCCCCATCTGTAACATAAACCAAGGAAAATCATTGCCTCTAAGGTCCCCTTTACATATAACATTCTCTGCTTTGCTGTGTGATTAGTGACTAGAAGATTATTCTGAGCATTCTCAGAACCTAAGAATCAATATTACTGTATTACATTGCTACACTTTTTTTTAAGTGTCAGAACTGCTAGGATGTTTTAGAGATGGAGCAGAGGTTAGAGAAGAGGAGATGACGCTTTGGGAGAGCAGAAGAATGGTCGCTACACCCTTCCATCCATCATTCGATCCCTAGGAAGGATTAATGCATCTTGACATCCTGAAGGATGACTTTTCTTAGAGAGGTAGATTTAAGAGAAGATCTAATTGTCTGAAAATAATTGGTTGCACTAACCCATTTTCTTTTGAGAATTTCAACAAAAAGTGCTCGTCTTCTGGTAGTCCCCAAAGGATTAAAAAATAAATAAAAGAGGGCTAATCATCCTAGAACTGATCTTAACCAACACTGCTGGAGGCAACTCACACCCTGGGAAGTGACCCAACTGGAGGACCAAGTACAAACGGCTGCCTCTAGGGCAGGTGGAGACAAATGAGGAATCATTTCCCCTCTAGGGCATCATAACTCCTCTAGGGCAGGTGTGGGGTCAAGTTTCCTTAGAAAGCATGCAGCTATGCAGGAGTATGCCCACACTCATCTCCTGGACTGTCACAGAAGACAAAAGCCTCAACTATGACAGCAAAGCTGTCCAGACTTGAGCCTCCAATGTGTCCATGCTTAGTCGCTCAGTCATGTCTGACTCTGCAACCCCGTGGACTGTAGCCTGCCAGGTTTCTCTGTCCATGAAATTTTCCCAGCAAGACTACTGGAGAGGGTTGTCATTGCCTCCTCCAGGGGATCTTCCTGACCCAGGGATTGAACCCACATCTCCTGGGTCTCCTGCACTGCAGGCAGATTCCTTACCACTGAGCTTCCAGGGAAGCTGGACTCCCCGACAAGGCAGATGGGCACAAGGGACCTCTGCTGGTACCAAGGTTCCAGATCCTGGTGAAGTTTAGGCAGAGGAGAGGAATCTGCTCTGGTCTCTTCTTCAATCACCATAACTTTTCAACTTTAAAGTTAGTCACAGCATAAAAGTTGAGAGGTATGTTTTATTCGATGAGAATTTTGAGGACTTCAAGCCCAGGAAACAGCATCTTAGTAACCCTGAGAGAACTGCTCCTGGCGATTATCAACTAGAGATGCAACTCAATGGAAGGGGTTTAACTCTTGGTAGCTCTTTTATGATAATTATTGACTCCTAGTCTGAAACAATCTCAAAATAAAATTAAATGCATTCAGTTATATTTTTTCTATTAAAATCTAATTTACTCTTCTGAAATGTTAAATATGCTTCTAGAATCTTATAAATATAAGACTTATAAATATAATAACTTTTAAATTGGCTTTTCCCTGATTTGGGTCTACAACTAGAGGCTAGACCATGAATATTCTGTATTCATTCCTCCTATTCGTGAACTCCTACAGCAGAGATATTGGAATTAAAAATAATAATAAACAAGAGAAACGTAAACATCCTTTGGGAGTTGAGTCACAGAAACACTAAGTGATATTTATAGTATATATTTTGCTGCTGTTGCTGCTAAGTCACTTCAGTTGTGTCCAACTCTGTGCGACCCCATAGATGGCAGCCCACCAGGCTCCTCTATCCCTGGGATTCTCCAGGCAAGAATACTGAAGTGGGTTGCCATTTTTTTCTCCAATGCATGCATGCTAAGTTGCTTCAGCCATGTCCAACTCTGTGCGACCCTATGGACAGCAGTCGACCAGGCTCCTCTGTCCATGGGATTCTCTAGGCAAGAATACTGGAGTGGGTTGCCATTCCCTTCTCCAAATATATATTTTATATACTTTATAGTTGTAAGCGTTCAGTAGAGGTGCATTAAAATGTAAATGCATTTAAATAAAAGGATTTTTAGAAGTCTAACATTAATAAATTCCATCAGACAAGAAGCTCTGTCACTTTTATTTATAACTATATACTGAGTATTTTTCAGGGCACACTCAGATATTTGCGGAAAATACGGATGGATGGATGGATGATGATGGATGAAATAGAACGTGTAAATCCTGGTATGTGCCAGATACACTCATTGAATGGAGGAATATTAAAATATAATAATAAGAAGAAGACAAAACCTTTACTCCTAGTTCTGGTCATATTTTAAAATTCTAGAATTATGCTGCTTTGATTTATGGTAGATTATGACACATATCTTTAAGAAAAGTGTGCCTTCCACTAGAACAGAAGCATCTTAGTACCTCACTTTGACCAAACCATTTTTGATAGACTGTTCTTCATGTAACTATCTCAGAGCTTATAACCTTGGTATAATCATCACTTTGGGGTACTGTATCCCCTTGCATAGTATGTGTCTGACTTTCTTGTGACCCCATGGACTGTAGCCCTGCAGGCTCCTCTCTCCATGGGATTTTCCAGGCAAGGATACTGGAGTGGGTTGGCGTTTCCTACTCCATAGACATGCCTTATTGCTTTAAATGACAGGATTTTCTCCCTTGTTTTTTGTATCACTTCAGTTCAGTTCAGTGGCACAGTCCTGTCTGACGCTTTGTGATCCTGTGGACTGCAGCATGCCAGGCTTCCTCTTCCATCCCAGAGCTTGCTCAAACTCATGTTGGTGATGCCATCCAACCATCTCATCCTCTGCCATCCTCTTCTCCTCCTGCCTTCAATCTTTCCCAACATCATGATCTTTTCTAATGAATCAGTTCTTCTCATCAGGTGGCCAAAGTATTGGAGATTTAGCTTCAGTCCTTCCAATGAATATTCAGGACTGATTTCCTTTAGGATGACTGATTTGATCTCTTAGCAGTCCAAGGGACCTTCAAGAGTCTTCTCCAACACCACAGTTCAAAAGCATTAAATCTTTATTTTTTGAATACGCATGCATTAGTGCAATTCTATATTTTGAAGAATCCCTTCATTGTTTAATTTTCTGTGGAGCATACAGTGAAGACAAGAGGAGTATATAACCTCTTACTTAGTAAATGCTACCAGAGAAGCTGAAAGGAAAAAGATACTGGGCATTTCCAAAGCATCTCTTCTGAAAATGCATCAGGTTGACATTGATTAATATACCACATATTGCAAAATGTATGAAAGAAGGTAAACTGGGACCAGCAGAAATATTTTGGTCCCTCAAGTGAGCACAATTTTGAATACCATGATTTTCACGTATTCTAGACCTAGCTGAAGGTTATCCTAATTTGAACAAAGCATCATATTTTCACACTAAAAACTGGACTTTACATAGGTCATTCAGAACTACCAGGAGTGGTATTTCTGTAATATAGGTGATCTTCTATTAATTACAATGCTGGGCTCTCCAGGGCCATGTGTTTTAGAAAATAGCTTTCTTAAATTGCTTTTTTCCATATCAATGAAAGAAACAAACTTTGTTAAATATTTGTTGTTGCTGTTTTTGTTGTTATTCAGTCACTAAGTTGTGTCCAACTCTTTGCAAGCCCATGAACTATAAAGCACACCAGACTCCTCTGTTTTTCACTATCTCCTAAAGTTTGCTCAAATTCTTATCTATTGAGTTGGGCTAAATATTTAGATTCTATACATGTATGTATATTATAGGTATATAGGTATCCTGCAAACAAAGCAAAACATGGGATTACCTGCTTCTTAGAGTATAAATATACCTGCCCCCTTTATCTTTTTTCATTTCTTTATTGAGATATTATGCACATATTATAAAACTTATTCTGTTAAAGTATACAGTTCAGGGATAGTGTATTCACAGAGTTCTACAACTAGCAAAACTTTAGAACATTGTCATCACTCCTCAAAAAAACTTCATACCTATTGGCAGTCATTCCCCACCTCCCACTTGGTATTGCAAGCCCCTGGAAACCATAAATACACTTTTTGTCTCTATCAGTTCAGTTCAGTTCAGTTGCTCAGCTGTGTCCGACCCCACTGACTGCAGCGTGCCAGGCCTCCCTGTCCATCACTAACTCCTGAAATTTACTCAAACTCATATCCATTGAGTCAGTGATGCCATCCAACCATCTCATCCTTTATCGACCCCTTCTCCTCCCACCTTCAATCTTTCCCAGCATCAGGGTCTTTTCCAGAGTGGGTTGGCTCTTCTAGTCAATTCTAGAAATTGACTAGAAAAGAAAACCAGTCAATTCTAAAAATCAGTCCTGAATATTCATTGGAAAGACTGATGCTGAAGCTGAAACTCCAATACTTTGGTCACCTGATGTGAAAAACTGACTCTTTGGAAAAGACCCTGATGCTGGGGAAGATTGAAGGCAGGAGGAGAAGGGGACGACAGAGGATGAGATGGTTGGATGGCATCACCGACTCAATGGACATGGGTATGAGCAAGCTCCAGGGGTTGGTGATGGATAAGGAAGCCTGGTGTGCTGCAGTGCATGAGGTCACAAAGAGTTGACATGAGTGAGCAACTGAACTTAACTGAAGAGACTAAACTTTACAATACAGAGAATGAGCATAGAGGTCATTAATATCCCATCATGACTTTAATGCCCCCAAATGGCACAATAGTCACATTTAACATATGGTGGTTAACATTAATTGAAAACCTTTGTTGTAGTTTTTCAGTCCCTAAGTCATGTCTGACTCTTTGTGACTCCATGGACTGCAACACTCAAGGTTCCTTCATCCTCCACTATCTCTCGGAGTTTGCTCAAACTCATGTCCATAGAGTCAATGATGCTATCTAACCATCTCACCCTCTGCCACCCCCTTCTCCTCTTGGCCTCAATCTTTCCCAGCACCAGGGTCTTTTCCAGTGGGTTGACTCTTCACATCAGGTGGTCAAAGTATTAAAGCTTCAGCTTCAACATCAGTCCTTCCAATGAATATTCATAGTTGATTTCCTGTAGGATTGACTGGTTTGGTCTCCTTGCTGTCCAAAGGACTCTCAGGAATCTTCTCCAACACTACAGTTCAAAGCATCAATTCTTCGGCTCTCAGTTTCTTCTATGGTCCAACTCTCACATCCATGCATGACTACTGAAAAGACCATAGCTTTGACTAGATGGACATTTATTGTACTGAGCACCTACTATGTGCCAAAAACTGTTCTAAGCATTTAATTCCCATTAACTAAATAAACATTCTCCCCAAAGGGTTGGGGTTCTCATTTCATCCCTATGAAGTAGATAGTAATCTCTATTTTAGAGAAGAGAAACTCAGGCACAGAGAGTTTAAGCATCTTTTTCAACCCTGCACAAGTTGCTAAGAGACAAACCCAAGAGTCTAAATTTAATCGTGTGTTCTCAGATATATGGATCTTTTCACTAGGAGGGTCTTGAACTTGGAAGGTGAGAGCCATCTATGCAGCCAGCATACCTGGACTCAAAGTCTGCTTCTGTAAGAGGTACAAGCTGGGCAACAATAGGTAAATTGCTTAACTTCTCTGTATCTCATCTATAATTGGTGGTGGATATAGCACCTACCTTAAGGAGTCACTGTGAGGAGTAAACACAACCCTATTTACAACATTTAGCACCCTGTGTCTCCCACAGCAAATGGTCAACAAGTGCTTCCAAGCTGGAATTGATTTCTTTTGAAATAGGTTCTGCATTTGAAATATATTCAAAAGTAAAAAAAAAAAAATAATTTTAATACTTGTGCTCAGTCACATTCCCTGAGATACATGCTTATGAACCCATGTTTAGTCCTCAACAGATTTCTATGTGTTTTTTTTTAACTCCTTCATTCACTCATTTGCTCACTGTCTTATGGCTCCAGCAAAATGATTTGAACCTCCAGCATGAGCTGAATCCTGTATCACAAGTTCTCATATCTAATCCTTATTTTTTTTTAATGCAAATTTTATCATCTTCCTTTTTCTGGTGAGGAAGTGGAGAATCAGAGACACTGATGACAGTATCAGAAGGTGGAATCCCAGAGAATAAGGATTCCTTCTCCCACCCAAAAAACATTTACTTTTCTCCATCAGATTTTAGAATGAGCATGAACTGAGCAAATGCAACTGACCACGAGGTCTTCTTCCACCAGTTAAGAGGTATTGACCTTCAATAAGTCAGTTCAGTTGCTCAGTAGTGTCTGACTGTTTGCAATCCCATGGACTGCAGCATGCCAGGCCTCCCTGTCCATCACCAACTCCCGGAGTTTACTCAAACTCACATCCATAGAGTCGGTGATGCCATCCAACCACCTCATCCTTTGCCGTCCCCTTCTCCTCCTGCCTTCAGTAGACTACCTAAGTCTCAGTTTCTTCATTTATAGAATAGTAATGGCAATATCTACCTTTCACAGTGGCTGTGTAACGAACTTGCTGTAATGGCATGCCAAGGGGTCCAACAAATGGTTAGCTTTGTTGTTATCATTTGTATTTGTTCATGGTCTCTTTGAAAAACTCAGCCTGCTCTTTCTAATGGAACACTAATATGCACCTTATGTAGACTGCATTAGGGAAAACTTTTCATCTAAGTTTTTTTTAATATAAATGATGAAAAGGTAGCCTGAAATATTTTACACATCTGTTACAAAACCTCTGGGAGTTGTCTGGAAGAAAAGACTTGAATCCAAAGCAGGTGGCTGGGCAGGACATACTGGTCTGTGTGAAAGGCTGGACTTTCCTCAAAAGCTCACACTCTAAGGGAAAACTCCAAGGGAACTATGAGAAAACAGTAATTAATGACTACAAACGCTGCTTCCAGTCCTCGTGATAAAGTTTCTGTACAGAGCCATAAAGAGATCAGTTCCACATTTCATATTCTCTTGCTAACCCCAAAGCATCATTAATCGGCAAGAGTGAAGTCCTACTAAATCAGGGAACCAGCCATGAGTTAAATGCATTAGGCACTTTATGCGCTTTATCTCATTTTTATCCATACAACAAATGCCATGGGTTGAATTATCTGCCCCAGATCTAAATTTATATGTTGAAGACTTAACACTCAGTGATCTTGTTTTGGTATAAGGTCTTTGCAGATATAATTAGCTAAGATGATGTCATCAGCGTCTGCCCTAACCCAACCTATGTCTTTCAAAAACAGTGAAATTTGGATGCAGACCTGCACACAGGGAAAATATCATGTAAAGATGAAGGCAGAGATTGGGGTGATGACTCTACAAGCTAAAGAACACCAAAGGTTGCCAGTAAACCACCAGAAGCGAGAAGAAAGGAATGGAACAGATTTCTCCTCGGAGCTGTCAGAAGAAAGCAACCCAGCCAACAGTTTGATCTTGGACTTCCAGCTTCTAGAAGTATGAGACAATAAATTTCTTTTGTCTAACCCACCCAGTTTATTGCACTTTGTTATGGCAGCCCTAGCAGTGCAGCAACAATCCACAGATGGAAGTATTAATTTTTCCACTTTTTGAAAGCTTATGCTTAGGATATTTGTTTGTCTTTCCCAAGGAACCAGAGTGGGTGATTGACAAAGCTGGTTGGAGAGCCTTATTCCAAAGTCCATGCTGCTGGGCATTGTGGGTTCCATTTTCTATCTTCCTTCTAATCTTTATGAAGAGAAAGGGCACCCCTTGCTATAATGTTGTGGCAGAGCGACACTTTCTCAGAATCCAGGTATGTTTTGTAGAATACTCATTCATACCCATAAAGACTATTGACCTACCCTAGTGAGAAACATCACATGCCTGCATGCTAAGTCGCTTCAGTTGTGTCTGACTCCTTGCAACCCTCTGAACTGTAGCCTGCCAGACTTTTCTGTCCACAGGATTCTCCAGGCAAGAATACTGGAGTGGGTTGCCATACCCTCCAGGGGATCTTCCTGACCCAGGGATTGAACTTGGGTCTCTTAAGTCTCCTGCTTTGGCAGGTAGGGTCTCTTACTACTAGCGCCACCTGACAACACTTGGATAATAATAACAAACATTTAAACAGTACTTCATAGCACTTCCTGGGGTTGGCTTAGGTTTTTGTAGAACTCCTGCAAGGACATGTTTTAATCCCAAAAAGGGAACACAAAGAGGCTGTGGGATTTGTCAAAGCAAGACAATGAGCATATGGACAAGCCAGCACTAGAACCAAAGATTTCACATCCGCCACGTTGTCTTCCTACCATAAACACAAGCTTTACTTGCTTCTTTTATGCCCGATATGTTTACTTCTTACCTGGTAAGCAAGAGGAGTACTGGGTAGCCAGGGTACCCTATTGGCAAAGAGCATGGCCATTGGTGTTGAACAGATGAGTTCAATTTTCAGTTATGTTCAGAAAGATCCTTAATCAGATGAACTGTAAAATGGACTGCTGTGAAGATTAATAAAATCAGCTGTAGAAGGTGTTCCACAGAGAATCCCACAGAAGAAGTCACATGGCACTTTTCAAAAGAATGCTTGGTGCAATCCCAGCTTCATCATTTATTCAGGGTTCTATCTTGAGCTCTCTTCAGCCTCCTTTACTTATGTGTTAACTCATATGTACTAAGGTTGCTGTGTTGCATGGATGCAATAACGCTTTTGCGTTTTAACTTCTATGCGCACATAAACAGTTAGGTATAAAGTATCTGAAGAGCTGTTTTAAATGTGCAAAATCGAGACGATATTAAATATTTGCTTAATGACTGAAAACTGCTATACCCCACCCCATCCTGAGACTTAAAATAACCTGTCATGATAAACATAAAACAATAGGTCTCAACTAAACTGTATCTACCTTGGTGAGAAAAAGGAAGAGAGAGTCCATTTACTCTGAAAAACTAGAAACCATAACCACTACTTTGACCAATGAGAGAGCATCTCGTGTCTTAGTTTAATTTTAGCTAAGATCCAAAAGTTTCTTTGCAAAAACCCTCTGGGCACTTTCTTTTAAGTTAACTGTGAAATTAATTTTAAATCCTCTCATCCCCTATTTCAATATTACTACAAATAAAACATGTTTTAAACCACATTCCTATGCAAATACTTTTTAGAAATACATATATGGATTTGTCTCCAAGGAATTCTAATAAACGTGCCGAAATTATGTCTAATCTGGATTTGATATCTGATAACTGGAGATGCTAGGAAGACATATCTCATAGTTTTCCTTTGGAAACTAACCTCAAATCATACACCGAGTGTTCAAAGTCAATACCTATTAATGCTTGTACATATGGTATTAATTCCACATTAATTCTGTCAAAAGTGATATCATAGTTAGAAGTTCCAAATGATGACATCACTAAAACAACTTGGTTTTCATGAGTGTGGGACCAGTCAGTGCCAAAATCCAGTTCAATCTATTCATCTGTCTGTTCTGACAAGTTCAGTTTAATTAGTTCATGGCCTCATAATGAACAAGAGACTGGCTTTCTGTCCAATTGCCAGAGCCATTTCTATTCTCTTCAACTTAAGTGCCAAATGCTTACACTGCTTTGCCCAATTTATACCTTTGCCTATAATTACTGGTCCCCAAGGTGTGATTGTCCTTTTTCATAAGAGTTTGTGCAGCTGCCAACATGAAGTTGTAAATAAATTGTAATACCGTTGCTATGAGGTGTAAAAATCCCACAGCTCATATCCAGAGCCTTGTATAATAAACTCAAGTAAACATTCCATTTCCTGCAAGTGATTGTGGTCTGTGACTAGATTTAGAAAACAGGGCACTAAGTCATCTTTCTTTAATGAGTCGTTGAAAACAAAGTCGTATCCCATGAAACCAAAACTTGTCCTTGACAAAAACAAATAGCTTATTTGTAAAAGACCCTCCAAAAGGGGCAAATTTTTCTGTAAACCATGACCTGAGTTCCATTTTTCCAGTTACAAAGTGTTTAAACAATAGTAACTCCACTCACCCAACAGCATCCACTACCAGTGAAATGCAAGAGACTGGTTTTTTAAAAGAGATACAGTATGTTACAGGACAAAAGGAAATAGAATACAGAGGGACCCAGGTTTATGGTTTATCCTTCTACTTATTAGCTGGTGACCTAGGTCTTCCAAAACCTCTGTGCCTCAGTGTTTTTGACTGTGACTTAGGGGAAAAGATGGCTACAAAATGATGTTGATGTTGACGTTGGTGTCATGAAAGGCAATAAACACAAAGCACCTAGCAACAGTTCAGTAAGTGACACAGGAATGGTCATTTCCTCCTCCTTTTTCTTTGGAGTAGATGAAATACTCTGCATTTCCTGGTTTCCGCTGGACCATCTCTTAGCTCCAGGAGTCGGCAATGGACAGAGAGGCTTGGTGTGCTGCAGTCCATGGGGTAGCAAAGAGTCAGACACAACTGAGCAACTGAACGGAATTGAACTGAACTGATCTCTTAGCTTACCGAGGGAAATGTGCCAGAGCCTAGGGCCAGGCCATATTTTTTCCAGCATCACTGTTATTAAAATCTCTGCTAATGCTTTCCTTTAAAATTGCTTCATCTGTGAAAGGTGATCAAGACTGCCAAAATGATACCCTATGAATTCTAGTAATTTTCAATATTTGTTAAAACTATTGCAATTTTCTCATTTTGTCTTTTGAATCAAAAAACGTTTATTGCTTACTTTTCTTGGTTAATTATAATAGAATTTAAGAAAGTTAACCAGTTCACATCAGAATTTTATCTTATGGAAATCAGAGCGATTAGGTGTTTGACTTAAACATTAAAAACACTTTATTTACATTTGGACTAATTAGGAAAATTAATAATTGCTAGTTAAGATCATTGTGCACCCAATAACTGCCCAGGTCTTATAGTGGAAATTGAATTAAGATTAGCAGTTCATTCCTGTACATGGCAAAGACCGTTAATGCTTCCTAATATTCATGACTGGAAGGACCACATGTATTTCCCAGCCTCCCATGTAGTTAGTTTTCATTTGGGATCACTTGACCAGTTTGGGCCAACAGACCATAGTTGGAAGCAATATGTATTCCTTTTGTTTAAAGGAAGTTGAGACTAAGTGAGCCTCCTCCATCTGTCTCTTCTGCAGCTTCAGACACCCAGGAAAACATGCACCAGAAGACACTGTCCAAGATGAAGTGGAACAAGATCATAGAATCTTGCACCAGTAAGAGATTAAACATTGTAATACTAATATCAAATGTGTGATGGTGGTTGTGTTTTGCATTAATTATCCTGTAACAGAAGCAGAAGACATTAAGAAGAGGTGGCAAGAATACACAGAAGAACTGTACAAAAAAGATCTTCACGACCCGGATAATCACAATGGTGTGATCGCTCATCTAGAGCCAGACATCCTAGAATGTGAAGTCAAGTGGGCCTTAGAAAGCATCACTATGAACAAAGCTGGTGGAGGTGATGGAATTCCAGTTGAGCTATTTCAAATCCTGAAAGATGATGCTGTGAAAGTGCTACACTCAATATGCCAGCAAATTTGGAAAACTCAGCAGTGGCCACAGGACCGGAAAAGGTCAGTTTTCATTCCAGTCCCAAAGAAAGGCAATGCCAAAGAATGCTCAAACTACCGCACAATTGCACTCATCTCACATGCTAGTAAAGTAATGCTCAAAATTCTCCAAGCCAGGCTTCAGCAATGTGTGAACCATGAACTTCCTGATGTTCAAGCTGGTTTTAGAAAAGGCAGAGGAACCAGAGATCAAATTGCCAACATCCGCTGGATCATGGAAAAAGCAAGAGTGTTACAGAAAAACATCTATTTCTGCTTTGTTGACTATGCCAAAGCCTTGACTGTGTGGATCATAATAAACTGTGGAAAATTCTGAGAGAGATGGGACTACCAGACCACCTGACCTGCTTCTTGAGAAACCTGTATGCAGGTCAGGAAACAACAGTTAGAACTGGACATGGAACAACAGACTGGTTCCAAATAGGAAAAGGAGTACGTGAAGGCTGTATATTGTCACCCTGCTTATTTAACTTCTATGCAGAGTACATCATGAGAAACGCTGGACTGGAAGAAACACAAGCTGGAATCAAGATTGCCAGGAGAAATATCAATAACATCAGATATGCAGATGACACCAGCCTTATGGCAGAAAGTGAAGAGGAACTCAAAATCCTCTTGATGAAAGTGAAAGAGGAGAGTGAAAAAGTTGGCTTAAAGCTCAACATTCAGAAAATGAAGATCATGGCGTCTGGTCCCATCACTTCATGGGAAATAGATGGGGAAACAGTGGAAACAGTGTCAGACTTTATTTTGGGGGGCTCCAAAATCACTGCAGATGGTAACTGCAGCCATGAAATTAAAAGACTTACTCCTTGGAAGAAAAGTTATGACCAACATAGACAGCATATTCAAAAGCAGAGACATTACTTTGCCGACTAAGGTCCGTCTAGTCAAGACTATGGTTTTTCCAGTAGTCATGTATGGATGTGAGAATTGGACTGTGAAAAAGGCTGAACACCGAAGAATTGATGCTTTTGAAGTGTGGTGTTGGAGAAGACTCTTGAGAGTTCCTTGGACTGCAAGGAGATCCAACCAGTCCATTCTGAAGGAGATCAGCCCTGGAATTTCTTTGGAAGAAATGATGCTAAAGCTGAAACTTCAGTACTTTGGCCACCTCATGCGAAGAGTTGACTCATTGGAAAAGACTTTGATGCTGGGAGGGATTGGGGATAGGAGGAGAAAGGGACGACAGAGGATGAGTTGGCTGGATGGGATCACTGACTCGATTTGGACATGAATCTGAGTGAACTCCGGGAGTTGGTGAAGGACAGGGAGGCCTGCGTGCCGCGATTCATGGGGTCACAGATTCAGACACAACTGAGAGACTGAACTGAACTGAGTATCCTTGGGATCCCATTCAGTCCTCCTTTAAAGAGTATATGTTCCCAAGTTGCTGTATGATCCTTCAATAGCACTCCTGGGAATATGTCCAGAGAAGACTAATTCAAAAAGAGACGTGCACTGAAATGTTCATAGCCACACTATTTACATAGTCAAGACATGGAAGAAACTTAAGTTTCCACTAATAGATGAATGGATGTGGTACATATATATTCAGCCATAAAAAAGAATAAAATAATACTATCTGCAGCAACATGAATGGACCGAGAGATTGTCATACTAAGTGAGACAGAGAAAGACAAATATCATGTCATTATCACATCACTTATATGTGGAATCTGAAATAAATGATACAAATGAACTTGTTTCCAAAACAGAACGGATTCACAGACACAGAAAACAAATTTATGGTTACCAAAGGGATCAGTGCTGATAGAGAGCTGAATTAGGAGTGTGGAGTTAACATAGAAAAACTCGTCTGCTCACGCACTTGTGCTCAGTCACTTGTCATATTCAACTCTTCTCAACTCCATGGACTATAGCCCCCGAGGTGTTGCTGCCCAAGGGATTTTCCTCCTCCAGGGGATTTTCCTGACCCAGGGATCAAACCCATGTCTCTTGTGTTTCCTGTATTGGCAGGTGGATTTTTTTTTTTTTTTTTTTACTACTAGTGCTACCTGGGAATAGAAACTACTATATATAAAATAAGTAAGCAACAAGGACTTACTCTGTAACACAGGGAATTCTACTCAATAGCTTGCAAATAACCTATAATGGAACAGATCTGAAAAAGAACATATATATATATATATATATATGAATCATTTTTTCAGATATCTGAATTACTTTGCTCTACACCTGAAACTAACACACCATTGTAAGTTAACTATACATCAATTTTTTTAAGTGTAATGGGGCAACATGAAAAGAAAAGGTACTTTAAAACTGTGCTTTAAAAAAAGTATACCTTTCCATTAAGCTGTGTTTGATTTTCAAGGCATGTTTCCTATTTACAGTTGCCATGGGAAATTCACCAGATAAGGCATCATTGTGATAAACCCAGCCTCTTCAAGTGGGTACCACTTTCACTTCTACTTGATCCTACCATGTCTGCTGGGCACCATATCCCATGGTGCCAGTGTTTGTATTAGTTTCCTGTAGCTGCTCTAACAAATCACCATGAACTTGTTGGTTTAAAAGAACAGAAAAGTATTCTATCACAATTTCAGACAGTAGAAGTGAGAATGAAGCGGCAACATGCTCTGGTGCCTCTAGAGGTGGATCCATTCTTGCCTCTTCCAGGTTCCCATGGAGCTAACATTCCCTGGCTTTCTTGCCTTGCACTCTACTTCATCTTCACTCATCCTTCCCCTCCATATGTGTTTTCTCCTTTGTGTATTTATTATAAGGAAACTTGCCATTGGACAGAGGGCCCATCCAAATCAGCCAGGATGATCTCTTTATCTCAAGATCCCTAATTTAGCTACATATGGCACCCCACTCCAGTGTTCTTTCCTGGAGAATCCCAGAGACAGAGGAGCCTAGTGGGCTGCCGTCTATGGGGTCACACAGAGTCGGACACGACTGAAACGACATAGCAGTTAGCAGCATACCTTTTTTTCCAAATAAGGTAACTGTCACAGATTCCAGGAATTGAGATTTGAACTTCTCTTTTTGGAAACCATTTTTAGGTCTACTAAAATGTCTTTTGTGCTAAGGTAAGCAACACTGAACATCCCTCCTCATCTACTTTGCCTTCTAATTTTTGTTGTTATTCAGTTACTCAGTCATGTCCGAATCTTTGTGACTCCGTGGACTGCAGCATGCCAGGCCTCCCTGTCCTGCCTTCCTCCAGCCTTCACTCTTTCCCAGCATCAGGGTCTTTCCTGTGAGTCAACTCTTCACATCAGGTGGCCAAACTATTAGAGCTTCAGCTTGGCATCAGCCCTTCCAATGAATACTCAGGGTTGATTTCTTTTAGGATTTGACTGGCTTGATCTCCTTGCACTCCAAGGGACTCTCAAAAGTCTTCTCCACACCACAATTTTAAAGTATCAATTCTTTGGCACTCAGCCTTCGCTAAGGTCCAACTCTCACATTCATACATATACTAGAAATATCATAGCTCTGACTATGCAGACCTTTAATCTGTTCATCTTGGGTGACCCTGTATGGCATGGCTCACAGCTTCATTGAGTTATACAAGCCCCTTTGTCATGAAAAGGCTATGATTCATGAAGGGATGCCTTCTAAGAGCAGGTTCTAGATCAGAGTTGCCTTGCTCCTCCTTGTCTTGGAGTTTTCATTACAGAAGGATAAAATGTTGTTTTCACTAGCACCTCCCATTTCCCTAAGACTCAGGCATAGCCCATAGGCACACTGACCAACAGGACTTCCTTAGATTGTCAAGGCCCCATCAAACCAAAATTTTCTTTGGAAAGGACATTTCCTCCCCTAAAAGACACTTAGGTCTGACCTGGCCAGCCATACTTAGAAGTTCACTAGTTCTTCATCAGGGTTTGATTTCCAGGACTACTCAAAATGCAGACTCAAACCTGGACCCCAGGGATAGTTCGTTATTCTGTTTCTCCCAGTCCCATGGCACTCTGAGATCCTTGTAAACTTAATTACACATCACTCTTCTCTTAGCTCAGTGTAGATGCTTTGTTGTCATTGTTCAGTCTCCAAGACATGTCCGACTCTGCAACCCCACAGACTGCGGCACGCCCAGCCTTCCAGTCCCTCACCATCTCCCAGAGTTTGTCCAAGTTCACGTCCATTGAACTGGTGATGCGTAGATGTTTTGCTTAGTCACTCAGTAGTGTCCAACTGCTTGCAATCTCAGGGACTGTAGCCTGCCAGGCTCCTCTGTCCATGAGGATTTCTCCAGGCGAGAATACTAGAGTGGTTGGCATGCCCTCTTGCAGGGGATCTTCCCAACCCAGAGACTGAACCCATTGCAGGCGGATTCTTTGTCAGCTGAGCTACCAGGGAAGCCAGTAGATGCTTTACTGGCTTTAGTTAAAGTGAACTGACCTTACAAGCTAAGAATGCAACATTTCAAAATCACATATTGAATTACCAATATCCCCATCTTGAATAATTAGTACTTTAATAGCTAGGACTGAAATTAAATATATCAGAACAGAAATGGACCTTCAATCATGTCATGAGCCTCTCATGTTTATAGATGAAAAAATCGAGATCCCAACATGATGAGTCACTCAAGATCACTCAGCTATTTAATGGTGAGTCACAATTACCAGTTATATACGGGAGGTTTCCAAGACCTCCTATAACCATCAAGGTTAAAAAACTTCAGCGTTAAGAAACCTTGAGTTTGAACCCAAATCCTGACACTTACTGTTGGAAGTGGCTGCAAGGAGGTCATATGGCTTTTCTCAGCTTGAACTTCTTCCTCTGCAACATGGAAATGGGCACCATCCTTCTGATAATCTGTGCAGCTCAAGTAAGACCACAAGGGTAAAAGAATGTCTTGCCAACTATCGACAACTAGAATGAGGTCCTCAACAATAGAGAGCATGTAGTATCCTTAGCTGCCACTCTGGCACATGGCTCCGTGACTGAAACTGGAGCAATGTTTAGGGAAAGCTGAGCCAGTGATCAAGGGAAGCAACTGGTTAATGAAAGTGATTGAAAGTAGAAAGTGGTGTCACCTTCAAACACAATGAGATTTCGATAGAAACAGAGATTACAAGTGCTGGCTCTCGAAGCTGACTGCCAAGATTCAAATCCAAACACCAGCAATTACTAGCTGTGCCACTTAGAGAAAATCATTAACGTCTCTGTGGTTCAGTTTCTCATTTGTAAAGAGAGAAGAGTCCTGGCACTCACTGCATGGAGTTTAGGTGAGAACCAAATAATACAAGGCCTGGCATGGAGTGACTGCCCAGACGTATTTTTATTGTAAGTTCATGTTTGTATCCTTTCTTGGAAGGTATTCTGATCCAGCTTCTCTTTGTTTGTGTTTTCAAGCTAATTTTGGCACTGTGCCAAAATTATCATGAGTTTCCATATGCTTCATCTCACTTTGACTTCTTTAAAAAAGTGAAGATTATAGAAATATTTGTATTAACGTACAAATATTCAAGGCAACAAAAGGCACACAGATAGCGAAGGACAATACATCAAGATTACATCATGCTGCATCAAAGCATCTCTCTGATACCTTAGGGAAGCCCAGCTTTGAAAGAAGATGCCAGAGCATTAGGCATATTACAAGTAAGATTCCCATAAGCTCACCCAGAAGTGATGCGATTTAACCTGTGGTTCTCACTTGGTCTCCTGGCATTCCTTTAGAAATGCTATTGTCTGTCTAATCTATTCTGAGCATCAGTAATCCTATAATTTTACTGGCAACAAATGACTGCATGCTTGTAACCCAAAGCTACTGCGGGAACTAAAGAGAGTGAGCCGCCCTCCCTACCTGCTTTTGCTTGGCACTTTCCCTGGGGTGCCCCGCACCCAAGTCTGCATCCTTCTAACAGATTTTACCTTCAAAAATCAATGCAAGTGCCCTTGTCACTTCAAAAAATGTTCTTGCTATCCCTCTACACGTTTAGCTACAAGATCCAGCAAGGAAGGACCTGAGTCTGATGCTTATTTATACCTGAATGACGCAGCACAGTGTGCTACCAGTACTCAGAAGTGTTTTTTTGAATGAGACAAAAATCCATGAAAAAGAATTTTAGTTAGCCTAAATGGTTTAAATTAGCAAGCAGAAGTCCCAAATACTTTTATGAAAAATGTATAAAATAAAAGCTTGAAATGTAAAAAACATCTCATTTGCCTGATAATTGGGGAAAGATCAATATTATTTGACATTATCAATCTAGCTGTGGAATACTGATGGGTCTGTGGAAACATTGGTTGAAACCAACTGAAGTATATACTGTTCAAAACCACATTGAACAGTAAGGGGATGTAACAGCCGGGATGGGAGGGGAGTTTGGGGGAGAATGGATACACGTGTGTGTGTGGCTGAGTCCTTTTTTTTGCTGTTCACCTGAAATTATCACAACATTGTTAATCGGCTATACCCAAATACAAAATAATAAATTAAAAGGTATAAAATGGAAAAAATAGCATGTGAATCAGATAAAAGGTGAAGTGTGATCAACTTGACAAAAACTAACATTCCCTGGTGACTCAGACGGTAAAGAAGCTGCCCTCAATTCAGGAGACGCGGGTTCCATCTCTGGGTCGGGAAGATCCTCTGGAGAGGGGAAAGATTACCCACTCCAGTTTTCTTGCCTGGAGAATCCCATGGACAGAGAAGCCTGGCAGGCTACAGTCCATGGGGTCAAAAGAGTTGGACAGGACTGAGCTAATAACACTTTATTCTTATTACCACAACTTGAACTCAACCCCACTGAACCAAGGCATAAAAATGAGAAAAATAGTTAACTGCTATGTACTGAGGCTTCCTATGCTTTAATGGCTATAAATCCATTCTTTCTAAACATCACAAAAGACTTGCAACTTAGACATTATCATTATTATTTAAAAATTTTTTTTAATTGATGTTAATAAATGTTTCATGAACTACCCAGAGACAAAGAGCTAACCAGTCAAGAAGCTATAATTTAAATCCATGCATGTGGTGCAAACCCCATGAGCTTTCTCCACTACCTAGTTTGCAATAAGCAAGAGAGTAGAAAACTAACATAGAATTTGAAATTAGCAACTACTTGAAAATATCTTTACAGATAACCAAAGTTAAATATTCTATAAAATGTATTTTACAGTAAGTCCATTATACAGATGTAAAACCCAGGTCTAGAAAGGATAAGAAGCCAGTTCAAAGTCATATTCCCCTCAGTTGTTCACATGTGCTTTTTTCTATTGAAGTATAGTTAATTTATAATATTGTGTTCATTCCAGGTGTACAGAAAACTAATTCATTTATATATTTTTCTCAGTCTATTTTCCATTATAGATTATTACAGAGTATACAGTTCTTCTGTTATACAGTAACTTATTTTTTTTCTATTTCATGTATAATGATTTATAACTGTTAACCCCAGACTCTTAATTTTCCCTCCCCACTATGCCTTTACCCATTTGGTAACCAGAATAGAACAAGCTTAACACATTCATTCAATAACTAACTCACCAAGAATTTTTGAGCAGGTATTTTTTTTTCTGTCACTGGAAACACAGGTATAAACAAGAATATTCAATACCTAACTTGCCAAGAATTTTTGAGCAGGTATTTTTTTTCTGTCACTGGAAGCCCAGGTATAAGCAAGAAAAGACCCCAGCCTCCAGGAATTTTGCAATCTATTAAAGTTGACAAGCAAAGAAATATATAATGATAATACCATATAATTGATACTCATAACAGGGCATTCCTTTGTATATTTCCCTAGGTTGTCATTATCAACTTTTAGTTTTCTGTTCTACCATTCCCCACATCAAAAAGCTCCTGAGAATACCTAAAATATTGGAAATATAGATCCACTGCAAGGTTAGTTTCATACATTTAATTAGCCTAGCACTATTAGAATAAAGCTTTCTTTATCTGTCCTCTTTCCCCTCTTCTTGGTAGCCGCCCCTTTTCCAAAAGCCATATCACTCTCATAAAAGCTAATAGCTAAAGACCTTAGAAGACATGTCTACAAAAAAAGACATACAGATGGCCAGTAGACACATGAAAAGATGCTCAACATCACTGATTATTGAAGAAAAGAAAATCAAAGCCACAATGAGGCACCACCTCACACCAGTCAGGATAGCCATCATTAAAAAGTCTACAAATAACAAATGCTGGAGACAGTATGGAGAAAAGGAAACACCTCCTGCACTGTTGGTGGGAATATAAGTTGGTACAGCCACTATGGAAAACAATGTGGAGGTTCCTCAGAAAACTAAAAATAGAATTACCACATGATCCAGCAAGCCCACTCCTGGGAATATACCCAAACAAAACTATAATTGGAGAAAGATACACGCACCTCTATGTTCATAGAAGCACTGTTCACAAGAGCCAAAACATGCCAACAACCTAAATGTCCATCAACAGATGAATGGATACGGAAGATACAGTACACGTATATGATGGAATGCAACTTGGACATAAAACAGAATAAAATAATGCTATTTGCAACAATGTGGATGCAAGTAGAGATTATCAAAGTGAACTAAGTCAGAAAGGGAAAGGCAAATGCCATATTATATCACTTAAGTAAGAGAGATTTTTTTCCAATATAGATGACTGAACTCAGAAGTAAGAGTTCATATATTTTGCAAAATCCTATTGTGACTAAGGGCTTCCCTTGGTCAGCTGGTAAAGAATCTGCCTGCAATGCAGGAAACCTGGGTTCGATCCCTGGGTTGGGAAGATCCCCTAGAGAAGGGAACGGCTACCCACTCCAGTATTCTGGCCTAGAGAATTCCATGGACTCTACAGTCCTTGGGTTCTGAGCATGAAAAAGAGGCTGACATGAGATGAAGCCCACAGCCCTGTAAGACGTCTGCTTTATTCAAAGGATGAGGGGGAAAGATTGGAGGATTTCAGCTCTAAGAGTGGACTGCAGGTGAGCAACAATGAATGCAGGTGCATCATTTGGGAACTTTCTGTCACCTAGGCTTGAAGGTGTTAAGTAACGGTGCAAATGAACCTATTTACAAAATAGAAGCCGATTCATAGACATAGAGAACAGATTTATGGTTGCCAAAGGTGGTGGGGCGAAGCAAGGACTGGTAGGGGGGGTTGGGGTTGGTAGATGCAAACTATTGCATTTAGGATGGATAAACAACAAGATCCTAATGTACAGCACAGGAATTAGTCAATATCCTGTGATTACATCATAATGAGAAAACATTTTTAAATGTTGTGGTTTTTTTTTTTTTAATTAAAAAAAAAAGCTACTGGCTATTCCTGACTGACAGAAACCAGGACAGAGAAACTTTTCCAGGACTTTTGATCTTGGGACCAGAAACATCAAGATATGTTCTCTGGTGGGCAAATGCTATAAGATGCAAATCCCAGGGCCCAGTTTTGGAAGAGAGCCAGGCCACATCTAGGGTCGCATATGTCTAGCTGCCTAACGACCATCACCTCTTAGAGATCTCAAAGCTACCACAGCTCAATATGTCCAAAGCCAGATTTGTACCCTTTGCCCCAAACCTGGTTGTTTGTCAGAGTTCACTGTTGCAATGAGTATCATACCAAGCAACTTAATCATGCAAGCTGGAAATAGGATTTATCGGAGTTCCCTTCCTTCCCACCCCGCTTCAAGTCCCACTATCACTCGCCTTTATTATAATCACTCCTAAACAGTTCTTCATTCTGTCCACTTTTCTCCTTACTTAACATCCTCAAGTCTAGGTGACAAAAAGTTCCCAAGAGATGCACCTGCATTCACTGTTGCTCACCTACAGTCCACTCTCAGAGCTAAAATTCTCCAGTCTTTCCCCCTCATCCTTCAAATAAAGCAAACGTTTCACAGGGCTGAGGGCTTCATCCCATGACAGCCCATATCATGCTCAAGAGCATCTGCCTTAGTCACACTAGGACTTTATAAAAACTCTGAGCTCCTATTTCTCAGTTCAGTCATCCACATCAGGAAAAATATCTCTTTCCTAAATGACCAGGTCATATCCTTCACTGTCAGCTCTTCTGTACCACTCAGAGAGCTTGAACAATCTGAGTTCTGCTTGAGGAATGCTCTACAGTTGCAAAGCTCCATTTACTTGTGTGAGTATCAGAATAAAGTTAATCTCCAGCCCCCAAATCCTTGACCTAAGGACCAGGTGCTAGGGATCAGGTTTGTTTTCTTTCTTCATTGCGTCCCTAAAACCCTACCACAGTGACCCATACAATGCATTCCAAAATATCCACTCTGTCCATGAATGCAAATGTATTATATTTAACCCTTATTTTGTGTAATTGGTCCTGATGATGGTAGAAAATTGCAACTGTTTCAAAAAGATTGAAAACAAAAACAAATATTATATTGGCAATTCCTTAACTTTCTTTAAAAAATCAGGCATTTTTAAATTATAGGTGAGCTAAGTGCTAAATCCAAATAACCCACCTTGAGATTCATAGACAAAACAAGCGGTTCAAATGACTCCTTATAACAAACTGGTTGGCAAGGGAAAAAGTGGCCCTACTCTCGTTTTAAAGGGCTTCTGTTTATATTTCTGGAATTGAGCTGTAGGAGTTGCTGGTATATTTTTGAGATTAATTCTTTGTCAGTTGCTTCATTTGCTATTATTTTCTCCCATTCTGAAGGCTGTCTTTTCACCTTGCTTATCATTTCCCTTGTTGTGCAAAAGCTTTTAAGTTTAATTAGGTTCCATTTGTTTATTTTTGTTTTTATTTCCAATACTCTGGGAGGTGGGTCATAGAGGATCCTGCTGTGATTTATGTCAGAGACTGTTTTGCCTATGTTTTTCTCTAGGAGTTTTATAGTTTCTGGTCTTATGTTTACATCTTTAATTAATTTTGAATTTGTTTTTGTATATGGTGTTAGAAAGTGTTCTAGTTTCACTCTTTTACAAGTGGTTGACCAGTTTTCCCAGCACCGCTTGTTAAAGAGATTATCTTTAATCCATTGTATATTCTTGCCTCCTTTGTCAAAGATAAGGTGTCCATAGGTGTGTGGATTTATCTCTGGGCTTTCTATTTTGTTCCACTGAGCTATATTTCTGTCTTTGTGCCAGTACCATACTGTCTTGATGACTGTGGCTTTGTAGTAGAGCCTAAAGTGAGGCAGGTTGATTCCTCCAGTTCCATTCTTCTTTCTCGAGATTTAACCCAATCAAAAAATGGGCCAAAGAACTAAACAGACATTTCTCCAAAGAAGACACACAGATGGCTAACAAAAACATGAAAAGATGCTCAACATCACTCATTATTAGAGAAATGCAAATCAAAACCACAATGAGGTACCTTTTCATGCCAGTCAGAATGGCTGCTATCCAAAAGTCTACAAGCAATAAATGCTGGAGAGGGTGTGGAGAAAAGGGAACCCTCTTACACTGTTGGTGGGAATGCAAACTAGTACAGCCACTATGGAGAACAATGTGGAGATTCCTTTAAAAACTGGAAATAACTGCCTTATGACCCAGCAATCCCACTGCTGGGCATACACACCAAGGAAACCAGAATTGAAAGAGACACGTGTACCCCAATGTTCATCGCACCACTGTTTATAATAGCCAGGACATGGAAACAACCTAGGCGTCCATCAGCAGACGAATGGATAAGAAAGCTGAGGTACATATACACAATGGAGTATTACTCAGCCATTAAAAAGAATACATTTGAATCAGTTCTAATGAGGTGGATGAAACTGGAGCCGATTATACAGAATGAAGTAAGCCATAAAGAAAAACACCAATACAGTATACTAACGCATATATATGGAATTTAGAAAGATGGTAATGATAACCCTGTATGTGAGAGAAGGAAAGAGACACAGATGTATAGAACAGTCTTTTGGACTCTGTGGGAGAGGACAAGGGTGGGATGATTTGGGAGAATGGCATTGAAACCTATATATTATCATATGTGAAAAGAATCACCAGTCCAGTTTCAATGCATGAGACAGGGTGCTCGGGGCTGGTGCACTGGGATGACCCAGAGGGATGGAATGGGGAGGGAGGTGGGAGGGGGGTTCAGGATGGGGAACACACGTAAACCTATGGTGGATTCATGTCAATGTATGGCAAAACTGCTACAATATTGTAAAGTAATTAGCCTCCAATTAAAATAAATAAATTTATATTTTAAAAAGGTGGGGGAAGGTTCCATGGTGGCTCAGTGGTAAAGAATCCACCTGCAATATAGGAGCCTCAGGAGATTCAGATTTGATCCCTGGATTGGGAAGATCCCCTGGAGGAGGGCATGACAACCCACTCCAGTATTCTTATCTGCAGAAACCCGTGGACAGAGGAGCCTGGCAGGCTATGGCCAATAGGGTTGCAAAGAGTTGGACATGACTGAAATGACTTCAATCTGTCGGCTAAAAAATTACAGTCACAACCTGAAAGTAGTTATTTTATTTGGCAAGAATGTTTAGGACTCCAAGCTGGGGAGACAGCATCTCAGTAGCTCTGAGAAAACTGCTCTAAGAAAGCAGAAGAGAAAAATCAGGCTATATACAAGCTTGCAACAAAGAGAGCAGTCAGTCTGAACATCAAAGATCAGGTATCAGGTTAAGGAATTTAGCATTCTATGTATGGGGAGATGCAAACCTCTGGGATCACTGAATTCATTCCTTTCATATGCATGTCAGCTATCTGGGGCCAATCCTGTTTCCTTATTCACCTTGTCTCTCAAATTCCTCCAGCTCCTCAGCAATCACCAGGGGAGGTAGCAGCGTCTGCTGGATCATAGTTTGGGAGTCCTCATTCACATTTGGAGGCCAGGAATCACTGATGGCTGTGACATTTCTTGTTTATTAATATGGCAGGAGATATTTCATTTCACAGTATGAACTATCATTTTAAAGTGTCTATGAATGGTTCCTAACACTACATCTGATTCATGTTGTTGCTGAGTCGCTAAGTCATGTATATTTGCCACCATTTCCTTGGGCTCCAAAATTACTGTGGACAGTGACTGCAGCCATGAAATTAAGACATTTGCTCTTTGGAAGAATAGCTATGACAAACCTAGGCAGCCTGTTTGAAAACAGAGACATCACTTTGCTGACAAAGGTCTGTATAGTCAAAGCTATGGTTTTTCCAGTTGTTATGTATGGGAGAGTTGGACCATAAAGAAGGCTAAGTGCCAAAGAATTGATGCTTTCAAACTGTGGTGTTGGAGAAGATTCTTGAGAGTCCCTTGGACAGCAAGGAGATCAAACCAGTCAATCTTAAAAGAAATCAACCCTGAATATTCACTGGAAGAACTAATGCTTAAGCTGAAGCTCCAATACTTTGGTCACCTGATGTGAAGAGCTGACTCTGGAAAAGACCATGATGCTGGGAAAGATTGAGGGCAAGAAAAGGGGGTGACAGAGGATGAGATGGTTGAATAGCATCACTGACTCAAACAACATGAGTTTGGGCAAAGTCAGGGAGATAGTGATGGACAGAGAGGCCTGACATACTTCAGTCCATGGGATCTAAACTATTTTTAAAATAGTAGGTCTTATAACACCAAAAAGTATGAAAAATAATCATGTCTCCACCAGAAAATGGTCATAAATACTACACTCTCACCTCAGTACTGAAAATGAAAGTGGCTGGGGCAAAGTGTGCCAGAGATGTGGGTGCTTTGCCAGATCTTCCCTTCAATTTCATGGGGAAGTTGGCTCATGAACCATGGCAAGGATCATTGCTGATACTCCCCAAAATAATAAGCACCATTACCTGATAGTAGTGAATAGCTTCTTCCAGTTGGCTACAAGTGTTTCCTTTTCTAAACAGCTCAAAACCTTACACACAGTCTGTAGATTTTTGGAGCAGTTCTTGAAGCCCAAGAGGATGTGTGTGGGACAGCTGAGACGCACGACAGTGAAAAGTTCCAGTCTCCTTTCCGCTGGAAGAGGGCACACCTAGTGCTGTTTTGAATGGCCTTGTTTTTTAGGAAATGGTCCTGTCATTCAGGTTGAAGGACGCGGTTGCGTGACTAATTATGTTTTCATTGCAAACTGCTCCACCATCCATTATGCAAAAGCCTTAATGAGGTATTTCTAGAGAGGGCATACCACATTACAGTCTTTTCTAGGAAAACATTCAATGAATAATTTTAGAGCAAGAATGCCAGCTCCAATACCATCTTCTGTAGTGGGCCCTCTCTTTGGTAAAAGTGATCTCTCCTGCTTTTTAAGTGTTATCAGGATTCATCCATTGCTCTTCTATTCATACATTTAGGTTAAAAAAAAAAGTTATCTTATTCATTAGTTCAGTTCAGTAGCTCAGTTGTGTCCAATTCTTTGTGATCCCATGGACTGCAGCACACCAGGCTTCCCTGTCCATTACCAACTCCCGGAGCTTGCTCAAACTTCTGTCCATTGAGTTGGTGATACCATCCAACCATTTCATCCTCTGTCATACCCTTCTCCTTTTGCCTTCAATCTTTCCCAACATCAGGGTCTTTTCCAATGAGTCAGTTCTTCACATCAGATGATCAAAGTATTAGAGTTTCAGCTTCAGCATCAGTCCTTCCAATGAATATTCAGGGCTGATTTCCTTTTGGATGGACTGGTTGGATCTCCTTGCAGTCCAAGGGACTCGTAAAGATCTTCTCCAACACCATAGTTCAAAAGCATCAATTCTTCTGTGCTCAGCTTTTTTATAGTCCAACTCTCACATCCATACATGACTACTGGAAAAACCATAGCTTTGACTATGGTTGGCATTTGTTGGCAAAGCAATGTCTCTGCTTTTTAATATGCTATCTATATTCATCATAACTTCCCTTCCAAGGAGTAAGCTTTTTTTAATTTCATGACTGAAGTCACCATCTGCAGTGATTTTGGAGCCCAAGAAAATAAATTATTTCATTGTTTCTGTTGTTTCCCCATCTATTTGCCATGAAGTGATGGGACCAGATGCCATAATCTTCATTTTTTGAATGTTGAATTTTAAGCCAGCTTTTTCCCTTTCCTCTTTCACTTTCATCAAAAGGTTCTTTAGTTCCTCTTCACTTTCTGCCATAAGCGTGATGTCATCTTCATATCTGAGGTTATTGAAATTTCTCCCAGCAATCTTGATTCCAGCTTGTGTTTCATCCAGCCTGGCATTTTACATGATATGCTCTGCATATAAGTTAAATAAGCAAGGTGATAGTATACAACCTTGACATACTTCTTTCCCAATTTGGAACCAGTCTGTTTTTCCATGCCTGTTCTATCTATTGGTTCTTGACCTGCATATAAGTTTCTTAAGAGGCAGGTAAAGTGGTCTGGTATTCCCACGTCTTGAAGAATTTCCCACAGTTTGTTGTGATCTATACAGTCAAAGGCTTTGCCATAATCAATAAAGCGGAAGTAGATGTTTTTCTGGAATTCTCTTGTCTTATTCATACATTTTCATAAAAGGAAACACGCAAGGAGTGAACATAAGTCACTTGATGTGGTGTGACAAGTCTTTATTCATTATATATTAAGTGGAAATGTGAATATTATCCCACCACAGACAAAATAGATAGAGGATTATTGATTCACAATTTCTGAAGCTGGTTCCAGGTACTATTGACAGTGACATGAATCAGCAGACTCTTTTGTAACTTTTTACATTCTAAATTAGCTACTGTAGACTTGGATACCATTTTTGCTTTTTAAACAGCTTCTTGAAGTATATTTTATATATCATAAAATCTCCTTTCTTCAGGTATAAAAGTAAATAAACTCTAGTTAGTTTACTGAGTGATACAACCATTACCGTAAGTCAATTTTAGAAAATCACCACTCTCCTGATAAGATTCTTTGTGCCATTTACAGTCATCTCCATTCCTACCCCTTGTACCAGACAACTACTGACCTACTTTATTTCTCTATAAATTTTCCGTTTCTGGACACTTCATGTACATGGAGTCGTAATATGTGACCTCTTGTGCCTGGTTTCTTGCACTTAGTATAATATTTTTGAGGTTCATGCATAACATAGCATGCATCAGTGGCTTATTCCTTCTCATCCCATTGTACGGATACCTGTAATTTGTCTATGTATTTTCCAGTTGATGGGCTTTGGGTTGTGTGTACTCACTCATGTTCAATTCTTTGCAGTCCCATGAACTATAGCCTGCTAAGCTCCTCTGTCCATGGAATTTTCCAGGCAAGAATACTGGAGTGGGTTGCCATTTCATACTCTAAGGGATCGTCCCAACCCAGGGATGGGAATTCTCAGAAGTCTCTTAAGTCTCCTTCATTGGCAAGCAAGGGTTTTTTTTGTTTGTTTGTTTAAACCACTGAGCCACCTGGGAAGTCCTAGTAGGCTTTAAGTTGCTTCTTTTTCTGGAGTCATCTTGAATCAAGATGTTGTGGACATTTGCATACAAATCTGTGAGCACACACTTTGGGGTAGATACCTAGAAGTGAAATTTCTGATCTGTTTAGTTTTATTTCACACAAATTCATTGGCTATATACATTATATAAGTAACTTGCGCCCTATGGAAGGATATAAAATGAATGAAACATTCTCTTCTGGGGGAAATAAGACATGCACATAAGAAACATATAAAGTAGTGATCTAGAGAGGGTGATTTTGGAGGTAGGAGAGATTGGGCTCAGTAGAGAAACCCATGGAAAAAGTTTGGTGGGCTACAGTCCACAGGGTTGCAAAGGTTTGGACACAACTGAGTGACTAACACTTTCATTTACAGTTATTACAAAATATTGGCCACATTCCTGTGTTATACAATATGTCCCTGAGCCCATGTTATACCCAACAATTTGTACCTTCCACTTCCCCACCCCTGTGTTGCCCCTTCTCCCAACTGCTTACCACTGATCTGTTCTCTGTTCTCCCACAGCTCCAGTGGTAAAGAATCTGCCGGCAGAGCAGGAGACTCAGGAGATGCAGCTTCGGTCTCTGGATTGGGAATATTCCCTGGAGGAAGAAATGGCCACCCACTCCAGTATTCTTGCCTGGAGAATCCCACGGACAGAGGAGCCTGGTGGGCTACAGTATACAGGGTCACAAAGAGTAGGATGCGGTTGAACAAGCATGCATGATCCATGAGTTAAGACAATAACTTGTTAATCTTCGCTCAGGTTTAGTGACATCCCCAGTGCCTCCCGAATCCATCCCTATATAGCTCTCTTGTCTGGCATGTGCCGGCGATTGCTTTACTTTGTTGATAGCACCTCCATCATGTTGGACTCCTCTCTTTGTGTAAGCCCCAGAGGGCAGAAATTGCCTTGTATTCATCCATGCGTCTCAATACCCAAGAGCAAAGCCTAGCCCAAAATAGTTGTTTAGTTGCTGAGTAAAATGATCTTCACTGAACATTTATTGAAAAATATATTTATTTAGCTGAAATGACAGAGAATCACATTGAATTCTAGTGAGAAACCTGGGGCAATTCAAAAACACTTATACAAAGTACCTTGGTTATAAAAAGTCCAGAAAATGTCACAGCTGTGACTGTTCTCAACAGACCCATCCTCCCACTATTCCACCCAAAGAATGTTAAAGGTAGGGGGTAATCTCTCTGGGCAAATTAATTTAGAAATAGAGTGCAAACCATTTTGCTTATTCTTTCATTTATATTTTATATTGAAGTATAGTTGATTAACAATGTTGTGTTAGTTTCAGATGTACAACAAAGTGATTCGGTTAAACATAC
This sequence comes from Ovis aries, assembly GCF_016772045.2. NCBI lineage: Eukaryota > Metazoa > Chordata > Mammalia > Artiodactyla > Bovidae > Ovis > Ovis aries. The sequence goes on from NC_056059.1 coordinate 108,924,227, forward strand.
ATGTATCTATTCTTTTTCAGATTCTTTTCCCACTTAGGTTACTACAGAACATTGAGCAGAGGTCCCTGTGCTATACAATGCATGCCTGCTCAGTCACTTCAGTCTTGTCCAGCTCTGTGCAACCCTGTAGACTGCAGCTTTCCAGGCTCCTCCATCCATGGGATTCTCCAGGCAAGAATACTGGAGTGGGTTGCCATTTCCTCTTCCAGAGGATCTTCCCAACCCAGGGATCAAACCCTGGTCTCTTGCATCTCTTGCATTGGCAAGGGGTTCTTTATCACTAGAGCCACCTGGAAGCCCATGCTATACAGTAGGTCCATGTGTATATGTCAATCCCAAACCCCCAATTTATTCCTGCCTCAACATTTCCCCTTTGGGAATTATAAGTTTGTTTTCTTTCCCCCTCCGCATACATTTGTTTTCTAAGTCTGTGAGTTTGTTTCAGTTTTGTAAATAAGTTCATCTGTATCATTTTTTTCCGATCTTGCAAATAAGTGATATCATATGATATTTGTCTTTGTCTGACTCCCCTCATTTGTATGATAATCTCCATATCCATCCATGTTGCTACAAGTGACATTATTTCATGAGCTCTCCCAGTTTTAGTCTGCAGACTGCAGGATTTCCCAAGGATGTGCGGGCCTGGATGCCATTCTGTTAGGGAATCACCCTTCAGGTTGTGTGTTCTCCTGCAGGGCCACATGCCTGGCAGGATGAGCAAGTCACACAGCAAGGGTCCAGCAAGCACAGAACGCTGACACTGAGCACAGAGCCCCTGCCCCCACAAGGCGTAACAGACTAAGGCCCAGTAGTGACACAAGCAACCCTCTTTGACCCAGAATGCATGCTCATTCATTCAGTCGTGTTTGATTCTTTGTGACCCCATGGACTGTAGCTCACCAGGCTCCTCTGTCCATGGGATTTCCTCCTCCAGGGGATCTTCCCGACCCAGGGTTCAAACCCGGGTCTCCTGCGTCTCCTGCCTTGTCAGGTGGATTCTTTATCACTGAGTCACCTGGGAAGTCCAGAGTGAAAGGATGCTTATTCATTTAAGAGGAACACAAAGAGTGCCTGTTGAAGGGAAAAAAAGATGAAGGGACTAATATTTCCTGGCAGTTCTTTGATAGTAAGAAGCAAATAAATGATGCATTGTTAAAGAAAAGAAAACATGAAGATACAAGGAGTAGCTCATCGAATTGGAAGGAAAGCCAAAGAAATGGGCTTCACAGGAGCAGGACGCGGGGTGGTTTCTGGAGATCCAGAAGGGCCATACAAGTGACTCGAAGGCACATTCATCTGCAGGAAGAACTCCAAGTGTTTTCCATGTTATTGTTCCCCCTTAACACCTAATTCCAGGGGGAGAACCTCTGATTGGTCTCAGTTTGGTCATATGGCCACCTTTTGGTGAGGAGATGGATAGTCTCATCACGGGGATATCCAGAGTACAGTTGGAGTGCCATTTCCAGAAAAAAGGTTGTAGATGTTGAACAGCAGGAATAAGAGCTGACCCTTGCATTTGTTTCTCCTTGGGGACGTCCCAGGTGGTGCTAGTGGTAAAGAACCTGGCTGCCAATATAGACTTAGCAGAGGTGGGTTTGATCCCTGGAGGAGGGCATAGCAACCCACTCCAGTGTTCTTGCCTAGAGAATCCAATGGACAGAGGAAGCCGGTAGGCTCCAAAGAGTTGGACATGACTGAAGAGACATAGCTTGCATGCAGCAGCTGTAGGCAGTGCCAGGGAAAGAAAGAGTGAGTCTCAGCAAGTTTAAGCAAGCAGCCCAAGAAGTTTGTACAGAGAACTTGCCTGTGTTTAAAACCTGAGAGCATCACTGTTACAATTTTCCCTATATTGGCAAAATCTAGGCTCTTTCCACTATAAGCAAATTGAGCTGGGCCTTCAGAGGTGGCTGGGGTTCCAAATGGCAGAGATATAAAGGAGAAGAAAGTGGGAAATGACCGAGCCATTTGCTATGGCATGCATTTGATATTTGCAGCATTCACTTCAGCTAGAGAAGCAGAGATCCTTTCTAAATGTTACAGCAAGAAAAAAAAAAAGGCACGCTTGGAGTTTCCTCTGAGACTCACAAACATTCTACTAAAGGGAAAGCAATCCAAGGCAACATTTGTTTAAATTAAAAATAACAATAAAAGGGAAAACTTGACATCTATTCCCGGCCAAAAGGTTGAGCATTAAATAACATTTAAATTTGGCTTTGATTTTTTTTAAAAATGTATGTTGTTTTGGATAGCTATATTTAAGCAATTTTTGTAAGCCTCAGAGGGAACTAAAAATGCCTTAATTGCTTCCTCGTTTTTACATACTCTATTATATGGAATTTCAGCAGCATCTGTCACCAAATTACCAGTATTACAAAAACATTGTATATTTTATACATGGAATAACCTCAAATACCTGAAAATACCTCCAAGTGTTTGAGGAGCCAATTGAGCTTTTTTTATTATTATTAAAAAAATATATTTAATTTCTGGTTATGCCTGGATGTTTGGGACACACTTAAGGCCTTTGTTGTTTTTTTTCTTTTTTTTTTTTTTTTAGTCAAAATACTGACTTTCTCAATGAAATCCTCCCTAAATGAATACTCTTGAGACACATAGCTATCATCTTCTAAAACACAAGAATAGTTTAGTTTCTTGGTGTTTTAAAATATGAAACCTTATATCAAAGATTCAAAGACAATGCAAATAGTGGATGAAAATTAACATTTCAGAAACACCCACCAGGTATGAGGCAGGTAAGGAGGCCCTTTCCGTTTCAATACCTCAGTGATCCAAACCTCAGCTTTTAGAAAGAGCATTGTTATTACTCATCTCATCAAGGAATAGCGTCCTTTGGAGGTGAGGGTACAGAAGGTGAGAAGCAAATTGCTCAAAGCCATGTAGTAGTCAAGTGATGGAGCTGTGTTTTAATCCCACAAGGTAAGACACGACATCCTCCCGTTTGAAAACAACACACACTTTTGCAGGAGCCTCCACTCCTTCGGCCTCGAGTTGCCCCTCTTTTCCCATCTTCCAGTAGTCCGTAAAATGAGAACAGAACTACTGGCCCCTGCTGCTTTGTCTCTTGGTGTGACCCTTAGCTTTTCCTCAGTCACTCAATGACTACCACACCTGTCAGCCCCAGGGGCCACTCACCTCCCTGACCCAATCTGCTATAGGGTTGCCACCTCCCCAGCACGTGGCAGTCCTGGAGCTCCGAGGCAAAGAGGGTGGCAGAGGATGAGATGGTTAGATAGCATCACTGACTCAATAAACAAGAATTTGAGCAAACTCTGGGAGATAGTACAGGACAGGGGAGCCTGGCGTGCCGCAGTCCATGAGGTCTCACAGAGGCGGACACCACTTAGCAACAAAACAACTCCTCCATAAACCCTAAACTTGTTCTCAAGTTTTGGCAGTGTCATCTACATACCTTGGGTGACACAGGGAACTCAAATCTGGTGCTCCGTGACAACCGAGAAGGGTAGAATTGGGCTGGGAGGTGGCAGGGAGGTTCAGGACAGAAGGGACATATGCAGACCTATGCTCCAAGCTGATCCATGTTGATATGTGTGGCGGAAACCAACACAATACTGTAAGGCAATTATCCTCCAATAAATAAATCAAAACATAAATAAATAAATCCAAATAAATAAGTGCTTTTGAAAGTATAAAAAACCATTGAAACATTAAGTCAGTGAACTGTATACCTCAATAGAGCAGCTATTTACAAAAATATGTATACCAGAGAAATAACAACTTATGTTAATATAAAAATAAATAAATAAAAACATAGATTAAAAAAAAAAACTGCCCAGGCCTCTTTCGTACACGAGACTCACATTTTATTCTCTGTCATCTGTCAACTTCCTGCCTCCAGCATGAGGCTCTGAGCATTGCGAGGCCTGGGCTGAGTCTTCTTTGTCACTGTGTGCCCGCCCCTAGCACAGAGCCTGATGTAGGATCTGCGCTCAGTAGCTGCTGGCTAAATGAGAGGACAAATGAAGGAACAGATGCATTACATATGCTAGCAGATGGGTCAATGCTCTGAAGCAAGAACAAAGCATCACAAACAGCATTACTGACTCTGGCCTTTGAGAGTCTGTTTTCCATATGCTGCTTCTCTACTTCCGGCTCTTCTCTTTCCTCCCATCAGCAACGTCTATTTACTGTCCCCTGAGCTCACCTTTCCCTGCTTCCCCGATGCGTTGGTTCTCTCATTGTCCCTCGGGTGTATCCTAACTATAATTAGACACATACCATATGCACCACTGACCCTCACAGCCTGGCCCCAGCTCTCCTTTGTCAACAATTTTACCCAATGAACTCCAAAGTCAAGGTAAAATGCAGTTACTGTTAGTTAGTTGTTTTTTTTTTAATCCTTTGCGTGGTCAGTGCCTATCAGTTTCTCAAAGGCCAATTCATGGTCAACTTCACTACAAAGAACTTTCTGATCTGCCTCTTCCTGCTGGTTTCTTCTGTTAGAATTCCTAGTTCATTCAGTTGATGCATGGATCCGGGCCTAGTCAGAGAAAAGTAAGCCATGCCTGAGAGCACAGCACACAATTGAAGATAAAGAATTAATTAGCATGGGGCTGGAAGGTCTAGAACAGTGACTAGAACACAATGGACCGTGCAGAGGTTAACAATGCCCGAACACTACCCCTGCTGGGCCAGAGGTGTGAGTGGTGGACGTTGCATCACCAGGACTCAGAATCGACAATCCACCCTGAGTCGGGTGGCTTCCCACAGGGGCTGGAACAAGTAGGAAGCCTTGAATCCTGCCAGCAGAGAGGAGAGCAGACGGACAGACTGCCTTTCTCACTTTCCCCACTGTCCACTCTCCTGAAAGGATCGCCATTGGCCTGTTGATTAGGGGGGCTGACCACGGAGTTTGCAGAGGTCACTCCCTGTGATACAGAGCAGATGAGGAGGGTATAGAATGACTCCAAAGGCAACTAGCAGAAAATACCACGTATCATACAGTTGTGTATTTGTTGTTATTTTTACGTATGGACAGTGAGCCTCCTTCAGGCAGACACCATGCCTTACACATCTGTGTGTCTTCAACACAAAGGGCAGTGTCTTCACCTGGATCCTTGGGAATAAGGGAAAAGAAAGAGGAAAAGGAAGTGACTGGGAGAAGAAGAAGACTACAGCAGTTGTGAATGAATAAAGAATTATTCAACCTTTCAAATAATCCAAAGAATTTTTCAGTCTGTCAGAGGAAGTGCAATCTACTCCTGTTAAAACTTTTAAACTTCTCTGATGGCTTACTAACTGCTTTCTCTCCTCCCACTTACCCTTTACTGTTAGATGCTTCTATGTCCCTCTTTCCTTTTTTAAATTATTCCTTCCATTCAAGCAAAACTGGCATTGCATTTATTTTAAATCAGATGATAGATACATACATAGATAGACACACAGATGTAGAGATGCTTTTTGATTACACGGTATTCAATTTGATTTCATGGTACTATTTTGTTATTTATGTAATGGAAATCCTGAGTGGACTAGCTCAAACTGTAAAGGTATTCCATGGAAGGATGTCAAGTATCTGATGGAATGCCAGCGCTGGGAATTATTGCAATGGGAAGCGAGGATAGTCAGGTCTGGTGCTCAGCAGAAGGCTGGACACTGTTCCTGCCACTTTTCCATGTGCATCTTCTTCATCTTTCTCTCTTACTCCCCAGACAGCGGGACCCACAGTGAGTTGTTTCTTTTCCTAAGTTGCTTCTTTTCCTGCTCTCTCTTTCAGGCACCCAGAGAGATACTAAGCTCAGTTTCATTTCTACAATTCCTGAAGAAGCATCCTGAATGGCCTTCTGTTTTCATACCCATACTCAGATGCTCAGAGCATGCTTGATTGCCAATCCATCCCAGTGATTGGCTAATTGCTAAGATTTTTGGACTTATTCTGTGCAATGTTTCCATATACTTCCTCCTGCTCCTCCTTCTTCTGATACTTCTTTTTTTTTTTTTCATTTTAAGAGGAATTAACCTCAGAAATGCTCATTGTATGTTAATTCCTTCTGCAAAAAGGTCCTTCAAAATACACCACTAGATTCATTACTAAAGTTGTTACTTCTTTTCCTTTTTAAAATTATATGCAAATTAGTTTATAGAAATCAGTGAAGAACTCACTATGTTCAAGGCGTCATGATTAGTATTTTGTGGTGATTTTTCTCTGGGTATCTCAGAGTATTTATTTACTAACTTGAGACAATGGAAATATATGTGAAGAAGCTTCTGTCTCTACAGGGCTTGCGTTTCTAGCCAAAGGGGAAATACAAGAAAATAGTCACAGAAGAAACATTTCCTAGCACAGAGAACTAACCCTATGGGTCTTGGTTTCTAAAATCACCTGTCAACATTATTTTTAATCTCTACAACCACAACATGCTTACTTTTATGCCAATTCCTAATTATAAACATTGCACTGTACTCTATCCAACAACCATTTCTGAAGAGCCCACATTATATCTGAGATAATGTGAGGCCCTTAGGAAACAAAATGAGTAGAAAAATGAGAGATTGTGATGAATTTCTCAAGAGATTTGGACCCTAGCATCCCGAGGATGGAGGGGCTGATCCTGCCTCCTCAAATGACTGCATCTGTCTTAAAGGTAAATGGGAGTCCACCAAGTAGCAAGGAGCAGAAGCTTTTAAGGGCAGAGAAGGAGCAAAAGGACCCAACAATTACACCACTCCAGCTCACAGACATTCTGCTCCTCCTGGGGTGGATTTTATATTTTCTCTGCATTCCTGTATGTGGATTGCACACAGCACCCACCCCATAGATGTTGAGTTTGGTCATGTCATTTTCAAGTTGATCTGATGCACACCCTGTAGGTACAGAAGATTTAAATTCCATTGCATGCATTTCTGCGGGCTCTCTGCCGCTCACTTCTCTCTGCCATGAAGACACAAGGTCTCCAGGAAGAATTGCTCCTTCATCCTTCTTCCTGGATGGCAGTTGACCCACAGTCACCAGCATATGAGAAATAAACGTGTGTTGTTATAGACTTTGAGATTGCCTTCAAGATTGGGGGCCAGGGGTGTTTGCTATTGTTGTTAATGTAGCAAAACTGAATCACACAAATCTTTCTTCCTCTATTACGTCGATCTCATAGAAAAATACTTTACAGTTCTAAAACTTCTGTACAGTAACATGCACTAAGCATAATGCTAAGAGCTGTTGCTTGTATAATTCTTTTTTTTAATTTAAAGCTAAGTCAATGTTTCTGTATTAATGAATTTGATTCTGCTGGTTTCTAAAAGAAGAAATTTAGCAGAGGGCTGGATACTGTTCCTACCTCATCCCCACTTCTCCAGGTGCTGCTTTCTTTCCTCCCACTTACACTTTACTGTTATGTTTCTAGGTCCCTCTTTCCTTTTTTAAATATTTCTTCTAAAAGAAGAAATATTCCAAGGCCCAACAACTCTTTCTTAAAGAGGTCTGCTGATTCTTCCGTTCCATGACAGCCCCACAGTTGCTGAAAAATTAAAAGATAGTAAGTAAATACCATGTAGTTTGGGGAGAACACAAAGGAAAAGAGCTGAGTCGTGCGTCTAGACAGTTCTGACACTAAAAATAAGACACACTCCCACTCTGGTTGAAGTCTCCTTGTTATACAATAAAGAAGACAAAGGGCAAATCTTCGAGGTCCTTCCTTTTATAAAATTAATTTATTTTAATTTACCTAAACGTCAAAAACATGAATTCTCAGATCCAAAGGATCCTTTTGCATCAGGTTCATCGTATAACTCTCCAGCATCCAGCCCAGTACCAAGCATTGAATAGATCTTTTTTTAATGAATCAATGAATGAGTAGTGACATTATGAAACATATATATTGAACATTACCCTGTTCCAGGTACAGTGCTAGCCATGAATATCACAGAGTCGAAGGAGATACAGTTCCAAACATGCACAAGGCAGAGATACACTAAAAACTGCTGCTCTTGCTGGGGCTGCTGCTAAGTCGCTGCAGTCGTGTCCGACTCTGTGCGACCCCATAGATGACAGCCCACCAGGCTCCCCCGTCCCTGGGATTCTCCAGGCAAGAACACTGGGGTGGGTTGCCATTTCCTTCTCCAACGCATGAAAGTGAAGCCATTCAGTCGTGTCTGACTCTTACTGACCCCATGAACTACAGCCCACCAGGCTCTACTGTCCATGGGATTTTCCAGGCAAGAGTACTGGAGTGGGGTGCCATTGCCTTCTCCAACACTAAAAACTACCTGCAGTAAATTACAGCGAGCACAATGACAGGCACAAGGCGATACACACACCCACAGAGTAGACATCTAACTCAGCTGGCATCCAGAAAGGCTTTCTACTTCTCAAAATGCTTGCCCCTCTATTAAGAGTATTTTCAGGGTCATATTTGAGAAGGCGCTACTCAGGGATTACAAAATATCAGTCAGGTGAAACGTGTCTTCTTAAGCACCATATAAAACTGCTTCAAGAAACTTAAGAGGAGCAGGAGGATAATAAAACCTATGCTTCCATAAATTGGGAATAATGGAGAAAACAGAGCTCTTCAAACACCTGCTCAGGAGACATCCCAAGAGATAGAAATTTAAGCCGAGAGAAGATTATTTTTCCAAGTCTGGGTGTGAGTCTTGATCACCGTGTACTAAATAAGAAGTAAGTAACACTATATTTATAAACTATGTATGCGGTTCTTTTCAAGAGGGCTATGGAAGGGTCTCCTTCCAGATGAGAAATTTCAAATCAAGAGATGAACTCCTGTTTGCCAGTGGTTTCAACCACCATTATTTGACCAATTCTCTATTTAGAACACCTCCAAACTTATATAGCATATTACATCTAATTAATTGAGTGTTTATGCCTTAAAGAGTTATTTGCTTGTGACTATAGTGAAATTTCCAGGATTTATGACAGGAACATTTGAGAACAGCGACATGTGTTTCCCTCTGATTTGTATAGCTTCATTCATTATAATTTTTCCTGATGTTTTGCCTACCATATTATTAACTTCCCCAAAGCAATGAAATACCAGCTTGTCTTCTCACGGCAGAGAAATGAGAGGAATAATTATGAACGTGGAAATCCCAGTGAAAACATGCTTCTATTGAAAGAGGCTAGTAGTCCAAGAAGGAGTTCCCTGGATTTATGAAGACCATTAAAAAAAAAAAAAAGAAACAGCAAACATGCAGGAAAACAGATGCATTTTTTCATCCAGCATCTTGGACACTCTACATGCAGGGAAAAGAAATCTTTTATATAATAAACAGATACACACACACATATATAGAAATATCACTGGACAATAATTTATATTTTGCCATAAGTTGCAGAGTCGGAATAAATCATCAAAGTTTCAAGTATATGCCATGTATAAATATTTAATCACTGTGAAGTGTTCTTTTCAGAATGTAAGAGTCTGTAACCATAGTGTTTGATTTGCAACTGACTCTGGGGGCAGTGCTAAGATGCCTTTCTCACGACCTGGGGCTACTTGAGAGGTTACAGAGATGAAGGGGTGGGGAGGACAGTGCAAGATAGACTCTGATGCCTGTCCCTGCAAAGATGTGGGGTAGTCTGGGGAAACAATTCCAGCCTGGGCTGTAGATCAGTGGTTCTTTTACAAAGAGCTGGGCGGGGTGACAGGACCACCAGAGTCACTTGTGATTATTGTTCAACCAGGTGTCGGGGGGCCATCCAGGACCAAGGAGGACCACGTGAAGAAACCGGAGGAGGATGGGCATGGGGTGGGGCCAGGACAGGGAGGAAATTGGGACAGGGGGAGAAGCAGCTCCCTCTCCCTCCTGTTTGAGATGATGTTTGTGTTATGACATTCTGCCGCCCCCATTGTTATTTCTCACAACATCATGGGCTGCTTGGCACCCTGACCAGCCGGGTGGCTGCTCATAAAAGGAAAAAAAGAAACCCTGGATTTACTCTCTTCCTTCAGAAACGTTCCCTTGCCTTTCTACTCCGTGTGGCCATGTTTTCCTTGCCTACCCTGATATTTCTCTTTCATTTATATGACCCTTCCACTGGTCACTAGTTCCAAATGTGTATTCGCGAAAAGGAGGTTAGCTTGGAAAATAACTCCCAAACTGAATGCTTCCTCCCAGAATCTGTGCCTCAAAGCTTCTCCACAACTTGAAGTTATTTCTATCTGTGTAAATGTGGGAGAAGGGGGATAGTTCCCAAAGGGAATGTCACCCAAGTGATGAGGTAGGGATAATGGATATTTGTTAGTAACTTTATTGATGGTACGACATTCATTGTGAAACTTTGTTAAGTCTCAAAAGAAAGTTTTGGGGTTTCAGGGATGTCTGAATTTCAGTGGTTTATCTTTAAATCTCTAACATTTACAATCATTTTCATTACAAATAAGACCTCTGTAAAAATGACCCAAATTTTAAAACCACCTTATTCTTAGAACCAATGCCATCTCCGATGAGTGAGCCCACACGAATGATCAAAGCTAACAATTCAGGGGAGACAGAATGGACCACCAGGTGACCACATTACAATACTCAAACATGAGATCTATAGGAAGAATGGCAATTTTCATCAAGAAACAAAACCATTTCTTATCTAAACTTGATTATTCTCTGAGTTTGTAGCAGCTGTAAGGCCCACACTGCAGGTTATTCCCAAAAGATCTTATTATTTTTTTTAATTTTATATTAACTAATCAACTTTGCATACTCTAAAAGCCTGGCTGCATTGGTAATCATTGCATTTTAGACAATGAAATAGGTTTTATGAAGTCAAGCATTATAAGATTGAGAGTTGAATTGGGGTAACTTGTCTTGAAACGTCTATGCAAGAATTAATCCAGTAATTATGCTGGAGATCACTTAATATCATGGTCACATTTCTTAGAATGCAAGGATCTAGTAAATTTGCTAATATTTAGAATATACTAAAAACATAATTGTGGTACATAGTTTCTGTAACAAGTCTAGACAGTGTATTAAAAAGCAGAGACATCACCTTGCTGACAAAGCTATGGTTTTTCCAGAGGTCATGTGTGGATGTGAGGGTTGGACCATAAAGAAGGCTGAGCTCTGAAAAATAGATGCTTTTAAATTGTGATGCTGGAGAAGACTTGAGAGTCCCTTGGACTGCAAGGAGATCAAATAGCCAATCCTAAAGGAAATCAACCCTGAATATTCATTCAAAAGACTGATGCTAGAGCTGAAGCTCCAGTTGGCCACCTGATGTGGAGAGCTGACTCATTGGAAAAGACCCTGATGCTGGGAAAGAACGAAAGCAAAAGAAGAAGGGATGGGTTAGATAGCATCACCAACTCAGTGGACATGAATTTGAGCAAACTCTGAGAGACAGTAGAGGACAGAGAAGCCTTGTGTGCTGCAGTTCATGGGGTTGCAAAGAATCAGACACAACTGAAAGACAAGTGAGTAGCCTATAAAGTGATCCCAGTGAAGCCTACCTCCTGATATTTATACCCTTGTGTTATCCTTTGTTTATAGGCTTGTTTCTAAAAAGCAGCATGCAGCAACTCTCTCCCTCTCTCTCTCCTTCTTCCTTTTCTCCTCTCTCTCCCAGGGTACTTACTCTAGGGGCTGTAACCTTCTATGTTGTGAGTGGCCCTCTGGATAAAGCTGTGTAACAAGGAACTGCTGTCTACATCTAGCAGGCAGGTGAGTGAGCTTAGAAACAAATCCTCCAAAATTCTCCCAGCCCAGCCTTGAGATGTCTGCAGCCTTGGCCAGTCTCTAGACTGCAGCCTGTGAGAAACTCTGAGTCAGAGAAGCTTTACCCAAATTCATTCACCCACATAATCCCTGCAGTAATAAATGTTCTTTTAAGCTGCTAAATTTGGGGAGTATTTGTTTAAGTATAAATAATTATTATTTATTTATTTTTCCCAACTTCAAGGCAGTGTTTCTAACTCACTGCTGAGGTCTACTCTAAAACTTTGGCTGTTGAAATAAGATCGTTGATTTTTTTAAAAAAGCAAATAAAACACAAATGAATGGATAAAGAAGATGCCATATACACATTCAATAGAAAACTGTTATCATTGTTCAGTCACTCACTTGTCTCCAATTCTTTGTAATCCCAAGGACTGCAGCACGCCAGGCTTCCCCGTCCTTCACCATCTCCTGGAGTTTGCTCAAACTCGTGTCCATCGAGTCGGTGATGCCATCCAACCATCTCATCCTCTGTCCCCCCACTTCTCCTCCTGCATTCAATCTTTCCCAGCATCAGGATCTTTTCCAGTGAGTCAGCTCTTCACATCAGATGGCTAAAGTATTTGAGCTTCTGCATTAGTCCCTCCAAAGAATAATCAGGATTGATTTCTTTTAGAATTGACTGGTTTGATCTCCTTGCAGTCCAAGGGACTCTCAAGAGTCTTCTCTAGCACCTTCTCCAGTTCGAAAGCATCAGCTCTTTGGCACTCAGCTTTCTTTATGGTCCAACACTCACATCCATACATGAATACTGGAAAAACCATAGCTTTGACTATATGGACCTCTGTCGGCAAAGTAACGTCTCTGTTTTTAATATGCTGTCTAGGTTTGTCATACGTTTTCTTCCAAGGGGCAAGAGTCTTAATATCTTGGCCGCTGTCACCATCTGCAGCTATTTTGGAGCCCAAGAATATAAAGCCTGTCACTGTTTCCATTATTTCCCCAACTATTTGGCATGAAGTAATGGGACCAGATGTCATGATCTTTGTTTTTTTGAATGGTGAGTTTTAAGTTAGCTTTTTCACTCTCCTGTTTCATCTTTATCAAGAGGCTCTAAAATAATGCCATTTGCAGTCATATGAACGGGCCTAGAGATTATCATACAGAATTATCATAAGTGAGCTAATAAATCAGACAGACCAAGATGAACATCACATGATATTGCTTATGCAAAATTACGATACAAAAGAACTTGTTTACAAAATAGAAATAGACTCACAGACATAGAAAACAAACCTTGTTATCAAAGAGGAAAGAAGTAGGGGGAGGGGTAAATCAGGAGTTTGGGATTAAAATATACCCATTACTATATATGGAGGAGATAACCAACAAGGATCTACTGTATAACACAGGAAATGTATTCAGTATCTTCAAATAACCTGTAATGGAAAATAACCTAAAAATTCATATATATATATATATATATATATATATAAATAATCATATACATATATTTATGCATGTAATTGAATCACTTTGCTATGCACCTGGAACTAACACAACATTGTAAATCAACTATATTTCAATACTTTTTTTTAAATGAGACTCCTTGTCTTACTATGAACCTAAAAATATATATGTAAAAAATCACATGTATATATGTATAAAAAATCACTTTGCTGTACACCTTTGCTGTACACTAACACAACACTGTAAATCAACTACATTTAAATAAAAATTTAAAAAATTTGAAAACCCAAGATCACAAATTATCTTACCATGGCTTATTAGCAAAATCTTCTCCAAAATTAATGTGAAACCATGAAATCTCCATATTCTTTATGCAGCTCTTATCCTCTAGCACACTGCATATTAAATTGACTTATTTATCATGTGTATTATTTATTTTCTTTATCTCCCATTATATATGCTCTACCAGATCACAGATCTCATCTTTTTTTTTTTTTTAACCCATATATTCCAAGGACTGAAACCAGTGCTAAGTTCATATCAATGGCCCAATAAATGGTTCATATTTGGAGGATTTTGACCTGGTTTGATGTCAAATTCACAGTCTCCAGCCACAAGCCATAAACTATGTTGTTCCCCGCTCATACCTCCCACCTTTCTAAAATTGCACTCTCCCCATGGCTATCGATTCCACTGGGAATGCCCTGTACCTTAGGTTGCATTCCGCAGAAACACACTGTGAGACAAGTATTTGTGTGTGAGCGATTTATGAAGGATGTGTGCCCAGGAGAAACCAGCAAGAGCAGGCAAGGGTGTGATTTCAGGCAGAGTCCCAGAGAGGGTAGCTTCAGCTCTTCCCAGTGGGGAACCCTTAAGTGCAAATTATGCCTCCAACTCTGACCCAGTCCTAGGCAAAAGAGTTGAGCTTTCATACTCCCATGCTAATTAGTCATCAACTAGGGCGGCCCCAGAGACATAAACTCCCAGGTACTTGTAGCTGTCTGCAAGTTTGGGGAAAGCCAAGGGCAGGCCTCCAACCAAGAGACTCAGGTACAGGCTTTAGAGGCAGAGGAGCTCAGATGCTTGGAGAAGAGAGCAAAGAGACAGTCATGGGATGCAGAGATATCTGAGCAGAGCCCCCACAGTGCCTCCTACGCCCATATTTTCCCCAGTTTATTTTACTAAAATCTTGCTCATCCACCCAACATTTCTTTCTTTATGTATCTTAGTGGGCTTCTCTAGTAGCTAAGCTGGTAAAGAATCTGCTTGCAATTCAGGAGACCCTGGTTCACTTCCTGGGTTGGGAAGATGCCCTGGAGAAGGGATAGGCTACCCACTCCAGTATTCTTGGGCTTCCCTGGTGGCTCAGATGGTAAAGAATCCACCTGCAATGCGAGAGACCTGGATTTGGTCTCTGGGTTGGGAAGATCCTCTGGAGGAGGGCATGCAAACCCACTCCAGTATTCTTGCCTGAAGAATACCCATGGACAGAGGAGCCTGGAGGCCTACAGTCCATGGAGTCACAAAGAATTGGACATGATTGAGCAACTAAGCACAGCACACAGCATGTGTATCTTAGGGCTATACTAGAGCCACACATAGTGCTTTATTATTTTTCATTAACTTTCCCTCCCCTTCCCTAAACCATAAAATCCATAACGACAGAGATGGTCTGCTCTAGATATGTGTGTTTCTACACTGAGTTGTGAATAGTAGTAGTGCCATTGACTTCCCTGGTGGCTCAGAGAGTAAAGCATCTGCCTGCAATGTGGGAGACCTGGGTTCAATCCCTGGGTCAGATCCAAGATCCCCTGGAGAAGGAAATGGCTACCCACTCCAGTACTCTTGCCTGGAAAATACCATGGATGGAGAAGCCTAGTAGGCTACAATCCATGGAGTGGCAAAGAGTCGGACATGACTGAGCGACTTCACTTTCTTTCTTTCTTATACTATGTTGTGAATAGTAGCAGCGCCATTGAGTATCTCAAGGCTGTGAATTTCATGAAAGTGAAGAGCAGTTTTTGTTTTTGTTTTTGTTTTAAATGACCTTGTATCCAGCAACTATTACAGTATCTGGTACACAGCAGGCAATAAGATCATGTTTGCAGTATCTGTGTGTGTGTATGTGTGTATGTGTGTTAGTGGCTCAGTCATGTCTGACCCTTTGCAACCCCATGGACTGTGGCTTCTCTGACCATAGAATTCCCCAAGCAAGAGGAACCTGGACAATTAAGAATAAACACACATATTAAGTTCATTGCAGGTTACAAAGTGCTCTCCTAGCTCTTAGGCCACCAATCTCACAGAATACAGTTGTGTAGACTACGTATGACTATCTCATTTTTCATAAAGAAAGCCTTGGTGAATGGATTTCCCAGTGACTTGCTGACATTTTAAATAGGCACTATGTGATGCCTCAGAACTAAATCTCACTTCAAGTTCAGTTTGTTTCCTCTTAGCATCTCCAGCTCAATGGACACAAATATAAACAAACTCCAGGAGACAGTGAAAGACAGGGGAGCTTGGCATGCTGCAGTCCGTGGGGTTGCAAAGAGTTGAACGTGACTGAGCAACTGAACAATAACAAAGCCATACTGATTGATTAATTGATTGATTGATAGGCTGACTGATTGATTGATCAATTAGTAGGATAGGAGCACATTGGGAGACTGAGGTCAGTAAACAGACAGAAGATGGCCCATTCATTTAACAAAGCTACGGCAAGGTGATTTACTCAAATAAAAGTCATAAAAGGAATATCTATTAAGCATACAAAAGACAATCAATAAATGCTTGACCTTATTGAGTTGAATTACATAAAATGGAATGGTAATGCTTGGCTTGAACTAAAATAGATGGAGACAATTTAAATCAAAGTGAGGTTTATGGGGTCTTTTATCCCCTGGTTCCCCATGTTTTGTCTAAAATGGGAGCTGGGAGGAGAAGTCAGGAAGAAAGTTGTCAGCAGGTCAGTGACTATAAATTACTGGCTTTCATTCAGTAAAATGTGTCAAGTAACCCATAAACAGGTCAGACCCCCAGAACCCTGCACTGTAAACTCATCTTAAACCGTATGAGTCTGCAATTTTCTGGGCACTGTTCTTTTTACCCAAACTCTTTGTCACAGTTCTTCCCACCTCCAAGAAATCTACCATTTTCCTCACCATTCTGTCTTTAGCTATTATGGGGGCAAGCATTCAGTCTAGTTTATGCTCAGCTGAGGACAGATGGGTAGCAAACAGCACCTTCCTTGAATCCCCTCTCCAGGATGTGCCCTCAGGGACCTGCCGCAGTCTCCGGTGACACTGTGAGTCACTTAAAGCCTGGCCCGAGCATGACAGATGAGACAGGAAATGAGTCTGTGATCCCTGGGAGCAGCTATCAGCCAATGACAAGAGTTGATGCGGCACTTTTTGCAATAGCCACGGCTTGGAAGCAACATAGATGTCCATCAACAGATGGGTGGATACAAGAAGTTGTGGTACACATGTACAATGAAATATTACTCAGTTACAAAAAAGAATGCATTTGAGTCAATCCTAATGAGGTGGATGAACCTAAAGCCTATTATACAGAGTGAAGCAAGTCAGAAAAAGAAAGACAAATATTGCATATTACTGCATGCATATGGAATCTAGAAAGATAGTACTGATGAACCTACCTGCAAGACCAGACTTGTAGACACAGTGAGGGATGGAGAGGGTGGGATGAATTGGAGAGTAGCATGGAAACATAAAAATTGCCATATGTAAAATGGATAGCAGGTGGGAATTTGCTGTATGACACAGGGAGCTCAGTCCAGAGCTCCGTGATCACCTAGGGATGGGGCAGGGGGTGGGGGGGGGGGAGATGGGAGGGGGTTTCAGGAGAGAGGGGACAGATCCCTAGAGCTGATTCATGTTGCTTTATGGCAGAAACCAACACAATACTGTAAGGCAACTATCCTCAAAGTTTAAAAAAATTAAAAAACAGAATGGAAGATAACAGCTCTAACTTCCTTATCCTTCTGATATAACAACCCTGGAGGAAATGTTGAATATACCTCAGAATTCCCCAAAGGGCTTGAGCTTTGGTTGCCATTAGCAGTCACATTTTCAATAACAAATCTCTTGGTTTCCTTTTCCTTACATCTTTCCATTCCTACCCTAGTGCTCCCCAGAATCATCTTCAAAATAAACTGCTTCCAGGAGAAACCAAAGGGAATTGAGACTGCTTCTGGGAGGATCCAAGCCTGGGTTCTGTTACTCCATTTGGAACATTTACAGTTTTAAAGCAAAAAAGCCAGATTGACAGCCCAAAGGGATACCAGTAATAGGGAAATTTTAATAAGTAAGGTAGCCCTAAAAGGGGATAAATGGCAACCCGGAGCCTTCCCAGCAGCATCCTCGGTGGCGGTCACACTGTGTGTTGACATCACAGGCAGGCTGGCCTGGTAGAAAGAACGCTGGACCAGGTGTCAGAAACCTGGATTCTCATGTTGTCATTGCCACCCCTCCCTGTCCAGCCTTGTTATTCTCTCTGATCTTTAGCTTTTCTCTTTTGGAAATTTATAAGATTGGATTACTTGGTCCCTAGGGCCCTGCAATTCCCATGAATCCATGGAAGGGGATGAAGTGCATGGCACCTCTTGAAAGGTAAGTTCCACAAGTCATTAATAAACAAGCATACTGTTCACCCAGCACGGGCTCTAAGAGGGACTGTTTAATTAGGCACGCGAGACATTCCAATCTGTCTAGACATGCTTCTCTTTTTCCCCAAGATGCCTTCGGCCAGGCTCATTCTGACTGTGACAAGGTGTCCTTTGGCTGCAGACAGTGATTTTGTTGGGTGATAATTCTAATGCCATAGAGTCAGCGGTGGAACTTTCTTTAGTTTTAATGCTGTTTGCCTTTCCAAGGCGAGCTAACTGGGGGCGGTTACCCCAAAGAGAGCCACAAGAGGCTGTCTGTGGACAGGAGTCAACAAGAAGTAGCTGCTGGTATAGCCCTCATGCCTACCTGTCCTTCATCACAAGTGAGGGGGGTTTTTTTGTTAGTTTCTGTCCCCTTTTCCTCCATCCCTACCCTTAGGGAATAAAATGTCTTAACATTAAAAGGGAAATTCCAAGTCATTTAATCAACAGTCCCTTTCTCCCACCAAACACAGCAATCCTCCCCAGGATCTCTGGCAAAAGTCTTTGAGAAAAGAAAGACGTCTAGATTCTTTAACACTCAAATTTGAGTTTTGTGACAACACAGGCAAAGAGATGACAAATTCCTTTATCTTCCAACTGAAATGGGCTTTAAATCTGTGTGGACAATATTACCAGAACTCACCTGATCTGATGAAGAAGTAGAGGAAATCACTGTCAGTAGCTGAAAAGAATTCTCAAAGTGCAACCAGTTGATCAGACAAGCACAACTCACTGAATGTGATCAAAACAATTGGATTTTTTTTTTTTTGTCTGTCTCTTAGGGCCTTTTTCAAATTTATTCAAAGAAGGAAGATGAAACATTGTCTGGAACCATAATTTTCTTTAGGTATTAAGAATTTGATATGTACATTTTAAAATAAGGTTTTTAAATATATTTTAAAGGAATATATACTTATTCTAGAAAAATTGATAAACATAGATATAAATAAAGCAAAATCTTGCCAGCTGGAGACAGCCACTGTCCAGTGTCAGTGGATTTATTACCATTTCCCCTATCAATTTAGACCCGTGCTGTCCAATATGGTAGGCACTTATTGTTGTTTATTCTCTGAGTCTTGTCTGACTCTTTGCCACTCCATGGAGAGCAGCATGCCAGGCTCCCTTATCCTTCACTATCTCTGGGAATTTGCTCAAATTCAAGTCCACTGAGTCGGTGATGCAATCTAACCATCTCATCCTCTGCCGTCGCCTTCTCCTTTTGCCTTCAATCTTTCCCAGATCAAGGGAGTCACTAGACACATGTAACTTAGCCTCCCTGAGTACCATCACCGTTTCTACTCTTTAGAAAGACATCCAGGTGTTGTTTGGACTCCCCCTTCCTGGTGCTGGGCTTCCCTGGGGACTCAGATAGTAAAAAACCTGAAAGCAATGCAGGAAACCTGAGTTCATTGTCTGGGTTTCGAAGATCCCCTGGAGAAGGGGATGGTAACTCACTCCAGTATTCTTGCCTGGAAAATTCCATGGACATAGGAGCCTGGTGGACTATAGTCCATGGGGTTGCAAAGTTGGAAATGACTAAGCGACTAAACTCACTTTTCTGGTCCTGCAGTCTGGAGATCATTTTTAGGCAGAAAACTGTAGCAATTTTAGGGCTCACCTCATTTGCTCCGCTTTTCTCAAGAATCACGGCCTCGTTACTGCCTGTTATCTGATGTCTGAAAGCAGTCGTGGAATCTTAACTTTTTACGTCCCCCTTATAGTTCTTCTGCCTTATTGCATCACAAAACACAAAGAAAGAAAGAAAGTATTCCCTGGTGGCTCAGACGGTAAAGCCTCTACCTGCAATGCGGGAGACACAGGTTCCATCCCTGGGTTGGGAAGATTCCCTGGAGAAGGAAATGGCAACCCACTCCAGGACTCTTGCCTAGAAAATTCCATGGATGGAGACTCCATGGGGTCCCAAAGAGTCGCACAATCTCAATACAATTACTGAAGGTGTCTACCCAAGGCACTATTTCCATATCATTCTTCATTAAGGTTTGACACTTTCTCTTACCCCATCCCCACCTAAGGCAAGGTAGAGCAGCTGCCCATAGTGAAGGATATATTTGGCTTCTGTCCTCTTTATCGTCTATGTCTTCCCCCACTCACTGGCTGCTGTTCTACACCTCATAAAAGTCAAAGAGAATGGGCTGCCAAGGAGAAGAGAAGGAAGGACAGTTTTGCGGTGTGAATGTTACGTTCTCTGGACCTGGCAGTTGCCCAGCAGTAACTTTTTCTGTGGATGGCTTGAAAGCTGTTCAGAAGCTTCTCTGCTAGACCCTCCAACAACTTCTCTGACATTATAATGCCTCTCCTTCAGTCGGCTGCTCCCCCTCCACCCTAGATTTCTTAGGACTGAAGATCACATCCATGGTGGCAGCTGAGCCTAAATGCACACCCAGGCAGTCCTCTTGACAAGACATGAAATAGCTCCAGGCTGGCCTGGCTCTGTCCCCATCTGGTCCACAGAACGTGCTCTTGTAATTCTTCCTCCATTGATTACCTCACACGTCCTATACTTCATTCTGGCTTGTCACAGGTTGTTACAGCTTTTTTTCTTTGTTTTTTGTTTTTTTTTTTTAAGGGATCTCTTGGTACTTTATTATTATTTTATTTTTTGCCATGTCATACGGCTTGCAGGATCTTAGTTCCCAGACCAGTGATCAAACACACACCCCCTGCCATAGAAATGCTGAGTCTTAACGTCTGGACCTCCAGGGAAATCCTATTACAGCTTTTCTGATAGTATGTAGAAAAACAACTATCTATTTCGTTGGCTACCTCAGAGCCTTTGACTGCATGGATTATAATAAACTATGGAAAGCTCTTAAAGAGATGGGAATACTAAATCATCTTACCTGTCTCCTGAGAAACCTGTATTCGGGTCAAGAAGCAACAGACAGAACCCTGTATGGAACAACTGATTGATTCAAGATTGAGAAAGGAGTACAACAGGGATGTCTGCTGTCACACTGTTTGTTTAAACTATGTGCTGAGCACATCATGAGAAATGCCAGGCTGGATGAGTTACAAGCTAGAGTCAAGATAGGCAGGAGAAATATCAACAGCCTCAAATATGTGGATGATACCTCTCTAACGGTAGAAAGTGAAGAGGAGCTGAAGGGTCTCTTCATGAGGGTGAAAGAGGAGAGTGAATGAGCCAGCTTAAAACTAAAAATTAAAAAAAACTAAGATCATGGCATCCGGCCTCGTTACTTCAAGGCAAATAGAAGGGGAAAATGTGGAAGTAGTGACAGATTTCCTCTTCTTGGGCTCTGAAATCACTGCGGATGGTGACTGCAGCCATCAAATCAGAGGTTTGCTTTTTGGCAGGAAAGCTGTGACAAACCTAGACACTGTGTTGAAAAGCAAGAGCCATTATTCTGCCAACAAAGATCCATATAGTCAAGGCTATGATCTTTCCAGTGGCCATAAAAGGTTGTGAGAGCTGGACGATAAAAGAGGCAGAATGCCAAATAATTGATGCCTTCAAACTGTGGTGCTAAAGAAGAGTCCTGAGAGTTCCTTGGTCAGCAAGGAGATAAAACCAGTCAATCTTGAGGGAAATCAACCCTGAATACTCACTGGAAGGACTGATGCTGAAGCTGAAACTCTAGTATTTTGATCATTTGATGTGAAGGGCTGACTCATTGGAAAAGTCCTTGATGCTGGGAAAGATTGCGGGCAGAAGGAGAAGAGGCATCAGAGGATGAGATGGTTGGATGGCATCATTGCTGCAATGGACATGAACTTGGTCAAACTTCGGGAGATGGTGAGGGACAGGGAAGCCTAATGTGCTGCAGTCTCTGGCATTATGAAGAGTCAGACACGACTGAGCGACTGAACAGTAACAAGTATGTCTCTGTTCTTTGTGTCTACCAACTGTAGGGAACATGACTGAAGCTTTATGACTGGTCCCATTGAAGCCCTTCAAGCATGAGAAAGATGTACACCCTCAATTCCTCTGTCTCAGCAGGGGAAAGGGTTGGAATTCCCATTCAGGAGAAATTCTCCACAAAGAACACCCACACACACGCACACACACACACATCATTTTTTATTTTCCTTTTTCTTAAATCTTATATTCTCAAAGTAGATGAAAGACATGGATTCATGTCAGTGTTTGGCAAAACCAATACAGTATTATAAAGTAAAAAATAAAATTTTAAAAAATAAAATAAAAGTTTAAAATCAGTGATCTAAGTTTCTACAATTGAAGCTAGGAAAAAGGAAGAAATTAAACTGAATTCAGTATTAAAAAAAGAAAATAAATATCAATATAATAGAAACTAATAAAATAGAAAAGAAACAAGTATAACAAAATCAATAAAACCGCATGATAACTCTTCTGAAAAGATCAGTAATAGTGATAAATTTCTTCCTAAACTAATCAAGAAATAAAAAGAGAGAAAACACAAATTATGAGTATCTGGAATGAAAGAGGGAATAACACCATTGATCCTGTAGATTTAGGGGAAAATAGAGAGTCTAGGTAATCTAATACTTATCAGTGAAACTGAATTAGTGAAAAAAAAAAAAAATCATTATGGAAGCTCCAGAGCCAGGTGTCACTAATGGGTTCTATCAAATAAGTATGTAAAAAATAAAACCAATCTTGCGCACTTATTTTGTGAGCCCATAATAACCGTGATCCCAAATCCACTCAAAGACATTAAAAGGAAACTAATTTGTTTACAGAGCAGAGTTGAGCTCCCTGTGTTATACAGCAACTTCCCACTAGCTACAGATTTCACACATGGTAGTGTGTATCTTCCAATGCATCTCTCTCAATTCATTCCATCCTCTCCTTCCCTTACTGTGTCCAGAAGTCTGTTCTCTTTGGCTGCATCTCTGTTCTTCTCTGTAACAACCTAGAGGGGAGGGTTGGAGTGAGGGGTGGGAAGGAGATTCAAGAGGGAGGGACATATGTACACTTAAGGTTGATTCATGTTGTGGTATCGCAGGAATCAATACAACATTGTAAAGCAATTATTCTCCAATTAAAAATTTTAAATAAAGAAAACTAATGACCAATATTACAGGATATAGATAGAAAACATATTTTTAAAACATTAGCCATTCAAATCATAAAATATATTAAAAAGACAATGTATCATGTTTAAGAGAAGTTCACGTGAGAAGCAGAGAAGGCAACGGCACCCAACTCCAGTGGACGGAGGAGCCTGGTAGGCTACAGTCCACGAGGTCATTAAGAGTTGGACACTACTGAGCGACTTCACTTTCACTTTTCACTTTCATGCATTGGAGAAGGAAATGGCAACCCACTCCAGTGTTCTTGCCTGGAGAATCCAAGGGACGAGGAAGCCTGGTGGGCTGTCATCTATGGGGTCACACAGAGTTGGACATGACTGAAGCGACTTAGCAGCAGCATGTGAGAAGTGCAAAATTGGTTTAATATTCTAATTTACATAAATCTTTTCCCCAAGAATGGAAATAAGGCAATCATATAATCTCACTTATACAAAAATTTCAAAATTAAGTTTTAAAAAACTGTACAGAGCAATGAGGTAAGGATGTTTTCAATATTGCGCTGAAATACTTAGATATGGGGAAGAATATGTAAACCTTTCCTCACACCATATACAAAAAAATAATTAAAAATAAACAATAGACCCAAAGGTAAAAGGCAATCTATGAAGTATAGAAGACTATCTTCATAGCATTGGTGTAGGCTAGATTTGGGGGCAGAACTCTAAAAGTAGTAGTCATAAAAGGGGGTTAAAAATAGATAAAAAGATAAATTCAACTTCATCAAAAGATCCAATTAAAAAATAATTACACAACTCATACAATGGGAAAATATACTTGCAGTATTAACTGATCAAAGGGTTGTATCTATAATATATAAAGAACATCTCAGCTCAGTTCAGTTCCGTCTCTCAGTCAGATCTGTCTCTTTGTGACCCCATGGACTGCAGCACACCAAGCTTCCCTGTCCATCATCAATTCCCAGAGCTTGCTCAAACTCATGTCCATCAAGTCAGTGATGCTATCCAACCATCTCATCCTCTGTCATCCCCTTTTTCTTCTGCCTTCAATCTTTCCCAGGGTCAGGGTCTTTTCCAGTGAGTCAGTTCTTTGCATCAGATGGCCAAAGTATTGGAGCTTTAGCTTCAGCATCATTCCTTCCAGTGAATATTCAGGACTGATTTCCTTTAAGATTAACTGATTTGACCTCCGTGCTGTCCAAGAGACTCTCAAGAGTCTTCTCCAACACCACAGTTCAAAAGCATCAGTTCTTCAGCGCTCAGCTTTCTTTATGGTCCAACTCTCTAAAGAACATCTAAAACTCAAAAATAAAAAGTCAAGAAACCTATATAGAAATGACAGGGTGAGTGGGAAGTAAAACATAAAGGAAGATAAATAAATGGCCTAGAAGAACATGACAAAGTGCTTAGCATCATTAGTCATCAGAGAAATGGAAATTAAAACCACATGGAGACACCACTACACACCTACTAAAATGGCTAAAATTTTAAGGACTGAACACACCAAGCACTGGTGAGGATAAGGAGCAACTGGACCTCTCATACAGTGTGGTGAGCGTGTAAAATGGTGAACTTCAGAAAATGGCTTGTCAGTATCTTAAACAACTAAAAATCCTACAATCCATGAATTCACTTCCTTGTATTTATCTAAAGGAAATGAAAACTTACATTTTACATCACAAAAATATCTGCCCAGGAATATTCAGAGCTTTTGTGTTTAAATGAAAGCCAAAAAAAAAAAGAGTCCCATATGAAAAATTAATAATTTTCATAACATTCATTGAATAAACACATTTCAAAAAATTTTATACCAGAATACTACTCAGTAATAAAAGAAACAAATTATTAATACATGCAGTAATAAAAAATAAATCTCAATACATTGTGCTGAGAGAAATAAAAGCAAGTACAAAAAGCTACATACCAAATGGTTCCATTTATATGAAATTTTCGACAAAGCTAAACCAACAGTGAAAGAAATCAAAACAAGGGAGAAGGATGAGCAGGAATTGGCTAGAATTCGGCATGAAGAAACTTTCTAGAGGATGCAAGTGTTATTTATCTTTTAAGAATGTGAGTTATACATATTTTATGTATTTGTCAAAACTGACTAAGCTGTACACTTGAAATCTTTCTGTTTCTTTGAGTATAAGCTGTACCTCAAGAGCTTTCCTGGTGGCTCAGACAGTAAAGAGTCTGCCTACAAAGCAGGAGACCCAAGTTTGATCCTATGGTCAAGAAGCTACCCTGGTGAAGAGAATGGAAACTGACTCCAGTATTCTTTCCAAGAGAACCCTGAGAGAGTAACAGCCAGGAAGGGTAGGGGTCTCCAAGCAGAGGAAACAGGCTGCAAGTATCAGACGTTTTTTATCTCTCTCTTAAAGTGGCAGCAGGAAACAAACTACAAGTGTCAGATTTTTTCCCTTCTCTGTACAAATTTAAAAGGAGGTTTCTCTTAAAATTCAGTGCTGCCATGAGGACGCCTGGTTCCACCTGAACTTCCCTTTTCTAACTTTGAGATAACCAATGCATTTTTCTTATGGAAATGTTTTTCTTAAGCTATGTTAATGAACTATGTATTTGCCCTAGACTTTCTTCAAGTTGGTTCCCCTTAAGACTCAGAACAAATAAGGGCTCAACAAACCAGTATGTTTTACTAATACAATGTTCTTCTAATCTGTGTTAATGAAATTTATATTTACTTGGAAGCCTGCCTTTCTTCAAGATTCATGTCAATCGTTTTATGGCCCGGGATGACTCACCTAGTGCCAGCGTTATCTCAAAATGCATGTTGTGGGTGAAGGGCCGGGTGCCAGTCTCTGAGTTTTGAGACATTCCCTTTTTCTAATTAGCAACCTGCTTGTTGCTATATAATATCTGGCTAAAGACTAGCAGGGGGGCACTCTTTCTGCCCCCTTCTGATGTCTGTGTCAGAAGCTTTCTCTACCTCTTTTATAGTTTAATAAAACTTTATTACACAAAAGCTCTGAATGATCAAGCCTCGTCACTGGCCCCAGATTGAATTCCTCTCCTCCAGAGGTCAAGAATCTCAGCGTCCTTCATGGCTCAGCAACAACCTTTCAATCCCATGGACAGAGAAGCCTGGTGGGTTACAGTCCATGGGGTTGCAAAGAGTCAGACACAACTGTGTGACTAACACACTTAACACTACGCTTCAATAAAATATAACATCTTGTTAATTTTTTTAAATGTGCAAAACCAATACAATGTTGTAAAGTAATTAGCCCCCAATTAAAATAAATAAATTTATAATTTTAAAAAGTGCTACAGTAATAGAAGCATTGTAATAGAAATGACTGAGAGGAACAACAGGGACACCAAAAAGGAAGTAGTCAAACCTGATTGGGAGACGGAGGTATGGGTGTCTGAGAGTGAGATCTGGGACTTGATGTATCACTAGGAGGTTGTACCTGACATGGAGGACAAAACCCAGGTGGAAGATGTCTATCTGGGGCTCAGGAGTTCCTGGCATGACTCAAGTTAGTATGCATGAGAGGCAATATAGTTAGTGTCACTCAGCCCTGTGCAACTCTTTTTGAAACTCTTTTTGATGGGCTGCAGTCCCCCAGGGTCCTCTGTCTATGGAATTTTCTGGCCAAGAATACTGGAGTGGGTTGTCACTTCCTACTCCAAGGGATCTTCCCGACCTAGTGATCAAACCACATCTCTTGCATTAGCAAATGGATTCTTCACAACTGAGCCACCTGGGAAGCCCCAGTATAGTTAGTAACCTGCTATAAAGTACAGGGGGCTCAGCTCATTGCTCTGCAATGACCTAGAGCGGAGGGATGGAGTGGGTGGAAGGGAGGCCCCAGAGGGTGGGGGTATGCATACATGTAGCTGATTCATTTCATTGTATAGCTGAAGCTAACACATTGTAAAGCAATTATACTCCAATAATTAGTCAATTAAAAAGAAACTGAAGCCAAACTAACTAGGTTTATATTTTAGCTCCAACCACTTACTCACTTTGAGACTGAGACTTTGGAAAAATTCCCTAACATCTCTGATGCCTTGTTTTTGTTCTTTGTAAAATAATATACATATACATATTATATATGTATATATATATATAAACTTACCCCAAGTGGTTATTATAAGAATAATATGCTTTAAGACACATAAAACTTTAGACAAATATCTGATATGTACTTATACTCACTAAACTTTTTGTCATCATTACTTATGTTTTTCTGAAGGAAAAGAATTTTGATCCTAGGTCCTGGGGCTTCCCTGATAGCTCAGTTGGTAAAGAATCGGCCTGCAATGCAGGAGACCCCAGCTCAGTTCTTAGGTCAGGAAGATCCCCTGGAGAAGGGAAAGGCTACCCACTCCAGTATTCTGTCCTGGAGAATTCCGTGGACTGTATAGTTCATGGGGTTGCAAAGAGTCAGACACGACTGAATGACTTTCCCTTTCACTTTCCTGAGGGAGTGGAGAGTGAAAGGCAATGACCGTCGTGGAAGAAGAAATGTTATCTATTCTCCAATCAACCCAATGAACTGAATCATAGCTATGATGAAAAAGGCAGCTGAATCCAGAAAGCTAAGCAACTGTTTAGGGGGCACTTCACTCCAGGGTGCAGGTGGTAAAGCAGGACCAGAATTGGAAAGAGATCATTCTCAACGTGCAGAATTACCACCAGCTGAGTTCAGTGCACAGGTAGTAAGAAAAGCACTTAGCCATGCTCTCACTAATGAAGATGACAAGGTAGCATTGATCAACATGGACGGGGATTAGTTTATACATAGGTCCATTAAATATAATCATAATCTTTCCATTTGGACATCACTTTTACATCCTACTTCGGTAAGCATTTTGAAGTATTTTGAGAGATGTGGAAAAGGCATACACATCAGGTCAGATAAACTCAAATCCCAACAACCTCTGTGATGACATTTATTGCCTACAACACTCTCAGCAAATCACCCCACTTCTCTCTTTGGTTGCTTTTTAATTGTGAAAATAATACTATCACACACATACAGCTATATTAAGTGCAGTGCAACATATAAATTATGTTCTGTATTGCACGTTCTAATTAATTAATCTTTGTGATGCTCTATGAGGTAGATGCTGCTATTAATACTATCTCCACGCTGCTGCTGTAGCTTAGTTGCTTCAGTCGTGTTCGACTCTTTACACCTTATCTAGGAAACTAGGTCACAGAATTTTATAATTTGCCTGTGGTCACAAAGCTAGCAAACGGTGGAGTTCAGTTTGAAATCCAGATAGCTGGAATACAGATTTGTGTCTGAGTCTGAGGATGGCACCCCACTCCAGTACTCTTGCCTGGAAAAATCCCATGGATGGAGGAGCCTGGTGGGCTACAGTCCATGGGGTCGCTAACAGTCGAACACGACTGAGCAACTTCACTTTCACTTTTCACTTTCATGCTTTGAAGAAGGAAATGGCAACCCACTCCGGTGTTCTTGCCTGGAGAATCCCAGGGACGAGGGAGCCTGGTCGGCTGCCGTCTATGGGGTCGCACAGAGTTGGACACGACTGAAGCGACTTAGCAGCAGCAGAAGCTGAGGATATGAGTGGTATCTAACACATATTAGGTTGCAGTGAGGACCACTTTGGATCATGCAAACAATGTGTGGGACAGACATGTGATAGGTGCTTAATGCTAGAGTGGGATTAGGAATGGATGCTTGTGTCTGTCTTATAATCCATCATTGCTTATGACTGTCTGTTTGACTTACTAAGCCATGTCCACCAATCTTCCACTGTTAATCAAGTGGTGATATTTTGACCCTACTTTTTTAAAGCCTTTATTGAATTTCTTACAACATTGCTTCTGTTGTTTATGTTTTGTTTTTTTGACTGCAAAGGCACATGAGATCTTAGCTCCCCAACCAGGGATGGACCATGGACCCTTCAATAGTCCATCTGCTTTGGAAGGGTTTTCATACCCTGCTGGAACCACTGGGCCACCAGGGAAGTCCCTTTGACCCTACTTGCCTTACTCTTTTATCATATCTCAACTCAGATAGTGAAGATAGAGTGAGGGTGGGGAAAAGTACTTCCTTCCAGCTTCTGTTTTTCTGTGCTGGACTTTGAGATTTCTTCTGCACTGTAGACCTCAGTCCAAACTTCTTTAGATGTTTAGAAGCCCAAAGATGGCTTCCATATTAAATGAAAATAATTTCATTTGAAGCTAGCTTCTTTGAAGGCAGCATCTTGTTTTTCTGAGTCACTTCTTTCAAACTTTCTTACCCAATTAATAACATCCCCCAGGAATTAGCTACGCCAGGCTTGCCCTTGCCTTACCTACCCTGGCCAACATACACATTCCATTCCTGAAAGGGAAAACCCTCCAAATCACCCTGAGTTTGGAGGAGCTGGTACCAAGACAATTTAAGCAGATTCAAGCAGAGAGATGTTAAAAACAGAGTCAGCCTCACAGGGTCTTTCGGAGCTCACACCATTCAAACCTGAGAGTGTGAATTACACGGTGTCCTTCCCAACCTGAGAACGCATCTAGTTCTTGGATTGGAAATTAAGACTCCATTTCTCTCAGTAAGCTGCTGATTTTGATGTGCTCTGCAACCTCATTCTTCTTACTCTGCCAAATTGAGTGAGATATTTTCGCCACTGTCCCCAAGACCATTATAGCAAAGGGGCGGGGGGGGGTCAGACTAACACATACACCCACATACACACAAACACACACACACACACACACACACACACACACACACACATCTTAGTGGAGCTGAATTTGGAAATGAACTAAATAACTGCAATGCAACCAAATGAACTCCAATCACTAGGAAAATAAATTATATCCTTATTCAGAGTGGTCTCTGGATCAAACTTCATTCATTCAATACACAAGTATTTACTATGTGCCAAGGAGATCATTTAGTATGAAGAATACAGCATATTTTCTCCCAAAGGTTTTATAATATAGAGGGGTTAGCTGCTACGGCTAAGTCACTTCAGTCATGTCCGACTCAGTGCGACCCCATAGACAGTAGCCTACCAGGCTCCCCCGTCCCTGAGATTCTCCAGGCAAGAACACTGGAGTAGGTTGCCATTTCCTTCTCCAATCCATGAAACTGAAAAGTGAAAGTGAAGTCGTTCACTTGTGTCTGACCCTTAGCAACCCAATGGACTGCAGCCTACCAGGCTCCTCCGTCCATGGGATTTTTCCAGGCAAGAGTACTGGAGTGGGGTGCCATTGCCTTCTCCGATAGAGGGGTTAATACACAGGTAAATTAGGGAGTATCTGACCTTATATGATAGATAATAATACAGTTGACCTTGAACAATGCCAGGGTTAGGAGTGCCAATACTCTACACAGTTTAAAAAAATCTGAAAATCTTTACATAACTTGTATATGGCCCCCCATATACATGGTAGGGCTTGCCAGGTGTTGCAATGGTAAAGGAATCCATCTGCCAATGCAGGAGACAAACGTGACTCAGGAGACATGGGTTCAATCCCAGAGTCAGGAATATCCCCTGGAATAGGAAATGGAAACCCATTCCAGTATTCTTGCTGGGATAATCCGATGCACAGAAGAGCCTGGTGGGTTACAGTCCATGGAGTTGCAAAGAGACAGACACAATTGAGCATGCAGAAACATACATGGTGCCTCTGTATCCTCAGTCCTATATCTGCAGATTCAACCAACAGAGGGATGAAATTAGATACTCAGAGTCATAGTGTTGAACTCCAGAGCCCTTGTTCTTATCTATTCTGCCGCACAGCCACTCACAGAGAAGTAGCAAAATTCAATGGGAACATTAATTCAGCTGGGGAGAGCAGGGGGACAGGGTCGGCAGTGGGCAGAGACAGGCTCCTAGGGACCAAATTAAATGGATCTTGTTCCAAGAAGAGAATCACAGAAGTGATTCGAGCCCAAAAAATATGTAGCCTCAGTAACAAGCAAATAGCACAGCACCTGGTACATATAAAGTATTTAATAGTGAATTAATAAATATCAATAGATAAATGGATTCCTTAAATTGAATACTATCTGGGGTGACAAATAATTTGCAACCTCTAAACTAAGAGGAATGACTTTCCTGCATCAAAGGGCTCTGTGCCCCTATAAACTTAAGAAGAAAGAGAAGATGATGTTTAGAAGACAATGGCTAGTGTTTATTGAGCCACTGGAGCATCATGCAAGTGAATAATGGGAATTATCTCATTTATTCCACAACTTAATGATGTGGGTGCTGTTATTATGTCCATTTTACAGATGAGAAAGTTAAGGTTCCCAGAGTTATGAAATGTGGCCAGTAATCAGGTCATCCAGGAATTAGGAGAGCCAACATTCAAACCCAAGACCTTTTAATTTAGCTTAAGTCCTTCCTACGTCAGTTTGGATTGTTCAAGAAGCTAAAGTGAACAAAGACTGCAAAAGGGGAGGAGAAGTTGCCCTGCTAGCCCATTTACAGAGAACTGAGAAAAGGAAGGACAGAGGAATGGCGTTGTAGGCTAGCAGGAACCTAATAACAAAAAATGAAATTGCCGAGATGCCAACAAAAATCCTTTTCAAATTCTCCCTTTGCAAAGGCAGTTCCACTTGTACTTTGATCTTTGACCTGGACCCATACAATTAATTCCACATCATATTTCTGCATATGGCTCTCCAAGGAGAATCGAGTTTACACTTCCCCCGGATTCAAACCATAACAGTACTTAATTAGGTGATAATTTATGTAGTACTTAGCATGAACTTTTGGCACTTGCTGGAGAAGGCTATACAAGTGTATACATGTTATCACCTGACTACATCAAGTAACAGGGCCCGGGTATTGGTGAGGTGTCTTGGGCTTTACAAGGTATCAAATGACTTTTATAACCCTGTAGTACCTGGTTTTCTAGTAGGCAGAACTGTCTCTAGTGTGTATTAATATACTGAATATTATGCCCACATGCACTTAAAACACTGATTCCAAGCCCTTCAAAACAACGAGGAGCCTAGAAAATTGGAGAAACAGATGTTAGATGAATATTGGGCCTTCTCAGGATCTATCACTCAGCTTGAAGAAAATGGCGCAACAGCAGAAGGGAATCGTTCAGACCTACTCCAGGGAAAACAAACCCATCACTCCCTGCTGGCAGACATGGTCTGTGCTGATAATGAGTTTCTGAACACTTGGCTCCAACCCTCATACCCCAGCCTTGTCAATGAGCCTGACCCAGAAATGGTTCTTTTCTAGGCATCCCATGAGGGCTGAGAAGATCACGATTATATGACCCCACCACCACCACCAAATGTTGGAGATGCTCATCTAAATAACACATGCTTGTCGAGAGAAGGGAAATCCTGAAAGATATTGAGTACCTGGGTATTTTAGTGAGTGTGTCTGCTTGAGCTCAAGCCCCTGGCAGGATAGAATCAAGAAGACCATCCTCCAGTAGTCATCATGGGCATGTGTGCTAAGTTGCTTCAGTCGTGTCCAACTCTTTACGACCCCATGGATGGTAGCCCACCAGGCGCCCATGTCCATGGGATTCTCCAAGCAGGGATACTGGAGTAGTCACTATGCTCATGAACAAAAGAAGAAAGAAACATGAAGGGACATTATTTTGGCTCCTGGATACCGCATTGTGTCTATCATCTCTCTAAAGTAGAATCAGGTCACAGAGAAAGTAGTCACAGGCTTGGCCCTCTTTTGTTAATTCTGAGAAGAAACAGGATGGAAAGAACACAGAACAAGACCTGTATATGAGTGCCACCAGGTCAGTCCAGGCCTGTGGTCCTTTGGGGACTGCACAAAGTAGTTGATATCTGAGAACCTAAGATGGAAGGAAATCCACAGAGATGACTCATAGCATAAGTCACAATCCCTGCACACTACTGACAGCCGTTCCCAGCAACTTCAGACCCCTGCTTAAGTCTGTTCCCTTTCTGAGCCAGGTCATCTGGCACATCACCCTTAGGCCCATCTAGCTCAGGCCTTGCTCCAGCTTTATGGGTTGAAACTTTGACTTGCTTCCTGAAGCTCTGACTCTCCATGGGTCCTAAGAAGTGCAACCTGAGTGCTGTTCCAGGCTCCCCTCACCCCTGTCTGCCTCTCTGAGACCACCGTGTCCTTGCACTGGCTCCTCAACTCATCTGGCTCTCTGCTTGGGGAACACTCTCCAGAAGCAGAGCTGCAGTTGAAAGGAAAGCAAATAAAAGCTGAGAAAAATCCCACTACAAGATTAAAGTTAAAAATGAACCTTCTTCCCCGCTCCTGGTGTATTTCCACCAAAAATAGAGGCAACATGTTTCCAGATATTACCCCTACACAAATACTAGTGGGTCTGAAACCATGTTGAAATCAAGTCTACGATAGTGTCACGAACTGTGTACTTCTCTCTCCAATAATTGTTTTAACATTGAAAGTAACTGTGACATTGTTCTGGGTGCTGCGAGGAAAACACAGATAAGTAATGTGCCCTGTCTTTAGGGAATTTACAGCCCAGCTCGAGAATAAAGATTCTAGTACTCTGGCTCCAGCAAATCTAGATGACTGGGATTTCTGGGCTGGAAGATTCTCAGAGATTATCCAGGCAAACATCCTAAACTGCCTCTGCTTGAGCATCTGCAGTGACAGGACTCAGGACATTTAAAAAAAATTTTTTTGAAATACACTTGATTTACAATGCTGTTAGTTTCTGCAGTATGGCAAAGTGTCAGTTATACATATGCATATATCCACTCTTTATAGATTCTTTTCCCATATAGGTCATTACAGAGTACTCTGTGCTCTACGGTGAGTCCTCATTAGTGATCTACTCTATAGTGTGTATATGTCAATCCCAGTCTCCCAGTTTATCCCTTTCCCCTTTCCCCTGATAACCATAAGATTATTTTTCTACATCTATAACTCTATTTCCGTTTCATAAATAGGTTCATTTTTGCTAGCTTTTTAGATTCTACATATCAGTGAATAATATGGAGAAAAGTATGGAAGTTCCTTAAAACACTAAAAATAGAGCTACTGTATGATCCAGCAAACCCATTCTTGAGCATACACCCAGAGGAAATCATAATTTGGAAAGATACAGGCACCCCAGTGTTCCTTACAGCACCACTTACAATAGCCAAGATATGGAAGCAACCTAAATGTTCATCAGCAGAGAGATAGATAAAGACGGTGTGGTACATATGTGCAATGCAATATTACTCAGCCGTAAAAAGAACAAAATAATGTCATTTGCAGCAGCATGGATGGACCAAGAGATTGTCATACTGAGTGAAGGAAATCATGACATGTTAGTTCAAATTGTTTAATCTTCAAACAGTTATAAACGTATTTTTATATAAAATTGAAACATATCCTGTGGGGCTTCTGTCCACAGGTTTACACTGAATCCGTAAGTAAAATCTAAGTATTCTCTGAGTCATGTTGAGCATCCATATTTAAAGCTATTTGTCACCTGTATCCCTGAAACATTCTTCTCTTTGTCAGACATGATTTAATTCTTTGAATCATTTTTATACCACATAGTTTTATGTCTCTTCATAATTATGCTGCTAACTTTTCTCTTAATTCTTTTCAAATGGACTATCCTTTTAGGCATATGAAAAAAAATGTCAATATATGAGATGTGGTTTAACTAAAGAAGAGAGGAATTGATTCACGCCTCTTTTTTTCTAAGTACTATATTTTAGTGAAACAACGTTTTGAGAGCCACATCATACATATGGAGCTTACAGTAACTTGAATCCCTAAGTGTGCCCATGTTATGACATGATTCATTTATCACTATGATTGGTCTGGAGAAGCCAACCACTCAGCACAGAATAATTTGTCATGAGTCCACTGCTCCAGCCTGTCTAACTAATCCTGAATCCCCATTCTGCCATCTAACCTTTGAGCCTAGGCCATTTCCTCCATCCAGGCCTCATGAATCTACAAGTTTAGCAGATTTGCTGCAGCTTATTTAAATGTTAATCAAGACAGGGCTCAGGACAAAGCTCTACAACACAATGCAAGAACATTCCTTCTGTTCTGGAAAAATCTTCACCCACACCTCTATCACCCTCCTCCAAGCTCTCATCATATTTCAACAGGATTAGCGCAAAACCAACGTTTAACCCTCCTGCCTGCCTCTGCACTTGCTTCTCTCATCGTCTACACACAACACTCCAGCCAGAGAGAGTCTTAGCACCTAGAACCAGAGCAGCTGTCTTCTTCTCTCAGTCCTCTAAGAGCCTCCCTTCTCAATCTTGATAAGAGTCGAAGCCTTCTCAACAGCTGGCAAAGTGCACCGTTCAAGCTCTTCCACCTCACCTATTGCCGTGCTCACCTTCAAGCAGGCAGCTCAACCCTGCTGGACGCTGTG
This sequence comes from Ovis aries, assembly GCF_016772045.2. Taxonomy (NCBI): domain Eukaryota; kingdom Metazoa; phylum Chordata; class Mammalia; order Artiodactyla; family Bovidae; genus Ovis; species Ovis aries. Next base: position 108,959,346 of record NC_056059.1, read on the forward strand.
CTGATCCCCAAGACACACCAGGCATGCTCTGTCCTTGGAACTTCATACTTGCTCGTCCTTCTGGTCTTTCCATCAGCTTCCCTGTGGCTCACTCCTTCACCATGCTGCCATTTCAGTGCCGTGTGTGAGCTAAATCACTTCAATCATGTCCGATGCTTTGTGACCTTACGGACTGTAGACCAGCAGCCTCCTCTGTCCATGGGATTCTCCAGGCAAGAATACTGGAGTGGGTTGCCATGCCATCCTCCAGGGGATCTTCCCGATGCAGCGATCGAACGAGTGTCTCTTGGGTCCTCTGCACTGGCAAGCTGGTTCCTTACCACTAGTGCCACCTTGGAAACCTGCTCATTATGGACCACCTTGGCCAATCTGTATAAAGGTACACTCTCCATGCACACTTCACCCCCTTGCCCTGCTTCACTTCTTTCCATAGCACGTGTCAATATCACCTCTGACGTAAAATCAAGTACACATTAATTTGTCATTTTAGCCAAGTTATTGACTGTCTTGATTAGAATGAGGAACACTGACATATGCTGCTTACATCATGATACCTCTCCAGTGCCCCATGGCACCTGACCCAAGGTAAGAATTCAACACACATTTGTTCAGTGAATGAATGACCCACTACTATTGAGATGACCTAGTAGCTTCTTTGTATTGATAGCTTTCCTTAAGCATTTGCTGGGTTGTGTGGAGCATCCCTAGGTTATATGAATTTGATCAGAAGTGATTATTAAATAAATTTTTAATTCTTGGAGCAGTGGCTGACTCTTACATAAACTTTCATTTTTGCTTTCAATTTTTCCTTTTCTTGTTTTGATGAAGCTATCACTGGTTTTGTGAAACCACAGGAAATAGAACTGTGACATGTGTTGTATGTAGCTGATGTTATGTGATTTTTCCCATGGCCTAATATGTTCCTAGGTTCCATCTCTGGGTTGGGAAGATCACCTGGAGAAGGGAATGGCAAACCAGTATTCTTGCCTGCAGAATTCCATGGACAGAGAAGCCTGGTGCGCTATTATAGTTCGTGAGGTTGCAAAGAGCCAAACACAATTAAGCTACTTTCATTTTCAATATGTTTCTAATAACTCAGTTTTTTATTCTCCAGGAAAATGATAGAAGAGCCTCTCTTCCTCCTCCCGCCATCCCTCCCTACCTTTCTCTCCTTCCCTCTCTCTCTCTCTCTCACAGTACTCTAGACATGCCAAGTGGCTCTTCTGAGTGTGAAATTATTCACTCCCTAACAATTTCCCTGCATAGCCTCATTGGCATCTGATTCTAGACTGTAGCTCCATCTCAGATGAAAGGATAACAGGAAATTTCCAAAGCTGATGTTCCGTTTCAGAACACCCAGTTTCAACACAGTCCAGTGATCCCATTAAACAGGAAGGTGAGATGAATGAAGTGTGATCTCTTTTGTAAAACCATTTTGCTTCCCAGAAAGATGATGTGGGTTCTCAATATCAGATACATCTGGTTCCCATCCTATTTTACCATCTGTTAATTTTGTAAAGGCTGGACAAGACCCTGCATCTCTTGGAGTCTCAGGTATCCCATCTTTAAAATGAGGTTAACTTGAAATCACCGCAGATGGTGATTGCAGCCATGAAATTAAAAGACACTCCTTGGAAGAAAAGTTATGACCAACCTAGATAGTATATTCAAAAGCAGAGACATTACTTTGCCAACTAAGGTCCGTCTAGTCAAGGCTATAATTTTTCCTGTGGCCATGTATGGATGTGAGAGTTGGACTGTGAAGAAGGCTGAGCACTGAAGAATTGATGCTTTTGAACTGTGATATTGGAGAAGACTCTTGAGAGTCCCTTGGACTGCAAGGAGATCCAACCAGTCCATTCTGAAGAAGATCAGCTCTGGGATTTCTTTGGAAGGAATGATGCTAAAGCTGAAACTCCAGTACTTTGGCCACCTCATGTGAAGAGTTGACTCATTGGAAAAGACTCTGATGTTGGGAGGGATTGGGGGCAGGAGGAGAAGGGGACGACAGAGGATGAGATGGCCGGATGGCATCACTGACTCGATGGACGTGAGTGTGAGTGAACTCCGGGAGATGGTGATAGACAGGGAGGCCTGGCGTGCTGCAATTCATGGGGTCGCAAACAGTCGGACACGACTGATTGACTGAACTGAATTGAACTGAATATTAATTATTTGTACTGAGCTCTGTGCTAGATGCTAGTGATGAAGAAAAAAAAAAAAATCCTCATCCCTTCCCCCCACAGGGTCCAAGTCTGAAGCAGGGATGGCAAGGCAGGGTTGAGATATACAGAATGCTAACTGTTCCAGTCACAGGGTTTAGAAGGAGTTACAGAGATCAGAAGGAGGGGTACACCTGGGTCTGGTTGAGGACGGAATCAGCAGTGGAAGAGATTGAGAGAGGCTTTTCAGAAAAGGATGTGAACAGAGCTATGCTTTGGAGAGTTCATCCTAGCTCTCAAGTGAAGAATACACCTGAGGTCACCATGGAGAAGGGGAGACTCAGAGCATTTTCTCAGACTTCCAACTGCATCTCTATCCCTAAGCCACACAGGTTGCCCTCTTCTCATTAGCTCTCCCATCCTGGCTGAGACGACCACCTCCCACCCTCAGCCTCAACCCACGAAAGCTGCAGACACAGCCAGCCATTATGGGCTATTGCCTACGCCCCCAAATCCCACCCACAGATTTAGAGGCTTTCTTTCTCTCAATGGCCTTATTAGCTAGGCAGGACCTTGGAGAAGGCAAAGGAAAGGCCTCAGGCTAAACATGTCCTGTGCTTTCACTGAAATTTCATTTATGCATCAATTAAATCACAGACCTAGAACCCCGCAAGAAACAAAGATGGCCTTATGTTCCCTGTTTTCTTAGTGATTGTCAATGTAAGTCTTTGTGCCATCTACCTACTAGATCTCAGAAGCCTGACAATGTCGCCATAAACTTTTAACCTTCCTTTAAGAGCTAGCAACTGATTTAGGAGTCCCTGGTGGTTCAGTCAGTATAAAGAATATGCCTGCAATTCAGGAGATGAGAATTTGATCCCTGGGTTGGGAAGATCCCCTTGAGAAGGAAATGGCTACCCACCCCAGTATTCTTGCCTGGGAAATCCCATGGAAGAGGAGCCTGGCAGGTCTTGTGTATCACAAGACTCAGACACAACTTAGCAGCCAAACCACCACTAACTGATTTAGGATGGTGCTTCCCAGGAGGTGCTAGTCGTAAAGAACTGCCTGCTAATGCAGGAGACATAGAAGACAAGCGTTTGATCCCTTGGTTGGGAAGGTCTCTTGGAGAAGGGCACAGCAACCCACTCCAGTATTCTTGGCTGGAGAATCCATGACAGGGGAGCATGGTAGCCTACAGTGCATAGAGTCACAAAGAGTCAGACACGACTGAGCAACTTAGCAGGCACAGATTTAAGACAGGAGTTATAAGTTGGAGATGCATGATCAGGCATCTCGGGTTCAAGTCTCAGGTCCACCACTTTCTAGCTAGACAAGGCAAGACAGGTACTTCAGACTTCCTGAACCTCATTATCATCAGATGAAATTAGAGGGCAATGATGGTACCCACCTGGTTCCAATTGTATGTCACGCTGCATAGTGCCTGCAACATAGGAAGCAATAGCGCATATTAGCTGATATTATTATTTAATTTACTATTTACTAATTTTTATGTTATTATTTATTAATGTCATGTTTAATAGCTTCTTTCTAAATATGGAATATACCCCCTATCATGGACACTGTGATGGGTTTGAGAAATATAATGAGACATGAGTCACTGCCTTTCCCTGCAAGAAATTCAGAGTCCAGAAGGGTTAAGTATGAGCAAGGATGAGAAACAGGAACAGATAATATTCCCAGTAGTATTCGTTAGTAGATTTTGTCAAAAAGACTACTTACAGAGGTATGATCAGGTCCAAAGAAACCACCTGGGATGCTGAAGTACCCAGAGACTAGCAACAGCAAGAAGGTGTAACCACACGTGGGCTTGAAAGGGCAAGAGAGGGAAGTGTGATGCTGGAGGGAGCCTAGCTGAACCTGGAGTCCTTGAAAAGGGGTTATCTGGTGCTGCCAGAAGCATCCTGAATCAGATGGGGAGGGAAGGGGGTAAACACATCACCTCCAGCTTTTCCATCTCTCCTGTCTCCTCTCTGTGCTGTCCACTGGCTGGACTCAACCAGAGGCAGAAAGCAAAAAGCCAGGGTGGAGCAGTTCTCAGAGCTGCATTTCTGGGGCAGGGAAGTGGGAAAGAAAGAGAGCATACACAGGTGAGGGAGGTGGAGGATGACGGGCACAAGAAACACTGCAGCCATTTTGCTGCCTATTTCTGCTTGTACTGATTGCTTTGCATAAATCATCTCTTACAATCAAAACAAAACCGACAATAAGGGGTGTATTTTCCCCTACACTTCTCAGAAGAGGAAGCTAATACTTAGGAGATCGAGCGGCTCTTACAAAATCTGTATGGTCTAGTCTTGTCTTGCTATTTGACACATGGTAGGTACCCTTCCCATTGGGCTACAAGGCCCCTTTCATATATTAAGCAAATATTTATTGAGTTCTATATCAGAGACAGTCATATTCAGCAAATATCGAATCGTCTCCCTATTTTTCATCCTCCTTGCACAGTTAGATGTAGTTATCAGGTTGATTATGTCCACTAAATCATGAGTGGCAGTTCCATGTACCAATTCCAGGTCAGGACCATGAAAAGACGATGCATAAATCTTGACTCTCTTTCTTCCACTGACATAGCCCTGAGGGGATTAAGAATTCTAGATCATACAGCTAGGAAATGCACAAATCACCTTCAGCCTGGGTCCCTAAGTAACTGTGTGGAGAAGGGCCTCCTGCTGTTACTCATGGTACATTAGCAAAAGTAAGAAGTAAACTATTATATTAAGTGGCTGAAATTTGGTTTGTTACTTAGAATACCCTAATCTCTCCTGATTAATACATGTGCTAATTTTATGACAACATTTTTCTTCATGCAGAAAGTGCAGTGGTAAAAACTGGTTCCATTATTCTTAGAGTTTCAGTCAATGCCATGTGAAAATTTCCTACAACAACTGGTGGATAAGGGAGGAATTATTTTGCAAGGAGTAAAAATAAAAATAAGATAGTTTGGCTGTCTTGAGGAACAAGTGTGATTTTGTTAATAGACAAAAGGGGCAGAGGTGACTTTCCTGGAAGAGAAGGGGTATTGCAAATGCATGGAGATTTAGCATGTCCTGCCATTGGATAGAATCTGAAAGTACTATATTTCTTACATGACTGAGTCTAGATTACCCAGTGGGGTCCAAGGGGGTAATGGATAAAATAGAAGGAATACCCACAATAGAATAAAATGAAGCTATTAAAGAGCTGACTCCATTTTAACAGAAGAGGAGAACTAAAGACCTATATGTTATCACATGGAAACCTAGAAAATGAAAGTGGGATTTGAGTGTGTTGAACTACACATCTTGGCTCAAGGGTTTGCCATTAGCAGTAGCAGTAATGGTGGCAGTGGTAGCAACTTTTCTTCTTGAAGAAGCAACAGGAACTGAGCCCTGATTTATGTCTGCATGCCACAAATGACATGTGCCTTATTATTAGTTTTCAGTTAGCAAGTTATGTTTCAAGCACTATTCTATTACTTTAAAAAACATTGTGACTCCATTTTCACAAAAACCTTAAAAAGTAAGACTGCCTGGGACCTGTTCTGCTACTTTCTAACTATGTGGCCTTATAATATTATGTGCGACCACATAATAATAATGTATGTGTGTGTTAGTTGCTAAGTCGTGTCCTTAGGACTGCGACTCTGTAGACTGAGAGGAGTCTGGCAGGCTACAGTCCTCGGGGTCACAAAGAGTCAGACATGATGTGCAACTAACACACACACACGTTATTATTATTCATCTTTTGCAGATAAAAGAAACCAAGAAAGAGGGAAGTAACTTACCCAAGGTCACACAGCTAGAAAGCAGCAGAACTGGTCCCAGGCAGTTTAACTTCAGACTTCATGCTGTCTTGAGGATGTTTCACTAAATCCTCACCACCAGTCTGTTATAGTCATGTTATAGTAGTTGTTATTATTCTCTCATTTTACATATGAGCAAGTGGGTTCAAAGAGCCGTGCCTTTGCTAGCATCCTATAGCTAGTTTATGTCAGAACCCAGCCACAAGACAGGCCTACAGATTCCAAGGCCTATGCCCCTATATACCCCTCTAAGTGGTTTTTTGAGCTTGTGGAGTTTTGACCAAGTCATATGAGTCCATGTGTGCCTAAACCTACTTCCAAAATCCCTTGCTTACTGAGGAGAGAATTTCAGTTCATGAAAATTCATGAATCAAAAAATAGCCATTGAATATCTACCATGCATAAGATATAAATGAGAAGAATATTAGACCAAGGAATAAACAGTCCCTGACTTGATCTCATGCTCAGCTGGAGGCAAGGCACACCCTCTAACAATGTAAAGCTAATACGATAGTAATGGAGCAGAGGGAAAGAGATGATGAAGACTCACAGAAACTTCAGAAAGGGTTCCGGGATGAGAACAAGGAGAATGCATAGGGTGGTGGTCTGCTGTTGTAGTTCAGTCGCTAAGTCGTGTCCAACTCTTTGCAACCTCATGGACTGCAACATTCCAGAGTCCTCTGTCCTCCACTGTCTCCTAGAGTTTGCTCAGATTCATATCCATTGAGTCAGTGATGCTATCTAACCATCTCACCCTCTACTGTCCCCTTCTTCTTTTGCCTGCAATCTTCCCCAGCATCAGGGTCTTTTGCAATGAGCCAGGCAGTGGTCAATGGGATGTATTTCAATGGATGGAAAAGAGACCATGGGGTCACTCAGGCTCTGAACATAGGGCAAAAGGGGAAAAGGCCAGGCTTGGTTGAAGCTCTTAGATGACACCCCAGAATTCCAAGTAATGGCCCTCTGCTCTGAGATAAGTGAGTCTATTCAGGAGATAGAGCCCTGGTCCAAAGGGATTAAACATCAATGTGATGTCACCCGCCCCTTAGAAACACAACAAAACCAATACAGTATTATAAAGTAAAATTTTTAAAAATTAAAAAAAAAACAACCTCCATGAAGAATCTCTACAGCTTCAGTTATTCTGCCATCAGAGTGAGTCCGTAACACAGAGACCTTAAGGAGCAAGAGAGAAGCAGTCAAACATAGGAGGAAAGGCATTAGTGGAAGAGTAGTGAGCAAAGAGAGAGAGCTTAGCAGCAAGACAAAGCCTAGGTTATATCTGCTCATGATCAACCCAACCAAAATTTAACCTCCTTAAAAGAAAGTTGTGCTTGAAATGCAAGTTAGTGTGATTGAATCGCTCCATTACCATCAGGACTGTTTTCATTTTTAAGCACGTGTGTGGTCGCCTCCACATTGAAAAACTATTCACAGCCAGAGAAAACACCCCAAAATCATTTTCCAGGGCATCTGTGCCCTCGTGGAGGCTGCCACGATGTTTTAATTGAGTTGGATTGAATTGCTACGGAGGGAGCAGAAGCAGTGCATTTTCAAGGACCTATAATTCTGTAATTTTGGAGGCGGGGCATACATTTCTTGGCACAAATAGGCAAAAGGCATCTGCATTACTCTACAGCAGGCATTCGCATTTGGAACAAGACCAGGACTGTCAAAAGTGCGTGCTATTTCTTCCTGACTCCCTCGGAGGACCCTGGTGGGAATGTGTCTAGAGGAGTTCTGCTGGTGGAAGGCATCCAAGGAGGTTGGCCAGATTGAGGAGCCTGTGTGAGAAGCCACAGGCTTCTAGATGCTGGTCCAGCCTCATCAAGTCCTTAGTTACACACTCAGCTTCTCATTGGTATCTACACACTTCACTCCTGGGTCACTGGCTTCTGCTGAATCCACCCAGTTCTCCAGGAGCCGGCCATGCGAAAGGGTCAATACAGCAAGGACTGAAGAACAATGGGCTTTGGTCAGGCACACAAAGTCTCATGGAGACCTTTCCCAGGAGATCCCAACACAGCATCTAATGGCAGAAAGCAAGCTGGGCTGTCAGGAGAAAAGAATTCTTTCTTAGCTTCTGCCTTCCTGGATCACAGTCCTGGAGTAAGTCATTTCACCTTTCTTGTACCTCGGTTTCCTCCTCTGTGTAATGTCAAAGGATATTCACATTTCTGAATTCCTGTCCAGTGAGGCCTCTATGGGCATTCAGGTGTCCCCACAATAAGACCACAGTTTAGACCACTTACCCCATCTAGCATTGTACAGATGGTCCTCTCTCCCCAGTTCCATACATTTATTTGTTTCTCTGACTCTGCTGCAAACTCCGACTGGATTTTCTGACTTTCCATCTATCTCCCTAAAGCTAACTCTCTCCTCGAGTCTCCTGCTGACCCAGCATCAGTAACAGGGGACCGTAAAGGAGGGGGAAATCCCACCAAGCCCAGAGGTGCTTATATATTGTCACATCCCCAGTACCCAGGAACAAACTTGACACTCAGCACTTGAGAATCCATGTGGAAATCTACTCTCTAGGGCAATGTTTTTCACACATGTCAGGGCCTGGACATGCTTGAAGATCTAATGAAAGCCATGAAGAGGCTTCTTTCCATAAAGATACCCAAGCAAAATTGGTGAGGCCAGCCAGGCATGCCCAAATCATGATGTCCAGAAAGAACAGCTATTGTAGGATCCAAACCATTCTCATCACCAGAAATCCAAAGACTTATAACTCCAAGCCAGTGCAAAAGCAAGATAAGGTGGACTCTATATCATAAACACCTGCTATTTTTCTGTCCAGCTTCCCTTGTGACTCAGTTGGTAAAGAATCTGCCCCTAGTGCTGAAGACCTGGGTTCTGCCCCTGGGTTGGGAAGATCCCCTGGAGAAAGGAAAGGCTGCCCACTCCGGTATTCTTGCCTGGAGAATTCCTTGGACTGTATGGTCCACGAGGTTGCAAAGAGTCAGACACGATTAAGCGGCTTTCACTCACTCCCTTTCTTTGGGGCATTGTCCTTCCCCTGCTCCGTATGATCCTCATGGGGCTATCAATCATGTGATTTCACCTTCCCAGCTGTGAAGAAGTATAGCCATGACTGGCCAAGACTGGGAATAATGATGGGTCTAGGGGGACCCAAGTTGGGCCAATTAGAGTAATTTTAGGGGAGTGATACAGATGATGGGAAAGAGAAGAGATGCATTCTATTCTCTGGAATTGCTGTTAGTTGCAATGTTATAAGCTTAGAGCTATCAGAAATGATCTCTGCTACCTTGGGGGAAAGAGTAAATCTAAGCATGAGGTTAAAATAGAAGAAAAGCAAAGCCAAAAAGTGGAGGGACAGAATCTCCCTGATCTAATTTGCATCCCTCAATGATGCGATGATTTCTCAGTTTTATATCTTGTTTCCTACCATTATTACCATCACATCATCATCATCACTATTACTATGACTATGATTTTCTCAAGCTAATTTCAGTGTTTTCTGTCACTTTTCAGCTGGAAGAGCCCTGCCTGATTTGAACGCTGACACACATTTGGCAGAGAACTCTGGTCTGGAGGAGCTGGCATCTTAATAAGATAAGTGCAAAGAAACCAAAGCAAGGAAAAAACAAGCAGAAGTTTGGTTTGACAAAATGACCCAACCAGAAGGGGAAGGGGGCTCTGATTCAGAAGGGCCAGCTCTCAGACCCCTGCTCTGCCCAGCAGGTGGGCTGGAGAGAGACTGTGCAGAGGGGAGCCCAGAAGACATGGTGGAGGCTGCAGGTCTAACCCCATAGTGAAAACAAATGCCACCCACTGGTAGGTCCTGGATTTGGGACTTTGCAAGCACTCAGTCCATCCCTCCCCAATCCCTTCCCCTTGGCAACCACAAGTCTGTCCTCTGTATCTGTGAATCTGTTTGTTTCATGTGTGTATGTGACTCTTTGTGACCCTGTGGACTATATAGCCTGCCAGGCTCCTCTGTCCATGGGATTCCCCAGGCAGGAATACTGGAGTGGGTTGCCATGCCCTCCTCCAGGGGATCTTCCCGGCCCAGGGATCGAACCCACATCTCTTATGTCTCCTGCATTGGCAAGTGGGTTATTTACCACTAGCACCATCTGGGAAGCCCTTCTGTTTCATTGATAAGTTCATTCATATCATAATTTAGATTCCACATATACATGACTTAATCATGAAGGTTGCCATGAAACCTTATATATATAAATCATATATATACATCAGTTCAGTCACTCAGTCGTGTCCGACTATTTGCGACCCCATGAAACGCAGTACGCCAGGCCTCCCTGTCCATCACCAACTCCCAGAGTTCACTCACACTCACGTCCATTGAGTTCGTGATGCCATCCGGCCATCTCATCCTCTGTCGTCCCCTTCTCCTCCTGCCTCCAATCCCTCCCAACATCAGAGTCTTTTCCAATGAGTCAACTCTTCACATGAGGTGGCCAAAGTACTGGAGTTTCAGCTTTAGCATCATTCCTTCCAAAGAAATCCCAGGGCTGATCTCCTTCAGAATGGACTGGTTGGATCTCCTTGCAGTCCAAGGGACTCTCAAGACTCTTCTCCAACACCACCGTTCAAACGCATCAATTCTTCGGCACTCAGCCTTCTTCACAGTCCAACTCTCGCATATGTGTATAAATTATATATAGTGATGTGTGTGTGTATATATATATCATGTGCATATATAATGCAATATATGTGTTCTGTGCTTAGTCGCTCAGTCGTGTTCAACTCTTGGCGACCCCACGGACTGTAGCCCACCAGATTCCTCTTCTGTCCATGGAGTTCTCCAGGCAAGAATACTGGAATGGATTGCCATTTCCTTCTCCAGTGCAATATATAAATTATAATAAGTATATATTTGTATGCAATATCATATACATCATATGTGACAGGTAGATAGCTTGATAGATCGATAGATGATAGATCGAACACAATGGAATTAGAGAGGTTTGAAAAAGCTGAAGTGGCAGAGCTGTGGTTCCAGGATGAGAACTTGATGGAGAGCCAACACTCTTCATTTCCCTTAAGCCTTGAGGAGGAGTTAGCCAGTTGAAGGTGACTGGCAGGAGCTGAGGCCAACTGCATTTTCAAACTGACCCCTAAGCAGACTCAGCTGGAAAGCGCCCTGGACCAAAGAGTGGGGAGAGACACAGCTGGGCTGGTAGTGACCCGCAGAACTGCTTCCCTATAATCCACTCTGTCACCCCAGGCCAAGCACAGTCAGAGACAGCAGAAACATTGTGCTATCCTCAGAAAGCTGTAACCTACTCTGTTTGGTCATCAAACCCAAAAATCTTTTCTTTTACAAATGTGGTCTTGAATAATTTTCTAATTTTTTTAACAAATTCTGGGTCTGATATAGAGGGGGGCGGTTTGCCACTAACTCTATAACCCTACATACTGTTCAACACTCTCACAAATTATAAATATCTGGAGGGCTAGAGTCCTGGGTCAGCCCACCTTGGTGTTTCCACAGGGCGCTGCAGTGCTTGGGAGGCATTCAATAAATACTCTTTCGAGAGTAAATACCACACAACAAGGTGCTAGGTTCCCCCCCCACCCCGCCCTTCTATTGTAAAACATAAGGGAGGAGAAAACCATTTATTGTACTAAATTATTTGTAGCAGTGAATTTCTCTTTAAAGAAATCAGCAAACTCCTATTACTCTAGGCCTATGGCCAGGTCTTTAAAACATTTGGGTTATAGTAATTTTTTAACCATATTTTCTATAATAAGATTTGACCTTAATTGTGTTCTTTTGCCACAATTCAAGTCAACCTATCATAGGGTTAGAAGGAACCAATGAAAAGGAACTTTAGAAATTGAGACCTCATACTCTAATACTGAATTCCTAGGACATGTTAATAGATGCTACACGTAGACAAGGGTGGAGATGGGATAACCCTAGAGACAAAGCTACTACTTACTCTCTTGATGATTCACAGAGTTCCTTAATATGTGAGAGACTTTGAGAAGTCCTAAAGAAACTGATTTAACTTTTCTCACTCAGCATTTGAGCAAAAAATCAACAAACCCAGAGATGAATCAACTTCTGCAGGCAGAGCACCAGTTCATGAAACTGATCTGATACAGTCCCATCTTTGGAGTGACAGAGAAACTGGAGACGATGTGGGCGAGCCAGAGCAACACGCAGCCTTTGGAGCTAAATGACCTGATGCTGGATTCCAGCTCTGTCACCTAGGAGCTACCTCCCATAGAATATAGACAAATTAAAAAGAGTCCTCTTTCAGCAAGAATATTTTGAGCACCTACTAAGTGCCAAAATGTGGTCTTGAATAATTTTCTAATTTTTTAAAAAAATTCTGGGTCTGATATAGAGGGGGTCTGATATTGAACTGTTCTGATTACTTGGGATACATCAGTAGGCATAAAAGGACCAAAATGTCTATTTAAAAATATAGGGAAACAAATGTCTACATGTTAGAGTTAAGTATTATCTGGGAAGATAGTTGCGGTTTTTTTGTTTGTTTGTTTTTAATTTGGAAAAGCAAATGAGTCTTTAAGAAAGATCTAGAAGATACTGACTCTCTCCACATTGGGCTATTTTCCTGGCCTTCAATACTGAATTTTCAACTGACTTCTAAACATCTTGACCTGGAGCTCCTCAAGGCTCCGCTATGATCCCCAAGTGTGAAGCCTATTCTGCTGTCCACTACGTGAATGAGACTACACTACGATGAGACCATTTGCTCCGGCATACTCGGTCACTCTGCATTATTCCTCTTTCACCCTTTGCTTGCACCAATGATAAGGCAAAAAAGAATTAAAATCTGTGGCATGTGAGCCACTTTGGAAAACAGCTTGGCAGTTCCTCAAAATAATAGACACAGAGCTAATGTATATGGAAATATATGAAGATCAACCAAATGCGAAAATCAAAGGCTGTTCATTCAGAACTTGACATAGCAAAGGAGTCAGCTTCCATCACTTGTGTTTTGGCAGATTCAAAGGAAGGCAGAGAAGTGTGAAAGCTTCATAGGAGAAAAACACTGCGCCCTGACTGCAAGTTGTTGGCATGGGGCAGCTGCAGGCAGAATAACTAGAAGCCTAGCATCCTGTAAGAGTGGTTTGGGGGGCACATAATAAGGCTTTCTCTGGTTGGTCCTGCATTGTAAGCCAGGACAAAAGTTAGGAAAGTTGTTAGTTGTTAATCAAGTCCTGATTAATAACTGGGTTGATTATTACAGAAGTTATTATTTAACTTCCTGGATTGTTGCTGAAGAGAACCATCTTAGAGCAGGCTGGCTTCCTGAGCTGTTTATAATAGTTGAGAGGATTGATTTCCTGGACATATTTCTTCAACTTATGGGTCCACGTTCTGTTTTTATGTATGCTCTAGTCACTTTCTATTTGTATACTGTCTCTCACATATGGCTCCACCATTCCATCCCTATGTATTTACCCCAAGAGAAATTAAACCACAAGTCCATAGGAAAAAAAAAATTGTATGTAAATTTTTATAGTAGCATAATTCACAAGAGCCAAAGAGAAAAAAAAGAAAAACAATTTGAATGCCGTCAACTGATGAATGGATAAACAAATTGTGGTATATCCATTAAATTGAATATTATCCCTTAAAGAAAAGGATTGAGTTATTGATACATCTGCAACTTGGCTGAACTTTAGACTTGACAACATGCTAAGTGAAAGAAGCTACACAATGTACGATTTCATCTATATTAAATGTTTAGAGGAGTCCAGAGATATGAAAAACAAATTATTGGTTGCCAGGAGCTTGGAGAGAGAAGACTGGGGAGTGAATGCTAAAAACATGGGGTTTCTGTAGAGTGTGATGAAGTTGCTCTGAAATTAGATAATAATGATGCATAGCTCTGTGGATAGAGTGAAAACCACTAAACTGCACACCTTAAGAAGGTGCATTTTATGGTATACGATTATATCTCAATGAAACTGTTATTTCAAAAAAATCTGTAATGTATACACACTCCACAGTTCCCAAAGGCCTTTCATTAATTTTGTCAAGTATGTATTAGGTAAAGTATTTCAAATTCATTAAGCCTAACGACCTATGTGGGAAAAGAAACTAAAAAAGAGTGAATATATGTGTGTGTATTACTGATTCACTTTGCTGTACAGCAGAAACTAACGTAACGTTGTAAATCAACTATACTGTAATAAAACATTTTTAAAAATTCAAGCCCATGGCCTTCCTTCCACTTTCCTTACACTTACACTCATTTGAGGAATTATTAGTTGGATTCTAAAAGCTGTTTAAATTTTTGCTCACAGTCCTGAAACTCACTCACATGTTCAGGGTAAAGAAATAAAGGGGCAGAAAGTCTTCTTAAACAGCAACACAGAAATTTGAGGAAAGAGTTTAGTTACAAACTGTAATTATTTACCAAAAATGAGGTGAGGGTAAATCCTGAAATTTTCTAAGTAATGGGTCTATTAGTGATGCAGAGGTAAAAAGGATGAGTTCAAAGGCAATGCCAACAATATCCAAATTTGAGATCAGTGCTTAAAGCACTCGTGCAAAATTGCCATAAACTTCAAATTAATTCCACACCATTAATTTCCGAGTACTCGGAGCCACAGTGGCTTTAAGAGACAGACTTTCACTGGCAGCTGAGACAGCTGGACTCAATTACCTGTTTCATTTTTAATTTTTTTAAGCCACCGATATTTTCCTTCAGGAAAAGGGAGGGAAATTTTCGATCAGTTATCTTAGGAAGCTTTTTTCCTCTAGGAAGATGACCTTCTGGCTTTTCCCTCCAATGGCAGTACTGGTCCAGTGGGTGGAAGAGGCAGGGGAACGCAGCCATCTCTCCAGAAGCTACGCCAATCAGAGTCGTGGGGACGAACAGTGAAGAGCATCAATAAAATTAAAGTACACTTCTCTCTCCTTCCAGGAGCATATGGACCAAGCTATATATGGGATAAGAAGGAAAATATATGAGAGCAAAATCGGGACAGAATATCTTCAGTATTCTAAACAATCATAAAGTCACTTTGTTGTAAGGCATTTAACATATTATACCTATTATAATTATTACTTACAGAATTATAAGTAATTAGAATGATTATTCTAATAACACTACCCTACACTGGTTGGGCGCTCACTACATGCCAAGCACTATTCTAAGCACTTGCTACATGTTAATTCATTTAGCTTGTGTTACTAGATACTTTATTAACTCTCACTGTGCAGATAAGGAAATGAAGGCACAGTGGGTTTATACAACTGGCCAGAGTCACGGGATTAGGAAGCATTTTCCCAGTATCTTTAGCAGTTGCCAAAACTTATTTCCGTTTGCTTTGCTTGAAACACTAATTTACGAACACATTAATTACACTGGAGTTTTTGGTTCAAAAGGCAAGCCTTTTGCAACTTAAAAGTGGTTTCTCTAACTAATGGTGTTTAATCAGGAATATATGAAAAAAATAAGAAAACTCTGAAGCTCTAGAACTACAGAAAAAAAACCTAGTCATATTGTTCAGGAAATCATGTATCTACTAGGGTGTCTACATTCATTTATCCATTCCCTTATCTTTTCAGTACACAATTATTGAGCCCCTGTACCATACTGGCAGAAAATACCATGGTGAAATTTAAATTAAAAAAAAAAAAGAAAATGACAGTCTCCTGGGGGTGATGAATTGAACTTCTGATTAGATAGTCTCAAAATTAAAAAATCCCCTAACAACATATACATTGCCAAAGTATTTTAATATATTATGTGCTTTATTGTGCATTAAGTAATTTTAAATGAAGGGGACTCCAAATATTTCTCAGCTATTTGCTTCTTATAGCCAGAACACATTGCAAATTTTAGAATGAAGAATACATGTAAAGGGTTGGACTAACTCTTTGTGTTGACCTGGTCTAAACACATTTCAGTTCATTCATTCTCACAACAACCCAATGAATAAGGTCTTACAATCATCTTCATTTTACAAGAGAAGAAACTGAGGCACAGAGAAGTTAAGTAACTTGCCCAAAGTCACACGGCCAGCAACAATAGAGTTAGCACTCTCTGTCCAATTTAGTGAGATGAAATGTGTTGCCATATACTGTCACACAAATTGGTCCAAGATGCAGAAAAGATATCCTAATCTCTCCTGAAAGCAGTCAGGAAGGGCTTCCCAGAGGAAGCAATATCTTGCTTTAGATGCTTGTAAAAGCGACCCTCGAAGGAAAAACGGAATCAGTCCATGATACTCACAGGTTCAGGACTTGTAGCCAGCCAATCAAGTGTCTCTTCATAGTCTCACCTTAATTAGAGAAAATTGGGGGTGAAACTGTAATCTGTCGTCTCACATGACATTTTTATCGCCTGCTTAACATTTCAAATGAAACATTTTATTGCATTTGATGTTAGTTAAACACTTAACGTGTACTCTTCACAGTTACAATTCTCAATGTGTTCTGACTATATTAAGCAAATATTTAAGAAACATTTGGGCTGTTTTTCCATTTTTAAGTATTTAATCTGTAATAAACATATAGCATGTTAAAAATACATTTCATGTATGGTATGTGTTAAGTGTTAAGAATATATTTTTGAACTGCCTTATTTAAGCCTGTCAGACTTTCCATTACAACCCCCTAATTTAAGGGCTTTTTCAACCAGCCATAAAAATCTCTTCATGCTGATATTTTGGCAAAATATCTCTCCTTCCAGAGGCCTTTTTTAGTTGTTGGTGGTTTGTTTTTTAATATTAATGCATCAAAAATTTTTTAATTTTAAAATTAGTCATCTTTTTTCCATAGGATTTTAGTGCAATCTTGTCTATGTTTTTTAAATGATCCACATATTAGAGGCATGTCTTTAAAAAGTCATAGACCTTACCCCAAAATGTAGGAGCAAAGTGAAAAGTGGCTGAGATGAATATTATCTATGTATTAGCAGTCTGTTTCAAAATTCAGAGTTAAGGATATGAAATAAGGTTGTGGATGCTTTCCACACCCCAGACCCAGAAATCTTCATAAGCATATAATGATGCATCTACTTTAGTTTAGCATATCAGAGTTAAATGAATAAACTTCACATCCTGTATCTTAAACCTGCCCTTCAAGATACTGGAAGGTATGAAGAATTTTGTCATAATTACCCCTATTGTACAGAAAGGCAAGTTGAGTTTGGGTGAGGTTGAGTGATTTGTCCAAATCACATAGCCAGTTATTCTTGAAGCTGGAATTTGAACTCAGATTCCTTTGTTTATTCTACATTACTTTGGCCCACATGTTACAAGAGATGGAGTCCACTGTGACTTTGTGTTTCCATCTGATTATTTTTTTTTAGTTCAGTAAAAAAAATTCTTCACTAAGTAAAATTCAGCTCACTGGTACAGCTAAATAAGTAAATATTTTCCAACATTACTTTCCATTTTTGGAGTCAAGATCATACAAAGAAACAAATTCAAGAGAATTTTCTCCCCTTTATTCAAGTCATTTAGCCCATGACCTAAAGTTGGAGGTATTCTTCACAGCACAGGGTAACATCTTTTCTAACTGTACAAAGAGGTGGTCTTAAAAGTTTATGTGTCCATCTTACCCACTTACATCAGAAATTCTTTGAAAGCTAGGGCTTGTCATGAGATGCTGGGCTGGATGAAGCACAAGCTGGAATCAAGATTGCTGGGAGAAACATCAATAGCCTCAGATACGCAGATGACACCACCCTTATGTCAGAAAGCGAAGAAGAACTAAAGAGCCTCTTGATGAAAGTGAAAGAGGACAGTGAAAAAGTTGGTATAAAACTCAACATTCAGAAGACGAAGATCATGGCATCTGGCTCCCCCCCTTCATGGCATCTGGTTCCCCACCTTCATGGCAAATAGATTGGGGAAACAATGGAAAGAGTAATAGACTTTATTTTCTTGGCTCCAAAATCACTGCAGATGGTGACTGCAGCCATGAAATTAGAAGATGCTTGATCTTTGGAAGAAAAGCTATGACCAACCTGCTGGTGCTGCTGCTGCTAAGTCACTTCAGTCGTGTCCGACTCTGCGCAACCCCATAGACGGCGGCCCACCAGGCTCCGCTGAACCTGGGATTCTCCAGGCAAGAACACTGGAGTGGGTATGACCAACCTAGACAGCATATTTAAAAGCAGAGATATTACTTTGCCAACAAAAGTCCACCTAGTCAAAGCTATGGTTTTTCCAGTAGTCATGTATGGTTGTGAGAATTGGACCATAAAGAAAGCTGAGCATTGAAGAATTGATGTTTTTGAACTGTGATGTTGGAGAAGACTCTCGAGAGTCCCTTGGACTGCAAGGAGATCAAACCAGTCAATTATAAAGCAAATCAGTCTTAAATATTCATTGGAAGGACTGGTTCTGAAGCTGAAGCTCCAATATTTTGGCCATCTGATGGGAAGAACTGATTCATTGGAAAAGACCCTGGTGCTGGGAAAGATTGAAGGCATGAGGAAAGGAGGACAATAGAGGATGAGATGGTCAGATGGCATCACCGACTCAATGGACATGCATTTAAGCAAGTTCTGGGAGATGGTGATGGTCAGGGAAGCCTGACGTGCTGCAGTCCATAGGGTTGCAAACAGTAGGACCCAATTGAGGGACTGATTCGAACTGAACTGAGGGCTTGTCATATTTGTCTTTGTGACTTTCTCTCTCTTATCTGTACCTGTCCATTACCTAGGTCACTGCCTGGCATGTTACATGGGTTCATTAAATGTTCACCAATGGAAATATTACAATAGAATTTCACAGAAAGAACTGAACATTCCTGCTATTTCATGCTTATTTTCTTGAGATGGAGCCAATACAATTATCTATACTAGCATTTCTCAAAGTGCATTCCTTGCTTCGCCAGCTTCACAAGACTCTATGTGATAAAGAAGATCCCATGAACAGAAAAATTTGGGAAATCCTCCCTCCACAGATAAGAAATGTCCTGGGAGCTCCCTGAATATGATTGCCCTTGCGTCCTGATTTCACCTCTGGGGCAGGTTGACCTTGATGAGTCGATAGGCTCAGATGTCACCAGGGTTCTCCACATGCTGCAGGAGAGACCCAGCTCTCCCACCTCCGTGATTGTGTGCAAAAGTCTAGCTCATCCTGGAAGCATGCCTCCTTGACCCTCACACTAGTTGGACCTTCTCAACTTTCAGCAGTCATTAAGGTGATATTTTGACCCTCATATGTCATATTCCTTACTTTTCAGTTCTCCATGTATTAGGAACCTAAATGGAGATGAAAGTGCTATTTATTTTTGGTACCCAACAGAGAAAAAAAAACCTAACATCCTCTGCTGTCAATTACTTTTCCTTCAAACCCATCTTCCTTCCAAGTGTACCAAAAATATCCTCAGGCCTTCAGAGTAATTATATTTATGATCATTCATTTTTTCATTAGTCTAGAGCAAATATTGTGGGAAGTCAAAAAAGACGATGTTCCAAAGTCAACCTCAAGTTTGGAATCGCAAGAAAGAACCACAGATGAAAATGGAATTGGAATCAACTGAACCCTGGATACTCTCTCTAATGAGTGCTCTGTACAGGAACCACTTATTATACTGTCTCAATATACAGTCTTAAGAAGTTAGGTGGGCTGAACCTAAAATCATACCTAGGAGACTTTAGCCGCAGAGGAAAGGAATGCTTGAGGACCCAAGAAGAGAAACCAAAATTCAACAGAGACATCGACAACAGTGTGGAATGTTTGAATGTCAATTTCTAATTCAGACATAATGTCAAATAGTAAAAATGTCCTGACTTCATTCATTGGCTCAACAAATATTTACTGAGTGCCTGTTATATGCCAAGCACTGCTAGAAGCATGAAAAATGTAGCAGCGAGTCAAAGGCCAAAACCCTTGCCTTCATGAAGCTTACCACCTAACGGGAAGAAATGGACAATTAAAATGAAATTAGCAAGATATGTAGAATGTTAGGAAGCTTACAACTATAAGAAAAATAAAGAAGGTATGAGAGATAGCAAATATAGGGGTATTCTATAAGGAATGAAATTATGATTTTAAATAGATGAGTAGGGAAAACCCAATTGAAGATATGACATTAGAGAACAAATATATGGACAACCAAGAGGGAAGGAAAGAGGAGGCAGGATGAATTGGGCAATTGGGATTGGCATACACACTATTAATAGGATGTATAAGATAGATAACTAATGAGAACCTACTGTAAAACACAGGGACCTCTGCTCAGTGCTCTGTGGTGACCTAAATGGGAAGGAAATCCAAAAAAGGGGGATATATGTATACGTACAGCTGATTCACTGCTATACAGTAGAAATTAACATAAATTGTAAAGCAACTATTCTCCAGTAAAAACTGATAAAACAGAATATCTTGAAAGATATGAAGGTAAGAATTAAAAAGCATTTTCAGCAAAGGAACCAGAAAGTCCAGATGTTCTGAGGAGTATATTTGGCATGTTTGGTATATAGAGGGTGTTTGCCATAACAAAATACCACAGACTGAGTGCCTTAAACAATAAGAATTTATTTCCTCATAGTTCTAGAGGCTAGAAGTTCAAGATCAAGGTGCCAGCAGATTTAATTCCTGAAGAGAGTTTTCTTCCTGGCTTGCAGACAGCACCCTCTCACTATGTCCACACATGGCTGGCTCTCTAGTGTCTCTTCTGAAATGGCACTAATTCCATCACAAGGGACCTCATCTAAAGCTAGTTACCATCCAAAGACTCCCCTTCCAAATACCATTACATTGAGGGGTTGGAGCTTCAACATATAACTTCGGCCCATAGCAGGAGACTAGTACAGTTGGAGCTGGTGAGACCAGTCATTAAAATCACCCTCTTCAAGTCACCCTCAATCCTTACCTGTTTCACTATATTTTGTACTCATCTGGCAAAACCTCAGCCCAGGTTCTGTCCAGCTCTCCTCTTCCTCAGTGGCTGGATAAAACCACAGAATCATGTCCTCTGAACTCATGTCCTCTGAGCTCCTAGCTCCAGTCGTCTGGGGATTATGGTTCCTTTTCCCACCATCCACTTTCTGTCCTCCCGTGTTTCCTATCTTCTTCTCCTTCTCCCCAAACCCCACTACCTCCCCCTTCCTCATTCTCTGGCATCCTGCTTCACGGAGAAATTAAAAGCAGTCAGAAGAGAATTTGTGCACATTCCCGCCTCCCAGCACACCTACCCAATCCCAGCTTTCGCCATTAAGGATAAATAGCCACCAGCCAGCCTCTGCTCCTTCTGAATCTGGAACTCATCCTTCTAGGATCCTCTAGTAAGCTGGCTTAAACTCAACATTCAGCCATGTATGGATGTGAGAGTTGGACCATAAAGAAAGCTGAACACGGAAGAATTGATGCTTTTGAACTGTGGTGTTGGAGAAGATTCTTGACAGTTCCTTGGACTGCAAGGAGATCCAACCAGTCGATCATAAAGGAAGTCAGTCCTGAATGTTCATTGGAAGGACTGATCTGAAGCCAAAGTTCCAATACTTTGGCCACCTGATGTGAAGAACTGACTCCTTAGTAAAGACCCTGATGCTGGGAAAGACTGAAGGCAGGAGGAGAAGGGGATGACAGAGGATGAGATGGTTGGATAGCATCACCAACTCAATGGACATGAGTTTGAGCAAGCTCTGGGAGTTGGTAATGGACAGGGAGGCCTGGCATGCTGCAGTCCACAGGGTGGCAAAGAGTTGGACATGACTGAGCGACTGAACTGAACCGAACTGAGCAAGGACATCACTCTAGCAAGCGCCATCCTCTCTGCCACATCATCAAAGCCTTGTCTTTATTGGCTTATTCCCATTGACTTCAAATTCCCAGCCTTGAATTTACTTTCTTTCTTTTCATGCTTTGACCTCAGTTCTCTGCTCATCTTTAGAGCAAAACCCTTTAAAGAGGTGTCTGTGCTCGCTGTTTCTAGGTTCTCTACTTCTGCTATCATTTTTTTAATTTTATTTTTAATTGGAGGATAATTACTTTACAATATTGTGATGGTTTATGGAGAGCAATATGGAGATTCTCTTAAAAACTAGGAATAAAACTGTCATATGATCTAGGAATCCCACTACTGCCTGTATACCCTCAGGAAATAATCATTGAAAAAGGCATGCATACCTCAGTATTTATTCTGTTATCTTTTTTATGACCATTCATGTTATCTCCTATTTATAATTTATAATAATTTATAAATAACACAGAAAAATTCACTTTGGGGGGAGTGCCTTTCTGTGAGTTTGGCATATGGGGATAATTGTATAACTATTACCATATCAAGATATATAGTAGCTCCATCACCCCTCAAAATTCCCTCATTCCCCTTTGCAGTCATCTCTCCTCTCTGCCCCTAGGCTAGCAACCAGTGATCTGTCTCTATAGAAGTACCTTTTCTAGAATGTCATACAGATAGAATCGGAGCATTTGTACTCTTTTGAGAATGTCTTCATAGTCTTTCCTGGAGGAGGAAATGGCAACCCACTCCAGCATTCTAGCCCAGAGAATCCCAGGGACAGAGGAACCTGGTAGGCTACAGTCCCTGGGGTTTCAAAAGGTCGGACATGACTGAGTGACCCATTTTCATAATCTTTACTTCAGTCCACTTTCACCCCCAACCCTCTCTCCAAATAGAACCTGTTCAAGTGTCATCAAGCTTCACTGCTGGCTCAGACGGTACAGCGTTTGCCTGCAGTGTGGGACACCCGGGTTCGATCCCTGGGTTGGGAAGATCCCCCAGAGAAGGGAATGGCAACCTACTCCAGTATTCTTGCCTGGAGAATCCCATGGATGGAGGAGCCTGGTAGGTTACAGTCCACGTGGTTGCAAAGAGTCAGACACGACTGAGCGACTTCTGAGCGAAGTGTCATCTTTCCTCCTGATTGTTAGATCTGATGCTTAAATCTCAGTCCTTGGCTTTCTTGACCCATCCACACCATTGGGCACTCCTGTCTTCTGGAGCCATCTTCCTTCCCTGTCTCCCATATTCATGTGATTTCCTCCTCCCTCACCAACTGCAGCTCCCTGGTGTCATTTGCTGTCTCTTTTTACTTATTTATATTGGAGTGTATGTGTTTGACAGTATCGTGTTAGTTTCTGCTGTACAGCAAAGTGAATCAGCCATACATATACACATATCCCCTCTTTTTTAGATTCCCTTCCCATTTAGATCACCACAAGCACTGAGTAGAGTTCCCTGTGCTATACAGTAGGTCATCATCAGTTACCTATTTTATACACAGTAGTGGACAGAGAGGAGCCTGATAGGCTGCAGCCCATGGGGTCGCGAAGTTGGACAGGATGGAGCGACTTCACTGTCACGTCTCACTTTCATGCACTGCAGAAGGAAATGGCAACCCACTCCAGTATTCTTGCCTGGAGAATCCCAGGGACGGGGGAGCCTGGTGGGCTGCCATCTATCAGGTCGCACAGAGTCGGACACAACTGAAGCGACGCAGCAGCAGCAGCAGCAGCAGCAGCAGCAGCAGCAGCAGCAGCAGCAGTAGCAGTGTACAGATGTCAATCCCAGCCTCCCAGTTCATCCCATCTCCCTTCCCCGCTTGGTAACCATGTTTATTTTCTATGTCTATGACTCTATTTCTGCTTTGCAAATAAATACGTTTGTACCATTTTTCTAGATTCCACATATAATCAATATTATACAATAGTTAGTTGTCTTTCTCTTTCTAAATTACTTCACTCTATATGAAAATCTCTAGGTCCATTCATTTTTTTGCAAGTATATATATATATATATTTTATGTTTATACATATATATATATATATTTATATACACATACACACACAAACACACATACCCCATCTTCTTCATCCATTCCTCTGTTGATGGACATTTAGGTTTTTTTCCCTGTTCTGGCTATTGTAAATAGTGCTGCAATGAACAGTGGGATCCATGCATCCTTTAAATTATGTTCTCTCCTGATATATGCCCAGGAGTGAGATTGCTGGATAATATGATAGCTCTATTTTTGCTGTCTCCTCTGTATCTCCCCAACTTCTTCACCAAGGCTCATTAAAAGTTACTTTTCTCTACTCTACTTCCATCCAAATTCATAGCCTTAATCTAAACTTGATGACATCAAAATTTATGTCTCTTGTTTAGACTAATTCCCTTAACTCTAGACTACTTATCCAACCATCCTCTCAACATGTATCCTAATCTATCTAGCTGACCATCTTCCCACCCATCTATCTGTGTTTGAGACTCAACACTTCCATAATTGAGGCCCTATGGTACCTCCATGTCCATGTTCCCCCTCTTCCTTTTACAGCCCTTTCCATCACACTTGATGTCAACTCCATTCTTTCAGTGTGCAAACCTTGGATCCATCCTTAACTCCTCTTTTTTGTTCACACACATAAAGGTCAATCTTGATTAGAGACTGTTGGCTGAGTAAATATTAAGCTGCCTTTGCCTGAAATGTGTCAATATCACTACTCACAACAAATTTTAAAAATGAGATTCTTTATCAAGAGCTTTTACAGTGTTATTTGTACACTGAATATTCACACTGTAAAGTGAGACTTTCTGTAAGGTGTTGGAGAAGACTTTTGAGAGTCCCTTGGACAGCAAGGAAATCCAACCAGTCCATCCTAAAGGAAATCAGTCCTGAATACTTATTGGAAGGACTGATGCTGAAGTTGAAACTCCGATACTTTGGCCACCTGATGTGAAGAACTGACTCACTGGAAAAGACTCTGATGCTTGGAAAGATTAAAGAGGAGAAGAGGACGACAGAGGATGAAAAGGTTAGATGGCATCACCAACTCAATGGACATGAGTTTGAGTAAACTCCGGGAGTTGGTGACGGATAGAGAAGCCTGGCATGCTGCAGTCCACGGGGTCACAAAGGGTCAGACAGGACTGAGCGGCTAAACTGAACTGAACTTATGGTGAGAGTGAATATCCGGAATCTGATCCCTTCTCATCATCTTCTCCGCTTATGCCATTGTCTGTCACCTGGATTGTTGCAGTGGTCTCTGAATCAGTCTCTACCTTCTCTTCTCAACATTGTCACTACATCATGTCCATCTCTGCTCAGAACCATCTAGAGACCCCATGTCACTCAATACCTGTCAAAGCCCTTAGTGAGCTGCAGTGCCTACAGGACCTGCTCTCTTCATTCCTGTGATTCACTCTGACTCTGTCCTTGCTCAGATCCCCGGGCCCACTGGCTGCCTTGCAGCCTCTGCACAGGAGCCATATGCAGAGGCACCACAGGCCATGCGCACATGCTGTTCATTCCTGCTGAAATGCTCATTTCCCAGACGTTTCCCACCTCCTTCTAGTCTTTTTTAAAATAATATCCTGTTAAGTGAAGACATCTGCTATGGTCTGAATCTCTGTGTCCCTCTAAAATGTATATGCTGCAATCTTAACCATGTGATGGTATTGAAGGCAAGAGGGACTTTTGGGAGGAGCTTAGATCATAAGAGTGGGGCCTCATGAATGGATTCAGGGCTCCTGAGAAAGCCCTGGGGGATATAAGAAGTCTGTGACCCAGAAGAAGACTCTCACTCTTTCCTGTCAGCACCTTGATCTTGAACATCCAGTCTCCAGCAGTATGAGAAACAAGTTCCCCTTATTTAAAAGTGACCCAGTTTCTAGAATTTTGTTATAGCATCCCAAACAGACTAAGGTAATGTTGCTAATTATCCCATGTACAATTTTGGCAATGCTTCACCATTAATTGGAGTAGGAAATGAAAACCCCCTCCAGTATTCTTGCCTGGAAAATTCCACGGACAGAGGAGCCTGGCATCCTACAGTCCATGGAGCCACAAAGAGTTAGACACAACTGAACACATGCACACATGTACCCTTAATCCTCCCTATCTTCCTTCTCTGGTTTACTTTTCTCCATCTCATTTCTTACTTTCTAAGCTTCCCTGGTGGCTCGTATGGTAAAGAATCTGCCTGCAATGAAGGAGTTTCAGTCCCTGGGTCGGGAAGATCCTCTGGAGAAGGAAATGGCAACTCACTCCAGTATTCTTGGAGAATATTTGGAGAATTGCATGGAGAGAGGAAGAGCCTGGCAGACTACAATCCATGGGGTCACAAAAAGTGGGACACAACTAAGCAACTGATCATGTATTGTTGTTCAGTCACCCAGTCGTCTCCAACTCTTCTCAACCCCACGGACTGCAGCACGTCAGGCCTCCCTGTTCCTCACCCTCTCCTGAAGTTTGCCCAAGTTCATGTTCATTGCATCAGTGATGCCATCTAGCCATTTCATCCTCTGACACCCTCTTCTCTTTCTGCTTTCAATCTTTCACAACATCAAGGACTTTTCCAATGAGTCAGCTGTTCGAGTCAGATGATCAAAATACTCAAGCTTCAGCTTCATCATCAATCCTTCCAACAAGTATTCAGGGTTGATTTCCCTTAAGATTGACTGGTTTGATTTCTTTGCTGTCAAAGGGACTTTCAGGAGTCTTCTCTAGCATCACAGTTTGAAGGTATAAATTTTTTGGCATTCTGCCTTCTTTAGGGTCCAGCTCTCACAACCATATGTGACCACTGGAAAGACTATAGCCTTGACTATATGGACCTTTGTCAGCAGAGTATATTTATTAATTTATTTTCCTGTCTCCCTCTTCCAACTAGGTCATGAGTGCCTTGGCTTTTGTCTGTTTTATTCCCCGCTGTTTCATTAGAATCAAACAGGGACCTCCTCCATCTACAGCCCTGCAGTGCATTGCACCAGTGAGAAATTCACTGGCTGGACTTTCCAAGACCTTGACACTGACCTCTGGGGGAATCTTTCTCTTGCTCAAATTGTGAGAATGGATGTGTCTCCCTTAGCTCAGGACCCTTCTTTGACCCCATCCACATTTCCCAGCAGTTGGTCTATATGCTTCCAATTAAGCTTGCACTTTTTTTCCTCTGAGTTACCTTCTTTTATGGTTTTCAGTAGGTTTTGAGGAAAAGACTAGACATAGAAAAGCTCTTTTTTATCTACCTAATTTTACAGGCAGTCATATCTCTGTTTTAAAGGTATGTAAATGAATCTTCTTTATGACCCTTAAGAAGAAAATAGATAAATTCCTGTATACATTGCTGATTACAGTATAATATAGTGAATTTTTAAAACTTTGTTGTCCAAGATCACCTGGAAGACTTGTTAAAGCATAGATATCAAGTCATGCCTATTGCTTTTCATGCCTGTGATGCCCTTGGACTATATGGCCTCATTGCAATTATAAGGATGGATATGTATTTCCATGTGCTCTTTCAGACTCTTTTGTCTTTCACTAAATACAAGATTTTTTTAAAGAAGTGTTTATGCTGCAAGTGATAGTCAATTAATGAACGTAAGACAGGTATCATGTAAGTAAACTTGAACCCTTTGGGGTAAATGCTGAGCTTTAGTGCCACTCTCTCAGAGCTTTTCTGCTTCTCCCACCTCTCCACATAGATGGATGCCTAGGAACCTTTGTAAAACTATGAAAGCAGGAGAGAGGGGTCTAGGCTCTGTGTTGCCACCCTTCGTTGACTAACCTCTGGTTTAAGGGGAGTTCAGACTTTCTGGTTCAAGATTATTTGAAATTCTGACCCCTGGCTTCTGCCTTCAAAGCTTCTGCAGGGGAAATTCCGGCTGCAACCCACTCCAGTATTCTTGCCTGGAAAATCCCATGGATGGAGGAGCCGGGTGGGCTGCAGTTCATGGGGTCATGAAGAGTTGGACATGACTGAGCGACTTCACTGTTTCACTTTTGTCTGGAGTGACTGCCCTGGGAAGCTCTCCCACCCTCCACTGGTGACATGCTCCCCATCTGTGTCCTCGCTGGCAAGCTGGACCCTCTGACCCACTGCCTTATCTACTCCACTGGGTTATCTGGGCTCTTCCATCCCACAGCTCCTACAGAGCCCCATGCCCATGCCTACAAGAACCTCTAGTCTCTCTCACTTCCTCCCACCTTCCCCATCCGACAGAGGGTCACCGTGGAACTTCCAGAATTCCCCTCCCCCGGCCCTCAGCCAAGCCCCACTGTTGCTTGACTGCAGTTGCTTTTCTTGCATGTTGGACACTTAAACAGTCGCCTTCCAGAAATTGACATAGAAAGTGAAACAAGCCCTCTGCCTTTTGAGCTTCTCCCTCAGCCGATCAGTAATTCACCCAGCACGTTCACCTTCACCAATATGAGTGGAGATTCAGAGAGTGCACACTCTGGTCTGCTTCCAACAAGCCCCAGGGAGTATCTTCATCCTCGCCTCTTGCTTCTCCTCCCCACATCAGCATAATTTTTTCTCTTCCTTTGAAACAAACTTGGAGCTTCCCTGCACAATACAAGAAATACAAGGGACACAAGTTCAATCCCTGGGTTGGGAGGATTTCCTGGAGAAGGACATGGCAACCTATTCTGGTATTCTTGTCTGGAAAATCCCATGGACAGAGAAGACTGGTGGGCTACAGTCCACAGGGTCGCAAAAAGTCAGAGACCGCTGAGGGTGCATGTTGAAACAAACTTACATATTCCTGCCCTGTCTTCTCTACCTGATGGCTAAGGGCAAATATAGCTCAGACACTCAGCCTTGTTTTTTTATATGTCAATGGAAGTTTAGGGAATTTATAGTAAAGGAAAGAAAAAATCTCTCTCCATGAAAGGTAGGCTGTCAAGACTATTATCTCTCTGTGCACTTTAAAAAAAATCTAGTATGAAACTCAAAATTGAGCAATGAATTCTTTGTTCTAGTTGGTAGCCACAATCTCCCCAAAGCAATGAATGGCATTGATTCATTGAGCAGAGGGAATTGCTAGGCAACATAGTTTATGGGGAAGGAAAAATACCTTGTTGTAATATTTTTTGAAAATATTATCCCTGCTACAGGCATAGGAAAGTATACCTGAAAAGAAGAAACAGCGAAATCCCAGTGAGGGAGCAATAGAAAGTTTTAACTGTGGCTAATGCCAGTGGGGAGGCCACAAAAGATAAAGAAAACATAAACCCAGGAGGAGGTGAATGCAATGGATGAAAACTCTGAAAAGTGGAATTCAGAATGGAATGTGTTCTCCTCTTGCCAAAAAAAAAAAAAAAAAAACTCAGAAACCAGAAATCCCAGAAAATCTCCTCCAATACAGTGCTGAAAGAACATATGATACTTTGTGGAAGCAATAGGCAGGAGGTACTATCAATATGAAAAGCATCTCCCTAAGGAAACTGGAATAGAGACTCAGTCATTAAGAACCCCAAAAATCAGAAAGAAACTTGGCAAAATGGAAACCTCTGAGGCCAAATGACACCCTGTAACTCTTATTTGACTATGCAGCTTATGAATGTTTGCATACATGCAATGGAAAAAGGAAGTTGAGGGTATTTCATCATCATATCTAGTCTATATATTCAAGGCTAATGCTGTATTTTCTCAGCTGATGTTTAATCTTTTAACATGTGTGCTTTCCAGTGCCTTTGGGGCATAGCAGGTCTTCTCGGGGGAGCCAGCAGGCCTGTTTCTTGGAACTCTATAGGTGTGAAAGTAGCATGATGCATTCAAAAGCAGGATTTTAACCTTATCCATCTTTGGACCCAACTTGGTGCCAATGAAATGGCAGGTACTCAGTAAATGCTCCCATGAAGAAATCACATCATTGGCAAGTCTGTGTAATAAATAGCCTACCACATGTTAAAAGAATAAATTCACAGGATCTGGACATTAAAAAGAAACTTTAGGATTCATCCAGAGAATCCAGGGACTTCATTTTAGAGATGAGAAAACTGAGGCCCAGAAAAATTAGAAGACTTGTTCAAGACCTCCCTGGAAAGTAGCTATAGAATCAGGGCTGGAGCCCAACTTCTCGATTCCTGTTTTTATGCTCTTTCACCTCATTGTTTTGCAATGTAGATTTTATTATGATTTAGGTATGGTGAGACCAACAGATATGGAAACAACTGCCATTGTAAAGACAGTCTGAGGCCAACACAGATCTGAAGAGGAGGGGGCATGCCATAGCATAGGAGGCCTCCAGGTCTGGGCAGGAGACAGAGATAGAGAAACACATGGAATAGCCTGTGTTGTGATTTCCATAGACATGAACAGGTGAGGCAGAGTAAGCAGGTTTAGGATTGACCTGGGTCATAGGTGCTGTCCTTAATTGTCTGGACCTGGCTCTGGAGTGAGTAGGCAGGTAGAAAATGGACCATAGTATGAGATCCTATAGAGGAGGTGATTGAGGATAAACGCTCTAGATCGGTCAATTTTCATATGAAAAATGCCCTCCCAAGTGAGCTGCTTCCTATATCTGGCAATGTTAACCCTGGGAGGGACAGTCCCTTCAGGGTCCAAGCCCCAGTGTCAAAGCATCAAAATACAGAAAGAAAAAAGACTCACTTCATATAGTCTCCACACTGAGATCATATGCCTTCACTGTAGTAAAAAGTTTAACTTAGACTCAGGGGATTTATCTACCATCTCTTCAATACTATGCAATGAGTTAATTAGAAAAGGGGACGTCCACACGAAGTTCTTAAGGATCCTCAGTCCTCAGAGTTATGAAAAATGGCTTTTGGATCATAATCTAGACAATCTTTTCTGATTATTTATCTAAAACTAAAAGCAGGAAATGATTCATTTGATTTCTGCCAATCCTGGAGTGTTGCCACTTTCGACTCAGGAAGAGCCGGCTTCCCTTGGCAGTCCTCACTTGTAGGATGATGAATGAAGTTCTATGTTTGGTGCGAGCTAAAATTTTATAGGGTCTAAAAAAGCAATTTATACATGCTTCAGGAGGTGGCTATATTTTTTCTTTTTTAGATAGCTCTTAGTCACAGCAGGGCACTCAATATACATATATCACATCTAGAGATCATTTTACAGGCAGAATGCAGCTTCGCCCTGTGTGTTGACAAACATGTTCCCAGTGTCCACAACCCTTATGTATGTACAGAATGCAGCGAATACATATTAGTTGAATTCTGAATGTTCCCAGGTATTTTCACATGTCAAGAACCCATGACCCTCAATGGGATATTGTGAGAAAGAGAAATAGTCAGCCTAACAAAACATTTTCTTGGTTCCAAGAGTCAGTGCTGTCATTCACAAACAAGCAAAGCCAATTCTCTTTCCTTGGAAATCTCAGGCACGGGTCTTGCATGTTGCCAATAAGTCATCTAAGTTGTCAAGGGTCAACGCTAACTCAAAGAACAGTGGCCATGGGCCAAACCAACCACTTATTATAAGTGATGAACACTCTGAGCACTTGCAGCCCACAAGCCTCCTCCACACTGCATTTTTGCTGGGAGTTTTTTGGTTTATTTTACCTCTTTTATGTATATAAAATGTCTTTAGGTATCTGATCAGTGGTCTCCTTACTCAGTCAAGATTTAAGATAGTCTCTAAATTATCTTCTTGGTTCCTATCATGGCAATGGTTTTCTCATCCCCTTTCTCTTTGCGGTTCCGAAGGCATGTCATCCCAAAGCACTGCAAGAAAAGTCTGAAGATGAGAGTTGAGGACAGGTTCTGCCACACACTGGGTGAGGGGCCTCGAGCAAGTGGCTTTGCCTCCCATTCTTCATCTGTAACATCAGGAACATAATATTTATCCCCTTTTAGAAGGATTATGTAATAAAATGATACAAGGCTTATGATTACTTTTACTAAAAATATAGCCTATAAAATATGCATTTAGAGAAATATTTGAATTTTCTGCTAAAAGTTCATCAAATGTATGTCCTTTTCCTTCTGGGCTCTCAACCATACTCCATTGCATAGACATTCTTGGACTTAGCAGTGACCATTATTATTAACTCATTACTTAAGATTCAGTTCAGTTCAGTTCAGTCGCTCAGTTGTGTCCGACTTTTTGCGACCCCATGAACCACAGCACGCCAGGCCTCCCTGTCCATCACCAACTGCTGGAGTCTACCCAAACCCATGTCCATTGAGTCTGTGATGCCATCCAACCATCTCATCCTCTGTCGTCCCCTTCTTCCTTCAATCTTTCCCAGCATCAGGGTCTTTTCAAAATGAGTCAGCTCTTCGCAGCAGGTGGCCAGAGTATTGGAGTTTCAGCTTCAACATCAGTCTTTCCAATTAATACCCAGGACTGATCTTTTGGATGGACTGGTTGGATCTTCTTGCAGTCCAAGGGACTCTCAAGAGTCTTGTCCAACACCACAGTTCAAAAGCATCAATTCTTCCATGCTCAGCTTTCTTTAGAGTCCAACTCTCACATCTATACATGACCACTGGAAAAACCATAGCCTTGACTAGACGGACCTTTGTTGATAAGATTACTAACTTATAACTAAGTTCTAGACAATGAGAAAGTGTCATGGCTACTTCCATGTCTTCTGGTAAGAAGTTTCCTTAAAGATCTCCCAGTACTTTTTCTTCAAGTCAACACTCCTGGAAGCCCTGGATCAAAGATGGCAGAGCCACAAGGTGGCGGGAGCCTCTGAATCATCACTGGGAGGAGAGGCACCCTCCAGTCAGAAACACCTTCCAGTCAGAAGCACTCATTTGAACTTTACATAAAGGAGAAAAAACAAATTAATGTGCCAACCTATTGAAGATTTCTCTATTACATCATATAACCTACATTAATTAATATGTAATAGTGTTTTTTTTAATCCATGTACAAAAAATATTTTAAAATATAGTCAGAAAGAAATGTTTTCAGTGTGTTTAGGGACTACAAGTCTATTTTCATTTTCTTAATCATCTCCTTACTTTGGATTTTTCAAATCTTCTCTAGGGAATGTACATGCATACTCAGTTGCTCAGTTGTGTCTGACTCTTTGCAACCCCACGGACAGTAGCCTTCCAGATTCCTCTGCCCATGGGATTCTCCAGGTAAAAATATTGGACTGTGTTGCCATTTACTCCTCCAAGGGATCTTCCCAACCCAGGGATCAAACCCACGTGTCCTGCGTCTCCCGCATTGACAGGCAGATTCTTTACCACTGAGCTACCTGGGAAGCCCCTCTAAGGAATATACGTTGATTTTATAATTTAAGAAATTACTTAAAGGAAGAGAAACTTTTTAAAAAGTGGGATGCCATAAGGATAAAAGAAAATAACCCTCCTAATCTGGTCATCATCTGGGCAGATGTGTCCTCATTTCACTTTTGATTAACAAATACGGTTGCATCCACCCTATGTCAAGCATTGTTGCTAGATGCTGAGACACTAAGATTAATAAAATATCATCCCAATGGACCACAAAAAATGCACAGCATATCAAGAATCATAAACCACAGTGATAAAACCAGGTACTCTGGGCACACACGGAAAAGGGACTGAGCCCAAACCAGTGCAATTTAGGTATCTCTTTTTAGGGAGAGGGACGCCTGCACTAAGCTATAAACAGAATAAGAAAGGAAAAAAACGTATAAACAGGCACAGGAGTGAGAAAGAGTATGATGTGTGCCGAGCCGTTAGCTATGTGCTGTACGTGCTTAGTCGGCCGTTCAGTCGTGTCCGACTCTTTGTGACCCTATGGACTGTAGCCCGCCAAGCTCCACTGTCCATGGGGATTCTCCAGGCAAGAATACTGGTGTGGGTTGCAGTTAGCTACAGCCCCAGTCTAAAATTCCAGCCAAACATTTAGACCCATGGGTTTTATTTGTTTTTGTTTCTGCAGAGCTTAATACAATGCCTGGTATATAGTGAATGTACAGTAAATATTTGTCAAATAAATAACTAAAAATGGACATTTCTGCCAAGTGGTTATCCAGGCTCTTGCTAACACATCCCTTATAATAATGACCATTTTGTGAGGCATTCCACTCCATCTCTAAGCAGCTCGGGCCACAGAAGAGTCCTCCTTGTATTAAGCCAACTAAAAACCCAGTTGTACTAGAGAGCATATTTACATATGAGAACAGGTCAGCAGCAGAAAGATGGTCTTAAACGATGAGGAATAAAGGGATCAGACATGGGGAGAAGAGTGCTGGACAAGCAGCTTTGTTTCCACTTGGCTCTTTTAAAAGTGATGAATATATCGCTTTGTATGTGCAGGTCCACGACTCTTGAACTTGTGTGTGCACCTACGCCCATGCATGCTTTGTTCTTTGTTGTTTAGTCGTTAAGTCGTGTGCAGCTCTTTCACAACCCCGTGAACAGTAGGCTGCGAGGTTCCTTCTGTCCATGGGATTCTCCCGGCAAGGACGTTAGAGTGGGTTGCCATTTCCTTCTCCAGGGGATCTTCCCAGCTCAGAAATCGAACCTCCATCCCCTGTGCTGGCGGGCAGATTCTTTGCCTTTGAACCACCACCCGTAGGCATGCCACAGACTAAAAATATCTAGTGGGATCAATTCCTTATCATGGTTCACTAAGCTCTGCTACAGTTAGAAAATCTCTGTTTTACAGAAAAGGAAACCAAGATTAAGACCTTGATTGACTCAGTTGAGTGATACAAGCCGGGAAAGCTGTGCTTTCCCACAGAATTGCTTGGGGAGAGAGCTTTATCCTCTCAGAATACCTTTGTTAATTGCTCCATGGGTAACTCTGGATGGATGTTGCTGCACTACATAGACTGCTCAGGAGCCAAAGTGAGCAAGCTGTGGCCTCTGCGGCTGATAAAACTAGTCTGGATTTCCCAGGCAAGAGTGGGAGTGGGTTACCATTTCCTACTCCAGGGGGTTTTCCTGACCCAGGGATTGAACTCACGTCTCTTGCATCTTCTGCATTGGCAGGTGGATTCTTTACCACTTAGCCACCTGGAAAGCCCAATGTAGGCTCTTAAAGCAGCTCGAATTTGATTGCCCAAGGGTCTGACACTTCCAAGGACCAGAACCAGGCCTGGATGGTCAAGTGACTTGAGTTGTGAGAGCAGGCGGTGGTGGGGCAGGGAGCCAGTGGGCTCCAGCTCCTGTATTCCCTGACTTCCTGGAGCCATGGTCCCTCTGATCACCTTTCCTGCCACCCCTCTAATAGGTGCTTCCATGTGGCATAAAATCTCACCCCGTTTCACAGTCCTGCAGTACCTGCTAGCTGAGAAAACGTAATCAGAATTAGGAAACATGGTATTGCCAAGACATTCTGAAGAAGCAATTGTGCTTCAATCCCTAAGCCAACGTCTTCCAAACTGAGAGGAGAGGCACAGCGTGTCTGAGAATGCACAGCCCGGCAATCACAAAACTATAAAAGTGGATCAGATCGTAATCAAGATAAACCCTCATCCTTGCAAAGTGTGCTTGAGTTCCTTGCTGTGGATCAGTCGCTCAGTCACGTCTAACTCTTTACGACCACATGGATTGCAGCACACCAGGCTTCCCTTCACTATCTTCTGCAGTTTGCTCAAAGCCATGTCCACCAAGTCGGTGATGCCATCCAACCACCGCATACTCTGTTGCTTCCTTCTCCTCCTGCCTTCAATCTTCCCCAGCATCAGGGTCTTTTTCAAAGCATTGGCTGTTCTCATCAGATGGCCAAAGTACTGGGGCTTCAGCTTCAGCAACAGTACTTCCAGTGAGGGACTTGAGTTCCTAATGGTTTCTATATCCACTGTTAATAGGTTCTTTAGACACAGGGTAAGAAGTGCAAGTATCATTCTAGCCATTATATAAATGAATAAACTGAGGCTGGAGAAATTAAATGATGTGCATTTTTAATCAATATGACTTTACTCTTACATGTTATGGCTTGAATGGTAATCTCTAAAAACAGATAGATTGAAGACCGAACTTCCAGTTTTTCAGAATGTGACCTTATTGGGAAATAAGGTCATTACAAATATAATTTAAAGTAACTTGAGGTCATACTGGGTTTACCAGGTGGTGCTAATGGTAAAGAATCCATGTGCCAAAGCTGGAGATGTAAGAGACGCATTCGATCCCTGGGTCGGGAGGAATCCCTTGAGTAGGGCATGGCAGCCCACTCCAATATTCTTGCCTAGAAAATTCCATGGACAGAGGAGCCTGGTGGGCTACAGTTCACAGGGTTGCAAAGTGTATAAATGAGGTCATACTAAGGTAGAGTGGGCATCTGATCTAACAGACTGGAATCCACATAAAATAATGTAAAGACAGAGGGATATGCAGAGAGAAGATGGCCATATGAGGACAGAGACTGGAGTGATGCTCGCACAGCCAGTGAATGCCTGGGGCTACAGAAGCAGGAAAAGCAAGGTATGAGCTCACTCTAGAGGCTTCAGGGCGTGCATGGCCCTGCCATCATCTTGCTGTCAGACCTCTGGTCTCCAGAAGACAGGAGAAGGAGCCAGATGAGATGTCCATGGACACCAAGAGGAGACATTCTCAACATTGTCAAATAGCTTATCTTTGGTCAAAGAAACTGAAAACCTGACCTTTGCTCTCAATGAGAGCAAAGGAGTTTTTTGTTAGTTTGCTTGTTTGGATTTATTTTTAACTTTAATACTTCCTATGCTTTTTTTTTTTTTTTTTACTTTGCATTATTGTATTGGTTTTGCCATACATCAACAATGCTTTTTTTTTTTAAATTGGAGGATCAGTATTTTGCAATGTTGTGTTGGTTTCTGCCATACAGCAACGTGAATCAGCAGTAATTATACATATGTCCCCTCTCTCTTGAGCTTCCCTCCCACCACCCCCATCCCACCCCTCCAGGCCATCACAAGCACCAGGTCTTAAGCTCCCTGTGTTATACAGCAACAGCGCTGAGGTTTCTGTCTTTAAATTCTAAATAGCTTTATCTTTGGTTTTCTGTTTTGCAAGTAGAGAATATACTGGGGGAAAACAAGCTGTCCCGCATCCCTGGGATAGATTCTCAGCTGCCCACGGGGGTCCCAAATGCCTCCTGGCTTCTGCCTATCCATCCCACAAGGCAGGGATGGGGCTGGGTTGGGAGGGAAAGCCCTGTTTGCTGCCATCTTGTCCCAGCAGAGGCCTGCGCCACAGAGTCTTGGGCAGGGCAAGGTGGTGGCCAGCTCTGACCCAGGCTGGCAGCACCAGAACTTTCTCAGTGGATGATACCATGAAAGACTCTCAGCCACTGCCAGCCCAGGTGCTGAGTGTGCTCCATCGTGGAGGCTTCAGCTACTCGGGAGTCACCTCTCCATTGGGGACACGAAGCAGCGGGCCAGAGGACAGACGGACTTCCCTACCTGAGATTTTCATTTCTCCTGGAGCCCAGCACAGTCTGTCACCAGTGAAGGAATTTGCTTAGGTCAGGAGAAAGAATGAGAGGTACAAAGCCAGGACAAAGCCTGTGGCTGCAGGGATAGAGCTGGATGGAGGCAGGACCCTGAAATCGGGTAGGGCAATTTTTTTCTTGTTGAAGTATAGTTGAGATACAATATTATATGTTGCTGCTGCAAAGTCACTTCAGTCATGTCTGACTCTGTGCGACCCCATACATGTGTGCAATGTAGTAATTACAGTTTTTAATTATTTTAAAATAATTATGAATGGTTACACCCCATTCATAATTATTTTAAAATATTTGCTATATTCTGCATGTTACTCAGTATATCCCTTGAGCTTATTTTATACCAGGTTGCACATCTCTGTCTTCTACTCCTATGCCTACCTTCCCTCTTCCCACTGGTAACCACTAGTTTGCTTCCTACGTCTGCAACTCTGCTTTGTTTTGTTACCTTCAGGAGTGTGTCTCATTTTTTACATTCCGTTTATAAGTGATATTATACTGACAACAGAGGATGAGATGGCTGGATGGCATCACTGTGGTTTTGATGGATGTGAGTCTGAG
Organism: Ovis aries; assembly: GCF_016772045.2. Lineage (NCBI taxonomy): Eukaryota > Metazoa > Chordata > Mammalia > Artiodactyla > Bovidae > Ovis > Ovis aries. The sequence continues at coordinate 108,996,921 of NC_056059.1, forward strand.
TGAACTCCAGGAGTTGGTGAGGGACAGGGAGGCCTGGCATGCTGCGATTCATGGGGTCGCAAAGAGTCGGACACAACTGAGTGACTGAACTGAACTATAAGTGATATCATACAGCATTTGTCTTTCTCTGACTTATTTCACTTAGCATAATACCATCCATATTTCTGCAAATGGCAAATTTCATTCCTTTTTAATACTGAGTGGGCTTCCCAGGTGGCTCAGACAGTATAGAATCTGCCTGCCACGCAGGAGACCTGGGTTGGATCCCTGGGTTGGGAAGAGCCCCTGGAGGAGGGCATGGCAAACCCCTCTAGTATTCTTGCCTGGAGTATCCCCATGGACAGAAGAGCCTGGTGGGCTACAGTCCATGGGGCTGCAAAGAGTCAGACACGACTGAGCAACTAAGCACGACACAGTATTCCACTGTATATCTACATCACTTCTTCTTTATATATTTATCAACCGACAAACGCTTAAGTTGCTTCCATACCTTAGCAAAGGTAAGTAATATTGCTATGAACATTGGGATGCATGTATCTTTTCTAATTAGTGTTCTGGGGAATTTTCTGAATATATGCCTAGGGGTAGAATTGCTGCGTTTTATGATAGTTCTATTTTTAGTATTTTAAGGGAGCTCTGTACTGCTGTCCATAGTGGCTTCCCCAATTTACATTCCCAGCAAGAGCATGTAAGCATTCCCTTTTCTCCACATCCTAGCCAGAATGTGTTTTTCGTGTTCTTTTTGATGATAAGCCATTCTGACAGGTGTGAGGTGACATCTCAGTGTGGTTTTGATTTACAGGTTGGGGTGGGGCCTTGAGGTGAGAGGTCAGAGGGATGCGGATGAAGCTACTACATCTAACCCAGTTGTGACTCCTAGGATAAATACAGGAAGGAACACATGAAAAGACTACTTCCGGAAAGCATCTCTTATGCTGTCTCTTTTATTACACTACCCAGGGGCAGTTTTCCAGCTAGCGTCACATTCTTAACAATGTCAGAAACTTAACTTTCTACATTTAAAGGGATCGTGGTTTTTTTTTTCCGCCCCCCATGAATGTTTCAAAGAATATTTGAAAACGAATCCTAGTGCACCTGGGGTTTCCCTCCCTCATATATCAGATGCTCCATAAATGCCCCATGGTTTTGCTGACAGATTGATTGATCCTGGATTTCCATGGGCTGAGCTCCCTTTCATATCTCCCATGGCAAGTGCCTGACCCACAGTCCCAGGAGGTGGGGGATAAAGGCTCGGCTCCTGCCTGCTCAGAGCGAGGAGGAGAAAGATGACGTAGCTCAGAATCCGAGTTCTGCAGCCAAGTCCTCCTAATCCCCTGCCCCCTCCTCCTTGCCCAGCGGACCCCTCTATGAGATCACTAAACTGCCTTATGTCAGCACTGCCTGACTTATGATTCCCTCTGCGGTAATTTGCAGGAGTGGAGGACATTCACGGACACAGGGGGATTCTCACTTCAAATAAAGCATATCTTCTCTCAATTAGACATGGAAAGAAAGGGGAGCATACGTGTGAAGGGACTTGATGGCAGGGACTCAAGTCTGAAAGGACCAGCCCCCAGCTTGGGGTAGGGGGTGCAGGGCAGTGAGTCATGCATGCTGAGCTCAGGAGCTGAACGGTCTCCAGACTCTCCCCACCTCCCGGAGCTGCCCCTTCATCTTAATTAAAGTCGCCTATGTCCCCACATGGATGGAGTGAAGGGGCCACTCGCTGGAGATGGCCAGGAGGGTGTGCAGGGCAAATGACAATCCAATTACAGAAACCTTGGGCTTGAAATGGGAGCTGGATCCAGGCTCAGAAGGTATACCTCCTGCCGCTGGCACCTGCCTTTTCCCTTCTCCGTCTTTTCCTTGCACCCTCAGGCCAAGGAATTAAGTCTTTCCTAAGGCAGGCTTGGCAGTGGGGAGGCCCTGACATGAAGTCACGTTCGACAACCTTCCCAGGGCACTCCTGGTGTGAGGGTTGCCTCCTGAAGGAACCTTCGATGATAAGTTAATCCTATTGACAGACGGCCAGGAAATTGGTCAGACCTACAACAGTTCTTGGCTTTCTGGTGGCTCAGCAGTAAAGAATCTGCCTGCAAATGCAGGAGACGCGGCTTCCATCCCTGGGTCTGGAAGATGCCCTGGAGAAGGAAATGGCAACCCATTCCAGTATTCTTGCCTGGGAAATCTCATGGGCAGAGGAATCTGGTGGGCCACAGTGTCTGGAGTCACAAAAGACTTGGACACAACTTAGCAACTAAACAACAACAGTTCTTCGGCTCACTGCCCTGGAAGGGCGGTCCTGGCTGTATTCTGTCATAAAGGGGGACCTCACAGAGACCAAAGGGACCTTAGAAGAATGGCTTTGCTTTGTTCCAGAAAATTGAAGCACAGAGAGGTTGTGTGACTTGCCAAAGTCACACAGTAAGTAACTAACTGTGTTCAATTTTGGATACATCTGATTCCAAAAGCAGGCTTTTTTCGACAGACCTGAGTCTCAGCTGCCTGCTTAAAGATGATTCAGGGATTCCAAAAACAATCTAGTGTTTGCCACCAAAAAGTAGAAGATTTTATATTAAATTTTTTAATATATTTTTTAACTTGAGTCACAAATAGTGCAACTTTTATATCTATTTCTTAAACTGAGATCCTTTACCAGATTTCTTTTCAAAGTTTGATGATATTACACTGAACCCTGGACATCCAGTATGATTGATAAAAATGAAGTGAATTATTGTTTTAGAATCACTAGACTGACTTAGCATTGGCCCACAAAACAGCAAAATGTGAGTGTATGATTGGTCAAAGTATAAGAACTGGGAATGTGCCCCACCCAGAAGTAGAGGGGGTGGTGTGACCCCCCAGGCATTCCACACTCCCCCCACCCAGCTCCGAGGTCTCATAACCTTAGGAAGAGGAGAGTCCCTTTGCCCAAGATCACACTCTTTCCTCAGAAGCAGCTCCCATCCAGTCACTAGTCTGTGCAAGGGGGCAACTCTGGAGACATCCAAGCTCCAGGGCACTTGGAGGACTAGCTGAGACCTTTGCTGCAACTACATCTCAGCCCATTTCCTCCTTCTGTTCAACTCCCTCTCCCCCATTTTTTGAGAAACGACCTGTATGCAAACCTTGGTGTCTCAGAGTATTTCCAGAGAACTCGACTTATGACAGGTGGGTATAGCTGCATCACTCAGAACTACAAGATCTGCCATTAAAGAATTTTCTTAAGTAGAAAGAAGATTTTAAATATGATATGCAGTGATTTATAACAGCAAAAAATGTAGTCAAGTAGATTGCTTAATATACATCTCCCTGTATATGTAAATATATTTATTATCAGTGTCCATTTTTGTTTAAATTACACATGCTATGTCCTTCAAATATATGTGCAAATAGTATTTTAGTGCTTTTTAAGCTTAAAAGGATATTTTTAATAGACAAAACCATCATTTGCTGGATTGTGTCTTGTTAAGATCAAAATCACACTGGAGAAAATACTGCTTTTTGTACTCCTATTAGCACCACATGGCACCAACACGATGCCACGAGTGAAATAAGTTCTATTTCAATGCAAATAATCCACATCCCTGGTAAAGATTCAACACTAAGAAAGGAAAAGAGATGGAGGAGATGGTAGCCCTTCTGTTCCTTATATGGGCAAGAGATAGCTAGAGTAAACATGACAAATTTTACGAAAATCGAGTGGTGTATAATGAGTGTCCTACTTCTCTGCATGTTTGAGCTGTTTTATAATTAAAATATGTGATTTTTAAGAATATTTATATAGTTCAAGCTGGATCCCAGCATAGGATCCATACCCATGAAACAGATATCTGATGGTTGATCCTGCCACTGACACAATGCCCACCATCTGGGCCTCTTGTCACCACCTCTTGCTGTCCTAGAGTTGGCCAGTTTATGAAATGTGTGGAATCACAAACTGGATATCCGTAAGTGTCCCTGTGAAAGAGATTATGCTTCCTCTCCTGTCTCTGGCCTGCCATTTTTTCCCCTTTTTTCATCAGAACAGAAACCCTGGTAGTTACTGGAGACAAGGCTGTCTGGAATAGATACGTTTTCCACCATTCCTCATGGCTAAGTGTGGCCAGGTGACCAGCCTTTGGCCACTGGGACATGTGTAGCTGCCCAGAAGTGTTTCCGACATGAAGAGACAGCCCCTTCTTTACCCTTCCTCTTTCCCATTGGTTGGAATGAGGAAACGGTGGCTAGAGCTGATGTTGCCCTCTTGGACAATAAGGAAGCATCCTAAGGATTGTGAAGCAGCAAGACAGACACCAGCACCAGTCCTGTTCCAAATGATTATGGTGCAGGAGCCTAGATCCAATGATCATTTACTTAAATAAGAAAAGCTTGCCTAATAGCGATATGTTCTCATCAACAGTTAAATCAATCCACTTCTGAATTTGTCTGAATTCATAGTACAGGGAAGATGATAATGGTTAAGTATAAAGTATTATAAAAGGTTAGTCCAAAATCATTGACATTTTTCAAAGTAAATTTTATTTTAATTTTTCTTGTTCTTATAAAAACAAGTCTAGCTTCAAAACTAAAATTATAAAACTAAGAAGCATTCAAAAGAATTACAGAAGACATGGTCTATCTTCATAAAATCATTTATCCTTAGGAAATATGAGGTCATCCCATGTCGAAGAACCTAGTTACATAAAAACAATCACTAAAAACCTACCATCATTTCCAGATTGGGCCACATTTAACTTATTTCTACGAGGTGACACAGTTTTAATTTTAAAACCTCCAAAGAGGCAGGACTACAAATACACACTAAGTAAGGCACTTCATCATCATAAAGTATACTTCCTTCATGGATTGCAGTGGAACAGAATTGGAAGAGGTTATCACATTGTCACATGAATGATGATTTGTTTGCATCTGGGTATATGGAATGTGGAAATGTAGAAATTAATACAACTGCTTGTATCATTATCTTGATTCATGACTTCTTTTTACTTTACAGACTAATTTTTCATTCCAAATCATAAAATTCTTGAGAACATAGCCAGATAAGGTTTTTTATATCATCAATGTGTAGGAAATACTTTTAGATTACTTATAAAGTTTCTAGTTATATTGTAGAGTTCAATATTTGATAAGTAAACCTGGGATTTTTTTTTCATAAATGTCTATCTCAAAGAATAGAGCAATTTAATTGGGTGATTCAAATAAAAAATTATTTATTTGGGTCAGGAGAAAGACAGTGACTCTGAATTTTAGCAACACCACACTACTGTGTAATTTCTCCTCACCTCCCCATCGCATTTGGCCAGAAGGTAAGAAAAGAAGCAAGATCTAGCTTTCAAGTGGGGTTTGCAGAGTGAACAAACGTTTAGCATTACTCCATCTGAAAACTTCACTAAAAGAACATGAAAGGAATGTTTTAAGGCATAAGACACAAGGACAAAGAGACCTGGAAAGGAAATAATAGCCAGAGAATTTAAAGAGCTAGGAAACAGAAGGATGAGTAATAATTGACCTAGAAGATCTCATAGAGATGAGAGCTAGTCAGCTTCCACTAGGCTACCTCTGTAAGAATCAGTAGTTAGCATCCTCGGGACCCCATGGAGGTGAGCATAAGTGTGGAGATGAAATGGGCACATAGACTGATAATCTTTTCACAAAGTTATTGGATCTCCATAGCCTCTCCACTATCCCACCTCTGGAAATAAGTAGAGGTTTATCCTCTAGGAAATATAAGACAGAAGTTATGTGGACCAGGGGACAAGATTCAAAAAGCTGAGAAAAGAAGAGAAGTGAAAAGCAAGGGAGAAAGGGAAAGGTACATCCAACTAAATGGAGAGTTCCAGAGAATAGCATAAACAGAGAAGGCCTTCTTCAAGAAACAATGCAAAGAAATAGAGGGGAAAGACTAGAGATCTCTTCAAGAAAACTGGAAATATCAAAGGAACATTTCAATCCAAAGATGGGCACAATGAAGGACAGAAGTAGTAAAGACCTAATAGAAGCAGAAGAGATCTAGAAGAGATGGCAAGAATACACAAAAGAACACAACGAACTGTACACAAAAATCTTAATGACCTGGGTAATTTCAATGGTGTGGTCACTCACCCAGAGCCAGACATTCTAGAGTGTGAAGTCAAGTGGGCCTTAGGAAACACTGCTGCCAATAAAGCTAGTGGAGGTGATGGAATTTCAGCAGAGCTGTTTAAAATCCTAAAAGATGACGCTATTAAAGTGCAACACTCAATATGTCAGGAAATTTGAAAAATGCAGCAGTGGCCAAAGGACTGGGAAAGGTCAGCCCTCATCCCAATTCCCAAGAAGTGCAGTACTAAAGGATGTTCAACCCACTGGACAAATTCAGTCATCTCTCATGCTAGTAAGGTTATATTTAAAATCCTTCAATCTAGGTTTCAGCATTATATGAACCGAGAACTTCTGGATGTTCAAGCTACGTTTAGAAAAGGCAGAGGAACCAGAGATTAAATTGCCAACTTTTGCTGGATCATAGAGAAAATAAGGGAATTCCAGAAAAACATCTACCTTTGTTTCATTGACTACGCTAAAGCCTTTGACTGTGTGGATCATAGCAAACTGTAGAAAACTCTTAAAGAGATGGGAATATCAGATTATATTACCTGTCTCCTGAGAAACTTGTAATGCTGGTCAAGAAGCAACAGTTAGAACTTTAATTGGAACAACTGACTGGTTCAAACTGAGAAAGGAGCACAACAAGGCTATTTATTGTCACCCTGTTCATTTAACTTATACACAGAGGACATCATGCGAAATGCTGGGTTGGATGAGTTACAAGCAGTAATCAAGATTGCTGGGAGAAATATAAACAATCTCAGATATGCAGATGATACCAATTTAATGGCAGAAAGTAAAGAGGAACTAAAGAGCCTCTTGATGAAAGTGAAAGAGGACAGTGGAAAAGCTGCTTAAAACTCAAGATTAAAAAAAAAAAAAAAACTAAGATTATTGCATCCAGTCCCATCACTTCATGGCAAATAGAAGGGGAAAATATGAAAGCAGTAACAGATCTCTTCTTGAACTCTAAAATCACTGCGGATGGCGACTGCAACCATGAAATTAGAAGATGATTACTTCTTGGCAGTGTATTAAAAAGCAAAGACATCTCTTTGCTGACAAAGGTCCATCTAGTCAAAGCTATGGCTTTTCCAGTAGTCATGTATGGATGTGAGACCATAAAGAAGGCAGAGCACCAAAGAATTGATGCTTTTGAACTGTGATGCTGGAGAAGACTCTTGAGAGTCCCTTGGACTGCAAGGAGACCAAACCAGTCAATCCTAAAGAAAATCAACTCTGAATACTCAAGAGCCAACTCACTGGAAAAGCCCCTGATGCTGGGAAATATTGAGGGCAGGAAGAGAAGGGGATGATAGAGGATGAAATGGTTGGATGGCATCACCAATCCAATGGGCATGAACTTGGGCAAACACCTGGAGATAATGAGGGACAGGGATGATTGGCATGCTGCAGTCCATGGGCTCACAAAGTGTCGGACACAGTTTGGGACTGAACAACAACAGCAAGATGCAAAGTTTAAGTGTAGTGTTCTGAAAATAAGATTATAAGAAAATATACATTTTAATCATTCTCTTGGGCCCTCAGGTCTGTAGATGCCAGGCCTTTATCTTTCAGGCGACACACTAAAAGATTATTCTCCTGGAAATCAGGCCAGCCCAGGAAAAATTATCTCAATATATTCATGTCAGAGTTTCTCCCTATAAAAAGCCCAGTTATGGCATTTGATAAAAATGACCAGCATTAAAAACCCATCCTCATACCTCATATCAACCCCAAAATTAATCAGGTATCAGACCTCTCAAGCAGCATTCGTGAAGCTAGAAGATAATGAAAAAAATATTTTTAAATTACTCAGGGAAAATTATTTCCAACTGTCATGGCAAATTTATATGTCAATTGAACTGGACTATGGAGTGTCCAGACAATTGAGTCAAACAGCTTCCTGAGTGCTTCTGTGATGAAGCTTCAAAATGAAATTAACATATACATTGGTAAACTGAGTAGATTGCTCTTCTTGATTGGGTGGGCCTTATCCAATCAGTTGAAGGCCTGGATAGACCAAAATGGCTGCCTTCCCCTTAGTAAGAGAGAATTCTTCCTGCTTGATAGTCTTTGAATTGGGACATTGATTCTTTTGTTGCCTTTTGACGCAGATTAAAACATAGGCTGTTCCTGAGTTTTGAACTTGTTGACCTTCAGATAGGAACTACATCAATGGCTTCTCAGGCCTTTGAACTTAGAGTGGAACTAAACCTTTGGCTTTTCTGGGTCTTCAACTTGCCAACTCATTGGGCAGATCAAGGAACGTCCCAACTCCATAATTGCATGAGCCAATTTCTTACAATAAGTAAGTGTTAGTCGTTCAGTCATGCCCAACTCTTTGCGACCCCATGGACAGCAGCCCACCAGGCTCCTCTGTCCATGAGATTTTCCAGGCAAGGATACTGGAGTGGGTTGTCATTTCCTTCTCCAGGGGATCTTCCCAACCCAGGGATCAAACCCGGGTCTCCTGCACTGCAGGCAGATTCTTTACCAACTGAGCTACAAGGGAAGCCTAGCTACAAGGGAATTTCTTACAATAAACCGATATATTTTTCTACCTCCCCATCTATGTACACATCTTATAGATTTTCTCTCTCTAGAAAACTATAATACATAAACTTAGGCAGTGAAATGTTAGTTCAGTGTTAACAGAGAATAACGACCTGTTGCTGCTGCTGCTGCTGCTAAGTCACTTCAGTCGTGTCCGACTCTGTCCGACCCCATAGACAGCAGCCCACCAGGCTCTGCCATCCCTGGGATTCTCCAGGCAAGAACACTGGAGTGGATTGCCATTTCCTTCTCCAATGCATTAAAGTGAAAAGTGAAAGTGAAATCACTTAGTCGTGCCCGACTCTTAGCGACCCCATGGACTGCAGCCTACCAGGCTCCTCTATCCATGGGATTTTCCAGGCAAGAGTACTGGAGTGGGGTGCCATTGCCTTCTCTAGATCTCCCCAAAAGTTACCTCTTTTTCTCCATTTTTCAAAAACATAGAAAAGCAGGGCCTCCACCAAGGAGAGCAGGCCAAAAATGTGGAAATCGTGAACACAGGAAACAGAGACCCCAAAGCAAGAGGTAAGGGTGTTCCAGGGATGACGGTTACTAGAGAGCAACTAGTCCTCTGGTGTACAACAAAAGGGTCTAACAAAGATGTCTTTGAGGGGATAAAAATCTAATGCTACCTTGTTTTATTATGTTGAAACGAGATTCAATAAATTGGGAGTGAACTTGAGGAACATTGAGTAATAAGCATATTTTTAAAACCAATCAACCAAGCAAACAGATAAAATTATTCAATAGAAGAAAAGTATTTACAGTACACCAAATGGCCCAACTATCATAGATATTGAATTTTTAATTAAAATTGTGGTGTCATTATAGATTGTAAAATTGCTAACTTTCAAACACTTCTGACCGAGAACAGTGGCAACTTCATTGAGTTCAACCTAATGTAATGGAAAGTCGTGGGTGGAAAATGGTGAACGTGTACATTCGGATCTAGAGGCAGCATGAAAGAGAGCTGTGTCCTGTCTTCCCCTGTAGGAAATCAATCAGTAAGACCTGAAGCTGACAAATCCAGAAACAGTCGGGTAAGTATGTTATCTACATGTGGTGGTGGTTTAGTTACTAAATTGTGTCCAACTCTTATGACCTCATGGACTATAGCCCAGCACTCTCCTCTGTCCATGGCATTCCCCAAGCAAGAATACAGAAGTGAGTTGCCAACTCCAGGGGATCTTCCCAATCCAGGGATCGAAAGTGCATCCCCTGCATTGCAAGCAAATTCTTACTGCTGAGGCACTAGGGAAACCCTGTGCTATCTAGATAAATAGAGGCAAATATTGAAAGGAACAACAAAAATGGGGAGATGTCCTTCAGGAGTGAGGTCTAGCAGACATATAGTGGGTGAACTACGCTATTCTTATCCTAGTGAGCTATGCGCATTTTCAAACTACATTGTTGTGTGCTTGTGTGTGCTCAGTCATGTCTGACTCTTCGCAACCCCATGGACTGTATCCTGCCAGGCTCCTCTGTCCATGGGATTTCCCAGGCAAGAATACGGAGTAAGTTACCATTTCCTAATCCAGGGGATCTTCCCTAGCAAGGGATCAAACCCACATCTCTTGAGTCTCCTGCACTGCCAGGTGGATTATTTTCTACTGCACCACCTGGAATTGCAATCAAAATAAAAATTAAATTTAATGCCAACAAAATAACTAAAACCTGGAATCAGGGGAGAATAAGGCTCTTGCTTCTAATGCCATAACAAAGTACCTAGAGTTCTTACACTTGGTAGATCCAAGCAGAGTTAAAGTCAACAGATCTTAGCTTAGCTAGAGAATCAGCTAGATGAATTCACATCCATTTCTTCTCATGACCGTTTGTTGAACACTCAAAAAAAAAAAAAATCTTACTTATAGTGGGCACATGTTTATATATCCAAGCAGAACTTTCACCAAGAAGTGTAAATAGTTTGTGATGGTTGAAGGAAACATTCATAGTTAACAATTAATTAAGTCAAAATGAAAACCTGCGCTAGACTAAACAATGGTGGAGAATGCTAAAGGAGCAAAGAAAACAAATCATAATTCTACAAAAGTGTATTTTCCTTTACATTTTTTTAATTGGGTGTCCTATTTTAAATATATCATTTGCACTAATGCTTTAACGATTGTGCTTATTTCCCTCAATGAGTTTTTTTTTTCTTTAAGTAAAAAGCGTAGTTGAGTGTGGAAGTAAGGTTTATTTATTTCTCCATTGACTAAGATTCTGATATTCCCCTGGGTTCATGTTACAGAACAATAACTAGTGTTAATAACAATAACAATGACTGTCTGAGATAGAGTTTACCCTATTACATGCAAAACGTTCAGTAAAAAATGTTTCATCCTGAATGGCCTGAGTGTAGTAGCAAACACAAACCTATGAAGAATGCCTTGGTAAATGCAACGTGATGGTTAACTGATTTACAAGAAACAGTCTCATTTTGAGGAGAACATTTTCAGTGGAACAGAAAAAGCTGGAGAGAGGCTGTATAAAGGATACATAGGTTATGAGGAGTTATCAATCCCAAGTGTAGACAACTCTTTAAGAAATTTTATCATAATGAGATAAGCAAAAGAAGATAGTAGCAGGATAATATGGGTCAGGAAAGTTTGTTTTGTTTGTTTTTATTTTAAGGTGACTTTTTATTTGGATGCATTTGAAAGCTCATAAAAATCTGTTTTCATTTTAAGATGAATTTTTTAATGCTTTTGAAAGCTCATAAAGATAATCCAAAAGGAAAAGAGTGATTCAACATATATTGGAAATAAAAAAATAAAGATGGGGGGGAGATAGAAAAGAGGGAAAGAGAGCAAGAGGGGGATGATGGTGGAATTAGGAGCATTACCTCCAGAGGCTGGTAGTTTCAGATGAGGAAACTAAGGCTGAGAAAGAACAGAGAGCATCAGAAGCATGACTCAGAATCCAGCCTGTCTGAGTTCAAGTGAACCATGCTCATGAATCTCATTCCGTTGGAGCTCATGTGTAACAATTACGCAGAACTAGGATTCAGCTTTTTGGGGAGTAAGGAAAACTTTGAAAAAGTTACTTGCACCATTTGTCAATTACCCACCTAAACAACTCCTAAAAATCAGAATGTGGATAAGAGAGGAGTTGGGCCAGAACTGGGGCTTCCCTGGTAGCTCAGCTGGTAAAGAATCTTTCTAAAATGCAGGAGACCCTGGTTCCATTCCTGGGTCAGAAAGATCCCATGGAGATCCTGGGTGGGGAGGATCCCCCAGAGAATGCATAGGCTACCTATTCCAAATTTCTTGGGCTTCCCTAATGGCTCAGATGGTAAAGAATCTCCCTGCAGCATGGGAGACCTGGATTCGATCCCTGGGTTGAGAAGATCCCCTAGAGGAGGGTATGGCAACCCACTCCAGTTCTTGCCGGGAGAATCCCCATGGACAGAAGAAGCTGCAGTCCATTGGATCTCACAGATTCAGACACAACTGAGTGACTAAGCACAGCACAGCAGGTCAGAACCAACCATCAATGCACACGAAATAATTTAAAAATAAGACAAGTGTGTAGGGAAATGCTCCTACCAGCCCCTCCAGCATCTCACATCTTCACAGTGAGAATGCACACATTTTCTTAACATAGGGGAGCCCCTGGTATTGGTTACATTGTTACAACAAAGGGGAAGTCAACACAGACAAAAACTATTAATGCATCCGGCAGACCCATTTACTTCTGCATTACTGAGCTGTTCCTTGGCCCCTGCTAAGGTGCCCCTGAGACATCTCAAACAACACAATGAAAGGTGAAATTACACACAGCAGATTTGTTAAATCAGGCTAGTACATTCAGAAGGAAATATCACTCCCAGCTAGCACTGCCATTAGCAAACAACATAATATTTATTAAGCACTCTACTGCCTGGAATACCCTCTTGTAACCAGTAAAGATTAGGAGTTAAAGGCCATAGGAAATGTGAATTTTCCTTTTATAAATGCAGACAGGGAGTTCTTTATAGTCTTGGATAAGCTGAAGCTGAGCATGCTCTCTTAGAGGGCGATCATTTTCCACATCACCTCAACACCCAGTCATCCAAATTCAAAGGGCTCTTGGGTGATATCATTCTTCTCCTTGTACACCTCAGGTCTTCCTCCAAATCTAAGTACCATCCTCTTTCAAGAAGTGAAAACAGATGGAAGAAAGTGAAGGTGAGGTTCTTCACAGACTTGAATGTAGAAGGTTCTATACCCAGTACCTTGAGAGAAAGCGGTTAGCCCTGCCTGGAGTTTGGGAGGTGCCCAATAAATGCTTGTTGAGGTCATGAACAAATGACTGGATGAAACAGTGGATGGAGAGGGTACCATCGAGAATGGAGCAGTGATGAAAGGCAAAATAACTGAAATAAAAATCAGGAGACCTGGTTCCAGCCACATCAATTCGATAATATTTGCATTTAATTTCTTTTTTTAATATAAATTTATTTATTTTAATTGGAAGTTAATTACTTTAATATTTTATTGGTTTTACCATACATCAACATGTATCCACCACAGGTATACACGTATTCCCCATCCTGAACCCCCCTCCCTCCTCCCTTTCCGTACCATCCCTCTGGGTCGTCCCATTGCACCAGCCCCAAGCATCCGGTATCACGCATTGAACCTGGGCTGGCAACTCGTTTCATAAATGATATTATACATGTTTCAATGCCATTCTCCCAAATCATCCCACCCTCTCCCTCTCCCACAGAGTCCAAAAGATGGATGCAGTGCAGACATGTAACAGATATGTGTGGCCACATATGGAGCACATTTCACTCCCCAGTAGCCTTAAACCAGTGACTGGTAACAGATGATATAAAAATGCTCCAGCTCCTTTATCCTTCACATCCCTCGAGTGGAGTAAATCTGAAGTGATACATATACTTATATATTAATATTTCTAGCCAACATCCACCTAGATGTCCAGAGTCTTCTCTTGAGCTTCCAATTATATGTCCACAGTGCTATGGACACTTTCACTTGGATGTCTCCCAAGCAATTTAAGCTTAAACTCCAAAGATAAACCCATTATCTTCCCCTCTCTCTTAATATTTTCTGTCTTAATTACTGGATGCACCATTCACTCATGGCAAATAGATGGGGAAAAATGGAAACAGTGACAGAATTTATTTTCTTGGGCTCCAAAATTACTGCAGATGGTGACTGCAGCCATGAAGTTAAAAGATGCTTGCTTCTTGGAAGAAAAGCTATGACCAATCTAGACAGCGTATTAAAAAGTAGAGACGTTACTTTACCAACAAAGGTCCATCTAGTCAAAGCTATGATTTTTCCAATAGTTGTGTATGGATGTGAGAATTGGGCCATAAAGAAAGCTCAGCACTGAAGAATTGATGCTTTTGAACTGTGGTGTTGGAGAAGACTCTTGAGAGTCCCTTGGACTGCAAGGAGATCAAACCAGTCAATCCTAAGGAAAATCAGTTTTGAATATTCATTGGAAGGACTGATGCTGAAGCTGAAGCTTCAATATTTTGGCCACTTAATGTGAAGAGCTGACTCATTGGAAAAGACCCTGATGCTGGGAAGATTGAAGGCAGGAGGAGAAGGGGACAACAGAGGATGAGATGGATGGCATCACCAACTCGATGGACATGAGTTTGAGCAAGCTCCAGGAGTTGTTGATGGACAGGAAAGCCTGATGTGCTGCAGTCCATGGGGTCACAAAGAGTAGGACACAACTGAGTGACTGAACTAAACTGAACCATTCACTCATTCATCCAAGCGAAAAATCAGGATTCATTGTTAATGTTTCCTTTTCACTCACCTGTGCTCATTCATTTCATACTTTAAATGCTCCAGATTTTACCTCTAACACCTTATCTAAATCAGTCCCTTCTTCTCTATATTCACTACCAGAGACCTGAGTTTGTCTTCCTTGGATTACTGCTGCTGCTGCTGCTAAGTCATGTCTAACTCTGTGTGACCCCATAGACGGCAGCCCACCATGCTCCCCCATCCCTGGGATTCTCCAGGCCAGAACACTGGAGTGGGTTGCCATTTCCTTCTCCAAGGCATGAAAGTGAAAAGTGAAAGTGAAGTCACTCAGTCCTGTCTGACTCTTCATGACCCCATGGACTGCAGCCTACCAGGCTCCTCCATCCATGGGATTTTCCAGGCAAGAGTACTGGAGTGGGTTGCCATTGCCTTCTGGATTACTGCAGCACACTCCAGAGTTCTTTACCTGCTTGCTGTGTTTCCGATTTCTACCACTCTCCACCCTTCCTTTGCACTGTACCTCTAACTGCCTCAGTGGTTCCTCCTTCCACACAAGGTAAATTCCCTGCCCACTGTGCCATTTTTCAGGCTCTCTGTGCATTTGCTTAGTAACCTCATCCCTATCTCTTGACAAGTCACATTCTAGTAAATACTAAATGGCTCATTTCTCTATGCACTGGATTCTTTACTTAAATATTTTGTTTTCTCTGCTGGAACTGCCCCATCCTTCTTCACCTGAATATGTCTTTGGGATTCAAAGCATCCATTTTTCCCCTGGACTTCCCAGGTGGCTTGAAAGTGAAAGGCACTCAGTTGTGTCTGACTCTTTGCAACCCCATGGACTATACGGTCCGTGGAATTCTCCAGGCTGGAATACTTGAGTGGGTATCCTTTCCCTCCTCCAGGGGATCTTTCCAACCTGGGGATCAAACCCAGGTCTCCTTCATTGCAGGCAGATTCTTTACCAGCTGAGCCATCAGAGAAGCTCAAGAATACTGGAGTGGGTAGCCTATCCCTTTTGCAGCGGATCTTCCCAACCCAAGAATTGAACCAGGGTCTCCTGCATTGCAGGCAGATTCTTTACCAGTTGAGCTATCAGAGAAGCCCAGGTGGTTAAATGCTAGAGAATCTGCCTGCCAAGGGAAGAGACACAGTTTCAATCCTTGGGTTGGGAAGATGCCCTGGAGAGGAAAATGGCACCTCTCCAGTATTTTTGACTGAGAAATCCCATGCACAGAGGAGCCTGCAGGGCTATAGTCCATAGGGTTTCAAAAACGTTGGACAGTACTTAGCAGCTGAAACAAAACAAAGACCCTCTTAACCTGGTACCCAAGGCTGTACTAGGTTGCCTCTGCTCTCAGCACCCATAACATTTTAAGCATTGTATTGAAATTATCTGTTTCCTCAATCTCATCGTAAACCTTCCAAGGCTAGAGACCATGATGTGTTTATTTTAACATTCACAGCAACGATCCCTGCACCCAGCACATCAGAACGTGAAATTTCAAGAAGCCATTTTGGTGGCAAAGTGATGTGTTTAAGGGCAGGAAACTGTCTTGGAGATGGCATTTTACTTTACTTGCTTTCCATCTTATGATTGTGATCATAATGTGCAATTTTGTATTTCTTTGTCTTCACTCCTTTTAACTTCTGCCTCCCTGTGGCAAGTAAATTCCATGTCTCTACAGACTATCCAGTGCCCAGCACAATGCCTGTGATGATCACCAGGGTGGGCACACTGGGAGTAAGGAAAAAGGTATCTAAAATAACTGACATTTCAGTCTTGGATGACAGTGGACCATAAGAGCATTCATGGCTGCCTGCAACGTATTTTAAGACATTCAAAAATAATAAAATGGATGGACTGATATCAAGAAAGTAGGAAGTGTGTGAACAGAGACATGATAAAGCACGCAGAGCAAATTGTTCGTGATAGAATTTCTCTACCACACATATTGTCGTAATCGCTGTACAATTCTTTGAGCTCTTCAATATGTCCACAAATTTTCATAATAGATGCTGGGGATAAAAGAGCATTCATGACAAATATTTGACTGTGCCCAAATGGAAATGAATAATGATAAGGAAAAACACCAGGACTGATTTACTTTCTCCTGCAGTACTAGAATCATTGTCCACTCCCACTTTACTCACTCTCAACCCCAGCTGCCACTTCACTAGGGATGGCCAATGAGACACGTGTTTCTACACACCAGTGGTGACACCACCTTTCTCTGCTTCAGATCCAAACACTCAATGAACCAAGCCGATCTACTTCCGATCACGTCGGTAATCCAGAGTTTATTGTATGTGCAAAGCAGGGCAGAACGCTTGTGCCTGTTGAATCTTCTTGTTATTCTTGAAGCAGGAAGTTGAACTTCCCCACCTGCAAATGAAACTGGAAACCTCTCTCCCCACCCCTAAAAGGACTGGTTAAAAAAAAAAAAAAAAAAAAAAGGCTTTCCAATGGAAGACCTCTTTTTCAAATACACAAAATACTTTTCTTCTTTCTTAGCACTTGGCAAGAGCATCCAACTTTCTCCCCAAAAAACACTGAAAAGCTACCTGGGAAAACTTCATGATGGCTCATTAGGAGAAAAATCACATCAATTGTCAAAAGAAGTTGTTATGTTTTGTTTTCCAATCTTCTCGATAGTTTGGATTTTTAAGAGTTTTCTTCCAAAAACACAACCTAAGTCAATGTACCTATTCTCCAGGCTCCGAAACATGGGGACTTCTCTTAACTTTGCAAAGAGAAGGCAGTTGTTTGCCTGGCCCAAGGTGTACACTGACTCTTTCATGCAAATACATCTTTCTACTCCTGTGGCCAAGTACCTTTCTGTTATTGCCACATGTTTGTTCAAGTGGTGAGGAAATATTAAATATCACACGTTCTCAGCGGAGACCGGACAGTAATTATCAACAGATGGCAGCAGTAGGGGACTGAGAGAGCAAAAGAGTCCTCTCAGCAGGAGGCCTTGTGCTGATCCCCAGGCAACTCATTGCTCACAGACCTGGGTGGAAACAATGAAGTCAACTACCAACCCCTCCCTCCACTTGCTACATTATCTTAACCTTTCCTAGGCATCCATCTTAAGTGACTATCCAAGGCCCCCTCAGAAGTGGCAGAAGATTTAACTGTGTGCTGGGATCACTTAAAAATCCTCCAGAGAAGGGAAGCACCATCAGGAGGATTTTGAGCATTTCAGAAAATGCACAGAACACGACTTGCAAACAGATATAAGTCAATTCCACAAGTCCCCATGGAAAGGCTGCTGTTTTCCACATGCACCTAGACAAGTAACTAGGAACTTAGAGATAAAAAGATATAAGCCTGGTCCTTGAGAAATTAATATGTGATGACTACATATTACTTATTGAACAATATGCTACTTATATTACAATATGCTAATAGCAGCCATTTCAATATATGAACTAGATGTAAAGTCACTGTGCATGTTAATCACCCAGTCGTGTCCAACTCTTTGCGACCCCATGGACTATATAGCTCACCAGGCTCCTGTGTCCATGGGGTTTTCCAGGCAAGAATACTGGAGTGGGTTGCCATTTCCTTCTCCAGGGAATCCTCCCAAACCAGGGATTGAACCCAGGTCTACTGCATTGCAGGCAGATTCTTTACTGTCTGAGCCACCTGTAGTTTCATTAAATAAAAACAATTTTTACCTTATTTAGCTGTATGAAATTCCATCAGTTAATCTGAACATTTATTTGTATGAAGTTTGTATTTTTAGATCTTTAATACAGTATTTCTACCATTCATTTGTAACTCCTTGCATTACTGATAAAACTGTAAAACTCACTAAATTGCTATGTAATAACCATTCTATTATTGCCTGTATAGATGTATATTAAGGTAAATAAAACTGACTAGGTGTTTCTAGGGTGAGCCTGGGTCCTTATGAGGGGGAAAAGATACGATTAACTCTGTCTAGAATAGAGACTGTAAGGGGCATTGGATCTATGCCAAGAAAGGTTTCAAGGAGAGGTGACATCCAGGCTCATAAATAGGGACACATTTATTCTACAAATGTGACAGGTGATGGGCATTCAGCACTGAAAAAGACAGACAGCATCTCTGACCTAATGCAACTTCTATCTACAGGAAATGGGGAGACTACAATAGGGATTTTCACAGCCAACTAGAAGGAAGGTCATTCCTAAAGGGGACAGAGGGACAATTAATGCAAAGACCCTGTCATGGAAGAGTCAGGCACGGGGGTGAGGGGAGAGGTGCTTGTTGAGTAAACCTAGCTGCCCTTCTTTTGCTTGTGCATTGATTAACCCAATCTTCATACCAAGGCACTGGTGCTGGAATTAGCGTTGAACAGCCCTGGTGAAATCTCAGCCTTTAAGGAGTTTACCGACCATAAGAACAGTGGACATTGAGGACCAGGACACGTTCCTATGGAATGTGGCCCCTTTAAGAAGTTAGTTGATTCAATCATGAAAAGACCAATTCTGATATTTCTCTTTTAGGGAACCGCCACCTAGACAAATAGATGAGGGAGAGTGACAGAGAAAAAGAATTGTGCAGAAATCCCCCATGGCTTAAAATCACTGTCAGGGAAGAGTGAAACAAGAAGACACTTCCCACATGGTTGTCCCATCCAGATCTGTGTGTAAAACATTTAAGCCAACAGAAAATATGGAAAATAACAATACCTTTGTACACATAACCCAGATTGAACACAGCTTAAACTATGCCTCATTTGCTATCGTAAAGAAAGAAACTATTACAGACAGAATTGAAGCCCATGTTTGTACTCCTTTTTTTAATCCTATTATACCCTATCTTATTCCAGATACAGTCACCATCCTGATGTTGACCTTGGTTCCGCCTGTCCAAGTTTTACAAATTTATATAGGAAATACATTTATTTGTTTTAAGGTAGCCTTGTGTCACATAGTTTGCAAAATTTAAAGTATTATTATAATATATATTTCATTCTATAGTACAAGTGGACTTTTCAATTTAAAATTCAACTTTCAGGATTTTTCCGTGCTATTCAAGACAATGTCGCCTATATTTTTTATGTTTTCTTTTCGAAAAACTGAATGAATAAAATAGGTATCAGTTCAGTTCAGTTCAGTTCAGTCACTCAGTCGTGTCTGACTCTTTGAGACCCCATGAATCGCAGCACGCCAGGCCTCCCTGTCCATCACCAACTCCCGGAGTTCACTCAGACTCACATCCATCGAGTCTGTGATGCCATCAGCCATCTCATCCTCTGTCGTCCCCTTCTCCTCCTGCCCCTAATCCCTCCCAGGATCAGAGTCTTTTCCAATGAGTCAACTCTTCGCATCAGGTGGTCAAAGTACTGGAGCTTCAGCTTTAGCATCATTCCTTCCAAAGAAATCCCAGGGTTGATCTCCTTCAGAATGGACTGGTTGGATCTCTTTGCAGTCCAAGGGACTCTCAAGAGTCTTCTCCAACACCACAGTTCAAAAGCATCAATTCTTCGGCACTCAGCCTTCTTCACAGTCCAACTCTCACATCCATACATGACTACAGGAAAAAACATAGCCTTGACTAGACAGACTTTTGTTGGCAAAGTAATGTCTCTTCTTTTGAATATGCTATCTAGGTTGGTCATAAAATAGGTATATGAAGAGATTTATTCTTATAGAGATCCGCTCACATGATAATGGAAACCAAGAAGTCCCATGATCTGACATCAGCTGGAGACCCAGGAAGGGCGGTGGTGTAATTCAGATCCAATCTGAGGCCTGAGAATTGGGGGACTGATGGTGAAAGTCTCGATCTGAGTCCGGGCACCCAAGAGACAGGAGCTTGATTACCTGAGAACAGGAGATGATGGACGTCTCAGTACAAGAAGGAAAACTGTTTGCACTTCCTTTACTGTTTCATTGTATTCAGACTCTCAGTGGATTGGATGATGCCCGCCCACATGCAGTTTACAAACTCAAATGCTAATTTGCTTCAGGAAATATCTTCACAGACACTGAGAAATAATGCCTTATCAGCTAGCTGGGCATCCCTTAGCCCAGACAAACTGATGCATAAACTTAAACACCACACCACGTAATTCTATTTCCTTATATCTTTTGCTATATATATATTTTGCATTCTCTGTAATGTCTACCTACCTTTATTTTTTCACTGTTGGTTTGTAATATATAACTTGTGTTTCTATTTTAGTACTTAACATTGAAAGTGTCATTCAGTCATGTCTGACACTTTGAGATCTCATGGGCTGTAGCCTGTCAGGCTCCTCCACCCATGGAATTCTTCATATAAGAACACTGGAGTGGGTAGCCATTCCCTTCTTCAGGGGATCTTCCGAACCCAGGGATAGAACCCAGGGCTCCTGCATCACAGGTAAATTCTTTACCATCTGAGCTACCAAGGAAGCCCTCGCATTTAACATTAAACTTCTAAAATTTTCTATCAAGTCTAAGATTATTCACTACTTTTATCCTCCTATAAACAAGTCAAGAACCTTATCATGTTTTAACTCACCTGTTAAAGTCTAATATCTTCTTTTCTGTATTATCTAGACATCTGGGGTTTTTTAAAAGTTGTTTCCACTTCCATTAAATACTCTAAGATATTGATTTCTTTGCTCCCTATTTTGATTTGCATCTATTCATCCTTATGGATTTACTTTTCTTTCATTAAATCATGACCAACTCTTGGTGACTCCATGGACTGCAGTGTGCCAGGCTTCCCTGTCCTTCACCATCTCCCAGAGTTTGCTCAAACTCATGTCCATTGAGTCGATGATGCCATTCAATCATCTCATCCTCTGTCACCCTCTCCTCTTCTTGCCCTCAATCTTTTTCAGCACCAGAGTCTTTTCCAATGAGTCAGCTCTTCACATCAAGTGGCCAAAATATTGGAGCTTCAGCATCAATCCTTCCAATGAATATTCAGGGTTGATTTCCTGGTTTGATCTCTTTGCTGTCCAGGGGACTCTCAAGAGTCTTCTCCAGCACCACAGTTCAAAAGCATTAATTCTTTGGTGCTCAGCCTTCTTATGGTCCACCTCATATATCAATAGGGACCTTTGTCAGCAAACCAATGTCTCTGCCTTTTAATATGCTATCTAGGTTTGTCAAAGCTTTTCTTCCAAGGAGCAAGTGTCTCTTAATTTGATGGCTGCACTCCCCATCTGCAATGATTTTGGAGCTGAGATAAAATCTGTCACTGTTTCCATTTATTTCCTCATCTATTTGCTATGAAGTGATGGAACCAGATGCCATATTCTTAGTAATGTGAATGTTGAGTTTTAAGCCAGCTTTTTCACTCTCCTCCTTGACCTTGATCAAGAGGCTCTTTGGGGTTTCCCTTGTAGCTCAGATTGTAAAGCACCTGGCTGCAATGCAGGAGACCCAGGTTCAATCCCTGGGTTGGGAAGATCCCCTGGATAAGGAATGGCAACCAGCTCCAGTATTCTTGCCTGGAGAATTTCATGGACAGAGGAACCTGGCAGACTACAGCCCATTGGGGTCACAGAGAGTTGGACACAACTGAGCAAACAACACAGAAGAGGCTCTTCAGTTCCTTTTCACTTTATACCATTAAAGTGGTATCATCTACCTACCTGAGGTTGTTGACATCCTTTATTGGTTCTTCTAGTGAAAACTGTGGATAGTAAAATCTGGGGAAGGTAAACTCTCTTAATCTTTATCTGAAACGTTTTTTAAGCCTCCCTCTTAAATGACAGTTTGTGTGGATGCATGCTAAGTCGCTTCAGTTGTGTCCGATTCTGTGTGACCCTATGAACTATAGTCCACTAGCCTCCTTTGTCCATGGGATTCTCTAGGTAAGAATACTGGAATGGCTTCTTCTGTCCATGGGATTGTCCAGGTAAGAATACTGTAGTGGATTCCCATGCCCTTTTCCAGGGGATCTTCCCTACACAGGGATGGAACTAGCACCTCTTACATCTGCATAGACAGATGGGTTCTTTATCACTAGCTTCACCTAGGAAGCCCCAAATGACAGCTTACTTGAGTCTAAAATTACAAAATGACAGTTATTTTCTCTCCTCCACCTAAAGATATTGTTCCATTGCCTCTAGCCTCTATTCTGATGAGGAGAAATCACTGCCAATTTATTTGTTGTTAATTTACCTGTTCTCTGTTAGATTTAAGATTGGTCACTTCATGTTTTTATTAATGAATGGTTGGTTTGCCATACTATGATAGCTCAGGTATGTAACACAGTGATTCAATATTTTCATAGATTCTTTTCCATTTAGATTTATTTTTATTTATCCTGCTCAGTTCCATCTGTCTGCCCTCTGATCCTCTCTCTCAGTGCCTACTCTCTTACTTGGGTATCTCTTACCTTGGACGTGAGGTCTCTCTTCTCGGCTGCTCCAGCAAAGTGCAGCAGCTACTCCTTACCTAGGATGCAGGGTAGCTCCTCTCGGCCACCGCCCCTGCCCTCAGACATGGGGTAGGTCCTCTTATCCGCTGCCCCTGCCCTCAGGCTCAGGGTAGCTCCTCTCAGCCACACTCGTGCACCATTACACATGGACCACAGCCTTGTCTAACTCAATGAAATTAAGCCAAGCAGTGTGGGGCTACCCAAGATGGCCGGGTCATGGTGGAGAAGTCTGACAGAATGTGGTCCACTGGAGAGGGGAATGTCAAACCACTTCAGTATTCTTGCCTTGAGAACCCCATGAACAGTAGGAAAAGGCAAAAAAATAAGACACTGAAAGATGAACTCCCCAGGTCGCTAGGCGCCCAATACGCTACTGAAGATCAGTGGAGAAATAACTCCAGAAAGAAAGAAGGGATGGAGCCAAAGGAAAAACAACACCCAGTTGTGAATGGGACTGGTGATGGAAGCAGAGTTCAATGCTGCAAAGAGCAATATTGCATAGGAACCTGGAATGTCAGGTCCATGAATCAAGGCAAATTGGAAGTGGTCAAACAGGAGATGACAAGAGTGAACATCGACATTCTAGGAATCAGTGAACTAAAATGGACTGGAATGGGTGAATTTAACTGAGATGACCATTATATCTACTAGTGTGGGCAGGAAACCCTTACAAGAAATGGAGTAGCCATCATAGTCAACAAAAAAGTCTGAAATGCACTACTTGGATGCAATCTCAAAAACCACAGGATGATCTCTGTTCATTTATAAGACAAACCATTCAATATCACGGTAATCTAAGTCTATGCTGGGACCAGTAACGCTGAAGAAGCTGAAGTTGAACAGTTCTATGAAGACCTACAAGACCCTCTAGAACTAACACCCAAAAAAGATGTTCTTTTCATTATAGGGGACTGGAATGCAAAAGTAGGAGGTCAAGAAACACCTGGAGTAACAGGCAAATTTGGCCTTGGAGTACAGAATGAAGCAGGGCAAAGGCTAATAGAGTTCTGCTAAGGGAATGCACTGGAGAAGGCAATGGCAACTCACTCCAGTATTCTTGCCTGGAAAATCCCATGGACGGAGGAGCCTGGTGGGCTGCAGTCCATGGTGTCGCTAAGAGTCAGACACGAATGAGCGACTTCACTTTCACTTTTCACTTCCATGCATTGGAGAAGGAAATGGCAACCCACTCCAGTGTTCTTGCCTGGAGAATCCCAGGGACTGGGGGGAGCCTGGTGGGCTGCCATCTATGGGGTCGCACAGAGTCAGACATGACTGAAGTGACTTAGCAGCAGCAGCAAGGGAATGCACTGGTCACAGCAAACACCCTCTTCCAACAACACAAGAGAAGACTCTACACATGGACATCACCAGATGGTCAACACCGAAATCAGATTGATTATATGCTTTGCAGCCAAAGATGAAGTTCTATACATTCAGCACAAACAAGACCGGGAGCTGACTGTGGCTCAGATCATGAACTCCTTATGGCCAAATTCAGACTGAAATTGAAGAAAGTGGACAAAACTACTGGATCATTCAGGTATTACCTAAATCAAATCCCTTATGACTATACAGTGGAAGTGAGAAATAGATTTAAAGGACTACATCTGATAGACAGAGTGCCTGATGAACTATGGATGGAGGTTCGTGACATTGTATAGGAGACAGGGATCAAGACCATTCCCAAGAAAGAAATGCAAAAAAGCAAAATGGCTATCTGGGGAGGCCTTACAAATAGCTGTGAAAAGAAGAGAAGTGAAAAGCAAAGGAGAAAAGGAAAGATATACCCATTTGAATACAGAGTTCCAAAGAATAGCAAGGAGAGATAAGAAAGCCTTCCTCAGTGATCAATGCAAAGAAATAGAGGAAAACAACAGAATGGGAAAGACTAGAGATCTCTTCCAGAAAATTAGAGATACCAAGGGAACATTTCAGGCAAAGATGGGCTCAATAAAGGACAGAAATGGTATGGACCTAACAGAAGCAGAAGATATTAAGAGATGGCAAGAATACACAGAAGAACTGCATTAAAAAAGATCCTCACGACCCAGATAATCATGATGGTGTGATCACTCACCGAGAGCCAGACATCCTGGAATCTGAAGTCAAGTGGGCCTTAGGAAGTATCACTACGAACAAAGCAAATGGAGGTGATGGGATTCCAGTGGAGCTGTTTCAAATCCTGAAATATGATGCTGTGAAAGTGCTGCACTCAATATGCCAGCAAATTTGGAAAACTCAGCAGTGGCCACAGGACTGAAAAAGGTCAGTTTTCTTCCCAATCCCAAAGAAAGACAATGCCAAAGGATGCTCAAACTACTGCACAATTGCACTCATCTCACATGCTAGTAAAGTAATGCTCAAAATTCTCCAAGCCAGGCTTCAGCAGTACATGAACCATGAACTTCCTGATGTTCAAGCTGGTTTTAGAAAAGGCAGAGGAACCAGAGATCAAATTGCCAACATCTGCTGGGTCGTGGAAAAAGCAAGAGAGTTCCAGAAAAACATCTATTTCTGCTTTATTGACTATGCCAAAGCCTTTGACTGTGTGGATCACAATAAACTGTGGAAAATTCTGAAAGAGATGGGACTACCAGACCACCTGACCTACCTCTTGAGAAACCTATATGCAGGTCAGGAAGCAACAGTTAGAACTGGACATGGAACAACAGACTGGTTCCAAATAGGAAAAGGAGTACGTCAAGGCTGTATATTGTTACCTTGCTTATTTAACTTATTTGCAGAGTACATCATGTGAAACGTTGGGCTGGAGGAAGCACAAGCTGGAATCAAGATTGCTGGGAGAAATATCAATAACCTCAGATATGCAGATGACACCACCCTTATGGCAGAAAGTGAAGAACTAAAGACCCTCTTAATGAAAGTGAAAGGAGAGTGAAAAAGTTGGCTTAAAGCTCAGCATTCAGAAAACTAAGATTATGGCATCTGGTCCCATCACTTCGTGGCAAATAGATGGGGAAACAGTGGCTGACTTTATTTTTCTGGGCTCCAAAATTACTGCAGATGGTGACTGCAGCCATGAAATTAAAAGATGCTTACTCCTTGGAAGGAAAGTTACGACCAACCTAGACAGAATATTCAAAAACAGAGACATTACTTTACCAACAAAGGTCCATTTAGTCAAGGCTATGGTTTTTCCTGTGGTCGTGTATGGATGTGAGAGTTGGACTATAAAGAAAGCTGAGCACTGAATAATTGATGCTTTTGAACTGTGGCATTGGAGAAGACTCTTGAGAGTCCCTTGGACTGCAAGGAGATCCAACCAGTCCATCCTAAAGGAGATCATTCCTGGGTGTTCATTGGAAGGACTGATGTTGAAGCTGAAACTCCAGTACTTTGGCCACCTGATGCGAAGAGCTGACTCATTGGAAAAGACTGTGATGCTGGGAAAGATCGAGAGCAGGAGGAGAAGGGGATGACAGAGGATGAGATGGTTGGGTGGCATCACCGACTTGATGGACATCAGTTTGGGTGGACTTAGGGAGCTGGTGATGAACAGGGAGGCCTGGCATGCTGCAATTCGTGGGATCACAAAGAGTCGGACACGACTGAGGGGCTGAACTAAACTGAACTGCTCAGTTCTCCCATCTTTTCCTCATCTCTTAGAAATTCACACCTGTTAGATCTTCAAAAATCTCTTCTCTACCATTTACATAATTTTTATTTCTTTGTATCTTCTTCTGTATTTAGAAACATACTTAGTACTAATAATACTGACCTTCCGATTTTTTCATTGTTTTCAGCCTTGTCCAGTCTGGTGTTTATTCCTCCTATTTAGTGTTTTATTTCTATGATTGTGTTCTTAATTTTCAGCTTATTTTTTGAAATGTTTAAACATACACATGATCATGGTCCAGTAACAGTTTTGTTTTATATATATATATATGTGTATATATATATATATATATATATATACATATACATATATATATATTCCTTTACGTATTCCTGATCATCTCTCATGTATTTTTTGTCGATCTTTTTCAGACTGTTTTATTAATTCTATTTTATGTGCCATGACACATCAAATCGTGAATTTTACTGACCACTTTTAATGTTTTCATGTGGTTTATACTTTTGGTTTGTGGACACATTTTGAATGGAAGTATCTCTCTCTCTCTCCTCTCTCTCTGAGGTGGAGGTGAATATGCTTGTCTTTATATACTCTTCAATGTCTGTCCCTTTCTGCCGTTACCTGGCCCCTGTAACTCTTGGCCAGAACTGGGTCTTGTATTAAGATCAAGGAGTTCTCACCCTCAGAGGTGCTCATAGATGTAAACACTGAACCAAGAGATTCTCCTGTCCTGTAACTGAAAGGCACACAACTTCACGTAAACTAAAAAGTAGCAACTTTTCACACCAGTGGGGACATACGCATTCCAGGACTTCTTAGAAACAGTGATCCTAGCACTCTCAGGGCAGTTTAGTCCTAATTAAACCATAGAGTCCAAACTTCATGACCCCTCACCTCCTTTGGAATCTAGAGTCTATGAGGTTTCCACCACAAAGGTCAATCCCGTATGTCTTTTCAT
Organism: Ovis aries; assembly: GCF_016772045.2. Lineage (NCBI taxonomy): Eukaryota > Metazoa > Chordata > Mammalia > Artiodactyla > Bovidae > Ovis > Ovis aries. The sequence goes on from NC_056059.1 coordinate 109,024,229, forward strand.
TGTCTGACTCACAGAGATGTGTATCCTATTTTTGAACTATTGTGGAGGGATCTTTTCCCCTTTAATTATGTTTTACCTATCATTTCTGTATCTGAGAAGCTGTAGAATTGAGTGGCCTCAAAGCGTAAACTTCGAGTCTCCTTCTGACATGTTGCGCATCATTCAAAAATCAGATGTTGGCTCAGTTTCACCTCCCTGTCGTGGTCCATGGCTATTCCTCTGCTTGAAATATACCGATATGTTTCTTATGCCTCTTGTTTTTCAACATTTTTCCCATGATAGAATCCACCATTTCTCCCAACCCCATTTTTTGCCCCTCACCTCATAGACTGTGTACTTCTTGAGAGTAGAAGTTGGGTTGATTTCATCTTACATCGTTTTTTTGAAATTTCATTATGAGTGCTTGGTCAATATTTGTTGAATGAACAATTAATGAATGCATATTTGTTTGAGGTTTAGAAGACACAAATACACAAGGTCTAATTTTGACTTCCTTAAAATCTACCAGCCATTCTAAAAATAAAAAGTGAAACTAAAACAATCTTTCTCTTCAAGACACTCTAAACTCCTAAACCTACACTCAGATGTCCCAAAAATGTGTAGAAATTTTGCAGTCTTCCAGTTCCGTGAATCCCAAAGCAGTTTGTTCTCTTTGCCATTCTGAAAGACAAATAGGATTTGTGGAGAAATTATGCAAACTTTCCCTGGAAAATTAAAAGATTTCTAAAAAACCCACAGGCAAACTTCTGAAAAGCCAAAATCAACTAGCTTCATTTTACATGCTGAAGTTTCTACACTTTGCTATAAAATAATGTGGATGATTAAATCTCCCTAAAATTTAAGAAAATCAAAGTAACACACTTCACCAAAGAATATTAATATTCTGTATATGTGTGTATAAATATTTACTTATACATGTGTATATGTCTACATATACATATGCATGTGAACAAGACTAGCATCTTCGCAACTGAATTAGTAAATGGATAAATGAAAGAATTCAGGCAGTAGTTATTTTTTAGATAACTGACACTTATACTCTAAAACAATTTATAGTTCTCCCCAACACAACTTGCTTCCAAGACTCCATGAATTTGTAATATTATCCATGGAATGGCCTTCCCTATCTCGATTAACTGGATGCATCTCAGCTTAAATCCCATCTCCTCTGGCAGCCTCTAACTCCTAGTCTAGCCTTATTGCCCTTTTCACACCTCTGTCAGGACAAGTATTGAGATTATTTCTTCCTATGTCTTTCCTCCATCAAACTGTGGCTCATCTAAACGTGAAGTCACATGTTTTCCTCTCCGAATCTCAGCATAGCCCTGTGTTTGACACATGATAGGTATGCATTACATTTCTGATAAATGAATGAGAGAATAAAACCCATGAGTAGAATTACTCTAAAATCTACTTCCATCAAAGAATGAAACAATTAACAGCTTCTGCTTTATCAAAAGAGACCTCTGCTACACACAGTCTAAAAGGGCTTCTGCGAAAGGATTGCTAACTTTCAGTATGAACACCGTGATCTTTCTAAAATTTAAAAAAAAGGCACCCCTCCCCTTAAAAAATTCTCAGCCATTTTACACCAGCAAATAAACACTCACATGATATGTTTTTCTATTAAAAACTCATGGGCCTTAAATTTCTTTTTAATCACAGGCTTTAGTATTATTACACGTGTTCCATTAACAGGCATATCCAATGAATTCCCTTTCATAAACACTAGCAAGTTCAGTGCAAACCAGCCAGGTGATTAATTTATAATTCCTGACACATTAGGGAGGTGGGCTGGAGGTAAGAAGTAGCCAGAAGCCCTAGGATGGATGGCCTTTTATGCCAACACCGTGGACACACACAGAGACGGGCCACGCAAACACCTGAGCACACGTACCCATACACACACACATATACATGCCACCCATGAACACTCACTGTGCTGAACTGGCCCTGGATCGCAATGCGACAAACCAGCGCCTGAGGGCAAATAGCTGAGTCTAAACTGGTGCAGGTTCCTTTTCACATAAAAATAATAATACGAATAAAAATCACTGGAGTTTGGCCAGAGGCTAATGCAGCACAATTTCTAAATTCAGCATCCTCCTTCCCACCACCCCGCCAACCCTCCCAACTTGCTCCAACACCTCCTTCTTGCCTTTCTAAGCAGATTAAGAAGTCTACCTCAAATAAGAAGTCATTCAGTATCTGCTTCGGTCCCTGATGCCCAACGCATTAGGCTCTCTCCCTAAACCTCAGGGATGAGATTCACTGTGTAAGAAAGAAAAGAGACTTCGGATTTGAATTCAGTAGCCACTAACTTGCTGTGTGGTTTTAGGAGAGTCAGTTCCCCTCTCTGAAGGACATGCATAAATTTCCACATGAGTAAATGAGAAGGTTGGCTATGGGGATTCCTTTCCTTTCTAAGTTTTTCATTTTATGTAGAAATTTAGAGTATGGATGCTGGAGTCAGACTGATGGGGTTCAAATCCCAGTCTTTTATTTGATTTTAAATAATGATGATGAAAATGATAAGGATAGGCATGGATAAATAGATACTGCCTCATAGAGCTAGAGTGAGTTGAATTACATATTCTATATTAAATATTTAAAAGAAAGGCCTGGCCCACTGTAAGCCCCATATAAACGTTAGTTGCTATTACACTATAAACATTAAAAAATGATTTCTGAAAGTCATACTGTTAAGCCTGTCTTGTATTTATGTTTCAGAAGAAGGGCATGATAAACCAGAGCAAAAAGATTAACATATACTTCTGGAGCAACAACAAGACAGTTGTTCCACCTAATCCTTAAAACCCATGAGTCTTAGACCTCACAAATCAATTAGGCATGCTGAGCATTCTGCTGGTGTTTCTGGGAGGGTAAGGACGAGAACAGGAGAGCAGCCTTCAGGAATTAAGGGCACTGGCAAAGCGGAGGACTCACACAGAGCCCTGGCCATGTGGCTTCTGGCAGCATCTGCTTGTCTTCATCTCTCAATTTCATGGTCCCCCCAAAAAAATCACACATAAGAAGTCCAGAAAATAAATAAATATGGAAACTGAATGGCTTGGTGGTCAGTCTGGATCAAGTCGCACCGTGGCATCCTGGGATGATGGGAGCACGAAGCTCCAAGATCTTCCCTGGGGCATGGAAAGGGGATGAAAATGATATTTCAACCTCCTGAGCTATCAATACAGAAACCTTCGCAGAATCTAAGTCCAGGACAGAAAAACAAACAGTTCAAAATATTCAGTCTTCCAGTATCCTGGTTCCTAAGGAGATTTCCTCCTAAATGAGTCACTGGAAACTGCTCTTTTAAAAGCAGGTATTTATTTTTCTTTTATAAAAGTCTGAATATATTGCTTAGTAATAATAACAAGGGAAAAAATAACAGTGATGTAAACCGAGGCTAGGGGATTGGACAGCAGGATAATTGTCCTTGATCTCTGTTCTCAGGTGGAGCCCAATGACAGACCTCTCTCTTTCCTTATCCCCTTCTCTAAAAGAGCACCCTTCTGGGAGTCCCTAGAGTGAGACTCTCATCTCCAGAACATCCAGTGAAGAGTTGCATGCCCCTGAGAAATGTCTTAGCCTCTCTGGGCCTAGTATGCAACCAACAAGAACATTAGGTCCATCTCAGCCCTTGTGGTCAATGGTTTCAGGCTGCTATTCACTAGTTCCCACCCTCGGTTGGTCAAAGATGCCTTCTGTGATATGCTTAACACCCTTGCACATCCAGGCTTTCATGTACCTTCATCAGAAGGGGAATGGTCCCTCAGATGTCTCATGAAGAAGAGCTGCAGTCCAACGTGGAAGACGAAGAATGCTACCCAGGCACAAGAAGTGTCTGTTACACAACCTCTTATAAGACTACAGCTCCCCCAGGGTACTGTACCACACAGCAAACGCTAACATAAACTATGGATTCTAGTGAATAATAGCATATCAGTATTGGCTCATCAATTGTAACACATGCGTCACACTAATATAAGACATTAAAAATAGAGGAAACTGGGGGACTTCCCTGGCAGTGCAGTGGTTAAGAGTCTGCCTTCCAGTGTTGGGGACATGAGTTTGATCCCTGGTTGGCGAACTAAACACGCAGGCCAAAACTAGAGAGAACTGTGCACTGCAATGAAAGAGGCTGCATGCCACAACTAAGACCCAATGCAGCCAAATAAATAAATAAGTGTTTTTTAAAATATATAGAGAGGAAACTGTACACAAGGGAAGAAGGGACATATTGGAACTCTCTGTACTTTATGGCCCAGTTTTCCAACCCCCTACACTGGAAATATCGTTCATTTTTAGCCACTGCAAGAAGGTGAGCACAAGGGGCACTGCTACAGGCCCCCAACCAGGGAGGTGAAGAGGTGTAAGGGGAACTTCCCAAGGATTGTGCTTAGTCGCTTAGTTGTGTGCGACTCTTTGAGACCCCATGGACTGTGGCCCACCAGGCTCTTCTGTCCATGGGCACTCTCCAAACGAGAATACTGGAGTGGGTTGCCATGCCCTCCTCCAGGGAATCTTCCCAACCCAGGGATCAAACCCAGGTCTCCCGCATTGCAGATGGATTCTTTATCATCTGAGTCACCAGGGAAGTCATCCAAGGATTTGGCAAGTGGAAATAGTGGAGGGAAGGCGGCAAGAGGGTACAAGGGGTATGCTCAGGGATCTATCTCTGGCAGCTGCTGTGTTGGCTAGGGAGTTGTGGGTCAGGGGTCAGTGTGGTGGTTGACATGGATAAAAGGTCTGCTAGTGGTAAAGGCGATGCAGGATACAGCATGCTTGGGGCTGGTGCACGGGGATGACCCAGAGGGATGTTGTGGGGAGGGAGGTGGGAGGGGGGATCATGTTTGGGATCGCATGTGCACCTGTGGTGGATTCATGTCAATGCATGGCAAAACCAATACAGTATTGTAAAGTAAAATAAAGTAAAAATAAAAATTAAAAAAAAAAAAGAAAGAAAGAAAATAAGTGAAACGGGAGAAATGCTACTAAACACATAGATATTGAAACCTCCAAAAGTCCAAGGTTGGTGGGGATCCAGATCCAGGGAGAGAACCCCAGAAGGCCAAGGGAGAAGCATGGGGCCTTGGGGAAGGGGAGAGGAAGGCCTCCCAATGGTTGTAGACCAGCACTCCTGCCCAGCAGCCTCCTGGCTGCCCAGTCTCTTCCTAGGCTGCAGCTCAGCAGGCCTGGGGAGGTATTGGTTGCAAGCGAGGTATTGGTGGTGTGTCCTCTTCCAGGTTGCAGACTGCTCACTTCTTCCTCTCTGTATCACATAGCAGAGAAAGGGTAAACTAGATCTCTGGCTCCTTTCTATTAAGGACACTAATCCAATTCATGACAGTCCCATCCTGAGAACCTTATTACCTCCCAAAGGCTCCACTTCCTAAGAGCATCAAATCAGGAGTAAGATTTCAACATATGAATGTTTAGGGGCACACAAACATTCAGCCCATTCTTGCCCACAGAGCTTATTTTTTTATGGCACTCATAGTTATCTGATACATTATTATTATACTTAGGTTTATGTTTATTAATGATCAGTGAGATCTACACCTCACTCCTGACATAGGCACCCACTTTGAGGACAGAGGTGTTTGTGACTTTTGTTCATGGGTATAATCCCCAGTCATTCCTCTTACAGGACAGACACATGATAAGTACTTTAGGAATCAATGATAAGTGAATAAGTAGTGTGAGTAGCCTCTTCAGCAAGCTAATTGGAGAGCAGAGAACCCAGTGAAAATGGGGAATGACGCTTACAAAGGAAAGGGATGGGGAAGGTTTAAATTGGTGACTGCTTTTCTGCAAAAGCTAATCAAGTTCCTCACCCTGCTCTCCATACACATGAAATCAGAAAGAAATTGATCTAAATTAACTAAAGCCAACTGAGCAGCCCAAGCCAATGGCAAGAGGCACAAATTATCAAAAGATACCAACCTGAGCAAATTTTAGCCACAGCCCCAGTTGAAGATCTGACAGCAACCTTGAGATTGTGGTTCCAAGAAGAGTGATTCCTACCTCCCCTGGATTCCCTGAAAGCAGTGAGCATTGGGAAAGGACCTCGAGACAACCTCGTGGTCATGCTGATGAAGAGAGGAAGCTAAGGTAAGATGTGACGTGTGTCGGGCTTACTATGCTAATCGCCGTGCTTGAAGTGCTGAATGTGGGTTCGCACACGTAATCGTCACAGCATCCCTGGGAGACAGAAGGACTGTCGTCCTTGTTGTAGCAGGGACAGTGTCATGTTCATTTCACATCTGCATGTCCCCACCACCAGCAAAGCCACTTGTCTCAACACCGTTCTCCTTGATTTTAAAAAAAAAGGTGACCCTCAGCCTGGATTCTGGCTACTGGAATGTAGGCCAAAGGGATGCCCCACTTGGGTGGGGCTCCCCTTCAGTTTTCCACACTCTCCTTTATCAGATAGTAACGTGAGAAAGACAGAGAGTGTGAGTGTGTCAAGCCACTAAGAGTCCCTGTTACAGCGTGTGTGTACAAGCTCAGTCGCTCGTCATGCTTGACTCTTTGGAACCCCATGTACCGTAGCCCACCAGTCTCCTCCATCCATGGGATTTCCCAGGCAAGCATACTAGAGTGTGTTGCCATTTCCTCCTCCAGGACATCTTCCTGATCCAGGGATCAAACCCAAGTCCCCTGCATTGGCAGGCAGATTCTTTACCACGGCCTCACCTGGGGAATTCTCCTGTGACAGCAACTGGCTTTAACTATCCTGGCTAACGTCACCATTTTACAGAGAAGAAAACTGTGGCAGAGTTACAGGGACTTGATTTAATAGGTATCGGAGCTGGAGTTTGAACTCAGGCAGTCAGCCTGAGCCCATGAGCTTAATTCCCTATGAGTGTGGGTTCTGGTGAGACGAAGGTCCCTTCATTCAGCCATGTCCACTGATACAAGGGAAGCCACCAAGCCTACATCAGGAAATGTCTCACACTTTCAAGAACTGCGGGTAGGCAGAGCAAACAGGTTTTACAGAAGGAGGTGGCTCAGGAATTCTGTGTCTACGCATAAGTTACATACTTAGTTTTGATGCAGATTGGTATATAGCATTTTCTGTTCATTAAATTCCTCAATATAACTATATGGTAAGAATGCACGTCTTGTATTTCATACAGTCCCAGGAGTGCTAGGAAAGGGGATTATACCACCCAGCAACACTGCATGAAACTAATTAACTGGAAGAATTTACAAATGCTTACAATGTTATGGTACTACGTGACTACATGTGCAGGAAAAGAAGGCGGTAGGAATGGACAAGAAGGGTCTATGGGAAGATGGAAGGATGCATCAGTTCATACCCAGTGCAAACCCTTAGGGAGAAATATCTGTGTAATTTATTTCATTCCATCATTCACAGAACTAGAACTGACAATCTTAAAATTTGTATAGAGACACAAAAGATACAACACTGTGAAAGTGGCATTATTTTTCCTACTGTATAGGTGAGGAAACTGAGGATCAGGGTGGCAAATAAACTTCTGTGTGCCTACATGCTTAGCTGCTTCAGTCGTGCCCAACTCTGCAACCCTATGAACTGTAGCCTGCCAGGCTCCTCTGTTTATGAGATTTCAAAGGCAAGAATATTGGAGTGGGTTGCCATGCCCTCCTCTGGGAGATCTTCCTGACCCAGGGATCAAACCTACGTCTCTTAGCTATCCTGCATTGGCAGGCTGGTTCTTTACCACTGGTGCCAGCCGGGAAGCCCAAATAACTAAGGCTCCTCAATTCACATGGGGTAGGGGAGAAGGTGAAAACCAAAACCAGCTCAATAGGGAAAGGTAGGGAAGGGATACATTAGAAGAGTGGGACTAACAGATACACACCACTGTATAGAAAAGAGATAAAATACCAGGATTTACTGTATAGCATGGGGAACTATGTTCAATATTCTGTAGTAGCCTATAAGGACAAAGAATCTGAAGTCTTTTCACTGGATGAGTTTGCTGTACACCTGAAACTAATACAGTATTATAAATGAACTATAGTTCAATTTAAAAAAAGGCAGATCTGCATAACCCAAGCTTTTTCACTAAAATCCTTAACCCTCAGATAAGAAAACTGTTTTTAGCTGAAACACGTAGTGATAGGAAACAAAAAGGACATGCGAAATGTACTGGAGCAACTACCTCCCTCATAGAGGAGTCATATTCTGATAAAAACCAAAGCAAGTTCTCTATAGAGCAAATTCAATTTTCCTATTGACTCTCAGAGTTAGGAAAATGAGCTAAATTCTTGTTTAGAACAAGGAGGAAGTCCAGTAACAGATGACCTTCACTGAGTATTCAGTAGGTGCTAAATGTATTATACACAGTTTTCTCACATTTACAACAAAACCTGTGGGATACTAGTGTTATTAATAATAAATTATATTTAGTTATTATTCCCATGTTTAGAGGTTAAGAAACTGGGATTATCAAAAGATAACTTACTTGCCAATAGACACACAGCTGACCTTAGCCAGAATTTAAACACAGGTAGTCTGAGGATAAGAATAATAGCATCAATGATGCTTATTTAAAGATTACTACTAGCCAAGTTTCCCTGGGCTTCCCTGGTGGCTCAGAGATTAAGCATCTGCCTGGAATGCGGGAGATCAGGGTTCGATCCCTGGGTCAGGAAGATCCCCTGGAGAAGAAAAATGGCAACCTACTCCAGTACTCTTGCCTGGAGAATCCCATGGAGGGAGGAGCCTGGTAGGCTACAGTCCATGGGGTCGCAAAGAGGTGGACACGACTGAGTGACTTCACTTTCACTTTCACTAGCCAAGCACCATGCTAAGCATGTTTCATATATTAACGTGTTCAATCCTCAGAATAACTCTACTATTATCCCATTTTGGGGATGAGCAAAATGAGGCATAGAGAAATTATTAAAAAGTAAGATTAAAGAATCTGTACAAGTCTACACAGTTTGGTAGAGCCAGAATTCAGATGCAAGCAGTGTGGCTCCAATGCCTGCACTTATAACTACCACACTCGAGTGTCCTCTCTTAGCTGGAGGTCAGAACTGCACAATGTGTCTCTGCTGTATTTATTTTTGTTGTTGTTGTTGTTTTCTGCTGTATTTAAAGGCAGCATGATTCCTCACCCTCCACCCATAGTCACCTGCCTTCAGTCTCTGACTCTGAACTGCTAAAGACCAAAAGTATGTGTATCTCCCCACAAATTCCTGTGTTGAAGCCCTAACCCCCAATGTAATGATACTGAGGCCTTTATAAGAAAAGACACCGAAGAGTTTGAGCTCTGTTTCTGTCTCTCTCTCTCTCTGCCTCTCCCTCTCTCTCTCTCCACTGTGTTCATGTGCGGACACAGCATGAAGGCAGTCGTCTGTAAGCCAGGAGTAAGGCTCTCATCGACCAGCATTAGGATCTTGGACTTTCCAGCCTCCAGAACTATGAGAAAGAAATGGTTGCTGTTTAAGCCATTTAGTCTGTGGCATTTTGTTATGGCAACCTGATTGGTACTTCTCCTGCACCTGACACCTTCAGTTTCATCGGAATTGCATTTCTCAGCATCCTAGGACTTAGTTCCACTCTCCCTTTTACTTGGCTATTCCAGGGGCATGAGAATGACACAGGCTTGATGCACTGTTGAGACTGAAGCTACTAGTTCCCCAGAGGCTGTCTCTCTCCTGCAGAGACACCCGAGCAGGAATGTGATCCACGTCCAAGGATTTACAATGGATAAAACTAAAGGCATTCCTTGCTTCTTCTTTGTATCGGTTATCTACTGCTGCATAGTCAATATACAACAGCTTAAAACAATAACATTTATCATCTCATAGGTTCTACTGATCTAGAATCTGAGCACAGCTTAGCTGGTCTTTCAGCTCTGGGTCTCACAGGTATTGGCCAGAGCAGCCGCAGTCATTTTTGCTCAAGATAAGGGTAGGGGTGGTGAGGGGCTACGGAGAGAATCTGCTTCCAAAGTCACTGACAGACATCAGTTCCTTGCCATGTGGGTTTATTCTCAACACACAGCTTGCTTCTCCCAGGCTAAGAGCTTTAAAAAGAGAGAGATGGAACAGGTACCCAAGATGAAAGCTATAGTCTGGTTGTAACCTGGAGGTGACATCCCATCACATCTATTATATTCCACTCATCAGTAGTGAGCCACCAGGTCTGGCCCAGCCTGAAGGAGAGAGAATTACACAAGTGTGAATACCAGGAAGCTGGCTTCACTGGGAGCCACTCTAGAAGCTGCCTACTGCCTTCCTTCCATTGAAATTTCCTTGAAATTAAAGCTCCGTACCATCATCTGACAGTTGATTATAGCAGATGATGATGAGTTGTCTATTAGATGAAAATCTTAACTCAAGTAAGAGGCACCCACCCAAATGGAAACAGGCCTAAACAATGTGGAAATGTGATCTCTCCAATAACTGCCAACTGCTGGGTTTCACAGATGGTGCTAGTGGTAAAGAACACACTGGAGCCGATTATACAGAGTGAAGTAAGCCAGAAAGAAAAACACCAATACAGTATACTAACACATATATATGGAATTTAGAAAGATGGTAATGATAACCCTGTATGTGAGACAGCAAAAGAGACACAGATGTATAGAACGGACGTTTGGACTCTGAGGGAGAGGGAGAGGGTGGGATGATTTGGGAGAATGGCACTGAAACATGTATAATATCATGTAAGAAACAAATCGCCAGTCTATGCTCAATACAGGATACAGGATGCTTGGGGCTGGTGCACAGGGATGATCCAGAGAGATGATATGTAACCAATACAGTATTGTAAAGTAAAGTAAAAAAAAAAAAAAAAAGAACACACTTGCCAATGCAGGAAACAGATGTTCGATCCCTGGGTTGGGAAGATCTCCTAAAGAAGGAAATGGTAACCTACTCTAGCATTTTTGCCTGGGAAATCCCATGAGCAGAGGAGCCTAGCGGGCTACAGTCCATGGGACTTTAGAGAGTTGGACACGACTGAGCAACTAAGCATGCTGAACTGCCAAACTCTTCTTGCAAAACATGGGCAAGCTTTGGCATTGGGTGATTTAGTCACCCAGCCTATGAGCAGGACACTCAGAAACTTCCTCTCACTCCTCTCTGCCATCCCCTACATTCACTATACACTGGGGCTAGTTTCCCTCTTAGTCGTTAAGGCAGCTGCCAGCGGCACCTGGCACAACATGTTCCGTTGGAATACAAGCATGGAATATAAACAAGGTGGCCATTTAAAACACTTTCAGGGGAGGAGAGTAATAAACAAATAAATAAATAAAACACTTTCAGCATGAACAGGGCCACTAGTTAATAGTTAAAACAGTACACTAGGCATAAGTCAGGACTTCCCTAGGGAATATCAGGCCACCCTAAACGTACGTTTTCCTCTTCAAAATGATAGGGTCAACAGATCACTGGGCATCTGGGCTCTGGTAACATTCTTCAGGAGGATGCAAGTGTTATTCATTCATCCATTTACCCAATGCCTACTTATTGAATGTTTTCTCTATCCTAGAACTGTGACCACTGAGGAGAGACCCGTGCACAAAACACTGACAAAAGTTCCTGACACATGGAGCTTATATTCCAGTTAAGATCACAGAAAATTAACCAGATAAGCCTGCTGGTTGAAATCAAAGTTGAAACTAAAAGATGCTTGATTCTTGGAAGAAAAGCTATGACAAACCTAGACAGAATATTAAAATGCAGAGAGCATTACTTTGCTGACAAAGGCCCATCTAGTCAAAGCTTTTTCAGTAGTCATGTAGGGATGTCAGAGTTGGACCATAAAGAAGACTGAGCAGCAAAGAAATGATGCTTTCAAACTGTGGTGTTGGAGAAGACTCTTGAGAGTCTCTTAGACAGCAAGGAGATCAAACTAGTCAATCCTAAAGGAAATCAACCTTGAATATTCATTGGAAGGGGCTGTTGCTGAAGCTGAAATTTCAATACTTTGGCCACCTGATGAGAAGATCTGACTCCTTAGAAAAGACCCTGATGCTGGGAAAGATTGAAGGCAGGAGGAGAAGGGAATGACAGAGGATGAGATGGTTGGATGGCATCACCGACTCAACGGACATAAGTTTGAGCAAGCTCCAGGAGATGGTGAACAGGGAAGCCTGGAGTGCTGCAGTCCATGGGGTTGCAAAGAGTCAGAAATGACTGGGAGACTGAACAACAACAAACCTGCTGGAGGGACTTCCCTAGTGGTCCAGGGGCTAAGAATCCTCCTTCCAATGCAGGGGGCATGGGTTAAATCCTTGGTCAGGGAACTAAGAACCCACATGCCACGGGGTAACTAAGCCCACATGCCTTAATTAGAGAGCCTCATATTGCAACTACTGAGCTTGTGTGCTCTGGAGCCCATGAGTCACATCTAGAGAAGTCCAAATGCCACAGCTAAGAGCCGACACAGTCAAAAATTAATTAATTTCTTAGAAAGCTGCTGGAGGATCATGAGTGTCTTTAAAGAAAGCAAAGAATGGGATTGGAGAGTGCAGGGGGAAAGAGGCCATCTAAAGAGACTTCTTTTACTTTGAAAGAAATAGGAGTCATTGGAGGGTTTAAAGCAGAGACGTTCCATGCTCTGATTTGTGTTTTAACATGATTCCATGTGGCTGCCATATTGAGACTAGAATAGGGACAAATGAGTGGAGGCAAGATGAGAAGTTAGCTGAGAGGTTGCTGTGATGATCCAAGAATGAGTTGACAGTGGATACAAGAAGAAATGGTCAGATCTTGATATGGTTTGCAAGTAGAGCCTACAGAACTGGCTAATGAATTATTTGAGAGGAGAGAGAGGGCTGTAAACTGTGGTTTCAAAGTATACTTGGTTTCTTAAACTGACGTTATGGAGTTTCTACCAATTACAGTGGAAAAACCAATGAAGGAGCAGGTTTGGGAGAGGATGAGAGTAGAGGAAGGAGACTAGGAGGCTTATTTTAGATGTGTTGTGTTGAGATGCCTGCTAGACAGCCACATGAAGATGTATTAATAACTAGCCATTGGAGGCACGAGTCTGTGGCTTAAGGGGGAGGTCTGGGCTATAGATATAAACCTGGAAATCATCAGCCAGCTGATAACCAGGGGAATGGTGCCATCCTGGGGACTCAGTGTTGGTCTCTGCTGTAGACAGATGGGTGATCATAGCCAGGTCAGGTCAGCCTTGGTGAGGAGAAGTCTATGTGGCTGAGCCTGTGTGCACCTCCACTCCTGCCACCATGGACACTTTTTTTTTCATGAACCCATTCAAAGCTGTAGAACTTTCACTGTGGCAGAAGGCCCTGAATTTCGATTGGATTATCTCTCACCCTGTGATAAGTGAACGTCTTACCAACAAGTCTAGGCTGGTGGTCACTTCCTGCTCGCTAGATCAAATCAGTACAATGACATCAATGTAATGGGCCACTGTGATATCTTTTGGAAGGGCAAGGTGATCAAGATCCCCAAAAACTGAATTATGACACAGGACTGGAGAGTCAATATGCCCCCAAGATAGGGATGGTGTGCTGCTGGACTTGCCAGCAGAAAGCAAACTGCTGTTGGTGGTCTGTACTAACAGGTATCAAAAAGTAAAAATGCATTTACCAGATCAATAACTACATACCAGACACCAGGGAATGTGTTAATTTGCTCAAGCAAAGAAACCACATCTGGTACAGCAGCTGCAATTGGACTCCCCACCTGGGTCAGCTTACCATAATCCACTCATTCTCCAAGATCCATCTGTCCTCTGTGCAGGCCAAAGAGATGAGTGGATGGGGATTTGGTAGAAATCATGATGCCTACATCTTTCTAATCTTTGATGGTAGCACTAATTTCCATAACACCTCCAGGAATTTGGTCTTGTTTTTGGTTTATTATTTTCCTAGAAAGAGAGAAAGTGAAGTCACTCAGTTGTGTCCAACTCTTTGCGACCCCATGAACTATAGCCTACCAGGCTCCTCAGTCCAAGGGATTTTCCAGGCAAGAATTCTGGAGTGGGTTGCCATTTCCTTCTCCAGGGGATCTTCCCTGACCCAGAGATTGAACCCCGGTCTCCCACATTGTATGCAGACGCGTTACCATCTGAGCTACCAGGGAAGCCTGTATTTCCTATGTACAGATAATTCTAATGGCTCCCACATCCCACTCTAATAGCCCTTATTCCACAGGTCAGGAAATCAGTGTGAAGATTCTGCCAGCTGCTAAGTATATCTATTCTAATTATGCATTCAGAACAGGGGAAATAACAAAGGATAGGTTCATGACCCACTATGAGATGGACCTGAGTTAAAATTCCATGCATCCCCTGATCCCCGTAACCCCTTACTTTGACAGGTGGACCACAGTGACAGTTCAAAGTCACTGTCCAGTAGTACTTGAAAGTCCCAGTTATTTGTTTTTTTCCCAATGCAGTTACCCTGGCCAAAGGTCATGGGTCCATTTCAGGAAGAGAAGAAGAAAGATGATAAGTATATATTTTTATCAGTGTACTGGGTTTCTTTCGCAAGAGGAACCAGCCTCCCTTTCATTCAATGGGTTCTAGGTCTGCAAACTGGCTCAAGTATGGAAACTGACAAACTTTGTTTTAGGATTCAAGTTAGACTTTTGTTCATCCCACTTAGAACTGTTTTGCTAATACAGATCAAGTAAGAATTTGGTAAGCTTCCTACCTATTTCACTTCTAGTGACACTATGATCAACTAGCCAACGCTATAAATCTCTATGTGTCGGTATATTCTGAGTGCTGTTTTGACTCCATTGTCCATTACAGTAACCACACCCACCTTGCCTTTGGTCGTTGAACACTGACCCTTGGCCCTTTCATCCCAAGATCCAATTACAGTTGACCATTGAACAATACAGGTTTGAATTAGATGGGTTTACTTACATGAAGGTTTTTTTCAATAAATACAGTACCATGCAATTTGTGGTTGGTTGACTCCATGGGTGAGGAACTGTAGATACAGAGGGCCAACTATGGGTCTTAAGCATCTATGGATTTTGGTACCTGCAACGAAGCCCCAGGATACTGAGGACAACTGTATTCCTTCTGCATTTAGGTTTCCAGTTCAGTGACTGCAGCTCCCACTGTGAGGTCTGGTCCACAGAGAAGAGCAACCAAAGTTCTTCAAGGACACCATACCCTTTCCCATTCATTTTCAAAGTACTTGGTCAAAGGTATGTATTCTAGACTCTCAAAGTGCGGGTGTTGTTGTTCAGCCACTAAGGCATGTAAGAATGTCAGAAAATGAACAAATTTAGTGACAGTGTCTGTCCTTGCACTTATATGCAATACCCACTCACTAGACTCTCTGGTTTCCAATGTCACCACTCCAAGGTTTCAAATGTCCTTCCTTCCCTTTCAAGTTTTCCTTCAAATTTTCTTGAGTACCCACTAGACACTATTGTGACTGATTGGATACAATGTAGCTACTGTATAACAACACCTACCAATTCACTGAGTATTTTACATGTCACATACTGTATTTAAAAGTTCACTAATGTATTGTCTCACTTATTGTCATAATCACAGCAATAAAATAATTAGCCTTCATTTAACGTCTACTTCTGTTTCATTGACTACACTGAAGCTTTTAACTGTGTGGCTCACAACAAACTTCGGGAAATTCCTCAAGAGATGAGAATACCAGACCACCTGACCTGCCTCCTGAGAAACTGTATGCAGGTCAAGAAGCAACACTTAGAACCAGACATGGAAAAATGGACTGGTTCCAAGTTGGAAAAGGAGTACATCAAGGCTGTATATTGTCACCCTGCTTATTTAACTTATATGCAGAATACATCATGTGAAATGCCAGGCTGGATGAAGCTCAAGCTGGAATCAGGATTGCTGGGAGAAATATCAATAACCTCAGATAGGCAGATGCCAGCACCCTAATGGCAGAAAAGGAAGAGGAACTAAAAAAACCTCTTGATGAAAGCAAAAGAAGAAAGTGAAAAAGCTGGCTTAAAACTCAACATTCAAAAAACGAGGATCACGGCATCTGGTCCCATTACTTTGTCAGAGGCGTGGGAAATTTCCTCGGCTGTGTCTCGTCACAACAAAAATTTGAAGTGACAGACATTAAAGCCCGTGTCGTGTCCCAGCTCTCAGACAGACCGTGTTACAGTTCCATGTTACAGCTCAGTTTTATTTAGAAAATAAAGGAAAATACATCCTCAAGGCGTGAGGGCATGCCAACCCAAGAAACGCAAAGAGAAGAGAGAGAGAGAAAGAGCATGTGCAAGTGAGAGGCCAATCCCTGGCCCTTCGGCTCCTCTTTTTACATGTTTCTCCTCCCCCTGGGCCTGCCCTGTGTAAACTGGGCTAGCTAGGAGTGCTCTTTGTTCTACCTGAGGTCCTCACTCTGGTCCTCGGACCTTCCTGTGTTCTATTTTCATGGGCTTTTCCCTTCCTTGTCTTTAGGCCACTACCCAGAGGACTCCTTTTTCCTATTCTAACTGCCTAGCAACTTCATGGCAAATAGATGGGGAAACAATGGAAAGAGTGACAGATTTATTTTCTTGGACTCCAAAATCACTGTGGATGGTGACTGCAGAGCCATGAAATTAAATGATGCTTGCTCCTTGGAAGAAAAACTATGACAAACCTAGACAGCATATTAAAAAGCAGAGACATCATTTTGCTGACAAAGGTCCATCTAGTCAAGCATTGGGTTTTCCAGTAGTCATGTATGGATATGAGAGTTAAGCCATAAAGAAGACTGAGCACCAAAGAATTGATGCTGTTGAATTGTGGTGTTGGAAAAGATTCTTGAGAGACCCTTGGACTCTATGAAGATGACACTGGTCAGTTCTAAAGGAAATCAGTCCCAAATATTCATTGGAAGGACTGATACTGAAGCTGAAGCACCAGTCCTTTGGCCAGCTGCTGGGAAGAGCTGACTCATTAGAAAAGTCCCTGATCCTGGGAAAGATTGAAGGCAGGAGGAGAAGGGGATGACAGAAGATAAGATGGTTGGATGGCATCACCGACTCAATGGACATGAGGTTGAGCAAGCTCAGGGAGATGGTGAAGAACAGGGAAGCCTGGTGTGCTGCAGTCGCTGGGGTCTCAAAGAGTCAGACACAACTGAGAGACTGAATAACAGCAAGAGCAACATGTAGGGAAATTGAATCTCAAGCCTGTGAATAGGACAGGTAATACTTTGAGCCACAAGAGTTAATCTCAGAGCTGGAATGGTAACCTCTCTATCACGGTGTCTTCTCACAGGTCTAGGTTCTGTTTGCTGAGATGCACCAGGTTATGGAAAAGTAAAAGTGGGTGCAGGGAGAGAGGCACAGCTTATGACCTCAGGGTTGTATTATCAAACCAAGAGTCTTAATGTAGAAGTGAAGGTCTAGATTGAAGAGTATTAAAAATAGAGCTTATTCTCTGCATGGATAGAGAAGGTAGGAGGTGACTGCTCTCGTAAGAGGAGATGTTCAGGCCCAGATGATGGGAGGAGGAAAGGTAGAGTCCAAGAAGATCCTGAAGAACAAACAATGGCATTTTTTTGAAAGATAAAATGAGCAGAAGCAGCTAAGCCTCCGTGGACAGCTTCCTATCACCAGCATTGCTTTCTAAGCTTTTGATACCTGCTCGTCTCCATACAACAGGTTTTCATGCCCACCTGCGGTCTTTGTATTTGCCATTATCTCCATTTTGTAGATGAAGTAACATGGATTCTTAGAGTAATTAAGAAATTTTCTGAGATTGAATGAATGATGAATTAACTACAAGAAAAAAGAAAATCAAATCTTTCATGTTGCTATTCTGAAGAGTGTGGTGTGAAATTTGCCTTTCAACAACCAAACGTGATGCTTCTTATTGTGAAATGAAAATATCTCCTACCATATTAATAAACAAATGTCCCAGCAATCAGTGATTTCTGGCCTCCAAATGCAAATAAGGGTTCCCCAAACTATAATCCAGCAGATGCTGCCACCTCCCTTGGTTATTGCTGAGGAGCTGGGGGAGTGCAAGAAGCAAAGTGAAGAAGGAAACAGTATTGGTCCCAGATAGATAGCTGAGCAGCATACGAAAGGAATGAATTCAGTGAGCCCAGAGGCTTTCGTCTTCCCATACGCAGAATGCTAGGTTGCTTAGCTTGATACCTGTTCTTTGATGTTCAGACTCCTTGCTCCCTTTGTTGTATATATAAACTTGTATATAGCCTGACTCCCCCTCCTGCCTCCATGGAGCAGTTTGCTCAGAGCTACTCAGACGCTGTCTCCCAGGCTCAGAGTCGTAAACATTCCCACCAAATAAAATAACGCTCTACTTTCAGCTTGTGGCTATGTTATATAGTTGACATTATTATCTGGCAATTTGGAGAAGCAGAGTCCATCAGTACTGACTTGCAATCTCTGATTACTGAGCCCTGCATAGCAGCAAGCTGAATGATGGTGGCCAAGGGTGGAGACCAGCAGTAGAATCTTGGAGGGGCCTGGAGGACCTGCAAGTACTTGATGGCTTGGGCATCAGAACAGGAATTAGAAGGGGTAGGACAGTGTTGATTACAAACCAAGAAAGCATTGTAATGTGATGCCCTAAGAAGATCAGCTTAGGAGTCAGTCAGAACTGGGTCCAAATCCGGACTCCTCCTTTAGCTATGTCCCAGACTTTTCACGAGTCTCAGCATCCTCACCTGTAACAAGTGCCCCCTTCATAGGATTACTGTGAGGACTAGCCATCCCCTGTGTAACATGTCAAGCACATAGTGTTGCTCCTAAGTAAATCTAATTGCTGTCTACTTCACCACAGCCACCTGTATGCGTGTCTTAGCCCATGGAGCTGCTGTAACAGAGTACCCTAGACAGGCATGCTTATGAACAACAGAAGATTGTGTCTCACAGTTTTGGAAGTAGACATCCAAGATCCAGCAGCCAGCGGATTCATTGTTTGGTGGGAGTCTGCTTCCTCCTTGTTGCAGGTTGTCAGCTTCTCTTTCCACTGAGTCTGCGTACAGTGGAGAGCAGAGCAAGAAAGCAAGCTGTCTGACGACTCTGCACGCATGCGTGCTAAGTTGCTTCAGTCGTGTCCTACTCTGTGCAACCCCATGGACTGTAGCCCGCCAGACTCCTCTGTCCATGGGATTCTCCAGGCAAAAATAGTGGAGTGGCTTGCCATGCCCTTGTCCAGGGGATCTTCCTGACCCAGGGATAAAACCCAAGTCACCTGTGTCTCTGACATTGCAGGCGGATTCTTTACCACAAAGCACTGGGGAAGCCCCCAATGACTCTTACAAGGGTGCTGATCCCATCTTGGGGACTCCACTCTCATGATGTCTTCTAACCCTGATCACCTCCCAAAGGCCACACCTCGCAATACCATTGCATTGAGGAGGTAGCTCTTCAACGTGAATTTGACGGGATAAAACATTCAGTCCATTACAGAGGGAAAACTGGACAGGTCAGAATTTCAAAAGCAACAGTCAGACCTTCATGGGCACCTGTGTGTGAGTATGTGCAAATGGGCAGTACTGCCCAAGAGGGAATATCCACCTCCAGCATCTGATTGGGCCTTAAGCCCAGCAGCCTGGGAAGGGACAGGACAGGGATTATTATGACAATTTCAAGAAAGAGTAGACAGAAGCTGGCATAGGTAGAGGAAGCTGCCCACAATCTCCCAGACACAGGGTGACAGTTCTGATATATGACTCCTCCCGTTTTCTCAGCGCAGACAAATCGACAAAGCAAGGCAGCCTCAGTGACCTAACCTGGAAAGTGGAGAGAAGTAGAAATGAATACATTAGTTCAACATGCTTTATCACATATTTACTGTAGCGCAGGAACCAAACCCAGGTTCCAAGAACACAGTGATGAACAGGATAGACAGTGGCCATGCCTACCTGGAGCTGACACTCAAGTGGGAATGCATGTAAACTGCTTGGACCTCGAGCATATAATTAACTTCCAGTGTATGTTACCTCTTAAAGGAAGGTCAGGGAGTCAACAAAAGCACAACTAATTGTCTCCTCTCATTATACTCCCTCTACCATCTTGATTTCTTCCTCCTATTAAGGACCTAGAGTCACTTTAGATTTGTGCTTAGCGCAATGAGATGACTATGAAGTAATAGTAGAGGCTAATATAGCCAGAGTAGGTTGTTGTTGTTTGGTCGTTCAGTCGCATCAACTCTTTACAACCCCGTGGCCTGCAGCACTCCAGGCTTCCTTGTCATTCACTATTTCCCAGAGTTTGCCCAAACTCAAGTCCATTAAGTTGGTGATATTATCTAACCATCTCATCCTCTGCCACCCACTTCTCCTTTTGCATATGAATACCTTTTTCAAAGTTGCATTTGAGTATATTGTGGAGTCATGCAAGAAGGCGGGTGGATTTTGTCCCAAAACACCCCAAACTCCATGAAGGGTTTCAGCAAAGCATTTTTGAAGGCAAGGTGAGGCAGGAGCAGGGTTGATTTTTGCAGACTTCTTGGTAAAGGAGTCCTTTGTCCACATAAGTCAGATCAAGATATTTCTATAAACCTCCAACAAAGCAAATGCCATTCTCTGTGCAGTGACTTCTTATTTCTCTATGAATGGAACCATGCTATACTCGCAAAGGTCTGAGCCTTGCGAAAAGTCTGTCCTGTATATTTCAGGCTCTAGCAGATAGCTTAACTCTAAACAAGAGCAACAGAATACAAAGGAAGCTGAAGGTTCAATACTATAGCCACCTGATGGGAAAAGCCAACTCACTGGAAAAGACCCTGATGCTGAGAAAGATTGAAGGCAGATGGAGAAGGGGAAGACAGAGGATGAGATGGCTGGATGGCATCACCGACTCAATGGACATGAGTTTGAGCGAGCTCCAGGAGATGCTGAAGGTCAGGGAGGCCTGGCGTGCTGCAGTCCATGGGGTCCCAAAAAGTCGGACATACCTTAGTGACTGAATAACAACAAAGTCAAAGAAACAGATCTAATAAGGAGTCAGATTTGTTCTTTACTGTTGCAAGAGAAGTTAAGTGGCTGGCCTCAAGTCACAGAGCAAATAAGTGGCTACCTACCCAGGCAAGTTTAATTCAGAAGCTCTGGGTCCTTTTCACCTTTGCCTCCTTCTTCAGAACCAGTCAAAACTACAGCCCCAAATGTAAGTCAGTGTTTGTTTGTTTTGGAGATTTGCATAGATAATCCCATTTCTGTAGAGGCCACCCCTGGTCTCATCCAAAATTTCCTGGAAAACTAAGAGAAAAAAGCATTTTCAAGCTCAAGCAGCATGCTGGCACTGGGAAGTGTTTGAAAAGAAAGGCCTCTTTGTCCCTGGTGTTGCACCATGCACGTAATCTCATTTTCAGCTAATCAATTCATATACAGTAAAAAGCCTAATGTGATTCCTCATTAGCAGAGGGCCATAAAGAAGCCAGTTCCGAGGCTGCACTAAATCCCAAAATGGCTGGCACCTCCCAACCGGCGATTATCAAATTGGCTGGCATTAATCATTTTTAATGACCAATTTGTGTTTTTTACTTAAAAAAAAAAATGAGTGTGGGGCAGGGGGGTGCTTTGTCTGATTATTGGTGTAAAAGAAAACAAGCAGGTTTGGTAAAATCTCATTAAAAAAAAAAAGTGGGAGAGAATTAACCAGGGGAAAGGGATGGAAAAAAAAAAACAGAGAAGCTTGAATCACCTTTGTCAGGTATGTAGCTGTGACCAGCAAAACAGACCATCAAGAGGAGGCCTTTCAGCAGAGGCCTGCAGGGGGGGCCGTCAATGGCCCCTTTATTTGTGAAAGATGGATTATTTTAAATAAATTACAGAGCACTTTCACTGAATAAACAGCGTCTCGGTGACTGTGGTGTGCTGTACATGCTTAATTGCGCCACAGAAAAATCCTAAAAGACTCTTGAGCCCGGGGCTGGGCTTTGAGTTTGCTGATAGGATCCGAGTCCTCAGGTGGGGCCCAGATGATCTGGAACTGAAAGCCAGTGCCCTAGAGAAGAAAACAGTGAGCCTAATCGGGAATATATACTTATAATATTTCGGAAAACCACAGGGATGGAGGGTTCCCAAAACTGCACAAGGCATCCTCAGAAGTGAGCCATCTGCATGTCATTTTTATTTGTGTTTGATATGTTAAATGCCCCCGATGTTTATGGCATGGAAGCCCACTCAAACATTGCAAAGATTCCTTGGCCAAAGCAAGAGGGCTCTCTCCTTGCGTTGCACCCCTCCCCCAGCGTTCCCTCCCCTCCATATACCCCGGTACTGTCCTTTATTTGACCAAAAGGTCTACCGTGAGAATTCACCTAAAGAGAGGTTTTTAGATCCTTTTTTTTTTTTTTTTTTTTTTAAGAATCGCAGCACAATCTGACCTTGTTTTAGAAACAGGTTAAAGTGATTTATTATGTGAGGACCCAGAGTGACTACAGGCGGGAGTCAGGCTAAAGCTGGAAGCAGGAAAGGGCATTTGAGCCCTTCCCAAGGAACCCAGGCTCGGGCAGGGAGCCTGAACACAAGAGATGATGAAGAGCTCAGGGCACAAGCAAATCAAGTCAGGGGAATATGCACTACTATGTTTTATGGGAGGCATGGGGTATTCATTTTGACAGCCGGTATTACAGAAAGTAAAATGACCCTCATTTGCTAATATCCCCCAAATTGAATTGCAACAAGCAAGCAGCTACCAGTCACCCTGAAGAACGGCAATCAAGGAGCGGGGGGGAAAAAGAAGAAGGATATAGTCAAGGCTCACAAAAATCATAGAATCAAGGCTTTCTCTTGAGAATTTCAACACATACGACTTTAATAAGGGACTTACCACCCTCCCCCAAATGTAGCTGTGAAATTCTTCCCCAAAGGTGACACAATTAATTGCATTTGCAGTTAACACAATTAAAGTGTAGCTGAAAGACTGGCCTGCACCTAATAAATCTCAAATGTTAAGAGGGATAATCAGGTTGATAAATCATTGGGTTGTACCACCTGAGAAAGTATATAAAGGCCCAAGATCGTGGGAAAGGATGAGGCATTAATGAGGAATACCTAGGTAGCCCAGCAACCTTAATTTAGATGTCACAGTTATTTGAGACTTCTCCTCATTGTTTAATTTTGAATAGAACTGCACAGATTGCTTAAAGATGTTCATTTTGAAATTGTTAACTCACTTCGCCAGAAGACGGTGTGCCTCAAACTCAGTAAATCAGTTGTGAGCTCCCAACCTTTCTTCCATAAATCAGTAGGATTGAGTTAGTTAACAATTATGCCTATACTCAAAGAGGACGAGATGGTTAGATAGCATCACCAACTCAATGGACCTGAATTTGAGCAACTCTGAGGGATAGTAGAGGACAGAGGAGCCTGGCGTGCTATAGTCCATAGGGTCGCAATAGTCAGACACAACTTAGCGCCTGAACAAAAGCAAATACTCAACTTATAATAAGATGGAGAAGTAGGACGTATATGAAAAAACAAATCAATTCTTCCCAAAAGGTGCCAGACAGAAACTGTAAAATCTATGAAATGTGGCCAAAATAATGGACAAGTTACTAACTTGAATTATCTGAGAATTAGATTCTTCCTATAGAGATGAGGAGTGTACTACCCAATTCAGCGCTCAAAATATTGTTTTGAGGATTAAGATCAAAGCAGAGCAAAACAGTGTGGTTGGTAACTGAGAAACAAGTCTTTACTCAGAGTTGAGAGGACTAACAGATGATGTGGCTATAGCAGTTTGCTTCCACATCACAGAAGATCTTAAAGGCTGAACTGTGTGGGCTCTGTTCTGAGAGTGAAGAGGAGCCATGAACAGATATTTGGATTTGGCAGTGAGTGGTATCACCAAAGCTGATATTATTATAGGAACTGGCCCTTTACCTAAAAGAAAAAAAGAATGTGAAGCAGGAACAGAGATATAGGTTTTATTACAATCGTGTAGACATGAATGCAGAATAGAACAGGGCATTGTCAATACAATTAAAAATCAGAGAACAAGAAGCAACAGAAGATAGCACACAGGGGAAAGTCAAACCTGAATTTGAAATACGAGTTCTGAGGGGTTGAGAAAACTCATTCATTTGCTCATTTACTGATTTTTTAAAATGAAACTTGGTGAGCTGCTATTATTGCCTGATACTGTGCTAGAATATATAAACAAAAGAATAGCCTGACAGTCATGCCAATAAATAAATACAGAATTTGTCTTATTATCTGTATAAGACACAAAGAGAATACAATGTGGCCGTATTGAGCTCTGGGAAGTCAGGATAATCTCCCCCCACCCCAAACCCAGAGGTAAGCTGATATTGGAGCAGAATCTAAATAATACCCAAGATTTTTTAAAAAAGGAAAGGAACAGCATCCAGGCAGCAGGAACAGCATGTACAAGAACATGGAGACATGAACTAGAATGTTGTATTTGAGAAACATGGAGAGGTTGAATACAGTTGGAGTTTAACTTGTATGAACAGGAAAATGAAGCTGGAGAGGTCAGTGGAGGTCAGATCTTGAAGGTTTGAAGGCATCACCACAAAGCTTAAATTGTATCCCATCACCACAAGAAAGCCAACAGAAGCATGCCATGTTCTAACGCCAGTGTCGTTAACAGAAACAGGGCCGTCAGGTGGAGAACCAATATCAAAAGAAAGACGTTCATTTTTATTTCAAACATGCTGAACTGGACCATGAGACACCTGGGTCACCCACGTGGATATGTTAGGTATGTAGTTGTGGAAATCGTTCCAGTCTGCTGGGAAGTGGCCAGATTGAAAGACGAATTTTGAAGTTGCTGCATAAAGCCAACTGGTGAAGATTCTAGAATGGCTTAGACATCTAGGGGAAGGTACCAAGAGAAAAAAAGAAGAGGATTCTGAACTGAATTGTGTAAACCAAATACTCATGGAGGAGGAAAGCAAGCCAGACAACAAAAGGTAGAAGCAGAACCAGTGCACGAGCATGGGAAGGAAGCCCAGGAGGAGAGGAAATTAGCAGGTTTAAGATAATCAGAGGAGAAAGACAAGGACTCATAAAAGAGCTGAGACAACCTACAGTTGGACAGAGTCTGCAGGATGCTGAGCTTGGCAAGGGGCCCAAGGCAGCAAGAAACACAGCCCGTCAAGTAGAGAAAACACTCCTTCCTTTGAGAAACTCAATATTTCATCTGGAAAAGCAAGGTTAATCCTTTTCTTAAAATAGCAAATAATAAAAGACAAGATATGACCCACTCTGTCTATGCGGTGCCTTTCTAAGAGCTGCAGAAAACCTGAGAAGTGCAGGTTTTAATATCAGAAAAGGTTCAGGGATGCGTTTGTCTTTGCTTGGCCTTGAAGGACAGGAAAGAACTGGCTGGGGAAAGCAGATAACAATAGGCCATTCTAGTAAGAGGAAATTCCTGAGCCAAGGCCAAGAGTCAGGAATGAGTGCGGTGTTTTGACAGGACAGCTAGGAGCCCAAACTGGTGGGTAGAGAATCTGAATTTGGAAAGGATAGGAAATGAGATAGGATAGGTGGGAATGGGTAGAATGTGAAAGGCCTTGAAAGTCAGGTAGAGACATTTGTGTTTGTTAACCCAGCCTTCAGCGGGAGCAGACAGATGAACACCATCTTTCGTTCCTACGAGCTCTGGGCCAGCTCATAAGCATCCATACACTCATTTATTAACTCATCCTTTCAGTAAATGAGGGGCTAGATGCCACAGCTAAGAAAATCAGGACTCAAGAGACCAGGTGATATAAGTGCCAGCCAAGGACACTTTCTGTACAATCTCTCTTCTTTCTGTTCTAAGTTCTCAACAGACTCTCCTTTAACAATCCCTTCATGGCAATCTGGGCTGTTTGTAGCACACATCTCCAAACTCTAGGAGCTTTCATGCATTCAGTTCAGTTCAGTTGCTCAGTCGTATCCAACTCTTTGCGTTACCCAGTTCCAAAGTCACTTCCAAGTTTTTAAGTATTTGTTACAGCAGCATCCACTTCTTGGTACCAGTTACTGTCTTGGTCATCTCAGGGGTAACAAATACCATAGACTGTGTGGTTTAAACAAATAAACAAGCAAAAGACAGGAAAAACAAAAATCCTCAAACACTAAAACATTATAAATGTTTTGTGGATAACATATGGCATATTTTCAAAAATGTTTATTTGGAACTTGTAGTTTGGCCTTGCCCTCATTTGTCACTTGAAAATAAAAATCACGTGAAAAATAAAAATAATTAAGAGCTGACGCATTTGCTTTTTTCCCCACTGTTACATGCTGTGTGTGTGTGTTAGTCGCTCAGTCGTGCCCGACTCTTTGCAACCCCATGGACTGCAGTCCACCAGTTTCCTCTGTCCATGAGATTTTCCAGGCAAGGATACTGGAGTGGGTTGCCATTTCCTTCTCCAGGGGATCTTCCCAACCCAGGGATTGAACCTGGGTCTCCTGCACTGCAGGCAGATTCCTTACTGACTGAGCTACAAGGGAAGCCCCATTACATGCTATAAGAACAGCAAATAAGTGTGGCCTTGTGTAAGCATGCATGCTAAGTAGGAAAAAAAGGAAAAAAAAAAACCTCTAAAACATTAATTTCTCACAGTTCTGGAGGCTGAGAGATCCGAGATCAAGATGATAGTAGATTCACTTCTAGGTGAGGGCTCTCTTTCTGACTTGTACACAGCCACCTTCCTGCTCTGTGTTCATGTGGCTTTTTCTTGGTGTATGTACATAGAGAATCCCTCTGCTTTCTCTTCTTTTGAGGGCAATAATCCCATCAAGGGAGTCTTATTCTCATAACATCATCTAACCCCAGTCACCTCCTAAAGACCCCACCTCCAAATACTATCACATTGACAAGTTAGAGCTTCAACACAGAAATTTGAAAGGGACACAGACCTTCAGTCTATAACATCTTATTTCTTGTTTCACTGAGAAAATGGAAATAAAAAAGAGCTTCCACACACTCTGACCTGATCCATCGATTTGTTGGCATACATACCCAAATATTTTGCCTCCTCCACTGTTTGTATGGAGGGCTTGACCATGCGCCTGGCTAGGGTTAAGCTAAGCTTAAGACAACCCCACAGGACTCTGGTGGTCCCAGAACATTTTCTCCAGGAGGTAAGCTGGGAAAGATGAGAGGACTTGTCAGTAGACGGGAGAGAGTACATAGGCACTAGACATGCTGAGCTTGTCTGGGGAGTTGTAGTGCTTCCTTTGATGGGAGCGTGCCTGGGTAGACAAGCACGTCTGTGTTGTGGAGGGTGGTAGCATTTCCTGGCTAAATGGCCAGTGCACCAGCATCAGAGTCAAACTGCCCTCCTTTTAAACCTCAGCTCTGCTACTTACCAGCTGGTTACTTCAGCAGAGTTATAGTCACATTGGAGAATGGGAACCTTGTTTACTCTGACTGCTTTATTCCCAGTGCTCAGCACAAATAGCATCTGGAAATGTAACTAATAGTGTTAAAAACATAGAATCTAAAGTCACACTCCAGGTTGGGCTCCTAATGCCGCCGTTTAACTAGCAGCGTGACCTAAGGCCAACTGTTCACTTGTCTAAGCTTTCGTATCCTCATCCACAATACAGGGTTAGTAACAGTGCTTCCCATTAGGGTTGAAAGATAAAATTACATAATAGGTGGAAGACATTGTCACAGCACCTATTGCGCACATGCCTGCTCACTCAGTCCTGTCCAGCTCTTTGCAACCCCATAGACTGTAGCCCACCAGGCTCCTCTGTCCATGGGATTCTTCAGGCAAGGATACTGGAGTAGGTTGCCATGCCCTCCTCCAGAGGATCTTCCTGACCCAAGAATCAAACCTGCGTCTCTTGCATCTTCTTCCTTGGTAGGCAGATTCTTTACCACTGAGCCACCTAGGAAGCCATACCTAATGCATAGGTACTTAATAAATGCTAGCTATTGATAGGATCTTTTGTTGCAGGGCTATATAATGATACAGTTTTGCACTGAGTGAATATCAGTTTCCTTCTTGTAACACAGCTTCCATAAAACCCTGCCTCTGTGAGTTTTGAGGACAAACAATTGGCATGTAGATAAGCTGAGCTTGTCACGTAAAAGATTCTTTTGGGTCCTGTTGCTCCTACCATATTCTGCAACTTAACCAAAGAGCTAAAATCAGCCAGGTGTGGGTGCTAGGCTCTCACTTTTGGCCCCTCCATGAAAAACAAATTTCTCCATCCCTCCTTGAGGAGGGTCCCTGCTGTTCTCACCCTTGTTTTCTTCCTTTCCTTTGCTGCCTTGTCTGAGCACTAGGCCCCGGGTGGGGGGGACTTGCCTTCAGCTCCACTCCAAGCTCTAAGATTACTGTTTTCATTTCCCCAACTGCTTGGTGACCGCGATGTGGCCCTCGGGGTAAGGGAGCCCGGGAGAGGGTGTAACCAGCGGGGATCCCATTAAAATACAGAGCAGTCATGCAGCCGGGGCTGTTTGGCTCCTTCCCGCCTGCTCTCGCCACCCCGCCCCCAAATATGATCATAACAGCACAGAGCTATAAAGTTGCTTTTCATAGCACGTATTGCCCAGCTCCCTAACAAAGTTCTGACTGTCAGGAAGAAAAGGAGGACATTGTAAGGAAGGGATTAAAGGCAGGAGTGGTGAAGAGAGGCCGTGTGGTGTGGTGGCAAGATCCCTAGATGTGAAGCAAGACCCAGTGATTCTTGCTGAATTCTGCAGCAAGCTAATAGAAGAGGCCTCTCCTTCTTGGATCTCAGTTGCTCCCTTTGTACAATGAGGGTCTAGGTTGAGATGGTTTCAGTATTCTCTTCAGCCTCTGGAGAGGGGGAAAAATGTTACTTGACACCAAGCAGAACCAAAGGATGTAACGTCTGCTTGTGGCATGATCTGCCGCTCAGAAGTGATTTAGCTTGGAACCAGCCCTGGGGTGCAGGGTCTAGAATGGGAACACCAGGCCATGGAGCTTGAAGTGGAGATATCTGGGTCCTTCTGGTCTGCCTTGGTTGTCACTGAAACGTTCCGATCGTTGGGAGCCTTATTCATAGCACAGCACTAGCCTTCTGAAGATGTTCGTAAGCATCTTCTAACACGTCTGGGTATGTGCGCACTTCAGTCATGTCTGACTCTGTGTGACCCCGGTAGACTATAGCCCCCCAGGCTCCTCTGTTCATGGGATTCTCCAGGGAAGAGCACTGGAATGGGTTACCATGCCCTCCTCCAGGAGATCTTCCCAACCCAGGGATCGAACCCACATCTTCTATGTCTCCTGCATTGGCAGGCGAGTTCTTTACCACTAATGCCACCTAGGAAGCCCCTTCTAACACATACTAGATGCTTAAGGGATGTTTGTTGAATGAACGAATGAGTATGTGGAGGTTGGGAATGGGTTCTTTTGCTTCAGTCATGATTCATTCACTCACTTTTTATTGAATGTCTATTATGTGCCAGAACCTGGATATACACACTAGAGAACAAATAAGGCCAAGACCCTGCCCTCATAGAGTCCACATTCTAATAGGAAGACACTGAAAATACCTGAGTGAATGAGTGCAAGAGGAAAAAGAAAGGCGATAAGGGGAGAAGGATTTAAGAGAGCCAGGGTACCATCTCATATACGGTGTAATTATGGGAGGACTCCTTAGTTAGATAACACTTGAGAGAGACTGAAAAGAAAATTAGCAGACAAAGCAATATTTGAGAAAATTGCCTGCCAGGAAGAAATGGTACTAAGCACAAAGTCCCTGAGGCAGGAGTCGGCTTGGTACATTTAAGAAGAAGCATGGCGGTCCACATGGTTGGAACCCAGGGAGCAAGGAAGAGATGCCTGGGAGGTGATGTCAGAGGACTGCTAGCAGGTACAGATCATAGTAAGGATCTGACCTGAACTTTAACTAAGGCTGGCATCCAGGAGGTGAGTTTGGAGCCAAGAGACAGGAAGTGGTATATTTTAAAAGACAAATGTTGGCAATAAGAATTGGCCAAAGTGAGGGAGGAGTATCAGTGGGGGAGCCAACTAGGAGACTACTGAAATAATCTAGCAAAGAAATGATGCTGAGTTAGACCATCATAGTGAGGCAGGAGTAAGAAGGGGTCAGCTTTTGGACATATGTTGAAGACTGAAAGGCTTCCCTGGTGGCTCAGATGGTAAAGAATCTGCCTGTAAGGCAGGAGACCTAGATTCGATCCCTGGGTCAGAAAGATCCCCTGGGGAAGGGACTGGCAATCCACTCCAGTATTCTTGCCTGGAGAATTCCATGGACAGAGGAGCCTGGCAGGTTACAGTCCATGGGGTAACAAAGAATCAGACAGGACTGAGCGACTAACACTTTCACTTTCACTTTTGAAGACTGAACCAGTTCAATTGCCTTTACTCCGTACCACCATTTCTTCAAAGACTGGCAACTTCTCTCTCCAAGTGGATCGTAAGTTTCTTGAAGGCAGGGGTTCTGTGCAGCTATCAAGTTCTTGGTATATTTGTTAAACAACATGTGGTACTGGTTTAGTGGTTTAGTCTCGAAGTTGTGTCCAACTCTTGCAACCCCATGGACTGTAGCCCACCAGGCTCCTCTGTCCATAAAATTCTCCAGGCAAGAATACTATAGTGGGCTGCCATTTCCTTCTCCAGGGGATCCTCCCAACCCAGGAATCAAACCTGGGTCTTGAGCATTGCAGGTGGATTCTTTACCAATTGAGCTACTAGGGATAGACATCCAATACACCTTTGTTCACTCAATTCAGTTTAATCAATATTTACTAATCATCAAGCTCCAACCTGATCTCCCAGAGAACTTCCAGGTACTCAAGGCAAGTGGTTTGTTTCCACATCTTTAGAAGACAGGTTTGTTCATAGAGTAAAACATGGGGTTAAAGAAACATTTGTTCTCTTTTTTAATGATGGGAAAGAAACATGTTTAAACATTGATAGGAAGTAGTGTCAAAAAGAGGAGATTTTGAAGAAACCATCAGAGAAGGAAAATGTGAAAGAGAAAAGTCCTGAGAGAGCCAGAAGAGCTGGATGAGAAAACTTTTAGGAGGAGGAAGGGCAAGGATGCATGTCGATGTAGAGGGCTCATGATAGAAAAGGATGAAGTGTTTCTGATGATTATTTTTTCAAGTGCTGGGCACTGGTGTACAGGTCGAGGTTGAGGTTTGAGAAGAGAGGAGAAAATTTGACCTATGTTATAGAGGAAAGGCAAGAAATTTGAAAAGTGATCAGCGTGTAGTAACTGGGTGGCAGTAAGGCATCTGTTGAGGTCACTATGTGTTCATTTCTAGTGGCCTTGATCTATAGGATAAAATTCATGTGACCTTGACAAAGTGTCAGCAGCCAGGCTAGGAGCACAGACAGAGCAAGTGATTGGAATCACTAGGATTAGTTTGTGATGTGTGTCTGTTAAAACAAGGGTCAAGTCATGAAAGACAAGAGCAGCCAATGGCCCAGAGCAAAGAAGATGATCAACAAACTGGAGGCCCCAACTGAGGAACCAGAAAGCTGAGGGTAAGCTAGGGAGCAAATTGGAAGCAGGGGAGGGCTGGTTAGAGAGTGGAAGGTATGAATTTTATGACTTCCAAGGTAGAGCCACTCTAGAAAATGACCAAGTCCAGGGTATAGCCACAAAAAATTGGTGAGTGAAATGACTTGGAGGAGAGAAGGACAAGGAACCAAGGAACAAGGTTTTGAATGGCTTTCACTTTCTACAAAAGACATCTCAACAGTGCTTGAGAAGAGGAGGGATGTGGAGACAGATGCCAACATGTGTGATAAGTGTGTCCAGGAAGTGAGACCATGGCCCGTAGGTGGGGTAAGACAGCCAAAGAGGGTACCAGTGAATCAGAAGGGACACCAAGGGAGTAGGCATCATGTATACAAATGCCTGACTCAGACTGCCTAGTAGAAAATGGATCATGTAAGCCTGGACCCTGTGAGGAGCCACAGTCTAGGGAAGGAGTTGGTGAAGACATTAGGAGGACCTGATCCACCCATGGATACACAGGCATCCCCTAATCAGGATCGGACTGAAGGAAATAAAACTTTTCTAAGTCACCTATATCACTAATCAACATATTTTACTGGTCTTCAGACCACAAGGGTCTACTGGGGGAATGTTTAAGTCTCAAATGTAGGAATAAAGAACCCAGTTTATAATCTGAACACAACTTTGACAGTTGGACCAGTTGGCATTCAGTTCAGTTCAGTCGCTCAGTCGTGTCTGACTCTTTGTGACCCCATGGACTGCAGCACGCCAGACTTCCCTGTCCATCACCAACTCCAGGAGTCTGTTCAAACCATGTTCATCAAGTTGGTGTTGTCATCCAACAGTTTCATCCTCTGTCATCGCCTTATCCTCCTGCCCTCCATTTTCCCAGCATCAGGGTCTTTTCCAACGAGCCAGTTTTTCATATCATGTGGTCAAAATATTGGAGCTTCAGCATCAATCCTTCCAATGAATATTCAGGACTGATTTCCTTTAGGATTGACTGGTTAGATCTCCTTGCAGTCCAAGGGACTCTCAAGAGTCTTCTCCAAAACCACAGTTCAAAATTATCAATACTTCGGCACTCAGGTTTCTTTATGGTCCAACTCTCACATCCATACGTGACTACTGGAAAAACCATTGCTCTGACTAGATGGACCTTTATTGGCAAAGTAATGTCTCTGCTTTTTAATATGCTGTCTAGGTTTGTCATAGCCTTTCTTTCAAGGAGCAAACATCTTTTAAATTCATGGCTGCAGTCACCATCTGAAGTGATTTTGGAGTCCAAGAAATTAAAGTCTGTCACTGTTCCCATTGTTTCCCCATCTATTTGTCATGAAGTGATGGGACCAGATGCCATGATCTTATTTTTTTTTTTTTAATGTTGAAGCCTGACTTGGAGAATTCTAATCATTACTTTGCTAGTGTGTGAGATAAGTGCAATTGTGCAGTAATTTGTAACATTCTTTGGCATTGCCTTTCTTTGGGATTGGAATGAAAACTGACCTTTCCCAGTCCTGTGACCACTGCTGAGTTTTCCAAATTTGCTGGCATATTGAGTACAGCACTTTCACAGCATCATCTTTTAGGCTTTGAAATAACTCAACTGGAATTCCATCACCTCCACTAGCCTTATTCATAGTGATGTTTCCTAAGGCCCACTTGACTTCACATTCCAGGATATCTAGCTCTAGGTGAATGATCACACCATCATGGTTACCTGGGTCACGAAGATCATTTTTTGTATAGTTCTGCTGTATATTCTTGCTACCTCTTCTTAATATCTTCTGCCTCTGTTAGGCCCATACCATTTCCTTTAATGTGCCCATCTTTGCATGAAAAGTTCCCTTGGTATCTCTAATTTTCTTGAAGAGATCTCTAGTCTTTCTCATTCTGTTGTTTTCCTCTATTTCTTTGCATTGATCACTGAGGATGGCTTTCTTGTCTGTCCTTGCTATTCTTTGGAACTCTGCATTCATATATCTTTCCTTTTCTTTTTGCCTTTAGCTTCTCTTCTTTTCTCAGCTATTTGTAAGACCTCCTCAGCCTTTTCACATTTCTTTTTCTTGGGGATGTTCTTGATCCCTGCCTCCTGTACAATGTCATGAATCTCCATCCATAGTTCTTCAGGCCTTCTGTCTATCAGACCTAATCCCATGAATCTATTTGTCACTTCTACTGTATAATCATAAGAATTTGATTTAGGTCATACCTGAATGGTCTAGTGGTTTTCTGTACTTTCTTCAATTTAAGTCTGAATTTTGCAATAGGGAGTTCATGATCTGAGCCACAGTCAGCTCCTGGTCTTGTTTTTGCTGACTGTATAGAGCTTCTCCATCTTTGACTGCAAATAATATATTCAGTCTGATTTCAGTATTATCTGATGATGTCCATGTGTAGGGTCATATCTTGTGTTGTTGGAAGGGGGTGTTTGCTATGACCAGTGCATTCTCTTGGCAAAACTCTGATACCCTTTGCCTGATTCATTTTGCACTCCAAGGCCAAAGTAAGTGAAGTCGCTCAGTCATGTCTGACTCTTTGCAACCCCATGGACTGTAGCCTACCAGGCTCTTCTGTTCATGGGATTTTTCAGGCAATAGTACTGGAGTGGACTGCCATTTCCTTCTCCAGTGGATCTTCCTGACCCAGGGATCGAACCCAGGTCTCCTGCATTGTAGACAGACGCTTTACCGTCTGAGCCACCACTTGCCTGTTCCTCCAGGTATCTCT
Organism: Ovis aries; assembly: GCF_016772045.2. Classification (NCBI taxonomy): domain Eukaryota; kingdom Metazoa; phylum Chordata; class Mammalia; order Artiodactyla; family Bovidae; genus Ovis; species Ovis aries. Next base: position 109,058,302 of record NC_056059.1, read on the forward strand.
TGACTTCCTACTTGTGCATTCCAGTCTCATTCATGCAATGATCTGGGGCTGATGAGCTGGTAAACATCACTATAGTCACCACACTGTACCAGAAATTCAAATAAGAAAGTCCTCAAGAGACATGAGAGTGGGGAGGATGCTTATGGGGATGGAGTAGATCAGAGTCTGGAAGGATATCCAGGCCATTTAGAGATGAAGGGAAAGGCGAGATTCTGGGCAGACCAAAAGCTGCAAACATACATGGCCAGGCAGGAGCTACCCGTTGGGAACAGTACTTCTTAGAGGATGTGATGGAGTTCCCAGACATTCTGCTTGGCTTGAGGTCTCATATAGTCTCATAGAAATCTCAAGGCTGAGCTGATAGCTTTGAGGACTAATCTGTATAATGAATTTGGACATAACTTGTAAGGAACAGTAAGTCGTGGGTGGTTTTTGAGCAGATGTGTGACGGGATCTAGTTTTGCTTTTGGAAGATGTTGCCTGGAAGAAGTGGGAGAGAAGGACGCAGGGAAAGAATTGCAGCAAGGAGACCATTTACAAGGCTACTGCGGCTGTCCCAGAGAGAAGTACAGAAGCCTGAGTGGGACAGGAACTGATGGGAATGAGGAGAAGAGAGCAGACACCAGAGATTTTGACAGAGGTAGACACAGTGGGTTTTGAAAGCCAAAATAATCATGAGGGATGGCTTCAAAGCCTGCTCACTGCACTGTTGGTCACATGCCATTGAGCATTGTTCAGAGGCTCTATGAGATTTGGGTCAACACAAAGATTTCTGACTCCAGCTCAAACCAAGTCAGCTGTTTACGTCTTAAAAGAAGAAAATCAGACACCAAAAAGGGAAAGTAACCTTTCCCTCACAGAAGTCATAAATAGCATCCAAACGTGGCAGAGACTGAAACTGCCGGCCATGTGTTAAAAAGAAACACGATATCATCGGCTAACAGAGACAAGGCCCAACCAGGAAACAGACTCCGGTATTAAAATTCTAGCACACAGGGCTTTTGGAAAACAAAAAATGGACACAGAGGGACAGAAAGACTCCATCTAAACAGATGAGGCCTGGAACGAAACCATCTATTGAGCCACAGCCGAAAAGGCAGCTGGGTTAGAGACGACCAAACCTGGGAAACAACCACCAGAAGAAAAGGTTATTGGCCACTGATGAGCAATGACATCAAAGAGGTTCAAAATCGCTGCTTCAGATAGAAGCAGGAAAAACAAGAATATGATCGGGCAGGGAGTATCATTTTCTTGAGGTGAGGCCAGGCTCCCAGAAAGCCCCTGAAGGCTGCTGCCTATACCCCTGCCTCAACTCTGCTCTGCCCAGGGAGCTCTGAGCCACCCTGGGCACACACAGAGCGAGGGACTGAAATTCCCTGTGACCTTCGGCCGACTCATCTGTATAATGAGGACTCTCGCTTCCATTTCATGGAACTGGAAATATAGGCAGATAGGTGGGGACTAAAGCCTCCCTCCATATCAACTTTGTATTTTAATTGAAAAAAATCAGAAAGAAAGTGTTCCCATTTGATACTTCTGATGTTACAGCTGGCAAGTGACCCTTGGAACAGCCTTTTGATCTGGGAAGGACCACTTTACGGGTCACGTAAATATAGAGCCAACGTGAAGGAGGAAGATACTCAGTGGGCTGCTGGTAGGGTTGTGACTGTTGCCTCTACAAATTGCTGCTCTTCTTGGCAGGGTTAGGGTTTCCTAAGGGCAAAGACTGTCTTCTTTTTCTTTACATCTCAAACAACACCTAGAATAATGCTGGACACCAAATAGATGCCAAGTATTTGTTAAATAGATTGGTGTCTACCCTGTTTTCCCTGTAAACTCCACTGAGTTAGGAACCCAGGCCCATCCTCAGCACCTAGGCGGATGCCTAACCTGGGATGGAGCAGACTTTGACATTAGTCGGGACTGCACGTGTTCATATCTGAAAAGCTCTTCTGATCTCTTTGGCAAGGTAAGAATAGATGCAACACCTTATGGCTTAAATTTAGGGTATATATTTATGTATCTATGCAATGTCTAAGCATCTTGTACGTGCTCCAACACATGTGCACACGTGGATGGACATTGTCCCCCAAACATGAAGATCAGTGGCATCTTTATTTATTAACTTCATTTTACCATCATTTGAGCTGTAGAAAGAGTGATGTTCCAGAGAACCAAATAACAAACGAATTTGAATAACTCTTTTTTTACATGACAGTCTCCATGCTTAGTGTTATACATGGTAATGGGAAATTTACAACTATCTTGTGAAATATATGTGATCATCCCCATTCTACAGATGAAAAACCTGAGGTTCAGAGGAGTTAAGTAATTTGTCTAGAGTCACACAGGCCAACCACTGACCTGTATTCTGCAACACTTCTTCACATGACATTAGAAAACCATTTTACTGCTTTCTGCCCTTCTATCAGAGAAAGAAGCCACAGCAGACATCTTTCTTTGGCCCCATCCTTCTTACTTTCTTTCCCTGAGGCTCTGCCCCCATCCCCACGCCCACCCCTGATTTGTAGTTGTCCCAGCAATTCTGTGCACAGAGACCTAGAAGCTTTTTTTTTTTTTTAGTTTTTTATTTTTTTAAATTTTAAAATCTTTAATTCTTACATGCGTTCCCAAACATGAATCCCCCGCCCACCTCCCTCCCCATAACATCTCTCTGGGTCATCCCCATGCACCAGCCCCAAGCTTTTGAGACACAACAGACTATGGCTGGCCTGACTTGTAGTCACTGGAGAGGAAGCTACAGGTAGGATCCTGTTTCAACCATCAGTCATGCAAATAAGCTGATGCTGGCTGCAGATCACGAACTGCTCACCAGTCATTTCCTTAATGACTTGCTAAATTTCCTTCCATCCTCCCAGAAAATCACACTCTTTCAAGGCCCTGTGGCTCTATCCCACCCACCACCCACACTGATAGCTCCAGGATTCCTGAGCTGAAGCCACATCCTGGTTCTGAGCCCTTTGTGAGCAGACTTACAAGGCTCCAGAGTAACTGAGACACCCGAGGTCACACAGAGGCCTTAGCCAGACCGAGAGTTGGCGGCCAGGATCTCTCTGGAAGGGGCCTTGGAGAGGCTACAGTGACTGAAACCCAGTGCATCTCTTTTAAAGCAGATGTTGACCAAAAAAACAAATGCACAACCTAAAAGCCTAGAATTATATTTTGTTCAGCAGGCAAAACTGAGAGCTTACGCCTGGATGATGGCCTCTCAGATAGCTCCCAGAGACTGCTTTGAAGAGGTGAGGAAGAAGGTAGGATACATAGGAGTTTTACAATAAAAACCAGGTAGTGGAACATCAAAATATGACCATTAATTGAAGAAAGCTAAACATCTCAGGGTAATGAATTTAGTGCTTTTCCATGTGTGTATGAGGAGATGCAAGAAGCTGGACTCATTTAAATCATTCATTCCTTTGATATACACCTTAACTATCTAGGGCCGGTATCTTGTTTGCTCCATCCTTAATCCCTTCAGGGTGCACAGTTGTGCAGCCGAAGTGGCTGAAGGCTTGATAGCCACAATGTCCTTTGTTTACTGACATGGCAGGCAACTGTTTTCATCCACATAGACAAGCCTGATTTAAAATGAAATCTCCAATGGAGAAGATAAATAAGAGCAAAAATGATGAGATCAAAGCTGGAGTGGAGGGGGGTAGATCTTCTCTTCAGCATGCCACTATGGCCCCATTTTGCTCCCCAAGGCATTTGCCCAAATTCTCTGTAGCACCTTGGAACATTGCTAAAATACTCTGATCTGGTTCACCCATCACATTTCCTTTAAGGATAAGGAACAAAGGTACAGCGAGGTCCAGGAATATGGCCAAGGTCCCAACACCAGCTAGCGTAAGGACCAGAACTCAGAGCCCCTTGCACTCAGCCCAGGCTCAGGCTACCACACAACACTCTTTCGGCTTCAGAGGTGAAAATATTCTCTCATTGCTGGCTAATTTTGTTTGTCCTCTTTCCCATCACCATAGGAAACAGTTGTCTAAATGCATTTTACTTGCTTCTAAAGAGATCTTCATTTGCAGCCTGGGGGAATATCATCATTCAATCTTACACCAAAGGGGGAAATGAGGAAGGATATGGTGGACTTTCCCTAAAGCATCCCCTAAAAGCAGCAAACACACCACCCCTTCTCTTCGACATAAAAAAAAAGGTTTATGCATGAGATTGTTCTAAAGAATTGAATATTTCTTGCCATCCAGTAAATAAAGGATATCACAGTCAACGGTGATGGCAGCTATTGCCAATGGTGGGCTGGTAAGCCCTGAGGGAACTCAGAAAGGAAATAATATGTGCCGTCTAGCAGCCATGGGACTGCAGCTACTCCTGATGGTGAGCCCCAAGGGAATACAGGATGTGAAAACAGAGGATACTGGCCCTAGAAAGCTGAGGTGTATATCAGAGGAATGACTTCAGTGAGCTCAGACTCTTGCATCTTACCATACATAGAAAAACACTAAATTTCTTAACTTGAGATATCTAGTTTTGTCTTATTAACAATAATCTTTAGATATTCCATTTACCTGCTCTTTGGTGCAAAACTCCTATATATCCTTGCTCTCCCCTTGCTCCTTGGAGCAGCTTTCTCAGGCTTATTTGAGATGCTGCCTGCTGGGCTTGAAGTCCTGGCTATGTCCATGGAGTAAAACATAACTCAGTTTTTATGTTGCGCATTTATTTTTTACTCAATAGTTCTTTGCCTAGAACAGTCTCCCTCCCGAATTCCCATGCAGCTGTAGGACTTGGGTTTCCTTTCAGGCTTTCTCCATGTAAATGCCCCCATGACACTACCCAGGGATACATCTCAGTGACAGCTGTCCTTTTAACCCCCTAACTATATGGTTACCTGTGTGGGTTCCTTTCTACATGTCGACCTCCTCAGATGAAGAGTGAGGATTCTACGCACCAGTACAGAGCATTAAAGAACAAATTTTCCACAAATGACTGCACTTCTTTAACAACACTCAAAGTTTCACAAGTGTGCTGCACACTCTGCAGTCACAGATTATTTTATCTCATAGAATAGAAACCTGTTTCCTCCTTCCCAGCATAATCATAATAACCTGCAGAGTTATAGTGAAGGCTGGAGATACTGCATATACACTATCTGATTTATAGGAGGTACTCAGAAAATGGTAGGCATCATCCTTCTCTACTAGATAATAAGCTCACGTTCATAATTTCGCCACCAGCAAGTAGCACCGTAAATGTCTGTGGCACCAAAGATGGCTTCGTGACTGAATGAATGAACGAACAAACTCATATCAAAGGTTCACGCTGTAAGGGATGTTAAGAGTTATCAAAGGTAACTCAGAGTGGGTCTTGCAGAGCATTAATGAAGGATGGTCATTTGGTGTTCAGCAAAGAAGAGCGAGCTCTCATGCTCCAGCAAGCTACAGTTAAAGACCTCACATGTCGTAACTAAGACCTGGCACAGCTAAATAAACAAGTGTTTTCTAAACGGGCCCAGCACTGGACAGACATATTACCATAGTTCTCCACCGACTCCTCTTTCCTCATTCTGGCCTCCCCCACTGCCGCGTATGTAGTAGGTGCTTATTCTTTCATCCTTTTAACAAACACTTCCTACTGGCGCCCTTTCCTGTGTTGGATGAACTCTGGATTCACATTGAATATGCAGAGGCAGGCTTGTCTTTGCAGGGTTTACATTTTAGCCAGAGACAGGCATTAAACAACTAAATGAAAAACGAGCTATTGAACAGCAATTATAATAAGCAAGTAGAAAGAGAAGTACAGGGTACCACAGAGGGAAGATAGTTAAGAAACATTAGTGCTCTAGCTTTATAAGGTAGGTGAGAGATCTGACTAAAGAAATCTTGGCAGGTAGGGAAGGAAGGAATACTAGAAGGTGGGATGAATGTACTTTTTAAACACTCGGAAAGTCACCTCTTAATCTTTCCTGAAAAAAAGATTCCATTCATATTAACACTGTTTATTACAAATCAACAATTATTCTTATATTTGTGAAATATAAACAAGCTCAGGCTCAAGTCCTGAGCCTGTTGTTTATACCTTGGCAAGTGATTCCACTGCCAAAAGCTCAGACTCCTCACCTGTAACAAACAAGGTAAAAGTGGCTATGGTTTGGGGTTGCCATGGAAATTAAATGACAGGATGCTCCCACAGCACTTAGCACAGTATCATCAGATGGTGAACCATCAGTCAAAAGTGGTAACCTTGTTGTCATCATAATAGATGTCCAACTGTTTAATGTTCAGGTAAGGAAGTAGACGTTCAAAGCAGCTTAAGACATGACATCACACAGCTAATTGAAGGCAGACCTGTTACTCGGCCACAGAGCTCCCTAAGCCAATTGTCTTGGCAGAAAATCATATTCTTGTACATATTTTTTTTTGAAATCTCATAATCATAAATAAAATGCCAACATAAACCAACATCAATGCATTACTTAGGGTCCAGTGATGATCATGTGAAAATTCAGAGTGGGTGAACTCTAGGTATAGGGAAAAAGGTCTCACTTTCTTAATATTAACTGATAGGTCTTTCATGGGCAATGCTGTGGGTCAGGCACTGCTCTGGAAGCTGAACAGGATACAAAGAAAAGGCAAGGGTCTTTCCTCAGAGGTCTTGCCATCCAGTTGAATATCCCCACAAAAAGCCAGCAACCTGGATTCTTTTAGGATGATAGAAGTAAGACTTAAAGAGAATCTTTCCAAACATTCTCAGAAACTTCTGGTCTCCGCTTTACAGAAAAACCTCTACTTTTGAGCAGTTACTCATCTTACAACTCATTCTTATTACTAAAACCAACAAAATTATTTCTGCTTGGGTGCTAGAAGCACAGGTAGCATTTAACCTTTAGGATTTCGGGACATTGACCATCACAGGAAAGTAATTCCTCTCAACTTCATAATAACCTAGTAATAGAAACTAATTATAGGTAGGTCAAGAAACAGGCATTTCGAACCAAATAAACACCTTCATGTTAGCCAGACTTCCCGAGATGATCACACACTGTCTATTCACTAGCTTTTCAAAAAACAGCTCTTGAGCACCAACTAACAATAGACAACCTTAATGAGGGCTTACTGTGGCCAGACTCTTATGTAAACTTCATAACATCTCCATGAGACTAGAACTATTATTACCCCTACTTGACAGATGATAAAACCAAGTCACAGAGACCCCCAAGTCCACATAGCAGAAAGCGGTAGCATCAGGCTTCACCTGGGGACTTTGGTGCCAGAATCCTTGCTTTTCGTCACCTTGCTGTCTTGCTTCTGGGAAGCAGGCACTCTCTGGATGTTGTGGGAGATGCGCACACAAGTAATCAGTGGTCCCTGACCTTGAGGTATTCACAGTGTCTGAACAGAGTCTGACTCACCAAGCACGACAATAAGGGGACACAGTTGAGCAAATATGGAGCTCTCACCATGCACAAGTCACGGGACCAGCTCCTCTCCTCACAAAGCTTTAATAATCCCCTCAACAAATCACTGAGGGGTTATTTTTCCAATTAGGCAAGCCATGTTGGTGTGAGAGCAAGTCAGGAACTTAGACACACTACATAGACAGCCCAGGGTCAGGTGATTTGTGAAGATTGTGAGGGATGGAGCCAGAATTCATGGTCAGCTGTCCCTCTTGGAATCGCAATTGTTTTTTTCCACTTCACCTACATACCTACTGTTTTACAAGCCTTACAATGATCATGGGCATCTCCAAAGTGCTCTTGAACACAAAGGAGACAGTGACTCTACTTAGGGAGGGCCAGGAAGGCTTCAGAGAGAAAGCGGTGTAAGAATGAGATTGAAAGGGAATATTAGGATGGAGAGAGACGGAAGAGAAATATTCCAGACTGAATATATAGCCTATTCATAAAAGCACAGAGATCACAAAAAGTTTGGCAGGCTCAAGAGCAAGAGCTGATGCAGGAGAGCTGAGTATGGGCTAGAGTGGTGAGAAGGGTCAGGAGGTAAGGAGGTAGTGGTTGAGGGGCCAGATATTGAGAGGCTTTTCAGAACGCTCCACATGGAGTTTGTAGTGGAGGTCTATGAGAGCTGATTCACAGCTGCCCACTGTGTTCAGAGCGTCTGGACAAGAGATATCCACAAATATTTGTATTATTTTGCTATCTTTCATCTGATTAATTCTATACAGAAAAATATTTTGCATAATATTTGAAGAGGTCTTTTGTTCAAGCATAAACTTCCAAGGTCCTCAAGGAATTGAACTATGTCGTATCAACGTTTATAATCCCAATGCCTGTCATTCTGCCTGCACACAATACATGCTTGATGAAAGATTGCTGAAAAAGTGGTTGGATGGATGGATGGATGACGGATGGAAAATGGATGGATGGATGGAGGGAGGGAGGGACTGACCAATGATTGAATTAATTAATGAGCAAATAAGCAATGTGATAAATTTATGGTAGGAGTGGCATTACAAGTAGGCAAAGCTACTGACGACTTGCACATTCAATGTCAGCACCAAATATGTGCCTCTCTCCAGAGTCCCCAGCGGCTGGAATTTCTGTCGCGGGGAGAATGTATTTCACGCTATAGTAAAGAATAAGATTGAAAGTGCAAATACTCTGAAGAATTCTCCAATGAATTTTGATTGATTGTTGGAAACAGGAACAAGTAGACATGAATTCATGCTAACTTGTAAATGATTGATCCTGGGTCATTTCCTGACAGGATATTGGGATAGGACAGGAAGCCTGAGTTTGTTAACTCTTTCCATTCCATAAAAAGCTTCAGTTTTTCAGCAAGCCTTACCTTACCATCGGAATGTTCACTTTCTTTCAAAAATAGACACTGGCAAAGACCACAAAGAACCTTGTCATCATGATCTATCCCAACAACACCCTTCTTTAGTAGTCAGGCCAGCCTCTGCCTTTCCACATAATCCATGCACTTTCCTCCTCACAGCCCCGTGTTTGTTTTCCCACCCTCCTACCAGGTTCTTTCCACTCCTCCTCCCCATCCTTCGAAATCCTGGTTCATCTTCTCAGCAATCTGAGATTGCTAAAATTCCCACTGCCATAAGAGCAACATCAAAGTCCATTTGTTTTCTATTCATTCCTAACTATTTGCCATAGTCCTAGCTCCCCGGTCTAGATTATGGTACAGTATTTATTATAATAATAATATTTACATTCATTGAACATGGCCTTTATTCTCAGACCCTGGACTTGGCACACATTACACCTCATTGTAAGAGGTAAATATTTTCATGCCCATTTCATATGCAAAGAATCCAAGAATCAGGAAAGGGTAAAATATAAACCAAATAAATGCCCTCTCCCTTGAATTCCAGCTCTTCTATTCCTACCCACCTCTCCTTCCCCTACTCAGTAGCTTGATATATAGTATAGCTACTGAGTGGTGACACTGTTTTGCTTTATCATTAGACATAATATTTAAAATGGTAGCTCGATTTGTATAAAACCTCTGTAGTACTTTTCATAATGACTGTAGAATAGTCCACAGAATACATATGCATCAGATTTTATTTAACCCCTATCATTGGATATGGAGTTTGCAGGTTTGTTTTAAAAATTCTAAGCAACAGAGCCATGAAAACATTGTAAGGGTTTTTTTCTAATATTAGATTGTTTTCTTATAACAAATTATAAACACAGGATTATTGTGTTTCAAGTATATGAATATTTCATGACTCGAAATATACATTATCAATGTGCAATGGAGTACATCAAGGTACATTCCTGCCGGCAATGCAGACACAATCCCCCATCATAGCTTCCAGGAGCAAAGAGCATGATCACTTTGCCTTCTTATAACTAGTGAAGCCAAACACTGTCTTCTAATTGATCTGCTATAAATTATTTCATCTAGTCTTTTATGCATGTACCTCTTGGTATTCTGATTGTGTTTTTATTCATTTGCAGTAATGTATATCCCATGCTAGGCATACTGTCTGTGCTGACCTAAATTCATTCAGCCAATTACACTAATTTTGGCAACAAATACTTGATGGTCAGCTGTGATGTGTCATCATACTGGCACTTGGGACATCCGTACGAAAAAGACATGACTTCAAGAAACTTGGAGACTAAAAAAAATGGTCTAATGGTTGGCCCTGTGAGATAAACTCTGAATTCCAATATAAGATACTTCTACCCAAAATGGGGAGATGCAACATGAAAAGAGTCCTGATTTGACGGTGGTGGGGGCAGCCAGGGAGTGCCCTAAGCACAAGGGCCACAACTTCTGGGACCTAATGCCTGATGATTTGAGGTGGAGCTGATGTAATAGTAGGACTTCCCTGGCTCAGATGGTAAAGCATCTGCCTACAATGTGGGAGACCCGGGTTCGATCCCTGAGAGTCAGGAAGATCCTCTGGAGAAGGAAATGGCAACCCACTTCAGTACTCTTGCCTGGAAAATCCCATAATAATAATAGAAATAAAATGCACAATGTATGTAATGTGCTTGAAGTATCCCCAAACCACTCCCTCCACCATGAAAGAGTTATCTTCCATGAATCCGGTCCCTGGAGCCAAGGAGGTTGGGACTGCTTCAGGGCTTCAGAAGAGACAGAGAATGTAGAGATTCTGGCCATCTTTGTGGGTCTCAGGAAGAATGGGATTTGGGGAAAAGTAGAGAAGTAGAGTTTCTGGCTAAGAAGCCTTGTGAAGCTGATGTCACAAGGGCAAAAGCAAACTCAGCAGAGGAGTGGGGGGTGCATGTGGGAAACATTTTCTGCATGAGGACCCAGACATTTGTCCACCAAGTAGTCTGGCCATTAACCAGCCTGTGAAGGGTCTATTAAATTCTGATCCTTAATATTCTTAGTGTGACAAACGTACTTTTCCCCCAGGAGCTGGTTGCTTGGTCCCAGGAGCTAAAAGGGATACATTTGCTGAGTCAGAGAAGGCTTTTACAAAGATATGAGGATATGCTGCCACAACCTTAAAGTCCTCTGTGAAATAGGGTAAGTCATGGAGCTCTTCAACTTAGTTCAGTTCAGTTCAGTTGCTCAGTCATGTCTGACTCTTTGTGACCTCATGGACTGCAGCACACCAGGCTTCCCTGTCCATCACCAGCTCCCAGAGTCCACCCAAACCTATGTCCATTGAATCGCCAATGCCATCCAACCATCTCATCCTCTGTCATCCCCTTCTCCTCCTGCCTTCAATCTTTCCCAGCATCAGGGTCTTTTCCAATGAGTCAGTTCTTCGCGTCAGATGGCCAAAGTATTGGAGCTTCAACTTCAGCATCAGTCCTTCCAATGAATATTCAGGACTGATTTCCTTTAGGATGGTCTGGTTGGATCTCCTTGCTGTCCAAGGGACTCTCGAGAGTCTTCTCCAAACACCACAGTTCAAAAGCATTAATTCTTCGGTGCTCAGCTTTCTTTATAGTCCAATTCTCACATCCATACATGCCTACTGGAAAAACTGTAGTTTTGACTAGATGGGCCTTTGTCGGCAAAGTAATGTCTCTGCTTTTTAATATGCTGTCTAGGTTGGACGTAGCTTTTCTTCCAGTAAGCAAGCGTCTTTTAATTTCATGGCTGCAGTCACCATCTGCAGTGGTTTTGGAGCCCAAGAAAATAAAGTCTGTCACTGTTTCCATTGTTTCCCCATCTATTTGCCATGAAGTGAAGGGACTGGATGCCATGGTCAACTTAATATCCCTGTTTAATAAGCACCAGTGGATTATCCATGATCTGAAGCCAGCAGAGTCTCCTTACCAGATTGGATCAATTAAGTTAAATGATCTTGACTCGCATTTCTCAGTAGGTTTGAGTGTCAAGATCGTCACTTGGACATTTTTTATGTGCAGGCTGAGTGTCTTCTCTGAGAGCCAAGAAAGAATTTGCCTTTCCTTTTCTTTTTCCTTTTTGCATTTTTAAAAATTGAAGTATAGTTAATTTACAGTGTTGTGTTAGTTTTAAGTGTATGGCCAATGATTCCATTACACACACACACACATATGTGTGAGCTCAGTTGCTCAATCATGTCTGACTCTTTTCGAGACCCCATGGGCTGTAGACTACCAGGCTCCTTTGTGGAATTTTCCAGGCAAGAATACTGGAGTGGGTTGCCATTTCCTCCTTCATGGATCTTACTGACCCAGGTACTGAATCCAGGTCTCTTGCATCTCCTACAATGCAGGCGATCCTTTAGCACTGAGCCATCGGGGAAGCCTATATACACACATATATGGGGTTTCCCAGGTGGTGCTAGTGGTAAAGAACCCACCTGCCAATGGGAGAGATGCCAAGAGACTCAGGTCCAATCCCTGGGTAGGGAGGATCCCCTGGAGAAGAACATAGCAACCCATTCTAGTACTCTTTCTTGGAGAATCCTATAGACAGTAGGGCCTGGTGGACTACAGTCCATGGGGTTACAGAGTCAGACACGACTGAAGTGACTTAGCATGCATGAAAGCAATACATATATTTGTATGCGTGTATAGATATATGTTCTTTTTTCAGATTCTTTTCCATTGCAGGTTATTATAAGATATTAAGTATAGTTCCCTGTGCTATTCCCAGGGCTATAGATTAGTCCTTGCTGTTCACTATTTTATATATAGTAGCATGTATCTGTTAAGCCAAGACTCCTAATTTATTTCCCTCCCATCCCCTTTGGTATTCACAAGATTATTGTCTATGTCTGTGAGTCTATGTCCCTTTCGTTAATAAGTTCATTTATATCATTTTTTAGATTCCACATGTAAGCTCTATCACGATATTTTCCATCTCTGCCTAGCTTCACTTAGTACGATAATCTCGGGGTCCATCCATGTTGCTACAGATGGCATTATTTCATTTTTTATGAGGAGGGACCCTGTCCCCATTCTCCTGCATCCCTATTGCTGACCAGAAGATATCTTACCCCCAAGAAACAGCCCAGGGTCCACAGAAGGATTATGCAAGAGAGAATATGAGGAATTCTCTGGAAACAAGGGAGAGATTGTTGCTAAGCTATGGAACCAAAGCTCCACAGAGTCTACTGCAGACTATTATGATCATAGATGAAGACCTCCTATACCCTACTCATTGACTGGATGAGAAGGCTTACCAGAACTGGAAGGCCCTCACCCACTTTCTGGTCACCAGGCTAGCCCTGGAGCATCTGCTTGGCATCAGCCTTTAGCCCATCTCCAGGCCTGTGGATACACTGATGGACCTGCTGGCACAGGGCAGGAATCCCTGCCTCCTCGCAGCAGCCACACTCACCTCCTTTGCTGTTCCTCAGACACACCTCCCACCTGCAGACCTCCCCAAGCCCCACATGGAATAGTTTTTCCCTAGACAGCCACAGGTTTCTCTCCTTTGCTTCATTCTTTGTTCTGCCTCAGTGCTGCTTCCTTCAAGCAGGCTTCCCTGACCATCTGGCATAAAACAGCAGCCTTTCACCCTCCTCTTAGCATGGGGGATTTTCTTCCTAGCCCTGATAGCCCCCTGAGATGCTAACCAGGATGAAGCTCCATGACACCAGGGATCTGTCTGGTTTGTCTGCTGCTGTGTGCCCTGTAACAATTAATAGAACAGAAACTGGCCAATAGTTAGCCTTCCAAACCTGGACAGCATATTAAAAAGCAGAGACATCACTTTGCTGACAAAAGTCCATACCATCAAAGCTATGGTTTTTCCAGTAGTCATGTATGGATGTGATAAAGAAGGCTGAGCACTGAAGAATTGATGCTTTTGAACTGTGTTGCTGGAGAAGACCCTTGAGAGTCCCTTGGACAGCAAGGATATCTTATCAGTCAATCCTAAAGGAAATCAAGCCTGAATATTCATTGGAGGGACTGATGCTGAAGCTGAAACTCCAATACTTTGGCCAACTGATGCAAAGAGTCGTCTCATTGGAAAAGACCCAATGGGAAAGATTGAGGGCAGGAGGAGAAGGGGGCAACAGAGGACAAGATGCTTGGATGGCATCACCAACTCAGTGGACATGTACCTGAGCTAACTCTGGGAGATAGTGAAGGACAAGGAAGCCTGGTGTGCTACAGTCCATGGGGTTGCAAAGAGTTGGACATGACTTAGTGACTGAAGAACAACAACAACACTATTTATTAATCAACTTTCACAAAGCTCTAAGGAGTCCCAGTAGGCTAGTCCTTGAACCACACTTCATAAGCTGCTAGTCTTAGCTCCTCAAGACAAATTTTCCCCTTCAAGTCTCTCAGATCTATTTTATCAAAACAGTGTTCAGTTTGGCTCCTTTCAGCTGTTTTCTCTATTATTCCTGGAGCCCCAGAAGAGAACTTAGCTGCATTATGGATCCCAGGAGAAGATGACACGTGATCTTATCCAAACGTCCTGGAAAACTGAATGTCAGAGTTTAGTGGTTGCCCGGTGTCTCCCTGACACTATGTGAATGGTGCTGGGACCAAAAGCCCAGGTCTCCCGGCTCCCGCTGCATTGTGGTTGTTGTTCAGTCGCTAAGGCATATCCAATTCTTTTAGACCCCATGGACTGCAGCATACCAGGCTCCTCTGTCCCCCGCTATCTCCCAGAACTTTCTCAAATTCATGTCCACTGAGTTGGTGACACTATCTAACCATCTCATCTTCTGCTGCCACCTTCTCTTTTGCCTTCAGTCTTTCCCAGCATCAGGGTCTTTTCCAAGGAGTTGGCTCTTTGCATCAGGCAGCCAAAGTGTTGGAGCGTCACCTTCAGCATTGCACCACCCAAAACAGCATCTTTTCTCCCCTAGCTGCAAGCCTACCCAACCTGAAAAAGGAAGGAGTATGAACTGCTAATAGGAAAGAAAACTTTGTTAAAGGAGGCAGACAACTTTAAGAGGAGGGGAAGAAATGCAAGGCCTTGCTATCACAATCAATTGTAGAATGGATCCCCTGGTAATGGAGAGACTCAGGTGGCCCCAGTCTTCACAACTCCTGGACAGTCTGTCTAAGCCCTTGCCAATCCCAGGGCGCCACAGACAAACCGCAGCAACCGTGGCCAGCAGAACCAACCACATCCGACCCTGACGTGGGCCCGAACACGTGCACCAGGACTGAAAGAAAGAATGCCAAGGGAGCAGGCGAAAGAAAATAAAGGCCCCATAGCAGAAGTGGGGGAGGCCAGTTAGGAAATTAGCCAAGAGCATGACGGACACACGAAAACAGAATAGACATGAAAATCTGGCAGAAAAAAAAAAATGGCAAAGCAAAGAAAGCTGGCGAAAATAAACGCCATCCAAAAACACAACAAAACATTTTTTAGAAGTTTATTTTACCTAGAATTAATGACAGGAAAACCCCATAAACGTGGTGCAAAATGTTTAATGCCCCATTGAATGCCAACATTATGCCATTCATCTGTCCTTGCAGGTGTATTATTTCTAGTCCTCAGGATGAAAAGCAAAGTTGCTTTCCACATCTTTTATAGTACTTAAAAATACATATTTCCAGGGCTTTATTGCCAAAGGTCCTGCTTTCTTCCAGAACCCACAATAACTAATCATGTTACTGCCACCAAGTCTAGGAATTGGAATTAATAGTTGGTGGGAGGGTTCACTTCCATCCTATGAGTGATCTTTGCTTTAACGACCCTTAGAGTTAGTGATTTCTCCTAAATATTTATTTCTCCCCAAGGGAAAGATTTGTCTAAGAACTTTCTCTTTGCCCTAAATATTCACAATTCTCGATCTGTTTTTCTTCTATTTGTCCACTTACAGTTTTTGCTGGAATCAATTTTATTAATTTCCTGAAAATTAGCAAGTCAGAGTAAATCACAGGGAGCATTTTCCTCTCTACTATGTGAATCAATCTCCCTCTCCTTTCTCTGTGTTTCTCTCAACTCTAGGTCATCAAGGCCTAGATTGACTCTACTTTTCCCCCACAACTTCTCTTCAAATTGAAAAAAAAACAATGTAAAGATGAGAAAGACAAAGAGAAAGAGCAAGAAGGAAGAAAGAAAGGGAAGAGGAGAGAAAGGACAGTTTAACTCAATTTTTTAAATATTGCCATTTAAACATTGCAGTCAACAACTACACCTCCACCATTTTTCCAAGAATTTCCACCTTTACATTCAGAAAGCTTTTATTATATTGAAAGATGTTATCCAACATTGCTTTGAATCTCTGCAGTCCACCATCGAATTGACTGGGAAAAACTTCTGGTATTGTCAGCCTTCTTCCAGGACTCCTGTTCAAATTTTTGGATTAACTAAACCATGGTCAAACTTAGATGTTAAAGCCCACAGCAACTACCAGACCTATGGGTCCATGAGCTTCAGTAGGTCATTTAAACTTTCTACATTAAAATTTCCTCCTCTGCAAAATGGAAATGCTAGACTAAATTATGGAGAAGGCAATGGCACCCCACTCCAGCACTCTTGCCTGGAAAATCCCATGGAGGGAGGAGCCTGGTAGGCTGCAGTCCATGGAGCCGCAAAGAGTTGGACACGACCGAGCGACTTCACTCTCACCTTTCACTTTCATGCACTGGAGAAGGAAATGGCAACCCACTCCAGTGTTCTTGCCTGGAGAATCCCAGGGACTGGGGAGCCTGGTGGGCTGCAGTCTATGGGGTCGCACAGAGTCGGACAAGACTGAAGCGACTTAGCAGCAGCAGCAGCAGCAGCAGCAGCAGCAGACTAAATTATCCCTAAGATTCTTTTAAACTGTTACATCTCACCTGTATGCTCTTTCTCAACTTCCATTTTATGTTATGAAAACACAATATTCATCTATTTTAAAAGTAATAAAAAATAAAACAAAATAGAATAATAAAGACTTTATTAAGCCCTAGAATTTGCTTCCAGAACTCCAAGCCTGGAGATGCCCTTTGAGGCATTCAGCAGTCTTTGTTGCATTTGTTGTTCAGTTGCTAAGTTGCATCTGACTCTTTGGAACCCCATTGACTGCAGCACATAAGGCTTCCATGTCCTTTATTATCTCCTGGCGTGTGCTCAAACTCATGTCCATTGAGTCAGTGATGATAGCCAACCATCTCATCCTCTGCTACCCCCTTCTCCTCCTGCCCTCAATCTTTCCCAGAATCAGGGTCTTTTCCAATGAGTGGACTCTTCCATCAGATGACCAAAGTATTAGAGCTTCAGCTTCAGCATCAGTTCTTCCAATGGTGTTCTCATTGGCTGTTCTGGTGGCAATTGGCTTGTTAACTGACTTTTATCGCATGTTTTCATGACAATCTTGAGACTCTTTAGAGCAAATTGCAACGGCAAATCATGTTATCCAATTGGCAGTTAGGAAACACAGATCTCAGGCTCCAGAGGAAAGGCCACCTCCTTAATTCCTGCCTGATGATGAGAAAAGAGTCCTCAGAAGGTTAAGTGACTTATGCAGTTGGATGGAGCCTGACAGTGTCCGCAGCAGGGGCCTAGACACAGAGCACTTGCCTCTTCGGACAGCGTTCAATTCTCCCAGCCACACTTCTTCCCCGAGTGCTTTTTAATCTGGCAGGATCCACAAATAAAGGAAATTGTGGTTTTCACATCATGATCAAGATTATTTTTCCACTGTGAATAATAAAAGCAGAGTAACCCATTCGTAGCTTCAAAATTTTCCCCTTCCAGCCCGCATTGTTTATTCCTTGGGTTTTCAACAACTTTTACTTCGAAATGTCAGTTTTGAATGTGTTTGCATAATTCTGCATTTTATTTCAGGATTCTCTGTCATAACCATTCATTTCCCCCCACTGGCTAAGTTGTTGAAAAAGAAAACCGTGTTTCGAGGCCAGTCCAATCCTACAATTTAAAAGCTGGCAGGATCCGTCTCCCTTTTCTCCCCTGGGAGGATTAATTTGCTTCTTTTTTATTCTCAAAGTTTTATGATTCCAAATAAAGGATATAATGGTGCCATTGAGAGTTGGGGAACCGTGGAAGATAAACAGCCTATGTGGGAACTGCTTGAAATGAAAATCGAAGTTTTGGGGAAGAAGGTGGGAAGAGTGGAGACGGGTTCTTTTTTTTTATCATGTGAGTGTGGCCTGTTAATGATAAAGGAAATTTCCTTCTTCTAATGAGTCTTGCCTTTATAGACTGCAGTGAGGGCAAATGGTTCCATTTGTATCATAAATGTAAAGAAGCTGAAATCGTACTCCCAAGAATGTAATATGTTTAATTTTGAAGTTGGGGGAGCAACCGTTAAAAATAGATTTTTTTTTTTATTCCCTGAGACCTGCAACATCAGAGTCTGGGCTTTGACTCTTGATTTGTTTGCCTGAACACTGAAACATTTAAGAAACATGTTAAAATCATCGGCAGGAAACTAAGTGACCAAGGGAAGTAATTTGAATACATTCTTCAGGTGGAGTTCACCTTAATTAGCTCCCAACTTGGTGAGAGCCATCTGTGTGATGATGCATTAATCCCATTATGTTAAGAGCCCAATTCATCATCAAAAAGTTTTTCCAAAGGACCCTTTGGAATTTTACAAAATAAACTGGACAAATGTTATTAACATCCAGGAGTTTATAGTTAAGGTCAGCACAGTAGACATTTATTGACCAGGCACTGTGTGCAAAGCACGGAGGAGGACATGTTTCCACCCTCGAGGAGCACAAAGCAGCATGTCCCTTCATTATTCAATAGTCTCAGTGTGAGTTCAGGACCCCAGGAGGGGTTCATTCCACTGCAGACATTTCACAGCACAGGCCACATCTCAACTGGCCCTAAAACAATAAGACGCATACAACAGTGATTTAATGCACATCCGATTACATGGTACCATTGTTTATACTTTTTAAATATAAATTTATTTATTTTAATTGGAGGTTAATTACTTTACAATATTGTATTGGTTTTGCCATACATCAACATGAATCCACCACAGGTATACACGTGTTCCCCATCCTGAACCCCCATCCCTTCTCCCTCCCCATACCATCCCTCTGGGTCGTCCCAGTGCACCAGCCCCAAGCATCCAGTATCATGCATTGACCCTGTTTATACTCCTTTAGCTCCCCTGCACTCCCCACCCCGCCACCACACACACTGAATTAAATCTCTTATAGAATGCAAGTTTGTTTGTCACCTTACAACAGGCTAATTAATTGAGAGGCAAATTGTTGGGGCCAGGAATAGTAACTTTATTCAGAAAGCCAGCAGATCCAGAAGATGGTGGACTAGTGTCCCAGAGTTCTAACTCTTATCTGAGTTAGAATTCAGGCTTCTTTTATGCTAAACGAGGAGGGATGTGGCAGGTTGTTGCAAATTTCTTGGTGTTGGAATCCTTTGTTCTTGCAGCTGTCTTTGTCAGTCAAGTCAGGACATTCCTGTTAACCTCCAACAAGACAAATGAGAAACTTTTTTTGCAGGGGAGGGGTCTCCAAAATCACCACAAATGGTGACTACAGCCAAGAAATTAAAAGACACTTGCTCCTTGGAAGGAAAGTTATGACCAACCTAGACAGCATATTAAAAAGCAGGGACATTACTGTGCCAACAAAGGCTGTCTAGTCAAGGCTATGGTTTTTCCAGTAGTCATGTATAGATGTGAGAGTTGGACTATAAAGAAAGCTGAGTGCCAAAGAATTGATGCTGTTGAACTCTGGTATTGGAGAAGACTCTTGAGAGTTCCTTGACAGCAAGGAGATCCAACCAGTCCATCCTAAAAGAAATCAGTCCTGAATATTCATTGGAAGGACTGATGCTGAAGCTGAAGCTCCAATACTCTGGCCACCTGATGCAAAGAACTGACTCATTGGAAAAGACCCTGATGCTGGGAAAGATTGAAGGCAGGAGAAGAAGGGGACAAGAGAGGATGAGATGGTTGGATGGCATCACTGACTCAATGGACATGAGTTTGAGCTAGCTCCAGGAGTTGGTGATGGACAGGGAAGCCTGGCATGCTGCAGTCTATGGGGTCACAAAGAGTCAGACATGACTGAGCAACTAAACTGAACTGAACTGAATTCTGCAACTTTTTATCTTTATATGAATGAAAAACTGTTATGCCTTTGAAGGTCAGAGCCTTGAGAATGGGCTGTCCTATGTATTTCAGGCGGTAGGCAACATTCTTAACTTGTAGCAAGACTAGAACACAGAGGTTAAAGTAAAAGAAATAGATCCGATATGATGTCAGATTTCTTCTCCATATTACAAATCTGATTCCTTACCCTTGACTTTAGGACCCCTACATACCCTGGGCCTTCCCTAGTTCTTTGACCAGATATACCTCCTTGGCTCATACCCTTTCAGCCTCCCAGGCATTTCTCAGCCAATCCAACCTGATCCTGCCCTTGGCTGCCTCTCCAAATGGAGCACCTTCCTCTAAACTACATGATTGTCCCTTCCCTGGTCCCATCTCAGCTCAGGGAGATTGTCTCTGCCCACCCACCTTCATTTAGTTCTTCTCTTCACCACCACCATCTTTCCCATCACCCAGCTTCACTTTCTTCATAACATTTACCATACTCAAAACTTATCATCATTATTAGTTGATATACTTATTTACTACAGCTCCACACAAATGAAGCTGACTTACTGCAATATCCCTTGCACTGGGGCAGGGCTTAGGCACTTGATTAATATTCAGTGAATGAATGAGTGAATCTATCAATGGATGAAAATAAAAAGATCAAAGCTAGGTCATCATTAGGGGGGTGGGAGATGGGAGACACAGAGGTGAAGTTTGGGTGGGAGAACTAACAGAAATGTGCCTTAGTAGAAAGGCGGTGGCTTTGAAAGCCACAATTCACTCTCCAAACGTTCAACAACTTGGCTTCTAAGAATCAAAGTTCAAGATGGTAAAGCATTCAGGGTCTCTGCTCCCCCTCCATATCCATCAAAATGAGCACTGTACACAAGATAAAGTGCTTGTATCTTGTCATTATCTCCCTTACACATCCAATAAATATTTGCTGAAACATGGCTCCCTCCAGCAAATGGATCCATAGTCTCTAGCGCCAGGTTTTATAATCTTCTCACAGGGGAAAGAGACCATCCACAGAAACGGAAAGCCCTGAAAAGAACCACTTGTCCCTTCCTAAGCATGGGCAAGAGAGGCTACAACTTTAAAATGTGTGGTTTCTGTCCTGTGCACTGTGGTAGACAAGCCCATCTTTAAATGTATCCAAAAATGTCAGCTGTCACATTTAAGGGCAGACATCCAGCCCCGGCCGCCCCGCAAAGGTGGGCGTGTTATCAGAAGGCCATCACAGAGCACTTAATGGACCTCTGCTCCTAAATAAACACGGCGGGGGGATACAGGGTACAGCCTTACCTCCCCGTTGTTTGTGTGTTCCTGTCAGACTAGTCAATTTCATTGGCCTGGGACGTTACATTTACTTCTTGGAATATGAGATTGCACAGATCTGCCTTCGTGGGCACTGGTGGCTAAAATGGGAACAGCTTAATGAATCACAAGTCAGATTCTGTATATAAAGTCCACATCACGAGGGGATAGCAGGGCCTCTGCTCAGCATGGGAAGATTTATCTTCCCCGGGTGAGACCATGACCCCATGGCCCCCTCACCCTCCTTTCACACCAGTTAACAGTTATCTCACTCCCTAAAGGGTCCACAGTATCTTATTTGGAGGCCCTTTAAAATCTGGAGCCAGATTATGCTTCAAGTGTCTAAGTGATGTTCTCATTGCACTGGTCACATGGAAGTGCCACTTTAACTCTTTCAGGTGAGAGGAGACAATTTCACAAAGATGGGCTGAATTAGAAGAATGCGTGGTCACTGCCAGAGAAGGCAATGGTACCCCACTCCAGTACTCTTGGCTGGAGAATCCCATGGATGGAGGAGCCTGGTGCGCTGCCGTCTATGGGGTCGCACAGAGTCGGACACGACTGAGCGACTTCACTTTCACTTTTCACTTTCATGCATTGGAGAAGGAAATGGCAACCCACTCCAGTGCTCTTGCCTGGAGAATCCCAGGGACGGGGGAGCCTGGTGGGCTGCCGTCTATGAGGTCGCACAGAGTCGGACACGACTGAAGCGACTTAGCAGCAGCAGTGGTCACTGTCTTCGACAATGAAGTCCACATAGCTGACTGGCTTGAGAGTGTTGTATTCGTGTCGCTATTATCCCTCAGCCAGGTGAGCTTAGAGAGGTGCAAAACTGCATGCATTTAGGGCAGCCCACCCACCTTGTCGCTGCCCAGACACCCTCTGATGTCTACCACTCCCTCCTTACGGACCTTTTATTTGGTGCTAGCCATTTAACAGAAGTACACTCAGCCACTAAAAGGAGCAAAATTGGGCCATTTGTCGAGATATGGATGGACCTAGAGTCCATCATATGCAGTGAACTAAGAAAGAGGAAAACAAATATCATATAGTAATGCATATATGTGGAATCTATAAAAATAATGGTACAGATGAACCTATTTCCAGGGCAGGAATAGACATAGAGGTAGAGAACAGGTATGTGGATTCAGGTAGGGAAGGGGAGGGTGGGAAGAATTGGGAGATTAGTATTGACATATACACACTACCGTGGGTAAAACTGGGCTTTCCAGGTGGCATTAGTGGTAAAGAATCCATCTGCCAATGTAGGAGACGTAAGAACCACAAGTTTAATCCCTGGGCTGGGAAGGTCCCCTGAAAGACAGCATGGCCCCCCACTCCAGTACTCTTGTCTGGAGAATCCTATGGACAGAGGAGCCTGGAGGGCTACAGTTCATAGGGTCGCAAAGACACAGCTGAAGCGACTTAGCACACATATGAGTAAACTAGATAGCTAACGGGAACCTGCCATTAAGCTGAGGAAGCTCAGCTCAGTGCTCTGTGAAGATTCACTTCATTGTACAGAAGAAACTAACATAACACTGTAAAGTGATTATATTTCAATTTTTTTTGAAGTACAGCTGATTGGGATCATCTGTTATTACACCTTAATGTGAATGTATCCATCCAAGTTTTAGGTGTCAGAAGGTGTGAATCAGAGCCTGCCAACATCCTTCCAACCCAGTGAGCCTGAGTCCACAAGAACGTTTCAAGGTCCCTTGCTTCTCATCCCTCTGTCTGTGGCCAAATCCCCATTCCTTTCCCCTAGAACTGTGGTAACAAACTTAATAGACTTTGCTACAATATCAGACACTCACCTCACTTTCCAATCTCTCTACTTGTGTCCAGGCCACTCTGCCTGGCAGGAAAGGAGGTCACCCTACCCCATATCCAGCTAATTCAACTTTATCTGTCCCAAAGATGCCTCACTCCTAAAGACTCCCTATTGAGGGGAGAGTCTCTTTAAAGTTTCTCTCCTAAAGGCAGTGGAAGAGCAGCCCACTTCCAGTGGGAATTCTAAACGTCGAGATCTATAAGAAAGAGTCTTTTATTTCCCTTGATGAGTTTGCCTAGAATTTTCTTTCCCTTGCCTCTTTTCTCCATGAAAGTCATGAGAATCCTAAAGCAAGGGGATGCCTCCAGGTCTAAGAGAACCAAGATGACTGCTTCCATTTTTCTCTTGAGACACAAACTTCAAGCCTAATTTCTCTTTGGCACCATTTCTAAGAGAGCAATATTTCTTTACTTACCAAAAAAAAAAAAAAATGAAAGCATAAAAATATAACAAAAGGCATCTGACAGTCAGCTTCCATCAGGGAGATAAAAAGGAATGGTGGAGCTTCCCTGGGGACTCAGTGGTAAAGAATCCACCTGCCAGTGCAGAAGACACGGGTTCAGTTCCAGATCTGGGAAGACCCCTAATGCCATGAGGCAACGAAGCCCACGTGTAGTAACTCGAGCCTGTGCTTTAGAGCCTGGGAGGCTCAGCTAGTGAAGCCCATGCACCCTAGAGCCTGCGCTCTGCAGCAAGGGAAGCCAGTGCAGTGAGAGGCCCCTGTACCACTGCTAGAGAGCAGCCCCTCTCGCCACAGCTAGAGAAAAGCATGGTCACGAAGATCCAGGCAGCCAAAAATAAACAAATGAAATTACAAAAAAAATTTTTTTAAAGGAAATGGTGGGATTTAGGGCTTCCTGGAGAGCACTTTTTCCTTTTAAATGGAGCAAACACCGTTCAGTTCCAGTCAATTCATACCAAAGAGGAAAAGAAAAATTAAAGAAGCCCCCAAAACCCATTTTATGCAGAAATATCCTGATTCATAAATGTCAATTTAAATAGTTTTTTTTTAATGTAGGTCAGTGTGCAACTGTGCCTCAGAGAGATATTAGGAAATGAATTTAAGTTATTTCCTAAAATATATTTTATGATGCTACGAATCTCTTAGGTAGTTTAACATTCTGAGGTTCTTTAGGTGTAGAAAACAGTGATATTAATACTGAAACCAACTCAATCTATAATCTATACTAAGATACTCTGAATTTCTGAGAGAAACTATGGGGCAAGTTTCTTTAGCATCCATGACAATGAAATCTTTTCTTCCAAGATTATCTCAAGGGGCTGCTGAGCCACAGAACAAACTTGTGAGGTGCTGATCCAGGGAAAGGGGATCTCAGAAGCTGCCCAGGCCACTCAAATTGCTGGACGCGAGGCACAAAAGAAGGCTTTGTGGTCCACACAGTCCCAGCCCAGCACCCCAGGAGATGGCTCTGGGGTGAGGGGATAAAGCCCTTTCTGGTAATAAAGCATTTGCTAGGCCTTGCACATCTGTCTCCTGTGGGGGCCTCACTCTGGGACTCCAATAGGGCTTTCCTTCTTATCTCAATAAGCGTTCAGTGCAGGAGGAAACAGATACATGGACACACACATCATCTTGCAACACTTCTATTTTTGGAGGAAGGCAGAGGTAGAGACAGAAAAATGCAGAAAGGTAAGACAACTGTTTTAACCAAAGTTTGGGCTTCCCTGGTAGCTCAGTTGGTAAACAATCCACCTGCAATGCAGGAGACCCCAGTTCGATTCCTGGGTCAGGAAAATCTGCTGGAGAAGGGATAGGCTACCCACTCCAGTATTCTTGGGCTTCCCTAATGGCTCAGCTGGTAAAGAATCCACCTGCAATGTGGGAGACCTGGGTTTGATCCCTGGGTTGGGAAGATCCCCTGGGGAAGGGAAAGGCTACCCTCTCCAGTATTCTGGCCTGGAGAATTCCATGGACTGTATAGTCCATGGAGTCTCAGAAAGTCAGACACGACTGAGCAACTTTCACTTTCACTTTTCACTTGTGCAAAATACCACAGGAAGGAGGGAGCTCCCCAGACCTGGAAATCAAGAAAGTCTTCAAGAGCTTGCCAGACAGATGGTCAACAGTGTTGACCAACAGGGCAACAGTGTTCCAGAAAGGGAAATGCCATACACCAGTGGTGCTCAACCAGGGGCAAGTTCACTCCCCCCCAAGGGGCATGTATCTGACTATGTCTCAGTATGTCTTTGCTTGTCACAGTGGAGGCAGATGCACGTGATATTGGCATCTAGTGGGGAGAAGTCACACAGAGCAGCCGCAACAGCATAGATTCATCCATCCCAAACGTGTTACAAGAATACATGTGTGTCTTTGCCTCTCTGATTTCCCCTACACCTAATGTCCCAAATTTCAGTAATGCTGAGGTTTGAGAAGCCCTACCATAGGCAAAGCACAGAGGTGTGAGGACAGGTTAACCTGGAGATCTGCAAGCATCTGGGGCTTCCCTGGTGGCTCAGCGGTAAAGCACCTGCTTTCCAATGCAGGAGACGTGAGTTTGATCACTGGGCAGGGAAGATCCCCTGGAGAAGGGAATAGCAACCCACTCCAGTATTCTTGCCCTGGAAATCCCGTGTGCAGGGGAGCCTGGCAGACTATGGGGTCATAAAGAGCTAGACTGATGCTGCTGCTGCTTAGTGACTTCAGTCGTGTCCGACTCTGTGCGACCTGATAGACAGCAGTCCACCAGGCTCCTCTGTCCCTGGGATTCTCCAGGCAAGAATACTGGAGTGGGTGGTCATTTCCTTCTCCAACACATGAAAGTGAAAATTGAAAGTGAAGTTGCTCAGTCGTGCCCGACTCTTAGCGACCCCAAGGACTGCAGCCTAACAAGCTCCTCCATCCATGGGATTTTCCAGGCAAGAGTACTGGAGTGGGGTGCCATTGCCTTCTCCGAAAGAGCTAGACAGGACTTAGCTATTAAACAACAACTGAAAACATCTGGCATTGCTAATTAGGGCTAGTAGATACCTGTCTCCCTCTCCTTCCACTCCCAAACTGAAAACTCCTTAAAGACATTGGCTTGTCTTACTGGTCTTTATATTTCTAGGGCTTAGGCTATTGTAAGTACAAAAGGAATAAATGCAATAGGTTTCCCAAGAAGCTTTGGTGATGAGAATATGGGGGAAGACAGGTGTATTAAATCCCTATTATAGCCATAGCAAATTATCACAATGTGGTGGCTGAAAACAACAGAAATTTATGTTCACAGTTCTGGGGCTTAGAATATGAAATCAAGATGTTGGAAGGATTTTTTTTTCCTTCCAGAATTTTTCAGGATGAATCTTTTCTCTCTCCTCACTTCTCCTTGGCTTGAAGAAGCATAATTCCAAACTGTACCTTCATCTTCCCATGGATCTTCCCTCTGTCTGCGTCTCTTCTTCCGTCTCCTGTAAGGATGTGTGTTGCTGGATTTAGGGTCCACTGGGTTAATCCAGGATGGTATCATATTGAGATCCTTAAATTAACAACATCTGCAAAGACCCTTTTTCCAAATCAGGTCACAGTCATGGGTACTGGGAATTAGGACCTGAATGTAGTTTGGGGTTGAGGATGAGATGGTTGGATGGCATCACCAATGCAAAAGGCATGAAACTTGGGCAGACTCCAGAAGATGGTGATGGTCAGGGAGGCATGGAGTGCTGTGGTCCATAGGGTCACAAAGAGTCACCGACACGACTTAGCAACTGAACAAAAACAACAAATAGTTTTGGGCTTCCCGGGTGGCACAGTGGTAAAGAATCCACCTGCAGTGCAGGAGACACAGGTTCAGTCCCTGGTTTGGGAAGATCTCCTGGGGAAGGAAACGGGAACTCATTCCAGTATTCTTACTTGGGAAATCCCCTGGACAGAGGAGTCTGGTGGACTGCAGACCATGGGGTCACAAAAGAGTTGGACACAACCGAGCACCTACAGAACAGCATTAATCCAGGATGGTATCATATTGAGATTCTTGAATTAACTACATCTGCAAAGACCCATTTTTCCAAACCAGGTCACAATCATGGGTGTTGAGAATTAGGACTTGAATGTAGTTTTGGGGGGTCTACTATCCAAGGTACTACAATAGTGGGGTATATGCCTAGAAGGTAGAATGGGAAACAGGCATAGGAGGCAGGGAGTGAATCCTTCACCTGGGTCATCATTTCTCCAAGAGTTTTGGCCACTCAAGGTTCTCAGTGAATAAGACAGCAATGTGAAATAGCAGGGGCATTTCATTTTCAAGGATAAAATATTTTTGTACAGAAAACAAGGGTACAAAATATTTTCAATGTTAAAAGAGTCTGTTAAGGAGAAACTTTGGAGTCAATAAAAACTCTACCAAATTCACATGATATCCCTAGATTTCAAGGCTCTGAAATCTGCTCTGGGCAAAGGTTCCATCTGTGCTATTGATGGAAAGCTTCATTTTCCTGGGAGCAGAGAGGAAAACTTGAGAAGCTCTCTGCAAAGCTCTAGAGCCGCAAAGTAGCTCAGTCTGAGCCGAGTCCCCGAAATAAGGAACACTGGGTCTCTGTTTTAAAATTGGCCCTGTCACCCTAAATTATCCCCACTTCTTGTCTTGACACAACTTCGAAAAGCTGCTGCTCAGGCGTGGACCCATCAAAGCTGCATCGGGGCGAGAGGGGCATATTTTAAAATGACAGATCTAAGAAGCGAGCCCTCGGCACTCTAAATGACTATATTATTTTAAAGATGGAAACGGCTCCTGGAATACCCTGTAATCCAACATTTCTCAATAAGGCTCGTGTAATAAATTCTCCGCAGGTCTGAAGACCTAGTCCTGGGGTATGCAAGTGCATCCTGGAGCCTTATTGGAGGGAGAATTAAGTACCGCAGAGGGCAGGGGACCAAGGGAGCCTTTGAAGGTGACTCCAAGATCACGTCACCAAAGCAAGCATGGTTTTAGAAGAGGGGAGATGAATGGTGGATTTAATCGAGCTCCCCTTAGACCTGTAGTTGGTAAAGATGGATTCTCCCATTTTACGCACATACGCTGGTTCCTTATTCCTCTGCAAGACTGGAGGCTGGTTGGGAAGGTTTTCCACTGAATGACTTTCAATGTAATAATACTTAATACTTCTTTTGAAACAGTTTCCTCTTTTTCTGAATATTTTCATGGGACTGTAACCCATTTGTACATAAAATTGGTTGAAAGTGACATGTTGAAAAGTCCAGCAAACACTGCAGCACACTCTATTTTCAGGGAATATAAAATTGGGCTCTGTCTGACACCTTGAGTGCGCTTGTGAAAACAGAATGTCACATCTCAAAGGGTTTTTCTTGATAGCTTTAAAAAAAATAAAATAAAATAAACAGACCTCTCTAGGCAAACAGCCCCTTTGTACTCTCGTTTCCATGGAAACGCTGGCAATTGTATTTTTCATGGCATGGTCTTTTTCACTTGATTTTTAAAAGTCTGGTTTAGGCAGCTGACTTAGTGACCCTCGGAATTCAGGAAATAATCTTTATCAAGGAAGTCTATGATATTTTTGATAGATATTCCAGATAGTACTCTTGCTGTCGACCTGGTTGAAGTAAAGATGTGTAATTGTTGTACACATTGGAGGAAGTAGACATCATTTTATCCTGAGCACTGCTATTATGATAATCCATTTTAATCCAATGTCCCTCAAATTCCTAAATTTAAGGGACCAAATATATTTGGAAACTTCCTTAGAGAAAAATTCCCAAAAATATATGTTGATAGTCCCCTCTCCAGGAGGTGGAGCTTAACTGCCTCCTCCCTGTGCTCTGTTGAGAGTTACTGGATTCAGTGACTCACTTCCAAAGAATAGAATGTAGAGAGGAATAAATCTTGACTTTATAATGAGGAGACTTGGTAGACACCATCTTAATCAAAAGGAAATGTTAACATTCATCCTCAAGAAGTCACAGGGACCCCACGTTCTCCCTGACATGACAAGAGGGGCATTTCACCTTTAGAGAATTCTTCTTGCAATCTAATGATAGAATAAAAGAAAAAACAGCCAGCAAACTCCAACTGAGGGACATTCTACATAATGCTTAACTAGTAATCTTCAAACTTAACAAGACCATAAAAAAAGACAAGTGACAGCTGGTCATAGATCAGAAGAGACTAAGATATGATGAGTAAACAAAATTGGTTTCCTGGATTCAATCCTGCAATATGGAAAAAAACACTATGGAAAAGTTAGCAAACTCCAAATAAAGTCTGTAGGTCAGGAGAATAGTATTATACCAATGTGAATTACTCAATTTTGACAAACGTACCATGCTTAACTGTTAGAGAATGGGAAAATGGGTGAGGAGAGTATGTGAACTTTCTGTACGATCTAAGCAATTTCTGTATAAACGTAAAATTATTTTTAAATTAAAAGTGTATTTTAAAAATGAAATAAATTAACACAGTTTCAAAGTTTGAAAGAAAATGACCAAATAAAAAATAAGAGTAAGTGCTATCCTTTTGGGTAAAGAGGTAGACTCATTTCTAGATAACAATACTGAGACAGGATTAGAGGAGTGAACAGCTAAGATAAAGACAGAAGCCACACAACTGGATACAAGGGTCTAAATCCTAAAGAAAAAAATCAGATTTGGAAAAAAAAAAAAAGTACAAAATTAATGGATCTTTAACTATGATTTACCATCTGGTGGCTCAGGCGGTAAAGCTTCTATCTACAATGTGAGAGACCTGGACTGGGAAGATTCCCTGGAGAAGGAAATGGCAACCCACTCCAGTACTCTTGCCTTGAAAATCCCATGGATGGAGGAGCTTGGTGCAGGCTACTATCCATGGGGTTGCAAAGAGTTGGGCACAACTGAGCAACTTCACTTCACTGACTATGATTGGAACCATAATCTTTGAAGAAGCTTTGTAAAAAATCAGATTCCTGGGTCCCACCCTGTTGATTCTAAAAATCGATAGATGTAACAGTCATGCACACTTCACACAGATATTGTTGCCTCTCTGCAGTAAAGCACACAGACTCTGAATGAAGTGACATGTATTTCCAATCCCTTTGAATCTTGCTGATAGTGAGCTTCAACCAACAGAATGCAGCAAAAGTGACTCTACATAACTGATGATTAATTTTACATGTCAGTTTAATTGGGCTACTGGATGCCCAGGCCCTTAATTAAACATTATCTATAAAGATGTTCCTGGATGAGATTAACACTTGAATTGGCAAACTGAGTAAAGCAGATTGCCCTCCCTATTGTGGGTGGGCCTCATCCAATCAGGTGAAGACCTGAATAAAACAAAAATACTGACTCTTCCACGACCTTTCCCCCACCTCTATGTTTATCCCCCTTTTTAATTTAATGGTGATGGGATATTTTAAAATTAGTTTTGTATTCTCTATTAGTATGGAGGGGAGCATATTAGAGAGCAGCATTCTTTATTTCAATTGTGATATAATTGGCATATAACATTGAGTAAGTTTAAGGTGTATGTGTTGATATTTGACACATTTAAATATCACATTATGATTCCCACAGTAGCATTAGCTAACACCTCTATAGTCACATAATTATTTCTTCTCAGTGGTAGAAACAATTAATATTTACTTACTAAAGATATCAGAAGTTTGCAATAATTTTTCCAAATCTTTCCCCACCCTATTATTTGCATTTAAATTTATGTACTCAGTTTTTCAAGTAGGAAATTTAAATATGTTATATATGTTATGAAATTGGTATTCTTTCAGGCTTGCAATTCTTCTCATTGTTTCATGATCAGAGAACTATTACAGATCTGAAGATTAGAGTGTTACCTACATTTCCTTCTATTTTTTCATTTTATTTTTTGAGGTTGCATCAGTTGATGAATACATAGTCCACCTGGAACTTACTGTGATGTATGACCTCCATGGAAGTCCACTCTTTCATTCCAGATAGCCTGTCTCCTTGGTATTAAAGATCTATTTCTTTTCATTTATCATGTTGAAAAAAATAATTTAAATTGAATTTTTAAATATTGTGGAAAGATAAAAATTAAACGATTCATACCAACAGCAAACCTGCTCTATAAAGAACAGTTAAAACTAGAATAGCCTCAAAAAAGTTAGTAGGCATCCAGTAAATAAAATATTCAAAAGCCTAAATACTTACAAAAGAAATATGTAAGAGGAACCTCAGATCTTCCCCTTGCTAGCTGTGTGATCTTGGACAAGTTTCTTAACTTTCCTGTGCCTCAGTTTCCATCTCTACAAAATGATAATAATACTGATCTGAAAGGTCTGAGATCAGTAGACACAAAATATATAAAGAACTCATTGTAGGACCTCAAATATCAGCTACTATAAATTTAAATTATAATTTTTTCTTTCTCCATACTTTGAGATGTGTACTTACTTACACTTTTATGCTTATTATGCCAGGCTCAAGATATTTGTTTATCATCTCCCTTCTGGACCCACAGTCTATAACAGCTGGCCTATCACTTTATTTTTGTATTCCTAGTTCCCATTTTGGCATCTAAAGTATATCAGGCCCTCAAATAATTTGTGTTGAATGAATAAATGGCTTTAAAATATCAAAGACAAATATCAATAAGCACAAGAGAATATCATCTGAGCTTAATACAAAAAGTTATTAAGTATACGATTACAGAGGAAATAACCTGCTAAGCTTTAAAGTAATCAACAAATACCCAAACTAAGATCCATAGATGTGATTAGGTGATGCTAAAATATTTGGTTGACAGGTAAAAATGTACAAATGTGGGTGTGTTCACAGACTGGCCTTTGCCTGCCAAATTAATTTTGGGCAGTTGTGTTCTGATGTCACACTCTCCTCTCCATCCCCTCCTGAAAAGGAAGAGGCTCAGCCTGCAAGGATGGAGGTGCAGAAAGGGAGACTGACAGGGAAGAATGAGACCAGAGGATGAGGAGGAATGAAGGGGAGGTTAGGACAACCCTCAGGCTTCCCAGACGGTGCGGTGGTAAAGAATTCGCCTGCCAATGCAGGAGACACAAGAGATGTGGGTTCAATCTCTGGGTCAGATCCCCAGAGTGGGAAATGGCAACCACTGGAAAATCCCTCGTGGACAGAAGAGTCTGATGGGCTACAGTCCCTGGAGCCACAGAGTCACACACAACTGAGGGATTGAGCACAGCACAGCACAAAGGGAGCATGGGCAAGAGAAAAGAAGAAGGAAAAGACAGGGCACAGAGGTGTTCTTTAAAGAAATTGAAGAGGCTCCATAGTGGCTGGAAAGTTGAGTTTCAGGTAGGAATTGGGGGAAAAGGGAAGAGTCTAGATGGGTGAAGAGAATGATGGCTTGAATAGACTTCAACGCCACAGTTGGTAAGTTGAAACTTTTATTCCCACTCCCCTGACTTCTGTGGGTTAGATTAAACACCAATGGCCAATGATTTAATCATCCATGACTTTATAATGAAGCCACCATAAAACCAAAAGTGACGGGGTTTGGAGAGTTTCCAGGTTGGTAAACCAGAATGCCTTCAAACTTTTCCAGCCTCAGGGTCTGATGCTGGGAAAAACTGAAGGCAAAAGGAGAAGGGGTAAGCAGAGGATGAGATGGTTAGATAGCATCACCGACTCGATGGACTTGAGTTTGAGCAAACTCCAGGAGATGGTGAAGGACAGGAGAATCTGATGTGCTGCAGTCCCTGGGATCACAAAGAGTTAGACACAACTTTACACTGGACAACAAACCAGAATGCATCTACATGCCAATATTTCAGCCCCTAACCCCACAAGGATAGAATCTCCTTGTTCATGGTGGCTCAGATGGTAAAGAATCCACCTGCAATGGAGGAGATCTAGGTTAGATCTCTGGATTGGGAAGGTCCCCTGGAGAATGGAATGACAACCCACTCCAGTATTCTTGCCTGGAGAAGGCCATGGACAGAAAAGCCTGATAGTCTATAGTCCGTGGGGTCACGAGAGTTAGACACAACTCAGTGATTAAGCACGCACGCATGCTAGTGAGGAAACAGGTTTCCTGAGCTCTAGATGGACAGGGAGGCCTGGCGTGCTGCAATTCATGGGGTCGCAAAGAGTCGGACACGACTGAGCGACTGAACTGAACTGATAAGATGCTCTAGCAAATTAATTGAACCCAAGAAAGGGGTCGTGGCAAACCTCTGATTTAAAGCTACTTAGTCAGAAGTGCAAGGGACAACCTGGATTTTAGAAAGTAGTCTTTTCCTGGTGGCTCAGACAGTAAAGAGTCCGCTTGCAATGTAGGAAATCTGGGTTCAATCCTTAGGTCAGGAAGATCCCCTGGAGAAGGAAAACCCACTCCAGTATTCTTGCCTGGAGAATCCCATGGACGGAGGAGCCCGGTGGGTTATAGTCCATGGGGTCGCAAAGAGTTGAATACCACTGAGCAACTAACACATTTGTGGAACTGAGTCATTACCCTGTGGAATCTGACTCTCTCTTTCCACATAGATAGTGTCAAAATTGAGTTGAACTGTAGGACACCCATCTGGGATCAGAGAGTTATTTGGTGCTATGGAAAAAACCACACACGCACATTGGAGTTGGGTGCAGAACCCTTAAAAGGGATTATGGAAGGATCACTGTGTATCTAAAAATGAATACTTTGAAAACCAGGTTTCTATTTTTAAAATCACACTCCTGTGTACTTCTAGTTAGCCCCATTGGGATATCACTGTTATTAAACAGTACCATATTTTTCTATAAATTGGGAAATTCAACGTTTAAATTCACAGAGAAACTTTATTTTCCAACCCTCAACTAGTAAGTGCCAGGCCTTCCACAATAACAATATTGTAAGTTTGGTCTCCATTCAATGAATTTGACCCTGAAGACAAGTGAAATGAAAGTCTTCTGTACTGAAATAATCTGGCCCCTTCACTCTCAAGATTTGAGGTACCAGGTAATTTTCTGTGTAGATTTGGCCTGAAAACACAAAGGAAAAGTTCAACCAGGGACACGGCATCTCTTTGGCCGAACACTGCAGGGACGTTTGCCTTGACCATACATTTTTTTATTGTCCAGTTAAGTTTTGAGTAATTCAGCTGATGGGATTTTCAGCTCTGCCCATGGGCTGTGACTCATTCCACCATCAAATTAACAACTCTTTTGGAAAATATTTTTTCATGACTTGGCCAAAACTTTCCGTGGCTTAATTTCATCCCTTTCTTCCCAGAGAAACTCTTTGAACACGTCCAATGATTGCACACTTCAGAAGAGCCTTTATTTCTCATCAAAGCAGATGCCTGACCAACCTGCTAATGTCAGCTTCCTCAGCCCCTCTCCCTGATCCCTTAACCTTCCCTCTATGGATTCTAATCAACTCTTTCTCCTCTACTAAAGTGGCTTTACAGTATCTTGAACCAACCAGCTCATGGATTTAAAAGTCTTTCTGCAAAAGGAAAAGATGCACCAGAAAGGAATGTCCAGCGACCTGGACTCTTTCTCTGTTCCTCTAAAAAAGTGATATTTCAGCCAAATTGCTTTTTCCTTCAACTTTTTCATCCATAAAACAGTGAGACAAATGACTCTACAGTTGTTGTTCTTCAATTGCTAAGTGGTGTCCACAACACTGCAAACCTATGGACTGCAGCACACCAGGCTTCCCTGTCCTTCACTATCTCCCAGAGTGTGCTCAAACTCAAGTCCATTGAGTTGGTGATGCCATCCAACCATCTCACCCACCACTGCCACCTTTTCCTTTTGACTTCAATCTTTCCCAGCATCAGAGTTTTTTTCCAGTGAGATGACTCTTCACATCAGGTGGCCAAAGTTTTGGAGCTTCAGCTTCAGCCTCAGTTCTTCCAATGAATATTCAGGGTTGACTTCCTTTAGGATTGACTATTTTAATCTCCTTGCTGTCCATGGGATGCTCAAGAGTCTTCTCCAACACCACAGTTCGAAAGCATCAATTCTTCAGCACTCAGCCTTCTTTATGATCCAACTCTCACATCCATACATGACTACCGGAAAACCATAGCTTTAACTATATGGACCTTTGTCGGCAACGTAACATCTCTACTTTTTAACACTCTGTCTACGTTTGTCATAGCCTTCCTTCCAAGGAGAGCATATTTTAATTTCATGGTTTCAGTCACCATCCGCAGTGATTTTGGAGCCCAAGAAAATAAAATCTGTCACTGTTTCCACTTTTCCCCCTTCTATTTGCCGTGAAGGGATGGGACCAGAAG
This sequence comes from Ovis aries, assembly GCF_016772045.2. Classification (NCBI taxonomy): domain Eukaryota; kingdom Metazoa; phylum Chordata; class Mammalia; order Artiodactyla; family Bovidae; genus Ovis; species Ovis aries. The sequence goes on from NC_056059.1 coordinate 109,093,502, forward strand.
CCATGATCTTAGTTTTTCAAATGTTGAGTTTTAAGCCAGCACTTACACTCTCCTCTTTCATCTTCATCAAGAGGCCCTTCAGTTACTTTTTGCTTTCTGTCATTAGATAAAACTATAAAGAGCTCAGTCTATTCAGATCAATATGAAACAGTAGAAGAGCTTATCTATATGAGTCTGAGTAAACTCCGGAAGCTGGTGATGGACAGGGAGGCCTGGAGTCCTGCAGTCCATGGGGTCTCAAAAAGCCAGACACGACTGAATGACTGAACTGAACAGAAGTCAAGCAGCAGGCATGGCATGATACAGATATAGATATGAAAACCCTGTGAGGTAGAGTTACAGGGTTCTGTCCATGAGATAGCAGTGGACAGTGTTTCAGTCAAAAATTTCCTCAATTAACACTGCATAATAGGCCAACCCAGAAAGAAATGGCTACTGTCAGTAAGCTTGTATTCTCATGCTCCTGGATCCATAAGTCAGCTGAGTTAGCTCTACTTTATACCATGGGTGATCTGGACTTGACTGCAGACCACAGGTAAGACTTAGGCCTCCTTTACATGTCTCTCATCTTAACTGAGCCCTTGCTCTCATGATAACTGCAGCCAAGAGCCAAGCCAAGGTACACAGCATATTTAAGGTCTGCTTATGTTCCATCCTCTGGTATCCCATTGGCCAAACTATGTTGCATGGCCAAGCTCAAGATCAAAGAGTCTAAGAAGGACACACTGCCCACATCAGGGGAAAGGGAGACGAGAGGAGAGTGAATATTGCTGCAGTTATCAAATTTACACTCAACTCTCCTTCCCTCATTATCTATTTTTTTACATTGTCCTATATATATATGTGTGTACATATTTAAAACATATGTGTATATATATGTGTGTATGTATGTATATACACAATATATGTATATGCATATTATATATATGTAATTGCATATATTTTATGTGTATAAATATATATATCCTTCAATACATATTTTTTTCTCTATATGTGTGTGTGTATTTAGTTGACCTGAGAATCGAATATGACCAGTTTCTAGAACACACAGTTTAGAAGGAAAAAATTCCTTAGGAAGTGATTGATGTGTCTTTTACAATTTTCAGGAGACCGAAAGAAAGCTATTCTGCAACTATGGTCAATTATGTAATAAATGTTAGAATTACACAAGGGCTAACTCTGTGCCAGGAAACCAATCCTGATCCTTTTCATTCATTATCTCATTTAATCAAATTATCATTTAATCAAACATCCCAGCTTGATGTTTTACCATATACAGGAAAGAATTAATCCTAAAAAAAATATCTTTCCAATTCACAGCATTTTAAGATGTTGGCCTACAAACACTTCTTCCTTATACAACCAACTTAATCAGTGTTCACTAAATAGCTCTAAATCTCAATTTCCACAGCAAAGGCTAAAATAAATTATTATTACTCACATGTTTTAGATCAGGAAAGTGAAGAACAGAAATGATTCCATGTTAGCTCAAAAGTGAAGGAGCAGAGATTAGAACCTAGATATGTCTGATGCCAAAGCCCATGACCTTCAAACCATATCATGTGTCCTTAGGTAACATTGAAACTGTGTATAATGTGTGCTTAATTAAAGTTATAGAATAAATAAAGGAAAGAAGGGGAAAATGGAAGGAAGAAAGAGAGAGAGGCAGGAAAGGATAAAAGAATTAAAAACCTTCCAAATTGGAAAACTGAGCACACTTGAAACAAATCCACAGTAACACAAGGCAATTCCAAGCTACAGACTAAAGGAAAACAGGTATTTTTCTTCCCACAATGAAGTGTCTAATTAGTAGATCCATTCATTCATTAAATAAACAGTACTACATCTTAACACAAAGCCCCAGTGGTAGGAGGGTAGGTCTGCCTGTGCCCTACCCTAGAAACTCAGCAGGGAGAGGTACCAGGGATGCCCAGTACACACAGCTGGCTTACAGGCTTATCACCCTCACCATGCTGTAGAAATGACCCCAAAGTCCCATTGCCTAAACATGGCACTCAAGTTCCTACGCAGTTTGATCACAACGTTCACAACGTACTTTCTGCCTATATCCTCTTTTGGCCCATGGTCTATCAGCACTCAGTATCTCACCAGTTTTAGAACACACGCCCCTTCCAAGCTCTGTGCCTTTGCACGGGGTCTTTTCTCTGCTTGGAATTCATCCCCTCCTCGCATCTCTGGCCTGGAGAATTCCATGGACTGTATGGTCCACGGGTCACAAAGAGTCAGACACGACAGACCAACTGTCACTTTTACTTTCCCATCTCCACTTTTTCTTAAGACTTTTTCTGACCCTTCTAATATCCAACCAAACTTCCTCTGTGACACCATCCTCAGATTTCCCTGAGAGATTTAGTTCTTCCCTCAGTTTTGATCCTAGGCAACGTTTAAATGACTCTACCATAGTACATATCTTGGATCACAGGATTACCAATCTATTGAAAGAAAGTGAAAGTAAAATCGCTCAGTTGTGTCCAACTCTTTGCGATCCCATGCACTGTAGCCTACCAGGCTTCTCCGTCCATGGCATTTTCCAGGCAAGAGTACCAGACTGGGTTGCCATTTCCTTCTCCAGGCGATCTTCCTGACCTAGGGATCAAACCCAGGTCTCCCGCACTGCAAGCCGATGCTTTACCCTCTGAGCCACCAGTTGGTGCAAAAGTAATTGCAAGTTTGCACTGTTGAAATTTGCCATTTGATGTTGGAATATATTCTTATATGAATGTGGTATGTTATATGTCATTTTGATGCACATTTCTTGCTTTATATTTTCTTGCTAATGACATAATTTGCTGGGTTTATTTTATTTTAATATGTATTTTAGACTGTGGAAATGATGTTAGACAAAAAGCAAATTCGAGCAATTTTCTTATTCAAGTTCAAAGTGGGTTGTAAAGAAGTGGAGACAACTCATACCATCAAGAAAGCCTTTGGCCCAGGAGCTGCTAACGAACGTACAGTGCAGTGGTGGTTCAAGAAGTTTTGCCAAGGAGACGAGAGCCTTGAAGATGAGCAGCACAGTGGTCAGCCATTTGAAGTTGACAATGACCAACTGAGAGCACTCATCAAAGCTGATCCTTTTATAACTACATGAGAAGTTGCTGAAGAACTCAACGCCAACCATTCTATAGTCATTCAGCATTTGAAGCAAATTGGACAAATGAAAAGGCTCAATAAATGAGTGCCTCATGCGTTGACTAAAAATTTAAAAAAAAGTCATTTTGAAGTGGCATCTTGTCTTATTCTATGCAACAGCAATGAACTATTTCTCAACTGGATTGTGATGCGCAACCAAAAGTGGATTTTATACAACAACCAGCAATGTCCAGCTCAGTGGCTGGACTGAGAAGACGCTCCAAAACACTTCCCAAAGCCACACTTGTATCAAAAATACAGTCATGGTCATTGTTTGGTGGTCCACTGCTGATCTGATTTTCTACAGCTTTCTGAATCCCGGTAAAACCATTACATCTGAGGAATACACTCAGCAAATTGATGAGACGCACCAAAAATTGCAGTGCTTGCAGCCGGCATTGGTCAACAGGAAGCCCAATTCTTCTGCTCGACAACACCCGACCACACGTCGTACAACCAACGCTTCAAAAGTTAAACAAACTGTGCTACAAAGTTTTGCCCCATTTGTCATAGGCATGTGATCTCTCAGCAACTGACTACCACGTCTTCAAATCTCCAATTTTTTTTGCAGGGAAATTGCTTCCACAACCAGCAGGAGGCAGAAAATGCTTTCGAAGAGTGTGTTGAATCCTGAAACATGGATTTTTAGGCTACAGAATAAACAAACTTATTTCTAGTTGGCAAAAATGTGTTTATTGTAACGGTTCCTATTTAGGCTAATAAAGATGTGTCTGAGCCTACTTATAATGGTTTAAAATTCAGTCCAAAACCACAATTATGTTTTCACCTATCTAGTAACATGAGAAACACTGGGCTGGAGGAAGCACAAGCTGGAATCAAGATTGCCAGGAGAAATATCAACAACCTCAGATATGCAGATGACACCATCCTTATGGCAGAAAGTGAAGAACTCAAAAGCTTCTTGATGAAAGTGAAAGAGGAGAGTGAAAAAGTTGGCTTAAAGCTCAACCTTCAGAAAACAAAGATCATGGCATCTGGTCCCATCACTTCATGGGAAATAGATGGGGAAACAGTAGAAACAGTGTCAGACTTCATTTTGGGGGGCTCCAAAATCACTGCGGATGGTGATTGCAGCTATGAAATTAAAAGATGCTTACACCTTGGAAGGAAAGTTATGACCAACCTAGACAGCATATTAAAAAGCAGAGACATTACTTTGCCAAAAAAGGTCCATCTAGTCAAGGCTATGGTTTTTCCAGTAGTCATGTATGGATGTGAGAGTTGGACTGTGAAGAAAGCTGAGCGCCGAAGAATTGATGCTTTTGAATTGTGGTGTTGGAGAAGACTCTTGAGTCCCTTGGACTGCAAGGAGATCCAACCAGTCCATCCTAAAGGAGATCAGTCCTGGGTGTTCATGGGGAAGACTAGGTTTGAAGCTGAAACTCCAAAACTTTGGCCACCTGGTGCAAAGAGCTGACTCATTGGAAAAGACCCTGATGCTGGGAAAGATTGAGGGCAGGAGGAGAAGGGGACAACAGAGGATGAGATGGTTGGATGGCATCGCTGACTCAATGGACATGAGTTTGGGTAGACTCTGGGAGTTGGTGACGGACAGGGAGGCCTGGCGTGCTGCGGTTCATGGGGTCACAATGAGTCAGACACGACTGAGTGACTGAACTGAACTGAACTGAATATATGCTTAGTCACTCAGTCATGTCTGACTTTCAGGGGCTCCATGGACTGTAGCCCATCAGGCTCCTCTGTCCATGGAATTTTGCAGGCAAGAATACTGGAGTGAGGTTGCCATTTCCTACTTCCGGGGACCTTCCTGATCCAGAGATTAAACTCATATCTCTTACGCCTCCTGCATCGGCAGGTGGATTCTTTATCACTTTGAACCTGGGAAGCCCTAATTGATCTATAGAGACAGACAGAGAAATCGTTCAGTCATGTCTGACTGTTCATGACCCCATTGACTGTAGCCTACCAGGCTCCTCTGTCCATGGGGTTTTTCAGTAAGAGTGGGTTGCCATTTCCCACTGGAGTGGGTTGCCATTTCCTTCTCCAGGGGATCTTCCCAACCCAAGGAACAAACCCAGGTCTCCCTCATTGCAGACAGACGCTTTACCATCTGAGCCACCAAGGAAGACTTTTGACTCATCTATAGACTGTGATTTGCAAAACTCTCTCCAGTGAATCCTGAGGTCTTTACAAACAGGAAATAGCTTATGCACCTTTGTTATCACCCTGTTGTACTTAGCCTAAATCTTAGCAAATTAGACCATCTCACCTTCTTACACTTCAATCAGTTTTTCCCTGGCAACTTGTTGTGACAAGATTTGCTGGAAGAGAAATGAAATGTGATTTTGTTACATCTCAAGATGGAGCCAGGCAACAGTGAGGATTTTGCCCTACTTTCTTGGCTTACTCCTGCCCTTCCTTCAACACTCAGCTCCTCCAGAAAACCTTCCCCGTACCCAGACTGAATGTGTTCAAGCCCTGCCCATTAGGTTAGGACCACTGAGGGGCCACCCACAGAACCACACACTTGGACCAGAGGTCAGTTCAGCCTGACACTACTCTGAGGCTAATCTATCATCACATCAAGTCAAGTAGCTGAAAGAATAGCCAAGAAGGATACCAGGTTCTCAGTCAAGGAAATATAAGAGAGTGAATATAACCAAAGAATCAGTGGCCTTCTGCAAGGTTAAAAGCTCAAAATCAAGAGAACAGAATAAGTTTAAAAGATAAATAAACCTTGATGTTTATAGTGGCACTGTTCATCTTCCCTGTAGCTCAGATGGTAAAGAATCTGCCTGCAATGCAGGAGACCTGGGTTCAATCTCTGGATCAGGAAGATTCCCTGGAGAAGGAAGTAGCAGCCCACTCCAGTATTCTTGCCTGGAGAAGTCCATGGACAGAGGAGGCTGGTGGGCTACAGTCCGTGGGGTCGCAAAGAGTCGGACACAACTGAGCGACTAACACAAACACACATTCATGATAACAAAGATATGCAAGCAACCTAAGTCTCCATCAGTGGGTAAAGATGTGGAATATATATATATGGTCCTTATATATGTCCATTATATATATTATAAATATATATACATATATCCTTATATATAGAGAGAGGGTGACAGAGGATGAAATGGCTGGATGGCATCACCAATGCAATGCACGTTAACTTGATAAAACTCTGGGAGATAGTAAGGGACAGGGAAGTGTCCCATGCTGCAGTCCATGAGATCACGAAGAGTTGTACATGACTGGGCGACTGAACATAAACAACTATATACGTAAAATATTTTATGGAATTATAGTTGATTTACAATATTGTGTTTGTTTTAAGTGTACAGGAAAGTGAAGCAATTAGACATACGCATATATCTTCTCTTTTTTAGATTCTTTATATGTCCATATATATGTTATATATATATATATATATATATATATATGAGATATATATATAGTGGGATATTATTCAGCCATAAAAAAGAATGAAATAATGCCATTTGCAGCAACATGGGTAGACCTAGAGAATATTATACTAAGTGAAGTGAATCAGAGAAAGACAAATATTATCTGATATCATTCATATGTGGAATCTAAAAAATGGTACAAATGAACATATTTATAAAACAGAAACAGACGTACAGACATAGAAATCATCAGTTCTAATGAGGTGGATGAAACTGGAGCCTTTTATACAGAGTGAAGTAAGCCGGAAAGAAAAACACCAATACAGTATCCTAATGCATATATATGGAATTCAGAAAGATGGTAAAATGATAACCCTGTATGTGAGACAGCAAAAGAGACACAGATGTATAGAACAGTCTTTTGGACTCTGTGGGAGAGGACAAGGGCGGGATGATATTGGGAGAATGGCATTGAAACATGTAAGTTATCACATGTGAAACGAATCGCCAGTCCAGGTTCGATGCATGATACAGGATACTTGGGACTGATGCCCTGGGATGACCCAGAGGGATGGGATGAGGAGGGAGGTGGGAGGGGGGTTCAGGATGGGGAACATATGTACACCCATGGCAGAATCATGTCAATGTATGGCAAAACCAATACAATATTGTAAAGTAAAAATAAACAAATAAAACTGAGACTAAAAAAATTTTTCTTTAATGAAAAGCATGATCTAGAAGGAAAAAAAAAGAAGAAAAGCAAACTTAAGGTTACCAAAGGTGAAGAGGGCAGGGATAAACTGGGAGCATGAGATTAACAGGTATACAACTATTATATATAAAGCAGACAAACAATAAGGAGCTACTGTATAGCACAGAACTGTACTCATTATCTTATAATAAAGTATAATGGAAATGAATTTTAAAGATATATTTATATGCATATTTTATATAAATGTGAAAGACAGTCCTTTAACCCATTTTGCTTCATTAGAAACACTTAAATTATAAGACTCTATTAAAAAGCAGATATATGTGTATGTATAACTGCTTCACTTTGCTGTATACCTAAAACCAACACAATATTGTAAGTCAACTATACTTTAATTATTTGGGGCTGGTGCACTGAGATGACCCAGAGGGATAGTATGGGGAGGGAGGTGGGAGGGGGGTTGAGGATGGGGAACACGTGTATACCTGTGGCAGATACATGTTGATGTATGGCAAAACCAATACAGTACTGTAAAGTAATTAACCTCCAATTAAAATAAATAAATTTATATTTAAAAATAAATAAATAAATAACTGTAAATACTTTTTAACAAAAAGTACAGAGTAAGGATTTGGGTGCAAGACAAGAGAGCTCAGGCAAATCAAGAAATGTTATTCCTTTTGGGTGATTCCTTGAAGATGCTGGAGCTAGTTACTTCCTTCCCTCTGTTTCTATGGCAACGGGACAAACCTTTTCTAGAGCACTTGTCTCAACACTTTGTAACTGTTTATGAATCAGCCACTCCTGTTCACACGTGAATTACTTGAGGGCAGCAGTTCTGTCACCTTCTCCTCTGTGTCACCAGCGCCTGACATGGAACTTAATCCTTCAGAGAAGGGAAACAAGGAGGAAAAGAGAGAAAGAAACAGGAGAAGGAGTGAGGAAGCAAGAGAGAGAAGGGAAGGTTGATGCTTCCCAAAGTTGACAAAGGTACCATTGACTGGCTTGCAGCACTCACGCTTCCTCTTATCCTTCCCTCATATTCACCCCATTAGCACAGCCGTCAGCCTCCCAGTAGAAGGCAGATCTAACCCCTCCCCACTGGCCTCACCACTCCATCATACTCCAAGTCCTCAGTAGTTCCCAATCTGATCCTCCTGCTTCCTCACTAGCCTTCTACAAAAGCAATACTTTCAAAATATAAATCGAAATATTTGTTTACTGATCAAATATCAGCTTGCTGATTAAATTCTTCTAATGGTGCCTCATAAGCTATAATCCAAAATCAAAGCCCTTGCAGCGGTCCCCAGTGTCCTTTGTGATCCGAACCTTCCTGCCCCCCGATCTCATTTCCCTCCATGCCACCTGGAACATCAGGTTCTTGCCACCACTCGGTTCTATTCCTTGTACACATTACACTTTCCAACACAAGGACTTTGAGTCTGGTCGTCTCTTCCTTGCACAGCTATCTCCCTCATTCAAAGTGTCACCTTCACAGAGAGGGTTGCCCTGATGTCCCTGGTGAAAGTTAACACACAAACAAACTCACACTACTCAGACACATACATAAGTAAACACATACACACACATAGACCCACTCACATACATGTGCTGTGCTGTGCTTAGTCACTCAGTCATGTCCAACTCTTTGCAATCCCATGGACTGTAGCCCACCAGGCTCCTCTATCCATGGAATTCTCTAGGCAAGAATACTGGATTGGGTTACCATGCCCACCTCCAGGGGATCTTCCCAACCCAGGAAATCATACCCAGGTGTCCCGCATTGCAGGCAGATTCTTTACCATCTGAGCCACCAGGGAAGCCCAAGAATATTGGAGTGAGTTGCAATTCCCTTCTCCAGGGGAACTTTCCAACCAAGGGATCAAACAAGGGTCTCCTGTGTTACAGGTGGATTCCTTACCAACTGAGCTACTAGGGAAGCCCCCTCATATACACACATACATAAACACAAAATCACATGCAAAACAAACACACACTCACACTTAAGCTCTCTCACACACAAATATACACAAGCATCAGCCATTATAAAAATAAAACTGAGAGTCGTCTATGCAATCCAGGCTGGTTCTTACTAAAAATTTGATGTGAAATTTGTCCCATTTCTTTAAAATGCATTTTACTGTAATTTGTCCAGCTCTACATCTCAGTAGACAAATTTGTTTTAATTCAAAGCTAGGATAACTTTAGGAACAAGACCTGTTTCATGTTTTCATAGTCTGGGGAGTTGTGGTTTAAGCTTCATTCACATTGAGGTTTTCTTTAGTTCTGTGGTCTCCCCAGGACTGAGAGATAATATTCACTTTGACAGACTGAATCTTACGGCTGAGAAACAAAGCCTTGAATTTTAGACACCTGAGAATTACACGAAACTGTGCCATTCTTATAAACATTACAGGTCTTCTGGAGCCTATGAATTACCTCCATTTAAACTCAAAAGCCCTAGGACACGGTTCCTGGGGCCTATAAACCCTGTGATACCAGGCGTAATAACTCCCCTGGCAAGAAATAAGCTTGACTTCCTGCGGCCTATAAAGGACCTTGCCTGACCTTTAATATCAATCAGGGGTAACGTGTACCTGGGAAAACCCAGGCCTGGGGCCTGGGCCTTGAGACAGGAAAAGGGTCTGGAGACCGCAGAACCACAGTCCCACCCAGCAGCCTGGCAAATGCCACGGGCACGCTTGCTCCTGCAGCGGGGACCCCTGGAGCTTCTCCTTCGTTGCCTCTGGGGAGAAGATGTGACTACCTACCCCACCGGGTTGTTGTTGCTATTGTTTAATCACTAAGTAGTGTCTGACACTTTGCGACCCCGTGGGTGGCAGCCCACCAGGCTCCTCTGTCCATGGGATTTCCCAGGCAAGAATACTGGAGCAATTTGTCATTTCCTTGTCCAGGGCATCTTCCTGACCCTGGGATCGAACCTGCGTCTCCTGCATTGGCAGGCCAGGTGCTTTACCTCTGAGCCACCAGGGAAGGCCACCCTACAGAGTTACATGAGAATCAAGGCTCTACAGAATAAATGATGGAAAGATTGGCCTTTGCAGTCACTGGAAAGAGTGTGGACCTTCAGGTGCACACTGGACCTTGGGGGTGCACACAGCCTGGACCTTGGGTGCAGAGACCAGGGAAGAAGCAAAGTCAAAGGACATCACTTTATTAATATGTAATCTTTATGATAAATAGGAGGCGTGGCCTACAGAAGACATTCAATAAATGTTCATCTTTCCTTGAGATTCACAGACCCATGGAGCTTCCCCAGTGTGAGTGTGACCTTTTAACCTGAGCAAATGCAGTTTAGAGCTGTTGCCTTGGAAAAACGATTCCTTCCACCACCAAAAGTACAGCAGGCAGAACAGCAATGGTCACCTCAGACAGTATTCTCATTTTTGCAGAAGAGGGAACCGCAATCCACAGATTAGAAATGGCCTGCCACAGTTGATACCCACACCGTGAAGCCCCTGGTGATTTTGAAAACCCTGGAGAAATTCTGGAGTCCGTACCCTCCTCTGTTTGAGCACTTCACACCCGGCCTCAGTCTATCCCTGGACCCACTGTCTGTCTAGGATTCTGAGATTCAGAAAAACACTCCCTTATGTTTTCTAAAATAACTTGATTCATTGATAATGAGATGTATATACAAGTGGCAATCTATATCCATGAACTGACCAGACTGTGGTGACATTTATTATTTACTTGAATATTTATAGCAATCTCTGGACTGAATAAATAGGAATCATTTGGAGGCTAGTAAACAGCAAAATGGAACTTTTCAGCATAAATGTGAATTGCATTCCTTTGTTTTATGTGAAGTCCAGCATCAGATGTTTACCAGAAACTCCACTAAAAAACAAGAATTCAGTAGATATGAGCAGGTATGCACTGAGATTTTATGTCGTTTATTATGTAGGTGAAGAAGACTCTTGAGAGTCCCTTGGACTGAAGGGGATCAAATCAGTCCATCCTAAAGGAAATCAACTCTGAATATTCATTGGAAGGTCTGATGCTGAAGCTACAATACTTTGGCCACTTGATGCAAAGAGCTGACTCACTGGAAAAGATCCTGATGCTGGCAAAGATTGAAAGCAAAATGAGAAGGGGGTGGCAGAGGATGAGATGGTTAGACAGCATCACTGATTCAGTAGTCATTAATCTGAGAAAACTCCAGAAGACAGTGGAGGACAGAGGAGACTGGCATGCTGCAGTCCATGGGGCTGCGGAGAGTCAAACAAGACTTAGTGACTGAATAACAATAACAACAACACTATCGAAGCAAAAGGAGAATGATTTCTGTCCATCAGAGCTATCTGATGAGTTTAAGCATCTTTATGCAAAAGATGAATTGAGGAACTAATGATAAAGTTGGATAGAAGAATCGCAAACAAAGTCCAGAGGCGGAGAGCCATGGCTCCAAATCTCCTCTCCAAGCACCCGTGTTCTCCTTAGGGTCACAGGAGTAATGCAGAGATGGAGACATTCAATGTCACATGAATTGAGACTGATTTGCCACTGGACTCTACATAGGGAAGGGAAAATGTGTTGTACCTTGCAAATCTCAACACTTGCAGATTATACAAGACCTGATGAGGTTTTGTGCTATCCCTTGCTTATGTACGATTTTTATTTTTTAATATTTATTTATTATTTATTTCTTTGGCTGTGTCAGATCTTAGCTGCAGCATACAGAATCTTCATTGTATCATGTGGGATTCTTTTTTTTTAATTTATTTATTTTAGTTGGAGGCTAATTACTTTACAATATTGTAGTGGTTTTTGCCATACATTGACATGAATCAGCCATGCGTGTACATGTGTTCCCCATCCTGAACCCCCACCTTCTTCCCTCCCCATCCCATCCCTCTGGGTCATCCCAGTGCACCAGCCCTGAGCACCCTGTCTCATGCATCGTGTGGGATCTTTCACTGTGGTGCACAGACACTAGTTGCTGCACTAGGGCTCTCTAGTTGAGACATACATGGTCTTTGGAGCATGTGGGCTCAGTAGTTGCAGGGTATGGGCCCATCTCCACAGCATATGAGATCTCAGTTTCCCAACCAGGGATCAAACCAGTGTCCCCTGCATTGCAAGGTGGATTCTTACTCACTGGACCACCAGGAAAGTCCCCGTACTATTTTAAAAATGTATATTTATATCCAGGAGTCACAGGAGATGCAGGGTTGGGAACATGCCCTGGAGAAGGAAATGACAATTCACTCCAGTATTCCTGCCTGGAGAATCATATGGACAGAGTAGCCTGGTAGGCTACAGTTCATGGGGTTACAAAGAGTTAGACACAACTGAGTGCACACACACACACACACACACACACACGCACACACACACATTTATCCCATATTGGAAAGAAAAGGAGTGGCTAAATCCCCAAATCAATATATTCAAACTTTAAACCAATATGGTCCCTAAGGAATTTCTGCAGAGGAAGGGGGACCTCAATAGACTTCACTCCCATGCATCCCATCCTAGATTGAACCAGAGTGACTCCATTTTTCATTGTTTTATACCTTGGGATTCTGCACAAAATGCAATCAGAACAGGAGAGAACCCCAGGCTAACCGAACCAACCCTGCAGCAAAGATGCGAGCAAACATCTCTAAAATATACTCTGTGCTATGCTTAGTGGCTCAGTTGTGTCCAACTCTTTGAGACCCTATGGACCATAGCCCACTAGACTCCTCTGTCCGTGGGAATTCTACAGGCAAGATTACTGGAGTGGGTAGCCATGCCCTCCTCCAGGGCATCTTCCCAGCATAGAGATGGAACCCAGGTCTCCTGCATTACAAGCAGATTCTTTGCCATCTGAGCCATCAGGGAAGCCCAAGAATACTGGAGTGAGGATTGCTGTTGTTGTTGTTGTTGTTGTTGTTGTTCAGTCACTCAGTTGTGTCCGACTCTGCAACCCCATGGACTGCAGCACATCAAGCTTCCCTGTCCTTCACCAGCTCCTAGGCTGGAGTGGGTAGCCTATCCCTTCTCCAGGGGATCTTCCTGACTCAGGAATCCAACTGCGGTCTCCTGCATTACAGGCAGATTCTTTATCATCTGAGCTACCAGGGAAGCCCCCTAAAACATATGACTGAGACTAAACTGATTGTTTCTCGCCACCTGCCCCTGCCACAAAATCTCCAAGTCTCAAAGAATTGAGGGTGGTTTTCAGCTGAAAGCCAGCATGGAACTGAGGTCCTAAGTCCAACCTCCTGCTAAGAACGGAATCCTGCTAACAATCACATATTCTTGGAAGTGCACCTTTCCCCAGCTGAGCTTTCAGATGAGATCCAAGCCCCAACTTTTACTGCAACCTCAAAAGAGACCCTGAGGACCCAGCTAAGTTGTGCTTGGATTTCTGATTCACAGAAACTATGAGGTGATAAATGTATATTGTTTTAACCCACTAACTGATCATTTGTTACACTCACCAGGGTGGCCATACAAAACCGATGATGCTCTTCCTCTGATTCAAACATTTCCTTCAATCCAGAGAAAGCAAAATAATGGTATCATCAAGTGTCTACCATGTATTTATGCTTTCATGTGCTATTAGTATCTCATTTAATCCCTACAGTAAACCAACAAAGTCAGAGTTATTAGCCCTGTTTTGCAAAAAAGAAACCTGAAGGATTAAATAACATATTCAAAACTAAAAAGCTCCAACAATGAGTGATGCTGAGCATCTTTTCATGTGCTTGTTAGCCATCCGCATGTCTTCCTTGGAGAAATGTCTATTTAGTTCTTTGGCCCATTCTTTGACTGGGTCGTTTATTTCTCTGGAGTTGAGCTGCATAAGTTGCCTGTATATTTTTGAGATTAGTTGTTTGTCAATTGCTTCATCTGCCATCATTCTCTCCCATTCAGAAGGCTGTCTTTTCACCTTGCTTATATTGGAGAAATGCAAATCAGGGCCACAATGGGGTGCCACTTCACACCAGTCAGAATGGCTGTGATCCAAAGGTCTGCAAGCAATAAATGCTGGGGAGGGTGTGGAGAAAAGGGAGCCCTCCTACACTGTTGGTGGGAATGCAAACTAGTACAGCCACTATGGAGAACAGTGTGGAGATTCCTTAAAAAATTGCAAATAGAACTACCTTATGACCCAGCAGTCCCACTTCTGGGCATACACACCGAGGAAGCCAGAGTTGAAAGGGACACATGTACCCCAATGTTCATCGCAGCACTGTTTATAGTGGCCAGGACATGGAAGCAACCTAGATGTCCATCGGCGGATGAATGGATAAGAAAGCTGTGGTACATATACACAATGGAGTATTACTCAGCCGTTAAAAAGAATTCATTTGAATCAGTTCTGTTGGGATGGATGAAACTGGAGCCGATTATACAGAGTGAAGTGGGCCAGAAAGAAAAGCACCAATACAGTATACTAACACATATATATGGAATTTAGGAAGATGGCAATGACGACCCTGTATGCAAGACAGGGAAAGAGACACAGATGTGTGTGACGGACTTTTGGACTCGGAGGGAGAGGGAGAGGGTGGGATGATTTGGGAGAATGCCATTCTAACATGTATACTATCATGTGAATTGAATCGCCAGTCTATGTCTGACGCAGGATGCAGCATGCTTGGGGCTGGTGCATGGGGATGACCCGGAGGGATGTTGTGGGGAGGGAGGTGGGAGGGGGGTTCATGTTTGGGAATGCATGTAAGAATTAAAGATTTTAAAATTTAAAAAAAAAATAAAATAAAATTCCATGGACAAAAAACAAACAAACAAACAAACAAAAAAAAACTAAAAAGCTAGGAAGTGACTATTCAGAATGGAGACCCAAATTGTCTGACCTCAAAACTCTTCCCTCGGTACCATGCTTCAGCATCTTGGTGTAGCATTATCACAGAATTAAGAAGACACTAAAGCCAGGCTAAGTGGAGCAGATGAAACTTTAGGCCTAGGAGAAGGGGAAGTTCAGTGAAACTAAACCATCATTTAGTTGCTAAGTCATGTCCAACTCTTTGTGACCTAATGGACTATAGCCAACAGTCTCCTCTATCCATGGAATTTTCCAGGCAAGAATACTGGAGTGGGTAGCCATTTCCTTCTCCAGAAATAAGAAGAGGGAAGAGAAAGCTGGAGTGTTTCTGTTCACTGTCTGACCTAGGAGAGCTTTACTGATATGCTTCAGAAAAATGCAAGTTCAGCCCCCCAAAAAAAACCACGTTTATTATTAGTTGCAGTACTCTGAACATCAATGGAGTTTGTGAGAAATGTTTTAAACTCAAAGGTAAAATTCCAGAGTCAAGAGTTTAGGGATTCCTTAGGCAACTATCTGAAAGCCATCTTCCTGGTACAGAAAACAAAGGCAGTTACCCCAACCCTTCTTACCCTAAGTGTCTCCAGTGGCCGAAGTACAGCCTACTCTTACCTCACAATTCCACTCTCAGGCAAAAGCTTAAATCTCCTACAAGTATCCCATTAACTTCACAAATCTCCCACATACCAGAAGCCACGTCAGCCTTTAAAAACCAAAAGGGTAGAGGGAAAAAATCTCACAGAAATCTTATAAGGATGCTGAGGTGTTACAGGCGTGTTCTCACAGATGAGACCTTTGATAAATCGAGCGTGAGTCTCCAAGAGAGAAGAGCGCCAAGAAGTCAACCTCTTCCTCCTCTCAGATTTATGAATCTTCCAGCCAGAGGCAAAAGCATCACTCCATCAAGATCAAAGCTCCTAGAAGTGAGAAGAAAAGCAAGAAGAGCAGAGATTCCCCAGGGATGGAAGTATGTCTGTTTTATGTAACATACATGGTCTGTGTTCTAGAAAGCACTTGCGTAGGAAACCCATTTAATAGTCCCCATAAAATAAATACTTCCTTTGCATTAAGAATACAAAAGGACGGATGTACTTCTTGCTTAGAATGTATAAGGCAAAGGTTAAAAGTTCCATCATGTTTTCTGCTCATGGAAAATAACTTTTGAGTCTTCAGCCCAGAGTCCAGATATTTTCTTGGAAGAATCAAACACGGAGGCTGAGAGAAGTCACAAAATTCAGCTGCCACTAACAGTTTTGTCAAGACACTTATTCCGTAAGGGTGATTTTAGTCATTGAAGACAAAGCAGGTTCCAAAGACTGACTTAAAAGATAATAACTACACCAGGGAGCCTTAATGGTTTGCAGGACTCTGAGATATGAGTTCTTAGCAGACTCTCTGCTGAAAACCCACATGATTCACAGACCTACTGATATTCCCTCTTTACTGTTTGTTATTTGGTACAATGGTCATTGACCAAAAGCTATTAGGCAATGATGTGATTGTGGACAAAGAACAAAGGCTGGGAGAAACCAACTTCTCAGTTCTGAGAAAAGAAACACCAAAAAGGAAATGAAAATATCAAAGGGCTGTGTGTCCCATGACGCATGTTTCAGCCAAATGCAGACATGGGCGAAAGTTCCTCAGCCCTGTCTGAATAGCACCTCATTCTTACACGTCTGCAGAATTGGCAAAGGCTGAATGAGGACAAAAAAAGGAGCATCAGGATCCAGAAAATCAAGCACTGAATTGAAAGAGGAGCAAAAGGGAATTACTTCTGATCTGCATCCACTCCTTCTCTTGCTCATCTGTAAAATGGGAACAATTCTATTTGGGTTGCCAAAACTCTCTTCTTCATTCAGCTAAATGAGACATATACATGCAAAATAACATTAACAGAGGTAAGAATCATATTAAATACCCAACGAGGTGAAACTGTAGCCTCCACAGCCAAAAATCTAGTCCCCAACTTGTAGCTTTTTGCCACACATAAACATAGGCTATTACGCCATTTCTATTCCATACTGACCCCATTCATGGTGCCATCTTCTTTTCTTCTTTTTGCTTTTTTCCCAATTGCCCCATTTCATTCCAAGCTTATTCTCTCTAGAAATATTGTCTAATCTTTATAAATCCTGTCTTGAAAAAATAAGATTGCACTACTCAGCCACAAAAAAGAATGAAATATGACATTTTCAGCAACATGGATAGACCTAGAGAGTGTCATATTAAGTGAAGTAAGTCAGATAGAGAAAGACAAATACATGATGTTATTTATATGTGGAGTCTAAAACATGACACAGGACATGTCAATGAAACAAAAAGGCTCATGGACACAGAGAGCAGACTTGTGGTTGCCAAGGGGCAAGAAGTGGAAGAGAGAGGGACTGGGAGCTGGGGACTGACCAATGCAAACTATTATATATCGAATGGATAAATGACAGCATCCAAAGGTGTGGCACAGGGAACTATATCTTGTAATAAACAATAATGGAAAATAATATGAAAAAGAACATATACACGTGCATGGTGGTGGTGGTTTAGTTGCTAAGTCATGTCTGACTCTTGCAACCCCATGAGCTGTAGCTCACCAGACTCCTCTGTCCATGGGGTTCTCAGGCAAGAATACTGGAGTGGGTTGCCATTTTATATATATATATAAAACTGAATCACTTTGCTATACACCAGAAACTAACACAACATTATAAATCAACTATTAATATATTTCAATTAGAAATAAATTTTTAAAAAGAAGATTGTAAATAAAGGGATATGTGGGTGCCTCAGAGAAGCCTTCATGAATATATGGTTGGCTTCAGGTGACTGATGTTCGGATGAGGTGTACCAATTGTTAACTGTTACACAACATAAAGTACATATGTTCTTAGTGATGAGGATGACAGTTGGTTTTGTTGTTGTTGTTGTTGTTGGCTTTCAAGTTCCTTTGCTTTATAGGGCTTCCCAGGGGTTGCTAGTGGTAAAGGATTAAAAGGCCAATACAGGAGATGTAAGAGACTCAGGTTTGATCCCTGGGTGCCAAAGATCCCCTGGAGGAGGGTATGGCAACCCATAACCCACTGCAGTATTACTGCCTGGAGAATCCCATGACAGAGGAACCTGACAGGCTACAGTCCATAGGGTTGCAAAGAGTCAGACACGACTGAAGCAACTTAGTACACACACACTCTTCACTTTACAGGATGAGAGTTATCTTAATGCAATCTGTATCAATATGGAATGGAGATTTATATAAATCTCACAGAAGATCTAGCAGTGGATCTAAGTGGCAGTAGAACCATCTGTGCATGATCAGGCCTCAGTGAACAGATACCATTCCCTGGGTCTCTGGCTCAGCCCTAGCCCAGAGCCCAGGCTCTCCTTGCAGTTGCCCTAAAGGTTCAGCAGGTGAACCTGATTCACCAGAAACCTGTGTCCACTCAAAACAGAATCCCAACCATGACCCCGGAGAAGGCAATGGCACCCCACTCCAGTACTCCTGCCTGGAAAATCCCATGGACGGAGAAGCCTGGAAGGCTACAGTCCATGGGGTCGCTAAGGGTCAGACACGACTGAGGGAATTCACTTTCACTTTTCACTTTCATGCATTGGAGAAGGAGATGGCAACCCACTCCAGTGTTCTTGCCTTGAGAATCCCAGGGATGGGGAGCCTGGTGGGCTTCCATCTATGGGGTCTCACAGAATCGGAAATGACTAAAGTGACTTAGCAGCAACCATGACCCAGGCTCCGGTTGCCTTCTGTTCTAAGACAAGGGTCTGCCAGAAAATTCTCCTTGAGCAAGAGACTGGAACACATGCCTCCTGACCTCTCAGAGGCAAGGCAACCTCATGTTGGTCCCTGAGCCTAGAATCTTGTCCAGCTTTATCTGACTATTCAAAGAAAGAGAAAGTCAAAGTTACTCAGTCATGTCCAACTCTTGGCAACCCCACAGTCTATACTGTCCATGGAATTCTCCAGGCCGGAATACTGGAGCGGGTACCCTATCCCTTCTCCAGTAGATCTTCCCAACCCAGGAATCAAACTGGGGTCTTCTGCATTGGAGCCAGATTCTTTACCAACTGAGCTATCAAGGAAGCCACCTTCAAAGCCCCGTCTGAATGCCATGTCCTTCATAGGCATCCTTCCCCAACTGTGGCAGCACCATCCGCCACCTGCTTCTTGCACCCAGCCTGTGTCATAGGATCACTGGACTGTGTGTGCAGTCAGCACTCTCTCTGACCAGCTCCTGGAGTAGAGATTGTTCAGAACTGTTTGACTCACCCCTGGGAATCCTTCCTTGGCAACCAGCATGGTGCTCAGAACTTGCTTGACGAATTCTTATTAAATCTTTTTTTTTTCCCCAGATCTCCGTTTCTTTCTTTTAACTACTTGGAGACCACATAAAGCATGAGGGACCTCCTTGGTGTCCCAGTGGCTAAGAACCCACACTCGCATGGCAGAAGCCCAGGTTCAATCCCTGGTAAGGGAATTAGATCCTACATGCCACAACTATGAGTTTGCCTGCTACAACTAAGACCAGGCACAAGTAAATAAATAGACATAAAATAAGATAAAGGAAAACAAAATAAAAGAGTCCTATAGGACTTTAAAAAATAACAGCATGAAAACTCTTCAAGGGAGAAATCCTCAGATACTCTCTGTCAGGCCAAACAGCAGGAACATGTCGTCAAACTGACTGTGAGAACACAACAGATACACTTTATTTTTCACCGTGATAGGGAGGAAATTGTGCAGTGTGGCACCAAACAGTGAGCTCGAATCCTGACTCTGACTTAGAACTTGTGTGATGCTTCGTAAGTCTCTGAGGCGCATTGATTCTGTGTTATGATCTGTGAAATTGAGGCTGTGAATATTACTCAGCCATAAAAGGGAACGCATTTGAGTTGGTTCTAATGAGGTAGATGAACCTAGAACCTATTACAAAAGTAAGTCAGAAAGAGAAAAACAAATATGGGGCATGAATGCATATATATGGAATCTAGACAGATGATACCGCTGGACCTATTTGCAGGGCAGCAACGGTGATGCAGGCATAAAGAATAGACTTGTGGGCACAGTGAGGGAAGGAGAGGATGGGATGAATGGAGAAAGTAGCATTAAAACCCACACATTGCCATATGTAAAATAGATAGCTGGTGCAAACTTGCTGTATGTTACAGGGAACGCAAACATGGTGCTCTGCAACCATCTAGAGGGGTGGGATGGAGTGGGAGGTGGGAGGGAGGTTCAAGAGGGAGGGGACATACGTATGCCTAGGGTAGATTCATGTTGATGTATGGCAGAAACCAACACAATATTGTAAAGCAGTTATCCTTCAATTAAAAATAAATTAATTTTCAGAAAAAACCCAAGACTGTGAAGGACCATAGAGGATCCAGTGAGTGTGCTTTAGAGCATGCCAGGGCCCAGAGCACGGTAGTCACTCAATAGATGTGCCGCCTTCCTTTCCCCAAATAAGGAAACCAAACTAATCCCACCGTCCTAGGAGAGAGTGGGGGGAAAACATATGAAAAGAGAACTGAGCAATGTCAGAAAGAGCAAACACATTTGTGTAAAGACCCATTCCTGCTCATGTGGGTTTAACTGAATAATTCATGTTTGCACCCAAGGTAATTAAACAGCCAAGCTCCACAGACATCCATCTATGCTTTAGACATGGGAATTTATATTAAATTTTTAGTATGCTTGGGATAATTCTCTACCTAAATAAGATTGAAATAATGATGAAAGGCATACCATTTTTTAAGTCAAATTGTGAATACTTCTTAACAGATTATTAGTGTACCATATACATATACATATATATATGTATGTATATATATATATATGACTTGAACCATCTGCTCTATTTTTAAAAAAAGACATAATGAAAAGAACTCCAATCATAATTGGCAGTAAGAAAAATTGCATTCCTCCTGCCCTTTGCTCAGGCATGGAGCCATCAAAGTGTTATGCCATAAAATTTAATTTTTGAGTTTTGAATGATTTACAGCAGAGCAGGACTTATAAATCAGAACAGTAACCATTGCTATGAATAGAGATGTATGTTTTTCCAAAATGTCTAAATGAAATAACTTTGAATCACACTAAAAGACCTGCACAGTTCTCCAAAGGCAGCCATAATTGAAGTTAATCATTCTTGTTTGCACAGGAGGAAACTTACTGACACCTAGGCACCTCCCCCTCCTTAAAATGAAGTGATCAAACAGTCATCAGCTCTTCTTATGAAAGCAGTTAATCACAGCAATATATCATATGTCAGTTTCTAGCCTTGTCTGTTAAGTTGGTAAAGTCACTTTAATGTCTCTGAATGTATCCTGAATCAGATACAAATCTTAAAATAGGATACCCAGAGCATCATTATGCGAAAGCCTTGTACCTATGTGCTCGCTGACAAATCCCTCCCTTTCTTTCACATCCCAGTTTCTAGCAGCACCTTTCTACTCCTGTCCATCTTGCTATTCTGCACACAGGTGGATCACTAACAGTCTCCTAATTTCCCGCCTGCCCCTAGCATGGGGAGAGTGTAGGAATAGCCTAATGTGTGAGCCGCAACACGGTACTCCTTTTCTTAAAAGTCTCCAATGCCTTCCCATCACGTGGAGCATAAAAGTCAACCTTCTCGTGATGCCATATAGCGCTTCCAGGAGCCAGTCCTGCCCATCCACAGCCCTCATTCAGTCTCCTCATCGATCTTCCTAGTCCCCAACATGCCACTTTGTACATATTCCATGATCTCAAACTTGTGAAAAAGTCTAGACCGTCAGATGGAAATGGATGGATTTCTATGCATTGGTGCTCACTCATCCAGTTGTGCCTGACTCTTTTGCAACCCCATGGACTGTAGCCCAACAGGCTCCTCTGCCCATGGGATTGCCATTTCCTTCTCCAGGGATCTTCCCAACCCAGGGATTGAACCTGCGTGGTCTCATGCGACCCTGCATTGGCAGGCTGGCTCTTTATACTGCATAACAAAAATACAAGCAGGAAAAAATACCAACATATTAATAGCCTTTATCTCTGATGGATGGGATTTTAGGTAATTTTATATTCTTCTGTGTACTTGGCTGTGAATTACAAACTATTGGAAATGAACATATTTTAGTTAGAAAGTAGAAAAGACATCAAGTATACTCTGCAAGACTCCAGAGAGCCAAACAAGGACTCTGAGGTGCAAACACAAAAGAGGCCAAGGTTCAGGTCTTTAATTTCCTGCAGAACAGGCAGAACAGAAGTCTTCATTCTAAATTTTATCACCCCCAGAAGTCTATTCCAGTGACTGACCAATCAAAACATTTGTTGAACAGCTGTGCTCAGGTCTCTCTCCCCACCCCCACCCCCAAAATATGGATAAAGGATGCTTGGAGCCAGCATGAACCACAGAGATAAAGGGCAGTTGCTAAAAACAGCAATCAGAATAAGGGATTCTGAAATCACATGGGTCCTTAAGTATCTGGTAGTATTAATAAATTCTTAACATTTTTTCATCTCTCCAACTAGACTATAAGCTCTGTAGAGGCAGGGGTTGTATCTGCCCATCTTGTTTGTTCAACAAACATTTGCCAAGTGCCTGCCTCACACAAGCACTGTTTGAAGTGTTGAGAACACAGCAGTGAAGGACAGAGGCTTGGTTCCTGGCCTCATGGGGTTGAATTCTAATGGGCAGAGAAAGAAAATAAACAAGTTACAAAGGATACTTGAGAGTGATGAGTGATACCAGAATAGAGAAATGGGGTGGAGGAAGACGGGCTGGCTTGTTTAGCTGGGACGCCAGAAAGCACTTCTAGGGATCTACACTAGAGCTGAGACTGGAAGACAGGAAGGAGCCGGCCCCAGGCCAGGGCCGTGTAGGCGGGGGGTACCTGGGCTAAGGCTCTGAGGCAGAAGTGAGGTGTGTGAGGGACAGAAGCAGAACTAGCTTGGCTGGAGCTCCAGGAGGGAGAGAATGAGCACTGAGGAGATGAGGCTGGATTATAACAGGTCTTACCCATGATGACAAGGAATCTCTTTTTTTCTAAGTACAGTGAAAAGTCATCGAGAGATTGGATTCACTGGAGTGAAGTGATCTGTTCTAGCTTTTGTAAAACCTGCTCTTGCTGCTCTGTAGAGAATGGACTGGTGGACCCAGGGGAAAAAAAAGAAAAGACACAGAAGGCGATCACTTAGATGATAAGATTTTGGGATAGGACAGAGCCATGGAGAGGCGAGAAGGTGATGGTTTCCTGACTGAAGGTGAGGTTTACAGGACCAGCGATGGACTCAGATGTGGAGACACTAATTTTGTTTATTTACTTGGCTGTGGTGGGTCTTCGTGGCTGGGCAAGCTTTCTCTAGATGCAGCCAGCAGGGGCTACTCTCTGGTTGCAGTGTGCAGGCCTTCCCTTGTTGGGAAGCAGAGGCTCTAGGCATGGGATTCAGTAGTTGCTGCACGTGGGGTCGGTAATTGTGGCTAGCGGGCTTAGTAATTGTGGTGCACGGGCTTAGCTGCTCCTCGACGTGTGGGATCTTCCAGAACCAGGGGTCGAACCAGTGTCCTCTGCACTGCAGGTGGATTCTTAACCACTGACCACCAGGGAAGCCCAAGATGTGGAGATATGGAAAGTAAGAAACAATAGGAATCGAGGATGATTCCTGGTTTTACAGCTCATTGACCGGTGTGTCCCCCGGCACCCAGATCTCATCCTGACACAATGAGCGTTTGGTGATTGTTTGAATGGCTGGATGGACAGAAGGAAGGATGGATGAATAAATGGATAGCCTGATTGTGAGGAGAGTCCAGAACAATCTACGTGGGAGGGGGAGGCAGGCAGCAGTTGCTATCCTCAATTCTTGAGGCCCCATCAGGCATTTTCTCAGGGTCTCAACAGGGACAACAGTGGGGAGAAGACCTCATAGCAGATAAGAGTTCAGTGATACTGTGAAGTCAGACAGGCTTGTATTTAAGACAGCTCCAACTCCTGCTCACTATGTGTCCTTGTACTTTGTGAGCCTCCCTGAGCCTCAGTTTCTTTATCTATCAAATGGGGATAACCATCAACCTCATGGCTTCCCTGATAACTCAGTTGGTAAAGAATTTGCCTGCAATGCAGGAGACCCCAGTTCAATTCCTGGGTCAGGAAGATCCCCTGGAGAAGGGATAGGCTACCCACTCCAGTATTCTTGGGCTTCCCTTGTGGCTCAGCTGGTAAAGAATCTGCCTGCAATGTGGGAGACCTGGGTTCGCTCCCTGGGTTGGAAAGATGCCCTAGAGAAGGGAAAGACTAACCGCTCCAGTATTCTGGCCTGGAGGATTCCATGGACTGTGTAGTCCACGGGGTCGCAAAGAGTCGGAAATGACTGAGCAACTTTCACTTTCATCAACCTCACGGCTTCTCAGGTGGTGCTAGCAGTGAAGAACCCATCTGCCAATGCAGGAGACATAAGAGATGCGGTTTGATCCCTGGGTCAGGAAGACCCCTTGGAGGAGGGCATAGCAACTCACCCCAGTGTTCTGGCCTGGAGAATCCCATGGACAGAGGAGCCTGACAGGCTATAGTCCATGGGGTGCAAAGAGTCAGACAAAACTGAAGCATCTTAGCATGCACACACATCAATCTCATGGCCCTGCCTTTGCTGGGAAGGCTCATGTGGCCACAGACCAGACACTTAAACACTCGGAGACCCAGTTTCCTCATCTGTAAGTTGGAACAAATAACCGCTACTACTTCTCTCACAAGATGGTTGGAAGGCTAACTAAAAATAATAAAAAGCAGATGAATACACGAACGCTTGGTCACCTTTGGGACAACACAAGCAGGAGCACAGCTTCCCCACCACCATCAGAGTCAGGAGAGGAGAGAAGGGTTCCAAACCAACCTCCAGCCTGGCCTGGAAGCTCAACCGCCTTCTGACCAATCCCACGTGGCCATTACTTCTGACCTGCCCATCATGGTTCCAACAGGAGCAGGGTCGTGCCCCACAGACAACTGTCAGAATGTGAAGAGAGAAGGTTTTTAAAGAGCAGAAAGGGGAGTTCGGGGCACCTTGTGTGGTCTTCACTGCAGCTCATAGGAAGAGCCCTGCATTGTGGGCGCCCCAGCACTAATTGAGGATGACGGGCTGGATAAATGTATTTATTGCTGCAAAACCCAGAGCTTTCTGGCTTGCACCCCATCCGGCTCAAAATGCCCCACACCTGAGGCCCATTGGGCAGGCAGACGGCAGGGAAGGGAGGTACCAGAGAGCCCCAAGGGCCAGAGGACCAGATATAAATCCCATCCAGACTTCCTTTCCTAAACCCAGGAAATGCCAGTCAATTTATATCTCATCATCTTAACCCTGCAGGTCTGGTTAATGGTTTGACCCATGTATTCTCTCCTTTTCCAAAATCTTGTCCTGTTCCCTCTTAACTTGATTTACTCTACTTACTCCAGCTGCTGACTTTGGCAAGTTTTCTAGCTCTCAACCGACCACTGCATGCGGGCATCCTCCTGAAGGGTTTCCACGGCAGCGAGGGTGCAATTGCTCTGGCTACAAGCTCGAGAAAGTGCCCACTCTCATAACCTGGACTGGAAAAACACCCTCCCCCCACCCCGCCCCAGCCTCACCCCTTTTCACTTTCAACACCCAGGCACACTTTGGGGCACAGCATGAAAAGGCAGGCTAAAAGGGGCTTATATTTTTATACCATATTTGAGTTAGCTGTTTTATCTGGACGTGAACCTGAGCAGGGAGACGAGGGGGAGAGAGAGGGGCTTTATGAACTCAAAACCAAAATAGACCATTTAAGCAGAGCTGAGTGAAGTCACAGAATATGCCATGGAAAAGACTTTCAAGGCATTTTATAAATTTTGCACCCAAAAAACTGTCTCAGCCAGATTGGACCCACAGCTTTCAGATATTCAAATCCTCTATTTTTCCATGATTTTCCTTATGGTTTAGGGGCTTAAGAAAGCAATGAGAACGTGTCCCGAAAAGTT
Organism: Ovis aries; assembly: GCF_016772045.2. Classification (NCBI taxonomy): domain Eukaryota; kingdom Metazoa; phylum Chordata; class Mammalia; order Artiodactyla; family Bovidae; genus Ovis; species Ovis aries. The sequence continues at coordinate 109,119,522 of NC_056059.1, forward strand.
ACATGAGCACGGCATGTAAGCTCACTTTCCTACAAATGAGCCACAAAAAGTACAGGCTCTGTGAAGAAAGTGACTTTCTCAGAAGGCTCCCTCCTTCTTCCTAATCTTCTTTCTTTCTTCCCTTCTTCCTCTTCTCACTCTTACCATTAACACTAATTGACCATATCAACAGTGCGGACTTCCCTGATGGCTCAGTGGGTAAAAAATTTGCCCACAATACAGGAGACACAGGTTCAATCCCTGGGTCAGGAAGATCCCCTGGAGAGGGAAATGGCAGCCCACTCCAGTACTCTTGCCTGGGAAATCCCATGGAGAGAGGAGCCTGTTAGGCTACAGTCCATGGGCTCACAAAGAGTCAGACTCAACTACGCATAGCACAGCATCATCAGTGAATTCTGACTCCTGGTTCCTGATTTTACTTGGGCTTCTAGAGAAGAGGAGAGGGACAATATTGTTAATCTAGAAACCAAACTCAGCATCTTAAGTGGGTTACCTGAGGGACTGCTGCTGCTGCTGCTAAGTCGCTTCAGTCGTGTCCGACTCTGTGTGACCCCAGAGATGGCAGCCCACCAGGTTCCCCCATCCCTGGGATTCTCCAGGTAAGAACACTGGAGTGGGTTGCCATTTCCTTCTCCAATGCATGAAAGTGAAAAGTGAAAGTGAAGTTTCTCAGTCATGTCCGACCCTCAGCGACCCCATGGACTGCAGCCCACCAGGATCCTCCATCCATGGGAGTTTCCAGGCAAGAGTACTGGAGTGGGGTGCCATTGAGGGACTCAGTTCAGTTCAGTTCAGTCGCTCAGTCTTGTCCAATTCTCTGCGACCCCATGAACCCCAGCACGCCAGGCCTCCCTGTCCATCACCAACTCCCAGAGTCCACTCACACTCACGTCCATCAAGTCAGTGATGCCATCCAACCATCTCATCCTCTGTCGTCCCCTTCTCCTCCTGCCCCCAATACCTCCCAGCATCAGAGTCTTTTCCAATGAGTCAACTCTTTACATCAGGTGGCCAAAGTACTGGAGTTTCAGCTTTAGCATCATTCCTTCCAAAGAAATCCCAGGGTTGATCTCCTTCAGAATGGACTGGTTGGATCTCCTTGCAGTCCAAGGGACTCTCAAGAGTCTTCTCCAACACCACAGTTCAAAAGCATCAATTCTTCGGTGCTCAGCCTTCTTCACAGTCCAACTCTCACATCCATACATGACCACAGGAAAAACCATAGCCTTGACTAGACGGACCTTTGTTGGCAAAGTACTGTCTCTGCTTTTGAATATGCTATCTATGTTGATCATAGCTTTCCTTCCAAGGAGTAAGTGTCTTTTAATTTCATGGCTGCAGTCACCATCTGCAGTGATTTTGGAGCCCCCCAAAATAATGTCTGACACTGTTTCTACTGTTTCCCCATCTATTTCCCACTCAACCCCAAAATGTCAAGCATCTGACTGCTTTGCTGTGTCTACGCATTCTGTCTCCTCTCTCACATTCCCTTGATCGGGGACACTGCCAACAGAGGACCCCATGCCCCACATATGTGTCCACTCTCCAGGTCTTTGCTCCTTCCTGTAGATCACCCTGCTCTTTTTCAGCCTTTCAATCTCAATTTCTAAAGTCCTCCCCAGACCACAGGCCTGGCTGAGTGCCACCTCCCCCATAAGTCTCCCATCTCCAGCTCCTCTGAACACTTTCTCTGCTTCCCTTCTATCAGAAGCATTCTCGCTACCCTGGCTAAGATTATTGGTTAGTCCAAGACGAGCACCCTCATTCCCAGACTTGCTAATTGTGTGATCTTAGATTAATAACCTAAACTTCCTGAAACTCAGTTTCCTCTACTGCAAATTATAAATAACAATATTTATCTCATAGAGTTGCAAGAAAATGAAATTTAAAACATATGTGATTACTCGGGCATAAGAAAAAAAGAAGGAAATAATGCACATTTGTAGCAACATGGATGGACCTAAGGATTTAGACAAATGTCATGTGATATCACTTATATGTGGAATCTAAAAAAAAATGATACAAATGAACTTATTTACAAAACAGACTCACAGGCATAGAAAACAAATTTATGTTACCAAAGAGGAAGGGATGGAGTGGGATAAATTGGGTGTTTGGGATTAACAGATACATACTATCATATATATAAAATAAACAAGGACCTACTATGCAGTACAAGGAACTATATTCAATATTTTGTCATAACCTAAAATGGAAAAGAATCTGAAAAAGATATATATATATATATATATATATACACACATATAATGGAATCACTTTTATGTACACCTGAAACTAACACATTATAAATCAATTATATTTCATTTTTTTAAAAAAATCTTAAAAAAAAAAACCTTTTATACAGTGACTACTATGTTCTAATAGTTTAGTAAATGTAAGTTACTCGTCATATAAATACTTGAGTCTGACTACATCCTGTCTACTAAATCATAAGATTCTAAATATTGGGATTAATAAATAGTCTTCCTTTGTATCTCTTTCCATCCTAGCTAGAAATGACTGAACATGAATCTATGCCAAGTCCTGTGCTTATTGGTTTTCGTTTGTAATGGTAGTTTCATGTGTCAATTTGGCTAGGCTAGAGTAACCCAAGTATCAGTCAAACACTAAGCCAATGGTTGCTGTAGAGGTAGAAGGTATTTTGTAGATGCGATTAACACCTATAATCAGTTGCCTTTAAGTGAAAGAGATTATCTAGTTCAGTCAGTTGAAACATCTTAAGAGCAGAACTGAGGTTTTCCAGAAGAAGAAAGAAACCCCACCTGTGGGATGTAACATCAGCTTCTGCCTGAGTGTTCTAGCACATTCTCCCTGATGGCCTAGCCTCCAGATTTTAGACTTGACCACCCAGCCCCTACTTTTCTGCAATCAATTAATCAACCAATCAATCAATGGATTTGTTTCTCTCGGTGTTAACCATGACTAATGCGATGTTAGTACATTTTGAATCCATACAAGTCTGTGACACTCAATCTTATGTATCAACATGGCTGGGCTATGGTGCTCAGATAGTTGGTCAAACGTTACCCTGAAGGTTTCTGCGAGAGTGTTTTTAGAGGAGATAAGTATTTAAATCAGCTAACTTGGAGTAAAGTAAATTGCCCCTCACAATGTGGGTGGGCCCCCACCAATCAGTAGAAGGCCTGACTGGACCAAAGACTGACCTCCCCTGAGCAAGAGGGAGAGGACAGCCTTCAGACTTGAAAGGCAGCATCAGTCTCTGCAAGGGCTCAGCCTACCAGCCCAACCAACAGACTCGAACTTGCCAGTATCCACGACTGTGTGAGCCGATTCCTTAAAACCATTTTCTCTGTATGTTTACATCCTCTTGATTCTGCTTCTTTGGAGCCCCCTGAATACTACCGAAATAGAACGGGGGTTGCTTTTGCAATTACTGTCACTATCCGTGTCTGCAATAATATTGGTGCAAGTGTTAGAACTATTGGTTTAGTATTTGTATTAGCATTACTAGCGTTAGGATTCAGATTCAGATGGACGACCTATTCGGTACTGGTAGATATCACAGAAGATAGTGGCAGAAGGAAGTTGTTGCTGTTGTTCAGTTGCTAAGTCATTTCTGACTCTGTGATTCCATGGACTGAAGCATGCCAGGCTCTCTGTCCTCCACTATCTCCCAGAGTTTGCTTAGATTTGTGTCCATTGAGTCAGTCGTGGTATCTAACCATCTCATCCTCTGCCACTCCCTTCTCCTTTTGCCTTCAATCTTTCCCAGCATGAGGGTCTTTTCCAATGAGTCAGCTCTTTGCATTGAGTGGCCAAACTATTGCAGCTTCAGCTTCAGCCTCAGTCCTTCCGATGAACAGCCAAGGTTGATTTCCTTTAGAATTGAGACTTGAATTTTAATCCTTCAAAATACAAATGCCACACTCTTCCCACAAACCCCTCCCATCTCCCAAGTCCAGGGGCTCACACCTCAAAGGTAGTCAATAAATGTTTCTACTGAGCAAACTGCAAGACATGCAAAAATCCACTTTTCTTTTAGTATCCAAAATTTAAGAAGACAAACACACCAGAGACTTTCCTTCAAACTCTGAGGATCTTCACAAGTCCGAAGACAGTCTATTGGAATAGTTTCCACTGGAGCAAAGGAAAGTCCATGAAGTTGGAACACATAATAGATGAGAGTCGCTACACATGTGTGCTAAAGGTCAAGTACTAAAAGGATAAATGCTCTATGCAGATAAATGTTCTATGAAATATGTCCATTATAAATGGGCTTCCCAGTAGGTGGACAATCGTGACCAGTCAGAGGAATGGCTCTTCTCACCCATTTGCAATAAATAGCCCTGGGAAACTCTGCTGGTGACAACAAGGAGGGAGACTTCCCATTCATCTTAAGTCTTATTTTCTTGGTTCGGGGCTCTTTTGAATCAGAAACTTCCCCTTTGTGTCGACAAGTCTGTGTCAATGTTTCCTTTATGATGCCACATCTGAGGATCCAGGAGAAAAAAAATATTGGAATGGGTGGTTTTTGTTTTTTTTTTTCATGGAATAACTATACCCCAACTCTGAGATTAAATTGAAAATACAAGGTAAGTGAGTAAGTGAAGTCGCTCAGTCGTGTCCAACTCTTTGCGACCCCATGGACTGTAGCCTACCATGCTCCTCCTCCATCCATGGGATTTTCCAGGCAAGAGTACTGGAGTGGATTGCCATTTCCTTCTCCAGAGGATCTTCCCAACCCAGGCATCGAACCTGGGTGTCCCACACTGTAGTCAGATGCTTTACCATGTGAGCCACCAGGGAAGTCAAAAATACAAGGTACTCGTGAACTTATTTGCAGGGCAGTAATAGAGACGCACACTTAGAGAGCAGACTTTGGACACAGCAGGGGAGGGAGAGGGTGGGATGAGTTGAGAGAGCAGCATTGAAACACATACATTACCATATTTTAAATAGCTAACAGAGGGAGGGGACACATGTATACTTATAGCTGATTCACATTGTTGGATAGCAGAAGTCAACACAATATTGAAAAGCAATTATCCTCCCATTAAAAAAAGAAAACACAATATAAAGACAATCTTTGAAGAATCAGGCTGCCATTTTCAACCACAGCTGCATTCAAACTTCATCTAAGACTAGAGTTGCAAGATTTAGCAGATAAATATGCAGGATGGGCAGTTAAATTTGCTTTTCAAGAAAAAACTGAATCATGTTTTCAGTGTACCTATGCCCCATGAACTGTTTGCACCATATATTTAAAATGTATCCATTATTTACCTGAAGTGCTAATGTAACTAGACATTCTGTACTTTGTCTGCAATGATATCTGCAATGTTTTACCTTTGCCCAGCCCCAGAAATTCTACATTAATTGCTTGAATATGTCCCTTTCCCGCCTGCACACAGGTGTTCACCTCCATGCTTTCCTCTTCCTTCCCTTTCAGGTCTGTTGTTGTTTAGCGGCTCAGTTGTATCCAACTGTTTTATAACCCCATGGACTGTGACCCACTGAGTTCCTCTGGCCATGGGATTTCCTAGGCAAGAGCACTGGAGTGGGTTGCCATTCCCTTCTCTTCTCCGGGGGATCTTCTCAACCCAGAGACCAAAGCCAGGTCTCCCACTGTTGCCTGCATTGCAGGAAGATTCTTTACTGTAGATGAGTTGTACCTACTTTATTGCATGAGCAAGCATGCTCAGTCATGTCTGACTCTTTGAGACCCCCATGGACTGTAGCCCACCAGGTTCCTCTGTCTATGGAATGTTCCAGGTGAGAATACTGGAGCGGGTTGCCATTTCCTTCTCCAAGGGATCTTTCTGACCCAGGGAGTGAACTCACATCTCTCGAGTCTCCTGCACTGGCTGGCAGATTCTTCTACCACTGAACCACCTGGGAAGCCCCGTTAACACAGAGTCTGTGGCACAGAAAGTCTACTGAGATCATTAGTGTTTCTTGCTGCTGCGATGATATATTCACAGAAAGCATGAGAACTATTTGTGTTTTGGTCTTTGAAGTTTTCTGTCTCCCGCCAAGATTATCGATCGAATTCTTGTGTCCCCTAACTTCAGAGGCCAGCTCAGTTCAAAGATGCTTGCAGGTGTTGAGGTCCTTCTCAAGACTTCTGGAAAAGTCTTCTCTCCAAACCCATGTAACAAGCTTTCCCTGAGTGAGGAAGGGGAGGGAGGGAGGAAGCACTTTTGAAGGATGTGGGGTGATGCCTAAACATGGAACAGAGGAAGGAAGTGCCCCAATACTGGAAAGCAACTGTTGAAATATTATCTCAAGTTGTCTCCATGCCTCAGCTCTTGCCCTCTACATTCCCCCCCCCACCACCTTTTTAAATGGAAATCAGATCACACCTCTCCTCAGCCCAGATTTGTCTCATGGCTTCCATTTTATTACCGGTAAAAAACTGTGTGTTCAGTCACTCAGTCATTTCTGACTCTTTTGTGACCCCATGGACTGCAGCCCATCAGGCTCCTCTGTCCATGAAATTTTTCAGGCAAGAACATGGAGTGGATTGCCATTTCCTCTTCCAGGGGACCTTCCAGACCCAGGGATCAGATCTGCATCTCTTGTGTCTCCTACATTAGCAGGCAGATACATCACTACTGTGCCACCCAGGAAGCCCCATTTCACCTTATTCCCAATAAATGATAGGTATTGATCTGTCCCAATGCCTTCATCTCACGCCCACTACAGGCTGCTGTTTTACCCTCTTAGTTCAGTTCAGTTCAGTCACTCAGTCGTGTCTGACTCTTTGCCACCCCATGAATCACAGCACGCCAGGCCTCCCTGTCCATTACCATCTCCCGGAGTTCACTCACACTCACATCCATCAAGTCCGTGATGCCATCCAGCCATCTCATCCTTCGTCATTCCCTTCTCCTCCTGCCCCCAATCCCTCCCAGCATCAGAGTTTTTTCCGATGAGTCAACTCTTCGCATGAGGTGGCCAGAGTACTGGAGTTTCAGCTTTAGCATCATTCCTTCCAAAGAAATCCCAGGGCTGATCTCCTTCAGAATGGACTGGTTGGATCTCCTTGCAGTCCAAGGGACTCTCAAGAGTCTTCTCCAACACCACAGTTCAGAAGCATCAATTCTTCGGCTCTCAGCCTTCTTCACAGTCCAACTCTCACTTCCATACATGACCACAGGAAAAGCCATAGCCTTGACTAGACGAACCTTAGTCAGTAAATTAATGTCTCTGCTTTTTAATATACTATCTAGATTGGTCATAACTTTTCTTCCAAGGAGTAAGCATCTTTTAATTTCATGGCTGCAATCACCATCTGCAGTGATTTTGGAGCCCAAAAAAAATAAAGTCTGACACTGTTTCCACTGTTTCCCCATCTATTTCCCATGAAGTGATGGGACCAGATGCCATGATCTTCATTTTCTGAATGTTGAGCTTTAAGCCAACTTTTTCACTCTCCTCTTTCTGCCATAAGGGTGGTGTCATCTGCATATCTGAGGTTATTGATATTTCTCCTGGCAATCTTGATTCCAGCTTGTGTTTCTTCCAGTCCGGCATTTCTCATGATGTACTCTGCATAGAAGTTAAATAAGCAGGGTGACAATATACAGCCTTGACGTACTCCTTTTCCTGTTTGGAACCACTCTGTTGTTCCATGTCCAGTTCTAACTGTTGCTTCCTGACCTGCATACAGATTTCTCTAGAGGCAGGTTAGGTGGTCTGGTATTCCCATCTCTTTCAGAATTTTCCAGTTTATTGTGACCCACACAGTCAAAGGCTTTGGCATAGTCAATAAAGCAGAAATACATGTTTTTCTGGAACTCTCTTGCTTTTTCCATGATCCAGCGGATGCTGGCAATTTGATCTCTGGTTCCTCTGCCTTTTCTAAAACCAGCTTGAACATCAGGAAGTTCACGGTTCACGTATTGCTGAAGCCTGGCTTGGAGAACTTTGAGCGTTACTTTACTAGCATGTGAGATGAGTGCAATTGTGCGGTAGTTTGAGCATTCTTTGGCATTGCCTTTCTTTGGGATTGGAATGAAAACTGACCTTTTCCAGTCCTGTGGCCACTGCTGAGTTTTCCAAGTTTGCTGGCATATTGAGTGCAGCACTTTCACAGCATCATCTTGCAGGATTCGAAACAGCTCCACTGGAATTCCATCACCTCCACTAGCTTTGTTCATAGTGATGCTTTCTAAGGCCCACTTGACTTCACATTCCAAGATGTCTGGCTCTAAATTAGTGAACACATCATCATGATTATTTGGGTTGTGAAGATCTTTTTCGTACAGTTCTTCCGTGTATTCTTGCCACGTCTTCTTAATATCTTCTGCTTCTGTTAGGTCCAGACCATTTCTGTCCTTTATCGAGCCCATCTTTGCATGAAATGTCCCCTTGGTATCTCTAATTTTCTTGAAGAGATCTCTAGTCTTTCCCATTCTGTTGTTTCCCTCTATTTCTTTGCATTGATCACTGAAGAAGGCATTCTTATCTCTTCTTGCTATTCTTTGGAACTCTGCATTCAGATGCTTATATATTTCCTTTTCTCCTTTGGTTTTTGCCTCTCTTCTTTTCAGAGCTATTTGTAAGGCCTCCCCAGACAGCCATTTTGCTTTTTTGCATTTCTTTTCCATGGGGATGGTCTTGATCCCTGTCTCCTGTACAATGTCACGAACCTCATTCCATAGTTCATCAGGCACTCTATCTGTCAGATCTAGACCCTTAAATCTATTTCTCACTTCCACTGTATAATCATAAGGGATTTTATTTAGGTCATACCTGAATGGTCTAGCGGTTTTCCCTACTTTCTTCAAATTAAGTCTGAATTTGGCCATAAGGAGTTCATGATCTGAGCCATAGTCAGCTCCCGGTCTTGATTTTGTTGACTGTATAGAGCTTCTCCATCTTTGATTTCGGTGTTGACCATCTGGTGATGTCCATGTGTAGAGTCTTCTCTTGTGTTGTTGGAAGAGGGTGTTTGCTATGACCAGTGCATTTTCTTGGCAAAACTCTATTAGTCTTTGCCCTGCTTCATTCTGACCCTCTTAGCATCTGCATGTCCCCTTCCCTTGGCCAAGGAGTTTCTTCTTCCAGATGCCCACCAGTTCATTTTATCTTTTATTTTATATTTTACCTTTATGCAAAATGTGAGGCTCACCCTGACCTCTGCCGGCACCCTCTATTTTGCTTTCTCTGTCGCATCAAACTCTTCTAAGCTTTGATACAGCTTGCTTATTCATTCTATGTGCTGTTGGTCTTTCTCTGACTCTCTGCTATTGAATATCCTGAGGGCAGGAGTTTCTGTGTGTTTCATTTCTCTATCCCCAACACAAAAGCCTAGGGCTTGGCTTACAGTTAACAATGAGTAAGTACTGGGGAAGGAAAGAAAGAAACAGGGAAGGAGGAATGGAGAAGGGGAGGGAAAAAAGGGTGATCTGAAGATGCCCCATACGGTGAGAGGGTCAGGAGATGTACCCCTTTAGACACAGGTGTACCCAGGATTGAGCTGAGTCCTATGTCTTAACGTGACTCCTTATTACTAAACCCCAAAGATGTACAGACACCATGCAGAGCATTAGGGAGTAACCACAAGGTCGACCAGGTCTCCCAAAGCTGTGTATTCCAGAGATGACACTTAAAGTCTAGGGAAGGAAATGCAGAGACAAAAATGATCAACGAAATTGAATTTCCCACTAGTATGTGAAATCAGGGCTTAGAATCAGATTAAGATTGATTTAGAGAAATATATATTTTTGGAAGTCAACTAATAAAATATGTGCTGGCTAAATTATACATCTGTTTAAAATAGTGTGGTGATTGACTAGGAAAAAGAGTGTAGTCCTTGTGCCTCCCATGCCAGCTGAGTGAGTCCCCTTTCTGGGCATGAAGAGTCACAGCTATACGGTGGAATCATTGTACCTTATCAGTCAGTGTGGGTTGGGTTGTATGGCAGTAACATGTAATCCTCAACTCTGAAACAGCAAAGGGGCTTGCTTTTAATTTTTGATTGGAGGATAACTACTTTGCAATATTGTGATAGTTTCTGCTATGAATCAGCCACAGGTAGACATACATCCCCTCCCTTTTAAAACTCCCTTCCACCTCCCACTCCATCCCACCGCTCTAGGTTGTCACAGAGCTCCAGGTTTGGGTTCCCTGCATCATACAGGAAATTTCCACCGGCTATCTGTTTTGCATATAGTAATGTATATGTTTCAATGCTACTCTCTCAATTCATCCCACCCTCTCCTTCCTCCACATGCGCAAAAGCCTTCTTTATGCCCATGAAAGGGCCATGTCTTGATCACACAACATGTCCATCAAAGGTCAGTGGGAGAGATTTGCTCCTCATGCCATTCAGGAACCAAGGGCCATCCCCCTCTCATACATCTGGGGGCTGTGCCAGAGGGACCATGAGTGTGGACACCCTCTCAAAATGAATCAGCCTAGTTCTTTGCAGAGATGTGGATGGACCTAGAGACTGTGTCACATGGAGTGAAGAAAGTCAGAGAGAAAAACAAATACCATGTATTAACACATATATGTGGAATCTGAAAAAAAAATGGGTATAGATGTAAAAGATCTGTTTACAAAGTAAAAGCAGACACAGACTTAGAGAACAAATGAATAGATACCGAGGGGGAAGGGGGTCCTGGGATGAATTGGGAAATTGAGACTGACATATATACGCTATTGATACGAAGTATAAGATAGATAACAAATGAGCACATACTGTACAGCACAGGGATCTCTGCTCAGTGCTCTGTGGGGACCTAGATGGGAAGGAAATCCAAAAAAGAGGCAATATAGGTAAACACACAGATGAAACATTTGCTGTGCAGTACAAACTACCATTTGGCAATAAGGAGTTCATGAACTGAGCCACAGTCAGCTCCTGGTCTTGTTTTTGTTGACTGTATAGAGCTTCTCCATCTTCAGCTGCAAAGAATATAATCAATCTGATTTCGGTGTTGACTATCTGGTGATGTCCATGTGTAGAGTCTTCTCTTGTGTTGTTGGAAGAGGGTGTTTGCTATGACCAGTGCATTTTCTTGGCAAAACTCTATTAGTCTTTGCCCTGCTTCATTCCGCATTCCAAGGCCAAATTTGTCTGTTACTCCAGGTGTTTCTTGACTTCCTACTTTTGCATTCCAGTCCCCTATAATGAAAAGGACGTCTTTTTTGGTTGTTAGTTCTAAACAGTCTTGTAGGTCTTCATAAAACCATTCAACTTCAGCTTCTTCAGCATTACTGGTTGGGGCATAGACTTGGATAACTGTGATACTGAATGGTTTGCCTTGGAAACAAACAGAGACCATTCTGTTATTTTGAGATTGCATCCAAGTACTGCATTTCGGACTCTTTTGTTGACCATGATGGCTACTCCATTTCTTCTAAGGGATTCCTGCCCGCAGTAGTAGATATAATGGTCATCTGAGTTAAATTCACCCATTCCAGTCCATGTTAGTTTGCTGATTCCTGGAATGTTGACATTCACTCTTGCCATCTCTTGTTTGACCACTTCCAATTTGCCTTGATTCACGGACCTGACATTCCAGGTTCCTATGCAATATTGCTCTTTACAGCATTAGATCTTGCTTCTATCACCAGTCACATCCACAGCTGGGTATTGTTTTTGCTTTGGCTCCATCCCTTCATTCTTTCTGGATTTATTTCTCCTCTGATCTCCAGTAGCATATTGGGCACCTACTGACCTGGGGAGTTCCTCTCTCAGTATCCTATCATTTTGCCTTTTCATACTGTTCATGGGGTTCTCAAGGCAAGAATACGGAAGTGGTTTGCCATTCCCTTCACCAGTGGACCACATTCTGTCAGACCTCTCCACCGTGACCTGTCTGTCTTGGGTTGACCCGCAGGCATGGCTTGGTTTCATTGAGATAGACAAGGCTGTGATCCTAGAGTGATTAGATTGACTAGTTTTCTGTGCTTTGGTTTGTGTGTGTGTCTGCCCTCTGATGCCCTCTTGCAACACCTACCATCTTACTTGGGTTTCTTTTACCTTGGATGTGGGGTATCTCTTCATGGCTGCTCCAGCAAAGCGCAGCCACTGCTCCTTACCTTGGATGAGGGATATCTCCTCACTGCGGCCACTCCTGACCTCGAATGTGGAATAGCTCCTCTAGGCCATACTGCATCAGCGCAGGACATGGGGTTCCTCCTCCAGGCCACTGCCTCTGATCTCGGATATGGGGTTGCTCCTCTAGGCTGCTCCTGCACTGTCGCAGCCTGGCACTCTCGGCTGCCGCCCCTGACCTCCGACGTAGGGTAGGTCCTCTGGCCACCGCCCTCGAGCATGGGTTCCTCCACCGTCACAGCCACCAACGAAATCACATTGATTATATTCTTTGCAGCCAATGATGGAGAAGCTCTCAGTTCAGTTCAGACACTCAGTCGTGTCTGACTCTTTGCGACCAAATGAATCGCAGCACGCCAGGCCTCCCTGTCCATCACCAACTCCCGGAGTTCACTCAGACTCATGTCCATCGAGTCCGTGATGCCATCCAGCCATCTCATCCCTGGTCGTCCCCTTCTCCTCCTGCCCCAAATCCCTCCCAGCATCAGAGTCTTTTCCAATGAGTCAACTCTTCACATGAGGTGGCCAAAGTACTGGAGTTTCAGATTTAGCATCATTCCTTCCAAAGAAATCCCAGGGTTGATCTCCTTCAGAATGGACTGGTAGGATCTCCTTGCAGTCCAAGGGACTCCCAAGAGTCTTCTCCAACACCACACTTCAAAAGCATCAATTCTTTAGCATTCAGCCTTCTTCACATTCCAACTCTCGCATCCATACATGACTACTGGAAAAACCATAGCCTTGACTAGACGGACCTTAGTTAGTAAAGTATGTCTCTGCTTTTGAATATACTATCTAGATTGGTCATAACTTTTCTTCCAAGGAGTAAGCATCTTTTAATTTCATGGCTGCAGTCACCATCTGCAGTGATTTTGGAGCCCAAAAAAATAAAGTCTGACACTGTTTCCACTGTTTTCCCATCTATTTCCCATGAAGTGATGGGACCGGATGCCATGATCTTCGTTTTCTGAATGTTGAGCTTTAAGCCAGCTTTTTCACTCTCCTCTTTCACTTTCATCAAGAGGCTTTTGAGTTCCTCTTCACTTTCTGCCATAAGGGTGGTGGTGTCATCTGCATATCTGAGGTTATTGATATTTCTCCCGGCAATCTTGATTCCAGCTTGTGTTTCTTCCAGTCCAGCATTTCTCATGATGTACTCTGCATAGAAGTTAAATAAGCAGGGTGACAATATACAGCCTTGATGGACTCCTTTTCCTGTTTGGAACCAGTCTGTTGTTCCATGTCCAGTTCTAACTGTTGCTTCCTGACCTGCATACAGATTTCTCTAGAGGCAGGTTAGGTGGTCTGGTATTCCCATCTCTTTCAGAATTTTCCACAGTTTATTGTGATCCACACAGTCAAAGGCTTTGGCATAGTCAATAAAGCAGAAATACATGTTTTTCTGGAACTCTCTTGCTTTTTCCATGATCCAGCGGATGTTGGCAATTTGATCTCTGGTTCCTCTGCCTTTTCTAAAACCAGCTTGAACATCAGGAAGTTCATGGTTCAGTATTGCTGAAGCCTGGCTTGGAAAATTGTGAGCATTACTTTACTAGCATGTGAGATGAGTGCAACTGTGCAGTAGTTTGAGCATTCTTTGGCATTGCCTTTCTTTGGGATTGGAATGAAAACTGACCTTTTCCAGTCCTATGGCCACTGCTGAGTTTTCCAAATTTGCTGGCATATTGAGTGCAACACTTTCACAGCATCATCTTGCAGGATTTGAAACAGCTCCACTGGAATTCCACCACCTCCACTAGCTTTGTTCATAGTGATGCTTTCTAAGGCCCACTTGACTTCACATTCCAAGAAGTCTGGCTCTAAATTAGTAATCACACTATCATGATTATCTGGGTCGTGAAGATCTTTTTTGTATAGTTCTTCTGTGTATTCTTGCCACCTCTTCTTAATATCTTCTGCTTCTGTTAGGTCCATACCATTTCTGGCCTTTATCGAGCCCATCTTTGCATGAAATATTCCCTGGGTATCTTTAATTTTCTTGAAGAGCTCTCTAGTCTTTCCCATTCTGTTGTTTTCCTCTATTTCTTTGTATTGATCACTGAAGAACGCTTTCTTATCTCTTCTTGCTATTCTCTGGAACTCTGCATTCAGATGCTTATATCTTTCCTTTTCTCCTTTGCTTTTCACTTCTCTTCTTTTCACAGCTATTTGTAGGGCCTCCCCAGACAGCCATTTTGCTTTTTTGCATTTCTTTTCCATGGGGATGGTCTTGATCCCTGTCTCCTGTACAATGTCACAAACCTCATTCCATAGTTCATCAGGCACTCTATCTATCAGATCTAGACCCTTAAATCTATTTCTCACTTCCACTGCATAATCATAAGGGATTTTATTTAGGTCATACCTGAATGGTCTAGCAGTTTTCCCTACTTTCTTCAAATTTAAGTCTGAATTTGGCCATAAGGAGTTCATGATCTGAGCCATAGTCAGCTCCCGGTTTTGTTTTTGTTGACTGTATAGAGCTTCTCCATCTTCAGCTGCAAAGAATATTATCAATCTGATTTTGGTGTTGACCATCTGGTGATGTCCATGTGTAGAGTCTTCTCTTGTGTTGTTGGAAGAAGATGTTTGCTACGACCAGTGCATTTTCTTGGCAAAACTCTATTCGTCTTTGCCCTGCTTCATTCTGCATTCCAGGGCCAAATTTGCCTGTTACTCCAGGTGTTTCTTGACTTCCTACTTTTGCATTCCAGTCCCCTATAATGAAAACGACATACTTTTTGGTTGTTAGTTCTAAAAGTTCTTGTAGGTCTTCATAAAACCATTCAACTTCAGCTTCTTCAGCATTACTGGTTGGGGCATAGACTTGGATAACTGTGATATTGAATGGTTTCCCTTGGAAACAAACAGAGATCATTCTGTCATTTTTGAGATTGCATCCAAGTACTGCATTTCGGACTCTTTTGTTGACCATGATGGCTACTCCATTTCTTCTAAGGGATTCCTGCCCGCAGTAGTAGATATAATGGTCATCTGAGTTAAATTCACCCATTCCAGTCCATGTTAGTTCGCTGATTCCTGGAATGTTGACGTTCACTCTTGCCATCTCTTGTTTGACCACTTCCAATTTGCCTTGACTCATGGACCTGACATTCCAGGTTCCTATGCAATATTGCTCTTTACAGCATTAGATCTTGCTTCTATCACCAGTCACACCCACAGCTGGGTATTGTTTTTGCTTTGGCTCCATCCCTTCATTCTTTCTGGAGTTATTTCTCCTCTGATCTCCAGTAGCATATTGGGCACCTACTGACCTGGGGAGTTGCTCTCTCAGTATCCTATCATTTTGCCTTTTCATACTGTTCATGGGGTTCTCAAGGCAAGAATACGGAAGTGGTTTGCCATTCCCTTCACCAGTGGACCACATTCTGTCAGACCTCTCCACCATGACCCACCCGTCTTGGGTTGCCCCACAGGCATGCCTTGGTTTCATTGAGATAGACAAGGCTGTGGTCCTAGTGTGATTAGATTGACCTGTTTTCTGTGCATATGGTTTGTGTGTGTCTGCCCTCTGATGCCCTCTTGCAACACCTACCATCTTACTTGCATTTCTCTTACCGTGGGCGTGGGGTATCTCTTCACGGCTATTCCAGCAAAGCACAATGGCTGCTTTTACAGTCAAAAAACAGCAAGACCAGGAGCTGACTGTGGCTCAGATCATGAACTCCTTATTGACAAATTCAGACTTCAATTGAAAAAAGCAGGTAAAACCACTACCATTCCGGTATGACCTCAATCAAATCCCTTATGATAATACAGTGGAAGTGAGAGATAGATTTAAGGGACTAAATCTGATAAATAGAGTGCCTGATGAGCTATGGACAGAGGTTTGTAACATAGTACAGGATACAAGGATCAAGACCATCCCCATGGAAAAGAAATGCAAAAAAGCAAAATGGCTCTGAGGAGGCCTTACAAATAGCTGTGAAAAGTATAAATATCTGAATGCAGATTTCCAGAGAATAGCAAGAAGAGATAAGAAAGCGTTCTTCAGTGATCAATGCAAAGAAATAGAGGCAAACAACAGAATGGGAAAGACTGGAGATCTCTTCAAGAAAATTAGAGATACCAAGGGAATATTTCATGCAAAGATGGGCTCAGTGAAGGACAGATATGATATGGACCTAACAGAGGCAGAAGTTATTAAGAAGTGGTGGCAAGAATACAGGGAAGAACTGTACAAAAAAGATCTTCACGACCAAGATAATCACAATGGTGTGATCACTCATCTAGAGCCAGACATCCTGGAATGTGAAATCAAGTGGGTCTTAGAAAGCATCACTATGAACAAAGCTAGTGGAGGTGATGGAATTCCAGTGGAGCTGTTTCAAATCCTGCAAGATGATGCTGTGAAAGTGCTGCACTCAATATGCCAGCAAATTTGGAAAACTCAGCAGTGGCCATAGGACTGGAAAAGGTCAGTTTTCATTCCAATCCCAAAGAAAGGCAATGCCAAAGAATGCTCAAACTACCGCACAATTGCACTCATCTCACATGCTAGTAAAGTAATGCTCACAGTTCTCCAAGCCAGGCTTCAGCAATACTGAACCATGAACTTCCTGATGTTCAAGCTGGTTTTAGAAAAGGCAGAGGAACCAGAGATCAAATTGCCAACATCCTCTGGATCATGGAAAAAGCAAGAGAGTTCCAGAAAAACATGTATTTCTGCTTTATTGACTATGCCAAAGCCTTTGACTATGTGGATCACAATAAACTGTGGAAAATTCTGAAAGAGATGGGAATACCAGACCACCTAACCTGCCTCTAGAGAAATCTGTATGCAGGTCAGGAAGCGACAGTTAGAACTGGACATGGAACAACAGACTGGTTTCAAATAGGAAAAGGAGTACGTCAAGGCTGTATATTGTCACCCTGCTTATTTAACTTCTATGCAGAGTACATCATGAGAAATGCTGGACCAGAAGAAACACAATCTGGAATCAAGATTGCCACGAGAAATATCAATAACTTCAGATATGCAGATGACACCACCCTTATGGCAGAAAGCGAAGAGGAACTCAAAAGCCTCTTGACGAAAGTGAAAGAGGAGAGTGAAAAAGCTGGCTTAAAGCTCAACATTCAGAAAATGAAGATCATGGAATCCGGTCCCATCACTTCATGGGAAATAGATGGGAAAACAGTGGAAACAGTGTCAGACTTTATTTTTTTGGGCTCCAAAATCACTGCAGATGGTGACTGCAGCCATGAAATTAAAAGACGCTTACTCCTTGGAAGAAAAGTTATGACCAACCTAGACAGCATATTCAAAAGCAGAGACATTACTTTGCCGACTAAGGTCCGTCTAGTCAAGGCTATGGTTTTCCAGTGGTCATGTATGGATGTGAGAGTTGGACTGTGAAGAAGGCAGAGCGCCGAAGAATTGATGCTTTTGAACTGTGATGTTGGAGAAGACTTTTGGGAGTCCCTTGGACTGCAAGAAGATTCAACCAGTCCATTCTGAAGGAGATCAGCCCTAGGATTTCTTTGGAAGGAATGATGCTAAATCTGAAACTCCAGTACTTTGGCCACTTGATGCGAAGAACTGACTCATTGGAAAAGACTGTGATGCTGGGAGGGATTGGGGGCAGGAAGAGAAGGGGATGACAGAGAATGAGATGGGTGGATGGCATCACTGACTCGATGGACGTGTGAGTGAACTCCAGAAGTTGGTGATGGACAGGGAGGCCTGCATGCTGCGATTCATGGGGTCACAAAGAGTCAGAAATGACTGAGCGACTGAACTGAACTGAGAAAATACCATAACATTGTAAAGCAACTACACTGCAATAAATTTTTTTAATTAAATTTAAGAAAAGAAAAAGAAAGGATCAGCTTTCTTTGCTCATCTAAGTGACTGTGGGGACCAGTGTAACAGAGAAGCCCCACCTCAAAGAAGCCAGTTCCAGGTAAGAGAGCTTGAGAAGGTCTGACATAGCAATTGAATACGTGAAGGGATCTTTGTCTTTTCTATTCACAATCCGAGGTCACCCCCAATCACAAGGGGACCAGGAAGCCCAATCCTACTAATGTGCTCATTTTCCAACATTTGACCCTTGGGCCCTCTTACTGCCATTTTCTACTGTATATTACTCTCAAAATTTTCAGGATAGGGCAACTGGGAGAAATAACTCATGATCAAATGATTCATGACATGTTTTAGTTGTCACAGAAGCCTATTGTTGCTGTTTAGTCATTCAGTTGTATCCGACTTTTGCGACCTCATGGACTGCAGCCCAATGGGCTCCTCTGTCCATGGGATTATCCAGGCAAGAATACTGGAGTGGGTTGCCATTTTCTACTCCAGGGGATCTTCCCGATCCAGGGATCAAACTAGAGCCTCCTGCATAGGCAAGTGGATTCTTAACCACTGCACCACCACAGAAGCCCCCCAGAACCCTACCAATTAGTTTTTATTCTTCCCATTTTACAGATGTGGAAATAGAGGCACAGAGATATTTGGCAGCATGCAAAAGGTCCCACAATACATAGACAGAGGATCCAAGATTTACAGGCCAGGCACAAATGTAAAGTGATTCCTATTCTTTCCAGAATATTGCACTACCCTTGACTGCCCTATTTTCCCTTTTAAATGACTTGGCATTTTCATATTAGATCCATCCTGTCCAAACCAAAAAAGGAGACAGAATACTTAGCAAAATATGTTTGTTGTTCAGTTGCTAAATCGTGTCCCACTCTTTGCAACCCATGGACTTCAGCAAACCAGGCGTTCCTGTCCTCCACTATCTTCCAGTTTGCTCAAACTCATGTCCATTGAGTCAGTGAAGCCATCCAACCATCTCTTCATCTGTCATCCCCTTCTCCTGCCTTCAATCTTTCCTAGCATCTGGCTCTTTTCCAAGGCTCTTTTGCCAGCTCTTCACATTAGGTGGCCAAGGTATTAGAGTTTCAGCTTCAGCATCAGTCCTTCCAGTGAATTTTCAAAGTTGCCTTCCCTTGGGATTGACTGGTTTGATCTCCTTGCTGTCCAAGGGACTCTCAAGAGTCTTCACCAGAGAAAAAGCATAAATGTAGCAAATGTTGGATTGACGCAGTTTTCTTTGTCTTCTGTAAATAGACAGAGAAGGGAAGGGGAATAGAACACAGGGCAGATAAGAGGCCCCCTGATATTGCTGGGGAAGCTTCTGCTTATTTTGAGAGATTCTCCAGGGACTCAGACATGTGTAAGCCAGCTCAGTCCAAAACTCATGTTTCATGGAGTTGATTCCTTATGAACCGTAAAGTGGTTTTCACTTGTCCCTAGTGTTATTTGTAGAAATTTGTATCAGAGAGATCAGAAAATGATTATATATTCTCTTTCCAAAAGGCCCCCATAAGCAGTTTGTTATATTTTTTGGTGAGAGTGACATATTCAGTTATGTTTGAAGTTCCAGCCTGTCGGGACTACCTTCATGCAAAGCTTTGCACAAGTTTAACTTAGCCAGAACATAGACTATCTGTGTTGTTTGAGGGATCTGATTTAAACTTTATATAAATTCAGTGTGTTTAGTATGCCATATTTATTTCTGAAATCTTTTCTGACACCTTGTTACAATTAATCTACATCTCCCATTACAACCTGCATCCTAAGAGAAAAGTCTGAATCATTTGGCCTGAGTCACCAGTGATATATCCTGCTCTTTCATACAAATGAGCTTCCCTGTTGGCTCAGATGGTAAAGACCCTGCCTGGAATGCAGGAGACCCAGGTTTGATCCCTGGGTCTGGAAGATCCCCTAGAGAAGGGAATAAGCTACCCACACCAGGATTCTTGCCTGGAGAATTCCACGAACAGGAGCCTGGTGGGCCACTGTCCAGGGGATCACAAAGGGTCGGATATGACTAAGCAAGTAACGCTTCATACAAAAGACCCATTTCTTGAGGCTCAATGATGCCAAGTTCTAAAAGAAAAGCTCTCAATTAGGTGCAAAAAGGATAGAAGGTAGAAAAAAAGAAACATTCAGTTATAAAAGTTTAGCTCATAGTTTACACATCTCTTTTATTTGCTGACCTGGTGTGCACGTC
This sequence comes from Ovis aries, assembly GCF_016772045.2. Classification (NCBI taxonomy): domain Eukaryota; kingdom Metazoa; phylum Chordata; class Mammalia; order Artiodactyla; family Bovidae; genus Ovis; species Ovis aries. The sequence goes on from NC_056059.1 coordinate 109,139,619, forward strand.
TCTTTTATTTTCAATTTCAGTTCAGTTCAGTTCAGTCACTCAGTCATGTCTGACTCTTTGCAACCCCATGAATTGCAGCACGCCAGGCCTCCCCATCCATCACCAACTCCTGGAGTTCACTCAGACTCACATCCATCGAGTCAGTGATGCCATCCAGCCATCTCATCCTCAGTTGTTCCCTTCTCCTCCTGCCCCCAATCCCTCCCAGCATCAGAGTTTTTTCCAATGAGTCAACTCTTCACATGAGGTGGCCAAAGTACTGGAGTTTCAGCTTTAGCATCATTCCTTCCAAAGAACACCCAGGGCTGATCTCCTTTAGAATGGACTGTTTGGATCTCCTTGCAGTCCAACGGACTCTCAAGAGTCTTCTCCAACACCACAGTTCAAAAGCATCAATACTTTGGTGCTCAGCTTTCTTCACAGTCCAACTCTCACATCCATACATGACCACTGGAAAAACCATAGCCTTGACTAGACGGACCTTTGTTGGCAAAGTAATGTCTCTGCTTTTCAATATGCTGTCTAGGTTGGTCATAACTTTCCTTCCAAGGAGTAAGCGTCTTTTAGTTTCATGGCTGCAGTCACAGTGATTTTGGAGCCCCAAAATCTGCAGTGATTTTGGAGCCCCAAAACATAAAGTCTGACACTGTTTCCACTGTTTCCCCATCTATTTGCCATGAAGTGATGGGACCAGATGCCATGATCTTCATTTTCTGAATGTTGAGCTTTAAGCCAACTTTTTCAACTTACACACCAGTAAAGCAAGGCAAGAAAATAAATGAGCCTGGACTTGGACCCCTCACCAAAGACAACTGTCTCTCCATGTTCCACAAGCAATCCCACAAGTTTGAGCAGAGAGAAACTGTGTAATGTGATGGTCGACCCGCAATACCTCCCCAATAGCAATGCTAAGCTGAGATTAAATGTGAAGAGTACAAGCAAGACAGCTCCATGTAGAAACAGAAGGAACCCTGAACACTGCACATATCAGCTCCTTTGTTTACACAGCAGGAGACTGAAGGCCACCAAGGTGAAATGCCATGCCCCCTAGCAAAAGGACCAGGGCTGAATCCAAGCCCTTCTTGATATACAGCTGGGAAATTCCATCTGTACAATTGGCCAGGAACTCTTTTAATAGTGTGAGAATAAGTTTATATTTAGCCTAGAATTAAACAAGCATTTAATATAGACAAATCTAGCATATTCTTTTAATTTATTGCTATTCAAACTATCAATCTATGTGTTTTAAAACTACTTCATATTTATTTTCCATCTTAACAGTAATAAACAAGCATTTCCCCCCTCCCACTCATCCCCACTCATCCAAGGGCTCTTTCCTACCATGGCTTTCCCTCTCTCCTTTGCCCCTGCTTCGATCCAACTCCAATGTCACCTTAAAGATTCCAGTTAGGCTGACCACCTAAATCCACCAGATCAGAGGAATCTTCACTGAATTTCTATCATTTTGGTTTATGCCCTACAATCTCCCAAAGACTGTATATATTCTTTATGTATTTTAAACATTCATTATGTCTTTATACATTCATGATGCCTTTCTTTAGATACTAACTCAAATCAATTCATATTGGTATCATCTATCAAGTCTGTTTCTGAGTTTCTCCAGGTCAAAGAAGTTTCTTCCTTTCTTTCTTTTAATCCCCTTGGCTTGAAATAGCAAATATGTTCCATCCCACGAAACAGCACTGATCAACTGATAAGAACCATCCTGATTTCCAAGATGCAAAAATTCAGGCTTATCAGGAAAAAGCAGTGAAATATGTGCTCTGACTCTCCTTAAGTGGTGTCTGGTTTAGGACTGAATACAGAGTTTGTGAATCAAGCATTAAGTCTAAGCTTACTACAGCCTCCAAGTCTAGAAGACAGCCTTTACACAAACACACCCTCCCATCTACTGCACCCCCACACATGAACAGGGGCCTCAGAATAGGCTCATCCTACAAAAGGGTGTCCAAAAATTAAATCTCCTGTTTTGCAGATTAAGAAACTGAGATAGAGAACCCTTAAATAGATGACAGGGAAGGCAACCGGAAGTCAATAATACAACTCTATATGGTATTACTTATATGTGAAATTCTAAAAATAGTACAAATGAGCTTATTTACAAAAGCAGAAACAGACTCATAGACATAGAAAACAAATGTATGCTTACCAAAGAGGAAGTGGTGAGTGCATGCTAAGTCATTTCAGTCGTGTCCAACTCTTTGTGACGCTATGAGCTGTAGCCCACCAGGCTCCTCCGTGCAAGGGATTCTCCAGGCAAGAATACTGAAGTGGGTTGCCATGCCCTCCTGCAACTGATCTTTCCAATCCATGGATCAAACCCATGTCCTTTTTATGTCTCCTGTATTGGCACAAGTTCTTTACCTCTAGCGCCACCTGGGGAAGTGGTGGATAGGGATAAATTGGGAGTATGGAATTAACAGATGTACACTACTACACATAAACAAGATAAACAACACAGATTTGCTGTATAATATATCTCTGCCCATTTAGCACAGACAGGAACTATGATCAATATCTTGTAATAAACTATAATGGAAAAGATAAAAGAATACACACACACACACACATATATTTATGTATAACCAAATCACTTTCCTGTACACCTGAAGTGAACACAATGACATATCCCAAAATAATGTGTGATGGGTGGGAGAGGAAGGAGTTTCAAGAGGGAGGGGATATATGCACATGTGTGATTGATTCACTTGGTTGTACAGCACAAACTAACACAACATTGTAATTACACTCCAACAATAAAATAAAATAATAAATAATATAATAATAGAAATAAAAATAAATTAAAAGGCCCCTAAATAAACTATACTTCAAAAATGCATGATTTTTAAAAGAATATAACTGAATCACTGTTATTATCCCTCAGCAACCCAGTTAGGAGCGATATACCCAAGAGGGGTTGGGAGAGTCTAATAGAATCAGTAGTATCTGGTCTTTATCTAGTTAACTGTGCAAAACTTGGAAGCCTAAAAAAAAAAAAATGAGATTTTTTTTTTTCTTTAGAGCAACACGGCAAGAATATCAATTGGGAGAATCCAGCCCCTCAGAGCTTCTCATCTTACCATGCCAGAGTTCTAACAGATCCCCCTCTTCATCCTGACCATGAATGCCTCAGTCAGCCTCCAGAGAGACCAGAGTTGGGGGGAGAGCAAGGAGAAAAAAGATCAGGAAAAGCCCACACTCCTGCAAGTAGAAATTTAAGCTGCTCTGAGTGTGTGCTAAGTGAGTGAGCACAGTGACAGAGCAAGGGATGCGGTGCCTTGTGGCTCCATCCCAGACCTCGAGACAAGCAGAGCTTCAGGCATCCTCAAATCCCTGGGTCCTCGCCTCCATGGGTGAGACATTCCATCTTTCCACAATGAAGTGCTTGCTGTCCGGGGAGGCCCCTGATCTGCCCTGCACATAACTAGACACTTCGATTAGACAGTTCTCAGTTTCACTGGCACAACAGTGTATACTTTAACTATGAGAAAGCAAAATAAAAATTATTGTAAAAAAGAATGTGGCAAAGACAACCAGATCCAGCCAGATCTAAAATATTCAAATTAGATTTAAAATAAATCATTTCATAAATAACTCAAAAAAAAACAATATCCTAAATGAAGACACTTCTAAATATTCCTCGATTCCTTTTTTCCCTCCAAAGGACGAAAGGGATAAATAAACTCTAGCTACCCTAAAAGGGAGTTACTCAAGATACCCAGTTAATGGGTGAATTAAAACTAAGCACAGCTATTATTTATTGCTCTCAGTTCCAGGCACTGTGTCAAGAAGTTTACAAGCATCCTTTTATTTAATCTTCAAGCCAGTTTCATAGGATCCTTATTGCCCTCATTTTACAGATGAAGGGTTAGACTGAGGGACATAAGTGACTTGCCCCTGGTCACACATCAAGACTAGACTAAGGTAAGGGAAGTTCAGTTCAGTTCAGTCACTCAGTCATGTCCGACTCTTTGCGACCCCATGAACCACAGCATGCCAAGCCTCCCTGTCCATCCCCAGCTCCCAGAGTTAACCCAAATTCATGTCCATTGGGTCAGTGATGCCATCCAGCCATCTCACCCTCTGTCGTCCCCTTCTCCTCCTGCCCTCAATCTTCCCCAGCATCAGGGTCTTTTCCAATGAGTCAGTTCTTCTCATCAGGTGGCCAAAGTATTGGAGTTTCAGCCTCAACATTAGTCCTTCCAATGAACACCTAGAACTGATCTCCTTCAAGATGGACTGGTTGGATCTCCTTGCAGTCCAAGGGACTCTTAAGAGTCTTTTCCAACACCACAGTTCAAAAGCATCAATTCTTCAATGCTCAGCTTTCTTTATAATCCAACTCTCAGATCCATACATAACTACTGGAAAAACCGTAGCCTTGACTAGATGGACCTTTGTTGACAAAGTAATGTCTCTGCTTTTTAATATGCTGTATAGGTTGGTCATAACTTTCCTTCTAAGGAGTAATGGTAAGGGAAGAGAGGAACCTAAGTGCGGAATTTAAGGAGGCACTCAATTTCAAGGTTTTACAAGTGCAAGCTAATCTCCTGCATGTGAGTGCCACCTTAAATTTAGATTCTGGAAGCTTCCCTTGCCCTACTCTAACCCTGTCATACATGAGCAATGCAACAGTGGTACACCTGAGATTCAAAATCATAGCTATCTGGTTCCAAAGCTCTTGCTTATATCACCCATCCCCTTGTAGAGACAAGCAACTCTACGCATGATACTTTGTTCCAAAACACAAGTCTCTGCAAACGCATCTCTGAGAGCTGAGGTCACACAAAAAGCAGCAGGAGCCACAGGACCCCAATAGGGTAGCACAGTGGTGTGGCAGGGTCACACCTACACCAACCTCTAGTCACGTGGTAATCACACAGCACCCCAATATCCTGAAAGGAAAATCTACTTTGTAAGTATCCTTAATATGAAACACGAGAGTACAGGCAGTCTGCTCTATTTTAAACCTACATTAAGTGACCAATTTGTTCTGGGATTGAGAACACAGTGCATATTTTTCATCAATGCTCAAATCAAAACCAAAGCTCTGATTAAATCCCATGACCAATTCCCAGCCCAGGCTCTACCCTGCTCATGGCGTAAGCCATAAAACTTCTAATTGCTCACTAGGGGTGGAATAAACTCGTTTCTTGAGAGCAATAAGCTTGATGGCCATGAGGAGCACCATCATTTCTACGGGCTGGAAAAGGGAGACTAGCTCAGGCTTTTGCCTCGTAGAAGCTCTCTTTACTGACCTGCCGGTGGTGGGGAGGATGCATGGGAATTCTACAATGCCTGCATTTGACAAAATTACCCCCAATTATGAGAGATATTACCCCAAATGACTCTTTTCCCTTGTCAGCCACGATTTCCCATTGTAATTTTCGTCTTCATCTGAAAAGCATTTTTACCAGAAATAAAATGGTATATTTTCATTTGAAAATGGGTAGCTGCCAAGTGTTGGCCATGTGACCTGCCCATCCTAACTGAGTTGCTCTAACATGGCATTTTTTAAAATACATTATTTTTTCAGAACAGTTTTTTAAATTTACAACAAAATTGAGAGGAAGGTACAGGGAGTTCACATAAATCTCTCTACCCCTCTTCACACGCACAGCCTCACCCATTATCAACATCCCCCAACCAGAGTGGTACATTTGTCACCATTGATAAACTTATGCCAGTACATCATAACCACCCCGAACCCACAGTTGCATGAGGGTCCACTCCCGGTTTTGTACAATTGAAGGGTTCAGACAAATGTATAATGACTTGTATCCATCTCCACTGTCATGTAGAATAGTTTCACTGGCATAAAAATCTCCCGTCCCCCGTGTTCCATCCCTTCATCCCACCAGCTGTCCCACAGGATCCATTAGACAATGTTGAGCTACCACAGGATCCAGCAATCCCACTCCTAGGCATATACCCAGAGAAAGCCATAATTCAAAAAGATACATGCACTCCAGTGTTCATTTCAGCACTACTTACAATAGCCAGGACATGGAAGGAACCTACAGAAGAACAGTGGAGTTGGACATTCCATTGGAACATGACTCAGCCACAAAAAGGGAGGAAATAATATCATTTGCAGTAACACAATGGATCTAGGGATGATCATACTAGGTGGAATAAGCCAAACAGAGAAGGACAAATATGATATCACTCATATGTGGAATCTAAAAATAATGATACACGTGAACTTATATACAAAGTAATAGACCCACAGACATAGAAAAAAACTTAGGTTACCTCCTTAGATAAATTAGGAGTCTAGGATTAACATATATATACTACTATATATAAGACAGATTAACAACAAGGACCCACTGCATAGCACAGGGAACTATATTCACTACTCTGTAATAATCTATTAAGGCAAAGAATCTAAAAAAGAATACACACACGGAATCACTTTATCCACGCATCTGAAACTAACAACTTTGTTAATCAACTATACTTAATTTTTTTTAAGTGACCAGTGCCCCCTAACCCCCCAAAATTAGGCCTTTTGTTCTACACATAGAGAAGGCTCAGAGTGCCTTTGGCCTCGGTGGAGGAACAAAGGTGGCTGCCTTCTGCAGGATGGAGGAAGAAAGGACTGCTGCTGCTGCTGCTGCTAAGTCGCTCCAGTCGTGTCTGATTCTGTGCAGCCCCATAGACAGCAGCCTACCAGGCTCCTCTGTCCATGGGATTTTCCAGGCAAGAGTACTGGAGTGGGGTGCCATTGCCTTCTCCGAGAAAGGACTAGTCCTTCCCATTTCCCCCAGCCCTTGAAGCCTGCATTCAGCCACAGATGGATGGATGGCAACCAAACCCATGAGACCCAGTGAGGACCACACGGGGTGAGCAGCCCCCTCCTTTGAGGAGCTGTCTGTCTCAAGTGAAAAATCTCACCTTTCCTCCCATGGAGCACAGGAAAAATAGGAGCATGCTGGAGTGTGAGCCAGAGAGGACAGTGGGACTGAAGGCTGATGGAATAATGCCTTGTGGATTTCCTGCCTTGGAAGCCAAAAGTCCATTGCAGGTTTAAAGTCCTCCTCTCTGTAGCCATTGGTGGCGTAACATAAATGGGAAAGGGCAGATCTTTATTGACCTCGTGTGAAAAGCTGAACTCAGCCCTTGTCTTGCTTATACCTTTCCTGCCTGTCATGGGGGCACTCTTGTCCCCCCCTCTTTGATGTCCCTACTGCACCCGCAAGTCTTCAGTGGGGGCAAGTCTGTCACATCATTGTCCTCATTCTTGTTGCAAGTACAGATCTCATGAGAGTTATGGATGCCTGTGTGCAGGAAACATGCCTTTCTTTTCTGGAATTCGATCTAATTTCTATTCTGAGCCCCTGTTCCCACCATGAGGCTCAGATCAATCAATATAGTGTTTCCCCACCCTCTCTGCCTGGCATAGAACTTGAAGCTGACATAGAACCAAGGCTATGTAGGGCTGGGAGAACGGCAGGGTGGTTGGTCTTCAACTGCCACCTAAATACACCTTCCCAGATGGCACACAAGGAGCATCCAGGACAACCCCCAGCAATCGGTTCTTGCAGGACACTCCTGGGTTCATCACATGCTCCACCTGGAAAGCGATTTTCCTCTTTGCTCTGTGCACACCAAAGCATCTTGTAATTGGTCAGCCTTGCCTCTGCAGGACCCTTCAGTGCCATCCCAGGTCCATCTGTCCAAGTATCTCACATGGCCATTTATTGCTGCTGTTGTTTAGCTGCTAAGTCCTGTTGGACTCTTCTGTGATCCCACAGACCGTAGCCCATCAGGCTCCTCTGTCCATGGGATTTCCCAGGCAAGAACACTAGAGTGGATATAGATTTCCTCCTCCAGAGGATCTTCCCAACCCAGGGATCGAACTCGCATCTTCCCAACCCAGGGATCGAACTCAGATCTCCTGCATTGGCAGGAAGATTCTTCACCCCTGAGCCACCTGGGAAGCCCATAGCCATTTATACTCAACTCATAAAGCTCTTCCTGGAAATAATCTCCCAGCACAGGTATACACACGCACGCAGCCCTCAATACCTCTTACTTCTTCTCCAGTCAGGGTGCAGTCAGCCAAGCCTGCCCACCCCCAGCCCAGAAAAGTGAGTGCATCCAGACAGGTCACATGGATAATCATTTAAAACTAATTACTTACTTGTGTCACAGAGATGGCCCCCTAACATCTGGTTCAGATAATTTTCTCCTCCTTCCCCCAGCCTCGCCTGAAACGTTCTACCAAATGTTGCAGGAAAAAATACAACCTGTGCAGCATCGCAGCTGGTCGATGACCCAGCTCTGCAGGCCGACACCAGGGAACAAATTTGCACCCGGCAGAGAAGATCTGATTTCAGTGTGGTCATGTTCCACGATTCAGGGCTGAGTTCTATGACTTCCTCCCCTTCTATCACCCCAAGGGAAAAATTTCACCCTTAAATCAGACCATAAACCCTAAGGAACTGCCCCAAGGGAGGCTGACTCAGAGCCTTGTGACAGGCTTGCGCTTTTCATGTGATCCTTCCAAGGCACCCTGCGCCATCCATTCATTTGTTTATCCAGTAAACTTTTATTAGCATTCCTAATGCATGCCAGGCTTCCCTGATGGCTCAGTGGTAAAGACTCTGCCTGCCAATGCAGAAGACGTGGGTTCGATCCCTGAGTCTGGAGGATCCCCTGGAGGAGGACCTGGCAACCCACTCCAGTATTCTTGCCTGGGAAATCCCATGGACAGAAAAGCCTGGCAGGCTATAGTCCATGGAGTCACAAAAGAGTCCAACATGACTTGGCAACTAAACAACAGCAACAATGCATGCCAAGCTAATCCCAGAGTGACAGTAAACATTTCAGAAAAGGTCTAAAAGATCATCTGTTACAACCCTCTCTTGCCAAAGAGTAGTCCTGGAGAGGTCAGGTAGCACCCACAGCAACACAACTACTTGACAATGTGGCCAGGCCTAGTCCCTGTTGTAGCTGACCACTGTTGTTCACACTCACAGAAAACTGAGGCTCGCAAGCACAGCTGCCTGAGGAGGTCAGCTCAGCTATACAGGCCTTCTCTCTGTCGTCTTTGAAGTTAGCATTAGCCTGTAAGACTAAGGAGAAAGCATCAACTTTATTTTGTGCTGTCTGTTGCTGTTGCCATAGCAACTCCATTCATGCCAGCAAAGAGATCCTGGTTATTAATCTGGTTGCTCTTCAAAGGAATTTAAAGTGCTCTACCACACTGAGGTTTGTCTACAGCTTCTCAGCCATTGTTACTTTGCTTCTTCCAGTAAGATGGTATCTGCCCACTAGGAGAGGCTTGAAGAGTATCCCAGTATTAGGAAGGCCTGTGCCTCTTGCCTTCATTTTAATTCTATGTGGCTTCTCCTAACCGTCTTATGTTTCATCATGTCTACATCTATTTTCCCTCTAGACCTAGAGTGCCGTCTATTTTCACCATCTTGTTTCACACTCACAACCCCTCTACTCACACACTGTTGTTCTTCAGTTGCTAAGTCATGTCCCACTTTTTGGGACCCCATGGACTACAGCTCGCCAGACTTCCCTGTCCTTCACCATCACCCAGAGCTTGCTCAAACGCATGTCCATTGAGTTGGTGATGCCATCCAGCCATCTCATCCTCTGTCCTCCCCTTCTCCTCCTGCCTTCAATCTTTCCCAGCATCAGCGTCTTTTCTAATGAGTCAGCTCTTCACATCAGGTGATCATAGTATTGAAGCTTCAGCTTCAGCCTTAGTCCTTCCAGTGAAAATTAGGGTTGATTTCCTTTAGGATTGACTGGTTTGATCTCCTTGCAATCCAAGGGACTCTCATGAGTCATCTTCAGCACCACTGCATCACAACAATTTTCTACCTGATATCTTAGCTTCCATCCACTGCTGGAATAATCTTTACAAGATGCAAGTCTAATCAGGACCTTTGACCACACACCCCACTTAAGTCATCCTCTTTATGGCTTCCTACAGCTGGGAATATCTCTTTTTATAGATTCACTATTGATTTCTTTGCTTATTCGCTTGTGGCTTGTTAGTACTTCGCTGCTGCTGGCTTTTCTCCAGTTGTGGCTAGGGGCGGCTGCCCTCCAGGTGCAGTGCATGAGCTCCTTTCGTGGAGCACAGGCTCCAGGCTGTGTGGGCCCAGTAGTTGTGGTTCCTGAGCTCTAGAGCACAGCCTCAATAGTTGGGGGGCAGGGACCTAGCTGTTCCAAGGCATGTGGGATAAATCCCGGATCAGGGACCGAACCCGTGTCTCCGTCATTGCCAGGCTGATCCTGTACAACTAAGTTACCAGGGAAGTTCCTAGAAATAATTCTGAAGAACCTCACTGGCAAGACCTTCCATGTGAAGTGAGAAAGTGAAAGCGTTAGTTGCTCAATCGTGTCCAACTCTGTGACCTCATGGACTGTAGCCCACTAGACTCCTCTGTCCATGGAATTCTCCAGGCAAGTATACTGGAGTGGGTTGCCATTCCCTTCTCCAGGGGATCTTCCCAACCCAGGGACCTGGGTCTCAAACCTGGGTCTCTGGCACTGCAGGTAGATTCTTTACCCCATGAGCCATTAGGGCTTTCCTTACAATGGCGCAAGACCTTTCATGACCTTGCACCAACTGCCCTTACCAATGTCATCTTTCCATCTGTCCTTCTCAACCCTATGATCCAGTAAACTAAATGCCAGCATTCCGTTCCCCAAAACCACTGTCCTGTTTTCTGTGTTTATACCCTTCCACATACCAGAAAAGTTTCCTCCCACACTTTCACTTGGAAATCTCCAAGTCATCCTCACTCAGTTGATTAACTATTCACCACTGTCCTAAGAAAATGAATTATGACTTTCTCTAGTCCTGTGATACTGCAGCTATCAGGCTGTGCATTTATGGAACTAGGTATTAGGTGTTGCTCATCATTCATTATTTAGCTTCTTAATATAGCAGTTGTAACAAACCAATGACAAGACTTACATTTTTAATATCTCCGTTTCTGGTTTCTAACATAGAGCCATGGCTTATAGCAAACACTCAAATTATGTTTGAGAGAGTGAGAGAAGGAAAAAGAAGACAAGAAGGAGGCAAAAGAGGAGGGGAAAAGAGGGGGAGGGGAGGAGAAGAATGGAAGGAGAAGGGGAGGATGGGGAGGAAAAAAGAAGAGGAAAAGGAAAAAAAGAAAGAAATGCTAACAGCCAAGCTCAGCTATACTGCCTCCATTTCTTATCTTTACCTGCATCTGACAGCGACCATACGTATTCATTGGGCCATTTCTTTACTTTGAGGTCTTCCAGATGAAGGGGCTGGAGTGATATTTGCAGTGCAAGGCAAAAAAAAAAAAGAAAAGAAAATTTCCTATACACTCCCATTAAAGCCATCAATAAATTAGATTAGTGGTTTTGACATTTTCTGCCTACTTGCTGACCTAAGCCTCTAAATAGAGCCGCTATAGTCTTTTCTTACAGCCCATCTCAGTGTTTATAAGGTGGCAGAAGTTGTGGGACTTACCTGTCGCTGAGCCAAGGTCAGAGGGAGCAAAGCACAGCTTTATTACACTTTGGAAAAGTTCCCAATAGGAGGCTCTTTCTCACACGTATATGTCGTAGCTGGTAAAATACCTTCCAGCAGCATCCAACCCCGCTGAAAGTGTGGGCAGTGGCCAGTAACCCTCACCTAATATATCAACGTAAATCTTATTCCAATCACATTTTATTCCTTACTCTTTCTCTCCACGGCGGAGCTGTATGAGGTCACTAGGAAATTGTTAGAGTTCCCTTCCCATGGGACCTAAGAACACATTTTACATTTCAGTTCTTGCTACTCAGATTCACTGTGGGAGGGGGTTGGGGGTTTATGTCAATGTTATAGCAGAATCAGAGGCTCCTAGAACCAGGGGTATCTTAAAAAAATCAGTTTTCTGGGTTTCTCACTTTGCAATAGCGGAAGGAGAGCAGTCTACAAGGGAATGACCTCTGCGCTGTCATTAAGCAGAAGTAAACTGGTTTAAAAAGCATCAGAAAGATTCTGCCCACCTGGTTTTTCTCCCCCTGGACACCAGAGTCTTGACTGAAATATAAAACTCCATTGGCAGAGCTCAGGCACGTCTAGGGAATAATACCTGTGAAGATTTTTAACTCAGGACCTTGTGACATTAATTCACGACTCGGTGCTCTAAAATAAAAACAAGCCGCATTTATCTCGAGTGATAATCTGAGCTTGTATTCCTACAATACAAAAATAATCAGCCTCTAGTTCTTGCTAAGAGATGGAGGAAAGTCCTGAGCTACAAAGAGAAATGAAAGACTCCCTGCTCTTGTCTGCCCTGCATTCTTTGCCTTCTTTAGAATGATATCCACCCTCTTGGGGCCCATACTGTTCTCCTCTCCTATTATTTTTACTTCCTTTCCTAAGTCAAGGTCATATATTTCAGCTTCACCTTGGGCTTTTCTCTAAGCTTCTTTGCTATAGCAATAAAAGTCTAGTTTTGTATTTGACAACTTTTTACATTGATGAGGTGGGGGCGGGAGGCAGGGGGCTGTCCAACATACAAATAGATTTGCTCCATGGGCTGGAAGCAGGGTGACTTGATATTTCCTGTGCAATATTAATAAACATTCTCCTTAAGTAGAACAGACCAGGGTTTTCCTGATTAACCACTTCATGACTCTGTTCCACAGACATTGGCAACGAGTAGTGAGTCTTTGGGGAGCTGTTGGGATTTCTTTCTTTAATAGAGCTTGATTTGGTGCAATAATTTTCCGAAAAATAACTTACCTCAATTAAAAGATTGATTCTTCCCCAAACAGTGCTCTAACTCTAAGCCTAATGAGATCTGGTCCCTTTGAAAAATATCCAATCTACCAAGTATTAGATTCACAAAGCACTGAGCTAAAATTTAGCACTACTTCATTTAATTTTCACAGCAACCCTATAAGATGAATGCTGTTACCATTACTATCTTACAGTAAAGATGCTAAGACTTAAAGAGGTTAAGTTGTGTAACGTTAGGCACATGTTAAGCAGCGGAATTAGTTCCAACTGGCGCTACAGCCAAAGCAGAGTATTTAATCATTGCACCAAATGCTCCGGCACCCATAGCAATGGACCGTGCCCTGGGCTCTCTTGTTAGGCTTGCTTTACAGGCACCCAATCTTCATAGCAACATTATTTACAGTAGCCAAGTTCTGGAAATAACCAAAAACTTTTTGTTTTTGCAACAATGAGAGGACCTATGCTTTAAATACAAGCTAGGTTTCTTAGAAGGCACTCTTTCTTGACTACGATTCAAGTACTATCCTCTTCAGAATTGACCTGTAAAATCATGCATCCTCTGTTATCTCTCAAACTTTTGTCTTCAGTATTCCAAAGTCTCAGCACCTTGGCAAATCCATTTCTCGGCAAAGCTGGGGATGACAGTGGACTGTCTTAAGCCCAAGGGTTTACCTATGACGTGGAAGGAGAGATCAAGACTTGAATGACTGAGTGAGGATCAGATTTTGAATAATGAGATTGATGTCGGAAAACTCAACAGAGTGTCTTTAAAGTCTGACACAGGCGTGCGAATCCACTTGGCCTTTCCCATGTACCTTCGAGTGTAAGTGCACCTTGGCTTTGTGGTTCACACTCTCTCTTCCCAATACCAGCTCTTTCTACCTTTTCTAATTCCATACTTCAGAGTTACCTTATTCTGCTGTTGTCGAGCGGAGTGTTCTTTAGTTGTCTGCTAGACCTCATTGATTTGTAGTGTCGCTCAAGTCTCCTATCTCCGTGGTAACTTTCATCTCCAACTATTATTGTTGACTTGCTTGTATCTTCCTTCTATTCTGCCAGTTTTTGCTTCTTGTGTTTTGGGCTCTCTTGTTAGGTTTACCTTACAGGCACCCAGTGTTCACAGCAACATTATTTATAGTAGCCAAGATATGGAAGTACCCTAATCACCCATCACCAGATGAATAGATAAAGATGTGACGTATATAGATAATATTCCAGTGTATGTAATGGAAAGTTATACAGTCATAATAAAGAATAAAATTCTGCCATTTGTGACAGTATGGAGAAACCTAGAGACTATGGCGCTTAGTGAAATGTCACACAGAGAAAGACTCTATATTATCATTTATATGAAGAATCTGAAAAAAAGGAATGTATATAATTTTTAAAAAAAAAAGAAACACACTCACAGGTATATAAAACAAATTAGTAGTTACCAGTGAGGAGAAGAAAGAGGGGAGGAGCAAGCTAGAGTAATAAGATTGAGACAGAAACTACTATGTGTAAAACAAATAAGCAAAAATGGTATTGTACAGCACAGGAAAATATAGCCAGTATTTTGTAATAATTTTAAATGGAATATACTCTATAAAAATATTGAATCACTATGTTGAACACCCAAACCTAATATAATATTGTAAGTCAACTATGTTTCAATAAATAATCATCAGTATCAGTTCAGTCACTCAGTCATGTCTGACTCTTTGTGACCCCATGGACTGCAGCATGCCAGGCCTCCCTGTCCATCACCACCTCCCGGAGTTCACTCAAACTCATGTCCATTGAGTCAGTGATGCCATCCAACCATCTCATCCTCTGTTGTCCATAGGCTTAATTTAATTATATGTTTATAATTATTATATCTTCTTGAGAAACTGGCCCTTTATCTACACATAATACTGCTATTTTTCTCTTATAGCATTTTTTTTAATTAAAGTCTATTTTGTCTAATATAGACAAAATAGCCACTGAGCTCTCTTTTTGGTTACTATTTGCCTGATGTCATATTTTCAATCCTTTTACTTTCAACCTATTTCCTCTTTAAAGTGTGTCTCTTGTAGACAGCATATAGTTTAATTTTTTAATGTATTCTGTCCATCTCTAGCTTTTAATTGGGTGTTTAATACACTTATACTTAATATAATTACTGATGAGATAGTCTGTTATGTTGCTACTTGTTTTCTGTATGTCTTATGTCTTTTTTATTTCTCTATCCTTAAATCATTGCATTCTTTTGTGGTAAGTAGTACTTTTTAGTCATATTTATTTCCTTTGTTTCCTTAATTATTGTTTTTCAATCATTTTCTTCTTGGTTTCCCTGGGAATTATGTTTTTAAATTTATAACATTTTAGCTCAGATTAATACCAACATTTCAATAGTGTACAAAACTTTACTTCTATATAACACCATTTCCTCACCCCTCCCTTATGCGATTATTGTCATACCAATTATATCTTCATATAATGTATGCCTATCAACATAGATTTATAATTATTGCTACATGCAGTTGTCTTTTAAATGAGGCAAGAGGAAAATATAGTCACAAACAAAATATACGTTTATACTGCTTTTATATTTACCTATATGGTTACCTTTACTGATGTTCTGCTTTTCTCATACAGATTTGAGTTGCTTTCAGGTGCTTTTATTTCATCTCAAATGATTCTTTTACTATTTCATAAGGCAGATCTGCTAATGAAAACTTTTCTGTTTTGTTTATCCTGGGACATCTTAACTTTACCTTCATTTGAAAGTTAGTTGTGTGGGATGAAGTAGGCTTGTTTGATATCATTTTCTTTCCGTACCTTCAGTATGCCATCCCACTGCCTTCTGGACTTCATAGTGTCTGATGAGAAATCAGCTGTTAATGTTACTGAGCGTCCCTTATACATGATTCATCACTTCTCTCTTCCTGCTTTCAAGAGCCTCTCTTGGTCTTTGATTATACTGTAAAAAAAAAAAAAAAGTGTGTATCTCTTCAAGTTTAGCCTATTTGGAGTTAATTAAGCTTCTTAGATGTGTACATTAAATTTTCTTATTACATTGGGAAAGCTTGCAGTAATTACTTCTTCAAATATTATTTCTACCCTCCCTTCTCCCCAACCGTACACACTCTTTTGAGACTCCTATTATGAGTATGTTGGTATGCTTGATGGTGTCCCATGGGTCTCTCAGGTTGTGCTCATTTTTCTTCTTTATTTTCTTTCTGCTTGTCTATATAGATAATTTCAATTACCTAATCTTCAAGTTTGCTGATCTTTTCTCCTTGCCTGTCCAACTGATGTTGATACCCTGTAGTGAAGTCTCCATTTCTTCATTTCAGTTATTATACTTTTCAGCTCCAGAATTTTTGTTTGGTTCTTTTTCACAATTTTTGTCTCTTTCCTGTTACTGATTTGGGGAGACAGCATTCTTATGTTTTCTTTTAGTTCTTTGAGTATGTTTCCCTTTAGCTCTTTGAATATATTTAAAACAGATGATTTAAGTTCTTTGTCCTTTAAGTCTAAAACCAAGTCTAGTCTCCCTTGGTTTCTAATGACAGCTTTCTTCCCTGTATAAGGGCCACGTTTTCCTATTTCTTTGCATATCTCATAAATTTTTGTCAAAATTGAACATTTTAAACAGTGTAGAAATCCTGGAAATCAGATTCTTTCTCTGCCCTCCAACCAGAACTTGTTGTTTTGTTGTTTATTGTTGTTGCTATTGTTCAGTGATTTTACTGAACTAATTCTGTAAAATCTGGGTTATTTGAATACATCAACACTGAAGTCTCTGCTTTGTAAGCCTAGTGATCAACTGATAATTAGAGATTTTCCTAAATTTCTGGAACCAGTAAGTCTTCCAAACTTTGCTGAAAGAGCCTGTGTGTGCTGACCATGCCCTCAACACTCAGCTAGGCAGTTAACAACTTCACATTATCTTCCAGTTTCCCCTGAGAAGAGCCTCAAAGTCAACCCCTGATGAGAGCTTAGAGCCTTCTCAGGTCTTTCCTACGTATTCACATGGATCAAAGCTGCACATGGGTTTCTAGATTTTCAGGAATGTGTCAATGCTCTTCAAAGCTCTGTATGGAGATATATGTTCTTCTCAAACTTTTCCTTTAAGTTCCTTGGTTAGCCAATTATTTGCCCTGATTGGTATCTATTATGTGAGGCAACCATCATACTAAGCAACTGTCCCTCATTGTTTTCAACAAGTTCCCTTAAGGAAAAGACTTTTCACTTTTCACACTAAGTGAGCTCTGCCTCTAGTGGATATCAAGCTGCTAGTTTTCCCTGATATTACAGATTGTTGGTTTTCAATGTTGCCATGGAGCTAGAAGCTTCCAGATAGCTCAGTTGGTAAAGAACCTGCCTGCAATGCAGGAGACCCAGTTCAATTCCTGGGTCTGGAAGATCCACTGAAGAGGATATAGGCTACCCACTGGGGTATTCTTGGGCTTCCCTTGTGGCTCAGGTGGTCAAGAATCCACCTGCAATGCGGGAGACAGGATTCAATCCCAGGTCAGGAAGATCCCCTGGAGAAGAGAAAGGCTACCCTCTTCAGTATTCTGGTCTGGTGAATGCTATGGACTGTAGTCCATGGGGTCGCAGAATTGGACATGACTAAGCAACTTTCACTTTCACTATGGAGCTAGAAATAAGGGAAGGAAATAGGGAAAAATAAAGTTGCACTGTTCATATCAACTTCTCATACATAGATTCGGCTGTTTTCCTTAAATAAATGCTCCCCAGATTGCTTAAAGCCTTTAGTTAATTTCCATAGTTTTGAAAGTATTGATTCTGACAATTTTGCCAGTGTTCTCATGGCTTTTATGGGGGAAAGGATTTTCAGAGAGTCTTCTTTCATAAGTTTTACTGAAGTCCAACAGAACACTTTATATTAATGTTTCTTTGCTCTATGTGACCCATTTAAGTTTCTTGCTTCTCTGTTTTTGTTCTTTCCCATTTCAGTTTCCTCTTTCCCCACTTTTAATCAAAACATTTTTTTTCTACCTCAAAACTTTCAAATATTCCTTCATTTTCTCCTTCATTGGCCTTGCCTAGAGATTTTATGATTTATCAACCAGATTACCCCAGCTGTGTCCAAATTGGTCCTTTGCAGCATGTCTTTTTCTCTTCTGATTCTTTACTACCACACAGCTAGATTGATCATTTTAAAACATAAATTTAAGGACTTTCCTGGTGGTGCAGTGGATAAGGATCTGCTTGCCAATGCAGGAGAAATGGGTTCAACCCCTCTTCCAGGAAGAGTCCACATGCTGTGGAGCGACTAAGCCCATGCACCAAAACTATCAAGCCCATTCTCTAGAGCTCACAAACTGAAACTGCTGAGCCCACGTGCCGCAGCTACTGAAGTCTGTACATTGTAGGGCCCATGAGTTGCAACTGCTGAGCCCACGTGCTGCAACTACTGAAGTCCATGTGCCTAGAGCCTGTGCTCTGCAACAAGAGAGTCACAGCAACGAGAAACCCATGCACTGCAACGAAGAATAGCCTCTGCTCACTGCAACTAGAGAAAGCTTGCGCAAGCAGTGAAGACCCAGTGCAAGCAAAAATAAATAATATTGAAAAACATAAATTTGACTGTGTCTTCCTCTGCTTAAGCCCATCCATAGACCCACATCACCTGTAGGACAGAGGCCAATCATTACCACTGCAGGGCAGAGAATGCCCTCTTGATTTGATACTGAATATCTGTTCAGACCTTGCAGCTTTTGCCCTAGCCATACATGAGCATGCAATTCCATATAAATGCTGCACTCTCTCATTAATATTCTTGTTTTTTGTTCTCCTAGTGGTTTAATTAATTCATTCAATAAAAATATTTTCTAAGTACCTACCATGTGCCAGGGCTTCCCAGGACGTGCTAGTGGTAAAGAAACCACCTGCCAATATAGGAGACATAAGAAACAGGGCTTCCCTGGTGGCTCAGATGGTAAAGCGTCTGCCTGCAATGCGGAAGATCCAGGTTCAATCCCTGGGTCAGGAAGATCCCCTGGAGAAGGAAATGGCAACCCACTCCAGTCCTCTTGCCTGGAAAACCCCATGGAGAGTGGAGCCTGGTAGGTTACAGTACATGGGGTCGAAAAGAGTTGGACACAACTGAGCAACTTCACTTTCACTTTCAAGAAACAGGAGTTCTGTCCCTGGGTCTGGAAGATCCCCTGACAGAGGGCATAGCAACCCACTCCAGTATTCTTGTCTGGAGAATCCCAGGGACAGAGGAGCCAGGCAAGCTACAGTCCACTGGGTCAGAAAGAGTCAAAAGTGACGGAAATGATGTAACACACATACCACGTGCCAGGCCCTATGCAAGGCCCAAGGGAAAAGGAAATCAGCAGAGCAGCCGAGGTCCTCTTCCTGTGGATGTCACATTGCAGAAAGAAGCTGATAATGATTAAATTAACAAATAAACTGGATAATTGAAGAATGCTGAAACTTCAGTGAGGAGTGATAGTAACAGGCAAAACCTTCCATCACTGGTTTGGGAAGGAAAGTTCTCTCTGAAAATACAAGGTCTGAACTGAGGCCTAAAGGATGACAAAGAGTTGATAAGTCATGAGAGTCAAGAGATCCTCAGTGCAAAAGCCTGGAGGAAATGAAACCCAGAAAGAAATTAAAATACAGGAAAATTGTCCCAGAAGCCTCCACACAGCCAGCGAACACGCACACACATGCTCACACACACACACATATGCTCATATATGCATAGACCTAAGTTCCTCAAGTGAGTAACTGCTGAACGGACCAGCTGACAGATGGGAAATCCTTGCACAGAGCTATGACAAGGGGAAGTCTGTGGGAAAAGGTGCTGTTATTTAGCTGGCCCACCCCTGCTGAGTGAGTCCAAAGTTTCCTTTGGATTCATTCCCACCTGAACTTCCACCTTATGAGCTAAAAAGGCCTTTAACATTCACATTTTTTACAAAGAAAGAGATGAGGATTAAGTAGCAGCTGCTTAGGGTTAGGTGGAGAGAAGAAACATATATATGCTGGGTTGTAAAATGATTATATTTTGAAAAGAAACTTAAAACCTCCCATCCATGCTTCTCAGCGTTGTGATCCAGCTAAGGAGTGTTGGGTAAGCAAAGCCCTTCAGGGGAGATGGAGAGAGGAACAAGAATGTGTTCCACGAAGCGTGGTGTTGACTGCAGAGGTGACAGACTTGCCACTAACTGAGTAACCAGCCCAGAAACACAGACCCTGCTGAGGCTAAGGACTTCTTGAAGTAGAATCATGGCCGGATGGTCCTAGGAAATTCTTCCTGATGCTGGTACTCTCTGTATATATTTATTTTGTAAATAACTATTGTTGTTGCTGTTCAGTCACTTGATCACATCCGACTCTTTGTGACCCCATGGACAGCAGCACACCAGGCTTCCCTGTCCTTCACTATCTCCCACAGTTTGCTCAAACTCATGTCCACTGAGTCAACGATGACATCCAACCACCTCATCCTGTCGTCCCCTTCTCTTCCTGCCCTCAGTCTTTCTCAGCATCAGGGTCTTTTCCAGTAAGTCAGCTTTTTGCATCAGGTGGCCAAATATTAAAACTTCAGCTTCAGCATCAGTCTTTCCAATGAATATTCAGGGTTGATTTCCTTTAGGATTGACTGGTTTTCTCTCCTTGCTGTCCAAGGGACTCTCAAGAGTCTTCTCTGACACCACAGTTCAAAACCATCAATTCTTTGGTGTTCAGTCTTCTTTACGGTCCAACTCTCATATCTGTACATGACTACTGGAAAAACCATAGCTTTGATGGTATGGACCTTTGTTGGCAAAGTGATGTTTCTGTTTTTTAATACACTGTCTAAATTTGTCAAGTTTTTCTTCCAAGGAGCAAGTGTCTTTTAATTACTTGCTGCTGCTTCTAAGTCGCTTCAGTCGTGTCCGACTCTGTGCAACCCCATAGATGGTAGCCCACCAGGCTCCTCTCTCCCTGGGATTCTCCAGGCAAGAACACTGGAGTGGGTTGTCATTTCCTTCTCCAATGCATGAAAGTGAAAAGTGAAAGTGAAGTCCCTCAGTTGTACCCGACCCTTAGCGACCCCATGGACTGCAGCCCACCAGGCTTCTCCATCCATGGGATTTTCCAGGCAAGAATACTGGATGGGGTTGCCATTTAATTACTTACAATGTGTCAAACCCTTCTCTAGGTTGAAAGATCCATCAGGGAACAAGTAAAGATTGCTTGTAGAATTATAATGGGGAGAAAGATAGACAACAAGTAAATAAACAGGTAACATACAGCTTGTGTCAGTGGTAACAAGTGCTACGGAGGAAAACTAAAAGAGGAAAGGGAATTAAGAAGTGCTGAGAGGTTCTGCTTCCAGCCAAGATGGAGTAACAGGAGCCAGAATTACCAGTACCCTTAAAACAGTGAGAAAATCTGGGCAAAATACATAAAACAATGGTTTTCAAGTCATCGGATCTCAGGTGATGGATGACAGATGAGAGACAAGAAACAAAGTGAGTTTACTACCTGGAGAGAGGCTATTATTAGTATAATTCATCAAATCAAGAATTAGTAGAGGGTCTTCCCTGGTGGTTCAGTGGTTAAGAATCTGCCTGCCAAGGCAAGGGACAATGGTTCGATCCCTGGTTTGGGAAGATCTCACATGCTTGGGAGAAACTAAGCCCAGATACCACAACTACTGAGCAGTGATCTAGAGCCTACAAGCCACAGATACTGAAGCCCAGGCACCTAGAGCCTGTGCTCAGCGGCAAGAGAAGACACTGCAATGTGAAGCCTGCACACAGCAACTAGAGGATAGCCCGCCTCCCTGGAACTAGGCAAGGCGCACATGCAATAATGAAGACCCACCACGGCCAAAATGTTCAAATAAAAAATAAATAGGTAAACCGTTATTTTTAAAAAAGGATAGAATAAAATTACATGCTCATTTTAACAAATTCTTAAATAATGTATAATAAAATTCAAAATCCATTATCATTTATTTTAAATCTTAATGAAAGTAAATAGACTATTTTCTCACCATGACAAAATATATTAAAAGTTAAAAATATCTAGAAGTTAACTGACAGAATTATTCCTAACTGTAGCATATCAGATGAATTCCTATGAAAGTCAAGGACAAGAACAATGGGGACCCAAAATTTTATCAGTCTTACATAACTTCTGAATAATATATAAGATAAAATAAAAAATATTTTTAAATATCTCATAAGTGTCTTATCAATAAAAGTTTTATTTATTTGGAGAGCTCTGTGTGTGTGTGTTTGTGTGAGTGCTCAGTGATGTCCAGCTCTTTGAGAAGCTATGGACTGTAGCCCACCAGGCTCCTCTGTCCAGTGCATGGGATTTGATCCAGTCCAAGCAAGAATACTGGGGTGGGTTGCCGTTTCCTCCTCCAAGGCCTCTTCCCGATCCAGAGACTGAACCCGAGTCTCTTGTGTCTCGTGCAATGGCAGGTAGATTCTTTACCACCTGGGAAGCCCATAGTTGTATTCCTAGAAAAAAAGCGAAAAACTTAAATGAAAATCTTTTGAACTAATAAGATAGCTCAGTAATGTGACAGCTAACAAATATATATCTTAACATAGTAAGTAAGTAAGTAAAGTCACTCAGTCGTGTCCGACTCTTTGCGACCCTATGGACTGTAGCCTACCAGGCTCCCCCCTCCATGGGATTCTCCCTGGAGTGGGTCTCCATTTCCTCCTCCAGGGGATCTTCCCAACACAGGGATCGAACCCGGGTCTCCCGCATTCCAGGCAGACACTTTAAACTCTGAGCCACCAGGGAAGCCCCATATCTTAACATAGTTTTTCCTATATGTCTAAAATAATAGATTATAAGGCGTAATAGAAAAAAATCCCTTTTACAGTAACAAAAATATTTTAAATTCCTATGAGTAGACCTAAATAAAATTTGCTGAATTCATATTGAGTACCTACATGCTGCTTATAGAATTTATGCTATTTTGACATAATAAAATGTGCAAATTAACACCTTGACCATGGGAGAATAGAAGGAAAAGGAACAGTATCACAGGCTGGCAGATCAATTGAGAGGCCTTTGGTATATTCCAGGCAAGAGATGATAAGGCTGTGAACTAGGACAGTAGCAATAGATAGTTAGGAGGAGACTATTTGGCTGATTCTTAAGATCTAGAATCTGACAGAGTTAG
The DNA here is from genome assembly GCF_016772045.2 of Ovis aries. Lineage (NCBI taxonomy): Eukaryota > Metazoa > Chordata > Mammalia > Artiodactyla > Bovidae > Ovis > Ovis aries. Next base: position 109,162,535 of record NC_056059.1, read on the forward strand.
AACCACTACATGAATGGAGTTTTTCAAATAAACTTATATTAACTTGTACCATTGACAAAGGTCTTGAAAGCCAAGACTTGGGAGTGCAGTATCAAAACTTGAAACAGGAAGTTTTGTTTTTGTTCCAAAAGTTTAGCTTGGACTATCAAGAGCCAGGCCCCAAAGGGCTCTGTAAATAAAATTAATACCATAAACTGGTGTTTTTCAAACTGCAAGCTGCACTCGAGTAATGGATCATAAAATCTATGTGTAGATTGCAATATGATGTGTAGATGTATTAAATAAGAAAACAGAACAGAATAGTAGGCCACAATCTACTACACATACAAGGACAAATCTCTTCTTATTTATTTATTTTTATTTACACTTTTTACTTTGTGTTAGAGTATAGCTGATTAACAATATTATAATAGTTTCAAGTGGACAACAAAGGGACTCAATCACATATTTATGTGTATCCATTCTTCCCTAAATTCCCCAATTCCCCTCCCAAAGGATATTTCCTGTTTCTTGATGTTTTTTGCTTTGTACATGGGTGTGTGTGTGCGTGTTGGGCCTCAGTGTAAAATACATTTCTTACTGTGAGTTGCATCAAAGACTTGAAAATACTGCCATAAGTTATAAATTTGGGGAAACGTTGAGAAAGAGTCTGATCGCCCAGCTTCTCAATAGACGAGATAAATGAGCCCCAACTAGCAAAGTGCATCAGCTCAGAGGTGACAAGTCATGAAAGAATTTAAAAGACGATAAGAACCGCTGTGAAAATGCAGCCCCAGGCTGAGTGTTTCAGCCTGAGTTGGACATTCAAGAAGAGGAGATTATTCCCAGGAAGAGAAGCAACAAATGCAAAAATGAGAAGGTGGGAAAATGTCATAGATATTCAGAGGATAAAGAAGAGGTCCATCTAGCTGCAGCCAAGTTAGACTGAGTAATGGAGAGCCGAGAGGATCACACTAGACGTTTATCTATTAATGGTAGGAAGGTTGTTTCTGATGGTCCGTAGGGTATCATGAAACATTTTTGCTCTGGTGAATGATATGACGATAACAGGATGGCCTGGAAGAAAGAGGAACTAAGGGCAAGAAGAATTTTTAGAAGTCTCGTAAATAGTTTGGTCCAAAGGAGTAGACAAGATTTGTGGCAGAGGCCATAAAAATAACAAATTGTATGTATTCTAGGCTGAAAGCCTTCAAAGCTCTTGGGAATGGGACATAGCCCATTCCTGAGAAAGGAACAAGAGTTCCAAGAGAAAAGCCTCCAATTCTTAGGCATTGCAAATAAGTCTTCTTACTAATGCTGCTGGAATAATTAGTCCTATTACTATCATTAATAAGGACTTTACACTTGCGTTACACTTCATTACCTCAAACTATTTTCACATCCAATAGTTATCAGATTTTTGTACCTTAAGAGGCAATGAGGGGCTATACCACTATCTTTGTTTTTAAAATGGGGATAGTGTTTCCTGGTGGCTCAGTGGGTAAGAATTTCCCTGCCAATGCAGGAGACACAGGTTCGAACCCCAATCCTATCTGGGAAGATTCCACGTGCAGTGAATCAACCAAGCCCATGTGCCACAACTATCGAGCTTGGGCTCTAGAGCCCAGGAGTCACGACTATTGAGCTCACATGTCTCGACTACTGACACTGGAACGCTTAAAACAAAACCTGTGCTCTGCAACAGAAGAAGCCACGGCAGTGAGAAACCCACGCACAGCAACAGGAGGGTAGCCCACGCTCGCTGCTACTAGAGACCCAGCACATCCAAAAGTACGTGAATAAATAAAATTATAAAAATAAAATAGACTTGGGGACATCGGCACTCTCCTGGTGGTCCAGTGGCTAAGACTCCATACTCCCAATCCAGGGAGCCCGGGTTTAATCACACATACCACAACGAAGATCAAAGATCCAGAGAGCCATAACTAAGACCCGACACAGCCAAATAAACAAATAAATACTCAAAGTACATATGGGAAAATTCTATTCCAAAGAGCTTATCTGGATTTCTAAAGATCACAAAGTTAGCGATGGGACTGAACCCACCAAATCGTCTCATTGTTCTCCAGGAATCTCATACTAAATCACAGGCCACATCTCGAGTACTGTTAGTCTCTAATAATAACCCATCAATCTGATAAAAATTACTCCAAGAATTGAATGGGCTCAATATTTCAGGGAGAAAGCCCATTAGGAAGGTCACTGTGGCTTGGTGTAAGTTTATTTAATAAATATTTTTCTTATTTGGAGGTTTTAATTTTAAGTATGTGGTCTACTCTTTTTGTATGATTATTTGCTCAAAAAAATTTTTAGTCAGCAACACACCTCGTAAAAATTTAATATGTTTCAGAGCTCTCTTTACCGTTTAAAAAAACACAAATCAGGCATTCTTGCATTTTGAATGTAGCACCCCCATAACCGGGCTCTCTCTGAAGAAGGCGCTTCCCGACCTGGTAATGAAATTACTCTTTTTAAAAGAAAATTGCACTCGAATGGAGGGTGGTCTCAGACGGTTCCTTCACTGACTAAGGGTCTGAACATAACCTCTCAGATGGGTCCTGGCTTGCTTGGCCACCTGCACACTTCTCTCTTTAAATCTGGAGAAGCCTGCTCTCTGATGTGCCTTTGGCGTTTGGAGCGTTAGAGCAGAATGATGATGACTCAGCTGTTCGAGAGCCCTGGGTTGAAGTCACAGCTTTGGCTCTCCTGGGACATATAACCTTGGACAAGTTAACACCTCTCTGAGCATCATTTTCTCATCTGTCCCATAAAGTGGTTAAGCTTCACATCTCAGGGATATCACTTGGACGTAAAAGAGCAAACTTGAGAACACAGCCTGAGGTGAGTCCTCACTGAATATGTACTACCCAAGGGCTTCCCTGACGGCTCAGTGGTAAAGAATCTGTAGGAGACGCAAAGGACATGGGTTCAGTCCCTGGGTCAGGAAGATCCCCTGGAGAAGGAAATGGCAACCCACTCCAGTATTCTTGCCTGGAATATCCCATGGACAGAGGAGTCTGATGAGCTAGAGTCCATAGTGTTGCAAAGAGTTAGATGTGACTTAGCAACTAAATAACAAGGGCCTCCGAATGACAAGGTTTGCCAAGAGAGTGGTTACTGGGTTCACAGCTTCACTTACTTAGAAAATTGGTACTTAGACTTCCAGCTCTTCCCTTTTACCAAGCCCAGAGATTTGTTCCCATGGGCAGCCTTACCTGGTCATATTCCATAACCAACTACTTTGAGAAACAGGTTAGTCAAATTTATTCATAACTGGAGCCCTAACTTCTCCAGTTCTTTTGTCAACTAGAAAAAAAAAGCACAACCTAGAAGTTGAGTCTTCTGTTTTTCTTGGCAGAAAATAACTGAGGACTTAAGCCAAGAAGATAACCTCTCAGATAGCTCTGATACACTGCTCTAAAGAGGCAAGGGAGGGGCCAAGTTGTGCAGGAATTTTGCAACCAAAACCAGATACTCAGAACTTCAAAAGGGTTTTAATTTTGAAGTGTTAACATCAAATTTCTTGTTAATTAAAGAAAATCAGACTGCTCAAGTTAATAAATTTAGCCCTTTTCTATTGAGCTCCCCTGGTGACTCAGATGAAAAAGAATCTGCCTGCAAGGCAAGAGACCCAGAGTTCAATCTCTGGATCTGGAAGATCCCCTAGAGAAGGGAATGGCAACCCACCTCAGTATTCTAACCTGAGAAATTCCATGGACTACAGTCAGACATGACTGAGCGACTAACGCACGTGTATGAGTAGGTGTAAGAGTCTGGGCTCACTGAGATCACTCCTTTGATCTACATCCTAACTGTCTAGGGCCAGCATCCTGTTCTATCCCATCCTGAATCCCCTCAGGGTCCATAGTCAAGGCAACTGCAGTGTCTGATGGTTTGATTGTCATAAAATCCTTTGCTTACTGGTTTGGCAGGCAACATTCTTCGTGGATGCCTTCAATCAGAAAATATTTATGGAGCATTTTTATGCTCAATTATACTGGAAAATCCCTTAAATCATAGAGGTGCATACTGGAACATTTAAGGGGAAATGTCATGTCTATGCATCCACGCATGCTAAATCGCTTCAGTCATGTCCGACTCTTTTGCGACCCCATGGACTGTAGCCTGCCAGGCTCCCCTGTCCATGGGATTCTCCAGACAAGAATACTGGAGGGGGTTGCCATGCCCTCCTCCAGAGGATCCTCCTGACCCACGGTTTTAACCCGTGTCTCTTATGCCTCCTGTGTTGGCAGGCGGGTTCTTTACCACTAGAGTCACCTGGGAAGCCCCCATGATGTCTGCACCTTAAAATGATTAAGCAGAAATAAAAGAAAGGAAAAGTGCAAAACTGAATGCTAACCTAGATGAGGAAAATATGCATGGATATTATTTCTGGCTTTCTATATATTTGGAAGTTTTCAAGATAAAAGTGGAAATAAAACTAAGTATCACAAGAAAGGAATATCTATCTGGGAAGATCGCTGGAGAAGAGTAAGTTAGATACTTGCCACAGACCCTTAATAGATGCTCAGGAACCATCCATTCCACTAACTTTTGAGTTCACATGTGTTACACATTCTTAGCCACATATTCTTAGTTTCTTCACCTTTGAAAACATACCAAAATCTTCACCTTGGAGCAACATGATAAATCCTATAGCTTAATTCTGTCTCATAGCCTTGTGTGGGAGTTTTGTAACCAAGATCTCTTGGGCACAAAGACTGACTTTTGCAATGATGGGCCACCCAAGAGTTTTCCACTGACCATTTCTTTTTTAACTTTTTATTGGAGTAGAGTTAATTTACAATGCTGTGTTGATTTCAGGTACACAGTAAAGTGAATCAGTTATACATGGACACATAGCCACTCTTTTTTAGATTCTTTGACCATTTCTTTCTAAAAAGAAGGATAACGTAGTGATAAAAGCTGCTCCTTTGAAATTAGAGAGATGTGGACGTGTCTTCACTCCCACACAGAATAAAAGCTTGAATTGAGCAGCTGATTGACTTGGTGGAACTTCAGTATTTGTAGTCACACAAAAGGATCATTGTGTCACCCATGGAGATGCTCGTACACCCGGGGGCTAGGACGTCCAGCACAAGATAGGTGGACTAGGCCAGAATACTGGAGTGGGTAGCCTTTCCCTTCTCCAGGGGATCTTCCCAACCCAGGGATCCAACTCAGGCAGGCAGATTCTTTACCAGCTGAGCCACAGGGAAGCTTATAAGATAAATGAAGTGATAATAACTGCCTCCCACTCTTCCGCTCCCTGCCCCATCCCCAAAAGACCAAGCAGAGCGCCTAATTGGGGTTTGGTTTTAGGCAGTGGGTGATTGTTGTACTCAGTGATCTTTCATTGGCATCAGTTACTTTGCTTTCTTAAGAATCCCTTGGACTGCAAGGAGATCAAACCAGTCAATCCTAAAGGAAATCAAGCCTGAATATTCATTGGCAGGACTGATACTGAGGCTCCAATATCCTGACCCCCTGATGCCAAGAGCCAACTCATTGGGAAAGACCCTGATGCTAGGGAAAATCGAAGGCAGGAGGAGAAGGGAATGGCAGAGGATGAGATGGCTGGATGGCATCACCGACTCAATGGACATGAGTTTGAGCAAGCTTTGGGAGATGGAGAAGAACAGGGAAGCCTGGTGTGCTGCAGTCCATGGGGTCACAAAGAGTCGGACACAACTCAGTGACTGAACAACAACTTTGCTTTCTGTTTTTATTTGTTTTCTTTTCATTGACACACTTCAAGGAGAAAATAAGAAATGACAGGAAAAGCTGATTTCAACAAACATGTACTTTTAGAACATGTGCTGGGGGCAGAACTCATTCAATCCAAAAGCGACATCCAGCCCGAGTGGCCAGACAGGCCTTGGAGGGACTTCCTTTTACAGTTAAGGAAACTGAGTCATCAGCTGGCCAGAAATGGGAGAGTCTGGCCCAGCCCTGGGCACCGTGTATCCGTACACGATGGCTGTTCTTGTGTGAACAAAAGGGTCTTGTGGCAGAGCTGGGAAGAGCAGACAGGACAGAAGAAGAGTGATTCTCTTTTTTGCTCCTCCAGCCTGGAAGTGGCAAAAGTCACAGCGAGGAGAACATTCAACCGTACACATGCCAGCAGAATGACGTGTCAAATGCGCAGAGCAGCTGATTCACCGGGACAGGAGTTCAAGTACCAACTGTCCTCCAAAACCCCAAGCAGAGTGGTGAGGCCTTGCTCGGATTTGTGAAGCCTCTGAAACAGGTCAACAATAAAGATCCAGGACACATGGCCTGGAGCGCTGAGAAGCTGCTGCTCAGAAAGGAGGGGCGGAGGGGACTTTTAATTGTTGGCCTGTAGGGAGAGACGCCCATACATGGTCTAAGGATGTGGAAGTGGGTGAGATGTGGTCCTGGGACACTAAGCTCACATCCCAGGTCTGCTTTCTGTAGAGAAAGGATGCGCCCAGCCAGTGTGTGTTCCTTCCGCCCTGCTGCGGGTGCTGAGACTAGGGAGGGGCTGGGACCCTGAGTGAGGCTCTTTCAAGACCATCAGGAAGTATCAACAAAACCCAAATGTTCTTATTCCAGAACCTGGAGATGAGCCCAGATAAGTGAGCACGTAACCTCCAGCTCCCACCTCTGACCCTCCCAGAGACACCGGCTCATTCATCCCTAACTCATACTCACCACAAACATCCATGAAGCACTACAGCACTCCAGGCAATCTGCCAGGCTCCAGGCAACTTGCACGTTGCAGCTGATCTCCACATCATCATTCATTCCTTCACTCATTCATTCATTCAGCAGACATTCTTGAACACTGTTCTGCATAGTAAGTTCTGGAGTTGCAGCAGGGAGCAAGACCGACCTCCTCCCTGACCTGGCTGGTAGTTGAACAGTTACATGGCATTCAGGGAGTCAGGTGACCTCAGTTGAAAGTCCCTGGACACGTACTTGAGTCTCAGTTTCTTCCCCTGCAAAATGGGCCTTATCCTGCTTTTCCCACAGGGTTGCTGTGAGATTCAGAAGTAAAAGAGGTGAAAACCCCACTCAAGTCCTCATAGGTTGGAAAGTATTCTTAGGAAGAGGGGAGGTTTTGTTCATTCCCCCTGAGCTATTTACAGACAGACAAAGAAGGTACCAAAAATCTGTATCGAGTTACTGACTCATAAATGGGGAATTTCATAAAGAGACCACTGTGAGTGCAGTGACTTACTGAGTGCAGAAGGCTGTCAGGGCAGGGCCGAAATCACTTCCATTACATTCGAAGAGCACCGTGTGGTTTACAAAGGCGTTTTTGTAAAGTGTAGAGCACCTCGGCAAGAGTTAGCCTTGCTCAGGTGGGATTCAGGCAGTGTGAGGGCCAGGACGTTGCTCACCTGGTTTGCCCACACTAGAGGCAAGAAACTGAACTCCAGGTTTGGTTAACATCTTTATACCCAAGAATATATTGAGAATAACTGAATCCAAACTATGAGATAAAGAACAATATGCAGATCTCTATCTACATGATTCATTGTGAAGAGTCATTGGAAAAGACCCTGATGCTGGGAAAGATTGAGGACAGGAGGAGAAGAGGGCAACAGAGGATGAGACGGTTGGATGGTATCACTGACTCAATGGGCATGAGTTTGAGCAAGCTCTGGGAGATGGTGATGGACAGGGAAGCCTGGTCTGCTGCAGTCCACGGGGTCACAAAGAGTTGGACACGACTGAGGGGCTGAACAACAATTTAACAATCTACGAGACGTACATCAATGGCACGCTCCAAACCCTATCTGTGACTTTTCCAACTTGCTCAGACAAACAAAAGGCATGCCCATCAGCAATCTTTCTTTTGCATGTAGTATTTCTCAGCTGGTTGAGATAAGGGGAGAAAAGGGAGTGGAGGGGGACTATCACAAGGGAAATGTTCACTGAAGGCATTTCCCAAAATCTTCTTGATGTTTATCCCTGCTTCCCAGGTGAGCATCACCACAGGTGCTTCCCAGGTGAGCATCACCGCAGAATCCCTGCTTCCCCAAGGTGAGCATCACCACAGGATCCCTGCTTCCCCAAGGTGAGCATCGCTGCAGGATTCCTCCTTCCCCAAGGTGAGCATCGCTGCAGGACAGAGGAGGATTGACAGCAGCCCGGCCCTCTGATTGGACCCCGTTCAAGGTCTGTACCATCTCTGCCACTCTGATAAGGCATCAGTTTCTGGTCCTCCCATTGTTCCATGAGAATCTGAGTTTAACCCAACCTGTATTGGAGCCCACATTTTCTCACTCTGGGACTGAATTGTCTAACTGAAAAGGAATCTCCATCCCATTGTCTACAGTTGCTTTGTGGGGGATAGGGTGAGGGGGGAACTGGATGAATTTTTATGATCCTCACTGTTGCTTTCTTGACAGCCATGTCGAAACTTGGGGACACGTGTTAGTCTTCCTCTAGACAGCTTACAGAGGTGTCCACTGAAGGTGTCTGTCACTGAGGATGACTCTGCCTGCTCATCTCTGCAGGTTAGCAGTGGGAAGCGCAATATGGGTCATCTGATTATCAGCACCAGCAGGAAATTCTGCCTCACTCTGGGTATGTCAAGAACTCTGTGTTATTTCCTGTATCCCAGAAACAAAACGAAACTAAAAGCACATCCTTCTCTATCTGAGGGAGCCTGTGGCTTTCCTGACCATCTTCCATTCACTCATGAGTGGACCAGCCCTCTGTAACCAACATCAGTCACATTTGCACGTCGAGACAATAGTGGGTGGTGGCCAGAGCACATAGAGATATGTCAGTTGAATTTTTTTCCCAAAGGAGCAGAGTGGAGTGTTCTTGTCCTTTATCCCATCTAGCTCCAAACTGATGGACAGCTTCCAGTCAGTCTCTTGACCTCTCTGACCCCCAGTTTCTCTGTCTGTAACCCCTCTTCATCCACACAGGCTGTTTCTGCTTTGATTTTGGCTACAATTCCATGCAGGAATCAACCCCATGCCAGCTTTCACAAGAAATCCAGTCACTGCAAGAAGTGCATGACTTTTAGAGATGGTAACTGAAGGGGTCAGGGTTGCGGGGGGTGGTCCTAGAAGAAGGTCAGCTCATGCCAAGCACTAAGGAACAGTGCAACAGGTACTAAGGAGCCTGTGTTCTCCAAGTTTCCATCAAGGATGTCTCTCTCACTATTGCCCATCCCCCAAGCAATCCCACCAGCCAATCCCCCCACACAAGACTTCTTCAACATCTTCCCTGCACAGGAGATGGGAATCTGGTCCTTTCTTCCAGAGATCATCTCTGGTCCCAGCATCCTTCCCAGGTCTCATGTAAAGGTTTTGAGTCTAAACAAAGACAGTCCCTTATAGAAGGAAGAGTTGAGGATCTAAGTCTCTCCTCCTCTATAAGAAGATTGTAATATAATAAAATGTCCTGTCCCCAGCCCAGGTTCTCATGAGGACCAAATGAAGGAGAATGGGTGCAAGCAATCTTTGTAAGTTGCAAAGAATTAACCAAATGTCAGGACTGATGGTGGTGGTGGCAGTCACATGGCATTAGAGGTGGGAGAAGTGATGCCCAGACCCAGTACATACACCTCCCACACACATGCTCACATACATGCACACACACACACACGCAACTGAAATAAAGGGTTCACAAAGCAATACCTACCCTACTGTGTGCTGTCTACTCCAAGTATTTACTCTCTTTCCTTCCATTTCAATGAAAAATGCTAATTGTGGCCCACAAAGCTTCCTCCAAACCCACCAATGAGTCACCAGCCTGATTTAGAAGAATCCTGATATAGTCCCATCTTCACCGTACAAAGATGAAGCACACAAGGCCCACTGATTTTCTGAAACAAACATCTACTGCCCTCCCACCAGCTCACTCAATGTGCTGAACTTGGGGAATGACAAGGCCCTGTTCTCCTTGGGACGTCACAGACCAGCAAAGGCCTGCTGAAGAGTCAGGTCTGGACAATGATGAGCACAAGTTCACATGATCCCAGGACAAGGGCTGGAGTTAATACAACACATAGAGTTCTTTTCTTTAAAAAATTGCCTGCCTAGTTTAGTTTTGAAAAATAGCAAAGCTTTTATTCTAACTCTATTTTTGAAAACTTCCATTTGCAACCCCAGTTGATGAAAAACAAAACATAAATGTTCATGACTTCTGCTCTGTGTGTATAAATCTGCCAGAATCTGAGGTCAAAGCAGAGAAGCCTAAGAGGGAAGAGCAGGCCTTCAGGAGGCAAATAATACAAATCCTAGGTTTTTACTTCGTTTTACAGCTTAAAATACACTTCCATGTAACGTTGCCTGTTTTATTTCAATATTCACAATAATCCCTTTATTTTTTTATTCCCATTTTATGGGTAGAAAGCTGAGGCCCAGGTGGTGACTCACCCAGGATCACCCAGTCAGCAAGTAGCAGGAATAATAAATCTTTGATAAGTTGTAAGGGAAACAAAAAGGAGGCTCAGGTTAGGCACAGATTTGGGGAGGTCTGGGTTTCTCTTAAAATTACAAAATGCCACAATCCCTCATAAATTCAATAAACGTCAACTCATTATAAAAATCAACATATATATTTCAATATATCATAAATGCTCTGCATAAACGTTGCTTTATCATCCCTTTCCTGGCATGGTCTTCTGTTCCAAGGGTAGATGCCAGAAAGCAGAGCCCTAAGGCCACTCCCAGCTTCAATTCTCAATAAATTAAAAAAAAAGAAAAGCCTCAGGACATAAGCCAAAAGTTCTTTGTCTCAGCCCCTGCTCCCCATGTGGCACTGACTCACATTCTCCACTCCCAGAGTGAGTTTCCTTCTCCAAACTGTTTATTTATTTCTAGAAATTCTCACAAGGCTAATGACGAAAAACTGACATTTGTCTAAAAGAGCTCAGACTGCGAGAAAATGCAAAGCCCCTGAAGGGACAGTTGTGTGAACTTGAGTGGGGGGATTTTAAACCCCATTTGCAAATCAGAGCCAGAGGTCACTGTGAGAACCAGACAGGAGACAGGTTCGAATGCAGTTGATCTTTGCAAGGCCTAGATACTTGCAAAAAATAATAATAATAAATAAATAGAACATGTACTCCCATTTGCTGGGCTTACAGAAGAATTCTCTTTATAAATTTCCTTGGTCTGTCATTAACACACACACACACACACATAGTCACACACAAGCAATACAAACAGAATTTGAAACGAACTTCATCGAGAATAGTTAAGACGTTTATAACATAGTTTATAGAATTTGTTTCAAGCCCATGAACCTGTAAATTGTTTCTCATGTAGAGGTAGGTAGAAAAGTTGTTATGAAATGCAAGATTTTATTTATTTTTCAAATGTCAAATTTTCAGCATAGAATGCCTGAAAAGCTGGGCAAAATTCGAATAAAAAAATATTTCATATGGCACGCTAAAGAAATGTCCAAAATCCTTAAAGCTAGTCTTCAGCAGTATGTAAACCAAGAACTTCCAGATGTACAAGCTGGGTTTTGAAGAGGTAGAGGAACCAGAGATCAAATTGCCAGCATTCATTGGAACAAGGAGAAAGGAAAGGAATTCTAGAAAAACACCTGCTTCATTGACTACACTAAAGTCTATAACTGGGGATAACAACAAACTGTGAAAAATCTTTAAAGAGATGGAAGTACCAGACCACTTTACCTGCCTCTTAAGAAGCCGGTATGCAGTCAAGAAGCAACAGTTAGAACGGGACATGGAACAACAGATTTGTTCAAATTGAGAAAGGAGTACGACAAGGCTGTATATTGTCATCCTGCTTATATAACTTATATGAAGAGTGAAATGCATCACTGGATGAGGCCCAAACTGGAATCAAGATTGCCAGGAGAAATATCAGCAACCTCAGATATACAGATGATACCACTCGAATGGCAGAAAGTGATGAGGAAGTAAAGAGCCTCTTGATGAAAGTGAAAGAGGAGAGTGAAAAGCTGGCTTAAAACTCAACATTCAAAAAACTAAGATCGTGGCATCTGGTCCCATCACTTCATGGCAAATAGATGGGGAAAAAATGGAAACAGTGACAGACTTTATTTTGAGGGGCTCCAAGTGACTTCAGACAGTGATGGCAGCCATGAAATTAAGATGCTTGCTCCTTGGACAAACCTAGACAGCGTATTAAAAAGATCCATATACTTTGCTGACAAAGGTCCATATTCAAAGTTATGGCTTTTCTGGCAGTCATGTATGGATGTGAGACCTGGACCATAAAGAGTTCTGAGCACTGACGAATCGATGCTTTTGAATTGTGGTGCTGGAGAAGACTCTTGAGAGTCCCTTGGATTGCAAGGGGATCCAACCAATCAATCCTAAAGGAAATTAACCCTGAATAGTCATTGGTTGAACAAAAGCCTCTTGATGAAAGTGAAAGAGGAGAGTGAAAAAGTTGGCTTAAGACCCAACAGTCAGAAAACTAAGATCATGGCATCTGGTCCCATCACTTCATGGTAAATAGATGGGGAAATTATGAAAACAATGAGAGACTTTATTTTGGGGGGCTCCAAAATTGCTGCAGATTGTGACTGCAGCCATGAAATTAAAAGATGTTTGCTCCTTGGAAGAAAAGCTATGACCAACCCAGACAGCATATTGAAAAGCAGAGACATTACTTTGCCATCAGAAATCCATCTATGGTTTTTCCAGTAGTCATGTATGGATGTGAGAGTTGGACTGTAAAGAAAGCTGAGCACTGAAGAATTGCTGCTTTTGAACTGTGGTGTTAGAGAAGACTCTTGGGAGTCCCTTGGACTGCAAGGAGATCCAACCAGTCAACCCTAAAGGAAATCAGTACTGAATATTCATTGGAAGGACTGATACTGAAGCTGAAACTCCAATACTTTGGCCACCTGATTCGAAGAACTGACTCATTGGAAAAGACTCTGATGCTTGGAAAGATTGAAGGCAGGAGGAGAAGGGGAAAAGAGGATGAGATGGTTGGATGGCATCACCAATGTGATGGACATGAGTTTGAGTAGGCTTTGGGAGTGATGGACAGGAAAGCCTGGTGTGCTGCAGTCCCTGGGATCGCAAATAGTTGGACACGACTGAGTGACTGAACTGAACTGAACTGAGTCACTGGAAGGACTGATGCTGAAGCTGAGCTCAAATACTTTGGCCACCTGATGGGAGGAGCTTACTCATTGGAAAAGACCCTGACTCTGGGAAAGATTGAAGACAAAAGGAGAAAGGGGCAGCAGAGGATTAGATGGTTAGATAGCATCACTGACAACGGGCATTAATTTGAGCAAACTCTGGGAGATAGTGGAGGACAGAGTAGCCTGGAAGCCTACAGTCCACAGCGTCCCAAAGAGTCAGACAGAACTGAGTGACTTAACAGCAACAACAAAAAGGAAATGATCCTGGAGAAAATAAGTAGCCATGATGAAAGTGAAAGAGGAGAGTGAAAAAGTTGGCTTAAAGCTCAACATTCAGAAACGAAGATCATGGCATCTGGTCCCATACTTCATGGGAAATAGATGGGAAACAGTGGAAACAGTGTCAGACTTTATTTTGGGGGGCTCCAAAATCACTGCAGATGGTGACTGCATCCATGAAATTAAAAGACGCTTACTCCTTGGAAGAAAAGTTATGACCAACCTAGATAGCATATTCAAAAGCAGAGACATTACTTTGCCGACTAAGGTCTGTCTAGTCAAGGCTATGGTTTTGCCAGTGGTCATGTATGGATGTGAGATTTGGACTGTGAAGAAATCTGAGCACCAAAGTATTGATGCTTTTGAACTGTGGTGTTGGAGAAGACTCTTGAGAGTCCCTTGGACTGCAAGGACATCCAACCAGTCCATTCTGAAGGAGATCAGCCCTGAGATTTTTTGGAAGGCATGATGCTAAAGCTGAAACTCCAGTACTTTGGCCACCTCATGTGAAGTGTTGACTCATTGGAAAAGACTTTGATGCTGGGAGGGATTGGGGGCAGGAGAAGAAGGGGACAACAGAGGATGAGATGGCTGGATGACATCACTGACTTGATGGACGTGAAGCTCAGTGAACTCCGGGAGATGGTGATGAACAGGGAGGCCTGGCGTGCTGCGACTCATGGGGTTGCAAAGAGTTGGACATGACTGAGCGACTGAACTGAACTGAAGAGTTGTAAGGAATGGTAGTTGTATGATCTTATTTGCATTTCAAAAGGTTGCAGAGGAAGAATGGGTTGGAAGAGAGCAAGGCCAGGTACAGCCTGGCCAGCTGGGCAGATATTGCCATATTCCAACCATCAGTGATGAGAAAAGGTTACAGGAGACAATTTTCCAGGAGTCTCTAATGTTTTCACATGTCTTGGGAGTGAGACACTGACTTTTCTCTGTTCTGGACTATATCTTCAAAGTGAAAGTCGCTCAGTTGTGTCCGTCTCTTTGCGACCCCACGGTCTATACAGTCCATGGAATTCTCCAGGCCAGAATAACTGGAGTGGGTAGCCTTTCCCTTTTCCAGGGGATCTTCCCAACCCAAGGATGGAACCCAAGTCTCCTGCATGGCAGATAGATTCTTTACCAGCTGAGCCACAAGGGACCTTTGCCTATTCAACAGCCTTGGAAGAGATAGTGTCTTCCTCAAGAATAGAGGCTTGCTTACAGCAAACAGGAAGGAAGAACCGATCGTCTGTCCCCTCCTCCCAGAGCATCAGGCATGATTACTGCCCATTATAGAGGATATGGGCTCCCAAGCTCAGGGTTCCTCTCCTGTCTTGTGCTCACCATGTATGCAAGTGTCTTCTGGGTCTCACTGCATTATTCTGAGGGAACTGGGGTTCAGGGAAATGACAAGTATTCCTCACACTCTGGCTACTGCTAATTCTGTGAGAAATAAAATAAGTACCCTCCATACAAATGAGTTTCGTTCCAAGAAAATGTTCATAAGCCTAATTTGTTCATAAGAACCACAAAGTTAGCACAGGTACCCAACTAACCCAATCAGCTATATAGTACTATAATAGGTTTGTGTTTTTCACACAAATAAACTTAAAAAACAAACAAACTGAAAATAAAAGGAGCATTCTAAATCTTGAAGTACGATAGTTCAGGACAACAGCTGGCATACAGGGACTGGCATCAAGTGAACAGGCAAGAAGAGTTACTGACCGGAGGTGGGAGATGGTGGAGCTAAAGGATCGTCAACAACAGGAGATGGAGGGCAAGCTGGGATTCCCCTCACACTAGATGCTGATGGAGTGTACATTTGCATCTTTCAAAATTTGCAACTTGAAGATTTGCATGTAGGGGACTTACTGTATATTGTCCTTTGTCTTTGTCCTATAAGATTTATGTCTTCTACTGGCATCAGTGAAACCACGGTAGGCTTAACTGTTCACTTACAATTAAGGGAAAATATCAGCCCCTTCGGGGCTTCCCTCACAGCTCAGTTGGTAAAGAATCTGCCTGCAATGCAAGAAACCCTGGTTCAATTCCTGGGTCGGGAAGATCCCCTGGAGAACAGATAGACCACCCACTTCAGTATTCTTGGGTGTCCCTTGTGGCTCAGATGGTAAAGAATCTGCCTGAAATGCAGGAGATCTGGGTATGATCCTTGGGTTGGAAAGATCCCCTGGAGAGGGAAAAGGCTACCCACTCCAGTATTCTGGCCTGGAGAATTCCACGGACTGTATAGTCCTTGGGGTCACAAAGAGTCGGACATGACTGAGTGACTTTCACACACGCATACAACAGACCCTTCAGTTTTTCACACTGAGATATGCTTGTTACAACAGAAATGGAGAGAATGGAAAGTATATGAAAGAAATTGACTTGGTTTTTGGCAATGAGAGAAAAAATAAATTTCTTCTTCCTCTTTTATACCCTCTCTTCGTTCCATGGTTATGTCCATGAATCTACCCAACTCTTGATCTTTTGTGAAAGAGGTATGGATTAGGAGAAAAATCAAAGAGGTACAAACAATTATGGGATTGATTTATATCAAAAAGTGTTCAGAGTAGATCCTGAAATTTAAAAAAAAAAGAGAAGGGGAAATAAAAGATCCTTAGGTATGTAAAAAGTAGCAGTGTTTGAAGAGTTTTTACAGAAAAGCAGAAAGGAGTTGCTCGGGGATAGTTGATACATAGATAGATAGACAAGATACATAGCTAGACAGATAGACAAGATAGATAGATGGATAGATAGAGTGAATGAGCAATAGCTAGAGACAGAGAGAAAGAGACAAAAATGGAGAAAGCACAGTTCAGGTTTTGCTGTTTAATATGAATGGAACCTCTCTTTAAATTTATATAGAATTCAGTAGAGGTTAGAATTATTTTAATTTTTCCTTTTTGGTTGCAAACTGCTGGATTTTTTTGCCTATGAATTCAAGCCAAGTTTAATTCAGGGCAGGAGCCAACAGACTAAGATATATGTAGATTACAGGTGTAAGACTTATGAAACAGCAATTTATTAGATGTGCCGGTTTAAAAAAAAAAAAAAAAACAAAAACAGAAATCTGTGATAGCACTCAGGTTCCTGGCTTAAATATCTGGTTTTATGGGGTGCCATTTAGCACACTAGGTAAACAGGTAGAAGAGTAGGCTTGGGTGAAAGTTATAGGGTTTGATCTTGAATGTGTTGAGTTGAGAGCACCGTAGGTGTGCAGGTAGGGTGGCCTTGGCTGGAGTTTGTGGCAATGACGAGGCATCCGTGACAACACAATTGAACGAGAGGCTACTGCCGAGGATGGGCCCCTGGACAGAGAGTGGGATGGCCCCAGAGGTGGAGAAAACTGGGAGAAGGGGTATTGCAGGAGCTCCAGGAAGATCACACATCAACAACAGGGATCAAGTGCTGGTATCCAGGGAGAAAACCTTGAGATCATTCCATTACTTCTCAGTCAAAGTAAAAAACAAATAAAAACAGCAGTGAGATATAAAAGACTTTTACAAAACATAATCCTATTTCAAAACAAGGTCTAGAACCCTGCAATCCACCCAAGGAAGAGAAACACATAACCATAAGTGGGAAAGGAAGCGAGACCCACAGAAAGGTGAAAAGGTGAAGTCGCTCAGTCGTGTCCAACTCTTTGCAACCCCATAGACGGTAGCCCACCAGGCTCCTCCATCCATGGGGTTTTCCAGGCAAGAATACTGGAGTGGGCTGCTATTTCCTTCTCCAGGGGATCTTCCTGACCCAGGGATCAAACGAGGGTCTCCCGCATTGCAGGCAGACTCTTTACCACCTGAGCCAACAGGGAATCCCGAGACCCGCAGGCTCTGAGCCAAAAGCCAGCAAGGAGCAGCCAGAGGTTCACAAGTGAGAAGACAAGAGGCCTGTGTCGGGCTCACTGCAAGAAACCTGGACCTGAGAGAGAATCTTGCACCCAAGAAAAGAGGCTGAGAAGGCTCTGGTGACTGCCCAGAGCCAAGCAGCCCTTCAGGAGGCCCACTGGCTCTCCTGCAAGTAGTAGCGCCCTTTGTGCAGCTCTCCTCTCTGCAACTCAAATTCTGTCCACCTTGGCCTCCCAGGACTCCCAGCTCTGTCATCTCAACTCAGGGAGACCCCCAGAGCCTTCCTGGCACCCCCATCCCTGTGCCACACCCTGGAAACTCTCCCGACAGGAACCTGGGGAAACCACAGCTCATGTCACGTGTTTGCCACTCTCTCGGGGACCACTGCCCCGCACCACAACTGTTTCATGTATGAAGACTCTAATATTCAGATAGTCCGGCCAGTTTTTTGTTCTCTTGAATGTGAGGGTAAATTTGGTTCCTGTTACTCCATCGTGGCCAGAAGTGGAAATTGTTCCTAAGACGTTAAGTGCCATCTGCCTGGGAGCTGTAGAGTCCAAGTTCACACTTCCAGCCCTGCCTTCTCCCCACACCCCAGCTGCCTATCATTTCCACTCTCTCTCTCTTTTTGTTTGTAATTGGGGGATAATTGCTTTACAATATTGTGTTGGTTTCCACTGTACAACAATGAAAATCAGTCGTAACCATGAAAGTAAAAGTGTTAGTCACTCAGTCATGTCCAACTCTTTGCGACCCCATGGACTGTAGCCCACCAGGCTCCTCTGTCCATGGGATTCTCCAGACAAGAATACTGGAGTGGGTTGCCGTTCCCATCTCCAGGGGATTTTCCCAACCCAGGGATCGAAACTAGGTCTCCTGCATTGCAGGTGGATTCTTTACTGTCTGAGTCACCAGGGAGGCCCCCAAACCGAGTGGAGTAAATATATGTGTGTGTGTATATATATATATATCTCCCCACCTTCTTGAGCCTCCCTTCCGCTCCCCCCATCCTGCCTCCTGGGTCATCACAGATCACCAAGCTGGTCCCCCCGGGTTATATAGTAGCTTCCCACTAGCTATCTATTTCACACATGGTAGTGTATACATGTCAAAGCTACTTTCTCAGTTGTTTCCATCCTCTCCTTGCCCTGCTATGTCCACAAGCCCGTTCTCTATATCTGTGTCTCCGTTTCCATTCAGATGGCTAAGTTACTCAAACGTGTAGTACCTGCAGGAACCGGACAGATTTATCACCCCAGTCTTGCACCTGATCTGCCCCTCCCTAGCCCTACCTTCTGGATGAAGTTGCACCTTCTTGTTCATTCATCAATTCACTGAGGTTTTGAACAATTGATTGATCGAATCAATACACAGAGATCCTAGCACCATGCTGCCCCTCCCTAGCCCTGGGCTCCTTCCCTAGGTCTGTAGCACTCATGTCTCCTTACCTACGAAAGCAGCCTCTGATGCTTCTCGGTCTCTCAACAATCACTCCCCTCTCACACACAGACACACTTGCATCCGAATAAGCACAACAGCTTCTGTCCAGCATTCACCAAAACACTATCTACATCTGTTCTCTTCTGGCTCCAGTGCCTACACCCAGAGCCAGACAACCAGCATCTCTTGCCTCTTATGTTGCAATGGCCTCCACGCTGGCCTTCTCTGTCTCAATCTATACCCAGCAGGCAAAATAACACTGTAAAATATCAGCCATGTCACACCTCTGCATAACGTCGACGTCTTTTCATTACCCTTTGAGCAAACTTTGAGGTCCTTCCATTCTGCAATCCAGGCCACCTTTCCCAGGACACACACTGCACTGGTTTCCATTCTGCTCCAGGGACATTCCAAGCCGGTTCATGCCCCAGGGTCTTCTTTTTTTTTTCTCTTAGGCTAAGCCAGGTCTTCATTGATGTGTGCAAGCTTTCTCTAGCTGTAGCGAGCAGAGCTACTCTTCACAGCGGTGCACAGGCTTTCTGTTGTAGCCCCATCTCCTGTTGCAGACCACAGGCTCCAAGTGCACAGGCTCAGTCCTTGCAGTATAGCGGTTTAGCTGCTCCACCGCATGTGGAATATTCCGGGAGCAGGGGTCAAATCTGTGTCTCCTACATTGACAGGCGCATTATTATCCACACTGTACCACCAGGGAAGTCCCTGTTCCAGGATCTTCACACGCGCTCTTCCCTCCCCTGAGTTCATCTCCCATCCTCGCTGCTCCACCTTCCAGTCTGTCGAATGTCACCTCTTTGGGGACCTCTTCCTCATCCAATCAAACATCTAACGTGGGTGCCCATTCGACATTTCAACCCATGTTAGTTCCTCTTACAGCACTCAGAGTTTGCTGTTGCTTGCTGTTTCCACTTGTTCGCATGTCCTGTTTTTCTCACTCACGTGGCCGCAGCAGGTCAGGAAACACTGACTGCCTTGCTCTTCATTCTATAATCCCAGCACCCAGCATGGTGCTAGGATCTCTGTGTATTGATTCGATCAATCAATCATTCAAAACCTTAGTGAACTGATGAATGAACAAGAAGGCGCAACTTCATCCAGAAAGTAGTGTGCAACCATTTAAAAATCTTATGCCAAAGAAAGGAACAATCAGTTTCGTGTTTGGGAATCATTATTGTGGCTGTGATGTGGACAGTGATGGGAGGGGTAGGCAGCAGTGAGGCCAGATGAGGAGGGGGTAGAGGAGGCACCTCATGCAAAACATTTAAGGAGGTGCTCACTCTCATGGCCCTGCAAGCTTGGAGTCAACGCCCAAGAATGAGTGCCTCCTTAAATGTATGTCCTAGGTGCTTCCCCAGCCTTCCCCTGGTTCCAGGTCTGGGCATCAAGGAGACTCTTTGGGAGATTATTGCAACAGTTGACAGCAACCCTGGTAATAGAGTGGGTCAATCTGAAAGATACCAAGGAGACCTAGACACATCAGTGCCCACTCTCCAGCCTGCTCTGTACAGATCTCCTCATTCAATCTGTCCAAAGGCACATTGAGGTTCCTTCTCATTTTTTTAACCTGTTTATAACATTTTTCAAGCCTCCAGAGGTAGTATCTTAGCCACCTGTCACCTTACAGTCCACAAGTGGCATTTTGTGGTGAAAAGGGAGCTCCTAAAGGACATAATTTGGCCACCTGATGTGAAGAGCTGACTGATTGGAAAAGACCCTGATGCTGGGAAAGATTGAGGGCAGGAGGAGGAGATAACAGAGGATAAGATGGTTGGATGGCATCACTGACTCAATGGACATGAGTTTGAGTAAACTCCGGGAGTTGGTGATGGACAGAGAAGCCTGGTGTGCTGCAGTCCATGGGGTCGCAAAGAGTCAGACACTAGTGAGCAATGGAACTGAACTGAAAAGACATAAGGAAAGGTTTGAGGGTCACAGATTCAGAATCTGAGAGCATTTTAAATAGAAGAGAAAGGAAGCCATTAATTTAGTCTAGCTCTTCTTTGTTTTTAATTAAAATTTGTCTGTGTTGCATCTTAGTGGTAGCACATGGGATTTTTTATCTGCACTGCAACATGCAGGACCTTTAGTTGTTGTATTTGAACTCTTAGGACACGCAAGATCCTGTGCTCCACAGCAGGAGACGTCACTGCAGCGGAGGCCTGGGTGCCACGGCTAGGGCATAGCCGCTGCTCACTGAAAATAGAGGGAGGCCCATGTTGCAGCAAAGGCCCAGCAGAGCCAAAAATAAATAAATAAAATGACTTTTTAATAGCTGCTTGTGTTAAGGGATTAGAAGGCTTCAATTTTCTTAACAAGATGTGTGATCCTGGCTAAGTTACTTAATCTTAGAAGTCTGTTTCCTCGCCTGTAAAATAAGACTAATAGTATCTGCCCCACCTAGTGATGGTGGAGATTCAACTAAATAATCTCTGCAAACGCTTCCCGCATGTCTGGCGCATGCTCTGTAAACATCTGTTTTCTGTCTCTTGTGTTAAAGTTTTCAAAGCACTCTCAGGTCCATCAGCAGGTCTGATCCTCATGGTGTTGTCATTCAGTCGCTAAGTCGTGTCCGACTCTCTGAGACCTCACAGGCTGTAGCATGCCAGGCTTCCCTGTCCTCCACTATCTCCTGGAGTTTGCTCAGATTCATGTCTGTTGAGTGGGTGATGCCATTCAACCATCTCATCTTCTGCCTCTCCCTTCTACTTTGGCCCTCAATTTTTCCCAGCATCAGTCTTTTCCAGTAGTCTTCAGGTGGCCATTGGAGCTTCAACATCAGTCCTTCCAATGAATATTCAGGGTTGGTTTCCTTCAGGATTGACTGGTTTGATCTCCTTGCAGTCCAAGGGACTCTCAAGAGTCTTCTCCAACACCACAGTTCAAAAGCATCGATTCTTTGGCCCTCAGTCCTTTTTACGGTCCAGCTTTCACATCCGTACATGACTACTAGAAAAGCCATGACAAGCTTATAAGGCCAATAGGAGGGATGATGATTGCTCGCACTTTATAGATATGGAAATGGAGGTTGGAGATTCTTTGAAATAGAGCTGCCTGCTGCTGTGTGGTTGGGGCCAGGTGGAGAGGGGACAGGAGGGGGTAGAACCCAGGCCATGGGGCCTCAGACCCTACCCCCGGGCTCTCTTGCCTTCTTGTCCTCTTCTCCTTCTCCCTCTCTTTTCTGGGGTCTCATTTTTCAAAATTCACTTGTGGTGGGTGAATATGTAGGCATCTATCCAAGTGAACGACTGAAAAATAAGAACGTAAACTTGTGAAACGTGGGCCAGGCCAGAGGACATAACACCTGTGTTAGCAGAAGCGGTGGAAAGCCTCTGGTCGTATTTCTGAAATGATTTTCACACATGTGAATGGAAAACTCACTCAGGCTGCACAAGGAAGACAGACGTGCCCAAGGACTTCAAGGGATCCCCGGGTGCGATCAGAGCCTCCAAGAAAGGAGGCCCAGGAGACGGGGAAGCGTACTGTTGTGGTTTCTGTTCAGGCCTGCGTGCGTTGCTGCATTTGATAAACATTGAACTATCAGTCGTGTAAAAAGATGAGCTGTGTTCAAAGGTAGATGGAAACAGATGCAACACAAGTGCTTTTGCCCCTCCGTCTGAGTCTGAGGGAAGGCTGGTTTGGGGTCCTGAAAGTGAAAGTTAGAGTAAGAGTTGTCGTCTAACAAAAAGAAGAGTTCAAGAGTTCAAACCCAGACTCTCTAGGAAGACCAGTGCAAGTCTGGTTGCCACGTCCTGCCAGCCCTAGCCAACTGCTTAGGGAGGAGGGTCTCTGGGTCAGAGCCAAGTAGGAATTAGGGCTCTTACCCACCAGTCAGGGTCTAGTGGATGCAGAGAGAGAAGTAGGTGGGTGGTTGCTGTACTGGCCACCCGCACGTCCTGAGGAACAAATTCCATCCTCCTTCCCAAAGCTCTGGAAGCTTCCAGAACCCCATCTCTAGAACCTTGGCTTCCAGCGCGCCTGCCCTGAGAGCTCCCACCCACCCTCATCATTTCCTTCTGCCTCACAAGGACCTCACGGCAGATCCCTGGCATCTCTCTGACTGTATTAGGTGTGACGGAATATAGGGAAATGTTTGCCCCTCGATTTCAGGAGATCTGGGAAAGGCTAGGCTGTGAATGAGGCTGAGCCTCAAAGGAGGGAACTTGACTTTGTGTGGGGGGTGGGGGAACAGGCAGTGGGGAGCAGACACACCCAGGGTGGGGGATTTGGAAGACAGCTGGGTGCAGGAAAATAGAACTCTTGTCCTTCTCTCCCTAATATTTATTGGTGTTACTAAACTCACCACACTTACCCATAGTCATAGATTTGGGGTGATAAGTAAAATGGCCAAGGGACATGGTCTGCTTCCTAAGTGGCCCAGAGCCAGTTCAAGATGGGGCACCAATTTGCAGCAGCAGAAAGAGAGGAGGCTGGGAGGAAGGAAAGTGGGAATTTGTGGAAATTGCGAGGACTTTGGATTCTAACCACCAAAACCCTGGGGGTTCGAAGTAAGTCTATCTGAAACCAGACGGAAAAGCTGAGTGACTCGCATTTCTGTCCGTTCAGTCTTCCCACCAGAGTATAAATGCACAGTGTCACCACCGCCTTGATGCCTTTGCACACAGTCAGTGCTTAACAATTGCGTTAAGTTGCTTTCACAATCCCCTCTGCACCCAGCCCAGCCAAGGCCAGCGCTCATTCGCTCAGTCATGTCCAACTCTTTGCAACCCCCGTGGACTAGTCCATCAGTCTCCTCTGTCCATGGAATTTTCCCAGGCAAGAACACTGGAGTGGGTTACCATTTCCTCCTCCGGGGGATTTTACACCCAGCACAGCACACTAAAGGCTAGATCACGGACTGAAGGAGAGCGTGACAGCAACCAGATCTTGAACTAGGAGTCTGGAGGGCTTGAGTCTTCATCACCCCTTGGCGGTTTGCCAGATTCACCACCAGGACAAGGCGAATGCCTAACCCCTCTGGGATTCAGATTCCACGCAAGTAAAATGGGCATGAAAGTCTAACCGAAGGGCCCTGACATTAGCTACTCAGTGAGGAGGTGGTGATGCAAATAATGCACATAGAAGAGACTCATAAATGATCATTGTTACAGAAAAGCTTTTTAAAAGCTTCTTAGAGTATTACTGACACTGAGAATGTAACTAGGACAGAAATGAGTTTGGGGACGGGCTATGCATGTCTGAGCAAGCACCACCACTTGGACACAATAAAAACCATCTCTGAGGGACCTGCCGGGAAAACTCCCTGCTCACCACCCTTCCAACCTCTGCCTGTCTTGCCAGCCACCATGTCTGTCCTGGTCTCTGGGAGTCTTGGTATCACCTCTGTGTCTCTATGTCTTTCTCTCTGAGTCTTCCATCCATACTCCTGGCCACAGTATCTCTCTCTGTCTGTATCCCTCTGTTTCTATTTTGCTTCTGCCCATCATCTCCAGTCCCTCCTTTTGGTCTTCCTCTCTTTCCCTTCCTCGCTCTCACCTGGCATTTCCCCCTCCTGTTCTCCTCTTGTCTCTTGGAGCCTATCTCTCCTGGTCTTTCTCGTCTCCCCATCTTTTTCTGTCTCATCCTCTCCTCCTGCCTCTCCTTTGCTTCTCTCTGTACCTTTGCCTTGTCTCTGGAGTCTCCCCTTCCCCTGACTCTGTTTCTGTCTGTCTGACCATCTCTCTGTCAGGGTCTGTCTCCCCTGTCCCGTTTTTTCTTCCATGAAGCTCATGGAGACTGAGGTTCTGCCCCTGCCGTGGCCTCTCCCAGCAGTCTTTCCTTCAGTATCCCACACTCATCATGACCATTTCTCATTAGAGTCCCCAGGTCAGTATAAACCCCCATTGTTTCCTATAGGCAGCAGACAGTGCTTGTGTGCAGCCACGCAGCAGAGGCTCCCATCCAGACCCAGGGGGAGGGGAGGCGTGAGCCTGGTCTCAGTCTGTCCTGGGGGAGATGCCCTGGGCTCCCCTGCCCCGTGGGAAATCTGTTCAGGGTACATCCCCAAACAAGGCCCCTCTGAGACCCCACAAAACATGGAGACAACATTCCTATTTCCTCAGCCTCAAGGCTATTATTCTTTTGTGTTTTGCTAATTGTCCAAATTATAGGTGCTCTTAGCAGAAAGCTTAGACAGTATGAGAAACAGCAAAGATGCAGAAAGGAAAGTTGCTCATTATCCGACCACCCAGAGGCAGCCACGGTTGTCATTTTGGCATATTTTTGTCCAGAATTTTTCCCACACATTTTTCTCTCTCTCTTTCTCTGTCTTTCCCCTGCCCATCTCTCTCCCCTGTCTGTCTTCTACGTGAGGATACAACAAGAAGGCACCTATCTGAAAGAGGGCTCTCAGCAGGACCCAAGCATGCCAGCTCTCTGATCTTAGACTTCCAGCCTCCATGACTGTTAGAAGTAAGTATTTGCCATTTAAGCCTCCAGCCCATGGTACTCAGTTACAGCAGCTGAAACTAAGACGCTAAGTAACTAATTTCCAGATAATATTGTCTTTATGGCAGAAAGTGAAGAGGAATTCAAAAGCCTCTTGATTGAAAGTGAAAGAAGAGAGTGAAAAAGTTGGCTTAAAGCTCAACATTCAGAAAACGAAGATCATGGCATCCGGTCCCATCACTTCATGGGAAATAGATGGGAAACAGTGGAAACAGTGTCAGACTTTATTTTTGGGGGCTCCAAAACCACTGCAGATGGTGACTGCAGCCATGAAATTAAAAGACGCTTACTCCTTGGAAGAAAAGTTATGACCAACCTAGATAGCATATTCAAAAGCAGAGACATTACTTTGCTGACTAAGGTCTGTCTAGTCAAGGCTATGGTTTTCCTGTGGTCATGTATGGATGTGAGAGTTGGACTGTGAAGAAGGCTGAGTACCGAAGAATTGATGCATTTGATCTGTGGTGTTGGAGAAGACTCTTGAGAGTCCCTTAGATTGCAAGGAAATCCAACCAGTCCATTCTGAAGGAGATCAGCCCTGGGATTTCTTTGGAAGGAATGATGCTAAAGCTGAAACTCCGGTACTTTGGCCATCTCATGCGAAGAGTTGACTCATTGGAAAAGACTCTGATGCTGGGAGGGATTGGGGGCAGGAGGAGAAGGGAACGAGTGAGGATGAGATGGCTGGATGGCATCATGGGCTCGATGGACGCGAGTCTGAGTGAACTCCGGGAGTTGGTGATGGACAGGGAGGCCTGGCGTGCTGCAATCCATGGGGTAGCAAAGAGTCGGACATGACTGAGCGACTAGACTGAATTGAACTGAACTGTGACTATGAAACCAACCCTCATGAGATAGGCTTTAAAAGCTGTAGAGGAAGTGCACACCAAGTAATATTACAAGTGCAGGCAAACAATAGGAAAACGAGAGTCTGGTCTCATTTCTTTCTCTCAGTACAAACTCTTGCTGAGCCACATCATAGAGGTGAAAATCAATCACAGTTCAAGGAGATCAGACAGGGAGTGAACCAAACATTTTTGAAGATGTCAAGAGGACTGTTATGTGTTGAACTGTGTCCCTCCAAAATCATATGCTGAGGTCTTAATCCCAGCACCTCAGACTGTGACCATATTTGGAGACAGGGCACTTCAGAGGTGATCGAGTTAAAATGAGGTCATCAGGGTGGGCCCTAAAATAGGGACTGATGTCTTTATAGAAAGGGGAACTCTGGACACAGAAGCACACACTATGGGAAGACCACGTGTGCCCAACCCACCAACACCTGCAGCTTGGACTTACACCTCCAGAACTGTGAGAAAACAAATTTGTGTTGTTTAAGAATCCTCGTCTGTGGCATTTTTTTTTTTTTTTTTAATTTTCGCCTAGCATACACCTCTTTTTCTTTTTTTTTTAATAAAGCCATTCTTAATTTCATTTTATTTAGGTTTTTTTGTTTTGTTTTGTTTTGTTTTGTTTTTTAGCTGTGCTGTACCATATGGTATCTTAGTTCCCAGACCAGGGATCAAACAGGAGTCCCCTGCACTGAAAGCACAGAGTCTTAGCCACTGGAGTGCCAGAGAAGCCTCGAATCTGTGGTATTTTGAACAGCAATCCTAGCAAACTAATACATACAGTTTATCAGTTTAAATATATATTTATTATCATGCGTTACATTATATATATGTATATATACACTTATATATGTGTATATATATATGTGTGTGTGTGTGTGTGTGTGTGTGTGTGTGTGTGTGTGTGTGTGTGTGTGTGTAAGCTCAAATAATTTTCTTAATAGAGCTATCCAATCAGAACATCTTTCTTGGCTATATTTCACTTCCCATGAGAGTCTGTTCTCTGTAGTTTTCTCAAACTCTTATCATTGGAGTAGCCTAAAGGGATCTCTGTCCCCCCAAACTATTAATACCTGGTTAAGACCCTGATGCTGGAAAAAAAAACTGAGGGCAGGAGAAGAAGGGGAAGACAGGATGAGATGGTTGGATAGCATCACTGACTCAATGGACCTGAGTTTGAGCAAGCTCTGGGAGTTGGTGATGGACAGGGAAGCCTAGCAGGCTGCAGTCCACGGGGTTGCAGAGAGTCAGGCACGAGTGAGAAACTGAACAACAACACTCTCATCCATCCCAGGTCCTTTAAGTCCAGGACTTAAGGTGGACTTCACCATTCACCAAAGGGTGGCTCAGACTAGTGGGTTTTTTTTTAAGAACAAGCCCATCTCACCCAACTCATAAACAAAAATTCCCAGTTCAGCTGGTCTATTTGACATGAACTGATCAACATGTGGGAATGATCAATCTGACTCTCAATTTAAGATTAAATAGAGGATATGTTTAACAAGTTGTCCAGTTTTCATTTCCTTTTTGTCCTCTATAATGTATGGTTCTTATCATGTTTTGTAAAATTTTTAAAAGCCCTGTAATAGCAACCTAGTCTAGGGTGAAACTATTGATAAATTTCAGATAACGATCCTTCCAAATGAATTAGTGACAATGAGGGAAAGAATTTTGAACAGATACGATAAATTTCTGTCTTCATTACCATAGCTACTATGAATTAAGTCCTTCCTATCTTCCAGGGACTGTGTTAAATGTTTTACAATAATATGATTTCAAATAATCCTGATTCCAACCCCATAAAGCAAGGAGTGATATCATCAGGTGATGTCATTCAGGTGAGGATACTGAAGCCCAAAGTCATATGACTGCTACGTGGAAGAGGCATAGTTCTAACAGGGCCTGGCACTCTTGGGACATCCCTGGTGGTCCAGTGGTTAGGACTCAGTATTTTCACTGTCGGGGGGGCAGGTTCCATCCCTGGTTGGGAAACCAACATCCCACAGGCTGCATGGTGCAGCCAAAGTAAGAATAAAATAAAACAAATAAGTAAATAAACCCGTGCTCCTTTGACTGCTTGTGCAACACAACCAAAACATGCATGTAGACGAGCAAGTTCCACACTCTTCATACAGACGTCAGGGTCAAGTTCAGCAGCTCTCAAACTTGTGCAGGCGTTACTGGAATACCTAAAAGCCAGACAAGATACCAGGAAGCAGTTAGACAGTTGATTGGATTTTTGGAACAAGAGCAGTTTTAGGAGCAGAAAAATATATGTGTTTATGACATTAAGTCTCACTCAGAACAGGGACCCATGGAGGGAACAGCTGTCACTGAGCCCGAGAGACAGGAATTTCATCCTTGATTAATTCATCCTTTCCGCCTTCTCACTGGTTTTGCTAGTTGTAAGGACTTGCAAACAGATATCTAGGGAAGCAAGAAAGTTTTAGGAACTGTTATAGGAGACAGGGGCTTCCCAGGTGCTAAAGAACTCACCTGCCAGTGCAGGAGTCTTAAGAGGCACAGGTTCAGTCCTTGAGTAGGGAAGACCCCCTGGAGGAGGGCATGGCAACCCACTCCGTTATGATGATGGGGATAATAGTTCTTGCCTGGAGAATTCCATGGACAGAAGAGCCTGGCGGGCTACAGTCCATAGGGTTGCAAAGAGTTGGACACGACTGAAGCAACTTAGCACATAACTCAGGAGAAAGACTAAAAAAGGTCCATCCAGCAGAGCCTCAGGACTAGAACAAGACCTTCTGAACCCCAATCCTTGCTTTACTATTTTCAATCCTTACCTTACAGCTCAGTTTCCTCATCTGGGACATGGAGATAATATCAGCAAATACCTCCAATGGTTGTTGCTACGTGTCATGCACTATGACAGACCAGTACCTTTTTTAACTAAAAGAGTCAATAAATGATAACTATTATCCCCATCATCATGAAATTGCTTTCCCAACAGAATTGGAAAGGCTGCCTTTATTCAGTTTCCATCAAACATCTGTTTCCTACAGGAACATACCTGATACTATTGATCCAGCTTAACGTGGCTAAGCCAGTACCAAGGCTTGCATTGATTTGACACTGATGATCTCAAGGCTGTGAGACTAAACAAGGGGGGGGGGGGGGGGGGGTGGATCTGAAATTTTTCCTCCAGCAATCCTACATTTTGGGTGTGTTGAAACAGCATAATCACAGTTATAAATTTTTTTATCTAAAAAATTTTAAAAAATCAAGCTACCATGACTTCAAACATCAAAAAAATAAAACCGTAACTTCCTTTTCCACACCACATTCCAAATTCAATAAAGTCAAGATTTGGGTCTATGGAAATGGAAGAGAGGATAATCATAAGAATGATGATGAAAGCCCAGGGCAGTGTGCAAAAATGCATAATTGCAACGAGTTCATTTAGAATTCAGAGTGTACATTTCAAGATATAGAAACTGTATTGCTGTTTTTGCAAAAATAAATGTTATTACAAGGACAGGACTTTCCAGCCTGTTCAACCCAGGGCTCTTATTCCTGCGTTTTCCTTCTGATCCAGCATCCCTTACTCCACACCCCTCCCTGTTTAACACCCTCCCCCACCCCATCCCTGCAAACAAGCGGATGAGGGAGGGAAGGAGCCCATAGCACATGGGAGGCGGAGGACAGAGTTCACCCTGAGAAAAATCATTAATCATCTGGAGGTCACCAGCCCTACACACATTTCCTTCTCATGCCTGTCCTGTGGGCGATCTGTCTCCTAACAGGTTTTGTAATGCTGAGTTGTAAAGCGTTCCTGATGAATTATTGTTGGCACTCAGTCCAAAGGCTTGAAGGCTCGAGTCCACGAGAAGAAAAAGCAGACTCTCTCTCTTGTGCCTCATGTCCACAGGGCAGACACAGGACTCACACTGCTTGTGCTAGTGGAGAGTCTGGGGTCCCCATATCCCTTCAGTTTCTCTTCCAAGAAGGGCCTGAGACAGACTGAGGTTCATCACTGCTCTGGGTGTGAGGGGGCAGGTGGCAACCCACTCCAGTATTCTTGCCTGGGAAATCCCACGGACAGGGGAGCCTGGTGGGCTACAGTCCATAGCATCAAAAAAGACTAGTCAGACATGATTTAGCAACTACAACAAAAAAACAAACCCTAGGCCTCACCCCGGGCATAGTCCCACTCTGGGCAAGGGCAGGATTTATGGTCCCCCTTGACAGATAAGGAAACTGAGGCCATGGCTATGATGTGAACATGTCCAAGGTAACCTGGCTACGTAGCAGCAGAGCCAGGATTAGAACTCAGGTATCCAGAGCGCAGGAAGGAGGGTGCAAAAGAGTTGGACACGACTTAGCGACCAAACAAACAAATCCAAACTGTCACCTCTTTCCTTTCCTCCACTCTGCTTGAGCTGGCCGTGTCCCTGTGGGACATCATTCCCAACACTTCTGCCTCATCTAAAGCCTCTGGCTCAGCCCTACATCTGCCTGATGTTCTCTGCTCCCAGGGCCCCCTGCCCACCTCCTTCTGGTCATCCAGGGCCAATGTAAGGTCACCTGCTCAGAGATGCTGCCACAACCACCGTGTCCGAAACAGTCCCTGTCACTCTTGATTGTAACACCCTACAGCACCTCTTCATAGCATTTATCACCTTGAACATCATCTCGTTTATTCACTTTGTTCTCTGTGCATCTCTGTTTTGCTACCAGCTCCAGCTCATCCAGAGTGTAAGCAGTCACCATGGCGGTCTACTTCTCCACCGTGTGCCCAGCACTGAGAACAGTACCTGGCCCCTGGTGGGTGCCCAGTAAACATTTAGCTACATGATTAATCAATAAATGCAGATCTTTATCAATGCCTTACCTTCATATAAAGCCTCTGCAAATATAAATGTGTGTATGGATGTTTATGGGCTTCCCTGGTGCTCAGCGGTGTAAAGAACCCACCTGCCAGTGCAGGAGATGCAGGTTTGATCCCTGGGTCAGGAAGATCCCCTGGAGAAGGAAATGGCAATCCACTCCAGTATATTTGCCTGGGAAATCCCATGGACAGAGGAGCCTGGTGGGCTACAGTCCGTGGGGTTACAGAAGAGTCAGACGTGACTTAATGACTAAACAGCAACATGGATATATATGTGAGGATATTTAAATAGACATTCCTAAGATTTCAAAAGCATTTTCACAAGTAATAATTTACTGTCACCTGTCCCATGTAAGGTGGGAAGAACAGGCTTTCTTACAAACATTTTATAAACAGAGAAATTGAGAGATTTAGTAACTTTTCATCCTGACCCTAATATTAGGAGCCCAGGGTTCCCCTGCAGGTCACTTGCTATATAACATTAGGGAAGTTATTTTTTTCCCTCTGCGGGCCTCAGTCTCCTTTCAATGGAGGCTTGTAAACTCAAAGATCTCTAATGTTTCTTCCAGGAATGATATTCTAGGGTGGTGGTTCCCAAAATGCAGGCTTGGAACCCTAGCATCTGAGGCGGTATCCCAGGGAACCACTTGGGAAACACTGTGTTAGTGTTGGCTCTAAGGTTACTTCACAGCAGGTACTGAATCCCAGCGTGAGTGAGAAGCAGCAAGTTCTGGTGCAGAGAAGGAAGTGGAAGGAATGAAATCTGCCAGCTTCTGCACTGTGCTAGGTGTCTCCTGAGCACTTCCTGCACATCACCTCATTTGATCTCCAAATCTCTAGGAAGTAGGCAGTCTTCTTACTTCCACTTTATAGCTTGGAAACTAAATAAAACCAAGGAAACTCAGAAAGATGATGTATATGGCAGAGGATGGTTGCTCAATCAAATGACCTCAGATTTCGTTCACGAAGCTTACAAGGCTGTAAAAGCTTAGTTGTTATGTATTTTATCTGCCATCAGCTATGGAGAATTGTTGCTTCACTTTCACCTTTCAAATGTTCAGTAAGGGTACCTATCAGCTGAACCTAAATGTCATCTAGAGCTCTAGCTGCAAGGGAGTCTGGGAAATGTAGTTTCCTTAGCTTTAGGTGCTCTGCAGGATAGTACACAGAGTGGCAATCATGCAGAGTGCCAAGGACCACATTCATCATTCATCCTATGGTGAACTTGGTTATCAGGGTCTCTTCCTGGACTCTGGGGGTCTGAGATGTGATCTGGGAACTAGGGAGGGGAGACAGAATTACTGCAGCAATAGACTGGGTGTAGAAGTGGGGGGACCATCAGGGTCTAAGATAAAGACACAAAGCTCCTAGGGAGTTTCCTGGTGGCCTAGTGGTTAGGATTCCAGATTTTCATTGCTGTGTTCTGGGTTCAATCCCTGGATGGGGAACTGAGATCCTGCAAGCTGTGTTGCTGTTATTCAGTCACTAAGTCATGTCCAACTCTTTGCTCTCCCATGGACTGTAGCACACCAGGCTTCCCTGTCCTTGCCCATCTTCCAGAGCTTGCTCAAACTCATGTCCATTGAGTCGGTGATGCCATTCAACCATCTCATCCTCTGTTGTCCCCTTCTTCTCTTGTCTTCAGTCTTTCCCAGCATCAGGGTCTTTTCCAGTGAGTCAACTCTTCACATCAAGTGGCCAACAAACGTATTGAAGCTTCAACTTCAGCATCAGTCCTTCCAATGAATATTCAGGGTTAGTTTCCTTTAGGATTGACTGGTTTGATCTCTTGCAGTCCAAGGGACTCTCAAGAGTCTTCTCCAGCACACAGTTCGAAGGCATCAAGTCTTTGGCACTCAGCCTTCTTTACAGTCCAACACTCACATCCATACATGACTACTGGAAAAACCATAGCTTGGACTATATGGGCCTTTGTTGGCAAAGTGATGTCTTTGCTTTTTAATACACCATCTAGGTTTATCATAGCTTTTCTTCCAAGAAGCAAGCATCTTTTATTTTCATGGTTGTGGTCACCATCCACAGTGATTTTGGAGTCCAAGTATATGAAATCTCACACTGTTCCCACATTTTCCCCACCTATTTGCCATGAAGTGATCGGACCAGATACCATGACCTTTGTTTTTGGAATGTTGAGTTTTAAGCCAGCTTTTTCACTGTCCTCTTTCACCCTCATCAAGAGCAAAGGTGTGAAACACAGCTAAATATAAAAGAAGAAAAAAAAAAAAAGCTCCTGCCCCAAATTACAGCAAAAACAAGAGAAATGAAAATAAAGAAAAAGGACTGCAGCTGCAATAAGTGAAGTGTTATTTTCTCATATTGAAGCCACCTTGTGGGGTTCTGCTCCTGGCTTCTCCCATCCTCACTATGCAGTTTTAGACACATCCTCTCCCTCTGGGAAAAAAAAAACCACTTCTCATCACTTTTCTTTTGCCTCTAGTTTGAGGAGCAAGTAGACCCTCAGACCCACATGTGATGAACATGGAACACAGATTTGAGAGAGATCATGATGGTCTGCCAACCAGAAAAGTCAAGCGGCTTCACCCATTTGCCTTTGAAGTTGTACTCATTCAACCTGGAAAGTTCTATAAGCGGCAGAGCCACCTTTCAATAGAATTTTAATTCAAAGGAGCAGGGCTTCATGTGCTGTTTATTTTATAGGAGTTTATTTCTAAGAATGAGTATATATTACTTCTACCATCAAGAAAAAGTGACTTAAAAATATGAAGTCTTTTGGTAGGTGAAGGTGGGAGGGATGAAGAGGTAGAGCCCAGAGGATTTGGGGGGCAGTGAAAACATTCCATAACAATGGATATATGACATTGTACATTTGTGCAAACTCATACAATGTATCTCACCAAGGGTGAGCTGTAATGTAATCTATGAATTTTTGGTGGACTTTTCAAACCATGAGTCAGTGTAGATTCATAAGTTTCATGTACATTCTGGTGGGGGATGTTGATAATGGGAAGGGCTCTGCATGGGTGGGGGCAGGGGGTATATGGGAAATCTTTTCCCTTCAGTTTTTCTGTGAACCTTAAATTGTCTTCATTTTCTAAAAAATACAATGTCTTGATCAAAATAAAATAAAAGGCTAAATTAATGCAGGGATGGGAACATCTGATTAAACATGGAAAAAGGAAAGAACTCCCATTAACAGAAGACTAAACCTAGCATGGCCATACCTGAATATTGTTTCAGTTTGTTTTGGTTAGAGAACACACAGGTATTAAAATTTATTTTAAAAAATAAAATGCAAAACGGTACAATCTCTCATACATACACACGCAGACATGTTTTTCTAGTCACAACTGTGACTTAGAATTTAGCTCAAACTGTGGGATTATAGAATGTTTGAGTCTTAAAGGATGAAGTGGTATCAAACCATGTTCTGAGATGATCCACAGATATATCTGAAGGACTCCAAGAGCAGAGGAGATAGTGATGACCAAGGACTCCCTCCAGCCTGAAGTGAAAAGACTTCCCTTTCATCTATTTTATACTTTGGGCTTGCCTGCAAGATTCCATTTTTAATACTCTACAATGATCTATATGGGAAAAGAATCTAAAAAAGAGTGAATATATGCATATCTGTGAATCAGTTGATTTGCTGAACAGCCGAAATTGACACATTATAAATCAGTTATTCAGTTCAGTTCAGTTGCTCAGTCACGTCTGACTCTTTGTGACCCCATGGACTGCAGCACACCAGGCTTCCCTGTCCATCACCAACTCCAGGAGCCTACTCAAACTCATGTCCATCGAGTCGGTGACGCCATCCCACCATCTTATCCTCTGTTGTCCCCTTCTCCTCCTGCCTTCAGTCTTTCCCAGTATCAGGGTCTTTTCCAATGAGTCAGTTCTTCTCACCAGGTGGCCAAAGTATTGGAGTTTCAGGTTCAGCATCGGTCCTTCCAATGAATATTCAGGACTGATTTCCTTTAGGATGGACTGGTTGGATCTCCTTGCAGTGCAAGAGACTCTCAAGGGTCTTCCCCAACACCACAGTGCAAAAGCATCAATTCTTCAGTGCTCAGTTTTCTTTATAGTCTAACTCTCATATCCATACATGACTACTGGAAAAACCATAGCTTTGACTAGACTAACTTTTGTTGGCAAAGTAATGTCTCTGCTTTTCAATATGCTGTCTAGCTTAGTCATAGCTTTTCTTCCAAGGAGCAAGCGTCTCTTAATTTCATGGCTGCAGTCACCATCTGCAGTGATTTTGGAGCCCAGAAAAATAAAGTCAGCCACTGTTTCCACTGTTTCCCCATCTATTTGCCATGAAGTGATGGGACCGGATGTCATGATCTTTGTTTTCTGAATGTTGAGTTTTAAGCCAACTTTTTCACTCTCCTCTTTCACTTTCTTCAAGAGGCTCTTTAGTTCTTCTTCACTTTCTGCCATAAGGGTGGTATCATCTGTATATCTGAGGTTACTGATATTTCTCCTGGAAATCTTGATTCCAGCATGTACTTCATCCAGCCTGCTTGGCATTTCCCATGATGTAATCTGCATATAAGATAAATAATCAGGGTTATAGTTTATTAAACTTAAAAAATTTTTTAACAAAATTTTACTGCAACACACATAGGAAATCAAGGGAATAAGCTCAAAGCTCTGTTTTTGTTGTTCTGTCCTGCTGACCCTTTACTACCCCAGGGACTGCAGCATGGCAGGCTTCCCTGTCCTTCACTATCTCCCAGGGTTTGCTCAAACTCATGTCCCTTGAGTCATTGATGCCACCCAACCATATCATCCTCTGACACTGCCTGCTCCCCCTGCCTTCAATCTGTCCCAGCATCAAGGCCTTTTCTGATGAGGTGGCTGTTCTCATCAGACGACCAAAATACTGGAGCTTCAGCTTCAGTTTCAGATGGGAAGCTAAGGCTAAGAGAGCTGAAGAGCCCACGTACCATCCTGCAAGAAGCAGAAACACAGGATCTGGAACTGGAAATCTGATGCCTCATCTGTTTTCCCTCTACACCCACCGCAAGACTCCCAGGCTGAGTGGCCCAGACAGACGTGGCTAGGATCCAAGGGTCAGATCATTGTTGGTGCTGTTTGTTTGCACAACGTAGAACACTGTTTAAGACCTGAAGCTGGGAGATATCCCCCGGCGAGCCTGTCTGAGTTGGAGCCCAGAGGAGAGCGTTTCGAGAGCTCATGGCCTGGGACCCAGCGAGTCCTGGAGAAGACCGGCTGGCTCTTCCAGGGGGCAGCGTGCTCTGCTGTTCCGTGTCACCTCCCTTTGTGGTATTGTAAACACGAGTCCACTGTATGTTTTTAAAACGTGAGAAGAAGCAGGATCCTGCCTGCATGTTTTGACAGAAACTGTAAGGAGGGAGAATGGGACCAGCGGATCTCGCCTGTGCAGAATGTCATTGTCTGCCGCACCTGATGGTTAATCTCAGGCCTCCAGGCTGGGCTGTCTGAATGATCCCTCTACCCCGCTGTCCACACCCACCCTGGCATGCAGAGCAGAAACCAGGGACGCACACTCCACTTTGCCCCTCATGGGCTCTGGGCTTCTGTCCTTGGTTTCCTCACCTGAAAAATGAGACCCATGGCCTAGATCATGGTTTTCAAGCTATCAGAGACCCTCGCTTTGGATGCATTTTACAAAATGGGTGTCCTGGTAAGATCTAGGTTGAGGTTTCTGCTACTAAAAGGAAATTGGAGGTCCACTGGATTAGATGCTTCTAATACCCCCTTCAACTCTGAGATATCACAGATCTCGATTTTGCTTCTCTTTAAAGCGCTAGAGGAAGTTTCACTTCCACCCAAGAGAGATCAAGAAAGGTCCCCTCTGTCCTGTCCCTGGACAGTTAGCTGAGGATCTCAGGGTCTGAGGAGCTCAAGTGTGTGGTCACCTCCTAACTCATCCTCTCTCATCCCCACAGAGTGAGTGGTTCCCTACTCTGGCCCATGTCAGCACCTCTGTCTTGTGCCAACCACGCTGCCACACAACTGCTGCCTTGTCCCGTCTGCCCCTCCGACCATTTCTGCCTCCTCCCTTCTGTCCCCTCTCAGCCACCTGAGGCCCATGAAGTGAAGGTCACACAGTCGTGTCCATCTCTTTGCAACCCCATGAACTATACAGTCCATGGAATTCTTCAGGCCAGAATACTGGAGTGGGTAGCCTTTCCCTTCTCCAGGGTATCTTCCCAACCCACAGATCGAACCCAGGTCTCCCACATTGCAGGCAGATTCTTTACCAGCTGAGCCACAAGGGAAGGCACCTGAGGCCACAGATGTGTCTTATTCTGTCCTGAAATCCCAGCACCTGGCACAATACCTGGTATATTGTAAAAATCAATAAATGGATGCTGATAAAACTAGAGTTGCCCTATAAACCTGCAATCTCACTCCTGGGCATGTAACCAGACAAAACTAGTGAGGGAGGAATGGACTGGGAGTTTGGCATTAGCAGATACAAACTCTAATATATAGTTCAATCGCTCAGTCACGTCTGACTCTTTGCAACCCCATGGACTGCAGCACACCAGGCTTCGCTGTCCATATCCAACTCTCGGAGCTTGCTCAAATTCATGCCCTTAGAGTCAGTGATGCCATCCAACCACCTCATCCTCTGTTGTCCCCTTATAGAATAGATAAAGAACAAGGTCTTACTGTACAGCCCAGAGGACTACATTCAACATCCCATGATTATGAGAAAGAATATATAGGGACTTCCCTGGTGGTCCAGCGGCTAAGACGCCACACTCCCCATGTAGGGGGTCTCAACTAAACATCTTCCCACAACTAAGGCCAAGTGCAGCAAAATAAATAAATATTTAAAAAAAGAATACATATATATATATATATATATATACATATATGAACATACAAAACTGAATCACTTTCCTGTACAGCAGAAATTGACCCAACATTGTAAATCAGCTATTCAACAATAAAATAATTTTTTTTTAATGCATGTTGAATTGCCGTCTGAACAACTGGACTTCCTTTCAAATTCGGCAGTCTACAGCCAACCTTTCAATGCACGCAGTTGCGAAAAACACATTCCTGCCTGGTGTGGAAAACACTACCTATTCACTCAGCACATGCTGAGCGTCAAGTCTAAGCCAAGCACGACTCTAGGGCCTGGAGGCACAATGGAGGCTAAAACCTGCTCCATCTCTGGTGGAGAGGCACCAGAATCCCGTGAAAGAATGGAGTCCAGCGCGAGGGCTCGGAAGAGTCTCCCTTCCCAGAGAATGAGTCTTTCTGCTGTCACCGCCACGTGTGGAAGCTGAGGCTTAACGTGTGAAGTGGGAAAAGGAAGTCATCAGTGCTGGTTTCCTTCCTGAAAAAGGAAACCAGGAGACTTGCTGAACAGAACACAAAATACCAAACAGAGCACAGTGGAAGAGAGCTTCGCAGAGACACAAAGCAAGAGGGAAAGGCTGCTGCCTCCCTCCCCACATTTCCTGACCCGGAGACTGTAATGTCTGAAAAAAGTCTAGGATTTGCAGTGCTGGGTTTGAATCCGGTCACTGTTCTTTGCTCTTGCTAAGTGATGAGAGACAGGTTGTCCTAATTTTTCTGACACTGTCTTGGGAGAAAGACCATGACTTTGAATTGTGATGTGTTGAGTTGCAAGTGACTTTGGGATTGCCAGTGGAGGGTCCAAAAGGCACTCAGACACTAGGTCTGGAGTTTTAGGGAGCAGTCTGCGCTAGGGAGAGGTCTTGGGGGTTAAATTGTATGTGTGTGTTCTTTGAAGCCCCTGGTCTATTTGACAACACCCAGGGAGAAGGCATAGGAGCATGGAGGGGTGGTGAGGAAGGAACCCCAGAGAACACTCTGATTAGAGTGACTCAGAAGCTGAGACCTCAGGGAAGTAGGTTTTCTCCTCTGAGCTTTTCTAGAACTTACTCAGGCAGTTGTGTTCAGTTCAGTTCAGTTCAGTCGCTTAGGCATGTCCGACTCTCCTCGACCCCATGAATCGCAGCATGCCAGGCCTCCCTGTCCATCACCAGCTCCCGGATTAGAGTGACCCAGAAGCTGAGACCTCAGGGAAGTAGGTTTTCTCCTCCGAGCTCTTCTAGAACTTACTCAGGCAGTAGTTTTAGCTCCCAACAAACTGCCTACGCAATCTCTGCTGCTTCCCACCCAATACTGTGATCTCTGAGGACAGGATGCGTGTATGATGTCATTCAGTCCTAGCGGACTCTGTGATCCCGGGGACTCTAGCCCACCAGGCTTCTCTGTCCATGGAATTTTGCAGGCAAGAATACTAAAGTGGGTTGTCATTTCCTCCTCCAGGTGATCTTCCCAATCCAGGGTTCGAATCCTCATCTCCTGTGTCTCCTGCATTGGAAGGTGGATTCTTTACCACTGAGTCACCTGGGAAGCCCTATCTTATTTTTTTTAATTAATATATTTATTCATTTTACTTTACAATATTGTATTGGTTTTGCCATACATTGACTTGAATCCGCCATGGGTGTACATGTGTTCCCCATCCTTAATCCCCCTCCCACCTCCCTCCCCATCCCCGCCTCTGGGTCAGCCCTATCTGATTTTATCAAGTTTTAAATCATGAGGCCCTTCAGTGAGTGCTTTAGAAGAGAAAGGGAAGATCATGTGGGCTTCCTCGTTGGGAAAGATTTTTTAATTTTAATTTTTATTGGCATATAGTTGATATACAATGTTGCATTAGTTCAGGTGTACAGCAAAGTGATTCAGTTATACATATACCTATATCTGTTCTTTGTAAGATTCTTTTCTCTTATAGATAACCAATAGGAAGGATTTTTACTTTCTTGAAATGTGCCCTTAATTTTCTTGGTATTCTACGGGTTGCTTTGTAATATTCAAACAAGGAGAGATAGGGAGTTGGGGAAGGGAAAATAAGCCCTGGTGATGTGAAGCCCACTGGGCTTCTTCTCTTGATCAGTGTTACTTCATTTAACCCTAGCGTTAATGCTATTTGGTCGGTGTGGGTTTTCCCTGGACCAATCCTAGAGTTGTTCTTCTCTCTCCTCTCCAGTAAAAGCATCCCCAGAGATGCCTCCCTAGCACAGGAATGAACTCTCACGGGTCCTACCCTCTGACCTCTAAGAGCCCAGGGGCAAGGTGGACTTTGGCCAGTCACACAGAATAGCCAAGGGACTATGCACCAATTCATTATTAATGTCCGCCCAGAAGAAAACATAAGCACCATTGATTACCTTCTAATAACCGTTTTATTACACATTTTATATTTATGAAAGGGCACTGCGAGACGACTGTTATTATTGCTCTAATGCAAAGCAGATGGGCCTGACAGAGGTAAATGGGACTTTCTGGGTGTGGCCCTCAAAGTTTGTGTTTTCCCGGAAGGTTTTGAGCCGGGGCCAAACCAGACCCAGAAGTTCCCCATCATCCACCCCTGTCTCGACACATGACTTTCATTAACAAAATTGCATTGCTCTTTTCTGTAGAAAGTGGTACCATTACTCTAATAAAAACATGTCCATTATGGATCAATTGCCACCTACGTAGTGGTGAGGAGGACTCAGAAGTAAGAGGGTAAGAACGGGTGAGAACAAAGGAAGGCTGGTCTTGCAGAAGGAGGCCCAAGTCACCAGGCCTCCTTCCCGGGCCTGGGGCTGGACGGGAATCAAACTTGTATCTCCAGCACCATCACCCTGGGCTCATACCCTGCAGACAGGATTTGGCTCTCTGTTCCAGCCATTCAAACAGCCCAGGCTATTCATGCCTGGTCAGTAGAGGTCAACACAAGCCCACCAGACACCCTCCCTCCACATTCACTCTTGGGGCTCATCTTAGGCCATCTGACTTTACTCTCTTTTTTTAAAATAAATGTTTATTTTTACTTTATTTTACTTTACAATACTGTATTGGTTTCGCCATACATTGACATGAATCCGCCATGGGTGTACACGAGTTCCCAAACATGAACCCACCTCCCACCCCATATCATCTCTCTGGATCATCCCCATGCACCAGCCCCAAGCATCCTGTATCCTGCATCAAACATAGACTGGTGATTCGTTTCTTACATGATAGTATACATGTTTCAATGCCGTTCTCCCAAATCATCCCACCCTCTCCCTCTCCCTCTGAGTCCAAAAGTCCATTCTATACATCTGTATCTCTTTTGCTGTCTCGCATACAGGGTTATCATTACCATCTTTCTAAATTCCATATATATGTGTTAGGATACTGTATTGGTGTTTTTCTTTCTGGCTTACTTCACTCTGTATAATAGGCTCCAGTTTCATCTACCTCATTAGAACTGATTCAAATGTATTCTTTTTAATGGCTGAGTAATACTCCATTGTGTATATGTAACAAAGCTTTCTCATCCATTCCTCTGCTGATGGACGTCTAGGTTGTTTCCATGTCCTGGCTATTATAAACAGTGCTGCGATGAACATTGGGGTACATGTGTCTCTTTCAATTCTGGTTTCCTCGCTGTGTATGCCCAGCAGTGGGATTGCTGGGTCATAAGGCAGTTCTATTTGCAATTTTTAAGGAATCTCCACACTGTTCTCCATAGTGGCTGTACTAGTTTGCATTCCCACCAACAGTGTAAGAGGGTTCCCTTTTCTCCACACCCTCTCCAGCATTTATTGCTTGTAGATTTTTGGATCACGGCCATTCTGACTGGTGTGAAGTGGTACCTCATTGTGGCCTTGATTTGCATTTCTCTAATAATGAGTGACGTTGAGCATCTTTTCATGTGTTTGTTAGCCATCCGCATGTCTTCTTTGGAGAAATGTCTATTTAGTTCTTTGGCCCATTTTTTTGATTGGGTCATTTATTTTTCTGGAATTGAGCTGCATAAGTTGCTTTGAATAGCCAAAGCAATCTTGAGAAAGAAGAATGGAACTGGAGGAATCAACCTGCCTGACTTCAGGCTCTACTACAAAGCCAGTCATCAAGACAGTATGGTACTGGCACAAAGACAGAAATATAGATCAACAGAATAAAATAGAAAGCCCAGAGATAAATCCACACACATACGGACACCTTATCTTTGACAAAGGAGGCAAGAATATACAATGGAGTAAAGACAATCTCTTTAACAAGTGGTGCTGGGAAAACTGGTCAACCACTTGTAAAAGAATGAAACTAGATCACTTTTTAACACCACACACAAAAATAAACTCAAAATGGATTAAAGATCTAAATGTAAGACCAGAAACTATAAAACTCCTAGAGGAGAACATAGGCAAAACACTCTCT
The DNA here is from genome assembly GCF_016772045.2 of Ovis aries. Classification (NCBI taxonomy): domain Eukaryota; kingdom Metazoa; phylum Chordata; class Mammalia; order Artiodactyla; family Bovidae; genus Ovis; species Ovis aries. Next base: position 109,204,564 of record NC_056059.1, read on the forward strand.
GACATAAATCACAGCAGGATCCTCTATGATCCACCTCCCAGAATACTGGAAATAAAAGCAAAAATAAACAAATGGGATCTAATTAAAATTAAAAGCTTCTGCACAACAAAGGAAAATATAAGCAAGGTGAAAAGACAACCTTCTGAATGGGAGAAAATAATAGCAAATGAAGCAACTGACAACTAATCTCAAAAATATGACTTTACTCTTGACTTTGCTTCCTTCCCCCATCCCAGCAACTGTTCCTCCAATTTCCTGCCCCCATGCTTACTTTTTAAATGAAATTTGGATTTCCTGACTTGGCCACGGTCATGTACCTTTCACCCACAGGCTCCACCCACTCCTGGTACATTACGGTGACCCCTGTCTCACCAGTGTCCACCAGTACCCACTCAGATTCTGAGGCAGCTTAAATTTTTGATGCTCTAAGGCGTGCCCATCTTGGTGTTTGCGCTGTTCCCTCTACCTCTGATGTTCAAGCTTTTAGGCGCATGAGAACTGACGGAGGAGAGGCCGGAAAGTGAATTCCTGAGTCTTATCTTCAGAAATATAGATTCTGTAAGTCTGCAATGGGCCACGAACCTAGGTTTCTTATGGTGGATGAATCAAAAGGAGGAAGACCCTGGGGTGCACTTTGAAAAGCGCAGCCTGAAGCTGCCCTCACGTGCCTTAGCTGGTAGGTAAGTGACCATTGCAAAAAGTAAGGATATTCTGCATCCACATGATACACAAACTCTTCATGGGGTTCTCACGGCAAGAATACTGATGTGGTTTGCCATTCCCTTCTCCAGTGGACCACGTTTTGTTAGAGTTGGTGATGGACAGGGAAGCCTGGTGTGCTGCCGTCCATGGGATCACAAAGAGTCGGACATGACTGAGCAACTGAACTGAACTGATGCACAAACCCTTTCAAGCACTTTCATAGCCACTTGTTTTCTATTCCCTCTGGCTCTCTCTCCATGAGTAAACCAAGAACAATGCAGCCTTGAACAGCACCATCTCCCCTACCTGCTGTCTCTCTGCCACTTTAACAAGGGCAGTACTCTTCCCACTGGCCTCTACTCAAAACAGATGCTCAGAAGGGAATCTGTGCTGAGCCCTTGACTAGGGGCCCACTGGGGACAGACACCATGGGTCAGTGACCTCTGTATCCTTCCCGGCATCTGGCATGAAACCCAGTCCCCATGACATGCCTGATAGCTCCATGGCAAAGTGCCGAAGAGGATTTGGGGAGAGTTTTTTGCACTAAAGTCTGGTTTCTTGCTCTAAATGAAAACCTACTCTCGATTGGAAGATTTTTCTAGCAGCAGAGAGCAGGTGGGAGGTGGCCTTACAGTTATGTGAGAGATAGCTCTTGTTGGACCCCACAATGAGCTCAAAAAAGGTAAGGAATGGTGTGGCCCCAATCAAACAAGCTTTGGAGCCAGGGTGTGTATCCTGGGTCTACCTACTTTCTCTCTTGTCACATTTATAGGCAACTTCTATCCCCCTCAGTTTTCGTCTGTAAAAAAGAGGCAAACACCCTTCCTCACAGGGTAGTTGTGAGCATTAGGAAGTGAATTTTCATTTAGACTTTGCACCCAGTAGGCATGTTATCAATGATGTACATGCGTGCTAGGCCGCTTCAGTCCTGCCTGACTCTTTGTGACCCTATGGTCTATAGCCCACCAGGCTCCTCTGTCCATGGGATTCTCCAGGCAAGAACACTGGAGTGGGTTGCCATGCCCTCCTCCAGGGGATATTCCAGAGCCAGGGGTCGAACCCGTGTCTCCTGTGTCCCCTGCATTGGCAGGTGGGTTCTTGACCATTCGTGCCACCTGGCAAGCCCCTTGCCAGTGGTAGTTTCATCAAATGTTGGTCCCTGAATTTTAAAATATAATCTCATTAGAAAGAGAAGACTAACACACAGAAAAAATGTGAATCCAGGCTTGAGACTAAGCCGTGTGGAACTCACCAAAGAGCCGGAGAAACCTGGAGAAGGGCGACAACCTGGAAGAGCTCTTGGAGGACATGGGACCTCCCTGCCCCTCAAGGGATGAAGATATGGAGTGCCAGAAAATGGGAGAGACACTGGCCTGGGCTGCGACGAGGTAGCATAGTGATTCAGAGGGCCATTGAGAGGAGAGAGCCCTTTTTTTTAAATTTATGCCGGCTTCAATACAGGCTTCCCAGGTGGCGCTAGTGGTAAGAACCTGCCTGCCAATGCAGGAGACATAAGAGAAGTGGGTTCAATCCCTGGGTCAGGAAGATCCCCTGGAGTAGGGAATGGCAACCCAGTCCAGCATTCTTGTCTGGAGAATCCCATGGACAGAGGAACCTGGTGGGCTACAGTCTACAGTGTCACAAACAGTCAGTCATGACTGAAGCCACTTGGTACCCACACAACTTCAATACAGAAAGGATGTAGGAAAAAAGCAGTACCAAGAAGATTTTTTTTTTTAACCTGGATGTAAAGACCATAACAGGAAGTGGAATCAATATTTAGGTCAGGTCTTTGGGGGCCATAGATATTTCACTCTATGTCTCCTAGCAACCAAAGGGGAAAAGCAACCAGAGGCAGGTCTGTAACTCCTTCTGTCACAGAGAAGGAAGAGACACATTTTGCTATTCCGAAAATGGAAGACTTTTTCCTAGTGCTGGACTGTGGAGGAAATTTCTCATTGGACTTATTGCAAACAATGCTTTATATCTTGAACCAGCTTCATTGTATACAATGAGGTCTTTTAGGCTGTTACTTAAAGTGTCCCACTGTCAACAGCGGAAGTACCACTCACAGTCCAGGAGGACAGAGAGGACAGGCTAACACAGCCTCCGTACATCTTTCTGATGCTTGGGCTTGAGTCCACCGGGAGTGGGGCGACCTCCATCTTCCCTTCATCCGTGAGCACTGGCTGGCCACCAGTGATGAGCTTTTCAGTGGCTTCCCACTGCTCTTCCAAGAAAGTGCAACCTCCTCACTAGAGTCTGCAGAGACTGCCACCATTCAGCTTCTCCCTACACCCCAAAGCCCGCTTCCTCCTCCACAGCATGACATTCCAGACACACAGGCCTTCGAGAAGGTGCTACTCTCTCCTACCACCGAGCCTTTTCCCCTGTGCACTCCACTCAGATGACTCCACACCCTGCTTCTCACATGCGGTGGTTGACTTCTTACATTAGGGGTCTCGACCTCTAGTCCCTTCTTCTCATGGCTCTGCCCTGCCTGCCCCTCCAAACCAGGCCTCTCCTATCATTCTCCGGCTCCTCCTCGGTGTCTCTCCTCCATAGCACCAGTCACAATCTATATGTGATTTCCTCCTGCCTTTACTGGGGTATTGGTGTCTTCCCTCTAGAATGAAAGAGGGTGAGGATGCTGCCTGCTTTTCTATCACACGCCAGTGCCCAAGAGAGCATCTGAGGCGTGGTTGATGCTCAACACATATCAGTTGAACAAATGCGGGGGGGGGGGGGTAGTGTTCTTTAAGGAGAGCCTGGTGGGTAGGCTTTTCTGCATGAAATCCTGGCTTAAAAGATCCATCTGTTCAAGCAACTTCCCAGGTGGTCCAGTGGCTAAGACTCCATGCTTCCAAAGCAGGGTTCCCAATCCCTGCTCAGGGAACATGCCCACATGCCACAAATAAGAGTTTGCAGGTTTCAACTGAAGATCCCACGTGGCTACAACTAGACCCAGCACAGCCAAATAAATAAATACTCAAAAAAAGAAAAAATCAACTATTCAAGAAGATATCCTTCCGCAGAAAACAAGGAAGCCCAAACAACCTTGACTCCCAGAAGAGCCAGTCAACCGGCTCAGACAGCTCACGCCTCTGCAGACAAGGTTGCTGCTGCTGCTACTGCTAAGTCGCTTCAGTCGGGTTTCTCTTTGGCGGGCCGGGTTTGTTCTCTGCTGCAGTCTTTCCCAAGAGCGAAGTGGAAGCAGAAGGCTAATCAGATTCTTTTCTTCTATCCCTTTCAATCCAATACCCAAAGAAAAGTCCCCTCACCCCCTCCGGGGAGATGAGAAAAGACCTCCACCTCGAAGGCACCAAAGAGTGCTGCGCGATGGAACAAAATAAAAAAAGACACTGTCTGGATATGAGCGAAAAAAATATCTTCCTTGGCCCTTTGCTGGTAGCAGGGTCCACTGGCATTAGTCCGCGGCTAAGGGAGGCTGTCTGTCTTGAGTGATGCTCCCCCCCAGCCCCCCGCGGAGAGTAACCAGGGCGCGGCCACCCACCGCCGCCCGGCCGTCTGCAGCCCAGACCGAACTGAAGGCTTATTATCACGCCCCAGGCCTCTCTGTTCCCTTTGGTTTCCTCCTTCTCTCCCACACTCTTCTCTGGCTCCAAACAGGCCACCTGGTGCCCACACCCAAATTCCTGCCCTCCAGCCTGTCCTTTGCTACAACCGCACGGAGCTGGAGATGCGACCCAGAAATTTCCCCAGCTGGAGTCCAAGGTGGTCAGAGACTTCATTCCTGCTCAGCCACTCTCAAGCTGTGTGAACTTGAGCAAAACTCCTCCTTGCCTTGGTTCAGTCATCTGTAAAATAAGCAAACTGTCCTCATTCACGTCCTAACTTCATGATCTTTACTATGGCTTCATCTTAGCTCTTCTATTCCTTTTTTTTTTTTTTTTCAATTTGAACATAACTTTATTTTTTTAGCCATGCTGTGTGACATGCAGGATCTTAGTTCCCCAAACAGGGATCGAATCCATGCCCCCTGCAATGGAAGCTCAGAGTCTTCACAACTGAACAGCCAGAAAAAAGAGCCCCTATTCTATTATTTAAAACATCATTGTCTCATGTTTGCCTTTATACTCACTCACTTGTCAAGCAATGATATCTTGGGTGTTCTATGTATATTTTCCTAATATACAGTCAAAATAAATAACTATTTAAAAAATTCATCTGTCTACCACTAAAAGTCATCTTACATTTCATCAGTCCAACATAAGCACACTTCTAGAAATACTGGATTAATTAACGGATCTCTGACATATTGTTCCTACAATGTATGAGTCTGAGGACAATTCTAGAACATAGAACTACTTTGACTCCTGAGAGTACAAACAAGTGTGGCTTGCATTTCATCACATCCAGGATGGCGCGTCCTTGGCTTGTTGAAATCCATGGAATTTCAACAACTGTTGATGGTAATAAGCTCCAAGAATGACAGTCCTATTCTTAGCATAATTATATTTTTTTCATGCATTTAAGTCCCTATTATGTGTCATGTCTGATACTAGATACTTGCAGAACAGAAACAGTAGAAGACATAGATCTGTCTTCCTTCTGGCAGGAGACAGCCGTGGAAACTAAAAGCTCTGCTGTAGTGTGGCAAGAAAACCAGGCTGCAAATCCCTAGAGAAAGAAGACAATCTGATCCATCTGTGAGTCCTGGCACCTGGCACTCACCCAGAACATGGTGGAGGTTCTAGAGTGGGAATATTTGTTTACAAAGTACTCCAGGAGATCAGTGAAGACAGAGATTCACCCTGGGAACATCCTTGAGGCTCTGCAGAGCAGGCTTTTGAAAGAGGAGGTGTTCTCTGGTGAGGAAATCCAGACAAAGTTGCCTAAACAAAGACCCCGAGAGGAAACACAGAAAGAAGTCTAGAGATCTACCAGTTATTAAAAAGGGCTGGACAGTGTCTCTTTAAAGGGATTTGGTAAGAGCTGAAGATATCCAGCTAAACTGGCCCCATGGGAGGCAAGTAGGTGAGCTAAGGGCATTGAAGTTCAACTGTGAGCAGGTCGTTAGGAGTATCAGGATGCAGAGAAGAAGGCGGGCTGACTAGAGATCTCAGGTCCTCAAGGACAACATGGCACTGATGTCCCTGGGTTTTCGGTCATTCTAGACTGGGTGCAGTGGAGAAGGCAACGGCACCCCACTCCAGTACTCTTGCCTGGAAAATCCCATGGATGGAGGAGCCTGGTAGGCTGCAGTCCATGGGGTCGTGAAGAGTCGGACACGATTGAGTGACTTCACTTTCACTTTTCACTTTCATTCATTGGAGAAGGAAATTGAAACCCACTCCAGTGTTCTTGCCTGGAGAATCCCAGGGACGGGGGAGCCTGGTGGGCTGCTGTCTATTCGGTCGCACAGAGTCAGACACGACTGATGCGACTTAGCAGCAGCAGCAGCAGACTGGGTGCAGAGAAGCCAGAAACTCCATATCCCAAGAGGTGCAGGGCGGGCGGAGGAGGGGGAACCTAACCAAAGGACCAAATAAAGTGAAACCTAACAAGACAAGAAACTTTCAGATGCTGACTATACTATTCTAGGCAGACAAACCTGTACTGCACTCCTACCATCACCACGAAGTCCAGGAGGGGAGCCTAGACTTCCACCTTCACCACTCGGTCATACGACACCCACCTCCTCCACCAGGATGGTATCAGAGAAGGCAGCTTAGAGAAGAGGGACGTTCATGTCTGCTGGGCGGGAATGAGCTACAGGAGCCCGAAGTCCCACCCCTACCTGGCAGTAAAGAGGTGCCCCTCCCCAGCTCTGCTGCTGGGAATCAGACGAGACCTCACAGACAGCCAAGACTTCACCACCGTCCAGCGATAACACAGCGACTCTGCAGTGTCAGCGGAGGCTCCCTGATGAGCAGGAAATGTTAAGCACCCTGCCTGTCTCAGCCAGGATGGTATCAGCAGAGGCCGAGTGGAAGATTCGGACTTCCACACCCACCTGGGATCCAGAGGCAGACCCACCAGAGCGGCTTCAGTGGAGGCGGATGACAACAGAAAATTGAAAGAAGATCCAGGTGCTCCTAACGTAACTCCCAAGTTGTCCGGGTTTCCATCAAAACAATCACCCTTTCCCTCAAGAACCAGGAAAATCTCAACTTCAGTGAGAAAGACAGTCGACAGATTCCACACCAGATGATCCAGATGATAGAATTCTGTGCCCAAGATTTTAATGCAGCCATTGCAAGAATGGGCTTCCCAGTGGCTGGAATCTGACTGCAATGCAGGAGATGCTCAAGCAATACAGGTTTGATCCTTGGGTAGGGAAGATCCCCCAGAGTAGGAAATGGCAACCTGCTCCCGTATTCTTGCCTGGAAAATTGCATGGACAGAGGAGCCTGATGGGCCACAGTCCACGGGGTCACAAAAAGTCAGATACTACTGAGAGACTAAGCGGCAGCATTGCAAGGATGCTTCAGTGTGCCATTACAAGTAGCCACACAACAAATGGGCTTCCTGGACAGCTCAGTGGGTAAAGAGTTCACCTGCAATGCAGGAGACCCCGGTTCCATTCCTGGTTCGGGAAGGTCCCCTGGAGAAGGGATAGGCTACCCACTTCAGTTTTTTTGAACTTTTCTTGTGGCTCAACTGGTAAAGAATCTGCCTGCAATGCAGGAGACCTGGGTTCCATCCCTGAGTTGGGAAGATCCCCTGGAGAAGGGAAAGGCTACCTACTCCAGTATTCTGTCCTGGAGTATTCCATGGACTGTATAGTCCATGGGGTTGCAAAGAGTTGGACACGACTGAGTGACTTTCACTTTCATTTTAAAACAAATGAAAAACTAGCCTCAGCAAAGAAATAAGAATCAAATGGAAATTTTAGTACTGAAAAAATACAATAGCAAGAAGAAAAAGGAAAAATTCAAAATCAATGATCTAATCCAGGGCTCAGCAAACTGCAGCCTCCAAGCCAAATCCGGTTTGCTGTCTATTTTTGTTAATGGTTTTATCGGAAGGCAGCCATGCTTATTTGGTTACAAATGGCCTATGACTGCTTTGTGTTACAGTGGCAGTGGTGAGTAATTGCAACAAAGAGTATATGTTCTCCAAAACCTAAAGTATTTACCATCTAGCACTTGACACAAATGTTTGCCAACTCCAGATCTAAACTACCTCCTTTAGAAACTCAAAAAAGAAGAATGAAACCCATAAAAAATAGGGGAGAAGAAATAATAAACGTAATAAATAATAAGAGTGATGATGGAAATTTCAAGAGTGAGAAAAATATTCCTTATCTTGTCTTGGGTGATAGTTTCATGGATTTCACAGTTTTCCAAATTTATCAGATGATACTCTTCAGATCTATGCATTTTATTGTAGGTAAATTTGCCTCCAAAAATAGCATGGGTCAAATCATGTCACCCTTTAACTCACAATCTTCTGATGGCTCTTCTTTCCGTTCAAAGTAAAAGTCAAAAACCTTTCAGTGGCCTCAAAATTTCTGCATGAACCACACCCCCTCCCACAGTCTGCACTGCATTGTGTTATTTCTCTGACTTTATCTTTGGCTCTTCCCATCGTCACTTCTCTCCAACTACATCGCCCTCTTTGATGTGGCTTAAAGATTCTAGATACTCACCTGCATCGGGGCATTTGCACTGGCTGTTCCCTCCGCCTAGAATGCTGTTCCCTCGGATACTCCAGTCATCACCTCCTTCACCTTTTTTAAGTCTTTGCTCATCTGTCATCTTCTCAATCAGTCCTACCCTGATGAATATATTTAAAATAATAACCCACTCACCCCCACGTCACCTGGAGGAGGTCTGATTCCCTTTAACCTGTTTCTCGCAGTATCATCTTAAACACAACTTTAAAGTTATGTATTTACGATGCATATTGCGTCTTCTCCCTCTGTGCCTACACATGCTAGCATAAGAGCACAAAGGAGGACACACTCAGTTTGTGCTACTCATGGATACGGCACAGCTACTTATACAAGTTGTGTCACATGGTGGATATTCAAGAAATATTTGTTGAATAAGTGAGTGAGCAATAGACAAAGCTTGTGAAGACAATTAAGTAAAGAAAAGTTTATGTAATGCTTATGTGAATCTGGCAAAGCAAAAACTGCTACTCTTCTGCTTTGGGAATTTCCTCCTTGTCCCTCATCCCTTGCCATCTTGGCGTCACACTGATAGAGCTCACATTCTGAAAAACTACATTCTTTGATTTAAAAAAAAATCCTAACTGTATGAGTGGCCAGTGTAGCACTTTTACCACCTAGTGCACTGTATACAGGGTTTAAAGAAAGCATCTTTGAAATGAGAGTGACTGTCTTGATTCCACCCCCCTACACACACAAAAATGTGGAGTTGAAATGTATTTTAACACTGGAGTGGCCTCCACTCTCACCAAACTTGGATTTGAATAGTTCTGCCCATACTTATTAGATAGCATATTAAAAAGCAGAGACATCACTTTGCCAACAAATGTCCTTATAGTCAAAGCTATGGTTTTCCCAGTAGTCATGTACAGATGTGAGAGTTGGACCATAAAGAAGGCTGAGTGCCGAAGAATTGATGCTTTTTAATTATGGTACTGGAGAAGACTCTTCACAGTCCTTTGGACAGCAAGATCAAACCAGTGGTCCTAAGGAAAATCAACCCTGAATTTTCATTGCAAGGACTGATGCTGAAGCTGAAGCTCCAGTACTTTGGCCACCTGATACAAAGAGCCGACTCATTGTAAAAGACCCTGATGCTGGGAAAGATTGAAGGCAAAAGGAAAAGTGGCAGCAGAGGATGAGATGATTAGATAGCATCACCAACTCAATGCACATGAACTTGAGCAAACTTCGGGAGATAGTGGAGGACAGAGGAGCCTGGCGTGCTGCAGTCCATGGGGTGTCAAACAACCCAACACAGCTTAGCAACTGAACAACAACGAGTAGCCATTAAGAATCAGAAAAAAAATACATTGTAGGTACTTCAAACTGGAAGGGAAATAGGTTCTAACAAAACCATCGGAAGAGCTGTAGAAGAGAAAGCTAGCGCTCCCACCAGCTCTTAGATTCAGCATGAGTTTTTAGAGGATTAGAAAGGTGGAGTCACAGAACAACCACTACTGATAATCATGGGCAGCAAAGGATATCCAAGGATAACGTCTGGGGTCATCCCAAAGCATCCCATTTGCCAAAACCCACGCATGTGCCCACCACCACCAGAGAAGCAATAACATTGATTTGGCCTCTGTGCACCTGGTGAATCACACCTTAATGCCTGTGGTCATTGACGCAGTCCAGTCTGAAACTTTGCTGCAAGAAATTCTGGGAAATGTCATTCTCAGGTTCCAGCCTCTGTGATTTGCAGAGGAGCAGGACGTCTTTACTCTAGATGGATGAGGGTGGTGCCTTCATTGACTCTCCAGTCCTGTCAACTCACTGTGATTTTCAACTGATAAATGCAATTTGTGCAATAGAGGTATCCCTCTCTCCTCCCCCGACCACCCAGTTAAGCACTTCCAGAGGCTCAGTTTAGCATCTCAAGTAGCGCTTTGGTCTCCTAGGTCTCCTGAGCCTTTCAGTTGCCCTGAGGGAAGGCAGCAGGTAGAATTCTCCCAGTGACAGAGCTTAGCTCCCTGTGGGAGTGGTCAGCTGGTGGTCCATTGACCCAACACTGTTCCTGCTTAGACAGGAGAGTGGACTAGCACCAGAACCAAGACACAGGGCATTCTGGTTCTCTCTTTCGTTTTCCCCTCCTCTTTGTAGCTCCATCAGCCCATGCCATCCCACTGGACATCTCACGCAGAAAGCCGTGGTGCTTAATATCCCTCTCATGGACTCTGATGGGCCATCAGAAAGCAGTTCAATGGAGCATTAAAACAGATCCCCTAATTAAGACCAATGGAAACTCGTTCCCTTCTCCTTGAGGGTAACATCTACACAAAACATTGTCTAATTTCCATTCTCCTGGGGAGGTGTTTTCTATCAAGCCAGGGATAGGTTAACTCCCCTCTGTAGAATGGCCTAAAAGAGCACTTCTTTTATGGGCTTCTCTGGTGGCTCAGCTGGTAAAGAATCCACCTGCAATGCAGGAGACCAGGGTTTAATCCCTGAGTTGGGAAGATCCCTTGGGGAAGGGAATGGCTACCCACTCCAGTATTCTGCCCTGGAAAATTCCATGGACTCATGAGGTCGCTCACAACCAAGCAACTTTCACTCATTGATTCATTTTTTATAGCTAGGTTTTCAGTGTGGGGCTTCCCTGACAGCTCAGATGGTAAAGTGTCTGCCTGCGATGCGGGAGACCCAGGTTTGATACCTGGGTTGGGAAGATCCCCTGGAGAAGGAAATACCAATCCACTCCAGTACTCTTGCCTGGAAAATCCCATGGATGAAGGAGCCTGGTAGGCTACAGTCCATGTGGTCGCAAAGAGTCAGACATGACTGAGCGCCTTCACTTTTATTCCAAAAGAGAAGGCAAACAACCTGAGTGTCCATGTGATTTTGTAAAGGTGCTGAGCCCTTTGTATATGCAGTGCAGCAGGGTTCCAGGCACTGAGAGTGAGGGAAGCAAATATCCTGCATTTGAGATCTCCCTGAGTTCTGGTTGATGAAAATTATATGGAGAGTGTTCAGGGATGCAGAGTCACAGACAGTCAGACCATGATAAAGTTCATCATGCGTAAAACTACGTTTTACAGAGCACAGGATCTTTTATTTGTTTTTTTCTGTTCCAAGCCATTTGGAAAGACTCGATCAGTAGACTTGTGCAGATGAAGGAAATCCAAACACGGTAATGTCTCCAAAAAGGAAACTGAAATCACTAGCACATTTTGCTAGAGTGAGTACCCAGAGCGCACTTGGGTGGCTGAAGCAAAATGTGTTCCATCCAAATTCCATTCCAAATGTTCCATCTTCTTCAGTTAGGCCAGCAGAGTGTTGAACACGACCGCATAGGAAATCCATGATATGGCCTTTGACTCTAAGACGACCTAAGGTTCTTGACCTTTTTGATCACAAATCCTTTGAAAGTCTGGTGAGTGATGGCCTAGTTTTGGTATAGTTTTATCTGCTCTGTGGGCTTTCCCATCTCCCTTCTTCTTGCACCTAGAGGGGGACCCCTCCCCCACTCCACGTGGGTCCCCTCCCCCACTCCACGTGGGTCCCTATCAACGTGGGGGCACAGGGTGCAAAAGTGACCCAGGTGCATCAACCAGAGGGGCTCAACGCCCTAAAACCCAGCAAATGATGAAGGCATGTCTGTATGACCCAGATAGGGTCCTGAGAGTCACTCTCTGCCTACTAGGTAGTGCTAAGCTGGGAGGTGTAGGTATAGCTGTTGGTGGCCTTTCAATAAAAATGGACTTCCCTGGTGGCTCAGATGGTAAAGTGTCTGCCTACAATGCAGGAGATCTGGGCTCAATCCCTGGGTCAGGAAGATCTCCTAGAGAAGGAAATGGCAACCCACTCCAGTATTCTTGCCTGGGAAAAACCCATGGACAGAGGAGCCTGGTAGGCTACAGTCCAAGGGGTTGAAAAGAGTCAGATAGGACTGAGCCACTTCACTTTCTTTTCAATAAGAAATAATAAAGAGAGCTTCTTTTTCATTTTTTTTTAAAATTTTTGGCCACACCACATGCCTTGCAGAATGCAGGTTCCCCAACCAGGGATTGAACCCATGCTGCCAGCAGTAGAAGCATGGAGTCTTAACCACAGACTGCCAAGGGAGTCCCATTGGTGGCCTTTCTGTTTACCAAGCACAAAGAACCTTGAGTTGGAATAAAGTGAGAGGCAAGCTGAGTGGAGAAGTGGAGAAAGTCGAGAAACAGAACCCGAGTCAGCCATTCTGGAAGCTATTAGTATCCTGGGTATGAGCCCATGGAAAATAAGCCAATAAATTACCTTTATGCTCAACACTTCTCTCTTATCCAACTAAGAGAGTCCAGGATAAATAGATCCTCTGCCTAAAGAAAATGCACAAACCTATAGCCTGTGCATAAAATAATTCATATGATATCAGAGGCTGAAGTCCTTCCATAGACCCTAGGTAAAGGGGCTCTGCCCATTCCATTTTCTAGATGGTCTTAGAGAAGAGCCTATTTTACAGTCAAAACCATCTTCTTCCTGCGCATCAGCGTTCTGTTACACGTTAAAATGTTAGACTCTGGAAAGGTAAATACCACGAGCCATTACCAGTCAGCGACAACCACTAGCAAACAGTCTGAGGGTAATGACTGTGATTCAGAACTACCTGCATGGACTTATTTGGCCACAGATGATGAACAAGTGACATTTTCTCTTAGGATTTGAGTTCCAGCTACTCATTTTCCCCATTTGTGCAGCTTCCCTGTTTGTATAATGGAAAGTTTGGACATTTGTCCAGAGGTCCTTTCATGACCGGATCTGTTAAATTAACCGCAAGTGCTTCTTCCAGTTTTGATTCTAATGCCATTTAAAGCCAAGTCAAAAAAGGAACTATTTATTTGATGAGCACACACTTTGCCTTCCCCCGTCTGTAAGTCCCAATATTACACCGACTAGCGTTGGTTTCCTCTCCACCAGGGTTGTTTCTCAGAATAGAATGCATAGGAGGCTAAACGTTAATAACGGCATCCCATCATCCTTTAATGCTGTTGTTTTAGTTATTCCAGAAAGACTCCAAATTTGATTGAGTATTCTAGGTTCGTCAGTCTCCTTGGGGGGACTGGGAAATGAATGCATTAATAGTGATTTGTCGTTGTCGTTTAGTCACTCAGTCGTGTCTCTTTTGTGAGCCCATGGACTGTAGTTCACCAGGCTCCGCTGTCCACGGGGTTCTCCAGGCAAGAATACTGAACTGGGTTGCCATTTCCTTCTTCGGGGGATCTTCTTGATCCAGGTATCAAACCTGCGTCTCCTACAATGGCAAGCTGATTCTTTACCAGTAAGCCACTAGGGCAACCCCATTAAAAGTTATATTTATTCATATATATTTCAAAGCAGCAGCTGCTGCTGCTGCTGCTGCTGCTGCCAAGTGGCTTCAGTCGTGTCTGACTCTGTGCAAACCCATAGACGGTAGCCCACCAGGTTCTGCTGTCCCTGGGATTCTCCAGGCAAGAACACTGGAGTGGGATGCCATTTCCTTCTCCAATGTGTGAAACTGAAAGGTGAAAGTGAAGTTGCTAAGTTGCGATCCCATGGACTGCACCCACCAGGCTCCTCTGTCCATGGGATTTTCCAGGCAAGAGTACTGGAGTGGGGTGCCATTGCCTTCTCCTCAAAGCAGCTATAATGTATAATTTATATATCATAATTAAATATATGTTATTTATTTAATCAAATAAATAACAAATATATAAATAATATTGTTTATATATAATATATATTCAATTATGATACATAAATTATACATTATATCTGCTTTAAAATATAGGGCTTCCCTGATAGCTTCCCTGATAGCTCGGTTGGTAAAGAATCCACCTGCAATGCAGGAGACCCCGGTTCAATTCCTGGGTCGGGAAGATCCCCTGAGAAGGGATAGGCTACCCACTCCAGTATTCTTGGGCTTCCCTTTTGGCTCAGCTGGTAAAGAACCCACCTGCAATGCAGGAGACCTGGGTTCAATCCCTAGGTTGGGAAGATCCCCTGGAGAAAGGAAAGGCTACCTGCTCCAGTATTCTGACCTAGAGTTGTACATGACTGAGTGACTTTTACTTTCACTTTATATATGAAAGTAAAAGTCACTCAGTCATGACTTCTAAGTCATGATCTTCCCAATATAAATAAATATATATATATTTTAAAATAAGTTCATATATATACATATATGAACAGAGTAAAATATTTTAAGATTAAAATTCCCCAAAAGATAAGAATATTCTGAATGGAGGGATGAAGTGTAGATCTTGCAATTTGAAACACAGAGATACCATTGTTCTAGAATCATCTCCAGAGGAAAATGAGTGAATGAATAACTGTAGCCAAAACACAGTGTTTCTCTCTTCAAAATGATGTAATGGGGTCCCAGTCTGAGCCTCACCTGTGCCTACCCTGAGGTTTATTCACAGCTGGCACGGGGAACCCCAGTGAGGCTTATTTTCATAAGGGAGAGTGAGAAGAGTACCCTGACAGGGAAAATCTCATGAGTTGTTTACATGAGCTCCACCAGAGGCAATGTGCCTGCATCCGTGGTGGGTCTGGGTACAGCTCACACTGTCCACCAGACAGCCTTGAGGTCCTGTACACAGCATCTGAGTCTGACTATTGTTGTGATCAGGGACTATCATACGAAAGCAAATACATTTAGAAGAATGGGACATGTTAAGTGTAAGGTACCCGCAACCTTGAAGCCAGCAGCTGAGGCATCATTTGGTCAAGGTGTGCCTGAGGCCAGTTTCATCAGCCTCGAGCAGGCACTGGCAGGTACCACCATCCCTGGTGAAAAGCTTTGACAAGCCAAGCCCAGAAACCATATTGCTGTTGAGATCAGGACTGGGAGAGGAATGAAGCAAAAGCCACACAACTCCAAAAGGGCAAGTTTTTATAGGATAGGAGATGGACCTCCTTCTTGAGGTTCTCAGAACCCTGTGGAAGGCTTCGAGGGTACCTGGAGGCTGGAGTTTCCCCCACTACACTTCCACCCTGCCTTTGACCCCAGCAATGAGACTGAGCTTCTCTGTTTTTTTTATGTTTCATAGCATTCTGTACAGACAGCCACCCTGTTTCTCCAAGATGATATGGCTTGGGCAGCAAAACTGCCAATGAGGTAGGCTAGATGGCTCTTTTCCCTACAGTGGTCAGAAGATAATTAGAACATGTACATCCTGGGTTCTACCATTTCAGGCCCTCTGCCCAAGTCGACATTATAGATTCAAAGTGGACCAACGGCCGAATGTCCAATTCTTCCTTCCGTAGATTTTCTCTTTCTAAAACAATGCAACACCAGTAGCATGGATGCCTTTGAATGGAAATATCCAGATATTGTCAAGGTGATGAAATGAGATTGGAATATCCCAGAAACAAATCTATATGAATGATGCTTGAAAAATCTTGCACCTGAAATGAGAGAAGGATGCGCAGACCTGTTTACCAAGGACTGACTCTAAATATCACAGTTCACTGGTCCTTGGTCTGTTATCCAAAGATCTGTACAACTCAACAACGGTATCCAAACACCCTCTTTTAAAAGGGGGTGAAGGATATGAATTGATATTTCCCCCAAAGAAGACACACAAATGGCCAATTAGCCCATGAAAAGATGCTTAACATCACTGATCATTAGGAAAATGCACATCAAAACCACAGTGGGATACCATTTCATGCAGATGGCTGGATAAACAAAATAGGGTATATCGATGGAATATCATTTGACCAGAAAAAGGAATGAAACTCTGACACATATTATAACAGAGATGAACCTTGAAGACACTGCATGTGTGCTAAGATGCTTCAGTCATGTCCAACTCTGTGCGACTCTATGAACTATAGCCCACCAGGCTTTTCCATCCATGAAATTCTCCAGACAAGAATACTAGAGTGGATTGCCAAGCTCTCCTCCAGGGCATCTTCCTGACCCAGGGATCAAACCCATGTCTTTCATATCTCCTGCATTAGCAGACAGGTTATTTACCACTAGCACAACCTGGGAAGCCCATTTGAAGACATTGTGTTGCATGAAATATCAGATATCAAAGGACAAATAGTGCATGACTCCACTTTAACAAGATTCTGAGAGTGATCAGATTCATAGAAACAGGAGAACGGTGGTTGCCAAAGCTTGAGGTGGGGCAGGGAAACAGAGAACTATTGTGGTTTTTTTTTGTTTTTTTTTTTTTTTTTGCTTGCTTATCTGCTTTTTTAAAAATTTATTTTCAATTGAAGGATAATTGTTTTACAATATTGTGTTGGTTTCTGCCATTCAACAATGTGAATCAGCCATAAGTATACATATGTCCCCTCACTCTTGAACCTCCCTCCCACCCCCTACCCTTCTAAGTTATCATAGAGCACAGGGTCAAGCTCCCTGTGTTAAGCAGCAATTTCCCACTATCTATTTTTACCGCTGGAGAAGGAAATGGCAAAGACTAACATAAGGAAGGACGGACATTGAAGCTGAAACTCCAATACTTTGGCCACCTGATGCGAAGAGCTGACTCACTGGAAAAGACCCTGATGCTGGGAAAGATTGAAGGCGGGGGGAGAAGGGGATAACAGAGGATGAGAGGGTTGGATGGCATCGCTGACTCAGTGGACACGGGTTTGAGTGGACTCCAGGAGCTGGTGATGGACAGGGAGGCCTGGCGTGCTGCAGCCCATGGTCGCAAAGAGTCGGACACGACTGAGCGACTGAGCTGAGCTGAATGCATATGCTTCCGTGCTGCTCTCTCAAGGCGCCCCGCCCTTTCCTTCCCCTCTGTGTCCATAAGGCTGTTTTCTATGTTTGTGTCTCTACTCCTGCCCTGCAAACAGGTTCATCAGGACTGTCTTTCTACATTCCATATACATGCGATAATATGTGATATTTGTTTTTCTCTTTCTGACTTCACTCTGTATAGCAGGCTCTACCTCTCCCTCACTTCTAGAAAGGAGAACTATGGTTTAATGGGAACAGTTTCCTTTCGGGAAACTAGGAAAGTTCTGAAGATGGATGGTCATGATAGCTGAACAACACTATCAATAGCCTCTCTGCCACTGAACTGTGCACTTAAAAATGATTAGCACAGTCAACTTTACATGGTGGATGTTTCACCAAAATTTTTAAAAGAGCGAATCTGTCCTCGCCACACTCTCCAATGTCTTTGAGTAAAGATCACATGTTCAGGTTAAGCGTCTCTGGCTCTCACTGGCCCCACACCATTTGCTAAGACAGACGCCCCGTCACCAGGAAGTGGCTTCGATCACTGTGCTGAACAAATCGGACACATACTGAAGGCCCCCACTGCTGACGTGTCTAAGTGGATTCATGAGATCCTGGGGACATGCGTTTGAGTGGACTCTGGGAGTTGGTGATGGACAGGGAGGCCTGGCGTGCTGCAGTCCATAGGGTCGCAAAAGGTCGGACACAATTGAGCAACTGAACTGAACTGAGTGACCCAGGCTACCCCCAAGTGGTAGAGGACAGGAAGGGACAAAGACAAATTGGACATCAGGGTCCGAATGGTAAACTCATGGTGTCTCAAATGGCTGGGGGCGCCCTAAGAGGCACAGAGCCCGTGGCAGGGGCCCGTGTGTCCTCAGCCCCCTCCCGGGGAGGCTGGCTTCATTTCTGTAGCACATGCGGTTTTCAGAAGGAGAAACAGCAGCACCCAAACCACACCACTCCATATGCATGCGAAGCCCTTGTTTAGGGAGGCTCAAAAGGGAAGTTCTCAGTCTATAATATCTCTTCCCTGCAAATTCCTTCCGGGCCTCCTGCGGCCTCAGCCCTATATAGAGATGTCAAGTGTTTATCCAAGCGGCCTCCTGCCTTCTGTGGCTCAGCCTATCTTTCTGAATGTGGCTTCTCCCTTGCCTGCCCCCTCTGAGTATT
This sequence comes from Ovis aries, assembly GCF_016772045.2. Taxonomy (NCBI): domain Eukaryota; kingdom Metazoa; phylum Chordata; class Mammalia; order Artiodactyla; family Bovidae; genus Ovis; species Ovis aries. Next base: position 109,222,749 of record NC_056059.1, read on the forward strand.
CTGGCGTCCCCTGGACGCCCATAGCTGATTTTCTAGCTTTTCTCTCTCACTTGTTCTTCTGGTTTTCAAATCGATCCTTACTTCACCTGCCTGCCCAAAGGAAACATCTGTTGCTCCTACTTAAGTCACATCAGACTCTCTGCAACTCCATGGGCTGTAGCCTGCCAGGCTCCTCTGTCCATGGGATTCTCCAGGCAAGGATATACTGGAGTGGGTTGCCATGCCCTCCTCCAGGGGATCTTTCTGACCCAGGGATTGAACCCGAGTCTCTTGCATTAGCAGGCGGATTTTTTACCACTGAGCCATCAGGGAAGCTCCTACATATGTGCATAAAGGTTTTATGACACAATCAGGACTGAGGAAGAAAGGGAGAAAGAAAGTACTTACGTTGTGTAAGTTAACACAGCCGCTGCAGCTGAGCTTCAGAGAGAGAGATGTGTTGTTACACCAGTTCTTGGTGCCAAGACGAAGATACCTAGAAGTTTCTAAGGGAAACAGTGCTTTTGAGGATAGTCAATTCTGAAGTGTCTTACTTTATGAAAGGGGAGCAGAGGGAATTCTCTGGGAGTCTAGTGGTTAGGACTCCACACTCTCACTGCCAAGGGCCCAGGTTCGATCCCTGGTCAGGGAATTAAAATCACACAAGACACAAGGCCAAGGAAAAGGGACATCGACTTAGTGAGAAATGGTCAACACTTTCCTGGGATATGAAAATTTTCATTTGGCTTCGTTGGTTTGTTGGTAAGGAGAACAGAAGCCGTTTTCTCTTGGCTTGTATTCTATTTACAGGAACCAAGTTGGAGATCAAGAGATCTTCCAGGGGACTTCTCTGATGGTTGGGTGGCTAAGGCTCTGGGCTCCCAATGCAAGGGCTGGGGTTCAATCCCTGGTCAGGGAACTAGATTCCACATGCCACAATTTGGACTCAGCATGGTCAAACTAATTAATTTAAAAAAGAATCCTTCCACACATTTGAGTCAGTGCTAATGAAGTGGATGGACCTAGCGTTTATTACACAGAGTGAAGTAAGTCAGAAAGAGCAAAATAAATAACGTATATTAACAAACATATATATGTAGAATCTAGAATTCTACCATCTAAAATCTAGATGGTACTGCTGAAACTATTTGCAGGGCAACAATGGAGAGGCAACCCACTCCAGTACCCTTGCCTGGAAAATTCCATGGATGGAGGAGCCTGGCAAGCAACAGTTCATGGGGTCGCAAAGAGTCGGACAAGACTTCACTGGTAATGGAGAGGCAGACACAGAGAACAGACTTATGCACACAGGGGAAGGGGGAAGGAGAGGGTGGGATGAATGGAAAGGAAAGAATAGCTTGGAAATATATACATTACCATATGTAAAATAGATATCCAGTGGGAATTTGCTGTATGATACAGGGAACTCAAACTGGGGTTTTGTGACAATCTAGAGGGGTGGGTGGAGAAGGCAATGGCACCCTACTCTAGTACTCTTGCCTGGAAAATCCATGGACAGAGGAGCCTGGTGGGCTGCAGTCGATGGGGTCACTAAGAGTCTGGCATGACTGAGTGACTTCACTTTCACTTTTCACTTTCACGCACTGGAGAAGGAAATGGCAACCCACTCCAGTGTTCTTGCCTGGAGAGCCTGGTGGGCTGCCGTCTATGGGGTCACCCAGAGTCAGACACGACTGAAGCGACTTAGCAGCAGCAGCAGCAGCAGAGGGGTAGGATGGGGCGGGAGGTGGCAGGGAGGTTCAAGAGGAACCTATGGCTGATTCATGTGGATGTATGGCAGAAACCAACACAATATTGTAAAGCAATCCTCCTTCAATTAAAGGCAAATAAATTTTTAAAAATAAAGTACTTCACAAAAGCCCCCCAAAAAAGGAGTCCTTCCAATTACAAATGTTTGCATGCCATATTTCCTATTATGTGGGAAAACTCAGGTCCCATGGCAAAGCCAATGAGGAGCTATAGTGTCAGCTGCACCATGAAGTTCCTCCTTCCCTAAAGGTACCTCTACTCTCTAAGTCACTGTATTTGACCTTCAGATGCCTTTGGCTACCTGACTCCCTACCCACTGCGCACTCCCATTATGGTGTCTAACAAATGGAGAGAGGACAGAAGAGGTCTGTAACTTTTCCAGCATGATTCTTAATGGATCCAGGGAAGTAGCTGGTCACAAGGCTGCATCCTATTGCTTCCTCCCCAATGTGAAGAGCATGGGAGTCAGCTTCACATCCACCCTGTGTGAGACACAAAAGCAAGCACCCTGACCCATCTCATCTGCCAGAAAACAGGCCAGGATGCTTGAGAGAGAGGAGTGCAGCAGGCAAGCAGGAAGCATGCTTGAACAATGGCCTTTAATATGGTAAGCCTACCAATGACCAATTTAGGATAGTACTCTATTAAACACACACACACACACACACACACACACACACACACACAAAATTCCATTGATTCAAGGGAGACTGTGAGGTGTCCTTCCCCCTGAATAGAACCATTTAGGTATTTGCTAATCATTTCCCAGTGTGGCAGACAACATTGGTTGGCTGTCACATTCTAAGGGTCATTTCCAGCCCCTTACTGCCTTATCTTGGTGAAGGAAATCGCAACACACTCCAGCAATTCTTGCCTGGAGAATCCTATGGATCAAGGAGACTCAAGGGCTGCAGTCTGTGGGGTCTCAAGGAGTCGGACATGACTGAGTGACTAGGCAACTGCCTTATCCACATTTTCTGTGTCTCTCTAAAAGCTAAAGCTTGATCTGCTGGCTTGCCTTGAAGTAGGGATGGCCTTGGGACAGTCCAGCTGTGGCCAGTGGGTGAAAGGAAATTGTCCCTGGGGAAGGCGTTTAGGGTAGGCATAAAAATGGCCCCCAAAGTTGTTTGTGTCCTAAACATGGGGACTTGTGAAAGTTTCTTCCTCTGGCAAAAAAAAGACTTTTCATATGAGATTAAGGCAAGGATTTTGAAATGGGAAGATTATTCTGGATTATCCAATGGGCCCTTTGCTACCGCAAGGGTCCTTACAAGTGAGAGAGGTAGGCAGTAGAATCAGACAAGGAGATGTGACGTCAGAGGCAGAGTGACATGATGAGGGACACTCGAGGCCCTGCTGGAGGGATTCGCAAGCCAGGGAATCGCCTCTAGAAACTGGAAGAATCCAGGAAACAGATTCTCCCCCAGAGTCTCCAGAAAAGAAGAATGCAGCCCTGCCCAGTCTTTGATCTTGGCCCACTGGGAATCCTTTTGGAATTCTGATCTCTAAACTTGTGCTGTTTTAACCATTGCTATTTTGGTGTTAAGTTTATGGCAGTTTGTTACAGCAGCAATTCGGAACTATACAGTGTCTCTTCCCAAACAGAAGAGACACTCTCTCTTCACTCTCTCCTTCCCCCTTCTTGCTGCATGGTATGTGGATACAGGGTCCGGTGGGATGGCAGCCTTCCTGTAGTCTTGCAGTAATATCCATGAGGATGGAGGACTCATGCTCGGGCCAGCAGAGTCTGGGTCTCCGATGCTTCACCAAGCCACCAGCCCTGGGCTGGCCATCCCTGAACTTCAGGTCACATAAGACAAACAAAATATGACATGTTTAAGTCACAATGGTAGGCTTTGTGTGCTGGAGCTGACTCAACCAACTCCTGTGAGGGAATTATTAAAAAAATTTTATAGTATTTGCAATTTTTAAATATTGTACAAGTTTTAGGGACTTCCCTGATAGCTCAGTTGGTAAGGAATCTGCCTGCAATGTGGGAGACCTGGGTTTGATCCCTGGGTTCGGAAGATCCCCTGAAGAAGGGAAAGGGTACCCACTCTAGTATTCTGGCCTGGAGAATTCCATGGACTGTGTAGTCCATGGGGTGGCAAAGAGTCAGACACAGCTGAGTGACTTTCACTCACTTAAAGTTTTACTGCTCTCTATGCTCCTGAGACTATATCCCTCTGTTTATCTCCCCATTCCATATTATGTACCTAGTACATACTGTACTAGATACTATATATCTTTACAACTCCATATCAAGTTCCATCACACTGGTAACTTAAAACCAGCCATGGTGGGTGTATTTCCACTATGAAAAACAGCAAACACTACAAATTGGGGTTTCACTTTTTCCCAGAGTCAATTGTTAATCATTTACTGATCGGCCACTGGTCTTGTGTGTCTGCAGCCAAATACATTTCCAACTGATGCATCCCTAAGGGTTTTTAATGCTACTTGTCCTAAAGGAAGAGCTACCACTTGTCAGCTCAGATTATATTTGTAGGAAACTGGCTTCTCCTTGTTTCTCTTAAATCAAGATTTAGGTACCAGGCACTGTGCTAGGCAGGCTCTTTCTCACTCTATCTTATACAATCTTTCTTGTATCCCTGAAATGTAGATCTCATAAGCCCATTTCACACATGAGGAGACCAAAGCTCAAGGGAAGAAGGGATTTGACAATGATCCTTGGCCAGTGAGGGGCCAAGAGAGGATTTGAACACCCTTTCAACTGACCCAGAATCTCTGTTCATCCTTCTGCAGCACAGTGTGCTTCAAACAGAGCAGACGCTGAATAAATACTTGTTGCGTTATTGAAACAAATGTTAATTCTTCCTTCCAGATAGCCGGGGACCCAAGATGCTGGACTCACGTGCAAGGAGGCTTTCACACCATATGTGCAAAAGACATTGGCACCAGGAAACTTTTCCTGAACATCAAAGAGAGCCCTGAAACACTTGTGGTGAGAAGATTGAGTTTCATGAAAGTATTAAATTTATGTTTTTTCGAACAGCATCACTGGGGGAGGCACCAGTGGTTACAGCTCCCTCATCTTGAAATAGACACAGAGTAATTTCCTCCTTTGCTGGTTGTCAGCCTGGCTCCCAATCATTGCCCCCAGAGCTGGCAGAATTTCAATGACTCTAAAATTAATCTGTGGGGCAGAGAGATTGTCCTATGCCTTGAAATTCTGGGAGCTTTGCTGTGGTCTTAAAGTCAGGGCCTGCGATAGAAAGTCCGGAGGTCAGAGGTGAAATTTCAGTTCTTGGCCCAGCTGGGCACTTTAGACAATCCTGTGGACACATTTTTCCCCTGCCCCACAAATTCTTCTGAGCCAGAGTGATTGAGTAAGTAACATAGAATAGCTAAGCACATACACGGGATTTTTAACTTAATTTTTTCAACATTTCAATTCCAATGGTAGACATATGTGGACAGATAAAACAACGGGATGTGTCATGGGAAAGACATGGACAGACTGGTATGATTGCACAGAATCCAGGATGTCGAAGTACAATGTGGTGGGGAGAGAGAGGGATCAGGAAAGGTTTTTTGAGATACTGATGCCTGAGGTTAGGTTTAAAGAAAAAATGGAACTAGGTAAGTGAGAAATCAGCATAGGGGACTACAAGCAAGGGGAGTCATGCACCTGAAAATCGATTAAGGTGGCTAAACTACAAGCAGCTCAGTGCTCGAAAGCAAGGCACAGAATGGCAGAGAAACAGCAAGAGGAGTGAGCAAGGACACACAGGGTATCACATGGATATCACAGTAGAGTATCTGCAGTTTATTCCAGACACCAGGAGAAGCCCTTGGAAGTTCTAACGAGGGGGTGACATAGCCCTATTTGTGTTCAGGAACAATCTTGAAGGCCCCAGGATTCATGAGAAGCTTCTTACAAAAGAATCAGTAGGCGATGAGCACCAAGGATGGAGCTATGCTGAGAAAGCAGAAGGTCAGCATAAAGATTCAGAAACATTCATCGAAAAAGATCACAGGACATAGAGATTGAGGTTAGAGCTGGTCTAGGATAACCCCTGAGTTTCTACCCAGAGCAACTAGCTGGATGACAACACCATGAACTAGACACAGGCGCCAGAGCAGGTGCGGGTGAGAGTGAGTTACAGCAAGAGTTCAGTACGCGTCGTGCGTGTGTTATCCCAGCTGAGATGTCCAAAAGCCAGTGTCTTCAGAACACAGTGGGCTTTATTCATCTCTGAATCCAATCTAGGGAAATCCTGGCATGCATCAAACTCTTGACATGTATTTGTAAATTGAAAGGATGGAAAATTGAATGAAGCTTAGGAGAGGAGTTTAACATAGGAATAGAGGTTTGATTCCCAAGTGGTGCTAGTGATAAAGAATTCCCCTGCCAGTGCAGGAGATGCAAAAGCCACAGGTTCAATCCTTGGATGCAGAAGATTCCCTGGAGAAGGAAATGGCAACCTACACCAGTTTTCTTACCTAGAAAATTCCATGGGCAGAGGAGTCTGGTAGATTGCAGTCCATTGGATCACAAAGAGTAGGACACAGCTGAGAAGGCACACACACACACACGCAGAGAGGTTTGATGGGGTTAGCAACTTACTGAGAGTGGTTTAAACTGAGAAATAATGAAATTCCAGAGAATGAAAGAGTCTCTAAAGCGATAAGAGGAGAAGGCCAAGAATGAGATCTTCGGGAGCACCAAGAAGCAAGACAGACCAGTGCAAGCAGATGGAGACTAGGGGATGCAGAGAGTTTGGAGGAGGAAAGAGACAGACATCCCAGAGGCCAAGGAAGTCAGGAGGACATGCAAGGTCATAAAGATATACCCTGAGAAAGGTCCATGGGATTCACTTGAGGGCCTCTGCAAGAGCAACACCAAAGACTAAGAATAAGACAGGATAACGGGGGATGAAGAAGGTAATTAAAGGTCAATGAATCAGCCTCTAAAAACTTCCAGAAGTTGCACAGGACCCTGGTGAAAGATAGGACAGACTACTCAAGTGTAAATGGGGCTTGAGACAAAAATCAAGTTCACTGTAGAAAAACACAAAGGTATAAATACGTCTTGCATTCCTGAGTTTGCGCAGTGAGCATTACCTGCCAATTTGGGTGAGAAGGTAGTAGTTGCGTCAGCTGGCAAGTGTGGAAGGAGATGGCAAGACAGACCTTCTGTTCCATTTCTGGTCTGATAATCACATTTTTAAATCAGTCAATGGAGGCCCAGAGAGATGAAACAAATCATTCACAGAAAACCAGAACTCAGGTCTTCTAAGTCTCAGATCCACACTGCCTCCTGAAAGTTTTGTTACGGTTTCACCATAAACAACAGAATAGGAAGGCCATGTTCTGGGTTAGAATTGTTGACTAAAAAGCATAGTCACAACCTGAAAGTAGAAATTTATTTTATTTGGTGGGACAAATTGGGAAAACTCAGCAGTGGCCACAGGACTGGAAAATGTCCGTTTTCATTCCAATCCCAAAGAAAGGCAAAGCCAAAGAATGCTCAAGCTACTGCACAATTGCACTCATCTCACATGCTAGTAAAGTAATGCTCAAAATTCTCCAAGCCAGGCTTCAGCAATACGTGAACCATGAACTCCCTGATGTTCAAGCTGGTTTTAGAAAAGGCAGAGGAACCAGAGATCAAATTCCCAACATCTGCTGGATCATGGAAAAAGCAAGAGAGTTCCAGAAAAACATCTATTTCTGCTTTATTGACTATGCCAAAGCCTTTGACTGTGTGGATCACAATAAACTGTGGAAAATTCTGAAAGAGATGGGCATACCAGACCACCTGACCTGCCTCTTGAGAAATCTGTATGCAGGTCAGGAAGCAACAGTCAGAACTGGACATGGAACAACAGACTGGTTCCAAATAGGAAAAGGAGTACGTCAAGGCTGTATATTGTCACCCTGCTTATTTAACTTATATGCAGAATACATCATGAGAAACGCTGGACTGGAAGAAACACAAGCTGGAATCAAGATTGCCGGGAGAAATATCAATAACCTCAGATATGCAGATGACACCACCCTTATGGCAGAAAGTGAAGAGGAGCTAAAAAGCCTCTTGATGAAAGTGAAAGAGGAGAGCGAAAAAGTTGGCTTAAAGCTCAACATTCAGAAAATGAAGATCATGGCATCTGGTCCCATCACTTCATGGGAAATAGATGGGGAAACAGTGGAAACAGTGTCAGACTATTTTTCTGGGCTCCAAAATCACTGCAGATGGTGACTGCAGCCATGAAATTAAAAGATGCTTACTCCTTGGAAGAAAAGTTATGACCAACCTAGATAGTATATTCAAAAGCAGAGACATTACTTTGCTGACTAAAGTCCGTCTAGTCAAGGCTATGGTTTTTCCAGTGGTCATGTATGGATGTGACAGTTGGACTGTGAAAAAGGCTGAGCACCAAAGAATTGATGCGTTTGTACTGTGGTGTTGGAGAAGACTCTTGGGAGTCCCTTGGACTGCAAGGAGATCCAACCAGTCCATTCTGAAGGAGATTAACCCTGGGATTTCTTTGGAAGGAATGATGCTAAAGCTGAAGCTCCAGTACTTTGGCCACCTCATGAGAAGAGTTGACTCATTGGAAAAGACTCTGATGCTGGGAGGGATTAGGGGCAGGAGGAGAAGGGGACGACCGAGGATGAGATGGCTGGATGGCATCATGGACTCGATGGACGTGAGTCTGAGTGAACTCTGGGAGATGGTGATGAACAGGGAGGCCTGATGTGCTGCGATTCATGGAGTCGCAAAGAGTCAGACACGACTGAGCGAATTTACTGAACTGAACTGAACTGTTTAGCCCAGGAGGCAGCATCCCAGGAGCTCTGAGAAAACTGCTCCAAGGAGGCAGGAGGGGGAGTCGGGCTATATACAAGTTTGCAACAAAGGGAGCAGGCAGTCTGAACATCAGGGACCAGGGATCAAGTTAAGGAACTCAGCATTCTGTGTGGGGGATGATGCAAGCCTCTGGGCTGAGGTCATTCCTTTCATATACATCTCAACTATCTGGGGTCAATCCTGTTTCCTTGTTCCCCTTGCTTCTTGCATTTCCTCAGCTCCTCAGCAATCCCCATGGGGGGTGGCAGCATCTCTGGATCACAGTTTGGGGAGCCCTCATTTACATTTGGAGGCCAGAAATTGCTGATGGCTGCGACATTTCTTGTTCATTTATATGGCAGGAGATACTTTCATTTCATAGACTGAACCAAAGTATTGAAGCTGAGCCATTTTCCAAACATGCAGTTGCTTCAGGGAAGAGTTATCATGGAAAAGGCAAAACCAAGTCTCCACATTTCATCTGAGTCCTTAGTTATGTCTGATGACACATAACCAGTGTCTCCTAACTGGTTGGCCTGAGAGATCTCCATCTATAGAGTACCCTTATATCAGCTCTGGCTTAAGCCACAACATCCCAGGCTGAGACAGTCAACTAATAGCTTCAGCCCTGCGGCTACTCCAAAATCTTCAACAAGGCTCATTCTTTTTTTGGTTATTGTTTTGTTGTTTTTGATGATCTGAATGACCAAATATATATATATTTTTAAATTCTATTGGAGTATAGCTGATTTACAATGTTGCATTAGTTTCAGGATTAACAGAGTTCGTTTTTAAGGTGGGATAGCCTGTGAGAATCTCTGCCGATAAGCCTACTGGAACCTTTGATCCAAGTGACATGGGGTCATTGTCTAATCTAACTAATTGTTTTGCTTTAAAACTCCTTTGGTTTCAGGTAACTGAAATGGACCTTGAACTAGGCAAGCATGCAAGTTTCTTATAAGGATACTGGGTCTCACGCAAGCACAGTATTTGGATTCTAGGACATACTGAAACCAGGGGTTTGAATGCCATTAAAAATTCTGCCTCCATCTTTTATTCCTGAGCCACTGTGCCATTCCTAAATTCAGGAATCCTAAAGAAGGAACTCACTGGTCTGTCTGGGCCAGGAACTCACTGCTGAGACCAACTTGGCTAGAGAAGGTGAGTCACAATAGTATCTCTGCCTCAGTTTCCATTTAAGAAGGAAGTGGAAATATATGGGCACCAAGTATGGGTCTAGTGGTAGAGAACCTGCCTGCCAATGCAGGAGACATAAGAGACAGGGGCTCAATCTGTAGGTTTGGAAGATTCCCTGGGGGAAGGCTTGGCAACCCACTCCAGTATTCTTGCCTGGAGAATCCCACAGACATAGGATTCTGGTGGGCTACAATCCATGGGGTCACAAAGAGGGGGACACAACTGAAGCGACTTAGCACATAAGCACGCAAGCGTTAGTTTCAGTATTTAGTAAGTGCAGGGCTCTACACTAGGTTCTCGGAGAGAGCAAGCAAGGTCAACTAAAAGCTGGAGAAGAACCAGATTTCTCCGTGAGGAGCCTCCCACTCTGGAAGGGAAAATGAGGTAACACAGCCTAGGCACTGCCACCATAATGTTGTCTGAGAGGATGGAATCCCATCCTGCACAGCACTTGGGTTCTGAAGTTAGCAAGCCTGGCAAAAGATGTCTATAGTCAAACACATTTGCCCTAGACCCTTGAATCACACCCTACAAAGTAAGATGCATGTGGCATGGGAGATAAGCAAACGAACACTGACTTAGACAACTCAGATCCACACTGCCTACTTCTCACTCCTGGGTACGTGCTCACTGTGGAGACGGGCAGGCAAAATCACCCACGCTATAGATAACCATCTCCCTTCTTCACCAGCTCTTTTACCAAGTTTGTGGAGTTATATCTATGGAGGTTAAGTGCCCATAGGATGTGATTCAGCAGCTTACTGGAGCCACACGGCATCAAGCTGAGAACCAGGAGCCAAGCCCAATGTCCTCTGAGTATTCAGCCCACGATCACATCCTTACACCAGGAAGACTCCTAGAATTACTTCATCCCCCATTCTCTGAGCCTTTAAAAAATGGAGGTCTGCACCTTCTCCTTGGAGATCCCTTGTCCCGAGTAGAAAAGCACAGAGCTCTGCTCAGGTGGGTCCACGTGTGCAGGATTGGGTTGGGGTCAGCTGGGCTGGGTCAAGCTGAACTGGGAGGTCATTTGGACAAGCACAGGGGGACACTGATCCCAGGGCTGCTGGTGGGAAGCCATTCATTTTCCCAGCTGTATATGCTCTAACGGGCTTATCAAGGAGACATTTACAAATGGGGAGCCTTGCTGTTTCTAACAGATTAACCGTAATATATTGATTCAATGACCTGACAACCTATTTCCATAACTGTCGGTTTACACTTGACGCTTTTCCTGGCCGGTAGGCAGATAAAGAGGCCACCAGGTTGACAGGGAGGAGGCTGGGCAGGCCCAGAGTGGATTCCATTAAGCAGTTAGGCCTGGGCTCTGCAGCCTCTGATATGCCTCAAATCCAGTCAGAACTCACACCTCACTCTTTCCTACATGGTCTCCGAAACCTTCCATCCAACCCTGCCTAGGGCACCATTCTGACCCACTCTGTGCCAAGCCTCTGATCCAAACAACACAGAAGAACATTGCTCTTGTTGCTTTGGTCAAGTATTCAGGTCACAACCACGTTGGACAGGCCAAAAGGGCCCCGGGGAGGAGCCAATTATATTTTCTGGTCTGGAAAAGGAGAATCTGACCTCCAGCGACGTAGCCAGCATGTGCTGAGCCCTCATCTGTTTCAGCAGTTCTCACTGCCTGGCCGTCAGTAGCCTCAGAACTTCTCCAAGAGGATGGTAGTATTGCCTTCATTGTTTGGGTGAGAAAACTGAGATGCAGAGAGATGAAGTTAATCAAACTGATGCAATCTGCAAGTGGTAGAACGGGAGTCCTCAGGTCTGTCAGATTGTAGTGTATTTTTTTCATAATACCATGTGGCCTCATCCAGATACTCTGCCCGGACCTGTGTTGGCAGATGCACTTGGACATGTACCGCAGATAGAAGTTCCTGTTTCTGGAACTTCAGTTGGCTCACTTGTCCTATGGCCATGTGCTTCACTGAAGACCAGGATGCTGTGTCCCATGGGGAGAGACCTGGAGAGTCTAAGCCAGTGATTCTCAACCCTAGATGCTTATCAGAGCTCTTTGGAATGCGCACACACACACATACACACACACACACACACACAGACACACACACACAGACACACACACACACACACACAACGTGTGTATGCAGAACAGGGCCCCAACTGAGCCCAGTTAAATCAGTCTCCAAGTGTAGAACCTGGACATCTGTTTATCTTGATATTTTAAAGGCTCCTCAATTCAATCTCAGCCAGAGTTGAGAATCATTGGCCTGAACCATGCCCCTTAGCACTGGTCTGGGATGAGTGTCTGGTAATAACTCTAGCCAACAAAGGTGATGAGAAATATTCTGCAAGGCTGGGCTTTGAGAAAATTTTTCGTCTTTATTTAACAGGGGCATGAGGATGGCATGGTTCCCCTTTGCTTCTTCTGACCTTTGGATTTTGTGCTGTAAAGATGTGATGCCTGGTGTTATTGCAGCCATCTTGTGACCATAACAGACAATAGGCTGAGAATGGCTAAGAAGAAAGGGAAGACTCTGAGAACTTGGTGGCATCTTTCAGCAACTTAAATAACCTCAGAATCACCTTACCCTGAGAATTCACATTGCGAGAGGTGACCACTATTCTCAATTTTCAAGACACTTTAAGTTGTACATTCTGTTGCATGCGTGCATGAGTGCTAAGTCGCTTTAGTTGTGTCCAACTCTGTGCAGACCTATGGACTGCAGCCCGCCAAGCTCTTCTGTCCATGAGATTCTCCAGGCCAGAATAATGGAGTGGGTTGACAAGCCCTTCTCCAGGGGATCTTCCAGACCCAGGGATGCAACCTGTGTCTCTCACGTCTACCTGCATTGGCAGGTGGGTTCTTTACCACTCGTGCCACCTGGGAAGCCAGGATATTCTGTTGCTTGCAGCCGAAAGGATCTCAACAGATAATACCCTCTAATGAGCTTCACTTGCCTACTGCCTGACCTATTTCTAACAGGGGCAGAAGTACATCAGCAGCTGGGGTCCATCAAACAGTAAGGCCTAAACTCAGTCCTGCTGCCCAAAGGACTAATAACTGGAGTGAGTGCTGGGCGTGTCATTAAACAGTTAGTTATCACGAGAGCCATTCCAGTAATAACCATGACATTTATTACGCACTTACTTCATGCCAGGAACTGTGCAAAGTGCTATAAGTATGTCATCTCATTCCATCCTTAAAATTACCCAGCAAGATAAGTTTTGTTATCTGTGTTTTACACATTAAGAGGCAGAGACCCAGAGAAGCTGAGGAATTTGACCAAGTTTGCATAGCTAGAGAGTGGCAGAGACAGGCTGCTAACCCCAATCTGTCAGGCTCTCAAGACTTCCCTTCGTTCCAGGAGACCATGTTGTTTCATTTCCCTGTGACTTATGATGTTCTGTGTGCTCACACATTCACTGAAGTGCTTAACGATGCGAATAAAAGGCATTCATCATTGTAATCCCTAATGGAGATAACAGAAATATTAGCAAAGGCTGAAGTGAAAACAGTTCAAGTGAGGCCTAATTTTTTACAAGGCCAAGGAATAATTTACTTTATCACGGCAAAGAATTTTATTTGACAAATGCACACTTTATCATCTCTGGTCTGCTGAAAATGTAAGTTTACATTTTTCCTAGCCATAAAATTAAAATAATTTTGGCTCCAAAAACTTAAGATGAAATCCCTTTCTAGGTTCAAGCATTTCCCTAGAAATTTAAATGCTAAACATGGAGCGTGAACAAGCACCCATTCCTATCGGGCAGGGCAGACCCTGGAGCCAGTTCCCTGCACAGGGTTCAAATCCCAGTTCTGCCTCCTGCTGATGGGTGAGGCTGGACTAGACTGGTCACTTTTCCGTCTCAGCTTTCTCATCAGGAAGGTGAGGATCACAACTCCCACTGCAGGCCTGAGACGAGGGCTAAATTAGACACCCTAAAGACCCTGATGCTGGAAAAAATTGAAGGTGGGAGGAGAAAGGGACGACAGAGGATGAAGTGGTTGGATGGCATCATCAACTCGATGGACATGAGTTTGAGTTAAACTCCAGGAGTTGGTGATGGACAGGGAGGCCTGGAGTGCTGCAGTCCATGGGGTTGCAAAGAGTCAGACACGACTGAGCGACTGAGCTGAGTTGAGCTGAAGGAGACTGTGCAGCAAAGGAGATACGCTGTAAAGCTCAGCTGTCACGAAAACCATGCACAGAGTGGCCGAGGATGGGACCCAGGACAGAGTAGCTCCTCAGTGAATCTTTGATGCCTTCACTCTATCTTTCTTCTCTCGCTTCTCATCAACAAGTCTTCGGGGACAGGCCTTCAGAGAGAGCACATGTAAAACTAGACCAGGTCCCCTCTGTTCCTGGTCACGGGAGAGGTAATGAGATGGTACCCACGTCTTGGTTCACTCAGCTTCTTGTCAGCATTTACAGCATCATCCCTATACCCTGACCCCAACACAGGGCAGCCAGCCAATCTGGGAGTGGGCCACCTGCCAACTTGGAAGACAAATCTGAGAAAGTGTCAGAGTACTGGGATAAGGGACAGAACAGGGGACAGAGGCGGGATGAGAGGGAATGGGTAAGTTAGCTCAGAGCCAAGGGTTTGGGGAAAGCTGGAAAGAGACTACACCCTGCTCTCAAGTGAGAAACAAATGGGGGTGGGGCTTTCAAGAGAATCTGGACTCCCAGTGGGACAAGCAAAACAGCGGCATCAGCAAGGCATTACCTAACATGGGGGTTTTTTACTGTTGTTTAGTTGCTAAGTCGTGTCCAACTCTTTGCAACCCCATGGACTGAAGCCCAGCAGGCTTCTCTGTCCATGGGATTTCCCAGGCAAGAATACTGGAATGAGTTTCCATTTCCTTCTCCAGGGCATCTTCCCAACCCAGGGATCAAACCTGGGTCTCCTGCGTTGCAGGCAAATTCTTTTACCATCTGAGCCACTACAGAAGCCCCACGTTTGGCTGTTCAAAACCGGACCTCAAGTCACACTGAGAAAAGCAGACAGAAGAGGCCAATAGTTCATGCACATGTTTGGCATTCTTATAAGTTTTTGAGGTCCGTCTCCCCCATAGTCTCTTTTCAGCCCCATGGAGTTAGTTGTCAGGACACTTTCTGTGGTTATCCATCCCCATTTTACAGATCTGCAAACAGAAGCCTCAAAGCTGGCAACATGTTCTTGGCCACGTAAGGGAGAAGCAGATACACAGAGAGAAGTGTGTGTGCATGTTCAGTCGCTTGTTACGACCCCGTGGACTGCAGCCCACCAGGTTCCTCTGTCCATGGGATTTTCCAGGCAAGACTACTGGAATGGGTTGCCATTTTCTCCTCCAGGACTCTGCATTGGGTGGTGGGGGGGCGGGGGGGGTAGGGTGGGTGGAGCCCCCAGATCAGTATTTTTGTTTTAAAGCTTTCCAGGTGACTCTGATGACAACAGGTTTGGAAACCACTGATCGCATCTAACAAATTAACTTCAGATAAAGAAACGGAGCCTGACAAAGGAGAGGAATTAGCCCATGGTCACACAGCCAGTCGGTTGCAGAGACAAAGTCGGTCTCTGAGTTGGCAGTCTCCAGGACAGAGCTCCTCCCAGCTCATCCTCTGGGTTGTTTCGTTGCTCATGACAACCTACAACAGAGATAGGTTTCATTCATTCAATAAACCTTTATTGAGTGCTTCTTCAGTGCCAGGCGCCAGGGAGATACAAACAACAGGGATCTTGGCCTTAGAATCCTGGGTGGCCTGGGGGTGCCATGAGCTCAGAGCTGGTGCTTCTAGCCCAGGGCCTCCAGTGTAGCTGTGGTCAGATGGAGGGCTGGAGGGTTCATGTCCACATCTGAGCAAAAGGCACAAGACGGCTTGGTAACTGCTGCTTGGTGGGGGTCTAGGAGGGCGGAAGGAGTTGCAGGGGGAAGGCATGAGGCTTCAGACAGAGGAAGGGAGAGAAAAATAAGGAAAACAAAGGCTCCTTTTATGGAAGGTGAGTTACTTTTGTTTTAATAAGCCACTTGTGTGCTGTGACTTTATTCAAGTTAGAGTAAACGATGGTGAACTCAAGATTTCTAAGGCTATTTGCTGGGCGTATAAGAAACCATGTGACGTGACTGAAATATGTTAAGACCAAAATAGAGGCACCGGGAAAACATCCCTGTAGGACGAGTCTTCACGACCACAGAGATACTGCATCTGCCTTGGCTCATGGTTGTTGGTGAAAATCGGTCCACACCAGGGCCAGGCAGAGGGCTGAACAGGTCAGCGAAGTCCCTACATCTGCATGAGGAATTTACTATCTCTAATGTTGCCAAGGTCATGGGGAGGTGAACACTTTCATTCGCCATCAGTAGGATAAGTTGTACAATATTTCTGAAGTGTGGTTTGGCAAATTTTTAAAAAAAATACATAAAATACTCTCAAACTACCATTTGAACAAGCTATGCTACTTCTAGGAATTTATCTCAAGGATAAATATATAAAGGAAAACAGAAAAGGATGTTCGACAAAGCATACATTATAAAAATAGTGAAAATTTTGGGGAAAAATGCCCATAGATTGCAGAAGGCCTAGATAATTTAGTCCAATATCCACAATCTATGGCTATTTCCCCTGCCCCGTGTTTTCACTATTATTAAGGCTTCCCTGGTAGCTCAGATGGTAAAGAATCTGCCTGCAACGTGGGAGACCCGGGTTTAACCCCTGGGTTGGAAAGATCCCCTGGAGAAGAGAATGGTTACCCACTCCAGTATTCTTGCCTGGGAAATCCCATGGACAGAGAAGCCTGGTGGGCTACAGTCCATAGGGTTGCAAAGAATTAGACACAACTGAACAACTTCCATTTTCTTCTTTTCTACTCTTGAAAACTCTAAAGCCACTAAAAATGACAATGTGCATTTGTTTATGGATTTGGAAGATGTCTCTTATCACTTTTATTGAGAAAAGCAAATTTCAAAGTGAGTTATTTAATATAATGCATTTTAAATATAGCTCCTGGACACGTGTATTCATGCATATTTGGAAGATTATTTTTCACCAAAATGTCAACAATAATGAGCAGGGTGGGAGTGATTTTAATTTCTTTATTTTTCTCTGCAATAAGTATTTTATTGTGCTTCTACAGTAAGGACAAATGATAGAGCTATTTTCATTTGGAGATCAAAACATTTGAAGAAACTAGGCTAATTCCAACTTGATTTAATAGAGATTGCAAATATTCTTTCTTTATTTTTACAGGCTCCTCTCTGTTAATATACATTCATGTAATTCATTTATATATTCAGTCATGAAAACAGTTTGTTCATTCACTTGAAACTGTTTAATAAGCATTTACTATGAATGGGGGCACAGGGATGGTATAAATACTAAGTGAGGGGGACAACATGATGGCTAAGAAGTCAGGCTGCTGAGCCAGGCAGACCTGGGTTTGGATCACTGTTCCATAACTCCCCAGGTATACCACCTTAGGATATTAAACTGCCCTGAGTCTCAGTTTCCCTGTCTATCAAAGGTAACACAAGTACCCACGGTATTAGTCACCTATTACTATAAAGCAAACTACTCCAAGACTTAATGGCTTAAAAGAACAATAATGACTTATTATCTCACAGTTTCTGCAGACCAGGAATTTGGGGGGACCTCAGCTGGGTGCTTCTAGCTGGAGGTATCTGCCAAAGTTGGAGTCAGATAAAGCCAGAGTTCGCTTCCAAGCCAACTGCGTCCAAGGGCTGGCAAATTGATGGCAAAGATCACGGGGGCCGTCTTGAAGGCTGAGTAACCCATCCATCAAAGGAGGAGATGTTTATAAAGGGCTCGGTGTATCTGCACTGCATTCTTTATAAGCCAGAGTGACGATAACACAGACATATAACTGTACTCACAAAGGAGCCCCACGAACCGGCTCAGAGACGTTAAGCAGTTTGACCAGTCATACAGCCAGTGGGTTTCTGAGCCGGGAGAAGCAGCACATTTTCTAACTCGTCTCTGCTAGGGTTTATAACTCTTTCCCTACAGGAAATCCCAGTGGAGCCACAGCAGTGAGCAACCACTTGCTGTAACAGAACAAAGTCAGTTACCAGAGTTGAAGATGAACAGACGTTTTAGAAGGAAGGACAGGGAAGCTGCGAGAGGATTCTGAGTATCTAGCTGAGGAAGTCATTTTCCTTTGATGGAAAAGGTCATGAGGAGCCATGGGGAGTTTGGAACAAGAGTGACTTGATTCAAACCCATGAGTCAAGTTCAGCAGGCTTTTGGAACATTCGCAAGCGGGGAATGAAGGCAGCAGTGGAAAAGGATGCCCACGAGACACCGTGTCCAGGTGTCCTATCCCATGCAACCTGTGGATGCAGGTTAAGGAAGGGTGAAGGAGGCCGGCTCGCAAGGCTGAGGTGCCAGTGGCTCGCCGAGCCGGTGCACGCACAGTGGCGACAATAAACGCCTCCCTCACCCTCATCACCAGCCCTGTGTCTGCTTCAATCTACAGCGTCAGAGGCCTAAGAACATTCAGTGCTTCCAACCCACTTGGAAGAAGCGTTTTAAAGCAGAGTCATTTCCTGCTCTCCAATGTGGCAAACTGACGAAATGAAGGGCCAGGCAGGATGGGATAAATGCGGTTCCGAGTTCAGCCCTGAGGCCCTGCTCCACTGAAAGGCTGGCTTCCCAGGGATGGAGGTGCTCAAAGAGTTGTCTCCCTCAAGGCCATGAGGCTGAGCATCACTTCCTTGGGCAATCTGTCTGACCACCCCGTCACCCCGGCCTGCCTGGAGGAACAGAGCTGCTCTTAGTACCCTGCCCACCGTTTACCACGATGGACCCTCTCCTGAGACCAGGGAGGGTGCCCTGCTAAGTTGAGGGCAGAGACCATGTCCCTAGGCATCTCAGTCCCTAGGGCCTGAACACCGCTTCTGCTCTCTGAAAGACCTTGACAAGTAATTTTCTCTCCCAGTTTCATCAGCTTCACATCCAGACACTGAGGGTGTGATCCCAAGGGCTGAATCCCCCCATCAATAGAGCTGCCATTCACATCACAGGTCTTGTAGATTCAATCACCCATTTTCCAGGATAATAAAGTGATCTGTTCTATCAAAACAGTGTGACAGTCTTCTACAAGAGGGAAATAAAGTGGTGTGAGAAAGGAACATTTTTTTCTAGTTAGCCCAGTGATTCTATACACACTGGCAGTGGCCTTATCTATATACAGGTTTTATTTGGCCAATGTAACTTTAAAAATGGGATTGGGTGGCTCTAGGTGGGCACATGCTCTCCAAATTTCAGCCCACTCCCTGCTGTCTATTCTTAACTGCTTTGTATTACTTACCTCCTAGCCCCTGATGCCATATGCGTTTGTAGCCCTGCAATGTGACACATTTCTAATGCATAAAACGGATGTTTGCAAGGTTCTTTCTTGGGCTGGATCAAAATCCTTTCTATAGCTTCTATCTACCTATCCTATATCTAGAGTTCTATAGGTTCCATATTGGAAGTTGAACCTTTTTCTAAAGCAGTTCTTTCATCAATTTGGAAACCATCATCAGAGACCCTGAGGCCTTCTCTTCCATGTTAAGCCCACTGTCTGTCTTCATCTGTTTCTTAGGACACCATAATCAGAAACCACCTTCTTAAAGAGGGGCTTCCCAGGTGGCGCAGTGGTAAAGAATCCACCTGCCAATCAATGCAAGATGATGCAGGAGACATGGGCTCTATCCCTGGGTTGGAAAGAGCCCCTGGAGAAGGAAATGGCAACCCACTCTAGTATTCTTGCCTGGAAAATTCCGTGGACAGAGGAGCCTGGCGGGCTACAGTCTATGGGGTTGCAAAGAGTCAGATACAACTGAGCATGCACGCATCTGAAAAGAGGAGCACTCATAAGAGGAAAAAAAAATAATGCAGGCATGCTCTAATCTTTTGCAATTCAAAGTGCAATCCAAAAGCCAGCATCAGCACTAGGATCACTTTGCAGCTTGTTACAGATGCAAAGCCTCAAATTTCACCCTAGGCTTACTGAATCAATATTCTTCAGCTGATCTGCACAAACCAACTCAGAGAACAGAGCCTCTTTCTGTATTGACATAGCCTAAGATTACATGAAGATCAACCCTGGGATTTCTTTGGAAGGAATGATGCTAAAGCTGAAGCTCCAGTA
Source organism: Ovis aries (assembly GCF_016772045.2). Classification (NCBI taxonomy): domain Eukaryota; kingdom Metazoa; phylum Chordata; class Mammalia; order Artiodactyla; family Bovidae; genus Ovis; species Ovis aries. Next base: position 109,242,625 of record NC_056059.1, read on the forward strand.
CTTTGGACACCTCATGAAAAGAGTTGACTCATTGGAAAAGACTCTGATGCTGGGAGGGATTGGGGGCAGGAGGAGAAGGGGATGACCCAGGATGAGATGGCTGGAAGGCATCATGGACTCGATGGATGTGAGTCTGAGTGAACTCCGGGAGATGGTGATGGACAGGGAGGCCTGGCATGCTGCAATTCATGGGTTCATAAAGAGTCGGACACGACTGAGCGACTGAACTGAAGATTACATGAGTCAACGTATGGACACGAAGTGGGGAAGGAAGGGTGGGATGAATTTGGAGATTGGGACTGACATACACACACTGCTGTGTATAAAACAGATAACTAATGAGAACCTACTGTACTGCAGGAACTCTATCTGCTCAATGCTTTGTGGAGGCCTGAATGGGAAGGAAATTCAAAAACAAGGGGATATATGTATACAGACAGCTGATTCACTTTGCTGTACAGCAGAAAGCAACACAACATCATAAAGCAACTCTACTGCAATAAAAATTAGTAAAAAGGAGATCAGTCCTGAATGTTCACTGGAAGGACTGATGTTGAAGCTGAAACTCCAATAGTTTGGCCACCTGATGTGAAGAGCTGACTCATTTGAAAAGGCCACCTGATGCTGGGAATGACTGAAGGCAGGAGGAGAAGGGGACAACAGAGGATGAGATGGTTGGATGGCATCACCGACTCAATAGACATGAGTTTGGGTAGGCTCCGGGAGTTGGTGATGGACAGGGAGGCTTGGCGTGCTGCGGTTCATGAGGTTGCAAAGAGTCGGACACGACTGAGCGACTGAACTGAAAAATATTACATGATTCAGTCTTTTATGAGGCAGTCATATTGTTGACCCTGAGTCCTGTTATCAGAAATCCATTTTTTCACTCACTAAGGCACACCCGGGAGAAGGCAATGGCAACCCACTCCAGTACTCCTGCCTGGAAAATCCCATGGATGGAGGAGCCTGGTAGGCTGCAGCCCATGGGGTCACTAAGAGTTGGATACAACTGAGAGACTTCACTTTCACTTTTCACTTTCATTCATTGGAGAAGGAAATGGCAACCCACTCCAGTGTTCTTGCCTGGAGAATCCCAGGGACGGGGGAGCTTGGTGGGCTGCCGTCTACGGGGCTGCACAGAGTCAGACACGACTGAAGTGCCTTAGCAGCAGCAGCAGCAGCAAGCCATACCTTCCTGTGTATTAACAGTTTTATGGAAGCATTTAACAGCCTAATTACATTTTGATGAGTTATACATGTGCCTAGAGGAAGAGCTTAAGGACCAAACACAGATCTTGTCCATCTTTGATGTTTTTGTTAGGCAAGTGTATTCTCCTCAGTTGTGTCTCCTCTCAACAAAAATTTGAAGTGATGGACATTAAAGCTCTTGGTGCGTCAAAGCTCTGGGACAGTGTTATAGCTTCCTTGGTTTTATTTAGAAAATAAAGGAAAATACATCCTTGAGGCATGGGGGCATGCCAACCCAAAAGATGTGAAAAGAAAGAGAGAGAAAGAGCATGTGCAAGTGAGAGGTCAATCCCTGGCCCTTTGGCTCCTCTTTTTACATGTTTCTCCTCCCCCTGGGCCTGCCCTGTGTAAACTGGGCTAGCCAGGAGTGCTCTTTGTTCTACCTGAGGTCCTCACTCTGGTCCTCGGACCTTCCTTTGTTCTATTTTCACGGGCTTTTCCCTTCCTTGTTTTTTAGCCACCGCCATTTTGGACTCCTGTTTCCTATTCTACCTACTTAACACTTTTATGTAAGAAGTAACAGAAAAAATGAAGTAACATTGCCCCAAGAAGGATAAAGGAAACGATTCGTGGCATGGCGTGACCTGGAGCTCAGTGCTGGGGACAGGGGTTCTCCCCACTTCTCACCTTGCTCCCTCAGCGTCAACCCTGTACTTGGGCAGGATCACCCTTCAGAGAGCTGCTAAGGGGCTACAGCTTTCTCATTCGAGCCCAGCGGGCAGAGTGTCATCTGCAAACTTCAGGCAATGAAAGCTTTCTTGTTTCTTTTTCAGAAACTTCAGCAAAGTCCTCTCCAGTTTCATTAGCTCTGATGGAATTAACCACTCACTTCTGAGCCAATCACTGAGGCCAAGAGAAATGAATATCCTAATAGGGTTAAGCCAATGAGAATGCACTCCCTTGAGCCCTGGGAGCTGAAAATGGAGGAGGGCTCCACCAGGAAACCGGGAGATGACTGTTGCTGGGAGAAGTGGCGATGTGATGCTGGGGAGGAGGCCAACAGATGTCGGCCATGATGCTCTATGGGTCTGCATTTCCATTTCCTCTGAATCCTGTGAGCATTCTCTCAGGATGTTCAGCACTGCACCGATCACCAGCATGGGTTATGGCCAGAAAACTTTTCTATTTTTAAACGACACACACACATTATTATGCCCCATCGCATTGTTTCAGTGATCAACTTTAAAGGGCCCTGGCTTACCTCCTCCTGGAATAATAAAGCAGTCACAGGAGGGGTTCTTTGGGCCACTCCAAAAACCACTCCAGAGTGGTTTGCCACACATAATAGAGGGTGCACTTGAAAGACAGCATCCAATGACCGGTTCTGGCTTTTGTGTTTTCAAAAAGTTCAATAAGCACCAGAAGTGACCACAATGTGTTTGAAACTTTATAGCATGTGTCTTCAGGAGACAAAGTGCCTAAAACTAGATGGAAAGACTTGTAATTTTTTAAATTAAAAAGTGTGGACAGGAGAGGTAACAGTCAAAGTAAAATAAGCATCAATCCAATGCTTCTGTTTCAAAAATAACACCCGAGGGGTGGGGAAAACTGTAATATGGAATTCAGAAATCTGCTTCGGCCCTGTCCTCTACAGCACGTTCACTGTGCCTGCTCTCCTTGAGCCAAATGGCTCTCACTGACTGGTCAGGCTTAGAGGGGAAAGACAGAAGACCAAGGAGATCAAATGCAGGGAAGGCATTTTTTCGTCCTCACCTCAGTGATCAGAGGGCAAATATACCCATTAGCCTCAAACCAGTCAATCCTAAAGGAAATCAACCTTGAATATTCATTGGAAGGGTTGATGCTAAAGCTGAAGCTCCAGTACTCTGGCCACTGATACGAAGAGCCAACTCATTGGAAAAGACCCTGATGCTGGGTAAGACTGAAGGCAAAAGAAGAGGGAGGCAGAGGATAATATGGTTAGATGGCATCACCGACTCGATGGACATGAACTTAAGAGCAAACTTCAGGAGACAGTGGAGTACAAGGAAGCCTGGCATGCTGTAGTCCATGGGTGGCAGAGTTGGACACAACTTAGCAACTGATTATCAGCCTCTCTCGACACGCACTGCTTGCAGGTCTAGATGGTCAGTGTGAGAAAGTGGGTGGACCAGAGTTAGCCATTACCACTTTGCAAATGAGCAACGTTAACACCCAGGCCTAGTCAAGGCCCAGGAAGGCCAGCTGCGTGATCTTTTCTAATGGAAGGTAACCTAGTTAAGTACTTGGCCTGGTCTGACCTACCTCAGAAACGGTTTACGTGGATCCTGACCCTACCACTTACTGGAGGAGGGGCTTGGTATAATCACTTACTCCATGCTTCCACATCCCCACGTCAACGAAAGGAACTGCGATACACCTTCTCATGACTGGTGTGCAAATAAAACCGCTCCTGTGACAAGTTCTTGGATGTGTACCAGACAGAGCAAGCCCATGAAGGCCATTCAGTCCCATTCAGTGCTCTGACTTTAAAACACACAACTCAAGTATTTTGGTCTGATCCCAGATCTTTTTGTCTTGTCTCCTCCAGATGCCTGTATCATCACATATGAGTGTTAAGTCACACATTTTAGTACTACAATAACGAGACTGAAACAAACAAACAAACAAACAAAAACCCCCCAAAAAACCACTTTTGTAAATCCTCAAAATTTTCACATAGGTATATAAATAACACGAAATGATCAAAAGGGCATGTCCTCACCCCTTACTGAATGTAAAGCCTTGGGCAAGTTTAGTTCAATAGTAGAATTCAATCAGTCGTAGCTTGAAAATAGGAGCAATGACAACAAACATCTCTCGTACTGGATTGTAAGGTCCCTGAGGGTTGAAATCTTCTATCTCACTTTATATTCTCCTAAAGGTCCTAGCAGACTGACTGGGATATAATAGATGTTGAAAGGAAGGATAAATTGAACTATCTTGAAGGGCATGCCACCTTGGAAAAGAGCTTAAAAGATTCCTTAGTTGCTAAGAAAAGAACACAGAAATTAGGGAAAAAGTGAACTCACTGCCTAATAATACAGCAGTCACAATTTTTACATTTCATAAATTTCCAACCACTCTTGAAAAAGTGTCTCCCCAGCTGAGAGATAGAAGATCTCCTATGGGATCTACCTTTGTGATTCCATGACTTCTGTCAAGTTCCTTTTCTTTTTCTTAAATATGATTATACTGCAGCAGCCCCTCCACAGAGGGCTGGGACGGCAAGAAGAATCAGAAGCAGTCCTGCTCACCCAGCGCCAGAACCCCAAGTTCAGTTCAGTTCAGTTCAGTCACTCAGTCGTGTCCGACTCTTTGTGACCCCATGAATCACAGCACACCAGGCCTCCCTGTCCATCACCAACTCCCAGAGTTCACTCAAACTCATGTCCATCGAGTCAGTGATGCCATCCAGCCATCTGATCCTCTGTCATCCCCTCCTCCTCCTGCCCTCAATCCCTCCCAGCATCAGTCTTTTCCAATGAGTCAACTCTTCACATGAGGTGGCCAAAGTATTGGAGTTTCAGCTTTAGCATCATTCCTTCCAAACAAATCCCAGGGTTGATCTCCTTCAGAATGGACTGGTAGGATCTCCTTGCAGTCTAAAGGACTCTCAAGAGTCTTCTTCAACATCACAGTTCAAAAGCATCAATTCTTCGGTGCTCAGCTTTCTTCACAGTCCAACTCTCACATCCATACATGACCACTGAAAAAACCATAGCCTTGGCTAGACGGACCTTTGTTGGCAAAGTAATGTCTCTGCTTTTGAACATACTATCTAGGTTGGTCATAACTTTTCTTCCAAGGAGTAAGCATCTTTTAATTTCATGGCTGCAGTCACCATCTGCAGTGATTTTGGAGCCCCAAAAAATAAAGTCTGACACTGTTTCCACTGTTTCCCCATCTATTTCCCATGAAGTGATGGGACCGGATGCCATGATCTTCGTTTTCTGAATGTTGAGCTTTTAAGCCAACTTTTTCACTCTCCTAAATCAAATCCCTTATGATTATACAGTGGAAGTGAGAAATAGATTAAAGCGACTAGATCTGATAGATGGAGTGCCTGATGAACTATGGAATGAGGTTCGTGACACTGTACAGGAGACAGGGATCAAGACCATCCCCATGGAAAAGAAATGCAAAAAAGCAAAATGGCTGTCTGGGGAGGCCTTACAAATAGCTGTGAAAAGAAGAGAAGCAAAAAGCAAAGGAGAAAAAAAGGAAAGCTATAAGCATCTGAATGCAGAGTTCCAAAGAATAGCAAGGAGAGTTAAGAAAGCCTCCCTCAGCGATCAATGCAAAGAAATAAGAGGAAAACAACAGAATGGGAAAGACTAGAGATCTCTTCAAGAAAATTAGAGATACCAAGGGAACATTTCATGCAAGGATGGGCTCAATAAAGGACAGAAATGGTATGGACCTAACAGAAGCAGAAGATATTAAGAAGAGGTGGCAACAATACACGGAAGAACTGTACAAAAAAGATCTTAAAGACCAAGATAATCACAATGGTGTGATCATTCACATACAGCCAGACATCCTGGAATGTGAAGTCAAGTGGGCCTTAGAAAGCATCACTATGAACAAAGCTGGTGGAGGTGATGGAATTCCAGTGGAGCTATTTCAAATCCTCAAAGATGATGCTGTGAAAGTGCTGCACTCAATATGCCAGCAAATTTGGAAAACTCAGCAGTGGCCACCGGACTGGAAAAGGTCAGTTTTCATTCCAATCCCAAAGAAAGGCAATGCCAAAGAATGTTCAAACTACTGCACAATTGCACTCATCTCACACGCTAGTAAAGTAATGCTCAAAATTCTCCGAGCCAGGCTTCAGCAATACGTGAACCGTGAACTTCCTGATGTCCAAGCTGGTTTTAGAAAAGGCAGAGGAACCAGAGATCAAATTGCCAACATCCACTGGATCATGGAAAAAGCAAAGTTCCAGAACCCCTAGCGGCTTCCCCATCTCTGGCAGGTTCCTTTTTCTTTCCAGACTTCAGTTTCTTTAGCCACACAAGATGGAAGTAGCAAGCTTTCTAAAATCTGTTGTAAAATCAGAAGTCCAAAATTTCTCCATACGTCTCTGGCAGGTCTCCTATGAGTAAGGTGCCCTGACAGGCACTCCTGAAGGATGTGAGACCAAATGAGAGATATGTTCTCCAATAAACTTATGGTCTATGAACAATAAAACACAAGGACACAAATAACCATGATCCCAGGCAGGAAGGGGGTAATGGCCATCCGGGAGGTGCTCATGTGGAACTCACAGCTGTGGGCACGACAAACGTTTTGCAGAGGGGCAGCATTCATCCTGTTTTGATGTGGCCAACACAGTGCACCCACATGCCAGGGACTGTGCCCGAGCACAAAAAAAACGAAACTGTTACCAAGTCACCTGCCTTCACAGTGCCTGAAGGCTAATGGCAGAAGGGAGACAGAGAGGGTGGAGGAATTCCAGGCAGGGGGACTTGTGCAGGGCAGACGGGAATGCAGCGTGTCTCAAAGCATCCAGGCGTGGCCGTGACTCCGCTGGCACAGTGGGAGGCTGTGTCCAGGGCGCAGGATGCGACTGACATGGAACCCCTGAACGTCAGGCTTTGAGGTCTGGATTTTCATCACTTCAACTAAGCTCCCTAACAGCTCTACCTACCTACCAACTGAACACGGGTCGTGTGCTCAGTCATATCCGACTGTCTGCGACTCTGACCGTGGCATTCTCCAGGCAAGAACACTGGAGCGGGTTGCCATGGGGATCCTCCCTGGCCCAGAGACTGAACCCCTGTCTCCTGTGTCTCCTGCGTTGCAGTCAGATTCTTTACCCGCTGAGCCAGCAGGGAAGTCCTAACAACTCTAAGTGACCAAATGTTTATTAAACTTCACACAACCATTGATTTGTATCCAAATATACCTTTTCTGTAAAGAAAGGGGACGTGGCTGAAAGAAAATTCTCCCCCAAAAGTAATTTAAATAAATTTATTTGCAGGAGAAAAATATCTGCCCGTCAGGTACAGTCTGATCCACAATGATCCAACAATAGTCACAGCTCATTCTGGGAGGACTCTCACACAATAAGTCCGCATGGAGCATCAGAATCACAAAACCATCTAACCAGAGTATTACACAAGACATAATGACCATGATACAATAATAAAAACACACTATCAAATACTCACTACTTTGTGAGCTACAGCTAAAATATAAACAAGTTAGGCTTTTTTTAAAAAATGAAGAAAATATTTCTACTATAGCTTTATTTCAAGCATTTTCAGTTAGATACTGCTTTATATATTTTTACTCACAAGAGATAGCAAAAGAATCCTTTCTTAAGTATCGGTAGATAAAATATATTACTCATTCAGATGTTTGCACTCTGAAGCGTACTTTGCCAGGTATGAGTTCAGATAAGAGAATGAAACTGTGCTGCAGCAAAATCCTGGCTGATGATCAAGACCTGGATAGTTTTCATATTTGTTTGAACAAAAATTTACATCACAGAAAAAAGAAGTGAGGCCATAAGAGAGCCAACATTATTCTTTCTCAATGGAGCAGTCTGGTTCCAGAGAATGGGCTTTCCAAGCTGAATTCAAAGTGTGTGGTCCCAAAGTTGAATTCTTTCCAGTCAGAGGAGCTGCCTACGGCTGAGGCAACACGCAATGATGAAGCGAGTTGAGCGGAAAGTGTTAACTGAACTACAGAGATGGTCACTGATAAAACAAGTTCCTAGAGGTCCTCGGGGCCCACACAGAGGCGAAGGGCAGTCAGAACTATCAATACAAAAGAAAAATGTGCTCACTGAACTGCACACATAGAGCTTCTAGGAGGGTTAACAGTTCTTGACATGGGCTCCTGGTTGTAGTTTACAATATCTGCCTTCACCACTCTCTGTCATAAAAGAAAACAGAGTTATTATCAGGACATCAGAACATTTAGAAAGAGCTCCTTAAAGTATATTTTTATTTTCTGAACTTTCGTGAACTCCTGATGACAGACATCATAAATGAAGCAGAAGCTGATATTAAAAGTATCAGCCAGAACCAACTCATGTCAAGCTAGGATTTTCTTTTTTTTTTGGGGGGGGGGGGAGAAGGGGGGGGGGGAAGGGGCTGGTTTTGTTAAGGGTGTAATAGCAATTTTTAAATTTAGTCTTCTCTAGTTTTATGATATCTATGCAGTTATCACAAGTCTAGTAAAAAACTGGCAAATCAATATGAAAAACTAAACCCCGGTTATAATTTAAAGCAAAGGATTTAAAATTAATCATTACAAGTTTTGATTCATAGATAAGGCCTCATCATTTCAAAGTAAAAATATTATTTATTAATATTTCCATATACTATTATACTCAGGCATAACTCTTTTAAAAATGTTTATCAATTTGTGAGTTAGTGAGAAGAAATAAAAATATTAAAGAGAAGTCACATATAAGGAAGAAATGTTTTGAGCAGAACTCTTCCAATTTTTAAAACTTTTCTCCTAAATCCCTGACTTAGTTCCAAATGGCTCCACTATTGGGTCATGAATAATGACTCTAACAAAATATAGAATAATGAGAAACTTATATTACCTCACATTCATGTGTTTAAAATAATTTAAATCAAAAGATATTTTTAACTTTTTCTTCCTTTCCTCTAATACAACTTCAAGGAATATTTTAAACAATGAATTTAGTGACATGCTCTAACATTCTTCTTTAAGTAATAATTTAAGGAAAAACAAATCCTGAACTGTTTTCAACTCCTACTAAGTCTGCACATATAAGCAGACAAAGAAGGGTAATTCAAGGCAAACTTTAAAAATACTCTTTCAATTACCACGCTATTTCAGGAAAAACAGTAAGGAGAGAATAATGAAATAACTGCTTCAATTCTCCACTTCACTGCACATGTAATAAACATGACCATAAAGACAAATACATTTGAAAGTAAATGAAATGTTATTTTAATTTGTTCCCAATTCCTTAAGTTGTAAGTCTGGCAAAGGATCAATTTTTCAAAGTTCCAGAACAGGACTTATGCAATATTAATTCCCAAGAATGTACAATAAATCTTTGAATTTTTTATTCATAAAGAACAAGATAACATTCACCAGTTCTCCCCACCCTCCTCCCACAAATTGCAATAGTTTATCGATTAATACCTGCACTACTGTACTGAACAGATTCTGCTCTGAGCAGAGCTGGTATGTTGGTTATCTTCTTCCGAATACTTCACTATTTCTGCCCTGACAATATGCTGTCAATTCCGTATAACAGAAATAAGATGCAGGAGAAAGGGGGAAAAAAAGAAAGAAAGAAAAAAATGGAAAGTGTGTTCAATGACTGAAAATAGATGGGAACACCAAAGCAGAAAAAGAAATATGCACATAAATTTAAACAAGCCACAAAGGAAATAGCAGAATATATACATATAAAAGGAAAGAAAATGAACCAAGATTCAAGAAACATTACAATTCTATTTAATTATTGAAATGGACATGTCTACTAAGCCTCCCAGAAAAGCTGTGGGCTCTATTTTTGATATCACAATTACATGTAACACATATAATGCCCAGTATTTCAGAAGACAACAAAGAATTTGGGGGCTTTTCTCTACTAAAGTACAGCAGAGGTACTCATTCAATTTCCTTTTACAAACATTACTGAGGATCTACCGTGGGCCGGTGGCTCTACGCTGGGAACAAATGATGAACTGCACAGGATTTGTTCACAAGTTGCCGTGGGAAGGGAACATGCAGACAGCTAACCATCATACCAGGTAAGACATTTACTAGTGGATTTGTGTGGGAACAAACAGTGGTTCATTTTCTTTGAAGGTAGGGAGAGGATGCTGCATGTCATTTACGGTTTTTACATTTAATCATATTCATTATTGTCAAAGACTTCCTTTTGATGGTCACTTCCCAGGCTCTCACAGCCCTAACCTCCAAGTTTTGAAATTTCATACAGAAATAAGTAAGATCAAAATATATTTTTTATAGTTAAAAAACATACCATATTTTAAGCATGACAGCTGATGTTTTCAAATGAATTCTGCTAAGTAACAAAGCAAAACTAGTTAGATTTTTTTGATTACTATAACCCTTAAGATGAGAAGACCACATAAGACAAATATGACAGAGATAACACATTCCCCAAAGATTTTAGACTTGGAACTATACCCACTTTTAATGAGTTCAAATATTTTATTTTGGAAAGATCTTCCTTCATCATAGCATCTATTAATTAGCACATAGAGGAAAACATATTAATCAGGCTGCTGCTTATGATAATGTTTATAAAGCCTGGATAAACAACTGAGAGTAAATGAACAGGACACTAAGGTGTATTAGCCTTGGACAGGCTCTGCTCCAGCTCTCCAGCAAGCAGTATTAACTTCTGGACAAGACTCATGATTTACTAGGCACTCAGCCTGATGCTATCACAGGAGCATTGCCAACTGTCACATGACATACGAGGAGGGCGCATCAATGACCCGTTGAACACCATCATCTGGCCTCCCCAAACCTAACTGCTTCATGCCAAACTATGGGTTACAATACAGAGAAGGGATTTTCATAATCAGCAAGCAACTCATTAATCCTTCAAAATGATGGTTTAAACCCTATCTTATAAACACAACCAGGTCACTGACCTGTGGTCAAGACATTCTGGTCAAAGTATTGACTAACATAAATGACTTGGATTTTCACCACTAATTCTCATCAAATTAATTAAGAACAAGGCAACATCTTTCTTGAGGGCCTTGGTTGTTTGACATAAAGCTCAGTACAAAATTTCTGAACTGGAAGCCAGACTCAAAGTTCTACATATTCAGGACTTTGCTTTCTCTGAGTAAATAAAGCATAATTTCTATGATATAAACTTCATGGTAGGGGACTTCACAGTAGTTGCTTGTTTACAATTCATTCAGTTATTGATGTTTTCAGAGAAAAGTGTTACCTACAAAACACCAGCTTTATGTTTGGAGCAACAGAGTAAATTCAATTGTTCTCCGCTATTAGTCAAGTGAACGAAAACAATGCAGTGGCCCTAAGAGAAAGGGAGCCATGTGGGTGAACACCAGCTTAACCCCTGTTTTGTCAGAGTTGTCAGAGTCAGATACTAGAACTGGAAGTGGTGGCTCTTCACTAGGGTAAGCAAGAAAGCAACTTAGGAGTTGAAGTGGTAAGGTATAAGCAGTAGAGATGGACTCAGGAAAGATAAATCTAGTCAATTCTGCAACTGTGCTCTAATCCAGATAGTAGAAACATATTTACCTTACAAAAGTCATAGCTGGTCACCTCAGGATAGAGAGGAAACATACTCTGACAGCTAAAACACCTGTCACTATCACTCATTCAAAGCAAATCACTATTCTAGGTACTAGAAACATTCCAACAAGCAATCATGATCTCTTTTTTTTTCTTTTGAGATTCATTAAGAGTTTAGCAAGGAAAACAAATGCATAAATTATTAAAGAATACTACGATTGATACAAATTCAATGTGCAAAAGGTTATAGGTTACCACTCAAAGCACAGATATAGCATTTTTTAAAAGCATGGTACCATGCACACAGTAGGAGCTTAAAGAAAGCGACTCTCCTTTTCCTTCATTGTAATGGCCTACGCATACACTGCATAATATGCAATCCCAGGCTGTCAGCAACAGTTACAGCTCTGGGCAAGCTACTTTACCTCTTTGGTCTTCACACTCTCCTAATCTATAAAACATAAGGTTTATCTATGTGGCTGCTAAGATCCCATTTGGTTTTGAAACTGTATGGAAAAAAAATTTTTTTTTAAGTGAATAAAAAAAGAAAAAAAATGGAATATGATCTGACATAGGGCTTAGCAATATTTTTTTGGAACTTTCTCCCCAGGCAAGGGAACCAATCATCAACAAAATAGGTGATGGTTATGGAACCATCAATGAAAGGCCACATTAAATAATCATTAAATAATGAAAAGGCCACTTACTGAATGAGAGAAGACATTTGCAAATGATATGATGAATTAATATACAAAATATAAAAAGAACTCATACAACTCAATACCAAAAACAAAACAACAGAAAAACAGAATTAAAATGTTCAGAGGACTGAAATAAGCATTTTTCCCACACAAGACATACAGATGGTCAAAAAACACATGAAAAAGATGCTCAATACTTCTAACAGTTAAGAAAATACAAATCAAAACCACAATGAGGTATCACTCCACACTTGTTAGAATAACTACTATCAAAAAGACAAGAAATAACATGTGTTGGCAAGAATGTGTAGAGAAGGGAGCCCTCCTATACCGCTGTGGGAATGCAAATTGGCACAGCCACTATGCAGAACACTATGGAGGCTCTCCAAAAAACTGAAAATAGAAATACTATATAATCCAGTAATTCCATTCCTAGGTATATATCTGAGGAAAACAAAAACACTAATCTGAAAAGATATATGCACCCCAATGTCCACAGCAGCATTAATTATAATAAACAAGATATGGAAGTCACGTGTGTTCATCAGCCCAAAATGGGTAAGAAAGATGTGATACACACACACACACACACACACACACACACACACAGGAATATACTCAGCCATAAAAAGAATGAAATGTTGCCATCTGTAACAACAGGGATGGACTTAGCCGTTATTATGTGTAGGGAAATAAGTCAGATAGAGGAAAAATAAATACTGTGTGTCTTCAGTTACATGCAGAATCTAAAAAATAAAACAAACAAACAATTAAATATAACAAAACAAATAGCTTCACAGATATGGAAAACAAACTAGTGGTTTCCAGTAGTTAGAGAGAAGAGGAAAGGGGAAAGACAGGGGACGGGGATTAAGAGGTACAACCTACTAGGGATAAAAATGAATAAAATACAAGGAAATAATGTAAAGTTACTATTTTTAATAACTTTATATGAAGTATAATCTATAAAAATATAGGATCACTAAAACTAACACATACCTAGTTCAAAGCAAACAAAGTCATAATTTATTAACTGGCCAGTGGAAATGTCACTAATAGAGCATTATAAAAAACAGATCTAGAGCATACTTGACCTATCTGTCTGCCCTCATGTAATCTGGGAGCTCCCTGAGGACAAGCACTGTGACTTATTCATCTCTGTATCCCCAGATTTTAGTGTTCTGGCATAAAGACCCTCAAAAAACGTCTGCTGTCTTAGTAAACTTCATTCCGTCTTTTCTCCTTCTCTTCCTTGAACAGCTTGTAAAGTGTGTTGATAACTCATTTTATATGACTGTAAAATGGGAATAATCTAGGTTAAAACTAAAATAGCAGAATCTCTTTAAATAATCAGTGAATGGAACTAAGACTAAGGCCTTATTATAAATGTTTGTCACAAACAAAATTACTACAGCATCAATTTCCATGTGACTGGTGAGTCTACAATCTAATTTCTTCTATATAGAATAATACAAACCACTTTATCACTCTGTGACACTGAGTTCCTTCAGGACTCTTTCGAATGACATAAAACCACAGAACCCAGGTGCACAAGCTCTCGCTCTCTCCCTTCCTTTGCACCCTACTCCTCCACTTTCTGTATATAAATTATATATAGAAACGAAGTTCAGATTATCTGGACTTCTTTGCTTTTAAATGAACTTTCAAAGACATCAAATGGCCAACAAGTACATGAAAAGAGGCTCAATATCACTAATCAACAAATTAAAACTACAATGAGATATCACCTCCTGCCTGTTAAAATGGCTGTCCTCAAGAATATAAGAAGTAAGTGCTAGAGAGGATGTGGAAAAAAAGGAAACCCTGAATGAGAATGTAAATTGGTGCAGCCCCTGGAAAACAGTATGGAGTCTCCTCAAAAAGTTAAAACTGAACTACCATACCATCCAGCAATTCCATCTCTGAGTATTTATCTGAAGATACATGCACTCCCATGTTCATTGCAGTGTTATTTACAATAAGCAAAATATGGAAACATCAAAGTGCCTGTTGATAGGTGAATAAAGAAAATGTGGAATATAAATATATGTACACACACATACAATGTAATATTATTCAGCCATGAGAAGTAACAGTCTGCCATTTGTAAAAACTTGGATGGACTTTGAGTACATTGTGCAAAATGAGATAAATCAGACAGAAAATGGCAAGAATTGTATGATACTACTTACACATGAAATTTTAAAAAGCCAAAATTGCAAAAAATAAGAAAAGAATAAAATGGTTGTTCCCGGAGGATGAGGGGATAGGAAAGATGCCTTCTAAAGGGTACAAACTTACCATTACTAGTAAATAAGTCCTAGAAACAATACACAGTATAGTCAATACAGAAAGCAATATCGCTTTATAATCATCAAACTTGCTAAGGGATTAGAACTTAATTATTCCAACTACTAACAAAGATATTTATGTAACATGACAGAGGTACTAATTACTGCTATAATGGCAAAATCATATAATATATAAAGATATCAAATTAACATGTTACATACTTTAAATTTACATAATGTTTTGTGGCAAGTATATCTCAATAAAAAATAATACTGTGCTCAAGATAGCTTCCAAGTATGTTCTTAGAAAATCTTTTAAAAATAATGAACTTTCAAAAATGTTTCCTTCCACTGAGAACACTTAACTGTGAAACACATAATTTAACCGGCAAAGGCACCAAATTCACTGGTCTAAGGAATGGAGAATGAGGTTTCCCTACACGAAGGCTCTGACAGACCCAGTCAAGGAGGGCTTAGTGGCTGGAATTCGTCTTCAGATGAATGCAGTCAAAGTAGACACCCACAAGTCGAAATCAGAGCCAAGCTTCACGGCCTAAGAGGCTGGGGCGCACTTACAAACAGGTGGCGTGCCCAGGGAGGGCGAGGGGCTCTGGAGTGAACGCCGCTGACACGGGCTTAGTTAAAACGTGCCTAGCTGGTAAGTCGATCTCCAGAAGTCCAAAGAGTAACTTTCTGTCTCTTGTGATTAACAGTGAACTAAAAACACGAGCCAAGCGTCCCTAGAATTCTGCCTCTTAGCAGTGCCCCAGTCGCCACCTCTCTGGAGATGCCCTGGAGCCTGAGCACTGTGGCGGGCTCGGGCGAGTACAGGCTCCTTGTCCGGGGCTGTCAGCGCTGCACGGGCACACCGTCTCCTCGGGAGGGGCTCATCACTGGGTCTCCCGTTTTCCATTCTTCCAGCTGAGAAACCTTAAGGTGATCTGGGATGACTTCTCCCCTTTTATCTGGTCATTCTACAAGTCCTACTGATTCTTCTGTGAAATGTCTCTTACATCCATCCCTCCCCTTCCATCCAATTCCGGTCTTTATCACACGAGGGCAGTAACCCAGTCTCCTTGCTTCAACCTCTCTGGCACCCATCCACACACACACACAAATTCCATTAGATTAATCCCATCTAAAAACTGCTTTTGCTTATTTCCCTGCTTAAAATTATTTTCCACTGTCAATATGTGAGATTAAAATTTATCAACTTGGCATTCATAAATCTCCATAATCTTTCCTCAAATTTCCTTCACACTCCAACACAAATAGTCCTTTATTTTTACCAAACAGTTCTTCTCTCTCCAAAATACAATCTAAACTTTTCAACGTGTTTGTGCTAGCTTCTTTTTCAACTCCCCACTCCAAACCACCCAGTATATCTTCTCCCAGTATGGTAGCATGGAAACGTTAGGGGCACTGCCATCAGACAGACCCGAGCTCAAATCCTGGGTCCACCACTGCCCAGCTGTGGATAAGCAGATCGAGTTACTTAACCTTTCTGCAGTCTCAGTTTTCCAACCATAAAATGATGAAGTGCCACCTGCCCCAGAGTTATTATAAGGATTAAATGATATAACAGAAGCTGGCACGTTTATTCATTGTCTTCACTGCATCTTAAACTCTTATATCTCCTCTGGATCCAGCAGTAAACCACACTTATATGATCAATTAATCATTTATCATCATCTGAAAATCACTTACGGACTACCTAGTTAACCAGGCACAAATATCATTTAGAAAGTGATGCTACAAAGCAGAGGCATCACGTGACTTCTTGAATCTGCCAAGTTCTGTATAGTCAAGCAAATCACTGATTTCTCTTCTTGTATCCATCCTCCTAGGCCAAAATCAAGTAACTACTTTGTGTCTGGGAACAATTTATAAGGCACAAATAACTAAACACCGTGTCTAGCCACAGTAAGTGTTGAAATGTCTTTTGAATGTGAGAAGTAAAGGTAGATTTACAGAGTTCCAAATATTTTAATGAAGTTCTAGAAACAGCCATATCAGCATAACAGTTTTCAATTGATATTTACTCAAATTGTCTAAAAACATGCACATATGCACACACACAGAGTGACCATGAAAAGAAAACACAGAATTAATTCAGAAAGAATTAAAGAAAAATTTAAGGATGGAGAAAGATTGTTATACCTTTGTAGCTTCACAAAGCAGGGAAAAAGTAGAGGGGGTTGAGGGAAAATGTAATTTATCAATATATGTTGCTTCTAAGCAAACCACTTCTGAAGTCTAATTTTAAACTACAGGCTCTTGCTCTGATTTTTTTATTCAATCAAACATGTAAAGCAGTGTGCTGCTGTATCTTTAAGCAGCTAACTTGGTATTCATGTTTATTTCTTAGTCTAAGAGAACTGTCTAGGAATAGGGGAGAATTCAGCAATCTTCAATAATTAATACCATTATTAAATTAACAATAAAATAACATCAAGAATTAATACTATAACACAGGATATTTTACAAAAGAACAGAGAGAAATACTATATTTTATAGTGTTTCACCAAAGCAAACATAGAAGATGCCAAATTGGGTAAACTCTTACTACTTAAGACTAAACTTTAATAAATAGTTGGGATTTTATATAAAACATAAAAAGGATATTATATAGTAATCATGGAAGAACTTAAATAAAAAAGTACAAAAGAAGATGGTCAGTTCCTTAGCCATTATTTAACTGCTGATGAAATTTTTATTACATTAATCTCATTTTTCCGACAAAAAAAAAAAAAGACAAAATGAGGTTTCAAGGGTATCATCATTTGGCAAAAAGTTAACATCCTCCATCTTCTGCAATAAACAATGACTCATACACACAATCTATTTTTAAGGCTGTTAGGGATATGTACATAGAATGCATAAATGTAAAAGGATTCAGAGTGAAAATTAATGTCTTTTAAGAAATAAATTATCTTTTTAAGTATACAGTTCAACATAATCACCTGTGACTGTTCTATTTCTGCTTTGTTTAACTTGATTCCAAGGATTTCAGCAGCAACTTTCTGAAAACACAGGAAGACCTGCATAACAAAAACAGGTTTAAATGATTTAAAACAGGCATGCCTAAGCTACCTTCAAACAAATTGAACTTTCTAAAAAATGATAAACAGCAAGAACTGCAAAAAATATGATGTACCAGGTTGTTTCAAAAATAGCTCTATTTGTCAAATACAGCAACATTTTAAGTATAATAATTTTTTAAATGATTAAACCATAATTTGAAAATTCATACACTTCACTGAGCTGGTCTAAATTTACACATTTATCCTGAAAAACTTATACTTTTAAAGAGTTAACATAATTAATTACAACTACAACATTTAAAAAAAAGACTACTAGCCAAATAATAAACAGCTGTAAGTCCTGAAGAAAATGAAAGTAGTCTATATTTTACTACCTGGGGAAAGTTTTTCACTGCCAATTTTACACTGATCTTTTGATATGGCATTAGCCTACCTTGAAAGGTCTTACTTTCCACTCTCATAATCTCTAAGGTTCTAATCAATTTTAATAAATTCTCTGTGGAGCAAAAAAATTAGTATCCTTTACTGTATTTTGTCAAACAGAAAAGTAGCAGTATATGACTTCCCTGATAGCCTGCAATGCAGAAGACCCTGGTTTGATTCCTGGGTTAGGAAGATCCACTGGAGAAGGGATAGGCTACCCACTCTAGTAGTCTTGGGCTTCCTTTGTGGCTCAGCTGGTAAAGAATCTGCCTGCAATGAGGGAGACCTGGGTGCAATCCCTCAGTTGGGAAGACCCCCCTGGAGAAGGGAGAGGCTACCCACTCCAGTATTTTGGCCTAGAGAACTCCATGGACTGTGTAGTCCACGGGGTTGCAGAGTTGGACACCACTGAGTGACCTTCACTTTCACAGTCCAGTATCATGAAACAAAAACATGCGAAGACTTCTATAAACATCCTTTCCTACATAGATAGCTTATCTGGGGTCCACTAGGATTCCTGGAGCTCCAATACAGTCTTTGCTTGTCTGCATATTCTGTCTTTGCTCCCAAAATATCCGAGTTTATTCTGACCCCTACTTACTCATGACTTAGTTCAGTTCAGTTGTCACTCAATCGTGTCCGACTCTTTGCGACCCCATGAACCGCAGCACACCAGGCCTCCCTGTCCATCACCAACTGCCAGAGTCTATGCAAACCCATGTCCATTGAGTTGGTGATGCCATCCAACCATCTCATCCTCTGTCGTCCCCTTTTCCTCCTGCCCTCAATCTTTCCAAGCATCAGGTTCTTTTCTAAGGAGTCAGCTCTTCACATCAGGTGGCCAAAGTATTACAGTTTCAACATGAGTCCTTCCAATGAACACCCAGGACTGATCTCCTTTAGGATGGACTAGTTGGATTTCCTTGCAGTCCAACGGACTCTTCAAGAGTTTTCTCCAACACCACAGTTCAAAAGCATCAATTCTTCAGCGCTCAGCTTTCTTTATAGTCCAATTCTCACATCCATACATGACTACTGGAAAAAACATAGCCTTGACTAGACGGACCTTTGTTGACAAAGTAATGTCTCTGCTTTTTAATATGCTGTCTAGGTTGGTCATAACTTACCTTCCAAGGAGTAAGCGTCTTTTAATTTCATGGCTGCAGTCACCATCTGCAGTGATCTTGGAGCCCCCCAAAATTAAAGTCTGACATTGTTTCCACTGTTTCCCCATCTATTTCCCATGAAGTGATGGGACCAGATGCCATTATCTTCGTTTTCTGAATGTTGAGCTTTAAGCCAACTTTTTCGCTCTCCTCTTTCACTTTCATCAAGAGGCTTTTTAGTTCCTTTTCACTTTCTGCTATAAGGGTGGTGTCATCTGCATATCTGAGGTTACTGATATGTCTCCAGGCAATCTTGATTCCAGCCTGTGGTTCTTCCAGCCCAGCGTTTCTCATGATGTACTCTGCATAGAAGTTAAATAAGCAGGGTGACAATATACAGCCTTGACATACTTCTTTTGCTATTTGGAACCAGTGTGTTGTTCCATGTCCAATTCTAACTCTTGCTTCCTGACCTGCATTACAGGTTTCTCAAGAGGCAGGTCAGGTGGTCTGGTATTCCCATCTCTTTTAGAATATTCCACAGTTTATTGTGATCCACACAGTCAAAAAAGCTTTGGCTTAATCAATAAAGCAGAAATACACGTTTTTCTGGAACTCTCTTGCTTTTTCAATGATCCAGCGGATGTTGGCAATTTGATCTCTGGTTCCTCTGCCTTTTCTAAAACCAGCTTGAAGGTCTGGAAGTTCATGGTTCACATATTGCAGAATGAAGCCTGGCTTGGAGAATTTTGAGCATTACTTTACTAGTGTGTGAGATGAGTGCAATTGTGTGGTAGTTTGAGCATTCCTTGGCACTGCCTTACTTTGGGATTGGAATGAAAACTGACCTTTTCCAGTCCGGTGGTCACTTCTGAGTTCTCCAAATTTGCTGACATATTGAGTGCAGCACATTCACAGCATCATCTTTTAGGATTTGAAAAAGCTCAACTGGAATTCCATCACCTCCACTAGCTTTGTTCGTAGTGATGCTTCCTAAGGCCCACTGGACTTCACATTCCAAGATGTCTAGCTCTAGGTGAGTGTGAGTGATCACACCATCATGATTATCTGGGTCATGAAGAACTTTTTGTACTCATGATTACTTATTGAATATTTATCACAACTTCAATAAGGCTACCCACGCCAGTATTCTGGCCTGGAGAATTCCACAGACTGTACAGTCCATGGCATCGCAAAGAGTCAGACAGGACTGAATGACTTTCACTTTCAACAACTTAATTTTAACTTCTAATCAAAAAGAGATGATGTCCCCAAAAGGCTTATGTCATTTGTACCCCAAAGAGCATTATATATTATAGTTCACTGATGGTCAAAGTTCAAGGAGAAATAGGAAAGCTAGTGTGACAAAATGGAGAGAAAGGGAAGACTGTAAAAAGAAAAACAGCAGCGTGACTAAGAGCTTTAGGTAAGCCTAACAAAGCAGGCAAGATCTGTTGGGCTATTATGGGGAGGACTTTGGCTTTCATTTACTCTGAGGTTTTTACAAGGTCAATCTGGTTGTTGTACTGAATATTCACTATAGAAGATCAAGGGTAAAAAAGAGAAATTGGCAAGAACACTAATGTAAGAGATGATGGAGGCCTGAAACAAAGTAGCAGCAGTGGCAATAGCAAGAAAAGTCACCAGATTATGGGCACATTTTGAAAGCAGAACCAACAGGACTTGGTGAGAGTTGTGGTATGTCAAAGACATACCAGAAGGAGTCAAGGATGACCCCCAAATTTTCCTGTTCTTAGCAAGATAGGAGACCTACCATTTATTGAAGTGGGGAAGACTGGAAAAGATCTGAGGAAAAAATATCAAGAGCTCAGTTCTGGACCTGAATCCTGCATTAAACTGGGACTGACTCTTAAGACACTTAAGCAGGAGTGCTGGGGTATATGAGCCTGGAGTTCAGGGAAGAAGTCTGGCCAAAGCCATGAGACTAGATGAGGTCACAAAGGGAATAAGTTTAAAAAAGAGAGATATCCAAGGACTGTGCCTAGGGCAATTCAATGAAGGAATCAGCAAAGGCGATAAGAGAGTAGTTAGCAAGGTAGGAGGGAAACCAGAAGATGTAGTATTCTGGAAACTAAGTGAACAAAGTATTTCAAAGAGGAGCGAGTGATCAACTATTTTATTCGCTGCAACTAAATCAAGTAAGATGAGGACTAAGAACTGGCCACTGAATTGAACAAAAAGGAGGTCACTGATGACCTTAATAAGAGCATCTGGGGGTGAAATATTAGGGGCAAAAGTCTGACTGGAACTGTTCAAGACAAACCGGGAGGAGAGAACTGGAGACAGCTCTTTGAAAACATTCTACTGGTAAGTAGCAAAGAGTAAGAAACAGCTAACGATGTGGGTGATCAAGCATTTTCTTATATTTAAGGTAAGAGAAGTTATAACATTTCGTGTGCTGATAGAATAATCCAGTAGATGGGAAAAAAACGATGCCGGAGTGAGAATTTTAAGCCATGTTTGTTACTAGGAAAAGAGACATGGGACTAATGCACAAGGGAGAAGTTGAGCCTAGCTACCAGCAGAGACAGCCCAACCCACAGGAATCTCAGAGGAGACAGAGAGGTGGGAATGGACAGTGGGTGGGCAGGAGAGCTGGGGGAAACGAGGTGGCAGGAGTATGTTAAAGTTGTCTTCCCTTTGTTTCAATATTTTTTAAATAAAATAAGAAACAAGGGAATCAGCTAAGAGAACGGATGATGGTTTGAAAATTTGAGAAGAGAAGCTATGGAACACTCGTTTAGGTGAAGGAGAGAGACAATGGCCTAAAGACCTAAGTTCTAAGCAGCATTAAGGTCCACTTGAGGTGAGCTGACTGTGGACGGTAATGAAACCTCCAACATGCCTCTAAGCTTTTTTCTCTCATCATGTTCAAATACATGAATGCAACCATATAAAGGGGCGTGGTCAAGGTTTAGTCAAGTAAGTTAGATAAAGTGACTGACGGGAAAGGAAACTGACAGAGTACTGCATGGTAATGATTTTGACTGACCACGAGTAAGGAAGAAAGGAAAATGACGACACGAAAGGTCAGGGGCAAGTGTTAGGATCACTGTCATGTAGGCCCTGCTGGGGCTGCAGACTGACTGGACTAGGGCATTCAAGCTGGTCAGTGATTTGCATGCCTGATACTGAGACAGGAGATAACAGAAGGGCTACAGTAGCATGCGGGCGCATGGATGAGGTGGGGTGGTGAACAACGATACTGACACCACTAAGAATTATGACAAAGGTAGTATCAGAGAAAGTACAGTAAGACTGGAGATCAACTTCTCAAGCAATGAAGTGAAGTAATCTGTGATTGGAGATGACATAAACTGATTTCACAAGAACAAACCATTTCAAAGTTGCATTTAAAAAGAAAACAATGAGGATTTTTAAAAGTCGTTCAACATAAGTACACAAAATATACTAAGTGGTTAAACACAAGCTAAAATACTGGAAGTTAAAAAAATTCTAAACTGGTAAGAGACCCCCAGGAAGATAAGTGAGGGTAAAAACCCAATCCATGGATGGGTTTATCAAGGAACATTGATACTGCATACATTTTTAAAGTAGGCAGGTGTCCCACATTAGCATTATCCTGGGTAAAGGGTGCTAACATATCACATTTTTAAATGTTTGATCCCTCAAAAGAATACATACCTTTTATATTATTTAATATTTTTCCTAAGCATAAAAACCATCAATGAAATCATACAGGAAAAACATCAAGAAGATTAAACCACAGAAAAATCCAAATGTCCTCTGGTTGAAAATGTCAAGAAAATTAACAATCAAACAAAAATCTGGGCAGTAGAAAGAAAATATTTGCAAAAATTATGACAAATGGCTGTTATGTTATCCCTAACACAAAAATGGTCATAAAAAATTTTAAAAAGCAACAAAAATACAATAAACAGGTAATAAGCAGAAAATCAACAATAAATAAATTTACAATAAGTATATAATATTATAAACAGATATAAGCAGAAAGTAGGTAATAAAATTTTAAAAATTTCAACCTCAAGAGCAGTCAAAGAAATTTAAATAGTAAAATACCTTTTAATCCCTTGTCTATCAAACTGACAAAGTTTTAAAAGTAAATAAATTCTGAATGTTAAAAAAGATTACAGTGATATGGCTTTCATACAATGCTGATGGTAGTATAAATTAACTTAGGCTTTCTGGTGGTAATTTGGCAAAAGGTTTCAATTCCCTTCCAAGGAAATAATCAAAACTTACAGACAAAATTTTACATCAGAAATTCTGCAAAATTTTACAATGTCTTGAATTTGGAAACAATCTATATATCCAACAATAGGGACCTGGTTGAATAAATCTGAACATTTATTTAATGGATTACTAAATCTAGTGGGTTTTTAATCTATTTAGTAATATTAAGTGACATGAGAAAATTTTCTATGAATAAACATATTAAACAAAAAAATACAAAATTATTTCTATATTATGATCTCAATTTTTAAAAAAATAAACATTTAGCATAGTTAATATGGTAAACGCTGGAAGGTCAATCCTTAGGTTTACAAATCCTATCTCCATCACTTATTCTGTGTACCCTGAACCCCCACAACATAACCTCTCTAAAACTACTCTATAAAACAGAGATAATTACTTATGATTGCTGGAAAATAAATCTGACTTATATGTGAAGATATTTTAGACTAATTCAAAAATATTTTAATATCATTCTAAACTTATTTAAATGGTTATGTTGATTTACAGAATAAGCATCCAATCAAATGCAATTAATTAACAACTAAATAGAGATAATCAAAGTAGTACATGCCCATCACAAAGTAGGCACTCAGTAAACAGCAGTCCACTAGCCGTGGTGGCAGCAGCATCAGAAAACGAGACTATCATATGAGGTTATGAATGATCATCTCTGGAGGCTGAGATTATGAGCTATTTATACTCTTTTTAACTTTTGTATTTTTAATTCCCTAAAAGAATCATGAAATTATTTTAAATAAATAAGAGGAGTATCAACAGAATAAGCATGCTGTATATAACCTAAGGTATTTTATGTCTTCAATAGGAATTAATCTAAAAGTTAAGTAATGGAAGTATACTTCCTATGAATATTAGTAAATAAAAGTAAAACATTACTTATAATATTCAGCATTCATTATCTTACTTACAGAGTCTCCTGTCTTTGCTGAGACAAAGTGGCTACTAAAACCATTTTCCTGGCAAAATCTTAAGTGTTTTTCAGGTTTTACTGTTCGCATATGCTCCAAATCAACTAGAAAGGTGAACAAAAACAGAGAACCAAATTCAATAATAAAGTTAATCAATAAATATTTAACAAGTTTAAATGTGACTTCTTTTCCAATATTATACCCCAGTTTAGATACTAGCAGTATAATTTGGGGCAATTCTTTTAGTCTCTTTATGCTTCAGTCTGTAAATCTAAAAGCTGGGAAAAACAAATGGACCTATCATATACAAAGTTTTTTGAGAATTAATCCATGTTTAGTGCACAATGGGGCGTCCCTGGTGGCTCAGCTGGCAAAGAATCCGCCTGAAATGCCAAAGACCTGGGTTTGATCCGTGGCTTGGGAAGATTCCCCTGGATAAGGGAAAGGCTACCCACTCCAGTATTCTGGCCTGGAGAATTCCACAGACTGTATAGTCTCAACAGGGTCGCAAAGAGTCAGACACAACTGAGTGACTTTCACTTTCATGCACAATGACCAGCACATGTTAAGTGCCCAGAAAACTAAAAGATCATTCCTATTATCTATATAGTTTGAGGCACATTTGATGATATGCAAAAATATGCATTAGTATAATGCATTTAAACATAGTGATTAATTGTAACATATACTTACCACAGCATATTTGGTTTGAAAATTTAATTACCTTAATACATTAATTACAATAGTTCTATAATCTCTATAAACTTTAATGTTAACACAAGCACATTATTAGTTTTCTGCCAAAAGATATCAATATTTCATTATATACTTACTTTATTTACAGTTACTGCTTAATTTCACAAAGACATAGCTCATTTGCTTTCCAATTCTAAAAGTGTCCATTTGGAAAGCAGTAATGGGCCAGAATATATTTTCTTGAATAGTGGTAGGTGCTTTAAAGCAAAGCATAGTACTCATATCCAATACTGGTTTTATCCAACACAGTCTAATTTTTTCAAATGTGATCTTTTATTGAACAGTTTCTCTTTTTACAACACTACAAACCCTATAAGGGTGTTGATTCAATGCCATCAAATTATAAGGCAAATATATTCACAGGATTTAAGGACAACTAGGCTCTTTGAGTCAATATAGGAAAAAAAAACTTAAACTGATTTCCTGAGGAAGGGACCCAACTGACTTGTAAAAACTTGTAAATTTGCAAATCTAGTAAGCTTACATAATAGTGGCAATTGATTATCAACTAAAAAATGCTCTCATACTATGTAAAAGGCTTTATTTGAAATTACATTGAAGGTCTTTAGTTTGTAAGCTCAAGAGATCTTTCTCTAGGAGATTTTTGATCTACTGGGGGATTCCTGAGCCCCATTTATACTGCCTAACTAGGATAATATGCACCTTTTTTCTTTTCTGGCCACAACTTGCTGTTCCTTAAACATCACTGAGACTTTATTTACAAGAAGAGGCCAAAAAATGTCCAGATACCACAGGCATCAATTTGTTGACGACTAAAATACTAAGCTATTAGCACTGACATTTGTACATCTAGTTTACCATAATATTGAAGTTAGAATACTTTCCTAATTCAACAAGAGTAAGAACAAATCATGTCACTAGGAAAATTCCCCAGTGAGATCACTGTCCAATTAAAAAAATAAAGGCTGTCATTCAACATGCATGGGCATTTGTCTTTTCTAATGGAACAGTCCGCCACGGCTGTGTCTTTTCTTCTTTCCTTTCTTCTCTCCATTCTCCACTTGCCCTACCAGATAACTCCTCAACTACTTACGTAGATAAACTACTATAAATTTATCTATATAGCACTGGGGGATTTACTAGCCAAAAGTTTTTTTCCTAACAAAGATAATCATTAGAGACTAATAATTATAACTAACCAATTGATAAAAAAATTATTCAGTAAGTATTTATGATATACCAAGCACTATGGTAGGCAGTGAGAATCCAAAGAGGAAAAAGATACAATCCAGGTCCTAAAAAAATTACCACCAGTATTAGGAATATAACAGACAGTTAAGAAATATAAAAGTCATCTGAAATAACCAAGATGTTGAGAATGACACAGCAGATATAGACAAGGCCCTCGCAGAATTTGACTGACCATTGTTTTCCTCTGTTGTGTTAGAATTTAGTGAGCAAAATTAAAAGGCCTTAATTACTAGAGTCCATTGTTGTTCAGTCACTAAGCTGTATCCGACTCTTTTGCAACCCCAAGGACTATAGCCACCAGGCTCCTCTGTCCATGGGATTACCCAGGCACTATACTGGAGTGGGTTGCCATTTCCTTCTCCAGGGGATCTTCCCGACCCAGGGATTAAACCCATGTCTCCTGCATTGGCAGGAGGATTCTTTATTGCTAAGCCACCAGGAAAGCCCTAGTTACTAGAGTACTTCATTCTAAATAATCCAGAAGTAAATAAATTCTGACAATGAAACTACAGTGAGATACTGGTAAATTCTTTCATTTCTTCGATTTCTGAAAGCATCCTTAAAATTATCACCCAGTATTCATCTAGCATACATGTGTTAACAATCTTACTGATATGATTTAATTTCCCTTATATCCTTCAGTGCAGTGGTCCCCAACCTTTTTGACACTAGGGACCAGTTTCTTGGAAAATAATTTTTTCCATGACCAATTCAAGAGCAGTAGGGTTCTCACTCCTATGAAAATGCCTGTCGCTCATCTGACAGAAGGCAATGTGAGCAACAGGGAATGGCTGTAAAGACAGATGAAGCTTTGCTTGCTTACCTGCTCGCTGCTCATCTCCTGCTGTACAGCCTGGTTGCTAACAGGCCAAAGAGTGGTACCAGTCCATGGCCCAAGGGCTGGGGACTCTGCTTCAGTGAACCAGTATTTTATTTTGTTTTTAATAACATACTTACTGTTATTATTTTCTTATTTTAATACAGCTAGTTCCTGTATTTTATTTTTAAGAAGGGAATTAAAACCTTCCAACAGCATTAATACATAAACATTTCCCAAATATTCAGAAAAATAATTTTCAAAAGGATATAAAAAATGTCACTAACTAGAGACAACTACTGTTAACATTTTAGTGTATATCCTTCCAATATCTAAACAACTGAAGGTCATGAGCATTAACACTGCAATACGCAACTTTCTTTCAGCTCTACTATACTATACCCTGCTTAAAGTATGCTTAACAATTTCAATGGATAACCAGTTTACTGATCACTCACTCTACTCATTCAGCGAATATTTGAGTGCCTACTATGGCTAGGCACAGAGAAGGAAACGGCAACCCACTCTAGTATTCTTGCTTGGAGAATTCCATGGACAGAGGAGCCTGGCGGGCTACAGTCTATGGGGTCGCAAAGAGTCCGACACAACTAAGCAACTAACACAAACACAGACTTGGCTAGGCATTGTCCTAAGAGCTGCATATGTAACAATGACCTTACATTCTAATTCAGAGAAACAGACACACAAGTAAATTACAGAGTATTGCAAATGTTGATATATCTTATTGAAAAAAAATAAAATATACATGAGATGAATTACTCTTTCAAACACGTAGGCCAAAGACCCTTAAGGTGAAGACCACACTTACCACACTCAAAGAAAAGCCAGGAGGCCAGAGTGGCTGATGAGTTAGCAAGAGAGGGAAACACCAGGAAATGAAGTTTTAAAAGCCAGCAACTATATAAGTCACTGAAAGAGAAATGCAAAGCTAGTGGGAGGTTTGTAAGGAAAAAAATTTTTTAAGCTGTAATCTTACAGTTTAAAAGGTTGGGGCTGCTGAATAAACCACTGTTTGTTGTTTTAGTCACCAAGTCCTATCCTATTCTTTCGTGACCCCATGGACTGCCCATCAGGCTTCTCTGTCCTTGGGATTTCCCAGGCTAGAATCAGGAGTGGGTTGCCATTTCCTTCTCCAGGGGATCTTCTCAACTTGCATCTCCGGCATTACAGGTGGATTCTTTACTGCTAAGCTACTGGGAAATAAACTGTAATTAAATGTAAAGCAGAGAAGACACTGAGTAAGATTACAGTAAAACTCTAGGAAAGAGAAGACTGTAGTTTGGACAAGAGTAGGAGCAAGAGAGATGATAAAAAGTAGGGTAGATTCTCAATGTATTTTGGGAATAAAAAGTGAGTAAGAAATACTAATGGATTTGACATGGATGTAGAAGATAAAGAGAATCACTTGAGGATAGTTTAACCTGGATTTTAAATGAAACAGTGTATTGTAGGTAGGTGCTGAGCAGATAAACATCTGCAGTTAAGCAGTGCTGGAGTTTTCCCAATCACATACAATTATAGAAAAGAAGGGCAGGTAATTGAAAATAGAAAATGTTAGGAGTAGATTATATTGAAAAGAGCATGGAATTTAAGTTAGATAAAAAGGGGGATCCAGAAAATGAAAAATTGATAAGATTAAGCAATGTTAAAGTCTTAAGTGGATTTAAAAATTACTGGAATTGGGTTACCAAAGATGAGAGATAACAGACAAACTAGGACACATGAAAGTGATAATTGATATTATGGAGACAGTAAGTCTTCAGAATAACTATATATCCCTATAGCTGATTCATGTTGAGGTGTGACAGAAAACAACAAAATTCGGTAAAGCAATTAATTATCCTTCAACAAAAAAATAAATTTAAAAAAAAACTATGTTAGTGTTGATAGGTGGCAACATTATAGCAGATGATGAATTCAAGGAACTGAGAGACCAAAGTATTAAAAGGGTAATCTGTATGCAACTAAAATTGCTAATCAAGATAGCAACAGTAATGCAGTGACTGACTCAGGAACCAAAATCTTTAAGAAATTCAAGGTAGTGAGTGATTCAGGGGTTGGCTGATGTATAATCATACAGCTTGATAGTCAAATCTAAAGGTTTTTAGGCAAGATGAAAAATGATCTGGTTAGGTCACTACCCACCCTCCAGTACTAGTGATAAGGCAGAGACAGGAGGGGATGTCAATATTTGAAGGAGCTTCAGGAGACGGCAGCACTGTCCTTACAGGAGAGCTAAGTGACAGAAGTGAAGTGAAGTCGCTTAGTCGTGTCCGAC
This sequence comes from Ovis aries, assembly GCF_016772045.2. Taxonomy (NCBI): domain Eukaryota; kingdom Metazoa; phylum Chordata; class Mammalia; order Artiodactyla; family Bovidae; genus Ovis; species Ovis aries. Next base: position 109,271,917 of record NC_056059.1, read on the forward strand.
TCTTTCAACCCCGTGGACTGTAGCCCACTAGGCTCCTTGGTCCATGGGATTTTCCAGGCATGAATACTGGAGTGGGTTGCCATTTCCTTCTCCAGGGGATCTTCCCGACCCAGGGATCAAACCCAGGTCTCCTGCATTGTAGGCAGACGCTTTACCGTCTGAGCTACTAGGAAAGCCTGGTTCAAGGAAGATGTTGAGAGTATAGGAATTTTACTGATATCTCATTTGTAAGTTCCTGAAGACCCAATAGAAGAATCTCAGAAGTTAAGAAAGGGCAGAAACAGGGGTCTGAAAAGTGAAGGACAGAACTGTATAGGGTAAGAATGCAGGAAGTAAATCAATAACAACAATGTCAAAGGCTTTCTTCTGTAGCTGACATAAATGGAGATTAAAAAAACATGAGATGAAAAAATTCTAAGACGGTGTTAGACAGACAAGAAAACCCAAATTTTTCACTGTCAAAATCAACTGTGCCCAGCACCCCCCCCCAAATCCCTTAGCTCACTCACCTTAACCTGGAAATTAAAATGGAACAAAAGAAAATAATTTATCAAGATACTAAATCTATCTGCCATATTCTTAAAAATCACATGGTTCATGAGATGGAAGTCTTAGAAGCCAATTAACTTTGGCTAACAAGAATAATTTGGATAAGAAGTTGGAAAGCTGTTTGAAAAATAAATATGTACAATTTTTACTATAATTCATGGCAAATAGATGGGGAAACAGTGGAAACAATGGCTGACTTTATTTTTGGGGCTCCAAAATCACTGCAGATGGTGACTACAGCCATGAAATTAAAAGATGCTTACTCCTTGGAAGGAAAGTTATGACCAACCTAGACAGCATATTAAAAAGCAGAGACATTACTTTGCCAACAAAGGTCTGTCTAGTCAAGGCTACAGTTTTTCCAGTAGTCATGTATGTATGTGAGAGTTGGACTATAAAGAAAGCCGTGCACTGAAGAATTGATGCTTTTGAACTGTGGTGTTGGAGAAAACTCTTGAAGAGTCCCTTGGACTACAAGGAGATCCAACTAGTCCATCCTAAAGGAGATCAGTCCTGGGTGCTCATTGGAAGGACTGATGTTGAAGCTGAAACTCCAATACTTTGGCCACCTGATGTGAAGAGCTGACTCCTTAGAAAAGACCCTGATGCTGGGAAAGATTGAGGGCAGGAGGAAAAGGGGACGACGGAGGATGAGATGGTTGTATGGCACCACTGACTCCATGGACATGAGTTTGGGTGGGCTCCAGGAGTTGGCGATAGACAGGGAGGCCTGGCGTGCTGCAGTCCATGGGGTCGCAAAGAATCAGACATGACTGAGTGACCAAACTGAACTGAACTGATCACTACTAGGCTTGACCCCTAGTGTGATAGTCCTTACTTTCCTTTTTCACAGTAATCTATGAAGCCATCTGTTGAAACTGGCAGTTCCAGAAAAATGGAAGGAGTCTGGGTTTCTGAAAGGGAGATGAGCCACTGATAAGCAGTACCAGGGTTTGGTCTTTATGTAAGTAAGAGATAAATTGTTATTGTGTTAAGATATTGAAACTTCAGGGACGGTCTGTTTATAGCATTTAGCATTACCTTAACTAATACAGACTGTTGTTGGTGGTGTTTAGTTGCTGAGTCATATCCAACTCTTTCGTGACCCCATGGACTGCAGCCCTCCAGGCTCGTCTGTCCATGGAATTTCCCAGGCAAGAATACTGGAGTGGGTTGCCATTTCCTTCTCCAGGGGATCTTCCTGACTCAGGGATTGAACAGATTCTTTACCACTAATTACCTTAACTAATATAAAATATAGATTTTCATCACTCTTGTTAACAATAAACCTCTTCCTGAGCCTATATTGGGTCTTGAGTTATTAACTAATGAAAACTTGAAGTTATAATTAGTGAGATCATATAATCCAGCATTACAGTCATCTCTTAGATTCTGATTATGTCATATTCACCTAAACAGTTTAAAAATTACATCAAACTTAATTATAAATTGAAAGGCAATTACATTTTTAGTTACCAGGGAAACAAATACAAACCAAATATAAACCACTAGAGAAATGTTCTTTCTTCTGCCATTAAACAGTTCAAGTAATATGTACATGGAAAACAGTATGAAAACAAAAGTTCATTCTCCTTTTGTTAATACATTTTGCTGGAAGATACAAAATATCTGAAAAATTATCAAGTCATGACAAATCTTGTTTCACCCATATCCACATTCTTATTTTAAAGCAAATCAAAGCCATATCATTTCAACCATGATATTTTATGATATATTCTTAAGATGCTTTCTTTTGATTTTAATGAAGAACAAAGCTTTGATTTAGAAGCAACACATGAGAGTTTTGAATCTAAAGCTGTCACTTTCATCCTTCATTTGGTCCTGCTGATTCCAGTGGGACACTAATCCCCTAAACTGATGTGATGGTTCAAAATTTACTTATTTTGATAACTTTCAGGATAAAGTGGCCTTTATATCAGGATATAAAAACAGATTTTGATGAGTAACAGAAAGTGAATGGTGTTTAATAAACAATACACAATCTTGATAAAAATGACATTATGTCAAATATCATCATAAAATAAGTGTCATTACAACAATATTTTTCATATTCCAATAGATGATCTTTGTTACTATTTTACTCTCTGGAGTGGTAGATTATATATAAACACTAGTCTCAATAAAAGAAATAACTTTTCCGAACTTCTCAAATGTTTGCATTATGGCAAAAATAGAAGAAACTATGGTTCTTCAATCATTCACAATTTATTTGGAAAGGATGTAGGAGATGTAGTAAAGAATACAGTCTGCAGAGCCAAAGTGCCTGGGCTTGATGCCTTGTGGTTTCTGTTTGTGGAACCTTGAACAACCAACCTCTCTCAGTTTGCTCACGCAATGGCAACAACAATAGTGCCTACCACATAATATTAATATGTAATAGATAAAATGACTGCTAAGCTGCTAAGTTGCTTCAGTTGTGTCTGACTCTGTGCGACCCCAGAGACAGCAGCCCACCAGGCTCCCCCGTCCCTGGGATTCTCCAGGCAAGACACTGGAGTGGGTTGCCATTTCCTTCTCCAAGATAAAATGACTAAATACATATAAAGCACATAGAACAATGACTGGTACATAGCAAGGTACACAGTATGTGACTGGCACATAATAAGTATTACTGTCATTAATCTATTTATTCCTGAACTATTTATCCAGGGCCTTCTAAGTGCTAACTGCTAAGAAGACTGAGAGGAACACATGTGGAAAGATATTATACAATGACATTCTAAGACCAAGAGAACAACAGTGGTCTGTATAAGATAAGGTACAACAGGAGCAATACAGAAAACTTCTAAGACTGCACATGGGGACAAGAAAGATCTCACAAGAGAAGCTGATGCTTCAGGTAACTCTTGAAGGATGAGGAAAAATTACCCAGTCTTGGAAACAGAGGAGACACACATTCTTTACCAAGAAACGTGTGCAAAAGCATCTGAAGAACCTGGCTTCCAAGAGATGGTAGAATCTGCAGGGCTGGTGCATAAGGGTCTTTATAGGATAATAAGAGGTTCATATACGTGTAGATAACAAAAACACCACTACACTTTCATTTATCGTACCTCATATATTCCAGTCGATCTGAGCCAAAATATAAGCACTGAAAGGAAATCCTACAGGTGATGATATACACTGGAAAACCTTCAACTTTTCCTTGCTGGACTCAAAGTATTTCTATTAACTACACAGTGACTACTTTTGTTTCTAATTTCAGAGACTATTCAAAAGAAAACTGTAAATGATAAATGGAGATTTCAGGAATAGGACATGTTTTTTCCTGTTCAGGCATCTTGTATACATAAATAGTTGCCACTGTCATGTTATAACTTTAAAAATAGAAGATGGCAAGGTCTATACTTATACACAAAGTCGTTAGTCATTACACTGCATATTAATCAACCTAAGATGATTCAGATTAACTATGCAGTTGCAAAAATCACAGGCTACCAAGAAAATAGTTCATGTATTTCTTTAAAAGAAAATGGATCACCTTAAAATTAGTTTATTAAATAAATATAAACACCTATTATGTCAAGTATTATGCTAAGTGTAAGCAATAAATTAGAGAACAAAATAGACACTATCCCTACTCTCACATTCAGGAGGGAGAAAGACTGAAACAAGTAAACAAATACATAAACAAGTCAATGCAACAATTATAATCAGAAATTGTGTGGGGGGGGGGGTTGTTGAGCGGATAGACAGTAACAGAGTGACAAGAAGCAAGATAGCAACTATGACAATATTTTTTAAATTTATTTATTTTACTTTACAATATTGTATTGGTTTTGCCATACATTGACTTGAATTCGCCATGGCAACTATGACAATATTATAAGGTAGCCATGAAAGATCTCTTTGGTCTGAGATCTGAAAGATGAGAATAAGCCAACCAGGTTAGGAGGAAACTGGAAGAGATAAATGTTTCTGTCACTAGGACACAATGTAAAAGAGGAAAATGACTGAGTACAACTGAGGAAAACAAAGAAGCGTACTGAGCGCGTGTGGGTATGTGTGGTATAACACAAAGATGTCACTGAAACACGGCAAAGCAAAGTCCCTGGAGGGCTGTACGCAAGAACACAATGTGATCTTTGCATTTCGGAAAAATTGACTCTGGCTACTAAGAGGAGAAGGGAGCTGGAAGGGCAAAACAGATGTAGAGAAACCACTCCAGGAGACTTCTGAAGAACCTCAAATCCATTTCAAAATTTACAGAACGTTTAGGGGCCCCATAACAATCTTGACAGACAGGTAAAGCATTAACTAACTTCACACACAACACACTGAGTTTCAGAGTGACTGAACCAAAGTCCCATTGCTAGTCATCTGTAGCACGAGGGAGAACCAAACGATCCTGTTCCAAATCCAGCCAGCGTCTCACAAAGAAGAAGGAACCTCAGTTTGGGGGATGATCACGTAATAGTCTTTTATTCAGAGTTTTAATTAAAAGAATAAAGACATCAAACTTTAAAACCTCATTACCGTAAAAACGTGAACTATTATATACCCGGTTATTGCTTACTAGTACTTTAAAAGTATTCATTAATAATAGTAAATCATAAAACTGATCCCATCAGCATTACAAAATAAGACACTCTGCCTTAGCACTTGATTATATAAAGTCCTTTACAAAGTACTTGCAGCTGTACATACAAATTGTGAAATTACATAATGTTTAAAAATGATCCATCATGATTAGCCCACACATGACAAGTAAAATACCCTTAATAATTTATTAAATTTGATTTACATGTGCTTAAAATTATGTATATATTTTGACTTCTAATATACACACACTAATGCTAATAAGCCAAGTATATGACAACTTCTCTTTCTTAGTCCTATTTGTTTACTGGCATCCGGGCATCCATGTTCAGGATCTCCACTGCAGCTACTTACAGGATTGTTGATGCAATGAACAGAACAGCCTCCCAAGATACAGTCCCAAATGTAATAAATAGCCTAAAAACTATGTATCAAATGTACAATAATCAGAGCTACTAATTAAACTAAATAATATAAAACTTTCAGCAAAATTTTTAAATCACAATAATTTCTATATTGCTTTATATTGGCCTAAGATATTTCTATTTTCCTAAATATTCACTTTTTGACATCCTGTAAGAACATATTCTATAATGAATATGACTTTTTCATTCAGACCAGAATGAATTACTTCATGTTTTTTAAAAAAGTGAGAGTACTGTATGATGGTAACTTATTACATTATTGTCTGTTCCCTGTTAATAGAAAGAAAGCATTAAAAGTATAAACTATTTACACTTCTTAGTCCATATATAATGGCAAAAACAATATTCTCTGTGAAGTTATTGCAAAATATGTCACTGCCTAACTTAAAGAGGCAAAATACAGATATAGCACTTGTATGGATTTTCACAGTAATTTTTAGGTTATCAAGGAAACATCTAGAGTGTTGATCTGGTTATACTCAATTCAAACAAACTACTTGTCACATTAACTACCTCCAGGAAGTTACTCCAAACACAAAATAAACTGTTTATGCCCCTACTCAGATAGATAACATGACAGATTGTTATTAGTTGAAGACAGATGAAATACATTAATTTGATTGTGAGCATATGTTTAATTTTACCCTGCCATGCACCCTCTCTAATGCTGTCTTTCTGTGATGACATAGTAAATCATACTGTATTAGAAGAATTGCTAACACAAGAAAATAAAAAATTACCAGAATTTGACTTTGGAGATTCTCAAACCAAACTTCTTAAAAAATGTAACTGCCTGAAACTGTGTTCCACAAATACATAAAGAAAAAAGGTGTCATCAAAGAAACTAATTTCTACTATAAATCTTAAAAAAAGACCTCAATGCAGTTTAACATTTTTCATATGTACTACTTTCTATAATTTCTTTGTGAAATGCCTCTTCCCTCCTTTCCCCATTTCTACTGTTTTTAATGTTTATCCTATTAATGTGTGTGTTTTCTATAAGAAGGACATCTGCTATATTTTTTCCAGTGACTGTTTCCCTCAAGTTAGGATTTTCCTTTTCACGATGCATTAGATCACAGAAAATTTTATGAAATAAAATACACTGAGAAAATAAGCTCATTATTACTTAAGCTACCTTTCCTGGTTCTTTTTTAAGCAGCTAAAAACAAAAACAAAGTTTTTAACAAAGCACAAAACTCAATAGCCACTCAAAAATACTGGTTGAATAAAGATAAATATTTTGGGGGCTACCCTGGTGGCTCCGTGGTGAAGAATCTGCCTGCCAAGGCAGGAGACACAAATCCCGGCCCTGATCCAGGAAGATCCTGCATGCAACTAAGCCCATGCACCACAACCAAGGAGCCTGTGCTCCAGAGTCCAGGAACTGCAGCTACTGAGTCCACATGCCACAGCTACGGAGCCTGTGTGCCGCAGAGTCCGTGCTTGACAACAAGAGAAGCCACCACAATGAGAAGCTCGTGCACCGAACCAGGGAGTAGTCCCCGCTCGCCACAACTAGAGAAAAGTCCGCATAGCAACAAAGACCCAGCACAACAAAAAATAAACCAACGTTTAAAAAAAGAAAAACATTTTTAGAAAAATTTTATTTTATTTTTTTTTAATTTTTATTTATTTATTTATTTTTTAGTTTTAGTTTTTTATTTTTTAAATTTTAAAATCTTTAATTCTTACATGCATTCCCAAACATGAACCCCCCTCCCACCTCCCCTCCCCATAACATCTTTCTGGGTCATCCCCATGCACCAGCCCCAAGCATGCTGCATCCTGCGTCAGACATAGACTGGTGATTCAATTCACATGATAGTATACATGTTAGAATGCCATTCTCCCAAATCATCCCACCCTCTCCCTCTCCCTCTGAGTCCAAAAGTCCGTTATACACATCTGTGTCTCTTTCCCTGTCTTGCATACAGGGTCGTCATTGCCATCTTCCTAAATTCCATATATATGTGTTAGTATACTGTATTGGTGTTTTTCTTTCTGGCTTACTTCACTCTGTATAATCGGCTCCAGTTTCATCCATCTCATCAGAACTGATTCAAATGAATTCTTTTTAACGGCTGAGTAATACTCCATTGTGTATATGTACCACAGCTTTCTTATCCATTCATCTGCTGATGGACATCTAGGTTGTTTCCATGTCCTGGCTATTATAAACAGTGCTGCGATGAACATTGGGGTACATGTGTCTCTTTCAATTCTGGTTTCCTCGGTGTGTATGCCCAGAAGTGGGATTGCTGGGTCATAAGGTAGTTCTATTTGCAATTTTTTAAGGAATCTCCACACTGTTCTCCATAGTGGCTGTACTAGTTTGCATTCCCACCAACAGTGTAGGAGGGTTCCCTTTCTCCACACCCTCTCCAGCATTTATTGCTTGCAGATTTTTGGATCACAGCCATTCTGACTGGTGTGAAGTGGTACCTCATTGTGGTTTTGATTTGCATTTCTCTAATAATGAGTGATGTTGAGCATCTTTTCATGTGTTTGTTAGCCATCCGTATGTCTTCTTTGGAGAAATGTCTATTTAGTTCTTTGGCCCATTTTTTGATTGGGTCGTTTATTTTTCTGGAGTTGAGCTGCATAAGTTGCTTGTATATTTTTGAGATTAGTTGTTTGTCAGTTGCTTCATTTGCTATTATTTTCTCCCATTCAGAAGGCTGTCTTTTCACCTTGCTTATATTTTCCTTTGTTGTGCAGAAGCTTTTAATTTTAATTAGATCCCATTTGTTTATTTTTGCTTTTATTTCCAGCATTCTGGGAGGTGGATCATAGAGGATCCTGCTGTGATTTATGTCTGAGAGTGTTTTGCCTATGTATGATGAACATAGATGCAAAAATCCTCAACAAAATTCTAGCAATCAGAATCCAACAACACATTAAAAAGATCATACACCATGACCAAGTGGGCTTTATCCCAGGGATGCAAGGATTCTTCAATATCCGCAAATCAATCAATGTAATTCACCACATTAACAAATTGAAAAATAAAAACCATATGATTATCTCAATAGATGCAGAGAAGGCCTTTGACAAAATTCAACATCCATTTATGATAAAAACTCTCCAGAAAGCAGGAATAGAAGGAACATATCTCAACATAATAAAAGCTATCTATGACAAACCCACAGCAAACATTATCCTCAATGGTGAAAAATTGAAAGCATTTCCCCTAAAGTCAGGAACAAGACAAGGGTGTCCACTTTCACCGCTACTATTCAACATAGTTCTGGAAGTTTTGGCCACAGCAATCAGAGCAGAAAAAGAAATAAAAGGAATCCAAATTGGAAAAGAAGAAGTAAAACTCTCACTGTTTGCAGATGACATGATCCTCTACATGGAAAACCCTAAAGACTCTACCAGAAAATTACTAGAGCTAATCAATGAATATAGTAAAGTTGCAGGATATAAAATCAACACACAGAAATCCCTTGCATTCCTATACACGAATAATGAGAAAGTAGAAAAAGAAATTAAGGAAACAATTCCATTCACCATTGCAACGAAAAGAATAAAATACTTAGGAATATATCTACCTAAAGAAACTAAAGACCTATATATAGAAAACTATAAAACACTGATGAAAGAAATCAAAGAGGACACTAATAGATGGAGAAATATACCATGTTCATGGATTGGAAGAATCAATATAGTGAAAATGAATATACTACCCAAAGCAATTTACAAATTCAATGCAATCCCTATCAAGCTACCAGCCACATTTTTCACAGAACTAGAACAAATAATGTCAAGATTTGTACGGAAATACAAAAAACCTCGAATAGCCAAAGCAATCTTGAGAAAGAAGAATGGAACTGGAGGAATCAACTTGCCTGACTTCAGGCTCTACTACAAAGCCACAGTCATCAAGACAGTATGGTACTGGCACAAAGACAGACATATAGATCAATGGAACAAAATAGAAAGCCCAGAGATAAATCCACACACATATGGACACCTTATCTTTGACAAAGGAGGCAAGAATATACAATGGAGTAAAGACAATCTCTTTAACAAGTGGTGCTGGGAAAACTGGTCAACCACTTGTAAAAGAATGAAACTAGATCACTTTCTAACACCACACACAAAAATAAACTCAAAATGGATTAAAGATCTAAATGTAAGATCAGAAACTATAGAAAAATTTTAGAAGAACATTTAAAACATTTGTTTTAAAACAAATACAAAATATCAAAGGTGTCTGAGCTAATACGTATTCTTTCATTTTACAGGAATACTATACAGGACTGAAAAACTGAGCTAGAGTCTCACACCACAATTAAAAATGAACATCACAAATGCGTTGAGCAAAACAGAAAGACATTAAGAAATACACATAAATGACAACATTCATGTGAAATTTTAAAATGATAAAATTAGCTATCAGTGAAGAATACACAGATGATGAAACTAAGAAGAACATCAAGAAAAACGTTAGGACAAAGGATAGTAGTTAACTCTAAAGGAATAGAAAGGACTGATAAAGGCACCTGGTTGGCATCTGGGGTGTTTGGCAATGCTCTACTTCATGACCCAGGAACAGCAATTCTTTAAACTACACATATATTTTATGTACTTTTCTGTATGTGCATATCATATTAAAAAGTCTAATAAAATTACACTAATATGACAATCTTCTCTTCAAACTGAATTTTTCACATTATCATAAGGTCACTGCTGCAAAAATATTCATGGTTTTCACAATTTTCCCAAGGACTTCTCTAGTCCCTTAATTATCAAATCATACTCTTTCAACCTCTCTATATATGTCATGAATCTTGTGGATTTTCTCTTCAATTATTTATTACCTGACTCCTCCAGATCCTTCAGTTTTTAATTACTTTTCATTATAGTAATTCTCTAATATTTTTATAGATTCTCTATATTGCTATAAGATTTGCCTAATTATTTTACATTGTATTTCTATTGTATAGTCACATACATATCTACAACCAGACCTACAAGGATTCTTAGGGGATAATAATAAATACCATTTACTCTGTAGAGTCACCAGAGTAACACTAACAGCAGGCAGAATCGAGAGGGCAGGAAGGAGAGTATGGAAACATTCATATTATTTCAACTTATTTAGTATCATTAACTGAATTATCTAAATTCTCTCTGGTGGTGGGTAATGGATAACCACCTCTCCTCTAACTTCACGTTAAAATGTAATTAATAATAGGTCTAAATGACAGAGAAGGCAATGGCAACCCACTCCAGTACTCTTGCCTGGAAAATCCCATGGACGGAGGAGCCTGGTAGGCTGCAGTCCATGGGGTCGCTGAGAGTTGGACATGACTCAGTGACTTCACTTTCACTTTTCACTTTCATGCATTGGAGAAGGAAATGGCAACCCACTCCAGTGTTCTTGCCTGGAGAATCTCAGGGACAGGGGAGCCTGGTGGGCTGCCATCTATGGGGTCGCACAGAGTTGGACACGACTGAAGCGACTTAGCAGCAGCAGCAGCAGGTCTAAATGGGGACATAATACCATGGAGTAAGCAACTCTTTCTGTATTTGTGACAGTTTATAACTTTTATTGTGTATTGACTCTTCTTATTTTGAGTCATGTTTCAGGCAGTCTCCATTGGAATTATTACTGGAGAATCTCATACTGGCCAGTATTACATAGGTTTATTTGCAAAGATCGGCATGACAGCTACATAGTATAACAAGGTCCCAGCTCACTTATGTCTTTCATTTAAAAAAAAAAAAAATGCACTTCTTTTTTTTGCATGAAAAAAAAAAAAAAGTGTATTTGTCTTTCCTAGATACCAGTATAGACTGGGATCTTGTAAGGATCAGAAGCAACAGTTAAGAACTGGTTCAACTAGCAATTATACTATGGTTGTTTAATTATTTCTTATATTTTCCTCTCTTTTCTAATTGCCCTCAATGACCATATATTAGATCCACTGGGAGAGGGGGAATGATATAACATGATTTAAAATCACAACAAAAAGTAAAGACAAAACTGCCCAATAGCAACAGAATCCAGAGTAATAAGAATAGTTAACATTTATATAGCACCAAAGTGTTCCAACGAGTCCATTCTAAAGGAGATCAGCCTGGGTGTTCTTTGGAAGGAATGATGCTAAAGATGAAACTCCAGTACCTTGGCCACCTTATGCAAAGAGCTGACTCATTGGAAAAGACTCTGATGCTGGGAGGGATTGGGGGCAGGAGGAAAAGGGAACGACAGAGGATGAGATGGTTTTATGGCATCACCGACTCAATGGAGGTGAGTTTGAGTAGACTCTGGGAGATGGTGATGGACAGGGAGGCCTGGCATGCTGCGATTCATGGGGTCGCAAAGAGTCGGACACGACTGAGTGACTGAAATGAACTGAACTGAAAGTGTTTTACAGGCACATTACACATACTATTTAATCCTCACAATAACCACTATCTGGCAGATGAGAAAATAAATCACAGAGAGGATAAATGACTTATATAAGAACACATTTCTAGTAAGGAGAGGAGCCAGAATTCAAGGCCCTCGGAGTCTATCTCCAGAGTCTGCATTCTTAACTCTCACTCAGCTTTCTCCTCAGGCAGTACAATCTTCTACAACTGTCGTTTTCCCCAGGACGCTGTTTCATTCATGTTATCCCAAGTGGAATACTTCATTCACTTTCATTGCCATATAACACATCTTTGTATGAACATACCACAATTTATGTATCTTTTCTCCAAGTGGACACTCAAATTGTTTCCTATTGTTAGCTATTATCAACAATGAAGCAGCATGACTACTCTTAGTACAGGTCACCTGATACATATGTATAGCAGTCTGTTTAAGATATAAAACTGTTGAATCCTAGGGTCTATGAATGTTCAACTTTACAGAATAATGGCAAACTATTTTCAAAGTCATTTTATCAATTTACAATCCACCCAGCAATGAACATGAATTCCTATAGATTCATATTATATCTCTGTTACTTCTTAGGCTTTTTGATGTGTACATTATTACTTATGGGGCTTCCCTGGTAGCACAAAAGGTAAAAAATAAAAATAAAAAAAAAAAAGAAATCTTTTGGCTGCAATGCAGGAAACCCAGGTTCAATCCCTGGGTCAGGAAGACCCCCTGGAGAAGGGAAAGACAACCCACTCCAGTATTCTTGTCTAGAGAATCCCATGGACAGAGGAGCCTGCCAGGCTACAGTCCATGGGGTCGCAAAGAGTTGGACATGACTTAGCAACTGAACAATAACAATCCTTTCAGAAGATCTTCAATATCACTTCCATTATAACACCAAAGTTCCCTTTATATGAGGGTTTGTTTCTAGCATTTCCACTCTATTTTCTTTAGTGAATTCCTCAATGTATTTACTACAAGCTGTTTATAAAAATTTTTATCACTAGCATAGCAAATGGTTCTCACCTTGTAATTCAGGACCATATTAACTATCCTTGGCCCTTTTTTCTATCCATATGCCTATTAGAGTCAGTTAGTTTAAATACCACACATAAATAACATTGGGTTTAAAATTATGCTGAATCAGTAAACCAATTTGAGATGAAATGTTAGTTTTATAATATTGAGTCTTTGTATCCTTGAACATGGGAGTTATCTTTTATTTGGGGTCTTATATTTAAAGCTTATATTAAACTGTATACTTTTCTCAACACAGGGATTTCTGAAGTAGTTATTCACATCATCTGAGAATTTGCAGTTTTATTTCTTCCTTTTTAATCTGTATGTCATATATCTTTTTCTTACTGTTTTACAATAGCTAGGACTTCAACAATGACGTTGAATATGGTGAACAGTGAAAGTGAACATCCTTGCCTTGCACCTGATCTTAGTAGGAAACCATTCTCACTCATTTGCTATCAAGTATGATGTTAACTCGGAGAAGGCAATGGCACCCCACTCCAGTACTCTTGCCTGGAAAATCCCATGGATGGAGGAGCCTGGAGGGCTGTAGTCCAAGGGGTCGCTAAGAGTTGGGCACAACTGAGCGACTTCACTTTCACTTTTCATTTTCATGCATTGGAGAAGGAAATGGCAACCCACTCCAGTATTCTTGGCCTGGAGAATCCCAGGGTCGGGGAGCCTGATGGGCTGCCGTCTACGGGGTCGCACAGAGTCGGACATGACTGAAGCAACTTAGCAGCAGCAGCAGCAGCAGCAGCAGCAGCAGCAGCAGCAGCAGCATGATGTTAACTGTAGGTTTTTCACAGATGCCATTTATCAGGTTGAAGAAGTCAATCCTCATGCCTAGTTTGTTGACTTTTTTTTTAATACCATGAGTGGATGTTAAATTTTTATCAAATGCTTTTTATGCATTTATTGAGATCATCATATGCCTTTTCTTCTGAAGCCTATTGATATAGTAAATTATATTGATTCTGAATGCTAAAACAGCCTTGCATTTCTATAATAAGCACCACTCAGTCATGATGTAGTATCCTTTTTATATACTGCTAAATTCAATTCATTAATATGTTGTTAAGAATTTTTTGTGTCTATGTTCGAGGGATATTAGTCTGTAGTTACTTTGTCTTTTCCTGGGCTTAGTATCAGATTAACACTGCTGTCACAACAAAATGAGTTCAGAAGGTTCCATCCTCTTCGATATTCTGAAAGGATTTACACACAATTGGTATTATTTCTTCCATGTATGTTTGGCAGAATTCACCAGTAAAACCATCTGGGCCTGTAGTTTTCTTTGTAGGAACATTTTAAATTATGGATTCAGTTTTGTTTTGTTTTTCATAAATATCACAGTATTCAGGTTATCTATTTCTTCTTGAGTAAACTCTGGTAGTTTATATCTTTAAAGGGATTTGCTCATTTAATTTAAATTGTCGTTTATGGAAATAAAACTTCTCAGTATATTTCCCATTCTCCTTTTAATATCCACAGGATTTATGACAAATTCTCTTTCATTCCTGATACTGTAATTTGTATCTTCTCCCTGTTTTTATGGTCAGTTTGGCTAGAAGTTTATTCAATTTTATCAATCTTTTCAGAGGATCAGCTTTTGATTTCATTAATTTCTCTACTGTCTTTTATTTCTGGTTTTAGCTTTACATTTTCCTTTCTTCTGTTTGCTTTAGATTTAACTTGCCCTTCATTTTTTGTTTTCTTGAGATGAAACCTTGGGTTACGGACTTTGAGGATTTTTCTTTTTTTCAAATGTAAGCATTTAGTAACGCTAAACATTTCTCTCTAAACAACTACTTTAGCTGCATCCCACAAATTTTTATATGCAGTGCTTTCATTTTTATTCAGTTCAAAATATTTAATTTTCTATTGATTCTTAGGTTATTCAGAAGTGAGTTGTTTAATTTCCAAATAACTGGAGATATTACAAATATCTTTATGTGACTGGTTCCTAATTTAATTCCATTACTGTCAGAGAATATATTCAATTCTTTTCAATTTGTTTTTATACATATACACCCGAAAGCAATGTGTATTCTGCTGTTGTCAGAGTAAATGTACTGTAAATGTCAGTTATATCTGGCTGGTTGATGTTGTTCACGTCTCTACATCCTTAACTAATTATTTTCTACTTGCCCTATCAGTAGTGAGAGGAGTGTTGAAGTCTCAACTGCAATGGTAGATCTGTCTATTACTCTTCTCTGCTCTATCAGTGGCTTTATATATGTTAAGGATTGTGATGGCTTTTTATTTAATTGACTCTCTGATCATTATTGTAATAGCCTTCTTTATCCCTGGTAAGTTTCTTATTTCTGATATTAACAAAACTACTTCAACATTCTTTTGATTAGGGTTTATAGAACTTATCTTTTCTCATCCTTTTACTTTTATCCTATCTGAATCTTCATATTTAAAGCGGGTTTCTTATAGTATTCTTGCCTGGACAATCCCATGGACGGAGGAGCTTGAGGCTACAGTCCATAGGGTCGCAAAGAGTCAGACACGACTGAGTGACTTCACTTTTCACTTTCACTTTTCTTATAGACAGGATATGGTTGGGTCTTGCTTTTCTACCCATTTTGACTATCTCTATAATTTAATTGGTGTATTTAGACCAGGTGTTGGCAAACATTCTCTGTAAAGGGCCAGACAGTAAATATTTCAGGCTTTGCAGGTCATATGTTCTTTACAGCAGCTACTCAACTCTGCCGTTGTAGTGAAAAAGCAGGCATAGACAAGATGTAAACAGATGAGTGTGGCTCTGTTCCAATAAAACTATTTATGGACACTAAAATTTGATTTTCATATAATTTTCAGGTGTCAGAAAATATTATCCTTCTTTTGATTTTCTTCCAACCATTTAAAGATGTAAAAACCATTCTCAGGTAGTTGGCCATACAAAAAAGTGGCATAAGCTGCAGTTTCCTGACTCTTGCTCTACACCACTGCTCACATCATTCTTCTGCTTAAAATCCCTGAGGGACTTTCTATAGCTTTTCGGAGAAAATCCAAACTCCTTAAAATATAGTCTCTGTTTCTCAACTCTTCCTGCTTTACACTCTATACTACAGCTACAACAAAATGTTGTAAATTTCCCTTAATATTTCAGGCTATATCCTAGCGTCTGAGGCTTTATTCATTCTTTTACTTGTTCCTGAACTGTTGTTTCTTGTTCTTCTCCGTGTGGCACACTCCTGCGTATCCCTTAAGAGTCTGCTTCTGTACCTGTACATCAAGTCCTCCTGTACACCAAGTACACTGTGCTAGGACACCGCCATCACACCAACTGCACACCACTGTACTTAGAATGTCAAAGGCACTCATTAATGAATGAATGACCGAATGAATACTTTAAAATATTGTCAGAGGAAATTGAATTGCTCACAATAGTAAGAACAAAGTCCAATCCAAACAGGTAGTTATGTTTTCATGATTATCAAAACATATTTTAACCAAACTGATTATAGAAAAAAATTCTTAAATTCTCACAAAAACTGAAAGCATTTTCTTAATTATAAAATATCTCAGACTTTAGTATTAAACTGTAATGTAACAAACTCTCAGAAGATGGTGCTAGCCTGATACGTCAATAAGCCAAGAAATAATAAATAAGACGACAACGGATTTTTAAAAATGCTTCCTCTTAAAAAAAAAAAAAAAGGAACTATTTAAGAAAAACTGCAAATACAGATAATTCCTAACAAAAAAACGTTTCAAAGAGAAAAATATCATTCCTGAACCTAAGACTACACATAAAACTTCATCAATTTTCACCACTTCTTATTAAAATATAGAATAGCTGTCAGTAATCTTCAAAGGTTAAAAAAAAAGATCTGAAGGAAAGAGTGAGCTTGAGTGCAAGCCCAGAAAACATTCATGTCCACTGATTAAGAATTCAGTTCACAGTTTCTATATATTAGCATATCCAATTATACTTCTCTATATAAATGGCAGGGGTAGGGAAGAAGTAGGAATAAAGAAGAAACTAAAACTATACAACCATTTTTGGTATTCAATTTTAAGCCAATGTCTTACATTATACAAGTAATAAATTTTAAATAATTCAGTATGCTAATACTTGAATATGAGATATAAATACATGGAAATAAGTGTTTTTTAAAAACCATATCAAGGATAATCTTGTACTTTACAAAATTATTTCACCAATATTTAATAATATATTTCTAAAAATGTAATAATATTTTTGAATGTCTCCATTTGGCATAATTTATTCAACAATTATTTGTTTCACAGTCCTTTATATATGTCTCAGAAAAAAATAAAACATTATAATAAAATCTCATTTGGGGCCAAAGTGGCATCAATTAACCCGAATGGTTAAATAATTCTGTCTCCCTGGTGGCTCACACGGTAAACTGTGTGTCTGCAATGCAGAAGACTGGGGTTCGATCCCTGGGTTGGGAAGATCCCCTGGAGAAGGAAACGGCAGTCCACTCCAGTACTCTTGCCTGGAAAATCCCATGGACAGAGGAGCCTGGTGGGCTATAGTCCATGCGGTCGCAAAGAGTAGGACATGACTGAGCGACTTCACTTCACTGCCAACAAAAAACGTCAACCTCAGAAATAAAAAATATACTGATAATAAACAAACATGTTGAAAACAAATGATACACAAATCAACCCCCATGGAGAATCACGTCACTGAAATAGGTGACCAAACTTTAAAGCTACCAAAAAGAAAAGTGTAACATCTTACTTCATAATCGATCACATAATATTACATGTCTAGAGCATAATGTGAAAATAGTCTCAAGGTTGGCTATCAAACACCTCTCACTGTGTCTCTGCCGTAGTACTGATTTAAACTGACACTGCTGTCTCACTCTAGGCCATTTATATGCAAAAACTTCTTTGGGTTTTTGGTACACTCCCAGCTCACCATTTTAAGTGGGTCTTTACGGTAAAAAGACTTCAGCTGTTTTTAAAAGACTGTTAACAACAGTTTACTGCTGCTGTTGTTAAGTCACTTCAGTTGTGTCCAACTCTGTGCGACCCCATAGATGGCAGCCCACGAGGCTCCCCCATCCCTGGGGTTCTCCAGGCAAGAACACTGGAGTGGGTTGCCATTTCCTTCTCCAATGCATGAAAGTGAAAAGTGAAAGTGAAGTCGCTCAGTCGTGTCTGACTCTGTGCAACCCCACAGATGGCAGCCCACCAGGCTCCCCCATCCCTGGGATTTTCCAGGCAAGAACACTGGAGTGGGTTGCCATTTCCTTCTCCAATGCATGAAAATGAAAAGTGAAAGTGAAGTCGCTCAGTCATGTCTGACTCTTAGCGATCCCATGGGCTGCAGCCTACCAGGCTCCTCCATCCATGGGATTTTCCAGGCAAGAGTACTGGAGTGGGGTGCCACTGCCTTTTCTGGTACAGTTCAGTTCAGTTCAGTCACTCAGTCGTGTCCGTCTCTGCGACCCCGTGAATCGCAGCATGCCAGGCGTCCCTGTCCATCACCAACTCCCGGAGTTCATTCAAACTCATGTCCATCGAGTCGGTGACGCCATCCAGCCATCTCATCCTCTGTCGTCCCCTTCTCCTCCTGCTCCCAATCCCTCCCAGCATCAGGATCTTTTCCAGTGAGTCAACTCTTCACATGAGGTGGCCAAAGTATTGGAGTTTCAGCTTCAGCATCAGTCCTTCCAATGAACACCCAGGACTGATCTTCAGAATGGACTGGTTGGATCTCCTTGCAGTCCAAGGGACTCTCAAGAGTCTTCTCCAATACCACAGTTCAAAAGCATCAATTCTTCAGCACTCAGCTTTCTTCACAGTCCACCCCTCACATCTATACATGACTACTGGAAAAATGATAGCCTTGACTAGACAGACCTTTGTTGGCAAAGTAATGTCTGTGCTTTTGAATATGCTATCTAGGTTGGTCATAACTTTCCTTCCAAGGAGTAAGCGTCTTTTAATTTCATGGCTTCTCTAGTTACAACTGTTTAAATGTTTTTTTAAACTAATACTTAAGCACAATAAGGATTTTTGAATTCAAACTACTAAAGGTCCGAAATGCCACTGATATGCTGAAGAAGTATTATAAATGAGAATACACAGTAGCACTGGAAACAATAAATAAAGAAAAGGTGCCAAGAATAGAAGAGAAACAGAAACACTTCTGGAAGATAAAATAAACTGGTAGAAATAACTCTCCAAATATGGGATCTAATATTATAAATTTGTGAACCTTAGAATATCCAAGGTGTATCAATTAGGGTTCAATCAATGAGGCAGAACAGCATAGGTGATTAGAAGAAAGATTTATTACAGTGGTCAGACTGCAACATTGTGGGAGCTGCTGAGCAACAGGTACAGGCTGTTGCCCCTGCATCTGATCTTGAGCATGAAGTCATGCTGTAGGTCAGCCAGACCAGCAGTCAGGAAGGGAACTGGATAAAGAGCAAGGATAAACCGGAACCTGTCAGGATAAGCTGGAACTGATAAGGAGACATGAAGTCTGCAAGAACTAACTGGAACCTGTAAGGATGACAGTAATGACAAACTGAACTCGCATCTGTCTCTCACCAACCCAAGCCTGATGCCAAGGGCGACCAAAAGGAGAAACGCACACCCTTCTCTAGGGAGCTGCACATGCAGGGCAAGTACTCAGAGATGCTGAAGGGGGAAATCTGACAGGTGCTGATGGAACTGCAGGTCCACCTGCCATTCCACACCTACAAGGTGAGCTAGCAAATGAGTGCTACAGTGTGAGAGCTGCCACAGTGCCTGGAACACAGCACTGACCCGCAGAGAGCCACAAAGCATGCCTATCACTTCACTTCTCTCCTACAGCTTTTCCACAAAATGTCTTTTGTAACCAGTGCTAACTGACCACTACAGGAAAGGAAATTTTGGAAACATATTTCCAGTTTAGCCAAGTACAATGCCACCAGAGAAACAGCAGTATACCCACTTATCCTTAAACTGCCATAAAGTATAAAAAGAGAAAGGAAGAACAGCTGTATACAGTGGTAAACTCCTCTAAGTCAGTCCAAAATAATTCCTTTCTAACATCTACAATGGACAGGGGTCTCCGATATTGCCTGTCTACACACCCATGTTAGAAGCCTGATTGTCAATATACTACCAATACTCTAAAATCAGGGTGAAATATTGCAAACCCTGAAGACTGTCCTCACCTTCAAGGTAAGAACTACTAAGAAAATCCAATAATAACCTTCATCATAAATTTTAAAACCTAGATCAGCTACTGTGAGTGTGCTTAGTTGCTCAGTCATGTCCAATTCTTTGCAACCCCAAGGACTGTAGCCCGCCAGGCTCCTCTGTCCATGGGATTCTCCAGGCAAGAATACTGGAGTGTGCTGCCATTTCCTCCTCCAGGGGATCTTCCCAACTCTAAGATTGAACCCAGGTCTCCCACACTGCAGGCAGATTCTTTACCATCTGAGCCACCAGGGAAGCCCAGATCAGGTACTAATACTACTCAATTTTTACATTCATATTTAAATAGGAACAAGCAAGAGTCTACAGATCTTAAGAAATCAAGAGCATGAATGGGAGGAATAGATCTGTTAACCCTCAAGAAAACAGCCAATATTGAAAACAAAGGACAACGAAAAAAAATGCAAGCATCCCATTCTTGTCATCACCAATCTCTTCCGACTCTGGCAGTGGAGGATACAGCAGTGGCAACAGCTGCTGCTGAGTCCAATACCTCAGCTTTGTGCTCACAGCAATGGCTACAGCAGGGTCTGGAGGGCAGGGAGGAAGGCTGGGACTCGTCTGGGATGATAATGTTCAATATTTTTATAAGGATAAAGGTTATGCAGGGGCGTGACCTGACAAAGTCAACACATGATATACTTAAGACTTTTTTCATTTCACTGTAAGAAAACTTTACCACACTCCCCCCAAACTTGACCTCTAAGTAATGATATGTATAATGGAAGTGTTTAGATATAAAAGGTACTATCTACAACTAATTTTGAATGCATCAAAATACAGATGAACTGCTAGACTGATAGAGGGATGGATAGATGGATAGATATGTGATCAAGCAAACAAAACAGAATATTCACTGCAAACCCCAGATGGGGGTCAATAAACCACATATGGCCTATGGGTTAAAACTGGTCTGCCACCTGTTCTTAGGGCCCATGAGCTAAGAACAGTATTTTGAATAAAGTTGAAAATAAACGAAAAGAATAATTTCTGACATAAGAAATACAAAATTCAAATTTTAGTGTCTATAAATAAAGCACAGTCACATTCATTCATTCATAAATTGTTCATGGCTGGAAAAACACCACAATAGGACAGTTCAACAGTTTGTGACAGATGCTGTATATCTTGCCAAGCTTAAAATATGTACTATCTGGCTCTTTTCAGAAAAAGTCTGCCAAACTTTTCCTCTAGACAGTGAGTATATAGGTGTTTACTGCAAAGTTCAACTTCCCTCTATGTTAAAAATTTTTATAAGAATGTTATAAAACAAAGAAATAATCATAAACTGATTCAACAGAGGCCCATTGGGAGGAGAAGGGTCAATCAGTTCTGAGTGTAGCAATCAGCTTTTCTAAATCCTACCTGCAAGAAGTCACGTGCTTGGAATTGCAAAAAGGTAAGAAAACTACCACCAAGACTGTAGCCTTGAAGACATGCTCTGTCCATTAAAAACTGGCCTAGTAACATTCTAGGCACCAGCCAGTGAAAATGTCAAGGAAGCTTGATATCATGGAAAGTCTTAGGTCAAAAAAATTAAAGTTTTTTAAAAAATCCATGAGAAATCAAAACATCAAGCCTTCCCCTATTCTCACTCACAGTTGAAGACTGGTATCAGTTTCCAAGGACTGCTGGAACCAAACAACCACAAAATAGGTGGCTTAAGATAGTAGAAATGTATTCTCTTGGAGTTCAGAGGCAAGAAGTCATAAATCAAAGTACTGGCAGGACCAAGCTCCCTCTGAAGGCTCTTGGGAAGAATCCTTTTTTGCCCCTCCTTAGCCTCTTATGGTTACTAGCAAACGTTGGCAAAGCTTGTAGCTCTCCGACTCCAATCTGACTCTATGTTCACGTGACTTTCCTCCCTAAGTGTCTCTGTCTCTGTCTGAATTTCTCTGTCCTTGTAAGGATATCAGTCATTGGATTTACAAATAATCCTAAACAAGTACAACTCATCTTAACTTGCTTACATCTGCAAAGACCATATTTTCAAATAAGGTCATACTCACAGATTCTGGAGGTCAAGATTTCAATGTATTTTGTTAGGGGAAAAGAATTTAAACCACCAGGACTGTGCTTCCCATTTCACTGAGAAACTAGAAATAGTCAAGAGGTGTTCTACATGTCACCAGATCTACACATAAATATAGTACAGGCAGATGTCTATATTCCTATTGTTGAGTTCCTCAGTCATGCCCAACTCTTTCTGACCCCATGAACTGCACCACACCAGACTTTCTTGTCCTTCACTACTTCTTGGAGTTTGCTCAAACTCATGTCCATTGAGTAGGTGATGCCATCTCAGCCTCCTTCACCTCCTTCTTCTGCCCTCAATCTTTCCCAGCATCAGGGTCTTTTCCACTGAGTAAGCTCTTTGCATCACGTGGCCAAAGTATTGGAGCTTTAGCATCAGTCCTTCCAATGAATATTCAAGACTGATTCCCTTTATGATTGACTGGTTTGATCTCTTTGCTGACCAAGGGACTCTCAAGTGTCTAGTACAGCAACACAATTCAAAGGCATCAACTCTTCAGTGCTCAGCCTTCTTTATGGTCCAACTCTCACAACCATACATGACTACCGGAAAAAACATAGCTTTGACTATAAGGACTTTTGTCAGCAGAGTGATGTCTCTGCTTTTTAATATGCTCTCTAGGTTTGTCATAGCTTTTCTCCAAGGAGCAAATGTCTTTCATTTCATAGCTGCAGTCACCATCCACAGTGATTCTGGAGGCCAAGAAAATAAAATCCGTCACAGATTCCACTTTTCCCCTCTATTTGCCATGAAGTGATGGGACCAGATGCTATGATCTCAGTTTCTTTCAATGTTGAGTTTTAGGCCAGCTTTTTCACTCTCCTTATTCACCCTCATCAAGAGGCTCTTTAGTTCCTCTTCCCTTTCTGCCATTAGAGTGGTATCATCCGCACATCTGAGGTTGTTGATATTTCTCCTGGCAATCTTGATTCCAGCTTGTGTGTCATCCAGCTTGGCATTTCACATGATGTACTCTACATATAAGCAAAATAGCAGAGTAACAATATATATCCTTGATGTACTCCTTTCCCAATCTGGAACCAGTCTGTTGTTCCCAAGTCCGGTTCTACGGACTGCTCCTTCTTATCCTACATACCGGTTTCTCAGGAGACAGGTAAGGTTGTCTGGTATGCCCAGCTCTTTAAGAACTTTCCACAGTTTGTTATGATCCACACACTCAAAGGCACTGATCCCAAAATAGTTAATGAAACAGATTTTTTTTTGAATTTGTTTTTTCTATGATCCACTGGATATTGGCAATTTGATCTCTGGTTCCTCTGCCTTTTCTAAATCCAGTTCATTTTCCACTGTCATATCTTTTTGTCTTTTCATACTGTGTATGCGGTTCTCCAAGCAACTGCTGCACTCAATATGCCAGTAAATTTGGAAAACTCAGCAGTGGCCACAGGAGTGGAAAAGGTCAGTTTTCACTCCAATCCCAAAGAAAGGCAATGCCAAAGAATGTTTAAACTACTGCACAACTGTACTCATTCACACACTAGCAAAATAACACTCAAAATTCTATATTAAGGCTTCAACAGAATGTGAACCAAGAACTTCCAGATGTTCAAGCTGGATTTAGAAAAGGCAGAGGAACCAGAGATCAAATTACCAACATCCACTGCGGCAGAGAAAAGCAAGAGCTTTCCAGGAAAACATTTACCCCTGTTTCACTGACTACACTGTGTGGATCACAACAAACTGTGGAAAATTCTTAAAGAGATGGGAATACCAGATCACCTTACCTGCCTCCTGAGAAATCTGTATGCCAATCAAGTAGCAACAGTTAGAATCAGACATGGAACAGAGGACTGGTCCCAAATTGGGAAAGGAGTATGACAAGGATATATATTGTCACCCTGATTGTTTAATTTATATGCAGAGTATATCATGCAAAATGCCAGACTGGATGACTCAAAGCTGGAATCAAGATTGTAGGGAGAAATATCAATAACCTCAGATATGCAGAGGACACCACCCTTATGGCAGAAAGTGAATAAGAACTAAAGAGCCTCTTGATGAAAGTGAAAGAGAGTAAAAAAGCTGGCGTAAAACTCAACATTAAGATCACGGCATCCAGTCCCATCACTTCATGACAAACAGATGGGGAGACAGTGCAAAGAGTGACAGACTTTATTCTCTTGGCTCCAAACTCACTGCAGATGGTGACTGAGGCCATGAAACTAAAAGACGCTTGCTCCTTGGAAGAAAAACAATGAAAAATCTAGACAGCATATTAAAAAGGAGAGACCTTACATTGCCAACAGAAGTCCATGTAGTCCAAGCTATGGTTTTGCCAGTGGTCATGTATGGATGTGAAAGTTGGACCATAAAAAAAGCTGAGCACCAAAGAACTGATACTTTTGAACTGTGGAGAGCCCCTTGGACTGCAAGGAGATTCAATTAGTCCATCCTAAAGGAAATCAGTCCTGAATATTCACTGGAAAGACTGATGCTGAAGCTGAAGTGCCAATACTTTGGCCACCTGATTCAAAGAGCTGACTCCTTAGAAAAGACCCTGATGCTGGGAAAGACTGATGGCAGGAGAAAAGGGGACAACAGAAGATGAGATGGTTGGAGGGCATCACCGACTCGATGGACGTGAGTTTGAGGAAGTTCTAGGAGTTGTTGATGGACAGGGAAGCCTGGCATGCTGCAGTCCATGGGGTCACAAAGAGTCAGACACAGCTGAGTGATTGAACTGAACTGAATGAACTTGCCATTCCGTTCTCCAGTGGATCATGTTTTGTCAGAACTCTCCAACATGACTGGTCCATCTTGGGTGGCCCTGCATGGCAAGGCTCATAGCTTCAATGAGTTACATAAGGCTATGACCCATATGATCACTTTGGTTAGCTTTCTGTGACTGTGGTTTTCATTCTGCCATTTACATTCAGTTCAGTTCAGTTCAGTTCAGTTCAGTCGCTCAGTCGTGTCCGACTCTTTGCGACACCATGAATCACAGCACGCCAGGCCTCCCTGTCCATCACCAACTCCTGCCATTTACATTAATACCCCCCAAATAAAACATCCTCGTATAAATCTAACAAATCATGTATATGATCTCTATCTTATAAAGGAATTGTACATGTAGAGAAAAACTACAAAACTCTGACAAAATCAAAGAAAAACTAAATAAATGATTATATACTCCATGCTCATGGATAAGAAGAGTTGCTATTTTTAAGATGTGAGTTCTATCCAACTTGATCTACAGATTCAATGCAATCCCACTCAAAATTCTAACAAGTTACTTTGTGGATACTGACAAATTCATTCTACAGTTTACATGGAGTGGCATGAGGCCCAGCATAGCCAAAACTATACTGAAAGAGAAAAACGGAGTACTGACACTACCCAACCGCTATCCTTACTATGAAGCTTCAGTCATCAAGACCATGTGGAATTGCAAAAGAAAGACAAATGTTATCAATGGAACAGAGTTGAGAGACCAAAAATAGACCACATAAACACAGGTAGCAGATTTCTGACAAAGAAGTAAAGGTAATACAGTGGAGGTAATAAGTAATAAGGTAATAAGTCTTTTCAACCAGTGGTGCTAGAAAAACTGGATAGCCATATGCAAACAAAAAAAGAAAAATCTAGATACAGACCTTACATCCTCCACAGAAATTAACCCCAAAAGGATCATAGAACTATTTGTAAAATTCCAAACTATAAAACTCTAGAAGATAACAGTAAAAAACCTAGATGACCTTGGGTATGGTGACACCTTTTTATATACAACACCAAAGACACAATTCATGAAAGAAAAAGTTGATAAAGCTTTGTTAAAATTAAGAACTACTCTGGGAAAGATGATGTCTAAAAAATGAGAAGACAAGCCAGACCTCACCAAAGAAGACACACAAATGGCAAATGGCGCATGAAAAGATGTTCCACATCATAGCATCACTCGGCGAAATGGAAAAGAAAACACCAATGCAATGGCATGACCTACTGCGATGGAATACTGACAATACCAAACTTTAGTGAGGATGCGGAGTGCAGGGAACTCTCAGACAGTGCTGGTAAAAATGCAAACTGGCACAGCACTTTTGAAAGACAGCATGACAATATCTCACACAAGTAAATATACTCTTACTATATGATCCAGCAATTGCACTTCTTGGTCATAAATGACTTGAAAATATGTCCACACAAAACTCTGCACACCAATGTTTACAGCAGTTTTATTTATAACTGCCAAAACTTAGGAGCAACCAAGATGTCCTTTAGTAGGTGAATGAATAAATAAACTGCACTAAAAAGAAATGAGCTATTAAGCCATGAAAAAGCCATGAAGGAACTACAAATACATATACTAAATGAAAGAAGACAATCTGAAAAAGCTACACACTACATGATTAATATATAATATTATGGAAAAGGAGCACATGATTCAAACTACTAATATATAATATTACAGAAAAGGCAAACTATGGAGACAGTAAAAAGAGCAGTGCCTGCCACGAGTTGTAGGGAGGGGACGGACAGGTGGGAAGCATAGAGGATTTCTAGGACAGTAAAAATACTCAGTATGCTATCATAATGATGGTTATGCATGCCATCATATACTTGTTCGAAACTTCAGAATGTGTAACAACAAGAGTGAATCACAATGTAAACTGTGAACTCTGGATGATTATGATGTACTATTACATGTTCATCAACTGTAACAAAAGAACCATTTCCAGGGGCTTATTAATGAGGCAGGACTATGTATGTGTAGGGGCACGGGGAATATGAGAAATCTCTGTACCTTCCCCTCAATTTTGTTGTGAACCTTCAGTTCAATTGAGTCGCTCAGTCATGTCCGACTCTGCAACCCCATGAATCGCAGCATGCCAGGCCTCCCTGTCTATCACCAACTCCCGGAGTTCACTCAGACTCACGTCCATCAAGTCAGTGATGCCATCCAGCCATCTCATCCTCTGTCGTCCCCTCCTCCTCCTGCCCCCAGTCCCTCCCAGCTTCAGATTCTTTTCCAATGAGTCAACTCTTCACATGAGGTGGCCAAAGTATTGGAGTTTCAGCTTCAGCATCATTCCCTCCAAAGAAATCCCAGGGCTGATCTCCTTCAGAATGGATTGGTTAGATTTCCTTGTAGTCCAAGGGACTCTCAAGAGTCTCCTCCAACACCACAGTTCAAAAGCATCAATTCTTCGGCACTCAGCTTTCTTCACAGAACAACTCTCACATCCATACATGACCACTGGAAAAACCATAGCCTTGACTAGATTACTTTGTTGGCAAAGTAATGTCTCTGCTTTTCAATATGCTATCTAGGTTGATCATAACTTTTCTTCCAAGGAGTAAGCGTCTTTTAATTTCATGGTTGCAATCACCATCTTCAGTGATTTTGGAGCCCCCAAAAATAAAGTCTGACACTGTTTCCACACTACTTTAAAAAAAATAAGACTCCTAATAATATATTTTTTTTTAATTTTTAAATATCAGCATGCAGGCAGTCAGTTTCGGAATTAAGCTCCCGTGACTACTACTAAAATTAAGGACTGAACCTAATATAAAACTATGTCAACAAATCTGTTTCCTGCAAATACTTTAATCCTTCACGGTAATTTAATGCAGATTTTTCTATCTCAGAAACCTCAACACTAGCAAAGTCAATCTCCAGCATCATGAAAAGCACTCAAGATTCTACTTTAGAGTGCTCTGTATGTATGTGTGTGCACGTGTACCTGTGTGTGTGTATGGAAAAGACTAGGAGGAATTCTGAGAAAAAGCCAAATTTGGTCCATATATATTGTTTCAAGATCTTAATATATTCAGCATTAGTGGAGAATTAATAGAAACTTTTAACCTCTTACAAAGTTCTTGGCTTTTACAGGTTCTAGCAATTTCAGGAATTCTGTTCAACTGTTCTTTTTTTTTTTTTTTTTAACACATGCACACGGAGTTGTGTGGCAAGAAAGACAGTAGAGTAGTTATACTATGGAGCGGCATCAGTTCTAAACAACACACAAGTGATTATCCTCGTAGGATTATCACTTTGAGGTACTACTCCCCTTCCATTCCCTTTCAACAGTTGCTTGTATTAATACTATAGCAGTGAAATAACAAAGAAAAACAAATTAAAGCTTAGGTTAAACTTAAGATCTGATTTTAAATGTCACATTGACAATTTTAAATTTTATGACTATCATATTAGCAATTTATTATCTCTGGGGATTATCTTGAGATAATGTTCAACCTGAACACTTCAAACAGCGCACCTGACTGTTTAGTTTCAATCTAGAGAATCCCTCTTGACATTCCTATATTTATTAAACTTGAAAACCATTAGCTCAAAAAGAGGTAAAACAGCCAATCTTTTGGAATTAAGCCAAATATATATTTTTTTAAGTTTATTCACTTGAATGTTAGACACAGGCATACCTCATTTCACTGCATTTCACTTTACTGTGCTTTGAGGTGCTGCATTTTCTAAAAATTGAAAGTTGAGGGAAAACTGCATTGAACAAGTCTATTGGTACCATTTATCCAACAGCATTTGCTCACTTTGGGTTTTGTGTCACATTTTGGCAATTCTCACAATATTTTAAACTTTTTCATTTTTCTTATGTTAGTGAAATGTGAAAGTGAAAGTTGCTCAGTTGTGTCTGACTCTTTGCAACCTTATGGACTCTACAGTCCATGGAATTTTCCGGGCCAGAATACTGCAGTGGGTAGCCTTTCCCTTCTTCAGGGGATCTTCCCAACCCAGTTATTGCACTGGGGTCTCCTGCATTGCAGGCAGATTTTTTTTCTTTTTTACCAACTGAGTTATCAGGGAAGCTCATTATGATGACCCATAATCAGCAATCTTCAATGTCACTATTGTAATTGTTTTGGAGCATCACTGGTGGTTCAGATGATAAAGAATCTGCCTCAATGCATGAGACCTAAATTCAATCCCTGGGTTGGGAAGATCCCCTGGAGAAGAGAACGGCAACCAATCCAGTACTCTTGCCTGTAGAATCCCATGGACAGAAGAGACTGGCAGGCTACTGTCCACGGGGTGGCAAAGAGACAGACACAACAGAACAACTATCAGTATCAAAACTGAGCCCATATAAGATTGAAAATTACTCTGGTGAATACACAAATGATAAAAAACCAAACAGCCTCACTGCTAACATGAAGAAAGTTGTTTTTTTTTTAAATTTCATTGAACTATAATTGATTTACAATGTTGTGTTTAATTTTTACTGCACAACAAAGTGACTCAGTTATATACATATATTCTTTTTCATATTGTTTCCCATTATGGTCTATCACAGGATATTAAATATAGTTCTCTGTGCTATACAGTAGAACTTTGTTGTTTATCCACCCTATAAATAATAGTTTGCATCTGTTAACCCCAAATTCCCCATTCTTTCCTCAACTCTGTTCTCCACATCTGTAAGTCTGCTTTTATTTTGTAGATATGTTCACTTGTGCCATATTTTAGATTCAATATGTAAGACATATCATATACGATATGACTTTCAGTTAGCACTATAATCTCTAGATCCATCCGTGTTGTTGCAAATGGCATTATTCCATTCTTTTGATGGCTGAGTACTATTCTATTGTGTGTGTAGAATATACACATATATTCACACATGCATACCACATCTTCTCTATCCATTCATCTGTCGATGGACATTTAGCTTGTGTCCATGTCACAGTTCAGTTCACTCCCTCAGTGATGTCTGACTCTTTGTGGCCCCATGGCTGCAAGACACCAGGCTTCCCTGTCCATCCACAACTCCTGGAACTTGCTCAAATTCATGTCCATTGAGTTGGTGATGCCATCCAACCATCTCATCCTCTGTCATCCCTTTCTCCTCCTGCCTTCAATCTGTCTCAGCCTCAGGGTCTTTTCCAATGAGTCAGTTCTTCGCATCAGGTAACCAAAGTATTGGAGCTTCAGCTTCAACATCAGTCCTTCCAATGAATATTCAGGGCTGATTTTCTTTAGGACTGACTGGTTTGATCTCCTTGCAGTCCAAAGGACTCTTAAGAGTCTTCTCCAACACCACAGTTCAAAAGTATCAATTCTTCAGTGCTCAGCTTTCTTTACAGTCCAACTCTCACATCCATACATGACAACTGGAAAAACCAAAACTTGGACTATATGGACCTATGTCGGCAAAGTAAGGTCTCTGCGTTTTAATATGCTGTCTAGGTTGATCATTGTTTTCTTCCAAGGAGCAAGCTTCTTTTAATTTCATGGCTGCAGTCACCATCTGCAGTGATTTTGGAGCCCAAGAAAACAAAGTCTGCCGCTGTTTCCACTGTTTCCCCATCTATTTGCCCTGAAGTGATGAGAATAGATGCCATGATCTTAGTTTTTTGATTATTGAGTTTTAAGCCAGCTTTTTCACTCTCTTCTTTCACTTTCATCAAGAGGCTCTTTAGTTCCTCTTCACTTTCTGCCATAAGGGTGGTGTCATCTGTATATCTGAGGATATTAATATTTCTCCTGGCAATCTTGATTCTAGTTTGTGCTTTATCTAGTCCGGCATTTTGCATGATGTACTCTGCATATAAGTTAAACAAGCAGGGTAACAATATACAGTTTTGTCATACTCCTTTCCCAATTTGGAACTAGTCCTTTGTTCCATGTCTGGTTCTAACTGTTGTTTAGATTAGATTAGATTAGATAACAATTAAAAGACGCTTACTCCTTGGAAGAAAAGTTATCACCAACCTAGATAGCATATTTAAAAGCAGAGACATTACTTTGCCAATGAAAGTCCATCTAGTGAAGGCTATGATTTTTCCAGTGGTCATGTATGGATGTGAGAGTAGGATTGTGAAGAAAGCTGAGCACTAAAGAATTGATGCTTTTGAACTCTGCTGTTGGAGAAGACTCTTGAGAGTCCCTTGGACTGCAAGGAGATCCAACCAGTCCATTCTGAAGGAAATCAGCCGTGGGATTTCTCTGGAGGGAATAATGCTAAAGCTGAAACTCCAGCCCTTTGGCCACCTCATGCAAAGAGTTGACTCATTGGAAAAGACTCTGATGCTGAGAGGGATTGGGGGCAAGAGGAGAAGGGGATGACAGATGAGACGGCTTGATGGCATCACCAACTCGATGGACGTGAGTCTGAGTGAAATCTGGGAGTTGGTGATAGACAGGGAGGCCTGGCATGCTGCGATTCATGGGGTTGCAAAGAGTCGACACGACTAAGCGACTGAATTGAACAACAGTGTATCCTGCTTGAGGACAGTTTCTAATTCCTGAAAACCTTCTGGCTAATCCTTTTATCTTAAAATATAAATTCTGGGAGTGGGTCTAGTAAGATCTTTACAACCTTGAGACAATTATTTGATTTACTGAGGCCAGGGGCGGTGACCTGGAGGAGCAATACCACATCCAAGGAGCTGTGGCTGCATGGCTGCAGCAGAGCCTAGAGGAGCTATTCCACGTTCAAGGTCTGGAGGGGCAGCAGTGAGGAGATATCCCTCCTCCGAGGCAAGGAGCAGCGGCTGCGCTTTGCTGGAGCAGCCATGAAGAGATACCCCATGCCCAAGGTAAGAGAAACGCAAGTAAGATGGTAGATGTTGCAAGAGGGCATCAGAGAACAGACACACTGAAACCATATTCACAGAAAACTAGTCAATCTAATCACACTAGGACCACAGCCTTGTCTAACTCAATGAAACTAAGCCATGCCCCTGGGGCCACCCAAGACAAGTAGGTCATGGTGAAGAGGTCTGACAGAATGTGGTTCACTGGAGAAGGGAATGGCAAACCACTTCAGTATTCTTGCCTTGAGAACCCCCTGAACAGTATGAAAAGGCAAAATAATAGGATACTGAGAGAGCAACTCCCCAGGTCAGTAGGTGCCCAACACACTACTGAAGATCAGTGGAGAAATAACTCCAGAAAGAATGAAGGGATGGAGCCAAAGCAAAAACAATACCCAGCTGTGGATGTGACTGGTGATAGAAGCAAGGTCAGATGCTATAAAGAGCAACATTGCATAGGAACCTAGAATGTCAGGTCCGTGAATCAAGGCAAATTGGAACTGGTCAAACAAGAGATGGCAAGAGTAAATGTCGACATTCTAGGAATCAGCGAACTAAAATGGACTGGAATGCGTGAATTTAACTCAGATGACCATTATGTCTACTACTGCGGACAGGAATCCCTTAGAAGAAACGGAGAAGCCATCATGGTCAACAAAAGAGTCCAAAATGCAGTACTTGGATGCAGTCTCAAAAACAACAGAATGATCTCTATTCATTTCCAAGGCAAACCATTCAATATCACAGTTATCCAAGTCTATGCCTCAACCAGTTACGCTGAAGAAACTAAAGTTGATGGTTCTATGAAGACCTATAAGACCTTTTAGAACTAACACCCAAAAAAGATGTCCTTTTCATTATAGGGGACTGGAATGCAAAAGTAGGAAGTCAAGAAACACCTGGAGTAACAGGCAAATTTGGCCTTGGAATACAGAATGAAGCAGGGCAAAGACTAATAGAGTTTTGCCAAGAAAATGCACTGGTCATAGCAAACACCCTCTTCCAACAACACAAGAGAAGACTCTACATATGGACATCACTGGTCAACCAGATGGTCAACACTGATATCAGATTGACTATATTCTTTGCAGCAAAAGATGGAGAAGCTCTATACAGTCAACAAAAACAAGACTGGGAGCTGACTGTGGCTCTGATCATGAACTCCTTATTAACAAATTCAGACTTAAATTGAAGAAAGTAGGGAAAATCACTAGACCATTCAGGTATGACCTAAATCAAATCCCTTATGATTATACAGTGGAAGTGAGAAATAGATTTAAGGGACTAGATCTGATGGATAGAGTACCTGATGAACTATGGAATGAGGTTCGTGACTTTATACAGGAGACAGGGATCAAGCCCATCCCCATGGAAAAGAAATGTAAAAAAGCAAAATGGCTGTCTGGGGAGGTCTTACAAATAGCTGTGAAAAGAAGAAAAGCAAAAAGCAAAGGAGAAAAGAAAAGATACAAGCATCTGAATACAGAGTTCCAAAAGAGATAAGAGAAGAGATAAGAGAAGAGATAAGAAAGCCTTCTTCAGCGATCAATGCAAAGAAATAAGAGGAAAACAACAGAATGGGAAAGACTAGAGATCTCTTCAAGAAAATTAGAGATACCAAGGGAACATTTCATGCAAAGATGGGCTCGATAAAGGACAGAAATGGTATGGACCTAACAGAAGCAGAAGATATTAAGAAGAGGTGGCAAGAATACACAGAACTGTACAAAAAACATCTTCAAGACCCACATAATCATAATGGTGTGATCACTCACATAGAGCCAGACATCCTGGAATGTGAAGTCAAGTGGGCCTCAGAAAGCTTCACTACGAACAAAGCTAGTGGAGGTGATGGAATTCCAGTGGAGCTATTTCAAATCCTGAAAGATGATGCTGTGAAAGTGCTGCACTCAATATGCCAGCAAATTTGGAAAACTCAGCAGTGGCCACAGGACTGGAAAAGGTCCGTTTTCATCCCAATCCCAAAGAAAGGTAATGTCACAGAATTCTCAGACCACTGCACAATTGCACTCATCTCACATGCTAGTAAAGTAATGCTCAAAATTCTCCAAGCCAGGCTTCAGCAGTACATGAACCGTGAACTTCCAGATGTTCAAGCTGGTTTTAGAAAAGGCAGAGGAACCAGAGATCAAACTGCCAACATCCGCTGGATCATCGAAAAAGCAAGAGAGTTCCAGAAAAACATCTATTTCTGCTTTATTGACTATGCCAAAGCCTTTGACTGTGTGGATCACAATAAACTGTGGAAAATTCTGAAAGAGATAGGCATACCAGACTACCTGACCTGTGTCTTGAGAAATCTGTACTTGGGTCAGGAAGCAAGAGTTAGAACTGGACATGGAACAACAGACTGGTTCCAAATAGGAAAAGGAGTACGTCAAGGCTGTATATTGTCACCCTGCTTATTTAACTTATATGCAGAGTACATCATGAGAAACGCTGGCCTAGAAGAAACACAAGCTGGAATCAAGACTGTCCAGAGAAATATCAATAACCTCAGATATGCAGATGACACCACCCTTATGACAGAAAGTGAAGAGGAACTAAAAAGCCTCTTGACAAAAGTGAAAGTGGAGAGTGAAAAAGCTGGCTGAAAGCTTGACAGTCAGAAAACGAAGATCACAGCATCTGGTCCCATCACTTCATGGGAAATAAATGGGGAAACAGTGGAAACAGTGTCAGACTTTATTTTCGGGGGCTGCAAAATCACTGCAGATGGTGACTGCAGTCATGAAATTAAAAGATGCTTACTCTTTGGAAGAAAAGTTATGACCAACCTAGATAGCATATTGAAAAGCAGAGACATTACTTTGCCAACAAAGGTCCGTCTAGTCAAGGCTATGGTTTTTCCAGTGATCATGTATGGATGTGAGAGTTGGACTGGGAAGAAAGCTGAGCGAGCGCCGAAGAGTTGATGCTTTTGAACTGTGGTGTTGGAGAAGACTCTTGAGAGTTCCTTGGACTGCAAGGAAATCTAACCAGTCCATTCTGAAGGAGATCAGCCCTGGGATTTCTTTGGAAGGAATGATGCTAAAGTTGAAACTCCAGTACTTTGGCTACCTTATGTGAAGACTTGACTCATTGGAAAAGACTCTGATGCTGAGAGGGACTGGGGGCGGGAGGAGAAGGGGACAACAGAGGATGAGATGGCTGGATGGCATCACTGACTCGATAGACATGAGTCTGAGTGAACTTCGGGGGTTGATGATGGACAGGGAGGGCTAGCGTGCTGCAATTCATGGGGTCGCAAAGAGTCAGACATGACTGAGTGACTGAACAGAACTGAGTAATTTAACAAGTATATAACTCCCTTGCTTACACTAGCAAGGGGGGGCATTCTCCATCCCCCTCTCTGATGTCTACGTCAGAAGCTTTCTCTGGCCCTTTTCATACTTTGGTAAAACTCTGCTACACAAAAGCTGTTGAGTGATCAAGCCTAGTCCCTGATCCCAATGCTAAATCTTCTTCTTCAGAGATCACGAATTCAACACCATTCACTGTAAGCTATTAGTATTCCCATTTCTGGAAGAATTTTCCAGTGTGTTGTGATCCACACAGTCAAAGGCTTTGGTGTAGTCAATAAAGCAGATATTTTTCTGGAATTCTCTTGCCTTTTCTATGATCCAATGGATGTTGGCAATTTGATCTCTGGTTCTTCTACCTTTTCTAAAACCAGCTTGAACATTTGGAAGCTCTCGGTTCATGTACTCTAGAAGCCTAGCTTGGGGATTTTTGAACATTACTTTGCTAGCATGTGAGATGAGTACAGTTATGCGATAGTTTGAACATTATTTGGCACTGCCTTTCATTGCAATGAAAACTGATCTTTCCAGTCCTGTGGCCACTGCTGAGTTTTCCAAGTTTGCTAGCATACTGAGTGCAGCACTTTCACAGCATAATTTTTTAGGATTTGAAATAGCTCAGCTGAAATTCTATCAGCTAACCTTGCTTTGTTCATAGTGATGCTTCCTAAGGCCCAGCTGACTTCACACTCCAGGATATCTAGCTCTAGGTGAGTGATCACACCATAATGGTTATCTGGGTCATGAAGATCTTTTTTATATAGGTCTTCTGTGTATTTTTGCCACCTCTTAATATCTTCTGCTTCTGTTAGGTCCATGCCATTTCTGTCCTTTATTGAGTCCATCTTTGCATGAAATGTTCCCTTGGTATCTCTAATTTTCTTGAAGAGATCTTTGGTCTTTCCCATTGTACTGTTTTCCTGTATTTCTTTGCACTGATCATGTCTGGGCTAATGTAAATAGTGCTGCTATGAGCACTATTTGTACACGTACAAATAGTACACATATCCTTTCAAACTATAATTCTGAGTATATGCCTAGGAGTGGGACTGATGGATCACATGGTAACACTATTAATTTTCTGAGGAACCTCCATACTGTATTCTATGGTGGCTGCACCAATTTACATTCCCACCAACAGTGTAAGAGGGTTCCCTTTTCTCCACACCCTCTCCAGTATTTATTATTTGTAGACCTTTTAGTAATGATCATTCTAACTGACAGACATAGTATCTCGTGGTAACTTTTTAAAATCTTTTACTACTTTTTAAAATTTTTATTTTATATACTTGATTTACAATGTTATTGTTAGTTTCAGGTGTACGACAAACTGATTCTGTCATACCTAAACCTGTAAATTTTTTTTAGATTCTCTTCCCATTTAGGTTATTACAGAATACAGAGTAGAACTTCCTGTGTTATACAGTATGTCTTTGTTTTTATCTATTTTGTGTGTACACACACACACACACACACACACACACACACACACGTTAAGTCTAAACTCCTAATTTATCTGCCCCCACCCTGTTTTTCCCCTTTCATAACGATGTTTGTTTTCTGTGTTGAGTCTGTTTCTATTTTCTAAGTGAGTTCATTTGTGTCATTTTTTTAGAGTCCACATATAAGTGACATTATATGATATTTGTCTCTCTGTGTGTGACTTATTTCACTCAGTATAATCATCTCTAGGCCCATCAGTGTTGCTGCATTATTTCATTCCTTTTTATGAATGGCAATATTTCATTCTTTTTTATGGCTGAGTAGTATTCCACTGTACATCTGTACCTCACTGTAGTTTCGATTTGCATTACTTTAGCAATTAGCAATAATGGGCATCTTTTCACATGCCTACTGGCCATCTCTGAGTCTTCTTTGTTAAAATGTCTATTTAGGCCTTCTGCCTATTTCTCGATTGGGATTTTTTGTTGTTGTTATTGAATTGTAGGAGTTGCCTGTATATTTTGGAAATTAAGCTCTTATCAGTCACATCATTTGCAAACATTTTCCTGATGCAGAGAAAGTTTTAGAGGTCAATATAGAAAATGATCCAGCCATAACATTCCTTTAAGTCAAAGCAAAATCCAAAGCACGGCACTCTCTTCAACTAATGAAGGCTGAGAGAGGTGAGGAACCTCCAGAAGAAACGATTGGAGCTAACAAAAGTTGATGAATAAGGTCCAGGGAAAGAAGCCATCTCCATGGAGATGGAGCCATGCTCCATCAACATGAAAGCACAAGGTGAACCAGAAAGTGCTCGTAGAGAAGTTGTGGGAAGTTGCGAGAAGAAGATGGAGCTATGTTAACCGGTAAAGGTGGCTACACTAAACAATCCAATTTGATGGTGACCTTATAAGAGGAGACTCAACTACAGACATGCACAAAGGAAAGACCATGTGAAGACAAAGCCATTTACACACCACCCCTGCAGACCCCTTGATCTCAGACTGAAAGCCTCTAGAACTGAGAAAATTAATTTCTGTTGTTTAAACCACCTAGCTTGAAATACTTTGTTATGGCAGCCCTGGCACGCTAATACAGGCTCTAATATTGTTCAGTAATTTAGATTCTCCTAGCATGGGAACCGAAGAAGGCAATGGCACCCCACTCCAGTGCTCTTGCCTGGAAAACCCCATGGATGGAGGAGCCTGGTGGGCTGCAGTCCATGGCGTCACTAGGAGTCACACACGACTGAGCAACTTCACTTTCACTTTTCACTTTCTTGCATTGGAGAAGGAAATGGCAACCCACTCCAGTATTCTTGCTTGGAGGATCCCAGCGACAGGGGAGCCTGATGGGCTGCCGTCTATGGGGTCACACAGAGTTGGGCACGACTGAAGTGACTTAGCAGCAGCAGCAGCATGAGAACAAACACCAAATATGGACATGGAACTCATACTCCAAGAAACTCGAAAATGAGTTCATACGAGATTTGTTTTTTAAAGCCAACATTTAGATCTTATGTCCATTTTCTGAATGGGTTGTTTTTTCCTTTTACATTGAGCTGCATGAGCTCTCTGTATTTTTAGAGATTAATCCCTTGTCAGTTGCTTCATTTGCAGATATTTTCTCCCATTCTGTGGGTTGTCATTTTGTTTTGTTGATGGTTTTGTTTGCCATGCAAAAACTTGTAAGTTTAATTAGGTCCTATTTGTTTATTTGTTTTTATTTCCATTAGTCCAGGAGGTCTCCAAAAAAGACATGCAGATGGCCAAAAAGCACAAGATGCTCAACATCACTAATTATTAGAGAAATGCAAATCAAAACTACAATGAGATATCACCTCACACTGGTCAGAATGGCCATCATCAAAAAACCGACAAACAATAAATGCTGGAGAGGGTGTGGAGAAAGGGAACTCTCCTAAACTGTAAGTGGGAATGTAAATTGATACAGCCACTATGGAGAACAGTATGGAGGTTTCTTAAAAACTAAAAATAGAACTATCATATGATCCAGCAATCCCAACACTGGGCATATATCCAGAGAAAATATTAATTCAAAAAGATACATACACCACAACGTTCACTGCACCATTATTTACAATAGCCAAGACATGAAGTAATCTAAATGTCCTTCAACAGAGGAGTGGATAAAGATATGTTACATAGAGTAGTA
This sequence comes from Ovis aries, assembly GCF_016772045.2. Taxonomy (NCBI): domain Eukaryota; kingdom Metazoa; phylum Chordata; class Mammalia; order Artiodactyla; family Bovidae; genus Ovis; species Ovis aries. The sequence continues at coordinate 109,310,572 of NC_056059.1, forward strand.
TAAAAAGTGAAGTATTACTCAGCAATAAAAAAGAGGGAAATAATGCCATCTGCAGCAACACAAATGGATGTGGAAACTGACATACTGAGTGAATTAAGTCAAACAAAGACAAACATCTTATGATACTGCTTATATATGGAATCTTAAGAAAATGGAACTTATTTATAAAATAGAAAATAGAGTCACAGATGTAGAAAACAAACCTATGGTCACCAGGGGAGAAAGGGGGGCTAGGGATAAACTGGGAGACTAGGACTGACATATATACACTACTACATAGAAAACAGATAACTAATAAGGACCTACTGTATAGCTCAGGAAACTCTACTCAACACTGCCATGACCTATATGGAAAAGAATCTTCAAAAATAGTGTGTGTACATATACATATATACACACACACACACATATATAACTTATTCACTTTGCTATACACCCGAAAATAACACAACACTGTAAATCAACTATATTTCAATAAAAATAAGTAAATTAAAAAAAAAATTTAAGCTGACATTAAATGGAGAGATACCCTTGAATTGGCTCAAGACTTAACCATAACAAGATGTATCCAAACCTAACAGTTTTGCAAAGATTCAGTTTGAGTTCCACATTCCTCTTAATCCTTTCCCGTCCACTGATAAAGTAGAGCTTAAGTAATATGTTGTTTTTCTTTTGTACTTTTTGCCCATTACGTTAATGTTACTTCCACAACAAGACAAGTTTCCTGAAGGCTGGATTCATGACATATGTGCCCAGGAAGCAGCCCTGTGCTCACAAAAAGAACTTGTTACTTTATAGACTGACTGTACTAAATAGTTAAATTAAGTTTGCTATTATCTTTCTATGCTGCTTAATTTCAAGGTATTTCAAATTTGAAAGAACTCAGAGCATGTCTTTAACACATATATAGAATCACACAGATTTTAAAGCATTGTACAAGGATTACTTTGTTGTTGTTGTTTAGTTGCTAAATCATGTCCAATTCTTTTCTGACCCCAAAGACTGCAGTCCTCTCTCTGTTCTTCTATCCATGGGATTTCCCAGACAAGAATACTGGAGTGGGCTGCCATTTCCTTCTCCAGGGGATCTTCCTGACCCAGGGATCAAACTCATTTTCTGCATTGGCAGGTAGATTCTTTACCACTGAGCCACCAAGGGAGCCCCACAAGAATTACTTAATTTAGCCTAATTAACCATCTAATTAATCATTTAAAGTAACTATTAGAGACATACAGACCACAATATTTATTCTTATGTTTTCCACTGTTAGCAAAATACATCTTTTACAGTATACAGTGGCTAATCTTAACCATTCCCTGAATGATAATGAGAATGTATTTTCACAGTAGCAATTGGTGACATTTCAATAAATCAATGTGCTGCAGTGATACCTAAATAAAAGCTTATTTCACTATAATGATGCTTCCAGGCTTCCCTCAAGTCAGGTGGTTACTTGCAGTTAATGATCTGTGACATGCCACACAAGTAGTCCTAAAAAGACTTATTATCCACCTCATGTGCAACAATATTTGCTTTATGGATGGCTAAATGAATGAAGACATTCAATGCAACTGTAAAAGTAAAATCAAAAGAAAACTTACAAGGAACATGTTTTCTTTAAGTAAAAGGGCTGTGACCATTTTCCATTAATACTTAACCTTTTGCTGGAGCAGTGCAACCCCATATAATACTCAGATCCATGAAGTCCAAGAGCTGTTCTGGGTTAATGCTAATTAACTGCCCCCAATCAAAAGAGCAGTAACTTCCCAAAATTGTGAGATCATCAGCCTTTATTGCTGACGTCAAAGTCACAAAGCTAAAAGGAGACAAATATGCTTTATACATAAATTAAGAGTATGTCTTTCAACTGAATTTACATACACCGACACAACACAAACACACCAAGAGAAGATCTGTTATGCTGCACACAAATTTGCTAATCTCAAACAATACACTATCTTTTATAGCTACCAGACTTTGTAAGCATTCAAATGTTTACCATTTATAATTTTATTTCATTTACTAGACTCGGCTTTTGTCCACCATATGTCCACTGTGGATTAACTATTCCCTTAGGCACAATTAAGGCCTTTCCATTTGTTGTAAGAAGAGCTAAGTATGAAGGACACAGCCAGAAATAACATTTATACCTCAACCAAAAACAGAAGAACATTCAAACTCAAACGATGGTTTATGTAGCATCTTTTTTTTATTAGACACATGTCTACAAATCAAAATAAACTTGAGATAAAAAATCATGGCAACTGTACACCAGCTTTCACCATTCAGATTGAATACCAAAATTATAACATCTCCATCAACTGAATTTAAATATTTTTGCAGAAAAAAATGTACTTCTAAACTACAAGTGAAGGGTGGCTTCCAAACAATAATTATAACCAAAACTTTAATAATCATTTGAAATACATTCAAAGACATTTCATAAAAATTTTGATGTTTTTGATTTTCAAATCCTTAAGTTAAAAATCTACATGGACTGAGCAGTATCTCTTCCCATTACCCATAACTAGAAGACAGCATTCTGAGAGACAGTGGGAAATAAAACAACAACTAATATATATAGCACCTATTAAATACCAAGCATGATTCCAGGAGTTTTGTATGTGTTTAATTCTTTTAACAACCTCCTTATAAGGTAGGTGGTATTGTCATTTCTGTTTTACAGATGACAAAACTGAGGTACAAGAGGGTGATTACCTCCCCATGGTCACAGATTTAAATAAGTGAGCCCATATCTGACCTAAGTGATCTTACTTAGAAGTCTTTGTCCTGACCACTACTCATACTGCCTTTATAATAAAGATATTAAAGTGCTAGAACACACTACAAAACAAATATCAATACGGGGAAATAAATACAACTTCTCATCTTTTAAAATTAAAATTTTGAATGTAAATTAAGTGATTAGGGTTTAAGAGTTTAGATTTCAAAACAACTATGTGTGTAATATAAAAGAATTTTTACAGGATCTTGTGTTACAGTAAGTGAAGCTGTTACTAAATGCCTCTTCCAAATGAAAAACCTAGCCTAGAGTTTTACAAAAGCTGGGGGGGGGGGGTATTATTTTTTCTCTTTATCATCTCAAAAGTTCCATAATTCCATCTTTTACTGAGATTGAGAATTAATAATTTTGTAGTCATTCACAACAAGTATTAGCATTTATTGAGCGTTTCCTGTGGCCAGGGATTGAACTGGACCCTAGAGAGACAGCGGTGAACAAGACAGTCTCTGCCTTCATGGAGCTTTAGTCACAGAACACCTGCATGATCCCAAAGGGAAAAATGAAACAAACTTCGCTCTAAAAAAAGGAGATACTTTTTCAGGAAAATGGCACAGTTTAAAAAACATAAAACAGCTAATAAGTATTAAAATCAAGGGAGAAACTATCTAGTATTCTGTCCTACCTAGTCCTTTTCTATTTATTTTCCTCAACCCTCTATAAAGAGAATTGGGAAAGTTCTCACACACACCCTTCATTCATGTTCTACCTTTTCATTTAATGAGAATCAATACAACAAACTGAAGAGTAAAGAAAGATGACATTTAAAACTGTATCTAAAATCAGGACAAGTTTAAAAAAAAATTGAAACATTCATTTAACATCATCAGGTGTTTGCACAACTCCCTCCCCTCCATGTCTGTCTCTCTCTTTTCCAAGGAACATAAAGCATACGGTACTACCGTCCCTCTTTTAATGTGGGTCGTCACCCACATCCCCTCCCACTGCTCCCCCACTCATCAACTCCCTCACTCAATGGCATTGCATATACACGTTGCTTCCATTCACTGTCTACAATTCATTTCCTTCCCATCTCTCTGGAACTCACTCTACTCAGCTTTCAGTCCCACAACTCCAGTGAACCTGCTTGCCAAGGTCACCACCAACTGCCTCTGCACTGCTTAATCTAACCATCCTCAGACCTGCTCTGTTGATCACTTCTTTCTCCTTAAAAATCCTGTACATTGGGCTCCCAGGACACTTCACTCTCCTGATTTTCCTCCTACCTTTACTGGCTACACTTTAATTCCCTTGCTAATTTCTCTTCACTTTCCCAACTTTAAAATATGACTTAATTTAAGGACTAATACTTTGACCTATTTTCTTTTTATACTCATTCTATGTAAAGTTGACCCAATCTCAAGGATTTACGAACAAAGCTAGTGGAGGTGATGGAATTCCAGTGGAGCTATTTCAAATCCTGAAAGATGATGCTGTGAAAGTGCTGCACTCAATATGCCAGCAAATTTGGAAAACTCAGCAGTGGCCACAGGACTGGAAAATGTCCGTTTTCATTCCAGTCCCAAAGAAAGGCAATGCCAAAGAATGCTCAAACTACCACACAATTGTACTCATCTCACATGCTAGTAAAGTAATGCTCAAAATTCTCTAAGCCAGGCTTTAGCAATAGGTGAACCATGAACTTCCAGATGTTCAAGCTGGTTTTAGAAAAGGCAGAGGAACCAGACATCAAATTGCCAACATCCGCTGGATCATGGAAAAAGCAAGAGAGTTCCAGGAAAACATCTATTTCTGCTTTATTGACTATGCCAAAGCCTTTGACTGTGTGGATCACAATAAACTGTAGAAAATCCTGAAAGAGATGAGAATACCAGACCATCTGACCTGTCTCTTGAGAAACCTGAAGCAACAGTTAGAACTGGACATGGAACAACAGACTGGTTGCAAATAGGAAAAGGAGTACATCAAGGCTGTATATTGTCACCCTGCTTATTTAACTTATATGCAGAGTATATCATGAGAAACGCTGGGTTGGAAGAAGCACAAGTTGGAATCAAGATTGCCAGGAGAAATATCAATAACCTCAGATATGCAGACACCACCATCCTTATGGAAGAAAGTGAAGAGGAACTAAAAGCCTCTTGATGAAAGTGAAGGAGGAGAGTAAAAAAGTTGGCTTAAAGCTCAACATTCAGAAAACAAAGATCATGACATCTGGTCCCATCACTTCATGGGAAATAGATGGGGAAACAGTGGAAACATTGTCAGACTTTATTTTGGGGGCTCCAAAATCACTGCAGATGGTGATTGTAGTTATGAAATTAAAAGACGCTTACTACTTGGAAGGAAAGTTATGACCAACCTAGATAGCATATCTAAAAGCAGAGACATTACTTTGCCAACAAAGGTCCGTCTAGTCAAGGCTATGGTTTTTCCAGTAGTCATGTATGGATATGAAGAAAGCTGGGTGCCAAAGAATTGATGCTTTTGAACTGTGGTGTTGGAGAAGACTCTTGAAGAGTCCCTTGGACTGCAAGAAGATCCAACCAGTCCATCCTAAAGGAGATCAGTCCTGGGTGTTCACTGGAAGGACTGATGTTGAAGCTGAAACTCCAATACTTTGGCCACCTCATGCGAAGAGTTGACTCATTGGAAAAGACCCTAATGCTGGGAAGGATTGGGGGCAGGAGGAGAAGGGGACAACAAAGGATGAGATGGCTGGATGGTATCACCGACTCGATGGACATGGGTCTGGGTAGACTCCAGGAGTTGGTGATGGACAGGGAGGCCTGGCGTGCTGCAATTCATGGGGTCGCAAAGAGTCGGACATGACTGTGTGACTGAACTGAACTGACTGAATATGGTGTTGACTCCCAGACTTTTATCTCTAGTCTTCATCTTGTCACTGAATGATAGACTCATAGATCCAACTACTAAACATCTCTACATAGAGGCTTAAAAAGTACATCTAACATGTCCAAAACCAATCTTATCCAAGTCTGCTCCTCCAACACTCTTCCTCATCTCAGTAAACTAAACTTTAACCTTCCAGATGTGAAGAACAAAAATCTTGGCATTATATGGCCTCTTCTCCCCTCTACTCCATAACCAATCTACGAAAATATCCATCAATACCTTCCAAATATATCCAGAAACCAACCACTTCTCATGGATGTTAAAGTCACTTTCAGTTCAGTTCAGTCGCTCAGTCGTGTCCGACTCTTTGTGACCCCATGAATCGTAGCACGCCAGGCCTCCCTGTCCATCACCAACTCCTGGAGTTCACTCAGACTCACTTTAATCGTGTCCAACTCTTTGTGACCCTGTGGACTATAGCCTGTCAGGCTCTTCTGTCCATACGATTCTCCAGGCAAGAATAATGAAGTAGGTTGTCATGTCCTCCTCTAAGGGATCTTCCTGACCCAGAGATTGAACCTGTGCCCTTGAGATGGCCTGCATTGGCAAGTGGGTTCTTTACCACTAGGGCCACCTGGGACTTCACCATTACCACTACTTCTCACCTGGATTGTCAAAAAGTTTCCATTTACCTTCCTTCCACTTTTAACCACTATGGTATATTCTCAAAATAGGAATTGTAGTAATCCTTTCAAGTTAAATCATTTCACTCTCCTCAAACCCCTCAGTGGCTTTTCATCTCATTCAAATAAAAGTCAGAGTCCTCACAATGGCCAACAGTCTTTCCTCACCTATCCTCCCCTTCTCTCTCATCACGCTTCAATCCTATGCTAGTCTTTCAGTTACCGTTCCCCATACAGAGCTACACACACAGCTACCAGCTCTCCCCCTCTCCTGTCTCTTTCTTTCTCTCCCTCGTGTACACACAGACACGTGTGTGCCTCTTCAGTTTCTAAGAGAAGAAACAACCACCAAATACTTCAGGGAGGCCTTTGCACCTACTCTCTTCCTTTACCTGGATAATTCTTCGGCCAGGTATCTATGTGGCTCTCTCTCTCATCTCCTTTATGCCTCTGCTCAAATGTAATCTTCTCAGACTATCCCTGACTACCATATTTAAAACCTTAACACTCTCTTCTGAGAATTCCTTTTTCTCCTTTCCTGCTCTATCTATCTACACAACACAATGCCATTTAATACATTACACATTATACTTATTTATTTATTGCCTATCTTCCTCTACTGGAACACCTAGACAGGTATGGGCTCAATGACAATTTGCTGAATGGACAAAATAAATAAGAAAAGATGTAAGAAAGCAGACAAAGAAAATAACTGCTGAATTGTTTTACTTACTGCAGAAATTAGACATTCATATGAAATTTTAGAAAACGTTACAGAAAATGAAAACTAACTAAATTCTAAACTCGAGAACAAACTTCAGTTAAAAGGAAATGCTTTTTAAAATCAAGCTCCCTGGCTTCAGATTATACTACAAAGCTACAGTAATCAAAACAGCATGGTACTGGCATAAAAAGAGACACATAGATCAGTAGAACAAAAGAGACAGCTAAGAATTCAATACTAAGATTTATCATTACTGTTGTTTTAGGTAATGCATCTATTCATGTATATGGAAAATGGATAATTAATAACTGAATGATAAAATGAGCCTAAAATTAAGACAGAATTTCAATTACATGTAAAGTTAAACTCTCTTAAAATTGTACAGCAACAAATATGCTCAATTAATCAGACGTACATCTAAATACAGTTAGGGTCACCATATTTTAGGAATAGAGGGTGCTTATGATTATCTGGTACAATCCCCTCATCTTATACATGAGGATCATCTTAAGTGAATAAACTGCCAAGGTAATTAAGTTAGAAAAAAATGACAGCAGCAGTACAAAGTTTTCTGATCCCTACTCTAGTATTCTTTTAATGCATACTGGATTTATTATATAATCACTGCAAATATAAAGCGAACTATTAAATGGGCTTAAATTACATTGATGAAAATCTCAAATCTCTTTTTCACACACAAAAAAATCTGTTTTTATAGCTGCATTCTTCTATTTAATACTTAATATTAATTTAACTTTTAGTCATTAAATTTTCTTCTAAAAATTAAATTCAAAGAAATTCATCATAAAGAAACAAAAGATGGATTATGCTTTCTTTAATATTTAATAAACTTTCTATATCAAGAAAAGATAGACAGAAATTATATAAACAGATTGCTATGCCCAAAATCCTTACACAGCTCCTCCCAAACAAAACAAAACCACATAAGACAGAGGCCAACCCTATACTGTAAAGCAATTAGCCTCCAATTAAAAAAAAAAGAAAAAACACAACCACAAAGTCCTTAAACTTCCCAAGCTAAGTAAGCCATAATACTGCCAAAATGGTTTAAAGCAGGCTGTCTTAAAAAAAAAAAAAAGTTAACTATGAAATGACATAACTGTAACAACTGTCAAGTGAAAAATGTTTCTTAATGAGTATTATGAAAGAGCACTCATATGACATTTTCTCCCCCCCAACATATCAGTCACAATACCAGTCTGAATTCAAGCTTATGCATTTATTTGAGGATACTACTCAATCAATTAAACTTGAAATATTATCAAAATGTTCTTAAAAGTACAGTAGTAGGGTGAAGTATCACATAAAAGAATAGCTATAAGTATTTATATTAAAATACTCACTCAATATACAGAATACTGATGCTACCAGCGTCAGAATAAGACGCTATCATCATCCTCCAGTAAGTACATTATCATAGCTATATTTAAAAAATTTACATGTAAACAGAGGAGAAAGCAATATACATATAAAGCCACAGAAACAGAACTGTCAGATCCATCTGAAAAAGACACTTGGCTCTGATACCTTGGGATTACTATTACTGGAACAAAAAGAACCAAAGTATTAAAATAAATGGATAAGGAGCAGACTTTTAATTTAGAGTGTATAAACAGAATGAACTTTTCCAATCCTCAAAAAAGCTTTTGTTTATGCTTTATAAATTGTAAACTCTTACACAAATTTGTAATTATGACTCATTTGTTCACTTTGTCATAATATTATAGATGACAATTTTTATAGAAGTTGATATTAATCCTTCAAAACAGGAATCAAAGTAAATGTTACTTACTTCATAGTTTCACATTTCCACTCTCCAGATAAAATAAGAATTTCTGAAGACTCAAAAAAGTCACAGTATCGGCAAGTATTTTCATGTAAATTCCCCTGAAGTTCTTAAAGCTGGACTTACAACCTTCTCTTACACTCTTCTATTACAAAGAATAAAGAACAGTCTCTAAAAGCCTTGTGATAATTTTATTGAGAAGATCAGTAAAATTTTCAACTTAAAATTTACTTGTTTTACTAATACATTTCCATGGAGTTCAGGGAACACAACTTACAGGGTACATTAAAATGCAACCTTTGAACCTCACAGTGTAAAACATCACTTCCTGGGCAGAGATAGTACTCCAAGAACAATCAATCACTGTTAAGAAGAATATACACTCAACATTGTTAATTAGTGTAGATGCACTCTTCTCTATGCCCTCATCTGTCATGAAGATTGTTTAAAAATCTGAGTTATTAGTCTTTATTTGGGAAAGGATCTGTTTAATATCTTTAAGAGTAGAAATCATTCATCCATTCACTCTATACTGGAGTGTGATAATTCTTACTCCCAATACAAGTTACTGATAGCCACCACCCCTCCACTAACTAAGAAGCTATAAATCAGGAAGGGGGCAGCTCCTATGCAACCCTGTTAATTTCTGTTTACAATCTATCCAACTGAGAATGTTAGCTAGTCAGGGGAGAAACTAGGTGATGGATCAGATAGTAGGAAAACATAACAGCTTAAAGATAGAAAATAACAAAATGACAAATTAAAATGTCATGTAGTTATAAAACATGGATTGAATATAAAATTAATCTTAAAAAATTAATATTCCTCATGTTCATTTCATTTTAATTTGAACCTTCCCTGAAACACTAAAAGAAAAACTAAAATTGCATTTGAGTGCAGATTATGATTTTTAAATTAAACACACAAATTTTTAATCTGTAAATTAAAAGTTAAAAGTGTACAGTTCTACCAATATGTAAAAGTTTAAAAAATGAAGCAAAATCTGAATTTTTTAACATTTACTTAATCTAAAATCATGACAGAAAATCTATGACATCTTATCTCAAACATGATACAGCATAATATAATCCCAATGTGTTTCCTAAGAAACTCTGACATTATTTACCAGAGTGGAATTCACTAGGGCCGTTGGGTCTGAAGGCCATCTAACAGATTCCCTGTATCTACATATGTATTTTTCCTCATTAAGAAACCATTTTCCCTGAATAACATATCCCGGGCCATAAACACTTCTAATTTCAACAGAGTCTTCATGAAAAGGCTTTTATTCATTCATTCAGTATTCATTCATTCAGGCACTGTTGTAAGTGATGAGATCCTCAGCTTTCACAGAGTTTAGACAGACAAGAAACAAACAAGAAATAATACCAGATGACAATGAGGCTACGCAGATAACTGAAACAGAACATTCTGACAGACTTTAGATTTCTTTAGATTTCATTGGTCCAGGAAGGCAACTCTGAGGTGATGACATTTAAGATGAGTTAAAAATGACAAAATGGAGCCAGCCAAGCAGAGGCCAGAAGGAAAAGTCTATCAAGCAGAAGAAACCCTAAAGTACAAATTAACTTGGAATGTTATAGGAACAGAAAAAAAGACAAATGTGCCTTACACACACAGTGGACAAGGGAGCATTTAGTAGAAAATGAGTCTGAGAGGTAAGTAGGAGCCCGATTACCTTGTGCTTGAGAAACTGGATAAGGAGTTTGGATTTCATTCTAAGTGTGATGAGAAGGCACTAGTGGGTTTTAAGCAGAAAAGTCATATAACACAATTTGCCGTTTGGGAGCTGAATTGTAGGAGAACAAAGCTAGGAGCAGGAAGAACAGTTCGGAAGCTAGTGACATATTTCACATGATAGACGGTCAGGTCCACTTGTAACTAGCCTGTAGTAAGTGGAGATGAACTGAAAATCCCTAGGCTCTGCAGTACAGGCTCTGGTCAACTGAGAGTGCCCCAATGTTGGGACAGCAAGACCTTCAAGGCCAGGAAATCAAGGTCTAGGCCTGGTGCAATTGGTTCCCCAAATTGTAGAAGCTATCCTAGATGGTAATATAATTGCTTCCAGGTCCTTATGTGGCTATAGTCATTGTAGCCTATGAGACATCTCACGGCACTTGCAGCTGCAAACGTCATCAAACTTCAACCGAACTTCCATAAAACACACAGAATAAGTAGATGGCTTACCCTCTTTCCCATTCTAAACGTTACTACTTCCAAACGAATTTTTTTAATCTCATTAGGGAAAAGTAAGGCCTTCCATGGAAATTTGAATATAACTATTTATTAATCTCAACAACCAAACAAAGCAAAAGAAGGTCAAATTTCTAGAAAACTTGAAGATGGTATAGAAAAAGAATATAATTAAGACCCAGGTTAGCAGGTCCCAAACATTGCTTAAGCATTCTCTTGGATTCTACTCTTCTGCAAAATAATACTGGCTACCTGAATACACATAGCTGGCCCTTGAGAATGTCTGCTAAATGAACTGCCCAACCCAAAACATAGTACGAGAACTATCACGGTAAAAACCAAGAAAAGATGGTGATGAAAGAATTCTTTAAGAACCATTTCCTTCAGGCTACTTTTGTAAAATTTCTATTTCAGCTCAACTAATCTGTAATTTATGGTTTCTGGAGTTGAAGTTATAGTCCATGATTTTAAAAGGCTATATGATTAATAATAATAGTTATCAAGCACTTACGTATATAGGAAAAGTGTTTTTATGTAATAGCCCATTTAATCATTAAATTAACTTTATCAAACAGAAACCATTATCCTTATTTCCAGATGAAGAAATTAAAGAAATAATGTAACTTGTATGGTATTATACTGCTACTAGAGGAAAAAATGGGGCTTGTAAGGAAAGTCTGTCTCAATTTAAAACCCTCTGATCTTAACCACGACTCAATACTTCAGTTTCCATCTTAAACAGTACAAAGAAAAAACATTAACTAGTATTTTATAGCCTTTTAGAATTGAATATAAAATAAAAAATTTTATGCATAGTTGACCATTGATCAACACTGGTTTCAACTGTGCAGACCCACTAACAAGCAGATTTTTTTCTCAGTAGTAAATACTACAGTACCTCATGATCCAAGATTGGTTCAATCCATGGATGCAGAACCACAGACACAGAGTAACCATGTTTACAGGGGGCTATAGTCATTGAAATTGAAAATTCAGTGAAATGTGAATTTTTGACTGCAGGAAGGAACTATGTTTATAACCCCTGTGATGTTCAAGGGTCAAATGTATTACATACTTTTTAGTATGTACTGAAATAATTAACTTACTAATTAACACTCTATTTCATTAAAGCAAGTCCCTTCCTCTGCTGGCTATATCATTAACCTATTCCAGTTACTCTCTGTATTTAATCATAATAAAACACAATTTTTACAAAAATAATGGGAGAAAATAATAGTAAATGAAGCAACTGACAAACAACTAATCTCAAAAATATACAAGCAACTTATGCAGCTCAGTTCCAGAAAAATAAATGACCCAATCAAAAAATGGGCCAAAGAACTAAACAGACATTTCTCCAAAGAAGACATACAGATGGCTAACAAACACATGAAAAGATGTTCAACATCACTCATTATCAGAGAAATGCAAATCAAAACCACAATGAGGTACCACTTCACACCAGTCAGAATGGCTGTGATCCAAAAGTCTACAAGCAATAAACGCTGGAGAGGGTGTGGAGAAAAGGGAACCCTCCTACACTGTTGGTGGGAATGCAAACTAGTACAGCCACTATGGAGAACAGTGTGGAGATTCCTTAAAAAACTGGAAATAGAATTGCCTTATGACCCAGCAATCCCACTGCTGGGCATACACAGCGAGGAAACCAGAATTGAAAGAGACACATGTACCCCAATGTTCATCGCAGCACTGTTTATAATAGCCAGGACATGGAAGCAACCTAGATGTCCATCAGCAGATGAATGGATAAGAAAGCTTTGTTACATATACACAATGGAGTATTACTCAGCCATTAAAGAATACATTTGAATCAGTTATAATGAGGTGGATGACACTGGAGCCAATTATACAGAGTGAAGTAAGCCAGAAAGAAAAACACCAATACAGTATCCTAACGCATATATATGGAATTTAGAAAATGGTAACGATAACCCTGTATGCGAGAGAACAAAAGAGACACAGATGTATAGAACAGTCTTTTGGACTCTGTGGGAGAGGGAGAGGGTGGGATGATTTGGGAGAATGGCATTGAAACATGTATCAGTTCAGTTCAACTCAGTTCAGTCACTCAGTCGTGTCCGACTCTTTGTGACCCCATGAATCGCAGCACGCCAGGCCTCCCTGTCCATCACCATCTCCTGGAGTTCACTCAGACTCACGTCCATCGAGTCCGTGATGCCATCCAGCCATCTCATCATCTGTCGTCCCCTTCTCCTCCTGCCCCCAATCCTTCCCAGCATCAGTCTTTTCCAATGAGTCAACTCTTTGCATGAGGTGGCCAAAGTACTGGAGCTTCAGCTTTAGCATCGTTCCTTCCAAAGAAATCCCAGGGTTGATCTCCTTCAGAACGGACTGGTTCAATGTCCTTGCAGTCCAAGGGACTCTCAAGAGTCTTCTCCAACACCACAGTTCAAAAGCATCAATTCTTCGGCGCTCTGCCTTCTTCACAGTCCCACTCTCACATCCATATATGACCACAGGAAAAACCATAGCCTTGACTAGACGGACCTTAGTCGGCAAAGTAATGTCTCTGCTTTTGAATATACTATCTAGGTTGGTCATAACTTTTCTTCTAAGGAGTAAGCATCTTTTAATTTCATGACTGCAGTCACCATCTGCAGTGATTTTGCAGCCCCCGAAAATAAAGTCTGACAGTGTTTCCACTGTTTCCCCATCTATTTCCCATGAAGTGATGGGACCAGATGCCATGATCTTCATTTTCTAAATGTTGAGCTTTAAGCCAACTTTTTCGCTCTCCTCCTTCACTTTCATCAAGAGGCTTTTTAGCTCCTCTTCACTTTCTGCCATAAGGGTGGTATCATCTGTATATCTGAAGTTATTGATATTTTTCCTGGCAATCTTGATTCCAGCTTGTGTTTCTTCCAGGCCAGCGTTTCTCATGATGTACTCTGCATATAAGTTAAATAAGCAGGGTGACAATATACAGCCTTGACGTACTCCTTTTCCTATTTGGAACCAGTCTGTTGTTTCATGTCCAGTTCTAACTGTTGCTTCCTGACCTGCATACAGATTTCCCAAGAGGCAGGTTAGGTGGTCTGGTATTCCCATCTCTTTCAGAATTTTCCAGTTTATAGTGATCCATACAGTCAAAAGCAGAAATAGATGTTTTTCTGGAACTCTCTTGCTTTTTCCATGATCCAGCAGATGTTGGCAATTTGATCTCTGGTTCCTCTGCCTTTTCTAAAACCAGCTTGAACATCAGGGAGTTCACGGTTCAAGTACTGATGTATTATGTATAATATCATATAAAAAATGAACCACCAGTCCAGGTTCGATGCAGTATACAGGATGCTTGGGGCTGGTGCACTGGGATGACCCAGAGGGATGGTATGGGGAGGGAGGAGGGAGCGGGGTTCAGGATTGGGAAGACATGTACACCCATGGCGGATTCATGTTGACGTATGGCAAAACCAATATAATATTGTAAAGTAATTAGCCTCCAATTAAAATAAATAAATCTAAATTTAAAATAAATAAATGAATAAACCTGTAATTCACCTTTACCTAGGACTATCCTCAATCCTCAGCCCAAATTTCTGAGAATTTACCATATTTTAATAAAAAACAAATGACTTTATAACTTAGTAATATAAGTCCTTCAGTTCAGTTCAGTCGCTCAGTCATGTCCGACTCTTTGCAACCCCATGAATCGCAGCACGCCAGGTCTCCCTGTCCATCACCAGCTCCCGGAGTTCACTCAGACTCACATCCATCGAGTCGGTGATGCCATCCAGCCATCTCATCCTCTGTCATCCCCTTCTCCTCCTGCCCCCAATCCCTCCCAGCATCAGAGTCTTTTCCAATGAGTCAACTCTTCGCATAAGGTGGCCAAAGTACTGGAGTTTCAGCTTTAGCATCATTCCTTCCAAAGAAATCCCAGGGCTGATCACACACACTCTGTGCACAGAAATTTTCTCTGTATCTTATCTTTTTGCTAAACTTTGGCTAAAAGTTGGCTACTGCTGTCAATATTTTCCTAGTCTACACATGCTTCTTTTTCAACATATGCTTTCCATTCAAGCTGCACAGAACAGCACAGAATGATGAATTTTTAAAAGCACCGTTAGGCAGACAATGACTCTATATAGATAATAATCATCATAATTCAGCTTCAAATGTCTTCCTAAATTCACTGACAATAGATCTACTCTAAAAGAAATGATAAAGGAAGTTCTTAAAAGAGAAAGAATCTACTATCAGACTCTTGGATGTATACAGATAAATAAAAGTGTTGGCAATGTAATAACTAAAGGTAAAATAAAACATGTGTGTGCTATGTGTGCTAAGCTGCTTCAGCTGTGTCTGACTCTGTGCAACTCTATAGACTGTAGCCCACCAGGCTTCTCTGTCCATGGCATTCTCTAAGCAAGAATACTACAGTGGGTTGCATTGCCCTCCTCCAGGGGATCTCCCTACCCAGGGATGGAATCTGTATCTCTTTTCATCTCTTGCATTGCCAGATGGGTTCCTTACCACTAGCACCACCTGGGACACCAAAATAAAGTGCACCTTTTTCTTATTTGTAATTGTTTTGAAAGCTACGTGACTATTTAAAACAAAAGTTGTTTACAGAATATTTAAAAATGTCTGAAAAAAATAACACAAAGGATTGAGGGAGTGTTAAACAATGCTACACATGAAAAGGGATACTATTATTTGAAGGTAGAGTAATTAAGGATGTATATTGAAAATTTTGGGCTTCCCTGATAGCTCAGTTGGTAAAGAATCCGCCTGCAGTGCAGGAAACCACAGTTTAATTCCTCGGTCAGGAAGATCCGCTGGAGAAGGGATAGGCCACCCAATCCAAAATTCTAAAGAAGCAACTAAAAATATAGTACATGAATATATAATATGCATAATAAGTGAGATAAAATGGAATAATAATCAATTAACCAAGGAAGAAAAAGAGGAGAAAAGAGAAGCAATAGCCTGAACAAATATGACACTCATGTGATGAATGAAAAAGGTGCGACAGAATAACTGTGAGCATCTTTTCTTATGGAACATTCTCTGAATCTGAGAGCTGCTTCCTTGACTTGGAAGACTTTCCAATGTTCATGAGGCCCTTGATATAGAAACTCTTAATAAAATCTCTTTAGCTTAGTGTTGATAAAAAAAAAATCTTTGCTTTTTAATATGAGTATACCTCCTCAAAAAGAAAATACTACTATAATGTAATGCCTTATCTCTTAGAAACAAACTGTAAGATCATTCACTACATGAACATATTGATCATATGAAACTGGGCCAGTGACAGATAATAGTAAACAGTATCCAGATAAATGTTCATCTCTAATCACTTAATTTTACATGTGTGATCACATACTCTATTACATGATCTCATTCTGAAACAGAGTATTAGTAATATAAATACAAGAAAAGGATTACTCCAAAAGTAAAAAAATTCTTTCAGTTTTCATGCTATTAAATCTCAAATATAACACTGTAACAATTTTTTGCATAAGTTCATATAACTTATGTAAATGTTTGTTTTTAAAACTCCGAATGGCATCACCGGCACAGTCCAATAGCCCATCTAGTCTGACATCCTGACAGTGACCAATGATGGAGGCCTCACAGGATAGCATAAACACATAACATAATGTATATAATTGTGCACCACCACACCATTACTCCAGATGTAGTTAGATTATATCCTGAAAGAAACAAAAACAAATCCCAACTCCCATCACTTCCTTACTCTGTAATTTCCCAAAAGGTGATGGGAAACCTCCAATAAAGCACAAATTTAACTATAATGTATGCCAATGCTTTGGTGACATGACAAATCACTAACAAATGATCTTCTAAAATGAAAAGCTGTACTCAGAAATAGAACCTAAGCTCATCAAAACTTATGATTTGTAAAATGAGTTTTCAATAAGTTGAAAAGCATCTGATTCACTTAGTTAGATCTATAAAATAGATGACCAAAATTTAATTAAAGCTTAATAAAAACTGTTTTCATCCACTTTGTGATACGTTATACTGTTTTCTAGAACGTAGTATAAAATTTATATTTTTAACTCTTCAGAGAAATTATATTCACACCTGTTTTGTAATGGTTTTAAAGCAAGGCTTGGATTTATTAAATGTTCATCTAAGTGTGCAAAACCACATAATGAAGAAACCATGGTATGGTCCTTCAGGAAGCACTATTTCCTAAACAACTGTAAATCCCCCCAAAAATGCACGATATGTTTAAAGACTTCTGGAGGAGATAATTCTCTTGGTAGTAAACTTGGGTACTGATTTAACAACACTTATAGTCAGGAAACAGTTTCTGACCTGAATCCTCCATGGTATAATTTAAATTCATTTCTTTTTCTCTGACCTCAAATAAGTTGTAGAAGTTTGGGTCATATCATATCTATTTGAAAACTCTTATTAAGGTCCTCTTTTCCAGGGTAAATGCATTGCAGGACTAAGAACCAAGTAACCATCCTGTACTGAAATCAGTCTCATAATTCTTACATGCTGTATATCATAGCCCAAGAGACAGATTTCAAAAATTATCCATCATTTCTACCAAGCACCACACCTTCCCCACAATAATACACTTCCTCAAGAAAAAAAAAATTATAATGTAAAAGCAAACCTCAAAAATTTAGAAAAAGAAGCTATGAGCAATGAGGGCAAGGAATAATACACACAGAATTCCATGCAGACACTGCTTCCTTCCCCAGAACAGGGTACCATTTAATGAAATGTATCTCTCAAAATCTCTGGGGCAGAGCTAAAGCTGCAGTGCAATATCATAAAAATCTGCAGCTGTGCTGCCGTTCTTAATAGTCCACGCTGCATCCTTAGACCACAGGAAGCCAAAACACACACACTGTCAGAACACAACTTACCTTAACAGGGAACCAGCCAAAGCAGCAGAGCAGTTACGACAGGTCAAGCATCAAAACTGTTACTGAAAAGACTGCACACATCTTTATGAATTTTCTCAACTTACTCACTCCAGAAAAGCTATTTTTCCAAAAAAGCTACTTATGTCTCCAAACATCATTTCTTTTAGGGATAAAAACTAGAAGATAGGCAAATAAATTTACTACATATAAACATACATTTGTAACTTACTTTTATTGCCCACCAAGGCAACCAGGGGCCGAGTTTCTGACTCCTCACTCACTTTCTTCACCACGGAATACCAATCTTCTAAATTCTCAAAGCTTTGATAATTTGTAACGTCATATACCAAGAGGACTCCCTGTCATAAGAGAGTTACACAACATTTGTAATATACTGCTTTAAAAAATATTAATACTAAATACTCATAAGTAATAGATATGTTGAGTATAAAAAATACAAGCAAGGACTGTTTGTATCTGACTTTAATCCTGTTATTAGCAGACAGATAATACTGAATGTTTTCATTCAAGATGTTAAGATACAAAGCAAGATAAAGAATGATTATATCAAATTGTAAGTGAGATCCCAATAAGATATCTGGGATACGCTTGATAACTTTCAATAAATGTAAGAAAATCTTATTATAGAGGTGGAAAAAGCTGCAAGGTCTACAATTCTGCCTGTCACTTTCATGAGGTCAAACATTTAAACTTTTTAATAAATAACCATCTGCTGCTGCTCTTTTAAAATATTTTCAAAAATGGAGATCCCATGGCGCATCCCTTGATAGTCAATTTCAGCGTTTAACACAATTTTCTTTAAATGAAATAAGTCAATTTCCTCTTTCGGTCCTCTGTGCATTAGGAGAACAACATGAGAGTATCCTCCTCATAATAACCCTTCATGTACTTGAAGATAGTTAAGTAACTCTTTCACCATCTCCTTTCCAGAATAAACAAACTCAATTCCTTAAACTTGCCTCAAAGGACCTATTTTCTAACCTTTTAATCATAGTTGTTGGTTCTTCCCAAGGCATGCTACATATAGTTTTTTGACATCCTCTTTAAAATGAACAATGTTAAACTGGGTATGATACTGTAATAAGAGTCTGAACAAAGCCAAATATAACAGAGGGATTGCTTCCTGTCTCTTATATATCATATTCCTTTTAATACATCCCATTATTTTGTGTGGGAAGGAGATGTACACACACAAAATAACACTGCTACATTCTTGATTCTCATCCAATTTATGCTCAAACACTTAATACAAAGCTCTGCATATATAAGTCTGGACCCTAATGGCATTTATGTCTCCTTCTTCTTAAGTTATAATCACAAATGTTGACAACTTCTTATACCTATTATGTTCCAGAGAGATATCTGGATCTTTTCATTCCTCCTCACAAAAAATCATGCAAGACTGGTATTATCCTCATTTTCACTAATAAACACAAGGTCACAGGGAGCCAGAATTTGAATCAAGGACTGAATATAAAGTCCACTCATTTACTCTATAAACATTTGTCAGTCAGCTATACGCCAGGCACTGTGCTGGGTACTAGGAACATAAATTCCAGCTTCAAGGAACTCACAGCCCTGCAACAAAGCCAGGCACACAGACAGACAAGTATATGACACAAAACTCATCAGCAACAGTATGCTGGCAAATATTAATTAACCAGCTTAAGGCATGGTAAGGAGAGGAAAGGATGAGAGAGGGTTATTTGTAGCATTTGCCAATTTCTGTAATGTAAATACTCTCCTGTGGTCATTTAAAATCTATCAGTGTTACTTCACCAAACAGAGCTGGGTAGGACATCACCATATAGCATTTCCACTATATAGATACACTTGATACACTAGATACAAAGAACCTTAAGGGCACAAACAACAGAAATATACAGTAAAATAATCAGTAAGTGATACATTTTGATCGTATAAATCTTTGTTTTTAATATAATTTATGAGTTTATATATATATATATATATGTATGTATTCAACAATTGGCTCAAAAAAATTCCTAAAACTTTAACAACTGACTCTCCCTATCCAGATCTAGCTCACTACTGTTATGACCTTTCAGTCCTATGCTCTTTTTTCCCCCTAGTTTTATCACGAAATAGTTGACATACATAAGTTTAAGGCATACAGCATGAAGGCTTAATTTACATATATTGCACAGTCATTCGTTAAACTATACTTAGCTTCTCTGGGTCTCAGGTTATCTGCCTAAACACTCTCTATGATCCCTTCCAGTTTAATGACTCTATAATCTTTATGCAAAATCATGTGTCTGATTTATTTTAGCAACTTATAAACCTATTTCTATAGTCCTAAATGCTTTGAAATAATGCTCAGCACAGAATTATTTGAAGTAGTAATCATAATCCCATTTTTCTTACTAAAAATAATGCCCCAGAAACAGCCTCTGAACAAAGCTACTACTCAATCCATTGACTCTACCTTCAGTTGACATGAGTGATACAATGTATTATGCTTAGAGCTCTGCTCTGGAAGTCAAATCAGCTTTGGATTATAGTCCTGGCCCTACCATCTACTGATCCTGGGGAATATTTCGTCACCCACCTTTATAATACCTGTCATGATTAAGTGAAGTAATAAAAACAGACTTATTTAAAAATAAGATACTACACAATCACTGGGAACTTTTTTATTATTATTCTGAATGAATATGAATCATTTTCAAGGTAACTTTGAGCTAGCTTTCACTCTCATAAGTTGAGCTTTGACCTATTTGTTGTACAGTCACTAAGTCCAACTCTTTGTGACCCCATGAACTGAAGCATACCAGGCTTCCGTGCCCTTCACTATCTCCCAGAGTTTTCTCAAATTCATATCTATTGAGTAGGTGATGCTATCTAACCATCTCATACTGTGTGGCCCCCTTCTCCTCGTCCTCAACCTCTCCCAGGGTCAGGGTTTTTTCCAATGAAATGCTCTTTTCCTTAGGTGGCCAAATTTGGGAGCTTCAGCTTCCGCTGAAGGAAAGGTTGATTTCCTTTATAATTGACTGGTTTGATATACTTGCAGTCCAAGGGACTCTCAAGAGTCTTCTCCTATACCACAATTTGAAAGCATCAATTCTTGGGCGCTCAGCCTTCTTTATGGTCTAACTCTCACATCTATATGTGACTACTGGAAAAACCATAGCTTTGACTGTATGGACCTTTGTCAGCAAAGTGATGTCTCTGCTTTTTAACACACTGTCTGTGTTTGTCAGCTTTCCTTCTGAGAAGCAAGCATCTTTTAATCTCATGGCTGCAGTCACCATCTGCAGTAATTTTGACCTATGGTGCCTCTTAAACCTGAAAATTTTTAGAACTCTCCTAAGTAATATATTAAAATAGTCATCACAACATGGATCAATATCTGAACATAATAGAATATATGCAAATAAAACATGGCCAGCATCTTTTGATAATCAGTACGAGACCAGAGCCAAAGAATAAAAACTATAACTGATCTAGACTAGGAATCGGTAAACTATGGCCCCAAGGTCAAATTCAGCTCATAGCCTATATTTACAAATAAAGTTTTATTGACACCTAGTCACACTCACTTGTTTAAGTTTTATCAATGGCTGCTTTTGCACTATGAGGGCAAAGTTGTGTAGCCACAACAGAGTCTGACCTGTAAAACGTAAAATATTTTCTATCTAGTTCCTTAAGGAAGTTTGCCAATTTCTCATCTAAACTGATGTATCCCAATATTCTCCAATCAGCAATACCTATGAATTGGTCCACGACTCATAAGAAAGAAAGAAAGAAAAACACCTTTCCATTAATCTAGCAACCCAAATATCTATCGATTCATATATCCCTTTTTCAATATCACTTAATGAAAAATTATGATTCTTATCTTTGCTCCTAAAATGACAACTTTGCACCAGTTTTGAATCACATCAATGTGGTGAAAAACTGAGAAAGGAAAATGAGAAAGCCAAAGACATTAAAGCAAAAGAAGTTCTAGGACTTTCGGTTTCAGCTCAGACATGTAAAGAGTTTGGAAGTCATCACATTTGTCCTTACATTAAGAAAAAAAGCTGGACAAACGGAAAATCAAAGACTTTTTTTTAGACCAAACAGACAGCTGAGTTTGTAGGGCAAATTGACATCCTGAAATCCGGAGAAAGAGGAGTGAATCCCAAAAGTCACCATCAAAATCCTGCTTACCTGGAACAAAAGTCACTAGAACCAGTAAATAGTAGACATACTTAAATGGTAATTTTGACAAACTGCTGAAGTCTGAGCATGGTCTAGCCTAAGGATCAGAAACTCCTGGAAGACATACTTTTTGGGATACCTTCATACTTTCATGGGTTTTACCCATGGTGAAGAATCAAGAAAAATACCCTCATAGCTCTGGTAGGAGGAAAGAGAAAGTAACCACTGTAAAATATGCCCAGAGCATTGTCCAAAAAAAGGCATACTTTCCAGGAAAAAACTTTAATCAGAGTCTTCTATCACAGGCATTTTCCAACTTCAGCCCCTTCTAGCCCACCTATATCACATAAATGAGAAAGGCTAAAAGATATCTATGAAAGTCATAGCCCAAGGACACAAATCCTGAAGTCACACAAGGCTGTGACTTAATCATAAGAGTATAGAATGTTTCCCTCCCTCCATACTTCACCACACATCAATAGGGCTCCAGGATAAGAGAGGAAGATTACATCTGAAAGAGCTGCAAGACACACACTCCAACTAAGGAAGAGTTCAAGACGCACAAAAAGACAGGGGAGGAAAAAAAACAAGGACACTAAGAGCATTTCATGTCTCTGGCATTTAAAGCTTCAGTAAGCATTAAGCACAGAACAACTCCTGGCCAAATTAAGACACAACCTCAAGTTAATTAAAAGGCTATTTATTTGAGCTCTTATCCTAAAGAAAGGCAATGCCAAAGAATTTTCAAACTACCACACAATTGTACTCATCTCACATGCTAGCAAAGAAATGCTCAAAATTCTCCAAGATTGGCTTCAACAGTATGTGAACTGACAACTTCCAGATGTTCAAGCTGGATTTAGAAAAGGCAGAGGAACCAGAAATCAAATTGCCAACATCTGTCAGATCACAAAAAAAGCAAGAGAAGTCCAGCAAAACACCTACTTCTGCTTTATTGACTATGCCAAAGCCTTTGACTGTGTGAATCACAATAAACTGTGGAAAATTCTTAAAGAGATGGGAATACCAGACCACCTTACCTGCCTCCTGAGAAACCTGTATGCAGGTCAGGAAGCAACAGTTAGAACTGAACATGGAACAACAGACTGGTTCCAAATGGGGAAAGGAGTGCATATATCACCTTACTTATTTAACTTCTATGCAGAGTACATCATGCGAAATCTTGGGCTGAATGAAGCACAAGCTGGAATCAAGATTCCCAGGTCAAGTATCAATAAATTCAGATATGCAGATGATACCACCCTTATGGCAGAAAATGAAGAGGAACTAAAGAGCCTCCTGATGAAAGGGAAAGAGGAGAGTGAATAAGCTGGCTTAAAACTCAACATTCAAAATAACCAAGATCATGGCATCTGGTCCCATCACTTCGTGGCAAATAGATGCGGAGACAATGGAAACAGTGACAGACTTTATTTTGGGGGGCTCCAAAATCATTGCAGATGGTGACTGCATGAAATTAAAAGACGCTTGCTCCTTGGAAGAAAAGGTATAACAAAGCTAGACAGCATATTAAAAAGCAGAGACATTACTATATCAACAGAGGTCTGTCTAGTCAAGGCTATGGTTTTTCCAGTAGCCATGTATGGATGTCAGTGTTGGACCATAAAGAAAGCTGAGTGCCGAAGAACTGATGCTTTTGAACTGTGGTGTTGAAGAATACTCTTGAGAGTCCCTTGGACTGCAAGGAGATCCAACCAGTCCATCCTAAAGGAGATCAGTCCTGAATATTCTTTGGAAGGACTGATGCTGAAGCTGAAACTACAATACTTTGGCCACCGGATACAAAGAAATGACTCAATGGAAAAGCCCCTGATGCTGGGAAAGATTGAAGGCAGGAGGAGAAGGGGATGACAGAGGATGAGATGGTTGGATGGCATCACTGACTCAATGGACATGAGTTTGGGCAAGCTCCAGGAGTTGGTGATGCACAGGGAAGCTTGGTGTGCTGCAGTCCATGGGTTCACAAAGAGCAGGACACGATTGATCAACTGAACTGAACTGAACAGTCCATACATCTTGTCTAGTTTTCAACAAAAATTTAGAAGGCATCATACTAAAAGGCAGTTTGAAGAGAAAAGCAAGCATTAGAACCAGAGTCAAACATGAGACAGATTTTGGAATGATCAGACCAGGAATTTAAAATAGTTGTGAATAATATTTTAAAGACTCTAATGGAAAAGATAGAAAACTGAAAGAACGGGTGAGTAAAGTACACAAAGAGATGGAAACTCTAAAGAACAATTAAAAGGAAATGTCAGATATCAAAGATACTATAACAGAAATAAGACCACTGATGGGCTCATCAGTAGACTAGACACAACCTAGGAAAGAATCAGCAAATTTGAACATAACAGAAACTTACAAAACTGAAATGAAAAGAGAAAAGAGAATGAATAAAATAGAATATCAAAGAACTGTGGGACAACTCTGAATGTGTACATACATGGGACTAGAATATCAGAAAGAGAAGATGAAACTTAAGAAATATGTGAAGTAATAATAGCCAAGAAATTGCCAAAATTAATTAGACACAAAACCACAGTTCCAAGAATCTCAGAAAACACCAAGTTGGATAAATACAAAAATATCTACACCTAGGCATATCATATACTTAAGACTCTATAAAACAAAAAACAAAGGGAAAATCTTAAGAAAAGGTAGAAGGCGGAAGCTGAGGGGAGCGAGGGAATACCCTATCTGTAGAAGAACAAGGATAAGAATTATACAGAATTTCTCATTTGAAACCACACAAGTAAGGCAAGAATGACATGAAATATTTAAAGCACTGAAATGAAGACAAGGACAAATCTAAAATTTCAAATGTAAGATTATCTTTCATAAGTAAGGAAGAAAAAAGACTTACTCAGACAAAAATTGAGAGAATTCACAGCCAAAAGACTTGCCTAGGAAGAAATGTTAAAAGAGGTTCTTCAAGAATAAGGAAATGATACACGTCAGAAACTCAGTTCCATATAAAGAAAGGAAGCATATCAGAGAAGCAACAAGGAAAGGTAAAATAAAATCATTTATTTGTCTTATTCTTAATTAATCTAAAATATAACTATTTAATGTACTGAGTGATTATATTATAGCATATGAAATGAAAGACACTGATGTCGTCAGGGACAGCAGAGATGAACTGAGAATATTCTTTTATGAAATATTTTATCAACTGCACAGGAAGCAATGTAATATTGTATGAAAATGGACTTAGATTAGTTTAAAATGTATATTGTGAACTCCAGAGCAATTACTTAAAAAAGAATGGGCTTCCCTGGTGGCTCAGAGGTTAAAGCGTCTGCCTCCAATGTGGGAGATCTGGGTTCGATCCCTGGGTCGGGAAGATCCCCTGGAGAAGGAAATGGCAACCCACTCCAGTATTCTTGCCTGGAGAATCCCATGGACAGAGGAGCCTGGTAGGCTACATACAGTCCACAGGGTCGCAAAGAGTCGGACATGACTGAGCGACTTCACGTTTCACGTTTAAGTATAATTGACAGGCTAAGAGAAGAGATAAAATGCTCAACTAAAATGAGAAAAGACAGAAAGGAGAGGAGGGAAACAATTACAAGGTCAGAAAAAAACATGAAAGCTATGAACCCAGCTATGTCAATCAACACTTTAACTGTGAACAGTCTAAATCTACCAATTAAAAGACATTTTCAAGGGCACAAATGCTTACGTCACACAAGGCTGTGACTTAATCATAAGGGTACAGAATGTTTCCCCTCCTCCATACTTCACCACACACCAAAAGGCCTCCAAGTATAAGTAAAAGGCTATATTTGAAAGAGCTGCAAGACACAAACTCCAGAAAAACAAGACTCAATTGTATGTTGCCTATAGGAAACACACTTTAAATACAAAGATACAGGTTAAAAATTAAGGGATAAAGAAATATCATGTAACACAAGCAAAAAGAAAGATGCAGTAGCTATATAAATTTCAGACAAAGCAGACTTCAGAATAAGGGAAATCATGAGGTTTTATAAAGATCAGCATAATGATAAAGGGGTTAATTCTCCAAGAAAACATAATAATCCTTTGTGTATATACACTTAACAACAGAATATCAAAATATGGAGGCCAAAACTGACAGAACTGTATGGAATTCAAAACCCACAGATCCATTAGCACAGTTGAAGATATCAATACCTCTTTTTCATTAATTGATACACCAAGCAAGCAGAAAGTCAGAAAGTTGACCTGAACAACACTAACAATCAGCTTTATCTAATCTCATCATTTATAAAAGTCCATCCAACAGCATTAAAATGTACACTCTTCTCAAGTTTGTATGAAACATTCATCAAACATTCACATTCTGCGCCATAAAACATACTTAACAAAATTTATAAGAATAGAAATCATACCAAGCATGTTCTTAGATTACAATGGAATTAAACTAGAAATCAATAACAGAAAGATAGCTGCGAAAACTCAAAATATTTGGAAATTAAACATACTTCTAAATAACACATGGGTCAAAAAAAAGAAGTCCCAGGAGACACTTAAAATATCTTACATAAAATACAATCTATCAAAACTTGAAGATACAGCAAAAACATGCTTAGAAGAAAATATAGAGCACTGACTGTAACACATATATCTTGTGATATATATATCTCTTGTGATACATATATCACAAGAAGAAACATCAAAAATCTAAGCTTCCACTTTAGGAAACTAAGGGAAAAGAGGAATTTAAACTTAGTACAAACAGAAGAAAAAATAATAAAAATTAGAGCAGAAATCAATGAAACTGGAAAGATGAAAACAATAGAGAAAATTAACAAAAGCAAAAGCTGATAACCTCTAGCCAGGCTGACCAGAGACAGAGAGAGAGAGAGACTGAGAAAGAGACACAAATTAATGAGGGATCATTACTGATTCCCGTAGACATTAAAATAATAATGAAGGAATAATATGAACAACTTCACGGCCAAAAATTTGAGAACACAGATGAAATGAATCAATTCTTTGAAACACACAAACTGCCAAAACTCATACAAGCTGCCACAGACTCCCAGAGCTTCTACCCACCAGCTTCAGCACACCAAAGTCAGACCTCTAAGTACTCACCTCTTTGGGAGCCTATCATACAAGCACCTCAAAGCCCTGAGTCTCTCACCACATCAATCAATCCAGCTCTCTTCCAGAAAACTATCAGAAAGTACAACTCCCTCTGAAATGCAACACATTTCGGCAACAACTGAACTCTGAGACGAATCTCCAGGGAACTGCTGGAAATAACTGTCTCTTGGCAACCTTGCAGCCATCTAAACCCACCACCATGTCTCATGTCCCTGATACCCTCTTCTATCAAACATCTGTCCACCATTTATCCTTCTGCTACGTATGTCTTCATCCCTATCCTGCCCTGCGCTTCCTCTTCCTAACTGACCCTCCAAATGCTCCTCTTCTTTCCAAATCTTTCTGCCATGACTTTTGGAAATCACACTCTTAAGTTTAATTAGTCCTTCTACATCTTAATAAACTCTTCATAAAAATTTCTCTATTTTTCTGTCTTAACTTCACCATTGTAAAAAAAAAAAAAAAAAAAACTCTTCTCTTTATAAACCTTAAGACTTTTAGTAGATACCTACATAATATTAGATAGCACTTTGTTTTCATCTGCTTCACTTATCACTATGCGAAATAAGTTTGATGAGTCGGTAAATCAAATGGACACCATTTTCAAAGGAATAATGAATAGCAGTCTTGAAATAACAAACACTGTGGCAGCACTTAACAATATTATCAGGTATTTCAAAACTTAGTTCTAAAATTTAACAGATACAATATATACAACTTAGTGAAAGGTTCCTCACTCCCAAAATGCAGGTATTTTTACTTGCTTATTTGTACAACAAATAATCTACTTTAGATTTTAATTAAATATAGAAATGAATTAAATCATATAGATTATACAATAGTCATAATAACATATATTTTACTATATAAGTACAACCTGTAAGAAGCAACACTAATGCAAGAGAGGACTGTAAATATAATCAGTTACAAGTTGGCAAATATCCAACTAGAAAAACATTCAAAGTAAAAGACAGCAGAGTCTCAGGGAGTCCAAGTTCAAGATCTGCCATCTCCCCAGCTGTCATACAAGCACCATATCCTTTTGTTGGTGGTTAACAAGGTGGCTCATCTGCGTGGGGCACTGGCACACAATAGTAGTTATGTTCTTCTACCTCACAAATGACTACACTTCATTGAGTTTATACTCAGTAGAGCAGTGTTTGCAAACCACTTAGATTCCAGGGCGGAAAGAGCTACAAAAACGAAACATCCAGTCCTTCTCTGAGGTTTGTTATTAGCCTCTGTTAGCCACAGGTTACACGGCACTAAACACTATGTGCTGTGTGTTTGCTTGCAACCACTATGAAAAATAGCCTATAACATCTTTCTGAAGACTCCTAGAAAATTTTAAGTTAATTTAAAATCAGGGAATTTAACTGGGACGTACTTCAATTCTTAGAACTAGTTTTTGACAAAATACTTCACGAGTTTTCTTGGATGTCAATTCGATTTTGTTTTAACCAACACTATTCAATACACTATCACTAAAATTCAATGCTGCTGGTTGAGAAAAAGTAAAGACAGTAAAAAGTGAAGAAGGTAAAACAATCAGTTTGATTTGAATCTAAGTTAATTCCTAGCCAACAAATAAACTTCTTCCTGGATGATAAAAAATGCTTTAAAAAAAAACAGATTCATAGCGTAATAGTCCAATTATGTATAATTCTTTCCATACACATTATATAAGTTAGAGAACGTAGAACAAAACCCTAAATAATTCATTATACCGATGTCCTCAAAACAGCTTGTCAAAACATTTCTCAAAGATTTCTACCCTATAGCATGTGCACAAAAATCTGAAGTATTCATTAGATGGGCAATATACAGCATCTACAATGATTCTAGACACAAATCTACATTAAACACTATTAAAATGTTTATGAAAGCATTGTTTTTAAAAGTAACATTTCTCCCAATTTATAGTAAAGAACTGTAGTCAAAGCTTCTCTGGTCTGGGTAAAAAAGTTTACATATATTTTAACAAAAGAAACTACTGTACTTTATTGTATTTTTATATAGCATTTAACTTAGAATCTCTGGAAAGCAGAAAAAATTTATGACAATTCATTTTATCATTTCAGAATTTCTACTTTCCTGGAATGATTTCATGAAAATGTTCATGCACTTCCTAGAAATACTTTACTGCATTGTTTAAATAAACCAAGGTATATGCTTTACAGAGATTATAATATATAAACAATGTAAGGCACTGTCAAAAATAAAATCAACAAGTACCTTCAAAATAGAAATCTCATGTGACATTCTCTTTCTCCCAAAATATGAATTACATTAGAAATGAATACAGACATTTTACTAAACTCAACTATTCTCAAAGATGATGGAAGTTTTCAAAATTTCTACAAATTTGCCCATGAATGTCTACTGACTTTAACCAGCTACATAATAGCATGAAACACACACTGTAAAGAACTATAAAGATTTGAGGGGATGGTCACACAGCATTGTAAATGTACTAAACATCACTGGTTATACATTTTGAAAATGTTTGTTTGTATACTATGTGAATTTCATATCAATATTAATTTTATATAATAATTTTATAATATTAATAAACTTTAAATTCCTATAAATCGAATAACAAATTTGATAAATTTTGTTTTAACCAACACTAAATATATCAAATTTTTAAATGATTTGGAGTAAGGTAAAATTAAGAGAGTCTAATCCACACACATGATATTCCCCTAATTTTTAAATGAAAAAAAATTTTTAATCGAGTATTATATTATTTACTCTGAGATGCATAAAAACTTCCCATTCACCACTAACTCTAGATATATCTATGAACCATAAAAAGTTATTCTATTTTACATTCAGAGTCAAATATCATTAGAAGCTTGACTAATCTAATTCTCATTTTTTTTAAACCAAATATGTGTCCATGTAGATAGATTTTAATGGAGCAAAAAGAAAAGAAACTGTCATTTTTCAAATCCTATTTTACCAACTAGGTGAATGAAACAAGGACTGTGGCTTTCTACAAACCTCTGTCCAATAATTTTTCTTTGCCTTGCTATCTACTTTAAACATGATCAGTTTAAAATAGAAAGAAACAACAATAAAAAAGCCAGACACAAAAACTTGAGACATATTTTCTAAGAGGAAAATGAACAGGCATAAAATATTAAGTCATATGGTCACAGGTGAAATTTTTTCCAGGAGACAAAGAACATGCAGAAGAAATGGCGAAGAGGAGTCCTAAAAGCCTAATCTATACGTCAACAAGGCAAGCACACAGCTCAAGGGCCTTCAGACATGATCAAGAACCATGTGAGCCTCAGCCTTCTCTGCATATTTTAGAAAATAACTCAGAATCTATTTTCCATCCAAAATTAAGGCAATGATATTTGTTAAGCATCAAACATCATATAGAAGAGTGCTTAAAACTCTGCCTTCATTTTCTAGATTCATTTTTTTATGAGCAACACAGTTCCACATAACCAAGTTATGATTCTCCACTTAAAACATCAAACTCCAACAAAGAACTAAATGAGAATCATGACTATTACCCTCCAATACCTCATGATGATGTGAAAGATACACACTAACTCAAAGTGGAAGAAAGAGCAAAAAAACAGCATGTCAATAATTAAGTACATTAATGATTACTATGTATATTTTCTATTAGCATAATTTAATTTTAAAATCTATATATCTATATAAGCTCATGTTGCCAAAGAATTTTTATTATATAATTATTCAAGTAGTTTTTCTTATTCTACATACTTTCTTCTGAACACACACTGCACATGACTATCACGTTAAAAAACTGTATGTGCTTCATATATACAGTTAGTCATACTTAGTTTTCTGATATATCTATTAAATCTGAACACTTATAAATATTTAAGAAACTAATTCATCATAAAAATTATATACATATATATGTTTTTTGTCCTTACAATTTAAAATGAAATTAAATTTTCCTCTCTAATAATTCTCATTCAATTTATATATTCTGTAAGTGGTGAATATGACCAAAATCAGTTACTAAATATCAAAATATCATTTATTACTACATGTATTAAACTTCTAACAGTAATATTAGTAATACAAGTAGCATATGAAAGCTATTAAGATTAACCCAGTTCCCTGACCCAAATCATTCCAAACACGACTCTGAGGGAGGATGAAATAAAAGGATTAGCACAAATGTAAAACCAGTCTCCATACATATGATGTAAAAATCAAGGTAGAAACAGCATATGTGTGTGTGGTGTGTGCATATATCTGTCTATGTGCTTGTAAGCAGAGTATATTCAGTATTGGAATAATCACAGAATTCATTTCATACCTGTGCTCCGTAGATATATTTATCCAACATCTTGCCTCCTATTGTCTGCCCTCCTATGTCCCAAACTTGAAGAGTAACATTCAAGCTTCCTACAGTATAAAACAGAATATAAAAATAAGAAAAACAGGAACAATGTAACAACCGAATACAGTTTCACAGAACATTAAGTCACAGTGATAAACTCTGAACCTAATGTGCATGTTTATTCTGCATGTTCACGTAAGTGGAATTGTGAAATAATGCTGTCAAAAGAGATTAACAGTGGGGAATTTAGGTTTACACTTTACCCCAGTTCCATGCAACCACATTTATAATCACCTCCAAAACAAAAGAAAATAAATAAAGTTTTAATTCACAACCATCTTAAACCTTAAAATTTTTTTTTTCTTATACAGAGACTAAAACAATACAGCACTTGAGTGTGGAGTAAGATATAATTTAAAAATTAAAACTGAAATTTACCTTATTGCATATAATGAATTTTGCTGTAACTTCTAAACTCTACAGATTCTAAATAAAACTCACAAATTACCAACACACTACAAAAATGATCTCAAGGTTTCAATTCGAATGAAGTTTTAAATTTGAATGTCAGCTACTATATACAATAGTGAACATAATTTTAAAATTACATGTTTTCAAATTTAACTTATAAAATATAAACATTTTGACAGCCCTATTCAGAACTGATGTAGGAGCATACCCAGGATATCACAAATTGTTATGATGCATTTATATCTGTTCAAAGCAGTCAACTGAAACTAATTATAATATGTGCTTCAAAGCCCTCATAAAATAAAATAAATCTATTTGATGATTTCACAAGTCTCTTTCCCATACAAACATTATAAAAGCATTCTAAATTACTAAAAGGCAATCTTTAAAATTCTTTCATCCATTTTGCAAAATATTTACTTGATAAAAAATTTATAAATTTATAAATTTATTTTTATTCTCTATTATTAATGCAATTAGTGACTAAACAACAAAATTTAAAGACCAAGTTCAATATGCTTTGTATTTTAACATTTCAGACTGTTTCTCCTAATAAAATTATGCTGTTTTCTCCAAATGTGGACAGAATCTCAATCAGCACCTTCAAAATGAGCTCCCACACCAAAAATGTATCTTTCTGAATGATTTGCAAATCAGGAAAACTCAAAATCTTAGATACTAAAAGACTAGTCTCACTTCAAAAACAAACCAAAAAATGTTATATAGATAGGAATTTTTATACCAATGCAAAACACTAAAATTGGAGAATGTTAGTCACACCATTCAACTTAGCAACTGGAAAGTACAACACTAGATTAACCAGTCAACTTTTACCCTTAACTCTAAGTTTTGTAGGGTCTGTATTACAACCTTTCCATTATCTGGATGTAGTTCTGTTCCATCTGCCAACCTGCAGGATTTACATGAGGAACTTCCATTAGCATTAATGAGAGCTACTGAAGTTTATCACCAGTCATCTTTCCCACATATACACACTTTCAACACTCACAGAGTAATGACTGAAGTGTTCTTAGAGCTCTACAAACACAAAAACCAAAACATCACAGATGAATTCTCACCCAACAACTTGTATAAAGCTAGTATCTTAAAAATCTAAATTTTTAAGAAATTTTAAGAAAATTTAATTAAGAAAATTAAATTCTAGAAAATTAAGAAATCTAAATTCAAAATTCACTGTGCTACAATGCTGTCTCAAATTAAGCAGGGGAGAAAGGGCTAGTTGACACTAGAAGAATGTCATATAGTTTCAGGAGCCTCTAGATAAACAGGCAGTACTCTATTCATTTTACTAACAAGACTCTTTAGTTAATGTTTACTTCAAAAAGCAGTCCTCAACAGTGTTAACTTTTTAAAGATTTTAGGCAAACTTAATAAAGGGCATTTAATATCATTTTCTTCAAGGTCAATAAACTTAACTTTATATCAAGAAATATGAAGCTTTTTTCCTTTACATTCTGATATTTAGACCCTATCCTATCTATAACTTTAGAAGTATCATCTTCACTACATACTTTTAAATTCTGACAACATAATTTCAAGACTTAAAATCATTTATTCAACTATCTCCCACCTGAGAGGTTTATATTCCAATATTGAGGGAATAATTGTTAAATCCATACCTTTCCAAATAAACACTATTTGTTGTTCTTGGCTTGTTTTTCTTTAATATACATATTCTAGTGCCTCAGATAAAAATAGCTGTGTATTACTAATAACCTACTAATATACAATGCTAACCAAAAAACAAACAACTTTTCTTGTTAACAGCTTCAACAAATGATATTAACTTCATGGTTATTTCATGTATCAAGAAATGTATTTTCAACTCCACATTTGAATTTTATGCTTATTAACACATAAGAATAAATCAAGAGTTCCTCCTATTTGGGAAATAATACAGAATTCAAATTAATATTCCCTTTAGTTCTAACAAGCAAAAATATATTAAGTCTTCTGGTATACTTTCAAAATGACAAGCCCATAAAACTATTTAAGAATTTTCAAATAATCAACATTGCAAAATTTTTAAAATCCTAGAATCCATTAAAATAAATTTCTAACTAATAAAGAATGTTAAGGAGGAAACTGTCAGCAATCTAATCCTAAATGCAAAATGCTACTCCTGCTCCTCTGTAAGAAATGACATTTAACTAGGGAAAAAAATAAATAAATGAGGTGACAAAATACAGGTAAGTTGCTTTTGGTATGAATCAAAGCCACCAAGAGGATTCAACAGTGACCTTGTAAAAGTACACTTGGTGCCTTGGTTAACCTTACTTAAAGTGCTGCATAGTCAAGATGGAACTAAAAACACAAGTCTGCCCACTTCTTGTACTAAAGACTTAGAAATCCTTTTCACAGTAGAACGCTGTTTACTGGACTGTACCCACAAGCTTCCTGAAAGTATTTTGACTAGGCTCTTAAGAAGCTCTATCAGCAGAATCTCTGACTAACAGATACACTATTTTAAGCAGTAAAATCTGCACAGTGGTTGCATCCAGACTATACAGCATACCAGATCATGAAATATACTAACATGGATGAGTATTTGCAAAGTAATGACCTTGAAAACTTGCATGAAGAGAATGTCAGTAGATGGACAGGAGGTATTACACCTCTAAGGATCTGAATGGATAGAAGACTCACTAGAATACTAATAAATACTAGATTTGCCTTCTGTGCTGCTACACCATAAATTTAATAATGCTGCCTATAATGTTTCAGCAAATGATACAAATATTAATCACTGGGCACAAGGAATTAAAATTAAACTATACAAAGGGTATACTATAAACCTTTAATTTATTCATCTTATTTCTTAATATACCTATTAATATCAAATCAAACTACAACTTTTTCCTACTAATATTTATACAATAATTTTAAATCCACTAAACAGAATAAAATCAACTGCTTTATATAAAAAAAATTTTTTTCTGGAACTCTGCCCATCAAAATAAAAGCTTAATCAGGAAAATTAAAACATACATTCAATAAGAGTATGCATTTCCTAGTGTCATTTCTTTAACCTACGTACTTTCTACTCTAAAATATATTATAAATTTGGATTTCAAAAATAACAAATACTTTTTACAAAGTCATCAAAATTCAAAAATGGCTGGTATTGTGCAAAGAACTAGAAATCATCAACATGTATTACACATATAAAATGTTTAGAATCAGCTTTAAAATGTTTTTAATGTCTGAATAGGTGCTTGCTCCTTTACTTAAGTCTTTGAACTGAAAAATCAGAAAAATTAAATAATATTCATAATACAGAAAGTTAGTGCTTCTGCTAGTTAGCACTGAAACAAAACAGTAATTAAATACATACTGAGGTTCTCTGCGTACAGCTGGCATCTCTGAAGAAACTGTTGTAAAATAAGTTTTCAGTAAATATATTATCTGATTTCTACATGTATTCTGCTAGTGATTGGGATAAATATTCTATTTATATCAGCATTAACCTATCCATAAGCTAATAATAAAAAGGAAATTTTCAGTTTTTAATACATACAAAAATACAAATGAAACAAAATACACACGTTTCTCATTAAACCTCTTTTTGAACAATAACTTAGTAATGGATAATTGGAATTCATTTCTGAAATTATATCTTCTTCTTCTTATTTTTCATTGGTAGTCGAGTAACAACCATCAAAATATAACAGAGCATATTACTAGTGAGATATGCAGAATACCTTCAATTACCAAGAGTTTGCATTAGCTGTTCTAAAACATTCATAGAGAGTTGTATTTGAGAGACTAACATAGTTCAATCATATTAGAATTTATTAAACCCCTTCCCACTATATCACTCATGGTCCAGTATATGAATCTGACACTACACTTGCAACTGTTTTTATTCAAATGTGTTTCCTCAGAGAGAAGAGAGATTGACTGGTTTATGAAGTCAATCAAGACAAACTGCTTTTAATAAAATACTTTAAACACATAATTTAAGCACAAGTGAATGGACAGAGCATTTTAAAGCCCCAATTGTTCAGAAACTAACTTAAAACAGAAACCACTCTTTTTTTGTTATTATTTCCCTGTATTTCCCACAAAATGTGCTGCGACTGGCATCTAAATAGTTTCTTTGCATGGTGAACTGAAACATCTTGAATGCTCAAACTGTATTTTTATGAGTGCCTAGGGACCCTAAATTTTAGTGGTCTATTAAATGCCAGCAATTTCATGCTGCCTTGCATAAAACAGCATTCACATATTAGAGCACAGAAGTTCCATAGCTACATTATACTTCTGTTCCAACTTTCTCTCAAACAAAAAACTGAAGCAGAGGCTAATCAAAATAACATTTAAAAAAATAATCCTTTCCAGTCTTCTCACATTTAGTTTATACAATATCTGTTGATAATTATATGGCATTTGATTTTGTTTTTAAGGTTAGAATTTTATAAGCAACTATTGTTTATCCTCAAAAAATGTGCAACGGTCAAAAACAGTGTAGCGTGGGGAGTATATAAACTTTTTCCTTACACACACGAACAGTATGTCTTCACGATAGATGCTGATGAAAGAACCTCCCTAAGACACATTTACTGATTACATATATTTTCACACAGAAACAGTACCTGAATGTTACACATTTCTGCTTATGTCTCTTATCGTCAGATGTGAACAACTTTCTATGTTAAGACATTTTAGTCTCTTACCTGGCAATGTTATTCTTCTCAAAAAGAAATCCAATCCTATAGTTTGTTTGTATTGTTTCCCAAAAGTTTCTTGAGCAAAACAGGTAGCTAAGGAGGTCTAAAAAATTGATGCACAGAATATCAAAATTAATGTATTCGGCTTTAGAAATGCAAACAAAATCACTACTATATCTTATTAAGTAATCTTAATATTTATACCCCAATTATACCAAGCAACTTTAAGCAGTTCTAATCAATTACAAGAGGAAGAGGGACTTTTCATTCCACCAGGTATATTTCACTTGCCAACCAGCTATCAGTGGCAACAACACACTAATCAGCTAAATCTCTTTATATCTCCTAACTATCAACCTCCTATTCCTTTCTAGAAATTAGAATTTCTATTTATCAACAGAGAAAACTAAAACAACATGATTAAAGATCTGAATTTTATATGTCCCCATATATCAGCTCAACACAACTTTCACAGATGTTTCATTTCTGAGGTCAAACATCTGAGTAGTTTGTGTCCTCAGCTAATAAGAAGTAAAACTAATTAAGGAAAGGAGAACCTGTTTATACAATTTCTTTTTTCCCCCCTAAGAAATGTGTCTAATTTTTCTCTGCATGTAAATGAAAATGATTCTATAGAACTGATAGTATTTATATTTTAAATGAAGAAATTGAAATTTTTAAGATTAATATTAAGCAGGCAAAAATAAATATATTCCATTCAAGAACTAGAAAGCTTAACAGTCACAAGAATATTATAACTAGAACCAATATATATCTACATATTTTAAATAATAATTCAAAGTTACACTCAAAAGTCTAGAGTTTCTTTACAGTACCATTTCTTACCAATGCAAACAAATAATTAATCATTCTAGTGAAACAACTCAAAAATTCCTTAAACATTTGTAATGCACTATTTATTTGTAAACATCCTCTAAAAGAAGAGAACGGGAGCGTCATGAAGCTTTTCTGCTCTTCAAGACAGATTCTCAAAGTTAAAGAAAAATAACCCTTTTTTATTTTAAAAGTAAAATTAGATGTCAACTCCTAAAATAATGAAACCTAAAATTTGCAAGATAGCTTATTATAATTATGACATATAGCTTATTATAATTATGACAGTGCAAAAGAAAACTGGGCCAAACTTTCTTTCAAAAAAACCCTAAAATTCCTTTGACATAAGAATCATATTTTTCAGATAAATGGCAATTTGCACACACTAATTCCAATTCATCTAATATTTATATAATCAGCATTTGTAAGAAATTGCTAAAATATTTGGTCAAATATATATTGAGTACCATAAGATGTTCTGCTACACTCTGAGAAATAAACTTACTACACCAAAATGAAAATTCATTTGGCTTCCTTGATAATATAAAAACTGAGAGATCAGAAGAAAAAAAAGTAAGCATTCCTTTTTAAAGCCTTTTATTATTTAGCCTGTTTATGCCACTGAACTCATTTAACTTAGAGGACAAAACTATCTATGAAGAGGCTAAGGGTTCTAAAGCAAAGTAATTAACACTACTTATACTATTACAGATATTTCAAAATGTTTAATATATGGACGGTTGAAACACTTTCATAAGTCTAAGAGAAATGCAAGGCACATGTAACTTCAGCAGAGTGTTTCTTTTCCCAAAAATAGGACTTCTGGATTTTGATAGCCCTACCCTCACACTTTTGAGACATATAAAACTAGAATTTTCAATTGTAATAAAGTATAATTTGTCAAAAGTGTAGGTCATTAGGAACAACGAATATTAAAATAGGTTCTTACATCATCTCCAGACATCTTACTACAAAAATTAAAGAGGAGCATCTGAATCAGCAGGAAAGAGGCACTTCCTCTCCAATTATCTAGATATTATGTTATCTGTCTCATTTGATAATTTCTCAGAAGTCATTGTAGAAATACCTTTCTTAAACAATTATGAAGTGAGCAACCATCTATCAAATCTGTGATTCTTTACAGTTTTCTTTTTGGTTTGGTGAACTTTTGCTAGCAATTTTTAACCACACTACCTTTACTAATACTGAAAAGACACCATAAAAGGATATTTTGCCTCAAAAAAAATTTTAATATATAATAAAATTCAAAGTATGAATCAAAGGAATCAAAACAGGAAAGAAATAGAAAAATGTGTTAATGGAAGGAGGTGCTCAACTTCTCTTGCATAAACTGTTAGTGGTCATCGCAATACTCTATTGCTTTTGTAAGGGTGTACAAAAATGTCCTGATTAGAACTAGCAAAAAAAAAAAAAAAACCTGATGCTAGAAAAAAATGGACAGGAGTTAAATCAGGATACAAGTAAGAATGAAAGAGAGGCTGAATTCATAAAAGAAAAAGACCGTAAAAGAAAAAGAATGGGAATCGGTAGCTGCCAATAATCTGAAAACTGAATATGGTATGAAAAAAATAGCAGCTTGACATATGAACAATGAAAAAAAGGTAAGATGTCTGATGCTGGTATCCAGAAATTTCTGGGAGAAAAAACATCTTTACAATTTTAAAACAGATGAGTCAAGATGACAAAGAACACCAGTATCCTTTGGAGCAGAATAATATCCCTAATTCCATAATATAGAATGAGAAAAATACACTTTGTCACATATTAGACAGAATTTTAGATATGAAAAGTCATAATTATTCACACTAAATTAGCAAAAAGAGGACAATACATGACAGGCTAGAGGAAAAACGGAGGTAAAAAGTTATGAACAGATTTCAATTGAGAAATACATGCATGATAACAAATGAGTACTGGGAGAAAAAAGTAACAAAAATTTAAAGAATTATGATAGAATATAGGATAATGGACAACTTTTGTCTTTTTTCTGAGGTGTATTAGTATTATAGTCACTATCATTTTAAACAGGAAATAAATTTTTATGAGGGAAGGATAAAAAGATTTAGGAAGTGAAAAATTAGAAGGCATTCAAAAGCATATACGAATCATGAGAAAAACTATAAAAATATAACAAAGTTTGTATTGTGTTAGAAACAATGTTGACTTATTTAAAGCAATTCATCCACTCAAAAACTTGTTATAAACGTACAAAAAGTCATATAATTAATACTTGACTAAGAAAAGTGATCCCAAGTTCTTTTCTTCCTCAAAATGTTTAAAAGTAATCAGAGAATATTGAATTGTTTCTCCTCGACAGTAAAAATCAGTAACAAAGAATCACGATGGCAAGAAAGAAATGAACAGAATTCTCCAAACTCTGCCTATGAATGACACCTTTCCCTAAGCACGAAAGAGGCGAACAGCTGCAGTGCCAAGTGCCAAGGGAAGACATATCAGCAGTGGTTACCACAGAAACCAGCATCCAAACTACACCAGGCACACGGAAACCGAGTGGAAAACAGAACCCTGGTAACAATAATAAACCCGCGTTTCTGGAGCCTCTGGTGGGGAAAAGGGAAGGGAGAAGAAAGGAGACAAACTTTAGCAGTATGACCAGAGGCAGCGTTGGCGCCACTGACAGAAACGACAGGTGTGGAGGTTTCCTGGCCAGAGGCTCTGCTCCTCGTTTGGGGGGCGGGGCGGATCCAGAATCCTTCAAGATCTTACCGATGGTCTTCAAAGAGCAAGGTCCGGGCAATGTTTACTCCATTTCAGGAGCTCCCCAACCCTGGGTTAAAGACCCCCTGCCTTGGAGGTAAAGGGACTGGCGGCTAGATATTCTCACGCACTCACTTCATTCAATCAACTGTCATCACAGGACAGATTTTAAGGCAAGGATGCCATCTGTCATGCCAGCAGCCTTGCCCTCAGCACCCAGGCCACAGGAGGAGCTCGAGAGATATTTATTGAATGTTTGTGTTGACAGGTGCTGTGCTGGGGAACAGAGATGAACAGGTATGAACATAGAAACTAACGTTTAGTGCGGCCACTCCGTGTGCTGCAAGCTGCATGTAGATGTTTACATTTACTGTGGATACGCACACTTCACCCCTCCGAAACGACCCCTATCAACATACCCATCCTACAGCTGAAGCACAAATAGGGATAGCAATTTGCCCTCCAGTGACTCGACCAGTAAAGTGATGCGAGCCCCCGCTGTCTCACCCAGGGAGCCTGATTCCAGAATCAAGCTCTTGGAAGCGCCCAGTGCAGCGGAGGCATCAGAAACAGTAAACGGGGTTGGGGTAAGGCGCAAAGTGTGACCCGGCCTAAAGGAAAAACAGGTAAGATGTTTTGGCAGATCACTGCTAGTCCTCAGAGGCGAGAAGCTGGAAAGCTTCCCAGGGAGGCGATGCTGGCTCAGGTCTTGAAGAGAAGTAGGAGTTCGCGATCCAGGCAGGGATTAGGAAATGACTTTTTTTTTAAGGAGCTGGACAGCTCTCGTCGGACTTCAAGCGTTTAATTTGTGTCGGGCCCCAAGCCACCTCCTGGCGGGCCTGAGCCCAGACGCCCCGGGACTCGCGGAAATAAGGCGACGCCCGGGGGAACGGGGAGGAGGAGAAGGTTTGAAGGGCGCCGGGGCCGCGCTGGGATTCCTTGCAGGCCTGGCACGGCGGGCGCACCAGAGGACTGACCTTCCCGGAGGTGCCGTCCCCCAGCACGACGATTTTCAGTTGCCGATCCAGGCTCTCCTCCTCAGAGTCCGACATGGTGTCCCAGGAACGAGGCCCGCCTACCCTCCCTCCCACCGACCCCACCCCCGCGAAATAGAAGAAGGAAAGGAAGGAGGGAGATCTCCGGGGGCGGGGGAGAGGAGGAAGCCCGGCAGCGGGGACAGGACTCCCCCCACCCCCAGCGCCGGTGTCTCAGAGGCCACTGGAGGTATCACTCGCCGGACGCCATCTTGCCCGCCGCCCCGCCCCCTGAGCCCGGCCCCGCCCCCCCACCGCGCGCTACGTCGGGCGCGCAGCCCCGCCCCCACCGCGCGCTACGTCGGGCGCGCGGCCCTGCCTCTGCGCCAACCCGCGCAGACCGCGAGCCTCCCTGGCGGGCCGGCCCAAGTGCCGGCCTGGGCCGAGGGGGCCTTCGAACCGAGCAGGCGAGACGCGACACTACCCCTCGCAGGGTCAGTTAGCGAGATGAAGAGAAAAATATTTTTAACTAGGTAGAAAAAACAAGAGCAGAGTAGCGCGTAGACGTCCTGTGAAATCCCTCTGTTTCCATCATCTCCCCCTGTGGAGATCCCTGAAGCGAATGGTTTAGCCTGACTAGGCGGGTGGGCGGGGTGGATCCAGGCTGCGCTCCGCGGTTGCCATGGGAGCCCGGACCCGGAGAAAAGGCGGCGGGGCGGGGCCTGTCTCTGGGCGCCCGGGATGCGGGTTGCTGGGAGGAGCGCGCGCCGGGGAGGAGGGGCCTCGGAACGGGGTGGGTCTTGAGGGTCGCGCGCCGGGAAGAACTGCAGTGCAGCCGAGGAGCAAGCGATGGCTAAGAAAGTGTAACTGCCGCGGGGCAATGCTGCGAGAGTGAAACGTCGGCTTGGCGCTGCCTTCTCGTTTTTTGCTCCTCAGATCCTGCGTTTTCTTAGCCAAACTGCGGAATCCGATGGTTCCTTCACGAAGTGCTTAAGCTGGAGCCGCAGTTCTCAAAGTGTGGTCCGGCGTACCCAGCGGGATCCCAATAAAGTCAAAACTACTTTCCTAATAATTCATTTTTCTTTCCTTTTTCACGTTCATGCGCTTACAAATATACTTAGAAGTTTTCCAGAAGATGCATAATCTGTATGGCATCACCACTGAGAGCTAAAGGGCCAAACGTTTCTTGGTATCCATTTCAATGCAATAATGAGAGTTATAACTTAACATAAAAACTCTTTGAGGGTCCACAATAATTCTTAAGAGTGTAGAGGGAGGCCTTGAACCCTAAAATTTCGAGAACTGCTATTCTAGATGATCTCAGTCCAGTAGGGCAGGTAAAAAACATAACAACTTTTCAACATAGATAAATTACACAATATTAATACCGGCCTACTATGTCTCCTTGTTAATTATTTTTCATGAATTATCAGGTTCACTCCTCATGGGAGCCCTATAAATTAGGTAGAATTATCTCATTTTACAAATTAGGAAGCTTAAGTCACAAAAAGCTTAGCTCAGAGGCAGTAGTTCTCAAAGACTATGGGAATTCAAATGGGAAAGCAGTAAAGAGTAAGGAAGTACTCACGCTGGCAGCCGAACTGAAGTTCTAATTACAGACCTTCACTCACTAGAGGTGTGATCTTGAGCCTCAATTTCCTTATCTGTAAAAGAGAGGCACCACTTTTTTCATAGGGTTGAGAATTAAAGTAACCACTGCAAAGTAACATAGTACAATGGCCGGCTTATAATAAGCACTCAGTACTAACGGGTATCACCTTCCTGGACATCATTAGATATGGTCCGTATTGACGCGTCACTGCTTTCTATTCGGGTTACCTTAAACCCAGGGCTCCAATGTAGAGCCTCAGTCCCTTCACCTGTAGATAGAGCCATCCATAATAGTCACTACCCAGTTGCTATTAGTCCCCAACTCTCCCTTCTCCGCTCCATCACCATCACTACCAGCTGTCTACATCACTAGGTGTGTTCATAAAAATTAGCATAA
Organism: Ovis aries; assembly: GCF_016772045.2. Lineage (NCBI taxonomy): Eukaryota > Metazoa > Chordata > Mammalia > Artiodactyla > Bovidae > Ovis > Ovis aries. Next base: position 109,353,872 of record NC_056059.1, read on the forward strand.
AAAAGTTAAGTGCCATACCATATAGGCATGGCATGAAGCTCAGTCAAAAAATTAAATACTTAGGTGTACATAAAATTTTAAATACTCATGTGGCAAAAAATACCATTAGGATCATATAAGCTTCCACAAAAAAATAGATTAGATGAGGAAAATTAGAAAAGTTATACATAATATGAGAGAAGGCAATGGCAACCCACTCCAGTACTCTTGCCTGGAAAATCCCATGGATGGAGGAGCCTGGTAGGCTGCGGTCCATGGGGTTGCTAGGAGTCGGACAGGACTGAGCGGCTTCACTTTCGCTTTTCACTTTCATGCATTGGAGAAGGAAGTGGCAACCCACTCCAATATTCTTGCCTGGAGAATCCTAGGGACGGGGAAGCCTTGTGGGCTACCCTCTATGGGGTCACACAGAGTCAGACATGACTGAAGCGATTTAGCAGCAGCATACATAATATATTTTAAATCTATTTGACCTTATCAGAGAATTACCGAGTTATGACATGGGTAATTATGGAGCTCAGAGGAAGGAAGCTCAAAGATCATAAACAAGCACTGAGGCCCACTCTCCCCAGGAGGTACCTGCTGATTCACGACTAGAGTCAAGAGAGAGAATAAATAGCACTTTAACAGTCTCAGAGCTGGGAGAAGAAGGGGCAAACAATGAAGGTCAGGACTTCCCTGGTGGTCCAAGAGTTAAAATCCACCTTCCAATACAGAGGACCTGGGTTCAATCCCTGGTCAGGGAACTAAGATCCCATATGCCGCAGTGCAACTAAGTATACCACAGCTACTGAGTCTGCATGCTCTAGAGCCTGTGCTCCACCACAAGAGAAGCCAGCATGCCACAGCTAGAGAAAAGCCCATAACGAAGAGCCAGAGCACTGCAATGAAGTCTTAGCATAGCCAAATTTTGTTAAATGACGAGGACATCCCCGCTAGCAAAACTGATTAAGAATCTACCTGCCAACGCAGGGGACATAGGTTCAATCCCTGGGGCAAGAAGATTCCACATGCCTCAGAGCAGCTAAGCCTGTGCACCACAACTGCTGAAGCCCACACACCCTACAGTCAGTGAGCCACAACTATTGAGCCCAAGTGCTACAACTACTAAAGTACAAGCACCCAGAGCCTGTGCTCCACAACAGGAGAAGCCACCTCAATGAGAAGCCCTTGCATGACAAGAAGGAGTAGACCCCACTCACCAGCAAATAGAGAAAGCCCTCACAAAGCAATGAAGACCCAGTGCAACCAAAAATAAATTAATTACAATTGTAAAATAGAAACAGTGAAGGTCAAGGCACATCACAAAGGAGGAACACTTGTAAACCAGTCCCCATTTTTCAGGTTAAGAAGTTCCTGAAAAGGTATATCTTAAGAGTTAGGGTGGGTGAAGTGGAAATAGATCACCTCCACAGAAACTGAAGCCAATTTTTGTGATACTTAAATTCCTCATTCGGAGAAGGCAATGGCACCCCACTCCAGTACTCTTGCCTGGAAAATCCCATCAACAGAGGAGCTTGGTAGGCTGCAGTCCATGGGGTCGCGAAGTCAGACACGACTGTGCGAATTCACTTTCACTTTTCACTGTCGTGCACTGGAGAAGGAAATGGCAACCCAATCCAGTGTTCTTGCCTGGAGAACCCCAGGGATGGGGGAGCCTGGCGGGCTGCTGTCTATAGGGCTGCACAGAGTCGGACACAACTGAAGTGACTTAGCAGCAGCAGCAATTCCTCATTGAATTGAGATGCTGATGCCCCTGAGTACTAGAAACAAACCTCTATTCTCTCTGTGTGTGTTAGCTGCTTCAGTTCAGTTCACTTCAGTTCAGTCGCTCAGTCGTGTCCAACTCTTTGCGACCCCATGAATCGCAGCATGCCAGGCCTCCCTGTTCATCACCAACTCCTGGAGTTCACTCAGACTCACGTCCATCGAGTCAGTGATGCCACCCAGCCATCTCATCCTCTGTCATCCCCTTCTCCTCCAGCCCCCAATCCCTCCCAGCATCATAGTCTTTTCCAATGAGTCAACTCTTCACATGAGGTGGCCAAAGTACTGGAGCTTCAGCTTTAGCATCATTCCTTCCAAAGAAGTCCCAGGGTTGATCTCCTTCAGAATGGACTGGTTGGATCTCCTTGTAGTCCAAGGGACTCTCAAGAGTCTTCTCCAACACCACAGTTCAAAAGCATCAATTCTTCAGTGCTCAGCCTTCTTCACAGTCCAACTCTCACATCCATACATGACCACTGGAAAAACCATAGCCTTGACTAGGCAGACCTTAGTCGGCAAAATAATGTCTCTGCTTTTGAATATGCTATCTAGGTTGGTCATAACTTTTCTTCCAAGGAGTAAGCATCTTTTAATTTCATGACTGCAGTCACCATCTGCAGTGATTTTCGTGTCCAACTCTTTGCAGCCCCATAGACGGCAGCCCCACCAGGCCCCTCTGTCCATGGGATTTGCCAGGCAAGAACACTGGAGTGAGTTGCCATTTCCTTCTCCAAAAGGGACTATAGAAAGAAAGTGAAGTCCCTCAGTCGTGTCTGACTCTTTGCGATCCCATGGACTGTAGCCTACCAGGCTCCTCCATCCATGGAATTTTCCAGGCAAGAGTACTGGAGTGGGTTGCCATTGCCGTCTCCATTCTCTCTATAGGAGAGTCAAATTATCTCTACAATTTCTCACTATCAATATCTAGCAATCAATCCAAAATTTTGTAACCAAAAATCAAGAGAAACTGTGAACAACAGAAGCAACCCACAGACATCCAGGTAATGGACATATAAAATATGGTTGTTAAATAACTGAAATGTGAAAGGATTTATATAACAAGATAGAGAATTTGGTCAGGGAAGTTGAAAATATAAAGGAGAACCAAGTGGAAAGTAGCAATAAAAAATATAATAACAGAAATAATCCCAATGAGTAAATTTAATAGAAGATTAGACACAGTTGAAGAGAGAAATAATAAGACAAAAGATAACTCAGAAGAAAATAAATGAAGGACAGAAACATAGTGGTGAAGAAATTACAGAAAAGACCATAGAAGATATACAGAATATTTTTAAAATATATAACTGGAATTCCAAGAGATCATTTTTTTCTTGCTGCATCACAAAGGTGGCACCCCAAAGCAATGAAAAATGGACTCTCTTTTCAGTGAATAATCTTGGGTCAGCTGAATATTTATATAAAACAAAAATGAACCCTAGCTTGTATTCTACACCATATTCACATAGCAATTCCAGGCATTTTATAAAGCTAAGTTTAAAAATAAGAAAGGTTTTAAAAGATAACTTAGAAAAACTATTTTTATAATCTTGGAGTAGGCAAAGACTTCTTAAAGAAAATCCAAAAGAAACCAATCAACTGTTAAGGGAAAGGCTGATTAAATGAGTTATACTAAAATTTTAAAACTCTTCTCATCAAAAAACATCTTTAAGGAAATGAAAAATGAAAACCCTACAGTGGAAGAAGATATTTTCATTTCATATAACTCATAAGGGAATTGTATCTAGAACTGAAAAGGTTTATACAAAAGAGTCAGACATCACTTAGGAACTAAGCAACAACAACCAAGTTCAAAAAGAAAGAGACACAAATAAATCAACAGAATATTAGACACGAGACTTGAACAGACATTTCAAAAAATAGCCAATAACATTTAAAAAGTCTTAATAATAATCAGATAAATGTAAAGGAAAACCATAATGTGCTACCACTATACCCTCACCAGAATAAAATAGCAAAGACTGACATCGCCAAGTGTTAAAAATGTGGAGCATTCTATGCACTGCTGGTTTAAGCATAAATTTCTGTAACTCCTTCGGCAAGTTGTTAGGCATCAGGTACTAAAGTTGGACACATATGACCTTGCGGTTGTTGTTGTTCAGTCATTCAGTCATGTCCAACTCTTTGCGACCCCATGGACTGCAACATGCCAGGCTTCATATCCTTCTATATCTCCCAGAGTTTGCTTAAACTTCTGTCCATTTAGTCGATAATGCCATCCAACCATCTCATCCTCTGTTGCCCCATTCTCCTCCTGCCTTCAATCTTTCCCAGCATCAGGGTCTTTTCCAATGAGTCAGCTCTTTGCATCAGGTAGCCAAAGTATTGGAGCTTCAGATTGAGCATCAGTCCTTCCAATGAATATTCGGGATTGATTTCCTTTAGGGTTGATTGGTTTGATCTCCTTGCAGTCCAAGAGACTCTCCAGAGTCTTCTCCAGCACCATGATTCAACACATCAATTCTTCGGCACTCAACCTTGTTATTGTCCAACTCTCACATCCATATGACACTGGAAAAACCACGGCTTTGACTATACGGACCTTTGTCGGCAAAGTGATGTCTCTGCTTTTTAATACATTGACTAGGTTTGGGGTGACAGAGGATGAGATGGTCGGATAGCATCACTGACTCAATGGATACAAGTTTGAGCAAACTCCAGGAGATAGTGAAGGACAAGGAAGCCTGGTGTGCTACAGTCCATGGGCTCTCAAAGAGTCAGACACGACTTAGTAACCAAACAACAATTAGGTTTGTCATATCTTTCCTTCCAAAGAGTAAGTGTCTTTTGATTTCATGGTTACAGTCACCATTTGCAATGATTTTGAAGCCCAAGAAAATGAAATGTGTCACTGTTTCAACTTTCTCCCCTTCTTTTTGCCGTGAAGTGGTCAGACTGAATGCCATGATCTTAGTTTTTCTAATGTTGAGTTTTAAGCCAGCTTTTTCACTCTCCTCATTCATCCTCACTAAGAGACTCTTTAGTTCCTCTTCACTTCTAGTCCAATAACTTCATTTCTTAGTATCTCTCCAATCAGTTCAGTTCAGTCACTCAGTTGTGTCCAATTCTTTGTGACTGCATGGACTGCAGCACGCCAGGCTTCCCTGTCCATCACCAACTCCCGGAGCTTGCTCAGACTCATGTCCAGTGAGTCGGTGATGCCACGCAACCATCTCGTCTTCTTCCATCCCCTTCTCTATGCAGTCAAGATGCAGCTAAAGACATGTGCAAGAATGTTCATTGCAGCATTATTCACAGTGCTCCAAAACTGGAAGATATCCAGATGTCCATCAGCCATTGAATTGTGACATATTCACATAATGAGATATCATCAGCAATGAAAATGAATAAGTTGCTACATTACAATATGGAAGAATTTCATCAATACAATGTGGAATGAAAGAATTCAGACACAAATGAGTACATCCTCCATGGTTCCATTTACATAAAGTTGAAGAAAACCCCTGTGGTATTAAAAGTCAAAATAATGGTTACCTCTGGGGAGAAAGAAGTGGGTAATGATGAAGTCCAAGGCACGAAAGAAGCATTTAGAGTACTGGTATAACTCTCTTTTTTTTACTTGGCTAATGGGTTGCTTACTGGTTTGTCTACTTTCTCATACTTCACTTAGGTATATTCTTAAAAATTACTACAATTTTTTGTATGTTATTCTGAAACTAAAATGATAAAGATACTGGGGAATTCCCCAGTGGTCCAGAGGTTAGGACTCTCACTGCCTAGGGCCCAGGTTCCATCCTTGGTCAGGACACTAAAATCTCATAAGCTGCATGGACCAGGCAAAAAAAATTATAAAGATACACATATATGGTTGATAGCAAACGCAGAGTGAAACTAAATCTGGACGACTCTAAGCCATTTATAGCCATTAATAGTAGCAAGATTATAGAAAACTATCATTTTCCATGTTATATATTTCTGTGTTTTATGAAATTTTTATAGTAAACGTGATGTATGTTACAGTCAGAAAAACAACATGCAAAAATACATCAATAACAACAAAAGACTAAATAGTTACCTACAACCCTTTCACAGTGGGCAGATGAGAACTTTATTGTGTGGCAAGAAGATTCTACTAATATAGAAAACCTGTTGGTTTCATAATCATCTAAGAGCCTTTGTTTGAAAAGAAAAAAAAAAAAATCTTGTTTGCAAGAGAACCCCAGGCTGGTGTGTGAGCTGCAGATTCCCAGCTGTCCACAGTTCTGCCTCATTGCTTGGGGATGTGCTTCATTGATTGCTAAAGCAAAGCTCCAGACAAAACCCAAAATTTGTAAAGCAGGAGAGTTCTCAAATCACCTCCACAGCTGTGAAAACCAGACCTATCACAACCTACCAGCGAGTCTGGCACAGTTAAATAAGGTAATACGTGTCAAAACATCCCCCCAAAATTAGAAGTTGCAGTAGAAATGCAAAATACTACCTGGAACATGAATGTGGGAGCTTTGGGGATGGGCATTTCCCTGGCCATCAAGAACTAGCATAGAGAACTCCATGAGTATTCATGAAAATCTGAATTTCCAGATTCCGTGCACTGGCAGCAGTACAGATATTCTCCAAGACTTAATATCCTTTGCTTTGATCCCTTCAGAAACCTTGTTTTCCACAGCTCTTCTCTATATATCATAACTGCTTTACCTGTAATCATCCCTTAGATACATCATCTGGATTTCCAGTTTACCTATGTTTTTAAAATTAGGTTTCAGACATTCAGACAATTAAGATGGTATTATAAAACGCCATCTTACCTTCAGGATAGCATTTTCCAAAGGCAAGTTCTTTAGGACACTAGTCCCATGAATTGCTTTTCAAATAAAGTTTGCAAACAGCTATAGCTATCCCACTGTTGGAACATGATGATGCACTTGAGCCTAACAGACTCTGAGAATATTGCAAAAAGCACTCTTTTGGACTTTTTTAACCCCAAATTTCCCAAACTTATTTGACCAAAGTTCTATTGTACTGAGATTGCATAAAATTAATGTTGTATACAACATTATTTCAGAAACTCTGCAACTATGGACTTCCCTGATGGTCCAGTGGTTAAGACTTCGCCTTCTAATGCAGGGGCTGCAGGTTCAATACCTGGTTGCTGCTGTTGCTGCTAAGTCACTTCAGTCGTGTCTGACTCTGCACAACCCCGTAGACAGCACCCCACCAGGCTCCCCAGTCCCTGGGATTCTCCAGGCAAGAACACTGGAGTGGGTTGCATTTCCTTCTCCAATGCATGAAAGTGAAAAGTGAAAGTGAAGTCGCTCAGTTGTGTCTTACTCTTAGTGACCCCATGGACTGCAGCCCACCAGGCTCCTCCATCCATGGGATTTTCCAGGCAAGAGTACTGGAGTGGGTTGCCATTGCCTTCTCCACAATACCTGGTTGAAGAGCTAAGATCCCACATGCCTCATGACCAAAATCCAAAACATAAAACAGAAACAATACTGTAATGCATTCAATAAAGATTTTTAAAACTGTACACATCAAACAAAATCCAAAACTAAAAAATTCCAATAGAGAAAGAAATCTTAAAAGCAGTAAGCAAATGATTTTCAATACTTAAATCTCCACTATACAAAATTCATATGAAAAAGATTTCAATTTCTCCCTACATATGTGAAGACTTCAATTTACTGATAAATGTTTTGATTCAGAAAGTATTTAAAGTTTTCTCAGTGCCTTTGCAATTATAACTCAAATAAATTCGTATTGTAAGAACATGAAGATCTACTCAAGCAGAGTGGTTAAAGCACTGGCCTAGAGTCAAAGAAATTTAATTTCATTTGTGGTCAAGTTTACGAGCTTGAACAAGTAATTTAAATTCTATGAGTTTTGGTTTCCTCATCTATAAAACAGATTATAGTAATATTCTTTCTTCATAGGGTTTGTCAATATTATACATACATACATTATAGGTAGGTATACAATGCAATATATGTATGTATACAATGGACCTAAAACTGGGCGAACTCTGGGAGATGGTGAGGGACAGGGAGGCCTGGGGTGCTGCAGTCCATGGGGTCACAAAGAGTTGGACTCGACTTGGCGACTGAACAATAACAATGCTTAGCACAACTGTGTTAGTAAATCTGTGTTAGACCCTATTATTAAAGTGTCTTGTTTTGACATTTTTTATTTACTGGGCTTCCCTGGTGGCTCAGGCAGTAAAGAACCTGACTGCAATGCAGGAGACCTGGGTTCAGTCCCTGGGTTGGGAAGATCCCCTGGAGAAGGGAATGGTATTCTTGCCTGGAAAATCCCATGGACAGAGAAGCCTGGCAGGCTACAGTCTCTGGGGTTGCAAAGTGTCAGACATGGCTGAGTGACTTTCACTTTCTTTCACTTTAAATTTTTATAAATTGCAAATTATAAATTGCTTTACAGAATATAAGACCCTTAAGGGAGGGGGTAGAAACATAGAAAAGCAAAGTAGGAAGTAAGGAAATTTAAAAAAAAAAGATGGGAAAAAAATTATTCTGAAAACCCATTGTCATTTACTCAGGAAACATTTTGAATTACCTTGGGCTGAGCTTAAGTAGCTTTTTTCAGAGAAAGTTTAATTGTGTCATAGTGAAATATAGTACACCTTTACCTACTTACTCAACACTCTAATAACTCATAGCATAAATGTAAAAAATGTTTAAGGATAAATATCGGAAGAAATATAGAATAAAATGAGAGTCATAAAACATGAGTTTGATTTCAGCTCTACTTATTACTAGCTTGGAGGCCTTGGGTAAGTCTCAGTTTTGTTACCCATAAAATGGATATAAGAATAAGCACCTCACAAGAGTACTTTGACTAAATTAAATGCCGATATTCTGAAGAACTCTTCAGACTATACCAGGAGGTACTCATTTGTGTTCATTTGAGCTTCCTAGTGATTATATCTTCATTTTTCCTACAGTTTACTTAATATGGCAGAAATAGACTTGAAAAAAGGCTAAATATTTGCTCCTAGCAGCTTTGCAAACTGTATAAAGTCCTCACAACACGGGGATGATCCAGAGAGATGATATGGGGTGGGAGGTGGGAGGGGGGTTCAGGATTGGGAACTCATGTACACCCGTGGCGGATTCATGTCAATGTATGGCAAAACCAATACAGTATTATAAAGTAAAATAAAGTAAAAATAAAAATTAAAAAAAGAAAAATTGAACTTTAAGAAATTAAAATTACAAACACTGAAATGAAAATCTTAGTGAATGGATTATGCGGCAGTAGTAGCAGTCCAAACTCAAGTCCAGTTGAAATAGCTCAGTAACTGGAAGATAGACATAATGAAGTTACCCAGAATGTAACTCAAATATATCAGGAGATTTTTTTTTTAATGAAAGAAGGATTAAGAAACATGGAAGATTAAAAAAAAAAAGGTGTGATACAGAGTTGGAGAAAGAAGAGAAGATGTGGAAGGATTCTACAAGGTTAAGCCTGAGCATTTTCCAGATTAATAAAAAACATTAAAATGCAGATAGGAAAACACAATATACTAAGTGGAATAATAGAAAATAACACCTAGACTTATTGTGATAACACTTCATAATCTGCCAAAAACCAAAAAAAATTTTTTCATATTTTATATACTAATCACAGACTCAAATTAGTTTATTTTCCTGTAATCAGGAAAGTACAAAATAATGATGTGTTATAATGATGCATTTAATTGTTACTTTTAAAGCTTTTGGAGTTGTTCTTGTGTTTTGTTACCTCTCTCCATCTCTGTATCAGGCCAATTCATGACTTGCTGGAACTCATACCACAGAGCATTTCTGCCAACTATTTATATTCTTTCCTTAGGTAAAGCAAATCCCACACTTTCTCAGTGGGGTTAAGGTCAGGACTCAGAGGGGAGCCACTCCTTCCTAATTAGTTCCCCAGACTCCTCTTTTTTTCCCTTTTTAAATGGTCACAACAGTTTAGAAAAATGTTTGGAGTCATAATCCTCCTGATAAATGAATCCCTGATCAAGCAGCTGGTTTCCAGAAGGGACTCCTTGCTGTGCTGCAATTAAGTTGAAGCTGAACTCCAGTAGTTCAGGTCAAGCTGAAGTACTTGAGGGGACCATACCTGTCTCTGAGCTCTACTGTATAATATACAAAGCTACGAGACTCCAGCTTCTTCTCTCCAAAGCCCTCACCCAAAATATCAATTTTCTTAGACAGTGAGAAAAATACTTATTATTGGGAATGCATGGGAAGGTCCTCTACTGGTGATCTAAGGTAGCAGAAGATCCATGCTTTCAGAGAGTAATGACAATTGAATACCATCCTAGAAATCTTGAAAATAATTTTCTACTTACACATAATGTACTTAATTTCTGAGGTGATGAATAGTCATGTGTTAATAGTGGTACCATATTATCTGTCCGAGATTTTGCAGATTTAAGTCATTTTAAAGAGAAATGTTTATTTCAAAAAAAGTTATATCTCAGACTTAAAAAAGCATTGTACAGAAAATTACAAAAGGCTACATCCTGAATACTGTAAACAATCACACTTTAAAACACACGCACACACATAAATGCACACAGAACTGTTCACCTGAGCACATGCTCAATGTAGAAACGTCAGCTACTTTTATAGATTTATTTTCCCTCTCTGATTCTTCTAGGTGAATAAAAGTGTTGCCCACATATGCCATGTGAAAGTACAGTCCTTTGTCTTAATTTCTGGGACAAATATTAATAACCTCAGAAATGCAGATAACACTATCCTAATGATAGACAGCAAAGAAGAACTAAGGAGCCTCTGGATGTAGGTGAAAGAGAAGAGTGAAAAAGCTGGCTTAAAACTCAACATTCAAAAAACTAAGATCATGACAAAAGATGGGGAGAAAATGGAAAGAGTAATAGACTTTATTTTCTAGGGCTCCAAAATCAGAGGATGGTGACTGCAGCCATGAAATTGAAAGAAAATTGCTCCTTGAAATTAAAGCTAGGACAAACCTAGATAACATACTAAAAAGCAGAGACATCGCTTTGCCAACAAAGGTCCATATAGTCAAAACTATGGTTTTTTCAGTAGTCATGTGCGGACGTGAGAGTCGGACCATAAAGAAAGCTGAGCGCTGGAGAATTGATGCTTTTGATCTGTGGTGTTGGAGGAGACTCTTAAGAGTCCCTTGGACAACAAGGAGATCAAGCCAATCAATCCTAAAGAAAATCAATGCTGAATATTCATTGGAAGAACTGATGCTGAAACTGAAGCTCCAATACTCTGGCCACCTGATGTGAAGAGCCAACTCATTGGAAAAGACCCTGATGCTGGGAAAGATTGAGGGCATGAGTGGGTGGCAGAGGATGAAATGGTTGGATGGCTTCATCAATTCAATGGATATGAGTTTGAGCAAACTCCAGGAGAAAGTGAAGGGAAGCGCGAAGAGTGTGCTGGACGCAGTCGATCGGGTTGCAAGAAGTTGGATATGACTGAATGACTGAACAATAACTGTCGATAATGTTATATCAACTACGAAACTGATTTGTATTTTTGTCAGGAGATGACTTAACTTCCTTGCTGTCAGTGCCTATAAGAAGAAACAGACCTTTCCATGTGACCACTGTGATGCCTTTACCTTAATTTCAGAAAAAAAATGTTCAAATCTTTCCAGAAAAAAAAAAAACCACACCAACTCAGAGACATTTTGGAAGACAATGAGATTCACTGTGTGGAAAAAGGTGATGGTCACCCATATTCCACTAAAGGACAAGAGACAAGCTCATAGAAGAGGTTTGCATAAAAGAAAATAGAAAAAGAATTAATAACCAGAATATTACGAGTTTTCTAGAAGTGTTATAACAAATTGCCCCAAGAGAAATGTATTAGTTCACAGTTCTGGAGGTCAGAAGTCCAAAATCAAAGTGTCCATAGAGCCATACTCCTTTTGAAGACTCTAGTGAAGAATCCTTTTTTGCCTCTTCTAGCTTCTGGCGGCTCTAAGCATTCCTTGACTTATGGCTATCCGATACAGACAAGGAGGAGAAGACCTCTGTATGTCTCTTAGAAGGACTATTGTCATTGAACTGAGAGCTTTTCTAGTTAATCTAGGATGATCTTGTCTTGAGATGCCTAATGTAATTACATCTGTAAGGACAATTTTTCACGTATGGTTTCACTGGCACGTTTCAGAGCTTAGGACATAGACATATCCTTTTAGAGGCCACCATTCAACCCACAACATCTATCAATCAAGCTCCTAGTTAAAATAGTTCTATAAAGTTTTTATTGGAGGCAAGTTCCTCTACTATGAACATATAAGACTAAATAGATAGCATATAAAATAGAATTCAAGACATAAATCATGGTGAATCAGAAGGTTAAAGCAGTAGGTAGAAATGAAACTATGGGCATAAATGACTTCAGGTCTTGAAAAGACAAAAGATGTTAATTCTCCTATGATTACAGAGAACAAAAGCACAATCCAAGGGTTCATATTTATTTATGATTTAGGAAAAAAAATAAACCCTCTTATAAAATGAGGAATAGAAGGGAACTTTCTTACTCTGAGGCAAAATTACTCTGAAACATTACAATAACTATTAAAAATTTACAGTCAATTTATAATATTATATTAATTTCAGGTATATAGCCTTGTGATTCAGTATTTTCACAGATTCAGTTCAGTTCAGTCGCTCAGTCGTGTCTGACTCTTTGCGACCCCATGAATCGCAGCACACCAGGCCTCCCTGTCCATCACCAATGCCCGGAGTTCACTCAGACTCACGTCCATGGAGTCAGTGATGCCATCCAGCCATCTCATCCTCGGTCGTCCCCTTCTCCTCCTGCCCCCAATCCCTCCCAGCATCAGAGTCTTTTCCAATGAGTCAGCTCTTCGCATGAGGTGGCCAAAGTACTGGAGCTTCAGCTTTAGCACCATTCCTTCCAAAGAAATCCCAGGGCTGATCTCCTTCAGAATGGACTGGTTGGATCTCCTTGCAACTCCATTAAAAGTTACTAAAAGTTATTATAAGATAAAGGCTGTAATTCCCTGTGCTGCGCACACTGCTGCTAATTTATTTTATATATAGTATAGTAGTTTTCATCTCTTAATCCCAAGCCCCTATTTTTTCCTGCCCCTTTCTGTCTTCCTCTTTGGTAGCCACTAGTTTGCTTCCTATTTCTGTGAGTTTGTCTCTGTTTTGCAAATATTTCATTTGTATTATCTGTTTGATTCCACGTATAAGTGACATCATATAGTATTTGTCTTTTTCTGACTTATTTCACAAAGCATAATATTCTCTAGGTCCATCTACAATGCTGCAAACGGCAGGATTTTGTTCTTTTAATGGCTGAATAATATTCCACTGTGTATATCTTCCTTATTCATTCATCAGTTGATGGGCACTTGGGTTGCTTCCATATCTTGCCTGTTATAAATAAATGCTGCCATGAACACTGGGGTGTATGTATCTTTTCAAATTAGTGGGTTGTTTTGTTTTTTCTGGATATGTACTCAGGAGTGGCATTACTGGATCACATGGTGGTTCTATTTTCAACTTTATGAGGAAGCTCCATACCATTTTCCATGATGACTTTACCAATTTACATTCCTCAGTCAGTCAATTCAGTCACTCAGTTGTGTCCAACTGTTTGTGACCTCATGAACTACAGTATGCCAGGCTTCCCTGTCCATCACCAACTCCTGGAACTTGCTCAAACCCACGTCCTACCAACATTCCTATCAATAGTATATTTGGGTTCCCTTTTCTCCCTACCTTCTCCAGTATTTTTTACTTGTATATGTTTGATGATAGCCATTCTGACAGGCGGAGAAGGCAATGGCAACCCACTCCAGTACTCTTGCCTGGAAAGTCTCATCGATGGAGGAGCCTGGTAGGCTGCAGTCCATGGGGTTGCAGAGAGTCGGACATGACTGAGCGACTTCACTTTCACTTTTCACTTTCATGCATTGGAGAAGGCAGTGGCAACCCACTCCAGTACTCTTGTCTGGAGAATCCCAGGGACAGGGGAGCCTGGTGGGCTGCCATCTGTGGGGTTGCACAGAGTCGGACACGACTGAAGTGACGCAGCAGCAGCAGCAGCATTCTGACAGGTGTGAGTGACATCTCACTGTTGTTTCGATTTCTCTGATAATTGCATTATTGAGCAGCTTTTAATGTGCTCATTAGTCATCCATATGCCTTCTTTGAAAAAATGTCTATTCAGGTCTTCTATCCATTTTTGATTGATTCTTTTTTTTTTGATGTTGGGTTGTATGAGCTGTTTATATATTTTGGACATTAACCCCTAATAGGTCATATCCTTTGCTAATATTTTCTGCCATCCTATGTGTTGTCTTTTCATTTTGTCATTGATTTCCTTTGCTGTGCCAGAGCTTTTAATTAGGTTACATTTGTTATTTTTGTTATTTCTTTTGCCTCAGGGGACAGATCCAGAAAAATATTGCTATGATTTAATGTCAAAGAATGCTTTGCCTATGTTCCTCTTAAAGGAGTTTACAGTTTCAAGTCTTAAATTTAGGTCTTTAATCCACTTTAAGTTTATTTTATCTATATTTTGAGTTTGAGTATATGGTGTGAGAAAATGTTCTAATCTCACTGTTTCACATGAAGCAGTCTAATTTTTTCCAGCATCACTTGTTGAAAAGACTGTCTTTTCTCCACTGTATATTCTTGCCTCCTTTGTCTAAATTGACTATAGATGTGTGGGTTTATTTCTGGGCTCTCTGTTCTGTCCCACTAGTCTTGTTGTTCAGTCACTAATTTGTGTCTGACTCTTTGTGACCCCATGAGTCTATGTGTCTCTATTTTGCGCCAGTACCATGCTGTATTGATTACTGTGACTATGTAGTATAGTCTGAGGTCGGGGAGCACAATACCTCCAGCTTTATTTTTTTTTTCTCAAAATTGCTTTGGCAATTAGTGGTCTTTAGTGTTTTATGGTGTTCAGAGTATAGGTCTTTCATATCTTTAAGTTTATTCCTAGGTATTTTATTCTTTTAGATGTGATTTTAAATGGAAGGTTTTTTTTTTTACTTTTTATTTCTGATAGTGTGTAGAATAGCAACAGATTTCTGTATATTCCTGTATCATTCTGCCTCCTGCAACTTTGCTGAATTCACTTCTAGTAGTTTTGGGGTGGAGACTTTGAGAGTTCCAATACAAAGTATTATGCCAGCTTTTGTGGCATAATTAGTGACAGTTTTACTTCTCTTCCAATTTGGATGGCTTTTTTCTTTTCTGATTACTGTGGCTAGGGCTTCCAAAACTGTGTTAACATAGAAGTGGTAAAAGTGGGCATCCTTGTCCTTTTTCCTGAATTTAGAGGAAAGACTTTCAGCTTTTCATCATTGAATAAGATATTACTCTGGGTCTGTCACAAGTGGCCATTTTTATGTTGAAATATGTTCCCTTGATACCCACTTTGATTAAATTTTTATCACTTTGTATCTTTATAAATATTAAAAAGGAAATACAAAACTATCTTTGCAGATGACATGATCAACTACATAGAAAAGCAAAGTAAATCTTCTAGTAAACTCATAATACTAAAAAGTTCATTAAGGTTGCTGGTTACAACATTAACACACACACACACACAATAATGGTATTTCTAAGCCAACTAAATCAACTAGAAATTATAAAGAAAAAAAAACATTCACAAAGAAACACAAAAACTATGAGGTAATGAGACACAGAAAATGTTCAAAAATTTTGTTGAGAAAATTGTAACACATCATTGAAGAAATAAATGAAGATATATATATATATATATACTATATTCTACATATATACTATATATATATATACTATATTCAGAGGTGAAAGGCAATATTTTTAAAGTTATTACTGTAAAATAGCCCCAAGTCTACATAAATACTGTGCCGTGCTGTGCCTAGTCACTCAGTCATGTCCAACTCTTTGCAACCCCATGGACTGTAAGCCCCCAAATACTTTTTGATTAAATTTGAAACGAGTATTAATATGGCACTTGACAAGATAATCCTGAAGTTCCAAGTAATTTTGAAAAAGATGAACAAAGCATACAGACATTGTAGAGACAAAGACACTGCTAGAATAGAATGGAGAATCCAGAAACAGACTTATACATGCACGGAAGGGCAGTGTTTCAAATCAGAGAAGGAGGGATGAACTAGTAGGTAAATCATGCTTGGACTACTGGATATTCATTTGAAAAAAAATTTACATCCTACACTGTAAATAAAAATAATCTGGGGACTTCCCTGGTAGTCCAGTAGCCTTCCAATGCAGAGGACATGGGTTCAGTCCCTGGTTAGGGAGGTGAGATTCCCCATGCCACAGAGCAACTAAGCCCCCACATCACGACTACTGAACCTACAAGCTCTGGAGCCCAAGCGCCACAGTTAGAGCATCCATGTACCACAGTGGAAGATCCCTCATGACACAACCAAGATTCAACACAACCAAATAAGCAAATGTAAGTAAATATTTTAAAATAATATATAGTTGGGAAAATCAAAACTTTCTATTGTTTTAGATAAAAATATACAACATACAACTTGGGGTAGGAAAGGAGCTGTTAAAGAATAAAAACAAAACTATAGAAAATATATATAATGATCCCCTTAAGATAAAAAAAAACTTTAGTTTAAAAAGATAAAACACTGTAAACAAAGTTAAAAGGCAAGCTATGAGAATAAACATACACCACTTATATAACTGATAAAATTCAAACCATGAATTTAGCTTAAAATTAGTCTCCAGCCCTAGTGCTCCTAGGCACAGGGAAAAAACAAAAATTAATCCTCCCTGGAAGAAGGCACCCTTATCCTATGTTACAAAGCATCACCACGACTAATTTTCCATGAAGAAATGAGCAGTTCACAAAGATAATTAAGACAGAAAGAAATAAGGCACTGTGAATGACAATCACCAGAAATAACAGACAGCATAGACAGACCTAAAATAACTAACAGAATGGAATTATTAATACAAATTACAAAAAAACGTGCTCAGTATGTTTAAAAACATAAAAGGTAAGTCTGAAAACTGGAATATTTTTGCAGGGAAAAGGAATTTATTAAAAAATAACAAAGCAGACATTCAGAAATCCAGTAATATTTCTTAAATGAAATTTAAAATAACTGAGATTAAAAACACAACAAACACATTTGACACAAATGAAAAAAAGAATTTGTGAATAAGATAGTCCAGATGATAGTATCCAGAATGCAGAACAGAAAGAAAAAAAGGTGAAAAGTATAAACTATTGAGAAACATAGGATAAAATGAAATGGTTTATCAACCATGCAGCTTGAACTCCAGAACATAATGAAATGGAACACAGGGCAGGTGTAATATTTTTATTGATAAGGGATGAGGTTTTCCAAAAATTTATGAAAGACATTCATCCACAGCTTCAAGAATTGCAATGAATCTCAAACAAGTTAAATAAAAACAAATCCATATCCATATACACCCTGTGGATGTGCAATTCAAAGACAAAGAAAGTGTCTTTTTTTTTTTTAGGTTATTACAGAATACTAAGCAGAGTTGTCTATGCTGTACAGTAGGCTCTTGTTGGTAGTCTATTTTAAATATGGCAGTGTGTACATGCCAATCCCAAATTCTCAATCATGAAAACAGTGTGATGAAAAGTGTGTTAAAATGAGGTTATCATTAAAGGAGTGGCATATGGACTTTTGACTTCTCAACAGCCATAGAAGGCAAAAGACTGACAAATGGGTTCTTGAATGTTCTATGAGAAAATAACTGTTATGCTAGATGTCTATACACAGAAATAATATTGTACTGTACAAAGAGATAAATTAGGCCAACAAAAATGACTTACCACCATTAGACTCACTCTAAAGAAAATTTTAAAGGATGCACATGAGGCAGGAAAAATTATTTCATAAGGACTAACATGTAAGAAGAAGAAAGAAAGTGATCAACATGTGTGTAAAAAAAAAGGAATACTGAGTTTTAAAGTATTAAAATAATATATTCTATATTGTTTTAAAGCATAGAACTAAAATACACTATAATAACAGCAAATAAATCTGGGAGAGAAAGGAATAAATGGAGACAAATGGTCTAAAGTCATGATGAAGTAGGGCTTATCCAAGGAATGTAAGGATGGTTTGACACTATAAAATTAAATAATACAATATATTACATGTAAAGATTAAAGAATAAAAATTATGACCACTCAGGTGATCAATAAAAAGGTTATAGTTCAATAGAAGGCAACATTCTTTCATGATTAAAAAAAAATATTTTAACAAATAGGAAATGGAAAGGAACTCCCTTATTTTGATAAAGAAATTTGGCTCCGATGGTAAAGAATCCATCTGTAGCATGGAAGACCTAGGTTTGATCCCTGGTTTGGGAAGATACCCTGGAGAAGGGAAAGGTTACCCACTCCAGTATGCTTGCCTGGAGAATTCCATAGACAGAGGAGCCTGGCGGGCTACAGTCCATGAGGCTGCAAAGGGTCAGATGTGACTGAGCAACTTTCACTACCAGCAGCTGTAGTAAACGCTACACTTTGTGTTAAATAATTCAAAGCTTCCATTTGAGCCTAGAAAGAGGAGTCCCTCTGTCACTGATATTACTTACTGATGTACTGGCCATCCTAGTTGGCACCATAACTTAAGGAGAAGTAATTATAATGATCAGACATTAAGAAACAACAGTCATTATCTGGCATTGATATGACTGTGTACAGTCGAAAATCCGAAAGAATCAGATAAATTGTTAGTTCCCAGAGCCCATCTATATCCCTTCTTGTTTGGTTTCCTTCACTCCAAAGCCCGCAACCAAGAACCTCCCTTGCATCAAATCTCTTGCTTCATATTTCTTGCTTTAGGAAGAGCCCTTGTAAGTGTCCACCTGATTAGGTCAGACCAACCCAGGACAATATATTCTTTAAGTCACCTGTCTTTTCTTTAATAGAAAAGATAATCTATTCTTTAAGTCACCTGGAGAAGACTCTTGAGAGTCCCTTGGACTGCAAGGAGATCCAACCAGTCCATCCTAAAGGAAATCAGTCCTGAACATTCATTGGAAGGACTGATGCTGAAGCTGAAACTCCAATACTTTGGCCACCTGATGCTAAGAACTGACTAATTTGAAAAGACCCTCATGCTGGGAAAGATTGAAGGCAGGAGGAGAAGGGGACAGCAGAGGATGAGATGGCTGGATGGCATCACTGACTCAATGGACATGAGTTTGAGTAAACTCCGGGAGCTGGCGATGGACAGGGAGGCCTGGTGTGCTGCAGTCCATGGGGTCGCAAAGAGTCGGACACAACTGAGCGACTGAACTGAACTGAAGTCACCTGTGCCACATAATCTAACCAGGCATGGGATCGACTATCCCATCACAGTCACACACAAGCTGCATCCATCAGGAGGTAGATATCTTGAGGAACATCCTCGAATTCTGCCTACCATACCAACTAACTCGCCTCAATTATTTAGAGCTAAGCCAGAGTACTGAATTTTCTGCTTCTTATTTATCTATTTGAGCTCATTTGGAAAATTCTGAAAGAGATGGGAATATCAGACCACCTGACCTGCCTCTTGAGAAATCTGTATGCAGGTCAGGAAGCAACAGTTAGAACTGGACATGGAACAACAGACTGGTTCCAAACAGGAAAAGGAGTACGTCAAGGCTGTATATTGTCACCCTGCTTATTTAACTTCTATGCAGAGTACATCATGAGAAACGCTGGCCTGGAAGAAACACAAGCTGGAATCAAGATTGCCGAGAGAAATATCAATAACCTCAGATATGCAGATTACACCACCCTTATGGCAGAAAGTGAAGAGGAACGGAAAAGCCTCTTGATGAAAGTGAAAGAGGAGAGTGAAAAAGTTGGCTTAAAGTTCAACATTCAGAAAACGAAGATCATGGCATCCGGTCCCATCACTTCATGGGAAATAGATGGGGATACAGTGGAAACAGTGTCAGACTTTATTTTGGGGGGCTCCAAAATCACTGCAGATGGTGACTGCAGCCATGAAATTAAAAGATGCTTACTCCTTAGAAGAAAAGTTATGACCAACCTAGATAGCATATTCAAAAGCAGAGACATTACTTTGCCGACTAAGGTCCGTCTAGTCAAGGCTATGGTTTTTCCTGTGGTCATGTATGGATGTGAGAGTTGGACTGTGAAGAAGGCTGAGCACCGAAGAATTGATGCTTTTGAACTGTGGTGTTGGAGAAGACTCTTGAGAGTCCCTTGGACTGCAAGGAGATCGAACCAGTCCATTCTGAAGGAGATCAGCCCTGGGATTTCTTTGAAAGGAATGATGCTAAAGCTGAAACTCCAGTACTTTGGCCACCTCATGCAAAGAGCTGACTCATTGGAAAAGACTCTGATGCTGGGAGGGATTGGGGGCAGGAGGAGAAAGGGATGACTGAGGATGAGATGGCTGGATGGCATCACTGACTCGATGGACGTGAGTCTGAGTGAACTCCGGGAGTTGGTGATGGACAGGGAGGCCTGGTGTGCTGCGATTCATGGGGTCGCAAAGAGTCGGACACGACTGAGCGACTAAACTGAACTGAACTGAGCTCTTTGTTAGGTGATGCACATTAACTTATGTAATTTCTTAACAACTCTGTGAAGTAGGTATTAGTATAATCTCCATTTTATAGATGAAAATACTGAACTTTAGATGCATGATATAATCTTCCTGGGATTGTTCAGTCACTAAGTTTTGTCAGACTCTTCGCGATTCCATGGACTGCAGCATGCCCATCTCCTCTGTCCTGTACTATCTCCCAGAGTTTGCTCAAATTCAGATTCACTGGGTCAGTTATGCTATCTAATCACCTCATCCTCTACACCCTATTCCCCTTTTGCTTTCAATCTTTCCCAGCATCAGGGTCTTTTCCAATGAGTTGTCTAGGGTTGTACAGGCATGCTAAGTTGCTTCAGTTGAGTCCGACTCTTTGCAACCCTATGGACAAAAGCCCACCAGGGTCCTCTGTCCATGGGATTCTCCAGGCAAGAACACTAGAATGGGTTGCCATTTCTTCCTCCAAGGGATCTTCCAGACCCAGGGATGGAACCCCTGTCTCGTCTCTTGCATTGGAAGGTAGATGCTTTTAGCAGAGGGAATTATACTCAGTATTATATAATAACTTATAAGGGGATAGAATCTGGAAAAGTGGGTATACCTAGTTTCACAGTTTTAGATGTTACTATACTGTACATCTGAAACTAAAATTTTAAAATTTTTGATTAAAAAGAAATCATTCTTATCCTCTAGCTGCCCATGCAAACTGAAGTTATGGGTTTGCTTGTATAACAAGCATTTGTTTTTCTTTCTATTTTTTCCATTGTCAAAAGTTCTTTTTCACACATTTATCCTTGAGTTCGTAGATTTTCCAGCACATCTTTCCTGCTGGCTATTACATTTGAATAACTGTAGCTCAGTGGTAAAGAGTCTGCCTGCAATGCAGGACATGCAGGTTCAATCCCTGGGTCAGGAAGTTCCCCCAAGAAGGAAATGGCAACCCACTCCTGTATTCCTGCTTCAGTTCAGTTCAGTTCAGTCACTCAGTTGTGTCCAGTTCTGTGCAACTCCAGGGACTGCAGCATGCCAGGCTTCCCTGTCCACCACCAACTCCCTGAGCTTTTTCAAATTCATATCCATCAAGTTGGTGATGCCATCCAACCATCTCATCCTCTGTTATCCCCTTCTCCTCCCGCCATCAGGGTCTTTTCCAAAGAGTCAGTTCTTCGCATCAGGCAGCCAAAGTATTGGAGTTTCAACTCAGCATCAGTTCTTCCAATGAATATTCAGGACTGATTTCCTTTAGGATTGATGGTTTTGATCTCCTTGCAGTCCAAGGGACTCTCAAGAGTCTTCTCCAACACCACAGTTCAAAAGTCTGGAACATCCCATAGACAGAGGAGCCTGGCGGGCTAGAGTACATGGGGTCACAAAGAGTCAGACACAATTTAGTGACTAAACAACAACAATAATTTTTCTAACATAGCCTTCCAAACCACAAAGACAAAATACAATCACTTTTAACAGCAAACTTATATTTACATTTTAAAATAAAAATCTCAAGACACAGAATATAAAATGTTTAACTTTTAGTTTAATTTTCCCGCTAAATTCATTTTACATCACACTAATGAGTTGTGACCCACTATTCCAATTACTATCGCAGCAGAACAAATTATCACATACTAAGGATATAAAACAATCACCATTTTATTATGTTTGGGGATTCTGTTTATCAGGAATTTGGACAGGGCACAGCAGGAGTGGCTTGTCTGTGTTTTGCAATAGCTGAAGCTACAGCTGGGAAGACTCAAATGACTGGGAGTGACACAAACGCCTTGAGTCTGGAGTAATCTGAAGCATTCTTCGCTCAGTGTCTGGATCGTGTGCTAGGACAGCTTGAAGACTTGGCTCGGGTGAGACTGTCAACAGAAACATCTACATGTGACCTCTCAGTGTCTTGGGCTTCCCACAGGACATGGCTGTATTCTGAGTGGGAGTACCCTAAAGAGCTGTGACTAGAAACATGCATTCTCAAGTCCTAGGCTGGGGTTGCGACCCCAGAGATGACAACCCACCAGGCTCCCCCGTCCCTAGGATTCTCCAGGCAAGAACACTGGAGTGGGTTGCCATTTCCTTCTCCAATGCATGAAAGTGAAAAGTGAAAGTGAAGTCGCTCAGTCGTGTCCAACTCCTAGCGACCCCATGGACTGCAGCCTACCAGGCCCCTCTGTCCATGGGATTTTCCAGGCAACAGTACTGGAGTGGGTTGTCAATGCCTTCTCTGAAGTCCTAGGCAGAAGCTGCAAAATATTTTCTGATGGAGCTTTAGTAGTCATGTGAGGACACTTCTGCTGCATTATCTTGGTTATTGCAATTCACCAAGGCTAGCTGGATTCCATGGGAGGGGAATTACACTCCATCTACCAGTGGGAGAGTGGTAAAGAACACTGCAGAAGGGTACCCAAGATGGGAGACATTGTAGCCCTCTTTTTGAAGATATGATTTACAATAGCCCCAGACTGAAAAATAACTGTCTACTGAATAAGAAAAGATGCATTTATACACTATCTGTTTTGTGTTGAATTCAGTTCAGTTCAGTTCAGTTCAGTCACTCAGTCGTGTCCGACCCTTTGTGACCCCATGGACTGCAGCACGCCAGGCCTCCCTGTCTATCACCAACTCCCAGAGTTCACTCAAACTCATGTCCACTGAGTCGGTGATACCATCCAACCATCTCATCCTCTGTCATCCCCTTCTCCTCCCACCTTCAATATTTCCCAGCATGAGGGTCTTTTCAAATGAATCAGTTCTTCGCATCAGGTGGCCAAATAATAATTTTAAAAAGATATATTTATATACAATCTGTTTTGTGTTGAATTGTCCCCCTCCAAAAAGATATGTGGAAATCCTATTCCCCAGCATTTATGAATGTGATCTGACTTGGAAATAGCCTTTACAGTTGTAACTGAGTTAAGAACATTTTCATGAGCTTTGAATTCAGTAAAACCAACGTCCTTATTAGAAGAGGAAAGAAACACAGAGAGGAATACCTTGTGAAAACACAGAGAGAAGAAGGCAATGTGAAGAAGAAGGCAGAGATTACAGTGATGCTGCCACAAGCCAAGGAATGCCTAGAGCCACCAAAAGATGAAAGAGACAAAGAAAGATTCTCCTTTGGAGCCTTTAGTGGAAGCATGGCCCTGGAGACACCTTGATTTTGGACATCTCAATTTCAGAACCATGAGAGAATAAATTTCTGGTGTCTTAAGCCACTCAGCCTGTGATACTTTGTCATTGCACCCCGGGGAAGCAAATACACAATGCTTCCATTTTTTATATTATACACACCATGCTACATTTTATGGTTTTCATTTATAAGTGCTCATACTTAATCATATTTGAATGTAAAATTTGCCTTACTTCTACCTAGGATTTTCTTCATCTGAAGAGAAACACTGTTGTCAGTTCACTTCCTGAATACTTTTTCCTGACAAACACTGGATCTTCCTGTCCATATCTAGTTCTTTTCTCCAGTGATCTCTATGGGCTTTTGTTACATGGTTTTCTCTTGGTATTTTTAATCTTCCCACTCTAACTGTGATTAGTCATATCTGCCTGGCTGCAAGTAACAAAATCAAGCTATATTCCTGTCCCACTCTGGAGAAAACTTCATTTTCATGCCATTTTATAGCACTTCAACTGAGCCAATTCTACAGTTCTCATCCCCAAAGGGCTATTATTTGCAATCCAACTTCAGACACCAATGTTCTGAGTTAAAACTCTTTTAACTGAGATATAATTGGCATTTAACATCATATTAGTTTCAGGTGTACCACATGATGATTCAATATTGTATGTATTATGAAATGATCACCCAGGTAAGTCTAGCTTACTTCCATCATCATAGTTACATTTTCTTTTCTTGCGATAAGAAGCTTTAGATCTATTCTCTTCAGTTCAGTTCAGTTGCTCAGCTGTGTCCGACTCTTTGCAACCCCATGGACTGCAGCACGCCAGGCTTCCCTGTCCATCACCAACTCCCGGAGCTTGCTCAGACTCACGTCCATCGAGTCAGTGATGCCACCCAACCATCCTCTGTCATCCCCTTCTTCTTCTGCCTTCAATCTTTCCCAGCATCAGGGTCTTTTCCATTGAATCAGTTTTTTGCATCAGGTGACCAAAGTATTGGAGCCTCGGCAACAGTTTTCCCAGTTAATACTCAGGACGGATTTCCTTTAAGATTGACTGATTTGATTTCCTTGCAGTTCAAGGGACTCTCGTGAGTCTTATCCAACACCATAGTTCAGAAGCATCGATTCATTAGCACTCAGTTTTCTTTATGGTCAAACTCTCACATCCACACATGACGACTGGGAAAACCATAGCCTTGACTAGACGGACCTTTGTCAGCAAAGTAATGTCTCTGCTTTTTAATATGCTGTCTAGGTTGGTCATAGCTTTTCTTCTAAGGAGCAAGCATCTTTTAAGTTCATAGCTGCAGTCACCATCTGCAGCGATCTCAGCAATTTTCAAGTAAACAATATAATATTATTAAGTATAGTCACCATACTGTGTATTACATCTCTAGGATTTATTGAGTTTATAACTGGAAATATGTTTCTTTGGACCCCCTTCACTCATTTCATCCACCCACTTGGTCAACTTTGGCAACCGCCAATCTGCATCTCTCCTTCATGGATCATCAACCTTGTTGTGGCAAAGGAGCTTCCGTAATTCAATGAAACTATGAGCACTGCTGTGCAGGGCCACCCAAGATGAATAGGTCACAGTGGAGAGTTCTGACAAAACGTGGTCCAGTGGAGGAGAGAATGGCAAACTACTCCAGTATTACTGCTGTGAGAACACCATGAACAGTATGAAAAGGCAAAAATATACGACACCAAAAGATGAGTCCGCCAGGTCATAAGGTGTCCAGTATGTTACTGGAGAAGAGCAGAGGGCAATTACTAATAGCTCCAGAAAAAGTGAAGAGGTGGGGCCAAAGCAGACATGAATTTGAGCAAACTCCAGGAGATAGTGAAGGACAGGGAAGCTTGGCTGGCTGCAGTTCATGGAGTCACAAAAAATCAGACACGACTTAGCGACCGAACAACAAAAACAACGATCTGTACCTTTGAGCTCTATTCTTCTTTATTTATTCATTTTTTTAAGATTCCACATATAAGTGATATCTTTCAGTCTTTACTCACTCTCTCTGACTTATTTCACTTATCACAAAGCTTTCAATTTCCATTCATGTTGTCAGAAGTGGCAAAATTTCCTTTTTTGTATGGCTGAATAATATTCCATTATGTATGCATATATATATATATATATATACACATGAATATACATACACACACACATACATATATCCATCTCACATCTTTTTTATCCATTCAGCCCTTCGACTAGACACAGGTGGTTTCCATGTCTTGTTATGTTAAACAATGCTTCAGTGACCATAGGGATATACATATCTTCTCAAGTTAGTGCCTTTGCTTTCTTTGAATAAATTCTCAGAAGTGGAAAACTCTTTTGGTTAAATTAGTAGACAGTACCTTGAACTAGGCTTAGTCATTTTTGTTACTGGGATACAGGAGTATCCTATAGAACCAAAGGACAAGAATGGAATTAAGTTCCACAGGAGGACTTTTAAGCAAGACCTAGAAATCCATAAGGAGAGAGAGACACTCTATCTCTTGTATTTATTTCTCTCTTGGCATATAATTTATTCCACTCCATTTAGCCTGGTATACTCTGCTTTCTTGCCCCATTCTGGAAGACAGCCATGCCTCAGCCTTCAGGCTTGCATGACTGTAATTCTAATTATACACAGAGATGAATTCTCTGTCTCTGAATCCCAATTCGAAATCACTGAGAGCATCTGACTGCTTTGGTTCAGTTCAGGGGTCCATTCCAGGTCTAACCAACAGGAGCTGGAGGGCAGGGTTGCAGACAGGGTCTTTGGCAGGGAAGGACATTCATCTAAGAAAGGGTGAGGGGAAGATGGCTGAAATTGCATAATTTATGGGAAACAGCGGATCTCCCTTTAGACCTTCTTGTTCTTCAAATGTTATGTTTCAGCCTTCTTTCTACCCAGGCCACTCCTCTAACCTCCTTCTTCTAGGCAGCCCCCAGCTACCCTGGCTTCTTTTTCCAAATTTCCCTTAGAGCTTTAGATTTCTCCTCCTTTCTCCTACATGCTCTTTTTGCCAGCCTACATCTGCATATCGGGATTGAGTGTGGGGCAAGAGCGGGGTTTGGAAATGGGTGCTTCATACTAATCATTGTATTGTCCCTAAAAGATAGTCATATACCTGAAACTAATTCTGATGAACAAAATTCCTCCATCCTTATTCATCTATTTATTTATCAACATTTATCTTCTTCCCCCAAATGACTTGAAGCAGCTCTCCTCTTCTCTACATCTTCCCCTTCATCCTTTCTGTGCCTTTTCTTCTAGTATTAACTGCAGGCAGGGCTTAGCCCTGAATGTTTAGACTGAGTCCTAGAGCCTATAGGAATTATGGATTCCATTGACATAATCTCCAGTTCTGAACAACTGAATCATCTCGGAATTGAATCCTCAGTTCTGAATCATTTCCTGTTCTGCCTCTGAACTTTCACTATATACACTCATAAAAGAATATTACTCAGCCATTAAAAAGGAGATCTTGCCAGTTGTGACAACATGGAAGGACCTAAAGGGCATTATGCTAAATGAAATAAGTCACACAGAGTGAGCAAAGACTGTATGATATCACTCATGGTGGAAGTGGAAGTGAAAGTCGATCAGTCATGTCCGACTCTTTGCGACCCCATGGGCTATATGGTTCATGCAATTCTCCAGGCCAGAATACTAGAGTGGGTAGCCTTTCTCTTCTCCAGGGGAATCTTCCTAACCCAGGGATCGAACCCAGGTCTCCCACATTGCAGGTGGATTCTTTACCAGCTGAGCCACAAGGGAAGCCCAATATCACTTATAGCTGGAATCTAAAAAAAAAAAAACAAAAAAACCAGATCTCATAGATTCAGATTAGTAGTTGCCAAAGTTGGTTGCCATATTATTCACATTTAGGGAAGAAACACTTGAAGCCATAAGGTGTCTTGGATTGGGTTCCCTGGAAATAGATTTTGAACCAGAGAACTGCATGCAGGTTTCTTAGCAAGCATTCTGGTGGAACACTTCTATAAGAAACTCTGGATTGGGTGGAGTGAGAAGCTGACCCTGAATGCAGCTCCTACTGAGGCTTCAGCCCACCCTACAGAGTGTTCGTCAGAGTTTTCTCAAGTTGAAACAAGGGAGTCCAGTCTTAGCATCAGATATTTCTGAATCAGTCAATCAGGTACTTACTCTAGAGCAATAATTCCCCCATTTATATAAAAAGGGTAAAGGGACCTGGTTATAAAAATGAAATAATCAACAGCTGGGAGGTGCTTCATACTATGGATTTACAAGCCCCAATTTAAAGAAGTAGGTATATCTATATGTACAAATGTGGAAAGCTCCTTAGATAACATTACAAGGTGAAAAAAAGCATATGGTATAGTGATGTGGTGTGATTCCAATTATGGTTGAAATATATCACACGAAACAAAATTATGTGTGAAAATGCATTTGTGGTTGGAAGGACCAATACCGAAGTAATATAAGTAATTATCACTGGGAGGGTTCTAGGACTGGGGGAAGCAAAATAGAAGAGGGGCTTCCCTAGTAGCTCAGCTGGTAAAGAATCCACCTGCAATTAAGGAGACCTAGTTAGATCCCTGAGTTGAGAAGATCCCCTTGAGGACAGCATGCCAAACCCACTCCAGTATTCTTGCCTGGAGAATCCCCATGGACAGAGGAGCCTGGCAGGCTACAGTCCATGGGGACACAAAGAGTCGGAAACCACAAGCACAGCACACAAGATAGAGGAGAAAAGAAAGTAAATTCTTTTACTTTATCCAGTCTATATATTTTAAATAGCCACATATCACGTATATAAAATAAAAAGAAAAAAACCATGAAGTGGACTAAGATGTGAGCTGGCTACATGTGAACTCCGACATTCCAACCTCTGAAATTCCATGATTTTAAGCCCACACCTCTATTTTTATTTCCTCTCCCTCCCTCGGACAGCCACCTATACATCAAAATGTTGCTAGTTCTAATTAGAGAGGGAGTTGACCTTAACAGCAGAAGTGATTGGGGAAGATAAGAAAACAGAAATAGAAATATTCTTGAGAGTGATTACCTCTCAAATTTAAACAGATTAGCTAAGGAAACCTTAAGAACCATTCAACTACTGTGTCCTCTATACCTAACTCTCGTTGTGATTCAGTGAAAACAGCAGCAGAAAGAGGCATTAAAACTGACACAGTGTCAGACATGTTAGCTCATCCACACAGGTCTTTGAGAAAGGACTTTGACTCTTAACATAGAAAGAAAAATTAACCCCACAAAATGTGATTACTATCTTGGTAATTATAATTTTTACATACATTATGAACTATGATAAAGCATTCTTGATTTCCACCATTTCAAAGATAAGCTGTTGAAACTCAAGTTAACAAAACTGCTTTACATCATCTGTCAAAGTACTCTAAAAGTAAAATCTTTTGAAGATTCTATGAACGCAGCAAACAACATTTATATTCTATAAATGCTAAAGCCCACGAATGGGGGCATCCCCTGTGGTTAAGCAGTGAAGAACCCGCCTGTCAATGCAGAAGACGCAGACTGGATCCCGGGGTCGGGAAGATCCCCAGGAGGAGGAAATGGCAGCCCACTCTGGCATTCTTGCCTGGAGAATCCCATGGACAGAGGAGCTTGGTGGGCTACAGTCCTGTGAGGTTGCGGAGTCAGACACGATTGAGAGACTCATCAACAAACCCCTCTAATAAGTACACATGCACTGCTGAAGTTCATCTTTAACTGCTTTGATAATGCACAGAACATTGTAATACTCTCCAGAAATTTAGACAAAGAAGGATGACTGTCTCCCCTCTTTCTGCCAGAATGAGAATATTTAGGGGTGAAGCCTCCTTAGAGTGAAGAAAAGAGTCAGACCCAATTAAAACTGCAAAGGCAACTTCGAAAGGATGAATGCCATTAGCTCAAACTGGAATGTGGCCAAAACCAGGGTAATACTTCAACTCTTACAAAAAGTGCCAGGGGGATATTTAACAACCACAGGTGGCCAAATGCCTTCTCCTAAGTCTCATCAGAAAAGTCATTTATAGCAATAATATTCACTAAGGTAAAGTAATATTACTTGACAAACTGCATAGTCAGTTACTGTGTTTGAATTCTGATATTGGTCAGGTATCAACTGAGACTACTTCTCTATAGGACAATAAACAGAGAAATGAAATGCTCCTGTCATTAAGTTTAGAACATAGCAAACAACTGTTATTTAAATCTAGCTTTGGGCTTTCCTTAAGTGAAACACCGGTTATCATTTTGTTCAATAAAGTGAGTCTTGAAATATGTGTGTTTTTTCACTTTCTTTCTAGGTTTTAGAAATCTTTAGGAAATCTTAACCAAGATTTTATTCCCCATTATATTGTCTCACTATATGCTTATTTTACATGCTTATTTATATTTTCCATTATCTCCATGAGAATGAGCTTGACCAGTTCATTCATATTATTTGTTGCACTTTCTTATTTTTCTTAATTTATTTTTGTTTTTAATTTCTTTTTAATTGGAGGATAATTGCTTTAGTGTTTTCTTTTAAATCTCTGTGACTTATTTCTTTCAAAATCTGTCACTCTCTCTCCTCTTGGGTTGTAAGAGAAACATTTTGTGAACTGTGATATAAAGGAGATGGAAAATGTGGGCCTGTTAGTGACATAACACATCCATTCTTGAATCCTGCAAAGGATATTATGTGAGCAAATGCACACAGTGAAACCTAAAAAAGGTTCAAAATGCTGAATGCTTGAGAACTCTGCTTTTACCTGCTGTGATTTAAAAGGCTAGAGGCCTCATTTTGAGCCACTAAAATTCAAAGTGACAGAAACCTACAAATTTTTATTGCTGTGCATTTAATAAAATTTACATTTACAAGCTGTCAGTTTGAAATGTTGAATAACTGGTACTTTAGCATTGAGACGAGCAGATTTGGTTGTATTGGGGGTTCATTACTACCTACTTACACGTTCCTTAAATACTCAGAATAATCCTTCAATCTATGACTTTTGATATCTCTTAATACAACACTGCACAAAAACACCATTGAGTGTGCAGTAAGGTCAACAAAAGGAATTTATTGTGCTCCCATAAAGCAAGGCGTAATTAAGAGCCCCCTTTCTGCTTGTTTTAATGTGCTAATACGAGAACATTAGAACCAAGGAACAGGCAGTTGCTAGGTGTCTGCAGCAGCTGCCTAGGTTTTTGGTAATTTACTTACTCAATTATGTCGACTCTCTTAAATCCACAAGGCTGGTGGGTGGTAAGGGAGAGGGATAATAAAAAAACATAGAGTAGGAAACGCCTTTAATGCATGTTTTATGTGCATCTTGGGTAACATTTTTTTGTTTGTTTGCTTTTGAGAACAAGAATTAAAGATTGTAACTTTAGGAAATTCCGCATTGGAATAAAGGTGCATGGGTTTAAGACAACCTCTAAAAATTATGAGATGCCTAATAATCCTATGATTATGTGGTCTGTTCTGAAAAAAAGAATACTAAACCAAATGTTTGACTCAGTATTACAAAAACAGATTATCTAATGGCTTCCAGGGGGGAAATATGAGAAAGGCCATTCACAAAGTTCCTTAATAGTAATAAATTATATATGCTTCCTTATTCTCCACGTAAATGGAAAGACAAAGGGTAACTCAGAGAGAGAGGACATTTTAATAAAATCTCTTCAAAGTATTTGTATCGATATGAACCCATATTCTTTTCAAATGAACACCAGAAAAGTGCTCATTACGCTCATAAAATATCTCATTTTTCTTAATATTCAAAGAAGCTTTGACTGCCAACCACAAAGTCTTAATTTTTGGAATGCATTTGTTTTGTAGGCAAGTCAAAATACAAATGAGAAGAAAAAAGGCCCAATGTGGAAAATTCATCATTAGTCAAATATGAAAAATTAAATTATTGAACAAAATGCAAATTACTGACTTAACCCTGAAAATTAAATTACCTCATTTTACATTTCATTTACATTATCTCTATAATTGCAGCATTCATATAAAAGGGCACATTGTAATATATTGATATAAACAGAGACTTGGAGAAAGAGGTTAAGTAATTTTCTTCAAATACCAAAATTTATGTAGCATTCACCATCCATTTTCTTTTTAAGTCCCACAAAATGTCACTGAGAAATCAAATGATCTCCATTTAACTACTCAAAACTTACAAAAGAATTTGCAAATATCAACCTACTAGTTTTGATTGCAAATTAGGTATCCTTAAACTTTCCTCCTTGGAAATTTTCATCCTGTCTTAGACAAGGTGACATAATTAAAAAATAAGAGAGAACATAAGTGCCTTATTTATATAATTACCTTTTAGTTGCATTTAAAATCATTTTTATCTTTTGTCCTTTAGAGAAGATGTTTCGTTTTTGGTCTCAAGGGAATTTAAGGTATAAAATATTATATTATACCCAATTAAGTCCTGTGCAATATTATGTTCAATCCTAGAGGTACCTTTCTAAGTTTTCAAAAGCAACTTATTTCTTTTTAGTTGCCAGAAGTAAATTACACACTTTGGATGGGAGCCTGTAAAATTTTGTTTTTAAAATGAAAAGTGAAACCTGAAAACGACTGAGAGGCTACAAAATGACAGAAGACTGTGTCAAAGTCATTTTTTCTGTTTTATTTTCCTTGTAATGAAGTCACCCTACTGAATTTTCACTGTGCAAAGATCACTGAACTAGCCTCAGTCTGAATGATGTACGTTCACAACATTCAGCTCAAGCCGATCTCAAGTTTATAAATCCGTCCGGAAAGAGCACATCCTGCTCAGAAAAGACAGGCAGAAATAATATCTATAGCAGAGTAAAATAATTTTGCCTCTCAAATGCACTGACAATAGAATAATTCTGTGGCAAGCGTAGCAGTGACATAGCTGAGATAACACAGGCCAGTGACTCATCTAATGCAGTTTAGAGTTTTAAAAGAGAAGCTTTGGCCGTCACTTATCAGCTCAGAGCAAGCTCAGGCCGAACGTAAATACTTATGCACCCTTTCTCACACACTGAATTTCAACATCTGTTTCAATGCGAGACTTAGTATAATGAATGCACTGAATGTATCAGGTCTGTATTCATTGACTGGTTGCCTTCAAGGTAACTGAGCTGTAAGTAACTAAAATAAGACCAGTATTAATATAATTGTATTTACTAACCCCTCGCTACACCCTCCTGCCTGGCATAAGTTTTGGAATTAGAAGTCAGACAGGGCTGAGCAGCAATCTTGAAGAAAATTGCTTTAAATTGGCCTTCATTAGCACTCACAGCCCTGAAAAACAACTGCAAGTACATGCCTCATGGAGGAGAAACCAGTAGCAATAGCTCCCTATTAAAAAGGCAGCACATTAACCTGCTCAACCTGTGTTCACCACATTCTATAAATATTATTAAATAAAGAATCTTCAACCACAAAATAATTCTGCTGTTTCTAAGTACTGAGACTATTAAAACCAAATTTAAAATTCCAACCTTCAATGGCATGTATGTTCATTCCAGTTTACTTTTTTTTCAATTTAAGAGAGTTGGAGATTGTAATGGAACTTTTCATTTTTCCTTATATAATATTGCTCCTGGGCTATTAAGAAAAAAAAAAAGCAGTACCACACAGTAACAAAGAATAAAGAAACTAAAAGTTGCATAGGAAACTCAAACTTACATAGATACCGAGAGCAAGAAGAAAATGTATTTCAAAGAGAAGAAAAAAAAATTCTTCTGTTTCATAATTTTGCTCTGAAAAGTTTGCTCTTTCTTGACATCTGCATAGTCAAAGGGAGTTTAATTTACTTGGTCAACTATCCTTTCTGAAAATCCTGCATTGGCAGACTTGGAAATGGAAGGAATTTTTCCTGGGGATTAATTTGTAGCTCTTCTTAACACTCAAAACGCTGAATATCTTCAGTACACAAGCCAGGGAATTTGGCCTGTGGAGTTGCACTTTTCAGCAAACAAATGTTAAATAAAAATGTTTTCAGCAGAAAGGGGCTATATGAAATCTATCAGACATATGAAACTATCTGATATGAAAACTGATATACATATTAACTCCCCCAATTCAGCTCCCTCCAGTTTACAGCTGAAATAGCTCCAGCATTTCATCCTTCATATTGGCATCTCCATTTCTGAATCTTACCACTGGTTTTGCTCCAAAACATAACATTTCAAAACAGAACAGTAAAGTAAAACATTTTAGGCCTAGCAAATAAGACCACCTTCTTGAAAGCCAGGTAATTTTTCTCAAAGTCTAAGTTCATAGCCAATTCTACCATTTCAACTTGAACCATTTAATTTAGTAAACACTTTTTTTTTTTTTAATACAAGGTTCTGTGAATTCAAGACTGTTCAGTGAAACATGGTTATTCATGTCAATGGAGGGATGCAGCTTAGAGTAGTGAGTAAAATTTGAATCTTACAGTTAGTTGATCCCAGGTCCACTGCTATCTATATAACCATAAAGAAGCTCCTTACACTCACAAAGGCTCAATCTTCTTATCTCTTAAGTGGGGGTAGTATCAGAGATTTTCATAAGGAGGAAATGAAATAATATTTATAAGATATGAAGCATGGTGTCTAGCACATGAGAAGCTTTCAAATGATAACTGTTACCTCCACATTTGATTTGACCCTTTAAAAAAATTATATGGAGTAGTTTTAGACAAAAATGACAAGTCCTGTGTTTTAAAACTATCTATATTCAGTTCAGACCCCAATCATCCATTATAAACTGCCAATACCCAGCAGATAAAATATGAAAATGTGGACTGTTCATAAAACACTTTCTCACACACCAATAAACCACCATATTTTCCCCGTCAAAATATCTGACTATCTGTTCCTGTAAATAGGATATAAAAATGACAAATGACATTTTTCACTTTTCTTCAAAGCCATTTGCCATCGTTAAAACAATTGTGGTATTTTCCTTCATGTGACATTTACATGTAAGCCAAATCATATCTTAAATATTTATTTCAAGACTTATCTTGAAGCTGACTTTAAATTTTATTTATGTAAGACGATGTCAAGTAGAATCTAAAGTCTTGTTCTTTATCTTAATTTCAGATTCAAACAAGCTACATTTTGCTAGATTCTTATTTCTTAAAAAAAAACTAAGAAAAAAAATATGGAGGGAAGGGACTCTAAAAACAAGAGTGAAATTATGTATAACTGATTCATTTTGCTGTACAGCAGAAACTAATGCAACATTGTAAAGCAACTATACTCCAATAAAAAATTAAATACATACATATGCAATATAGAGATATGCAGTCTTTTCCACAGTTTTGAATACATAAGCAGTGCTTTTCAACAGAGATAATGTAAATTAATTCCATTTATTGCAACACCCAAGACTATTCATTTCTATGCCAATCTACCTGATCTTTACTAAGCAATCCATTTCTAGGAATCTAATGGGCTTCCCTGGTGGCGCAATGGTAACGAATACGCCTGCAGTGCGGGAGACCTGGCTTTGATCCCTGGGTTGGGAAGATCCCCTGGAAGAGGGCATGGCAACCCACTCTAGTATTCTTGCTGGGAGAATCTCAATGTACAGAGGAGCCCAGTGGGCTACGGTCCATGGGGCCGTAAAGAGTTGGACACAACTGAGCAACTAAGCACATAGCACAATTATCCTATTAACATTATTTTCATATTTATGATTGAGAATAAAGGCACCTAGAAGCTCTGGTGAGAGTGACAGGTGGCTCACTGTGTGGAGAGAGGGGGTGAGAATTATTTCAAACTCATTTGTACAAAGGAAGAGGACAGGTACTCTGCTGAGGGAGCAAGACAGCTTCATTTCAGGTTGCATATTTGACAGGTAAACTTGGGAGAACAGCCTAGGCGAACCAATGGCAAAAATATAAAAACTTCCAGGGTAATGATGGACTTATCATGTGGTCTCAGAAAAGACAATGGGTTGAACAAAGGCCCCCGGGGCCCAGCTTCATAAGGAGTCAAGGGCTTCCTTCTGTCCTGGGCCAGACACACTACAGAATGTGTCATACAGGCATAGAAAACAGCACATACGACAACGAAGCTTACACTTAACCATGCGGTGTATGCCATTTCTTCTTGTCTCCTGCTACCATGAAGGTGGGACTCTAGAAGTCAATGTGAGTTCAGGGCATGTGAGCATGTGCAAAGCAAGCCCATACAGCCCAACCAGGCCCATAAAAGCCAGGAAATGAACAAGTTCAAGTTCTCATAGTGTGTTAATGTGCCCACAAATGTACCTATTTTATGCATTTAACAGCTCATGTAGCAATGAAAAACTCCATGTAGAACATATAGCTGCCTGTGCGAGGTGGGGTAATTAATATGCCTGTATGTGCTCCTTAATTGTTTCATTCCCTGTATTTTTGGTTACTGTAACACTCTGCAAACTTTCATATAAATAGTTTCTATTTTATACGGAATTCCATGTAAAAGAACGGGGGGGGGGGGATGGCAAATAAGGGAAAATTCTAATGGTATTCTTGCTAAATGTCATTAGCTCGATAGCCTACATTTTTAAAATTTTCTATAAACTGCCAAAACTTTTGGCAAAACATTGACAAAACTTTCAGTTCTAGCTCGGCCACTCAGCCAGCTGATAGTGGAATTAACCAGACAAAAAGAAGGGTTCCAAATCTGTTGGAATTACCATTTTACATTTTCAGTCATGTATCAGCCAAGCCATCTTTGCAAAAGAGCCAGATATCAAGCTTGGCATTTTGAAGTCCAAACATGTTTGAGTTGTCAGTTTGGAAGCTGGGGAAGCCAGGGATAAAGAGCTGAATTTTACAGTTTTCACTATTACTAGTGAGGTCTGGGTTTGGGTTGTTTTTCTAGGAGAACCCAAAGGCCACTGAAGATGTTTTTCCATCAATTTTTCATAAGCATTTAAGCTTAAAGGGAAAAAAAGAAAAAAGGTGGCAAGGTGGGAAGACATGGTTTTCTTTGGGGGAAGGAAATTAGAAGTCACCGCAAATAATTCACCTGGATAGGTAAAGGGGAGGAAACACTGTTTGCTTGCGAATCTCTGACAACTTCATTGCCTTCAACCCCAGGGAGGGGCAGAGCCTCTCGCTTCCTTTCAGACAGGCAAGGAAAGGGCTTTGAGGAGGGAACTGCGGAGGGGAACGTTCCCGGTGTGGGCTCAGCTCAACTTCGCCCGCGGCCTCCGCAGGTGGCTCGCCTTGGCTGCAAGG
This sequence comes from Ovis aries, assembly GCF_016772045.2. Classification (NCBI taxonomy): domain Eukaryota; kingdom Metazoa; phylum Chordata; class Mammalia; order Artiodactyla; family Bovidae; genus Ovis; species Ovis aries. The sequence continues at coordinate 109,390,532 of NC_056059.1, forward strand.
CCGGGCGCAAACCCGACTGCCTGGAAAGCCTGATGTGACCCTCGCGGAGGCGGGCAGGAAGCGACGCCCCTGTTCTCATCGAGTCGACTACAGCGGGGCCCAGTTTGCTCCTGTACCCCGGGTTAGAAAGAAAGAAAGTGAAGTCGCTCAGTCCAGTCCGCCTCTTTGCGACCCCGTGGACTGGAGCCCACCAGGCTCCTCCCTCCATGGGATTCTCCAGGCAAGAATACTAGAGTGAGTTGCCATTTCCTTCTCCAGGGGATCTTCTTGATCCAGGGATCGAACCCGGGTCCACGGCCTGGCAGGCAGATGCCTTACCCTCTGAGTCTAAACAGGCGCCAAGACCCAAACTAGAGAAAATTCAACCCCCTCCAAGTTTCCAGCCACTTGATCACCCTCCCAGTCGGCAAAGGCCACATCGGTCGCCGTACTGGGTCTGAAAAGATGCTCCTCAAAGTGCTCTGAGCTGCCCTCCACCCCGCAAAGTCTCAATGGGATCCCCAGCCCCGCAGATTCAACCGCACCAAGGCGGCCTGGAGGTACCGAGGATTCGGGGCAGAGGGGCGCGTGGCGCATCGGAGCTACACACGCACCGCAGCGCGGCGGCCTTGCTGGAGGAATAGGCTTAAACGCAGAGTTCTGGTCCCAGGCCTGACTTCACTGCTGCGCTGTCCCTTCATCGAGAGCAGGTCTTTTACCGCCCCCGTGTCCCCAGTGCCCTCGGAGCCGAGGGTCCGAGGACAGGCCGATCCCGCCGAGGCCAGACATCACACCCCTCGCCTCTCCGCCCCGCAGGGCTGGCCTCTCCCTGTGAGGTCCCTGAACCGCGTATACTGGGGCCATCCGAGAGGTAAAAATACAGATCCTGTCTCGTCCCCACCCCGACCCCCACCCAGTTCCCGCCCCTAGGGAAACCAAGCACACTCCCCACTAAATGTTTACGCCTGCTTAAGTTGGAGGCGGGTTGGGCCCCGGACACCGATTGCAGCTTTTTTGTTGCAGCCGTGTCCTTCTCCAGCTTCTCGACGAGGGGACATCCTCAGGTTTGTCTTAAGAGAAGGACCAGCAGCAGCAAGAGGCCTGTTGGTACCCAAGGCCCCAGGAGGAAGCAGCGCGACCGGGCGGGGGGCTCTCTCCGCATCCCGGCGGCGTCGGGTCGGCTCTGCGCTGCTGAGATTTGGGATACTGACCCCTCGAGCTCCGAGTCCTGAACCAATTTTCCCCTCCACCTGCACCCCAAGCCCGGGCCTGGACCTCCCGCGACCGTGCGAATGCGGCTGCTGTTGCCGGGGTGGGAAAGGAGGGGTGGGGAAGGAGGGGCCCCACAGAGAGGGCAGAGGCCGGTTACAGCCAGCTTCGATTTGCAGAGACCCCCGCCAGGGGGGAGGTAGCCGGGGGAGAGGGGGCCACTGGCTAGCCCGGACTTGCGCCTCTGGGCCAGGTGACCTCCGCGAAGGGTCGGCGGCACCTCTCGACCCAACTCCCAAACCACAGCTGCGCCTGCGGCCCCGGCCCCCATTGCATGCCACCCGCGTCCAGCCTCCGCCCCTAGCCCGGTTCCACTCCTTTCACGCCCGCCCTCAGCCACTCCCCACGCCCGCCACCCAGGCCAGCCGCTCCAGCCAGTCGCCCAGGATTCTCGGCCTGATTCTTTCTGTCCGCGGCGCCCGGGGAAACGATGGGATTATCGCATCCCCGCTCCAATCTACCGATCTGAGCGCGCCGCTGGCCTCCAGCACCCCGAACCAGCCCAGGGTTGGGGGTCGCGGATTGAAGAAACTGTGAGTCCGCGGTGAGTCCTGGGGGTAGACTTTGGATGGGAGTTCTCAAAAAATACTACTAACTCAGCCCTCCAGGCCGAGAGACCTGCCTCACAGACCCTCATGCTCCTCTGGGGAAGGAAGGATTCGGGTAACCGGGAAACCGAAGGATGCATCAGGCTAGTAGTCCTCTAACCATCGCCGAGGCCACCTGGACCGCAGGGGAGACCACGACAAAGCGACCTGGGCTCTGTTCCCGGCCGGGTTTGACTCTGCAGTTCTGTCTACTGCATCATGGTCTGGCGAGAATAACCATGCCTCCTTTCCCACCAATATTCAGAGAAGCCTACCGACGTCGGCCACCATTCTGGCCCCCGGCGACACAGGAAAAAGTAGAGAGGCGGCGTGGTTAGGGACATGAGTCGTCAAGGTTCAAAATCCGAGTTCCATCACTTAGTTAACTGTATCTCAGCCCTCTTCACTGTAAATTCAGGATGATGAGGTTACATCCATCCCTCGCAGAACAGATGTGACATGTTTTAACGGGCAGAAGTAGATAGCTTGTCATGATGACAAGGAAAGCTCGACAAATCTTGAGCCGTCCCTCTCCTTACCCTTTCAAAATGCAACGTGATGTCCACCGGTCTTGCCAACAACCTTTCCTTAAGTTTCAGGGCAAAGGGATGCAGACGTAGGAAACACACACACACACACACACACACACACACACACACACACAAAAACGCACCGAGGAACCCGCTGCAAGCTGGGCGCTGAGCGGATGCCAACCCTCAGCCCCTGCCTATAGGACCAGAAAGCCCAAAGCACAGAGGCCTTGCTCACTCTCCCAGGCCTATGAGTCAAGGCGATCCCCTAGGGCTCTGAGCACAGGGCGCGAACAAGATGCCCCAGAGCTAACCGCCGGTGCAGACGCAGAGCGCACGAGTGGAGCTGCGCCCTGTTCCCCCGGCGCGGGCCACTGGGGAGCCACGGAGCAAGCGCCGAGACCCGCATTGCGTCTCTTCTGAAATCTACCCCTAGAACAGGCTTCCACTTGACTGAGACTCCAATAAGAAAGGTCTCCAAGCCTCAGGATGTCCTTAGGGAAATGCACAGAAGTCGCACCGTGGGCCTTGCAAAGCTTCTTCCGGGAGGGCTTTTAAATGCATAGAATAGATCCCAGAAGGTCCTACTTAGGCCGTTTTATTTCAGGCATTTATGATCTGACTTAATAACAGGGGTTCCCATTTTTCCAGTACTGCTCGCTAGGCACATCGCCAAGCATTTTACATGCTTTAATTCTAAATCTGCAAAATAGGCGCTGAAGCCTCTGAGCCTTTTAGCATCTTGCAGATACGCTATAAGTGGTCCGTGTGGCGGGGCGCGGGCGGGGGGTGGGGGAGGGGAGGGGGGGGAGCTTTTGGCGATCCCGTGGACTATAGCGCGCCAGGCTCCTCTGTCTATGGGATTTCCCAGGCAAGATTACTGGAGTGGGTTGCTCTTCGCTTCTCCAGAAGTGGTCCATAAGATCTAGTAAGTAATCAAGATTTCTGATCAAGATTGTCTTCTAGAAGAAGAGTTTGTGAACCCCAAGTGAATTCTGCCCTCCTCCAGGCATTTTAGGAAGGACTAAGCAGCAAGTCCCTCTACTTAATCGGACTTTAATCCGCCCTATCTGCCCCACCCACAGACCTGAAATGAGAACACTGCCTTAGCATTCTGTTCTCTTTGAATGGGCTGAGCAGCAAAGGGCACTCCGTCTCTCCTCCAGCGCATCACAAGCACACACCTAGTCTAAGTCAGGAGCCTGCCTGTTCTGCCAGAGCAGCTTTAAGGCAATCTTCCAAAGCCCCTGGATCCTAGAACCCTTCCTGTTAGAAAATTCTAGAGTCTCTGCTGCTAAGTGAAAATCATTGTTATCCTCCTTGCAGAGGTGACAGCTGGCTCAATGAGGCTGTGACTGGAGCAAGACCACCCACCTGTGAGTGGTCTTGTCAGCCTGGAGTTCAGATTATCCCTAAACTCCTTGGCCCTGAGCTGAGGGGTCACACCCAGGTACCAGAGTATTCACCAGTTACGTTGTCTCCCTCTATGCTGGCAGTGTCTGTAAGGCAGTTTATATACCAACAAGGAATAAGAGCTGACAACATTGAATTCTTATTGTCAGGCAGTGAGATAAACATTTTATACCTATCTTTTAAAACTTATTTTACAAAGAAGAAACTGATGCACAAATAGATTAAGGCCACCTGCCTAAGCGGCAGAGCTGAAATTGATATCCAGTTTGGAAAGGCCACCATCCAACTGCCAATCTAGGTAATACTTGAAGCATCTGTTTGCAGATGTCTTTAGGCCCCATTGGTCTGTGATAGCTTCTATATTTGTTAGTTTGCATGCATGCTAAGTTACTTGCGTCATGTCTGATTTCTTGCAATCTTATGGCCTGCATCCCGCTAGGCTCCTCTGTCCATGGGATTCTCCAGGCGAGAATACTAGAGTGGGTTGCCATGTTCTCCTCCTGGGGGTCTTCCCAACCCAGGGATACAACCCATGTCTCTTATATCTCCTGCATTGGCAGGCAGGTTCTTACCACTAGTGCCACCTGGGAAGTCCATTTGTTTGTTTAAATCCAGGCAAAGACCTGAGAATCCTTCCCATGTGAGCCTTGGTGTCTTTGAAAACAGTTAACATATACTGGTAGCTGATTATACACCAGACACCAGAGACTGGGCACTTATGATCGAGTACCGGGCACCATTCTAAGCCATTTACAAGTTTTAACTCATGTAACGCTCAGCAAAACCCTATGCGGTAGATTCCACTGCTCCTTCCAGTTTACAACTGACCATACTGATGGGCCTCCCTGATGCCTCAGTGGGTAAAGAATCTGCCTGAAATGCAGAAGATGTGAGTTCGATCCCTAGGTCAGGAAGATCCCTTGGAGGAGGGCACGGCAACCCACTCCAGTATTCTTGCCTGGAAAATCCCATGAACCAGTGTGATACAATCCATAGGATCACAAAGAGTCGGACATGACTGAAATGACTAAGCATACACATACTGATATGGGGCTTTCCAGGTGGCACTAGTGGTAAAGAACCCACCTGCCAATTCAGGAGACTTAAGAGACACGGGTTCGATCCCTTGGTCAGGAAGATTTCCTGGAATAGGAAATGGCAACCCACTCCAGTGTTCTTGCCTGGAGAATCCCACGGACAGAGGACCCTGGAGGCTACAGTCCATATGGTCACAGGACACAGTCACAGATCGCAAAGAGTTGGAGGTGACTTAGCATGCACGCATACTAATGTCAAAGTTTTACAGCCAGGAAAATGAAGAGTTGAGTTTGACTCCCAGGTAGTCTGGCCTATAAATGATTCTGCACTGGACTGGAAAATGGAAGATCCCTTTGAAATGACAGGAAGGCCAAGGGGGTTCTCCTCAGACTCTGGGCAACCCCTAGAAGTGAACTGCAACCACAGGCTCTTTGCATAACTTTCCGCTTACCAAAAACCAAACAACAAAAAGAGGCAAGATGGCAGCTGTGAAGCAAACTGTCGGCCAACCAGACCAGTCTGAATCAGTGCTAATAATGCATGATCCACCCTCAGGAGGTTGCTACCAATGAAAAGAATGGGAGAAGAGGTGCCTATAAATAAATAGAATAAACATATGCCCTGAAGGAGTGTGGGATTTTAGTCACTCAGTTGCTGCAGGCTCCTCTGTCCGTGGAACTTTCCAGGCAAGAGCACTGGCCTGGGTAGATGGAACCCGAGTTTCCTGCATAGCAGGCAGATTCTTTACCATCTGAGCCACCAGGGCAGCCCAAAACCCTTTCACAAATACCCTTTCGTTTGCACCCTCTGTTGAGAAGCAGGGTTGAAGAGGAATCTGTTGCTCTTTCATGTTTAGCAAGGAAGGGAAACCCAGAATTTCTGTCGAGGTGACCACTCGGGCTTCCAGCTGACCAAGGGCATGAGCAAAGCTTCCTAGTTTATCCTGATAGCTGTCTTCAACTTCCTTCCGTGGAAGCCTCCAACTTACCTGTATCTTAGAAAAACCTATTCTCAAGACATTTCTTTTTAATCAACAAAGGTGGACATCAAGGTAGGGTAGGTTAGGTATGGTGGAGAAGACAGTTGCTTTAGCATTTACACCCCACAGCTTCCCTGGGCATCTCCAAAGACGCTGAGATGGGGACATCAATTGATGCTTTGGTAAGGACAGAGCGTGGTCCCAACAGACCCTGGATGTGGGAAAAGGGGCCCTGAGGGGTTCGATCTGCGGGGGCGGAGTGGGGCGAGGGGGAATGGGGTGGGGGGAGGGGGCGGGGCAGATGCCAGCGAGATGCGCCCTGCTGAGCCGTATGCACCAAGGCTGGCTGTCTGTCTCCTGGATGGTAGAGACCCACACCCAGTGCTCAGACCTTGGCGAGTGATTGCTATTCTCCAGTTCTCAGTTCCCGGGGTGGGTGCCTGGCCTGGTTGACCCTGCTGGGTCGTTGCTGCTTCTGCACGAGGAGCTGCATGCTTGGGTGTGCAAACCCACGTGGTTACTCGCAGAGCGGGGAGACTGCGCTCCCACCACCCTCGGCTCAGGGCCCCATATGGACAACAGAAAACCCTCGGGGGTTCACAGACAGAAAGCCTTCAGGGAGGCTCGAGGCCTCCTTGACTGATCAGGGTGTGCCCCTTGGCACCAGCTGCGTTCCCCCACCCGTCACCGTGGGAGTTGACACTGGGGCTTCTCGGGCCAAGTGGGACAGGGTCTCTGCAAGGGTCCCCCAGGCCTAGACAGGGGGCCTCCCCTAACCCCTCAGCCATTTCGGAGGTAGGCATTTTCACTCTCTTCTTACAGAGGATGGTGAATCTGAGGTTCTGTGACGAATTTCCAAGGCAGGATTAGTAAATTCTGAGCAGACACTCCTTGTGCCCCGTGGACGATAGTACTTCTCTAGAACAAAGCGCACGGGCAGCTATTAGGCCCCTTAGGTGTGCATGACAAACAGTTGTCACTGTGAAGCCCTGAGGGGGTTCTACCTGTTTCCTTCTCTAGCCTCAGACCTTGGAGGCACTTGGAGTGGGAATTGTGGAAGGCGAAGAGGAAGTGACTCCTGAAGCAGGACGGAGGTTCCCTGCCAGGGCTCCCAGCCTCAAAAGTATGCAAGACCTGTGTGAGGACGTGGGAGTCTTGGCTTCAGCTCTTTCTTTGCCTGCTGGCCTCAATTTCCTCACACCTATGGTGGGTGACTGGTCAAGGTGAACTGTGGCACCTTGCTAAGAAGTTCAGAGCAGGGGCACTGGGCCCAATTCCACCTCCACCAGCGCTGCGATCTTGAGCAACTTATTTAACCTCTCTGTGCCTCAACTATTTCCTCTGCCCCAGCTCTCATCAATTTCACCTCATAAGTTTTGCCTCACCCATGGTTTTGAGGTTTGCAAGTAAAGGGACCAGCCAGGTCTCCCTTTCCACGACTGGTAAACTCCAGGAATGGTTCTGAGAAAAGCTGAGCCTCCCACGATCAGTCGTGAGATCTTAAGACAACCCTGCCCTCCCCTTTCTGCCCTCTCTGTGTTCCCATCTGTAAAATGGGTCGCTGAAAACGCATCAGTCTCCCAGGTCCCTTCCAAGTTCCGGCTTTTGTTGTTGGCGACTGAGCGTCACATGTTGGCGGGAGTGACCGGAAGGCCAAGTGGCCAGCAGAGACCCATCCATCAATCCCTAGGACCACTCCTGCTCCCCCCCCCTTTGGGTGCGGCTGAGGGGGCGGGGTGGAAGCACCAACTGCAGATCTCAGCTGGAGCGGGAAGGGAGGACTGAGGGGCCCAGAGTTCCTGTTACCACATATGGTCTGTGGATTTAGGTGTCAAAAACCGGAGAATTAGAAATGGTAATTTTCCGTCATTATGGCTGAAATGCGATCTGTCACAACAACTGGAACATGTCTCCCGGCTAGCGAAAATAATGTTCATGATTAGGAATCATTACGCATGTCAAGCCAAGTCCATTAAGTTGTAGGGAGAAATTAGCCTTGACGGGCGGAATCGAACTACAAATATACAGGCCTCGCCTTTGGGAGGCCGAGCTGCAGCCCCTGGGAAGAAGCTGGCCAGAGAGATGTGTTTTCTTAATAGGAAACTGCCCAGAGAATTAATACCCCTTTCTGCATTCCCTGTGGGACTCCGCCTCCTCTGCCCACCACCAAGACCCCACCCTAGGAGTGGGATTGGGGCGTGTGGATGTCCCAGGCAGTAGCTGGAAGCTTTGAAGTCCTATAGGTCCCCTGGGTGAGTTCCCTACAAGCTGTGTGACCCTGCCCTAGTCACTTGACCCTCCTGAACTTTGCTCCCTCATCTGTTAAGGACAGATAATCCCACCCACTTCATGGGATTCTCCTGAGGATGAAACGAGATCAAATACGGCCAGAGCTGAGCAGCAAAGGCCCTCTGGACCTATGTGATCCCTTTTCTCTTCCTGGAGTGCCCTGTCTCTGTTGCCAGGGACCCCCGCTCATGGGGGCTGCAGTTGTGTGTTCAGAGGGGCTGGGGATCACGGTTGAATGACTACTACTGAGAAGCTCTTGCCAATCAGGCCCTGAGAAAGCAAGAGAGGGAGGGCTGAATTCACAGCAACTGCTGTGCTTTCTGTACATCTTATCCACCTCTCCCCCTTCACGATATCTAGGAAAAGGGGTGTGGAGTCTTCCACCCTGCTTATGGGGCCTGGGCCAGCCATCAGCCCACAAGGATCTATGATGTGTCAGGAACCACACTGTCACCAAGGAGAAGAATAAAGTAAATGGAGCCTGGATTAAGAAGGCTTCCTCCTCTACAGGCTGTGTCTCAGACCCCTCTGGAGTCAAAAAGGCAATTTACTATCCCCTGATGCTTCCTTTAGGGACTTCCCAGGTGGCTTCGCGGTAAAGAATCTGCCTGTCAGTGCAGAAGATGCAGGTTCGATCCCCTGGATGATCCCCTGGAGGAGGAAATGGCAACCCACTCCAGTGTTCTTGCCTGGAAAGAGCTCATGGACAGAGGAGCCTGGTGGGCTACAGTTCATGTGGTCACAAAGAGGTCAGACAGGACTGAGCTCAAGCACCTATGTGCAATGCTTCCTTAATAAGGAGTTTGCGGAAAATTATTCCCTTTCTGTGGATGGAAAGGAAAGGGGGAAAGACCAGGGAGAGGCTAGGAAGGCTGGTTCCTGTTCAGCCTCCATCCTCATCACCACTGAGAACTTGCTTTGTGCCAGCACCAACTCCAAGGGCTTTGACTACCTCATGTTCTTTTTCTACCAGCAAACCCATGTCCCATCGTTCCGATGGGGGAAATGAGAGCCAGAGGTTAGGGGACTCGTCCAAAAGCCATGCATGAAGTGGGGAAAAAGCAAGCGCTACAGCCAAGGCTGGCCGGGCCGCCAAAGCCTTAACACCAGGCTGCCCGCACAGGCAAGGCCAGCTAACCACCCGGTATCTAGTTCTTTTCTCCTCCGCTGCCGGGTACACGAATCCCGCCTCTCAGAAAGTTAAATGAGCTAAGCAGCATCAACCCTCCAGCCCGGCGCCGGACAGCGCTTATCCTCCCCAGGCCTCATTTGCCGCCTCTGTAAGTGGGATCCTCATCCCCGCGACTCTGCGGTGGGGAAGGGAACGGAAATGTGGCCAGCGCTGAGTGGTTGTGGAGCCAGACAATGTGGTTCGAACCCCAGCTCCGCCAGCGAGAGCCGCAGCGTAGGGGTCGATCTCCCACGTCGGCGGAGCAGCCATCGAGCTGTGGGGAGGGATGAATGAAATAATTCACAAAGCACTTAAGGACAACGATTAAGCGCAAACTAATCAGACGCTAAATAAAGCGCGGGTTACCGGGCTGGTGAATGCCCACTCAGGCTTGGAGGGCTCCTGTCGAGGAAGGCGAAGTGACACGCCACCCCCCACCCCCGCCCCTGCTCCTCCAGAAACTTCTTGGCGTCTCCAGCCTCTCCGAGTGCGGGTGATTGGGACCCGAAGGCGTCCTCGGCTGCGCATCCCAGACCCTCCCGCAGGCCTCCCGAGAAGGAGCGTGTGTTTAAAAGAGCGCTCAGAGCTCTCGGCCTGGTCGCCGCACCCGCAAAAAAGCTCAGAGAAGGACTGAAAAGAAGAGCCGGAGACTTGGCCCAAAATAGAGACCCTCTGATCGAGTCAGAGAGGCAGCAACCCGGCTCTACGTCGGGCCGCGCCGAGAGGGCGCTTCCGAACACTTGGCACGCCAGTGACCTCCTGCACTAGCCTCCCAAATATCGCCGGCACGAACCCACAGCCCGCTGTATGATCCTCCTGGCACTTCCATCTCTGTCTCCCATTAGATGGTCAACTCCACCAGGGCGGGGCCGGTTTGCTCTGTTATGCCAGCGCAGAGCAGGCACCTAACAAATAAAGCTGAGTATCTGAACAAATGAATGAAGGACAAAACAGAGGGGAACGAGAAGATCAGACAGCCTTTCCACAACAAAGATTTTCCTCGTCACCACCACCCCCTCAAAACTCTGTGTTTAGGGCTTCCCTGGAGCTTTCTTTTGAGGTCCTTCCCCCGCTGAGCACCTGGGAAGGTAGGACCCCAGCTGGCCTTCTTGTGTATCTTGCTGCTATCTCCCCTACCTGTTCTGGGGGTGCATTCTCAGGACTGACCCACTGGAAGGCACATCACTGGCCTCCCACAAACACGGGGTACCAGCATGGTGTGGAAAACAATTGCCACTAATCAAATAAACAGAGCACATCTTAGAAAAGAATTGTTTCTAAAGAAACGCTTCTGCAGGTAAGTTCTTGTGCAGAAAGAATCCTCTGGAAAGCAGATTGCTTTTCTGAACCCTAAAAGTCTCCGTGTTGAATTTATTTAAAAACTATAGTTGCAGTGTTAAAGGATGCAGGGAACCTCTTGTCTCAGAGATTTCTAGTCGGGGTTGACCATTCTCACTCCTTTGGTGATTTTTACAATCTTTCAACATTCCCTGACTGTCCCTTACCATCACCATATTTTTTTTTAAATGCTAAATGTCCTTTCCTTAATTTTGCAAAACTTACTGAACTTTTCCTAGCACCTACTGCCTAGGAAGTACAGGGTTCTTAAATTATTCTACGGCTGCCAAGGGTGGGATAGGGGGGTGATGATTCATATTTTCAGCCCTGAAGCTTAAGCTGGATCTTCATGAAGGGCTGGGTTCCAAATCCACATTCTGTTCCTACAGGATTTTTCAAGCGGAAGCGCTCACTGTCTTCCCTTCTTGTTGTTCCGTTGCTAAGTCATGTCCGACTTTTTGCAGCCCCGTGAACTGCAGCAGGCCAGGCTTCCCCATCCTTCACTATCTCCCAAAGTTTGCTCCCCGGCTTGAATATCTGGATTCAGCCTTTCTAGCTGAGCACTTCTGAACTCACCACCTTCTCCCACTCCCGTGCCTTCTCATGCAACCAGAAGAGTCTTGAGACTCAACAGAAGTCGCCCAGAGAATCCATTCTGGAAACATGAGGTGCAAGACAGCAGGAATCTAAAAACGTTGGCGTGCTTACAGTGTGCCAGGCCCTTAGTTGGGAGTCCAAAGACCTAGGTCGGTCGCTGGAAGGGTCAATCCCAACTAGAAGACTGCCAGCCGTGCGGGAGGCCGGTCACCCCTCTGAGTCTGGAGGAGCCTCTCTGCCCACAGTCACTGAGAGTTCAGTCCTGCCACCTGACACACCACAGCCCCAGGATGTTGGCACATGCCCTTCCCCGGTCTCAGCGCCCTGCCGGCCAGCGGGCCCTCTCCATTCACAGCGTCTGTCCAATTCCAAAATTGGACCACCAGCAGGCCTCCCATATAAATCAGAGACAGGGAACGTTTATTCAGGGCCATGGTTCGCTCAGCCCTTAACTGCTCAGATTGTATGTGCACTTGATGGGCTTTTAAAGAGGATCAAATCCGAGGTTGATGCGCTTCGTGGAGTTTGCTGTCGGCCACGCGGGCTGCCCAAGGGCCAAGAAGAACCTTGAGCCTGAGGCGAAATAAGTTGACCCCCACAAGGCACGCCCGGATCTCACACTCAGCCCTTCCCCAGGGCCTGCGCCAGACCAGCCGGGAGAAAAGAATTTGCGGAAGCTCGGGAAAGCTCCGCTGACCCTACTGATCTGCGCGCGCGTGCTCCTGTGACCACGCAAAGTCCGAGGTGCGAGTAAGGTGTGGGCGGGACAGGCAAGGACTAAACCCAGGATCTCGGTCCTCACTCATCGGTCCTGCCAGTTCGTACGTCCTGAACGACAAAGAGCGAAAGACTCTGCCCTGGGGGCTTAGTGCCACTGCGGGCCTTTTTCCTTGGGGTCACGACACCAAGGGCCCAATATCACTTATCCTCTCGGCCAGGGATACGGCCCGAGGCAGGGGGACAGATTTGGGAGTTTTTTTAATCGAAACGTGGCGGGGAGCGTTGCTACGGAAAGGCCTGAGATCGCTTGAGACCTGGAAGGAGAGTGCTTCACCGCCGGGGTAGGTCTTCCGTGAGCCCACCTTATCGCTCACCTGCCCTGTGTCCGCGCATCTCTTCTCCACTCTTTCTCACCACCTGTCTCTGCGTCTATAGTTTCGTTTCCCACGGTCCGCACGGGCCAAAGACACGTCGCTCAGCTTCTCCCGGAGAGAGGAGGGACAGCGTCCCGGGCCTCCTTAAGGAGGAGGGATTCCCGGAAGTCAGTCACCCTGGTGACACCCGAACACGAGTCCAGGATGCGCCGGCCCCCGCCAGCGGCACCCGAGCCGGGAGGGACGCCAATCCCATCAGCACCCTTTGCAAAAACACAGCAGAAACGTGAGAAAGCAGGACCAATCCTCAGATCTGCCGGTCCTACGAAGCTGTGGGCACAATTCAGGGTCAGAGCTAGGGTCACTGGAGCTCCCTTGCGCCCTCTGACCCTAGGCAACCCCTGTACCCTCCGATTGGCGCGGTCTTGCTAAGGGCGTGCAGCAAGGCGTGGACCAGTCGGGGACGCCCAAGTCCAGAGTTGGCACTGTGGGAGCCATCCGGTCAGCAACCCCCCCACCCCAATCAGACCCCAGGTACCCAGAGCGGCAGCACCGGTGCGTAATGCTATGCTTGTCCGTGCGTAAAAATCCCGACCGCCCAGCTCCACCAAGCCGCCGAGGGAGGCCTCGGAGCACACAAGGGAAACCATTCAAAAATGTTAATAAGCTTATTAAAATAAGCGGCTTTACTGGCTCTTGTTTTACAGCGTGCCGCCCACCCTTGCTTTCTGGTGGACCACGGCAGAGAAAACACTTGTGCCATTAATTTTTTTTTTTTCTTAACACGTTGCATTTTCCACCCAAGGATACGGGACTCGCTGGAGCTCAGCGCAGCCACAGAAGCGGAACGGCCTCAGACCTCCTCTCTCCCAAGCTTGGTGGGTGGGGAGAAGTCCTCGCAGCAGAAAAGGCTGGACTTTTCAAAACAGCTGACCACCCAGGCCAGGACAGCAGATAAAGGAGGCCCCAAGATAATGACCTTGGGGAGGCCCAGATTCTTCAAACTCCCTCCCGGAGGCGAAGAAACCCTGCTCCCAAAGGGGGTGGCAGTTATTTACAGTAAAATGTAGAAAGGCTTTGTCCTTCCTTCTACTTCTAGCTGTGGGTGAGTGTAGACGCTAAAGGCTATCCGGAAGCCTGAAGGAGCATCTCACAACTTTCTTTTCTCTATTTAATTTTTGAAATAGAAAGTCAGAAAAGAAATGAATTTCCTAAGACTCAAGGGAGCGGCAGAGCAGCTTCTCACCTGTGGACTCCAGGTCGAAAGGGCAATCACTTTAGACCTCTATGAGGCCACTGAGCACTTCCACCCTCTAGTGCGCGGCGGAAGAGAGAAGCCCTCACCTTGTGCATCCCACACCTCCAGGACCCGGGTTGCCCTAGGTGCTGGGGCGTGGGTCCAAGTCCTAGGGAGCGAGGCTCAGCCCAAGGCCTGAAAATGTGGCTGCGGGAGGCACCCGGCCGGGACTCACCGACAAGCCCCGAGGCCTGGAGCAGCCCCTAAGCTGGATCCTCACGCCAGAAACTAAAGCTGCAATTGCAGAAAAGGCAGGGAAGTCTGCAGGCGCTCGCTGGAGACGTGAGGCCTGTGCAGAGACCACGAGCTCTTGGCTCCGAGGGCGCATTAACGGTCGGGCTGCGGGCCGCACCCCGGACTGCGGGCGGGGCGCGGAACGAGAGAACCCCGGCGCCTGTAGTGGGGCGCATGGGGCAGATCGCGGGCCTCGCGCGGGGGAGTGTGTCACGCTCACCCACTCAGACTTGGAGGGAACGTGGAGCCCAGCACAGAGCTTACCTCTCCAGAGGCCCCGGGGCGACGCCCCTGGTCCCGAAGCTACCGAATGTTCCCTTTGAACTTGACATTCCAGCAGGAACAAGAGAGGTGCTGTTCGCCAGTGCCGAGGTGCCGGGTCAGCTCCGGGCCGGTCCGAAGCCACGCTCTGGCCTTTCCCTGCCCGACTCCAAGCCAGAAAACTGCAACGGGAGCTGCTGCTTCGGGAGGGGTGCGGGGCGGCGGAATCAGCTGCCCAGTTCTTACCAATTGCCCTAAAAATGCGCTTTTTGATGCTTCCTTCCTTCCTAGGAGACACAACTTCAGATACATCTAACAGGTTTGAAATAAGTTCATCGTTCTCCTTAACCTGGATCCCACACCAGACTACCCGGATTGTAATTTTAAGAAAATAAATGAATACTCTAATAATTTGAACAACCCAATTTGTGTTAAATAACTTATATGTGTGACTACAGGGGGAAAAACCCTAATTTATTACATGATGTAACCATTTACAATATAACACTTCTTTTTTGCAATCCTGTTTTGGCGTTTCTTCCTTGCAAAAACATATTTATCAGGAGACTCCAAAACTGGAGGAGGTCCAGAGTCTCTACCCCTCTTGTGGGCCCCTTCCCTGAGCACTGCAGAGCACTTGGAACCCTGTGGAGGGTGCAGGAGTTCAAGTAAGATTGTTGCAGATCAGCCAACTCAGCATTGCCCAGAAGTTCATAAAAATATAATAATGGCAACAATAATAGCAGGTCCACACCAGCTGCACGGTGCTTAATGGATTTCAAAGCACACCCACCCTCTTGTGAGCCAACCACACCCGAGGCCAAACCTGGGGGATGCTGGCTCTGACTGCTGAAGGACAATTCACCCAGCTGCCTTGAATTCTAAAATATGCTTCTGAGCTTTGAATGACGCTGATTTGGCCTCTTGGCATCTGTGACTTTGGGAGGGGCACTTTCCCCTCTGAGCCTCAGTTTCCCCATCTGCAAAATGGGGAGGTGATGTCCACCCAGCTAAAAGGCCGGCTCGGGGAACTGCTAGTGGAGGGCAGGATGCAGGAAGCACTTACTCAATAATGATGCCCTGGACAAAAGGACTAGAATTAGAGGAATTGTTACTATGATTGTTGCTGCTGGTGGTATGACTGTTTGGCCGCTCCTCCCGCCGCTACTCTTGCTTCTTTAGTGGCTCTGGGTGTGGCCTGACTTCTTCAGCAGCCTTGCAACACCCACAGGCGCCTGAATCTGCCCTGCCTGCCCTCAGCGCTTTCAAGCATTTGCTGTGTCCAGGGAGCTTGGTGTGGTTCCTAATGAAGCCTGTTAGCAGAGGGGAGCTGGTGGCCCGCAAGCCTGAAGCCCTGGAGTGCCTGCAGAGGCCTGAGCCCCAGCTCAGGTCTGTCTCCCTCCCCTCCTCATCCTCTGAGCCCAAGGGTTTCTCCGCCACTTCACTGGTTGCCAGGAATGTGTGATTCTCCCAGCTTTCCCCAAGGCAGGAGCCTTTCTATAAGGCAAGGTGAACTCCGTGGAAGGCCAGATTCCAGCTTTCTTCTGGTGATGAAAGGCGAGTGGAGGCCATTGGAGTCCTCGCCCCGTGGACGTCTGCAGGTCTGGGACGAGGTCCTGCCCCGGTGGGATGCTAGGGTGACTCTATCACGCTCAGCCAGTTTCCTGCTCCCCCAAATGCCACTCCTTCTCCAGCCCAGCCGCTTGGGGTTCAGGTACGAGTACCATGACTCTCTGAGACATTCGGTCATCACATTTGAACTCTCCTGATCTTCTCCAGTGAAGTCAGATTCCCCGTCCTTTGCTAAAGTGGAGAAGTGGGGATTCGCTGAGGCCTGGGAACCCTTTATTTTCTGAAAGGCAATCCATCCCCAAACTTTCTCTACTGTTTGGAGATACTCTTGGGAGTCTGAGAACCCCGCAAATCAATCAGTTGTCTGAGTGAGATGTTGCTTGGGACTGCCATAGTCGTCAACAGGTCCCGGAGTTCAGGTTAAACACACATGTACACACTCACCAGTGACATCTGGTAGCCTATCATCCCAAATTTGCAGCCCTGAGCAAGATTTGTAGACTCAGCCTGATCCCTCAGGACTGATTTCAGCACAGGTCATAGCATGTTCTGCCTGCTTACCCAGCCACAGCTCCCATCTAAGTGTGTGGGTCGAACCCAGTGATCTTTTCACCAGCTCTGAAATTCACTAATGGCTGAAAAGGACTGAGAAAGGTGAAGTCAAAAGGCTCCCGGACTCCAGCGACAGGTACTCTTGATGACCAGGCCCTGGCGAGGCCCAGAGGGTTCGGTAGGGCCCAGGGTCACAGGGAGTGGATGAGGGAAGATCCGCTTGGACAGGAAGTAGGGCAGGCAGAAAGCAAGACTGACTTTCTCGCCTTTAAAGAAAGGGCCAGGGTGGGAGTTGAGAAGGAAAAGGAAATAAAGTAATTCCGAAAATCTCCAACAGAAAAGCCACGTCTGCGGCCTGGGGCCCAGGTAAAGACATCCATCTTGGGTCGTGAAATGTGGTGGGAAATCATCGGAGGGCGGGCTGGACCCGGAGGCGGCCTCCAGCTCCTGGAATCAGATCTTACGGCCTCGCGCCAACGCCAGCGGCGGGGCGGCTGAGTGAAACTGCAGCAATTCGGGTCAAACTGAATTCGTTTGAGTCAGGTTTCCCGGGGGGCTCGAGCCAGCCCAGTAGAACCTGCCCAGGCCAGGAGCCCCAAGAGCCTCATGGAAGGGAAGGGGGCGACCCCGCCTGCCTAAGAAACTCCCCAGTCCTCTGGACTCCAAGTTCGCCAGGATGCAGAACAAACTACAGTCTCAGGACGTGGCCACAAACTACTGAGGTTTTCAGAGGGAGGGGGAAAAAACCTCCCCTCCTCTCCCAAGATCTCTGGAGAGCAGAGAGGAGGTTCTAGCATTATCGGAAATGTTCTACTTTTATGTAAGGAAAAGGCATTCAGGATTAATGACGCGATTAAAATGGAATTTTTAAAGGTATCAAAAAGAAACCAAATGACCGCAGGAACCCTTTGGAAGGGAGCCGGACTTGGGGGCCAGGGCGTGCATATGCTGAGGCCCTTTGCTTTTTCCTTGGCGTCTCCCTGTTTTCAGAAGCAGGAATCGTTTTTTGTAAAATCTTCCTTCGAATCACTGGCACCGCCGGAGGAGGGGTGACAGAAGCCGAGGCGTGTGGGTGCCTAGGTCGGAGGGTCAGAGGCTGGGAAAGACCGCGGGCAGGGGAGGAGAGTGCGCTGGCCTACCCGCTCCGGGTGAAATTGAAAGCTAGCCTGGCCTGGGTTTCAGCGTCTTCCCAGCTGGGCCGCGGACTGAAGGCCTCAGCGCCTGCAATGTGGCATTAACTCTTCCTGGCTCGCCCCGGCGTGAGGGGCGCGTAGTGGTGAGCAGTTGGCACCGGTGAGTCCTGGGCATCTGGAGAGTTATTCTGGGGAACGCTGGCTGGGCGCAGTTCATCTCTAAAATGGGGCAATAAATAAGCGTTGCCCTGCCCATCCTCTGCTCCCTTGGTGGGCTTCTTTGCACATCAGATGAAGACATGTCCTTGGGGAAATAAGTGGGAACACTTTGGAGCAAGGTGCAGAGTCATTTGCACCCAGCAGGGGTCAAAGTGCAGGAGACACCTTTTTAGCTCTTCCTTCGCCCCTAATCAGTTCAGATTTCCAGCGCGAGTTTTTGCTAGCCTAGTCTGGAAATGAAATAATAATAGGATCACTTGGAGCAAACTCTCAGAAAATCGAAAGCAGAGAGGATACCGGCAGGTGGACAAGCGAACAGGTTGGATTGCGGAGGGGCATGGAATTTGGCAGCGGGTTCAGCTCTGGAGAAGGGAATGGCAGCCTACTCCAGTATCCTTTCCTGGAGACTTCCATGGATAGAGGAGCCTGGCGGGCTACAGTCCCTGGGGTCGCCAAGAGTCGGACAGGACTGAGTGGCTTTCATTCAACTCTGGACGCTTCCTAGGCTCTGACACACTAGTGCCCATGGGGGCGGGGGGGAAGGGGAATCTTAGGCATTTGCTCTGGATTCACTGGGATTCCTCTGTGACTCCTGCAAAGTCCCAGAAATAGCGATTCCCTGAGCTGTGTGGGTTTAAACCCTTCCTGGAGGTGAGGAGCTAGGTGGCTTCCGTGGTGGGGGAGAGGACTCCTGGAGAGGACTGAATGGGAGACTGAGCCCACGTTACCGGTTCCCCCAAAGCCGGACCGAGAGAGGCTCAGAGAACACACCGCGTCCAGGAGGGCATGTTAAACTAAACGTTTATAAATTAAAAGGGGAAAAAAATACAACGAATAGAGTTTCCAAATTTCACAAATCTTTTTAAAGTTAATACTCTAGTTGAGTGCACAATGCCCTTAAGGAGGCGACAAGCGGCGAGGTTGACAGGGTCACCTGTCTTAGGGACAGGGATGGGAGAACCCGGGTCCGGAGGCAGGAGTCGCAGAGGGTGGAGAGGATATTCACATTGAATACAAAAATAACCGTCATTTGAATACAAACAACTGCAAAGTGCTACAAGTTTTAACCTCCTTAAAAAAGAGAGAGAAAGAGAAAGAAAGGAAAGTTCTTTGAAGGACTCCTGGTTTGCTCTTTCTCCTGGTTCAGGGGCTTCCAGGAGCTGCCGGGGTTGGTCATAGCCCCGGGACTCCGAGAGGGAAGACACCAGGCCAGTGCCCTGCCCAGTGCCCAGAGGTTCCCTTCCATACATTCAGCACCCAATCAGGCGCCCCCACCCGAGCTGCGACAGCGGGGAGGGATGGGGCAGAGGGCCCGAGAACCAAGCACTTCACGGTTCAATGAACCCCTAGCCTGGGGCTCCTTGGGGACTGCCCGTGTTCTGTACCCCTTTGTAACAAATGCGATTTCCAAAAATAATAGATATGTAGATATACATAGATCGGTAGCATGGATACCATGAACTAGTGTGGCCTAGCGCACGAAGCTCCCGCAGGCCTGACATGCTGGGATTCAGGCTTCCGTGTTTTCCAGGAGCTCTCTCCGCTCTGGGAAACGCCATCCCCACGCAGACACAACCCAAATCCAACAGTGCGGTGGTAATAAATAGTGTCCGAGGGCTTCCCAGCAGGTGGGGACGAGGGGACGCTGGGTCCCTAGGCCATAGGATGCCTCTGTTCCAACTAGAAAAAAAGGCGACCCCCTCTGGGTAGACCCAGTCCCCGCGGCCAGGGCTCACGTCCTAGAGAGAGGAGCCGGGCTGGATTTCATCCTCCACCTGCTGCCCCCTCTGCGGGGCGCCCCTGTACCGGGCACAACCCTGCAGGGCCATCGGCGCCCGTCCGGAGCTGGGGCACTGGGATCCTTCGCGGCCTCACCGCAGGCCGGCTCACTGGGTGCCCGCGGCGGCCGCGCACGTGGAGAGCGCCCAGCCGGGGAGGCAGTAATAAGGATAATAGTAGGAAGGCTGCAGGGGCAACAGCGAGGGCGGCCGCAGCACCTCTCCGGGCAGGTACTGTCTCTGATCGTCGCGGACCAGCACCTTCACCGCCACCTTCTTGGCGGCGGGCGCCGAGGCCAGCAGGTCGGCAGCCATCTGCCGGCGCTTGGTCTTGTAGCGACGGTTCTGGAACCAGATCTTCACCTGCGTCTCAGTGAGCTTCAGCGACGCGGCCAGGTCTGCGCGCTCCGGCCCAGACAGGTAGCGCTGGTGGTTGAAGCGGCGCTCCAGCTCGAAGACCTGCGCGTGCGAGAAGGCGGCGCGCGAACGCTTCTTGCGGGGCTTCGGCGCTACGGGCCCTTCCTCCTCCTCCGCGCCGCCCGCCGGCCTGCCGCCGCCGCCGCCGCACAGCGTGGGCACGCGTGCGCCTCCCGGGCCAACCCCGTCGTCCTCGGCCCTCGGGCTGCGGTCGCCTGCGGACCCGGTGGGAACAGAAACAAGAGAGTGTCAGCGCCGCCGAGGAGTGAGGTCTGGCCTCAACCGCTGGCGTGGGGGTTGGGGGTTGGGTTGGGAGGCGGATATACACTTTGATCCCGCCGGAGTGGTGGGGTGGGCCTGGAAGCCGCGGTCCGGGAGGCGAGTCTTACAACTCTGCCCCAGTCTCTTCCCGCCTCTTTCTAGTCTTGTGAGCCGGCAAGGAACTCAGCCGCTGTATCAACGCTGTGCGGCCAAGATCCAGCTCCCTGCCTTCTCTGAGCTCCTCCGGGCGCTTCTCAGCAAATGGGGATATCGGGCCTGAGCGTCCCCCAAAACCTTATCCGCTCTCAGCCCTAGAACCCCGGGACTCTCTCCCTGGGTTCACCCGCCACCTCGCGCGCGCACACGCATTTCAACAACACACACGCGGGCTGTGGCAACAGGCTACTGCCCAGGCCGTGGATAGGTTTCTCCCTCGCCCTTCGAAAAGGGATAAAAGGAAGGCTGGGGATTGAGGGGTGTCCCTGCTTCGAATCCTTAGACTCTAATCCGATGCCTGCTCCTGGGTCCCTTCCTTGTTTCCCCCCCCCCCCCCCCCCCCGGCTGCACCCTAGCAGAGGTCCAGCCCTCTGGCCTGCAGCAGATACTGTTCGTTGGAGCCAACGCTGAGGCCTACACCGTCCAACCGAAAGGGAAGGCACGGGGGTCTTTCTGACCAAAGGGCGTGCCAGCTCGTGGCTGAGGAGGGCCCTCCCCCTTCTCGGTCTGGGATGACCTAAATCGAGCCCGGCTGCCTTCTGCTGGCTTCGGCGTTACTCCAGCTCTTGGGTCTTCAGCCCAGCGCAGCTCTCTCTAGCCTGGGGTCTGAGAAAGCTACATAAACCCTCTTCCCAAAGCTCTGGCTTGGTTGGCTTCTGGCCCACTTGAATGTTATCCCTTGCTACCTATCTTTGAGCTGCCCATCCAGGCTCTGGGACCTCAGGCTGGGAGCATCTCTGATCTCTGGGCCTTGGAGAAGGAAATGGCAACCCACTCCAGTATTCTTGCCTGGAGGATCCCATGGACAGAGGAGCCTGGCGGGCTACAGTCCGTGGGGTCGTAACGAGTCAAACAGGACTTAAAGGAATAAACAATAACTGTTCTCTGGGCCAGGCCCAGGGTACTGGCTCCCCAAGGTCTCTGGGCTGCTGCCTCTTCCCTTTCCTTGATTTTAGGGATTTGGAGACAGACTCAACCTAAGGCACTGGCGATGGACTCAAAGCTAGGATGCAGTGGTTCCCTCCCACCAGGTTCTAAAGCACACTGCCCGAGGTCTTCCTCTGAGACTTCACCCCATCCGCCCTCTCTATGGCTCAGTGGCCGGAGGGTTAGAGCAGCCCTCGCCAGCGCGCAGAGCTAAGGGTTTTGGCTAAAGCGGGGGGCCCAGGGCGCGGGGTGCTCACAGCGCGCCCACATCGCTCTGCACGGTTGCCCTCCTTGCCCAGCCCCTCAGCCCAGCCCCCTTTCCCAGCGAAGTCTTGCCCGAACCTGAGACGCTGGCCGACATCTCACTGTCGCTCTGGCCTGCGGCTTCCTCCTCCAGGTCCTTGGCGGCGGGCAGCTCGCAGACCGGCTGGCCGAGGCCCAGGGTCGCGCCTGCACGGCAGGCGCCGCTGGCCCCCGGCGGGTCCGCGCAGCGCCGGCCGCCCTCGTTCTCCTCGCTCAGCGCCGAGTCCGAGTCCCAGCCGCCCGGGCTCTCCGCGGTCCGCCCCGCAGCCGTTCTGGTCCCCGCAGGCGACGCCAGCAGAGAGTCCTCGGCGCCCCCCAGCGCGCCCGCGTCTGTCTCCCCAAAGAGCCGCCAGCAACAGACAGCGGGCGCCGAAGCCACTGCCACCGCTGTGCCCCCGGGTGCCGAGCGCCCCTCGGTCGCGGGCAGCCCGCCGCGCTCCTCTTTCTTGTTGAGGATCGCCTGGATGGAGAAGGGCGTCAAGGTGTTGGCGCCGCGCACAGCCATCAGCGCCGCGGGCCGGAGCGGCCGGCCGGGCGGGCGGCTGGGGCGCGCGGGCAGCTCCGAGCTGGATGGAGCGCGCGGGGGCCGCTGCAGCGCGGGTGAGCCCGGCGCGCGCGCGAGGCCCCTGCAGCCCACTCCTGCGCTGCCTAGCAGCCTCCTCCCCCCACGGGCCCCGGATCAGCGCCGACCCTCACCCCCACTTCCGAGGCCCACCCCACCCAGAGACCCCCCCCTCCCCCTAAATCCAGCGCCAGAAGTTCTCCTTTTCGCAGCTCGGCTGGATTAATCTCCCTTAGGGGTGGGCCGGGGTCTGGCCCTCGGAGGACTTGGGGTGGGGAGGGGAGGATCGGCGAGGCCCCCCTCCGCGACTGCAGTCCCCTCTCCAGCGCCTCCGGGACGCACGGCCCGAGTCACTTTTTCTTTGCGCCTCTGGTCTCTTCCTTCCCCGCCTGCAGGATTTCGCTCCTTGGATCGTCGTCTCCAAGCTCTGCTGGGCCGGCTCTTCCGGAGCCCACCCCCGGCGGCGGCGGCGGCGACGGCCGCAGGATTCCGAGAGGCGCGGGGCACCTTGTTACCCCCCGTCCTGGTTTTATCTGTTTCTTCTCTCTTTCCTTCCCCAGCGTTCCACCGTCCACCCCCCCTCCCGCCCGGGTGTCATTCCTCACTGCTGAGTGACAGCATCAGGCCACGCCCCTTCGGGGGGCGGTCCCGAGCCTTCCCGGCCGCCCATTGGTTGGCTCCTCCTGGGCGACGTTGACTTGAACCGACAAAACTGGGCACGTTGCTCGGAGAAAGTCAGGGTCTGACTTAACCCCTTTTCTCCCAAGTCTGGTCCTCGAGGCATCATACTCTAGCCGCAGGGACGCTCAGGCACCTAGAGCAAGGCTTCTTACCTATTCTGGCACTTTTATGGAACGCGATATTTAATTGAGTCCGATCTGGGAGGGAAACCCAAGTTAACGCAGCTCCTTAAATCGTGCGCTTAGTTTCTGTTCTCTAGGGAGGTTTATAGATTCGAAGAATAAATTGCTGCTTCTTTTCCCCTTCCAGTTTCGCGGCTTCCTCACGGCTCATTCTTTTCTCTGAAATAATGAATGAACCAAAAGTCACCCTAGAAATAGTTTTCTTTCCTCACCGGATTGTATTTGATTCAGTTTCTGGAGAGGCATGAAAAAAGAAAAGATGGGTCAGATAGAGCTAAAGTCAGAAAAGAAATTGGAGGGCATCTTTGGGAGTTTCTGGAAATTCAGCGATCATTTCCCTGGGCGGTCAATACTGAATGTACTAGTAGTTTGTACAATTTTACACGAGGAAGAAAATTGAAGTTTTCTGTTCGTTCTTGAAATATTCTGCTACTTGTGAGTTGAAAAACATTTTTGTTTAAAAGAATATCTGGGAATTGCCAAAGTTCAGGATCCTGAACTGATGACTTTAATACTCTTTTTAAAAATGAGTAGTGAATTGCTTTATGTAGTAGAAGCCAGGCTAAGAAACACAAATATTGTGGGTATGTCAAAACATTTGTCACTGTTTTCATTATTAATTTTAAAATAAATACTTTACTCAAGGAACACACTTCATTGTCTGCTATAAATTTTTGCGGGAGGTTTAAAACCAAATACACAATTTGAACCATTAAATAAGCTTAAAGAGCTATGATTTTATTTCAGTGATTTTAATTTAATTGAAATTGCTGGGATTGGTATTTTTGGTACTACTAAAACAAATAACATTCGCCCTCGTTAGCTTTCTTTTTTTGTGGTTCTTGTTCTGCACCGCAGGATGAAATCCTCACACTGGTAGTTTGCAGGGCCAGTGGAGGGCTTCGCAGCATCTATACTTTCCAGCATTTCAGCCACGTGATGCTCTTTCGCATCCCAAGCACCCTCCAGTGCAGATTCTGTGGTGTTTGGGGAGGGAAGGAGGAAGAAAACCTTACCCTTGGAGAGGTCATTGCCCTTTAGTAGTTCTATACGACTACTACAGTTTTCTGGGAAAGGTGTTTCAATTTGGTGTCCGTTGGCGGCAAGTGTAAGGAACAGGACGCTCTTCAGGGCCGGAGGGGAACAGAACAGAAGGCACACGATGTTTCAAAAGAAAACCATTCTTTCCTTCCTCTCGCTGACCTTGATTTACCCTTTAAGTTACGCCCCCCTCCCACCACCTTAGACAATTTGTTGTTCCTCTCTGGGGGCGAGTTGAGGAGGAGATGGACAAGAGTGGCCCAGGAGAGAAGCGAGCAGGTGTGAACTGTGTCTCGCAGACAATCATCCCTTTGTGGGGTTAGGACTTGATGGAGACAAACACGCAAAGATGCTGGGGGGTTGAATGACCGAGTGTTATAGTGAGTTTGGGAGCTATACAAAGACTTACTTGAATATATAACCACCACTTAGTTCCCCCCTCCCAATGTTTTTTTTAAAGAATCCCAAATCAAAGTAGCCTATACTCCGTGCTACAGGCTTGGGTAGAGATTTTTCAAAGCTTAGAAAGTTGTAGTTCGGTGACTTTGAGCTCTCTGGTTTTTTGTTTTGTTTGTTTGTTTGATGTGTGCCCGGGGTATGAGTCTTCAGGAAGCGCACAGCGAGGGATGGAGGCATCTCGGGCCACTGCGGCGGCCAGTTAACCTTTAGGTCCAGGGAATGCCTGCAGACAGGGCCGGGAGTGTTGGCGGAGAGGTCTGGAAGCTCTCAGGTCTGGAACTACAAATAGAAGCTGATGGTGGGTTTGGGTGGGAACGAGGAGGCTTTGGGGGCCGGTGAGCTGAGGTGGACGGATACATAGAGGTTTCCCGGGTACATGCCCTGCAGAATCAAGGCCGGCGAGTGAGGAGGAATGTGTGTGGCGAGGGCACAGCAAGTCAGCGCTTGTCGCTAGGCTGGAGATTGGGGGACCGGGGTGCGTCGGCGCGGGCTCACGGGGGCCCCGCTCGCAGCCCAGAGAGGGCGACTTGCTGAGCGCTTGACCGTGAGCTCCGGGGAATCCACGGCTGCCCGACCGCGCCCGAGGTTTGATCAGTTCCGAGCTCCGGCCCGGGCCGACCCTGGGAATCTGCGGAGCCCGGGAGCCCCCGGCAGTCGTCGGCCGGGCTTCGGGGAGGCGCTTGGCTCGCTCTGCGCCCTCCCGGGCCCCTCGCCCAGCTCTGTCTTCGTCTTCTCTCTCTCCTTTCCATCCTCATCCTCCACCACCCTTCCTCCTTTGCAGTTTGGTTCCGGCACGCCGCCTGCGTGCCGTACCCTCCAACCCCGAGCCACCGAAGCGCCGTCTGAGGGTGAGGCTTCCGCGGGCCCAGGCGCCGTGCGCAGTGAGGGTAGGAGAGCCGTGGGGTCGGCGATGGGGGAGAAACCCCAGCTCTCGGACGGGCACGCGTCGCGAGCTGCCGCTCACGCCCCCGCGCTCCCGCGGGCCAGCGTCCGCCGGGATGTTCCCGCTGTACCCCGCGCGCCGCGCCCCTGCCGCCTTCCACCTGCGCCCCGGGCAGGATGCGGGGAGACGCGGCAGGCGCGATAGCCAGCGTGGGAGGCTACTTCGCAGTGGGAGGCCACGCGGGTCTCTCAGACGCAGTGGCCGTGGCCGGATTCACCTGCTGTCTCTGGGCCAGGGTTTCCACTCCTTTAACCCCGAGGGTTTGTACCCGGTTCTCTTCGAGGCCGATGCTAAGTTGCGCGGGCTGACGCGCCGGGAAAGGGCTCCGCGCAGGACTGCCTCGTTGGAGCCAGATCCAGGCAGCCTGAACCTGGGAATTACCCCCCTTTCCCTGTCCGCAGGCTCTGGAGGTTACTCCACGTGACCGAGGCACCCTGGGCATCAAACGACAGGCCGCTTGCCGGCCAGCAGACCCTGGCTCCTGGGTTCCTAAGTCATCCTCATTCAGGCCCGCAAGGATTTTTCACGCACGTGGTCCAGGTGTATTATCAGACTATGGGCCGAGGAAGTTTCATATTTAAGCAATTGCTGCTCACCAACAATGTGCCAGGATCGCAGCTTGTTGTTTAGTTTTATCTACATTTCCCTGAGGGTGGAAAACACTATTATCCCTGTTTTACAGATGAGGAAACAGACTCATGGAGTGAGTTTAAATGACTTCACCATGAAGATTCAGATCTGACTTTGTAATGCCAACCCAGTTGTGTTTTCTGTTCTAACAGCTCTCCCCTCCCCAGGAACCTTCACGTTGTTTGCTTCCCATTGTCTTCCTTATTTATTCCTGTGCTACAGTCATCAGGAAAGGAACTTCAAACTTAAGGAAATCAAAGAATTTAGGCAGTCACATCTAACCATATTTTTCTGTTTGGTACTTTTGAAAATAAAGAATGCTAAGGTCTGTGGTGAGGTGAAGTATTAGTCGCTGGCTTAGGTGCTCAGTCATGTGCTCAGTTCTGTCCGACTCTGTTGAGACTCCATGGACTGTAGCCTGCCAGGCTCCTCTGTCCATGGAATTTCCCAGGTAAGAATCCAGGGGATCTTCCTGACCCAGGGATTGAACCCGGGTCTCTTTCATTGCAGGCAGATCTTTACCATCTGAGCCACCAGGGAAGCCCAAGGCCTGTGGATCTGAACCTAAACCTTGTTATGAAGAAAGAAAGAAACGCCATTATTATTCTAATCAACAAACTAAATCATGTGTTGAGGGGAGACAGCCAGGTGATGAAAGTTCACTAAGTTCAAAAATATGGGGACCTGAGTTTTGCTCGAAGCTTTGAGATGATGCGATACGGCGTCATGAAAGACGTGTTTCCTTTGGAGCTACTTTTCTTACCTGTAAAAAGCCAGAGTTTGAAATCACCTCTCTATTTTACAAAGAAATGTACGCACTCTCGACCCGGCCTGGGTACAGTGGAGGACGAGCGCCATCTAGCGGACACCTCTGATGGATGTGCGGGTACCAATGTAGAGAAGCGTGGTTGCTGCTGCTAAGTCGCTTCAGTCGTGTCCGACTCTGTGCGACCCCATAGACGGCAGCCCACCAGGCTCCCCCATCTCTGGGATTCTCCAAGGAAGAACACTGGAGTGGGTTGCCATTGCGTTCTCCTGGAGAAGCGTGGTTCAGTTCAGTTCAGTTGCTCGGTATGTCCGACTCTTTGCGACCCCATGAATCACAGCACGCCAGGCCTCCCTGTCCATCACCAACTCCCGGAGTTCACTCAAACTCATGTCCATCGAGTCGGTGATGCCATCTAGCCATCTCATCCTCTGTCGTCCCCTCCTCCTCCTGCCCCCAATCCCTGCCAGCGTCAGAGTCTTTTCCAATGAGTCAACTCTTCGCATGAGGTGGCCAAAGTATTGGAGTTTCAGCTTCAGCATCAGTGGTTAACTAGAGCCAAAAGAATGTTGGTTTCATTAACACAGAAAGTTTTTATGTTTACTCAGTCTCATGTTATCAGAGATATAATAGCCGAGGTGTTGCATTTTAAAACTCACCCAGACACCATCTGGCACCCCACTGAAGACTCACACCTTCACAGGCAGGGGGAAAAGATGGGGTGGGTCAGGTGCAGTAGGGACTGGAGACCTCCTGGTCTAACATCTGGGTTCTTCTCTGCTGCCTCTCTTGCGACCTGGACCCAAGCACCCGCTGGATGGCTATTTAAGGTACATACAGTCTATGTGATATACCGGAGTCATAGGCAGGTTTTTCTTTTTTTCCAGAACTTAACTTATTCATAAGACTAATGGGGGTGTTTCACCCTAAACACCAGCAAGTTCAGGCATTGCAAACAAGCCTGTCTTGTCTCTCGGATTATATTTTTCTTTTGGGTTATCAGACAGTGGATGGATGGTGGTGCTGTTTGGGCAAGGGTTATGAAGGAGAAGCAGGTGATTGAACAAGAGGGATAAAGCTGTGTGCTGTTACTTGTACTGAGCTTGAGATACTTGTGAAATACCAAGAAATCCTTCTGAATCTGTAGTATTTCTCTCTAAGTAACTATTCTGGGGGCCTTCATGGTATTGTGTCGGGTTCCCCTTACAAAATTTTCCAACCAATTTCCCTTCCTGAAGTTTCTGTCATTCACTTAAGGTTAAACGAGTGTTTCCTGAGTGCTTAGTGTGTCTCAGCACTGTCCTAGGTGCTGGGGCTCACCACCCCTGTAAGGTGCTACTCTTAATAGGCTAACATTTGGGTGGAGAAATACCATCAAGAAAACAGTGCTTGCATAAAGCAGGTGCGGACACAGCAGATATGAAATTAGAATGATATGACAGAGGGTGATTTGGGCTATTCATTAAAATCTTTCTTTTTCTTTCTTTCTTTCCTTTTCTTTCTTTTTTGAACTTATGACTTTACATAAGTAGAGTCATTAGTTTCAGGTGTATAACACAGTGCTGGTATTTGTATATACTTTATATAAAGTGATTATGAAATAGTCATTCTATTTCCTGTGCTGTGCATTACATTCTTCAGTTCAGTTCAGTCGTTCAGTTGTGTCCGGCTCTTTGCGACCCCATGAACTGCAGCACGCCAGGCCTCCCTGTCCATCACCATCTCCTGAAATCCACCCAAACCCATGTCCATTGAGTCGGTGATGCATCCAACCATCTCATCCTCTGTTGTCCTCTTCTCCTCCTACCTTCAATCTTTCCCAGCATCAGGGTCTTTTCAAATGAGGTGGCCAAAGTGCTGGAGTTTCAGCTTCAACATCAGTCCTACTAATGAACACCCAGGACTGATCTCCTTTAGGATGGACTGGTTGGATCTCCTTGCAGTCCAAGGGACTCTCAAGACTCTTCTCCAACACCATAGTTCAAAAGCATCAATTCTTCGGCACTCAGCTTTTTTAATAGTCCTACCCTCACATCCATACATGACCACTGGAAAACCATAGCCTTGACTAGATGGACCTTTGCTGACAAAATAATGTCTCTGCTTTTTAATATGCTGTCTAGGTTGGTTGGTCATAACTTTCCTTCCAATGAGTAAGTGTCTTTTAATTTCATGACTGCAATCACCATGTTCAGTGATTTTGGAGCCCAGAAAAATAAAGTCTGACACTGTTTCCAGTTTTCCCATCTATTTGCCATGAAGTGGTGGGACCAGATGCCATGATCTTAGTTTTCTGAATGTTGAGCTTTTTTTTCTTCGATTTTTAAAAATTTATTTATTTTAATTGGAGGTTAATTTCTTTACAATATTGTATTGGTTTTGCTGTACATCAACATGAATCTGCCATAGGTATACACATGGTCCCCATCCTGAACCCCCCTTCCTCCTCCCTCCCTGTACCATCCTTCTGAGTCATCTCAGTGCACCAGATCAATGGAACAACATAGAAAGCCCACAGATAAATTCACGCACCTATGGACACCTTATCTTTGACAAAGGAGGCAAGAATATACAATGGATTAAAGACAATCTCTTTAACGAGTGGTGCTGGGAAAACTGGTCAACTACTTGTAAAAGAATGAAACTAGAACACTTTCTAACACCATACACAAAAATAAACTCAAAATGGATTAAAGATCTAAAGACTAGAAACTATAAAACTCCTAGAGGAGAACATAGGCAAAACACTCTCCGACATACATCACAGCAGGATCCTCTATGATCCACCTCCCAGAATATTGGAAATAAAAGCAAAAATAAACAAATGGGACCTAATTAAACTGCAAAGCTTCTGCACAACAAAGGAAACTATAAGCAAGGTGAAAAGACAGCCTTCAGAATGGGAGAAAATAATAGCAAATGCAGCAACTGACAAACAACTAATCTCAAAAATATACAAGCAACTCCTGCAGCTCAATTCCGGAAAAATAAATGACCCAATGAATGTTGAGCTTTCAGCCAACTTTTTCACTCTCCTCTTTCACTTTCATCAAGAGGCTCTTTAGTTTTTCTTCACTTTCTGCCATAAGGGTGGTATCATTTGCATATCTGAGGTTATTGATATTTCTCCCAGCAATCTTGATTCCAGCTTGTGCTTCTTCCAGCCCAGTGTTTCTCATGATGTACTCCGCATATAAGTTAAATAAGCAGGGCGACAACATACAGCCTTTTCCTATTTAGAACCAGTCTGTTGTTCCATGTCCAGTTCTAACTGTTGCTTCCTGACTTGCATACAGGTTTCTCAAGAGGCAGGTTACGTGGTCTGGTATTCCCATCTCTTTAAGAATTTTCCACAGTTTATTGTGATCCACACAGTCAAAGGCTTTGGCATAATCAATAAAGCAGAAATAGATGTTTTTCTGGAACTTTCTGGCTTTTTTGATGATCCAGTGGATGTTGGCAATTCGATCTCTGGTTCCTCTGCCTTTTCTAAATCCAGCTTGAACATCGCATTCTTGTGTCTTATTTATTCTACACCTACTAGTTTGTACCTCTTGATGCCCTTCCCCATCTTGTCCCTTCCCCATCCCTCCCCCCACGGGTAACCACTGCTCTGTTCTCTGTATCTGTGAGTCTGTTTCTGTTCTGTTCTGCTATTTGTTTATTTTCTAGATTCCACATATAAGTGGAAACATATAGTATTTGTCTTTCTCTATTTGATTTGCTTCACTAACCACAATACTCTCCAGGTTCATCTGTGTTGTTGCAAATGGCAAAATTTCATTCTTTTTTTATGACTGAGTGATATTCGTGTGTTTGTGTGCAAGTGTGTATCACGTCTTCCTTATCCATTCATCTGTTGATGGACACAGATTGGTTACTTACCTATTGTAAAAATGCTGCTGTGAACATGTATCTTTTCAAATTAGGCTTTTTGTGTTCTTCATTTGTATAGCCAGGAGTGGAATTACTGGATCATATGGTAACTATTTTTATTGTACTGGCCAAAAAGTTCATTTGAGTTTTTCTATAAGATCTTATGGAAAAGACAGTTATTTGAGGACGTTTCCTGGTGGCCTAGCAGTTAAGATTCTGGGCTTTCACTTGCCATGGCCCAGGTTCAATTCTTGGTTCCATATCTGAGATCCTGTGAGCCAAAAAAAAAAAAATCAATATATTTGAAGTTATTTGAGGAGCTTCAACATAACTGATTATTTGTGCTTAGTTGCTCAGTCATGTCCAACTCTTTGTGACCCTCGTGCACTATAGCAGGTGGAGACCAGTATCTTGTTAAAATAGCACTATCAGAATCAGTCAGTTCAGTCACTCAGTCGTGTCTGACTCTGCGACCCCATGGACTGCAGCACGCCAGGCCTCCCTGTCCATCACCAGTTCCTGGAGCTTACTCAAACTTATGTCCATCGAGTCAGTGATGCCATCCAACCATCTCATCCTCCGTCGTCTCCTTCTCCTCCCACCTTCAATCTTTCCCAGCATCAGGGTCTTTTCAGATGAGTCAGTTCTTCACAGCAGGTGGCCAAAGTATTGGCGTTTCAGAATGTCAAAACGGCCAGCACCGAAAAAAAAACAACAAATGACGAGTATTGGCAGGTATGTGCAGAAAAGGAAACCCTCATACACAATTGGTGGGAATGTAAATTGGTGTAGCCACTGTGGAAAACAGTACGGAGGGTTCTCCAAAAACAAAAAATAGAGTTGCCATATGATCCAGCAGTCCCACTTTGGGACATACTCTCAGGCAAAACTATAATTTGAAAAGATACATGCACCCCAATGTTCATTGCAACACTATTTATAATAGCCAGGATGTGAAAACAACTTAAATGTCCATTGACAGATGAATGGATAAAGAAGATGTAGTACGTATATGCAATAGAATATTCCTCAGCTATTAAAAAGAATGAAATAATGCCATTTGCAACAACATGGACGGAGCCAGAGATGATGGTACTAACTGCAGTAAGTAAGAAAAGGACAAATGCCATACGATATCACTTATACGTGGACTGTAAAACATAGCACAAGTGAACAAATCTACAACACAAAACAGACTTACAGACGTGGTTGCCAAGGGGAAGGTAGGTGGGTGAGGGAAGGATTGGGAGTTTGGGATTAGTGGGTGCAAACTAATATCTATAAGATGGATAAGCAACAAGGTCCTACTGTATAGCACAGAGAACTCTATTTCATGTCTTGCGATACACCATAATGGAAAAGAATATAAAAAAGAAGAACGTATACAAGTGTATAAGTGAATCACTTTTTTGTAAGCAGAAATTAACATTGGAAATCAGCTACACTTCAATAAAAAAATTTTTTTTAACGCTTCTTTGTTTAATTCATTCAACAACTGTGAGGCAAGCTGATCACAGAATGGGGCTAGGACGATTCAGGAGACAGAGGGAAGGTGTGAAAAGCCATTGTTCCCCCGCAACAATGGGCGGGGAAGAAATCAGGGTAGCGATATGGAGCAGCTGAGCAGGAGTGAGGGTGTGTTTGAGGTTCATGTCTGTGACCTTAAAGCGTGACTGGTCAGCGCAGGTGTGTGCATTTCTCCAGCGATATCCCCCTGCTCAGGGAAACACAGACACACACACACAACCCCAGCATAGGGTGGGCAGACACTTGAGCTACTCCGTGTCCAGCATTATGGACCATTAACAACAACAGCCTGGGAGTTAAGGCTGTTGGCAGGAGAGGGTTTAGCATCATGGAACCTAAGCTGAATCAGGGCAAAAATAATGACTCAAGGAAAGTGATTGATCAGTTCAGGATCAATGGGGTTAGAAGCTGTCAAGAGTACAACACTTGCTGAAATCTGTCAGGGACGTGAGTTGGAAGGAGGCGTGGTCAGCGATTTAGGTCAAATTCCAAGAGGCCCTCAGGTTATTAGTGACACTGAGGTGAAGGATGATGGCAGAGGCAGTGACTTCTGGAGGTGTCGAGCGACTCCCTGATGGTCCTCTGAAACTTCTCAAAACTTTTGCTCCTGTTCTTCTTGCCTGCATGCTGTCCTATTCCTCATTGTCAAGACCCTACCGACCCACCAGGTCCAGCAAGGAAAATGGAAACAAGAAAATGTGCTATTTTTAACACAATACTGTTCTCCACCTGCCCAGCTCAGCTCGAACATTCCTTTTGTCCTAAGTCCTTCTGGGAGTTTCCCTTTCCCTACCTGTTGTAACCTGTTTCTTCTCAAAATGAGGAAATCCACTATTTTTTTTTTTAATTTTTATATGGCCAAGAATCTGCCTACAATGCAAGAGATCCATGTTTGATCCCTGGGTTGGGAAGATCCCCTGGAGAAGGGAACGGCAACCCACTCCAGTATTCTTTTCTGGGGAATCCCACAGACAGAGGAGCCTGGAGGGCTACAGTCCATGGGATCTCAAAGAGTCAGACATGACTGAGTGACTCGCACACACACAGATAGTTGATTAACAATGTGTTAGTTTCAGGTGTACAGCAGTGATTCAGTTATACATATATCTAATCTTTTTCAAATTCTTTCCCCATTTAGATTGTTATGTAATATTGAGCAGAGAAAGAGTGGAAACCCACTATTTTAGAATGATATATCTGTGTCCCCAACTTGAGCACTTGTCTTTAACTAAACTGACTCATCTAGGCAAGTTGCCACTCAGTGATGATTTTAAAAAAAGTGTGTAATTCAAAAGAGTGACTTTTTTAGAGTAGCATTTCTTAAATTGCAACCCTTTGCAAACTCTTTTCACATTTTTGCCCTCTGCATGTATCCATCTATAATCTGTATTTCTTTAGTGTGTATGCATGTAAAGTTTTCTTTAGTCATGTCCAACTCTTTGCAGCCCTATGGACTGCAGCCCACCAGGCTCCTCTGTCCATGGGATACTCCAGGCAAGAATACTGGAGTGGGTTGCCATGCCCTCCTCCAGGGGATCTTCCCAATCCAGGGACTGAACCCAAGTCTCTTATTTCTTCTGCATTGGGAGGTGGGTTCTTTACCACTAGCGCCACTTGGGAAGGCTTTATTTATTTAATATCTTTATTTAAATGACTACTTTTTTAAAAAAATGACTACTTTCTTTTTAAAATCAAGTACAGTTGATTTAAAATGTTGTGTTAATTTCTGCTGTGCAGAAAAATGATTAGTTATACATACATATGCATTTTTATATTATTTCCATGATGGCTAATCACAGGATATTGAGTATAGATCTCAGTGCTATATAGTAGGATCTCATTGTTTATCCATTCCATATATACTAGTTTGCACCTGCTAACCCCAAACTTCCACTCCATCCTTCCCCTATCTCCCCACCCCCTTGGCAACCACAAGTCTGTTCTGTAGTCTGAGTCTGAGTCTGAGTCTGAGTCTGATTTTGTAGACAGGTTCATTTGTGTCCAAATGACAACTTTTTAAACTAGAAAAACAACTCATTTAAAAAAAATTAAGTTTGTATAAGTAACAAATAAATAGGTTTATATATAAATATATACATACATGGTGCATTGATAATCTCTTACCAAATATAATCTTTCAAAAATATGCGTATGCAATGCCAAGAAAATGATGTTGGTAAACTGACTCGATATAATAGGATGCTGAAGGCTCTGGGCCTGGGCTTGGCAATCTGTTAAAATGACAGATGGGCCAGAGCTAGGGAGACATTACAGCACGCCAGCACCAGCCTGAGACTTTCCCTCCGACACAGTCAGGAAGACTCAAAGGGAACTGACCCAACAGAAATGTGTAGGAAGTTTCCCCGAAGGATGTGTACTAAAATGCTCGTAGCCTCATTTTCCGGTTTCCAAAAGCCCAGCAAATCTCCAGGGTTCATCAAGAGGAAGATAAGGCAGGTGTGGTACATTCACAGCATAGGATACGAGTTAGTCATGAGCATGAGCCACTCTGAGGCAGCTGTCGGGATGAGCCTCGCGAACACTCACCCAGGCATCCCCAGGGCCTGGAATGGGCCTGGGATGGGCCTGGGATGGTGGGCTCTTTGTTGTTCAGTGGCTCAGTCGTGTCCGACTCTTTGCAACCCCATGGAATGCAGCATGCCAGGCTCCTCTGTCCTTCATGTCTCCCAGAGTTTGTTCATTTTCACGTCCATTGCATTTGTGATGATATCTCACCATCTTATCCTCTGCCACCCTCTTCTCCTTTTGTCTTCAATCTTTCCCAGCATCAGGGTCTTTTCCAAGGAGTCGGCTCTTCCCATCAGGTGGCCAAAGTTTTGGAGCTTCAGCTTCAGCATCAGTTGTGCCAATGAATATTCAGGGTTGATTTCCTTTGGGATGGACTGGTTTGATCTCCTTGCAGTCCAAGGAACTCTCAAGAGTCTTCTTCAGCACCACAATTTGAAAGCATGTCTTCGGCGCTCAGCCTTCCTTATGGTCCAGCTCTTAGCAGGTATTTATTGAATGAGTGGTTTCCTTTTATCCTCACACAACCTGAGACCAGAGGGACAGGTATGAGAATTCCCATTTACAGATGAAGGCTCTGAGATGCAGACAGGCTGAGTGATTTACTCAAGAAGCGGCCCCTGTGCTGGGGTCCCTGCTAAGTCAGCCTGCTTGCCATCCTCCTCACTGACATAGCTGCTCCCTCAGCCTTTTAACACAAATAACATATTTCAGTTTCTTTTGTTGTTGTTAAATCATCTTCTGAGGCCTAACTTGGAGATGTTTATTTCCATCGTGGGATGTTTTGGACTGGGTTTTGAAGGGGAAAGGCCCAGAAGACTGTGCTTTCAGAGAAAGGGGGTTAGACTGGGGCGGGGGGAGATGATTTATGTCAAGGCTTTACAGTAAGTTCTGTCATTCGGTCTGAGGGAGTGTGGCAAGAGACAGGAAGAGACGAACAGGATCCGGGGGCAGCCCTTGCGCTTAATGGAACGTCAAGTGAACAGATGGGCCCGAGTGGCCCTGGCGACTGTCAAAGGGAGAAGCAGCGCCTGAGCACATGCAGGGCTGGGGCTGGGGACACATGGGGACATTCAGAAAAGGGCTCTGAGTCCGGTTTCAAAAGCCCTCTCTCTAGAATCCATCCATGTTCAGCTTGGGAGGAAGCAGGAGTCCTGGAGGTGGAGGGTGGACAGATTTATTGGACTTGAATTTCACTTAAAGGCTAGATTTTCTTTTTAATTTTATATGAATGTATTTACAAAACTCACAGGAAGAGACACAGACTTACGAAAACAAATTGATGGTTACCAAAGGGGAAAGGTGGGGAGGGGAGAAAGGATCAATTAGGAGGTTGGATTAACATATACATACTACTATTACATATATATACATATATATAATTTATTATATATATATATGTATATATATATATATATAATTTTTTGGCCATGCTGCATGGTATGTGGAGTTTTCCTTGCCTGACTAGGGATCAAATCTGTACCACCTAGAGTGGAAGAGTGGAGTTCCAACCATCGGGTTACCAGGGAAGTCCCTACACACTACTATATATAAAAAAGGTCATCAAGGACCTACTTGTAGCACAGGAAACTCTACTTAATATTCTGTAATAACATATATGGGAAAAGAATCTGAAAAAGAATAGATACATGAATGCTGCTGCTGCTGCTGTTTACTTACTAAGTCATGTCCAACTCTTTGAGACCCCATGGACTGTAGCCCTTCAGGCTTCTCTGTCCGTGGGGTTTTTGTAGGCAAGAATACTGGAGTGGGTTGCCATGCCTTTATCCAAGGGATCTTCCTGATCCAGGGATGTGTGTATGTCTAAGTAAATGACTTTGCTATCCACTTGAAACTAACACAACATTATAAATCAACTATATTCCAATATAAAATAAAAATTAAAAAAAAAAGAATCTGAAATGACCACTTATATGTCCTTTTAAATTCCAAGAATGTTTACTGGGGAAAGAATCTCTTTGAAGGACCAGAGGACCCCAAAATAACAGGGATGAAATGAATAACAGTGTTTGAGGGGAAACAGGGACACACGAGCCCAAAATAGGGAAAGGCAAATTCTTGATGAATACTTACTTTGGGATGAAACAAAAATGTTATTTGACTCTTTCAAGTAAGACTTGTTGAAGACTGACAAATTGGTTTTAGCAAATAAACACAACTTTGAGCCTTGATGATACACTTATTTTGAAAAGATGACATTTGAAAAAAAAAGCAAGGCACAGATTCTGCCCTTGGTCACAGAGACACATTTATTAAAAGCTAATGGAGAGGCTGATCCTTCAGGAGATAAAAACTGAGTGGATGAGAACATAGACGGTTTCTGCAGAGAATCTGAAAAGTTAATATAGAGTTTCCACTTTAGAAAGTATGGCATATGAGGTATTTGTCAAGGCTCCAATGCAGCAAAGCATACAGATGTTAGATTAATTACAAACTTGAATTGCATCCCTGAACTGCAGTGCTGAGCTTGCTAGTGAATAAAGAAAATCCACAAACCAGTTGTTCTTATACTGAAGCTGAAGTGTGTAGAAGAGTGCTGGTTATTAAGCTATTGTCTCAATTCCAAACCTATCCTCTGTATTTCCCACCGTGGTGGTCGACCTGGGACTCTTGCAAACCCCACTTCTCCTTAGCCAGCTGGCCCTCTGGCTTCTTCCTGCCAATTGTGGGTACTAAGCACAGACTAGGAGGCTGGAGACGGTGAAGGGACTTGCTTCCCCTTGTCAGGTCACTCTTGTTAGCCTCCTCCCAGCAGTGGTTCTGCACTCCAGCAGTAGCAGCTGATGGCAGCCACAGTGACTTCAGTTTCCCATTTCGTCTCCCGCTCTAGGAAGAGCCGCGATGTCCTGTCTCGGGGGGCCTGGCCCCACCCTGACCACACTCCTCAGGGGTCTGCTCATCACCACTGCTTGGCTTCTCCTTCAGTTTCCTACCAAACTCAACCTTTCTGTTCCCCAAGCTGAGCGGGGATAACGGTTGCTTTCTGAAGTTACTCTGCATCATATCAGTATTACCCTTTAGTTTTTGAGTTCTCTAACAGGTATTGAAATCAGCTGCCAGTATTAATACCAATAAATAACTGATATGGTTTCCAATAGCTGGACCATAACTTAAACAGGTCTGAAATTATCTCTTGTAACATCATAAGAAGAATATGGTTTGCATCAGGCCTTCAAATCCAGCACTGAGGGGCTGCTTCTGAGAAAGACAGGTGATCTGAGGTTAAAAATTCTTATACATTTGCTAGTGATTGGACTCCAGGCAAACAGTGAATGGTGTTTGCTAGTGGGAGAGCTGGTACTTAGGAAATGCTTTCAGCAGGATGTATCTGGTCTCTCCAGGGTTGCTTATAGCCACAGCACCACACACACACAAAACCCTCTGAAACCCATTGATATGTGGGGCGTGGCTCCTGGGAAAACATCACACAAGCTGGGTAACCATCTAGGTAGAGATGCTCCATAACCAACATGGCTTTTTCCTGTGTAAGTACTGTAGGTGCAGGTATATTTTTAGAGGCTCCATGTGTTGATCTGTGCACATTAGTGTCCGAACAAGAAAGGGAAGTACACTGGGCTGTCCTCAATCCCTGCGCTTCACTGGTGCTGAACAACTACTTATGTCCTTGAAATTGCTAGTCAA
Source organism: Ovis aries (assembly GCF_016772045.2). Taxonomy (NCBI): domain Eukaryota; kingdom Metazoa; phylum Chordata; class Mammalia; order Artiodactyla; family Bovidae; genus Ovis; species Ovis aries. Next base: position 109,428,842 of record NC_056059.1, read on the forward strand.
GATTCATGCTGGCTAAGATCTCTGATGGGTCTGATTTGACAGTTTGTCCTTTGTGTTAACAGAGAGGCCATTTCTCAGGATATACTGCAGCTTCATCAAAATACAGCAGCAAACAAGCAAGAGGAAGATGTGAAAACGGATCTAGGAGGATCCCAAAGATGAGAGTGCAGAAGGGCATCCCCGGGACAGTGGTGAGAGGAGACCCAGGGCGAGACAGCAGCCAGCTCAGGACAGAGGAGTGACTCAGACAACTGAAAGGCTGAGAGCTGTTTTCAGCCAGATCTTTCCGGCCTCGGAGTATCTTTTACAATCAAGCAGTGACTGCGAGAGTTTGGCCTGAATTCTTTTGTAGACTTGGCTTGCCTGGGTCATGGGCTGATATAGCTCTTGCTTTCTTCTCCGTAATCTAAGCGTGGGAGGAAAAAACCTCAAAACTTTTAGGAGGCTAGCTAATTGCTGTTGAATCTTAAGACATCAGTTCAGTTCAGTTCAGTCACTCAGTCATGTCTGACTCTTTGCAACCTCATGAACCATAGCACGCCAGCCCTCCTTGTCTGTCCATCACCAACTCCCAGAGTCCACCCAAACCCATGTCCATTGAGTTGGTGATGCCACCCAACCATCTCATCTTCTTTTGTCCCCTTCTCCTCCTGCCCTCAATCTTTCCCAGCATCAGGGTCTTTTCAAATGAGTCAGCTCTTCGCATCTGGTGGCCAAAGTATTGGAGTTTCAGCTTCAACATCAGTCCTACCAATGAACACCCAGGACTGATCTCCTTCAGAATGGACTGGCTGGATCTCCTTGCAGTCCAAGGGACTCTCAAGAGTCTTCTCCAACACCACAGTGCAAAAGCATCAATTCTTTAACACTCAGTTTTCTTTATGGTCAAACTCTCATATCCATACATGACTACTGGAAAAACCATAGCCTTGACTAGACGGATCTTTGTTGACAGAGTAATGTCTCTGCTTTTTAATATGCTGTCTAGGTTGGTCATAACTTTCCTTCCAAAGAGTAAGTGTCTTTTAAATTTCATGGCTGCAATCACCATCTGCAGTGATTTTGGAGCCCTCCAGAATAAAGTCAGCCACTGTTTCTACTGTTTCCCATCTATTTCCCATGAAGTGATGGGACCGCATGCCATGATCTTAGTTTTCTGAAGACATAACAAGATCTAATTACAAAATGAATTTTGAAATTTATATTCAATTACATTAAAATTAACCAAAAAGTATTGTAAAGAAAGTGGCAAGATAAACCCTTGTTGTGTGTGTGTGTGGGCGTGTGTGTGTGTGTGTGTATTTGGCAGAGTGGTATTTGCAACAGGTTTACATGAAGGTTTATTGTGCAATACATAAAGACAGGGGCTTCCTTGGTGACTCAGTGGTAAAGAATCTGCCCACCAAGGCAGGAGACGTGGGTTCAATCCCTGGGTCAGGAAGATCCCCTGGAGAGCCTGGTGGGCTACAGTCCATGGGGTTGCAGAGTCAGACACAACTTAGCGACTAAACAGTAGCAACACCAATATAAAGATATTTTCAATATATTTATAACTTTATATAAAATAGTGCATAAATATACCTCTTTATATTAAATATATAAAGGGCTCCTACAAGTCGGTAAGAAAAACACAAAGAATCAATTGAGAAAATGACATGAACAGGCCTATCACGAAAGAGGAAATAAGGATAGAAAAGAAACACATGAAAAGATGTTCATCCAATGCAACTGGTTGTAAGCAATGCAAATGAAGACCACAGTGAGATATTTCACATCCACTCCATAGGCGAACATCAGGGAGTCCTGTCTCACCAAACATCAAGGGAGGGAAACACCCTGCTGGTAGGAGTCCAACATAGTAAAAGCATTTGGGAAACAAACTGGCATTATCTTCTAGGAGTCGGCTGTCAGACACTGGAGCAGAAAGCTGGGTGTGTCTCAGTGCGGAAAATGGGGACATATATTAACCCTTTAGCCTTTGGAGTGGCTGAGTGGCCTCTGGTTCACAGGCTAGTGGTCGCCTCAGGCAGCCCCTGGACTGCTCTTTCTGCTTTCCTTGATGTGACAGTACATGTCATTTTCTATGTGTACAATGATGAGTTTGAGAGGTTCTGCCCACAAAATATCATAGAATATTCACAGAAGCAACCCAAAGGCCAGTAACAGGCAAATGAACAACTTAGTAAATTGCGATGTAGTCTTTCAATGGAATACTATACAGCCTTGAAGATATACTAACCAGAGCTATGCACATTACTATGGATGAATTTCAAAGCACAGCATAGAAGAAAAAAGCAACTCAAATGACCCTTAAAATAGGATTCTATTTACATAGCTTAAAAATGCATTCAAAACTTAAAATATTGCTTATAGATGTGTGTGTGTGTGTGTATATATATATATATATATATATATATAGTAATGTGATAAGCTTGTGTTTAGAATGGTGGTAACCTTGGAGGGCTTCCCTGGTGGCTCAGAGGTTAAAGTATCTGCCTCCAATGCGGGAGACCCAGGTTCAATCTGTGGGTTGGGAAGATCCCCTGGAGAAGGAAATGGCAACCCACTCCAGTATTCTTGCCTGGATTATCCCATGGACGGAGGAGCCTGATGGGCTACAGTCCACAGGTTTGCAAAGAGTCGGACATGAGTGAGCGACTTCACTTTCAACCTTGGAGGCACGCAGGAAACTGCCAAGGTGTTAGTTGATAATAGTATTTGGCCTATGTTTTCAATGTGTTAGGGGCTGTAGCTGCTGAATTAAACTGCAAATATACAGATTACAACCTGCTGAACGAGGCAGCGTAAATTACCCCCGTGGGGTTAGCAGTAGCTTCCCTGCATCGGAGCTCCCACCCTGGGGAAGTGAGAACCCCTGGGTCCCCTTGATCGAACACGTCCTGTGGGGCCAGACGGCAGTCCAGTGCCCTACAGCTATGTGCCACATGTCTGGCCACCCTCGGGGTTGTGGCTCACACCTGTGGCCCCAGTGCTGGGTGAGGAGCAGCGCAGATGCACACCTGCCCGCCCAGCGGGCCCAGTGGGAAGACGCTGTCTACACAACCATCTCCTTTCCCCTGAGAAAAATGCCTCTGTCAGGGTATGGTCAAAAAGTTCTTGTTCTTGATATGACTGCACACAAATAGCTCAGCAGCAGTTTTAGGAAATGGAAGATGCTCTTGCATGTGGAATGAACAGTGCAAAAAAACCAAATGAGAATCAAACCATTGAGGGGACCTCCCTGGTGATCCAGTGGTTGATTTTGTGCTTCCAATGCAGGGGGCATGGGTTGGTTCAATCCCTGTTTGGGGAACTAAAAACCCACATGGCGTGTGGTGCATGAAAAGAAAAAAAAAGTAAAACACACATACACACATTATTGGGCTGGAATCGGCTCCCACCCCCCCTCAGATCAGGTAGGTTTTATCAGCGTGTTGTCTGGGAAACCTCCACTGTCTCATGGTCTGGCCATCTGTCAGTGAGCTGCTGTGGAGGTAGGAAGACCTGTCTTCCCTCCCGTGGGGCTTGGCAGAAAAGAACCCAGACCTGGGGTTAGAAGACAGGAGGGCTGTCCCAGCTTGGCTGCCACTGCGAGATCACAAGATGGCTGTTTCTAATGGGTGGCCTTGGCACTCTGGAGCTGGTAGGGTCTAGTCTTGAAGGGGTCCATGTGATGGTGGTCTAGCAGGATCACCCCAAGGAAGGAGGCCTGAAGCAGGGTGGCAAGGGCCAGCTTCTGCTGCAGGGGAATTGGCCACGTCACTTTCACTCTGGGACACGCTGCCCCTTCGGGACGCCTTGACGGATGGGCCCAGCCTCATGTCAGCTCCTCAGATGGGCCACTGTTCAGGTTCTTTATGGAGGAGCAGGGAGGCATGGGGGTCGTCACTAAGCTGAGACCAGGGAAACGTGAGTTTGAAGTGGTGTGCTAGGGTTCTCAGGGGGCGCTCAGGGGGCAGCCCCTGGCATCTCGGGCTGTGGGGTCGGGGGCTGTCCTGTGTCTTGCAGGACGTGCGGCACTTCAGACCTCCTCCTTTCTACAGACGTGGACCAGTGTTGCCAAACATCATGATGCCAAGAGCCACCTGCGTGCTTTTCTAGAGCCGCTCAGGGTGAAACACGGGTTTCAGAACTGCTGGAGCTGAAGTGGCCCAGCTGAGTTCTCCAGCAGGTAAGTCCTTATGCAGCGCTCATGTTTGCTTTCAGCTTTATTAAAAGAGCTGCACCCACTTACAGCCCAGCTATGCCCTCTGGTAAGGGTGGGCGGTCCTAAACTGAGTAACACGTGGAGAACACCTTGGGTAAGCAATTCTGGTGAACCAACCTAGAACCATCGAGTGCAAGGATGGTTCACCTAGGAGTATGGAGTCTTGCAACCCGGTCTGGCTTCTTATCCTTAACTAACTTTAAGACAGATCACTAGAATTTTGAGCTTTGGTTAAATTCAAACATATCATGTTCCTTGTCTCTGAAGCCCCTTCCAGATATAACATTAATTCTACTGAGAGAGGCCATCGCCAACTCAAGTTCGAATGTGAAAATGGAATAAATAAGACCAATTATTTAAAGAGATGAAACAGCTTTCACAGGGAGACATTTTAAAATAGGGGGGAAAAAAGGAAAAAAAAATCTCAACACTCAAGTTTTGGGAAACATTTTATAATTTATATATAAAATCTCAGTAAGAAACAATGTAAAATGACAGAAATATCCACCTTACATTAAGAGTCAAAAAAAAAATTCACACACACTGAATGTAAATTTTAACAAATATGAACAAAACATTTTAAAATAATCTCAATTATTTGGCAACTCATCACATCATTGCTAGAGACAAATTTGATCTTAAGAAAAGTTTAATTTTATGAAAAACTTAAGTTGGACAGTTTGCTCATATGGGAGTTAAAACATGTTTAAAAAAGAATCTGGCAATAAAGCCAGGTTCTACCTTGAAATAATTGTGTATAAAACAACATATAATCCTGAAGCTCAACAGACAGGGGTGACCTAATCTTCAATGCATTACTCTTCGCTGAAAAAGACACTGTGGGAAGGATGCGGGGTAGCACAGAGAGACATGGGTACCGACGGGGTTTCTGCTGCAGGTGACGGACCCAGAACCCGACGCCAGAGGGGCTGGTAGTAAAGTCACAGATGTGAGCATCACCTACAAACAAGTTACATTCTTAAAAAACAGAGTCACAACTGTGACAGGAAAAGCAATGGAAACCCTTTCTTGAGCTAACCTACTTTACTCGGGTACATGCGAGAAGCGTCTGTATTTCCTGCCAGATGAGATTCAGATATTTACGGGGGAGGCAGAGTCCTAGAACATCTCTACTGATGACTGCATAGCATTTAAAACCCCCCTTTTTATTAAAAAAACAATAATAATAAAATAAAATAAACAGATATATAGTAAAGTTCACAGATAAGTTTTCTCTGTAAAATAAATAAAGTGTTCATTGATTAGCATCATACATAGAGTAAAATACAACCTATTTTTACATGTTTATATACTGTACACAGATTACCAGTGGGCAGCCTGGTGTCTGATGGGCTGGAAGGGTTTACATGAGTGACATGTCACATCGGGAAATCCCAATTTCGAATGTTAAAATATACAACTACTTTGTTTTGAGTTCAGATACAAAGTAAACTTATTTTCCTTTATCTGAAATTAATGTACATAATACCTCTATGAACAATAGTTTATAAAGCTGTTCAGAACGTAACAAGAAAAAGCTTGCACCTAGGTACTTGGCGCACATGCACGGCCTTCCCCCGGTTAAGCGCTGCGGCCCACGGCCCCGAGGTGTGTCCCTCTTCTCGGCCCCGTGGCCCCGGCGGACCGGCTGGGGTGGCCGCAGTCCTGTTACCGCTTTGCCTTCTTCACTGGGGTCTCTTCCACCCTCTGCTGGCCTCTGGTGCGTGCCCCGGGGGGGCTGGCTTCTCTCTTGCGCTTGGCAGAAGGGGAGAGCTGTGCCTTCCATCTGCAGGAAACAGAGGTCAAGGCTGTGATTAAGACTCGACGAAAAGGACCTGCTTCAAATAATCTGGGAATTCTTCAAACACTGGAAGGTTTTTGAACTTGAGAGCCAAGAAGAGGAAAGCTGGATAAGGGCTACATGGGAAGAGGGGACCCTGGAAGAGCCTGTGCTGACTGGCTGTCTGCCGACAGCCTCACTCCTAACAGGCCATGAGGAGGAGTCAGGAAGCCCCAGCTGAGGTTCTGGGTGGGTGTTGACCTTGGTCAAGTCCACTTTCTTCTCGAGCACCTAGTGCTGGTATCTATACAGCAGAGACATCAACAACCAGTCCTGTGTTGAAACAATCATGAACACAGCGGGATGGCATGATCTGAGCACATGCACACCCGCACTCACAGGATGCTCCCAGAAAGCTGGCAGTCTTGGAGAGGGCATGGGAACTCAAGAAGAGCTCCCCATCCAGTCTCCCGGCCAGCAGCCCAGCCCAGTCCTGCCAGCAGCCCAGCCGAGTCCTGCTCTCCGTCCTGCCTGCAGAATGACTTGTCGGAAATGTCAAGTTAATCACATCCATGTCATCATCTTGTTTATCTCCATCCTCAGGCTCTCTGATGCCTTCAGCGTAGGACCATCCGGAGCCCAACAGAGTCCCTTACCACCTGCCCAGGATACCGTCTCGGACTACAGCCCTAACACAGCAGCCTCGTTCCCTAACACGCAGTGTTCTTTCACACTGTCTACTTGGGCAGGTAATTTTTTTTTGGCTTCCCTGTGACTCAGCAGTAAAGAATCCGCCTGCAGTGCAGAAGACACAGTAGACACAGGTTCGATCCCTGGGTCGGGAAGATCCCCTGAAGAAGGGCATGGCAACCCACTCCAGTATTCCTGCCTGGAGAATCCCCACGGACAGAGGAGCCCGGTGGGCTACGTTCCATAACGTCACAAAGAGTCGGACACGACTGAAGCAATTGAGCACGCACGCAATTTTAAAAAATACTCCACACCTTCTATCTAGCAAACTTCATTCTGGAGCCTCAGTGCAAAAACAACTCCTTCTGGGAATAGTTTCTCATCACAGAGCAACCTGCCCTTCGGAAAACCTGCAGACAGCACTTTCTGTCTCTACCACTGCACTTCTGGTTGTTTGTTTGTCCACTGGGGTTTTTCAAACTGCAGGTTACAGCCTTTATTTTAAAACAAAGTATTAATAGAACACAATAGAAAATACCATTGTTGCCATGTCTATTCAGTTTGGGCATTAAAATTTTGTTTCAGTGACAGAGGCAGTATTGCAAAAGACATTCTTCCTATGAGCCGCCTGCTGTCAAGGGAGTTTGAAAACCAGCTACACACACGTCCCCCCAGTTAAGACAGGATGTTTCTCCAGGGCAGCTGCAGAGGTTATTCATTTTCCTTTCTCCAAGGCCTAGTACAAAGCCCAATCTGTGTATTCGAGCAATAAATGTTACACCAAAGAATGAAGAAGCCTGGATAACTAAAATGACAGGAGATGGAGAAATGGGCCATCACTGATGTGAAGACCTGTCTGCTCGCTGCTCCTTTGACAGCAGAGGTAAATACGCTCAGACTGACTCAGATAAAGCTGAGTCAGGCACTGTTGTATACGATGCAGTTTTAGCGTAACATTACCTACGCATGTGTTGAGAACAGCTAACAAGCAGTTGCTTGTCAATATCCCATTTCAAGCCACGTCCAGGGAGAGCCACCAGCCAGAGTGACCAGCTGTTTACCCAGGAGTGGGTGTGTTGCAAGCATAGTGCTGACGCCATGCAGCGGAGAACAGAAGCTTGGCGCAGCGGCTTCTGCCCATGGGCATGAGCTCGGCCCTCTCTTTCCGCCCAGAGGGTGGCCTGTGCCCAGCGGCCCTGGCAGCACCCGGGAGCTCATCAGCAAAGCAGACTCTCAGGTCTTGCCCCAACACTACAGCAGTGGAGCCTGGGTCTCAGCACATTTGAGTTTGAGAAATAACAAACCAGACCTTTGTGAGATTCTTCTCAAATACACAATAAAGGTAAATACTATGTTTTACTTACTGAGGAATAATGGGAGAGAATCCACGTGAAAGGTGCCTGGCATTCCAGTTTGCTTCCCTTTCTGTCATGGGGGAATAATAGCACACACGCGCACACACACACACACACACACACACACACAGAGGCTGTGAAGACCTAGTGCGCACACACACACACACACACAGACGCTGTGAAGACCTAATGTGATTCAAGATACCTAAACGGCCTTTGTACATTGGGAAGTCTTATTTTTTGATGCTATCATGTACAGAAGGTGAGTCAAGTGCCTGACCTCAAGGAAGCAGCTCATAGACCAGGGAGGAAGACAAAACGAAAACCCCCGAAGCAACGTCACATGCCACTGCCCACCGCACAGGCTGGGCCGGAGGGCAGAGGACGGGGATGCGGCTGGCGGAAGCAGGCAGGGGGTGTGTGTGCAGGACGGAGGACCTGGCGACGGGGGGCTGGTGGCGAGGGTGCTCCTCAAGGAAGAACTGGCACAACCTGCAGGATGCGGGAAGGTGACTCGGGCGGCATGAAGGTGCCTGCTGGCCCACGGCTGTGCCTCAGGCGGGTGCCCTCCTGCCACCCCATCACCTCTTCAGTGCTCTGTGAAAAAGAGAGCTGGCTCTAGGCTGTAACCCGCCCGACCACGCTGCACTGCTTTAACCCAGCACCCAGCGCTGTGCCCACTTGAGGAGAAACAAGGCGTGCCTTTGGTCCTGGGGGGCAGGAGCTGATGGCAAGGAGCACAGGATAAAGCCGGTGCAGGAGTGCTGTGAGGCAGGGAGGACTGGCGAGGCCACTGAGACTCCCTCTGGGAGTCCTTCCCGCTCTGTCTAGGGTAGTTTCTACTTGGGAAGCCGAGGACCCCCACAGACAGCTGTGTGGCAAGCCAAGACTCTTAAAGAAACTTGGGGAGAAAGTATCAGTGCACCATAAAAAGCTTCAGGGGGTTAAAGATGACTTCCAGTGTCAGCAGGGACTTTCCTTCCTAAGAGGGGAAAATTTACTAACTTCTTCACTGGCAGATAATTTTTCTTTTGCTAATTTTTGGTGATATCTAGTAGAAACTATTCCTGGGCTCCCAAGTTTGGATGCTGTGCATGTAGACAGCTCTCCATGCTGCTTTCTGAAACAGATGACAGAGACCCTGGGCGATGGCAGCGCTGAACACCCCAGTCCCTGAGACTAGAAAGGGCAAGGATCCTCGTGGGCAGGGCAGAGGTGGGGATGAAAAGCAGGAAAATGCCTGGTTCTGTGGGTCTTGGCTGATGAGCAGAACTTCATGTCACACAAGACTAACTGCTTCCCTGACTCCGGCTTTGCTTTCACTGTGTGGGATACTTGACCATGATTGAGAGAAAGATGAACCTGTGGTAAACAGAAAACATACTGGCTGATGAAGTGAGATCCCACAGTGCTCACCAGAGTAGAAGGCGGGCCAAGATGGATGGAAGCGCAGTGTGAAGGCCCGGGGACCGGGTCTAAGCAGCGGGGCCGCACAAGCAGCAGGTGAGAGAAGGTGTGCCTCATGGGGACAAGGGGCGCGCTGAGCTGGTGCGCAGCCCAGGCTGAGGGAGCCCAGCAAGCTGGATGCAGGCTGAGCTTGGTCTCTAGGAAACAAGGCGGACAGTCCTCTTCTGGATCCGTCAGTGCACACCTGGAGTCAACATTTGCTTCGTAAAGAGAATAATCAATAGATAAACTGATGAGAACAAACAGGCTGAGGAGGCGCCCAGTGCAAGAGAAGACCTGGAAGCCTCCCCCAGTGTTTAAGCCAAAGTGGTACAGGAGGCTCTGAGAGCAGAAGCTATGTGGAGGCCAGTGCCCACTGCACACGGAAGAAAATCTTTCCCACCCAAAGTAATGCGCAGAAGCAGAAAGACTCTTCAGAGCGGCTGGGCACTGTGATCGAGACCCACAGAGACCCCAGGCGAGCCTGAGGACCTGGGAGACGACACAGGCGCCAGAGCCTAGAGCCAAGGCACCGGCGCGGAGGTGTCTAGAGGGAGGGGCCGCGTGGAGACCGCAGGCTGCCGCGGTGCTGAGGAGAAGCACCGGTGATCCGGGTGATCCCAGAACCGAAACACAATGCACTGTGGAAGAATGGATTTGGGAAGGCACACATCTCAGCTGCTGCAGATGCTCACTCGAGGCTGCCTCGGCGGCCCACGGCGCGTCCTGCGTTGGGCCCCACTCCACTGGGTGATCTCCCGTGACGCACAGAGGGCGCGGCGGTGCTGGGGGTCTGCATCTAGACGCGCACCCACCCTCTCGGCGCACGGTGAGGTGCACCTCTCAGTCAGCAGGTATCCTGGTTTTGTGATTTCTAGTTATCCGAGCTGCCCCGCCTGGAAAACCTTACCTTTAGCCCTGTGAGCTCCTAACATCTTTTGGCTCTAAAAATCTGACCAGGGCACAGATAGCTAATGATGTCCAAGTTTAGAAAAATTAGAAATAGGCTGATTTTTAAGTCTTTACATAAACACATCAGCGTCAATGTATGGCAAAAACCACTACAATAAAGTAATTAGCCTCCAATTAAAATAAATAAATTTTTAAAAAGGCAGGCAAATAAACACATCAGAACTACTACACTACAGTGACAGATATTAATAAATGATACTCTTGAAATCAATATTCCTCAACTTTCTAATCTTGGATAATGAAATTATAGAAGAGGGTACTAAGATTAACAGCTTGTGAATCACATTAAAAATGGAAAATATTCATGCTTCAGAAGTTATAAAACTGTAAAGTGATAAAACATTTCTCAAAATGTGCTGTGGGAAAGGTGCGCTGACTGATGCTACCAGGCATAACGACACGGGGAGAGGGGGTGGCAAAGTGGAACTGACAAAGCTGGACAGGTTTCCCTCCTCAGGACCACGCCAAGTGCACTACAGTGGACACTGTGGCTCAGAAGGAGGCGGAACTCACGGGCACTCCCCAGACTCAGAGCCCGGCCTTCTTTTCTCCAGAGGCTTCCGGCTACGTGAGGGCGCAGGTCGTCCCGTGGGGGGCGCAGGACGTCCCCAGTTGTGTGCGTGGAGAATGGGGCACTCGGGTGGTCTCCTGTGACGGACCTGTGACGCGGCACTGGGAGGGGCACCGACGACGGGGACGGGGCTGAGCCTTCTCCCTCACAGCCGCTAAGCACGCTGCCCATGCAGATCATGCTGTACGTGTCCGTTTCCACCGACCGTGCTCAGCATGGCCTCTGAGATCTAATTGTACTTGATAAGTATTCATAAAGAAACTGAATAGGTTCCACCAAACAGGCATCGAAGCCTGGCAATGATTCTAAAGGGCTCCTGGAAAATGGTTTCAGAGGGAAAAGGGGTTTCCCCGGGGGAAACTGAGATGTCAGAGGGCTGGGAGCACGTGCTCTCTCTGTGCTGGGGCTTGTGTTTTATGCAAGGAGAGGGCTCACTCTGTGGCACGAGTGAGGCAAACAGATGGAGCCCTCGCTGTGGTCTGACGGAGAACCGGGGAAGGTTCTGGAAGCTCCCCGCGGCCCCATTACCTCTGAGCCTCTGATCTGGTGCTGGACCTTGTGGTGGCTCCCGAGGGCTCCTCGTCCTCGTCTTCCTCCTCCTCCTCCTCAGACTCCTGGTCTTTCTTGTCCTCAGTTGCTTCAGAAACTGATTTCTGACGTTTGCGCTCTGGCTCTGAGGATTCTGTTCAGACAGAAGGGAAACATCTGGACTGTACAATTCCCAAAGACACTTCCAGAGGACAGAGTCGCAGAGTTTAGAACAAAGGATATTAGGGACTTGGAGGCAGAAGAAGTGGTTTTCCACTTCCTTTTTGTTTCAGCACTTGCAATTCACAACTGTTTAACTTAATCTCAAACACATTTGGGATAGTTTACTTAGGCGGTTCACAGCCAGCATTTGCGAAAAATTCACATGTGCTCAGAAAAGCATCTGGAATGTGCCATTTCTGACACAGGATTACAGCCATTTCACACATATTTATGTAGCATTAATACTAGCTGGACCCCACTGGATTTTTCCTCATCCAAAGAAAAAGTCTTAAAAAGGTGACTCTGACATGATAAGACCTTGCCAGTAACATACCAGCATCATCTGACAGAGTGAGCGAACGCTTGGGCTTTCTTCCTCTCCGACGCACACTTGCCACAGATTTTTCTTCACTATCATCCTAGAAGAAATAAAGTTAAAGTGGAAAGGGTGGTCACTTGAGCATTTACTAAGCTTTATTTCTAAAGGACATGCCTTGATCATAAAATTAACACTTACATTGCTTCCACTTCGTTCTTGAAGGTTAGGGGTTTCTTTATTGGCTTCATCTTTAAGAAAAGAAAGATTTCTACATTAATATTTTATTAGTGTCAAATTAAACTTCAACAGTTTGTTGTCTGTGAATGTACCTAATTAGTGCTAGTTAAGGTATCAGTACGCAATTCATCATTGCTTTCTTGTATCAGCCAAACAAAGATTGAGATGGAATACCTGAGCAGAGAACACATCAGAATGAAAGTCAGGACACCAAAGTTTGCATCTCAGACCTGGCATGCCTGGCATGAATAAGCTATGTGATTTGGGCCAATCACTTACATTCCTAGAGCCTTGGTTTTTTATCAGTGAGGAGTTGGGTTAGAACGCCTTCATGGTCTCTCTCTTTCAGCTCAAATATCTGAATCTGGAAAGGGAGGAGGAAGAGGGTATCTAGGGAGCCCCCGACACAGCAGGAACTACAGTTCAGGATTACAGACTTCACTCAAATCGTAACATAGCTCTCTAAATAGTTTTCCAGAGTCATGTACAGATGTAAGTTGGACCATTAAGAAGGCTGAGTGCCAAAGAATTGATGCTTTTGAATTGTGGTGTTGGAGAAGACTCTTGAGAGAACCTTGGACTGCAAGGAAATCCAACCAGTTAATCCTAAAAGAAAGCAACCCTGAATATTCATTAGAAGGACTGATGCTGAAGCTGAAACTCCGTAACTTTGGCCACCTGATGGGAAGAGCTGACTCATTTGAAAAGACCCTGATGCTGGGAAAGATTGAGGGCAGGAGGAGAAGGGGACCAGAGGATGAGACGGTTGGATGGTATCACTAACTCAATGGACATGAACTTGAATCAACTCTGGGAGATAGTGAAGGACAGGGAAGCTTGGAGTGCTGCAGTACATGGGGTTGCAAAGCGTCAGACATGACTTAGGGACTGAACAACAAATAGTACAAGCACCATTTGACAGGGAGGAAAATGAGGCTTGAGCAACTTGGTTAAGTACTTTGTTCAGAGTTCCATAACCAGTACATGGGGTGGGAACTGGATTCTTAGGACTCTATATACTTCCATGATGGGATCTAGAAAAGTATACTGGATAAGTCTATTTTAGGTTGTGTATACCTATTTTTAAAGTATTTGTTTCCTGTAGACGTTACCATTTTCTGAGAATGTATCTGGTAAGAAAAGTGAAATTTACTTCAATGCACTGTTAGAAGCCAAAATTATGAACATGTTGATTAGACAACTCAACAACCCAGAGGTGAACTTATCAGTAATGAAGACTGTATAGCTGCCCTTTCTGAAAGTTCACTATACGAACGATGCCAGAGTTAAAAACCAAGAAAAAGGCCCACAAAGAAGAATCTAGTCTTAAACTGGTCATCGTTACCCAGATTCAGAAAACTACTGCTGAATAACAGCATTACAACATAATTATGCAGCTTAAAATAGAATCTTTAAAGGGCATTTAAGTTATGGAGATTTCTCCTTGTGTGGATTTAAACATACAATTATGGATAAAAAGATGGTTAAAAAGATGGTTAAAACATTCTTTTTTTTGTTAAAAAGAAAACCTTAACTTTCAAAGAGATAAGAAAAAGTAAAGTATGATCATAAGATCCCACACATAGTTAAATGTGGGAAAATTCTCAAATACACATTTGCTGTTATCTTGCTGATCAGAATATATATTTCATGATATCACCATGCTATTTATTTGATCCCAAATAGCTGACATATTCTTTTTTTTTTTTTCCTAATCAACACTTAAAGCCCACCAATGGCTCTTTTTGCTTGTATGTAAAAAGAAAAATTTAAACCATGAAATTAAAATATACACATGGAAAAAATTCTGGAAAATGCAGGCACTAGTGAAAATATGAAATCTCCCTATTATCTCACCAAGGTGGCTCAGAAGGTAAAGAGTCCTCCTGCAACCCACTCCAGTATTCTTGCCTGGAGAATCCCTATGGACAGAGGAGCCTGGCAGGCTATAGTTCATGGGGTCACAAACAGTCAGACACGACTGAGCAACTAAGGACAGCACAGAACTAATCATTATCAACCTTTTGGGAATATTTTTTTTCTCCTTGGACTGAGGACAAAAATACCTCAACAAAACAATTTTATCTCTTGCATCCTAGCTCTGTAAGCAGTACCAGCTGCTTCTGCTGAAAACAACAGGCTCCTGGGCTGAAATCTTATCTTCCTGATAAGAGCTCTCAGTCCCCAGGTTCATCTGTTTTTCCCTTAAACAAGTCCAAGAAAGTAGGGTCTGGACGTGGCCATGCTGCCCCCCTCCTCTTTGAGGTTTCCTGGACTGACAAAGACAAGAACGACTCAGATCACAGGAAAAACCAGCTACTAGAATCTCTCACGGCTACAAGGGCAGCTGCTTTTACCAAGGAAGCCACTCACTTCATTGAGAAACAAGGACATCCTAAACCCTCCCCAGCCTGCGGTTCCCCCCGGGCCGCCCCCCTTCCTTAGATCACACACAGAGCAATGCTTTCAGGTACACACCCGTTTGCATGACTTTCAGCTTGCCGCCAGGTGGAGATTGTTCTACCTAAGTTTGAACAAGGAGAAAAAAGAGAAGTCACTGGTTTGTGATCATCACACAGGAAGGCAATCAACAATGTGAAGAAGGTTCAGGACCTCTGTTTATTATGTAGGCAGAATATCTGTATCCCACTTCCTAAAGTGGATTAAATAGACCCAGCAAATATGGATGGCTACGAATCTGAACTCACGGGGTCTTCCCACAAGGATTAGGGCTGCCACATGCCTCTTGCCCAGTCGTGCTACTGCGGCTGTGAGCACTGGAGGCGACAGAGACCTGCAGGTAGCACCCCCTAAACTGGCAAGCCATCTTCCGTGTGCTGGTAAAGGCACTCACACTTTTACACGTGGCTCTTTGGTTTAGCTGTCTTGGATGAATTCTAGTGAGAGAATGATTTCTTCGTATCCAAGGAAATGGGAATCTGGAGAGGGGCATGTGACTGGCCCCGTGTCACAGCTTCTGGGAGCAAGCCATCAGTGAAGACATATCTGTTCTCTTAATAGTGCTATCACTGAAACTCATGCAATGAAGTCTTGGTGCAATGATTTTGTTGGGTACACACTTCAGGGTCAAAGATAAAGAACAGACTTTCCTGCACTGAAACTAGTGTCCATTCTAATAAAAAAGGAGCTCCATTGAAAGTAGTAAGACAGACACTTTGGAGGGTTCCATAAAGAAGCTGTTATCTAAAAATCATATAAAACAGCTATTTTCTATGTTTTAATTAAGGATGACAAGATAAGTCCCTAGATAATTTTTATACAGCCGATCTGACAGGTGAGGATAGAGTCAAACTAAATTACAATGAATATAATTATGTTTATATGATGTTACTAGTAATTAAAATATTATCTGAATGGTTATTTGAGGTTTTATTTTAAAAAGTTTCTTTAAAGCTTTTCAAATACTTAAAAAAAAAAAAAGGCTATTTGAAAATGCTAATATTGCAGTGAACTCTTTCAGGTCTAGAACAGCCAGTTGAAGAGTTCTCATCTTTCGCAATTACTTACTGTGACAAGGCCAGCATCTGTTTTGCAGTCATCTTCTGAAAAACAGGAAATAAAAATCCCACTTAGAAAATCAGTTTGAAAATATCTTGTGTGTGAACTGAAAGCACACCAAATACCTACTTGTTTTTAATGTTTCTACAGGGTGTTTACGAGGTCTTCCTCTTTTCCTTTTAATAATTACTGGTTGATCTTCCTAAGGGGGAAAGGGGGAAAAAAAAAAAGGGAATAAAAAAGTTCTATCATCTATTACACAAATAGGTTGCTTTCTCAAAATGGAATTTAGAGTTCCCTCCCAAGAGGGTTCAAATCCCAGCTTTTTCTCTTAAGAAAACACGTGACCTGGGGCTCAGTGGTTCATTTTTCTCAGGGCAGTTGGTTTGAATTCACGGAGCCCCGAGGACTATGAGGTAATGAGGTAATGGGAGTGCTCAGGGTCAGCTTTTACTTCTGTAATAAATTTGCACGTCCACTTCGTGTGGATTTATTCCTGGTTACTTGTGATCAAATGCCATCCCTTACAAAAAATAAAGGAGGCCCGCGAAGACAAACATAACTATTAAAAAGCTGTATCCGGACAGGCAAACTTGGCGATGGCTACCTAGAGGATCTGGCTGGGGCACAGCTTGTCTCCCTTGATTTATGGGCCTGCACCTCAGGTCACTGCGACTCTGTGTCCCACTGGGTTGTCTGCAAATCCCAAGGGGCCTGGAGCAGCAGAATTGGAGGTCTGCCTCTCCTGCAGCCTCTCAGGAGTCCCTGACCTCACCCCGTCAGGCTGGATCCTGGCTGGCCCTCTCAGCCGGCGCTCCGCACAGCCTGCCGCTGCTCCCGTTTCGTCCCGCGGGACCCCAGGGCTCGGCAGCCCCGTTCTCCACGCTGAGCTGGAGCCTGGCTTGGCTGTGCTAAGCTTCCCGGTCAAGAAGGGACATGGACACTGAGGTACAGATCTGGGCTGAACCCATGGGGCTGACAGAAGGAGGTCTCATACAAATGTTGGGAGAAAATGAAGACACAGAGGACAAAATACATCAAAATGACACTGATAAAGTGCTCTGCGTGAAATGCTGTCCGCTGCACTAAAAAAAGAGCTACTTCAAAAGCATTTAGGAGCGACTCCGGGTGAGAGCACACTGATGCACTGTTTTTAGTACCTGAGAAAACCTGAACAAATAAACATGAAAAACATCTCTACCTGAGATTTTACGGTGTCATCGTCATTCTGCTCTGCCTTTTCACCGGCAGCCTCACTGCTGCTGGATTCATCTGCAGAAAGAGCAGAGCGCGTTCACTGCTGGGGCCACCCTCAGCCTCAGTGCCAGGACGCCCACCAAGGTGACCCAAGTCATCCGCGTGCACACAGACTCCATTCCCAGGCAGACACACTAAAGTGCATTAGCCAGAGTCTGGTTAACCAAGAAGCAGCACACTTAGTGTAGAACAGGACCTCAATTATAAACAATCTCCAGGCCCTGTTACACTCAGCACGACACACTGTGCTATATGGAGGGAAGAAAGATCAGCAAACCAAAGTTTCAGCTGGCGAAGCCTGGGGAGAGAGGTGCTAACTGCTTTGAAGGATTAGTCTCTCTCAAAACAGTTTAACTGCAGAGATGTCTTACTCACCTTTTTCTTCCATGGCCCTTGAAGCAGTGCTGTCTGTCTTAGAACTTGCTTTAGATAACTCTTCCAAATCTCCAGAGTTCTCTTCCTATGGAGAAGTTGAACAAGACAAGAAGCTCCCTTCTCATACCCATTTCAATATAATTACTTCAAAAATAATTTCCTAGCCTGTTTGTTGGACATTTTTTTAAAAAAAGTAACTATTTTGCTGCTTGGCAGACTGTACAAAAAGATTCAAATTCTGAAGGCAGAAAAACACAAGATAAGGTTATAAAGCAACAAGGCCATTATTTTTACCCCTGCAAAATAGAAACTGCTCTTTTTGCTGACCCTGGACTTTTCAAGAGAAACTCCAAAGAAAGAACTTAAAGGAATTTCCAAGAGATATTTTTCTCTTTGCTGGTGGAAGGGAGGGACCAGAAGAAAGGGATAAAGGAGAAGGAGCCAAAGAGAACTTCTGGTGTCCAACTGGGCTGATTTAGATAAATGGTCTATCAATGGTTATATTATCTGCCCTTAGTTGCAAAGAAGTTTTGAGCATGAAATAACCAGTTGTTTATACTACAGTATTAATATAATGTATACACAAAATTATACAAACTAAATTTAAAATCAGAGAACTGTTTTATACATGGAATTTTTAAATACAAATAATTAAGTCAGAATATATTTAAACAACATTAAAAACCTTACATGAAGTTAAAAGTGAAGTGAAAGTCGCTCAGTCGTGTCCGACTCTTTGCGACCCCATGGACTGTAGCCCACCAGGCTCCTCCGTCCATGGAATTCTCCAGGCAAGAATACTGAAGTGGGTTGCCATTCCCTTCTCCAAGGGATCTTCCCAACCCAGGGATTGAACCCAGGTCTCCCGCACTACAGGCGGGTCCTTTACCATCTGAGCCACCAGGGAAGCCCTACATGAAGTTACAGAGAAACTTAAAAGCTACCCTTTAATCTGCCTCGCTCCAAATGATGGAGTACTTTTTTTGTTCTCAATAGGTCAGGGGAAGGAGTGGGCTTTTGAAAACCTGTTTCTTTCCTTGACCATGACCAGTGGAAATTCATGACAATGTATGACTTCACCTCTTCGGCTGTTAAACTTCTTTTACTACTTTTTACTTAGTATATCAGTTACTGGGGGAAAAAAGGAGACTATAAACTGGCTTCAGTGGGCTGGAAGTCAGCTGAATATATTTTTGGAAGCTGACTTAATACTTCTGTAACAAGCTGGAAAAAAATAGATTAGGAAAAGAGGGAGAAAGAGAAGATAGAGGCAGACTGGAATAGTCAATAAGTATTGAGTCTCAGGAATGTAAAAATATCTATGAAGAGGAGAAACCTGGCCTAGAACAAAAGACAGGATAAGAACAGAAATAAGTATTTGTGAGTTACTTTCCCAAGGCACAAGATGAAAATAAGACCACAGGAAAAAAGGGCAATGAGTGAGGCCTCATCCTGGGACAATCTATGTATTAGGGGCTGGAGGTAAGGTAAAGAGAAGCTTGTGTATTAAAAATTTTAAATCACATGTATCACTGTATTTCACTGTTCTGATACAACTATATCTGTAATCAAGCTTATTATACTTGGGAACAAAGGACCTGAAAGTCTAAAGAAGTCAATAATACCACTGAACAAAAACCTAAGCAATGATTATATCTAAACTGTGATAGTAATACAATCTTGCAGTTTATGATCATAAAGTGTAACATTTTTCTGAGAGTCTAAAAACTATACACCTTTTACAATAAATACACAAAATACATATACACAGTGATGTAAACAGGCTATCCCTAAAACTTAAATTTAATATGTGGAAAAAATACCTTTGTATCTTGTGGCTCAGTTCCAGAACACTGCCTCTGTGCTGTTTCTATTTTGGAATCCAGGACATCTGGGGTATCGTCTGTAAATCAGTTTAAACAGAATCACAAAGGAATAAAAGCTAAATGAAAAATGAAATGCACAGTTCTATTTCAAGACAGTTTGAGACTTTTCTTAGGCTTATGATACAGTGAAGCCAAAGTAATCCTAAATGTATTTATAATGTCATGTGACATGAGCACTGAGCACTGGCCTGCTGCTGCTGCTGCCAAGTCGCTTCAGCCGGGCCCGACTCTGTGCGACCCCATAGACGGCAGCCCACCAGGCTCCCCCATCCCTGGGATTATTCAGGCAAGAACACCAGAGTGGGTTGCCATTTCCTTCTTCAATGCATGAAAGTGAAAAGTGAAAGCGAAGTCGCTCAGTCATGTCCGACCTTAGTGACCCCATGGCCTGCAGCCTACCAGGCTCCTCCATCCATGGGATTTTCCAGGCAAGAGTACTGGAGTGGGGTGCCATTGTCTGGGCCTTAGCAAAGCCAAAAAATAAAATATCTACAAATGCTTAAACAACTCCAACAGAACAGGAGGTTCTGTGGAGAGGGCTTAGGGCATAGTTTCTAGACATACTTTTTAACTTCCTGAACAACTTACCATCTAAGTGGTATGGCTTAGTGATGAAGACCATAATCTTGGGAATCAGATTTACTTGGTAGAGAAGAAGTCATAATTTCTCAAAATCTTAATTTCTTTATTTATAAAACGGCAATATCTGACTCACATAGTTATTGGGGATGTGTATAAAGTACTAGAGACGGTACCTAGCTTTGGTATGAACTCAATAATTACTAAACATGTTCCAAACCAAAAAAGTAAAGTATGTAACTATCCATTTTTTTCTCACATATTATTTAATGTTATTTACTGAGTTTGCATTTTGTGTCAGGTATTAAACTATAAAAGTCTCTGCAGTGTCCAAAATGGGAGCCACTAGCCACAACGGCTCCTGAAATTTAAATTAATTAAATTCAAATACAACTAAAAACTCAGCCTTTCATTCACAGTGACTACATTCGAGTGCTCAATAGTTGTGTGCCTCGTAGCTGCCAGTAGGCAAAACAAACATGGAATGTTTCCACCTCTGAGCAAGTTCTATGGGCTGGCATTGTTACGGACAACCAGCAGCATGAAGCACAGAAGGGTCACTATTGCATGCCTGTGACTAGAGTGCTTTACTAGTTCTGCGCGGCCTCCGTTCATGACATAAAATGAGCAGCTCAGGGGTACCCGGAGCCCAGGTGACAGAGGGAGCCTGGGTTTCTGTGATTTCTGAGGGCTGGGTCTTCGCCGGGAACAACCTAGCTTCTAGATCAAGTCCGGAAAAGACCCTGGAGGAGTCAGGCTGGTCTGGAAACACACGAGACTCAAGATTTGTAAACGACTACTACTCTCAAGAATTTTCTATGCTACTGGCCCACTATTTGGATGCGGAAATAATAAGATTTTCAGAGACATTTAAAACAGGAACATGTATATTCTAGATACCCAGTTCATCTTCTGAAGAGAGGTACTGCTTCTTTCTTTTTCTTTTAGGTACGTGCCTTTCTTCCTCTTCAACCTGGAATTAAGAGTGGCTATATTAAAGGCAGTAGAACCTGGATCCAATTCTACTTAAACGGGAGCACACTGCATTAGTTTCTAGTCCTTCAGACAAATCTTTTGAAAAATCTAGAATGATACTTCTGTCATCTAGATTCAGACTAGAGTCATTCGCAAGGTTGAGTCTTTTTAAAGATTTGAATATAAACCCATAAAAAATATCCAAATCTATTTTTCACTTCATAATGTATTTCGACAATTCTAAAATATGTTAAAAATATCCTCATTTTACCACTTCTGAAGTCAATCTATGTTTTATAATTGATGGCATGTCATAAATTAATTGGCAGCATTTTTCTGCTCTCTTGGTAGCTCATTAAAAGGCTGATGAAAGGAAGTATATAAGAAAACAGTGTCAGTTCAGTTCAGCTCAGTCGCTCAGTCGTGTCCAACTCTTTGCAACCCCATGAATCGCAGCACGCCAGGCCTCCCTGTCCATCACCAACTCCCAGAGTTCACTCAAACTCATGTCCACTGAGTCGGTGATGCCATCCAGCCATCTCATGCTCTGTCGTCCCCTTCTCCTCCTGCCCCCAATCCATTCCGGCATGAGAGTCTTTTCCAATGACTCAACTCTTCGCATCAGGTGGCCAAAGTACTGGAATTTCACCTTTAGCATCAGTCCTTCCAACGAACACCCAGGACTGATCTCCTTTAAGATGGACTGACTGGATCTCCTTGAAGTCCAAGGGACTCTCAAGAGTCTTCTCCAACACCACACTTCAAAAGCATCAATTCTTCGGCGCTCAGCTGTCTTCATAGTCCAACTCTCACATCCATACATGACCACTGGAAAACCATAGCCTTGACTAGAAGGACCTTTGTTGGCAAAGTAATGTCTCTGCTTTTTAATATGCTCTATAGGTTGGTCATAACTTTCCTTCCGAGGAGTAAGTGTCTTTTAATTTCATGGCTGCAATCACCATCTGCAGTGATTTTGGAGCCCCCCCCAAAATAAAGTCTGACATTGTTTCCACTGTTCCCCCATCTATTTCCCATAAAGTGATGGGACCAGATGCCATGATCTTAGTTTTCAGCATGTTGAGCTTCAAGCCAACTTTTTCACTCTCCACTTTCACTTTCATCAAGAGGGTTTTTAGTTCCTTTTCACTTTCTGCCATAACGGTGGTGTCATCTGCATATCTGAGGTTACTGATATGTCTCCCAGCAATCTTGATTCTAGCTTGCGCTTCTTCCAGCCCAGTGTTTCTCATGATGTACTTTGCATATAAGTTAAATAAGCAGGGTGACAATATACAGCCTTGATGTACTCCTTTTCCTATTTGGAACCAGTCTGTTGTTCCATGTCCAGTTCTAACTGCTGCTTCCTGACCTGCATATAGGTTTCTCAAGAGGCAGGTCAGGTGGCCTGGTATTCCCATCTCTTTAAGAATTTTCCACAGTTTACTGTGATCCACACAGTCAATGGCTTTGGCATAGTCAATAAAGCAGAAATAGATGTTTTCCTGGAACTCTCTTGCTTTTTCCATGATCCAGCAGATGTTGGCAATTTGATCTCTGGTTCCTCTGCCTTTTCTAAGACCAGCTTGAACATCTGGAAGTTCATGGTTCATGCATTGCAGAAGCCTGGCTTAGAGAATTTTGAGCATTACTTTACTAGCGTGTGAGATGAGTGCAATTATGCAGTAGTCTGAGCATTCTTTGGCATTGCCTTTCTTTGGGATTGGAATGAAAACTGACCTTTTTCAGTCCTGTGGCCACTGCTGAGTTTTCCAAATTTGCTGGCATATTGAGTGCAGCACTTTCACAGCATCATCTTTCAGGATTTGAAATAGTTCAACTAGAATCCCATCACCTCCACTAGCTTTGTTCATAGTGATGCTTTCTAAGGCCCACTTGACTTCACATTCCAGGATGTCTGGCTCTAGATGAGCGATCACACGATTGTGATTATCTGGGTCTTGAAGATCTTTTTAATACAGTTCTTCTGTGTATTCCCGCCACCTCTTCTTAATATCTTCTGCTTCTGTTAGGTCCATGCCATTTCTGTCCTTTATCGAGCCCATCTTTACAAGAAATGTTCCCTTGGTATCTCTAATTTTCTTGAAGAGATCTCTAGTCTTTCCCATTCTGTTGTTTTCCTCTATTTCTTTGCACTGATCGCTGAGGGAGGCTTTCTTAACTCTCCTTGCTATTCTTTGGAACTCTGCATTCAGATGCTTATATCTTTCCTTTTCTCCTTTGCTTTTTGCTTCTCTTCTTTTCACAGCTATTTGTAAGGCCTCCTCAGACAGCCATTTTGCTTTTTGGCATTTCTTTTCCACGGGGATGGTCTTGATCCCTGTCTCCTGTACAATGTCACAAACCTTCGTCCTAGTTCATCAGGCACTCTATCTATCAGATCTAGGCCCTTAAATCTATTTCTCACTTCCACTGTATCATCATAAGGGATTTGAGTTAGCTCATACCTGAATGGTCTAGTGGTTTTCCCTACTTTCTTCAATTTAAGTCTGAATTTGGCAATAAGGAGTTCATGATCTGAGCCACAGTCAGCCCCCAGTCTTTTTTTTTTTTTAATTTAATTTTTTATTTCTTTACTTCACAATACTGTATTGGTTTTGCCATACATTGACATGAACTGACTGTATAGAGCTTCTCCATATTTGGTTGCAAAGAATATATTCAATATGATTTCAGCATTGACCATCTGGTGATGTCCATGTGTAGAGTCTTCTCTTGTGTTGTTAGAAGAGGGTGTTTGCTATGACCAGTGCATTCTCTTGGCAAAACTCTATTAGCTTTTGCCCTGCTTCATTCTATACTCCAAGGCCAAATATGCCTGTTATGCCAGGTGTTTCTTGACTTCCCACTTTTGCATTCCAGTCTCCTATAAAGAAAAGGACATCTTTTGGGGGTGTTAGTTCTAAAAGGTCTTGTAGGTCATAGAATCGTTCAACTTCAGCTTCTTCAGTGTTACTGGTTGGGGCACAGGCTTGGATTACTGTCATATTGAATGGTTTGCCTGGAAACGAACAGAGATCATTCTGTCCTTTTTTGAACTTGCATCCAAGTACTGCATTTCAGAATCTTCTGTTGACCATGATGGCTACTCCATTTCTTCTAAGGGATTCCTGCCCACAGTAGTAGATACAATGGTCATCTGAGTTAAATTCACCCATTTCAGTCCATTTTAGTTCGCTGATTCCTAGAATGTCGACGTTCACTCTTGCCAACTCCTGTTTGACCACTTTCAATTTGCCTTGATTCATCGACCTGACATTCCAGGTTCCTATGCAATACTGCTCTTTACAGCATTGGACCTTGCTTCTATCACCAGTCACACCCACAGCTGGGTATTGTTTTTGCTTTGGCTCCATCCCGTCATTCTTTCTGGAGTTATTTCTCCACTGATCTCCAGTGGCATACTGGGCACCTACCAACCTAGGGAGTTCCCCTTTCAGTATCCTATCATTTTGCCTTTTCATACTGTTCATGGGGTTCTCAAGGCAAGAATACTGAAGTGGTTTGCCATTCTCTTCTCCAGTGGACCACACTCTGTCAGACCTGTCCCCCATGACCCATCCGTCTTGGGTGGCCCCACATGGCATGGCTTAGTTTCATTGAGTTAGACAAGGCTGTGGTCTGTGTGATCAGACTGACTAGTTTTCTGTGATTATGGTTTCAGTGTGTCTGCCCTCTGATGCCCTCTTGCAACACCTACCGTCTTACTTAGGTTAGAAAACAGTATGGACATGTCCAAATAATCCTGCTACCTGCTAAATTACCTAATCTTACAAAAGCATAAACAAGTAACACAGACATAGAGAACTCTTAATACCTATCAATACATTTAATTTCTCATCTATACAGAGAGCTAAAAGCCCTGAGCATAGGAGAAAGCACTATTCATAAAACATGAAGTGCTTGAGTTTCCTACGAAAACCCACCTCTTTAGGATTTGCTTCGACACTATGACATCTTATGGTTTCTGTGTTGTCTTTTCCACCATTGGATATCTCTGAGTAAGAAATACAAAAGAAAAAAGAAAAAAAAACCCTTAAGTATTCACTCCAATACTTACTTTAGGCACATGTGTGGAATGGGAAAGGAAAAGAGGAAGGGACTTGACAAGCAATTGTTATGTGATCCTTACACAACTACGTCAGGTTAAGTTCCATGACTTTCATTTCTAGAATGAGTGAGCAGGGTTCAAGGCGGGGACAGCCTCACTGGCATTTACACGGCAGACCTCAAGGCCACTCCCCCCTGGCTCCTGAGCAGCAGAGCATGAGCAAGTGTCCAAGGAACACAGCACACCATGCATACAGCTCTTTGGAACTCATGGACAAGTCACACTTGCATGCTAAATGTCCATTAACAGACGAAGCAATACAAATAAAAAATAACTGTACAGGGGATTAAGACCCCTTTCCCCATTCTTGGAACAGGGAGAGAACAAAATTGTTCCTCTGGAGCTGGCAGTCTCTACAGGTTGCGTGGAGTAATGCCTGACTCCCGGGCAACGAGCACATAAATGTGCCGGCCCTGGTCTGCTATCACACTGAGGCTTCTAGTCAGAAGGCAACACAGTCAACTACACAGCACAGAACCTCTCCTATGAGACAAACCACAGGGGACTATACATTCTGTACTAACACTGGACAAATGCAATGTGAGGTTCCTGGCAAACTCTAGTTGTTATTTAAGGCCAGGGACCATTTATAAGCTTCATGACCTTGAACGAGCCACTGGCCCACTCTCTATGTCTGTTACCTCAACTACAGATGTGATGCTGTTGTGAACACACACTTTACTGGATTATATGAGTTACATGATAAAATTTTCCAAGTAATTATAATTAGCACAGGGCCTGCCACATAAAAGGCATTCAACAAATGATAATTACAACTAATATTAAAATTATACTATGAAATTCATTAACTTACCTTCTTTGCTATAAAATTTCCCATGAATTTCAGTTGTTTCTGAGCCTGCATTTTCGACCTAAACACACAATAGAAAAGGCTATTTATGGATATTCTCACAAAAATCTTGAATATCTAGAAAATAATCTGGCCATTTGTAAGAACACTTAAAGGGACTGGTAAACATGTTGTTTTAAATTTCACCCAGTTCGAGAGTAGAGGACACTTTCTTTTTGAAGAAGTTTCATTTTAACAAATTAGCATCCTACTGGGTTTATTCTCCTTGTTGTTAAAGCAGTTATGGTAAGAGTAAGAAACAAAGAGAGAAAGAACTTTGGAAATTCTCTTTCCATCCAATGATCCTTCGTGATTTTCCTTTTAAAAAATGTTGAGGGATTTTGTCCATCTGTTATAAGGTTTCCCTCAGGCAAACCTTGCCAATTTTATTTTTTTTTTTTGAGGGAAAGCCTCTGAATATTCCTCATGCATGCTCAGTCACTTCAGTCGTGTTCGACTCTTTGCGACCCCATAGACTGTACCCGTCAGGCTCCTCTGTCCCTGGGATTCTCCAGGCAAGGACATTAGAATGGGTTGCCATTCCCTTCTCCAGGGATCTTCTCCATTCAGGGACTGAATCCGAGTTTCTCATGTCTCCTGTATTGGCAGGTGAGTTCTTTACCACACTAGTGCCCCTAAGAAGCCCCCAGAATATCCTACAACATTGTAAGCCCCAGCTACAAAATTTCCTATTTGGAAAGGAGAGACATGCTCAGATAGGAAAAAGGGAGCTGCTGGGGGCTTCAGGGAAACAAGGCAGAATGCAGCACATGGCGGGGCAGGCCTGGAGACACGGCCACATTTCGAATCCTTTGAGCTCTTGGTTCTTGAACAGAACCAAGTGGGGCTCTTCTCTCCCTTTCACTCAGCAGACTGGGTGTGAGGGTCTAGATACAGCCTGGGACGTCTCAACAGGGGGAGGTAAGCCCCCTGACACCACAGGTGTTTGGTGGGAAGCAGGGCTCTTCTGAGTCTCCTAGTGACACGGGAAAGAATGTGACTATCTGTGATTCACAAGCATTTTACAAAATGTGCTCTTCTCTACGCATTAAGACAGACCAAAAAAAAAAAAAAAAAAAAAATTCCTTCAAGGACAAAAGGGATTATGAGAACCACAGCTAGGAAAAAAATACGTATTCGTGGCAATTACAGTTTAGTGGATTCACAAACACTTCCTGAAGATATACAGTGAAGTTCGTAAAGTCGGTTTGGTCTATAGCACCAGGATAATTTAAAACACCACAGTCCAATTTGCAGTCCTATTATAGTAATAAAAAATAGAAAGCTCCCAATTCGTCAAAGAATTTCATTAAGATTACCAGGGGAGCTCCCGAGTCTGAGGGATCTGGACCTTTCCCTATTTCCTTGGTTCTGTCTCATGATATTGGCCTAAAGAGCTACTAGAACACAGGGCTGCCGAATTCAGAGTAAGTCTTTTGTTTCTGAGAAAAGCAACTAAATTTCCTGACACCAGTGGATAAAGTTGAACATGAAATTAAAGATGTGACTAGGTTGAACTTCAATGGAGAGCACACTACCAATGGCCTCATCTCCTAAAGAAACGCGTGGCCAGCCCCTCCCCTAAATGTAATCACTTTCAAAACCTCAAACCAAAATAATCCCAAGTGATAACAACAAAATTCAAACAATTATGGTGACTTACATTTGGTGATTCAATCGCCAGCGAAGGCTCCCTCTGCAGTTCAACTGTTCAAAGACAAAAATGAGAAATAAGGAAACTGGAAACTGGTTCCGAACTACAGAGAAACAAATTGAGAGCTTTTTAATTAAGTGAGACTGTGTCACTAAGTGGCCTAGCTGCCTTTGTGAATGATAAATTTTGGACCAATTATTTTCTATCATACCATCTATGTTCTGTCACACGACCAGAAAAACAACAAAAGTAACGTTCCCTGCATTTTTAGAGTAATGGCAGCGATCCATTGGATCACTTCAGTGATTTAACCATGTCGGCGATCTGAGGCTTGGAAGGAAGGTGAGGAAGGCCTGTGCTGTAACCGTTAGGTGACAGGGTAACACTGGTTCATTTAAAAATAATCCCATCAAATGAAAAGTTAGAGCCTATCCCCTCAAACAGCAAAGGTCTATTTATATTCTTTGGAAGCCTGAAGTACAAGGCCTACTGTTTCTACTCAACAATGACAGAACACACATTTTTCTTTTAAACAACTTCCTTTTACGTAAGTAGATCTCTTATTGAACTGTACCTAAACACAGTCTGAAATACAACTCTGGGAACAAAGAACTTCAGAATCCAAAAATGTTACCTTCTTGACAATTAACAAATGGGATATTAATTATGTATACTATAATACATACACAGGAATTTTAACTAATACCATCTATCCAAGTTTTGGGAAGATTAGTCATCGTTAGGGTTTTAACATGTCAGGACGAGTGGCTTACCAGGTCTTGGGGTGGTCTTCCAGGAACCCCTGGTATTTCTGCTTATAAGGTTCCTGTGGTCACGTACTTTGAAGGCTGCCCTTTCAGATGGTTTGCCTTGGAAGGTCCCCACCCTGACAGCCCCAGATAGCCCTGGTTGAGGATTTATACACACCACTCCTCACACACTGCCTTTCTTTGTCTGGTCCACCAAATACACACCTACTTGTTCTTCAATATTTGTCTCCAAATTAGGGGGAATAGCAAGTGCTTGAAATGAAAATTTAAATGTGTGTGTTCTTTGACCTCTCGGTTCACTTTTTCAAAAAAAATTGGAGAAGTACATGATTATAGACATATGGAAGCTCACTGCAGCGTTATTTGTAACAGTAAACACTACAAACACTGGAGGGCACTCAGAGACCCAACAGCACGGGGGCCGTGTGTTGCAGACCACTATTGAAACAAAGGAAGCCGGTCTGCATACGCTGACAATGAAGGACGCCCACAACATACAGCTGAGTTTAAAAAGAATTCTGAAAATGTAACTCAGGCACCTAAACTGAATCACAAGTCTCAGGGCTTCAGCCATGAATGACAGCACAACGTATCTTCCTAGAGGCCAAGAATGGGAAAGCGATTACTTCTGCTGGGGATTAAGAGAGAAGGTAAGAAATCGGGCCTTTGAAAGAGGTCTCTGCTCCTGGATCATGCTTTGCCTGAACTTTTCAGTGTTTTGAATGCTACAGACTGGATGTTTGTGTCCCCTTCACAATGAATATACTGCCACCCACCCCATCTATTAAAAATGCAATCCCCAACGTGATGGCGCTGTAGTGAGGGTCTCTGGCAGGTGGTCAGATTCAGATGAGGTCACGTGTAAAGTGGTCCTGAGACCGACGTGTTTGAGAGCTGCTGTCCTAACCCTGTCTGAGGCTGAGACCTTTCCCTTCACACCTTTAGTGGACACTGAAGACTGGTGCAGAGAGAGACTGAGAAGAGGCTCTGCAAGCGGGGAGGAGCTTCAGTGACGCAGCAACGGCCAGACCCCAGGGGTCAAGAGCCTGAGGTTAAAAGAAGTGGGCACACAGGCGCAGACTAGCCTTCTGGAAATGAGCTTGTGATGGCACCTGGAGGGACAAGGAGGGCCATAGAGACATACTTGTGGGCGAGAGCAAGGGTCTGTTCCAAAGCAGCTCGTTTGGCCACAATTATTTGGAGACATCAGATTTAAACACAACCTTACGTGATTTTGACTGATGTTAATGCTTTATGAAGAAAAAGTGTAAGTTAAAAATGAAATAGCAAAGAGTTTTCTCTAATCTATGTTAAAAAAATGATAGGTAAATCCATATAGCCTGTCAATGTTTTATTACATATTAGCTATAAATTTTAAGTGATAATAAAAGATAAACCCACACATAAGGAAAAAAAAAATGTGAACAACTGCTAAAGGAGTTTACCTGTTCCACTCAGCTTTCTCCCACCTGAACTTCCTGGTGGTGCTGGCATCTCATGATTTTTCTCTTCCTCTGATGGCACAAATACCTAAAAAGTCCAAGGCACCATAACAAGGTAAATGAGGTTTTTGAAATAAGAAGGTAAGTTTAATTCACCTGAAGGGAATTAAACAAAACACTCAGCATCCTGTCAACCTTTAGGAACAAAAAGGTAAAACTAATCTCGTATTTCATCCATCAGTGGCTCTCCTACTGCGCTAAAGTAAAATACTGAGTACAACACATAAGCCCTTCCTGATCTGGTCTCATTTCTTCAAGAGGCTTGAGGTCTCAGCGCAGCTCATCCCTGAAACACTGCAGTGCCCAGGACTCATGACTGGCTCTTCCCTTTCTGTGTCCTCGGGTACACTTCGAACTGTTTGCAGAAGTCCACTCCAAAGTCCTCCTGCAAGCCATCCCCTTCCACCCACTGACCCTGCTGTGAGTCGAGGCTCCTCCGCACTGCGTTCACAGCCCCCATATTTACCACTATCTTGTCCCGTGGACTCGGAGGCGCCAGGAGATCAGGCTGGAAGGGGGCATGGAGACTAAACTGTTTAAAGCACACAGGCTGTGACAGAAGAACCAGAAAACCTCCTCCCAAACTAGATTTTATTCTAAATGCAATGAGAAGTCATTGGAAATTTCAAGCAGAGCAATGACATGACCTAGTTTATGTTTTTCAAGCTAACTCTCAGGGCTGGGTGAAGACTGGAGGAAGGGCTGGAGAGGAAGCAGAATGGGGACACTACCTACTGGGGTAGAGGCTCAGACTAGGTGGCAGCCATAGAAACAGAAATAGGTGGATTCAAGTCACATTTTGGGAATGGAAACTATGAGAACCAGCAATAGATGAAACGAGGGGTGACTGACGCTGACACTTGGCTTTCTGGTTTGAGTGGATGGAACTGATGACGGTGCTATCAGCTGAGACTACTGAGGTTCTGAGCTCTTCCCTCACACGACGTGTCAGTAACAGAACTGAAATAGCTTCGGTACAGTGAGAGCCGGGGCTGCATTCTGCTTGTGTACATGTATCTGTACATGGTGAAAAGGTATGTACACCATTGGCAGTTCAGCATAACTGAATGATCAGCCATACCTCAGGTTTCAAGTTGGTTTTCAGTCCCAATCTTCCCACAGCATTTGATGGGGACTCTTTGCTGCCTAAAGAAATGCAAACCATTCAATCAGTTTAAGAATTTGCTTGCAAACTACATCTTGAATCAAAAGGTAACAGAATGTCGTCTAGTTGTTACCCGGACATGCTACGCCCTCCTCCGTCCTGTTTTAGTTTGCTGTCAGTAGAAAACAATAAAGGGGAATATATCCGAAAATTCTCAGATAAAAGGCAAGGGGTCATTCACTCATTTCGGGGGGATGGGATGTGTATAAAAATGTTTCTGGCTGTTATGCTGGCTGGCCACAAAGAATGATATGCTATCATTTGCGAGGACGTCTTATGTCCAAGTATTTTTCTATAGATATCTATATCAAGCTTGTCCCTAAAAGAAAACATTCAAGGCCACTGAGATACTTTCTTAATGAAGATGGTGATTTGTGAACAGATTCACTTTACTTGCTTGTGCTGACACAGCAAAGTTGAACACAAAGTTAGAAACTGTGAAACAGATAAAAAGGGAACAGAATTTTCCCTGGTAGACTCAAACCTATCCCTTTCCTTCTCTCCTCTGTCCTGAGACTTGTTCCTCTCACCTGCCCACACAGACGCCTCCCAAGAAAACCCTTCCTTTCTCCAGGAGGCTGTGGGCTTACTCCTTGCTAAAAGTCCTTCTATTTCTGCTCCTTCAAGGGAAGGAGAGGCAGGAGGCAGAAGGAATAACAGACTGTAGCAATGGCTGAGTCATAGAAACTTCCAGAGCATTCAACTCACCCTAAATTAAAGTCAACAGAAAAGTTTTAAGTCATTTATTTCAACCCTTGGAACATCTCTTAGTGTCTCCTAAGTCCCCATAAGAAACAGGACTAAATCTACTGGCCTCAGCCTCCAGAGTAGCACTTAGGTGATACTTCAGCTTAAAAGTGCAGCTTGCTCCCATTTACACAGAGTGGAGAGGAAGACAGCATCCCTGCTCGCTTCCTGTCCAGCCCACGTACCCTCTCCGAGTTCTCATAGCATCCTGTTAAGCCTGTCCTAAGCACCTGTCACAGTGCCGTGTCACAGCCTAAACACAATACGTAGCTGGATTCACAACCATCTTCCCATCATCTCTGAATCCACAGCGGTACCTGGTATAACGTGTCTGAAGTGGGTGGATGAGTGGTAATCAATGACTGAGCTCCAAGCTTACACCTTTGAAAAGTACCAACAAGTTTCCAACAAGACTGGGCATTCTCTGGAATCTAGCAGGAGGGAACACAATTCTTTTCTTCTTCAAATACTAAACCAGAAACTAGCCTATTTACATGAACAATAAACGCTGCTAAATAAAACATAAGGTGCTTCCTCGATGAGAAGCAGCCAGCTAGACTGAACTGACACGTACCTGGAATCTGTAATAAGTCACATGAGGACTGGAACGGGGCTTGTTTTGAGCTATTGTCCCCTTCGCACACAACAGAAAGCTGAGGCTCAGATGTGATTTTTTTTTTTCCTAAGAGGCATCCGAGTACAGTGCAAGTTATTTAAACTCTTTGAACTTTCATTTGTAAAATGAGGGTGATTAAAAAAAAGATGCTCATCTCATACACTGCTGTAAGGTGCCTTCATTTTGATTGCTAAGAAGCCTGAAGGCCAAAGATGTTTAGTAACTTGCAACAGTCCTGCGGACAACACTTGTCCAGCCGATGAGACAGCTGGCAGCCTCCTAACTGCCCACGTCGCACATGAGAAGTGGGCCTAAGACTAACTGAATTTCAGAGAAGCGTGGCTCTCAAGTTGGATGACAGTGATTTTGCTATATTCTAGAATCAAAACCTCCCTCGTGGCTCAGACGGTAAAGTGTCTGCCTACAGTGCGGGAGACCTGGGTTCAATCTCTGGGTCAGGAAGATCTCCTGGAGATGCAAATGGCACTCCACTCCAGTGTTCTTGTCTGGAAAATCCCATGGATGGAGGAGCCTGGTAGGCTACAGTCCATGGGGTTGCAAAGAGTAGGACACGACTGAGCAACTTTACTTTCACAACCAAAACCATCTTAAATGTCCTCTACATATAATTATCTTTATAAAACATGAAAATTTGCACTTAAGAGTCTCACCTCGATCACACAAATTTTCCTCAGAAGAAACAGTGACTTGAAGACCGTCTTGCTGGCGGGATTTGGTCACGCGGTTATCGTCTCCTGTTTCCTCAGTGGATGCTGGGACAGTGCGCTGGCCACGGCGGTCACTCCTGCTAGTCAAGTTCTGCTCCTGTTTAGGAGCTGAGAGCGCTACACTGTAGGCGGTGGGAAGGGATGCTGTGTGGGAAGGAGCCGTTTCTGACTCCTGGCCATTAATACACTCAGGGGTGGTGGTTTTCAAGCGCTCCTCAGGCCCCTGCTGGTCATCAGCTGTTTTAGCACCAGGATTGACTGCTGTCAAACAGCGCACACTGACGGAGGTGCCCTCGGGCCCCTGCTCTGGTCCCTGCGGGTCGACAGGCGAGTCCCTGCTCCCCGCTGCTGGACACCTCGCTGGCGTGCTGCCCCCTGATGTCCCTGCCTCGGGCCTTGCATCTTCTCTCTGAACTCTGTCTGCACAGTCCTTGCCAAGCCTCTCGCCGCTCTCTGCCACAATCCCGACACTCGCAGAAAGCATACTGACCGACGCCTGGTCATGCCCTTCCCCGGTGCCCCCTGCCACCACGGAGCCCACTTCTTTTCCCCCTGTGGAGGGCCCAGAACACTGACACTTGTCCTTGGCCATTAGGCTGGACAGAGGGGCCTCAAGCTTGCTCATCTTCGTGGCTGATGGGGCATCCTTTCCTTTGGGGCTGCCTGCACTCAGACGAACCCCTTCATGCCTGTTGAGACCAGCGGGGGCCAGCAGGCATTCGGCCGTGCTGGTGGAGATGACAGCGGCATCGCTCACGTCCTCTGTGCCCGTGCCCGCAGGCAGCTCCTCCTCCTGCGGGACGGCGTCCGCCATGACCGCCTCACAGCCTTCCGAGGTGCTGGTGGAAATCATGGCCGCATCGCTCGCCTCTTCGACCGGCGTGACCGAGGCCTGGGCGTCCCCTCGAGCGACAGCACTGGACACAGGGCCCTCGCAGTCCTCTCCCGAGCTTGTGGAGATGATGGCGCTGCCATCCTTCTCTTCCAGGACGGGTTGCTCACGCTCCCTTTCCCTAGCCACACCACACACAGAGGCTTCGCAATCTTCCGCGATGCTGGTGGAAATGAGCGCACATTCGTCCTTCTCCTCCTTGCTGGTTGAAGCGAGGGGGCTCTCGGCTTGCGCGGGCGCGCTGGGCGTCGGCCCCTCGAAGTCATCGGCGCTCACCGGGGCCAGCCCTTCGGCTCTGCCTTCCATGGCTGCCACCGGCTGCGGACTCTGGGCACCATGGAGGGCTGTTGCGCTGGAAATGGGCACTTCGAACTCCTCCCTGATGCTCGTGGAAATCATGGCACACTCGTCTTTCTCCTCGTTTCTCGCAGCCATGAGTTGGCTCCCGTCACCCGATGCTGCGCTGGGCATGGGGGCCTCGAACTCCTCCATGTTCACTCTGGGGCCTTCTGTGCTCTCTTCAGGTCTAGAGGAGCTTGAATGACCCGCCCTCATGTCTACCACGGTGTTGAGCTGTGGGGTGAGATCATCTGTTGTGCTGGTGGAGATCACCAAGCCCTTCCCTTCACCTGAACCCCCAGCCACACCAGCCTGGTTGGCGACACTGTTAGTGGCCGTGCCAGCCGCAAGGCCGTCACAGTCTTCGTTTTCCACGGAGGTGATGACACCCTCATCTTTTTCGCTCGGTGACGTGTGAGGAGGCTCATGTTCTGGGACAGCAGCGGACACGAGGCCCTCGTAACTGTCCCCCACCAGGCCGGTGGAGGGCGTGGTGTCGTCAGCTTTTTCCTTTCTGCTGAGCTCACCGTCCCTACAGTCTGAAGCTGCGCTGGTCATGGGCCCCTGGCGACCCTCGGGAGCGGGAGCCGCCATGCCCTTCCCTGCAGCCCCGCTGCTCACGCTGCTCTCCACGACCCCTTTGGCGCTAGAGCAGATCTCCGCGTCTTTAGTGTCCTTCTCGGCACCGCTCACGCTGTCCACGGTACTCTCGTACGCATGCGGAACGGTGCCGCCTACCTCGGCGTCCACACGCCCCGCGGCAGGGCCGAGCTGAGCGTCTCCTCCTGCACTCTCGCAGACCGACACCCCTTCGCTCTCCTCCTCCATCCCTGTGCACGTGGACGCGTGCCCAACCTCGTTCCCCCGGCCCGTGCTGGTCACCACGCCCTCCCCTTCGTCCTCGTCCTCCTTGGCACCCGTGCTGGTCACCACGCCCTCATCGTCGCAGGGGCCGGGGGCCACCACTGGTGCATCAGTGGGGTCTTTGGCTACCGTGCTGTCCATGGCACTCTCTTCGTTTTCTTCGGATTCGGAACTCAGGGCAAAGCCTTCACCGCTCTCCTCCGAACCTGTGCAGCTCGCCAGGCCCTCCCCATCCTCCTCGGTTATGCCCGTGCTGGTGACAGCACTTTCGCCCTCCGGGCCGTCCATCACAGAGCCGCTTTCCTCCTGGGCGGCGCTGGCTGCCGTGGGTGTGGGGGTATCTATGGGGCCCCCGGGGACCCCCGTCACCCTGCGCTCCTCCTGAGGCCCCACTCCAGCTGCGGAGCACAGGACGTTGCTGTCTCTTCTGACCCCTGCCCCTGTGCACGTCACTGTCCCCTCGCTTTCCTTCTTGGGACCTGCTCTCGGCGGGCTTCTCCGGAATCCATCCAACTCTTCGTTGCTTAGGGACCCCTCCCTGATGTCCATCCCCGCACTTGTTACTGCTCCGTCGCTCTCAACCTCACTGATAAACCTGATTGTTCCTTCCATGAGGTCCGAGTCCCCACCTGAAGACCCATCGCATTTGCCCTCGGAACCTGCGCTGGTCACAGCGTCGTCCTTCTCCTCGGTCGCTGCGCTCCTGGCGTCAGCCTTGGTGGTCCCCGCAGGGGCCGTCACGGGTTCGGCTGCTCTTTCTTCAGGCTCGGCTATGGCGCATTCCCCACTTTCTCCTTCTTTGGTGCTTGTGAGGAACGTTTCGC
The DNA here is from genome assembly GCF_016772045.2 of Ovis aries. NCBI lineage: Eukaryota > Metazoa > Chordata > Mammalia > Artiodactyla > Bovidae > Ovis > Ovis aries. The sequence continues at coordinate 109,464,843 of NC_056059.1, forward strand.
TTTCTGCAAATCCTTCTGTTACGACACCCCCACCTTCCTCGGCTGCGGCAAAGACGGTGCCTTCTCTCGCTTCCGCCCCGACGTGAAGAGGGTGGTTTTCGGAGCAGGTGCCCGTCGTGAGGCCTTCGTCCGCCTCGATGCTTGTGCAAGGCACGGCCACCCCACCCTCCACCGTCTCTGCAGATGTGGTTGTGGCAGTCCCGGCCATCACCGGGTTTAGGGGAACACCGCTGTCCTTCCCCTCAGTGCTGCTGGCGATGGAAGCCTTTTCTCCTCTACTAGGCCTGGCTGTCGGCATCTCAGCTTCCCCGCTCCTCTGATGTAGAACAGAGGGCACGGCACTGCTCTCAGCACTGGTGTCCACCTCACTGGGTCCACGCCTTCTGTCAGCATCAGCTGGTGTGCTTTCGACTTCACCTGGGCCTCTGCTCCACTGAAGTCCAACAGTATCTGTTTCTGTACTCATGCCTACCACCTGATCAACAGCAACACCAGCCTTGTGGCCATTTTCTACAGAAGCCCTAAGTGTCTGCTTCAAACTTGAGTTACTCCCTTTCCCATCCACATCCATCGAGCCACCTTCCTTGTCAGCGTTTTCATTGTCCACTGTCCTGTCCGCTGCCTCACTGCCAACAGGCGTGTGTGCCTCCCCTGATCTGTGGCACAGCGCGAAGGCCTGTGCCGCTTCTGGAGGGCGCCTTCTGCTCTCCAAGCTGGCTTCTGCTGGCACGCCCACTGTGGAAACAGCATCGCCTTTTCTGCTGCCACCTGCCCTAGGGACTTCTGGTTCCTCAAGAGTCCAGCTTTGCTTAGGGCTTTCAGAGTGGTGGACGAGCGAGGTGCTGGCGGTGGCACCTTCTGACCCACTTCCTCTGTCAACTAAAGGAGGCACCCCTGAATCATGAGACTGTTTCTGAGGCCCAGCAGTCATGGAGCCTAAGGACGGGGCGGGATCTACCTTTGTGGAATGTTTAAGAGTGGGGTCTTCTGCAGCAAGGCGTTCTTCGGTGGGCCTGGTGATGGTTTTCAAATTCTTCTGTGCCCCGTCACTTTCTGATGGGGCATGGGGTAACAAACAGTGACTCGTTTCGGAGTCTACATTCATTTCGTGAGTTTCTTGTTGAGCGGACTCCTTCTCCCCAGAGTTAGGTTTGGACACAGAGCTTTGGAGATGCATTTTCTTGGTCAGGGTGCTTCTATGGTCGGCGTGCTTTTCGGAATTACCAACAGCTCCTGTTCCACGCCCTGATTTACAGGCCAGAGATGCTGTTTTTGACTCTCCCATGGGAGGCTGTAACTCCTCCTTTAGGACTGCAGTGGCAGTTTTTTGTTTCGTAACATTTTCTGAGTCAAGTTCTTGCTGAGAGCTACTGCTGCCGTCTTGGGTTTTGCGGACTTCCGCTGCATTTTCCATGGCTGGCTCGGGATCAATGTCCATTGGCTCTTGTTCGGGCATCAGGGCAGGATCACAACTTTTTTTGGGTCTCTGAAGGGAGGAACTACTGGGAGCACCTGAAGGGTTTGCTGCCGGTTTTTCTTCTCCTTTAGCTATTTCTTGGGATACGCTGCCCCTTCGATTTTCACACAACCTTCTAGTTAATTTCTTTTCTACGACTGAACTACTTCCTCTGGGCTTCTCATGACTGCCGTCGACTTCTTTTCCATCCTTGTCCTCTGTTTTGTTGTCTTCCTTCTTTTTCACGTCCTTACTACTGTGCTTTAAGCTCCTGCTTTTGTGCCCATCTGACAACTTTCTCTCGAGTCTGGTGGAGCTTGACTCTTTCTCACCCTTGCACCTCTCCTTTGCTAGCGGCAACTTCGCTCTGTGACTAGACTCTCTCTGCATGCTATGTGCTGAAGGGGCCACACTCTCTGACGTGGGTTCCACACCGCTTTCCTCAGAAGGTCTGTCTTCAACTCTGGACTTCCGCTGTCTCTCTGGCTCACCTTCTTCAGTGTTCTTCTCCTTTTCTGGTTTTGGAGTGGTCGCCAGTTTTGTGGTATTTTCTTGTGATTCTGTTTCAGATGCTTTCAACTGTTTGCCTTGGCTTCTGGACTTAGACTTCAACCCAAGTTTCTCTTCCAACAAGCTCTTGGTTCTTCGCCTCTCCTTGTGAACCACCTCTTCTGGTTTTGAATTACTATCTGCATTAGTCAAGTCATTATCACATTTATCCTCGGAGTAACTTTCGCTTCTTCTCTGTACTGTGCTTCCATGTTGCCTGGAGCTCAAAGAGTCCTTCTGAATTTTAGAATCACTTGATCTTCTTGATTTGTGCTCTGCCTTGGTTTTGTCGGCTGACCCATGTCTCTCTTTCTTATTTTCTTTACGAACATTCTCGTCACTTTTTATAATATACTCAGAAACTGGTTTGCCATCTTTACCCAAAACTGACAATTTCCTTTCATTCCGGTGTTTGCTTCTTCGCTCAGCTTTGTCGTCTGATGAGAGTTTTGGCTGCTGACTTGCCTTCTGCGTATTCTCATCTTTCGAGCCCTTCTCGGGAGAGTGAAGCTCGGGCTCATCCCCTGCCTTATGCGCACCGTCACCTCTGTACTTATGTTTTGTAGACGGTTTGTCTTCTGGAAGAGTTTTCTCTTTCTCAGGCTTTTCCTTGGAGGATTTCACCTCTTTCTTAGGCAGGCTTTTTAAATGTGGTGTTTCAGAATCATCTTTCTTTAGATGCTTTTCGTTTTTAAGCGTGCTCTTCTGTTTCTGGGCTTCTTCTGTGCCACTTTCTGAGCGTTCCACTGGCCTTTTTCCATCCCTTGTGTCAGTCTCTTCCTGCACCCCTTCCACCACAACAGGGGTAGAAGTCCGTCTTTTGTGTTCCCTTTCTATTTTGGACTCGTTTTTGTTTTCATCAGCTGGATGCAAAGACTCTGAAAGTCTCCGAGCAGGTTTACTTGGTTCACTCTTTGCATGAACATGCTTCAGATCCTTTGAAGAAGATGCTTTTTCCTTTTCACAATGCTGTAAGAAAATAAAAGTTAAAATATGAGACCTACTAAGATTAGTTTTTATATTCAATTCTAAAATTTGGGTGCATTTAGTATGCTGAAAGTTGTAACATGCTTGCTGTTGTTGTTTAAGTTCCTAAGCCATGCAACTCTTTGTGACCCCACTGACTGTAGCCTGCCAGGCTCCCCCATCCACGGGATTTCTCAGGCAAGAATACTGGAGTGGTGTGCCATTTCCTTCTCCAGGCAATCTTCCTGACCCAGGGATCGAACCTGCATCTCCTGCATTGGCAGGTGAATTCTTTACCACATGCTACACCTTTCTTGTTTCACCTCTGCCAGCAGCTCATAGGTATTATTAACTTATTTCTATTCATCAGGAACCTGAAACTCAGGATGGTTCAATAATGTGACACCTAGCAACGAGTTCAGATAATTTCATTCCAGGTCTAATACTCTTCCCACTATATAGCAGCATCTTTATAGAAAGTAGTTCTTTCTCCTGAGATATGTCCAAGCATTTGGAGGCATTCTCAGACATTAAATTGCTAAAGCCCAATAAAGCCCAGTGGTCACTAATAAATAGAAGCTGAAAGAATAACATTAGTTCTTTTTAGTCCAAAGGCTTAATACCCAATGAAGGCAATTAAAAATTTTACAATGAAATAATGTTTTCTTACATTTTAATTTAGAAATGCAAATTATCTATAAGAACTTCATGAATTTAGGTTACCTGTAAGTCAGTTTATTTAGGAAGCTTCAAATGCACAGAGAAACTCATGGTAACTAAAGTAATCATATCATATACATCAGATGTATATGTTCATACCCAAGGGAAGATACCAATAGACCAAAGCAGCCAAACCTTCCTCCTGATCCACAGTCTGGCACTGACTGGACTAATGTTAATGACCAATGACACTTATTATAATAAGGACTCATGAACTAGCTATAATTATTCTTATTCAAACAATGGGCTGAATTGTGTCTCTGGGTCAGGTTATCACTGCACCTTTTTTATACTTTAACATGAAGATTAAAACACTATTACTATAGGGACTGGGACATAGTAAGATCTTAAAAAAATACTTTGAAATTAAACTCCACAAATTAAGAACTAACAGGGATGCCATCAACCTAATTTTACAATAAGTTCTAACGAATTAATGTGAATACAATCTTACGAGATCATTTTCCACAGGAATTTCTCATTAAATATTAATAATATGACATTAGGATATCAGAATATACTAAATGACTCTAATATCTACATAAAGACATCAAGAATGTTTACTGGCTATGAATACTTACTAAATAATTACTGCTTTCTTTAGAAGTGTTAAGATATTCGATAGTTCAGCTATAGAATTATAAATATGAAAGCATATAGAAAGATTAAAACCCAGTGAAAACAGAAGTTTATCACAAGTAAAAAGGAGAAGAAATGTACTTACTGAACATTTTGAGGGTATTTTTATCTACCTACTTTTACTATTTAAAATGATCACATCTTAAAAAACAGTCTAAGTGTTCAACTATAAGGAAATGCTTAAATTACAGTATATTCATCAATGTAAGCTATATAATCATCAGAATATATTAATTAGGAAGTTACAGTGTGAACTGAGTATGGGGGGATGTTAAAAACACTATGCAAGATTACATTTGCTCTACAAAATTATGAACATATGTGGGTGAGAGATGGAAAACAATGATAATTTGTTAGTGGAGGGATTTTAGCTTTTCCCTCTTTTTCATTATTATTCCTGGCTATTTTATTATCATCAATTTAAGAAACAAGAGGTGGGCGAGTTGGGGGAAGAGAAAGGAGAAGAAAAGTAACTATTATCCAGATAAAAGATCACAAGAATCAACTTGCCAAAATGAAGAATTTAGACCATAATAGGATGGCAGTGCTGGAATGTTGAATGTAAAAGACTTTATTCAAGGTAGAAAATAAAAAAAAAATCAGACTGCATTTGTTTACTACAAACAACTGAATGGCTTAACAGAAGAGCATTTGAAGTGGGGTTTTACTAATTAAGACATACCTCACTTGTTTTGAGTGTTTCTCTGGAATCTTCTTCAGATTGCTGTTTCTTTTTAGAATTCTCATCAATGTTCCTAGGTGGGGCAAAATGTGAAATAAGAACTTTGAACCAAAAAATGTGATTTAAATTTCTCAGGAAGATTTTTAAAAAAGCTTAGCTTTTCTTTACTACAAAACACTTAATTTGTACTTAGAGACTTGTGTACTTCAAATTAAATCCTATTCTTGGTTGACAGTGAAGAGCTAAACCCCTAATGTGAAGTGGACCACTCTTGGTCCTACAGGAAAGTATTCCTGAAACAAAAATTTGTGATTTGTCGCTTGAAGATGAATATGACATAGGCTACAATTTCATTTTGAAAGTCTTATCTTCTGAATAAACAGAGTAGTTCTATTTATTCAGATCAAGAAGGCTAAAGTCTGTAAGAAAAATGAGAGCCACCTCCTCTAAGTTCTGCAGATTATTGGTTCAGCTAAAATCACTGATTTAGTTACCTTCAAGTCTAAGATAATCTTACAGAACTGCATGTTGTTGGTAGCCCAATAATGCTATAGCCCACGCCTACACAGCAACCCTCAGGCTCTTCAGCTGTGTAATTCTTACGGAATTAATCATGATCATGAGGTGCTAAAAACAAGGTCTGGCTTGGAACGCTGGTTTACGGGGAGAAGCCTGAGATACTAGTGAAGTGTGTGGAAAGACTAGAGAATGGAGGCAGTGCCGTCAGCAAGAGGTAACTGAATGTCCAGAAGGGGACTGGCTCCCGCGTGCTTCCAGAGGGTCTACACACTCTCTGAGACTCTACGGACAACTCTGTGCTTATGCACGTGCATTTCTCTGGGCAGAGAGTCCAGTGGTTCCATCGGATTATCAAATAAAGTCTGCCCCCACCCCCACAAAAGATTAGTACACGCTGTTTTGAAATATCATAGCTATTAATACAATGAATTATGATACTGAAAAGAAAACCCTATTCCATGTTATTTCATAAACATGGAATAATATATACATTCAAGGTCTGACTCTTTCCTGTCATTTTCAATGCCTCTCTTCTGGAAGCTTGTCGAGAGAATACTATAATGTGAATGTGGCCAAATAATACGTACCTGGAATCCTTTTTCCTTTTTTTGCTTAAGGCTACCTTTTTCTCTAAAACCTTCCGTTCTTTAAGGACTTCTTTAATTCGGGGGGCTTTGGGTTCCAAACCTTTTGTTGATGATTCTTCTAAGTCTACATTACCTTTGCCTGGGGAAGAAGCAATCAACAAACTATGTTTCAGAACACAGTTTTATAAACAAGTGTAATCTTTATTCTTCATTAAGATTTTCTAATCACTGTAAAAATAAAAAATAGCTTCAATATCTCAAGTTGTATTGGAATAAAAACATTTTATGTAGATGGAGAAGTCTTATATTTTTTAAGTGCTCATACATGTACATGTGTGTATTTTACATCAAACAAGATGAGTGTCCAGAGGAAGTTCAATTTTGTCCAGTGAAATATTCCAGATAAATGTTTGACATTTTAGTTAATGTAAGTATAGATGAATTCCATTAATATCACTGCAAGGCTTGAGGACTCACAGGTTAACAATAAATTTTCCAGTGATAACTCATTCCATAATCACTGGGAAATAAACTGCTATTATGTGAGTTGTGTAATCTGGTATGTGATAGAATGTTTAACTTAGATATAGAAATATAATAAACAAGTGACTAAAGACATCAGATTAAAAAGGAAATCTTAAACATCTTAAAATATATAGTTTTAAAAATCTAAGATACAATTTTTATCACTTTATTTTATAATCATATCTCATAAGCTGTCTTGATATCTAGAAGTCAATGGGGTAAGTATATAGTTTAAAATATTGAAAGTTAAGATCTCTTATACCTTGAGTCTTAGCTTTTGAATACTTTGTCTTTTCTGCTTTCTGTTTTCGTTTCTCTTCAAGTTTTTCTCTATTAATTTGCCTTCTTAAAAGTCTCTCTTCTTTTTCTTTAGCCTAAAACCACAAAATATTCATAGTTATGCTGACAGATTCTCAAGTAAGAGCAAAAACACCCTGAAATAAAATATGCTTGCCCTTCAGATGTTCTTACAAATTAATGGGCTCTGTAAAAGTGCATACATACCACTACAAACACATCTATGTGTGCGCATGTGTTTCAAAAGAGACAGAAGGTGACATTTCTCCCTTACTAACTTTCAGAATGCCATCAATTTAAAGGTATCATTTGGGGAAATGGTGGTTTAATAAAACTGTTATTCCAATTAAAAGGCTACCTATAAAAATATCTATGAACATCAAGTGTAGAGGTAGGTCTTTATAATTATCTGATTTTCTCAAAGAAAGCTGAAATGCAGATTCAAGTGACAGGATGGTCCTACAATAAATGTTACTTGCTGGCTATACTCTCAGGACCCAGGGTTTGGGTGTGGGACTTCCTGTATTTGTATTTCAAACCAGGGAGGATCCAGTCATTGTGTTACTCTACCATCTCTTTCCTGCCCGGAACTCAAAGCCTCAAAGTATCAAATACCCTAAGCATGAGCCTAACTCCTGATCAACTAACCTCTTAAGAGAGAAGCCCCCATTAACATTTTGGTGCGCTTCCTTCAAATCATTTTTAATGGAGTAGTATTTCCTTATTCTTTGTTTCACAACTTTTCATATTTTAACTTATTAAAACTGATATATACATACAATGAGGTAGCAGTTTCTCTAAAAAGCTGTTAATAATTCAGTGGTACATCTTAGAAGTACTATCAAATGAAGGAAATATGTGGATGACTGTGCTTCCCTCTTAATAATATGTTAACGGCTGATGCCACCTCTCTTTATGGCTGGATCCATACTCGGGTCAAACATTTCCATACTATGAAACACCAAGGGTGTTACCAGTTTTTCACCAATCATGATGATATGAACAGCTCCATCATGTTTTTATCTATTCTGCCTAAATGACAAGGTTCTTGAAGGTGGAACCTGTAAGTCACCATTTCGAATGCTCACCAGTAGCCTGTGAACAGACTAGTCAAGTTATGCCAACCTGATTTAATAGGTTAACATAACAAGAGCTCAAATCTGACTTACGATAGACTGCCGCCGTTGTTCCACAGTAAGTTCGTCATCAGAATCACTATAATACTTTGAGTAAAGATATGGTTTGTGAACATAAGCATGCCGCACATTTTTTGCTTTTCCTTCACTGGGATCATTGGTTTGAGTTTTTGTTTTGTTTTGCTTGTTCTTCTCTTCATCTGGAAGAAAGTCAGTAGAAAGAAGAGCTTTGCTGTCAATCAGCAATTAACATCAACATCAAGTGGCAAAAGCTATATCAAAGTAGTTTAAGGGTATTTGTAGGTCCAACAGGAGAAAGATCAGTATGTGAAAATTCAGAAAATTTTAAAGGCTATAATTCATATCTTTATTTATTTAAATTTTCTTTTGTTTGCTTCTTTGGCCATGCCACATGGTATGCAGAATGTCTCAGGGCAGGGATCAAACTCATGCCCCCTGAACAGGAAGCGCAGAGTCTTAAACAATGGACCACCGAGACGTCCTCCTGATTCACATACTGTTTCTTTCTTTCAGCGTCTCACATATCAAAAAGAAAAATTAGACCTTAAGAGTTACTTGTGTTTCCTGGACAAATAATTAATCCTCATTTGTATGTCAACAGACTTGGCATGAATACTTTACCAGTATTAAGTTGAACAAATTCCCTTCAAGCCACACTTTAAACTTGAGATTTTAATGACCATTTATGATCTTTCGCTTATAGAAGAGGCAAGAACCAAAAATTGGACCTACAGCAAGTAAATACTAAAACCCCTCTACCCTGGGAAGGAAGAAAAGTTCCCCATGACACAGCAAGAAGCAATGAAGTGGTACTAAGTATTGCTTAGTACTCTTATAAAAGCAGTCTTCTTACTTTTGGATCCCATACACAGAAAATCTAGCTCTGTCCAGGAAAAACCTTGAAAAGACCCAATAAAGCATCTAGAAGTAAGATTTCCGTTTGGTCAGAGAAAGTGGAATGTTCACAGGATAAGAGCATTCTTCTTCCATCGGTACTCAGAAATGACCTCATGAGCATAATTATGAAGAGTGAGAAGTGCTACCCTTGCATTTTGGAGGCTGCTAATTCAGTTTTTTAAATGGATACTAAGAAAATGATGCAAAAGGGGAGCAACTGAAAAATATTAATACATTTACAGCACTGAAACTTCCTACTTTTTCTTGCCTATGATTTTCTCTACAGATACCCTAATTCAAGTATGTGTTAAGTCGCTTCAGTAATGTCCGACGCTGTGCAACCCCATGGACTGTAGCCCACCAGGCTCCTCTGTCCATGGGGTTCTCCAGGCAAGAATACTGGAGTGGGTTACTACGCCCTCCTCCAGGGGACCTTCCTGATCCAAGGACTGAGCCCATGTCTCTTATGTCTCCTGCATTGGCAGGTGGGTTCAAGAGTCAGTGGCAAATTTACCAGATGCTATCTGCAGGCAATTGCAAATAATGTTCAACATCTTTTACTTTTCAAAAAATCATAAACAAATATTTAATCACATGTTAAAGAGCAACGTAAGGTATTAGTTAGAAGCCCGGATGCGGGTTTCAAATGGTGCCGTGCTCACTAGCTTCATGACTCCTGGTGACTATGTCATTCCTGGTGGCAGACGATATAGCCTATTGCCTCTTCCCTTGGCTGATTTTAATGTGTCCCTGAGCTGTAAGAAACCATAAAGTGAGGGCAGTCTTGTGGACTGTGTCCCTCCAAACACTACCAAATATGGCATGTTCAAACATGATCTCATCCAACTCTTGTGACAGTCCTAGGGAGTGGAGGTAAGAGATGGAGAACCTAAGCCTGTTGAGGTTTAGTAACTTACCAAGCTCACTCAGACAGACAATCTTGGAGCTGGGACTCAGAAACAAATCTTCCAACTAAAAGTCCCAAGCTCCTGCCATGGCGCCACACTGTCTTTCACGACACAGCCATCTGAACATACAAATACTGCTCAACGGGAAGCTTCACAGAGGCTTTACTAAGTAAAATGCTTTACCATCTGATGTAATCTCTCCTTCTTCCATGCTCTCAGACATCACAGCCTCCTCCTCAGTGTCTTCTTCAAAAGATGAAAGGTCACTGGTGTGGACGGAGCTAACTGTGATGTCTGTAAGTCCATCCACATCAGAATCTATCAAAGAGAAATCTACAAGAAAATGAAACATAGAAAACAAATCGTCTTGTGGTAAGAACAAAAACAGCACCCGATTCCTAAATTACATTAACATTTTTCTGCTTTAACTGCTCAAAGAACTTCAACTTCAGAAATAATCTCTCACCATTAGTAACCAATATCAAATAAGGTAGAGCTGTTTTCAGAAAACAGAAAGGCAAGGTTAGCCTATAAAACTAATAAAACTGATAATTCATGATGTGAATGATATACAAAAAGCAAATATTATGTAACTGAAATATTCACTAATATTTTAAAGATCAGGATATACAATTAATTGGCTTAGAATAATGTATGTGAATAACTTATGAGTTAAATAATAAGGCTTAGAGTGTCTCTGTTCATTTGCATTGTCAACTGGCACATGAGAATGAAAGGAAATATACAAATGCTTAATGCTCATCTTTTAGCAAAGAGAATATGAGTTTTCAGGATTTTAAAACACAAGTAGCAAATATGTTTACAAAACTTTGAAGGCAAGTTTGATGTGCCCTCAACGGACACCCTTTGTTCTTTAAACTGCTGTAGGCTTTTCCAAGTTTTTACCTTCTTTTGTTCCTTCACCGGTTTTAGCTTTACTATTGGTTTTTTCCGAAGGAAGTTTTGAACATTCTACTTCTTTATCCTTTGCTTGTTTTTCATCTTTTACTCTTTGTACATCTTCGCTCCTTTTTGAGTGATCGGTTTTCTTTTCAGTCTTTTCCTTCTTCTCTTTCTTTCTTTCTGCCTTTTCATTGCTGTCTGGCTTCTTTTCAGCTTTATCTGCTGATTTGCTTTTTTGGTCACTGCTTTCTTGTTGAGCATCCTTATTGAGCAGAACTGAACTAGTGCTTTCTCTTGTGTGATTTTTCATTTCTTCAGCTGGACAAGGGGGATCACTAAGTTCTTCAGACCGAGGGGCAGCTTCCTGCCCTTCCCCTACAGAGTCGGGTGTAGATTTTTCTTTATCAGCTGTATCCTCTGAAGTCCTCTCTTTCTCAGCACTAGCGTCAGTGCTTGCCTGAGATGGGTTTTTTTTGGACATTCTCTCACTGGTCTTGGCATTCGACGACTCTGTTGAAGCCCTGGCAGCACTAGCTTCTTGGTTGAGAGACGTGATGGTTTCCAAGATGGACATGGCATCACTGGCCACGTTTGCACTGGGCCCGGGGACAGGGACACCTTGGAGGGAAAGACACGTTTTAGAACAAATTTGTGCAAAAGGTAAAGCCCTCTGTAGATTCAAGGCCACCTGCCACCGTCAGTTTTATGTGACATACACACATACATTTCAGGTACTGGTGCTGAGACTGAACACACTCTCAATTCTCTACCTCTGTAATACAGAATCTTAGGCACTATGCAAATGTGAGAACAGTCTAGTTCCCAGAAAAAGAATATGTTCTCTAATTATTGTAATTATTGCCTCTACTGAAACACACATACACCCATCCACTACATTATTAAAATAACTATTATTTAAAAAAAAAAAAAGAACTGTTATGCCAGTTTAAGAATCTGGGTAATAATAAAAATAACTACAGATGAATGGATAAGAAAGCTGTGGTACATATACACAATGGAGTATTACTCAGCCATTAAAAAGAATACATTTGAATCAGTTCTAATGAGGTGGATGAAACTGGAGCCTATTATACAGAATGAAGTCAGCCAGAAAGAAAAACACCAATACAGTATACTAACGCATATATATGGAATTTAGAAAGATGGTAATGATAACCCTGTATGGGAGACAGCAAAAGAGACACAGATGTATAGAACAGTCTTTTGGACTCTGTGGGAGAGGGAGAGGGTGGGATGATTTGGGAGAATGGCATTGAAACATGTATAATATCATATAAGAAATGAATTGCCAGTCCAGGTTCAATGCATGATACTGGATGCTTGGGGCTGGTGCACTGGGATGACCCAGAGGGATGGTATGGGGAGGGAGGTGGGAGGGGGGTTCAGGATGGGGAGCACATGTACACCCACGGCGGATTCATGTTGATGTATGGCAAAACCAATACAATATTGTAAAGTAATTAGCCTCCAATTAAAATAAATAAATTTAAATTAAAAAAAATAATAATTACCATTTCATGAGAGTGGCCAAAAAGAGAAATATTTTAACAAACTAAATACCCCTAACGTGGTGATCGGCACAAGAAGAAAAGCAACGGAACTGGCCAAGAATGAAAGCAAAGCACCTTGTGTGATGGTGGAAGAGTCTGGTTTCTCATCATCAGGGGCTGTGCTGCCACTCGTGTCCTCCTTATGATTGAGCGTGGCCAGAAACTCGTGCACAGCTTTCTCCACCTGAGGTCTGAATGTGTGGTTGATCTTTGGATCCACAACCTGAGAAATAATTCGGTCAATACCAGACTCCAACATTCCTGATCTGAAACACAGGATAATTTACAGAAAAGTGAAAAAACAAAAACGAAAATTAAGGTAGTATTAAACAGTCTCCTTTTAAGTAAAGCTGTATCAATTACATATATGTTCTTTAACTGCCTTCTCTCCATTCTCCTTGGATTACAAGAAGAGTACACAACAGAAAATGAGGTTCACACTACACTGGCATTTAACAAAGGTTACTGAAAAAAAAAATTACATGAAATATGTCACATCTCCACTGCGTCTAGTGGAGATACTAAAGCAGACAGAACAAAAGCAAAACAGAATGCCTTTAGGACGAGACAGAGCCCAGTGTCTAAAGGCCAGGCTTGTAGGTGACGCTTATCTTACCTCAATCCTGCCCACAGCAGACAGCAATAAATGACCACTAAAGCTGAATTCTAGGCACGAAATAAACCTATGGATTCTACAACTTTTTTTTTTTTTAAACGGAAAGATGTAAGTCTCTCATAAGTATTAGTGTGTCCACGAAAACTGAAGAATACACACCAAGTGTCATTTCCCCAAACTTACAAAAAAGAAAAAAAAAAAGGAAAACTTTGGAAGAACAAAAACAAAGCTTAAGACTTTTGGCCTTCTTATTATCTTCTTGCCTTAAAGACTGAAAGATTTATTCATTCAACAATTATGTTCCAAGTGTCCTATACACAACAGGCACCACACTAGCTACTGAGCCACTGCAAATCAGACCTGGTCTCTGTTCTGGTGGGGGTGAGAGACACAAAATACAACATGACAGCCGCTGGGACATACAATACACTATGAGAAAAGAATATTGTCATTATTAGTGATCCCTGAGATGACTTGCGAATGCTTTTCAAAGGAGAAGACATTTAACCTGAGTCCTGATTTCCAAAGAAGAGAAGGGAACAATGTGTTCAAAGAAATATCACACGTAAGAGAAGAGGAGCAAAAGGGCCAACAAAGCCTGAAACACGAAGAAAACCACAGAGGCCTCGGAACAAAATAGGAGGACATGCATTTATTTGAAGAATCGCACTTCAACCTTGTTTCTTTCTAACAGAGAAGCTGAGCGGTCACAGTTCCCTGGACAGTGTTGGGAGAGCGGGTTTGAGGCCTCCAGCTGTCCCTGCACAGGGCTGAGGTGTCTCTCTCTACTCCCTGCAGGGCTATGTCTGAGTGCCGTGCTGCCTGCAGTGGAGGATGGATGCAATTCGCCTTTCCCGACGCACCTCGCAGCCCTGGGATACTACAATTCCATTTATGTGGGCCATAGAGAAAAATGAGACACCATTGCACAAAGTAGGTAACCTGCTTTCTAAAGTTCTAAGATTATTAAAAAAAAAAAAAAGCGAATCCTCTGAACACCGTTATGTCTTAGAGGTGTCTTTAAAATGTAGCAGGTGGAAAAGAAGCAAGGACAAGCAATCTGAAAAATGTTCTAAGGTGCAAGCACAAAGGCACAAAATAAAACACACTTCAAGTGATTGCTTCAGTCTCTTTCCCTGATGCCTACGTTCTGGGCCTCCGTGTACTTATGTCCTTGCTCACTCAGAGGTCCACTCTGATCTCAGAAATGGAGGCCCACACTAACAACCACACTGTTCCTCGAGGGTTCATTTCAGTGACGTGTGGGTTCAGCCGGGGCTGCCTCATCAAAGGAGGGGAGAAGTCATAGCTCCAGGTTCAAGGGCAAAGCCAAAATGCCAGCAGCTGGCACTGTCTTGGTTAAAGCCACTTTCTTGTCTTCCTTTAAACACTGTACAGTTCAGGTCATCATTTCTGAGCTCCCTTGCATTTTAAGGTTCTGTTGTACAAATGAATGCATAAACAGAGTGAAACTTTTTTTAAACTATTGAGCTGGCAGATTGGTTACTGAACCATGCAAAATTGCAGATATTAAACTATCTTGTCTTATGAAAATGGCAACTGTAAACAGTTCAATCTGAGTCAATTGAGTATTTCTCAAAGTATATGCAAAAAAACCGATCTGAAATTGTATTTATAGGTGCAAATACGTTCCTATACCATTAGTAGTTGTTGTTGTTTAGTCATTAAATTGTGTCTGACTCTGTTGCAATCCCATGAACTACAGACGCCGGGCTCCTCTGTCCATGGGATTTCCTGGGCAGAATACTGAAGTGGGTTGCCATTTCCTTCTCAAGGGGATCTATCTTCCTGACCCAGGGATCAAACCCACATCTCCTGCACTGGCCGGTGAATTCTCACACTGAGCCGCCAGGGAGGCCCTATACCATTAGTTCAGTTCAGTTCAGTTCAGTCGCTCAGTCGTGTCCGACTCTGCGACCCCATGAACTGCAGCACGCCAGGCCTCCCTGTCCATCACCAACTTCCGGAGATCACCCAAACCCACGTCCATCGAGTCGGTGATGCCATCCAGCCATCTCCAGACACAACTAAAAGTTACCCTTCCTTTAGAGTAACTTAAAAATGTTATTTAAGAGACATAAATTTACTAATGTAATTTAAATGAAGGAACAGTTCAATTAAAAATAAGTAAAGTAGCTAGAAGAAAATGTACAGATGTCCCAGTAAGAGCAATGCCTACACTACCCAAGAGATGACAACTCGCCCGCTCTAGTGCATAGAGGAGGGTCCTCGTCACCCACAGGCAGACTGCCCTAGTGTTAACTGCCGACAGTCACAAGCACCCCCTACTGCAGTGCCCAGCAATCCCTCACCAAACAAGGTTCTGTGAAAACAACGTCATATGTTGGTACAACCATTTTAAGCGCTTGATTTTACATGGGCAAGATTGAGTTTAGCTCTTTAAAGAACAGAACAAACGACTGCTTCCCAGCTGTAGAGGTTTTGCTGTGCTAAGGAGTCAATTTCAAGAAATGTGCCTTCCATTCAGTCTCTTAACAAATGAAGAAAAAGACAGAATCTAAGACCCTCCCCTTTCCAAACACGCTTTTAAAACAATGTTATTCTTTGTGAAAAAGGAGGCAGCTATGCACACTGTTGCGGGCTGGTGCTCTGTAACTGTGGATAATGTCTGTAAGCCTCCTGCCACCACTACCCCCCACCCTTGGCCCCCGACTGACCCCTAGCGCCCTACCCCTTATTTTGGTTACTGTTCTCCTGAAGGGCTGGAAATGAGGAAGCCCCTAGGCCTGCTGCCCAACAGGAAAGGCCTTGACTTCTCCCCAGAAGCTATCAGATGCAGGCCTCTAATGGCGTCTTGTGATCTCACCTGGACTCTTTCACAGGTTCCTGAATATCTTTTAAAATGTAGACAACAAACCTACTGTCAAATTTCCCTCTTCCCTTCTCTTATTTACTAGGACACGCAGTCTGAGCCCCAGGTTCCTGGTTTCTAGGATTACCTGTGGCTAAATGGGTCTTTGAATCAGAGTGTAAAGTTTTATTTGTGGGGCTTCCTGTGGGTGAACTATCAAGGGAGCAATACACTAGGTAGGTTTGCAAGGTTCCTGAGAGACAAGAGGGAATTGAGGGGCAACAGCTATAAATTGTGCTTCCCTGGTGGCTCAGACGGTAAAGATCTGCCTGCAATGCAGGAGATGTGGGTTCGATCCCTGGGTTGGGAAGATCCCCTGGAGGAGGGCATGGCAACCCACTCCAGTATTCTTGCCTAGAGAATCCCCATGGACAGAGGAGCCTGGCGGGCTACAGTCCATGAGGTTGCAAAGAGTCAGACACGACTGAGGGACTAAGCACACAACTATAAATCACATTTGTTTAACTGTTTAAAAAGCCACATTTCGTCCCAGCAGATGAACCTGAACATAAATATTTCTCAAGGCAGGAAGAATAAAGCATTTTTAAAATAATGCAGTCAGCTTTTCTGGGGTGTGAGGCAGGGAAAGAGGGTTCAAGTCTTCTAACCCTGGTGAATACTTACATTCATGGACAATATTGTAAATCTGCTCTTTGGGGGAACAAATATGATCTTTTTAGGTCCATCTAAACATTCTGGCTTTTCTCACTCTCTTTGTGTTTGCCAAGAAAAGGACTCTGACAGGTCCAAATGACACCATTCCCTTTCTGGTTATATCATCACTGAAACCCACAGGCAAAATCACAGGAAAATTAAAAACAAAAACAAAACAAACACAAACCAGGAAAGTCCCTGGTGGTCCAGGGGTTAGGACTCAGCGCTTTCACTGCTAGAGCCAGGTTCAATCGCTGACAGGGTAACTAAGATCTTACAAGCCACACTCAGCCAGGAAAAAGAAAAAGAAAAAAAAGCAAGCAGTTGTATTAGAACATAGAAGACACTGTCTCAAATCAGGAGAAAATGTTTCAATTTCAGTCATCTTTAATGTCTTTATTTGTAAACCAGGAATAATAAAGCCTACTCTTTCAGGACCAAAAAAGTAACTGTAAATGTAACTGTATAGGACACCCTGACCAACCTGGCATTTGCCATCCATTCACATCAGATCTAGAGGGCTTTTTCTGAAGTCACATAGTCACTCCTTCACTATTTCCAAAGGTCTATAGGAACAATCAGACTGTCAAATTTATGAGGGAAATGTGAAGCGATTTAGAGTCCACTCTAAAATTACACTGTTTCATTGTATGAAGCAGCCACACAAGACCTGACAAAATTATCACAAGGTGAACAAACTTCTGCAAATGTCTCTGCTTTCAGGCAAGGCACACTGACATTCTCAAGCCTTCCTCGGAACTCTGCAGTTCTGAGACTTACTTGAGCACTTGCTGGCGAATGTTGTTTCTAAGCTGGTTCTTGTTGAGGTGGGGACTCCATGTATGAGTTGCTAAGTGGTTTGCAACAAAGTTGTCAACACGCTGTCTCAGATTCTGATAGGCAGGCTAGAGAGAAAGAAAAAGATATCAATGTTGAAAACCTCACTGTTACACAATATCAACACTAATATCCATAGTCTCAGGAATCTGAGTATCTTTAGCAGTGTTAACATTTCTCGCGGCATCAATGTGGCAACAAAGTTTCATAGTTTGACGACCTTGTATTATCCTTCTGCTTCAGGATAATACAAGACATTCAAAGACCACTGATCTAAAACAAAATGTTTACAGATGAATGCAGAGACAGATATAGCTAATTACAGACAAGAGACTAGAAGATGAGATACCAAGAAGTGTTACTGTTAGATGATTTGGAGTGAAGAAATGGAGAACAGCAGACAGGAAGTGAGCCTTCATTGAGAATAGGGCACCCCAGTTAGACCTTCAAAGTTTCACAACACAGCTGGGACAAGGAAAGGTGGGCTGCACAGGTACAGCGAGCAATGTAAGAGCAGGTGGATGAGAAAACACGGAGTCAGGAGAGTTAGGGAGCCCCCAAACCATCAAATGCAATTTTGTTGGAGGAGAGAAAACAAAAACAGACAAATGAGATTGGAAACATAACCTGGAACCAGGGTTTAGAAGAACTTGGGGACTCATATATGAAGCCTGGAATTATGCGAGAGAGAATGGGAACCCACAGCACATATGAGCAGCATGATATGTGATAGTTGACCTGATATTCCTACGGCGAGAGAGTAAATAGACTCAAGATATTTGCAGGAAAGCAGGCAATAACTAGAAGAATGAAAATCTGTACTGGAGTGGCAAAAATGGGCTGAAAGGCATGGATCCAAGAGAAACTGAGAAGGGACAATCGCTGGAACCAGGTGTTATTAGATATAAGGCACTGGTTCCTAACTGGAAGCAATTTTGCCTCCCCCCACCCCACCCCTACCCAGGTGACCGCTGGCAATGCCTGGAGACATCTCTGATTGTCATTGCTGAGGGGAGTTGCCAGTGGCATCCTACCACGCACAGGACAGTCCCCCCCAACAAAGGCCTATCCAGCCCAAGATGTCAGCTGTGCTAAAGCTGAGCACTACTGATACTTAAGAAGCAGGAGAGAGGACCCACGCTAACAGGCCATTTCTATGCTGCCTGGAAGGACTGTCTGACTGCACGCTTCCTTCCTACAAGCTGTCCCCACCACGTGTGCTCTTTACATCTTTTATGTGACTTTTAATGTAGATAAGTCGGAGTATTCCCGAATGATTTTAAGCAAAACTGTACAACTCTGATTCTGCTGTTTGCTCCCTAACCCCTCAAAGTTTACTCTTCAGTCACAAGTTCCCATGATTTCAATCGTGTACACCTACCACTCCTTTTCCCTGTCCATCTGGCAAATTCCTTGCCTTCAGGGCTCACCTAACCCGTAAAGCCGTCCTGACTCCCAAGGTAGACTTCCACGGCCCTTCGCCCATGCACCGACACGCTCATTCAAGTAATTCTTGTGTTGTACTGTATTTTAGGGAGGGGGGCATATTTATCTCCTTACTGAAGTGTAAGCCTTCTCTCACTCTTTTAGTCTTTGTCTTCACACTGCTAGGCAGATAAGCAAGTAAAAAACAGTTATCAGATGAGATGACTGGGTAACCATCTAGGTAATGGAGATGAGAAAGATTTTATCCCTCTGTGACACCCCTTTACCCCTTCCAATTACCAGAATTTTGCTAATACCTATGTTCTATCCTTTATATTCTATCCTCTATTCTATACCTATATTTAGCTGGGAACAATTAAAGGCAAAGGAGAAGGGGGTGGCAGAGGATGAGATGGTTAGATAGCATCACCGACTCAATGGACATGAATTTGAGCAAACTCTGGGAGATAGCGGAGGACAGGGAAGCCTGGCGAGCTGTAATCCAAGGGGTCGCAAAGAGTTGGACACAACTTAAGTGACTGAACAACAAATATTCCATCTGACCAAAACTAGTCTCATGATCATTTCTCATGTTCCTCTCCATTTATCCAAAATTCATATAAACAAAACTAATTTTCTCCCCAATGATTCTAAAACACAATTATTCTTCCCAATATTCCCAAACCTCAGAAACATTAGGCTCAAATGTCACAGTGTATTTAGCACTCTACTTGCTTATAAAACAACCTTCAACTTCAACTATAAAAGTTAAATTTCTTGGTTTCTAAGTTCTCGTTTAGGTAAAAAAGCCTAGTGACTGCGATAATATTTTGGGCTCCATTACTCTTCTGGGGAGAGCTATCTCCTTTTTCCAGTCCAGTTCAGTTCAGTTCAGTCGCTCAGTCGTGTCCGACTCTTTGCGACCCCATGAACTGCAGCTCGCCAGGCCTCCCTGTCCATCACCAACTCCCAGAGTTCACTCAAACTCACGTCCATCGAGTCGGTGATGCCATCCAGCCGTCTCATCCTCTGTCATCCCCTTTTCCTCCTGCCCCCAATCCCTCCCAGCATCAGAGTCTTTTCCAATAAGCTCCTGGCCAAAAGCCTTCACATCGTCAAGACTCCTTCTCTTCCACCCCTCACCCGAAACAGCAGCAAATCCCGCCGGCATTAGCCTCAGAATACAGCCAGAACCTGAGCACCTCCCATCCCCTCCACTGCTATCACCCCTGTCCAGAGCATCCTCTTTTCCTGCCCAGATTACAGCTGTACACTGGCCTGCATCTAGTCTACCCTTGCTGTCTGAAGTCTGTTTTCCACAGTGCAGCTCGTGCCGATCTTCTAAAGTTAGGGGGACCATGTCATTTACTGTCCAAACCACGTCACGACTGAAGTAAAGGGGGTACTGTTACTGACTCCACAAGGTCAAGCCATCTAAGATGGAAATCAGATCGCATCCTTCTTCTGCTCTAACACCTGCCAGTGGCTTCTCAGCTCCAGTGAGTGCCAAACTTACCAGGGCTCTGGCAGCTCTGTAAAGGGAGGGTGGCAGGGGGCTCCTACCTCAGTTTCTAGCCCTTCCTCCCTCAGCAGGCTCTGCCTTAGGCCTCCCGCTCTCGCTGTGCTCCCCAGCTGGCACGCTCAGCCCCCACCGTTGGAGAGCTCCTTCAGCGATGGCTCAAATGTCACTTCATTCGATCTTCCCTGAACAACTTAGGCAAAACACACCACCAACCCCTTCCACCCTCATCCTGCTTTCTCTCTCCCACAGAACCTCTCGCGAGTGAGATTTACTTTCTCTGATGGGCTTCGAGCTTCACAGCAGCAGGGACTTTCTGTTCACTGCTGTGTCCCCTGGTACCTAAAACAATGCCTGGTGTATAATAAGTTATTTGTTGGGTGAATAAACTTACATTATTTCTGTCTCTGATGTTTCTTTTAAATCTGAAAAGAAATAGATAATAATTATGGTGACCAGGAGCCATTTCCAGCCGAGAAAGTATCCAAAAGCCGGCCTTTACGACCTGGAGTGAAAGGGGCCACATTCACTTGGTCAGGGAGCACCCTGCTGAGTCCCAGGAGGGGGGTCTGCCTTGATTTTCCCTCCTCACGTGCCACTCGGTGCACAGGGGTCAGAATGGCTTTGAAACCTGGCTCCGGGGATCTGGAGACCACAGCAGAGGTCAGCATTAGCTGGATTTGGGGCTGCATGTTCATGTCAACCTGTGTGCTTGTCCTAGTTATCATTAGATTGTCAAACCAACGGTACTTCTTTCTTTCTCCCCAAGAAATGTTTTAGGACTCTACTTTGAGAGGCTCTGGCAGGAATATTACAGGCACAACAACAATATTCAGAGGGAATGTGGATGCAGAAAAAGTTGAGCCTTAAATACTATAGCTCCCCACCCCCCCACTGCTGGTGTATTTGAATTTTCATCTGCATACACAATGATGACACATGGATTTGTAGGTTTCTAAGGACAGCAAAGTGAAATCTCTACTTGCCAAATTAAAAAAAAAAAAAAAAGCTTTACTTTTTGACAGCTGGGTAACATTTACTTCCCCATGTCCTGTGGGGGGAAAAAAAAAGGATGGAAGGAAGGGAGAGGGAGGAAGAAAGTCAACTGGCATCATTTTCAAACAGGCAGTTGCGCATATTCCCTAAAATGAAGTGAGCAAACTACATACTACCTACATAAATAAATATCCCCAAGAAAACTGAATTTCATGTGGTTCAGAAACTCCAACACCCCCAAAAGGCACATTCTATTTCTGGTCTACAAGGTGGGCCAGAGTTTTTAAAAGGGATGTCCCCAGACTGTTGGAAAGGTTTCCCCAGAGGAGACAAGGGAATGGTGTGTGCTTCACCTCAAAGCCCTTTCCTCAAAGAAACAAGCTTCTCTAGAAGAGCTGAACATGTTATGTGAAAACCCTGAACCCACCGAAACTCTGAACTAATGAACCAAAACAGATCTAAATTTAAAAAAAGTTTTCCCCCAACTGTTTCCAACCAAAGCTTCCTGGAGCACTTGCTTCTAGACCTACTGGGTTTCCATCCATCTACCCGTTTTCTCTACTCAGCCTTTGCAGAACCACCCAAGTTGACCCTCTCCTGCTAACCCCTCTTCACTTTGACACTTGGTACATAGTCCTTTTCCCTTTCCAGCCCCGCTCTTTTTGTACAGGGAACCTTTCCCCATATACCCCTTACTCTTCGCAACTCACTCTTCTGCCCAGTCCTTCTTTCACTTCAGTGTCTGCCGTCACCTCTCCTCCGTCCTTTGCTCAGTTTCCTCTACCCCTCCCCTCTCATCTCTCCTCCCTTCTCACTTTAGAGACATTACTTGGCCTGAGCGATTAAATCAGAGTCCCTGGAGGAAACAAAAGCCCCATCTCCGTACCCCACCTTTCCATCGGCCAGCTCTGCGCCCCTCACCACATCGCAACGCTGCAAACAATTCGATTCATTACCATTTAGCGCTTTCTCCGAAGGACAAAGACCTGATCCTTACCAGCAATCTTCAAGAGAGACGGCAAAAATAACTTGGGACACAAAGTAAATCGGGGGGCGAAGGGCTGGAGGGGGGGGGCGGTGAGTGGAAATCATAGATGAAAGCGCCGTTAGCCTTAGTACAGACGAGTCTCCGAAAGGACAGCAACTCGGTGTGGCTCACCCCTATATTCCCAGCACCTAAGGAGTGCCTGGAACGTAGGAGATGCTTAACGCGAGTCTGTTAAACCAACGAAAGGCTGAGCGAATCAATGAACACAGCGAACCCCGCACAGCGCCGGGCACGAAGCGGTCCCTCAGAGAGGAAGCGGCTGCGCAGGGAACTCCGGGGTGGGGAGGCGGCGCGCTCCAGAGCAGCCCCGGGGCTGGGGACGCCGAGGCAGCCGCCGGCCCACCGACCGACGGCGGGCCACCGACGGCCTGCCCGGCAAGGCGGCAGCCCGCGGGGCCGTCCCCGGCCCCCGCCCGCCCGCAGCTCCCCCGCGCGCCCCGCACCTTGGTGTCCACGTCGGCCAGGCAGTCCCTGCGGAACTGGTCGAAGAGCCCCTGGCTCTTGAGGTGGTTCACGATCATGGCCACGAGCTGCGGGTCCCCGGCGCCGGCGCCCGCGCCCCCGGCCCCGCCCGCGCCCGGGCCAGTCCCTGGGCCAGGCGGCGGCGGCGGCGGCTGCGGCTGCGGCGGGGGAGGCGGCGGCGCGGGAGGGGGTGGCTGCGGCTGCGGGTTGGTGGCCATGGCGGCCTGGGCCCGGAGAGGAGCGCGGTGAGCCCCGGGCGGCGGCGCTCCTGGGAGGCGGCGGCTGCACCGGTCCCGCCGCTTGAGGGAAGCCAACGGGATGTTATTACGGAACCAGCGGATCCAGAGTGACCCCGGAAGTGAAAGGGAACTCCGGTGGGGGGAGGGGGAGGAAGGAGGAAGGAGGGGGAAAAAAAAAGCGGTGACAATGGCAACAGAGGCGCGCCTACGGCGGCCGCGAGGGGCCAGTTCCGGTCTTCGCTGAGTGCGGGCACCCTCGCGAGGCTGGGCTGCGTGGGAGTCGGCGGCCTGAAGCCCGGCGGCTCAGACGGCGAGCGGCGGGCGGCCGCCTGGGGCCTGGGTCTGGAGTCCTGGGCGGTCGGGCGTACGACTGGCGCCACGCCCCGGGGCCCGAGGGCCGACTGGGTGCCGGCACGCGGGGCTGGGCCGGCCGGGGCGGGGGAGCGAAACCTAGGACGGGTTCCAGGCGCGGTGGCGTTCAAGCCTGACACTCTTGTTCCTGTTTCCCAGAGCGGTTGAGATCCGTAGACATTCCCGTGCAAACGCGTGGGTAGAACTGCTTACTCTTAACTCCCCAGACCTCCTTGTTCTCAGCCTGTGACCTCCCAGCTGCCCGCCCCATCCCTTTTTTCCCTGGAGCATCCTCCGTTGGGTCTGGGGCCAAGAATCCGATCCCTCCAGCGCCTCCTTGCTACCCGGGAAGACAAACCCCCACCCCCACCCCACCAGGCTTTCAGCTCTCAGGGTGTTGCTTCTGATTAGTTTGATCATTTGGCAATGCTTATAAAGCACGCTCACTAGGTGCCAGGCGTGGCATTTGGTTTAGATGCATGAATTCACACAGTCTTCTGAACAGCGGTAAACTAGCTCTCAGTTCAGTTCAGTCGCTCAGTCGTGTCCGACTCTGCGACACCATGGGCCGCAACGCCAGGCCTCCCTGTCCATCATCAACTCCCGGAGTTTACTGAAACTCATGTCCATCAAGTCGGTGATGCCATCCAACCATCTCATCCACTGTCGTCCCCTTCTCCCGCCTTCAATCTTTCCCAGCATCAGGGTCTTTTCAAATGAGTCATTTCTTCTCATCAAAGTGAAAGTGAAGTTGCTCAGTCGAGCCGATTCTTTGCGACGCCATGGACTGTACCCTACCACGATCCTCCGTCTCTGGGATATTCCAGGCAAGAGTACTGGAGAGGGTTGCCATTTCCTTCTCATCAGGTGGCCAAAGTATTGGAGTTGCAGCTTCAGCATTAGTCCTTCCAATGAACACACAGGACTGATCTTTAGGATGGACTAGTTGCATCTCCTTGCAGTTCAAGGGACTCTCAAGAGTCTTCTCCAACACCAGAGTTCAAAAGCATCAATTCTTCAGCGCTCAGCTTTCTTTATAGTCCAATTCTCATATCCATACATGACTAGACTACTGGAAAAACCATAGCCTTGACGGACCTTTGTTGACAAAGTAGTGTCTCTGCTTTTTAATATGCTGTCTATGTTGGTCATAACTTTCCTTCCAAGGAGTAAGTGTCTTATAATTTCATGGCTGTAGGCACCATCTGCTGTGATTTTGGAGCCCCCCTACCCAAAATAAACTAGCTCTAAACTAGCACTAAACTGCTATCACTCATTTCCACATCAGGAGACTGAGATCCAAGAAAGATTAATAGTCCAAGGTTACATAGCAAACCAACTGATTCTGGACTGAGTCTTTTAATCTTTAAAATAGTTATTAGTATGTGATGGAGGGCAGAAGGAGAAAGGGATGACAGAGAATGAGATGGTTGGATGGCATCACCGACTCAATGGACATGGGTTTGGATGAACTCCGGGAGTTGGTGATGGACAGGGAGGCCTGGTGTGCTGCGGTTCATGGGGTTGCAAAGAGTCAGACAAGACTGAGCGACTGAACTGAAAGCAAAGTGAATATTGCACGTTTATAATTAGTTGATAAAATGTTAAAGTTATGGGAAAGTACATCTTTTGGTGAAATGGATATTGTTGCTTTTTAAAACCCATGAATCTATGGATGAATATGTCTTACTGCTAGAATGGGAAGGACTGAGCAACAGTTTTTTTCATATTTCTAGTTTCTGTAGCTGTGTGACCTGAGAAATTGAGTTCATGTAAACATGTACTGTACCTGGAAACAAAGTTTTATTATAGCGATATCACTCAGTTCTTGATCTCAAAAAATTAAATTTGATGATCTTTGCGATCTTTTTCAGTTAGACCCTGTTTCAATTTTGCTGAAAGTCAAGACTTGAAAACCACCCAACTTGCCAAAGGGTTACCTAGTCCTTATTTTTTCCATTTTTCAGTTTCTGGAAAATATACCATATAGGCTTTATCAAGACATCAGATGACAAGCAGTTAAAAAAGCAGCAAGCAGTTAAAGAAGAAAAACAAACGTGACATGAAGTGACTATGAATTAAGACATTAAAGAGTCGGACACGACTGAGTGACTGAACTGAAGAAATGAGATGTATGTGTCTTGTTTAGCCTGATAGTAGTCAAACTGGGAAATATCTAAACATGGCTCATTTGCATAAGCAGTTCTGGATAAAATGCCTTTTTTTTTTGGTTACAGGTGGTTCAGTTTTGTTTTTGTCAGAACTTTGCAGCTAATGAAACAGCTCATTAAAGTTGAAACTGTCAAATGTAGGAAATATTTGTTATTATAACCTAATCAACAGCTGTTTTCATCATCAGACTAGCCAAATAAGCCCCACTGGATTTACTTTCTGTCAGAAACAGTTTGACTTCATTGTTTCAATTCAAATAAAGTGTTCATTTTGAGGAGTATAATGAAGATTTGTTGTTTAATGGCTAAGTCTGTCTGACTCTTGTGACCCCATGGACTGTAGTCAGCCAGTCTCCTCTGTCCATGGGATTCTCCAGGCAAGAATACTGGGTGGGGGGGGGGGGGGGGCGGTTTGCCATTCTCTTCTCCAGGAGACCTTCCTGACCCAGGGATCAAACCCATATCTCCTGCTGAGCAGGCAGATTCTTTACCCCTGAGCTACCAGGGAAGCCCATACAAAGTGTAGAAAATCCTAAATATCCTAAAACATAATAAAGTGAGAATTAACTATAGTTTAAATAGATAATTCACACTTAGTCTTATAAAATGTATGTTAGCTATCTTATTGAGTAACTCACACTTAATCTTAAAGAAATAACAATATTTGTATCCATGTATTTGTTACACTGGGTACATACATACCGGATACAGCGTAACTTTGAATAATTTTTTAGCCTTGGAAAACATTCTAGTTACATTGGAAAGAATCAGGATCACTGACTGCACTGCCTTAGCTGTTCCAGCCTGCTCTTCTTTCCACCTGAAGACAGGTCCTAGGGATGAGTACTGTGAATACAGGAAGTGGAAGTGGGGTGACATGTAAATCTTTAAAAAAAAAAAAGAAAAAAAGCTGTTTTAAGTGATCATCATTTCTTACCAATGGCCTTGTTGTTTTGTTCTCTACTCTTACAGTTTCTTTAGAAACAGTAATATAATTTTTGATAATAGTGGGAGTGTATGACCTCTTGGCAAGGTCTTCAGAATAATTTGCCATTGGTCTCCTACCCCACTGTATGTATGTCTGAATTCAGAGTATCTCAACTAGAATCAAATACTTTATCCCTGAGTATGACTGAGCTTTCATTTGGTTTCCCATGTCTGATGCTCAGGTGACAGTTAAACAGATTTTGCAAACACTTTGGGAAAGAGAGGAACCATGGTGGGTTATTGGGCAGTCCTTTGTATCCTTGGGCACCAGATGGTTGCCAACTATCCAACTCCTGTGGTTTCTTCTCTTTTTTACAGTTCAGCAGGCCCTGCTACACACTCCTACCCAATCCCCCAAACCCTGTTTCTAGGGGCTAATCCTGTGAAAGTCAGCCATCGCTCACAGTGGTGATCTCCTAACCCCGTGGAGTCTACCTACTCACTCGGCAAAGTGGCTGGTTCTCTTGCCCTCATATCCCCAGGCCCCACTCCCAACTAGGCCTCAGGTCTAGCCTTCCATGATCAAAAGGCCAGTGAATATCATTTCCTAAATGACTTTCCATCAGCTCAAAGTTCAGTTGAAATCTTGAAAGTCTGAGAACTTTCACCTGATCTGGGATGAGCCTCCCAGTGCCATGGGACAAACAATGGTCATGAAACGTCTCTCAAATATTGATCAAATTTCGGGCCATGGAGAGGGACTGTGAAACGGACTATTTCCTGCCGTGTCAGTAAACAAGGGTGTCACAGTTGTTAGTGACTGCAGCCCTCCAGTGTGGGCCCTAAGGGAATTCAGGAAAGACAAGAATACCTGCTATGTAACAGTTACCACACTGTAGCCGCTCCCTATGGTGAGCCCCGAGGTAAGGAGACTCAGGATGTGAAGACAAGATACTGGTCCCAGATAGGTGAGGTACGCATGAAAGGAATGATTCCAGTGATCCCAGACTCTTGCATCTACACGTACAAGGAAAAGCATGAAATTCCTTAAGTTGAGATACCTGGTTTTCCTTAATTAATAAGAATATTTTGATGTTCAGACTACCTGCCCCTTATTGCAAACCTCCACATAAGCTATCTCCTCCCCCTACCTCCTCGGAACAGTTCCCTCAGGGTCACTTGAGATGCTATCTCCCGGGCTTGAAGTCCTAAAAATTCCCACAAAATAAGACATAACTCTCAACTTCTAGGTTGTGACTAGTTTTTAAGGCAACACCTTTTTCAATGATAACAAAACACATTTTAAGGTGGGATTCAAAACACTCCCATTGATGGCTTTTGTAAGAGGAAGTGAAGAGGATAATATGAGTCATTAATATTTGTCTTTCCAGAGTGAACCCTGTGGTCACAGCTAATCTCCTATTTCTGTGCAGTATATAATACTCAGGAAAGATGGAGTGACATTAATAGTTGGGAAGAACATTATAAAGTGTTAATTTGAGGGGAGAATTGCTTTTTTTTTTTTTTTTCCTGAAAGAATTTGAAGGGATTGTCATGACTTGTGAAACAGGAGGGAAGGAGGCAGGGCACACCCTTTCAAAGAATGATATAGCCATAGGACTTGAAAAATCTTGGTTAGAGGGAATTCTCTTGTCCAGCAGTTAAGAATCGATACTGCGATGAAGGGGGCACATTGATCCCTGGTCAGGGAACTGAGATCCCACATACTGGGGAACAGCTGGGTGCCTGTGCCACAGCTGGAGCGTCCATGTGCCTGCAATGAAAGATTGAGCATGATGCAGTGAGGATCCTGTGCGCTGCAACTAAGACTTGATCAAGCAAAAAAAAAAAAAAAAAATTGGTTAGAACCAATCAGGTCCAGGATGGTGGACCTTCCAGTGGACCATGAACCAAATCAAATGCCCCTTGTAATACATTGACAGAAGCTAAGCGACACACCCACCAGGACCAGGATGGTTCTGAGACGAACAATAAAATGCCCCAAAGTGGGTGGTGGCCCAATCTTTGCCTATTCCTCCAAATAATTGGAATAACCCACTCATTAGCCTATGAAATCACCTAGCCTGTAAAAACTAACCACACCATATTTTGAGGCTGCTCTTACCTTCTGAGATGGCCCACGCTTTGTTTGTGAATTTGTATGTGTGTGTGTATATCTGTGCTCAGTCCTTTCTGACTCTTTGCGACCCAGTGGTCCAGGCTCCTCTGTCCATGAAATCTTCCAGGCAAGAATACTGGAGTGGGTTGCCATTTCCTCCTCCAGGGGGTCTCCCTGACGTAGGGATTGAACTCGCGTCCCCTGTGTCTTCTGCCTCTGACAGGTGGACTCTTTACCACTCACACCACCTGGGAAGTCTGTGGAGTGTGTGTCTCTCTAAATAAACCCACTTCTTACCTATCACTTTCTCTTGACTGATTCCTCTGCAACAAGACATCAGGAGCCTCACATTCACCAGGAACATTTGGAAGTGAGAGTAGCACAAGGGGATGGCAAGGTGGCGAGGAGGAAGGACAGTTGGGGACATTATTCTGCAGAGGTTGGAAACCCCCTCATTCCCTGCCAGGCTAGGAGTGGCCAGGAGCACCTGGATGAGCTGCAGGACTAAAGAGGACAACTGAGTTCTAGTAGGTGGGAAGACAGGAGATGGGTTTGGGACAGCAAGATAGCAATGACAACAGAGAATGAGGACTGGACTTTGGAGCAGGAAACCCAGAGGAGCAGAAAATTCATGATTTGGGGGTAGGGTGTGAGTGATTTGGGGAAAGAGTGGGAGAGAAGTTTTCTGGTGAAATGGGACATACCGATCACCTTAGTTATTCATACTTGGTGTGGGAGAGTCCTGTATGAATCATCAGGAAGCTTAGCAGTGGCTCTCAAACTTTCAGTTCAGTTGCTCAGTCATGTCCAACTCTTTGGACTGCAGCATGCCAGGCCTCCTGTCCATCACCAACTCCTGGAGCTTACTAAAACTCATGTCCGTCAAGTCGGTATGCCATCCAACCATCTCATCCTCTGTCGTCCCCTTCTCCTGCCTTCAATCTTTCCTATCATCAGGCTCTTTTCAAACGAGTCAGTTCTTCACATCAGGTGGCCAAAGTATTGAAGTTTCAGCCTCAGCATCAGTCCTTCCAATGAACATTCAAGATTGATTTCCTTCAGGACTGACTGTTTTGATCTCCTAGCAGTTCAACGGACTCTCAAGAATTTTTTCCAACACAACAGTCCAAACTTTAGTGAGCATTAATGACTCTCCGGGAGGACTTTTAAAACTGCTGCCCCCACCCTCAGAATCTCACTTTTGATAGGTGTAAGCCAGGGCCTGTTGTTCAGTTGCTAAGTCATGTCCCCATTGCAGCACAACAGGCTCCCCTGTCCTTCACTCTCTCTTGGAGTTTGCTCAAATGCATGTCCATTGAGTTGGTGATGCCATCCAACCATCTTACCCTCTGCTGCCCCCTTCTTTTTTTTGCCTTCAATCTTTGCCAGCATCAGGGTCTTTTCCAATGAGTCGGCTCTTCGCATCAGGCGGTCAAAGTATTGGAGCTTCAGCTTCAGCAACAGTGCTTGCAGTGAATATTCAGTGTTGATTTCCTTAAAGATTGACTGGTTTGATCTCTTCAAGAGTTAACAAGTGCCCGTGGATCACCATTTGAAAAACAGGGGACTAGACTATGTCTCACATAGGCCTTTATCTGTGTTACCTGCTTTTAGAAATAAAGTTTTACTTAAACCCCATCCAGTTTGCTTTTTCCTCCCATTGTCTGCGTCTGCTTTTGCTGCAAGGCCAGGGCTGAGGCAACGACTGCATGGCTTGCAGCACTGAGAAGATTTACCATCTGGCCTTTTATAAAAAAGGTTTGTCAATTCCTGGAATAAAAGGAGGCAGCGAAGTTGTGATTGTGACCCTTCAGAGTTGGGAAGCCTGTATTCAAGAACTTCTGCCTGTCACTAGATAACAAGTTGCTTCTCTGAACAATGAAGATAATGTCTAGTTCACAGGGCTGTTGTACGGCCAAGCCAACTCACACAAATGACAATGTGACGTATATCATTTTGTCACAGGACAGTTTGTCATATGCTGCCCAGATGAAATGGATTGTTAAGAATGAGTGGAGAGACTTCCCTGGTGGGCCAGTGGCTAAAACTCTGTGCTCCTAATGCAGGGGGCCCGGGTTCCATCTTTGGCCAGGGGACTAGATCCCATGTGCTGCAACTAAGATCCAGCGCAGCCAATGAGATACTAAATAAATAAATAAAAAGAGCAGGTGGGATTTGGACAAAGAGAGGGGAGATTCTGCATGCTGAGGAAGGAGCACGTTAAAGAAAAGTGTCCAAGTTTGCCTTTATTATATGGTACTCGGTGCACAAGATGTGCTCACTAAATGCTCATTGAGTTAGTATCATATATTTATTTCATTTTTGTCGGAAATATTCTGTGACGTAGCCCAGCCAGTCAGTGCTCCGTTGTGTCTGACTCTTTGAGACCCTGCGGACTGTAGCCTGCCAGACTCCTCTGTCCATGGGGGTTTTCCAGGCAAGAATACTGCAGTGGGATCTTTTCGACCCAGGGATTGAATCTGTGTCTTCTGGGTCTCCTATATTGAAAGGTGGATTCTTTACTGCTGAGCCACCAGGGATGGAGCCCATCAATTATCTGAACTGTCTGTGAATGTACAGGCAGATTTGCTACAGCATGAAGAAACTGCTCCTAGCTTTGGGGGAGGAGGTATGGTAGGAATGTGTACGCGCGGGCTCAGTTGCTCAAGGACTGTGGCCTACCAGGCTCCTCTGTCCTTGGGATTCTCCAGGCAAGAGTGCTGGAGTGGGTTGCCATTTTCTTCTCCATGGCTGGTATACTTAGACAAAATTCTAAAATACAAATTTTCTCATCAAGGTTTGGGAAACTCTGAAGGCCATTTGTAGCCCCCTTATGTGATTGGAGAAGGAAATGGCAACCCACTCCAATATTCGTGCCTGGAGAATCCCATGGACGGAGGAGCCTGGTGGGCTATAGTCCATGGGGTTGCAAAGAGTCGGACACGACTGAGTGACTTCACTTTCACTTTATGTGATTGTTGACCTTTTTGTCCCATTTTTATTCCATGTTTTCTAGTTTTAATGTGTTTTTGTTTTCAGAAGGTAACATTACTTTTTATGCAGGTAACATTACTTTTTTCATATTTCTTTGCTTTCAAGATTTACATCTAGCAGCTATAGCAACAAAATATATAAAAAAGTAAGATTTATTATGAAGTTAAGAAGCCGTTGTCTATTAAAGTTACTGAATTGCTAGCTGTTTTGACAGCTGAAATGGCAGTTTATCAAATGGCTTGAAATAAAAGGTACTCCTTTACATGCTTATGAAAATGGAAAGGAATTTTGCATTTAGAAGAGTTAGTCTTCAATATTACTGTTTTAATTTTAAAAATAGCCTTAAGGGGTTTGAGTGTGCATTTCATGAATATTCTAAATAATAGTTGGCACCCTGAAAACTGAAAGTTACACCTCCTGGAATGAAATTAGAAAAAAGTAGAAATGAAATAAGATCTGTGGAAACGATGTAATATTATCTGAATCACCTAATTCCAATCCTGGTCTTCTGGGTAGAAATTCTGAGAGGAATGAGAAAACAGTGATTATAACCAAGAAATTGTATACCTAAGTGATGAAAGCATTCTATCTCTGAATGAAGAATCTTTTCAGAGGGGAAATGGCTGGAATGTCATCTATGAAAGCAATGGATCCAGTGTCTGGAACTGACCTTGTTTCTACAGAAAGCATGCATTTGCTAAAGGGCACTCGCCACTGAGATCATCTAATTCATTCCTCTCTGACTCTGTGATCATTAGACAAGCTTTGAGTCAAATCTGGCTTTATTTTTAACTTTGCCTCTAGGAAGAAAAATTGCTGATCAGCAAATATAGTAAGCTCTTCACTTGGCGCTAATAACACTCCCCAGGAATGGTTTTTTAAAAATTTATTTTTAATTGGAAGATAATTGCTTTAAATGCTGTGTTGGTTTCTGCCATACAACAAGATGATTCAACCATAAGTATACACATATTCCCTCCCTCTTGAACCTCCCTCTTAGCTGCCCCATCCCACCTCTCGGTTGTCACAGAGTGTGAGTTTGAGCTCCTTGTGTTATATAAAACAGTAGCTGTCTATTTCACACACAGTAATGTTCCAGTTCTACTCTCTCAATTCGTCCCACCCTCTCCTTCCCCTGCTGTGTCCACAAGTCTGTTCTGTATGTCTCTGTCTCTCTTCCTGCTCTGTAAACAAGGTTTATCAGTACCATCTTTCTAGATTCCATATATATGTGTTAATATACGCATTTTTCTCTTTCTGACTTACTTCACTCTGAACAGGCTCTAGGCTCATCCAACTCAGTTCAGCTGACTCATATCTGTCCCTTTCTTTGGCTGAGTAATATTCCATTGTATATGTGTACCACAACTTCTTTATCCATTCATCTGTTGATCCATGAATGACTTTTATGCATAAAGCTCTAAGAGCTTGATTAGTGGAGAAACTATGTGGGATTCAGGTCCCTTCTTCGTGTACTGATAGCCACCTTCTGACCCTGCAGGACAGAAGACAGGACCCCACACTGTGGTGAACAAATTGAGGTGTTGCTGAGGAACCGTTCCAGATGTGTCTGTCTCAGGTAACCTCAAATTTTCTTGGCTACATTTTAAGTTCACACAATCAAACATCATCATCTATAAAATCAATTAGAATGTCACCTTGCACAATGTGTGAGCCACAAGAAGACAGCGATGCTTGCTCAGGCCAATATATGTGATGAAGGGAGAAAGTTTCTGGTAGGGGTGTCACCATGGATATCAGGATCGGGAAATCAGTTTCTGAAAATATCTAACTATCTAAAGACCTGTTCCACCAGTTTTCTCGGCGCAGAGTGTCTCACTCTCCACGCTGAGCTCCCTTCAGGGTGTGTCGAAGGCCAACAGCTGCAGCAGAACAGAGCTCGATCTCTGGAAGAGGCAGATGGCAAATGCCCTTGGCAAGTGCCAATTTGTAGTTGACTAGACCTATGCCTGGGGTTTTGGAAGTCTCCTTCTCTGGTGGCCGCATCATAAGCAGATGTCTGGAGCCGCCAACCACCAGGCCCTCTGCCGTATGGATGGAGCCTGTCTGCAGAAGAAGAAGAAAAAAACAAATCTGACAATCTGCAGAGCAAAGCATGGGTAAGAGATGCTCTGTCCTCCTGAAAGGGAAAGGTTAACATTTTACATAACCTCCTGCTCCTTCTGCCTCTGTAACTCAGCTTGCTGTTCGTAAAGTCTGGATCATGTAGGTCACGTAGTCTCAGAAAGTGGGAATTCATAATACTCTGAACTGGAGTTTATCTCACTCACCCTTGTCCTGCTCTTTGCAATCGCCCAGCCCCTGCAAACTCACAAACCCGCTTAATCATGCCTGTCCACGTATATAAACTCTGTAATCCCTTTGTTCAGGGCTCAGAGCTTGGAGAGTTAACTCCTCTGGGCCCGCTGGTGTAATAAACCTGAGTTCTCCAACTCTCCAGGTATGGTGCTTGGTTTCTTGAGGGCAGGTTTTTGCAACACTCCACTTGTTCCTGAGGCCCAGCTGTACTTGTTCTTATCCATCATTCGATTATGTGAAACAAATACCACAAATTTAAAGTCCTATTGCTTAACATGGAATACACCTTGTTGCAATGATGAGGAGGGACCCAAATGGAAAGGGATTGTGAAAAATAATGGCATGCGCTTGGAAGCCTGGTGAGTACCAGCATTTGCCATCATGTGCCCCCTTGGTGAACTTGCCATGCGGCTCAGTGGTAAAGAATATGCCTGCCAATGCAGGAGGTGCAAGAGACGTGGGATCGATCCCTGGGTCAGGAAGATCCCCTAGAGAAGGATGGCAGCCCACTGCAGTGTTCTTCCCTGGAAAGCCCCATGGACAGAGGAGGCTGGCAGGAACAGTCTATGGGGTTGCAAAGAGTCGGACACAACTGAGCACGCACACCCCCTTGGTAAATTGAGGAATTGGATTGACCCTTACTACTAATTCATGCTGGCCTACATCAAAACATCAATACAAATCTGATATTCTTCAAGCCAAATGGCTTGCTTTTTTTCGTATTCATGTCTCGTTACATCAGGGAGACCATGGATCGAGTAGGGCTAAGTCACTTCTGTCATGTCTGACTCTATGTGACCCGTAGACGGCAGCCCGCTAGGCTCCTCTGTCCCTGGGATTCTCCAGGCAAGAATACTGGAGTGGGTTGCCATTTCCTTCTCCAATGCATGAAAGTGAAAAGTGAAAGTGAAATCGCTCAGTGGTGCTCAACTCTTAGCGACCCCATGAACTGGAGCCTACCAGATTTCTCCATCCATGGGATTTTCCAGGCAAGAGTACTGGAGTAGGGTGCCATTGCCTTTTCCTGGATCGGGTGGGGACAACTCTTTAAAAGTGTTGCCAAATGCCAAGTTCATGTGCCCAACGCAAGGTGAGGCCAGACAAATGGAAACATCAGACTGTGGAGCAAAGAAAGGTTTATTGCAAGGGCCAAGCAAGAAGGATGAGTGGCTTGAGTTCAAAAAACCCAAACTCCCTGATGGTTTTCAGGGAAGAGGTTTATAGGCAAAATTTGGGGTGAGGGGGCTTCTCTGGTTGTCCTGCCAATGCAGGGGACATGGGTTTGATCCCTGGTGCAGGATGATCCCACATGCCATGAAGCAACTAAGCCTGTGCACCGCAAGTACTGAGCCCCCGGCTACAACTACTGAAGCCCCTGCGCCTAGGGCCCATGCTTCAACAAGAGAAGCCACTGCAATGAGAAGCCCACACACCACAACTAGAGAAAGCCCTGGCACATCAGTGAAGACCCAGCACAGCCCATAAATAAATAAATGAAATGTTGTTTAAAAGACTTTCTTCTGATTGGCTGGTGCTGAGGTTAGCAGGGTGTTGTTCCAGGAATCTTGGGCTTAGCCTTCCATTTGGGGTGGGGGTGGGGGCTTAGTTCCTGCAAGAGAACTCAAGGGTATATTTTATGTGTACTCCTTGGAGAGGAACCAGGACCCGGCTTTATTGCTGCACCATTGTTTCTTGACTGCCCCTCCATTGTTTTGGCAATCTGTCCGGTCCCTAGTAGGTTACCATTTGAATCTGCCCTTTGGAACTCAGGGAAGGTCTAGGAGTCCTAGGCCTTTTCTCTACAAAAAAGGAAGAAGACATGGAAAGAGAGCCCGTGCAGAGTCCTCCTTGATTTCAAAAGTGGGAGCTATTTTATTAGAAAGATCTGACTCAAGAATGATGTCCACTTTTCTGGTGGTCCAGTGATTAAGAATCTGCCTTGCAAGGCAAGGGATGCAGGTTAGACTCCTGGTGAGGGAATCCTGTGTGCTACGGGGTGAAGCCAGAGAAAGAAAAACAGGAAGGGTGAGGGAAGAAGCTTGTGTTTGCAGGCATGAAGATGAAGAGATAGAACGTGGGGCATTTGGAGCCACAGCTGGGTTTGTGTTCCAGCTTTGCTGTTTTCTTGCTGCAGGATTCTGGGCAAATCCATCAGCTTCTCTATGCCTTGTTGTTTTATTTGTAGAATACAAAGAGTAATAGACCTGCCATAGGGTTTTAGGGAAGACTGATTGAGAACATTCATTTATTCACTGCAAGGAGATCCAACCAGTCCATCTTAAAGGAAATCAGTCCTGAATATTCATTGGAAGGACTGATGCTGAAGCTGAAATTCCAATACTTTGACCACCTGATGTGAAGAACTGACTCATTGGAAAAGACCCTGATGCTGGGAAAGATTGAAGGCAGGAGAAGGGGATGACAGAGGATGAAATGGTTGGATGGCATCACTGACTCTATGGACATGAATTTGAGTAAACTCTGGGAGTTGGTGATGGACAGGGAAGCCTGGTGTCCTGCAGTCCGTGGGATTGCAAGGAGTTGGACATGACTGAGCAACTGAACTGAACTAATTCCTTAACCAGATATTCAAAGCGACAGTGCTCTTTAAGCCATGTGATTTCCCAATAATTTTCAAACCAGGCATTCCTCTTCTAAAACTTTAGTTGAGTGGTGTTTAAGTCACTTTTGGTTTCTCCTCCAAAAGAAGTCTTTGAATTAGCTTCTCTTTCTAAAAATCTTTCCCACTGGCAACAAGCTTGGGCTCCTACTCGGTTCAGTTCAGTTCAGTCTCTCAGTCATGTCCGACTCTTTGCAACCACATGAACCGCAGCACGCCAGGCATCCCTCTGTATCACCAACTCCTGGAGTTCACCCAAACCATGTCCGTTGAGTCGGTGATGCCATCCAATCATCTCATCCTCTGTCATCACCTTCTCCTCCTGCCCTCAATCTTTCCCAGCATCAGGGTCTTTTCAAATGAGTCAGCTCTTTGCATCAGGTGGCTGAAGTATTGGAGTTGCAGCTTCAGCATCCGTCCTTCCAATGAACACACAGGACTGATTTCCTTTAGAATGGTCTGGTTGGATCTCCTTGCAGTCCAAGGGATTCTCAAGAGTCTTCTCCAACACCACAGTTCAAAAGCATCAGTTCTTCAGAGCTCAGTTTTCTTCACAGTCCAACTCTCACATCCATACATGACCACTGGAAAACGATAGCCTTGACTAGATAGACCTTTGTTGACAAAATAAGGTCTCTGCTTTTCAAAATGCTGTATACGTTGGTCATAACTTTCCTTCCAAGGAGTAAGCATCTTTTAATTTCATGGCTGCAATCACCATCTGCAGTGATTTTGTAGCCCAGAAAAATAAAGATGGCAACTGTTTCCTCTGTTCCCCCATCTATTTCCCATGAAATGATGGGACCAGATGCCGTGATCTTAATGTTGAGTTTTAAGCCCGCTTTTTCACTCTCCTCTTCCACTTTCATCAAGAGGCTTTTTAGTTCCTCTTCACTTTCTGCCATAATGGTGATGTCATCTGCATATCTGAGGTTATTGATATTTCTCCCAGCAATCTTGATTCCAGCCTGTGCTTCCTACAGCCCAGCGTTTCTCATGATGTACTCTGCACAGAAGTTAAATAAGCCGGGTGACAATATACAGCCTTGATGAACTCCTTTTCCTATTTGGAACCAGTCTGTTGTTCCATGTCCAGTTCTAACTCTTGCTTCCTGACCTGCATACAGGTTTCTCAAAAGGCAGGTCAGGTGGTCTGGTATTCCCATCTCTTCTAGAATTTTCCACAGTTTATTGTGATCCACACAGTCAAAGGCTTTGGCATAGTCAATAAAGCAGAAATAGATGTTTTTTTGGAACTCTCTTGCTTTTTCGATGATCCATTGGATGTTGGCAATTTGATCTCTGGTTCCTCTGCCTTTTCTAAAACCAGCTTGAACATCTGGAAGTTCACGGTTCACATATTGCTGAAGCCTGGCTTGGAGAATTTTGAGCATTACTTTACTAGCGTGTGAGATGAGTACAATTGTGCGGTAGTTTGAGTATTCTTTGGCATTGCCTTTCTTTGGGATTGAAACGAAAACTGACCTTTTCCGGTCCTGTGACCTCTGCTGAGTTTTCCAATGTGCCAGGAAATGTTCTGGGAGTGGGAGAGGATGCGGGTGAGCTGGATAGATGAAACCTTGCCATCAGCTCTTCCATTCTAGTGGAATTAGGTGATCAACAAAGAAATGCATGAATAACATATCAAGCAAAGATAAGTATTCTGCCTGAGATGAAGTAGAGGGATAGAGTGGGGTTTGACTGGACAGCAGCTCGCAGGTTAGGGAAGGTCATTCTCAGATCTGAATGTCACAGTGAAGCCAGCCATGAGGAAATAAGGAGTAGTTGATGCAGGGAGAACAGCTAATGCTGGAGTCCTGGGGCAGGAATCAGTGTGATGCATTTGAGGAACAGAAATATGGTCACTGGAGCTGCAGGATATGGGGAGAGAGTAGTCGCAGATGGAATCGGATTACGTGGGGCTTTGACCACAAGGAGAGGAAATGTGTTTTGTCTTAAGTGCAACAAAAAGCCTGTGGAAAATTTTGAATTGGCAGATAACATGATTTCATAAGGGAGGTAATATGTTCACCACTGGTCCTGGCACAGGAAAACGCTGAGTGTGTTAGCTGCTGTTGCCATTTTATTTAATCCTCACACCACCCTATGAGATGCTCACTGTGAAAGGAAATCATTCCAAACCTCATCAGAGGCAGAACTTTGTGGGCTGGGGTGATTTTCTGCCTCTTTGGGAAGGATCTAGGATTCCTAATAGAGCTCCGGACTATTTTTCTGATGGACTTGAAAGAAATTTAGCTTCCTTCTGGGAAGTTAGATTGACTCGACTCTGCTCTTGCTGTTTAGGTGGGCCCGGTAACCCTTGACCAGATAATCAAAGGTGCAGGGTTCTTTAAGTTGCATGACTTCCTAATAACCTTCAAACCTCACATTCCTCTTCTAAAACTTCCGTTGAGTGGTGTTTAAGTCACTTTAGTTTCTCCCCCAAAGAAAAATCTTTGAATTAGCTTCTTTATTTTTTTTCAAGTCTTTCCTGTTGGCAACAAGCTTGAAATGAAATGTGGATAAATGTTTATACTCAGTTCATCCCCAAAACTTCTTTGACAGTATCATTAATATCACTATTTCACAAACAAGGAAACTGAGCCTGAGAAATGTTAAGTAACTTGGCCAGTGCCACAGATTTCCACCCAAATGTTATGCATTCAAGCACTCTACTGGGCTCCTCACAAGGAAGACCAAACTCCACTTAAGCAATTCTGAACCTGAAGGGCGATCTGGTCCCCAGTCATCATATTTTCTTTTATTGCAATTCCACTGCTATCTGTTTTATTTTATATTAATTTTTAAAGGTATTCTGTGACTCATCGTGACCTCTCTTTACTCCCCCAGGATATATATGTGTAGTTCATCTCCATTCACACTCTGCTTTGCTTTTTGATTTTTAAGTCTTAATTTGCTATATATATATATATATAAAAATTTTTTTTTTTTTTGTCTGTTTCATGTGGCATGTGGGATCTTGGTTCCCTAACCAGGGATCGAACCCATGACCCCTGCAGTGGAAGCATGGAGTGTTAACCACTGGACCACTAGGGAAGTCCTAATTTGTTCTTTCACTAATTGAACCCAATCCTAACTAGAATGGACACTTTTCTCCTGTTTGTCAAGAGTCACAAAATCTGTTTTTCTGGTTTAGGATGTCTCTTATTTGAATCTTCTGTGCATCCAAGCCCAGAGATGCAAATCATTACTGTCCATGATTCATGCCAAACATACAACCAGATTGTATGTCTGCCAAGCTGAAGTAAACGATGCAATAGCCCTGGAGAGAAAAGTCCTGAATGAGGTCACTGAAGGATGCTAAAACCCTCCAGATCATCTCGGACTGGAGGACAGGGGAAGTCCCAATGTATAACCAATGAGCCTCATTTTCTTAGAATGAAATTGATTCCATGGATGTACTGGAACCAGTTTAAATAAGCTCATGTTAAATTTTCAGGAAATTTGTGGAGTAGTTGGTGCCAAGTTGGTAGCTTGAAATTGGCCACAGAGGGAGTATTTATACCAGAGAAATTGGTAAAAGCCACAAATCAGGGCTTTCATACCCCATATAGCCAGTTTTAAAACCCTCAGCAGTAACCACTGCAAGTGCCCTTCTGGCTCCTGTTTTTCCCTGCCTATATAGAACAAGAGGACGTGGAGAAACAGTGGGAAGGCTTTCAGGACAGGTTTGTGCTGGTGTCTGTTTTCTTGCATGCGTTTTTCCTTCTCATACATGCTGTCAAGAGATCTGTATGCAGTCAAACAGACCCCTAGCAGAAATGCAGTTCACTGTTATTTCCCCTCGGTTGAATCCTGGATCCCTTACTACTGGCTGGTCAATTATCCACAACTCTGGACCCTTTCCCTCATTGCTATAACAAGGGTAATATCTCAACCTCATAGTGTGCAAGTTATACATGATGGACAAGGGTACTGAGGAAAGGCTCTGCTTAGATCTTGATGCATTCTAAGCCTTCAATAAACAATGCTGCTGCTGCTAAGTCATGTCCGACTCTGTTCTCCAGGCAAGAATATTGGAGTGGGTTGCCATTTCCTTCTCCAATGCATGCATGTGTGCTAAGTTGCTTCGGTCATGTCCGACTCTGTGCAACCCTATGGACAGCAGCCCACCAGGCTCCTCTCTCCATGGGATTCTCTAAGCAAGAATGCTGGAGTCGGTTGCCATTTTTTTCTCCCTAATAAACAGTAGCTCTAATTAAAAGTGTTATTATTTACTAGGTATTCACAGACACTCAGAGGACTCCTGCCCTCTTTGCTGTTATTGTTGTTGTTCAGTTGCTCAGTTGTGTCTGACTCTTTGCGACCCTATGAACAGCAGCACCCCAGTCTCCATCTTCCACCATTTCCTGGAGCTTGCTCAAATTCATGTCCATTGCATTGGTGATGCTATCCAACCATCTGATGCTCTGTCGCCCCCTTCTCCTCCTGCCCTCAATCTTTTCCAGCATCAGGGTCTTTTCCTAAGAGTCAGCCAACATACTGGAACTTCAACGTCTAGAGTCTAGACCTCACATCTCTGGGCCAGAGCCCTGAACCAGCCTGGCTTGCACCAACTCCCCCCACAAGGTGGCGCTCTCCTCCTGCTTGTGCTAGATAAGGCCGGGAGCCTCTCAGAGCTGTGATTCTTTTATCATCCCAGTCACACCAGCCACACACATTTTCTCCTTTTCATTCAGCGACTGCCTCCCAGTGATGCCTCAAGTGCATCGAGCTTCACAAGCTTCTTGGCTAGAAAGAAGTGGGAGAGAGAAACCTCTCTTGAAACATGTTGATCTGGCCTAGATGGCTTTTAATTGACATACAGAAGAAATTTTGTGACTCTGTGCAAAATCTTTTGATTCACTGCAAGGGTGTTTTTAACTGGTAAGAAGCTTAAGTCTTTAGGGGATTCTTTCTTTTTTTTGGCTGTCTGGGTCTTTACTGTGGCACACGGCTTTTCTCTTCATCGCTGTACATTGCTGTAGCGTGCATTAGTCTAGTTGAAGTGAGCAGGGGCTCTTCCCCAGTTGTGGTGTGTGGTTTCTTGTTGTGGAGCAAGATCTGAGGGCTCTAGCACGTGGGCTCAGGAGTTGGGGGGCACTGGCTTAGTTGCTCCACGGCATGTGGGATCTTTCCATACCAGGGATTGAACCAGTGTCCCCTGCATTGCAAGGCGGATTCTCAACCCCTGGACCACCAGGGAAACCCAGGGATTCTTTCTGTCCTCTTTTGTCTGTCTTGGTTCCTTTTTCCTCATTCCCAGAGTCCTTAAGGCCACATGATAGAGTGGTGTCAATATGGTGTCAGCAATCAGGCAGACTTAGATTTGACATATGTTTCTGACATATGTTTGGAGAAGGAAATGGCAACCCACTCCAGTATTCTTGCCTGGAGAATCCCATGGATGGAGGAGCCTGGTGGGCTACAGTCCATGGGGTCGCAAAGAGTTGGACACGATTGAGCGACTTCACTCTCTTCTGAGGCTTATCCATTGAATGACCCTGGGGTACTTACTTGAATTTCTAACCTTCAGCTTCCTCATCCACAAAATGGGGCTATCTATCTATCTTATCTACTATCTATCTATCTTATCTCTCTCTCTCTGTCCTTCTATCATCTGTCTGTCTTGGGCTAGTCCTGTACTTCACAACTGCCAATACATGAGATTTACCTACAGAACTTCTCAAAAATAGATGTTTCCTTGACTCTAATCCAAAAGACCGATTCAACCGGGCTACTTTAGAACTTCCTAGGGGATTCTATGTGCAGTGAGGAGGGTTCAGAAGGGCCGAGATCCTGTTATGAAACCTCTCTAAGCCTCAGCGGCCTCATATGCTCAGAACCTGCAAGTCCCAGACCTCAAGAGCTCACACAAATGCAAAATGAGTCTCTTGGCCAACAGCCACTTTGTGCATGCTGTCCTTCACCTGTTCAGATTAGCAGGCAGTGCAATCTCTTCGACACCCACCCTTTGTCTTCAGCGGCCTTTCCTGGGAAGCCTAAGAAACTTTGTCGTTGCTCTTCAGGTGAGAAAAACAATACTTGGGGTCCTTGGCCCCTACTGAAGCTGAGCAGAACCTGTAGTCAGGAGAAATGGCAGCTCTTGCTGCGGTTCCACAGAGAACAGTGGGGGATGCTTCTTCTCCTGGGCTACCCTTGGTCAAGGATACTCTTCCCTCCAATTGGCCCAGGTGGTTAGGGATGTGGCCAATCAGAGGTCTGCTCTTTCATTTCATATCAAAAGCAACCATAAGGCCCAGCCCATCACCCAAAAGCAGTATCATGAATTGAACAGCATCCACTCATGTCCCGGAACAAGCTGCTCCGTCAACCTTTGTGCAGTCGCCTGGTCCATACTCCTCCTTCCTGATGAATTTCCTCTTGGAGGTCCTTCTTTTTCTTCTCACCATCTGGCCGCAGGTAGGTCTACCCGTGTCAGACATGTTCTAAAAAATACCAGAAGTAGATAAATACCTGCTCCTTTCTCCCAGAAGGCTCCTTGGCCCACCGTGTAGGTTCACATACGTAAACAGTCCATGAGAAAGGATTCACTATCGATTTGCTTATCAGCCTCTTTTAAACTCAGGCCCTTTCCAAGCCCATCTCTACTAAAAAAAGTCCCTTTCCCCAAACCAGCGGGTAGCAATGCATTTACTTTGCACATGTGTAACACAAGGGGACCTACTGAAACGATTGTTTCGAAGATAAAGGACAACTTGCCTCAAAAGTAAGTTCAGATTTTCACCCTGGAGCCCACAAAGTAACCAAGATGGTAGTTTTCTTTTCTTTTCTTTTTTTTAAAATAAATATTTATTTGTTTATTTTTGCCTGTGCTGGGTCTTCATTGCTGCGCAGGCTTTTTCTCTAGTTGTGGCGAATGGGGCTCACTCCTTAGTGGTGGTGAATGGGCTTCTCATTGCGGTGTTTTTTCTCGTTAAGGAGCACAGGCTCTAGGGTCCCGTGGACTCAGTAGCTGTGACTCCCAGGATCTAGAGCGCAGGCTCAGTAGCTGAGGCTCCCAGGCTCTAGAGCGCAGGCTTAGTAGTTGTGGCTCATGGGCTTAGTTACTCTGTGACACATGGGATCTTCCCGGATCAGGGATCAAACCTGTGTCTTCTGAGTTGGCAGATGGATTCTTTACCACTGAGCCACCAGGGAAACCCCAAGATAGCAGTCTTCTTAGTTTCAGCTAATTCTAGGATTTAAACTCCTCTAGGCAGCCCATGAGATGTATAGGTAGTTGATATGAATGGCGACCTCGCAAGGTGGCTGAGAATGACAAGTGAGATGAAATGTAGAAAGAGCAATTAGTAATGGATTGTTATTACCCGTTTCTGTTACGCTCATCAGCATCTAAGCAGAGTTGCCCCTTAACTCGGGGTCCCAGGTTCTCATCCTTATTGCTGATTTGCCAGTAAGATAATTTCAGTAATACAGCCTGTCCTCTATTTTTTTTTTTTTAGCCTGTCCTCTTAAATGCAGAGCTGTGGGCCCAAGTGTTACTTGCTGTCTTTCCCTTCTATTGCAAGAATTCAAGAAAGCAACTTTGGGTCAGAAGTTGGTTTGAGTTGGTTTTTGAGCTTTCCTTCTCCTCCAAATAGACCCAAATGTCTGCAAGGGGTTAGGAGAAAACTGGGGAAGGCCTGGTTTGAGCTATCTTATCCAACATAGCAAACCCAATGCCCTAAATATGGAAGCTTCCCTGATAGCTCAGTTGATAAAGAATCCACCTGCAATGTGGGAGACCTGGGTTCAATCCTTGGGTTGGGAAGATCCCCTGGAAAAGGGAAAGGCTACCCACTCCAGTATTCTGGCCTGGAGAATTCCATGGACTTGGGGTCACAAACAGTTGGACATGACTGAACAACTTTCACTTGCAAATATGGAAGCTCTCTGGTACTTACCTGACCTTTTAGGAGAGTACAGTCCTGGAGCTTGAGTCTCACGTGGCTCCTTGGGCCTGCTGCCCATTTCTCAGAATCTGCAAGCGAGGAGGCTTGTAATGAGCTCCCATAAACCTACAAGAATTCTCCTGTTTGGAAGGCTAAACACTTCTACCCCAGGGTTTTAGTTTTAAGAAATGTGTGCTTGTTTGTCAAAGGAAGGTCTGTTTGGGGGTCTTGCTGCAGTTGCTTGCTATGGCTGATGTGGGCTCAGTTACCTAAGAGGCTGGCCGTGCCTCTCTTGTGGATGGTCATGAGACAGATTCTGGAAATGGTGCTGACTTGGCTCAGTGGTTGACTGGATGAAGCAGGAAGGGAGAGGAGGTTCAGATGGATAAGTTTCCTCTAGAATAAGTATTAGCCAACTATAGCCCAAGTGGCCCTACCGGTAAAGAATCCACTTGTCAATTCAGGAGATGTGGGTTTGTTTCCAGGGTCAGAAAGATACCCTGGAGTAGGAAAT
This sequence comes from Ovis aries, assembly GCF_016772045.2. Taxonomy (NCBI): domain Eukaryota; kingdom Metazoa; phylum Chordata; class Mammalia; order Artiodactyla; family Bovidae; genus Ovis; species Ovis aries. The sequence goes on from NC_056059.1 coordinate 109,509,818, forward strand.
AACCCACTCCAGTATTCTTGCCTAGAAAATCCTGTGGACAGAGGAGCCTGGTGGGCTACAGTCCATGGGGTCCCAAAGAGTTGGACACAGTCGAGTATGAATATGCAACTATAGGCAACAGGTCAAATCTAGCCTGCTGCCAATTTCTGTTTTTACCTCTTTATTTTGAAATAAGCTAAGACTTCATGGCCACCGATTTTGTAAATGACGTCTTGTTGGAACGTACGTTACCACACTTATTTGTTTACAGACTGTCTATGGATGCCTTTCTGATATTGCAGAATTGAGTCATCTCAACAAACAACATAGGACATGGAAAGCCTAAAGCCTGTGCCAGCTAGCTCTTTGCACAAAAAGCTTGATGATCTCTGTGCTGGAGTCAAAGATGCTTCTCACAGAACTGCCTCGAATTTCCTCCTTGCTGCCACCAAAGGCCTCAAGATCCCTGTTGAATCAGAGAACTCTAGAGTAGGCAAGGGGCATTAGTGGACAGCCAATGCAATTTCTCCTCTGAGACTGGAATCTCCCAAGGATATCTTCTCAAGAGATCCCTTGGGGATCAGACACACCATTGCCTGAAGGGGTTAACTCACCCTCTTTGGGAAGTTGTGGCGGTTGGAAAATGATTCCTTATATTGAGCTAAAATCTGGAGGAAAGAAAAGTTGTTGAAGCTGTATTATTTATGATGCCATCTGCTGCTTTGGAGGAGGAAGGAAGACTATTTTCAGCAAGATGGGCTGTGATGCCTGTCTTGTATGGAGTGGTCTGATGGGTGTGGAGGAGATGTGTGGAAGTTGGGGTGCTCTGAGCAGGAAAAGATGCTGGCTGCTTCTATTAATAGAGAGAAGGACACAGAGAAGGGATGCTGGAGAGGTATGGCTGGACAGTAGCGGGTCCTCCTGGTTCTCCACTGCAAAGAATTCTTTTTTGTCAGAGGACAGCTCTGTGTTCCCACTTCTGGTCTCTGATGAGATACATGAAACCAGCAGGAAAGAAGACCAAACTGAAAGCAAGAGAACAAGTAGGACTGCAGAGAGTGGGCTGCTGCTCTTCATGGGATTAGCGAAGGCGACCTGCTCCATTAGTGGAGTCCCTAACGGGCCCATGCTTGAAAAAAGGAAGTCTGCAGAATTAGGAGCCAATAAATTGTTAGTCTTGTGTACTGTCGATTCTGTCTTGCTGCTTTTGAACCATCTGACTTCACTTATTTTTATTTACTTTTTGACATGAGATCATTTTTTTACATTCTCTTTTTAACTCACTCCTAACAGTGTAATGCAAGTCTTTTTTCGCATTCTGGGTTCTGGATAATTCATCCACAGTTATCTATTTTCTGATGTCAGACGTGCATTGCATGTCCAAGTTGATGCAGCATGACGTGCTATGGTGGACAGATCTTGGGCATTAGATGGGCAGACCTGGGTTTGAATCTAGTTTAGCCACCTCCGATGTGTGGGTTGGTAATCCTTGCCTAAATTAGTTTGGTTCTTAGTCTCTTTGATTACTCAAGAATTATGGTTCTTTCATGTAGGAGTTTAAGAGGGACTGTTAAAAAACCAGACCAGGGACTTCCCTGGTAATCCAGTGGTTAAGACTCTGCACTTTCAATGCAGGAGGCGTGGGTTCGATCTTGGTGGGGGAACTAAAGTCCTGCATACCTGTGGTCAAAAAGCAAAAACAAACAACACGTAATAATAAAGTGTCGCTTAAAAAAATGAAACCAAACACCTGGTTGAGTGTGTTCGGTTTCAGATGCTATAATAACTAAATATTGATTCTTTTCCCAGTTTTTACAAGCTTGACCAGTCTTTGTATAAGATGCTCCAGATAAGGCAAAGATGAATGTGATGCGGGTCAGGATAGCAGCTAGGTTTTATTTCATACGCCAGCTCTCACAGAGAGTGCTGCTTCAGGGAGAGTTGTGTGGAGATGGATTTTAAGGGTCAGTAGGAAAAGTGTCATAGTTGATTAGCCATGTCCTTGGGTTCGGGAGCGGGCAGAGGGGGACACGAACGTCGCTGACACAAGCCCTGCTTTGGGGAAGTCAGACCTAATGGGGCGTGAAACTCCTGGAGAAGCGTGAGAGCGAGGGTAGCACTTCTACATATGTTATGTCTGGAGCCCTCTCGTGAATTATTATTCTCATTTTACACATGAGGACATGGAGGCTCAGACAGGCTGAGTAATTTTCTTACTATGTAGAAAATGCTGGCAATGAGATCTAAACTCAAATCTGTTTGACCTCAGCGGCTTTTGTTTGCAGCTACTAACTTTTTAAACCGGGGCATTCAAATTGAACTTCCTTTTGAAAAATGAGGTCAACTTTGGATACTTTAAGATTTGTCAAAGTGTGGTCATCTTGTGCCCAGCTTGATGAATTTCGATTACACCTGGATCATTTAAATACCCCAGTGAAACCACCAATTAGTGTATTTGGCTCTGTCTGGTCTCAGTTGCGACATGTGGGATCTATTGCAGTGGTGTAGTGAAAAACTTATTGTATATCAAAAGTGAGTAAGAATGACTTATTTTTGTATTTGAAATGGTGTTGGGGTCTAGGTTGAGATAACCTTTTCAACAAGAAGAATCTTTTGTGGGATAGACAGGGCATGAAGCCTATTCTTCGTTGGACAGGATTATCTCAAGCTTCATTTAGAATGTCTGCTCTTCTTGGTACTCAACCCTGAAATGCCTTTGTGCATCCTCTCACCACCGTGCCAACTAGTCCTGTAAATTTCCACAATATCCTTGAGGATGGCATCACTCCCATGAGAATCACGGTTCTAACTCGGCTCCCTCATTTTACAGATGAGTGAATCACTTTCTTGAAAAAGGAGGAACTTCTTCCCAATTCTCACAGGGACTTAGAGATTAATCATGAATTGCAATCTCCTGACTCTTTATTCTAAATCAGGAACCCATCCATCCACAGCAGGTGCAGCTGGAGCTTCGAGTCAAACAGATTTGGGTTCAAATTCTGGCTCTGCTTTTAGGCAAATGGCTTCATCTTTCTGAGCCTCTGCTTCATCTTTTGCAAAAATTGGGATTAAAAATAGCATTTCCCTTAAAGACTTGGTATGAGGATTCAGCAGGGTTATTTCTATACATTCCTGGCACATAGTGAGATCTCAATATATAGTAGCTATTATTTGTTGTTGTTCCAGTTGCTAAGTCATGTCCAACTCTTTGCAACTCCATAAACTGTAGCTCACCAGGCTCCTCTGTCCGTGGGGTTCTCCAGGTGAGAATACTGGAGGGGGTTGCCATTTCCTTCTCCAGGGGATCGTCCAGGATGAAGGATCAAACCTGTGTCTTCTGCGTTGACAGTGAGAATCTTTACTACTGAGCCATCTGGGAAGCCCAGTAGATATTATATTATCCCTTTAAAGCTCATTTATCTAAGTGCCCGCAGAAAATGGTGTATCGTATGCTGGGAGAATTTCTCCATTTGAACTTTCCTCTGCAGAGAAACATTTGTCTTTATCTTTTGTTTCCAAAGCATCAAATCATCCTTTTCCAGAGCAAAGCATCCTTCTAATCCCCTCCCACCACAGCTGTCCTGCTGCTAACACAGTTAAGGACACAGTATCTTGGCCTAAGTAGCTCAGAGCATTCTGACAACTTAGCCCCTCACTTAAAGAGTGGAAGGAACTTTGGAGCTGCAGCTGAAGTGAAAAGAATGAAGAAAGAGGATGAAATTTGTGCCAGGCGCACAGTGAATGCTTGAGTTTTCTCATTTTACCAACACCCCATGAGGCGGGAATTGTTTATTATCACCTCCACATTCAGTTCAGTTCAGTCACTCAGTTGTGTCCGACTCTTTGCAACCCCATGGATTGCAGCATGCCAGGCTTCCCGGAGTTTTCTCAAACTCATGTCCACCGAGTCGGTGATGCCATCCAATCATGTCATCCTCTGTCGTCCCCTTCTCCACTTTACACCTAAGAAAATAAGGAGCTGAGCTGTTACAGCCCTTTGTTGAAGTCACACAGAGACAAGACAGCATCAGGTTTGCTGGATGTTTTCTTGATGCGATTGCTTTCAAAAGCAGATCCTGAAATAAAGATTTGGGTGCAAACATTCTCTTTGGGAGAGGTTTTTGTGGTCATTTTATTGCCTCTCGGCTCTGATGCATCCTTCAATATGTGAGGGAAGATCCCCTGGAGAAGGAAATGGCAACCCACTCCAGTATTCTTGCCTGGAAAATTCCATGGATGGAGGAGCCTGGTAAGCTCCAGTCCATGGGATCACAAAGAGTCAGACATGACTGAGCAACTTCACTGCTGATAAAGGAATTTCTTTTAAGTATTTCTTCTTTAATAGGAACATGTTGCCGAGCTTTCTCAGACAAGGAAGCTGGAGGGGTGTTCCTGGAGGGGGAGGGTCTCCTGCCATTTGTGTGCTGTATGGGGCTCAGTTATGGGTGTGGGGGCATTCAGTGGAACCTGCCCATGGGTCAAAATGTGGTCCTGCTGCAACTTTGCAGCCTCAGTGTGTGGATAACCTTTGTGCAACCCTCTCGGTCTGGAAACTAGAGTCAGAAGCACAGCTCACGTGCTCCGAAGGACCCCTGTCCCCGCTGACTCCCACACTCCACATCTCCACAAATCAGGTGGTGCTTGACTGCTCCCCCAAAAGGACTCTGGAGGGTGGTTTCTTGCTTGCAGCCCCTCCAGACCAGCTCCAGCCTAGCCAGAGCCACAGACTTCTCTACTATCCTGTGGGCTTTCCCAAAGAAGCTTGAATGTCCCCCGTCTTTGCCTGTGGGTGCTCAGCCTAAGCCATAGGGTGCCTTATACAGTTACTCTTTACCACAGATAATGGTTCTTTGTGTTACACTTCCTCTGGTTAAGTCATGGTGTATTCTGTCTCCTGATCACTGTCATAGCACGTGATCACTGGAAGAAGGCGAAAGAGTAGGGAAGGGAAAAAAGCCAATAAGAAAAGCATTAATGAGTGGATCACTATTATCGGTACTTGGGATACAATCACACTTGTGTCGTTTGAGACTCTAAGTGCCCCAGCAAGAGGCAAGAGGACTGCATATTTATCTCCCAACTCCTGTCTCTCATTGATTGAGGGTTGCTTTTGGGAACTTTAATTCCCTGGCACTTTGGTTCTGCCCTGCATGCCTGAACTTCCCAAGGCCTATTTTACTTGTGTAGTTAGAACACCCCCTCAGGTAGAGAGAAACAGGTCCTTGATGGCAATATCCCTGTGAACATGGGAACTTCCTGTGATGCTACAGGTGACCTCTAGGGTGGACCAAGGCGATGGAGGCAGCCATGGTGTAGCTACTATAGACTTGTTGGGGGATACTGGGTGGCAGATGAATGGCTCAGACTGATGCAGGGTGAAGTTTCTGGAAAAGTCCAGTGGTAGATGATCAAACGCTCTCCTGACTGGTAGAATTTAATTGTATGGTCAGTGTTTGCTCTGGATAATTGGGTTTTCCTTTGACAGTCTCACTGGCTTGCTAGCTGCCTTGGAAGACACTGTTTTCTAACCATTTCGCATACAAAAAGCCAGACCTGGCTTCCATCAATGGCTGGCAGCCCTGCCATTTTCAGGAGGTGCTGATGGTTGTGGCATCCAAGAGGAAAAAGGCAGTGGTGTTTGTATTTTCCATTTTGCCCTTTACAAGAACATTTCAGCTGAAGCGGAAGGCTTTTTTTTTCCCTTCACCCTGGGTGTTTTAATAGAATTCTTGGTGACATTAAGCCCTTTTAATTCTGAGTACCAGCTTCTAAAGTTCAGTGACGACGGAGCTCTGTTCAGCTGTGGAATGCAGTGGATACCAAGGTGAGAGATTTTAATCACCAGGAGGACCGGAGTAAAAATACAGCCAGGAGGCAAGGTTATTACAAAAGGCCACGGACAATGTTTGTCTGTGGGAAAGTGTGGGCTGAAGGAGGTTACTTTTATATTGAAATTTTTAAATCATTCACATTTTGCAAGATGGTAATCAATGTAGAGGGTTTCAAAACTGGCAATATGTTCTTTCTACATGTAAAATAGTCAGTGAAGAAAAAACAAGGAAACTTACTCTGTCCTAAAATGAAAAGATCTCTGAGACATGTGACAAAAGCAGGAAAATACTGAATAGTTAATTACTGCATGAGAAAGAAAGGGGAAAAATGATACAGTCACCTTTGCTTGTATGTATATAAAAATCTAATAAAACTATCTATGTATGGTTTAGGAGGGCAAAAACAAAGTGATTTTTTTTCAGTTTATAACTTTTATGTCATTTTCTTTTAAAAATCACATCAAAGTATTTTCTGTCCAGATAAATGAAACCAAAGCCCAGTGAAGAACACGATCATTGGAGGACATGTCTCTGTTCTTTGATCATTTGTACAAACTTTGAAGGCAGCTTTGGATGGGAAAATGCATTCCACAAAGTCAAATATCTGTGCATCAGTTCGGTTCAGTCAGTCAGTCGTGTCCAACTCTTTGTGACCCCGTGGACTGCAGCACGCCAGGCTTCCCTGTCCATCACCAACTCCTGGAGCCTACTCAAACTCATGTCCATCGCATCAGTGATGCCATCCAACCATCTCATCCTCTGTTGTCCCCTTCTCCTCCTGCCTTCAATTCTTCCCAACACCAGGGTCTTTTCAAATGAGTCATCAGGTGGCCAAAGTATTGGAGTTTCAGCTTCAGCATCAGTCCTTCCAATGAATATTCAGGACTGATTTCCTTTAGGATGGACTGGTTGGATCTCCTTGCAGTCCAAGGGACTCTCAAGAGTCTTCTCCAACACCACAGTTAAAAAGCATCAATTCTTCGGTGCTCAGCTTTATAGTCCAAGTCTCACATCCATACATGACCACTGGGAAAACCTTAACTTTGACTAGATGGACCTTTGTTGGTAAACTAATGTCTCAGCTTTTTAATATGCTTTCCAGGTTGGTCAGAGTGATTCCTTTGCAAACATTGTGGGCGTGGGTGTTTTCAGTTGATCATGGAAATTTTTTTGCATCTATGCTGCTATTTTCCACACAGGCAGCAGAGGGCAGTGTTTCCCTGTTTTCCTTTGTGCTTTTCCCCATCTCCACAGCCTCAAAGGCAAAACCAACCAAGATAATTCAAATCTATGATAAAATGTACCACATTTTCTAGGTTTGTGTTGTTACTCTCTCAGCCCCAAAATGGGACTTGAAGCTTCCAACAGGCTGCTTAATGATTATTCAAGAGGGGCTGGTGATTGGGTTTGCTGGGGTGGTTTTTATCCTCTCTTGTCTTTCTCCCCTTTTGTCATTCCACTCAGCTCCCATCCATCACTTTCCATAATCAAGTCATAGAAAAAGACCCTTAGATTATGAAAACTCACAGCCTTCTCTCTCTCCCTCTCTCTTTTACTTTGCAGATAAGACTCAGAATTTGGAAGGCAAAACAAACAAACAAATAAAAAGGGAGAATTTTGGACTTCCATAAATAGTGCTAATGTTGTGGGGAAAAAAGAGCTAAAAGGGGACGAGCCTAAGCCGTGTCTGAGTGGTTACCTCTGTGCCTGGCTGGGGGAGCTCCTGGGGTGAGTTCTCACATTCACTACAATGAGGACGTGCATGAGCCATTTTGAAAAGGAAATGAAAGCTCACAGGTGATGGACAATGCCCAAATTCATGCTGCTGTAAAAAGATAGAATTGGGAGGCAGATTGCATCCAAAGCTGAGCAATTGACACGTTTTTTTCCCCTGCACCATCCTAAGCAGACAGAAGGTGTTGTAGCCACGCGTTCCGGGAAACAAACTCACTCAGAAGGACAACGCAGATACCGGAGTGCTGTTTATGACACCGGCGGGTGCAAGGCAGAGTCTCCTCTTAGCCAAGGACTCCGACCAGCTTTTGTGAAAACCTTATATACCCTAAGTGTATGTGCTCAAACCCACCTCCCCAAATTCTCTGGAACTAATTTGAACATAGGAAAAGAAAGATGCAATCAAAGTTAACCCTTCATTCGTCTGCCTTGAGCCTAGGTAGTTAACAGTGGACAATTATCAGAAGGCCTGTGGTCATACCTCAATAAGCATAATAGAATGTATGATTGATTCTATGCGGTTACACAGATAATTAGGGTATTCCTTTAGGCGATGGGATAGTCTAGGTATGAGCCCTAGGGCTCTTCCTTCTGCGGGCCTGATTTTCCTGTTGGTATGTCGTCGTTTCCATAGATACTGGGCATACAGCTCAAAGTCCACAGTCCAGCCATGATGGAATCCTGCTTTCAAGATGGAGTCTGTTCTGTTTCCTTCTTCAAAGGCAGTGCTGGCCCTTTGGCTCTCTCTCTGGCCGCCCCACCCCTCCCCCCCGCCCCGGCTTCCCCGGGGAAGTTGGCCTCTGTGCTCAACTCTGACAGGAGCATGCACCATCCTTTCCACACAGTGTCTGGAAGGAGACAAAAGGGAGAAGCGGAAACCTCAGGAGCTCCCCTGTGTTCAGCAGACGTTTGTCTTTGTTGTACCTGGGCAGAGCTTCCTTCAGCAAAGGCAGCAACATTGGACGGCCCAAGGCCAGAGATTCCTTGAGCTGTGTGACGCTGTGGACTTGGGGAAGTCTTGTGTTGAGTAATACCAGCTCCCCCGGAGACTGGTGGCCCTTGCCCATGCCAAGTGGGACAAGGAGAAGGTCTCCATGGGGGTAAGCATGGCTTTTGCAGGTTTTTTATTTTTATTTTTTTTATTGTTTTGGCATGCTGCTGTGGCATGTGGGGGTCTTAGTTCCCTGACCAGGGACTGTACCTGCGCCCCTTACAGTGGGGGTGGGGTTAACAGCACTGTTTCCAAATTGTTTTGGAATAGTTTGTGTGTGTGTGTGTGTGTGTGTGTGTGTGTGTGTGTGTGTGTTTGTAACCAAAACCCTGGTAGCAGGACCCTTCGGGGCCTTCCCAGGACAGGCCTTCCCCTTTATCTCTCGATTTAACTTCTCTTCTAAGCACCTAGATAGCAGTATCCGATGCAAATTTCCTAAGTTGTTTTGCAGGTGTGGCAACAGGAAGAGGTTAACTACTTGATGACCTTGAGCACAGGTCAAGCCCTGGGGCTCCTGGAGCCTGAGGCCTGATCAAGTTAACCCCTGTGACACCACCTGTTCCCTCACCAGCTGTCAATCAGAGAACTGTGCACGGTCTGATCACTTACTCTGCGACCCTCTTCCCTCACCCGGCTCTTAGAAATGCTCTGCTAAATGCCTGCAGGGAGCTTGAGGCTTTCTAGGGCCTGAGTCACCCCCCTCCTGGCTCGGCCCTGCAATAAAGCATTCTCAGCTCTGAACTCTAATGTTGCAGTTTGTTCCGTCTCACTGTGAGTCGGGCCGAGAGCTTGGTTAACACAGTTTCTAAGTGCTCCTGCTTTCTCATCCCAACTTCCTGGCAAATGCCCGCAGATGAAGATGATGGTGAAGATGCAGAAATGGACAGTTCGGAGCAGTTGTTGTTCAGTCGCTCAGTCGTGTCCAGCTCTGCAGCCCCGTGGACTGCAGCAAGCCAGGCCTCTCTGTCCTTCACTATCTCCCAGAGTTTGCTCACACTCACATCTGTTGATTGAGTCAGCATTGGATGGACTAATTACAATAGCAAACAAAGGACAGTGGTGAAGCACATTTTACCCATAGTGAAGGTCTTTGGAATAGTCTTGGGTGGCGTCCATCCCCTGTTTGAGTAACACCAGCTCTCCTGGAGACTTGTGACCAGCGCTAAGTAGGATAAGGAGAAGGTCTCCTTGGGGGTAAGCATGACTTCTGCATGGTTTTTTTTTTTTTTTTTTGGCCTCCCTGCTGTTGCATGTGGGATCTTAGTTCCCTGAGCAGGGATTGAACCTGCGCCCCCGACAGTGGATGTGTGGAGTTTTACCCACTGGACAGCCAGGGAAGTCCCCTCTTTCCCACGTTTTAACACTTGCTATGTTGCCGTTTCAACAGAGAGGAGCAAACAGCAGACTGAGGTCCTTGTGGGGACAACAGGAGGCAGCTAGAATATTTTTAGGTTGCCTTCTTAGTTATATTCTGTTCATGGCAAATGATTGTGATCTTCTGTTTACAGAAGTAAAACATGTCCTTTGCAATACATTTTGATTAAAAAGTTAACCTAAAAATAGATGAGCCCATATAGGGTACCTGGCATGTACGTGTAGCAAAAGTGATGAAAGGGTTTGAAAATGAAATATGGAGATGCTGGACAGATTATTTCTAAAGTGTCTTCGATCTTAGTCAACTGATGACTTTGCATCATTAGAGAATCACGGGAAAATCAGAATTGGGCAATTTCAGAACTTTCTGGGGATCATCTAACCCAGTTTTCTTGCTTTATAGTTGATGAGAAGGAGGCTCAGAGGGACGTGACTGGCTCAAGGTCCCCCGGTGCTCTGTTGGCTGATAATCTGTGTGTGGGGTGTGTGTGTAGGGTTGGGGGGAGCTGGATGATGGTCTAGACCAAGGGCTGCTTTAAGTAACACAGGTTGTCTTGGCACCAGGGCGGGAAAGAGGGTAGAGGAAGGGAAAGCAAAACCAATAGATAACAAGTGGGAAGATCCTTAACATCTCCGTTTTTTCAACTTGCTGCAGAAGCAGCAACAAGAGCTGGCTGGTTTTCCCTCAGTAGACGCAGCAATACTTTTTTTTTTTTTTTGCTGCGGAATGTGGTGTTAAACGCAATAGGTCAGCACTAAGCGATTGAAGTGACTTAGTAGCAGCAGCAGCAGCAAGCTTGAACAAAATGTGATGACTGATTCAGAAATGAAGGAACGGTAAGTCACAGCCGGCGAGTCCTGATTATGATATTGCTTATCAACGCGCTCCCCCCGCAACCTCAACCCCCCCCCCCCCCCCCCACCCCCCCACCTCCCGTCCAGGAACAAACAAAGCTGCAGGAGGGGAAGCTGAACCCAGAGGTCCTTGTCCTGGGGACACGTTAATTCCCGCCACGACAGTCATCTGTGAGGAAATCCGGTGTTGCAGGAGAACAGCTTCAAGCGGGCTGCGGGCGCTCTCGGGTGGGCGTCATGGTCCCCTGCGCCCTCCTTACCGTGCATCTTGCTTTCCAGCAGATGCATTGAGATGATCAAAGAGGAATGTAGTCAAGGATTAAAGACAGCTCCCCCTCGTGGATGGGCCTGGGAAGCGCAGGGCATGTCCAGAGCAGGCGTTGAGCATATATTCACTCTGGATGTTCCAGAAGGCTGGATCAACAGGACTTGCATGGTGCCTGGCCTGGAGCAAGCCTGCTCCTCACTCACATTCCTGGATGGACAAATCACTCTATTTTTTTTTCTCTGTCACTATTTCTTCATGCCTCATGTTTAGATAAGGCACTGTGTCCTACAAATATGTGTTGAGATATGAGTGATGGGTCGAATGAACGTGGTGGTTGCCTTTTCACCGACTCACTCACTAGTTTATTCATTAAGCACTTAGAGGAAGGATAACTCAGGCCTCCCCCTGTAGATTAAGATCTAATCGGGGACTTCCCTGGTAGTCCAGTGGTTAAGAATCCACTTGCCAATAAGGGGACGCAGGGTCCATTCCTGGTCGGGGAAGACTCCACAGGCCGCAAGTAAGCCTGTGCACCACAACTTCTGAAGCCTGTGGGCCCTAGAGCCCATGCTCTGCAGCCAAAGAAGCCACCGCAATGAGAGAGCTGAGCACTGCAGCTAGACTTAGCCCCTGCTCGATGCAGCTAGAGAAAGCCAGTGTGCAGCAAAGAAGACCCAGTACAGGCACAAATATAAATTAAATTAAAAAAAAAAAGATCTATTGGGGAAGCAGACAACAACTTTGTAAATAAGTAGGTTACCAAAATAATGCTTGCTAGAATATCACATGTGCTAGCAGGCGCTAGTGGTAAAGAGCCTGCCTGCAATGCAGGAGACCCCCGGGTTTGATCCCTGGGTCAGGAAGATCGCCTGGAGAAGGGAATGGCCATCCACTCTTGCCTGGGAAATCCCGTGAACAGAGGAGCCTGGTGGGCTACAGTCCATGTGGTCGCAAAGAGTCAGGCATGACTAACACTTAACACTATATGATTGTGTTTCTGAGTAAAGGCAAACTGTGGTTCAGATAGGTTAAGTAACTTGTCCCAACCACCTGTCAGCAAATGCTGGGGCTGCGATTTGAAGGCAGACCACATGGTCGTGGGGTTTATCTCTTCATCCATAATGCAGGCGCTTAACTGCCTCATGTCTGGGTCCCCAGTGCCCTGGTGTGTGTTGTGGGCAGTGCATAGACTCCTGCAACTTGTCTCTGACAACACTTACAGTTTGTGCCATTTTTCATTGCATTACCACCCAAAGCCATTTCAGCCTTAGGACCTCAGCACTGTGAGCCTGTGGGCTCCCCGCACCCACCACTGACTCCCGGCCCCTCCCCCACGGTCCCTCCCCCACCCCTCCCCCCAGGTCATCCCCACCATGGTTCTCCTCTAGAACCCATTAACCCCTGTTTTCCCTCAAGAGGTACTGGGGGATGAGGTTTTTTTTTTTTTTTTTTTTTTCCTTTTCGTGCCTTAGGGGTATGTGTTTCTTGGAGGGTAGGCTCTCATTTCCATGAATACAGTTGGATTTGAAATTCAAGTTGTAAAGGTTTCCTGTTTTGTATTTTGCCAAATGTTCATACATAAAGCTCTTTCCTAAGGAGACAAAGTCTTGGTCCTCTCCCATCTCTGTGCCAAGCTGTAGTTTTACGTTCACTTTGCTTCACTGCAAAAAGAATTTGTGTGTGTGTGGCTCTGTGCTTAGTGACAGGGAGAGGGCAAGTTGAGAGGGATTCAGGTTCTGTTTCCAGGTCACTGGGATGGGACAGAGGAGGGACAGATGATGCTTACTGGAAGTTTTCATCAAGGAGGTAGAATTTTGGCCAACCTTTGAAAGATGTTTGGATTTTGATAGATGAAGGAGAAAGGCAAGTGCATGAATCTGATAAGGGGTTAAGCCACACAATATATGAGTAACTCAAACAACCTCCCTGATGGCTCAGTAGATAAAGAATCCACCTGCATTGCAGGAGACACAGAAGACTCAGTTTCGATCCCTCAGTTGGGAAGATCCCCTGGAGTAGGAAATGCCAACCCACTCCAGTATTCTTGCCAAGAAAATCCCATGGACAGAGGAGCCTGGTAGGCTACTCTAAAGGGATGCAAAGAGTCAGACATGACTGAATGACTAAGCATGCTCACAAACAACTCAGCAGCAGAAAAGCACATAACCTGGTTAAAAAATGGATGAAGAATATGGATAAACATTTCTCCAAAGAAGACATGCAAATGGCCAACAAGTATATGGAAAGGTACTCACCATGATTAGTCATTCAGTTTAATTCAGTCGCTCAGTCATGTCTGACTCTTTGCGATCCCATGAATTGCAGCATACCAGGCCTCCCTGTCCATTACCATCTCCCAGAGTTCACTCAGACTCACATCCATCGAGTTGGTGATGCCATCCAGCCATCTCATCCTCTGTCGTCCCCTTCTCCTCCTGCCCCCAATCCCTCCCAGTATCAGAGTCTTTTCCAATGTGTCAACTCTTCGCATGAGGTGACCAAAGTACTGGAGCTTCAGCTTTAGCATCATTCCTTCCAAAGAAATCCCAGGGTTGATCTCCTTCAGAATGGACTGGTTGGATCTCCTTAATTAGTCATTAGGGAAATACAAATCAAAACCACAATGAACTATCACCTCACACCTGTTACAACGGCCATTATCAAAAAGACAAGAGATAACAAGAGCTGGCAAGGATGTGGAGAAAAGGGAGCCTGCTACACCGTTGGTGGGAATGTAAATTGGTACAGTCCCTCTGGAAAACAGTAGGAAGATGTCTCAAAAAATTAAAAATAGAGAGGAAAAGAATCTGAGCTTAATTAAGAGTTAGAAGAAACTTTGTTATGTGGATGACAAATACAGTCTTAGCCCTGAGCTTAGTATTCTTTTATTACAGAAGATAAGGGGTGATTAGGCAAGCAACTCCAGTTTGTTTCATATTATTTAATATAAATACATGTAATATACAATCTCATGAAGTAAAACAAAAGAGAAATATTAAAAGAATACCTATAGGTTAATAGAAGCATTGGGCCTTCCCTGGTGGCTCAGAGGGTAAAGAATCGCCTGCAAGAGGGGACACGTGGGTTCAATCCCTGGGTCAGGAAGATCCCCTGGAGAAGGAAATGACAACCCATTCCAGTATTCTTGCCTGGAGAATTCCATGAACAGAGGTGCCTGGTGGGCTAAAGTCCATGGAGTTTCCAAGAGTCAGACATGATTGAGCGACTAACATTTTCACTTTCAAACAATATATAAAATTTCATTTGTGTGAACATAATGGTTGTCTGAATTGAATATTGCATTGTGATTACAAAAAAAAATATAGAACCTACCATATATAATCCAGCAATCTCATTTCTAGGTTAATATATTAAAAAAAAATGAAATCAGTATCTTGAGTAAAGACCTGTACCTCTTGTTCATTGTGGCAGTGCAATAGTCAAGATAGAGAAATAATCTGTGTCTGTTGATGGATGAATGGATAAAGAAAATGTGATCCACACACACACATATGTATATATATGTCACATATCATTGTGTGTATATATATATATATATTTTTTTTTTTTCAAGTATAAAAGCAAGAGAGTTCCAGAAAAACATCTACTTCTGTTTTACTGATTACTCCAAAGCCTTGTGTGGATCACAACAAACTGGAAAATTCTTCAAGGAATACCAGACCACCTGACATGCCTCCTGAAAAATCTGTATGCAGATCAGCAAGCAACAGTTAGAACTGGACATGGAACAGCAGGCTGGTTCCAAATCAGAAAAGGAGTATGTCAAGACTGTATATTGTCACCCTACTTATTCAGCTTATATGCAGAGTACATCATGAGAAATGCTGGGCTGGAAGAAGCACAAGCTGGAATCAAGATCACTGGGAAAAATATCAATAACCTCGGATATGTAGATGACACCACCCTTATGGCAGAAAGTGAAGAACTAAAGAGCCTCTTGATGAAAGTGAAAGAGGAGAGTGAACAAGTTGGCTTAAAACTCAACATTCAGAAAACTGAGATCATGGCATCTGGTCTCATCACTTCATGGCAAATAGATGGGAAAACAATGGAAGCAGTGAGAGATTTATTTTCTTGGGGTCCAAAATCACTGCAGATTGTGACTGCAGGCATGAGATTAAAAGACATTTGCTCCTTGGAAGAAAAGCTATGACCAATCTGGACAGCATATTATAAAGCAGAGACATTGCTTTGCCTACAGAGGTCCATCTAGTCAAAGCTATGGTTTTTCTAGTGGTCATGTATGAATGTGAGAGTTGGACTATAAAGAAAGCTGAGCACCAAAGAATTGATGCTTTTGAACTGTCGTGTTGGAGAAGACTCTTGAGAGTCCCTTGGACTGCAAGAAGATCCAACCAGTCCATCCTAAAGGAGGTCAGTCCTGGGTGTTCATTGGTAGGACTGATTTTGAAGCTGAAACTCCAATACTTTGGCCACCTGATGCGAAGAGCTGACTCATCTGAAAAGACCTTGATGCTGGGAAAGATTGAGGGCAGGAGGAGAAGGGGACGACAGAGGATGAGATGGTTGGATGGCATCACCCACTCAATGGACATGGGTTTGGGTGGACTCTGGGAGTTGGTGATGGGCGGTTTATGGGGTTGCAAAGAGTCGGACATGACTGAGCAACTGAACTGAACTGAAAGGCCCTTTCTCCAAATACAGTCTCATACTGAAGTCCTGGAAGGCAAGTTAGTGCTTCAGTGTATGACTTTGAAAGAGACACCATGCAGTTCATCACACAGACATCAAGCTAGATTTTTCTCCCCATCTTGAACACTGCTGAAGCTTTTATTTTAAACTTAAAGAAGCTTTTTTTTTAAAAAAATTTTATATTGGAGCGTAGTTGACAAACATTTTAAGCATTTTGGTATCCATGATAATTTGATGACTAGTCTTACCACCCTGTCTGGCTGCATGAAACAGGACTGTCTTCATGATGAGTATATGTGGGACATGGCCAAGGACCTGTTGTACCTTGCTGTCAATTCCTCCTGGTTATGTGTGGAAGAATAACATCATCAGGGCATCAGGGAAAGGTCTCCATAAAGATGGAGAGCTTGAGAGCATGAGCAAGTTTTCATTGTTGCCAGAGAGACATTTCCTAAAATTTCATTTTTAATTGGAGGGTGATTGCTTTACAGTATTGTATCGACTTCTGCCACACAACAGCCTGAATCAGCCATTAAGTACACATATGTCCCCTTGCTCTTGAATCTCCCCCCCTCACCCTTCACCCCATAGCAGCCCTCTAGATTGTTACAGAGTACTGCTGCTGCTGCTGGCAGTCCTGTCTGACTCTGTGTGATCCCATAGATTGCAACCCACCAGGCTCCCCACTTCCTGGGATTCTCCAGGCAAGAATACTGGAGTGGGATGCCATTTCCTTCTCCAATGCATGAAAGTGAAAAGTGAAAGTGAAGTCGCTTGGTTGCGTCCGACTCTTAGCGACCCCATGGACTGCTGCATACCAGGCTCCTCCATCCATGGGATTTTCCAGGCAAGAGTACTGGAGTGGGGTGCCACTGCCTTCTCTGGTCACAAAGTACTACTCAGCCATAAAAAGGAATGCATTTGAGTCGGTTCTGGTGAGGTGAATGAACCTACAGCTTGTTATACAGAGTGGAGTCAGTGGGATCCACATTTTGCTCTTGGGAGGGAGTGGCAGATTAGGGAGAGGCCAGGTCAGCTGTATAGATTGGGTTGAATAATGGGAGAGACATCATGAGCTAAAGATGAGACAAGGATCGTTATTTTTTTTAGAGTTTCCAAGCTTTTTATTTAATTTGTGATGGCTACAGATAACATATGTGCTCTGTCGTGTCCAGCTCTTTTGTGACCCTGTGGACTGTAGCCCACCAGGTTCCTCTCTCCATGGGATTTCCTAGGCAAGAATACTGGAGTAGGTTGCCTTTCCTTCTCCAGGGGATCTTCCTGATGCAGGGTTGAACCCAGTCTTCTGCATTGGCAGGCAGATTCTTTACTGTTGAGCCACCTGGGAAGCCTACGTTTTGTTATTATTCTGTTACTAAGTCTAGTCTGACTCTTTGCAGCCCCATGGACTGCAGCATGACAGTCTCCTCTGCATTTCACTATCTCAGAGTTTGCTCAAATTCATGTCCACTGAGTGAAAATGAAAGTGAAAGTCGCTCCACCGTGTCCGACTCTTTGTGACCCCATGGACTATGCAGTTCTTGGAATTCTCCAGGCCAGAATACTGGAGTAGGCAGCCTTTTCCTTCTTCAGGGCGTCTTCGCAGCCCAGGGATCAAACCCAGGCCTCCCACATTGCAGGCAGGTTCTTTACCAGCTGAGCCATAAGGGAAGCCCAAGAATACTGGAGTGGGTAGCCTATCTCTTCTCCAGGGGATCTTCCCGACCCAGGAATTGAACCCAAGTCTCCTGCATTGTAGGTGGATTCTTTACCAACTGAGCTGTGAGGGAAGCCAACTGAGTAGATGATGCTATTTAACCATCTCATCCTCTGTCGTCTCCTTCTCCTCCAGCCCTCAGTCTTTCCCAGCATCAGGATCTTTGTCAGTGAGTCAACTCTTCACATTGGGAGGCCAAAAATTTGGAGCCTTAGCCTCAGTCCTTGAAGTGAATAGTCAGAGTTGATTTCCTTTAGAATTGACTGGTTTGATCTTCTTGTAGTCCAAGGGAATCAAGAGTCTTCTCCAGGACCACAATTTGAAAACATCAATTCCTTGGTGCTCAGCCTTCTTTATGGTTCAACTCTTATATCTGTACATGACTGCTGGAAAACCATAGCTTTGAATATGTGGAATGAAGCCTAAATGTCTAACCCTAAATGCTGCCCACTGTATGCAGCTCCCTGAGCAAACTCAGCTACTCTTTTTACCCAGGTTTACTTTTTGTTTTCATCCTTAATTGTCCTTCTTGCCATCCTTGTTGGCCTGGGAGACAAGGAGACCATGGTATTTTTAAAAGTTATCTATTTGAGAACATTTACGGTTTATACTGATATTATTTTGTTTTCACCAACAGGAAATAATTTCTTGTAGAGTTGACTTGTTGACAATTTAGTCCCTCAGTTTTAGTCTGAGGAAGTTTTTATTTCTCTTTCTTTTTCGTCTGTGCAACTCTAGGTCATCAGTCCATTGGCTTGGCTTGTATTGCCAATGATGTAGTTATTTTGGTTATAAGCCACTCATTTTCCCTAATGATAGATTATGTCTTATTCCAAATTATGTGTGTGTGTGTGCAAGAGAGAGAAAGAAATGGCTGAAAAGTTTCTCAAGTATTGACAAATGTCAAAACATATGATGAAAAAGCTCACAGAACACAGCATGGGGAAAAATTATTTATTTATTTTGGCCATGCCTTGTGGCTTATGGGGTCTTAGTTCCCCAACCAAGGATTGAACCTTGACTATGCAGTGAAAGCACCAAGTCCTAACCACTGGACTGCCAAAGACTGCCAAGGAATTCTTTGGGTTGGCTTTATTCCTGAGCATGCAGAGCAGGTTATTTGTTCCCAAGTGCAATTCCATGGAAGGAACCTAGCAGAACCTGGCAGGCTACAGTCCATGTGATCACAAAGAGTCAGGCTTGACTGAGTGACTCTTTCTTTTTGGTCTCCCCAGATGTCGCAGTGGTAAAGAATCTGCCTGCCAATGCAGGAGACTCAAGAGACCCAGGTTCAATCCCTGGGTAGGGGAGATCTCCTGAAGGAGGAAAAGCAACCCACTTCAGTATTCTTGACTGGAAAATTCCATGGACAGAGGAGCCTTGTGGGTTATAGTCATTGGGGTGACAAAGAGTCAGACTGCGTGCTTTGCAATATCCTAGCAGCTGACTGAAGCTCAGGGATGCAAAGTGAATTTCAATTGTGTTGTGAGGTTGAATTGTATCTCCTCAAAAAGGCACGTGGAAGTCTTAACTGTGGTACCTGTGAATGTGACTTTACTTGGAAATAGTATGGTTGCAGATGAATTTAGTTAAGCTGAGGCCATACTGAGAAGCTTCCCTGGTGGCTCAGATGGTAAAGAATCTGCCTGCAACACTGGAGACCTGGGTTCGATCCCTGAGTTAGGAAGATCCCCTGCAGCAGGAAATGGCAATCCACTCCAGTATTCTTGCCTGGAGGATTCCAAGGGAGAGGAGCCTGGCAGGCTACAGTCTGTGGGATCAAAAGAGTTGGACATGAGTAAGCGAATAACACATACTGAGTTAGGGTAGCCCTACATCTAACGATCCATACCCTTAGAGGAAGGCCATTTGTAGACACAGAGAGATACAGAGGGAAAAGGTGGCTATGTGAAGATGGAGACGGAGACTGCAGTGATGCTTCTGCAAGCCAAGGAATGCCGGTAGTGCCAGAAGCCAGGAGAGAGGCACGGGACAGACTCCGCTCCATAGCCTGCCAAGGAACCAGCCTTACAGACCTCCTGACTGTGTACTTCTCACCTCCAGAACCACGAGACAATACACTTCTGTCATATAAAGCTGCTGGGTTTGTGAAACTCTGTTAAGGAAGCCTAGAACACTATCATAGAAGCGGAGGGAGAAACATTCCTAAAAATAACTGCTTTGGAGGATAGTGTGACTCAGAGAGAATGGGAGGTGCAGGATATGTCTGGGGACTTGGAGGAAAGAATTAGTTTCAAGGAGGCTGAGGATTATGGTTTCAGGATCTCCATACAAATGGGCAGATTATGAGAAATAAAAGAATCTAATGACAAAAGGTGGTAAGTGTGATATTTTAGAGTCACCAAGACTTGGGATGGGGTTTAGTACTGATACATGCTGGAATGAAAGATATAAACTATTGTGCGTCTGTGCTCAGTTGATTCGGTCATGTCCAACTCTGTGACCCCATGAACTGTAGCCCGCCAGGCTCTTCTGTCCTTGGGATTTTTCCAGCAAGAATGCTGGAATGGCTTGCCATTTCCTTCTCCAATAACCTATTGTGTCAGGACATAATTTGTATTAAAAAAAAAAAAAAAGACAGGGGACTTCCCTTGCGGTCCAGTGGTTAAGACTCTGTGCTTCCCATGTGGGAGACTCGGATTCGATCCCTGGTTAAGGAACTAAGATCCCAATGCTTCGCAAGCACACTCCCCCCAAAATTCTTAAAAATAAAAAAAAAGACAGACGAGAGGGAAAACAGGCCAGCAGAGCACAGTGTGAGGAGATAAATAAAGATGCATGGAAGTTCTGGCTTTAAAGGTGTCATAAGAGCCATGTGGATTTTCGAGTACAGTGGCTGGATGTCTTTCTTGCCCAGGTGATGAAGTTGCTCAGAGGTAGGACATCCCCAGATATCGGCCACAAGCTTTATTTGGCTGAAAGTGGGAAAGCTTGATCCATTTTTGTCTTGCTTTACTGATCATTTAAAGGGCTCGATAAAGGACAGAAATGGTATGGACTTAACAGAAGCAGAAGATATTAAGAAGAGGTGGCAAGAATACACAGAAGAACTGTACAAAAAAGATCTTCATGACCCAGGTAATCACGATGGTGTGATCACTCACCTAGAGCCAGACATCCTGGAATGTGAAGTCAAGTGGGCCTTGGAAAGCATCACTATGAACAAAACTAGTGGAGGTGATGGAATTCCAGTTGAACTACTTCAAATCCTGAAAGATGATGCTGTGAAAGTGTTGCACTCAATATGCCAGCAAATTTGGAAAACTCAGCAGTGGCCACAGGACTGGAAAAGGTCAGTTTTCATTCCAATCCCAAAGAAAGGCAATGCCAAAGAATACTCAAACTACCGCACAGTTGCACTCATCTCACATGCTAGTAAAGTAATCCTTAAAGTTCTTCAAGCCAGGCTTCAGCAGTACATGAACTGTGAACTTCCAGATGTTCAAGCTGGTTTTAGAAAAGGCAGAGGAACCAGAGATCAAATTGCCAACATCCGCTGGATCATGGAAAAAGCCAGAGAGTTCCAGAAAAACATTTATTTCTGCTTTATTGACTATGCCAAAGCCATTGACTGTGTGGATCACAATAAACTGTGGAAAATTCTAAAAGAGATGGGAATACCAGGCCACCTGACCTGCCTCTTGAGAAACCTGTATGCAGGTCAGAAAGCAAAAGGTAGAACTGGACATGGAACAACAGACTGGTTCCAAATAGGAAAAGGAGTTCATCAAGTCTGTATATTGTCACCCTGCTTATTTAACTTATATGCAAAGTACATCATGAGACACGCTGGGCTGGAGGAAGCACAAGCTGGAATCAAGATTTCCGGGAGAAATATCCATAACCTCAGATATGCGGATGACACCACCCTTATGGCAGAAAGTGAAGAAGAACTAAAAAGCCTCTTGATGAAAGTTCAGTTCAGTTCAGTTCAGTTGCTCAATCGTGTCCGACTCTTTGCGACCCCATGAATCGCAGCACGCGAGGCCTCCCTGTCCATCACCATCTCCCGGAGTTCACTCAGACTCACGTCCATCGAGTCAGTGATGCCATCCAGCCATCTCATCCTCAGTCGTCCCCTTCTCCTCCTGCCCCCAATCCCTCCCAGCATCAGAGTCTTTTCCAACGAGTCAACTCTTCGCATGAGGTGTCCAAAGTACTGGAGCTTCAGCTTTAGCATCATTCCTTCCAAAGAAATCCCAGGGCTGATCTCCTTCAGAATGGACTGGCCGGATCTCCTTGCAGTCCAAGGGACTCTTAAGAGTCTTCTCCAACACCACAGTTCAAACGCATCAATTTGTTCTATTTTATATATGGTACTATGTATATGTTACTCCCAACATATATTTCTTAATTTATCCTTCAATGGTTTTTTTTTTTTTTTTTTGCTGTGCTGCACAGGATATTCCAGTTCCCCAACCAGGGATTGAACCTGCGCTATGGCAGTGGAAGAACTGAATCCTAACCACTAGACCATCAGTGAACTCCCCCTAACCTAATTCCCACTGCACTAAGGTTTTTAAAAAAGTTTGGAGAAAACCTTTAGTTCTTGTTGGGGGAATAATGCAAAATTCTTTGTTTTTTTGTTTTTTTTTTTTTCATTCTTCCCCTTCCTTTCCTTTTCACAATTAGCACCATATACTTCTGTCTTGTAAGTGAGTCTTTAAAGGGTATTGAGAATCCCATGGACAAAGGAGCCTGGCAGGCTACAGTCCATGGGGTCCCAAAGAGTTAGACATGACTCAGCGACCAACACTTTAAGGGGTGTTACAGTTTAACCTTTAGAAGTTGAAACTAGCCAGTCCTGGAGTTTGGGGGAGGCTGGAATTGGTGTTCAGCAGGAAGTCAGATAGCCTCATCACAAAGCTCCCATGCACGGCTGCATCCAGGCAGCTGGCACACCCCAGATATTCTGGAAGGACGACTAGTCATTATGCATCAGCAGGGCAGTCTGTTGGTTGTGCTTTTCGCCTGCTGCTGTTCATACATGTTAAATAGAAATGGCAGCTTGCTTTGTTTCATTGTTATTAATTTAGATTACTGTACACTACTAGACGAACCTTACACTGTTTTGTTGGCATCTTGTGGGGATGAAAATGTTCGCATCCCTTGTGGTTTAAAGCTATAATTCTCTATTAACTGTATATTACAAGGTATATTACTATGAATTTTAATGTGAACTAGCCTGTTATGGTTAAAGCAGGGGTATACATCACCTTTATCATCTGCAAATGTTGTACAGAATACAGTTTAGTGCTAACAATAGAGTCAGGCTGGTTAGTTTGAATCATGGTCTCATGCAAACTGTTTAAGCTTCATGCTGCATGCTAAGTCACTTTAGTTGTGTCCAACTCTTTGTGACCCTATGGATTGTAACTCGCCTGGCTCCTTTGTCCATGGGATTCTCCAGGCAAGAATACTGGAGTGGGTAGCCATTCCCTTACTCCAGGGGATCTTCCTGACTCAGGGATTGAACCCAGGTCTCCCACATTGCAGGGGAATTCTTTATTGTTTGAGCCACCAGGGCCTAGTCTTACTCATCCCCAGATCCCCATAATCTAAGTTAGCCTTTGATGTATGAATGGTGAAGTCAAGACCTTCTCACTGGTATTTTCAGTTACCCTGGTCTCTGCTGATGATGCTAACAATGTATTGTTCTGCTTGGGAACACCACCTGGATAGAATCTTTCTAGATTCCACTTTGAATCCAGTGCTACTTGAGTGAAAGTTATTGAAACTTCACAAGCTGAGGAATCCCAGTTGAACATCTGGAAAGTGTCATTTTCCACTAGTAATTCTTAAAATTCTTGGAGCTCACTGATGATAGCTTTCTTGTCTTGAAATGAACCTTAGTAATAGCCTACAGGTCAGGAACTGATCCAAAGATGAGATGTTATTTTGTGGAGCTTGCTCAGACAGTCAGGGGTAGATTCCAGACTGGACACCAGGTCTCCCGCGCTGTCCTGTGTACCTTTCAATTGCATATAGAAGGAGAATTTGGAATATCACAGATTTTACAATATGGGCTTTGCTTATATGTCCCATAACATTTGGGTTAAAGCTGAAAAATTCAAATAAATATTCATATCTTGCTGTTTAAGTTTTTTTTTAAATTTAGTTTTTACCGGAGGATAATTGCCTTACAATATTGTGTTGCTTTCTGCCATACAGCAACATGAATCAGACATAGGTACACATAAGTCCCCTCTAGGTTGTCACAGAGCACTGAGCTTGAGCTCCCTGCATAAAAGAGTGCACCCCACTGGCTGTCTATTTTAGGATGGCAGTGAATATGTCTCAGTGCCACCCTCTCCATTGTCCCACCCTCTCCTTCTCCACCTCTGTCTCCATTGCTGCCTTGCAAATAAGTTTACCAGGACCATCTTTCTAGATTCCATATTGTATACTGCTTTTTTAACAAATGAAAACTTTAAAAGGCTTTTTCAAACAATGAACATTTTTAGACTTACAAAGACATCTGTAGAATGCTCATAGACAATAAAACTGTGGTAGTATTGCTTGGCCAAAAAGTTGGCTTGGGTTTTTCTATAAAATGATACTTTTTGGCCACCCCAATATCACTTCAGGCACTCAGTAAAATCTCAGTGAAAGTTCTGTACAGTTAATATATATATATAATATATTTGCATACCACAAATCAAGTAAATATTCTACGGAAAACACTGAAGGGTATCATTTGTGGACATTTCTAAGCATTCATGAAACAAACTAGACAAACTCAAATGATTCCACTAATGGAAGCCTTAGATAAAAATGGTTTGAATCAAAGTTTGAATCAAGATCCATTAAAATATTACTTTAGCAAATAAGCCATTTGTGAAATTGGATTTTCAAACAAATGACTAATCTGTATTTTGAAGTGAGTGGCTTACAGTTCTGCTTGAAAAGGGAGAAATTTGTGAATTTAGGGGAAGGATAATTTCCTAATGACTATATTAATAGTGTTCAAGTATAACAATGATTATCAATTAATCAATGTCAGACAATTACTCGATAAATGACCCAGATACGGTCTGTCGCTCCTTAGAACTATCTCAGTCTTTTCCACCTATTTCTATTAATAGTATGGCAATAATCACCCTGAAAGAGTAGGTAGCCTGTGACCTACTATGCGCAGGGACCATGCCGCTTTCTGTCTTTCTCCCTTCCTTCTTTCATTTTACTATCTTTATTTTTCTCTCCCTTTCTCTCTCTCTCTTTCTTTTTCTTCCTTTCTTATTTTTTTCCCTCTCTCTATTTCTTTCTTATAGATGAGTTGTTATTCAATGTTGTTTTTTAGTTGCAAAGTAGTGTCTGACTCTTTTACAACCCCGGGGACTGTAGCCCACCAGGCTCCTCTGTCCATGGGATTCCTCAGGCACGAATTCTCAAGTGGGTTGCCCTTTCCTGCTCCAGGGGATCTTTGCAACCCAGGGATTGAACCCAAGTCCCCTGCACTGGCAGGCAGATTCTTTCCCACGCAGCCACCACTCCATATCATGTACGAAATGAGTGGCAGATGCAGAATCGGCACTCATGCTCTCCAAATTCTGTGGGAACAAATGGATATCAAACAAAAATGAGAACAGCAAAGGCTATTTTTTCTGAACTTACTCTAGCAAAGGGATCTATATCATGCATTTAGGCAGAGACTGAAAGCAGTCAGGGGAGTATACAAACTGTATTTTGGAGAAAGGGAAGGCTTCATACACGCCTTAATTGGAGGCTGAAGCATGAGTAAGTGGTCAGGGTAACTGGAAGTGGTACATCCTGTGTGATTAGTTAGGGGTGAAGATTTAACTGTCCCTGGTTCATCCTAAGTTGGAAACAGGAACAAAATTTAGGCAAGCTGTCAATTTTTATTTGTTGAGCCCTGTCCCAAGGCCACAGGTGTGAGGCCTTGTACCAAGGTCACAGAAGCGGAGCCCAGAGCCAAGGTCTCCTCTGAAACTGAGTCCCTCTGTGATGGTTGCCAAAAGCTCCTGTGATCATCACCAGCAAGTTTCATGACTTCAAATTAGGCAAGAATGCCCACCCTTGTAATCACCCAATAGCACCCTAACCAATCACCTAATGCCAATCTTCCAGCAGGAATTTATAGTTTTGAGGCTATAAACATTGGCTACTAATCCATGAAAATGGTCCAGTCTCCCCAGCCTGTAGGGAGGTGTCGGCCCACAATGCTTGTGGTGCCCACATTATCTCTGCTCTTTGTTCAATAAACTTGCTCCCTTCTGAACTGTTCTGTGTCTGGAAGTTCTTTTCCAACCCATTGTCAGACTGCCTCAATGTTAATCAAGTCCTAGCTGTTTGAGACTGAGAATCACAGGACTTCTTGTTTGATTTCTTGGACAAGTTGCTAGAGGTTGTGATTTGACATCCGTTAAGTCTGACTTACAATTAACAGGTGGCGTCCTGAGCTGGTTGCTGTTGGTAACAGGTTGGTTTCCTAGGCTGGTTGCTGTAGATGGTGTGTCAGAATTCACATGAGTTTGTGTGGTCATTTTTATATGTGGTTGGGCCAGTGTTTCTTTGTATACTCAGCCCATCAGTTCAGTTTTCTTTCTTCTAGACCAGGGGTAGCAAACTTTCTGTAAAGAACCAGATAGAAAGTATTTTCAGTCTGTGAGCCCTGCAGCCTCTGTCACAATTACTCAGCTCTGACATTTTAGCACAAAAATCAGCCACAGACAATATGTAAACAAATGGATTTGGCTGCGTTCCAACAAAACTTTATGTACAAAAACAGGCAGCATGCTTGATTTGGCCCTAGGGTTGTTGTTTGCCAATCCCTGTTCTAGGGGGAAGAGTTTGCACAAAATCAACAAATGTGCGAATAACAGCTGCCTCTTGGGTCATGACTCATTTCCTTTAGGCTGGCTTTTGTATTAATTGAAATTATGATCATTGTGGTCTGGTTTCTGAGTGATGTTATAATCAAGAAGCGTAGTTCAACAACCAAAAGATATTTAAAAATTCCATTATTTTTTCCTTGTCGAAAGACATTATATGGTAGCCATTTGAAAGCTAAAGTGATCCTTCTTTTCTTTCTGTCCCATTCCTCCATGGCCCAAATGCCATTTTTAGAACCTCTTATTTGTCAAAACCCCCAAAGAAACCCAAATACTCTGTCATGCACACAGTGAATCAGCACTGTGAACTATCATTTTATTTTGTAAAATTTATTTATTTTTAATTGGAGGATAATTGCTTTACAATATCATATTGGTTTCTGCCATGCATCAACACGAATCAGCGGTAGGGATAGGTATGTCCCCTCACTCTTGAATCTCCTTCCCACCTCTCACCCCATCCCACCACTCTAGGTTGTCACCGAGCACCTGATTTGAGTTCCCTGAGTCATACAACAAATGCCCACTGGCTATCTAATTTTACATGTGGTAATGCGTATGTTTCAATGCTCCTCTCTCAGTATACCCCACCCTCTCCTTCCCACCGTGTCCACAAGTTTGTTCTCGATGTTTGCGTCTCCACTGCTGCCCTGAGATAGGTCCATCTGTCCCATCTTTCTAGATTCCATATATATGAGTTAATATAGGATATTTGTCTTTCTCTTTCTGAGTTAATTCATCCTGTATAATAGATTTTATGTTCGTTCTTTTTATTTAAAAAATTATTTATATTTCTCTGTGCCAGGTCTTAGCTGTGCCACACATGATCTTTGGTTGTGGTACGAGAACTCTTAGTTGCAGGATATAGGATCCACTTCCCTGACCCAGGTCCCTTGCATTGGGAGAGTGAGGTCTTAGCCCCTAGACAACCAGGGAAGTGACTCTTCTTCTGTATATACATGTCATCTGACAAACAAAAGTAGGTGAGAGCAACATTGTTAAATTGGTGAAGATGGCCTGTCCTGAGTCTGGCCCCCTCATATTTGCGATGTGGCTGCCACAGTCCCAGGCATCACAGACAGGAAAGTATCTGGAGGAAGTAAAACCCATTTCTCTCTGCATCCACTTATGAGTAAAAGCCTCTGGACCAAGCTTCTTAGTAAACTCATCCTCATGTCTCAGCCACCCAATCACATCACATGCTCATGCCCAAGTCCACACTGGTAAGGAAAATGGGACCATCAGGACCAGCTTTGACTAGGCAGTAGTCATCTGCTGAAGTTGGGGGTACATTCTGCCTGCTCTGCTGCACGTGGCCTTCAATGGAGGGTGAGTGTGAATGAGTGCTGCTGAGGTTCTGTAGGAAAGATGGGGGAGAGGGGGGTCCATATTGAGAAGCCAATGAGTTGTATCTTCAGCAAGAGGCAAAGGGGCAGGTACAGAGCAATGGTTGCAGAGAAAATGCAGCTGAGAAGGGAGGACTGTGACGAGACCATCTCGATGTTTTTAACATCTCCGAACATAGCTAGCTTCTCTGGTGTCTTAGATGGTAAAGAATTTGCGTGCAATGTTGGAGACCCTGGTTCAATCCCTGGGTTGGGAAAATCACCTGGAGAAGGGCATGGCAACTCACGTCAGTATTCCTGCTTCGAGAACCCCATGGACAGAGGAGCCTGGTGGGCTACAGGCAGTCCATGGTGTTGTAAAGAGCTGGATAAGACTGAGCAACTGCACTTCTACTTTCAAAGTAGAAACAGTCCAGGCTTCCTTTTTGTGGCAGACAAAAGGCTTGAATTCCTTCACAAAGGGTTGTCTTTCATCATCCCCTGAATACATCATGTATGAGGCAAGAGCAGGTAACAACAAGAGTGTCAAGTCAATAGAGGCAGTTTTTCTTCTCTGCAGCCCAATTTTGATGTCTGTTTTCATGCTTTCTAAAAATCTTACCCTCCTGTGTGTTGACTCTCTGGCACACTTGAGCAGAAGGGACTCTGTCTGGATATGGAGATGAAAAGACCTGGGCGTGAACCTGGCTCTGCTACTTCCTTGTCTGTGACCTTGGACGAATTGCCTAACATGATGAGTATCAGTTACCCTGTCTGTACCATAGGAAGATGCTGTCCCAATGCCCTCCTTCCTTACTCAGTCAGATGTCATGAGGATTAAATGAAATTTTTCAGAGCCTGTGGCACATAGGTGCTAAATAGATATTTTCCTTTTTCTTTGGATTAACCAAACCAATTTACTCACTGCTCCCCAAAGCCACATGTTTGTTTTATAATTTTCTACCTTCACATGCCATTTCTTCTTACTCTTTCTCCCACCTCCCTCCAGTGCAATGCTGTTCCCTTCTTCTTCACCTTGGATCTGACCTGCTGTCTGAAGTCTGGCTTACCTCCATGCTGCTTGTGAAGTCCTATTCTCTATTCCAGACCCAGGGCTCCATTCTCTGAAGGACCCATCAGGGGCATCCTGGGGAATCCCTCATAGGGTCAGATGGGATCCCAGAAGGTCAGCACTGTCCAGAGGACACGTGGTCCTCAGGAGCATCACAGAAGTGGAACCAGGAAGATGCCTGGTTCTGAGATCAAGGGGCTATGTAAAATAATGGAGCAGGACTCCAGGGCTCAACAGAGAGAAAAATTATACTGGGAACCTTCAGTTGCAGTCCTAGCCCTTTCACATCTTTTTTTTTTTTCCCCAGTATAAGTTATATATTGTTATTTGAGCATCAACTACTCTGGTGGCTCAGATGGTAAACAATCTACCTGCAATGTAGGAGACTGGGGTTTAATCCCTGGATCGAGAAAATCCCCTGAAGGGAATGGCAACCTACTCCAGTATTCTTGCCTGGAGAATCCCATGGACAGAGGAGCTTGGTGGGCTATAGTCTATGGACAGAGGAGCCTGGTGGGCTCTAAGTCCATTGGGTCACAAAGAGCTGGTCATGACTGAGTGACTAACACATGCTTTCTCATCTTCAAAATGGAGTCCATACCTGCCTTTTCATCTGTCTTATTCTCCCTGAGACTATAAACCCCAAGAGGCAGGGACTGTGTGTTATTATTTATTTATTTATTTTGGCAGCACCACACAGCTTGTGGGATCTTAGATCACTGACCAGGAATTGAACTCGGAGTCACTGCAGTGAAAGGGTCCTAATCATTGGACTGCCAGAGACCATGTTTTATTTTTAACTTACCAGTTCCATCCAGCTCACAGTATGTTAACTGGCACCCAGTAGGTGCAATACATACTCGTTGAAAACTAAAATGAGTGTAAAATAAGAAAGTATAGATGTAAAGGTTTGTAAACTGAAGGTGTGATGCGCATGGAATGCATTTTGTTCTCGCCACCTTAAGGTTAGCATCCATCTCTATGCCCAGTATGAATGCAGTTTGTGTTGGCTGATACATCGCTATGCAGTATAGAGCACACTATGAGGCTGTTTTAATAAATATGCAGGATCTTTTAAAGTGGAAGGACACCTGTCCTGTGCCAGATCATACCTCTAAATGTTGTCTTCAGGTTCTGTAACATCTAGTGGCAGGTAGGTATCACACATGTCTCTCACCCGTCTCCTCTGCACTCAGGGAAGACATTGCTAACTGATCACAATCCTTTTCCTCTGAGCCTGGATGTAGCTTCCAAATTCTTTTAAAACTATTTTTACAGGCAGCTGCTACCAAGTGACTGGAGCTGATCAGAAGTCAACTTAGGGGCTTCCTGGGTGGCTCAGTGGTGGAGAATCCCCCTGCCAGTGCAGGAGATGTGGGTTTGATCCCTGATGTGGGTTCGATCCCCGATGCGGGAGGGTCCCACAGCTAAAGCCCACGTGCCATAACTATTGAGCCTGTGCTCTGGGAGCCACAATTCCTGAAGCCCATTTGCCCCAGAGTCTGTTCTATGCAACAAGAGAAGCTACTGCAATGAGGAACCCACACAGCACAACTGAAGAGTAGCTCCTACTAGCTGCAACTGGAGGAAAGTTCTCGAAGCAGTGAAGATTCAGCACAGCCAATCACTCCATCAATAAAATTATTTAAAATATATATAAAAAAGAAGTCAACTCAACCTGAAGTCTATTTGCTACCCCTGGTCTTAACTGAAGAGTTCTATTTGCTTGTTTGTTTTCTGGAAGATCTCCATTGACAGAATCTCCACTGTGTCCTTTTGTTGACCATTTCTTTGTTTTCTTTTTTCACTATCAGAAAGGTCTCATACCCAAATGCAGTCTCTCTTGCTATAAAGATAAGGCTGTCCTTATCCTTCAACCCAAACAAATATCTCGAAGAAATACGGTGTGGTTTTTGCCTCTAGGAAATAAGCGAAATATCGAAGGAGGAATGAATCAGTCCACCTTGGCAAGATTACAGCGAAATTTAGTAGAAACACGCCCCTCCCCTTACACAGGCCACGCCTTGAACAACAGGTTTGAGTGCCCGGTTTAACTGGCTGCACTCGGCCACGTTTTTTTGTCTTCTAAAGCACTTTACAAATATTTCCTAATTGATTTATTGCCCTGGAACCAGTTCAGAACACAGCAACAAGAGTGATTAAAAGGCCAAAAGAATTGATTTATGATGAAAGATTAAGAATGGAATATGATCTGAAACTTGACCAAACTAAGATCCAGGGGCAGACATCTGAGCAGCCTGTAATTACTTGGCAGAGCGTGAACTCCAAAGCGAGAGACGAATTATTTCATTCTGCCATTAGGGGTTTCAAAAGAGTAAAAAGAGAAAGTGTTTTTTTTTTTTTTTTTTTAATGAAGAAAAATTTAGTCAGGCATATTGATTCTGTAAGGGCTATGGCCTCTCCCAGTAAGGGGCAGACTCAAGGTTGCTGTAAGACCAAGGTCCAGAGCAGAGAATGCCTCTCTTCTACCGTCAGATATAAAACAACAGCCTCCTGATTCATCCCAGATACACCATTGATGCTATATATAAAATACGTAACTAATGAGAACCTACTTAGGGACCTCTACTCAGTGCTCTGTGGTGACCTAAATAGGAAGGAAATTTAAAAAAAATAGGGGATCTATGAATATGTATAGCTGATTCACTTTGCTGTGAAGCAGAAACTAATATAACACTGTTAAGCAACTATTGGGGAAGCAGCTTGTATCTCAGCTGGTAAAGAATCCACCTGCACTGTGGGAGACCTGGGTTCGATCCCTGGGTTGGGAAGATCCCCTGGAGAAGGGAAAGACTACCCACTCCAGTATTCTGGCCTGGAGAATTCCATGGACCAGTCCATGGGGTCTGGAAGAGTCGGACACAACTGAGCAACTTTCACATTTCACTTTTAAAGCAACTCTATTCCAATAAAAATTGATTAAAAATGAAAAAAAAAAAAAAGCCTCCTTCTGCCCCACTGTTCCTATCCTCTCCTTTCCCATGGTTCATTGTCTTTAGCATATAATTTTGGAGGCTTTGCTGTCTTTGTGTTTCTGTGGAGGATGCTCCCTGCTAGAAAAGACTGTCTCTATGTTGACTGTGTGTACCAAAATGGATATGTGTGAGATGACTTCATCCAGGTTTTTAGCAAGCAACTCGTCTCAGGTTTGTAGAAAAGGTACAATAATCAAATCAATGGAACAGCTCAGGGACTCTTTATGTTTCAAAATAGATTTCTGGTTTAACTTTTATTAATTATTTTAGAAGATACATGTCTCTCAACTAAAGATAAATATTTTTCTTAACTTCAAGTTATTCATTAACTAATAAGTGCTTTCACCTACAAAGTGTTGAATGAGTGTTTACTATGCATGACTTATAATTCAGCAAACTTGGGGAGAGAGAAATGTTTTAAAGAAATTAAAGGCACAACCCCTGTTTGCAAGGAGCAGATTTAGAGGCTATAGAGGCCAGGATTCCCAAACTCTTCCTATGTACATTCTGTGGGGCTGGATTCTTCTCCTTGGTGACTGAGGCCTGGGACTCTGGCCAGAGTCAAGTTTGGAAATTGGGGTAGGCTGGGGAATGGTTCTTCCTGTTTTTGTCAGATACGGCCCAGTGGAAATCAATGATGCTGATTCAGGCAAAATTGAACTTAAAAACTACTGGAAAAAAATGAACACTTTCAGATCCCAAAGCATAGTGGCTGCAAAACGGGTTAGTTTGATGGAGTAAACAGTTTCAAAAGAATGGGCAGGCGCCTTATCTTTGACAAAGGAGGTAAGAATATACAATGGGGAAAAGATACTCTCTTGAATAAGTAGTGCTGGGAAAACTGGACAGCTCCATGTAAAAGAATGAAATAGAATACTTCCTAACACCATACACAAAGATAAACTCAAATGGATTAAAGACCTAAATGTAAGACCAGAAACTGTAAAACTCTTAGAGGAAAACAGACAAAACACTCTTTGACATAAATCACAGCAAGATCCTCTATGACCTAGAGTAATGGAAATAAAAACAAAAATAAGCAAAAGGGACCTAATTAAGCATAAAAGCATTTGCACAGCAATGGATATCATAAACAAGATGAAAAGACAACTGTCAGAATGGGAGAAAATAATTGCAAGTGAAGCAACTAAGCATTAATCACCAAAATATACAAGCAGTTCATGCAGCTCAATATTAGAAAAACAAACAACCTAATAAAAAAATGGACAGAAGACCTAAATACCAGACATTTGTTCAAAGAAGACATAGAGATGGTTAATAAACACATGAAAAAAATGTTCAACATTGCTTATTATTAAGGAAATGCAAATCAAAACTACAAAGAGCTATCACCTCATACCAGTGAGAATGGCCACCATCAAAAAGTCTACAAACAATACATTCTGGAGAGGATGTTGAGGAAGGGGAACCCTTTTGCACTGTGGGCATGGAAATTAATACAGCCACTGTGGTCATGTATGGAGGTGAGAGCTGGACTGTGAAGAAGGCTGAGCATCAAAAATCAATGCTTTTGAACTGTGGTGTTGGAGAAGAGTCTTGAGAGTCCCTTGGAATGAAAGGAGATCCAACCAGTCCATTCTGAAGGAGATCAGCCCTGGGATTTCTTTGGGAGGAATGATGCTAAAGCTGAAACTCCAGTACTTTGGCCACCTCATGCGAAGAGTTGACTCATTGGAAAAGACCCTGATGCTGGGAGGGATTGGGGGCAGGAGGAGAAAGGGATGACTGAGGATGAGATGGCTGGATGGCATCACGGACTCGATGGACGTGAGTCTGAGTGAACTCCGGGCATTGGTGATGGACAGGGAGGCCTGGCGTGCTGTGATTCATGGGGTCGCAAAGAGTCAGACACGACTGAGCGACTGAACTGAACTGAATTGATGGAGAACAGTATGGAGAGTTCTTTAAAAACTAGGAATGTAACTACCATATCATCCAGCAATCCTACTACTGGGCATATACCCTGAGAAAACTGTAATTGAAAAAGACACATGTACCCCAATGTTCACTGCATCACTATTTACAACAGCCAGGACGTGGAAGCAACCGAGATGCCCATTGACAGATAAATAGATAAAGAACTGGTGGTAGGTGTTCACAATGGACTATTACTCAGCTATGAAAAGGGAGGAATTTGAGTCAGTTTTAGTGAGGAGGATGAACCTAGAACCTGTTATACAGAGTGAAGTAAGTCAGAAAGAAAAACAAACATCATATATTAACACATATATATGGAATCTAGAAAAATGGTATTGATGAACCTATTTGTAAGGCAGGAATAGAGACTCAGACATAGAGAACAGATTCTTGGACACAGTAGGGGCAGGAGAGGGTGGAGTGAATTGAGAGAGTAGCACTGAAATATATACATCACCATTTGCAGAACAGATAGCTAATGGGAAGCTGCTGTACAACATGAAGAGCTCAACTGGGTGCTCTGGGACAACCTAGAGGGGTGGGGTTGGGGTGGGAAGTGGGAGGAAGGATGAAGGGGGAGGGAGCACGTGTACACTGACGGCTGATTCACGTTTGGTTTCAGGCAAAACCCAACACAACGTTGTAAAGCAATTGTCATCCAATTAAAAATAAGGCTGCTTTGGTGGCTCGGATGGTAAAGAATCTGCCTGCCAACGCAGGAGACCCAGGTGAGGAAGCTCTCCTGGAGAAGGGCATGGCAACCTGCTCCAGTATTCTTGCCTGGAGAATCCCGTGGACAGAAGAACCTGGCAGGCTACAATCCACAGGGCCACAAACAGTCAGACATGACTGAGTGACTCACACACACACACACACACACACACACACACACACACACACACACATTAAAAAAAAAAAAAAGATGGATCCAGAAGAGAACCTGAGGACTTAACAGGCAGAAGAGGGCTTCTCTGAAAGAAAGTTGTGGTCATAGTGATAAGCGGAAGCTTGCTATGAGGGATGTGAGGATGGTGGGAGGCAGACAGGTAAACAGCTGATTTAGAAGCAAAGGCTCAGTGCCCGTATCTTCCACAAGGCAGGGGGAGTCTTATTTTTACGGTGTTTGATGGGAATGGTGTCTCTGGAGTTAGGGGAGGCAGAAACACTGAAGATATTATAATGGAGGGTTACAGGGGTGCAGAGGAGGAGACGTAATCTATTCTGAAGTGCTTGGGAAGAGTTTTGGAAGGTATAATATCTAAGCTAATTCATGATGCTGTAGAATAGCTATGAGTTGGGCTGGGCATGGTCTGTAGAAGGGCAGGCGGGAACACGTGGGTGTGCACACAGGAGTGGTGCAGAGGTGATATGGAGCAAGACCTTGTGGGGCTCCTGGGTACAAAAGCCTTTCTGTGTCCCCGTTTCTCGAAGATAGCAAATAACCTTCATTTAGCCTCCATGACCTTCCCTGAATTCTGAAGAGCAGGTTCAAATGGAAGCTAATTAGGGAAGGAAGGTGATGCAGACAGAAGGGAGGAGAGACCAGGAAGGAACATTTGAGAGAAACATCAGTGCAGCCTCAGGGCAGAGTCCTGGTTCTCCATCAAGGGAGACACACAGGAATGTCTTTGAGCTGTTTTGCAGATACTACAACCCCCACCAGGTAGGAGAAATTAATTAGAAGCTGCCCACAAGTATGTGGACACCAGACCAGTTGGAACCGGAGGTTGATGGTGCTGACTTGCACTTACCTCACCGCCAACCAACCAGAATGTCCACAAGCTGATCATGTCGTCTTTAAACGGCTAGTATAAAACTCCTCACTAACCCCCCAGGTCGAGACAGTTTGGAGGGCATTAGCTGGCTGTGGCCCCCTTTATCTGGCAATTCTTTTCTATTTTATCCAAAATCCTTTCTCTGAGATTTAATTTGGTGTTATGGTACAGGGGCCAGATTCAGCTTCAGAGGCAGGAGCAGAGTGTGTTACTCCATGGAGAATCCTTGAGGAGTATGTTGGAGTGTGGACATCATTCCCCAGGCATAGGGAATTCATTGCAGAATTACCCAGAAAGCTGTGTAATCAGAGAATGACTGAGAAAGCTGATGCTCTCACTGGGACTGAGGCTGGAGGTGGGGTGAGACTGGTGGCAGGGGACCAGTCAGGAGGCTGATGAAATAATCCAGGCAAGAAGCAGTGAGGGTCTGAACAACGTCGCTGTAGCGGGAGGAAGTGGCAGGAACAAGACCTCCTGGCTCTCCCCTGCACACGTTTGCCTACATCTGCTTTCTTTCTGGTGAATCAGGTTGAATGACTTTCACAGTTATGCTGTCGAGGTCACTGCTGGCTAGTACATGGAAATACCTGGAAATGCTTTATTTGTGCCTTGCTTGGGTGCAGAGACTGACAAATATCTAGAACAACAGAACCTGACACATCCTTCATTACCTGGCAGAATGACTCTGCCTTATTAATAGCAGGAGCTAGTTTATAAGTCTTTGCCGCATTTCTAACAAATACGTTTACTTTCTCTGGGGTTGAAAAATTTGATAAAAATTTGGAGTAGTGTGGAATGGTTATGGAACACATTGCTTATCCCACAGGTTGAGAACCAGATGGATGTCAAGGCATAGACTATAATAATGTGTGATATTACAGGGAGAGAGACAGAAAAAAATATTACAGCAAGTCCGAGCACCATACCTACTACCATCTCCTGAGTTTACAGCCCTCCCATCAGACATCTAATATATAAGATTGTGGTCTGGTGCTATAAAAGGACTTGCACAGTCTATTCTGAAAAACTGGTACTTCAATAAATAAGATAAGTGGAGGAACCAGGACATAAGAAAACATATAAAAAACCTTTGGAAGGTCAACGAAGCCTGGGGAGATAAAACTCAATAGTTCAGGGACAGAAACGAAATGGAGTTTTCTTTGTTTTAGAGAGAAAATTACAAGGCGCTGTTTGAAGTTATAGCTGGAGCTGGAGTAGTCCTTTGCTAGAGTGCAATTTAACAAGCCAGCTAGGAATCTGACCCCATCTGCCTAGAGGAAACAGATAACTTTTTGCTGGCTCTTCACTGCGATAGAACTATCCCACTAGCAAGGGAACTTGGGAAGAAAAATGTTCGGTGCGTTGTTTTGGGTAGTGAATGCATTGGAGATATAGAACTGGCAAAATTCATCAAGTTGAACACCTAAGGTGGGTGCATTTTATTGATATCAGCACATCAATAAAAATAATATAAATAATTTCGAAAAAGTAAAAAGGGAGAAGAAGAAATATTCTGCCACTGTCTTATTGGCAAATTAACGAGAACTGGGCAGTGGAGCAGATCAGACTTGCAGTGCTAAGACCACAGGATCACAAACCTACCCCAGACGGACCTATTGCTTAGAGGGGTGGTCAAACTGATTGAAAGTATTTGGGCGGCCCAGGCCATCTCTGAGGAGCAGATAGACTGACTAGAATACAGGTACCATCTATGCTTTTGGCTTCTCTGATCAAGTACAGAACTAATTAAGTCCCTCTGTGAACTCAGAACCCCTTGTGGGGATAGCAGACAGGTTTCCTTTTCTCTCATCCATGAATCACACATGAAGAACTTGACTAATGAGGAGTCCAAGACCTCATCCAAAGAGGATAATCAGCATTGATTAGTGATGTCTGCTGAGGGTAGGGTAGGTTAGGGTGGATAGGGGGTGTGTATGCCAAGTAGTGGCTTCACCATGCATGCATGGTCAGTCACTTCAGTTGGGTCTGACTTTCTGTGACCCCACGGACTCTAGCCTCTGTCCATAGCATTCTCCAGGCAAGAAAACTGGAGCGGGTTGCCGTGCCTGCCAAGAATCTTCCTGGCCCAGGGGTTGAAGCCGTGTTCCCTGCATCTCCTGCCCTGAAGGTGCATTCATCACTGCTGAGAGAACGGGGAAGCCAAGTTTCTCACCACTGCTGCCCTAATTCTTTGAAGGAAGAAGGCTGGAGACTGGATTCTCAAGGCCACAGGAAATTTCTCTTGTGGTAGAAGCAATGGCTGTGATAGTGCAGGAAGGGGTTAGACACATTGGGTCTGGAGATGAAGTTCAGCTTCTTCCAAAGGTTTCCAGAGGTGAAGCTGGCTTGAGAGAGCCAAACATATCGTGTGGCTGATGAGGCTGGGCAGAGGTGGGAACCAGGTTTACGAGAAGCTGACCAAAGCCGGAGAGAAAGGGGACAGGGCAAGTGAGAGTTGCCTAATTCAGGAGGCTCGGGATTCCCTGATTGGATGGGGTGCAGCCACTGAGGCTTGGTGGGGGTGTGATGCCGCCAGGTTGCATTGCTGAATTCTGGCTCCTTCGACCATCCTCTCCCTTCCTTAAGGACAGATGTGGTCCCAGAGCCTGGGGCCCAGTGGTCAGATGTGAGGGAAGACAGAGAAGAGAGTGGATAAAGGAATCCATAGGGAGCCTGGGAGGGAAATACCCTGTTTGGGTGCTGTATCCTGCACTGGTGACTGCCTTGCTTTTTCAACTGCTCTCCTTTCTAGTCCAGATCTTCCTTTTTGGGGGTCGGGGGTGGTAGAAAGGAAAGTTGCCTTTAATAGGAACATCAGCAATTTGGGGTGATGGACTCAGCGTCCTCCCAGACCACCTCCAAATTGCTTGACTGTGAAAGTGTTTAAAGAGAAACTGAGAAGTCGGGTCCAAGTCATCACCATCCCCCACTGTGTGCAGGCTTGTTGAGGATGCTTCCTGATCTTCTTCTAGATATATTTTAAATATTGTCAGCTACAAATTGGCACTTACCAAGAGCATTGCCAATGACTAAACACCAAAGGCGTTTTCCATCTGCCTCTCCAGAGATTGAACCCCATGCTGCTATAGCTGTTGACCTGAAACACCCCCTGAGGGAGTTCAGAATGGAGTGAGGCCCTCTGTGTTCCAGGGAATCTGGTGGGACAGGTCTTTAGATCAGTTCAGTTGTCACTCAGTCGTGTCTGACTCTGCAAAAACCATGGACTGCAGTACTTCAGGTTTCCCTGTCTATCACCAACTTCCGGAGTTTACTCAAACTCACATCCATTGGGTCAGTGATGCCACCCAACAACTTCACCCTCTGTCATCCCCTTCTCCTCCTGCCTTCAATCTTTCCCAGCATCAGGGGCTTTTCATATGTGTCAGTTCTTTGCATCAGGTGGCCAAAGTATTGGAGTTTCAGCTTCAGCATCAGTCCTTCCAATGAATATTCAAGACTGATTTAGATAATTGGATGTTTTTAGGAACAGATTTTATGATCTCCATCCTTACATCGCCTCATATCTAGAGAAGCACTAAATCACTTCATGGTGACATCAGATCCTCATGACTAACGAAAACCTTCTGTAAAATGAGCGCTTCAAGGCACTGAACTCCCCCTTCACCAAAACCTTATATATCGACTTTCCCTCACTACCGCTTTGGAGCAGCCTCTCAGAGCTATCTGAGATGCTGCCTCCTGGGCTGCAGTCCTCATCTTGCCCCAAATAAAATTTAACTTGCAACTCTCAAGTTGTACATCTTTTTTAGTCGACAATATACATATTTATATAATTGTTTTATTTTTATCTTAATTAATTAAATATGTATATCATCAGAATTTTTTTAAACAGAGCACAGAGAGAGTATTAATACCGTAAAGTGCATCAAATGCTCCAATCTTTGGTGCTGGGCATGATTTCCACACTTGTAACAGCTGTGTGAGCTTCCCTGCTGGCTCAGAAGTAAGTGAAGAATCTGCCTGCGATGCAGGAGACTTGGGTTCAATCCCTGGGTCAGGAAGATCCCCTGGAGGAGGAAATGGCAACCCACTCCTGTATTCTTGCCTGAAAAATCCCGTGGACAGAGGAGCCTGGCAGGCTACAGTCCAGAGGGTCGCAGAGAATTGGAGATGACTTAGCGACTAAACAGCGAAACAACACAGCCAACCTCCTCCCTAATCAATTTCTCCATTCCTAGTACCCTAGAAGTTTCCCCTGTGTCTCTTTCTAGCCTGTAGCCTCCTCTTCTGGGGACAATTTCAGGGTGACAAATTGTCACACTTTGCCTGGAACTGAGGGGTTTCCTGGGATGTGGAACTGTCACTGTTAGAACTGGGCAAACCAGGATGGTTAGTCACAATTCTGCCTTTGGTCAT
This sequence comes from Ovis aries, assembly GCF_016772045.2. NCBI lineage: Eukaryota > Metazoa > Chordata > Mammalia > Artiodactyla > Bovidae > Ovis > Ovis aries. The sequence goes on from NC_056059.1 coordinate 109,549,597, forward strand.
TATTGATGAATTTTGCCTCGTTTCTAAGTTTATCCTGGGGAGTCAGACATATGTATAGGTTTTCATCTGGTTTCCTTTACGAGACACCGTATCTGTGTGAAAGAAAGTGAAAGTTGTTCAGTTGTGTCCGACTCTTGGCGACCCCATAGACTATGCAGTCCCTGGAATTCTCCAGGCCAAAATACTGGTGGGTAGCCTTTCCCTTCTCCAAGAGATCTTCCCAACCCAGGGATCGAACCCAGATCTCCCACATTGCAGGCAGATTCTTTACCAGCTAAGCCATCAGGGAAGCCTGGTGTGTAGTTGTAAGAAATGGAAAAAATGTCTTCCAGTGGTACAAAGGTCCAGCCATTCTACAGCTTCAACAAAGATCTGCCACAACTCGTCCCCCCCGCTTTTTCTTTTATGGCTGTCTGATGTTTCATGAAGTTCTCTGCACTTGACTGATATGACCATCCTAGTGTTAAGGCATTTATTGAATATGTTCTGTGCTTCAAACAGCAGGATTTCCTAAAGCCCAGGACAGTTACAGAAAATGGAGATACCGATATTCTTAGCAGAGTGAAAGCAACTGGTTCCCTCTTTTCTGCTCAGAACACTGAGGCCCTGGATGCCCATGGGAGGAAGTTTTGTTCCCCAGGTCACTAGCGCCTGGGATTCTGGAGAGAAAGGGCATGTGAGTATTTTGGTGGAATGGAGTTAAACAGTACCATTTTAAACTGAATTATTTTCCACCTAGACCAGAGGCTAAAGGTGAAGTGGGCAGATAACAGGAATAATTGTTTTATTTCAAGGGTGAGTCATTTCAAGCCTGTGGCACTAAAGCCAGATTCCAGTTTGATTGCATCACATTCTGCTTTAACATAGAGATTAACTTCTGTCCTGGTGTGATGAAATCCTCCTGTGAGATGTTTAGAGGCTTGCTAATTAAAGTAGATGAAGATCTGTGAATAATCAAAGCTTCAAAGGACTATGACTTCTAAACAGCGGCCTGACGAACAGAAGGTTGTGACTTAAAATCAACTCAAAAATCTGCGTTCACACTTGCTTTGTCTATTTCCCTCTGTTCTTAGATTTCTGTTCCTTCTCTGTTTCACTCCTCTGTATCTCTGACTGCCTTCAGTGGCTTGCATACTTCTCTGGCTCTCTCCTACCTTCACAAGTTGCCCACAATGTATAACAGAAGCATTGAACCCAAGATATCAAGGGCAACCTCTGTGCTTTGCAGGGTGAGGACCCTGGGGCATAGGGCTAGGGGAGGTCTTAGAAGTAGAAGTCAAATGGAAACTTGACTTTTGAGATTCACTTGTCAATATTCTTACTCAAGTTTTGTCAAAAGCATTTAAAATATTATTTTGTCTCATTATAAAATAGTATATGGCCCTTGTAAAATTTATTTTAAACTGCAGGAAGCTGTAAAGAAAAAAAAAAAATCAACTACTATCTCTTCATGCAAAGAAGACCACCAGTGACACTTTGGGTATATTTCTTTCCAGTCTTTTTTTCCATTCAAATCCATGGAAATTTCATATTTTTTAAAGAAATAGGATCTATTGTAGAGGCGCATATACAAGAGCACACATATAAAGTCAGGATTCCTGATATTTATGCTTTACCCTCTCTTGGGAGCTTTGTCTCATGGCATTAGATAATCTTGAAAATATGACTTTTTAAAAATTGAAGTGCAGTTAATTTACAGTGTTGTATGTCTGTTGTATAGCAAAGTAATTCGTTATACATACATACATACACACATATATGTACATATATATTCATACATACATATACGTATACATATATTCTTTCTCATATTATTTTCCATTGTATTTTATTACCATATGAATATAGTTCCTTGTGCTATACAGTAGGAATTTGCTTATCTATTTTTATATACAGTAGTTCATATCTGCTAATTTGAAACTACAAATTTATCCCTCCCCCTCCCCCTTTGGTAATTGTAAGTTTGTTTTCTCTCTCTCTCTCTCTCTTTTTTTGCTGCATTGGCAGTTTGTGGGATCTTAGTTCCCTGACCAGGGATTGAACCCATACTCTCAGCAGTGAAAGAGCAGAGTCTTAACCACTGGGTCACCTGGGAATACCTCTAAGTTTGTTTCCTAAGTCTGTGAGTCTCCTGTTTTGTAAATAAATTCATTTGTATTATAATTTAGTTTCCACATGTAAGTAATATCATATGATATTTGTCTTTCTCTGTCTGATTTACTTCACTTGGTATGATAATCTCATGTTGCTAAAGATGGTGTTATTTCGTGCTTTTTTATGGCTGAGTAATCTTCAGTTGTATATATGTATCACGTATTCTTTATTCGTTCATCTGTCGATCAATACTTAGATTGTTTCCATGTCTTGGCTATTGTAAATAGTGCTATGAACATTGGGGTGTAGGTATGCTTTTGAATTACAGTTTCCTCCAGATATATGCCCAGGAGTGGTATTGCTGGGTCACATGGTAGTTCTACTTTTAGTTTTTTTTAAAGAACCCCCACACTGTTCTCCAGAGTGGCTGTACCAATTTACATTCTCACCAACAGCGTAGGAGAGTTCCCTTTTCTCCACATCCTCCCTAGCACTTAAATTATTTTTGGATGTTTTAATAATGACCATTCTGACCAGCATAAGGTAATACCTCTTTGTAGTTTTGAGGTGTATTGAAAATTTGACTTCTAATGAGAGCATGCTACTCCAGTCTGTGCTGTACCATGTTTCATTTAACCACGCATGCAAGCTAACTCTTTGTGACCCTTTGGACTATAACCCACCAGGCTCCTCTGTCTATGGGAGTCTTCAGGCAAGAATAATGGAATGGGTTGCCATGCCCTCCTCCAGGGGATCTTCTCCACCCAGGGATCAAACCCGCATCTCTTCCATCTCCTGCATTGCAAGTGGATTCTTTAGTGCTGAACCACTGGGGAAGCCCTTGTTTAATCATATGTGAAAATTCCTTATTTTAAAATTTAAAAGCAGGCAAATGAGACCATTTATATGTCCCAAAAGGGAGCAGGGAAGATCAACAATCCTAAATGAGTTACTTTTTTGTTCAGTTGATTTCTCCCTCTGTGGGTCAGAGGCTCTCAAAAGGGAGAAAAAGATAGCTCTGTACCCTGATCGTGTTGATTTAATCACCATCTTTGTCTAGAGACTTCCTTTCCTCTTCTCCTGTTCTCACATCAGTGGAGAATCTGCTTCATTCTGTGCCTTTCCCCCTTGCTGTCAATGGCACCGTAACTTCCAACTGCTTGCTCCTGTTGCCTGACTTTTGTGGCTCACTTGCTGATTGTCCCTCCCCACACCGGCTTTGCTCAAAATTCTCCTGAAGCAGAGAAAGTACCTGCTGGGCATTTGCCAAGTATTGCCAGATAGGGCAAAGATAAGCTTGTTCACTGTTTGAGGATGACACTTTACAGTTTATAATCCTACTGCCCTGGGAAAGGTAGACAGAGAATGTCTCTGGGGTCCAGGGAGAGACAGAGTGTTGGAATCATAACCCAGGTTTTGGAATTGTTTTCCATGGCAAAGATGAGACAGTATATGTTGCACAGGCTTTGAGGGCAAACAGACCTCTGCTTGAATCACACCTTTGCCCTGACTTGTGGGATGCTGGGTAGATAATCCATGGAAACCACTTGGGTCTCATCTGATAATCAGGAATATTCATAGATCCTGACTCAGAGGCTTGGGTAAGGATGAAAGAAGATATCACAAAGCTGAAGAGTTAGGCACAGTGCCTGGAATGTGAAGGGGGTAACAAATCGTGGCAAAGACTGTTGCCTTGCCGACCTGGCTCGATTGTTTCCACGTTCAAGGTCAATGTTTATCTTCTCAATGAATAATAGAGAATTAAAGTGAAAGTGGCAGCTCTAAGATGATCTCTTGCATATATACATACAATAAAGCTTCACGGGCGCTCAGTTGCTCAGTCGTGTCTAACTCTTTGATTCTGTGGACTGTGGGCCACCAGGCTTCTCTGTCCATGGGACTTTCCAGACAAGAATACTGGAGTGGGTTGCCATTTCCTGCTCCAGAGGATCTTCCTGACCCAGGGATCAAACCCTCATCTCCCATGGCTGCTGCACTGACAGGCAGATTCTTTACCATGGAGAAACCTCAAGAGCATGCTGCTGCTAAGTCACGTCGGTCGTGTCCAACTCTGTGTGACCCCATAGATGGCAGCCCACCAGGCTCCTCCATCCCTGGGATTCTCCAGGCAAGAACACTGGAGTGGGTTGCCGTTTTCTTCTCCAATGCATGAAAGTGAAAATTGAAAGTCAAGCCGCTCAGTCATGTCTGACTCTTAGTGACCCCATGGACTGTAGCCTACCAGGCTCCTCTGTCCATGGGATTTTCCAGGCAAGAGTACGGGAGTGGGTCGCCAGTGCCTTCTCCAAAATAGAGCATACTTTGGTTTAAATTGTGGAATAAAGGCCTTGAGCTTTCATTGTTAGAACCTGATGAGGAGCTGGAGACCAAGTCTGAGAACATTTTACTAAATGTATTTAGAGCAAAGGGCTGAAGTTTTCCTTTCCTAGATGCTCACCTGCCCACAAAGCTCTACAGTTTCTGACTTTGAAGTCTGCGCCCTGTGTGCACTGAACTTCCTGGACAAAAGCCCGTTTCTGGGAAGCTGCATGACAGGGCTTCCTGGTCCCCTGTGGGCTGACCGGCTGCCCTTCAGCTTTGGAACCTGGTCGGAACTGTCATGTCCACTTCAGAGGACCGACGTGACCTTCATCCCACACCTGAGAGTGTTCTCTGCCAGCCAAGTACGGATGTCCCTGGTGCAGAAAAGATGTTCTGTGCTGTGGAGAACAATTTAGAGTAATATCTGCTCATAAACACAGCCGTTTCCTCCAAGAGTGATGCATTGGCGGGCTGGCCGGTCGCTAGGTTCTCTTTCAGGCTGAACAGAGGCAACGTCTGAATCACCTTCCGGAAGCACCTTGTGGCAATTTGCTGATTATTTTTATGACGCCAGGTCAGCAGTAAAGGTGACCTTCCTGCTCTGTTTTCCTCCACAGCTGCATAACAGGACAGACTGGTTTTTCATTTTTTAAATGAGTTAAGGAAGGCCCAGCTCTCCAGGCCAGGGAGGCCCTGAACACGTGCCCAGTTCTTCTTGTTCCTTTCTCTCTGCATTTTCTTGTCCCAGGGGTCAAACCCAGGCCTCCCGTATTGCAGGAAGACTCTTTACCAGCTGAGCCAGCAGGGAAGCCCAGACTCAGGTTTTGTCCTCCTTGCACTTGGAAGGCGTTTCTTGCTTTCAGGGCTATCAGATCAAAGCATCACAAACTAGGTGATTTAAAACAACCGAAAGGGACCTCAGTGGATAAGACTCTGAGCTCCCAGTGCAGGCGGTTGGGGTTCCATCCCTGGTTGGGGAACTATGAATAGATCCCACATGCTGCAACTAAGACCTGAGAAAGAGAAAGTGTTAATCACTCACTGTAACTTATGGTTATAAGTTATAATCATGGACTATAGCCTTCCAGGCTCCTCTGTCCATGGAATCTTCCAGGCAAGAATACTGGAGTGAGCAGCCATTCCCTCCTCCAGGGGACGTTTGCAACCTAAGGATCGAACCCAGGTCTCCCACATTCTAGGCAGACTCTTTACCCTCTGAGCCACCAGTGAAAGTTTAAATTAACTTAGACTGGGGCAGGCCTTCCTGGGTAGTGCTAGTGGTAAAGAACATGCCCGCCAATGCAGGAGACATAAGAGACGTGGGTCTGATCTCTGCATCAGGAACCCACTCCAGTACTCTTGCCAGGAGAAGCCCAAGGACAGAGGAGCTGGTGTTGCAGTCCAGAGGGTTGCAACGAAGCGACTTAGCACAGCACAGCAGAAGACCTGGGGCATCCAAGAAACAAAAAACAACAGAAATTTACCCCCTCACAGTTCCAGAGGCTGGAAGTTCAAGATCAAGGTGTCAGTGGGGCTGTGCTTTCTCTGAAGACTCCAGGGGACTGTCAGCTCCATGCCCCCTTCTTGGCTTCTGGGGTCGTGGGCGATCCTTGACATTCATTGGCTGTGGATACATTACTGCCATCTCTGCCTCCGCTGTCACGAGGTGTTTTCCTTGTGTGTGTGTCTGTCATCTCTTATTAGGATGCTGTTTCAAAATAAGGTCACATTATATGGTTCTGAGGGTCAGCATTCCAATATATTTTTGGGGAGAGGGAGCACAATTCAAATTATAAGAGAATGTTTCAAAGGGTACTCATTTATGAAAGCTTGGACCTTATTTCTAATGATTAGCCAGGCCTGAGACTGGTTACACACGTGCATGCTCAGCCGCAAAGTCATGTCTGACTCTTGGCGGCCCCAGGGACTGTAGCCCGCCAGGCTCCTCTGTCCATGGGATTTCACAGGCAAGAATACTGGAGTGGGTTGCCATCCCCTTCTTCATGGTATATTCCCAAACTAGGGATAGAACCTGCATCTCCTGCACTGGGCAGATGAGTTCTTTACTGCTGAGCTACCAGGGAAGCCCAGAGACTTGCTCAGTTCAGTTCAGTCACTCAGTCATGTCCGACTCTTTGAGACCCCAGGGACTGCAGCACGCCAGACTTCCCTGTCCATCACCAACTCCCAGAGCTTACTCAAACCCATGTCCATTGAGTCAGTGATGCCATCCAACCATCTCATCCTCTGTCGTCCCTTTCTCCTCCTGCCTTCAATCTTTCCTAGCATCAGGGTCTTTTCCAATAAGTCAGTTCTTAGCATCTGGTGGCCAAAGTATTGGAGCTTCAGCTTCAGCATCAGTCCTTCCAATGTATATTCAGGATTGATTTTCTTTATGATCGACTGGTTTGATCTCCTTGCAGTCCAAGGGACTCTTAAGAGCTTTCTCCAACACCACAGCTCAAAAGGATCAATTGTTCGGTGCTCAGCTTTAACTATAACATAGCTTTAACTACACAGACCTTTGTTGGCAAAATAATATCTCTACTTTGTCATATGCTGCCTAAATTTGCCATAGCTTTTCTTCCAAGGAGCAAGCATCTTTTAATTTCATGGCTACAGTTACTGTCTGCAGTGATTTTGGAGCCCAGGAAAATAGTCTGGTTAGGAGCTTCTGTAAGTATCTGCTTTGCAGGTGGGAAGAGGGGCCCCAGCTTCAATCTCATACCAGTTGTTTGAGGACATGTGTTTACAAGCACGCTCTCTGTGAGCTGCCTCTGTTTGTTAGACTGAACACAACTCTCTTAGTATTCTGACAGGATCATAGTGTTCCAGGGAATAAAGGAACAGAAGCTTCCTGCCTCCCAGCGGAATCACAGGACTCCTAGGCTCGGGCCTTGCTGGTTCTGGAGATACCTCTCCTGTGATGAAACCCTGCTTCCAGCCTGAAGGGAAACATTTACAGGGTCCTATTAAAATTACCACAGAAAAGTTGGGGCTCTGGAATTAGTCATTTCAGAAAAGCCCAAACTCTTAACACGGCAGCTTTGAAATTTAATGGAAACCTCACAAGCTGTAATATAATGTGAAATACCTTTTTCCTTTCAGTAATTTCATGAAAAGCTGGGCATTTCTGTGGTGACTTTCATCTGAAGTGCCTCAAATGCCACTCTAATTTTATAATTATGCTGTCTCTGGGGCTTCCATATCCTGTCCACGTTTCTTCCTGATTTCTGAATCTTATGGAAGTTCAACCCTCTCTGGAGTCCAGGCTGAAGGGCTCTGTGTGGTAAAGAATCTAGTTAAATGAGATGTTTGGAGATTTGGACAGTTTTTTCTTTCTGTGCTCAGTCACGACCCCATGAACCGTAGCCCCCCAGGCTCCTCTGTCCATGGGTTTTCTAGGCAAGAAGACTGGAGTGAGTTGCCATTCCCTTCTCCAGGATTCTCATTCCTAATTTATATCACAAAGAAATTTTTGGTATAGGAGAAAGAAGTGTGGATTTAAAGTAGCGGGTGAATCTGGGCCCGTTTCCCCACCTGGAAAATGAAGCATTTGGACTCATGGCTTCTCTGAGGTTGTCTTCTGAGTCTGAATTTCCGGGAGTCTATGGTTTGTGATGACTTTCCTAAAGTGCTTCAAAAGGTTGATCAGGAAGTTAACCATGCTCTTAGGGAACCGTCTGTGACTTGGCATTCTGCTCAGCTCTGCTGACAAAAATCTTCTGTTGCATGAAGGATTTTCCTAGTATTCGACCTCTATTTTCTCCAGGCTTGTCAATGTCTTTAGCACAGCGGTGACCTTGCAAAAGGAAACAGCTACTTTGTATTCTTTCTGCCAGTATCCTTGCTCCCTAAAGGCTGTCCCAGAGATTATTGATGAGGGCTACGGCCCAAAGCGGTCCCTAATATTTGGATAGCTCTTTAGACTTTTCACAATGAATTCATGAACATTCATTTATTTAATCCCCACAATAGTCTGGAGGCAAGTGAGACTGGCATTATTATTCTCATTTGAGGAATGAGCAATCCAAGAAACATTGAGCCTACATCACCTTAACAAGGTCACAGAGGAAATGAGTAGCAGAGGGAGAAGAGGGCTGGAATACAAATGTCGTGGCTTTTTGTTCAAATTTCCTTCCATTTCATTCATTACATTTGAACTGTCCAGGTGGGAAAGAGAAAGACCTTAACATTGACACCAACTGTGTGCTGGAAATTATTGATATATTAGACAGGATTCAAGTCATCACGTAGTTGCTGTTGTTTAGTCACTAAGTCATGTCTGACTCTTGCTACTCTATTGATTATAGCTTGCCAGGCTCCTCTGTCCGTGGGATTTCCAGGCAAGGATATTGGATTGGGTTGCCATGCCCTCCTCCATCGGATCTTTCTGACCCGGGGATCAAACCCCGATCACTTGTGTCTCCTGAGTTGGCATGCAGGTTCTTTACCGCTAGTGCCACCTGGGAAGCCTGCTATTACATGCAGTAGATCAAGTTAGTTTGGTTTTATAGGCAGTTTGAACTTGTCCAACTGTGATTGACTAATGTGCTTAGGGATGCATATAGCCCTGGGCTGGGTTCAGTCCCCTTGGTTTCCTCCAGGAGATTCTATTGGAGGTGAGGGAAGCTGTAGGTTCCTGTTGTTTTAGGAGGTGTGAGAAGCTGGAAATGGCACTACACTCTCTCCTGAATGGCTGGTGCGATGTTCAGTGGTACAAGATACCTTGTCCCTTGGTATCTGTGGTAGTAGGTTCTGGGACTCCCAGGGGATATAAAAATTGGCTGACTCTTAAGTCCTTTATAAAAAATTGCATAGTACTTGCATATAACCCATGTAATCTTCCTATGTACTTTAAACTGTCTCTAGATTACTTGTAATACCTAATAAAATGCAACTGCTTTGTAAACAGTCATATACAATGTAAACAACTTCTGCATGCAGGCATGCTCAGTTGCTAAATCATGTTTGAATTGACTCCTTGCAACCCCATATACTGTAGTCCGCCAAGCTCCTCTGTTCATGGATTTCTCAGGCAAGAATACTGGAGTGGGTACCCATTTCCTATAGCTGGGGATCTTTCCAGCCCAGGGATGGAAAATGCATCTCCTGCATTGGCAGGCAGATTCTTTACTACTGAGCCACCTGGGAAGCCGACATAGCTTCTGGCATGTGACCAGTTCAACTTTTGTGTTTTAGATCTTTCTGGAATTTGATTGTTTTCCTTCATATTTTGCATCACAGTGCATGAAACATGCAGATGTGGAGGGCCAACTGTACCAGGAATTCCTTGTGGATGCTCTTAAATCCTTTTCCTTTGATGGCTAGAGCTACAATTATATCTCTAGGGCTTGACCTCAAGGAGATATTGTCAAACACTTATGCCTGCCTTATTATTTTTATTGGCTTTTGTGAAGATCAAATGAGAAATACAGCAAGCTGGTTGCACTACCAAAACAACATAGGAAAACAACGCAGTGTTTCATGAGAGGGTGGACTTGGGGTACAAGAGCTGCTCTGACACTTACTAGCTCTGGATTCTGGGGCAGGCACCTCATGTAATTTTACCCTAGTTTTCTCATGCTGCAGAATTGTGCTTCTGAGGCTTTGATGATGTGGTCTCTTTGAAATGCCAGACCCAGTGCCTAGGTCTTTCCTACAGTCAGTCCCCGGTGAGAAGCTTCCTTTTTTCTCACCATCCTTGTGGGTCAATGACTTGATTCCTGTTATAACTTTCTGGGAAAAGAAACATTTTTATTTGAAAAATTTAATTTTTTTCTGAAGTGGTTTATGCTCCTCAAGAACACAGGATCGACAAACATAGTATTTTAAAAACACATTTTCAAAGTTATCTCCTCACATCAAGCTTCAATAGCACGCAGTTTAGTTGGTCTTCTTTTATATTCTCTGCCAGAAGTGTATCGCTTCCTTCTAGGAACTCTCTTTCCTCTTTCTGTGTGTTTCCGGTGGGGCTGAAAATCATGTCCCTCTGACTTCTTTGTCATATTGATTGGTCCAGGGATGGCTATGTGACCCTGTGCTGTGCTGTGTGCTTAGTTGCTCAGTCGTGTCCGACTCTCTGTGACCCCGTGGATTGTATAGCCTGCCAGGCTCCTCTGTCCATGGAATTCTCCCGGCAAGAATACTGGAGTGGGTCATCATGCCCTCCTCTATGGGACCTTCCCAACCCAGGGAATGAACCCAGGTCTCCCGCATTAGAGGCACATTTGTTACCCTCTGAGCCACCAGGGAAGTCTAAGAATACTGGAGTGGGTAGCCATGATCTTCTTCAGGGGAACTTCCCAACCCAGGAATCGAATTGAGGTCTCCCATATTGTGGATGTGAGCCTAGAAGAGCCAATCGTGGTCTTTGCCTGAATCTGCTGTGCTCACTGGTGGGTCAGGAGCAGCATTCTCATGGAGCACTGGGTGTGAGCAAGGCGAAGCCTGGAGTGGTTGGTGGCTATCTTCAATGCTTTGTGCATTAAAGACCTTCCTGAGGATGATGGCCCATGATGGAAAGCAGAACGAAAGAGCATTAGAAGGAAGGATTCCTGAATCACCGTATCTCGATATTTGAATTTCCATATCTCACCACGCTTAAGATCAGCCCTTTCTTTGGTCTGACCGCTTAGCAGCTTGTAATAAGCAATTTGTTTATTTATGGTTTCAGCCAGTTCGTTTCCTGTCATTTTCAACTGATGCAAATCCCTAATGAGTAGTTGGACTGGCTGAAGGAGCTGAGACCTGAGGGTCTGAGGCATGATGTAGTGCAGTGGAATGCAATGACGTTACATGGCCAACTTTGCCTAACGTACAGTGGCCAGAAGCTGGCTTGCTTTTCAGACCAGATCTGCATAGAGAATTCAGGGCACATAGACTGACTCATGATGTTCAACACAGCTCTAAGCATAATAGATGCTTTTGAGGGGTCTAGTTCCTTGCCAGAATCCTACTAGTGAACTTATGGCTCAACCAGAGGCGATTGCAAGGCTTTACGTGGCAGACCTCATGGAAGTAGGGAAAGGTGCCCTCCTCACCCCAGACCTGCAATGCTGTTTTCTGGAGGGAGATGTAGTCAAGGATCAGGACCCTCCCCCCGACCCAGACCTTCCATTCTCATAAATGCATATTTGCATTCCTAGGCAGGCACTTCCATTCAGAGGCCTTCTTATGGAGGCCTTGGCAGGGCCTCTTTTCTGCACTCTGACTCAGTACGTTTATATCTCCAGCCACCCACCAACCCCCTACATCCCTCTGGCCCGCATGTCAGGAGTCTTTTAATCAGGGCATCCCTTCTGTCTGTGCTGTATCTGCCTGGCCCTCGCCTGGTGCCATTCTGGGGGAAAATAGAGCACCGGGGAGCCAGCATCTCTTTTCCACCTCTTGCTCGCATTGTTGCAGAGTGAATAGAGGCTGTTACTTTCAGTTTGGCTCATTGTCCTAATTGACCACCTGGACACCTGGAAGCACAAAACTTTAAATTCATTTCTCTGGATTCTTCTCAACATTATTATGCATAATTATCCAGACTGGCCAGGAACACAGAAGCGTGATGAGAGTAGATCTCAAACTTCAATGCAGAATTTTCTACCCCAGCTGTCCATTTAAAATAATTGCTGCTCAGGTCCTATCCCAACCTGGTTATATCAGAGCGTTTGTGGATGGAGCCCAAATATGGCACTTTTAAAGCTCAAAGTGACTCTAATATTAGCCAAGGTTGTGAACACTGCTTTAGTGGGCATCCAAATCAAAGATCTGGGAAACTAACAGTGCAGGTTCATGAACATTCCATAGCCTACTGGAAGAGAATCATGTGGGGTGGATTTTGGGAATCTGAGTCCATGTAATTTTGATTCAGGTAGTAACTAGTCTGAGAATAGTTGGAAAGTATTGGTCCAGAATATGAGTGTATGTATATGTGTGTATACATAGGTATGCTTGTGTGTGTATGTCTGTGTATATGTATGTACATGTACTTGCTTGTTGGGAGGGAGTGACTAGGAAAAAAGCAAATACAAAACCAAGAGTCCAAAGAATGACCTCAAAGGAACTGTATGTACATTCATCTACCCATCCATGTATCCAGGTTGGGTGGCAATGTAGTATAAAAATTAAGAGCATAGGATCTTATCAAAAATATCTTATTTCTGGCTGTGCCAATCATTAGCTCTTTTTCCTTAGGTAATTTATGTAACCTTTGAAGCCTCAGTTTCTTCATCTGAAAAATGGGAACACAGTCTATCTTCTTTCAGGTTGTCATTACATTTAAATAAATAATACTTGCAAAGTATTTAGCATAGCGGTTAGAACTACAACTGCCCTGACTGATATGGTGGCTACCCCCATGTGGCTACTGAACTCCTAAATGTGGCTAGTCTGATTTGAGAAGTTCTATGGACAGAAAAATACATATTGGATTTTGAGGACTTAGGATGAAAAAAAAAGAGAGACAGAATGTAAAATGTTTCATTAAGAATTTTAAAATACTGTCTTTCCAACATTGTATCATCTTGCCTCCTTTGTCAAAGATTAATTGACCAGTCTCTTCAACACATGGTGCTGGGAAAACTGGACAGCGACATGTAAAAAAATGAAATTGGATCATTCTTTAACTCCATGCACAAAAATAAGCTCGAAATGGATTAAAGACCTAAATGTGAGACCAGACACTGCAAAACTCCTAAAGGAAAACACGAGCAGAACCCTCTCTGACATAAATCACAGCAACATCTTTTTAGATCCATCTCCTACAATAATGGAAATAAGAGCAAAAATAAACAAATGGGAACTATGTCAACTCAAACACTTTTGCACAACAAAGAAAACAATAAACAAAGCAAAAAGACAACCCATAGATTGGGAGAAAATATTTGCAAATGATGTGGCCCATAAGGGATTAGTCTCCAAAATTTACAAACAGCTTGTGATGCTTAATAGCATCAAAACAAATAGCCCACTCAAAAATTGCACAAAAGAACTGAATAGACATTTCTCTAAAGAGGATATACAGATGGCCAATAGGCACATGAAAAGATGTTCAACATCTTTGGTTATTAGAGAAATGCAAATCAAAACTACAATGAGATATTACCTCACACTGGTCAGAATGGCTATCATTAAAAAAAAAAAAAATCCACAAACAACAAATGGTGGGGAGGATATGTCGAGAATGGAAGTCTCTTGCACTGTTGGTGGGAATGTAAGTTGGTACAGCCACTATAGAGAACAGTAAGTAGGTTCCTAAAAAAAAATTAAAAATTGAGCTACCATATGACCCTGCAATCCCACTCCTGGGTATATATCCAGAGAAAAACATGGCCCCAAAAGATACAAGCACCCCAGTTTTTACTGCAGCACTGTTTACAACAGCCAAGACATGGAAGCAACCTAAATGTCCATTGACAGAAGAACAGATAAAGAAGATATGGTCCATATATACAACGGAATATCACTCAGCCATCAAAGGATGAAATGATCCCATTTGCAGTGACACGGATGGACTTAGAGAGTGTCATAATGAGTGAAGTCAAACAGAGGAGAAATATCATGACATTCTTTAAATGTAGAATCTAAAGAGAAATGATACAAATGAACTTATTTTCAAATAGAAAGAGACTCAGTTCAGTTCAGTTCAGTTCAGTCGCTCAGTCATGTCCGACTCTTTGCAACCCCATGAATCGCAGCACGCCAGGCCTCCCTGTTCATCACCAACTCCCGGAGTTCACTCAGACTCACGTCCATCGAGTCCGTGATGCCATCCAGCCATCTCATCCTTGGTCGTCCCCTTCTCCTCCTGCCCCCAATCCCTCCCAGCATCAGAGTCTTTTCCAATGAGTCAACTCTTCTCATGAGGTGTCCAAAGTATTGGAGTTTCAGCTTTAGCATCATTCCTTCCAAAGGAATCCCAAGGCTGATCTCCTTCAGAATGGACTGGTTGGGTCTCCTTGCAGTCCAAGGGACTCTCAAGAGTCTTCTCCAACACCACACTTCAAAAGCATCAATTCTTCAGCACTCAGCCTTCTTCACAGTCCCACTCTCACATCCATACATGACCACAGGAAAAACCATAGCCTTGGCTAGACGGACCTTAGTCGGCAAAGTAATGTCTCTGCTTTTGAATATACTATCTAGGTTGGTCATAACTTTTCTTCCTAGGAGTAAGCGTCTTTTAATTTCATGGCTGCAATCACCATCTGCAGTGATTTTGGAGCCCCCAAATAAAGTCTGACACTGTTTCCACTGTTTCCCCATCTATTTCCCATGAAGTGATGGGACTGGATGCCATGATCTTCGTTTTCTGAATGTTGAGATTTAAGCCAACTTTTTAGCTCTCCTCTTTCACTTTCATCAAGAGGCTTTTTAGCTCCTCTTCACCGGACTTAGAAAATGAACTTCTGGTTGCCAAGGGGAAGGACTGTGAGAAGGGATAGTTGGGGAATTTGGGAAAATCATGTGCACACTACTATATTTAAAATGGACCTGTTGTGTAGCACACAGAACTCTGCTCAATGTTATGTGCCAGCCTGGATAGTAGGGGCGTGTGGGGGAGAATGATACTAGCCAGGGAGGGGCACACAGTTCTTCAGGTGCTAGCCTGCTGTGTCCCCCCTTTTCCTGGCAGAGCAATAAAGCTGCTCTGTCTCCTCCATAACTCTATCTCCATATTTCTGTTTGTCGCTGGCGCATAGAGAGCCAAGGTTTTGGCAACATTAGTTGGCAGCAAAGAGAACACTGGAGATTTTTTCCCAAAGCAAAATTGGGGAAAATGTTTCCCAAAGCAAAACTGGGGAAATTGTAAGCTAAGTGTATATGCATATTCATGAAAGGGCTTGGGCAGAGGAGAATTCAGTTAGAATCAGGGTAAAGGTGGACAGAATCCAAGCTTTAGCTGATTGAAGTCTGGAGGGTCAGTATCGTCATGTCTGCCACCTGCATGGGGGCCTTTGTTCTTGAAGAACTCAAAAACATATTACTATGCATACCCCTTGAAGAGGAAATAGGACTCTGCTTTATCACCACACTATTGTTTGACTGCCTTTCTCTGTCCCTGCATTCTTTGTTTTCCTTAAGATCATTGATTACTGAGACCTGCTCAAGGGCAAGCACTGTGGCCAAGTTTAGATCAGAAAATGACATAGGCAAAAATTGGTTCTCTTATGTCAAGAAAGTTATTCCTGGTTCTTTTTCTTTGGGGACCCCCTAACCTATCTGCTTATATCAGGTCTTCACATTATAGGCACACATTAAACTTTCGTTAACTCTTCTATAATAGCCAAAGTTGAAAAGAAAAAACTGACACTTTTTTTTTTTTTTGGCGTGAATTTTAAACTGTGCTTTGGTGTCTGCTTTTATAAACAAAAGAAAAAACATATATAGGGAGGTTACTTTTAGGATGGATAAAGCGATATATGTACTGAACCTCCTGATTCAGCAGGTAAAGAATCTGCTTGCAATGCAAGAGATACAGGAGATTTGGGTTTGATTCCTGGGTTGGGAAGATGCCCTGGAGAAGGAAATGGCAACCCACTCCAGTATTCTTGCCTGGAGAATCCCATGGACAGAGGACCCTGGAAGGCTACAGTCCATGGGGTTATAAAGTGTTGGACAAGACTGAGTACACTAGTGTAGAACGAGGAGGTATATATAGTAAGAAATTCTTGAGAATTCTCAAAGTTGCCAACACACTGAGTACATCAAAGCAAAAGGTAGTTAAACCAAGTGCTTATCCAGAACTTTTACCTTTATTTGCACAAGTCTTTTCTAACTAAGAGATAACTGGGATTGGAATGACCTGAAATTCCAATGGGCTATCTTTTGTTGATTCTTCCTGCTGTAAGTCAGGAGTCTATCTATACATTTTTCTGCTGCAAACTCATGTTCATATTTCTCTTTCTTTAGTTGACTATGTGAAAGTATGTGTATTTTTAGCTTCTGGACCATCAAGGGGAAATGGCATTTTTTTTTTTTTGAGGGCAATTTCCTGTGTAGAACTGGGGCTATTGCTTCTTCCTGATACACTAATGAGAAGAGGAGGAACTCTGTAGAGAGCCCTGGGAGTCTTCATAGATTCTATCCTCTTCTTCCTAATATCTCATCTACTACCAAGTCCTGGAAGCTACTTCTGCAGAACTCTCAAACTCATCCACTTCTCTTGAAGACACGAGTGGAGTCTCATCTTCATGGGAATTGGGGTAAGAATGGCGGGGGTGGGGGGAGGGGGCACAGTGGGAGGTAGTTAAAGATTCTAGAATTAACATGTAAGATGAAAATCTGTTACAGTTAAAGGTAACTTGAGAGAAAAGCGTAGGGAAGGAACCCCTTCAATTTTGCTGAAATCATCTGACCTGGACCCACTATAACGCAAAACCATTGAACAAACTGTTACTTGTCTTATGCTTCCAACTGGGCCATCCTTTATTTGGACCTAAGTCTGTTTTTGACAGGAGGGATGATAAGGCATATAAAGAAATGTCTCGTTTTAAAGCTTCATTTTCTTTCTGCGGAACATGATTGTAAATGAAAGGATGAGATGGCACTCCCTTACATTGGCAGACCTTTCATCAGTCTTTTCAGCAGGCCATGTTCACCCAGTCCACGCAGATAAGGGCATTAACCAAACAGGATTATCCTGGATGACTTCAGTTCTGCCACAAAGTATTATTTGAGCCTATGATGCTATACTAAAAAAAAAAGCCAATGTTAGTCTCAATCTGCCAGAATCATAACAAACTATAATGTGGGTTTTTTGGGTTAAGGTGAAGGGGATTATTGATAAAAGACACCTTGGCTTCCTTTGCTTGCTCCCAAGGGCTACATCTGGATTTTCCTGCTTCTTTCCTGCACAGAGGGGCCAACTGTGTGTAGTTCTCCCGCTGGCCTTCTTTCTGCTGCCTGGAATGGTTTAAGTGAAGGTCAGTGGGCCCAGCATTCTGGCCAGGCCTTCTGGACAGAACTTACTAAAGTATGGCTCTATCCATGGGAAGAGTTCAAGATGCAGAGGCTGGAGCATCCTTTCGGATGAACAGACCTGAGTTCACATCCTGGTCTTGCCAAAGAGCTGGGCTTCTGTGGGAAAGTTACCAAAATAATCCATCCTTTGTTCTTCTCATCTATTCAATGGAGATGTTCATGCCAACTTCATAAATATGCCAGAAGGATTATGTAGGTAGCTCCTGAAGGGTTACCACGGGAGCTTCTTTCTCTTCTCTGGCCAATTATAGTTCCTGGAGGTTTCTAGAGGGGGCAGTTGCCAGGGGAAGTCCATCACCATCACACCTGGGCTTCCCTAGTGGCTCAGCAGTAAAGAATCAGCCTGTAATAATAGAGTGGATACAGGAGGCGGGAGTTTGATCCCTGGGTCTGGAAGATCCCCTGAAGAGGAAATGGCAATCAACTCCAATTTTCTTGCCTAGGAAATCCTGTGGACAGAGGAGCCTGGTGGGCTATAGTCCATAGGGTCGCTAAGAGTTGGACACAACTGAGGAACTGACACACTGTGTATTATATCCATAGAAGTTACATGAGGGCAGAAAGGACTTTGAAAGTGGCTTTATATCAGCAGTCTTTAATCAAAATATCCTTCCCCCATCTTTTCCCATATGCAGTCACCCTCAGACTACTGTGCGGTTTTTTAAGCTGTTAGGCCTTGGGCAAGGTCACTCTCCATGACCACTAAGTTATACCATGGACATCTGCTTGGCTGTCCTGCTTGGGACAGAGAAAAGGCAATTATTTTTCTCACCTCCGATTGAAACAGCATTTTTTAAGTACTTTCCAATGAAAAAGAAGTTACAACTGACACCACAGAAATACAAAGAATTGTAACAGACTACTACCATTAAGTATATGTCAGTAAAATGGACAGCCTAGAAGAAAGGACACATTCTTAGAGAAGTACAACCTTCCAAGCATGAATCAGGAAAGAATAGAAAATATGAACAGACCAGTCAAAAACACTGAAATGAAAATATGATCACGTACATTATAGTTTGTGCTTACTTGGAACAGCACCAGGATAAATTGAAGATGGAAACGTGCTTTCTTTCTCATCCTAATGTAGCCTACCCTTTACTGTAACCATTCACCTCACATCAGAAGTCTGAGCCCTCTTGAGGCAAGGGAAGAATAGCTTTAACTTGAAAACCAACCTGGTTTGAGAAGGTGCAGGTCACTGATGATGTCCTCTGTGGGCCTGGATGGAGGAGTTCCTTGATGATACCTGTGAACCTGGGTGGAAGAACTCATTGACGATTCCTGTGGATGCGGATGGAAGAGTTCATTGATGATGTCTTCTGTGAGCCTGGATGGAAGAGTTCATTGATGATGTCTTCTGTGAGCCTGGATGCAAGATCTCATTGCTGATACCTGTGGGCCTAGATAGAGGAATTCACTGATGTTGTCTTCTGTGGGCCTGGATGAAGGAGCTCATTGATCATTCCTGTGTGCCTAGATGGAGGAGATCATTAATGATACCTTTGGGCCTGGATCGGGGAGCTCATTGATGATGTCTCTATGGGTCTGGAAGGAGCAGTTCATTAATGATGTCTTCTGTGGACCTACATGGAGGAGTGGTGTCACATGTTTGCACATCTCATCCTCCCCTCAGCTTTTTGCACAGAGCCTATTTCCTCTCTTCACCTCTTGCTTTCTTATAGGATACTGGCAGGACACAGGAAGAAAATGCAGAAATGTGACATGTATTAACCGTTTTCATCTTTGCATTCTCCCAGCATTTTGTTCCTATTTTAACTCGTGCCCTCACTTAGTGTATAGTCCTGATTTGTCTTTTGTCGTTGTGTATGTCTCCCTCCATAGCCACTCCGCAGTGGTCTTGAGGTTAGGGACCGTTATTCTTCGTTCTTATAGTTCCCTCTACCTGGTGCCTGCAAGTCTAGAACCTGGTACAATGCTCGACATGTAATATTCATTGCTTTATTGCCCAGCGCAACTTTAAAATTCTATTCTCTTAAAGCATTCACACTGCCAACAAAATGATCTTTCTCGGCTTCCCTGATGGCTCAGTGGTAAAGAATCTGCCTGCCAATACAGGAGACATGGGCTCAATCCCTGGTCTGGGAGGATCTCACATGCGGTGGAGCAACTGGACATGTGCACCACAGCTATTGATCCTGTGCTCTAGAGCCTGAGAACTGCCACTGATGGAACCCTTTCACCCTAGAGCCCGTGCTCCATGACAGAAGAAGCCACTGTGATGAGAAAGCCCAGGAACTGCAATGAAGAGTAGCCCCTGCTCACCGCAGCTAGAGGAAAGCCCGCATAGCAGCGAAGACCCTGCACAGCCAAAAATAAATAAATAAGATTGTAAAAAGTATCTTTCTAAAATGTAAGTATGATCTTGTCCCATTTCTAATTAAAACCCTCAGTGATCCCAGGCTGGTTAAAAGATGAAGTCCAAGTTCTAAATCCTTTATTTCGGAAAACCAAATTTTTCAAGAGTTTTTTTTTTTTTTTTTCCTCATCGAGTTCTATGAATCACCAGCCACTACTCTCTCATAAACTCCGTCTTACTTCGTGCATCTGAACCTTTACATCTGTAGGTTATTGAGTTCAGAATGCCTGCTCCCTGATGCCTACCCAGTGGACTGTTCATCTTTCAGAATTCTGTGTCTTAAAGAAAGGTGAAGTAGTATAGTGATTAAAATTGTAGGTATTGGGCTGCTTGGGTTCTAATCCTGACTCTAGTTGTATGACCTTGTGCAAGTTACTTACATTTCCAAGTATGAATGTTCTCTGTAAAATGTGAGGGAGTTATGTGTTTTGTGGGAGAAATCAATGAGCTAATCTATCTGAAGTATTTTGTGTCATGCCTGGCGCATAGTGACAATTCAGTTAAATTGATCAATTTTCTTAACTGGATTTTTTTTTTTTTTTTTGGCCATGCAGTAAGGCATGTGGGGTCTTAGCTCCTCAACCAGAGATCAAACCCATGACCCCTGAACTGGGAGTAGAGTCTTAACCACTGGACTGCCTGGGAAGTACCTTAACTGCGATTCAGAAGAAAGCTCACTGTCTATTGAGGAAAACAGACCAGATTGCGATACAGTGCGATAAGGACTGCACTCAAGGTGTGAAGAGGTTGCAAAAACAACATAAAGGGAAAGCCCAGGAAATGGGCCCAGACCCAGCTGGGGGATGGGGTGTCTGAAGGAAAGTTTCTCAGAGGAAAGGATGCTTGAGCTGAGTTCTTAAGGATGGGTCAGAGGTATGGTGCAGCGATGGGGATACTGTGATGTGTGAACCTGGAGCATCATGGACCCTAGCTGGTCCATGAGTTCAGAATGCCTGCTATGGTCACATGCAGCTGCGCCAGGAGGAGAGTCAGTTACCCAAAAGTGAATGTCCTGGACATGAATGTTTTTGGTTCCTTTTAGGTGCAGTGGACCATCCAGATACCTTGCCCCTTTCTTATATGCAGAAGAAACGCGAGAGGAAGATGGATCAGGTAACAAAAGCTTTCCTCCTGATGGAAGAGCAGATGAACCAGACTGTGGAAGCATCTCAGGCAAGCCTCTTAGTCTCTCTCCTACTCTTGATAAATAGAGTAAGCAGAGATGGGCTGTGATGAGTAGCCTTTATCTCCTTCTTCTTGGAGAGAGAGGTTGATGGCCCTCCAGCATGGAAGAGCAGACTATTTCAAAGCTTAACATCTCAAGGTAGACCAGTAACCTGAGGGTCCTCATGGGATTTTTTTTTTTTTTTCCCACTGAGACTCATTTTAATTGTATAGAGTTTTATAGGTAGCAGAGTTTATGTGGGGTGGAGTGGAGAGAGAGCAGTGGAAAAAGAGGGCATGGCATGAAGAAAAGTATGGCACTGTGATAAGTTAAAAATTAGAAGAGACTTCATACATTATATATATTTTTTGAAATTGAAAATGGACGTAAACATCACTTAGTAAAGTTCAGGGAAAAAGATCAAGTCTGACATGTAAAAAAGGCAATGTGATAGAAGATGTTAGTCTGTGAGGCTTAATTTCAATTGAAGGAAATGTGAGAGGAAATAATAAGAAATGTATGTATTAGTAATTGCCCTGTGGCTGATAGGAATACTGGGTAAAAGATGGATAGAGGAATAAATATCCCATAATATGGATATTTAAATGAATTTATTGAAAAGCACATCCATTCCTTTTACATTCCTTGGGCAGGCTTCTTTAAGATCTTTCTTTAAAATTGGATTCAAAAGAGAGGCAATATATTAAAATGTTATTAACTATGTGGTTAGGAATCTTGGGGCCTGTGTGCAAACATCTGATAGGTGTTGGGTAGTTCTTCAAAAATAGAGGCTGCCATCATCCCTAGCTGTTATGGGGGTCTAAAATGAGGTGATTGTTAAGCTTTGAGGGAAGGAAATAACAGTTGATAAAATGTCTTTGGTATATGAAGGGAGTGGTGTTAGTACGCTGTTTGGATTAAACATTGACCTTGACTCTTTCATGAGAATGAATATATGGTATAATGTTAGTAGAGACTCTTATCCAGAGTCTGTGAATAGGTTTTATAGCGTTTAAGAACATTCTAAAGTTTTGTTGCAAGCGTATATGTCTGCACACATGCACGTGTCTGTGATGTCTCATTGGAAGCAGACATGAATACTGGACTCCTCTGATTTCCATTGAATACTTAAGTTACCTGTGAAATTCTGTAGTTCTGTTTCATTACAGAACTGAGGTCTAAAATTTAAGTGAAAATATTACAATTACACCTGAGGCTTGAGATTTTCTGACCTCGAATTTATTGGTGTTTCTGCCAAGTTATGCTAATCCTGTTTCGGAACTTACACATTACAGGTGGAACAGGTAAATTCCGTTGATTTTGGAGACTATTAACCCTTTCTGAATTCCACTTTTGTTATAATCAAGAGCTTGAAAGAAGAAGACATTTTCTCCTAAGTGTCCCCTACTGGCATTCTTAACAATGTCTCTCATTTTCCCCCATTCTAAGTGCCCACATGGAAATTTAAGTCAGTCAACAGTCCACATTATGTATCCAGATTGAGACAGCACACCATGCGGGCAGGGTAACTAGGTCTTTGCCTGTATGCTTTTGTTTTCATCAGATATTTCAGTGTCATGGGAATATAGCCAAAATATTCTCTTGTTACATCCTGTAATCAGGCTGAGGGTCAATGCTTCTTGTTGTTTATCTGTCAAGGCCAGTGACTGCTGGTTGCTTGATTCCTTGTTATGAGTTTGAATTTCAGGACCAATTCTCTCAGCCTTGCTCACCTTGCTCCACCATGAGAATTAATTTTCAACGTTATTCAACATTCTATGTCACCGTTTAAAATTAGTTGGGACTTCTTGGTTCTCCCCCTTTTCTCCCTAAGACACTATCTTTCTATTATGAATTTCCCAGTAGTCATGTAAGGATACGAGAGCTGGATCATAAAGAAGGCTGAGTACTAAAAAATAGATGCTTTCAAGCTGTGGTGCTGGAGAAGACTCTTGAGAGTCCCTTGAGCAGAAAGGAGATCAAATCAATCAATCCTAAAGGAAATCAACCCTGAATATTCATTGGAAGGACTGATGCTGAAGTTGAAGCTCCAATACTTTGGCCACCTGATGCAAAGAATTGACTCATTGGAAAAGACCCTGATGTTGGAAAAGATTGAGGGCAGAAAGGGAAGAGTGCGACAGAAGATGAGATGGATGGCATCACTGACACAATGGACATGAGTTTGAGCAAACTCTGGGAGGTAGTGAGGGACAGGGAAGCCTGGTGTGCTGCAGTCCATGGGGTTGCAAAGAGTCAAATGTGACTTAGTGACTGAACAACAAATTACTTAACAATAACCTAGTAAGTGAACAGGATGAAACATTCAAACAGTGCAAATAATATAGAATTAGAAAAGTTGCAATGAGAATTTTTTACATTTGAGGAGTGCAGGTCCCCCCGCCTCCTATCCTCCTCTGAAGAAGAGTCTAGCACTAATGTTGATTTTGTATTTGTCTAGAAACTTTTTGTGTGAACATATACGAAAACACGTACATATATCTTGAAACAAGCTTGAGGCAGAATGATTCTGCACTTTTTTTTTTCATTTAAAATTGTGTTTTGGGGACTTCCCTGGTGATCCTGCGGTCAAGAATCCATACTTACACAGCAAGGGGCACAGGTTCAATCCCTGGTCAGGGAACTAAGATCCTGCATGCTGAGAGGGGATGCCAAAAAACAAAACAAAACAAAAGACTCCACAAAACTGTGTCTTGGAGCCATAAGCTCTATGATTTTTAAATTTTAAAACAGATGGCTGGCTGGTATTCTATCACATGAATGTGGCACTTTTCCAGGGGGATGGTCTTGATCCCTGTCTCATGTACAACGTCACGAACCTCCGTCCTAGTTCATCAGGCACTCTCTCTATCAGATCTAGGCCCTTAAATCTATTTCTCACTTCCACTGCATCATCATAAGGGATTTGATTTAGGTCATACCTGAATGGTCTAGTGGTTTTCCCTACTTTCTTCAATTTCAGTCTGAATTTGGCAATAAGAAATTCATGATCTGAGCCACAGTCAGCTCCCAGTCTTGTTCTTGCTGACTGTATAGAGCTTCTCCATCTTTGTCTGCAAAGAATATAATCAATCTGATTTCGGTGTTGACCATCTGGTGATGTCCATGTGTAAAGTCTTCTCTTGTGTTCTCGGAAGAGAGTGTTTGCTATGACCAGTGCATTTTCTTGGCAAAACTCTATTAGTCTTTGCCCTGCTTCATTCCATATTCTAAGGCCAAATTTGCCTGTTACTCCAGGTGTTTCTTGACTTCCTCCTTTTGCATTCCAGTCCCCTATAATGAAAAGGACATCTTTTTGGGTGTTAGTTCTAAAAGGTCTTGTAGGTCTTCATAGAACTGTTCAGCTTCAGCTTCTTCAGCATTATTGGTTGGGGCATAGACTTGGATTACTGTGATATTGAATGGTTTTCCTTGGAAACGAACAGAGATCATTCTGTCTTTTTAGAGATTGCATCCAAGTACTGCATTTTGGACTCTTTTGTTGACCATAATGGCTACTCCATTTCTTCTAAGTGATTCCTGCCCACGGTAGTAGATATAATGGTCATCTGAGTTAAATTCAACATCTGCTGGATTATCAAAAAAGCAAAAGAGTTCCACAAAAACATCTATTTCTGCTTTATTGACTATGCAAAAGCCTTTGACTGTGTGGATCACAATGAACTGTGGAAAATTCTGAAAAAGATGGGAATACAGACCACCTGACCTGCCTCTTGAGAAACCTATATGCAGATCAGGAAGTAACAGTTCGAACTGGACATGGAACAACAGACTGGTTCCAAATAGGAAAAGGAGGACATCAAGGCTGTATATTGTCACCCTGCTTATTAAACTTCTATGCAGAGTACATCATGAGAAACGCTGTACTGGAAGAAGCACAAGCTGGAATTAAGATTGCCGGGAGAAATATCAGTAACTTCAGATATGCAGATGACACCACCCTTATGGCAGAAAGTGAAGAGGAACTAAAAAGCCTCTTGATGAACGTGAAAGAGGGGAGTGAAAAAGTTGGCTTAAAGCTCAACATTCAGAAAACGAAGATCATGGCATCTGGTCCCATCACTTCCTGGCAAATAGATGGGGAAACAGTGGAAACAGTGACTGACTTTATTTTTTTGGGCTCCAAAATCACTGCACATGGTGATTGCAGCCATGAAATTAAAAGACGCTTACTCCTTGGAAAGAAAGTTATGACCAACCTAGAGAGCGTATTCAAAAGCAGAGACATTACTTTGCCAACAAAGGTCCATCTGATCAAGGCTATTGTTTTTTTCCAGTGATCATGTATGGATGTGAGAGTTGGACTATAAAGAAAGCTGAGCTGTGAAGAATTGCTGCTTTTGAACTGCTGTGTGGGAGAAGACTCAAGAGTCCCTTGGACTGCAAGGAGATCCAATCAGTCCATCCTAAAGGAGATCAGTCCTGGGTGTTCATTGGAAGGACTGATGTTGAAGCTGAAACTCTAATACTTTGGCTACCTGATGCGAAGAGCTGGCTCATTTGAAAAGACCCTCATGCTGGGAAAGATTGAGGGCAGGAGGAGAAGGGGATGACAGAAGGTGAGATGGTTGGATGGCATCACCGACTTGGACATGGGTTTGGGTGGACTCCAGGATTTGGTGATGGACAGGGAAGCCTGGCATGCTGCAGTTCATGGGGTCGCAAAGAGTCGGACACGACTGAGTGACTGAACTGAACTGATAAATATACTTACTTAATTACGGGTTAAAATAAAAAATGAAACAACACACTCCCACCAAAACAATTAAAATGCCCTGGTCATTAAATTGACTTCTTTTAAATACCACATGAAGAAAATTTTCTCTCATCTATTAACCTCCTCTAGGAATTTTCACTCTATCTGGATTGTTACTGTCTGTTCTAATCTGAATTTGACTAATATGACTGTAAACATCAGATTGCTTCTTAAAAACTTCTGTCCCCTTTGAGTACTTTATGGCCATGGGCTGCCTTAAATTTTCTCTTGGTTGATTTCTTGGTCCACAAATGGGCTTCCTACCTTGCAGCCACTTGGACTCCTACCTTGCAGCCACTTGGATTTCCTTTCAATAAAAGGACATCTATCATTTTGTTTTATAGCACAAACATTCATTATTTAATCAATACTTTGAAAAGCTACTATGCCTTTCATCTCTTCCTCAGTTACACGTAACATCCCATCTTCTTATATATGAAGTTGAGGATCTACCCTGTGTCCTGAGATTTGTCTTTGTTGTTATTCAGTCGCCAAGTCCTGTGCAACCACTGAGGCACACCAGACTTCCCTGTCCTTCACTATCTTCCAAAGTTCACTCAAGCTCAGGTCCACTGAGTTGGTGATGCCATTCAACCATCTCATCCTCTGCTGCCCCCTTCTCCTCCCGCCCTCAATCTTTCCCAGCATCAGGGTTTTTTTTTTTTTTCTTTTTTCCCAATGAGTCAGTTCTTTACATCAGGTGGCCAAAGTATTGGAGCTTCAACTTCAGCATCAGTCTTTCCATGGAATATTCAAGACTGATTTCCTTTAGGCTTGAGTGGTTGGATCTCCTTGCAGTCCAAGGAATTCTCAAGAGTCTTCTCCAGCACCAGAATTTAAAAGCATCAATTCTTTGTTGCTCAGAATTCTTTATGGTCCAACTCTCACATTCATGCATTACTACTGGAAAAGCCATAGCTTTGACTATACACACCTTTGTTGGCAAAGTGATGTCTCTGCTGTTTAACATGCTGTCTAGGTTTGTCACAGCTTTCCTTCTAAGGAGAGGCATCTTTTAATTTCATGGCTGAAGTCACCATCTGCAGTGATTTTGGAGCCCAAGAAAATAAAATCTGTCACTGCTTCTACTTTTTCCCCATCTATTTGCCATGAAGGAATGGGACTGAATACCATAATTTTTATTTTATGAATGTTGAGCTTTAAGCCAGCTTTTTCACTCTCCTCTTTCATCCTCATCAAAAAGCTCTTTAGTTCCTCTTCAGTTTCTGCCATTAGAGTAGTTTCATCAGAATATCTGAGGTTGTTGATATTTCTCCCAGCAGTCTTGATTCCAGCTTGTGATTCATCCAGCGCAGCATTTCTCATGATATACTCTGCATATAAGTTAAATAAATAAGGTGAGAATATACAGCCTTGATGTATTCCTTTCCCAATTTTGAGCCAGTCAGTATTTCCACATAATGTTATAACTGTTGTTTCTTGACCCATATACAGATTTCTCAGGAGAAAGGTAAGATGGTCTGGTATTCCCATCTCTTTAAGAATTTTTTACAATTTGTTGTGATCAAAACAGTCAAAGGCTTTAGTGTAATCAATGAAACAGAAGTAGAGTTTTTCCTGGAGTTCCCTTGCTTTCTCTATGATCCATTGGGTGCTGGCAATTTGATCTCTTGTTTCTCTCCCTTTTCTAAATGCAGCTTGTACATCTGGAAATTCTTGGTTCATGTACTGCTGAAGACTAGCTTGAAGCATTTTGAGTATAACCTTACTAGCATGAAAAATGAACGCAATTGTCTGGTAGCTTGAACACTGTTCTTTGGTGTCTTACCTACAAGTATGATAATAACAACAGTGAGTTTGAAAAGGGTACAGATTTGATTTGATTTAAAAGGTTAAACAATCTAACACTTTTATGCTTTTTGGAAGTAACATGAAAGAGCCCATCCAACAGGTGTTGAGGGTTAGCCTTGATGGGGTAAATTTTCAGCTCACTGGGCTGGTTGTATTTGAATACTGAGTCTTGACTTTGCCCAAAACATCCCATGGTCAATCTCTGTCTCTCCTAGTGAAAGTCAGTGACAGACTTCTGCAAGGGGAAGATCCAATTGCATCTCTAGAATGAAGATTGATACAATCTCTGCAAGTAAACCATGTCTCACCTTATCCTTTGTAAGAAGGGAAAAAAATCAATGGGGCATGAATCGTCTCAGCATTTTTGGTTTGGATAGGTGAGAAAGAGGGGAAATTTCATGCTGTGCTCAATCATCACTGGACTTCAGAAAGATTGTTAAGCTTCAAACTAGAGATAAAGAGATAGCAATATTTTCAGTTCTGCTGTTGGAAATCCTAGCACCAATTCAGTTCAATTGAATTCAGTTTAGCAAGCATTCATTAAGTATCAACACTGTTGTATGACTTTATGCTGCAAAAAAAAAAAAAAAAAGGCCTCTCTGTCTGTTAATTCTATTATTTTATGTCAGAATCTTCTAGGTGCTGAGGATAAACATGTAGTGAGAGAAAACTGTGCAGACACAGAAGATATATTGTGATAAATGCTAGTGCGTGCATGCTAAGTCACTTCAGTTGTGTCTGACTCCTTGTGATCCTATGGATTGTAACCTGCCAGGCTCCTCTATTCATGAGACTCTCCTGCCTGGATAAATGCTAGAGGATATAAATAAAATACTATGGAGGAAAACACAAGCTATGTATTCAAAGAAAAAGCAGGTGATTTTTCAGTTGGGATTTGCCGGTGGAGGAGGAAGAATTTAGTTTACTTCATTTTGACATTTATTTATTGAGATATAAACTGTGTGCTGGATGGGCACGGTCACTGGAGAGGCAAGCAGATGCGCTCATCAATGTGTTATAGCAAGTGGAGGCAACAGTCTGAAAAAGCTTGTAACCCAGTAGAAGAGACACATAAGTTTATAAGAAAAGGTCTCATTTGTAAACTTGTTCAACATATCTGCTTTCCAAGGCAATCTTTGCTCTGTTTCACCTTCACAATGTCAGTAACATTCTCAGGAAAATGCCAGGGAAATAAGTAAGAATAAGTGCAAAGATATGGTGACCAAGAAGTTTCCAGCACGTTTATGGGTTAGAGTGCATATATACAATGGAATACAACGCAACAGTCCAAAATGGTGCAAAGAAGTAGAACATAGGAAGTTATTTATGATATACAGTTGAGTTAAAAACACAGGTAGTAGTATCAGATTGCAATGTGATTCCAGGCCTGTACATTTTTACTGTACTTTCACAGGAAAAAAAAAAAATAAAAGAAGACGCCCTAATGATGGCTCTCTTTGAATGGAGGGATTTTGAAGAGGGGCTATGAACTGCTCCTTTCTCTTCTCCTCTCCTTCCCTCTTCTCTTCTCCCTCTCTTGCTCTCTCCTGCTTCATCCTTTCTTCCCTTTCTCCTCCTATCCCCTTTATTCTCCTTCTCATCATCCTTCTCCTTCCTCTTTGCCTTTTTCTTCTCTCTTCCTCCTCGCCCCTTCTTCTTGTATTTTCTTCATGGGCATTCTCATTCTTTTTCTGCAACTAAACTAAATTACTTCAGTACTTTAAAAAAAGCCCAGAAAGAGTTAAACAATATATTCTTTAAGCCAAATAAGCACTTGAACAATCCTCCTTTTATGGTGTTTACTTACCAAGAGAAGCCAATATCATTGAAAGGAAAGGTATCATTACTATAATTGCTGCTATTGTTATTCTATTACTTTGGACTGGTAATATTTTGAGGTTTTAACCGGTGTGATCTCTTCATTCCCAGATCTTTAGACACAAATAATCTGCAGAACTAGAAATAAAGGCTACAAACACCTGCTACAGACAAATTTAGAAGACATTTTTATAGGATAAATTTTCCTATTGGCAGAGGTCATGGGAAAAAAAATGGTCACAGACTGGGGAAGAGACAGGAAGGTATGATAGAAAAGACTGGAGAGCCTCAATCTGAGACACCTAGGGCTGCAAGGAGGGACCACTAAGTAATAGCCCTCCACTTGCCATCCATGGACCTTCTAGTCAGAGTGATGTTCGTCCATGCCTGAGATTCTGCTCATCTCCCCTGCATCTGTGTGGACAGTGTCTTAGCCTGAGCAAACTGCTGTCCAATTCCCATTTTACTGACAGAGGAGTGGAGATTTTAGGAGGCTGAGCACTACTGAGAAGTTATCAGCAGGGTTGACGCTAGAACTTGAGCTCATGAATCTTTGTTGAGAACTCTTCCCAGTAGCCCCTAATATTGTCTAGAATCTGATTTGTGGATCACAGTTATTCAAAGTCAATGGCTCTGCTCCTCATTACTCTTTGAGCAATTATTCCTTCTTGTGATGAGAAATAAACAAGATGGTGACAGGCTCCTGAGGTTGTTTTGTCATTTTCTAACCTGGCCCTCCATTTCTGCAGCTAGAGACAGGGTTATTTTTGGTGAAATCCTTGCTGTAAAGTACACCAATCAATTTTCCTTACAAATGATTTCTAACATGTAATTATGTAATCATGCACTCTCATAAACAAGCCAGGCCTTGACATAGAGTGATGGGGTGCAGTAATATTTTAAATAAAAGATGATCACACAGCCGTTTATTTCATAGTTCAATTTTCATGGTTGGAAACTGTACATTAATGGCAATTTCAAGATTAGCAGCAAGCTAAATGGGAAACTCTTTGAGCCAATGACTTGGACATAAACAAATGTTCAAAAATAACATCCCACAACTGTTTGCAAAGTCTGACAGAGTTTTAGGGCTTTCTGCAAAGCAGAGGGTGCAAAGAGTACCAGATTCATCAAATTCTGGCAGCGATCTGCTCAAAAATAATGGTTTTGACTACAAATGGAAACTGCTAACAGCTTTATTCGCCACTGCAATAGTCTTTCCATCTGTTTGGGTTTTATAATCATGTCGCCTTTGGAAAATTACAACACAGAGCATATTCTTTTGGAGGTCTGTTGTTGAGCTGAGTGTGCGGGGCCATGAAAGGGCGACAACACTGAAGAGTTTCCCTGCAAAAGCGTTACAACCATTGCGACCCCAAAAGGCTCAGGCCGGTGTGGAGCATCAGATTGTGTTTAGCACAGCACAATTGGAGAAACTTTCTGTACACTTGAATAGCCACCATCTCACACTTCAGTGCTTTGGCATAATGGCCGCTCTTTCTCTTCTCTTCCTTCTTTTTCCTTCCTTACTCTCTGCCCTCAACCCTCGTGTCCCTATCAAAATACGTTATTACCTAATATATTCTAAGTCATGAGGGATCTGAACACCTCCTCCATCCTGTAATCTCAGGAAAGAAAATAATCCCTTTGTATTTTCAGATCCTTTGCCAAGAGCCCAACTCAGGGTGGGTGTTTAGTACCTAGTGAGAGTGTCAGTTGCTCAGTCATGCCTGACTCTTTGAGACCCCATGGACTGTAGCCCACAAGGCTCCTCTATCCATGGAATTCTCCAGGCAAGAATATTGCAGTGGGTGGCCCATTCCCTTCTCCAGGGGATCTTCCTGACCTAGGGGTGGAATCTGATCTCCCACATTGCAGGCAGATTCTTTACCCTCTGAGTCACCAGGGAAGCCAGTTTAGTACCTAAGTGGTGAGTAAATGAATGAATGATGTAGGATTTTTTGATGTATCTTAAACTGTATCTTACGCTATATCTTATGATGCTTTATACATGATGCTTTATACATTTATTATATATGATGCTTTATAAAACCTTGTGTACTTTGTAAAACATTTTCACTGATACTGTCCTCACAATCATATACGTGGACATCATTGTCTCAGTGTGTTACTTTGAGTCCTTCAAGAGGCAGATGCTAAGAAGTCATAAACTTTGCAAGAGATTGATTATGGACATTGGCCTTGAGGGGAAATGGTGAGGGAGTAGTGGTGGATGGGAGAATCACTGGGCCCTGATGCAGGTGTTACTCTCATGGAGGAGAGAGGAAGGAATTTGGGGTAGCGAAAGAGTCTTTGATTTTCAGTTCAAAGAAAGTTTTGACAAAGCTGAAAGGCCAAAGTCAATGGTCAGAGTAGTCCCAAGTTTCCCAGAAATGCACCTGTTTCTCCCAAAAGCACCCCTGGCATATCAGACTTTGGCTGGTGGTGCTAGTATGGTGACGGATTTCAGACAGCATGGGGCCCTTGGTCAATCACATTCCACGAAGTGAAAGACTTGAGAGGTACATTTTTTATGGCCGCCACATTCTATTTTATAGATAAGGAAGCTGAGACCCAGAGAGATGAAGAGACATTCTCATGGTCTCATGAATGGCAAAGTGAGGATTAATGCCAGGTTTCTGAAATATAACCCATGTTTTTTTTTCACAGACATAGCAGTGGCTTCATTTTTGTCTGCTGATCCCCTAACCCATCTGATGAGCACTGTCAGTTCAGAAGAGAAGAGAACAGCAAGTCAAACACTGGGTTGGCTAAACCCACTGGAAAAGAGAATAGATGGGGATGGAGTTTCTTTTACTCCTGGTACAAAACAAAGCATAAGGCTGGAAGATGAAGACTAGATGTCTCATCCTCGGGTGGAAGGACGTGAGACCACTAACTCTGTCATAATTAATATATGCCATATGAAAAATCGAATGTCTTGATGATTCAACAGCAGAGTTTGCTCTAGAGAATCACATTAGTTTCCTGAAGGTAGAGATGTTCCTGGGGGCTTTTTTAAAGGCTGTTTTCCCAGCACCTTGACAGTGCTTGGTACAGAGGCATAATATAATTACCTTTCTTGAATGAATAAATCTCACTCTTGCCTTGGAAGGGACTTCAGCAGACATCCAATGTACTTTGGAGGATGATGAGCCGCTGAGTAATTGCTAAGACACTTCCCAGAGGGAATGAGACCCTGAGACTCTCGACTCCTTGTACAGGGGTCAGTCCCCCTTCCATCTGGGGCCACTCTGAGATGAGGGCTTTACTCTTTACCCAAGAGAAAGTAGACACATTAATACTGGAATCTTTAGCATCTTTAATCAAATGGAAGACTAAGCTCGTCCATTTTTGAGCTTAAACATCAGTGTGGTGAGTATATGAAAAACATTCTTAAACAAGAACAAGTGGATTAGAACAGTCATTTGGACAAAGCAATGCATGTAACCTAATATGATGAGACCAATATTTTAGGACTATCACGGGAAATCCCAGTTTATGGATTGTACATAGCAGAGAATTGGAAGGGAACTGGTATACATGTTAATTGCCATTTTCTAGCTTTTCCAAAGTACTAGCCTTGAGGGATTACAATGCAGAATTGAAAGCTGATTTGCTTATCCACTTAGTAAATATTTACTGAGCACCAGCTCTGTTCCAGGCAATAGGCTAGGCTCTTAAGATTAATGGCAATAAAACCCTATTTCTTCTTTATAGCGTCGAGCATCTAGTGGAAGTGAAAGTGGCTCAGTCTTGTCCGACTCTTTGCAACCCCATGGGCTATACAGCTCGTGGAATTCTCCAGGCCAGACAGTCAGTAAATGCACAAACACAATAATACCAGATAGTTGGAAATGTTATCAGAGAAATACCCAGGGTATGGGAGGCAAAATAATTCTGTGGTCATGGGGAGGCTCAGACAGTGAAGCTAACTTGTGATCTGGATGATAAGAAGGAGTTGGCTCTATGAAGATGCGAAGGCAAGAGTTCCAGGGAAGAGGAGGAGCCAGTGCCTCCAGCAAGACCTAGGGTGTTTGAGGAGCAGCAGGAAGGCCAGTGTGGATGGAGTGCAGTCTGGGGGGTGGACAGGAAGTGAGATGAGAAGTAGGGAGGGCCAGGTTCTACAGGACTTTGTAGGCAGAGCAGGGAGTTTGGGTTTTATCTTAAGGATGTTGGAAGTCACTGGAGGCTTTTAACTAGACGTGTCACAACCTGATTTATATTAAAAAAAAAAAAAAGTGTTCCTCGGAGAGGCAAGTGTGAGTGGAAGGAGACCAGCTGAAACTATTGCCAGAGTCCAGGTGACAGCTAGTGGGAGCTTGAGCTGAGCTGGATGGACAGCTGGAAATAGCCAGGTGGACAATATGGAGAGAGAGGTTTCTGGCGGAAGGATGGCAGCGTCTATAAGAGGAGAGGCGATGGAGTACAGGGGCTCACACGCAGTTTGCAGTGGCTGCAGTATTGATTGTGCACTGGGTAGAGAGAAAAAATGTGAAATAGGATGGGTGACCTCTACTTCACAGAGCTGTTGAGGAGACAGCTTGAGACAAGCCACTCCCCCTCTCTGTGCCTCGGTTTTCTCTTCAGTAAAACGGGGAGTGGTGTCACAGCACAGTTAATAAAATCCCTTCCTCTCTGCCATTCCCCTGCAACTCAGGATGGGAAACCTCATTGAAAGGTCTTGCGTCCATGACATTAGCAAGGCTGGGGTTTCACTGTGTGGATGTTCATGACCCTGGGTGCCCGGAACATGCTTTTCAAAGTCAGAATGATAAATGAATAACAGAAAGAAGCATCGGATGTCACTACTGTTGAAAACCCCTTTCCTGGGCAACACGAAGCAGGAGAGTCCTGGCACAGGCTCTTATCTGGTTCCCCGTGCTTGTCAGAGGTGAGTCTCCAAACTGTCCTGAATGCAGGAAGCCCTTCTGCAGCAAACAGCAGAAGCCAAGACAAAACGATTACCAATTTATGTTTTTGCTTTAAGAAACTGCTTGACAATAACACTTCCTATATGCCAGACACGGGTCCAAGCAGTTCATTTGTAACAACTTATGTGATGTGCTCAGGTACCATGACATTGATGATATTATTCTTCCCATTTTAGAGAGGGTAAAAGGGAGGACTAAAAAGGTAATTAGTTGCTTGAGGCTTCGTGCCTTTTTACAGCTGCTCTCAATTTGCAAAGTAGCAGAAAATACCCTGGATTCAGCCTTTAGGGACTGGGCTTTGCCGATGGGCAGGGTGTGACCTTGGCTTGCAAATCACCTGATGAAGGTTTGCACTTGATTTCCTCATCTGCGAAGTGGGGCTCATGACAGCTACCTCAGGGCACCATTGGGAGCATTGAAGTACATTGTGTAAAGAACCTGATGCACTAAATGTTGGTCTTCTCCACACATAAAGGTGCTTTGTAAACCACAGTTACCCCCAAAAAATTAATACAAGACCCCCTGAGTATTTCTAGGCAATTGACTTGGTTTTGTACAAAAATATCATTTAATGTGAAGATATGTGTAGCAGGAAAGAATTCTTAGGGTTCTCAGGTTTTTGCATGTGCATGGAGAAATGTGTTGAGGTAAATGATTCCTCTGGAGTTTAGAAAATGGTGAGTCAGAAATTTGAACAAGTTGATATTAATTTCAGGCAATATTTCCTTTTGCTTTACAAAGTCAGCACTGAAGAAGTAAACCAAATACTTACTAAGAGCTCAGCCATATTCTGGGCTTCCCTGGTGACTGCCAGGAAAGGATCTGCCTGCCATTGTAGGAGACTTGGGTGTGATCCCTGGGTCAGGAAGATCTCCTGGAGAGGAGGTGGCAACCCACTCCAGTAGTCTTGCCTGGAGAATCCCATGATAGAGGAACCTGGCGGGGCTCAATCCATGGGGTCGTGAAAGAGGCAAATATGACTTAGCAACTAAACAACAGCCCAGAGGAAATCGCAATTCTAAAAGATGCATTTACTCCAGTGTTTATTGCAGCGTGATCTACAGTAGTTGGGACATGAAAGAAACCTAGCTATCCGCTGATGGAGGACTGGATAAAGGAGATGTGGTACGCGCATACAATGCAGTATTACGCAGCTATGAAAGGAACAAAACTGTGTCATTTGCAGAGACATGGATGAACCTGGAGACTGTCATAGAGAATGAGCTAAGTCAGAAAGAGAAAAACAAACAATGTATATTCATGCGTATATGTAGAAAGTGAGCCTGTGGGTGGTCCAACATCTTAGATTCCTCTAGAAGTATATGGAATCTCTGGGCGAATGTTGGTGAAGAATATGGCTAAGTTATTCCAGGGGGCCGTGTTGGACTTTCATCACTGATGGAATGATTCCATGCATGATGGAATGCATCAGTGCATCAATGATGCTTCCATGTTGGACAAGCATCATCCTGCAATTCAGCTTTACCACTCACAAAGCAGACACTGCATTTTAATTCCTGTGTATCTCTCGGGTCTACTTACCTAGCAGACCAAAATCCTTATGTGAGAAGAGAGTGACGTGTTGGCGTTCTCAAACCTCAGCAATGTTACACACAGCACTCCATCAAGATGCACCAGGGTGATGGATTTCATGGTTGTAAGGAAAGGCAGATTTCCCCACCAAATCCATCTGCTGCCTCCACATCCCCGCCACTGTTTCTCCCTGTCGTTTACGCTGTGTCCCCCTCTGCTTCTCACCCACATCCTTCTCCTGCTATGACTGTCATGTCCTTGAAGGGGAGGTACGGTGTGATTTAATGAGCCCTGGGAAACAAACAAACAGACTAACACATAGATAAACTTCCCCTCTTGTCACCATTCAGCCTGTGGGCTGTGCATCCATCTATTCTTTGTGGGGAAAGATGATAGTTCTGGGATAGAAAGTTTAATTAAGTGTGGGTTGAGTGCCTACTGCTTTTGGAACTTCGGGAAATTTGATTAGCTACCTGAGACTCAGTTTCCTCATATGAGAAATGAAAGATGCCAACTTGAACAACTCCTGTGTGGAGTAAATGTGCTTCTCGTGAGTGTCTAATGCTGTGTATGCCGCCGTTAGGTTTATTAGCATGGATAATACCTTTCTTGGATAGGGATGATCTGGGTGTAAGTGCTAAGTCGCTGCAGTCATGTCTTACTTTTTGCAACCCTATGGACTGAAGCCCGCCGGACTCCTCTGTTCATGGGATTCTCCAGGCAAGAATACTGGAGTGGGTTGCCATGCCCTCCTCCAGGGGATCATACTGATCCAGGGATTGAGCCATGTTCTTAAGAATACCTGTATTTGCAGGAAGGTTTTTTACCACTAGCTCCATCTGGGAAGCCCTAGGAAGGATGTACATTTTGTAAAATGAGGTAGTCAAAGTTCTGACACGTTAAGTAAGTTGCAGAGCTAGGATTCACAGCCAGCCTGGCCTTTTCCCCATTACATTACTTTCTCTGTCTCCCCATGTAGGATCCTTCATATCCTCTGCAATGACGGGCAGAGGTTGCTTCCGGTCCCTTCCACAGGATCCTCCCACAATTCCCCAGTCAGACAGAAAGAAGATGTCTGTTAAAGGGATGCCTAACCTATTCTGTGGTCTTCTTAAGAATAATTTTTATTATATTTTATTTTTAATCACTCCCTATTTTCTTTACTTTTCCTGGCCACATTGCATAGCATGCGGAATCTTACTTTTCCAACCAGGGATTGAACCCTTGACCCCTGCAGTGGAAGCACAGAGTCTTAACAACTAGACCACCAAGGAAATCCTAATAATTTTGACTTCTGTTGGGAAAGTTTCCCAGAAGAAACTGTGCCTTTTTCTTCCTTCCTGAGATGTGAGTGAACCCCCTTTAAAATGGCTGTCTTTCAGGCCACAATTAGAAAAAGTCATGCTGGGGGGAATACCAAATGCAAGAATATCAACCTGATTAGAAATGAATGCCAAAACCAAAAAAAATCAGTATAAATAGTAAGCAAATGAAGAGAGACCCACAAGACACATCATTTTTGTTTTGTTTTTTTTTAAATAGTTATAAATGAGATAAGACTTAGAGGCTGATGGTGGTTTCTTGTGTAAAAGAAAAACATAGTGACTCTCCTGAGGTCCATTGATCTGAACAAGAGTAACTTTCTCATCACACACTCAGCACACAAGCTTCAATCACTGGGAAAGCAAACAGGAAGAATTACTAGGGCTTTAGAAGGTTTGGGGTTACAGGTAACTTCTTGATGAGAAAGTCAGCATTGGGTATATTTTCCTGCATAAAGTTCAAAAGTTGACCCAATCTCTCTCTCAAAGGATTAAGCTGTCTTTCAAGAATTTATTTTACTTAGAGGAAGAGAGACAGGGGGAGACAAAAGAACATAAAGAGAGAATGAAACCTGCTGAAGGAGATTGTGAGACAGAGATAGAAAGATGCCCAAAAGAAGACAGATTGATAGCAGTAGGGAGAGTAGGTGCCATCTATGATGAGGAAAAAGAAACCATTATAGTCTGGGGAGGCTTCCAGCCCATTCGACAAGCTTGATTTGCTTTTTCTATCAGAAACTCTGGGGAAAGACGTAATCATTTCTCGATTGGAATTTGATTCCTTCTTCGCTGTGTAGGTGGGAAATAACTTTGGATTGCCGTGTTGGTCTTAAGTGTACCACACGTACTTGAGTCTTGCTCCTGTATTGCAGCCATCTGTTGGTAATAAATATCTGTGTGATTGCCATCTGTGGGTGGAGACGGAGAACGGCACACTTTATTCAGGGAACTGTGCATATATTTTTTTTCATTCCAAGAAGGATCCTGGCACAAAAGACAGGAATTAACTCTAGGAACCATACGTCTCATAGAAATAGATATTTTTAGACAAGACTGCAATGGAGATAGAAGCTTCAGCACCACAATTCAAGCTTGTGTTGAGCTTGGACAAGAACTTAACTCTGTGTCTCAATTTTTGCATCCCAAAAAAGAGGATGATGTCCTCATAGGGTTTTGGTAAAGGGGTTCCCTGGTGGATCAGATGGTAAAGAATCTGCCTGCAATGCAGGAGACCTAGGTTTGATCCCTGGGTTGGGAAGATTCCCTGGAGAAGGGGAAGGTTACCCACTCCAGTATTCTTACCTGGAGAATTCCATGGACAGAGGAGTCTGGAAGGCTATAGTCCAAGGGGTTGCAAAGAGTCAGACATGGCTGAGTGATTCAATTACATTTGTAAAAAGCTTAGCAAATATCTGGGACCACATGGTAAGTTCAATCAATCAGGATTCATTCATGGAAGCAGGAATTTTAACTGATAATTTTAACAGAGATCATTTAATATACAAAATTGATTAAATAAGGATTGGGAAATTAAACAGGAGGGAAAAAAACAAACCCACTGAAGCAGCAAGAGATAGTAACTGGAGAAATGAGGGAAAGAGGTACGGTTGTCAGAGCTTAAAGGAGAAGATTGGGACCAAGACCTCTGCGTTGGGGACACTGTTCAGCCCGCACCAGTGTTTCTGAGGGAGCACAAGGAGGCTATTCCTGGGAGTGTCATCCATCTGTACACCCATTCATCCATCCATCCATTTATCCACCCATCTAGTCATCCATTTATCCAGCTGTCCATCCATCCATTCACCCATCTATCCATTCATCCATATGTCTATATGTTTATCCATCCATCCGTCCATCCATCCATTCATTCATCTATCTATCCATCCATCCATCATCCATCTTATTCATCTTCCTTTTATTCCTTCAGTTTTTCCATCTATTGAGCCCACAAATTCTAGATCATGATGTGCTTACTTACAATATGTCAAACTGAGTAGTCAGTGCTGGAACCATTACACATTTTTGCCATATGGTTCTTGCTCTCAAGGAGCTCACATTCTAATAGGGGAGACAGGCATATAAAAACCAAATTAAGACAAAATGGTAAGTGCCTTTATATAAACAAAGTACCATTTTTTTGTCTGATGGGTATCATTAATATAAATCTAAAGCAATAGGTTCCTGGGATGTTCAGTGTAGCATCTTAACCAAGTAGTGAAAAGCCTGGTTTCAGATCCTAGATCTTGCATTACTGACGGTCATCTTAGCAAGTTCACTAAACTTTTTGTGCTTTTGTTTCTTCATATTTAAAAATGTAATGAATGATATAATACTTAGTTCATGAGACTGCCAGTTGGATTAAATAAAGCACTTAGAATCATGTCTAGTTCATGGAAAGCATTAAGCATGTTGGCTAACATTAACATTTCTATAGTAACTTGGACTTCCCTGGTGGCTCAGATGGTAAACCGGCTGCCTACGATGCAGGAGACCCAAGTTCGATCCCTGGGTTGGGAAGATCCCCTGGAGAAGGAAATGGCAACCCACTCCAGTATTCTTGCCTGGAAAATCCCATGGATGGAAGATCCTGTTAGGCTACAGTCCATGGGGTCACAAAGAGTCGGACGCAACTGAGTGACTTCACTTCACTTCACTTTACTTAGACTTTAAATTCATTATTGCATTTCATCCTGAAGAATTTTCCCTGCCCTGGAGCAATAGACAGGCTATTTATTGCTTTATAAATGGTACAGTGACACCCAGAGAGATTATATTTTGGGGGAATGTCACAGAACTGCAGAGCAGTGGAGCTAGCAACCTTTCTCATTTCTTCTATAATGGTCTTTCTCTTATGCCAGGAAGCATCCCATATTGACTTGGAAAAGAGACTGCTGTTTCCAAGTGTCATAGCTGCTGACTGGCTGCAGCTGGGCTGACTGTAAACAGAGCCAAATGACACAGGCTGCTGCCTAACCAAGTCATAGGTGCTTTTCCTGCATCTGTCACTCAATACACAGTCCCTGGTGGTCAAGGGACAGAAGGCGTGGGTCCAAGAGCTGCCAAACACCAAATACCCATCTTAATGGTGGCAGGCTGTCACCTCCATCCAAGTCCTTGATGAGAAAATGGCTCCCATGCGAGTCCATAAAATTAAGAATTCAAGGTCCTTTAAAATCACAACTAGCTTTGGAGTTTGAAATCACTCAAGAGTGAGATATTTTTGATCGATATTCCATTCAAAATGTGGTTAGATTTCCTTGATTGTCTCATTTGGCTGTGGGGTCTGGACCTGTGACAGTGCGTCAGGACTCTGAACACTGAAGTTTGTGAAGCAGAGAGAGAGAGGAGCAGAGAATGGTATAAAAGCGCAGGGCTTCCCAGAAGGAAGATGCAGACGACACCTGTAGCTGCCATAGCGTTAGAGGAGGTATGATTATGAAAATGGATGTGGAAGATGTGGGGTCCCACTCGCTGAAGTGAACGTCTTAAATGCCATGTGCTGAGCCCTGAAGCTCTTGCTTTTCAAGAGATCCTAGGTTAGTTGGGGAGAGATAGAAACACATAATTATATTACATGGATATGAAATGATACACCTGTGCATAGGTAGCCCAGAAGGGGAAACAGTTCACACTGCATCTGGGAATCTGAGTTTTATAAGTGAATGCCAACTATGTGGGGTTTTAAAGCGTGAGTAAGTTTTCCAGACATGATCGAGGCAGTGCATTCTAAGTACAGGCCATTGAATGTATAAGGAGCTAGAATCCACGCCCATATTTTTTATTTGGTCACACCACACGGTTTGTGGGATCTTAGTTGCCCAGTCAGGGGTTGAACTCAGGCCCTGGTAGTGAAAGCACCCAGTCCCAGCCGCTGAACCACCAGGGAATTTCCCTTGTGCGTTATTTTGCTTAACCCATGTTAGTTTCTTAAACAGTGGTACCAATTACCAACACTTGATGCTATCTTTTAAATTTTTGCCAAGCTGCTGCTGCCGCTGCTGCTGCTAAGTCGCTTCATTCATGTCCGACTCTGTGCGACCCCATAGACGGCAGCCCACCAGGCTCCCCCATCCCTGGGATTCTCTAGGCAAGAATACTGGAGTGGGTTGCCATTTCCTTCTCCAACGCATGAAAGTGAAAAGTCAAAGTGAAGTTGCTCAGTCGTGTCCGACTCTTCACGACCCCATGGACTGCAGCCAACCAGGCTCCTCCGTCTATAGGATTTTCCAGGCAAGAGTACTGGAGTGGGGTGCCATTGCCTTCTCCAAGCTAGTGGGTGTCAAATAGTATCTCATTGTGGTTTGGTGGTGGTTTAGTTGCTAAGCCGTGTCTGACTCTTGAGACCCCGTGGACAGTATAGCCTGCTTGGCTCCTCTGTCCATGGGATTTTCCAGGCAAGAATACTAGAGCGGGTCGCCATTTCCTTCTCCAGCATTGTGGTTTAATTTGCATTTATTAAGTAGATGCTAAAGCTGAAACTCCAGTACTTTGGCCACCTCATGCGAAGAGTTGACTCATTGGAGAAGACTCTCATGCTGGGAGGGACTGGGGGCAGGAGGAGAAGGGGACAACAGAGGATGAGATGGCTGGATGACATCACTGACTCGATGGATGTGAGTCTGAGTGAACTCTAGGAGTTGGTGATGGACAGGGAGGCCTGGCGTGCTGTGATTCATGGGGTCGCAAAGAGTCAGACACGACTGAGTGACTGAACTGAACTGAACGAGGTGCAGTGTCTTTTCATACGTTTATTGACAATTTACGTTTTCTGTGCAATACCTGTTCATGACTTCTGCCCATTTTTCTATCTGGGTTGTTTGCATTTTTCTTATTAATTTGTAGAAGTTTTCATATATTCTGAATACTAACCTTTGTTAATTTTGTAAATACATTGTATGTGTTTATTCTCATATATATATTTTATATCAATACATTTCCTATGTTTCATATATATAAATTATATATTATTACAGATAAAATTTATATGTAATTAATTTAGTTACATAGAAATATTATTAAATTAGTTCCATTTTAAATAAATAAATCAAAGCTCCCATATATTTTCATAAATACAATGTATATCTACATGTCTACTTATTTATATAGATTGATACATCTCCTATGGTTCATCTTATCATTTTAAATTTTTTACTGACATATCTAAGAAATAGGCAAGTTCTATTTGCTTGAACTAAAGAACTAAAATAGTTCTTTGCCATGAATCATAGGGATTAGCTCTTTTATATATATTTAAAAAGTGTAAAAGTTTTGCCTTTGATATTTAAATATGCAAACTATTTAGAATCAGTTTTAGTGTATCATGTGATATAGACATCCATGGTATTCTATTTTTCAAAACAGCTAACTGATTCTTCCAGCACCATTTTTTTGAATGGTCCACAGTGTCTGAAATACTAACTTTGAAATATATCACATTTCTAGAAGTAGCTTATTATTTCAATTAACAAAAGATTAATTTAAAAACCTTTTCTGAAACATCCTGAAGTACATATTATCTTTACATATAACTTGAGCAGTGTTACATGAAAAATTACACAGATTCTTTTGACAACACTGTCTGTGTTCCTCTCACTGGGAGAGGTGAAAAATGAACCAAATTACACAGGGGTTTGAGGGACCTAGGGTTTTATTTCATAAACTATTAGAAGCCATCAAGCTTTGGTTTCACCAAAGTAGTCCCATAAGGACCTTGGTTTTCCAACAGAGTATGTTTTGATACTTCACTTAATATTTTGGAATCAGCATCATTCCATTCATCAAATATCATGGCTTTTGAAGATTATTTTTTGCTCACTCTTTTGTGTCTGGTGTCCAGCATAATTTCTGGCACATACAAGATGTACAATAATATCTGAAGGAAACAGTCCCTGGTGATTTGGGAAGGGTGGTCACAAATAGGTGATAGGTCACAAATTGTGTGATAGGTCACAATTACAACAATGTAATTTCTATTTTAGTGCATGATGGAGAAAAGAGCGAAAATGTTAGGAAATTAACATTTGCTTAGCATTTACCATGCAATATTGTATGGGTACTTTAAATACATATGTTAATATGATTCTTTTTAATTGCCTGTTTTTTAAGATGAGAAAACAGAGATCCAGAAAGGAAATGTAACCAGCCTTGTTACTAAGGTATTATGGAGCAAAGACATGTTTTAAATCTGGGTCTGACTCCAAAGATTATGCTTGTTCTATTCCTATATGTTTTCCTCCATTGCAGGACTAACTGCTGTCATCAGATGCAAAACCCCTGACCAGTGCTATTTGTTGTTGTTCATTGTTCAGTCACTCAGTCATGTTTGACTCTTTGCGACCCCGTGGACTGCAGCACGCCAGGTTTCCCTGTCCTTCACCATCTCCCGGAGCTTGCTCAAACTCACATCCAGTTAGTCAGTGGTGCCACCCAACCATCTCGTCCTCTGTCACCCCCTTCTCCTCCTGCCTTCAATCTTTTCCAGCATCAGGGTCTTTTCCAATGAATCGGCTCGTTGCAGCCGGTGGCTAACGTATTGGAGCTTCAGCTTCAGCATCAGTCCTTCTAATGACTATTCAGGACTGATTTCCTTTAGGATTGACTGGCTTGGT
The DNA here is from genome assembly GCF_016772045.2 of Ovis aries. NCBI lineage: Eukaryota > Metazoa > Chordata > Mammalia > Artiodactyla > Bovidae > Ovis > Ovis aries. The sequence continues at coordinate 109,593,337 of NC_056059.1, forward strand.
CTCAATGCTATTGCATAAGTAAAAGCTCCACGATCATTCAGAGCCCTCCATGTCCTGTCTGCCTGTGTCAGACTTTTTCCAGCTTCTCTGTCACTGATTACAGAGGTCTCAGAGGCTGCAGACTACAACAGGCCTCAGCTGCATGATGGCACAAAATTACAAATTGGAGATAAAATAAATGCTGTTGTTATTTTAACTGTGGTGATAATAATGGCTTACGGTGATATGATGCTTTATGGATAGTAAAACACTTGTCCATGTGTCAACACTCCCGGGAAGCAGGCAAAGCGGGGATCAGCAAGCTTATATTCTATCACCCGAGCTCGCCCTGCTGGTTCATGGCTTGGCTGGGTCTGGTCTTTTTGCTCCTTGTCCAGCGAGATACAGAATAATGAAAGATGTTCTTGGTTTAGATTGACTATGTGTGTGACAGCTATAAGCTCATCCAGCAGATACACAGATTTATATATAGCTAGCCTTAAAATAGTAACAACATAATTTCATAACAGTTAACAGTTTATTTTCTCTTTTGGAAAGAAAGTATGCCCTTTCTTCTTTCCTCCTTGTGCTTTGTAAGAAAAGCCAGTTGTGGGTTGCAATCGGAAGTGGAGAATGGGATCCTCTCCTTTTGTCCAAATTTCATACCATTGCAAAGGAAGGAAACGCTTTTCAGTCATTTGGAAATGGTAATAAACAAGACTCTAGGTCAGGCAGTTTGCAAGAGACCTGAGAAGTTGTGATGCTTTTGTGTGTGTTAGTTGCTCAGTTGTGTCTAACTCTTTGCGACCCCATGGACTGTAGCCTACTGGTTCCTCTGTTCATGGACTTCTCCAGGAAAGAATACTGGAGTGGGTTGCCATTCCCTTCTCCAGGGGATATTCCCAACTCAGCGATCGAACCCGGGTCTCCCATACTGCATGCAAATTCTTTACCATCTGAGCCACCTGTTCTTAAAAGAGCTACCTATCCAAGATCTACTTTGTTGACCTTCTAATGTATTCTGGGTAAAGCTACAGTCAGCAATGGCATTGGTAAGCACATTTTGCTTTTCTTGTCCAGAGGACCTAAGACACAGCTTACTTTTGAGCTGGTCATTCAACAGTTGCATGCTGGCATTTCTGTGAGTTCTGGTGGCAGTACTTGTTTTCCGGTCTCCCTTCCTTCTCTGAGTTTTGCTCTGTACTCAGAGCATTTTGCTTCCTCTGGAGACACAGTTTGGTATCTGAGAAGTACAAAGTAAATTTAGGAAATCCACAACATCTGGGGCTTACTTGGTGGCTTGGGGCTTCCCTGGTGGCTCAGATGATAAAGGATCTGTCTGCAGTGTAAGAGATCTGGGTTCAATCCCTGGGTTAGGAAGATAGCCTGGAGAAGGGAATGGCAGCCCACTCCAGTCTTCTTGCCTGGAAAATCCCATGGATAGAGGAGCCTGGCAGGCTACAGTCCACAGGGTCACACAGAGTCAAACAAGACTGAAGCTACCTAGCCACGCACAGCATCTGGCTTTTGCAGCCAGTTTCACCATTTAGAAGTTTTGTGCTATTTCTTAAGCCTCACTTTCTTCATCTGTGAAATGGAAATAGGGCCTGCCTCACAAGCTTGTTGAGTGAATGACACATAAGTTGTATGTGAAAAATACTTTGCATAGAAAATTGGCCTTTACTGTCTTAATTATTATGTTGTTTTACATTTGTGGTTCACTCATTCTTTTTTTAAACTTATTCTTCATTTTCAACAAGATATTCCTCCCCAAAACTCATTTCAACTTCCTTTTTGTCATAATTTCTTGAAAGTTCTGGCACTATCTGATGGTTAATTTTATATGTCAACTTGTCTGGGCCACGACACCCAGATATTTGGTCAAACATTATACTGGATGTTTAACATTTAAATCTGTGCACGTTGAATAGAGCAGATTGCCCTTCATCACATGGGTGAGCCTCATCTAATCAGCTGAAGTCCTGACTACAGCAAAAGACTGCCCTCCCCTGGGCATGAAGGAATTCTGCAGCAGAGACCTTCAGTCTTGAAATTACAGCATCGGTTTTTTTCCCCCTAGATCTCTAGCTTGCTGCTTCAGTCTTCAAATTTTGGACTTACCAGTTCCCTTAATCATGTGAGCCAATTCCTTAGAATAAATCTCTGTCTACATATATACACAACCTATAGGTTCTCTGGAGAACCCTGACTAATATTAGCTGGCTTGTGCTATTACCCTTCCGAAGTTGCTGCTGAGCTGAGAAGTGATGGCTGTTCATCAGAGCCTTGTAGCTGAGTTGTGCATCAGGATGTTGGGCTGGGAGGCTGGCCCTTGATGACCCCCAGGTTGGTGTCTTGCAGTCAACAGAGTTCCAGCATGATGGGAATGGACCTAGCAGTACTGATGTCTCATGAGGGAAGCTCTGGGATCACATTCTTTTTCCATGAACTTTCTTCTCCCCAAATCCTAGGCAAGGCTCGAATCATTTCAAGGGGTGGTCTTCCTCTGGATATGGGGACATTTTTGGACTTTGCGTTCATTCGCCTTGCTCACACATCAGTGCCACCATGTCACAGCCCTCCTTGGACACCCCCAGGAGTTCTCTGTTACCGCAACATCAACAGCAAATGCCCTTGCCTGCCTCTGGGCATGTCATACCCATCTTCTTCTTATTCCTTGAATGTGATATGCTCACTTCTGCCTCCATACTTTTGCTCATTTTCATCCTTTCTAAAGATGTTTCCTTCATTCCATTCAGGGCTGCCCAATCCTCTCAAATTCTACCTCCTTTATCAAATTCACCCTGGTGGCTCCTGTCTCATGCTGGTTCCTCTGCCTTGAATTTCAACACCTCAGTAAGCCTGAGCCACAGGGTTCAGCAACATAGTACATACTGACTTGCACTCATTTTTTTTAAAGCTTCAAAGTTGAGAAGTTTCAAACTCAATCATGGGGGAAATGATTAAATGAGCAACTACTATCCAGTCTATTGGTTACTCAAGATAAATGTATAAGACACAGCTTGCATTCTTTAAATGGGCTCATATCTAACAGGAGAGATAGACCAGTGACTGGAAAGCTAAAATGCAGTGATGTGAATGTTATAATAGAAACGTGTACAAAGTCCTAAGGGGAGAGGGCCGCTGAATGTGGGAGGGAGACCACCGAGGAGGGATCTATTTTTGAACACCTGTTATGTTCCAAGCCTTGTGCTGGGGATCTATATGCATCATCTTATTCAGTATTTAAAAAATCCTACAAGGAGGATGTGGAGCACTGTCCCCACCTTTCCAATAAGACCAAAAACAAATGATGTGCTGACATCAGAGAATTTAGGGAGTTCATGGGTCTGTTAGTTCTAAAACCCATGCACTTTTCCAATTTAGCTTGCTTACTAGGAGGATTGATTGCAAACTGCCAGCAAATCATATTCTGCATTGACCATTCAGAGCCTTGCCTCCTTTCAGTCGTATTTGGGGTATTTGCACCTTTTCTCTTAAAAGAATTTCTGTTTTGCTAGACATCACCAAAGCAAGCCAACAAACAGATAATAAGAGTGAACATAGGTAAAACCCCAAGTCCCTCTCTTTTTGTGATATGAAGAAGCCTCTATCTATTAATTTGCTGTTAAAACCTGAATTTGAAGGAATGAACTTTAATGTTTAAATTAACTTATTGGTTTGATAGCCGGACACAATCATTAACAATCCAACACATGTTAAGATAGTTCATCGAATCTGGTTTTGAAGCAACATGCTTTTTTGATGAGTTTGTTCTACAGTCTCTTTATGATTCAGCTGGATCTGGTTTTCACAAGAAGCAATGCACTTAAATATGCTTTTGAAGGAGGGAAGGGAAGAAAGCACAAAGGGAGGAAAGTAAGAAGAAAAGAAGGAAGGGTGGGCTGAGATGATGGACTACCGCAAGGCATTCTGGGAGGGACTGTCCACCAGGAGCTCTGGGTCTGCCAGCAGTAAAGAAGAACATGCTCTCTTTGCTTGGACATGTTTAAAATTCTGCACTCACCCCTCTCAGGTCAGAGGAGCGCCTCTCATTACAGGGCTGTCTGAGCTTGGGCTGCTGTAAAAAATGACCCTATAGAACAGGGGTGGCTTAAAGAACAGAAATCTGCTTCTTGTGGTTCTGAAGGTTAAGCAGAGAAGGATGCCTTCTTGCTCCATCTTCACATGGCAGAAAGACAGCGAGCGATCAAGAGAATGTTCCGGTTTCTTCAGACCCTCATTAAGGCACCAATCCCATACCGGGAGCAACACACCCAATGGCCTCATTTAAATCCAATGATTTCCCCAAACACCATCACATTGAAGGTGAGGACTTCAGCATAAGGATGAACGTATTAGGCCATAGCAAAGGCACCTTTGTCACTATACTGCAGGCGTTGCAATTCTGGCTTCTCCTTTGCCTGGTACTTAAAATGTCCAGTGCCACATGGATTTAACCTGCCAGTGGGAATGGGGTAGCTCATCCTTTGTGTTTACCTCCTTTTATTTCTGCCCTGTTCTTCAAAACACACTTTATCAAAGCTCTCTGTTCTCTTCAGTTGGAATCTCTCTTCTTCTGGTATCAGCTTTTACAGGTGGAAGAAACTAAGATTCAGATCCAAATTCCATGTTTGTCCCTCACCATCTGTGTGCTTTTGGGCACATTCCATACCCTCCCCCAGCTTCACCTCAGCTTTCTCTGTATTGTATGAGGAATGTAAACCTCTGTCTTGCTTTTGGGACTTTACACATGTTATTTTCTCTGCCAAGAACAATCTCTTCCTCTAACTTGCTTGGCTGACTTATTCTCCAGGACTTAGCTTAGAAGTCACTTCTTCCTGGAAGCCTTCTTTGATTCGCCAAGTTGGTATTAGATGGCCTCTATTTTCCATCACACTTCATGTTACGTTGTAGTTAAGAGCTTGCTCATTTACATCTCTCTTCCATATCAGCAGATCTACAGCATAGAGCAATGATCAGAAAATATTGCCAAATACTTTAGTAATTACGCGAGTAAAGCACAAGGCACATGGTAAGTAGCTGCTCAATAAATTATAGTTATCTCCTTCCTCTCTGTGCCTTAGTGTGCTTTGCACTGAAGTTAGTATTATTTATTTCTGTCTCTCCACTTAATTTTATACATTTGAAGATCTGGATTCACTTGGTTCTCTACATCTGAAGACCTGGATTCATGACTTAATTATCTTTGTATCCCTCATAAAGGCTAATACTCAGCACCCCCCATAGAATAGGTACTGGACAAGTGTCAACCATGCTACGCATCAGTATGAAATTCCTCCAATTCAAGTCTTCATGCTAGGAAAGCACTTTGCCTACTTTCACAGGAGTTATAATTGAAAGTTCAGCTCACTTATAAAAGCACTTATCTCTTTAATAAGAGGTGTTTAGTAAGTGTTCATGCAGTAAATGGATGAGGAACACATTGAATTCTTGTTTGTATTTGTGCTGGATTTAAGTTGTTCTCATGAGGACAAGGAGCTCCTTGTTCTTCATCTTGTATCTTATTGTGCCTTGGGTGCTTGAAAAGGCTCCCTGAATTGAATTGGGGGAATAAGCCTGGTGATTCTGCTTTTACTTGGCTATTTACAATCTTCTTCGAGAATTGCCCAAAAGGAGCTCTCACAGTGGTGGACAGTGTGTGGTTAAATGAAGGGAGAGAAGCAAAGAGAGGATGCATGGATGAATTTTTAAAAAATTAATTTTCATTGGAGTGTAATTGACTTACAATGCTGTGTTAGTTTCTGCTGTACAGCAGAGTGAATCTGTTATACATATACACATATCTTTTCTTTTTAAGATTCTTTTCCCATACAGGTTATTACAGAGTATTGAGCAGAGTTTCCTGTGCTACACTGTAGGTTCTTATTAGTTATCTGTTTATATATAGTAGTATCTTTATGTCAATCCCAAACTCCCAATTTATTCCTCCCTCCTTCTCCCTTTAGTAACCGTAAGTTTGTTTTCTATGTCAAAGTCACGTTGGAAGTCAGGCATGGAAACCTATTGTTGCTGTTCAGTCGCTAAGTCACGTCGGATTCTTTTGACCCCATCAATGGCAGCACAGCAGGCTCCTCTGTCCTCCACCATCTCCCAGAGTTTGCTGAAATTTACATCCATTAAGTTGGTGATACTATCTAACCATCTCATCCTCTGCCACCCCTTCTCCTTTTTCCTTCCATCTTTCCCAGCATCAGGGTCTTTTTCAATGAGTCAGCTCTTCACATCAGGTGGCCAAAGTATTGGCTTAGGCTTCATCAGTCCTTCCAATGAATAGTCAGCGTTGATTTCCTTTCCGATTGGCTGGTTTGATCTCCTTGCAGTCCAAGGGACTCTCAAGAGTCTTCTCCAGCACCACAGTTTGAAAAACATCAATTTTTCCTCATAGAAACCTACTCTCATTCTTTCTTCCATGTTGCCCATTTCAGGATCCTCCAATTAATAGCAAGTAAGAGGCTGCAGTTTCTGCAATAAGAGATAAGGGGCCCAAACATCAGCTGGACAGACCAGTTTAGAAGACCACACACAGAGGGGTGGGCTTTTCCCACTCTGTCCTCCACCCTTCCAGATGGACGTTGACTTGGTTGGAGTTCCCTGACCCAGGGCTTCCTCCTTCTCCCAGCTCAGTGTGATTGCCAAAACTGCTGAGAAAGAAAGTGTGAGCAGGGCAGGCAGGTGAGGTGGCTGCTGAGGGCAGGCGCTGTGCCGCACTGCTGGAAGCGCTCATTTATTTCCTGCTCTGATTTACAAGTATAATGAGGCTTCATCTGTTGACTGCCAGCCTCCCATCCATCAACCCCACTCGACTGGAGGCAGAGCCCGGGTCCTGTTGGGCCTCTAAAACATTGGTTTGTTCTCTTTTCTTGCCTTGTAGGCCTGATAAACAGAGGGAAAGGAGCTACAGATGGAGGTTGTTTGCCGCATGTGTGTGTCTGGGGGCAGGCAAAGCTGTGGCTGCTGTCCCTGCCAGGAAACACACCAGCTGGTGATGTTTTTATGTCTGCTGTCCCCAGCTCCAACTCCAACTTGGAGCAAGCCGGAGAACTGATGAGCTAAGCCTGGCTTCCTTCTCCTTGCAGCTGCCATTTTGGGCTTATGGGCTCTTGGCATGAGGGCGGCCCAGCTGTAGGTCCTGCTTCTCAGTGCCCTTGGCAGTGAGGCTGTGATGACTGGTCCTACGGGATGTAGGGAGGAAGTGGATGACTTCCTGCACCTGCTCTGGCCTGCATTAGGGATTTCCCTTTTCACCCATTAGGCTGAGACTACTTGGTACAAATGGGCTAGTTCGAGCTCATTGCGAGGGAGAGTTGGATTGAATTCCTCTTTCAGAAGGGAAGCCTTATGGATGCTGTTAGTGCTGTAATCTTGAGAGAAGGCAGCCTAGATCCTATATTTGAGACCATCCACCCGTCACCTCTGTCACACTGGGTTTCTCAAAGTGAAAGGCATTAAAAGTCTTTGGGGGTATATGCTTCTGAATTCATAGAGTTCCTAGACGAGGGACTTCCAGAAGTTACTCATCATTAAAAAATTTTTTTAAATTAAATTTTGGCTGCACTGGGTCTTTGTTACTGTGAGCAGGCTTTCTCTAGTTGTGGTGACGGGGGACACTCTCTAGCTGGGCTGCACAGGCTTCTCATTGTGGTGGCTTCTCCCATTGTAGAGCACAGACTCCAAGACCGAGGGGCTTAAGCACGTGTGACGTGTGGATTCGGTAGTTGTGGCTCACAAACCCCAGAGCACAGGTTCAGTAGCCATGGAGCATATGGGATTGTCCAGCACCAGGGATCAAACTCATGCTCCCTGTACTGGCAGGTGGGACTCTCAAGCATTGGACCACTAGGGAAGCCCAGGTATTTATTTATTCAATCTCCCTAAGTCTTAGTGTCCTCATTTAGTAAATGAAGAATGAATGAATAAATACATGAATTAATCTGTTTATTGTCTACTGAGAATTTTTTTGGTTTATTACAGGAAAAAATTTAAAAATTATTTTTTAGTTGGAGGATAACTACTTTACAATATGGTGGTGGTTTTTGCCATACATCAGCATGAGTTGGCCACAGGTATACATGTGTCCCCCTCTCCTGAATCCCACTCCCACCTCTCTCCCTATCCCATCCCTCTGGGTTGTCTCAGACACCAGCTTTAGGTGCCCTGCCTCATACATCAAAGTCCCACAGGTTATCTAGTTTACAAAAGTAATGGGTATGTTTCAATGCTATTCTCTCAAATCATCCCACCCTCTCCTTCCCCCACTGTGTCCCAAAGTCTGTTCTTTGTGTCTCCTTTGCTGCCCTGCATGTAGGATTCTCACTACTCTCTTTCAAGATTACATATATATGCATTAATACACAATATTGTCTTTCTCTTTCTGACTTACTTCACCCTGTATAATAGGCTCCAGGTTCATCCACCTCATTAGAACTGACTCAAATGTATTCTTTTTTATAGCTGAGTAATATTCCATTGTTTAAATGTACCACAACTTCCTTATCCATTCATCTGTTGATGGAAATATAGGTTGCTTCCATTTATCTACTGAGAATTTTAATTTCAATCCCCTTGTGGTCTCTTATCCCTTTGAGTGGTGCTAAATTGTGCAGAAATCTCACAGATTTCCAAATTCCATTTTACAATGAGATGTTTATAACTTGGCTTTGCTAGTGCTCTTTTTTCCAAAGTCATGTATAAATGTGTGTGTGTGTGTGAATATTTGTATGTATTTGTGTATTGGTTCTTAATACCCTTTCTCAAGATGCATATGGCATCATATGGTACTCTAAAGTCAAAACGCCCAGGTCTAATCTTCTACTCACTGGTCATTTCACCTTGGACAAGTGGTTTAACCTCTCTGTACTTCAATTTTCTCTTTTATAAGATGGTGGTAATAATATTAATGATGCCTATCTCTTGAAGTTGGTATGGGATTCAATGAGTTTATATAGTGATTATTTAGAATGATGCTTAGAATAGGGTATGCTAAAGTGAAAATGTTAGTCACTCAGTTGTGTCCAACTCTTCATGACCCCACGGATTGTAATGGACCGTAACCTGCCAGACTCCTCTGTCCATGGAATTCTCCAGGCAAGAATACTGGAGTAGGTTGCTATTCCCTTCTCCAAGGATCTTCCTAACCCAGGAATCAAACCTAGGTCTCTTGCATTGCTGGCAGATTCTTTACTGTCTAAGCCACCATGGAAGCCCTAGAGTATTCTAACTTTTGGTATTATTGTTGGCTGTTATTTAGTTGCTTAGTCATGTCCAACTGTTTGAACTGTCCTCTGTCCATGGGATTTCTCAGACAAGAATAATGGAGTGGCTTGCCATTTCCTTCTCTAAGGGATCTTCCTGACCCAGGAATCGAACCCATGTCACCTGCTTGGCAGGTGGATTCTTCACCATCTGAGCCACCAGGGAAGCCCAGTTGGGGGTGGTCAAAGAATGTGATTTCACAGTGTCTTAACCTTAGGGAGTTGTCGCTGGTGTATAAACATCTTTATGTTATGCACGAGACCTCGCAATTTTGCGTTCAGAGGATATTCTGTATGAAGTCTCCCCCTCTCCTTAATTCTCTTTCCTTCTCCCATCTTTCCTCATCCTCTTCCAGCAGCTCCTCCTGCTGGTGTCTCACTGCCCTCCATCTGTCGTGAGAATGGAGACCCTGCTCAGGTCCTTTGTCATGCAAAGATACAGACACACATACACTTACATATGTACTGGAAGTAATCATTCCTGCGTCATTAGGAGCTGAAGTTTTCCTTATTAGAAAGAAGAGATATAAGTAAACTGCATCTTGATATATTTTCTATTAAAAAGTTGTTAGATCGGCCCACTGAAAAGGCCTACAAAGAATGATCAGCCCAGTAGCAATGAGGACCCTTCACATCCAAATTGAGGTCTCCAAATAACGTTTCTCACTGAAGAACTGGGGATCCTAGGAATGAATGATTACAGGTGTGAGACAGGAAATGCACTAGGTGAGTCTGGAACATTTTATCATGCCAGAAAGCAGGGGACTATCAAACTGCCCTTGGGTCCATGTTAAGATAACTTAGGAGAAATGAGGATTTGCTCCTAAGTATTTCCAATCGCCAAAAATGGAAACTTGGAATATCAAAAAGAATAATAACTACAATATGTTGAAATACACCAAATATGTTAGAAATCTGTGAGCTCATAATGATATTTTAAAACAAACAAAAAAGTCACTGGTTACTTTTAGAGGATTCTAGAGACCCAAATAATGATTGAGAAAATTGGTAAATAAAGGAAAACAAAGGAAAATATGGGGCATTTATTTTGTATTTCCTTTACCTGAATGTAACTAAAGAGTTGGTGTGGGAAAGATTATTCTTTATAAAACTATTCCTGTTAATAAATTCAGGAGGAAAATTAAAATTGGAGCATCACTGTTTTTCAACCCCTAATGGAATAATGGGCTTCCCAGGTGGTACAGTGGTAAAGAATCAGCCTGCTAATGCAGGAGACGCAGGTGTGATCCCTGGGTCAGGAAGATCCCCTGGAGAAGGGAATGACAACCAGCTTCAGTATTCTTGTCTGGGAAATTCCATGGATGGAGGAGTTTGGCAAGCTACAGTTCATGGGGTTGTAAAGGAGCTGGACACAAAGAAACTGTGGTATATACCTACAATCTAATATTATTCAGCCTTAAAAAAGGCGGGAATACCACCATTTGTGACAACATGGATAGACTTGAGGGCATAATGAGAAGTGAAATGTCCAAAGCATAAATATAGCACAATTCCACTTATATGAGGTATTTAAAGTAGTCAAACTAATAAAAGCAAAGAATAGAATAGTGTTTACTAGGGACTAAGCTAGGCTTCAATAGTACATGAACCAAGAACTTCCAGATGTTCAAGCTGGATTTAGAAAAGGCAGAGGAACCAGAGATCAAATTGTCAACATTTGTTGCATCATAGAAAAAACAAGGGAATTCCGGAAAAACATAAACTTCTGCTTTATTGACTACGCTAAAGCCTTTGACTGCATGGATCACAACAAACTGTGAAACATTCTTAAAGAGACGGGAATACCAAACCACCTTACCTGCCTCCTGAGAAACATGTATGCTGGTCAAGAAGCAACAGTTAGAACTAGACATAGAAAAATGGAGTGATTCCAAATTAGGAAAGGAGTACATCAAGGCTGTATATTGTCACCTTGATTATTTAACTTATATGCAGAATACATCATGCGAAATGCCTGGCTGGATGAAGCTCAAGCTGGAATCAAGATTGCCAGGAGAAATATCAATAATTTCATATATGCAAATGACACCACCCTTATGGCAGGAAGCAAAAAGGAACTTAGCCTTTTGATGAAGCTGAAAGAGCAGAGTGAAAAAACTGGCTTAAAACTCAACATTCTGTATGGCTGATTCATGTTGATGTTTGGCAGAAACCAACACAATTTTGTAAAGCAATTATCCTTCAATTTAAAAAAATTCATTAAAAAAACTTCAACATTCAAAAAACTAAGCTCATGGCATCTGATTCCATCACTTCATGATGAATAGATGGGGAAACAACGGAAATAGTGGCAGACTTTATTTTCTTGGGGACCAAAATCACTGTGGACAGTGACTGCAGTCATGAAATTAAAATGTTCTTGCTCCTTGGAAGAAAAGCTATGACCAACCTAGACAGCAAATTAAAAAGCAGAGACATCACTTTGCCAACAAATTTCTGTACAGTCAAAGCTACATTTTTTTCTAGTAGTCATGTACGGATATGAGAGCTGGACCATAAAAAGAAGGTTGGATGCCAAAGAATCAATGCTTTTGAATTGTGGGAGTGTTGGAGTAGACTCTTGAGAGTCCCTTGGACAGAAAGGAGATCAAAGCAGTCAATCCTAAAGGATATCAATCTTGAATATTCATTAGAGAGACTGATTCTGAAGCTGAAGCTCCAATACTTTGGCCATCTGATGGGAAGAGCTGACTCAGTAGAAAAGACCCTGATGCTGGGAAAGATTGAAGGTGGGAGGAGAAGGGGATGACAGAGGATGAGATGGTTGGATGGCATCGCTGATATGAGTGACTTCAGGGGGTCATCACTTTGTGTCTCAAACTGTGCCAGTGTATATCCACATTTTTTTTAGCTAGTGTTTCTGTAACTTTAACCAAATTCCAAAGGAGACTTTAATCCAAACAACACCAGTATCTTAGGAAAAAGAGCACTGAAGGGTGAAGGGAGAAACCGATAGAAGTGTCTTCCATCAAAATTCAAAAAACCAAACATTCTCTGGATATGTAAATGCTACATTTCATTGATCCTGAGGGCCAGAATTTTTAACATTTCAAATTTGGATGCATCTTGTAACCCAAGGCATCACCTCAAACGAGAAACACTAGTCCTTTGTGATTTTGGGGGTGGGATTATTTGTTTTTCTGCATTTCTCAGTAAGAACGTCTAGTCATCATAAATAAGGCATCAAAACATTCAAACAAAAATCAAAAGAGCTTTGAATTCAGAGCCAAGAGACCTAGAATTCCTGGTTCTGCCACGTTTGAGCTGAGTGGATTTAGCAAATCATTGCCTGTTTCTGAGTCTCTCTTCCACAGATTCAAAACCTAAGGTGGGGTCAGCTGGTTCCTCAGACTTCCTTTAAGAGCTTTTGGAGTAGGGAGGGGGAGACAGGTGCGTGTGGCTCCGGAGGACTCCCCACCTCCTAGCTCTGTTCTGTGTTTTATCTTCTACAAAACAGACTTGTGTGTTGTTTGTGTCTTTTTAAATTGAAGTTTAATTGATTTATTATATAGAGTTAGTTTCAGGTGTTCAACAGTGATTCAGTATTTTTTGCAGCATATATTCCATTATACGTTATTACAAGACAATTGTTACAATTCCCTGCGTTATACAGTATATCCTTGCTGCTTACCTCTTTTATGTAGAGTTGTTTATATCTGTTAATCCCATAACTCGAAGTTGTCCCTCCCCATTGGTAACCATAAATTTGCTTTCCATATCTGTGAGACAAAACAGACTTGCTTTTAAGTTTTCTTTTGAAGAATGGTTTCTGCTGTTAGGTAAGTAAAAATCTTTAAAAACCATTCAGTTGTCTATTTTTTCTTTCTTTTCTGTTTTATTTTTTCTCCTCAGCTGCCATTTTTTAACTGCTATTGTGGGTCTAAAGAGTTTGTGAATTTGTCATCAGATCTTTGTACTCTCCTTTGAATGATGTCAATTGAGTTATCTTTGAGAAACAAGAGTAAATCATAGTGATTAGAAGTACAAATATTGGGTCAGTCAGACCTATCTAGAAGTCATCTTTGGTGTGTGACACTGGTCAGGTAATTATAACAATTGAGGCAATTTTGTTATCTTCTTCATTAAAACAAGAAGACAGTTTATAGAAAATGTTCACACAATGTCTGAGCAATGAGACCCTTTGCCATGAGCAATGACTACTATTTCTGCCCCTTGGATATGAAGTGGGAAGAGAGCCTTCTTTCCTCTTTATTCCTCCCCATCAGTGTCGTCATTGCAGCTCTACCCTCTCTCCTCCCATTTACATCTCATAGGAAGTCTCACAAATTCCTGGACCCACAGTCAGCTCCCACAAGACAGTCTCCACTGGAGATGACCTTAGCATGTTGTCGGGGTTATTATTCACACAGTGCATGTATGTTGGCTAAGTCTCTTCAGTCCTGTTTAACTCTCTGCAACTGTAGCCCCCTAGGCTCCTCTGTCCACGGGATTCTCCTGGCAAGAATACTGGAGTGGGTTGCCATGCCCCTACTCCAGGGGACCTTTCTGACCCAGGGATTGAACCCACGTCTCTTACGTCCCCTGCCTTGGCGGGTGGGCTCTTTACCACTAGTGCCACCTGGGAAGGCCCATTATTCACATAGTACAGGAGATCAATCCAGTCCATCCTAAAGGAAATCAACCTTCAATATTCATTGGAAGGACTGATGCTGAAGTGAAGCTCCAATACTTGGCCACCTGATACAAGGAGCTGACTTATTGCAAAAGACCCTGATGCTGGGAAAGATTGAGGACGGGAGGAGAAGGGGGTGGCAGAGGATGATATGGTTAGATTGGATCAGTGACTCAATGGACATGAATTTGGGCAAACTCTGGGAGATAGTGAAGGGCAGGGCAGCCTGGCATACTGCAATCCATGGGGTCACAAAGAGTTGGATATGACTTAGCGACTGAACAACAAAATGAGTGAATAAGGAAGTCCTTTCAGGCTGGTAAGGGACAAAGAAAATGCAGACAACTGTGATAAAAGCAGATTGAGGTTCAGTTTAATGGCTATTTATTGTAGCTTGAGCCAGGGCACACGGGGTGGTGGGATGTATTCCCTGCTATTTAGGAGCTGACAAACCGGTAGTAATCAAGGTGGACACAGGAGTAAATGACATGGCAGAGAACTCAGAGCAGGGACTGATGGATCCCTGATGTATGTCTGAGAAGGTTTCTGAGAGGAAACAACGTTTGAACTTATCTTTGAGGAAGGACAAGAATGATTGCAGGTGGGATGATGAAAGGGCAAAGGGCTTAGCCGGTAGCATGGCAGCAACATAGAATCCTCAAGAATAAAACAGCAGTAAAGAAAATCATACTCAACACTGCTTTTTAAGTGCTAGGAACTTTTCTTTATTATTATTATTATTTTTTAGTTTTTCTCTTTAAAAAGTATTTATTTTTAACTGGAGGATAATTGCTTTACAATATTGTGTGGTTTCTGCCATACATCAGCATGAATCAGCCGTAGGTATACGTATGCCGCCTGCCTCATGAACTTCCCTCCCCCTACCCCATTCTCCCCCCAAGGCTGTCACAGAACTTGTCATAAAGCAATTGAGTCATACGGCAAATACAGCAACTTCGCACGGCTATCTAAATTTACACATGATTATATAGTTCAATGCTGCTGTCTTTATTTGTCCTACCCATTTCTTCCCCTGGGCTTCCCAGGTGGCACTAGTGGTAAAGAAAGGAAAGGAAAGTGAAGTCGCTCAGTCGTGTCCAACTCTTTGTGACCCCAATAACTGTAGCCTACAGGCTCCTCCATCCATGGGATTTTCCAGGCAAGAGTACTGGAGTGGGCTGCCATTTCCTTCTTCAAGTGGTAAAGCACCCTCCGGCCAATACAGGTAGATGTAAGAGATCTGGTTTGATACCTGGGTCAGGAGGATTCTCCTGGAAGAAGGCATGGCAACCTGTTCCAGTGTCCTCACCTGGGAGATCCCCCACACAGAGGAGCCTGGCTGGCTACAGTCCATAGTGCGGCAAGAGCTGGACATGACTGAGGCAACTTAGCATGCATGCTCCTTCCCCTCCAGTGTCCACAAGTCTGCCGTCTATGTAAGCATCTCCATTGCTGCCCTGCAGATAGTTTCAGCAATACCATCTCTGTAGATTCCATATGTATACACATGCATTAATATGCAATAGCTGTTTTTCTTTTTTGACTTACTGTACTCTGTCTAATAGACTCTAGGTTTATCCACCTCATTAGAACCGACTTAAATGCAGTGCTAGGTATTTAACAACTTTACATGGATTATTTCACGTAGCTTATTTAATCCTTAAGACAATTTTTGTGAGACAATTAAAAGAATATAATTTATTTAATTTTGACTGTGCTGGATCGTCATTGCTGCCTTCGAGTTTTCTCTAGTTGCGGCGAGCGGGGCCACGCTTCATTGTGGTGTGCAGGGCTTCGTAGCGTGGTAGCTTCTCTTGTTGCAGTATTTGGAGCTTTAGGACTCTAGGGAGTGACTCAGTAGTTGTGACGCACAGGCTTAGTTGCTCTGTGGCATTGGGATCTTCACGGACCAGGGATAGAACCAGTGTCCCCTGCACTGGCAGGAGAATTCTTATCCACTCTGATAGTAGGGAAGTCCCGTGAGGTGCATTTTACTTAAATTCTCATTTTATAGATGAGGAAACAGAAACACTTAGAGTAAAATATCTTGCTTAAGCTGGTAAGTGGGGCAGCTTGAATTTGGACTCAGATGTTTATGCTCTTAACAAATGAACATCATCATCAATAGTGAGGCTGGTCAACCAGATCGGGGTCTGATTATGGCACAGTGCTCTGCGAATGCCATGGAAATGATCCTAGTCCTTTCTTGTAGGACAGGGCTTCTCAATCGAGGCACTATTGGTATTTTCTCCTGGCTAATTCTGCACCATGTAGGGCTATTCTCTGTACTCTGGGACGCTTAGAATCATCTCTAGCTTCTAAGCACTGGAAGTCCCCTCCTTCAGTTATGACAACCAAAATTGCCTCCTGACATTTCTCAGTGTCCTCTGAGAGGCAGAGTCTCCTCCAGCTTGGAATCACCATTGCAGGCAAGCTCTCACTGGTTTGCTACTCAGGATTAGCAGAGCAGAAGCCAGCAGCAGTTCTGCTGTGCACAAAACCGTCTCCGGCAAACTCTCAGCTTGGAAATCGCTCACGTCAGCAGCTGAGGTCTTGATTTCCCCAAGGCATCCCTCACAGCCACTGTCTGTGGAAGTCAGTTGGTTATATGTCCTGACGAGGCCTTTCCTGTGTTGGAAGGAGGTGTGTCCTTGGACTCACCCAGGCCTGCCGGTGGCACAATTACATCTCTGCGTAGTGCTTGCCAAAGCATGACAACTGGAACACTTTGATCCAATGCTTGTTTCACTCTGACCAGAATCAGAAGCTTTGAACCTTAGATGGACTAGTGAAATTGATTATATATTCCATGGGCTGCAAGCCTGTATACCTATCCATCTTTTCGTTTCTTGGGCCAACCTCCACAGACAACACTTCCGTAACCTTCTTAAAGGCCTTTTCCACTTGACTAGGGAAGGAGATCAACCCTGGGATTTCTTTGGAAGGAATGATGCTAAAGCTGAAGCTCTAGTACTTTGGCCACATCATGTAAAGTGTTGACTCATTGGAAAAGACTCTGATGCTAGGAGGGATTGGGGGCAGGAGGAGAAAGGGACGACTGAGGATGAGATGGCTGGATGGCATCACTGACTCGATGGACGTGAGTCTGAGTGAACTCCGGGAGATGGTGATGGACAGGGAGGCCTGGCGTGCTGCGATTCATGGGGTCGCAGAAAGTCGGACACGACTGAGTGACTGAACTGAACTGAACTGAACACTTAATGGGCACTAGATATGGACCAGGCACTGTGTTCTCAGAACAACCCCGAGTGGTAGGCTCTACCATTTCAGAAATAGAGGTAGAGGTGCTTGGGGAACTTGTTCAGAGTCACACAGTTTGGATATGGAAGGGCAAGGATGGGAACTCTGTCTGACTCCAGAGCTCAGATATGAATGACTGAGGTCCGTGCTACTGTTGGAACAGAACATGCTTTGAAGGCATGTTCTTTGACCCATTGGTAATTTGCATTGTGTTGTTGAATTTCCACTTATTAGTAAATTTATCAGGTTATTTTTTGTGATTGATTTCCAGTTTCATTCTGCTGTGTCAGAATTATTCATTCTGTATAATTTCAATCCTTTTACATTTGTGGAGGCTTCTTTTACAGACTGGCTTATGGTCTCCTCTGGAGAATGTTTCATTGTATGCTTAAGAAGAATGTATATTCTGACACTGTTGGGTGAAGCATTCTACAGATGTCAGTTAACTACAGTTAGAGTTGTTCAAGTTTTCTATTTCCAAAATCTTATTTGCTCTATGCATTATTGAAAGTGGGGATACTATTTTTGAATTGCCTATTTCTCTCTTTAATTCTGTTTTTTAAATTTTACTTTGAAATTGTCTTGGATGTGTATATGATGACAAATTGTTATGCTTTAGGAGCTGCCCATTTTTATTATTATAAAATAGTTTTCTTTACATCTAATAACAAGGTTTTTCTTTTGGTCTATTTTGTCTGACCTCAGTGCAGCCACTACAATGTTCTGCTTGCCACATGCATGATACATCTTTTGTCCTCCCACTTTTTATTTATTTATTTATTTTTTAAAATTTTAAAATCTTTAATTCTTATATGCGCTCCCAAACATGAACCCCCTTCCTACCTCCCTCCCCATAACATCTCTCTGGGTCATCCCCATGCACCAGCCCCAAGCATGCTGTATCCTGTGTCAGACATAGACTGGCGATTCAATTCTTACATGATAGTATACATGTTAGAATGCCATTCTCCCAAATCATCCCACCCTCTCCCTCTCCCTCTGAGTCCAAAAGTCCGTTATACACATCTGTGTCTTTTTTCCTGTCTTGCATACAGGGTTGTCTAAACATTCCATTCTTTTGTGTGCTTTCTATTGTAGCTACTGAGTTAATCATTTTCTGGCTTCACTCTGTTTGTATGGCAGATTACACCATATCTTTTTTTTTTGATCAGTATAGCTAGAGATTCATCATTTATATATGGATCTTTTCAAACAAGCAGCTTATGGTGATTTTTCTCTATTTTTGGTTTCTTATTTCATTGATTTAAACTTTTCATTACTTCCTTTCTATTACTTTGGATTTCAGTTCTTATTTTTTATTTGTTAGCTAAGCTAACTGATTTTGGACGTGTTAAAAAAACTGACAGTGTAAACATCTGATTATAAATTTTTCTCTAAGCATGGCTTCATTTGCATCTCTCAAATTTTGATACAGTCCTTTTCATTCACTTTGAAATATCTTCTAATTTTCGTTGTTTCAAGTTTTCTTTGAAAAAAATGCATTATTCTGAAGTGATCATTTTCCTAGATATTTGGATTTTCCTGATATTTTTCAATTTTTGAATTTTAGTTTAACTCTGTAGTAGTCAGAGAAAATAGACTGAATTATTTCCATGCTTTAAAATGTACTGAGGCTTTTTAATGACACAGCATGTGGTATATCTCAGTGGATTTCTAAGCACACTTGAAAATTATCTATCTTCTGTTGTTTGGTTACTTGTGCTATAGATGTCAGTTAGATAAAATTGGGCTAAGCGCTGTTTAAGCCTTCTATTGGACTTTATTCCATTTGATTTATCATCAACTACTAGAAGAAGAGTGCTGAAATCTCAAAATATACCTAAGATCTGCTCATTTCTCCTTTAGTTGTATCAGTTTTTACTTCATATATTTTGAAACTTTGTTACTCAGGATTTAGGATTGTGAGGTCCCTATACATTTAGAATTGTGAGGTCTTCTTTAAATTAAATAAATTAAACCTTTTCGTTACATTGAAATGTCCCTCTTTATCACTGGCAATACTCTTCGTCCTGAAGCCCATTTTGTCTGATGCTTATATAATCACCCAGTTTTCTTATTGCCAATGTTTGCATTGTATAGCATTTTATATCCTTTTAATTTTCTAATGTAAGGCATAACAGTCTACTCTACTTCTCTTCTCCCCAGGCACAGTACTGTTGTTATAATCAATCAATCAATAATGCATTCTTTTCACTTTTTTCTTTAAACCATTTCCTTTTAAAATTAAAAAAAAAATAATTGAAGGATAATTGCTTTACAGCATTGTGTTGGTTTCTGCCATACAGCAATGCAATGCAAATCAGTCGTAATTATATATATCTATCTCCTCCCTTGTGAGCCTCCCTCCCCTCTCCCATCCCATCCCGCTAGGTCATCACAGAGTGCCAGGCTGGGCTCCCACTATTGCATATCTATTACAGATCTGTTACAAAGCAGCTTCCCACTAGCCATCTATTTCACACAGCATGGTGTATGCATGTCAGTCCACTTTCTCTCTTTGTCCTTTCTGCCCCTTCTCCTGCTGCACCCACAAGCCTGTTCTCTATGTCTGCATCTCTAATTCTTCCCTGTAAACAGGTTCATCAGCATTATTTTTCTAGATTCCATATGTATGTGTTAATGCATGACAACTCTTTCTCTTTCTGACTTGCTTCACTCTGTATAACAGGCTCTGGGTTCATCTACCTCACTAACGGACTCAAATCCATTCCTTTTAATGGCTGAGTAATATTCCATTGTATATAAGTACAACAGCTTCTTTATCCATTCATCCATCAGTGGACATCTAGGTTGCTTCCATGTCCTGGCTTTTGTAAATAGTGCTGCAATGAACACTGGGGTCCAACTGTCTTTTAGAATTATGGTTTTCTCAGGGTATATGCCCAATAGTGGGATTGCTCGGTCCTATGGTAGTTTTATTCCTAGCTTGTGAGGAATCTCCATACTATTCTCCGTAGTGGCTGCATCAATTTACACTCCCACCAACAGTGCAAGAAGATTCCTATTTCTCTACATCCTCTTCAGCATTTATTGTTTGTAGTTTTTTTTTTTTTGATGATGGCCATTTTGATTGGTATGACATAATACCTTATCATAGTTTTGATTTGCATTTCTGTAATAATGAGTGATGTTGAGCATCTTTCGTGTGTTTATTGGCCATCTGTATGTCTTCTTTGGAAAAATGTCTATTTAAGTCTTCTGCCCATTTTTTGATCAGATTGTTTGTTTTTCTGATATTGAGCTATATGAGCTGCTTATATACTTTGGAGATGGATTCTTCGTTAGTTGCTTCATTGGCAGTTATTTTCTCCCAATCTGAGGGTTGTCTATTCATCTTGTTTATGGTTTCCTTTTCTGTGCAAAAGCTTTTTAGTTTAATTAGGTCTCATTTGTTTATTTCTGCCTTTATTTCCATTAATCTAGGAGGTGGGTCAAAGAGGATCTTGCTGTGATTTATGTCAAAGTGTAAACAATTTCCTTTCATTTATTTATTTTTATTTTTTATTTTTTAATTTTATTTATTTATTTTTTTAATTTTAAAATCTTTAATTCTTACATGCGTTCCCAAACATGACCCCCCCTCCCACCTCCCTCCCCACAACATCTCTCTGGGTCATCCCCATGCACCAGCCCCAAGCATGCTGCACCCTACGTCAGACATGGACTGGCGATTCAATTCTTACATGATAGTATTAAACCTTGAGTCAAAATTTTTTTCCTTTGCACAGATAGTTATTATTTAAACTATTCATAATGCCTTTGAATAGACCCAAGTTGCTATATGGTATAATTTTATTTTTGTCCCCAAAACTTCCTATAACCTTACTTGTAGTCAAGATATCCTCACTAAATTCTTCTAGTTTTTGCTTATCTGAAAATATTTTAAATTACTATTCACTTTTGAAAGATGTTTCACTGGGTTTAGAATGACATTTTTTCCCCTTTCAACACTTTACAGATATTTTATTGTCTTCTGTTGTGTATTGTTTGTGATGTGAACTCTAGTCATTCTTATCTTTGCTTCTCTGAATATAATGTGTCATTTTTACTAATGGCTTCTTTGAAGATTATTCTCGTTATCACTGGTGTATAGCAGTTTGATTATAGGGATGGATTTCTTTCTTTTTTTAAAATTTTGTTTGAAGCTTATTGAACTTTTTGATTGCATATGTTTATAGTTTTCATTAAATTTGAATAAATTCCAGCCATTATTTCTGTAAATAGTCTTTTCTGCCTTCCTTCTTTTTTTCAGACTATAGTTGCATTTGTATTAGACTCCTTTATATTGTTCCTAACTGTTCCTGGAGCTCTATTAATTTTTCCTATCCTTTTTTCATTTTGTGCTTAAAGTTTAAATACTTCCTATTGCTATGTTTTCAGAGCATACTGACCTTTTCTCTCTCCACTGATGTCTAATCAGTTATTAATACCATGCAGTCAGTATTTCCTTTCAAATGTTCTCTTTTTCAGGTCTAGAAGATCCCATTGGTTCTTTTTTATTCTTTCTATTTCTTTTCTCATCATTTTCTTGTTTTCTCATACATTCTTAAATGCAAATATAGCTTTAATGTCCTTTCATTATCTACCTCATTTCTGGATCTAATTTTATTGGTAAAGAGATTTTTTGCTTAGAAATATCTCTGCAATTTGCTCTTCGTATCAGTTGGAAGTGCATTTAGTTTCAAGCAACCGAATACTAGACTAGTTCAGTTCAGTTCAGTTCATTTCAGTCGCTCAGTCATGTCTGACTCTTTGAGACCCCATGAATCGCAGCACGCCAGGCTTCCCTGTCCATCACCAACTCCTGGAGTTCACTCAGACTCACGTCCATCGAGCCGGTGATGCCATCCAACCATCTCATCATCTGTCCGCTTCTCCGCCTCCCTCAATCCCTCCCAGCATCAGGGTCTTTTCCAATGTGTCAACTCTTCGCATGAGGTGGCCAGAGTATTGGAGTTTCAGCTTCAGCATCCGTCCTTCCAATGAACACCCAGGACTGATTTCTTTTAGAATGGACTGGTTGGATCTCCTTGCAGTCCAAGGGACTCTCAAGAGTCTTCTCCAACACCACAGTTCAAAAGCATCAATTCTTCAGCACTCAGTTTTCTTCATAGTCCAACTCTCACATCTATACATGACTACTGGAAAAATCATAGCCTTGACTGGACAGACTCAAAGGCTTTGGCATAGTCAATAAAGCAGAAATAGATGTTTTTCTGGAACCATCTTGCTTTTTCCATGATCCGATTTTCCAACTTACTGGCCAGGAATGAGTCACATGACTTCTTCTAGATTAACTGCTTGTCAAGTCAGACAAAGTTACCGTAACTGGTTTAGACCAATGAGAAATATCCTTGGGCTCGTAAACTGACTGAGGCTCTGATTAGCCAGGAGATGAATGGTGGGGAAGAGACACCTATGCTCTGTGGTGGCACAATGTCAAGTTCAACATCAGAATGGCTTTTGATATCATCTGGTAGGAAATTGGACTTCCCTGGTGGCTCAGATGGTTAAGCGTTTGTCTACAATGCAGGAGACCTGGGTTCAATCCCTGGGTGGGGAAGATCCCCTGGAGAAGGAAATGGCAATCCACTCCAGTACTATTGCCTGGAAAATCCCATGGACAGAGGAGCCTGGTGGGCTACAGTCCATGGGGTCGCAAAGAGTCGAACACAACTGAGCGTTAGGTGGGAGAGAAGAGCGATAAGAATAATGCGTGTAACCTCCAACTCAAATAAATTAAATTTCAGAAGTAAATTATAAGACTTTTTGAAAACGTTTAGGTTCTGTGGTCTTTTCTGCATGCTTGTGTGCTAAGTTTTCTCAGCTATGTCTGACTCTTTGTGACCCTATGGTCTGTAGCCCCCCAGGTTTCTCTGTCCATGGGATTCTGCAGGCAAGAATACTGGAGTGGGTTGCCATGCCCCCCTCCAGGGAATCTTCCTGACCCAAGTTTCAAACTCTCGTCTCTGATGTCTCTTGTATTGGCAGGTGAGTTTTTACCATTGGTGCCACCTGGGAAGCCCAACATAGAGGCAGTTGACTGGCAGAGATTTATACCAGCTGAAGTGTCTTATGACACATAGTGTAGGGAGCGTCACAGTAAACTGAAGAAAAATGATACTGGTTAGCTCCTGTTTCTCGAAAGTTTTTATTGTGATTTGTGTGACCTTCAACCACGTGACCTCTCTAAGCTTCAATTTCTTCATCAAAAACTAGAAATAAAAGCATGGCTTTTGTGAGAGATTAGGGTAGATACTCTATCTAGCTAAAAGCCCCAGTTCTCAAAGACTGAAGTGTCAGAGCCACTTTATACCCTTAGAAATTATTGAGCACTCCAAAGAGCTTTGCTTATATTTATAGTAGCTATTGACCTTTACCATATCAAAAATTAAAACAGAATTTTTAAAAATATGTGCTTTTTAACTTACAAACACAATAAAATGCATTTAATATTAAAATAATAAAATAACAATATTTTCCAAAACTAAAAAAAAAAAATTGAAATGACAGGCATTGTACTATTTTTTTAAATCTCTCCTGGTTTAGTGGAAGACAGCATGATTTTCCTGTTCACTTCTTCATGCAAATCTGTTGTGATATCATGTGATATGTAGCATCTGGAAAACTCCATTGCACGCTTGTGAGAGAATGAGAATGAAAAAGTCATTTCAGTATTATTGTGAAAACAGTTTTGATCGCACAGACTTGCTTGAAAGTATATCTGGGGGGGGGTACCTGGATAAATATTGAAGCCTGTTGGTTAAGAAAATTACCAAAGGGAACTGTGAGAGGAAGTGATGAATTAGGAGATTGGGACTAATAAATACACACTGCTGTATATAAACTAGATAACTATTGATAACAAGGATCTACTAAGCACAGGGAACTCTACTCAATATTCTGTAATATCCTATATGGGAAAATAGTTTGAAAAAGACTATATATATATTTGTTATATATATGTATATATATATATATATATAAAATAAAACATACAAATGCATGTGTGCTAAGTTGTTTCAGTAGTGTTTGAATCTTTGTGACCCCATGGACTGTAGCCTGTCAGTCTGCTCTGACTACAAGGATTCTCCAGGTAAGAATACTGGAGTGGATTTCCATGCCATCCTCCAGGGGATCTTCTCAACTCAGGGATTGATATATATATATAACTGATTTATATATATTTATATATTATATAATAATAGATTTATATTACATATAATATAATAATATTACATATAATACAATATGTATATTTACATATAATATATTACATGTAATATAATAATACATCTCTATATTATATATATTTATAATAATATAATATATATTTATACATATATATAACTGATTCACTTTGCTGTATACCTAAAATTAACACAATATTGTAAATCAACTCAGTTCAGTTCAGTTCAGTTCAGTCACTAAGTGTCCAACTCTGACCCCATTAACTGCAGCACGCCAGGCCTCCCTGTCCATCACTAACTCCCGAAGTTTACTCAAACTCATGTCCATTGAGTTGGTGATGCCATCTAACCCTCTCATCCTCTATTGTCCCCTTCTCCTCCCACCTTCAATCTTTCCCAATTAGGGTCTTTCTTAGTATCAGGGTCTTTTCAGATGAGTCCGTTCTTCGCATCAGGTGGCAAAAATATTGAAGTTTCAGCTTCAGTATCAGTCCTTCCAATGACTACTCAGGCCTGATTTCCTTTAGGACGGACTGGTTGGATGGATCTCCTTGCAGTTCGAGGGACTCTCAAGAGTCTTCTCCAACACCACAGTTCAACAGCATCAATTCTTTGGCACTCAGCTTTTTTATAGTCAAACTCTCACGTTCATACATGACTACTGGAAAAACCATAGCTTTGACTAGATGGACCTTTGTCTCTAAAAGAATTTTTCCACAATTTGTTGTGATCCACACAGTCAAATGCTTTGGCATAGTCAATTAAACAGAAGAAAATCGACTATATTCCACTAAAAATTTAAAATAGATTCTTCCTTTCCTGAGTAAACATGGGCAAGATATTAATCATGTTTGTATCTCAGTTGTGCCATCTCTAAAAAGGAGCTAATGATGCTGCCTACTTATAGGACTGCTCTGAGGTTATCCAAGTTCTCTTAGGATAGCATGCTGGCCTTAGTAAGAGTTCAGTGGTAGGTCATACTGCTCCCTAGTGAATATACAACAAATAGGTTTTCTCCCCCGTGTTTCTTTAGAGCAGACAGGACCTTCAACACAGTTTGTTTAAGAAGTGAAAGAGGCAAACCTCCAGTTTTAAGCAGAAGGGCTGAAATTGGAATAAAATGACCTCTTTGAGAAGTAATGCTGAATCATACCATCCACCCATCATTCCCTTAACCATTATTTTACTTATTTTTTGCCACAGCTGTGACATGGGTGAGGCATATGTATTATCCCCATTTTTAGATACCAGGCCACTGAGACAGGTTAAATGACTTGCCCACAGTCAGCAGTCTCTGAAGAGCCTCCTTATCTTCCTGCTCCACATCTCATGCCTTTCAAGTCCGCCCTGCCCGCGCGTCCTGATTTTTGCACATTAACATGCACGCAGTGCACCTGCCCCCTGGGAGGCAAGTTCGCCTGCATCAGCGTTTGAAGCTGGTGTCTGAAACTTGTTTTTATTAAAGATGGAAATTCACTGAATAGGCAGATGGACTTGAAGGCCTTTACATTGCTTTGGAGATCAAGATGCTGGGTGAGTGTTATTATCCGTGTGCTCATAATTTGATCAAAAAAGCAGAACTGACCTGAAGAAAATGAGATCTGGAAAGGGGGCAGTGGTCATCAACTCTGAGCCAGGAGATCGCAGGCTTGTTCAAATTTAGATTCGGGAAGTTACTGCGGTTTGAGGAGAAACTGTCTGCCTGAGACGTTAATGCATTCCATAGCTGACCTCGGTGTCGTAGGAGAACGGGAAGGATGTGGTGATTCAGTATCATTAGCAGAGGTGATGATGCACACGCAGTGATTCCTGGGAGAATCTTGCAGGCAAGAAGCTGAGGGAGAAAGGTGAAGCTGCTAATTAAACATTCGCATCTTCAGAGAAGCACTGCTGCTTGGCACTTTTAATAGTTATTGTACTGATACTGCTAATAGTGATACTGCCTGACATGGTCTGAGTTTTCTCAGACTCAGTACCAAGGACTTTGCATCCTCCACAGTCATTAAATTCTCTCAAAAACCTATGAGGGAGATGTTTTTATTATACCTATTTTACAGGTAAGAAAAGTTAGTCTCAGGGATGTCAAATAATAGTGAGTAGTGAGGAAAAACTGAAACCAGCTCTGATATTAGAGTCCAAACCACTTAATGTACTGCTTCCCTGATATTTTTTAATCTCAATGGAAAATAAAACAATGACTCTTAGGACAGTTATTGATTGCTGGAGATATGACCATTTGGTGACTAAATCAACTCTGAGTTTCCTTGGGCTAAGTGTAACCTTCTCGCTATTTACTCATTAGGACTTCAAACATGGATGAATGCCTGTCATTTTTGACACCTGCCATTGCTTCTTATGGCTCCTGGAATAATGTTCAAACCCTCTGAATAAAGTTGGAAGTTCACAACATTCCCTCAGAGTAGGTTTTTGGAAGCCAAGGGGAGGAAGGCAGTGCTTGGAACCTCACCATCGTCAAAGTTCATTAACCAGAACCCACTCTGTGCAGAAACCTAAGTGATTCAGGGTGGATCCACTCAGCACTTCCCCTGAGAGCTCACAGTCTTGGATAGGAGATCAGATGTGTTCATAAATAATAAGCTAGAAAGCGGTTGCTGTCTTAGAAAAGGGACTAACTGTGACAAGTTCAGATGTAGAAGAGAGGCAAAAAACACCGAGAGATGATGTTCTGGGAAGGTCAACGGTGAGTCTGGGAGGGTTAGCTGGAGGGGAGAGAGACTGGAAGCAGGACCAAATCCAGCCCACCATCTGACATGTATATAAAATGTTATTGGAACCCAGTTATGCCCTTTGGCTCATGTCTTGTCCATGTCCACTTTCTCGCTGTGACAGAAGAATTAAGCAGATGCCTCCAAGACCATATATGGTCCATGAAGGCTAAAATATCTACTACCTCGCCTTTTACACAAAAAGTTGTCTAAGTCCTGGACTAGGAGTCTGGACTCCAGGGCTGTTGAAGCATCAGCGTTTCCCTTTACCCAGTGGAGACATGGAGAAATGAGAGGTGACTGACCAAGGTGAGAAAGTGAGTTATTGATGGATGTCGGCCTAAAGCTGTCTATCAATAGGTCGTGTTGACTGGGTGTTCCCTTTACGCTGGACATCACAGGAAACAGTCTCCTCTGCGTATTGTCTCATTTATTACAGCATCTGGTAAGGTAGGTGCCCAGAGGTTTTTTTCCATTTTTTACAGATGAGGGGAGCATAGTGGGCTGAACAGTGCCCCCCAAATTCATGTCCATCCAGAACCTTCAATGTGACTTTACTTGAAAACAGGGGAGTTTGTAGATGTATTTAGTTAAGAATCTGGAGATGAAATCATACTGGATTTTAGTGTAAATCCCCCATCCTGAACTCCCCTCCCTCCTCCCGCCCCATCCCATCCCTTTGGGTTGTTCCAGTGCACCGGCTTTGAGTGCCCTGTTTCATGCATTGAACTTGAACTTGTAACTATTAGTCTTTTAGGTCACCCAGCTGTGGGAGCCATAGGAAATTAATACACGGGAAGAGGCACAGAGAACTTCAAATGCACGGCCTAGACTCAAGTCTCGATTGGGGTCGAGTTTGGCTCCAGAGCCCATGCTCCTCCTTCTGTCCACGTCCAGGTGGCTGCAGCCATCGAGACAGTCAGCTGAGGTGTCTGAGCAGAGAGCATCACTGAGCACAAGCCACCTGGAATTGAGCAGAATGTTCTGGATCAGTCTCATGTGTAGGGGTGGGAATCGTAACATTGCATTATGTTACCCTGCAGCCAAGAGTTCCTAGCACAAGGAGGTGAATTTACTGCCTGACCTACATGCCTGCTGTATTCATTGGCTTAGACAATTCGTGGGGCATGGGGATTGCTGAAATAGATATGGTGCCACTTGAAGAGTAGTTTCCTGGTTCGATATCTCATCTGAAAGCTGGAGAAGGACCTTTAGAATTTGGAGAAAAATAAAGCTCCTGGGCTTTACATCTTACCTGTCTGCCCTCAGACCTAGGAAAGATTAGGGGACTGGCTGGTCTTCAATGAATCTGCTTGAACATGCCTTAAATCACTAAGCAAGGTCACATGCATCATTAAATCCTGAGTATAACTGTGTGGTTTTTATAGATTAGGAGACTGAGACTTTGAGAACTGTCTAAGGATGCTTTTCCAAGATCACAAGCCTACTAAGGTGTGGGTCCAGAATTTAGAGTTAAATATTCTGAGGAATTCTCTTCCCCCTACAACATGGATGCTTTTCGAAGTAATTCTCTCCTGCCTCGGGTCTTTGCTTTCTCCTTTTCCTCCCTCAGCAGAGATCTACCCAAGACAAGGCCTCCAGCTTAGAGACAGGCCTGGAGGTCTGTCTGGTCATCTTTTGTCATGTTGTCACTTTGACCCTGAAATGTGAATCATCCTTCAAATGGAAGTAGTTCTGGATTCTTGCCCTGTTCCTCTTTTCTTTTAGTCCACAAGCCCCACCCCATCTCCTGATCTCCTCTCTCACTGTGTCTTGGGTTGAGATGGGGTATGACAGGGTTGGAAATGCGCAGGTCCTGTGCCTCTTCGTGACTGTTGAGAACTTGCTGCCACTGTTCAGCTGGTAAGTTGTGTCTGACTCTTTGTGATCCAATGAACTGCAGCATACCAGGCTTCCCTGTCCTCCACTAACTCCTGGGGTTTGCTCAAACTCATGTCCATCGAGTCAGTGATGCCATCCAACCATCTCATCCTCTGTTGCTCCCTTCTCTTCTTGCCCTCAATCTTTCCCAAATCTTTGAGTGCTTGCCTTGCTCTTTTCACAGAAGCATTCTATACTTTGATTGAAGAGAGAGTGTCATGTGGGAATTTTTAGCACTGAAAAGTGAAAGTTGCTCAGTTGTGTCCACCTCTTTGCAACCCCATGGACTATATAATCCATGGAATTCTGCAGGCCAGAATACTGGAAAGGGTAACCGTTCTCTTCTCTAGGGGATCTTCCCAACCCAGGGGTAGAACTCAGGTCTCCCACATTGCTGGCAGATTCTTTATCAGCTGAGCCATCAGGGAAGCCCAAGAATACTGGAGTGGGTAGCCTATCCCTTCTCCACGGGAACTTCCCAACCCAGGAATCAAACAGGGGTCTCCTACAATGGAGGCAAATTCTTTAGCAACTGAGTTGCTAAGGAAGCCCAAAGTCAATAAAAGGCTTCCCAGGAGGCTCCGTGGTAAAGAATCCACTTGTCAATGCAGGAGAGAGGGACTCAATCCCTGGGCAGGGAAGATTCTCTGGAAGAGGGAATGGCTACCCACTCCGGTATTATTGCCTGGAGAGTTCTGTGGACAGAAGAGCCTGGTGAGCATATTTTATTAGTTTCAAAGTAGTGGTTCAATATTTTTATAGATTATATTTCATTTAAAGTTATTGTAGAAAATTGGCTACATTGCCAGTGCTGCACCAAATATGTAGCTTATTTATTTCATACATAATAGCTTGTACCTCCGAATCACCTACCTTTATTTTTCCCTTCTCTGGTTCCCTCTCTCCACAGCTGCTGCTGCTGCTGCTAAGTCGCTTCAGTTGTGTCTCTCCACTGGTAACCACTAATTTCTTCTCTATATCTGTGTCTGCATCTGTTTTATTATATTAATTTGCCTGTTTTATTTTTTTAGAATTCCACATATAAGTCATTACATAGAGCATTTGAAATCAACAACTTTAAACCTGAATGTATCTTTTAACTTCCTACTAAACCCTAGCACTTGGCACCCTATTCCAGTGTTCTTGCCTGGAGAATCCCAGGGATGGAGGAGCCCGGTGGGCTACTGTCTATGGGGTCGCACAGAGTCGGACACGACTGAAGCGACTTAGCAGCAGCAGCAGCAAACCCTAGCACTTAGATCAATTCCAAATCTTGTTGTTAAATTTCTGTGGTCATTAAAATTAACCAAAACCATTGGAATTAGAGGTTTCCCCAGGGGGCCTTCCCTGGTGGCTCAGACAGTAAAGCATCTGCCTGCAATGCAGGAGACCTGGGTTCAATCCCTGGGTTGGGAAGATCCCCTGGAGGAGGGCATGGCAACCCACTCCAGTATCCTTGCCTGGAGAATCCCTTTGGATAGAGGAAACTGGCGGGTTATAATCCATGGTGTTGCAGAGTTGAACACTACTGAGTGACTAAGCACAGCACCTCGCAGGGAGCCTGTGTTCCCCCGTAGGAATTGCTTCATTTCCTAGTTTGAGAAGCAGAAACTCAGAGTGTGCATGCTAAGTGTCGTCTTTGCAACTTCCTGGACAATCTCAGGCATGCCTATGCGTGTTTAGTTGCTAAATTGTATCTGACTCTTTGTGACCCCGTGGACTGTAGCCTGCCAGGCTCCTCTGTCCATCGGATTTTCCAGGCAAGAACACTGGAGTGGGTTGCCATTTACTTCTCCAAAGGATCTTCCCAACCCAGGGATTGAACCTGCATTGGCAGGAGGATTCTTTACCACTGAGCCACCTGGGACGCCCTTATATAATCTCATACGTTACCTCATTTCATCCTCAAAACAACCTATATGGTGAGTATTATTATTTTACATGTGTACAGATGAGAAGACTGAGGTCCAGAGAGGTGCCCAATATCACACAGCTAATACTAAGCGATGTGAAACTCTAGCCCGAATCTGCCCTTCTGTGTGCCTAGGCCCCCACGCTCCTCGTCTCCCAATGCTGGGTTTCCACTTGGTGGTTGAGAGATTACATGACTTAGTGACTTGGTAACAAAGTAGACGTGTGATAATCAAAATTGTGGGTCTAAAGCAGGAGTTTGCCAACTTTTTCTAGAGGGTAGCTAGAATATGGCAGATTCAGGATTGGAACCCACATCTAACTCTCAATCTGTGCATGTTCCTTCCGGTCTGCCAGGCGATTGCCAGCACTGATGCTAGCCCTCTATCTTTATTTAAAAAACAGTGTGATTTTAGTGCATGCCATTAGAGGCAGCTGGAAGTATCATTAACACTTTTGGCCACAAGGGTACCATTTAGTGCAATGAAGCAGATATCTTTTCATACAAATAATTTATTTATCCCAAAGTTTTCCACATGAGCACCCAAAGTGACTTGGGCTAATGTATTATTTTATCCTAATGAGGTGGTTGGAACTCTGTGTGTTTAAGGTTTATGAAATTTCAGACTAGCTTCCAAGTCTTTTATTTATTTTCTGGTGGGTTTTGAGTCAAATGTAACCTGTATGGTTCTTATTCATTTATGCCCTTGCTCTCCTGAAAGCTATCTGGATGAATTATTTAATGGCCACTACTTATGCTCTTTTAGAAAGGGAGTTTGAAGTGTCTTTCTAAAGAACCAGAATGTGTTGATTTTGTTGCCAAGCGTGAGTGAATTTGAACCATGAACAAGTTTGGGATTTGGAGTGAAGCACCGAACTCGGGAGGCTTCAGTCGGCTTCCAACCTTGGCAGATACGTTCTTTAGCCTCTAGGGCAGTTATATTGGAGCAATCCAGAGGGATACCAGCATTCTCACGGCAGTTGTCAACAAATTGAAAAGTAAAAAAAAAAAAAAAGCGTATTTTAAAATCCAGAACTTGAGAGGTCCCTAGCTCTGAATAACTGAGGCATAAAACTCAAGAAGGCTTCAAACAGCTTTAATCTGCTGGCAAATCTGTCTCTGGATAGCATATAAAATCCAGGCTGAGAAGAGGGTGCCTAAGGGTTTCAGTACACTAATTCCAAGGTTGACTCTGCAAAAGGAACTGACCGGCATTCCAAGAAGAAAAGGAAGGCAGGAAGGAGAAAGAGAGACAGAGTCAGAGAGATAAAGGCAGAGAGAGAATTACAGAGATGAAGGAAGGGACGGGGCGAGAGAGAGGGGGAGGGAGGGGGAGGGGCTGTGTTTAAAGACGAAAGCCTTGGGTTTGAATTCTTGTTCTGCTATTAACGTCTTGTAAGCTTTCAAGCAGATCACTTGAATCTGTCTGAACCTGTTTCCTCATATGTGTAATGAGGATAAGGATTCCAGACCTCACATTGTAGGATGAAGGTGGTGAGTGTGAGCAATTCTGAAGCTGTAAAGGGTGATGACCCCTACCCTCAAGGGGCAAGGCACAATCCTTAGCTCCATGCTACCTGTCCTCCCCCTCAACTGCCTGTGTTGCTCCTCTGATCATAGGCAAATCTTTCTAAGTTACTCCAGATCTCATGCCTAGATTCCATCTCCTTTTTTTGGTTTTCACTCTATTGTTTATTTCTGCTCTTTGTGCATGCTCAGTGACTCAATCGCGTCCGACTCTTTGCGACCCCATGGACCATAGCCCAGCAGGCTCCTCTGTCCATGGGATTTCCCAGGAAAGAATACTGGTGTGGGCTGCTGTTTCCTCCTCCAGGGACTCTTCCCAACCCAGGGATCGAACCCTTGTCACCCGTGTTTCCTGCATTGGCAAGTGGCTTCTTTATCATTGAGCCACTGGGAAAACACTTGCTTTCAGTCAGCTGTTCATTTTTAGATCCTTTCTGGGAGGCTTTAAATATCCCTTGACCTTCTATTTGCCTCTGGGCACCACAGCATATGCACGATTCTTGGAAAACACATACACACAAGCTACCTTCACGTGTTGTTGCTGTCTCTTTGAGACCCCATGAACTGCAGCACACCAGGCTTCCTGGTCCCTCACCATCTCCTGAAGTTTGCCCGAGTTCATGTCCATTGCATCAGTGATGCCATCCAGCCACCTCATCCTCTGATGCCCTCTTCTCCTTCTGCCCTCAATCTTTCCCAGCATCAGGAACTTTTCCAATAAGTTGGCTCTTCAAATCTGGTGACCAAAATACTGGAGCTTCAACTTCAGCATCAGTCCTTCCAATGAGTATTCAGGGTTGATTTCCCTTAAGATTGACTGGTTTGATCTTCCTTGGATCTCTGTCCAAGGGACTCTTAGGAGTCTTCTCCAGCACCACAGTTCGAAGGCATCAATTCTTTGGCACTCACTTACTTTGCCGACTAAGGTCTGTCTAGTCAAGGCTATAGTTTTTCCTGTGGTCATGTATGGATGTGAGAGTTGGACTGTGAAGAAGGCTGAGCGCTGAAGAATTGATGCTTCTGAAGTGTGGTGTTGGAGAAGACTCTTAAGAGTCCCTTGGACTGCAACGAGATCCAACCAGTCCATTCTGAAGGAGATCAGCCCTGGGATTTCTTTAGAAGGACTGATGCTAAAGCTGAAAGTCCAGTACTTTGGCCATCTCATGCGAAGAGTTGACTCATTGGAAAAGACTCTGATGCTGGGAGGGATTGGGGGCAGGAGGAGAAGAGGACGACCAAGGATGAGATGGCTGGATGTCATCACTGACTCGATGGACATGAATCTGAGTGAACCCCGGGAGTTGGTGATGGACAGGGAGGCCTGGCGTGCTGCAATTCATGGGGTCGCAGAGAGTCAGACATGACTGAGCTACTGAACTGAACTGTCTTGTTTATGGTCCAACTCTCACAACTGTATGTGACCATGGGGAAGACCATAACCTTGACTATATGGACTTTTGTTGGCTGGCAGAGTAATGTCTATGATTTTCAACACACTGTCTAGGTTTGTCATCGCTTTCTTGCCAAGAAGCAATGGTCTTCTGATTTCATGGCTGCAGTTACCATCTGCAGTGATTTTAGAGTCCAAGAAGAGGAAATCTGTCACTATTTCCACCTTTTCCTCTTCTATTTGCCATGAAATAATGGGGTTGGATGCCAAGATCTTAGTTTTTTAAACATTTAGTTTTAAGCCAGTTCTTTCACTCTCTTCCTTCACCCTCATCAAGAGGCTCTTTAGTTCCTCTTCGCTTTCTGCCATTAGAATGGTGTCATCCAAATATCTGAGGTTGTTGATATTTCTCTTGCCTATCTTGATTCCAGCTTGTAACTCATCCAACTTGGCATTTCTTGTGATTATTTATAGACTAAATAAATAAATAAGGCAACAGCAGAGAGCCCTGTTGTACTCCTTTCTCAATTCTGAACCAATCTGTTTTTCCATACGGGGTTCTAACTGCTGTTTCTTGACCCACATACAGGTATCTCAGGAGACAGGTAAGATGGTCTGGTATTCCTATCTCTTTAAGAGCTTTCCACAGTTTGTTATGATCAATACAGTCAAAGGCTTTAGCATAGTTGATGGACCAGAGGTAGATGCTTTTTGGGTATTCCCTTGCTTTCTCTATGATCCATTAGATGTTGGCAATTTGATCTCTGGTTCCTCTACCTTTTCTAAACCCATCTTAGAGATCCGGAAGTTCTTGGTTTACATAGTGTTGAAGCCTAGCATAGAAGATTTTAAGCATGACCTTACTAGCATGGGAGATGAGTGAAACTGTCTGATGGTTTGAACATTCTTTAGTACTATCCTTATTGGGAATTGGGATGAGGATTGACCTTTCCCATCCTGTGGCCACTGCTGAGTCTTCCAGATTTGCTGACATATTGAGTGCAACACTTTGACAGCATCATTCTTTAGGATTTTGAATAGCTCTACTGGAATTCCATTGCATCCACTAGCTTTATTGACAGCAGTGCTTCCTAAGTCCCACTTAACTTCACAGACCAGAATGTCTGGCTCTGGGTAACAGACCACACCATTGTAGTTATTGAGTTCATTAGGATCTTTTTTTGTACAATTCTTCCATGTATTCTATCTATCTCTTCTTGATCTCTTCTGAGTTTACTAGGTCTCTACCATTTCTGTCTTTTATTGTGTCCATCTTTGGGTGAAATGTTCCCTTGATATCTCCAATTTTCTGGAAGAGATCTCTAGTCTTTCCTCTCCTGTTGTTCTCCCCTATTTTCATGCACAGTTTACTGCAGAAGGGCTTCTTGTCTCTCCTTGCTGTTCTTAGGAACTCTATGTTTAGCTGGATGTGCCTTTCTCTTTTCCCTTCTCTTCTTTCTTCAGCTATTCACAAAGCCTCCTCAGATAACTACTTCACCTTCTTGCTTTTCTTTTTCTTTGGGATGTTTTTATTTTCTGCCTCCTGTACAATATTACAGAACTCTGTCCATAGTTCTTTAGGTACATTCTTTATTAGATCTAATCCCTTGAATCTATAATTCACCTGCACTGTATATTCATTTATGGAATTTAGGGGATTCTCTGGTAGCTCAGTGTAAATAATCCGCCTGCATTGCAGAGGACCGCAGTTCAATTCCTGGGTCTGGAAGATCTGCTGGAGAAGGGATAGGCTACCCATTCCATTATTCTTGGGCTTCCCTAGTGGCTCAGCTGGTAAAGAATCTGCCCACAGTGTGGGAGACCTGGGTCTGATCCCTGGGTTGGGAAGATCCGCTGGAGAAGGAAACATCTACCCACTCCAGTATTCTGGCCTGGAGAATTCCACGCACTGTATAGTCCACAGAGTTGCAGAGTTGGACATGACTGAATGGCTTTCACTTTCTTTCACTTTGATTTATGTCTTCATGTATTCACCTCTGAAGTGAAAGTAAAAATGACTCAGTCGTGCCTGACTCTGTGACTTAAAGGACTGTACAGCCCATGGAATTCTCCAGGCCAGAATGTTGGAGTGGGTAGCCTTTCCCTTCTCCAGGGGATCTTCCCAACCCAGGACCTCTAAATCTCTTCTCAACCCATTTCAGCATGGTGTCTACCACTTCCTGCTCCTCTAACATGCCTCCCCCACCCCAAATTATCTTTCCCGAGTTCGCCAAACGATCTCCATAAGTTAGAGTTCAGTGGACTGGTTTTGATCTCATGTGACTCTCTTTTGAATTCTCACTGTTGGTCACCCCTTCCGTCTTGACATACTATTTTGCTGGGGTTTCTGTGACTTTGAACTCTCCAAATATTCTTGCCAGCCCTCTAGAAGCTCCTGTTTTTCATTGGAGGATAACTGCTTTACAATGTTGTGTTGTATACTGCCGTGCAACAACACAAATCATACATATATCCCCGCCCCCCCCCAACATCGTGAGGCCCCCTCCCTTCCCCTCACCCTG
The DNA here is from genome assembly GCF_016772045.2 of Ovis aries. Taxonomy (NCBI): domain Eukaryota; kingdom Metazoa; phylum Chordata; class Mammalia; order Artiodactyla; family Bovidae; genus Ovis; species Ovis aries. Next base: position 109,629,675 of record NC_056059.1, read on the forward strand.
CCCCGCTAGGTTGTCACAGAGCACCAGGCTGGGCTCCTGGTATCACAGCAGCTTCCTGTTAGTTATCTGTTTTACATTTGATAGTTTATATGCATCAGTGAGGCTTTCTCTATGTGTCCCAGCCTCTCCTTCCTCCACTGGATCCACAAGTCCGTTCTCCATGTCTGCATCTCCATTTCTAGAAGCGCCTTTTTTGATGGCTGCTGATTCTCTTCCTTTCAATCTCTGGATGTTGGAGTATCTTCAGTAACAGTCCTGGGGCTTGTCTCTGTCCGCACACCCCTTCAGGCACCAGAAAACTTTTATATACCAAACACTTCTCACTTCATCCCTCTTCCAGCCTCTTTCTTGTTTGGGCTCACACGTCAATTGCCATCTCAACAGTTCTCTATTTGAATATCCTAAACTCAACATCTACCCGAATGTATTAAAAAAGCATCTTAAACTGAACAAGTTCAAAATGAAAGCTGTGGTTTTCCTCCAGATATACTTCCTCTCAAGGTTCTCCAGCTCAATAAATGAGCAGTTTCTCAAGTCTGAAACCTTAGAAATATTCCTGATGCCTGCTCTCCTTCACTGCTCACATTAAATTTAATACCTAGTCCTGTTAATGCATCTTCCAAAATGCTTTTGAGTTGTCCCACTTCTCTTTAGGTCCTTGATGTCACTCTAGTTCAAGTCACCATCATTTCTCACCGCAGTAGGGTGCTGATTTCCACACTGGTTCTCCTACTCTTTCTATTGTCTTTGATTCTATCCTTCACTCCACACAGCAATGAGTGGAGATTTTTCAAAAGCAAAGTTTTTATGCCATTCCCCAATTAAAATCTTTTAATTGGGTTTCCAATAGCGCTTATTAGAATACACAACATTTTTATAACAATCTGCAAGGTCCTACATGATCTGACCTTTGCCTATCTTTCTCTGATCTCATCTCACTCATCACTGTCTGTCTTATTCACTGCCAATTGCTTTTGCTTTGGAAGTTTGGAGTTTGACATTTTCCTGTGTTGCAAAGGGCAAAGCAATATAAAGAATTCAGAACTGTGATGTCAGAAAGTCAGAAGTCCTTTTGCTTTTAACTTTTGTAGAAAGTATTATCATATATGGATCCCAAGGGAATTTGAGGAGAAAGGAGGCTATTTAGCAAATATTGGTAAATGAGATTTTTTTTCAAGGGCTTTTTTTCATTTGTGATAAAATAGTAGTGCTGGGCGGAAGCCTCAGTTCAGTTCAGTTCAGTTGCTCGGTCAGGTACAACTATTTGTGACTTCATGAATCGCAGCATGCCAGGCCTCCCTGTCCATCACCAAATCTGGGAGTTCACTCAGACTCATGTCCATCGAGTCAGTGATACCACCCAGCCATCTCATCCTCTGTTGTCCCCCTCTCCTCCTGCCCCCAGTCCCTCCCAGCATCAGAGTCTTTTCCAATGAGTCAACAAATGAGGTGGCCAAAGTACTGGAGTTTCAGCTTTAGCATCATTCCTTCCAAAGAAATCCCAGGGCTGATCTCCTTCAGAATGGACTGTTTGGATCTCCTTGCAGTCCAAGGGACTCTCAAGTCTTCTCTAACACCACACTTCAAAAGCATCAATTCTCTGGCACTCAGCCTTTCTCATAGTCCAACTCTCACATCCATACATGACCGCTGGAAAAACCATAGCCTTGACTAGATGGACCTTAGTCGGCAAAGTAATGTCTCTGCTTTTTAATGTGCTATCTAGGTTGGTCATAACTTTCCTTCCAAGGAGTAAGTGTCTTTTAATTTCATGGCTGCAATTACCATCTGCAGTGATTTTGGAGCCCCCGAAAATAAAGTCTGACACTGTTTCCACTGTTTCCCCTGTTTCCCCATCTATTTCCCATAAAGTGATGGGATGAGATGCCATGATCTTCATTTTCTGAATGTTGAGCTTTAAGCCAACTGTTTCACTCTCCACTTTCACTTTCATCAAGAGGCTTTTAGTTCCTCTTCACTTTCTGCCATAAGGGTGGTGTCATCTGCGTATCTGAGGTTACTGATATTTCTCCCGGTAAGCTTCTTCCAGCCCAGCGTTTCTCATGATGAACTCTGCTACTGCTAAGTTGCTTCAGTCATGTCCGACTCTGTGCGACCCCATAGACGGCAGCCCACCAGGCTCCCCCATCCCTGGGATTCTCCAGGCAAGAACACTGGAGTGGGTTGCCATTTCCTTCTCCAAAGCATGAAAATGAAAAGTGAAAGTGAAGTCACTCAGTCGTGTCCGACCCTCAGCGACCCCATGGACTGCAGCCTTCCAGGCTCCTCTGTCCATGGCATTTTTCAGGCAAGAGTACTGGAGTGGGGGTGCCACTAAGTTAAATGAGCAGGGTGACAATATACAGCCTTGACATACTCCTTTTTCTATTTGGAATCAGTCTGTTGTTCCATGTCCAGTTCTAACTGCTGCTTCCTGACCTGCATGTAGGTTTCTCAAGAGGCAGGTCAGGCGGTCTGGTATTCCCATCTCTTTCAGAATTTTCCACAGTTTATTGTGATCCACACAATCAAAGGCTTTGGCATGACAATAAAGCAGAAATAGATGTTTTTCTGGAACTCTCTTGCTTTTTCCGTGATCCAGCAGATGTTGGCAATTTGATCTCTGGTTCCTCTGCTTTTTGTAAAACCAGCTTGAACATTTGAAATTTCACAGTTCATGTACTGCTGAAGCCTGGCTTGGAGAATTTTGAGCATTACTTTACTAGCGTGTGAGACGAGTGCAATTGTGTGGTAGTTTGAGCATTCTTTGGCATTGCCTTTCTTTGGGATTGGAATGCAAACTGACCTTTTCCAGTCCTGTGGCCACTGCTGAGTTTTCCAAATTTGCTGGCATATTGAGTGTAGCACTTTCACAGCATCATCTTTCAGGGTTTGAAATAGCTCCACTGGAATTCTATCACCTCCACTAGCTTTGTTCGTAGTGATGCTTTCTAAGGCCCACTTGACTTCACATTCCAGGATGTCTGGCTCTAAGTGAGTGATCACATCATCATGATTATCTGGGTCGTGAAGATCTTTTTTGTACAGTTCTTCCGTGTATTCTTGCCACCTCTTCTTAATATCTTCTGCTTCTGTGAGGTCCATGCCATTTCCACCCTTTATCGAGCCCATCTTTGCATGAAATTTTCCTTTGGTATCTCTAATTTTCTTGAAGAGATCTCTAGTCTTTCCCATTCTGTTGTTTCCCTCTATTTCTTTGCATTGATTGTTGAGGAAGGCTTTCTTATCTCTTCTTGCTATTCTTTGGAACTCTGCATTCAGATGCTTATATCTTTCCTTTTCTCCTTTGCTTTTGCTTCTCTTCTTTTCACAGCTATTTGTAAGGCCTCCTCAGACAGCCATATAGCTTTTTTGCATTTCTTTTCCATAGGGACGGTCTTGATCCCTGTCTCTTGTACAATGTCACGAACCTCCATCCATAGTTCATCAGGCACTCTATGTATCAGATCTAATCCCTTAAATCTATTTCTCACTTCCACTGTATAATCATAAGGGATTTGATGGAGCCAAAGTAAAAACAATACCCAGTTGTGGATGCGACTGGTGATAGAAGCAAGGTCCAATGCTGCAAAAGAGCAATATTGCATAGGAACCTGGAATGTCAAGTCCGTGAATCAAGGCAAATTGGAAGTGGTCAAACAAGAGATGGCAAGAGTGAATGCTGACATTCTAGGAATCAGCGAACTAAAATGGACTGAAATGGGTGAATTTAACTCAGATGACCATTGTATCTACTACTGCGGTCAGGAATCCCTTAGAAGAAATGGAGTAGCCATCATGGTCAACAAGAGTCCGAAATGCAGTACTTGGATGCAATCGCAAAAATGACAGAATGATCTCTGTTCATTTCCAAGGCAAACCATTCAATATCACAGTAATCCAAGTCTATGCCCCAACCAGTAATGTGAAGTTGAACGGTTCTATGAAGACCTTTTAGACCTCACACCCCAAAATGATGTGCTTTTCATTATAGGGGACTGGAATGCAAAAGGAGGAAGTCAAGAAACACCTGGAGTAACTGGCAAATTTGGCCATGGAATATGGAATGAAGCAGGGCAAAGACTAATAGAGTTTTGCCAAGAAAATGCACTGGTCATAGCAAACATCCTCTTCCAACAACACAAGAGAAGACTCTACACATGGACATCACCAGATGGTCAACACCGAAATCAGATTGATTATATTCTTTGCAGACAAAGTTGGAGAAGCTCTATACAGTCAACACAAACAAGACCAGGAGCTGACAGTGGCTCAGATCATGAACTCCTTATTGCCAAATTCAGACTTAAATTGAAGAAAGTAGGAAAACCGCTAGACCATTCAGGTATGACCTACATCAAATCCCTTATGATTATACAGTGGGCGGAAGTGTAGAGATTATTTAATTCAACTTTAGGTTTGGAAGTAAATTGGCTTTATGAGATCACAGAGCTTGTTAATTTTCACATCATGTAAATAACTTTCATATTAGGTATAACTGTTGAGTGGACCAGATTCACCTTTTTTATGCTAAAGTCAGCTTTTGCTCTTCAAACATTTTATTGCTCTCACCTTGGGAAAACCCCTGTCATTTGTGTGCTCTTATGAATAAGTTTAAGGAAGTTTTTATAAAAATGCCACTTGGAATTTAAACCTCATTCTTCAGTGAAAATAAGAGAACTTTTCTTTCTCTAAGAAACCTTAGGCATAGTGAAGGTGTACATTTTCCAGTTAGACTACCCAGAAGCTTTTTCCTCTTGTACCTAAAATCTCATCATTCACAGGAGATCCAAGTGTCAAAGTGTGATGATTGCAAAGAATCAGGATGGTTTTCCCTAAGCCTCAACTGTCCCATATGTGGAATAGTGATGATGTTCAATTTGTGTGTTTATGTCACCAAATATGGGGGAAAATAGTAAGAAAATACATTTGAGAGCATCAAGCATCCTTCATTTCTCCATTTTGCTTTCTTACTTCCTTGGTCAAATTATATAGCTGGTTACATCTCTTGTCTGTAAGTGAGGGGCCCAAGGAATATGCGTATACAGACACATTGCATGCAAGCGCAAACACAAACATATAAACACATGCTTGATTTTAGTCTGTTTGGGCTGCTTTAACAAAGTACCAGAGACTGGATGGCCTATAAACAACACAAATTTACTGCTCACAGTTCTGGAGGCCGGGAAGTCCAAGGTCAAGGCACCATCAAATTCAGTGTCTGGTGAGGGACCACTTTCTCATAGATGATATCTTCTTACAGAAGCCTCACATGGCAAAAAGGATAAGGAGCTCCCTGAGGTCTGTTTCATAAGGGCACTAACTCTATTCATGAGGGCCCCGCTCTCACCGCTTAATCACCTCCTTCAAAGGCCTGATCTCCTAATACCCATCACCTTGGAGTTAGGTTTTAATATTTGAATTTTAAGGGAAACAAATATTCAGTCTGTACACGTTCTTAGCTGCTCTCCATTGAAGCATTTATCGCAGTTGTAATTACACAGTCATTTATTTAAATATATGTCTAATGCCTGATTTTCTATCTGAACTCTAAGTTTTATATAGGCAAGAGCCCTCTTGCTCCGTTTTCTGTTATATCTGAGTACCTAAAATATGTGTCTGTTCATGTTACATTTATTTTTCAGGTCTTCATTTAAGTGCCAATTTTATAAGTTCTGAGCATCTAGCCATTTAAAAAAGTCTCTTGTTTGTTACCTCATTCCACTGGGAGAAGACAGATGGTCACACATCCCTGCTTTTTCATTTACTAGCTGTGTGATTTTGGGCAAGTTACTCAACATATCTGTGCCCCAATTTCCTGATCTGCAAGATGAGAGCTAATTCTCCATACACTACACCTCCCATGCTTTTGTACCTTCTGTTCCAGCTTTTGATTTGACCAAATCTTCTCCTATGGAGATACACTCAGAGCCATAGCCTCTCCCATGCTGGAGGGAGTAGAGTTGTTTTCCTGACCATATTAAGAGATATGGGGTTCCCTGGTGGCAAGATGGTAAAGAATCTGCCTGCAATGCAGGAGACTCAGATTCGATCCCAAAGGTGGGAAGATCCCCTGGAGAATGGAATGGCTATCCACTTCAGTATTCTTGCCTGGAGAATTCCATGGACAGAGGAGCCTGGGGGGCTACAGTCCATGTGGTCACAAACAGTCGGATGTGACTGAGTGACTAACACTTTCACACTTTTTCACTTTCAGAGAGATAATGTCTCTCTCTGATGTAAAGTGAAGTAATGATCTCTGTTCATTTCCAAGGCAAACCATTCAAATCAGAGTAATCCAAGTCTACGCACCAACCAGTAATGCTGAAGAAGCTGAAATTGAATGGTTCTATGAAGACCTAGAAAACCTTCTAGAACTAATATCCAAAAAAGATGTCCTTTTCATCAGAGGGGACTGAAATGCAAAAGTAGGAAGTCAAGAGATACCTAGTTCAGTTCAGTTCAGTCGCTCAGTTGTGTCCAACTCTTTGAAACCCCATGAACCGCAGCATGCCAGGCCTCCCTGTCTATCACCAACTCCCAGAGTTCATTCAAACTCATGTCCATCGAGTTGGTGATGCCATCCAGCCATCTCATCCTCTGTCGTCCCCTTCTCCTCCTGCCCCAATCCCTCCCAGCATCAGAGTCTTTTCCAATGAGTCAACTCTTCATGTGAGGTGGCCAAAGTACTGGAGTTTCAGCCTTAGCATCATTCCAGGACTGATCTTCTTTAGAATGGACTGGTTGGATCTCCTTGCAGTCTGAGGAACTCTCAAGAGTCTCCTCCAACACCACAGTTCAAAAGCCATAATTCTTTGGTGCTCAGCTTTCTTTATAGTCCAACGCTCACATCCATACATGACCACTGGAAAAATCATAGCCTTGACTAGATGGACCTTTGTTGGCAAACTAATGTCTCTGCTTTCTAATATGCTGTCTAGGTTGGTCATAATTTTCCTTCCAAGGAAAATTTTTAATTTCATGGCTGCAGTCACCATCTGCAGTGATTTTGGAGCCCAGAAAAATAAAGTCTGAGAATGTTTCCACTGTTTCTCAAATATTTGCCATGAAGTGATGGGACCAGGTGCATGATCTTAGTTTTCTGAATATTGAGCTTAAGCCAACTTTTTCACTCTCCTCTTTCACTTTCGTCAAGAGGCTCTTTAGTTTCTCTTCACTTTCTGCCATAAGGGTGGTGTCATCTGCATATCTGAGATTATTGATATGCCTCTCAGCAATCTTGACTCCAGCTTGTGCTTCTTCCAGCCCAGCGTTTCTCATGATGCACTCTGCATATAAGTTAAATAAGCAGGGTGACAGTATACAGCCTTGACCTATGCCTTTTCCTATTTGGAACCAGTCTGTTATTCCATGTCCAGTTCTAACTGTTGCTTCCTGACCTGCATACAGAGATACTTAAAGTAACAAGCAAATTTGGCCTTGGAGTACAAAATGAAGGAGGACAAAGGCTAATACAGTTTTTCCAAGAGAATGCACTGGTCATAGCAAACACCCTCTTCCAACAACATGAGAGAAGACATCCCCAGATGGTCAAAACCAAAATCAGATGATTATATTCTTTGCAGCTAAAGATGGAGAAGTCTATACAATCAGCAGAAACAAGACTGGGAGCTAACTATGGCTCAGATCATGAACTCCTTATTGCCAAATTCAGACTTAAATTGAAGAAAGTAGGGACAACCACTAGACCATTCAGATATTACCTAAATCAAATCCCTTACAATTATACAGCAAAAGTGACATGTAGATTCAATGGATTAGGTCTGATAGACAGAGTGCCTGAAGAATTATGGACAGAGGTTTGTGACATTGTATAGGAGGCAGTGATCAAGACCATCCCCCAAAAGAGAAATGCAAAAAGGCAAAATGGTTGCCTGAGGAGGCCTTACAAATAACTGAGAAAAGAAGAGAAGCTAAAAGCAAAGGAGGAAAGGAAAGATACACCCACTTGAATGCAGAGTTCCAAAGAATAGCAAGGAGAGATAATACAGCCTTCCTAAGTGATCAATGCAAAGAAATAGAGGAAAACAACAGAATGGGAAAGGTTGGAGATCTCTTCAAGAAAACTAGAGATACAAAGGGAACATTTCATACAAAGATGGGCACAATAAAAGACAGAAGTGGTATATACCTAACAGGAGCAGAAGATATTAAGAAGAGGTGGTAAAATACACAGAAGAACTGTACAGAAAAGATCTTCATGACCCAGATAATCACGATGGTGTGATCACTCATCTAGAGCCAGACATCCTGGAATGCATGTCAAGTGGGCCTTAGGAAGCATCATCATGAACAAAGCTAATGACGTATGGAATTTCAGTTGAGCTATTTAAAATCCTAAAAGATGATGCTGTGAAAGTGCTGCACTCAATATGTCAGCAAATTTGGAAAACTTAGCAGTGGCCACAGGACTGGAAAAGGTCAGTTTTCATTCCAATCCCAAATAAAGGCAATGACAAAAGTGTTCAAATTACTGTAAAATTGCACTCTTCTCATATACTAGCAAAGTAGTAGTCTCCAAGCCAGGCTTCAACAGTACATGAACCATGAAACTTCAAATATTCAAGCTGGATTTAGAAAAGTCAAAGGAACCAGAGATCAAATTGCCAACATCTTTTGGATCATCGATAAAGCAAGAGAGTTCCAGAAAAACATCTACTTCTGTGCTATTGACTACATTAAAACCTTTGACTGTGTAGATCACAACAAACTGTGGAAAATTCTTAAAGAGATGGGAATACCAGACTATCTTACCCGCCTTCTGCAAAGTCTGTATGCAGGTCAAGAAGCAACAGTTAGAACTGGACATGGAACAACAGACTGGTTCCAAATTGGGAAAAGAGTATGTCAAGGCTAAATATTGTCACCCTGCTTATTTAACTTATATGCAGAGTACATCATGTGAAATGCCAGATTGGATGAAGCAAAAGCTGGAATCAAGATTGCCAGGAGAAATATCAATAACTTCAGACACGGAGATGACACCACCCTTAAAGCAGAAAGTGAAGAGGAACTAGAGAGCCTCTCGATGAAAGTGAAAGAAGAAAGTGAAAAAGTTGGCTTAAAACTCAGCATTCAAAAAACTAACATCATGGTATCTGGTCCCATCACTTCTTGGCAAATAGATAGGGAAACAATGGAAACAGTGAGAGATTTTATTTTTGGGGCAGGGCTCTAAAATCACTGCAGTTGGTGACTGTAGCCATGAAATTAAAAGATGCTTGCTCCTTAGAAGGAAAGCTATGACCAACCTAGACAGCATACTAAAAAGCAGAGACATTACTTTACCAATAAACATCCAACTAGTCAAAGCTATGGTTTTTCCAGTAGTCATGTATGGATGTGAGAGTTGGACTCTAAAGAAAGTTGAGAGCCAAAGAATTGATGCTTTGGCTTCTGTTTTATTTTTAATGAATTGATGTGGTGGTGGAAAAGACTCTTGAGCGTCCCTTGGACTGCAAGGAGATCCAACCAGTTCATCCTAAAGGAGATCAGTCCTGAATATTCATTGAAAGTACTGAGGCTAAAGCTGAAACTCCAATACTTTGGTCACCTCATGTGAAGAACTGACTTACTGGAAAAGACCCTGATGCTGGGAAAGATTGAAGGTGGGAGGAGAAGGGGATGACAGAGGATAAGATGGTTGGATGGCATCACCAACTCAATGGACACGAGTCTGGGGAAACTCCGGGAGTTTGTGATGGACAGAGAAGCCTGGCATGCTGCAGTCTATGGGTTCACAAACAGTGAGACATGACTGAGCTCCTGAATGGAAGTAAAGTTTGAGCAGCTTTGACAGTGGTCTCATTATAAGATTGAGGGCCTCCTAAGCTTGGGTTTGTACAGGTCACATAGGGCCCCAGTGTACACAGCATCCATGTGGGTCCACCTGCCTCATTCCTGTGGGACTTGTGGGGGAGCAGTGGTAACTGACACACCTAAAGCTCACATCACCCAAAGTGTGGTGAGTGATAATGTTCTTTGCTTCTGAGCCAAATGTCTCATAGCTTCTGACAGCATATACATGTGGCAGGTTGCCTTGTTAGCTGGCAGCAGGGAAAAGTCTCAAGACTCTCCCCAGTTCTTGATAATCACCTTAAGTCCTACTCCATAATGTCATTATGAGGAGCAAGTGGAATAATACCCTTGTACTTGCTCTTGCTTTGTCTGGAATGCTCCTTCCTCTAACCTGGATTGTCCCATTATATTTGCTCACTTACTCACTCACCATCTTAGGTTTTTTCCTTAGATATTATCTTCTTCTTCTTCTGTTTTATTTTTAATGGCTGTAGCATGTGGGATCTTAGTTCCCTGACTGGGGCTTGAATCTGTGCCTCCCTGCAGTGGAAACATGGAGTCTTAACCACTGGGCCACCAGGGAAATCCTCAGATATTATCTTGTCAGTGAGGTCTGGACTCCCTAACATAAAATGATCACTTCTGTATTGATCAGGGCTCAACCAGAAAAACAGAAGCAGTAGGAGACATAGATTAAAGATGTATTTCAAGGAACGCATGCACGCTGGTGAGCTCAGTGGCTAGGTTGTGTCTAATTCTTTGCGACCTCATGGACTGTAGCCCACCAGGTTCCTATGTCCATGGGATTTTCCAAGCAATAACACTGGAGTGGGTTGCCATTTCCTCTTCCAGGGGATCGTCTCAATCCAAGGATGAAACCAGTGTCTCCTGAAGCTCTTGCATTGGCAGACAGACCCTTTACCTCTCAGCCACCTGGGAAGCCCAATCCAAGGAATGGGTTTATGCAATTGTGGGGACGGCCAGGCAAGTCTGAAACCCACAAGCCTCAGGGAGAGCTGGCTGGGGCTCTCGGGAAAAGCTGATGCTGTAGTTCCCAGGGAGCACTTCTTCCTTACAAAAGCTTCAGCTTTGTTCCTAGGACCTTTCAACTATTTGAATCAGGCCAACTCAGACTATCTAGGACAATCTCTCTTACTTAAAAGCAACTGATCATGGACTCTAATCATATCTACAAATTACTTTCCCAGTAACACTTAGAAACTTATGACTGAGTAAGAGGCAGTTCAGTGGTTAAGACCTCATGCTTCCATTGGAGGGGCATGGGTTCAATCCCTGGTCTGGGAACTAAGATCCTGCATGCTATGCAGCGTGGCCAAAAAGAGGAGAGACTTTTGACTGTTCACTGTTGTATTCTCTACACCCTCAATGGTCCTTGGCCTCTAGCATGCTATACTCAGTTGCTCAGTCTTGCCCGACTCCTTGTGACTCCATGAACGGTAGCCTCCAGGCCCCTCTCTGGGATTTTCCAGGCCAGAATCCTGGAGTGGGTTGCCATGACCCACTTCTCCATGACCCATAGCAGGAGAGAGCCAAAAATATTTGCTGAATATTGAATGAATGAAGGTGAAGGCTTAGAGCTGACTGTGACACATGGTAAGTGTGTGGTAAATGCTAGTTATTAGTACAATCAACATGCACACATTACCAAGATAAATACTGCATTTGTGCGTATCCACCTTTTTCTCTCTCCTTTCATTCTTTGATCTCAGACACCTTCTCAAAGGTGCTTCCTGCCCTCCAGCAAAATTTTGGCACTTTTTGCCTGGCTCCTACCAGCTCCTGTGGGGTCTACTGGCTTTCTCGAACGGTCTCTAACTCACTTCTTCTGATCTGAATTTCTTCAAGTCCCACTGTGCTCTGTTCTCTTCTTCCTTCCTGTCATCTTTTGCAGAAGGCACGAATGCTTCCCCAACCTTTTACACACCTGGCTTACTCTCATCCCTCTTAGAACATTCAGTTTGGGTGTTGACTCCCATTCAAAGTCCTTGCGGATCCCCGAGACCGAGTGCCCTTCTGCTCCTCCACTGTGTTCCGTGCCCAGCTCTGTTCTGACACTTAGCCAAGCTCGCCATTGACTCACTTCATGGGAAAATCCTTGCGGACAAGATCATCTCATTCATCTCCGCATCTCCAGCAGATTGTAGCACTTCTGGTATCAAGGGATATCAGAGAAATACAGTTGGGCCCAACGACTGCCCTTGAATGAGTGTCCCAAATGGGTACAGGAGCAGCTGCTTTGCTCAGCATCACCTCAGGGTGGCGCCCATCCCTCGTCAACCCTCAGGTCAGAGAACCACCTGGGAGTGTTTCAAGAGCACAGTGCCTCGACCCTGGCAATTCTGCTAAAGCTACTCTTCTGTGAGTCTATCTAGCATGTCAGGATTATTCTTAGAGTCTCCCCAGATAGTTCTGCTGTGCTTACAGCACTGAGAAACACCACCTTAAAAAGGCTGACGTCACAAAGTTTCTAGTTTATTTGCTCCATACCTGGCCAGGGGCACAGGGCTGCCCCGTTCCCCCTAATCTGAAAGCTCATTTATTTGGGAAGCTTCATGCCTGGAATCCTTGCTCCTGTCCAGGCCCTCAGTTCAGTTTAGTTCAGTTTAGTCATTCAGTCATGTCCGACTCTTTGCGACCCCATGAATCACGGCTTGCCAGGCCTCCCTGTCCATCACCAATTCCCGGAGTTCATTCAAACTCACGTCCATCGAGTCCGTGATGCCATCCAGCCATCTCATCCTCTGTCATCCCCTTCTCCTCCTGCCCCCAATCCCTCCCAGCATCAGAGTCTTTTCCAATGAGTCAACTCTTCACATCAGGTGGCCAAAGTACTGGAGTTTCAGATTTCGCATCATTCCTTCCAAAGAAATCCCAGAGCTGATCTTTAGAATGGACTGGTTGGATCGCCTTGCAGTCCAAGGGACTCTCAACTGTGGTTCTCCAGCACCACAGTTCAAAAGCATCAATTCTTCACGCTCAGCTTTCTTCACAGTCCAACTCTCACATCCATATGTGACCACTGGAAAAACCATAGCCTTGACTAGATGGACCTTTGTTGTAAAAAATGTCTCTGCTTTTGAATATGCTATCTAGGTTGGTCATAACTTTCCTTCCAAGGAGTAAGCGTCTTTTAATTTCATGGCTGCAATCACCATCTGCAGTAATTTTGGAGCCCCCAAAAATAAAGTCAGCCACTGTTTCCATTGTTTCCCCATCTATTTCCCATGAAGTGATGGGACCGGATGCCATGATCTTCATATTCTGAATGTTGAGCTTTAAGCCAACTTTTTCACTCTCCTCTTTCACTTTCATCAAGAGGCTTTTGAGTTCCTCTTCACTTTCTGCCATAAGGGTGGTGTCATCTGCATATCTGAGGTTATTGAGATTTCTCCCGATAATCTTGATTCCAGCTTGTGCTTCTTCCAGTCCAGCGTTTCTCATGATGTACTCTGCATATAAGTTAAATAAGCAGGGTGACAGTATACAGCCTTGACGTACTCCTTTTCCTATTTGGAAGCAGTCTGTAGTTCCATGTCCAGTTCTAACTGTTGCTTCCTGACCTGCATACAGGTTTTTCAAGAGGCAGGTCAGGTGATCTGGTATTCCCATCTCTTTCAGAATTTTCCAGTTTATTGTGATCCACACAGTCAAAGGTTTTGGCATAGTCAAGAAAGCAGAAATAGATGTTTTTCTGGAACTCTCTTGCTTTTTCCATGATCCAGTGGATGTTGGGAATTTGATCTCTGATTCCTCTGCCTTTTCTAAAACCAGCTTGAACATCTGGAAGTTCATGGTTCACGTATTGCTGAAGCCTGGCTTGGAGAATTTTGAGCATTACTTTACTAGCGTGTGAGATGAGTGTAATTGTGCTGTAGTTTACTCTGAGTTAATGGTGCACCTGGGTTTATGGCCTTGAGCAGCCTGGCCAGGAAACAATTTACTTTTTTTACTGCATTTTTAGTTTTCTCTGAAAAGAATGTATTATGTGATCATAGGTGGATGCTTTGAATATAATAAAAATGATCAAGAGTTTGACATTCAGGCTCACGTTGTTCTTCGGAAGTGGGAAAGAAGATGGAGGGGGCTGGTGGGCTGGGAAGGGTTTAAGACAGATCAGCCTCTCTGGGCACTTGAGTTTCTTTGCAAACTACCTTTATCTTCCCGTGGTGGTTAAGAGAAAAGGCTCTGGAGTCATATATCCGATTTGAACCCCCAGCTCAGGCATTTACTAACCTCTGCTTGTCCCAAATTCAGACCCCCTGATTCATAAGCATGTATGATGGCTGTTGCTACACCACTAAGTTTGGTGGGCTTCGTTAGGTGGCAGCAGGTTCCTAAGTTGTGCGGTGCCAGTGAACAATGTGGAAGCTGCAGGTCCTTTTATGGACTGACTCTGGAAGTTACTGGTGTTGATTTTGCTGTGTGCTTTTGGTGGAAGCAGTCAGCAGCTTGTAGAGACTCACCAGGAGGGACATTGACCCTCTCCCTGCTAATGGATGAGTGTCAGGGAGTCAACTGAGAACTCCTTTGTGACTCAGTTTCCTCCATTTTTACATAGCCAAATCCCTGCTATATATGATTTTGAGGATTAAATGATATGATACCTAAGCCATAAAAAAAGAGAATGAAATAGTGCTATTTGCAGCAACATGGATGGACCAAGAGATTATCATATTAGGTGAAGTAAGTCAGCCAGAGAAAGACAAATATCATATGATATCACTTAAGTGTGAAATCTAAAAAATAGCACAAAGGAATCTGTATACAAGACAGAAACACTCAAAGACATAGAAAACAAAGTTATGGTTACCAAAGAGAAGTTGGGGTGGGGAACGGTAAATTAGGAGGATGGGATTAACAGATACATACTACTGTGCACAAAATAGTTGGGGAATACATTTCGGGGAGTGTTGTGAGTTAAATTATGCAACCCTTCCTGCCCCGATTCCCAAGAAGACTCTTGAGAATCCCTTGGACTACAAGGAGATCAAGCCAGTCAATCCTAAAGGAAATCAACCCTGAATAGTCATTGGAAGGACTGATGCTAAAGCTGAAGCTCCAATACTTTGGCCACCTGCTGTGAAGAGCTGACTCATTGGAAAAGACCCTGATGCTGGGAAAGATTGAAGGAAAAGGAAAAGAGAGTGGTAGAGGATGAGATGGCTAGATAGCATCACTGACTCAATGGATATGAATTTGAGCACGCTCCAGGAGATCGTGGAGGACAGAGGAGCCTGGCATGCTACAGTCCATGGGGTTGCAAAGAGCTGGGCACACCTTAGTGACTAAATAACAACCATGCCTAGTACTTGTGAATGTGACCTTATTTGGAAATAGGATCTTTGGAGACTTAATTGAGTTAAGGTGAGGACTTATTGGAGTAGGGTGGGCTGTACCTAACCCAGTGAATGGTGTCTTTATAAGAAGGGGGAAATTCGGATACAGGCATTCAAACAGGAGAATACAATGTGAAGACAGAGGGAAGATAACCCTGTGAAGATGGGGGCAGAGATGGGAGTGATGTAGCCGTAAGCCAGGCACACCAAGCTTTCTGCCCCAGAGTCTTGAATGGAAGCATGGCTCTGCCAACACTTTGTTTCCAGGTGTCTACCCTCCAGAACAGAGAAATAAATTTCTGTTGTTTCAAGTTCAGCAGTTTTTAATGGCAGCCCCAGGAAACTAACACAGAACGGTTATGTCCATTTCACTATGTTTATCCCCTCAAGCCTTGCACTGCACCTGGCTCATGGCCCTCTAGAGATGTGGACTAAACCATGATGGGGCTGTCCTTGGGACAGCAATTTATCTTTATGTCTCCCAGATCCCACTTGCAAAGCAGAGGGAGCACTTGGATTAGCAAGCTGGTTCAGCTGTGACTTTCCTTTGACTGCTGATTGAGATGAGTTGGGAATCTGGAGAGATGGACTCCCCAGGACACAGTGTTGCCAAATGATTAGCCTCCTCCCTCAGGGTGCCCGCAGGTCTGAAACCAGCCCTCCTTGGATGCCTGAGAGAGTGTGGAAGTGTATCAATCCTGTCTTTTCATTCTGTAGCTTTCCCAACTTTATTGAGAAGTAATTGACAAATGTGATTGTCTATATTTATTCTGTTATTTTTGATGTTGTGACATCCCAGGGCTCGGCTGACCCTGGCTAGACTGCTCCTCCAGAGGTAGCTAATTCCTGAGATAACTGGCCTGTGATTTTCCTATGCGAACAAGGCAATCCACAGCCCAGGTGCCCAACCACCCCCTTCAGGGGGCTCTGACACCCCAGGCCACTCTCCCTGCCCTCATCAGCCCAGGTCAGGTACCAGATTCCCAGGGACAGCTCCCAGGCCCTAGAACCTGCTGGGATTATTCAAACTAGCCAATCCTCAGCCTGCCTACCCTGCCTCACTGGTTCGTGGCTTCCCTCATGGCTCAGACGGTAAAGAATCTGCCTGCAATACAGGAGACTCAGGTTCGATCCCTGGGGCAGGAAGATTCCCTGGAGAAGGGAATGGCAACCCTCTGCAGTATTCTTGCCTGGAGAATCCCATGGACAGAGGAGCCTGGTGGGCTACAATTCACAGGGTTGCAAAGAGTCAGACACGACTGAGCGACTTCACACATTAAAAGAGAGGGGTTTGGGGGATGCCTGAAATTCAGAAAGGATGGGGTCTGATAGGATAGGGGATTTGGTGAGAGGGAAGGCTGCAAGAATGGTCAGGGATCAGGTCTCAGAGGACATGGCAGGGATGAGAGAAGACGGCCAGAAATCACCAGACCACCAGGCAGCTCTGCAGACAGAGCCTGCGGGGGTGGCCTGGCCGCCTAAGCTGTGAGTCAGCCCGGAGTGCAGCCATGACCCCGGTGACATCTGCGTGTCTCCCAAGAGGCGCTTTGGGCCCTCGTGCATATCTGTTGTGACAGCAATAAGGGGTGGGTGGCAGGGTTGGATCTGAGGAGCCAGGGTTCCTCTCTACAAGCACATTTTCAGGGCAATAACTCAGAGAGAATGTGGAGGCTACCAGTACAATTTTGGAGATGAAACCAGGCCAAATCCCTGGAGGTTAACAGGAAACCAGTTCAGGCCTCCTAAGCAGTTCTGGCAGCCTTAGCTGTCAAAAGAAAGCATCCCAGGGGACCCTGCGCTGCTAGAATGGCAACCTGCCTTCCCGAGGGCTCTGATCACCCCCAGGCTCCCATGAAAGGACTCACCTGACACCTTCCATCAATTCCCCTTTATCTCTTCTCTTCCCGAGGGAGCGTCGTCCTCTGTTTGGCAGTCTCTCCCCATCTAGCTGCAGCATCCATTGATTTTTGTAGTTGTTTATGCCAGCAGAGATGGGCACTGAAGGAGGATGACCTGCAAGTTGAAAATCCTGAACTTGGCAGAGGAGTTCAGACTCCTGCAAGTGACAACTTTCATCGTTGGTTTTTAAAGGGCCAGGACCTATAGGATATGGCACACAGGTGCCATTTGATGGCTGCATAGTTACTTTGATTTAATTCTTATTTGCCTTTTGTATCATCCCCCAAACAAAGTCCTCTTTCTGATCATTTATCCATCAGTCCACCTGGTGACACAGTGTTCCATCAGACAGGGTGGCTTACTGAAAGGCCACTAAGAGAAGAAATACAGACATAGCAGCAACTAAACGTTAAATCATAGCATCTCAGGTTTGGAATAACTGCTATATAGGTCTTTGTGCCTTATAAAATTCTTTGTCCTTTATTATCTAGTTCAGTCTTTATATGGGACCAGAGTCTCAGGCATTAGGAATTTGAGCCTCACAGAGGACATTATTTTTTCAGCAAATATCCACTGAGGATCCCCAGTTCCGGTCTAGGTGCTAGGAGTCCAGTAGGACTGAAAGAGATGAGCCTCTGGCCTCCCTGGACATTTATTCTCAGCTGAAAATGGACTTGAACCCAAGTCTGCGACAGGATGGGTTTCCAAGGCTGTGTGAGGTAAAGTTTTGCCATCTGCTAACTGTGGGATTCTGGGCAAATTCCTGAACTTCCTTGATGCCTCATGCATTCATTTATGAAATAAAGATAATTGTACCTGCCTCAGGTGTTGCTGAGAAGTTTAGAAATTATGGAGGCTAAATATGGCGCACAGTCAAGGTCCCATAACAGGAAAGTTGTCACGACTATGCATCAGTGGCTATGAAGGTCTGTAATGGGCAGCACTCACTTTCCACTTGGGGATGGGAGCAGAGAAAGCTTCTTGGAAGAGGTAACCTTGGTCTGAGCATTGACAGGTCCCTATTTCTGAAAAACTATCTTTCTCATCAGGCCTCCCAGGTGGCTCTAGTGGTTAAGAGTCTGCCTGCAATGCAGGAGACTTGAGTTTGATCCCTGGGTTAGGAAGATCCCCTGGAGAAAGGAATGGAAACCCACTCCAGTATTCTTGCCTGGAGAATTCCATGGACAGAGGAACCTGGTGGACTACAGCCCATGGGGAGTCAGAGTTGGACACGACTGAGTGACTAACACTTTCACTTTCATCTTTCCCATCAGCTGGAAGATACTTGACTGAATTAGGTCTGCCAAATCTTATACAATGAGCTAACTTCATCACTAGAATTTATTCCCAAATTTGTGATTTTAAGCCTCAGCTCAGGCGCTTGGCCATTGGCTAGTCCATTGCCCACTCTGGTGTTCCATTTTCTCCTCTGTGACACAAATGTTGGCCTCAAACCTGGGTTCTTAGACTTTTCCTGAAGCCCAGAGGTGATTCTGGAACCTGCTTCAGGTATTTTCAAACCTCCAAGAAGCCTGCTGGATATCTTATAGCTAGATTAAACAGAAGTGCACAGGCTAGGAAAAATGATACGTTTCTTATTCCTTGGTTGAAAATCCTCCAAGGTTCTCCAGTTCTTGGAGTGAAGGCATTGTCTTTTCTAATATCCATGGCAGCTCTCCATGAAGTCTTCCTCTGCCAACTCTCTGCATCGTCTACAGCTCTCTCCTTGAGTTCTGTCCAGCCATATGTACCTGGCCTGGCTATGCCCTGGACACTAAGCACGTTTAGATGCCCTTGGCTTTGCTTACAGTGCATACCCTGTGAGATACTGATATATACATGGCTCACTCTCACATCCTTTAATGGACACTTTCTCTTTGAATTCCATGCTGGCCACTCTATTTTAAATGACAGCCTAACTACGCCCACCCACATTCTCTCCTGTATATCTCCATGGATATCTCTCTTATTTTGCTTTCCTGTTTTGGGTGTTTAATTTAATTGGCTGCTTCAGATCTCAGTTGCACTGTGTGGGATCTTTGCTGCAACACACAGGATCTTTCATTGCAGCACCAGGCTTAGTAGCCCCACGACATGTGGGATTTTAGTTCCCCAACCAGGGATTGAACCCACGCCCCCAATGTTGCGAGGTGAAATCTTAACCACTGGACCCCCAGCGAAGTTTTGCTTTCCTTTTTCTGACAGCCACTTATGACCTTAGAGTGTGCAATATAATTTACTCATTACTTTTTTGTTAAATTGTTTTGACTTTACTTTCCCACTAGAATTTATGCTGCTCAAGGACCTAGAATTTTTTTTAAACAGTTTGGTCACCCTGTGTTATTCCAAGTATCCCAAATAATGCCTGGCACACAGCAGCACTCACTCTATACACAGTTGCTGAATGAATGGGTACGTTTTGGCTAGGATCCTATCAACCAATTTAAAGTCGATCTCCTAAAAGGAACTCGTATTGGAAAATTCAAACACTCAACAGGGAAACTAATTATTATTTAATAAATATGGTGTGCTTTATAGACAAGGTATTTCAAAAGAGCACAGGTGAATATTAGTGCAAGCCCTGCTGAATTTTGTAAATGAAGGCTGGAATGACGAAAAACCACCATTTGAGATCTAATATGTCAAAGAAGTGTGTGGCAGTGCATTGCGAGGGTCCAGGGGGATCAGAAATGGTGCTTTGAGGGGACCTTATTGTACTGAGATACCATCATACTGATGTCCCAACGCTGAGCTCAGTGTCATTGGAGTTTGCTAGGTAAATCTGTAGTTTTATTTTGAATCAAGCATAAGATTAAAATATTGTCTTAAATTTCTTAAAAATAGAAACTGAGTACTTGTGGGGAAGTATTTTTATTGTTTAATTAGGTAAGAGAAGCCAAGGAGACACAGTCTTGCGGCTTTGATTATCTTTCCCCACCAACTTGCTATTTATCTCCATGGAAAAACTAGAGGCGATGATTAGAGAATTAAACCTCCCTTACTCACTCAAGCAGTGCATACAATACTTTCCACTTGGTATTTATTTTCCAGATGAAAGAATTTAATTTATTTTTCTTTCTTCCCCTGGGACCCCAACTGCCTGGCCTAGAGCAGCCTCCGGGTTGGACTGAAAGAAGCCTCCATTTTCATTCTCTTATGGGCTTCCCTCACTTTTGGGCAGGTAAAGAAATGCACCAGAGTCTTTAACAAAATTTAATCTGCATCCACCTTGGACAACAATAGTTGGGGAAGCTCCCCCTTGTACAGGAAGGAGGGTTATTTCTCATCCCAGAGACACAGTGATCCCTTTGGCCTCTTATTATTGCTGCCACCAACCAAGCCTTTTTCAGAGACACTTTCACATGTATCCAGTTGAGTTCAGTCGCTCAGTCGTGTCCGACTCTTTGTGACCCCATGAATTGCAGCATGCCAGGCCTCCCTGTCCATCACCGACACCTGGAGTTCACTCAGACTCACGTCCATCGAGTCAGTGATGCCACCCAGCCATCTCATCCTCGGTCGTCTCCTTCTCCTCCTGCCCCCAATCCCTCCCAGCATCAGAGTCTTTTCCAATGAGTCAACTCTTTGCATGAGGTGGCCAAAGTACTGGAGTTTCAGCTTTAGCATCATTCCTTCCAAAGAAATCCCAGGGTTGATCTCCTTCAGAACAGGCTGGTTGGATCTCCTTGCAGTCCAAGGGACTCTCAAGAGTCTTCTCCAACATTGCAGTTCAAAAGCATCAATTCTTCGGCGCTCAGCTTTCTTCACAGTCCAACTCTCACATCCATACGTGACCACTGGAGAAACCATAGCCTTGACTAGATGGACCTTAGTCGGCAAAGTAATGACTCTGCTTTTGAATATGCTATCTAGGTTGGTCATAAATTTTTTTCCAAGGAGTAAGCGTCTTTTAATTTCATGGCTGTAGTCACCATCTGCAGTGATTTTGGAACCCCCTCAGAATAAAGTCTGACACTGTTTCCACTGTTTCCCCATCTATTTCCCATGAAGTGATGGGACCGGATGCCATGATCTTCATTTTCTGAATGTTGAGCTTTAAGCCAACTTTTTCACTCTCCACTTTCACTTTCATCAAGAGGCTTTTGAGTTCCTCTTCACTTTCTGCCATAAGGGTGGTGTCATCTGCATATCTGAGGTTATTGATATTTCTCCCAGCAATCTTGATTCCAGCTTGTGTTTCTTCCAGCCCAGTATTTCTCACGATGTACTCTGCATAGAAGTTAAATAAGCAGGGTGACAATATACAGCCTTGACGTACTCCTTTTCCTATTTGGAACCAGTCTGTTGTTCCATGTCCAGTTCTAACTGCTGCTTCCTGACCTGCATATAGGTTTCTCAAGAGGCAGGTCAGGTGATCTGGTATTCCCATATCTCTCAGAACTTTCCACAGTTTATTGTGATCCACACAGTCAAAGGCTTTGGCATAGTCAATAAAGCAGAAATAGATGTTTTCTGGAACTCTCTTGCTTTTTTGATGATCCAGCAGATGTTGGCAATTTGATCTCTGGTTCCTCTGCCTTTTTTAAAACCAGCTTGAACATCAGGAAGTTCACAGTTCACATATTGCTGAAGCCTGGCTTGGAGAATTTTGAGC
This sequence comes from Ovis aries, assembly GCF_016772045.2. Taxonomy (NCBI): domain Eukaryota; kingdom Metazoa; phylum Chordata; class Mammalia; order Artiodactyla; family Bovidae; genus Ovis; species Ovis aries. The sequence goes on from NC_056059.1 coordinate 109,651,365, forward strand.
ATTACTTTACTAGCATGTGAGATGAGTGCAATTGTTTGGTAGTTTGAGCATTCTTTGGCATTGCCTTTCTTTGGAATTGGAATGAAAACTGACCCCTTCCAGTCCTGTGGCCACTGCTGAGTTTTCCAAATTTTCTGGCATATTGAGTGCAGCACTTTCACAGCATCATCTTTCAGGATTTGAAACAGCTCAACTGGAATTCCATCACCTCCACTAGCTTTGTTCATAGTGCCCATGGAAAAGAAATGCAAAAAAGCAAAATAGCTGTCTGGGGAGGCCTTACAAATAGCTGTCAAAAGAAGAGACGTGAAAAGCAAAGGAGAAAAGGAAAGATATAAGCATCTGAATGCAGAGTTCCAAAGAATAGCAAGAAGAGATAAGAAAGCCTTCTTCAGCAATCAATGCAAAGAAATAGAGGAAAACAACAGAATGGGAAAGCCTAGAGATCTCTTCAAGAAAATTAGAGATACCAAGGGAACATTTCATGCAAAGATGGGCTAGATAAAGGACAGAAATGATACAGACCTAACAGAAGCAGAAGATATTAAGAAGAGGTGGCAAGAATACACAGAAGAAGTGTACAAAAAAGATCTTCACGACCCGGATAATCACGATGGTGTGATCACTCACCTAGAGCCAGACATCCTGGGATGTGAAGTCAAGTGGGCCTTAGAAAGCATCACATGTATCCAAGGTAGACCTAAATCCATTCCTTCATTTTCCGTGGTACAACAGAGTCAGGCAAGAATGGCTAGCAGGGCTCTGAGATCACAGAGAGAATTATCCCCAGAGAGCACTGGACCACTTGATACTTGGGTGTATACAATACTTGCTGCCTAACAGCAGCCTTGGGCTCCTCACAGGCTGTTTCTCAGCTTCCCTCCACTCACATCCTTTACTTTTTTTTTCTTTTTTGGCTTGCACCAATTTTTCCCACCTTCCTGCAAGTATGTTTGTGTGCTGTGCTTAGTCGATCAGTCGTGTCTGACTCTTTGTGACCCCGTGGACTGTAGCCCACCAGGCTCCTCTGTCCATGGGGATTCTCCAGGCAAGAATACTGGAGTGGATAGCCATGCCCTCCTCCAGGGGATCTTCCCAACCCAGGGACTGAATCCAGTTCTCCTGTATGCAGGCAGATTCTTTACCGACCGAGCCACCAGGGAGGCAAGTATGTTTAGATACATCAAAATCTTAGCTAATGGGAGTGAACTCAGAAGAAGATGGGCACACTTTTTCTTGCCCATCTGCACCTTACCTTACAAGACTTGGCTTTCTATACCAGAACCTGCCTCTTCCTTGATGTCTAAAATTGGGAAATATTGAACATTTTAGCAGTGAGGAAGTTTTTCTTTCCCCAGGAATTTGAACTTTTTTTAATCTAGCCCCAAACGAACAAGCTCTCCTAAACACAGTATGACAGGCCCAATCTTCATACATAGGTTTCTGGGCCTTAATTTCTCATAAGAAAAATGCAAAATACTTAGAAAAGTGTCAAGCATTTAGTTAAAGCTTTTTAAAATTTGTATCTACAGCTTTAGGATCAAGTAACCCAAATATAAGCTGGGGCTTTATATGGTCCAGTCTTTGTGGGGAGTTGCATACAAAGTAATAAAGGCTGCTAACCTAAAAATCATTTAAGATCATTCAGCTCTTTAATCTTGATGTTCAGAAGTGCCCAGAGGTAAGAAATAGGTTACAATTATAAGGATGCAGCCTGTGGCCATCAAACATGCTCTAGGACTGCCCCTTGGGTTTTGCGTATTCAGACGGCCCCACACTGTTAAATCTCATCATCTCAAAATGCTTGCACACGTGTGCATGGTAAGTCACTTCAGTCATGTCTGACTCTATGCGATCCTATGGACTGTAGCCCACCAGACTCCTCTGTCCATGGGATTCTCCACTCCAATCCTGGAGTGGGTTGCCATGCCCTCCTCCAGGGAATCTTCCTGACCCAGGGGTTGAAAGTGCATCTCTTATATCTCTTACATTGGCAGACAGGTTCTTTAGCACTGGTACCACCTGGGAAACCCTCAAAATGCCTGGGTATTTGCTAAGTAAGCTTTTTTGCCAGAGGCAGTGATGATTTGTGAAGGACAGGAGAGATTGCTTGGGTCTCAGGTGCTTAGCAGTCAGGCAGAGTGTGGCATCCATGATATTTTTCCAGACTTCCAAAACACGTTAGTAATGTCCTCCCCCTTCCCAGATCCAGCTCCTGCAAAGACGTGGCCTGACTCTCATGTTTCCCTGCCTTGCTTTTGCCTTGGGAATCTAGGGCTCAGTAGTTGCCTTTACATCCGAAATACCATCTTCCATGGAGCTGCTGTTTTTCCTCATTCCAGCTGACACCCTTCTCAGCCTTGGCAGGTGTCCAAGCCTCGCTCTCCCTGCATGGAGAGGTTGAGCATTGCTCTGTAAATTATGCACCAGCCCCATGATGTTTGGGGAGCCTGTGGACCTGTTTTATCTATGTGGAGATTAATTATTCAGTGAAGGCAGTGTAAATGATTCACAGGTGATGGTGTGAAGCCTGGCTTTGGGGCAGCCTGTCTTGGGAAGGTGTGATTGACTCTAGTATATGGTGAACCCAGGGCCCAGGCGGAGCTGGGTACAATTCTTTAATTTATTTTTTTATTTAAATAATTAAAAAAAAATTTTACAGTGTTGCATTGGTTTCCGCTATGCAACAATGCAAATCAGCCATAATTACACATATGTCCCTTCCCTCCGTAACCTCCATTCCCTTCCTCCATCCCATCCTTCTAGATCATCATAGAACAACAGGTTGGCCTCCCTATGCTACCCAGCAACTACTAAGAGCTGGGCACATTTTATCTGGTCCTTCAATCCTGTAGATTTCATGACCTATGTGCTTAATTGCTCACTCATATTCAACTCTTTGCAACCCCATGAACTGTAGCCCACCAGGCTCCTCTGGCCGTGAGATTCTCCAGGGAAGAATACTGGAGTGGGTTGCCATGCCCTTCTCCAGGGCATCTTCCCAACCCGGGGACTGAACCCAGATCTCCTGCATTGCAGGTGGATTCTTTAGCAGCTGAGTTACCCGGGAAGCCCAAATGTTCATAATCATTATATTTGAAAATCTATCACCTCACTTGGTGCTGACCTTACCTCTGTGGGGGAGGGGCGTGGGGGTTGAAATAATGTGGTCTAGTGAAATAAGCTGGATCCAGACAGATTTAGGTGTGAGTTCTGATTTTTTAAACTTTTCTGGACCTCAGCTTTCTTTCATAAATTAAGGGTAGTAAAGAACGACTTTGAACTGTTAGTATCTCCATTTGAATATTTCATGGAAGGTACCTGGCCAAGACGGACTCCTTACTGTCCCACCCTACCCCACCCCCTGGAGTGATACTCCCCATCTTGGGAAATGAGAGCCTCTTTTCTCAGCTACTCAGGACTAAGTTCTAGAAGTCACATATGAGTCTCTCCTCTCCTGCAGCCACCAGAGTTACTCTGCTTGCTAGTCCTTTCTATTCTGTGTCTCCCACCGATCACCCTCACCAGTAACTCTGCTATCTCCCAGCCAATGCCTCATTCAGCCGTATTATTGAGAGGCTTGCTCATTCTGTCCCACCCTGCCATCTTCATCCCCACCCAGCAGTCAGGTAGGTCTTTATAAACTAAAAGAAGATGCTGCCATTTTTGGTAACATGGATGAACCTGTAGGGCGTTATGTGAATTAAGCCAGTCACAGAAGGACAAAAGCTGCATGGTTACACTTACACGAGGTCTTTAAAACAAGAAACCTGTACAAGTGAAGCATAGAAAGGTAGCTGCTGGGGGCTGGGGAAGGGGAGAAGTGGGGGGTTGCTAATGAGCAAGACAAAATTTTTGGCTGTAAAAGATGAATAAGTGCTGGAGACGAGCTGTACGTGGAGCCTTTAGGTAGCCATTCTGTGTGTGCACTTAAAAACCTATCGGGAGGGCACCTCTTATGTTAGACATTCTTAGCACATTAAAATCTTACTACTTCCCTGCTGCTGCTCAGTCACTTCAGTCGTGTCCGACTCTGTGCGACCCCATTGATGGCAGCCCACCAGGCTCCCCCGTCCCTGGGATTCTCCAGGCAAGAACACTGGAGTGGGTTGCCATTTCCTTCTCCAATGCATGAAAGTGAAACGTGAAAGTGAAGTCGCTCAGTCGTGCCCGACTCTTAGCGACCTCATGGACTGCAGCCTACCAGGCTCCTCCGTCCATGGGATTTTCCAGGCCAGAGTACTGGAGTGAGGTGCCATCGCCTGCTAGTAATTCTCTAATGACTCCCTCTTACTCTTTTCTTTTAAGGAACTTTTAATTTTGTGTTGGGGTATAGCTGATTGACAATGTTGTGATGGTTTTAGGTGAACAGTGAAGGAACTCAGCCATACATACTATATATAATAGATACATACATATATCCATTCTCCTGCAAACTCCATTCACATTCAGGCTGCCACATAACCTGAGCCGAGTTCCCTATGCGGTACAGTAGGTCCTTGTTGGGTACCCACTGTAAATACAACGCTGTATACATGCCCATCCCAAACTCCCTAACTATCCCTTCCGCCATCAACCATAAGTTCGCTCTCTAAGTCTATGAGTCTCTTCCTGTTTTGTAAGTAAGTTCGTAGGTATCATTGCTTTTTAGATTCCACATATAAGGATGTCATACAATATCTCTCCTTCTCTGTCTGACTTACCTCACTTAGTATGATGCTCTCTTTTCTACCCATGTGGCTGCAAATGGCTGCCCCTTACTCTCAGAAGAAAATCCATTGCCTTTCTATCACCTACAGGCTCTACATGAGTTGACTCAAGCCCGCCTTTTCCTCCTTGATACTGCCCAGCCTGGCCTTGGGATTTTGGGACACTCCACATGTGTTCTCACCTGAGGGCTTTGCTCTTACTCTTGCTGCCCCGTCTACCTGAAATTGACCTCCTCTGGCTTGTTTGGCTCCATGTCAACATCCAGATACCTGGTGTTTCCCTAACACCTGGAGGACCAGCCTCTCCTGTCATCGAAGCTGCTGCTTGATTTTCTTCCTGTTGCTCATCCTTACCTTCAGCGATGATGCTGACCACGTGCTGGTTTGCTAACTGTCCCCTCACTGGGCAGGGAGCTCTCTGAGATCGAATCTTTCAGTCCTCACCATGGTGGCCCAAGGGAGGACTCTCAGTAAATTATAAGACAGTTTGAACTTAAGTTTGAATTTCAGATAGACAGCAAATACCTTTTTAGCATAAAAATAATTGCAGAGGGCATACCTAATGCTGAAAAAAATTATTTTTGCCTTTGCAAATTTTTTGCTAAATATGGTAGCCCCTGTCCCAGAGCTTGTCCCAGGGCCGGCACCTCTATTGATTCTTGGTATGTTTTTGTTGAAAAGAAGAAAGAGAGAAAGAAAGAAATCAAAGTTATGAAAAAAAAATGTGCAGACTGAATTCCTTGTGTCTTTGCTGTTGTATTCTTAGCATCTTTTTTTTTTTTTTTTTTCCTGCGCAAGCTCTTCCTTGTAGCTTCTCTAGTTGTGACACCTGGGCTGTCTAGCTGTGCTGCGTAGGCTTAGCTGCCCCATAGCGTGTGAGATCTTAGTTCTCTGGCCAGAGATAGAAACCATATTCCCTGCATTGGAGGTGGATTCCTAACCGCTGGACCAGGGAAGTCCCTCTTAGTGTTGCATAATGCTCGACCTATGACAGGTGCTGATTAAAAGTGTGCTAATGGAATAAAGAACCATGGGGTTACCCAGGGTGTTTTTACCCCTCCTTCCGTATCACATTGTTAGTCTCATCTGTAGCTGGAGAAGCAAGGTGGAGAACAAAAACCAAGTTAAGTAGCTGGCAACAGCTTTAGCCGAATACAGCTGAAAGTGGATGGTGGAAGGTGGCTTAAGTAAATGGCTTCTGTACAAGAAGCCGATGTAGAGGCAGTCTAGACCTGGTCTGATAGTCTTGAGACCCCGCTTCAATCTGTCTCCTCTACAATCCTCTAGAGAGCACTTCTCTAACTTCAAGTTCAGTGCATAGCTCCAAGATGACTGCTGGAAAAGCCAGTGGATGGACAGCCAGTCACCATGTCCACATTCCAAGAAAGCAGCAAGTATCAGCAGGTGAGGACAAAAGATTGCTCACCCCACCCCCAACCCCCCAGCCCTTTAAGAAACCTTCCTGCAAGTCCCTTACGACACAAACTCTTGCATTTCATTGGCCAGAACTCTGTCTCACGACCACTCCCAAGGGTAAGGAAGCTGGAAATGTTGTCTGGGTCCCACTGGATTCCAATCGGTTACATGTGCTTTGTTAAAAGTGGAGGTTTGTTCTTTATAGAGGGGGGAGAATGATGTTGGAGAGCGAAGAACAACCTCTGCCATAGCCAGAGAGAGGCAGAAAGATTTCCAGCATATCCTTGGTCTGCTGTACTGAGTGCGGCTCACACCATGTCCTTTTGCTGCTGGGTCTTCTGTTGCACGGACCAGTGAGTGGGTCAGAGTCTGGGGTGTGGACCTCTGTTAATCTGAGACTTTTTCTGTGTTGAAGAGGCTTCCGTGTATTCAAAGACTAGAGAACACTGGGGTCACCCAGAAGCAGTTTATGTCTCTGAAATGAAAATTCAGAGACAAAAGTAGCATAAAATGGTGCTAGGGAGTTAGGTCAAGTGGAGAAACGAGAGATGCTATGTGTCTGATCCATTGTCCCAGGATCCCAGTAGATCTCAACAGGTTGAAGCAGCAGTCTGAGTGTAATGAGCCAGAAATGAATAAGAACCAAACGTGCGTGGGTGCATGTGCGCTTCAGTCAAGTCCAACTCTTTGCAACCCTACGGACTGTAGCCCACCAGGCTCCTCTGTCCATGGGCTTCTCCAAGAAAGAATACTGGAGTGGGTTGCCTTGCCCTCCTCCAGAGGACTTTCCCGAGTGAGGGACTGAACCTACCTCTCTTACGTCTCCTGCATTGGCAGGCGGGTTCTTTACCACTAGTGTCGCCTGGGAAGCCCCAGATAGCCTACACTTGAGTCCAAAAGAAAACCAACAAGACAGACTGATGTGATTTCATATCAGCAGAATAAAAAATCATTGAGGTACTTTCACTGGCAGCGACTTGAGCCATGATGGATCTGGGAGAGACTTGGTCATTCACTGTGGTCAGTAGTAGCACAGAATTGGAGAGCGGGGTGAGGATCATGCTGTTATGTACAGATTAGACTATATCTGTAACCCTGCTTTCAGTTCTGGGCTCTCTAAGGGAGAAAGACAGGCTTGTCGGAACTGGGGCGTGTTTGGAAAGCTCCTCTGTCTGTCTCTTTAACATTTTTATCAATCACTTGGGTCATGCCTGCTTATCAAATTTGTGGATTGCTCTAGTCTGACAGAGGCAGTAGATACTGTGACTGACAGGATCAGCCAAGAAGAACAATGGACCAAATTCAGCCCATGGAATTGAAAATAGAAAGCCCTGAATTTTGATCAAGCAATCAACTGGGCAAGACGGGGATGAGGGAGACAGGGCCCACTAAGGTACCATTGTGTCTGTGTGCCCAGGGGCCACTGAATGCTCAGCTCTGCCAAGGACCCTGTGGCCAGTAATGACATTCATGACTTTGCCCTGGGCTGGGGTTTTGACCTTGGCTTTGAGGATTCACATACTCTATGTGTTCCAGAGCCTATTGGGCTTGGAGAGGTGAAGTTATGCTGACGCTTACAGGAGGCCAAGGAAGAATAATAATTCGTGCCAAGTGTATTGATTTTCAGTATAAAATATTCTTGTTAAGTAATACATATATATATATAACTTAAATATTGTATACAGATAGATAGATAGAGGCTTCCCTGATGTCTCAGACAGTAAAGAATCCATCTGCAATGTGGGAGGCCTGGGTTTGATCACTGGGTTGGGAAGATCCCCCGCAGAAGGGCGTGGCAACCCACTCCAGGATTCTTGCCTGGAGCCCCATGGAGAGAGGAGCCTGGTGGGCTATAATGCAGAGGGTCACAAAGGGTTGGACATGATTGAGCGACTAAGCACCCAGCACAGCACAGCACAGCACTTATATATACACACACATTGTTGTCTAGTCACTTGGTTGTGTCTGACTCTGTGATGCTATGGACTGTGGCCTGCTAGGCTACTCAGTCCATGCGATTTTCCAGACAAGAATATCGGAGCACGTTGCCATTTCCTTCTCCAGGAGATCTTCCCAACCCAGGGATCAGACTGGAGTCTTCTGAATTGGCAGGAGGGTTCTTTACCACGGAGCCACCTGGGAAGCCTGTGTATGTACATGCAATTTTTCTCCCTTTTTAGAAAAATGATATGCGAGACAAATAACACTGCTAAGATTTTTTAAGGGACATGGAATCGAAAGGGATATGAGTAGTGTGACTTCAATGCTTGATGACATGGCATTAAAAGAGGCTAATGAACCTCTGTTTCTAATATGAATGTTCCCATGCTGGAAACAGAGAGAGACTCTAGGTAGCTCAGGTTACAGGCCCCTTCTGTAGGCCTTGGAAATCATTTTTATCTCTTTAGGATGACTTGGCAGAATTCTGCTCTGCCCTTTTATTGTTGATATATACTGTCGGTCTTAGGAAACAACCTTTCCCCCCCTTTCCTCTAGACTTTAAGGTGCATCAGTTTGCCTCTGCTCCGAGGTCCCGGGGGAATGTGGGTTGAAGGACTGACCCTGAAGAGTTAAGCTCATTAAGCCTTCACTGCTGTCTGGTGGCGGTGGTGAAAGCCACTCAGTCGTGTCCTACTCCTTATGACCCCACTTGCTCTAGCCCGCCAGGCTCCTCTGTCCATGGGATTCTCCAGGCAGGAACACTGGAGTGGGTTGCCACGCCCTCCTCCACATGATATTCCCAACCCAGGGATCGACTCGGGTCTCCTGCTTTGCAGGTGGATTCTTCACCTTCTGAGCCACCAGGGAAGCCTCTCATTGCTTCTACACCTGGTCATTTCTCTGGAGGAAAAATAAAGTCCTCTTTTTCCAAATCTACTGCCCTTTAGGGACAGACTCCCAAACACCCCAATCAGTGCCCTACACTCTTCCAGCCTCTTGGGCACAGATGCAAACAGTGCTAAGGCATCAGCTTTGACTCCTCTCTCTGTTCTCCATTCCCAGTGGATGGCCTGATGTTTTCATTCGCTTTTCCCAAGAGATTCCTCCTTTCCTCTTCTGTTTATGGATATTCTTGTCACATCTCCCTTAGCACCTCCCAGTGAGAAACAGAGGGCACACTCACATTAGTGTCATCTGAGAAGAATTTAGTAATGAACTGCTTGCAAAGCTGGGAGAGGGTTTAGGGAAACCACAAAGAACAGTTCAGTACTACAGGGCTACGGGGTCTGGTTGCCATCATAAGTCTTAAGGAATGGAGAGAGGAGGAGAATCAGGAGACAGGGGAGGCTGTGTGAAATAGACCTTCCTACGGGATCCCTGGCCTTGAGCAAAACCAGCCATGGCAACCCCACAGCGATGGTAATAAATGCCACACTCTTCATGGTTTCTCTCTCTTCCTTCTGCTGGTATGCAACACGGGTCAAACCCAGTTGCGAGTCAGTGGGCAAGGGAGCTCAGTGGTATATGCTGAGGAATTTAACCTCCCAGGGTATAGCAGAGTGGATAAAAGTGGAGAGTGGACTTAGAGGGGCAAATGGAATAATCCAGCAAACTGCTGAAGGCCAGACTTTGTTATTAGTATTTTCTCGGTATCTCATCCTGCACATACTAGGTTTGCTACAGTTTAAGGGACCATGACTTTCTTTAAAATCATCTTTGGCTCCTATGTTCCAGGGCTCAACCAGTGCCCAAAAGATGCTCCAGAGGTATTTGTGGGGTGACTAGTGGGTGAATGAATGAATCAATGAGTGAATGAATGAAGTGAGTTCAGTGGGGACTTGCCCTTTTTTGTAGCTTGCTGCTACAGATTCTGCTTTCAGCCTCTCTCCTGTCTTGCTATAGGCTCCTAGGACCAGTCCCTGTTGTTGAATTTCTGTAACACCCTCCTGCACCTGGGACTGGCCATGTAATACGGCTCTTGGATGCTTTGCTTCATCACTGCAGTGCTGAGTAGCAGCTCCTGCCTCGGGCACAGCCTCTGCTCTGTGTTCAGCAGTCAGTCTCTCTGTGACAGATGCTGAGCTCCTGTCCTCCTGCCAGGAAGGTTCTTCGAGGAAATCTTCTCTTCTGGCTCTAGGCAGGTGAAATTGCTTTCTCCCTGACACACTTCCATTTATATGAACTGTTAAGCAGACATCGATTTCCTCCTCTGTTGTATTCTAGGCTCTTTTAAAGCGGACAAGACATCACTGGGCATAAGGACGAAGAGCTGCAGTCCAGAGGGAGAGAAGACAAGCAATAGATCATTATTAATCAGTGATCAGTGAGGTTGCAGGAAAACAGAACTCTGCAGGAGCACAGATGAGAGGCGTCTCTTCCAACCTGGAGGTTCCAGGAAGTCTTTTTGGAGGGGTTGGCATCTGATTTTGTAGGATGGGAATGAGCTAAGCAGTGGAAAGTGAGAAATGTGTTCCAAGTCAAGAGAAGAGGATGATCAAAATGACAGATGCCTGGCATTGCATAGTGTGTGCAGGAAGCATGAACAAATCTGTACGATTAGCGTAAAGCGGAGGCATGGTGGGCTGACTGCAGGTGGTTGGAAGGGCAGGTGGGAGCTAGGATGTGGAAGACTTGGCATGCTAGGATTAGCTGTTATCAGGACTGCAACTGCGGTGGGGTTGATGGGGCACGTGCTTCAAATGCCACATTTAAAAAGGCTCCAAAAACTTAGCAGTCAAAAGAAAAATATCAAAATTTGAAATAAAGATGAATCAGTAACACTGACTTTTTCCTTTTGCCTCAGAATCCAATAAGGCTCAGAATGACAGTTACTGATCTTGTCTTTATAAGATTGACATGTATTTATCTCCTCAACAAATGTTGCCCAAACAACTGTATATCCATATGCAAAAGAATGAAGTTGGACCCACATATCATATCATACACAAAAATTAGCTGAAAGCACCTGATAGTCCTAAATGTAAGGGCTAAAATATAAAGTCTCCAGAAGAAAACACCAGGCATCAATTTTCATGATCTTCAGACAAGCAGTAATTTCTCCGATATGACACCAAAACCACAAGTGATAGAAGACTGACACGTTGGACTTTTCATCACATTTGAAAACTTTTGTTTTCCTAAGGATACCGTTACAAAAATGAAAGGACAGCTCAAAGACACAGACAAAATATTTGCAAACCATGTATTTGATAAGGCACTTGTATGAGGAATATATAAAGAACACTTCAGTTCATTTCAGTTGTTCAGTTGTGTCTGACTCTGCAACATGGACTGCAGCACACCGGGCTTCCCTGTCCATCACCAACTGCTGGAGCTTGCTCAAACTCATATTCTTCGAGTTGGTGATACCATCCAACCATCTCATCCTCGGTCATCCCCTTCTCCTCCGGCCTGCAATACTTCCCAGCATCAGAGTCTTTTTCAATGAGTCAGTTCTTCGCATCAGGTAGCCAAAGTATTGGAGTTTTCAGCTTCAGCATCAGTCCTTCCAATGAATATTCAGGACTAATTTCCTTTAGAATGGATTTCTTAGATCTCCTTGCTGTCCAAGGGACTCTAAAAACCAACACCACAATTCAAAAGCATCAATTCTTCAGTGCCCAGCTTTCTTTATAGTCCAACTCTCACATCCATACACAACTACTGGAAAAACCATAGCTTTGACTAGATGGATATTTGTCAGCAAAGTAATGTCTCTGCTTTTTAATATGCTGTCTAGGTTGGTCATAACTTTTCTTCCAAGGAGCAAGTGGCTTTTAATTTCATGGCTGTAGTCACAATCTGCAGCGATTTTGGAGCCCCCCAAAATAAAGTCTCTCATTGTTTCCATTGTTTCCCCATCTACTTGCCATGAAGTGATGGGACCAGATGCCATGAATCTTAGTTTTTTGAATGTTGAGTTTTAAGTCAGCTTTTTCACTCTTCTCTTTTACTCTCATCAAGAGACTCTTTAGTTCTTCACTTTCTGCCATAAGGGTGGTGTTGTCTACGTGTCTGAGGTTATTGATATTTCTCCCAGCAATCTTGATTCCAGCTTGTGCTTCATCCAGCCTGGCATTTCTCATGATGTACTCTGCATATAAGTTATATAAGCAGGGTGACTTCTCTGGTGGCTTAGAGGTTAAAGTGTCTGCCTGGAGACCAGGGTTCGATCCCTGGGTCGGGAAGATCCCCTGGAGAAGGAAATGGCAACTCACTCCAGTACTCTTGCCTGGAGAATCCCATGGAGGGAGGAGCCTGGTAGGCTACAGTCCATGGGGTCGCAAAGAGTCAGACACGACTTCACTTTCACTTTCACTTTCAAGCAGGGTGACAGTATGCAGCCTTGATATACTCCTTTCCCTATTTGGAACCAGTGTGTTGTTCCATGTCCAGTTTTAACTGTTGCTTCTTGACCTGCATACAGATTTCTCAGGAGGCAGGTCAGATGGTCTGGTCTTCCCATCTCTTTAAGAATTTGCCACAGTTTGTTGTTATCCATACAGTCAAAGGCTTTGGAATAGTAAAAAAAAGCAGAAGTAGATGTTTTTCTGAAACTCTTGCTTTTTTTGATGATCCAGTGAATGTTGGCAATTTGATCTCTGGTTCCTCTGCCTTTTCTAAATCCAGATTGAACATCTGGAAGCTCATGGTTCATGTACTATTGAAGCCTGGCTTGGAGAGTTTTGAGCATTACTTTGCTAGCGTGTGAGATGAGTGAAATTGTGTGGTAGTTTGAGCATCCTTTGGCATTGCCATTCTTTAGGATTGGAATGAACACTGACCTTTTCCAGTCCTGTAGCCACTGCTGAGTTTTCCCGATTTGTTAAGAACACTTAACAACTCAAAAATAAAAGGACAAAGACAAAAAAACTGGGCAAAGGATTTGAGAAGACATTTCTTCAAAGAAGATATATGAATGGCTAAGAAACATATGAAAAGATGCTCAATATCCTTAGTCATTAGAGAAATGGAAATCAAAGCTGCAATCAATAATATTTCACATTCAGTAGAAAGAGTATGACAAAAAAGACCGAGTACGACAAATATTGATAGGGATGAGGAAAAATGGAAACTCTCCTACATGGCTCATGGTGATGCGAAATATTGTGCATCAGCTTTGGAAAACAGCTTGGTGGTTCCTCAAAAAGTCAAACAGAAAGGTGTCATATGACTTTGCAATTCCATTCCTAGGTATTCGCCCAAGAGAAATGAAAACATGTTCAAACAAAACTTGTACATGAATGTTGATAGCAGTGTTATTCATAGTAACCAAAACAGAAACAGCCCGAATATCCACCCATTTTGTTGAATGGAGCAACAGTTGTGGCATATTCATGCAATGGAATAATATTTTATCATTAAGAAGGAGCGAAATACTGATGTGCGCATGCGCGCGCGCGCGCGCGCGCGCGCGTGTGTGTGTGTGTGTGTGCGCGCGTGTGTGTGTTTGTGTTAGTCGCTCAGTCGTATCCATCTCTTTTGACCCCATGGACTGTAGCCCACCAGTCTCCTCTGTCTATGGGATTTCCCAGACAAGAATAATGGAGTGAGTCGCCATTCCTTCCTTTCTCCAGGAGATCTTCCTGATCCAGGGATTGAACCCGGGTCTCATGCATTGCAGGTAGATTCTTTGCCATCTGAGCCACCAGAGAAGCCCCATCAATACATATTAAAACACAGATAACCATTGAAAGCATAAGCTAACTAAAAGAAGCCAGCCACCAAAGACTGCATATTACATGATTCCACTTCTATGAAATGTCCGGGATAGGAAACTATGTGCTGTGCTTAGTCGCTCATTTGTGTTCGAGTCTTTTCAACTCCATGGGCTGTAGCCTGCCAGACTCCTGCGTCCATGGGGATTCTCCAAGGGAACTGCTGCTGCTACTGCTGCTAAGTCGCTTCAGTCGTGTCCGACTCTGTGCGACCCCAAAGACTGCAGCCCACCAGGCTCCCCCGTCCCTGGGATTCTCCAGGCAAGAACACTGGAGTGGGTTGCCATTTCCTTCTCCAATGCATGAAAGTGAGAAGTGAAAGTGAAGTCACTCAGTCGTGTCGACTCATAGCGACCCCATGGACTGCAGCCCACCAGGGAACCACAGAGAGATAAAATGAGGGCTAGAGGGAGTAGCATGGGGAAGGCGATGGCACCCTGCTCCAGTGTTCTTGCCTGGAAAATCCCTTGGACAGAGGAGCCTGGTAGAGTGCTGGGGAGTGACTGTTAACAAGGTTATTTTTGGGGTGATCAAACTGTTATAAAATTAGTTATAAATCAACTCTATTCTAATAGAAATTAAAATAAAACCTTTTAAAAATTAGAATATGGTAATAGTTGCACAATTTTGTAAACATACCAAACCACTGAACCTCACACTTCAAAGAGATGAACTTTTGGTATGTAAATTACATCCAAATAAAGTTAAAGCATTATTCACCTTGATTCCTGAGTGTTTTAGCACCTCCTTAAATCTTGTCCCTGGGGAAAGTGCCTTACTTGTCGCAACTCCAGTGCAGGCCCATGGAGTTAGATTTCATCGTGTGTTTTATAGGAAAGCTTTGAAAGATTTAAAGCAGCGAATGGTCTGGTTTGTCTGCTGGTCATGTGGCTTTGCAGTGTGGGAGTGGGGGTGGCTAGAAATGGGCAATGCCAGAGGCAGGAACCCACCTGGGAGGTGGCTATGAGAGCTTCTCTCCTGATGCATGAACATGGCACCAAGAATGTGTGTGGAGAGCTGGTTAGGAGGGAAAATTGATGAGCTTGACTTGGAAGGGAGAGGTCTAAAAGGCCTCCCAGCCTTTCAAGTCAATCTAAGTGCTACTGACTAGCTTTGCACTTGGAGAAGCCTGGGCTGCTTTTGAAGTAATCAGGGGATTATAAACCACCAGATCATTGGGCTATTGCATTATCTCCTCGCTGAAACCTTGACAGCAGTCCACAGCTCTTAGAGTAAGCCCCAGCTCCCCTGCCATGGCCTCCCAGACCCTAAATGGGACCTCTGCCCACCTGTCCAGCTCCATCCCATTCATTCTCCCTCTCCCTCACCCAGCTCAGCCACTCAGGTCTCTGTTTTGCTCCAAAAATGCCAAGGTAGGAAGGATTACTTCTGGGACTTAGTATTCAGTTCTGCCTGGAATCTTCCCCCAGCTCTTTTTATGACTGACACAATTTGTAGTGTTTTCCTGAATTATCATGTTTTCATGAAGCCTCTCAAAGGGCCTTCTCTGCTTACCTTTTACATCAACATTCAGTGTATTAATTTCCTACAGTCACTGTAACAAATCTCTACAAACTTGCTGAAAATAACAGGAACTTATCTTACAGTTCTGTAGGTTAGAAGTCCAACATGAGTCTCATTGGGCTACAGTCAAGGTGTTGGCAGGACTGTGTTTCTTTTTCTGAGAAAAAATCCATTTCCTTGCCATTTCCAGCTGCTACAGCTCACTCATGACTCCTTTTTCCCATCTTCAAAGCCAGTAGCACTGCATTTCTGGTCATTCTTCAGTTCAGTTCAGTCGCTCAGTTGTGTCTGACTCTTTGTGACCCCATGGACTGCAGCAGGCCAGGCCTCCCTGTCCATCACCAACTCCCAGAGTTTACCCAAACGCATGTCAATCGAGTCTGTGATGCCATCCAACCATCTCACCCTTTGTCGTCCCCTTCTCCTCCCACCTTCAATCTTTCCCAGCATCAGGGTCTTTTCAAATGAGTCAGTTCTTCACATCAGGTGGCCAAAGTATTGGAGTTTCAGCTTCAGCATCAGTCTTTCCAAAGCCCATTCTTAGATATTCACATTTTCCCAGACTCTACTCTTCTGCCTCCCTCCTCTACTTTTGAGGATCCCTGTGATTATCCTGGGCCCACCCAGACATCCCAGGTTAATTTATCTTAAGGTCAGCTGATTAGCAACCTTAATTCCATCTTCAGCCCTATTTCTCTTTTGCCATGTAACATAGCATATTTGAAAGTTTTGAGATTAGGATGTAGATAGAAGGTTAAGGGGAACCTGTAACCTGTTGACATAGGTAAAATCTCAAGAGTGGATCAGAGTGTGGAAAAGAATTGTTCTCAAACACATCAGTCCATCAGAAGCTGTTTATCTGTTCACATTTTCAACAATGTGTTTTAAGCACCTCCTTTTAAGTACCAGGGTGAGAAATGAGTGCAATTGTGTGGTAGTTTGAACATTCTTTGGCATTGCTCTTCTTTGAGACTAAAATGAAAACTGACCTTTTCCAGTCCTGTGGCCTAAGTAAATGCTCAAAATTCTCCAAGCCTGGCTTCAACAGTACATGAACCATGAGCTTCCAGATGTTCAAAGTGGATTTAGAAAAGGCAGAGGAACCAGAGATCAAATTACTACCATCCGTTGGATCATAGAAAAAGCAAGAGAATTCCAGAAAAACATCTACTTCTGCCTTATTGATTACGACAAACCCTTTGACTGTGTAGATCACAAAAACTGTGGAAAGTTCTTCAAAAGATATGAATACCAGACCACCTGACCTGCCTCCTGAGAAATCTGTATGCAGGTGAAGAAGCAACCGTTAGAACTGGACATGGAACAACACATTGGTTCCAAATTGGGAAAGGAGTACGACAAGGTTGTATATTTTCACCATGTTTGTTTAACTTATATGCAGTGAGTGAACTTATATGCAGAGAGTAACTTATATGCATCAAGTGAAATGCCGGGCTGGAAGAAGCACAAGCTGGAATCAAGATTTCTGAGAGAAATATCAATAACCTCAGATATGCAGATGACACCACCCTTATGAAAGAAAGTGAAGAGGAACTAAAGAATCTCTTGATGAAAGTAGAAGAAGAGAGTAAAAAAGTTGGCCTAAAACTCAACATTCAGAAAACTAAGATCATGGCATCTGGTCCCATCACTTCATGGCAAATAGATGGGAAACAATGGAAACAGTAAGAGACTTTATTTTTTGGGGCTCCAAATCACTGCAGATTGTGACTGCAGCCATGAAATTAAAAGACACTTGCTTCTTGGAAGAAAAGTTATGATCAATCTAGACAGCATATTAAAAAACAGAGACATTACTTTGCCAGCGAAGATCCATCTAGTCAAAGCTATGGTTTTTCCAGTAGTCGTGTATGGATGTGAGAGGTGAACTGTATAAAAAAGGTGGGAGCTGAAGAATTGATGTTTTTGAACTGTGCTGTTGGAGAAGACTCTTGAGAGTCACTTGGACTGGAGATCCAACCAATCCATTCTGAAGGAAACCTGTCCTGAATATTCATTGGAAGGACTGATGCTGAAGCTGAAACTCCAATACTTTGGCCATCTGATGCGAAGAACTGACTCATTGGAAAAGACTCTGATACTAGAAAAGATTGCAGGCAGGAGAAGGGGACAACAGAGGATGAGATAGTTGAATGGCATCACCGACTTGATGGACATGAGTCTGAGCAAGCCCTGGGAGTTGGTGATGGACAGGGAACCCTGGCGTGCTGCAGTCCATGGGGCCAACACTGAACGACTGAAGTGAACTTTAAGAACCAGATGCTATTCCTTTGGGATATATTAGACAGAGTAAAGATGTTAGCCTCCCAGACCTCACATCTTTTAAAAAAATTCATTAACTTGTTTTTGGCTGTGCTGGATCTTCGTTGCTGTGAGGGCTTTTCCCTAGCTGTGGCGAGCAGGGGCTACTCTCTAGTTTCAATGTGTGGGCTGCTCATTGCAGTGGCTTCTCTTATTGTGCAGCAGGGATTCTAGGATGCTTGAGCTTCAGTAGTTGTGGCTCCTGGGCTTTAGAGCACAGGCTCAATAGTTGTAGCACCCCGGCTTAGTTGCTTGGCAGCATTTGGGATCTTCCAAATCGGGGATCAAACCCATGTCTCCCACGTTTTCAGGCAGATTCTTTACCACTGAGCTACCAGGGAAACTCTCAGACCTTATATCCTTTATAGGGGTTTAAATAATATAGATGCCCAGGTCCCCATCAGCCACTCTGGAAGCCTAGCCACTTTGATGAAGATGACACATCATGAGATGGCAGGTTCAGTTCAGTTCAGTTTAGTCACTCAGTCGTGTCCGACTCTTTGTGACCCCATGAATCGCAGCATGCCAGGCCTCCCTGTCCATCACCATCTCCCAGAATTCACTCAGACTCACGTCCATCGAGTCAGTGATGCCATCCAGCCATCTCATCCTCGGTCATCCCCTTCTCCTCCTGCCCCCAATCCCTCCCAGCATCAGAGTCTTTTCCAATGAGTCAAGATGGCAGGTTAGAATCATTTAAATCTCTTTTCCCTACATTTTGACCATCATTCCAGAGGAAGAGTTTTTTTGGAACTATGTTTCTAAAACCATCTGTGGTGAAGGACAAATTGTTTTTTTAATTTCCCATCCATTTGTGATACTTTTGGAAAATACAGAAAGGATAAAAATAATTTCTAGAAAAATAAAAGTTTGCTTCATTGTCATGATGGTGTCAAATGCCTGTAAATGTTCCTAAACACTCTCGATTTCTATACGAACGGTATCATAAGCAGACAACAAGCATTTCTCAGAAGAGCCCCAGACCTGTGTGTCTGACTTAGTCTCCATTTCTCATCTATAAAAGGAGAAACATATATGGTCAGTCACTATGAGGATTCAACCGCATAATGTAAATCACCAAAGTCCCCGTCTGGCTTAACAAGTAATAGTTACTAATTCTCATAGCTATTATGCCTTTTGGGCTTCCCAACTGGCTCAATTGTGAAGAATCCGCCTGCCAATGAAGCAGCATGAGATGTGGGTTCGATCCCTGGGTTGGGAAGATCCACTGGAGGATGAAGTAGCAACCCACTCTATCTTCTTACCTGGGAAATCCCACGGACAGAGAAGCCTGGCAGTCTACGGTCCATGGGGTCTGTCTGACATGACTCAGCAATTGAACAACAGCAATGCTATGCCTTAACATTTCTTAACAATACTATAGTATTCAATTTTTGGTGTCATAAAAATCAAATTAGGGTCCTTCGCTTCTCCAGCAGAAAGCCATATCTTGCTGGTTCATCATAAAACTGATGTAGAATTCCAATATCTATGGGTGGGATTTGCTTTTGCCTACAAATAACAGTGCTAACAAAACATGCCTTTGAATACTGTAGATGAATACTAATCATTAAAAACCCCCCATTTGCTTTTCAAACACCACCCAGATGTTACCCCTTCTTGCTGGAAACTGTGCCCACCCTTGGGACCATTAGACAAAATGCTGGCTGTCACCAGCTGACAAGGTTTGGGGATTGACTCTTTTTAAATAGCCATAAGGTCACGGGGATTAGATGTTTTCCAGGGAGTCACAGGAGAAGTAGAATGTCAGCTTCGCCTTTTTCCCTCAAAGATGGCTCAGTGACATTTTCGGAAAGGAGGGACTGTTGGCTACCTGTCAGCCCTGAATGGGACACACAAGGTTAGATGCAAAGTGAGAAGGTCATTCACCACCTGGAGACACAGCTGTAATTTCATTCAGAAGAGCAGCATTAAAGGGAGCACGTGGAGAACTCTTCTGAGAGCTGGAAATCAGACAAAGCCTGCGAGTGAGAGAGAGGCAACTTGGCAGAAGAGAGACAGCAAGAGCTTTGGCAATAGAGGGTCCTGGGGTTGAATCTCAGCCCCAGTGTGTACCGATTGTGTGACCTAATGCACATGCCACAGCCTCTTGGACAATGGAGCCGCCCTCACGGGATGGTTGCGGGTGTTAGCGATATTATATGCGAGTGTGTGGCACACAGCGAGCGATCCGTGCAGTATAGCTATTGCTGATCTTGTGTTGCTCACCCAAAGAGCAAGGTCTACCAGAAATCCTCGTGGCCTCCTTTTTCTGTTTGTCACATCTTTTAAAACCTTTGCACGTGAACAGCGGTTGAACATGGGTCAGACGGTCCTGAGAGATGGGTGAGCGCCCTGATCGAAAGGGAGTCGGGTTCTGATCCCCAAATCTGGAGTGGCAGAGATGGGCGCTGTGAGGCATCCAGTGAGGTAACGCAACCAATCTGGAGAAGCCGGCCGGAGCCTGGGGGAGAGTTCTCTTTTCTTTGTGAAGGTCAGGCCACCCTGGAATGGGTTCCCCCCCAAGAGAGGGGCCCGTGCCTTGGAAAACATCGCGGTAAAGAAAACAAAAAACAAAACGTTTGCATGTAGATGACTCAATTAATTCTCATGCCAAGACACTGGGTGTTGACTCAGTCACACACACTGACACTTGTCTCTTTGTTTTTCTAGGTATGAAACTTCTGTCCTTCCCAAGAAATTCAAGTAGGCCAAGCACCACATGTGTGTGTGTTCAGCACATTGGTGGTTTTTACTAAAGATATGTGACTTCTTTGAGGAAGAGTCTCTTGGCATTGTTCTCATCCATCTCTTAAAGACACTGTGTTGGGCTTTTGGTCTACAGAGTCTCGACTGGGCTAAGATAGATTTAGAAATCTCAAGCCACTTCCTTGAGAAGAAAAATGTGGAATAAGAAACATGGAAGTTTCCTTCACTCAGTGGGAATAATGGCCAATGAGAGAGAGGGCAAAGTTTGATTGGACTTAAAAGATAATTGTTTATGGAGATGCAGTGCTCTGAACTGCCCCTCTCTGTCTTGATAAGAAAGTGGAAAGAGTCAAAATATTTTTGACGCAGTGAGTTAATCAAAGCATGTTGTTAGTTGGCGAATCAGCTTGGGGCAAAGATGTCAGGTACAATTAAATTGGCCTCTGCTGTGTGCTCTCTCATGTTAGAGCTTGGATAAGAACTGTCTGAACTTCAGAGAGATGTCAGCTGAAATAAGGAAAATGAAAAGAACTTGCTTTTGTGGGCCTGGAATCTAACCCTGTAATCCTAAGGACTGTGATAATGCCAGTATTTGTGAAACGGTTTGGAGAGTTGAAGTTATTGGCACATTCGTTGAAGCCACTGCCATATTAAAAAAAAAAAATCTGAGATGCCACTGATTATAAGATCCACCATTATTATCCTTATCTCTAAGGAAGATAAAGCAAAACATTGCCAATTAATATTAGCACATCATCAGTTGTAAGGTGAATCCTGACTGCAGAGAGATTAAAATATGAATATATATACATATCATAATTAGTAAACTACTATAGTTTATGGGAGCCTTTCTGTAAATTGCTGTTGATTACTTAAGCCATGAAAAGACCTCATTAAACTTATTTTCATTTGGCCCGACTGTGTAGTTTGTAGATTTCACCTTAGTCCCATAAGTCTGCTTTTTTCATCCTGCTTCATGTGTGGGCAGATGGAAGCTGTGAGTCCCCTGGTTGATACCTAAACACTAGAAGTCTCACCCACTGACATCCCACCTTTTCTGTGATTCCGTTGTCTCTCTTCTCATCCAGGGTGAAGGCTTCATCCCTCAAAGGAACTTCCCTCCAGATTTTCTTTGGGGGAACTCCAAATTTTTTATCTCTCTCTACTAAGCAGAGCCAGTTCTTCCTTCCCAGGCCATGTCTCTAGATTTATAGAGCAAAGACAACTAGGAGTTTAACAAAACAAAGTTCCCTCAGCCAGAAAAAAGAAAACAAAAAACCCCTGTCTTTAGCAAGCCTCAGAATGAGCATCTATTTTTGGTTGTACGTGTTGCTTGGGGCCTCTCCCTTTAGCTGAAATGCCTTGTGTCCTATTTATCCTCAAACAAAACTTCAGGGTCTTTCACAAGGGAGATTCTTGTAATGGCCACTGAGGCAATCTTTCTCCAATGTCATTGTCTCTGTGTGAAATGCTATGTATATATGCATATAAGACTAGGTATGATTCATGAGAGGCAGTCTCTCATCCACTCAGGGTTAGGGGCATGGGGCTACTTTCCTGTGTGTGGTGGGGATGGTTCCGGGGAGTAACGTGGCTGCTTGTTTCTAACTCCTCTCCTAAACGAAATAAGTGACTTGTTTGAAAGACAGAAACCATGCTACAGTGGGAGCTCCTTTGGTCAGGCAGTAGATTTGAATCTGAGTAATTTTTGCCTTCACATACTGCCATGATTAATACCACTAGCAGCCCATAAGATTTGAGGACCTTGTGTGAAGCCCTATGTATGGAAAAGAAGTTATTCTAACTCACATGTTACATGCCAGAAATAGAGGCTCAAGGTGATAAGTAACTTGCTGAAGGTCACAGCATTTTGGAGAAAAATAATGGTGATGATGATGATGGTGATAATTTTGGTCCCCGAAGACAGTTCTCTCATCACAGAGTTTGAATAACTAAGAAGACCTGGGATTTCTGGAAGGTAATTATGAAACACATTTTGAACCCATCCTGGAATCACAAACTGCTTTAGGAAACCTAGGCCACAAACAGAAGCCTGGTCACCATGGTTACAAGATGAAATGGTGGTCCAGGCTGTGTCTTTTGTCAAAGATCTCTTCTCTGACTCACAGACTTAGAAAACAGACTTATGGTTGCTGGGGTGGGGGATAGTTAGAGGGTTTGGGATGGGCATGTACACACTGCTGTATTTTAAATGGATAACTAACAATATCCTACTGTATAGCACTTGGAACTGTGGCCAATGTTATGTGGCAGCCTGGATGCGATGGGGGTTTGGGGAAGAACGGATACATGTGTATGTATGGGTTAGTCCCTTCACTGTTCATCTGAAACTATCACAACATTGTTGATTGGCTATACTTCAATATAAAACAAAAAGTTCAAGGATGAAAAAATAAAAAAAAAAGGATCTCTTTTCTGGAGAGCCAGAGACTCTGAGTGAGGGAGACTGACACTAGCTTTCTTGTAAACTCTTTCAACAGTTCAAGTTTCACTTTTAGCTACACAGCCTAGCATAGAACATGCATAAATCCTTTCTTTTCTTTCACAACTCTATAGCATATCTCATAATTTAGCAACTGTAAAAATGAATAAGTACAATTAACAATGTCGAGCAAAAGACAACTGAGCTTATAACTGGTTATAAGTCAATTGAATCTCATTATTAAGCAATATAATGTCCCTAATGAATTTCCTGGTTTTCTGGTTTCTCCATAAATCAGGAGGCATTGCCAGCTCCTTTGCCTTCTCCATTCTAGTGTCAGGGCTGGTTCAGGACTAGTAGGAGCCTACTTTGTTCATTCTTGACCCTTGTCTTCATGCTTCATTCTAAGGTAAGTCTAAGGATTCAAGGTATGGGTAGATGAAGAGCAGTGCGGTGTGAGTTAGTCTTCATGCCATTCTGGCTGAATCCCTGCCCTGGACATCCGGGCAAACTTAAGGCCAGCCTGTGAACTGATAGGACCTGAAGGTGAGATGGCCTTTAGGAGTAAGAACAAGAGGAATGGACATGGACTCTGACCTGGGAAAGCGGGTTTCAACAGGCTTTGTGGAGAGGTCACCAAGGAGAAGGAGGAGGAGGTTTGGGGACCAAAAATCATGGTTTGGAGCATTTGGAACCTGAGATATATATTATTTCTTTATAATATTTCTGTGCCATGAATAATCTGCATTGCACCCTGGGGGAGAGGTTTGGTAGGGATCTTGGGCCAGATGAGGGAGAAAAAGATGAACGGAAGGCGAGTGGAAAACTCCACAGAGACTTCTGCTTAAGGCTCCTTAGGGTCTCACGCTGAAGCCAAACACATTATTTAAAAGGCCGAACAGTGTCACCTCCTACATACACCCTTGTCTGCCAGAAATAATAAAATACACATTCAGCGTAATAGCCCGAGTCTTGTCCCCAAGGACCTACATTTTGTATTACCTCCTTTTTTTGCTGTCAGGAAAGACAGCCCATTTGCTTAATAAGGAAATTTGTATCACTCTCTCATTTGCCTACAGACATTAAGCTTCCAATAAGACGTAGGTTTTTCTAAATAGGCCCAGCTCTTGGAATGTATGTACCCACTGGGAAAACATGTGAGCTAAGAGGCAAGAGTATTATAAAAGGCTAAAGTCTAAAATGAGTAAGACAAAGCCAGGATGGTTGGCTTAGGATTTGTCTGAGTTGTGTGTTAGGGGACTTAATAAGAGCTCCAGATGGTTTAAAGGTGACAGTGCTTTAGAAAAAGGGCAGAATCAGCCCTGCTCTATTGCTGCTGCTCCCGTAGTTGTCCCTGACTGCCTGCCCTTCAGTAGCTACTTTATCATCATCATTAATGGTAATAACTCTTTATCATTGTAAAGCATTTTATGTGATTTCTGTGGTTACATATCCCATCATAATTCTGGGATGGAGACTTCAGTTCAGTTCAGTTTAGTTGCTCAGTCGTATCCAACTCTTTGCGACCCCATGAATCGCAGCATGCCAGGCCTCCCTGTCCATCACCCTCTCCCGGAGTTCACTCAAGCTCACGTCCATCGAGTTGGTGATGCCATCCAGCTATCTCATCCTCTGTCGTCCCCTTCTCCTCCTTCCCCTAATCCCTGCCAGCATCAGAGTCTTTTCCAATGAGTCAACTCTTTGCATGAGGTGGCCAAAGTACTGGAGTTTTAGCTTTAGCATCATTCCTTCCAAAGAACACCCAGGACTGATCTCTTTTAGAATGGACTGGTTGGATCTCCTTGCAGTCCAAGGGACTCTCAAGAGTCTTCTCCAACACCACAGTTCAAAAGCATCAATTCTTTGGCACTCAGCTTTCTTCACAGTCCAGCTCTCACATCCATACATGACCACTGGTAAAACCATAGCAGGTAATTATTAATCTACTTTCAAAGGAAGGGAAACTGAGACCCAGAGAGGTTAGCTGCTTTGCCAAAGACGTATATGGAGTAAGTGGCAAATCTTGGTTATGGTTGTTGTAACCCCTGCTTTCCACATCCAGGTCGACTGTCCTGTTTCGAGAACTTGTTCTTCTCCTCTGGACCGTTATAACAGCCAGTACATTGATGTCTCCACTTCCAGTCTTTTGCTTCTTTGGTTTATGCAGCAGTAGAGTCATCTTCCCATAACAGGGCCCAAATCATGTTTGTTTTCATCCTTACAAACCTTTAATGTCTCCCCACAGCCTTCCAGGAAAGGGCCAACATCTCTGCAAGACCACTGCTAATCTGGTCCCACATAATGTGCCCTAGATATTCTAGCAATATTAAACTACTCATGATTAGCCAAATACGCCTTCTACCTTCTTACCTTGTGCTGTTGCTTATACTGTTCCTTTAGCATGGAACACTTCTTTCTTTTGTCTGTAATTTAAATCCTGCTCATTCTTTAAGGGTCAGTTCAAATGCCACCTCTTATATGGAGTGGTCTCTGATCACCCCAGTCAAAATTAATGTCCCCTTTCTTCTCTATTGTATCAATACTTCCCTACAGAGCTTGTTCTACTCTACTCTGTGTTGTGGTTCATAGCATCCAGGCCTGAATTTCTCTGCACTTTGAATTCTTTGAAGGAAGGTCAGGAATTGACTCACTGTTTACTCATACCATGACAGATACTCAGTAGACACTTTTTAAGAAAATGATCACCAATTTGATATAGCCAACCAGTCCATTCTGAAGGAGATCAGCCCTGGGATTTCTTTGGAGGGAATGATGCTAAAGCTGACACTCCAGTACTTTGGCCACCTCATGCAAAGACTTGACTCATTGGAAAAGACTCTGATGCTGGGAGGGATTGGGGGCAGGAGGAGAAGGGGACGACCGAGGATGAGATGGTTGGATGGCATCACGGACTCGATGGATGTGAGTCTAAGTGAACTCCGGGAGTTGGTGATGGACAGGGAGGCCTGGTGTGCTGCGATTCATGGGGTCACAAAGAGTTGGACACAACTGAGCGACTGAACTGAACTGAACTGATCATTTTAAATTAATTTATTATTATTATTTTTTATCTAGGAAATGTTTTTATTTTTTAAATATAAATTTATTTGTTTTAATTGGAGGCTAATTACTTTACAATATTGTATTGGTTTTGCCATACATCAACATGAACCCGCCACGGGTGTAATTTATTGATTTTCGGGTGCCCTGGGGCTTTGTTGTTACGTGTGGGCTTTCTCTAGCTGCAGCAAGCAGGGACTACTCTCTAGTTGCACGTTGCAAGTTTCTTACTGCTGTGGCTTCTCTCCTGGTGGCTCAGATGGTAAAGAATCTGCCAGCAGTGCAGAAGACCTGGGTTCAGTCCCTGGGTCCAGAAGATCTCCTGCAGAAGGGAATGGCTACTCATTCCAGTATCCTTGCCTGGAGAAGTCCATGGAGCGTGGTAGTCTACAGTCCATGGAATCACAAAGAACTGGACATGACTTAGTGACTAATACTTTTTCCTGTTGAGGAGCACAGGCTCTATCGCTCAGGCTCAGCAATGGCAGTGCGCAGGCTTAGTTGCTCCAAAGCATGTGAAATCTTCTTGGAACAGTGATTGAACCCATGTCCCCTGCATTAGCCAGCACATTCTTATCCACTGGACCACAAAGGAATTCCAGTAAATACTTATTTGATGAATAAAGTTGTTAATAGGACAAGCAAATATCCCAGGAGAGTCAGTAAGCAAGGAGATACATTTGGTTTTGGACTTGTAGTGAAATGGACTATTTGGGGCTCTACCAAACAGTGGTTCCACAAATTGCTTGCATTCTATGCTTGTCTTTCTGTCTGGCTACATAAAAATGATCTGTATTGCTTGTTGAAAATACTGATTCCTGGGCTCTTATTCCAGAGTTTTCTATCTGGGAATATGTGCTTTACCAGATTGTCCAGGTGATTGTATGCTAAATTATGCTTGGGAAACACTGATGTAAAGTGTCATGAATCTTTAGGAATGTTTGGATTCATAAAATGAGTCAAGTTGATTGATGATATGTTAAATTCATTCATGAGACTGGCATTAGTGTTTTTGAATAGTTTCCTTACTCATGAATCCCTGAGACTTACAAATGAATTCAGGACTATTGTGTCCTAGCAGCAAAAATATACGTGGCTTCCTGATGGTGGCCAGAGGATGCTCTGACTTGTCTTATTGAAAATGTGATTTTTCTTTTCTGTAAACTCATCACTTTTTTCCCCTGTGTTTTCTTGATTTTTCACTGCCTGTCATGTTTGCGTATCTCTTTTTCATCCTCAAAATGCCAGCGAACTGCTTGCTTGATGAACATACCTCTTTCATCCTCAATCAAGATAATGTTGCTTCATAACATTAGATATTTTACCTCAAAGGTAGATTAAGCAATTCACCAGGGTAGTTATCTATGAGTGCTCGCATACTCATCAAAGATACCAAAGTTACAAATTGGATTTTTTTACTATTGAAGAAAGAATATATCCCTTGCTTTTATGTACATAGTACGATTGACCATGAAGGATCGTTTACAGTATAAAAAGCTCAAAGGAAAGTTTAAGAATCACAATTTTTTATTATTAGTATTGACATCAGTGTATTACCACTCCTACTATTCTAGTGTTTGAACTACCACCAAAATTTGATTGATTATTATGTTAGAAATACTCATGAAGAAATAGAGAGCAGGTATTGCTACATGATGTTTGTATTTGTGGGAACTGTAGCTCAAAGTCTTTGAGCATTTTGCCTAGGGCGAGGGG
Source organism: Ovis aries (assembly GCF_016772045.2). Lineage (NCBI taxonomy): Eukaryota > Metazoa > Chordata > Mammalia > Artiodactyla > Bovidae > Ovis > Ovis aries. Next base: position 109,678,922 of record NC_056059.1, read on the forward strand.
AGTTTATATTTATTGCATTCCTGTAGTGTGGGAGGTGGAAGCTCTGACCACAGTGAGGATGAGGATGATGGTAACAGTGCTTCCCTGCCCCCTACCTGGCATGAAACACGGAATATTCTTCTTTTTAATTATTTTTTATTAAAGTATCATTGAATTACAATGTTGTATTAATTCCTGCTATACAGCAAAATGACTCAGCTATTAATGAGTCATAATTATATATGTGTGTGTGTGTATATATATATATATATATATATATATATATATATATATATACATTCTTTAGAGATGGGAATACCAGACCACCTGACCTGCCTCTTGAGAAATCTGTATGCAGTTCAGGAAGCAGCAGTTAGAACTGGACATGGAACAACAGACTGGTTCCAAATCAGGAAAGGAGTACGTCAAGGCTGTATATTGCCACCCTGCTTATTTAACTTATATGCAGAGTACATCATGAGAAATGCTGGGCTGGAAGAAGCATAAGCTGAAATCAAGATTGCCAGGAGAAATATCAGTAACTTCAGATATCCAGATGACACCACCTTTATGGCAGAAAGTGAAGAGGAACTCAAAAGCCCCTTGATGAAATTGGAAGAGGAGAGTGAAAAAGTTGGCTTAAAGCTCAACATTCAGAAAACGAAGATCATGGCATCTGGTCCCATCACTTTATGGCAAATAGATGGGGAAACAGTGAAAACAGTGGCTGACTTTATTTTTGGGGGCTCCAAAATCACTGCAGATGAAATTAAAAGATGCTTACTCCTTGGAAGAAAAGCAATGACCAACCTAGACAGCATATTAAAAAGTAGAGACATTATCAAGAAAGGTCCTCCTAGTCAAAGTTATGGTTTTTCCAATAGTCATGTATGGATGTGGGAGTTGGACTATAAAGAAAGCTGAGTGCTAAAGAATTGATGCTTTTGAACTGTGGTGTTGGAGAAGACTCTTGAGAGTGCCTTGGACTGCAAGGAGATCCAACTAGTCCATCCTAAAGGAAATCAGTCGTGAATATTCTTTGGAAACATTTACGTTGAAGCTGAAACTCCAATACTTTGGCCACCTGATGTGAAGAACTGACTCATCAGAAAAGGCCCTGATGCTGGGAAAGATTGAAGGTGGATGGGGAAGACAGAAAATGATGTGGTTGGATGGCATCACTGACGCAAATGACATGAGTTTGAGTAGGCTCTGGGAGTTGGTGACGGACAGGGAAGCCTAGCGTGCTGCTGTCCATGGGGTCACAGAGTCGGACACGACTGAGTGACTGAACTGAACTGATATATTCTTTTTCATATTCTTTTCCATTATGGTCTATCACAGGATTTTGAATATAGTTCCTTGTGCTATACAGTAGAACCTTACTGTCTATTCATTCTATATATACCAGTTTGCATCTGTTAACCCCAAATTCCCCGGGGGCTTCCCTAGTAGCTCAGCTGGTAAAAAATCTGCCTACAGTGCAAGAGACCCTGGTTCAATTCCTGTGTCAGGAAGATCCCTTGGAGAAGGGATAGACTACCTTTTCCAGTATTCTTGGGCTTCCCTTGTGGCTCAGATGGTAAAGAATCTGCCTGCAAAATGGGAGACCTGGGTTTGATCCCTGGGCTGGGTAGATCCCCTGGAGAAGGGCATGGCAACCCACTCCAGTATTCTTGCCTGAGAATCCCCATGGACAGAGGAGCCAGGTGGGCTACAGTCCATTGGGGTCACAAAGAATCTGACACAACTGAGTGACTAAGCACAGCACAGCATCCAAATTCCCACTCCTACCCTCTCCCACCCCCCACCCCTTGGCAACCACCAGTCTATTCTCTATGTCCGTGATTTTGTGAAACAGGGTATATTATTTTTTAATGGTTTTTTTTTTCACAAATATTTTGTTTATTTTAATGAGGTTGGTGCAGACAAGGTCCATTTAAAACCTACATCCCAGGTCCAAAAGTACAAATAAATTAAAAAAGAGCAGTGTTCTGTTGTATGCATGTTTGCACGGATAACTTTTTTGATTTTTGGCCATGCCACAGGGCATGTGGCATCCTAGTTCCCTGACCAGAGTTAGAACCTGAGCCCCTGCAGCAGAAGATCAGAGTCTTAACCACTGGACATCTGGGGAAGTCCCTCCTGCATGAGTAACTTTAACTGCCAATGAAAACTAGAACTTTTCTGGGATCTTCTGACAAGATTTTTCTTCCATCTTAAAATGCTTTCTCTTCAGTGAAGCCATCTTTGAAGTTAGTCATTTTCCCTATCACCTCTGTTACCTTGATTTCTATCTGATATTCCCCTTTTTTCAGTCCAGACCCTCAGATTTTAAAAGTAGCTTCAAGTTAAAAACAGGTCATTTCCCCATAGTTTAGTTCTCTGAAAACCTTCCATCTCCCACTGAAAGTCATAGTCCAGGAAAGAAGCAATCACATGCTAGAACTTCAGGGCCAATTGGAAAGTCATTTATGAATCCTTGGATTAGTTGATCTCATTTATCATAAGCCTACAAATTCACAGACTTGGAGAAGTCAGCCAGTCTCTCTGTGGACATATGTAACTTTTATTTTTTTAAATTAATTTTTATTGGAGTATAGTTGCTATAGTTTTTCCAGTAGTCATGTACACTTGTGAAGATTGGACCATAAAGAGGGTTGAACACTGAAGAATTGATGCTTTCCATCTGGGTGGTGTTGGAGAAGACTGTTGAGAGTCCCTTGGACAGCATGGAGGTCAAACCAGTCAGTCTTAAAGGAAATCAATCCTTAATATTCATTAGAAAGACTGATGCTGAAACTGAAGCTCCAATACTTTACCCACCTGATGCAAAGGGCTGACTCATTCAAAAAGACCCTGATTTTCAGAAAGATTGAGGGCAGGAGGAGAAGGGGGCAACAGAGGATGAGATGGTTGGATGGCATTACTGACTCAATAGACATGAATTTGAGCCAACTCTGGAAGATAATGTAGGACAGGGAAGCCTGATATGCTGCAGTCCTTGGGGTCTCAAAGAGTCAGACATGACTTAGCAACTGAATAACAACAAACAGTTGCTTTTCAATGTTGTGTGGTTTAGGCTGCACAGTAAGGTGAATCAGCCATACATATACATACATTCCATTCTTTGTGGACTTTCTTCCCATTCAGGTCACCACAACGCATTAAGTAGGGTTCTTTGTGCTGTATCTTAATTTTCATTAGTTATCTTTTTTATACTCATATAATTTTTAAAAAGGAGAGCGTGATATGAAGCAGGCTGAGGTATGATCACCAAAACACAGCACAATGTAAATAAACAATAATGAATCATAGGCACTAGAATTCAAATGACCAGATGTTTTAGAGATGGGGGTTCCAGTTTTCAATTCTGGTTTGAACACCACATTACAAAAGAATTCTTTTAAAAAATAAAAGAGAATTAAGGGAAAAGAAAGAAAACAAAAAGAATATCTAAATGGCTGAATGAGCCCCTGTGTGCTCCTGATAAACTCCAATCACATCTTCCTCAATTCCCAGTCCTTTTGGAGAGTGATTATCAACAATTCTCTGACCTTCAAAGAGAAGTCTGAGTGAATTTATGGGAATGTCCTGTCTATGGCAGAATGATTCTTTGAGTTTCTTGAGATGTGTTGTCATTTTCCCTTTGAAGCGAATGTCACTGCTATCCTGACATGAATTTGCGTTTTAATATATTGTCTTTCCTTCTGTTGGGGGGATTTGTAATTTCCTTGGTTCTGTCTCATCGCAACAAAAATTTGAAGCAATGGACAGACCAGTGTTACAGCCCCATGTAATTTCCTTGGATGGACCAGTGTTACAGCTCCGTTTTATTTAGAAAATAAAAGAAAATACATCCTCGAGGTGTGAGGGCAGACTGACCCAAAAGATGCAGAGAAGAGAAACCCATGGCCCAATTTTGGCTCCTCTTTTGATATGCTTTTTTCTCCTCCCCCTGAGCCTACCCTATGTAATTTGGGCTAGCCAGGAGGGCTGTTTGTTTTCCTGAGGTTCTCACTCTGGTCCTCGGACCTTCCTTTGTTCTATTTTTGGGAGCTTTTCCCTTCTTTGTCTTTCAGTCTCCACCATTCTGGACTCCTTTTTCCTTTTCTCACTACTTAACACTTCTTACCCCTCTAAGTCTTCCATTAAAGTTTTTGCCTCCTGGCCAGTCATGGTGATGGGGGTTCCCTCCCTATCCTGGGATCTCCACACAGCAGTGGCCTGGGTAGGGAGAATCTCAATCCGAGGTTTCTCTCTTCCCCAGAGCACAATGCCTTGGCTCCAGGGTATATTCTTGATCCCAAATCCTCAGAGCAATTCCCTCAAGAAAGGTAACATGATCTTTTTCTCCCAAGAGGATGCTAAAACCCTGAGAGTTTAGATAATTGGATCAAAGGCATTGTCAACTACTAATTGGCACTTGCCAAGGGCATTTCCCATCTACCTCTACAAAGATTAAATTAGGAGCTGCTGCAGTTGCTGACCTTCAACACCCCCTGAAAGGAGATCAGAATGGAGATCAGAAATGAGGTACTCTCTGTGCTCTGGAAAATCTGGCAGAACAGGTCTTAGATATTTTCAAGAGCTGATTTTACGAGCCCAGTTCTTGCATCTCCTCACATCTAGAAAAGCAATAAAGTCCTTCATGGTGACCTCTGCTTCCCGTGACTAGCAGAAACCTGCAAAAATATGTGCTTGATTGAGTGAACTCCCTGTTCACTGAAGTCACATATATACTGACCTTCCCTCTACCTCTTTGGAGCTGTTTCTCAGAGCTATCTGAAATGTGCTCTCCTGAGCTATTCCTTATTTGGGCCCAAATAAAACCTAACTTGAAACTCTCACACTGTACATTTTTTAAAGTCGGCAACACAGAGCAGAAAAGAGGCAGCAGCTACAGGTGATTCTGTGCTGTAAAAACCAGGTCATGCTCTTTTCCCCATCTCTGCTTGGAGCCCTTTGGGTATGACACGCCATGGCCAAAACACAGAGTGAGCTGGTGACAGCCCCCACCTGTCACCATGACTCATGACCCTCTGAGCTCTCCACCACACACTCCACTTCAATCCCTGTCCTCTTCCTTTTCTACGTCCAAAGATGTTAACCGGCCCTTGGAATACTGTCTGCCAGCTACTGAGTGGAAAAATACCAACAGAGAAGCAGGGAAGCAAAAAAGAAAAGTGAAGAGGCAAACACCTTATTTATCACTCTTGACTTCATTACAAAAGATCTGCAAAGCTCACACACACACACACACACACACACACACAATCAACCTGCAAATCATGTTATGGTTAATAAAACAGTAATTTAACACCCCCCCTCAACCTTCCCTGGCAGTGTCCTGAGGTACTCACAATGCCCTTTCTATGTTTTATTTTAAGGCCCAGTACAAAAGGTGTTCACCTTAGTGTAATTAACTTTTTATCATTAAGATTCTGAAAAATTGAATTGTGTTAGACACAGGTCACCATAATGAGAATTTAATGGCGATGTATTACAATGCACACTAAGCTATGAATCTGTGCTAGAGGCGCCACATTGCTACTGACCTATGCAAATTTCCATCTCAGTGGCCCTTATTCTTCCACTGTGGCATCCGGCCCCCTCTCCGCTTCCCTCTCATCTCCTTAAACAATGATTCTCTCATTTTCATATTAATTGCATCACTTAACTGAGATAATGCTCCCTCTGAAATGAGCAGAGGGATGAATCACCGAAACGGGCCATTATTCTTTTTGCTTAACCAATTTCACAGGCCCCGCACAAAGCACTGCCTTCGTTTGGCTTCCTATAATTGCTTATCATTAGGCCCAGCCGCCCCACGAAGTACCTTTTTATTTATTTAAGTCTCATCTCTGATGGATGGAAAATGAGTCACTTGCTATCTGAGAGGCCCAGACAGTTTGAGGCAAGGGAGGTGGTGGGATACCCTGGAGGCCATAAATGGAGGAGAAGCAGCCTGGGCGAACAGCTCTGCCCCTTCCCCCTTTCCCACAGGATTCCAGGGACAGCCGCAGCTATCAGGTGCCCTGTGGCTTCCAGGAGCAGCCCTCTGGCTCCTGCTCCCGGATGATCAGATGATCGAGAGGTGGGAGGGCTTGACCGCACGATGATGGCAGCTTGGTACCCATGAGGGATGTGGATGAGGCTGTCCAGGTGCCTACTTCACCAGGGAAGTGAATAAGGCAGGTGAGAGGCTGTCCCCTGGCCTTGACGTTTATAGTCTGGACCCATCAGCATGAGATGGAAAGGGAATATCATGAAAAATTGCTGTTTATTCCTTCATTCTCTCTCTCCCCCTTTCATTCCTTTAAGGAAATCCAGAATTGTGAAAGAGAGAGGGAGAGAAGGAAAGGACATTTTCCGAGGGAAATGAGTCTGTTATCAGCCACACACATACTCAGAAAGGCATCAGGAGAGAACGGCTCCGTCGCCATGAAAAGGAAAATCTCCTATTAGACTGTCAGGGATCTGGGCTAAAGCGATCCCTGGAGGTTCACCTAGAGCACAGCCTGTACTTTGTTCCTGTGGATAAGAGGGCCTGTCAGAGCTAGCTGTCAGCGGCCTTGGGATCCGTTCTGTCGTAATACTGCTTCTCACATAGCGCTGGCATGACTCACGCCGCCGGTCTGTTTGGTAGCTGCTGTAATTTCACCTGTAACGCTCGTCCTCCTTTGTGCTCAGCACTCACCAGGGCTTCTCAGCTTGGCTCCCACACCCTCACAGGAACCCATCAGTAGCTTAACAGGGGACAATAAGAGTCTCCTGACTCATAGCTTTCGTTTCCTTGTCTGTGATGTTCCTGCGATGGCTGAGAGGGATGGAATCCAGCCCACAGCATTGTCCTCCTTGACAAGTAAGGGGGCTTACCTTGTCAGTATGCTTGAAGATACTTGGTTTAGGGCTGGGGGATGCAGAGGGTGGTGGTGCTCAAATATGGTCCTCCCACTATCAGCCTCACCCTCTGGGAACTTGTTAGAAATATTAATTCTCAGGCTCCACCCAGACCGCTGAGCTGGAAAATCTGAGGGTGGACTCAGTTAATAAATGATTATATTATTATTATCAGGAATTTAAATAAAGGAGTGCAAAGAGTGATACATGGGCTTCCCAGGGGGCAAAAGTGGTAAAGAACTGCTGATGGAGGACACATAGAGATGCGAGTTCTATCCCTGGGTCAGGAAGATCCCCTGGGGGAGCGCATGGCAACCCACTCCAGGATTCTTGCCTGGAGAATCCCATGGCCAGAGGAGCCTAGTGGGCTACAGTCCACAGGGTCTCAGAGTCAGACATGACTGAAGTGACTTACTGCACATCTCAACTCAACAATTCAAAGTGATGAGATCATCAGACATTTGCTGAGCTGCTGCTACATGTTCTGGTTTGAATTGCGGGGTCCTCTCACAGATATGGGACAGAGTGATGGGTGAAATTTGTAAAAGCCGAGAGGACTGGCATTGGGAGAGGAGCATTTTCTGAGGTGACTGGGGTGGCAAAGTTGGGGGGATTCAATTGCATGCAGGAAGAGACTGGAGTCAGGAACATAGAACTCAGTAGGGTGAGACCACATCGAGAATGATAGCAGAATCGGGCAGGAGGGGATGTAGTTTGTACAGGAGAATCCTGTAAGTCATTTGGGGCCAGATCAGAGAATCATGGGTGGTAAAGGAGCTCCATTTATCTGTGGGGCATGGAGATGGTTTGATGGTTTAAAGAGCTCAGGAGGATTCTGCTAGAGGCCACAGAAGATTTAATCTTGTATTTTTGAAATGATATTGAGAATTACTGTAAGGGAACTCTCTTCCTGTCTCCTGCAATCACAGGGCAGTAGGAACTCAGGGACACTGGCAGCCATCACTTGCCCTTTCCTAGGAGAGAAAGTGTGATCACTGGATGGGCAGTACCTGCTGTCGGTCAAGCCTGGGGAGTCCACTCCGTGGAAAGGTCTCTGTCTGATGGGAAATGAGATTGAAGGCCAAGTAGGAGCAGATTCTAGAGTCTTGGAAGCCAGGGTAAAGAGCTGGAGTCGTTATGAACTCTTGAGTTTGGGAACAAAAGAATAAAGCAGTGCCTCCAAGGCTGACTCAGCAGGTAAAGAATCTGCCCGCAAGGCAGGAGCCACAGGAGATCCCGGTTCCATCTCCAGGGTTGGGAAGATTCCCTGGAGCAGGAAATGGCAACCCACTCCAGTATTCTTGCCTGGAGAATTTCACGAACACACGAGCCTGGTGGGCTACAGTCCAAAGGGTTGCAAAGAGTAGGACACCACTGAGCACCCACAGCATACAAAGCATAATTGACAGTGATATTTGGATGAATCAAGTAGGAGAGGCTAGAAATCCTTATTATAGCATTGGCAACCCAAATTACCATTAATTTTTTTTTTTTTAAAGTTGTGTTCCTTTCTCCACAAGGCTGAAAGAGGAGGGCCTCCCTGGAGCTTCTAAATCACACCCCATTGCTTGGTTCTCTGGGTTTGTTTCATGGGTTGTAAATGAGAACAACCTAGTCCATAAGTGGCTTCTCTCATAGGGTGTGACTTATTTGTTTCTTGCATCAGATCATCCAAGCTTGGATAATTGGTGTTAGGAACCACTGAATTTTCTTGCTTTAAAATTGTCATGATAACAGTTACAGTTTAAGAGAAATTGTAGAGTGGCAATGCAGATATTTTTATTATTGTGAACATATTATTAAAATGAACAGGTTGGCGTATGTCATAAAAATTAAGCTGGTAGAGAGCTGAGCTTAGAATAATAATACTGAAAAAAAATACTTTGCAGTTGCACAGTACATTATGACTTGGTAATGGTTTATGTGGGCAAAATTGCTGCAAAAAAGAACCTAAAAATGTAGCAGCTCAAGGACTTGCCTGGTGGTCCACTGGTTAAGACTCCATGCTTCCAATGCAGCGGGCATAGGTTAGACCCTTGGTCAGGGAACTTAAGATCCTGCATGATGTGAGGCATGGCCAATAAATAAGTAAGTAAATACAAATGTAGCAACTCAACGCAATGAAAGCTTGATTATTTCTCACCTAAGACTTGAACAAGGATATCCCAGGTCAGCAGAGGTGGTTGGTGGTAGAGAGACAATTCCTGCTCCATGCAGTCTTTCAGGGACTCAGGTTGGCGGAGGTTCTGGCATCTTCCGCATACAACTTCCAATGCTGTCTCAAGGACCTTCTTTGTCTCTGACCACATAAAGGAGAAGAACAGAGAAGAGTCTGGAAGTTTCTTTGGCCTAGATCACTTACACTCACATCATATTGGCTCAGACCTAGTCACATGACTAAATTGCAAGAGAGCCTGGAAAATGCAATTAAGTCCTGCATGAGGAAAGAGAAAAATAGATTCCAGCTGGAATTCTTTTTATAGGAAATCTTACAGGTAATTTAATCTCAACTGAAAAAATCAGTGAAACACAGGTTAAACAAATTTCTTGGGAAATTTTTAGCTGCCAATGCACTAATCTGGGAATTATTCAAAATCATTTTATTACCTCCCTATTTATAAAAGCTAAGTATTCTGCTCATATGTGTGCTAAATTGATTCAGTTGTGTCTGACTCTTTGTGACCCTATGGACTGCAGCCCTCCAGGTTCCTCTGTCCTTGGAGATTCTCCAGACAAGAATACTGGAGTGGGTTGCCATGCTCTCTTCCAGGGGATCTTCCTGACCCAGGGACTGAACTTGTGTCTCCTGTGGTTCCTGCATTGCAGGAGGATTCTTTACCCTGAGCCGCTGGGGGAGCCCTAATCATTCACAGAACTAGGGATTTAGAGAACATCCACCATGTGACTAGTTCACCATCTCTATATACTTGAAATCCAGTGGAGGTCATAGTTCTACTGGCTTTCCAACTGAAGACTGGTTTCTTCACATGTTTAATGGACAATGAAACTCCCTTTACCTTTGATCTCTGAACACTATTTGAAACCAGAAACACGTATCTTATTTCCAAGATGGGCTACACTTTCTAGATAACATAAATATCACATTTGAACAGTGATACATGTTCATCATGCTGTAAGTTTCTCAAGAGGACAGAAAGTAAAAATTCTAGATATTTTATAAAATCATTTCAGTATCCAGCGTAGAGATTTAGCATCACACAGGAAGAGGTTTTAGTCTCAGTTTTGCAGTTCATTTACCCTCTTAAGCCATGGTTTCCTTTCCTAAAAACAAAAGAAAATATCCACGCTGTTCATGGGCTTCCCTGGTGGCTCAGACAGTAAAGAATCTGCCTGCAATGCAGGAGACCTGGGTTTGATACCTGGGTCAGGAAGAACCCTGGGAGAAGGGAAAGAGTATCCACTCCAATATTCTTGCTTGGAGAATTCCATGGACAGAGGAGTGTGGCAGGCTACCGTCCATTGGGTCAGAAAGAGTTGGACATGACTGACCAACTAACACTTTCATTTTTGGCTTCCCAGGTGGCACAGTGGTGAAGAATCTGCTTGCCAATGCATGAGATGCTGAAGCTCCAATAGTTTGGTCACCTGATGTGAAGAGCTGGCCCATTGGAAAAGACCCTGATGCTGGGAAAAATTGAAGACAAAAGGAAAAGAGGGCAGCAGAAGATGAGATGGTTAGATAACATCACCATCTCAATGAACATGAATTTGAGCAAACTGCGAGAGACAGTGGAGGACAGGGGAACCTGGGGCGCTGCAGTCTGTGGGGTTGCAAAGAGCTGGGCACGACTGAACAGCAACAGCTCTGTTTTCTTGTAGGATGGTTAGTATAAATAAGTGATAATGGAAGTGAAAGGAATATGATATTACAAAATTTGGTGGAGACATTGAATTGTTATCACAGTCTTCATAGGTTCTCTGAATATTATCAGATTACTAAACACATAGTTGTTATCATAAAACATTCACAGTCTGGTATGTGAGGGAGAGCTTGTTATCACTACTATTTCATGGAAGAGAGAATTGAGATTCAGAGAGATCAGGGACTACTTCTCTGCCTGAAGTTACGAAGAATGAAATAGGCATTCCATGTAAGGAAAACACATTGGCTCTGGAGGACAAAGACTTGCATTTGAGGGCCACCTCTCATAAGTATTAGCTGGGTAAGTTTGGAAAGATCACTTTTCCTCTCTCTGTCTTAATTAGAGAGACTAGTATCTTTTCCTCCCTATAATTTCACAAGGTGATTAGGAAGATCGTAGAACCAATATGTCAAAATTCTCTCGAGGATTTTTAATGACTTTGATAAGAGTAATTCTTGGCTCTGTCTCTCAAGTCACTCTGTAGCAGTAGAAGTCATATAAGTTGAACGACTTCAACTTATATGACTTAATCGACTTAGTCGATTCTTTGTGACCCTGACCCAGACTCCTCTGTCCATGGAATTCTCCAGGCAAGAACACTGGAGCGGGTTGCCGTTTCCTTCCCTGGCAATCTTCCCAACCCAGGGATTGAATCCCGGTCGCCTGCTTTGCAGGGAAATTCTTTACTGACTGAGCCACCAAAATCATTAAATCCATAGATTCTAGGTTTGTTTGCCACACACTGTTCTAAACCAGAAACATCCTGATAAGGACGTCTCAAAAATAATTACCCTCTTCTGGGAAATACAGTTTTGTTTGTCAGGAAGTTCAGTTATCAGCATGTTCCTAAGAGGTTAGATTGGGGTACCTTCCTTTTTTTTCCCCCTAGAATGTGCTCTGATAACTGAGAGAGAAATAAATCACATGCCGGTTACTTTCATTGCTTCTTCTCCAGCTAAGCAGTGAGATATAATGATGAACCACACACACAAGTTCTCTGACTTTGACTAATTCACTTAGGAAAGAAAAGAGAGCAGTCAGACAAATGTAACAGGAATAGTTAGTCTCCTGGGTGCTGATCAAGAACATTAATATGGTTAAAAGGTATACCTGTGTGGGACTTCTCTGGTCGTCCAGTGGCTGAGACTCTGAGCTCCCAATTCAGGGGGCCGGGGTTCAATCTCTGGTTGGGGAACTATATCCCAGATACGACGACTAAGAGTTTGCGTGCTGTAACTAAAGATACCACGTGCTGAGATTTAAAGAGGTCCCACATGCTGCAACTGAAAAGAGCCTGCACATCCCGTATGCCACAGCTGAGCCCTGGCACAGCCAAATAAGTAGGTTGTTTTTTTTTTTTTTTTTTTTTTTAAGTTATACCTGTAAGAAGAATCCCAATTTCAAATGTCAATTGCAGTTTGGAATGTCTGTCCTTGTGAGTTTTAGTTTGGGATTCATATTGGAAGCTACCATCATTATATTTCAGTCCTGACTAGAGAGACATGCCATTCACATGGCATGCCTTCCTCAATCAGCCATTTGTCTTTCCCATACCTTAGCTTCAGTTCCTCTGAAAGATGGCTGTCTTGAGACTGCTGCCAAGGCCTGCCTGAGTGAATTTTGTGTTTGCAGAATAGTCTGTACTTTTATAGACCATTTCATAAAGATCTCAAGTTAGATAAAAATTTGTTTAGCTGTTTTAAGCAGTGCAGGAACAGATACACTCACAGAAATGCATTTTATTTATGTACATGCAGAAGGCAAACAATGAAGATACGCATAGAAAGTTGTAGGAGCAGATACCACGGGCATGCATAAGCTGAGACTTAGAATTGTGATTTGAAAGTCTGAGTCTTTCAAATCACAATTGGAATTTGGAGCATCATAAGAAGATTATGTTGTTTTTGTTTAGTCTCTCAGTCGTGTCCAACTCTTTTGTGACCCCATGGAATGTTGCCTACCAGGCTCCTCTGTCCCTGGGATTCTCCTGGCAAGAATATTGCAGTAGGTTGCCATTTCCTCCTCCAGGGGATCTTCTAGACCCAAGAATCAAACTTGCATCTCTTATGTCTCCTGCACTGGCAGGAGGGTTCTTTGCCACTAGTGCCACTTGGGAAGGTCTAAGCAGATTACAGTCAAATCAAGAAGAACCAGGACCTAAGAGCATAAACAACTCTACACATGTCAAAACTACAAGCAATCTGGCCTTTGCTAAACATTAAGGGCTAGACAGGAGTGGTAGATGTCAGAGCTGGTGTGGCAGGCAAAAACCAGACAAGTCACGAGAATGCCGTAGCTGCCATAAAAGGACTTGGACTTTATCCTATTGACGTGAAATAGGGTTGAGAGACAGCCACTCCAATGCCAGTCAGCTGTGATCGGTGGAAGGCTTTTTTGTCTTTGACTACTACAGAGGATGAGATTGTTGGATTGCATCACCAATTCAATGGACGTGAGTTTGAGCAAGCTCTGGGAGCTGGTGACGGACAGGGAAGCCTGGTGTGCTGCAGTTCACTGGGTGGCAAAAAGTCGGACATGACTGAGTGACTGAACTGAAGTGTTAATTTGCAATGCTCTGTTAGTTTCAAGTGTACTGTAAAGTGATTGAGTTGCTGCTGCTGCTGCTAAGTTGCTTCAGTCATGTCCGACTCTGTGCGACCCCATAGATGGCAGCCCACCAGGCTCCCCCGTCCTTGGGATTCTCCAGGCGAGAACACTGGAGTGGGTTGCCATTTCCTTCTCCAATGCATGAAAGTGAAAAGTGAAAGTGAAGTCGCTCAGTCGGGTGGGACAGGCCCTTTAAGGAGAAGAATATTCTCCCTCATGCTTTCCTTAAGCCTTGTGCAACAATGTATCTTGTCCAAGAACTGCTTTTCTTTAGGTCCAGAACTAATGGTCACAGATTCTTTTCCCTTATAGGTTATTAGAAGATAACTGAGTATAGTTCCCTGTGCTATACAGTAGGTCCGTGTTATACAGTAGGTCCTTGTTGTTTACCTATTATATATATATATATAAATAGTGAGAATATGTATTTTTTTTTTCTTTTAAAGTTTAAATCTGCCCTTCTGTGCTGTCAAATTGATTTTACTCCTGTCCTTAGAACTAATGAGAAAATATCAGCTAAGAGCAGTGATGTACTGGTAAGTGTTTAACAACTGATTTTCCAAATTTCCACCTTGGCTGATTTCAAAGTTCCAAGGTGAGGCCATTAAAGGAAGAGTTAGGAAGAGATGCACCTGGTCAGCTCTTGAAGTATAAACTGGTCCTTCTGGTCACTGTAGGGACTCAAAAAAACAAAACAAAACAAAAGAAAGGATCTGCCCTCCTAAGAGGATGGTTGAGGTTATAGTTACTTTTTTCTTCTTACTACATTTAAAAGGATGGTTTAGATAAATTATACTTTCAGGACAAGGCATTCTAGACTTTATAACTAGTGCTTGACCTTTTAAACCAGTGGTACCAAAACATGGGGCTTCCCAGGAGGTGCTAGTGGTAAAGAATTATTTTTGTCTGGGAAATTCCATGACAGAGGAGCCTGGTGGGCTACAGTCCAGGGGGTTGCAAAAGAGCCCCGCACGAGGGACTAAACGACGAGAACCAAACTGTGAGCAGTGCTGCCCCCTAGAGTTCAGTTGTTAAGTCCCGTCTGGCTCTTCGTGACCCCACGGACTGCAGCACTCCAGGCTTCCCTGTCCTTCACTGTCTCCCTGAGTTTGCTCAGACTCCTGTCCATTGAGTTGGTGATGCCATCCAGTCATTTCATCCTCTGTATCCCCCTTCTCCCCCTACCTTCAGTCTTCCAGCGTCAGGGTCTTTTTCAATGGGTGAAAAACTGGGACGTTTTAAGTGCTTAATGGGCAAGGGTCAGGAATGCTGAATATCCTGCCCCGGGAGAGACAGTCCTGCACAATAAAGAGTTGTTCTGCCCTCGAACTCTATGGCACAGTCCTTGGAAAAAGCAGCTTTACACTGTTCCTCCCGCAGGTTGGCTTTCTGCCAGATGGTAGTGCTTTATTAATATATTCTGCTAAACTTTCCTGAGCACTCATACCCTGCTGCTTATAAGACAAGGAAGTCCTATGCTTAGTGACAGATGCTTATTTTATTCCAAAATGATTGAAATAAAATGCACTGGAATGAAACTTTTTTTTCCCTATTAACCTTTAGCAGCATTTATAATGACCATGTTAAATCAAACCTCATTACAATGTAATGGGGCCTGACTGAAATACTGCAGGTATGATGCTGAGTAATTTCATAAATTATTAAATGGTAATTGAAGGTAATATGGCAGAATACATTCTACTCCTGAGGGGGAAAATACAGAAGACTTTGGAGGGAAATAAAGTTGGTGAAAATATAGCATTTAGGAAAGGGTTGGAAGAAAAGTGGAGAGAGGCTATAGAAGATGTGAATAAGCCCTTTAATTTTTGACATTGGGCTAAAATAAGCAGTTTTGACACTGACTTGAAACATTGCAGACATTCAGAGTCTTTTCTCACTTCCGGTGTTCAGGCTTTCTTCAAGGCAAAAGAATCAAAGTCAAATTATTTGTTAATACTAAATGTCTCTTGATACCATGCCTTTATTTCAATTACAGTTCACTTCCAGCCCTCACTTACCTAAACAGCTTTTTAGAAGCTTAAAAAAAAAAATCCCAATCAGTAAACTAATTGTGCTTGTTGTGGAAGAAAACTAAAATTCTAAAAAATGTAGATTTTGTAAGTCTCATCGTCACACATAGCCTTCACTGTAAACAGGATGTTCTTTCAGATTTGCACACATTATTCTTTTTAAGTTTTCTTTTTCAACATAGGTTATATTATAGGGATGGTCCCCAAACAGACTCTTTTCTTTTACTATTATCTTTCTATGTCTATACAAGCAGATTTAAACTTAAACACTTGCTGATTTAATTTAACTTTATAATACTTTAAAATTGAAGTAAAGTTGATTTACAGTATTTTTTTTTATTAGTTTCAGGTGTACAGCTCTTCTGATTGAATATTCCTGTAGACTATGCGCCACTTACAGTTGCTATAAAGAATGGCGATTTCCCTCTGCTGCACAATGTATCCTCGTGGATTCTTTGTCTTTTACCTAGTAGCGTGTAACTTTTAGCCCCATACCTGTTTTGCCCTCCCTCCCTTCTGTCTCCCCATTGGCAACCACCAGTTTGTTCCCTCTGTAGCTTGGTTTCTGTTTTGTTGTATTTATTCACGTGCTTTATTTTTTAGAGTTCACATATAAGTGATAAAATACAGCATTTTGTCTTTCTTGATATTTCACTAAGCATAATGGCCTCTAGGTCCATCCATGTTGCTGCAAACGGCAGAATTTCATCCTATTTTATGACTAAGTAGTATTCCATAGTAGATTACAATCAAAATCCTTCAAACTAGGCTTCAGCAGTATGTAAACCGAGAACTTCCAGATGCACAAACTGGATTTAGAAAAGGCAGAGGGACCAGAGATCAAACTGACAACATTCATTGGATCATGGAGAAAGCAAAGGAATTCCCGAAAAAACATCTACTTGTGCTATGCTGGAACATTTGACAGTGTGGGTCACAACAAAGTGTGGAAAATTCTGAAAGAGATAGGAGGATGAGACCACCTTACTTGTTTCCTGACAAATATGTATGCAGGTCAAGAAGCAACAATCAGAACTGGACATAGAACAACAGATGAGTTTCAAATTGGGAAAGGAGTATGACAAGGCTATATACTGTTACTCTGCTTGTTTAACTTACATGCAGAATGATTCAGTTCAGTTCAGTTGCTCAGTCGTGTCCGACTCTTTGCAACCCCATGGACTGCAGCACGCCAGGCCTCCCTGTCCACCACCAACTCCTGGAGTTTACTCAAACTCGTGGCCATTGAGTCGGTGATGCTAGCCAACCGTATCATCCTCTGTCATCCCCTTCTCCTCCCACCTTCAATATTTCCTAGCATCAGGGTCTTTTCACATGAATCAGTTCTTTGCATCAGGTGGCCAAAGTATTGGAGTTTCAGCTTCAACATCAGGCCTACCAATGAACACCCAGGACTGACCTCCTTTAGGATGGACTGGTTGGATCTCCTTGCAGAATACATCTTGTGAAATGCTGGGCTGGATGAATCACAAGCTGGAATCAAGATTGCCAGGAGAAATATCAACAACCTCAGATATGTGAGTGAAAACATTCTAGTGGAAGAAAATGAAGAGGACTAAAGAGCCTCTTGGTGAACGTGAAAAAGGAGAATGAAAAAACTGGCTTGAAACTCAACATTAAAAAAACTAATATCATGACATTCTGTTCCGTTACTATATGGCAAATAGAAGGGGGAAAAGTGGAAGTAGTGACAGATTTTATTTTCTTGGGCTCCAACATCATCACAGATGGTGACCACAGCCATGAAATTAAAAGATGCTTCCTCCTTGGAAGGAAAGCTATGACAGACCTAGACAGCATGTTAAAAAGCAGAGACATCTCTTTGCTCACAACGGTCTGTATAGTCAAAGCTATGGCTTTTCCAGTAGTCATGTTTGGATGTGAGAGTTGGACCATAAAGAAGGCTGCAGACCAAATAATTGATGCTTTCAAATTGTGCTGGAGGAGACTCTTGAGAGTTTATTGGACTGCAAGGAGATCAAACCAATGAATCCTAAAAGAAATCAACCCTGAATATTCATTGAAAGGACTGATGCTGAAGCTGAGGCTCCAATGTTTTGGCCACCTGATGTGAAGAGCCAACTCATTGGAAAAGACTCTGATGCTGGGAAGGAGTGAAGGCAATAGAAGAGGGTGACAGAGGATGAGATGGTTAGTTAGCATGATTGCTCAATGGGCATGAATTTAACAAACTCCAGGAGATAGTGAAGGACAGGGAAGGCTGGTGTGTTCCAATCCACGGGGTCTCAGAGAGTTGAACACAACTTAGCGACTGAACAACAATGTTCCATTGTATATATGCTCCACAGCTTTATCCATTCATCTGTTGATGGGCACTTAGGTTGCTTCCATATCTTGGCTATTGTAAATAGTGCTGCTATGAACATTTTCTTGTTGTTTTGTTGCTAAGTCGTGTCTGACCCTTTTACAGTCCCATAGACTGTAGTCTGTCAGGCTCCTCTATCCATGGAATTTCCCAGGATAACATACTGGAGTGGGTTGCCCTTTTCTTCTCTGGGGGATCTCCTGAACCAGGGATCCAACCCTAGTCTCCTGCTTGGCAGGCGGATTCTTTACCACTGAGCCACCAGGGAAACCTACTACGAATGTTGGTAGTTAACGTACCTTTTCAAATTAGTGTTTCATTTTCTTTGGATATATACCCCTGAATGGCTTTGCTGGATCATATGACAGATCTATTTTTTAGTTTGCTGAAGACTTTCCATTCTGTTTCCATAACGGTTACACCAATTTACATTTTCTCTACCTCCCCCGCAATGCTTGTTATTTACAGACTTTTTCATAACAGCCATTTGACAGGTGTGGGGTTGATATCTTGATGTTTTATAAAGTTAAAAAAATTAAAGTATGTTGTAAAGTGCACAGAATTTTAGTGTAGAGTTTTATGATTTGTCCTAAGTGAATGTTACCCACATAGTCACAACTTAAATTAAGACATAGAATATGATCATTGTCCTTTGTCCTTGATTTCTCTTTCCTGTCCCTCCTAATCATTTTACTCATCCTTGTTGAACGTAATCAGGCTTCTGAATTCTATCACCATATAATAATTTTCCTTTTTCTGTAGGTTAAAGTAAACTGGATCATTTAACATTAACTTTTTTGAGTCTGGATTTCTTTGCCTGTTTGGTTTATCAAATACTTCCACTATTGCATGAAGTATTAGCTCATGTTTATTGCTGCAGAGTATTTCATTGTATGACTGTAATATAATTTATTTGTTCTTGCTTTGACGAACTTTTAGATTGTTGTTTAGGGGCTACTGTGAATAATACTTTTACGCTTGTCTTTATACCTATGTATGTCTTTTGATGAATACATATGTATTCATCCTCCCTGGCACATACCAAGAAGTGAAATTGCTGTGAAAAAGTCACGTACATATTCAGCATTAGTTGTTACTGCCAACAGTTTTTCCAAAGTGACTAAGAATTTTTATTTCCATAGGTATTGTGTAAGGATTCTATTTGCTCTATGTCTTTGCCAACAGCTTGTATGGTCATTTTCTTTTTTTAAATTAAGTTTCAGCTCACTTTGTGGCTTTCCAGTGGTAATTTATTATATCTATTTTGCATTTTTCTTACGACTAAGGATTTTGAACACCTTAGGAGTTAATTGGTCAATTTCTTTTGATTAATGGCTGGACAAGTCTTTTTCTTCTATTTTATTTTATTTTATTTTTCCTCTTTCTCACAGTCTTACAGGAGTTCTTTATAAATTCTGAAAGTTAGCTGGATGCTTGTATTGCACATATCTTTTCCAACTCTGTGGTTTGCCTTTTCAATCTCTAAGAAATCTTTAATGAAGTCATTTTGTTTGCATTTTCTTGTATTATTATTACTGTTTCCTGTGTTCTCTTTGGGCTTCCCTCATGACTCAGATGACAATGAGGGAAACCTGGGTTGGAGACCAGGGTTTCGTTCCCAGGTTGGGAAGATCCTCTGGAAGAGGGCATGGCAACCCAGTCTAGAATTCTTGCCTGGAGAATCCCCATAGACAGAGGAGCCTGGAGGGCTACCTACAGTCCATGGGGTCACAAAGAGTTGGATACGGCTGAACAATTAAACACAGCACAGTGTCCTATTCAGGAAATTCTTGCCCACTCCAAGTGAAGCTATTAAGTAAGTAAGTAAAGTCGCTCAGTCGTGTCCGACTCTCAGCGACCCCATGGACTGTAGTCTATCAGGCTCCTCTGTCCATGGGATTTTCCAGGCAAGAGTGCTGGAGCGGATTGCCATTTCCTTTTATATTATCTCCTGTGTTACTGTTTCATCTACCTCAATTAGATCTCTAATGCCTCTATAACTGATTTCTGTATATGGTGTGAGATGGGTACTGTTATTTTATTTAACATCATTTATTGAAAAGACCATGCTTCTTCTGCTGAATTTCGTGGGCTTACTCTGTGATAAATCAGAAGTCTGTATATGGGTGGGTCTGTTTCTGAACTCTCTTTTTATTGTCTATCCTATTACCACTACCACACTTAGAACTGCGGTTTTATAAAAGTTGGTATATGTTATGTAAGTCATTCAGCTTTGGTCTTCTTTAGAATTGTATTCATTATTCTTAGTCCTTTTAATTTTCATAATCATCTCATCAATTTCCATGGAATTTTTGTTAGAAGCAAATCAATACATTAACCTTTAGAATATTGAATCTTCTAATCAGTGAACTTGGTATAACCTCTGTTTCTCTAGTTCTTTAATTTTCTTTTAGTAATGTTTGGGCTTTGCTATGTAGTGATCTAGCCCATTTAAAAATTAGATTTATTTCTAAGTATTGATATATTTTAAGGCTATGTATACTAAAATCTGTAAATTTTGATTCTGTTACTAGAATATAGAAATACAACTATGTTTTACATATCAACTTTGTAATCAGAAATCTTGTAAAATTCATTTATTTATTTTCAAATTTATTTATAGATTTTTTTGGTATTTTATTTTTATATTGTCATGTTTTTATGAATAATAATATTTCTTTCTTTCTTTTATATAATCTTTAATTTTATTTATTTTCTTTTTGTATCTTGTTGCACTCATTAAGCTCTCTATAGCAATAAGGTACTTCTTTGTTAAACTGCCCTAATAGGGTTCTTGTTGAAGGCAGGCCATAGTGATCAGATATGACCTGGAACGTGATGGGAGATGAGGACTTTGATAAAATATCAGGGTAATCAGATTTTGAGGGTGGGGATTCTGGCTAACCAGCAGGGTTCTTGCTAAACCTGAACTCTACAGAGATGGAGATGGAAGCCTACACTTTGGGCTAGCTGAGCAGAAGGCTCAGAAGAACTTGACTAAAAGTTTGACCCAGGGCAGAATCTCGGTCAGCAGACATTCTTGTTTCATTCCCAATCTTAGGGGAAAAGTCTCTAATATTCCATAAAAATACTGTGTTTACTATTGTTTTCTTTTCTTTTTGCCAGATACTTTTTAGTAGATTCAGTTCAGTTCAGTTGCTCAGTCATGTCCAACTCTTTGCAACCCCATGGACTGCAGCACGCCAGGCTTCCCTGTCCATTTTCAACTCCTGGAGCTTGCTTAGACTCATGTCCATTGAGTTGGTGATACCATCCAACCATCCCATCCTCTGTCATCCGCTTCTCCTCCTGCCTTCAATCTTTCCCAGCATCAGGGTCTTTTCTAATGAGTCAGTTCTGTACATCAGGTGGCCAAAGTATCAGAGCTTCAGTTTCAGCATCAGTTCTTCCAATGAATATTCAGGATTGATTTCCTTTAGGATTGATCTCTTTGCTGTCTGTCCAAGGGACTCCCAACAGTCTTCTCCAACATCACAGTTCAAAAGCATCTGTTCTTTGGCACTCAGCTTTCTTTACGGTCCAACTGTCACATTCATACATGACTACTGGAAAAACATAGCTTTGACTAGATGGACCTTTTCTGGTAAAGTAATATCTCTTTTTTAGATTAGTTTCCGTCCATATTTTTCTTTGCTAGAGTACTCTTTTTCCCCCTTAAATCATGAATGAGTGAATTTTATCAAATGCTTTCTCTGTACTAATTTAAATGTTTATGTTCTTATATAAATATAAGAATAATGATCTTGTTCATTCTGTTAATGTGGTAAACTACATTGATTAATATTTGAAAAAGTGAAAGCCCAACTTAACATGGCTGGAATAAACTCTATGTTGTTATAATGCATTGCCCTTTTATGTATCACCACATTTGGTTTGCTATTACTTTTTTTCAGAGCCCTGTGTGTGTGTTCATTTGAAGGATTTGTTGTTTCTCAGTCAATAAGTGGTGTCCAACTGTCTGTGACTGCATGGCCTGCAGCACTCCAGGCTTCCCTGTCCTTCACTATCTCCTAGAGTTTGCTCAAACTCATGCCCATTGGGATTCAACCATCTCATCCTGTCACCCCATTCTCCTGCCCTCAATCTTCCCTAGCATCAGAGTCTTTTCCAATGGGTCAACTCCTTGTATCAGGTGACCAAAGTATTGGAGCTTCAGCTTCAGCTTCAGTCTTTCCTATAAATGTTCAGTGTTGATTTCCTTTAGGACTGACTGCTTTGATCTTGCAATCCAAGAGACTCTTAAGAGTCTTATTTAGCATCACAGTTGGAAAGCAGCAATTCTTCGGTGCTCAGCCTTCTTTATGGTCCAAGTCTCCCATTGGTACATGACCACTGGAAAAAACATAGCTTTGACTAGAAGGATTGGTGTAATATTTTGTTTTGCCACCTTATTGACATTTTGGGATTTAGGCTATGCCAATATCATAACAAGAGATACCACTGTTTTTCAGTTCTTAGAAAGAGTTGATACAAGTTTGGTATGATTTCTTATTTCAATATTCAAAAAAGTTCCCTGGTTAAGCTACCTAGGACTGAAATTTTCTTTGTTTAAGGACTTTTACTTATGGATGAAATTACTAACAGATGCAGAGATATTTAGCTCTTTTATTTATTCTATTTCAGCTTTGGTACTCTTCACTTAGAAGGAATTGGTCTATTTATTCTAAACTTTCAAGCTTATTGGCAAAAGTTGTTAATACTGTCTTCCTATTATCCCTTTAATCACTGTAGAAACTGTGATGGTGTTCTTTTTATCTTCCTGATATAGGTTATTTATGCCTTTTTCGTCTCTATTTTTTCTTAGAATTGTAAAAATTTTATAAATTTTGTTAATCTTTAAAATTTTAAATTTTTTACTTTGCTGATTTTTCACACTTCTTTTTGAGTTTTATTTATCTGTTCTTTATCTCATGCTGCTTCAAATAACTATTTGGATCATGAATCGTTAGCCTCTATTATTATTATTTTTTAATATATACAGTTGTGGTAACTGAAAGAAAGAGGATTTTCACAAGGAAAGTAGACAGATACGGAAAGACCACATCATGGAGTGTGTAGAGAGGCTTGTAAAATAAACATAAACTTGAAACTTTCGCTAGGTTAATGAAAGACTGATGTGTTTTAAGCCCTAGAGAGCGGTTTGTAGGTGGGTGCAGGAAGCAAACTAAAAACGAGGGTGGCTGTGTAGAAGCTGGTTATGGAATCCAGGTGAAAGGTGACATTTGCTGGACTGAGTGCTGTCAGAGCATGCCTGCATGCTAAGTGGCCTCAGTCGTGTCCAATTCTTTGTGACTCCACGGACTGCAGCCTACAAGGCTCTTTCGTCCACGGGACTCCCAGCCAAGAATACTGGAGTGGGTTGCCATCTCCTCCTCCAGGGGATCTTCCTGACCAAGGATCAAACCTGCATCTCCAACGTCTCCTTATTTCTAATTTTTGTCTTTTTCTTTCAGTGAAAGTGCTACAAAACCTCTGTCGCTGCTTTCTATTTATCCTCTATACCCCTGCTGCAGATTGACAAAGCTCCAAAGGAAAAAAGCAGCAGTGGAATAGGTCTCATCTTAGTACTTTCTCTTTGCGATTCTAATTCCTTGATTCTCATCTGCAGTGGTTGCTCTTGGATGCCTTCAAAAAGTGTCTTTTTAAAATGTATTTAATCCAGCTCCTAGGTTATTCTCAGTAGAAGGCTTACTATGTATGACACAAGCTACTCATAATAATTGAGACTATTTTATTCATTCTGGAGGCTGTATACAATTCTAAGTTCTGGGTTTGCCAATTAATTATTTAGTGCCCTATTGAACTTCTGGTTTCTGAGTTTTCACTATTATGAATAATGTTGCATAAACATGTTTGTAATATAATTTCATGCAATTGTTCAAGCATTTCTTTAGGATAATTGCTGATAGTAAATGGCTGGACATAACTTATATCATTTTTCTCATCCTTTTTTGGACAGAACTCAGTTTCCTGGCTTCAGTCAAATTGCAGGGTAAACTGGGAAATTCAGATATTTTTTATATACAGGAAGAGGAAATGTTGTGGCAAACACAGAATTGTCTTTACTGCTAACTACTTCCTAACTTGTCTCTCGAGGTCTAGACCCCTTCTATAATCCATATACTACATTATCACTTGACCTAATATCCTTAAGTACGACTGAGTGTAAGAATTTATGCTTTTGAAGGGTGCTAAAGAAGACTTTTGAGCATACCTGGGACAGCAAGGAGATCAAACCAGTTAATCCTAAAGGAAATCAACCCTGAACACTCACTGAAATGACTGATGCTGAAGTTGAAGCTCCAGTACTTTGGCCATCTGATGCAAACAGTCAACTCACTGGAAAAGCCCTTGATGCTAGGAAAGATTGAGGGCAGGAGGAAAAGGGGGCGATAGAGGATGAGATGTCTGGAAAGTGAAAGTCACTCAGTCAGTCCGACTTTTTGCGACCCCATGGACTATGCAACCCACGGAATTCTCCAGGCCAGAATACTGGAGTGGGTAGCCTATCCTTTATCCAGGGGCTCTTCCTGACCCAGGAATCAAATCAGGGTCCCCTGAACTGCAGGCAAATGAGTGGACGGCATTACCAATTCAATGGACATGAACTCGGGCAAACTTTGGGAGATAGTGAGGAATGGGGAGACCCGGTGTGCTTCAGTCCATGGGGTTACAAGGAGTCAGACATGACTTAGTGACTTAACAGCAACCACCACAACCACTGGGCAAGACTCACCAACAAATTAAAATCTTTTAGGATCTTTCTTTTGCTTGGAGAAGGAATTTGTGAGTTCTTACAAATGTGCAAGTGCTAGAACCTCAATGGAAGACTCTTTTGCTTTGTATTTCTGAATCTAATCTTTTATCATTTTACCCTGATACGTGTTTTTCTTTCTATAGATGATGGAAAGGGTTCAGTGGGGCTCTGGTTCACAGTTGTATAGAGGCGTTCATACTTAACTGGGGCAAACTTGAAATTGAGGGTGGTCACCAGTTAGATTCCTTAAATTACAACTTGCCTTAAAAAAAAAAATACAACTTGCCTAATAAGTAATACCCTCTAACTAGACTTGCCAATCAATCTCACCTCAACTGCTTCTACAAATTCCGTACCCTCCATGCTTCATGTAGCTTAGGCAATATATCACAAGACTCCCATAACTGCTATCTATAGATAACAACTCTGATGCATGGGTCATTATAATAAAGTTTGCTTCAGTTGTTTAGCAGGAGCATGGAGTAAAGTCTTGCCCAGTTTGAACCGGTAGAGGTCACTGACCATTCAGCTGGGCCTGCATGAGTGTCTGATGAGTGACATTTGACATCAGAGGGTACAAAACTCGACCCTCCAGTTACATTAATGCTGCTATTTTCTGTGCATGGTTCTCATGAAGAGCATGTCACTCAAATATACCTGTTCATAACATGATTACTTGACCTTTTCCTTACCTCCAATCACCTTTCACCATGCCTCAAATCACCCTGCTTCTTTATCTCATAAATATCATGAGACCTACATCTTTAGGGAGGTGAATTTGAGTTTTGTTTTTCCATCTCTTTGCTTGGCTGCCTTGGGAATAAACCTTTTCTCTGCTGTAAACCTCAGCATCTCAGCTTTTGGCTTGCTATGTGTTGGGCAAATGATCCTGGTTTGGTAACAAGCTCTCCTCAAACACTATTGTAGTTGCAAGGGCAGAGACAAAGGAGACAGGGAAATATGGGGCAGACATTGCTTCTTCTATATCCAGCAGTATGACCTGGGGCGAGCTAGTCAATCTTTTCTGTGCTTCTGTGTTCCCAGCTCTGTAATCTGGTTCTGATAATGGAATAAAACGGCAGCACTATCATTTTGATCCACCAGTCTCCACCTAAAAAATACACCAGAAAGGACAAGATTTGTCTTTAAGGTAAACAGGAGGATTCTGAGTCATAAGGTAGTCATAGGTGATTTTGTGTGTGTGTGTGTGTGTGTGCGTGCTGCTCACATTCAATGTCCCAAGCTTCAAGCTGAGGACACCTTCACCTCCACTCATTGTTATTTATTTGGAGCCATGGAGATCAATCTTCCTAGGAGCAGCAAACACTTCAAGGACCTGGCTTTAAGTGTTAAGTGGCTCCTCAGCTTCCTTTCCAGAAGATCTAGTGTAAGGCGTCGCAAGTGGGTCTCTTGAGAGTTACTTGTGTTTAATCTGCAGTGAGAGGCCAACCTGGGTCACAGCCCTGAAGCCCTGGAATTTCAGCTTTCCTCTCTGGGAAATGATCCTCTAGGTCCATTATCTGGTTCTGTTCCAGCCATTAGGCTGTCCTTCCACAGGCAGTGGGTTAATGATCCCAGGGGTAAAACCCTAGTGTGGGCATAATCCCTGAGTACATTCTCTTAAATAACACATCAACCACCACCGCAACAAAAATCACTGCTGTGTTGGCAATCAGACTCTTCCTGATTTGAAAGTAGACATCAAGAAGCCTATGGGCCCAGCTAAGATCCCACTTCTGCTGTTTATTGTCTCTGTGATCTGAGGAACATTGCTTAAAGTCTTCATGTCTCCGTCTTCTTGTGTATAAACTGAAAAGAAGGACAGTACAATGCCTAAAGCCCCTGCAAGGATTAAATGAGACAATTTATGAAAAGTACTTTGAATAGTGGCTGGCACATAGTAAATCCTGTATAAATGATAAGTAGAGTTCTTATAAATAATTAATTATCTCATTAGTTAATTGTTTAGTTTGACACAGCACCCACTGAGGTAGATGTTTTCACTTATTCTCCTTTTTCAGATGAGGGAAGTGAGACAAAATTGACAGGTAACTCACCCGACCTACAAGTGTTTACTATGTCATAGGATTGGAATTCAAAACCAGGCGGTCTGGGTAAGTAGAGCCATATAATGAGGGAGATGTGATATTCTGCCCCAAGGAGAGTTATATTATGACATAGCAGCTAGACACTCCAATTTCATGTGATAATGGCTTCTAGCTTCTTCAAAATATCAGGGATTTAAATGGACTACATAATTTTGGAGTAAAATTTGGGGCCTTGAGTCAGATGGTTTTGAGTTAAAACTCAAATTTTGCCCCTCAATAGCTGTGGGACTTTCATCAAGTTAAATTGTATAAACCCACCAAAGCCTAATAAGACTGATATACATTAAGGTATGTAAACTACTTAGCAAATATCTTAGTATATTATAGATCCTCAGGAAGTGTGGGTTATTGTGGTAGATTCCAGAGTGGCCGCAGTTCCTCTCCCTTCCTATATTGACACCCTTATGCAACTTTTCAATGCCTTCATTTTTCATCTGAATTCAGCCACGTGACCTGTAGAATGGGGTCTGTGTCAGTTCCAAATCTCTTGTACCCCCACCATTACAATGAGATCATGTGCACGCTGGGGACGCAAGGGACACGTGGAGCTGAAGCAAGTCATAGACTTGGATATAAAACTAGGATTTGAATCTAGCTGTGTCTGCCCTGGTAACTAGAGATGTTGTTCCCTCTTCCAGGCTTCACTGTATTAGCATTGCTACAGGGGAAACTTTGGGAATGCATGTAAGAATTAAAGATTTTAAAATTTTAAAAATAAAAAACTTAAAAAAAATAAAATATTAAAAAAAATAAACTTGGGGACAGATATAAAGCAAACTTTTTTTTTTTCATTAAACAGACTTCCAGGAAAGGTTGCAAAATCAATTTGTGTTTACTTAAAATGCAATTACAACAATGAGTAACAGCAAGTGAGAAAGAAAAAGGAAATTTGTACATGTAAGGGCAAAATTTGTTTTCTAATGTGCACACAGGCAATGCAGAACAGTTCCTCTGTCATTGTGTCTAATGTTTAATTTCCTTTTGTAACATATGAACTCAAATTCAGTGGGCTGAGCCTCTTTGATAAGGCAGGCACTTCATAGACTCACCAAGAGGAGGCCCAGAGCAATCCTGACTTTATTTTTATCGTGCTTCATTTCTTACCATCAGGTCATTGTTTCTGCAAGAAGTTTTCCAACCTTGTACATATGGAAAAAATGATCAGGGTTAGTCCAGGGGAAATGCCGTGCATGGTCAGTTGTATTTCCTTCATGGGGGAAAGGAGTTGGGGTCTAGGTGCCATATATTGGCTTCTTTGCACAGTTATCTCCTTCCTCCTCTTGACTCTGGCCACATATTCTTTCTTCCATTGACACACTCATCAAAATTCGGTCTCTCTTTTCTTTCTTCTTAAACCATTTTCATAGTATCACCACTGAGGAGTCATGTAACACCAATGACAATCATTTACGTTGATAACATGTACCAAGCGACTCCTTAGTTATAGGACCTGCACATTTACATTTAATTCTCACACTAAGAGACTGGCCCTAAAATGACCCCTGTTCTATAGAGAAAACTGAGGCTCAGAAAGGTGGTGTAAGTTTCCCAATGTCGCACAGTTGGGAACTGGCAATGCCAGGATTTGTACCCAACTCTATTCTTGTAATTACTACCTTGTGGTATAAACTGGGAATTTGTTCTGTATAAACTGGGAATTTTACTTGACATCCAGTATTATTTAATTCTCATAGCAATACTTTAAAGTTGGGATGATAAAGACAATTTTTCAGATGAAATCACTGGCTTCAGCAAAGTTAGTTTGCCCAAGATCTTCAACAAGTAGAAGAAGCAGCAGAAATCTTTACTCTCCATCAGATGTGTCAATTTATTTAAGTCATGTCTGACTCTTTGAGACCCCATGGACTGCAGCACGCCAGGCTTCTCTGTCCTTCACTGTCTCCTGGAGTTTGTTTAAACTCATGTCCATTGAGTCAATGATGCC
Source organism: Ovis aries (assembly GCF_016772045.2). Taxonomy (NCBI): domain Eukaryota; kingdom Metazoa; phylum Chordata; class Mammalia; order Artiodactyla; family Bovidae; genus Ovis; species Ovis aries. Next base: position 109,707,503 of record NC_056059.1, read on the forward strand.
ATCCAACCGTCTCATCCTCTGTCACCCTTTTCTCCTCCTGCCCTCAATCTTTCCCAGCATCAAGGTTCCTTTCCCAATGAGTTGGCTCTTCACATCAGGTGGTCATAGTATTGGAATGTCAACTTCAGCATCAGTCCTTCCAATGAATATTCAGGGTCGATTTATTTTAGGATAGACTGGTTTGATCTCCTTGCTGTCTGAGGGACTCTCAAGAGTCTTACCCAGCATTAAAGTAAAAAAGCATCAATTCTTCAGTGCTCAGACTTCTTTATGGTCCAACTCTTACATCCGTTGCATTCAACTGAATCAAAGTCTTAAGGTTTTCTGTCCCAAGCCAGCAAATGAACTGCAAAATTCAGAATATGTCTTTTTCATTGACTTTCTCTTGCTCTTTTCTTATTTTTGTGACCTTGCAGGTCCTGTTACCATCTCCCCTTCAGAGAATGTTGTTCACATTTCCCCCTGGTCTTCCCATCCCCTGCTTCGGCCATAAAGCTATAGGCAGACCCATCTACATTTTAAAGTTGTCTCAAGTTATGTTCAAATCTCCAGAGTATTTGCAGCTTTAAGAAGTCCTGAATCTAATTTTAAAATGATTTATCGTTGCAATTTGTGCTAATATCATTATAAATCACCAATTTACATAGACTGAAGATCTGATTAATTCAAATGTATTCATTTATTTTAGATTAATATGCACCCACTGACTAACCTCTGTATTCATTTACACACAAGATTAAAAACAGATTATTACACCCAAACAAGAACCTACACCAAGCAGCTTGAGTAGGACTGCCCATTTCCAGTACTGTCAGGGCGGCTCAGCAGTTGCCCTTGCCTCATATCTGGTATGTCATCATGGCAGCTGACCTTTGACTTCTGACTCTTACACTGTCACTGTTGCCTGCACTGCCTCTGGGGACATTGACACTTTCTCAGGTTGAATTTCCTGTCTACAGAGACATAATGAATATTCAAAGAAATGCTTACTACATGCTCAAGCATGACATAGGGCTTTAGGAGGCTAACTTATTTAATCTTTACAACAGCCCTATGAAATATGTACTAATATTATCCCATTTGGTATAAAGGGATCTACCCAGGTGGTTCAGTGGTAAAGAATCCGCCTGCCAATGCAAGGAGATGTGGGTTTGATCCCTGGGTTGGGAAGATCCCCTGGAGGAGGAAATGGCAACCCTCTCCAGTATTCTTGCCTGGAGAATCCCCTGGACAGAGGAGCCTGTCGGGGTACAGTCCATGGGGTTGCAAAGAGTCAGACACAACTAAAGTGACTAAACCACCACCACCACCACCATTTGATTAATGCTCTAGAACTTTGGAGTTGTAAAGATGTGAGTTTGGTTTCCACTTCCATCGATTCTTGATTCAGTCACTAAGCCCACAGCTTCTGGGGTGCCTTGATTTCCTGCTCTGTAAAGTGGGTATCTTGTTTCCCTGGCCAGCTTCTTCAGTCAGATTCACAAACTCTCATGACACATCAGCTTATTCCACACTTCAGTTTCATCGGCAGTCTGGCCCTATTAGGCTGGACCTGAGTTGCCAACCCTCCATAGTTTTTTCCAAGTGCTTCACTCCTGAAGGAGAGTCCAGGAGACTGGACTCCAATCTGTTGGGAGTTTACAGCCAAAGGCATTGGATAACTTGAAGCACAAAACATGGTTAATGATTTGTAGTACTAATGGAATGTTGGCCTTGCAAAAATACCTTCCACATATATTTCTAAAAAGGTCTTTCTTAACGAAGACCCTGAATTTTAAATTATGTTCCTAGGTCCACTCTTCAGAGTCTAAAACGTGTCTGTTGGCCACCTATTGTATGAAAAACATTTTGCCCGGTGGGACAGGAATGATGTTAACAATAATAAATATATCTTAAATTTGTAGAGCAGATATTTTTTTCATGCACTGCACTGTATCGTTGAATGAGAGACGAGAGACCTGAATCTCTCTGGTTCAAATGAGGCTTGATTCCAGGCTTTGTCATGATGAAGTCACTTTGGATAAATCACAAGCCCTTCTTGGGTATTGATTTCCTACCTGATTTGAGGTCTGGATTACTTGAACTCTGTTTTTTTTTTTTTTAAATGAGGCTTGGCTCTTTGCTTATTTGAAGTGGAAATTGTAGCCTGTTGTACGTTGAAAGACACATGCTTGGTGCTCAATAAAGACTTGATGCAGGACTTCTCTGGTGGTCCAGTGGGTGGGAATCTGTCTTCCAATGCAGGGGTCATGGGTTCGATCCCTGGTCAGGGAACTAAGATCCCACGTCAGGGAACTAAGATCCCACGTGCTGTGGGGAAACAGCCCGGGCATGCAACTAGAGAAAGCCCCTGCACTGCGATGAAGACTCAGTGTAGTCAAAACAAAACAAAACTTGATGGACTGAACTGAAAATGTACCCATTGTTTTAAATCACAGGATCTGGTATCAGGCAGCTGGTGTGCAAATTAAGACTTAACTACTTATTACTTGGAAAGTTGCTTGCTCTGTTTCCCCATCTATAAAATGGAGATGATGATAGTACCCATCTCACAAGGTCAGCCAAGGCGTAAATTTAAGCCAACAAATAAATATAAAGTGCTGGAGCAGTGCCTGGCTTATAGTAGGAGCTCAATAGATGTCAGTTGCTCCTGGCTGGTTAAGAAGCTTGGAATATACTTACTCACAGAATGAAGAACTCATATGTATGGTTTCAATAAATCCAAATCAAACACTGAGATCTGAAGTAGAGCTGAGCTGAGGACAGGGCCAGGTTCAGGGGTCAAAAGAGGAGTTTCTGAAATACGAGAAGAGGTTGTAGCTTTACCTGGGAGATGAGCATGTTTAAAGGACAGAGGGAAAGGGACCAGGTGAAAAAAGGCTCAAGATGTTGGAGCTTGGGATCCAGGTTCAGGAAAGAGTTGTCTCCACACCACTCATTCTGAGGATCTCCATGGTCAAATTTATTTTCATGAAGCTGTCCTTTTTAACAAAGTTAGAGAGGACTTTCTAGCTAATTCTAACTAGTTTTAGTTCTATAATGGAACTTTATTGATTTCTGTATATAAAATTTATACACAGCCATCTACTAAATTTTTGTCATAGTTTTTAATGGATTCTTTTAGGTTTTCTAGGTACATATTCACTGAGTCTGTTAGCAATGATCCTTTTATAATGTACTTTTATACCTTCTACTTTGATCTCGAGTCTAATTGCACTGGCTACTACCTCTGTAGGGCTTCCCAGGTGGCGCTAGCAGTAAAGAATCTGACTGCCAATGCAGGAGACCTGAGAGAGGCGGGTTTGATCCCTGGGTCGGGAAGATCCCCTGGAGGAGGGCGTGGCAACCCACTCCAGTATTCTTGCCTGGAGAGTCCCATGGACAGAGGAGCCTGGTGGGCTACAGTCCATGGGGTCGCAAAGAGTCAGACGTGACTGATGTGAGTTGACATGCACTACCTCAATAACAATGTTAAATAATAAAGATCATATATGACATCTTAAAAAAAGTTAAAGAAATTTTTTTACAAGTACTTTTAGGATTACAACAAAATTGAGAGGAGTGTACAGAGATTTCTCATGTACCCTCTGCCCTCACACAGGCGTAGTCTCCCCTGTGGCCAGCATCACTCACCAGAGTGGTACTTTTTTTCTTTCTTTTCTTTTCCATTTTATTTTATTTTTTACCAAGGATGAACCTACATTGACACATCATACTTGCCCAAAGTCCATAGTCTACCTGAAGGCTCACTCTTGCTGCCATACATTCTATGAGTTTGGATATATTTATGATGATACATATTCACCATTATGTCATGCCGAATGTTGTTACTTCCCTAAAAATTCTCTATGCTTTATTTATTTATTTTCCTTTCCCTCCTTTCCTAACCTCTCTTGCCTTCATCCACTGATATTTTCATTTTCTCTATGAGTTTGCCTTCTCCAGAGTATCGTAGAGTTGGAATCATACATATGTAGCCTTTAGTAATACATATTCAAGATTCACTTAATAATATGTGCTTAAGTTTCCTCTGTTTTTTCATGGCCTGATAGCTTATTTCTTTTTAGCACAGAATAACATTCCATTGTATGTGTGTATCACAGTTAATTTATCCATTCATCTAGTAAAGGACATCTTGGCTGCTTCCAAGTTTTGGCAATTATAAATTAAGCTGCTAGAAAGCTCTGTGTGTAGATTTTTGTGTGAATGAAAGTTTTTAACTTCTTGGATAAATGCCAAAGAGTGTGATTGTTGGATTCTATGATAAGAATATGTTTAGTTTTATATCCTTTGTTTTTAAAATTATTTGAGTTTTCTTGTCCAGTGACTTGATTTTTCTCAGCATTTTGCAAATTTGTAGGAACCATATTGTTGACCCCAATGGACTCTGGCCTTGCTCTCCATCTACAATTCCCACCCAAAGAGAAAGGTTTCATCATCTGAATTCAATCAAACCCCAAGTTCTGTGAATGTTATGTTCCCAAAGTATCTCCATCCATCTGATTCTATCTTTCTCTACCTTCAGGTCAAGATCACCTTGTCTCTGAAACACTGGGTAATAATCTCTCTCTTTTTTGTAATTCAGAAAATTGCATACTTTTGTGTTTCTGTTGGAGGACAATTGCTTTATAATGCTGTTAGTTTCTGCTGTACAATGAAGCGAATCAGTTATATGTATACATCTATCCCCTCCCTCTTGGACCTCTCTCCCCTGCAACCTACCCCTCTAGGCCATCACAGAGCACTGAGCTGGGCTTCCTGTGCTTTACACTAGGTTCCCACTAGCTAAAGTAGTACGTATATACAATGGAATTTTATTCAGCCACTAAAAGGAACACACTTGGGTCATTTACGGAGAAGGAAATGGCAACCCACTCCAGTGTTCTTGCCTGGAGAATCCCAGGGACGGGGGAGCCTGATGGGCTGCCGTCTGTGGGGTCGCACAGAGTCAGACACGACTGAAGTGACTTAGCAGCAGCAGCAGAGACTTTCATACAAAGTGAAGTAACTCCAAAAGAGAAAAGCAAATATTCTTTATTAACACATGTACGTGGAAGCTACAGAAATGTAATAATCTCTTGACAATCCCTTTACGTTTGAGAAGGGAGCCCCTCCTGGCTAGCTTCAGAGCTTGAACTCTGGCATCTCTACTATACAATGAGACAGAGCAGAGTCTTTAATTAATCTGGATTCAGTTCAGTTCAGTCGCTCAGTCCTGTTCGACTCTTTGTGACCCCATGAACCACAGCACGCCAGGCCTCCCTGTCCATCACCAATTCCCAGAGTTTATCCAAACTTGTGTCCATTGAGTCGGTGATGCCATCCAACCATCTCATCCAGATTAATTTCCAGTATCAACTATATATTGTTGGGGGATTTAACTTGTCTTGCTTCATCTTCTTTTCTGTAGATCACTGTGAAGCAACACAATTATTAATCATGCAATTATCTCTGCTGAGTCCTTCACATAGTACCTGATTCATCCTCATCCCCCAAATCAATATTATCAGTATTGCCTGGGATATGACCACCACCACTACCGTCACCATTGTCATCATCACCACCATAGAAGTGAGGCTGGAGTGATGGGCAAGTTCTAGATGCACTCACATTGCTCTTCCTTGCGTCACTGACATACACATCCCTGTCTGTTGAATTACTAAGAGCATGAAGCACTTAAAACTCTAGCATATGCAAGACATCAAATGAAAAAGGTAGCTGGGCTTAATGAAGGGAGATGATGGCACATATCCATATATTTTCAAGCCTGTGGGAGAGAAATTAGGGATATTAGTAAAAATACTGTTATAACAAGAGCAATGCAATCACTTCTACTACAACTGCTATTACACCTGCGAAGATAGGCACTGTGAAAATTCAACAATCTTCAGCTTACTTCTACAGCCAAAGGAGAGAGCCAGTCAAGGAGGTGGAATGGAATACACACCTTGCTCATTGATTTAACTTATTCTTCCCAACAACTCTCCACTAGTGCTTTCTTATCTCTCTTTTATATCTGAAGATTCTGAGGCTTACAGAGTTGAAAATGGCAGAGCTCAAAACTCTTCTAAGGCCTCCTATTCCTTCTTTGGGTTTTTGTTCGTCACGAGAAGCTCTTTCTAAAAATACCATCTGTCCAAAAGGGCAGTGATTGCATTAGGACCCCGGGAGATCCCCATCACAGGAGTAGTTGAAGCTGAAGCTAATGGGTTGAGGTGGGGGGATTTAAGCATTAGAGAGGGCTGGGATGATATGATTGTTAAAATTGTTCTGAGGCTGAAAGTTTAAGCCTTTGTGAAATGCTGCCCATGGCTGACAACCTTGGAACATTATAGTTTTGGCTTCATTCAGGACTATGTTATTCAGGATTGTATAAAAAGAGCTCTCCATTGCCCATTGGAAGCCCAGGGCCACACCTTGAAGATAATCTCCAGTTTGTGAGGGTATGTTTAAGAGGCAGTAGTTAGTTAGTAATCTTTACCTATAAATCCCCTCAATGAAATTCCAGAGTATTACTTGGTGATGAAACTCCACAGAGGGGCATTTTCTTTAGTTAAAGTCAGCACTTTCTAACTTCCTGCAAGGATTTGCTTGCATGAAGCAGTTAGTAGATTTTCTCAAGCAGAACATTCTTGGCCATCAGTGGAAACATTCCCTAAAAGATGGATTGCCTTCCTGTGCCCTTAGGACAACTTCAGGTTGGAATCTTTGTACTGCCTGACACCTCCAGTTAACATCAAGGCTGGAAGTACTGATTCAGGGGTCAGATGAAGACAGATCCACAAAGCTCCCACTTTTATTGTTTTACAAGCCTTGCCTCCATGCTGGGCACAGGGCTTGGGGCTTTCTATGCATTGTAACATTGGATCCTCAAAGCGACCTTGCTTAGAATGTACTTTATGGAGGCCATTTTTCAGATTCAGGAGCTGAGTCTCAAACAGGCTAGATCTGGGCTGTGGCTATTTAGATTTACATTGAAAATTGAATAAACTTAAGAATTCAGCTCCTTAGTCACGCCAGCCTCGTTTCGAGTACTCATTAGCCACATATGGCTGGTGGCCACCATATTGGACAGTGTGTATTTGAATATTTCCATCATTTCAGGCAGTCCTGTTGGATTGTGCTGGCCTAAAAAGTTGTTTGAATGACAGAACTGGGATTGGAAAACCTGTGTTGTGCTGCACTTTAGAGAAAGTAGTGTGTGATCTAGAGCAGATGCTCTCAAACTCAAGTCAGATGAATAAGATGATCAGGAGTTTCACCATGGAAGTGTGAGGGTTGTGGGAGACTGGGAGGTGAGCACTTAAAGTAGTCTTCTGGATGTCCCCAGATATTAGCCAAGTCCATACTATTGAACAGCATCAGGGCTCAGACCTGGGCCCAACTCCACAGCTCTTGCCTTCAAACTCTTTTCTGTGTGACTTGAAAACCCAGCATGCTTCAAAATCTTTCTACCTAATCATTGCAGATAACTTGCCCATTGGCTGTTGGATGATAAGTTACATCCTTGATGTTGTAAACTGATCCGGGATCCTGTGAAGGCTCAGCAGGGACATTCCCTGGGGTTGATTCTCAGAGCAGCTTTTCTACTTGACTCCTCCTGGGGCAACAGCAACATGGTTCTGCTAGAATCTTCCTCACCACACTTCCGAAGTTCAGAGCCATCTCCAAAGTGCGTAAGAAAAGCAGACGGAATATTTAGTGCAGTTGCTGGAGCCGTAAAAGAAAAAAAATTAACCAAGCTTATTAGGCTCCCTGTTTCTTCTGTCCCATAAAGGGAGCAATTGGCAATAAATGCCATTCTGCTTTTTAACAGATGAATGGCCCAGTTGCGATAAATCCACTAGCATTTTCAAGGGGAAATATATTTTACTCCCGACAGTTTTAGGAGTGGGATCATATTTTTAAAAGGAGTGCTGAGGGCGCTTTAGTGAGGGTTCAACTTTTCAAACCCATGTGAAAGCTGGGCCACGAGTGATCCAGCAGTCTTGGGGTTGGATTCCAGAGACAGAGAGAGGTTCATTTGTTGCGGGTTCTTCCCCTTTCTTGGCAGCTTGCTGGCAGAATTTTTTCGTTTCTCAACCCCTCTCTGTTTTTATTTGATTTACATTTCCTGCTGGAATTAGGGAGTATACATATATTTCCTTGGGTTTTTAGGTAAGAGAAGTAAGGCTCACAGAGAATAAAGGCATATACTTAGTGAGTCAGGAACCTAGATTTGGACTCTGTGACTTCACTTTCCCGTTCATTTAAATCAATTTAGTTCTTGTCTAGCAGAGGAAGAAGAAAATACATGAGACTCAGGAAGTCTAGATTCTAGCGATTATTTGCAACCAACTGGGCAAATCATCTCCCTTTTCTGATAGTTCTTTTTCCGTACATAGTGGATTTTAACCTGCCTGGGACTAAGGAGTTTTCCGTGATCTGAGACTTTTAGTTCTAAAGCCCAGAAAGTCCCAAGCAAATGGGGGTGAGTTGGCTATCCCAGTTCTGGTATTGATTCATTTTTATTCTCTACAGTCTCTCTTTGGAAAGGGTCATGTATTCATTCCACTGCCTTCTAACACTGGCAAGTTCTTACTCATCCTTGCTGTGTTCCTTCCAGCATCTCCCCTTAGCTTCAGTCCATCTGCTGACAGACATGCTCACTGGGATGAACAGGGTTATCCCTAGCTCAGTGTGTCCCAGCTTGCACTCATCCACTCACCTGCTCACCATCCAGACCCAATCCCATCTTTCCAGATGCATCCCATCAGTGCCACTGCCATCAACCTCATTACCCAAATAGCAACTAGGGAGTGGTCCTAGGATTCTCATTTTAGTACTTTTCAGGTATCATCAGTGTCCTTTCCAATGATTTCTGTCCATTCAATCTACTTCAGTAACACCTGCCCTAGTTCAGACTCTCATCATCTCTTCTTGAACTGTCACATCAGCCTCTCAGGGGTCTTATATTGTTTTCTTCCCATTTTTTCCACTCTGCACCCTATTTGATCAAATAATTCCAGTTTCCTTAGGAGTCTATTTTGGAGGTATAGATTTTGGAAGTGTAGCTCCGAGGCTGGTTCTCCAGTGCTCCCTAAAGTTCTGTGAGTTGTCAGCCTCATTCCTACATCAATATTCTGTCTAAAGTGGCCAGTTGTCTGTTTCTGTTACTGGCATCTAAGAACTGATGAATATATTATGCAGTGATGAGAGATAAGGTCAGATCAAAGACAGTTCTGAGAAGGATGAAGCCTGCCATGGGAGACTTAAGGGGGAAGTTTGTCATCTGAATGAACGTATCAAAACCAGGATGAGACATTTACCTGGCACAGCAGTTTCTCCAAACTGCTGAGAGCACTCTGCTGAATTGAAAAGGGTTCTTTGGACATATTTAGGCATACACAGCTGGAGTGGTGCTTACTCATTAGGCCTAGGTTCTCATCCAGCTGAACCACCTATCTGAGCTTTGCTCTAGGTTGATACTGCATGTTTGAACAACTGAATGGCTCTGTGGCAAATCTGTGGGGCTTCCCTGGTGGCTCAGATGGTAAAGAACCTGCCTGCAATGTGAGAGACCCTGGTTTGAGCCCTGGGTCAGGAAGATCCACTGAAGGAGGAAATGGCTACCCACTCCAGTATTCTTGCCTAGAGAATCCCATGGACAGAGGAGCCTGGAGGGCTGCAGTCCATGGGGTCACAAAGAGTCAGACAGGACTGAGTGACTAATATTTTCACTTTCACTTTGGCAAATCAACCAACCTTTCCAGCTTTTGTGTCCCGATCTGTACAAAAGAAACTGATATGTTCGGAGAACTTACTGTTTGTAGTGGGAAAGAATCTCTATATAAAATTAGGCTGCAGTCATTTCTACATTCTGAAGGTAGAGTGGCAGTGGAAGAATTCATGTTTTTTATTATTGTTCAAAGAGTCTTTTGCTATAAAAGATAAGGCCTCTGAGCCTCCTTTGAATTGCGAGATAGATCAAAAGAATCTAATGTTGTCTTCAGTTCAGTTCAGTTCAGTTGCTCAGTTGTGTCCGACTCTTGGTGACCCCATGAATCGCAGCACACCAGGCCTCCCTGTCTATCACCAACTCCTGGAGTTTACCCAAACTCATGTCCACCGAGTCGGTGATGCCATCCAGCCATCTCATCCTCTGTCATCCCCTTCTCCTCCTGCCCCTAATCCCTCCCAGCATCAGGCTCTTTTCCATTCAATGAGTCAGCTCTTCCCATGAGGTGGCCAAAGTACTGGAGTTTCAGCTTCAACATCAGTCCTTCCAATGAACACCAAGACTGATATCCTTCAGGATGGACTGGTTGGATCTCCTTGCAGTCCAAGGGACTCTCAGGAGTCTTCTCCAACACCACACTTCAAAAGCATCAATTCTTCGGCGCTCAGCTTTCTTCACAGTCCAACTCTCACATCCATACATGACCACTGGAAAAACCATAGCCTTGACTAGACAGACCTTTGTTGGCAAAGTAATGTCCCTGCTTTTCAATACGCTATCTAGGTTAGTCATAACTTTTCTTCCAAGGAGTAAGTGTCTTTTAATTTCATGGCTGCAGTCACCATCTGCAGTGATTTTGGAGCCTGGAAAAATAAAGTCTGACACTATTTCTACTATTTCCCCATCTATTTCCCATGAAGTGATGGGACCAGATGCCATGATCTTCATTTTCTGAATGTTGAGCTTTAAGCCATATTTTTCTCTCTCCTCTTTCACTTTCATCAAGAGGCTTTTAGTTCCTCTTCACTTTCTGCCATAAGGGTGGTGTCATCTGCATATCTGAGGTTATTAATATTTCTCCAGGCAATCTTGATTCCAGCTTATGCTTCTTCCAGCCCAGCGTTTCTCATGATGTACTCGGCATAGAAGTTAAATAAGCAGGGTGACAGTATACAGCATTGATGTACTCCTTTTCCTGTTTGGAACCAGTCTGTTGTTCCATGTCCAGTTCTAACTGTTGCTTCCTGACCTGCATACAGATTTCTCAAGAGGCAGGTCAGGTGGTCTGTATTCCCATCTCTTTCAGAATTTTCCACAGTTTATTGTGATCCACACAGTCAAAGGTTTCGGCATAGTCAATAAAGCAGAAATAGATGTTTTTATGGAACTCTCTTGCTTTTTTGATGATCCAGTGGATGTTGGCAATTTGATCTCTGATTCCCCTGCCTTTTCTAAAACCAGCTTGAACATCTGGAAGTTCATGGTTCACGTATTGCTGAAGCCTGGCTTGGAGAATTTTGAGCATTACTTTACTAGCGTGTGAGATGAGTGTAATCATGCGGTAGTTTGAGCATTCTTTGGCATTACCATTCTTTGGGATTGGAATGAAAACTGACTTTTCCCAGTCCTGTGGCCACTGCTGAGTATTCCAAATTTGCTGGCATATTGAGTGTAGCACTTTCACAGCATCATCTTTCAGGATTTGAAATAGCTCCACTGGAATTCCATCACCTCCACTGGCTTTGTGTATAGTGATGCTTCCTAAGGTCCACTTGACTTCACATTCCAGGATGTCTGGCTCTAGGTGAGTGATCACACTATCGTGATTATCTGGGTTGTGAAGATCTTTTTTGTACAGTTCTTCCATGTATTCTTGCCACCTCTTCTTAATATCTTCTGCTTCTGTTAGTTCCCTACCATTTCTGTTCTTTATCAAGCCTATCTTTGCATGAAATATTCCCTCAGTATCTCTAATTTTCTTGAAGAGATCTCTAGTCTTACCCATTCTGTTCTTTTCCTCTTTCTTTGCATTGATTGCTGAGGAAGGCTTTCTTATCTCTCCTTGCTATTCTTTGGAACTCTGCATTCAAACAGGTATATCTTTCCTTTTCTCCTTTGCTTTTCATTTCTCTTCTTTTCACACCTATTTGTAAGGCCTCCGCAGACAGCCATTTTTCTTTTTTGCATTTCTTTTCCACAGGGATGGTCTTGATCCCTGTCTCCTGTACAATGTCACGAACCTCATTCCATAGTTCATCAGGTACTCTATCAGATCTAGGCCCTTAAATCTACTTCTCACTTCCACTGTGTAATCATAAGGGATTTGATTTAGGTCATAACTGAATGGTCTAGTGGTTTTCCCTACTTTCTTCAATTTAAGTCTGAATTTGCCAGTAAAAAGTTCATGATCTAAGCCACAGTCAGCTCCCGGTCTTGTTTTTGCTGGCTGTATAGAGCTTCTCTATATTTGGCTGCAAAGAATATAATCAATCTGATTTCAGTGTCGGACCATCTGGTGATGTCCATGTGTAGAGTCTTCTCTTGTGTTTTTGGAAGAGGGTGTTTGCTATGACCAGTGCATTCTCTTGGCAAACCTCCATTAGCCTTTGCCTTGCTTCATTCTGTACTCCAAGGCCAAATTTGCCTGTTACTCCAGGTGTTTCTTGACTTACTACTTTTGCATTCCGGTCCCCTATAATGAGAAGGACATCTCTTTTGGGTGTTAGTTCTAAAAGATCTTGTAGGTCTTCATAGAATCGTTCAACTTCAGCTTCTTCACTGTTTACTGGTTGGGGCCTAGGCTTGGATCACCGTGATATTGAATAGTTTGCTTTGGAAATGAACAGAGATCATTCTCTCATTTTTGAGATTGCATTCAAGTACTGCATTTCGGACTCTTTTGTTGACCATGATGGCTACTCCATTTCTTCTAAGGGATTCCTGCCCATAGTAGTAGAGATAATGGTCATCTGGGTTTAATTCACACATTCCATAATGTTGTCTTATGTCATACAATAAGGTTTTTCAGGTCCTACCTGGAGATCTTTGAGCCTTGGAGGCTGGGAGTCAGTGAACTAGGTGAAGATGGTGGCTGTCTTCTGGTTGTTGAGTGGGTGCAGATGATGGGAAAGATGACCTCTTGAGAAAATACAGGTCTGGAGGCTGGACAGGAGGTGTACACACAGGAGAGAGACAGCCTGGGTGGGCTTGACTGATAAACTTTGTAAGCAGTGATGACTAAAGCGACTTTCTTTCCTATCTTGTACTTCAAATCCTGAAGCTTTCAGGAAAATCTGTCTGACAGAGCAGCACTGTGCTTGGGTGCTTTGAGGAATCAAGGGGTGACAGTTGCATCTGTGACTGGGGTGAGGAGAGAGACAGAGAACAGCAGTCAGCCAGCAGGAGCAAACAAGAGATGATCACAAGCCTGGAAGCGAAGCGTTGGAATGGGAGGTGGGAGGCCACGCCCAGGAGGTGAGAAGCCAAGCTCAGGGCACACACATCAGAACTTCCTTCTCTCCCAGCCCAGTGGGCAGACTTGTTCAGGAGGGACATGCCTTTCCTGAAGAAACCACGCAGGATTGGGACGTAAGTTACTCAATTTACATGTTGGAGGAAACTGTGAGTCCAGAAGTAGAAATGCAAGTTTCGTTTGTGCCAAGTGACTTACCAAAGATTTATTGAATGTCCATTATTTCCGATTTTTGTGTGTGTTATTGCATAGGATCCTAGCCTAGCAGGTGGGAATCATTACCACCTGACAGATGAGGAAATTTAGCTTTGTGAGATGGGCTGACAGTCCTGGTCCCGCCTTCTCATGGATTAATAAGCAGCTTGCATTTGATGATGTATGAGGAGGTGCTACGTCACTACACGGCCCTGGGAAAATGCAAAGGCTTATTGCCATTTTTAAGTTGGATGAGAGGATGGTTTAGTCACTAAACTTGTCCAGCTCTTGAGACCCCATAGACTGTAACCAGCCAGGCTCCTCTGTCCACGGGATTTCCAGGCAAGGATACCAGAGTGCGTAGCCATTTTCATTTCCAGGGTATCTTCCCAACTCAGGTATCAAACATGGGTCTTCTGCACTGTGGGCAGATTTTTAACCATCTGAGCCACCAAGGAAGCCCCTGGATGAGCAACCAGAGCAGAAAAATAGAGTAAAGAGGGAACTGTGGCCTTTTTCTGGGCTGGATGGTTGCAGTGTCAAGACCAGAGAACCTGTGAGTTGGTGTTTCTTCCCTTACTGAAGCTGGCTCTGATTATATTAAGGGCTTTACAGCGTCTTTAATTAAGTGGACCTTGACTGGTATGGCTCTCATTTGTAGCTGAACTGCTTCAAGCTTAAAAAAGTTAGTGTTTCCTCCATCTCATCCCTTCTACCTATTGTAGGCTGAACAGTTTCTCTCCCCTTCCACCAGCATGTTGAAATTCTAACCCTCAATATCTGTGAAGGTGACCTTATTTGAGAACAGATGTAATCAGGTTAAGATAAGTTCATAGGATGGGTCCTAAATCAGTATGACTGGGGTGATTATAAGACAAAGAGACAGAGACATAGGAGCAGGCACGTGGCAACAGGGGCAGAGACTGGAATGAGGCAGCTGCAGGCCAAAGATTGCCAGCCCCCACCGGAAGCTAGAAAAGATTCTACCCAGAGTCTCCAAGGAGGCAGGGCCTTGGCAACACCATCATTTTGGACGTCTGTCCTCCAGAACTGTGAGACGGTACATTTATGTTGCTTTAAGATACTCAAATTTTGGTACTTTATTACAGCAGCTGCAGGAAACTGATATATCACCCCAAGTCACCTTCAGGCTGGCAGAGGGCAGCTCCTGAGTTTCTCACCCATGTTCTGCACCCACCATCAATTCCCATTTATTCATTCATGTGCATGGCTGTGGTAGACATGTCACAGGAGATACAAGCCCAGGTCACATTCTCAAGTTCACTTCAACATGAGGAAACAAGGAATTCACATCAAGAGATGGATTAAATGAGATGAGATGGTGAGTAGACTGTACCTCTGGGCTCGTCCTTAGCATAGGTACTAGAGTCCTTAGCATAGGTACTAGAGTAAGAAGGTGTTATTGTGAATAGTTAACACCAAGAGAAGCGGTGAGAAATTCCATGGACTCCAAGGAGACTGGCAGAGTTGGAATCATGGCTTCTCCAGCCTCCACTCACTGTCTGTCTAGAGAGCCTCCTTCCTGTCTTACCCCAGTGCTGAATCTCATTTGCCTGCTTATTTTTTTTCAGGGTCCTCAGCAGTTCCTGAAATGACCTTACACATTTGTTTACTTTTTGAGAGTTGGCCTTCTTGACCTTGGCATTGACATTTTGGGCCCAATCGTTCTTTGCTATGGGACTGTCCTGGGAGGTCTGGTGTTTAGCAGAGGCCCTGGACTCTACCCACCAGATGCCAGTCACATCCTCCCAGGAACAACAATAAAGTCTGTTGCCAGATGTTCCCTGACAGGGGAGAATGGCCCCTAGTTGAGAAGTGCTGTTTCATCATCCTTCTTGCTTTCTGTCATTTCTCCAGCCCCAAGAACAGTGTGCTTAGCTTAGACAGTGTATTAAAAAGCAGAGATGTCACTTTGCCAACAAAGGTCCATATAGTCAAAGCTATGGTTTTTCCAGTAGCCATGTATGGACTTCCCTGGTGGCTCAGACAGTAAAACATCTGCCTACAATGTGGGAGACCCTGGTTCAATCCCTGGGTCAGGAAGATCTCCTGGAAATGGAAATAGCAACCCATTCTAGTACTCTTGCCTGGAAAATCCCATGGATGGAGGAGCCTGGTAGGCTACAGCCCATGGGGTTGCAAAGAGTTGGACACGACTGAGCGATTTCACTTCACTATGTATAAATGTGAGAGTTGGACCATAAAGAAGCCTGAGCGCTGCAGAATTGGTGGTTTTGAACTGTGGTGCTGGAGAAGACTCTTGAGAGTTCCTTGGGCTGCAAGGACATCAAACTAGTCAATACTAAAGGAAATCAACCCTGAATATTCATTGAAAGGATGGATGCTGAAGCTGCAGCTCCAATATTTTGGCCACTTGATGTGAAGAGCCAGTTCTTTGGAAAAGACCCTGATGCTGGAAAAGATTGAAGGCAGGAGGAGAAGGGGATGACAGAGGATGAGATTGTTGGATGGCATCACCAGCTCAATGGACAGGAGTTTGAGCAAACTTTGGGAGATACTGAAGGACAGGGAAGCCTGGCGTGCTACCGTCATGGGGTTGGCAGTGTTGGACATGACTTAGCAACTGAACAATCACAACATTTAGTGAGCACTTTGTAAATGTGGGTTGACAAGCTGGCTGGAGAGGGGCTGCAGAGTGAGGTTTGCTATTTTGTGGGAACTCAGAGCAAAGGTGCCCCATCTCTGAGCTCAGTTGGGTGCTCTTTGATGACTTAGAGAGGTGGGGTGGGGGTGGGGGGTGGGAGGGATGCTCAAGAGGGAAAGGATATATGTAAATGTATAGCTGATTCACTTTGTTGCACAGCAGAAATTAACACAACATTGTAAAGCTGCTATACTCCAATAAAATTTTAAAAAGGACCCTGTCTCTGATTGGAAAACCCTGGGAAGGTGAGTCCTAAAGCTGGCATGTGGGTGGAAACCCTGTAGTATTGGCAAGTTTTCTTTTGACCAGGTGCAGAAGGTGGGCGATCCCAGAAAAGCGAGTGGTCCTCAAAAAGAGGAGGAGGTCAGATAGGGCAAGCGTTGAGGCAGTCTGAGCACAAGTTGGGAAAGAATTTTCAGACACAGAACATTTCAGAAGGGAGTGAGTTTATTAAGAGCAAAGAGCAGAGATAATGAGGTCACTGTGAGCACAGCGGGCCAACCTCCTGACAGACCGGGGAAAGTTGATGCCTTTGTGAGTTACTAACCAATTTTTCTAGCCTTGAGACAAAGAGAATTTCTGCTGAAAGGTTGGCTTTAGGTGATTGGTTGGGGCAGTATAGGTTGACTGTAGAGGTGGGCATCTCTGCCTAGTTTGGAGTCAGGAAGCTTGATAGTGATGATCAGAGAGCTTTTGGTAATGGTTACTGAGGGGCTCCGTCAGCTTCCAAGGCGACCTTGGTTCTGACTCCACTTCTGTGGCCTTGATACAAGGACTCGTACCTGTGGCCTGGGGCAGGACTCAGCAGAATGGGATGCTGGTGCAATCCTGGTGGTGGTGAGGCTGGGGTGGTGAGTGGAGGATGGGGTGGGTAGTAAAGAGGTTGTAGGGGCATAAGTGTGAAGTTATAAGGGCCTGAACTAAGGCAGTGGCCAAGGGATCAAATTCCACTTTAAGATGTCTGATTCATAAGAGACGGTTACTCCAAACTTGTTAATATACCCAATTATTCTCTGGATTTGCATTCTTTGCTGATAGATTAGTGCTTCGTGAAATGCTGTTGCCCTCGTAGCTCATATTTCTCCATTTTTTATTTTTACTAAGCAACCATCACTTCTGATCATTTTTACATTAATTGTATATAACACTGCTTTGCTTTAAACATATTATTTTAAAGCATTTTGCTTTACAGTTCACTTCACAGCTTGAAATTCTGGAGACAGTGGTCATAAATCTCTCTTGAAAGAAAATGGAAGTTGTCTGTTTTAATTTCATATCAATTCCTGACTGCCTAAGAAGGAGGATGGGAGAAACACATACAAAACACTTTTTTTCTTTTCAGCCCTTGCAATTGTCCATGTTCTACTGTCGGGTTACTTGCAAATTGTATGCGCTTGAGGTTAGAATTTGAAGACAGGTTTTGGGGATAAGGTACAAGATTTTGAATAGAAATTGCCATTTAATTTTGGGATGCTACTAAAAAAGTGGAAGCAATGAGATTGAAGAAATAGCATAGGTTCTGGGCCAGAGATTTCCCTTGAATTCTGGCTCCCAACCTTCCTAGCTCTGTGAGCCTGAGCAGGTTATGTTAATCTCTGTCAGCTTCATCTGTTCGCTTATTTAGTGGTGGGGGAGTGCAGCAAATCACCCCCTCCCAAATTTAGTGCCATAAAAGATCAACAACAATCAGGTACTTTTTTTTTTTTTTGAGCAGGGCTCAGCGGTGACGGCTTGTTTTGCTTCTCATGGCTGCAGCTGCAGTGATGAGACGAGAAGTGGAGGGTACATTTTCAAGGTTGTCCACTCACCTGGCTGGTCAGTTGGTATCAGTTGTTTACTGGTGAGGAGCTCTGACAACTAAGCCTGACAACTAGAGCGCCTACATGCGGTCTTTCCCAGTGTGGCCTCAGAAGGGCTGGACCACCCAAGAGAACTAGTCATAGGTCTCCCATGCTGTGAGCTCCGCCAGGCAAAAGCTGTAACTCTTGTTTCCCCTTGACACTCTCTCTTAGAACGCAGGGTGATGTCCAGTGGTGTAGTGGCACTCAAGTAATTGTTGACTAAACGAATGGACAAATTTCAGTAGGAATATCTTGAAAGCTATCTTACTTCTCTAAGGTCACATTTCATTTTCTTTCAGTTCAGTTCAGTCGCTCAGTCTTGTCCGACTCTTTGTGACCCCATGAATCGCAGCACGCCAGGCCTCCCTGTCCATCACCAACTCCTGGAGTTCACTCAGACTCATGCCCATTGAGTCAGTGATGCCATCCAGCCATCTCATCCTCTGTCGTTCCCTTCTCCTCCTGCCCCCAATCCCTCCCAGCATCAGAGTTTTTTCCGATGGGTCAACTCTTCACATGAGGTGGCCAAAGTACTGGAGTTTCAGCTTTAGCATCATTCCTTCCAAAAGAAATCCCAGGGCTGATCTCCTTCAGAATGGACTGGTTGAATCTCCTTGCAGTCCAAGGGACTTTCAAGAGTCTTCTCCAACACCACAGTTCAAAAGCATCAATTCTTCGTGCTCAGCCTTCTTCACAGTCCATTTAAAACTTCATAATTATGTGAAAATATATATGAATGTGTAAGTGGGAACATACCTGGAGAGAGAAAAAAAAGGATCTTTTCTAAGTCAGAATACTCTACCAAGGGGGTCTTTACCTGCTTGTGATCATTTGGGAACAATCATCAATAACCTCAGATATGCAGATGACACCACCCTTATGGCAGAAAGTGAAGAGGAACTCAAAAGCCTCTTGATGAAAGTGAAAGAGGAGAGTGAAAAAGTTGGCTTAACGCTCAACATTCAGAAAACAAGATCATGGCATCTGGTCCCATCACTTCATGGCAAATAGATGGGGGAACAGTGGAAACAGTGTCAGACTTTATTTTTGTGGGCTCCAAAATCACTGCAAATGGTGATTGTAGCCATGAAATTAAAAGACACTTACTCCTTGGAAGAAAAGTTATGACCAACCTAGATAGCATATTCAAAAGCAGAGACATTACTTTGCCAACTAAGGTCCATCTAGTCAAGGCTATGGTTTTCCCAGTGGTCATGTATGGATGTGAGAGTTAGACTGTGAAGAAGGCTAAGTGCCGAAGAATTGATGCTTTTGAAGTGTGGTGTTGGAGAAGACTCTTGAGAGTCCCTTGGACTGCAAGGAGATCCAACCAGTCCATTGTGAAGGAGATCAACCCTGGGATTTCTTTGGAGGGAACGATGCTGAAGCTGAAACTCCAGTACTTTGGCCACCTCATGTGAAGAGTTGACTTATTGGAAAAGACTCTAATTCTGGGAGGGATTGGGGGCAGGAGGAGAAAGGAACGACAGAGGATGAGATAGCTGGATGGCATCACTTACTCGATGGATGTGAGTCTGAGTGAACTCCGGGAGTTGGTGATGGACAGGGAGGCCTGGAGTGCTGTGATTCATGTGATTCAAAGAGTCGGACACAACTGAGGGACTGAACTGAACTGAACTGATACATTCATTTTTGTGGGGAAGTGGGGTCATGTGGTTTAGTTATTTATAGTACAATCTGAAGAGATTTTTTTTAAACTCAGAACTTTTTGATAATGATACAAGAAAATGATACAAAGAAACTTCTGGTGTATAAATTATCCATTATGTTCCACTGTTGCTTTCCACATAAGGGTTATTGGGTTCTGAAATCAACTTCAGGGCACTGGGGAGAACTCTTTGCCAGTTTTATGAGGGAAGTTATTGATTTAGAATGACTTCTTCACTTCGGGTGAAGTCCAATGGTATTTTTGTCTAATACCCTTCATTCTGAGGTCGGTTAGTATTTTAAAAGTTATTATGGAAAATTTCAAGCACATAAAAGAGTAGACAGCACAGTATAATAAATTATTCCCATGTACCCATAATACAGCTTCCCTGGTGGCTCAGTTGGGAAAGAATCCACCTGCAATGAAGGAGACCCAGGTTTGATCGCTGGGTGGGGAAGATCCCCTGGAGAAGGTAATGGTGATCCACTCCACTGTTCTTGCCTGGAGAATCCCAGGGATGGGGGAGCCTGGTGGGCTGCCGTCTATGGGGTCACACAGAGTTGGACACGACTGAAGCGACTTAGCAGCAGCAGCATACAGATTTAAGCATGTATTCAACAGTTATGTATTCTTTAAGGATACATAATGACAATACTATTTTTACTCTAAGAAACTAAAAATAATTATTTAGAGTAATGAAATATTGAGTTACTGTTCAATGTTTCCAATTATTTTATATTATTTTTATAGTTTTTTTAATCAGTAGTCAAATCAGTTTCATGCACTGCAATAGCTGGATATGCCTCGAGTCTTTTAAAATCTCTTTTCTCTCCTTGTAGGCTTTTTTCCCCTTGCAATTTATATGTTAGAAAACTACCTGTGTGATCTGTCATCTTTCTTGTATTTTGGATTTTGCTGATTGAATTCCTGTAGCGTCATTTCTCATGTTCCTCTGCCCCTCTATTTCCTCTAAATTGGCAGTTAGATTTTGAAGCTTGATCGATTCAGGTTGGGTTTTTTCACAACAGCGCTATTGTCTTTAGATGATGGTGTGTTTTTCCATCATGTCTAATGGACTCTCTTTTTGTGATGTTAGCAGCCACTCATGATCACATTATTTCTTTAGGGCTCAAGAGATGTGATTTTCTAATTTTACAATTCTTTGTTTTTATTTTGAGCTGGAATATTCCTTTAAAGAGAATCCTTTCATTAAGACTTGGAATATTCTCAGATATGCTTTGTACAGAAAAGTCTAGATTGCTTTTACTTCTCCTTACCAAATTTTCAAAACAGCAAGTGATCAGTGAGCTTGCCCCATTACCTTTTCTCTTTCAATTCTTCATTCATCTTCACCCTCCTTTTCCTTCTTCCTTTCTTGCCCATTATTAACTCATTTAAATGTATTTTAAACTAGGTTTGTAACTAAAACACCATCACTAACTTTAACACATTTGATGAGTTTCCATAGAAATTGTTGCTTTTAGAGTCTTTATTTCTATTTGAAGAAAATATTTCCATACTGTCTTTAAATATTGGTTCTTCATCATTTGGTTATTTTCTATCCTCTGCAGTATGCCAGTGAATATATATAAGCAGAAATCTACCAAATGAGGGTTCTAATTAAGTTCTAAATAAGGTAATATTTTCCTGATAAAAATATATGTAATTAGTGCATAATTTCTGCCCTTCTCCCTTTCCTCTTCTTCCTACCTGAGATGTGGCTGGAAGGACTGGAGGAGTAGCAGTGATCATGTCACAAAGAGGATGAATACTTGCATACACACTCAGGAGCAGAAATTGAATCCGACCCCAGTTCCTTGATGATTTCCTTATGGAATTGCTCCACTCTAAGATTACTGTATCTGACTTCTTTTGATATGAGAAAAACAACTCTCAGTTTTCTTAGCCACTACTTATTGGCATTTTTGATATTTGCAGCTGCATGTCTTCCATGAAGAGTTTGTACAAAGTCACGTACATAGCTAAGTGGGAGAGCTGGCTTTCAAATCCACATTTGTTAATATCTAGATGCTTGTGTTCTCTTATGAAATGGTGTATATAACCATGGACAAGGAATATAGCTGAATACATGCATGAAGAGGACAGCTTTGTTAACTCTTTGATTGCCCTCGTGTATGCTTTGTATAACAAAGGCAGGATATATGCTCGATCTGTAAGCCAGCCTCCTCCTGTCCAAAGCCAGAGCCCAGGATTACCACACACTTTCAGTATCTCCTCAAGCAGGAAATGAGATGCTTCTGGCTCCATGTAATGAGCTGATGAAATATACAAGCTTTTTCTTGCTTCTTGTCAAATGATTTCCAACTTTTCTATACCTAAGAGGCCTCTTTTATTAATTCCCTGCAAAGTATAGCATGTTTTGAAAGATTTTGTCAAGCAAACTGCACTTAAAAATAAATATTTAATTCACTCATCTATTTAAATTTAATCAAATGCATATGTAACCTCTAATCATATTTTCTGATCTACATGCCTAGTGTTAGCACACTGAATTGGTGCTAATTTCAGTGAGAAACAGGAATGCTATTGTTAGGCTGTACTGCCTTAAATTCTGTTAGGATTTTATGGGTAATAGAAATGCCCTGTGAATCCCCTGGTCACCCTTGAAGACTCCTGTGGGTCAGAAGACTCTGCTGGGGATCCAGGTTGGGAGTCCCTGCTCTAAAGTCCGTTGGTCCATATTGCAGTAGGCTGGTTGGTTTCCATTACAATAAAAGGTGTAGAAGAGGCTTCAGTCAGAAGATGGCTTTGCTCCTGTTTCAGGTTCTTCTTGGTGCCAAACACTGCTTCTGAGCTAGGCTGACTCTGATTTAGCCCTGATGGATCTGAGCCCATTCAGCTTCAAATGCTAATTACTGCTCATTTATAGGCTCAAACAGGATAAAAACCAAATTCTGCAGTATTTTAGGAGTTCTATCCACAGTGGTAAGGGGGATCTAGAATTGGTCTTCCTCAGGTACCAGATTCTCTGCTTGGTGCCCTGCAGATTTTTCTGTAGCTTTTCTCCTGACACTGTATCACTGTAACTCATCATCACTGATGAGTTCTGTCTGAAAAAGCACTTACTGAGCACCTGTCATAGAATTGCATGCCAGCTTATAGATGAATAAGATCCTGTGCTTATGGTTGGGCTTCTGCCTTGATTTCTGGTTGATAATCAGTTTTTATCCTCATTTTGAAAACTTAACCCTAACAGGGCTTATGAGATGCTCTACAGCTAATGCTAATCTCCTCCAATCTTTTACTGAAGTCAGACTCCTTTTGTGGGGTCCAGCGGTGGACTCCTGTTAGAGCCCAGATGAATTATTTACCATCTTGACACTGCAGGTCCTGCCCTTTGGCTGAGAGGGGCCTGTTTGCCCCATATTCCCTACCAGATCAGGTTCCTACTTGACTTTCTCTGTGATTCCCTCTCCATAAGCTCCTTGAAGGCTGGGACTGTATTCACTTTAGTATCCTCAGCACCATGAGCAGTGTATGGTGAGTGGCAGATGCTGAATGCTGTTTGTGAAATGATGAATGGAAGCAAGTGCCATGTGGAGAGGGGGAGAGAGACTTTGAGATGAGGGAGCCATGGACCTGAGAAGTCTTGTGACCTTACAGGCCAGCCTCTGGCCATTGTGAATGTGGAAATAACCCAGGATCATGTGGGCTGAAGGGGAGTCTATGGGTTGGATACCGCCATCACCATCAGACCATCATTTAGAGCTCTGGCAGAATGCATGAAGTCCATGTGTTGCTTAAGGCCAGCACCAGAGGCAGAGGCAGAGACTGGGGTGGCTGGAGGAACCGAGCTTCAAGAGGAGGGGGACTTTGGTGTAACAGCATATGCAGCTGGTGGTGGCCCTGGGGAGCCAGCGGACTGACCATAACCCTGAGGAATGTGGAGGGACACGTTGAGAACGGGTAGATTCCATCTGAGATGACTCTCAAGGGAATTGTGTTGCCAGGGGAAAAGCCAGTTCTCAATTACGGCAAGGAAGTGATGGGGATGTTCGGGGAAAAGGTTGTGGATGTGTGTGTGTGTGTATGTGTGTGTGCATGCCCAGTTGTGTATGACTTCTAGACCCTATAAACTGTGGCCCGCCAGACTCCTTTGTCCATGGGATTTCCCAGCCAAGAATACTGGAGTGGGTTGCCCTTTCCTCCTCCAGGTGCGGATGTGTGGTGGTGGGTTCATCGCATTTCAGACTGCAGGGGGCAGCACCTTAGCTGGATCAGTCCCCAAGATGGCTGCCTGTTCCCTCTCATTCACTCTCCCCCCGTCCACCACCACGGTCTCCCGTGCCTCCTGGGAGTGCTGACGGCTTTGGCTTTGCCCCCACTTCCTGCCTCTCCCCAGGCTGTCTTCTGGCCAGCTTCAGCCCTGAGTTTTGTCCTAGGCAGCTGCCTCTCTATCCGGTCTCAGCCTCTTTCCTGTCCTCTCTCTCCCCCCAGGGGAAACCAGATCTGAAAAAGTAGCTCCTGCAACTCATCACCTCGTTATCTTCCCAGCCAGAACTTTTACTTAATTTGCTTACTGACATTTCACACTGATAAGTGGGGAATAGTCGAGTTCCAAGTGTACGTATGACTCACATGTTTTTGAAGAATATGTGGAGGAGGGAAGGAAACAAAAAAATGAAGGCAGGGAAAATGAGAGGGAGAGGATTGGAGCCCTGTAACTCATGCGAGAGCCTAGGAGGCTTGCTTTGGTTTTGTTTGCTTTAGAAAATGACTGGAGGCCATCATGTTTGAACTTTTCCATTGTCAAGTCTGCTGAGAATTCACGCGGGGCCAACCCCAGAGACTTCTCTTTCTTCAGTTCCTGAGATGGGAAAAATGAAAATCTGAATCTTATTAAGCAGATCCACAGGACTTGGATCGAAAGAAATCTGAAGGCACAATTATGCATTCAAGCTTATGAAGGGGAAAAAAAAAAACACTTCAGAGTGAGACAGACATACTCTCTGACTCAGCGACTACTCAGTGTGTGTGTGTGTGTGTGTGTGTGTGTGTGTGTGTGTATGTGTGTGTGTGTGGTGGGTCAGCTTTTGGCTGACAAATTGGTTCCAAACTTTTCACAAAGAGACAGTATCTTTGCTACTGAACTGGCACAAAAAATGTATCAAAGGATGTTCCCAGATGGAATTTACTTCTTATGAAATGGGTCACTGTGACACTTTTGTTCACCTGGAGCCTTTGCCAGCAAAGTCCTCTCTGCTCCCAGCTTCCCAATTGTACAAATTCCAGGGAGCAATCAGGCCATCTTCCCTGATCCCTCCATCATACAGCATTCTCTCCCTTTTCAGGACCTGCACAGGCCTTATCATCTGCACCATTTCATCAAATACACTCTGCCCTGCCTTCCTGGGTTTTTGAGTCCTTTCAGGTTGCCTCTGGTTTATTCAAGGCTGCCTTTCCTTGGAGCTGCGGCTCCCTCAATATTGCTTTCCTGTAAACACAAGCTAGATTTGTCCTTTCATTCTCTGTAGTATCTACAAAGTTAACTGAAAGTTTGTGAAATGAGAAAGGAATTACAATGCAGGTGCATATTATGAGGTGCAGCCTGAGCTCAAGTTCCTCCACGGAGGGGCCCTGCCCTTCTGGGTTCCCCTGAGCCCCGAGAGAAAGAGCCCTGAACAGGTGGGTTTCTCCTAACCCGATCCAGCCCTCAACCTTCTGGAGGCATGGAGGGGGGAATCACCAAGGCTCCCTCTAAACTTTTGACTCTTAAACAGTTCTCACAGATGTAACTGTTTTTCTTTTTTTCATTTTGGAAGACGATCTTACTTTACCTTTGTCTAATTAAAGTGCCCTATGTGTATTTTTCCCTAAACAAAAACATTATGTTAGCCTCTTGGAGGAACTTGACCCTCCACTGCAGAAGCAGAAGAATTACTGGCAGCTTTCAAGCATGCTTCTGACTGTCAAGATTTCACAGCATGTGCTCATGTAGCTTCAGCCAGAGCATCCAGGGCACATTATGCACCTTCTTCCTCTCCTGCCTCAGTGCAGTTTGTATAGATAAAGAAAACTGAATGCCAAAGAATTGATGCATTTGAACTGTGGTGTTGGAGAAGACTTGAGAGTCTTTTGGACTGCAAGGAGATCCAACCAGTCCATCCTAAAGGAAATCAATCCTGAATATTTCTTGGAAGGACTGATGTTGAAGCTGAAACACCAATACCTTGGCCACCGATGTGAAGAACTGACTCATTTGAAAAGACCCTGATGCTGGGAAAGATTGAAGGTGGGAGGAGAAGGGGATGACAGAGGATGAGATGGTTGGATGGTATCACTGACTCAATGGGCATGAGTTTGAGTAAACTCCGGGAGTTGGTGATGGACAGGGAGGCCTGGCGTGCTGCAGTCCATGGGGGTCACAAAGGGTTGAACACGGCTGAACTGAACTGAACTGATGGTGCATTTGTTAAGCCTAAGGAACCAATATTGATAACTTGTTAATAATTCAAGTCCACAGTTTACATTAGTATTTACTGTTGATATTGTACATTTTATGGGTTTTGACAATATATATTGCCATTTATCCACTAATACAATATTATATATAGAACAGTTTTTCTGCTCTAAAAAGAACAAAGTTGGCTGGGGACTTCCCTTGTGGTGCAGTGGTGAAGACTTTGCCTTCCAATGCAGGAGATAGGGGTTCAAGATCCCACATGCCTCATGGCCAAAACAAAACAAAACAGAAAAGGCCCCATAAAACAAAGCAGTATTGTAACAAATTCAATACATACATGCTAGTCTCTCAGTTGTGTCGATTCTTTGCAACCTCTGACTGTATTCCTCCAGGCTCCTCTGTCCATGGGACTTCTCCAGGCAAGAATATTGCAGTGGGTAGCTATCCCCATCTCCAGGGGCTCTTCCTGACCCAGGGATTGAGTCTAGGTCTCCTACATTGTAGGCAGATTCTTTACCCGCTGAGCCAGGAGGGAAGCCCAAATTCAATAAAGACTTAAAAAAAAAAAGAACAAAGTTGTCTATTCTGGATCTTCTCTTTTTCCTTCTAGCATTCAGAATCAGCTTGTCAAAATCTACAAAATAATTTGCAGGAAATTTGATTGGATAATGTTGAATCTGTAGATCAAACTGGAAAGAACTGACATCTTGACAATATTGAGTCCACCTATCCATGAGTATGGAATATCTCTCCATCTATTTGAATCTTCTTTGATTTCTTTCACCAGAGTTTTGTGGTTTTCCTCATTTAGACCTTATACATACATTGTTAGATATATACTTAAGAATTCAACATATTTTTAATGTTGATGTAAATGATGTTGTGCTTTTAGTTTCAAATTCTAATTGTTCACAGCTGGTATATAGACTTATTTTTATCAGAAAAAAATCTCCAAACAAGCTCAGAACAAATCATCTCAGTGCAAATGACATCTCACAGAAGATTGAATGTAATTTCTTATGGAAAGTCTGATTCCTTTGTCCCCATCAGGAGTTCATTTATCCTATGCTTGAATATTGCCTGTGATGGGCAGCTCACTACCACTCAAAACAACTCATCTTTTAGACAACTTAACTTTTAGACAGGTTTTCCTTATACTGGATTCTTTGTGGATGAGTTACAGCTTCTGAAATAACAGTGGTATTTGTGATCCAAGTTAATGATTTTATCTGCATTCTCTTACCTTCTTAGATAAATGTTGGGTTGTCCCAGCATTGGTGAAGCTGGGGTGTCCTATGTGCTGTGGGAGTCTGTGTGCTAAGGGTCCACACTCTAGGGTGCTACCTGGGAGCTGAACACGTGACTATAGGTGTGGATTTGTCACTTATCAGCTGAGTAAACGTTGGCAAGCCCCAGTGTTTTCCAATTTCTTGATTTTTAAAAAACGGGAAAATTAGTACCTTCACGGGGCTGTCATAAGAAAGAATAAGGCAGTGAACATGAAAGCAATTTTAAATCCAGCTGTTCAGTGGAAGAATAATTTCAGCTTAATATCTTTCCAGTCACTGTCACCACCCAAATCCGTGAATCAACAAATGGACCTCGGAAAAAAGGCAGAGGGAGAAACAGAGTTGAAATCCTCACAGTAAACTTAGGGAGACATGATTTCCTGGTTTTCAATGTCATGGCTAAAGAGAGTTTAAACATAATCTACCTTAACCCCTTCATTTCATAGAATGAGGACACTGATCCCTGAAGAAGGAAGTGGCTTGCCCAAGTTTAAGAGTCAGGCTATTTAGCTTCTGAACCAGGAAATGGTCCAGTCTGTCTAACAAGTAGTGCTCATTCTCCTAACGTCCTTGGCAGAAGAAGCATCCGCAGCATCTGGTCCAGGTTTTGCCCTCTATATGTTCTCCTCCTTCTTCCCTGATCATGAAACTCATGGCTTTGCAGCTATAGCACTCGTCAAAAATTTGGGGGATGAGTCACACAGTGGCCATTCCTTCCCCAAGAGAAACAACTGACTGCCCATCTCTGAAGCAGGGGGCATTTTTCAAGGCTCAAACTAGTCAGGAAGAGCAAAGGACCTCAGCTGAAACATTAATTTACACTGATCAAAAGAACAAAGTTCCATTTAGGTGTTCAAGAAGAGTTACCTAGTCGTGGTGGAATTAATGAAAAAGAAATGAATGCTTTGCAGAAATTAAAATTCAAATATACTCTTGAAAATTAATAAAAGGTTTTCTGGGAATGAAACGTAAGATCTTCATGTAGCAAGCATTTTTTTTTTTTAAATTCCACACATGGTACTGGATGATTGGTTTATAAAAATGAGTTGCATATGGTTTTTGACTTTGGATTTCCCACAGACTGCTGCCTTTCACAGACATCTACTGCCAAAGACTGTGCATCCTTGGGCTTATGACTCAGTGTATCATCTCTAAAATAGGGATAATAATGGTATATACCTCACTGGGCCAGCTTATCAGGTGGTGCTAGTGGTAAAGAACTTGCCTGCCAATGGAGGAGACATAAGAGACTCTGGTTCAATCCCTGGGTCGGGGGGATCCCCTGGAGGAGAAAATGGCAATCCACGCCAGTATTCTTGCCTGGAGAATCCCATGGACAGAGGAGCCTGGTGGCCTATAGTCCATAGAGTCACAAAGAGTTGGATATGATTGAAGCGACTTAGCACACACATACAAATGCCTCATTAGATAGTGATATGGGTTAAAGGAGAAGATATCTATAAACCCCAAATTACAGAGTCTTGCAGAATGTAAGGAACATTAGCAGGTCCTATAGCAGGTATTCAAATGGAGGTTTGAAAACTCATAGATCTTAGGTTCTGGAATGAGATATTTATCTGGGGCCATGGACAGATATAGCAGACACTGTGGGCTGTTTTTTCTAGAGACACCAAGTTCATCAATTTTCACTTGTCTCTTCCTTAAAGATGTTCAGGTATCTACTACCCTCTTCTAGCCACATAGGGCTTTGGGGGGATTGGTCCCTTTTCCATGCCCTAGGGTAGGTCCTGATTGGTCTAAGGTGATCAATGTAGTACCCAGTCTGCCTGGCACTAATTGACTTAGACTTGGGCATATGATACAATTATGAGCAATGAGATAGAAGAAGTTGACAAGTAGACTTCCAAGAAAAGTTTTCTAGCTCTTAAAATAAGATACTACTGTGTGTGAATTTTGTTCTCCAACTGCCCCCCCATATATGTGACTGTCATCTATTTAGAAATAAGGTCTTTGCAGATGTAACTGAGTTAACATGAGGTCATACTGAATGGGGTGGACCCTAAATCCAACATGACTGATGTCCTTATAAGAAGGAAAAAGAAACAGAGACATATACATGGGGAAAATAATCTCTCCGAGGCAGAGACTAGAGTAAGTCTACAAGCTAAGGAGCAGCAAGGATTGCTGGCAACCACCAGAACTCAGAAAGAGGCAAACAAACAAACCAAAAATCCTTTCCTAGAGCCTTTAGTGAGAGCATGGCAGCTTAGACCTTGATTTCGGTCTTTTGGCTTCTGGAATAGTTAGAGTATACATTTTTGTTGTTTTAAGGCATCTGCTTTGTGGTACTCAGATAGCGGTCCTAGGAAACGAGCAGAGGCTAAGAAAGGATATTCTGCCAGTCTCATCACTGGATGATTGTGTCTGGATGAATCCCTGAAACTGCTGAAATCTCTTTGCAGCTCTGAAACCGTACCTGAGGTCCAAAGGGCTGGCAGAATGAAAGGCTGCAAATAGGCTGAAGTTACAGAATTCACTAGTCTTGGAGCTGTGGCATTCTGTGTTTCCTATTGTGTTAAATATGTTTCCCTCACTGTTTAAACCACACTGCATTGATTTTTGTTACTTGCAGACTAAATTATACTAAACCGATTCAGCACGTCATTCTCTCTGTTTCTTGTTTCCTCATTTATAAAATGGCAAGGCTAAGAATCCTTTCCTCACTGGATTTTTAAGAAGAATAAAGGAGATAGAGAATGATATAGATTGTGTTTTCTTCTTATCTAATTTTCATTTCAGGGCATAATGCAATACAATTGTATACATGTACATGTACAATTGACATGTCCAATTCAATACTTGTCAGCTATTATTATGATTCTTTTTCTGTCTCTTCAGCCCTAGTACACAGTAAACATTCAATAAATATTTACTTTCAAATGAATGAAGGGATGAGGTCAGTCTAATGCAAAAAGGAACAAGGGAATGATAATAAAGGACAAAGAAGACATGGAGAGATTCACTCTGCACCTTGGTTCCAAATGAAGACCTGGGGGCCGCATGGACTGGGCAAGTTGGCAAGGACCTGTTTTGGGGAAGTCTGGTATTTTTGTGCAGAGAGCTTTGAGTCAAGGAATACCTGTAGGAGTCTGCAGATAAGCTGGGGTGCAGAAGGAGCAGGAGGAAGTGAGCTCAGAGCCTGCCTTTGAAATTTCCTGAGGGCATAGCCTTACTCCGAGTGTACAAGGATTAAGGCAGAAGTGGGGAGCTTTGTTAGGTCTCAGAGTTAAGGAAAAGCGCTTTCATTTTGCCTGAGGGAGAACAACTGACTGCTTTTCCCAAAGACCTTGTTTGAAATTAAGGTCTTGGAACAGTGGATTCAATTAACTACCGGTTTAAGAACCTCAGGGAATCTGACTTGCCGAGCGTTTCTTTCTCCTTTACAAACCACCTCCTGTTTTCTTGCCTTCGTTATTTCTCCATCTACAGAGAATTCTGTTCTTGGGGCTAGGTCAAGATAACTTTCTTTTTCCTGGGTTAAAAGTGGGAGATACTGGGCAGGCAAGGTCAGTTTCCTGTCAACTTGACCTAGAATCAAGATTGTGTGTGTATATATACACACATATAATAAGTACATGTAAAGGCATATATTTATGCATGTATGTATGTATGCTGCTAAGTCGCTTCAGTCTCATCTGACTCTGTGGGACCCCATAGACGGCAGCCCACCAGGCTCCTCTGTCTCTGGGATTCTCCAGGCATGAACACTGGAGTGGGTTGCCATTTCCTTCTCCAATGCATGAAAGTGAAAAGTGAAAGTGAAGTCGTTCAGTTGTGTCCGACTCTTCGTGACCCCATGGACTGCAGCCCACCAGGCTCTTCCGTCCATGGGATTTTCCAGGCAAGAGTACCAGAGTGGGGTGCCATTGCCTTCCCCAGTATGTATGTATGCATCTATCTAAATAGAAGTTGGCAGAGAGTTAAATGTTCAATTTAATATAAAAAATTTTTTTAAAAGATATTGTTTCAGTCTCTATTCTGGGAGTATGCAGAATAAGAGATGAATTAGACAAAATCTTTGTCCTAGGATTTCACAATCTAGCTGAGACAGACAGGCCGATAAATGCCTTGATTTATTGATAAATGCCTCAGTACTGGTAGATGCTATGAATAACCATGGCTCTCAAGTCTACCTGAAATAGGGAGAACATAGAAGGGAGACTGGAGGGTGGTTAAAGATGGGGTGAGTCTGGCCAGGCTTCACAGAGAGGCAATGCTTCATTCAGCTAAGTCTTTTGGGGTGTAGGGGTTTACCAGGCACGGATCTCAGTAAAGATACATGGCAGCAAAGCAGGGCCCAACTCTGTGATGGGCACACAATATCTCTAGAATAAATTAAGATAAGGCGTGGATTGATTTAATTTCTACATGTGGTTCCTGCTGTGTTTGGAGGAAAGTAACTTGGGGTCCCTCTTTTTGAAGCATATAATAAAACCCTTATTCTGAATATAATGTATTATAAAAATTAGAGTTCCTTTTTGCTTGTTATAAACAATGATTTTCATCATTATTATAGTAGCTGCTGCTGTTGCTGCTAAGTCCCTTCAGTCATGTCCGACTGTTCGCGACCCCATGGACTGCAGCCTACCAGGCTCCTCTGTCCATGGTGTTTTCCAGGCAAGAGTACTGGAGTGGGGTGCCATCGCCTTCTCTGTTATTATAGTAGAGGGTATATAAATTGGGGAATCTCTTGTGGTGGGAACGGGGACTGATTGAGAGCCAGGAGTAGACCTAGCCCTGCTATATTTGAGAAAAGATGCCTTTGGGTCTTCCCTGGTGGTTCAGTAATTAAGACTCTGAGCGCCCAATGCAGGGAGCACAAGTTCAATCCCTTGTCAGGGAACTAAGATCCTGCATGCTGTAGGACATGGCTGGAAAAAAAAAGTTTTTTTTTTTTTTTTAAGAAAAAAAAGATGCCTCTAAGCCAAGACTTGTAGAGTAGTGCTGTTCCCTATGACATACTATGTTCTGTGTAATTTAAATGCCCTCCTCTATCTTTATGAAATGTTGAGTGGATTCTCTTCAGTCACTGATATGTTTATAGGAGTGGCATTTTGTTTTAAAGAAGTTTAAAGAAGCAGGTGAACTGGTAAGTGATACATTATTAACTGACTTAGGGAAGAACGTACTTAACATCTTAATTAATGGAAATGTGTCTTCTCTACACTGATGCCAATAAATATGGAGAAATGTTTAAGAGTATCAGCCTGTACAAAGACCAGCTCCAAGTGAAGGGAGTAAGATGTTTGAAGCCTGTGAGGTGGGGCCCTGCACTTAGAGACTCG
Source organism: Ovis aries (assembly GCF_016772045.2). Taxonomy (NCBI): domain Eukaryota; kingdom Metazoa; phylum Chordata; class Mammalia; order Artiodactyla; family Bovidae; genus Ovis; species Ovis aries. The sequence goes on from NC_056059.1 coordinate 109,740,103, forward strand.
TGGGTGGTTCGGAGGAGCTGGCAGAGAAGATGAGTGTTCAGAAGGGTGGAAAGTCAGCAAGCAGATGGGAAAGTGCTGGATCATGAAGGTGTTTGAATGTCTTGGGGAAGATTCTGTTTATCCCAGTAGACTTTTGCAGATATGGCAAGCTCCTCAAGTCATCTCTCACTGTCCAGTAGGGCATGTTTTGGGTTGGCCAGAAACTTCTATATCATCTTATGGAAAAACCCAACTTATATTTTTGATCAACCCCCAAATTATAGCTTATAAATCATGGAGAATGATTAGGAAGGTAGGTTTCTATTCAACAGCATCTTATAGACTATGAAGAACTATTTCAGGAAACAATGTAGTGGGTTCATGTATACTATTCTGATTTTGGGGAATGGAATCTGAGACTGAGAGAGTGGACATGTCCCTGCCCAAAGGCGTTCAGTTAAGTGTGACAGAAATACTTACGTTGAGCTAAATTTTGCCTCTCTGTAGTTCTTCACTGTTTATTCCCTCTTGTGATTTATAAAAAAGAGCCTGAAAGCATGTTTTAGTGAGAACACAACCTGGGAAGCTGGAAGATAGGTTAGGCTAACATGGGTTCCAACTCTATCACCTGCTATCTCTGTGACCTTAAGTTCAGTTCAGTTAGTCGCTCCGTTGTGTCTGACTCTGCGACCCCATGAATCGCAGCACACCAGGCCTCCCTGTCCATCACCAACACCTGGAGTTCACTCAGACTCACATCCATCAAGTCAGTGATGCCATCCAGCCATCTCATCCTCTGTCCTCCCCTTCTCCTCCTGTCCCCAATCCCTCCCAGCATCAGAGTCTTTTCCAATGAGTCAACTCTTCCCATGAGGTGGCCAAAGTACTGGAGTTTCAGCTTTAGCATCATTCCTTCCAAAGAAATCCCTGGGCTGATCTCCTTTAGAATGGGCTGGTTGGATATCCTTGCAGTCCATGGGACTTTCAAGAGTCTTCTCCAACACCACAGTTCAAAAGCATCCATTTTTCGGCACTCAGCCTTCTTCACAGTCCAACTCTCACATCCATACATGACCACTGCAAAAACCATAGCCTTGACTAGATGGACCTTAGTCGGCAAAGTAATGTTTCTGCTTTTCAATATGCTATCTAGGTTGGTCATAACTTTTCTTCCAAGGAGTAAGCGTCTTTTAATTTCATGGCTGCAATCACCATCTGCAGTGATTTTGGAGCCCAAAAAAATAAAGTCTGACACTGTTTCCACTGTTTCCCCATCTATTTCCCATGGAGTGATGGGACCAGATGCCATGATCTTCATTTTCTGAATGTTGAGCTTTAAGCAAACTTTTTCAGTGTCTTCTTTTACTTTCATCAAGAGGCTTTTTAATTCCTCTTCACTTTCTGCCATAAGGGTGGTGTCATCTGCATATCTGAGGTGATTGATATTTCTCCTGGCAATCTTGAGTCCAGCTTGTGTTTCTTCCAGTCCAGCGTTTCTCATGATGTACTCTGCATAGAAGTTAAATAAGCAGGGTGACAATATACAGCCTTGACATACTCCTTTTCCTATTTGGAACCAGTCTGTTGTTCCATGTCCAGTTCAAACTCTTGCTTCCTGGCCTGCATACAGATTTCTCAAGAGGCAGGTCAGGTGGTCTGCTATTCCCATCTCTTTCAGAATTTTCCACAGTTTATTGTGATCCACACAGTCAAAGGCTTTGGCATAGTCAAGAAAGCAGAAATAGATGTTCTTCTGGAACTCTCTTGCTTTTTCGATGATCCAGCAGATGTTGGCAATTTGATCTCTGGTTCTTCTGCCTTTTCTAAAACCAGCTTGAACATCAGGGAGTTCACAGTTCACATATTGCTGAAGCCTGGCTTGGAGAATTTTGAGCATTACTTTACTAACGTGTGAGATGAATGCAATTGTGCAGTAGTTTGAGCATTCTTTGGCATTGCCTTTCTTTGGGATTGGAATGCAAACTGACCTTTTCCAGTCCTGTGGCCACTGCTGAGTTTTCTAAATTTGCTGGCATATTGAGTGCAGCACTTTCACAGCATCATTTTTTCAGGATTTGAAATATCTCTACTGGAATTCTATCACCTCCACTAGCTTTGTTCATAGTGATGCTTTCTAAGGCCCACTTGACTTCACATTCCAGGATGTCTGGGTCTAGATGAGTAATCACACCATCATGATTATCCGGGTCATGAAGATCTTTTTTGTACAGTTCTTCTGTGTATTCTTGCCATCTCTTCTTAATATCTTCTGCTTCTGTTAGGTCCATACCATTTCTGTCCTTTATCGAGCCCATCTTTGCATGAAATGTTCCCTTGGTATCTCTAATTTTCTTGAAGGGATCTCTAGTCTTTCCCATTTTGTTGTTTTCCTCTATTTCTTTGCATTGATCACTGAGGAAGGCTTTCTTATCTCTCCTTGCTATTCTTTGAAACTGTGCATTCAGATGCTTATATCTTTCCTTTTCTCCTTGGCCCTGCACTTCTCTTCTTTTCACAGCTATTTGTAAGGCCTCCCCAGACAGCCATTTTGCTTTTTTGCATTTCTTTTCCACAGGGATGGTCTTGATCCCTGTCTCCTGTACAATGTCACGAACCTCTCTTCCACTGTATAATCATAAGGGATTTGATTGAGGTCATATCTGAATGGTCTAGCAGTTTTCCCTGTTTTCTTCAATTTCAGTCTGAATTTGGTAATAAGGAGTTCATGATCTGAGCCACAGTCAGCTCCTGGTCTTGTTTTTGTTGACTGTGTAGAGCTTCTCCATCTTTGGCTGCAGAGAATATAATCAATCTGATTTCGGTGTTGACCATCTGGTGATGTCCATGTGTAGAGGCTTCTCTTGTGTTGTTGGAAGAGGGTGTTTGCTATGACCAGTGCATTTTCTTGGCAAAACTCTATTAGTCTTTGCCCCACTTCATTCTGTATTCCACGGTCAAATTTGCCTATTACTCCAGGTGTTTCTTGACTTCCTACTTTTGCATTCCAGTCCCCTATAATGAAAAGGACATCTTTTTTGGGTGTTAGTTCTAAAAGGTCTTGTAGGTCTTCATAGAACCATTCAACTTCAGCTTCTTCAGCGTTACTGGTTGGAACATAGACTTGGATTACTGTGATATTGAATGGTTTGCCTTGGAAACGAACAGAGATCATTCTGTCGTTTTTGAGATTGCATCCAAGTACTGCATTTTGGACTCTTCTGTTGACCATGATGGCTATTCCGTTTCTTCTGAGGGATTCCTGCCTGCAGTAGTGGATATAATGGTCATCTGAGTTAAATTCTCCCATTCCAGTCCATTTTAGTTCACTGATTCCTAGAATGTTGACGTTCACTCTTGCCATCTCTTGTTTGACCACTTCCAATTTGCCTTGATTCATGGACCTGACATTCCAGGTTCCTATGCAATATTGCTCTTTACAGCATCAGACCTTGCTTCTATCACCAGTCACATCCACAGCTGGGTATTGTTTTTGCTTTGGCTCCAACCCTTCATTCTTTCTGGAGTTATTTCTCCACTGACCTCCAGTAGCATATTGGGCACCTACTGACCTGGGGAGTTCCTCTTTCAGTATCCTATCAGTTTGTCTTTTCATACTGTTCATGGGGTTCTCAAGGCAAGACTACTGAAGTGGTTTGCCATTGCCTTCTCCAGTGGACCACAACAGTTTCCCATTATTTCTGAGACTCCTGAATAATGTCAATTTTTACCTGAAAAATAGAATATTAGTATACAAATTTCTTGTCTAGATATTCAGAACTCTTATCATATCAACATGTTTCCAGGTTGAGCAGAAGGATTCAGAAACTCTAGAATGACTGTCTTGCTTGAGTCTGTAGCTCATCTTTAAAATGGAGAACTTTCTCATGCAATTTTTAGAGCCATACCTTATCACTCTCCCTAATGAAACAAATGCCCTCATTAGGTATCAGTAACTGCTTGTGGCATATATTTTAGTGATGAATGCTACCTGGGAAGGTACCCAGAAAAATCAAATGTCACATACAACTTGCCTCTACCTCTTGCTCTTTCCCCCATCACAGGCATTGATGCTCCAACCAAACTGAGCTACCAGCTGTCTTCCACATCTCCTGGTTTCCTTCTTTTGTAATTTGCTGCTGCTGTTGCCTTAGTTTAGAATGCCTTTCCCCAGCGTTACTTGTTCAAATTATCCTTGTCCATCAGGAGTAACCTCAATTCCACTATATCTAATACATCTCTCTTTCTGCAGTAAAGAGGGAATAATTTCTTCTTCACAAGTACCCAGTAGTTCTTAAAGCATTTACATATCTCAGCTCTCCAAAAATCTAAGCTTCTTGAGGTCAGGACTTTCATCTTAACATCTGGGTATCTTACATCTTTGGGAGGCATAAGGTCAAGGGCATGGACTGCCGATCAGGATCCTGGATACAAACTGAGTGCTGCTGCTGACCAGCTGTGTGATCTAAGTGACTCCTGGAATACTGTGATCACTCAACAAGTGTCCCAATTTCCTATTTATATTCTTAATAACATGGAGGGCAATGCATATTATTCATTCCATGCTCAGTGAGTGTTTATTAAATGAATAAATGAAAAAGCAAACAAAAAGTAGTTTGTTGTTGAGTGTCTGTTAAATGAATGAATAATTTAACAGATTCAGAAGAAAATTTGTTGAGCATGCTTCTTTTCACTGAACCAAAAGATATTCTACAAATGTTATGCTCAGCCTTCTCCTGGGACTCTCCTCAGAGCTTTATTCCCTCAAGTACCCTTCTCTTAGAACCATCCACTGCTAAGATGATACAGCTTGTAAGAATATTTTATTTTTGTTTAAGAGTGACTGCTTTATGCTCAAGAGCTGCATCAAGACTTGCAGACTGAAGGAAGAGGATTTCTTTGCTGGCCTGTGGAGTAGGTTGGTTTTTCTGTAAGAGCTGAGCCAAAGGATCTTCGCCACCATTGTAATCATGGATCTTCTGAGTAAATAAGATACAGATGGCATGCGTGAAGGTTCCTGGACATCTTGGCTCTCCTTTCAAAATGAACGTCGAGGCTGCTCATCCTGTGTGTTGTAGGATATGGGACCCTCCACTCTCCCCGTTCTCACCAAACAGGAGAAGCTGCCCGAGCCGGAGGGGCAGCTGGATTACCATTTATGCTGCCCCCGGGGGTACCTCTTTCATCTTAACTGTGCTTGTTCAGCTGTGGGGATGCACTGGTATCTAGCTGATTTTTGGAAAAGAGCAAAAGCCTCTTTAATACCACAACCAAATAGCCTCCATTTGAGACAGGAGAGGGAGAATGTGAGGAAAAGGACTGTCTTGTTTTCTGGTGTTCTTTGCTTTGTATAGAAAGACTCAGTGATGGCTGCAGGTGGTTTTCCAAAACTTCTTTCTGATCAAAGTTGATAAAGCTCTTCTATATAGGAAGAATGTGAATGCTCTCTCTCTCTTTTTTTTGAGTAGCTTAAGTTTTGTTTCTTATGGAGAAACAAAAATCGCTGTCTAATATCATACAACCATAGATCCTTATGGCCAGAGTCTGATGTCATCACAAATAGTAATTCTTAATCCAATGGCCATGAATTAAATGATTTCTATGTGCCAGGCACTGAGCTAGTTGTAGGCAGCTACAACTGTATTTCCTCTCAAAGAAGAAAAAAAAAAAAGCTAGCATATATGTATATATATATTTTGTGCATGCTTATTATGTTCCAACCACTTGAGAAAAATACTTTTGTGTAATATTTATGAGGAAAAGCAAGGTAGAAATGATTATTTCCATTTTATGGAAATGTGGCTGAAACTCTGAGAAGTGGAATAATTTGCTTTAGATGACTCATTAAGATCTGATATTTGGGTAGAGGTTTTTGACATTGGCTTCCAGAGAGAGGTGAGCCACGTTGGGAAGAGGAATTGGTTCAACAAAAGCAGGGAGACAGAAAGGCTGGGTCAGGTTCTACGAAGAGTAGTGTGTCATTATCCTTCAGACCATAACAAGAGAGATGTTTGAATGGAAATGTAGGCTTGATAAGATGGAGCAAGGCTTGGAATACCAAGCTATGTCAATGGGATTCATTCTCAAACACTTGGATCATTGCTGTTACAGACTCTAATATGGATTAATTACAGGTAGAACTGAGTTAATAGGAATAATCAATCAAATAATACATCGGTGATTTTTATTGTTTTTCTCCATTATCAGAGCACTATGTGCTCATTATAAACATTTTGGGAAAATGCCAAAAAATAGAAACAAAAAGAATTGACATTTGACTCACTTCCCAAAGCAGCTACTGTGCACAGTTGGGCCTATTTCTTATCAGTCTTTTTTTTTTTTTCTCCTTAATAAGATGGTAACTTTTATTTTGTGTGTTATAGTTAGTGGTAAAGAATCCATCTGCAATGAAGGAGATGTGGGGTTTGATCCCTGGGTTGAGAAGATCCCCTGGAATCTTCTACTAGAAGTGAAATGTAGATTCTTCTACTAGAATCTTCATCTAGTAGTGAAATGGCTACTCACTTCAGTATTCTTGCCTGAGAAATTCCATGGACAGAGGAGCCTGGCAGGCAACAGTCCATGGGGTCTCAAAGAGTCAGACATGACTGAGGGGCTAAACAACAACCAGGCCCTTAAAAACATACACACTTCAATGGCTACTATCCACCGATGGATATAACACATTTTACATAAACAAGGCTTTGGAGTTCAATACACAGATGTTTTGTGATCGGGATACTTATAAGTAACAAATTTTTGATAAGTAATATTTTGATGACAATATTTGTGCTTCAAGTTTTCTGACACTTTAAATGATTCTATAGAATGAATTTTTAGGAGTGGTGCTGCCAAATTAAAGGTTACCTGTGCTACTTTTTACTGTGCTTTAAGTCTTCCATCATAAAGACAGCATCCGTGCTTTTTTAAGTTGCTTTACGCATTTGTATGTGCTGAATTTTCTTCTGTCTCTTTCACATATATAACATCTCTTATAAATGTCAAGTAAACAGCTGAGATGGAAATTCCTGTGCCCTAAGAGAGACTTTCCTGGACTCCACAATCACTGCAGATGGTAACTACAGCCATGAAATTAAAAGACTCTTGCTCCTTGGAAGAAAATCTGTGACAAACCAAGACAGTGTATTAAAAAGCAGAGATATCACTTTACTGACAAAGGTCCATATAGTCAGAGCTATGGTTTTCCAGTCATCAGGTACAGATGTGAGAATTGGACCATAAAGAAAGCTGAGCACCATAAAGAAAGCTGATGCTTTCGAACTGTGGTGCTGAAGAAGATGCCTGAGAATCCCTTGGACAGCAAGGAGATCAAACCAGTCAATCCTAAAGGAAATCAATCCTGAATATTCATTGGAAGGACTGATGCTGAAGCTGAAGCTCCAGTACTTTGGCCACCTGATGTGAAGAGCTGACTCACTGGAAAAGACTCTAATGCTGGAAAAGAGTGAGCACAAGAGAAGAAGGGGGTGACAGAGGATGAGATGGTTGGATGGCACGATCAGTTCAATGGACATTAACTTGGGCAAACTAGGGAGATAGAGAAGGACCGAGAAGCCTGATGTGCTGCATGGGATTGCAAAAAGTCAGACACGACCGAGCAACTGAACAGCAACGAAGGGAGATTTATCTGTCTTGCTGGAGGAAAAACTTTTGTTGGAAGCAGGGAAGAAAATCCTATGCATTCTGCTGAATGACTTCCCGCAATGCTATTGACCAAAAACGTTTCCATCTCTTAGTAAAAACCCACAGTTTCTGCAGAGCATGTCTGCAGCCACCCCCTGCCCCGGGGAAATCTGAGAAGTCGGTGCTTATTTAAGGATTCTTTAAGTGGCTTGAAGCTCTACCGAGAGGCTTAGGAATGCATGATCTATTAATATAATACTTACTGAGTGACTAAGCCACCAGCATCACAAAGCTTACAGATGACTAATCATTTTTCTCATTCTGCAGAGGGTGGTTTATGAAACAAAGCAAACAAGGCCTCTGCCCTTTTGTTCTGTGATTCACTCCCCTGAAGTGCCCAGTGGGAAGGCTGGGGGAGCATCGGGACACCTGCCAGTTCTCCTGGCTCTTCCCCACTGCTTGCTTTATCCATCCCCCCTCCCACCATGTCCCAACTCACTGGGGCTACACCTCTGTGTTCAAGGCTTGAGGAGAGCGGTGGGGTGTGCCAGGGAAGAATCAGCCTTTGAACTTTAATACAGCTTCACATTCAGGCTCCAACATGCCACAGCTGTGTGGCAACCTTGGGCAAACAACTTGGCTTCCCTAAGCTCCAGTGATTCTCCTCTCTTAGGCTGAGATAAAGAAAGAAGTCACAGGGTTGTTACGGGAACCGGTGAACACAAAGTGCTTCATGCCATGCCTTGGTACAGAATGAGAGTTCAGGAAATGGTGATTGTTACTAAGGCAAGCTACACGTTTTTCCAGGCCATCTCCCAACAGTCAAGTAACTGTATGACTTGGGAACTTTTCTCTGATCTTTTGTTTGTTCATTCTAAAAACCAATTATAATAATTTCCACCTGGTAGTTTTGTAAGGGAAATAGAATAAGATGTGACAACGTGTCTGGCACAGAGTAGCTTCTCAACACATACTTTTTTTTCTCCTTTTCTCTCTCTGTGGTTGACTCAAGAGTCCCTTGGGATGTCCAGCCTCCTGAAATTGCTCTCAGAGATTCTTCAGGTAGAAGACTATTGTTCAGAAGCAGTAACCCCAGAAGAATGATTCCAAACACTGGCACTGGGGATTTCTCTGACTTGGAGAAGAAAAGGAGTTTGGGGCTTCTGGAAATGGCAGCAGCTTGGGTACTGGTTGATGTGTTACCCTGGGTGGGGGCTGGCCAGTTACAAACCTAGGGAGGTTAGATTCTGGCTGGCACAGTTTAGGGGTGACATAGAGTAAAGGCTAGAGGGCCCATCCCCAGTGTTCTAGACCAACCAGTAAGATGGGTCTAGAGAAGAGGAGGGCTCCCCAATAATAACTGCTGTTGAGCTTCCTGCCACTCTGTCCACTGGGGGCTCCCAGGTAGACTTCACTTGATTGAGACAAACAGCGTGATGTGGCATTTCTTGTATGCTCAGTTCAGTTAAGTCACTCAACCTTGTCAAACTCTTTGTGACTCTATGGACCGCAGCACGCCAGGCCTCCCTGTCCATCACCAACTCCCGGAGTTTACTCAAATTCATGTCCATTGAGTTGGTGATGCCATCCAAATGTCTCATCCTCTGTTGCCCCCTTCTCCTCCTGCCCCCAATCCCTCCCAGAATCAGGATCTTTTCAAATGAGTCAACTCTTCGCATGAGGAGGCCAAAGTACTGGAGTTTCACCTTTAGCATCATTCCTTCCAAAGAACACCCAGGGCTGATCTTCTTTAGAATGGACTGGTTGGATCTCCTTGGGGTTCAAGGGACTCTCAAGAGTCTTCTCCAACACCACAGTTCAAAAGCATCAATTCTTCAGTGCTCAGCCCTCTTTACAGTCCAACTCTCACATCCATACATGACCACTGGAAAAACCATAGCCTTGACTAGACGGACTTTTGTTGGCAAAGTAATGTCTCTGCTTTTCAATACGCTATCTAGGTTGGTCATAACTTTCCTTCAATATACTATCTATGCTAGTGTGATATAAATTAACATTGTGGTGCTGGTGGTAAAGAACCTGCCTGCCAACGCAGGACACATAATAGACGTGGCTTCAATTTCTGGTTTGGGAAGATCCCCTGGAGGAGGGCATGGCTACCTCTTCCAGTACTCTTGTCTGGAGAATCCCATGGATGGAGAAGCCTGGCAGGCTATAGTCCATGGTGCTGCAAAGAGTTGGACACAACTTAAGCTACTTAGCACGCTTGCGTGCACATCTATAGCCACCAAGGACAATAGGGTGTAATCGACAGGGCTTAATAAATGGCGGCCAATACTGTTTCTATTCTTGTCTGACAGGGAGATGGGGTGTGAGGCATAAAATATAGCTAAGAGTGTGGATTCTGCAGTCAAGGCAAGAGCAGTGTCCATCATTTACCATCCGGGGGCTCTTGGGCAAGTCATTAAACTGTCTTGATCCTGTTTTTTCATCTGCAGGTTTCAGATACTAAAAGTACTTCTCACAAAATGCTGTTGGTCCTAAGAACCATGTTTGGCTTGAATAATTGATCAGTCATTGGTAGCTGTTATTATTAACATTAACCATGATTGTGCGGTAGTTGTTGAAGGAAGCTTCATGCTTCCTCACCACCATTTTTAAAGATCTGTACAGAAAGGTAAACATTCAAAGTCACAAATTCTACTTACATTAGGCTCATTAACATTTATTCCAGAGGGTATTGGGATGCTTTATGGCCCGTTTCATGTAGGCTTAGAAAATTCCTTTGAGAACAACCATGCATTTTCATGTAGATGCTCTTGAACCTGAAGAACTCTGCATGTTTGGAGAAAACCAAGGACAAAGATAGGAAGATAGAAAGTTTATAGAAAATTTGCCCTGGAGCTGTGAATGCTTCTTACTCAGGACTTAGAGAAGCTGAAGGAAGAAATTCAGGGAACCAAGGGGCTGCAGGACGTGGCTCAGCTCCACACCAGCAAGATGAGCAGCAAGCGAGAGCTTATGGTGTCTGGTGCCGAGTTCGTGGTCTCCAAAGGAGAAGATTGAACTCTGGGACCAAAGTCAGTCTCAGTCATTCAGAGCTTTGTGTAGCAAAATTTTATTTAAAGTGACAGGACAGAGAGAGCTTCTGACATAGATATCGCAAGGGAGTAGAAAGAGTACCCACCCTCACTAGTTTAAGGGGACCTTATATACATCTCAAATGGCTGCTGAGAATAGATAAAAGAAAGCCTCAAGGTCGTAAGAGTTCCACCAGACCCTTTCCTAAGACGTACATCCTGAGATAATTTGGCACAACCTTAGCCAGAGAGAACAGGTTCTGGACAACATCTCTAGGAAAGATATACTGTTTCTGTGTAATCAGGGATGCTAGTCTTGAGAAACAGATTCCCAGGCAAGATTTGTTACAATTATGATCATTAACTTGCTACTGCTACTGCTAAGTCACTTCAGTCGTGTCTGACTCTGTGCGACCCCATAGACGGCAGCCCACCAGGCTCCCCTGTCCCCAGGATTCTCCAGGCAAGAACACTGGAGTGGGTTGCCATTTCCTTCTCCAATGCATGAAAGTGAAAAGTGAAAGTGAAGTCACTTAGTCGTGTCCGACTCTTAGCGACCCCATGGACTGCAGCCTACCAGATTCCTCCATCCATGGGATTTTCCAGGCAAGAGTACCGGAGTCGGGTGCCATTGCCTTAACTTAGAGCCTAAGAAAAGCATTTCCATGAGTAAAACCTTGTGCTCTGTGACCATTAGTTCTGGACCTAAAGAAAAGCAGTTCTTGGACAAGATACATTGTTGCACAAGGCTTAAGGAAAGCACGAGGGAGAATATTCTCCTCCTTAAAGGGCCTGGGGCTGCCTGCCTACGTTTTAACTCTCTCACAGGGTCAGTGACAACGTGCACAAGCTGCCATAGTCCCCCATGCGCACACTTGAAGGTGCAAAAATTGGTCGATGCTTCACTGCAGCCTTTTGTATTTCCTGGGCATTTCTCCTATAGCCTCTCCAGCCTCACAGACATGGGATTCTGGAAATTGGCTCCCCACTTAGCTAAGGTGATACATAACAAAGCCACCGACCCTCTAATCTATTTATAGGGTCATAGGCTTCAGCAGTACCTGAACTGGGAACATCCAGATGTACAAGCTGGATTTAGAAAAGGCAGAGGAACGAGAGATCAAACTGCCAACATTCATTGGCTCATGGAGATGCAACCAGTCCATTCTGAAGGAGATCAGCCCTGGGATTTCTTTGGAAGGAATGATGCTAAAGGTGAAACTCCAATACTTTGGCCACCTCGTGCGAAGAGTTGACTCGTTGGAAAAGACTCTGATGCTGGGAGGGATTTGGGGCAGGAGGAGAAGGGACGACAGAGGATGAGATGGCTGGATGGCATCACTGACTCGATGGACATGAGTCTGAGTGAACTCCAGGAGATGGTGATGGACAGGGAGGCCTGGAGTGCTGCAATTCATGGGGTTGCAAAGAGTCGGACATGACTGAGCAACTGAACTGAACTGAAGTGAACTGATTGGCTCATAGAGAAAGCAAGGGAACTCCAGAAAAACATCTACTTCTGCTTCCATGACCATGCTAAAGCCTTTGACTGTGTGGATCACAAGAAATTGCAAAATTCGTAAAGAGATGGGAATTCCATACCACCTTACCTGGCTCCTGAGAGACCTGTATGAAGGTCAAGAAGCAACAGAACCAGACATGGAATAACAGACTAGCTCAAAATTGGTAGAGGAATACCTCAAGGCTGGGGGTTGTTATCCTACTTATTTAACATCTATGCAGAGTGCATCATGCAAAATGCTAGGCTGGATTAAGCACAAGCTGGAATCAAGATTGCTGGGAGAAATATCAACAACCTCAGATATGCAGATGACACCACTCTAATGGCAGAAATCAAAGAGGAACTTCTTGATGAGGATAAAAGAGGAGAGTGAAAAAGCTGGCTTAAAACCCAACTTTCAAAAACTAAGATTATGGCATCTGGTCCCATCACTTTCTGGCAAACAGAAGGTGCAAAAATGGAAACAGTGACAGACTAATTTTGGGGGCTCTACAATCATTGTGGATGGTGACTGTAGCCATGAAACTAAAAGATACTTGCTCCTTGAAGAAAAGCTATGACAAAACTAGACAGTGTATTAGAAAGCAGAGATATCACTTTGCTGACAAAAGTCCATATAGTTAAGCTATGGATTTTCCAGTAGTCATATATGGATCTTAGAGTTGGACCATAAAGAAGGCTGAGCACCAGAGAACTGATGCTTTTTAACTGTAATGTTGGAGATGATTCTTTAGAGTCCCTTGGACAGCAAGGAGATTAAACCAGTCAATCCTAAAGGAAATCAACCCTAAATATTCATTGGAAGGACTGATGCTGAAGCTGAAGCTCCAATATTTTGGCCACCTGATGTGAAAAACTGACTTGTTGGAAAAGACCCTGATGCTGGCAAAGACTGAAGGCAGGAGGAGAAGGGGAAAGACAGAGGATGAGGTGGTTGGATGGCATCACCAACTCAATGGGTATGAGTTTGAGTCATGCCCAAACTTTGAGTCTCTTAGACTCCTGGAGATGGTGAAGAACAGGGAAGCCTGGTGCACTGCAGTCCATGGGGTCGCAAGAGTCAGATATGATGCAAAGAGTCAGGCATTTATTGTCGTGTTGTTCACACTTTTATTTGCTAATTCTGGAGTAATAGGAAAAGTCCCACTTACTTATTGAATATTTATAACATTTGTACAAACATACTCAGACATGTGTACACTTAGATAAGAGATCCAGAGAGAGTGAGCAAGAGAGCTGTAGGTTCTCTACCAAAATGTTAACAGCTGTGCCCACTGGGTGGTAGTAAGGATGAAGGATTATTATTTTTTTCCTTTGTGCTTTACTGCCATGCTCCCCATTTTTAAGATGAAGTCCAATAAACATGATTTTTAAAATGTTTCAGAGCCGCAGTGCCGTTCAGCTGGTGAACCAGATGTGAGGGGCATGGGCCAGGGCTTTCTGACCTCCTGGCCCCCCAGCTGGCTCCTGGTTTGATGGAACATCAGCTGCTCTGAATTCTTACAGCACCTGCCACAACAAAAGGAGGCCTTGTCCTGGGCAGGCTCATGCGCTTGTGCACGCCTTTGCAGAACAAAGAAACTGAAAGAGGAGCCCAGTGAGCCTCTCTTGGACACTGTCCACCCACCCGAGCCCTCTGGGGGAGGTAACAGCCCACCTGCCAAGGAAGGTGGCCACGGCCACAGTGAATCCTCTCCACCTCCCTTTGCTCCTCTCTGGTGGTCTCCTCCCTCCTTTGTCTGGCCCCCTGCCTCCCGCTTGGCTCACACCTCAGCTCCTGCCTCGTTCTAAGGACCATTTAGCATCTGCTCCTCTGATGATGCCTCTGTGTTTCTCTCACAGATCCAGCTTTGCCCAGCACAGCACAGCTGTGTCTAAGAGATGAGTGGGCTTCCCAGGAGGCAAAGGCCACAATGAACCGGCTGTCCCTCAGTCTTTCCAGCTTCTCTCTGCCCACGTGCTCACACTCTTGGCCCAGACGGAGGAAAACAGCCAGAACAGATTTTCTGGCATACTCGAGTTTGTCTGGTGGAGGATGGACTCTGCATGGGGATGGGAGGGGAAGGGGGTGGGACTCTTATCCCACTGCATGTTCTGGCAGGTTCAAAGTGGTTTGGGTGATTTGGGGATTTCTGGCTGCAGGACTGTGTGGGACTTGCCTGGTGGCTCAGACAAAAAAGAATCACTTGCAATGTGGGAGAACTGGGTTCAGTCTCTGGGTTGGGAAAATGCCCTGGAGAAGGGAATGGCTACCCACTCCAGTATTCCTGCCTGGAGAGTTTCATGGACAGAGGTGCCTGGCAGGCCACAGTCCATGGGGTTGCAAAGAGTCGGACATGACTGAGCGACTGACACTCGCTTTGTGGCAGATTGCGAGGGTGATTTCAACTCTTCACCCCGTTAGCCTCGTTGTTTACTATGCCATTTAGCAAGTCCTCTCAGTACAGATGGAATCTTTTGCACCTTGACTTTGGGCTGGCCTTGTGACTTGCTTTTGCCAGTAGAACCCGATGGAAGTAATGGTTTCCTAGTTCCAAGCCTAGACTTCAAGAGGCCTGTTACTGACTTTTGGTTCTTCCTGCCAAGACCATAAGGGCACGCGATCTTTGGCACATGGAACTGAGCTGGATCATCCCATTTGTCCCAGAATAGCCTGACCTGGCTAGTGGACACCCAGCCATCTCTAAACTCTTTGAGTGAGCCAAGCTAAGATGAACAGAGTCATCCAGCTCAATATCCTAGAGACGTGAGCAGTAAACACTTATGATTGTATGAGCTTTTAAGTAATCTTTCTTATGTAGCGTTACTGTGAAGAGAGGTAAGTGAAAAGTGGCCTTGCAACATAAATTCATTTTATTCCTCACCTTGAATTCACTCAGTCATTCAATAGATATGGAGTATCTACCATCTGTCAATCCCATGCTAAATGTCCCCGGGGAGACAAAAGTGGTGGTGGCATTACTTCACTAGGAGCAGGTTGGCAGGGCAAGAATGTGTTATATAAGAGCAAGGGTTTTGTAGCTGATTCACTGATGTGTCCCCATCACCAAGAAGAGTAAGCTGGCGTTTAGAAGATGTTCTGTAGACACTTTTTGTCTTACACGGGTGTGTGCCTGTGTGTGTGTGTCAGTGTATGTGTGTGTGTATCATATAGCTCACTGAATAGTTTATACAAATACATTTCTCTTGCCCTCCTTAGACTGGCAGACTGTTCCCAATTCTTTTCTCCACTATCTACACCCCGCTCCCCCCCCGCCCCCGACTCTCTTCCTAAGCTGTCAACAGCAAAAAGCGCAGTGTGCCATAAACTCACCTCCATAACAGAATGTAGATGCATAAATCAAAACAGCTTCTAACGGGTTGTCTGCAGTCATAAATGCTGCCGAGGCAGCCCGACTGGCAAGAGTAAGAGAGATTATACAAACCACTGCCTGGAGAAAACTCAGCGTCATGAATAAACTCAGCCTTGAATTATTTATATATTTTCAGCATTATTTTCCCTCTCCTATTCTGCAAGGCTTGCGAATGGTGTTTGTGGAGGGCTGACAGTGCCTGGATTTGGCTATAAAGGAAAACAGTTGGAGTTTTGTCTTAGGGCAAGTTTCAGGGCGATGATTCCATTGTTTTCCTCGGGGCAGCCGCATGACTAGCAGGGCTGTGTGGTGGGGAGAGGCTGTTTAGGATTCAGGGCAGCCTGCTTCTAAGCCCAGCAAGCTGCGTCCCTCGGGGCTTGCTGGCTTTGTGAACCACCTGGGAGCCACGTGGCTGGAGGGTGAGCCTCGGGGCCAGCCTTCCCCACCTGGCCCAGGCTGCTTCATTCTCTCTTGTGCAGTAGGTTTCAACCTAAGATGCTGTGGTGAAAAAAAAATTATTTTGACTGTAAAATAAAATTTAAACTTTGGAAATCACCGGTCCTGGCTGATTTCTGAGAGTCCAAAGTGGCTTCAACTCAAGCTGCCTAGGAGAGGCCCTGGGAGCGTTTAAAACCTATTTATGCCTGGACCTCAATCTTGATCAATAAAATTGGAATTTTTCTAGAGGTGGGTAGAGATTAAGATTTTTAAAGCTCCCAGGTGATTCTGATAGGCCATGGGGTTGAGAACCACGGCTCCAAACCCTTCGCTCATCCAGTAGGATGTGTATCAAGCACCTGTTGTAAGCCAGGCACACAGCAAAGAACTAGGGATGGAGTGATGAAGGAGACATGACCAGTCCTTGCCTTCATCAGTTCAGTTCAGTTCAGTTCAGTTCAGTAGATCAGTCGTGTCCGACTCATTGAGACCCCATGGATCACAGCACACCAGGTCTATCTGTCCATCACCAGCTCCTGGAGCCCACCCAAACTCATGTCCATTGAGTTGGTGATGCCATCCAACCATCTCATCCTCTGTCGTCCCCTTCTCCTCCTGCCCTCAATCTTTCCCAGCATCAGGGTCTTTTCAAATGAGTCAGCTCTTCGCATCAGGTGGCCAAAGTATTGGAGCTTCAGCTTCAACATCAGTCCTTCCAATGAACACCCAGGACTGATCTCCTTTAGAATGGACTGGTTGGATCTCCTTAAACCTTCTCCAACACCACAGTTCAAAAGCATCAATTCTTTGGCTCTCAGCTTTCTTTACAGTCCAACTCTCACATCCATACTGACTGATGGAAAAACCATAGCCTTAACTAGATGGACCTTTGTTGGCAAAAGAATGTCTCTGCTTTTAAATATGCTATCTAGGTTGGTCATAACTTTCCTTCCAAGGAGTAAGCGTCTTTTAATTTCATGGCTGCAGTCACCTTCTGCAGTGATTTTGGAGCCCAGAAAAATAAAGTCCGCCCCTTGCGTTCATGGAGTTCTCCATTTAGTGGGAGATTCTAACACATGAATAAACAGGAAAGGCAGGAACGATACAAGCTGTAAATGGTTGGTGGGATGTGTACTGACATGGGGAGAATAGAACACTCCAAGAGTTTTTTAGTAGTCTTTTACAATTATTTATTAATTTATTTTTGGCTCTGCTGTGTCTCCGTCGCCGTGTGCAGGCTTTCTCTGTCTATGGCTAGTGAGAGCTCCCCTCTAATCGCAGTGCGCGGGCTTCTCACTGCGGTGCCTTCTCTTGGTGCGGAGCTCAGGCTCCCGGAGCACAGGCTTCAGTAGCTGCCGCTCTTGGGCTTAGTTGACCCAAGGCAGGTTGGATTTTCCCGGACCGGGTATTGAACCCCTGTCCCTTGCATTGGCAGGCAGATTCTTAACTACTAGAGGAGTAAGGAAGTCACTGTACTAGTCTTAACAGCAATACTAGTAATAGTGATATTATCTTTGTTTTTTTTTTTTTTTTTTTTTTGCTGAGATAACATTGCTTACATCCTCTCTAAAATTCAAGTACTGTACTAAAGTATTTATATGAAAGAGCTTATTGAATTCTCATGCCATTCTTATAAATAGGTGCAATTACCATCTTTGCTTTACAAATGAAGAAATTGAGGCCCAGAGAGGTTAAGTAACTTAGCCAAGGTTGCACAGCCCACACGGGTAAAGTATGGGGAAAGGGAAGTGCTTCCCAGCCTTGGGGAATCAAGTTGGTGTCTCCATGATTCACACGTCTTTGCACAAACTTCAAGCTGCAGAGACTGTGGAGCTGAATGAAGGTCAGAGTATATGTTATGGAAGGAAAATTAATCTTTTCCAAGTCAATGCACTGATATAAATTGGGACCTTGTACACACACACACATACACACACACACACACACACACACACACACACACACACACACACAGATGACCTCTATGGTTTATTTTGTTTCTGGTTGCCTCTGCTGTGGAATCTGACTACAAAAATTGTCTAGAGAAAATTTTCTATAGAAAAATAAGCAAGTTTGGGATCCAAAAGTGTTTCAATTGATCCTGTCACTTCTACTTGAATTCATATGTCTCCAATCCACTATGGGCTTATTTTTGACTCTAAACCTAAGTGTTTTCTTAAGAACTTCTGTACCTTCCTGCATCCAGGTGACTCCTCGATCCCAACAGACATCTTCCAGGTAAAGAACAGGCCCATCCTGAGAGCTCCCAGCACTGGTCTCTCATTAGCCGCGCACAGCTTGCTGGAAGCTAATGAAAGCCCACACTTTCCCCCTAATGCAAGACCTTGAACTTCAAGTGTACATTTTCTTCTAGTTGGTCAGGGAATGTAGAGCTGAGATGCCAGTGAGCCTGGATAAGGTCAGAGAAATAATCAATCCATGTGTGTACAGAGAACTCAAAAGAAGGCTTGTGGGCTTGCTTTTGTAAACCCCCCAAAAGAAGACACACACTAAGAATTTCATGAGACTATGTTGCTGTTGGGAAAGAGGAAAGCAAAATCCATGGCATGGAATGAGTTAGGCCCTGCCTCTCTGTAAGTATCACAACACATGCCCACATGCTTGCACGCATGAAATGCCACAGGTGGAAGAGACTAAGAGATGACACTTTTATCTCACAAGGAAGCAAAGAGGCACAAGCACAGCTCACACAAGCCCACACTTTGGCACACTTGGTATGATAATCCAGTCCGCCTGACTCCCCACTGATGGCTCTTCACCTGATCTCCCTTTAACTGTGTGCTTTTCTTGCCTACAATCCCATGATCCAAAGTGTCAGCTACAAATCGGTGCTTGCCATCTACCTCCGGGCTTCCCTGGCAGCTCAGATGGTAAAGAATCTGCCTGCAATGCAGGAGACCTGGGTTCCATCCCTGGGTCAGGAAGATCCCCTGAAGAAGAGAATGGCAATCTGCTCCAGTATTCTTGCCTGGAGAATCCCATGGACAGAGGAGCCTGGTGGGTTACAGTCCATGGCGTTGCAAAGAGTCAGTCACGACTGAGTAACTAAGCATGCTTGCATGAATCTGCCTCCACAAAAATCAAATCATAGGCTGCTGCACCTGCTGACTTTCAATATCCCCCGAGAGAGTTCAGGGTGGAGAGCAGAAATGAAGTTCTCCGTGCTCTGAAAAACTGGCAGAACAAGTCTTCAGATAGATATTTTCAAGAGCTGATTTTATGAGCTTACTTTTTGTATCGCCTCATATCTAGAAAAGTATTAAAGTCCTTCCTGGTGATCCCTGCTCCTCTTGACTAGCAGAAATCTTCTTCGAAAATAAGTGCTTGATTGCATGAACTCCCCCTTCAGCAAAATCACATGTATACTGACCTTCCTCCACTTCCTCTGTGGAGCAGTTTCTCAGAACTTTTTGAGATGCTGTCTTTGGGACTATAGTCCTCATTTTGCCCCACGTAAGACTTTACTTGCAACTCTCACATTGCTTTAGGTCAGTAGAAGGAAATTCTGCCTGATGTCACCGAGTACGATTTCACCTGAAACTTCATAATGAGATCACTTGATGATGAGGCGGTTCACCCTGCAAGCACCTTGGTTCACCCAGGCTGCACCTCACATTTGCAATGCCACAGCATGTCAGACTCTTTTGTGACCCCATGGACTGGGGTCCACCAGGCTCCTCTGTCCATGGGATTCTCCAGGCAAGAATACCGGAGTGGATAGCCATTCCCTTCTCTAGGAGATCTTCCCAACCCAGTGATTGAACCCAGGTCTCCCACACTGCCGGCAGATTCTTCACTGTCTGAGCCACCAGAGAAACCTGCCCCATTTCCTCTTATAAACAAGATTTATGCCTTCAGTAGATGACGGTTTTTTTTTTTTTTTTCCCCCCTGAGAATTGTATAACCGTTTCTACTTGTTTGGAATTGGTACTTTTCAAAGCTTGCTAACAACCACTGTCTTATATAATCCTGCCAAATGCCTCTCAATGCATAGGCAAGCTGTCATTATCAACTTACTTTGCAAGTGAATTGCATTAGGTACAGAAATGGCCTCCTCCTGGGTCCTCCTGGGAGCTTGGTGTCATCATCATGGTGACAGGATGATGAAGCTGTTGGTGAGTTCTGGTGACCTTCTCACTTGCCCTTAAAAAGTGCCTTTACCAATTCTGTCTGCATTTGCTCCACTGTGTTCCCATCACTAACTTCAGGTCTGCTTCCTTTTCAAGTCATTAGACTGACTCCCATCTTTTAGAACCAAGAGATCCAAACAGCCTAGATGCTTAAGCTAGGGAGCGTGTGTGCGCGCACATTATTGTGGGTCTGGGTTGTTGTTCAGTCACTCAATCATGTCCGGCTCTTTCCGACCCCATAGACTGCAGCGTGCTAGGCTTCCCTGTGCTTCACCATCTCCCTGAATCTACTCAAACTCATGTCCATTGAGTCAATGCTGCCATCCAACCCTCTCATCCTCTGTCATCCCCTTCTCCTCCTGCTCTCAATCTTTCCCTGCATCAGGGTCTTTTCTAATTAGTCGACTCTTCACATCAGAGGCCAAAGTACTGGAGTTTCAGCTTCAGCATCAGTTTTTCCAATGAATATTTAGGGTTGATTTCCTTTAGGGCTAACTGATGTGCATGTAGATTTTTATTATCTTTCCATCAAGAGCACCTCAGAACCTGCTACCACCCGCCCCTCTCTCCAGTGAAATCGGAATTTCCTTTTCTCCAATGGATTAAAAAAAAATGCAGTTAGCTCTTTCTCCAGGCTGATTTGCAAAAGCAAATTTCCTACATTCCCACCCATTTCCCCTCTGTTTTCTTTTCTTTTTTTTCCCCCTGTTCTGATTATCTTCCTCTAGTCATTACCAACTTTAACCAAGATAATACAAAACATTTCTGTAGAGTCTGGCCCAGTCAGGGCTCCTAAAGGCTCATATTCCCTTGAGAAACTAAATGATACAATAAGGGAGATCATTTTTGGACAGTTTCTTTTTATTTTTTCTGAGAATTTCACCTATTTTTAATTTTATCTGAGCTCCAAAAGCATAGCTAATATCTTTGAACAAATAAAGTATGGAAGTTTCCTTTCCTTTTTTTCTGGATCTTCTATTTTTGGACAGTTCCTTGAACACGCCCCTGCTTGCTTGGCTGCTCAAAGACTCCATCCAAGACTGACCTTTAGAGAAGCCACAGGTTAAGGGGAGCTGCTATCTTGAGACTTCCTGCCTTCTGAGTCAAAGGAGAGAGACTTCAGTCTCCAGAATCAGGGTGTGGGGGTGGGCGGGGCACTCAGCCAATGACCAGCTACTCAGCAGGATGAGTGCTGAGAGAGAGCTGATCAGAGGGAATTTGGAGCTTGGGCCACATGGGGGCTTTCCAGGAGCCCTGTTGGGAAGAAAACATACCAAGCAGACCAGAGTCAGCAAACAGGGACCCAAGGTCAATGTGGACAGAAGAGATTGTGAGGAGTCAGGGTGATTAGCAGCAGCTTTCCTGGGTACATTTAAACAATGCTGTTACCTTCCTTTTCTTATAAGGTAAGCCCCTGCTTACCTTACCAGGGGCCAAGGTAAGCATTCACCTTACCTTGGCCCCTGAAACAGAAAGACTTTTTCAAACATGTGGTCTTGGGGTGCAAAATCAGCTTGAATGAAGGCCAGTCACTGTTCTCTTTGCAGACTTTTTTTTTTTTAATGTGGATCATGTTTTAAGTCTTTCTTGAATTTTTTACTTATCGCTTCTGTTTTATGTTTTAGTTTTTTGGCCATGAGTCATGGGGGTCTTAACTTCCCAACCAGAGTTCAAACTCACACCTCCTGCCCTGGGAGGTGAAGTCTTAATGACTGGATCCCCAGGGGTCTCTCTTGTTACAGACTTTTGTAGGAAAAGCATAAAATAGATCTTAGAGGTTGTAGATCCTGCCAGCTAGGAGCACCTTCTCACCTCCATCCCTCTGATCCCCAGACTTTCTCAGAGAACCTATAAGATCTGGTGTAAACATCAGGGACTCAAAGCCAAAACTGGACTGTTCTCCTCTTGAAGCTCCAGGGTCCTTTGTACAGAGGCCCCTAAGAAAAATCCCTTTTGGGGGGGTGCTGTTGAGACCCTGTGTCCCTTCCATGTGAGGCATTTCCCCTTCCTCTGAGAGGGCAGATGATATAAACAGACCATAATGATTGTTTATAGTCTTCAAGCACAGGATAAGCTATTTCTGCAACTAGGCAAGGGAGCGTGTAATGTCTAAAGTGGCCTGCATTGTTTGGAAATATACCTGCTTTTCAAAATCTACTTTTGCAGAAAGGTTAGGGAGAAAACTGTTCTTTTGTTTCTTACATGAGGGAGCTGAAGTGTTTCAAATGTCTGCTTTCTCCTTTCTCACCTACTACTTAGGACAGAAGCCTCATGGGGCCTACAGAGCTTAGTGGAAGCTTAGTGGTCCTCCATAGTGTACCCTTGAATCCTAAGACCCAGAACCACTGCATGATATAAAAGTCCTATCTTCAGGCAGAGAATTGGAATCAGTGCAAATAATAACTGGGTATTGTTTGGCTCATTGGGAAAAAAAATAGAGGGTATAATAATAATGTAATTTCTGTGAGTGCCCTGAAATTTTAATTACACTGTGCTGGAAAAAGAGAAGTGTTGTATTAGTTAGCTAGGGTTGCCATGTCAAATTATCATAAGCTGGACAACTTAAGGGCTTCCCAGGTGACGCTAGTGGTAAAGAACCCAACTGCTAATGCAGGAGACGCAAGAGTCACGGTTTGATCCCCGGGTTGGGAAGGTTCCCCAGAGGAGAGCATGGCAACCCACTCCAGTATTCTAGCATGGAGAATCTTATGGATAGAGGAGCCTGGTGGGTTATACAGTCCATGAAGTTGCAAAGAGTCAGACACGACTGAAGCATCTTAGCACACTCACACGCATGAGCAATTAAAAGAACAGGTATTTATTCTCTCACAATGATGGAGGCTCAAGCCTGCAACCCAGATGTGAGCAGGGCCATGGCGTTTCAAAGAGTCTGGAGAAGGATCCTCCCTTGCCTTTCTCCAAGCTCCTCATAGTCGCCAGAAGTTCTTGGTGTCCCTGGGCTTTCAAGTACTTTGCCTCTTGTGTCACAAATGGGTGTTCTCCCGTGTGTCTGTTTGTGTCTAAATATTCCTTTTCTTATAAGAATACCTGTTATTGGATTAAGGACCACCTTAATCTAGTATGTATGTGTGTGTGTTCAGTCGCTCAGTCATGTCTGACTCTTTGTGACTGCCGTGGACTATAGCCTGCCAGGCTTCTCTTTCCATGGAATTCTCTGGCAAGAATATTGCAGTGGGTTGTCATTTCCTTCCCAGGGGATCTTCCTGAGCGAGGGATCAAACCTGTTTCTCTCACGATGACCTCCTTTTAACCTGACCATAAAGACCCTACTTCCAAATGAGGACGCATTCACAGGAACTAGGAGTTAAGAATGGGATATATGTCTCGGGGGATATGATTCCACCCACGACAAATGCACTCTGTACTAGAGAGAGAAAGCAGCCCTTATTTAGACAGATCCTGGAGAGCTGTTAGGTGTGTACTCATTTGGCATTCTTCCAAAATGAATTTACCAAGTACCAAATATTTCCCATGCATGGGCTGAGCACGGAGGCAGAAAGCGCAGCCGGAGATTCCCTAGGTACCAGCTTGCTTTATTCTGTTGCTGTTTTTAATTTTTTTTTTATTTAAAGAATTTGTCTGAGGGACATTGCTTCTGTCTACCTCCAGGGCCTGACACTCTGGGCAGGGTGTATCTTACTGGTCAATATTTGGTACCAGGAGTGAAGATCTCTCTTCCCCTTTCCTATCTCCAGAGGCCAGGTAGGGCCTTAGAGCCTAGACCTGGAGGCTGGCTGGCCCATCTGTTGCTTCCTGTTTATTTTCCCTGCTGTGGGGTAGAAGGCTCCAAGGGATGAAGTCACCTGTCCTCTCACTGGAGAGGGCAGTTGCATCTGCCCTCCTCGAGGGGGTTGTTGGGATGTCCACACTGGCCCTTGTTCACTTTTCCAGGGGAGAGTATGCCAGTTTGAATCCACTCCTTTAGGACTCTTGGTACACACAGTTGAATGTGACATCACCCTTGGCCATTTCCCTTGCAGGGTCCTGTGTATGGGTTGCATTGGAACCTCTAGAGGGAGCTCGAGGCCTGTTTCCAATTCCCACAGCTACTGCCTTAGAAGGAAGAAGCTCTGATGGATCAAGGATTGAACGATAACCATAAAAAGCCACAGAGTTCAAAGCTTATTGCCATCTCCCACAGCTACTGCCCAAAGGAGAAGATGCTTTGATGGATAAAAGACTGAGTGATAAACACAAAAAGCCACAGAGATAATAGGGTAGGAATATTTAGTGGGAAGGAAAAAGGAAGGCTGAGGTTTTGTTGAGAAGTGAAGGGCTAGTGGTTCACTCTTTATCTGTGAGTCCAATGAGGGCAAGACGCAGCCTAGGTAACTTTCCTGTTTGATTGACAGACTGGTCCATGGAAACCCATGGGCAGGATGCTGTCCATGGGGAAGGGGGTGAGGAGGGAACAACTGAGTCCCCTTCTAGGTCAGTGGTGATGGTGTATGGGATTCTTCTGCTCTCTTCTGTTCTTCTTTCACTGGAGTAGGAAGGTCTGAGGACAAGTGATTAAAGAGATACAGTGATTGAGATTCACTCTTGAGCTACAGTTATTAAAGGGACTGCTGAAGCTTGAAGTGGGTGCGGTGTAGGAGAGTTAAAGCCTGTGTGTGTTAGTTGCTCAGTTACGTCTGACTCTTTGTGACCCCATGGACAGGGGAGCCTAGGCAGGCTACAGTCCATGGGGCTGTCCATGGAATTATCCAGGCAACAATACTCAAGTGGGTATTCATTCCCCTCTCCAGGGGATCTTCCTGGTCCAGGGATCAAACTCATGTCTCCTGCATTGCAAGCAGATTTTTTACTCTGTGAGCCAACAGGAAAGCCTAAATTAGTCATATTAATGAGAATTATTTGGGCCAGCCTGCCCCCATGTCACAAATCCCTCTGGAAGTCGTGGGAAATGGATGGGATTCAAGGTCCTGACCACATCTCATCCCTTTTAGGATAGAAAATAAGAGGCATGATATTTGCAGCAACATAGATGGACTTAGAGATGATCACACTAAGAGAAGGAAGTCAGAAAGAGAAAGACAAATATCGTATGATATCACTTGCATGTGGGTTCTAACATATAACACAATGAACTTAACTATGAAACAGAGGCAGACTCACAGACGTGAAAAACAGACTCACAGTTGCCAAAGGAGGGGGGGTAGGGAAGAGATGGATTGGGAATTCGGGGTTAGCAGATGCAAACTGTTACATATAGGATGGATACACAACAAGGGAGAACTATATTTATTATATTTACTTATGATAATAGAAGAAGGAAACGGCAACCCACTCCAGTATTCTTGCCTGGTGAATCCCATGGATGGAGGAGCCTGGTGGGCTACAGTCCACGGTCGCAGAGTCGGACACAACTGAGCGACTTCACTTTCACTATGATAATAGAAAAGAATATTAAAAGGAATCCATGTGTATGTATAACCGAATCACTTTGCTGTACAGCAGAAATTAACACACCATTACAAGTCAAGTATGTATGTGTGTGTCCTCAGTCATGTCCAATTCTTTGGGATCCCTTGAACTGTAGCCAGTGAGGCTTCTCTGTCCATGGAATTTTTTAGGCAAGAATACTGGAGTGGGTTGCCATTTTCTCCTCCAGGGATCTTCCTGACCCAGGGATCCAATCCGCATCTCTTGTTTCTGTCTCCTACATTGGCAGGCAGATTCTTTTGCCATTTTGCCACCTGGAAATCCCCATATAAATCAACAATACTTCAATAAAAAGGAAGAAGAGAGAGACACGGAACAATGGAAAAGGGGGAAACTTATTTTGCTAAAAAGGCAACCTGATTAGTTGGGTGATATTGGCTTAGTTTCCAAGAAATTTAGTCTCTCTAACTATAAAATGAGGATTGTGCATGTGCTAAGTTGCTTCATTTGAGACTGACTCTTGGCAACACTATGGACTGTAGCCTGCCAGGCTCCTGTGTCCATGGGATTCTCCAGGCAAGAATGCTGGAGTGGGTTGCTGTGCTTGTTATGAGATTTATAAGGAAAAACTGAATATAAAAACAACTGGTATAGGGTTTAGCACACAGTAAGTGTTCAACAATAGGCAGCTATTATGACAGCTAGACTTCTGGCTAGTTAATGCTTATGGTTGCCATTAATAATCACTGAAGAACAGGATAAATACTTGCTCTCATTCAACCACATCAGGAACTCCACTGGGAAGTTCCACCCTCATTCTCCATCTGATAAAGCCAAAGCTTAACAAGGCTGCTAGTAACTGTTGGAGCCAGATTTGTACACAGGTTGGTCTCACTAAGCCATACCACTTCTTTGTCTTTCAAAAAATGCTCTCGAGTCAATCAATGGTGAATTCTAAGCCCTTGTGATTCTTCTCTGCGTGTCGGTGCATCTGTGGTGCTGTGTGATCGAATCTGGATGGGGGTGATACGAAATGCTGGCTGAGCTCAGCCTCGGCTGCTCTCAGGGATTCATGCCTCTGAACGAGGCACTCACTGGCTGTGCAATAACCCTCTCCTCCTTGAATCTCAGGAAGTGGATGCTTCTGAGTGCCACTTT
Source organism: Ovis aries (assembly GCF_016772045.2). Lineage (NCBI taxonomy): Eukaryota > Metazoa > Chordata > Mammalia > Artiodactyla > Bovidae > Ovis > Ovis aries. The sequence goes on from NC_056059.1 coordinate 109,766,792, forward strand.
TTAATCAAGGAGATGATCCGTCTCCCGTTGTCATCTGATCTTTCTTAAAACAGCAGCCACACATCTCCAGGCAACGCAGACATGACGCAGACAAAAAGAAAACGGAGGAAGTCGCATCTTTCTCTCATTAATGGGAGAGGAGAAAGCAGCTTCTGCCTTGAGTGTTTGGGGACATGTTATTTTTAGAAGAGAACATTTTGTGATTTTTAGTTGTTGATTTCTGAGAGGGCTTTCTTTTAAAACTCTTTTCAATAAGTTGCTGAATCAAAAAAGGATAGTAAATAGAGCAATAATAATCAATTAGCAAAAGTATATTGAGCTTCTACCTGCAAAGCGAGGAAGTAGAGACAGAGAGAATAAAGCTTTGTCCCTGCTCTTTAGATACCCAGAATCTACTAAAGAAATCTTATGGCTATGCACGTACCAAGCTCAGAAAACAGGGCAATCTGATCTATTGTGGTTCACTGGAGACAGAATAACTGGTGAGGTGGTAATTGTAGGACTCTGAAGAAGGCATGAAGTCTTCCACTGTTTATTTCATAAATATGTATTGAACACCTTTATATGTAGGAGGCACTGGGGAAAGAAAGCTGAATAAGACCTTGTCACTACCCTTGAAAAGCTTGGAGTTCACTGCAGATGTAGAATTAGAATTATAACCCAAGAAAAGCTATGAAATAAGTAATAGATATTTGTATGAATAATATAAGGCCATGGTTGAGGTGGTCAGATCTACCTGGAAGAGAAAGTTATCCAAAAGACTTCATGGAAGAGAGGATACTCAAGATGAGCATTGGAGGATGGAGACTAACTGACCAGAAGGAAGGTGAGGAAAGGCAGTCCAGGCAAAAGAAGAAACATATGCAAGGATTTGTGAGCTAGTGCCCTGTGGATGAGGCTCTGTTTATAACTGGGAATGATGAGAGTTCTTGGGGGTATAAAGAGGTGAGGCCAGAGAGGTAGCTAGTCATGCTCACATCTGGAAGCAATTAGGGAATCTTTCAAGGATTTGATAAAACAGAATGAGTTGGTCAAATGTTTGTTTTAGAAGCAAGGTTCATATTATTTGAGGGCACAGGTACCAATAATTAAATAAACCCATGTAATAAATACTACTATGAACTGAATCTTTGGGTCCACATGCTCAGTCGCTCAGTAGTGTCTGATTCTTGTGACTCCATGGACTGTAGCCCACCAGGCTTCCTTTTCCATGGGATTTCCCAGGCAAGAATACTGAAGAGGGTTGCCTATTCCACCTTCAAGGGATCTTCCCAACCTAGGATTGAACCCACATCTCTTGTGTCTCCTACAGTGCAGGTGGTGGATTCTTTACCACTGAGCCACCGGGGAAACCCCACTGAATCTTTGCACCCTCTCCCAAATCAATATGTTGAAATCCTAACCCCAATGGGATGGTATCAAGAAGTGGACCCTTTGGGAGGTGATTAGGTTATGAGGGTGGAGCCCTCATGAATGGGATTAGTGTCCTTACAAATGAGACCTCAGAGACCCTTCTTTCTCTCTTCCACATAAGGACACAGCAAGAAGATGTTGCCTATAACCAGAAAGGGGATTCTCACCAGACACTGGATCTACCTGCACCTTGCTCTTGGAATTTTCCATCTCCAGATCCATGAGAAATAAATATTTGTTGTCACAGTCACCCAGTCTATGGCATTTTTATAATAGCAGCCAAATTTGACCAAGACAAGTACTGTGATGGAGTAGTAGTTGTGTTCCTACAGAAATTTAAAGGAAAACCATTTCATCCAGATTGAACTTTTCTACTGAAGATCTCTTGGAAGAAGTGACATCCGCAAAATTAGTATAATGAAGGCAGGGGTGAATTTGAGGAAGACAGTTCTCCAAGAAAGAGGGAGATAGGTTTTGTTGTTCAGTCATTAAGTTGTGTTTGACTCTTTGTGACCTCATGGACTGCGGCAAACCAGGCTTCCTTGTCCTTCACTGTCTCTTGGAGTTTGCTCAAACTTGTATACATTGATTCAGTGATGCCATGTTCAAAGTACCGTGTAATTGTGCTCATCGTACAGGCTAGCAAGGTAATGCTCAAAAATCCTTCAAGCTAGGCTTCAACAGTATGTGAACTGAGAACTTCCAGATGCACCAGCTGGATTTAGAAAAGATAGAGGAACCAGAGATAGGTTTGGGACATAGCAAACTGCTCTGTGTGGCTGGGAGGCTGGATCAAATGTATATAGAATGAGGACAAAGATGAGGCAGGGATAAGTGAACCTGGACATCAGGCTCCAAGAGGTCTCTTCAACAGACTATGGTGGCTTGAAGGGCTGTAAGCAGGGTGTTGGAGGGAATGATGCTAAAGCTGAAATTCCAGTACTTTGGCCACCTCATGCGAAGAGTTGACTCATTGGAAAAGACTCTGATGCTGGGAGGGATTGGGGGCAGGAGGAGAAGGGGACGACAGAGGATGAGATGGCTGGATGGCATCACTGACTTGATGGACGTGAGTCTGAGTGAACTCCGGGAGTTGGTGTTGGACAGGAAGGCCTGGCGTGCTGCAGTTCATGGGGTCACAAAGAGCTGGACACGACTAAGCAACTGAACTGAACTGACTGAACTGAAGCAGGGTGTGGCCTCGTCAGATTTGTCTTTTAGGAATAACATTCTCGCTGTAGGATAGGGATTGTATGGTCAGTATGCAAACATGGAGGAAGAGGAGCTTATTAAGGCAGTGTTTGCATTGGAGATCCAACCAGTCCATTCTGAAGGAGATCAGCCCTAGGATTTCTTTGGAAGGAATGATGCTAAAGCTGAAACTCCAGTACTTTGGCCACCTCATGCGAAGAGTTGACTCACTGGAAAAGACTCTGATGCTGGGAGGGATTGAGGGCAGGAGGAGAAGGGGACGACAGAGGATGAGATGGCTGGATGGCATCACTGACTCAATGGACGTGAGTCTGAGTGAACTCCGGGAGTTGGTGATGGACAGGGAGGCCTGGCGTGCTGCGATTCATGGGGTCGCAAAGAGTCAGACATGACTGAGCAACTGAACTGAACTGAACTGAACTGCATTGGTCAAAGGAAGAGAAAATGGTAGACTAGACCAAGGTGGTCACAGAAGAAATGGAGGGAAGCTCATTAAACAAGAAATTACTCAGGAGGTAAAAGAGTGGGATTCTTTGGCTAGCCTGAGATGCTGGGGGAGGTCAGTGATAGAGAAGAAAATTCATGGAGATCTAGGAGAATGGTGAGGACATTCAGAGCAATAAAGGGCAGCGTAGAAGTATCTTTGGAGTTAAGGTAGATGCTTTATGGGAGACAGAGATTCAGTGCGTCCTGCTCAGCATGTGTGGGGGCTGTTGGATAGGAGGGAGGGAGTAAGGAAGTAGGAGATATTAGATCAATTCAACAGACACGGAGCTGCTGCTGTGCCTTAGGCTCTGGGCTATCTGCTGGGAACAAACCCAAATCAGAGACGATTCTCAAAAAATTCTACAACTGAGTGAGTAATGAATGTGGGCACATAGATAGTTTCAACATCAAGCGTCAACATGTTGCTGGATCTATGTGCAAAATTGGACAAATTCTAAACACTACCTGTTCTATGCCGGGATGATGCTTGTACTGCAGTTGTGGTGGTGAGTGAGTCCAGTGAGAGCCTTTCCTTAGAAGAAATAGTGTTTTATTGGAGAAAGTCAATAAAGAAAGAAAGGAAGATGGGAAAGATGAAAAGGAAGGCAGGGAAGGGGGAAAGAAGGAAGAAAGGTTGGTTGTATAAGAGAAGTCTCAGGCTGCCACTGAATATAAGAAACTTTCAGCAAACTGATGGGAGTCCCCTAGCCAAAGTTACTGGTCAGAGGAGTCCCACGTGTCCCAGAAACAGACTGCCTTCGAGTCCCTGCCACCGGCTGGGAGCAGCCCACACAGCCCATGGGAAGTGTGGGTTTAGAGCATGCCTGTGGGGAGATTTCAGAAAGCTGCAGTGGAGGCCCTTAGACAACTATACTCTGCAAGGCGATTATTACAGCTGCCACAGCCAGGAAGGAAGTAATTCAGGTGCAGAGAGAGAACGACCTTGGTCAGTGAACATTCAGATGCTCTGGGATGGATGGTCTCTCTGTTGAAATGACATTTAACTTAAAATGAGGAAGATCCAGCCGTGTGAAAAGCTTTGGGGAAAGGATTTAAGTAGAGGAAACAGCAGCAGTGTAAAGATCCCATGGTGCTACCCAAGGGTCCCTTGAAGGCCAGTGTGGCTGGAATGTAATCAGGAAAAGAGCAGAGCGGCAGAAGCTATAACAGGATAATAATCCAGGGTTTGGCAAATCGCTTTAAGTAGTTTAGATTTTATTGCAACTTCAAAAGAAAGCCAGTGGAGAATTAAGCTGGGCAGGGATACGATCTGACTTATATTTGAAGAAGATTCTCTGGCCACTGTGTTGAGCATGGCGTATAGGTTTTCAAGAGTGGAAGTGAATTAGATGGTGACAGGAGATGATGCCTGATGCAGTCTAGGTGTACTGACCCCATCTGGAGTTTGCAGGGTGCTACCGGTGTGGTGAGAAAAGGCTTTGTGAGGGAGAAGGCCTCTTAGCTGAGAATGAAAGGGGTGGGATTTCAGGGCAAGATGCAAAAAAGGTGGCATTTAAGGTGAACTTTACTGGCTTTCTGAAGGGAGGAGCAATCTCACAGCACTTTTCAAAAATCACTTCACTGAAACATAGAGCCAAAGCAGTCTTTAATTTAGTGCCTTTTATAGGACTGAATATAGTTCAGAAGTAACCAAGGACATTCACAGGTGAAAAGTACTTAAATCAGAGAGACAGAGTAGTTAGGGAAAGGAGACCAACCATTTCTTTTTTTATGGCCCAGAACATTAACTGAATACCTCAGGGGCAAAAGCAGAGAAACTGAGAGAATACTTGTCTTCCTTCTCAACTTGGCTCTGAATCCAGACTGGAGCTGCTGTGCGCCATTTTGAGCTTGGAGGGCTGAGGTGAAGTTGGGGTGACCCTCAGTTGGGCTGATACTGGAGGTCTGGTTTTCGGAACTCATTCTTTGCTACTCCCATGTTAACAATAACAACAAAAAGGTAGAGCCTGTACCTACAGTCACAACAATGACACCAAGGACAAAAACAACAGAAAGTGAAAGTCACTCAGTCATGTCAGGCTCTTTGCAACCCCACGGACTGTAGCCCGCCAAGCTCCTCTGTCCATGGAATTCTCCAGGCCAGAATACTGGAGTGGGTAGCCATTCCCTTTTCCAGGGGATTTTCTGGTCCCAGGGATCGAACCCAGATCTCCTGTACTGCAGGTGGATTCTTTACCAGCTGAGCTACCAGGGAAGCCTGAAAAAAAATCACCAGTCCAAACAACTGGTCACATTGCTTCATCTGCCATTTGGTGGCTTTCTCCTGGATTCCATCTCCTGACAGCCATCTATCCCCTTTCTTTTCATTCCTCACTGGCCCTGCCTTAGGTTTATACTTTAGAAATAGATTTCAAACCATTCTTCCATACTGTACACAGGTCAAGTGAAAATGATGACTTGCTGGGTAAAAAGCAGCTCACTGGCACATTTCATTTTTCTCTTTTGTCCAAAACACTTTGGGGAGAAGATGTCAAAATTGAAAAATCAGATGATTTTGCATAAATATCCACATTTCCGGTGTCTCTTGAAAATTCACATGATCTTACCTCACTGGTCCACGTGGAAGCAGCAGCTGGATGAGGTGAAACCGTGGCACTTCCTTTTAGCTCAAGCATCAGATTTCTCCATTTGTCATAATCTTTCTGCCTCACTGTTGTTTTATACTTTTCTTTTTTGTTATCTGCCCGAACCTGGGCTGAGAGGGAGCAGGTGTGGAGTACTTGAATTTGAAGGCATCACTTCACAGACGGTTTTCTAAGACATAGTTCTGATCATGTCACATTCTTGTATTAAAAACCTTCACCAGCCTGCTTATTGGCATAGTAAGTTCAAACTCTTCACCCTAACATGAAAGGCCTTCATAACCTGATGTGAAGCTTTCTGTGGATCAGTTCAGTTCAGCTCAGTCACTCAGTCATGTTTGATTCTTTGCAGCTCCATGGATTGCAGCATGCCAGGCCTCCCTGTCCATCAACAACTCCTGGAGCTTGCTCAAACTCATGTCCATTGAGTCGGTGATGCCATTCAACCATCTCATCCTTTGTCGTCCACTTCTCCTCCTGCCTTCAATCTTTCCCAGCACCAGGGGCATTTCCAATGAGTCAGTTCTTCTTGTCAGGTGGCCAATGGAGCTTCAGCTTTGACATCAGTCCTTCCCATGAATATTCGGGACTGATTTCCTTTAGGATTGACTAGTTTTGTATCTGTGGATATCTTTCCGAAATCATGCCCTTCCTGGCAGACATCTAAAAGGTTGTACCATGTTGTATACCCATGTCTCTCACCCATGGTAATTTTCTCCTTCCAGATGGAATGCTATTTCTACTCTTATTCACTTGGTGAATAGCTACACTTGATAAAAGATGAAATATAAATCCTCTTACCTATAGATTACAATGGTACTAACTACTATTCTTACATTGATATTAGAGGATTTGAGTGGGAATCAAATTTTCAGTGTCCTTTGCAAAAGCACTCGGAAACTGTGAAGTAATTTATGAATGAATGGAATTAATTCAGGAAATAATATATTCATTTTATTTTTTTTAAAGTCACTCAATCATGTCCAACTCATTGCAACCCCATGCACTGTTCAGTCCATGGAATTCTCCAGGCCAGAATACTGGAGTGGGTAGCCTTTCCCTTCTCCAGGGGATCTTCCCAACCCAGGGATCGAACCCAGGTCTCCCACCTTGCAGGTGGATTCTTTACCAGCTGAGCCACAAGGGATGCCCCAAAATACTGGAGTAGGTGGCCTACCCTTCCCCGGGGCATCTTTCTGACCCAAGAATTCAACCAGGGTCTCCTGCATTGCAGGCAGATTCTTTACCAACTGAGCTATGAGGGAAGCCTGAAGCTCACTTTAAATGATTTAAATGCACTATTTCTGCAGAGAGCAGTAACCTGGATGGTAGGAGGCAAGGGCTATGGTTCCAGCTTCATTGCCAACTAGCTGGGTGACATAGGGCAAATCCTTTCACTATTGTAGGCCTCAGTTTACAGAGCAGAGCTATAGAAAGTGAAAGATATTTGTTCTTTCTTTTACAAATTTTTTCCTTTAGTCTTCCCAAGGGTAAGACATTTTTCTTACTCTTAAAGACTTTCATTCTCCCACGTTTGCTATGGTATATTAACCATAATAAAATAATGAATACAGAGTAATTACTTTTTTCATTAAATATACAAATCAGTGACAATAGCTATTGTGCAGAGCTGATTACTAAGATTTTCCTAACCTGGAATTGTTTTCATTATTTAATCAACATTAACAAGTGAGAGCTTCAGAGCTCAGAATTTAAAGATCTTAGCAGCTGTAGCACAATGTGTCACCCAGTCTCATCTTGTCTTTTGCTTTATATTCACATGTCAATGATGTATCCCTCTTCCTATGTTACTCGAGAGTCACCCATGTGACCGATGCATTTTGGGGGGGGGAATTTGAAGGGGCAAGAGTGGGGAGGAAATGAGGACTGTACTGGGAAGGCAAAAAAGTAAAAAGCTTCCTCCTTTCCTTCTTTTCTAAATTGCAGCTTATAAAGTTGATTCACTGACTGCTGGTTTAAAATGGTATCTGCCAACAGCTCCTGGCACGGCGTCTCTGTAATGTGCAATAAAACACCTACGAAGGTTTAGAAGAAGACGTAAACTCAAAACACAGCCGTAAACTTGGACTGACAATTAACTAAAGGTTGGATCCGGGAGAATCTCATTTTCGCCACCTTCAGTGTTAGTGCAACTGGAGAGAAGAGAGTATTCCATGGCTTAGGTGTGCTGTTGGATTGTTATTCTATAGAAAAAGGGTAGATAGGACCATTGCAGTTGTTCAGTTGCCAAGTTGCGTCCAACTCTTCGAGACCCCGTGGACTTCAGCATGCCAGGTCCCCCTGTCCCTTACCATTTCCCAGAGTTTGCCCAAGTTCACGTCCACTGAATCAATGATGCCATTCAACCATTTCGTCCTCTTCTCCTTCTGCCCTCAGTCTTTCCCAGCATGTGGGTCTTTTCCAGTGAGTCAGCCATTAGCCTGTGATTATCAAAGATTACCATGAAAACGCAAAGGGAAAACAAACCTTTGACAAAGATCTGCTGCAGGAAATGGATTTTCTTCTTTTAGGAGATTATTTGGCATCCTTAGATGAGATGCAAGAAATGATAGCCTCTTAAAAATAGGAGAGATATCATAAAGAAAGAATAATAAAATGACATAGAACAGGAGCTGGATGATGTGAGGAAGCTTTTCTAGGAAACTAAAAGTCAACTGCAGAATAACGAGCATTAAGAACCAGGTAAGAACACAGCTGAGGTTACAGAAAATTATATTATTATGAGAGATGGAATTTAGAACTTCTGGAGTATTGAATACCAAAATGCCTTTTAATAGAATTGCATCTGTGCATTTTTATGTGGAAAATATACTGAGCACTGTAATAGGATTCTCCACAGAAACAGAACCAATGGGATATATATGTTGCTTCTGTCCAGTTTCTCACTCATGTCCGTCTCTGTAACCCCATGGAGTGCAGCATGCCATGCTTCCTTGTCCTTCACCATCTCCTGGGGTTTGTTAAAAATCATGCCCACTAAGTCAATAGTGCCATGCAACCATCTCATCCTCTGTTGCCGTCTTCTTCTCCGTCCCTCAATCTTTTCCAACATCAGAGTCTTTTCCAATGAGTCAGCCATTTGAATCAGGTGGCCCCAATATTGGAGCTTCAACTTCAGCATCAGTCCAATGAAGAATCCTTTAGGATTGACTGGTTTGATCTCCTTGCAGTCCAAGGAACTCTCAAGAGTCTTCTCCAGTTATTATAAGGATTATCTCACATAATTATGGAGGTTGAGATATCCCATGATCTTCTGTCTACAAGCTAGAGATCCAGGAAAGCCTGTGGTGTCCAACACGTGGTACTGAGAACTGGAGGTAGACAGCGCAAAACCTATGTCACAGCTCAAAAAGTTAGAGAGAGCTGATTTCCCCTTCCTCAGTCTTTTTTTCTTTTCTTTTTCCCTATTCTGGCTGTCACAGATTGGATGAAGCCCACCCACACTGGGAAGGACAATGTGCTTTATTCAGTTTACTTATTCAAATACAATCTCACATATAACTCTCATCACAGATAAGCGCAGAGATGATGTTTAATCTGAGCACTCCATGATCCAGCCAAGTTGACACATGGCATTCATCATCACGAATCCATCTGTTATCAACTTGGCACCCACATGCATCTCCTTAAGCCACACTTGTATTTGTTTCTCCATTGACTTAGTGAGGTAGGTAAAGATAGTAGTGATGACAGAGGCCCAGAAGGTTGGATGGCATCACTGACTCAACGGACATGAATTTGAGCTCATTCTGGGAGATGGTGAAGGACAGGGAAGCCTGGTGTGCTAAAGTCCATGGGGCTTCAAAGAGCTGGACATGACTGAGCAACTGAATAACCAGAACAATTTCATAATAAAGACAATAACAAGGTCATAATTCTGCCTAGCATGAAATAACTATCCTGAATATAACCAAAGATGAACTAACTGCTCCTGAAAATGAAGTAAAGTCCTTAAGCGACATTTACTCTTTTCCTTGATATCCCATTTTTAAATACTATAATGTAAATTTAGTACTTAGCTACTGTAGTATAAAGTTAATAACTTATTGTTACACAATAAAGGAATAAGGTAGAAAAGAAAAACAGAGAAAACAACTTTATATATTTTGTTTAAATATAAAATCAAACATATCTCTTTATATTAAGCAAGTATGTGTGTGTGCTCAATAGCTTTAGTCATGTCTGACTCTTTGTGACCCTATGGACTGTAGGCCACCAGGCTCCTCTGTCCATGGGATTCTCCAGGCAAGAATGTTGGAGTGAGTCGCCATTTCCTCCTCCAAGGGATCTTTCAGACCCAGGGATTGAACCTGCATCTCCTGTATTGCAGGCAGATTCTTTACTGCTGAACCACTGAGGAAACTCATATTAAGCAAGTATACACGCACACACACACACACACACACACACACACACACACACACACACACACACATAAAGCCCAACAAAATAAGGAGGAAATACTTCTGACAATACAGTCCTAGTTTTTAACTGGTCACAGTCATAATATTTATAATTATCTTATCCCACTGTCCATTCTTTATTCCCTTTGCCTTCATCAAGTGCCTCAGCCAGTCAGGGGTCTTTACCTGGTACAGTGCTCCAAACCTTCATTCCAAAAGAGTCTATGCCATTATTGTTGTTGTGTTAGCCTGTAAGAATGCTAAGAATACTGGAGTGGGTTGCCATTTCCTTCTCTCTGGAATCTTCCCGACCCAGGGACCAACCCCTGTCTCTTGCCTTGCCAGGTGGTTTTTTGTTTTGTTTTTTGTTTTTTGTTTTTTTAACCAATGAGCCACCAAGGGAGCCAGTGCTATTATTAGTCCTGCCTACTTTGAGTTGTTATAGCTTTCCATTGACTTCAATCATAGCGCATGGTAATACTAAGAGGTCCGGATGAGAGTTCCTGTTTCCCAGACACTCTCTCCCTGACCTCCACTGCGGAGTAGTCATTCAGCTTCCTCTTGGAATCATGGTCCATCATTCCAGCTAGCACAGTAGCTCTTTCACTGTTAGCCTGTTGATTCAGTATCATGAGGAGCTCAGAGTAACTGGGTAATCTTAATTTCCATTTCAATGGATTCACTTCTGCGTCTCCTGATGGAAGCATTCTCCTTCTGGAACCAAGATGTCTATGTCAGCAGAGCTTAAGTTGAAGAAACAGGAAGCAAAAATTGCTCTAGTGGGTTACTAGGAGTAATAGTGAGTGATGCCACTCCCATTGCCAGCCCTTGATTCCTGGACCCTTTTTAATCTTGGATGTGGGAGAAACAGCCACATCCTGGACACTAAATCAGAGCATGTACAGACCCCTGTTGAACCATGCCCAAGCCCTGAGGAACAGGGCCTCCAGACTGGCATTGCAGCTGAATACTCCAAAGGCCATCACATGGTTCTGTAAAGCCAGCTACTTCAGAATGGTCTGGAAAATGGCAATACCAATGAATTCAATGAGTATGATTCTATATCCATGATTGATGCCCATTTAAAACAATAATTCTTATTTTCTGTTCAATCACTTGGTAGTTATTGCTAAATACTGGAATGTTAAAGCACCTGAGGGGATTAATAAACCACCACCACCACCACCAACAAATCCATTTCATCTTTACAAAAATGTAGCTGCAGAGAGTGACATATGGCCAATTCCAATACTACAGAAACTGAAAAGTGATTTTCTGTATCTTTAAAATTTATATGAAGCACCTGAGTTTTTGGAAAGAAATATACCACCCACTGGCAGATATTATCTGTCATTAAGCCACTCTTTATTTTATTTTTCATCTAGAAACTATGAACATGTCTGAGTTCTTTATACTTAAAAGCAATATGTGCACCATTATTTCAAACTCATTAAAGTACACAGAAAAAGTGGAGGGCATAAACAAAGGTAGCAATCTCTGGCTATTATTAGTTAATTACTTGATTATCATTATTTGTGAAAAGTCACATTGTATATTTTATCCTTTCTTTGTCCTTTTTGAAATTTCAAATTTTCTATAAGAATGAAATTTTCTCTTTTAAAATAAAATAGTATGCTTAATTTTAACAAACAGTAGCATCATGATTAAAAACATACACATCATTCAAACTAGAAGAAATTACTAAAATAAATATTGATGTGCTAAAATATTAATGTATTATATGCTATTAGTATATTATATGCTAAAATATTAATAGCGGCTGCATCTGGATAGTAAAAATAGCAGTTTGTTTTTTCTTTCTTCATATGTTATAAAGAACCTTACTATTTGTAATTATGAAAAGCAATTTAAAATTATAGGTATTAAAACTACATTCAATAAGAATTTTAAGATAACCTATCAGCATCAGGATTGCTGTAATTACATGCATGAGTGAGTCACAGACCCTTTATTCCAGTGGTTCCCATCCCATGAGCTGTTGTTTTAACTGTCCACTTAAAAAGAGAAGAGAAGAATCACTTTTCACTAACAGAGAACAGCAGTAAGATGGGCCCTTGGATCAATCTGAACTGGCTTGGTATAGTATTCGGTCTGTTAAACATATCCTGGTAGGAAGTATGGTGAAGTTCAAAAGGCATGATCTGTATAAAGTCAGACCTGTTTGGATTTGAAATTCTCCTTCACCTCAGCTTTGCCATGTAAACCCAGGATTACATTATCTATGTCTCAGTTTCCCTATTTTTAAAATGTGGAGATTAGTACTGAACAGGTTAAGTCATTGAGACTCAAGGATAATGTAAGAAAGTGCATATTGCAATAACTTTGTGGAGGTCCCTGATGCTTGAAAAATTTTCCTCTTTTTATCTTTATCTGCAGGATTAAAAGTTTACATTAAGAGTGACTGTTGCTCCTATTTGCTGCAGTACTTCAGAGTTTGCAACCTGATCTCGCATACTTTATAATTCTCACAAAATGTCTCAGGTAGCGAGGGCATGTCAGGAAGTCTCAGGAGTATCAAACGACAGCTCAGTAGGATGCAAATCCTGCTCCCAAGAGAGGCAGCCAGCAGGCTCAATCTGAGGGCTCAATGAGGTGTGTTTCACTTTGAACAGAGCAAGGAGACTGGGATTGATGATGAGCAGAGATCAAAGAGGGGCTGGTGGAGGACAAGGGTCAGGGAAGAGTAGCTTGCCTCTCCTAAAAGTCAGGAGGCCAGTTGTTGTTGTCCAGTTGCTAAGTCATGTCTGACTCTTTGTGACCCCATGGACTGTAGCACACCAGGCTTCCCTGTCTTTCACTGTCTCCTGGAGTCTGCTTAAATTCATGTCCTTTGAGTCAGTGATACTATCCAACCATCTCATCCTCTGCTGTCTCCTTCTCCTCCTGCCCTCAATCTTTCCCAGCATCAGAGTCTTTTCCAGTAAGTTGGCTCTTTGCATCAGCTGGCCAAACAATTGGGGCTTCAGCTTCAGCATCAGTCCTTCCAGTAAATATTCAGGGTTGATTTCCCTTAGGATTGACTGGTTTGATCTCCTTAATGCCCAAGGGACTCTCAAGAGTCTTCTGTAGCACCATAGTTCAAAAGCATTAATTCTTCGGTGCTCAGCCTTCTTTATGGTCCCACTCTCACATTCATGCATGACTACAGGAAAAACCATAGCTTTGACTATCTGGACCTTGGTCAGCAAAGTGATATCTCTGCTTTTTGATATGCTGTCTAGGTTTGTCATAATTTTCCTTCCAAGGAGCAAACGTCTTTTAATTTCATGGCTGCAGTCACCAACTGTGGTGATTTTGGAGCCCCCAAAATAAAGTCTGTAATTGTTTCCATTGTTTCTCCATCTATTTGCCATGAAGTGATGGGGCCAGATGCTATGATATTAGATTTTTGAATACTGAGCTTTAAGTCAACTTTTCACTCTCTTCTTTCACCTTCTGCACGAGGCCCTTTAGTTCCTCTTCACAAACCATCAGCAACCTTCAACTTTGAGGAGCTGGGACAAGCAACACTGCAATTAAGGTAGGTAGAGCAGAAAATGTTTCCATTTCCCTGAGGAGGGAATTGGGCTTCCCAGGTGGCACAGTGGTAAAGAATGTACCTGCCAATACAGGAGACACAGTTTCAATTCTTGGGTCAGGAAGATCCATTGGAAGAAGAAATGGCAACCTGCTCCAACATTCTTGCCTGGAAAATCCCATGGACCGAGGGGCCTGGCAGGCTACAGTCCATGGGGTCACAAAGAGCTGGACATGGCTGAGCATGAGTACAACGATGAGACTCACAAAGGTCCCGGAGACCTAACTTGAGAGGCAAATCCAAGTAGACCTGTTTTTTTTTTTTTTCCTGAATTTTGATACCTATCATCTTTTCCCCTCATGTTCCCATTCTTTTACTACTAAAGATTAAAACCAGTAGACAAAATATATCAGGTACTTTTTCATGCAACAAATATTAAGTGAGCTTATTTCCTGGTGTTTTTCTATGCTTTGGGAATGTAAATATAGCTGACAAAAATCTCACTCTCATGGAGCTTACATTCTAAAGGAGGAAGACTACATAGAGAGATATATTGTAATATAATAGAGTGGGATAAGAAGCAGTAATGGCTATGAAGAAATAGAAAGAGGGAGGGGTGAACAGAGAGCCTTCACTGAGAAGACACTGAGGAAAGACCTCACAGGGGTAAGGGGGCCAGCCATGTGTATTTCTTGGGGAGGAATGTCCCAGGGCCTGAGAACAGCCAGCTCAAGAGCCCTGAGATGGGGGTGCTCAGGAGGTGCTGTGGGGTTTCAGGAACAGCAGGAGGCCACTGTGGTCGGAGCACTGTGGGAGCAGGATGTGGAGTCAAGTGTGGCCTTCCAGGACTTTGGTTTTATTCTGGTAGTGAAAAGGAGCAGCACCATACGGGTTTCTTTCCAGGACAGATCCCTGTCCCCTCACACCGGCCACCCCCCGCACCCCATGTCCTCTGTTCCCTTTTGTCTGTAGAAAAACTTTAGCCAAAAATAAATTTAATCAGCTAGAAAGTGCAGAAGCAAATGAAAACAGTCAAATAAGACCAAATGATAAGAGTTGAGTCATTAAACAAAGTCAAGCACTTGCTGTTCCTTTTCAAGAGCTATAGATAATATGCTGATCCACATCTTTTGAGCTGTCCTGTAGATACTGAAACACCCATCAAGTGGAAGAAATTAACCACATAATGACCAGACTGTAACTATGGCATCAGTTCAGTTCAGTTCAGTTCAGTCGCTCAGTGGTGTCCGACTCTTTGCAACCCCATGAATTGCAGCATGCCAGGCCTACCTGTCCATCACCAATTCCCAGAGTTCACTCAGATTCACATCCATTGAGTTGGTGATGCCATCAGCCATCTCATCCTCTGTCATCCCCTTTTCCTCCTGCCCCCAATCCCTCCCAGCATCAGAGTCTTTTCCAATGAGTCAACTCTTCACATGAGGTGGCCAAAGTACTGGAATTTCAGCTTTAGCATCATTCCTTCCAAGGAACACCCAGGGCTGATCTCCTTTAGAATGGACTGGTTGGACCTCCTTGCAGTCCATGGGACTCTCAAGAGTCTTCTCCAACACTACAGTTCAAAAGCATCAATTCTTTGGCACTCAGCTTTCTTCACAGTCCAACTCTCACATCCATACATGACTACTGGAAAACCATAGCCTTGACTAGATGGACCTTTGTTGGCAAAGTAATGTCTTTGCTTTTGAATATGCTATCTAGGTTGGTCATAACTTTTCTTCCAAGGAGTAAGCATCTTTTAATTTCATGGCTGCAGTCACCATCTGCAGTGATTTTGGAGCCCCCAAAGATAAAGTCTGACACTGTTTCCACTGTTTCCCCATCTATTTCCCATGAAGTGATGGGACCAGATGCCATGATCTTCGTTTTCTGAATGTTGAGCTTTAAGCCAACTTTTTCAGTCTCCTTTTTCACTTTCATCAAGAGGCTTTTGAGTTCAATAAGTTAAATAAGCAGGGTGACAATATACAGCCTTGATGTACTCCTTTTCCTATTTGGAACCAGTCTGTTGTTCCATGATCAGGTCTAACTGTTGCTTCCTGACATGCATATAGATTTCTCAAGAGGCAGGTCAGGTGGTCTGGTATTCCCATCTCTTTCAGAATTTTCCACAGTTTACTGTGATCCACACAGTCAAAGGCTTTGACATAGTCAATAAAGCAGAAATCGATGTTTTTCTGGAACTCTCTTGTTTTTTTGATGATCCAGCAGATGTTGGCAATTTGATCTCTGGTTCCTCTGCCTTTTCTAAAACCAGCTTGAACATCTGGAAGTTCATGGTTCACATATTGCTGAAGGCTGGCTTGGAGAATTTTGAGCATTACTTTACCAGCGTGTGAGATGAGTACAATTGTGCGGTAGTTTGAGCATTCTTTGGCTTTGCCTTTCTTTGGGATTGGAATGCAAACTGACCTTTTCCAGTCCTGTAGCCACTGCTGAGTTTTCCAAATTTGCTGACATACTGAGTGCAGCACTTTCACAGCATCATTTTTCAGGATTTGAAATAGCTCCACTGGAATTCCATCACCTCCACTAACTTTGTTCGTAGTGATGCTTTCTAAGGCCCATTTGACTTCACATTCCAGGATGTCTGGCTCTAGGTGAGTGATCACACCATTGTGATTATCTTCATCGTGAAGATCTTCTTTGTACAGTTCTTCTATGGCATAAGGTACCTCAATTTTGAGAACTGGCCTCAAGGAAATAACAACAAATCAACCCTGGAACTAAACAGTAACTGTACTTGAAACAATCAAGATGATGCTGTTCAGACAACTGCATAACTAATTTCAAGATAATTGTCAGAGCTAACTCTGCTGTTCTGCATATAGTCCTCCTCCCTCCACCTACACACACTTGAGACTCCCCTTTCAAAGCTCTTGTTCACTGATCAACAGCAGGGAGTTGGCCTTTGGACATGAGTCCACCTTCTCTCCTAGTTTAGACCTCCTGAATAAGGCAAACTTTCCATTTTACCAACACCTGCCTCTCAAGCATTTGCTTTTGAGCAGTGAGCAGCCAGACCTGAGTTCAGTAACAGTAGAACAGAGATCCATAAGAGGGTGTTGAGTAAGAGAGTAATAACATCAGACCATGTTAATAGGATCAGTCTGGCAACTGCTCATTTAGGACTGGGTGGTGTGATCTAAATTTCCATAGGAGTTTAGAAATACAAGGTTTTTACTTTAGGTAGAATACAAGTTTGTTATATTTAAAGGTGTTTTTCTTATTTCCCCTTCTCCTCTCTCCTTTTATCTCTTTCTTTCCTTCTCTGTCTTCCTTCCTTTAACAGATACTTACTGAATGTCTATATCAATAATATGCCAAATATTTGGGCTTGAGTGCATGATCTTCCTCTCCATAGATAGAAGTGCACATTAAAAAAGTGCAAAGGTATTTCAGTTTGCTTAATTTTGGCATCTAGGTAAATGAGGTTGCCAGATAAAATGCAGAGCACCTAGTTCAATTTGAATTTCAGATAAAGAATAATTTTCTAGTGTAAGTGCATCTAAATATTGCATGGTACACACACACACACATGCATACAATTATTCTATCTTTTTCCCTTTTTGCTATGTCTAGAAACCCTATACCTAAGAAATATTAGGAAGTGGGGTTATAAATATAGGCTGTTGATTTAGAAATCATCTTAAGGAATTGTAAGGTCTTGCTGTTATAATAGAGTGCCATTGGAGTACATTATGCAAGGAAATAAGATTGCTTTGGGAATGTGTAGTTGATTCTGGCCTCAGTGGAAAGACTGTCCGAGAGAAGAACAGTACCAGCAGCGGCAGGACCAGCACCTGGCCTAGGCAGCATTAGCAGCTGGAGGGATGGCACTAACATCACTTGGCAATGAGAAGAATTTGAATGAGGGAGGTGAGAGAAAAAGGGAATTTCACAAAGCCCCCTCCACTCACATTTCTGGTTTTAGAGACCAGGTCAATGATTCTGCCATCATTCATACTGATGTTTCCAGTAGGAAGAAATATTTCAAGACATACATCATTTATTTATTTGTATCCATTTTACCACGTTTACGCAACCTGAGGAGAAGAGGTCTACAGAGGATTAGATCGTTGGATAGCATCACTGACTCAATGGACATGAGTTTGAGCAAATTGCAAGAGGTAGTGAAAAACAGGGAAGCCCGTCACACTGTAGTCTGCGGAGTCACAAAGAGTCCGACATGACTCAGCAACTGAACAACAGCAACAAAACAGCCTGAGACTAGAAATCTCCCCAATCTGTCCACCTTGGGTCTCAGTCTTAAACAAGAACTCTCTCATCCTAGATCGCCCCTAATCTCACTCAACTGTAATGTAAAAAGAAGAAGCTAAACTAAAATTGTTTTATTTTGCAGAAATAAACATTGTGTTGAAGTCTGCTCATCGCCTATCTCCTTTAGTCATGCTTGGGATAATTACTGCTTCTAAGAATTCAATAGACTCTTGACACAGTTAGGTATTTCTGTCCTCCTGTGTGAGTACCCTGGAGAGGTAAATGGCAACCCACTGTAGTATTCTTGCCTGGAAAATCCCATGAACTGAGGAGCCTGATGGACTACAGTCCACAAGGTCGCAAAGAGTCAGGCACGACTGAGCAACTAACACTTTCCACACTTTATGTGAGTACTTAAATAACTCAAAATTGAATTTTCACTCAACTAATCTCATATCTCAGTTCAGGAATTCTGTTTGGTATATCAGACCTTTAGCCTAGTGGCTTCAAATTTATGCTTGTATGTGAAATCAGCCTTGAAAGTGAAATCCTTAGATGCTAATCTTTTACTGTATGCTATAAATGAAGTAGGAAAGTTAGAATTTGCTAAGATCAAGTCTTATTTGGTCTACTTTAATGATAGATAAGAAGCAATTGGAATTTAAAGCGTTAGGAGAATGCAGATGGGATGACTTCCTTGGTTGTCCACTGGTTAAGAATCTGCTTTCCAATGTAGGGGATGTGGGTTTGATCCCTGGTTGGGGGGCTAAGATCCTACATGCCACGGGACAGTCAAGCCCATACCACAGCTACTTAGCCTGCATGCCTCAACCAGAAATCCTGTGGGCTCAAACTACAGAGCCTACGTGCTATGGAGCCCACACACCACAACTAAGATGCAATGTGGCCAAAAATAAATAAATATTTTTAAAAGGAGAATGCAGATGATACAACTAAAGCACCCTTTTCACCATGCCTTAAACGTTAGGGATTTCTTAAATATATTAATGCATTTCTCTCAAATCTCACTTGCTAACAATTTATTAGCCAAAAGACTCAAAAGAGTAGAAAAA
Organism: Ovis aries; assembly: GCF_016772045.2. Lineage (NCBI taxonomy): Eukaryota > Metazoa > Chordata > Mammalia > Artiodactyla > Bovidae > Ovis > Ovis aries. The sequence continues at coordinate 109,785,783 of NC_056059.1, forward strand.
AAAGATATGTAAATGTGTATGTGTGCTTAGTTGCTCAGTCATGTCCAACTCTTTGCGACTCCATGAACTGTAACCTTCCAAGTACCACTGTCCACGAGGATTCTCGAGGCAGGATACTGGAGTGGGTTGTCATGTCGCCATGCCCTCCTCCAGGGGATCTTCCCAAACCAGGTATTGAACCCATGTCTCCTGCATTGCAAGAGGATTCTTTACCATCTGAGCCACCAGGGAAGCCCAAATGTGTATATATGTGTGTGAGTATATACATACATATATATATGTTTGTATATATATGTGTGTATAAAGAAGATATATATGTAAATGGTATATCTGTTAAGTTCAGTTCAGTCCCTCAGTCATGTCTGACTCTTTGTGACCCTGTGAATCACAGCATGCCAGGCCTCCCTGTCCATCACCAACTCCCGGAGTTCACTCAAATTAAAATCAATTGAGTCAGTGATGCCATCCAGCCATCTCATCCTCTGTCATCCCCTTCTCCTCCTTATCCTAATCCCTTCCAGCATCAGGGTCTTTTCCAATGAGTCAACTCTTCATATGAAGTGGCCAAAGTACTGGAGTTTCAGTTTTAGCATCAGTCCTTCCAGTGAACACCCAGGACTGATCTCCTTTAGGATGGACTGGTTGGACCTCCTTGCAGTCCAAGGGACTCTCAAGAGTCTTCTTCAACACCACAGTTTAAAAGCATCAATTCTTTGGCACTCAGCTTTCTTCACAGTCCAACTCTCACATCCATACATGACCACTGGAAAAATCATAGCCTCGACTAGATGGACCTTTGTTGGCAAAGTAATGTCTTTGCTTTTGAATATGCTATCTAGGTTGGTCATAACTTTTCTTCCAAGGAGTAAGTATCTTTTAATTTCATGGCTGCAGTCACCATCTGCAGTGATTTTGGAGCCCCCAAAGATAAAGTCTGACACTGTTTCCACTGTTTCCTCATCTATTTCCCATGAAGTGATGGGACCAGATGCCATGATCTTCGTTTTCTGAATGTTGAGCTTTAAGCCAACTTTTTCACTCTCCTCTTTTACTTTCATCAGGAGGCTTTTTAGTTCCTCTTCACTTTCTGCCATAAGGGTGGTGTCATCTGCATATCTGAGGTTATTGACACTTCTCCCGGCAATCTTGATTCCAGCTTGTGCTTCATCCAGCCCAGTGTTTCTCATGATGTATTCTGCATATAAGTTAAATAAGCAGGGTGACAATATACAGCCTTGATGTACTCCTTTCCTATTTGGAACCAGTCTGTCGTTCCATGTCCAGTTCTAACTGTTGCTTCCTGACATGCATATAGGTTTCTCAAGAGGCAGGTCAGGTGGTCTGGTATTCCCATCTCTTTCAGAATTTTCCACAGTTTATTGTGATCCACACAGTCAAAGTCTTTGGCATAGTCAATAAAGCAGAAACAGATGTTTTTCTGGAACTTTCTTGCTTGTTTAATGATCCAGCAGATGTTGGCAATTTGATCTCTGGTTCCTCTGCCTTTTCTAAAGCCAACTTGAACATCTGGAAGTTCACAGTTCATGTATTGCTGAAGCCTGGCTTGAAAAGAAGAGAAACAAAAAGCAAAGGAGAAAAGGAAAGATATAAGCATCTGAATGCAGAGTTCCAAAGAATAGCAAGGAGAGATAAGAAAGCCTCCCTCAGAGATCAATGCAAAGAAATAGAGGAAAAGAACAGAATGGGAAAGACTAGATATCTCTTCAAGAAAATTGGGGATACCAAGGGACATTTCATGCAATGATGGGCTTGATAAAGGACAGAAATGGTATGGACCTAAAAGAAGCAGAAGATATTAAGAAGAGGTGGCAAGAATACACAGAAGAACTGTACAAAAAAGAGCTTCATGACCAAGATAACTACAATGGTGTGATCACTCACCTAGAGTCAGACATCCTGGAATGTGAAGTCAAGTGGGCCTTAGAAAGCATCACTATGAACACAGCTAGTGGAGGTGATGGAATTCCACTTGAGCTATTTCAAATCCTGGAAGATGATGCTGTGAAAGTGCTGCACTCAATATGCCAGCAAATACGGAAAACTCAGCAGTGGCCACAAGACTGGAAAAGGTCAGTTTTCATTCCAATCCCTAAGAAAGGCAATGCCAAAGAATGCTCAAACTACTGCACAGTTGCACTCATCTCACACTCTAGTAAAGTAATGCTCAAATGGTATACATATATATATATATGTATATGGTATATATATATATATATAAATGGCATATATATATATATTTTGTTTGTTTGTTTAGTCACTAAGTCTTACGTGTCTCTTTGTGAGTCCATGAACTCTTTGTGAGTCCATCAAGCCTGCCAGACCCCTCTGTCCATGGCATTTCCCAAACAAGTATACCAGAGTGGATTACCATTTCCTTCTTGAGGGGATCTTCCCCTACTCAGGGATCAAACCTGCATTTCCTGCTTGGTAGGTATATTCTTTATCGCTGAGCCATGGGGGAAGCCCATATGTGTGTGTGTACATTTCATCACATGATTTACATAGGTGTGTATACACATATCACACAGAGCCTTTTGCATAGATTTACATGATTTACATGATTTACATAGGTGTGTATACACATATCACACAGAGCCTTTTGCATAGATTGCTGCAACTGTGTAAGGAAAATGAAAAAAAAATTATAGACAGATAAGTAAATGATTAAAGAACTCTATGATATGATGAGGTGAGGATTACTGAGATGTTTTGTGAGAATGACATAATTAGAGCAATAATATTCGACATAGATCGTGGCAGTAATTTTTTTGGACATGACCCCTAAAGCACAAGCAACAGAAGAAAAACATTAATCTGTGGGAGGATGTCAAACTAAAAAGCTTTTGTATAGCAAAAAAGCAGTCAACAAAATGAAAAGTCAACCTGCAGAATGGGAAAAAATATTTGCAAATCATGTATCTAAAAGGGGTCCCTGTAGCTCAAATGGTAAAGAATCTGCCTGCCACACAGGAGACCAGGGTTCGATTCCTGGGTTGGGAAGTTCCTCTGGAGAAGGGAATGGCAATCCACTCCAGTATTCTTGCCTGGAGAATTCCATGGACAGAGAAGCCTGGTGGGCTACAGTCCGTGGGGTCACAAAGAGTCGGACACGACTGAGTGACTAACACACATATGTAAAATATTTAAAAAACTCATACAACTCAATAGGGAACATGGGGAGAGGAAATGAATGAATGTGTTTCCAAAGAAGATGTATAAATGGTCAACGGGTTTGTGAAAAGATGCTCAACATTGTTAATCATCAGAGAAATACAAATCAAAACTACAATGAGATATCACCTTTCCCTTGTTAGAATGGCTATCATCAAAAAGACTAGAAATAACAAATGTTGGCGAGGATCCAGAAAAAGGAATTGTTAGTGGGGATGTAAATTGGTGCAGCTACTATGGAAAACAGCAGGGAGATTCTCCAAAAAATTAAAAACAAAAGTCCCATACACTCCAGCAATCCCCATATTTTCAAAGAAATGAAATCAAGGTCTCAGAGATCTCTGCACTCCCATGTTCACTGAGACTTTATTCAGAACAGCCAGGACACAGACACAGGCTAAGGGGTTGTCAACTGATGAACGGATGAAGAAGGGGCATATATCATGGCTTTCGCGGTGGTTCAGTGACAAAGAATCTGCCTGCAATTTAGGAGAGGCAGGAGGTGTGGGTTTAATCCCTGAGTCAAGAAGATCCCCTGGAGGAGGGCATGGCAAGCCACTCTAATATTCTTGCCTGGAGAATTCCATGGACAGAGGAACCTGGCGGGCTAAGGTCCATAAGGTCACAAAGAATCGGGCATGACAGCGACTTAGCACCACACATGTATATATAATGGACTGTTATTTGGCCATGAGAAAGAAAGCCATCCTGCCCTTTGTGACAACATGGATAAAATTTGAGGGTATTCTAAATAAGTCAGACAGCGAAGGTAAATGTTAATACTGTGCGACCTCATTTATATGTGGAATCCGAAAAAGCTGAACTCATGCAAGTATGTAAGAATGATATTTATCAGGAACTGAGAGGTGGGCGAAATGAAGAGATATTGACCAAAGGGTATAAACTTCTAGTTATAAGATGAATAAACTCTGATAATCAAATGTATAGCCTGGTGACTATAGTTAACAATATTGTATTATACACTTGAAAATGTCTAAGAGAGTAGATCTTAAATTGACCTCATGCAGATTCAGGTGGCGCAGTGGTGAGCAGTCCGCCTGCCAATGCAAGAGGCGCAGGAGATCCAGGTTCGATGCCTGGGTAGGGAAGATCCCCTAGAGGAGGGCCTGGCAGCTCACTCCAGTATTTTTGCCTGGAGAATCCCATGGACAGAGGAGCCTGGAGGGCTATAGTCCATGGAGTCTCAAAGAGTTGGGCATGACTGAGTGATCAGCATGAACACAGATGGTGGTAATCATTTTGCAATATTTAAGAGGGTCAGTTCAACATGATGTACAACTTGTAACCACATGATCTTAAAATATGTATATTTTGCTCAGTTGTGTCCAACTCTTTGTGACCTTATGGACTGCAGCCTGCCTGGCTCCTTGGTCCATGGGATTTTCCAGGCAGGAATACTGGAGTGAGTTGCCATTTGCTACTCCAATATAATGTTATATGTCAATTTTATTTCATTAAATCTGAGAAGGGGAAAAAAAAAAAAGAATTCATAGCCTGGGAGAGGTCAGTTTGGATTAAATCACATTTCTGAAGTCATACACTTAATAAATACCAGTGCTGGTTTTATACTCAGGTCTGAATGGTTCCAAACTCACTTTATATAAAACTTGTGCTTTCCACCTCTTCACTCCCCACATAGCATTAGCGTGAGGCAAGAATATACGAAAATACAGAACTACATAACTTCTGCTAAATAGGTAAAGAATCCACCTGCATGCAGGAGACTTGGGTTCAATCCCTGTGCCAAGAAGGTCCCCTGGTGAAGCAAATGGCAACCCACTCCGGTATTCTTGCCCGGGAAATTCCTCCTCCAGAGGACACTGGAGGGCTATAGTCCATGGGGCTCAACACAGTTTAGCGGCTAAATCACCATCACATGTGATTTTAAGCAAAATTTTATATTAAAATATGCCTGAGTATTTTAAGAAAGAGAATGCAAATTTCATATGAATACTTAAGATAAAACAAAAGACTTCAAATAAATGAAGGCTTGCAGTGCCCAAGCCCCTGGGAGGGGAATATTCTCTTTGGCACATTTTTACTCACAGTAAGAAGAAATGAGAAAAATAATCAAGTCTTTGGGGAAAAAACGCACAAAGGGAAGCCTCATAATAGCAAAGATTTAAACAGAGAGAAGAAAAAGAGGAAAAGTTTGAAGGAGAAGCAAGCCCTCAGATGCAAACTTGGAAATGACTTTCACAGAGTGTCATTGGTCAACCCGCCACTGAGAAGCCTAATTAAGACATCTGCAAAGAGTTGCCAATTGATGGTGGTCTCACTGTCACACCGTTTTAATTGACATGCTGTGATTTTGTTCCAGATTAACTTCATAAGTGGTCCTTCTAATAGAAAGATCAGTTAAATTAAAAGTGGGCTGTAAATGGGGATTTGTGATGTTAATAGGCCAGTATAACCTCTGTGTCATTTACATACATTTCCATTTTTTCCCAATGCATATTTGCATATATCTGAGGATGTCACTGAAGGCTTTGCAGGGGCGACATTAGTATGATAATGAGCGTGCAACTGGCACAGTGTCCAAAGAGTCCTTTCTTTGATGTCCCCTCAGCATTAAATTTGGAGCTGCCTTTGAGCCTCCAATATTAATACTATAAAATTCATGTTCAAGAAAAACCCAAGTTTGGCTGATTTACACAGATGCAATAAATGTTTGGAATATTGAATCAAATTGAAGTATAGAGCCTGTAATAATATTAGAAGATGTGCTTAATACTTCAACAACTCAGTACATCAGCATTGCTAAAAACCTCCAAAAATATTGACAGTTTGGTGGTAGTGGTGTTGTTCAATTGCTCAGTCATGTCTGATTCTTTGCAACCCCATAGACTGCAGCATACCAGGCTTCCCTGTCCTTCACCATCTCCTGGAGCTTGCTCAAACTCATATCCATTTAGTTGGTGATGCCATCCAACCATCTCGTCCTCTGTTGTCCCCTTCTTCTCCTGCCTTCAATCTTTCCCAGCATCAGGGTCTTTTCCAGTGAGTCAGCTCTTTGTATCAGGTGGCCAAACAATCGCAGCTTCAGTTTCAGCATCAGTCCTTCCAATGAATATTCAGGGAAGGACTGAATATTCATAATATGATTTCCTTGACCTATTGGTATTTCTCCATGTGTTACCTACTGTACCAGGGGAGCCCAGGGCAGAGGCCAACCAAGTTGGGTTCAGAATAGAGGTTTCAGGGAAAGGGCACTGCAACTGGAGTTTACCAGGCCAGAGTTTACCTGTGGATTTGCCACTAACAGATCTTCATGCCTTCGGAGTCTCAGCTGTATATCTATACATTCTGGATAAGAACACATAGCTTATGTCTATGTTGAAGACTAACATGATGACTGTAAAAGCACTTGTATGCAAAGTATAAATAACTGATGCCCCCTGCTAACCAAATGGAAGAAACAGATAATGAACAATTCAGTTTTCCTTGCCTGGCTCTGGGGTTCTCTTTAGTGTTAAGACCAGCTATGGAGGGGTGGAATTTTCAGTGGGACCTTCCAGGCATGCTGAGTGCTTAGTCACATCTGATTCTTTGTGACCTGTGGACTGTAAGCCCACCAGGCTCCTCTGTCCATGGGATTATCTAGACAAGAGTACTGGAGTGGGTTGCCAATTCCTCCTCCAGGGATCAAAGCGGAGTCTTCTGTGGCTCCTGCATTGGCAGGCAGATTCTTTACCACTGAGCCATCTGCATTTCCATATGCATTTTGAAAAACTCAGTGGAGCACATCAAGTACGCAGGGTAACTGAACTTGCATTTCGTGCTATCTTCTATGTTACCTGAGCATCCTATTTTACGATGGCAGATTTGAAGTCCCTGAGAAGCTTAAGTTGAAATGCAGTTCTCTCTATCACACTGACAATGGGCTGGCTGCTTCTTCTGTACAGTTCCATTAATCATCACTGCTTTCTTGGAATAATAGGACTCACCCACCCTGCCCCCTGCCCCCAGTATTCTCCACAACAATTGGACTCTCTTCCACCCTGCTCATGATGACGCCTATTAGAATAATTCTCACTAGCAGGTCTCCACCAGAACCAACTCTAAAGGAGTGAGTTATATACAGTGATTCCCCCCTGATTTTTGCACTTTCTTATTCAACATCGACTCAACTTATTTTGGGCAAAAATTGCAGATCTACCTCTTGTGATTATTTTAAACTGGAAAATGAAATAAGGGCATGGCAAAAAATGTTTTGTTGTGTCTCATAGCCACAAAATCCTCAACAGAAGCTTCATAAGAAGCAGCATTATTTAAAACCCTGGAGAAAGTTAAGGGCTGAAAGGTCACCTTCCTTATCCTGCAGATAAGAAAATCAGTTTGAAAGGAGGGGGCTGATCTTAGGGAGTCATCTGACTGCCAAGGGTGGGTAGAGAGTCTTGGTTTGCAGCCCTGGAACGAGATTACTGGGGCTTTCATTTCCAAACTCCATTGGAGCTTGGCCACCAGCTTTACCAGGCCTGGGGGATGTGTTGATGGACCATTTACATGACTCCTTGCAAAGTGAAGCCCATTATTTGGCCCTCCATGCTGGCTTTTTGAAAAGGCTTTGACAGATGCAGTTGGAATAAAATAATGAATGCCCACGTGCTGGGTGACTTAAAAATGAAAAGTTGAAGTCTGAGAAACTTCAGTCAAAAAGTTATGGGTTTGACATCACAGAACCCTAAATATTAAAGGGAATGGGCAGGGTTCAGGGCCTCACTGTAACAGAGTTCCTCTGAGAATGGGGTGGGGCTCCACTCTGGGTCCTCAATTGGAGACCTCAGTTCTAGTGCAGGGCTGGCCAGGGGAAGGATACAGTGTCTTTGACAGCAGCTGAGAACTGCTGATTTCTGAGATTGAAGCATAAGATACCCCAGATGCAGAACCACGTGTGGGCTTAGTCTTCTTCCTGGACAGGGCATTTCCGGGCAGTTCTGGATCCAGGTGTGACTTCAGTCTGCTGATGACTCAACACCCCCATCTTAGCATGTCCTGCCTTTTGTGTGATTGTCCACCTCTGCCTCTCCCTCAGGAGGCTGGTCTCTAGGCAGGAGGTAATGGGATTTGAAGGGGGTGGACACTCCCTCCCTCGTTCAGATTTGTGGCAAATTTGTGATGTTCAATAGTAAGAAACGGGCTTCCGTGGTGGCTCAGGCGGTAAAGAATCTGCCTGCAGTGCAGGAGACCCGGGTTCGATCCCTGGGTCAGAAAGATCCCCTGGAAAAGGGCACGGCAACCCACTCCAGTATCCTTGCCTGTAAAGTCCCGTGGATGGAGGAGCCTGGCAAGCTACAGTTCATGGGGTCGCAAACAGTCTGACACAACTGAGTGACTTCACTGTCACTTTCATAGTAAGAAACAAAGATCATCAAACAGTGATCCAAAGCGAAGTTGAATTTATTTACTTGCCTGGCGAGGGAGAGAGATATCACATAGATGGAGGTTATGCAGGTCTCCCAGAGCAGAAATGAAAAGGGCTAGATAGATTACACCCAAAAAAGTGGAGAAAATACACTAAACAAGGCCCTCTACTGAGTTCAGGTCTCTGGTTGGCTCAGGACCGCGAGCTCTTTGCTGTGCTCTCTTTCATGTTTCACAGCATCCCTGAAGCCAGGAAGCCCAGGCTCAGTTATGTACAGAAAGAACTGTGCAAAATTCCAGCTTCAAATTCAGTTAACAACTTCATGCGCAAATGCTTCAGAAGGTTATATTCATAAACAAGGCCAACAGTAGATTATTGCATTACCTTTATATTGCCACTTGTGGCAGTTTAGTTTCCCTGGGGAGCAGATTCTGAAATGGAGTCCTGTGTGTAGGATATTTATACAAGTGCATCTCTGTACCCCAGATTTGTAGAAGAGGCAGAATAAAGCAGGAGTAGGCTGAGGGAGATGAGTTGAGATGCTGACGTAGGAACAACCTTGGCCAGACCCAAGGGATACCCTGGTGATAGCTAGAGTGGCATTTTAGAATTGCTCCCTATTGGGCCAAGATGACCAGAATCTCATACTCTATCACTGATCATAGGGTGTGCAGAGCCTGAGGCCATGCCCCAAGGGCCGATGGCTGAAGGTTTTCTGCTCCCACTGCCAAGGTGTACACAGAAGGACTTGGAAGGCACAGCAGAATATTCACGAACCCCAGTCTCCGTCCCAGGCTTGGCTTCACTTCAGGTTTAAAATAATCTTGTGATGTGATGTGAACAGAACTGGCTCGTGGAAGGTAAGAAGCCTACTGAAGTCTGCATACCTGCTTGCTGATCCTCTGGGCATTTAAACTCAGACCCCAGTCCTCCTAACGTAGTCTCTCTCTCTAAAGAGGAGGGGTTATCATATGTGAGGGTGGAGTGGTCACAATAGAAAACTCAGGACCCCAAACCAGGCTTTAGTTAGTTATGCATATAGATCAAGGTGTCTCAATTCACTTATTAAAAAAATCCATTCTCAATGGGGACAATTTGCAAAAATTGGTTCTTGGGGGTAGTGGTAAAGAAATTATTGTTGTTGTTCAGTTGCTAAGTCGTGTCCGACTCTTTGCAACCCCATGAACTGCTTCCCTGTCCTTCTTACAGAGTTTGTCCAAACTCATGTCCATTGAGTCAGGGATGCTATCCAACCATCTCATCCTCTGTCATCCCCGAATCATGCTGTTTATGTATAAGGCACGTGGAGCGCATAAACAGATACACAGCATATCTGGAGTCCTGAAATTTAATGAGAAGTGTGATCAGGAGAAAAAGTGTCTAATATGCCTTCTGGAGATAGAAAAGAAAATGAAAAAAATATGTGTGAGAGAATATAAAAACAGAGGAGAAGGAATTTCTAAGCCCCAGATGTTCATCATGGCCTCTGTGTTCCAAGACTCGGGTCTGTTCAAAGTCTTAGCGAATAAATGTCAGCAACTGGTGGTCTTCATACTACCAGCATACACAAACCTTTTTGTTTTTGATTATTTGTTTTTTGTTCTTGCTTAAACAGCATTAAGAAGGGAGAGAGAACAGTCACAGCCGAGTCACTGTTTAAAGTTTTGGAGATTTTGCACGTGTGTGTACATGTTTTCTCTCTCACACACACACACACACACACACACACACACACACACACACACACACACACACACACACTAACCATCTCCTCTTGCATAGTGGGATACCTGGCGTCCCTGGATCTCTAGCCCGGTCCCCGCCTCTAGCTCCTCATGTGGAAACAGTTGTCAGGCTGCAGTCACTTCCTGCCCTTGCCACAGGGCATCTACGTCAGCACAACCCCACCAGTCTCATTTGCGGCAGGTGCTCCCGCCTGGCCTCATGCAGTTACATCACCCTCGCGGCCTCTGTTGGCATTTGAGTTGGCAAGCTCTGCCTTGGATGTCAGAGCTGAAGGAGGAGCCCAGAAGTTCTCAGACCTGGCTGCACAACAGGGAAGTTAAAGAAAGAATCTTTCTAGGGATTCTGGTGTCATTGTCTGGGCCGCAGAATGTTGTGGAAGCTCCACAGGGGGTTCTGAAGTGTAGCCTGGATGGAGAACACTGATCTAGTACTGCTTCTCTTTTTGGAGCTCAGAGAGGGAAAGTGAGTTGTCCAAAGACACACAGCTATAATTAGAGAAGCTTGAACAAAAACCGCATCTCCTTACCTGGCCTGGAGTCTTCCCTCCACCTCCCCCTGTCTTCTGTAAGATTGTACAAGGAAGGCTGAAGTAGCAGGTTATCTGATCAAAATACCAGACTTTGATTTTATTTCTGATTTTGCCCAGTGATGAGCACTTAGGGCTTCTAAGTAATCTACTACCGAATAGTTCCTTCTCATCCCTTGGTTTTATCACCGAAATTGCGTGGGGCCCTGGGAACAAAAGGCAGAAAAGGGAGGGGACCTAACGTGTATTCAGTAGCTTCAGTGAGCCGAAATCGCTCTAGGTGCTTTGCCATGGTTTTCTATTTTCACAATAACACTAGAAGGTTGGTATGACTCGTTCCATTTCAAAATGATGAAATAGACTCAAGTGGGTTTGGTCAGGGCTCCAGGGTCGCTCAGCAGATAAGTAATTTGTGCTCAGTTCATAACTTCCCAAAGCAGATATTCTGTCAGAGTAAACAAGGATGTAAGCTTCACAGAGGCAGAGATTAAAAAAAAAAAAACAACTTTTCTCACCGATTTCTTTCTATGTTCCTACAACACTGATGACACATAGTAGGTGCTCGATAAAAATTGGTTAGTTCTGTGAGTTAATACCACAGAACTCTACAGGCCTTAAATTTTAAGGATGAGAGAGTTTTGAGTTCAATAGAATATAAAGCATCAAAGGAAAAAAAAATCTGCTTCTTTTTAAATTTTGGAATCCAGCGGCTTTCGAAACATCTGCAAGGGAGCACGGGGCTTTTAAAACACCTTGTCAGACCTTGTCTGATGTCAAGTGTTGCAATGTATTGAGAGCTGTGTCCTAAGCATATCAGAAGAGAGGGTGTGTGTGCAAGTTACAGTCTCTAGGGTATTTTTTTTTTAAAGCTGTAGTTAAGAAGAAAAAAGTATTAATATCTCATAGATTGTTCCAGAACACTGGAGTCAACAATGTGAGCAGAGCTGGCTGTGGGCTTTTGAGAAGTTCAAGGAGGCATGTTGTTCCTTATCATCTTAGACCTGAGTTAATCTCCATGCTCAGTAACACCTTTGCATTCATTAGTTTCCAAATCACATCAACTTGCTTGTAAATGGAGCCTCCTCAACCTTTCATCTCCAAGGCTTGGCCCATAGGTACCCAGAAATGCCTGCTGACTCACGTGATGATTGTGTCCCTGTAAAACTGAAATTTATCTTAGGTGAGACCCATGTCCTGGGTATTGCCATTTCTAAGACCTTCCCCCAAGAATGACCTCTGGTTCCTTTTGATTGAGGCAGGATATAATTAAATTTCACCACTTTTTAAAAAATTTCAGCCACTAGGATATTAGTTCCCCAACCAGGGATAGAACCTGTGTTCCTTGCAGTGTAAGCTCAGAGTCTTAACCATTGGGCTGCCAGGGAAGTTCTGATTTTCGTCACTTTCATAGTTTCTAGTGTCCTGGGAGGTGTTAGAGAAACTAAAAAGAAACTAAAATATGAGAAACTAACCTCATATTCGTTTCCAGCAGTCATCTGAGACATTATTGTCTTGTTACAAGTCAATCAAAAAAGCCTCAGAGAGTTTGAGGACTCTTCCTGGGCCACTTAGCCAGGAAGTGGTAGCAATTGGATATAAATCCTCTTTGTGGAACTGCAAGAGGGGACTGGTTCTATGCAGTAAAGAATTAATCGTGCCCATAGAAAAGTTTGACACTTGACTGCTCCTGGAAGGTAACCTCTAAGCCCTTGGAATACTCTCTTTGTTTACCTGAGTTCCAGGCCCACACCAGGTAGTCTTGGCTAACAGTGATTTATCAGGGGGGGCTTGGGACAATCAGTATTGGCTTGACTTCTTGGAGAGGTTGAAGACTCAGGTCAGCCACGTGGGTAGCCAGCCATGCCTATGCGACCAGCTTTCAGCAAAAATCTTCGACACCAAGGCTCGGGTGAGGTTTCCTGGTTGGCAGTACTCCAGTGCATGCATGCTCAGTTGCTAAGTCATGTCTGACTCTTTGTGACCCCATGGACTGTAGCCTGTCAGGCTCCTCTGTCCATGGGGTTCTCCAGACAAGAATACTGGAGTGGGTTGCCATTTCCTTCTCCAGGCGATATTCCCAACTCATGGGTCGAAATTGCATCTCCTGGGTCTCCCCCGTTGCAGGTGGAATTTTTCCTGCCCAGACATCAGGGAAGCCCAATACTCCAGTGTCTTGTTGCATATTGTTGCTGGGAGTCGTAGCTCTGTCCACAGCTCCACTGGGAGAAGAAAATTTATGCCTGGACCTCTCCTGGACTCCAGTCTTGTGTGCTTCTTCCTGTTTCTGATTTTATTTTCTAAATGTATTTATTTATTATTTTTAATACTTATTTACACAGGGGGCTCAACATAGTGTTCTGTGACAACCTAGAGGAGTGGGATGAAGGGGGTCAGAGGGAGGCTCAAGAGAGAAAGGACATATGTATACTTATGGCTGATTCATGTGGTTGCATGGCAGAAACCAATACAACCACTGTAAAGCAATTATCCTTTAATTAAAAATAAAAAAATTAAAAGTATTTATTTATTTGGCTGCACCAGGTCTTAGCTGTGGTACGTGGGATCTTTGATCTTCATGGAAGCATGTGGGATCTTTATCTGCAGCATGAAAACTCTTCTCTGGGGATGTGAGATCTAATTTCCTGACCAGGGACCGAACCTGGGCCCCTGTGCTGGGGGCATGGAGTCTTAGCCACTGGGCGATCAGGGAAGTCCCCCTGTTTCTAACTTTAACCTGTGTCCTTTTGCTGAAATAAACCATAACCTGTGCATAACAGTTTTTTTGGGTTCTATAAACCCTTCCAGCAAATTATTGAACCTGAGGGTGGTCTTGAACTCCCAAATGCTCACAGTTCCTTTCAGTAATACTGATGTGAAGATCCACAAGAAAGGTAATTGCGAGTCGTGATGAGTGGAAGTTTTGAGTTTGAGTCTCTGGCCTTCACTCTTACCCTTTCTTCCTCAAGAGCTCTTGGTCCTTCCCTAGGTGGGGATGGAACTAGGGTGAGGCAAGTGAGGCACTCTAGCCCCAGACCTGTCTTATTTCAAATGTCTTATTGTGAATATGGAATTAAATTTATTATCTACCTCTGTGGTTATGAGAATTAGAGTTACTTTTCCCCTCATGCTCAGCCCCTACTAACACAGAGTAAATTCAGTCAAAGAGTGAGCAATTTATCTGAATGGTTGGTAACCACAAAGAATTCTCCATCTTAAGAGAAGGTAAGTAATTGACTATACAGGAAAGATATGTATGTTTTAGGTCAATTAAGGGGTGTAGACTCTACTCTGAAAGAAGTAGGCCAGTTTCACAGGCTTTGGACAGAGCACTCCCCCGCCCCCCTAGGGAAATCTGACTGTCTATAACTGAGATATCTGGGTTTCCTCCAAAAAATAAATTCCTTCTCACCCATCAGCTGCCCCTCTCTGAGTGATATGATAGTACACAACTATATGCTGATTGTCTAAACTCTGCAGATGCTGAAGGCCAGACGGCTTAGGATGTCCACAGCATGGTGGGCGTTGGTCATTCAGTTGTGTCTGACTTTTTGTGACCCCCACGGACTACAGCCTGCCAGGCTCCTCTGTCCACGGGATTCTCCAGGCAATAATACTGGAGTGGGTTTCCATTCCCTTCTCCAGGGGATGTTTCTGATCCAGGGATCGAACCCCAGGTTCCCTACATTGCAGGCAGATTCTTTACCATCTGAGCCACCACTGCCATTTTCACAGCCTGGAGGGCAGCCTATTTCTATAGGATGACATTTAGAGCACTTCTTGATCAGAATTAGGGCAATGGTGTTTAGCCTTGGATGCATGCTAGTATCCCCTGGAGAGACTTGCAAAGTCCTGTGCCTAGGAATAGAAATTCTGATTTAATACTCTTGATTGGTGCCAGCAGAGTAGTTCCTATGTTTCCCAGGATTCTAACTGCACCAGTATTTTAAAACCACATCTTGTGCCTTCATCACCTGCTCAGCTGCTACCTTCCGTGGAAACTGCGTCTTCTCCTGTCTACCCAACCTTAGCCTCTGTTGTTCCCACCGCCAGGTATATTCTTCCTTCTTTGTCTGCCTGCTGGTACCAAGTCACTCTTTACAACCTGACTCAACGTGACCTTTCTGAACATCTCTAGGCAGCCTGATGCCAAGCAGAGATGGTTGCTGCCTTATCTGTGTTCCCATAACATTTTCTAGACATTATCTGTGATGATACCTATAGAGAATTACAGGCTTTCTGTTTATCAATTTGTTCACTTGAGAGCTGAGACCTTGTCTTCATCACCTGTGTTTCCCCAACACCTGGTAGAGTCAGTCCCTGGTGTGGGAGAAACATTCAGTGAATATTTAGTTGGATTAAATCGAGGTACTCAAAAGAGGTATCATGTCATTGAGGCTGAAATATCCATTCCTTGTGATGCTGGTTTCTTGTTTTGCGGAGGCAGTTGCTGTTTGGCATATCAATGTGCCTCCTTTGTGCAAACTCTGTTCTCCCTCTTGAATGTTGAAGCATTTTGCTAATTGCAGAATTGCTCGTGGTCACAGTGTGCTGTTTCTTGATGTGCCAGTCACAAATTAAAATGAAGTGTAAGGGCTATAGTTAGCGGGCTGGAGCAAGTCTGAGTTTATGCAAATGTTAAAATGCATCTGGGGACTGTATAGGTATAAATGAAAACCCAGAAGGGATATTTTGTCCTGTAGTCCATTCTAAGGTCACACAACTTTTACTTTTTCATTACGGATGACATCCGTATTCTAATCGTAAGGTTTAAGTTTTCTTTTTCCCCCGTTTGTAGCAAGTCTTTATGGTGCTAGTGGTTAAAGAACCTGCCTGCCAGTGCAGGAGATGTAAGAGGTGTGGGTTTGATCCCCAGATCAGAAAGATCCCCTGGAGAAGGAAATGGCAACCCACTCCAGTATTCTTGCCTGGAGAATTCCATGGACAGAAGAGACTGGCAAGCTGCAGCCCATGGGGTCTCAAAGAGTCTGACATGACTCCAGCGACTTGGCACACACAGCACAAGACAGTGTTATACTCTGCAGATGGGTGGATGCTTCAGAAATGAGCAGGCCTGGAGGCAAGAGTGTCATTCGTAGGGATCAGCAGGCGTGCACTTCGTGGCCATGCTGTTGCTCAGGACGGTGTCCTAAGTGACTGCTTGTGAGTGTGTCCACACCAGTGGCTCATTGCCTTGAACTTGATAGTTGTATTTTCACTCATTTCTGTCAACAATACTTTGGAGGTCTGTTAGACATATGAGAAGACTGGGAGCAAGATGTTAATCAATGGAGTTTTTAAGCTCCTTCCCTCTGGGGATCCTGAGAGAGGTTAGTGGCAAATGTGAGTCGGGCAGAGTGTAGATCAGGCAGACGGCAGTCACTGGGTGGTTCGTGACTTCCTAGAGGGTGAAAGATAAGTGACCATAATGCAAAGAATGGAGGAAAGGCCAATGCTGGTCATCTCTGGAAGGTGATCATAGTCTGAGAGGGTCTCTCAGTTAACTTTTTTTTCTTTTTCTTTCCTACTATGATGCAGTCAAGCCAAATAAAAACTCTTTCTCTCTTAGGTACCTGTCTGAGTATAAGCAGTCAGCCATACCAAGTTTGGACTTCCCCAGTGGCTCAGATAGTAAAGAATCTGCCTGCAATGCAGGATACCTGGGTTTGATCCTTGGGTCAGGAAAAACCCATGGAGAAGGGAATGGTTACCCACTCCAGTATTCTTGCCTGGAGAATTCCACAGACAGAGGAACCTGGTGGGCTACAGTCCATGGGGTTGCAAAGAGTTGGAGATGACTGAGCGACTAGCATTTTCACTTTCTTTCACCCACATCAAGTTCAGCTGGTGTGGACTTTCTTATTACTCTGCTGTCCTCAACATGTAGCTTCCACCTTGTGGTCTAAGATGGCTGCTGTAGCTCTGTTATCACATCTATATTTCAGCCAACAGGAAGTAGAGATGAGGAAGGAAGACTGTGATCCACGTATGTTAAGGGCTTGACTCAGAAGTTACAGTTCAGTACTTGAACCCACATATTGTTGACCAGAATAGAGTCACATGGCTACATCTAGCTTCAAGGGAAATTGGGAAATGAACTGTATGGCCATTTAACTGCATGGCCATGCGCCCAGCTAAAACCTTTATTATTCAGGAGAAGAGCAGAATAGATACTAGAGAAATAACCAGCCATCATTGTCTCATAGGAGACATTTTTCTGGCTACTGCTCAAACTCAGTGAAATTCCGGAAGTACTGGGAGGGATGAATTCAGAAGGAGACATATCTCAATGCCTTAAGCGCCATCTCAGAACAAGAAATCGATGGGTGAGGTTAAACATATTAGCATTTCGAGGTTGCCCAGAAAATCTCAGCCTCTAGAAACATATCTTGCTTGATGTATGTCCTACAATGCTTAATGGCAATTTGACTTATTATAGTATCTTAGTGAGAATGTTTGCCCAATATTCCCAAGAGTGCTAAGGATTCTCTGTGTGTGTGTGTTGGGGGAGGGTGTAACCAGGAGGATAAGGGTTGTAAATTTCCATAAAATTATTTACCCGAAAGAAGACATAAAAATTGCATGAATGGGGGTGCTTTCTGTATAATTAAGTTTCTATTTTGAAAAAGGCATCGTGATTTTATGTGTGAGTATAAATGGAATGTGTTTGTGTGTGTGTGTGTATGTGTGTGTTTACACCTAACTTTAATATGATCCTCAATACAGTCATATGATGTGATTAAAGCCTGCATAATTTCCATTTTATAGAAATTTGGTGGTTGGATCCCAAGTCTGGAGCTTAAACCTGATGCGATGCTAAATAAAACTGCTTGGAGTACAGCAATGTCTCCGGAGAGGATGGAGGTAATGTCATGTGGGAGGAATGTGGACATATGCAGTTAAAGGTTGGGCCGTGGTGGTTATTACAACAGTCTGCAAGTTCTTTGACATTTTTCTTGTTGAAGGGTGGATTCTGATCCCTTTCTCCTTTGATATGGGCTAGTCTTAGTGAGTCCATTCCAGTGACGACAATGTGAGGGTCGTGACCCTCCATGTCCTCCCATGGAGCCCTTCTGAAAAGGCTTGTAGTCTCCACCTGGCTTGCTCCTGGGACTCTGGCTCGCAGACCGAGCTGCTGTGTTGCAAGGGAGCCCAGGCCACACGGAGTGAGTTGAGTATGTGTTTTGTCCACGTTCACCTTTGCATTCTCTCTTCTCTTTCTTGTGTAGAAGAAAACTCACTCCTAAGTTCTTGGAAAGTGGTGGAGACATTAGACAAGATCTTCTCATTCTAAAGACACTGGGGCTCTTTTGTGAAATACACAGCAAGCACAGTTGATATTCTAGCTGATGGCAACACTAACTGTGCCTGTTACTCTCTTGCTCTGGTCTCAAAGACTTCTCTTCCAAAAGCTACAAGATATTTGCTGAAAATTTTCTCTCCTTTCAAGAAAGAGGGCTCTGCCTCAACCAGAGTTGCACTCAATTAGATTTGCATAAGTCTGTGAATTCAAGCTGGAATTACCCCATTAAAAAAAAAATTCATGTGTATCATAGTTTTCATTCCCGCTCATAATATTATTTCTTGAGAAACAATAAGATGTATTATTAACAAGAGTAATAACAATAAGAAATCTTAAGAAGTCATCTGTCTATTTGGTCTTAGAAGGTTTTAGCTTAATCTATGTTAGACATTTTGGTAATGATCAGCTCACTGTCAAACATGTCTCTAGCCAGGCTAGATTCCTCATTATCTCCAAAGATAGATACATATATAGAGATTTATGTACATAATGCTTTCTTCACACTCCCTCACTTGATCTTTTAGGGTCCAGCAAAATGTAGATTTCAGTGCTCCCCTATTCCCGGATTTCTGAGATGATCTGTAACACAATATGGGGCCATAGACAAAGGTTTTGGGTACAGACACACGTTGTGAGCCCATGACCAGATGCTTTACCAGCAGTGGACATGTGACCTTCATGAGGTTCAGTTGTTGCTGTTGTTCAGTCAGTAGGTCATGACCAACTGTTTGCTACCCCAAGGACTGCAGCACTCAAGGCTCCCCTGTCTTCACTGTCTCCCAGAGTTTGCTCAGATTCATGTCCATTGAGTCAGTGATGCTATCTAAACACCTCATCCTCTGCTGCCCTCTTCTTTTGCCTTCAATGTTTCTCAGCATCAGGATCTTTTCCAATGAGTTGGCTCTTTGCAACAGGTGGTCAAAGTATAGGAGCTTCAATTTCAGCATCAGTCCTTCCAATGAGTATTCAGGGCTGGGGTCCTTTAGGATTGACTGGTTTGATCTCCTTGCAGTGCAAGGGACTCTCAAGAGTTTTCTTCAACACCACAGGTTTGAAAGTGTCAATTCTTCAGTGCTCAGCTTTCCTTATCGTCCAGCTCTCCCATCTATACATGACTACTGGAAAAACCATAGCTTTGACTTATCCCTTCCCTATAATGGAGGTAAAGTTGGTGATAGTAATAACAATATCTTGTAGAAACGTGGTCATGATTAGAGAGGCATTATGACTAGTAGCTGCGACATCATAGAACATTGCCAGTTGGTAGCTCTTTTATGTCAGTACCATAGTACAATATAATCTCTTGCCTTGGGATTCCTTTAATGGCACCATATCACTTGCAGTCACTGACATCTAGCCTTTGCTAGACTGACCGCACATCGCCATTTCTGTTCTCCACCAAAAGCCATAGCAGTAGACACATCTGTATATACCTTAATTTTTCAAGTTCCTGGGAGGCAGAGATCGAGATTTACAACTATTGTGGAAATGCACCCAATGCATGAATGCCAATAAAATAAAAAATTAGAAAGAACCACTTAAAAACTCTTTTAATTCTATTGTGTATGTGTGTGTGTGTTTTAATTCTATTGCATTTTTAAGGCTGTAGAAGGTAAGTTGGGACCTTGTGATTATTAGTTTTGTTTCTAAGAAGCACATTTAATAGGTTCTTTTCTATGATATAATTAAAGAGCATATGCTATGCACAAATATCACCTCATTTGATCCCTTTGATTTCCCTACAAGGCAGATACTGCTGGCATTTCCTAATTATCATAAGTGAACTAAGGCTCTGAAAGGTGATATGACTTACTCAAGGTAACACAGCTTGGACAGTGAAAAACAGGCACTTGAGCCCGTGTCTAACCCTCTTCTGTGCTGGGCTGACTCTACTTGAGAATGTCCTAGTCGGTAATGGATGTGAAAATCCTTCACAAACTCCACAGTGGAATATGAATGTAGGGGATTATCGCTATTATTTCTAGGGCAGGCAGGCTATAACCTCTTGTGAAATCATATATCAACCAGGAAATCCTGTTGCTGTTCACTGAATTGTACCCCAGTGACCCAAGAGATAATGCATTTCCCAGTGTACTTAGCTTAATAGTATGGACTGACCTGTACCTTGAACTGAGCTGAGTGAGTAATATTTAAATACAGAGTCTGACAGCTTATAACCCAAGGCAGCTCACGTCCCCCTGTGGCAAGCTGCCAAGCCAGGGAGGGAAGAACAGCGGGATGTGGGGATGAATAAGATTAGGCTTGGATGGTGTTTCTCCAAAAACAACCCATGGTTTAGATTTATTTTGGATACCTTGATGAAAGGAACAGCTTTGTGCATTTTTATTATCAAGAGTGCTTCTCGGGACACCGCCCACAGTCACCCTTGGATTGTCAATTTCAGCCACCCTCACACTGGGCCAGAACCATTCCATGCTGATTTAAAAACCCAGTAGGGGATCACTGGACTGGAGTGTGAAATCGTGGTTCAACAGCCCGCTGGATCCTCCAGTGCCCGCAGGGAAGCAAAAATGCTTCCTGGACGCTTCTGTAGGCCAGAATCAGTGGGAAGGCGAAGGGTGGAACATTTCTGCCTTAATCTGTTATTATTGGTCTAAAACTACAATTGAACCATAAGAGTTAAGAGTGTGTTTGAAATGGAAGAGAGCTTGGACATCCAGGCAAAGACCCTAATTTTATAGACAAGAGAATGGAGACTCAAAAGAGCAAGCCTAAATTCATCCAATTCAGACATATGTTTTATCTAAATCAGTAGGATGAGGCATTCCTTATCCTCAGATGCCCATTCTTTTTTGCCCTCTCATGCTGCCAACTGCTGAGAATGATATCTGTCCAAGTCAAGAATGACCCGAAAGGCTGATATTTAGGGAATCACTTCCCTTGTTTGTCTATAACAATACTCAGCCAATCAGCAAACAGGCAAGAACTCCACACAGCACCTGACACAGAGTTCAGAGCTGTGAAGGGGACATGAGATGTTCTCAGTGTGGTACCAGTTTCAAATGATGCTCTGACAATGGGCAACTACCTGCAGAACTGTTTGATAGGGGCCTTATGTGGTAGGATATTTCATTTGGGGATCCAGTTTGGGCCATTGTTTTTCATGTTGTTCAAGGCTGACACAAAACATAAAATTTCTCTAGGAGTCTCTGGACCTTTGAATTGGATTGAGGGCACTAATTAATCATACCCTTTTTCCATGGGCTTGAACCAATGGAAAAATAGCCCCAAGAGCCAGATATTGATTAAAAAGAAGTCAGATTTATTTCAGGTGAAACTTGAGTTGGACAATGGAGATTAACTCCAGTGGCTGAGCTATACTACCCAGTGTGGGGCTTGGAAAAAGTATATCCCATGAGACAAGATGTAAGAAATAGAGCAAATATGACCCCGGTGAAGATGAAGATAGAAAGGGAGTTAGGGATTGGAAAAGAGAAGGGGAAGAGGAGAAGAGAGCCATTGCCTTAATTCTCTAGTAAGTCAGTCTTTCCTCCTGGTGAGAACTGAATAGAAGGGGATGGAGAGGATGAACGCTTTTAAAAGGCCAAGGAAGGATTATGCAGAGAGGGAGAAAAGATGTAAACAGCTGAAATCATTGAGATTCAGAACGAAGATAGGTATCCTGACTCTTAAGACTGTTTCTCTTGGTTCACACTTTATCTTAAGGGTCAGATAATAAGCAATGACTTGTGGGGGGTGTTTGAAGTTACTGATAAAGAGGCTGAAAGAAGGAGATGATCATTTACCCCATGCCCGCTGTGCCTGGGGAGCTCCATGCTGGCGGGGGCGGTTAGCTACATCATAATCCTTATCACATGCCAGCCCTTTTCTGCAGCTTGGTACACTGCCATTCAGCACAAAAAAAAAAAAAAAAAGCTTATAAAAGGGCACATTCAAGCACAGGTCTCTGTTAAACTTGGCTCTTGTTCTTGTAACTCTGATTCTTTATCTGTCTGCAATGCAGGATACCCTGCTTTGATTCCTGAGTCAGGAAGATCTGCTGGAGAAAGGATAGGTTACCTACTCCATTATTCTTGGACTTCCCTGGTGGGTCAGCTGGCAATGAATCTACCTGCAGTGATGGAAACCTGGGTCTGATCCCTGGATTGGGAAGATCTCCTGGAGAAGGGAAAGGCTACCCACTCCAGTATTCTGGCCTAGAGAATTCCATGGACTGTATAGTCCATGGGGTCACAAAGAGTTGGACATGACTGAGAGTCCTTCACTTTCTTTCTTTATTAGAATATATGTGATTAAAAAGAGTAAGTTCAAAAGCTTCAGTAATAAGTCAGTAATATCTAGATGCTCCATGTTCCATTCATTCATTTAAAAATTTTTGAGTGACTAATATGTACCATGCACTGTGCTAGGATTGAAGAGATGATGCCTTCCTAGACACACTATCAGATTAGTGGACAGAGAGGGCCAGAAGCTAAAATGATGTTGCTTTATGCTCCAAATATCCCATGGGTGTGTGTGTGTGTGTGTGTGAAGACAATTTCATCACATTTTGATGACCAAGCATCATTTGTTTCTTTTGATCTTTTAATCTGTAGCTTCTTTATCCCAGGCATTTGGACCTGAGTCCATGAGGAGGGATAAGAGACAGCTCTGAGTGGTATGCCAATTAGATGTTGGAGGTGCTATTGCTAGACAAAACTTGTATGATTGCATCTGTTCTATCACTTACTAGGCATGTGGGTTTCCATTTTACCACTTACTAACCATGTGGGTTTGAACAAATGGCTCAACCTTGCTGTGTCTTGGCTTCTTCACCTGCAGTAGAGAGATGCTCAGAGAAGAATCAAACCAGGTCACAGCTGGAAGACCCAAATGAAGTGATGAAAGGAAGAGCAGAATTCGCTTCACCCAGGGTAACTTGCACTGATGCTGTAGGATCTGAGTTGGGCATGGAGGGAAGGTTCTGCTAGATGGTGCCCACAGAAGTGGAAGTGCCCTCATCCCCCAGGTGGCTGCATTCTCTGGACTAGCAGGGGAGGGGTCAGATGGGTCCAGCTTTTGGGTGTGGGAAACAAGAATAAAATTCATGGGGGCTTCAAATTAGCCAGAAAAACAGTGGTGTCTACCTTCACAGCAGCAAAATCACAGGAAGCATGGACAATGTAAGTTATGTGTTAGTTGCTCAGTTGAGTTGGACTCTTTGTGACCCCAAGAACTGTAGCCCACCTGGCTCCTCTGTCCATGGAATTCTTCAGGCAAGGATACTGGAGTGGGTAGCCATTTGTTTCTCCAGGGGATCTTCCTGACCCAGGGATTGAATTCACATCTCCTGTCCTGCAGGCAGATTCTTTACTGTCTGAGCCAACAGAGAAGCTATGGCTGAAGAATACTGGAGTGGGTTGCCATTTCCTTCTCCAGGGGATCTTCCCAACCCAAGGATAGAAGCCAGGTCTCCCGCATTGCAGGCAGACGCTTTAACCTCTGAGTCACCAGGGAAGCCTGAATTCAAGTCAGCAGTAGCAAATTGGACATATGCCCAAGGTGCAGGTCCCTGTCCAGGCACTCTGATTTGGGCTTCTCAGATGGCACAGTTGGTAAAGAATCTGCCTGCCAGTGCAGGAGATGCAAGGGACAGGGGTTTGATCCCTGAGTCGAGAAGATCCCCTGGAGTAAGAAATAAATTCTTGCCTGGAAAATTCCACGGTCAGGGGAGCCTGGCAGGCTACATCCATGGTGTCACGAAGAAACAGACAGGACTGAGTATGAATGCACTATGAACTAATGTCATAAACCGACCTGAGACTATTTCCGAAGCCCTGGAATAACAGTGGCAGAAAATGTACCCGAAGACTGTTGGGTGGCAGCGTTAAATCGCAGCTTCATTACTTACAAGTGGCACATTTTAAGATTCATGTGGTTTCTCTGAGCCTCAGTTTCCTCATCTGTAAATTAGAAAAACAAACAAGCCCTATTTCACATGCTGGCTGTAGATTTTAAATATATTCAAGTCCATAAAGGTGCTTTGCAAACTATCAAGCCCTGTCCTTGTTTGAGAGTTTGTTCTGTTATTTCCAACCTTGTTAGAGTGCCTGTGGATTTTAGTTGGTGGAGAGAAATTCTTCTAGTACACATTCTATGCGGTAGCATCTTTGAACCTCATGTTCTCACTCATCAAACACCTTGAAATACGGAGGCACCTAGGGTGGCTGGAACAGAAAATCTATCACTTAATTCAGAGCCTCCTCCTTCCTGTAGCTCACTGGAAAGGGTGTGGAGAGCACTTCTTTTGTTGGGCTTGCTTCAAGAGGGAGAAAGAGAGTTGCAAATGAGAAATGCAAATCGAAGAAGTTATCCAGCAACGTGCCTGGCTTTAATAATCGCTCAAAGAGGAAAATCTAGTCTCCAAGCCCTCCTCTCCACGCATCCACTCACATTCACATTCACAATATTTTAGGGTCCAGGCTTCCATTAAATGCCACCAACAAAGATCCATCCCAAACCTCCTCTGTTCCTGTCGCATCTCACTGCTTATTTTCTGCATCACATTCATCACTGTTTGAAATTATTTTATTGTTTGATTTATGTGTTTGATTTGTTTTTATGTTTTTGCCCCAGTGATAAACTCCAAGAGGCCAGGTACGATTAATATTTACCTGAATATTGCCAACACCTAGCTCAGTGTGTGGATCATAGTGGGAATTCAATAATTATTTCTTGAATGATTGAATCAATTCCCAAATCCTGGGGAAGGGGTGTGGGGCATTGGGAGACAGAATCAATGATAGCAAGACAGAATCAATCAAAGGTAGCTACTTCTTGTTTGCAAGAAGTAACAATTGGGGCAGAGATGAAGCAGGAATGGCAGCCAGAACTGGCAGGGTAGTCTGGATGGGAGAGATGGACAGTACAGCTCTTTAGGACAGGAGTCTGTGATGATGGAGGTTTTGGCAGCCAGGCCCTGGAGGAGGGTTGCAGACACTCTGGTCTGGAACCCCCAAATGACACAGTCATGGGCCTTTAGGACCAGCGGGCACAGAGGCCAAGCATTCTGAGAGTACTTGCAAGGAGAACAAGTGTTGATGCCTGAGGTGGGCTGGAGGGTTGCCAAGGGAAAGGAAAGAGAAGCAGAGATGCTGGAAGCTGTTCAATGCTTGATGGAGGGAAAAAAAGACAAAGATCTCTCAGTGGTCTTTTCCTAGACTGCCTGCCTGGAAAACAACTCTCATTCAGAGACTAGGAAAAAAATCTAAAAACACAAATACATGAATTTTTTTTTTCTCTAAAGTCCCTTAAGACATCTAGCATTTTAAATATATGTGGGCTTCCCTGTGGCTCAGCTGGCAAAGAATCCAGAATTTTAAATCTATGTATTTATTTATGAATTGTTTTTGTTTAGTCTCCCAGTCATGTCCAACTCTTTGTGACCTCATGGACTATAGCCTTCCAGGCTTCCCTGTCCATGGGATTTCCCAGGCAAGAATATTGGAATGGTTTGCCATTTCCAAGTCCAGGGGATCTTCTCAACTCAGGAACCGAACCCACTTCTCCTGCATCGGCAGGAGGATTCTTTACCACTGAGCCACCAGGGAAGCCCATTTATACATGAGGTATTAGAATAAACACTTTAACCCTATGATCTTATTCAGTCCTCCAAACAGGTGATTCCTCTGGTATTCCCATTTCACTTAGTGGGTAAACTGAGGTTCAGAGAGTTGAACTGACTTACCCAGGTGAATAAGTGATGGAGCTCAGATTGGAAGCCAGCTAGTCTGACTCTAGAGTCGCTGTTTTTAAATCATCATTGAGCATATGAATCATCTAACCTTGGCAACAACTTCTTAAACCTTATAAAAATAGAGTCCTGGTTTACCGTCTTGAATCTAGCTTTGTTATTCTCAGCTACCACGGGGTGACCTCAGTCCTCTCTGCATCAGTCCCACATCTGTGAGTCTAAGCTTCAGCTCTCTACATCCAGCTACTGCTGATGTCTCAGGCTGGCTGTCTTCCAGCAACTTCAGTGCAACACATCTATAACTGAATTCACTATTTCCTGCCCAAACCTTCTTTCTCTCTAACTAATCTGTCCTAGTTAAATGGCACACTCATTCGGCTAGCTACCCCAGTGAGAAATCTGGAAATTATTTCTAACACATTCCTTGCTGCATCTTGAAATGTCTTCCTCCTCAGGCTGACTTCAGTATATTGAGTTCACCCCAATCAGCACTGCCTCACTTTGTCATCATTGACTATTGCAGCTGTTTGTCAATTGGTCTCCTTACCTCTGGCCTTGTCCTTCACAAATATACCTTATTCAATGTTACTAGAATAATTTTGGGCTTCCCTGGTAGCTCAGCTAAAAAAGAATCCACCTGCAATGCAGGAGAACCCGGGTTGATCCTTGGGTTGGGAAGATCCCCTGGAGAAGAGATAGGCTACCCACCCCAGTATTCTTGCCTGGAGAATCCTAATAGACAGAGGAGCCTGGCAGGGGCTACACAGTTTGTGGGGTCACAAAGAGTTGGACACAACTGGGTGACTGAACTGGTTCTTTTGTCATCTCTTCCTGCTCTAAATTCTGATAGCCTATCAGCCATTGGCAGATATGTCTCTATTTTATATCTTTTTTTTTTAATACCATCTGTGTATCTTATTTCTTTTCTCCTTCCGTCTTTGCTTCATCCTTTCCATGAATTTTCTTTATCCTCTTCTTTATGGCAGATTCTGAAACTAACACTTAAGAAGGCTGACAATCTAAAAAACATTTCCACATGTATCACTTCATTTATATCTCACAACACCATGGACAGGCAGGTAGACTTCTCTGTATCTTACAAGTGGGAACGTGGGCTCGAATGGGTCATGTTCAATGCCCAAAGTCACAGAATCAGGAAGAGCTGCAAGTGGTCCTGTGTCCTTGGCTTCAAGTCCTGTCATTGCCCTGCTCTGCAACCATTTGAAGGCAGGTGTTGGACACTTATTCATTCCAGCTCATCATGCTACATTGTCAGTACATAGAGATAGTTGATCCCATGCAACTGGGACAAGTGGTGTTCAATCAGAAGCACACAGCATAATAGGGAGGACTCTATTTGTTATACACGTTCAACATGTTCTGGGAACAAGTCAGTATACTTTGTCTAGTGAAGGAACACCTTCCTCTGTCCTGGCTACTTGGCTAATGGAGGGCAGTGGCCAGTTTCTCCTATAGCTCTTTGTGGCTTTGTCTGACTCAGCTATGAACCACCAAAGCAAACTCGGCCCCTCACGTTGCTTTGTGTCTCGACTACCAAACACAGACGAGGTCCCTCAATAAGTAGCTATCTATTATATGGGTCTAGCTATCCAGGTGGCACGGTGATAAAGAATTAGCCTTACAATACTGCAGATGCAAGAGACATGGATTCGATTCTTGGATTGGGAAGATTCCCTGGAGTAGGAAATGGCAACCCACTCTAGTATTCTTGCCTGGAAAACCTCGTGGACAGAGGAGCCTGATGGGCTACAGTACATGGGGTTGCAAAAGGGGGAGATAGCCAGGTGCCTACAGGGACATGTCTGAGCAACTGAACACACACAAGCGTTGTATGGGTCGACCCTGAGGAATTTAGAGAGGGAAGGTAACTTAGGGAGCATCTTTGCAGACCATGGTTTCTTAGACTCCAGTCGCCTATGCCCAAATGCCAACAATGGATCTGTATAGTAGCTTGCACAAATTTCATGACATTTGGGTCTCGCCCATATTCTCACTTACTATTTATTTACTCTTCATTATTCATTTCCGTTATTGCCACCTTCAATTTTACAGGGAAAGAAATGAAAGCATCACCTGATCAGTGTACGTGCCCCAGTTAAGGAATGAGGGTCAGGGCTGAATCTGAACAGAAACCCTCGTATCCTGGATCCTTGGGTATGTGGCCACCCCTTCCTGCCTCTGTAGCTAAGGTTTTGCTTTTTTTTTTTTCTTTTCTGCTTTTTGAGCCAGAGAGCCATGCTCTAAGGAGACTGCTGATAGGGAGATAACCAGGTGCCTGCAGCTACCCGTGAGGGGAATGCAAAATTCCTCAAGAATCCTCATAGGGGAAACTTTGGCCCTGCTTCCTGGAGAGGAGGAGAGAGCCCAGGAAAGGGAGGAATCTCCTGGGAGCCGAGCTGGGGAAGATGGCAGTCCCCAGGACAAGCAGGGAAAGCCAGACCGAGTTCTCTCTGAACTGACAATGCTCCCCATCGATTTCAAGCCTGTGTGGAAGGAAAAGGTCTAATGCCTTCTGAAAACCGTTCTGTCTTCCTTTCCAAAATGAAGGTCAGCAGGGGAGAGAGGCAGCGTCTGTAACGATAATGAAAGAAAACCCAGATGACTGCAGAAGCAATTTAAAGATTTGCCTGGATTTGCTTAGGCCCCCGTGGCTGCACCTTCTTCTTGCAACTCCTCCTCAACAGTCTGGATGAGGAGATAAACACATTTTTTAAAAGTCCAGCATCCAGGCACTTTTGAAACTAGGGAACGTGGTACCTGGGAGGCTGAAAATAGGAATCATGTATCCAAGCTTGTCAGAGAAAAGAGGATAGCGTTCTGCAGGTGTAACACAGGGAGAAAATCCCCTCCAGGAATAAGGGATACGGAGGTGGATTTCATCAGACACAGGCAGAAAGCTTGATTCATGCTTGATGCAGACCTGGATTCCAAGGCCCCTCCTTAAAGGGAAAGCTGCAGGCCAAAAGTGTTCCTTTAGGACGCTCAGAGACCTCATTAGCCCATCATTAAACAGCCAACGAGGCTCTGCTATGGCAACAGGCCAAGTCCAGAAGTGTGGATGAAAGGTTTTCAAAATGTTGCAGTAGAAAACAAAGCAGGAGCCTTCTGGGATTATGGCAAGATTCCAAACTCCCTGGTCCAGAGGCTAGCAGAGAGCATCCTCAAAACGCAGAGCCAGTGACTTCACTCCAACTACTTCTTTGGAGTTCTCTGAGTGACTTCCCTTTCATTTTTCACTTTCATGCATTGGAGAAGGAAATGGCAACCCACTCCAGTGTTCTTTCCTGGGGAACCCCAGGGATGGGGGAGCCTGGTGGGCTGCTGCCTATGGGGTCACACAGAGTTGGACACGACTGAAGTGACTTAGCAGCAGCAGCAGCAGCAGCAGTCCTAGGAGGTGGACTTGGTAAGATTTATCCAGGAGCCTCTGGGCTTATCCACTGCTCATCCCCAGGGCTCCCTCTCAAGCCAAAGCTGTTTCCTGTCCTCATGTTGCTTTCTTATCATAGGTCCCAGAGACTTCTTTTTTTCCAATCTTCTTCTGAATGGCCTCTGCCAAGCACCAAGCACTCTAAATCATGTTTGTTTTTTTTTTAAAGTCTATTAATTTCTTATTTTTGTGTTGTCAAGGATGAGCACCAAGATCTCTTTTGAATGTAGGATTTTATTTTCACCTCCTACAAGGAAAGTGATGGAAATAATAAGACTCTGGACTTTAGGGAAGGAACTGATGTGTGACTTTAGACTTCTTAGAACTTGATTGTTGACTTTAGCTCCTGTCATCATTCTGGGACATTCCTAAAAGTCCCAAGGACTTAACCTTCTGGGCTTTTTTTTTTTTTTGGTTCTTTTGGTTTTTGTTTTCTTGGCTTTTTTTTTTTTTTTTTTTTGGCCATACTGTGGGGTATGTGGGATCTTAGTTTTTTGATCAGGCATGGAATCCATGCCCCTTGCAGTGGAATCACAGAGTCTTAACCACTGGGCCACCAGGGAAGTCTCTTGACATTCTGTTTTCATTCCTAAAGTTGTACATCATCTCCTCTGACCTCTTTCTCCTAAAACTTGCCGCCTATACTTATTTTCACCTTCATAAAACTCTTCCTCATAGAATTAAGCATGGATTGCATTCTTACCATCATCCAATCATGATGCATTCCTTCTATTTACATGAATTCACTTTATAGCAGGAATCTCATATATTTATTTCTAGAAAATTCCTGAAATATCCTGGCATGTAGTACATGCTCAATAAATAGGAACTGAAAGAAAGGAGGGCAGGGTCCTAATATTGAAGAAACAAAAATGATTCCACCAATATCACTTTCTCAGGTCACTGTGCTTTTTGGCATCGGAGAGCAGTGTCAAGCGACACGCAACATGCAAAGTCAGAATCCGAGGTGTCTGCATGCTGAGGGAGGGAGGAGGATAAGTGAGATGCCAATTCATTTGTAACATGTGTCAAGATCTTGAGATTCTCAGACACTCGCAGCACTATTCATTTTTGACCTTTGGATTATTATTGACTCAAGCTTTGCCTGCTGGATTGTTCACTTGTCCAGTTTCTTGCTCGACTCTTAGTGTGCTTTGGAGGAGAATGGCTGTATTCCCCCTGCACCAAGACTGACCATGGGTGCCCTGGACTTTGGATCCTAGGAGTCTGTCTCTCAGGTCCATTCTCCAAACCCCAGCTCCTCAGAGGGACTCAACTGGAAAATGGACTGTTCTTCTTCCTCTCTAGGTCTGGTTGTGTCCTTCAGATTTTCAACCACATTTTCCTCCCAGTTCTGGTTACCCAAAGAAAATTCCAGAATAGTGAAACACACACACACACACACACACACACACACACACACACACACACACACACTCTTTCCACATTCTTTATGTTTCCCCAGATGATCCACATAGAACCAGATGGCAATTAGGAGGCAACTGGAACCTGGTAACCAAGAAAGTCCATCCCCTCCCCACTCCTTCCGTTTTTCCCTGATGTAAAGTCCATAGGCTTATCCTTCCAATCTCCATCAAGGTGCTCAAGTGAGCTTCTTGCTATAGCATGACAGACTCAAACATACAAAACCATAAAATCCCACAAGTTAACTATTCAGTAGGGCTTTAGGTATCACACACACACACACACACACACACACACACACACACACACACACACACACACAGTGAAAAATATATTGAGATAGGAAGACAGAAAGCCCAGGTCCACATTTCCAGTTCTTTCTTTCACTAGAGAACTGTGGAAACAGCCAAGTTATAATCAGAACCTTTCTTAGTGAGAGTGCAGTCAGAGAAAAGGGCATTTACTGGATCTGAGAGTCATAGGATCCTCTGATATCTCCAACTTCCATCTGGGATGCTTCTGCCAAATCGGAATGAAGCTGAGTTATCGTTTTCTCTTTCTTAAAGACCCAACGACTTCACAAACCTCAGTTGCTAGGATTAAAGTCTCAGAAAATGAGAGGCTGGGGGAAAACAATTTTTAAAATTTACTAAGTAGATTTAAGTGGCACAGTGAATAAGTATTCTAGGAGATATTCACTTGCTTTAGCCAGCCAGATTCATGACTATGAAACCCTGCTCCAATAAATAAGCTTCTTCTGGATGACTTTCTTCCTTGCTCGGGAAATATTGCTGCAGTTTCACAATCTGCGAGACTGAATATTTCACCCATTTATGTCGTGCAGACTGAACCTCTCCTTCAACTTTTTAAGCCAGCCCTTCCTAGCATGTTTGTCAGCTTTTGCACCTGAGTTTTTTGCTTGTTTCTTTCTGCCTTGCCTTCTTAGGTCCCAGGACAATGTCTGGCCATTTCACAAGCTATAAGCATGTTCTGGGTCCCTGACTCTTTGCTGGCTATGTTTTATTTTTTGGCTGAACAGCATGTGGGATTTTAGTTCCCCAATCAGTAAGCAAATTCATGCCCCCTTCATTGGAAGCACAGAATCTTAACCACTGACCCACTAGGGAAGTCCCTGTAGGCTGGATTTTAAACAAGATGTTCAAGAAGGAGAAGGTAGAGTTAAATTTAAGCAGTGAAGTGAAGGGGCAGGGAAGCCATGCCAAGTTTAGGAAAAACAAGCCCTGGGTGAGAGAACAGATGCTGCATAAGCGACAAGAAGGCCAGGCAGAGAGTGGACAGAAGAGGGGAAGTCAGATGGGGAGAAACGTGCTGGGGTAAATGATGTAGAGTATCATGAGCCACGTGAGGAATTTGCGGCTTTGTCCTCAAGGTGATTCCAAGGCATTGGATAAGCAACGTGACCTTGGAGAGGGCTTGGATCACACTGGACCCATTGCCTCTGTGGTTCTCTGTTTCCAAGCTGGTCAGTTTCCTTCTGATCAAAATAATTTTTCCATAGACACCTTAATATCTTCATTGAGCTTAGCCCACATCCTGCTGCCTTGTCTTTGGGAGCTGACTTCCCATATCTTATTTTAACGCTACTGACCTTTTGGTTTAACTCTTAGGAGGACAATCTCTGTGCCGCATTTCCTAGTTCTGGGGGAGCATATGATTGTTACCTTCCTACCCACACTCCAGGAACATAATTATGCACACAGGGGTTTTAGGGATTCAGGCCAACAGCGACAGCAACAGGGATGCAGTTTGGAGTCAAGGTGTGTTGGGAGCTCTAAATGCAGAAGCCAGACTGAAAACACTCAGCATTCTGAGAGAGAGTTAGAAATAAACACTTACGTCATTCCCTCCCTCCCCTGCATTGATGCAGTCCAGACAGATGATGGCCCAGCATTTTGGATTTGTCTGGTTTCCTCATTAATTCTCCTCTCTGTTCTGCTTTTATTATCTACAGTGACAACTGCTCACTATCCCTAGGCAGCTCCTAAAGTCATCTAACTGTCATTAGAGCAATAAAGACTTTCCTTTTTCCACACAGTAAACAAATTAAAGTGCTCCTTGGTGTCTAAACTTCTTGATGGAAGCATAGTTGTCTTATGCCACTGTCCTTTGAAAACCTACTGCGTGCTGAGGATAGTTAGCTGTGTTTTATAAGGATAGTTATAAGGATATCTTTATATATATCTTTTATAAGGATAGTTAGCAGCGTTTTCTTTCATCTTTCAATGGCACTTTCAAGCTAAGAATCAGTGGCCTGATACACAAAAGAGGCAATGACACTCAGAGAGGTTAAATACTTGCCAGTAAGTAATCAGTCCATAGCCAGATCTGCGTATCCATGCACCCCATCCCCTGTCCACATAACCCCATGCTTCTTGCTTCTCCAGACTGTTCTTGACATCTTCCCTCTCAATGGCTCTCTCTCCTCACTGAAGTACATACATACTCACTTGTGCTTTCTTTTATTAGAACGTGTCCTCGAAATCTTGAGGGGAATCAGACTTCTCACTCCTCTCTCTCACTCAAATCCCTACGTCATAGAGTGTCATCGCTGGAGGGGACCTTGGAGATTATATTCTCTGGAGGTTTCCAATCTTAAGTCCACAGATGGTTAGACTAGTTTCAATATTCAGAAGTCTCTAGTTAAATCACAATACTGCTGTTGAGTTTGTATTCCTGAAATAAAGTTACATAACTGTTAGATGGAGAAGGCAATCGCAACCCACTCCAGGACTCTTGCCTGGAAAATCCCATGGTTGGAGGAGCTGGGTAGGCTGCAGTCCATGGGGTCACTAAGAGTCAAACATGACTGAATGACTTCACTTCCACTTTTCACTTTCATGCATTGGAGAAGGAAATGGCAACCCACTCCAGTGTGCTTGCCTGGAGAACCCCAGGGACGGGGGAGCCTGGTGGGCTGCCGTCTATGGGGTCGCACAGAGTCTGACACGACTAAAGTGACTTAGCAGCAGCAGCAGCAATTGTTGAATAAATACAACTTGTCTAATGGATAGAAAACTTCTGATGATGGATCCCATATTGGGTAAGTGGGGAAGAAAGACTATAAAAAAAGATGTTGGTGAAAACTCTCAGAAGTGGCATCAGTTTAGTCTGTGCTCTCTTTTATAAATGATTCAGTGAATGTCCACTGCGAAGGAAAATGGACACAGATTAAGCTTCTCTGGTTTGGAAGAGATTTTATAGTGTATGCTGTCCAACCATGATGCATTTCTAGCACGTGATAGACCAGTCATTGATGGAGAATGTATTGCTCCCTTAGGCATCCTCTTTCAATGTAATAACATTCGTTGTTTAAAATTCTTACTTTTCTGTAGTTGCTATCAGTTGGTTCTAGTCCTTTGGAACATCATGCAGTAGCTCTTATCACTCTTCTCAATGGTGTCCTTCATGCTCAAGGACAGGACAAATTCTGGACTCACAGTTGGAAATGGCAGCATCACCATAGTGATTACGTGGACCATGACTGGTAAGTCACTTGTTTTCCTAAACAAGAAAGACCCATAAGGCATTTTGACTCTTTTCCTCTGCTTTGGATCATAAAGAAAGCTGAGTGCCGAAGAATTGATGCTTTTGAACTGTGATGCTGGAGAAGACTCTTGAGAGTACCTCGTACTACAAGGGTATCGAACCAGTCCATCCTACAGGAAATCAGGCCTGAATATTCATTGGAAGGACTGACGCTGAAGCTCCAATACTTTGACCATATGATGTGAAGACTCAACTCATTGGGAAAGACCCTGATGCTGGGAAAGATTGAAGGCAAAAGGAGAAAAGGGTGGCAGAGGATGCGATAGTTAGATAGCATTACTGACTCAATCGACGTGAATTTGAGCAAACTCCAAAGAGTGGAGGACAAAGGAGCCTGGCATGCTGCAGTCCATGGGGTTGCAGAGTTGAACAAGACTTAGAGCTGAGCAGCAGCAACTTCTGCCTTTGCCACATGCCCTAGAACTTTAGAAATACTGAACTCTTGAACTTTTTCTTATTCTCAGTCCTGCTTATTTCTAGAATATGTCTCTCTCCCTCTATTCCCCAGATTTCCCTCCTCTGGACAGCTTTTCATGCCCCAAATGGGCTGGCTAAAGCCCTGTAATAACTGCTTCCATTATATTCGAGTGTTTCCTTGCATATAATACTCAGTTCAGTTCAGTTCAGTTGCTCAGTTGTGTCTGACTCTTTGTGACCCCATGAATCGCAGCACGCCAGGCCTCCCTGTCCATCACCAACTCCCAGAGTTCACTCAGACTCACGTCCATTGAGTCCGTGATGCCATCCAGCCATCTCATCCTCTGTCGTCCCTTTCTCCTCCTGCCCCCAACCCCTCCCAGCATCAGAGTCTTTTCCAATGAGTCAGCTCTTCCCATGAGGTGGCCAAAGTACTGGAGTTTCAGCTTCAGCATCATTCCTTCCAAAGAAATCCCAGGGCTGATCTCCTTTAGGATGGACTGGTCAGACCTCCTTGCAGTCCAAGGGACTCTCAAGAATCTTCTCCAACACCACAGTTCAAAAGCATCAATTCTTTGGCGCTCAGCCTTCTTCACAGTCTAACTCTCATATCCATACATGACCACAGGAAAAACCATAGCCTTGACTAGATGGACCTTAGTTGGCAAAGTAATGTCTCTGCTTTTGAATATGCTATCTAGGTTGGTCATAACTTTTCTTCCAAGGAGTAAGCTTCTTTTAATTTCATGGCTGCAGTCACCATCTGCAGTGATTTTGGAGCCCAGAAAAATAAAGTCTGACACTGTTTCCACTGTTTCCCCATCTATTTCCCATGAAGTGATGGGACCGGATGCCATGATCTTCGTTTTCTGATTATTGAGCTTTAAGCCAACTTTTTCACTCTCCTCTTTCACTTTCATCAAGAGGCTTTTGAGTCCCTCTTCACTTTCTACCATAAGGGTGGTGTCATCTGCATATCTGAGGTTATTGATATTTCTCCCGGCAATCTTGATTCCAGCTTGTGTTTCTTCCAGTCCAGCGTTTCTCATGATGTACTCTGCATATAAGTTAAATAAGCAAGGTGACAATATATAGTCTTGACGTACTCCTTTTCCTATTTGGAAGCAGTCTGTTTTTCCATGTCCAGTTCTAACTGTTGCTTCCTGACCTGCATACAGATTTCTCAAGAGGCAGGTCAGGTGGTCTGGTATTCCCATCTCTTTCAGAATTTAACCATTTACTTCTCTCTCCTCACCAGCACTGTAGGATCCTAGGGGCCTAAAGTGATGCTCTATTCTCGTAGTTCCAAACCTAGCACTTGATTGAGACATATAGTGCTCAATAAAATGAATGAATTAATGAATTTGGGTCCTTCCTGTATCTGGTCACCAAATTCTCAGTTTCCATTGTCTCCATCATGACAATGGAAACAGAGGGAGTTGAGAATGAAAGAAGATGGGTCAAAGGAGGGAGTGAAAGGGAAGTGTAACCAAAGAGAGATAAATTAATCAAAATAAAGAAATGTAATTTTCTGGATGAGGAAACTGAGACTTAGAGAGGAACATGATGTACTAAGTCACACAGTGGGGACTGGCATAATATTTCCTGGCCTCAGACCCTGGGCCTTGCCTCTATGCTATGAATATTATGGGAAGAAAACCTTTAACACACAGAGAAAAACATACTGGCTCATCTCTAAAGATGACAGCCTCATTGCCAGGGTGAAAGGGTCATTGGTTGAAATTTAAAAAAAATTAAATCCTGATTTAAATGCAGCCTCTCACTTGGAGCAATGACTCAGGCTGATTCTGCAGGCGGCATGTTTTCCTCTGAGATTTCTCATCGGGTCTATTCCTCATTCTCCTGGATTATATAAGGGTAATGATGAATTCTGTGACTGGATCCCAACTTCCTGAGGCCCAAAATAATCATTGTTCTGTTTTCCATGGGAGATGAAGATATATATTAGGATTTTAACATTCTTCGAACATCAACTTTAAAAACAGAAGACATCCACGGCAGGTGGGGCTTGCAAATGATATTTCTAATCAGATGTTTGTCTAGAAAGTAATTAAGAAATCTCTTCATTTTAAGGCCTGGAAGCTTCTGAAAAGACTTCTCAACTCTCTCTTAACACTCTTTGTCCCTGCTTCTCACTGTGTTCCAGAGCCCAAAGGAGGCTGAGAGGCCAGTCCTGCTGATAAAGATGCCATCATGTATAAGCGTCACAGAGCCATAGGCAAGAAGTCCTTCTGTCTGCCCCCTCCGTCCCAACCCCAGCACCCTCAAAACTGTGTTTTCTCATGTTTTGTAAATTACTTAGCACTCTGCCAGGTTCTCTGGTGCCAGCTGGCTCACTGCCTTGGCTTCCCTGTCACTCTTTTTAGGAAATTCAAGGGAGGAATTTGAAGTCAGATACACATGAGTTCAAACACAGGGTCTGCTGCTTCCTGGCTGTGTCGTAATGAAAGAGCTAACACCTCCTTCTGGGTCTCAATTTCCCACCTAAAAATCCCCCTGGATTGTTAGGGGGGACTGTTGTCGTGATTCACTGAAAAAGTCCCAAGACAGCATTCAGCTTGATACCTGCTTTCTAGAAGATTCTTAGCAGATTTTTGACATTCTGCTGTATCTCCATTCTACATCTTACTGGCAAAACAAAGTCTGTACATATTTGGGCTACTGGATTACTTTCCTGGGGATTCCCTGGTGGCTCAGATGTTAAAAAATCCACCTGCAATGCAGAAGATCCAGGTTTGATCCCTTGGTCAGGAAGAACCCCTGGAGAAGAGAATGGCTACCCCTTTCGAGTATTCTTGCTGGGAAAATTCCATGGACAGAGGAGCCTGGTGGGATATATAGTCCACGGGATTGCCAAGAGCCAGTCATGACTGAGTTTCCTAAGGATGTTGTACCGAAGTTCCACAAAATGGATGTCTTAAAAGGAAAGAAATTGTCTCACAGTTGTAGAGGCCAGAAGGTCTGTCCAAGTCAAGGTGTCAGCAGAGCCAGGTTCCTTTTGGAACATGTAGGGGAATCTTTTCCTGCTTCTTCTTAACTTTGGGGGCTTTGTGGACCATCTTTGACTAGCAGCTGTGTAATTCCAATGTCTACTTTGTCATCACATCCTCCCTGTATCTTGTCTTCTTATGAGGACGTAGTCACACTGGATTAGAGGTCCACTCTATGCCTATGTGACCCTATCTTAACTAATTATATGTACAGTGAGTCAACCCTATTTCCAAATCATGTCACAATCTCAGGTACTAGGGGTTAGGACTTCAATTTTTAAAGGGAGGTATGGATGCGAGAGTTGGACTGTGAAGAAATCTGAGCATTGAAGAATTGATGCTTTTGAACT
The DNA here is from genome assembly GCF_016772045.2 of Ovis aries. NCBI lineage: Eukaryota > Metazoa > Chordata > Mammalia > Artiodactyla > Bovidae > Ovis > Ovis aries. Next base: position 109,823,868 of record NC_056059.1, read on the forward strand.
ATGGTACTGGAGAAGACTCTTGCGAGTCCCTTGGACTGCAGGGAGATCCGATCGGTCCATCCTAAAGCAGATCAGTCCTAGGTGTTCATTGGAAGGACTGATGCTGAGGCTGAAACTCCAATATTTTGCCCACCTCATGTGAACAATTGACTCATTGGAAAAGACCCTGATGCTAGGAGGGATTGGGGGCAGGGAGAGAAGGGGATGACAGAGGATGAGATGGCTGGATGGCATCACTGGCCCAATGGACATGAGTTTGAGTGAACTCCGGGAGTTGGTGTTGGACAGGGAGGCCTGGTGTGCTGTGATTCATGGGGTCGCAAAGAGTTGGACACAACTGAGTGACTGAACTGAACTGAAGATGGTGGAGAACATACTTCAACCCATAACAAGATAGTATGGAATTATAGACCAAAATGTTCTAGTCTATTTAGTCAGTATATCATGTAGACTTCTGTTTTGAGGAGATTAGATTTCATTGTTTGAAAAGTCTAATCTTAGAATTGAAGTGTTCCAGCTAAAAGGAAATGCCATTTTTTCGCTTCTTACCTCTTCAGGCCCTTCTCCTAGTTTTCCTTCTTTTTCAAGCCCACGACTCTCATCATCTCTAATCATCATACACCCAGCAGCCAGAATTATCTCTCTGTCTCCCTCCCCTTTCAAAACAGGCATGTGTGTGTGTCAGTCACCTTGTTCTTTACAGGACAAAGGTTAAACCTCTCACCTGGGTACAAGCTGTCCTTTAGTACCAGATCCTCTGCATCTGGGGTGGTTAATTATCTTGGTTTATCCCAGATGGCTCCAGCTTTAGCACTGAAAGTTTTGCAACCTGAGAGACTCATCAGTCTTGGGAAAACCAGAGCAGTTGTTCACTCTATCCCCTCCCTACAGTTTTAGATACTCGCTAGCTGTTGCAGATTTAATTCTGTCTTGCTAACTGTGTATTGTTTGGGCACTAGCAGTCAGGCTCTCCTGCTAAATTATGTTTCTTAAGGATGTCTAGATTCAAATGAATCTAGGTTTAAATTTCAACTCTGCTGATCCTGGTCATTGCATGTCTTATTATTAAACATCAGTTTCCTCAAAAGCAAAAGGGTCAGAAACCCTATATCCTTTGGTGGTTGTGAGGATACATTAGACATTATGAGTGAACCACCTAGCAGAATCTGATATGCACTTGGTGTTATGTAAGTGGTAGGTGGTTTTTACTGGTGGGCATGTCTGTATACTCCAGAGTACCTATGCTCACTAAATGCTTTGGAAAGAAAGCTCAGGGCTACAGAGCTCAAGTTTCTTGAGCCACGACTTGTCTGTCCTGCCATTTTTTCTCTCTGACCTAAAAAAAAAAAACAAAACAAATGCATTCTTTCAAAGGTTAGCTTTAGTAAGCACTTGGCTGAAAGCCCTGTTGATTATCATGGAATATGACCTACGGACGTTTACCACTGGAATTTTCCATGTGTCAGTCATTTTCTATTCTCTGGCAAATCCGATCTGGTTGGATCCAGCAACTGGTCCTTGAAGGGAAAACAGACAACTGAAAAGACCTTGCGTCCCTTCTCATGCCCCAGTTCTCTTGAACTCAAAACAGAAATATTTAAAGTTGGTGTAGCATCATCAACTGAAAACAGGGTTAGATCAGCCCCTCAAAGGAATCAGCTGTATTTTACAGCACTTGATGGCTCTCCAGTTATGTGTATGATGCAGCTGAGAATAAGGGAGGTTGTCCTCTTCCCCAGGGGGGAGCAGAAAAAATCTTGATTGTGGTCAAAAGGATATCACAGACTCTTGGCTTTCTCTGAGAATCTCATTGTGGAGGCCACTGGTTCCTTTTATCTACTGGGTATTTGATGTCATGATAAGATTAATAATTCATAGAGTCTGGGCAGTACTTTTCCATGGAGGGCTGTGTGCAGAGACCAGCAGAAGTGCTGGCAAAAGCCCGAGGGTTCCTGACAAGGTCGGATGCCTTATGCTTCAGCAAGTCTCCAGTCCCTAATAACCCTTTACTTGCTGTGACAGATACAGAAGAAGGGCAAGGATTCTTGAAGGCTTTTTAGCTTTCTTGGTTGTGGTGAAAATCAATCCTGTCAAACAGAACTCTAAGAGATGGTAAGTCCATGACAACAACAGCCACAAAATATAAATTAAAAAATGAGTATTAGTTCCAAACAATAATTCAAGAGATGTTCTAGAGCCAAATGTAATCAATTTACATAGGCGATGAGAGGATTAGTAGTAAGTAGGGGAAGGTGAAGCTTGACCTATTCTTATTACTATTACTAATACATATTTTGATTAATGATGTCTACTACTTTTTTTTTTCTTTTTTAGAGTCTCAGGCACTTTGTATCACATGTAATATCTCTTTTGATCTTTCTGCTAATTTTGTGGAAAAGTCCATCTTCTCCCCACCTACTAAATGAAGAAACTAAGGCTCAAAATGTTAACTAGGCTTTTCCAAGGCCACCAGGTTGGTAAGAGGTGGAGCCATAGTTTGACCCTGGAGCGACTGTCCTTGAGACTGCTTTTGACATGTGCTATATATATCACCTTCTCCCCTTCATGGGTCACAGTCTTGTTGTGGCAAAGGGGCTTGCAGGAATCAATGAAACTATGAGCCATGCCATTCAGGGCCACTCAAGACGGACAAGTCATGGTGGAGAGTTCTGACAAAATGTGGTCCGCAAGAGGAGGGAATGGCAAACTACTCTAATATTTTTGCTGTGAGAACCTCATGAGAAGCATGAAAACGCAAAAAGATATGACGCTGGATGGTGGGCCCTCTAAGTCAGAAAGTGTCCAATATGATACTAAGGAAGAGTGGGGGGTAATTCCTAGCAGCTCCAGAAAGAATGAAGTGGCTGGGCCAAAGCAGAAATGATGCTCAGTCGTGGATGCGTCTGGTGGTAAAGAAGGACTGATGCTGTAGCTGAAGCTCCAATACTTTGACCACCTGATGCAAAGAGCTGGCTCATTGGAAAAGACCCTGATGCTGGGAAAGATTGAGGGCAAAGAAAGAAGGGGGTGACTGAGGATGAAATGGTTGGATAACGTCACTGACTCAATGAACATGAATTTGAGCAAACTCTGGGAGACAGTGGAAGACAGAGGAGCCTGGCGTGCTGTAGTCCTTCGGAGTGGCAAAGAGTTGGACAGGACTTAGTGACTAAACAACAGCAACAACAACATCACTTTCTAGTAATAATTTAAAAACTAATGATCATGAGGAAGGTTCTTAGCATTTCGCAGAGACTTAAGACTTCTCAAGACCATTCATATCTTTCTTCCCATTTACTTCTCACAGCAGCCCTGTGCAAGGATAGGTTGGGGATTACTATCACGACCTGGAAAATGCAGAACTTGGACAGGACCAAGTTTATGTGATTCTCAGGGTCACCAGCCAAACAGTTAGTGGCCACAATGCACCTGCAATTGAAGGCTTCTGATTTCCCAGCTGGAGCTTTGTGACCTTTCCTTTAGAACATAAAAGAGGTCACACTAGTGGGAGCTGTCATTTTTGGTTCCAATCTCTGCCAAAGGAGAAGAGAACTGTCTGAACTTGATAATCTACTTCCGCTGATCTTTAAATGTCTCTTGCCAAGCCTGCGTGGCTTCCTCATTAACCAGAAGATTCTCACTCACCAGAATTCTGGTGGCAGTGATGAGAGCTGCCATCTTTTGTTCTTGTTCATTTCCAAACTTTGATTGTCCAGACTCCTGGCAAGTCTATGATCTTCCCAATAGCTTTTTAATAAGTTTATTTTCTACTTTAATCAACCAGAGTCAGGTTCTACTCTTTGTAACTGAGAACTCTGGTGAATACGGTCTTTCACAGTGCTGTTGCATAGTCTGGCTTCAAGTAACCTTAGTTCTGGCCCATTCTTCTTTTTTACAAACTATACATTTTCAAAGTATATCCCATACTTTCCAAACCTTTGCTCAACCATTATCTCAACAAGGCTTTATTTAACTATTTCATGAATGAGTAAAGATAGCTAGATGCTCCCTAGAGAGCAGGCTTTAGATTTACCGCAGAGAGGAGAAGAGAGTGTAAGGATGTGGAGAAGGAGGATGAGAGGTCTTGGGAGAGCTTCAGCTGGTTGGGTGCTCCTTGGTCAATGCATGGACTTTTTCTCCTTCCTACTTTCCTTGCTATTTTTTCCCTAATTTCGATCCTCTTTTTCCTCCTTACTTTCCCAATCTCACTCTTATTCTTTTTCCAAGATGTATACTAATGAGGGATATATGGCTCTATCAGAATCCAAACATCAATTTGAGTTTTTTTGTGTCCTGAGCTTGCCCTGTGCTCTTCATCATGCTAATACATCTATCACTTAATTTAAGCTCCTCAAACCCATTAGAAGGAGGGATTATGTCCCTATTACGAGAGGGAAGAGGTGAGAGAAAATGAGGCTTGAAGCACGCTAAGACTTACTCATAACAGAATGGCTTCTGAGCCTCCCCTCAGCTTTCCCGTGAGGTTGCAAGCATCAGATGAAAGGCAGGACAATTCTGATATTACAGCGACAGACAAGGAAATAGAAGGCTTTTGGGAACGCTTGTTCTGTTACATATTAACTGTGTGTTTCTTGGGCAAGTTATTCCAACTCTTTAAGTCCTTAGCACCACAGGTGTGCAGGAGAGTAAAGTAAAAGGCAGATAGAATAGAAGCATTTCACTTGAAATGTTTCCTTTGTCCCACATTCGCTTTGCTTCCCCACAGTGTTCCTCCTGTGATAGCCTTGGGGACATGAGATCTTGCTTTCTTTGCCAGCGTGCAGTGATGCCTGGGTCCCAGCGCGTTTGTGCCACTAGCCAGATGGCCTCTTTGTATTGGGAAGATGTCCCATTAGAGCACCTCATTCTTTTTTTTTTTTTTTTTAATGAAAGCTCCAAATGTCCATGGCTGCTCCTGACTGATCACATGTTTCTTTAAAAGGAAGTTAAGAGTACCCATATTAAAATTTGTATGGGGGTTAGAGTATGGTAGATTTATGACAGTCATCCTCAGTTTCACCTAGAACTAGGGCAGTCTGCAGAGTCCAGGGTCATGCCTCAGACCTAGGAAAATCATTCAAAGCTTTCAGACAGATATGTGTGATGCTGCATGTTGTCAGATATAGTTCAGGTAAATTCTTGGTTCTGCTGCTTGCTTATTGATGTTCTTGGACAGCTTACTTAATCTTTTTTTTTTTTTTTGGCCTCACTTTCTTCTTCTAAACTGAAGACAGTAAACCTAGACTCTTCCTCTTGGAGTGGTTGTGAAGATTAAATAAGATGATTCCTCTGAAGCTGTGAGCACTGATGCAGAGTGGGCATCCAATAAATATTCACTGAATATGGTCAATGCTTCAGACACATAGCTAAAGACAAACAGCAGTTCCGCCTCCGACTTTTCTGTATTTGTTCTGTCATTGCTCAAGGTGACGTAACACACGAGTGAGGTGCTGGGGTAGAGTTTTCAGAGTAAAAATGGCAAATCCTTTCACTTGAATCAGGCTCCTAGATCAAGGAAGTTGGTTGGCAAGAATAACAGCTTTAGGACTTCCCTGGGGGAGACCTGGGTTCGATCCCTGGGTTGGGAAGATCCCCTGGAGAAGGGAACGGCTACCCACTCTATTATTCTGGTCTGGAGAATTCCATGGACTGTATAATCCATGGGGGGGTTGCAAAGAGTCCGGCACGACTGAGCAACTTTCACTGTCTCTTTCACTTGGTCATACAGAGGATAAGAATCCGCTTGCCAGTGCAGGGGACATGGGTTCGATCTCTGGTCCGGGAAGAGTCTACATGCCATGGGGCAACAAAGCCCACGTGCCACAACTACTGAAGCCCACTACTTGGAGCCCACACGCGGCAGCTATTGAGTCTGTGTGTCTAGAGCCTGTGCTCTGCAACGAGGGACACCCCACAACCAGAAGACCACCCTCCACCAGAAGAGCAACCCCGCCTGGCCGCAGCTAGAGAAAGCCTGTTCACGGCAACGAAGACCTGGCACAACAGAAAAAAGAAAAACAGATGTATGTGCGATCTTCACTAAAAAAATAAAAGGTATACCACTAGGTTTTTGACCGAATAAATATTGAAAGTAGACAGCCTTTGGTGCTCTTATTTTTCAAATTAGGCAGTCATGTGCTAGAGATGTCCCTGGGGCAGGGAATGGCTCCCCACTGCAGTATTCTTGCCTGGAGAATCCTATGGACAGAGAACCTGAAAGGCTGCAGTCCATACAGTCGCGGAGAGTCAGATGTGACTGAAGCAACTCAGCACAAGCGCGTATGCTAGAGATGTAGAAAAGAGTGAGGAGAGGGTAAGATGTTTGAGGGGCATTTTACAGGGTAGCGAGAGATAAGTTTTTGCTCCTCTTTTGAAAACTCACCAGTTTCCTATTTAGAGGTTGGGTCTCTCTGGTGAGATTGCGGGTTCTCTACAGCTATCAGCGGTGATTGAACTCTGGGTTTCTTGCACGTAGGCACCACGTGAGTCCCTTTATTCGATCTATGCTGTCTATGTGCAGTTCTCCCCAGTTATGCCTTTGTATCTTTGTGTGTGTTGTTTTCTCGGCTTGGAATGTGGTTCCCACACTCGTCTGGCTGTAGAACTCTTTTCTCAAGATGTGGGGTAAATGGCAACTCCTCTGGAAGGTGCCCGAGGAGGGCTTGTTCAGTTTGCCTTCCTGATGCCCTTAGGATTTTTTGAACAGGAAGCAGAACTGTTCCTTGTGATATCAGCTGGATAAAAGCAAGTGCTCAGATAATTCGGACATGGCCAGCACAAACAAAATCATCAATACTCTCAGACAAAAAGTCTGTGTATATTTTTCAGGCATTCACCTGGCTAAGGCATCTTGACTCTCTAGCTAAAGATAATAGACTTTTGATGTCTTGGACTTCCTGTTATGAGGAAGAGACTTGTGTGGTTTGGAGGCAGAGGAATCAGGATCTGACTGTTGGTTCCCACTACCTATTAGACTGAATATCAGTTTTCTCATTTTTAAAAATGAGTATAATGATAGCTATCTCAAAGTTCTGACATGAAATTAATTATGATAATGTAGGTCAAGTATCAAGCATCCAGAAGACACTCAATGAATAATAGTTATCAAGAGTTTGTCTGTCCTTGTAGGATAATCTTTGTCCTTTTTCTAAGAAACGGAAGTACAGTTCCCATTATGCACACCTCTTTTTACAACATGATCCTAAATGTAGTTTACTGTAGAAACGGCCCAGCTGCATGTGTTGCTCCATCTTTCTGGAAATAGAACTCTTGCCAACCAAAAGGATTACATTCCTGGAAAATGTTATTATTGGTAAAGATTGTTGCTATGGAAATCAAGATACAACAAAAACTATGAGCTTAAGGGATAAACAATGAATGTATTTTAAAGGCAAATAAATGTTATAAGGGACATCTAACTCCAAAATACAACTGACTTGTGAAGATTGAATTCTTTTTCTTCTCTCTATAAGCATTGCTTTTACCACAATCATAAGAAACTGAGGCTTTGAGAGGCATGTATTAAGTATAAATCCCATTATTTGCTTGATCTTCCTTCATGGCATCTATACATAGTAGTTTGGGTTAAATAATTAGAATCAAAACTTCCTGTCAAGTTTGCTATGAACTCTCCAAGAAATCAGTGTTGCGACTGGTTGCTATTTTCTTAGTATGATGACCAAGGACCGTAATACTTCTAGAAGACACATGCAAGGTACAAGGACAGGATGAAAATCAAAGTAGAATACTCTTAAAAAATATTTAACTTTGAATTTTAGACTTGGAAAAAAGTTTCAAAAATATTACAGAGTTTCCTTGTATGCCTTACCAGGTATTAACAATGTTAATGTCTTATGTAACTATATAACTATAGTTCAATTATCAAAAGCAGGGAGTTAACATTGGTACAATATTATTAACTAAATTACAGAGTTTCCTTAAAATTCACAAAATTTTTCAATATCATTCTTCTAAGATCCAATTCAAGATTCTACATTGCATTTAGTTGTTAATATCTGTTGCTGCTGCTGCTAAGTCGCTTCTGTCATGTCCGACTCTGTGCGACTCCATAGATGGCAGCCCACCAGGCTCCCTCATCCCTGGGATTCTCCAGGCAAGAACACTGGAGTGGGTTGCCATTTCCTTCTCCAATGCATGAAAGTGAAAAGAGAAAGTGAAGTCTCTCAGTTGTGTCCTACTCTTAGCGACCCCATGAACTGCAGCTACCAAGCCCCTCCATCCATGGGATTTTCCAGGCAAGAGTGCTGTGAGTGCCAGGCAATAGCGGGGTGCCACTGCCTTCTCCATTAGATCTCTCCAATTTTAACAGCTTCTCATTCTTTCATTGTCTTTCATGGCCTTGGCATTTCTAAAGAGTACTGACAAATTATTTTGCAGAATGTCTCTCAATGTGAATTTGTGCAATGGTTTCGTGACGTTGGAGTGGTTATGTGTGTTTGCCAAGAATGCCCTGAAAATGATGCAGTGTTTTCCATGGACCATATCAAGGGGTTCGTGATGTCAATATAGCTCATCATGAGGGTTGATTACCTTGATCACTTGGTTGACTTGGCATCTCTCAAGCTTTCCCACTGCAAATTGTTATCTTTTCTTTTGATGTTGAAAAAACATCTTGGGTGAGATATTTTGAGATTACACAAGTCCTCTTTCTCCTCAGATTCTCTCCCTCTAACTCATGCATCTTATCTCTGGTGTTTTTTTACTGTGGCGTTTGCCTTCTGGTGATTCTAGATTTCCCCTTTCCCTTTTTCACTTATTAATTGGAATTCTACTGTGAAAAAGAGCTATCCATTTATTATGCATGTAGGTATGCGTTTATTTAATGCTATTACATCAGTAGATTTCATGGATACTTGTACAATTCTATGGTTAAAATCCAAAAATGCTATTATTTATTTCTGTAAGCAGCACTCTTCACAGTTGCCCCTACTTCATTAGAAAGAAAATTGGAAAGGATGATTAGAGGTGCAATTTAAGCTCAAGGTCTAAGTTGAGACTTGTCCTCCACTATGTATTGAAATATTTACTTCAGCATATTCAGATCAAAGCAGTCAATCCTAAAGGAAATCAACCCTGAATATTCATTGGGAGGACTGATGTTGAAGTTGAAGCTCTAACACTTTGGCCACCTGATGTGAAGAGCTGACTCACTGGAAAAGACCCTGATGCTGAGAAAGATTGAGGGCAGGAGGAGAAAGGGGGCAGAGAATGAGATGGTTGGATGGCATCAACAACTCAATGGACATGAATTTGAAATAGTGAAGGGCAGGGAAGCCTGGCATGCTGCACTCCATGGGATCACAAAGAGTCAGACATGACATAGTGACTAAACAATGACATTCAGGCCTACTTGTGGATACAGAGATAAAGCACAGAGGATAAGAACATGAGGGAGGAAGGGAGAGAGAGAGAGAGAGAGAGAAAAGAGAGAGTGGGAATGTTAAGAGGAACCAGCAAGGAGAGAGAACAGTCAGCTCTATCTAGAACTGTGTCCTGAGTAGAAGCAGGCATCAGAGATCATCTATTCTATCCTGGAATCAACAGCATGAGGAATTACCTATTCATTCTGAGAAAGCATGCTTAGACCTTCAGTAAAACTTGCAACATACAAAGATCAGCAAGAACTGAGGGTTCCTCTGTGATGAAATTTACCTCTGGCCAAATAAACATCTTGTAAATTTTGTTCTATTTCAAAATAGATGGAACACAGGGCTGGCCAGCAGTATGAACTGAATCTCATCTGTGAGCCTGGATATCAGGATATACAGGAGATATACAGGATATATATATATACACAAATATACAATATGCAGGATATATACAGTATATATAGGCTATGTGCCCTATAGTCTGTATAAGGCAAGGGTTAGAGAAAACATGGAATGCTCTGGAGAGACTTACATATCATGTGGAATAATGACAGAGCAAAAACAAAACAAAACAAAACAAAACAAAACAAAACAACCCAAAATGATGGAATAGTGATCAGAAATTCAAGTTTCTACCCTAGTGACTTTTTATCCTTGAGGCTTAATTTCCTCATCTGAAAAATGAAAGTTACATTTTATGGTCTCTGAAATCCCTTCAACTCTCATATCCTGCTCTATTCTCTCTTGTGTGTTTGTTTACTGTTGGTAAAGCTGCTGGGTTATATTAATTTATGAGAAATTCCTAGAGGGCTTAAAGCATTTATAGCTCCAGGGTCTATGAATTGAGTGAAGTAATGCCCAAAGAGGACCAAGGCAAGATGGTGGGATTTATGATGCCCGCAGAGGCTATGGGAATTCCTGAAGACAAATGCATAAAGCTGTTCTGTGCTGGATGTTTCAGTGAAATCATTCACAGTCAGTTGCTCGTGGGCACATATGCTACAGAGTTTGGTTTCAAGCCTAGCATATGGCAGCTTTGGAATAAAGTGTGGATTCTTGTGAAGACCCTTGGCTCATGTGTCTTCCCAGTTCTAGCAAAAGACAGAAGAGAGGGTAGAATTAGGGGACTATTCTAGTTAAGGGTATTACATGAGTAAAGTCTGCTTTTCACCGCCCTCTGAGAGGGCTGACATTTAGCATTCAGAATCATGCATCACTTCCTGTTCTTTGCATCTGTCTGTCATTGCATCTTTTTTGTTCCTTATTTCTTTGTGTCCTTTTTTCTTCCCTTTTTTCCTCCCTCCCTTCACTCCTTCTCTTTTTGTTAACCTGTGACCCCAAAATGAAGAGAGATTTTTCTATGAGGCAAGTTCTTGTTCCTGGAGAACTTGGGGGAAAAAGCAAGGCCGCAGGCAATGTGTTTTCTCTGTAGGCAGCTCAGAGTCTTCTCTCTGCTGAGGAATGGCTCCTCCCAGGGGACACGGTCCAGCTAAAAAGGAGATAAGGTCATTTTGCTCTACAGAGCTGAAGTCTTCTGAGTTTTGCTTTTACGTGAATTCCTTCATGTAGAAATTCAATTCAGAAGAGCCATTACAGGCTTTTTTAGTTCAGGTTTGTCCAAATTGTTCTCTGAGGTGAACTGGATTATTGGAGATATCGCAAGGTTGCGGAGGCAGATGGGTGGGTCTCTCAGTCTCCCAACTCCGCTGTAGCTAACGTGGCTTGTTACTTACGACAGCGGATAGCGTGGGCTTGCTGGGTGTGATCCCGATGATTAGCTATGAGACCTAAAGCAAGTTAATTCAACTCTGTGGCTCAGTTACTCATCTGAAAAATAGAAATAATAATGATGATGCTTACCTCATAGGGATGTGTGAGAATTCAAAGAGTGAGTACATTTCAAGTGCTTAGAATGACACGACTTAGAATGGGAGGAGAGGATGGAATGCATTGCGAGAGTAGCATTGAAATATATACCCCGCCATGTGTAAAACAGATCGTGAGTGGGGAGCTGCTGTGTAGCAGAGGAAGCTCAGCTTGATGCTGAGTGATGACCTAGAGGGGTGGGACGGAGGGTGGCAGGGAGGCTCCAGAGGGAGGGGAGATGTGTATATATATCTACATACACACTTACAGATTACTTATATATACTTACGTATACACTTATATATACTTAGGACTCGATGGACATGAGTTTGAGCAAGCTCTGGGAGTTGGTAATGGACAGGGAAGCCAGGCATGCTGTGATCCATGGGGTTGCAAAGAGTCAGATACGACTGAGCAACTGAACTGAACTTACAAATTATTATATATATATACATATGTATATATATACTTACAGCATATATATGTAAATGTATATATATATATATATGCTTACAGCTGATTCATGTTGTTGTATAACAGAAACTAACATGACCTTGTAAAGCAATTATATTCTAATTTTTAAAAAATAAAGTGCTTAGAATGGTGGAAGACCTGTGATGCTGCAAAGTCTTTTCTGTTATCATTAGTAGTGTCCACATCATATTCATGGCTGAAATTCTATGCATTGCTTCATCTGATAAGAGGGTTTAGTTGTTAAGAAAATACTTTGCACACAGTACTCTGGTATTTTTCTAATTTTATCCAAAGCAAAACCACCTTGTTATGCAGTTGGCTAAACACTGCTTGAACATGCCTGATGATAAAGAGCTATTTCCCTGACTTGCAAGACCTCCTGCTTTGTTGGTAATAAGCCCTTGCTAATGAGCTAAAGTCTATTTCCTTGTAGTTTCAACTGACTAGCCCTTTTCCTCTCTCGAGTCATGCTGAATGAGTCTCCTTTACTTCTATATGAGCCCTCTTCCACGGAGCTCAAGAGTTGATTGTACGTTGTTGATGAGATTTGTCTCCTTGCTTATATACTTCCAATGGGAGCAAGATCACTACTTCCTGAGGCAGTTTTCCTGATTGTTGGTCAATGCTGATGATGAGAAATTTCTTCCTGCAGCCAAACTGACTGGCTTTTCCTTGTATTTGCACCAGTGGTTTCTAGTCTCCTTGTGCAAATGAGCTTGAAGATAATAAAAGATGCTAATATACAAAATAATAAGCTTTCTCTTCTCTCCCCAAGGACAGTGGTTCTTTCAACTATTGTTATGTGAAGAATCTCCCAGGATTCATCATTTGGCCTGTCCAAGTAAAGTTGTGTCATGGCCGTTTCTCTGGTTTATTCCCAAGCCTGCATTCTTAGAGCCCTTAAGTCTTTTGGACAAAATTTAGATGAAAACTCTAATTAGAAAACATTACTGCACTTCAGTGTTTATAGAAGCACTATTTACAATAGCCAAACACGGAAGCATCCTAAATGTCCATCTACAGATGAATGGATAAAGATATATATATGTATATATAATATACACAGGGGCTTCCCAGGTGACTTAGTGGTAAAGAATCCACCTGCCAATGAAGGAGACGCAGGAGACACAGGTTCCATTCCTGGGTTGGGACGATCCCCTGGAGGAGGAAATGGCAACCCACTCCAGTATCCTTGCTGGTATAATCCCATGGGCAGAGGAGCCTGGCGGGCTATAGCCCATGAGGTCACAAGAGTCAGACACGGCTGAGCACCTGAGCACACGTGCATGCTCATATGTACACGCTGGAATACCGAAGTGAAATACAGGGAAAGGCACTCAATCGTGCCCAACTCTTCGTGACACGTGAGCTGTAGACTATCAGATTCCTTCGTTCATGGTATTTCTCAGGCTAGCATGCTGGAGTGGGTTATCATTTCCTCCTCCAGGGGATCTTCCCAGTCCAGGGATGGAACCTGGGTCTCCTGCATTGCAGGCAGATTCTTTGCTGTCTGAGCCACCCCTGCAATACAGGAGACATAGAGACACAGGTTCGATCCCAGGTTAGGAAGACCCCCTGGAAGAGGACATGGCAACGACTTCAGTATTCTTGCCTGGAGAATCCCATAGATAGAGTTACGATAAGGTCTCAAAGAGTTGGACGCGACTGAAGGGATTTCTCAGCACACAGAAAAGTGTAGCTCTATTGCTTTGCCTGGCAAAGAGGGTCACAGCAGCCTCATGCCACCAAAATAATGTGTCCTTACTTGGGGAAGATAGTGAGAAGTTTTATATTAAATGTCCAACATGATCAAGGTGTGGACATTCTTCTGATGGGTTGGTGGTGAAGTAGAAGTCTGCATCATCAACCTTCAGGGTCAGCTGATCTGGGGTCTACATGCTTGTGGGCAGCATACCATCATTAATCATTAACTTCTTCCACCCAGAGGGGATTTCAGGCTCTGCAAAATAGTTCAAAGATATTGTGTGTATCCATCCATGGGGAAACAGGCCCTTGCCCTAAGGCTGCCCTTGACTGTTTTTCCCTGGTCTCCCACCCCCTCCTTTCCCATCTGCCCACTGGAACTCAGTGAAGGTCAGGGAGGATAAATGAAGGCTACTTCCTATTATCGAAGATGTGGAGGTCAGAGAGGCCTTGTACCCAGAGCCCCTGGACTCTGCACAGCATCGAACATCAAAGTCTCTGCCCAAGGCTGCTGCTTCTCCAGACACTGTCAGCACTGCAGGGTGTGTGCTCCCACCTCAGAACATCAAAGCACTTGGAGCTCTTTGTCCTCAATGTCAGTCCTCAACATCATTTCCTCTGGGTACCGAAGCAGTGAGGCTGTGTCCCTGCATCTCAGGGCTAAGAGTGAACAGCCTCTCTTTATCCAGGGCTGGCACAGGTCCATGGGGTTGGTGACTGAATAACTGCAAAGGCCATTTCTTCTCATCCCTGTACCACCCCCGAAGGCATATGAAAAAATATTTTTCTAGTTTTGTCCCACTCATATATATCCAGTTTGAGCTCAAGGTGGGATTCCCCCCACCCCAATACTTGAAACAAGCTTTCTAGGCTCATCACCATCGAATTTCCTTACCTTCAGTTGAACCAACAATTAGTTTACAGAATCAAAGTGAAGTTGCTCAGTCATGTCCGATTTTTTACTACCCCATGGACTGTAGCCTATCAGGTTCCTCCTTCCATAGGTTTTTCCAGGAAAGAATACTGGAGTGGGTTGCCATTTTCTTCTCCAGGAGATCTTCCTGACCTAGGGATTGAACCCAGGTCTTTTGCATTGTAGGCAGAAGCTTTACCATTGGACCCACGAGGGAAATCAGAATCAAATGATGGTGCAAATACAGATATTGGGTCCAACCTGGGCTAGTGACAGTAAGTGTTCCACAAGATAACTTGAGTGGGCATGAACAGAGAGGGGTTAATGAGGGGGTGCGGTTTGACCTAAGAAGAGTTTTTATAATCAGACTAGACAAGCTGCAAACTGTCAGGATTATAGTGCGTGTGTGTGTGTGTGTGTGTGTGTGTGTGTGTGCGCATGTGCACACATATGCTCAGTATACTCTCCTGGAATATATGGATGGAATATAATGTGATTGCTCTGGGGGATATTTAAAATAATCAGGTTTAAATTAGAATGCTTGACTAGGAAGGCTATTTTCTAACAGTGATTTACTCTTAATACAAACACACACAAAAAATCAATACTATTTACATAATGCAATGCCATTCAGATTGCTATATTTAGTTAGCATTTACAGTTTACTGGGGCTGACAGTAACTGTTTATTTGTCCATAATGGTCAAGCTGTAACCAGACAATTTGCAAACAAAATTAAAGCCTTTGTTTTATCATTTATTATTTTCAACCGCATCAATTTCCTATAACTGAATCAAGAGCTGATTCTAGACTTCAGCTCTTTTGAAGCAAGTTTTAAAAATCATGACTTAAAGTTTTTTCATTCCAAACACAACTATTTTTATATGTGAGATCTATCTTTAAACCCATTTATTCATTTGTATTTTAATGGAGAAATATTTATTTAACATTTAACATGTGCAGGGCAATGATGCTAACTGCAATAGGGAATATAAAAATTGAGAAAGATATCATTCTTGCTCTCAAAGAATATGATGACAAGTGAAGGTGAAGTTCACCTTGTGCTTTAATCCCAGATAGAGTTTAATTAGTATTAGGATGGTGGAACAGAAGCAGATCAGTTCAGTTCAGTTTTTCAATCTTCTCTGACTCTTTGTGACTCCATGGACTACAGCACGCCAGGCTTCCCTGTCCATCACCAACTCCCAGAGCTTGCTCAAACTCATGTCCATCCAGTCAGTGATGCCATCCAACCATGTCATTCTCTGTCATCCTTTTCTTCCTCTGCCTTCAATCTTTCCCAGCATCAGGGTCTTTTCTAGTGAGTCAGTTCTTTGCCTCAGGTGGCCAAAATATTGGAGCTTCAGCATCAGTTCTTCCAATGAATATTCAGGATTGATGGCAGATAAAATGGGAACAAATAGGAGGGAGTCATAACCTTTTAACTGGGGTATCAGGAAGACTTTGACGGGTTTCTTTCTGAAGAAAAATCTCAAGGAAGGGTCTTTAGGAATAAAGTAACATATTTGCCAAGACCTGAACAACTGAAAAAACAGAAAGTATTTTGGTACTAATGATGAAGGTGGTGCTTGGGAAGAACTTGGGCTGATCAGATTCTGTTTTTTCTTGATTTCATAAGGTGTTGTTGTTGTTGTTCAGTTGCTAAGTCATGTCCAATTCTTTTTGACACCATGGACTGAAGCACGCCAGGCTTCCCTGCCTTTCACTCTTTCCCAGAGTTTGCTCAAACTCAGATCCATTGAGTCGGTGATGCCATCCAACCATCTCATCCTCTGTCACTCCCTTCTCTTCCTACTTTCAGTCTTTCCCAGCATCAGGATCTTTTCCAATGAGTCAGTTCTTTGCATTAGGTGGCCAAAGTAATGGAGCTTCAGCTTCAGCATCAGTCCTTCGAATGAATATTCAGTGTTGATTTTCTTTAGGATTGATTGGTTTGATCTCCTTGCAGTCCAAGGGACTCTCAAGAGTCTTATTATACATTAAATAAATATATAAAAGCAAGGAAGAAACTGCACAGTCCTCAGATCTGCAAAAGGTTACATGCTCAGAGCTGGTCTTCCCAACATTTTCCATTACTTGTTTCATAATCCTTTTGCCCTCTGTAAGCATCTCAAGTCATCATAACTCCTTGTGTCCTTTCTTCAAAACTTTGTTCAGGAAGGTCTGTACTATTTGCTGTTCTGTCTATATTGGGTTATTGTACTTTTCCATTAACTTTTTTTTGCACTTTTAAATGTATTTTTTAATTTGAGTATAATTACTGGCAAAGAGTCGGAAACGACTGAGCGACTGAACAACAACAAAATTGTTCTACAGGCGTCCCTGGTGGCTCAGATGGCAAAAAATCCACCTGCAATGAAGGCGATACAGGGTCAGTCCCTGGGTAGGGAAGATTCCCTGGAGGAGGAAATGCCAACCCACTCCAACATTCATGCTGGGAAACATTTCATGGGCAGAGGAGCCTGGCAGGCTATATAGTCCATAGGGTCACAAAGTTGGTTATGACTTAGTGATTGAGCACAAGCAGGAAAAAAAATTTGCTTATCCACCTAGTCAACCCTTTCAGGGCTACTGTGAGAATTAAACAAAAGGAAAACCTGTTATGAGTTCTAAAATCTACTTAAACATATACTACATCATCATTATCTTTATGAATATATTTTAGAAACTCTTTTCTACTCTCCTGTCCCAGATTACCATGTAGTCATTAAATACAAGCTCACTCTCCTATGTTAGACAAACATAGAAATAGGTTGCTAGGGATGAAGAAAAATAAAATTATTTTGGAGTTTTCTGCTGTTTTGTATTACTATCTTAATGATATCTTTCTAATAACATGGCTACTTAAGAAATAATTTTTCAAGTCTTCAAATTTGACATTAAAAGGAAAAAAATTATCTTAAAGATTTTGGACTTCACATCTGGATCTGTCAGGAAAATATTTTGAGAGAATAAGTTTAGAAAGAGTTTGAACTTGGTTCTCTGATTCCCAAGTCAGAAGTAAATGGAAGTCATAGGAGTCAGAAGAAATTGTTCCTGGGACCTTGGGTAAAAATTGAGGTTCTGAACCTTGGAACACATTATTGACTCTTTCCATGATGAAACGTAGGTCTCCTGGGGAGTCTGCAAGATTGGCTAGACCCAAAACATAATGGACTCTTTGATGAGGAAATGGTTGAAAGAGCTTTATTGAAGTTATATACAGCAGGATGTGTACTTGCTAAGTCACTTCAGTCATGTCCAATTCTTTGCTACCCTATGGACTTAGGCTAATAGGCTCCTCTGTCCATGGGATACTCCAGGTGAGAACACTGGAGTGGGTTGCCATGCCCTCCTCCAGGGGATCTTCCTGACCCAGGAACTGAACCCGTGTCTATTATGTCTTCTGCATTGGTAGGCAGTTTCTTTACCAAGAGCACCACCTGGGAAGTTCATACGGTATGGTATCCATGCCATTTTTTTTCTCCTTTGTGTTGCTAATACATCACTTTAGTAAGTTCAAAATCTCTAACAGCACAACATGGTTATGAGATGGATCAGTCTCTTAGAGCTATATCCCAGCTGTAGGAAAGGAAGTCCCTTCCTTTTCTTATCAGAATCCAGTCCAAGTACCTATAGACCCGTAGTTCTGTAATTTTAGGAATCTCACAGTTTATTCACTACTTTTATAGCAGTGGAAACCAAACAAGCTCACAGAGAATAAAGTGTTTAAATAATGAAATTGGTTTTAGCAAACAGAAGTATCAAAATTAACTTAGTTCTTCAAAGTGGCTGCTCTGAGAAACGGGTACTTACATCAGTCATGGCAACTTGGGTGAACTGTACACAAATCAGAAATAGGAAGTCATAAAAACTAATAAGGTCATAAAAAGCATCTGGAACATTATCAGAATCTTTCCCCACACCTGTAAAATAAATAATTCTAGGAGCTTCTCTCTAGATCCAAAATTCTAGACTGTTTCAAATATCACAGCCTCAATAACTTCTTGTTTGTTCTTTCACTTTTGTGGCTCAGCTGGTAAAGAATCTGCCTGCCATGCAGGAGACCTGGCTTCTATCCCTGGGTTGGGAAGATCCCCTGGAGAAGGGAAAGGCTGCCCGCTCCAGTATTCTGACCTGGAAAGTGTCGGACATGACTGAGCAATTTTCACTTTCACTTTATATTCCAGCAGATATTTATTCAGCACTTACTAATGTTTCAGGCATTAATCCTGCTATTGATATTTACTTGTCTGTGCCACTAAATGGTGAGCTCTTCAGTCATGTCCAACTCTTTTGTGACCCTACGGACTATAGCTTGCCAGGCTCCTCTGTCCATAGGATTCTTCAGGCAAGAATACTGGAGTAAGTTGCCATTTCTTCCTCCAGGAGATCTTCCTGATCCAGGGATCAAATCGGCATCTCTTAGGTCTCCGGCATTGACATAGAAGGACATAAAAGCACTTCAAAGGTATTATTAAGTGAAATATGGATCTTTAGTAGGTATATGATCCTTATCAAACATTTTTGATTTTTAGGAGTCTTCAGGGGGCTTTTTTTTTTGCCCATGTGCTGAGTGCAGCTATTCCATCTATAATTCTGAAAAGGAAAAAAAAAAAAAAAAACAAAAAAAAACACAAACCCACCAAGATGTTAAAATAGGGTTAGAAATTAGGTATGGTGTGAGTTAAATATTCATAGCCAATATTTTCATTATCCTTATAAGAAAATGCCCTTGAAGAAGCAAATTCGGAACCTCCCCTACATTGTGGTATTTTTTTAATCTTGTTATCAGTGTGATGCAGATAAAGCTCAGAGCAATGATGCACAAAGGTTTATTCAAGCAGCCAGGGCATTGGAATGCTGCATTCTGGAGGAACAATGAGCACACTGAGGCTCTATCAGCCTTCCCCCAGACAGCTGATTTAAAATAGAACATTGCAGTTAGCACAAAATTTTGGCTGCATAAAATATGTCTATAAAGTATTATCATCGGTGACCTCACTTCGATTCTTCTTGTACAGTTGAAGATTTTAGACATAAATTTCTATTAAGCCAGGTTAACATCCTGTACAATGGACAAAGTGGAGTAGTGGATAAGTAGATGTGGAAAAGATGCCTCAAATACTAATAGCCAATGGTCCCAATCTGTCATCACACAAGTCCAACTCCTGTCCTGTAAAAGGAATACCAGGTATGGGGATGAGAGCAAGACTTAGGGGGTCTGTCAAAAAACATGTTTGCCTAGTGCCTGTCCCTTGGTTTTGACGCAACTGAAATTAATGGTTTTACACTGTGGTAGGTTACATTCTCTGAAAGTAGCTTCTGAGGCAGAATTAGATGTATCAAATGTTCAGTATGTGTTCACTGTGACAGTAAGAAGGAGAAAGGGGGATTGGGCAGGGGGATGTGGCCCCAAGATCCAGGTCCAGCAGAACTTTCGCCAGTCCCCAGGACACTCTAGTGAAAATACTGCCTATTGGAAGACTCTCCACTGAGCTGAAATGGCCAGGCTCTTAAACCACATCTTGCTCATTTATTTGATATGGAAGAGCATGGTTCCGATTCTCAGAAGACACATGAAGCCTGGGATAGATGTCTTGCAGAAGGATAGGGAAACAGTGGAAACAGTGGTAGACTTTATTTGTAGGGGCTCCAAAATCACTGCAGATGGTGACTGCAGCCGTGAAATTAAAAGACACTTACTCCTTGGAAAGCTATGACCAACCTAGACAGCATATTAAAAAGCAGAGACATTACTTTGCCAACAAAGTTCTGTCTAGTCAAAGCTATGGTTTTTACAGTGCTCATATATGGATGTGAGAGCTGGACTATAAAGAAAGCTGAGTGTCAAAGTTTGATGCTTTTGAACTGTGGTGCTGGAGAAGACTCTCGAGAGTCCCTTGAACTGCAAGGAGATCCAACCAGTTTGTCCTAAAGGAAGTCAGTCCTGAATATTCATTGGAAGGACTGATGCTGAAGCTGAAACTCCAATACTTTGGCCACCTGATGAGAAGAACTGACTCATTGGAAAAGACCCTGATGCTGGGAAAGATTGAGGGCAGGAGGAGAAGGGGATGACAGAGGATGAGAGATGGTTGGATAGCATCACTGACTGAATGGATATGAGTTTGAGCAAGCTCCAGGAGTTGGTGATGGACAAGGAAGCCTGGTGTGCTGCAGTCTGTGGGGTCGCAAAGAGTTGGGCATGACTGAATGACTGAACTGAACAGAGATTTCTTATGATAAAGTGAGAAGTCAGTGGAATCCTGCTGTATAGCACAGGGAACTCAACCTGGTACTCTGCGATGACCAAGAGAGGTGGAATGGCAGAGGTGGTGGGAGGGAAGCTCAAGAGGGTGGGGACACATGCATATTTACGGCTGATTCATGCTATTTGTATGGCAGAAACCAACACAACATTGTAAAGCAATTATCGTCCAATTAAAAATAAAGAAAAGAAATGGAATGTGGTTCAGTGAAGGAGGATCTGGGCAGTCCATCTCTGTCTGCTGCAAACTCCAGCTGACTGGGACAGAAGGCAAATGTAGCCTAGGAACAGGAGATCCAGGTAACATAGCCGGAGAACCAGATAATCACTCTAGTTAGTGGAATCCTGGGAAATTCTGGAGACTATTTGAAGAAAGAACAAGGCAAGTGATGGGGATATCCTGGGGGTTCAGGCCATGACTATTTAGCAAATGGTATAGAAACATTTCAACTTTCTGCCAACTGGAATATATGAATCAGTGCATATCAGCTTAATATTTGCCCTGAATGGAGATGAGGGCTGAGGAGCCTACAAGGACCAGGCAAAGAAGGGTTCATGTTTTAATCTGAGACCTTACATTTCACATCAGACTCAGGCTGAATCAGAATCACCACCGTCTACTCTTTCCACCATGAATGGAGTTGCTGTTGAACAAAGAATTTACCAAGGCTCTGAGGATGGGGACCATGGTCACCAAGAAGTATCTACTAAGATAGGAGTAAAATAGACTTGAGCAAGCAGTGCTTCTGAGCTTATGGTTCATTTTATTCTTTGCATAACCATGTCTTCCTCTGAACTGTGTTCTCCTTTAAGCCATTGCCTACCCATCTCATGATTTCACTTGTCTTGGCCAGAAGTATCCCTCAAGTCTGAAACATCAAAGCCTCTTTGTCCCTTCATGCCCTCATTTATAAAGCTCATGTCAACGCTCATTCATTTTCCATGACAAGATGCATCGTTAATAGATTCATCATGCTCATTGCCCTTAGTCTGTTGTCTGAGAACTGCTCAAGTGCCCTTAAGTTCCTCTGGTTGCTGAATTGCAACTTGCTCATCAGTCACTGCTGGCACTATTTAGCTGTTCTGTTCACTTGCCAAGAAGTGTCTGAGGCCTTCATTTCCTCTCCTGCCAGGTAGAAGGGTCCACTCAGCAGTCCTGGGAAACCTCATATCTACAGAGCAAGATGAAAGAGAATGCAGAAGGTGACATTGGGGAAGGCGGGAAAGAGCACAAGGGTGCCATCAACAATTCTGTCCTCATGTGGAGGGGAAAATCTTCTAAAAGCATTACATAGAGAAAAGAATCAAAAGGATTATTTGGCCCAAACATCCCAGGTTATAGATGAGGATACCTGGAAAGGCCCTTGGTGGTTCCTAGATCACTCAGTATACTTGTGACACTTGACCAAGTAGCTTTGTCTACCTTGCAATCTGAAGGGCACTGAGGGGTGGAAAGGCCACTCAGGGAATGCAAAGGGCAGGAGTCAGAGAACAAAGGAGACCAGAATGGAGGAAAGAAAAGAGAAATAAGAAAGGACAGAGAAAGAGAATGGGTGGGACTTCCCTGGTGATCCAGTGGCTAAGATTCTGCACTTTCAATGCAAGGGGCATGTTCCCACATGGAGCACCATCAAAAGAAAAAAAAATTGAGAGAGAAAATAGAAGCAAGCTGTCATGAAATTTAAGAAACTAAGTTGTACTTTATATCTTGAAGAATAAAAAAAAAAAAACACAAAGATTCATTTTCTTTACCTCTTGACTGTGAAAGGTATAAGGATGAAGAAAGGCGAATGGTTTTTATTGATTCAGAACTGCAGAACTGGAAGGAAACTGAGGGGTAAGGAGTTTGAGGCCTCAACACAGAGAAAGAGATTGACCAGGTTTGCATAGTGACTTCAGCACACTGCACTTATTGTGAATGGTGAGCCTTGCCCCAGGGTCTGATTAAACATACCTGTTCCTTGTTCCACTTGCTGTAGACATATGGCATGGCAATCAAGAACCACAAGCTGAAATAAGAGGGATGGGGCAGGTTCCAAGTCTGTACCTTTTGATAAGTGTCTCTGCTCCCCCATTTTCTGTATCACTCACATCTTTGGATTTAGCATCCTAGAGATGTTCTGACATTTAAAGGTGCAAGTCCAAATTCAATGAACACATGGGGAGGAGTACCAGGACTTTATTTAAAAAGTAAAATGAAGAAAAAACTACCATCATTCATTATCCAAGGGGAACTGGTTCCAGGATCACTCATAACAAAACCCATGGATGCTCAAGTCTTTTATAGAATACTGTGTATCTTTGCATATAACCTACACATATTCTCTGCGTACTTTAAATCATCTTTAAATTAACTATAATACCTAGTGCATTGCAAGTGATGTACAAATGTGTGGCAAATTCAAATTTTCCTTCTGGGAATTTTCTAGAAATTTTATTTCAAATATTTTTGATCTATTGCTGGTTGAATCCACAAACGTGGAACTCAGGGATATGGTGATACCAAAGCATTTATGTTTTCACATTGATTAAAATTTCCTTTTCCTTCTTCATTGCAGTCATATTCAAACAATTGAGGTGAAATCCTAAATGGTAATGTCTGCTTTTCTTGATTGTGACTTTATACACTAGTTATTTTCATGTAATGCTTTTGAATTGCAGTGCAGGAAAAGACTCTTGAGAGTTCCTTGGACTGCAAGAAGATCAGACTAGTCAATTCTGAAGGGAATCACCCCTGAATACTCATTGGAAGGGCTGATGCTGAAGCTGAAGCTGAAGCTCCAGTACTTTGGCCACCTGATGCAGAGACCACTCATTGGAAAAGACCCTGATGCTGGGAAAGATTGAAGGCAGGAGGAGAAGGGTGGCAAAGGATGAGATGGTTAGATAGCAGTGACTCAATGGCCATGAATTTGAGTAAGCTCCAGGAGAGACTGGAGGACAGAGGAGCCTGGTGTGCTGCAGTCTATGGGTGTGCTAAGAGTTGGACGTGACTCAGTGACTGACAATAATACATTTTCATGTAAACCTGGAGATGGATTGCAACCAAAGCCAGCACTGTCCATCACTGACAGAGGAGAAAATTGGGCTTAAGGATGGGGTCTGTCCTATACCAGTGTCCCCTGGAGGGTGCCGCACGGGCATACAATGCTGAGATCTGAGTTTTACTGCAGTGATCCTGGCACAGTGCAGAGCATTGATTTCAGGAGGATGGGGAGGGTGAGGCTGGAGGCTGACTGGAATCTCTGCAGACAAGAGATTTCTGTGATCTTATAGCCAGACAATATACAAGGCCGTGCTCCTTCTGTGGGGGCTGCCCGGAGAGGTGTGGGCTTGCACACATATCCAGGATTTTTCTGCAGTTCTTCTCTCCTTTAGACATTGATAAATGCTGCTTTGTGAAGTGTGATTGCTGTAGACCCACAGGAATCATGATTAGAATTTCTTCAGTGTTGAGAGTGAGGCCCAGGTCACTCTCTTTTGAAGAAATAAAAGAGAGTTACAAACATCAGACCTTATTTAAATGTTTATCTTGAAATATTTAAGTCTTTTTTTTTTAAGTAAACTTTTTGCAAATGCAAAAGTACAAAGGGAGAAAATAGCTCACAACATTGTTAAAAATATAGTTCAGAGTGTATTAGGGGGGCAAAGAATCTGCCTGCCAAGCCAGAGATGTGGGCTCGATCCCTTGGTTGGGAAGATCCCCTGGAGAAGGAAATGGCAACCCACTTCAGTATTCTTGCCTGGGAAATCCTACAGACAGAGAAGACTGGTAGCCTTCAGTTCATGAGGTTGCAAAGAGGTCCACATGACTTAGTGACTAAACAACAACAAATACAAGTTTAAGATAAAATGATGAATGTTCTCCTTCAACATTGCTGGTCTCTCGTCAAGATTGTGTGAATAACCTGAACAGCCCCTTCTAGAAGGAATAAAGACCTCAGTGAAGTTGAGATTCAGGTCAAGACTAATCCCTCTTGCCTCCAATCCCTGGCCTGTTCCACTACCTTCACCCCTCGTCATGGGGGGGGGGGGGTGAAAGCCTTGGATCGTGGTGTCTGGAAGCAACTGTTTCTAACTAGTTAGCTGACTTCTCACTGGTGCTTGGCTCACAAGATAGGGAGTAGAATGGGCAATTCTTTTATTGGATGAACCCCAACTTTAAAAATGTTCTATCTGCTAAATTTCAACCTAATGATAAATGTGAGTAACTTGGTTCTGACTACCTGGCTGCCTGCATTAAGACATTCCTTCTGCTGTCAACAGTTCTCTAGTGACTCACCTATAACACAGATCTAATTAATATTTTACCTTGCTAAAGCAGAGATGTGGATTGAAAGACCTCTTGGAATCCCTTCCAGCAACGAGGCTGATACACCTGAGGAAGGGGTACCACGTTGGAAAGCAGTGCTCTTCAAAGTGGATTCCCCAACCAGCAGCAGCAATATCACCTGGGAACGTGATAGAAATACAAGGTCCTGGGCCCCACCCAGACTTTCTGAATCATAAACTTGGGGAGTGGGGCCCAGCAAACTGCATTTTCACAGCCATCTGGGGGCTTTTCATACATGCTGAACTTTGAAAAGCTCTAGTGTAGAGAGCTTACAGGATGGCTTAGCCACTTAGACTCTCTGAACCCCAGTTTCTTCATCCACCAAAGTGGAATAATTCTCTCTCTTTTAAATGATTGTCACATGTTTTAAATGATAGAAGAGCATCTAAGACACCATAGGTGCTCAATAAACGTCAGCTGGAGTTGAAGGGCCAGAAAGGAGGAAGAGGAGACTGAGAAAAAAAGAAAAAGAAATGCGAACCCAGTCTTCATCTTTTCCTTATATAACATTTTTGGCATTATATAATTCGCAGTTTGCATGCAAAACATCCCACCTCAGGGCATCATAGAAGCCTTGGAAAATCCAATATTATGCAGACAGCCTGAGATTCTGGCTGCTAAACCAGGCTTAAAAACTAATTTTCCCTCTTTAAGGAAGTGACATTTGTGCATTCAACACAGCAGCAATAAATTTGGGCTTTCTCACCACCCCCTGCTTTCCAGAGGTTATTATTTTTATCAATAGCAAAGCTATTTCTTTTTGAGTATTTGGAGCTGTTTTTATATCTCCCCTTTCGTCCATACTTTAGTTATCAGCAGAGTAAACAACTCGTTAGGAAAAAAAAAAAAAAAGCCAAACAAGACCTAAAACCATTTTTAATGCTAGAAATGTGATTAGAACATTTAATTACACTCTGGAAAGTGTGCTTCCATTAATAGTTGGGGGCACATTCTATGTCAATTAAAAAAGGATTAACAGTGAAGGCTTGAAAATTTGCCTGAACTTCGAGGCCATTTTTATTTGTGGGCTATGCCAGGGGAGGTGGTCAGAGGGCACAAAAGCAGTGCTGCTTCTCCTTAGGGATTTTCCAGATATTTGGACATCCTCTTCATCCTCACAGGTGGGGCATTGCTGGTCTCCTTGGCAAGTATAAGAGAACTGAGCTCTGAGCCCCAGGTCTGTGTTTAAAAGGACTGAGAGGGCCACTATTAGGTAGAAAGGGCAACTGACAGAGTGACCTGGACTCTACTCCTTCCTTCGGGGGCTGATCCTCTATTTCCTTTTCCTCTCACTCCTCTAAGACCCTAGGGGCAGAGTGTTTCCCTTTAAATAAACCAACATGGCTGAGAAATTTCTTCCTCTCTCATGGCCTGTTTCGCACACAGAGAGGTTATTTTCATTGGCTGTTGATTTGATATGAAATGTGAGTTTGAAGTGAGGAAGACAGTGTGGTCAAAAAACCCTCGAGGAACTCGAGTCCTAGAGACAGTGGTGTTGATGAGGCCAGAGTGTAAATACTGCCCTAGTCCAGGGTAGCACTGAAGATCATGAGAAGCGAGGGAACTCTGATCCTCTAGTCCAAGGATGTGAGGGTCTGACTCGAAAAGGAAGAGAAAACTGTACATTCAGAAATCAGGTAGGTATTAGAATGGACAGATGAAAATAGAGTCAAGGGAAGGGACCACAAATATTCCCTTTTTCAATAAATATGGATTAAATGCCTACTGTGTAACCAGGCACTATTCCTCATGGAACTTAGAAAGAACTCACTTTTATTGGCCCTGAGTAAATGATACTGTGGACTTCCCTGGTGGATCACTCGGTAAAGCGTATGCCTACAATGCAGGAGGCCAGGGTTCAATCCCTAGGTCAGGAAGATCTCCTGGAGAAGGAAATGGCAACCCACTGCAGTATTCTTGCCTGGAAAATCCTATGGACGGAGCAGCCTGGTGGGCGACAGTCCATGGGGTCGCAGAATGTCAGACACGACTGAGCGACTTCACTTCCACTGTAATGACACTGGAAGCAAACTGAAATAAGGGCAAATTACTGAGTTCTTACCATTTGCAATATTGCTCTTTATAGCATCGGACTTTATTTCCATCACCAGTCACATCCACAGCTGGGTATTTTTTTTGCTTTGGCTCCATTTCTTCATTCTTTCTGGTGTTATTTCTTCACTGATCTCCGGTAGCATATTGGGCACCTACCGACCTGTGGAGTTCATCTTTCAGTGTCCTATCTTTTGCCTTTTCATACTGTTCATGGGGTTCTCAAGGCAAGAATACTGAAGTGGTTTGCCATTCCCTTCGCCAGTGGACCACACTCTGTCAGACCTCTCCACCATGACCTGTCTGTCTTGGGTGGCTGTGGCATGACTCATAGTTTCACTGAGTTAGACAAGGCTGAGGTCCTTGTGACCAGATTGGTTAGTTTTCTGTGATTGTGGTTTTCATTCTGCCTGCCCTTTCAATTCAGTTCAGTCGCTCATTCGTGTCCGACTCCTTGCAACCCCATGAATCGCAGCACGCCAGGACTCCCTGTCCATCACCAACTCCCGGAGTTCACTCAGACTCGTGTCCATTGAGTCAGTAATGCCATCTAGCCATCTCATCCTCTGTTGTCCCCTTCTCCTCCTGCCCCCAATCCCTCCCAGCATCAGAGTCTTTTCCAATGAGTCAACTCTTCGCATGAGGTGGCCAAAGTACTGGAGTTTCAGCTTCAGCGTCATTCCTTCCAAAGAACAACAAGGGCTGATCTCCTTCAGAATGGACTGGTTGGATTTCCTTGCAGTCCAAGGGACTCTCAAGAGTCTTCTCCAACACCACAGTTCAAAAGCATCAATTCTTCAGTGCTCAGCCTTCTTCGCAGTCCAACTCTCACATCCATACATGACTACTGGGAAAACCATAGCCTTGACTAGACGGACCTTAGTCGGCAAAGTAATGTCCCTGCTTTTGAATATGCTATCTAGGTTGGTCATAACTTTTCTTCCAAGGAGTAAGTGTCTTTTAATTTCATGGCTGCAATCATCATCTGCAGTGATTTGGGAGCCCCCAAAAATAAAGTCTGACACTGTTTCCGCTGGTTCCCCATCTATTTCCCATGAAGTGATGGGACCAGATGCCATGATCTTTGTTTTCTGAATGTTGAGTTTTAGGCCAACTTTTTCGCTCCCCTCTTTCACTTTCATCAAGAGGCTTTTGAGTTCCTCTTCACTTTCTGCCATAAGGGTGGTGTCATCTGCATATCTCAAGTTATTGATATTTCTCCTGGCAATCTTGATTCCAGCTTGTGCTTCTTCCAGCCCAGCGTTTCTCATGATGTACTCTGCATAGAAGTTAAATAAGCAGGGTGACAATATACAGCCTTGACGTACTCCTTTTCCTATTTGGAAGCAGTCTGTTGTTCCATGTCCAGTTAGAACTGTTGCTTCCTGACCTGCATACAGATTTCTCAAGAGGCAGGTCAGGTGGTCTGGTATTCCCATCTCTTTCAGAATTTTCCACCGTTTATTGTGATCCACACAGTCAAGGCTTTGGCATAGTCAATAAAGCAGAAATAGATGTTTTTCTGTAACTCTCTTGCTTTTTCCATGATCTAGCGGATGTTGGCAATTTGATCTCTGGTTCCTCTGCCTTTTCTAAAACCAGCTTGAACATCAGGACGTTCACGGTTCATGTATTGCTGAAGCCTGGCTTGAAATGCTGGGCTGGATGAAGCACAAGCTGGAATCACAATTGCTGAGAGAAATATCAATAACATCAGATATGCAGATGATAATCCACCCTTATGGCAGAAAGCGAAGAAGTAAAGAGCCTCTTGATGAAAGTGAAAGAAGAGAGTAAAAAAGTTGGCTTAAAACTCAACATTCAGAAAACTAAGATCACAGCATTTTGTCCCATCACTTCATGCCAAATAGATGGGGAAATAGTGGAAGCAGTGAGAGACTTTATTTTGGGGGGGGGGGCTCCAAAATCACTGCAGATGGTGATTGCAGCCGTGAAATTAAAAGACACTTGCTCCTTGGAAGAAAATCTATGAACAATCTAGATAGCATATTCAAAACCAGAGACATTACTTTGCTAACAAAGGTCTGTCTACTCACAGCTATGGTGTTTTCAGTAGTCATGTATGGATGTGAGAGTTGGACTATAAAGAAAACTGAGCACCAAAGAATTGATGCTTTTGAACTGTGGAGTTGGAGAAGACTCTTGAGACTCCCTTGGACTGTAAGGAGATCCAATCAGTCCATCCTAAAGGAAATCAGTTCTGAATATTCATTGGAAAGACTGATGCTGAAGCTGAAACTCCAGTACTCTGGCCACCTGATGCGAAGAACTGATTCATTGGAAAAGACCCTGATTCTGGGAAAGATTGAAGGCAGGAAGAGAAGGGGAAGGACAGAGGAAGAGATGGTTGAACGGCATCACCAACTCAATGGACATGAGTTTGAGCAAGCTCTGGGAGTTGGTGATGGACAGGGAGGCCTGGTGTGCTGCAGTCCATGGGGTCGCAAAGAGTCGGACACGACTGAGCAACTGAACTGAACTGAACTGAACTGAATCATTTGCAAAAACATTTTCATGTTTAACTCATTAGGCCTTCATTGAGAAGCAAGCAAGGTAGGTTTTATTATTCATAGTTTGAAAATAATGGAATTGAGATCCCTTAAGTGCTCGTTGGAAGGAAAGCTATGACAAACCTAGACAGTGTATTAAAAAGCAGAGCCATCACTTTGCCAATAAAGGTCTTATAGCCAAAGCTATGGTTCTTCCAGTAGCCATGTAAGGATATGAGAGTTGGATCATAAAAAAAGCTGAGCACTGAAGAATTGATACTTTTGAATTGTGTTGCTGGAGAAGACTCTGGAGAGTCCCTTGGACAGCAAGGATTCAAACCAATCAATCTTAAAGGAAATCAGCCCTGAATATTCATTGGAAGGACTGTGTTGAAGCTGAAGCTCCAAAACTTTGGCCACCTCATGTAAGGAACTGACTCATTGGAAAAGACCCTGATGCTGAGAATGATTGAAGGCAGGAAGAGAAGGGGATGACAGAGGATGAGATGGTTGGATGGCATCACTGACTCAATAGACATGAGTTTGAGCAAGCTCCTGGAGATGGTGAAGACAGGGAAGCCTGGCATGCTGCAATCCATGGGGTCACAAGGAGTTAGACATAACCAATCAACCAAACAATAACAACAATCACTGAGGTTTGCCTTCTCTGGTGGTTCTGGTGGTAAAGAATCTGCCTGCAATGCAGGATACCCAGGTTCTATCCCTGGGTTGGGAAGATCCCCTGGAGAAGAGAATGGCTACCCACTCCAGTATCCTTGCCTGGAGAATTCCATGGACAGAGGAGCCTAGAGGGAATCACAAAGAGTGGGACACAACTGAGTGATTAACACTTTCACTTTCACTTACCACTCAGGCTGGGAGCCCCTGAAATCCAGAAAAGCAAAGAAGAATAAAGAACTCAGTCTCCTTTGAGGGAAGACACGAATCAAAAAGGCCCCATAGTACGTCTGCTCCTCACAGCACTTGTGGCTTCCTCGTCTAAGCAAGTGCTTTCTTAGGAGCTCAGCCTGGGGGTGGGGCTGCTTCCAGGCCAGGGAGAGATTTGTTTGGTGTTGGCGCTGTTGAGCCTATTAAACCAAAGCTGCAAACTCATGAAGTTGCAGTGTGAACATGCTCCCGTTCTTGGCGGTGCCATGGTTTCAGGAGGATGGCAGGCAGCCCCTGCTATTCTTGGCTTCGGGGAGTTTCCAGTACATGACATCTCCCAGGGAACATCGTGTTCTAGCACGTTGTAAGTGAAGGCAAGAGCGCACTTAACAGCACCCAGAACTCAAATAACTGTCTTTTGTGCATAATCGGAGCCCTGGAGGAGAGAGACGGAGAGAGCCAAGGCTCCCTCCCTCTCCCAGAGTACCTGCGAGGGAAGAATCTCTGGAGTGATGATCATTTGCAAAGGTTATTAAATGCTCTTTTCCCTCTTTTCATCTTTGGAAATCTCTCAGTGGCTGTGTCTCATCAGCAGGTCCTGAGTTTCTCTCTCTCTCTTTCTCTGATTCTTTCTGTGACCCTCTTATGTTCCATATCTTTCTGGGGCTATCCTTTGGTCTCTCTTCCTCTTGACCACCTGTTTCTATACATGTCTTTGTCTCTGAATCCCTGTCTTCATCTCTCAGAGTCTCTGATTCTCCCACTCACTGACTCTGTCTCCATCTCTCTGTTTCTCTCTGCCTCTCTGTGGTCCCCTCTCTGCCTCTCTTTCCCTGGTCATCCCCCTCTTCTCTCCCTCATTCTTTTTTCATTCCCTCCCTCTCTCATTCATCCCTTTTCTCCCACCTTTTACTCTTTTCCTAGCTACCCCAGGATTCCTGGGAAAAATTGCACAGCTGTTATCCAGGTTCTAAGAAATTGAAAAGAAGCAATATTGCCCCACTAAACACTTGCAGTTCAGGACTATGGACATCCCACGGGATTTCTTTCCTTGCCTCCTATCACACCCCCATAAATGTTTAGCTTACATCGTATCTGTATGTTTGCTCTACAGCACCCTAGGACAGCAGAGCTGAAAGAACCTTCAGATATATAGAGCACTGATCTTCATTCCTCACGTGAAGAAACTGAGGACCACAGAAGTAACTTACTCAGGAGAATACAGCTTACATATCTCAGAGTCAAGATTGAAATCAGTATTTCTCAAAATCAGTTTGAAGTTCAATGAAATATTTGATTTATCAAACTATCATCAGTTATCCAAACATATTTAATGAAACACACCAGCTTCAGTTTTGTTGTTGTTCAGTCTCTAAGTCGTATTTGACTCTTTACCACCCCATGGACTACAGCACGTCAGGTTTCCCTATCCTAGACTATCTCCCTGAGTTTGCTCAGATTCATGTCCATTGAGTCAGCGATTTTATCTATCCATCTCATCCTCTGCCACCCTCTTCTCCTCTTGCCCACAATCTTTCCCAGCATCAGAGTGTTTTCCAAAGAGTCAGCTCTTTGCATTAGGTGGCCAAAGTATTGGAGCTTCAGTGTCAACTATCTGCAATATTATTAAATTCCAGAAGAGTGGATGGGATGTAACTCATGATGTGTGCTCTTGAAAACCTACAACCAACATGAGGAAGTTATGTTGTCAGAGTGTTAAGGAACATACAAATCGTACTTATGTTTTCCCCTTCTTAATTGATATCCTAATGAGCAATGAGGCTATAAGGCATGGGAAAGATGGAGATCAAATGATTAGTTTTACTGCTGGTTCTACGAAGACCTACAAGACCTTTGGAGAAAGCAATGGCAACCCACTCCGGCACTCTCGTCTGGAAAATTCCATGCACAGAGGAGCCTGGAAGGTTGCAGTCCATGGGGTTGCTGAGGGTTGGACATGACTGAGAGCCTTCACTTTCACAAGACATTTTAGAACTAACACCCAAAAAAGATGTCCTTTTCATTATAGGGGACTGGAATGCAAAAGTAGGAAGTCAAGAAACACCTGGAGTAACAGGCAAATTTGGCCTTGGACTACAGAATGAAGCAGGGCAGAGGTTAATAGAGTTTTGCCAAGAAAATGCACTGGTCATGGCAAACATCCTCTTCCAACAACATAAGAGAAGACTCTACACATGGACATCACCAGGTGGTCGACACCAAAATCAGACTGATTATATTCTTTGCAGCCAAAGATGGAGAAGCTCTATTCAGTCAGCAAAAAACAAGATTGGGAGCTGACTGTGGCTCCGATCATGAACTCCTTATTGCCAAATTCACACTTAAATTGACTAAAGTAGGGAAAACCGCTAGACCATTCAGGTAGGACCTAAAAAAATTCCTTATGATTATACAGTGGAAGTGAGAAATAGATTTAAGGGACTAGATCTGATAGATAGAGTGTCTGATGAACTATGGATGGAGGTTCATGACACTGTACAGGAGACAGGGATCAAAACCATCCCCAAGAAACTGAAATGCAAAAAAGCAAAATGGTTGTTTGAGGAGGCCTTACAAATAGCTGAGAAAAGAAGAGAAGCGAAAAGCAAAGGAGAAAAGGAAAAATATAAGCATCTGAATGCAGAGTTTCAAAGAATAGCAAGGAGAGATAAGAAAGCCTTCCTCAGCAATCAGTGCAAAGAAATAGAGGGAAAGAGCAGAATGGGAAAGACTAGAGATATCTTCAAGAAAATTAGAGACACCAAGGGAACATTTCATGCAAAGATGGTCTCGATAAAGGACAGAAATTGTATGGACCTAACAGAAGCAGAAGATATTAAGAAGAGGTGGCAAGAATACATGGAAGAACTGTACAAAAAAGATTTTCACCACCAAGATAATCATGATGGTGTGATCACTCACCTAGAGCCAGACATCCTGGAATGTGAAGTCAAGTGGGCCTTAGAAAGCATCACTATGAAAAAAGCTAGAGGAGGTGATGAAATTCCACTTGAGCTATTTCAAATCCTGGAAGATGATGCTGTGAAAGTGCTGCACTCAATATGCCAGCAAATTTGGAAAACTCAGCAGTGGCCACAGGACTGGAAAAGGTCAGTTTTCATTCCAATCCCAAAGAAAGGCAATGCCAAAGAATGCTCAGATTACCACACAATTGCACTCATCTCACACCCTGGTAAAGTAATGCTCAAAATTCTCCAAGCCAGGATTCAGCAAGATGTGGACAGTGACCTTCCAGATGTTCAAGCTGGTTTTAGAAAAGGCAGAGGAACCAGAAATCAAACTGCCAACATCCACTGGATCATGGAAAAAGCAAGAGAGTTCCAGAAAAAACATCCATTTCTGCTTTATTGACTATGCCAAAGCCTTTGACTGTGTGGATCACAATAAACTGTGGAAAATTCTGAAAGAGATGGGAATACCAGACCACTTGACCTGCCTCTTGAGAAATCTGTATGCAGGTCAGGAATCAACAGTTAGAACTGGACATGGAACAACAGACGGCTTCCAAATAGGAAAAGGAGTACGTCAAGGCTGTATATTTTCACCCTGCTTATTTAACTTATATGCAGAGTACATCATGAGAAATGCTGGACTGGAAGAAGCACAAGCTGGAATCAAGATTGTCGGGAGAAATATCAATAACCTGAGATATGCAGATGATACCACTCTTATGGCAGAGAGTGAAGAGGAACTCAAAAGCCTCTTGATGAAAGTGAAAGAGGAGAGTGAAAAAGTTGGCTTAAAGCTCAACATTCAGAAAACGAAGATCATGGCATCTGGTCCCATCTATGGGGAATAGATGGGGAAACAGTGGAAACTGCCAGACTTTATTTTTGGGGGCTCCAAAATCACTGCAGATGGTGATTGCAGCCATGAAATTAAAAGACACTTACTCCTTGGAAGGAAAGTTAATACCAACCTAGATAGTATATTCAAAAGCAGAGACATTACTTTGCCAACAAAGGTCTGTCTAGTCAAAGCTATGGTTTTTCCAGTAGTCATGTACGGATGTGAGAGTTGGACTCTGAAGAAGGCTGAGCGGTGAAGAATTGAAGCTTTTGAAGTGTGGTGTTGGAGAAGACTCTTGAGAGTCCCTAGTCCCTCGGACTGCAAGGAGATCCAACCAGTCCATTCTGAAGGAGATCAGCCCTGGGATTTCTTTGGAAGGACTGATGTTGAAGCTGAAACTCCAATACTTTGGCCACCTCATGCAAAGTGTTGACTCACTGGAAAAGACCCTGATGTTGGGAGGGATTGGGGGCAGGAGGAGAAGGGGACGACAGAGGATGAGATGGCTTAGTGGCAGCATCGACTCCATGGACATGAGTTTGAGTGAACTCTGGGAGTTGGTGATGGACAGGAAGCCTTGGCGTGCTGCGATTCATGGGGTCGCAAAGTGTCAGACATGACAGAGAGTCTGAACTAAACTGAACTGAACTGGTAAATGATTGAGAATGTGGTTTTAGAACTGTGGCCAAATGAGCATGCTCATCTCCTGTAGACTCCAGTCTAGAGTTTAGGATGGTTCCTTGGAAGAGAGTGTAGGTCCACTAGGACATGCTGTATAGCACAGGAAACTCTACTCAGTACTCCATAGTGCCCCCACTAAGAATGCATTCGTTAGGGAGCTGGCCGGGAAGTGGATAGTAATGATTCTAAAAGGCTGATAAGCACTGTCCTCATACTAATCTTGACTAAGATGTGTATACTCCAAGGACCACAGGTGGACAGTTTGGTTCTTACCCCAGAGAACTTTGCCATCAGCAGCAAAGAGAAAGGAAGGAGCCTGTATCCAGCAAATAGTGTCTCTTAAGAGAAGAAAAAGGACCTGCCTAAGACATAGGTTAAGATGCTGGAAGCTATGCTCCCAATTTTTCAGGCGCCCCATTCCTCCACTGTATCACATATCCGTTCTCCGTATTTGCATTTCTACTCTTGCCCCGCAAATAGTTCCATCTGTACCGTAGTTCTAGATTCCACATATACCCTGCTACTGCTACTGCTAAGTCGCTTCAGTCGTGTCTGACTCTCTGCAACTCCTTAGACGGCAGCCCACCAGGCTCCCCCATCCTTGGGATTCTCCAGGCGAGACCACTGGGGTGGGTTGCCATTTCCTTTTCCAATGCATGAAAGTGAACAGTGAAAGTGAATTTGCTCAGTTGTGTCCGACTGCTAGAGACCCCATGGACTGCAGCCTACCAGGCTCCTCCGTCCATGGGATTTTCCAGGCAAGAGTCCTGGAGTGGGGTGCCATTGCCTTCTCCCCACATATACACTACCATGTGTAAAATAGCTGGTGGGAAGCTGCTGTTTAGCACAGGGAGCTCAGCTCGGTGCTCTGTGATGAGCTCGAGAGTGGAACGGGGGTGGTGTGTGGGAGAGAGGCTCTATGTATGCATATAGCCGACGCACTTTGTTGTATGGCAGGGACTAACACAGCATTGTGAAGCAATTATACTCTAATAATAAAATTTGGAAAAAATGCTAGCCAAATCTTTTGGGAAGGAGGAGGGGCATTGTAGAGGGAAATGGTGGCCTGGTGTCATGTCTCCCCCAAAGCACTAGGGATTTCACAGTAAGAAGTATGACTCAAGGCTTGGAACTTTCAAAACCTGGAGAAAGATCAGGACTGAGCAGGGTAAGTGAGGTGCCCAGGGTATAAAATATAAGGACCTGACTCTTGTAGGACCTCACAGTAGGCACCTCCTTAAATATTATCCCTAAGTTGTCTCACTTGCCTCACTCTAGTCCCAGCCCTGAGACAGACAGGAACTTGAGTTGCCCATGGCAGAGTCTGTGGTCTTCATCAACCCCTTGGGGCTCAGAATCTGTCGGCTTTGCCAGATAGTTTAGTTCAGAAATGAGCAGAGGCTGAATGTCCAGCCGAGAAAACATGCAGAGAAAAAGGCAGTTTTCCCCACAGAAAAGGTGTTTTCATCGAGGCAATTCTGCAGCCAGGAGATAGGGTGTCTTCATTTATATTAGCTGTTAGTTTCTTCATTGGGAAAAATCTATATCCTTAAGACATTATTGGGTGGCTCAGGGGTAAAGAATCTGCCTACCTGCGCAGGAAATGAGCATTGAATTCCTGGATCAGAAGATCCCTGGAGGAGGAAATGACAGTCCTCTCCAGTATTCTTGCCTGGAGAATCCCATGGGCAGATGAGCCTGGTGCACTGCAGTCCATGGGACACAACTGAAGTGACTGAGCTACACACAAGCATGAAGGATTATCACTGAAGGTGCATGTTGATGGAATTAAGCTTATACAATCCCTTTGATGTGGTTGGGACTGAAATGCACAACTGCTATCTAAAGCATCAGGAATGATTTAACAATCACCATTGTTACCAGGAAGGAACCTTGAATGGGTTCCTAATAAAGGAACAGGTCAAGCCACCAAATGGTGGTGAGTGTGGGATGAAAAAAAAAAAAAAAGGTGTGATTCTTTCCACAGAAAACTGATTATTTTTGTGTCAGTGCTCTTCTGGTGTGAGTGGCTGTGAATAGAGACACAGAAGAGGGTCTGTGTATGTGTGTGTGCATATGTGCACATGCTCAGCACGCTTGTAAGTGGGTGAAGGTGATTTGACTTAATTATATGCCTCATTCACTCAGATAGAGGAAAATAGAAATTAACTTCTATTATTTCACTAATTCTACCCCTTCGCCCGAATCTTCACAATGATGTCTTTGAATACAGATCCTTCATCCACAGTGGCCGTAATTGCAGGGGCTCCTCCCCTGACAATTCTGTTTAAAGCAGTGTTCATAAAATGTTCCTTGGCCAATGACCGTATGTCAGAGAAACAACCCTCAGGACGGCTGCCATCAATTTTCCTTTCCACAAATATGGATACACCCTCCCTAAAAGCTACGTGAGTAAACTTCCTTGGAAGTTAGCCTCAAGGTGACCTGTCTTCCTCCTTTTCCATTTTCTGAATAGGTTTCTCTTTTCAGATAACTTTATGAGAGGAGTTGCAAGTTATTCTCAGGACATGGAAACATGGATCTTCCTAAGAAGCTCTGAAAATGTAGAGTTTGGATCTCATAACAGATGAGCTAATCGTTTGAGAGCTGTGGGTTGAGCCCATGCAAAGCACTGGGAAGCAGTGCGTGGTCCAAGGAGGGAGGTCCAGGAGGGTGGTACATCCTCACGCTCTTGTGAACCTGCTTTCTGCCTGCCTCTGGCCACACCCCCACTCACGGCCCCTCCCCTGCCTGCAACACCCTTCTCATTTCAGTCTGCATCTCCCTAATCCAGCCACCTCTCACATCTCTAGGATTCCTTCAGCATACTGATTTGGTTGACCTTGTTGGAGTTTCTCAATCGCTCACTCTCAATTTTATGATATGTGAAACTGTGATAATAATGGTTCTGACCTCTGGCTTATGCAAGGATTAAGAGAGTTGATACATATCAAGCTTCTAGAACAGTATCTGGCATACAGTATTGCATAACTTAAATAGCTGTTGTTTGTGTTGTATTGCTTATTTGATGAGGGAAGGGGATGAAAAGAACAGAAAAGGGAAGAAGTAGAGCACTCCAAAGAAAGTTAGAGTCAGCTGGTGCTGTGAACTGAATTGTATGCTCCCAAATTCATATGTCTTCTCAGGTGTCACAGTGGTAAAGAATCTGCCTGCCAATGCAGAGAAGCAGGAAGCACAAGTTTGATCCCTGGGTCAGGAAGACCCCTCATGGAGGAAATGGCAACCCACTCTCCAGTTTTCTTGCCTGGAAAACTCATGGACAGAGGAGCAAATACACATCATGTCAAATTCATATGCTAAAGCTCTAATGGGCATCCCTGGCAGCTCAGAGCATAAAGAATCTGCCTGCAATGTAGGAAACTCAGTTTAGATTCCTGAGTTGAGAAGATCTTCTGAAAGAGGTCATGGAAACCCACTCCAGTATTCTTGCCTGGAGAACCTCATGGACAGAGGAACCTTGTGGGCTACAGTCCATAGGCTCACAAAGAGTGGACAAGACTGACTGACTAAGCTCTAATCCCTTAGGAGATACTCAAGTTTAGATGAGATCATGAGGGTGGGGTATACATGATGGAATTCAGTTCAGTTCAGTTCAGTTGCTCAGTCATGTCCAACTCTTTGCAACCCCATGAATCACAGCACTCCAGGCCGCCCTGTCCATCACCAACTCCCAGAGTTCACTCAAACTCATATCCATCGAGTTGGTGATGCCATCCAGGCATCTCATCCTCTGTTGTCCCCTTCTCCTCCTGCCCCCAGTCCCTCCGAGCATCAGGGACTTTTCCAATGAATAAACTCTTCCCATGAGGTGGCCAAAGTATTGGAGTTTCAGCTTCAGCATCAGTCCTTCCAATGAACACCAAGGACTGATCTCCTTTAGAATGGACTGGTTGGATTGCCTTGCAGTCCAAGGGACTCTCAAGAGTCTTCTCCAATACCACAGTTTAAAAGCATCAATTCTTCAGCACTCAGCTTTCTTCACAGTCCAACTCTCATATCCATACATGACCACAGGAAAAACCATAGCTTTGACTAGACGGACCTTAGTCGGCAAAGTAATATCTCTGCTTTTCAATATACAATCTAGGTTGGTCATAACTTTCCTTCCAAGGAGTAAGTGTCTTTTAATTTCATAGCTGCAATCAAGATCTGCAGTGATTTTGGAGCCCAAAACAATAAAGTCTGACACTGTTTGTACCGTTTCGCCATCTATTTCCCATGAAGTGACGAGACCAGATGCCATGATCTTCGTTTTCTGAATGTTGAGCTTTAAGACAACTTTTTCACTCTCCTCTTTCACTTTCATCAAGGGCTTTTTAGTTCTTCTTCACTTTCTGCCATAAGGGTGGTGTCATCTGCATATCTGAGGCTATTGATATTTCTCCCATGATTCCAGCTTGTGCTTCTTCCAGTCCAGCATTTCTCATGATGTACTCAGCATGTAAGTTAAATAAGTAAGCTGACAATATACAGCCTTGACGTACTCCTTTTCCTATTTGGAACCAGTCTGTTGTTCCATGTCCAGTTCTAACTGTTGCTTCCTGACCTGCATATAGGTTTCTAAAGAGGCAAGTCAGGTGGTCTGGTATTCCCATCTCTTTCAGAATTTTCCACAGTTTATTGTGATCCACACAGTCAAAGGTTTTGGCATAGTCAATAAAGCAGAAATAGATGTTTTTCTGGAACTCTCTTGTTTTTTTCCGTGATCCAGTGGATGTTGTCAATTTGATCTCTAGTTCCTCTGCCTTTTCTAAAATCAGCTTGAACATCTGGAAGGTCACAGTTCACATATTGCTGAAGCCTAGCTTGGAGAATTTTGAGCATGACTTTACTAGTGTGTGAGATGAGTGCAACTGTGCGGTAGTTTGAGCATTCTTTGGCATTGCCTTTCTTTGGAATTGGAATGAAAACTGACCTTTTCCAGTCCTGTGGCCACTGCTGAGTTTTCCAAATTTGCTGGTATATTGAGTGCAGCACTTTTACAGCATCATCTTCCAGGATTTGAAATAGCTCAACTGGAATTCCATCACCTCCGCTAGCTTTGTTCATAGTGATGCTTTCTAAGGCCCACTTGACTTCACATTCCAAGATGTCTGGCTCTAGGTGAGTGATCACATCATCATAATTATCTTGGTCATGAGGATCATTTTTGTACAGTTCTTCCATGTATTCTTGCCACCTCTCCTTAATATCTTCTGCTTCTGTTAGGTCCATACCATTTCTGTCCTTTATCAATCCCATTTTTGCATGAAATGTTTCCTGGTATCTCTAATTTTCTTGAAGAGATCTCTAGCCTTACCCATTCTGTTGTTTTCCTCTATTTCTTTGCACTGATCACTG
This sequence comes from Ovis aries, assembly GCF_016772045.2. Taxonomy (NCBI): domain Eukaryota; kingdom Metazoa; phylum Chordata; class Mammalia; order Artiodactyla; family Bovidae; genus Ovis; species Ovis aries. The sequence goes on from NC_056059.1 coordinate 109,864,119, forward strand.
AGGAAGGCTTTCTTATCTCTCCTTGTTGTTCTTTGAAACTCTGTATTCAGATGCTTATATCTTTCCTTTTCTCCTTTGCTTTTCATTTCTCTTCTTTTCACAGCTATTTGTATGTCCTCCCCAGACAGCCATTTTTCTTTTTTGCGTTTCTTTTCCATGGAGATGGTCTTCATCCCTGTCTCCTGTACAGTGTCACGAACCTCCATCCATAGTTCATCAGACACTCTATCTATCAGATCTAGTTCCTTAAATCTATTTCTCACTTCCACTGTATAATCATAAGGAATTTGATTTAGGTCATACCTGAATGGTCTAGTGGTTTTCTCTACTTTCTTTAATTTAAGTCTGAATTTGGCAGTAAGGAGTTCATGATCTGAGCCATAGTCAGCTCCCGATCTTGTTTTTGCAGACTGAATAGAGCTTCTCCACCTTTGGCTGCAAAGGATATAATCAATCTGATTTCGGTATTGACCATCTGGTGATGTCCATGTGTAGAGTCTTCTCTTGTGTTTTTGGAAGAGGGTGTTTGCTATGACCAGTGCATTTTCTTGGCAAACCTCTATTAACCTTTGCCCTGCTTCATTCTGTACTCCAAGGCCAAATTTGCCTGTCACTCCAGGTGTTTCTTGACTTGCTACTTTTGCATTCCAGTCCCCTGTAATGAAAAAGACATCCTTTTTTGGGTGTTAGTTCTAAAAGGTCTTGTATGTCTTCACAGAACCATTCAACTTCAGCTTCTTCAGCATTACTGGTTGGAGCATAGACTTGGATTACTGTGATATTGAATGGTTTTCTTTGGAAATGAACAGAGATCATTCTGTCATTTTGAGATTGCATCTACGTACTTAATTTCAGACTCTTTTGTTGACCATGATGGCCACTCCATTTCTTCTAAGGGATTCCTGCCCACAGTAGTAGATATTATGGTCATCTGAGTTTAATTCACCCATTCCAGTCCATTTTAGTTCACTGATTCCTAGCATGTTGATGTTCACTCTTGCCATCTCATGTTTGACCCCTTCCAATTTGCCTTGATTCATGGACCTGACATTCCAGGTTCCTATGCAATATTTCTCTTTACAGCATCGGACCTTGCTTCTACCACCAGTCACATCCACAGCTGGGTATTGTTTCTGCTTTGGCTCCATCCCTTCATTCTTTCTGGAGTTATTTCTCCACCAATCTGATTTCAGTGTTGCATATTGGGCACATACTGACCTGGGGAGTTCCTATTTCAGTATCCTATCATTTGCCTTTTCATACTGTTCATGGGGTTCTCAAGGAAGAATACTGAAGTGGTTTCATTCCCTTCTCCAGTAGACCACATCTGTCAGACCTTTCCACCATGACCCGCCCGTCTTAGGTGGTCCCCACAGCATGGCTTAGTTTCATTGAGTTAGACAAGGCTGTGGTCCGTGTGATCAGATTGACTAGTTTTCTGTGGTTATGGTTTTTGTGTCTGCCCTCTGATGCCTCTCACAATACCTACTGTCTTTCTTGGGTATCTCTTAGCTTGAACGTGGGGTATCTCTTCATGGTTGCTCCAGCAAAGTGCAGCCACTACTCTTTACCTTGAACTAGGGGTATCTCCTCGTGACCACCCCTCCTGACCTTGAATGTGGAGTAGCTCCTCTCGGCCCTCCTGTGCCTGTGCAGCTACCGCTCCTTGAACATAGAGTTTCCTTATCCCTGAGGCAGGTTGGGTGAGTGGATTGACCCAGACACCCTTGATTCATCTAGAAGGAGGAGGGAGTCTACTAGGATTCCACTCAGAAACCTTAGGATCTAGCACCACTATCCTGAGAAACCTGGATGAGAGGAAAGTTTGGTTGGCATCAGCATTGGAAGGTTGTAAAGCTATGTGGATAGCAAAGCATCATTTCTTTTCTTTTGTTTATGTCCTTTCTTTTCTTTTCTTTCTTTTTGACAATTGACTCTTATGTGAATGTAGCATCCTTGGATGAGATCCCAGAATTCCTACCTGGTAAATAAGAAGACTAAGAGCTCCCTTACTTGTGTATGCAGAGTTCTGGGTGAACCCACTTGGCTCTGGAGTCTTGAGCAAACCACTCACAGTTCCTAGATGAGACACCCTTTTCCCTGGTCCCTGTGGCTGAGACAATTAGTCTACTGCTTCTTTAGCTTTCTTTTGCTCATCTTTCAGCCTACTTGCTGCTTCCTATGGTTTTTTTTTTTTTTTTTTTGCTTTCTGATCTTGAAAGCTTTGGTTTTGCAAACTCCAACTCCCCTGCCAAGTCTCCTCTGTTTTCTCTGCACCCACTGCACATATCACAGTCAATTGTGCCTGCTTCTTTACCACCCATGTGCTCTACAAGGTACTGATCTCCTTGAATGCTGGGTCTGGTCCTGTCAACTACCGACCACTATCACTGAATTAGAGCCTGGTAAGTTGTAAGAGTCCAGCAGTTCAATGATGACTGACAAGAGATCTCAGAGATGTAAAGGACCTCAGTTCAGTTCAGTTCAGTCCCTCAGTCGTGTCCGACTCTTTGCGGCCCCATGAATCACAGCAGGCCAGGCCTCCCTGTCCATCACCAACTCCCAGAGTTCACTCAGACTCATGTCCATCAAGTCGGTGATGCCATCCAGCCATCTCATCCTCTGTCGTCCCCTTCTCTTCCTGCCCCCAATCCCTCCCAGCATCAGGGTCTTTTCCAATGAGTCAACTCTTCTCATGAGGTGGCCAAAGTATTGAAGTTTCAGTTTTAGCATCAGTCCTTCCAATGAACACCCAGGACTGATCTCCTTTAGGATGGACTTGTTGGATCTCCTTGCAGTCCAAGGGACTCTCAAGAGTCTTCTCCAACACCACACTTCAAAAGCATCGATTGTTCAGTGCTTAGCTTTCTTCACAGTCCAATTCTCACATCCATACATGACCACTGGAAAACCCATAGCCTTGACTAGATGGACCTTTGTTGTCAAAGTAATGTCTCTGCTTTTGAATATGCTATCTAGGTAGATCATAACTCTCCTTCCAAGGAGTAAGCATCTTTTAATTTCATGGCTGCAATCACCATCTGCAGTGAGTTTGGAGCCCTGCAAAATAACATTTGACACTGTTTCCACTGTTTCCCCATCTATTTCCCATGAAGTGATGGGACAAGATGCCATGATCTTAGTTTTCTGAATGTAAAGGAATGTGGATAAACTATTAGAGTGAGAAGTGTTAAGACAATGGAAGAGCAAATGCAAAGGCTCTGAATTAGATTTATCTTGAGAAAGGAGAATGAGGACCAATGTGGCTAGAACATGGGGGACTCCAAGGAAGATGGGAAGGGCAAATCTAAAGAAGGGATAAAGACGAGGTCAGGGAGGGCACCATGAGCCATGGTAAGGAACTTGGATTATTTTATAAGTTCAATGGGAATCCTTGAGAAATGTTTATCAGGGAAATGGTACAATCTGATTTTTAAAAGATCACCCTGGCTACTGAGTCAAATTGGAGGAGGACTGGCATGGATGCTGGGAGGCCATTTAATTCTCAGTTTTTATTTGGAGTCTCAGAATTGGTATGCTTTTATTAATTAAAAATAACAACAATAAGATCCTTTTATTACAAGAGGTTTACTTTCAACAATCTGTTTATCAGGTATTTTTGGAAAACTGGAAAGCCTTTTAGTTTTTCTCTTTCAAATGGAAAATTATGGTTTTTCATTATAGATTTCTTCTCAGAGTAGAGCATAATTTTCTTTTATTACAAAACCAATATTAAAGAAGTAGAAAGGAAACAGAAGAAAGAAAAAAACAAAACAATTCACTTTTCCATCTTAGAAAATCAAGCACTATTTTAAGTTCTCTTACAGCCTCCGACGATGAGCACAGAGTTTGGTTAAAGTTATAACAATAATGGATATATACTATATTGAATTCTGTTTTTTTCACAGTCTTTCTCTTCATTCTATACATGTGCTTAGCTCTGTGCATGACATATAATCAGTGATAAATGTTAAATGTTAGCTTTCTTTCCACTCCTCCTCCTAAATCTATTTCTATTATTGTGTTGGAATATATCCTTCATAGTGATTACTTTTTAAAATGGCTAAGCATCTTCTCAATCCTTGTCTCTAGGCTATTTATCTGTGTTTCCATTTTGATTTCAAGATTTTGGATCATTTTCACTATCAATATTCGGAATTCCTTCTCCGGTAGATTCCTTACTTCTTCCTCTTTTGTTTGGTTTGGTGAGCAACTCTCCTGTTCCTTTACCTGCTGAGTATTCCTCTGTCTCTTCATCTTGGTTATATTGCTGCGTTTGGGGTGGCCTTTTTATATTCTGATAATTTGTGGAGTTCTCTTTATTATGGAGCTTCCTCACTTTGGGTGGGGTTCTATCAGTGGCTTGTCAAGGTTTCCTGGTTAGGGAGGCTTGTGTTGGAGTTTTGGTGGGTGGAGCTGGGTTTCTTCTCTCTGGAGTGCAGTGGAGTGACCCGTAATGGGTTATGAGACATCAAAGGTTTTGGGATAATTTTGAGCTGCCGGTATATTGAGGCTCAGGGGAGTGTTCCTGTGTTGCTGGAGAATTTGGGTGGTATGTCTTGTTTTGGAACTTGTTGGCCCTTGGGTGGAGCTTGGTTTCAGTGTAGGTATGAAGGCATTTGATGAGCTCCTATTGCTTAATGTTCCCTGAATTCAAGAGTTCTCTAATGTTTTCAGGCTTTGGGTTTAAGCTTCCTGCTTCTGGTTTTCAGTTTTATTTTTACAGTAGCCTCTAGACTTCTCCATCTATACAGCACTGATGATAAAACATCTAGGTTAAAGATGAAAAGTTTCTCCACATTGAGGGACACTCAGAGAGGTTCACTGAGTTACAAGGAGAAGAGAAAATGGAGGGGGTAGTTAGAGGTAACTGGAATGAGATGCGGTGAGATCAAGAGAGGAGAGAGCAAGCTAGCCAGTAGTCACTTCCTCCAAAGAAGACATACGGATGGCTAACAAACACATGAAAAGATGCTCAACATCACTCATTATTAGAGAAATGCAAATCAAAACCACAATGAGGTACCACTTCACACCAGTCAGAATGGCTGCGATCCAAAAATCTGCAAGCAATAAATGCTGGAGAGGGTGTGGAGAAAAGGGAACCCTCCTACACTGTTGGTGGGAATGCAAACTAGTACAGCCACTATGGAGAACAGTGTGGAGATTCCTTAAAAAATTGCAAATAGAACTACCTTATGACCCAGCAATCCCACTGCTGGGCATACACACCGAGGAAACCAGAATTGAAAGAGACACATGTACCCCAATGTTCATCGCAGCACTGTTTATAATAGCCAGGACATGGAAACAACCTAGATGTCCATCAGCAGATGAATGGATAAGAAAGCTGTGGTACATATACACAATGGAGTATTACTCAGCCGTTAAAAAGAATTCATTTGAATCAGTTCTGTTGAGATGGATGAAACTGGAGCCGATTATACAGAGTGAAGTAAGCCAGAAAGAAAAACACCAATACAGTATACTAACACATATATATGGAATTTAGGAAGATGGCAATGACGACCCTGTATGCAAGACAGGGAAAGAGACACAGATGTGTATAACGGACTTTTGGACTCAGAGGGAGAGGGAGAGGGTGGGATGATTTGGGAGAATGCCATTCTAACATGTATACTATCATGTGAATTGAATCGCCAGTCTATGTCTGACGCAGGATGCAGCATGCTTGGGGCTGGTGCATGGGGATGACCCAGAAAGATGTTATGGGGAGGGAGGTGGAGGGGGTTCATGTTTGGGAATGCATGTAAGAATTAAAGATTTTAAAATTAAAAAAAAATAAATAAATAAATAAAATTTAAAAAAAATAAATAAATAAAATGGCTAAGCATTTTTATCAAGTGAACTATTACTTAAAAAAATTTACACTCTGTTGGATATTTAGTAAACTTACATTTTTTTTTCAATTTTATATGTTAGTGCTTAATTGAAATTCATTGTGCTTGTAACCTTTTTTTTTTTTTTTTGATTATTTCCTTTGAAAAACTCTTTCCAAAGGGGAATTTTTTTTTTAAATAAAAATATCTTCTCCCAAACACTGCATACCTGCATTTCCTAATAATGGGCAAAAATAAAGCTTATTTGCCACCACTCTACCTCTGAAGGGTAGTCCCAGAGTTCCTTAGGTAAGTTGAAAATTCTATCTTAAAATGAATAACCAGGGGTAGATTTTTGGGTAAAAGGTAGTGAATACTTCTTTGAATCTCTATTTGACGCTCATCTATGTATTTTTTTAAAAGGACAAGATAGAAAATCTTGACATGCTGCAGCTCATGGGATTGCAGAGTTGGACATAGGGACTGAACAACAATTGGGCATTTACTATGTTCTAGGCACTTGGTCATGGCTATAGTGAAAATTTCCACTTAATCTTCACTTTACCTTTCTTACAAAGATATTGCTGTTGATTCTATTTTGTGTATGGGGAGACTGAGGCTGAGAGAAATTAAGTAACTTTGTGTAAATCAGTATGTGTGACAGCAGAGTCAGACTCCAGATTTGGAACCCTGCTCCCCTGGACCTCACTGCTAACTGCTTGCCTCTAGCAGGCATGCATATGCAATGCCTATTTATTTATTATAGACTTGATGTTTCACTCACTAATTTGAATTTGCTTTTGTTAAATTGTAGGTATGTATTCATTTTCTTGGCATATTTAATGCAAATATTTTTCCCGAGGACTTTTAATAGATCCATTTAGCAGGAAATATTTAAGCTGAGGGAGTCATAAGTTGAGCCAAGAGAAGGTCTAATTTTATTAGTGCTCTAGGTGCGTGATTGCAAGAAGCAGAAGACATTTTTACAATGTTTACTTACAGAACTTCCTTGGGGTTTCAAAAAGTGAATGAAACAGAGAAACCTCATAATAACTCCAGGGTGGAGAGATCCCTTGATGATTCCTTTAGGCTCTAATAAAACCCCACCACCACGCAAACATTCTTCATGTCCTTTTACTCTTATTTTCAAGGTGGGTATAATAAATCATGTTTTTACAGATGAGGAAAATGAGGCAAACCTGTGAAACAACTTTCCTAACACCAGAGAGATTTTAGGCAGTGGAGAAGGATTAAACAGATGTCTGGAGGAGTTCAGAACACATGCTTTTCCTGTAATATCATATCAAAAGATGTCCAAAGGGACGATTGTTTAGAACAAATTATAGCACTGAGAAAGCTTCCATGGAAAGGCACCAATAAGCAAGACGTGGATCACTTCAGTAAGAGGAAGCTGGTTGGGAACCTAGATCTGTCCACCGTGGTGGTAGAGGAGGTGGGCGACTTGACAGATTCATCCTCCCTGCTCCCTTCCTTCCTGTTGTCTGTCCCTTCATCTGTCCATTAAAATTCACTGATAATTAATGAGAACCTACAGTATAGCCCAGGGAGCTCTACTCAGTGCTCTACGGTGACCTAAACGGGAAATCCAAAGAAGGAAATCCAAAAAACAGGGGATATATGTATACGTATAGCTAATTCATTTTGCTGTACAGCAGAAACTAACATAACATTGTAAAGCAACTATACTCTAATATAAATTTAAAACTGCGTTGAGTGCAATGTGCCACCATCAGAGATGTTACTTAGTTATTGACTACTTTCAGGATGGTGTTCATTTCACAGCCGTTACTCACTTATTTTGCAACTGGAAGTCTGTACCTCTTAACCTTCTTCACCTCTTTCTTTCCCTTACACTCTTCTCTCCTCTGGTAACCTCTTGGTTTTCTCTGTATCTATAAATCTGTTTTTGTTTTTGTTTGTTTGTTCATTAGCTTTGTTTTTAAAATTCTATACCTAAGTGAAATATAGTATTTGTCTTTCTCTGTCTGATTTATTTCATTTAGCATAATACCCTCAAGGCCCATTTAGCTTAATAGCCTCATGGTCCATCCATATTGTCACAGATGGCAAGATTTCATTCCTTTATGGCTGAGTAATATTCCATTCTATATATAGAGTGGAATAATATATATATAATTAAATATATATATTAAATGTATATAAATTATAATGTATATAAATTATTATATATTATATATACAAATATATAATATATAAAATATATATTACATATAAAAGGTACAAATTATTATATAATATCATATATATTATATATAAATATATATTAAATACACAATATATAAATATATTAAATATATAATATATTAAATTAATGTATATAAATATATTAAATATAAATATAAATATATAATTTAAATATATAAATATATTGATTTAATATAAATTAAATATATACATTAATATATATTAAATATACTAATATATTAATATGTATTAAGTATATATATACCACATTTTCTTTATCCATTCATCTGTTCCTGCAGAGCTGGGTTGTTTCTGCATCTTGGTTATTGTAAGTACTGTCATGATGCATGAACATAGGGGTGCATATATCTTTTCTAATTAATGTTTTTTTTTACTTTAGAAATAATACTTTTGCATGATAACATATTGTAACTAGACTTACCATGGTGATCATTTTGAAATGTATAGAAAAATATCACTATATTGTGTAACAGGAACAGACATAGTCTTGTAGGTCAATTACTCTTAAAAAAAAAAGCAAACATACAAACAAACGTATAGAAAAAGAGATCAGATTTGTGGGCATGTAGCTCTATACAGTCAACAAAAGCAAGATCAGGAGCTGACTGTGGCTCAGATCATGAACTCTTTATTGCCAAATTGAGACTTAAATTGAAGAAAGAAGAGAAAACCACAGGACCATTCAGGTATGACCTAAATCAAATTCCTTATGATTATACAGTGGAAGTGAGAAATAGATTTAAGGGACTAGATCTGATAGATAGAGTGCCTGATGAACTATGGACTGAGGTTTGTGACACTGTACAGGAGACAGGGATGAAGACCATCCCCAAGGAAAAGAAATGCGAAAAAGCAAAATGGTTGTCTGAGGAGGCCTTACAAATAGCTGTGAAAAGAAGAGAAGTGAAAAGCAAAGGAGAAAAGGAAAGATATAAGCATCTGAATGCAGAGTTCCAAAGAATAGCAAGAGATAAGAAAGCCTTCCTCAGTGATCAATGCAAAGAAATAGAGGAAAAGAACAGAATGGGAAAGACTAGAGATCTCTTCAAGAAAATTAAAGATACCAAGGGAACATTTAATGCAAAGATGGGCTTGCTAAAGGGCAGAAATGGCATGGACATAACAGAAGCAGAAGATATTAAGGAGAGGTGGCAAGAATACACAGAAGAACTGTACAAAAAAGATCTTCATGACCAAGATAATCATGATGATGTGATCACTCACCTAGAGCCGGACATCTTGGAATGTGAAGGCAAGTGGGCCTTAGAAAGCATCACTATGAACAAAGCTAGTGGAGGTGATGGAATTCCAGTTGAGCTATTTCAAATCCTGAAAGATGATGCTGTGAAAGTGCTGCACTCAATATGCCGGCAAATTTGGAAAACTCAGCAGTGGCCACAGGACTGGAAAATGTTTCATTCCAATTCCAAAGAAAGGCAATGCCAAAGAATGCTCAAACTACTGCACAATTGCACTCATCTCACACGTTAGTAAAGTAATGCTCAAAATTCTCCAAGCCAAGCTTCAGCAATGCTTGAATCGTGAACTTCCAGGTGTGCAAGCTGATATTAGAAAAGGCAGAGGAACCAGAAATCAAATTTCAAACATCTGCTGGATCATGGAAAAAGCAAGAGAGTTCCAGAAAAAACATCTATTTCTGCTTTATTGACTATGCCAAAGTCTTTGATTGTGTGGATCACAATAAACTGTGGAAAATTCTGAAACAGATGGGAATACCAGACCACCTGACTTGCCTCTTGAGAAACCTATATGCAGGTCAGGAGGCAACAGTTAGAACTGGACATGAAAAAAAGACTGGTTCCAAATAGGAAAAGGAGTACATCAAGGCTGTATATTGTCATCCTGCTTATTTAACTTGCATGCAGAGTACATCATGAGAAATGCTGGGCTGGAAGAAGCACAAGCTGGAATCAAGACTGCCGGGAAAAATATCAATAACCTCAGATAAGCAGATGACACCACCTTTATGGAAGAAAGTGAAGAGGAACTCAAAAGCCTCTTGATGAAAGTGTAAGAGGAGAGTGAAAAAGTTGTCTTAAAGCTCAACATTCAGGAAACGAAGATCATGGCATCTGGTCCCATCACTTCATGGGAAATACATGGGGAAACAGTGGAAACAGTGTCAGACTTAATTTTTCTGGGCTCCAAAATCACTGCAGATGGTGACTGCAGCCATGAAATTAAAAGACACTTACTCCTTGGAAGAAGAGTTATAACCAACCTAGACAGCATATTTGAAAAGCAGAGACATTACTTTGCCAACAAAGGTCTGTCTAGTCAAGGCCATAGTTTTTCCAGTGGTCATGTATGGATGTGAAAGTTGGACTGTGAAGAAAGCTGAGCACTGAAGAATTGATGCTTTTGAAGTGTGGTGTTGGAGAAGACTCTTGAGAGTCCCTTGGACTGCAAGGAGATCCAACCAATCCATTCTGAAGAAGATCAGCCCTTGTTGTTCTTTGGAAGGAATGATGCTGAAGCTGAAACTCCACTACTTGGACCACCTGATGCAGAGTTGACTCATTGGAAAAGACTCTGATGCTGCAAGGGATTGGGGGCAGGAGGAGAAGGGGACGACAGAGGATGAAATGGGTGGATGGCATTACTGACTCAATGAACGTGAGTCTGAGTGAATTCCGGGATTTGGTGATGGACAGGGAGCCCTGGTGTGCTGCAATTCATGGGGTGGCAAAGAGTCGGACATGACTGAGCGACTGAACTGAACTGAACTGAGGGGAGAGAGGATTGAATGAAAGCAGTCAAAATGTAAAAACTATCAGTTGTAAAGTAAATAAGTACTAGACATGTAATGTACAACATAACAAATACAATTAACACTGCTGTATGCTATGTATGCTGTATGCTACTTCCCTGGTGACTCAGATGGTAAAGTGTCTGTCTACAATGCAGGAGACCCGGGTTCAATCCCTGGTTTGGGAAGATCCCCTGGAGAAGGAAATGGCAATCCACTCCAGTACTATTGTCTGGAAAATTGCATGGACAGAGGAGCCTGGTAGGCTACAGTCCATGGGATCGCAAAGAGTCAGACATGACTGAGCGACTTCACTTTCACTTTCACCCTATATATGTAAGTCATTAAGAGAGTAAATCCGAAGAATTTCCATCACGAAAGATTGTTTATTGTTTCTTTAATTTTATATCCATCAGTTCAGTTCAGTTCAGTTGCTCAGTCGTGTCCGACTCTTTGCGACCCCATGAATCGCAGCACGCCAGGCCTCCCTGTCCATCACCAACTCCCAGAGTTCACTCAGACTCACATCCATTGAGTCAGTGATGCCATCCAGCCATCTCATCCTCTGTCATCCCCTTCTCCTCCTGCCCCCAATCTCTCCCAGCATCAGAGTCTTCTCCAATGAGTCAACTCTTCGCATGAGGTGGCCAAAGTACTGGAGTTTCAGCTTTAGCATCATCTGTATCCATATGAGGTGATAAATGTTCACTATACTTATTATGATAATCATTTCATGATGTATATAAATCAAATCATTATGCTGTACATCTTAAACTTACACAGAGCTGTATATCAATTAAATCTCAGTAAAACTTGAAGGAAAACATATATATATGGAATGCGTTATACTAGGCATTGAGGAAACTGGGATGAATGGAACTTGGCTTCTATCATCAAGGATATTCCTTAATTAAAAGAATAAGGAAAGGCAGGGAAGTAAATTATTATAAAACAATGTGATATTACTTGACAGTTAGCATGCACAGAATAACATGAGAATATCAGGATTGCTAGTTGGTGAGTGATGAAGCCCAGAGATGCTACATCAGAACCCAGATGGGAAGTGAGTGTCCAAGAGAACTATTTGGAGGAGAGGTTAGGCTTGACCTGAGCGTTTTTGGAAGGATAGCTGTTGTTCAAGTCAGTAAGTCATGTCCAACTCTTTGTGACCCCATGGACTGTAGTATACCAGGCTTCCCTGTCCTTCACTATGTCCTGGAGTTTGCTCAAACTCATGTCCATTGACTTAGTGATTCCATCCAACCATCTCATCCTCTGTCTCCCCTTTCTCTTCTTGCCCTCAATCCTTCCCAGCATCAGGGTCTTTGGAAGGGTGCATAGAACTTAATTAGCTGAAGGGAGTGGAGAAGTGTTCCATACCAAGGAATTCTCACCTTCAAATATTTGGAGATGTGAAACAGAAGTAAACATATGAGGACTGGAAGTAGTTTCAGAAGGTTGATATGAAAGGGGAGGTAGGGAATGGGGTAGGAAGATTAAAAAGCTTAGACAAAGACTAGGCTAAGGTTGCTGGTACTGGGAAGAACTTCCACCCTCAAGGAGAACATGGACTCTGGAGATCTTGTTTGTAGTTTTGTTGTTTTAAGCTCAATGCCTACATCATGCTTAAGAATTTCTTACTGGAATGCACACTCCCCTCTAGGTCAATCTTTCCTGCTATGTGAGAGGTCATCCGAACCGGCCCTACAACTAGAATCAGTAATTTATGCCATGTCTTGGTTTGGAGAAAGAAAAGCAGCCTTCAGGCTAAACAGAAAATTGTCCAGGCTGGAGTGGAGGGGGTTGATTAATAGCTCAGATGGCATCTGCTGGGAGACGGAGGACTCCCTTCAGGTCTTGGTGGCCTTCTACAGCTTTCACTAAACTTTCACCTGGAAAGTCACGGATCACCTTCTTCAACAGGACATTTCAGCATCTTCCATGGCAGCTGTGGTCCTGATATCCAACAGACAGGCTGTGAGGCTCAGCCAGGAAGCTGATCTGGCATGTATTCTGTGAAGACTGTTTATGGTCATTGTGTTGTAATAGCTATAATTGAGTGGGTATTTCCCATGTGACAGCTTCTATGCCACACTATAAACATCCCTGACGTCTAGTCGCTCAGTTGTTTCTGACTCTTTGTGACCCTATGAACTATAGCCCACCAGGCTCCTCTGTCCATGAGATTCCCCAGGCAAGAATACTGGAGTGGGTTGCCAGGCCCTCCTCCAGGGGATCCTCCCAACCCAGAGACTAAAACTGCATCTCCTGTACTAGCAGGTGGGTTCTTTACTACTGAGCCACCTGGAAAACCCATAAATATCCCTAAACACATTTAATTATCATAATATCCTTATAAAGCGGGCACTGTTATCCTCATTTTACTGTTGGGGAGAGTGACTTTTCGAAAGATTGAGTGGCTAAACCTATAATACACAGTCAACATTCAATGTGGAATGACTTGGGTTTGTCCCATGCTAGACTTCTCTCTGTGTGGTACATGGCCAAAATTGTCCTCCGATGTTTTAGTCCTCAGCTTTGCACCTTCTCTCTGTCTGGAGCATCCCTTTTACTTATTCCTCTTGGTTAAATTCTAGATCATTTTTTAAGACCAGCTCTTACAGTCTTCTACGAGGACTTTCTTGACCCATTTATTCATCTTAATTTCTTTTTTTTAATATTTAAAACATTTTTATTGTGGCAAAATATGCATAAAAATCTACTTTATTCTTCAGTGTACAATTCAATGGTATTAGTTCCTCTTCTTTAAATCAGAATTATCCCTCATGCCTTGTTCTGTCTGTACTTTGCACAAATTTCTACTTTAGCTACTCATAACAGCTCAGGCTGCAAACTTCAGTGCTTTTGAACATTTTTTTGTTTTATAAAAAATATCTTTTGAAGTGCAAGGTTCTGCAGTGTAGGGGGAGTTCACATTGTTGCGCAACTATCATCATTTATATCCCAAACATTTTTATTTTTACTTATTTTTTTAAAAAATATTTATTTATTTTTAGTTATTTAGTTGCAACGGGTTTTCTTTGCGGCATGTGGGATCTAGTCCCCTGACCAGGGATCGAACCCAGGTCCCCTGTATTGGGAGCTCAATGTCTTATCCACTGGACCACCAGGGAAGTCCCCCAAATATTTTTAATCTTGCAAAAGTGAAGCTCTATACATTAAATAACAACACCCCTTTCTTCCTCTCCCTCAGGCATTGGTAACCCGTCTTCTACCTTCTTTCTCTGTGACTTTTGACTATGCCATGTACCTCACAAAGTGCAATCATACAGTATTTGCCATTTGGTGACTGGTGGTTTCATTTAGCATAATACTCTTAAGGTTCATCCATGTTCTAGCATGTATCAGAATGTCCTTCTTTTATAAGGCTAATAATATTCCATTGTGTGTATGTGTATAAATCTATCTACCTATCTTTTTTAAATCACCTATCTAACTGGCTAGCTATCAGTTTCCTATTTGTTCTATATCCTTGGAATATCCTAACACACTCTCAGGTTGGTTTTTTTTTTTTTATATATATATAGTTTCAAATTTGTGGTAAATTTACCTCATCCTCTGAAAATGGTTGTAGTTCAATATTCTTCAAAACCTTTAAAATCAAGATCTTAGCTTATTCACCTCTCCTCTAGAGAGAGTGATAGGAACATGATACATAGATCCGAGTCTTAATCTGACCTACCTGACTACTAAGTGTGTAACTTTTCTAGCTTCTGCAATTGCCTCTAGCTCTTGTTAACGTCTTACTCAAAAGGTTGTTGTCAAGTTTAAGCTAGCTAATATACATAAAGAATTTCATAAACCACAGTAGTCTTCTGTTGCCTTGTTAGAATATTGTAATATTTCTTTCTTTTCTCCCTTTTATTTTTTTCAGTTCTTGAAGGACTGCCAATCCTTGGATGAATATGAAGGGCTGCCAGTTTCTGGGAAGAGTGAACTATCTTCGGACTAATTTCAATGATATCTTCATGGTCAGGTCAGTAGTTGTTTGCCTGATCTTGCTTCTTGCCTTCACTCTCAGTGGTTCAATTTCTTGGTTCTATTTTAGCTGATAAGAGGGAATAGTTTGATTCTAATTTCTGCTCAAAGCCAGTACATTTAGTTTCCTGGGCCACAGTCTTTGAAGAGATTAAAGATTACCAAGGAGGAAAAATACCATTCACTGAAGAGCATCTTTGAAGATCTAGAGAAAAAACAAAACAAAACTAAACTGGAGACTGAAGGATGGGGATAGAATTGATATCTGGGAGCAAAAATCAGATGTTGTGTTAATTCCAACTCCTAATTTATCCCCCCTCTCCTTTCCCCTTTGATAACCATAAGTTTGTTTTTTCATAGGTGCATTTCTTTGTTGTGTATAACTTCATATCTATCATTTGGAATATTTTTGAATCCACATATAAGCAATGTCATATGATATTTTTGTCTGTACACCTGAAACTAACACAATATTGTAAATCAACTGTGCTTCAATAAAAAACAAAAAGAAAACTCCAAAAATCAGATGTTGCAATTATTTTTTTCAGATTTCAATATCTTTTCTTGTCATAAATAAGGCTACTTATGATCCTAGATGTGTCTAGATATATCACCTTCATTCATATAACTTCTCTTGTATAAAAAGAAACCTTCTGTTTTGTCTTCTGTTTTCCATCAGTAAGTCTGGGCTTTGAAACACTGTCTTGCAAATTTATGCACATATTTCAGCTTGAGAAGATAGTTGAAATTGAGTGAGACAACACAATCACTACAAGATTCTTCAAAGGAAAAAATAAAGAATTAAAACCCCACAAAAATAGCCCAAGCAATATTGGTGAATGCAGAGAAGAGAGAACAAGCTTCAGAACCATTGCCTGGAGTGTTTCAGATAGTCCCATCCAGAGAATTGAAGAAGAGAAAGACAAGTAATTCCCTCTCAAACAGTCCATCAACAAAACCTGATGAAAAAGCAAAACTTCAACCTCTCAATAGAGTAAGAAGTAGGAAGGAATATTTATGATGGATCTGTGATTTTTTTCTTTCCTTTGTCTCTTTTATCTCAGCAAATGACATCATATCTACTCAGCTCAAGCCAAAAACTTGAGAGAGATTCTCAATTCTTTTTCCTTCGTCATCCACAACCAATCCTCCTCCAACTGCACACAGAGCCTGATTGTCCAAATGAGAATCAAACAATCATTCTTGGTGGCCCTCAGTTTGAAGGAGGTTATACCCCAGAGAGGACTGACCCAGCCTAAGAGAGCTTGTTCAAGCTTCATAGTGAAAAGATACCTCCTATGTTCTATAATGTATATCTTTATCAATCCTGTTGCATTTTTTTAATGAAAGCTTATTTAATAATAAGTAATAACCCATATTGTGGATTCATATAGATTTCAGGGTAGAATAATTGTTGGAGAAGTCTCAGTTCTCTTCACTCTAAGGCAGTCTTTGTTCTTGAGTTTGAAAGATAGCTGTGATGATGAGAATTACCCTCTTTTATCTCTCCATTGAAACACAGTAAACTTAATTTTGTCACTTGTACTCTGCAGTGATGAATCATGTGTTCGGACCTTGACAGAAACCTCCTTAAGCTCATTTGAAGATAGAATTGAATCTCATGTATAAAAACCCATTTGATTTCTTTCAATTATGTCATCGCCATGTACTTTGTAACATCTGACACCTATTTGCTCCTTCTCTGCAAAAACATAAAAATTCATTTCAGACAATGAAATTCAATTTGTCTTGAAAGTAATTCCATAAAGAAAAATTAATAATCTGGGCAGCATTCTAATCTCCTTCTGCAATGTTATGTTGAGTCTGGGCAGTGTTAACTGGCATTGTCCTAGTATTATAAGAGGATAAGTGGGAAATTAATGTTTCTGGTAAGGCAACTATTAATGATAATGGAAAGTAATTAAAAGCCCAAAGTAGAACCTGGAGGAAATTCACTCCAGTCCAGAGCAAATCAAAAGATTTCTGGTTTAATTTGCTGTGATAGATGGTATTATTAGTTCACAATTATTCATTCTTTCTCTGTCCTTATTCTGAGTTTTTAATCCTGGTTGCTGTATTTGCCCAGTTATAATAAAACTGGACAGGGGGACCAGTGGATCACCTAATGTTTGTTTTCCTTATTCATCTATGTAGTGTAAAGCCTACCTACTTAAGATGATGGGGGTCTATTACATTTGCCAGAATGGAAATTCCTTTCTTTTCCTTCTATTTATAGGCATGAGGAGACCAAGGTAACAAAAGACTTTAAGTTGGAGAGGATGTTTCCTGTGTGACCCCATGAAAATCTTCCTCCTGTTGGGACAAGAAACTCTACACTCATAGTGTCAAGATCCATGAGGAAATGGAACATAAATTTCCAGACTGGGTCGCTGGGAATGCTGACCACTCTTTCCACACCTACATTCCTTGACCTGTGTACCCTACCTACTGGAGAACATAATATCCTATACTGTTTATGTAAGGTACATGGCATCTTTTCAAAATATCGTCTCTAATCTGGTGCATTAAATCCATCATTCCATCAGGTTAGCATCTTCGGTGAAAGGACCAAGGGATTTTGTGCCCACAGCTACATCTCATTTAAAGGGGGTTTCTTACTCAGCTATAAAATACAATGAAATACATTGCTGCCATTTGCATCAAAATGGATGAATCCAGAAACTATCACACTAAGTGAAGTAAATCAGACAGAAATAAAACTGTCACATGACATCACTCATATGTGGAATATAATTTTTTAAAAATGATGCATATGAATTTACTCACAAAACAGAAGCAAATTTACAGATATCAAAAACAAGCTTATGGCTACCAAAGGGAAACACTGAGGGGAAGAAGGGATAAATCAGGAGCTTGGGGTGAACATACACACACTACTATATATAATATAGATAAGCAACGAAGACCTACCGAGTAGCAGAGGGAACTCTACTCAATATTCTGTAATAACCTATAGAAGAAAAGAATCTAAAAAAGAATGAATGCATGTATAGATTTAACTGAATCACTTTGCTATATACCAGACACTAACACAATGTTGTAAATCAACTATTCTCCAATAGGGCCAAAATTTAAAAAAAAATAGAAAGGGGGTTTCTTGGTCCAAAAAGAGGTCACATGTCAGTATATCACTCACTCTGGGAACCTTCAGCTAATTATGCTAGTTTTATGTAAAAAAATTACATAAAATGCTACCTGCAGAGAACAGACTTCTCTTCTTAGTGTTATTCGCTCATGCCCAACTCTTATGCAACCCCATGGACTGCAGCCCAGGCTCCTCTGTCCATGGGATTTTCTAGTCAAGAATAGTGGAATGGGTTGCCATTTCCTTCTCCAGGGGATTTTCCCAACCCATGGATTGAACCCGGGTCTCCTGCACTGCAGGCAGATTCTTTACCATCTGAGTTAACATGTGGTTAAATTTGAAGGACAAGTGGTGATAACCTATCTCACTTCTCAGTTGCAGAATAACATCTACTTTCCAAGGATAGCATGCATGGCACCTGCTGGTGAAATGAAGTGTTTGGATGTGAATGCTAGGAGAGACAGCTAATTTGTCTTGCTCTCTGATGGAGAGGGGAGAAGTCTTTGTTGATGTTTCTGCTGCCAGCCACTTGGTTTTCCAGTCAGCAGCATCCTTGGGGAACATAGCAAATTATATGCTACCTGTTCCTTCAACACCTTCAGGTTGTAGGCACTGAACAGCACAAGGCAGAACACATAGATAGTAGTGCTATTTCCTTGCTACAGTGACTTTGACATTTGTTTGATAGCTTTGATCTTTGCACGTGCTCAGTCACTTCAGCCATGTCCAACCCTTTGTGACCCCATGGACTGTAGCCCACCAGACTCCTCTGTCCATGGAATTCTCCAGGCAAGTATACTGGAGTGGGTTGCCAGGCACTCCTCTAGGAGATCTTCCAGACACAGGGATCGAACAAGCTTCTGCTGCGGTTTTTGCATTGCCAGTGGATTCTTTTCTGTTGAGTCCCTGGGGAAGCCCCAGGGTTGATTTTTAACCTTATTTATTTTATTGTTTGATATTTTAAGTTTCTCAGTTTTGCAATACATTTTTATTTTTGCCAGAAAGAAAACAAAAGTGAATGTTTGATGCAATATTAAGCACTAGATTCAAAAATCTTTAGAAAGCTAAGGACAGTTGTGGAATTTTCCCAGTGTATTTGTTGATACTTAGCCATCCACCAAGAACATGGTGATATAATTGGCTGCAGACTCTGCACAGATATGACACATTAAAACTTCTATTCAGAGATGGTGTGAAACATAGCTGTTTATTTAGATCAATTGAGTATTGCTCTAAATTTATTTTCTTTGTTTTTTCATTTTTCTTGTATATGTACTAAAAATGGAAAACATAGCTGCAAATATGTTGACTCCATTAGAAGAAAAACATTTTGGAAATAGTTAGACATAATCTTATTTTTCAAGGAAAATACAAGTTGGTTAATATCATCCAGATAGTTGGTCAATTGTTTACTTTTTTAATAAATCAGGATAAAGCTTTGGGAATTTCATTCGGTCAAAGATGACATATCTGACATTATTATAAACACTGCTTAAAATACAATCAAAAGACAAATTATATCTGTGGTGATAATATGGATATAAATATTGATGGAACATATCATCATGAATATGTGATGTTCTTGATGGATTAAGAAGTCTATGGAGCAGCCATAACAAATGAAATTTTCCCATTTGTGACAATATGAATAGATCTAGAGGGTATAATGCTAAGTTAAATAAGACAGAGAAAGACAAATACTATATGATTTCAGTTACAGGAGAAATCTAAAACAGAACAAATTGACAAACATAGGAAAATTGAAGCAGAGTCGTAGTTGCAGAAAACAAATAGGTGATTGCCAGAGGGGAAGGGGATAGGGAAGTAAGAGAAATTGGTAATGGAGATAAGAGGTACAAACTTCCACTGGAAAATAAATGAACTATGGGTAAGTAATATACAGTGTGTGTGGGGTGTGGTATATGGTCAGTAACTAGGTAATAACTTTGGACAGTGACTAATCATAACGAGGTTTATCATGGTGATAATTTTGAAATGTCTAGAATGCTTGATTCAATATGTTGTGTAACAGGAACTCATGTAGTGTTATTGGTCGATTCGTCATCAAAAACAAACAATCAAACAAAATTCAAAGAAAAAGGGATCAGATATCTGGTTACCAGAAGAGAGGGTAGGGGGATGGGAAATAAAATGAAGGCAGTCGAAATCAAAACAAACTTCCATTCATAAAATAAATAAGCACTATAGATATAATGTTCAACATAATCGATAGCAATGCTCAAACTACCACACAATTGCACTCATCTCACTCGCTAGTAAAGTAATGCTCAAAATTCTCCAAGCCAAGCTTCAGCAATACATGAACTGTGAACTTCCAGATGTTCAAGCTGGTTTTAGAAAAGGCAGAGGAACCAGAGATCAAATTGCCAACATCCACTGGATTATTGAAAAAGCAAGAGAGTTTCAGAAAAACATCTGTTTCTGCTTTATTGACTACGCCAAAGCCTTTGACTGTGTGGATCACAATAAACTGTGGAAAATTCTGAAAGAGATGGGAATATCAGACCACCAGACCTGCCTCTTGAGAAATCTGTATGCAGGTCAGGAAGCAACAGTTAGAACTGGACATGAAACGACAGACTGGTTCCAAACAGGAAAAGGAGTATGTCAAGGCTGTATATTGTCACTCTGCTTACTTAACTTATATGCAGAGTACATCATGAGAAATGCTAGGCTGGAGGAAGCACAAGCTGAAATCAAGATTGCCGAGAGAAATATCAATAACTTGAGATATGCAGATGACACCACCCTTATGGCAGAAAGTGAAGAGAAACTCAAAAGCCTCTTGATGAAAGTGAAAGAGGAGAGTGAAAAAGTTGTCTTAAAGCTCAACACTCAGAAAACGAAGATCACGGCATCTGGTTCCATCACTTCATGGGAAATAGATGGGGAAACTGTGGAAAAAGTGGCTGACTTTATTTTTCTGGGCTCCAAAATCACTGCAGATGGTGATTACAGCCATGAAATTAAAAGACGCTTACTCCTTGGAAGTAAAGTTATGACCAACCTAGATAGCATATTCAAAAGCAGAGACATTACTTTGCCAACAAAGTTCCAGCTAGTCAAGGATAGTGGTCATGTATGGATGTAAGAGTTGGATTGTGAAGAAAGCTCAGTGCCAAGGAATTGATGCCTTTGAACTATGGTGTTGGAGAAGACTCTTGAGAGTCTCTTGGACTGCAAGGAGATCCAGCCAGTACATCCTAAAGGAAATCAACCCTGAATATTCATTGGAAGGACTGATGATGAAGCTGAAACTCCAACACTTTGGTCACCTAATATAAAGAACTGACTCACTGGAAAAGATTCTGATGCTGGGAAAGTTGAAGGCAGTAGGAGTAGGGGACGACAGAGGGTGAGATGGTTGGATGGCATCACTGACTGTGTGTGAGTTTGAGCAAGCTTCGGGAGTTGGTGATGGACAGGGAAGCCTGGCATGCTGCAGTCCATGTGGTTGCAAAGAGTTGGACATGTTTGAATGACTGAACTGAACGGAACTGAAACATCACTGCATCCAAACAAGCTTAAGAATTCAATGGCAATGGACTTCATGTTGCGTCCTCCCCAAATTCACAAGTTGCAATATCCTAAATGTGATGTTTTTAGAGGGGGATGTCTTTGAGAGGTGATTAGGTCATGATAGTAGAGCCTTCATGAAAAGGATTAGTGCCTGCATAAAGGGACCTCTAGAGAAGGAAATGACAACACACTTCAGTATTCTTGCCTGGGAAAATCCCGTGGACAGAGGGGCCGAGCCTGGTGGGCTACAGTCCATAGGGTCACAAAGAGTCAAATGCAACTGAGTGACTGAGCACAAAAGGGACCCCAGAGAGCTCTCAATTTCTTTCCACTGTGTGAAGACACAGTGAGATAATGGTCCTCTGTATCCCAGAAGAGGGCCCTGACCAAACCTGACCATGCCAGCACTCTGATCTGGAACTTTCAGCCTCCAAACCTGTTGTTTATAAGCTACCCTGTTTATGGCATTAGTGGGCTAGTGGGAAAAGTTCATTTGGGTTTTTCTGTGAGATACCAGAGAAGCTTATGGAAAAACTCACACCAAATTTTTGGCCAACCCAATACTTTGTTATTTCAGCAGGAATGACTAAGATGTCTACTAATGAAAATAAGCACTCTGATTGTGAAAGTTTACATGAAGATAAATAGTACATGTAAAGTAAATAGACTACAACCTTGTTTGGGGGACAGTGTAGATGTTGAGGACAAAAGACAATTTAGCATCAAAGGGCTAAGACTGTTGATGCTTAATCGAATTTTAGAAATATGTGGGCTTTTGAAGAACAATTGAAAAATCTACCTACGTGCCCTAAGGGAATTTTCTCATCCTTCAGTCAGTAGTTTCCTTATTCCTCTTATAGTGTGAATAATTTACTATCATAAGATTTTATGGAACTCTATAATGTGATTCTAAGATAGTCTTCACCTTATCACTTTATAAAAGATATCCCCCTCAAGTTAGTCACTGCCCTATCTTGTGCTTGTATGCTTGTGCAGGGTCTTTGGGACCATCTCTGATTTTCTCCTTATTCAGTGATTTCAGCACATAATCCTTATAAAAATACAAGTATTCTATGATAAATTAATAACTTCATAAGGTAGTGCTATAATATGGGCAAGCATAATATCAGTGAGTGAAAGGCTTATTGAATGCAAACCTATTGTGAATAATCATGCTTGTTGGGTTTTGTGAGAACACACTTGTATGGTTTTGTGAATCATGCCATGAGAACATGGGGGTCATTACTGAACGTAGACCAGGGCATCAGTGGGATGTTCATGTTAAGATCAAAGGTCAGACCATCCATCTGATGGGAGTGCATTCTTCCTGAACAGTTGTGCTTGCCCTGGGTGTGATAATACATCTTGAACTAAGGCAATAATAGCAACAAATGAAGGTCCTTGCCAGAAAACATGACTCAAAAGAGGTTGGGATGGTGCTTCTTTGAAATGATGATCCTGCCCCTTAGGAGATTTGATTCTCTGACAGTTAAAAAAAAAAAAAAAAACCTCTAAGATATAGCAACGTTTATAGGAAAGAGTGTGAGGGGAGATAGAGCATGGGGCCTGCCATTTAACAAGTATCCATGTACCATCTCCTGGTGGCTAAGTTGGTAAAGAGTCTGCCTGTGATGCAGGAGACCTGGGTTTGATCCCTGGGTTGGGAAGAGCCCCTGGAGAGGGAAATGACAGCCTACTCCAGTATTTTTGTCTGGAGAATCCCATGGAGAGAAAAGCTTGGCGGGCTACAGTCCACGGGGTCGCAAGAGTCGGACACAACTGAGTGACTAAACCTAACCTGCTGCTAAGCTGCTGCTAAGTCGCTTCAGTGGTGTCTGACTCTGTGTGACCCCATAGACGGCAGCCCACCAGGCTCCCCCGTTCCTGGGATTCTCCAGGCAAGAACACTGGAGTGGGTTGCCATTTCCTTCTGCAATGCATGAGAGTGAAAAGTGAAAGGGAAGTGACTCAGTCGTGTCTGACTCTCTGCGACCCCATGGACTGCAGCCTACCAGGCTCCCCAGTCCATGGGATTTTCCAGGCAAGAGTACTGTAATGGGTTGCCATTGCCTTCTCCCTAACCTATATACCATCTATTAGCTGAGTGGCTTGAAAATAAAAGCCAGACATATCCATGCTTTCATGGGGTGGAAAGAGCACATATTTTGGTGGTAAGAAACATGGTGGGCTGAGTCTGGTTTTTCATTTACCCACACACTCTCCTTATTTATTATTTGCTACAATAATTTTTCAACACATACACATATGCATCATACTTATGCCATGCACACTTGTGCACCTTACCTAATAAATATATCCCCAGCAGTCCGTATAAACTTACCCCCTCTAGGAGTCTAGAATTCATTGTATGAATAAATTTTACTCAGTCTTCAATGGATAGGATTGTTTCCAGCTTGTTTCAAGCAGATATTTCACTTGGTACATGTCATCATGTTTGCATGTATATATGTAAATTCCTAGAAATGGAATCATTGAGTACACAGAAAAATCCACTTTATTTTCAGAAGATATGGCACAATTACCCTGCACTTAAGTGTTGGCCAAGGTGTAGACTGAAGACGCTAACATTCAATGATGGGGGAATGTAAATTAGAATGGAGATACAGGATAGTCATTTTACATTGCTTATACAGCATAATTCCCTTCAACAAATTGCCTCATGGAATTGCTTGCTCATATATCTCCTAAACAGTTTATTTTGGGAAGCCTTTTAGAAAGTAGAATAACACAAATTTATACACCTGACTGTATATGTGTCGGTGCTCAGTCATTCCAACTATTTGCAACCCTATGGACTATAACCCACCAGGCTCCTCTGTCCATGGGGTTTCCCAGGCAAGAATACTGGAGTGGGTTACCATTTTCTCCTTCAGGGGATCTTCCCCACTCAAGTATTGAACCCTCATCTCCTGCATCTCCTGCATTGGCAAGCAGATTCTTTACCACTGAGCCACCAGGGAAGCCCATATATCTGATTGGTGCTTTACTAAAGTATTAAAATTTTTGTTTTTTTTGAAAAATTTTTATTGATCAAAGCATTTTTATCAAAATTTTTGATTGCCAAGACACAAACAACCTGTGTCCATCAACAGATGAATGGTGTGATATATATATGGAATATATATACATATACATATATATGTATGTATATATCATATATATTTACATGGAATATTACTCAGTCAAAAAAAGAACAAAATTTTGCATTTGCAGCAACATGGATGGCCTTGGAAACACTATGCTAAGTAGAATAATTCAGAGAGAGAAAGATAAATATTGCAAGACATCGCCTATATGTAGAATCTAAGAAAAAAAATACAACAAATTAGTGAATATAATGTAAAAGAAGCAGACTCAGATACAGAGAACAGACTAGTGATTTCCACTGGGAGGAGAGGGGTAATACAGGGGTGGGGGAATAGGAGGTATAAACCACTGGGTTTAAGATGGGCTCAAGGAGGTTTTGTACTACTCAGGGAATATAACAAATATTTTGTAATAACTGTAAAGGGGAAGTAAGCTTTAAAAATTGTGTAAGGTAAAATTTAAAAATGTGTTTATTTGTTTTTGTCCTAGGTGGGTATCTTCTGAGCCCCATCTTCTTTTCAGCAATACAGGATCTTACTTATCTGGTCACACGGTCTTCATGAGCAGACTGAAAATAATCTGTGTGAATCCTGCCCCTCACCTCTCTTCTGGGTGGAAATGCAGCAGACTTAGTTGGTCTAATCTGTGTCTTCAATTCTCATAAATGCTCTTTTCCCTGCCTTTGTCTTGCTGGTCTCTCAGGCACATGGTTCTGTATGCCACAGAAAAGTAGCAAGTTGAATTCAAGGCATCTCACAGGTAGAAGCTGTGCCAAGCTGATGTTACTCCATGTTTGCACAAAGATGAGCCAGGAGAGATGGTATCCAGGGAGGGTTGTTTGAGATACACCACTCTGTCCTCTCTTTCAGAAATCCTTAAATATACACGTGGATCACATAGAATAGCTGAAGAGCTTTGTTCAAGACCTTGCCTAGAAGGATTTTTGCTTAAAAAAACTGAATTTCATCTTGCTGCAATATCTGTTCAGGCTATTTTGATATTATAAGAAATAGCCTTCTGAAACCCTGGTAGGATTTACAGTAAGGAAACTGTACAGGTCACCGTAGTCATATTACAAGATTTCTTTTCCTTTTCTTTCTTTCTTTTTAAAATGAGAACCCCTAGGAGAAATTCCTATAGGAACATAGCATTAAGGAAAGTTGCAGTTCTCCTGAGCCACTGGCTTATTTTTATTTCATGAATACTTCGCATCTTGTAACAGATATACTTTCTATTTTTGTTTTGCTTGCCGAAGAAGCTTCAAGCTAAATTTCTGATTCATCCACAGTAGATTTTTCTTACAGAGCGGATTCTTCCAAGGTTTTAGGGATTCCATTTTTTTCTGTTCAACAGAGCTTATTCATTATAAAGCCCACCCTTGTGTGGGTATATACAATACCGTGGTTTTTTAATGTTTTAACCTACCAAGGGGCCATGAGACAAGTAGGACAGTGCCACCAAAGATTTCAATCACTCATGCAAAAATAAGCATATTTCCCCCCAATCCCAAACAGATCTTTATTGTTGTTTTTGTTGCTTCCTCTTTTGCCTCCACTCAGCTTTCCACAGGACGATTTTTTTTTTAAGGTTTCCATACTTTAATTTTTTAACATAATATACAGAACCACAATACTATTTAAATTTCAAATTATGGGAGATCACATTCAAATATGCTTGGATTTGACAAGCTGCTGTGACAATACTGAGAAATTTCATGAGAAGGGTATTTAGAATTTGTAAGCTAATCAAATATTGTTTTACTATGTGAGCCAACGAATTAATAGTAACTTGTTTAAAAAGGCAATCTTTTGGACTTCAAATTATTATAAAAGAATACCAAGATTATATATAGATATGCTTTCTGAATTTCTCAAACTCATTTCATTTTGAAGGCCAAAGGTAAACGTTACACATTAGGACATTCAGGAAATCATTTCTCCTTTTCACTTACCTCCACAGGACGATTTATGCTACATTTATGGGGCTCCACAAAACTGCCTATTTCAACTTTTATTTGTTTATTTATTTTCCTTAATTTTTTTTTTACTTTTTTAAAATTTTTTTATTTTAGTTTTTTATTTTTTAAATTTTAAAATCTTTAATTCTTACATGCATTCCCAATTTATTTATTTTAATTGGAGGCTAATTATTTTACAATATTGTATTGGTTTTGCCATACATCAACATGAATCCGCCATGGGTTCCCCATCCTGAACCCCTCTCCCACCTCCCTCCCCGTACCATCCCTCTGGGCCATCCCAGTGCACCAGCCCCAAGCATCCTGTATCCTGCATCAAACCTAGACTGGCAATTCATTTCTTATATGATATTATACATGTTTCAATGCCATTCTCCCAAATCATCCCACCCTCTCCCTCTCCCACAGCGTCCAAAAGACTGTTCTATACATCTGTGTCTCTTTTGCTATCTCGCATACAGGGTTATCATTACCATCTTTCTAAATTCCACATATATGCTTTAGTATATTGTATTGGTGTTTTTGGCTTACTTCACTCTGTATAATGGGCTCCAGTTTCATCCATCTCATTAGAACAGTTTCAAATGTATTCTTTTTAATGGTTGAATAATACTCCATTGTGTATATGTACTACAGCTTTCTTATCCATTCGTCTGCTGATGGACATCTAGGTTGCTTCCATGTCCTGGCTCTTACAGACAGTGCTGCAATGAACATTGGGGTACATGTGTCTCTTTCAATTCTGGTTTCCTTGGTGTGTATGCCCAGCAGTGGGATTGCTGGGTCATAAGGGAGTTCTATTTCCAGGTTTTTAAGGAATCTCCACACTGTTCTCCATAGTGGCTGTACTAGTTTGCATTCCCACCAACAGTGTAAGAGGGTTCCCTTTTCTCCACATGCTCTCCAGCATTTATTGCTTGTAGACTTTTGGATCACAGCCATTCTAACTGGAGTGAAATGGTACCTCATTGTGGTTTTGATTTTCATTTCTCTGATAATGAGTGATGCTGAGCATCTTTTCATGTGTTTGTTAGAAATGTCTGTTTAGTTCTTTGACCCATTTTTTGACTGGGTCGTTTATTTTTCTGGAATTGAGCTGTAGGAGTTGCTTGTATATTTTTGAGATTAGTTGTTTGTCAGTTGCTTCATTTGCTATTATTTTCTCCCATTCCGAAGGCTGTCTTTGCATCTTGCTTATAGTTTCCTTTGTCGTGCAGAAGGTTTTAATTTTAATTAGGTCCCATTTGTTTATTTTTGCTTTTATTTCCAATATTCTGGGAGGTGGGTTATAGAGGATCCTCCTGTGATTTATGTCGGGGAGTGTTTTGCCTATGTTCTCCTCTAGGAGTTTAATAGTTTCTGGTCTTACGATTAGATCTTTAATCCATTTTGAGTTTATTTTTGTGTATGGTGTTAGAAAGTGTTCTAGTTTCATTCTTTTACAAGTGGTTGGCCAGTTTTCCCAGCACCACTTGTTAAAGAGATTGTCTTTTTTCCATTGTATATTCTTGCCTCCTTTGTCAAAGATAAGGTGTCCATAGGTGTGTGGATTTATCTCTGGGCTTTCTATTTTGTTCCACTGATTTATATTTCTGTCTTTGTGCCAGTACCATGCTGTCTTGATGACTGTGGCTTTATAGTAGAGCCTGAAGTCAGGCAGGTTGATTCCTCCAGTTCCATTCTTCTTTCTCAAGATTGCTCTGGCTATTCGAGGTTTTGTGTATTTTCATACAAATCTTGAAATTATTTGTTCTAGCTCTGTGAAAAATACCTTGGTAGCTTGATAGGGATTGCATTGACTCTATAGATTGCTTTGGGTAGTATACTGATTTTCACTATATTGATTCTTTCAATCCATGAACATGGTATATTTCTCTATATTAGTGTTCTCTTTGATTTCTTTCATCAGTGTTTTATAGTTTTCTATATATAGGTCTTTAATTTCTTTAAGCAGATATATTCCTAAGCATTTTATTCTTTTCATTGCAATGGTGAATGGAATTGTTTCCTTAATTTCTCTTTCTATTTTCTCATTATTCATGTATAGGAATGCAAGGGATTTCTGTGTGTTGATTTTATATCCTGCAACTTTACTGTACTCATTGATTAGCTCTAGTAATTTTCTGGTGGAGTCTTTAGGGCTTTCTATGTAGAGGATCATGTCATCTGCAAACAGTGAGAGTTTTACTTCTTTTCCAATTTGAATTCCTTTTATTTCTTTTTCTGCTCTGATTGCTGTGGCCAAAACTTCCAAAACTACATTGAATAGTAGTGGTGAAAGTGGGCACCTTTGTCTTGTTCCTGATTTTAGGGGAAATGCTTTCAACTTTTCACCATTGAGGATAATGTTTGCTGTGGGTTTGTCATATATAGCTTTTATTATGTTGAGGAAAAGGCAACCTACTCCAGTACTCTTGCCTAGAAAATCTCATGGACGGAGGAGCCTGGTATCCATGGGGTCGCAAAGAGTTGGACGTGACTGAGCGACTTTAGTTCACTTTACTACTATGTTCCTTCTATTCCTGCTTTCTGGAGGGCTTTCATCATAAGTGGATGTTGAATTTTGTCAAAGGCTTTCACTGCATCTATTGAGATAATCATATGGATTTTATTTTTCAATTTGTTAATGTGGTGTATTACAATGATTGATTTGCAGATATTGAAGAATCCTTGCATCCCTGGGATAAAGCCCACTTGGTCATGGTGTATGATCTTTGTAATGTGTTGTTGGATTCTGATTACTAGAATTTTGTTAAGGATTTTTGCATCTATGTTCATCAGTGACATTGGCCTGCAGTTTTCTTTTTTGTGTGTGGCATCTTTGTCAGGTTTTGGTAATAGGGTGAGGGTGGCCTCATAGAATGAGTTTGGAAGTTTACCTTCCTCTGCAATCTTCTGAAAGAGTTTGAGTAGGATAAGTGTTAGCTCTTCTCTAAATTTTTGGTAGAATTCAGCTGTGAAGCTGTCTGGGATAAGCTGTCTGGGCTTTTGTTTGCTGGAAGATTTCTGATTACAGTTTTAATTTCTGAGGTTGTTATGGGTCTGTTAATATTTTCTATTCCTTCCTGGTTCAGTTTTGGAAAGTTGTACTTTTCTAAGAATTTGTCCATTTCTTCCACACTGTCCATTTTATCGGCATATAATTGCTGATAGTAGTCTCTTATGATCCTTTGTATTTCTGTGTTGTCTGTTGTGATCTCTCCATTTTCATTTCTAATTTTATTGATTTGATTTTCTCCCTTTGTTTCTTGATGAGTCTGACTAATGGTTTGTCAATTTTATTTATCCTTTCAAAGAACCAGCTTTTTGCTTCGTTGATTTTTGTTATGGTCTCTTTTGTTTCTTTTGCATTTATTTCTGCCTTAATTTTTAAGATTTCTTTCCTTCTACTAACCCTGGGGTTCTCCATTTCTTCCTTTTCTAGTTGCTTTAGGTGTAGAGTTAGGTTATTTACTTGACTTTTTTCTTGTTTCTTGAGGTATGCCTGTATTGCTATGAACTTTCCCCTTAGCACTGCTTTTACAGTGTCCCACAGGTTTTGGGTTGTTGTGTTTTCATTTTCATTCGTTTCTATGCATATTTTGATTTCTTTTTTGATTTCTTCTGTGATTTGTTGGTTGTTCAGCCTCCATATGTTGGAATTTTTAATAGTTTTTCTCCTGTAATTGAGATCTAATCTTACTACATTGTGGTCAGAAAAGATGCTTGGAATGATTTCAATTTTTTTTGAATTTACCAAGGTTAGATTTATGGCCCAGGATGTACTCTATCCTGGAGAAGGTTCTGTGTGTGCTTGAGAAAAAAGTGAAATTCATTGTTTTGGGGTAAAATGTCTTATAGATATCAATTAGGTTTAACTGGTCTATTGTATCATTTAAAGTTTGTGTTTCCTTGTTAATTTTCTGTTTAGTTGATCTATCCATAGGTGTGAGAATTCAGCACCACCAAAGCAGCTCTCCAAAAAATGCTAAAGGATATTCTCTAGACAGGAAACACAAAAAGGGTGTATAAACTCGAACCCAAAACAATAAAGTAAATGGCAGTGGGATCATACTTATCAAGAATTACCTTAAACGTAAATGGGTTGAATGCCCCAACCAAAAGACAAAGACTGGCTGAATGGATACAAAACAAGACCCCTATATATATTGTCTACAAGAGACCCACCTCAAAACAGGGGACACATACAGACTGAAAGTGAAGGGCTGGAAAAGATATTCCATGCAAATTGAGACCAAAAGAAAGCAGAAGTAGCAATACTCATATCAGATAAAATAGAATTTAAAACAAAGGCTGTGAAAAGAGACAAAGAAGGACACTACATAATGATCAAAGGATCATCCAATAAGAAGATATAACAATTATAAATATATATGCACCCAACATAGGAGCACTGCAATATGTAAGACAAATGCTAACAAGTATGAAAGGGGAAATTAACAATAACACAATAATAGTGGGAGACTTTATTTATTTTTTTTAATTCCATATCTTTTTAAGATAATTGCTTTGGGGCTGTCAGTTAATCTTTATTCAGCATTGATTTTAATAGAATTTGATTTTCTTCCAAGTGGGGTAAGTAATGTTATGCTTGTGAGAAAAGTTATACAATCAGATGCTAATTTTCTCTTATAGACACCAATTTTTTTCTTTGACTGCTTTTGCAGAAAGACTATTTTCCTCTGATCAGTCTACATTTTCCTGAAAAGTTATTCTAACTAACAAATTAATATGTTCTGTGGTTAGTTTTACCCCAATAGATATGTTGTTGGTATTGTTCAGTTGCCCAGGTGTGTCCAACTCTTTGTGACCCCCATGGACTGCAGCATGCCAGGCTTACCTGTCCTTCACCATCTCGTGGAGCTTATTCAAACTCACGTTCCTTGAGTCAATGATGCCATCCAACCATCACATCCTCTATCATCCCCTTTTCCTCCTGCCTTCAATCTTTCCCAACATCAGGGTCTCTTCTAATGTGTTGGCTCTTTGCCTCAGGTGGCCAACATATTGGAGCTTCAGCTTTAGCAATAGTCTTTCCCATGAATATTCAGGACTGATTTCCTGTAGGACTGACTGGTTTGATATCCTTGCAGTCCAAGGTACTCTCAGAGTCTTCTCCAACACCACAATTCAAATGCATCAGTTCTTTGGACCTCAGCCTTCTTTACGGTCCAACTCTCACATCCATACATGACTACTGGAAAAAACATATCTTTGACTATATGGACCTTTGTTGGCAAAGTAATGTCTCTGCTTTTTAATATGATGTCTATGCTGTCATAGCTTTTCTTCCAAGGAGCAAGCATCTTTTAATTTCATGGCTGCAAGTCACCATCTGCAGTGATTTTGGAGCCCAAGAAAATAGTCTGTCTGTTTCCATTGTTTCCCCATCTATTTGCCATGAAGTAATGGGACCAGATGCCAGGATCTTAGATTTTTGAATGTTGAGTTTTATGCCAACTTTTTCACTCTCCTCTTTCATCTTCTTCAGGAGGCTGTTTAGATCCTCTTCACTTTCTGCCATAAGGTTGGTGCATATCTGAGGTTATTAATATTTCTCCTGGCAATCTTGATTCCAGCTTGTGCTTCAAACAGCCTGGCATTTCTCATGATGTACTCTGCATATAAGTTAAATAAGCAGGGTGACAATATACAGCCTTTATGTACTCTTTTCCCAATGTTGAACTAGGCCATTGTTTGATGTCATATTATAGACACATATTAAACATTTGTTAACTCTTTTATAACAGCCAAATTTGAAAAAAATAGTCACTTTTTTTTTGCATGAATTTTGAACTGTGCTTTGGTGTATGTTTTTGTAAACAAAAGAGAAAAACTATAGTTTTTTTTTTTTTTTTGCCACCCAAGGGACTCTCAAGAGTCTTCTCAATCTTCAGTAATTATGTAGACCATTATAATATACTTTCTTGTGCTTTTACTAGCTTCACTTTTTCCCTGTCCTTATTGTTTGCCAACTTTATCTCTATTTTGATATTTACAATCCTCTCTTAAACTATCTTATAAGTTGCAAAAACATTTCTGGAAATTTTGGGGAATAAAGATAAGCACACAACTAATGTTTATTTTGGCCTGTGAGAAGTCATCTTGTGAAGGAATAATATTTTCTAGAGATACATTAAATATTAATTGTAACAAATATTAGCCTAAATTTCTCACTTAAACTATCTAATCATTCTAAAGGACTGCAGTTTCCTGTGTTCTTAGATAAGTGATGAGTAAATTTGATACAATTTTATGTCCTTCAAGGATGAGACAGTTTTTAAGTCAAAATATGCACAATTACAACAGGTAACATTTGAGGGAGAGTCATTTAATGTTTTGGGATAGAATCAATTAATTGAGTAAGAAAATAGCATCACTCTCATGTTCTTATTAAACATGTAAACTACTGTTTTAATCTTAGCCATGTGCTATGCCTTGATGGAAAGAAATTTTAGATGAGGCTGAAAGCAGATCCATAAACTGGTGAGTCAATATGGATTTATTTTAGCTCTGATATGTAAATTGAATTTGACACTGATAAACATATGAAACAAAGGTAAAGAAAAGTCCCTGGTTCTACTGCAAAGTATGGTTTTTCACCTGTAGTAGCTTTATTCAAAGTAGTTTTGTAGATAGACTTAAATATTTATGACCAATTGCTATTTGGAGCATCTGAAGGTTTTTGGTCACAAAAAGACTCAACCAAGTGAAGAAACAAGTCAAATAATTAATACTTGCTAGTCACACTGATCACAGATTGCCCTGATGCCAGGGGTACATTTGTGGCATGACTGATTGTAAACTAGAAGTAGTTAGTGAAGTGATCAAGGTTCATAGAGCAGAAACATGGAAAGATAAAACACAGTTTACACCAAAAGCAAACCAATGTCTCCACTACAATGAGTGGTTTCCTCAGCTGCCCAGGAAAGCGAATTATTTCAGTCTTTGCTTGCATGGCATAGGAAACTCATTTTTATTCAGAGTTTCCAAAAGTCATAATTATACCTCTCCAATCCTGTTTGTCTGGACTATGATAAGTTCCTTGATGGTGCTAGAAGACCCCCAGATTCACTCAGACTTTTTTTACTCTCTCTGCATCTCTGTCCCAGCTCGCATGTGTCTTTGCTTCTAAGGGCTTACACTGAGACCCTAGGCTATTGAAACTGGCCTGTATGCAGCACAGAGAGCCAGAAGTCACTGGGATGACTTGTCGATGATGGGCTTGTGTAAGAGTATGAAAGACTAGCTCCCTTGCTCTGAATTGGCACCAACTCTGGAATGTAACTTATATGCCAGGGCTCTACAGGTTCAGGGTGCAACAATCTGCTGCGAGACTTTACCTGAAATCACATCCTTCCTTGATTTTTGTCCCTTCTCTTCTTCGTTTCTTCTATGCACTTTAGGTTTTTCCTAGGAACCTTTCCTTAAGAATCACATGTACAGAAATCCTGTCTCAGGGTCTCCTGGAGAACCTGACAATGATCAACATTCCTTCATCCATCTTGGTTTTCCCAGGTAGAGTAGGGACTTAACAAATGCTTGTGGAATTAAGGAATGAGAAACACAGAATCTATTCGGAAGTAGAAACTTGGCAAATAGACAAGTGTCTGCCTTTCCTAGCGGTAGTTTCTATATACTTACACCAAATTCTGAGCTGGACTCACCATGCACAGTCTGATGCAGAGGCATTTTGGTCTTGTTCTGTTCAGGTGATTTGGCCTGGTTTAAGGAGGATGCTCCAGAAAGAACTTTTATGGTCCGTTGACACAGTTGCTTGTTCATACAGAATGAAACTTGTTTCTGGCTTTACTGATGAAGGTAAACAGGTGATGTATAACACAGAGGGTATTGAGGAAGTGGATTCTGAAAACCACCGTTCCTGAAAATAAATCTGCACACACTTAGAAAGGGGAGTGGAAGCCAAAGGTTTGTCTATGTTCCTTCTTGTCTGTGTCAGTCTTCTGCTCAATCCCCCTTGAAATCTCTGCAGTCCCTGTCTGTTGACTTCAAGATCCTTATGGTGCCCAAGGTTCTTTAGGGCCTGTCTAACGGTTTAGTATAATTTTCCATTACTCTTTCCTTAATGCTTTTTATCCACACTATCTAAGGCCAGATATCCCTCCATACATCATACTATTTCTCATCTTTATGTCTTTCCTCATGCATTTTCTGGAATGGGCTCCTCTAACCCAGACACCTTTAAGATCCATTTTGGTTACCAGTTGCCTTAAGTATTAGGTGTTCTTGTCCTCTTCTTTGTGCATGTATATCACCCTGTCACTGGACATATTTTAAAAATCAGTGGCTGTTAATGGAGCTTTCCTGGCTAGATTGAGAGTTCCTTCATGTTGCTGTTGTTTTGTTTTGCAGTATATAGGTATTTACTGGGCAGCATCCTCTTCATTGACTCTGTAAATACCAGTATTCAAAATCATTCAGAGTTAGACAATAAACATTCTTCTGAGTGACTCTTCTTCCCAAAATGCCTATGCTAAGAGCTTTCATACCTCTGTTCTTATTTGATGATCAGAAGAACCCCATGGGGTAGAGGGTTATTATCTGCATCTTTAAAAATTAAAAAAAAAATCAATTGAGGTAGAGTTAATTTACAATATTATGTTAGTTTAAGTGTGCAGAAAACTGTTTCAGTTATACACACACATATATATTATATAAATTCTTTTTCAGATTCTTTATAGATTATTACAAGAAATTGAGTGTAGTTCCCTGTGGTATACTATAGGTCCTTGCTGCTTACCTATTTTATATATATAAATGTGTATATGTTAATCTCAAGCTTATACTCTATCTCCCTCCATTCCATTTGGTAACCATAAATTTGTTTTCTATATCTGTGAGTCTATTTCTATTTTGTAAATAAATTCATTTTGATAATTATATTTTAGAGTCCACAATCTAAATTCCACAATCTTTATCCAATTTACTTCACTTAGTGAGATAATCTCTAGGTCTATTCATGTTGCTGCAAAAGTCATCATTTCATTCTTTTCATGGTTGAAAAGAATATACTGCATGTGGTGGTGGTTTAGTCATGGAGTCATGTCTGACTCTTGCGACCCCATGGACTGTAGGCTTCCAGGCTCCTCTCTCCACGGGATTATCGACATAAGAATACTGGAGTGGGTTTCCATTGCATCTCTTTTGCCTGTTCATCTGTTGGTGAACACTTAGGCTGCTCCCACATCTTGGCTCTTGCAAGTAGTGTTGCTATAAACATTGGTGTGCATATATCTTTCCATATTATAGTTTTCTCTGGATGTATGCCTCCATACTATTCTTCATTGTAGCTGCACCAAGACTGGATGCTATAAAGCTCCTAGAGGAAACATATCTAGAGCACTCTTTGAGATAAACAGCAATTTTGGGGGGAATCATCCCCTAGAGTAATGGAAATAAAACAAAATAAACAAATGGAGCCTAATTAATTTTAAAAGCTTTTGCACAACGAAGGAAACTGTAAACAAAATTAAAAAAGAAACAAAAAGACAACCTACATACTGAGAGGAAGTATTTGCAAATGATGCCATCAACGGACTAATTTTGAAAATACACAAACAGCATATACAGCTTAATGTCAAAATAAACAAACAACCCAATCAAAAAATAGGCAGAAGGCTAAATAAACAAACATTTCTCCAAAGAAAACACACAGCTGTCCAGCAGGCACATGCAAAGATGCCCATTATCACTAATTATTAGAGAAATGCAAATCAAAACTCCAATGAGGTATTACCTCACACCAGTCAGAAATGCTGTCATTAAAAAACCTACAAATAGTAAATGCTGGAGACAGTGTGGAGAAAAAGGAACACTCTTACACTGTTGGTGGGAATAAATGATTTTTAAATTAAAATATATGCACTGTAATGCTATTGCACACTTAAAATAGACTACAGTATAGTGTAATAACTTTTAATATGCACTGGGAAAGTGAAAAATTTGTGTGACACTTTTGCAATATTATCTTTATTGCAGTGGTCTGGAATTGAGCCTGAAATATCTCCTAGGTATGCCTGCACAAGTGTGTTTTTGTATGGAGCAAAAAGACAAGAACATACCAAATAGCCTTAAGCCCAATGCAAAGAATTATTATCAGGCAAAGAGTGATGGAGAGGAATACTTTACATAGGGCATTTTCCTGTGGTGGGAAAAAGGCCAGTGTTGGTGGAGTATCATGAGAAGAAGTAGAGACTGCATTTCAGAAAGCAAAGGAAGAATGGAATTCTATTCTGATTCATAGTAATCTTTGGTAACTCCAAACCTCAGAATGAACACAAGCTGGTAGTCTACGAAAAAGCAAGAGAGTTCTAGAAAAACATCTATTCTGTTTTATTGACTATGCCAAAGCCTTTGACTGTGTGAATCACATTAAACTGTGGAAAATTCTGAAAGAGATGGGAATATAAGACCACCTGACCTGCCTCTTGAGAAACCTGTATGCAGGTCAGGAAGCAAGAGTTAGAACTGGACATGGAACAACAGACTGGTTCCAAATAGGAAAAGGAGTACGTCAAAGCTGTATATTCTCACCCTGCTTATTTAACTTATATGCAGAGTACATCATGAGAAATGCTGGGCTGGAAGAAACACAAGCTGGAATCAAGATTGCCGGGAGAAATATCAATAACAGATATGCAGATGACACCACCCTTATGGCAGAAAGTGAAGAGGAACTCAAAAGCCTCTTGATGAAAGTGAAAGAGGAGAGTGAAAAAGTTGGCTTAGAGCTCAACATTCAGAAAACAAAGATCATGGCATCTGGTCCCATCACTTCATGGGAAATAGATGGGGAAACAGTGGAAATAGTGTCAGACTTTATTTTTGCGGGCTCCAAAATCACTGCACCTGGTGATTGCAGCCATGAAATCAAAAGACACTTACTCCTTGGAAGGAAAGTTATGACCAACTTAAATAGCATATTCAAAAGCAGAGACATTACTTTGCCAACAAAGGTACATCTAGTCAAGGCTATGGTTTTTCCGGTGGTCATGTATGGATGTGAGAATTGGACTATAAAGAAAACTGAGTGTTGAAGAATTGATGCTTTTGAAGCGTGGTGTTGGAGAAGACTCTTGAGAGTTCCTTGGACTGCAAGGAGGTCCGACCAGTCCATCTTAAAGGAGATCAGTCCTGGATGTTCATTGGAGGGACTGATGTTGAAGCTGAAACTCCAATACTTTGACAACCTGATGCGAAGTGCTGACTCATTGGAAAAGACCCTGATGCTGGGAAAAATTGACGGCAGGAGGAGAAGGGGACAACAGAGGATGAGATGGCTTGATGGCATCACCAACTCAATGGACATGGGTTTGGGTGACCTCCAGGAGATGGTGATGGACAGGGACACCTAGCGTGCTGCAGTTCATGAGATCTCTAAGAGTTGGACACGACTGAGCGACTGAACTGAAGTGAACTGAGTCTACTCTCCTACCTTCCTAAGAAAATGACTCTGCAACGAAGAACCAATGGACTGTACTCACTGAGATGGTTCATTGTGTGTCTCCTTGACTGGGGTACAGACCACCCAGACACTGAGTTAAACATTATTGTGGGTGTGTCTGTGAAGTGTGTCTAGACATTTGAATCAGTAGACCAAGTAAGTAGATGGCCCTCCCCAGTGCGGGTGGACCTCATCTAATCTGTTGAAAGCCTGAACACAATAAGAAATGAAATAAGAGAGAACTCATTCTCTCTGACTGTCTATATATCCAGATAGGTAGATAAGTGATAGGTGTCACCAATTTGTTCTGCTTCTTTAGGGAACCTTAACTAATACATTCACTCATTTCCCTAAAACACCACTTTTCATAGTCCCTGTCATGTATTCCCTGTGTGTGTGTGTGTTTGTCGCTCAGTTGTGTCTGGTTCTTTGCAAATCCATGGACTGTAGCCTGCCAGTCTCCTCTGTTCATGGACTTCTCCAGGCAAGAATACTGGAATGGGTGGCCATTCTGTTCTTCAGGGTATCTGCCTGATCCAGGGACCGAGCTCGGGTCTCCTGTATTGAAGGCAGATTCTTTATCTTCTGAGTCACCAGGGACGCCTCTGCTGATGTTAGTCTCCACCAATTAAATCCCCCAGGTTTCAGCTCCCTCATCTGCAAGCTGTGTCTACTTTATCTGTCCTGTCTCTTCTCTGACAAGAGATGGTATCCTTGGATTTTCAGTTATCTCTTCCTCTGACACTTTGCCAAATTGGCCATGGTCTAGCTTCTAATGTCTGGAGTCACAGAGAAAGAATGTTAGGTTTGCTTAAAGCCACATTCAGCTTTCTAGTAAATAACTTTCTAATTCATATATGAACTCAGGAAGTGATCTGTGTGCACATTTCTTACTTTACAAACTTGCAGCAGCCCTAGCTTTGTCAGATGGCTGTGACAGAATTACAGGATTTTTGCTCCTTGCATTTTCCCTTTTGATTAGAGTGGAACAAAACTTCCTACGCCTAAAGAATTGTTTCCCAAATGAAATATTCTCTTCTCTATTGCCTTTGACATCTGTGGCTAGCAGATCTCTATTTTTTGTGTGTGTATAAACTGCTTATTTGATTTGACCTGGTTCTGAATCAAGAAATTGATTCCGATGGGCCTCTGCCTTTAGAAATTGTATTGCATGAAATCATTATGGTAACATATGCTGAAACTTAACACTGCAAATGCAGAGGGAGAAAATGATCTTGCAGTTACTTCCCTTCTTTCGAGGACTGGAGACATGAGACTGTATTCTAATAAAATGAAGTGCGTTTGCATCTGAGGCTGGGGCAAAATCAAGACACATTAGGAGAAATTGACATTAAAAGTGCAATATAACAGATGGGTGGAAAAATGAATTTTTATCAAGATGATCCATTAGTGTTCTGCAACCAGCCAGAGGAGAACCATGACCCAGAACAAATCAAGAAACATGGTGCTTGACCTGTGTTTGCTTGTTCGAAAGGGTGACCTGTATTTATAATCTTTAATTAGATATGCATTTGTTTCTGGTTGACTAGATACATTTTTCAACTACTGTTGTTTTCTTTTGGTGGGGGGCGGGGTTGGGAAGGTGAGTGTTGGAGGTGGTTTGGGGCAAAGGATTTGGGTTCATCAAATTAGATTAAATGCAAAGAGAGAAAACAAGTCCAGTGGAGTGAAGCCCTGATTAAGTGGTAGAGTTTTTTGCAGAGAAGGGACATTAATTTCCACATTGGTGGTGGGGAGCTGAGTAGCTGAGTAGTTAATCAACTATTAACCTTGAATAAGCTTGAGTAACTTTGACATCAATATTTAATAGCAGGTAGACTGCAGACCTTGTTTTTAACCTCATATTTTCTCTTTTCCTGACTATCAAGCTTTCTGTCTACTCTTTCACTGACCTCTGGAATTAATAAGTACTTGTATTTTAATGGGAAGAAAGGAGAAAGAGAATGCAAACAGAATGCCCTTAATTTTTCTGTACAAACTAGGCTGAAAATGCAAGCCAGTGACGGCACTATGCCAACTCATTCGGGAAAACTTGAAGTTTTATTGCAGATGAATTGCTAGGTTGCTTGCCTCGATGCCAAGGAATAAGTAGCTTGGGATAATTCATTTGCCATGTCTGCTGCTTGTACCTATCACTTCCTTGCCACTGGCTGATGTCAATAATATGCCTGGGAGGGGGAGGAGGAGACAGAAGTTTTCTCCAGTGTCACTTATATGCCTCTAGAATCAGCACAATTTTAACCCAATTCCATATGCTTGGATTAAAACCCCGGGCTATCAAGCTTGATCAAACTCCCTTAAGAATTCTTTTGGGAACAAACCATAGTCATTTAGCTAAAAGAAGGAAGATGAGAAATGGTAAAGGACGTTTTAATAAAATTTTAAACCTGGAAAGAAACCTTTATAGATGGTGTAATTCAACCTAGCCCTAGCCTAGTATGGAAATAAGACAGGTGAAAAGCGTTGAACTCAATGGACACTACACAGTGCCAGGTGACGTGTTCAGATTTCTTTCTACCTCACGCTCTATGTCAACATTTCAAGGAGGGATTATTATTATGTGTCCATCTCCCAATTTTTCTAGATAAGGGAAGTGAGTCTCAAGTGTTTATGTAAAAGATTGCCTAAGTTTCCTCCGGAATTTCCCCAGACAGTGATTGCAACCATGAAACTAAAAGATGGTTGCTCCTTGGAAGGAAAGCTATGACAAACCTAGAGGGCATACTAAAAAGCAGAGACCTCACTTTGCTGACAAAGGTCCATATAGTCAAAACAGTAGTTTTTCCCAGGTGGCACAGTGGTAAAAAGAATCCATCTGCCAATGCTGGAGATGCAAGAGACTCGGGTTTGATCCCTGGGTAGGGAAGATACCCTGGAGTAGGAAATGGAAACCCACTCCAGTGTTCTTGCCTGGAAAATTCTATGGACAGAGGAGATTGGCAGGCTTCAGTCCATGGAACTGCAAAGAGTTCGACTCAACTCAGCACACAAACACACATCATTTTTCCAGTAGCCATGTGGGGATGTGAGAGTTGGACCATGAAGAAGGCTGAGTGCTGAAGAATTGATGCTTTTTGAATTGTGGTGCTAGACAAGACTCTTGAGAGTCCCTTGGATGGCAAGGAGAGCCAACCAGTCCATCGTAAAGGAAATCAACCCTGAATATTCACTGGAAGGACTGATGCTGAAGTTGAAGCTCCGATATCTTTGCCACCTGATATGAAGAGCCAATTCATTGAAAATGATCCTGATGCTGGGAAAGATTGAGGGCAGGAAGATAAGGGGGTGACAGAGTATGAGATGGTTAAGTACCACCACCAATTCAGTGGACATGAATTTGAACAAACACCAGGAGATAGTGGAGGGAAGAGAAGCTTGGTGTGCTGCAGTCCATGGTGTTGTTACTGAGAACAAAAACAAGTTTTCTCAGCTAGTCCAGGATACAGTCCTTATCAGAATCCATGGATGTTGGATTCCAATCCCATGCAAGGATATGTGTGATGTGCAGGAACATAATACATTTCCCAAATACCTGTGGTGGTAACATCAACATGAGATAATATTCCTAAAATATATATCTCCCTCCAAAAACTCTAAATTGAAAGATACTATCCCAGTGTGAATTCTTCATATACGGAACAACCTCAGATTGTGGAGTTAGAGTAACAATTTATTTCAACCACTCACAATGAGTAGGCATCCATGTAAGTCCCAGATTCTCTGAACCTCAGTTTTCTTATCTCTGAAATGGAAACAATATTTTTACATGTGTAATCTGGCAGTGTTGGCAAAGCACAATTGCTGGCACAGGTGGTGGGGATGAGGTGGGTGGGTGGAGCGGTGAGTAGAAGGGAAGAGCACAGATAAATGTTGAGATGTGGGCAGGAAGGAACCAGCTGTACCAAAAATTAGATGTCTATGTGACAAGGTGCGCTGTGTGACAGGGTTCAAGGGTGCTCTTAAGAGGAGAGAGACCTTGTTTCTGCACCTTGTATATCAAGCAGGATCAGTACAGGAGAGAATGCACAATTCAGTTCAGTTCAGCCGCTTAGTCGTGTCAGACTCTTTGTGACCCATGGACTGCAGCATGTTAGGCCTCCCTGTCAATCACCAACTCCCAGAGTTTACTTAAAACTCATGTCCATTGAGTTGGTGATGCCATCCAACCATCTCATCCTCTGTTATCCCCTTCTCCTCCTTCAATCTTTCCCAGCATCAAGGTCTTTTCAAATGAGTCAGTTCTTTGCATCAGGTAGCCAAAGTATTGGCGTTTCACCTTCAGCATCAGTCCTTCCAATGAATACCCAGGACTGATATCCTTCAGAATGGACTGGTTGGATCTCCTTGCAGTCTAAGGGACTCTCAAGAGTCTTCTCCAACACCACACTTCAAAAGCATCAATTCTTTGGTGCTCAGTTTTCTTTATAGTCCAACTCTCAGATTCATACATGACCACTGGAAAAACCATAGCCTTGACTAGATGTACCTTTGTTGGAAAAGTGATGTCTCTGCTTTTTAATATGCTGTCTAGGTTGGTCATAACTTTCTTTCCAAGGAAAGAGCATCTTTTTATTTCATGGCTGCAGTCACCATCTGCAGTGATTCTGGAGACCAGAAAAATAAAGTCAGCCACTGTTTCCACTGTTTCCCCATCTATTTGCCATAAAGTGATGGGACAAGATGCCATGATCTTGGTTTTCTGAATATTGAGCTTTAAGCCAACTTTTTCACTCTCCTCTTTCACTTTCATCTAGAGGCTCTTTAGTTCTTCTTCACTTTCTGCCATAAGGGTGGTGTCATCTGCATATCTGAAGTTATTGATATTTTTCCTGGCAATCTTGATTCCAGCTTGTGCTTCATCCAGCCCAGCATTTCTCATGATGTACTCTGCATATAAGTTAAATACGCAGGGTGACAGTATACAGCCTAGAAATAGAGCTCACATGAGGTACCAAATCAATGTGCTTGGCTTGAAAGTAAGTAATGACTCTTACCAGTCTGAAATAGATGGTCATTTTATATTAGGGTTTAGTTAGCTTAAATGCAAGTGGGGGCAACCTGGATGATAAGTATATGCTATCTTCTCTGGGACTGCAGAAAGGATTGGCAATCTGCTCCAGTATTCTTGCCTGGAGAATCCCAGAGGAGCCTGGCAGGCTACAGTCCAGGGGGTTTGCTAAGAGTTGGGCAGGACTGAATGACTAATGCACACTTTATTTGGCATAAAGTTTATTATTGGCATCAAGGAGGAGGATTAAGGCAACACCAAGGTCAGAAGCTTCCACCAGGGAGGATTTGGAGGGGATGAGGGAGGTCTCTTACATGTCCGTGGCTTCTTTTTAGGGGTTCTTTTCAAAAGTGCTTTCCTGGTGGCTCAGTTGGTAAAGAATCTGCCTTCAGGGCAAGATACCTGGGTTTGATCCCAGGGTTAAGAAGATCCGCAGGAGAAGGG
This sequence comes from Ovis aries, assembly GCF_016772045.2. Taxonomy (NCBI): domain Eukaryota; kingdom Metazoa; phylum Chordata; class Mammalia; order Artiodactyla; family Bovidae; genus Ovis; species Ovis aries. The sequence continues at coordinate 109,907,644 of NC_056059.1, forward strand.
AATTACAACCCACGCCAGTATTCTTGCCTGGAGAATTCCATGGACAGAGGAACCTGGCGAGCTACTATCCATAGCGTTGCAAAGTGTCTGACACAACTGAGCAACTAACACTTTTCAAATGTGCTGCCTGCTCGCAGTCAGTTTAGATGCAGGCAGTTGGGACTAGACATCTACAACATCTCCCGAGCAGCTTTCAATCCAGCCCTGCTCATCATGATGAAAACATTTCCAGTGACAGCAGAGACTTATTATGTAGAGATGTTAGTCACTGAACTCTGAGACCTCTAGAGAAGGTTTATAATCCTCTTATTCAAGAAAGCAGGATTTTTAATATTTGTAAGTAAGCCTGCCTCTAAACACAGAGGAAAATATTAGATTCAGATGTGTGAACAGTTTTCTTGAAAATCTTGGAAGCAAAACATTTAGGAGAATGTTGGTCACGAGGCCACCTGCACTCAGGTGGGAGACGTTTTGGTCTGTCTCCCTGGGCGTGTGAGCTGTCTGGAGAACTGGTTTGGACATGTCAGGTTGTAAGTAACCTGAAGCTAAAGCCATTCCTTGTTATCTGCCCCACAGAAACCACAAGAGGCTCACTGAGCACCTGTTACAGAAAGATGCTGCCACAGACTGGCTGGTATTTACGTTTTAGTTGCAGAGAAATGTAATATCTCCAAACAGGAACTTGAAAGTGCAAGAAATAATTATTAAAGGGTTTTGAGTAGCCTTGTCCGCTCTTTCTCTTCTCTGAATTAAAATTCTCTCCAGATGCCTGCGATTGAAGAGTGTTAAAAGAACTTTTCTTATCACATGGCATTTCAGACCTTTTGTTCCTCTCCGCATTCCCAGCTCTGTTTGATACAAAAGCTACTCGCTCCTGAGGAGTGGGGCTGGGGGATCTCAAGCCTTGGAGCTGATGGAGCACAGGCTTCAATTAAAAGCAAACATTTCCACTTCAGTCACAGCCTGTGGGTGTTTTAAGAAGGAAAAAAAAATCTATTAAAAATATAAATATCAAACTTCTTGGGTTTTGATCTATATGTTTCATGGAGAAGGTGTTCCTGACAGAGCTTGGATCTTGAGAAGTTGATAAGGGTGCTTTGCTCCTAAAATTGTGCAACAGACAGAGACTATCCTGCTGGGTGGTGAACAAGAGAAGCCAGGCTCTGGTAGGTGATGAGGCTGAGGAACTAGGGTGGAGGCAGGAGGAGAAAGTGGATGGTCTTGGGGCATGTGAGTCCCAGCCCGGAACCAAAGGGCAGGCAGAGCAAGAGGGCAATCCTTCTTGCCCTGTTTTCTGTATTAATTTAGCCTCTTACTGCAGTAGAGAGATTTTCTACTGTCTTCCTTTTTCCCCAGCTCACCTTTATCCCCCAAGTCTTACTTCACAGGGGCAGTGTTGCTCATCAGATTGTTCAGAATTTGAGATTTATCCAACTTCACTTTCTTAATGGGCAGGATGTTATGTTTTAAAAGGCATGTGATCTTGTTTAGTTTCCCATCTCTACTTCCTGGACATATTTGCATTGGGCAAGAACTTAGGTTCTGGCCTCCAGGTCAGGCATGATTTGTGCTGTGGGCGGAAGCAAGCATCCAGATTCCTCACTTCCAGCTCCTGTTCGTTGGCTGTGGCTTAGAGAAGAGGAATTAGAGTTTGATCCAAACATTGCAACATAGACATGAAGCTGCCAGGAGACCCACTTTGATGCCCAAGCTTAAGCCTGGGTTACAGGGTGAATTCTGTCCTGCCAAGTTTCTATGTGAGGTCTTGACCCCTAGTGCCTCAGAATGTAACTATATATAGATATCAGGCTATTAAAGAGGTATTTAAAGTAGACCTGAAAAACACCATGAACTAATTCAACATAATTAAAATGTGTACAATTCTCACACAACAGTAGGATACAAATTCTATTCGAAGGAGACACTGGAACATATCTAGGGAGGTTAAAAAGGGGGGTGGGGTACAAAAATTTCAAAGTCTAAAGGTATTGAAGGGCTTCCCAGGTGGCTCAGTGGTAAAGAATCTGCCTGCAAAGCAGGAGACCTGGGTTTGATCCTTGGGTCGAAAGATCCCCTGGAGGAGGAAATGGCAACCCACTCCAGTATCCTTGCCTAGAAAATCCCATGGACAGAAGAGCCTGGTGGGCAACAGTCCATGGGGTTGCAAAGACTATGTCATGAGTGAGCACACACACACACACACACACACACACACACGAAGATATTGAAGTCATACAGAGGCTGTTCTCTTATCACTGTGGAATTATGTTAGAAAACAATATCAAAAGATATTTGAGAATAACTCACTTATTTTCAAGTGCAATGTGACATTTACCAAGAAAGATATTTGGCTTACTTTTCTGTATATTCATCCTATTAATTTTTGAGAGTTTGATATGGAAACTCCAACTAAAAATCTTAATTTATCTATTAAAAAATTATAATATATAGTGTAACTGTATGTAACTTCATTCTGTAGTTTCCAAGTCTCCTTTAAATGTGTTATACTTTCATAATTTAAAAAAAAGAAAAAAATAGTTAATTAAAGTATTGGGTTGGCCAAAAGTTGTTTGTTAGGGTTTTTGTAGTTAAGATCCTACTGAAAAACTCTAAAAACTTTTTGGCCAACCCAGTTAAATGAGGTGCATGGGGTTGCGAAGAGTCGGGCACAAATGGGTGACTGAACAACAACAATAACATCCCTATGATAACGTCTGGCACAGAACAGATGCTCGAGTTATGAGCATTCTCTTTTCTTTTTTTTTTCTTTTCTTTCCTTTTTTTTGCCACTGCAATTTTACCTTTCTCACATATAAAGTTGCACAGCTCTCTCTGTTTTTTCATCTTTCTGACATCCTGTTTTTTGAAAAGATCAGAGAGATTTTCTTTCTCTCCTTGTCTTTACTAAGGGGATGCTAGAGGCAAGAGAGTGGATAAAGTATATATTTGAGAAATTATTCGTGGGATCTCTGACACTTATCAGAAAGTTGATTCTGAGATTCTACTTGCCCATGGACCACAAGCTATTGGAAAATAACTTACTTTTCCTTCTCATTAGAAAAATTTTAAATTTATGTTCGTAAATCCTATAGGAAGAGCTGATCTGAAACTCAGCTATTCTGCTTAGAATCTACTTTGCGCTCTGAGTGAAGTGAAAGTCACTCAGCTGTGTCCGACTCTTTGCCGCCTCATGGACTAGACTGCCCATGGTATTCTCCAGGCCAGAATAATGTAGTGGGAAGCCTTTCCCTTCTCCAAGGGATCTTCCCAACCAAGAGACTGAACCCAGGTCTCCTGCATTGCAGGTGAATTCTTTGAAGTGGGTAGCCTATCCCTTCTTCAACAGATCTTTACTGCAGGCAGATTCTTTACCAACTGAGCTACCAGGGAAGCCCCTTGGCTTGTAAGGGAATGGAATAAATTATGATCTGGTGACATTTCCTCTTTATAATGTTTATTGTCCCCAAAGTTATTTAGTCCTATTTAAGCCTAGTCACTGGGAAAAAGAGTTGCTTTTACATTAAAATTTTGAAGCATACTTTTTAAAAAGACAATGATGATATTTCTTTCTTACAAATTAAACTTATTTTGCATTGGAGGTATAGCTGATTAACAATGTTGTGATTGTTTCAGATGGACAGAAAAGAAACTCAGCCATACACATGCATGTAACCATTCTCCCCCAAACTCCCCTCCCACTCAGGCTGCCACATAGCACAGAGCAGTGTTTCCTGTGCTATACAGTAGGTCCTTGTGGTTTTATTAAAACTTATTTAATGCATGATGTAACATTTTCTTGGAAGTTCAAGAAGTGTCTATTTGTGAAGCTTTCCTGGAAATTTCACTGGAATGAACAACTAATAGATTGCCTATTTGTTCTCTGAGTGTTGAAGAATTGCAAAATCTCTTATCGCGTTATTCTGAAGATTGTTTTTCAAAGACTCTCTAAAAATGTTGTCAACTCCTAATGATGATAACGAAACTAATGTGTGCAAGCATGCTCCGTGGTGTCCAGCTCTTCAAAACCCCAATGGACTCCCCCATCCACGGGATTCTCCAAGCAAGAATACTGGGTGGGCTGCCATTTCCTCCTCCTGGGGATCTTCCTGATCCAACGATGATCAAACCCATGTCTCCTGCATCTCCTGCATTAGCAGGTTCTTTACTACTGCAACACCTAGAAAGCCAATGAAACTAGTGAATATGCCCAACAATGGCAGATAATAAATGGAAAACCTGCTTTGAATCGTTACTTTAGAGCCTTGACTTAAGGTGGGTGCAGCCTTGGTGGCATAACTAGAGTAACGTTATCATATACTCATCTCTTCTCCCCTTCCCTCTGTTACTTTCCCCCCCTCCCTCCCTTTCAGGCCCCTTTCCCTCTCTTTGGAAAACTGCAGTGAGGGGAAGGTGGGGTAAATGTTATAAACCCACCCCAGGCAACTGTGTTCTATTTACAAAGCTGAGAGAAGGAAGAATCTAGGAAACTCTTTGTTTGACTCTATCATGGACTGTAGCCCATCAGTCTCCTCTATCCATGGAAATCTCCACTCAAGAATCCTGGAGTGGTTTGCCATCCCCTCCTCTAGGGGATCTTCTCAACCCAGGGATCAAATCCAGGTCTCCCGCATTGCAGGCAGACTCTTTAGTATCTGAAGCACCAGGGAAGCCCACATCAAAAGAGTTGGCCATGGCTTAATGGCTTCACTTTGCATCTTATGGTAGTTTAGTCACTAAGTTTTGTCCAACTCTTGGGACTTCATGGACTGTAGCTTGCCAGGTTCCTCTGTCCATTGGATTTTCCAGGCAAGAATACTGGAGTGGATTGTCATTTCCTTCTCCAGAGGATCTTCCTGACCCAGGGATCGAACCTGGATCTCCTGCATTGCAAGCAGTATCTTCACCTACTGAGCTACCAGGGAAGCCTTGCACCTTATAGAACAAGTCTAACAACAACCCCCCTGTAGGATCACAGATGTGAAAATCGGGAGCAACAAAGTTCCAGTAACTCACCATTCAGAGGCAAGTTCCCTGCCTCATGAAAACCACAGGGGCCCAGACTCAACCAGGACCGGTATACTCACCTGGAAGTCAGCTAAGAGCTTAATGATACACGTAGGGCTCCCACAGCAGAGAATGGTGCTGGCTCAGAGTATTCTGTTGTTTATGGTACAAAACAATCCTTTCAGAGCACTGCCCTTCATGGCACAAGAATATATATCTTTTAGACCTTCTGGTCTCAATTCCTGTGTTCCAGACCTTTTTTTTTTTTTTTTAAATCAGGAACTTGAACTGAGGCCATCTTTACTCTGCCTTGCTCTCTGGGGAGCGATCAAATTTCATTATCTCATGTGTCAGTAACTTTTTCTGCCTAGAAACAAGTAATTCTGGGCAGAGGGTTCTCCCTCTTAAAAGTTGACTAGGCTAAAATAAGTGAGAGTTAGTGATAACTAAAGTATTTGGCAAATGAGAATGACACAATGTGGGTCACTAAGTTATGCCTGACAGCAATGTTTATTTCACATTTAGCATTCAGATATTTCTAATACTTCCATTTGTACAGGCATAACTGGATATGAAGCTGAAAAAAATTTATGAAAATAAATTGGAATCTCCCTACAGCTTGATAGTTCCAAATAAAAAAATAAGCTCTTTAGAAAGTCAAAATAATCTGTTATCATGCTTCTCTCTCCTGACCTGAGAGCTATCTAAGGTCAAGGACTCTGTCTTATTATCATTATTTTCTCAGTGACCGTTGATATGATAGGAGATATCATATCAGGTTCTCATGAAATAGGTGTCCTTTTGGAATGTGCCCATCATCCACTTTGGGCCATTTTATGATGGAAATTATTGGATAAATGTTGTATGTCTGCAGTGTTCTCATATATATGGGATTCTGCAGGCAAAAATACTGGAGTGGGTAGCCATTTCCTTCTCCAGGGGCTCTTCTCGACCCAGGGATTGAGTCTGGATCTCTTTTATTGCAGGCAAACTCTTTAGCATCTTAACTACAAGATTACTCCTACATTCCCTTCACTGCAATTTTTGAAAGAGAAGAAAGAGGGAAGGCCCATATATGCGCGCACACACACACACACACATATATATTCTGTAGCTCCCATGTATATTTAATTATGAGTGTGATGTGTATAACTGTTGAGTTTTGTCTCCTTCAACAATCTTTTAAATGTACAGTACAATGTTATTAACTACTGGTCAATGTTGTACAGTCTAGAATTTACTCATCTTGCTGAACTGAAATTATAGGATTGCTGATTTTATTGCTCCTTATTTTCCCCTCTCCACAGTCCCTTGGCAACCATTCTATTCTTTGCCTTTATGAAGGTGGCCCACTCTATCCAAGGGGAAACTTAGAATAGGGAGGTCAGTGGGGTGAATCACAGAACTATTTTTTTAAATTGAATATAATTGGCCATTTGATATAAAGAGCCGACTCATTAGAAAAGACTTTGATACTGGGAAAGATTTAAGGTCGGAGGAAAGGGGATGGCAGCAAATGAGATGGTTGGATGGCATCACTGACTCCATGGACATGAGTTTGCGCCAACTCTGGGAGATGCTGAAGGACAGGGAAGCCTGGCGTGCTGCAGTCCATGGGGTCCCAGAGAGTAGGACACGACTGAGAGACTGAAGGAGAAGTATAATAGCTTTATAAGGTTGTGTTCATTTCTGTTGTACAACAAGGTGAATCAGCTATATGTATACACATATCCCCTGGCTTTTGAGCCTCCCTGCAATCCCCCACCCGCATCCCACCCCTCTAGGTCATTGCAAAGCACTGAGCTGAGCTCCCAGTGCTCAGCTATTTGTTTTGCACAGCAGGTTCCCCCTAGCTATTTGCTTTACACACGATAGTGCGTGTATGTCAAACCCTGATCTCCTGGTTCATCCTGTTGCCCTTCCCCACTGTGTCTGCATGTCCATTCTCTACATCTGCCTCTCTATCACCCATACCATTTTTCTAGACTCCACATGTGTGCATTAGGATACAGTATTCGTTTTCCTCTTTCTGACTTACTGAAATAAGTATTAAAGATCTTAGACCCATCCATGTCTCCACCAATGACCAGTGCTGTAGTTGGTTGTGGGACCAGAGCTGGTGTTCCTTCCACTAACCATTCTAAATCTCTCAACCTCATTAATCACCTCTACTGGTCTTAGTGGGTTATCTGTGTACAACCCCAAACTTAATTCTTCATGGGTCTCAGATCCTGATCACCATTCTCTTCTTGTGCCAAGGTTGCTCCACTCGTCCAATCATAATCGCCGTTTGGCAAGTGAGTACCCAGAAGTGCCCACTTGGATTACTCAAGATTGACACGCATTCTTCTTTCCTTCCGTCCTATAATAGAAGTCCTGCTGATCGAGGCCAGTTACCTGTGACAAGATGATGACTCATTTTTGCCTGATGAGCCCTGGATGCAAGAAACGCAGAGTGCACAAGAGCCAGTGGTAGTTTGAAGCTCACTATGGTCCTAGCACTCCTTTGGAGGAGAGGATTTCTAATGCTGCAGATCCCAGAGCTGGGGACCAAGGAAATACCCGCCATGGGTCACCGGGGATGGTGAGAAAAGGGCCCGCTCCTGCTGCCAGCGCCTGTTGTCTGGATTCATGTATCCCTCTGTTGGGGACACAAGGACATTCAAAGTCTCTGATTTGATGAGTGTACTGAAAGCAGGAGTGTGGCATCCTCTCCTCGTAGGTTTTGTTTCCCAGTTAGTGCATCAGTTGTGCATTTAACACACTATTTCAACACTCTACCAGGCCATCAATAACCAGGTGATTTAACCAGTAGATCCCATGATTCTGGACCCACTCTTATGTTTCTTAAATAGTAAGGAGATACAATATCCGAGTTAGATGCCATGTTACACGGGGTTATATGTCTATGAATCAAGCATTCCATGTTTTAAGTCGAGCTGAAAAATAAAAGCAATTCAATAGAATGATCTTACTTTGTCATTTTTGTCATTTTAATATTAGATAAAATTTATTGAATGTATGTCAAGCTGGAATCAAGATTGCCAGGAGAAATATCAATAACCTCAGATATGCAGATGACACCACCCTTATGGCAGAAAGTGAAGAGGAGCTAAAAAGCCTCTTGATGAATGTGAAAGTGGAGAGTGAAAAAGTTGGCCTAAAGCTCAATATTCAGAAAACGAAGATCATGGCATCCAGTCCCATCACTTCATGGGAAATAGATGGGGAAACAGTGGAAACAGTGTCAGACTTTATTTTTGGGGGCTCCAGAATCACTGCAGTTGGTGACAGCAGCCATGAAATTAAAAGACACTTACTCCTTGGAAGAAAAGTTATGACCAACCTGGATAGCATATTCAAAAGCAGAGACATTACTTTGTCGAATAAGGTCTGTCTAGTCAAGGCTATGGTTTTTCCTGTGGTCATGTATGGATGTGAGAGTTGGACTGTGAAGAAAGCTGAGCGCCGAAGAATTGATGCTTTTGAACTGTGGTGTTGGAGAAGACTCCTGAGAGTCCCTTGGACTGCAAGGAGATCCAACCAGTCCATTCTGAAGGAAATCAACCCTGGGATTTCTTTGGAGGAATGATGCTGAAGCTGAAGCTCCAGTACTTTGGCCACCTCATGCAAAGGGTTGAGTCATTGGAAAAGACTCTGATGCTGGGAGGGATTGGGGGCAGGAGGAGAAGGGGACGACCGAGGATGAAATGGCTAGATGGCATCACTGACTCGATGGACGTGAGTCTGAGTGAACTCCGGGAGATGGTGATGAACAGGGAGGCCTAGCGTGCTGCGATTCATGGGGTCGCAAAGAGTCGGACACGACTGAGTGACTGAACTGAACTGAACTGAACTGAACAGATGTCATGCTAAAAGTCATGTCCAGGAAACAGAACATAAATTCTCATCCTTACGTTGGAGGCATTATATAAGGAAGACATTAAAAACAAGAATATTTGGATTAGAAAAACAAATTTCAACCAAAAATCTCCTATAACAGTTTGATGACTGGGGCAAGTTACGTAACAATTCTGAGCCTCAGTTTCCTTATTATTTTTTATCGTAGTCTGGGCTAGGAAGATAGAGACTAGCAGTCCACTCGTAGCTTTGACCCTCGTGAGCTTTGTCTGAATTAGATCTTTGGTCTTGGGAAAAACCACCATAATCTTACTGCACCAACGTTGAGCTCATTAATTTCTAAGATCCCTTTCAGCTTCAAGATTTTATGACTTTCTTTGATAGACAATTTTTTAAATCTTTCCCTGAGATGAAAGACTTCACTGTGAAAATTGTGGGTTTGGTTTGTCAGAATCACCTTCCTGATTTTCAACTTGGATCCCAAATATGTCAGAAGCTCATCTCTGGTCAGGATACCTACTTAAATGCTTGTTCCCAGCAGATAACCAGGAAGCTTGCTTTTTTGTACCAGTCTTAAATTTCTCTTTCATTCCAAAATGCAGACGGTTTAAGACTCTGATTTCAGTAGGACAAGGTCGAATTATACAGTGACACCTGAGGTTGCAGTCATCAGCCAGGAGATGGACTTTCCCCTAAAATCACTGAGACTCTAATTCAGACTAATGGTGTGCCCAAATTACCCATCTCAGTAGGTTTGCTTGATTCCCTGCAGATGTTTCTCGTTTCAGTTTCCAGAAACATCACTGCTGGGTGATTTATTTGCTGAAATGCATGATCACTCACTTGCTTTTCTGCTGATGAATGATTTATTACCATCCATTATGTACAGGAAGACAGAGTTGCTTTACTCGTATTATGTTTTGTTTTTGTTTTTTTGCTGTTATCAGGTACACAGTAGACAAGTGAGGAAGCAATCTCAGTGGTGATAGATGTGCGGTTGTATGTCTGGGTTGGTGCAAAGTCAAAGGACTCATTTTTTTCCACCGATAACACTGTAGCTTGTTGGGCCTCTCCTAGGTCTTTTTGAAGGCACTGGACATGGAAGTTGAACACAGAGATCACGGGTCCTAATTCTTGGGATCATAACTGACAGTCTTTGCTTTTCAGCTATGGATTCAAAAGAGTAAATATTTGTGCCAGTCCTGATTCTAAGTACTATTAGCTCTAACCTATATTAGCTCATTTAATGTACTTGTCAACCCTATGGGGTAGGTACTAACTACTATCATTCTCATTTCATGGAGGAGAAAACTGAGCCATAGAGTGTAGGTAATTGTCCTTGAGTCACATAGCGGGGAAAAAAAAAAAAAGTCTGAAACCTGGTCTTTTGACACCAAATCCAGATGCTTAATCATTGCTAACAATGTGGGAAGGGAAGGGTGGGATGAACTGAGAGGGCAATATATATATATATAACCATGTGTAAAATTAATACACAGCTCCTATACAGCACAAGGAGCTCAGCTCAGTGATCTGTGATGATCTAGAGGGGTGGGATGGGAGGGCAGAAGGGAGGCTCAAGAAAGAAGGGCTGTATGTATACTTAGAGCTGATTCATGTTTTTATACAGCAGAAACTAACACAACATTGTAAAGCAAGAATATTCCCATCTTTTTTAAAGGAATTTATTTCCTTCAGGCTAAGTGACTGAAAGTCTCACTTCTTACTGGCTGGAGGCTGGAGCCCACTCTCAGCTTCTAAATGTTGCCCGATTCTCTGCCATGTGCCCTTCGCAGGGCTAGCTGGCAACATGACTGTGTGCTAATCCAAGGCCAGCAGGCGCATCTATCTATGTTCAGTCTGCTAGGGCAGAATCTTAGATAATGAAACTCTATCACAAGAGTGGCATCCATCATCTTTTCCATAGTTGATGGTGATAAGCCAGCTACAGGTATTGATTATAAGCCTAACTCAAGGGCAGGCAACAGGCAAGAGCATGACTCATTAGTGTTGCCTTTGGTTGTCTGCTAAGCAGACAGACATATCCCTACTGGTTAGTTTACATGGGAATCCAAATGATACTCAACTTGTTATTCGGTTAGTAATCATGGCCTGCTAGAAATGGAAGAGAGATGATGATACTGGCTAGTGGCTTCAAGCTATGAAGTTTCAAGCGTTCTTCTCCATATGCATGTCACAGATACCTTATTTCCACACGCTCTCATTCAGAGGTCCTTTCCTCAAACGACCCAGGATAGGTGATCTACCAGTGTCAATTCTCATCTCTCCATTTCTCATCTTTGAACTGAACATCTCTTCTCTGTTGGTTCATTTTTAAATTCAAAACCAGAATTTTCACCTGGTGAAGTTCAAGTTTTCTCAGGGACAATCATGTTGCCATCATGCATCAAGTCTCCATCTGAGATTCTCTAAGCCTCTTGGCAAACCTGGATGTCAATAGTGACTTACCTCAATGGCCTCATCCATTTCAGTTTCCTGAATTTAATCCTCAAAGAGTGACCTGCACAATTGGAAGGTATCATAACTGTCCCCCCTTGTGCAGGGTAAGCTAGTTCTGATTGTCCCTGTGTTTGTGCATCTAATATACTTTGCAAATACTTGCTACTGAACTCATCACACATTCATGAAAAGGCAGACCTAAACAGAAGTGCTTGTTCTATCCTTCTCTTGCCTGGAGAGATTTAATTCTTTTTTGCATTGATTCTTTCAAACTAAGCAATTTCCCTTATGTGATAAGGGAAATAACACTTACTGAACTATTCTGGGACCAGTCCATGTTTGAAGTATACAGTGATCAGGGAAATTTCCTGTGTTTTCTTCCTCTTAGTCCACGACTTGTGTCAGAATAGATGATGCAATTCCAGAGGACCTGAGGTTAAAACATTATTGTATGTGAAGCATTTTTCGTTCATCCCCGAGTAATTTTTATCAGGACAGACCTAAGCAAAAAGGACAGTGCAGGCTCTGGAAACAAGTTTGGGACCCTTGAGGGATGGAATTTTGGGTTCCCAGAACCTAGAATGTGGTCCAGAAGGGAACATGCCGGCACGACACCTACTCGCCTGGGATAGGAACACTGATTTCCTTAAGATCATTTATTTGCAATGTTCAATTTCTTGATATTTTCTTCTCCTGAGAAGTTTATAGTTGGATCAAAGCAGGGACCCAGGCAACTTGCCAGCATTGTTTGCTGAATAATATACTAAGAATCTGACCAAAGTCTCTCAAGTAAAGGTAGGGTTCCCCTGAGCCATACTTCCCTCAGGTTGAAGACTGTGCTTCCCTGGAATTTAGTCTTCCACCATTTGAATGAAACATTCATCTCCCCTCCTCGATTTGTGCATCGTAATTGTTGGCTTGGAATGTCTTATTGTAGCCTACTGACCCCTGATTCAATTATTGTTTACTCTTTTGTCCTCTGTCCCTGTACTAAATGGGTATCATCCAGAATAATAATTTTCCCAGAGCTTGAAACAGCATTAAATAATGTGTATTTTCCATTGGTAATTGTTTCAAGGAGCTACACTTTCCAACTCAAGTGGAATCCTTTCTTTTGAACTCTATTTGAGTTGGATTTTTTCCTATTTAAAACAAAACAAAATTTGTGCTTCCTAGTTGCTTTGTATATTCTCCACTGCTTCCCTAAACATGTCTGTGAACTATAAAACCATCTTCTCTTCTAGCAATAGGTTTTTTTTTTCCTCCCAAGAATGCTTAAAATAACCCCTTTTCATGGCACATTCATCAAGTTGTGTCCTCCCTAAAAGTTACCATTGACAGCATACTTCATTTCTGAGCATTTAATTTCAGGTTCTCTAGATGGGTCAACTCTATGATATTGGTCTTTAAATGGATATAAACACCTCATGCTCTCATACCTACTCCCAATCCAGCTGGTTATTCCTTCCCTGAGACCCTGAACTCTGTCTTAGCTCTGAACTTTAAACATGCTACGCCCTTGTCTTAAATATCTTTGTTCTGATCCATCCTACCTCCATCGCTTGGATAACTCCCTGCATTGTTGGTCCAGTTTATACTCTGATTCATCCATCACCTCCCCTACTGAGTCTAGGAGGGAATCCAATACTCCTCCCACCCAGTACATGGGTCCCAGGAGTCATAATTAGTGAAACAGAACTGACGGCTCTGCCTTGTGATTTTCTGGACTCTTGCCTTGTGTTCTCAAACAGACTGTGAACACCTTGAGGCAGAGCTTGTTCATCAAGTTACGTCCACATTCTCAATAGAATTTTATTAAATGAGTGAATGAATCCCTATCAATCCCTATCATATAGACAAGGAGACTGAGAATCATAAAATATAAGTAATATCCTCATCTTCAAATGGTTGTAAAAAGTAAAAATAGGGTACAAATCCATATTAAAATTTCTAGAGTTAGATTTTCAACTGCAGCCTGCTATACTTGCTTTGCTTATTTATTTGCTATAGACCAAACATATCTCCCTCAAGCTTACTTGCTGAAGCTTAATCTTCAATGTGATGGTATTTTAAGGTGGGATCTCTGGGAGGTGATTTGTACCAGGTGATTTGTATAAATGAGACCCCAGGAAGCTGTCTCATCCCTTCTTCCATGTGAGTAATAGCAATAAGACAGTCGTCTATGAATTAGAAAGGAAGGGGCCATCAATGAACCAAATCCATCACCACTTTGATCTTGGGCTTCTGACCTCCAGAACTGTGGGGACTAAATTTCTGTTTCTTATATGCTACCCAATTTATGGTATTCTGTTAGAGCAGCATGAATGAACTAAGACAGTAGTGTTGCATATTAGACAATCACATAATTTAGTGACTTAAAATAACTATGGTGCCTTAATGCTCCCTGGGGCCTCTCTTTCTCTTTGTGTGTCTTCTCACACCCCAGGGAGTCTCCTCATGACTTTAGCTTGACAATGTATGGTAGCATCTCTTCCACTATTGCAGTTAGCTCTCAAGGGGTAGTGCCAGGCCAATCAAAAGCTATGCTCATATCTGTGACAATGTCACTTCTCTTATATTCTGCAGATCAAAGCAATCATAGGCTTCATTCAGGTTCAAGAGATTGGAGAAAGTGAAAGTTGCTCAGTCATGTCTGACTCTTTGCGACCTCATGGGTATAGTTCATGGCATTCTCTAGGTCAGAATACTGGACTACATAGCCTTTCCCTTCCCCAGAGGATCTTCCCAACCCAGGGATCGAACCCAGGCCTCCCACATTGCAGGTGGATTTTTTTACCAGCTGAGCCACAAGGGAAGATCAAGAATACTGGAGTGGGTGGCCTATCAATAAACTCTATTTTTGATTGGAAGAAGACAAAATCATCTTGCAAAAGAACATGTTAAGTGGGAATTACTGCTATAGCTAATTTGGAAAATATAATGTCACAAACCACACAGACCAGCTGAAGGTATGAAAAGAAAAATTTCTTCTGCCCTTCATTCAGTAAATTTTCTTCACATAGTTTTATCATAATGCACACATTATATAAGTGAACAAGTCATGCTCCCTAGTTTCAAGGGACAACCTTCTAGTAGAAGAAGTGAGAAAAATTTTACCAGTCAGGTTGTGCTGTGTAACAAAACAGCTCAAAATATGGTAGCTTGAAAACAATAACTGTTTCTGTGGTGCATGATTCTGTGAGTTGGTGATTTAGGCTGGGCTCTGGTGAGATGTCCACCCAGATTCAGTCATGCTCACTTGTGAGTCAGTGGATGACTTGGTGATCTTTGTTGGCTGGGCTTTTGCACTTGTTTGGGGTTGGCTAGCTATAGGCAAGACATCATGGCTCTCCACCATTTGATCTCTCATTCACCAGCAGGATATCCTTCACCTGTTTTCACAGAAGAGCTATCAGTCTAAGAGAGCAAGAGAGTGTGAGTCCTTTCAGGCATAGACTTGGAACTGACACAAAGCCATTTCTGTTGCATTCTTTTGGGTTAATGCAAGTCACAAGGCCAGTCAAGATTTAAGAAGTCAGGAAGTGCAAAGGACAGGGATGCAAAATGACCATTATTTTTGGCCACTGTGAAATCCATATATGTTGATGCAGAGTGGGAAGTGTGGTAAGCTATGGAGTGCAGAGAAAGGATATTTTATGAATCTGGGGCACCTAGAGGGCATGGAGGATGGGAAGTAGCATGAAAAAGGATCAGGATAAATTTCTCTTAGAAGTGGATTCTGAAGACAGATGGGTTTCTGAACCTGCATGGAGAACAGAAGAGAATGACTGTCCCTTTCTTTATCAAAGTAGTCCTACCAAGAAGAGTATAAAATAATTTTTTTAAACACAATAAAAAATATTTAGGTACATGTTTGGCTGAGCCCCTTTGATGTTCACCTGAAACTGTCACAACACTATTAATTGGTTATACTCCAATACTCATTGGAAAAGACCCTGATGATGGGAAAGATTGAAGGCAGAAAAAGGGGACAGCAGAAGATGAAATGGTTGGATGGCATCACTGACTCCATGGACATGGGTTTGAGCAAGCTCCGGGAGATGGTGATTGACAGGGAAGCCTGGTGTTTTGCAATCCATGGGGTTGCAAAAAGTTGGACATGACTGAGTGAATGAACTGAACTGATACCCAATACAAAATAAAAAGTTTGAAAAAAATATATATAACTAGGTTATAAAGAACCAAAGTTTGCATATATATCCACAGAGCTTGTTTGAGAACCTCAGTGCTAAAAAAGTATTCAAGATCTTTATCTCTTATTCCTGGTTAGGTGTCAGGAGACAATCAGGCAAGCCACATGGCCATGCTGATAAACCAGCTGAGAAAATCAGAATCAGCAGGGATCCGGGAGATGAATTCCCTCAGTTCATTTCATAGATTTGAAGCTTAGGGATGGAATAGACTTGCCCCAGTGTATTAGTCAGCCAGGGCTGCCAAAACAGAATACCATAGACAGGGGGCTGTCTTAAAACAACAGAAATGTATTTTCTCACAGTTCTGAAGGCGAAGGCCCAAGATCAAAGTCTCAGCAGGTTTAGCTTCTTCTGAGGTCTCTCTCCTTGGCTTATAGATGTCTGCCTTCTTTGCTTTGTTTATTCTGTTTTTATTATTATTATTGGAGTAGAATTGCTTTATGAGGCTGTGCTAGTTTCTACTGTACAGTGAAGTAGATCAGCTATACATATATTCTCTCCCCCTTGGAGCTCACTCCCACCCCACCCTTCATCCCACCCTCCAAGGTCATCACAGAGCCCTGAGCGAGGCCCCTGTGCTATGCTGCAGAGTCTCACCAGCTAGCTGATTTACACATGTGTATACAGGAGGACCCCAGCCACCCAGTTCATCCACACTCCCCTTCTCCCCATGTCCACGCATCTGTCCTCTATTCCTGTCCTGCGGTTGGGTTCATCTGCACCATTTTTTTTAGATTCCACACGATGCTTTAGTATTGTTTTTCTCTTTCTGACTTACTTCATTCTGTATGACAGACTCTAGGTCTTGGTATGACCCCGCACAGTATTTCCTCTATGCTTATCTGTGTCCTAACCTTTTCTCTTTAAGGACACCAGTCAGATTGGATTGAAAGTGAAAGTCACTCAGTTGCGTCCAACTCTTTGCAACCCCATGGACTATACAGTCCATGGAATTCTCCAGGCCAGAATACTGGAGTGGGTAGCCTGTCCCTTCTGCAGGGGATCTTTTCAACCCAGGGATTGAACCCAGGTTTCCCACATTGCAGGCAGATTCTTTACCCATTGAGCCACAACGGAAGCCCAAGATTACTGGAGTGAATAGCTTATCCCTTCTTCAGCGGATTTTCCTGACTAAGGAATCAAACCAGGGTCTCCTGCAATGCAGGTGGATTCTTTACCAACTGAGCTACTGGTTACGGCCACCCTAAAAACCTTATTTTAAGTGAATCAGCTCCCTAAAGGCCCTATCTTCAAATACAGTCGCTTCTGAGGTAATGCGGGCTTAAGGCTTCATCATGTGCATTTGGCGGGGGTGGGTGGGAAGTGATTACAATTCAACCCACAATACCATGGCCACATAATCAGAGTTGAATCTGCAAGCTCAGGTTTTTCTCTGTGAAGCATGTAGCCTCTTGACTTTTAGCTGAAAATTGCCTCTCTTCTGCTTCCCAGATGACTGTTGTTCCTAAAAAGAATGCTTGAATCTAATCGTGTCCCTGACTGTGTATTCTGCTGTCTCCTTCCTTGGGGAATCCACCAAAGTCAATAAAAAGACACAGGGAACTCAGAGCCCAGAGGTAACAGATGACCCAGTGTGCAAACCAACTTGTTAGCTGTTGGCACATGTGAGGGATATTATCTTTAAATTAGTTGGGAAAATTAATACTGCTTGCTTGCTATGCTCGCCCTTATTGTCTGCTCTGAGAATCAGCAGGGCCAGAGCCACCATAGATAATATTTTTTAATTAGAAGTAAAAATAACTTCTTGTGATTAATCTGCTTCTCTGGGGACTTGATACAGGATCTCATAAATCTAAAGTGGAAGTATCTGCTGGATCCGTGGCAGACTCCCTCCCCTTCAGCCAGCTCAGGAGAAGAGTAGGAGAGAGCCCTGTGAAAGCAAGACAGAGCCCAGACCAGGCAGATACAGGCCATGAGATCAGAGGTCCAGCTTCAAGAAGACACGGGTCTCAGCAGAGGCAGGCTTTCTGGTAAGGAAATCTCCCATCATGTTCAAGAGAGCAGATGTTGGTAGCAGAAGGTCTTAGGTTAGGTCATGGGCCTGCAACTTATTGGACCCTCAAAGAATGTCTGAGACTCAGTTTTCTCATCTTTAAAATAGGTAGATAAACATTTATCTCCAAGAGAGCATTTCTGCAAAAGACTCTCTGAGCTCTGGAGCCAGGTTGCTTGGTTTTGAATTTGGAATGCTTCACTTTCTTGTGATATCAAGCCAGGAATTTCCATTTCTGTGTTTCTGCTCCCTTCTGTGAAATAGGACTGATAAAGAGGGCCTGTCTCAAAGGGCTGTTGTGTGGACTAAGTAAGTTCAAGTACATCAAGTGCTGGGGCAGGTATGGGAAACACCCAATAAACATCTGTTCTTACAAGGCCAGTGCGTTAACACACACAATGTCCTCTGTGGTTGTTATAATGAAAGGGATCTTAGTGGGGGAACTGGGGGTTTCCCAGGTGGTACAGTGGTAAAGAATCCACCTACCAGTGCAGGATATATAGGAGATGTGGGTTCAGTTCATGAGTTGGGAAGATCTCTTGGAGTAGGAAATGGCAACCTACTCCAGTATTCTTCACCTGGAAAATTCCATGGACAGAGAAGCCTGACAGGCTACAGTCCTTAGGGTAGCAAACAGCTGGACATGGCTGAGCATGCGTGCAGTGGTGGAATGGTTCAGGTTCCATTCTGAAGATGGAAAAACAGAGGTTTAGGAAGAGGGTGAGACTTTCCCAAATCATAGAGTGAGTTTTTGGGCAAAGCTGGGTTTAGAATGCCAGTTTCAAACCCAGAGACAGAAGTTTGTAAACAAACAAACAAACAAACAAACAAAAAACCAATGTGCGGTTTTAGAATTTCTGTCTGGTTTTAGTTGGCTTCCCTCATAGCTCAATTGGCAAAGAATCCACCTGCAATGAAGAAGACCCTGGCTTGATTCCTGGGTCAGGAAGATCTGCAGGAGAAGGGATAGGCTACCCACTCCTGTATTTTTGGGTTTTCCTTGTGGTTCAGCTGGTAAAGAATCCGCCTGCAATGTGGGGAGACCTGGGTTTGATCCCTGGGTTGGGAAGATCCCCTGGAGAAGGGAAAGGCAACTGACTCCACTATTCTGATATGGAGAATTCCATGGACTGTATAGAGAATTCCATGGACTGTATAGTTCATGGGGCTGCAAAGAGTCAGACACGACTGAGCAACTTTCACTTTCACTTTCATCTTCTAACAATCTGGAAAGAAGTCATCTTAGACCAGCACAGTTAGTGTTAGAGGTCTAAACACCCTTTTAGGAGACAAGAAAAGGCATTGGTTGTGGGGAAAATGATAGTATCACCTACCTTAGCTGTGAATTTCTCAGGCAGACCTAGGATCTAGCTTTAGTCCTCTGCCAGATGTACCCAACTTTGACCCACAAGGAACTTTTTCTATGTGAAATTCTTAGGACTGGAAAAAATCTCTAGATCCCTAAAAATGTTACTTATCTTTCCAGCCTCAACACAAGCTGCCAAGGATCCACAAGAATAGTCAGGAGCATCCTTCACTTCAGTACAGTTCAGTCACTCAGTCGTATCCAACTTTTTGCGACCCCAAGAATCGCAGCACGCCAGGCCTCCCTGTCCATCACCAACTCCTGGAGTTCACTCAAACCCATGTTCATCAAGTTGGTGATGCCATCCAGCCATCTCATCCTCTGTTGTCCCCTTTTTCTCCTGTAACCAATCCCTCCCAGCATCAGAGTCTTTCCCAATGAGTCAACTCTTCACATCAGGTGGCCAAAGTACTGGAGTTTCAGCTTTAGCATCATTCCTTCCAAAGAAATCCCAAGGCTGATTTTCTTTTGAATGGACTGGTTGGATCTCCTTGCAGTCCAAGGGACTCTCAAGAGTCTTTTCCAACACCACAGTTCAAAAGCATCAATTCTTCAGCGCTCAGCTTACTTCACAGTCCAACTCTCACATCCATATATGACCACTGGAAAAACCATAGCTTTGACTAGATGGACATTTGTTGGTAAAGTAATGTCTCTGCTTTTGAATATGCTATCTAGGTTGGTCATAACTTTTCTTCCAAGGAGTAAGCGTCTTTTAATTTCATGGCTGTGATCACCATCTGCAGTGATTTAGGAACCCCCCAAAATAAACTGACACTGTTTCCACTGTTTCCCCATCTATTCCCCATGAAGTGATGGGACTGGATAACATGATCTTTGTTTTCTGAATGTTGAGCTTTAAGACAACTTTTTCACTCTCCTCTTTCACTTTCATCAAGAGGCTTTTGAGTCCCTCTTCACTTTCTGCCATAAGGGTGGTGTCATCTGCATATCTGAGGTTATTGATATTTCTCCTGGCAATCTTGATTCCAGCTTGTGCTTCTTCTAGCCTAGCATTTCTCATGATATACTCTGCATAGAAGTTAAATAAGCAGGGTGACAATATACAGCCTTGATGTACTCCTTCTCCTATTCGGAACCAGTCTGTTGTTCCATGTCCAGTTCTAACTGTTGTTTCCTGACCTGCATATAGGTTTCTCAAGAGGCAGGTCTCTTTCAGAATTTTGCACAGTTTATTGTGATCCACACAGTCAAAGGCTTTGGCATAATCAATAAAGCAGAAATAGATGTTTTTCTGGAACTCTCTTACTTTATCGATGATCCAGTGGATGTTGGCAATTTGATCTCTGGTTCCTCTGCCTTTTCTAAAACCAGCTTGAACAGCTGGAATTCATGGTTCACGTATTGCTGAAGCCTGGCTTGGAGAATTTTGAGCATTACTTTACTAGCGTGTGAGATGAGTGCAATTGTGTGGTAGTTTGAGCATTCCTTGGCATTGCCTTTGTTTGGGATTGGAATGCAAACTGACCTTTTCCAGTCCTGAGGCCACTGCTGAGTTTTCCAAATTTGCTGGCATATCAGATCAAGTTTTGTCCTTTGCACAAAAACCTTCACAACATTGTTGCTTTCATTTGGGATATTCTAAGCAGATTCAGAAAGTGAAGAGGAACTCAAAAGCCTCTTGATGAAAGTGAAAGAAGAGAGTGAAAAAGTTGGCTTAAAGGTCAACATTCAGAAAACGAAGATCATGGAATCTGGTCCCATCACTTCATGGGAAATAGATGGGGAAACAGTGGAAACAGTGTCAGTCTATTTTTCTGGGCTCCTAAATCACTGAAGATGGTGATTGCAGTCATGAAATTAAAGGATGCTTACTCCTTGGAAGGAAAGTTATGAGCAACATAAATAGCATATTCAAAGCAGAGACATTACTTTGACAACAAAGTTCCGTCTAGTCAAGGCTATGGTTTTTCCATTGGTCATATATGGATATGAGAGTTGGACTGTGAAGAAAGCTGAGTGCTGAAGAATTGATACTTTTCAACTGTGGTGTTGGAGAAGACTCTTGAGAGTCCCTTGGACTGCAAGGAGATCCAACCAGTCCATTCTGAAGGAGATCAGCCCTGGGTGTTCTTTGGAAGTAATAATGCTAAAGCTGAAACTCCAGTACTTTGGCCACCTCATGCGAAGAGTTGACTCACTGGAACAGACTCTGATGCTGGGAGGAATTGGTTACAGGAGGGAAGGGGACAACAGAGGATGAGATGCCTGGATGGCATCACTGACTCAATGGATGTCAGTTTGAGTGAACTCCGGGAGTCGATGATAGACAGGGATGCCTTGCATGCTGCAATTCATGGGGTCACACAGAGTCAGACACGACTGAGCGACTGCACGGAATTGAACTGAGCTGAACTGAAGCAGATTCATGAATGACATTCACCATCTTCTGTGGGATCTTCTTCAAGTTTGCTCCTCTGCACTTATGGTTCTACAACTGATCAGTTTACAATCATGCTCATTCATGAATCCCTCAGAAATTTGAAACTCTTTGTTTTCACTTTGAATCCTCAGGAACCAGCAGCTCACCAAGCACTCAGTAGATTTCCTGAAAGTGTGCATATAACTGTCACTATCAAACAATAGTGCTTATTATACTATACTGTTACGTTCATGAGGACTCACTCGAGAGATCTCTTTCAGAATTTAGTAACGAGATTAAAAAATGTAAGTTTCTCCTAAGAGGAATTTGTCTATTTCTCTTTCCTATAAAGAGGACTATGTTTGATTTTCTTCTGTGTCCTGGCTGCAGGGAATTGCAAAGCCAAATCTGACATATAATTAAGGCAATGTTATTAACACTTGTAGTTCAAATGTTTCCCTTCTCCATCTTTCTTGAATCCTAAGTTTGTTTTACGATTTGGAATAGGTTTAGGATTTTCTCAATGTTTAAAGTCACTCCAATATATTTCAGAAAGATGTAAGAAATAAGTAAAATGTATAAATTAAAAAGTGAGACTACATATGCTTAGCAGATACTGCATAGTAATGATGATGGAGGAAATGGAAAATGCATGAGGGGGATGTCTGGAGAACTTTCAGGAAGAAATGGGGCAAGTCTGCTTGGGGCCACCCTGTGTACGATGACATCCAGAGCTGAAGAAAATGCATAACATTACGGTGAGCTATGGAGAAAGACAGGCAGACACTGGGGAGGTTTCTATCCATCAAATCACTTGGAATTTATACTCTGAAACCTACTTGAAAATTGAATGCAAATTAAGGTCCAATCATCCTCCTTAGAAATCAGAGCCTTTGGAAAAAAATAGGATTGCATTTCAAGCTTCCCATGGTTTTGTTATTGTTGTCTAATACTGCAATCTTTTTTACCCTTTGAGTCATAGAATTCTACTGCTAGATGGGACTCTATCCTGGAGATTTTGTACCTGGATTCTACAAGTAGCCATGGGATTGAAAGAAGGGCTTTATGAAATCTGTTCTCCAGGAATATTACACGCAAAATGTGAACTTTCCTTGAGTCTAGAGTCTTCTCTAGATTCTCAAACAGGTCTGTGATACTGCACTTTCCCCTACCTCAGCCTCCCTTTGATAAAAATGCTGACTGGCTTTGAGTATTGAAAGGTGTGAAAGATAAAGCTCAAAGAGAGAAAGTGACTTTCTCAAGGCCACACCCAAAGTTGATGCCATAGCTGTGCCCTAACAGGAGACCTAGTTGCTGGCTCCCAGACTAGGATTGTTAAAGTGCAATACTGCCTGTAAGTCAGACAGCTGGTGCCTTCTGTGGCAAGGTAACTTTGCTCATCTATAGGTATCAGGTATCAGGTCTTTCCCTCACCCTCTTGCCATCTCAGAGGAGTACCCAGAACAATCTTAGTCATCTTGTGCTGCTATGACAAAAAAAAATTCCCTAGATTGGGTGACTTATAAATGACAGATATTTATTTCTTTGCTGAAGAAGGCTCTTGAGAGTCTCTTGGACTGCGAGAAGATCAAACCAATCAATCCTAAAGAAAATCAACCCTGAATATTCACTGGAAGGATTGATGCTGAAGCTGAAGCTCCAATACTTTGGCCACCTGATTCAAAGACCTGACTCACTAGGAAAGACCTAGATGCCAAGAAAGATTGAAGGCAGGAGGAGAAGGGGATGACAGTGGATGAGATAGTTGGATGGCATCACCGACTCAATGGACATGAGTTTGAGTAAACTATGGGTGACAGTGAAGGACAGGGAAGCCTGGCGTGCTGCAGTTCATGGTGTGACAGACTCTGACATGACTTAGAGGCTGAGCAACAACAACAATTTATTTCTTTTAGTTCTGGAGACTGGAAGTCTCAGGTCAGCGTGTCCACATGTTTAGGCTCTGGAGAGGACACGTTTCTATGTTGCAGTCTATCGACTTTGTATCCTCACATTGTAGAAAGCAGAGAGAGGTTTTGAGGTCTCTTTTATAAGAGACACTAACCCCTTTCTTGAGGGCTTTGCTCTCATGAGCTAAATGCCTACCAAAGTCCCCATCTCCCAACACCATCATATTGTGGGTTAGGGTTCCCATGTATGAATTTTGAAGGGCACAAATACTCAAAATACTCAGATACTCAGATCTGTTTGTTGCAGGTATTTGGAGACTTTTCTGGCTTCCAGGGAAGCAAACCTCATTTGCACGGGTGCTTAAGAAGCAAAATGCTTCCCCTTTCCAGTTTCGGAGCCTGTATTTCCTGCATAAGAACATAGCCTTCCCAAGGAGACAAGGAAAACTTGCCTCTCAGGACCCAGGCAGCAGGGTTACACTGGATGTCAAAGGGATGTACTGTGCATTTACAGTCATGTTATGGACACTTTCAAGCGAGGCAGGTTTTCACAGTAAATTTCTGCCTAAAGAGAAACTTTTTATACTTCACGGTTTCACAAGAGGAAGAGAACAAGGTCTCTGTCCAAGCTGCATCTGGGTGACTGATTTCCTCCTTGTCTCTCAGGTAACAAGAAGCCAAGGATCATGAAACAAGGATGATAGTCAGATGAGATACAGACTGAGACACGGAGCTTGCCTAGAATCCACATTAGCTGTCCATGAAGCAAAATGCAGGCAGAGAGAGAATTATGTGTCTCCTTCTGTCTTTTTAACATAATTCCATGGCTGGCAAAAAATCCAGACATAGTATTTGCATTTAATTTATACGCTTGCCTTGGGGAATGATAAACTACCTGGAGTTGTTCTTGAGATTTGATTTGTATTTGTGTCTCTGAGCCAACAGATATGACAGATGAAGAAGGATTTGGGACAGGTTCCTTGTGAATCTTGGTTTTAAGCCACCGTCCAACGTATTTTGGGCTGGGGGGTATGGACTTGGGAATTATGAGCTCATTTCAGCATTTGCTGTGGTTCTACTTAGTTTCAGGGACTCTCCCGAGTACAAGGGCTTTTATTTTATTTTTCTTTTTTTTTATTTTTTTATTTTATTTTATTTTTTTTTAATTTTAAAATCTTTAATTCTTACATGCGTTCCCAAACATGACCCCCCCTCCCACCTCCCTCCCCACAACATCTCTCTGGGTCATCCCCATGCACCAGCCCCATGCATGCTGCACCCTACGTCAGACATGGACTGGCGATTCAATTCTTACATGATAGTATACATGTTAGATTTCCCATTCTCCCAAATCATCCCACCCTCTCCCTCTCCCTCTGAGTCCAAAAGTCCGTTATACACATCTGTGTCTTTTTTCCTGTCTTACATACAGGGTCGTCCTTGCCATCTTCCTAAACCCCAATGTTCATCGCAGCACTGTTTATAATAGCCAGGACATGGAAACAACCTAGATGTCCATCAGCAGATGAATGGATAAGAAAGCTGTGGTACATATACACAATGGAGTATTACTCAGCCGTTAAAAAGAATTCATTTGAATCAGTTCTGATGAGATGGATGAAACTGGAGCCAATTATACAGAGTGAAGTAAGCCAGAAAGAAAAACACCAATACAGTATACTAATACAAGGGCTTTTAAAGATGACTCACACCACTCCTGTTGTGGAGAAAAGTGAAAGTGTTAGTTATTCAGTCTCGTTCGACTGTTTGCGACCCCATATACTATACCCTGCCAGGCTCCTCTGTCCCTGGGATTCTCCAGGCAAGAATACTGGAGTGGGTTGCCATGCCCTCATCCAGGGGATCTTCCCAACCCAGGGATGGAACCTGGGTCCCCTGCCTTCTGCCTTGTAGGTAGATTCTTTACCATCTGAGCCACCAGGGAAGTCCTCTGTTGTGGAGAAGCTCATGGTCTTCTGGGGATGGTGGAGAGACAGCAGAGAAATGCCATGCAATCTAGTAACTGTCATGATAGAGACCTGAATAGGGGATTATGGCCATAGAGGATATCTAACCCAGTATGGTAGGGACCAGGGGAGTCTTCCCTGATAAATAATCTCAGACTGTCTAGAGAATAATAAAGGGGAGGTAAAGAGCCTTGTAGGCTGAGGGGGCAAACAAAGTGCAAACACAGAGGTGAGGAACCACAGGGTGGGGGCAATGACTCAAGGAGTTTCATGCTATAGGAGGACAGGAATGTGAGGTGGGAGAGAGGGGAAGTTGAAGACACAGGGAGGAGTCATAATTCTCACCTCATCCAGGAATGTGGGGAAAAGAGCACCATTCAGCTTGGGAATGATGTGGAGACTTGAGTTACAGATTCTGCTTAATGGGTTGGGAGAGGAGAGACTGCAGATAAGGAGATGAGCTGAAAGTCATTTCACTGAAAGCTGAAGGGCTTATCCAGAGTCAGAGGTCACAAGGAAGGAGAGGAAAGAAACATATTGACAGGTACTTCTAGAGAAATATCACCTGATCTTGAGCTAAAGGAGAATTGGAGAAGCTTTTCTTCTGCTCCAAGGTCTAGGAAAAGGGAATGAGGAAAAAAGATAAGTCCAATTCTCTAATGCAATTCTAAAACCCTCTGTGTGAGTTACTTCTTGTTGCTTAGTTGCTAAGTTGTATCCGACTCTTTGTGATCCCATGGACTGCAGTGCTCCAGGCTTCTCTGTCCTTCACTTTCACTATCTCCTTGAGTTTGCTCGAACTCATGTTCAGGGAGTTGGTGATGCTGTCCAACCAACCTGTCCTCTGTCGCTCTTTCTCCTCTTGCCCTCAATCATTTCTAGCATCTGGGTCTTTTCCTATGAGTCAACTCTTCACACCAGGTGACCAAAGTATTGGAGCTTCAGCTTCAGCCTTGGTCCTTCCAATGAATATCCAGGGTTGGCTTCCTTTAGGATTGACTGGTTTGATCCCCTTGCAGTCCAATGTTCTCTCAAGAGTCTTCTCCACACCAGAATTTGAAAGCATCAATTCTTCAGTGATTGGCTTTCTTTATGGTCCAATTCTCTCATCTGTACATGATTGCTGACTTACTTAAAAGGTCCTAAAGTGCTGTTCTTGTGGTGCGATGTTGATGAGATAACAAGATGAACTGACTGGTTCTGGTCCCAAGAACAAATTTCATTGTCTAGAAGGAGAATATAACCACAGAACAGACATACATACAAGACCCTTCCACTGCACAACCCTCTGAGAGGCTGGGTCTGCAAGAACTTTTACATGGAGGTTAATGAACAGCAGGAGGGGATATGTGGCTTCTTCTCAGGGGAAAAACAAAAAGAACTATTCAGAGATGGTACAGAGCACCAAGGATAGAGGGATATAATAAACTGTTGCCATAGCCACTGACTGGACCAGTGTGTTGCCCATGTCAGCACAGAGTATTGAATATCTTTTCCATTCAGTTCCACATCAATTCCTTCATCCAAAAACCATATCCTGAAAATTGCTTGGTGCTTGGTTGGCCCTAGGGAAAGAAACAAAAGGCTGAAACAAAATACACAGACTTTGCCCTTAAGGAGCTTAGAATCTTCCTTGAATTTTGGCCTGGATCTCAAATTCCAGTAAAATATGTATTAGTTAAGATAATACTAGCTGCTGTAACAGCAATAGCAGCATCAAAACAGGTTATAAGGGTTGAACACGGTTAAGCTTACTTCTGAGTTACAGATCAGTCTAGTACGGGGATCCTCAGCCAATGTGGGGTGACTGGGAGCCCTGAGGTTCTGCCATTTTGGGCTTCATCCTCCTCTTAGCCACCGAGACTTCTACCTAATTGGAAGACAGAGAAGAGTGTGGAAGGCATAGCAAGTCTCCAGATTGTTGTCCTGGAAGTGACACATATCCCTCTCATTCACATTTCACTGGTGAGGATGAACCCAAGGGCCCAAGATGCAAGGGGAAAGGGTTGCAGGTCAAAAGAGTTGTGCTAAGCAGCCACTTTCCAGCAACAGCATATATTCATGGCCACGTGATATCTAGCTGTCTACGGAAAAGTTCTTTAACCACTGATCTAATGGAAGGTAGATCACTGTGGGACAGCCTGGAATCCTCTCCCCAATCTTTCATTTCCATTCACTGCAATCTCACTCAACTGCTTTTCTCACGTCCACCACCACCGCTCTTAAGTGGCCTTCTTGGAAGTTCCCCTTTCTACAGATTAATCTAGGTTTCATATCCACATGCATGCGTTTCATAATACCGATCACAGGTTATATGATTATTCATTTTCTTGGTGATTGTTTCACCAGGGTCTGTGTTCCCCACAAATGTAGTCCTGATCTCATACCTGGCACTATTCTAAGCATCTACACGTGTAAAATCATTTAATTCTCTTAATAACGCCAGTGCATGTGTGCTGCTCTGTTGCTTCAGCTGTATCTCGGTCTTTGCAACGCTATGGACTGTAGCCCCAGAGAAAGCAATGGCACCCCACTCCAGCACTCTTGCCTGGAAAATCCCATGGATGGAGGAGCCTGGTGGGCTGCAGTCTATGGGGTCGCTAAGAGTCAGACACGACTGAGCAACTACCCTTTCACTTTTCACTTTCATGCAATGGAGAAGGAAATGGCAACCCACTCCAGTGTTCTTGCCTGGAGAATCCCAGGGACAGTGGAGCCTGGTGGGCTGCCGTCTATGGGGTTGCACAGAGTCGGACACGACTGAAGTGACTTAGCAGCAGTAGCTGGACTATAGCCCACCTGGCTCCACTGTCCAGGATTCTCCAGGCCAGAATACTGCAGGGAGTTACCATGCCCTCCTCTAGGGGATCTTCCTGACCCAGGGAATGCATCTGCGTCTGCCTGTGTCTCCTGCATTGCAGGCAGATTCTTTACCCACAGAACCACCTGGGAAGCCCCAGTAACCCCAGTCAGTTCAGTTTAGTCACTCAGTCGTGTCCGACTCTTTGCAACCCCATGAATTGCAGCACACCAGGCCTCCCTGTCCATCACAAACTCCCAGAGTTCACTCAGACTCATGTCCATCGAGTCAGTGATGCCATCCTGCCATCTCATCCTCTGTCGTCCCATTCTCCTCCTGCCCCTAATCCTTCCCAGCATCAGAGTCTTTTCCAATGAGTCAACACTTTGCATGAGGTGGCCAAAGTACTGGAGTTTCGGCTTTAGCATCATTCCTTCCAAAGAAATCCCAGGGTTGATCTCCTTCAGAATGGACTGGTTGGATCTCCTTGCAGTCCAAGGGACCCTCAGGAGTCTTCTCCAATACCACAGTTCAAAAGCATCAGTTCTTCGGTGCTCAACCTTCTTCACAGTCCAACTCTCACATCCATACATGACCACAGGAAAAACCATAGCCTTGACTAGACGGACCTTAGTCGGCAAAGTAATGTCTCTGCTTTTGAATATACTATCTAGGTTGGTCATAACTTTTCTTCCAAGGAGTAAGCGTCTTTAAATTTCATGGCTGCTGTCACCATCTGCAGTGATTTTGGAGTCCAAAAAAATAAAGTCTGACACTGTTTCCCCATCTATTTCCCATGAAGTGATGGGACCGGATGCCATGATCTTCGTTTTCTGAATGTTGAGCTTTAGGCCAACTTTTTCACTCTCCACTTTCACTTTCATCAAGAGGTTTTTTAGTTCCTCTTCACTTTCTGCCGTAAGGATGGTGTCATCTGCATACCTGCGTAGGTAGGTACTATGATTATCTCTGTTTTACTGATAAGGACCTGCCGTTCAGAGAGGTAAAACAGCCTGCCCAAGGTCATGGGAAATATCACAAGTATAGTCAGGAAATAAATGATGAAGCCTGGATTTGAGTCTGAACAGTCTGGCTCTAAGACCAGATTCTAGAGTACTGCATGGCACATTGTTGTCACTGTTTTAGTCACTAAACTGTGTCCAGCTCTTGTGATCTCATGAACTGTAGCTCGCCAGGCTCCTCTGCCCATGGAATTCTCTAGGCAAGAATACTGAAGTGGGTTGCCATTTCCTTCTCCAGGGGATCTTCCCGACCCAAGAATCAAACCCACGTCTCCTGCATTGGAGGCAGATTCTTTACCACTGAGCCACCGGGGAAGTCTGCATGGCACACGGTGGATCTTAAACATATGTGTGTTGAGGGGATGGATAATACCGCATTATAAGTCAATGCTGTTCTAGAGAAATCAGCATGGTGCAGGCAGAAATGATGTGCACAGTTACAGCTTTTTGTGGAGTGGATCAAAGGAAACTACACATATAACATTCATATTTTTAATTATACTCGAGTCCTTAGAATAAGAAATGAAAGCAGACACCTTTGATTTCCCACTCTCACTTGCTGCTATTAAGGACTGGGCCTCCTATCACTCCCCTACCCCCTGCTACATGCCAACGGTGAGCCAAGGTCCTGCCTCCCTACATATCCTTCTTGGGTTTCTGACCTGTGCATTTGCAATTGGTTGCTCAAAGCAATTCCCATTTTACAAACCTCTTTTCCTCCCCCCAGACTCAATTAAGCTTTTGGAAGCATGAGAGCAGCTAAGCCATTACCCGATCTGAACTTGAACTCTAAGCCTCAGGAGATTCACCGATCACTGAGCTGCAAGCCTCCCTGGGCTTCTAGCTGCAACAGTTTTGTGAAGTCAGCACAGCGTTGCCCACAGTTTGGGAGGGGGGCACCATATTTTATTTTTCAGTCAAGCATGGTACCGTCAAGCATGGTACATATTGCTTAAGTGGCTCAATATCAGCACTTTCTTCCCCTCAAATAACTTATCAACTTTATGTGCATGAAGTTTCCCTGTGAGAAAATTTGTCAGCTATCAGGATTTTCCAAAGTCCTAGTTTTCTTGTTCTGAGAGGCAGCAGGAGTTTCCTTTAACTGTGATCCCTTGGGACCTGTTCTGCTGGAAGATTTCCAGTTTCTATCTATCTTTTAGCCATAAATACACTCTGATGACTCAAGATTGAAGCAGCTAGAATCAATCTTGGGGACACGAGACAAAGGTCAGGGATGTAGGGGGTGCTCCCTTCGTCTCAGGTGTTTGGTTGATAGAATTCAGGGCTTCTCA
Source organism: Ovis aries (assembly GCF_016772045.2). Classification (NCBI taxonomy): domain Eukaryota; kingdom Metazoa; phylum Chordata; class Mammalia; order Artiodactyla; family Bovidae; genus Ovis; species Ovis aries. The sequence continues at coordinate 109,937,937 of NC_056059.1, forward strand.
CTGGCAGGTTGGCACTGCAATTCTGTGCTACTTTCAGATCGAGCAGGCTGTGAAGTGTTGGATGCTTGGTTTCAGGTAATATTTCCCTTCAGGTTGCCATTCAGCCTTGCTTTTCAAATGGGCACTGCTTCTGGCAGATTTTGTGGCAGAATTCTGACCGAATTCCATGGACAGAGGAACCTGGCAGGGTACAGTCTGTGGGGTCACAAATTTTCTTATTTTCACCATGAGCCCTTCAGCTGAAAAGTAATCTGACTTTGACAGTGAGAATTTCCCCTCTTCCAGGACCCTAACGTTCACGAGACAGCAGCAGCCTGGACACGGATTCTGACAGTTCATCTCCCTGGAGTGACGCTTCTGAGTCCCACGCACCTGCAGGAGCTGGATTTCCACCATCATCCATCACAGCTGGAGGACCCTGAGCTTTGAGGTGCTCCTGCACATCCTGCGAACTTCATATTTGGTAGGGAAATGGGATATGTAACATCCTCAAATGATAGCATAAAAAGGAGAAAGGGGTCTTTATGTGACCATAGGCTTCCCCTGCCTATAATTCAGAACCACCTGAAATAAGAGGGGAAGGCCACAGGGGGCAGCATCAGGGTCAGTTAGGAGGCAGAGGGACTCAGGGGAAACATGGGCAATAATTTTTCTTGAGGTTTCCGTGAGAAGAATCAGGCAAGGCAGGACAAGCAGGTTTAGGATTAGCTGATTTGAATAATTTCAGGATACTCTGGGGCTCAGAGCTGCTCTTTGCTGTCTGGGGTTATTAAAGCAGGGAAATAGTGGCCTGGAGTATGAGATCCTGATACAGGAGGCAGTTGGGGGATGTGAACTCTGGATTGATTGGTTTGCATGTGAGAGGAATGCTCCTACACAAGCTCTTCTCTGTCTCTAGGAATTGACTCTCCTGGGAGGGGTGATCCCTCCAGAGTCAGCAAAGCCCCCAGATATCAACATATCAAAAATAAAGAAAATAAAGAGACAGGATTCATACAGGGAGGTGTCTATTCATAGAGCTCCATCAAGGAAAATATGGCTTCTAGAAGTTAACTGGCTTGATGAGGTTTAAGTAGTGAGAAAGAGGGAGGGAAAGCGGAATCCAGAGTGGTGGACTTTCCAGTCTTCCATCAGCAACTGTTGTCCTCTTTGTATCAAGAACCCTTCTCACCCATGAACTCTTTAGTGACAAGAGAGAGGACCCAGATTTGAATGAGATGAAAATAATAGGCTGATTTATTGACCTCTGAAGTGGGAAGGGCAGAATTATGGATGTAGGAGGCTATATAAGAGTCCTCTCTTTGATTCACCTTTGCTTATCTCTGCATTTGCTTCAGTCTTTCTACTTGTAGATTGCTTCTCTGTAAGGCAGGATGCATAACTTCTAGAAGTTTCTTACATCTGCAGTACTTTAGTGGGAAGAATTTCCCTGATTGCCCTGACTTGTGGTTACTCCTGGAGAAGGAAAGGGAATCCAACTCGAGTACTCTTGCCTAGAGAATCCTGTGGACAGAGGAGCCTGATGGGCCGCTGTCCATAGGGTTGCACAGAGTTGGGCATGACTGAAGTGAATTAGCAGCAGCAGCAGCAGCAGCAGTGGTTACTCCATGGACTAACTCTTATTACTCAGAAATGAGGTACTATCATGACCCTATCTTAGGTCATGTGCTCACATGGATGTGAAAGGAGGAAGGGAAGCAAGATCAGAATAAGTAAGGGGATGGTAGTCAGACTGTAAATGTAATGTAAATGTAAAATATTACATTTGGAATTTAATATTTGGAAGTTTTGGTACAATTCAAAGTGTGATTCTCAGTTTCTCACTGTCACCAAAATCTTGGATGACTTATTACTTAATCCAGGTCATATTTATCAGAGCAAATCCTAAGAACATTCTAGCAGCCATAAAATAGGTGGGAAGAAAAAAGAATAATCTCTTTCATCACACATTAGAAAAGGAAGTTTAAAAAGTCTGCAGCTCTAAGGAACACATTTCTATGAAGGATACAGCCCTGAAAGTCTGGATTTTTGGAAACCAAGCTGACCCTCACAGAGTCATAAATTGTCTTAAACAAGGAGATTCAGGGTTGTCTGACTATATTCAGAAGCTGGTCAGGACAGGACAGGGGAAAACAAGTTTCCTCTGCCGATTGTAGACTCCTCAATCTTGGTGTTTCCTGGGAGTGAAATCAACTTTCTGCGTCTGTGAGCAATAAGAACAAATGCAATATTTGCCTGATTTGGTACCAAAGAGTCACCCACTTAACAAGGCAAAACCTACCCTGAATGTTGTGTTGTTCTCTGTCTCTCTCAAAGATAAGTGATTGCTTCATATTATACACCCTTCCAAGCTTCTCCAAAACATACCTGCAATTTGCCTTAGTGGCTTAAACCTTAGTCTTCCTAAGACAAGGTCGTTGTCAGTTTGGAACTCAACAAGGGCCATGGTGGGCTTTGACTAGAAACTCCCTGCATAGGGTCCTTATTCTCCTGAGCATCAGTAGGGTGTCCGTGAAGTTTCAGTAACCACTAACTGCATTAAAAAAAAGTCCTACAGAAATTATATATTAACCAGTACCCAGGGAAAATGGTAAATGGATGTAAGGATTGCTCAGCCTATAGCTGGAATTGCAGCAGTTTCCAGGTGTGGGTAGCCTTCCAAAAATCCAAGTCAGGCTAAGCTTCAGAAATGTATCACATTCAATTTGTTTTTCAGAGGAGAGATATGAAGTTTGGGCTGGAGGGGCTGGGGATCCACCTGTGATCGAGTGCTTGCAGCAAAACTGAGAAGAAAGTAAACCAAGAGTAAACTTTTACCTTCTGGGTGATACCTTCATGATCTTTACCATCACACATTCAGGGAGATGTATTTTTCTCTGAAACACTATAAAGGTTTGTGTGAATTTGTTCTATTTGACTCTAAATGACAAAGAAGGTCAAATGATGGAAGTTATAAAAGAGAAAATTGAGCTGAATGTATGAAAAAAATTCTAAGCATTAGCACTGTACAAAGATGGAATGGATCAGTGGGTCATTGATTAAAATTTAGTGAGCATAGTTTGGGGAAGTGTTAAGTCTTCTGTGTCTCTGTGAGGATTCAAGGAAAGCATCACCACTTGTAAAAGAACCAGGAAAGTTTCCCCAGAATCATCTTAGAAAGTAGCTGGGAGGAATTTATTAAAAGAACATAGAATCTTAGGGCTTCTAAGGAGACGTTTGTAATATTAGCCAACTCGTGGTACAGGACTAGAACCTTCTCTGCCTTCTTGTCCCTCTAGGTAGCCTCCAATCATGATCCTACTCATCCTCAGGGTTCACAGAACCTTGTGACAATTCTCAATTATCACACCTACCCCACTGGGTTAGTATAAAGTACTCAGGAAGGATGTGCTTCTGAAGACCTCAAACAGTCCAACTCCAACTTCATTCAAGACTATTCTTAACCAAGGATGGCAAATGTCAAGAAGTCAGTGAATATTCATTATTGAATACTGGTGTTATCAGCTGCTCTTTCTTTGACCATCAAGTGATGGAACATAACTACTTCATACAAAGGTGCTGTAATATAATAAAAAACATAAGCTTTGGAATCAGCCAAAATGCATTCAACTCTTCACTCAAACACATATAGGCACACCCAAGAGATATTGTGGGTTCAGTCCCAACCCCCTACAATAAAGTGAATATTTCAATAAAGCAAGTCGCACATTTTTCTTGGGGGAGGGTTTCATTGTGCATTTAAGATTCATGTTTACGCTACACTGTAGTCTATTGAGTCTGCAATAGTATTATGTCTGAAAACAAAACAATGCACCTACTTTAATTTAAAATACTTCACTGGTAAAAATAATCAGAACAGTTATAATAGTAATGACAAAGACCACTGATAACAGATCAACATAAACATATATATTAATAATGAAACAGTTTGAATTACTGCCAAAATTATCAAAATAGACACAAAGTCAAGAAGTGAGGAAATGCTGCTTTAAAAATGGTGCTGATAGACTTGCTTGATGCAAGGTTGAGACAAACATTTATATAAATATTATTAGCTATTAACCCAGCTGTGCTGGGTCTTCTTTGCTGTACACTGGCTTTCTCCAGTTGCAGAGACTGGAGGCCGCTCTTCATTGCAGTGCATAGACTTCTCATTCAGTGGCTTCTCCTGTGGGAGCGCATGGTGTGTGGCCTTCAGTAGCACAAAGGCTCAGCAGTTGTGGTGAATGGGCTTAGTTGCCTGTGGCATGGGGAATCCTCCTGGGCCAGGGATCACACCCATGTCACCTCAATTTGCAGGCAGGTTCTTTACCAGTGGACTACCAGGGATGTCTTGCCACAAACCTTTAACTTTTAAAATAAAAGAAAAAAGCAACATCTGCAATAAGTTCAGTTCAGTCACTCAGTCATGTCCAACTCTTTGTGACCCCATGGACTGCAGCACGCCAGGCCTCCCTGTCCATCACCAACTCCTGGAGTTTACTCAAACTCATGTCCATTGAGTTGGCTATGTCATCCAACCAGCTCATCCTCTATCATCCCCTTTTCCTCCCACTTTCAATCTTTCCCAGCATCAGGGTCTTTCCAAATGACTCAGTTCTTCACATCAGGTGGTCAAAGTATGGGAGTTTCAGCTTCAACATCAGTGCTTCTAAAGAATATTCAGGACTGATTTCCTTTAGAATGGACTGGTTGGATCTCCTTGCAGGCTAAGGGACTCTCAAGAGTCTTCTCCAACACCACAGTTCAAAAGCATCAATTCTTCGGTGCTCAGCTTTCTTTATAGTCCAACTGCCATATCCATACATGACTACTTGAAAAACCATAGCCTTGACTAGATGGACTTTTGTTGACAAAGTAATGCCTCTGCTTTTTAATATGCTATATAGTTTGTTCATAACCTTTCTTCCAAAGAGCAAATGTCTTTTAATTTCATGGCTACAGTCACCATCTGCAGTGATTTTGGAGCCCAAGAAAGTAAAGTTTGCCACTATTTCCATGGTTTCCTCATCTATTTCCCATGAAGGGGGGACCAGATGCCATGATCTTTGTTTTCTGAATGTTGAGCTTTAAGCCAACTTTTTCACTCTCTTCTTTAACTTTCATCAAGAGGCTCTTTAGTTCCTCTTCTCTTTCTGCTGTAACAGTGGTGACATCTGCATATCTGAGCTTATTAATATTTCTCCCAGCAATCTTGATTCCAGCTTGTGATTCATCCAGTCCAGCCTTTCTCATGATGTACTCTGCATAAAAGTTAAATAAGGAGGGTGACAAATATACAGTCTTGACATACTCCTTTTCCTATTTGGAACCAGTCTGTTGTTCCATGTCCAGTTCAAACTGTTGCTTCCTGACCTGCATACAGATTTCTTAAGAGGCAGGTCAGGTGGTCTGGTATTCCTATCCCTTGAAGAATTTTCCACAGTTTATTGTGATACACACAGTCAAAGGCTTTGGCATAGTCAATAAAGAAGAAATAGATGTTTTCTGGAACTCTCTTGCTTTTACCATGATCCAGTGGATGTTGGCAATTTGATCTCTGGTTCCTCTGCCTTTTCTAAAAGCATCTTAAACATCTGGAAGTTCACAGTTCATGCATTGCTGAAGCCTGGCTTGGAGAATTTTGAGCATTATTTTACTAGCATGTGAGGTGAGTGCAATTGTGCAGTAGATTGAACATTTTTGACATTGCCTTTCTTTGGGATTGGAGTGAAAACTGACCTTTTCCAGTCCTGTGGCCACTGCTGAGTTTTCCAAATTTGCTGGCATATTGAGTGAAGCACTTTCACAGCATCATCTTTCAGGATTTGAAATAGTTCAACTGGAATTCCATCACCTCCACTAGCTTTGTTCATAGAGATCCTTCCCAAGGCCCACTTCACTTAGCATTCCAGGATGTCTGGCTCTAGATGAGTGATCATACCATCATGATTATCTTGGTCTCTTTTGTACAGTTCTTCTGTGTATTCTTGCCACCTCTTCTTAATATTTTCTGCTTCTGTTAGGTCCATACCATTTCTCTCCTTTATTGAGCCCATCTTTGCATGAAATGTTCCCTTTATATCTCTAATTTTCTTGAAGAGATCTCTAGTCTTTCCCATTCTGTTGTTTTCCTCTATTTCTTTGCATTGATCACTGAGGAAGGCTTTCTTACCTCTCCTTGCTATTCTCTGGATCTCTGCTTTCAAATGGGTATATGTTTCCTTTTCTCCTTTGCTTTTCACTTCTCTTCTTTCTACAGCTATTTATAAGGCCTCCTCAGACAGCCATTTTGCTTTTTTGCATTTCTTTTTTTTGGGGATGGTCTTGATCCCTGTCTCCTGTACAATGTCATGAACCTCCATCCAGGTGACCATTATATCTACCACTGTGGGCAAGAATCCATTAGAAGAAATGGAGTAGCCATCATAGTCAACAAAAGAGTCTGAAATGCAGTATTTGGATGCAAACTCAAAAATGACAAAATGATCTCTGTTTATTTCCAAGGCAAACCATTCAGGATCATGGTAATCAAAGTCTATGCCCTGACCAGTAACGCTGAAGAAGCTGAACGGTTCTATGAAGACCTACAAGATCTTCTAGAACTAACAACCAAAAGTAGATGTCCTTTTCATTATAGTGGACTGGAACGCAAAAGTAGGAAGTCAAGAAACACCTGGAGTAACAGGCAATTTTGGCGTTGGAGTACAGGAAGAAGCAGGGCAAAGGCTAATAGAGTTCTGCCAAGAGAATGCACTGGTCATAGCAAACACCCTCTTCCAACAACATAAGAGAAGACGCTACACATGGACATCAGCAGATGGTCAACACAAAAATTAGATTGATTATATTCTTTGCAGCCAAAGATGGAGAAGTTCTATTCAGTCAGCAAAAACTGGGAGCTGACTGTGGCTCAGATCATGAACTCCTTATTGCCAAATTCAGACTTAAACTGAAGAAAGTAGGGAAAACCACTAGACCATTCAGGTATGACCTAAATCAAAATCCCTTATGATTATACAGTGGAAGTGGTAAATAGATCCAAGGGATTAGATCTGATAGACAGAGTGCCTGAAGAACTATGGACGGAGGTCTGTGACATCTGCAATAAAGCGAGGCTCAATAATAAAAGGTAACTCTGCACTAGCTCAATGGCAAGAAAAGGTTACTTTTATTTTGTGTGATGGAGGAAAATAGGATATGTCTCAGAAGGATGCTCTGAGGATTTAACAACGTAGTATACAGCATCCTCATCCCAGAACCAGACTTCTGGGGTTACTACTCTTTTTACCAGACCCAATTGTTGAGCAGCTCTGGTTCTTATAATTTTTTTTTTGTCCTGTTGAATAGTATGTGTTTACTTAACTTCCACTTCTACCAACAGATCCTGGATACAGCACTTACTTTGCACTGGAGCTGATATTTCTGCCTGAAGTTCCCACCCAGATCCTTTATGTCATTGGAGTGTAACAACTAATATTTGATGATGCCGGAGAATTATCAGGAAAGCCCTTTTGCTTTGCATTTCTAGAGGCGACAGGTACTTAATAAATACAGAGGAGTTTTACATTATATTATGGAGATGAATACTGGTTCATGGTACAAATGAGTATTTCTATATTGCATTTCTCCAATTTGAGAATAGCCATGCAATGTATTATAAAAAGATCAATCATTTTGTCATTATGGTCTTCTTTGGCTCCAAACCAGTCTATTGGATTCCTTTAGTCTCAAGTAACAATAAAATAAATTGTCTCATATTAAAAGGAAAAAATATCATATTTGAGACAGGATTGAGATTTTTATGGCTGATATAAAAATAAACCATTGAAAATGCAAGTTTCTTATCAATGGGTTGATGAATTATATGTGAACAAGATCTATTCCTTCTCCTTATATTGAGGCCTGATACAATGCCATTTGGGGTTTGATCTTTCAAAATAAAAGTTCAGTATTTTAATTTCTTGCATTTTAGTGTGAGATAGAATGAAAAAAGATCACCTATTCTAATGTCATTGATTTATAGATAGAGAAACTGAAGTCCAAATTTACCCCTTGAAACGACTTCTACATACCAATCATCAAGCCTTAAGGTTTCTCCTATAACTTGATCCAACCATCTCAGTCATAGAGCATGAAGTTTTAAAGCTAGTTTGCAGCTTGGTGGTTATCTGATCATACTTATTTTACAGCTGAAGAAACAGAGAAATAAATGGTTCTTCAAGGTCGCATGGACAATTACCTGCAGCTTTAGGGGCAAAAGTCTCCTTGTCTAGACTTTTCAATATTATCTCAGTTCCTCCCACTGTGTGCTACACACAGGGCTGTGGAATGTGGAGAAATGCAGCAGAGAAATAAAATATTCTCATTCTCCTGGAAGAAGTTCCAATCTTAAGAGACAAGCTGTTTTAGGAGATAAGATTTTCTCCAACCACAAGAAATCATGAGAAAATGATGTCCTGTGTTCTTTCCTCCCTCTTTTCCCCATTTATACCTCATCGTCAGTGCCCTCCCGGGCCCCTCCTCTCACTTTAGCTCTAGTCTTTATCTCACGTAATTGCTGTTATTCATTTAATATTTTGTTTATCTTTTGTTTCCACATCCTAGCCACTCGAAGTCAGGGCTTCACTCATCAACTTCGGGATTTTTCAACATATATGCTTCAGAACTTAAAACTCCTAAACAATTCAAAAATATCAGAAACTCCAAACACGTTGAGTATAGAGAAAGGGAAAAACAGCCTACACAACCTGACAGGTTCTAACACCGCCCCCCTCCGACCACGCCCATTACCCTGGCCTATCCCCTGGTCTTCCCTTCCCTCTTAAATTTGTTATGACATTTTACTTAAAGAATCTATAAAAATCAAATGTACATAATAAGCCTGGGAACCTTTAAAATTTGTAAAATAAAGGCTGTATTTTTACTCAGATGGAACATCCCAGCTTGTATGATTCATTTGTGGGAGTCATTTGCAAGAGTTGTTAGAGAAGAGGATCGTACAAGGAAAGGATGAGTGAAGTCATCCTTTTTGGAGAATAAGAAGACTCATGACTGAGCTTGGAGAGAGCCTGCCCTTTCACTTCCCTTATGAGTGACTGCAGAGGGGCAAGGTCATTGTCAGCGACATTGGTGGGAATTGTGCCTTCCCTGGGGGTAACAGGAACACTTAGGTCAGATCTCAGCACCAACTTGACCTTGCTTGGATAAACCATCAGTGTCAGTCTTGTGTACTTGTTAGCAAGACCTGTCTATATTAGCAATATACTAGGCTGCAGGAACAGAAATGGCAGGAAAAAGCTGACTATTGGGACCATCAGGAAGGGTTGGACCTTGGGATTGAGGGCTGCAGTAAGAAGCCAATAAGACCAGGAAAAAGAGCATCCAGAGCTAATAGAGGAAGGCAGGGAGCAGGTGGGAAGGGGCAGTAGCACCAGTCTCAATGATTTTGCTGCATAGGATTGAGGAAGAACTCAGAGTGGAGTGTCTGTTACTCTTGTAACTTTCATTCATTATGCTGACCATCTCCCCAAGCTTATATGTCCAGGAAACTCAAGAGTCATGGAGGAGAGGAAGGGAGACAGGAAAAAAGAGGAGACAAAAGGAAGGGTAGATCATTACATGGGACTTTCTATCTATAGAAGACTATGATTGGTTGAAATAAAAACAGCAACAACAAAATATGTCACACATGTCTTTGTTCCAGGCAAAATGCTAGCAGAGGTCAAGACTCAGAGGAACAAAATGTGTGAATCTGAGAGCATCTTTTTCTTAGCTTGGATGTCGTATTAGGATTGCCTATTGTGGATTTTTCAAATGAGACTGAATTTCTCTAAGGCATGATCCTGACTTTTGCATCTTTGTGTCTGCAATGCCTAGTTCAGTCCTGCATGCAGTATAACGACTCCATTAACTTTCTGTGCCAATGGAGACACCCTTGAGAGTGAAATGGGTGCTATTAATAATTACACCTGGACAACAGGCCTAAACTGGGGCTGCAAAATGAAGAAGCATTGATGAGTCACTCTATTTTCAGAGAATGAATGCACCTTGAATGGCTTCAGTTCTTTGAGCCCAAGGCAGACCTTAAAACAGTCACTGAGCTCACTGGCTCACAGTTGACAGCTGAAGGCACTGTGAATCTAATTTTGTGCCAGTTTGGATACATTGTGACTGCATTATTGGGTTGTGACTGTGCAGAAATGTAAAAGAAGACAGATGTGTGTGAGACAAGCCATTCCATAGCTATCCAGAGAGTGACTAAATCTCCTCTGCATCTCAGGAGGAGCTTGATAAAAGGATTTGTTGGTGGGGATTTTTCTTGACAGCCCGGTGACTTCAGGGGTAGATGTGTATATTGAGCTCACATCAGAACAACTGCAGAAAAAAAAAAAAAGAAGAAGAAGAAAAGGAAGCCAGACAAGGAAAGTGAGATGGGGCGAATATCGCTGCTGGAGTCAATGACTAATTTAAGCAGGGCAGGAGAAAAACTTTTTTTTTTCCAATTTCTTTTGCATGACTTCAGAACATTCTATGACAGCCCAGCAGGCAACTTGGCACTGTTAGAAGAGACCCGAGAGAGAAAAGGAGTGCAGTAAGAAGTGCAGTATCACGGCCAAGGGCCTGGAGGTACATTCTGGAATTTTCTACCCCCAAGGTAAATAGGGAGGTAAAAGACTTTAAAGGAAAGTAATTATGGCTCATTGGGTAAAGAATCCACCTACAATGCAGGAGACACAGGAGATATGGGTTTGATCCTTGGGTAGGGAAGATTCCCTGGAGGAGGAAATTGTAACCTACTCCAGTATTCTTGTCTGAAAAATCCCATGGGCAGAGGAGCCTGGTGAGCTATAGTCCAGAGTCACAGAGAGTGGGATACGACTGAGTGTGTGTGCATGCGTGCACACACACACACACACACACACACACACACACACACACACACACAAATATCAGTTATTTATCATTGCCGGCGGCTGTGACCCGGCGCACTTTAAGCGCGGGCGGCTGCGACCCGGGGAACTAAGCGCTGGTGGCTGAGATCTGGCGCACTAAGCGTGGCTGAGAGGAGTTACCCCATGTCCGAGGTCAGGGGCAGCGGCCGAGAGTGCCAGGCTGCAACAGCACAGGAATGGCCGAGAGGAGCTACCCAAGTCCAAGGTCAGGGGTGGTGGCCGGGAGGAGCTACCCCACATCCGAGGCTGGGGCAGCTGAGAGAAACCACCTAACACTGAGGCCAGGGGCGGCAGCCGGGAACAGCAACCCGAGGAGCGGTGGCTGCGTGGGCACAGGAGGGCCTAGAGGACCTATCCCACGTTGAATGTCAGGAAGGGCTGCGGTAAGGAGATACCCTTTGTCCAAGGTAAGGAGCAGCAGCTGTGCTTTGCTGGGGCAGCTGTGAAAAGATGCCCCATGCCCAAGGTAAGAGAAACCCAAATAAGATGGTAGATGTTGCAAGAGGGCATCAGAGGGCAGACTCACTGAAACCATACTCACAGAAAACTAGTCAAAATCACACTAGGACCACAGCCTTGTCTAACTCAATGAAACTAAGCCATGCCCGCAGGGCAACCAAAGACTGGCGGGTCATGGTGGAGAGGTCTGACAGAATGTGGTCCACTGGAGAAGGGAATGGCAAACCACTTCAGTATTCTTGCCTTGAGAACCCCAAGAACAGTATGAAAAGGCAAAATGATAGGATACTGAAAGAGGAACTCCCCAGGTCAGTAGGTGCCCAATATGCTACTGGAGATCAGTGGAGAAATAAATCCAGAAAAAATGAAGGGATGGAGCCAAAGCAAAAACAATACCCAGCTGTGGATGTGACTGGTGATAGAAGCAAGGTCCGATGCGTAAAGAGCAATACTGCATAGGAACCTGGAATGTCAGGTCCATGAATCAAGGCACATTGGAAGTGGTCAAACAAGAGATGGCAAGAGTGAACGTCAACATTCTAGGAATCAGTGAACTAAAATGGACTGGAATGGGTGAATTTAACTCAGATGACCATTATATCTACTACTGCGGGCAGGAATCCCTCAGAAGAAATGGAGTAGCCATCATGGTCAACAAAAGAGTCTGAAATTGAGTACGTGGATGCAATCTCAAAAACAACAGAATCATCTCTATTCGTCTCCAAGGCAAACCATTCAATATCACAGTTATCCAAGTCTACACCCCAACCAGTAATGCTGAAGAAGCTGAAGTTGAACGGTTTTATGAAGACCTACAAGACCTTTTAGAACTAACACCCAAAAAAGATGTCCTTTTCACCATAGGGGACTGGAATGCAAAAGTAGGAAGTCAAGAAACACCTGGAGTAACAGGCAAATTTGGCCTTGGAATGCGGAATGAAGCAGGGCAAAGACTAATAGAGTTTTGCCAAGAAAATGTACTGATCATAGCAAACACCCTCTTCCAACAACACAAGAGAAGACTCTACACATGGACGTCACCAGATGGTCAACACCGAAAGCAGATTGATTATATTCTTTGCAGCCAAAGATGGAGAAGTTCTATCCAGTCAACAAAACCAAGACCAGGAGCTGACTGTGGCTCAGATCATGAACTCCTTATTACCAAATTCAGACTCAAATTGAAGAAAATAGGGGAAACCGCTAGACCATTCAGGTATGACCTAAATCAAATCCCTTATGATTATACAGTGGAAGTGAGAAATAGATTTAACGGCCTAGATCTGATAGATAGATTGCCTGATGAACTATGGAATGAGGTTTGTGACATTGTACAGGAGACAGGGATCAAGACCATCCCCATGGAAAAGAAATGCAAAAAAGCAAAATGGCTGTCTGGGGAGACCTTACAAATAGCTGTGAAAAGAGGAGAGGTGAAAAGCAAAGGATAAAGGGAAAGATATAAGCATCTGAATGCAGAGTTCCAGAGAATAGCAAGAGATAAGAAAGCCTTCTTCAGCGATCAATGCAAAGAAATAGAGGAAAACAACAGAATGTGAAAGACTAGAGATCTCTTCAAGAAAATTAGAGATACCAAGGGAACATTTCATGCAAAGATGGGCTCAATAAAGGAGAGAAATGGTATGGACCTAACAGAAGCAGAAGATATTAAGAAGAGGTGGCAAGAATACACAGAAGAACTGTACAAAAAAGATCTTCATGACCCAGATAATCATGATGGTGTGATCACTAATTTAGAGCCAGACTTCTTGGAATGTGAAGTCAAGTGGGCCTTAGAAAGCATCACTATGAACACAGCTAGTGGAGGTGATGGGATTCCAGTTGAGCTGTTTCAAATCCTGAAAGATGATGCTGTGAAAATGCTGTACTCGATATGCCAGCAAATTTGGAAAACTCAGCAGTGGCCACAGGACTGGAAAAAGGTGAGTTTTCATTCCAATCCCAAAGAAAGGCAATGCCAAAAATGCTCAAACTACCGCACAGTTGTACTCATCTTACTTGCTAGTAAAGTAATGCTGAAAATTCTCTAAGCCAGGATCCAGCAATACGTGAACCATGAACTTCCTGATGTTCATGCTGGTTTTAGAAAAGTCAGAGGAGTCAGAGATCAAATTGCCAACATCTGCTGGATCATGGAAAAAGCAAAAGAGTTCCAGAAAAACATCTATTTCTTCTTTATTGACTATGCCAAAGCCTTTGAGTGTGTGGATCACAATAAACTGTGGAAAATTCTGAAAGAGATGGGAATACCAGACCACCTGACCTGCCTCTTGAAAAATCTGTATGCAGGTCAGGAAGCAACAGACATGGACATTGACATGGAACAACAGACTGGTTCCAAATAGGAAAGGGAGTATGTCAAGGCTGTAGATTGTCACCCTGCTTATTTAACTTCTATGCAGTGTATATAATGAGAAATGCTGGACTGGAAGAAACACAAGCTGGGATCAAGATTGCCGGGAGAAATATCAATAACCTGAGATATGCAGATGACACCACCTTCATGGCAGAAAGTGAAGAGGAACTGAAAAGCCTCTTGGTGAAAGTGAAAGAGGAGAGTGAAAAAGTTGGCTTAAAGCTCAACATTCAGAAAACGGGGATCATGGCATCCAGTCCCATCACTTCATGGGAAATAGATGAGGAAACAGTGGAAACAGTGTCAGACTTTATTTCTGGGGGCTCCAAAATCACTGCAGATGGTGATCACAGCCATGAAATTAAAAGACGCTTACTCCTTGGAAGGAAAGTTATGACCAACCTAGACAGCATATTCCAAATCAGAGACATTACTTTGCCAACTAAGGTACATCTAGTCAAAGCTATGGTTTTTCCTGTGGTCATGTATGGATGTGAGAGTTGGACTGTGAAGAAGGCAGAGCGCCAAAGAATTGATGCTTTTGAACTGTGGTGTTGGAGAAGACTCTTGAGAGTCCCTTGGACTGCAAGGAGATCCAACCAGTCCATTCTGAAGGAGATCAGCCCTGGGATTTCTTTGGAAGGAATGATGCTAAAGCTGAAACTAGTACTTTGGCCACCTCATGTGAAGAGTTGACTTATTGGAAAAGACTCTGATGCTGGGAGGGATTGGGGGCAGGAGGAGAAGGGGATGACAGAGGATGAGATGGCTGGATGGCATCACGGACTCTATTGACATGAGTCTGAGTGAACTCCGGGTGTTGGTGATGGACAGGGAGGTGTGACATGCTGCGATTCATGGGGTTGCAAAGAGTCAGCAATGAGTGAGCGACTGAACTGAACTGATCAAAGATGAAAAAATTGAGATAAATTAAATAAAAAGTTTTGTTTTATTCCCTAAATTTGTGTAGGCATTTGAAACACAGTTAGGTTTACAATCAAATCTTCCCTGGTGGCTCAAATGGTAAAGAATAATCCACCTGCAATGAGGGAGATCCGAGTTTGATCTCTGGGTCAGGAAGATCCCCTGGACCAGGGCATGGCAACCCACTCCAGTATTCTTGCCTGGAGAATCCCATGGACAGAGGAGTCTGGAGGGCTACAGTCCATCGATTTGCAAAGAGTCTGAAACACATAGCGCACACAACTTTATCCTCCATCTTCAACCATTTTCACTAGAGGCAAAAAAAAAAAGAGAAAGGAGTGAATATTTATCCTTGACTGGGATTCTTCTTATGTAAAAGAATCAGTCAGGGAATTGAGAAGCAGCTTTTCAGAGTCATGTCGGGGCGGGGTGGGGGTGGCGGTGGATCGTGTCAGTATAAAACGAAGGTGCCCTCTGATGATGAAACCTCACTCTTTCTGGTTGCCCTCTCTGCAAACCTTTCTTTTCCATCAACAGAACTGAGACCTGCAGTCCCAGCGATCGCCTGTCTGTGCCCCCAGTGTTTCAAATGGCAACTGGGAAGCAGACCTGTGAGAATTTCAAAGAGAGGTCTCTCATTTATCACCAGTCGAAAGAAATTTGGGGGGGGTGCTACCCTTGAAGCAGCCTTGCAGGCTCTGATTTGGGGCTGGACATGCAAGGGTGAGGTCAGAGGATCACAGCTTCATGTCATGCAGGGACCTGTTGTTTCACAGCTGCGGAGTGGAAGTGGTTTCATCTTGTTCTCCAGGCTTTCTCCCTTGGTTTCCTTCTCTTCTCTCTACTTGGTTAAATATTTGATCTTGCAGCCTTTTGAGGACTGGCACTTCCACTTCTCTTTCCTCCCTTCCAGGCTATTCACAGAGGTGCATGTTATATACAAATTTGGGTTGCTAGGCAATGTTACTGTGAAGTGTTTGTGTGTTATGTAAGTGTGTAATCCATGTAGTATGTGTGCATGTGCATGGCTATGCGTATGTGAGTGTGTGTGTGTGTTTAGTTGCTCAGTCATGTCAGACTCTTGCAACCCCATGGATTGTAGCCCACCAGGCTCTTCTGTCCGTGGGATTCTCCAGACAAGACTACTGGGGTGGGTTGTCATTTCCTTCTCTAGGGAATCTTCCGAATCCAGGGATAAAACTCATACCTCCTGCATTGGCAGCCAGAATCTTTACCACTGGGCCACTGGGGAAGCTTGTATTGTCTAGCCATGGCATATGCATAAAGCGTTCATTGCATATATGCACATGTGTGTGACTTGTGTACATATTTGTGTGAATGATTAAGCATGCTGTGCACGTGTGTTGTGTGATTTAAGTATGTTACGTATATGAGATATGTGATAGGCACGTGAGTATTTTGTATGTGTACTTCATGTGTCGTGTTGACTTGTGTTATGGTTTGTATGTGTTTTGTGTGTGAATGTGTGTGGTATGTGCATGCACTTATGTGTGTCATATGTGTTATCTGTAGTGTGTGGCTAGTGTTAGATATGTATTGTAAATTTTATGCATGTCATGTATTTTACACCTGGAGAAGGCAATGGCACCCCACTCCAGTACTCTTGCCTGGAAAATCCCATGGATGGAGGAGCCTGGTGGGCTGCAGTCCATGGAGTCACTAAGAGTCGGACACGACTGAACGATGTCACTTTCACTTTTCACTTTCGTGCATTGGAGAAGGAAATGGCAACTCACTCCATTGTTCTTGCCTGAAGAGTCCAGGGATGGGGGAGCCTGGTGGACTGCCGTCTATGGGGTCGCACAGAGTCGGACACGACTGAAGCGACTTAGCAGCAGCAGCAGCATGTATTTTACACCTGCTGTGTGTATGGTCCCCATGCTATGTGGGTTGAATATGTGTTTTGTGCATGTGTGAGTCTTATGTGGATTGCCGTGTGTGCCCTGTGTGTCCATGTGTATCATCAGGATCATGGAGCTCCTTTCTCGTGGTAATCGTCTGTGCAGGGCATGCTCTATAATTTGTCTTTGTTTCTCTTCAACTTTGGGCACCAGATGGGACCACTTTTCTCAAGATATCTCTGAGCAGTGCTGAAGGAAGCATGACTCCTGAGTTAATGAAGTAACCACCATTCTTCAGCAAATGATGGCAGATTTCTGTCGGTTTATCAGCTACTCCACATCCTGAACCTCTCCCTGGAGCCATAATCATCTCCCAGTTCTCACACATCAATCTTGACTTTCACATGGAGGTGTCATCTCTTACTCTCTCTGCATCCTCCTCAAGCCCTTTAACTATCCAGAAATGTCCCCCTACCCTGCTCCATCATGAAACCATGAAAATGGCCTCTTTGTGGTTAACAAAGAGTTAAATGCTACATTTATTGGGCACTTATCAATCCTTGTATCACAAAAATTAAACAATCTCAAGCATTGTCCAACATTTCATCCTACTTATGAAATTCTCTCCTCCTCTGAATTCTGCAATCCTCTTGCTATTCTCCCTTCTTTTCCAGGATCTCCTAATCTTCTCCATCGCACTCACTCTTCAGCCCATTTAAAACAAATTTTTGCAATTTGCTTCTTTAAAAAAATAATTTTATTTGTTTATTTATTTCTGGCTGTGCTGGGTCTTCGTTGCTACACAGGCTTTTCTCTAGTTGTGGCAAGTGGGGGATACTCTCTAGCTGCCATCAGTGGGCTTCTCATTGGGGTGCCTTTTCTTGTGGAGCAGGGGCTCTAGGCCACGTGGGCTTCAGTAGTCATGCTCTAGAGCACAAGCTCAATAGTTGGGGTGCATGGGAACAGGTGCTCCATGGAATGTGGGATCTTCCCAGGTCAGGGATTGAACCTGAGTCTCCTGGCTTGGCAGTCTCCTGTCTTTATTCCCGAGCCACCAGGGAAGCCCCTGCCCACTTTTGAAATATTAGTCCCCAGTATGAACTGGGGTGTTGGAGAAGATTCTTGAGAGTCCCTTGGACTGCAAGGAGATCCAATCAGTGCATTCTAAAGATCAGTCCTGGGTGTTCATTGGAAGGACTGATGTTGAAGCTGAAACTCCAATACTTTGGCCACCTGATGTGAAGAGCTGACTCGTTGGAAAAGACCCTGATGCTGGGCAAGATTGAGGGCAGGAGGAGAAGGGGACGACAGAAGATGAGATGGTTGAGTGGCATCACCAACTCAATGGACATGGGTTTGGGTGGACTCTGGGAGTTGGTGATGGAAAGGGAGGCTGGCGTGCTGCAGTTCATGGGGTCACAAAGAGTCGGACATGACTGAGTGACTGAACTGAACTGAATACATTAACATGATCTCTACATCTGAGTTTAGTCATTATTCTTGGATGATTACATTTACACCATCAGCCTCGATTCTCTTCTCATGAATGGGCCACAAGTGTTCTGGCACAGTCAAGACCCCTTCTGGGTGCAGACCAGAAGCTCTGCCTCCCTCCTGGACAGGGTCCCCCGCATAAATCAGCAGCTACTTCCAAGGACTTGCCCAGAGCCTATATCTCCTCTCTCTGTTATGTCTGCCATTGGCACCATTGTACATACAACCACCGGGCCAGAAACCCGAGAGAATTTTTACCTTCTCTTAGAGGAGAGTGATATTCTCCTAGAAGGGTTATTGGAGGAATAAAATGGGATAAACAATAAAAATAAATTTAATACACCACCAGGCTTTCATTAGGTATCCAGAAAATATTTCTTCATTTCACTTGTCTTAAAAAAGTACCATGGAAATTCATGGAGTTAGAGATAATTTTCAGATGAGTTTTCAGATATGACTTTAGGAATATGTCATTACAAAATTCGATCTTGTTATGAAAAAAAAAAAAACTAATGACAATTGTGTGTTATCTGGAATTCATCATCAAATTTACTAAAGAAACATTTTATGGTTAAAATCAATTCTTTGTCAGTTATCAATTTATTGCCTCTCATCTCTAGTTCCATGTATCATAATCCTGTATACTATTGTGAATAAAAGTCATTATATCTTTTCAAACATTTTTTTAAAATTACAGTATTTAAATAACATAGCAAGGACTATCTGACCACCATTATCTGGGCTATAAAACACTTTTATAATTTCTCTTCTCTTGGATGTTCAGAAATCTATGAGGTTGGAGGGCAGGATTGTTTTCTTAACTTTGTAAACAAGGAAACTTTGCTTCCAGTGGATTTAATGACTTCCCCCACCTAAATCACACTGCTTGTTAGTGGCAGAGCTTGGACTTCAAGTTTATCCTCCCAGCTCTGTGTACTATCTGCCACCTGTGACCTGACAAGGACAAAATAAGTGGTGTTACATTGTCCAGCTGGCCAGACTGACAGCTGACCCATCAGTTATGAACCCAGAGCACAGGTCAGTGACTGAACTGGGACAGGCTTCTCTGGTGGCTCAGTAGTAAAGAATCTGCCTGCCAATGCAGAAGATGCAAGAGATGAGGGTTTGATCCCTTGGATTAGGAAATGGCAACGCACTCCAGTATTCTTGCCTGAAAAATTCCATGAACAGAGGATCCTGGAAGGCTACAGTCTACGGGGTCACAAAGAGTCAGACAAGACTGAGAGATTGAGCAGGCACACACATAGGCATACACAATCACCATAAGCGTCCTTGGTGAGGTTGAAGTTGATGACAGCTTTTAAGAAAGGAACATGCCTTTGGGAAGAAGCGTGAAGGGGGTTGCGAGCAGGTGGTGTAACAGACAGAAAAGGAAAGACGAAGAAAGAGCCTCAGGGATATGTCTGCCAGGTTGTGTTGATTATTTTGCCCATCTCTGAGTGCTCATAGAAGAGGGGCTAGAATGTGGTCCAGGTGCCAGAACCACCATACAACCCTCGACACACACGTTTTAAAGTTTGTATGGTGAAAGCATATGCAAGATCTGTTGAGGACCTTGCAAACCACTCTGTGACTTTTAAATGATTATAGTATTATTGTTCCCAATTTACAGGTCAAGAAATTAATATTCAGAGTGGAGAATTTGTTATTGGTCATGTTTCAAGGTCAACTAGCAGAAAGACAAGAGACAGAAATCTAGGACAAGAGACCTGAAATCTGCTAAACTTGTTTACAGTATTGCAGCTGGTGCTTGTCCTTGTTCTTTCATCTTGGGACATCTGAACCTCTTTCACAAATGTAGATATTGACCATCATACTAACTGTGACATTGTTTGTGAAATCCATATCAATTATATATATGGAAGACTTGAAAAATCCAGTGTACAGAACTAGAGAGAGTATTGATGTGAGTTTTCATTTCTGATGCTTTTCTGCTCCATGACTTTCAGCCTTATCTGAAATGAAAGTGAAAGCTAGTCGCACAGTCTTTGCCATACCATGGACTGCAGTCTGTCCTGCTCCTCTGTCCGTGGTATTCTACAGGCAAGAGTACTGGAGTGAGTTGCCATTTCCCTCTCTAGGGGATCTTCCTGAGTTGGGGATCAAACCCAGCTCTCCCACATTGCAGGCAGATTCTATACCAGCTGAAACATAAGGGAAGCCTTTATCTGAAATGGAGGCACCATTTTCCTTCAGCCATCAGTACATTTTGTCCTCAATTCCTGCACGGGAGGCCCTGGCTAATTCCTAGGCTGTTGTCGGATCAGAAGTGACAGAATGTCAGTGTGGGAAGTCAGATCCCATGGGCCAACCTCTTCTTTTTACAGAGGAGGGCACACAGATTTGCAGTGGTGAAATGCAACTGGCCCAAGGTCACACAGATGGTTAATGGAAAAGCCATTTCTAATAAACCATCTGTTTTTCTTTTCTAGATCTTTACCCTGTCTTTAGGACTTTTCTGTCCACATCACTGTATTTAAACCGAGGGAAAAGAGAAGAAAAAGGATACTCAGACCTCTTGTTTTAAACTCTCAACTTTCTAGTCCAAGTCCAGGTAGGGAGTGGCAGGGAGAAAATACTGGTTAATCACATCACCTCTTGAGAGAGTATGTTAGCTAAGAGTTTTTTTCTTTTCTTTTCTTTAGTTTTGTTATTATTAGAATGTTGGCAAAGGTAACAGGCTTCTGACTGCTTTTGAACTGTGGTGCTGAAGAAGACTCGTGAGAGTTTCTTGGACTACAAGGAGATCAAACCAGTCAATTCTAAAGGAAATCAACCCTGAATGTTCATTGGAAGGACTGATGCTAAGGCTGAAGCTCTAGTATTTTGGTCATCTGATGCAAAGAGCCAACTCACTGGAAAAGATCCTTATTCTGGGAAAGATGAAAGCAAATGGAGAAGGGGGCCACAGAGGATGAGATGGTTAGATAGCATCACAGACTCAATGGACATGAATTTAAGCAAACTCGAGGAGATAGTGAAGGACAGAGGAACCTGGTGTGCTGTAGTCAGTGGGATCACAAAAAATTGGACATGACTGAGCAATATAACCTTATCTTCAGGGTATGTGTCTGGTAGAGCTTCCTGGGTAGCTCAGTGGTAAAGAACCCACCTGCCATTTCAGGAGATGTGAGCTCAAACCCTGGGTCAGGAAGATAATCTGGAGAAGGAAATGGCAACCCACTCCAGTACGTCTGCCTGGGAAATCCCATGGACAGAAGAGCCTGCCAGACTACAGTTCATGGTGTTGCAAAGAGTCAAACATGACTTGACTGGCAACTAATCCTGCATGCATGTGTCTAGTAGATATTGAAACCCCTCAAAGTATTGTAATTCTCATCCTCCTAGGCATATGTTAAGACTGCACTTTTCTTTCCCTTTGCAGTTAGACATGGCTATGTGACTTGCTTTGGCCAATGAAACATTGGTGTATCACTTCAGGGAAAACCCTTCGGAGCCAGTTCACAATTGCTGTGTGGCCTTTATCTTTACCACCATAATCTGCAATGGTTTAGAGAGGGCTGCTCTGACAGCCTGAGCTCTGGAGTGAGAATAACCCAGAGCAGCCTCCAGCTAATCCTTGATAAGCAGTTAGTATGAGCCTGAAATATATTTCTGCTACTTCATCTTATAGGGGTTTGGGAATTGTTTGTTACTGCTTCATAATCTATATCATCCTGACAAATGGAACACACAGGTAAATAGCATCAAGCTCCCCATTATTAAGACAATCCAAGGTGGTTGAAGGACACCCACCAAGAGCAAGGGGCCATTAAAAGAACAGAAACAAAAGCAGGGATGTAACAACAAGAATAGCAGCAGCAGTCACAGTGGAAGCAAAAACAACAGCAGCTCTGCCCCCGGCTCCCTGGGTATCCACAGCAATTATAGTTGCTGTGAGGGTTGCATTGGCTTTTCCGAGAACTCTCTGTCCTTTAAAAGCAGGGACTGTCTGTCCGCATTCACCATATCATTTCTCTACAGATTGTCCTTAGGGTGGAAGAACATTCCATTGACTGGGTTTATGATGTTCTGCTTCACTCCCTCTGGCCAGAAGTGAAGTTGAATTATAAAATAGGGCCAGCCTTATCTTGGGCAGCCATGCAACAATGGTATCTGGAGGTGAGCGCTGAAATATGTCTTGGGGCTTTGGGAAATGTTTTCAATTCAACATTCTGAGATCATCATCCAAAGATTCTTGATAGTGTCCTTTAGGAGTCACTGAACACAAACAGAAAAGAGAGAGAGAGAGAAGGAAACAACCCTGCATTCAGAAGTCTCAAACTAATAAGTAAACCAGCAAATGTCTAGAAAAGGATTTGTGAATTTAGTAGGGATAACAATTATAGTTTTGTGTATATATCGTGTGTGTGTGTGTGTGTGTGTGTGTGTGTGTGTGTGTTATTCGCTCAGTCATGTCTGACTATATGTGATGCCATAGACTGTAGCCTACCAGGCTCCTCTCTCCATGGGATTCTCTAGGCAATAATACTGGAATCGATAACATTCCCTTCTCCAGAGGACTTTCCTTACCCAGGAATTGAACCCATGTCTGCTGCATAGCAGGCAGATTCTTTACTGTCTATGCCACTAGAGAAGCCCAGGTGAAAATGTAAGTCGCTCAGCTGTGTCTGGATCTTTCAACTTTATGGACGGTAGCCCATGAGGTTCCTCTGTCCCTGGAATTCTCCAGGCAAGAATATTGGAGTGGGTAGCCATTCCCTTCTCCAGGGGATCTTCCTGACCCAGGGATTGAACCCAGGTCTCCTGCATAGCAGGCAGATTCTTTACCATCTGAGCCACCGGGGAAGCCCCCGTATATATCATATATAACATTATTCACTTGTCCAATCATATATGTGACTTTTAGAGGAAGGCTCAGGGTCATTTAGTAGAAGACTATATGGGTATCAGAATACCTGGATTTAGTTCCAGTTCATTGCTAATCAGCCAGGAAATCTTGGGCAAATTGTTTAGCTTCTGAATATTTATTGGACCCAGAGAAGCTTGCATTCTAGAGATCTGAAATCTGAATGTTAACACTTAAAATGGAACACCCTTCTTCCCGTCCTCACTCCTTTAAAGATTGCTCATTAAAAAAATAAATTACATATTTGGCTGCACCAGGTCTTAATTGTGGCATGTGGCATCCGGTTCCCTGACCAGGGATTGAACTCTAGTCTCCTGAGTTGGGAGCATGGAGTTTTAGCCATTGGACCATCAAGGAAGTCCCTAATGGTTGTTCTTCTTAAGGGTGTTTCATAGACATTTCCACCAAATGCTACTAAAGGCAGAGGCAAAGGAGAGGCTACTTCAATGTGTATCTCTGGCCACAGCTTCAAGTGATCCCTTTTCTACTAGTTACCCATTGCATTATAACAGATTGCACTAGAAACAAACTTATATTGTCTCATTGTTCCGGTGGGCCTTGGATCCAGAAAGAGTTTAGCCAGGGTATCCAGTGTCTCACGAACAGTGGATCAACTATGGTTTCATTCAAGTCAAGGCTCAAATGTGGAAGATTATACTTCTAAGCCCGCCTGCACAGTTATCAGCAGTGTGGTGTTCCTCACGGGTTGTATGGCTGAGACCTTAGATCCTTGCTGGTCCATTCTTGCCGCATGGGCTTCTCAATAGGGCAGCTGACAACACAGCACCCGGCTTCATCAGAGTGATTGAGTGAGGAGAGAGAGATAGGAAGACAGAGAAGCAAACTCACAATCTCTTACAAATAACTTAATGTCAGATATGTTATCCCATCACATTTCTATCCTCTATAGAAAAGTCTGTATTCTATTCTCTAGAGAAAAGTCACTAGGTCTGGCAATTCTTCAAGGGGAGGAGATTACACACAGACACAAATACCAGGAGGTGGAGATCACTGAGACCATCTTCGAAGTCTGCCTATTACACTTTTCAAGCCAGATATGTCTTTAAGGCTATGTGTTTTATCTTTCAAATATACGCATATTTGTATTTTATGCTAAAGTGTATCTATGTTCATTTTGTAGGAGGATAATGCTTTGAGTTACTTATCAGAAAAAAGTAGGTTTTCTAGAAAATTGCACCCTGCTTATCCTATAATTTTCAATGTGCCAGCTTGCAGGTGTAAACTGTGTTTGGAGGAGCATGGCCTTGGGTAATTTCCTTATATCTTCACTTCCAATTTTATTATTTATATAGAGGGAGAGACTAGGCCAGAAAGGGTGAGTGACTTGCTCCAGGCCACTAACCCTCAAGGCAATGACCAAGTTAGGACTTTATCCTGGGAATTCAGGTTTTAGGTCAAGTGTAGTTTTTTTCCAGACCTTTTCTTACTTGGTTCTCTTCCTTCTGTTCCAGCATCTAGCAGCTACTGGACCTTCCCTGATGGCTCACAGTAAAGCATCTACCTGCCAGTGCAGAAGACACAAGAGACTTAGTCTCGGTCCCTCGGTCAGGAAGATTCCCAGAGAAGGAAATGGCAACCCACTCCAGCATTCTTTCCTGGGAAAGCTCATGGACAGAGGAGCCCGGCAAGCTAAAATCTGTGGGGTCACAAAGAGTAGGACACGATTGAGCAACTAAGCATTCATGCACACATTGGCATGCTCAAATTGTGTCCAGCATATGTGGCTTTTTCTCCTAGTGATACCATGATGTCTTACACTCAGGAACCTTGGTTCCTTGTTTCCTGGCACATCACATAAGATGTGCTTGAAGAATCTATTACATATATTCTTTTTTCTTAATGTGGAAAGTCTTGATCATGACCTTTCTATTATCTATTAAGATATTATTTTCCATTACAATCTCTTAAAACCTTCTCTCACTTTACTCCTATGGCCTCACCCAAGCCCTCTTCTTTGTTATCTTGATTTACCCTGTGCTGTGCTGTGCTAAGCCGTGTCTGACTCTGCGACCTTATGGACTGTAGGCTGCCAGGCTCCTTTGTCCATGGGATTTTCCAGGCAAGCGTATGGGAGTGATTTATTCTAATAAGCTCCTAACACATCCCTGAATTTCATGGATCTTTTCCATTTCAGTCAGTTTTGCTCCCTTTAGCCTGGTCTATTTTCTTTTTTGAAGTATAGCTGATTTACAATGTTGTGTCAATCTTTGCTGCGCATCAAAAGGGACTGACTCAGTTATATACAAATAGACATTCTTTTCTATGGTCTTTTCCATAATGGTGTATCACAGGATATGGAATATAGTTCCCTGTGTTATACAGTAGGACCTGTTGTTTATCCATTTGAAATGTAATAGTTTGCATCTACCAACTCCAAACTCTCAGTCCGTCTGTCTCTCTCCAGTCATCATCTTCCCCTTTGGCAACTGCAAGTCTGTTCTGTATGCCTATGAGTCTGTTTCTGTTTTATAGATAGGTTCATTTGTGCCAAATTTAGATTCCACACATAAGTGGTAACTATGGTGTTTTACCATTCTCTTTATAATTTCATTTAGTACAATAATCTCTAGTTACATCTATGTCGCTACAAATGGCATTACTTCACTCTTTTTTGTGGCCGAGCAGTATTCCCTTGCACAGGTACTATGCATTTTCTACGCATTCATCTATTGCTGGACTTTTAGGTTAGGTTGT
Source organism: Ovis aries (assembly GCF_016772045.2). NCBI lineage: Eukaryota > Metazoa > Chordata > Mammalia > Artiodactyla > Bovidae > Ovis > Ovis aries. The sequence continues at coordinate 109,963,593 of NC_056059.1, forward strand.
TTCCTTGTTTTGGATCTTATGAACAGTGTTGTTATGAAAATAGGGGTGCATGTATGTTTCTGAATCATAGTTTTGTCCAGGTATATTTCCAGGAGTGGGATTGCTGGATCATATGGTAATTTTGTTTTTAGTTTTCGGACAAACATCCATGCTGTTTTTCATAGCTACACCCATTTACACTCTCATAGCCTGCGTAGGGTTTCTAAAGCAGGTTTCATTGCTCTGCTGAAAGAAAACTCATCAGTGTACTCCCCCATTTCTTCAAACGGCTCTGATGCCTTAGTTCAGCCAAGTAGAATCTTTATGACAAGGTCCCTGGCTTAGATTTCAGATTCATCTCGTCCTCTTTTGGCATGAATCCTACTCCTCAGCAGAGTTGCACTTAATAAACAATCCCAAGAAGGCAGAACTGTCTTCAGCCTTTGTGTCTGTCTTCCTGTGGCACCCTAAGCTCTGAGTCACCCTTTAACATGCCTCTTCTCTCTCTTCACTCATCCATTGAGGTGTATCTCAAGGATCATGTTCTTGGAAGTCTTTTCTGTGGCCCTTCTCCCCCGGCCTGTGTTTCTTACCAATTTTCTATACTCCTCCTTCATCTAGTATCATATTCCGTGTAGCTTCAGCATGACACCCAGAGCAGGCTCCATCAACCACAAGACTCACAACAAAAACCACACCATGATGAGCAATTTGGTTATTATTCATTTTGTTATTATAACACCTCAAACACTGCACTAAGTATAATATACATACCCTTTTTTTTTAACAGTAACTTTACGAGTTCATCATGCACGAACTTTATGAGGAAAGTGATGTCCAGAGCTGTTAAGATGTACCAGGTCTCACAGCTAGTCCGAGGCAGAGCTGGCCTGCCAGTCTAGGTCTGCCTCATATTCTCATACCGTAAGGCACGTCTGAGCTTAGAATCTGGAGGCAAATTATCAGGTAGTTGAGTCAGCATGACCTTTAGGACATTTTCTCTGCAATGCTCTTGTGACTATCCTTGTGGTTGATCAAATTTTGTGCTATATTTGCCTAAACCCGGCAACCTTCATTTTTCCTAATTAAATTTGAGGATTCATTTAAAATGGTTCCAGGAGGGTGGCTACTAGCAACATGACATGGGGATCACCCAGAGCTATTCTCCTGCTTATCTCCCTAAAGTCTGTATAATTGCCTTTGAAATCCTTAATAATCTGGTCCTTGCATCTGGATTAGGGTTTTAGCTGTTTATAGCCGCGGTTCCCAAACAGTAGCTCATTAGGATACAGATGACTAAACCCTGAAGGTTTTTAATTCAGTCGTCTGAGAGGTGGTTTGAGAATTTGCATATTTAACATGTTCCCAGGTGATGCTGCTGCTGTGCTGGTCTGTGGACTATCTATTGAAAGCCACTGGTTTACATAATTTGCCTGGGAGTGCTGCGGAAGGGATCCCATGGTCCCATTGCACAGGAGTTAGCTTGGGTACTGCTTCTCCCGCTTGGAAGGTAGCAACCACCCTCCATTCCCTCATTCCAGCTCACCTGTTTTCTTGGCAACTAAGGGTGAGATTTTAGGATCATCTTTCAGATAATTCTAGTAATTATTTCACACGATTATTATCTAAGTCTGGACTTTTTCTTTTTTAACCTCTGGAATGAGATAATTAATATCTTTACTTGTTACTGAGTCCAAGCTCACTCTACTCATCACACAACAGGCCAATAAACTGAGTGATGAGGTGTTGAGACAAGGAATAGCAGCTTTATTTGGAAAGCCAGACTGATCATCAGACTGATAAGATGGCAGACTAGGGTACCAAAAAAAAAAAAAATCTTATGGGGACTAGATGCCAATTTCTTTTACAGAACAAAGCAGGGAGGAGGTGAGGAAGTAAAGTAAAAGGGCCAGTGGTTTCGCCTGGCTTGGCCAGCACTGCAGGGAGGGGATGTCAATTTCTTTTCTATAGCTATTCAGAGGTGGGCAGGGCAAAATTGTCTGGGAGCTGAACAAAGGCACTTTAGTTTAACAGCCAGACAGAGGGGTGGGGTTCCCAGAGGCAGGCCATTAGGTATGATTATAGTAACAAAAGCAGTGAAAAGCAAAAATTTAAGAAACAGATCCAACATGGCAGCTGAATTTGCTCTTCTCTTTTCCATATTGTTGAACTGAAATTTTCTTGGGAAGCTGTTAAAGCATCCTCAGCAGTATAGGTCTCTAGATGAGCTTCTGCGAAATCTCATCTCCCCATCCCCCACTCACCATAGCCATAACTATAATTTTCTTCTTTCCTCCTCTGAAAGGATAAAGGGTCTCTTCTTCTATCTAAGAGGGATATTTTGGATCCCTTCCCTCCAGCCTTGTTGAAGTTCTTATTCCAAAAGTTAACCACTTTAACTCCCATTCTGTCAGCCTCTTGACCTTGCCTGCTTTACCATATACACAAGCTCAAGTCTCCTCCACCCTTAAATAATATTCTGAGGATGCTCTTCTGTGCTACTTCAACTGCAAGACTGAAGACAAAGATTGACAAACAGATTCTCCACAGCCCAGGAGCTTGTTGACATTTCTGAGGCTGTGCATAGCCACTGGGAGAAGCCCTAATGGTTTCGGACACAATGGTGGTCTCTTTCTCCTGGAAAGAAACAGAAAACATGCCATATTAGCACATGGTGGGGGAAATAGAAAAAAAAAAGTGCTATTGTTTACATGACCTACAATTATATCCAGAGCATGCCTAAAAATATTGACAGGGACTTCAAGAAGAGGGTAAGGTCTACATACATTCATTTGCCCTTTGTGGAACATATTTAAGCAAAAGTGTCTCTTGTTTAAATCTGAAACATCTTTATTTGAAAAACAAATAAAAATATATCTGCAGTTTTGCTTGAAGTCAGCCATTGCTCTGCATTTTACACACATGGAAAGGTAAAGGTTTAACTCATATCCTTAAAGAAACAGGTGGGTTCTTTACCACTAGCACCACCTGGGAAGCCCCCTTAAGATATCTGGTTTTCCTTAACTAACAATAATCTTTGCTGTTCAGACTGCCTGCCTTGCTTTGTTACAGAACATGTCACATTCTTAAAGAAACATGAAAGAATATGAGTTAAAACCCCAGTGGGTTGATCCGGCGAGGTATATCTATTGTCATCCCCTATCCCACTTCACGTTCTTTTAGGCTTTTAGAAAGAGTTGATCGCAAACTCTCTCCAGTCCTTGATGTCCAATTTCAAATGGGCTACAATGTATTCTCTACCTACAAAAGCAGTGCTGACAGTCTCCGGCATTCTGAAATGACCTCTTAATTTTCAGATTCAGTGGAATTACAACAGTCCCTCATTTTACCTGATTGACCTTATCCATTTGATACTGTTAACTACTTTCTTTAGAAAACTGTATCTCCTTCTTCTCCTTGGACCTTGGTCCTGGTCCTTTATCTGTCTCTTCCTAGCCCTTGCAGGCTGCTATTCACCTTTTCTTATCCATTGGATTTTGTATATCTCTGGGTTTTGTTTCTGATCCCTTATTACTCTGTATAAACTCCTTGGGTAAATGCTTGTGGCTTTCATTCTACCTGTAAATTCCTCCCCGTCCTGATCAATCTTTACCAGGTCAATGCTTTACCTTAATGAGGCATTTTGAAAATTTGTGGTGATTAAAAAAAAAAATTATCATGATGAATGAAGGAAGAGAGCTACTGGTATTTACAAGACAGGGCCCAGGAAGTATCCTGCAATGTATTGGATGGTCCTTCCCACACAATACTGAATTGTTCTGTGCTTTGCATGACTTTGCCATCCTTCATGTAAGTATAAAACCTGATTATAATTGTACAGACCCAGAAAGTAGGTCTATTTATCATAAAATCCCAAAGAAGATTTTATTCATTTTTTATCGTACATTGAATCTCCTAGAATGCAATGAATGTGCAAATCAATAAGCAATTGTACTGTTCTTTATTCAGAACTTTTATCTGAGAAATAGAACTGATCACAAATTTTGAAAAATCACATTAATGATGGTGATATTGTTCATATGATTTGAGTCTCCAATTTAACACACTTGTGCCAGTTTGCATTCAAAAGCATTCTACTTATTCATACCAATGTGCCTAATTATCCCTTATTTCAAAATGCCACACGAAAAAAAAGAATCAACAATATTCAGCTGGAAGTTCTGTTAACATTTCTTTCTTTCTTTTTAATTTTTATTTTAAATCTCAGCTTGTTATTCTTGCTCTCCTCCACATGGCTAGCCCTAGACAATAGAGGAGAAGATACATAATGAATATCAATAAGTATTAAAGACACCTAAATAGCTTTCATTAATTTTCACACACTGTTTTAAGAGCCTGGCATATTTTAACTCAATCCTCACACTAACTCTGAAGATAGTTATCATTGTTCCCATCTTATAAGTGCACAGGACACAGAGGTTAAGCAAGTCTCCCAAGGGAAAACAGCCAGTAGGCATCGGTCTGTGATTTGAACCAAGAATCTCTGTCCTGAAATCATCATGCTCCACTGATCCTCAGAAAGGCAGGAGCTGAGAGTATGGGCAGTTAGTAAAAATGTAGAGGAGAAACGATGTCAGCATTCCAGAAAGTCCTAGAGAGAGAAATCACATCAAATCAGTTGATTCCAACTGCAGGTGGACAAGTGTTCTGAGAGCCAGGGTCTTATTAACAACTTTTATGAAAAGACCAAGTCCGAGTTGGCAGAACTTCCTGCCACCTTGATCTAGTATAACATGCGTCAAGTGGAGTGTTCCAGCCACTCCAGCAGTCTCTGCAGTATCTTCTGCCCACTCGTCCTGCTGCATTCTTTTGTTCCGGTGCATTATTCCCCATCTGTCTAGGACTTGCATTCTTCTTTCTAGCTCCTAAGGATTGAGAACTTGGTTACATATCTGTCAAAGGTGATTTTTTCTCTTGGATTCTGCTTTCTATAATCCAAGGGCCTGTCCTTCTCATTCCAGGCTTCCAGGGCCTTGGCTGAGATGCAAACCTCCTCACTTCCTTCGAGCTAGGGTGAATACCACTAGAATTTCTTCTATATCCAACAGAGTAAGGGTTCCTAGAGTGGGTGTCTCTTAAGATTCTTTCTTGCTCTAATGCTGAACACATTATTTTTTTTTTTCAGTTTGCAAATTGTCCCATTATTTAAAGTAATAGTGTGTTTATGATATATAATAAATACCATTAAAAATATAACTTGTTCTGGGTGTATTTGCTCATTAAAATGAATGCTTGCTAGATTTTTTAGCAAGTTTTGGAAGCGTGGTGCTAACTCATGTAAATTGCCATGACAAATGTGCTTTACGACCAATAAAGTGTGTCCTGATTCATTAATAGTCACATCCAACATCTCCCTGTTGGTTCCCCAGAAAAGGTGAGTGGAGATGAGTGGAAGAAAAATTGCTCCCCAAACTCTGCCAACATTCAGGCTTTCTCATCAGCATGTGCGATTTTGGTGGTGGTCTGTTGTAATGCTGTGCACCTGTGATATAGCCCTGGCATTTTTGATCCTGCAAGCTATGGAAAGACCTCAGAGCTTGGTACACTCTTCCTGCCAATGCTTGATGTGGCATCTTTGGATTTATGCAGACTCCCCAGCCTCTTCCTGGCTTAAAAAAAAAAAAAAAAAAAAAGGCTTTACTGAGCTCAGAAGGTGGCTGCCAGATTAAGCTCAGCACAGGTGAGTGGCAATGGAGTCAGTCCAAACAGTAAACAAGCATATCTCCTGTCTCAGAAGCACTGTGGAGCCAGAGGCATAAATATGCAATAAAGCTGCTCAGAGGGGAGGCAGGCTCATGTTTTATAATGTAATTATGTTCTACACAGCATCTGAAATTCCAGGCACAGTCCAGATTGTGGCTGGTGGGGTTTTTCCAGGAAAAAAGCACCTCCCCCATTACTTAGTAAAAATATGATTTGGAATTGTGATTTACAAGAAGTTAGGTATGTTGATGCATGCCTTTATTATTCCTTTTGCTCCTAAAATTTGCTGGTTAATTGTATTTGATACAAACTGCTTCCCTAATGGAGAAGGTAATGGCAACCCACTCCAGTACTCTTGCCTGGAAAATCCCATGGATAGAGGAGCTTGGTGGGCTGCAGTCCATGGGGTCACTAGGAGTCCGAGACAACTGAGCGACTTCACTTTCACTTTTCACTTTCATGCATCGGAGAAGGAAATGGCAACCCACTCCAGGGAGCCTGGTGGGCTGCCGTCTATGGGGTCGCACAGAGCCTGACACAACTGAAGTGACTTAGCAGTAGCAGAACATCTATTCAGAATAATTGAATACCTAAAACAATAAAATGCATGTATACAATCAATAGCAGCAAACCAAGTTAAAAAAAAAAACAAAACAAAACAAGCAAAAAACACAAAACATACCCCCCAACAAGAAAGATTCATTGGCACTGATTTTATTTTTCATTATGTTTATACTTCAATTTCTTATTAAAAGATTGCATAAAAATAAGTTTTTATGCAAAAGTCCAAGTTAAACAAGGAATAGACACAACTTGGTGAATGCATTACTGTAAAAATATAATATTTACCAAAACTATAGGAGACAAATATAAAGACCTAATTTTTACTGAGTCCTTACTAAATACAAGGCTGGAAGAACATATGCATGATTACTTAATTTACCTTCACAACAGCTCTTTAAGTTAAGCAGTACTGTTACTGCATCATACAGTCTGGCAGTTGGGGCACAGGTGAATTATGTAATCCATTCTGTGACACAGAGCTAGTCAGTGACAGAGCAGGGATTCTAAACCACATTGTCTGCACCCCACTACTGTTATTTTAATGAAGGAATCTTAGACCTATCAGAGTTCAGTCTTCAAGTAATATGAGAAGAAGCATCCATTTCACCCTTTCTTAGCTTTTTCTTTTTTTTTTTTTTCTCAACAGGGAAAGGAACATTCAGGGATTAATTACTTTTATTTAGAAAATGTTAAGAGAGATCTTTCAAGGAGTGAGTAAAATATGAGACGTGGTGGGACCCTGGACATGCTATTTAGAAGGACAAAAAGAAAATAATTAGTGACATTTTGGTTACAATAGTAGCCCATCTGTGATGAGGAATAGAGGAAGATGGAGTTTGGTTGATGGCACAGGTAAACTGAAAAGGTAAAAACAACACCAAAAGCAAAAAGGGAGGGAAGTGAAGACAGCTGCGTAATACTGGAGAAGGTGGACCCAGTGGACAGATGGGTTTGAGAGCTATATTCTTTTACATGTGAAAGTCATTCAGTTGTGTCTTACTCTTGGATATGTGTGACCCCGTGGACTATACAGTCTTTGGGTTTCCCCAAGCCAGAATATGGAAGTGGGTAGTCTTTCCCTTCTCCAGGGGATCTTCCCAACAGAGGGGTAAAACCCAGCTCTCCTGCATTGCAGGAGGGTTCTTTACCATTTGAGCCATCAGGAAAGCCCAAGAATACTGGAGTAGGTAGCCTACCCCTTCTCCAGCAGATCTTCCCGACCCAGGAATTGAACTGGGGTCTTCTGCACTGCAGGCTGATTCTTTACTAGATGAGCTACCAGGGAAGCTCTAGGAAAGTGTTGATTAAGGAAGGATGGTGATGATGCATAATCTGTTTGTCATTATTAGAGCCTAGACTTCAGGTACTGTGACTTGAATTCTATTCAGTTCAATTCAGTCACTCAGTCGTGTCTGACTCTTTGTGACCCCAAGAACTGCAGCACACCGGGGCTCCCTGTCCATCACCACCTCCCGGAGTTTACTCAAACTCAGGTCTATTGAGTCAGTGATGCCATCCAACTATCCCATCCTCTGTCATCCCCTTCTCCTCCTGCCCTCAATCTTTCCCAGCATCAGGGTCTCTTCAAATGAGTCAGTTCTTCGCATCAGGTGGTCAAAGTATTATATGATATAAAAATCCACCTAAGAGTGGGTTCTCTCTACCTGCTTCTGGCATGTTAGCCTTCCTGAAGAATTATTTTCCAGCACTGTCACTTGGCAGATGCACTAGTTTCCCAGGGCTGAAATAAGAATGCCACAAACAAGGTGACATAAAACAGCAGGAACTTACTGTCTCACAATTCTGGAAACTAGAAGTAAAAAAATCAAGGTGTTGGCAAGGTTGGTTCCTTTTGGCAGCACTGAGGAATAGGCTGCTCTGTGCTTCTGTCCTGGCCTCTACTGGCCACAGACAACCCTTGGCGCTACTTGGCTTATAGTTGTATCGCCCTGTGTCTGCCTCTGTCCTTTATATGGTTGTCTTATACCTGTGTGTCTTTGTCTTCACATGGTATTCTACCTGTTAACAAGAAGAATCTACAGAAACACGGAGGGGCCCCTGAAGGAAAGCATTTGTAGATGGTGTCTGGCTTGGCTTCCCCAAGGCACCTTTGAAGCTCAAACAGTGGGTCTCAAAATTTCATAACATATGTCATGAGCCAAAGTCATGTCCAGGAATTCCAGTGCTAATAGCTAGTTCTTCCCTACTCATCATACTTCATCTTGAACAAGATGAAGGCAAATCATTTACCTTGAGGATGCTACAAAATATTCTTGATACCTAATGACCAAGAACATGTGAACTTACCTTCTCATGAGGAATCAGAGATTTTGGGAGGTGAACAATAACATGCTAAGCCCAGTTATTACTGGGGAATCTGTGTTAGCAGAGAATAATATGAAATGAATGTCAAGCCATGTAATGGCATTGGTGGACTCAACTTCTATTTACAGAAACTTTGGAAGTAAGAACTCTGAGTTTTATGTCTAGTTCACTGAAGGTTTTAATGAAGGAAGTGATTAAGGTGAAAATTTCTGCATGCATAGGTCTATTTTATTTGGAAAAAGTTGAAACAATTCCATTTAATATAGATCAGTAATTGAATCTAGGGAAAAAATCTGAAGGGGGTTTATTGATCTGCTTTTTCAAATTAAGGAGTTTTGAGAATCAGATTACTTTGGACAACTCAAACGTTCAAACTCTTAACTGCATTTTTATACTGCTGCAGCAGAGATATGGATTCACCAAACTCGATGCTGTTAAAGGAGAATATATATTTGATTCTGCTGATTTGTTTGAGGAAGTGAGAGGTGCAAACTGGATTGAGCAGATGGGGATTTGAGACAGCACCTAACACCCATTGCTAAATACCCCTGAAGTCAATGGACTCACAGCTGTCCAAGAACTGCAGAGCAACTTAATTTAAATAAAAACCTAATTTCAGAAACAATTCATAGATTTGATGGACACAGATCATGTTTCATGATTCTGTGCCTGCTTTTAGACTTCAATGCTGAGGATGGATCCCAGTCATTTAAGATCTGTCTCATCTTTGAGGTTGAGCTTCCAGAAAATCTCACTGGACCCAAGCAAAATATGTTTGCCAAGAAGATTGCATAGAACAAAATTTTGGAGATACTGTATAAAAATTTCAGGGATATCTAGCAATTTGTAATTGTGTGTACAGATTTTGGAATGGCAGGCCTATTAAGCTATGTATTCCCTTTAATAAAAGGACTGAAACTGGGACATTGAGTATCACTTTCAATATGATACAGGCTTTGGAGTTGCCTCAGAAATTATTCCACTTTCAACAATTGCATCTTGATTGACTAAAGTTGATCACTGACTGTCACTAGACCTACAGGCAGAGAAGGCAATGGCACCCCACTCCAGTACTCTTGCCTGGAAAATCCCATGGACAGAGGAGCCTGGTAGGCTGCAGTCCATGGGGTCACAAAGAGTCGAACACGACTAAGCGACTTCACTTTCACTTTTCACTTTCATGCATTGGAGAAGGAAATGGCAACCCACTCCATTGTTCTTGCCTGGAGAATCCCAGGGATGGCGGAGCCTGGTGGGCTACTGTCTATGGGATTGCACAGAGTCAGACACGACTGAAGCGACTTAGCAGGAGCAGCAGCAGCAGCAGCAGCAGCAGCAGCAGACCTACAGGAGTGCACCCTTTTAACAATAAAATGGATTGGGTTTATTTAGACTGTTTTTGTACTGCTGTTACAAATCCATTCATGTATATAGCTAATAGCTTAATAGTTTCCCTTGCAAATGATCAAAATTTCATGAGGATCTTCAATTAAGAGAGCTATAACTAAGAAAAGAATGTAGATTTTTGGTAAATCCCTATGATTTTGTTGAACTGCCATGACTTTGGACCATCACCTATGAGAAACTTACAACGCTTACTGCTCTATATCTAAATTTTCTCTTGAGAGCTTTCAGGGTACGTAGATCCTGCAACAGAGCTGTGTTCTAGGCTTTACCATTTCCTTCTGAACTCTGAGCACTGAATTCATTTTTTTCCCATGTGGTTGCTTACTTTCAATCTAAGGAAGATCTTTCTCCCCTATCTTAGTTTCAGTTTCTTAATCATTGACCTGACCCAGTTTACTTGGTTTCCTCATAACCTGAGAAAGTTCAAAATGAAAACCATTCAGAGGCCACGATCAGAATCTTGAGAAGTCACTGTGAGATACAGCTAAGTGTTACCTTGGAAATGTGACATCCCTAAGTGGAAGAACAACTTGGGATTCACAGACTGCTTCACTCTTTTATCAGGAGCATCATTTTAACAGTGGTGCCAACAGGGTGAGCTATAACATCTTATCAAATCTAAACATCTTTCTTCCTTGCCTTCCGACTTGTGGAAGCCAATGATCTTATTTAATCTCTGCCCCCTCCCCCCACAGTGAGGTTTGTATTACACAAACAAGATATATTTATTAGTCCAATAAATGCTAAAGATTGTTGGGGGTAAGGAGCAATCATTCAGAACCAACACTAACGACAGTCTGAAATTAGACACAGGGAGATGAAATTCTAAGCCTCTGACGTGTTCTGAAAAGTTAAATAACGGCCTTATATCAGTTAATGCCTTTTTAAGAGAGTCCAGGGTGGATGACTGAGGGATGAATAGACGAAAATTCCTTTCTCAGTAAACATAAGACAAGATTGGAAAAGGACGAAAAGAGAAGCAAGAGCATTCTGATAAATACTGAAAACACGCTGTAAGGTGGATTCTACATTTATTTCAGGGTTTTGAAGAGCATTGTGTCAAAATTGCCACAGACTTTTGTACACATAATTTTTTTTTAATGGGGGAGGTGCGTGGGACAGGTAATTTGTAGAAAACGTCACCTGAAACTAAAGAGCACAGAGCTTGAAAACAAACAGTGTTCTACCTTCTCTGTGAGTGCGGTCAAACTATTTTGAAACAGCACCTTATTGGAAGAATGCAGACACGCTTCACAGAGTTATTCAACTGTTAAGCCAGAGACATAGTATTGGGCACAGCTGGAATAAGGCTGGACTCTTGTCTCTCAGTAACTTTTCCCTCTTCACTGCTGATCCAGAACTGTGGCTGCTGACAATTCTTGAGTTTCATTTATTTTAAAAGACTACCTGTATTTCCTGTATCAAAAAACTAAAATATTGAGTCAATATTGATTGACCTAGTCCTGGCTAGATACCTACTGTTGGATGAATCATTGGAGTTACAAGTTAGCTATCCTAATAAAGGTGAGTTTCAATGATAACCTTGTAGTAAATAGTAGTATCTCCCAGGTGTATAGGAAAGTGATTCAGTTATACAAATACAGGTATCTATTCTTTTTCAAATTCTTTTCCTATTTAAGTTATCGTAGAATATTGAGCAAAGTTTTCTGTGCTGTAGTAGGCCCTTGTTGGTTATGTTTTAAATATAGTACTGTGTATTATGGGATTCTCTAGTGGCTCAGTGGTAAATAATCTCTCTATAATGCAAGAGATATGGGTTCAATCTATGGATTGGGAAGATCTGCTGGAGAAGAAAATATTCCACTCCAATACCCTTTCCTGGGAAATCCCATAGACAAAGAAGCCTGGGGGGCTATAGTCCATGGGCTCATAAGATAGCTGGACATGACTTAACGGCTAAACAGCAACAGCAAAGTGTGCAACAATCCCAAACAATCTTTTGGTTTAGTAAACTCCTATTCATCTTGTAATCGAAGATGACTTGGCCTCTTCTTTTAAAAATAAGATCAAGGCACACTTTGCCCCTAGCTCTGGAGGAAAATGTTAAGACTGTGTGACATAAAGTTTGCATGCATGCACTGTAGGGTTGATGAAGCAGGAATCCTGGCTACCTTGTTCATTGTTATACACTCCCATCTAGAACAGAGCCTGGCACTGTGGATTCAAACATATGTTGAATGAATAAGTAGAAAAAAAATATGACTTTATTCTGCTTTTCTGTTTCCCTACTTACTAGTATTTAATCTTATTGTTCTGTAAGATAAATTTGAAATCCACCTTAAAAGGGCAAGGGAGGAAATTGTTGGGATTTCAGGTGACCATAAACAGTACTCCCTTTCCCATCCTGAGTTTAGAACTATTGAGAGTAAGATGCAGGAGACACTCTGGGGAAGGATATGACCTTAGGTTGTTGGCCAAATAGCGTTGCTTCTCTGTAACAGGCTTGTCAACCTAGCGCAACTGCAGGCACCCACTGGAAAGGGCTGAGCAGAGCTTTCTCAATTTCTTCTCACATGTCCATCATTCAGATGAATCACTCCTTGTCTCCTGGGAACAGAAGGAGTCAAAAGAGAAATCAACATTCTAGTATAAGTCCCTTCATATGAAAACTCAGGTTTACAGGGAGATGGGAATTCTTCTCTAACAGGTATATAAAGAAAGAAAATGAAGAAGTAAGGAAACAGAAAATCTGCCAGAAAAGATTAAAAAAAAAAAAGACAAAACTAAGTTCTGATCTGATTATCCCTTTAATATAAGTATCAGTAACTAGCCTGTAACTTCTCCCCAACTCTACCCCATCTGACTCTATTCCAATCTTGCCCCTAGATTTCTGTCCTAGTGTTTCAGTATCTTTGCTTTCTTCCCAGACATCCTGGAATGTGAAGTCAAGTGGACCTCAGAAAGCATCACTACGAACAAAGCTAGTGGAGGTAATGGAATTCCAGTTGAGGTTTTCAAATCCTGAAAGACGATGCTGTGAAAATGCTGCACTCAGTATGCCAGCAAATTTGGAAAACTCAGCAGTGGCCACAGGACTGGAAAAGGTCAGTTTGCATTCTAATCCCAAAGAAAGGCAATGCCAAAGAATGCTCAAACTACCACAAAATTGCACTCATCTTACACGCTAGTAAAGTAATGCTCAAATTTCTCCAAACTAGGCTTCAGCAATACATGAACTGTGAACTTCCAGATGTTTAAGCTGGTTTTAGAAAAGGCAGAGGAACCAGAGATCAAATTGCCAACATCCACTGGATCATTGAAAAAGCAAGACAGTTCCAGAAAAACATCTATTTCTGCTTCATTGACTATGCCAAAGCCTTTGGCTGTGTGGATCATAATAAACTGTGGAAAATTCTGAAAGAGATGGGAATATGAGACCACCTGACCTGCCTCTTGAGAAACTTATTTGCATGTCAGGAAGCAACAATTAGAATTGGACATGGAACAACAGACTGGTTCCAAATAGAAAAAGGAGTATGTCAAGACTGTATATTTGTCACCCTGCTTATTTAACTTCTATGCAGAGTATATCATGAGAAACGCTGGGCAGAAAGAAGGGCAAGCTGGAATCAATATTGCCAGAAGAAATATCAATAACCTCAGATATGCAGATGACACCACTGTTATGGCAGAAAGTGAAGAGGAACTCAAAAGCCTCTTGATGAAGGTGAAAGTGGAGAGTGAAAGAGTTGGCTTAAAGCTCAACATTCAGAAAACGAAGATCATGGCATCTGGTCCCATCACTTCATGGGAAATAGATGGGGAAACAGTGGAAACAGTGTCAGACTTTATTTTTGTGGGCTCCAAAATCACTGCAGATGGTGACTGCAGTCATGAAATTAAAAGACACTTACTCCTTGGAAGGAAAGTTATGATCATCCTAGATAGCATATTTGGAGAAGGCAATGGCACCCCACTCTAGTACTCTTGCCTGGAAAATCTCATGGACAGAGGAGCCTGGTGGGCTGCAATCCATGGGGTTGCTAACAGTCAGACACAACTGAGCGACTTCACTCTCACTTTTCACTTTCATGCCTTGGAGAATGCAATGGCACCCTACTCCAGGACTCTTGCCTGGAGAATCCCAGGGGTCAGGGAGCCTGGTGGGCTGCCACCTATGGGGTTGCAGAGTCGAACATGACTGAAGTGACTTAGCAGCAGCAGCAGATAGTATATTAAAAAGCAGAGACGTTACTTTGTCAACAAAGGTCTGTCTAGTCAAGGTTATGGTTTTTCCAGTGGTCATATATGGATGTGAGAGTTGGACTGTGAAGAAAGCTGAGTGCCAAAGAATCGATACTTTTGAACTGTGGTGTTGGAGAAGACTCTTGAGAGTCCCTTGGACTGCAAAGAGATCCAACCAGTCCATTCTAAAGGAGATCAGTCCTGGTGTTTTTTGGAAGGACTGATGCTAAAGCTGAAACTCCAATACTTTGGCCACCTCATGCAAAGAGTTGACTCATTGGAAAAGACTCTGATGCTGGGAGGGATTGGGGGCAGGAGGAGAAGGGGACAACAGAGGATGAGATGACTGGATGGCATCACCAACTCGATGGACATGAGTTTGAGCAATCTCCGGGAGTTGGTGATGGACACGGAGGCCTGGTGTGCTGCAATTCATGGAGTCACAGAGTTGGACACGACTGAATGACTGAAATGAACTGAACTGAAACAAGTGAGATTTAAAAATTATAACAAAAACTGGGAAAGATATCAAGTTGGTCTATCATTTTGAAATTAAATATCCATTGTCCTACCATTCATGGGGGAAGCACAAGCTGGAATCAAGATTGCTGGGAGAAATATCAATAACCTCAGATATGCAGATGACACCACACTTCTGGAAGAAAGTGAAGAAGAACTAAAAAGCCTCTTAATGAAAGTGAAAGAGGAGAGTGAAAATGTTGGCTTAAAACTCAACATGCAGAAAAATAAGATCATGGCATCTGGTCCCATTACTTCATGGCAAGTAGATGGGGAAACAATGAAAACACAGACTTTATTTTCTTGGCCTCCAAAGTCTCTGCAGATGGTGACCACAGCCATGAAATTAAAAGATGCTTGCTACTTGGAAGAAAAGTTATGACCAAACTAGACAGTATATTAAAAAGCAGAGACATTACTTGGCCAACATAGGTCTGTCTAGTCAAAGCTATGGTTTTTCTAGTGGTCATGTATGGATGTGAGAGTTGGACTATAAAGAAAGCTGAGTGCTGAAGAACTGATGCTTATGAACTGTGGTGTTGGAGAAGACTCTTGAGAGTCCCTTGGATTGAAAGGAGATATAATCGATGTATCCTAAAGTAAATCAGTCTTGAATAGTCATTGGAAGGACTGACACTGTAGTTGAAACTCCAATACTTTGGCCACCTGATGTGAAGAACTGACTCATTGAAAAAGACCCTGATGCTGGGAAAGGTTGAAGGTGGGAGGAGAAGGGGACAACAGAGGATGAGATGGTTGGATGGCATCACTGACTCAACGGACATGAGTTTGAGTAAACTCCGGGAGTTGGTGCTGGACAGGGAGGCCTGGTGCACTGCAGTCCATGTGGTAGCAAACAGTCAGACATGACTGAGTGACTGAACTGAACTGCCCTGCCCTAATGTAGCTATTATGATTAAATAGCTTCAAGACCTTTAGGATGAGAAGAGACTCTTGGTCATCCCTGGGAGTCCATCTCATGGATATGAGAGTCACCAGAACCCTGTGCTCTTTTCTCACGTTTACCATGAGGAAAGTGGTTAGGAAACTAGAACTATGTCAACTCAGTCAGCAGATGCTCATTGGCTTCCTACCATATATGAAGCACTTGACCTCAAACAGAATAAAAGTAAGTTTGATTCATACATATATTTTTGAAAAGATATTTAAGAGCACAAGATAAAGACCACTGAAAGCGCAGTATCAACTGCCTGAAGGCTTATATGACCAATACAAAAGTGTAGAGGAAGAGACTAAAACAATGAAAACAAACAAAAAAACTTCCTCTTTACGAAGATTTTTGCCTATTGCAAAATAAGCATGAATAGGAGCACTGCAATTTATAGTGTATTAAAAAGACCCATAAAATTCCCATTATTTTTAAACTCTAAGTAGTTAATTTAAGATTTTTCATGAGAGGTGAAAGAAAATCTATATATGAGTAAATAAAGTACATGAACAAATATTTAACATATAGTGTTGTCTCATAGTCTTCAAAATCTATGAAAATGTATTTCTAAGAAATTAAAAGATAAAATAAAGAGTAAAGGAAAGAACAAAAACAACTGCAAGTTATGGATAAAAGTGCTTGAGGTCATAAGAGTTGTACTTTTAATTCTACTTCAATTTTTTTCTGAAAATATAAATGAATATTTCATAAATTAACTTTTAAAATTCACAATTTTAATAATTTTTAAAACCTGGATATTGACCACTACACTGTCTGAGATTCAGCAGTCCACATCTGGATATTAGATATCAGCTAAAGTAAGATCTAAGGACTCCTTCTAGTAAATGCAGGCAATAATATTAGCTAACCTCTAGAGGGCTTCCTATAAACTAGATCCTGTTGGCAAAGAGGAAAGCATTTTTCTTTAGAAGTGCTTTATACAGATTGAAGGGCTTCCCTAGTGGCTCAGACGGTAAAGAATGTGCCTGCAATGCAAGAGACCTAGGTTCAATCTCTGGGTTGGGAAAATCCCCTGGAGAAGTGTATTTTTGCCTCAAGAATTCCATGGACACACAAGCTTGCAGGCTATAGTCCATGGGGTCACAAATAGTCGGGCACAACGGAGTGACTAACACACAGATTTAAATGTTTTTATTTGGAGAGATTCATGCCTAAATTGCTTTTTCAAATGACAAAAGAATCTTCACCAGGCTTTAGGTATAATTTGATATATTCCAAGTCTTAATTCAGGTTATTTGCCATCTCTACCGTGTTGAAAAAACTGTATGCTCCAGGTCTGTACACTTGTCTTTGTACCCAACACCAAATACATGGAGCTGGGTGACCAAGAAATGTGTGTTTATTTGAATCCATCTGTTCCTGTAGTTCAAATAGTGTCTGGAAAATGTTATCAACACAGAATGAAGCAGAAACTAATGAAAACACATCTGACATTTTTGTAACTTGTAATACTTAACACACATTTTCATGTATACTATCTTACTGAAGGCTTAAAATATTAATGAATCAGCCTTTATTATCATTAACATTGATGAGACAACTTCATCTAGGGGACTTGATGTAATAAAATGGAGATTCAAATTTAGTTCTTTTGATTTCAATCTCAGTGACCTTTTGCTTGACTCGTTGCTGCTTCTGGTTATCCAGATAATGAAGTGACAAATTGGTAACCTTTCTAAAAGGTGTCCCTTAGTAGACAGACTTGTGAAACCTGCATGAGGGAGAAGGCATTAGGCATGATCTTGCTTAATTAGTCATCATCTTGGGAAACTGATTGACTCATGAAGAGAATCAGGAAGTGTGGTCTATATGTATCAGCTTCTGGAGAGACTCAAGCAAAATTGTTCAACCTAACAGGTGCCACAAGCAGAGATCAGAGCCAGAAAGGAGAGCCAGAGATTAACAGACCTCTAGGATCATCCCTAAGTCACAGGATGAGCCAGGCCAGAACTGAATAGCAAGTCTGAGTGAGATACAGCATGGCGGAGCGCAAGAAGTGATCATCGTGGGATCTGGTGGACATGAACTTAGCTCAGGCGGCTGGGTCTGACTGCAGTCCTCGTTTAGTCCACCCATGCTGTTTCTATCTTGGTGATGTAGTGCTCAGGACAGGAAGAAGAGGGAATAGAAATTTTTAATTTAAAAAACATCCATTTTCTTCCTACTCACCAACTGATGCCTGGCAGTAAACCTGGAGAATCATGACCCAGAGAAATGCATGCTTTGATAAAAGAAATATCTCTCAGTTTCTAAATAAGAGTAGATTGGTGAGGTTGCTTCTAGACAATACCCTGAGTGTGATAAAGGATGAAAAGGGCAGAAATTAATGAAAGGCAAGCAAGAAGAGAGGATGAGTTCCAGAAGGTAAGTGATGACAGCCTTGCAATTTTGCTATGGGCTTTTCTTCCCTACCATCGAAAAGGCAATAAAACACAGTGATTAAGTGTACAGACTACCTGGCTTTGAACTTTTTGTGTCTACCATTTACTAGCAATATATTTTGAAGTGAAAGTGAAAGTCGTTTAGTTGTATCCTACTCTTGGATATGTGTGACCCCATGGACTATATAGTCCATGGAATTCTCCAGACCAAAATACTGAAGTGGGTAGCCTTTCCCTTCTCCAGGGGATCTTCCCAACCCAGGAATTGAACCCTGGTCTCCCACATTGCTGGCAGATTCTTTACCAGCTGAGCCACTAGGGAAGCCCAAGAATACTGGAGTGGGTAGCCTGTCCCTTCTCCAGTGAAACTTCTTGACCTAGGAATTGAACCAGGGTCTCCTGCATTGCAGGCAGATTCTTTACCAACAGAGCTAAACATTTTGTAGAAAAAAAATTCTAAATTTTTTTTCTGTAAAATTGAGATGATACAGCACCTAGTTCATGGGCTGCTGTATAATATTTAAACTAGGACTTGTAAAATTTTACCAAAGTCTTACATATTAAAATAATTATATAATATATGTGATTTATTTGGACTATCAAACCCCGAACAAATTTCAGTTATTTTAGTGGGAGAGGACTTTGCCGGATGAGGCATATTGGGAAAGTACAGTAATTGGCACCAGCAAAAAATCAGATTGGATGTCACAATTTTAGGGTAAAGTGTATACACTCCAGGGTCTACAGGAAAAATCTGGACTTTTTAGCATGATGTTAAGACTTGGACGTATGTTAATGAATTTCCTACCCATATCCCTGGTTTACCTTTCCATCTTCCCATCCCGAACTAAGTATCTGTTATACAATAATTTATCCATTAATTCAACAAATAGTTATTGAGTGTCTATCCTTTGATGCAGTGGGCTGTTCCAAGCATCAAGATAAGGTAGATGGAAAGTCCTGCCCTCAGAGAACTTCTATTCTAGTGGAACTCACTTGTGTAGTTGCTAATGTTTATCTCTGTGTTTCCTGGCTATTGTGGGTTGGAGAATGAGTTTCAGTTTTTCTCTCCCTAAGTGGTGAGGAACCTAAACCTTTACACACTCATTTCCTTTGGATATTCTTTAAAAAACAAAAACAAAAACAACGGAGTTTCATCCTGGTCCCTGCTATCCAACCAGCTATCAGCAGGGGTCCTTGAGGGAGAGTTCAGATTCCTGTGTTCACTGGTGAGCTGAGCACAGGGCCCTACCTTCTCCCATCTGGGGACTACTTAACTAACAGTGAGTCCTACTATTGGTTTCTTGTTTGTTTTTTGTTTTCTTTTCATGATGTATGTCTGTATTTTTTCACTGCCCTGGGACTTTGTTGCTACATGTAGGCTTTCTCTAGCTGTCAAGAGTTGGAGGCTACTTTCTAGAGGCAGGGCATGGGCTTCTCGGTCCTGCGTCTTCTCCTATTGCCGAGCACTGGCTCCAGGGCATGCAGGTTTCAGTGGTTGCATCTCAAGGGCTCTAGAGCACAGGCTCAGTAGTTGTGGTGGCGCATGAGCTCAGCTGCCCTGCAGCACATGGGTCCTAGTTCCCAGAATAGGGATTGAAGCCACATTCCCTGCATTGTAAGGTAGATTCTTAATCACTGGGAAGTTCTCTGCTATTGATTTCTGATGCACTGTCCTGAAAGTCCCCAACCACTCATAAAACAAACTGGGATAGCATTTACTCCCTCTCCATCAAACCTGTCTGCCCCTGACCCAGTCATACTCTGCCAGAGTGACTCTCTCCTTGGGCTTTTTGTAGGACTTTGGCAGAGTCTTCTGTTCTTCAAAAGTCACCTCTTTCTCCAAAGGTTATTGCCTTTCTGAATGCCTTGCTATGTATCACACCTGGCACACCAGCAAAGACCTAATAAATATTTGTCAAATGAACTCAGGTGGTTTGCAAGATGATCTTAGGGAGTATGTGGAGCAATAATTTGTATTTTAATCCATTCATGTTTAATGTTCTAGGAAAAATGTCACTTAAATGCATAGATGAATTTTTTTTTTTTAAGTTTAAAGATCATCAGCTTTAACAGGAGCCCAAACTGATCAACGTTTCGGTACCACTGACCCAGTAGCTGATAATACAAGCTTTATAGTTTAACAGGTTGGGTCTTCATCCTGGTTCAGACACAAACCAGTTGAGTGACCATGGGAAAGGGCTTTCTGAGCCTCAGTTTCCTTATTTAAACATGACCTAAAAAAATAAAAAATAAAAATAAACGTGACCTAATGATAGTACTGACCTTATGTGTTGCTGTGAGGCATAAGTGAAATATAAAAAATGTAATTCATGTGAAATGCTAAATAAACCCTGTAGTAGATACATGTGACTGTTTGGTAAATGATGACTGTTATCTATCATTGCTATAATAGCATAGCTCCCACCTTGTAACTCTTGCTTCCTATTCTGAGCACTATTGAATGGAGACCTCAGGATGCCATCTTGTTCCCAAGAGCTTGCATGGGAATTGGGGAAGGTCTGAGGGTGTGCAGGTGGATCCCATCAGTAGATAGGCTGAGAGGAACCTGGGATATGGAAATAGAGAACTGCATAGGACCAAGGAGAACCTGAGCCCTGGGCAGATGTCCTGTGGTTTAGCTCATGAGCACATCTCCCAGGCCATAGAGTGAGAAGACTGAAATCTCTTCTAAAGATCCTAAGACTGCTTTGCGTTGCCAAATTATTTTCACTAATGCACTTTAGGTCTTTAAAAAATGACCTGACTTCTCTCAATATTCGATGAGCGCTCAGTCCATATACAATGAGATGAAGCAGAAATTCTGCACAGCAATAAGAAAAACATAAACATAAATAAGAAGATTTGTTTAACCATAAAACTTGAAGTTGGTTAGTCATTACATTGTAGTCTAACCTGATCTAAGCAAGGCAGTGCACATATGCTATATAAGCTTTTTCTCTTCTAAAAATATCTCATTACCATCCATAAGAACAGTTAAATATAGATATTTTGTTTTTATGGCCTTTATTTCCGAAACATAAAAGGGTTTATGCTTCTAATCCCTAGACAATGTTTCCATGGTGTTTCTGTTTATCTTGCATTCTACTTCAAGCCATGTTTTAGGGGAAATGAAACGGTTTCAGAAAAGGCTGAAGTGAGTTTCAATTATCGTGAGTGAATGTGGGACTGGAGAAGTCATTCATCTCCTCTGATCTTAGACAATTGCTCTGCATGACAGGAGTTACTCTGGTTGGGTTCTTACCCTCTTGGCTTTTTAAAAATTCTCTGCAGTTGCTCTCAGTTCCTTTTGTGTTTCTTCTTTGTTTACTGCAGTGAGTTTCAGTGGGGCTTACCTAGACTTGTTTTGTAGCAAAAAAAGAGTTGCTTAGTTGAAAGTTTTCCAATATCAGAGTTTCATTATGCAAAAAAGTAACAACCCTGGAGTCATTTCCAATGACCTTAGGGTGGATTTGAAGAAGAACTCTGAGGAGGTGAAAGCAGTATTGAAAAATTTCAGATACATTCCTCCCCAGGCAGGGCAATTTTGAGTGTACTGCATGTTCAATCAGAAAAGGACTCCACACTTAGGAGGCCTTGACCTTGGTTTAATGCTCTGCTGTCATCGTTTGGTACTCTTAACAGCTTTTGAACAATTCCTTATGAAGTCATGGGCTGCTCCAACTCCAAATTAGATGCCACAAGATCCTTCAACTGCCATGAGCACCACCTCGTACTTCTTACCCTCCTGGATAAAGTCACAGCTCAAGGGTCATTCTCTCTGCATGATTTTCTCTCGCTTCTCCAAGCAGAGTTAGTCACTCAGTGTCTCTATGTTTCCATGGCAACTCATGCACATCTTTGGAATTGCACTTTTTATTCTGTACTACATGTGTAGGTATGATTTTCTATCTATCTCAACCATGAACTCCAGGGAAGGGATAAGTCTGAGTTGGGCTTCCCTGGTGGCTCAAGGGGTAAAGCACCTGCCTGCAATGTGGGAGACATAGTTTCGATCCCTAGGTTGAGAAGATCCCCTGGAGAAGGAAATGGCAACCCACTCCAGTATTCTTGCTTGGAGAATCCCATGGATGGAGCAGCCTGGTAGGTTACAGTCCAAGGGGTCGCAGAGTCGGACACGACTGAGTGACTTCACTTAACTTTTTCCTTGTGTTCATCTTTGACTGTGTGGATCTCAACAAACTATGGAAAATTCTGAAAGAAATGGGAAAGAGACCAGCTTACCTTTCTCCTGAGAAAGCTTTATGCAGGTCACTCAGTCAGCTCAGTCCCTCAGTCATGTCCAACTCTTTGCAACTCCATGGACTGCAGCACACCAGGCCTCCCTGTCTATCACCAGCTCCCAAAGCTTGCTCAAACTCATGTTCATTGCATCGGTGATGCCATCCAACCATCTCATCCTCTGTTGTCTCCTTCTCCTCCTGTCTTCAATCTTTCCCAGCATCAGGGTCTTTTCCAATAAGTCAGATCTTCACATCAGGTGACCAAATTATCGGAGATTGGGCTTTACCAGTCCTTCCAATGAGTATTCAGGACTGATTTCCTTTAGGATTGCCTGATTGGATCTCCTTGCAGTCCAAGGGACTATCAAGAAACAACAATTAGAACCAGACATAGAACAACTGACTGGTTGAAAATTGGGAAAGGATTATTACAAGGCTTTATATTGTCATCCTGTTTATTTAACTTATATGTGGAGTACATCATGCGAAATGCCAAGCTGGATGAATCACAAGTTGGAATCAAAATTGCCAGAAGAAATATCAACAACCTCAGATATGCAGATGATATCACTCTAATGGTAGAAAGTAAAGAGGAACTAAAGAGCCCTTGATGAAAGTGAAAGAAAAAGTGAAAAAGCTGGCTTGAAACTCAACATTCACAAAACAACGATCATGGTATCCAGTTCCATCATTTCATGGCAAATAGATGGGAAAAGTGGAAGCAGTGACAGATTTTATTTTCTTGGGCTCCAAAAGCACTGTGGACCCTGACTGCAGCCATGAAATTAAAAGATGCTTGCTCCTTGCAAGGGAAGCTATGACAAACAGTGACATCACTTTGCTGACAAAGGTCTGTACAGTCAAAGCTATGGTTTTCCAGTAGTCATGTATGGATGTGAGAGATGGACCACAAAGAAGCCTGAGCACCAAAGAACTGATGCTTTCAAACTGTGGTGCTGATGAAGATGCTTTAGAATCCCTTGGACTGCAAGGAGATCAAACCAGTCGATCCTAAAGGAAATCAATTCTGACTATTCATTAGAATGACTGATGCTAGAGCTGAAGCTCCAATATTTTGGCCATCTGATACAAAGAGCTGATTCACTGATAAAGACCCTGATACTGGGAAAGATTGAAGGCAAAAGAAGAATAAGGGCAGTAGAGGTTGAGATGGTTAGATAGCATCACCAACTCAGCGGACATGAGTTCAAGCACACTCTGGGAGATGGTGAAGTCCAGGGGAGGCCTGGCACACTGCAGGCCATGCGGTCACAAAGAGTCAGACACAACTTAACAACTGAACAACAATGACAATGAGAAAAGTTTCAGTAAGTATTAACATCTTGCATTCAGCAGCATGACACATTCATTTCCCTTGTACATGACTCTTTGTACAAGATACCATTATCTATTCTTAAACATAAGAGTGTAGAACCCTTATTCATTTTGGAAGGCCCAGTTGAAGTTCACTTCTGGGAAGACTTCCCTTGAAGGTAAAATAAAAAGGTTCACTTTCTCCTCTGTGCTCTTGTAGCACTAATTTTATAGAATTGTGAGTGTTTGAAATGTATATTTCCTCAACCTGACTGAGAGGACCTTGAGGTTCATATGTTAGTCAACTTTATATCCCAAACCCTGGCTTGATACCTGGAACAAAACAAAGAAAGAAAGGAAGAAGGAAAGGAGGGAATGAAGGATGAAAAACTGAAGTAAGCAAGCAAAAAGAAAGCAAGAAAAGGAAAAGTCAAAGAAGCAAATTATATAGTGGCATGATACCAAAATGATGACTTGATAGATGAAAACTCTGAGTAGTTTAGTTGTATTATCTCACCTATTAGCCTAGGGTGTTACCTAGGCTAATAGGTTAAATTCACTTCATTTTAAAGATTCAGAATGCAAAAGCCCATGAGTTGATTAAGTACCTTTTTCTTTGTGTCCTAGTGTGTGGAAGAAGAACAGGGGACTCTCTAATGTAACTGATTTTTTCAGCACAAAGTTTAATTGTCTAGTTATATGCATTTTATGGATCCAATTAAACCAGAGCCCATATCATTCACTGGATAAGAAAGAGAAGTCTTAAACTTTAGGATAAAAAAGTAACTCCCTTAAAGTATGATAGATGTACTAATTTATATATTTTATAAAGTAAATCACATATTGTGTTTAATGCAGTGTATATTCTTGAGACCCTTGTTAAATATCAGTTGACTACAGATGTGTGGGTTTATTTCTGGGTCTCCATTCTGTGCTATTGTTGTATGTGTTCAGTTTATGCTATTGCCATACTGTTTGGATTACTGTAGCCTTGTTATACTTTTCAAACCATGATTTGTTCCACTTTGTTCTTGTTCAAAATTCCTTTGACTACTTAGGGTCTTTTGTGGTTCCTTATGAAGTTTCAAGTTTTTATCTGTTTCTGTAAAAAAAAAAAATACACTTAGAGTAGTTAAAAAAAAAAAGAAAAAGAAAAGAACAAAAAATCACTTAACTTTCTCCCCACAAACCCTGTTAAGTAAGCACCACTATGCTTTCCTGGTGAGAAAACTGAACTTATGAAAGCAGAATATCTTGTTCAATGTTATTTGACTGATAAGCAGCTTTGCTACTGCTACTGCTAAGTCACTTCAGTCGTATCCGACTCTGTGCGACCCCACAGGTGGCAGCCCACCAGGCTCCCTGTCCCTGGGATTCTCCAGGCAAGAACACTGGAGTGGGTTGCCATTTTCTTCTCCAATGCATGAAAGTGAAAAGTGAAAGTGAAGTCGCTCAGTCGATAAGCAGCCTTAGAACCAAATAAATTTCATTTTTTCCCAAACATATATTTTGGGATTGTGACTAACGGGTAGAGTGGGTGTTACCTAGGCTAACAGGTTAAATTCACTTCATTTTAAAGATTCAGAATGCAAAAGCCCATTCTAGTTATTGGGTGCCAACTAATTCTGATAATAATCCATTGTAAATCTGTGTTGGCTACAGAGTATTAACTGTTTAGTAGCAGTCATTTTTAACAAGCCCATAACATTGCCATTACATGAATTATACATGGTTTATAAAATGATTATTTAGTCAGTGGAAAATTAAATCTGTCAGTGTTTTCCAAATCTGAGCTAGGACATTCATCAGAAAAACTGTTAAATTTTTAATCAACTGTACAGCAGTTGATGTAGCTATCAGCCTAAATTGCTCTTTCTCTGTCATTCCCCTTGTTGCAGAATATAGAGTAGAATTACCAGCTCTACAATGCTAATTGATTTTTTTCTTGCAGAGATTTAAGACAGAGTGACATGCCATCCAGCACTGGAATAAAGAAGTTGCATGAGCATCAAAGACATGTTTCACATACACTGAGTGTAATTTAACATTTTAGGTAATTTTTTATTAACTTTATTCTCAGCACCTCAAACTGTAGTCCACAGTGGTCCAAGTTTACACTGTAAGTATTCAGATGCAAACAATACTGTACTAAAAACAAATATAGTGTGTTAGAAGATGATAAGAATCATGAAAAACATAGTATAAGAAAAAGGAACTTCTGTTTGTATAGCAGTAATATAACATCATAAAAGAACAGATTCCTCAAGTGCATAAAACAATGACTAAAACTCCATACAGGTAGGTAACTAATGGACGCTTCTTACAGCCATCAAGTGATTTAGACAATTTCTCTCTTAAAAAATAACAATAAATCTTGCCTTTTTTTTTTCCAGTGCACAAGTTCTTCTGATGACAATCAAGGGACGTTTTTGTGTTTTCCTTGCAGAAAATTCATTTATTCCTTCCAATTTGTGTGTGTGTCCATTTAAAGTAAAACCTTCACAGGTAGACATAGGCAAGGAAGGGCTCTGAGAACACTTCTCTGCCAGAAGCACAGCTGGAAGGAGTCAGAAGATGCGATGCCCACCTGTGCACTTGACAAGGCACTGCCCACCCCAGGCCCCAGCTGCTGTCACTCCATGGGTTTCTGCCCAGTTCTACATCCTCTCTGGCTTTCTCAGGCCTGATGTATTGTGAACAATAGCATGTTTATCTAAACCAGAATTTCTCAGACTCAGATGTTCCTGCAATTCCCCTGAGCGTCTTGCTGAATACAGATTCTGGTTTTGCTCATTTGCATGGTGAGGGGCTCTATCTGAGATAAGGATGCGCTTGCTCAAAGCCCTCCTGCTCTGTTTCCAACATTTGTGACCAAACCATTGTCTGGAGATAAACATTCACAGTTTCCCTAATACACCTTCACATTTGCAATCTCTGTTTCCTCTAACTGAAGCATCCTTCCTCCTTTCTCTGCTTGATGAGAGCTTGTTTCTCTTTCTAGATAGAATTCAAAAGAGAATTGAGCTCTATCCCCCTGCCTGGGCAGTCCCCACCCAGGCAAGAGTTGTTGCTCCTTCCACTGACCTAGTGTTTCTGTTGTAACAAAGAAGAACAAACTTGACTCCATGCTGAGGCTATTCCTTTAGGTTTATCTTTACATCTGTTCCCTGTGCTTCATCAGGCTGTCTGCACATTCTATGAAAGAACGTCACCTATAACCTGAATTATACAGGATAGCTCATTCTCAAGGCTCTGACCTTTAAATGTATAACACTTTTCTGTTCCTATAAAGACAAACATAAGATAATATTTGTTGAAAGTTTATAGGAACATCATGTTCTGACCTCCACGGGCAGTTGCAAGTACAAAGGATTCCAGCATCAAGAAGTCTGCAGCAGGCAGCCATACTCCCTCCCCTTTTCTAGAAAATAAGCTTGAATTTTAACTCAGGTAAGATGCTTCTTTGGGACAGTAGTCCACCATCTTTTTGGCCTTCTGACTTCCCAAATAAAATCACTATTTCTTACCCCATGAACTCATCTCTCAATCTATTGGCCTGTCTTGTGGTGAGCAGTGCAAGCTTGGACTCGGTAACACTGTGTTAGTATCTTAATGGTTCTTCCTGCTTCTGTTCTCATCAACTCTACCCCATCTTAAAATCCAATCCAAATTCTGAAAATGTAAATCAGATGATAAAAATCCTCTGCATCAGATGATAAAAACCTTCCACATCATTTATTAACACCTTCCTAAATTCCAGTCTCCCTACCCAGATCCACAAGTATATTCATGACATGTCCCTGCTGCTGCTCCTACTGCTAAGTCACTTCAGTCATGTCCGACTCTTTGTAACCCCACAGATGGCAGCCCACCAGGCTCCCCTGTCCCTGAGATTCTCCAGGAAAGAATATTGGAGGGTGTTGCCATTTCCTTCTCCAATGCGTGAAAGTGAAAAGTCAAAGTGAAGTCGTTCAGTCCTGTCCGATGCTTAGCGACCTCATGGACTGCAGCCTACCAGGCTCCTCCATCCATGGGATTTTCCAGGCAAGAGTACTGGAGTGGGGTGCCATTGCCTTCTCCCTACTTGCCTCTGAACTTCCTTTCCTTGCTGAACTCCTTCCCACACAGGAGTTCTGCTTCTACTATGCTTCCATCTGAATCGTTAAGAGGATGACTTTTTCTCCTCTGTCTGAAACGTTCGTCCTCAGGAGTTTCATTTGCTTGACCTTCTCATTTTGGCCTCAGTTCAGTCCATCAAACCTAGAGTTGAAGTGACCACAGGGCTGTCTCTGAGTATTGTTCAGTGTCCTTCTATGGCAGACTTTATTATTTCCTGCTATTTTCTTTGTTTATTGTCAGTCTCTTCTTTCAGAATGATCAGTTCTATGGGAAAGGGGGCTCTGTCTTCTATACAGAATACAGTATCCTCATTAATTCAGCTCAGTTCAGTCCCTCAGTCATGTCCGACTCTTTGCGACCCCATGAATCACAGCACGCCACGCCTCCCTGTCCATCACCAACTCCCGGAGTTCACTCAGATTCACGTCCATTGAGTCAGTGATGCCATCCAGCCATCTCATCCTCTGTCGTCCCCTTCTCCTCCTGCCCCCAATCCCTCCCAGCATCAGAGTCTTTTCCAATGAGTCAACTCTTCACATGAGGTGGCCAAAGTACTGGAGTTTCAGCTTTAGCATCATTCCTTCCAAAGAAATCCCAGGGTTGATCTCCTTCAGAATGGACTGGTTGGATCTCCTTGCAGTCCAAGGGACTCTCAAGAGTCTTCTCCAACACCACAGTTCAAAAGCATCAATTCTTCATCACTCAGCTTTCTTCACAGTCCAACTCTCACATCCATACATGACTACCGGAAAAACCATAGCCTTGACTAGATGGACCTTAGTCGGCAAAGTAATGTCTCTGCTTTTGAATATGCTATCTAGGTTGGTCATAACTTTTCTTCCAAGGAGTAAGTGTCTTTTAATTTCATGGCTGCAATCACCATCTGCAGTGATTTTGGAGCCCCAAAAAATAAAGTCTGATACCATTTCCACTGTTTCCCCATCTATTTCCCATGAAGTGATGGGACTGGATGCCATGATCTTCGTTTTCTGAATGTTGAGCTTTAAGCCAACTTTTTCACTCTCCTCTTTCACTTTCATCAAGAGGCTTTTTAGCTCCTCTTCACTTTCTGCCATAAGGGTGGTGTCATCTGCATATCTGAGGTTATTGATATTTCTCCTGGCAATCTTGATTCCAGCTTATGCATCTTCCAGCCCAGCATTTCTCATGATGTACTCTGCATACAAGTTAAATAAGCAGGGTGACAATATACAGCCTTGACACACTCCTTTACCTATTTGGAACCAGTCTGTTTTTCCATGTCCAGTTCTAACTGTTGTATCCCCATAGTCTAAAGGAATATTGGGCGCTTGGAAGACTTTCATTAAATAGTGGTTGAATCAATGAATGTTGAAAGTATTCAACAAAAAGAAATCCCCTTTAGACAGGCAGATCTAGGCTTGAAACCACCCTTGTTCTTTTTTCTATTTCTTTCATTTGGAGGATGAGTGGTTCCAGATGGGGAGGAGGTTGGTGGGGGCCTGAGGCAGAGCTGAGATAACTACTCTAAGAGGTATATTTTCACCCCCAGGTCCTGGTAGGAGCTGAAGTCACACTGGGGACAGGAGGCTTCTGCCTGAACCCACTCTCTCTTGAAGTCAAGGGTCTTTTTAAAGAGCTATTTACTCCCTCTAAGCCTCAGCTTTCTCATCTGTATGGTCACCTGATACAAAGAGCCAACTCATTGGAAAAGACCCTGATACTGGCAAAGACTGAAGGTAAGAGGAGAAAGGGTTGACAGAGGATGAGATGGTTGGATGGCATCACTGGCTCAATGGACATGAATCTGAGCAAACTCTGGGAGATACTGAAGGACAGGGAAGCCTGGAATGCTGCAGTTCATGGTGTTGCAGAGTCAGGCATGACTTGGTGACTAAAGAGTCCCATTCCAGAAAGCTGTAGTGATAAGTAAAACCAGATAATGCATATACCTTGCGTAGCGCAGCATGGCATCAGGACCAAGCTCAGTCAACACAGTTATGATTTTCATTACTATCAACAACTTCTTTATTTACACAAGAGGAGCTGTAGGGATTGTGGGGAGCCAGGGGTCGTGAGAAGGCACATGCCTTAGAAACAACATGGGAACCATGGCCTTCTCTTCTAGCTCCAGGAGGTATCTCAAGATGGGGACTGTTTATTTAGAGAATCAGCTTGAAAGTTAGTAATTATCTGATTAATGACCATCTCACAAAGGGCTTCTTCTCCAGGATGATGAGTGTAAATGCATCTGGACTCAAGGGGAAGATTCTAACCTGCGGCTACATGAATAGTGAAATATTTAAAATTGGATGTACGGAGTGGGAAGGTAATTATGTGTGCAGCAAACATATGGCAGAGGCTATATTTCTCCCGCTGAAAGAAACAAGTCCAAATATGTAACGTACACACATTCTCCTTCCTATAAATACACAGATTGGATGATGCTGTGGCAACATTTTGTTAAGTACCAGAATCCTGGAGAAATCACTTGAAGCACGTTATCCGAAGAACAGATGGTCGGTGTCCCTCCTGATCTGAAGGTATTTCTGGCTGTCATGTGCTTATTCTATAAATAAGCCCCACTGAGAGGCAGTGGAAGGTAAGCAATCAGTTGTACTCTCCAACTTTACAAAAGAAAACACTGGCGAGAGAAAATTAAAGGCTGGTTATATTAAAGATGATTCTATCACAGAGCCTGAGGGCTAGAAGGGTCCTAAAAAAGCATAAAGACCATCTGCTGTTTCTGGGTGAAAGCTCACTGGATTAGAGTCAGCTTGACTTTGAAGACCTGCAGAGGATGATTCCAGAATTCAATCATAACATCTGCGGCTTTGTCCAAAAGTGCTGCCTTGTAGACTCTGTACATCCAGATCCTATTACCTCAGCTTCTTCCATCCATAGTCCTCTCCCTTGGGGACTTGTTCTAGGTCAGGCAGCCCAACAACCAAGTCAGTGTTTCTGCTGGTCCCGCTTTGACCTTGAGTCAGGACGCATGAAGGGAGGTACTCGTAACCAAATGCTAGCTGTACCCCAGATGATTGGCATTCAGCATGATTTTCCCTTTTTCCTCTCTCACATCCAACAGCATTGCAAAACCAGTTTCATTATTTTTATTTTACAGACGAGACTTTGATGGCCAAGATGTTAGCTCTTTGCCCAAGGCCACAGAGGTAGGAATTAGAAATAAGATAGAGACTGTCCCCAGGCTGTCTTTCTCCTTGCCACTTCATCAAATGGATGCAACAATCTTATCTTTTCTCATTTCTTATGCTTAATGCCTCCAATAGAAATTCTCTTCCCAGAACTTCAGGGACAACCATTTACTCTTTAAAGTACAATGTGAAACTGACCTATAGATGGACAATGAATAGCCGTATAATGGAAATCCTTAGGTCCTTCTCTTTTATTTATTTTTTCATGAACATCATGAGAGTGAGGGACCTGCTGCTCAAGCTAGAAACCTCTCATCACTCTTTAACTGTCCCTAGCTTTACTTCTATCTAATTCTGTTTAGTTGCTTGAGGTTCTGAACCATAGTTTCCAGGTCTATAAAACAGAGCAAGTACTTGCCATAGAGAAGGGTCATAGTTATGACAAAGTGCTAATTTTGAAGTGCTTGGGTTGTTAGCCAGTTTAAGTACCCTTTCTCTCCATGCGCAGAATAAAGGAGAATGAAGACTCTTCACATTCACCATAACCTCTCCTTCAATATTGAAGAAACATATGTTTATTTTCTAAATTCCTGGGGCTGGATCTATAAGAATTTCTTACATTTTAAACTCACTGGTATATGTGCTCAGAACCAGAATGAGAGTGAGGTCAGTCCAAAGCAGGTGCTTAGTGGGTCTTTGTTGAATGCACATATTT
Source organism: Ovis aries (assembly GCF_016772045.2). Classification (NCBI taxonomy): domain Eukaryota; kingdom Metazoa; phylum Chordata; class Mammalia; order Artiodactyla; family Bovidae; genus Ovis; species Ovis aries. Next base: position 109,995,194 of record NC_056059.1, read on the forward strand.
ATAAATGGAACCTGAAAGCAAAATGCCTTGTTCAGAAAATTCTGAACTCATATTAGTTTTTTATAAAATGGACTTTTTTAACACATTAATAATTGCTATCTTTAAATGACACATTTATATTGGATTTTTACCCTATAATGGTAATAGTCTCAACTATTTCTAAAGAAAAGCTGGAGTTTTCAAGCTGCTAGCAGACATTATTTTATTCCCCAAAGTCTTTGTTCCTATATTCTAAGAATAACCAAGATCTCCAGCTTGAAGAATTCAGTGAAAGAATAGCCTTTGTTTTCCTATTTAATTTTAGAAATTGATATTAAAGATCATCTTAGAACTTTAGTTTTAGGAAAGAAAAAGCAATTCTGTGTAAATAAATGTATACTGGAGACTTTTAAAAGACTTTTGTGTTTCTGTGTCATTTGCAATTACTATGTGATTAATGGGGAAAGAATATCCAGCAACAGAGAAATGGCATTCTGAACAATACTGCTGAAATTTCATTGGCAGAGATAGCCTGTTTGCACAGTCTGGTTGTCAACTTTATTTTCCCACAACAATCAACTTTCTTTCTGAAATATTAACTGTGCCTCTATTTTTCAGAACTTCTAACTTGCATCACTAGGAGAAACAAAATTGCTAATTAAATTGCAGCTTTTCTGTACAGTTTTTATAATTTTTCACTGTACTAAGTATTTCATCCAAATTACAGTTTTTCAAAGTTTTTTAGGCTGGTTCTTTGCTTTCCAAGCCCCTTCAGGGTTTTTTTTTTTTTTTTTTTTTCCTTTTTCTATTTGTTTAATGCAATTGAGTTTATTTCATATTATTTGTGTTCCATTTTGGATTCCCTTGCATTCTGGTTGATATTACTTACTCATTATTTGATGTGGAGGTTTGCAACATATTCCTGTGATTCTAAGAGTTAGAGCTACACAAAGAGGTGTTCCTCTCTGTTTAACCCTACTACCTGTTCCTGTGCCAAGCTACTTTCTAGTCCTTTCCTATCTAGCTTATGAGTGTAACCCATCAGTTTAGCTTTTGATTTATCCTTCCTGTATATTTTTTGCAAAATTGCGCATGCCTGCGCGTTTTCTTACATCTTCATCTTTGATACATGAAGTGTAGTTTACTATAGGTAAACTTTTGCACTTTTCATTTTTCACAGAATAGTATTGTCTGAAAACCACATTAGTTAAAAACATCTTCTATTTCTTTGGTCATAACTATCTATTATCCCATTGTGTAGATATATCACATTTTTTTCAAATAGTTCTTTTTCTGTAGTAGTATCTAAATCATTTCTAATATTTTTAAATAACAAACAATTTTTCAGTGAATAACTTTGTACATATGTGTATTTCATGCTTTTAATTCCTAAGAGTGCACATGCTGAAAGGTAAATTCGTAGGTTATTTTGTTCAGTTCAGTTCAGTTCAGTAGCTCACTCGTGTCTGACTCTTTGCAACCCCATGAATCGCAGCACGCCAGGCCTCCCTGTCCATCACCAACTCCCAGAGTTCACTCAGACTCACGTCCATCGAGTCGGTCATGCCATCCAGTCATCTCATCCTCTGTTGTCCCCTTCTCCTCCTGCCCCCAATCCCTCCCAGCATCAGAGTCTTTTCCAGTGAGTCAAATCTTCGCATGAGGTGGCTAAAGTACTGGAGTTTCAGCTTTAGCATCTTTCCTACCAAAGAAATCCCAGGGCTGATCTCCCTTAGAATGGACTGGTTGGATCTCCTTCCTGTCCAGGGGACTCTCAAGAGTCTTCTCCAACACCACAGTTCAAAAGCATCAATTCTTCGGCACTCAGCTTTCTTCACAGTCCAACTCCCACATCCATACATGACCACTGGAAAAACCATAGCCTTGACTAGATGGACCTTTGTTGGCAAAGTAATGTCTCTGCTTTTTAATATGCTATTTAGGTTGGTCATAACTTTCCTTCCAAAGAGTAAGTGTATTTTAATTTCATGGCTGTAATCACTATCTGCAGTGATTTTGGAGCCCAAAAAATAAAGTCTGACACTGTTTCCACTGTTTCCCCATCTATTTCCCATGAAGTGATGGGACCAGATGCCATGATCTTGGTTTTCTGAATGTTGAGCTTTAAGACAACTTTTTCACTCTCCTCTTTCACTTTCATCAAGAGGCTTTTGAGTTCCTCTTCACTTTCTGCCATAAGGGTGGTGTCATTTGCATATCTGAGGTTATTGATATTTCTCCTGGCAATCTTGATTCCAGCTTGTATATCTTTCAGTCCAGCGTTTCTCATGATGTACTCTGCATAGAAGTTAAATAAGCAGGGTGACAATATACAGCCTTGACATACTCCTTTCCTATCTGGAACCAGTCTGTTGTTCCATGCCCAGTTCTAACTGTTTCTTCCTGACCTGCATATAGATTTTTCAAGAGGCAGGTCAGGTGATCTGGTATTCCCATCTCTCTCAGAATCTTCCACAGATTATTATGAACCACACAGTCAGAGGCTTTGACATAGTCAATAAAGCAGAAATCAATGTTTTTCTGGAACTCTCTTGCTTTTTCCATGATCCAGCAGATGTTGGCAATTTGATCTCTGGTTCCTCTGCCTTTTCTAAAACCAGCTTGAACATCAGGAAGTTCACGGTTCACATATTGCTAAAGCCTAGCTTGGAGAATTTTTTGCATTACTTTACTAACGTGTGAGATGAGTGCAATTGTGTGGTATTTTGTCCATAGTGGAATTAAAGAAATGACTTTCATGTTACGAAGCCAAGGCCCTTCTTTTCTAATAGCATTTAGCACATCCGCCCTCATCTCCACACAATAGTTTATAGGTTGCAGACTATGGTCGGGGCAGGTGGGTGGAGGGGGTAGATTTATTGTCTGCCTTGTGAACTAGGGTAAGTTCAGAGTCTAGTAAGATTCCTTACACACAGTAGGTAGTAAACTAAGTCTTTCTTTAATGACTATGAAAGTGAAAGAATAAATGAATGATGTTATTACTGTTGAATCATTTCAAGTTCAGTGTTGAAGTAGCTAGACTATGAGGTGGTTAGACATTAAACATCTATTTATCAATCATATTTAAATAAGGAAAATGATTTTTATGATTGAATATTTTCACTAGGGATCAATTATCTCATAGGTATCTAGATATATTGGTATTTCTGCGGTGGATTAGGTATTACACCTGGACAATTCACTTCTATTAGCTCACTTAATTCTCACCACAACCCTATGAAATAGATACTAGTCTGCTTGACAATGCTGAGGGACACTCAGAATGTTTCAGTGATTTGCAAAAGATGATGCTAGAATTTGGGGCTTCAAATCCACTTTCTCAATAGCATGTTGAGAAGTATTAAGATTTTTCCCCCAAATACAGGATCTAAGAAAACCATAACAGCCCATGACAATGGCAGATGTGCTTAATGTGTTAATTTACTGATTTGCAAACTATTTCTTAAGACAGTATCAGAAATATTCTGCTTCTAAAATGTTTTTAGCATACCCCAATCTATAGCAGGTAATAAATAATTTAGACTGAATTTGGCTGGAGCAAATATTTGTCCTTTCCCACTTTCTGTTGACTTAAAAGGAAATTATTTTCCCTTTTTAATTGGTTACTGAACAAAAATACATTTGTGCTGTTTTCTAAGCCTGCTGTGTGTTCTGGCCTATTTTCCCCCATTGCTTTGAAGAACAAATTGTGGAAAATCTGCTTACTTTAGTAGCAGGAGATCCTGCTAAGAAAACATTCAGCTAGACTCACAATAAAGCACACCAATCAAATGTTGGCATCAGATTTAAGAAGTTGGTTCTCCCCTTCTTTCAAATAAGTCATTTTATTCTGGAAGATGAACTCTCATGGTACAACTGGAAAGTGAAAATCTTTATTTAAAATCACCCTCGGTTTTCTGATGGTTTAATTGTTGTATTTAATACAGGTAAAGATAGGCCAAAGGCAGTTTCAAATAATAATGACATTTTCTTAGTCTGTGCTTACAGCCCCCTCCTGATAACAACGTGATGGAAATACCATGCTTTTAGTTAGAGTATTTTACTGGCAGCACCAGGGGACCCTGCGTCTGGATGCAGCTCTGAAGCAGTGAAGGAGGAAACAGACAACATCTTGGGCCAGACTGTGGACTTTGAGCTCTATGCCCAGTATCTATGGAAATGACATACCAACTGAAAAACCAGAACCTCGGATGGAGGAGCCCCAGGGCTCGTACCTAGACTGTCCATCGCCTAAAAGAATACCCTAATTATCTTTGTAACCGAATAAAATCATAAATACTAGTATGTTTATTGGAGTATGACCACAGGACTTCTGATAATTGTCCACTGTTAACTACCTAAGCTTCAGTTCAGTCGCTCAGTCATGTCCGACTCTTTGCGACCCCATGAATTGCAGCACGCCAGGACTCCCTGTCCATCACCAACTCCTGGAGTTCATTCAGACTCGCGTCCATCGAGTCCGTGATGCCATCCAGCCATCTCATCCTCTGTCGTCCCCTTCTTCTCCTGCCCCCAATCCCTCCCAGCATCAAAGTCTTTTCCAATGAGTCAACTCTTCTCATGAGGTGGCCAAAGTACTGGAGTTTCAGCTTTAGCATCATTCCTTCCAAAGAAATCCAAGGGTTGATCTCCTTCAGAATGGACTGGTTGGATCTCCTTGCAGTCCAAGGGACTCTCAAGAGTCTTCTCCAACACCACAGTTCAAAAGCATCAGTTCTTCGGCACTCAGCTTCCTTCACAGTCCAACTCTCACATCCATACATGACTACTGGAAAAACCATAGCCTTGACTAGACAGACCTTAGTCAGCAAAGTAATGTCTCTGCTTCTGAATATACTATCTAGGTTGGTCATAACTTTTCTTCCAAGGAGTAAGCGTCTTTTAATTTCATGGCTGCAATCACCATCTGCAGTGATTTTGGATCCCCCCCAAAATAAAGTCTGACACTGTTTCCACTGTTTCCCCATCTATTTCCCATGAAGTGATGGGACCGGATGCCATGATCTTCGTTTTCTGAATGTTGAGCTTTGAGCCAACTTTTTCACTCTCCTCTTTTACTTTCATCAAGAGGCTTCTGAGTTCCTCTTCACTTTCTGCCATAAGGGTGGTGTCATCTGCATATCTGAGGTTATTGATATTTCTCCCGGCAATCTTGATTCCAGCTACCTAGGCTTAAGGCATATGAATCAAGAATCATGGGTTTAAGCATTAAGGCAGATGAATCACGAGTTTACTTTGTATCTTTCTTTTCCTTTGTTCATACTAGTTTCAGAGAATTTGGGGAGGTGGGTTTGAACACATACGCTTAGGGTATATAAAATTTTCACAAAAACTGATCAAGGTCCTTGGCTAAGAGGAGACTCTGCCTTGGGCCCGCCAGCGTAATAAACTGCACTCCACTATCTGCATTGTCCTTCTGAGTGAGTTTGTTTCCCGAAATGCATGACTACAACAGCAGCAGGAAGAAGATGGAAAATGAGTTGAAGTCAGACACTTTATGTTTAATTTCCAACTGAATGAGGTTTGCAACTTGACTGAACCAAGTGTTTTACCCTTTCTGAATTGATGGAATGTGTAGATTTAAGTGAGATTTGCATATGAAAGCTGTTGAGATAATCTAAGACACTATGCAAATGTAACCTTTTTTATTCCTATTATTTTTCTTGTATCTTTTTTTTTTTTTTCCCTTGACTTAGTGAGCTAGGTAAAGATAGTAACAATGATGACAGAGAACTAGATGGTTGGATGGCATCACCGAGTCAGTGGTCATGAATTTAAGCAAGCTCTGGGAGATGGTGAAGGACAAGGAAGCCTGGCGTGTTACAGTCCACTGGGTCGCGAAGAGTCGGACATGACTGAGTGACTGAAACACAACAGCAAAAGATAATATAACACCTACGGAGACTGATTTGAGACGCGCAGAAAAGCTTTCTGGTCACCTACATTTCGTAAGGAGGACGATCCCACTGGAAAGGAAGGAAGCTCAGGACTTTCTGCTCAATTTTATTTATTTTTTTTTTTTTTTTAATGTATAAGACTGTGCTGAGTCTTCTTCAGATGCTGGAAAGAAGTTGAAGAAGATTACACTCACCCTGCTACTGCTGCTAAGTCACTTCAGTCATGTCCAACTCTGTGCGACCCCATAGACGGCAGCCCACCAGGCTCCCCCGTCCCTGGTATTCTCCAGGCAAGAACACTGGGGTGGGTTGCCATTTCCGTCTCCAGTGCATGAAAGTGAAAAGTGAAAGGGAATTTGCTCAGTGGTGTCTGACTCTTCATGAACCCATGGACTGCAGCCTACCAGGCTCCTCCATCCATGGGATTTTCCAGGCAAGAGTACTGGGGTGGGGTGCCGTCACCTTCTCTGTGCACTCACTGTACTTACCACAATTATGCTGCTGCTTATGAACCAGGATCTACCATAAAAGAGTAAATCTTGATTACTATTCTCAAAGTGCTCATATTGAGAAGGAAAGGATGACACGCAGCTAGATAATTGTGACCGATTTGACCCTGTGAAATGAAAATATCTCCTGCCATATTAATAATCAAGAAAAGTCACAGCCATCAGCGATTTCTGGCCTCCAAGTGTGAATGAGAGCTCTCCAAACTGTGATCCAGTGGATGCTGCCACCCCCAACGGTGATTGCTGAGGAGCTGGGGAAATGCAAGAAACAAGGGGAACAAGGAAACAGGATTGGCCCCAGATAGCTGAGGAGCCTATGCAAGGAATGGATTCAGTAAGCCCAGAGGCTTGCATCTTCCCACACACAGAATGCTGAATTCCTTAACTTGATACCTGATCTTTGATGCTTAGACTATCTGCTCCCTTTGTTGCAAACTTGTACAGAGCCTGACTTCCCCTCCAGCCTCCTTGGAGCAGCTTTCTCAGAGCTACTGAGATGCTGTCTTCATGGCTCACAGTCCTAAACATTTCCACCAAATAAAATAACTCTCTACTTTCAGGTTGTGACTATATTTTTTAGTTGACAATCCACTTCACAGGCTTCCAGAACAAAGGACATAGTATTTCTCTTGTTCTTCAGATTCTTGACTGAAGTCCTTTGCTTTAATTTGCTGTAAGATCAAATTTGGGTTCTTCCCGCTACACCAACTAGTCAAGAACTATGGGATTAACTCATTTTCCAATCAGCAGACTGAGACTATAGCAAAATTATCAGTGCACCTGTGATCCACTGCATGGTGCTGTGGTTCTCTACTGCTGTCTGGTGTCCTGTTGACCACCTTTTATGTTCCTGAGCTGGAGCCAGCAGCATATCATGGTTATAGCTCTCTGGCTTGTACTCTCTGGTTCTGTTGCAGGAAGGGGGACCCCTTCCAGGGCCCGAAACTGGGCTCTTGTCTAACACTCAGAGATGAATTGTCTGGGGAAACACATGTGCTGAGAAAGCAAGAGATTTTATTGGGAAAGGGCACCCGGGTGGAGAGCAGTAGGGTAAGAGAACCCAGGAGAACTGCTCTGCCGCGTGGCTCGCAGTCTTGGGTTTTATGGTGATGGGATTAGTTTCGGGGTGGTCTTTGGCCAGTCACTCTAATTCAGAGTCTTTCCTGGTGGTGCAAGCATCGGTCAGCCAAGACGGATGCTAGCGAGAGGGATTCTGGGAAGTGGATGGACACCTGGTGTCTCCTTTCGACCTTTCCCGAGCTCTTCTGGTTGGTGGTGGCTTATTAGTTCCGTATTCCTTATCAGGATCTCCTGTCATAAAAGAGCTCATGCAAATGGTTACTATGGTGCCCGGCCAGGATGGGCGGTTTCAATCAGTGTGCTTCCCCTAACAGTTCTAAAGCATAGTAGCTTTGTGAGAGCAGTGGCTCAGAGGGTGTGTCTTACCTTTCTCTTGTGAACTGTCCAATGTGATGGCCACTCAAGGACTAGAGCATTTGGAATGTAGCTAGTCCAAATACAAGTGCATTTATAGAAAATACATTCTTTGTGTGGAAAATGGAACCCTCTTACACTGTTGATGGGAATGTAAATTGGTGCAGGCATTATGAAAAACAGCACGGAAGTTGCTTTAAAAACGAGGAATAGAGCTACCATGTGATCCAGCAATCCCACTTCTGGGCGTGTACCCTGAAAAGAGAACAAATGTAGCTCAAAAATTTACAAGCACCGCAAAGTTCATAACAGCATTGTTTACAATAGATAAGACGTGAAAACAACCCAAGTGCCCACTAACAGAAGACTGATGTAAGAAAATGAGATATAGAGGTAGACACATACAATGGAATATTACTCAGCTGTAAAAAAGAATGAAATATTGCCATTTGTATCAACATGGATAGATCTAGAGAGTATCACACTTGTGAAGTAAGTCAGAGAGAGAAGGACAAATATGTGATAGAACTTTCATGTGGAATTTCGAAAATAATACAAATGTATCTGTATGCAAAACAGAAGCAGACTCACAGACACAGAGACAAATTTACGGTCACCAAAGGGGAAAGAGAGGGGGCAGATGTAAATTAGGAGTATGGGGCTATCAGATAGAAACTACTACATATAAAGTAAATAAGCAGCAAGGAATTATTGTTTAGCACGGGAAACTATATTCAATCCCTTGTAGTAATGCATAATGGAAAACTGTAAAGATTGTTTGTGCGTATACATATATATGTACATACATACATACATACATATGGGCTTCAGTAGTGGCTCAGACAGTAAAGAATCTGCCTGCAATGTGTGAGACCAGGGTTCAGTCCCTGGGTTGGGAAGATCCCCTGGAGAAGGAAGTGGCAACCCACTCCGGTATTCTTGTCTGGAGAATCCCATGGACAGAGGAGCCTGGCAAGGTACAGTCCACAGAGTTACAAACAGTGCAACATGACTGAGTGACTTACATACACACATACACACATACACACTCACACACACGTATATACATACATACATATGCAATTATATAACTGAATAACTTTGCTATACACCTGAAACTAACATAATATTGTAAATCAACTATATTTCAATAAAAAGGAAAATATGACTTTGATTTAAAATATTCAACAAGCGTTAAAATAATACAAAATATTTCAATAATTTTTATATTCAATTTTTGAGGTGATAATACTTTGATTGTATTAAATAAAATGTACTCAATTTAAGCACCTGTTTCTTTTGACTTTTTTTAAAAAAATATGGAAACTAGATTAAAATTACATTTGTGATTTGCAGTGTATTTCTATTCGGTATTGCTAGTTTAGTTTGTGATGTTTCCAGATTACTGGTTAAACCCCTTCTCTCCATGATGATCTCCTCTTTGGTGGCCTTGGATGCTCTTTATCCCTATAGCAACTTTCACTTCTGACCATCCTCAACCATTAGGGACATTCTCAGACAGTGGCCCTTAAAAGAGAAAGGGGTCAGAATCTAGATCTTTTTCTTCCCGGGAGATCTCTTCTCTCATTTGCAGATTTACTAAAGCCTGCCTCAGTGCCAGCTGCACAGGTCAAGGGGAATTTGGAGGGATTACCTTGTCAAGACCTTCCCTTAACAATGGGCATCTACCTTAAGACATTAGAATTGCTCTAGTGATTTCTTTCAGAACAGAGAAAAGTTGGTGTCTCCACTCATATGGGTACGAAACTAGTGATACTTAAAATGGTATCATATGTAATGCAACACAACAAGCCCCTTATTCAGTTTCATTCTTACCATCTATAAAATGGGTACAACGTGCCTTGCCTACTTGCTCAGAAAGTCTGTAAAGTAGTTGGGATATCATATAACATTAGGACCCAAAACGAAAAGCCAAGAGATGAAACATGTTTTAAATGGCATCCTCTGTACACCAGTTCATCTCAGAGAAAAACAGAATGAATCAGCGGATGGGGTTAAATCAGCTAGATTAAGGCTCCTCTGGAAGCACAGGGAATGTGGGAGAGCTTCCAGCGTAACTGTGCATGCTAGAGTCAAAACTCTGACAACTTTCCTACCACCCCTGCCCAAAACAAATTCTCTAGGGATCCCATAGCCAGGTCATCTTCCTCAAGTAAAGCACCCTGCATGCTAACAAGAGCTTCCCCAGTGGCGCTAGTGGTAAAGAACCTGCTAGCCAGTGCAGGAGACATAAGACACCTGTGTTCAATCCCTGGGTTGGGAAGATCTCCAGCCAAAGGGCATGGCAACCCACTCCAGTGTTCTGGCCTGGAGAATCCCCTGGACACAGGAACCTGATGAGCTACTATCCATAGATTTGCAAAGAGTGAAGCGACTTAGCAGGCATGCACCACTGTAGCAAAGTCCTTAAATCTTTAGAAAGGTCTTTGTGTAAATTATGCTGAGCATTTCAGTACATCCCGGCAAGGATCTTGAAGCAACACTGGGGTAAATTTTAAATATGGTCTTATTAATGCAACACTTTCTACAGCTCAGGAAATGCAAGGAGGCATTCAGAATCCTCCTAGATCATGCAAAGTTAAAAGTGGATTCCTTTTTACTATGAATGCAAAAGTATAGGCAAATTGGTAACCTGTAGAATTAAAAGCCATTTACCCAGGGGGACTTTGGGATGATCAGATGTTTCTGAAGCAATTACCTCAGAGATATTATACGTTTGGCTCCAGACCACCAAAATAAAGCAACTATCAAAATGTGCAACTATCAAACTTTTTTCTTTCTAGTGTATATAAAAGTTATTCTTAGACTATATAATAGTCTATAGATATACAATAACATTATCTCTAAAAAAATTACATACATGAATAAAAAGAAATTTATTGCTAAAAAATGCTATCCATCATCTGAGCCTTCAACAAGTCGAAGACTTTGCTGATGGAAGGCTTTGCTTCAAGCTGATGGCTGCTGACTGATCAGGGTGGTGGTTGCTGAAGGCTTTTCCTATGCATTCACAGCTTGGCTGTTTGCTGCGGAGGCTTAGCTTTTGGCTCAGCTCTCCACATTCCTTCTTTACCAAACTTAAACATTTCTAGTTTTAATTTAAAGTGAAAGACGTGTGACTGTTTTCTATTGTAAGCACTTAAAAACAACTAGAGGGCTATTAATTAGCCTAATTGTAATATTGTTGTGTCTCAGGGCATAGGGAGGCCTAAAGAGAGGGTGAGACAGAGGAATGACTGAGATTGGTGAATTCAGAACACGCGCAGTATTTGGAGATTAAGTTCATTATCTTGCATAGGACTGGTTTGTGGAATCCCAGAGCAACTATAACATCAAAGATCACTGATCACAATCCACTTTAGCAAATATAATGGCAATAAAAAAAGTTGGAAATATTTTAAGTCTTACTGAATTGTGACACGGATGTATGAAGTGAGCAAATGTTGTTAGACTCTTACCGCAAACTTTCAATTTGTGAAAAATTGCATAATCTGCAAAGCACAAGAAAGCAAAGCATAATGAATTGAGGTATGCCTGTATGCTGAAAATGCCAGGCTGCTTTTCAATCTAAAAAGAGACATTCAGTCTAAACAGGAGTTACTGTGTACCGCCTCACTAGCTACAAAGTGTTGAAGTGATAAAAGGAAGACTTAATTATTTAAGTGAGGTGAGGATGAAGAAAGGCTGTGATATCCCAGGAGGAATGGAATAGGAGGTACACCTTCTAGGAACTGAAGGTTGGGATGGCTTATGTGGGTTGGGTGGGGAGGGGTAAGATGACCTGGGCTGAGATGACCAAAGGAACACAGATGAATAAAAGGCCTTCTGCTCAAAAATATCTGGCCTCCCACTGCAACCTCTTCTAAAAAGAGCCATCATGTTAAATCTGTGACTAGCAATCCTTGAATTGAGATTAAAATACATGTTACAAACAAATATATAAAAGCACATTCATAAAACCTCTATTCACAGTAATAAAAGCTTAAATATTCACCAACAGTTTAATGGATACAAAAGCGAAGCATCTTCATTCAGTAGAGTGTTGCTGTTGTTGTTTGGTTGCTAAGTTGTGTTCGACTCTGTGACCCCATGGACAGTAGCCCACCAGGCTCCTCTATCTGTGGGATTCTCCAGGCAAGAGTACTAGGTTGCCATTTCATTCTCCAGGTTATCTTCCCGACCCAGGGATTAAGGCCAAGTCTCCTGCTTGGCAGGCAGATTGTTTACGGCTGAGCCACCTGGAAAATCAAACAGTTTAGTGGATACAAAAGTGTAGCAACTTCATTCAGTGGAATGCTCAGCCACAAAAAGTAACAAACTACAGATAAATATGGTACCAATAGCGAATCTCAAAGAATTTATATTTTGTCAAAAAGAAAGGCAGAAAATAAGATTATATACTTTTTAAAATTTTGAAGTGAGGCAGTGTTTATGAAAATTTAGCTCTTCCGCCAGGGATTGAACCTGGACCTCACTAGTGGAAGTATACAGTCCTAACCACTGGACCACCAGGGAATTCCCAAATTATGTATGATATTATTTTATTTATATGAAGTTCTAGAATAAGAAGACTAACTTACAGTGACAGATGTCAGAGCAGTAGTTATCTCTAGGGGATTAGAACTGACAGAAATATAGTACTAAGAGGGAACTTTCTGGGATAATAAAAATATTCTGTACCATCATTGCAGTGCTGTTTGTACACACATCTATATTTGTCAGAACTCATCAAAGTGTACATAAAGTCTGTGCTTTATAAAGTCTGTACATAAATTGTGCTTCTATTTTTTAAAAGGTAAGAAAAAAAAGTCTTCCAAGTTTAAATGCAATTTCCTTATATCACTGCCAAAGTGAATCTGTGGGTTCAATCTGACTCCAAGATTCATCCATACAGGCAGTCTTCGTTTATCCATGGCTTATTACACAATGTCTCTCCTATGCTATTTTCCCAAAAAGTGAGGAGAAGAAGAAAAGGAGCTTGAGTATGAATGGGCTTTTCTCATCAGTGAAAGGGTTAGTCCAAGCATCTGCCTTTAAAAGGACAGAGAACAATCCCCCTCTCTGTCAGATATCCAGGTTCAGAGATGCTTTTAATTGTCTTATAATGGTTTCCTTTGCAACTGGCAACTATCATCTGAAATAGAACTTGGAATCTGAGAAAAAAAGTCTTGGTATATTCTGGTTACTCTTTTACTCTTCCAAAGGAACTGCCATCTGGGAAAAGCATCTTCCGTTTCAAATAGAATAGCGGTTAAGATAATATAGGATTTGAAATAGAGAGAGAAACTGACTTTATCACATACTTTTCTGATTCCTTGATATTGGTCAGCAAAGTTTATTCTAGCCTCAGTCATGTGAGTTTGTCACATTCAAATAAGGTATATGATGACTAAGTGTATCTGGATGTGGCTCATGAAAAGTAAATTCTCTACCACATACTTGATGATTTTTCAAACCCTGAGAAAGTAAGTTATCTTATCTCATTGGTATAAAATGATGTCAAATGAATACCAAAAGGGCATAAGTGAAGTGAAGTTGCTCAGTCATGTCTGACTCTTAGCAACCCCGTGGACCGCAGCCTACCAGGCTCCTCCGTCCTTTGGATTTTCCAGGCAAGAGTACTAGAGTGGGGTGCCATTGGCTTCTCTGACCAAAAGGGCATAAAGGATAAAAATAATATAAATAAACTCAGTTTCCTGAGTTTGATGGGGTTTTTCCTCTTTGACCTTCAAGCATCAATTGATGATAGTGATGATGACAGTGGTGGTGGTGATGGTGGTGATGAGACAGCTTCTGGGAATGCTGGCCACCAAGGGGACTGTGGGTTACAAACTTATCATCTAGAGTTTAACTAATTTAATTTACAAACTAATCATCTTGTGGCTGGATCTCTCCACATTCTTTTGTTCATGCTATTCTATAACATCAAGACTATGATCTCTGCCTAATTTACAAATCCATTCAATCTTATCTTCTATAGCTCCCGGACATGCATTTTCCCCACCAGTGAAACTTTATTCCTTACCATCACATGATTGATATATGCTGACTCTTATAATAGGAGAGTTCTAAAGGGCTTCCCCGGTGGCTCAGATGGTAAAGAATCTGCCTGCAATGTGGGAGACCTGGGTTTGATCCCTGGGTTGGGAAGATTCCCTGGAGGAAGGCATGGCAACCCACTCCAGTATTCTTGCCTGGAGAATCCCCATGGACAGAGGAGCCAGATGGGCTACCGTCCATGGGGTCACATGGGCATCACAAGAGTTGGACATGACTGAGCAGCTAAGCACAGTACAGCACCTGGCATAAAAATAAGCCCCTGATTATAAAAGAACAATTTATTATCTGTGTATATTATCACTTTTTTTCATTTCCAACTCAGTGCCTGTGAAGCGTTAAGACATTGTATTTGGCAGATATAAAAGCACACACTCATTAAATAATTCTGGTGAAATTGTATATATGAAACAGATATGTAGCTATAGATAAGAAAAACTATGAAATCATGAGCAACTGAATTTGCTAAAATGGCTATATTATTGGACATGGGTTTGCAAAAATTCAAAAGAAAGCAAAGTTGTTTAAGAGTGATCATTGAAAAAATCAACTGACCTTGCTCTTCTCTCACTCAAGTCAGAAAATAAACAGAAAGTGTATCTTAGTGGTTTGCAAGTGATTCAGAGCAGGATGCTCAGCTATTAGAAAGCCATCGATTGGGCTGGAGGAAATGAGTTGGCTGCAGCCTGAGATATAAGCCAATGCCCAGGATTGTGAGGGCAGGGAAGGATGCCAAGGTGCCCTGCATTACTTGGCAGGAGTTCAAACTCATTGCTAAAGGGCTGTTCTTATTCAGAATCCACGTTTTCTAGACTTTGCAAAATTCTTACCTTGATGTTCAAGGTATTTCATTCAATCTTTCCATCTTTCAAGATTTTTGATATTGGTATAAAACGTTCCTTTGATTACAGCCCTCAAACCCACATTTTTAGGTGAAAATTCATTCACTACTTTTAGACTGACTGGCCTTTTAGACTGATAATCAACTTTGTTTACTGATTCTATTTTCATAGATATTGCTCACTCTGGAAAATAAGCAAGTTTGCCAAGAGTATTACTCAGAAAAGAAAGTATATTAATGGTTCAAGAGTATCAAATCCATTAGCCACTCACCAGTCTGCTTCAAATAAGATGTACTGGGAAGGGTCATAAATGGGAAACCAGCAGCTATCAGTTCTATTCTGGGTCTGGCTTCTGGGTGACCTTGAGCAGTTCACTCAATTTTTCTGCAGCTCAGTTTACTCAGGCTTCAAAAAGTTGAAATGATAATACCAGGATGTTGTGGAGAGTCATCAGATTAGCACGATGCTTTGGACTCATGAGACACATGCTAATACAGAAATAGAAGATATCCAAGATGTGACTTACAGTAATACATATTGCATTCTATATACTATATTCGTCTATTTTCTTTCCTCACTGCTGTAAAGCCCCATGAATTATTCCTCCCAGGTACTGCATTGTTCTATTTGAGCTGTTGCTGGGTTACAAATGATGGGATGAAGGTGTACTCTCCTGAAATCAGTTCATTTCAATTCAACACAATAAAGACTGATGAAGTACTTATAGAAAGTAGGTTGTTAGTTTGATGACAATCCATAATCCCCTAGTATTAAAAGAACCTCCTAGTTTCTGTCTCTTTTTCTGAACCGTGAAGAATCCAAAGTTGTTTTACTAACACCATCTCATATTTACCAGGTGATTGCCAGCTGCTAAACACTTTCCTCGCATTATTTCATTTCATTTTCACAACCCCATGAGGTGTTTTATTAATATCCTCATTTTTACATACCAGAATACTAAGTGAGAATTAGCAAAGACTCAGAATCACTCAGAGTGTCAGGAGTGTGACTGTCTTTTGACTTAGGGTCTCTCAACTTCTAGCCACTAACTTTCCTCGAACTGCTGCTGCTGCTGCTGCTGCTGCTAAGTCACTTCAGTCGTGTCCGACTCTGTGCGACCCCAGAGACTGCAGCCCACCAAGCTCCCCCGTCCCTGGGATTCTCCAGGCAAGAACACTGGAGTGGGTCGCCATTTCCTTCTCCAGTGCATGAAAGTGAAGTCGCTCAGTCGTGTCCGACTCTTAGAGACCCCATGGACTGCAGCCTACCAGGCTCCTCCGTCCATAGGATTTTCCAGGCAAGAGCACTGGAGTGGGGTCCAGTTCCTCGAACTAGTGATTATCAAGCATGAGTATGACATGCTTTCGAATATTTCACATGCTTGTTAAAGATGCATGAAACCCACATGCTCAGGGTTCTTGCTGCTACGGCTTGTTCATTGTCCATTAGAGACACATCCAAGGATTGAAAGTGAGTGGCTTTGCTGTGGCCTCATTTAGGACTGACGGTCAGAAGAAAGACCATACAGGAAGCCGAAAGGTGATCCTCCTGTTGCTAGGTTGGATGAGCAGATGGATACCGCAAAACCTTATGACCTTCAGTCACTCTGGTTAAAATTTCTATGTGACTAGAAATTGGTAAAAGGCAACTGTGTGTATAGAACTGTGTGTATCTCAAGGGCAAGTGTTTCTTTAAATACCACCAGTCAGGATTCAGTTTTTATTCTCAACAGCCTATGAACTGCTATGAGAAATTGCATACCAATAGACACTATGCCTGCGTGCTTGCTAAGTCACTTCAGTCATGTCCCACTCTTTGCGCCCCCTTGGACTGTAGCCCTCAGGCTCTTCTGTCCATAGAATTATCCAGGTAAGAATGCTAGGGTGTGTGGCCATACCCTCCTCCAGTGACTCTTCCCAACCCAGGGATCAAGCCTGCCTCTCTTACGTCTCCTGCATTGGCAGACAGTTTCTTTACCACTAAAGGTGGCCACTGCAAGTCAGAGTTTTTCAACCTCTGTACTATTGATGTTTTGAGCCAGGTAATTCTCTTTTGTGGAGATTGTTCTGTACACTGTGGGGGTATTTAGCACTATCCATGGCCTCTAGCCACCAGTAGCTGGTAGCATGCCTTTCCTAGTTGTAAAAATAATAATGATTAAAAAAAAAAGTCTTAGACTTTGTGCAAAGTCCCCTGAAGGACAAATCACCTTTGCTTGAGAGCCACTGTTTTCTGTTTTATTGCCACACTCAGGGTATTGGGAAGTGCCAGCCCTGGAAGTCCATCTGCTTCATATAATTTATTACGTGAGGAGGATCTATAAAGCATCTAGACTTCAATAAGATGTGCTCTTTACAGTGAGGGCATCTATATTCTACTAGAGCAAACATCATATTTGCATACATAACAGTAATATAAAGTATCGATGGTTTTAAGAAATGTTCCAGTAGCTGTGTGGATCCAATGGCAGGTCTGCTAGAGAAGCCATGAATTTGGGGGTTGAAGTAGGAGCACCATACAAGCAAGAAGAGAGAGAAGACTCAGCAGAAATAAAGGCTACGGCTTTATTATAAGGACTTTATAAATAAAGGACTTCCCTGGCAGGCCAGTGGTTCAGACTCCAAGCTTCTGCTATATGGGGTGTGGGTTTGATTCCATTGAGGAGCTAAAACCCCCACATACTGCAGGAAAAAATTCAAACATTAATGAAAACAAATACTTTTAAAAATAAGAAATAAAGATGGAGAACCACAATTTGGAAAGGCTGTGGCAGGCAAGGGGGAGCATACTGTACAGAAAAAGGGGCAGAGTGGGGTATGTGGCAATAAGGAATCTGGAGGACAGGAACATCTGATGATAGGAATTAGAGCATTTGAGCTGAGGGGGCAGCAGGCAGGTGGCAGAGCGGGGTATGTGGCAATAAGGAATCTGGAGGACAGGAACCTCTGATGATAGGAATTAGAGCATTTGAGCTGAGGGGGCAGCAGGCAGGTGGCAGAGCGTGAGTGAGAAGTGATGGAAGATAAGAACATGGAGGCAAGAGAGAAGAATGCTTTGGGAAAGCTTTGTTTGGAGAGGGATGAAAGTTACAGCCTGAGGGTAAAGCAAAGTGAGTGAAAGTCACTTAGTCATGTCCGACACTTGCGACCCCATGGACTGTAGCCTGCCAGGCTCCTCTGTCCATTAGATTTTCTCGGCAAAAGTATTGGAGTGGGTTGCCATTTCCTACTCCAAAAGCAGAGAAGAGACTCATTTAAGCTGATGCATTCATAGAGTGTTTTCAGAATTAGAACAGGCTCGGTTCTAACACAATGAAGGTATAAAAAGTTACGTGAGTTAAGTCATTGAGGAATTTGAAGGTGACACAAAGAGAGGACAGGAGGTAATTGAGCAGAAGTCTGGTTTAGCTTGTTTTAAAGCAAAGAAAGAAAAACAAACCCAGTGATGGATTTCCCTTTCTTGCTGGTACTTCCTTGAGAAATCTCAGAAGGAACGATCTTTTCTCGTAAAGCCTTAAAAAAAGCCACAGATCTCTTTCAGTGACCTTCCTCAAGCCTGCAGTTGATGCTGTGCTAGGAAACCTTTGTCGACTGCCTCTCTGGGACAAAGCAGTACAAAACACAATGGAACATTCAGATTTATAGCATTTGCTGATTTCCTTCGTGGAAATATCCAGCTCTTTTGCCGTAGCTGGTTCTATTTTATTTATTTTAGCATTATGTATTCACTTGCCTGTGCCTGTCCTTAGTTGTGGCATACTTGCTTTTAGCTATGGCATGTGAGATCTAGTTCCCTGATCAGGGATTGAACCTGGACCCCCCGCACTAGGAGCACAGAGTCTTGGCCACCGGACTACAAGGTTCAGTTCCCATCAGTTCAGTTCCATTCAATCACTCAGTCGTATCTGACTCTTTTCAACCCCATGGACAGCAGCATGCCAGGCTTCCCTGTCCACCAACTCCCAGAGCTTGCTCAAACTCATGTCCATAGAGTTGGTGATGTCATCCAACCATCTCATCCTCTGTCATCCCCGTCTCCTCCCACCTCCTTCAATCTTTCCCAGTGTCAGGGTCTTTTCAAATGAGTCAGCTTTTCCCATCAGGTGACCAAATTACTGGAGTTCCAGCTTCAGCATCAGTCCTTCCAATGAATATTCAGGACTGATTGCCTTTAGGATGGACTGGTTGGATCTCCTTGCAGTCCAAGGGACTCTCAAGTGTCTTCTCCAAAACCACAGTTCAAAAGCATCAATTCTTTGGCACTCAGCTTTCTTCACAGTCCAACTCTCACACCCATACATGACTACTGGAAAAACCATAACTTTGATTAGATGGACCTTTGTTGGCAAAGTAATGTCTCTGCTTTTTAATATGCTGTCTAGGTTGGTCATAACTCTTCTTCCAAGGAGCAAGTGTCTTTTAAATTCATGGCTGCTGCCACCATCTGCAGTGATTTTTGGAGCCCAAAAAGTAAAATCTGTCACTGTTTCCACTGTTTACCCATCTATTTGCCATGAAGTGATGGGAACAGATGCCGTGGTCTTAGTTTTATGAATGTTGTTTTAAGCCAAAATTTTCACTCTCCTCTGTCACTTTCATCAAGAGGCTCTTTAGTTCTTCTTCCCTTTCTGACATAACGGTGGTGTCATCTGCATATCTGAGGTTATTGATATTTCTCCTGGCGATCTTGATTCCAGCTTGTGTTTCCTCCAGCCCAGCAGTTCTCATGATGTACTCTGCATATAAGTTAAATAAGCAGGGTGACAATATACAGCCTTGACGTACTCCTTTCCTGATTTGGAACCAGTCTGTTGTTCCATGTCCAGTTCTAACTGTTGCTTCCTGACCTACATACAGATTTCTCAGGAGGCAGGTCCGGTGGTCTGGTTTTCCCATGTCTTTAAGAATTAGAATTGAAGTCCCCCATAGCTGACTGGCACCCCACTCCAGTACTCTTGCCTGGAAAATCCCAAGGATGGAGGAGCCTGGTAGGCTGCAGTCCATGGGGTCACTAAGAGTCAGACATGACTGAGCGACTTCACTTTCACTTTTCACTTTCATGCATTGGAGAAGGAAAGGGCAACCCACTCCAGTCTTCTTGCCTAGAGAATCCCAGGGACGGGGGAGCCTGGTGGGCTGCCGTCTGTGGGGTCGCACAGAGTCGGACACGACTGAAGCGACTTAGCAGCAGCATAGCTGACTTAAACTATCATCAAGTAGCCATTGACAAGGACACTGGGGAGAGATGCTCTCAGCTATCGACTCTTGCTCCCTGGTGTGAGCTGCTTAGTGAGCCAGAGTGAACTGACTACAGCTCACAGCATGGCTTCAGTCCCCGCTAAGTCATGCTTTCAGAAAGCCATCTTCTCAGTGTGTATGCCTTGACTAAATGTTTTGGGCAGAGGTGATGGACAGGAAGGCCTGGAGTGCTGCGATTCATGGGATTGCAAAGAGTTGGACACAACTGAGTGACTGAACTGACTGAACTGAACTGAAGACTTTCAAGTGACGGACTTATATGGTAAAGAATCTGCCTTTGATACGGGAGTCTTAGATTCGATCCCTGGGTCGAGAAGATCCCTTGGAGGAGGGTGTGGCAACTCTCTGCAGTATTCTTGCCTGGAGAATTCCATAGACAGAGAAGCCTGGGGGGCTACTTTCCACGAGATTGTAAAGAGTTAGACATGACTAAGTAACTACCCCTCTGAGGTAATAGTTTCATTTTTGTAGGTTTCCACCCATAGCTCCACTTAGAATGTGCAGGAATGGTATGCTGAAGTGGCGAAAAGCCAACTTGAAATGTGCGGGATAAGAGGGGTCCACAAAAGATTTAGAAGAACAGAATCAATAAATGGGGGGAAGTGACCAAAATAAATGGCTCACGTGGGTAGAATTTAACAGTAATTAATTTAACAGTAGCTTCTGCTGTTTGGTTATTTGGAGGAAACTTTGATTTCATGCATTTGGACAGAGCAGCAGCTCTGGTTATCTGTCTTGTGCTTATGGAGTCCCTGGGTAATAAAGGACTTCCAGCCCTGTTAGCCTTTGGCAGTCCCGACAAGCAGAAGCTGGGATAGAAGAAGCTTGAGAGTGAGAAAGGCTGGACATGTGGCTGGATTCACTCTACGTACAAGTTTTCACATTTAATTCCACTGAAGCTACTTCGTGAGACTGGGGCCTTATAAAAACTCCCAATTTAAGGGAAATGATCTTGGATAAAAACCTTTGTGTGTCCTTGTCATTTGCTTCTTGCTCATTTTAGGGATGCCAGAATTAATTCTTCACACATCAGTATAATCAGTTTAGGATCCAGGTATGAATTTGCCTACCACGCGTGAGATGCGGATTTGATCTCTGGGTCGGGAAGATCCCCTGGAGAAGGAAATGACAACCCACTCCAGTATTCTTGCTTGGGAAATTCCATGGCTGGAGGAGACTGGCAGGCTAGAGTCCCTGAGGTTTAAAAGAGTCAGATACAACTTAGGGAATGAGTGTGCAGTATATGTATGGTTTGGCTGACTGGTGAACATTTTGGGGGGGATACTTTAAAGATCATATATATCCATGTTATCAAAATATGTAGGAAAAAAGTGAATGATGGAGGAAAAAAATATATTCCGAGATGCAAACCTGCACTTTTGTCTTTTTCTTTCTTGTCTTTTTTCCCTATTATTTTTCTACTATATCCCTTATCTCCAACGTATTTAAAGCAATGAGGTATGTTTCTAGTTTTCTAGTTCATATCCTCCTTTAGAAATGAAGTGTTAGTGGGTAGATGCTGATGACAAAAATGAACTCATTAACATACACCCATCTTGCCTTTTATGTCCCGGACTCTAAATTAATGGTATGAATATAGGCTGCCGCAGAAAGTCAGAATGTTTAATTCGTTAATTTGAACTCAGGGAAGGTGTGTGGGTTGGAGAGCTCTCTGGGAAAAAGAGTAAACGTTTTGTTTGTTTAATAACTGGAGGATGTTGAGTTACCTCATTAAGCCCATGCAGGTTTAATGATGTTTTACTGAGGGCACAGTGGATGGTCCCTGCAGAGGGCAAAATTGTTTTTCCTTCAAGGTTTCTCACACATTTGTAACCTCTTCTCTGTAGCTGCCCCCTCTGGTTTTGGCTTTCATCTGATAGCTCAGGCCTTTGCCTAACCATTTTTATTTTCAGTCTGCTATCATTCTTCTCACACGACTCTCGGTGGATTTTTCTTGCCCATAATCAGCTCTCCCTGGCTCTGAGATTTTTCATCTGTTTACCCCTGAAAGCACCTGTCCCAGCGGCTAACTATAGTGACAGTCTCTGCCAGCTTCAGGACTTTCCAACTGCATGATCCTTTCACAAACATTTCTCAGTCCATCACTGAATTCCTTAGGAAACAAGTAGCAGAGGGTTCTGTTGGGAAGGCTGGTACAAGCAGAGAGCCAAGCATTTGGAAGAATGCTAAGTTTAGCGTTAAAAATTTGAGATTGACACATACATAATGCTATATTTAAAAGATAATCAACTTTCAAAAAAGGCTTCCCTGGTGACTCAGACAGTAAAGAATCTGTCTGCCTTTCAGGAGACGTAGATTTGATCCCTGGGTTGGGAAGATTCCCTGGAGAAGGGAATGGTAACCCACTCCAGTATTCTTGCCTGGAGAATCCCATGAATGGAGGAGCCTGGCAGTCTCCAGCCCATGATGTTGCAAAGGGTCAGGCATGAATGAGTGACTAAGACTGTTACATTTCACCCTGAGGTCCACTGCAGCACTATTTACAACAGCCAGGACATGGAAGCAGCCTAAGAGTCCCTTGACAGATGAATGGATAAAGAGGATGGAATATTAGTCATTAAAAGAAATGAAATTGGGTCATTCGTAAAGCTGTGAATGGTACAGTCAAACCTATTTGCAGGGTAGGAATAGAGACACAGACTTAGGAAGCAGATGGGTGGACATGGAGATGTGAGATGAATTAGGAGATTGGGGTTAACATATATACACTGCCACGTGTAAAAAGGTAGCGAGTGGGAACCTCTGTAGGCACTGGGAGTCAGGTTGGTGCTCTGTGGTGACCTATATGGGTGAGGTGGGAGGGAAAGGAGAGGGTGGGCATACGTGTACATATAGCTGATTCACTTTGTTGTACAGCCACAATATTGTAAAGCAGCTATACTCCAATTTAAAACAATGGATCGCTGTCAAGGACCTACTCTATAGCACAGGGAACTTTGCTCAATATTATATAACAACCTAAATGGGAAACAAATGTGAAAAAATATATACATATGTGTGTATATATATAACTGAATCTGTTTGCTGTATACCTGAAACTAACATAACATTGTCATTAACCTATAGCCCAATAAAAAACAAAAAGTTAAAAAAAGTCCATTAGCACACGTCTTAGACTTTTCTCAACTCTGTGATTTCTTTCTTCTCCCCTTTTGTTTATCAGAAAGGATCCATTATCTAGTTAGACAACACTCTTTTCTCATAGAAAATTTTAAAGTTGCCTTTTGGAGCTGTGCATTTAGCAAGAAAAAGCTGGAACCCGTTCGTGTGTGCCATCGGTGTAATCTTGCTACTCCTTACTTATTGATGCTGAATGGGTCAGGTTTTCATGCTCACCATATCATCCCTGGTGCCATGATGCTCCAGGTGGCCTAATCCAGAGAGAGGGAGGCTTCCCAAGACTGTACCATCCAAAACTCCAAACCAAAGGGTGAGGTCATCAGATCAGTCCTTTGGGAACAAATGCCTCTGAGTTTAAGTTATAAGTCACATTTCTGGACTTACTCTTATTATCACCCACAGTGACAGAAAGTAAAGGGGCTGTGAAAGAATTAGGACTGAAATGGTGAGACTAGAATTGCATTGGCAAAGATATTTTAAAGAGCACTGAACCTTATAAACTGTTATGAAATAAAATAATTTTACTCTTTGGCTTGAACTAGAGACAATGCATCTTCTGTTTCCATGACATCCATGCACCAAGATGCTGACTTGTTGTTAATATTCTGTAAAACACGCTGTCTTATCCCTGAAAAATCCAGGCAGGGAGTCTTACTGAAAGTTGTGTGTGTCAGGGAGGTGGGGAAGAGATGTTGAGTGCCTCTGTATTATAATTGTAGTGATGTATTATTCCAACTCAAATGAGCCCGGCAGTAATTTTCCCAAAGTTCATAATTGGTCAAGAATAACTGTGAAATTCAAATCCATTTCTTCGAATGTGAAGCTTTCTAACTCTGAATCCAATTTTCTATCCTCACTAACCTTGTTGCCACCTGCATATAGAGTGTTCAGTAAAGGTTGGCTGAACTGGATTGAACGGAATTTCAGGCTGAAGGGAGCTTTAGATCTGCCTTCCCAATAAACACAATTTCCTCTGGAGCGGATTCGCAGCTTTCTGTTCTGTCTCTGAGTTCATTTGATAAGAGACTTGATTTGGGCTTGTTTTAGCCGATAAGTTCAGTTAATATTTACTTTAGGAAAGTGGGATTAGTGGAGATAGGTGGAAAATGAATTATGCATTCTCTGAGCAACTGAAGGTCATTAGAAAACATGCAGCTGCCAGAGATTTCCAAGTGAGACTTGCACAGATAGGGCTGCAGGCGATTTCCAAATGTTCTGGTTTCTATTCACTGGAGTTATTTTGGAATTGGTGAACTAGGACAATTACGCTGTTAAATCAAACAAAAGGGAACTTTTTAATAGAGAAAGTGACATGTGCCTGTGTAAACATGGAGGAGACTTCTCCAAAAGGCTGGGGGGCAGCGCAGCCAGTGGAGGTGGCAGAATCACAGGAGAGGAGCATTTTGTTGAGTAAATACATGAACAAGCCAAGAAGAGGAGTGTGAGGCAGAGAGAAACAACTCAACCAGCAAAACAGACCCTGGCAAGGGCAGTCATTTAAATGCAGAGTCTAACCGAGCAATTGCATTTCTGGGCATATACCCAGAGAAAATCATAATTCCAAAAGACATATGCACCCCCAGTGTTCACTGCAGCAGGATTTATAACAGCCAGGATATAGAAGTAACCTAAATGTCCATCAACAGGCGAATAGATAAAGAAAGTATAGTACATATATATAGTATTCAGTTCAGTTCAGTTCAGTTGCTCAGTCATGTCCGACTCTTGGCGACCCCATGGATTGCAGCACGCCAGGCCTCCCTGTCCATCACCAACTCCCGGAGTTCACTCAGACTCATGTCCATCGAATGTATTACTCAACAATAAAAGGAAACAAAATTGGATCATTTGTAGAGATGTGGATGAATCTGGAGGCTGTCACACAAAGCCAAGTACGTCAGAAGGAGAAAAATACCATGTATTGACAAATGCAAGTGAATTCTAGAAAAATGCTGGAGAAAAACCTGTTCACAGGTCAGGAATAGAGATTCAGGTGTAGGAACAGACAGATGGCCACAGTGAAGGGGTGTGAACTGGGAGACTTGGACTGATGTATGTGCACTTCCATGAGCTTCCCAGGTGATGCTAATGGCTAAGAACCTGCCTGCCAATTCAGAAGGTGCAAGAGACATGGGTTCAGTCCCCTGGAGGAGGGCATGTCAACCCACTCCAGTATTCTTGCCTGGAGAATCCCATGGACAGAAGAGCCTGGTGGGCTATAGTCCATGGGGTCACAAAGAAGTGAACACAACTGAAATGACTGAGCAACAGCTAGTGGGAAGCTGCTATATAGCATAGGGAACTCAGTTCGGTGTGCTGCGAAGACCTAGATGTGTGGGACTGGGGGAGGGAGGGAGGTCCAGGAAGGAGAGGAGATATACATACATACATATATACATGAATATATAAGATTTCTGGGAGACATATCAATAACCTCAGCTACGCAGATGCACACCACCCTTATGGTAGAAAGTGGAGAGGAACCAAAAAGCCTCTTGATGGAGGTCAAGGAGGAGAGTAAAAAAGCTGCCTTAATACCCAGCATTCAAAAAACAAAGATCATGCATCCGGTCCCATCACTTCATGACAAATAGTTGGGGAAACAATGGAAACAGTAACAGACTTTATTTTCTTGGGCTCCAAAATCACTGCAGAGGATGACTGCAGCCATGAAATTAAAAGACAGTTGCTCCTTGGAAGAAAAGCTATGACCAACCTCAACAGCATATTAAAAAGCAGACATCACTTTGCTGACAAAGGTCCCACTAGTCAAAGCCATGGTTTTTCCAGTAGTCATGTATGGATGTGAGAGTTGGACCATAAAGAAGGTTGAATGCCTATGAATTGATGTTTTTGAACTGCGGTGTTGGAGAAGACTCTTGAGAGTCCCTTGGACTGCAAGGAGATCAAACCAGTCAATCCTAAAGGAAATCAATTCTGAATATTCATCAGAAGGATAGATGCTGAAGCTAAAGCTCCAATACTTTGGCCATCTGATGTGAAGAGCCAGCTCATTAGAAAAGACCCTGATGCTGGGAAAGATTGAAGGCAGAAGGGGAAGGGGATGACAGAGGACAGTTTGATGGCATCACTGACTCAATGGACATGAGTCTGAGCAAGCTCCAGGAGATGGTGTAGGACAGTGAAGCCTGGAGTGCTGCAGTAATGGGGTTGCAGAGTCATCAATGACTGAGTGAGTGAACAACAAAATATATACATATCTTCTGCATGTGTATATGTATGTATGGCACAGTGCTTGGTATATAGGACAGAATATATATATACACACAGACACACATACACACACAGACACACACACATACACACACAGACACACACACACATACACATTTATGGCTTCATCGTATAGCAGAAACTAACACAACATTGTAAGCATCTGTGATGGTGGTTTAGTTACTAAGTTGTGTCCAACAGCTTTTGACTTCATGGACTTTAGTCCACCAGACTGCTCTGTCCATTGGATTTCTCAGACAAGTATACTGGAGTGGGTTGCCATTTCCGTCTCCAGGGGATCTTCCTGACCCAGGGGTTAAAACTGCATCTCCTGAAACGCACCCAGATTCTTTACCACCGAGTCACCAAGGAGCCCCATAAGCATCTATAACCCAATTTTTCAAAATGTATACGTACTTCAGGTAGCTCTTTGAATAAGATGAACACTAGAAATTTCTCTCCAGAGGAACAAAACATCTGTAGAATGATGCTGGAGGTTGCAACTGGGAAATGGCAGTAGCTAGTAAGTCATCCTTATTGGTCCTATCCTGTATACCAGGCACTGTTTTAAGTACTTTGCATGGATTAAGACACTAAATCCCTTGAATAGGCTTAAGTGCCAGGGACAAACTTACAAAGTTTACCAATAAGAAAAGACTCTAAAAGTTTAATTTTGGGCTCCAATTCATAAGCCCTAAGTGGAGGATCAGAAATGCAAACATAGATCTGACTGATGTTGATTTTTTTACTGTGTATCACACATCAGAGTACCAAAAATTGCAGTATGCTTCTTTGGAAATGAAAACCAGAAAGCTAACAGGAATATTGTTTCTAGTGTCCTACAGGGAGATGGATTTGAAGCACCAAAATGGGGGGTTTTATGGCTTTCTAGAGGCCATTTCTATCAGGAAAAACTCAGTATTTTAGAGAAGAAATACCCAGATACTATGAGCTCATGGGGCTGGCGCTCAGTTCAGTTCAGTTCAGTCACTCAGTCATGTCCGACTCTTTGCGACCCCATGAATCGCAGCACGACAGGCCTCCCTGCCCATCACCAGCTCCCAGAGTTCACTCAGACTCACGTCCATTGAGTCAGTGATGCCATCCAGCCATCTCATCCTCTGTCGTCCCCTTCTCCTCCTGCCCCCAATCCCTCCCAGCATCAGAGTCTTTTCCAATGAGTCAACTCTTCTCATGAGGTGGCCAAAGTACTGGAGTTTCAGCTTTAGCATCATTCCTTCCAAAGAACACCCAGGGCTGATCTCCTTCAGAATGGACTGGTTGGATCTCCTTGCAGTCCAAGGGACTCTCAAGAGTCTTCTCCAACACCACAGTTCAAAAGCATCAATTCTTCGGCACTCAGCTTTCTTCACAGTCCAACTCTCACATCCATACATGACCACTGCAAAAACCATAGCCTTGACTAGACGGACCTTTGTTGGCAAAGTAATGTCTCTGCTTTTCAATATGCTGTCTAGGCTGGCATTATGGATCGGCTTATTTCTCTATTTAGAATTGACTGACTCAGGAATAGGGCAAACATGTATTGGTGGTATGGCTGAATGAGGTTCCCATGAGACAGTGCTATTGGAAACAAAGGCAGAAGTAAAAAGACTATCTGGGTGTCACTCTCTATTCATTCAACAAACATTTGTTGAGTAACCACCATTTGCCACGTGCTGTCCTAGGTGTCAGGACAAAGTGGATGCTGCAGAGAACAAAACTATAATTTAAAAGGAGCAGAATCTGTTCTGTGCTTAGCTCTCAGTCACGTCTCTCTCTTTGAGACCCCATTGTAGCCCACTAGGCTTCTCTGTTCATGGGAATTCTCCAGTCAAGAATACAGGAGTGGGTTGCCATGCCCTTCTCCAGGGGATCTTTGCAAACCAAGGATCAAACCTAGGTCTCCTGCATTGCAGGCAGGTTCTTTACCATCTGAACCACCAGAGAAGCCCAGGAAAATCCCAGCATTGTCACTAACTGGCTAAGTGACCCTGGATATGTTACTCATCCCCTCTAAGCCTCTGCCCCTTCCTCAGTATAAACCTAATGAGACTCACTTCTAAGAGTTACAAGAATAGAAGAGGATACACGTAAAAGGCATGGGTTGTGGTGGACATATACTAAATAGTGATGATGCTTCTATTTATCATTAATGATTTAAGTCTTCTAAGAAAATCCAAGTCTAGTTTTGTTTTGTTTTTTTTTCTCCCCATAATTCAGTCATTTTCTACTGTGCCTCCTTTAACTATTCTATAGAATTTAAATGTTTTGCCTTATTTTAGAGGGGATGATAAAATATCCATAGGTTTCTTGGGGTTTAAATTCTACATTTCTGGGCTCTACTCATCCTTCCTGTCCCTTTTTCCTTCCACATAGTATGATTGATATGATGGTTAATTTTATGTGTCATCTTGACTGAGCCACATGACTCCTGGACATTTGGTCAAATGTTATTCTGGACGCATCTGTGAGAGTGTTCCTGGATGAGATTAACATTTGAATAAGTAATCTGAGTAAAGCAGTTTGCCCTCCCTAATGTAAGCAGGCCTTATGCAAGCAGTTGAAAGCCTTAATGGAACAAAAAGTGTGACTTCTAGAATAAGAGGGCACGGCTTCTACCTGACTGCCTTGAATTGGGACATTGTTGTTGTTGTTGTTTTTTCTTGCTTCCTTTGAACTTTAACTGAAACATGAGTTCTTTTTGGTTCTTGAAACTGCTTGCTTTGAACTGGGACTTATACCAATGGTACTTCTGGTTCTCAGATCTTCAGACTAGGACCAAAACATTGCCACATGTGGGTCAACAATGGCCAGCTTGCTGACTGCAGATCTTGGCACTTCTCAGCATCCAATATTGCATGAGCTGATTCCTTATTTTAAATAGATATATATGTAGATAGATAGATAGATATAAATATGAATATGAATATAAGTTAGTGCATACATATCTGGACTCCCCGGGTGGTGCTAGTGATAAAAAACCCATCTACTAATGCAGGAGATTTAAGAGATGCAATTCGATCTCTGAGTCTGGAAGATCCCCTGGAGGAGGGCACGGCAACACATTCTAGTATTCTTTCCTGAAGAATCCCATGGATAGAGCAGCTTGGAGGACTACAGTCCATAGCGTCACAAAGAATCAGACCTGGCGGAAGCAAACTTAGCATGCACACACACATGAACATATCTACCCATCTCTATCTATCTATCTAATCTATCTATCTATTTAACTGTCTTTCTATCTCCTACTGGTTCTGTTTCTATCCTAAGATAGTTTAGGATACTGAAGCACAGAAATAGGGTCTTCCCAAGGTCATGATAGTACCTAGGGAAGAAGACATAGTAATTTCCCGCTTTCTTGGCTCCCAGGTCAGGGCTGCTTCTGTATAATTCTTCCTTTCATGCTTTCATGCTGCCTCCCAATAATAAATGTTACTTCATAAGTAAAGAAGGAGGGAATCCAGATCCAAGGTCTTCTTCACAAGGTTCAGTTCAGTTCAGTTCAGTCACTCAGTCGTGTCCGACTCTTTGCGACCCCATGAATCGCAGCACGCCAGGTCTCCCTGTCCATCACCAACTCCCAGAGTTTACTCAGACTCACGTCCATCAAGTTGGTGATGCCATCCAGCCATCTCATCCTCTGTCATCCCCTTCTCCACCTGTCCCCAATCTCTCCCAGCATCGAAGTCTTTTCCAATGAGTCAACTCTTCTCATGAGGTGGCCAAAGTACTGGAGTTTCAGCTTTAGCATCATTCCTTCCAAAGAAATCCCAGGGCTGATCTCCTTTAGAATGGACTGGTTGGATCTCCTTGCAGTCCAAGGGACTCTCAAGAGTCTTCTCCAACACCACAGTTCAAAAGCATCAGTTCTTCATCACTCAGCTTTCTTTACAGTCCAACTCTCACATCTATACATGACCGCTGGAAAAACCATAGCCTTGACTAGACGGACCTTTGTTGGCAAAGTAATGTCTCTGCTTTACAATATCCTATCTAGGTTGGTCATAACTTTTCTTCCAAGGAGTAAGCGTCTTTTAATTTCATGGTTGCAGCCACCATCTGCAATGATTTTGGAGCCCCCAAAATAAAGTCTGACACTATTCCCCTGTCTATTTCCCATGAAGTGATGGGACTGGATGCCATGATCTTCGTTTTCTGAATGTTGAGCTTTTAGCCAACTCCTTCACTCTCCTCTTTCACTTTTATCAAGAGGCTTTTTAGCTCCTCTTCACTTTCTGCCATAAGGGTGGTGTCATCTGCATATCTGAAGTTATTGATATTTCTCCCTGCAATCTTGATTCAAGCTTGTGCTTCTTCCAGCCCAGCGTTTCTCATGATGTACTGTGCATAGAAGTTAAATAAGCAGGGTGACAATATACAGCCTTGATGTACTCCTTTCCTATTTGGAACCAGTCTGTTGTTCCATGTCTAGTTCTAACTGTTGCTTCCTGACCTGCATATAGGTTTCTCAAGAGGTAGGTCAGGTGGTCTGATGTTCCCATCTCTTTCAGAATTTTCCACAGTTAATTGTGATCCACACAGTCAAAGATTTTGGCATAGTCAATAAAGAAGAAATAGATGTTTTTCTGGAACTCTTGCTTTTTCCACGATCCAGCAAATGTTGTCAATTTGATCTCTGGTTCCTCTGCCTTTTCTAAAACCAGCTTGAACACTTGGCATCTGTGATGCTACCTAGACTGAGAGAGAAGATGGGCCCTGCTCATGTTCAAGGGAAGACCAGTGGCTGACTGTTTGCTCAATGCATGCTGTATATTCAGCATATTCACACTTATGATCTTTGTATTTTCACAGAAATTACCCTGTCTCCATTCTTAGATGAGGTTACTTCTGAATCCAGAGCTCACATTCTCTCAACAAGCTCATTCCCTAAAGCTGAGCTAAGGACCAGGTGTAAGGTACTGGGGATCTCATTCTAAAACTCTGAGTGGGAGAGATGCTGGGGGAGCCTGAGGATGCATGAGAAGTCTGGGTTCTGCTTATTACTCAGAGTCTAGCCTTGCATCTCCCCTCCTTCCCTCTTTATCACCAGTCCCACATGCCGGTGTGGTCCACATGAGTCTAGGAGGATGCCAGGGCCTGGCAGACACTGCTTGTTTTACAGCCAAGCACGCCTGCTTCCTGCAGCCTGCCAAGCTCTGTAGCTGCTGGCTCTTGGGCTGGATGCTCATCTCACTTCAGACCTCATGCCTGCATTCATTCTCTTTCCCTGGAAGAAAGAATCCCTTCTCCCTCTCTCTCACTCCTTTCCTCCCCTGTCCTTCCAATCTCTCTTCCTCTCTCCTTTTCTCCTTCCCCTCCGTCTTCCTTTTCAGTTGGAATTTGTTCTCATTTTATAAAGGTAATGCCGACTTAAAAATACTCACCATCTAAAAGCTGAGTTGTGTTTTATTCGATGGGAATTTCTAGGACTTAAACCTGGAGGCAGCATCTCAAGTAACCCTGAGAGAACTACTCCAAGGAGGCAAGGAGAGGAGCCAGGTTATACAGAAGTTTTGCAACAAAGGACAGGTAGTTGAAATATTAAAAGACCATCATTAATTAAAGAAAACCAGATATCTCAAGTTATCAAATAGAGTACTTTTCTATGTGTGGGGAGATTCCAGAGTCTGGTCTCACTGAAATTCTTCCTTTCATATGCAGCTCAGCAATCTGGGACCTGTTTTCACATCCTGTGCTTCCTCTCCTCAGGGCTCACCATGGGGAGTGACTGCAGTCTGATGGCTGCTAGATAGTATTCTTTCCTTCCTGAATTTCCCTGAGGGCTCACCGACTCACCCATCGGTGGTGGCTGTAATCACTAACATCTTTTGTTTGCTGATATGACAGGAAATATTAAATTTCTCAATAAAAAGCAAAACAAAACCTCTTTCTAATGTTTTTTTGGCTGAAACATGTAGACAGGAATTATTCTATGCAAAAGCGCTATGCCCCGGCTTCCCATTTTTCATCCTTAATTTGGTACCCATTTCCCCTTGCTGGTTTTTTTTTTTTTTCCCCCTGAAGAATTCCTACCAAGTCCTAAACACTGGTGTTTGTTCTGACTGATGCTCTGCTGTTTGTCATGCAAATAGGATTTTGCTTCAAACATGATTTTAATTTAATGAAGGTTCTGGTTGTTTGTCATGGAAGTGAGATCTTGCTGGCACAATATTGTTTTTAGCCAATTCTGGTAACTCAAGTTCCCACAGTTACTCCAGTCATTTAGTCTTTTTCTGTAAGATTTAAGATTTTAGGAAATTAAAACCACTTTGATTATATGCATTAAATTAATAATCCTTAACATTTTCACATACACATACAAATGCATCTTCATCGTGAATTCTTAAATAGCTAAAAATGGCAAAAGCTTTTCAATGTTTAATATATATATTTGTATATATATGTACACGGGGCTTCCCAGTTGGCACTGGTGGTAAAGAATCTGCCTGCCAATGCAAGAGATGCAGATTTGATCCCTGGGTCAGGAAGATCCCCTGGAGAAGGAAATGGCACCTCGTTCCAGTATACTTGCTTGAAAAAATTCCATGAACAGAGGAGACGGGTGAGCTAAGTCCATGGGGCCCCAGAGAGTCAGACACGATTGAACAACTGAGCGCATATATGTATGTACGTATGTGCATATATGCATATTTGCACACATGCAAATATGTACTTCCCTGTAAATGTATATACATTTCAGTGCTATGCATCTGCAATTACTTTGTATTCACACTCATGAAAATAATATGTCTTCTATTATTCTTTTTTTTAAGAAAAGAAATCCAAATGCTGGTGCCCAGTTTCAGATGCAGAGAGGAGTATCAGCAATAAAAGTCTGGATTGTTGAGATGCTGTGTGCTTGAATGGAAAGGTGTTTGTGCAATGAATCAAAAACTGATGTAATGTAGAGTTGGCCTGTCATATCTGTGGACTCTACATCACTGCTTCAACTAGTAGATGGAAGGTATTCAGAAAAAATAATCCAGAGATGATTTAAAGTGTATGGGAGGATGTGCTTAGGTATTTGCAAATATCTGCCATTTTACATGGGGAAGCTGACCATCCATGGATTTTAGTATTGGGGAATGAATACTCTATGGATACCAAAGGATAACTCTAGGGATGAGAGATGCAATAGAAATAAGCAAAGGAGGGCAGGGGTCAGCCCAGAGAGAAGAGTGCCTCTCATTATCTCAGTTTAACACCTCCTGAGATAAAGCCCCTTAAAGTTTATCTAGAAAGATAGGGACATTGATTTTGGGGAAAATAAAATCAAGTTTGACTGAGATAATGTACAATAAATTTAACTAACAACTATGAAAATAACTTCATCCTATATTTAGAAATGCAAATTGCAAATGCAATCTTGATCTAATTCTTAGAAGGAATAAGGAAAGGATCAAATGTCTTTCACTGTTATGGAGCTGATGGGTGACTTTCACCACAGGATATGAGATCAAGATAAAACAATCTTCACTTGCCAACTGCCTTTCATACTATGATCTTAAAGAGAATACTTTTTAAAAAAAATATTCAGTACTTTACGCATTGTACCAAGATCGCTTTTTAGTCTAAAATCATTTTCTCTTGAAATACTTCAAAATTATCTCTGTAGCTTGCCCTTTATTTAATTGTTAATTGATTTAACTTTGCCACCTCCTCATCTATCAGTGGTTTTATAGGAGAAATGGGACATTCTCCAAGAACACTCGTTACTTTCATCAATTTAATGAGATTGTTTGCAAATTTTGCATTTCCTTTGCAATTACTTTTTATTGTATCCCTCAAGTTAGGAACGCCATATCAAAAGAACAAATGCATTTATAACAGTTGACAATCTTTGAGAGTCAAACTCAGAAGACATTGATACAATATATTAGGATAAATGTCAATGTTAAAAGGGAGACGTGTGAGACTAGTGACTCACTTTGTTTATGACTATTTCACTCATGAACATTTTTTCTATTATTTTAAATTTTGCTTTCCTAGAAACTGCGTACTTTTGGGAAACTGAAGAGAAAGAATTGAATAAAATATAATATTTTTGGTCAAGAATTGTGTCTTAAGTGCTCTGTTGTAGTCTGAAAGCAAGAGAGAATGTTTAATATCCAGAGTCATGGGAAATAGACCAGTGGGCTTCCCTGGTAGCTCAGTTGGTAAAGAATCTGCCTGCAATACAGGATACCTAGGTTTGATCCCTGGGTGGGGAAGATCCCCTAGAGAAGGAAATGGCAACTCACTCCAATATTCTTGCCAGGAAAATCCCATGGACAGAAGAGCCTGCCAGGCTACAGTCCATGGAGTTGTCAAGAGTCTGATATGATTCAATGGCTAAACCATAAAAGAAACAGACCAGAAATCACAGAGTGAGGCTAAATGACTTATTCCTTACGCCTTGGATAAGGCTTACATTTTCTGAACTTGGTTTCTGCTGGGGGCTTATGTAGAGGTGATGGACACGTAGAATTAAAATAATTCTGTAGATTGGGTTCCCTGGGAAACATACTGAACGGTAGACTGGCAGGCAGGAAGTTTTATCAGCTATTAAGTTCTACCCCTGTGGCAGGGAAGGAAAGGGAGCAGGGCTTTGCAGAGAGAGAAGTTACTTTGCAACACAATCATGCCAGAAGCCTCAGTCAAACTTTCAAGGCTAGGCTGACTCTTCAGTGATCCTGTGTTGTCAGGGACACAAACTAGTCTCTACCCTCACACTGAGTGCTCATGGGTATCTCAGGAAGGCCATGTGAGTCTGATCAGGAAACTGTTTCATCAGAGGCAGTTCCTATTGGGTACTAATGGGTGAGGCTGTCTTCCGGGATAGTCCATGAATCTTGGGATGATGATAAAAAACACTCATATTTACTGAAAACTTGCTATATGAATGGGTAGTACTATTCAAGTTTGTTGTTGTTTAGTCATTAAGTTATGTCTGACTCTTTTGCAACCCCAAGGACTGTAGATCACCAGGCTCCTCTGTCCATGGGATTTTCCAGGCAAGAATACTAGAGTAGGTTGCCATTTCCTTCTCCAGGGGATTTTCCTCACTCAGGTATCAAACCA
Organism: Ovis aries; assembly: GCF_016772045.2. Taxonomy (NCBI): domain Eukaryota; kingdom Metazoa; phylum Chordata; class Mammalia; order Artiodactyla; family Bovidae; genus Ovis; species Ovis aries. The sequence continues at coordinate 110,030,650 of NC_056059.1, forward strand.
GCATCTTCTGCGTTGGCAGGTGGGTTCTTTACCACTGAGCCACCAGGGAAGCCCATTGATTCATATTGCAGGAGTGGGGAGAAATGAGATTCACTGAGTCATTGATTTATGACATTAACCGGTAGCTAATCAGCAACATTATATAACAGGAAAGGTGTGAGGTTAAGGGGAGTCAGTAACAAACAAGTTAGACAAAGTCACTTTCCTTAACAAGGTTATACTTAACTCTGTCCAGAGATTAGGTGACTTTTTCAAAGTCACAGATATGGTGATTGGCAAAATCAGAACTGACATAGGGAATCCCTCGCTCCAGAATCTTTATGCTTGCCCCCATGCCACCTGAATCTTGGGTCTTTGTTATAAACTCCCCTCACCTGGACACAATGGAGAAGTTTCTCTAGGGAAATTTGCTTCGGGCCTTCCAGTCCTCACATTGATATCCTATGTGGCAAGGTCACGCAGTCATCATTTTCCTGACCTAGTCTTTGAGTCATCTCATCTTAACTTAGTACTTTTAATTTCTGTGGCTCTTTAGTCACTAAGTCATGCCCAGCTCTTTGCATTCTCACAGACTGGAAGCCACCAGGCTCTTCTGTCCAGGAGATTTACCAAGCAAGAATACCAGAGTAGGGTGCCCTTTCATTTGCCAGTGGATTTTCCCGACCCAGGGATTGAACCCACACCTCTTGCACCTTCTCCATTGGCAGGTGAATTCTTTACCCCTGTGCCATTTGAGAAACCCTCTTCATCGTCAGCCGATAAAATCAACAGACACCGAAGTATCGCTAACTGGAAATAAATAGCCTTGTTTATAATCATCCTAGAGAGTTGGAATTTCCAATAGAAGGTTTCAATGCAACACCCACCCACTGGCAGAAGCATGAACTGAAGAATGTTAAAGTGTCTTTCCCATGCCGTGTGGCCGCTGCCTCTCCTTTAAAAGGGAGAGGACTCAACAAAGTAGGAAAAACCCAAGGACAAATGTAGGTGATATAAATTTTTAGAAAGATCTGAAATGGTTTAGCACAGAATTTCTCTTTATAGAATGGATTTCCACAGGAATAGATCCATTACTGTGTATAGTCATTACTATATAAAGTGGACTACCCAAAGCGAGGCTTTCACTCCTTCCTGTTTGAGGTTTTCTTGGTTGATGGAAGTCAGGTGGCTTTAGAGGTAGTTTCCTTAAGCTCTATGAATACATTTTAGTTATGACGATTACATAACTCTTTCCTGCTCAACCACCTGAGCTAAATATATAAAACTATCAATACTTAAACAGTAAATGCAAAAATATAGATATCCTGGGTCAGGAAGATGGGAAATAGCTACTAATTCTAAAACACTGTGTAATTTCAGCTCTGTCATCATTTATGAAAGCCTTGTTTTAATGCCTTATACTTATCCCTTTCATATATATATTGAGCAAGTACAAATAATGCTATATGGGAGAATGGCATTGAAACATGTGTAATATCATATATGAAACGAATCACCAGTCCAGGTTCGATGCATGATACAGGATGCTTGGGGCTGGTGCACTGGGGATGACCCAGAGGGACGGTACGAGGAGGGTGGTGGGAGAGGGGTTCAGGATGGGGATGTGTACACCCGTGGTGGATTCATGTTGATGTATGGCAAAACCAATACAATATTGTAAAGTAATTAGCCTCCAATTAAAATAAATAAATTTATATTTTAAAAATTAAAAAAAATAATGTTAAAAAGTAGAAGTTCTACCATTACTGAGGTCCTACTATGCACCAGAGGCTGTGCAAAGAATTTTATATGTCCCATTGTATTGACCATTCTACACCTAAAATCAGATTCAAGTAACTTAAGAACTCTTGGACTTTAGGGACTTCTCATCGGTCCAGTGGTTAGGACTCCACGCTCCCAGTGCAGGGGGTGAAGGTTCCATTCCTGCTTGGGGAACTAAGATCCCACATGCTGCATGGTGCAGCCAAACAAACAAAAAAAGCAGAAAAGAAAAGAACTCTTAGATTTTAGGCAGAATAAGAATTTGAGCACTTGTGTGCACGTGGCTAGAGTCTGTGATTTTTCCTGATCGCTCCAGCTCTCTATAATACCGGTAAGTGTGCAGACGTTAAAAAAATGTTACATGTACCTTCAACTCAGAGCTCTTCTTAACCATAAGAAAGGACTCTCAGAGGCTGGATGGTCACAACCATTTCTTGAACTCCTACCATTGCCAGGCATTGGACCTGACATTGCAAAAGTGAAAGTGAAAGTCGCTCAGTCGTGTCCGACTCTTTGTGACCCCGTGGACTTTATGGTCCATGGAATTCTCCAGGCCAGACTACTGGAGTGGGTAGCCTTTCCCTTCTCCAGGGTATCTTCCCAACATTGCAAAGGGAAGCATAAAACAGAAATAGATCCTGCCTGCAAGCAGTTTTATTTTTAATTTGTAAGGAAATGGTAACTTACTGTTTAGGAGTGCTATGGCAGACAATAAATGCAAAAATAAGACAAAATACAGCTTGTTTATTTGGATTTTGTCATCCCAGCCACTTTGTGAGGTAGACAAGAACAGGTATTGAGTGCAAGTATTCTCTTACTTTGGAGTCCCCAGTTGGCTCATTTGTGAAATGCAGTCCCATTTGATATAGTATTTGACACAGGATTCGAAGTGTTATCATAAGTAGCAGACATTACTCTGTTCCAATGTAATCTCATGTACATATGTGCAAAATTGCTATCATAAAATTAAAAATAAAAATTATAGTTAAAGCGTTATGAGAGCTGGAGGAAAGTTAAGGGAAGAAGGGATGAAGGAACAATATAAAATGTTAGAGCAGCTTTTCTATTTATGAAGCATTTTATTTACTCCAATTTTGCAGAGAGAAGGAAAAAGTACAGAGAAATAAGCCATTTTGCTCAGGATTTCATAGCTAGTAAGTGATACATCCAGGAATGAAATTCAAGCCCCTTGAACACTCAAAGCTGGCTTCATCCTACCACATCACATGACCAGCCATGGAGAAGGGCATTCAGAGGAAGCGGAGGTTTTTCTGGGGCTCAGGGTGCACCATAGTATCAGCGCTTAGGACAAAGATTAAATTCCTCTTTTCTTCCTAAATGCATGTCATTGTTCAGATTGATAGCAGGCAGCAGTGAGAATCAAGGGATTAGCTTCATATCATTATGAAAGCTTTGACTACTTTTTTTTTTTTTTTTTGCTTCTGCTAATATTGCTGATAATTGGATCAGACTCTGGCTAGAATAGAAAATAAAGACAAGTGTCCTAGAAAAGATGTCTTATATGCTGTTGCTAAATATAAATATTAACAAAGGAATAATACTTTTTTTCATTTGGAGAATCAGTGCTTGCTGCACAAAAGCTTGAATACAAATCAAAGGAAGGTTTATTTATATGCAGAAAATGAATTTGTCCTCAAAAGAGAAGCAGGCAAGCGGTGAGTCTCTGTTCTGCTTTGGAGGTGTTTCTGCCTGTAATCTTCGTGGGCACGTGGAAGGGCAGAAGGTGCGGCGCTTTTGAAGTGGGGTGGGGCTATGAGAAAATTTCTGCCAGTGGAATATGTGCAAAGGTGATGAAAAACAAACATTCAGTTACCAACGTGAGACTCTGTGCTGTCATTCTATGTGGTATATTGGCTGGTAACGATTGAGACGGTGAGCTGACTTCATTAGGCCAGGTTTCCGAACAATTCTAATGAGGAGTCATCATCCACACCCTCTTGCTACTGATCCACAGTGACCATGTTGACTGAGTTAGAAAGAAGTAAATGTTTATTAGTTGTAATATCAAGATTTGGGGGTTATTTCTGTTTGGTACATATCTTAGTCTAGCCAGATTGATACAGGAATAGCCATTGGATACACTCAGTAAAAATGTCAGCATTTCTGCCCCCTCCCCCATAATCCTCTGTATTATCAACCTTTCTATTGCAATTTTTTAAAGTATTTATTTATTTTCTTGGCTGTGTTGAGTCTTAGTTCTGGCATGCCAGACCTTTCATTACAGTGCATGAATTTTCTAGCTGTGGTGCGTGGGCTCACTAGTTGCGCTACACCAGTTGATTTGCATCATGATTTGTAAGATCTTAATTCACTGACCAGGAATTGAACCTGAACCCCCTGCATTGCAAGGCAGCTTCTTAAATGCCGGACAACCAGGGCATTCCTGTGCATTCTGCTAAGAGTGCTTCTAGAACTCTGAAACAGCAGTCCTTGTGGCTGAATAGTAACCCCTCTTTTCTCTTCCTTCCATCATCTCCATGCCGATTTTTAACATAATAGAGCCAGAAATAGAGTAACAAGTATGAAGGTATTATTTGTGGATAATTGATCTTGATTGTGGATGAGGATAAAATTTGTGTTCTTATTATGTGTGGAAAGCGTGCATGAAATCACATGGGCCAAAAGCCACATCCATCAGTGGAATTACTACATAATTATGACTTTTAAATATTATTTAGGAATTTTGTTTATCTTGGATTTCATCACCCTGGGAAGCATAATAAAGCATAATGTACTTTACTATTCTTGCTTGGAAAATTCCATGGATGTGGGAATTCCTCGTGGGCCACAGTCCATGGGGTTGCAAACTGTTGGACACAACTGAATGACTGAACATATACAAACACACACACTGACGTTATAGTCATCTTGTCAAATGAAAGTAGATGACAAAATGATGGCTTAGATGATTTTAAACCAATGGTTCAAAATTGAGAAGAAAAGCTGTTCAGCTGCTAAGTAATGTCTGATTCTTTTGCAACCCCATGTAGCCCTCCAGGCTCCTCTGTCTATGGGATTTCCCAGGCAAGAATACTGGAATGGGTTGCCGTTTCCTTCTCCAGGGAATCTTCCCAACCCAGGAACTGAACCGGGGTCTCCTGCGTTGGCAGCATGATTTTTAACCAGTGAGCTACTAGGGAAGCTCAAGAATAAAAGTTATAGAAAACAAAATTTCATCTTCAAACACTTCAACTTAAAAAAATCAATACACAAGAAAACCTTGCAGTCTTATCAAATATATATATCAGAAACAAAGGGGAAAAAGCTTTGTCTTCAACAACTGCTAAGTGTATACAAGAAAAATAAATATTAAAAAAACACATCTGTGCAACAACCACTTAGCTGTTGACAAAGAGGTAATAGCCACGTGGAATTGAAAAACTAAGCAGAGAGCCCTTCTGAGAAATGAAATGCTAGAGTAATGACTCACAAGAGAAGCAATTTTTAAAAAGAAATCTTGGCAAACTTCAGGATTGGAAAATAACTTTTCTGAGATCTAGGAGAGTAATATTCAAGACTGATAGAAAAGCAAAATATATAGGTAACCTGCTAAGGTTATCTGTTCAGCACATTTATTTCTAGACAACTTCAGACAGATGATTCTTTGGAATGCACTATCACATATGTAAATAGCTATTTACTTACACACACACAGCCATATACACACACACACTCTCTAATCCTTCCTGACTTGACTTTATTTTCATATGTATTATTCCTTGTTTTAAATTTGCATTTATTGCTTAAATACATCTGCTATATCCATTATTATACATTTATTTATCATAATTTTTTATTTAATGCATTTCACTTTATCATTCAATTCTATTTTTCTGTATATGAACTCAAGGTATTTTTGTACATAAAATGTCCACAAACACACTGTAAAAATATTTACATGCATATTTAGCCTTAAATAATTTATAATAATTTTTGTTTATACCTTGAATGCTTCTTTACATCCTGGCTTTTGTTCCCTGAAATTTACCCATTCTCTTAAAACCGCCTGTAAATGATTGATGTTGAAGATCTTTGTTACAGTGAGAATCATTAGAAGAACTGGGACAGCAACTTCCTTTTCTGGACAGTGGCATCTTGAGATTAAAGCAGCTTTTTAAGCAACACTGCCATGCTTTTTGTCTCCCATTGAGTTTTCAAAGACTGAAAACATACCTTGCCTCTAAATTTCAGTTCTGGTACCCAATTCATAGAATTTAAAAATTTAAACGAGTGGCTATAAGTCATAAGGATTCAAAAGACGTTGGTTGTCATAATTGTTATCGTCCCCCTTCTCCTCCTCCTCTTCTTTGTTTTTCTCATAATTATCTGCAATCTTTTCATCACTGGCTGCTTTATACTATTCATGTTCCCAAAGAGAGAGAGAAATAAAGTTCCTTCTTATAGATACCCTCCTTAATCATCTTAGCAAAGCATTACCTGTGTCTGGGGATTCCTTTCTATGGTATACTATCTTCATAATACTTTGAATAATCTGAAAGTATTCTATTTTTAAAAAACGTACATGACATGTTCATGTCTACTGACTAGAACTTAGCGTGTGTGAGAGCAAAGACTTTTTAAAATTCTGTCCACTATCCCAGTGCTTAGAAAACTGCCTAATTGTAATAGAACTTCAGCAAATATTTGCTTAATGAGTGAATATTGACTCTTAAATATTTTTAATTCTATGGTCCACACTTTCTCTCATAACATTTCATAATTGCAACTTATAATTCTCCAGGCTAGCTAAGAACTATAGTAGTGCACTGGCATTATCAAAGAAAGAAGGACTAATTGTGACTGGTACATTTTAGGATGACATTTTAACTGAGTCTTGGAGAATGACCATACTTTTGACTTGAGGAAACCAGGCACATGAGGATGAGACCATTTATTGTAAACGTCTCTCATGAAGACATCAGGCAGGGGGTAGAGGGGAAAAAAGCCAGGATTTCTGACACACTCCTACCCAAACATACACACATTCTAGATTTGAAGAAAATTGGTAATAACCAAGAATATGATAAAAACATGAAACAAGTACAAATCAATGACACATATTGTAAAATATGTCATGATTTAATTCATCCAGTCTTGTCATTCTGGCATGTTGGTTATATCAGCATTAATACAGATTTTATTTCCTTGGCTCACATATTACTAATCCTATAGTTGCTTTGATAATCCAACAGGGGTATATCGTGGTTCCTTTTTCAATAACTTTGGACTTCTGAATTCTGATATTCAAATAATGATCTTTTACTAAAAATTTTACTTAAATTTTTCTAATTAATGAAATAAAGGAATTAGTATCTTGTATCACCAAAGCTTCTACCCATTTTATCTATGAATTGTTCCCTCTATTGTCTCTTATCTGGTTAAGAAATACTAGGAAAAATTGGACAATAATTACTTATTTCCCAAGGTTAAAAATTTGTCAGTACCATGGACAGCATCAAATCACTTCTAAAACCTTTCGTCGTATTAGACCAAATAAACTCATTTGCCCTATCCTCCTTTTCTTTTAGCTCAACTCTATTTTCCTCTAACACAGGTTCTAAGTGTGTGTTCTCTCAAACTTGCCTAATTGAAAAAACACAAAAAATAGTTTAACACCATGTCTTACCACCTTAATTGCACTTGTTTAGTTGTTTGTATCCTATACTTTAGACACTTATTTCGCAGTACCATGTTAGAGTTGAAAAAATGTACAATTCTTAGCAGGAAAATGCTAAATAAATGGGCACTGATAAAAGTTATTTCAACCAATAGACAGTATTAATTGTTTAACATGGTAAGTTCTAAGCAAAGATGCTAGTGAGAGAGAAAGGGAGGGAGATGAGAAAGAAGATAAAAAGAAGGAAATGAAGTGGAGGAGGATGATGGAGAGAAAGAAGAGGAAGGAGAGAAGGAGAGAGAGGGGAAGAAAAATAAAATATACAATCTCCACTGACAGCAGGCACTCTTATGATAAAGAGAAGATGGACACATGTACAATTATCTATCATATTGGACAGTCTACAGTTAACATTATGCTAAAAAGGCAATGAACTTACTATGCTATTAATAAATATGCATCCTTTACAGTTGTATATAATTTTAAAACACAGATTGCTTTTACATATACTAAAAATTTAACTTAGAAATTTGACAACAGCTCTGTGAAATCAATATCATAGATAACATACTTTATTTTAGAAATGAGGAAACTGATGTCAGTGAGGTCAAATGACTTGTCTCAGTTTTCAGAACTAGCAAATAAGGGATTTGGTCCTGAGATCTAAGTCTTACTATAATACTTCCCAATATATACCTATTTTTCATTATGCGTTCCTTCTGTGATGTTTTATTCATATTTTAGCTTCAAGTATTTTGCTTATCAGTTTATTATCAACAGCGCCCTCACTCCCCTTCCAAGACTGGGAAAAGAGTATTAGTCTTGGTTTGTGAAAATGTGTGTAATATAACCTTTAGAAAAACATAAACTATATTTACTTTTCCAAGACCATATAAGTTCATTAAATAAACCTTTAATTAGTGTCTGTAATGTGCGAGACACTGTGATAAGCACTAACATTGGTGGGTTGAACAAAATAGAGTCTCTCATCCTTAAGATCTTCCTTAAAATGAGAGATCATCCTTAAGATAAATATGATGAGACAAAGAACGTCATTAATCTGCAACTATAGAAATAAGCACAAAGTGTGAATTAGAAAAGACAAAGCATGAATTATAACTCAGCACAGATGGCACTCTGAATTTGTACAACTCTGAGAGTGAGTAACTTCTTGGTTTTGTGTTCAGTAATCTCACTTGTCTCACTCTAGTCCTAACTTTGGTGGCAGTGGTGCCAATTAGGTAATATTGCCACCTGGAACACAAATGTATATAAAACATCAACCTAAGTTTTTGAAGCTAATGGAGGGTAATGGATTTCCAGCTGAGTTATTTACAATTCTAAAATATGACGCTGTTAAAGTGCTGCACTCAATATGCCAGCAAATTTGGAAAACTCAACAGTGTCCACAGAACTAGAAATGGTCAGTTTTCATTCCAATCCCAAAGAAAGGCAATGTCAAAGAATGTTCAAAGTACCATATAATTTCACTCATTTCACGTGCTAGCAAGGTAATACTCAAAATCCTTCAAACTAGCTTTCAACAGTATGTGAACTCAGAACTGTCAAACGTACAAGCTAGATTTAGTAATGACAGAGAAACTGGAGATCAAATTGCCAAAGTCCATTGGGTCATAGAAAAAGTAAGGGGATTCCAAAAAAAAATCTACTTCTGCCTCATTGACTATACTAAATTGTTGACTATGAGGATCACAATAAACTGTGGAAAATTCTTAATGAGATGGGAATACCAGACCACCTTACCTGTTTGTTGAGAAATCTAAATGGAGGACAAGAAACAACAGTTAGAACCAGACATGGAACAAAGGACTGGTTCCAAATTGGGAAAAGAGTAAGTCAAGGCTGTAAATTGTCTTCCTGCTTTTCTAACACATGTAGAGTACATCATGACAAAGGCCAGTCTGGATGAATCACAAGCTGGAATCAAGATTGTTGGGAGAAATATCAACAAACTTAGATATGCAGATGATACCACTCTAAGGGAAGAAAGCAAAGAGAAACTAAAGAACATTTTGATAAGAGTGGAAAAGAATGAAAAGCTGACTTAAAACTCACCATTCAAAAAACTAAGATCATGGCATCCAGTCCCATCACTTCATAGAAAATAGATGGAGAAAAAAAGTTGATGGTGGCAGATTTTGTTTTCTTGGGCTTCAAAAGCATTATGAATGGTTACTGCAGCCATGAAATTAAAAGATACTTACTCCTTGGAAGAAAAGCTATGACAAACCTAGAGAGCACATTAAAAAGTAGAAACATCACTTTGTCAACAAAGATCCACATAATCAAATCTATGTTTTTTCCAATAGTCATGTATGTGTGTGAAAGTTGGTCCATAAAAAAAGGTAAACACTGAAGAACTGATGCTTTCAAACTGTGTGCTGGAGAAGACTTGAGAGTCCATTGGACAGCAAGGAGATCAAAGCAGTCAACTCTAATGGAATCAACACTGAATATCCATTAGAAGGACTGATGCTGAAGCTGGAGCTCCAATATTTGCCCACCTGATGTGAAGAGCTGACTCACTGGAAAAGACTCTGATGGGAGTCTGGTGGGAGAGACTGAGGGCAGTAGGAGAAGGGGGCAATAGAAGATGAGATGGTTGGATGGCATCACTGACTCAATGAATATGAGTTTGAGCCAACTACAGGAGATGGTGGAAGACAGGGAAGTCTAGCATATTGCTTTCCATGGGGTTGGAAACAGGCATCTATAGCTTAGTTACTGATCAACAACAAACGCAACACATGTTCAAAAAAGTTAGTATAATAAGGAGTAGAAGAAACAATACAACAACCTAAGTTACACATTGATCAGCTTATTGATAATCACAATTTCTTTTTCCCACCATTGAGTCCAGGTTTCACCTATCCTCTGCCAATCTCCTGGATGAAATTTTTTCCTTACAGAGTTATCTCAATATTTATTACAGAATATGTTATCTTTATTGGGTTGTCAAAGTTTTATTCACTAAGTCTATTGACTGGAAGAGTGCTAAAGTAACCCTAATAACTCAGTGAGTGCCAAATCAGATTCCTCCTTTTCCCCACTGGGTAGAAGCCTTTTAATTTCTTCCTAATTAGTATAATCAAGTCCCTTGTAACAATCACCTTCTCTGTCAGAAAGGTAGTGTGGGTAACAGAAAAGACCAGGGTATTTTCTTGGCTTTTAAGCTACTAGAAACTTGCCTATTCTCCTTGAGGGAAAGATTACTTTCTTAAGGAAAATGATCAAGATCCAAGAGTCCTCTAAGCGAGTTACAGGGTATACTATTGAGAAAAGTTTCTTTTACTTCTACTGTTAGGTTCCTATTTGGCCAAAATGATGCCATAGAATGGTTATTGGGTTAAGTCACATATTACATCATGTAAGACCACAATCATAGGTGTGTTTCCTTCCAGCTAATACTATAAATAAACTTTAAATAGTATCATTGGCAGCATGGAATGAGACTATGCATGAGCTCTACGATTCTATTAAGCTAGATGTTTATGGGTGAAGGCTTACATGGTAAAATAAAAATAATTGCTTAAGCATTTTATTATTTTATTGAATTTGCCATTTAATGAGACTCTTAGTTAGAAAAGATGTTATATGGGACACCAAGGTGTTCAGAATGGTATTCTGTATGTCCATAAATGGTGGTGCTGATAGAGCATGGTAGGCATCAAGTCCCTATCCAGAATAGATTTCAAATGCCTATGCCCCCCAAATACAAATTACTACCATCTCCATGATGGCAGGGATCCAAAGTAATCAACTAGCCATTAGAACACTGGTTACCTCAGGGAATGATGTTTGGCTCAAGTCCATTTCCTACTGTGTGCAATGCATTGACAGATATAGCCTGTGGTTACATCCCTGGTTTTTTAGTTTATAAGTAAGAATGTTATTTATAGCAGCTAATGCAAGCTTAATATTGGTTCTTCATCCTGTGGAGTGAGGGTAATTATGGCTCAGATATACACTGATCCTTCAAATTAAATATAACTTAGCTGGAAAGACAGGGCACAAGAACAGATAAGAATGTAAGATTGGAAATGAGTTTTAGTGAAGTGATATGTGTATGAACAAATGGGATTTTAGCATATGATATAAATCAGGATTTTTTTTTTGTAATGTGTATACATTATTCTCCAAAATCACTGCAGATGGTGACTGTAGCCATGCAATTCAGAGACACTTGCTCCTTGGGAGAGAAGTTATGACCAACCTAGACAGAATATTAAAAAATATAGACATTACTTTCCTGACAAAGGTCCATCTAGTTAAAGCTATGTTTTTTCCAGTAGACATGTATGGATGTGAGAGTTGGACTATAAAGAAAGCTGAGAGCCAAAGAATTTATGCTTTTGAACTGTGGTGTTGGAGAACACTCTTGAGGGTCCCTTGGGCTGCAAGGAGATCCAACCAGTCCATCCTAAGGGAAACCCAAACTGAATATTCATTGGAAGGACTGGTGCTGAAGCTGAAAATCCAATACTTTGGCCACCTGATGTGAAGAACTGACTCATTGAAAAAGACCCTGATGCTGGGAAAGATTGAAGGCAGAAGGAGAAGGGGACGACACAGGATGAGATGGTTGGATGGCATCACTGATTCAATGGACATGGGTTTGAGTAAACTCCGGGAGTTGGTGATGGGCAGGGAAGCCTGGCGTGCTGCAGTCCATGGGGTCTCAAAGAGTCAGACACGACTGAGTGACTGAACTAAACACATTATTCTCCAACTCCAACTATTCAACAGTCCTTTTATTCAGCACTAATCTTGTATAGTACTCCTGACATATATTACATTTAATATGAGTAAGAATCTATTTCTCAAGCTCCAGTCTATCCTGTTCTGTCTTCCACCTGCATCAAACAATATATTTCCTTCACTGGAACTTTACAATGAGTATTGATATTGTAAGCCCCCTCTCTCACTCACGTAGTTACTTTTTGTTTGAAAATTTTGATTGTGTAGATAAATTTGGATTTAATTTACTTCACAATAATAGATTTTACTTTACATTAGCATTCTTGTATATCTGTTTGGGTACAATCAGAAAAAGGAAATCACTCAGTGAGTTGAATATTAATAAAAATGAAAACTTAAAGTTTTTTTCAAAAGACTCCAAGAGTAAATTTAATATCCAAATTATACACAGGGAGAAGACAGGATTTTTATGATAATAAAGGATTAGTATCAATGTTGTAGAATAAGAACACTAGCAATCCAGTAGAAAAATATTCAAGAGATGCAAAGATGCAATTCACAGAGAGGGAACTCCTAGTTAGTAAATATTTGAAAACTAAAAGGGAGATGGCTATCCTTATTAGCCAATCGATATTCCAACCACACATCATTTAACATCTATTATAATGTAGGATGATATCTATTTTTTTGGCTTGAACTTTATTATTGAAAATGCCAAGCTCACACTGTACATATTTCATATATTTGGGCTATTTAAAGTGTAGGAAGTGTATGTATACTAGACCCTCAGCTTGGAGGAGTAAGTTATTTCATTGATAGAAGGTAGGGGAGAACAATTAAGATTCTGCTTAAACCTCCAGTACTTTTATTTGTGAACCACATTGTCTGAGAATACGTTCCAAGTATTTGCAATTGGCTGAGGTTTTCCTCCATGGCCTGCTGAGTTCTGAGAAACATGAATCAATAGTCAATTGTTCACAGTAATCAAATTCCACCCTTAAATGTTGTAAAATACAGCTCAACATGAAATGCCATATCTTGTAGAACGGAGCCATTTTCAGATTTAATCTTTTTATTACCTACCAAACTGGGAGCACACACACAAACTTTCCTCAGAGCAGCAGAAGTCAGCATTTTCCTGGTCAACAGATGTCACTCACAACAACCAACAGAGCAAAATGTCAGGCTCCCTCAGTCCCTTGAGCCCTAAGATGACTTTTTCTAAACCTCTGTGGTGGATTTTTCCTTTTAATCAGGAAGAAAATGATCACTACAATGGAATGAACTAAAACCAATTTGCTTTTTAAATAGACTGTGGGGTTCTGAGATCAAGAATTTCCTTCTGATCCAACCTAAACTGATGAATGGTATGTCTAATGGATGATACTTGATTCGACATGCAACTAGGATTAAAAAGCATCTGTTGTTTGAGTTTCATAGGTTACCTAAAAGTCAATTGTTTCTATGTGAGAGCCTGTAAAGAAGGAGAATTACCTCTAAGTGCAAACCTACAGGAGGAAACAGACCATGCAGGTTGGCCACCTAACAGTGAACCATAAGATTCTTCCTTTCAATTCCCTCATCTGGCAAAAGAAGAGAAACTCTGAGGATTCTTAAATTCCTGGACTCGGTGCAGCCCTGAATGTAATATCCCTTCCATTTCATCAAAGTGATAACAAAGAGTCTGCATGTTTGTCATCCTCTAGCCTTTGGAATGACAGTCCATGCTGCCCCTTTAAGTCTCACGGCCTGACAAATGCTCTGCATAGAAGAAATTGTCTAACACTACAATTGGCAGATTGGAGGTCATCATGGCTGACCGCTCAATCTATGGCACCATCAGCATCTCTCTGTTTATTAAGTTCTTACCTTTATCTCACATATATGATGCTTCATTTTTAATTAAATAAACCCTTCCATAGGCTTTGTTTCCTGTTTCTGAAGTCATATCTTCCTTTATTTTCATTTTCATCTATTAAGATAGCCTCGTCCTTGCTTGTTACCTAGCACATTGCCTGTTTTTTAAAAAATTATTGTTATTTTGTTTTGTATTTTTGCTTATTTTTTCCCTACTCCATCCCAGATTTAAGAGTCAGGTCCAACGTGATTCCATTATTCAGTAGTGCTTTTGCCTCAAGACTTTTAACAGCACCTTTTTGCTCACCCTAGGCTGGAAAGGTCATTCCTTTGAGCTTCCTCATCACCCAATATTACCTCCACTGTTGCAAATGTGATGTAATTATTCATGCGGTTGCCAACCCCACCTTCCCCCTTATACCACGAGCTCCTTAGAGGCAGGGAAAGGATCCACTTTCTTCACTGTTGCACTGTCTGCAAAGTTCCTGGTATGTACCTGTGTGTTCTTTGAATGCACCTGTTAATATACTTACTTGTACAGTGGAATAATCTGGGAGCTATAAGACCTCCTTCATTTTTCTTGAAGTTCATGACAGAGCTGGGAATACTGTGCTAAAATCTTCTCTTGCTGTCCCTCCTGGGATATATCCACCTGAGTTTCCCCCATTGGGTGAGGTGAGTTAGGAGAGTCCTTAGTTACAGAGTTAAGTATTTTGGACTCTGGATTTGGCATGGATGTATCCCATTGATTTTTTATCAGACTGTGTAGGTATTCTGAATGCTAGCATCTTAGCAACATGCTGGCTCAGAAGTCAGACAGACAATCTAAAGGAATCATTAAATCATATGAGTTAACAAGGGGAACATGAGGTTAAAAGGCAATGAAGGTAGAAACTGGAAATGTCATCAGAGGATAAGAGATTGAAACTGATCAGTGGGAAAGATTTAGGCACATGACTGAGGGATTAATTTGTTTTGTGTATTTTGGGGACTTCCCTGGTGGTTCAGGGAAAAAATCTGCCTGGAATACATTGAGATGTGGGTTCAATCCCTGGGTAGGAAAGATCCCCTGGAGAAGGGAATGGCTTCCCACTTCAGAATTGTTGCCTGGAGAATTCCATGGACAGAGGAGCCTGGCGGGCTCCAGTCCATGAGATCATGAACAGAAGGACACGGCAGGGAACCTGAAGTCCTGTAGGTCACATGGAAGGGGTCTTTGAAGCTCTGGAGAGATCTGATAACTACTTTTTCTCTCAACTCTTTAGTTTCAAGGCAGTTCCAATGAGAGATTCCATTAACCCCAGATCTTTGGCCTGTTTGTTTTTTAATTCTTTGTTTTTGTCTTTTTTTTTTTTCTTCAAGGACTACGCACCACATGGGAGAAGAAAACAGAAATGCACAAAGAGGTAAAATATGCATTCTGTAATACTTTGCCTCTCCTATCCCATAACTTATATTTTAGTTCAGTCATGTTTTCATTTATTCTAGGAATAAATTACTGGTGTTCCCAGGGGAGTCTTCAGTGTCTCATAGAGTTCTTCTTCAAAGACATTGAAGGCCAAGTAAACAACAATGACCTCAAGAGATAGGATGATGTCTCATCCCTCTGGCATAAAAAATCTTGATAAAAGTTTTTCTCCTCCTTCCCTGCTCCTTACCCATCTGTCCCAAAACAAATCCCTTGAATGTCCAATCACTGAAACCAGTAGACTTTTCCAGATCATCATGATTATTGCCTCTCTGAATTATCATTGAGTCAGCACAGTGCCTGACATACAGTAGCAATTTAATAAGTAGACAGACTCTCTCTTTCCTTTACCTTCACATGAAAACTAAAGTAGTTCTCTTCTTGCTTTTCAAAACATTTCTGTCTTTGTTTCTCCTTCAGACCTGCATATTTATTATATCTTTAAAGTCCTGTCTTTACCAGTTATAAAATATGGCAAAGTCTTGCTTGCCAATTCTATTTTTTTTTTTTAATCCTGGATGAAAGAAAGTGAAAGTGTGAGTCACTCAGTCATGTCTGACTCTTTGTGATCCCATGGACTGGGCCCCACTAGGCTCCTCTGTCCATGGTGTTCTCCAGGCAAGAATACTTGAGTGGGTTGCCAGTTCCTTCTCCAGGGGATCTTCCTGACCCAGGGATCGATTCTGGGTCTCCTGCAATGCATACAGATTCTTTACTGTCTTAGTCATTAGGAAAGCCCAAAAAATCCTGGATAAGAGCACTATATCTCCAAGCTTTCATTGAAATTAGTTTGGGGATTGACATATGACTAGATTCTGGCTTATAAGACTATGTGTGAAAGTTATGTAAGTTTCTTTCAGTCCTATCTACAAAATTCTGGCTTGAACATCCTCTTTCTCTCTTCTTTTTTCCCAAGAATGAGCATATAAAACAAGTGTTAAAAATGATAACACATGGAAGGAGCCTAAATCCCTGAGTCTCTTCCTGGAAAACAGTCACCCAAAGTTAGAGTTCAAAAAAAGTTGGCTGTAACTTGTATAAGGAATACTTTTTTACTGTGTTAAGCTGTTGAAAACTAAGATCATGGCATCCAGTCTCATCATTTCATAGAAACTAGTAAGGGAAAAATGGAAGCAGTAACAGACTTTATTTTTTGGGCTCCAAAATCATGGTAGATGATGAATGCAGCCATGAAATTAAAAGACACTTGCTCCTTGAAAGGAAAGCTATGACAAACAGCATATTAAAAAGCAGAGACATCATTTTGCCAACAAAGATCTGTATAGTCAAAGGTATAATTTTTTTCAGTAGCCACGTATGGATGTGAGAGTTGGTCCATTAAGAAAGCTGAGCACTGAAGAATTGATGCTTTCAAATTGTAGTGGTGGAGGAGACTCTTGAGAGTGCATTGGACTATAAGGAGATCAGAGCAGTCAATTCTAAAGGAAATCATCTCTAATACTCACTAGCAGGACAGATGCTGAAGCTGAAGTTCTACTACTTAGACCACTTTATGCAAAGAGTTGACTCATTGGAAAACACCTTGTTGCTGGAAAAGATTGAAAGCAAAAGGAGAAAGTGGTGGCAGGTAATGAGATGGTTAGATAATGTCACTGACTCAATGGACGTGGATTTGAGCAAACTCTAGGAGATAGTGAAGGATGGAGGACCCTGACATGCTGCAGTCTATGGGATCCCAAAGGGTCAGACATAGTGACTGAAGAATAATAACAACAAGCTGTTGAAATTTGGGGGTTGTTTGTTAATTTTTTAGTTAATTACTTTGAGCTTAGACAAATTACTTCCTTCTGAACCTAATTTTTAAAAATAAATGTCAGAAGAAATCATAAAAACCCTACATGCTTTGTTGTAGTAAGGATTTAGAAAGAAAATACATGTAACAGGCTAGTGTGATGTATTTCAAGCACCGATCCTGTTAGCCATAGCTGCTTCATATTCAGTGGGCAAAGGTGCCAGTTCTTTCTAACATCCGCTATGAGCTGTCCACAGTGGCACACACTTCCTGTGTTTGTTTACTGATTCCTCACTGTGACCTTAGGAGATGAACATTACTGTCCTAATCTTGCTAAACAAGAACACTGAGATTGTGAGAAGTTACGTAACTTGCCAAAGTGACATAGGCAGAAAGTGTCGCCGTCCAGATTCAATCCAAGCCGAGGTTTATCTCTCTGGTTCCAAACTCCTACCCTTAATGTGATATTCATAAGCAGTGGTTATCACTGTGTAGATTTTCCTTGGCTTTTTTCTACTTCTATATGCTCTACATGCTGACTTTCTAGTGGTGAGTTCAATTATCACGTCAACAAGCTACCTGGACTCTTTGTTTGATGCCTGCAATAAATGCAATTTCCTTCCTCAAAGCCAGATGTCAGTAGATTGCTTTTCCTGTGTTGTGGCAAGAGGACCCAACTTGGTTCAGTGATAGAAGGATGAGCATGTGTAGAGGGTAGAGGCTGCAGAGAAGCCAGAAGTAGGCTGTAGGAAGTAGAAAGAATGGAGAATAGAAAATGAAGGGGGAAGAAGAGTGAATAAACATGTTTCCACATGCTCTTCATTTTCCTTGTAATGACCTTCACCCCCCCACCACCTCCAATCTGCCCACATATTTATCCGCCATCCTTTCTCAAACATTGAACGACAGATCACGGGCCTCCTTAGAATGAATGGCCTGAAGTCTTTCCCTCTTCAGTGAACTTAGAGGACTTGCTGCATGGTTTCCTATCTCCTGGGTCCGGAGCACACCCCATCATCACATTTTTTCAATTTTATTTAATAGTTATGAATTGATTCATCTCTCTCCCCCACTAGACCATAGATTTCAGATTTCTAGCCAGTCTTTAGTAACTATTGAATCTTAGCACATGAGTGGATAGCTTCTTGGGAAACACAGAAAGACACATAGACCTCTTAGAAAAGGATTCCCATTTTCTGGCCCCTGTTTTGCTCTTGTGTGGTTAGAGATCCTATTCCATCTCTCCAGTTTCAGCTTCTCATTCAGTGGAAGGACAGGCTCGTATGTTCTCTGTGCTTTCTCTTCTAATCAAGCATCACATGCTCTTATGTAAATCCAAGAATGTTATTAAAATGCAAGATGTGGGCTCAGAGTCACGCATCCAAAGAGCATGTGTTCTCAAGTTTCCACTACAAGCTAGAGGCAGTGCTGGCAGCAGCATCCATGTCTTCACACCCTCAGACTGAGCCACTTCCCTCTCCAGCACTCAGCCTCTCACTTGTTTGCTTGATTCAGCAACATTTTAAAATATCAGATTAAATTCATAAAGTTTTAAGATAATTTCTCTACACATTGAAATATAGCTCAAGCTCTAGAGCACTACACTTACATCATAAATTAGCTTGTAATTTTCTCATTTATTAATATTTGTTTGTATTTATTTGTTAAGTGCTCTTTAAATGTTAGGTGTGAAACTAGCAACAGGGAATGCAGAAAAGAAAAACAGAGATAAAATCTTCATGTCCCTACTTTGAAGGAGCTTAGAGTAAGAGGGTTGTTGTTCAGTTTCTAAGTAGTGTCTGACTCTTTGTGACCCCATGGACTACAGCATACCAGGCACCCCATCTTTCACTGTCTTTTGGAATTCACTCAAATTCATGTCCATTGAGTAGGTGATGCTATCTAACTCTCTCCTCCTCTGCTGCCCCCTTCTCCTTTTGCTTTCAGTCTTTCCTAGCATCGGGATTTTTCCAATGAGTTGGTTCTTCACATCACGTGGCCAAAGTATTGGATTTTCAGCTTCAGCATCAGTCCTTCCAATGACTATTCAGGGTTTATTTCCTTTAGGATTGACTGGCTTGATCTCTTTGCAGTTCAAGGGACTCTCAAGAATCATCTCCAGCACCACAATTTGAAAGCATCAGTTCTTTGGTGCTCAGCCTTCTCTATGGTCCAATTCTCACATCTATACACAACTACTGGAAAAAACCAAAGCTTTGACTAGATGGACCTTTGTTGGGTTGTGAAGCTTACAAAAACAAGTGACATTCATAAAGACACTCTCTGAGGCAAGTATTATTCTAGAGGTTACAGGGGACAAGTGGGAGCTGAAGCTAACACAGAAATAAAGCAAGTCTCTGTGAGAAGTCAGCTAGAATAAGTGAGAATGGGGATTGACTGCCATCAGGCTTTACGTCTAAAACTAAGAAATTACCAAAATGAATCAGTCTTGTTTAGAAGAATGCTCTAAAGAAATCAACTTTGCTCAACCTTTTTCCCCTTGAAAATCCGGAATCAACTGAGCCATTCACGTAGGGAGGAAAATACCAACTTTAGTGTCGGTGAAGGTGGCTTTGATCTGCAATCCAAATCAGGATTCTGAATCCTTTTCCCCAAGTTTCAACTTTGGGACTCAGATGTTTTCGTGTGGGTTGTATAAAAGTCATGATCTGCTCACCTCCATAAAACCGAGAGCCTGAAAATGGGTGCAGAAGTGAGCTGACTGATTTGCCAGGGTCTTTAAACAGATGTGCATCTCATGTGGATAAAAAGCTGGAGAAAACAAAGCCTCTTTTCTGCTGGCTCATGAGGCAAGCAGAGATCCCTGAAGGCACTACAGCAGACGAATGATCTTGACTCTCTATCTCAGTTGTGGAAGTAAGACAGATCCATACTTCTATAGACAGGACTCAGTGAGCGGTAAAAAGGAGGAAGAATCTATCTACTTGCTACATGTGAGAGGGCCCATGCTTCTTCCAGCTGTATGGAAGGAATGCAGAAAGATGGAAGAAAGCTCCCCAAGCAGATATCACATGCTCTGAGGATCTTTAAATCTTTATTTAATCTTTCAATAATCAAAGCTTTCATTCATCAAACACAATATTCTGGCCTCAGGTCTAAGCTTTTTATGTAAATAACCTCATGCAACTTGTACAGCTACTTTATAAATTAGCTACTATTACTCTAGTCCATTCTAGTCCCAAAGAAAGGCAATGCCAAAGAATGCTTAAACTACCGCACAATTGCATTCATCTCACATGCTAGCAAAGTAATGCTCAAAATTCTCCAAGCCAGGCTTCAGCAATACATGAACTATGAACTTCCAGATGTTCAAGATGGTTTTAGAAAAGGCAGAGGAACCAGAGATCAAGTTGCCAACATCCACTGGATCATAGAAAAAGCAAGAGAGTTCCAGAAAAACATCTATTTCTGTTTTATTGACTATGCCAAAGCCTTTGACTGTGTAGATCACAATAAACTGGATAATTCTGAAAGAGATGGGAATACCACACCACCTGACCTGCGTCTTGAGAAATCTGTATGCAGGTCAGGAAGCAACAGTTAGAACTGAACATGGAACAATAGATGGGTTTCAAATAGGAAAAGGAGTACATCAAGGCTGTATATTGTCACCCTGCTTATAACACTGGACTGGAAGAAAAACAAACTGGACTCAAGATTGCCAGGAGAAGTATCAGTAACCTCAGATATGCAGATGACACCACCCATATGGCAGAAAGTGAAGAAGAACTAAAAGCCTCTTGATGAAAGTGAAAGAGAAGAGTGAAAAGTTGGCTTAAAGCTCAATATTCAGAAAATGAAGATCATGGCCTCCAGTCCCATCACTTCATAGGAAATAGATGGGAAACAGTGGAAACAGTGTCAGACTATATTTTTTGGGGGGGCTCCAAAATCACTGCAGATGGTGACTGCAGCCATGAAATTAAAAGACGCTTACTCCTTGGAAGAAAAGTTATGACCAACCTAGATAGCATATTCAAAAGCAGAGTCATTACTTTGCCGACTAAAGTCTGTCTAGTCAAGGCTATGGTTTTTCCAGTGGTCATGTATGGATGTGAGAGTTGGACTGTGAAGAAGGCTGAGCGCTGAAGTATTGATGCTTTTGAACTGTGGTGTTGGAGAAGACTCTCGAGAGTCCCTTGGACTGCAAGGAGATCCAACCAGTCCATTCTGAAGGAGATCAGCCCTGAGATTTCTTTGGAAGGAATGATGCTAAAGCTGAAACTCCAGTACTTTGGCCACCTCATGTGAAGAGCTGACTCATTGGAAAAGACTCTGATGCTGGGAGGGATTAGGGGCAGGATGAGAAGGGGATGACAGAGGATGAGATGGCTGGATGGCATCACTGACTTGATGGATGTGAGTCTGAGTAAACTCCGGGAGTTGGTGATGGACAGGGAAGCCTGGCGTGTTGCGATTCATGGGGTCACAAAGAGTCGGACACGACTGAGTGACTGAACTGAACTGAACTCTAGTTAAAGCTATGGTTTTTCCAGTAGTCATGTATGGATGTGAGAGTTGGATCATAAAGAAAGCTGAGTGCCAAAGAATCGATGCTTCTGAACTGTGGTGTTGGAGAAGACTTTTGAGAGTCTCTTGGAATACAAGGAGATCCAACAAGTCCATCCTAAAGGAAATCAGTCCTGAATATTCATTGGAAGGACTGATACTGAAGCTGAAATGCTAATACTTTGGCCACCTGATTCAAAGAACTGACTCATTGGAAAAGACCCTGATGCTGGGAAAGACTGAAAGTGGGGGAAGAAGGGAATGACAGAGGATGAGATTGTTGGATTGCATCACCAATTGGATGGACATGAGTTTGAGTAAACTCCAGGAGAGGTGATGGATAGGGAGGGCTGGTGTGCTGCAGTCCATGGAGTCATAGAGATTCAGACACGACTTCAGTGACTGAACTGAAAACTGAAACTCTATAATTTACAAGTGTGGTGATCAAGATTTAGAGAATTGGAATGATTGTGTTCATGGTCGTAGCTATCAGTGCATGAGGTTTGTCTGACTCCCCTTCCTTTCTCCTTGCCTGTTTAGCATTTTTATATTTACTCAGGGCATTTTGCATCTTTGCTTTTTAATCTCTGACTGTGTGTTCATCCTTTGAACCTGAGAACGCACTTGTCTTCAAATGTTACTTACTTCAAGGAGCTTTCTCTTTTCTCTTTCAGTTCTTATTCTGGGCTTTTGATAATATATCATACCACTTAGCATATTATGCATGCTTGCTAAGTTGCTTCAGTTGTGTCCAGCTCTTTGTGACCCCATGGGCTATAGCCTTCCAGGCTCCTCTGTCCATAGGATTCTCCAAGAAAAATACTAGAGTGGGTTACCAATTTCCTCCTCCAGCTGATCTTCCCACCCCAGGAGTTGAACCCACATCTCTTATGTCTCCTGCACTGGCAGGTGGGTTCTTTACCAGTAGCACCCCTCACCCCAACCCTGGGCAGCCCATCATGTTATCCATTATATCATATCAAGTTATATGTGCTGTAGACTGAATTATGCTGCCCCAGATTCACACATTTAAGCCCTACCCCACAGCATGATAGCATTTGGAGATGGAGTCTTTTGGGAGGTAAATAGATTTAGAAATAGAAATAATAGATTTAGATAGGTAATGGAACGGTACCCTCATGATGGGATTAGTGGTGTTATAAGAAGAGATACCAGAGCGCTTGCTCTCTCTTCACCATGTGAGGATACAGCAAAGGCCAACATCTCTAAACTGGAAAGAGAGCCTTTACCAGAACCCAAACATGCTAATGCCCTAATCTTGGACTTTCAGCCTCCAGAACTGTGGGAGAATAAGCTTCTGTTATTTAAGTTACTCAGTCTACATTTTGTTGTGGGAGATCATGAAGACTAAAAAAAAATATGTATCATATAATACCACATATAACATAATTACACATGATGTACCATATGAAAATTGTTATCTTTTTTTTTTGTTCCTTTTCTGTCCACCTACTTTTTTGTTTCCCCCCAGAAGCTTGCATATTACCTAGCACCTAGCAGGCATATTGGAGAAGGAAATGGCAACCCACTCCAGTGTTCTTGCCTAGAGAATCCCAAGGATGGGGGAGCCTGGTGGGCTGCCGTCTATGGGGTCTCACAGAGTTGGACACTACTGAGGCGACTTAGCAGCAGCAGTAGACATATAGTAATAATTGGTGGATACATAAAAAAAATAAATGAATCTAGTCCTGGCCTCTCTGAATAACCTACCACTGTTAGTAAATGGGTTGTCCAACTTGACTCCGCTCTGCTTGATCAGTGTCTGTAGGGAGCCTTCCTTCAGGTCCAGTGCAGGGTTCGACCCACTGGCTTCTCAATTCAATCAATGCATTTAGTGCATGAGTATTTCCTAAACTCAGTCCCAGGTCTGCAAGTGTTTCTCCCAAGGATCTTGGGCAAGTCATTTCCCTCCTTGAATTTTGTCTGCTGTGTCCAGATGGAGTGTAATTAGGGACCCCATAAAAATCACCATCCATGAGAAAATGAAAATTTCAAAGGGGAGGATGCATCAGGAAATCTTTCAAGTCAGTAATTCATCCTGGAATAAAGTGATGATTCTCCATGTCCAGAGCTGTGGGCCATGGGGGCAGAGAAGGCTGCTGCCTTTTCTCCAGCTGCTGAGCTCCAAGTCTGGGAAACTTGTCAAACTCAGAGCTATGGTTTGCAATCTCTTTCAAAGGCACTGCTCATATAGAGGTGCTGTGGATTGATTTGTGGTGCTAAAGTGCTTGCACCCTTTCCGGAGGGGACTGTGTCCCTGAATATTTAACAAGGAAAGTAATAGTCTTAAACGAGAGGGTGGAATTGAGTTGGGTGATTTGGGGCAGCCGCAGCCTGGATTATAAAACTGAAAAGAGAAGATGGACAATTTTTATTGATTTGGGGCCTATTTTTTTCTTACTTTATTTGCTGCTTTAAAATCTATGTACTTTGCTCCTAGCAG
The DNA here is from genome assembly GCF_016772045.2 of Ovis aries. Taxonomy (NCBI): domain Eukaryota; kingdom Metazoa; phylum Chordata; class Mammalia; order Artiodactyla; family Bovidae; genus Ovis; species Ovis aries. The sequence continues at coordinate 110,054,840 of NC_056059.1, forward strand.
CTTCCTGTCTGGATAATAGAAAAACACTTTCTGTAAGTGGTTAACTTGACAGGTTTTCATTTGTGCCTGGGCTGCCAAGAGCCACTTGTGACTCTTATCCTGCACGTTTACAATCCTCTGTATATCCTGGATTCATTTATTCAACCATCCGTCCATTCACTCAACTTTGGTTGATCTTATCATGTGCATGAAAAAAAAAAATACTCTTTACCAAAAATAAATAAAAGTTAAAACGTTTCTGCTTAGAAGAAGCCCCCATAAGGCAAAACACATTGACAACGCACTGTGTGATGTGCTTGAATGTGGTGTGCCGAGCTTCTCGAAATAATAGACACAACTTCACCTGGCTTGGCTGTCAAAGAAGCCTTTTCGGAATATATGTCTCTGGACTGATCTCCACTCTATCCAAGCACTCAGCAGTCAAATAGGTTAATCACTGAATAAATCGGCGATTCTGTTTTCCGAACTGAATTGGTTAGACTAGGGTTTCACAGGTTCCCCAGCATCCATACAAGCTAAAACTGCACGAGGAACTAAGAGAGACAGCAATTTAGTTCCAGCAACTGTACCAGTGTCACAGAGAACTCAACATCATTATTCAGAATGCAACTGACATTCTAATAGTTTAATAAGCCTATAATTTAGTTCCCCCATTTCTGCTTCTTGTTACCTGTTGCTTCTCCCTAGTATGTCAGCATTTCCACCACTCTAGACTTCCGTTTACTGTCTTTCTTTAGATATTTCTCTACAACTTCCTACTTTTACTGTTAAGATAAACAGATGATGTAATTCCTGGTCTTAGGTTTCCCTGGGTTGTGGTGAGAAAATAATTGCTGCCTAGGCATCTTATTATATTTTTTCAATTAATTAATTTATTTTAATTGGAGGCTAATTAGTTTACAATATTGTAGTGGTTTTTGCCATACATTGACATGAATTAGCCATGGGTGTGCAAATGTATGACAACCCTGTTCACACCCAGAGTAAAGACATTTAGATAAGGACCCAAGCTTTGGATCCCTGCCCCAAGTTTCTGCTTTTGGATTCCTAGGTCACCTTTTAAAGTTACCACATAAAAGCTGAGCCTGTGAAAAGTGAGTGACCTCTGCCCAATCACTTTATAAGTAACGGGCCTTTCTACTCTGCTTTCTGTCTCCTGATTGCTTTCTCTTGAGTTAGGACTGACCTTCCTCTGGCTCACTGCACCCCACACTCCCAACTCTGGTATCTGTAAGTAATAAATCTTGTGACTTTACTTCTTTCCCATGAGTGTGTTAAGGCTGTGTGCCTGCTACATGCTAAGTTGCTTCAGTTGTGTCCGATTCTTTTGAGATGCTATGGACTAGGCTGACCAGGCTCCTCTGTTCATGGGATTCTCCAGGCAAGAATACTGGAGTAGGTTACCATGCTGTCCTCCAAGGGATCTTTCCAACCCAGGGGTCGAACCCATATCTCTTATGTCTCCTGCATTGCATTGGCAGACAATTTCTTAACCACTAGAGACACACACCTTTTATCAAATTTGGCCCAGTGTTTTCATTTTCCCAAAGCTAAAGAAGCTAAAGGAGCTCCCTGCCAACCCTATGAGGGTGGCTTGTGCCTCTTCATTCAGCAGGTCTTAATCAGCATATCCTTAATTTAACACGCCAGCTACAGGGCCAATGAACACATGGGTTTAGGACTAATTTGAATAAGAGCCTTATTTTAGCTATCTCCCATGCAATTCATCACCTTCACTCAGATGGTCTTGTTGAAAGTGTTACAGAGAAACAAAGCTAACTTGAAGACTGCAGTGGAGCAGATTGGCCAATGACGTGACCAGATCTGTCCTTGCTCAATATGAGTTCATTGTCAGCACCCAGTCTCAGCCCCACTAAATCAAAAATCCTTCCTCCCGACTTGCCTCTATTCAGATTTTAGGTTAGAACTTCTAAGCAAACAAAAACATATTCTTGGTGCTGCTTATGTCAACAACTACTCTGGGCTCATTTTGGGGAAAATAGTATTCAGTAGAAATAAAAATCTTTAAAAAGAAATTGTGGCTGGATGGGATATTTATATACCTTTATTTATTCAGGCTGAATATTAAGTATTAGAGAAGCAATTCTTTAGATAACTGTCAATAGGATATCTTGAGCTCTTTACCTTGGGACTTATGAAACCCAGATATGAAGGCTTTTGTGGAAATAGTAGGTACTTTGCTATGTGAGTAGTTAAAGATCAATCTGTAATCAATATATACCAATAGAAATGCAGTTTCTAGGTCATTGAAAGTGAAAGTGAAATTGTTAGTCGCTCAGTCATGTCCAACTCTTGGCGACTCCATGGACTCCTGACTCCTGTCAGGCTCCTCTGTCCAAGGAATTCTCCAGGCAAGAATACTGGAATGGGTGGCTATTCCCTTTTCCAGGGGTTCTTCCTGACCCAGCGATTGAACCTGGGTCTCCCATATTGCAGGCAGATTCTTTACCACCTGAGCCACCAGGGAAAAATCAATATGTAATCAATACGGATTAGTCACTCAGTTGTGTCTGACTCTTTGCGGCCCGTGGACTGTAGCCTGCCAGGCTCCTCTGTCCATGGGATTCTCCTGGCAAAAATACTGGAGTGGGTTGCCATTCCCTTCTCCAGGATGTAATCAATATATGCCAATAGAAATGTAGTTTTTAGGTCAATAGAACAGCTAAAAATCCATTTCCCGAGGGGTTTTCTTTGTGTCGTTGTGTTCTACTGCTCTCTTCTTGGGAGGAGGGAAGAAGGGTTCAGTTTTTTTCTATGAGTTCTTATATTAAGGATACTTAATTCTTCATTTTTTTTTGTCCTGAAATCTCCACGTGTTCTATTATTGAAACGTTCTCTCTAACCATTCCCGTCCCAGCTGCCCCCAGTACATATGAGCTTCTTGTTTTCCTTACTTTTCTGACAATGGTGCTTTTTCTCGCTTGGTCACTACCCTGGCTCTCTGGTCTCTGCCTTGATCTTGTGAAGGCATGAGAACTTAAAGTCCATTTCAGAAAAGAGTCGTATCCTCGGTGGAGTGCCTGTTGAAACAGGGATTTCATTTACCTTCGTAATACTATTAAAATACTTAAGCTATAGAAAACCTGGAGTTTTGTCTACTGTAGACTCTGACTAGAGAGACTAGAGAAGAACCAGGGAGGGCTTTGCACCTAAGAAACTGTTCAAGTTTCAACATTCGAAAGAGTCAGTATAGAAGAGTTTGGTTGACCAACAGTGAAGGCATTTCTCCTTCTTGTCTTGTCAGTTGAGCCAGTGCCTATATGCTCCAGACTTCCCACCGTCTAGTGAGGCGGTTTGATAGTGTGTTTCATGTGACAGACCAGGGGAGAACTGAACTCAATTTTCCACAACAATCAGGTTTTTAAGGAAATTAATTTTAGGGAAGATTATTTAAAATAATACACGTGTACCTTGTCTTTGCAACTTATGCGATCACGATTTTTTAAAGAGTAGCTGTTCCAAAGTCTTTATATATTTATGACTCATTTATAAGCCTTTGTAAAGTATGTACTAATATTCTTAATTAAAAATTAGGAAACTAAAGTTCAGAGAGGTTAGCTAATTTATCCAGTATAAAACCTGCTGGTAGTATGGGGGCCAGGATTTTCATTCAGCTCTGTTAAAAACACAGATGTTACATGTTTTTACCTACAAAGTGGTACATTGCTGCATTTCTGGGCTAAAGGTGGTTAAAGACATAAATTAAATTCTTAATTCAATAGTTGATTTAAGAGTTTCAGTTTTATCCCATTCGTTAGCAAACATCTTATTTTTTCAGTATTCTGGTGCTTATGCTGCAGAAAAGATTTATATCTTATAAATCACTACTTGTTTTTTCACCATTTGTCTTAAGTTCTTAAGGGGCAAAATGATGGAAAATAAAAAAAGAAAAAAAGGGAAAAAGAAAAAGAGAAAGAGAAAATCAAATCTTTTAATAGTGTCAAACCTCAAAGCCGTTTTGAAGATGAATGGTATACCGAAGCCTTTCCAGGTAGCCGCCTGCCAATGCAGTAGGCCCAGGTTGGATCTCTGGGTCAGGAAGATCCCCTGGAGAAGGAAACGGCAACTCATTCCAGTATTCTTGCCTGGAGAATTCCATGAACAGAGGAGCCTGGTGGGCTACAGTCCATGATGTCGCAAAGAGTCAGCCGCAACTGAGCACGCACACGCACTGCATACCAGGAGGATAAAGTTAACATTGAACTTAAGCCCCTGGATGCATTTTTCACTTGTTTGTTGTACTTATTTGAGTTTGGTCTGACAGTAATTTGCACCATCAGACAGTTTTGAAATCTATGTTCATATACTGGCATTAATCATGAGTGCCCTACTTTTTGTCCCGAAAGTGGAAGTGTTAGTCAGTCAGTCATGTCTGACTCTTTTGACCGCATGGACTGCAGCCCACCAGGCTCCTCTCTCCATGGAATTCCCCAGGCAAGACTACCGGAGTGGGTTGCTATGTCCTTGTCCAGGGAACCTTCCTGACCCCAGGTCCTAAACCTGGGGTCTCCTGCATCACAGGCAGATTCTTTACTGTCTGAGCCACCAGGGAAGCCCCACGTTTTGTTCTAGAGTAATACTAAACAAATGAAAAAAATATTAACTCAATAAACAGGGACCCCACCATAGAAGAATAGGAATTGATCAAAGAGGGAGAGGGTAAGAAGGACACTGAATCAGAGTGAGAGCGTACTGCAACTTACATGGCCAAGAGTGGATACAGACAGAAAAGAGTGACGAGGACATGCTTGCAATCCGCTGAAACATAGACGTCTTACAATATATATGAGAACATGTAACGTATATATAGATAGATAGATATATACATGAACGTTGTATATATTTACCTTATCTCAGAACCTGGCATTCTGCTTGGCTCAAAATAGCAATGATTTACTGAATCATTTTGACTGTATTAATATAAACCACATATGTTTTGGGGGCTCTGTGACTTTTATTTTCAAAAAAGATTGTTAATAAAGTCCTGAATAATTAAGAGTTGATTGCACCTACATTTCTCTGACACTCATCTTCTTTTTATCATATGTTTGCTTTTTGATTTCTGGAACAAAAGCTATTTCTGCTGTGCGTGCTGCCTAAAGAACTTCACTCTTTATACAATAAATGAAAGAAGTCCCAGAGATACCAGAAGAAAGAGGAAAAGGCATTTATTCCACGAACTAATCTGGAAACCTGTAACTTGCTTGATTTAAAAAAGTAGATTTCAAAATGAGGCATTTTCCAGGACTAAAATTTTCACAAGAACCTCTCAAGTAATATTACATTTTGATATGCATGATCTCATTTGATGAAATATGAAGAGCTGAAATTATGACCTACATTTTAAAGATGAAGAAACAAGTTCACCAAGAGGTAAAGCTGTTTGTGCAAGTGAGAGATCAGGGTAGAAATCTGCTGGGCTTTCTCTAGGGCACAGGGTATCCATTGCTTATCAAAGCTATTTCTCATTTCCCATTGAGACGAGGTGGCTTCTCCATTAAACCTCAATTCAAGAAAAGGGCACAAAATTTCAGAAATTCAGACTGTCTTGTTACCTCCAGGAGACAGAGATATCTATTTGTGAAAAATAAAATGTAGGTCAAAGGGTCAATTTTAAACTCCAGTTTGAGTTTAACATTTCTTAAAATATATATTTGATGTTGAGGATCTAGGCAAGGAAAAAGTATTCAAAGCTACTCTGTAAACTTTTGATACTATTTCTGTTCTGATTTTGAATTGTGTTTTCCCTGTTGCTGTTTTTTTCAGTCCGTAAGTCATGTCTGACTTTCGTGACCCCATGGACAGGCCAGGCTCCTGTGTCTATGGATTTTCTGGGCCAGAATGCTGGAGTGGGTTGCCATTTCCTTCCACATTTCTTGTGTGTCCTGCATTGGCAGGCAGATTCTTTACCACTAAGCCACCTGGGAAGCCTACATGTTTTCTTTAGCCACTTTTAAAATGTGTTGAACTAAAGTGAAGTAATTACATTTTTAGAATGCTCTATTTGCTTATTCAACAAAAAATTATCATGCACCAACTGAAGCCTGGATATAGTTTTTGATGATACATATCGAAAGAGAAATAAGATCTCTTGACTTAATGAAAATGTGTGAAAGTACTATTTAAAATAACTGGCATTTATTTAATACTTACTACAAGCCCACTTCAGCTTTAATTATTCATTTGTATTAGCCCACTTAGGTCTTTATAGTTCTATGCGGTAGGTATTATAATTATCTTCATTTTATACACAAAAAAGTGGGGCGCAAAGAGGTTAAGTGACTTTCCAAAGTTCACTCTGTCAATAAGTTAAAGAGTTGGGATGCAAACCAAGGCAGTCTGGTTCCTAAGCCTTTGTTTAACTGCTATAAAATATTGATTAGCACACTGCAAAAGTTTGAACACCGTACTCCATATGAGTGACATTTGAGTACAACTAATTGGGGAAGCCTCAGTAACTAATATAGCAGAGATATTCTCAACATTCATTTTTTCCCTTCTCTTTAATAGCACAAAACAGATGCTTGCCAGTTACCAAACTTTCTCTCTCATTCTCCTCTTGTATATCTCACTCCCTTTTCCCAGATCTTATCTTCATTACTTCAATAAAAGGACAATTCTTCTATTACTTTCATAGCATGATTGCATGTTTGGGATCAAGATGTGGAGTTCTGATTATTTGCCAAAGGAGGTTGCTGTACTTATGGTGTGCGCTTGGGCCAAGGAACTTCCCAGGCGACGCTCGTGGTAAAGAACCTGCCTGCCAGTGCAGGAGACATAAGAGACTAGAATTCGATGCCTGGGTCAGGAAGCTGCTCTGGAGGAAGGCATGGCAACCCACTCCAGTGTTCTTGCCTGGAGAATCCCATGGACAGAGAGGAACCTGTCAGCCTACAGTCTATAGGGTTGCAAAGAGTCAGGCATGATTGGAGCAACTGAGCACACAGGGACACACGTTTAGGCCAAGGTACCAGGACAGCAAATGACGACTTCAAGCACTACTGTGCTCTGTGCTTCTTAGGACTTTCCACAGTTCACAGAAATCTGCTCAGAGGAAGCAGCTCATTTAATTACTGGAGGATTTGCATTAATGACACGACTGCCCAGCTGTCGAGAAAAAGTACACTCTTCAGTGTTCCTTTTCAGCGCCCTTGGCCCAGCTCTAGAACTAAGCTCCTCAGTCCCAGAGTGCCGCATTGCACATGCACCATCTCTCCCACCACTGCACTGTTGCTTGGCAACAGCAGTACTTGTTCCACTTGCAAGATGGGAAGGAGACGAATGGATAACCAGGAAAAGCCCCAGCCTTGTAATCTCTCATCCCATTGTGGAAAAGCACAGAGTGAGTGCTCAGCCTTAATGCTGTCTCAAAATGGCAGCCTGAAGATAGTTTTTGTTACCAGAAAGGAACCATTAGAATCCACTACACTTAAAATAAAGGGTCTCTTTAGCTCTTAAAACCTTAGTGGCTCAAATAGTGCTCTTTATTTATAAATCTTACTGTGTTGCTAACTACTAGGGACATACTAGCGGTAAATGATCTGATAGTTGAGGTATAGGTAAACTGACACTGAGAAATTAATCAATCAGCCATGCAAATTTTATTGAGGACTTGTTAGGAACACTAATAGCCATCATTTAATGAGTACCTTCTCTGTGTGCACCTCCATGCTAAATGCTCTATATATCACCTTGTTTAATGCTTGCAACACTCACAGGATCTATTATTCTTGCCTTAGTGATAAGGAAATTACTCTTCAAAAAGGTTGAATAAACTGTTCGTTGTCATGCAGAGTGTCAGATTTGAACTTAGGGCTGTTTGGCTCCAAGTTCTCTTAACCTCTAAGATGATTTGTCTACTCTACTTGCTACTCTCCATGCCCAGTGCCAGTCTTATTTCACAATGCCAGCCATATTTGTCATGTACCTACTCTATAGTAGGCTTCCCAGGGGGCACTAGTAGCAAAGAATCTGCCTGTCAATGCAGGAGATGCAAGAAACATGGGTTCGATCCCTTGGTGGGGAAGATCCCCTGAAGTAAGAAATGGCAACCCACTCCAATATCCTTGCCTGGAAAATTCCACGGGCAGAGATGCCTGGCAGGTTATATAGTCCATGGGACCACAAAGAGTCAGACACGACTGAACACAAACACACCTTATACTATATGGTAGCCTGCAAGCAACAAACTGAAGTTGTCTGTTTTACCGATTAAAATTCTGTGCATCTGCTTTAACTATTTCATACTTTTTTTCGATGGTTGAAAGTCAAGGAGGTCTGGGATCAAATACTGACTCTACAACTTATAAGTTTATATAAACATTGGTGAATGAAGTTGTACTGTTTATAATTATCAGCTCATAATTATTTTACCCATCAAGAACTGTGAAGAATCTGAGATTTTTTTTCATTTGCAAGATAACAAGTAAATCTGTTATACATAAATGCCAATGGGAGATAAAATACTTCTGGTTAGAGGTAAAGGCTTTCATTATTCATGGCACAGTAACTCAGTGGTAAAGAATCCCCCTGCCAATTCAGGAGAGCTGGGTTTGATCCCTGGGTCAGGAAGACACCCTGGAGGAGGAAACGGCAGCCCACTCCAGTGTTCTTATTCTTGCCTGGAAAATGTCATGGACAGGAGACCGGTGGACTACAGTCCATAGGGCCACAAAAGAGTCAGGCATGGCTGAGAGATTGAGCACGACATGATGAGGCATGGTAGGCAGCGTGGGATTCACGTTCACATTGGTTTGCTGTGTCCTTAGAAAAGGCAGAGGAACCAGAGATCAAATTGCCAACATCCACTGGATCATGGAAAAAGCAAGAGAGTTCCAGAAAAACATCTATTTCTGATTTATTGACTATGCCAAAGCCTTTGACTGTGTGGATCACAATAAACTGTGGAAAATTCTGAAATAGATGGGAATACCAGACCACCTAACCTGTCTCTTGAGAAATCTGTGTGCAGGTCAGGAAGCAACAGTTAGAGACTGGTTCCACATAGGAAAAGGAGTATGTCAAGGCTGTATATTGTCACCCTGCTTATTTAACTTCTAAGCAGAGTACATCATGAGAAACGCTGGACTGGAAGAAACACAAGCTGGAATCAAGATTGCCAGGAGAAATATCAATAACCTCAGATATGCAGATGACACCACCCTTATGGCAGAAAGTGAAGAGGAGCTAAAAGCCTCTTGATGAAAGTGAAAGAGGAGAGTGAAAAAGTTGGCTTAAAGCTCAACATTCAGAAAACGAAGATCATGGCATCTGATCCCATCACTTCATGGGAAATAGATGGGGAAACAGTAGAAACAGTGTCAGACTTTATTTTTTGGGGCTCCAAAATCACTGCAGATGGTGACTGCAGCCATGAAATTAAAAGATGCTTACTCCTTGGAAGAAAAGTTATGACCAACCTAGATAGCATATTCAAAAGCAGAGACATTACTTTGCCGACTAAGGTCCGTCTAGTCAAGGCTATGGTTTTTCCTGTGGTCATGTATGGATGTGAGAGTTGGACTGTGAAGAAGGCTGAACGCCGAAGAATTCATGCGCTTGAACTGTGGTGTTGGAGAAGACTCTTGAGGGTCCCTTGGACTGCAAGGAGATCCAACCAGTCCATTCTGAAGGAGATGAACCCTGGGATTTCTTTGGAAAGAATGATGCTAAAGCTGAAGCTCCAGTACTTTGGCCACCTCATGCGAAGAGTTGACTCATTGGAAAAGACTCTGATGCTGGGAGGGATTAGGGGCAGGAGGAGAAGGGGACGACAGAGGATGAGATGGCTGGATGGCATCACTGACTCGATGGACGTGAGTCTGAGTGAACTCCAGGAGCTGGTGATGGACAGGGAGGCCTGGTGTGCTGTGATTCATGGGGTTGCAAACAGTTGGACACGACTGAGTGACTGAACTGAACAATGTCCATGAGATGGTACAGAGAGGCCCACATAGATGCTATGTACAGAATAGGCCTGTATCACAGTGGAGGAACTCCAAGATTTTGGGAGGGAAGGAAGAAAAAAAGTCTTTTTCTTTTTTTACTTGGGTATGGTTTTGGGCTTCCCAGGTGGCACTAAGTTCAGTAGATCAGTTGTGTCCAACTTTTTGCAACCCCATGGACTGCAGCACACCAGGGTTTCCTGTCCATCACCAACTCCCAGAACTCATGTCCACTGAGTCAGTGATGCCATCCAACTATCTCACCCTCTGTTTTATCATCCCCTTCTCCTCCTGCCTTCAATCTTTCCCAGCATCAAGGTATCTTCTGATGAATCAGTTCCTCACATCAGGTGGCCAAAGTATTGGAGTTTCATCATCAGTATCAGTCTTTCCAATGAATAATCAGGACTGATTTCCTTTAGGATTGACTGGTTGGATCTCCTTGCAGTCCAAGGGACTCTGAAGAGTCTTCTCCAACACCACAGCTCAAAAGCATCAGTTCTTTGGCACTCAGCTTTCTTTATGGTCCAACTCTCACATCCATACATGACCACTAAAAACAAGCAGGTGGTGATGGTGGTGAAGAGTGTGCCTACCAATGCACAAGACACAGGGGATTCAAGAGAAATGAGTTCAGTCCCTGAATCAGGAAGATTCCCCTGGAGGAGAACATGGCAACATACTCCAGTATTCTTGCCTAGAGGATCCCATGGACAAAGGAGCTTGGGCTACAGTCCATGGGCTGCAAAGAGTCGGACATGACTGAGCAACTTGTATGTTATAGTAGCTTTACAATGCTGTGTTAGTTTCTGCCATTTAAGGAAGTGAATCAGTTAAATGTATACATATAGTTTTCCCTTCTTGGACCTCCTTCTTACGCACCCCACATCCCACGCCTCTAGGTTATCACAGTCCACCAAACCAAACTCCCTGCAGTATAACAGGTTCCCACTAGCTGGCTATTTTACACATGGTAGTGTGTATATGCCAATTCCAACCTCCCAATTCAAGGGGACTGCTAGAAAATGTACCCAAAATTTGCCCAATGAAGAGACATTATCCTTTTGGTCAGGAAGCAAACTTTCTCTCTGCTCTGGAGGAAGACACTGCCCTTATCTTCCAAGGATGCTGCTATAAGAGCATTCTTAAAAAGCTAATCTAGGACAATGCCTACCCAAGGCATGCAGAAATGTGAGGGCTCCACAGAGAACTGTTTCCCAACAGTAGTATCAAATAATCAAAAGCATGTTATAAGATAACTGCTTGCAATAATATCTGCCAGAGTGAAGAAAATGGATGTGTTTCTTGAGTGAATGAATGAAAAGTGGGGTGATATTAAGATCCAAATAAATGAGAGTGGGAAACAGATAAAGAGGAAAATATGCACTTGGGAATCAAAAGATCCTGATTTCATAGTTGTTTCCACAGTTTTTATCTGAGATTACAAAACTCCTTTAAGTATCATAGTTTTCACTGATATAATGAAAGTCATAACACAAACACTTCAGAGTTATGATTATAATTATATGTGAGACACTGTATACATATACATATATCAGTTCAGTTCAGTTCAGTCACTCAGTCATGTCCCACTCTTTGCCACCCCATGAATTGCAGCACTCCAGGCCTCCCTGTCCATCACCAGCTCCTGGAGTTCACTCAGACTCACGTCCATCAAGTCCGTGATGCCATCCAGCCATCTCATCCTCTGTCATCCCCTTCTCCTCCTGCCCCCAATCCTTCCTAGCATCAGAGTCTTTTCCAATGAGTCAACTCTTTGCATGAGGTGGCCAAAGTACTGGAGTTTCAGCTTTAGCATCATTCCTTCCAAAGAAATCCCAGGGCTGATCTCCTTCAGAATGGACTGGTTGGATCTCCTTGCAGTCCAAGGGACTCTCAAGAGTCTTCTCCAACACCACACTTCAAAAGCATCAATTCTTTAGTGCTCAGCCTTCTTCACAGTCCAACTCTCACATCCATACATGACTACTGGAAAACCATAGCCTTGACTAGATGGACCTTAGTCGGCAAAGTAATGTCTCTGCTTTTGAATATGCTATCTAGGTTGGTCATAACTTTTCTTCCAAGGAGTAAGCGTCTTTTAATTTCATGGCTGCAGTCACCATCTGCAGTGATTTTGGAGCCCCAAAAAATAAAGTCTGACACTGTTTCTACTGTTTCCCCATCTATTTCCCATGAAGTGATGGGACCGGACACCATATGTTAGACACATATGGCATACAGACACACACACCTATATGTACATAAAACCTGTCTCATAGAAGGCAAGCAATAAACTCTATGGACTCTTGCTTTAATGTAATAGAAATCAAATTGAGCAGACTCAAGATATGCAGTGTACATCATGAGAAACGCTGGGCTGGAGGAAGCACAAGCTGGAATCAAGACTGCTGGGAGAAATATCAATAACCTCAGATATGCAGATGACACCACCCTTATGGCAGAAAATGAAGAGGAACTAAAAAGCCTCTTGATGGAAGTGAAAGAGGAGAGTGAAAAAGTTGGCTTAAAGCTCACAGCCAGAAAACTAAGATCATGGCATCTGGCCCCATCACTTCATGGGAAATAGATGGGGAAAGAGTGGAAACAGTGTCAGAATTTATTTTCTGGGCTCCAAAATCATGACAGATGGTGATTGCAGCCATTAAATTAAAAGACACTTACTCCTTGGAAGGAAAGTTATGACCAACCTAGATAGCATATTCAAAAGCAGAGATATTACTTTGTCAACAAAGGTCCATCTAGTCAAGGCTATGGTTTTTCCAGTGGTCATCTATGGATGTGAGAGTTGGACTGTGAAGAAAGCTGAATGTCAAAAGCTTGATGCTTTTGAACTGTGGTGTTGGAGGAGACTCTTGAGAGTCCCTTGGACTGCAAGGAGATCCAACCAGTCAATCCTAAAGGAAATCAGTCCTGGGTGTTCATTGGAAGGAATGATGCTAAAGCTGAAACTCCAATACTTTGGCCATCTCATGCGAAGAGTTGACTCATTGGAAAAGACCCTGATGGGAGGGATTGGGGGCAGAAAGAGAGGGGACGACAGCACAGGAGATGGCTGGACGGCTTCACTGACTCGATGCACATGAATTTGAGTGAACTCTGGGAGTTGGTGATGGGCAGGGAGGCCTGGCATGCTGCAGTTCATGGGGTGGTAAAGAGTCGCACACAACTGAGTGACTGAACTGAACTGAACTGAACTGAAGCAGAAAGGGAGGCATATGGATATCTGGAGGAACTCAAGGGCTTCCCTGATGGCTACCATGGTAAAGTGTCTGCCCACAATTTGGGAGACCCAAGTTTGATTCCTGGGTTGGGAAATTCCACTGGAGAAGAAAATGGCAATCCACTCCAGCACTCTTGCCTGGAAAATCCCATGGACGGAGGAGCCTGATAGGCTACAGTCCATGGGGTCGCAAAGAGTTGGACACGACTAAACGACTTCACTTCACTTCAAGTGTGAAAATGCTTCCAGCTCTGAAGAAAGATGGCAAAGAGGGACTCAAAGAATATAGGAATCCTTTATTCTTATTATAACCATTTTTTTAAAATTTGATTTTCAGTATGTCTGAAAGAACACTGAAGAATTGATGCTTTTGAACTGCAGTGATGGAGAAGACTCTTGAGAGTCTCTTGGACTGCAAAGAGATCAAACCTGTCCATCCTGAAGAAAATCAGTCCTGAATATTCCTTGGAAGGACTTATGTTCCAATACTTTGGCCACCTGATACAAAGAACTGATTCATTAGAAAGACCCTGCTGCTGGGAAAGATTTAAGGCAGGAGGAGAAGGGGACAGCAGAGGATAATGGATGGCAGATGTTGGATGACATCATCAACTCGATGTACATGAGTTTGAGCAAGCTCTTGGAGGTGGGGATGGACAGGGAAGCCTGGCATGCTGCAGTCCATGGGATCACAAAGAGTGGGGCATGACTGAGTGACTGAAATGAACTGAACTGAACTGAATGTCTGCTGCTGCTGTTGCTAAGTCTCTTCAGTGGTGTCCGACTCTGTGCGACCCCATAGATGGCAGCCCACCAGGCTCCTCTGTCCGTTATTCTTCAGGCAAGAACACTGGAGTGGGTTGCCATTTCTTTCTTCAATGCATGAAAGTGAAAAGTGAAAGTGAAGTTGCTCAGTCGTGTCAACTCTGTGTGACCCTATAGATGGCAGCCCACTAGGCTCCTCTATCCATGGGACTTTCCAGGCAAGAGTACTGGAGTGGGGTGCCATCATCTTCTCTGGAACTGAATGTCTAGTTTCTTCTTTTTTCTATTTCACTAACTTTTCTTTATCTGCTCATGGAGAAAGATGTAGTTATCTCACCATGTAAGAGATTGTATATTTGGGTCCGGCCAGATGGAAAGACATTTTGGTTCTGATTTGAATTTTGGGAGAAAGAGATAGCTTTTGGTTCATTGGGTTAGATGTTCACCTTGGATCAATTTACTATGGTCTGAAGCAGATGGAGGACATCATAGGTAGAAACCTTAGCTGCACAAGCCCACCTCTGTGGTAGGGAGGTGGGTGGTGGACAACTGCTTGTGAAGAGGGGTAGGTGATAACTCCTTTATACAGCTACTACTTTTATTATTGAGCCATGCTTTGAGAAGAATTTCTATCACTTACTAACTAAAGAGTCTAGACTACTGCACTACAGAATTCACAAAGAAAGAAGGATTGGGATGTGTGTGGGGGCTGGAGAGTCATGCTTTCCAAAGAGAGAATGATCTGTGTGGTGTTATATCTGGGAGAGGAGTGGAAATGAACACACTCTTAAAGAGACGTTGCTTTTCATATGTTGAAACTAGTAAACAAACTAATGAAAAAATTGCACTTTTAGAGGTGCTCTCTCACTGATGGTAGAACCCAGCGATGCTTCTGAGTCTGTGTGATGGGCAGGACATGAGGTGGGTAGCATGGTTGAGAGGGAAGATTTAAGGCTCAAGAGGTAAACAAGGGCCAGATTTTGCAGCCAGCTGTGAGACATGTTTCAGCTTGACCTACCAACAGTTGGAAACCATTCAATGGCTTCATACAGCCAAGTTTTCAACATGACTTGGTAACTGGATGAAAGGGAAAGGAGCAAAGACGGAGATAAGTATGATGCTCACTGTCAATCTTTGGTAATTGACGAATGCATATAATATACTCCCTGTAATGAGAAACCCAGAGGAGGTGGTTCAAATGAATGGCATCCAATTAAAGATGACATCCAATGAAAGTCAGCAGGTTGAAACCTCAGAGATGTTTATGAATGCCCTAAAGAGAAGACCAGGACATACAGAGCATATAAAGTGTAAGGAAGCAGAGGGGAAAGGGTCAACGAAGTAAAATCAGGACTGGAACTTAGTATAGGATTGTGAACACAGTAGCCCTTATACAGAGTGAAGTAAGTCAGAAAGAGAAAGACAAATATTGTTTATTAATGCATAGGTATGGGCTTCCTTGGTGCCTCAGATGGTAAAGAATCTGCTTGCAATGCAGGAGACCTTGATTTGATCCTTGGGTTGGGAAGATCCCTTGGAGGAGGGAATGGCAACCCACTCTGGTATTATAGCCTGGAGAATCCCCAAGGACAGAGGAGCCTGGTAGGCTGCAGTCCATGAGGTCTCAGAGTCAGACACAACTGAGCAGCCGAGCACAGTACAATGCATATATATGAAATCTAGAAAGATGGTACTGATGGACCTATTTTCAGGGCAGCAGTGGAGATGCAGACATACAAAGAGACATGTGGACACAGCGGGGGAAGGAGAGGGTGGGACGAATTGGAGAGTAGCATGGAAGCATACGCATTGCTGACAGTTTATGGTGAATGGTGTCGAATTCATGATCTCTCAAGGAGAAGATTTAGCTTCGGGACCAGGGAACAGACGTGATCCCTCAAGAGCTTTTGCATAGCACGGTTTTATTAAAGTATGAAAAGGGACAGGGAAAGCTTCTGACATAGTTATCAGAAGGGGGATGGAGAGTGCCCCCTCCCTAGTCTAAGCAAGGGAATTACATACTTTTTAATTGGTTGTTACAATAAATCAAAAGAATGTCTCAAGGTTGTAAACATCTTACTAGACCCACTCCCATAATATACATTTCAAAATAACAGGATTAATCAGAGGGTTTTCAGGAAGGAGAAACACGTCCTCAAGCAGGATACATTATTGTTACTAAGAAATGTAGAAGAAAACGTTTGTCCTTTCCTTCTCCTTGAGCATTCCAGACCCCATCTCCTCCTTGAGAGGCCCCAGGCACCTTTCTCCTCCTCAGGGATCCCGGACTTTTTATCAACCTGCCTAGGAATTGACTTTCTCATTACCATATGTAAAATAGATAGCCAGTGGAAATTTACTGTGTGACCCAAAGGATGGGATGGGGTGGGAGGGGACATGCGTATACCTATGGCTGATCCACGTTGATAAATGGCAGAAACCAGCACAGTGTTGTAAAGCAATCATCATCCAATTGAAAGTAGATAAATAAATAAAATAACAGCAACAACAACAAAGCCCAAATTTAAGACTAGCTGGAATCTCATTTCTGTTGCTTAGTAACTTAATAAGAACAGCTCTGAAATTTCAAACTCAGGGATAAAGTTGGAACTAGGGCAGTCAGCATAAGTAAACAAATGACTAGCGTTCACTTTAGGGAAGCCCCTTGGCAAGTTTTGGTTTTGACTCTTGGGGCCACCGACATGAGAAACCTGGATGTATTATGATAAGTCCTTTTATATGTCTACTTATCATTTATGTGTCCACTTATCAGCACCCCGATGGGCCATTTTATGTTGTTTTATTGAATTCTATGTTGTTTTATTTTCTGTCCTCGGTGGACAGGAAGTTTCCTGCCCTGTCTTGCTTGCTTAGAGCAGCATTAGGACTGCAGAATGTGCTTCTATAGTCTGTGGGTTGGTCTGAGTTAGTTATTGTGCCAAAGTAATGCAATAAACATAAAAAGGCTATGCGCTAGTTTTGTTCAGGGGTTACAGGGTACAGCAGACGGCAGTGTACACAACACTGCTAGAGCACTGCTTCCGAAAGCAAAACAGGAGTTCAAAGAGAGGGCTGAGAGTGGGCCAGCAGGGACCGCTACCGTGTGGGTATAAAAGGCACCATGTCGTCAGTTCCACAGCTCAGAGGACTCCTATAGCATTCAGGGACTATTCAAAGCTTCTGGAACACACGCATTTCTGGGAAAATTCACATGAAGCTCAACTATCTCTAAGCTTGAAGAGCACATACAATATGAAATCACAGACCAACAAAAATATTTCTTCTAAAGGTAGCATTATTCTCGTAAACATGCCTTGGGGTAAAGAATGAGACTGAGGCCGCATTCACAGCAAGGTCAAGGAATAGCCTTGCCATTTTTATCTCTCTAGAATCCAGTGTTTACTCATTTTTCAGGGGTAAAAAAGAAAATGATAGCTGGCCTAACTCCATAGAGTTTATGCAGGTAAAAGAACAAAGCTTTGGAATATGATTGCTTTGTTATTTTGCAGTTGTATGATCCTGGGGAAATTATTCAAATATATTGTTCCTTATCATTACAATTGAGATGTTAACACATACCTTGTATTGATTCCTGTTAACTCTATAAAGATGTGTCAGGGACATTGTAGTAAGGGCGTAATAACTGTTAACTATAATTATCATCACCTTTCCATTGTAAATGAGGAAATAGAAATTTAGAGCATTTCAGAAATGCTGTAAAGTTTCATGCATGCATGCATGCTAAGTCGTTTCAGACATGTCTGACTCTTTGTGACCTTATGGACTGTAGCCCACCAGGCTCCTCTGTCCATAGGATTCTCCAGGCAAGAATACTGGAGCGGGTCGTCATGCCACTCTCTAGGGGACCTTCCCGACCTAGGGATGGAACTTGCTTCTTTTACGTCTCCTGCGCTGGCAAGCAGTTTCTCTACCACAGAGCCACCTGGGAAGCCCTTTAAGGAAGGTCTCACACATAGCTATAGAAATGTTAAACTTAATCTCAGATCCATTTGGAGGGTTTTCCCCCAACACCCTGCAAATAGTCTCTTTCTAGAATTCATTCAGGACAGCACAGTCTTGCCCATGCCGGAGCCTATTTGTCTCCAGTGGATAATGGGAATTTAGAAGTCTCCCCCTGTTAATCCCTGTCTGTATTAGTCTCCTTGGGAATTTTATTTATCTGGCATTCATCAAGTATAGAAAAAATAGATGAAATTAATTAATAGCAGTTATAAATTCAGTTCAGAGGCATCAAGATGAGAATCATATATTTGTCAGCTAAAGGAAAAGCAGTTTGAACACTGGCTTCCATGCTTGGGCAATAGAATGGAAATTAATGATCACTGACTGCATAGTTCATTTACCCCACAAAATCCCTAGGCAGTCATTTGGATCCAGTATATAGAAAATATTAAGCTGGCCTCTAATCTGATGGCAATGATTATTCATGACACACGAGAAAAGGGTAATTCTTGAAGTAAATTTCAAAGGATGCTGAGGAATGGGGAAAAAGGCACATATTCAAGTGAATTTTAGAATTCAAGAGAAATATTTGGTCAAAGGAAGAAAACCAGATTTTATTCTTTAATTAGCTTAAATTATACATGGGTTGTGTCTAAACAAGTGTGGATGGGTGGAGAGGGCATCAACATAGTTATAAACATCTAGTTCCTAAACGTGGTTCTCTAAACTGTGTGACCTTGAGGAAATCACATTTGTTCTGTGTGTTTCAGTTTCATTTGGCATAATATAAAATAGCTGGACTCGTTTGAGAGATTTCAAAGTTCTCTCTCACAGAGTTTCAAGATCATTCTTTCCCTGCTGGCTCAGTGGCAAAGAATCTATCTGCAATGCAGGACTCCCAGGTTCAATTCTTGGGTTGGGAGGATCTGGAGAAGGGAATGGGTCAGCTCAGTTGAGTTGCTCAGTCATGTCTGACTTTTGCGTCCTCATGGACTGCAGCACACCAGGCTTCCCTGTCCATCACCAACTCCTGGAGCTTGCTCAAACTCATGCCAATCAAGTCGGTGATGCCCTACAACCATCTCATCCTCTGACATCCCCTTCTCCTCCCGCCTTCAATCTTTCTTAGCATCAGGGTCTTTTCCAATCAGGGTCTTTTTCAGTTCTTCGCATCAAGTGGCCAAAGTATTGCAGCTTCAACTTCAGCATCAGTCTTTCCAATGAATATTCAGGACTGATTTCCTTTAGCATGATCTCCTTGCAGTCCAAGGAACTCTCCAGAGTCTTCTCCCACACCACTGTTCAAAAGCATCAATTCTTTGGCACTCAGCTTTCTTTATAGTCCAACTCTCACATCCATACATGAATACTGGAAAAACCATAACTTTGACTAGATAGACCTTTTGTCAGCAAAATACTGTCTCTGCTTTTTAATATACTGTCTAGGTTGGTCATAGCTTTCCTTCCAAGGAGTAAGCGTCTTTTAATTTCATGGCTGCAGTCACCATCTGCAGTGATTTTGGAGCCCAAGAGAATAAAGTCTGTCACTGTTTCCACTGTTTCCGCATCTATTTGCCATGAGGTGATAGGACCAGATGCCATGATCTTCATTTTTTGAATGCTGTTTTAAGCCAACTTTACCAAGTTACTAAGCAGGTGGATTCTTTACCAGCTGAGCCACCAGGTAAGTCCAAGAATACTGGAGTGGGTAGCCTATCCCTTCTCTAGTGTATCTGCCTGACCCAGGAGTCAAACCTGGGTCTCCTGCATTGCAGGCTGATTCTTTACCAGCTGGGCTACCAGGGAATCCCTCAGGGAATGGTTATCCACTCTACCATTCTTTCTTGCTTGGAGAGTTCCATGGACAGAGGAGCCTGGCAGGCTACACTCCATGGGGTTGCAAAGAGTCAGATGCCAGTGAGTGACTAACACTTATTTGCAAGTAAATTACACAGACTAACACACAGTTAATTGCACATTTTAATCAATCAGGCATAAATAAAACTGTCAACTTGGACTTCTTGTCATAGCTGAATAACCTATGTTGTCAAATTGATTTTTTTAATCATTCTGAGCAAATGCAAAGGATCTCTGTGTTCAGAATGCCCCAGAATCCAAGAAGACTTAGGATGTGTAAATGGAAGAATCCTTTTGCAGGAAGAATCTTCTTCCTCTAGGCCACATAGCTCTAGGGCACATGACCTCATAGTCTAAGTGCCTGATAGTATATTTTTGATTGCCAAGACATCTATTTCAAAAGGCATCCTTCTTTTGAATAGACAAGCAAGCACAATACCAGCTGTACTAGCTAAACAATTAGATAAAGAATCGGGCTTTCATCACCCATGAAGCTCCCTCTTTCAGAAAGCCCTGAGTCACCTAAATAACTGACCACTTGGATGACCCCATTTCTCCCTTCCCATGCCTTAATCTTCACTGCTGCTGCTGCTGCTAAGCCGACTATGTGCGACCCCATGGACAGCAGCCCATCAGGCTCCCCTGTCCATGGGATTCTCCAGGCAAGAATACTGTAGTAGGTTGCAATTTCCTTCTCCTAATCCTCACTCTTGTGCTTTAAATCAGCCAGGAAAGAGTGAACTTGTGAAGCCCTTAGATGTTCCAGCTTTGGACCCTGGTAAAGGAAGCGCTCCAGTTCCACCTTTCTCTCTCTCTGTCTCCGTACCTCACCAGCCTTGCCGTCTGGCCCTTGGGTTATGCCATTTGTCCTCCAGGACCTTTGTGTAATCTATCTTGTTTCTGAAACTTCCAGGATTGTTTTTGATGAAGTGCATCCTGCAATCATAATAAGAACCACAAGGTCAGGTTCAACCACAAATTTGGTCTTCATGGGGGAAATTAACTGTGGGGACTCCTACCAGCAAGAAAGCCCTGGTGAATGCCTTGCGCATTTCTAACCATAGTATCAGTGTCAGGAGGCGGAGTAATACAACTGTCCTGTTAGCACCTCCTACCTTCCGTGTCACTTCTATCCCGTCACCCATTGTTCCATAATAATACTAGCTGCCTTTCAAGTCTTCAGTGATCTTGCCTTTGCTGCCCCAACACTTCATCCACATGAGTGATCTCTGCTTATAAGACTCTTCCTCCTGCTTTGGTATAAATACCTCCTTCTCAGAGAAGCCTTTGTGACCATGGTCTCCAAGCTGATTTTCTCTTGCTAATTTCTATCACTTAGTTCAGATTTGCTCCTTTTATTATCATTTTAGCAGCCATTTCTATGGATTTATTAGTTGTCTGTCTTCATTTGCGCCAAAAATCCTGAAAGATAGCATCCTGTTAGCTTTTCAGTCTGTTTAACCTTGGATGATACCAGGTATAGAGGTGACAAATATTTATGAAATGAAGAAAGGCTGAAAAAATTCTTCATAAAACATGAAAAGTAGTTTGGTTACCTTTTCTATGAGTTATATGAACTTAGAATCTGAGGGAGCTGTGTAATTGGCCCTATAGTCCATTCCATCTCAAATAATCTAAGACAACTATCCTCAGCCTTTGTGTTAGTGATGGTTTGGTCCAGATAATTCCCTGTTGCAGAGGTTGTCCCGTGTATTGTAAAATCTTTAGCTGCATCTTTGACTTCTACCCACCAGATCAGCAGTGCCCAAACACTTTGACATCAGGGACTGGTTTTGTGGAAGATAATTCAATTTTTCCATAGACCGGGGTAGGGGAATGGTTTCAGGATGATTCTCATAAGGACCGTGCACGGGTCACAGTAGGGCTCGTGTTCTTATGAGAATCTAATGTCTCTGCTGACCTGACGGGAAACGGAGCTTAGGCAGTAAGGCAAACCACGGGAGTGGCTGTAAATACAGAGGAAGCTTCCATCACTGGCCTGCTACTCACCTCCTGCTGTGTGGGCTGATCCTTAACAGGCCACGGGCCGGATGAGTCTGTGGCTCAGGGGTTGGCGACCCCTGTGCTAGTTGGCAGTAGCAGACTTAGTTAATTATTCCCTGGGAAACAAAACTGCTCCTGGTTGTTCTGATTTATACAGGGTGACAAATTAAACCAAGAACATTACAAGTTACACTGATTTTGAATATTGTGACTATTTCACTTCATCTATTTTATTAACAGATTTCATTAAAAAGCAACCTTTATGCTAATTGTTTTAAGAATGTTCCTGATCTTGCCATGTGAGTGATGGAGTTTATCATCGAAGAATTTTGATAGCAATAGCAGAAACTTCCTTCACGTATGTAAGAAGAAGAGGACTTTATCAAATGTCTGTAAGGAATTTCCAGGTTAGTTAGAGAATCAGGGCGAAAAATGTGGCCCAGATCCAGGAAGGCCAGGCCACAAGAACCCCAGCCGGAACTGGTCAGAGCCCAGTATAATATTTCAGTTGCCCAAGAACGCCGGATATGCCAGTTTGCATCCCTCTTGTGGTCATCTTGGGTACTGCTACCCTGGTACATGGAAATTTGTGCTGCCCGCCCCTGACACTAGGAGAAGGGAAAGGCACCCCACTCCAGTACTCTTGCCTGGAAAATCCCATGGACTGAGGAGCCTGATAGGCTGCAGTCCATGGGGTCGCGAAAAGTCAGGCACGACTGAGCGACTTCACTTTCACTTTTCACTTTCATGCATTGGAGAAGGAAATGGCAACCCACACCAGTGTTCTTGCCTGGAGGATCCCGGGGACGGGGGGGAGGCTCGTGGGCTGCGGTCTATGGGGTCGCACAGAGTTGAACACGACTGAAGCGACTTAGCAGCAGCAGCCCCTGCCACTGCCCCCAGAAGGCATTCTCTGAGGCCCCTAGTTCTTTGTGTCTTTTCTCCCCATTGTGTGCATCTGATTAGCCGACATAGTCCAAGCCTGACATGCAAGAGAGGCTAGAAAAATGTAATCTGGCCTTTAGACTTCTCAGGTGGGAAGCAGGTTCTGCCTTCAACCAGGACCATATGGTCGTATGGTCAGCAATTCGTGAAACAAGGAAGGGGTTTATGTTCCAGACAGCCCCAAAGCAACTAATATGTACTAATCAAAAGATAAAATATGGTAATGATCAAAAATATTCGCAATGAAAGAGAGCCAATTACAGATCCCTCTCATCTGTGGAAGAAGTAAACATCTGATGAGATGTGGTATGTTTATCCCTTTCCTCCACAGGCATTTGGAACTCTTTTCATCTGGAGGGGCGTGTGTGTGTGTGTGTGTGTGTGTGTGTGTGTGTATGTGCTTGCGAATGCGCGCAAGCTCGGTCCTTTCCGATTCCTTGCGACCTCATGGACTCTAGTGCTCCACAAACAACCTCACTATTATTTCGCTGCATTTCCCTTCCTGGTCTATGTCTGGGGCAAGCACTACCAGAGACAGTCAAGGCATTCTGGGAATACCCAGCAAAGTCCTAAATGTGTGCTCTACTCCAGCTCGCTCACTCGCTTCAGTTGTGTTTGTCTCTTTGTGACCCTTTGGACTGTAACCCGCCAGGCTCCTCTGTCCATGGGATCCTCAGGCTAGAATGCTGAAGTGGGCTGCCATGCCCTCCTCCAGGGGATCTTCCCTCCCTGGGGATCGAACCCAGGTCTCTTTTTAAGTCTCCTTCAGGGACAGGCAGGTTTTTTACCGTTAGCAAAGAAGCTAGCAAAGAGTCCCATTTCCTTGATGCTATTCTCCAGGGGGCATTGGAATGACTCCTGAAGGTGAGCAGGCGCGTGACATTGCAGCCATCAAAGTTCAGCAGTGTGTGCTGGGTCTCCCGTTTGACCTCCTTGCACTTCAGTGTGTGAGCTCATCCTTTGTGGGCCAGGCTGCATGGCAAACTGCCAGCGCCTTCATGGATAATTCAAGCTCCAGTAGTTTCTCAGCTCAGACGGAATAGAATGGCTTTGCTCGAGTGGGAAACAGATTATAAACCTCAAGCTCATTTATTCTATAAATGTTTGCCATACTTAGAGAAGGCAGTTTTCCATAATTTTCTTCATTTCCTTCTTCAGTCGAGTTGGCTCTCTTTGAACATTTCCTGGTATAATAAAAGAGCCCCAGTGAATGTTAGAGCTGGACAGGATAAGAGAAATGTGCTTTGTCTGTATGAACACAATGGGGACCTTCTGTGCTGCGTTCTACATTTATCACACGCTAACTGACGGCTCAGCGGGTAAAGAATCTGCCTGCAGTGCAGGAGAGACAGGAGACGTGAGTTCAGTCCCTGGGTTGGGAAGATGCCCTGGAGAAGGAAATGGTTACCTGTTAGAGTATTCTTGCCTGAAAAATCCCATGAACAGAAGAGCCTGGAGGCCTACAGTTCAAAATGTCTCAAAGAGTTGAATGCAACTAAGCACACAGCCACAGTTTATTCAGCGTTAGCTATTAATAGATTATGTTGTTGTTGTTAAATTGCTGAGTTGTATTGGACTCTGTGTGACCCCATGGGCTGCAGCACACCAGATGTCCATGCTGGGGTCCCAAATTAACCCCCAGATCTCAACAATTTGATCCCATAAAATAATTATTTCTCACTAGAAAGGTATGTCCAAAATGTTTTGCAAGGAATTCTGCTTCGTGAAGTTCAAAGTCACAGACTTAGGGCACCCTCTAAGCCAAGAGGAGTGATGCCTCCTCCAGAGCAGACAGGGATAGAAAACATCTGAAGAGCTGAGATCTGAGATAAGATACAAGGACAAGAAGGGGTTAGCTAGAATTTGCTTGGCTTTCCTTAAACAGTACAGAACACCAATGCTGCTAATCATAAGTTACAGATACAAAGGAGCAAGAGATTAGACTAAGAAAGTCCAAGTCATCTTCAAGTGCTTAGATCTGACCTTAACATTATATATATTAACCCCCTTTAAAGGGTTTTAAACCAAAATGTGAAATGACCAGGTTGTTGCTTCTAAAAATGTCAGCTTGGCTGCAGCAATCAGTTCAGTTCAGTTCAGTCACTCAGTCGTGTCCAACTCTTTGTGACCCCATGGACTGCAGCACGCCAGACTTCCCTATCCATCACCAACTCCTGGAGCTTGCTCAAACTCATGTCCATCGAGTTGGTGATGCCATCCAACCATCTCATCCTCTGTCTTCCCCTCTCCTTCTGCCTTCAATCTTTCCCAGCATCACGGTCTGTTCCAGTGAGCCAGTTCTTCACGTCAGGTGTCCAAAGTATTGGAGTTTCAGTTTCCAATGAGCATTCAGGATTGATTTCCTTTAGGATGGACTGGTTGAATCTCCTTGCAGTCCAAGGGACTCTCAAGAGTTTTCTCCAACACCACAGTTCTAAAGCGTCAATTCTTTGGTGCTCAGCTTTCTTTATGGTCCAACTCTCATATCCATACATGACTACTGGAAAAACCATAGCTTTGACTATATGGACCTTTGTTGATGAAGCAATGCCTCTGGATTTTAATATGCTGTCTAGGTTGGCCATAGCTCTTCCTCCAAGGAGCAAGCATCTTTTAATTTCATGGCTGCAGTCACCATCTGCAGTGATTTAGAGCCCAAGAAAATAAAGTCTGCCACTGTTTCCATTGTTTTCCCATCTATTTGCCATGAAGTGAAGGGACTGGATGCCATGAGCTTCATTTTTTGAATGTTGAATAGCATAGATCATAGATTTAGCTGGAAGAATCTGGTGGCAAGGAGATTGACAGGAGGCTTTTAGTAATTCAGATTGGAGAAATGAGTAAGAAAACTGGCAAGGATAGAGAGGAGAGAGACTAGATAAGAAATACTTGCACGTACACGAGCAGGTGATAGGGATCAATAGGCTAGACTCCAGGAGAAAAGGGAGAAGATAAGACTCCTTGGTTTTTAGTTCCATAACTGTATGGATAATAGCCCTTAGATGCAGAGTGAGAAAGGATGAGCAACCCTGGGGAGTAATGAATGCTGATTTGGACCAGTCAAGTTTGAGATGTCAATAAGACATTTTGATGATAATATTGAACAGGCAGTTTAACTCAAAATTTTTAACTCAAGGACGAAGTCTAGGATTAATTTATGTTTTGGAAAGCCTTAGCATACAGGTGGCAGTAGAAATCATACAAGTGGGAAAAAGAATACTGAAGGGATCAGCAGCTCAAGGATAAAATTTAAGGGGTACATAGTGAAATATGCAGTGGAAAATTAAGTGTAGTGAGGATTCCATCATTGAAGTAGGAGAACAACCAAGAGTTTGATGGGTCAAGGACATAAGGGATTAGCTTGTTTAAGAACACAGGTCACCCAATGGTATAAGTGGAATAATCCTAGAAAGAAATGTATTTATTAGATTTAATAATGATGAAGTAATTGATTATTTTAGTTTGCAATCAGTTGCAGTGGATTAAATCACCAAATATTTATAAAGCAACAACCATATATCATCACTGCCCCTCCAGAGTAGCATGACCAGCTAGGAAAGAGAATGGAAGCTTTGTCTGGTAGGGGTGATATTATTAATGAAATAAGAATTGATAAGGGTGGGGAAGAGGGTGTTTAAGTAGAACAAGAATTTGAAGAAAATATAAAAGTGAACAGCTATTTAAAAGCAAAGGGGCTATTTGTTTTTTTAAATAAAGAGCTTTTAGATACACATACGCTGAGCACATTTGATGACCTCTGATTCAGAGACAAGGCAAAGTGGTCATCATACTTGGTCCAGCATCAAAGTGACACATGAAGGTACCTCTTATAGTTGAGCAGTTGAGTCATAGAGCATGTGATTAAATTCTGGTGAGTGTAAGGTGGACAGAAGTACTAGAAAATACTTTCAGGATTGACCCTTAAATGTTCTATATGACTCTCTTGTCCTTAGAAAGCACAAATTCCAGAGGTTGTATCTCAGAGTCACCGTCTAGAAAGGAGCCACCAAGGAAAGCTACAATTATTCAGTTTAGTTGTGATGTGAACGAGAAATCAATTATTTTTGACTTAAATCACATAAATATCTTGGTGTATTTGCTATTGTCATATTGTCTTGTTTATCCTGACTAGAGTGAAAAGGCTGGCTTGAAACTCAACATTAAAAAAGACTAAGATCATGCCATCCAGTCCTATCACTTCACAGCAAATAGAAGAGGAAAAAGCAGAAGCAGTGACAGATTTTCTTTTCTTGGGCTCCAAAATCACTGTGGATGATGACTGCAGCCATGAAATTAAAACAAACAAAACACCAAAAACACTTGATCCTTGGAAGGAAAGCTATGACAGACGTAGCTAGTGTATTAAAAAGCAGAGCAAAGTCCGTATAGTCAAAGCTATGGTTTTTCCATTAGTCATGTACCAATATGAGAGTTGATCCATAAAGAAGACTCAGCAGTGCTGAAGAATTGATGCTTTTGAGTTGTGGTATTGGAGAAGACTTTTGAGAGTCCCTAGGACTGCAAGGAGATCAAATCAGTCAACTTTAAAGGAAATCAACCTTGAATATTCATTGGAAGGACTGATGCTAAAGCTGAAGCTCCAATGCTTTAACTACCTGATGGAAAGAACCAACTCACTGGACGAGATCCTGATGCTGGGAAAGATTGAGGACAGGAGGAGAAAGAGGCAACAGAGGATGAGATGGTTGGATAGCATCACTGCCTCAAAGGACATGCATTTGAGCAAAATCCAGGAGTTGGTGGAAGACAAAGGAACCTCGTATGCTGCAGTTTACAGGGTTGCAAAGAGTTGGACATGGCTTAGTGACTGAGCAATAAGGGTGACAGCATCCTAACTAATGTAACCACTATTAAGATCTTGCATTAATTTATTTGTAAGATCATAATCCAACAGTTACTATTGCTATATGATTATTACTATTTTCTGTTTAATTGATTCTGCTGTTTTCCCATCAGGAATGTGTTTAACAAGGCACTGTTGTGCTCATTACTTGAGTGTCCTGACACTTAAAAGACACTGTAAAAAGGTCTGAAGCATAGAATTTAGGCAAAGATAGCACTTCTTAAAACTGCGATTTGTCCCATTCATAAGATCTAACACTCAATTCCTTGGCCCCATTTCCTAACCTATCTCTTTGCTTTCAAGATCAAATTACTCCTTTCTATGTGTTCCCCAGAACATAGGCATCCTCAGAGAGGTAGGTATTGATTGACAAAGACAAAAGGAAAAAATAGTTCTATTTCTTGCAATAAATAACTATGCCTTCCAATTATCTCTGACAGAATAGAGTGCATAATATGAGGCCTTTCAGAACCCTAGAGTCTAAGATTATAGAACTTGAGGTCCGTCGACTTTAGCTCTTGTTTCTTTACATATCAGGATTTTCCTAACCCCAATGTTCTCTTTCTTGAATGAAACCCCCAAGACTCTACTCTCTCTCCCACCACAGTTGGAGTTTTCCCATTATTCTCAGTATATATAAAAGCACATTGCCAGGCTTAAGAGTGCAGGTTTGCTGTTGGGTGAATGATTGCTTGAAGCCCATTTCTGATCAATTTTCCTTTGTGATCTAAGGAAATTTCTAAAAATAAGTGCTCATAATCTTCGTGTAATCTCTTCGAGCCTCATTTCCTCATCTGTAGAGTAAGAGTATTCCGGTTCTCATCCCCTGTGGGAGTGAAAATTATATTAAGTAATATATGCCACACATTCTGTACCTGTTTTGGGATAGTCTGAAAGATTAGTTACAATGAGCAAAAGGCTACTTATCATCTATGAGCACCCATATGTACTGGGCGTTTCTCTTCTTTAAAGATTGTGTCTAATCTTTTAGAGAATGTTATCAAATAGAACTTGAAGTCAGCCGCTCAGTCATGTTCGACTCTCTGCGACCCCATGGACTGTAGCCCACCAGGCTCCTCCACCGATGGAATTTTCTAGGCAAGAATACTAGAGTGGGTTGCCATTTCCTTCTCCAGGGGATCTTCCTGACGGAGGGATCGAACCCAGTCTCCTGCATTGTGGACACACGCTTTAGTGTCTGAGCCACCAGGGAATCCAATTATCCCTTTAAAAAATTTTATTAGTAAGTATTTTTGGCTCTGCTAGGTCTTTGCTTGTGTGTGGGCTTTTCTCTAGTTGCAGCGAGAGAGGGCTACTCTCCAGGTGTGGTGCAGGGGCTTATTGCAGTGGCCTCTCTTGTTGCAGAGCATGGGCTCTAGGGAACGTGGGCCCAGTAGTTGAAACTCCTGGGTTCCAGGACACAGGCTCGATAGTTGTAGTGCACGGGCTTACTTGTTCCATGGTACGTGGGATCTTCCCCAACTAGAAATCAAACCCATGTCTCTTGCATTGGCAGGTGTATTCTTTACCGCTGAGTCACCAGGGATACCCCCAAATAGAATTTTTTGTGAGGATGGAAATGTTCTATATCTGTGCAGTCCAACAGGAGAGCCACCAGCACATGTGGGTACTGACCACCTCACATGTGGCTAGCTCAACTGAGGGATTGATTTTTAATGTCATTTAATTTTAAATAGCAAATTTTAATAGCCACACAACCTTAGAACCACCACCAAAACAAGTACCATCTTCCTTTTATAGAATATATTAGGGTCATTCAGCCAGCAGAGCAACGAGCTGGGACGCACACCTATGCGTTCCTTGGCCATCCTCCTATCCTCTCTTCTTCTTGTTGCGTCTGAGAACTTATCATTTATGCGTATGTCAGTTCCTTGTGAACTGTGCCATGTGCAATACGTTTGCCTTTATTAATTTTCTTTTAAACATTTTATTGGAATATAGTTGCTTTACAATGTCGTGTTAGTTTCTGCTGTACAGCAGAGTGAATCATCCATGCTGCTGCTGCTAAGTCACTTCAGTCGTGTCTGACTCTGTGCAACCCCATGGACTGCAGCCTACCAGGCTCCTCCATCCATGGGATTTTCCAGGCAAGTCATCCATATGTATATTTATATTCCTTTCTTTGCATTTTCTTCCTATTTAAGTCACCGCAGAGCATTGAGTTGAGTTCCCTGTGCTGTCCAGCATGTTCCCATTAGTTATCTATCTTACACATATTAATAGTATCAATAGTGAATATATGTGTCAATCCTAATCCACCAATGCATCCCACCACAACCCCTCCCCCTCCCCAGCGTCCATACTTTTGTTCGCTTTGTCTGTGAAAGTGAAAGTGTTAATCACTCAGTCATGCCCTATGCTTTTATTCTCTACATCTGTGTCTCAATTTCTGCTCTGCAAATAGCTTCATCTACACCATTTTTCTAGATTCCACAAATACACGTTAGTATAGTATATTTGTTTCACTTTTGCTGACTTACTTCATTCTGTGTGGACATCCATAGCTAGGTCTCTAGGTCCATCCACATCTTTGCAAATGGCAGAGCCTGGCTCCTTTTTTCTGACTGAGTAATATTCCGTTACATACACGCCACATTTTCTTTATCCACTGATGGACATTTAGGTTGCTTCCATGTCCTGGATATTGTATAGTGCTTCCATGATCATTGTGCATGGATCTTTTGGGATTATGGCTTTTTCTGGGTATTTGTGTAGGAGTGGAGTTGATGGGTCATGTGATTGAGTCGCTGGGTCCGATGATTGAGCCAGATTTGTTTTAAATAGGCTTTCTTGAGTCTATAAGCATGAAATATAAAGCCTGTTAAGTAGCTTCACTTGATTTTCTTTCTCTCCAACTTGAGACTATTTTCTTTATTTTCCCATAGGTGATCTTCCAACATCTTCTTAAATACTACCAGTGTCTGGTGGCTTGTGACCTCACAATGTCACCTATGTTCTTTTTATAAAATGCTTCCTTATTCCACATTAAACTGCAATGTGACCCCATGTGCCCTGAGATAAACGGGTGCAGTCATATGAAGCAGCCAAAGCAGTGTCTCCTCCCCTCATCAAAATCACTGTCCAGTGATCAGAGTCCTGTTTCAGTCAGTCCTATATTGTGCAGGTTGGAAGGATCCAGCGGAGAAGAGGTAATGCATGGGGAAGCTGTTGGACACTGAAGGCCAGCCCTGCAAATGTATGCTGATGATTTGTGCTGATACAAGGACATTTTGTCAGCCCAAAATCACTTGCTCATATGAACGTGCTCCTGTTATGACTAATGCATTTGGCAGAAACCAGAGTCCTAGGCTTAGTTGAGTAGAAAGAGAGGGAGTGGGCAGAGGAAGTGAAGGCTGGAAAAATAATTGTACAGTTGATCATATATGAGAACCAGCACATCCTGCTTTACAATAAGAGTACCAGTTCCTCTTCACTTGGAGGGTGCAGCTTCCATCATGGCTTTGCTGGAGGGCACTGGGAGGGACATTTTTTCCAGTTGAAAATATTCAAGCACAAGTCAGAAATCTCACCTCTGCCTGACACTTCCAGGTTTCCATACCCACTTCTTTCTTTATAATAGGTATTTCAAACTTCCCTTGTCCTTTCTAAACTTTGACACTTTGTCATCTCACTCCATCACACTTACTGGAGTTTTCTGCATTGCTGTCTTCTCTACATTAAAAAGAAATCGCAGCTCTTGAAGCTGTTGAATGATCTTCCAGTATCCACTACTAAACTTACAAACCCATCCTCCTAGCATTTCCTTTTTCCTTCTTCTTAAAATGTTGATGCTTACCCCTGTCTCCATAAAAGTAATTCCCCTGTCCTCTCAGGGACCTCAGTGTGTTGAGTTGATATCCTCTACTCTGTATCTTCCCCATTCCCCTCTTTGGAGACACATTCCATCAGACTTGAACCTGCTCAAGTCTCTTTTCTTTGTATATAACACTGTACACACACATGTACACACACACACACACACACAAACTCCCCTCAAAATTTCATTTCAACTACCTCTCTCTCCCCAGCTCTCACCTTCACATTAATCTTCTCAAACGCATCATCAACCCTGGCTGCCTTTATGCTTTTTCATACACGTTCTTCAAGCCAATGCAGCTCCTGTTTAATGCCAGCATTCTATCAAGCTGCCCTTCCTAAAGCTACCAAAAAACCAGTGCATTCTGAACCCAAAGGGCCTTTTTGGTCCTATTTCTGAATGAACACTCAGGGGAGTATATGCCACTTATTACCTTCTCCTCTAAGAAATGCTCCCCTCTGTGACCCCACACTAATTTTTTTCTTTTTACCTTTTCTCTGTCTGGTGGTCCCTCTTTAATCTCCTCTGTGAGATTCTGCTTGTCTACTTCCACTTAATATCAGGACGGAGAGAAGTCTTGGTCTAATCTGCCATATAAATGCTGTTGTTGTATAGAGCTTTATCTTGTACACTTTCATTTTTTCCCCTTTTTGCCCTATTCATCTTATTCTCAAGGCTTCAATTACCTTTCCAAGCTTTCCATGTCAACATCTTTTACATCTAGATCTAATTCAATCCCTACTGAGTTCTCTGTCCATAAATCAGATTGTTAGTGGGCATCTCTTAATGTTTCAATGCCTAAAAGGAAATTCATCATCTTTGAGTATCAGAAAATAGTCTCATTTTCCATCTCGTTCCCTAAGCTTGAAATTTGGGAAGGATCATGGTTTTGACTTTCTTTCTTATATCAACAGTCAATCCTTCATTAAACTATCTTGATTTTAGCTCTTTAACACTTCTTTAAGAATCTCTTTTCAATCTCTTGGTCTTCCCTCATAGTTCAGTTGGTAAGGAATTCACCTGCAATGCAGAAGACCTGCGTTGGGAAGATCCCTGGAGAAGGGAAAGGCTACCCACTCCAGTATTCTGGCCTGGAGAATTCCATGGAGTATATAGTCCATGGGGTCACAAAGAGTCAGGCGAGACTGAATGACTTTCACTTCCTTTTTCAATCTCAGTTTCAACCTTACTCTAGACAACTGTCATCATTCCTCAGCTTAACTACCTCAGATAGTGAAAGTGCTAGTTTCTCGTTGTGTCCGAATCTTTGTGACTTCATGGACTGTAGCCAATCAGGCTCCTCTGTCCATGGAATTCTCCAGGCCAGAATATTGGAGTGGGTAGCCATTCCTTTTACCAGGGGATCTTCCCCACCTAAGGATCGAACCTGTTACTTCTGCACTGAAGGCAGATTCTTTACTATTTGAGCCTCCAGGAAAGCCCCAAACTACCTTAACCATGCACCAACTATTTTGGTTTTTTGTATTCTTTCTTGGTCTCTTTGAATTCATTTTCCACATTGTTTTTTGAGTGCTTTTAGTTAGCTTTTTATATTTGTTTATTTTTGGCTATGCTGGATCTCTGTTGCTCTGCAGGCTTTTCTCCAGTTTTGGCGAGCAGCGGCTCTTCTCTAGTTGTGCTGTGAGGCTTCTCATCGCGGTGGCTTCTCTTGTTGTGGAGCCTGGGCCCTAGGGTTCATGGGCTTCAGTAGTAGCAGTAGATCAGGGATCGAACCCATATCTCCTGCATCGTCAGGTGGATTCTTTATCACTGAGTTACCAGGGGATCCCTAGGATGCCTTCTAAAAAGCAAAGTTGAGTATGTCATTTTCTCCATAAACTGCTTGAATGGCTTTCCCATTATCCTATTTCACAGTTCAAAGTTGTTGAATAGTCTTAGATGGCGCTCTGAAATCTATCCTCTACTTCATGACAGCTATATCCTCTGTCTTTCTCCTAAGAGTACTCTAACTTCTAAAGGCTTCCAAACATCTTTATGTCTCTCTATCACAGGCTAGCTCTAATTTTCTAAGCTATGCTCACTTCTAAGATAAGACCAGTCATCACAAAAGATTACTTGTTTGAGTAGGAATACCAAAGGACTCAGGCATGGTTGTGGCTACTTGCAGAGGTTGCCTCTCAATTTGTATTACTCTCCTTATTTCCCTGATGTACAGTACATGAGGTCAAGTATTTCTTCCTTGAAGTCAAAGATAAAAGGAACTCAGAGCCTGGTGCTCTGGCAGTGAGATGATAGGCTGATACTCTTTTAGCATTGACAGAATAGGAAGTTTCTCACTCAAAATGAACACCTGGAAGTTCTTGGTTCACAAACTATTGAATCCTAGCTTGGAGAATTTTGAGCATTACTTTGCTAGCACGTGAAATGAGTGCAATTGTGCAGTAGTGTGAACATTCCTTGGCATTGCTTTTCTTTGGGATTGGAATGAAAACTGATCTTTTTCAGTCCAGTGGTCACTGCTGAGTTTTCTAAATTTGCTGGCATATTGAGTGCAGCACTTTCACAGCATCATAGTTCAGCTGGAATTCCATCACCTCCACTAGCTGGATTTAGAAAAGGCAGAGGAACCAAAGATCAAATTGCTAACATCAGTTGGATCATAGAAAGAGCAAGATAATTCCAGAAAAGCATCTACTTCTGCAAACTATTGACCAGGTTAAGACCTTTGATTGAGTGGATCACAACAAACTGTGAGAAATTCTTAAAGAGATGGGAATACCAGACCACCTTACCTACCTCCTGAGAAATCTGTATGCAGGGCAAGAAGTGACAGTTAGAACTGGACATGGAACAACGGACTGGTTCCAAATTGGGAAAGTATGGCAAGCCTGTATATTGCCACCCTGCTTATTTAGCTTATATGCCGAGTACATCATGAGAAGTGTGATGCTGGATGAATCACAAGCTGCAGCCAAGACTGCAGGGAGAAATGTCAATCACCTCAGATACGCAGACGAAACCACCCTATGGCAGAAAGTGAAGAAGAACTAAAGAGCCTCTTGATGAAGGTGAAAGAGAGTAAAAAAAGATGGTTTCAAACTCAACATTTAGAAAAATAAGATCATGGCATCTGGTCCCATCACTTCAAGGCAAATAGATGGGGAAACAATGGAAACAGTGAGAGACTTAATTTTCTTGCTCTCCAAAATTACTGCAGATGGTGGCTGTAGCATTGAAATTAAAAGATGCTTGCTCTCTGGAAAAAAAGCTATGACAAACCTAGAAAGCATATTAGAAAGCAGAGACATTACTTTGCTGACAAAGGTCCATCTAGTCAAACTATGATTTTTCCAGTAGTCATGTATAGATGTGAGAGTTGGACCATAAAGAAAACTGAGCACTGAAGAACTGATAGTTTTGAACTGTGGTGTTGGAGAAGACTCTTGAGAGTCCCTTGGACTGCAAGGTGATCAAACCAGTCAGTCCTAAAGGAAATCGATCTGAATATTCACTGGAAAGACTGATGCTGCAGCTAAAGCTCCAATACTTTGGCTACCTGATGTGAAGAGCTGACTCATTCGAAAAGACCCTGATGCTGGGAAAGATTCAAGACAAGAGGAGAAGGGGATGAAAGAGGATGACATGGTTGGATGGTATCACCGACTTAGTGGACATGAGTTGGGGCAAGCTCTGGGAGATGGGGATGGACAGAGAAGCCTGGTGTGCTGCAGTCCATCGGGTCGCAAAGAGTTGGATGTGACTGAGTGACTGAACAAAAACAACAACACTCAAAATGATGCCTGGCCACTTATTCGCTGGACAGTTTGAGCGTGGAAACTTCAAATGGTAGCTGGAAAAGAGGAAATGATGCTGATTGCTACCGGCTGGATTTCAGCCAGGAGGTTATAATCTGGACTTGGCTACTGATATCACCGCGGGCAATATCCCCTGGCCTAGGGAGGGGGAAGCTTAGACGACTGAAGAAGAGAAGGGAGACCAAAGCATCCTTGACGATTATCTCCATCGGAGCTATCTGCTCATCTCTTGCATGGCTTCTGTGATCATCAAAGCGATGTGAAAATAGAGCAGAGCTTGTTTCTTCACCACATCATACTGTTCCCCATCAGATAGGATCTTAATGAGTTGTTTCTTCCCTTCGCGAATATCTTCTGTAATAGACTTTGGCAGGGTGATTACAATGGAGGAGCTAAAACAAACAAACAAACAGACAGACTCTGCACAATAAATTTAAAGCCAGTTTAGGTGAACTAGTGTTATAAAATTTCTTTTACTGTGTAGTCTGTCTGTTCTGGCAGTCTGTAACCATCTTAAATAAACATAACTAGCCAGCAGAATACAGCTGAAGAATGATGCATAAGGAATCACTCTGAGTCCAGAGACACTGATAAAAGAGTGCTTGGGTATATCATGGTTCAGTTCAGTCACTCAGTTGTGTCCGACTCTTTGCAACCCCATGGACTGCAGCTCACCAGGCCTCCCTGGCCATCACCAACTCCCAGACTTTACTCAAACTCATGTCCATCGAGTCAGTGATGCCATCCAACCATCTCATCCTCTGTTGTCCCCTTCTCCTTCCACCTTCAATCTTTCCCAGCATCAGGGTCTTTTTCAATGAGTCAGTTCTTCGTATTAGGTGGATAAAGTATTGGAGTTTTAGGTTCGCCATCAGTCCTTTCAAAGAATATTCAGGACCTATTTCCTTTAGGACGGACTGGTTGGATCTCCTTGCAGTCCAAGGGACTCTCAAAAGTCTTCTCCAACACCACAGTTCAAAACCATCAGTTCTTCAGTGGAGAAGGCAATGGCACCCCACTCCAGTACTCTTGCCTGGA
Source organism: Ovis aries (assembly GCF_016772045.2). Classification (NCBI taxonomy): domain Eukaryota; kingdom Metazoa; phylum Chordata; class Mammalia; order Artiodactyla; family Bovidae; genus Ovis; species Ovis aries. Next base: position 110,091,099 of record NC_056059.1, read on the forward strand.
AAATCCCATGGGCGGAGGAGCCTGGTAGGCTGTAGTCCATGGGGTCATGAAGAGTCGGACACGACTGAGCAACTTCACTTTTCACTTTCGTGCATTGGAGAAAGAAATGGCAACCCACTCCAGTGTTCTTGCCTGGAGAATTCCAGGGACGGGGAGCCTGGTGGGCTGCCGTCTATGGGATTGCACAGAGTCGGACACGACTGAAGCGACTTAGCAGCAGCAGCAGCAGCAGCTTCTTTTATGGTCCAACTCTCACATCCATAAATGAATACTGGAAAAACCATAGCTTTGACTAGACAGACCTTTGTTGGCAAAGTAATGTCTCTGCTTTTTAATATGGTGTCTATGTTGGTCATAACTTTTCTTCCAAGGAGTAAGCGTCTTTTAATTTCATGGCAGGAGTCACCATCTGTCATGATTTTAGAGCCCCCCAAAATAAAGTCTGTCACTGTTTCCACTGTTTTCCCATCTATTTGCCGTGAAGTGATGGGACCAGATGCCAGGATCTTAGTTTTCTGAATGTTGAGTTTTAAGCCAACGTTTTCACTCTCCTCTTTCACTTTCATCAAGAGGCTTTTTAGTTCTTAGCTTTCTACCATAAGTGTGGTATCCTCTGCATATCTGAAGTTATTGATATTCCTCCATGCAATCTTGATTCCAGCTTATGCTTCATCCAGCCCAGCATTTCTCATGCTGTAATCTGCCCATAAGTTAAATAAGCAGAGTGACAATATACAACCTTGACATACTCCTTTCCTGATTTGGAACCAGTCTGTTGTTCCATGTCCAGTTCTAACTGCTGCTTCTTGCCCTGAATACAAATTTCTCAGGAGGTAGGTCAGGTGTTCTGGTATTCCCATCTCTTTCAGAATTTTCCACAGTGTGTTGTGATCCACACAGTCAAAGGCTTTGGCGTAGTCAATAAAGCAGAAGTAGATGTTTTTCTGAAACTCTCTTACTTTTTCAATGATCCAGTGGATGTTGGCAATTTAATCTCTGGTTCCTCTGTCTTTTGTAAATCCAGGTTGAACATCTGGAAGTTCATGGTTCACATAATGATATGTCATGTTCTTTGTATTGAATATTTGAAGGAAGGGATTTTAGTAAGCCCCCGAAGGCAGAGAGAACTATAAGCATGGCAGATGCCTTTGTTTCATCCTAACCCCATGAATTCAGCCCTGAGGTCTCAGGAAGTGTGATATAGTAGAGTGGTTATAAATGGGGGCCCTGTACTCAGCCCTCCTGGCTACTAAACTGAGTTCAGTCATTTGCTGGTTCTGAGACCCTAGGCAAGAAGCTTGTTCTTTCTGAATTTTTTTCCTTATCCAATTAAATGTAGAAAAAATAAATGGAGAAGCTGAAACAAAATCTTCCATGTTTAGAATATAGCACAGACCTTGCAACAGAGCATGTACATAATGATGATTAACAATTAGGGATTCTGGAGAATCATCTGGCACAATGGAAGAAATGGTTCCTAAGAACGTCCCTAAGAGATCAAGGCATAGGTGGCTATTGCTTTGGTTCTAAAGTGTGATAGTGCATGGCTTGAGGATCCTTAAACGCCACTCTGGGAAATTTAGCTAAGTCCTGGTATCACCAAGGGAGACATTGTTAGGAAGTCCAGGAGAAACCCCTGCTCTAAGATAAACTTTGGTATTCTCCAAAATCACTGCAGATAGTGACAGCAACCATGAAATTAAACAACGCTTGCTCCTTGGAGGAAAAGCTATGACAAACCTAACTGTACTAAAAAGCAGAGACATCACTTTGCTGAGAAAGGTCTGAACAGTCAAATCTATAGTTTTACTAGTTGTCATGTACAGATGCGAGAGTTGGACGATAAAGAAGGCTGAACACTGAAGAACTGATGCTTTGAAACTATAGAGTGCTGGAGAAGACTCTCGAGAGTCCCTGGGACTGCAAGAAGATAAAACCAGTCAATCCTAAAAGAAATCAGTCCTGAAAATTCATTTGAAGAACTGATGCTGAAACTAATGCTCTAATAATTTGGCCACCCGATGTGAAAAGCCAATTCATTGGAAAAGACCCTGATGCTGGGAAAGATTGAAGGCAGAAGAAGGGGACGACAGAGGATGAAGGTTGGATGGCATCACCAACACAATGGACAAGGGTTTGAGCAAACTCTGGGAGATAATGAAGGAGGGGAGGCTGGTGTGCTGGAGTCCATGGGGTCACAAAGAGCTGGGCACGACTGAGTGACTGAACAGCAACAGCAACAATTCTCTCAGAGAGCCCTGCACACGTTGGTGGGGATGAGCACTCTGAACTCTTTGTGGGCAAATAACACTGATAAGGGGACATAAAGTGTGTAGCTTAGGGGCATCTCTCTTAACTCCCTGGTGGATCTGGAGGTCATTAAAAATCTAGGGTAAACCACTGTGGTGAGAATTGAAGAAATCTGAGTTGTTAAAGTGACACCTTTTATCCCCAGAGGTGAAAGGTTTTTCCCCAATCAGGGGTTAGATGTGTTTTAGCATGTTGGATCGGCCTGTCTACCAGATGATCCAGGGTCTTTAGACGAGATTTGCAAGTCAGGAGTCTGTTTATTCCCCTGTATTGGTAATTTAGCACACAAACTCTTCTCAATCTAATCCTAGCTCTGCCTTTAGGGTTTCATATTCTATGCTTCACTTCCTCCACGTGATTTATGATCTAGCCACACACACACAGAATGCCACTCTCAGGAACTGCTCTGCTTTGTTATATCACTCTCTAAGCTCTCTGCATGTGGTGTGTTCTCTTTCTGGAACACTTAGGCTCTCCCTGCACTTTGGGATTCAGTTCAGGAAAGGTTCAACATGGAAAAGAATCATTTCTCCCAACTTCCTTGACCTTTACTGCAATGCAGCTAGATTAGGCATGCTCTCCTCTGTTCCGGTGTGTTACATGTACAATCTACATAATATTTACAGCTTATCTCCTTGCAAACAAATTATGTGCCTGCTTGTGCACTAAGTCTCAGAAACGTTGGGCTTGTAGTTTCTTCTACTTGAGTGGCATTACTCCAGATGCTCCTTACGGCTGCCTCCTTTTCACCATTTAGGCATCAGGTCAATCGTCACTTTTATTTGCTATCTTTCAGTCACTCAGTTGTGTCCGACTCTCTGTGACCCCATAGACTGCAGCACACAAGGCTTCCCTGTCCTTCACTGTCTCCCAGAGTTTGCTCAAACTCATGTCCATTGAGTTAGTGATGGCATCCAACCATCTCATCCTCTATTGTTCCCTTCTCCTCCTGCCTTCAATCTTTCCCAGCATCATGGACTTTTTCCAATGAGTGGGCTCTTTGCATCAGGTGGCCAAAGTATTGGAACTTCAGCATTGGTCTTTCCAATGAATACTCAGGGTTGATTTCCTTTAGGATTGACTTTTATAGAAAAGTCTTTTATAATTTAAAACAAAGATCTGCCCTACGCCAGTCATTCTCAATCACTCTCAACCACTCTCTCTCACCTTACCTTATTCTACCCCCACCTGATGTCATCTTATTTACTTGGGTACCAATTTATTGGCTTCCACCAGAAATAAATTGCCTTCAGGGCAATGATGGCCCCTTTTTTTATTGTTGCACATCTAGCAACTTGACAATACCTAAAGCATAGTAGCTGCTCAATAAAACTTTTGTTGATTGGCTGACTGTCATCTCCATTAGACAGTGAAACTTTAGGAGAAAAACATTGTCCCTTTTCATACCCAGCACCTATTACAAGGTGTAGCACATGTTATGTGCTGCAATATATATATAGATAGATAGATAGAGAGAGATCAAATGCATGCCATTTTTCATTAGCCAATCAAGGACTAGTTATGCTTACAGAGGCGAAGAAGGCAAGCAATTCTGTGGAGTGTAATTAGTGGGGAGGGGGGCTCAATAGAGACAGGCTGGAAGACAGCAAATTATTGATTACGATACCAGAGAAAGGGAATCCAGTGCTTTGCATGTTGTACAAGCTCAACATATGTTTATAACATTGACTTAACAAAATGGGGTTTTATACTTCAATGCAATTTTTTTTTTTTTAATCACATTTAAAACCTACCATGGAATCACCTGCTGCTTCATTCAAATGGCGGGTGGACAGGGGCGGTGAGTTGCTTTGTGACAGGGGTCCGACAACATGCTAATAGCCAAATCTATTTAAGACACAATGTTGACATCCAGGAAAGCTTTCTTTTTCTTCCTTGCCCCACTCCCACTTCCAGAAAAAGAAGAATGCTGCTCTCCTGAGAGCATCACAATGGCAGTCCACAAATGAACCCTCTTCCTTTGAGAGAGACTAACTGTAGGGGAAAAGATAATTGCTTAGTTCCTTTATCTCCAAATTATTTGTAATAAAATCTGAAATCACACCACAAGGTCTTTCATGAGGATGTCATAAATTAAGATGCATTGGCCTATCTGGTGCATCTGTTCCATTCTCTGGCCCTTTGTCTTCTGCAAAGAGCACACCAACCTCAATACCCAGCAGACAGCATTTACGCAAATGATGCCGTGGTCTACAGCATTAATATTCAGTGATTGTCTGTCATAGACACCTTACTGTACATCTGTTATGCAAATGTATGTTAATTCAGACGCACTGACAGCTGCCTAGCTTCCCTCCCTAAAATGATCTTTTCCATTTTGAAGTTTGCAATCTGTTCCCAAAAATGTTAATCCAACAATTAGCTGAAAATTGCTAAACAGAAATTGTACATGTTCAGTCTAAAATAGAAGGTAGCATTTTAAAATAGATGGTGAACCTTCTTCCCAAGCCATTTATTTCATATGTGTTTCCACACACTGTAAACACGATCTCTGCACAGCTTGGCTTGGGGCAAATGGAGGGTTTGTCTATCCGGATACTAGGAGTTTGACAAGAAGGAATGGTACCACCATCTCCGTCATTCATGGAACTCGCATCAAAGATACTTTTAGGGACACACAGTGTTTCCCTCCAGGTCTGAAATGTCTCTGTTAAAATAATTAGTATCAAGCACTTAGATATTAATACATGAATAAAGTGATGAATGATTGAGGAAATAGATCTAAAGAGAATATCTCATGAGACACAGAACACAATAGACATTCTGTACATATTTGATGGATGTTAAAAAGATGCTTTCACATTTACTATCTCTATCATTGTGAAGAATAAATGAAGGGCTTTGGAACAACAATAAAGCTGTCTATTTAGATTTTGAAAGGGATTGTGGTAGTTAAGATAGGGCTTTCCTGGTGGCTCAGTGATCACCTGCTTGCCAATCCAGCAGATGCAAGCTCAGTCCCTGGTCTGCGAAGATCTCCTGGAGAAGGAAATGGCAACCCACTCCAGCATTCTTGCCTGGAAAACCCTGTGAAGAGAGGAACCTGGCAAGCTACAATCCTGACATGACTTAACGACCAAGCAAAAACAGCAACTTGAGTTGCTTGAGTATATTAAAAAAGAAAATTACATTAAGCACTTAGTGAAAACCTACCAAGATCAAGTAAGCACTAAGCACTTATATTGGACCTACTATGTGCTAGTCAGTGTGGTGGCCACATGAGCTAACTTTTCACATTCTTGGGAGGTGAGTGTCATTATACATCTCATTTTAATTATGCGGATCTAAGTGAGGAGAGACATCTGCATATCCCTAATTCTCTGTATCAAGGAAAGTGAGTGAGTGAAAGTCGCTCAGTCGTGTCCGACTCTTTGTGACCTGATGCGCTGTAGCCTGCCAGGCTCCTCTGTCCATGGAATTCTGCAGGCCAGAATACTGGAGTAGGTAGCCTTTCCCTTCTCCAGGGGATCTTCCCAACCCAGGAATCGAACTCAGGTCTCCCGTACGGCAGATTCTTTATGAGCAGAGCCACCAGGGAAGCCCAAGTATACTGGAGTGTGTGTGTCAAGGACACACGCAGACAAATGGAGACCACAGAGTGCGTGCAGGGATGAGATGCTGCAGGCTGCTTTAGCCAGGCTGTTTCCGACGCTTCTCAGGGGACATCTGTTGGCTGGCCTTCTAGAACACCTAAAGGCCAACTGAGCGAAATGGATTTGAACCTACTCAGCTCCAGTGATCTCTAGGACTCAATTTCTACAAGGGTATTTACAGATGGGATTCCTCTCTCACCATTAAAAATCCAGTTCTAAAATAATGGTGTTGAACCGGATGGTTCCAAGGTTCTATACTAGTCTAACAATTTTTTCTTTGTAATTCATTTCTGCATTAGTAATGAGAGAATGGATGAATAAAATATATTGAAGATGTCTTGGATAGATGATATGTCTTCACTATTTTTTAGTGACTCCATCACTGAGATGGATACAGTGCAACAAACACTCATCATTTCTCAGAGGAATTCTTATTACTATTTTGAGAGATTTCAAGATTTCCATATGTTGCAACTCCATTTTATTTCCACTTCATTCTAATAAACTTGATTTTAGGTTCTATAATTAGTTGTTATAATTTCTCACATAAGTGCTATCATTTAATTAGCATAAGGTACCAAAATTTCATAAATAATTCTGAAGGAATTCTGTAACTTTATTTAGATACTGGATTTTAAAAAAGCTAATATATAGAGAGAACTAATTGCAAGACACTATCTAATCAAGTTCTAGTATCATATAGAAGGAAGCAGAAGCATTAAGAGATTAAATATTTTGTTCACGTTTATATAGCTAGTAAATAGTAAAGCTGGGATTTGCCCCTACACTAAGTCTCTTTGGTGTAGGAAATCGCAACCCACTCCAGTATTCCTGCCTGGAGAATCTCATGAACAAAAGAACCCGGTGTGACTAACACTGATGCACTGTAGCCTGCCAGGCTCCTCTGTCCATGGAATTCTCCAGGCCAGAATACTGGAGTGGATAGCCTTTCCACTATCTTAGTGACTGAGTGACTAACACTGAATCTCTTTTTTTTCATATTGCTACCCTATGTACTAGCTTCTCAATTATTTATTTCAATGAAGAGAAGATTAAAATAAATTGGCGGTGTATCCTCTAAATGTTAAGTGGTGTAATTTAGTTTTTCTGTGTGTGCTGTCTTGGCGTTTGGATGTTCAGATTAGAGGATGGTCAGTTCTCTTTATTGAGCATTCAGTTAAGACCTTCATTCTCTTTCTTTATCATATTTCAGACCACAATACACCTGCCTTAATCATCCTGGTCCAGATATGAAGCAACCAAGGGCAACATCTGTGCCCCAAAGCCTGCTGAAATTCTTTACTTTAGCAGCTAATCCTAAGCTTAGGCACCCTGCCTTGCCCACTTATTCCTGTAGGAACCAGAATAAAAAGCTCTTGCTCACAGATTTTCTCTCTTTCTGCCTTGTGATCGTCCCTGGGGCTTCCCCATGGGACCCTACACTTTTCTGCATTCTCTGCAGGGAATGGTGACTAAAATAAGACTTGCAAACCTCTTTTTGATTTCTCTCTCTTTATCTACATCTATTATCACTACACCTCACTCAAGGTAATGTGGTTACAACAGGCAGTAGGTGGTTTAGGGATTAATAATTCACCAACATTACTTATTGCAGCTCAGAAACTCTGAAAGCCTGGGCACCTGGCCTCATGGTCAGTGAGGGACAGACCTCCAAGCATTATTTTGCTTATCTGTGAAAATGGGAATAATTTCCATCTCAAGAGAGTTGGTGTGAGTTTCCAGTGAAAAGGACACAAGCTACCAAAGCTAGTCCTGTGCTTGGCTCGTGTTAGATGCTCAAAAAGCACGCCCAAGGAAAGGAAGGGGGGCACATCCTCTCTCGAAAATTATAGTCAAATATACATATTTGGCAGTGTGTGTATTTTTGTTTTGTATTTTACAAAGTATTTTCCTAGATATTTTCCCGGTGGCTCAACACAGTGCAGGAGACTCGGGTTCAGTCTCTCATGAGGAAGATCCCCTGGAGAAGGGAATGGCAACCCACTCCAGTATTCTTGCCTGGAGAGTCCCATGGACGGAGGAGCCTGGTGGGCTATAGTCTATGGGTCACAAAGAGTTGGACACACACACTTCCTAGATACTATCTCCTTTGATCCCCTAAAGTCTCTGCTGAAACAAAATAAACTATTTTAAAAAAGTCCATTTTGCAGATAGAAATACTGACGCATAAGAAAATTACTTGCATTGTCTGAGATCACTTGCTTGAACTGAATAGCAAAACAACCCAAAATAAAAATAGCTCGTATTCACTCAATGGAAAGCTCAGTAATCATTCACTTTCACAGATTGCATTTTTGGTGGAAGTTAGTAGCACTGGTTAATGGGCATATCCCTGCAGGGGTCAAGAAAACTGGGTCAAGATCACAGCTCTGCATTTCTATGGGAAATTAGTATCTCCTTTACCCTTTGTGATGATTTTCAGCACTGAAGTAATTATATTCATCACTTGTACTTTTTTAATTTTTTGTGTTTAGTACATTATTTGATAAAACATATATTCTCTGAACTTCACTTTGTCGTTTTGCTGTTCTTGCCACTTCTATTCTTCTCTGAGTTTCTGACCAAAGCTGTTATACAAACCATGAATAGTCAGATGGTAAAGCGCACAGAACCAGTGGCTGGAATTTCATTTCCTGATTCAAAGTTTCATGTAAATGAAATGCAAGGATGAGGTTTGGAAGCAGAATCTATTACCTTACACCTACTCTTCAATACGTAGAAATGCCTGGGCTCCAAATTATGCCAGAGAGAAAGTCTTCCTTCACTAGGAAGAAAATCTTACCCAATTCGATTTACTATGTAAGGATGGAGACCACATGTAGATTTTGATGGTTAAGGCCCACTAGTAAAACATGCTCCAGTAAATGTCTTTTATCTACAAATTAGCACCTTTGCCTCACTTTGAGGAGCTGCTAATGGGGAGAGTGCAGAGAGACAAAAACATGGGAAGGAGGCAGAAAGTTCTTTTCAGAAGAGATGCAGGAATGGTCTCTGTTACCAATGTTTACAGGAAATTTCTGAGGCAGGCAAGGTAGAAATTTTAATCCTCATTTTATAGTTGAAGGAAATTTACACCCAGAGCAGTTGTATACTTGCCTAAAATATTCTTACTGGAAAGAGTCACAGCCAAGCCTCAAAGCCAATTTTCCTGACTCCTGCTTCGCAGGTTTTTCCACATCCGCAGATGGTGTCTGTGGGCTTGGCTTTCACTTTCAAGCTTCACTGACCCTGGATGATGATCTGGGCATCTGAGCCCAGGCAGAGGTGGAGGGGCCAGACACACTGTGGGCAGTCCACCCACTCTTGCTGCAGTTCAGCGGACCCTCCTGATGCACGTCCTGCCCTGGAATTGTGATTTATCCCAGAGACAAAGCACAGGAGCATCCACTATCTGGAGAAGCTCCCAGAAGACAAGGTCCCTCTGCACCCAGACGATGTGGCTGTTCTGCAGGCTTGGACAGCGTAATGACGTCAGAACGGGCAATCCACAGGAAGGAGACCACCAAGCGGAAGGACCGAGTGAGTGCAGCCATGCCGGACTTAACAGTGTGTATCTGTCCCCACTGTGGATTTGATCACCCTACCCCTGCCTTTGACATCAATTTTGGAAGCTTTTTTTTTTTTTTTTTTTAGTTATTTTATATTGCAGGAGCAAACCTTTTATGTGATATCATTGAAACTAATCACTGCTTGGCTAATCAAGAAGGTCAGTTAAATTGAAGAATCATGAGACATCATATACACCTACCTTAAACATTTCAACTTAGTACAGTATGCATTCATTCAGCGATGATTTGGCAAAATCTTTGACCTGTATACAGGTCTCTGATTGGATTTTCACATTGTATTTTCACTGTTAATGTCATTCCTGAAGAATTCTTTAAGGCTTCCAATTTCAGTTTCCTTTAAATGGGATAAGATTTAAAGACATTTCTGAGAGAATAAAAATTTAGATTATTTCTACATAATACTTTTATTTTCTATTTTTAATGTAATATTGCCTTAAATTAACTAATCTGGTATGTATTTTAGTGACTTACCAAACCCATTTAATGCAAAACATTAAATTAACCTTGTTTTTATAGAATTAGACAGAAAAAATTTGTTCTCGGGAAGACAATGCAGGGTGGGATTTATATGCCTTTGAAAGAGTTGGTCTCACCATTTTCCAGCAGAACATGCTTCAGCAAAGTGTTTTATCTTATTAAACTCTAGTTGCTGGTGACAATGACGATGATGAGTAACTATTGAGTAATATAGTAATATGAGTAATAGCTGCAAGGCTATTATGCAGCTTCAGTGAGCTGGTGCTTGTGAAAGAATTTGGATGCTTGAAAGGCCACAAAATTATAAGAAAAAGTAGGAGGAAATGTGCTTCTCAGTTGGTGCTCGTGGTAAAGAATCCTCCTGCCGATGCTGGAGATGCAGGAGACACATGTTTGATCCTTGGGTCAGGAAGATCCTCTGGGCAGGAAATGGTGATCCGCTCCAGTATTCTTGCCTGGAAAATTTCTCTGGACAGATGGGCCTGGCAGGCTACAGTCTAAGGAGTCGCAAAGTTGGACACAACTGAGTAAGTGAGTATACACATGTATGAGATGAGATAGGAAAAAAAGGACAATACAGGAAGCAGCAAATAGGGCATGAGAAAGATGACTGTCCCTCTCTGCATTCATTCTTGCCATCAGTTAGGTCAGAGTTACAGGCCTGGATATCACTAAATAGCCCTATAATTAGTGCATGCTGAATACCAATGAGTGTTGTATAGAGTTTATGCCTGAAATGTTAATAAGGGTCACATTTTGGACCACTGGAGAGAGTGAGGTCAGTGTGCTTTGCCAGGAAACAAGTATTACACCAGGAAGAAGAATCAGGGTTGTAGATTGAAGGGAAAAAAAAAAAAAAGTGGAGACTTTCTAAAAGAGAAGATCCATAACTCTGGCCATGAAGCATGATAGATATGGCTGAGTTTTGGGGATAGATAGATGGTACTTCCAGAAATAATAAGTATGCCAAACAAGGAAACTGTACCATGTGCCTCATGGATAACCATCAAACAAAATCATGATAGTGCTCCTGAGAGCTTTTGCTATTCCCCCATCCTTTCTGTGCAAAGTTAGCCTTTGATTTAATCTCTTTATCCCCCCAGCTCTCCACGGGGTGTAAACAAACACAAGTCTGATTCACAGGGCTGTTTGTTTTTCCAGCACAAGCAATTGCTATTGAGAATAAAATGAATTCAGAAACACTTATAGAACTGGAGAGAGGCGTCATTGGCATTTTCTAGTGTTCATGCAAATTACCAAGGGCCTAATTCATCCCATGGTCCTTTTCTCAAAAGCACAGCTTGATATCAGAGGCAAAATAAATGTGCCTGAAAGAAGCCAGCGTCCGCTCTTGCTGTCTAGCTGGAGAGATCTAGAAAAAAAGAGAAGAAATAATCCCAGATCTCCCTGTTAATCGTGTATCTCAGGCTTTTGACCTAGGCGATGCAGCTTCTTGATAAACAAGATCACTTTTTAAAGAAGCGGAAATATTTCTTCAGAGATTGTTCTGACAGGTTTCCGGTCTGAGGAGCTGAGTCATTTTTCCTGTTCAAAACTCACTGATAGATTTAAATAAGGCACAGTAGAAACTTGGGTCTACAAAAATTGTGCAGTTCATAGAACACATATTTGGAGACTTCAGCATCCATGTCTCTTGGTTCATACCACACATGATGTTTTTGCTGTTGTTATTCAGTCACTAGGGTGTATCCGGCTCTTTTCGACCCCATGGACTACAACACTAAGTGCTTATATGTAATCCTCATAAAAAATAAGCCAACAGCTCCATTACAATCTACACTCACACGGGCATGAGATGGAGGTACAGTGGAGATCGTAGGCCTTCTGGCTTTAGAGCAGAGGCTGTTGAAAGCTGTTTTTCCCAACACTTTCCTCCTAGACACCCTGGGGTGATGATGGTGAAAAGTCCCCGTAAAAGACCCCTCATCCCACCACAGCAAGAGAGGGCAGTGCTTGAGCACAGGTACCAGTCTGTGCAGAGATCTTCCCTGAGTTCACCTTGACCGGCCTCATGAGCATGTGAGGGTGCTGGGCATCCATCCAGACCACTTGGCTGTCAAGCCGCCTGGTGCCCCCATGGACCCTGCGATCAGGACCCTTCACACAGGACCCTTCACACAGGCTAGCCCTCCGGCCTTCCTTGGACACTTGTCTTGAGCTCCATGACTTCTTCTCCGTGAGCTCCCTCTCTCTCTGCATTCTTCCCACGTCTACTTGGCTGCCCTCTGCCCTCTTGGCTTTGTTTTCCGCTCCAGCTGCTCTGGCTATTTCTCTGGCTGAGCCTGACAGCGCGCAGCCAGCCCACACCCTGATCCTTCTGTCCCTGGCAGCTTTGGACAAAACTCCCGCTTGACCAAACTCCAACTCCCAGTGCCCACGTGGTCCCTAAGGCAGGATTCCTCCAGTGCTTTTCACATGGCTGAGCAGGTAAACTGTGTGGTGGGTTATACAGCTCTAGCTCCAGAGTGGGAGACGGGGATTAGAAAGCCTTTGGTATCAGACTTGGGCTGGTCTCCCAGCCTCACCTGTCACGCACTTCTTGGTTCCCCCAAAACTCCTATTCTCCCTTGTCTGAGGGACTTCACACATGAGATTCCCCCTTCCAGGGAGACTCCCCACCCTCACCCTCCACCGCTCTGACTCCGGCTTGTTCTTTGGGCCTCTTTGATGTCACCCCCCTTGGGGAGCCCACATTCCTGTGTCCCCCAACCCTGGCCTGAATCATGTAGGTGCCGTTTCTTCCTTCTCCTTTGTCACCCAGCACCTCTCCATCACCTCCATGAGAGCTGGCGTGCCTCACTGCACAGTACAGTTTAAACTTCTGTACAAGAATTCACTCAACTGATTCTCCCCCACAACCCCAAGACAGATACCATTTTTTAAATATTTTAATTTCTTTATACAATTATTAAAGGTTATATTCCATTTACAGTTATCACAAAATATTGGTTGTAATCCCAGTGTTATAGAATACATCTTTGTAGCCTATCTTCCACCCAGTCGTTTGGACCTCCCACTCCACTCCAAACCAACCGGTAACCAGTTTGTTCTCTATATATCTGATAACCACACACTGGTAACCCTTAGTTTGCTCACCATATCTGTGAGTCTGCTTATTCTTTAATATTGACTTACCATTTTTATATACATGTGTAAGGCTATACAGGCAATTAGGTGCAATCAGGGGTCAAACCCAGGCCGTCTTGCTCTGGAGCCTCTTGCTGTCATTATTCTTCCCTTCCTCCTCTGTGTAGCATTTCTCACACCCCATGGCACTGTCTGATAACCCCTGTTTTATTCACAGCTGCATCCTAGCATGAAGTACATATCCTGATGAAAAATAAGCTCAGTTAATGCTTTTTGTGCAATGCATACCTGAATTCTGGTTATAGATATTTTGTGTCTCACAAATTCAAATAACACATTCCTGATTCTTGATCTGATGAGATCAAATGTGACAGAAAAACAAGGGCGACCAGCTGACGGGTGTGTGGTCTTTGGTCCCTTAACGATCTCTATGTTAATCAATCTTATTTGATAGGAACAATTGCAGCTGAAAGGAAAGTGTTGTCTATCTCAGCCCCACATTTTACGCAGTCAGATGGAGGCAGACCATTTAAATGACTTGTACAAGGTCACACATGGAGCCGGTGACAAACAGGATGCCAGGTTGGCTGACTTCCAGCCCTGTGTCCTTTCTCTGCACCTGGTCAAATAGAAATGACCGTCACATGAAGGCGAGCAGGTAAAACAAGAACCAGTTATGCAACTGGCTTGATTCTGACTGCAAATAACACCGATGGGCCCCTGGCTCCAGCGCTCCCTGGGACGGTGATTGATCAGCCCAGAGTAAACACAGGGCATCTGATAGGGAGGCGCGATTGGGCCAAAAAGGGCTTAGACTCTGCAAAGCTCTAAGAGTGTTTTGCTTACAGCTCAGTCTTTATTGCTGTGTGAACTTGAGCGCATTCTTTCACTTCTCTGGTCTCTAGTCCCTTCTGTAGTATTACATGGTGTTTTGAACTGAGTGTTTGCACCCCCCTCAAATTTCATGTTGGAACTCTAACCTGGAATGTGATGATATTTGCAGTAGGCCTTTGGGAGGTAGTTAGGTTTATTAGGTCCTGAGTGCAGGAGACCCTGTGAAAGAATTTAGTTGTTGTGAAGTCACTAAGCCATGTCAGAGGACTCCCCTGGTGGCTCAGACAGTAAAGTGTCTGCCTACAATGTGGGAGACCCGGATTTGATCCCTGGGTGGGGAAGATCCCCTGGAGAAGGAAATGGCAACCCACTCCAATATTGTTGCCTGGAAAATCCCATGGACAGAGGAGCCTGGAAGGCTACATTAGTCCATGGGGTCACAAGGAGTGGGACACAATTGAGCGACTTCACTTCACTTCACTTCAAGCCATGTCAGAGTCTTTGTGACTTCTTGGACTGCAGCATGCCAGTCTCCTCTGTCTTCCACTATCTCCTGGAGTTTGCTCAAATTCATGTCCATTGAGTCAGTGATGCCATCCATCAATCTCACCCCCTTTTCCTGCCATCAGTCTTTCCAGTATAAGGATCTTTTCCGCATCAGGTGGCCAAAGTATTGGAGCTTCGGCTTTTAGAAACACTCCTTCCAATGAAAATTCAGGGTTGATTTCCTTAAGAGTTGACTGGTTTGATCTCCCTGCTATCCAAGGGACTCTCAAGAGTTTTTTCCAGCACCACATTTCAAAAACATCAACTCTTCAGCGCTCAGCCTTCTTTATAATCCAACTCTCACATCTATACATGACTTCTGGAAAACAATAGCTTTGACTATATGGATCTTTGTCAGCAAAGTGATGTCTCTATTTTTAAATATGCTTTCTAGTTTTGCACCCACTCCGGGATTCTTGCCTGGAGAATTCTATACACAGAGGAGATTTGCGGGCTACAGTCCATGGGGATGCAAAGAGTCAGGCACAACTGGGCGACTAACACTTCACCTTACTAGATTTGTCATAGTTTTCCTTCCTAGAAGCAAGCATCTTTTGATTTCATGTCTTCAGTCACTATACACAGTGATTTTGGAGCTACTCCCCCCAAAAAAAACATTGTCATTGCTTCCACATTTTCTCCTTCTGTTCACCATGAAGTGATCAGACCAGAGCCATGAACTTATTATTATTATTATTTTAATGTTGGATTTTAAGCCAACTTTTTCACTCTACTCTTTCATCTTCATCAAGAGACTCTTTAGATCCTTTTCACTTTCTGCCATTAGGGTGGTATCATCTGCCTATCTGAGATTATTGATATTTCTCCCAACTGTCTTGATTCCAGCTTGTGATTCGGCATTTTGCATGATGTACTTTGCATAGCAGTTAAATAAGCAGGGTGACAATATACAGCCTTGTCGTACTCCTTTCTGAGTTTTGAACCAGTCAGTTGTTCCTCATCTGGTTCTACCT
The DNA here is from genome assembly GCF_016772045.2 of Ovis aries. NCBI lineage: Eukaryota > Metazoa > Chordata > Mammalia > Artiodactyla > Bovidae > Ovis > Ovis aries. The sequence continues at coordinate 110,106,552 of NC_056059.1, forward strand.
GTTGTTTCTCGACCACATACATATTTCTTAGGAGACAGGTAATATGGTCCTGTATTCCCATCTGTTTAAGAATTGTCTGCAGTCAAAGGCTTTAGCATAATCAATGAAGCAGAAGTAGATGCTTTTCTTGAAGTCTTTTATTTTCTCCATGACCCAATGAATGTTGACAACTTACAGTCTGCGTCCTCTGCCTTTTCTAAACCCAGTTTGTACATCTGGAAGTTCTTGGTTCACTATTGCTGAAGTACAACTTGAAGGATTTTGAGTATAACCCTGATATTGTTAATAATAGCATGTAGAAGGAGTGCAATTGTACAGTAGTTTGAACATGTTTTGCATTGAATTTCCTTGGGATTGGAAAGGAAACTGACCTTCTCCAGTCCTGTGGGCCCTGCTGAGTTTTCCAAATTTGCTGACATATTGAGTGCAGCACTTTAACAGCATCATCTTTCAGGATTTTTAAATAGCTCAGGTGGAATTCCTTCACCTGCACTAGCTTTGTTTGTAGTAATGCTTCCTAAGGCCCACTTGATGTCACACTCCAGGATGTCTGGCTCTAGGTGACTGAACAAAGCATCATGGTTATCTGGGTCATTAAGACCTTTTTGTATAGTTATTCTGCATAGTCTTGCCACCTATTCTTAATCTCTTCTGGTTCTCTAAGATTCTTGTGGTTTCTGCCCTTTGTTGTGCCCATCTTTGTATGAAATATTTCCTCTTGAATTTTCTTGAAGAGTTCTCTAGTTTTCCCCATCCTATAGTTTTCCTCCATTTCTTTGCACTGTTCACTTAAGAAGGCTTTCTTATCTCTCCTTGCTATTATCTGGAACTCTGCATGAGTTGGCCACTGATCATGCCACCATCTATTTAACTGGAAACCAATTCAGTTCAGTTTAGTTCAGTCACTCAATCATGCCCAACTCTTTGCGACCCTATGAATCTCAGTACGCCAGGCCTCCCTGTCCATCTCCAACTTCCAGAGTTCACTCAGACTCTTGTCCATAGAGTCGGTGATGCCATCCAGCCATCTCATCCTCTGTCATCCCCTTTTCCTCCTGCCCCAAATCCCTCCCAGCATCACAGTCTTGTCCAATGAGTCAACTCTTCTCATGAGGTGGCCAAAGTATTGGAGTTTCAGCCTTGGCATCATTCCTTCCAAAGAACACCCTGGGCTGGTCTCCTTTACAGACTGTTTGGATCTCCTTGCAGTCCAAGGGACTCTCAAGAGTCTTCTCCAACACCACAGTTCAAAAGCATCAGTTCTTCAGTGCTCAGCTTTCTTCACAGTCCATCTCTCACATCCATACGTGACCACTGGAAAAATCATAGCCTTGACTAGACGGACCTTTGTTGGCAAAGTAATGTCTCTGTTTTTCAATATGCTATCTAGGTTGAACCAATTACAACTCTTTTATTCCTAGAAACCTGACCTGTTATAAAAAGAAGTATATCAGTGAGCTTACCAATATTTTTTTGTGCTTTCAAATATAGTTTCATCTGACTTTGGCACCCAAGGTATTTTGAAAAGGCATTTTTTTTCAGGGAAGTCAGAAGTTTACCCCAGATCTCCTAATACCATAGTGTTTACCACACTAGCTCTTCCTGTAAGGATGTTGAATTTTATTTTTGTCCCAAACATATATATTACATTACACATTTAGGGGGCGATATATAGAACTAGGTGTGTATTCAAAGGTTATTAACCAGGGAGTTGAGAAAAAAGCGATATCATACCAATAATTACAAGAGTAGGTACCAGAATTGAGGAATTTCTCTGTGCCAGATGAATTATACACATCATTTCTAACAAGTCTTTCCTGAAATGTGCTCTGAGGACTATTACTATTAATTACTAAATATTACTATGTAGTCTTTCCCCTTAGAGAGTAGATCTTATAGAGAACACTCTGCCTATAATTCACGAGGATTACTTGTTCCCTCCTCCTGCCAGAGCACTTAACAAGCTCCAGTCTTCACTGTTGGCACCTGCTGGGATTCCCAGAGGTAAAACCCTAGAGGGAAATTGTGTATTCCCTCCTAAATCTGTGTTCCCTCATGAGTTTCTTCCTCATGCTGATCCATACTTACACCCTAGAAATTAGTCAAAATCACTCCTCAGGATTCCTCACCAGCTCATGGTCCCAGTGGCTTTGCTTCAGATAAGCAGATCTCAGCTGTAAACCTCTGGATTCAACTGTCTCGCCAGACTTGGTTTGTAGTGCGTTCTGTGACCTCAGTTCAGTGATGGATTCAAGAAAAGTCCTTGATGTTCAATTTGTTCAGTTCTTGTTGTACGGATGGAAGTAGGGATTTTCAAAGCTCTTTACATGTTGGACCTGAAGTCAAATATTATTTCTTTAAATTTTCAATATTTTCACTAAATACAGAATTTAGGGCTTTTTTGTTCTTTCAGTATTTTACATATGGCACTCCATTACCTTCCTGTTTACATAATTTATAGTAAGTCTGCTACAGTTCTTATAAATTCTCTCTCATAAACTCTCTTACACTTTTTTCTGACTCCTTCTAGAATTTTCTTTTTGTGTTTAGATGTAAATGATATGATTATGACAGAATTATGGGTAGTTTCATTGATATTTATTCTACTTTATGTTCTCTGATCTTGGATTTATTCACTGTCATTATTTCTTCAAGCATTTCTTGTCTTCTTCATTTTGTTCCAATTCAATATATCTTAGAGATCATTTGATATTGTCTCTCATAGCTGTCTAATGCTCTGTTCCCCCCCCCTCCCCTTTTTTTTCACTCTTTTTCCTCTTTGCATTTCAGTTTGGGTAATTTCTATTAATCTGCTTTAAGATCACTGATTCTTTGTTCAATTGAGCCAAGTCTGTTGGTAAGCCCATTGATGGTAAACTCCATATCTGGTACAGTGTTTTTGTATTTTTTTTTCCTTATGGCTTCTATCTCTGATAACATTACTTACCTGATTGTGTATTTTGTCCTCTAATTTTTTCCAGTAGAAGCTTTAACATGTTAATCATAATTATTTAAAGTATTTTGTCTGCTAATTCTAATATCTGTGAATATGTGAGTCTGGTTCAGATACTTGCTTTCAGACTGTGTTCATTCAGCTTCTGTTTATGAGTCATATATACTGTTTTTTGATTGTTAAAACCTTGGCATATTGTGTAGGGTAGTAGGTACTGACATCAATAATATTTATGTTAGGAGAGAATCATACCTTTTTTCCCCTCAGCTCTTTAATGTGGTGATTTGTGCTATTCTACTCAGGTCGCACAGTCAGACACTATTGAAGTGACTTACACACGCACACACTCAGAATTTCAACTGGGTTTGAAGCTTTCTCATCATTTGGATCACCTGGTAAAGAACCTGCCTGCCAGTTCAGGAAACGTAAGAGACTCGAGTTCCATCTCTGGGCTGGAAAGATCCCTTGGAGAAGGGCATGGCCACCCACTCCAGTATTAGTGCCTGAGAAATCCCTTGGACAGAGGAGCCTGCTGGGCTATAGTCTATGGGATTGGCAAAGAGCTGGACACAAGTGAAGCAACTAAACCCACATGCTGGGAGGGATTGGGGGCAGGAGGAGAAGGGGATGACTGAGGATGAGATGGCTGGATGGCATCACGAACTCGATGGAACTCCGAGTTCTGAGTGAACTCCGGGAGATGGTGATGGACAGGGAGGCCTGGCGTGCTGCGATTCATGGGGTCTCAAAGAGTCGAACATGACTGAGCGACTGAACTGAACTGAAACCCACATGTGCTTCCGAGTCTTTCAATGACTCTACTCTCCAGAGAAAATCTGTCTCTTGCAGCAGTCCTTGCTGCATTCCAATGTTATTTCTACCCAGTGTTTGTTGGTTTGTGTAGAGGCTTATGGGGATATTCTCTGATGTTTTAATTAAGCCTTAGCCACTGTGAACCTGTGCCTTGTGAGTTTGGATTCTACAAGGGTCTCTTTCCTCTTCTAGATGTAATACTGGATCTTGCACTTATTCTTTGTCATTTCTCAAAGATGGAATTTTATTTCACTATTTCCTCCCCCATCCCCCAGCTTCAGGGGGTTTTAATCAATGCCCTTGAGCTTAAGTTTGGTTGCTTCTCTTTATGAAAGTTAAGTGTTTTAAGTTGAGACAGTGGATTTGGGACTGGGCGGAGTGTCAGCAGTAACTCCTATTCCTCTCCCCTAGACACGACCATGGAGAAAGTTTTCTTGGGATACCCCTGTATGTCTCTTTTGAGCAACTGTTAGAAAAGCCTGGGAGAATGCGTTAACATCTCCATGTCTTTGGCCCATAGTAATTTCACACTCTCTCTCACCGTAATCTATACAACCTTTAGCTATTTATTAAAATTAGCTAGTGGACTTTGTTTTTTTTTAAATAATCTATGCAGCATTCCCCTGGTAACTCAGTTGGTAAAGAATCTGCCTGTAATGTAGGAGACCCTTGTTTGATTCTTGGGTGGGGAAGATCTGCTGGAGAAGAGATAGGCTAACCACTCCAGTATTCTTGGGCTTCTCTTGTGGCTCAGCTGGTAAAGAATCCACCCGCAATGCGGGAGACCTGAGTTTGATGCATGGGTTGGAAAGATCCTCTGGAGAAGGAAAGACTACCCAACTCCAGTATTCTGGCCTGGAGAATTCCATGGCCTGTATAGTCCATGGGGTTGCAAAGAGTCGGACATGGCTGAGTGACTTTCACTGTCACTTTCTTTTCATACAGCATTCACTGGCGACCTGCCACATAAGTAAGTGCTTAAGTACTGCTTTTAATCACTGATGTGTCTCCCCATCAGAAAAAGTTCAAGAAAGTGTTAGTTGCTTAGTCGTGCCCAGCTCTTTGAGACCCCATGGACAGTAGCCCACCAGGCTCCTCTATCCATGAATTCCTCTGGGCAAGAACACTGGAGTGGGAAGCCATTTCCTTCTCCAGGGTGTCTTCCCGACCCAGGGCTTGAATCCTGGTCTCCTGCATTGCAGACAGATTCTTTACCATCTGAGAGGCCGGGGAAGTCCCCTGTGTCTCCATATTTCAGGTTAATTATTTGTCCTTGTCACCTAAATTCAAAAAAGAAAACAAAAGAAAAACTGTTTTCCCAGCAGATTTTCTTGTTACAAGGGTGGGAGAGGTGATCATTCTAATTATCTACGAACTAAATTTCTGGCCACTCACATTCAATCTTTCACCGTGAAGTTCGACATTTCTTTATTCAGTCTGCTAGATTTTATTTCCTTGCCCATATAATGACTAGTAGTTCCCTTAATCTAGACTCTTGGATGCTTACATGCCTCAGCTATTCCCAAACCAGAGTAAAAACTCTCAGACTTCCTGAAGATCATTTTTTTTGACATCCATTTTTTTCTATGATATTTCCATCATTCATCTTGCTTCCTGGGTTAAAAATTTATAATTTAACGAACTTTGTGTACCTGCAATCTTAAAAGAATGAATATAAAGCAGAACATAGAAATCATAAATTAATTTGAAAAAGTTTTCTCTTCTGTGGAGGCCACATTCCAATCAATAAGATAATGTATGCATATACCTGAGATAGGTAACTCGGTATATAAGGCACAAATGAGAGAAACAAAGAATGTTACAAGAACACAGTTTTATGTGTGTAACAAAACATGTACTTTAAAAACTGTATATGCACATTTGCATTTTAAATATTTATACAAATTCACCATGATCGTATAATACTATTGTCAAATATATTAATATGGAACATAATGTATCTATTTTAAGCTTTTATTTATTTACATTTTTTGCATGTGTGATTATATAGCTGGGATTTTTCCTATTTGTTCCATAGAAGATGCTGTTAAGTCACTTCAGTCGTGTCTGACTCTGTGCAACCCCATAGATGGCAGCCCACCAGGCTCCTCTGTCCCTGGGATTCTCCAGGCAAGAACACAGGAGCGGGTTGCCATTGCCTTCTCCAATGCATGCATGCATGCTAAGTCGCTTCAGTCGTGTCTGACTCTGTGCAACCCCATGGATAGCAGCCCAGCAGGCTCTTCTGGCCATGGGATTCTCTAGGCAAGAATACTGGAGTGGGATGCCGTTTCCTTCTCCAGGAAGATGCTAGTGAGGATATGTAAAACTTCACACAGAGGCAAATCTCCACCAGTAACAACCTGAGCATGTTAGGCTTACAGGAACATTTTTGAAATATAGCTCTGATTACATAAGAGAACTCTGGAGCAGAAGAGAAGCTCAAAAGACAGTGCACTTTGAAAGACTAGTTTGAAAGTGCCTCCAGAATACTTGTAATTCCTATGAGGTTGCAAGTGAGATAGGAGAATGAGAGTGTGAGGGTAGTGGATTGGTTATGTTTAATGCCTAAGCACAAACTTTTGATTTTCTAAAGAAATCCTTCTAAAGATGGAAGAAGATTTCTGGCAATTTTGGACATAATGGAAAGACTATTCTTGAAGATGCATGCTAGAACCAGGCTGGAAACATTTTTTGGCTGTAAAAACGATACAACAATAGCTTCTGAAGGTTTGGGGGTTCAGAAAGACATGTATTTAATCAGAATGTAGCAGCACCAAGTTCTGAACACCTTGCACATGACTATCAGGCAGTCTCAGAATAAGTCTGTGAATACGTATTACCTTCATAGTTATGATTAAACCCGGAGAAAAAGAGAGAAATTGGTTCAAGGAAGGGCTCAAAGCAGCTGCCACTACATAAAAGCTGCCACTACATAAAAGCTTGTTGATGAAGTAAAAGTGAAAGTCACTCAATCAATCCTGAATCTTTGAGACCCATGGACCATACAGTTACCTTTTCCAGGAGATCTTCCCAACTCAGGGATCAAACCCAGGTCTCCTGCATTACAGGCGGATTCTTTACCAACTGAGCTATCAGGGCTCAAAATTAATATCACATGTTAAATCTCCTTTTGGAGTATATTGTTATATTATCTTGTACAATTCTCTGTATGTTTAGATTTTTTTAAAGTAATAAAAATATGGACAATCCAGGTTTGTTTCTAGTTTCTGATTCTGCTTATGTATGGAGGAGAGGTTTTCTGTTTAACTATGACTTGACATGATGAAAACACATGCTCACACAAGCATATATGCAAACAAGAGAATGACTAGATTAACTATTTAATCTATTACCAATGATGTAGCCAAACAGGGCAGAAACAGAGGTAGCCCTAAATCAGCATGGCTTTCCTTGGTTCTCCCAAATCCCTGGGGAGTCACAAAGTTGTGTCACTCTTGCAAGGAAAAGTATTACGGGAAGTGTAAAGTTCAATTTTCACTCTACCTTTTCTGTTTTGTACATGACCTTACATCATGCTTCTATAAATGCTTCCATTAACACTGCGTGGGCTACTTTATAAGAGACGTTCTCTAATGTTGGATGTTATTCTTTCTAAAACCATATTCTGAGTCTGCAAGTTTGCCTTCTTACTTGGGGAGAAAACTGGGTCAGCAACTGATATCCCAGAATTATTGTGCCTCTCAATTTCTAGCAGGTTGGAAAAACCAAACCACAGCCTTTTAAAATGTAGGTTAACAGAAAAAGTGGTAGATCCCCCCCATGGAGAATATCAAATGAGAAATTAGGTAAATGGTGAAACTATTTAAGAAGAAAAAGAAAACTATTGGAAGAGTAGGTTTAGGAAAGGGAGAACTTAAGAACTGTGTTTTGATTGTATGTATGAAAAGCCTTCTTGACTTCCAAAGGGAGCTTCCAAGCACACAGTTAGATACATTCACTGGTTATATGGAACCAAATACCACTGGTTCAAGAGAGTCAGTCACAGTTGTGGCTTAAAATTGGTCATGCGTTAGGAGAATCTGCACCATAAAAATTATTAAATGCTATGAATCTTTTATTTCTTTTTTTTCTTTTACAGAGCCCATAGGAATACAAGGTACAGAGAGCTGCAATGACGTACAAGGATGTCAGATTGAAGACTGAGGTTTAATAGTTTATAGACAGTATCTACATTGGATGAGGTTACCTTGGGAGGAGAGGTGGAGAAGAACTAACTAAGAAGAGCTAAGGTTAGTCCAGGACCTAACATCTGGGTCCCTCCAGAGATCAGAAGTTGGAATGATCAGCAGTGGGCGTCATTGAAGTAAGAAGAGAACCAGGAGAACGTGCTAAGTGAAAAGGTTGTTTCAAGAAAGAGAGATCAAACAGTTGTGTTCAATCACAGTAAGGGAAGGGACTGAATAAAACAATGGTTAAACGTTAACAGTTCATTTTGGCAATGTGGAGTTCTCGGTGATAGTGATTACCTTTGTCTCAGGGGTGGAAAGGGTGGTGATCTTATTGGAATATGTTTAGAAGAGAATAATGGCTTCGTTTTTCCTCAATTCACTTAACTACTTCCAACTTTTCTCCTAAAGCATAGGCTTTTCAAGGCTCTTTCAATAATTAATTAGTTAATTAATTTTCTATTTATTTTCCTTATTTTGTTCATTGTGCTTTGCACTTTCTTTAAATCATTTTCACTTAATAATGTAGGAAGATGATATTAGTAAAGCATGGCACATTTAAGCAATATAAGCCATTTCCTAGGTCCTATGGGAAGAACAGCCGAGTTAGTCTTTAGCACATGGCTTCCTCCAACCTAGATTTGCAAACAATGTGAATGCATTCAGGCGTGACAATTTTGTTAGAGTGGGTGTTCAATTTGGATGATTTTAATACAATATTTTTGCAAGTTGCTTCAGCAAATATTTGGATAGTGGAAGCTCAGATAATGAGAGAGAGATGCAAAACAAATGAGAATAATCATAAAGAATGTTTCATGTTCAAAAAAAAACTTTATGTGGAGTAAAGGCAAGCCAATGTAGTGGCAGGACAGCCTAGGCTTCAAAAATCTGACTCTGAAGCTTGGTTCTGCAACTCGATGCCTGGTACTACCTGTGTGACCTCGGCTAGCAGGTAAGCTACTCTAAGCCTTAATTTTCTCTACTGCAAAATGGGGTTATAATAATAATAACTCAGGATTATCAGGCGGCTTGAATGGGATGGTATACAGAAAGGGCTTAGTGTAATACACAGCAGCTAATAGATATCCTCTAAATGGTAGCTAAAATAAAACAGAAGAGAGCTTTAGGAGAGATGATCATTTGACATGCGTGCATGCATGCCAAGTTGCTTCAGTCGTGTCCAACTCTTTGTGATCCGATGAACCATAGCCAGGCAGGTTCCTCTGATTCTGGGGTTCTCCACGAAAGAATTCTAGAGTGGGTTGTCATGCCTCTTCCAGGGGATCTTCCCCACCCAGGGATTGAATCTACATCTCCTGCGTCCCTATTACTGCTCATGCTTAGATGCATGGTAAGAAATACTGGAGCCCCCAGATCTCTTTTTCTCTAATTTTATATTATCTTACCATGTAGACACTGAAATAGTCAAGACTGGCTAAACTGGAAAGCAGAAACAAGCAGAGGAATAGTGCCTTAAATGTTTGGGCCAAGTACTTTGGGTCAGGACAGTATTTACTTAACATATGAATGGATTATAAACTGACAAAGCCAAGGAGCTCTCCAATCCCAACCTATTCAGCCTCATTATCTTGAGCTCAAGAACCAACATTTCATCTAAAATACACTGCGATTATCTAGTTCAGTTCCCTTATTCTACAATGAAGCCCCTGAGGCTTAGAAGGAAAATGACTCAGATAGACTCCTAAGCAAGCTTCTTTTGTTTAAACCAGATAATCTCTGTAACCTGCTCTGTGTAGTTCAAGAAAAAGGATGAAGTTACTTGAATCTCTCACTCTGAAGGACATTTATTTCTTTTAATATATAGAAGCTCAAACATATTATAGTACTTATCTAGATCCAAGACCTTATTTTTCAGAAGAAGAAATGAATGCATGTAGAGGAGAAATGGATTGCCCCAAGGTTAGCTAATGATACAGCTGAGCTTGGAATCTGTGTTTCCTGACTTACAAACCATTTCTCTGTCCACTAAAATAAAACACTCAGAGGATGCTAAGACTCCAAAGGACATGTAATTGAATTCTGAGATGCTGTCAAATATTAAGAATGAATAGTTGCAAGCTCTTCATTTAACAATAGCCAAGACACTCATCTTGCCTTTCCACTGAAAAATATCAAGTGAGGGACTAGTTTTGCAAACTTTTCTTTTAAGAGACAAACACCACAGGCACGTGGTCTTTTCTTTTTTTCTCAGTGAGTTGACTTAATGCATAGAGCTTCCATTAAGTATCCAGCAATCTTTTTCTGTTAATTTCATGAAGAATAGTGTCTATTTTATCTGAAAATATCCTCATTTTCTAGGATACTTTGCTTATTCTTACCAATTCTGAAGAATACAATTTCAGTTATGTAAGTGAGATTCACTGATAATTAGGTTGTGTGTGTGTGTTAGTCACTCAGTCATGTCTGACTCTTTGCAACCCCATGGACTGTAGCCAGCCAGGCTCCTCTGTCCAGGGGATTCTCCAGGCAAGAATACTGGAGTGGGTTGCCATGCCCTCCTCCACATGGTCCTCCCAACCCAAGAATTAAACTTGTGTCTCCTGCACTGGCAAGTGGATTCTTTTTTTAAAATATAAATTTATTTACTTTAATTGGAGGCCAATTACTTTACAATATTGTAGTGGTTTTGCCATACATTGACATGGATCCACCATAGGTGTACATGTGTTCCCCATCCTGAATCCCCTCCGACCTCCCTCCCCAACCCATCCCTCTGGGCCATCCCAGTGCACCAGCCCCGAGCATCCTGTATCATGCATTGAACCTGGACTGGCGGTTCGTTTCACATATGGTAATATACATGTTTCAATGCCATTCTGCCAAATCATCTCACCCTCGCCCTCTCCCTCTGAGTCCAAAAGACTGTTCTATACATCTATGTCTCTTTTGCTGTCTCATATACAGAGTTATCATTACCACCTTTCTAAATTCCATATATATGCGTTAGTATACTGTATTGGTGTTTTTCTTTCTGGCTTACTTCACTCTGTATAATAGGTTCCAGTTTCATCCACCTCATTAGAACTGATTCAAATGTATTCTTTTTAATGGCTGAGTAATACTCCATTGTGTATATGTACCGCAGCTTTTTTTTATCCACTCGTCTGCTGATGGACATCTAGGTTGCTTCCCTGTCCTGGCTATTATAAACAATGCTGCGATGAATACTGGGGTACATGTGTCTCTTTCAATCCTGATTTCCTCGGTGTGTATGCCCAGCAGTGGGATTGCTGGGTCATAAGGCAGTTCTATTTCTAGTTTTTTAAGGAATCGCCACACTGTTCTCCATAGTGGCTGTACTAGTTTGCATTCCCACCAACAGTGTAAGAGAATTCCCTTTTCTCCACACCCTCTCCAGTATTTATTGCTTGTAGACTTTTGGATAGCAGCCATTCTGACTGGCGTGAAATGGTACCTCATTGTGGTTTTGATTTGCATTTCTTTGATAATGAGTGATGTTGAGCATCTTTTCATGTGTTTGTTAGCCATCTGTATGTCTTCTTTGGAGAAATGTCTGTTTAGTTCTTTGGCCCATTTTTTGATTGGGTCATTTATTTTTCTGGAATTGACCTGCAGGTGTTGCTTATATATTTTTGAGATTAATTCTTTGTTAGTTGCTTTGTTTGCTATTATTTTCTCCCATTCTGAAGACTGTCTTTTCACCTTGCTTATAATTTCCTTTGTTGTACAAAAGCTTTGAAGTCGAATTAACATTCTTTACCATTAAGCCACCTGGGAATATTCTAAAGAAAGTCAGGGAAAATTAAACATTACAAAATTCTTCCAGCCCTTTGCCATCCTGGCTCTACGTGCATTATGTACATGAATCATGCATTGACTAAAGCTCCCCATTAGCAGAAATACCTGCTCAACCATAAAGAGCATCAATCTCCTAGCATCAACAAAATAACTCCTTAAGAGATAGCCTTCCTTCTTAATCTTATAAGGGGCCATGATGACCCATGACTCACTACTCGATTTGCATGTGCTGATCTGGATTGTGTAAATTGTCAGTATTTCATAATTTTATGTACAGCCCTCTGTCTCAACAATTTACATAATGGTACTTTGACTTCTAATGGGGAAACAGTTCTCAGAGCTTTCTGAGCGGTTGTTCCTGGGTTATAATTCAATTTTGCACAAATAAAAATGTTCATTTATTTCTTGGATTAACTGATTAGTTTTTTTGATCTATATAAATGTATATTGCAAATTTTAGGACACCTCTTAGAAAAGAAGTATAACCAATAAGCTCAGAAAAGAGAGAAAAATGAATTAAAAATGCTCTTAAAGCTACTAAAGATAGGAAGATAAAGACAAGAATAAGGTCAATGAATAAAAATAATAGTAATGAGTATGACATGTTAATCCAACCATATCAATAATCAGTTCAAACATCAATAGTCTAAATGCATCAATTAAAAGATAGAGTGGATCAAACAAGATACAACCATATTTTGTCTACAAGAAATCCCCTCCCCCCATAAAGACGCATAGAGATTAAAAATCAATGGATGAAAAAAAAAAAAGGAAAAGTCAATGGATAGAGACACATTTTTGTGTACGGCATGATTCTGGATTTGTAGAGTTGCCTGTGAGTGAATGTGTATGTTAGTGAGTATTTTTATGGCCTAGGATTTTAAAAATATGAACTGGCATATTAATAGCTGTCATTATCATGTGGTAAGTTGATGGATAAAAGTTTTATTGCCTATTTTTTTATATTTTCTAAAATTATTTACTCAATTACTATCGGATGGTGGCTCATCAGTAAAGAATTGTCCTGCAATGCAGGAGACATAGGAGACTCAGGTTTGATCCCTGGGTTGTGAAGATCCACTGGAGGGGGTCACAGCAACTCACTCTTGTCTGAAGAATTCAATGGACTGAGGAGCCCAGGACTGAAGTGATTGCGCGCGCACACACACACACACACACACGTGCATGAATTATTCATAGTATTTTTGAAAGTTAAAGTCACTCAATCGTGTCAGACTCTTTGCGACCCCATGGACTGTACACGGACTATACAATCCACAGGGCTCTCCAGGCCAGAATACAGAAGTGAGTAGCCTTTCTCTTCTCCAGGGGATCTTTCCAACCGGGGATCGAACCCAGGTCTCCCACATTGCAGGCAGATTCTTTACCAGCTGAGCCACAAGGGAAGCCCAATAATACTGGAGTGGGTAGCCTATCTCTTCTCCAGCATATATTCCCAACCAAGTAATCTAACCTGGGTTTCCTGCATTGGAGGTGGATTCTTTACCAACAGAGCTATCAGGGAAGCTCTTCACACTTTGTGAAATTCTATTAAAAATTCTAACAACAAAGTTGATAAATGAACAAAGTACATAAACAAAAATTTCACAGCAGGAGAAATTCAAATATCCAGTAAATATATAAAATAAATATTCAATATTACTAACAATCAAATCAGTGTGACAATCAGAAAATGTCATAGTTTTCACTCAAAGTAGCAGTTTGAAAAAAATTAACAGTCACACATTCCTTTAACATGACCAGTAAGAATGTAAAATTGAGCAATATTCAAAAAAAATTTGCCAGTATTTATCAACACCTTTACTAACAATTACTTTTTAAGTCTGTAAGGACTCTTGGAATCTATCTTGGATTAGTTTAGAATTGAGACAAAGATGTATCTGTTATATTCATCAGATTATTTTTTTTTACAGTAATTAATGATGGTAACAAACCTATGTATTTAACAGCAGAGGAATGATTCAACAAATGATATTGTATAGACAGGACAAAAACGATGCATGCTTTTTCGAAAGAGAATGTGTGTGTATGTGCGTGCGTGTGTGTGTGTGTGTGTGTGTGTGCACACGCATGCTCAATAATATCCATCTTTGTGACTCCATGGACTGTAGCCCATCAGGCTCCTCTGTCCATGGAATTTTCCAGAATAGACAACTCGAATGTGTTGTCATTTGCTCTTTCAGGAGATCTTTGTGACCTGGGGTTTGAACCCATGTCTAATGTGTCTCCAGCAATGGCAGGCAGGTTCTTTACCAGCCAAGCCACGAGGGAAGCCCTCTAAAAAGAATAAAGACCAAAAAACCTATAAAAGAAGAAAATAAGACAGTATTCATATTATTCCCATTTTGAATATTTAGTTGTACATAAAAACATCAACATGTGGAAGGTGGTTCTCTGCATTATATATAGGATTATTGGAAGCATTACTACTTCTTTACAAAATTTTTTGTTTGTATATTTCAGAAATATGTAAAATCAGGTCTTAAAATTCAGATCAAGGATATTAAGTGACCTGGACATAAAGACCAGGGATGTTTATGCCAAAGTTCAGACTTCTTCTTGTGTTTGCTGTGTCCACTATACAATGCTGTATCACAGGGCTGGATGCTTCCTACATGAAACCGTACTGTTTGCAGGGACATTCTGACCCCAATACAAAAATTCCGGCTTTAAAAATTTTCAGTTTTAAAAAGATGGCAGATTTCCTCATCCTTTTCCAAACCCTCATCTAATTTCTGAGTATAGGCTCTTTCTAGTTCCCAACTCTGGAGACTGTTGGGAATGAGGGATATTGATATGAAGTTCAAAAGTGAGTGAGTGGCCACTCTTTGTGACCCCACTGTAGCCCGCCAGGCACTTCTATCCATGGGATTCTCCAGGCTAGAATACTGGCATGGGTTGCCATGCCTCTTCTAGGGGATCTTCCCAACCCGGGGATCCAATCTGTATCTCTTATGTCTCCTGCATTGGCAGGTGGGTTCTTTACCACTAGAGCTACCTGCTGCTGCTGCTGCTGCTGCTGCTAAGTCGCTTCAGTCCCGTCTGACTCTGTGCGACCCCATAGACGACAGCCCACCAGGCTCCCCCATCCCTGGGATTCTCCAGGCAAGAACACTGGAGTGGGTTGCCATTTCCTTCTCCAATGCATGAAAGTGAGAAGTGAAAGTGAAGTCGCTCAGTTGTGTCTAACTCTTAGTGACCCCATCGTCTGCAGCCCACCAGGTTCCCGTCCATGAGATTTTCCAGGCACGAGTACTGGAGTGGGGTGCCATTGCCTTCTCCTCTAGAGCCACCTGGGAAGCCTCAAATCCATTTCTATTAGAGGTTTATTTTTAAATACTAAAAAGAAAAAATTAATACTAAACAAAAATAGTATGTTGTTGTTCAGTCTCCAAGTCATGTACAGCTCTTGTTGACTTCATGGACTGCAGCACATCATACCAGCCTGTCCCCCACCATCTCCCAAAGTTTGCCCAAGTTTCAGTCAATTGCACCAGTATTGCCATTGACCCATGTCATCCTCCGTCATCTTCTTCTCCTTCTGTCTTCAGTCTTTCTCAGCATCAGAGTGGTTTCCAACGCGTCAGTTCTTCGCATCAGGTGGCCAAAGTATTGGAGCTTCAGCATCAGTCCTTCCAATGAATATTCAGGGCTGATTTCCTTTAGGATGGACTGGTTGGATCTCCTTGCAGTCCAAGGGACTCTCAGGAGTCTTCTCCAGCACCACAGTTGGAAAGCATCAATTCTTTGGTGCTCTTCCTTCTTTATGGCGCTGCTCTCACAACCAGACAGGAGCACTGGGAGGACCACAGCCTTGACTAACAGACCTTTGTTGGCAAAGTGATGTCTTTGCTTTGTAACACACTGCCTAGGTTTGTCATAATTTTCCTACCAAAAAGCAATCATCTTTTAATTTCCTGACTGCAGTCACTACCCACAGTGATTTGAGAGCCCAAGGAGAGGAAATCACTACTTCCACCTTTTCTCCTTCTATTTGCCATGAAATGATGGGACTGGATACCATGATCTTAGATTTTTTAATATTTAGTTTTAAGTCAGCTCTTGCACTCTCCTCCTTCACCCTCAACAAGAGGCTCTTTAGTTCCTCTTCACTTTTTGCCATTAGAGTGGTATCATCTGCATATCTGAGGTTGTTGATATTTCTCCTGGCAATCTTGATTCCAGCTTGGACCTCATCCAGCCTGGAATTTCTCATGATGTGCTCTGTGAATAAGTTAAATAAACAGGGTGACAATATACAGCCTCGTTACACTCCTTTCTCAATTTTGAACCAGTCAACTGTTCTATACAAGGTTCTAACTGTTGCTTCTTGACCTGCACACAGGTTTCTCAGGAGACAGGTAAGATGGTCTGGTATTCCCATTTCTTTAAGTGTTTCCCACAGATTTTTGTGATCCATACAGTCACAGGCTTTAGCGTACATAGTCAATGAAACAGAAATAGATGTTTTTCCTTGAATTCCCTTCTTTCTCTATGATCCAGCATATGTTGGCAATTTGATGTCTGGTTCCTCTGCTGTTTCTAAACCAAGCTTGGACATCTGTAAGTTCTTGGTTCATGTAATGCTGCAGTCTAGCATGTAGGATTTTGAGTATCCCTTACTAGCATGGGAGATGAGTGCAACTGACCAGTGGTTTGAACATTCTTTAGTACTATCCTTCTTGGGAACTGGGGTGAGGATTGATCTTTTCCAGTCTTGTGGCCACTGCTAGGTTTTCCAGAATTGCTGACATATTGAGTGTAGCACTTTGATAGCATCATCTTTTAGGATTTGAAATAGTTCTGCTGGAATTTCATCACCCACCCTAGGTTTATTGACAGCAGTGCTTCTTAAGTCCCTCTAGACTTAACAATCCAGGATGTCTGGCTCTGAGTGAGTGACCACACCATAGTGGTTATCAGGGTCATTAAGATCTTTTTGGTACAGTTCTTCTGTATAAAATAATAGTATATTCTATTACAAAACCCTACATTATTTTATAGAAATATACAAACAATATACATCTTTCAACACAATTTACTTGTGGCGTGATTTCAGTTTTGTGAATAATTTTGTGTGTGAATTAATATGTTTATGGTATAAGACTAGAAAAACTTGAGTGAATGTATTAACAACTATTATTTATTTGTGCTATGTTTATAGACAAATCTTTATTTATTGATCATTTCTTATCTTCTAAAAGTAGTTAATAATGATATATTTTATGATAGAAAGCTATATTTTATAGCTTTTTAAATAATATAAACAGTGTGGGTGTTTAACATAACATAAACCTTGTATTGTTGTTTGTTGTTTAGTTGCTCAGTCACGTCTGACTCTTTTGAGACCCCATGGACTGTAGCCTGCCAAGCTCCTCTATCCAAGCATTTTCCAGGCAAGAATATTGGAGTGGGTTGCCATTTCCTCCTCTAAAACATTATATAAAAAGCAGAAAATTGTATATTGCTTGTATGTTCTATAAACACTGTAGAATTTAATAGAAATAAAAGTTAAATGTCTCATAATTTGTGTTCAAGTTGAAAGAGTAAGCCTTAGACGTACTCATCGTGTATATTTCCTCATTATAAACAATAGCAGGTTTACATTTTAGCCTTGCCTTTTCAGTTTCTCTGCACTCTGATTTCAAAGCGGCAATATTGAAAAAATAAAAAAAGAAGGAAACTCAGCATCCATTATCTCCTTTGTCTCCAAGATAATATTCTATTAAACTGACTTCCTGCTGAAGGATGCATTGACACGAATGTTACTCAGAAGCAGAAGAAAGATTAGGATCATCCCCACGTAGGCATGAGCGCCATCTGGACCAGGGCTTCTCTGTAGACCAGAGTCGGTTCAGTCACCCCTTCATCACAGATCCAGACCTGACAGATTTCTAATACACGCAGCCACCTGGAAGCATAACGCTGCCCAAACCCAGCTGAGCTTTCACTCTGTGGTTTTTATTCTCTTGTATTTGATGTCCAGCACTCTTCCCTCTGGTGTCAGCTTCTGAATTCCCTGACTTATGATCAGCATTAGAGAGAACTGCAGTGATGCTCAGATGATTTGCGAAGACCTGCAGCAGCTATGCCTTCCAGTGTTCCCCAGATCCCACACTGTTCATGACTTTTCCTTTTCTCTTTTTTCCAAACAGCATCTATTTCCAAGCCCTTTCTCCCATTCATTCTTAAATCCTAGAATTTAAACTCTCAAAAGTATTTACATTTAAATGGAGTGCTGAGGCCTTTTGGTGTTTGAAAAAACCTTTTGAGATTTTTTAATGAACTTCTAAGAGGTACTTGGATTGAAGCATTGCCAAGAGTAGGTCTATTCGGAACAATGGGAAGCCTGGGTTCAATTTAGAGCTAGACGGTCGTCAATTCAGGACAAATTAGAGCCTTCAGAACTCTGCAATTGTTCCTGCTCCTTAGCCTTACGTTCAAGACCTCTGCCAGTCGGTTCCTGCTTACTTTGTCAAGCTCATCTCTGATCCTTCAGGAGCCACAGCAGCCTTCCTGCTACTTCTCAGATGTTTCTGCTTTCCCGTTATCTTCCCTCCTCTCTTCATCAATTGCCTTTTCAAAATTCATGGGCTAAGTTTGATATCACCTCCATCATGAAATTTCTCTCTGCTGCACATGGGTGGTTTAGGGAAAAGTGCATAAATTACTCCCCAGAAATTTCTAATTTTATAGCTTATACAAGCCCTCAGAAGTTGTATAACTAAGACACATGTAATACAGCTCTATTTTAGGTAAGATAAAACATCATTTATTTTGTATAACTTCTGTGTAAACAAAGTCATACTTACTTATTTATGTTGGAGTCTGATTTACAATGTTTTGTTACTCTCTGCTGTACAGTGAAGTGAATCAGCTATACACATATATAAAATATATCCACTCAATTTTAGATTCTTTTCCCATACAGGTCATTATAGAGTGTTGAGTAAATTCAAAGTCATGTTTATGAAGTTCTTAGGATGTAATAAGTATCTCCATAGCTCTGGAAATCGGGTAAAATTGTTTACCCCATCCCTGCACCCAGAATTTCCACTCCTGAAAAGCAGTCTTCAAGAGACTGTAATAAAGAGTAAATGAGGAAATCTATGTAAAAATCTTAAGAGAAATATCTGGCAGATATTTCATTAAAAATTTTTAACAATTCTTATTAACCAATGTTCTCTTCCTGGCTCTATCTGTGTGTGCTCAGTCACTAAAAGTCTTGTTCAGCTCTGTCTCCCACCTCTCACCAGGCTCTTCTGTCCATGGTATTTCCCAGGCAAGACTACTAGAGGGGGTGGCCATTTCCTGCTGGAGGGGATCTTCCTGGCCCAGGGATCAAACCCACATCTCCTCTGTCTCCTATATTGCCAGGCAGATTCTTTACCTGCTGAGCCATCTGGGAAGCTTGCCTGAGTCTGTGCTGATTTGAATAAGCTCTTAATGGCAATGTTTAGTGCACCTATGTTCAGGTTCTTTGCCTTCCCCGAACACCACATTCTATTTGATAACAAGAACCATATGAACACAAAGCCCAAGATCATGTGTGGTATTATAAGCCTTTAATACACTGTCCATGCAGTACAGTCAAACTAGACCCAGAAAAAATATAAGTCCCCTGCTATTTTAACGGCTGCATATTGTTATCTGACAACATGAACAAATAGATGTACTAAAGGATGTGATTGATGAAGTCAGTGTGACTTTCAAATAAACCTCATTTTCACTTAGCTCTCACTCTGTCGCTTCTTTTGGAAAATGAAAAAAGAGCAACGTTTCCCCCAAATAACATGCTGATTCCTTTGACTTTTGGCTGTTTTATTTTTTCTTTGGAAGGCAGACCACGATAGGGTGCATGTTATGGGCAGATGACATTTCTTTTTGTAATTTAGATGAAAGGACTATGAAATATTGGTATTTGGTTGAGCATACTGGGCTGTTCCAAACAAAGACTTTTGATCCTGAGTGTAGACCTGCCAGGACTCTATATTTCAGATTGATGGATGATCTTTCCAGCATCGTATTTTCATTATTTTATACTTTTCTGTTCTATGTGTCAAACCACCATTAAATCACAGATACTAAATGCTGAATAAAATAAAACATCTATGAATTAGAAATGAGTCCTTTCATTTCCTTAATGCAGCTCTCTCATCCCATGCTGCATTTTACATCATTCATCTGGTTTTCCCAGTCTTCCGGTATATCCTTCTTTTGAACTTTCGGTTCCTCACATTTTAACGAAGTCAGCATGAGGGAACAAAATGGCTTTGAGCTGAGCGTCAAAGGACCTGACCATAGTCTTAGATTTGCTTCAGCTTGTGTTGTGCCTTGAGAATCTCTTTTCTCATTTTCAATAAGAAAAATGTACAACATGGTCTTTAAGTCATTGAAACTCTATGATTTCTGATTTTTATCTAGAGCTCTGCCCCTTGATACTCTGATTTGAAAAAAATGGATCCTTTCCCCACGTTTAAAAAAAAAAATTCATGTTGACCAGTATTTTAATTATGTCTCCTTTTGTTTATTTTCTATGGAGGGCTGCTTTGAAAATTAATAAAATAATCTGCAGGAAATATTCTAGCATAATTTACCTTCTTTTCTAGTTCTAGTTAAGTTCTGCCTTCTCTACTTCCTCTATATCACACTTGTTTTTATTCTTATTTTATTCTAAAGTCCTCTGATTCTCCCAATATTTCACAACCTCAAACTTAATTCATTAGCAAATTCTTTTATAAGTTTGTTCAAGTACATAGCTACTGTGGGCCAAGACTGGGTTATTTTGCTGTTTGGGGGTGTTGAATAAATAAAATTCCCATTCTCTGCCTGAGCTTGAAATTAGTTGAGATGTAGATTAAAGAAGATGAGATGAAGATAAGTATAGCCCGTTGAAGCTGTTGGAAGATGCTGCGTTTCAGTTCAGTTCAGTTCAGTCACTCAGTCGTGTACGACTCTTTGCGACCTCATGAATCGCAGCATGCCAGGCCTCCCTGTCCATCACCAACTCCCAGAGTTCACTCAGACTCACATCCATCGAGTCAGTGATGCCATCCAGCCATCTCATCCTCTGTTGTCCCCTTCTCCTCCTGTCCCCAGTCCCTCCCAGCATCAGAGACTTTTCCAATGAGTCAACTCTTTGCATGAGGTGGTCAAAGTATTGGAGTTTCAGCTTTAGCATCATTCCTTCCAAAGAACACCCAGGACTGATCTTCATTAGGATGGACTGGTTGGATCTCCTTGCAGTCCAAGGGACTCTCAAGAGTCTTCTCCAACACCACAGTTCAAAAGCATCAATTCTTCGGCGCTCAGCTTTCTTTATAGTCCAACTCTCACATCCATACATGACCACTGGAAAAATCATAGGCTTGATTAGATGGACCTTTGTTGGCAAAGTAATATCTCTGCTTTACAATATGCTATGTAGGTTGGTCATAACTTTCCTTCCAAGGAGTCAGTTCAGTTCAGTCGCTCCAAGGAGTAAACATCTTTTAATTTCATGGCTGCAGTCACCATCTGCAGTGATTTTGGAGCCCCCCAAAATAAAGTCTGGCACTGTTTCCACTGTTTCCACATCTATTTCCCATGAAATGATGGGACCGGATGCCATGATCTTCGTTTTCTGAATGTTGAGCTTTAAGCCAACTTTTTCAGTCTCTTCTTTCACTTTCACGAAGAGGCTTTTTAGTTCCTCTTCACTTTCTGCCATAAGGGTGGTGTCATCTGCATATCTGAGGTTATTGATATTTCTCCTGGTAGTCTTGATTCCAGCTTGTGCTTCTTCCAGCCCAGCATTTCTCATGATGTATTCTGCATAGAAGTTAAATAATCAGGGTGACAATATACAGCTTTGACGTACTTCTTTTCCTATTTGGAACCAGTCTGTTGTTCCATGTCCAGTTCTAACTGTTGCTTCCTGACCTGCATATAGGTTTCTCAACAGGCCTGCTGCATTTAGGTCATCCCAAATTCCCAAAGCAGGGTAGTGGTATTTCTCCCAATTGTTCTCCCAAATATCTCAGTGAGCCAGGTCTCTTCCCTGTTCCCTATAGAATATACATGGGAGTAGAAAGGCGAATGGGCAAGAGGGAGTCAAAGAAAGCTTCTCTTAGGAACTGATGCATGAACAGAAGCCAAGAGGCTCACTGATGGGATGAGAGGAGGGTTCTAGGCAACAGGAAATGCACAAGAAAACTTGTGGCACCTTTGGAGAACTGGAGTGAAAACAGGGCCTGGACCAAGAGTGTGAGTGGCACCAGATGAGGAGGAAGGGAAGGGCTGAGCCCCAGTTATGCAAGCTAGAGCTTAGATTGTATCCTAAATGACAGCAAGAAGACTCAGAGATTTTGAGCATCTGTAGAAATCCAAGGAAAGATGTCCAGTCGTCAGTTGGCTGATCTGGATATCTGAAGAGAGGAACACTCAGAAAAGAAACACGGTTACCTAGTGAATAAGTGTTGAAAGACTAGAAGAGTCTTTGCATGATCCCCAGAAACTCCAACATTTAATGACTGGGGAAATAAAGCTAGAGAGTTAAGACCAAAATGAGAAACCAGAAAAAAAAACAAAAAACAAAAAAACAGAGTGTTTGGAGATGGAAGACACCGCCACTGTCTAGTGCTACCAAAGAGGTCAAGCAGGATGAGGACTGAAACAAGCCCACAAGCCCACAAGTCCACAAGCCCACAAGCCCGCTTTAACCTGTATTCATTTTTCTTTCTGCTACAGCAGGTAAGAGAGAGAAACTGTTACATTTTCCCCCTATTTTTCTATACTTCATGTCTTCATTGCTCATTTGTTGATTCATCCTAAAATATTTTGGCTGAAAATGTTTTTCTAGAAACACTCTTAAAGGCAGTTCAGCTTTGGCTCCTTCATGTTCACTGCTCTAATGAAACTCCTCCTGCTAATGTTGCCAGAAATATTTCTTAAGGGAAGTTATGAGTTAATAGCAGAAATGTCAAATATTTTTCAGTTTTGTGTTTTTTAAACTTTTTTGTAAAGTAGAAGAAAGTGTTATCTACTGAGAGTGAAGGGAGAAGAAGAGGGATTTGACCTTACAACATTAAAAAGGTAGGATAACTAGAAATATATATTTAAATATTTGAGGGCCATTTCTTTTGCATATTGAAATATGTGGATGTTTCCGTTAAATAAAAGTGAAAATGATTCTAGCAGAGAAAGCTTCATCAGAGTCAGATTTATATATTGATGAGATTTTCTTCTCCTCATCTTTTCTTGTTTTTTTTTTTTTTTCATTTTCTCCTTCTCTCTTTTCTTATACTTTCTTCTGTCTTCTTTTGTCCTGCCTTCTCTTCTCCCACACTCCTTCTTCCTCATCTTTCCTCATTATTCCCCTCCTTCATAGCTGGTGGATTATGAGGCATTACCAGGGAATTAAGCTGCAGCTGGATAGAGCTAATATTGAGGAACTGTTTATTAGCTTCTCTGCTGAGGCTCAGAGCACTTGCCTTTCAAGAGTGTACCTACTGGAACTCCTGCAGCACTGTTTTCTCCAGGTCATTGCCATCTCCCTGGTGTTCACTCTCTCTATTAACTTCTTTGATACTGTTCATTTGGGGAGTTGGGCTAATTCTTATCATTACATCATTTCCCTTTTGATCCTCTTTCATTTCTTCTAGGTTTCTCTCTTGATATTCCTTTGGGACTTTACAATGCTATCTTTCCCCCACTACAATCTCCTCCAGGGCAAGACCCAGAATCATTCTAACTCTTGCCTTTTCACAAATGTCTAATCTGCCCCAACAACACATAATACAATAGGGGGATAGAGACCAATAGGACAGGAATCTTGACCTCAGTGAGGACACCATATAAGACTGTGAGCAGGGGAGGGGGTAAGCGGATGGGACCACGCAGAATCCTATAAATGCAGAAATGGGCAAACTCATGAAATAACAGGATAGTGCAAAAGGAAGAAGCTATTAGAACTGCTTTTAAATGTCAAAGAAGAGTTCACTGAAGAGAAAGTCCTTTATTTAGATGAATAAATGTAGAAATGGAAGGAAGGGATCTCAGATAGTGTCTAGCATCAGCAAAAGCACAGAGACACATCATTTAATGACATGTTGAGGGGGAGTTTAAGTTTTTAAGTACAGCGGAAGCAAACAGGTGAACACTGGGGGAAGGGCCTAGATGTTGGGGAGCATATGCTCATAATGTGAGCATAATGCAAGACCGGTGAAAGTGGTTCCCGAGACTGTGCTTTGTGATGCTAAGACATTCGGATAGCCTGGGAAATCTCAATTTCACATTTTTAAGGGAGGATGTCAACATGAAAAAAAAATAAGATCAAGGCATCTGACCCTTCAAGGCAAATAGAAGGGGAACAAATGGAAGCAGGGACACGTTTTCTTTTCCTGGGCTCCAAAATCATTCCAGACAGTGACTGCAGCTGTGAAATTAAAAGACGCTTGCTTCTTGGAAATAAAGTTAGGACGAACCTAGACAGTATATTAAAAACCAGAGATATCAGTTTGCTGACAGAGGTCTGTATAGTCAAAGCTTTGTTTTTTTCCAGTAGTCATGCACAGATATAAGAGTTGGACCATAAAGAAAGCTGAACAGCAAAGAGTTGATGTTTTTGAATTGTGGTGCCGGAGAAGACTCTTGAGAGTCACTTGGGCTGCAAGGAGATCCAACCCGTCAATCCTAAAGGAGATCAACTCTGAACATTAATTGGAAGGACTGATGCTGAAGCTGAAGCTCCAATACTTTGGCCACCTGATGCAAAGAGCTGGCTTATTGGAAAAGACCCTGTTGCTAGGGGAAAACTGAGGGCAAGAGGAGAAGGGGGAAGTAGAGGATGAGATGGTTAGAAAGCATCATTGACTTAATGGGCATGAATTTGTCCAAACTTGGGGAGATAGTGAAGGACGAAGAGCCTGGTGTGCTGCAGCCCATGGGGTTGCAAAGAGTCAGACATGATTTAGTGACTGAACAACAGTAACAACAGCAAAATGAAGACGCATAAGTGTCAACATGGAAGACACATCACATTCGGAGATGCTAGTCATTCTCTTAACCTGACTGGGTGATCTTAGATGAGCAAATAATTGTGATACAGAGAACGGAATAGGAAACCTGTTACAAAACAACACGGACACCTTTAAAGGATCTTCCTTTCCACATTAAAGATCTATGACAAATACCTGCAACCTGGGTTGATTCATAGACTTCATACCTTCTGTTTGAAAGGAGATGGGAGGTTGCAAATAATAAACAAGTCTTAAATGGCAAGTCATAATCACACAGTAGAATATTTATGTGCGTGTGCCTGCTCAGTAGCTTCAGTCATGTCCGACTCTTTGCAACCTATGATTGTAGCCTGCCAGACTCCTCTGTCCTTGGATTCTCCGGGCAAGAACACTGGAGCAGGTTTCCACGTCCTCCTCCAGGAGATCTTTCCAACCAGGGATCGAACCCGTACATCTTATGTCTCCCACACTGACAGGCAGGTTCTTTACCACCAACGCTACCTGGGAAACCCAAGTCAGCTATACATATACCTCAGTTCAGTCCCTCAGTCATGTCTGACTCTTTAAGACCCTGTGGACTGCAGCACACCAGGCTTCCTTGTCCATCACCAACTCCCGGAGCTTACTCAGACTCATGTCCATCAAGTCAGTGATGCCATCCAATCATCTCATCCTTTGTCATTCCCTTTTCCTTCCACCATCAGTCTTTCCCAGCATCAGGGTCTTTTCAAATGAGTCAGTTCTTTGTATCAGGCGGCCAAAGTATTGGAGTTTTAGCTTCAGCATCAGTCCTTCCAATGAATATTCAGGACTGATTTCCTTTTGGATGGGCTGGCTTGATCTTGCAGTCCAAGGGACTCTTAAGAGTCTCCAACATCATAGTTTGAAAGCATCAAAAAGTATCAAAAGTACCAAAAGAATATTGATAATCACACAAATAACTAAATGATAAGAATAGTGTTTCCTGGAATCTTTACAGAAGTTTGATTAACTCATTGAATTTAATGAATCATTCACTATACAGAACTTGGATACTTTACACGTTTTGTTTTTTCTTCCTCAGCAATTGAAAAGCTAGATCTGAGTAGAATGAGGAGTCGAGCAGAGAAAATTCCTGAGTCTCTCTCCAGCTTTTGTACATAGTGTTAAGAAGTCTGCAATCTTTACTTAGCTTGCCTCAGGAGAAATCATAAGCCTTCCAAACAGAGACAGATTCCATTTCTCTGTACATATCTGATAAAAGGAAGTTGGAAATTTCCTAGGTCTTGAATTGCTTTAAATCTCAACTTGAGTCACATATCAAGAACTAATGCCTTACTTCCTTTGACCATCCTGTTCTTGTTTTTCTTACATGATTTTAGATCTAAGACTTGAGAAACAAAGATACTGTCAAGTTTATAGAAGATCACACGTCACCTAGTTTTAAAAGAACAACTTTTAATTGGCTTTTGATTCCTCGAAAATAGCTTTGGTTTGGCAATTCCTCTAAGGAATGTTAGATACCTTAGTTCAACTCACTGAGTTTGTGAGAAAGGAAACAGAAAGCATCACGAGTTTTGAGAGTGAGCACTGGCTCATGCGGCAGGAGAAGTGGGTTCTATTCTTAGCCTTGCCTGATCTGCATGACTTTTGATAAACTGATTTTTGTTTCTGGACCTCAATTGCCTTATATATAAGATCAATGTTTGGTTTAAATATTCTTTACGGCTTTTTCTGTGCTGCCATTCTGTGACTCTAAGGAGATATATATATATATATATATATATATATATATATATATATATATATATATATATATGTATGTATGTATGTATGTATAGAGTAAGTCCCCTACATATGAATGAAATGTGTTACAAGAGCCTAGTTTGTAAGTTCAACAAAGTTAACCTAGGCACCCAAATAACACAGTTAGCTATTGAGTCATGTACTGTAATGGGTGGTTTATATATATATATATATATATATATATATATATATATACACATATATATAATATATATATAATTTTTTGTACAAATACTGTGTATAAAACAAACATGCACAAAAATAAATAAAACCTTTTAAATCTTACAGTACAGTACCTTGATTTAGGTCATGAATAGACCTGAATGGTCTAGCGGTTTTCCCTACTTTCTTCAATTTAAGTCTGAATTTGGCAATAAGGTGTTCATGATCTGAGCCACAGTCAGCTCCTGGTCTTGGTTTTGTTGACTGTATAGAGCTTCTCCATCTTTGGCTGCATAGAATATAATCAATCTGATTTCGGTGTTGACCATCTGGTGATGTCCATGTGTAGAGGCTTCTCTTGTGTTGTTGGAAGAAGGTCTTTGCTATGACCAGTTCATTTTCTTGGCAAAACTCTATTAGTCTTTGCCCTGCTTCATTCTGCATTCCAAGGCCAAATTTTCCTGTTACTCCAGGTGTTTCTTGACTTCCTACTTTTGCATTCCAGTCCCCTATAATGAAAAGGACATCTTTTTTGGGTGTTAGTTCTAAAAGGTCTTGTTGGTCTTCATAAAACCATTCAACTTCAGCTTTTTCATCAGTACTGATTGGGGCATAGACTTGGATTACTGTGATATTGAATGGTTTGCCTTGGAGATGAACAGAGATCATTCTGTCGTTTTTGAGATTGCATCCAAGTACTGCATTTTGGACTCTTTTGTTGACCATGATGGCTACTCCATTTCTTCTGAGAGATTCCTGCCTGCAGGAGTAGGTGTAATGCTCATCTGAGTTAAATTCACCCATTCCAGTCCATTTTAGTTTGCTGATTCCTAGAATGTCAAAGTTCACCCTTGCCGTCTCTTGTTTGACCACTTCCAGTTTGCCTTGATTCATGGACCTGACATTTCAGGTTCCTATGCAATATTGCTTTTTACAGCATCGGATCTTGCTTCTATCACCAGTCACATGCAGAACTGGGTATTGTTTTTGCTATGGCTCCATCTCTTCATTCTTTCTGGAGTTATTTCTCCCCTGATCTCCAGTAGCATATTGGGCACCTAATGACCTGGGGAGTTCCTCTTTTGGTATCCTAGTGTATTCAAAAGCAGAGACATTATTTTGCCAACTAAGGTCCATCTAGTCAAGGCTATGGTTTTTCTTGTGATCATGTATGGATGTGAGAGTTGGACTGTGAAGAAGGCTGAGCACCGAAGAATTGATGCTTTTGAACTGTGGTGTTGGAGAAGACTCTTGAGAGTCCCTTGGACTGAAAGGAGATCCAACCAGTCCATTCTGAAGGAGATCAACCCTGGGACTTCTTTGGAAGGAATGATGCTAAAGCTGAAACTCCAGTACTTTGGCCACCTCACGCAAAGAGTTGACTCATTGGAAAAGACTCTGATGCTGGGAGGGATTGGGGGCAGGAGGAGAAGGGGATGACTGAGGATGAGATGGCTGGATGGCATCACGGACTCGATGGACATGAGTCTGAGTGAACTCTGTGAGATGGTGATGAACAGGGAGGCCTGGCGTGCTGCGATTCATGGGGTCGCAAAGAGTCGGATTCGACTGAGCAACTGAACTGAACTGACAGTACCTTGAAAAGTACAATAGTACAGAACAAGAGCTGGCATACAGGGGCTGGTATTGAGTGAACAGGCAAGAAGAGTTACTGACTGGAGGTGGGAGATGGTAGAGCTGAAGGATCGTCAGCAATAGGAGTTAAGGGCAAGCGGCAATCTCACTCATGGCTGACGTTGATAGAGCACATGTTGGCATCTTTGGAAGTTTACAACTTGAAGCTTCATATGTAAGGGACTTATTGTACTTCTCTATGCCAATGCCAGGCCTATGCGCCCACATTTTAAGTGCTGACAGTTGACTTTTCTTTTTGTAAAGCAAGTGCCTGACTTAAGTTTTAATTGTCAAGTCTGATTCTTCAAAGAGAGCCATCTAGAATAAGCACACCATCAGCCACTCTTTGCGTCTGCAGTTTCCTTTGCTTTAGAGGTCTTGTTGGCTTCAAGAACTGATCATTTGGGCTCCAAATTTTTCTCTCCTTCATCTTTAAACTCCAACTCTTATGTTTTAAGTTCGCCAAAAGAGTAAGCCTCCAAAACCCTGCCTCCTCACCCTTGACCTCAAGGAAAGCAGAACCCTAGGCCCATATGTGTGCTCCTTCTGTCTGTCTCTCCATGTGATCTCACTGTGTGGACTCAGGTGTGCTATGCAATTTCAAGGTTCTACAAGCAATAAACCCTTATTTTCCCAAAATGTCCTAATGCTTATTGCTGAAGGATGTCTTACTATCATGATAAGTGCCACAAAGGCTGGTCCAGGCACAGCACTGATTATTGATAGCCTGAGACCAACACAGCTCCATGGTAATGTTGTTTAGTCACTAAGCTGTGTCTGACTCTTTGGGACCCCTTGGACAGTATTATGCAGATGACACCCCCCTCATGGCAGAAAGTGAAGAGGAGCTAAAAGGCCTCTTGATGAAAGTGAAAAGGAGAGTGAAAAAGTTGGCTTAAAGCTCAACATTCAGAAAATGAAGATCATGGCATCTGGCCCCATCACTTCATGGGAAATAGATGGGAAACAGTAGAAACAGTGTCAGACTTTATTTCTGTGGGCTCCAAAATCACTGCAGATGGTGACTGCAGCCTTGAAATTAAAAGACACTTACTCCTTGGAAGAAAAGTTATGACCAACCTAGATAGTATATTCAAAAGCAGAGACATTACTTTGCCGACTAAGGTCCGTCTAGTCAAGGCTATGGTTTTTCCTGTGGTCATGTATGGATGTGAGAGTTGGACTGTGAAGAAGGCTGAGCGCTGAAGAATTGATGCATTTGAACTGTGGTGTTGGAGAAGACTCTTGAGGGTCCCTTGGACTGCAAGGAGATCCAACCAGTGCATTCTGAAGGAGATCAGCCCTGGGATTTCTTTGGAAGGAATGATGCTAAAGCTGAAGCTCCAGTACTTTGGCCACTGCATGTGAAGAGTTGTCTCATTGGAAAAGACTCTGATGCAGGGAGAGATTGGGGGCAGGAGGAGAAGGGGATGACAGAGGATGAGATGGCTGGATGGCATCACTGACTCGATGGATGTGAGTCTGAGTGAACTCCGGGAGATGGTGATGGACCGGGAGGCCTGGCAGGCTGCGATTCATGGGGCTGCAAAGAGTCGGACATGACTGAGCGACTGAACTGAACTTAACTGGACTATATTATACTAATTAATTATTATAACCTCAGTTTTTGCATTAATATTACATTATTATATCTCTTTTACAAAAGAGAAATAAAGGAGGCTTAATAAGGTTGAGTAGCTGTCCAGGGTCACAAATGTAGTAGGTGGCAATGCATGCATGCTCAGTTATGTCCAACTCTGCAATCCCATGGACTATAGCCCACCTGGCTTCTCTGTCCATGGGATTTTCTCAGCGAGAATACTGGCGTAGTTAGACATTTCCTCCTTCAGAGGATCTTCCTGACCCAGGGACCACACCTATGTATCCTGCATTGCAGGTGAATTCTTTACCACTGAGTCACCTGGGAATCCCAGTAAGTGGCAATAGTCTGTTTGTAGGAAGTTTTAATGAAATAAGTAGATATTTTTGTTTAAATAACCCCTACTGACTTACCACAAAGTCAGTTAGGAAGATGCCACAGAAACAGAATAATTTATTACCAAAGATCAAGTCAAGCAGACATCAGTTGGCTCCCCGTCATTTATTAAGAGACAACTGGCTTGCTCAGATGTCATTCTTTTTTTCTCTGAAAGTCTAATACAATTCCCAGGATTTTGTCACATCCCAGATTCTTTTGCTCATTGCTCATTGTCTTCTCTCAACTGGTGTGTGTGTTGTCGCTTCAGTCGTATCCAACTCTTTAGGATCCCATGGACTGTAGCCTGCAAAACTCCTCTGTCCATGAGATTCTCCAGGATACTGGAGTGGGTTGCCACATCCTCCTCCAGGGGAATCTTCCCGACCCAGAGATTGAACCTGCGTCTCTTAAGCCTCCTGCATTGGCAGGTGGGTTCTTTACCACTAGCACCACCTGCTGAAACCCCCTCAGCTGGTACCCGATTCTTTTTAACCTCTTAGAAATTACTTTTGGCATACAAAAGGCTGTATTTCTTTAATGTACATAATCTGATGTATTTGAAGACAGATAAACACCCATGAAATCATCACCACATTCTGTTCCATAAACATATCCAATACCTTCAAATATTTTCTCCCATCTTCTTCACTTAATATTTTTTTGTAAATTAATTTATTTTAATTGGAGGCTAACTACTTTACAGTATTGTAGTGGTTTTTGCCATACATTCACATGAATCCGCCATGGGTGTGCATGTTTTCCCCATCCTGAACCCCCTTCCCACCTCCTGCCCCATCCCATCCCTCAGGGTCATCCCAGTGCACCAGCCCTGAGTGCCCTGTCTCACGCATCGAACCTGGACTGACGATCTGTTTCACATATGATAATATACATGTTTCAGTGCCATTCTCGCAAATCATCCCACCCTCACCTTGTCCCACAGAGTCCAGAAGTCTGTTCTTTACATCTGTGTCTCTTTCACTGTCTTGCATATAGGATCATTGTTACCATCTTTCTAAATTCCATATATATGTGTTAATATATCGTATTGCTGTTTTTCTTTCTGACTTTCTTCTACCTCATTAGAACTGATTCAAAAGCATATGATGAAAGCACACCATTATTAGATTTATACTCTCAGCAAAATTGTATGTATACAATGCAGCACTGTTAACTACAGGCCCTGTGTTTACAGATCTCTAGGTCTTATTTATCTTGCTTAACTGAATCTGTGTACCCTCTGATCAACAGCACATATGTGTATCTTCTCCTGTGGCTGTTTTCCTTCTCTGTCCGAGTTAGCCTCAGTCATAGAACATTGCTCCTTTGCTTAGATTTTCCCAAAGTACCATTTACAGAGGCATTCATGTGGAGGAGAATTTTACAGGAGATTTGAGTTCAATGGCAGACATATGGAGCTATGCAAGAGGAGAGCAGAACCCACAGCTGAATGCCAACGGTTAAATCGTACTCTTACTTAAAAGCTCCTTCATTCACACCTGCCAGGGGTAGTTCCCAATTCTTTATTCCTTCCTTCCTTCACTCCCTCCCTCTCTTTCTTTCTTGTTTTCTTGCTTTCTTTCCTTCCCCTGGCTTCAGAGTTTCATCTTCATTTCTCTCTCCACCTTCCTTGTCTTACACTCAAGAATTCCTCGCAGCTCTGATGCAAGGTATTTTATTGATCTCTGTATTTCACTCGGGCACATTTTGATTTGTCCCCAAACATTCCGATTAAGGTGAGCTCTAATATAAGAGAGTCTGTTCCCCCTGAGTGGAATCCAATCAACCTCGACTACTGTGGGTTTGCTCCTTCTTACCTCTTTTTTCACTGTCTTCACCTTCCTTCCTCTTTTACCATGCTTTGTTTTAAGTAGATATAAATGTATAAAGATGTATATTTCTTTGGGAAAAATCGATACTGTCCTTTGATAACTGCCTTGAGGTTGTCTTTCTTTTTTTTTTCCCTACCCTTCCATCCGTGAAGTTGAGCTTTGATGTCTGTGGCTGAATCTAAGACCTCATCATTCATCAAGTCAGTATGAAAATAGGCTTATAAAAGTCACACAACTGCCTTGTGAACTGCAGTGCTGTCAAGCCAGTGTGGCTCACCTGTCAGGTTTAATATGGCAGGCTGAGATAGGGCTGTCCTTTGATTTCATGCTCCCCCAGGTAAGGATGGCAGTGACATTATATTTTCAGTTTGTATATATATTATGAGGAAATATCAGCCTCCACCCAACTCACCTGTTTGTGTCTTTGACCTTTCCTGCCTTCTAGTCGTGCCTACCTTCTGGCACTGAATAAGTCCTCATGGGTCACAACTATGATTTTTCCACTTCTGAACTCATGAATTTTCCATAACTCAGCTTCTAAACATAGAGCCAGAGGACTTGGCATTGGATCTTGGCTTCTCATCCAGGATTCTGTGACTTTGGGTAAATCACTTCCATCACTGAATTTTTGTGTCCATATCTTTCAATTGAAAGTGAAAGTGTGAGTCTCTTAGTTGTGTCCGATTCTTTGCAGCCCCATGGACTGACTGTGTCTTAGACTTCTCTGTCCATGGAATTCTCCAGGTAAGAATGCTGTGGGTATCCAGGCAAGAGAGTGGGTAGCCATTCCCTTCTCCAGGGGATCTTCCTGACCTAGGGATCAATTCTGGGTCTCCTGCATTTCAGGCAGATTCTTTACTGTCTGAGACACAAGGAAAGGATGAATCAGCAATGCTGATTCAATGGACATGAGCAAATTCCAGGAGATAGTGAAGGACAGGGAAGCCTGGCTTGCTGCAGTCCATGAGGTCACAAAGACTCATCCATGACTTAGTGACTTAAAAAAATAATTTTTAAAATGGGCACATTCTCGGACTGTCAGACGTTTATTGTGAAGATCCACTTTTGAAATATGTTCAAGAGCTTATAAATGCAAACAAATTATGCAATGTAAGTTGTAATTCTCCCAGGATGAAACAATTCTCTGTTGTTTGAAGCTTCAATTATGTATCTACTCATATCTTCAACTTTCTATCATCCTACATTCAAAGGGAAAAGTTTGAGCAGAGGACAAAACACTGGAAAGTGTGCAATTTGCAATGATCTACTACAGTGGATCCGGTGTTTCATGAGCTATATGACCTTGGAAGTGATAGCCAATGTTGTTAAGTGTACATCTCAACACCAATAAAGTGCTTACTTCTATAAACATACCTACATCCCAGTATTATCTGTTAAGTTATATAAAATAATGATAAATGATTAAAGTCTATCAAACAAAAAATCAAATTTATATTCCTTTAGAGGGTCCCACTGTGCCTAGCAAATTCTTAGATACATACTAACTTCTCAAACTCCATAAATCCAATGCCAGAATTCACTCTCTTCTTGCCACAGCACTGTTCTCAGCTTCAGCGGATAGTCTCAATCTCCTAACTCTAGAAACATTAATGACATTTTCCACGCTTCCTTCTCCTTCTTCATATACTGTCAGTCACCAAATCCTGTTGATTCTACTGACTTGGTATCTTTGAAATCCCCCTGCTCTTTACTGGTACCTCTGTTTATTAGATCTTCAAAACTTCTTTTCTTATTGACTTCACCACACTTCTTTCTGGTCTTTCCTATCTAAATTTATTTTCATTGTGTTATACCACCTATCACGTGGTTATTGAAGAGACCGTTTTCAAATAGAAAACTAATATGACTTTTTCCTACTTTGAATGTACTGTGTTGTTGCTTGAGTTTGGAACCGAACTGTCTGGGATTCTGCCACTTTTTTTCTCTGTGGCCTCAGTGGAATTATCTCCATTCATCGATTTCTTTCTGTGGCGACCGTGAGTGTGTGCCTTTCAGATCTCCGATTGCACTGGGGCTCAGATGGACTGATGGCCCTGGGTGTTGCACTCTGAAATACAGGTGCACATTCACTCTGAGGCCAAGCTTCCCACAGGCTCCACTGAGAAGGGACTGAGGACAGAAGGGCTATGAAGCAGGTATATTTCTGGGGTACACAACATTCCTCTGAAAGTACTGTCTGGTCTGAAAACATCCCACTGGCTTTGTGGAACATCCTCAGATTCACTACAGTGTTAAACTCTTTCACTCAGTATTTCTTCCTTCCTTTTCTTCTTCACACAGCCTAGACTTGCTCTGTGGTCTGCACAGCTCCGCCAGCATCTACTGATCCATTTCCTTTTCCCTCACAGATATTTCCTGTAATGCACTTATTACATATTGAATTCTGTCTTGATATTTTGCTTCTTAGAGGATCTAGAGTAATCCACTTCATCTGTAAAGTAAATGTAACAATAGTGTCTCCTTCATAGGAATATGATGAGTATCAAATATCATATGGATATAAAACACTATAGAATAGCTTGCTGCTATTATGATCACTATTTTCCACTTACTCAACATAGCATACTGTATCATGTATCAATTATATATACACATACCATAAAAAGAATCCCTTTTATTCCAGTCATGCAGAGTAACAACTTATCCATCAGGCTCAAGCTCTTTGCTCATCATCTATGCCATGCCTTCTTTAACTCATCTTTTTGTTGTTGCTGTTTTCCTCTAGCCCTGGATATATCACCCTCCTACTACTTACATTAGCACTAATCCCGTTGTTTGGCCACTAATTAATGTGGCTACCTCTAGACTCTGAGTTCTTTAATGGTTTGTACTTAGTCATATCTGCTTGTGGTGTTGATAGTACTGTGCACAGTTTAGAGGCTAACATAGTAGGTTTTAAACAATATATTGAACAAATGGATGGCTGTATAAATGTATCATGTTGATTTGGTAGCAATATAAGGGATAAAAGAAGCCATGATATCACTCATGCTGTGACATCTGGCTTCCTTTGTTTGACTAAAATCTGTTACACGTGGAACTTCTTAAATTTTTCAGTATCAACCAAGTTAAATAGCTGTCCTTGGTTTTAGTAGAAAGGCACCTTAATAAAAAATAGATGCTATTCTTCCATAAATCACTTTGTCCTTCTACAAGTTTCTTCAGGCTCTAACAAGCTATAATTCTAAGTCGAAGTCAGGCAAAATCTGCTGAAAACTCAACATTAGTCTTAGTTTCATATTTTTATCTTGAGCCTTCAACAAGGAGTTTAATACAGGCTCGAGAGGATAAGGCTGGAGCAATGTAGCTCCTTCACTTCGATCCCAATCTTTGCCCCATATTCCTGTCCAGTTGATTCTGCTTTTAGTGTGCATTTATACTCCAAATTATACCTTCTTATATGAGAACTAGTAAATGAGTAATTGGAAGGAGGTGTGGTCAGACAGATAACAAAGAGCTAAATTGAGAACATTTTAAAGACCCTAGATAATACCTCAAGTGAGATAAAGAGATGTTGAAGGCCTTTAAAATATGTTTTCATGGTTTCCAGGTACACACCTAGAATCACAGACTTTTATGTTCCTCAGTAAAACGAACACGTGGATCTAGGAACCAGTGGGTAGAAGCAGGCATGGCACTTTAACTATCACTCCCAATGATCCACTTGGAGAATTTAAGCTTCCTTTTCCTGAAGCTGTACACTCTGCAATGGTATGGATTCTAATTCGTAAAGTGGGAACATTTCCACAAGTGGGCAAAACAAAAGTTTTATGTTGAGCTATGGTTTGTGCCCAGGAGCTTCAGGTTTCTTGCATCCAGGGACAGCAGATAAGAGGACGATACAGTCCATGGAATTCTCTAGGACAGAAGGCTGGAGTGGGTAGCCTTTTCCTTCTCCAACAGAGATGGTAGCTGAAGGAAAAGGGGATGCAGATTGCAGAAAGGAGGATGGAGATGAGTATTAGTTGTGGCCCCAAGACTAATTACCTAGGCAAGAATTGTAGGTTTTCCCACTAACATCCCTCTTTAAGTTCTTTCTCAGGAATCCAGGAGGAGTGACCCCTCCACCATCCAGCGGATATGACTGTACTTTGGGAAATGCTGATGCATCATACTGACCTTCCTTCAGAGAAGGGCTTACTGGCTTACTCCTGGACATGCTGGAAGTACATAGCTTTCAGTGGCTGAAACTATGGCGGTGGTGGTTTAGTCACTAAGTTTTGCCTGACTCTTGTGACCCCACAGATTGCAGCCTGTGAGGCTCCTCCGTCCATGGAATTCTCTAGGCAAGAATACTGGAGTGGCTTGCCATTTCCTTCTCCAGGGGTCCAAAACTATAGGTCTTGCTTTACCAGGCCCATCTTTCTCAAAGGAATGCTTTTCCTAGAGAAGCCTATTTTAATGGCTGATTGAGATGGAAGAATAATGGTCCAGATATTTTGGTCCAATGTGGGGCAGTTCTAATAGGATATTGTATACCCAGAGTTTCCTGTGTGCTGAGTAGAGTTTATCAAAACCATATCTCAGCTGTACATCTCTCTCTGCCTCATTCTGCTTCCCTTCTTCTCTTTCTATAGATGTTGGTCACAAGGACTTCTATAAGAAATATTCTGCTTGATGAACTTTGTCTGAATCGGTTTATCAAGAAGCCCAACCTGTGACAGGTCAACAGGTGACTTCTGTTTCATGAAAGGCCTTTTTTTTTTTTTTTTCCCTGATAATCGCTTATTAGTATCAATATCCAAATCTTAGAGGCAAATGGGTGAATTGGGGCTGGAGATAGCTCAGTTGGCCCAGCCTAAATATCTAGAAAACATGAGACTTTCTGGGGCTAATTTCAGAAGGGTGGAGAGAAAGAAAGATAGGCGAAAAAGAAGAAGAGGTGAGTTAGAAAATGGTATAAGGCTGGGACTACATGGGGAGGAACAAGTCCCTGAAAAAAAATTAAGGTGGTGATATGGTCAAAAGAATGATTTTTTACTAGAAGAATATCTGACAAATATTGTGTATCTACACAATGTACATACAAATTTACATTGTATAGTTTATCTGAAATAAATTGTTCCTTCATCTTTGTGTTTGTATGCTGTTTCATCAGTTGTGTCCTTCATCTTCAATACCCTGTAGAAGTCTGTCATATAAAGAAGCTTTACATGATAAGTTTTGGGAGGCTGAATCATGCCCGGATTAGTATTGTATAGAACAGGGAGCAAGCTGATCCATTAATGTATCAAATGCATTGGAACTGGGAACTCAGAGTCATAGGGGACCATGGTGACACAAACTCTAGGAGTCGGGATTGAATCACATCTGAATCTTAAGCAGTACTTGGTTTATACCTATTCACTTATTTGTTTTATTCTCTGATTGTGCTTTCTTACAGCGGTTCCCATCATGCAACATAATGGCATATTCATAAATAACACTTCTGAAATGTTTGTGGAATAAATGTATATGGATATACATTAGTATACTTGGTTGTATAAGAATCTTTCTTCCTACTCAATTATGAACCTCGGTGAATCTGAGTCATTTATTTTTTTTTATTACCCAAAGTGCCTAAAACAATGCTTGGCTCATAGTAAATCAGTTACTTGTTAAGAAGAATTCCTGAAAGCTGAATGTCATCTCAAAGCAAGACACTGATGCCAGCTATCAATTTACTGCCTCTCAGCTTTTCATCTACCCTTCATTGCCTACTCTATGATGATAGAGATGACTTCTGTGAATGTTCCTTCTTTGCTGCCTGGCACAATGCCCAGTTCTGTTAGTAGAGGGCACTGGGAAGGCACTGCAAGAGGAAGAGTTGCTTCTTGGTTCTGATGTGCTCACTTATCAGGGTCTCATTTTGCGCTGACGTACCCAACACCTGATCCCTGCAACATGCACAGCTTCTCAGGACCCGGCTCCTGTGGTGCATGCTGGTCGAGCCCACCCAGTGGCTAGCAGCTTCCCCAAGCAGCTGCTCTTCATCATATACCCTGATCAAGTGGGGTTTATCCCAGAAAGACAAGAACTCTTCAACATATGTAAATCAATCAATGTGATAAACCACATTAACAAACTGAAGAATAAAAACCATATGATTATCTCAGTAGACGCAAAAAATGCTTTTGACAGAATTCAGCATCCATTTATGATAAAAAAAATTTCTGGAAAGTGGGCATAGAGGAAACATTCTTCAGTGCAATAAAGGCCATATGACAAGTCCACAGGAAACATCGTTCTCAACAGTGGAAAAACTGAAAGCATCTCCTTCCTCTAAGATCAGGGATAAGACAAAGGTGTCCATTCTCTCCACTTTCATTCAGCATAGTTTTGGAAGTCCTAGCCATGGTAATCAGAGAAGGAAAATGAAATAAAAGTAACCTTGGGTAGGTTTATAGTTGAATGCCTCTAATGAGATACCTACTTGTGAACTGTCTTTCTCAGAACCTTCAAAGGCGGACTTCTAGCAAGTTTTAAAAGAGGGATTTTCAGGAATTTCCCCTGGCATGGCAGTACAGAGATGTCTCTGTCATCTAGTGAGTCCCTGGCATGCCCTCTCTGAGAAAGTCTGGATCTCAGCCCTGAGGGTCTTCTGTCTCAGGCCTGGGGACACCAGTTGGCTTTTATACTTGAAATTCCTGTATTTTAGCGTTCGCTCTACTTATTTCTGGGCTTCCCAGCTGTTGCTAGTGGTAAAGAATCTGACTGCAATTCAGGAGCTGCAGGAGCTGTGGGTTTGATGCCTGGGTCGGGAAGACTGTCTGGAGGAGGAACTGGCAACCCACTCCAGTATTTTTGCTGGAAAATCCCGTGGAGAGAGGAGTCTGGCAGTCCATAGGGTTGCATAGAGTTGGACAAAACTGACTTAGTACACACACATGCTCCTTATTGTCAGTATGTAATTATTTCAAACCTATTTTATAGTGAGATTCTTTATATTAAACTTTACCCTTTACCCTAAGTCACTGTGAGATTTCTGTATCCTGATTAGATACTGACTATATCGTAACAAACTCAGGACAACTCTGAATGGAAAATTCACTTTTCCACATACTTTTAAATTTCAGATATTTTTCACAGGGTCCACAGAATTCAGCAAACTTAAAATCTAGAGGAAATTCAGATTAATGCACTGTTCTCTAAAGTAGTAATAGAATTCATAGATCAATTATCCAGAAATATAGGCATGTATGTCAAATGTAATAAAAGATATGCATACTAGGTACAAAGAAATAGATTTTGGTTTTGGCTTTACTTATGAGACTTTCTCAGAACCTATATCATGCCAATGTGAAATATGAACTTCTGAGGGGTGGATGTCGTACCAACAGTTTCCAAAGTCCATTTAGCCACATTCTCTGACCTTAGCATCTTACCAAACATGTGGTTCTCAGATGTGTGCTGAAAAGCTGCCTGTAGGATTGTCTGGTAGGTGGTTCATTTATCAGCCTCAGCGTCACCTGAGAAATAGTTGGAAATGCAAATTCTAGGGCCCAGCCATCTTTCTGAATCAGAAGCTCTGAGTGTGAACACTGAGACGACCCAGAGGGATGGTACGGAAGGGAGGAGGGAGGGGGGTTCCGGATGGGGAACACGTGTATACCTGGGGCAGATTCATGTTGATATATGGCAAAACCAATACAATATTGTAAAGTAATTAACCTCCAATTAAAATAAATGAATTTATATTAAAAAAAGTCTCTAAGTGATTCTATCTACATCCATAGATACACACTCAAGTTTGATGCATTGATTTAACTTACTGCTGCTGCTGCTAAGTTGCGTCAGTCGTGTCCAACTCTGTGCGACCCCATAGACGGCAGCCCACAAGGCTCCTCTGTCCCTGTGATTTTCCAGGCAAGAAGACTGGAGTGGGTTGCCATTTCCTTCTCCAATGCATGAAAGTGAAAGTGAAAGTGAAGTTGCTCAGTCGTGTCTGACTCTTTGCGACCCCATGGGCTGCAGCCCACCAGGCTGCTCCTTCCATGGGATTTTCCAGGCAAGAGTACTGGAGTGGGTTGCCATTGCCTTCTTCAGATTTCAGTTCAGTTCAGATCAGTTGCACAGTTGTGTTCGACTCTCTGCAACCCCATGAATCGCAGCATGCCAGGCCTCCCTGTCCATCTCCAACTCCCGGAGTTCACTCAGACTCACATCCATAGAGTCGGTGATGCCATCCAGCCATCTCATCCTCTGTCTTCCCCTTTTCCTCCTGCCCCCAATCCCTCCCAGCATCAGAGTCTTTTCCAATGAGTCAACTCTTCACATCAGGTGGCCAGAGTACTGGAGTATCAGCTTTAGCATCACTCCATCCAAAGAACACCCAGGGCTGATCTTCTTTAGAATGGACTGGTTGGATCTCCTTGCAGTCCAAGGGACTCTCAAGAGTCTTCTCCAACACCACAGTTCAAAAGCATCAATGCTTCAGCACTCAGCTTTCTTCACAGTCCAACTCTCACATCCATACATGACCACAGAAAGAACCATAGCCTTGACTAGATGGACCTTTGTTGGCAAAGTAATGTCTCTGCTTTTCAATATGCTATCTAGGTTGGTCATAATTTTTCTTCCAAGGAGTAAGTGTCCTTTAGTTTCATGGCTGCAGTCACCATCTGTAGTGATTTTGGATCCCCCCAAAATAAAGTCTGACACTGTTTCCACTGTTTCCCCATCTACTTCCCATGAACTGATGAGACCAGATTTAACTCACTACTATTCCTTTATGGTGAGGAAGCACAATCTCAAAAAGAAAAAAAAAAAAGAATTCAGATACTTCCTGGTTCAAACAACTTGCAAAAAAATAAAAATGTTCTATGTTCAAACAAATTTCCACTTCTGGTTCTTTTTTCTATGTTCATCTTCAGTTGTGACTGCCTCTGAAAACTTCCCTTAATTATTACTTTCCATTTTTGTGTGTGTGACAGGAAAACAGAAAATGGGCTTGCATGTATTAAAAAGTACAAGATATATGTATAAGTACAAGATATATGTATAAAGATATGTATAAAGATAAAATAGCATTTCAGATACAGGAAGCAATTTGCCCCTGAAGCAGTGCTCAAACACTAAAGCAATAACCATTTGCTGAAACATGGCGTAGAGGAATCAAACATCAAATGAAGTTTGGACCAGAAGAGATGGTCTTTAAAGGCCATTCATTCATGTGATTTCTCAGTTTTATGATTTCATAGTATGATTTTTAAAAATCTTATTAAATGATCTCAAATGTTCCTGTGAGAAGAGAAATGTTTTGAATTGAGATAGAATCCTACTGATCTCTGCCTCCCCTGGCTCTCTCTCTACAAAAACGTATGCTGGTCCAGATGCTTCTTCTCATTTTCCATTTAGGTGGCATTTTCAAATATAGAAAACAATTTTGTAAACTCCCTGCCGTTTCTGTTTTGCTTGGGCTCTGCAGAGGCTCAAATAATTTATGGAAAAACAGCACCTGTGTTTTCCCTGGGAATGGCTTTCACAACACTGATGAATTTCAAATGAAGGGCATCTACCTCATTCAAGTTAAATGGAAAGTTCTCTCTACATTTCCAGACTTTGATGACAGAACATGCTCCAAAACTATTTTCTCATCCCATAAAAACACAAAGTTGTATGTAAATATTTCCTTCCTTCTAGAGAAAGGAAGATGGTAGATTCAAACAATTTTATCAGAGGAAGAAATTCTAGGGTTGATGTTTTTTGAGGATTTATCCAACAAGATTGATTCATTGCTTCATAAAGGCGGGAAAATTTTCTGATATACTCATTTACCTATTAGATAAATATTAATATTAATTTATTCAACCTCTGCTATATCTGGAATCATAATAATAAATGAATATATTTTATTGGGATTCACAGCGGACATTTAGTTCAACAAGGGGGACTCAACTTAAGCTTATCTCTGCTTTCAGCTCACGTGGGGGCTCTGTGAACTATGGCCTACAGACAGACTGCCTTTTTTATAAATAAAGTTTTATCAAAGCCACAATCATTCATTTACATATTACTTCTTATGCTTTAATAGTCCTGCTTTTTTCTTTGTTTCAAGAAGTTTCTACTGTTATCCTTTCCTGTTTACTAATCCTTTCCTGTGAAATGTTTGCTCTGTCATTGATCCCATTCATTGATTTTTTTTCCCCCTTCCATTTCACAGATAATCTTTTTCATCTCCAGAAACTATATTTTGATTTTAAAAAATATTTTCCATGTCGCTACTTAACTGATTTAGTTTTCTTTTCTTTAATGTTCTTCTACTTTAAAAAAGAAAAAATATATCGCTCTCAGGTCAGTTTAGATTCATTGGCCTTTATTTTTCCTTATCATGGGTTATAGTATTTTGCTTCTTTGGCTTCCTGGTAATTTTTAACTTGGTACAGACATTGTGAATTTTATCTTACTGATGATGGGTATTTTTGAATTCTTTTAAATATTATTGGACTTTGTTCTGGGATGCAATAGGATG
The DNA here is from genome assembly GCF_016772045.2 of Ovis aries. Classification (NCBI taxonomy): domain Eukaryota; kingdom Metazoa; phylum Chordata; class Mammalia; order Artiodactyla; family Bovidae; genus Ovis; species Ovis aries. The sequence continues at coordinate 110,149,170 of NC_056059.1, forward strand.
CAATTAAATCTTCTGAGGTCAGGAAGAGACGATTACAGGGAAGAGGATTAGAGGAAAATAGTAGCATGCCTGCTACACAGATCCAGGATTTACCTGCCTGAATGAGGCAAACAAAGGACAAACATATGAAATAATGGTTTTGAAGACACTGGACATGAGGAAAGAAAAGACAACGATCCCCTGAAAGATGCAAAACAAGGTGAATCAGAGACACAATTGGAAATCTTGGAATAATAATGTGGTGGTTGGAAAAGAGGTTGGAAGCCATGCTCAGGAATTGGAGCACTCATGAGTCCAAGGTTTCCCACCCGATGTACCAAAATACTGATGGACCCCTCTGACCACAAGCAAAGTGGTCTGTTTATCCCTGAGTGTTATACTGATAGTATTATTTTCTATGTATTATAGAATGGAGAAGCTAGGGAAGAATATGCTTATTATCTTAATATCTAAAAGACAGCTTTTAAGACAAGTGAGAGAAACAACCCTGTGTGTATAAAAAACATGCCTCAAATATATATATGTATATGTGTGTGTGTGTGTGTGTGTGTGTGTGTGTACTGTACTGTGCTTAGTTGCTCAGTCGTGTCCAATTCTTTGCAACCCCTTGGACTGTAGCCCACCAGTCTCTTCTGTCCATGGGGATTCTCCAGGCAAGAATACTGGAGTAGGTTGCCATACCCTCCTCCAGGGGATCTGCCTAACCCAGAGATCGAACCCAGGTCTCCCATATTGCAAGTGTATTCTCTGCTGTCTGAGCCACGAGGGAAGCCTATATATATTCTTTAATGTATATATACATATATACATATATATATATATATACACACACACACACACACACTTTATTTTATTTTATTTTTTTTTGAGGAGGGCTCTGTATTTATTCAAGAAGATTAAAGATTACTGCCTTCCTAATTTCCAGACAGGAAACAGGGAACTCTCATCCATCACTATAGCCAGGACCCCCTGAGGATCTTGGGCTGACTTATGGACTGCAGAACTTGATGTCTGATCAAGAGAATCTTGGGAAATCCTGCTAATAAATGGCATCTGTTGTGGCATAAGTGGCAGAGAATGTTCCAGTCCAAGTCTGACTCAACAAACGAGATCTTAACAGAGTGAGACCAGCGCCCTTCTCACTCCCTATCTACTTCCAACACATCACCCTGGATTCTGACATCCATATGACAAGGCGAGAGTGACCGGGGAAGGTTACAACACCATTGCTAAGTCTGATTTTCAATTTCCTCACTAAGCTTTTTCCTTTTCCAACTGGGCCATGATGAGATGTCCTGAATGTCTAGACATTATACCAAAAATCCTACTCATACTCTCTTAACATGTCCCAGTCTGTTCCATTGTGGATGGAGGGGCAGGAGAAGGGGAGGGCCAAAGTGGAAGGCATCTTTTGCTTCTGTCTGATGCTCCTTACCCTCTCGGTGTGGGATTGGCAGAGCTGCCAATCAAATGATACCACCTCTATCAACTGGGCAGGTGCACAGGACAGTCCATCAGAGTCTCCCATCTTAGTCCTCAGTCTTGACGGAGGTGGTCAGGACACTGCGGTCATCCTTGATGAAACCCAAAAGACAAACCACAGATCTCTGTTGTCAAGGTTCCCAGAGGGACCCTGACTCCTGACGTCTCTAAGAATTGTTGATTTGTCTGTTTCCCTGAGTCTTTCTCGTAAGTAACCTTTACCTACTATTCATGTTGGAGTTGATTTCATGATACAAGTGGATAAAACTGGCTTTAAGCAAACCTGTCTCCAGATAGAGCTTGCTCAGCCCCATAAACTGGATGTCGAAGATGTAGTTGTGTACATCCTGGGCAAAAGAAAGCTATCCGACTTGAGAAAATATCAAGTATTAGGAAAGAAAGCAAATCTTGAGAGGTTCCTCCACTGTCCTCAGAGTTCACTATTAATTGCATCTGATGTTCAAGCCCATGTTGTATCCGTTATCTCTTGCTGCATAACACTTTAGAAAGTTACTTAAGGAATAGATATTAAAAGTCCTCAGCATAATAAAAAAAATTGTAGCTGTGTGTGATGATGGATGTTAGTTAGAATTATTGTAAATATATCATTGTATTCTATACTTGAAACTCATATAATATTATTTGCCAATTAAATCTCAAAAAAAAACAAATAAGTAAAAAAGAATGTCTTGTAGTGTGGTTGAAAAAGGATTTGATGACTAAAGAGAAACGGAGTTAGAAATAAAAGTTAAAAAGCTTATAAAATGCCCAAGAGTTAATTTTCTGACACTTGAATAGATAAGCAGAAAAGTAAAAACCTTAGAAACTTGATTTTTACAAAATCTTTTAAGGAAGATTCAATTGTACAAGGTGTTATTTTTCAGGTGTACAGACAATATACCCAAAGGAAGAGCTGATTTTATTTTGCACATGAATGTCAATAGCCAAGAAGAATTTGTCAGGTTGGAAAAAACTGGGAAGCATTATCTCTAAGGAGTAACCTACTAGTCCTTAAAGCACCAGATTTTGTTCTTTGTAAAATCCTTAGCCGTTGTGCAGAGATATGGCAAATTCATTATCTCTTCTAATAGCTTCCAAGTAAGCTATAAACAAAGAATGGCATCCAGTCCCATTACTTCATGGGAAATAGATGAGGAAACAGTGGAAACAGTGTCAGACTTTATTTTGGGGGGGCTCCAAAATCACTGCAGATGGTGACTGCAGCCATGAAATTAAAAGATGCTTACTCCTTGGAAGAAAAGTTATGACCAACCTAGAGAGCATATTCAAAAGCAGAGACATTACTTTGCCGACTAAGGTCCGTCTAGTCAAGGCTATGGTTTTTCCGGTAGTCATGTATGGATGTGAGAGTTGGACTGTGAAGAAGGCTGAGCACTGAAGAATTGATGCTTTTGAACTGTGGTGTTGGAGAAGACTCTTGAAGGTCCCTTGGACTGCAGGGAGATCCAACCAGTCTATTCTGAAGGAGATCAGCCCTGGGATTTCTTTTGGAAGGAATGATGCTAAAGCTGAAACTCCAGTACTTTGGCCACTCATGCGAAGAGTTGACTCATGGGAAAAGACTCTGATGCTGGGAGGGATTGCGGGCAGGAGGAGAAGGGGACAACAGAGGATGAGATGGCTGGATGGCATCACTGACTCGATGGACGTGAGTCTGAGTGAACTCCGGGGGTTGGTGATGGACAGGAAGGCCTGGCGTGCTGCGATTCATGGGGTCGAAAAGAGTCGGACACGACTGAGCGACTGATCTGAACTGAACTGAAGCTATAAACTAGAAAAGCTGTGGAACTTAGAAAAAATCACTAATGCAAGATAACACCTGTTAAATATTTTCATATGTTGGGAAAAAAATACAGAAACTGTATACACCTGGTCTATGGTACCATCAAGTGCAGGCACCAGATTGTCCCTTCTGGAAGGGACCTCTGAGACAAGGCATTATTTGGTATGTGGAGTGTGTCCTGTGGCTGGTGACACGCAAACATGGTTCAGAGAGGTACTGAATGAATCTGCCAGTGAGTTTACAAAAAGAAAAGCTTTAATATGCCTTCTCACCAATGCTCATGGATTTTATGATAATCTCATCAGACATCGTGAGACATCATAAAAAACATAATACAATGTTCTGTTTACCCATTGTATTATAACTTGAAATAAAGTCCTTGGGATTCATTTAATCAATCATCAATATATTATTGGATTCCTATTATGCTGTGAAGAAGCTGAGCGCCGAAGAATTGATGCTTTTGAACTGTGGTGGTGAAGACTCTTGAGAGTCCCTTGGACTGCAAGGAGGTCCAACCAGTCCATCCTAAAGGAGATCAGTCCTGGGTGTTCATTGGAAGGACTGATGCTAAAGCTGAAACTCCAGTACTTTGGCCACCTCATGCGAAGAGTTGACTCATTGGAAAAGACCCTGATGCTGTGAGGGATTGGGGGCAGGAGGAGAAGGGGATGACAGAGGATGAAATGGCTGGATTGCATCACTGACTCGATGGACATGGGTTTGGGTAAACTCCGGGAGTTGGTGATGGACAGGCGTGCTGCAATTCATGGGGTCACAAAGTGTCGGACACAACTGAGCCACTGAACTGAACTGAACTGATTATGCTCCTGACAGTGTGCCTACTCTAGGGCACAGTGGCCAGGTCATTGGCTTCACAAAGCTCAGACTTCAGTGGAGAAGAAAGAGTGACCCGTATGTTATATGATGAGCTAAACATGGTCATTCATCGGATTCTCCCAGCAGCCTTTTCAAGATGGCACGACACGTGTTCACCAGTTTTAACTGCAGAGCCGCCCAGTGTCAGTGTCTGTCTATTAGCCCAATCTGGGCTAGAATAGGGTTATTTGGGATCCTCCTCTGGTTCCCTCTCCTCGACAGCTGGTTGCTGTAAACACTCTGTGTTCATCAGGATGTAGTCCTGCCTCTCAGCAGATGGTTCAAGAACACTATCTCTAGACCTGGATTAATAAGGAAGATTGCAGCTGGCACTCCCCATTGAGGGAACTTGAATGAATGCCTAGAGATCTCCAGTTCCTGAAGTGCCTGATAATGCCATCCAAGTGCTGTGTATCCCTTGCTGGGTCTTGCACCATTTGGATTATAGTAGTTCAGTTTCTTTTTCACTTTTTGCGTTTGTCATAAGTAACCCTCTCATACTGCTTTCAATATGAAAAAACAAGAGAATTCCAGAAAAAATATCTACTTCTGCTTTATTGATTGGGCCAAAGCCTTTGACTGTGTAGATCACAAAAACTGTGGAAAATTCAAGAGATGGGAATACCAGACTACCTGACCTGCCTCCTGAGAAATCAGTATACAGGTCAAGAAGCAATGGTTTTAAAACCAGACATGGAACAATGAACTGGTTCCAAACTTGGAAAGGAGTATGTTAAGGTTGTATATTGTCACCCTCTTATTTAACTTATATGCAGAGTACGTCATGTGAAATACTGGGCTGGAAGAAGCACAGGCTGGAATCAAGATTGCCAGGAGAAATATCAATAACCTCAGATATGCAAATGATACCATCCTTATGGCAGAAAGCAAAGAGAAACTGAAGAACCTTTTGATGAAAGTGAAAGAGGAGCATGAAAAAGCTGGCTTAAAACTCAGCATTCAGAAAACAAAGATCATGGCATCTGGTCCCATCACTTCATGGCAAATAGATGGGGAAACAATGAAAACACTGACTTTATTTTCTTGGGCTCCAAAATCACTGCAGATGGTGACTGCACCCATGAAATTAAAAGACACTTGCTCTTTGGAAGAAAAGCTATGATCAACCTAGATAGCATATTAAAAAGCAGAGACATTACTTTACCAACAAAGGCCCTTGTAGTCAAAGCTGTGGTTTTTCCAGTAGTCATGTATGGATGTGAGAGCTGGACTATAGAGAAAACTGAGCACCAAAGAACTGATGCTTTTGAATTGTGGTGTTGGAGAAGACTCTTGAGAGTTCCTTTGACTGAAAGGAGATCCAACCAGTCAATCCTAAAGGAAATCAATCCTGAATATTAATTGAAAGGACTAATGCTGAAGCTGAAGCTTCAATACTTTAGCCATGTAATGCGAAGAACTGACTCACTGGAAAAGACCCTGATGCTGGGAAAGATTGAAGACAGGTGGGGAAGGGGATGACAGAGGATGAGATGGTTGGATGGCATCACTGACTGGATGGACATGAGTTTGAGCAAGCTCTGGGAGTTGGTGATGGACAGGGAAGCCTGGTGTGCTGCAGTCCATGGGGTCACAAAGAGTTGGACATGACTGAGGGATGGACCTGAACTGAACTGAACTGAACTGATTGCTTTCACAGCAGTCATTTCACCACCTGTTGAAAGTGTCCTCAAAGCTGATACAATTCAGGCCTTGCTGTTTATCTCTGAATCATAACAGATTCAGCCCAGAGAGACGTTGACTTTCATTAAAACAACAGCGATTGTCTGCTCCCCTCCAGTAATCACTAGCTTGTTCTTTGTGAGTCTGTTTCTGCTTTATTATATTTGTTTGTTTTACCATTTAGATTCCACATACAAATCAAAATGCAGTAGTTTTCTTTGTCTGAATTATTTCAGTAAGCATAATACCCTCCAGGTCCATCTGTGTTGTTGCTAACAGCAAGCTTTCATTCTTTTTATGGTTGAGTAATATTCCATTATATATATATATATGTATATGTATCACATCTCTTTATTTTTCATCTGTTGGTGGACACTTATGTTGCTTCTACAATCTTGGCTATTGTAAATAATGTTGCTATGAACGTTGGAGGAAATATATCTTTTTGGATATATGTGTGTTTTTGTTTTTAGTGATTTTGCTTTTAGGTTTTTGTTTTGTTCAGATAAATACCCAGGAGTGGACCTGATGCATTGAATGGTAGTTCTATTTTTAAGTTTTTGGGGAATCTCCATACTGGTTTCCACACTGGTTGTGCCAGCTTACATTCCGACCAACAGTGTATATGGGTTCCATTTTCTTCACATCCTTGCCAGCACTTGTTATTTATCTTTTTGATGATAGCTATTCTGACAGATATGGAGGAAGGACAAAATCAGTGAAGGGAACTAAGAAGTTCAAGCCATTAGGTATAAAGTAAAGATGTTACAAAGATATAATGTGCAGCATACACCAATATTTTATAACTGTCTTTGAATGGAGTATAATCCATAAAATTAATGAATTACTAGGTTGCACATATGTTGGAGGTTGTTTAAACCAATATAATATTGCAAGTCAACTATACATCAATTTAAAAATGGGCAAAAACAAGAACAGCAGCAACAATAATAATGACATAACTATAGACCCATCAGCAGGCTTAGAAAAAAAAATAAGGGTCTATTGCTGGAGAGTTGAAGACTAGAAAAGTAATAAATGAATCTGAAGAAGTTCTATCCTAGAGTTTAAGCCCTGAGGATTTTAAAATTCCTTGATTGAAGAGGTCAAATTTTAGGATTGTGACTTTAGAGGCACTATTTTAGACAACACTGATGATTTACCTGAAAGCATAAAATGTTCAAAGTTATCTGGAAATGTAAGAGAATCAGGCCAACACAGTGATATTGCCAGCAAAAAAAAAAAAAAAAAAAACAAAAAACTGTGTTTCTAGCATGTTCTTTGTCTCATCTGGTCTGTTTCCTTCCTTATTCCTGAACCAGATCCTTATCCAGATCAATTTATGTTATAGTCTTTTCTGACATGATCCATCTATCTCATTAGACTTGAAGCTCCTTCAGACTAAAATATATGTTATATCCTTCTTTACAAGCTCAGGTATTAGCACAGACTTGGGCAGGCAGCTGGAACTCAATAGTTTTCTATTGAATAAGTAAGATTTTGTATCCATATACAAATAAAGAGTCTAGATTTAAACTTTTCTATGGGAATTACTGAGATGTAGTCCAAGCTCCACAGGTTAAACATAAAACATGTAGTCTCAGAAAAGTTAAGTTTCTTACCTGAGAGAGACATTTAATAAAGTGTGATCATTTGTATGATATCCAGTTTATTTATTTTTCTAAAAAGCCCTGCTTTTATACATATGGGATGTATTATTACCGAGTTTTCACAATTTGTCAGAGTGTATTTCCAGGAATATTGATTAAGTGCATATTAAGACAAATGTCCTGGGGTCTAATAATTTGAAAAACATTAAGTGGTGTGCTGGAGCTGTCCTAGACTGCTTTGTGAGATCCAATCAGTAAACTTCTGCTACAAATCAGTGATTAAACACAGTTGTTAGTAAAACAAAAATTATATATGCTTACAAATAAAAACTTGTATGAAAAGAAATATAATAAATACTTAAAGCTTACTACTTCCTTGTTATTTCATAGCATTTTACTATTATTATGTTATTCAGGGTGTATATGTCTATTGTATCTTTATGACAGAAATAGTACTGCTCATTTCTTGCCAATCATGTTCACTCACATCATATTGGTAGCTTAAAATTGGCCTTTATGGGAATATTTACACAATAATAATATGATTACTTTGCTGACTAAGGTCCGTCTAGTCAAGGTTATGGTTTTCCAGTGGTCATGTATGGATGTGAGAGTTGGACTGTAAAGAAAGCTGAGCACTGAAGAATTGATGTGTTTGAACTGTGGTGTTGGAGAAGACTCTTGAGAATCCCTTGGACTGCAAGGAGATCCAACCAGTCCATTCTAAAGGAGATCAGCCCTGGGTGTTCTTTGGAAAGAATGATGCTAAAGCTGAAACTCCAGTACTTTGGCCACCTCATGCAAAGAGTTGACTCATTGGAAAGGACTCTGATGCTGGGAGGGACTGGGGGCAGGAGGAGAAGAGGATGACAGAGGATGAGATGGCTGGATGGCATCACTGACTCGACAGACATGAGTCTGAGTGAACTCCGGGAGTTGGTGATGGACAGGGAGGCCTGGCGTGCTGCGATTCATGGGGTCGCAAAGAGTTGGACATGACTGAGCGACTAACTGAACTGAACTGAATCAGTAAATAGTGCAAATCAGCTTAACTTAGTGCCAGGAGGTCAAATAAACTTTCAGTTTATTAAATATGATTTCTGAAAAGGTGAGAAATAATTTAACAGAAAAATCACATATCAGACTTGATAAATTTATTGTCAAAACAGTTAATGGACTTATTTGCAACTACATATATCAACTCATAGTTGAATTGTGACTCTTGTTTATGGATACAAGAATTTGGCCAAAATCAACAAGTTTTGTTATAATCACTTGCTAAAATAGTTAATGTGTATGAGTATTAAGTCATAATTTATCTTCTTTTTCTCCTTCCTTCCTTTGCTGAAATATTCAGTCCTAAAGACATCAGGTGGAGTCAAGCAAAGTTGGTGTCCATGTTAGGTGACTGTGAGGCCTTAGCAGCCTAGAGTAGTCTGTTGAGGACCAAGGTAGATAAAGAGGGTGTCCCCTTGGAGGGGTTGGCCTGGCATGTAGTGTTAGAGCCCAAGCAGAGTGTTGAGACTGCTCACTTCCAGAGATGGCAAAGTGTAGCCTGTCAGAGCCTGAATAGATTAAGGAGGTGGTCCATCAGGGTGAGGGAGTTCCCATATAGGGGCAGCCAGCTTAAGTGACTGGGATTTTGTGGGTGAAGAGAGTATCCGACATGGGGCAGTGTTGGCTGCCCAGTGTGGACTGCTGGATCCTGAGTGGCGTCAAATGGCCAGCTATATAGGGGAGGTAGCAGTGACCATGAAACAGTGGTTACACACAGAAGAGCTGATCAAATAAGTAAATATTACGGGTAATGGAAACCAGATTTATTACCGTGAGGGAAAGGACTTACAAATATCGAAATAAAGCAACTTAGAATTGAGCCTGCAGGGTTAGAGTAGCATCATAGGTATTGAAAACACATGAAAAAAATGTCTACAAGAAGCAAAATATATCAATGTAAAGACGCGCATATGTATCTGTGTGAACGTTCAAATGTTTTTGTCTATACCACTGATAGGCTCTGGGAGTAGGAAAGCACACCCAGGAACCAGATCTTAGCGTCTAAAAAATGTGATCTACAGTATTTAAACCAAAAGGAACCAGGAAATCCTGGAAAAGCTGTTCGATTCTTGGGCCAGGGCAGTGAAAGTACAAGATGAGACTGGAACATCTTGTACTTGAAAGCAAGAAAGCGCTCAAGAATGAGGGGGGCTTATCAAAAGGACACAGGAGCCAGCTGGAAGCATTTACGTTGTCCAGATTTGGGGAAATTTCAGCATCAAAATAATGAATGGATTGAATTATAACCCATTAAATAAAAAAGGAACATATGATTCTATATTTTTATAAATATGCAAATAATAAATTAAAAATTGAATGAGAAATAACATACTTATGCAGAGTCAAAATACCTCCCCATAAAATCCTTGTTAAATAGAAAAGGGATTAGAGCAATGTTATGGTGGGAAGCCTGGCAGACACCACCTTAATCCAATGATCAAAGCAAGCATCATCACATATGGGACAAGTCAAAAACACGTGGACCGGATAGGAAGCATTGCATCAGTGATATTCTTGCCAAAGATACATAGCCTGCATCTAATCAAACCCAAATTGGGGGATGTTTTACAAAATAACTGACTTGTAATATAAAAATATCAAGATCATGGAAGTCAAGAAAGATTCTAACAAAGATCTCAGACAAAAGTTAGAATAAAGATATATATATATATAAATGAAATGATTCTGGACATGATCATTTTTCTATAAAATAACCTATTGGGATAATTGAAAAATCTTTAATAGAATCTGAACTTTGGATGGTTGTGAAATATCAGTATTATTTTCATTATTTAATGATAATTTAAAAGAATATTCTTACACATGGAAACACCACTAAAGTATTTGTGGGTGGTAGATACCAAGTAAGTGTTGGGCTAAGGGAAAATTTATTTCTACTATAACTGAAACTTTAATTTTGAGATAAAAACAATGCCACCATGTCATATGACTTAGCAAGTTCATTCCTAACCATACAGCCAAATGCTATAAAAGAATGTATTTACACAATATGCATAAAAATTGTATCAAATTACCCAAAGTATATTAGTCTTAATAGCTGGAAACTGGAAACAACACAGCTACCCATCAATAGGAGAGTAAATAAACACATTTGTAGAATATTCATGCAACAGAATACCAATTAAAAAACAACAAAACACCATTAATACATGCAGCAACATGGATGATTCTCAAAAATATGAGTGAAAAAAGAGAATGAAGATAGACACTATATAATACCTATTGAATGATGCCATTTATAAAGTCCAAAAATAAGCAAAGCTAATCAATGATCTGGAAATCAGAAGAATGATTGCTTTTTAGGAAAACTGAATGAAAAAGTGCAGACAAGAACTTTTCCAACACAATGTGCCATACCTTAACCAGGTGATTTGTACACTGGTGTATGCATTTGGCAAAATGCATTAAGATGTACAATTATGATTATGCATCTTATTGTAAGTCAACTGTACTTAGATAAATCACTGTGATCATTTAATAAATACTATGGAGAAAAAGGTCAGCCTTCTTAATATTCTAAGTTCAGCATTTATAAGTAAAATAGTCAACAATCTCAACTTCTCTCTGCCTTGCATTTATTCTCCTGCATTTCTGTGGTAGTACATTTACACTTCTCATGAAGAAAAAGAGCAAGTTGTTTGTAATGACTTGTAAGCAAATTCCTTCACAAACATAAAACTTGCAGGAAGTCTCTGAAATTATAAAAGTTTGAACAAGAGAGCATTTTGGTCTAATGTATGCAATCCAATATTATATAGTGCCTTATGTCTAGGGAATATATTAGCAAAAATTACCTTTTATTACAAAGCACTAGGCCTTCAAGAAATTCTTTATGATCCACTAAAACGGTAGCAAAGTATGGAATATTTTGTGGTTGTTGCAGCATTTTCCAGAAACCACACACCTTATATTGAATGAATCTATAATTGTTGGGCAATTTCTTTTTTGAGCTGAACAGCACTTTTGAGACTATGTTTTTCTGAAAGGTTGTGAAAAGAAAATTGGAAATATCACATATCTGCTGACATGACATAGAAGGGGCCTTTCACTTTACATTTTCTTTTTACTTCTGAATGAAGGCAAAATGCTCTTTAAAGACAAAAATGCTTCCTTTGGGTTCTCTCTCTTGAATGAAAACCATTTATCCAATATTTGGGGGCCACATGTCTTACAAATAAAAACTAGGGTCAGAGGTAAGTTGCTTTGTTATTTTGTGAACCTGGGGAGTCCACTGAGTCTTAAATGTGGGCCTTGAAAATGCTAAATTGTCTTAGTTTTGCATTCTCCTAATATGCTATCATTTTCAAAGAGAAATATTTGAAGATAATTGCCCCCCCCCCCGTTTTTCCTCTTTCATTTCAAGTAGGAGTATTTACTCTGAAAACTTTCACTGAGTTGAATTTTTGATCGATTGGCTATTGATATGTATGATCTTCCTTCAAGTCCCCATGGGGTCTCTCTTCACCTCAAGGAGAATTGTGTCGCATTGCTATCTTTGTGGGTTTGATGTTAGAGTTACTGTCAAAATGCTAAGCTGCATTTATGACCTTGCAACGAACAGGTATTTCTTATTCTGTCCCAGAGCCTAGGTTTTATTGGATCTAGTGAAATAAGTGAAGATTTATGAAAGTCAGGATCTGAACAAAAAATTAAAAAATAAAATTCTTCCATTTTAATTAGCTCCCAAGATGACGTCTGTATTTTAGAAACAGTTCAGTTCTCTTTAACACAAAAAGGTGGTTCCCTAATGAACTAATTGGATACTCTCTCTGTGGAAGCACCAATTAGCTCACATGGTTGTGGGAATCTTGCCCCTTCTCTTTCGCATTTTGATATCAAAGCCTCATCACTCCTGACCAACTTCCTTGTGTACCCTGTTCTCATTGAGCCTTCTTTTTCCTCAATATAGTTGTGTATGCACAACCATGTGTAAAATAAATAGCTAATGGGAAGCTACTATATAGTGCAGGGAGCTCAGCTTGGTGTCCTGTGATAACCTAGATGCATGGGATGAAGGGGATGGGAGAGAGGTCCAAGAGGGAGGAGATACGTGTATACATATAGCTTATTCACTTAGTTGTACAGCAGAAGCTAGCACAATCAGTTCAGTTCAGTTCAGTTCAGTCATGTCCAACTCTTTGCGACCCCATGAACCACAGCATGCCAGGCCTCCCTGTCCATCACCAGCTCCTGGAGTCCACCCAAACTCATGTCCATTGAGTTGGCAATGCCATCCAACCATCTCATCCTCTGTCATCCCCTTCTCCTCTTGCCTTCAATCTTTCCTACCATCAGGGTCTTTCCAAATGAGTCAGCTCTTCGCATCAGGTGGCCAAAGTATTGGAGTTTCAACTTCAGCATCAGTCCTTCCAATGAACACCCAGGACTGATCTCCTTTAGGATGGACTGGTTGGATCTCCTTGCAGTCCAAGGGACAAATTTAACTATTTTACTGAATGATGTTTGACTAAATGATTGAATTATGATTTTAAAAGGTTAAAGATGTTGTAATAGGCTAGAAAGAATATTTTCCAATAAATGACAAAAGGCTGTTATTCTTAATCTGAAAATAGTACCTTGAGACCAATGAAAAGTATACAAATCATCTACTAAAAACAATATATTTAGAAAAGCACTTCTCAGAAGATAAAAGCAAATCATAAGTAAGCGTATAAAAAGCTGGTCGACCTCTCTTACAGTCACAATAAGGAACTGCTTAGACCATGGGCTTTGCCGAAGTTAAATGATATAACCCAAAACTTGAGAGGGTGTGAACAAACAGACTAAGTAAAATTTACTGTGCAGACTGTGAATTGTTTACATCAGAAGATCCTGAAAACACACTTTTAAAGAATTAATGCTTCCATACCAGATGAGTTCCCTACTCTGTTGAATAATATATAAGTCCTGGTTTGTTGTCCAAACATTGTTTCTTTCTATTTAAAAAAAAATCAAATAAATATGAGTTTGAAACAAGCCTGGAGAACTGGCTTTTGAACATTACCAAAGAATCACAAGAATCAAGAATCCATCAACTGCAAGAATCACAGCAACATTTATAATCAGTTGTTGCCAAGATTAAAATAAAAACTGAGGCAAGACTTATCCTCTAGGAGGGGGATGGAAGTCAGACTAGTTTGTCACCTGTGACTTCCACCTTGGCCCAGTAAAGAGGTGGACACATTGGGAATGAACAGAATATTTTCAAGAGAAAGACCTGAATTGAGGACCCACTTCTGCCCTCTCAGTGAGAAAGCATAAGTTTCTTTTTTTTTTAAATTGTCATATTTGTCCCATTTCTTTTTATTTACTTTTTTTTTGTTTTTTATTTTTAAAATTTTAAAATCTTTAATTCTTACATGCGTTCCCAAACATGAACCCCCCTCCCACCTCTCTCCCCACATCTCTCTGGGTCATCCCCATGCACCAGCCCCAAGCATACTGCACCCTGCGTCAGACATAGACTGGCAATTCAATTCTTACATGATAGTATACATGTTAGAATTCCCATTCTCCCAAATCATCCCACCCTCTCCCTCTCCCTCTGAGTCCAAAAGTCCGTTATACACATCTGTGTCTTTTTTCCTGTCTTGCATACGGGGTCGTTATTGCCATCTTCCTAAATTCCATATATATGTGTTAGTATACTGTATTGGTGTTTTTCTTTCTGGCTTACTTCATTCTGTATAATTGGCTCCAGTTTCATCCATCTCATCAGAACTGATTCAAATGAATTCTTTTTAACGGCTGAGCAAAGGAAAATATAAGCAAGGTGAAAAGACAGCCTTCTGAATGGGAGAAAATAATAGCAAATGAAGCAACTGACAAACAACTAAGCTCAAAAATATACAGGCAACTCCTGCAGCTCAATTCCAGAAAAATAAACGACCCAATCAAAAAATGGGCCAAAGAACTAAATAGACATTTCTCCAAAGAAGACATACGGATGGCTAACAAACACATGAAAAGATGCTCAACATCACTCATTATTAGAGAAATGCAAATCAAAACCACAATGAGGTACCACTTCACACCAGTCAGAATGGCTGCGATCCAAAAATCTGCAAGCAATAAATGCTGGAGAGGGTGTGGAGAAAAGGGAACCCTCCTACACTGTTGGTGGGAATGCAAACTAGTACAGCCACTATGGAGAACAGTGTGGAGATTCCTTAAAAAATTGCAAATAGAACTACCTTATGACCCAGCAATCCCACTGCTAGGCATACACACCGAGGAAACCAGAATTGAAAGAGACACATGTACCCCAATGTTCATCGCAGCACTGTTTATAATAGCCAGGACATGGAAACAACCTAGATGTCCATCAGCAGATGAATGGATAAGAAAGCTGTGGTACATATACACAATGGAGCATAAGTTTCTATTTCATAGCAATGATTGAAGTTTCAGTTCAGTTCAGTTCAGTCGCTTAGTCATTTCCGACTCTTTGAGACCCCATGAACCACACACACCAGGCCTCCCTGTCCATCACCAACTCCTGGAGTCCACCCAAACTCATGTCCATTGAGTTGGCAATGCCATCCAACCATCTCATCCTCTGTCATCCCCTTCACCTCTTGCCTTCAATCTTTCCTACCATCAGGGTCTTTCCAAATGAGTCAGCTCTTCGCATCAGGTGGCCAAAGTATTGGAGTTTCAGCTTCAGCATCAGTCCTTCCAATGAACACCCAGGACTGATCTTCATTAGGATGGACTGGTTAGGATCTCCTTGCAGTCCAAGGGACTCTCGAGAGTCTTCTCCAACACCACAGTGCAAAAGCATCAATTCTTTGGCGCTCAGCTTTCATTATAGTCCAATTCTCACATCCATACAAGACTAGTGGAAAAACCATAGCCTTGACTAGATGGACCTTTGTTGACAAACTAATGTCTCTGCTTTTCAATATGCTGTCTAGGTTGGTCATAACTTTCCTTCCAAGAAGAAAGCATCATTTAATTTCATGGCTGCAGTCACCATCTGCAGTGATTTTGGAGCCCCCTAAAATAAAGTCAGCCACTGTTTCCCCATCTATTTGCCATGAAGCAAAGGGACTGGATGCCATGATCTTAGTTTTCTGAATGTTGAGCTTTAAGCCAACTTTTTCAGTCTCCTCTTTCATTTTCATCAAGAGGCTCTCTAGTTCTTCTTCACTTTCTGCCATAAGGGTGGTGTCATCTGCATATCTGAGTTTAAGAGATAAAGTAGAGAAATAAGATATGCACATGTCATACACTTTTAGATATGAATAATCTTATGAATAATAATATTTAACACAAAATATTAGGAGCCACAGCCAAGGGCTTTATGTATATTAACTTGTTTGCTTAGTCACTCAGTTGTGTCTGATTCTTTGACACCCTTTGGATTATAGCATGCCAGGCTCTTCTGCCCATGTGATTTTTCAGGCAAGAAGGTTGGAGTGGGTTGTCATTTTCTTCTCCATAGGGTCTTCCCAACCCAGGGATCAAGCCCACATCTTCTACATAGCAGGCAGATTCTTCACCTGCTAAACCATCAGAGATGCCCTGTTAACTTGCTTGCTGTCCTCACAAAAATGCCCTATAAGGTATTCATTCTGTTCTCTCTAGTCTACAGATGAAAAAAGTGAGGCAGATTAATTTCCCCAAAGCTTCAGTGCTACTAAGGACCAAAACCAGAACTTGGTGCCAATGTGAGATTTTGTAGTCTTCAGTTCAGTTCATTTCAGTTCAGTCGCTCAGTCATGTCCGACTCTTTGCAACCCCAAGAATCACAGCATGCCAGGCCTCCCTGTCCATCACCAACTCCCAGGGTTCACTCAGATTCACATCCATCGAGTCAGTGATGCCATCCAGCCATCTCATCCTCTGTCGTCCCCTTCTCGTCCTGCCCCCAATCCCTCCCAGCATCAAAGACTTTTCCAATGAGTCAACTCTTCACATGAGTGGCCAAAGTTTTGGAGTTTCAGCTTTAGCATCACTCCTTCCAAAGAAATCTCAGGGTTGATCTCCTTCAGAATGGACTGGTTGGATCTCCTTGCAGTCCAAGGGATTCTCAACAGTCTTCTCCAACACCAAAGTTCAAACGCATCAATTCTTCAGCACTCAGCCTTCTTCACAGTGCAACTCTCACATCCATACATGACCACTGGAAAAACCATAGCCTTGGCTAGATGGACCTTAGTTGGCAAAGTAATGTCTCTATTTTTGAATATTCTATCTAGGTTGGTCATAACTTTTCTTCCAAGGAGTAAGTGTCTTTTAATTTCATGGCTGCAGTCACCATCTGCAGTGATTTTGGAGCCCCAAATAATAAAGTCTGACACTGTTTCCACTGTTTCCCCATCTATTTCCCATGAAGTGATGGGACATGTTGAGCTTTAAGCCAGTCTTTTCACTCTCCTCTTTCACTTTCATCAAGAGGCTTTTTAGTTCTTCTTCACTTTCTGCCATAAGGGTGGTGTCATCTGCATATCTGATATTATTGATATTTCTCCTGACAATCTTGATTCCAGCTTGTGTTTCTTCCAGTCCAGCGTTGTTCATGATGTACTCTGCATATAAGTTAAATAAGCAGGGTGACAATATAGAGCCTTGACGTAGTCCTTTTCCTATTTGGAACCAGTCTGTTGTTCCATGTCCAGTTCTAACTGTTGCTTCCTGACCTGCATACAGATTTCTCAAGACGCAGGTCAGGTGGTCTGGTATTCCCATCTCTTTCAGAATTTTCCATAGTTTATTGTGATCCGCACAGCCAAAGGCTTTGGCATAGTCAATAAAACAGAAGTAGATGTTTTTCTGGAACTCACTTGCTTTTTCCATGATCCAGTGGATGTTGGCAATTTGATCTCTGGTTCCTCTGCCTTTTCTAAAACTAGCTTGAACATCAGGAAGTTCACAGTTCACCTATTGCTGAAGCCTGGCTTGGAGAATTTTGAGCATGACTTTACTAGCGTGTGAGATGAGTGCAATTGTGCGGTCTTTTGAGCATTCTTTGGCATTGCCTTTCTTTGGGATTGGAATGAAAACTGACCTTTTCCAGTCCTGTGGCCACTGCTGAGTTATCCAAATGTGCCGGCATATTGAGTGCAGCACTTTCACAGCATCATCTTTCAGGATTTGAAGCAGCTCTACTGGAATTCCATCACCTCCACTAGCTTTGTTCGTAGTGATGCTTTCTAAGGCCCACTTGACTTCACATTCCAGGATGTCTGGCTCTAGATGAGTGATCACACCATCGTGATTATCCGGGCCATGAAGATCTTTTTTGTACAGTTCTTCTGTGTATTCTTGCCCATCTCTTCTTAATAAATTCTGCCTCTGTTAGGTCCATACCATTTCTGTCCTTTATCAAGCCCATCTTTGCATGAAATGTTCCCTTGATATCTCTAATTTTCTTGAAGAGATCTCTAGTCTTTCTCATTCTGTTCTTTTCCTCTATTTCTTTGCATTGATCGCTGAAGAAGGCTTTCTTCAACAGTATGCTATATTCTTCTCTTGCTGGGATTATAATGATAGCTTCATAATCAGCTTCGCAAATTGCAGTCAGTTTCTATCTAACATAAATCTGCATTTGTTATATTTTGCAGAAACTATAATCTGGAAATATTGTGTTTTTCTACTTTTTGGGAAATGTTTTCTCATCTCCTCTCTGTGTATAGGTATGTGTGTGTACTAAGTCACTTCAGTTGTGTGCGACTTTCTGTGACCCTATAGATTGTAGCCTGCCAGGGTCCTCTGTCCATGGGATTCTCCAGACAAGAATACTGGAGTGGGGTGCCATTCCCTTCCCCAGGGGATCATCCTGACCCAGGGATCAAATCCGTATTTCTTATGTCTCCTGCACCAGCAGGCGTGTTCTTTACCACTAGCAGATCTCTGTATACTGATAGATATCTTAATCTTGCTATAATATGTCCCAACTTTCACACTCAGGACAATTTCTTCCCTTTTAAGGAAACCATGTACTTTTACATCTATCTTTCCCCAAGATATATAAATTGCAAACTGAACCCTCAAAGGCAAAGACATCAAATGTCAATGACTTCTGAATTCTGAGTGCTGCCTGTATGTGTTTACCTTCCCTCTACTATCAATGTGCTCTCATTTGACAGAAAAGGAAACTGATATTCATGTGATTTTATAAAGCCACAGAAAAATTGGAGGGAAGCAGGGATTTTTGTTTGTTTGATTTTGTTTTAATCTACCTCATCAATTCACCACTATGGAACATGTGGTTTAGTTTTCAGAAAATTGGTTTGCAAAGTGTCCTTCAGGAACACATCTTTTCAAAGCAAGAAGCAAACCTAGAGACACTTTCAGTAGCTCAGGAAAGAAACAACCAGCTTATAAATAATCAATGCCCTTGTTTTCACATCTCCCTTCCCCAGTTTAGTAACTTTTCTGCTCATTAGTCCTTCCCTCCTGAAGATAAATAAGATCAGAAGGAAGATCTAGCTCAAATCAGTCAATTTCATGTACTTGCCAGTAACTGAAATAAAAGGATAAGGCATGGTGGTCAAGGATTCAGAGACAACTTGAGAGATTATCTCTGAATTTCAATTACCCTAGTATGTCTTCTTTTTATTATCATTAGTAATTGAGAATCCAGAGCCTGGAAAACTGGAAAGCTTGCTGGAAGGGGTGAGAGCTGAAGGATAGTTTTACCCAAACTTCTCTAAGATGAGGAAATTCTCAGAGATGAGGAAATTCTCAGAGATGATGAAGTTGAGGACTTGTGAGGATTATTTGTCTATCCAGAGGCATGTAGCTAGATAATGGCTCAGCTGGTGACCTTCAGATATTCATTCTCTTCTAATTGTATATATGGAAAACAAATGTTTTCTTAATTCCATGTCAGTAACAGTACAATTTCATTTTAAAAAATGAGTTACTTTACCATGATACTCCCCAAACAGATAGATATAATCTCAAAAGGAGCAGAGCATGCTGGGAAAATCTCTATAAATAAGAAGACTGCGATCGAATTATGGCTTAATGCTATAGTAGCTCTGTGATCTTGAGCAAATGGCCTTACTTCTTTGAACTTTTGTTTTCTCATCTACAGAAAAGAATTATCCCTAGCTTGTCTGTCTCACAGGGTTTTGGAGATGGTCAGAAGACACAAAAATAATAATGTGTTAGTGGTAACAGATGGGGGACTGTCTATATGCCCGAGAGAATCCTAAATGCTAGACATGCATCACCTTTCAAGGTTCATGTCAGCTTGATGACTCTAATGTTGAGGATTTAGAAACTAGCTCAGACTTTATTTTGGGGGGCTCCAAAATCACTGCAGATGGTGATTGCAGCCATGAAATTAAAAGACGCTTAATCCTTGGAAGGAAAGTTATGACCAACCTAGACAACATATTAAAAAGCAGAGACATAACTTTGTCAACAAAGGTCTGTCTAGTCAAGGCTATGGTTTTTCCAGCAGTCATGTACAGATGTGAGAGTTGGACTATAAAAACGCTGAGAACAGAAGAATTGATGCTTTAAAACTGTGGTGTTGGAGAAGACTTTTGAGAGTCCCTTCGACTGCAATTGGAAGGACTGATGTTGAAGCTGAAACTCCAATACTTTGGCCACCTGATCCAAAGAGCTGACTCATTTGAAAAGACCCTGATGCTGGGAAAGAGTGAGGGCAGGAGGAGAAGGGGACGACAGAGGATGAGATGGTTAGATGGCATCACCGACTCAATGGACATGAGTTTGGGTAAGCTCTGGGAGTTGGTGACGGACAGGGAGGCCTGGTGTGCTGCGGTTCATGGGGTCACAAAGAGTTGGACACGACTGAGCGAATGAACTGAACTGAACTGAACAGAGAGGTTAAATAATGTGTGCAATATTACATAGATAATCATATGGGAAATATGCTACTCTTAAGTAGATTATATTTGGAGTGTGTGTGTGAGACAGAGAGAGAAAACTCCCTCCATCAGTGTCAAAGATCAGCTATATTCACTGCTGCAAACCTGGTCTTCACCCTGGATCCTAGATTCTGGCTTAGCTGAAGCACATTGAAAAACTGTTGAGTCTATGTCTTCTCAAAATAAATGAATCAGGACAGAAGGTGGAAGGTCTGTGAGGCAAAGTTGATGCTTTTAGACTTAAGCTTGAGTTAACTGTTAACTGTGGAAGAATTTGGGGAATAGGGATATAAATCAAAGTACCACTTTGAATTGGTACCACATAAGATCATGTATGTATCACATAAGATCAATAATGCATCTGTACCTAAGACAACTGCATGTGTGTGTGTGGGGGGGGTCGGGGGGCGGTGTATGTAAATAAGATAATGCTTTTGAGAGCCTTAAACAGCATTAGGATCCTTTGCATGATTCTTTGGCTGCATATTTCCAGGTCAGTCATTAAGGAATTGAGGAAAGGAAGCTAGGATAGAATTCTCTTTGTCCAAGCAAATATTTTTCAAGAACATTTTTCTAGGAGTTGATCCATCTGTCATAGAATGTCAGAATTTGGAGAGACTAGAAAATGGAGAAGCTCCATCATCAATCATAATTGTGAGATGAGGTTTTTAAATGGCCTTTCTTCACTTTACCTGTGTGTACTTGTGTGTGCTGTTATGTCTGACTCTTCACAATCCTATTAAGTGTAGCCCAACAAGCTCCTCTGTCCATGGGATTTATCAAGCAAAAAAACTGAAGTGTGTTGCCATTTCCTACTCCACTTCCTGATCGAGGGATCAAGCCCATGTCTCTCCAACACTGGAAGGTGAATTCTTTACCACTGGTACCACCAAGGTTCCCCTTAACTGCAGAATCACTTTCTGATAGGAACACAGGCTTATAACAGGATTTAAGCATTACTTACTCTTAAGTGTTGCTTACTGCTTCCCCTTCCTTGTATTTATTCACTTAGCTGTTCCCCCTGCCCCAACAAGTATTCACTGAGCACCAGTAAATGTCAGGCACTGTTCTAGGCACAGACTGAGGTCTCACTTTCGTAGGTGAGTAAGACAGAGTCCTTACCTTCAAGGAGGTTATCACCTAGCATCTAGATGGATATGAATATAGACGTTTGCAATCTAGTGTGGAAAACGTCTGCCTGAAAGCTAAATCTGGAAGCTTCCCATTTTTTAAAACAAAATTTCACTGTTACACACCAAGGGAGTTTGTTTAGTGTTGTCTAAGCTGATATCAAGCTGCAAAGTCAAAATTAAGTTGTTGTGTGACCAAGTATAACTTGCACAGAAAAAGTTAGAAGTTAGTCACTTAGCTGTGCCTGACTCTTCGCGACCCTCATGGACTGTAGCCCACCAGGCTCCTCTGTCCATGGAATTTTTGAGGTGGAAGATAAGCAGGGATCAAATTATTACAGTTCTTATATATCCTGTTAGAAATGTTTGAGGCTTATCTTAAAGAGAAAAACGTGGAAGGTGTATAGCTAAAAGGTTTTACACAAAGAGAGTAACATGGTAGAATTTGCATTTTTCCAGTCTTGGGAAACTGTCCACCTTAGCTGAGACGCAGGTCAGAATGCCTGCATTCTGATCCAGCTCCTGGTGCTTAAGTTCTGGGTGACCACGACTGCCCCTGACCTGATAAGAAGAGCTTCTGCAGGGTCCTGCAATTTACTGGAAACAGTGCTAACATCAAGACAGTGGTTGTCAACACAGAAAACTAGGGCTGGATGGGTCTCACCTTTCCCTGGGGACAATTCATCCATAAATCCCAGCAAATGCCTTTTACTTCTTTGTATTTTCTTCTTTGTCTGCTAGCTCTTATTTTTGGATATTATCATTTACTTCTGGGTCTAAACCCAAGAGTCCAGCTGAACGCCTTCTTGTCCTGTGGAGAATCTCACATCTCTCCCTCTATTGGCAGCCCATCTAACAGGGGAGGGTTTCAACACATAATTTTTATTTCTCTGTTATGAGCTCTCGTCTCCTGTTACTAAAGCTTGTGTGAGGAAAACAGAATTATTTATGCTATTTTTAAAGAAGAGCGCTAGATTCCTTCTTTTCTTTCTTTCTTTCTTTTTTTTTTTTTTTATTGGGAAGATCTTTAAACACCATAAACTTTGGGCTAGCTGGACATGTCAGCTTTCCTCCTGGGGGTGCACACAGTCACTGCTTCATACAGAGCGATTCAAAAGGCGGCAGTGTTGAGGGGAGCTGAGCGGCGATAATGCAGAATTCCTGCTGTTAGGAACCATGGCTCTGCTTGGAGACATATGTAGATGCAGAAGGCAGAACGCATCACAATAGCTTAAGGCTCTGGAAGATGAAAGGAACGGAGTGCCTGATCAGGACCCCAGAGACCGCCTCAGTCCAGGTGCCTGCACGCACCCAGCGGCTTTCATGGCTGCTAGCCTTTCTTGTCTTTTCTTTTTATCTGTTCCTTCTCTACTTCTTTCCTTCCTCCCTCCCTCTCTTCTTTCTTTCTTTTTTTTTTTTTTTTTCTAATTTCCTTAGCAAAACTCAGGTGAATTGGGGGCAAGAAAAGGACATGGGAGACAGGAAAAGATGTCGACTCAGAACTCACAGATGTAGTTATTATTTCAAGTGCATGAGGTGTGTAGACAACAGGCCCGCTTCTTCCCCTTCATTTAAACATCTGTTGTTGTTTTTCACTCACTAAGTCACATCTGACTCCGCGACCCCACACTCTGCAGCACACCCTGCTCGTCTGTTCTCTCTACCATCTCTCAGAGTTTGCTCAAATTCATGTCCATGGAGTCCTCCACCACCCCCGTATTTTAACATGGATAATCATAAAAACAAAATGCTCGTATAAAAGAAAGTTAATATGTAGTTCGTGAAAAGAATCAACTCCTTGAATTGACAGACAGACCTAGTCACAAAGCCTGATTCGGACACTTTGCTCACTGTGGATGTCAGACTAAGCAATCGCTAACTCTGGGATCCTTGAAAGATTAAACAACATCACAAAGATTAAGTGCAAAATGAAGCTGGTGGTACAAACAGGTGCTCAAATAACCCTTTTCACTTCTAATATTCATTTATTGCTCATAACTTCAGGAAGGTCATTTAAACAGGTTGTTTTACCTTTAAAACAGGGCTGAAAGCTGTACACACAAGACATGTCAAAGTATTAAATAAGTTAACATGTTAGTTTGCCTGTAACTTACGAGATGCTGTATACACATATCTATCACACATGTTGCCTGTGTGTTGGTTGCTCAGTCATATCAGAGACTTTGTGACTTCACAGGCTGTAGCCAGCCAGGGTTCTCTGTCCATGGAATTCTCCAGGCAAGAATACTGGAGTGGGTAGCCTTTCCCTTCTCCAGGGGTTTTCCTGACGCAAGGATCGAACCCAGGTCTCCCGCATTGCAGGCAGGTTGTTTGCCATCTAAGCCACCAGTGAAGTCTATTACACATGTTAGTTAATATAATTTATGTCAACAAGGAACAGAAAAGTACTCTGTGGACAGAGATCTATTATATGGTAGATGCTGTACTAGGAGCTTTATAATTATATGCTCTCTAATCAGTGCAACTACTTTGTGCAGGATGTAAGATTGTTTTTATTGGGTGGATAGTGGAACTGGGTCATCGGTTCTGGGTTAGATGGAAGCTAATATGGATTCCTTTCATACAGTTCATGAGGTTCTCACAGCAAGTATATTGGGGTGATTTGTCCCTCCCTCGTCCAGTGGAACACATTTTCTCAGAGCTCTCCGCTGTGACCCGTCCATCTTGGGTGGCCCTACATGGCATGGCTCATTGAGTTAAACAAGGCCCTTCACTATGACAAGGCAGTGATCCATGAAGGGTATCACTGATGCAATGGACATGAACTTGGGCAAACTTTGGGAGATGGTGATGGACAGAGAGTCCTGGTGCCGTGCTGCAGTTCACGGGGGTCACAAAGAGATGGACACAACTGGGCAACAGAACAATAACAACAACAACAACATGGATTCCACACTTACTGTACCCTTGCCCCTGTTTCCGTTTCCAACATTTTAGATGCATTGCTTCACTGAATGATTTTATTAACCATACAATAGAAATATATAGTGATCTTCATTCTACAGATTGGAAAACTGAGATACAGAGGCAGTCAGTCACTTTTCCAAGGTTATATAGCTAGTAAGTGGTAAAATAAGCAGTCTGATATCAATGGCTTCCCTGGTGGCTCAACAGTCAAGAATCCACCTGCAATACAGGTTTGATTCCTGGGTTGGGAATCAAGGAGAGCATGGCAACCCACTCCTGTATTCTTGCCTGAAGAATCCCACAGACAGAGGAGCCTGGCAGGCTACAGTCCATAGAGTCACAAACAGTGGACACGACTGAAGCAACTTCGCATGCACTCACCTGCAGTCTGGCACCAGGACCTGGAGCCTTGTGCAAAATACTGTATGACAAAATAGTGACTTGGTTCTGAAAATTTATCTCTTCAGCTCATAGATGCTGTCTTAACTTGACATTGATTCATTAATTACAATATTATTATTTACTTCATTGTTTCCAAAGGCAATAAATAGATTATTCAAATAAATTCTGTTGATAAAATCAGTACCATTAGTATAGAGATTGCTAACCTGCCATCATTAGTAGACATATTCTTAAATTAGGTCTATAACCTGGGTTTCTATACTTATGCATCTATTTATTAATCTATGTGTTCTCCCATGAAGCTGGGCTGGTGCTTAATGATGCTTCTCTGAAGGATGTAGCAATCAGAAGACATTTGAATCCAAGCTCCAAAATAATTAGTGATGTTAGTCATTACTGCCATGAGCTTGCATTCACAAACTCCAAAAAGCTCTAAAACTGTAAGAACCTAGGTAGCTAGAACATTCTTCTTTCTAACTGTCTCTTCACACTTTCCAAGAAATATTCTGCTTCTTCAGCTAGTACCCCTAGCCCTTAAAAGTACAAATTTATCTTATCTCTTCATATTTTCTACCTGGTATCCTCAGTGACACAGCAGCTGCTGAAGAATTGGCAAAGTAGAATTAAGAGCAAGAGATGGTAATAAAAAAATGTGAAAATGCAAGGAAATATTTAGCTCTGATGTGTATAAATGTGTGTGTTTGTGTGTGTACACACACACATATACATATGTGCTTAGTTGCTCAGTCGTGTCCGACTCTTTGTGGCCCTGTGGACTGTAGCCCACCAGAACACTGGAGTGGGTTGCCTTTTCCTGCTCCATGTTGCCTTTTCCTGCTCTTCACACTTTATATATATGTACAATTTATATACACATAGGAGCAAATGCATATGAACAATTTGTAAGATGTTAAAACTGTAGACTTGTCACAAATATTTTTTGAAAAAAGCAAGATTTTATGATATTCAGTATTACATAACTAGAGTGAAACTAGCTTCCCAGGTGGCTCAGTGATAAAGAATCCACTTGCCAATGCAGGAGATGCAGGTTCGATCTCTGCATCGGGACCATCCCCTGGAGAAGGAAATGGCAACCTACTCTAGTATTCTTGCCTGGGAAATCCCATGGACAGAGGAGCCTGGCGGTCTACAGTCCATGGGGTGGCAAAGAGTTGGACACAACTTAATGCCTAGACAACACCAACAAAACCAGAGTGAACTCCGAGTTTGCTGAAACCACGTACAATTTCACCAATTTTTTCCATCACATCTGGGTTGTTCAAGGGTTGAAAGCTCTGAGGGTCATTTCTGTGTGTTTGCTGACAGAGCCAATGAAAGGAACAAACCCATCCGCCAGTTTGACAAAGCCTCCTTCCTTTTCAGCAGTAAATAGGGAGGCTGGGGCTATCTAACTGAGAAATCGTGTGTCAGCAAAGAATTACATAAAGCCAGTGGGACACATTTTATTCTGCATTTCACTGTTACGTACCTCTCCCCCTTTTCCTAGAACAGATTTCCCCCTGGCTTTGAAAGATGCTAATGGAGCGTTATTAGTCCAGGAAGAAAATTGCCCTGGAGAATCATAATGATTTCAGTGCCATGGTGACAGCAAACCAGACCGTTTAAGACAAACGGGGTTTTAGTTCCTGTAGAAAGAATCAGAGTTGAGAGATAAATTGCAAGTGAAAGTCCCATGACATGTAAGACAGAAAAGGAGGACAAGGTTTGGGACTGTTTTCGTTGCTGAACTCATGCATGGAGACACCCCAACCTTTCATGACCTCTGAGATTTGAAGATGAGATTAAATATTTAAGATTGGATTCAGCACTTTCCCAGGTTTTTCTTTCACCAGCATTTGGAGGTAAAAGACTGCACAGCAAAACAAAAACAAACACCCCCCCCAAGGGGGGAGGAAAAAAAAAAACCCTCTAATGCTGTGGTTCATGGGGTCGCAAAGAGTTGGACACGACTGAGTGACTGAACTGAACTGAATGCTATTATCCACAACCTTAGTCATTTTTTTCTAGAACTGATGTGTAACCATCTGGGTTTTATACTTGTTTTACACTTTAATATAGCAAAAGCAAAAGAAAAGAGAAGAGTTGGAGAAGAGTTGTTTGATGTCCACATGTGATTATTTGCAAACCATTAGGGAAGTCTCTTTGAGGATTCTTAGGACTTTCTGAATTTGACCTGCTAAATGTCGAGTGAGCTCAGGTACATAGCTTTTAGGGCATAATAAAAGACAGTGATCAACGGTGCTCATTAAATTACTTTTAATTCCATACAAATTCTAAGATGAAAAAAAGGATGAGACAATGATAAAGACTTCAGATCAACAGTCCAGATCCTATAGAAAAAGAGAAAACAAAAGAGAGAGGGAGAGAAAGAACAAATGAAGTAAGACCCACATAGACCTAGACCCGAGACACTACCTCTTCTCCACCCTTGGCTGCGGGAGGTAACTGGTTGCTGGCATTGTGGAGCTTTGACATTTCATAGGCCACCACAGTGGAGAAGGCAATGACATCCCACTGCAGTACTCTTGCCTGGAAAATCCCATGGACGGAGGAGCCTGGTGGGCTGCAGTCCATGGGGTCGCTAAGAGTCAGACATGACTGAGTGACTTCACTTTCACTTTTCACTTTCATGCTTTGGAGAAGGAAATGGCAATCCACTCCAGTGTTTTTGCCTGGAGAACCCCAGGGATGGGGGAGCCTGGTGGGCTGCTGTCTATGGGGTCACACAGAGTCAGACACGACTGAAGTAACTTAGGAAGCAGCAACAGCAGGCCGCTGTAGTTACAGTCCTTGGTTAGTGATATATTAGTTGTATGATCTTGGTCAAGTCACGGAACATCTTGGAGGTACTATTTTTCAAATCTGTTAATACCAGAGAATACATGAGGATTAAAAAGAATAATGTTTAATATAGCATTTGGCACACAGTAATAAATAGCTTGCATAGGCACTCATTTTTTAATTGCCTGAATATTATTAAATCCTTTGATCTCCTTCATCTCTCATCCTGACGCACATGAAAATATGTGAGCTCATAACTCAGCCTTGTGTCCATTTGGCTCCAAAGATAAAGTTTTTGCCACCTATAGATGCTGGGTTTGAATCCCAGAACGAATTTTCACTGTCTAACTTTTACAAGCATCACAATCTTGTTGAATCACGTTGTTTAAATGGAAATAGAGACAGTAGGAGGAAAATGTCTATCTTCTCCATGGAATTATTGATAAATCTACCCCATTTTATTTTGTAATATCCCTCCCTTTTGCTAAGGCTTTGTGTTGACCATCTCCTTTATGATAATAGATCTCATTTCAAAACAAGAGCAAAAAAAGAACAATAATAAATTACTTAGAGTATTCAGAAAAGGAAAAGGAAATGCAATAGACACCTATGTTCTCAGCATCCAGATTTAGCATATTAATTGAGTCAACAAGTATCAGTTGTGAATAAGCTGGCAACTGGGGTGATGGCTGGAAACCAAACACACAAATATTTTTGCTTTTGTGGGGTTTGTATTTGACTGATGAATATTAATATGGCCATATTATTTCAGGTAATTTTTAAAGAAATAACCTGTTACAGATCATATAGTTGGAGTCACCGGTCAGTCGCATAGTTTGGCCTCTGAGTCTTTGCAGTGAGGCATGTATCCTCACTTGGTTGATTTCAAGTGATAGCGTGAGGTCAAATTCAGTCTCCCTCATTGGACTTAATAGTCATTCTTCCCTTCATACTGACTTTCAAAGACATGTAAACAACCAGGGGTATTTCCAATGAAGCTCTAGGAGTTTAGGAGATGATTTCCAGGCAGCCTGGGTGCCCGTCTGGAACTGTTGTTGTTGTTCAGTCACTAAGTCGTGTTTAGCTCTTTGCAACCCCATGGGCTGCAGCACGCCAGGCTCCTCCGTCTTCCACTATCTCCCGGAGTTTGCTCAAACTCATGCTTATTGAGTTGGTGATGCTAGACAACCATCTCATCCTCTGCAACAACTCCATGGAAATTCATGAAGATCAAAGGAGAGGATGCAGATGAGAGATTTTATCCATTGTAAAATATTTCCCAAATGCTATTTATCTTTCTGATGCCGGTCATCTTCTAAATGCCGCCCCATGTTATCTGGACCATGCTTGTCTCCAGAGCCTATCACTTTCTCTACTGCAGGAGTCATCTTAAGCAACTCTGGGAGGACTCATAGACAGTGCTCCCACTGCAGACCACGGCCAGCGCTCCTCACACTGCATCTGGCCTCACGTGGAACATGTCTTGGGGCAGAGCCGAGAATCTGGCATCCCTGAAGCTGCCCAGAGGCGTCAGAAGACACAACATGTTAGTGCTAGTGGGAGTCAGACTTTACCAGTGTGGGTAGGAAACAGAAGGGGGCTGGAGACTACTTTCTACCTGATTCCTGGCTCCTATGAACAGGAGAGGCACAGGGCTCCTGCGTGCCTGTCTGCAAGTGTTTCTCATGCTGAGCACTGGCTATGCATTTTCTTGAAGGGGGGCCAGCCGTTATTTGTTTACCACCTCCCTTTCTGCACACTCTGGATGTATATCTCTCATACACACACACACACATGCACACATACATATTTATATATATATATATGGCATGTACATGAGAATATATACTTATATATATGGCTTGCACAGGAGAATATATATGCATATGGAATTCATATGAGTGTATATATATGTAAAATGAATATGTTTGTATTGTGTTCATGTACTATTTATATATGTATTTACATGCAGTCGTGAGTTTTGTTGAGTGCTATTTTGTACTATTACTATACATTGAGAGATGGCTTTAAGAAAATTCATAAACAAAAAACTCAAATAAATTGCTATGCTTTAATGTTGGGATTTTACATGATTTTTTACATCTTTTTTTCCCCTTTTTATGTTTTTTTCATAATTTATTATATTGTTTTGAGTTTTCTGTAAGACAAGTATATATAATGCTTAGAATCAGAACAAACACAATAAAGCTATTTTCATTAAAAATTAAGAACTCTCTGAAGCTTACTGGCCATAAGTCATTCCTCTTTTGAGCTGCAACAGCTGAGGAGCCATCAATAATTACAGCAACAACTATGCTGCCATAGAATCACTTTCTTTCCAGTTAGAATAAAAGTTGAGACAGTGTGTAGATTAATACCCCACTTCACACACACATTTCTTCACAAGATCAATGGAAGGTTTCCATTCCTTTGCTGTTTGTTTCATGGCGCATGTCACTGCATTTGTATCATATTCTAACTTAGTGTCTGTCTCTCCTCTGGAAATAAGTTTCATCAAAGAAGGGTTCCAACTCTTTTATGTACTGTAGAAAGTTTTATAACAAGTTCACAAAAGTTTTTAAAACTAGAAGAGCTCCTGGCACAGGGAGATATTCAATAAATATGTTTGAATGAATTAATGAAGGATAGGAAAGAAAAAAACCTACTATGCCACTAGGGCTTCCAGCTGGCTCAGCTGGGAAAGAACCCACCTGCCAGTGCAGGAGACCTCAGAGACACGAGTTCAGTCCCTGGTCAGGAAGATCTCCTGGAAGAGGGCACAGCAACCCATTCCAATATTCTTGCCTGGAGAATCCCATGGACAGAGGAGCTTGGGCTACAGTCCGTAGGGTCACAAAGAGTCTATCATGACTGAAGCAACTTAGCACACACGCACTAAGCAACTAAAAAAACCTAATTTATTAGGTGTTCTGAATGCATGACAAGTGTAAGCCTTTCATTATCCTATGAGAGAGGTATGCTGATCCACAGTTTATAAGTGAGGAAACGTGGGATCCAAGAGAATAAGTGTCAGGACAGAGGCACACTGTGGCTGCTCTGCCGGACTTTGAGGTCAAGAACTTTTTGCTGGACCATCCTCTGCACTTGTACAGACTCTTATGTTATTCTCTGTCCCTAAGCCTCAGTGCTATTCACCATCTCGATCCTTAGAACTAAGCAGGACTTTCTCTAGCCAGTCTCACATTTCACATTGGCTGAAGTCATAGCCCCAAACCTGCTTTGAGATTTTGACAACGCTGGTTTGTCAAAACCCTGATGACAGTCCTCCCCATTATTGTCTTTCCATGTGCCTCTCACCTCCTTCCACACACCTATTCCATCACATCCCCTTTTGGTCCCTCCAACATTATCCACTTAACTGTCCAGGATTTTTTACACTCCCATTAAGGTTGAAGACATCTGATCCTTTCCGATCCAGACCTCAGACTGGTGAGTTAACCAAAAACAAGGCTCAGAAGGAAATCTTAAAATTGATGTGCGCATGCATATGTATGTATGTATGTATGTATGTATGTATGTCATGCGTTTTAATTACATGTTTGTCAATTGTTTGGTTTAAGGTCACAGACTTTTCTTTAAACGCAAATATTGTGATTGCTGTTCTACTTATTCTGTCTTAGGAAAAAACACACTCATAATGATTCATTTTCAATTTCTAATTTCTATTTTTTTCAGGTGGAGCAGTATCTTATACACACCTGCAAATCAAACAGAGTAGATATCTTGGGTTTTGTGATTTTCCTCCAACCTTCAGGTTAACTTGCTCACAGCACTTTCAATATGAACATTTTTAGTCAGCCATCTATTTCAAGTGAATTTTCAATGCAACTATGATTTTCTTTTTATAAACATTTATAATAGTATTTTGTTGTTGTTCAGTTGCTAAATTGTGTCTGACTCTTTACAACCCCATGGAATGCCACACGTGAAGCTCATCTGTCCTCCTCTATCTCCCCAAGTTTGCTCAAATTCAAGTCCATTGAGTTGGTGGTGCTATTAAACCATCTCATCTTCTATCACCCCCTTCTCCTCCTGCCCTCAGTCTTTCCCTGCATCAAGGTTCTTTTCCAATGAGTCAGCTCCTAGTTTATATAATATTGATTATATAATGTAATTAGCATAGAATTACAATTGTCAGGAGTGTCCCAGGTGGTGCTAGTGGTAAAGAATCCGCCTGCTAATGCAGGAGACAAGAGATGTAGGTCTGGTTCCTAGGTTGGGAAGATCTCCTGGAGGAGGGCATAGTAACCCATTCTGGTATTCTTTCCTGAAGAATCCCATGGACAGAAGAACCTGGTGGGCTATGGTCCACAGAGTAGCAAAGAACCGGACAGGACTGAGGCGACTTAGCACCTATGCATGCACAATTGTCATAAACTGTTTAGGAAACAAGCAAATATATCTTTTAACAAGCATCCAACTCTAATGATTGAAGCCACATAAAATACTGTGTTTGACAGTTGTGTAATCGCTCAAAAAAACTATTGTGCTATGAATTTTAGATATCATGGTTTACAAAGGAAATCAGTGCTGAATATTCATTGGAAGGACTGACGCTGAAGCTGAAGCTTCAATATTTGGCCACCTGATGTGAAGAACTAACTCTTTGGAAAAGACCCTGATGCTGGGAAAGATTGAGGGCAGGAGAAGAAGGGGACAATAGAGGATGAGATGGTTGGATCGTATCAGCGACTCAGTGGACATGAGTTTGAGCAAGCTCTGAGAGTCGGTGATGGACAGGGAAGCCTGGCATGCTGCAGTCCATGGGGTCACAGAGTCAGACACGATTGAGCGACTGAACTGAACTGAACTGAACTGAACAAAGGGGATTAAGACCTGGATTTTAAAGTTTCACTCTACTGTAGGGTTTCTTGCACCTGTGTCTCCTCTTAGGTCTTGTTGCTGCAAATCCTCTCCAGTGTTTCATGCACCTTTTCTCTATTAATAGCCCACTCTCTTGACCCACATCTCTGGGGAGCCGTAACCCCCGACAGCTAAACCAAGGCATCACCTTACCACAGTCATTCTAGACTCCAGAATGATTCTGACTTTCCACAGACCTTGGGAAAGTTCTTTGTTGTTGTTGTTGTTGTTGTTTTAACAGAATCCCCTCTGAAACGCATGAAGTGTGCCCCTCACTGATTCCTAGCAACCATAGTCAGACATGCTGAACCGGAGGGAGAGAAAACATATTTAATTCGGATAAAGACATGGCTCCTTTTCCCACCCTATCCAATTAGGCAGTTATAACGCTGGGCCAGAATTTTCTCCCACACTTTGTACATGCAACATAATTCTGCCACCAGCTGCTCACCAACATTTTGTTGTCTCCTCAACAGACAACAAATGACAGAACAGTTCAGCAGAGGGTGACCTGCCAGCAAAACCGATGAGATGCAACCCCTTCCAACCAGCCTGTCATTAGGAAGCTGTTTTCTGTTTCTAAAATAAACTCACTGAAATTGTTGCTTTCCCCCATCTGTGCTTCTACCTAGAAAAGAGAAAGAGATGTTCCCCCATCTCATTGGTCTTGGGGTGTGTGGAAGGATACCCACGAAGACTTATGTATCTGCAGTGAACACCATGGGAGACAGCTACCTAGGCTTAGAGAACAGAGGTTTTGTGCACTTCATGCTTTCAGTATTAAGAGTGCTTTGGTGTTAGGTATTAGGAGTGTTTCAAAATATGACCACCTGGCCTGGGGTGGTCACATCAGCTCTATCCTTTTTCGTCAATGTCATTCATTTTTCTTCTGCCCTAATCACACTCTCCATCTACATCATCCCATCTTCAATCTCAACCCTCCCCTCCAACCCTCATTTGTTGCCGTTTAGTCGCTAGGTCTAGTCTGACTATTTTTGACCCCATAGAATGTAGCCAGTTAGGTTCCTCTGCCCATGGGATTTCCCAGGCAAGCATGCTGAAGTGAGCTGCCATTTCCTACTCCAGGGATCTTCCAGACCCAGGGATTAAACTCGAGTCTCCTACATTGACAGGCAAATTCTTTACCACTGAGTCACCAGGGAAGCCCCCAACCCTCCTTAAGAGTCTACTACACTTAAAATTGGAGAAGGCAATGGCAATCCACTCCAGTAATCCTGCTTGGGAAATCCCATGGACGGAGGAGCCTGGTAGGCTACAGTCCATGGGGTATCGAAGAGTCGGACACGACTGAGAGACTTCACTTTCACTTTTCACTTTCACGAACTGGAGAAGGAAATGGCAACCCACTCCAGTATTCTTGCCTGGAGAATCCCAGGGATGGGAACCTTTGGACATGACTGAGTGACTGAGCACACACATGAAGGAAAGCAGGGCTAAGAAGGAGGTGATGTTTCAAACAAGATGTCTGGGCAACAGAGATGTCTGCCCAGTTGGGGGCTGGCAAAGAGTGAGGACACAAATCTTACCAACTTGGCAGAGACCAGGGGAGCAGAAAAAAGGGAGGGAGAAAAGGAATTTCTGCCAGAACTACAGTGTCTCTGAAGGACGAGCCCAGGGCAAGGTGACCCATCATATCCCAAGCCCAATAAGGAGAGAAAGAGTTACATTTCCTGGAGATCACGGGCACTGGAGGAGACAGGCATTGAAACTGGGAGGCCAAATGCCTTTAATAGACAGTACACAGGGCAACAAAGTTCTATGTAATCCCTCCTAGGCTTCTCTGAAACATCAGTGAGGTCAGCCACATACCAACAAACCTTATTAAATTAGGATTTGTCAGGGGTTTCTTGTTGTTGTTCAGTTGCTCAGTCATGCTCAACTCTTTGCAACCCCATGGACTGACTGCAGCATGCCAGGCCTCCTTATCCTTCACCATCTCCTGGAGCCTGCTCAAGGAGTTGTCAAGGAGTTGGGTGATAGAAAAAGGGCAGGGCTTTACAGTGTGAAGTGTGTTAACATGAAAGGGACAATGAGATGATGGGTGGGCAGAATTCACTGAATGGGGAATAAAAGTGTCCAGGGAGGGAAACATTGGCATTCCCACCCCCACTGCAGCCACGAAAGTCCCAGTGTGGTTGAATCACACACAGATGGGTGTCTCAGAGTGCGCAGCAGGGAGTCCAAGCAAATTTCAGCTAAATAGCTAAGGACAGGACACTTCACCTGATGTCCATGCATATTCATGAATGTGATTAGTCTTATTCCCAACTGAAGGGTGAGAAAGCTGAGACTTAAGAGAAATTATGTAATTTACTCAAGGTCACATAATTCAAAACAAAGCTATAGGGAAGTCAGGCGTTTCTCCTCTACAATGTCAAGATTTATTAGGAATATCTAAACATCAAAAATACTGTCAGTTCTTTAATTTATATGGTCGTTATTATACCATTTGACTAACTTCATATGGATAAGAATAAACAGGTAATTGTGGTTAAACATTCTGATAGATACCATCATTTTTACTATGATTTTAATCTGTTTCCTTTTCATTGCCAAACTGCACACTCAGAGATGAGAGATAAATATTGTTCTGTCTGGTTGTCTGGCATTCAGTTCTAGAAAGAGGGACGTTTGAAAGAAAGCTATAAG
This sequence comes from Ovis aries, assembly GCF_016772045.2. NCBI lineage: Eukaryota > Metazoa > Chordata > Mammalia > Artiodactyla > Bovidae > Ovis > Ovis aries. Next base: position 110,184,373 of record NC_056059.1, read on the forward strand.
GTTTACAAATAAAGGAGACAGGTAAAATGAACTCTACTCTGAGAGATAGCAAAGGAAAACAGGAGTTCAACTGGATGTTACTAATCATCTCCAAAGTCAGGGACATCAGAGAAAAAATATGACAGAGGGCTTTGTAACTTTTTAAACCTTTAAAAAAATAACTCTTCTGTGATTATAAAGTCTATATGCCTACCTACATAATGTAGGTGTATGAAAGTGAAAATGGTCCACATTGTTGTTTTAACACATTCAAGATGATGCAGAAACACACAAGTGAAGGCTATCAGCAAGAATATAAACCCAGAGAACTGCAACATACTACAAATTCATAGCCATTCATTGTCGGGGGAGGGACAATAGACTTTCCACATGTTATGAAGTGGGATTTCTTAGGGCAGTCACTTTTTAAATATCCTATAGTCTGGGTCACTCCCGCTGAGAACTGGTAATTTTCAAGTATAAAATATATCTTGAGAGTTTTTAAAAAAATTGGGTAAACAAATAAAGATTGTATTTGCAGTAACATGGATGGACCTAGAGACTGTCATACTGAGTGAGGTAAGTCAGATAGAGGATAAATACTGTATGACATGCCTTATATGTGGAATCTAAAGAGAAATGATATAAATGAACTTACAAAACAGGAAGAGACTCAAGGACTTAGAGAATGAACTTATGGTTGCTGGGGGACAGAATGGGAGGAAGGGATAGTTAGGGAGTTTGGGATGGACAGGTACACAGTGCTATATTTAAAATGGATAACTGACAAGGACCTACTGTATAGCACAGGGAACTCTGCTCAATGTTATGTGGCAACATGGAGGGAAGGGGAGTTTGGGGGATAATGGGTAAGTGTTTGCGTATGGTTGAGTCCCTTCTCTGTTCACCTGGAACTATCACAGTACTGTCAATCGAATATACCCCAATACAAAATAAAACATTTCAAAAGAGGTTCCAAATAGGAAAAGGAGTACGTCAAGGCTCTATATGGTCACCCTGCTTATTTAACTTATATGCAGAGTGTATCATGAGAAATGCTGGACTGGAAGAAACACAAGCTGGAATCAAGATTGCCGGGAGAAATATCAATAACCTCAGATATGCATATGACACCACCCTTATGGCAGAAAGTGAAGAGGAACTAACAAACCTCTTGATGAAAGTGAAAGAGGAGAGTGAGAAAGTTGGCTTAAAGCTCAACATTCAGAAAATGAAGATCATGGCATCTGGTCCCATCCCTTCATGGGAAATAGATGGGGAAACATTGGAAACAGTGTCAGACTTTATTTTTTGGGCTCCAAAATCACTGCAGATGGTGACTGCAGCCATGAAATTAAAAGACGCTTACTCCTTGGAAGAAAAGTTATGACCAACCTAGATAGTATATTCAAAAGCAGAGACATTACTTTGCCGACTAAGGTCCGCCTAGTCAAGGCTATGGTTTTCCTGTGGTCACATATGGATGTGAGAGTTGGACTATGAAGGCAGAGAGCTGAAGAATTAATGCATTTGAATTGTGGTGTTGGAGAAGACTCTTGAGGGTTCCTTGGACTGCAAGGAGATCCAACCAGTCCATTCTGAAGGAGATCAACCCTGGGATTACTTTGGAAGGAATGATGCTAAAGCTGAAGCTCCAGTACTTTGGCCACCTCATGCGAAGGGTTGACTCATTGGAAAAGACTGTGATGCTGGGAGGGATTGGGGGCAGGAGGAGAAGGGGATGACAGAGGATGAGATGGCTGGATGGCATCACGGACTCGATGGACGTGAGTCTGAGTGAACTCCAGGAGATGGTGATGGACAGGGAGGCCTGGCGTGCTGCGATCCATGGGGTCGCAAAGAGTCGGAGACGACTGAGAGACTGAACTGAACTGAACTGATTAGTAAAATAAATAAATTATGACATATTTGTGGAATGGAGCACCTTTGAATATATAGGAAGTGTGTTATTGTGGTCTTCCTCCAAGATGCCTTAACTCATGGCCAAGAAGGAGCAATGGCCAGCTGTGTCAAGGGATCATGCTCAGTCCTGATTGCCTGTTCCATGTGGACTCTAGCCTCACTGCACCAGAGCATCTGTCAACTCCGCAGAAGCCTTGCAGCTGGTGTGGTGAGCATGCACACTCCCATGGTTATCCTTGACCACGTGGCCCAGATGCAGAGGGCCCCGAACTGAGAAAGTTTGGGGGTATGGAGCTGGAACAGTTTATGCAGCTCCAGTTTATAGACACACATATCATTTATCAACATATTAAAAATAATTCTTTTTGGCAGCAGGCTCTGAAAAAAATTTAGTACTTTTCTTTCATCAACTCTATATTACTTAGTCTTTGGATAATAATGATTTACTTCAGCATTTTTAGAAGTACCGAGATGCGTTATTTTAGTCACTGGGGTTAACACTAGATTCTGGTGAAAACTGGCTACATGATGAAGTGGTAGAGTGACGCCAGTGAGCATATGTGCAGTGAAGTCACTTTCATCATGTCCGACTCTTTGTGACCCTGTGGACTGTAACTTGCCGGGCTCCACTGTCCATGGGATTTCCCAGGCAAAAATACTGGAGTGGGTTGCCATTCATTTCTCCAAAGGATCTTCCCCACCCAGGGATCAAACCCGAGTCTCTTACATCTCTCACATTGACAGGTGGGTTCTTTACCACTAGCACCACCTGGGAAGCCCATAGACTGACATTTCACAGAAGAAATTCTGCTCCACATGCTCCAGTGTAGATGCCCCTGTTGCCCACCTGTCACTACTGACATTTGTCAAACACAGGCACATATCCAAACACTTCTGGAAACGCTGTTATTCCAACACAGACAAATCTGCTACCAAAATATCCCAGTTGCATTTCCATTTCTGCAAAAAGGAAAGAAATTTTATGCTGAAATGTTCAGGGTAAGCATATCCACAAAAGCCCAGCAAAAATGAATTATGAGCCATTCTCCCTGATACAATAAAATATGAATCTCCTGGACTATACAGATTTCAGCATTACTTGTGAGTTATATGGTCACTTGCAACTCACAGAAATAGTTTCATTCCAATATCTATATTGTCATACTCTCTCCTTCATATTGCTGGCCAGTTTAGCTATACATTTGACAGTACATTTCTAAAAATTATACTGGCTTCCAGGATTTGTTTTGAACACACCCTTTGCTATTCTTTTATCCCTTCTTCAGCAGAGGCAAAAGAAAGTGTCATGGATACTGAAGGACCCAAATAAAACAAATAACCGAGGACTGATTAAGCCACCGACTTATCCATCCAACAATCTATTTATCCACTGAAAAGTACTTCTGAATTTGAATACTACTTCTTTTAATTAATAAAATAATTAATTTTTTGGCCATTCTGTGCAACATGCAAGATCTTAGCTCAGGAGCAGAGATTGGATCTGCATCCCCTGCAGCTGTTGTCTTTGCTCAGTCCCTCAGTCATGTCCAACTCTTTGTGACCCTGTGGGCTGTAGGATGCCAGGCTTCTCTGACTTTCACCATCACCCTGAGTTTGCTCAAACTCGCGTCCATTTAGTTGGTAGTCCAATCCAACCATCTCGTCTTCTGTCATCCCCTTTCGCCTTCAATCTTTCCCAGCATCAGGGTCTTTTCTAAAGAGTTGGCTCTTCGCATCAAGTGGCCAAATTTTTCAAGCTTCAGCTTCGTCCTCAGTCCTTCTAATGAATATTCAGGATTGATTTCCTTTACGACTGACTGGTTTGATTGTCTTGCCATCCAAGCGACTCTCCAGAGTCTTCTCCAACACCACAGTTCAAAACCATCAATTCTTCAGCACTCAGCCTTCTTTATGGTCCAGCTTTCACATTCACACATGTTCAGTTCAGTTCAGTTCAGTCGCTCAGTCGTCTCCGACTCTTTGCGACCCCATGGATCGCAGCACGCCAGGCCTCCCTGTCCATCACTATCTCCCAGAGTTCACTCAGACTCACGTTCACCAAGTCCGTGATGCCATCCAGCCATCTCATTCTCTGTCATCCCCTTCTCCTCCTGCCCCCAATCCCTCCCAGCATCACAGTCTTTTCCAATGAGTCAACCCTTCGCATGAAGTGGCCAAAGTACTGGAGCTTCAGCTTTAGCATCATTCCTTCCAAAGTAATCCCAGGGTTGATCTCCTTCAGAATGGACTGGTTGGATCTCCTTGCAGTCCAAGTGACCCTCAAGAGTCTTCTCCAACACCACAGTTCAAATGCATCAATTCTTCGGCGCTCAGCCTTCTTCACAGTCCAACTCTCACATCCATATGTGACCACAGGAAAAACCATAGCCTTAACTAGACGGACCTTAGTCGGCAAAGTAATGTCTCTGCTTTTGAATATACTGTCTAGGTTGGTCATAACTTTTCTTCCAAGGAGTAAGCGTCTCTTAATTTCATGGCTGCAGTCATCATCTGCAGTGATTTTGGAGCCCCAAAAATAAAGTCTGACACTGTTTCCACTGTTTCCCCAACTATTTCCCATGAAGTGATGGGACCAGATGCCATGATCTTCATTTTCTGAATGTTGAGCTTTAAGCCAACTTTTTCACTCTCCTCTTGGCTACTGGAAAAACCATAGCTTTGACTATATGGACCATTGTCAGTAATGGTCCAAGTAATGTCTCTGCTTCCCAATATACTGTCTACGTTTGTCATAGCTTTTCTTTCAAGGAGCAATTTCATGGCTGCAGTCATCATCTGCAGTGATTTTGGAGCCCAAGAAAATATCCTCTACAGTGGAAGTGCCTAATCTTAACTACTGGAACTCCAGGGAAGTCCCCACTCCCTCTTCATTTTACTTGTAATATGACATAGCGCCCTTTAGGCAGGCCATCTAAACCTATGGCTTATATATTCATATAAAATGGGAGTGGTAACTGCTAGATCACATAGTTCTGAAATGATTAAATGAAGTCATACTTGCCAAATATTTCTGATCATTATTTTTTCCTAACTAGTTGGGGGAGAGATTATAGAAGCTACAGTTTGGTTGCCCCAATACTGAAATGTCTACAGCATTTCAATGGGGCATTTCAATCACACATAGAACACATGAAGAGAACTTTAATTTTCTAGGCAAGTCCAGAGTAGAATGCCTTAGAGCTTCAGGCAGATCCTAAGTGTCATATGTCTATAGCTCCCTTAGTTGTTGTATTGGGAATACTTCCTTCACATGTACCACCTTGAACTTAGGAAGTCATGCTCAGTTTTTTCAACCCTCATAGCCTAAATGGGGCCATACTTCTTAAAACCAAGTTATAATGTTCGTTTGACCAAGATTTGTTATTATTATCATCACTATTGGTATTGTTAAATGCAAATTATTATATAAGAAAATTATACCAACTCATAAAAATAAAATTACATGATTTTGAAGGGAAATAAGTATAAAATTCATTAAATATAGGTATGTTTAATATAATATGTGCCATGAGATTGATTAGAATGAAAATCTGGAACACAATTGGGAAATAATAAAGGCAGTTATGCTTGATGTAAACTAGAAAATATTCACCTATGGCCATACCACCCTGAGTGCACTGGATCTCATCTGCTCTTGGAAGCTAAGCAAAGTCAAGTGTTGTTAGTACTTGGATGGGAGAAAACATTCATTACCAACTCTGCAAGGACTCTGGCTTGGGTAAGACAAGGGATGTAGAGATGACTAAGCCAAGATCCTTTGGCTTAAGGAACTGTTTATAAACCAACTAAATCTTTGAGTAGTCAGTTCAGTGGCTCAGTTGTGTCCAACTCTTTGCAACCCCATGGACTGCAGCACACCAGGCTTCCCTGTCCAATACCAGCTCCAGGAGTCTGCTCAAACTCAAGTTCATCAAGTCAGTGATGCCATCCAACCATCTCATCCTCTGTCATCCCCTTCTCCTGCCTTCAATCTTTCCCAGCATCAGGGTCTTTTCCAATGAGTCAGCTCTTTGCATCAAGTGGCCAAAGTATTGGAGTTTCAGCTTCAACATCAGTCCTTTCAATGAATGTTCAGGGTTCATTTTCTTTAGAATTGACTGGTTTGATCTTCTTGCTGTCCAAGGGACTCTCAAGAGTCTTCTCCAACACCACAGTTCAAAAGCATCAAGTTTTTGGCACTAGGCCTTCTTTATGGTCCAACTCTTACATCCATATATGACTACTGAAAAAGCCGTAGCTTTGACTAGACCAACCTTTGCTGGCAAAGTAATGTCTCTGCTTTTTAATATGCCATCTAGGTTGGTCATAGCTTTTCTTCCAAGTAACAAAAGTCTTTTAATTTCATGGCTGTAGTCACCATCTGCAATGATTTTGGAACCCAAGAAAATAAAGTCTGTCACTGTTTCCATTGTTTCCCCATCTATTTGCTATGAAGTGATGGGACCAGATGCCATGTTTTCTTGAACGTCAAGTTCTAAGCTAACATTTTCACTCTCGTCTTTCACTCTCATCAAGAAGTTCTTTAGTTCCTCTTCACTTTCTGCTATAAGCGTGGTGTCATCTGAATATTTGAGATTATTGATATTTCTCCCAGCAATCTTAATTCCAGCTTGTGCTTCACTCAGTCTGGCATTTCATATGATGTACTCTGCATATAAGTTGAATAAACAAGGTGACAATATACAGCCCTGATGTTCTCCTTTCTTAATTTGGAAACAATTATTATTCTGTGTCTGGGGTTCTTCTTGACCTGCATACAGATTTCTCAGGAGGCAGGTAAGGTAGTATGGTATTCCCATTTATTTTAGGATTTTCCACAGTTTGCTGTGATCCCTGCACTCAAAGGCTTTACCATAGTCAATGAGTCACCTTTGAGCAAGAGAAGACCTGTAATTTCATTGGCTCAGTAAACAGTTCCCTGCAATACTCAGGATGAAACTACTGTGGCAGTTTTAGACATGTCATTCACATGACTTTTATCAAAGGGAGGACTGTGCAATCTACTTTTTTTAATTTTTCCCTGGGCCAACTTCAGTGACTGATTCATAGCCAATGGGGTGCAGCAGAAGTGATACTGTGAAATGTCCAAGGTTAGGTCTTAAAGTGTAATGCATTTTTGTCTGGTTCACAGAGACATAGCTTGTGACACCCAAAGCCACAAGGTAAGGAATGTCATTACTCTGAGACTATCATGCTATGAGAAAGCTCAAGCCATGGGAAGAGGCTGTCAAGCTTCTGTCCCTAGCCTCAACTGAGGTCTCAGCCAACACAAGTCTCATGAGTAAAGACACCTTCAGATAAATCCAACAGCAGCTGCTGAGTCCTCTACAGAGGCTAATTCTTCAAGCTAGGGTCTGAGTTATTACTGAGCAGAGGCTGACCATGTCTTCTATGCCTTGTCCATATTTCTGACCATGAAATCAAAGGACATGTTAAAATGATGTTATAAGAAGCTAAGTTTTGGAGTCATCTACTGCACAGAAGAAAGTAATAGGAACACCACTTTTCTCGTCGCATGGTCGAAAATATCTCTTTAGAGAAACTGGAGTGGAAAGTGGTAAAATTGTCCTTGGCCAAAGCAATGAAAACTCCTTCATTGATCTCCGGATCTGACACTAAATATCTGTGTTACTTGGAGCATTTCAAATAGATGTTTCAGTTTGAACAATTTTCAAGTTTTTTTTTTTTCAAGTTTTTAGTTCATGATTTTGGTAATTCCCAACCTACTTACTGTCTATCAGGCACTGTACTAGGTTCTAACATATATGGACTTTATCCTGACAAACAGCTCATGAGATGGGTGTGACTTTTCAGATTAAAAAGACAGGGAAATGACCATCAAGAGTCAATGGTTATTATTTATTGAGGACTTAAGATGTGTCATAGGACTTCCCTGGTGGCTCAGATGGTAAAGCATCTGTCTACAATGCAGGAGACCCGGGTTCAATCCCTGGGTTGGAAAGATCCCCTGGAGAAGGAAATGGCAATCCACTCCAATACTATTGCCTGGAAAATCCCATGGACAGAGTAGCCTGGTAGGCTGCAGTCCATGGGGTTGCAAAGAGTCAGACACGACTGAGAGACTTCTTTTTTAAGATATGTCATATACTTTCTAAGCACTTTATGTGTAATATGTCATCTTCATAATAACTGTGTTATTATGATCTTCATTTTACAACTGAGGACAGCAAAGCACAAAATGTTATGTGAATTAGCCAAGTTTACCCAATGAACAGGTTGGAAGCCTGTGTCTTAGCTCAAGATTCCATAAAAAATATTATAGGCCAGGTGGCTTAAACAATAGGCATTTATTTCTCCCAGTTCTGGAAGCTGAAAAGCCCAAGATCAAGGTGCCAGACAATTGGGTTCCTCGTGAGAGCCTTCTTCCTGGCTTGCAGATGTCTGTTTTCTCACTGTGTCCTTGTAGGGCAGAAAGAGAAAAATAGTTCTGGTTTCTCTTCCTCTTCTTATAAGAACATAAATCTCATTATGGGGCCTTACCTTGGTGACCTCAGTCAATTACCTCTCAAAGGCCCCAACTACAAAGGCTATCACACTGGGGGTTAGGGCTTCAACAAATGAATTTGAGGGGGTTACAAACCCTCAGAGCATAACAGTCTATCTTCACAGCACACTCTTAACAACTGTACACTTTAATGAAAAATATACCACAACACCAATTTGGAAAATGTTTTTAAAAGTGTAAAAGATCACAGCAGTCTATATCTTCCCTGATTAAAAAAATTGATTAAAAGCATGCATAGGGAAAAGTAGAAAGATGACATCAAAAAGAAACAGGAGGTAGGAATAGTAGTATTCATATAGGAATAACAGTATTAATTTTTTTCTTTTTATTTTTGATCTGCAATCAAGTTTCTTTTGTAGTATCATATTACCTCCATAGTATTAAAGTTCAGTATAATAAATGTATAGTCCCTTCCCAAACCTGGGATAGAACCCAGGCCTCCTGCATTGCAGGCAGATTCTTTACCAGCTGAGCCACATGGGAAGCCCAAGAATACTGGAGTGGGTAGCTTATCCCTTCTCCAGAGGATCTTCCAGACCCAGGAATCCAACCTGCATTGCAAGCGGATTCTTTACCAACTGAGCTATGAGAGAAGTCCCTCCATAATATGAAGTTCAGTATAATAATTTTATAGTTCCTTGGGCAGAAATGTCCATGTAGAAGACCATTTATTAATGAGTAAATGAGTGGAGAACATGTCAAATTCCAGTGGAGGCTTTTATATTTTATCTCATGCTTTGAGATATGCTGTGTCCTTGAAAGGCAAGGAGGGCACATAATACCCACACGTGGTAGGCCAGAAGGCTGCTGCAGCCAGTGGGTTTTTGAGATCACTTTCTGGACAGTGGTGGAAGCAATGCATCAGTGCTCAATGCCACTAATTCTTCTCACTTCCAGGAGCCAGGAAAAGAGAAAGAAGAAGAAACTGTGTCAATGTGAAAAGGTTTACTTGGATTATCATGGCAGAATTTGGCACTCATGCATTTGCAGACTCAGAGAATTCAGAGAGAAGGGACGCGAGTGGTGCTGAGTGACAGCACTCTAAGGGTCCAACTGCAGACCCTTGAGAGCCCATCATCCCTCAGAGACTATGCATCTTGAGACCTGGGAGCTGGAGTGGAGACCAGGCTTGGTCTTTCCGGGTTGCAGAGAAGGGAAGGAGGACGCAGATCTGTGTGACTGACTTTCCGCTCTTTGTTGTTTTTCAAAATAGGGGTCACGGCCTCCAGATCCTAGCCCCAATCTTAAGACAGATAAGAGAAAAGAAATGCCAGGCAAAATATTTTAATGTTTGATGGCAAAAGCATGTCAGATAGTCATCAGAAAGAATGAGTTTGTTGCTACCAGGGAGTGTGTTTGAAAATTAACCAGGATGATGTCTTAGGGTGAACATAAAAATGTTAAAAAATATCTGTACGTTTGTTAACTTATTAAGTAGCACCTCTGACCTGACCTGAACCTAGTGGGAGTCAGTTTACAGCCTCTGGGTTTTATATGCTGTGTGAATTTCCATGAGTTTCACTGCATAAATATTAATGTGTTTGTTTATGTGGCACTGCCCCTGGCTACTAGGTAGAGCTGTATAATATTGGGGATCGTAAAAACCCAGAAAACCCTTATTCAAATTTAGCTCCGCTGGTTTCAGATAAGGGATTGTGGGCACCTATTGCATTCGCAGATATTTCTCTTTCTCCCTGTCTATTCTCCCTGCTGTGAGGCCCATGTGGCCAAATTTTAACCTTTATTTATTAAAACTGTTTGTGACGGTGATTAAACAGGAGCTTATTCAGTGAATGCTCTGTGCTTAGTAGCCAAAGAATACTCTTCCTTTAAAGGCAGAGACAGGAGAGAGACACATGCTTGACTATATCTTCAAATAGGTGGTTTGAAAAATGATTTTTAGTAGCTCTACATGACTACAACCATCTTCAGGGCGACTGGGCAAGAGAACATATGAAATCAAAGATGCTAGAGCTAAAGAGCACGAACAAACCAAAACAGAGATTTAACGAGGGAAACAGCAGGGATTGAACAGCCCAGACCTTGACATGAGATTTGGATTCAAAATCTCATTTTGTTTGCTCTTAGTCCTTAAGTGGGAAAAAAAAAAAAGTCAGCATCTCTAAATTTGTTTCCTTAGCTGTTAAGTGGCAGTAGCAATATATCTCTCATAAGGATTAAATAGAATAAATGAGTTTTAGCACAGTGTCTGGCATTTTAACTACCTGCAAAAAAAAGACATTGTTTTAATGAAATGCACATGCTGATATTATGTTTACTGTGAAGTTTTCCTGCCGCATGCTGTTTGCGACAGTCCTGACCCTCAAGGAAGTCTATTTCCATCTCTTGCTCATTAAGTTATTCACTGTGGCTGGAAATTTGACAACCATGATTTTCAAAACTTCTTTGACTGTAAGTTCCGAACTGCTGGTTTATTTTTCAATAGCTGGCCAAGCATCACTGAAGACTCTTGCCCAAAGATCTATGAGTAGGTGCTCCTGGTACAGTGATTCATAGTTGCAGGTTCTGGGCCAGATAACTTAGAAAGGTGAGATTACCATGGCTCTTCAAGGAAATATTATCTGTTTTGTGACTCCTGAGTCAGGAAACCATTTAATACCCCGGAGCTCAGAGCAGCTGAGCTCAAACATCAGGCTGTGTTTAGAAGGGCCTCCCTCCTCTTCTTCACTAATGGGCCCTTATTACAGGGGCAGAAGCCTATTAACCCAGGACCCAGCGACTACTACCATAAATTCACCATAAAATCCCATTGACATTGGTTGACTGTCAGGAACATAAAACTGTCAGTGGCCACATTTTCAATTACAACGGACAATTACTCTGTGCGTGTCAGTACATGCGCACCATAGCTCATATGTGGGAACCATCCTGCTCTCAGGCCTGTATGGGAATAGTGATGACCTGTCTTCACACAGTGAACTGGGGGTTCGAAGCAGTCCAGGCAATTTCCCAGCACCACCTAAATGTTAATATCAGGAGAGGAAAAGATATACTTTGCTTTGTTTCAATAATTTGTGCTGGGTTTTCCTTCTCTGTAGCATGTCAGAGTGCATTGAAGTTGTCATTTTATTATCAGTCTCCCCAGCCAGCCTTTTACTGTTTATTTTAATCTTCAGAATCTGGAACAGCACCTTCTATATAGATGGTGTTCTGTAAATAACTCAGCATCAGTACATGACCTCACTGTGTGTATGTTGCTCAGTCATGTCTGACTCTTAGAGACCCATGGACTATAGCTCCTCAGGCTCCTCTGTCTATGGAATTCACCAGGCAAGAAAATTGAAGTGGGTAGCTATTCCCTTCTCCAGGGGATCTTCCTGACCCAGGGATTGAACCTAGGTCTCCTGCATTGCAGGCAGATTCTTTATAGTCTCAGCCACCAGGGAAGCCTGACTTCAGTACTTAAGACAATTAAGCTGAGTGTGCTTTTATGCCTACATCATCTTCAGTTTCTGGCAAACTTACCTGCCAAGCAGCTATTTTAGAATATATGTACTGAGACACATTCTCCTTACGCCCAAAGCCAAATGATCCAATGCTGACTGAAGCAGACATCAACGTTAAACGTAAGTTCCAATCAACTTGCCCAAAGATACTCTCTGCCAGTCTGAAGTCACCACTACGTCCAACAGATTATCCTCCTGACGCAGACAGATGCGTCCCGCTAAGGACCCTACACAAAATGTTGATTTCCCAAACATCAGGTGAAAGTCCTTTATCCTAATTTGAGACCTATTATTGCCTCCTCCTATCCAGTTCTGAAGTGTTTTCTAGAACAGATGCACTCAGTAAGGGGCTTGTAGCTTCACCAGGGCTGTTTTGGCATTTAGACAGGCCATGGTTTGACTATTCTCTGTCACATTCTAATCATGTAAACTTGGAGAGGTTAGGAGATCTCAGTAATCTCAGTTTCTTCATCTATAAAATATCAAATAGAAATTCAGTGGTACCAGTGGAGTGGAGTTGAGGGTTACATAAGATACCTAATGCAAAGTGTCTGATGAATTGTGGTTAAAAAAAGAGAGAGAGAGAGAGAAAGAGAAAAGCACAGAGTCTCTTCCAATAAACAAATGCTTTCACACACAAATTCTTCAACTCTACCTGAAATACTTTATCCCATGATTGCTTACTATCTTACCATCCTTCTATAAAAGTGCAGACAAAGAAGGGTCTGTAGTTCCCCAAGTGGCTTTTGTATGCATGCATGCATGCTAAGAAGCTTCAATTGTGTCCAACTCGTTGTGACCCTATGGACTGTAGTCTAACAGTCTTCACTATCCACGGAATTCTCCAGGCAAGAATACTGGAGTGGGTTGCCATGCCCTCCTCCAGAGGGTTTTCCCAACCAAGGGCTCAAACCCCTGTCTCCCGCAGCCCCTGCATTGCAGGTGGATTCTTTTTAGGCCTTCAAGGAAACCTGGCTTTTGTATATCTGGTGCTATTAGATCTGTTTCCAGCCAGTGAGGTAGTTGACGGAGTCATCGCCTCCTCCCCCTCACAGAAGATACATAGGAACTTTGAGACCAGCGAAGATACATGACTTTGCAGGGTGATAAAACCCTAAGCTTCAGTTCTAAATACAAAGTCAACACTTTATGAATCAAAACTTCTCCTTTTTCAAGGCTCAGCTCCTTAGGACAATGGATGCAATGGATGACTTCTTTCGGGCTTCCCAGGGGATGCTAGTGGTAAAGAACCCATCTGCCAATGCAGGAGACAGGGGCCATATCCCTGGGTTGGAAAGGTCCCCTGGAGAAGGAAATGGCAATCCTCTCCAGTATTCTTGCCTGGAGAATCCCATGGGCAGAGGAGTCTGGCTGGCTACTTTCCATAGGGTTGCAGGGAGTTGAACATGACCAAAGCGACTTAACAGGCTTGACTTCTTTGCTATCTGTACAAATCTCTTTGCAAGCACCCCTGTCCTTATGGTTCCAGCTCTTCATCTGCGTCTCCCTTTCTATGGAGATGGGCTTTCTCAGATCTGCTCAGTATTTTGTATGGCGCGGTTCAGTGGTATTAACTGCCAAAACCCACCGATTTGGAATTTCATGAGACATTAGAAGACCTATAGTGTCAATCCCTGAATGTCAGACTGTAATCTTCTGTGGTATCCTTAAAAAAAGAGGAATTTCAAGATGAAATGAAGATGCCAAAATGTCAAAAAAAGAAAAAAGCACCCACTTTGCTCCTTGGTCAATGCTTCCTTTCTTTTACAGTTTTGTTAAACATATTGATCAATTCCTTAACTATTTTGAGAATTAAGCATCCTGAGTAGTTAAACGCTTTGGATGTACATCCCCAATATACACATGCTTATTTGTTTGGAAAGTGTGCATATGTTATAAAATACTATTGTACTTTGTATGATACAAAAGTGGACATTGAAAGGAAGTGATAAACATGATGTGCATGCAAGCGTGTTAAGTTGTCTCAATTGTGCCAGACTCTTTGCAACCCCATGGATTGTAGCCCGCCAGGCTCCTCTCTCCATGGGATTCTCCAGGCGAGAATACTGGAGTGGGTAGCCATTCCCTTCCCCAAGGGATCTTCCAGACTCAGGGATGGAACCCACAACTCTCATGTTTCCTACATTGGCAGGTGGATTCTTTACTACTAGCACCACCTGATAAGACAAATAAAGATGACATAATATATTAAAATTCTTTCAAATGGTGATATTATAGCAACCATGTAAAACTCACACATCTTATATAACATTTCTGTTTCTCATTACTAAAGTGGATTATAGTATGTAGTAATTATATATATTCATTTTATATGATATGGATGTAATTTATGAGATATCTATAACCCATGCACATAGACTTTTATAACACAACATATATAAAATTATATATATATATATATGAGAAATTGTGAACCACACTATTTTTAACCTTGCCTTTTACCTGCAAGATATTAGGTGGTGCTGATAACAGTGGATGTGAATCTAGGTACAATGATCTTCCAGGGTTTCTTTGGTTTTGCTTTTCTTTTTGCCTTTGTCGGAATGTTTAGATTGGCATTATTTCAATTCATTACGCAGCGGGCCTCCTGGGCGAAGATGAACAGCAAAGACCCTGGGGCAGAAGGACTATCAGTCCTGCCATTTTCTTGTTCACATGTGCTTTGCTTGTGTTGCTGGCATTATTTTCAACCAGTTTTTTTTTGTAGGAAGCTTGCCAAACCACTTGTTTACTCTCTGAGTGTTAGCATAGTTGACATGAGATCACACAATCTATAAATATAATTAACAGGGACATCTAAACCCCAGGACATTATAATATACCCTGTAGAGAGTGTTGATTGACCCCTTTGATATCTGTGTTCTATAAAATATAGACATTTTAGCTGGGTAGGAAGACTATGTATCCTGGTCTCTGTTGCAGCTAATTCAACCCTTTGACTAGGTTCTGGTTAATAGGATGCAAAAAAATTGAGAGTGAACCTTAAGTAGAAAAGGAATATTCTCTCTCCTTCTCTTTCTGTCCCACCTTCTGCAGAAGCTGAAGCAGCCATCCTTGTTCACAATAGGGAATCTCATGCTTAGAATGGCAGAACAACACCGTTTTAAGGTCAAGGGTGTTCCACACCACTGGACTGCTATTTCAGCCCTGAAAATTTCAGGCCTACACCATTGGGGCTGTTAGAAATGAACTTTTTAAAAAAGTCACTGACATTTTGGTCTTTGTCACAGCAAGAAAACCCATATCCATATCCTAACTAACACAGCATACTAAAAGTGAATAAATCAGTGTGGGTGCCCATGGGTCCCTTTGTGTTATAACTCAGTATTTCCCTCAACCACAGGAAACCTTGTCAATCACATTGGTAATATTAACACAGCTTACTTTTCTACTTTTTAAATTAAAAATATAACAGGAATTCTTTTTTATTTCTTTCTGTGCCCCAGTTTACTACTTTATTAGGATGCTGGCATTCTAGTAGACCTCTGATTAGTTGGATAATTGTATGGGTTTTTTATTTTTATTTTTTTGCTGGTCTGCTTCTACATTTTCATATTATATATATTGGCCTTGTCAACATAGGGTAACTGCACTCCACTTGAAAGCAGAGCTACTCTGTACATGTAATTGTTTCTATATACCGGTGGATCTCAAAGTATGCTCCTGAAATTAGCATCACCTAGGAATTTGTTAGAATTCCAAATTTCTGCCTTCCACCCCAGACTTGCTGAATCATAAGCTCTAGGGTATGCCTCCATATTGGTATATTAATAAGCCCTCAAGGGGATTCTGGGACCATCTGAAGGTTGACAATCATGATAACTATGCCAATCAATGTTAAACCTCAAAAGCTTAAGAAGAAGTGACTTTCTGAGCTATAGTTGGAAGTAGGGAGCATAGAGATGGTTAAAGTAAGGCTAGACAGGAAGTGTTGTGCTGAAGATGGGTTCTGAGATGTCCCCCAGTGAAGGACAGAATGTTTCCACCAAAGGATTTATCAGCACTCCCTTGTCGCAGAGGAGTTACTACCTGTCATGGCAAATAGTAGGGCCGGGTCCTTCCTGAAGGGAGTATGAGGATGCTATTGGGTAACAGAGGCGGGAGAGGTGAACAGCTTGCATGGCCTGGTTTACCGATGCCCTCCATAACAAAATGTCTGAGCACATTTCCTCCCAAGAGAGCACACAAGTGCGTAAGTATGATGAGAAGTGATCAAGCTAGTGCTCCCCGCCCCTCACCAATGAAATATTGTCATGAAAGGATATAAGTAGATTTTATGGAAAAATAAAGATCCTATGAGTAAAAAAAAAAAAAAAAAAGGAAATTGCTGAGTTCAACAAAGTTAAACATCTTCTCTACTGTAGTCTTCTCAGAGCCTTTAATATGCAAATGAACATTTTGAATCTCCAAGAAGAGGTTATAGTAGGTAGTGATGCCCAGAGATATTTTGCCACCTCACCCCAGGGAAATTTATGGATCAAACATTCTTTGAAATGCATTTGAGAATAGTGTGCTAGGGATGAAATGTGTCCAAACCAATCTCACGAATTTTGAATCTAGAATAGAAAATGTCAACCCACTCCAGTATTCTTGCCTGATAAATTCCATAGACAGAGGAGTCTGTTGGGCTACAGTCCATGAGGTCGCAAAGAGTTGAATAGAGGGAAGGAATTGAATGGAGTGAAGACAGAGCCCAAGGAAGGAGAGTCCTGGGTAATTTCTGTAAATATCAGTATTCACAGTTTATTGTTGTCATTTGGTTGGGGTATGCCAGAGTTCATTCTCGAATTCTACAGTGTGATTGCATACCATTGGATTTTTATGATGGGTGTTTTGTAAACTGAATTCTATTGACTCTTGCCTCTTATGATCTAGTTCATCAATTATCCAAGCAACAAAAAGCCCATGAAGTAGGTTGGATGTGAAATGTGGCATTAAGAATCCCTTTGAAATCAATAAAGATCAAAGAGATATATACTATGCCATTTCATACAAAAGACCTAAGAATTTGCACTCTTGGTATTTGGAGGTATCTGGAACTCACTCTTTGCAGATATTAAGAAAGGGCTGTAACTGGTGAGATAAAGATTCTAGATGACTTGTATCTGGTTGAGGATTCAGTCCATTACTAAAGTTATTAAGAGAGTCTTGGCCAAAATTTGCTGTCAGATCAGGAGAATGGCAAAAGTGAACTTGGTTCAAGATGGTAGCTGCCTAGCAAAGATTCAAGATGGGAAGTCAACACAGAGACCAAGGGGAGAAACGGGCAGTGATCCAGATCTCAGGGGAAACTGTGGCTGATGGGCAGTATATGCTCAACCAAGGCACCACAAAGACAGTACTTGGAGATGGAAGACTAGCTCCAGTCGGCTACACCCATTGGTGGTCTCAGTCATTTCCTCTCTGGGGAAGATAAAATTTTAAAGCTAGACCAAAAAAGTGAAAATGAATTAGCTTGATATTTTTTTCAGGTGTTATCATTATTGCCCATTTAAAGCTGCCTGACAAATAAATCCCAGCTATTGTGAATGCTATTTTAGATCTCATCTATGCTGAATCAGTCTAAGACTCCCCAGGTTTGATGAAAACTGGCTCAGAGGCTGACTGAGGCTGCATCTGTAGGTGACAAAGTTCTAGGAATGATGCTGAGAGGAAAAGTAACTCAAAGGTTTGGGGATTTTCCTAAGGTCCCCCCTTGCATGAGGTGCATCTGGGTCCATTTCTATCTTCTAAATTCTCTTTCCACTAAGCAGAGCCAAGATTAGCCTAAGATGAAGTTAATACACATTCATCTTGGGCACAAAGTTTAAAAGAACACCAACATAACTCAGTAATCAAGATAAATAATATCATATGCAGTACTTTTTTAAAGTCAAAAATTATGTAAAGTGTCTCATGATGAGCAACACATCAAAAAATCTAAACAAAGGCTTGATACACTTAACAATACTATAGCCTGAAGCAAAAGGAAAACTATCAGCAATGTTAATGTTGTTCTTATTAAGATGATGACATTTTGTTTACCATGGATCCTTGCTTGGACTTAATTTGATTTTTTAAAAGTATTGCATGAAAACATTGTTTATCTTGATTACTGAGTTTTAGCATCCTTTTACATTTTGTGTCCAAGATGAATGTTTTCCTTAACCCTGGCCTTGGTCCTTCCACTAAGTCCTCTTTCCATGATGAATGTGTGGATTCTGCCTCTAAATAATCCTGTTGGGTTTAAACCAAGTCTCAAAATAAATAAATAAAAAAATAAAAACAAAAAATAAACCTGTTTCAGTCCTTAAGTCATGCAGTTGGAGAGAAAAGTAGAAAAGGGGGTGGGGTAGGGGGAAGAGGATGAACTTTCCCTTGTGCTTTTATTTTGGAACACTCTGAGTTTTAGAACAATGGATTATATCATTTCTTGAGCTCTCAGACAGCTCAGATAGCAGGGTGCCTACTCTCCATCAAAAGAAAGGCAGGAAATACAGCTCTTTTTGCATTTGGAGAAGTACAGTAAAAACATAACAGTCATGATTGATCTCTCCCTACATTCACTGTGGTGAACTGAATTATGCAGCCTCATAAGCTGTAACCGAGTGAAAAATTAACTTCTGCAGCCATAAGGAGATTTGTTTAAGGCTTATCATCTTTTGGAGATTTGCTCTAGAAGGAGTTCAGGGCTGGAGGACAGGATCCTGCTTTTGTGCTCTAAAGCAGGGGACCTGGGAAATGGGAAGAAAGTATAAAAGTAAGAAAGTAATTTCCAAGGCTCCAGGTCCCCTTGTAATTGAATTACAATGACTGTTAGCTCAGCACTTAAACCTGCCTAAGGCTGAAGTTCCCACGTACGGGCCATGATAATTGTCTCTGCCTATGCATTGACTTTGAGAGTGGATGTGGTGGACCCTGATAGATTTTTTTGAGAGCAGCACTCAGAAGCACAGGTTGGAACCAGTTACCACACTGGGCCCAGGCAGAAACAGAGAATGAAGGGAAGAGGCCATAGAGGAATTACCTCTAAATTCGTAACTGAATCACTTTCACACTTTCACATGTTCAGTTCAGTTCAGTTCAGTCGCTCAGTCGTGTCTGACTCTTTGCGACCCCATGAATCGCAGCACGCCAGGCCTCCCTGTCCATCACCATCTCCCAGAGTCTACTCAAACTCACGTCCATCAAGTCAGTGATGCCATCCAGCCTTCTCATCCTCTGTCGTCCCCTCCTCCTCCTGCCCCCAATCCCTCCTAGCATCAGAGTCTTTTCCAATGAGTCAACTCTTCGCATGAGGTGGCCAAAGTACTGGAGTTTCAGCTTTAGCATCATTCCTTCCAAAGAAATCCCAGGGCTGATCTCACATGTATATATGCATTTATTTATTCAACACACATTTGGTTAGAGCTTGCTCTCATCCAGGAAGTATGCTGAATACTGAGTGTATGAGTCTCAGCAAAGACCCATAGACGTCTTGCATTCATAAAGTCTGTGGTCTATTAGGGAAGGCAGATTAAAGAAGGTAGAATGATTATAAAATAACCAAAAAGAAAAAAATCCCAGTATTATGGCTCAGTGGTGTCCAGCTCTTTGTGACACTTTGGGCTGCAGCCCGTCAGGTTCCTCCGTCCATGGGATTCTCCAGGCAAGAATACTGGAATAGGTTGCCATTTCCTTCTCCAGGGGATCTTCCAGACCCAGGAATCAAATCTGTGTCTCCTGCGTCTCCTGAATTGCAAGTGAATGCTTTTCCCATTGTGCTATCAGGGAAGATCTTACAAAACATAGAAGGAAAGTCATTTGATGTCATGAGAGTAGATAACACAGCCATGACCTAGGCCAAGGGGTCAGGAAAGGTTTCCTGAAGAAGCAGCATCTGAGTGATACAAATTTAAGTTGAAGAGAGAAAGCGGGATACGCTCTGAGCACAAGGACCAGAGTGTACCGAGCATAGTTGTTAAGATCAGGTACTCTTGAGGCACGCTGCTTGAGTACCAGTATATAATTTCAGAAAGAAAGTTAGTAAAGTCAGTGAGGTTAAATACTTCTCCTATGTTTGACTAGTGGGGCTTCCCTGGTGGCTCAGTGGTAAAGAATCCACCTGCCAAACAGGAGGCGCAGATTCGATCCCTGGGTTGGGAAGATCCACTGGAGAAAGGAATGGCTGCCCACTCCAGTATTCTTGCCTGAGAAATCCCATGGACAGAGGAGCCTGGCGGGCTACAAGACTTAGCAGCTAAACAACAGCAACATGTTTGATGAAATGGTACATATCTATTTCAATCTTTGGTTTGTTTCATTCAAAAAACAACATTTTCTCTAGGTCTTTTTCCTATCAACAACGGATCATTAGGAAAATATTTTGAGTGAAGAAACTGGCATCAGTGTTGACTACTAAGGATGAGAAAATCCATCTCAAGGTCTTTTGGTTTTTTTCAAGTGAACTGCTGTAAACATCCACAGAGAAATCTCCATCTCCCAGCTGATTCTGTAAAATTTCTCATGTCCAATAAAGTTGGCATTCTGAAGCTGTCTTTCCTACTTGACCCTGTAATGGTGAAAAAAGATAACGTTCTTCCATGTTGGCAGTAGTCCTTGATACCAAATTGGAAGTGTGTTTTGTAACTCAAAATAATCTCCACCTTCTTTATTCCCTCGTCTCTACTACATTGATGAGTCTGTGTTTCTGCTTTGTCTGCTGTGTTGGGTCTTGTCTGGGGTCATTTCCTGGAACCTATTTTTGAATGGAATACACATTAGAATGTAACGCATTCTGTATCCAGAACACAAGTATGACTTTAAATCTATTTTTTACCCTTTTGGGGGGACTTCTGAACTCCCCACAAAATAAATAGTGAACACTTTCACACTTAAACACTGGGTTAACGGGGCTCATAACAGGTTTTTAAAACAAGTGGTGAAAGAAATAGCTCTTAACTGATTAGAATACAAGAAGGGTGGTATAGTATGGTGGGTAGAAGTGTGTTAGTTTTGGAGCTAGACAGACTTGGTATATAATTGCCACCTTCTTTTCCTTCCTTCAATAAAGTTTTATCAGAATCTTATTACATACCAAGTGCTGTCATGGGCATAAAACAGGAAATAAAACAGGAAACAAAAGAGATGAAAGTCCCTGCTTTCATGAAACATATTCTGATGCAGAAATAGAAAACAAGCAGACAAACAAAACTAAATACATGTGTTTTGTGGGTATAGTATTTGCCAGCTAATTAGTGATACCCAGATATATCATCATTCCAATATAGTCAGATATCTCCATAACAATTGTGCCATTCTTTTTTTTTTTCCCCAGTGTGCAGATGAGGGGAAAATAGAAACCCCAAAGCCTGTGACCTGGACTAGGCAATTATTTCCCTTAGAATGCCAAGGTGTCAACATCTCACCGAGAAGGCAGCATTTCAGCTTGGTCCTGAAGGATGGTAGAGAGGGGCTCCATGTAGCTCTTGCAGGAGGGGACAAGAGCAGAGAAAATCAACTGACAGGATTCCAGAAAGAGCAGAAAGGTCACTGTGGTTAACAAGGGAAAGACAGGGGTTAGAATATTAATGAGGAGCCCAATCTAGTAGAAAAGTGCTCAGTAAGTTTAAGTTCTCTCTGCTTTTTTTTTTTTTTAAAGAAGGAAATCAAACTAACCCAAGCAATCACCCAAACAAACAAAAACACAGTAATTTTAGAGTACTTATCTTCTGTTCAGAAATTTAATGTTCTTGCCTTTATGCAACACTGGTCCCCAGCCCCATCTGGATGATTCCGGTCTATAGGGGAGATTGAGGCATTGAAATAAGAGAACGGTCTTAGGTAGCTCATGTTTCTGTGGTGGGGGTTGGGTGACTTCCACTTACATTGCTCTGCTCCACATCCTTGGGTTGGGAAGATCCCCTGGAGAAGGGAATGGCAACTCACTCCAGTATTCTTGCCTGGAAAATCCCATGGACAGAGGAGCCTGGCAGGCTACAGTCCATGGGCTTGGAAACAGTCAGACACAACTGAACGACCAACACACACACATTCTTGGGTATGGCCAGCCTAATGAATGATGCCAATAGTATTAAAAGATAAATAAGAGGTTAAACCATTGAGAACAGTGCAGAAGAGGGGACGCCTTTCTCATCCCTAAACTTACATCTTTCATACTATAAAATGTTATAGACATAAGGATTGTAGAAACAGAGAACCATTTAAAATGCATCTTTTCTATACATCTCTTTTTAAATTCAGGTTTATTGAGGCATAATTGATACATAAAATTATAAGATATTTAAAGTGTACACTGTTGTAATTAGATATACATATACAATGTGAAGGCTTCCCTTGTGGCTCAAACAGTAAAGTGTCTGCCTGCAATGAGGGAGACCTGGCTTCAGTCCCTGCGTTGGGAAGACCCCATGGAGGAGGAAATGGCAACCCACTTCAGTACCCTTGCCTGGAAAATTCCATGAACTGAGGAGCCTGGTAGGCTACAGTCCATGGGATCGCAAAGAGTCGGAAACGACTAAGTGACTTCACTCACTCAGTCATTGACTCATACAATGTGAAGAGTCTTCCCAGGTGGCTTAAAGATAGAATCCATCTGCAGTGCAGAAGACAAGGGTTCAATCCCTAGGTTGGGAGGATCCCCTGGAGGAGGTCATTGCAACCCACTCCAGTATTCATGCCTAGAGAATCCCATGGACAGAGGAGCCTGGCGGGCTACAGTCCATATGGTTGCAAAGAGTCGGACACGACTAAAGCTGAACATGCAGTGTGAAAGAAGCCCTCATCTAGTTAACTAACACATCCACCACATCACATTTGTATTTTATTTTGCAGAGAGGTGAGAACAGGTTTTACTCTCTCAGTAAATTTTAACTATGCAATACGTTATCAACTATAATCATCCTGTTTCAGATTAGATTCTCAAATCTTTTTCATTTTAGAGATGAAACTTTGTACCCTTTTACCAACCTCTTGCCATGCTCCCCACTCCCAGCCCCTTGCAACAAATACTGTACTCTTTCTGTAAGCTGAGTTTGTTTTTTGTTTTTTTTTTAGCTTTCACAAATAAGTGACACCATAGGGTATATGAATTTATCTTCGTGGTTTTATGTCCATTCAGAAAAATGTAAAACCATCGAGCGATTTTAAACATTTTCTTGCTTCCTGATGGCCTGCATTCAAGGGTCACGATTGCCTATTGATGAGATTGAAATGATGAATCCGTTGGGAAATCACCACAGAAAAATTATAATCAAAATGCTGTCTTCATGCCTAGTATATTTGTCTTTGAGAATGTGAATTGATTCGTGGACAGAATCGCATTTTATAATTCCTTACCCAAAATGTATTTGAAACATCCCACTTAATCATGGTCTCTGCCAGAGATTGGGAAGGGAAGTCCTGGTTATCATCCTGGCATGTGGTCCAGAACCAGAGGTGAATCCATAAAGTCTCAGGGCATCCTATTTTCCCTGTTTCACCAACCAGACAGTTTGTCTGGGAGTGGAAAGAAGAATAGTTATCATTTTACTAATATTTTCAAAAGAGTAGGTGCTACTATTTTATGACCAAGAAAGAGTAAAAGAAAGGTAAAAAATAAATTTCTTATAAAGCGATATTTTAGGATCTTAATTTTCATAATTGTAAATGTGAAGGTATGCATGTTCATTTTATAGTTCTTCATATATTTCCTCCAATTTCAGTAAATATATCTCTATACTAAATAGGGGCTTCCCTGGTGGCTCAGAGATGAATCCTTCTGCAGTGCAGAAGACATGAGATACGGGTTCGATCCCTGAGTTGGGAAGACCTCTGGCTAAGGAAATGGCAATCTGCTCCAGAATTCCTGCCTAAAACATTCCCTGGACAGAGGAGCCTGGGGGGCTACAGTCCATGGGATCACACAGAGTTGAACAAGATTTAGCGACTAAACAAAAAAATATATGAATATATGTGCATATGTAAACATACATAGATATCTAATGGGTATGAGCTTAGACTATTAAGATATAAATAGACTTCAACTTCATCTAGTTCAATAATATTTAAACAATACTTGAATTTACTTGGAAACATCTGTACCCTTGGAAGCACAAGACTGTTTCTTTTGTAGCTGTGACCTTTCATTTCTCTTAAAACTTGTTGAGACATTTCATCTTGCCATTTAAATATATTGGCCATTTTTTTCCTTTGACCGTGACATAAAAGCTGCCTTTCCATACGACCATCCATCAGGTTTTGAAAACAAACAAAAGCCATTACGTCTTCTAATATCTTATCTAGGCTAAATATTCCTAGTTTCTTCAACACAATTCTTGCCAAGAACAGGCAATTAATATCCATTCTTTTGATGAATAAAGTAAAAAGGAGAATATAATAGAGGGCCCTTCAATTAAATAATAACTACATCCTCTCTTTCCCAGAGAAGAGTTAAGTTGTCACGGAAAGCAATTTCTTATTGTCCTTTCACAATCCAACCTCCTTGCTAATGAATCCTCATTAATGGTATAAAAATATCTCTTTCAGACAATTTCTTTTATTAAGTGTAGAAATTAAATGTGCTCATTAATGTCACTGGGAATGTGAGGATAGTCCTCATATTCAGTTTGTATGGGCCTGGGACATAATGTGTGTGAGTTTATTAATAGGTAAATGAATGTAAGGAGAAACCTCAATGCCCAAATCCCCCAAACTGGATGCTAATTTATCTTGTGAATGATGAGATACCCAATTAATCAGACAAAATAATTTAGACCAGGTCTGGGAACCACCCTTTGGTTGTACAACTTTAAATGGGATACAGGCAAACCAGAGACTATTCAGAGAAAATCAAGTAAGATTTCAAAGAGATTTGAATTCAGGGGCTCTGTCTGTCTGTCTAGTGTAGCATCCCTTGAGTCTAGCACATTGTCCAACTGATAGCAGGCACTCAATAGATAAAACCCAGCAAATGAAAACACTTGAAGTCTTTTTATGTGGGAGGAATTATGTGTTAATAAAACTGTTTTTGGCAAGAGAAGATTCAGAGAGAACATGATGATGGCCTTTAAATGGCCAAAGCGCTGTCCTTTGGAAAAGGGGTTATTTATGTGAGTCAGCACTCAGGAAATGTATTAAAACAAGGTCTTTATATGATAAACACTGCGTGGTGAAATATACAAATATATACACATACATGCGGACTTCTCTGGTGGCTCAGACGATGAAGCATCTGCCTACAATGGGGGAGACCTGGGTTCGATCCCTGGGTCAGGAAGACCTCCTGGAGAAGGAAATGGCAACCCACTCCAATACTCTTACCTGGAAAATCCCATGGACGGAGGATCCTGGTAGGCTACAGTCCATGGGATCGCAGAGTCGGACATGACTAAGCGACTAAATTTTCACTTTCTTTCACTCTCATACACATGCATTTCACATACATAAACACATATTTATATTTAATTCAAATATGTAAATGCATATACTTATATACACATATACATATTTATTTACAATGTCATATGTAGGCTTCCCTGGTGGCTCAGTGGTAAAGAATCTGTGTGCCAACACGAGAGATACAGATTCACTCCCTGGGTTGGGAAGATCTCTCAAAGGAGGAAATGACAACCCATTCCAGTATTCTTGCCTGGGAATTCCCTTGGACAGAAGAGCCTGGTGGGCTACAGTCCATGGGGTTGCAGGAGAGTCAGACACAGCTTAGTGACCAAACAAAAGCAACACAATGTCATACGTATTTCACTAAGTGTAGAATCTGTCATTTGAAATTCAAATTACACTTAACGGACCTTTGGACTCAGAGGGAGAGGGAGAGGGTGGGATGATTTGGGAGAGTGGCATTCTATCATGTATACTATCATGTAAGAATTGAATCGCCAGTCTATGTCTGATGCAGGATACAGCATGCTTGGGGCTGGTGCATGGGGATGACCCACAGAGATGTTATGGGGAGGGAGGTGGGAGGGGGGTTCATGTTTGGGAACACATGGAAGAATTAAAGATTTTAAAATTAAAAAAATAAAAAACTAAAAAAAAAAACCAAAAAAAAACAAAAAAAATAAATTTTTTTAAAAAGAAAAAAAAAGAAAATTCAAATCCCATTCAAATATATGCATATATACGCACGTTCGCGGGCACCCACATTTATATGGATTTGAATGAGAGTGTTCTTTGCCCTCTAAAAGGAGTAAAGAGTGTAGTAGACTTTGTCTGACTGATTTTAATGAGTGGAACCAGGACCAAGGAGTAGAAGATACAGAAAATGAGAGGACTTTATGAGAAGAAAACTTTGCCATTCCTCCATAATTTTCTTCTGTTTGTCTAGAAGATTCACAACCATCCTCTTTTCTGAAAGCAACCATCTTTCATCCGTCTGTCTGGCAAACTGCTACTTTTCTGTGAAGATTTAATTTTGCTCACCTCTACTGCAAAAACTTCCCTGACTTTTTGGGAGGCTGGCCAAGATCCCACTGTACTTTACAGGCTTCTTCTACAATACATCATCTGGGGCCACAGTTGTTTGCAAGGTTTCCTCGGATGTAGCCTTGGCAGTAGCACATGGCCACCGTGACCTGCAGCCTGCATTCTATTGCTCAAGTAGTAGTCACAGGACTAGCTTGATTCTAATGGAGAGGGCTACAGAAAGCTGTGCGTACTGAGAGGCATGAATCATCTAGACACAGTTTCACCATCTGTAATTGAGGGATTGTATGAGATGGTCAGATATTACTATTATTATTATTTTAATTGGAGACTAATTGCTTTCCAATGCATTGGTTTCTGCTGTACAACAACATGAATCAGCTATAAGTACACTTACCTCCTTTCCCTCTCGAGCCTCCCTCCCAGCCCCGCCCCATCCTACCCCACCGTATCACCGAGCTACAAGTTGAGCTTCCTGGGCTATATAGAAGCTTCCCACTAGCTATCTCTATTATACATGATCTGATATTATTTTTTTCTTGTTCTAATAGTTGTTTAAATCACTTAGAGAATTATAAGACTGCTTACTTTTATTCATATCTTTATTTGATCTTGTATAAATGATCTGCCCTTTCCCCATCTTAGCTAAAACAAACAAACTTCTGGTCCAGAAGTCAGTTAACTTATTTTGTAAAGGGCCAGATAGACAGTAACTCTGTTAGACTGGGTGAGCCATAGGACCTCTGTTGCAACTTCTCAAGTCAGCATCTGTAGGACAAAGTTGGCTAAAGACAATATACATGTGTATAGGTGTGGCTCTATTCCAAAAATATTTTGCATACAAAACTTGTAGATGGCTGAATTTGGCCCTCAGACTAAAGTTTTCCAGTCCCTGAGACAGTCTAGCATGTAGTAGCACCCATTTAAATGGCAAGAGACATAGTTTTCTATGTGTCTCCACAAAAATGACAAAATCCTAACAGGAGAAAACAAAAACTGCAAACCTTTCACAGTGCCAACTGATGACAAGTCACTTGTTTAAAATAAGATTTTTTTCTACATAAAATCTAAAGAGTTATAAGCAGAGAGTCAAAGGCATCACTGATAATGGATATTTTGTGCTGAGCAACAATATAAATAATAGGATAATGATGACATTATTTCTCATCCACCATCCTTCCAATATTGCTGTTTCTAATTTATTTTCCATAACGTTTGAAGATCAAGCCAAAGTATTATCTGGAAGTGACATGATTGCAGGAGCATTGCCAGCTCCCAGGGAAAGCTGAAAATGTCTTTTGAGCAACTAGGAAGTCCAGATTTTGAGGGGCTATACACAGTTTTTTTTCCATGGGGATGATCTTGATCCCTGTCTCCTGTACAATGTCATGAACCTCATTCCATAGTTCATCAGGAACTCTATCTATCAGATCTAGGCCCTTAAATCTATTTCTCACTTCCACTGTATAATCATAAGGGATTTGATTTAGGTCATACCTGAATGGTCTAGCAGTTTCCCCTACTTTCTTCAATTTGAGTCTGAATTTGGTAATAAGGAGTTCATGTTCTGAGCCACAGTCAGCTCTTGGTCTTGTTTTTGTTGACTGTATAGAGCTTCTCCATCTTTGGCTGCAAAGAATATAATCAATCTGCTTTCGGTGTTGACCATCTGGTGATGTCCATGTGTAGAGTCTTCTCTTGTGTTGTTGGAAGAGGGTGTTTGCTATGACCAGTGCAGGTGGCATCATGGACTCGATGAACGTGAGTCTGGGTGAACTCCGGGAGATGGTGATGGACAGGGAGGCCTGGCGTGCTGCAATTCATGGGGTCGCAAAGAGTCAGACATGACTGAGTGACTGAACTGAACTGAACTGATACACAGTTTATATTTACAGAACAGGAGCTATATACGCTATGAATTAATTTTAATAAGATATACATTTGTTTTCTTCAATTTCTAATCTTGAAATATTTTTAGATTAAGGGCCTGCTATAGGTTGAACACACCAGCATCATAAGGTCAGTGTGAAATATCTTCCAATTGAGT
This sequence comes from Ovis aries, assembly GCF_016772045.2. Classification (NCBI taxonomy): domain Eukaryota; kingdom Metazoa; phylum Chordata; class Mammalia; order Artiodactyla; family Bovidae; genus Ovis; species Ovis aries. The sequence continues at coordinate 110,212,757 of NC_056059.1, forward strand.
TCCTCCCACAGTTTCATGAACTGAAGGATTTTGATATTTCTTCTCCTCTTCATGTTACCTCACTACACTCTCTAGATTCCGGTTTGAACACCCTACAGTTCAGGCTCTGATTTTCTAAGGAACTTTCCTAGGTCGTAAGGATTTTGTGATGCAGTTTATCTATAGACATAAAAAGACATTGTTTCCAAAAAAATGATTCTGTAATCAGACACACCTAATTCTTAGGATGCTATCTTCACTAGCTCAGTCCTTTTCAACTCTCTGTGACCCCATGGACTGCAGCATGCCAGACTTGCCTGTCCTTCAACATCTCCCAGAGTTTGCTCAAACTCATGTCCAGTGAGTCAATGATCCCATCCAATCATCTCCTGCCCTCAATCTTTCCCAGCATCAGGGTCTTTTCCAATAAGTTGGCTCTCTGACTAAGGTGGCCAAAATACCCGTGCTTCAGCTTCGCCATCAGTCGTGCCAATGAATATTCAGGGTTGATTTCCTTTAGGACTGGTTTTTTTGATCTCCTTGCTGGCCAAGGGACTTTCAAGAGTATTCTCCAGCACCACAGTTTGGTACTCGACATTCAAAAAGCTAAGATCATAGCATCCAGTCCCAACATTTCATGACAAATAGATGGGGGAAAAAATGGAAACAGTGAGTGTCCTAAGTTTCTTCAATGCTAAATTGAGAATAAGTATTCTCAGTATTTTGAAGAAGCTAAATTGGTTACCTTATTCATTGTTAAACTTGGCATCTAATGTTACTTCTATATTTACATTTTTTATCTTTCTGGATGACCATGTTTTTCAACTCCACTAGATCTTATATGTGGAAGTCTTAGACTTAGATGCCTACAGATACCACACAGGCAAAAAAAAAAAAAAAAAAAGGCAAAATGAAATGACTCTACGGAGATAAACAATAACAAAGATAAATAACCCTAGTCTGGAGACTCATGAAGAACACAGAAAATGATGGAAATTGTGAATCTGGAGAGTTCATGAGCCATGTTGGGAGGGGAAGGGCAGCTGCTATTTATTTCAGCCAATTGCATTGTATGGAAGTGCACAGCCAATGATTCTATTTCTTCTGAGTGCGAGAAAGAGTCTCTATCTTCCAACTGTAATGATCATGCTTCCAATATTTAAATAACTATTTTTAAAAAGAACATTGGGGGCCAAAAATTACATATTCATAGGCTGGACTTGCACCATGGGCCACTGGTTTAGGACGTCTGAGGAAGCTCCATGAGGAAGTGTCTCACCTGGTGTTTTGTCTGTATAACTTTTCTTGCTCAATCATTACAGTTATCACCATGAGTACAGCAACAAGATGCTCAATAAATATTCTTTGAATAAATAAATAAATGAATTATCATTGTGAAGAGATACTGTATAAAGTTTCTTTAATGAATTCAAAATATTAATTCCTATAGGGGTTAGTATTTTCTGTGTACCAAGACGCAATAGCTAATTATTTATTCGAGGCTTCCCAGGTGTCTCAGTGGTAAAGATTCGACCTGATCTTTGGATGATCTATTCCAGTATTCTTGCCTGGGAAATTCCATGAACAGAGAAGCCTAGTGGGCTGTATTCCATGGGGGGTCACAAGACAGTGGAACCAACTTAGCGATGAAACAGCAACAATTATTTGTTAACAGTTCTGTGGGATGGCTAATTAGGTATGGCTTCCCCAGTGTCTCAGCAGGTAAAGAATCTGCCTGCAGTGCAGGAGACACAGGAGCTGTGGGTCAGGAAGATCTCTTGGAGGAGGAAATGGCAACCCACTCCAGTATTCTTGCCTAGAAAATCCCATGGGCAGAGGAGCCTGGCGAGCTACAGTCCAAAGGGTCACAGAATTGGACAGGACTAGGCACACACACTAGCTGGGACAGTTTATTTCAGCTCATGTGTTTTTTGATGGAATCATTTGTGAATTTGTCATCAGATACGAGGTTTCCTTAGAGTTGGTTTCTGCTCAATGTCCTTACTTGCACAGCTGGGAATATCAGCTGGAGGGCATTCACACAACTTCCCCAACAAAACAGAGCTTTGTTATATGGCAACTATGTTCCACAAAGGCAAATCCCAATGCACAAGCATTTATCAAAAGCAGAGATTACTTTGCCAACAAAGGTCCGATAGTCAAAGCTATGATTTTTCCAGGAGTCTTTTAGGGATGTGAGAGTTGGACCATAAAGAAAGCCGAAGGATTTATGCTTTTGAAAGCATAAATTGGTCTTGGAGAAGACTCCTAAGAGTCCCTTGGACTGCAAGGAGATCAAACCAATTCATCCTAAAGGAAATCAATGCTGACTATTCACTGGGAGGACTACATTGAAGCTGAAGCTCCGACACTTTGGTCACGTGATGCAAAGAACTGACCCATTGGAAAAGACCCTGATACTGGGAAAGATTGAAGATGGCAGGAGAAAGGGATGACAGAGGACAAGATGGTTGGACGGGATCACCAACTCGATGGACATGAGTTTGAGCAAACTCTGAGAGTTGGCAAAGGACAGGGAAGCCTGGCATGCTTCAGTCCATGGGGTCACAGAGCATCGGATACAACTGAATGATTGAACAACAACAACAAGTTGTGTAACAATGGTTGCTTTTCACATGGACTGAAACAAATCATGTGGCCAAGTGCTGGCTTAATGTGGGAAGGAGTTACACAAGGTGCGGACAATGGGAAATGTATCACATAGTGGAAATGTACCATAGTCGATTGATATCTTAGTTATCCCCAACTTATCAACTTACCAAAGTTGGGGATAATTATTTTGAAAAGTTTTATTGTTATGTGTATAATAGAATATATTTCAAGGAATTAGGAGAACAGTTTATCCCTAGGAACTATAATGTCAACTTCCTATCTCTCTGAGATGACCTAACTCTGATGGCCAGAAAACAATGTTTGGTCTTCTTGTTTCTCTCCTCTAAATGCAGCACTAACGCTTTTCTTCTGATTCAGGATTCAGTTTATCCTATGAAACCAGGATGTTCTGTGATGCTGGTCAATGCTGCTTTTCATTTAATCTAAGACAGTGTCCTCTATGCATGGAAATAAGACCTCCAAATCATTTTACATAGGTCAGTGAACAGCTATCAGATGCTAATAACTTGTTACTGACCTCATCAGAAAGAATTTGAACCAATGAATTACAGGCGAAGGGTTTCTTATCCTGTGTGCCTGGGGACATTTCATTCATCTTGGACATATTGTATTCATCTTGGAGAACACTTAAGTCTAAAACATGCTCGTAACTTCACGTCAGCCGCATTAAATATGTTACTTCTTTTTTATAAAAGTAGAAGGAAGACTTTAAGTGCTCCCCTTCCCCAGTATTTTAAGAATCTAACACTAAGCTGACTATGAAAGCGAAAGGGTTAGTCGCTCAGTCTGTCTCTTTGCAACCTCATGAACTGTAGCTCGCCAGGCTCCTCTGCCTATGGGATTCTCCAGCCAAGAATACTGGAGTGGTTTGCCATTTCTTTCTCCAGGTAATCTTCTCGACCCAGAAATCAAACTCAAGTCTCCTGCCTTGTAGGCAGATTCTTCACCATCTGAGCTACCAGGGAAGCTCGTAAGCTGAATATAGGTTATGTTAACCCTCAAATCAGTGGTTATTAGAGATGAGGACACCATTTTCTACATTCATGTGTGGTCAGTTTTTCAGCACCTTTTAATTAACTGCACTGGATTCTAATGATACATAAATAGGAATGAATGGTTAGCATTCTTATGCATAAGGACTCTATAGTTACATGAGGAGGGTTAGAGAGAAAAGTAACCATTCTGGGGTTGGGAATCAAGGAAACTGAGTTCTTCAGTAAATCACTGATTTTTATTAATTAATTCCAGTTTCTGAGAACACTGAGTCCTTTACAGGCAAAGAGGCACTTATTGAATGCTAATAGTATTTCAAATGTGTTCTTCTTTTTAATGCTTTTATTTATTTATTTATTTTACTTTACAATATTGCATTGGTTTTGACATACTTCAACATGAATCCACCACGGGTGTACAGGTGTTCCCAATCCTGAACCCCCCTCCCACCTCCCCTCCCCATACCATCCCTCTGGGTCATCCCAGTGCACCAGCCCCAAGCATCTTGTATCCTGCTTCGAACCTAGACTGGTGATTCGTTTCTTATATGATATTATACATTTTCCCACTACTCATATAAGAATAGCAGTTTTATTTCTGCCTTATAAATAAATTGAGGCTCAGAAATACTTAAAATTTAATAGGCTAACTAGCACTTACTTAATAAGCATCAAAGCTGGTATTTGGAACTAGATTTTATCTGGTTCTGATGTTTCTCTATTGTTCATTCCACCTCCCTGATACTTCCTCATTGGGTGAAGATCTTTCTAAGATCCTGCTGTGTCTGATTTAGTCTTATCAACCTTGGAACATGTTCCATGGTCAGCACAAATGGCCAGGCTTTGGAACTATTGCTCTTGCACCAAAGGTAATAGAAAAAGAGATCTTTCATTGCTCTAATACCCCAATATTCCCTGGTGGCTCAATCGGTATAGAATCCACATGCAATGTGGGAAACCTGGATTCAATCCCTGGATTGGGAAGATCCCCTTGAGGAGGGCATGGCAACCCACTCCAGTATTCTTGCCTGGAGAATCCTATGGACACAGGAGCCTGGCAGGCAATATTCCAATGCGGTTGCAGAGTCAGACACTACTGAGTGACTAAGCACAGTACTTCAGTATTAGACAATATAGGCCAAATAATGCAATATGAACATTTAACACCACCCCAATAATCTCTGTGCCTTAGGGTTCGGACGGTAAAACGTCTGCCTACAATGCGGGAGACCTGGGTTCTATCCCTGGGTCAGGAAGATTCCCTGGAGAAGGAAACAGCAACCCACTCCAGTACTCTTACCTAGAAAATCCCATGGATGGAGGAGCTTCGTGCAGGCTACTGTCCATGGTCACAAAGAGTCGGGCACGACTGAGCTACTTCACTTCACTTCACATGATTCACATGGGTTAATGATGACTTCTGATTCAAAGAATCACAAAAGTTCCATCATATTTTGATTGCCCCATGTAGAATCCATGGCTTTTCCAAATAGCAAAAGAGAGTAAAGAATGATGCAAGTGTTTCTCTGCTTAGAAGAGATGCGCCATTTGTGATCATATTTTATTGACTAAAGCTGTTCTCATGTTCTAACCAGCTGTGAAATAGCTGAGAAATACCATCCTCTGTGTGCTTAGAAGGGAAAAAATAAAAATTTTGTGAATATTGATTAGTTATTCTTACTCTTCAAAAATTATGGAGTACAGCAAAAAATAGTAATTTCTTATTATTTCCCTAAGAAGCCATAAATATGTTCTTTGGTTAATGCTGTGTTAAGGCTGTATATTGTCACCTTGCTTATTAGCTTCTATGTGGAGTACCTCTTGGAGAAGGAAATGGCAACCCACTCCAGTGTTCTTGCCTGGAGAATCCCAGGGATGGAGGAGCCTGGTGGGCTGCTGTCTATGAGGTTGCACAGAGTCAGACACAACTGAAGTAACAGCAGCAGCAGCAGCAGCAGCAGCAGCAGCAGAGTACCTCATGCAAAATGCCAGACTGAATGACGCACAAGCCAGAATCAAGATTGCTGTGAGAAATTTTAATAACCTCAGATATGCAGATGACACCACCCTTATGGCAGAAAGCGAAGAAGTGCTGAAGAGCCTCTTGATGAAAGTGAAAAAGAAGAGTGAAAAAGCTGGCTTCAAACTCAACATTCCCAAAACTAAGATCATGGCATCCAGTGCCATTACTTCATGATAAATAGATGGGGAAACAGTGGAAATAGTGAGACACTTTATTTTCTTGGGCTGCAAAATCACTGCAGATGGTGATTGCAGCCATGAAATTAAAAGACACTTGCTCCCTGGAAGAAGAGCTATGACCAACCTAGACAGCATATTCAAAAGCAGAGACATTACTTTACTGACAAAGATCTTTGACTAGATAGAGGGTTGGACCATAAAGAAAGCTGAGCACCAAAGAATTGATGCTTTTGAACTGTGGTGTTGGAGAAGACTCTTGAGAGTCCCTTGGACTGCAAGGAAATCCAACTCAGTCCATCCTAAAGGAGATCAGTCCTAAATATTCATCTGAAGGACTGATGCTGAAGCTGAAGCTCCAATACTTTGGCCATCTGACGTGAAGAACTGACTCATTTGAAAAGACTCTAATGCTGGGAAAGATTGAAGGGAGGAGGAGAAGGGGATGACAGAGGATGAGATGGTTGGTTGGCATCACCGACTCGATGGACATGAGTTTGAGCAAGTTCTGGGACTTCATGATGGACAGGGAAGCCTGGCATTCTGCAGTCCACGGGGTCACAAAGAGTTGGATATGACTGAGTGACCGAACTAAGTCAGTGACTCAGGTTCCTCTAGTAAAGATAATATTTCTTTATTCTGTTAGAAGTCTGGTTCATTAGTTCCTTAGAGACTGAGACTTTAACTGGACTGGCTATTCCAAGTGGGAACATTGAGCTGCCTACTGGCTTCCCTTTCAGTCATGGTTTCTCTCTCTTCCCAGAGCAGAAATACTAAAAACATAACCTTGCCTTGTGTACCAATCTATTGACAGCTGTCTGTTGTTGTTTAGTCACTCATTCATGTCTAATTACAATGATGTAATTCTGAATGTGTATGCTTTCTCTATTTCTTAGCTTTATTATTATTATTTTTTTTTTTTTTGCGGTCCATTTAGAGCTATGTGCTTCTAAGTTCAAACCCAGTGAGTGGGAAATGATGAGACTTTTCTCAGGTTGCTTCCGTGAAGAACCTGATATTAATTCTGTTTGGATGATATATATCGTGTTCTACTAGCATTCTACCAGTATATCAACCTATATCTCATCTTCAGTCTTTACCTTCCTCTAAAGAGCTCAGTCATTAAGTCATGTTCAAGTCTTTGCAACTCCATGGATTGTAACCCGCCAAGCTTCTCTGTTTGTGGCATTTCCCAGGCAAGAATAGTGGAGTGAGTTGCCATTTCCTTCTCCAGGGGATCTTCCCTACCTAGAGATCGAACTCACATCTCCTGTATCTCCTGCACTGCAGGCAGATTCTTTACCGCTGAGCCACTGGGGTATAAGCTAGAAAACAAAATTCTGAATTTCCTGCATATGTTGGATATACAAAACTGGCACTTGGCACCCATTCTCCACTCCTTCTATCAAGTCTTTTTTTTTAAATTCCATAGACTGAAAAGTCTGTATTTCCAAGATTCCATCACATCTAGGATTCTAACTGCAAATTGATGCTTTTCCAATCAGAGGCACACACTCAACATTTGGAAGGTAGGAGTAAGTTGAAGCCTTTTATTGTGTTGCTCTAGGTTTTCTGGAGACATTTTCCCCCCTCTGTGGTTTCACCATCCTGCTCTGTAGTTACCAAGAAAAATTTGCGAGGGGCAGTAGCTGGACTCCACAATCTGATGCTCATGACCAACTCGCTGGATGTAAGAAGGCGGTTGTAATGGTGATCATGGTGATGACTGACTGGGGTTTTCTGACCCTGCTTTGTGACTAGGGTGATCCGTTCTGCAACTTATGTTTCTAGTAAATGCACACAAGTCCTACATGGGCCAAAATACTCCCTGTGTAGATAAAGGTAACAACAAACAAATAAACAACAACAGCAAAAACTGTACAGAGGGTTGGGAGTGTTTCTTAGGTGTGCATCCTAGGTCCCTTCCATTGTGTTTGACTTTTTGCAACCCTGTAGGTTGTAGCCTGCCAGGCATCTCTGTTCATGGGTTCTCCAGGCAAGAATACTGGAGGGGGCAGCCATGCCCTCCTCCATGGGAGCTTTCCAACCCAAGGACTGAACCTGTGTCCCTTTAGGTCTCCTTTGTTGGCATTGGCAGGTAGGTTCTTTACCACTAATGTCATTTGGAAAGCCCAGATATAGCATAACAGTTAAATATAGAGGCTTATTAACACAGACTTGAGTTCAAATCCCAGGTCCATCATTCACTTGTATGGCATGTGGTCAAGTTATTAAAAATTATCAATTTTTTGTTTCCTAAGGATTATATAAAACAATGCATGTGATATATCACTCTCTTCAACAACGGAAAGAAACCTGATTGTTATTCTCTTGTCCAGTTGCTTCAATGCTTCTACCTACTCACCTATGGCCAGGTAACACCAGATGCTGTTCTGAACTGCAAGGCAGGGCTTTTCCTTGCTATTCTGGCTTTCCACCTTATGCTGGTTGTTTCTTTTATTCTTTAGTCCCACTTTGCTTTCTCAGGTCTGGAGTCTCATTTGGACAGCATTTTTCCTGCAAACACATCACAAAGTTGAAAATGCCTTTCTTTAAAGTGACATTTTCAGGAATATAATTACCAGGAGGTGTTTAGCCCATAATTTGGACACTCCTATAATTTGGAACAGTCGCCTGCCCTTCAGGGAGTGGTGAAATATTTTCAGAACAGGCTATTTTCAGAGAGAGAAACCCGCTTATTCCCACAATTTAAGAGCACTCTGACTTGCTATTTTTGAGAATAATTCATTCCTGATCAGTTCATCTCCAGCTCTTAGCTTTGGGTGAAGCAATCACATTTAGTTGTTTTTATCCATTTGGAAGTTTCTTGCTTTTTCAATTTATGTGAACCTATTTAAACAACAGTATAAAGGAAAACTCCTCTGTATAAATTTAGTTCCAATTACCCTGTCTCCTTTGCCATCTTCTGGTTATAATTTAAAGTTGTTTTTTTTTTATGATGGCAAGTTTAAAAGGTGATAATTCACTTGACAACTGGAGAAACTAGGATCATTAAAGTGAGAAATAGTTATTTTTAATGCAATCTAGCTATTCTCTGTTTTCAGAACACTAATGATGTTCATTGACATTTTTCAGCATCCCTTCCATACTGTATACTGAGGGATCAAAGCATTTATTCATTTATTCAATAAACAGTTACTGAGCATCTGCTGTTAACCAATCCCCATGTTAAGTCTTAGGAACAAAAATATGAACAAGACATGGTCTCAGGTTTCTTCTCTCTTCTTGTAATCAGGTTAGATGCAAGAAACAGAGAGAAAAGAATGTAAGTAAGAAAAAGAGTTATACAATTATATAAAAAAGTTATATAGTTATAAGAAGATGAACAGGAATGGGATGATGAAAGAGCAAGAAAAGAATTAAATGGGTTTGGGAAGGCTGAACAGAAAAATAACTGAGAAGAAATAGAGGAGAAAAATATGTAAAAGAAGTGGTTGTAGAAAGGAGATTTAAAAATGAGAATATGTAGTAACACTGAAATTTATATAGTACTATTATCATATGCATGCATGTAATTTTCTGTATTTTCTATAACTCAAGCAACTTTGTAATAAGCCCTCTGCTTCCACTGATATCAGCAAAAAATTTTAATCTTATCATTTTAATGTTATCTGTCTCTTCCAGTTTAAATCATAGACTCTTTTGAGGTTAATTTTGTCTCTTCATGACTTTTTCTGCTTTTCTTCTCTTTCCCTTCTTGCAGAGTGTTACCTGGGCCCTGTAGGAGGTTTTCGTGGCAACATAGATGCAGATCTCTAATCTTCATATTTATTTCCAGGCATCTGCTGGATTTTCTGGTGGTTTAAGTGCCCTCTTATGGCCTAGTAAGTGCCCCCAGCCTGAAACTCTCTGTCATGGACAGATCAATGACCCTCAAAGATGTTCACCTCCTTAGCCCCAGAATCTGTGACTGTTACCTCACATAGCCAAAACAATATGATTGCAGATAGAATTCAGGCTGATAATTAGTTGGGCTTGTTACTGTTCAGTTGCTAAGTTGTGTTCAACACTTTGAGCCCCAGTGGACTTCCCTGAGCACACCAGACTTCCCTGTCCTTCACTATCTCCCAGAATTTTCTCAAACTCTTGTCCATTGAGTCAGTGATGCCATCCAACCATCTCATCCTCTATCACCCCCTTCTCCTCTTTCCCTCAATCTTTCCCAGCATCAGAGTCTTTTTCAATGAGTCAGCTCTTTGCGTCAGGTACCAACAAAGTACTGGAGCTATATGAATATTCAAGGTTGATTTCCTTTAGGATTTACAGGTAAAAAGTTGAGCTTGACATGGGAAGATTATCCAAAGTTATTTGAGGTGGAGCGGGCAGAATCCTCTTCTTTCAGATTCCTTTTCAAAGGAATCCATGAGTTCAAAAGTGCTGGACATGACTTAGTGACTAAACAGCAACAGCAAGGATTAGGAGATAAAATAGGGAGAATAAAGAGGAGAAGCAAAGAGAAGCCCAAAAGTAAATGAAATGAAGGATAAAGGGGAGGGGAAATCACATTTAAGAGTATTTGGACAAAATGAAGCAAAATGATTTTCTAAAGTTTCTTTGTAGAGCACCAGAGAGAATGCACAAATCATTCTTCTTCCCTCTTCTCCATCTGCAGTTCAACTGAAATAATTTCATTCAACTTTTCACCGAGCATCCACACATACACACGTGCACAACACACAGGCATTTTTTCTCTCTCTCCCTCCCTGGACTCATCTCTTTCTCTCCGTCTCTCTTTCCCTCTGTCTCTCTGCACGTCTCAGTCCTGCTCCTGTATGAATGCACTCTAACATATTCTCATACATGTGAACTTACTCTCAAACACTCTGTTACCTGCCCCCCTTTTCTTTTCTTTGTCTTGGGGCAATACATAAAGAACTGTCCGCATTTCTCTTCTTGCCTCTCTTCTGAAAGCTTGTCTCTCTGCTTCCTTTTCCCTTTTTGTTTGTTTTTTTTTTTTTTTTGGTGTTTTCTTCTCTTCCAATCCTTCCTTCATGACAGACTTGCTGCGACTGTGCCTCACACGTGGTCACGGTGTGTCGTACAAGTAAGTGATGGGAGGCAGATATTTTCAGAATTGCAGCTATGGCATCTGGAATTCATCCAGGGAAATTTTATAAATGGAAGTTTAGCAGAGGAGGAAACTGATCAAATCTGAACCAGATAAAGATCATTTTGTCAGCTGGCAGGGTCCTGAACTACAGAGGCAAAGTTATGGGAGTCGGGGGGAATCAGGCATGAGACAGGAATCATGGGGACCTATCTCAGGTCTAGATGGGAGCTGTAGAGGTGAGGTTCATTTGGAGACTGAGCTAGGGGATGAGGTAGAGCAGGCATCTCTGCGCCACCGTGACAAAGTCAGGCCAAACAAGCATGTGAGCCCTGACACTGTGAAAATATGAGAAACTCTCTATGAGTGTTAAGTGTCCTGGGACTTGAGTATGCTGCTTCCTAGGGTGATGGCCTGCAAGACTGAAAATTAGGTGCATATACTTGATAAACCTGTAAATGGAAGAGAACAACGATGGATTGTGAACTCAGATTTCCAAACTAGGTTCGAAGAGTTTCCTTTTGTTCCTTACTTTTGACCAAGACTGCTTATTATTCTGAAGATGGAAGGCATCCCATCAGTGTGTTGAGGAAAATGTTCTCCTTGAGAATTCTGAAATGTCCTTAGATGCATTTTCTCTAGATCAGCTACATACACACCATAACCTTGTGAAGCAGAAGAGCTTGAATACAGGAAAAGTGAAAGTCACATTATTTAAGGATCATAGAGACAATAGTTGGCATGAAAATTCTCATCAAGTTAACAGGTGACATCACCTTTTAACTTCAGATACTGGGTCACAGAGAAGTTTTAGTAAGAAGACAGGAAACAGATAGTATGCCTCCTGAATAATACAGTATTATAGAAACTGCTCTTCAGCATTCTGCCTGGATATAACTTCAGGCTGCATGCAACAAGAACGCAGTGTCCTGGATACTGAGTGTCACACTCAGTATCCAGGATAAGAAATACTGAGAGAAATTTAGATTAGGAGATTTCTACATCCTACACCTTCCTATTTTGCACAGGTTTATGTAGCAACCATGGGGGATACAGATAAAGCAACAGGTGTGTATGTTTGTGTAATAAAGTTAACAAGCTGTTGATGTTGTTTAGTTACTAAGTTGTGTCCAACTCTTTTGCGACCCTATGGTCTATAGCCCTCCAGATTCCTTTGTCCATGGAATTTTCCAGGCAAGAATACTGGAATGAGTTGTTATTTCCTTCCTTCCTTCCTTCTCCTGAGGATCTTCCCAACCCAAGGATTGAACCTACTTCTCCTGCATTGGCAGCTGGGTTCTTTACCACTGAGCCACATGGGAAGCCCCAAGTTAATGGCTGTACTTCAGAGAGACACCTGTGAAGTGGTAGAAAGGGACAGGAAGAACTCTAATTATTGCATGACTCAGAACCTGTCTGAGAAAAGAAGAAGTATCAGACAAAGTAATTACTCCTGAGACTCTTGGCTGATGTCTCCAATGCCTGGATGAGGAGGGGTTGGAAGCATGTGTCACCCATGTGCAGTATTAACATATTAAAAGCCCCTGATGCTGGAAAAATTGAAGGCAAGAGGAGAAGGAGATGACAGAGGATGAGATGGTTGGATGGCATCACTGACTCAACGGACATGACTTTGACCAAGCTCTGGGAGTTGGTGATGGCAGGGAGGCTTGGCATGCTGCAGTCCATGGGGTTGCAAAGCTTCAGACACTACTGAGCGACTGAAGTGACTGATGAGACATGTAAATTTATGGGAACTGTTATTTTCATACTTGCACAGCATTAATATTGTTTTAAATATACTTGGGTTTAAGTGGAATATCATGCCTTGCATGTTAACAGTAGAGGGCTCTAGCCTGACTGCTCCGGCAGGAACCCTTGTGTATGTTTCTTCCCAACTCCATGCTAGATGAAGTTGGCTTGATAGTTTAAGTTGGTCATAGCAGAAATATTTCTCTATTAAAACCTCAGGGCCTTATTTTGAGCACGAATAGTTAAGCGTTTACCAGTACATCAATGCATGTCAATGTTTCCCAATACAATAGTCTCTCTAAATCCCTAAACCTAGAACAAAGCTTGGTGTAACATATGTCTATTGACTAAATGGTCAGGAAAAGGAAAAAGAGATTTATAAGAATAAAGAGAGAATCTTCAAGAATATGTTTTCAAGAGAAAAATCTGAGTTTTGAGAAATGTGTAGGAGAATGCATACCTAGGAAAAGAGGGTAAGAAGATCTTTCAGGGGAAAGTCAGTTTGGCTCAGATGAACGAAGAACGTAAGGAATCAGAAGAATTATAAAAAAGTTGAAAATAACTTGAGAGCAGAGTACACAAGAACATTGTCAGCAGATGAAGATGAAGGATTTTGCAACAGATCTGAGAGAGCTATACCCAGCTCTAGTCTAGTATCTAAGACCAGCAGTGATGCACACACAGGAGATGAAGTAAGAAGTCTCTGCTCCATAATGATGCTCTCAGATAGAGCCTGTTTCTGAACTCATTGCGTTAACTCATCATGTTAACATTTTTAGTTGCACACATTTGTGTCCATGTCTTGGTGAATTTGTGCATGTGAATATACCCATGAAGCCATCACCACAATCAAGTTTCTAAAAGTTTCCATCCCTTCCAAAAATGTCCTTATGTTCTTTTGTGTTGTATGTGTATATATGTGTTTAAATATTTAACATCAGATCTATTTATTGACTTATTTTTAAATGCACAATACCATGTTATCTATATGTACTATATTGTATAGCAGATCTTTAGAACTTGTTCACCTTGTATGTATGAAACATTATACTCATGAAGTCAAATTAACCATTTCTTCCTTTCTCCAGGCCCTGGCAACTGCCATTCTGTTCTCTGTTTTCATGCATTTGACTGTTCAAGATGCTTCATAAGTGGAATCATGCCGTATGTGTCCTTCTGTGACTATTCATTTAGCACAATGCTCTCCAGGTTCATCCATGTTGTCACAGGTGACAAGATTTCAAGTGCTAAGTCGCTTCAGTCGTGTCTGACTCTTTTTGACGCTATGGACTGCAGCCCGCCAGGCTCCTCTGTCCGTAGATTCTCCAGGCGAGAATACCGGAGTGGGTTGCCATGCCCTCCTCCAGGGGATCTTCCTGACCCAGCATTCAAACCTGCTTCTCTTACCTCTCCTGCACTGGCAAGCAGGTTCCTTACCACCTGCACCACCTGGGAAGCACCTCTTCCTTTTATTAAGGCTGAGAAATATTCCGTTACATGCAAATACCATGTTTTAACTCTTCATCCATCAATGGCTATTTGGATTGTTTCCATGTCTTGGCTATTGTGAATGTTGCTGGAGTGAGGATGGGGCACAAAGATAGCTATTGGGTTCTGATTCAAATTCTTCTGATTATTTTTGAGAATAGGAACATAGAGACTAAGTTCGAAAATATACTGTTTCAGCTTTAAGAGTAACAGAGTAAATTGGTGCTGCTTAGAACCTTGTGACCTATGAAGGTGCAGGGAACTCTTTGCCTTGTTTTCTAGGTTTTCAGGTGAGCTGCTCTGAGAACCACACCCAGGGACTAATCGCTGGCTTGCAGCCATTCACAGACACGTGACTCAATGGATGTGCATTCTTACTCTTCTGGTGTCTCAGTGAGGAAGATCTATGTATGTCACACGGGCTTCCGCTAAACTGGTAAAGACAACGGTTTGCCAAGTGCATCCCCCAAAATGTTGTTGATGATGGGACCTCTAGGGGTAAGGAGGAAAAGAGAAAATATATCAATCCAACACAGCACTGGAACACTTGAGATCTCATTCAACCTTCTTTTTACACAATGGAGGAAAACGGGGATCAAAACAATAATTTCACTTGGAGATATTTTCTAAGTCTAAATTCCTGGAACTTTTTATTTTTCAATGGTGATGCTGTTCTTTACACCTGAAATAAGGTACAATGAAGTCATTTGGCCAGTAGTTAATAATGGCTTTTTGAGTCCTCGCACTTATGTGGGTCTGAGCACTGTGCCCTATGACCTCGCTGAGAGTCAGTCACTTATAAAGTAAAATGGGGAATAATAGGATCTATTTAATAGTGATGCTGTGAGGAACTATAGACATCAATAGGCAGAATACTTAGTATCATCTAGGGCGTATGAAGAAATCTTAGTGTATGTTAATTATCATTTTTGCTGCTGTGCTATGTTGATAATGATGATGATGGTGATAATGATGATGCCACTTTATAAATTAATCTTTGGATAATGATGTTTCAGCAGTTAATATACTTTGGCAACTGTCAAGGATTTAAAAGAAAACACATCTCGTAAATAAAATTTATATCACAGGAGATCATGTGTTTTCAATTTATTTCAACTGATGTTTGACATTCTTGACACTGAACCATTAGCTTCTCCCCAAAGAAGTACTACAAGTTGATGAATAGCTTATGATTTTTAACCAGGTCTTCTCTGTCATTGGATCCAGGTGAAGTTTTATGGGAGGGGATGACATAGAGGGCTACAGTAAAATCTAACAAGTGTCATTTGATAATTAAACAAATGAATCACTCTGACCACCAAAGCAGTTGACCACTGTGACGACAGAACAGTAAGACTTAGCAATTCATGATTTAAAGTCAGGAGGGTCATAAAAATCAGTGTCTGTGAATGTCCCAGAGAAGACTCACTTAGCTCTGAATACAGACTGCCCCCACAGTTCTGAAGAACAGTCATCCGTCACCTGGTCCTCTTGTACTGCAGAAAGCAGCCACCGGAAAGGAGAGGCAAAGCTCCAATGATTCCAAAGAAACCATCTGAATGACAAGTGTTTTGTGATGTCCCTAGCCAGCCCCATGGTCTGCTATTTACTGCCCACCAACTGGCCTCCTTGGGGCCACTTTTGGCCACTTCCAAGCCACTCTCTATATAGAAGCCAGAGGGGTCTTTCAAAAATCTGACTGGGTCTTACTATTCGTTTGCTTGAAGCCGTGTGATGAGCTTCCGTTGTGCTTTAATGTAAATCCAGATCCTTTAAGCTGGCTTTCATGACCCGGCATGACCCATCTCTGGTCCTCTCTCTGTCCTCTTCTTAGACTTCCCCACCCTTATCTCTGCCCTCCAGACATCGATCATTCTTTCAGAGCTCCAGAGACAACTCTCTCTCTCCCTTCAGAACCCTGCAGCCTTTGTTCTCGCCGCTCCCTAGTCCTAGAACTCTCTGCTCTGTCTCTTTGTGTGACTGTCTCCTGCTCATCCTTCAGATCTCAGTTTAAATGTCATCCCCTCAAGCGAGCCTTAGTTGACTGCGCTCCTGGGTATCCTTCTTCCCTGCTCCATTGCTTCCCTCACAGCACTCCCATTTTAAAGAAAGACTTTTCCGTTATCTCTCTCTTTATTACCTGCTTATGAAAAAGGGGCTCAGTCTCCTTTGCTTGCCAGCCTACACCCCAAATATTTCAATCCCTGATATCTCTTTGGTAAGTCACAAATTAAAAAATATTAGCCCTAATGCTATGTTAACATGCACTGAACATTTTCAGTGGGCCAGGCTCTAAGCTAAGCACTATGTACGGATGCTCTCATTTATTCCTCAGCCAAGCCTATTCGTGGGTCCATGCCCAGTCATGTCTGACTCTTTTGCAACCCCATAGAGGGCAGTCTGCCAGGCTCTTCAGTCCATGGGATTCCCCAGGAAATAATACTGGAGTGGGTTGCCCCTTCCTGCTCCAGGGGATTTTCCCGAGCCAGGGATTGAACCCACATCTCTTGCATTGCAGGCAGATTCTTTACTGTTGAGCTATCAGGGAAACCCACACCAAGCCTATGATGACTGCTAATATCATACCTATTTGGATGAGGAGTCCGAGGCAAAGGGTATTTACCTGTTGAATCTGAGGCCACAGAGCTAGTGCTAGCACAGCAGGGTTTAAACTCAGGCAGAGTTCAGAATTTTAAGCTTTACCTTTGTATCGAACCACTGAATGCAAGGATCTTGGCCACATCTGATTGGCTGACTCCTTAAGATTTTGCTCAAGCATCACTTACTCAGTGAGACTCCTATATTCAGTTTGAAATGATGTCACCCTGAATTCATTACAAGCAACATTTGTCACACTATTTCAATATTAAATATCTGTATCCTCACAAATCTAAAATTTCTCCTTGGGGAAGACTCCCTGTTTTATTATCTTTTCCCTCTATTCCCCCTGAAAAGTGAAAGTGAAGTCGCTCAATTGTGTCCAACTCTTTGCGACCCCAGGGGCTGTAGCCTGCTACGCTCCTCCATCCATGGGAATCTCCAGGCAAGAATACTGGAGTCGGTTGCCGTTCCCGTCTCCAGGGAGTTTTTCCAACACAGGGATCAAACCTGGGTCTCCCACACTGCAGGCAGACTCTTTACCATTTGAGCCAACAGGAGCTCCTTCTATTCCTCCTAAAATGCAATAAAAATATTGAGCAGATATTCTATCTCAATTTTATTTTAGAAATTGGGAATGTGATAATGAACAAGATGGGTAAGTCCCCTACCTTATGTAGCTTATAATTCATGGCAAAGGGAGGCAGACACTAGTCTTGAAAATCATTTATCAAATAAAATCATTTTAGGTGGTAGTAATATTTATGAAATGAAAAATATAAGAAAATGGAGACAAGAGAGTCTAGGGATTGGGTAGTACCATAGACAGGGTGGTAAGAGATAGTTTCCCTGAGGATGTGACCTATGAGTCAAGATATGAGGATAAGGTTTGGGGGGAAATCTTTTCTCACAAGAGGATACAACTAGTATCCCGGGTGTACGGCACAGTGAAGTAGTGAAGCAAGCTGTTAGCTTTCAGTCATGCCCAACTCTTTGCAACCCCATGGACTGTAACCCACCAGGCTTCTCTGTCCATGGGATTCTTCAGGCAAGAATATTGGAGTGGCTTGCCCTTCCCTCCACCAGGGGATCTTCCCTACCCAGGGATCAAACTTGGGTCTCTTTCACAGCAGGCAGATTCTTTACTGTCCAAGCGAACCAGGAAGCCAGTATAGAAGTCCAGACCTGAAAAGCAGCTAGTCGTGTACCAAGAGCAGAACACAGGTGTCTTCTACGCAGGTTAAGAAATGTTCTGGACCCAATGTCACTTGTCCCCAGGTATGATGGTTAATTGTGTACATCAACTTTACCGGGTCACAGGATACTCACACATCTGATTAAACATTATGTCCAAGTGTATGTGTGAGGAACTTTCCAGAAGAAAGTTTAACTAGGTGGAGTACAGCAGATGACCTTCCCCAGTGTGGATGGGCACCACCCAGTCCATCATAGACCTGAACAGAACAAAAAGGTGAGGAAGACTGAGTTTGCTCTGGAACCTCTATCTTCTCCTGCCCTTGATACTCCTGGTTCTCTGGGCTATAGGCCCAGGTTGAGTTCTACACCATCATATTTCTGGCTTTCAGGCCTTTGAATGGCATCCCCAGGCTCCCGGTTCTCCAGCTTGCTGCTGGCAGGCTACAAAACTGCTCAGTCTTCATAATAGTGTGAGCCAATCCCATATGTTAAATCTCTTCCTACTGGTTCTGTTTCTCTGTGCATGCTAAGTCACTTTAGTCATGTCCGACTCTTTGCAACCCCACGGACTGTAGCCTGCCAGGCTTCTCTGTTGGTGGGATTCTCTAGGCAAGAACATTGGAGTGGGTACTGGAGTACCCTCCCTCCCTCCTCCAGGGCATCTTCTTGACCCAGGGATCAAATCTGTGTCTCTTATGCCTTCTGCATTAGTAGGCAGGTTCTTTACCACTAGCACTGCCTGGCTCCAGAGAACTCCAATTCATACAAGGCTTCAGTTGCAGCTTGCTTGCCAGGCTCCACAATGCCTCTTGAGGTCCTCAAAGCCTCAAAGCCCTGTGGTTGTTAACCACTGCCAACACATCTACTTTCTTTACACCACCAGTCGTGGGGTCTCCCCTGGTGAGGTCTCCACTGAACCAGCTGAGACACAATTGTAGAAGCTCCAGTACCCAGCAGCCAGCTGGACCCACCGAGACTCATGTTTTTTTCATTAGGTGTCCAAGCCATCCGGATTCCATCATTCAGAAGCTAACAGAAGTTAACTTCAGGGAAGACTTTGGCCAATTTGAGACAAGGGACAGGAGAGGAGAAGCTGAGAAATCTTTCATCCTTCCTTCCCTGACAAACTCTAAAATAGACTGTGTTTCCCCTATGGTTTCCATAAGTTGTCCAAAAACCTGGGCAAGAAGCAACATTTCTTGTGGCCAACTTGGTCATGTACCTCCTTGACTTGATGTCTTTCTTTCCCCACTTCATGCCCCATGGTTTTCTCACTCTTGCTTCCCTGAGATGGCACACTCAAATGAAATATCACTGACTCTCTTTTCTAAGGACTGGAACTATGACAGAAAATCAGCCTGGTGGGAGCATAGAGAAAGAAAGGACAAGAGGCAAGATATGAAGTGGACAAGATGGATAATTTAAATTCTATAGGGTCTTGCAGGCCAGGAAAGGGAGTTAGACCTTATTTCAATTGCAATCCATGGAAAAGAGATAGCATGATCCCATTTAAATATTTTTAAAAGATTATTTTAGCTACACTGTGGGTAATGGGCTCTCATGAACAGAGTTCATGCTGTACATTAGGCCCTCAATACATGTTTACTGATTGATGCACAAATGTATAAATTCTATAATGGGTTTTATTCTCCTAGTTAGCTAGTCTGGGTTAAATCATTTATCTTGTGCACAGGTTCACCCGTTAAAAATTTTGTGATATTCAGGCAGCATAGACACATTTTTATTTTGCTAGTTTTTCCTTTCATCCCATAAACTCCCTTCTCTCTTATACCACTCCCCTCATTCTTTCCCCCCTTGGGTACCATTTTTTTTTTGTTTTTTGTTTTTTTCTTTTAGTTGAACATAGGTTAACAGACTACATGGTTAACTTAAATTTAAATTAAGAGATGATTTAGTAAGATTTTGCATTTCTGAAATTTTTCTGTAGCTGCATAGAAAAAAAGGAATGTTCTTTTTGTCAAGTAATTAAACTGAATATTTTGTAAGGTAGTCTCCTGCATTATCTCTGCTCACATGCACTGTGAAGTAGAATTGTGGCCCCTTATAATGGGAGAGCTAAGCATTTAAGCCTTTCCATGTAAACCTTCAGGCCTTTCTTTTTTCCATTGAAGGTAATTGTGCATGCTGGAAATTGCCAACCTCTAGGAAGAATATTATTAATCTTCTATGACAGTCAGAGTTCAGCTTTGGGTTGGTGGGGGCTGGTGTAGGGTGGCCAGCAAGTAGAAGGCAGGGCGCCAATTGTTCCTTCCTTACAGAGGATACAGCATCCTTCATATTCTTGGTAAAGCCTTTTATCAGCATTCAGAGCCAAAACAAAGAGAATGAACAATTTCTTAAATTTTGTATTATGTTCCTTAGCCATAAAGTTCTGCATAATTCAAATATATTCCATTCTATCTTTCTTGCCACCTGTCTAAACTCCCTCTCTATTTCTTCCTCAATATTGAGAGATGAGGCTGGCTGGACAGAAATTGGCTCAGCATTAGAGACTACAATGCCTGCTAGCTTGGTTCTTAAACCCAAGATAATCCAAGCCAACTCTGAGTGGGAGCCAAATCAGGAGCTGAAGAGAGGGCAAATCCCAAGACCAAAGGCTTAAAAAGAGGAATGTAAATACAAGGAAGATTTGAAACAAAAGCAGGGGATTAAATGAATTCAAATAAGAGCATGCAGAGACTACAAGGAGCGAGTTGGCATGATTAAATCAGACATCTCTGGGGCACCCAGGTCTTGCCTGAATCAGTCACTGGGCTCATGGTGTGTGCATTTTTTGGGCTTAATTCAAGATGGAGAAAGGCCTCCTCCAATTACTCTTGCAGCCTATATTCTAGCTGATGTCTAAAATACTCTCATGGGGACACCGCTCCTGTCACTCTGCCTTCCCTCCTGAAAACTCCCTCCTCACAGGATGAGAAGCATTCTTCCTCTCACTCTAGTCCTGGTATATTACCATCAATCTGGATTTCCCAATAAAAGTGTGTTGATTTGAATAGTATAGAATGAAACAGAGCTGTATACAATTTTATTTCTGCATAATACACATGCATGTGTTTACATCCTCTTCCTACACCACAGTTCAAGATGATTAAGTTAAATACATTTTCTTTCCCCTAAATCTTCTTCTCCGTTTTACAGTCTGCTTTCTGACCTCGCTTGGAGTGATTACATCACTGCCACTTAACCAAAATATGTTAATCAAAACTGAGAGAGGACTGCTATTGTCAAGATTTGTCAAATTAAATTATATATGTATATAGTCACAATTCTCTGCACTTGGCTATGTGATTAGTGGAATTATAGAAAGCAGACTTCGATCAAATAGATATTCACCTGAACAAGACTGAAATTCAGCTCAACACGTAAATGTAAATCTTTGTAGAGTCAACTGCATTTCTGAGTCTGACATTTCCCTTATTCAAACTCTCATTCATCTTGAAAATCAGCATGAAAGCATGGGATTCTATAAGACCAGAGTTTAAGTCTTAGCTAGATGGCTTACTAGCCATGGAATATTTCTTCTTTTCCATATGGATTTTAAAGTACTAATTGAACATGGTTTTATGTTCAAGATCTCAAGGATTTTGCATTGAATGATTGTATGAGTTGAACTTTGTCCAGGAAAATAGAAATGGCTGTAGGTATTTCAGGCAAGAAGTATTTAATACCAGGAGTTAGATTTAATACCAATTTAGCAATATCGTTGGAAGATCTGAAGGATTTAACAAAATGATGTAGTATTCTTGCTCAAAACCCTAGAACTGCAGGAAGCTGCTAAGACTGCCCAGTGTGCATCAAATTTGCATGTGCCGCTGCAAGAGGCCACACAGCTGCATACTCACTGCAGATCTGATGGTCTTCTGGGGCTACCCCTACACAATCAGGCCTATTGCTACAGACACTGGCATGTACAAGCCTGTAGTCATTGTTCTTCCCCAAAGAGAAAACTTGTGATTTCCTTCTATCTTCTAACAAAATGTCCTTGCCTTATCATTAGCAGTGCCAAAACAGAACTATGATAGGAAAACAGCCTGGGAATGGGAGCTTCCAGTCTTCTAGCCCTGATGGTACGAGAGACAGTGTGGAGAGGGCCACTAGTGATTCAGAGTTGTTAGTAGAAAATATAGCACCACTGGTGCTGCTATTAAGTCATTTCAGTCATGTCCCCATACATGGCAGCCCACTAGGCTTCCCTGTCCCTGGGATTCTCCAGGCAAGAACACTGGAGTGGGTTGCCATTTCCTTCTCCAATGCATGAAAGTGAAAAGTGAAAGCGAAGTCGCTCAGTTGTGTCCGATTCCCAGCGACCCCATGGACTGCAGCCTACCAGGCTCCTCCACCCATGGGATTTTCCAGGCAAGAGTACTGGAGTGGGGTGCCATTGCCTTCTCCAAAAGCATTTAAGTTATATGGAAATCCTGACAGCAGAATTTGGATCACATTGCAGTAATACCTCAAGTGTTCTAAGAATATAATTTAGCTCATGTTATTTAAACATGATATGAATTACTGCTACCATCTTTCCAATATTTAGTGAAAATGTTTTCTAAGAAGCTGGAAGAGGAAAAAGTACAAAGAAATACCCAATGCCAAAGCTTCAAAAGAGATTATGGTGCATCCAGACAAAATGATTGTTGCACCTATGACTGTGACATAGGTGCTGCTGCTGCTGCTAAGTCGCTTCAGTCGTGTCCGATTCTGTGTGACTCCATACACGGCAGCCCACCAGGCTCCCCCATCCCTGGGATTCTCTAGGCAAGAGTACTGGAGTGGGTTGCCATTTCCTCCTCCAATGCATGAAAGTGAAAAGTCAAAGTGAAGTCGCTCAGTCGTGTCCGACTCTTAGCGACCCCATGGACTGCAGCCTACCAGGCTCCTCCATCCATGGGATTTTCCAGGCAAGAGTACTGGAGTGGGGTGTCATTGCCTTCTCCAGTGACATGGGTAGAGGTCATATTAAGAATGCAATTATAGTTTGGGAACTCATGTATACCCATGGTCGATTTATGTCAATTTATGGCAAAACCAATACAGTATTGTAAAGTAAAATAAAGTAATAATAAAAATTTTTAAAAAAGAATGCAATTATAAGTTCAATATCCTGTTATCTATATAACTATAAGGAAAGAAAAAGATAGAAGCTTATATTTAGCTTTCTTCATTATTCATTGCTTGATCTATGACTTCAGATGTTAATTCATAGATATCTATTTCTTGAATCACAATCTCCCAAAAAAATAATGTCAGCTCCTCAAATTTGGATATGAGACAATCAGAGGCATCTACCATTTTTCTCAATATTTTACTAACTCCCTCCTCTCTCTCTCTCTTCCTTTTTAACCATCATCTTACAACCACAGTAACTACAGCGCCTATCTACCATTTCTCATCACCAAACCTCACTCAGGCAACTTTTGAATGGATAGGTAACAAAATTTTAACTGTGTTTGTATTGGTTTTATTTTTCTAAGCTCTACTTTCATTCATCATACATTTTATCCTTTTAAAATAATATGTATTTACTTGGCCACATCGAGTCTTAGTTGCAGCATTTGGGAACATTATTTCATCATGAGAGATCTTTCACTGAGGCATGGAGACTCTCTAGTTGAGTACACCCAGTTGCTCTGCGCCATGTGAAATCTTAGTTCTCTGACTAGGGATTGAGCTTGTGTCCCCTGCATTGCAAAGGTGGATTTTTAACCACTGGACCACCAGAAAATTCACCATCATACATTTTGACCTAGTTTCAGTTCAGTTCAGTTCAGTCACTCAGTCGTGTCCAACTCTTTGAGACCCCATGATCTGCAGCACGCCAGGCCTCCCTGTCCATCACCAACTCCCAGAGTTTACTCAAACTCATGTCCAATGAGTCAGTCAAGTCATCCAACCATCTCATCCTCTGTCATCCCCTTCTCTTCCCACCCTCAATCTTTCCCAGCATTAGAGTCTTTTCAAATGAGTCAGTTCTTCCATCAGGTGGCCAAAGTATTGGAGTTTTAGCTTCAACATCAGTCCTTCCAATGAACACTCAGGACTGATCTCCTTTAGGATGGACTGGTTGGATCTTCTTGCAGTCCAAGGGACTCTCAAGTGTCTTCTCTGACACCACAGTTCAAAATCATCAATTCTTCTGTGCTCAGCTTTATAGTCCAACTCTCATATCCATACATGACCACTGGAAAAACCCATAGATTATGATTTGCCTTTATTATAGTACATATTGGTTGCAATGAAGGAGGAAAAGGTAATGTGTATCTGATTCATTGACTATTAATATACACCACAGCAGTGATAGTAAGGAGAGGGTAATAGGCAGGAAGGCCAGGGGTCTCCAAAGGGAGGAAATAGGCTTCAAGTGTCAGATGTTGGATTTTTTTTTTTTTTTAAATCTCTCCCTTAAGTGGCAGGAAGAAACAAACTCTCTATGGAAAAGTTTTTCTTAAGCTATGTTAATGAAACTATGTATTTGCTTTGGAATTTGCCTTTCTTCAAAATGGTTCCACCTAAGACTAACTTTTTTTTTTTTTTTTTTCTTTTCTCAAACCCTGGGCTGATAGTAGCTCAACAAACCAGTATTCATATCTGTTGTTCTATGGTTGGGGGATGACACACCTCATGCCATCCTATCTCAAAAATGCATATTGTGGGAGAGCCTCAGCCTTGAGGTGTCTCTCTAATCTGATTAATAGCCTTCTAACAGACACAAGTTAGCTTGCTAAAACTAGCAAAAGAGGGCATTCTCCATCCCCCTTCTGATGTCTGTGTCAGAAACTTTCCCTGTCCCTTTTCACTTTAATAAAACTGCTATACAAAAGCTCTTGAGTGATCAAGCCTGGTCCCTGGTCCTGAAGTTCAATCGTCTTCAGAGATCATGAATCTGACATAGTTCACCGAAAGCTATCAGTAAGTGATGGTCTGAATACCAACAGTGTTTCCCGTAAGTTGGGAAGACATGACTATTCTCTTAATTTAAAGAAAACAAAGCTGTCCCAAAATATCTCATCCAACAACTAAGACTTGAATGATAATTGAGGTTAGATATGCAAAAGAGGGAGGGGGGCTTGGCTTTGGGGCGGTCAAGAAAAAGTCTTCCAGGTAGCAGAAACAGCAGGTGCAAAGACCATAAATAAGAGGAAGTGTATTTTGTTTCATGTCCTGAAAAAAGTCAGGTATAACTAGGACGTAAAATAGGAGGGAAAGAGTAGAAAGTCTACAGAAGTAAGCAGATCAAAGGTATCTTATTAGGCATGCCAGAGAATTTGGACTTTATCAGGCAAGGGAATTATCTGAATGATTCAAGTAGGAGAGCAATATGGTCAATTTGAGTTCTAGGAAGACTATTTTATGTGTACTGTGAAACCTGTATTGCTGGGCATATTACTGAACATGGGCAAACTGTTAGCAAGCCATTGCAACAGCTTCCTTCCCTGGTGGTGCAGACGGTAAAGCGTCTGTCTACAATGCGGGAGACCCAGGTTCAATCCCTGGGTTGGGAAGATCCCCTGGAGAAGGAAATGGCAATCCACTCCAGGACTATTGCCTGGAAAATCCCATGGACAGAGGAGCCTGGTAGGCTACAGTCCACGGGGTCGCAAAGAGTCAGACACGACTGAGCGGCTTCACTATATTCACCATATACTACTTCCCTAATTATCACTTGTAGGTAACATTTTTCCATCTGTGGTCGTTACACCTGGGCTCCATGCGTTGGCTCCATCTGTCCATTCTGCCTCTTTCTTTTCTACTTTCCACCCTTCCTTTCTTTGATCCTACTCAATTGTTTTTTTTCCCCTCCTCCTCTAGCTCACATTACATTGCCCTATGCATCCTATGGAGTTTTCAGGTCACTTAGCTCATTCAGCCTGATGGCAGAGGGACCCTGTCTGCCTCGATAAGACAACAGATGATGGAGATGTGAGTCAGCTGAGGCTTAGAGGGGATAAGCTTCCCTGGTGGCTCAGACAGTAAAGCATCTGCCTACAGTGGGGTTCGATTCCTGTGTCAGGAAGATCCCCTGGAGAAGGAAATGGCAATCCACTCCAGCACTCTTGCCTGGAAAATCCCATGGACGGAGGAACCTGATAGGCTACAGTCCATGGGGTCACAAAGAGTCGGACACGACTGAGCGACTTCACTCACTCACTCACTCAAGTTCAATATTACTTATTTTCATTTATCTTTATTAGCAAACTAAATCATTGATATTTAATCCTTTTAGCTATTGACCTTTGCATAAATATAGCTATATGGTTTCCTGGAGTTCTTTGTTTACTTGGCCTAAAATTATCCATTCTAATAATACCAACATGTACTGAGTACATGTGCTAAGTGCTTGAAAAGCAATTTCTCCTTTAATACTGAAAAACCCTTTATTTACTATTATACTCTTTTATGAGGTTGAGAAGGCTGAGGCTTAGACAGGTAACATTTGCTTAAAATTATGATATTGATTTCTCATAGCGCAATCCAGCCCAGGTCAGCTAGACACTAGAACCAAAGCTTTTGTCCAACTATTGACATGTGATTGACAACTATTCTTTTCCTGTGATTCTCACAACTTGGGGACTTTAGATGGGGCATATAGCTCCCAGAAAATGCACAGATTGGAGAAATAAAGAGATTCTGTAATGATATATTTCAATTCTTGAAACAATTGTCAAGTAGCTGATGATATTCTATTAAGAGATCTTCATTGTTCTCTATCGCATGAAGAAACCAAGATATCAAGAGCCAACTAGATTTGTTCAAGTTTATTCAGTGAGCACCGGTCATAGGAAACACCCTCTTCCAACAACACAAGAGAAGACTCTACACACAAATATCACCAGATGTTCAATACCAAAATCAAATTTATTATATTCTTTGCAGCCAAAGATGGAGAAGCTCTATACAGTGAGCAAAAACAAGACTGGGAGCTGACTGTGGCTCAGATCATGAGCTCCTTATTGCCAAATTCAGATTTCATTTTAAGAAAGTAGGGAAAACCACTAGACCATTCAGGTATGACCTAAATCAATCACTTATGACTGTACAGTGGAAGTGATAAATAGATTCAAGGGATTAGACCTGGTAGACAGTGTGGCTGAAGAATTATGGACAGCAGTTCAGGACATTGTACAGGCAGCAGTGATCAAGATCATCTCCAAGAAAAAGAAATCCAAAAAGGCAAAATGGTTGTATGAGGAGGCCTTACAAACTGCTATGAAAAGAAGACAAGCAAAAGGCAAAGGAGAAAAGGAAAGATATACCCATTTGAATGCAGAGTTCAAAGAATAGCAAGGAAAGATAAGAAATCCTTCTTCAGTGATCAATGCAAAGAAATAGAGGAAAACAGTAGAATGGGAAAGACTAGAGATCTCTTCAAGAAAATTAGAGATACCAAGGGAAGTTTTCTTGCAAAGATGGGCACAATAAAAGACAGAAATTGCATGGACCTAACAGAAGCAGAAGATATTAAGAAGAGGTGGCAAGAATACACAGAACTATATGCAGGTCAGGAAGCAGCAGTTAGAACTGGACATGGAACAACAGACTGGTTCCAAATAAGAAAAAGAGTACATCAAGGCTATATATTGTCACCCTGCTTATTTAACTTCTATGCAGAGTACATCATGAGAAACGCTGGACTGAAAGATACACAAGCTGGAATCAAGATTGCCAGGAGAAATATCAATAACCTCAGATATGCAGATGACACCACCCTTATGGCAGAAAGTGAAGAGGAACTAAAAAGCCTCTTGATGAAAGTGAAAGAGAAGAGTGAAAAAGTTGGCTTAAAGCTCAACATTCAGAAAATGAAGATCATGTCACCTGGTCCCATCACTTCATGGGAAATAGATGGGAAACAGTGGAAACAGTGTCAGACTTTATTTTTTGGGCTTCAAAATCACTGCAGATGGCGATTGCAGCCATGAAATTAAAAGACACTTACTCCTTGGAAGAAAAGTTATGACCAACCTAGATAGTATATTCAAAAGCAGAGACATTACTTTGTCGACTAAGGTGCATCTAGTCAAGGCTATGGTTTTTCCTGTGGACATGTATGGATGTGACAGTTAGACTATGAAGAAGGCTTAGTGCCGAAGAATTGATGCTTTTGAACTGTGGTGTTGGAGAAGACTCTTGAGAGTCCCTTGGACTGCAAGGAGATCCAACTAGTCCATCCTAAAGGAGATCAGTCCTGGGTGTTCATTGGAAGGACTGATGTTGAAGCTGAAACTTCAGTACTTTGACCACCTGATGCGAAGATTTGACTCATTTGAAAAGACCCTGATGCTGGGAGGGATTGAGGGCAGGAGGAGAAGGGGACGCCAGAGGATGAGATGTTTGGTTGACTTAAATGACTCACTGGACATAAGTTTGAGTAAACTTCGGGAGTTGGTGATGGACAGGGAGGTCTTTCGTGCTGCAGTCCATTGGATCACAAAGAGTCAGAAATGACAGAGTGATTGAACTGAACTGAATTGAACTGACTGATTCTGTAAGCTTGCACCAAAGTGACATTCAAGTCCTCAACTGCTCAACTCTAAAGGCACTACTGCTTTCACTCTGTTCATCTCTAGATGGAAATCTCAATTGTTTCAGAGCCATAGTAATTCTTTAAAACCATAATTCAAACTGGCACACACACTCCAATGTTCACTGCAGCACAATTTACAACAGCCAGGATATGGTAGCAACTGAAATATCCATAAGCAAATGAATAAAGAAGATGTACTTACATACAGGGGGATATTACTCAGCCATAAAAAAGAAATGGAACTGGGTCATTTGTAGAGACATTGATGGACCTATAGTCTGTCATACAGAGTGAAGTAAGTAAGGAACAGAAACACAAATATGGTATATTAATACATGCAGGTGGCATCTACAAAAATGGTACAGGTGAACACATTTGCAAGGCAGGAATAGAGACACAGATGTAGAGAACATATATATGGACCTGGTGGGGGCAGAGGGGTTGAGATGAACTGGGAGATTGGATTGATGCGTACACAGTGTCCTGAGTTAGATAGATAGCTAGTGGGAACCTGATATAAAGCACAGGAAGCCCAGCGGGGTGCTCTCTGGTGACCTGGATGGGTGAGATGGGAGCTTGGACTGGGAGGTAGTTCTGAGGAGAGGATATAGGTATACATATGTCTGATTCACTTCATTGCACAGCAGAAATTAACACAATATTGTAAAACCATTATGCCCCAATTAAAACAAACAAACAACAGCAAGACACTTGGGCTGGTCCCATAGAACAAAGCGTCCAAAGGCAAGGTCTCCAACTTGATGACAACTAATCCTGCTGGGTTTGCACCTACTTTCCTTCCTACTCGTCTGCCTGCTCATTTCCCTGTTCTCTTAACTCTCTGTAGCACTCTTGGCAATGTAGGTTGTGATACTTTCAGGACTTTGATGAAGCTCAAAACCTTTGAAAATTATTCACAGTATTCTGTTGGGAGCTGAGTCATCCTTTATGTGTGTATAATGAAAATGGATAGAGAGCATATTATTTTAGCCATTCAACTAAACAAATTCAAGCAAGCAGAATTGTTGATGTCTCCTAGAGAATACAAGACTTAATAAGCAAGAATTTGCTTTACATTATAGCCCAAGATGAGAAGGTAATCCTCTAAGTGCCCTGATGATCCTGTGGGAAAGCTAAAGTCTTGAGAAAAACTTAGAGGACTTGTGCACAGATTGGCATGTGTTTTACCCTTGTGGATTTGTGAGAAATCAAAATCCTAAATCACAGGCACAAAATGGGGGCTGTATCCAATACTCTCTAATTCTGCATTCTTTTTCATCTTCTAACCTGTAGCTCGAGCTCCCAGTCACTAATCTATAAATCATTAGATGGTGGTGTAGGTATTAATATGCATTCCTGAGGATGAGAAAGTTGGATGACATCGCTGACTCCATGGACACGAGTTTGAGTAAACTCTGGGAGTTGAGGATGGACAAGGAGGCCTGGCGTGCTGCAGTCCGTGGGGTCACAAATAGTCGGACACAACTGAGCAACTGAAATTAACTGAACTGAACTGAATCCTCAGGGAGACTGATGAGACTTCTAAATAGCCTCTGGTCCAGATGGCATAATTCTTCTTCTTTTTTAGATGGTTATTGTTTTAAGCTACTAGATTTCTTCTTTTTTAATTATTCATTTATTTATTTTTGACTCTCAGATCTTCATTGAGTCATGCAGGATCTTTCATTGAGGCCTGAGGGTGCAGAAATTGCTGCTTATGGGCTTAGTTGCCCCACAGCATGTGGAATCTTAGTCCCCAGACTAGGGATCAAACCTGTGCCCTCTGCATTGTAAGGTGGAGTCTTAATCAATGGACCACAAGGGATGCTCCCAGATGGCAAGCTTCTTTTACTGGGTATTTCAAGATGATAACTGATTTAAAACCAGAACTCATCCTATATTTGTTAATTATGGTTTTATATACATGCATTTAGGAAAAAAACACTAAATTAAATAGAATTAAGGGGTAACTATCAATCATACAAGCTAATATTTTGTTTTTTTGAGTGTGTATAAAAAGGTTGGCATTTGTGCCTTTACTAGTTATTAATATAATGACAAGTATAGACTTCTGGATCTATCTGTGGAAAACAGGAAAAAGAAGGAATATTTATACCTGTTATATTAGTGCTTGTAACAGAGATGATATATCAATAAATTTGACTTTTATGGTATAAAGACTTGTCAAATGAGTTAATCTATTGATTTGTGAGCAAGGTTTTTAAGAGATAAAATAAGAAAGCTTATTAGGCATAATTTTACTAAAATAACAAATGAGCATAAAAACAGTTATCTTTAGTGTGTTCCATGTGTAAGGCAAAGATATAATAAGTACACATATATTTTCTCTAATTTCTCACTCATGCTTCAACATAAATATTAGGCTCATTTAAGATAAAAGTAAGTCAAAGCTCAGGAAAGCCAAGTCACTTGCCCAAGACCACACTACTCTAGGGAAACCAAGATGTTGCCATGTCTTGACTTCAGAACCAACCTTCTTCCAACAGACTAGTACACTGCTATAGAAATTGTCAGTGCTACTCAACTGACATCCTCATGAAAAAATTAAGAAACAATAAGCAAGCAAAATACTGTTTATTTAGTGAGATTTTCTAATTTAATGGAAGGATAAAATGAAATACTTGAAAAAAAAGTCTGCATGGCTGGTTCATGGAAGAGATAAAACTCTTCCATGAAAAAGAGTCTGTCTCTCTAGATTCACAGTCCAAAGCCCTTCCTTGCCCACTCTCACCTAAGACATGAACAAATCCTAGCTGATTTCCTGACAATTGAACCTGGGTCTACTTTAATTCTGGGTTTCCTTCAACGGTTCGCTTTTCTCATTCCAAGAATCCTAAGGCTGAAGAGAATAGACAGAAAGCCTCTGATACTGGCGAAGTGAAATATAAACTGAAGGGAGAGCACAGAGATTTTCATTCTGGAGCAGCGCTTGGACAAATAGCCCTTGAGGTTCACATCTTCTATAGGAGTCAAGGAGAGATACTGCTCTTACCTAATGCCTTGGTCATGAAGACCAAGTAAGATAATGAATGAGAAAGTGCTTTGCAAGTTATGAAACAGTGTGGGCTGTAATAGTCCAAAACGTAGGACAGAGTGAAGATCAGATGAGAAATTCTGGAGACATATGCTGTGCCCCTCTCTCAACTCCCCAGTCATTCTCTTGTCTGCTATAATTTTAGCAAATCTCTGGTTGGCATCTCAAGTATACCTGCTGTACCAACCTCCTCTCTTATTTTTTTGCTTCAATGTTATCTCTAAAGTCTCTAGGGCTCCTTATTCCAGGAACAGATGCAGCCTGGGAATATAGGAGTGGTCATTGCCCATACTTGTAAAGGACAGAATTGGAAGAATAAATGTTTCCACTTCCCATGCTTAGAGAGACAATTCTGAGGCACTTTCTAGAAGATTCTTCAGATGCTCCTGCAGGGTTGAGCCCCAGCTGCTCTCCCCAGTGTCCAGCTCAACACCTCAGCCTTTATTGACTGTTCTTCTTCCACTATCTTACGTCCTCTCCCTGTCTCTACTTCATAGCAGTTCCTACCCCATGATGATTAATTTTATGTGTCAACTTGCCTGGGCCACAACATATACAGATGTCTAGCTAAATGTTATTTCTGGATGTGTCTGTGAGGTTTTCTGAATGAGATTAATATTTGAATCAGCAGTTTGGGTAAAGCAGATTGTCTTCCACATGTGGGTGGGCATCATATGATCTGCTGAAGGCTTGAGTGAAATGAAAGCTCGAGTAAGAAAAAAAAAAAAAGAAAAATCTCTCTGCCTGATTGTCTTTAAGCAGGTACATTGGTGCTCTCCCATCTTTGGACTTGGACTCAGAATGGAATTTATACCATCATACCATTTGTACCATTTATACCAGCTTTCCTGGTTTTCCAACTTGCTGTCTGTAGATCTTGGGTTTCTCAGCCTTCATAATCACACGAGCCAAGTCTCATTCCCTTACAGTAAATTCATATCTGTCTGTCTATCTATCTATCTAGTCTATGTAATTTATCTATCTAATCTATCTATATAATCTATTCCAGTTTATCTAGCTAATCTATCTATCAATCTATCATCTCCCATTGGTTCTGTTTCTCTGGACAACTGAGACTAATCCATGCCCCAAATCAAAGACTTGCATTCAGATGATTGTCTTAGGCATTGATTATAGGGCTTCTCTCATAGATCAGTTGGTAAAGAATCCACCTGCAATGCAGGAGACCCTGATTTGATTCTGGGTCAGGAAGATCCCCTGGAAAAATGATAGGCTACCTACTCCAGTATTTTGGGGTTCCCTTGTGACTTAGCTGGTAAAGAATCTGCCTGCAATGGGGGATACCTGGGTTCAATCCCTGGGTTGGGAAGATCCCACGGAGAAGGAAAAGATGTAACTCCAGTATTCTGGCCTGGAGAATTCCATGGTCTGTATAACCCATGGGGCCACCAAGAATCAAGCATGACTGAGTGACTTTCACTTTCACTTTAGAGAGATCTTGAATCAAGACAGGTGAGCTGATTTTTAAACTTTTCTATGATCAACTGATTCTTTCATTTCTGCAAAAGTTTACAGAACTTCTATCATGAGACAGGGACTGTGCTGGGAACAGGAAATATGAAAGGCTCCTGACCTTGAGGCATTTGTGGACCAGTGAGGGTGATGGACATGGAAATGGATGACTGCAGTGTGAGGAAGTGAGGGACAAGGTGAGCATTCCTGCATCCTGCCTCCCCTCTCCATCTCAGCATCCACGTTTGGCTGCAGCTCCATTGATTGAATTTCTGGTCATGATTCCTCAGTATAGACCCCTCCCCCAGGCTTGGCACAGATTCGCAGCCAAGACGTCTCCCCTAGTGATATTTCTGGGCTTGTGCAGTGAGGCAATGACAGCTGTGAAGAATGCTCCGTCCCAGAAAGGTCAGCGAACAGCAGAATCCACAGACTAGCAGCCACTCTGCACAAAGCCATTCCTGAAACATGGATTTTAACCTTTAGGTTTTGCTAAGGCAGTCCCCCCAGCTCCTGCACCTTGCCTGGGTCTAGCAGCGCTGGGGAAAGTTCGAGGTGGGATTCGTTATACCACTATACCAGACTCTGCCTTCTGCCTGCCAGTCTCCATAAATGCTGCATCTGGTGATTTGTACCTGGGTTTATCGGGCAACAGATGCCTTATTAAAACTGGCAGTGCTGCAGCCCGAACTACACCAGATGCAGGAGAGAGGAGCCTGGAAGTACAACCTCACACTGTCCCTCGTTAGTCCAGAGGATTTAGCTGCTGGGGCTCCAGCCTCTCTAAGGCAGCAAATCCCTTTTCCTTTGGCCCTTTCACAAGTTAAATTGCTGCTCTAAACCAGACTCTTTACTGGTACAGAAGGTCTAAAGTCCAAGGCAACACAGTGTTGCAACACATCCTGGTCTTGCTCTATGAACACTTTCTCAGGCAGACAGTGGGTAAAAAGGTTTAGACAGGCATACCCATGTTTGAATCCCATCTCTAGCTTCTGAGTATGAGCATGCAGCTTCATCTCTCTGAGTTTCCAATTCTTCATCTCAAAATGGGAGACAGCCTTAAGCAACATTTCTATTTCTCTACTGCTGCTCCCAAGAAATGGTAATTAGGTAGTGAGATAGAGGTGCTGACTCTAGCTATCACAGCAATCATATCACAATAGCACTGAAACGGTAAACGTACACCTTTCATTTGGGCAGTGTTCTACGTCAGGGAACAGTAAATCTATACATAGATTTTCTAAATTTTATTTTTAATTAATTTTTACTGGAGTATAGTTGATTTGGGTTTCCCTGGTGGCTCAGTGGTAAAGAATCCATTTGCCAATGCAGAAGACACAGGAGACCTGGGTTCGATACTGGGGTCAGGAAGACCCCCTGGAGGAAAGACACGGCAACCCATTCCAGTATTCTTGGTTGAAGAATCCCACAGACAGAGGAGCCTAGTGGGCTACAGTCCGTAGGGTCCAAAGAGTCTGACAGAACTTAGTGACTGAACAGCAACAACAAACAGTTGATTTACAGTGTGTGTTAGTTTCTGCTACACAGGAAAATGAATCAGTTATATGTATACATACATCTATGCTTTTCTGGATTTTTTCCTATGTAGTTCATTATAGAGCATTGAGTAGAGGTCCCTGTGCCACACAGTAGGTTCTTATTAGTTATCTATTTTAGATCTGTGAAGTGTGTGAAAGTTGCTCAGTTGTGTCCGATTCTTTGTGACTCCATGGGCTATATAGTCCATGGAATTCTCCAGGCCAGAATACCGGAGTGGGTAGCCTTTGCCTTCTCCAGGGATCTTCCCAACCCAGGGATCGAACCCAGATCTCTCACATTGCAGCCAGATTCTTTACCAGCTAAGCCACAAGGGAAGCCCATTTTAGATGTAATAGCCAATAAAAAGGGCTTCCCAAATAGCTCAGTGGTAAAGAATCCTCTTGCCAATGCAGGAGACCCAAGAGACCCGAGTTTGATCCCTGGGTTGGAAAGACCCCCTGGAGGAAGGAAATGATGATCCACTCCAGTCTACGTGCCTGGGAAATCCCATGGATAGAATAGCCTGGCAGGCTGCAGTCCATGAGGTCACACAGAGTTGGACACAAGTGAGGATGAGCATGAGTGTGTATAAAAGGAAAAAAAAAAAAGAGAGAGAGAGAGAGAATGACAGTGTGTGTGTTTGGGGCAGTTGTGGGACAGCCTCCAGGAGGGGCTGATGCCTTAGGGGTTTAAAACAGGAGGGGGAATGCACCTCTGCTTCCTTCCCTGACCCCGTGAGCTGTTCAGAGCCTTTCTCTGTGATCCACCCAGGGCTTCACTGACACATCTGTAATGCTCTTCTCCGCCCTTTCCATGCCAGACTGTGCCCTTCAACAGCAATTAAGTCATTAAACCACTCTGAGTCTCAGTTTCTCATCTGTAAACCGGGCTTGAAATAAAACCACCAGGCCTGTCAATCCCATTGAATGTACTGAGGCAACAGTTGTGACCATACTTTGCATATGATGAATCCCTCTACATGGCTGCTCATTACCCATTTTCCTGGGTTGTAAGTATAGTCGACTTCTCCTATCTAAAACATATTTTTGGATATTTTATATATGCTGTTTTACAATGTTCTATTCATAATATAAAATCAATGCACTCTCTTAGTATTACATTTAAAAATTTATAAAAAAAGTTGAGAAGAAAACAAAAGTCACCCTTCACCCCACTCTACACATCTCATCCTGTTAATAGTGTGGTATATTTCCTTGCATGATCTCTGCACATTTTGATTTGATCTGGCTTGGTTTTGAAGTTGAACAATCTGATCACCAGCTGAGAGAATAGGAAGAGTGAAGTCCGAGGAGGCAAGCGAGTCAACACATATCTCCAGATTTTTAGTAAAGTGCAACTGATACTTACATTTGGGTCCTTGATCTGAATATTAAAGGAGGAACACCCAAAGGGGAGAAACATATGTTCTCCCTCCTCAAAGTGTTTTCAAACAAATAGGAGCAGGGCTCCAAGGCTTCCAGCTCAATTGTCTAAATAATCACTTCACCAGGTACAAGCTTAGTGGTCCAAACAGAGGCTGGGACAAAAGAGAGCTTAACAGCACTGGAGGATGGAGAGAGAGAGAGAGAGAGAGAGAGAGAGAGAGATTTCTGGGACTTCTAGGGAACACAGTAAGAAATCACACAGGGCCTCAGGGCTAAGGAAGAGAATGTCCATCTACAGGAAGGTTCACAGAAAATAAATAAAGCGGTTGAGATAAGAAAAGCCTCTGGAGTAGCCTTGAGGGAGTGTTCAAGGCCAAGGGCATGTGAAGCAGAGATTGCCTCCAGAGGCCTTGGGAGCCCATGGATGTGAACATTCCTATCTTCCCCTTAACTCAGGGGCCTTAACCTGAGGTTCAAGAAACTTAAAAGCCACAAACCACAATAGAATATAAAAAGCTGTGACCTGGCCACTAACAGAAATCACAGAACTTTTCATCACATTGCAATTGTTTCCAAATTAAAATTTTAAAACATCACTGGTGTTCTATTACAGGAATTATTAAGTCTACTACTAGATGTTATTATTTAATATATTAATAAAGACATATTATTATACTATGTCACAGTTTCATTGTTACTGGTGTTTTGATATTTGGAATCCAATAATTGATTTTCCTTGTAATTCTTTGTTTTGTATTTCATGCAGTAAAACTATTATTCTTAAAGTTCAAAAATACATATAGTTTAGAAGGGGTCCATGACATAGAAAGGTGAAGAGCCTCTCCTTCAGGGTGTACAGGAGACTTGGAGAGAGGCTCACAGGAGATTCCAGAGGCAAAACTGAAGAGCCCAGATGCTTTTGGTTCTAAGAAACAGAAAATTGGACTTTGATTTAGCAACAAGGGTACATATTACCTCAAATAATTTTAAATGCAGAGGTAAGACTGGCTTTGAACTGGGTTAGTTCAGTAGATCACAAATGACATGGGTGGCCTCAGCTCTATGCATGTCTCCACCCTGCCATCCGCAGCTCCAGCTTGGTGACAGGGTGGTCCTCTCATGACTACTACCTGGACTACAGGAGCAGTTTAGCTATTTGCATTGCTATTATTTATACCTAGCAAGAAGCAGAGAAACCCTTATTCTGCTGTTCTTGTAAGCAAAGTATTAAAACCTTCTAGCAGCTCCTCCTGATGACACATCGGCGAAGATTTAGTCTTATGCCTGTTTGTTAATTAATAATAAGTAAAATGATATGATGAGCAGAAATGGCTTGGGCTAGTTAGAAAAACCCTCCCCTGTACCCTCAGGTCAAGAATCTGTTCCCAATAATGCATATTGTGGTTAAACAGCAAGGAGAGAGAGGAATGAATCTCGTGTGGGCCATCATGTGACCTCCATGCCTTTCAATCATCATGTTCTTAGTCTACATGTTAACATGTTGGAGATGCTGGATTCAGTTTTTAAACACCTGCTATAGCATCCTGCTAAAAATCTTTGTATGCAGAAGCATTAGGAAGGGTGGATGAGCAGGCGTTAGGTGTAGACTCAGGGTAAGTGATGTGTGATATTCTTCTCAGAGGAGCAGTAAAGGTTCATGCAGCCTTCCAATTCATGTATCCAAAATGGATTAGAGGTAACCAGGAACTTTGAAAGTTCCAGATGTCAAGTCCACTGCTGAAGTTCCAATATTTTGGTCACTTGAAGAGAAGAGCCGACACATTGGAAAAGACCCTGATTCTGGGAAAGACTGAAAGCAGGAGGAGAAGGGGACGACAGAGGATGAGATAGTTGGATGGCATCACTGACTCAATGGACATGAGTTTGAGCAAGCTCCAGGAGATGGTGAAAGACACAGAAGCCTGGCGTGCTGCAGTCCATGCGTTCACAAAGAGTTGGATATGACGTAGCAACTTAACAACAACAAAATAACAAGGCCACTGGACAAGCCCCAAGATAATTATCTCTACCCACCATCAGACTCCTTTCATTTCTTCCAGCAGGCTTTACAAACGTTTATCATATTTTATCTGCATACCAAGAAAAATGCAGAAGAGCACTGGCTAGTAGTTGAGAAGGAAGACTTTATGGTGAGAAGATTTTAGTTCAAATCTGAGCCCCACTAACTTTGTAGATTCTCTGTATTTTGGTTTCCTCATTTGCAAGATTGGAATTACAAGCACAATGATCTCACAGGGTCATGGTGGGTTTTAAATATCATTGCATGCCACTTATGTTTTATAAGTTTTGGCATGTACAAAGCATTAAGTAAATCTTACTGATTAAAATACAATCTCCCTTCTAATCTTCCTTCCTCTAACTAGGAGACTAAAACAATACAGGACCTGTTACCTCAGACATGCCTCTAATTCAAGTGGTGCAATGTTTTAAGTGCTCAAGAGATATTTTTCAGAACACAATCAAAAACATATGAAATAACCCACTCTGCCTTTTCACTGGTAAGATGGGCAGTTTTGGTGGTTAAGCATAATAAAGTGCAATCAGCTTAAAGCTGAACTTGAGGCCATAATTGTTCTCTTCTGCGCTTGACTCTGTACGCGTTGCTGCTATTTAGCAGTGAAGTCATGTCTGACTTTTTTGTGACCCCCATGGACTGTAGCCCACCCGGCTCTCCTGTCCATGGGATTTCTCAGGCAAGAATACTGGAGTGGACTGAAGCGTCGTTCCCTTCTCCAGGGCATCTTCCCGACCAAGGGATCAAACCCAAGTCTCCTGAATTGGCAGGTGGGTTATTTACCACTGACAAGAGAAGTCCATACTTACATGTTCACACGTCCAAAATAAAACGAACATTCAGACAAAAAGTTACTGCCAGCAGAGACCACACAAGTCATTTGCACACCCTGAATTCTCAGGATCTCTCAGCTAAGTGAGGTATAAAGGAAATTGCGTCATTACTCATGTCTGTGTGGTGATGGTATAGGCTGACTACAGAAGGTCATCCTCTCTGCCAGGGCCCTCTGCACCAGGTCAAAACCAGATCATTACTTGAGCAGCCAGGAGTCTCGCAGATGCTCAAGAGCAATCAGTCCCACATTCCTCCTTTGCAGCTTTCATGACAAGTTCTTTGCAAGCCATTGGTCTCCTCACCGCTGCCACCTCATTGGAAAACTGTGCCTTCCTGGTATACTTGGACTCAAAGCTATGAGTCCAGGTATGTGGCTGTTGAGGAGCCAAATGACACTCCATGCACTCAAGACCTTGGTGTGACAAAGTCCCTTTCTACATGTTTTATATCACCCTCTGATACCTGGGTTCTCTGGTGACCTCTGAAAATCATAAGGTCTATACGGTCTCTTCAGATTCTTTTTGCACATCCCGTATGTATAAGGGACCAGGAACCATGCTTCATTTCTGTGTCTTTGTCCAGGCTCATCCCATCTGCATATATGTGTACACACTCATGCAGGCACATAGATCCATTTTCATGTTAAAACAGGCAGATATGCCCAAAGATAAAATAGATAATCGATGGCTGGAAGGAGTAGTCTGGCCCTCACATCCATCTTCACAGTGTCTTTCCCTGCCCAAGAAGCAGCCCTGTTGCTGAGATACAGGTAACTAACTATCCAAACAGTGAGCAAAGGAAGACAAATTAGCAGTTGAAGGAAAAATTCAAAATGGCAGTTGCATCAGGCAGCAAGAAAAGTAGCCACCGGAGAAACCATATTGTCTACCTGCTAGGAGTGCTGAGTGTATAAAGAATAAATTGGCAAGTGTTGACAGATTAATGATGGTGGCATCTGCTAGGAACAGGTGGTGCCTCACAGTAACGGTGAAGATGCTCCTGGAATTAGGCAACATCCCTCCAAACACACTCAGGCTTCTACTTTCAGAGTGTCTGAGATTAGTATGCTACACTCAGGCCTCAAAGAATTGAACTGATTATAGGGTTGACCTTGACATGTTAGTCATTTATTGTCTCTGTTAATTGAATCTTTCTCTATTCCTGTGTTTTCCTATGAGTATCTCAGTATGAGAAAGAACAGATAAGCTGGCCTCTTCTGTATAGCACGCATTTCTGAGGCCATGAAAGAAATGTCAGATGATATGAAATTCCCTAAATAATAACCCACGAAGCTCGGGGAAAGTCAAAGAAGGTAGTTCCACTGAAAGCAAGGCTGGAAGCCCCTGGACCTTAGGTGATGGCCATGCCCTTGACTGAAATTAACAAACACGCAATCATACTGGCCATTTGCAACCCTTTGGTTTACTTCTCTCTCTAGACAATTAGCTTCTAACTTCTTAACGGGTGAGGGGTAATCTCAAAAAGTGTTACTAGATCACGGATTCTTGGCGAGTTCTTCTATTGACTTAATGTGGAAAGAAATGACTCATTTGTCTATTGAGACATACAGGTAGGTAAGTAAGCTACTCAAAACTTTGGGCTCATTTGGGAAGTGGTAGGGGGTTGTGGAGAAGGTTTAATGTGCATATCTTCAACACTTTTCCAAAGCCTCATTCCCTAGTTGTAATGACCCTTCACAGTTGTCTGCAAAAATCCCAGCATCATCTTCCACTCTGTAGCATCACCGCTAATGTCCATCGTGGGGACTCCTGTCCTGCTGAACATAGCTTTCTGCCCCAGTGGTCACGGCCTTATCCAAACCTGGCCCTGGGGAAATGGATAAGAATGCCAACATGTGAACTTACAGAAATACACAAAAATAATGTAATAACCCTAGGTCTTTGCCTCCTCACCTCTGAAATATAGAAAGTATAAACAGGCAACATTTTCTAAGCACTCACTTTATGCAGACACTCTGCAAGCATTCTACAAGTGTTTACTCATTTAATCCTGGGAGAGGAAAGGGCAAACTAACCCAATATGCTTGCCTGGAAAATCCCATGGACAGAGGAGCCTGGGGGGCTACAGTCAGTGGGTCACAAAAACTTACACATGAATGACCTACTCAGCAGCAGCAGCAATATTTACTTAATACTGTTAGAGTTGCAGTAAATACTAAGTAAATTAATAGTTATAAGTGCTTAGAACATTATTTAGAATTTAGTAGACATGTTTCTTGGAGAAGGCAATGGCACCCCACTCCAGTATTCTTGCCTGGAAAACCACGAACAGAGGAGCCTGGTAGGCTGCAGTCCATGGGGTCGCAAAGAGTCGGGCATGACTGAGCGACTTCACTTTCATGTATTGGAGAAGGAAATGGCAACTCACTCCAGTGTTCTTGCCTGGAGAATTCCAGGGATGGGGGAGCCTGGTGGGCTGCCCTCTATGGGGTCGCACAGAGTTGGACACAACTGAAGCGACTTAGCAGCAGCAGCAGCAGCAGCAGCAGCAGCAGACATGTTTCTCTACACGTTTCTGCTAGAACTGTTACTAGGATTTCTTCAGCTACCTTTTGTTATTATATTAGTTTACCAGAGTTGCCATAACAAAAACCATAGACGAGGTGGCTTATATTTTTGGGCTCTAAAATCACTGCAGATGGTGACTGCAGCCATGAAATTAAAAGACGCTTACTCCTTGGAAGGAAAGTTATGACCAACCTAGACAGCATATTAAAAAGCAGAGACATTATTTTGACAACAAAGGTCTGTCTAGTCAAGGCTATGGTTTTTCCAGTAGTCTTGTATGGATGTGAGAGTTGGACCGTAAAGAAAGCTGAGTGCCGAAGAATTGATACTTTTGAACGGTGGTGTTGGAGAAGACTCTTGAGAGTCCCTTGGACTACAAGGAGATCCAACTAGTCCATCCTAAAGGAGATCAGCCCTGGGTGTTCATTGGAAGGACTGATGTTGAAGCTGAAACTTCAGTACTTTGGCCACATGATGCGAAGATATGACTCTTTTGAAAAGATCCTGATGCTGGGAAAGATTGAGGGCAGGAGGAGAAGGGGATGACAGAGGATGAGATGGTTGGATGGCATCACTGACCCAATGGACATGGGTTTGGGTAGACTCCGGGGTTGGTGATGGACAGGGATGCCTGGCATGCTGAGGTTCATGGGGTTGCAAAGAGTTGGACATGATGGAGTGACTGAACTGGAACTGGGGGCTAGATGTTCAAGATCAAAGTAGTATCAGTGTTTTTTCTTCTGAGGTCTCTCTCCTTATAAATGGCCATCTCCTTGTGTCCTCACATGGCCTTGCCTCTGTGCTTGTCTGTGTCCTAATCCCCTCTTCTTATAAAGACACCTGATATATTAGATTTGGTCCACTCATTTGGACTTATTTTAACTCTACTACCTCTTTAAAGGCCTGATCTCCAGATACAGTCATATTTTGAGGTCTTGGGGATTGAGACTACAATATATAAATTTAGTGGGTAGAGGAACAGTTCTGTCCATAGTAGTTATGGTACATGAACTTTTCCCTTAAGTTCCCATTCTGAAACTCTGGAGGTGACTTTACAATAAGCCTTCAGTGAAAGCTGAGATTGAAAATAAGAGCTAGATAAAGAAAGGGAATATAGAAAACTACTTAAAACTGCAGCTTGGTGTTGCTGGCCCTTAAAAGTTGACTCTACAAGACCCTAACGGTCCCCTACCATCTTACCTTTTCCAGATAAAGGCATCCTCTAGCAGGTTGGTTCCAATGGTTCTGATTCAGGCCAAAGTCTACAAGGTCACAGAGAATAAAGGAAATAATGCTTTTTCATGCTAATCTAAGGTCACCTCCTGTAGTTCTAATTTCTTGACTCAGGATATACAATTTCCCAGGATGAATGTACATTTTCTTGAAGAAAAGTCCATCCATTATCATGGTTTTTGTTCTTTGGCCCTGAAAGTGTAATAAAATTTAATAGGTCATTTTGAATCTGATTCAACATTTATTTTATATTCCAAGAGACGATATAAATTTTACATTATTTTTTGTACTTTCTATGTGCAATTTTTGTTCATGATTATTGTCCTATCCCTGACAATATTTTGAGTCACATTTATATATTTTTTTTTTGTGTTGCAGTTCTTATTTTAAATATGAATTTCAAATCCACAGTGGTTTTATTTTTCTCTCTTATTAGTATTCGTTTTCTAACCTAAACTCACTTTTTAACTTTTTTCTGTAGCATTATCAATTTATTTTCCCTTTTATCTCTAAGGTTTATCCTTTGAAATTTTCCTTTTTTTCAAGAAACTATTTTCAGTTGATTCTGCTATCTGATTCTTTGCCATTTTCTAAAATAATTCTGGTAAAGTTTAGCAATTTTGCTTATATTCCTTTCATCAACATTTTTTTTTAAACTTCAGAGTTTGCATAAGTCCTAAGCCATTTCTTTTCTTTCTTTTTTTAAAAATTTAATTTAATTTTTTTTTTTTTTTACTTTAAAATATTGTATTGGTTTTGCCATACATCAACATGAGTCTGCCAAGGGTGTACACATGTTTATTATGTATGTTTGAAATCTGGAGAGAGAAGTTTCTTCAGAGACAGTTACTGCCTCCCAGCAATTGGGAAGGTAAGCAGAAAATAAAGAGCAGAGAAAGTCAACACCTTACAATTTGATTAATGGTCTCAGTTGCTCCTCAGTCCATGTCCTCTGGCCTGAAGGCACGCATTCATCTAGTCTGAGTATTCAAGGAGTTTTAGTGCTCACTGTAAAGTTCTGGAAATCTTAGGTTCTCCGTGTTGTTAGCTGCTTTTCTTCCCTCTTCCTGATTGCCCCAGGTGACTGCTTTGATAATATTACTGGCAATAATATGGCATGTCTTCATGGTTCTTTTTGCTCTATCTCTAAAACTAATCTGTGGTCTCTGTGAGGATATATTCTCTCCTATCTGTACAACTCTCTTACATACCTTCATCATTAAAGGATCTGAAGTTGAGTCTTTCAACACTGTGACAATTATTTTAGAGAGCTGTGCTGTGCTTAATCACTCAGTTGTGTTCGACTCTTTGTGACCCAACGTACTGTAGCCCGCCAGGGTCCTCTGTCTATGGGATTCTCCAAGCAAGAATACTGGAGAGGATGGCCATGTCCTCCTCCAGGGGATCTTCCCAACCAAGGGACTGAACCCAGGTCTCCCGCATTACAGGTTGATCTTTACAGTTTGAGTCACCAGGGAAGCCCATATATCTGTCCATACATCTGAAGAGGCTTTTGTTGTCCTAATTTTAAAATATATTATTTCTGACATTCTTTATATTTTTGTAATTGGTTATGTGGCTTCTTCCCCCTTTGTGTTTTTAAAGGTGATATTATATTTT
The DNA here is from genome assembly GCF_016772045.2 of Ovis aries. Lineage (NCBI taxonomy): Eukaryota > Metazoa > Chordata > Mammalia > Artiodactyla > Bovidae > Ovis > Ovis aries. Next base: position 110,256,909 of record NC_056059.1, read on the forward strand.
CATTTATTTATTCTTCCTAAAATTTTTGATGGGTTTTCAGAGAGAATAATGAATATAAAAGTTTAATTACATCAATGACTACTCATTTTATATATAATTTTTTGTTTTAAGACCTTTCCCCCAATATGATGTTTCTATTGATGTGTTTATGCAATGTGATAGTTCTACCACTTAAGATATTAACATATTTATAACAATAGCTTCATAAATAATAATATAGATATGGAAAAATCAATGGCTAAGTTTTATTTAAGGAGAACCAAGAGAAGGCACTATTTTTTCCTAGTCACTCATCCAGGATAAGATGAAAACTACAAAATTCATGAAAGCTGGAGCTTTGTTTTATTACTTCCCATAACACACTGCTTATGCTAGTACACAGAACACAGTAAATCTTAGCAAGCTTATGTTGAATGAATGAATGAAATCCATGCTTATGAGTCCTTCAGCATCTTCATAATCTCACCTCTACTTTGATTACAAACAATCCCTCAAAGAAAAAGAGCAAATAAAGTTCATATGGGAAAATATGGACAGCAAGCAGATTCTTCACTGACTGAGCTATAAGGGAAGCCTGTATACACTCTTAGGTTAATCTCTGAGCTATAAGGGAAGCCCTATATACACTCTTAGGTTAATCTAAAATCACACAGAAATAAAACGGTCTCCAAAGTCCACATTCTGCTGAAAAATATCCAATATATATGACCAATAAGGACACACCGTCTGATTCTGGAATGGCCATGTTAATTTTGACTTTAGTATCTCTCCTCTAGCTCCATGCCCAGGGTATGAATTTTTCAACTTTTTCATAACCAAAAGGAAAAAGTCCCTCTTCTTTCTTTTCCCCCAGAAGAAAGAAAATGTTTGTTCCAAAGTTCAACTTAATTTATTACCAATTAGAGGGCAGAAACTGCTTGCCATTTTTAGGTGACAATTTTTTTTTAGCTTCTATTCCCCTTAAAGGTAAAGAAAATAATTGCAGCACAGGTATCTTATCACAAGTAATTTGAAAACAAATACCCATTGGGATTAGAGTTAGTGTAGGTGTTAATAACTGGAGGAATGGTAATTAAAATGTGTAGACTGTGTATTGTGGAAAACTGTATAGCAATTAGCAGCTATAGGCCAGATGTGTCTATGAAAAATGGCAATGCCTTTACAATTTAATGTTGAGTGAGAAAAGAAGACAACATAAATTTGATAACATAATGCTGTATAATGTAAGCTAGATAGTCACAACAAAAGAATCCATATTTTATATAAGACTATAAACAAGTGAAAAGATAGGAGTCAAAGACACTAGAATAGTTGCTTTTGGAAGAGGAAGGAAATAAAAATGGAAGATGGGGATGTGATGGAATACATATATACATATACAGATGTATAAATGCATGCAATTAGACAGGTCCCTTGCAGAGATCAATTATAATTTTGAACTATGAAAGTCTCTACCTAATGCAACATGAGATTAAAAACATGCAAATTTGTAAGACATAAAAAGGAGTATGAATTTGACAAGAGTTTGCATAAACTCTGGGAGTTGGTGATGGACAGGGAGGTCTGGCGTGCTTCTGTCCACGGGGCCACAAAGAGTCAGACATGACTGAGTGACTGAACTGAACTGAACTGAGCTGAAAAAGGAGTATGATGAAATCTCACTGGATCAGGGGCTGCAAATAAAGAGTCTATTATATTAAATAGGAAATATGCTGTGGTTATGAAGAAGAAACAAAGACTAAAAGTAACATCAAAGATTATACCTAGAACAGAATAAACCCACACATCCGATTAATTAATTAAATTTTTGGTCAATTAATTTTTGACAAAGGAGGCAAGCATGTGCAATAAAGAAAAGACAGTCTCTTCAGTAGATGGCCAACCTGCAGATTGGGAGAAAATAAAAAAATATATATACATACAAATGGTATCTAATCAAATTTATGAGCTTTTGCATGGCAAAGAAAATCATAAGGAAAACAAAAAGGCAACCTGCAGATTGGGAGAAAATATTTGCAAATGATGAGACCAACGAGGGCTCAACTTCCAAAATATACAAATAGCTCACACAACTCAAGAACATCAACAAGAACAAAAAACATACAACTCAATAAAAAGAACGGACAGAAAACCTACATATATGTTTCTCCAAAGAAAATGGCAAATAGATATACAAAAAGTTGCTCGGTGTTGCTGATTATCATAGAAATGCATACCAAAACTACAACGCGGTGCCATCTCACATTGGTCAGAATCAGTTCAGTTCAGTCTCTGAGTTGAGTCTGATTCTCCGTGACCCCATGGAGAGCATCACGTCAGGGTTCCCTGTCCCTCACCAACTCCCGGAACTTGCTCAAACTCATGCCCATCGATTCAATGGTGCCATCCAACCATCTCATTCTCTGTTGCTCCTTCTCCTTGGTCAGAATGGCCATCATCAAAAAGTTTAACACTGAAGAATACTGGGGAGGGTCTGGAGAAAAGGAAATCCTCCTACACTGTTAGTGGAAGTGTCAATTGGTGCAGCCACTATGGAAAACAGCATTGCTGCTGCTGCTGCTGCTAAGTTGTGTCAGTCGTGTCAAAATCTGTGTGACCCCATAGATGGCAGTTCAATAGGCTCCTCTGTCTCTGGTATTCTCCAGGCAAGAATACTGGAGTGGTTTTCCATTTCCTTCTCCAGGAAAACAGCATTGGGCATCCTTAAAGAACTAAAAAGAGAGTTATCATATAATCCAGCAATCACACTCCAGGCGTATATCTGGATAAAATATCAATTTGAAAGGATTCATGCACCTCATAATATTTTCAAAATTTTAATCTGAATAGATACATGCACTGTTTACGATAGACAAGACATGGAAGCAGACTAAATGTCCATCAGCAGATCAATGGGTAAAGACGATATGGTATATACACACAGTGGAATACTACTTAGCCAAAAAAAAAAAGAATGAAATAATGTCATTTCAGCAACGTGGACGGATGTAGAGATTACTATCCTAAGTGAAAAAAAGTCAGAAAGAAGAAGACAAATGCCATATGTTATCTTACACGTGGAATATAAAATATAACACAAATGAGCTTATTTATGAAACAGAAACAGACTCACAGACGTAGAAAACAAATTTATGGTTACCAAAACAGAAACAGACTCGTGGTTACCGAAGGGAGAAGAGATAAATTAGGAGTTTGGAATTAACATACACACACTACTATTTGTAAAATAGATAAACAACAAGGTCTTACTATATAGCACTGGGAACTATATTGAATATCCTATAATGATCTGTAATGGAAAATAATATGATAAAGAAGATATATAGATGAAAACTGCATTACACCAGATACCCAAACAACATGGTAAGTCAAGTATACTTCAATAAAAAAAAATTATACCTAGAGAAATGTATAAAAAGAAACACAAGTAAAATACTCATTCTATCTTTTCTTAATCCTCCTGTGGTTTTCTACATTAAAATGAGCGACACGGATGTCTATGTTGTTCTAAATAGATTTGCAGTACTAGGGTATAAGAGAAAGTTATGACCTATGTGGGCAGAAATACAAGCATAATGGTGGTCACTGAGAAACTCAGGAGAAACTGTTGGGGAGTCTCAGCTTTATCTCTTGGGATGTGGAGGCAGGATTGCAGCCTTGAAGAGAAGTAAGAGCAAGGGATGGTATCCAGACAGGAGTATCCAGGGCCTCAGGACCAGAAAATGAAGTAGCAGGTAAGGAAGGACCGGAGGGGCCATCTGCAACCACAGGGGCCAGTTACAGGGATGTGGTTTCATAATATTTGTATATCAGAGGCAGAGCAGGAAATGGCAACTTTTTTCAAATTTCTGACTGTTAAGAATTCCATATAACATAATAAAAACAATATTTTATTTAATTTTTATTACACGGTAATTAATAGAGTGGCAGTTACTATGTTTATCATAGTAACGTTGAAAATAAAGAAAAGCAGACAGAAGGAGAAAATTGTTCATAATCCCGTGAACCACTGTCATTCAATTATTTCCGGTCTTTCCAAATACAATGGTATTTTTGTAACTTTGGTATGCAGGGCTTCCCTGGTGGCTCAGAGGTTAAAGCGTCTACCTGCAATGAGGGAGACCCGGGTTCGATTCCTGGGTTGGGAAGATCCCCTGGAGAAGGAAATGGCAATCCATTCCAGTATTCTTGCCTGGAGAATCCCATGGACAGAGAAGCCTAGTAGGTTACAGTCTACGGGGTCGCAAAGAGTCAGGCACAGCTGAGCGACTTCACCACCACCACAACTATAATTTCACTCAAATGTTCTTATTTTCCTAATTTAACATCAAAATTTAAGAGATTTGTGAATTAACTGTATACACTTCACATACGCATCTACTTTAAAGTCTGAAAAATGTTACATGGAGGCAGATTAGCCAAAACGGATTCTCATCTTATGGTCTCTATTTTCCACTCTTCATCAGATGAAGTAATGACTACTCTCTCTACTTAGTGTTTATTTTTCCATATTTCAGAATATTTTCACAGGAAAAATTCCCTGAGATACCATTACAAAGAACAAAAAAAAGTGAAAACATGTAACTCAGTGTAACTATCATAGGGATTAGAAATAATATATGTTGAAAATACCATTTTGAGATATCTCTAGGAGTCCTTTTTCAGGTAGATTTTTTTCTCTTTAGCTAAATGAGATTTAACAAATCCAGAAGTCTCCTGTTTTCATCACATGACAACTTCATGATTCTGACAAATCTGCTTTGTGTCTTACCCAGGATCTGCACACTTAACTTTTCCAGGATGTACCCAAACTTGGTGACCCTTGATTAAAAGATAATTTGATGAACATGAAATAGAAATACGTATACCAACTTTTATTACTTGACAAGAAAAAATGTTAGTGTATCCAGGTTACCAAGAGCCAAGAACTTTTGGCAGAAAAAAAAAAAAAACACACAGAGAAAAATAAATGAATCTTAAGGAATATGGGACTTTAACGTGTTCTGCATCTAGGAACCATTTTCCCTAATTATGCTTCCTCTTCTCACCTAGCCTGATGCAATCCCAGCATAGGGAGGAGTATGTCTAGAGACCTATGTGAGTCCTCCTCTTGCACTGTGGAATGGTCTTTTCTGCCTTAATCCTTTGGCCTCAGTTTGCTCAGGCAGGGGAGACATGGGCCTCTACTCAGTCAAATGGGGCCCTGCCGTATATTTCTAAATTTAAGCCTCAGAGTCATAGTGTTCTCCCCTTGGATGATGAAGCTCTTTGTGTCTGGGAGCTGTCTATGGTCCTGCCTGTAGTGAGGGATAATGAATAGAATAATAGGAAAAACCTAGGAGGCAGAGGAGTGGCTCTAATGGTATTTAAGCTTTCAATTCTGGATGTTCTTTAAGTCCACCTGCTTCTTTCTCCTTTTGTAGCTTCACTTTCCTTCAGGGTACCTCAATATCCATGAAGAATTTCCCTTCTATTCGTAAGGTAATTTGAGTTGGATTTTGATCACTTACAGATAAAGTAACCGTAATTGATGCATAAATAAATTTCCTTCCTAAAGGACAGTGATGATACCTTTGGGCTTTGTCAAAGAAGAATCAGTAAATTAAGGTGGTGTGGAGTGTGGGAGTACTAAGATTTGATTTTTCTCTGATTTTATTGAGATATAACGGGGCATAAAACATTACATGTTTCAGGTGTACAACATAATGATTTCATATATGTACATACTGTGAAATGGTTACCCAAATAAGTTTAGATATTACCCATTATTTCACATAGTAGCATACTTTTCTTGAGATGAGACCTTTTAAATTCTCTCTTAACAACTTTTAAGTACACGACACAGTATTTTTAACCAGTCACCATGCTGCTCATTACATGTCCAGAAAGGATTTATCTTGTAACTAGAAGTTTGTATCCTCTGACCACCTTTACCCATGTCTCCCACCTCTTACCACCTACCCCTGGCAACCACTGGTGTGTTCTCCATTACTAAGAGTTTCTTTCTTTCTTTTTGATTTCACACATAAGTGAGATTAATACAGTGTTTTTTTCTTTCTGGCTTATTTCACTTAGGATAATATCCTCAAGATCTGTCCATGGTGATGCAAGTGACAGAATTTCCTCTTTTTTTCCTGGCTAAATCATAGTCCACTGTGTAAACAGAGAGAGAGAAAGAGACACAGAGATAAATAGATGACATTTTCCTCATAAATTTTTTTCTTCTTTTGTGGCTTAACATGTGATCTACCCTAGAGAATGTTCCATGTGCATTTGAAAAAAAAAATGTGTGATCTATGGTTTGGGGGTAGAATGTTCTGTTTATATTTATTAAGTTTACCTTTTTGAATATATCACTTAAAGCTATTGTCCCTTATTATTTCTGTTGGGATGATCTATACCTTGATGTAAGTGAGATATTAAAGTCCTCTGTGTTTACTGTATTATTGTTAATGTCTCCCTTAATATCTGCTAATATTTGCTTTACATATTTAGGTGTTCCTATGTTTGGTGCATAAATATTTCCAAACGCTATGTCCTCTCTTCAGATTAACCCCTTCATCACTGAGTAAAACTCCATTTTTTTTTAAATTACAAGCTTTGTTAGAAAGTCTATTTTGTCTGAATATCACTACTTAATCTTTCTTTTCATTCTGATTTTCATAGATTAAATTTTTCTATCCTTTGATTTTATGTCTTTAGATCTGAAGTGAGTACCTTGTAGGCAGCATATAGATGGGTCTTAATTTTTTACCCATTCAGCCAACATATGTCTTTTGATTAGTGCATTTAGTCCATTTGCATTTAAAGGGATCAATGATAGACGTGTACTTACCGCTTTTCATTAATTGCTTCATTTTTTTCTGTAGTTTTTCTCTGTTCTTGTCTTCATTTCTTAAGCTCTTCCCTGTGATTTGATAATTTTCTTTAGTGTTATGTTTGGATTCTTTTCTCTTTATTTTTTGTGCATGTACTATAAGGTTTTGGTTTGTAGTTACCGTAAGGGATGTATGTGTATATATATATGTGATCAGTCACTCAGTTGTATCTGACTCTTAATGGCCACATGGACTGTAGCCTATCAGGCTCCTCTGTCCATGTAATTATCCAGGCAAGAATACTGGAGTGGGCTGTCATTTCCTGCTCCAAGAGATCTTCCTGACCTAGGGACTGAACCCGCATCTCTTGCATTGGCAGGGGGATACTTTACCACTAGTGCCAATTGGGAAACGCAATGTGTGTATGAATATATATGGCAGTTTGTATTATATAGCTGTTTATTTTAAGCTCATAGTCACTTAAGTTTGAAAGTATTCTAAAAGCACCACATTTTTACTCCATCCAAAACATTTTATGATTTTGATATCATATTTCACAACTTTTAATTTTGTCTATCCTTTTATTTAATATAATAGTTGTTGCTTTTGCTACTTTTACCTTTTAATCATCACACTAGCTTTTTATATAGCCTTTCTACTGCTTTTACTGCACTGGTGATATTTCTCTTTCATCCATTTTCTTTTCTTTTCTTTTCTTTTTTCTGTTAATAGCTTTTCTATTTTCTGCATAAAGAAGACCTTTTAACATTTCTTTCAAAGCTAGTTTAGTGATAATGGACTCTTCTAATTTTTGTTTGTCTATGAAATTATTTCTCTCTCCTTTAATTCCAAATCATAAGCTTGCTGGATAGAATAGTCTTAATTCTATTGTTTTTCTTTGAGATTTTAAATATATCATGACACTTCCTTTTGTCCTGCAAAAATTCTGCTGAACAATCATCAAGCAGCAATATAAGGGTTCCCTTGTAGGCAGCTCAGTTCAGTTCAGTTCAGTCGATCAGTCGTGTCCGACTCTTCACGACCCCATGAATCGCAGCACACCCAGGCCTCCCTGTCCATCACCATCTCCCAGAGTTCACTCAAACTCACATCCACCAAGTTGGTAATGCCATCCAACCATCTCATCCTCTGTCATCCCCTTCTTCTTCTTCCCCCAAACCTTCCCAGCATCAGACTCTTTTCCAATGAGTCAATTCTTCACATGAGGTGGCCAGAGTATTGGAGTTTCAGCTTTAGCATCATTCCTTCCAAAGAACACCCAGGGCTGGTCTCCTTTAAAATGGACTGGTTGGATCTCCTTGCAGTCCAAGGGACTCTCAAGAGTCTTCTCCAACACCACAGTTCAAAAACATCAATTCTTTGGTGCTCAGCTTCCTTTACAGTCCAACTCTCACATCCATACATTACCACTGGAAAAACCATAGCCCTGACTAGACGGACCTTTGTTGGCAAAGTAATGTCTCTGCTTTTCAATATGCTATCTAGGTTGTAGGCGGCTAGTACTTTTAAAATCTTAGTGTTTTTTAAAATTTTCTCTGTAACTTTAAAATTTAATTGTGAAATGTCTTAGTGTGGATGGTTTTTGGCTCATCTTGTTTCATGCTTCTATGTTTTCTGGATCTGGACATCTGTTTCCTTTCCGATATTGGGGATCTTTTTAGTCATTTTATCTTCAAATAATTTTTTTGTCCTTTTCTCTCTTTATTCTTCTGGGATGCTTATATGTGAATGTTAGTACCCTTGATATTCTCCCAGAATTATCTTAAACTCTCCTTATTTCTATTTCATTTTTATTGTGGTTGTTTTCCACTACCCTGTCTTCCAGATTGCTGATCTGTCTTCTGTATCATCTAATATGTTGTTGATTCCCAGTAGTGCATTTTTCATTTCTGTTATTATATTCCTCAGATGTGATTGTTTCTTTTTTATGTTTTCTAACTCTTTCCTCTAGTTCTCATATGTTATTTCATTCTTCTCCTGAGATCAGTGAGCTTTTTTATGACCATTATGTTGAACTCTATCAGGTAAATTACTTGTCTCCATTTCATTGCACTATCAACATGGATGGAGAAGGAAATGGCAACCCACTCCAGTACTCTTGCCTGGAGAATCCCATGGATAGAGGAGCCTGGTAGTCTACAGTCCATGGGGTCGCAAAGAGTCGGACACGACTGAGCGACTTCACTTTCTTTATTCTTATCAACATGGAAGGGGAAGACAAAAAATGGTACTCATTGGCATCTCTTTCCTGGAGAATTTTAGCAGTTCATATGTGTTTGGCAGATGCTGTTAGGTTAGTAAATGTATTTCCTTCATGTATCATCTTACTTTCATCAGGTTACTTTGGAGTCACTGTTTTCTCACTATGCCCCAGTGTTGGTATGTCTTACACAAGTCACTCAGTGATATTCTACTTCAGATGTCCCCTCAAGGTTGTTAACACTGTGTCTTTACCTCTCCCATCTGTCTCTATGGGGTCCCGGTACAAATGTACTGTTTGTTGTATACAGAAGCTGTTATTCAGCCAGCCCACAGCTCTTCAGAAGAATTTGGTCTACAGGTAAGTGTGGATTCCATGTGTCTATGACAAGAGGAGAGTTCAGGGTCATCCTACAAGGAACTGGAACCCCTATACCACATCATCTATTCGTCCATGGATAGATTATTTCCATGTCTTGGGTCTCATAAATAATAATGCAATGAATATGAGGGCCCAGATATCTCTTTAAGAGAGTGATATTACTGTCTCTTGTAGGTATATACTCAGTAATGGAATTGCTGGATCATACAGTGGGTTTATTTTTTATTTTTGAGGAAACTCATGCTATTTTCCATGGCAGTTGCACAATTTTCATTCCCATTAACAGTATAAGCATATCATAGCCATTTCCATTTCTCCACCTCCTCACCAACACTTGTTATCTCTTATATTTTTGATGATCGCCTTTCTAACAGGTGTGAGATCAAATCTCATTGTCTTGATTGATATTTTCTTTATGATGAGTGTTGTTAAGCATTTTTTCAAGTAACTGTTGGCCATTTGTATGTTGTACTCTTTGGGGGAAAAAAAAGTCCACTTAATTCACCAGTTGGACTGATTGAGGTTTATTTTCTTTCTTCCTTTTTTTTCTTTTCACTGTTGAGTTTCATGAGTTCCTTATATAATTTGGACATTAGCCTCTTATTAGATATATGATTTACAAATATTTTCTTCCATTCTGTAGGCTGCCTTTTCATGATTTGTTGATTTTTTTTTTTTTTTTTACTTACTGTGCGGAACTTTTTATTTTGATGTAGTCTTATTTATTTTTGCTTTGATGATCCTTGGTTTTGGTGTATGCTAAGCCTTTTGAATCTTATAGACATGGATTCATCCCTAACTCTTCTACTTTAGATGTAGAGCCTTCAGTTAATTGTCAACCCCTCTAAGCCTCCATTTTCTTTACGTAGTAATGGGACATTTTCCCTCACATAACCATCATGGCAATTCAGTGAAGTTTTATGTAAAGGTATCTATTATGGAGTCATAGGCATATTTAATATTCCATATTCCCTACTCGGTGTTGTAGCTGAAGAATCTTACTTCAGAATTACAGCCTTGAAGGGTTTATTTCTTCTGTTTCTACAAACTCTGTCTCATTTCAGTTCAGTTCAGTTGCTCAGTCATGTCCGACTCTTTGTGACCCCATGCACTGCAACATGCCAGGCTTTCCTGTCCATCACCAACTCCTGGAGTTTACTCAAACTCAACTCCATTGAGTCAGTGATGCCATCCAATCATCTCACCCTCTGTCATCCCCTTCTCCTCCCACCTTCAATTTTTCCCAGAATCAAGGTCTTTTCCAATGAGTCATTTCTTCACATCGGGTGGCCAAAGTAATGGAGTTTCAGCTTCAGCATCAGTCTTTCTCATCTAGGACCTCTACAAACAGAAATCTCTTATTTTCTTTTTCACAATCAGGACCAGTTTTACTGAATTGAAGGATGGAATGATCCAGTTTTTGAAACAGCTTCAGAAAATGTTTCCAGTAATCGTTTTTTGGGGGGATGTGACTCCCTCAGATAAGTCATTTACCTGTTGATGAGAATAATTACAGATAATCTTAAGAGAAAGAATCTCTTGTTTTCTACAATGTTTTAATTCTGGACACTTTCCTAGGCATTTTCTCACCCAAGTTTCATAATGTCCTTCCAAGAAAATTAATGTAAATATTATCATTCCTATAAACAACACAAACAGAAATCAAAATGGAGAGTTCCCCATCCTTTAATTCAGGCAAAATTCATTGGGCCAGGCAAAATGCATTGGGTGCTGAGGACAGATGAAGAGAGTAAAAGAGGTGGTCTCACTCTCCTAAAGCCAAGGTGCAGAACAGAAAATTAAAAGAAAATATAACAGTGAGTGATGGAGGACCCAGGGCACAGTGAGGACTAACAGTGCAGATGCAGAAATAAACAAGGCCAGGTATAAGTGACTTTGCTTCAGGACCAGAACTAAAGCTGAAGATGAATAATGATGGCTATTTTTGATACTTAGTATTTCATGGAAGATAGATTAGGTACTGTGTTTCTTGGTTAATCTAATATTCCAAATAGTTGTGAATTCTGCCTGTAATGACAATATATTACAGATTTTCAGTTAAAAAAAATAGAAACAAAATGTAATAAGCCACTCTTGCCTCTGGACCATAGAGAGACATTCCAAACATCAATTTGTATCATAAGATAAATTGGAAACTCAGTAAGATGTGGTGATTAAAAGTAAAGACTGTGAACATAGACTGCCTAAAACCCTAGCTCTCTAAAATAGATGGAAAATTAACTTAACTATGCTGTGTTCCACTTGCCTCATTTTTATAAAAATAGAAATAGAGATAGAGCCCACTTCATAGGATTCTTATGATCATGAAAATGGTAATCAGTCCATAACCTTTAGCAGAGCACTTATTACAATAGAAACTCAGTGTTTCAGAAGATGCAGCAGTTCAGAATGGAAAGGGGGTTCTTTGTACGGACTGAAACAGAGCATCCCGTGCTGCTGATCACTATTTCTTAGAACATTCCTTGGTTCTGCTGTACCGAGGATAAGAAAGAGCCTCTGTTAAGTTCAGTCACTCAGTCATGTCCGACTCTTTGTGACCCCTTGGACTGCAGCATGCCAGGCTTCCCTGTCCATCACAAACTCCTGGAGCCTACTAAAACTCACGTCCATTGCGTCGGTGATGACATTCAACCATCTCATCCTCTGTCATGCCATTCTCTTCCCACCTTCAATCTTTCCCAGCATCAGGGTTTTTTCCAGTGAGTTGGTTCTTCTTATCAGGTGGCCAAAGTATTGGAGTTTCAGCTTCAACATCAGTCCTCTTCCAGTGAATAATCAGGACTGATTTCCTTTAGGATGGACTGGTTTGATCTTGCAGTCCAAGGGACTCTCAAGAGTCTTCTCCAACATCACAGTTCAAAAGCATCAATTCTTTGGCACTCAGCTTTCTTTATAGTCCAACTCTCACAAACATGACTACTGGAAAAATCATAGCTTTGACTATGACAGAGCTTTTTTTTTTTCAATTTTTATTTTTACGTTATTTTACTTTACAATACTGTGTTGGTTTTGCCATACATTGACATGAATCCACCACGGGTGTACATGCGTTCCTAAACATAAGCCCCCCTTCCACCTCCCTCCCCATAACATCTCTCTGGGTCATCACCATGCACCAGCCCCAAGCATGCTGTATCCTGCGTCAGACATAGACTGGGGATTCGATTCTTACATGATAGTATACATGTTACAATGTCATTCTCCCAAATCATCCCATCCTCTCCCTCTCCCTCTGAGTCTAAAAGTCCATTATACACATCTCTGTCTTTTTTCCTGTCTTGCATACAGGGTCATCATTGCCATCTCTCTAAATTCCATATATATGTGTTAGTGTACTGTATTGGTGGTTTTCTTTCTGGCTTACTTCACTCTGTATAATCGGCTCCAGTTTCATCCATCTCATCAGAACTGATTCAAATGTATTCTTTTTAACGGCTGAGTGATACTCCATTGTGTATATGTACCACAGCTTTCTTATCCATTCATCTGCTGATGGACATCCAGGTTGTTTCCATGTCCTGGCTATTATAAACAGTGCTGCGATGAACATTGGGGTACATGTGTCTCTTTCAATTCTGGTTTCCTTGGTGTGTATGCCTAGCAGTGGGATTGCTGGGTCATAAGGTAGTTCTATTTGCAATTTTTTAAGGAATCTCCACACTGTTCTCCAAAGTGGCTGTACTAGTTTGCATTCCCACCAACAGTGTAGGAGGGTTCCCTTTTCTCCACACCCTCTCCAGCATTTATTGCTTGCAGATTTTTGGATCGCAGCCATTCTGACTGGTGTGAAGTGGTACCTCATTGTGGTTTTGATTTGCATTTCTCTAATAATGAGTGATGTTGAGCATCTTTTCATGTGTTTGTTAGCCATCCGTATGTCTTCTTTGGAGAAATGTCTATTTAGTTCTTTGGCCCATTTTTTGATTGGGTCATTTATTTTTCTGGAATTGAGCTGCATAAGTTGCTTGTATATTTTTGAGATTAGTTGTTTGTCAGTTGTTTCATTTGCTATTATTTTCTCCCATTCCGAAGGCTGTCTTTTCACCTTGCTTATATTTTCCTTTGTTGTGCAGAAGCTTTTAATTTTAATTAGATCCCATTTGTTTATTTTTCCTTTTATTTCCAGTGTTCTGGGAGGTGGATCATAGAGGATCCTGCTGTGATTTATGTATGACAGAGCTTTGTGGATAAAGCAATGTCTCTGCTTTTCACTACACTGTCTAGGTTGGTCATAGCTTTTCTTCCAAGGAGCAAGTGTCTTTTAATTTTACGGCTGCAGTCACCATGTACAGTGATTTTGGAGCCCAAAAAAATAAAGTCTGTTACTGTTTCCATTGTTTCCCCATCAATTTGCCATGAAGTGATGGGACTGGATGCCATGATCTTAGTTTTCTGAATGCTGAGTTGTAAGATAACATTTTCACTCTCCTCTTTCACTTTCATCAAGAGGCTCTTCAGCTCTTCAATTTCTGCCATAAGGGTGGTGTCATCTGCATATCTGAGGTTATTGATATTTCTCCTGGCCATATTGATTCCAGCTTGTGCTTCATCCAGCCTGGCATTTCACATAATGTACACTGCATATAAGTTAAATTAGCAGGGTGACAATATACAGCCTTAACATGCTCCTTTCCCTATTTGGAACCTGTCTGTTGTTCCATGTCCAGTTCTAACTGTTGCTTCTTGACCTGTATACAGATTTTTCAGGAGGCAGGACAGGTGGTCTGGTATTCCCACCTCTTTCAGAATTTTCCACAGTTTATTGTGATCCACACAGTCAAAGGCTTTGGCATAGTCAATAAAGCAGAAGTAGATGTTTTTCTGGAACTCTCTTGTTTTCTTGATGATCCAACAGATGTTGGCGATTTGACCTCTGCTTCCTATGCTTTTTCTAAAACCAGCTTGATTATCTGAAAGCTCATGGTTCATGTACTGTCAGAAGCCTGGCTTGGAGAATTTTGAGCATTAATTTGCTAACGTGTGAGATGAGTGCAGTTGTGCGGTAGTTTGAGCATTCTTTGGCATTGCCTTTCTTTGGAATTGAAATGAAAACTGACTTTTTCCAGTCCTGTGGCCACTGCTCAGTTGTCCAGATTTGCTGGCATATTGAGTGCAGCACTTTCACACTATCCTGCTTTAGGATTTGAAATAGTTCAACTGGAATTACATCATGTCCACTAGCTTTGTTAGTCGTGATGCTTCTTAAGGCCCACTTGACTTCGCATTCCAGGGTGTCTGGCTCTAGGTGAGTGATCACACCCTCGTCTCAGGTCTGGGTTATTTTATTGATCTGTTATTGTTCAGTTGCCCAGTTGTGTCCGACTTTTCACAACCCCAGTTACTGCAGCACACCAGGCCTCCCCGTCCCTTGCCATCTCCCAGAGTTTGTACAAGTTTATGTCCAATACGTAAGAAAACTGAAAGATGAGGACAAGGAAGGAATTTATTTGATTTCTACTATCTGACTTGCAAAAAGGCTTTCTGGTCCTAAGACTGAAGGTTTAGCCTCTGTAGTCTTATAAGTAGAAGATTCACAGCATCATACTTTAGCTCAGATGGGGAGTCAGAGGATTTCATTAAATCCTTATCTTCTTAGGGATGGATATCAAAGAGCCCACCAAAAAGTCTGAAGAATCTTTTTGGTCTCTTACTAATTTTGCAGAGTATCTTAAGCATCAACTCATTCATGACAACAGGTCTCAGATATTAATTAGTAAGTGATTAACAGGCAAATTTAGTGACCCAAGATAAGAAAGTTAAAATTCATTTTGTTAAACTAGATATTGCCTAAATGACTCATGTCCATCTTGGATAAAATCTTTTTACTCCTTGCTAAACAGCCTTATCAAAGTAAGTACTAATTTTAATGCTGTCCACATTATTCAACAATTCATAACAGCTAGGAGGGCAAAGTGTACTTATGCAACTCTCTCCCACACACCGTGGTACTTATCTCTGAGTACCCCAAACCACATAAATCTTCTTGAGAGCTAATTATCAAGCTAATAGCAATTAGAGATACTTGGGTTTTTTTTTTTTTTTGTTGTTGTTGTTAAATGTTTTGAGGGAAAAAAATAGATGTTACATCTATTGTCTAATTTATCTTTTCACATAAAATGCATTAGCAACTATTTTGTTCATTTTTTTTTGTTTTCTTTCTGTTTGCAGATATATAGCCCTTCATTTATTGAAAAACATATCGTGAACTTGAATCAAAACGATCCATTTATTCAACCCCAGTGAAAATGATTTCCCTTGAAACCGCAAGTTAGAAGATCACTTTTCCTTGATATTCTCGGCTTTATCAGGAGTATAAGGTTACAAGTTTTTACTTCCTGATAGAATATTTATGAAGAGGAGAGGTTCCCTTATCTATCAAATTATATACTCTAATTCAGCAAATGCTTTATCATCTGGAACATGAGTTTAATTGGCAAATACAGGCCTGGGCAATTCTCATGAGATTATTTCAGATTAAGATCTTTGAGGTTTTACTTTTATGTCAATCTCTGCAAGGAAAATAAAAATCTGTTCTAATTTTCCCCAAAGTATTTTGACTTTTTGCAAGTGGTATAACAATAGTTTTATTCACATTGATGCAAATTAGAAAAGCCCCTGACATTTTCCCTTAACCAGACATTAAAAAAAAAAAAAATTCAAGTAGCGGGTGTTGACTTTTATGCAACCAGCCATCAAATGAGCTTCTTATTTTTCTTTTCTTAAGTATCCAGCAAACCCTGAACCCACTTTACAGTCTGGAGAAATAGGCCATCGATTCAGCAGCACGTAAAACCAACTGAGTTTTTGCCCTGAAGTAGAGTGTTTGGCAGTTGTTTCTTTGGTGAATTTGAGGAGCATTCTAAGATAGATTGTCAAGGGCACTTAGGAACAAGGACGACCATGCATCAAATCTTTCCCTCTCTCTTTCTCTCCAGCCCACCATCATCTATTAACTATGAAATATTGACAACTGAAGCTTTTCTGCAGAAACCATGAGTGCCATGAGGACTCACATTTACTGCAAAGCTTGTAAAACTCCAGTCTTGTGTTTAATAAGGTGGGAGGAGAAGAGAAGGGAGAAGCCCCACCAAGTTAAGAGTGTATGGAATTCATTACCTGAAAGTTCCACTGTGTGAAGTTTATAGACTTGCAATTTGATGCCTGGTGCCTGTAATATAATGCATATACATTTTAATTTGCTTTTGTTCCGAGGGTGTTGTCAACTTTCCTTAATATTTTAAATCAAAGACTTTAATTTTCTTTCTACCTTGCCTCACAATTGAAGGACAAAGTGTGACTGCCTTCCCATTATCCTGTGTGATTACCTTGGAAGTTTCAAACTACTTTTTTTTATCCTGGTCTTTAACGATTTGTAGAAGGTGAACACTGTGGTTTCAGGAAGTGATGTGTGCTTTGCATTGATATTTTGTGCCAAGTCATTCTTTTTTCAGGTTCAGAAATCACTCTACCTTCTTTAGAACCCCTTCAAAACTTAGTCTCTAATGTCTTGGCCATTCTGTCTCTCAAAGCACTTTATTTATGCAACTTAAAATTTCCCGTCCCCTGCTGCCATAATTATTTGGAATACAGTAGTGGGAAATGGATGAAAGCTTGGCATTTGGTTGCAAGCAGACCCATTCTTACTTCACGAGGATCACAAACGTCCCCATGAAACTGGTGCTGTTTTTACCTACCCTTTATTGGTGTGGAGGCCAAATTTGCCTGTTACTCCAGGTGTTTCTTGACTTCCTACTTTGGCATTCCAGTCCCCTATAATGAAAAGGACATCTTTTTTGGATGTTAGTTCTAAAAGGTCTTGTAGGTCTTCATAGAACCATTCAACTTCAGCTTCTTCAGCATTACTGGTTGGGGCATAGACTTGGATTACCATGATATTGAATGGTTTGCCTTGGAAACGAACAGAGATCATTCTGTCGTTTTTGAGATTGCATCCAAGTACTGCATTTTGGACTCTCTTGTTGACCATGATGCCTACTCCATTTCTTCTGAGGATTCCTGCCCGCAGTAGTAGATACAATGGTCATCTGAGTTAAATTCACCCATTTCAGTCCATTCCTGGAATGTCAACATTCACTCTTGCCATCTCATGTTTGACCGCTTCTGATTTGCCTTGATTCATGGACCTGACATTCCAGGTTCCTATGCAATATTGCTCTTTACAGCATCAGACCTTGCTTCTATCACCAGTCACATCCACAGCTGGGTGTTGTTTTTGCTTTGTCTCCATCCCTTCATTCTTTCTGGAGTTATTTCTCCCCTGATTTCCAGTAGCATGTTGGGCACCTACTGACCTGGGGAGTTCCTCTCTCAGTATCCTATCATTTTGCCTTTTCATACTGTTCATGGGGTTGTCAAGGCAAGAATACTGAAGTGGTTTGCCATTCTCTTCTCCAGTGGACCACATTGTGTCAGACCTCTCCACCATGCCCGTGCGTCTTTGGTGGCCCCAGAGGGCATGGCTTAGTTTCATTGAGTTAGACAAGGCTGTGGTCCTAGTGTGATTAGATTGACTAGTTTTCTGTGATTATGGTTTCAGTGTGTCTGCCCTCTTGCAACACATACCGTCTTACTCGGGTTTCTCTTACTTTGGTTGTGGGGTATCTCTTCACAGCTGCTCCAGCAAAGTGCAGCCGCTGCTCCTTACCTTGGACGAAGGGTATCTCCTCACCACCGCCCCTCCTGACCTTGAATGTGGAATAGCTCCTGTAGGCCATCCGGTGCCTGCGTAGCCACCACTCCTTGGACGGGGGGTCACTCCTCCTGGCCGCCGCCCCTGGCCTCGGCATGGAGCAGCTCCTCCCGTCTGCCACCCCTGCCCCCAGCGGGGGTAGCTCCTCTAGGCTGCTCCTGCACTGTCGCAGCCTCCAAAATCACTGCAGATGGTGACTGCAGCCATGAAATTAAAAAATGCTTACTCCTTGGAAGAAAAGTTATGACCAACCTAGATAGCATATTCAAAAACAGAGACATTATTTTTTCAACAAAGGTTCATCTAGTCAAGGCTATGGTTTTTCCAGTAGTCATGTATGGATGTGAGAGTTGGGCTGTGAAGAAATCTGAGCACCGAAGAATTGATGCTTTTGAACTGTGGTGTTGGAGAAGACTCTTGAGAGTCCCTTGGACAGCAAGGAGATCCAACCAGTCCATTCTGAAGATCAGTCCTGGGATTTTTTTGGAGGGAATGATGCTAAAGCTGAAACTCCAGTACTTTGGCCACCTCATGCGAAGAGTTGACTCATCGGAAAAGACTCTCATGCTAGGAGGGGTTGGGGGCAGGAGGAGAAGGGGATGACCGAGGATGAGATGGCTGGATGGCATCATGGACTCAATGGACGTCAGTCTGAGTGAACTCTGGGAGTTGGTGATGGACAGGGAGGCCTGGCATGCTGCGATTCATGGGGTCGCAAAGAGTCGGACAAGACTGAGCGACTAAACTGAACTGAGCTGAACTGAACTGATTGGTGTGGAGGCATGAGAGGTCAGGGAGTCATAAAAACACTAGGCTCATAAGGATGTTGTGAAACCTAATGGAAATTTTCCATAAAACACCGCATGTAGTAAGCACTTACTGAATGTTCACTGTCAGCTGAGCTCTTGTTCATCTTCTCAGCTAGTCAAAACCTCCTCCAGACTAGAGACAGCATCATGATTCTTCCAGACTTTTGAGGCTGGAGGGTACTTTGCATATAAGTTACAGTTAAAAAAAAAAATTGTTGAGTGAAAAATAACTGACCTGAAAACTCACTCTCACCTACTTTCTTTCATAAGTGTCTGGCTTGGGAACATCACTTATGAGTTTAATCTATACTCACACCATTTCCAGAGAAGGCAATGGCACCCCACTCCAGTACTCTTGCCTGGAAAATCCCATGGAAGGAGGAGCCTGGTGGGCTGCGGTCCATGGGGTCGCTAAGAGTCTGAGCGACTGAGTCTGAGTCTAAGAGTCGCTCACAACTGAGCGACTTCACTTTCACTTTTCACTTTCACGCATTGGAGAAGGCAATGGCAACCCACTCCAGTGTTCTTGCCTGGAGAGTCCCAGGGACAGGGGAGCCTGGTGGGCTGCCGTCTAGTTGCACAGAGTCAGACACAACTGAAGCGACTTAGCAGCAGCAGTGGCAGCATACCATTTCCTCATCTGGTATTCTACACACACCTTCAAAATCCATCGCCTCTAGATCAACCTCCCTGACACTTCAGTCTGCCGTTACTTCACTCTGGACTTCACTGTCTTTTGAATACAGTCTTTGCTCTTTCAGATCTAGTTCTCTATAACAAAAGAGGTATAGTATTCCCCTACTCAGAAATTTGCAACATGCGTTTCCCATTGTCATCAGAACGAAGACCATGCTCCTCACTGTGGGATACAAGCTTTTCTCCAGCCTCTGCCCACTGCCTTACCTGCTATGAATGTTCATGTGTTTACAACACTCTTAAAATTTAAAAAAAAATCACTTGTCTCCACTTTTCCATATATAATAAATAAAGTGAAAGCCACTCAGTTGTGTCAGACTGTTTGTGACCCTATGGACAGTCCATGGAATTCTCCAGGCCAGAATACTGGAGTGGGTAGCCTTTCCCTTCTCCGGGGGATCTTTCCAACTCAGGGATTGAACCCAGGTTTCCCGCATTGCAGGCAGATGTTTTACCAGCTGAGCCACAAGGGAAGCCTAAGAATACCAGCATGGGTAGCCTATCCCTTCTTTGGAGGATCTTCCTGACCCAGGAATCGAACCAAGGTCTCCTGCATTGCAAGTGGATTCTTTACCAACTGAGTACATGGAATTTTAATTGTTAATTTGTTTCCCTCACTGCTGTGACCATAAGAACTGATTTTTGTTTCTGGTTGCAAACGCAGCTCCTGATACATACTATGGATTAAGAAGAAAAAAGAAAAAGAAGACAACTAAATGAACAATTTGAATATCTTTGGGATGTCATTTGATCCTGTGCCACCTAAAATTAGTGTCACTGTTTAAATATCTGCCCCTTCTTCATCTTTATTGCTAAGCTTTCACTGTTTTTGTTTAGTTGCCAAGTCGTATCAGACTCTGCAACACCAGGACTGTAGCCCACTAGGCTCCTCTGTCCATGAAATTTCCCAAGCAAGAATACTGTAGTGGGTTACCATTTCCTTCTCCAGAAGATCTTCCTGACACGGAGATCAAACCCACATCCCCTGCATTGAGAGGCAGATTTTTTTTACTCTTGTTCTCATTTTGTACATTCCATTTTAATTTCATGTTTTCCCTGAGTTGCGTATATTTACATGTGTGTCCTGCTTCTACTGGAGTGTGAGATCCTGGTGGTCCTACGCCTGCAAGAGGCATAACACTTCAGAGATGCTCAGCCAGTGTGCTGATTCATTGTTCTGATTTCCAAATAGTGGTAGGTTTCTCATTCATCCAGCAAAGAAATCTCCAGCAATTCCAGGGCATTGTAAAGGGAAATTTGATCATCATTTAGACTCAAGCTATTTTGGAGCAATTCATGAAAATGTGCTGATTAACAAGCCACCAAACTGGAAAAGATTGTTATTGGTAAAACTCTTATTAAGGAGTGGATTTTACAGCCTGGTGGCCTAGAAGATGTGTGCCTGGAATATTTGAGCAAGATACTCTTTGAAATTGTGTATGATGGAAAGACAAGCATTAGGAATGTGCTCAGTGTTTTGAAAGATAAAAGTATATATGGGGATGGAACAGAATTCTACCTCAGGATGCTAGCAGCAGGATCTGGGGCTAAAAGCCTATTTCATAGAGAAAAGCATGAAAAATACCCTGGGAGCAGGGAGCAAGGAGCTCCCTAAGGCAGTGTGTGTAATGAAAAGAACACTGGCCAGAGTATGACACTGACAAGCTGTGTGACCTTGGGCAAGCCTGATGACTTCTCTGGGTTCTAGTTTATTCTTATGGCATAAAGCATTAGAAAAATCAATTTTTTCCAATTTTTTTCAGATTAAAAAATATTAAATCTAGCATATGAAATAGTTAAAACTTGTCCTGCTCTGGCAGATGCTGAGATGGGGCCTGGAAATCCTGCCAGATCTGCTTTCCTCCTTCCAACACCATTCAGAAATGGTCCATAAAGCATCTTTAAAGAACCTAAGGCCACCTAGGAACACAGTTTGCAAGCCATTGGTTCACATTATGTCAAGGTCACATGCACATCTAAAATTCTAAAACTTTATGATTCTGTAATTTAGTGTCATATTTTTATAAAAACAATTATAGCAGTAAAAATAATTGCACACACAAATGCACATACATATGCACGAACACATATACAATTTCTCACCATTTACAAAGTCATCCACGTGCCCTACTGCCATCAGTTTCACTTTTGCCCAAAATGGAAGATATGGAGCTTATATTCTCATTTCACAAAGAAAATGCAGCAATCTATAGGTCTTAAAGAAGAAGCTGTTGTTGATGTGACTTCTGATAGGCATTAATTGGATGGCAATGAGTTGTGTAATACTGAACACCTAAAGTATGTGGGGGTATATTAGGCCCTGGAAACAGTGAAAGAAAAGTCGAGCCTCTGATGTTGAGGTATTTGTGATCTAATGAGAGAGATAAATGCATATAGTGATATTTCAGCATAAAAGATTTTTTATGATATAGTCCAAGCTAGATTGCCACAGGGACTTCCCTGGTGGCTCAAGCAGTAAAGAATCTGCCTGCAATGCAGGAGATGCAGGTTCAATCCCTGGGTCAGGAAGATCCCCTGCAGGGAATTCCAGTATTCTTGCCTCAAGAATCCCTGGACAGAAGAGGCTGGCAGACCATAGTCCATGGATTACAAAGAGTTTAACATGACTGGAGCAACTTAGCATGAACACACAGAGGATGCCACAGACAGAAAGAAGAGACATAGTAGAGTGTGGGTTCACAGAGGTGCTTTCTTTGGGAGAGGCTGCCCGTCTTCAGTGTAAGGGAATAAAAAATGATGTTAAGCAGAAGGAACTCCATTAAGAAGAAAGACACTAAGTGTAATTACTGAGAATGTAAAGTATGAGAGGAAGAGAGGTAGAAGGAGAGCCTGGAGTAAGAGACAGAGACCAGGTGTCAGGGTCAGAGACGGGCGACCTTAGCTGTGCTAAGAGGCTTCAGTTCAGTTCAGTGACTCAGTCGTGTCTGACTCTTTGCAACCCCATGAACTGCAGCATACCAGGCCTCCCTGTCCATCACCAACTCCTGGAGTCTACCTAAACTCATGTCGATTGAGTCAGTGATGCCATCCAGCCATCTCATCCTCTGTCATCCCTTTCTCCTCCCACTCTCAATCTTTCCCAGCATCAAGGTCTTTCCAAAAGAGTCAGCTCTTCACATCAGGTGGCCAAAGTATTGGAGTTTCAGCTTCAACATCAGTCTTTCCAATGAACATTCAGGACTGATCTCCTTTAGGATGGACTGGTTGGATCTCCTTGCAGTCCAAGGGACTCTTAAGAGTCTTCTCTAACACCAGAGTTCAAAAGCATCAATTCTTTGGTGTTCAGCTTTCTTTATAGTCCAACTCTCACATCCATACATGACTACTGGAAAAACCATAGCCTTGACTAGACAGACCTTTATTGACAAAAATACTAAGAGGCTTAAGGAGGTGCATATTAAGGCTGATGGGGAGGATTTCAATTGGAAAGTGAAAAAGTTGGGTTCTTTATTTTGGAAAGGCTACCTTGTTTTTAGCTTCTGAGGTCACACTAGTGGTAAAGAATCCACTTGCCAAAGCAGGGGATGCAAGAGATGGAGGTTCGATCCCTGGGCCAGGAAGATCCCCTGGAGGAAGGCAAGGCAACCCACTCCAGTATTCTCCTCTGGAAAATCCCGTGGAGAGAGGAACCAGGCGGGCTACAGCCCATGGGATCGCAAAGAGTCAGATACAACTAAGTGACTCAGCATGCCCCTTGTCTTTAATGTGCAGAAGGGGTTGGAATAAGAAAAACAAACAAACAAACAAACAAAAAAAACTGGAGTAAAAGAAAATTGGGAAGTGATTGCAATTATCTAGAAGTGAGATGATAAGGAATTAGTTTAAAGCAATGATTCTTATTTATAAAACAAACAGTGCAAAATGTCTTACTAATGACTCAAAAAAAGAGAAAAAGTCTTGGCCATCTGCAATTCTTTCATAAATGTTTAATATCTCCTTATGTATAGGCTCTTGTCTATCTCTTCAGCCTCTACCTCCTTAACTCATCACCATATGCTCAAATGCAGCATGAAAGTATTTTTATACTTTTATACAGGGATAAGAGAATCTTAAGAATCTTAGGGAAAACCACAAAGGAAAAGGATTTGGATAAATGTATATTTTAAAAGTTAAAGATGTCATGTGCAAAATTACAATGAAACACTCTCATAAACTGCCATAAAAGTACAAAAAGAAAATAATAATGTTCAATAGCTCATACAAATCAATTAGAAAAGCACTTAACCTCAAGAAGATCAATGGCCAAAGAACTTGAACAGAACATTACAAAAGGAGAAAAAATAGCTAATGAATAGAGAAAAACATTTGCCAGTATAACACAAACAAAGCTGAAGAAACAAGGACAAATATTTCCATGTCAAATTGTCCTAGCTGCTATAAAAGCTTATTGTCTGATACTAATGTTGATGGAAACTGAAGCAAGAAAACATGTCCAAAGTGGGTTCAGAGAGGGAGGGAAAGATGGCGGAGGAATAGGACGGGAAGATCACGTTCTCCCTCACAAATTCCTCAAAAGAACATTTCAACGCCGAGCAAACTCCACAAAACAACTTCTGTAGGCTGGCAGAGGACATCAGGCAACCAGAAAAGCAGACCATTGTCTTCAAAAACAGGTAGGAAAAAATATAAAAGACAGATCAACTAAACAGAAAATTAACAAAGAAACGCAAACTTTAAATGATACATTAGATCAGTTAGACCTAATTGATATCTATAGGACATTTCACCCCAAAACAACGAATTTCACCTTTTTTTCAAGTGCTCATGGAACCTTCTCCAGGATAGATCACATCCTGGGCCATAAATCTAAACTTGATAAATTCAAAAAAGTCGAAATCATTCCAAGCATCTTTTCTGACCATAATGCATTAAGATTAGATCTCAATTACAGGAGAAAAACTATTAAAAATTCCAACATATGGAGGTTGAACAACACACTTCTGAATAACCAACAAATCACAGAAGAAATCAAAAAAGAAATCAAAATATGCATAGAAACTAATGAAAATGAAAACACAACAACCCAAAACCTGTGGGACACTATAAAATCAGTGCTAAGAGGAAAGTTCATAGCAATACAGGCATACCTCAAGAAACAAGAAAAAAGTCAAATAAATAACCTAACTCTACAACTAAAGCAACTAGAAAAGGAAGAGTTGGAGAACCCCAGAGTTAGTAGAAGGAAAGAAATCTTAAAAATTAGGGCAGAAATAAATGCAAAAGAAACAAAAGAGACCATAGCAAAAATCAACAAAGCCAAAAGCTGGTTCTTTGAAAGGATAAATAAAATTGACAAACCATTAGCCAGACTCATCAAGAAGCAAAGAGAGAAAAATCAAATCAATAAAATTAGAAATGAAAATGGAGAGATCACAACAGACAACACAGAAATACAAAGGATCATAAGAGACTACTATCAGCAGTTGTATGCCAATAAAATGGACAACGTGGAAGAAATGGACAAATTCTTAGAAAAGTACAATTTTCCAAAACTGAACCAGGAAGAAATAGAAAATCTTAACAGACCCATCACAAGCACGGAAATTGATACTGTAATCAGAAATCTTCCAGCAAACAAAAGCCCAGGTCCAGACGGCTTCACAGCTGAATTCTACCAAAAATTTCGAGAAGAGCTAACACCTATCCTACTCAAACTCTTCCAGAAAATTGCAGAGGAAGGTAAACTTCCAAACTCATTCTATGAGGCCACCATCACCCTAATACCAAAACCTGACAAAGATGTCACAAAAAAAGAAAACTACAGGCCAATATCTCTGATGAACATAGATGCAAAAATCCTCAACAAAATTCTAGCAATCAGAATCCAACAACACATTAAAAAGATCATACACCATGACCAAGTGGGCTTTATCCCAGGGATGCAAGGATTCTTCAATATCCGCAAATCAATCAATGTAATTCACCACATTAACAAATTGAAAAATAAAAACCATATGATTATCTCAATAGATGCAGAGAAGGCCTTTGACAAAATTCAACATCCATTTATGATAAAAACTCTCCAGAAAGCAGGAATAGAAGGAACATACCTCAACATAATAAAAGCTATCTATGACAAACCCACAGCAAACATTATCCTCAATGGTGAAAAATTGAAAGCATTTCCCTAAAGTCAGGAACAAGACAAGGGTGTCCACTTTCACCGCTACTATTCAACATAGTTCTGGAAGTTTTGGCCACAGCAATCAGAGCAGAAAAAGAAATAAAAGGAATCCAAATTGGAAAAGAAGAAGTAAAACTCTCACTGTTTGCAGATGACATGATCCTCTACATGGAAAACCCTAAAGACTCCACCAGAAAATTACTAGAGCTCATCAATGAATATAGTAAAGTTGCAGGATATAAAATCAACACACAGAAATCCCTTGCATTCCTATACACTAATAATGAGAAAGTAGAAAAAGAAATTAAGGAAACAATTCCATTCACCATTGCAACGAAAAGAATAAAATACTTAGGAATATATCTACCTAAAGAAACTAAAGACCTATATATAGAAAACTATAAAACACTGATGAAAGAAATCAAAGAGGACACTAATAGATGGAGAAATATACCATGTTCATGGATTGGAAGAATCAATATAGTGAAAATGAGTATACTACCCAAAGCAATTTACAAATTCAATGCAATCCCTATCAAGCTACCAGCCACATTTTCACAGAACTAGAACAAATCATTTTAAGATTTGTATGGAAATACAAAAACCTCGAATAGCCAAAGCAATCCTGAGAAAGAAGAATGGAACTGGAGGAATCAACTTGCCTGACTTCAGGCTCTACTACAAAGCCACAGTCATCAAGACAGTATGGTACTGGCACAAAGACAGACATATAGATCAATGGAACAAAATAGAAAGCCCAGAGATAAATCCACACACATATGGACACCTTATCTTTGACAAAGGAGGCAAGAATATACAATGGAGTAAAGACAATCTGTTTAACAAGTGGTGCTGGGAAAACTGGTCAACCACTTGTAAAAGAATGAAACTAGATCACTTTCTAACACCCCACACAAAAATAAACTCAAAATGGATTAAAGATCTAAATGTAAGATCAGAAACTATAAAACTCCTAGAGGAGAACATAGGCAAAACACTCTCAGACATAAATCACAGCAGGATCCTCTATGATCCACCTCCCAGAATTCTGGAAATAAAAGCAAAAATAAACAAATGGGATCTAATTAAAATTAAAAGCTTCTGCACAACAAAGGAAAATATAAGCAAGGTGAAAAGACAGCCTTCTGAATGGGAGAAAATAATAGCAAATGAAGCAACTGACAAACAACTAATCTCAAAAAATATACAAGCAACTTATGCAGCTCAACTCCAGAAAAATAAACGACCCAATCAAAAATGGGCCAAAGAACTAAATAGACATTTCTCCAAAGAAGACATACGGATGGCTAACAAACACATGAAAAGATGCTCAACATCACTCATTATTAGAGAAATGCAAATCAAAACCACAATGAGGTACCACTTCACACCAGTCAGAATGGCTGCGATCCAAAAATCTGCAAGCAATAAATGCTGGAGAGGGTGTGGAGAAAAGGGAACCCTCCTACACTGTTGGTGGGAATGCAAACTAGTACAGCCACTATGGAGAACAGTGTGGAGATTCCTTAAAAATTGCAAATAGAACTACCTTATGACCCAGCAATCCCACTTCTGGGCATACACACCGAGGAAACCAGAATTGAAAGAGACACATGTACCCCAATGTTCATCGCAGCACTGTTTATAATAGCTAGGACATGGAAACAACCTAGATGTCCATCAGCAGATGAATGGATAAGAAAGCAGTGGTACATATACACAATGGAGTATTACTCAGCCGTTAAAAAGAATTCATTTGAATCAGTTCTGTTGAGATGGATGAAACTGGAGCCGATTATACAGAGTGAAGTAAGCCAGAAAGAAAAACACCAATACAGTATACTAACACATATATATGGAATTTAGGAAGATGGCAATGACGACCCTGTATGCAAGACAGGGAAAGAGACACAGATGTGTATAACGGACTTTTGGACTCAGAGGGAGAGGGAGAGGGTGGGATGATTTGGGAGAATGCCATTCTAACATGTATACTATCATGTGAATTGAATCGCCAGTCTATGTCTGACGCAGGATGCAGCATGCTTGGGGCTGGTGCATGGGGATGACCCAGAAAGATGTTATGGGGAGGGAGGTGGGAGGGGGGTTCATGTTTGGGAATGCATGTAAGAATTAAAGATTTTAAAATTTAAAAAATAAAAAACTAAAAAATTAAAAAAAAAAAAAAAAAACCAAAGTGGGTTCAGGGGGTGAGGGAAAATGTTTGTTCAATAGTTCTGATGTATATTATGCATTCGATATCTAATATATATATATATATATATGTATAAGTTATATATAAATTACTTTGATTTATACTCTCGCTCTCTCTATGTATGTATACATATATATATATGCTTTCTCTCTATATATGGGATCCCTGGTGGCTCAGATGGTAATGAAGACCTGCAATGAAGGAGACCCAGGTTTCTCAGTCTCTCTAGATCTCTCTCTTTATGTATATATATACAGAAACACATATACATAATTTTAAAATTGTTAAAACTTTTGAGCCACCAATTTCATGAATAGGTATCTATCCCAAAGAAATACTAAAGATACAATGAATATATATTCACAACAATGGAAATACCAATATTATTAATAGTTAAGTGGCCAAAATCTGAAGCATTCAAATACTTAGCAATGGCAGATTGTGCAAATGAGTGATGGCTTAATGACACCATGACCATAATGGAGTTTTAAAAACTTTAGCCTTTCAATAATTTTATCAAGAAAAGTGTCCTATTGTAGTGGTAAAGGGGGAAAATGACACAAAACTGCATATATGGGACCAATTCTAATTACTTATATCTGTATGTTTTTACAAACACTGAATATTCATTGGAAGGACTGTTGCTGAAATTGAAGTTCCAAAACTTTGGTCACCTGGTGCAAAGAGCTGACTGATTGGAAAAGACCCTAATGTTGGGAAGGACTGAAGGCAAAAGGAGAAGGAGGTGGCAGAGGATGAGGTGGTTAGATAACATCATGGACTCAATGGACGTTAATATGAGTAAACTCCAAGAGATAGTGGAGGACAGAGGAACCTGGCGAGCTACAGCCCATGGGGTTACAAGGAGTTTGATATGACTTAGTGAGTGAACAACAATATGAATGACGTTAAATATTTGTAGGCATGTGAACCCCAAGATCACATCACATACTAATGCACAATATTGCTTAAGAATGATTTCGAACCATGTGTTTTGAAAAGCTTTTCAAACCTACTTGATGTTTCTCATCTCACATCACAAATTTTGGCTATTGTCTATTTATACTTCAAGGAAACAACTTTTGTGATGAGTTTTTTTCTTTGACAAAAAGTAATCAGTGAGATAGACACAGACATTTAATGATGCTTAAATAGGTGCTTAAATTTGTCATGAAGAGAATCAGGTAGGTGACTTTTGGCAGAAATATGATTATGAAAAACCCCAGAAAACTTTATTCACAAGTTTGGGTCTACCAATTATTTATATGAAATAAACTACAATAAAAACACTAAAATGTTAACAAGGGTGATATATGGTTTGGCAGAGAGAGAGAAAATCTCTTTTTACTTTTATGATTCTGAATCTTCTTTGAGCATGCACTGCTTGAAAACAAGAAAAGAATGTAAGGCTAAAGAAAAAAAAAATTGAAGTCATACTCCACTGACCAGTTCACACCACCAGAGCTTCTCAAAGGAGACAAGGAGAAAGCAGGGAGGTCAATCTGGTTCACAGTAAGGTTTACTTTTACTGTCTAGGCTGTGCCATTAGACCCCTTGGGAAAGATTTCATTTTCTAATGGAAAGGCATTTTTCCTCTCATTAAAAATTTCTCACCCCTGCTATCACTTTCCCCCATGCCTCTCCCACCCCAAACAACTTTCTGTCCAACCGCTCAATAGTGTCTCCAGCCACCCCAATAATCACCTACTTCCAGAACCCGATCACCTCCTCCAGTCCTCCTGTCTCACTGTACGGGGCTCTTTAATTGAACTGGCTCCCTGCGCTTGGTATCTCTGTCTGCAGACGCTGATTACACGGTACCTCATGAATAATCCGTGTCAGGATGTCTTCCTGCAGTCTCCTTGGCCAGGACTGTGATATTGCTTGATCCTTCCTCACAGCAAGTCTGCAAAAGTTTCAAATTTGAAGGCAAAAGCCTCCAACCAGGGTGAACTGAGGACATCCCTGATGCCGGATGACTGTTGAGAACAGAAAAACATCCTCCCCATACAGATCAGAGAACACCTCCCCTGGAAAAGAAAAGGGATGAAGGGAAATTTATCCATAAATTCACATCAGTTCAAAGTCTACCGTGTGCCAGTTACTAATTGCTGTGACATCCTTAAATAGAAAGGGTCGATTTATTATCAAAACAATAGAGTGGAATAGATACAATTAAGCCCTCACTCTATTGGTTAGAAAATTGAGGTGCAGAGAGCTTAAATAGCTTAGTTGAGGTCACGGAACCAAGAGTGGCAACCAGGTCTCCTGACTGCAAATGCATGGTTTGCTCCAGATAGTAAAATTCTGTAGGCAGAAAGCATGAGTTGAATGCAAAGTTGAACTCAATGACGATGGACAAAAGACTCTTCAGGAAGGACAGCTAGGGGTACCCTGTACTAGATGGTAAAACAGATGTGGAGACAGGAGAAAAAGTCAGGAAAACTCACTTGAAATATTAGACTGATGGATCCCTGGGCTACACATCACAAAACTGCTCCTCTTTTGCTCCAAGTGAGTTTGGAGAAGTCCCTTCACGTGGGTCACAATGGCTGTCCAGTGCTCAGCTCAAAAGGTAGAGATTTTCTCCTGTATCCTTCTTGTTCTCATAATATGCTAATGAGTGGGGCTCTTTCTGTAGCTAAATAATCTGTAGGCCATTATACCTATAGATTATGATTATGCATTATATATGCATAATCAACTCAATTTCATTGCTGTTATCTAGATTCAAATTACCATCCATTTGCCTAGACCTTCATGATAGTTCTTAATCATGATAGTTCTTAACTGTTGCTCTCTTTTTAGCCTAACGTCCTTAGAGTCCTTTCTTAACAGAAACCAGGTAATCTTGTATTTTAGAAAAGTCGAGGTCAGATCATGTGATTCCTCTGCACTGGCTGGGCACTATTTTATCAGAAGAGAAAGCTCTTCAGTGCCTTGCTTCCCTTGTGGCTCAGCTGGTGAAGAATCTGCCTGCAATGTGGCAGACCTGGGTTCAATCCCTGGGTTGGGAAGATCCCCTGGAGAAGGGAAAGGCTACCCACTCCAGTATTCTGGCCTAGAGAATTCCATGGACTCCATGGGGTTGCAAAGAGTCGGACACGACTGAGCAACTTTCACTTTCACAGTGCCTCGCATGTGTGTGTGCTCACAGTGCCTCGCATGTGTGTGTGCTCACATGCTTCAGTTGTGTCTGACTATTTGTGACCCTATGAACTACAGCCCACCAGGCTTCTCAATCCATGGGACTCCCAAGGCAAGACTACTGGAGTGGATTTCCATGCCCTTCTCCAGAGGATCTTCCTGACCCAGGGCATGAACCCTCATTTCCTTTATTACAGGCAGATCCTCTACCAACGGAGCCACCGGGGAAGCTCTTCTTCTGTGTTTTAGAAGCCCTGATATGAGGTGTTGGCAAGCTCTCTGTAAAGGGCCAGAACGTAAATAATTGAGATCTTGTGTACCATATGGTCTCATTCACAACTAGTCAACTCTATCATTGCACACTATGGCTGTGTTTGCATTAAACTTCATATACAAAGGCAGCTGGTAGTCCAGATTTGGCCCATGGTGCCATAGTTTGCAGATCCTTATAGGATATAATTCCTGTTCACTCATTACTGTTCCTGACTTTATTTCTTATACTCTGTCTCTTGATCACTGCATCCCAGATGCACCAGTTTCTTGCCGTTCCCCACACATGCCATGCAATCTCCTGTCCTTAGTCTTTTCTCTCCAAAGAATATTTCAGACACCAGGAATCTACATGATTAACATTTTCAATTCAATCTTGAGCAACCTTCTCAGTGAAACCTAATCTAGAAATTTTTTATCTTACCACCCCAATGTTCCTTACTTGGCTGTACTTTCCTTTTCTCCATAACATATATCATATTTAAACTATAATTTGCTTATTAACATGAGTGTTATCTACGATCTCTTCCTCCCACTAGAATATGATCTCCCTGTGGGTGGAAGGTTGATATATTTTATTTACTTATGCAACCCAAGTACCTAGACGAACATCAGGCATGTGATAGTTATTTAGAGCATATTTGTGAAATGCAAACTCTAAAGCTGGAGAAGGTGCAGAATTATCTTGTTAAGATCATTCAACCTCTCTTTCAGCTTGTGTGTGTGTGTGTGCTAAGTCACTTTGGTCATGTCTGAGTTTTTGTGACCCTTAAGAACTGTGGCCCACCAGGTTCTTCTGTCCATGGGATTCTCCAGGCAAGAATACTAGAGTGGGTTGCCGTGCCCTTCTCCAGAGGATCTTCCCACCTCAGGGATCAAACCCGCATCTCATGTCTCCTGCATGGGCAGGCAGGTTCTTTGCCACTAGAGTGACCTGGGAAGCCTTCCCTTTCGGCTTATTTAAACACAACAGGAGGAACACAAGGAGATGACACTAGATGAAGAAGCTTCTCCCTGGGAAGAATAAGGTGACATTTTTCCTCCTCTTACTGTGTCTGTCCCTCACAAACCAAGAATATCTTTTGAAAAAAACTACTACTAGAAATCGGGAGATATAATTGAAATTGTGAAAATGGGCCATATTGTGAAAATGGCCCAATTTATCTCCCTTCTCCCCAAATCCATGCTCTTTCACCTTTTGCAACATGACTAGGAGCTGCCATTAAGAAGTGTTCCCAATGTTTATTTACAATAGCTAAGACATAGAATTAACGTAAACTTCCATTGTCAGATTAATGTATAAAGATGTTTATATATGTACAATGGACTACTAGTCAGCTATTAAAAAGAATGAAACAATCCCATTTGCAGCAACATAGGTGGGCCTAAAGACTGTCATGCTGAGTGAAGTAAGTAATAAAGGAGAAATATCATATGACATCTCAAGTAACCCTGAGAAACTGCTCCAAGGAAGCAAGGGGAGGAACCAAGTTATATAGAAATTGTACAACAAAGGGAAGGTAGTCTGACATCAAAATGTTACTGCCAATTAGAGGAAAGTTAAGGAATTTAATGCTTTTCTATGTACGTGAAGATATGGGGTCGCACAGAGTCGGAAACGACTGAAGTGACTTAGCAGTATAACATCCTTTGTTTACTGATAAGGCAGGAAATATTCCATTTCTCAGTCTCTTGATTTCCAATGATTGAATAAAGTCAATATTTTGTCCATGATGAGTCATAGAGACAAATAAGCTCAATTTGATGTTAAAGCCTAAATTCATTCCACTGCATAATTCCTCTTCCCCTCCACGCACACACACATACACACACACAAAGTTCAATTGCTAGAGAGGTTTGTTAATAAGCTCCAAGTTTCTGATTTTACATGACCAGCAAGCATATTTGGTAGAGTTTTATCTTCCTACATATATGTTCAGGGTACCAGTTATTTCAATACTCAATACCTCATTTGAGGAGAACTCTTCTCAAGTCATGAGGTAGTAAAATAGTCACATGACTGCCAGCACCAATCTTGGTAGAATGTGGCTCTATGAGCATTAGTACAGTAAAATCTCTATGACATTCATATTACTTTGGTAGAGCAAGTGTTGTGTTTTCTGTGCTGTCCTCTTCATGGCTGAACTCACAATTTTAAGAACTTGTTTAATAGATGATGCCTTAATGTCTTGCCCTTTAAAGAAGATTTTGTTATAACTTAAAAAAAACTCAGTATAATTTACACTAGATAACTAATTAGAAATTCTTGTCCTGTTTGTTAATGAGTTTAATAATGTGTTTTTGTGCTGTTAATAAAAATACCATTAAAAAAAAATAGATGATGCCAACTGAGCTTTCTGTCTATTTTTGTGGCCTAGGTCGCATAAGAAACACATTAAATCACAACATGATCAGCGCCAGGGATGTGCTTACTTTTCTCCCATGTTGTTCTAAAGGAATGGAGGATAAAGCAGAGGGAAAGAGGAGGGTCCCTCTGTTAGAATTAGGAGTCTGTCAACCTATCTCAAGTAAGACTATCACTTTGGCTTTGGGGGAAGGCATTATTACTCGGCTCTGAGGGTTAGTCTCAGGGGAGGTACAATAAATTATAAGTTGATAAATACCACTCCTTGAATAAGCATAAGCCTGTTGTAGCGTGTGTCCTAATAGCTTACAACCAAAAGTTTTAGTAAGTCCTAGAGAGAGCTATGTGACCTTGGTCAATCTCTGAAAGCACTCAACTCTTCATTTCTCTATCTGTAAAATGTGGTTTCTAGTAACTACTTGGAAAAATCATAAAGGTATTTAATGATAGAACATATAGAAAAGTGTCTAGCAGCATTCCTGGGCTCTGATAGGCATTTTTAATGTCAATTTTTAGAAAGAAATACAAAGAAACTCACCCAGCAGGCTTCATTATTTTATAGAGATTCAGGGTCTGCCAAAGCCAAGCATCTTTTTACTGATTCCGATGGTAATGCAATATACCAATAAAGTTCCCCATACAGAAAGTGAAGGTATTTACCTTTTCTCTGAGATGCTCCTGGACTCAATGTGAAAATCAACAATCAGATATGAATGTGAATTAAAGATTGTGTGCTGTGTGCTCAGTCGTGTCCAACTCTTTGTGATCCCATGGACTGTAGCCCACCAGGATTCCCTGTCCATGGTATTCTCCAGGCAAGAATACTGGAGTGGGTTGCCATTTCTTTCTCTAAAATATTGTGAGGCAATGTTTATTAAATGTAACTAATTGCATTATTGTTCATCCATTTTTCTTTCAACAAACTTTTTAAAGATCTTATTAAAGGCCAGGTACCAGATGTTGAGTAAGCAAAATGGTGACTGCAGCCATGAAATTAAAAGACGCTTACTCCTTGGAAGGAAAGTTATGACCAACCTAGAGAGCACATTTAAAAGCAGAGACATTACTTTGCTGACTAACGTCCATCTAGTCAAGGCTATGGTTTTTCCAGTAGTCATGTATGGATGTGAGAGTTGGACTGTGAAGAAAGCTGAGCACCGAATAATTGATGCTTTTGAACTGTGGTGTTGGAGGAGACTCTTGAGAGTCCCTTGGACTGCAAGGAGATCCTACCAGTCCATTCTGAAGGAGATCAGCCCTGGGATTTCTTCGGAAGGACTGATGCTAAAGCTGAAGCTCCAGTACTTTGACCACCTCATGTGAAGAGTTGACTCATTGGAAAAGACTCTGATGCTGGGAGGGATTGGGGGCAGGAGCAGAAGGGGACGACAGAGGATGAGATGGCTGGATGGCATCACGGACTCGATGGATGTGAATCTGAGTGAACTCCAGGAGTTGGTGATGGACAGGGAGGCCTGGCGTGCTGTGATTCATGGGGTCGCAAAGAGTCGGACACGACTGAGTGACTGGACTGAACTGAACTGAACTGAAGAAAAATGGTGCATCCCTCACAGAATCAAGGGGTAAATAACTGCAAAAACAAACATATAATTTCACCTTGTCAAAGTGGTGTAAAGGGAAGAATGGTATGCTATGGAGGTAGGAGAAGTTGGCCTCATCAAGGGAGATCAGGAAAAGCTGTCTCAGCTAAAATGAGAAAAAAAAAGTAGTTATATAGGACAGGAAAGGAATAAGGCAAAAACAAAATGTACAAATACTTTGTCTCAGAGCTTAGAAAGCCAGGTAAAAGAAACTGAAAGCATGCCAGTGTTCTTGGCATGGATAATTGGAATATTCCTTGCCACCTCTGTAAACAAAGGATATCACAGTCATTGCTGATGGTGGACTGGCATCTAGCAGTCATCAAACCACAGGCATTCACCTTGGTGAGCCCTAAGGAATCTCAGCAGACACTAACTCAGGATACAGGTCCCAGGTAGCTGAGGTACATATCAAGGGGATGAGTTCAGCAAGACAAGACTCTTGCATCTTCCCTTACATCAGTTCTGTTCAGTCGCTCAGTCGTGTCCCACTCTTTGCAATGCCATGGACTGGGGCACACCAGGCTTCCCTCACCTCATCCACAACCAACTTCCTGAGCTTGCTCAAACTCATGTCCATCAAGTAGGTGACGCCATCCAACCATCTCGTCCTCTGTCATTCCCTTCTCCTCCCACCTTCAAACTTTTGCAGCATCAGGGTCTTTTCCTGAGTCAGTTCTTCCCATCAGGTGGCCAAAGTATTTGAGTTTCAGCTTCAGCATTAGTCCTTCCAAGGAATATTCAGGATTGATTTCCTTTAGGATTGACTGGTTTGATCTCCTTGCAGCCCAAGGGACTCTCGAGTCTTCTCCAACATCACAGTTCAAAAGCATCAATTCTTCTGTGCTCAGCTTTCTTTATGGTTCAACCCTCACGTTTATACATGACTGCTGGAAAAACCATAGCTTTGACTATACGGACCTTTGTTGGCAAAGTAGTGTCTCTGCTTTTTAATATGCTGTCTAGGTTGGTCATAGCTTTTCTCCCAAAGAGCAAGCATCTTTTAATTTCATGGCTGCCGTCACCACCTTCAGTGTGATTTTAGATCTCAAGAAAGTAAAGTCTGTCACTGTTTGCATTGTTTCCTCATCTATTTGTCATGAACTGATGGGACCAGATGCCACAATCTTCATTTATTGAATGTTGAGTTATAATCCAGCTTTCTCTCTTCTTTCAGTTTCGTCAAGAGGTTCTTTAGCTCCTCTTCACTTTCTGTCATAAGGTTGGTGTTATCTGTATATCTGAGGTTATTGATACTTCTCCTGACTCCAGCTTGTGCCTGCCCCCTTACACACAAGAGCCTAGAGAATTTTCTCAAGATGGCAGAGTAGTAGGATGTGCACTCATCTTCTCCTGCTAGAGTTCTAAAATTGCACCTCAATGCTGAACAACCATTGAGAGGAGAATGTTGGATCCCACCAAAAAAGATACCCCATGTTCAAAGGTAAAGGAGAAGCCCCAAGAAGAATGTTAGGAAGGGCAAAATCACATTTAGTGTCAAACCCCATACCTGCCAGAGACTTGAAGGACTCAAAAGAAATCTGGGTGTCCCAGGACCAAGAGACCCCACAAGAGACTGAGCCACATCTGCCATTGAGTGTTTGAGTGTCGTCTGCAGAGGCACAGGTCAGCAGTGGCCACCATAGGGACAAGCGCTCTGGCTGCAACAGTCCTAGGAGGCATTGCGTGTGACATAAATCCTCCTGGAGGAGGTCAACATTACCCCCACCAGAGAGCCACCAAGCAAATGACCCACAAATTGGAGAACAATTATATCAAAGAAGTTCTTGCACTGTTGCAAAAGTTCTAGGGCCCACAACAGATTCCCTGACCTTGAGATGTGGCAAACGGACTGATAACCCCCACGGAATTTGACTTTGAAGGCCATGGATTTTGATTGCAGAACTTCCACAGGACTGGGGAAACAGACTCTTGGAGGGGACAAACAAAATTTCATGTGCACCAGGACCCAAGAAAAAGGAGCAAGACCCCACAAGAGACAAAACCAGACTTGCCTGTGAGTGTCCATGAGTCTCTGGCAGAGGCTTGGGCTAACAGTGGCCTGCCACAGCCTCCGGGTGCTGAATACGACAGTCCTGGGAGCCCCAGGGTGTGCTGGCATTAGTCCTTTAGAAGGAAGTCGCCGCTATTGCCATTACCCCTACCATGATTTGGCCTCAGACCAAACTACAGGGAGGGAACACAGCCCCACCCTTCAACAGAAAATTGGATTAAAAATTTACTGAAGGTGGCCCCTCTGCTACTGGAGAACAGAGGAGAAATAGCTACAGAAAGAACGAAGGGATGGAGCCAAATCAAAAACAATACCCAGTTGTGGATATGACTGGTGATAGAAGCAAGATCCAATGCTGTAAAGAACAATATTGCATAGGACCTGGAATGTCAGGCAAATTGGAAGTGGTCAAACAAAAGATGGCAAGGGTGAGCGTCGACATTCTAGGAATCAGTGAACTAAAATGGACTGGAATGGGTGAATTTAACTCAGATGAACATTATATCTACTACTGTGGGCAGGAATCCCTCAGAAGAAATGGAGTATCCATCATGGTCAACAAGAGTCCAAAATGCAGTACTTGGATGCAATCTCAAAAATGACAGAATGATCTCTGTTCGTCTCCAAGGCAAACCATTCAATATCACAGTTATCCAAGTCTATGCCCCAACCAGTAATGCTGAAGAAGCTGAAGTTGAATGGTTTTATAAAGACCTACAAGATCTTTTAGAACTAACACCCAAAAAAGATGTCCTTTTCATCATAGGGGACTGGAATGCAAAAGTAGAAAGTCAAGAAACACCTGGAGTAACAGGCAAATTTGGCCTGGGAATGCAGAATGAAGCAGGGCCAAGACTAATAGAGTTTTGCCAAGAAAATGCACTGGTCATAGAAAACACCCTCTTCCAACAACACAAGAGAAGACTCTACACATGGACATCACCAGATGGTCAACACCGAAATCAGATTGATTATTTGCAGCCAAAGATGGAGAAGCTCTATACAGTCAACAAAAACAAGACCAGGAGCTGACTGTGGCTCAGATCATGAACTCCTTATTGCCAAAATCAGACTTAAATTGAAGAAAGTAGGGAAAACTGCTGGACCATTCAGGTATGACCTAAATCAAATCCCTTATGATTATACAGTGGAAGTGAGAAATAGATTTAAGGGCCTAGATCTGATAGATAGAGTGCCTGATGAACTATGGAATGAGATTCGTGACATTGTGCAGGAGACAGGGATCAAGACCATCCCCATAGAAAAGAAATGCAAAAAACCAAAATGGCTGTCTGGAGAGGCCTTACAAATAGCTGTGAAAAGAAGAGAGGCAAAAAGCAAAGGAGAAAAGGAAAGATATAGGCATCTAAATGCAGAGTTCCAAAGAATAGCAAGAAGAGGTAAGAAAGCTTTCTTCCGTGATCAGTGCAAAGAAATAGAGGAAAACAACAGATTGGGAAGACTAGAGATCTCTTCAAGAAAATTAGATACACCACGGGAACATTTCATGCAAAGATGGGCTCGATAAAGGAAAGAAATGGTATGGACCTAACAGAAGCAGAAGATATTAAGAAGAGGTGGCAAGAATACATGGAAGAACTGTACAAAAAAGATCTTCATGACCCAGATAGTCATGATGATGTGATCGCTAATCTAGAACCAGACATCTTGGAATGTGAAGTCAAGTGGGCCTTAGAAAGCATTGCTACGAACAAAGCTAGTGGAGGTGATGGAGTTCCAGTTGAGCTGTTTCAAATCCTGAAAGATGATGCTGTGAAAGTGCTGCACTCAATATGCCAGCAAATTTGGAAAACTCAGCAGTGGCCACAGGACTGGAAAACGTCAGTTTGCATTCCAATCCCAAAGAAAGGCAATTCCAAAGAATGCTCAGACTACTACACAATTGCACTCATCTCACATGCTAGTAAAGTAATGCTCAAAATTCTCCAAGCCAGGCTTCAGCAATACGTGAACCATGAACTCCCTGACATTCAAGCTGGTTTTAGAAAAGGCCGAGGAACCAGAGATCAAATTGCCAACATCTGCTGGATCATGGAAAAAGCAAGAGAGTTCAAGAAAAACATCTATTTCTGCTTTACTGACTATGCCAAAGCCTTTGACTGTGTGGATCACAATAAACTGTGGAAAATCCTGAAAGAGATGGGAATACCAGACCACCTGACCTGCCTCTTGAGAAATCTGCATGCAGCAACAGGTCAGGAAGCAACAGTTAGAACTGGGCATGGAACAACAGACTGGTTCCAAATAAGAAAAGGAGTACATCAAGGCTGTATATTGTCACCCTGCTTATTTAACTTCCATGCAGAGTACATCATGAGAAATGCTGGACTGGGAGAAACACAAGCTGGAATCAAGATTGCCGGGAGAAATATCAATAACCTCAGATATGCAGATGACACCACCCTTATGGCAGAAAATGAAGAGGAGCTAAAAAGCCTCTTGATGAAAGTGAAAGAGGAGAGGGAAAAAGTTGGCCTAAAGCTCAACATTCAGAAAACGAAGATCATGGCATCCAGTCCCATCACTTCATGGGAAATAGACGGGGAAACAGTGGAAACAGTGTCAGACTTTATTTTGGGGGGCTCCAGAATCACTGCAGATGGTGACTGCAGCCATGAAATTAAAAGACGCTTACTCCTTGGAAGTAAAGTTATGATCAACCTAGATAGCATATTCAAAAGCAGAGATATTACTTTGCCAACAAAGGTCCATCTAGTCAAGGCTATGGTTTTTTCAGTAGTCATGTATGGATGTGAGAGTTGGACTGCGAAGAAGGCTGAGTGCCAAAGAATTGATGCTTTTGAACTGTGGTGTTGCAGAAGACTCTTGAGAGTCCCTTGGACTGCAAGGAGATCCAACCAGTCCATTCTTGAGAAGATCAGCCCTGGGATTTCTTTGGAGGGAATGATGCTAAAGCTGAAACTCCAGTACTTTGGCCACCTCATGAGAAGAGTTGACTCATTGGAAAAAACTCTGATGCTTGGAGGGATTGAGGGCAGGAGGAGAAGGGGATGACCGAGGATGAGAAGGCTGGATGGCATCACTGACTCGATGGGCATGAGTCTGGGTGAACTCCGTGAGTTGGTGATGGACAGGGAGGCCTGGCATGCTGCGATTCATGGGGTCACCTAGAGTCGGACACGACTGAGCGACTGAACTGAACTGGCCCCTCCCATCAGAGGGCAGATGGAATGAAAGCCACAACCACAGAAAACTATCCACACTTATCACATGGATCATAGCCTTGTCTAACTCAGTGAAACTATGAAACATGCCATGATAGCCTACCCAAGACAGATGGGCCATGGTGGAGAGTTCTGACAAAACATGGTCCACTGGAGAAGGGAATGGCAAACTGCTTCAGTGTTCTTGCCCTGAGAATCCCAAGAACTGTATGAAAACTGTGCCCTTGCTATCTCTAATTTTCTTAAAGAAATCTCTAGTCTTTCCCATTCTATTGTTTTCCTCTATTTCTTGCATTGATCTCTTAGGAAGGCTTTCTTACCTCTCCTTGATATTCTTTGGAACTCTATATTCAGATGGATATATCTTTCCTTTACCACTTTGCCTTTCACTTCTTTTGTTTTTTTTCAGCTATTTGTAAGGCCTCCTCAGACAACAATTTCACCTTTTTGCATCTCTTTTTCTTGGGGATGATTTTGATCACTGCCTTCTGTACAATGTCATGAACCTCCATCCATAGATCTTCAGGCACTCTGCCTATCAGATCTAATCCCTTGAATCTATTTGTCACTTCCACTGTATAACCATAAGCAATTTGATTTAGGTCATACCTGAATGGCCTAATGGTTTTCCCTACTTCCTTCAATTTAAGTCTGAATCTTGGAATAAAGAGTTCATGATCTGAGCCACACTTGGCTCCCAGTCTTGTTGTTGCTAACTGTATAGAGCTTCTCTACCTTCAGCTTCAAAGAATATAATCAATCTGATTTCGGTATTGACCATTTGGTGATGTCCATGTGTAATGTTATCTCTTGTGTTGTTGGAAGAGGGTGTTTGCTATGACCAATGCATCCTCTTGGCAAAACTCTTAGCATTTGCTCTGCTTCATTTTGTACTCCAAGGCCAAACTTGCCTGTTGCTCCAGATATCTCGTGACTTCCTAATTTTGCATTCCAGGCCCTATAATGAAAAGGACACTTTTTTTTTTTTTTTAATGTTAGTTCTAGAAGGTCTTGAATGGTCACAGAGCCGTTCAACTTCAGCTTCTTTGGTATTACTTGTTGGAGCATAGACTTGGATTACTGTGAAATTGAATGTTTTCCCTTGAAATGAGCAGAGATCATTCTGTCATTTTTGAGATTGTACCCAAGAACTGTATTTTGGACTCTTGTTGACTATGAGGACTACTCCATTTTTTCTAAGGCTGCTGCTGCTGCTAAGTTGCTTCAGTCATGTCCGACTCTGTGTGACCCCATAGATGGCAGCCCATGAGGCTCCCCTGTCCCTGGGATTCTCCAGGCAAGAACACTGGAGTGGGTTGCCATTTCCTTCTCCAATGCATGAAAGTGAAAAGGGAAAGTGAAGTCCCTCAGTTGTGTCCAACTCTTAATGACCCTATGGACTGCGGCCCACCAGGCCCCTCTGTCCATGGGATTTCCCAGGCAAGAGTGCTGGAGTGGGGTGCCGTTGCCTTCTCCATTCTAAGCCCCACAGTAGTAGATATAATGGTCATCTCTATTAAATTTGACCACTCCAATCCATTTTAGTTCAATGATTCCTAAAATGTTCACTCTTGACAGCTCCT
Source organism: Ovis aries (assembly GCF_016772045.2). Classification (NCBI taxonomy): domain Eukaryota; kingdom Metazoa; phylum Chordata; class Mammalia; order Artiodactyla; family Bovidae; genus Ovis; species Ovis aries. The sequence goes on from NC_056059.1 coordinate 110,299,111, forward strand.
GTTTGACCACTTGTACTTTACCTTGATTCAGAGACCTAATATATTCCAGGTTCCTGTGCATTATTGTTCTTTACAGCATCAGACTTTACTTCCATCAACAGTCACATCCACAGCTGGGTATTGTTGTCATTTTAGCTCAGCCTCTTCATGATTTCTGGAGCCATTTCTCCACTGTTCTCCAGTAGCATATTGGACACATCGATCTGGTAGTACATCTTTCAGTGTCTTATCTTTTTGCCTTATGAGTCATAGTAAGGAGTGCTATCTTTATCTTCTGAATTATGAGATATGTCTGGAAATCTTTAGCTGAATGTAGTGTGATCAAATATGGTTTTAGAAGATTATTCTCACTAAAGCAATGTTTATAGAGAGAGTTGGACGATGATAAACCAGTTAGGAGGCTATTGTTAAGTAGATGGTAGTTAATGTGAACTAGTGGGATGATTTTTGCAATATTTAGAAAGAAAAATGACAGTGTTTGGTGATGAATTATGTCTATATATAGATGGATAGAGAAAGAGAGAGAGAAAGAGACAGAAGTCTGTGTCAGGATGATTCCTGGATTCCTTGTTTTTTTGACTCAATAGATGGCTTAATTTTATAGTGAATAAAAGAACAGTAAAAAAAAAAAAAAAAAAGAGCCAATTTTGTTGAGGAATAATGAAGTAATTCATTTTAGGCCATGGGATTTAGGTGTGTTTAACAAACCCAAGAGGAATTATTAAACATTTAAATATGTTGTTCATGATTCAAAAAGCTATGGACTTTGAAATATATATTAGTGAATTGTCTGAGTACAGCTAAAACCAATGGGATACATAGAATCTAGCACTTCTAAAGGAATTAGAGTGAATAAATTTGTGCCTCAAACTGAATGTTGAGAACCTATTGGTGAAATACGGGTAGAAACACAAGCAAGAAGGCAGAAAAGAAATCGAAACAGCAATATTCAACCCCTAAGAACACCATAGAGGGTAAAAACTGAGAAGATTTTATACAAAAGCCACAATTTACAGGGTCAAATTATGTTGAGATGTTAGGTAAGAGGTAGACTCTAAAGTACCCACTCCAGTGTTCTTGCCTGGAGAATCCCAGGGACAGGGGAGCCTGGTGGGCTGGCATCTCTGGGGTTGCACAGAGTCGGACACGACTGAAGCGACTTAGCAGCAGCAGTAGCAGCAGACTCTAAAATATCACAATTTTATTTCTTGAAAGCAACTAATAATGAAACTGCTAGGTGGCATTTTGGGGGTTCTGAGAAGCTCCAATCCTTTGTATCTCAGCTCACAAAGATTTCAGTGTGAGGCAAAGTGATGGATAAGAATTAATTTATTAGAATAGGACACTTGTGAAGCTTACAAGAGGCAAGTAAGAGAGTACCACACCCTGAGAACTTAGTAGGCTACAGTTTTATAATCAAAGGAAAAGTGAGGAGAGGGGAAAGACCACTTTCTTCCTCATTCTTGAGTAGATGTCAAATCTCCATCATCAGTTCCTCCTCCAGTTTGGGCAGGGGAGTCTTCTTGTCTCTGTGTTGTCAAGCCAGGACGGTCATGGCACTATGGAAAAATCATTTCAGGTCTTAGTACAATGAGGAGCTTTCAGTTTGAAATGTCACCTTTCTATAAATTATTGCTTTTGTGTATATATGTGCCGAGAGCATGTCTTGAGCTCACTGGGCAGAATTTGGGTCTCACACCACCATCGTTTTATTGTTTGAGGGCATGTCTTATGCTTCTGCTGCATGGTTTTATTGTTAGACAAGTCTGCTTGGTTTTATGTGTAAGCAAACCTGCTTTCTAGAATAATCATTAACTTACAGGAGTTTCCCATGTATTTTTTTTTTCTACTTAAAATCCCCTAGTGGGATTAACTATTTAAGCAGTTACTTTGTCCTTTTACTCTGTCCCTATCAATAATAGAATATATTTGGAGAGACAAGGAGTGAAATCAGTAGAGATTTTATTAGATCACCTTCTATAGTTAAGTCCAGTTCCATCACATACATGCTTGAAAACACCGTCCATACTTCAAATCATCAAGACAGTCCCTGGCAGCAGGGTCATAAAACTATTTTACTTTAAAATCAGTCATTATTTTCCTTGGAACAATGCTACATTTCTTTTACACTAAATAATCATTGGACCCCCCAAATTTGTTGAACCCCTAAATGAATCACTGAAAGAAAAGAGGGCATATATAGTTCATTAGCATTGTCAAGAATGACATGATAATTCCATGCCATAGAAAATCAGAACCTTGCTGACCACTAACTGATTGCTCAGGCCATAACCAATCTCAGCTCCCCACTTGCTAGTGGATAGAAAAGTACTTTTTTAAACTTTTTTTCAATTTTACTCATTTTTACTCATTTTTTTCTCACCACAGTGGCATCACAAAAATATACCTTTTCTTCTATTTTTTTCCTCTGCCTTTTTTTCTATTCAACTCTAATTTGCTTTTCCCTAACATTTACAAATCATTTCCTATTTTTTGGCTCAATCTATAAAACTCATTTGATCCTCACATGAGGTATTATCATTAGCAAAACTTCCTCTGGACTAAGAAGCTAATTTGAACTCATGTCTCCCAAATATCACTAACTGTAATAGAAATCTATTCCCCAAGCTGGCTCCACATAAAATTTTCATATAATTAAAGCCTCTATTCCTATGGCTTTCAGATTCACGGTGTTATTACTATGAAAACATCTTCAGGAGCTGTGGTTAAAAGAGAAGACAGAGGGAGCCTTGATGATTTTTCAGGCATTATCTCTGTTTTGAGTGTCAAAGAAAGCTGGACATTGAAAGAAAACAGTCAGAGAGATAATAAAGCACAGTGGAAGGAGATCTGTGTGAGATATAAGAGTGACAGTAAGACCCAACACAAAATTAAATTCTACCTTGCATATAATAACTGACAGTCAAACTAATGTTGTGCAGTGAAAACAGAAAATGATCTCCTAGAATAAAACAGAGATACAAATTATGGGGAAAAGAAATTACTTTGGAGAAGAGAGAACAAATACCTGACCAAAAAGATAATGTGGAATATTAGAAGCTGCCTTCAGATCAATAAGAGATTTAAGTTTCCTAGAAGAAAATTAAAGTATCTGGCAATAGAAAGCTAAAAGCTCATTATAGTCCAAGTAAATACAATGCATAGGACACTTTATGATCATATTAAAAAGTAATTTTAAAAAATCAAGAGAAATTTCATAGCCTTCCAGGGTAGATAAATATAGGTTACTTTCAGAATGAAATCAATGTCTCAGACTTGCTGTTCAAGAGAAAAGAAAACAACAGAGCAAGATCTGGTGAATTTTTAGAGAAAATGATCATGACCCAAGAATCCTTCATCTTAACAAATGGTCTTTTATGAAAGAAGCATAGAAAATCAATCTTCTATATAAATGGACTAAAAGATGGGCCTCTGGACCATTCTTGAAAAAAAAAAAATCATTTAAGCAGTACTCTTAACAGCAATACAGGAAACAGAATTGCTAAACAAAGACAGGAGAAAATGTTGTATAACACTATTTCTGTTCACTTTTCTTACATAAAAATTATTTTCAAAAAATATATATATATATATTTTACTCCAAAAATGAAGCTTTTGTAATAGCATGAAAATAGGGGAAAAATCTATAATACTTGGGAAATTATATGTATAGAAATTATATCATTAAATATAATGTTTTAAAAATATTTTAATGACATTGGAAAATACATGATGATATGACAAGAAAATATAAATACATAGGATCTAAACATGTACCAGCAGTTTGACTTCAACTATGGAAAGAAAGGTAAAAAGATAAGAGAGGAAACAATATAGCTTTGTGATACGGTTGAGAAACAGACCAGGGCCAGGGTAGATGGAGACTAGAAAGTAAAGTAGAATTGCAGTTAGGACATTTGTACATTGTGCCTGTGGATGCAACATGCTGTGTGATGATGAAAAGTATGGAGATCCCTCAAAAAATAAAAAATAGAACTATAATATAATCTTGAAATCTTATATCTGGGATTATACAACAATGTTGTTTCAATATACAACATTGAAACCTGGATCTCCCAATGTTTTGTTCTTTGTGTGAACCTGCTATTTCTTTAATCAAGAAGTTGAGTTTTATTCTCTTCCCCTTTAATCTAGGTTGACTTTAGAGACTTGATTAACCAATAAGATGTCATAAAAATTACATTTTGGACTCCCAATGCTAGATGCAAAGAACCCTGAAGTTTCTGTTTGAGACCCTGAGAACATTCACATTGGGGGAAGCCATCTGTCACGTAAAAAGTCCAAGTATCCATGCAATCTACCCTTACATGCTGTGAGGAGACTTAATCCAGCAGTGCAAGGAGTCTGTATAGAAAGAATGAATCTTGGACATCACCAGCTCGTCCAGTCAACCCAATCCAGTTATTCAGCATATGAATGGAGAAGCCACATATTAGACTTCGAGAATAATAAATCCTTTCTATAACTCAGCTGTCATATGACTGCAGTTTTATGAGAGACACAAAGCAGTAATTGATCAGCCAAGCCCAAGCAACACACAAAAGCATTAGAAGTAACAAATTGCTGTTTTAAGCCACTAAGTTTTAGTGCAGTTTGTTGTACAGCAGTAGCTAATAGAACAAAAGAGCAAAAACAGGATAAGCAAAAAGAAAAGAATGATCCCCTAAAATCAGAGAATTTGAGGAACAGAACTAAAAAAACACAAAACAAAACTATGACTAATATCCTTAAGAATATGAGGAAATGGATTGCAATTAAAAAGCAGAAAGAAAGAGAAAGCTGTGGGTAAAGGGAAAATTAGAAAACTGAAAAAAAAACACTTTTAAAAATTAAAAATACAACTATCAAAACAAAAGATTCAATAAAGAGTTGAAAATTACAAAGAATAAATTCCTCTTACCTAAATAATAAAAAGAAAAAGAAGTATAACATGAGTAAGAATAAATCATAAGCATAACTCTTAAGATCCAATATATTACTGAAAGGGGTTCCAGGATAAGAAATCATGAAAACAAAAAGGAAATCATTCAAGGAATAACAGAAGAGTATCAGTAAGAGCTAAATAACATGGTATTTCACTTAAAGGAAGCAAACAACTACTAAGTGTAATGAAGAAACTAACAACCAAAGATCCTCGTTTGGAGCATCAATATGAAATTCAAGGCATCAAGGATAAAAAGATCCTGAAAGCTGCCTAAAAAAGAAACAATTAAAATAAGTTTTTGAGGAGTAAAAATGGGTGCTTAAACGCACTCAAGAAGCAATGCCTCTAAAATTCTTTTGAATTCTATTATGAAGTCTGGTATATTTTATTGAATTAGATACAGCATTAAATGTAAGCAGCTTTATAATTCTCTATATCACTAAAAAATACAGAACAAAATCATTGTAAAGTGCCATTGTTTTATAACGTATATCTGATTTTAAATATGAAAAGAAAAATAATCTCTAAAAATTCCATAAATTTCCTTTACAAAAACCCATACATAGTTTGGTACATTTGCCATGCAGAGTAATTCTTATGCACTCCAAAGTTTGAGAGCCGCAATGTTAGAATAAACAGAAGAAATGAGAATAAAAGTTTATAAGCAAATACCTGGACTTTAAAATGATTCATTTTTAATATAATCATTGAAATTAGATGAGGAATTCTAAAATTATTTTGCTTCCCTATAGAGTATATCTTGTTCTGCTTTTAATGTTAAGTATATATAACCTTACTCATATGTTGTTGAGGATTAAAGAGTTGCATCCTGGAAGGTTGGTGGATGACTCATGTGAAATGTGAATTTGATATGGAAACTCATTATCCAACCAAACTAACATTTACTTTTGAAGTTAGTAATAATTGAGAAGCTTTTCAGACATGAAAGAACTCTGAAAGTTGACCTCCTTTAAGCAATTTCTTGCTAAAATACCTGAAAAAATATTCTAGCAAAAACAAGAATGAAATATGGGACAGTGCATTCAAGCTAGAAGAGCTATGGGAGATCAACCTATAAATCCAACAGTGGAACATAATTTGAGGGTAATTAGTTTTCATTATATAGAATTAAGGAGGGAAGCCTTGGGAAGCAGGCCCCTGAAGAAAGGGGAGATAACAAAAGAACAGTTGATGTAATAAAATTTAATCAACAAGAGTTATGTTTAAGGTCAAAGTTTAAGAAAAAAAAAGAAAGCAAGTTTCAGCACAGAGGAACATAGACACTACAAAAGAAAGGAATTAACTACAGTTTGCCAGCTCTGTATTTTGACATTTATAAAACAGTAATTATGTTAGTGAAGTCACTCAGTCATGTCTGACTCTTTGGGGTCCCTTGGACGGTAGCCCACCAGGTTCCTCCATCCATGGATTTCTCCAGGCAAGAGTACTGGAGTGGGTTGCCATTTCCTTCTCCAGAGAATATTCCTGACCCAGGGATCGAACCCAGGTCTCCCGCATTGTAGGCAGATGCTTTACCGACTGATGAAGTAAGGAAGGTAGTTGGGCTTCCCAGGTGGCGCCAGTGGTAAAGAACCCACTTGCTTAGACAGGAGATGTAAGAGACATGGGTTGATGCCTGGGCTGGGAAGATCCCCTGGAGGAAGGTGCAGCAACCTCTCCAGTATTTCTGCTTGGAGAATCTCATGGAGAGAGGAGCCTGGTGAGCTGCAGTCCAATGAGTCACTGTTAGACAAAACTAAAGCAACTTCAAACTACCGCACAATTGCACTCATCTCGCACACTAGCAAAGTAATGCTCGAAATTCTCCAAGCCAGGCTTCAGCAATACATGAACTGTGAACTTCCAGATGTTCAAGTTGGTTTTCAAAAAGGCAGAGGAACCAGAGGTCAAATTGCCAACATCTGCTGGATCATGGAAAAAGTAAGAGAGTTCAAGAAAAACATCTATTTCTGCTTTATTGACTATGCCAAAGCCTTTGACTGTGTGGATCACAATAAACTGTGGAAAATCCTGAAAGAGATGGGAATACCAGACCACCTGACCTGCCTCTTGAGAAACCTGTATGCAGGTCAGGAAGCAACAGTTAGAATTGGACATGGAACAACAGACTGGTTCCAAATAGGAAAAGGAGTACGTCAAGGCTGTATGTTGTCACCCTGCTTTTTAACTTATATGCAGAGTACATCATGAGAAACACTGGACTGGAAGAAACACAAGCTGGAATCAAGATTGCTGGGAGAAATATCAATCACCTCAGATATGCAGATGACACCATCTTTATGGCAGAAAGTGAAGAGGAACTAAAAAGTCTCTTGATGCAAGTGAAAGTGGAGAGTGAAAAAGTTGGCTTAAAGCTCAACATTCAGAAAACGAAGATCATGGCATCTGGTCCCATCACTTCGTGGGAAATAGATGGAGAAACAGTGTCAGACTTTATCTTTTTGGGCTTCAAAAATCACTGCAGATGGTGACTGAAGCCATGAAATTAAAAGACGCTTACTCCTTGGAAGGAAAGCTATGACCAACCTAGATAGCATATTGAAAAGCAGAGACATTACTTTGCCAACAAAGGTCCGTCTAGTCAAGGCTATGGTTTTTCCAGTGGCCATGTATGGATGTGAGAGTTGGACTGTGAAGAAAGCTGAGCACAGAAGAATTGATGCTTTTGAACTGTGGTGTTGGAGAAGACTCTTGAGAGTCCCTTGGACTGCAAGGAGATCCAACCAGTCCATCCTAAAGGAGATCAGCCCTGGGTGTTCTTTGGAAGGAATGATATTGAAGCTGAAACTCCAGTACTTTGGCCACCTCATGCAAAGGGTTGACTCACTGGAAAAGACTCTGATGCTGGGAAGGATTGGGGGCAGGAGGAAAAGGGGATAACAGAGAATGAGATGGCTGGATGGTGTCGCCGACTCGATGACGTGAGTTTGAGTGAACTCCAGGAGTTGGTGATGGACAGGGAAGACTGGTGTGCTGTGATTCATGAGGTCGCAAAGAGTCAGACACGACTGAGAGACTGAACTGAACTGAACTGAACTGAAAGCAACTTAGCACATACACACAAGTAAGGTGGTTACAGATTAGGATCTAGTGATACCAATTTTGATGCTAAATAAATAAAGATAAATGAAAGTTAGAGAGTAGAAATAAAAAGAGGGCTGAAGGAAACATCAGGGATATTAATATTCTTATCATACAGATGCAGAGTCAAGATATGTATTTATGTTTGATGGATAAGAAATAAAGAACAAAGATAGAAAATTGCAAACATGTTTAAAAAAAAAGTGGACAAACAGAAAATTGAAAGAAGGGAAAGAGACAGGGGAAAAGGGTAAAGGAGCTAGATTAACAACAATCCCAGGTGAATATATCTAAAATTGATACATCAGGAGATAGTAATTAAACATAAATATAGAAATCAGTGACTAGCTTTGTATTTCTAAAGGGTGTTTCTAGAAATAAGGATGGATCTAATAGGAAATTATTGCATACCAAAATCCGTATTTTACTTTTTTGTCTTTATTTTTTAAGCCACGTACATATATTATTGTGGGAAAATTAAAAAATTAAAAACTCAGGAAGCTGAGATAAGACAGGCTCCATGGAGAGCTCATATAACATTTTACTCAACATTTCTTGACTCCAGATCCTGTGTGCTGTCTCATACATAAAGTTGTGTTAAAATAGTTTTCCTAATTAACAATGATAATAATAATGTTTCATTGTTTTATTTTCTCATCAGTGGATACTATGACTAGTCTCACTCTAAAGATAAGAAAATTGAGATGCAGAGAAACGAAGAAACTCATTTGGAAACACACAGGCAATGAATGTTAGTCAGTATTGGAACCTGTATTTCTCCCCTCTGATACTATACCTTAACTACCTGAGCAGGAAGACAAAAATACACAGTTCTCCTAACTTAAGGAATTTCTACTATGGCTCCTCTAAAATCCCAGTCTACAATTTCAGATTAATTCTTCACTGCTTCCTTTTCAAAGATTCCCTTGTGGCTCAGCTGGTAAAGAATCTGCCTGCAATGTGGGAGACATGGTTTCAATCCCTGGGTTGGGAAGATCCTCTGGAGAAGGGAAAAGCTACCCACTCCAGAATTCTCGCCTGGAGAATTGTATAGTCCATGGGGTCACAAACAGTCAGACATGACTGGGTGACTTTCACTTTCACTTTCCTTTTCATGGTTCTTGTGTGTCCATGAATTAGGCAGAGATGAACTGCTTTCTGATTCTACAACATGTCTGCTGATTTCCTGACTCAAGTCTCTGTCTTCATAACTTTCAAGCTTAAAATTTATTTACTGAGATGTTCATTGTAGGTTAGAGCAAAAGAAAATACAGCCTCTGCGATCAGACCTGGAATTAATTCACAAATATCTATTAACATGGGTCATATTTGGCAAGTTGCCCAAACTTCTCCAAGCCTTCATGTCCTCGCCTGTAAGTTGCAGACAATACTAGGGAATGATGCTAGACAGTTGGAGAATTCGTGAGCTTATGCTCACAAATAATTACATCCTATGCATGCTACCCAGTGTGTACCCCACTTCCAGGACCTGGGTAAGCCAGAGACTCATTCTTACAGTTGTATACCAGGAGTGCTTGACAATTTCAAAGAAACCTGTGCATTCCATCATTGTTCAGTTAAGTCTTGTCCTACTCCTTGCAACCCCATGGACGGCAGCACTCCAGGTTCCCCCGTCCTCCACTCAAATTCATGTGCAGTGAGTTGGTGATGCTATCTAACCATCTAATCCTCTGCCACCCTCTTTTTTTTCTTTCAGTCTTTCCCAGAATCAGGGTCTTTTCCAATAAGTTGGCTCTTTACCTCAGGTGGCCAAAGTATTAGAACTTCAGCTTCAGCATCAGTCCTTCCAAAGAATATTCAGGGTTGATTTCCTTTAGGATTGACAGGTTTGATCTCCTTGCAGACCAAGGGACTGTCAAGAGTCTTCTCCAGCACCACAATCTGAAATCATAAATTCTTCAGTGCTTAGCCTTCATTATGAACAAACTCTCACATTTGTACATGTTTACTGGAAAAACCATAGTTTTGACTATTGGACCTGTGTTGGCAAAGTGATGTCTCTGTTTTTTAATATGCTGTCTCAGCTAATCATAGTTTTTCTTCCAAGAAGCAAGTATCTGTTAAGCCCATGGCTGCAGTCACTGTCCACAGTGATTTTGGAGCCCAAGAAAATAAAATGTCACTGCTTCTACTTTTCCCCATCTATTTGCCGTGGAGTGATGGGACCAGATGCTACGATCTTAGTTTTTTTAATGTTGAGCTTTAAGCCAGCTTTTTCACTTTCCTCTTTCACCCTTATCAAGAGACTCTTTAGTTCCTCTTCATCTTCTGCCATTAGAGTGGTATCACATGAGCATGTCTTTTTTTTTTTTTTTTCCTGGGCCATGCTCCACATGGGTCTTAGTTGCCTGAGCAGGGATCGAACCTGCAGCTCCTACACTGGAAATGAGAGTTTTAACCACTGAATTTCCGGGGAATTCCTAACATCTCTATTTTAAATACAGATGAGTGTCAGGTGAAAATGTTGTGTGTTTTTTGGCAGAAGGCCCTGCATTTCTCACAGTTATACATGAAGCATTGTGACTTCTTATGTTCGGTGACATATGATTCATCACACATTTTGAAGAGAGTTTGACACTTTATAGACAGTGCATTTGAGACCATCTGAAGGCTGCACACAGCCACATGTGCGTGACCAGCAGTGGATTTGCAAGCCACCATACACTTTGTGAAGATCTGCATTTTGTCACCCACCTGGGTGAAAAGCTTTAATATCACTCTGGTGGTAAATATACCTTCAATGCCCTGTTAGTTACCGATTTGTCTTCTATGGCTGCAGCCAAAGTATTTAAATTTGGACTTAAGCTAAAAAATCCATGACATAATGAAATTCTTTCATTAATCCTTAATACTTTTGTCTGATCTCCATACCTATAAATCTGTGCATTATGTACATATAAATTTCCTTTTGGGAACATAGAGATTTAAAATGTTATAATATCTATTTTTATAGTCTTTTTGTTTTAATTTAATTTCCTCTAATCCCTATCAGTTTCTCTTCCATGGAATTGTCACTGAAAGAAAAAAAAATTACAACAGAAAATACGGAGCCAGAAAAAAATATGCTGTAGTTGTTTCTTTCAGTGAAAATAAAACTCAAATCTCTACAAATTAGAGACAGAAATATAATTGCGGCAATGACTGGAACACATGCCTTTGTTCCTAGCACATAGCTGATCTAATCTCCCTGGCCTTCTGAAAAATGGCTTTGGCCACATGACTGAGTTCTAGCCCAGGCCCGGAGCCACACTGAACCAAGCACCTAAACTGCATTCACTGTGCGACTCTTCCCCTTTCACCTATGAAATTCAAGTCAACCACATCTTGAAAATTGAAAATCTGAGTCTGCCCTAAAATTAAATAATTTACAAACATCCAAAATCAGTGGCCAGGGCAGTGAGCAATTGATCTCAATATTAACAGTCTATTGGATTATGAACATCGATAGTCAAAATAATGTATAGGTCATCTACTAAATACAATTGAAGGATTCAGCAATGTTACTACAGATAGTGGCCCCAGAGACCAAAATAAACAATTAGAAAAATGATACCATTTTCATAGCCCATAATTATAAAGTGTCTAGAAATCAAGCTAATAGAGTATGTGCAGTTTTGCAGAAGAATGTGCAAACATTATTGATGTAAATTTTAAAATAACTTGTTCTTGGCCTGTCTAAGCCCAATACACATTGAAGTTTAAAAGAGAAAATAGGAGACAATAACAGACACAGAAACAGAGAGGCAGCGAGACAGACAGGAGCAGGGTCTCTATAATATCACATGATATTGGTAACCAGGTCAGTTACCATAAGGTTCTCAGAACTTTTGCTCTTAGGAGGGAAGATGGGTGAGAACAGAGTTTGGGACACACATAGATGATGTTGGATGTTGCTCCTACTTAGACTACCAGGGCCTTTTTCAGAATGAAAGAGGTCAGTGGAAAGCTCTTGAAAACAGGCTGAGTAGTTTTGGGTCAGCACTGAACTCCATGCCATGATTCCTCCAAAGTACTTCAGCTGCTCTGGCAATCTAACTGGCACATGGCATAGACTCGGGGCAAAGTCCCCCAGACCAGTAATCAGAGAGGAAGCCTCTAAACTTCCAGCCACACCCCACCGTCAATACAGGAGAGCTTCCTGGGGCAGTGGGTTCATTTCTTAACCAAGCAAGGGAGACACAGACAGAGAGAACAAGAAGAGAAAAGTCGAGGCTGGAACAGAATGTCCAGCTAAGGGATGGCTCCTGATTATTCTCCTCTGCAACAAACAAGATGGTCCTCTGCCCCACCACCTTCTGTGAAGCTCTCTTCCATCTCAACTCCCCAGAAGCTCAGCTCATGTCTTGCTCCACACGCAAAGACTCTTCCGTTTTGCAGAAAGAACAAGTACACATAACCTCCCAGGGCTGAAGTCATGGGCTCTTCTGAGTTCTGCAGGCTTGACAACTGAACGCTCTGTGCTCCAAAGGGTTTCTGTCCATGCACTCAGAGCAGGCTTCCCCCAGGGAATCCACTCGCTTCTGAGTGTGGTGCCCTTACCCAGTCCTCATTAAAACCCTCAACTCCAAGGAGATATTTCAACATCCTGCTGTGGTCACAGTGACATGCTATCATCAAGAGAGACAAACGCCCCTGGCAAACTCTTTGGACTGTATTCTGATTTCCAAGAAGGAAATGAATGTGGCCCCATGGGCCTTCCAAGGTTCTAGAAGCAGAAAGGCTTGGATTTCCCCTCTAGCTTTGCCTTTCACTGGCAGGATAGCTAAAGGAAGTTCCCTAATTCTTGCCTCAGTATCTTCCAATTTTCAAAAGCAAAGCATTGGGCCTCTCTGACCCTTGGTATATTCATCTAAATAAATGGGATTAATATAATCTACTTCATAGTGGCTAACGTAAAAGTAAATTCAAATCATGCCATATAAATTGTAAAGGACTGAAAACTTAGCACCATTACTGTCAATATTTGATTATAGATTTATTTTTCCTATCCCTCCCTGATAATGTTCTCTTCTGAACTCATCAAAAGGTTGAGAAAAAGTAAAGTTGCCCCATCTTCAACCTTGAGTTTTGAGGAAAAAAATAAAAGAGACAGAGACAGAGATTGAGGACTGGAGAGTACCTAAAACTTTTAGAAGTCTGGTGTTTTCCAATTTTCTTAGATGAAATAGAGCAAGATTAGCCCTTAAGAAATTAAAGCTTTTCCTCTGTCTCCTTCACAATGGAGAAGCTGTGAGGAAACCTGACTAAATTACTTTTTAATTGGCAAAATAATAAATCAGGGAACATGTATTCCTTTGATACTACAGAATGACGCCATTGGATCTAGAATCACTGAGTGTGTCATTGTATTCTCTTTACTGGTATTTGTCTTTTTCACAAGTTTTTAGAAATAGAAACACTAAAGATGAATAAACACAGAAAGTCACATGCTAGTCCTGGAATAATAATTTGACATTTGAGTCAGATGACAAAATCATTGAGCTATATATTCATTCATTTTTAGTTACGCTGGGTCTTTATTTCTGTATGAGGGCTTTCTTTAACTGAGGAAGTGGAGGCTCCTCTCTGCGTATGGTGTGCCAGCTTCTTGTTGTGGCGGCTTCTCTTGCTGCAGATCACAGGCTGTTGGCACATGGGCCTCAATAGTGGCAGCACGTGGGCTCAGTAGTTGTGGCACAAGGGTCTAGCTACTCCACAGCATGTGGAATCTTCCCAGACCAGGGATCAAACAGGGTCCCCTGAACCAGAAGGCAGATTCATATCCACTATACCTCCAGGGAAGTCCTTCTTGAGCTTTAATTCAACCCAGGATTGAAACATTTCAGAAATGATTGCCACTATTCTAAGATGGTCATTATCAGACCTTATGGTATTTGTTAAGAGCTAAGTGATTCAAGAGATCCAACCAGTTCATCCTAAAGGAGATTGGTCCCGGGAATTCAAGGACTGATGTTGAAGCTGAAACTCCAATACTTTGGCCACCTGATGGGAAATACCAACTCATTGGAAAAGATCCTGATGCTGGGAAAGATTGAAGGCGGGAGGGGAAGGAGATGACAGAGAATGAGATGGTTGGATGCATCACCAACTGAATGGACACGGGTTTGGGTAAACTCCAGCAGTTGGTGATGGACAGGGAGGCCTGGAGTGCTGTGGTTCATGGGGTAGCAAAGAGTTGGACATGACCGAGCAACTGAACTGAACTGAACTGAAGTGATTCAGAGGACCAAAGATTATGACAGTTCTAGTCTGAGCCTGGATTAAGAGGCACAAAATGGCTATGGGAAGATCATGTCATAATCATTCTGATAATTTGTGCAGCACATTATAGCTTATAAATGACCTTCACATTCATCCTATAATTCAAGCCTTCCAATGACCCTGGGGAATAGAAAGGAAGAATACTGGAATCCCTTTCTTAGAGATAAGGAAACTGAAGCTCAGATCATTTTCAAGGCTTACTTAAGTATACCCAGCCTAGAAAGTGGCACAATTGAGACTGAATTTATGGTTTTTCAGACTTCAAATTCTTGGAGAATATTATTGCCAAGTTCTTCCATTTTGCAAAGAGAACATGAACCCATGAGTGCCTGCCTTTCCCCCACCCCCTACAGGTGAATTGCATGGGTTATTTGAGAACAGAGCTCAGTACTACAAAACAGAATATGATGATTCCAATTTTAAAGACTCTACAAGAAGGAAATCAGACCAAAATGGTCATAATACCAGGACAAAAGATCCAGGAAGAACATTTCAAGAACCAAATAGTTAGAGACCAAAAAGAGAATGCTTAATTTTGAAGTACAGACTTTGCAAGAGGGCTGCAAAGACTGGTGGGAAATTTAACTTCATGTACTTTAGGTGCATTATTTAACTCCTCAGTGATAAAATGAAGATAATTGCTCCCACCTCATCTGATAAATGAGGAAAGCAGTTGCTACCTCATGAAGTTGCTGTGAGGATTTTACAAGATAACTAAATCACTTTGCTCCTGGAGGAAGACTTGGCAACCCACTCCAGTATCTTTGCTGGGAGAATCCCATGGGCAGAGGAGCCTGGCAAGTTAGTCCATGGGGTCACCAAGAGTCAGACGTGGCTGAAGAAACTGAGCATGCACCCACTCAAATCACTTGGATGCACACCTAACGCTAACAAAATATTGTAAATCAGCTACATGCTCACTTGTTCAGTCAGATCTGACTCTTGGTGACCCCATGGACTGTAGTCCACCAGGCTCCTCTGTCCATGGAATTTTCCAGGCAAGAATACTGGAGTGGGTTGCCTACTCCAGGGGATCTTCCTGACCCAGAGATTGAACCTGTGCCTCTTGCATGCATGGCAAGAAGATTCTTTACCACTAAGACACCTTGGAAGCCCAAATCAGCTATGTGCAGTCAAAGTCACTCAGTTGTGTCCCACTGTTTGTGACCCCATGTACTATACAGTCCATGGAATTCTCCAGACCAGAATACTAGATTGGGTAGCCTTTCCCTTCTCCAGGGGATCTCCCGAATCCAGGGATGGAACTCAGGTCTCCCACATTACAGACGGATTCTTTACCAGCTTAGCCACCAGGGAAGCCCAAGAATAGGAGTGGGTAGCCTGTCCCTTCTCCAGGGGATCTTCCCAACCCAGGAATCGAACTGGGGCCTCCTGCATTGCAGGTAGATTCTTTACCAACTGAGCAATGAAGGAACTTCAATGAAAACAAAATTTTAAAGATATGCGCGTGTGCACTTACAATAAGGATCAGTGTTATAGCTCTTATTTTTATTTTATTTTGCTTGTTTTCTAATTAATTTTTATTGGAGTAGAGTTGTTTTACAATATTGTGGTAGTTTCTACTGTACCACAAAGTGAATCAGCTATACACATGCATATACGCCCTCTTTGCTTTATTTCCTTTCCATTTATGTCATGGAGGCTCTTAAATGATCATTCATATGAAGCAAGCATAATGAGTCATCATTTTTCTTTAGGGCAAATGGCTTAAGAAGGCCTTCACCTGGCCTTTGGGTTCTGCTTCTCAGTGTACTCAAGTACCAGAGAATAAGGTATCTACCTACACAAAAGTGAAAAGTCTGCTGACTCCAGAGTCTAAGACAATTTACCAGGAATACTGGCGTCCAGTTGGAAAGATCAGTTGGTGCTACCTGGCGGAGGTCTTTGTGCCAGAACTGAGCAGGCAGTACATTGAAGGTTTTGGGATAATGGAGTGCCATTCCCCAAGCCATGCTTCAGGAAGATTAATCAGGCAGCCAGTTTGGGAATAGAGGGATCCACCAGAACTTTGTTGATGGACTCCACCCTAAGGGAGAGAATGAGTCAACCATGAAAGCTTGAAATCATGCCTCACAGACGCAACAAGGGGCCAAGGGCCACAACAAAGATTAGATATAACTCAAAGCTGGACTCATTTTGAACATTTAGTTATTTTTCAAAATTGTTTGTGGTTCAAACAACACCAGACCAGGTACCAAACAGTCACCAATGTTGTATGTGTTTGTGGTTGATTTTAAACATCCATTTTTAATACTCACTCTTATCCTTTGTGCCCATCTTCAGGTGATTAAATTCTATCTGGCTTCCTTTGGACTCAGATATCAATACCTTATCAGTGCCATTCTGCCTTTGCTGGAGTTACTGGCTGTTTCACAGATTATGTCTTCCTTTTGTGCCTGAAAGGCATTCACAATGGGCTCCATCTTCCCCCACCCCTGCCTCTTTGTCTTCCATCCCCCAATCCATGCCCACTTCCATTTTTCTACTTTCTTAGCTGAAAAGCTGTCCTTTTGTGCCCTGTTTGGCTTTCTCAATACTCCTTGATTTCTTTTCACTCCCCCTTATTCACACTGACCCTTTTTGTGTTTTCCTGGCATAGTTGTTGCTTGATGGTATTCATCACCTCTGAGTATAGAATCATTTATCCACCATGCATCCTTTCTTTCCTGTTGCAGTTCACTCAGTGTTACCCTTATTTCCTCCTGATTCTGCTCTACTGCAGTCTGACTTTCCATTATTATTCTTATCAGCAGTCTGTTATTTATAGAGTGCAGAAATAAGATAAGCTCTTTCTAATATAGATGGGACACAGGCAATGTGGCCGGGAATAAGAAATGTAAAAAGGAAGACAGAGCTACAAAACAACAGAGCTAGAGGGGTGTTGCTGATGGCTGGATGAAAAATGAGTTGCAGAAGGCATTAGGGGTGGAAAAGTGAAATTTCAGCAGACACAGTTACCTTCCAGGGAAGAGGGTGAGAAAATGATCACTGCTGGTCCTCTGCTCTGTGCTGAGCACTGTGTGAAATCCTGTGGGAGAATCATTTCATGGCATCTTTGCCCTAAACTATGAGGCAATATTAGGGCTTCCCTGGTGGCTCAGACAGTAAAGTATCTGCCTACAATGTGAGAGACCCTGGTTCGATCCCTGGGTCGGGAAGATACCCTGGAGAAGGAAATGGCAACCTACTCCAGTACTCTTGCCTGGAAAATCCCATGGATCAAGGAGCCTGGTAGGCTACAGTCTATGCGGTCGCGAAGAGTTGGACATGACTGAGCAACTTCACTTTCACTTTCATGAGGCAGTATTAACCCTGCCTTATGGATGAAGAAACTGAAGCTTAGAGAAGTTGAGTTACTGTATGAAGCAGAGCCTACACACAAATGCAAAGAGTATAAAAATTTAAAACAGCCATAGGCAGGTATTTAGCTATATCTCATAAAGGTTAAAAGCTTACATCCATTAATTCAGTATTCCTATGTCTGGGAGTCTATCATAAAGAAATATTCTGAGATTCAGAAAAATGTTTAGGTACAAACTGCTCATGGGATCGCTATTTGTAACAGTGAAAATTCTATCACAGTCATATATCTAGAAAAAGACTAAAGTAAGTAATGGCATATGCAATCAAAGAAATATGATGAAAATATTTTGAAGCAGAAAAAATTGGAAAATCGCTATATAAAAGTATAAAAAATATAAAATAGATGTGTGTATATATGTGCAATGGAAAAAAGATTATAAAAAATATTAATATTTTGTTGTAGTATATTTTCTTCTATAATTTACAATACATTATTTTCCCATACTTCAAAACATACTCATCTTTGGGCTTCCCAAGTGGCACTAGTGGTAAAGAATCAATCTGCCAGTTCAGGAGACTTAAGAGATTTGGGTTCAGTCCCTGGGTGGGGAAGATCCTCTGGAGGAGGGCATGGCAACCCACTCTAGTATTCATGCCTGGAGAATCCCGTGAACAGAGGAGCCTACTGGGTTACAACCATAGGGTCAAAAAAGAGTCAGAGACAACTGAAGCAACTTAGTGTGCACTTGTATTCATCTTAGAAACTTGAAGGGGCCATGAAAGTAAAAAGAGTGGGTAGAAAATGCCAGCTCTGAGCTTCCTACTACTTAACTTTCTTCAAATTTCATAACATGAGACAGACAAATATTTTTGTGTATAGTTTTATGACCAACCTAGACAGCATATTCAAAAGCAGAGACATTACTTTGCCGACTAAGGTCCGTCTAGTCAAGGCGATGGTTTTTCCTGTGGTCATGTATGGATGTGAGAGTTGGACTGTGAAGAAGGCTGAGTGCCGAAGAATTGATGCTTTTGAACTGTGGTGTTGGAGAAGACTCTTGAGGGTCCCTTGGACTGCAAGGAGATCCAGCTAGTCTATTCTGAAGGAGATCAGCCCTGGGATTTCTTTGGAAGGAATGATGCTAAAGCTGAAACTCCAGTACTTTGGCCACCTCATGTGAAGGGTTGACTCATTGGAAAAGACTTTGATGCTGAGAGGGATTGGGGGCAGGAGGAGAAGGGGACGACCAAGGATGAGATGGCTGGATGGCATCACTGACTCAATGGACGTGAGTCTGAGTGAACTCCGGGAGTTGGTGATGGAGAGGGAGGCCTGGCATGCTGCGATTCATGAGGTCGCAAAGAGTTGGACACGACTGAGTGACTGAACTGAACTGAACTTATGATTTTATGATTCTCAGTTTGAACATTTTGAAAAACATATTCAAAAGAGGAGGAAAAAAATTCTCATAATTTTACTATCCAGAGATGACCACCATTAAACTTTTAGAATATTTTTCATACATTTCATTGCATTATTTTCCACATACAATCCAGTGAAGACAACAGAATTTTAAGGCACAGTAATATTTTAAATAATAAATTCTAATTTGAGAAACATTATACTTAGTAAATATTATGTGGTGATTGTTTTATTTATATTTCTTTATTTCACTTATTGATATGTCCTAGATTAATATTTTATTGAAATAGATTATTAAATGGGGCTTTCTTGGTGGCCCAGACAGTAGGAAATATGCCTGCAATGTGGGAGACACAGGTTTGATCCCTGGGTTGGGAAGATCTCCTGGAGAAAGGAATGGCTACCATGCCAGTGTTATTGTCTGGGAAATCCCATGGGCACACTAGCCAGACAGGCTAGAGTTGGACTAACTAAGCAACAAATACTTTTAACACTTCCGTACTATTAAAATAATTAACTTGGCATTTCTTTTTTTTTGTTGTTTAACTGCTATGCAAAACTTTGAAAAAAATGAGTCTCTTATAAGAATTAGGAATCATACTTTGTTTCTAGTGACAGAGATCTGAAATTACAGTGGCTTAAGTACGCTTGCCTGGAAAATCCCATGGGTGGAGGAGTCTGGTGGGCTATATTCCATGGGGTCGCTAAGAGTCAGACACTACTGAGCGACTTCACTTTCACTTTTCACTTTCATGCATTGAAGAAGGAAATGGCAACCCACTGCAGTGTTCTTGCCTTGAGAATCCCAGGGACTGGGAAGCCTGGTGGGCTGCCGTCTATGGGGTTACACAGAGTTGGATACAACTGAAGCAACTTAGCAGCAGCAAGCCAAATAAGGGCTATTTTTCTTTTACAAAACACCAATATCAGAAGTTGTCTGTTCATAGGAGACACAGTAGTGTCAGACTCCTGAGTGCCTTCTGTCTTTCTGCTCTGTTTCTTAGCACTTGGATTTTCAACCTTAAGCTTTTTTCATGGGTAACTGGTGCTCTGGATTTATGTCAGTGCTTCAAGAAGGAAGAAGGAAAATGAGGGAAGGACAAAATGATATTTGCCAGATGAGTCCATGTCTTTAAAGAACTTTCAACTTCTACTTATATGGCACTGTCTGTCTCTATGTGCAAGAGGGTATGAGAGTCTTCATTTAACTGATTACATTGACAAAGCTCAGAGGCTGTTTGATACGAAGTGATAGATATTGTGTAGACAATGATCAGCTTTACCACAGCTCTCAACCTTTTCTTCAGCACCATATTCTTTCCCACTGTGAATGTATATTTAAATGTATGAAATAGCATTCTAAGTAATATGTTTAAATTCTTGGTATTAAAACAATGAAAAGCTCAAAGGGAGCTCTCAGCATTCTTGGGTCTAGATTTTGGTTTCACAGAAACTGTTTCACTGGTTGAGGATGGAGGGGTTGGAGGCAAAATACACTAATTCTTTGATTATTAACTAATTAATAAATTAATTCAACAAACATATTCATCACTCACTGTATTTGGGCATGATATAATTTTGGAGGATAATTACTATGTTGGTATAATGTTTTACAGTTTATAAAGGGCTCTCCTTTACATTTTCCCATTTAATCCTGATGCTACAGCCACAGGTAGGATACGGGCATTGCATCCATATGTTATAAATGATTTTGAGGAACAGAGAGTTTAATAAGACATGAAACTGTAAAATCACTATGGTAAAACCCAGAACTTAAACTGGGCATTTCCATCTCTTGTGAACTCTAACTTTCCCGAATTTAGAAATTAGGATCTGGTGCTAATTAGAGAATCAAGGATCTCTCTCTCTTTAAAATCTGGAATGTAAGTAGGCCAGGAACCACACAAGAAAGGTCTTTTGAGTCACTAGGGCACCACTTCCCTATACATTCTCAGTCATGTCTGTTGCGACCCCATGGACTGCCGCCCCACAGGCTTCCCTGTCCTTTGCCAGCTCCCGAAGTTTGCACAGACTCATGTCCATTGAGTTGATGATGCCATCCAGCCATCTCATCCTCTGTTACCGATTTCTCCTAGCAGTAAAATCTACTGTTTATCGAGCATATACAGTGTAATAGTTGTGTTCCATGCAGTTATTATCATTTTCAACACTTTTGACACCATTTCCTACCATATTTTACAGGTGACGTTTAAGTAAAATATCAGAGAATTCAAATATGAAAATAGAAAAAAAATTAGAATTTGAACCTAAGTCTGTTCAGAATGAAAACCTACTCTTACCAACTGTTTTGGAAACAAAATAATTTTGATTGTGTTAATAAACTTTCCTGAATATTTTTCTGGGGAATTCATGGGGAATTTTATTAAAATATGACTTTTTATTGTAATTTAACAAATACCTTGAAACCACTGGGAAATACTTTGTCAGCTCTTTAGAAACTGATGAGGTTCTATTCTTTGAAGTAAATATGATAGCATTCTAAATCTGTACTTTTTAATTTTGTGATTGGCAATGTCTTCAGTATCTAGTATTCAGAAATTAAAAGTTCTTAGCAGCTTATAGTTACAACAATATGTTTTATAACTCTATGGAAAATGGATCTTTTGATGATAGCTTCCGCATACTGGCAATCTTATTGAGATTATGTACTTGATTAATGAAGAAAAATAACCCTTCCACATTTCATTCCTGTTGTAACTTCTTTTCTATGTTTGAGATCTACTCACAGACTTCCCTGGTGGCTCAGATGGTAAACTGTCTGCCTGCAATGTGGGAGACCCAGGTTCCATCCCTGGGTTGGAAAGATCCCCTGGAGAAGGAAATGGCAACCCATTCCAGTATTCTTGCCTGGAAAATCCAATGGACACAGTCCACAGGGTTGAAAAGAGTCGGAAAGGCTGAGTGACTTCACTCTCACAATGTTCAAGGGGGTGTCTCTCTTATTGCCCTGGTGGCATTCTTGGAGTTTCCCAGACCATCTGCCTTGAGTCCCCTCAGCACCACCTACCTCATAATGCCTGGCAAAATGCACAGTACTTGGTCAGCAGATGTTCAGCATTGATGTGAACTGAAGCAATGTAATATTAGAGAGGACAACTAAATACATAAACAATAGGAGAATCCATCAACGAGTAAGGGGCTCAGAAGTCAGTCTCTGGTCTACTTGCTAGGAATACT
The DNA here is from genome assembly GCF_016772045.2 of Ovis aries. Classification (NCBI taxonomy): domain Eukaryota; kingdom Metazoa; phylum Chordata; class Mammalia; order Artiodactyla; family Bovidae; genus Ovis; species Ovis aries. Next base: position 110,321,385 of record NC_056059.1, read on the forward strand.
ATTCCTTTTACTTTCCAGCTTTACAATATCCTTTTCTCATATTGTCTGTTCCCTTTTATTTCTTATCTTTTTCTCATTCTCTTTTCTTTACATTTCTCTCTCTTTCTTACCTCTCTTCATTTCATCCTCTGATAATGTAAAATCATCTACCTTCTATTGAACATTCATTTTATTAATATTGATTTCCCTTTAATTCCCATTATGCCTTTGAAATAAGGGAATTTTCCATCTTAGAAGGATAACTTGTTTAAATTTTAAATAGTTTCCTCAGGATCACACAGCTCTTAAGTGGCAGACTCATTCAAACTCTGAATCACAATCATATTTCTATAGATAGGAAAGAACATAAGAGTGATTTCCTTCTCTATGAGGTTGCCTGAGTGGTGATCTCTGTCAGTATAGGCTCTCGAATCTTCGATATACCTTCAGGCTATTCTTCTTTTTATTTTCCTGTTTAGTTGAATAACACTGCTTGGCCACAAAGCAATGAACATTTCCCTCTGCCTCATTAAGTATGAAAAGGTTTAAGATGAGATCATGGATGTTTTCATTCCCCCTTGGCAAAAATATATCAATACAAACATGCTCTTATAGAAATACCAAAGACTTGTTGTACAATAAGCACAAGAAATACAATTCTGTCTTTAATTCTTCATCATTCTCTTCATATCAGATATTTATTGAATAGAATTCTACACCCAATTGCAGAAATTATAATAGTTAAATTCATCCCTAATATTCTGGGATGAACGTATGGCTCTGTTACTAATTAAATACTTAAGATGTGCCAAACAACTCTGTCTTTTCCACTCAGTGCCACTAACACTATCTGGAAGAAGATTGAGTCTTGCCAAGTAATACATAAATGCATACATAAAAATTCTGATCTCAATACCCTCAACTATTTCAACAATTGTATAAGCCTCTAAATCTCTGTATTAAGTAATATTTTATATACAACTCAGAATGATTTGTAATTTCTTGATCAGACTGTGGCTGATTGAATACATGGTGCCAGAAATAGGCAGTTGCCTAAGAAAATGCATCTCAATGCATCTATGGCTTAGTGAGTGGCAAGGAAACAGATGCTATGGGCCGGAAAGATGATGAGCATGTTCCATTGAGAAGATTGTAGCCCAAGGGAAGAACTGGTAAAACATAATATCAGTAATGTATGATAGCAGTTATTGATATGCCAAAGTATGTAAAAGAAAATTAATTCAGGAAAGAATCAATTGGGTCACAAGCACACACAACAGAAGAATAACAATTTGACACCTTGACTTTGGAAGGAAAGTCAATTTCTTCTAAACTTATAGTGTCTAGGAATAAAGCTGAGAAAGCCTTTCAGTAACAGAGACCCAATAGAATTCATAGAGTCCAGCATTGCAATATCTCTCTATATATAGATATATATCTATATACATGTATACACCCATAGCAGATTAGGGCCTCCCTCAACAGTTCAGTGGTAAAGAATCCGTCTGCCAATGCAGGGGACACCAATTTGATCTTCAGGTCAGGAAGATCTCCTGGAGAAGGAAATGGCAACCCACTCCAGTATTCTTGCCTGGGAAATCTCATGGACAGAGAAGCCTAGAGGACTGCAGTCCATGGAATCACAAAAGAAATAGACATAACTAAACAACTGAACATTCAGAAAACGAAGATCATGGCATCTGGTCCCATCACTTCATGGCAAATAGATGTGGAAACAGTGTCAGACTTTATTTTTGGGGCTCCAAAATCACTGCAGATGGTGACTGCAGCCATTAAGTTAAAAGACGCTTACTCCTTGGAAGAAAAGTTATGACCAACCTAGATAGAATATTCAAAAGCAGAGACATTACTTTGCCGACTAAGGTCTGTCTAGTCAAGGCTGTGGTTTTTCCTGTGGTCATGTATGGATGTGAGAGTTGGACTATAAAGAAGGCTGAGCGCCGAAACATTGATGCTTTTGAACTGTGGTGTTGGAGAAGACTCTTGCGAGTCCCTTGGACTGCCAACCAGTCCATTCTGAAGGAGATCAGCCCTGGGATTTCTTTGGAAGGAATGATGCTGAAGCTGAAACTCCAGTACTTTGGCCACCTCATGCGAAGAGTTGACTCATTGGAAAAGACTCTGATGCTGGGAGGAATTTGGGGCAGGAGGAGAAGGGGACAACAGAGGATGAGATGGCTGGATGGCATCACTGACTCGATGAACATGAGTCTGAGTGAACTCTGGGAGTTGGTGATGGACAGGGAGGCCTGGCGTGCTGCTATTCAAGGGGTTGCAAAGATTCGGACACGACTGAGCGACTGAACTGAAATGACTGAAACAACTGAATGGCAACACTACCAGATTAAGGGTATAGTCTTCTTATCCATTCCAGTATTCCTGCCTGGAGAATCCTGTGGACAGCGAAGCTTGGCAGGCTACAGTCCATAGGATTGCAAAGAGTTGGACACAACTGAAGCAATTTAGCATGCAAGCATGCATACTTCTTACTCAATCCCAATAGTTTAAAGTTACTATTAGCCAAAGAGAGAGAGAGAAGGAAATATAAGGTACAAGGTGTTATGGATGAAGAATAGGAAAAGCAAAGACTAGTTTAAAAAGTTTACTTAGGGAAGGAGTTTAGATGTGGTTTCTGGTACATGGTACCACCTGGAAGCCAATAGATCAACATCTTATTAAGACATTGAACAAAAAGTATTTCTTTAAAAACAAATAGCCTTCAAGTAGTTGAGGGCAATAGAAAATATTGGACATCCTCTTTTACACAAAAGAGATTCCAAGATAATCCATATCCACTTCAAATATGTCCAACATGTCCTGGAATAGGAAGAATCCAGCAAAGTCAGGTTATAGAGCTTGATGATGGCCTAAGGAAGTCTCAGCTCCACTTAGAGATGAGAAGCAGTACTTGGTCAAGTAATGCTGCCACTCTCAGGACAGACAATCTTCATAATGTCTACCCAGTAGGATCCTATAACTGCTGTTGACCAGTACTTGTTATAGACCTTGTAGTTTTCCAATTACTGAAGCAAATATTTTATTACAGTCATCTGGGCCTATTTAGACTTGCCTTCTTGTGATTTGTGTGGGAGCAGACAACTCACATTTTTGCTGGATGCAGAGTAGCTGCATTCTGTACAGATGGCAAAGACTGTACCTAACCCAGAAATGATGTACTTTAAGCAAGATAGAGTGACTGAATGGAGTGTTTGGTTTTCTTTGGTGGAGTCAAGCTGAATGTATTCTGTGGTTGAGGACTTATGTTTGGTGGCCCTCATGGTTTCCCCCTTCTGGTATTCACATTCTTTAATAATCTTCTTCCCTGGAGTGTGGGCAAGATTGATAACTTGCTTCTGATAAATAGAACAACAGCAATTATCAATAACCAAGAACAGAGGTGATGAAGTTCCAGTACCATAATCACATTACATTATATGGCAAGAGTGATGAGACCTTCCTTCCATTGTAATGATATTTACATGACTATTATGTTACAGACACATTCTAGAATCTCTCTCAGTCTACTGCTGGCTTTTAAAGAAGGAAGCTTCTATGAAGGATTGGGTTAATTTGCAGCATGTGGGATCTAGTTCCCCAAGCAGGGATTGAACCCTGGCCCCCTGTCTTGGAAAATCAGAGTCTTAGCCACTGGATTACCAGAGAAGTCCTGTGAACCCTTTTCCCACAGCAAACGATTTTCACTGATGCCCTGCAAGAACAAGGAAGTAGACCCTTCTCAAGATGAGCTTCCAGATGAGAACTGATCCTTGATCCACCTCAGTCTTGCAAGAATCTGAACAAGGAAACCAACTAGGCCATGCTTGAGCTCTTGAACCTACAGAAAATTTGATATAGTGGTTTTATGGCTCTAGGTCTGTGGAAATTCATTAGGAAATAACAGAAACCTCATACAGGTCGTGCTTGGATATTCAGTGACCAGAAGGATAGATGGTGAAAGAGGGGGCTTTTCAGATCACCAAATAATTCGCTGGCTTTTCTCATGGTTTAGAATTATTATTGGGAAGGGGTTCCAGTCAGGAACACATCCCCCATCACCTTTAATCAAAATAAGACCATGTGACCAGTTTTGGCTAATGTGATATTCCCAGAAATAATGTGTGCCACCTCTGGGTTGAGGTTTTAACATGCCCTACATACCTTACACTTGGTCACTTCCTGTTGGATCATATGTATTAAAAATGGGGAATTCAAAGAAGGAAAGAGTCTGAATTCCCTTGCCACTGTGCTCCAGAAAACTACCTGAGACAGAAGCACTGTTAACCCACAAGGTATTGACTAATCCATGTGGACTCTAAAGAGAAAAATAAACTTGTCTTAAGTTAACCCAACGACACTTATGAGTTTTCATTAAAGTAGTTAGCCTCTTCTGACCCAGTAGGAACAAAAATATTTTTATTATTATTTTTTTGGTAGAGACAGTTTCTGGAATTAAAGTTATGGTATATAAATGACAGATCTTATTGTTACTAGTGTATTCCATCTCCAAAGTTGAGCAAAAATGAAAACTTGCATCTAAGTTCATGAGTACATCGATAGAACAAAGGACTAAATCAAGAGAGGTCATGCTATGGCCATTTTTTGGACCTATATATACGGCTTTCAGAGTGAAAGCAATATGTACGTGCTCAGTTGCTTAGTCATGTCCGACTCTTTACGGCCTCAGGGATTGTAGCTCACCAGGCTCCTCTGTCCATGGGATTTCCCAGGCAAGAATCCTGGAGTGGGTTGCCATTTCCTATGCCAGGGTATCTGGAACCCAAGATTGAACCCATGTGTCTTGTGTCTTCTGCACTGGTAGGCAGATTCTTTACCCCTAGCACCACCTGGGAAGCTCATATATCAGTCAGTTCAGTTCAGTCGCTCAGTCGTGTCTGACTCTTTGCGACCCCATGAATCGCAGCACACCAGGCCACCCTGTCCATCACCAACTCCCAGAGTTCACTCAGACTCACGTTCATCAAGTCAGTGATGCCATCCAGCCATCTCATACTCTGTCATCCCCTTCTCCTCCTGCCCCCAATCCCTCCCAGCATCAGAGTCTTTTCCAATGAGTCAGCTCTTTGCATGAGGTGGCCAAAGTACTGGAGTTTCAGCTTCAGCATCATTCCTTCCAAAGAAATCCCAGAGCTGATCTTCTTCGGAATGGACTGGTTGGATCTCCTTGCAGTCCAAGGGACTCTCAAGAGTCTTCTCCAACACCACAGTTCAAAAGCATCAATTCTTTGGTGCTCAGCCTTCTTCACAATCATATCACGCAATTGAAAATATGTAAATATCATGGCCTTTGGAAACTAACAGACTTGAACTAAAGCCCAGTTCTGAAAAATAGGCGTCTGACCTTGACAAAGCTATTTGACCTGTTTCTCATTTTTGCCATCTTATAAATGCGCATGATATTTTAACATAGAACTATTGTGAGAATATAGTGGCATGGAAAATATCAAGAAAAACACGTAGCTCTTGTCACTCAGAAGGTGACCAGTAACTGGTGGATCTCTTCCTTTCCCCCCTTTATGTATCATAAAGTGTCAAACAGACAGTGGGGCATGTCAATTAGATATGACTTCTTGAGGATATTACTGATAGGAGTTATACATCAGAATTGTATGCCTTTGAGATTTGTAATTATTTGCTGAAGCTTCCTGGAGAATCCCATGGTCAGAGGAACCTGGTGGGCTATAGTCCATGGGGTCGCAAAGAGTCAGACATGACTGAAGCGACTTAACAGCAGCAGCCGTTCCTACTATAGCTTTTAAGACAGTGACTTCAGAGCTTTCTGACATAACAAAGATTGTATTTACTTTAAAATCCCTGCAGCACTTTGATTATAAAAGAAAAACTGACAAAATTGTGTGTTTGGAATAATTACATCTTGACAAAATTCTCCAAAGCCCTTTGTGTCCATGTGTTTCTAACTAGAAAGTGAACATTCTGTGAACCTTAAGTAACAGCCATATCTGTTTGTGGTGTGTGAGTGTGTGTGTGTATCTGCAAATAATTCAGGTGCTGAACTGAAACTGACATAGGTTTGTAGCATCAGTTTTGGAGTTTAATGAATAATGTTTGGCCTCTCATTTCTTTCCATATACAGATTGTGCTCCCCAGCCTATATTTCTTTCATTTTGCCTTGGGTTCTTTTAACTTCACCATGTTGCTCCTCTCAGCTCACTGTATCCTCCTCATTTTTCATAGACTAGATCTTGTTTCTTTTTTTCTCCAAGCCACCCCTTAGGATTTCTACCTTTATTCACAGCTTTCGGTCCTACTTGTTTCTGCAATGGGATTCAAAACTGGCCTAGGCATGTGTGGTTTGGAATCTGTGTGTCCATGTCCATGGCAGAAAATTCTAACCATATAGGGGATATTGGTATGGTTAATCCTAAACCAAAGTGAAAGCAGTAGAAGAAAGTTGAACTGAAATACAATGGAAAGGGTTTATATCCACCAGTTCTGAAGGGGTCAAGGTATGTGTTTGAAGTAAGAAAGACATAGAAAATATTTTATAAAGCTAGAAGAATAAATGTTTCTTATTGGTCAAACTGCCCTAGGCTGTCCTACAGAGATTGTCTTCTCTTTATATTTATAAGATTCACTGTTTCTATTCATAGATTAATTAGGATGTTAGTCGACATTGCCTGAAGATTTATGCCCTGGTAGCTGAAGAACTATGTTCTAGGTCTGGCTTCACAATTTATTAGCTGCATTATATCGCTCACATGGCTGAATTGTTTCCAATAGTTTAATAAAAGCATAGGAGCTCAAGTAATTCCTATCTCATGGAAAGATGGGGATTTCAGTGAGACTAAGCATTAGAACTGTTTGAAAATTCAAGACTGCTGAAGAAACACTAAAGAGTATTGTCTGTGATATAAAATTGAATACCAATAAAATGTTACTTACTAACCACTCTAGACATGAAATACTAGTTTTCAACATATACTATTTTTTTAGGAAGGATTCCATTTAGCATTTTATTAAGTGATTTTTTAACATATAGGTTTAGGGGTATGTTATTCAACACATGTTTGATGTCAGTGATTATTTTTCCCTCTGTACAAATTTACTAAACTTCTGTTTCTTTCACATCTCTGATAAGAAGCAGAAACTGCCATAAATAATCATTTCTCAGAACAACACTAAAGTTGACAAGGTAAATGATATGATTTATCATTGCAAGAAATATATGAATTCAATGTCTGATGTTGACACTCACAAAACGTTTGACTAAGTTGCCTACTTTCTCTGAATCTCAGTTTCTTCATCTGTAGAATGGAGATAAGAGAAGTTTGCTTAGAGGAGTTTCAAAAGACCCAATGACTTAAGGTACATTATGTAACACAGTGCTTCTCTCGGCACAGAGTAGATCATCAATAAATGCTTCTTCTTTTTCTCTCTCTGTTTCCAGGATTGATGCATTCTTAAAGGAAATATACAAGATGGTCCACTGCCTTGGTTTTGATAGGCTTTCTCTTTTTGTGACCAACTCTTATTTTAAGGATTAGAGATGCAGAGACAGCATTTCACAGAGAGTATCTGGAAAGGAAGGTTTCCTTTTTTAAGTTAATATATTTTACAAGAACAATAGCTCTGGTTGTCCCTCCTTGTAATCCTCATGCCATCAGCCTACCTACAGATGAAAGGGCTTTCTCTGTTTCATAGCCAAAGGAAGACTGTTTGATGTCATTTTGAAAGTTTTTAAAGAAGATGGAAGGGAATGTAGAAATAAAATAACAGAGGCTGACTCTTAGGAACCACAGAGTAGAACAATACTGTATTTCTGTTCACGGGAAACTTCACCATTCAAATGCATTCACTTTTCATAAAAGCACCTCCTCAATTTCAGCCCAAACATTGAAAACTGAGCCTATTAAATCAGGACAAAAACACTTTTGAAAACATCTTTGGAAAAATACAATTTTGGTACAAAGAGATGAGAATCAACAGGGATGAAAAAATCAAAATGGAATTCAGAATGAGACAGACAGCTCTCAGGTGGTTAGTTATTTGTGAAACTTGCGGAGTAGCAATCAAAGGGGAAACCTACACCCATCAGTACACATTGTTCTGTGGTGCCCTTGATTCACTCTTTCAAACATATAAGAAGTTGAGCAATTATAGGGGCCAAGGATCCTATTTTATAGAAAAGAGAGGACATAGATTGGACTGTAGTTAAGGTATTTATCAAGAGACTTTCTCCACTCCTCTCTGCACTCTCAAACCCTCTCTCTTCTTTATATCCTCTTTGAATGTCCTACTGTATCTATAAAAGTATTCCCAGACCAATATGCTTGTCCAGGCTTTCTCTCTCTTTCAAACTCTGGGATGAGGAACTCTTTCCATTGTTAAAGGCAGTTTCACACAATAAGGAGAACATTTATCCTGGAAGCCGAAGAGCCTAGACTGAATCCTGGCTCTGGCACTTGCTACTTATAAAATCTTGGGCAAGGTTATTAAAATTCTTTGTGCACATATTTTATCATTTACACAGTGGGGTTATTGTTAGTGTAATATTGTCTAAGTTATAAGGATTTATAACTTCCTGGTGACTCATGACTTCCTGGTGGCTCATAAGATTCATGACTTCCCTGGTGGCTCAGATGGTAAAGTGTTTGCCTACCATGTGGGAGACCCGGGTTCGATACATGGGTCAGAAAGATCCCCTGGAGAAGGAAATGGCAACCCACTCCGGTTCTCTTGCCTGGAAAATCCCATGAATGGAGGAGCCTGGTGGGCCACATTCCATGGGGTTGCAAAGAGTCAGACACGACTAAGTAACTTCACTTTCACTTTTATAAGGATTAGATGAATTAGGGTTGCAAAGCACTTCAAATGGCATCAGGAATGTGGTTAATACTCCACACTAATTAGTTGTTATTGGTTAACATGACCACTCCTCTATCTTTAGTTTGAAACTGAGAGCTGAGAAATCTTTCTAATATGCATACACGTTGCTGCAAATCCTTCAGTGACTCTACTCAGCTTCAGGAAGAAAGTGAAAATGTCAGTTCTGTCTGACTCTTTACCACCCCATGGATGGCAGTCCTCCAGGCTCCTCTGTCCACAGAATTCTCCAGGCAAGAATATTTGAGTGGGTAGCCATTCCTTCACCTTCAAAGGAAGCCTGAACTTTTTAACATGATGTAGTATGATGAATGATCTTCCCTGGTGGCTCAGGGCAAAGAATCTGCCTGCAATACAGAAGACCCAGGTTCAATCCCTGGGTCAGGAAGATCCCCTGGAGGAGGGCATGGCAACCCTAGCACTGTTGTCTAGAGTATCCCAAGGACAGGGGATCCTGGCAGGCTGCAGTCCATAGGGTCACACAGAGTCAGACATGACTGAAGTGACTAAGCAGCAGCAGCTGTATGAAGAATAATGCACACACTCCAGCCAACCAAAGAGGCCTCGTAACAGTGAACCTCAGATTGGTATCTCACATGGCAACATGGACTTCCCAGATATGATCAGACTGTGACATTCAGTCCCATCACTTTGTGGCAAATAAATGAGAAAAAAGTGGAAGCTGTGACAGATTTTATTGTCTTGGGCTCCCAAATCACTGCAAACGGTGACTGTAGCCATGAAATTAAAAGACACACGCTCCTTGGAAGGAAAGCAATGACAAACCTAGACAGTGTATTAAAAGAAGAGACATTACTTTGCCAACAATTTAAGCTGTTTTTTCCAGTAGTCACGTACAGATGTGAGAATCGGACCATGAAGAGGGCTGAGTGCCGAAAAATTGATGCTTTAGAAGTGTAGTGCTGGAGAAGACTCTTGAGAGTCCCTTGGACTGCAAGAAAATCAAGCCAGTCAATCCTAAAGGAAATCAACCCTGAATATTCATCGGAAGGACTGATGCTGAAAATGAAACCCCAATACTTTAGCCACCTGACATGAAGAACCAGATCACTGGAAAAGACCATGATGTTGGGAAAGATTGAAGGCAAAAGAAGATGAGGGTGGCAGAGGATAAGATGGTTGGATAGCATTGCCAACTCAATAAATGTGGGTTTGAAGAAACTTCAGGAAACAGTGAAGGACAGGGAAGCCCAATGTGCCTCAGTCCATGGTGTCACAAAAAATCAGGCACAATATAGCGACTGAACAGCAGCAACAACACAGATGGAAGATAAGGGGAGGAAGCTCTGAGACTTTCAAGGGAAAGAACACAACAAGCCTAGAAAAGAGCTAAAACTAAGGGCCCAAAGGAAGACTGATCAGGTAGGTCCAAGGAACAATGATGAGGCCAATTTGGCTGGAGTAGTTTCAGCCAAGAGGCTGGGAGTGGTCAAAGAAGAGGAGGTCAGCAGGCTGGGAGGAAGGGCCAGGTTTTGTCGGTCCTTGTGGCTGTTGTTAGAATTTGGGCTCTTACTCTCCCAGGATGAGTCGAGCAGAAGATGGATTCAGTCTGAGCTGTATTTTAGTAGGATCAGTCTGGAGGCTGTGCTCTGTGCTGATGGTCTGAGGATGAGATAAAAGCCATCGAGACAAGTTAGGACATGGAATAGTAACTTCAAATAGTACTATGAATGTTCACACTTCTATTTGAGATTTTAAATAAGATATATGTTTTGGAAATCAAAATCTGATTTCTCAACTGAATAACTGAACTGAAGTAAAGCTTTTTTCCCCCTTTCTTGAAATAATACAGGTGATAGATATTTTTCTTCAAAGCTCTTTGTGCATCATCTGAAAAGCAGCCAATGATTAAAGCTGGATTAAAATACTGGCTGCCTTTTCCTCTGTTAACATTTGCTTTGTACTAAACGTGACTACTGGACAGAAAAAGGATTGGGATGATTGGGAAAAGAAATGCATAGCATTTTCAAGGGACTTAAATGATAAATTACTGAGCAGTCCCAGAATGACAGTATCACATTTCAGATTGTTTTGCTTTGACTGAGGCAGCACCCAGGGTTAATCCTGTCACCTCTGGGCGTCTTGGAGGCAGAGTTTCACATTTAGAAATGTCCAAGGCATCTCTGTCTCTTGAGAGTGCCCTTCACTTGTGAAGGGCAGAAAGAAAAAGCCTTGCCACTGCCACTCTCTTCATCACTGAAGGCAAGCCAAAGAACGAAGATGCTTCTTACTCCATTGGTTTCATTTAGGCATTTCTTCATCAACCATTTGAATGTCTAGTATTTCTTAGACACTGTGGTAGGCACTGTGGTATTGTGAGATTGAGTCCTGATGTTACCAAGTCCCAGGTCCATCTGCTTGTGGCTTGATAGGCCAATCAATCTGAGAGAAGAGGTATTAAGGCTAGGACTATCACTTTCTTAGGAAAGCCAGCTGGAAAGGAAAATGGCAGCATAGTGCCTCAAAATAACCTTCTTGTCAGGGCTTGGATGCCAGCTTCTCTTATGGGTCTGAGATGGGGGGAGGTGAGGAAACAAAATAAAATGACCGTTTGATTCTTGCAAATAGCTCCTAGAATGGTAAGCCTCAGGCAGTGGGATGTGTTAGCTTCACTTCCTTAGAACCCTTCACAGGTGGGCAGGGTCAGGCTATCTCCCGATGAATCTATCAAAGCCCTAGTCCTGGGGTCAGGCATAAGTGGGGCAGGCAGGACTCCCTGAGGCAGGCTATTATGTATGCCTATAATGGCAAAGCAGCAAAATAAGAATTAAAGTCACAGAAGCAGATTCAGTGTGTATTCAGAATTAACCCTTACAATTACACTGATGCTCCAGTTTAACAGCTCTGTGTTCTGAAAAAAGTGGTCCTTGTTGAGAGGGGTGGTGTGGGGAAGAGGGTAGAGGGGATGGGTCACCGTTAATGTTCATATGAGAGAATAAGAAAGATCAAAGGTATACATGACATTCTTCTAGGTAAGAAATGAGTAGTAAAAAGAGAAACAGTGCAAACTCAAAGAGAGAATAAGAAAATAGCAGAGAGGAGAGAAGAGATGAAATGGAAGAGTTGGTAAACCTACCATGAAAACAATCAATAAACTCCAAGAAGAGATGATGCTCAGCAGCTTCTGTCTTTACCATCACAATTCCCTGCCTTTGCCTCTGCCCAGCTGGATCACGACAAACTGCAGACAATTCTTTTAAGAGATGGGAGTACCAGACCACCTGACCTGCCTCCTGAGAAATCTGTATGCAGATCAAGAAGCAACAGTTAGAACCAGACATGGAACAACAGATAGGTTCCAAATTGGGAAAGGAGTACGACAAGGCTATATATTGTCACCCTGTTTATTTAACTTATATGCAGAGTACATCATGAGAAATGCAGGGCTGGATGAAGCACAAGCTGGAATCAAGATTGCCGGGAGAAATATCAGTAACCTCAGATATGCAGATAACACCACCCTTATAACAGAAAGTGAAGAAGAACTAAAAAGCCTCTTGATGAAAGTGAAAGAGGAGAGTGAAAAAGCTGACTTAAAGCTCAACGTTCAGAAAACTAAGAACATGGCATCTGGCCCCATCACTTCATGGCAAATAGATGGGGAAACAATGGAAACAGTAAGAGACTTTATTTTGGGGGGCTCCAAAATCACTGCAGATGGTTACTGTGTTATGCCCAGAGTCCGAGTCCCCAAAACTGAGAGAATAAGACATCCACAGCAATGCAAAAGCATAAAGGGGTTTATTGCTAGCTCGAGTTAGGGCCCAGGTCTCATCCAGCACAGTGGAATCCGACAAGAGCCCCGAGCTCTGAGTCACATCTACTTTTATACAGACAGTTCTTTGTTCCTATAACAACATAGCTGATTGGTTAAGCCATACACTCACGGGGGACTTTTAAACCTCGCATCCCTACCTGGATTGGCTCGGGTCTGGCGTGGGTGGGGGTCTACAGGGATTTTTCTGATTGGTCGAGCTACACTGCCTGCGGGAGTTTCCAGTGCCTCAGCCTTCCTAGAGACTAAACCTCAGGCCTAGCCTGCCCCTTAGAGCCTGTACTGGCTCCAGTTTGGTCCTAACAACTGCAGCCATTAAATCAAAAAATGCTTGCTCCTTAGAAGAAAAGCTATGAACAACCTAGATAACATATTCAAAATCAGAGACATTACTTTGTCAAGAGAGGTCTGTCTAGTCAAAGCTATGGTTTTTCCAGTAGTCATGTATGAATTTGAGAGTTGGATTATAAAGAAAGCTGAGCACTGAAGAATTGATGCTTTTGAACTATGGTGTTGGAGAAGACTCTTGAGAGTCCCTTGCAGTGCAATGAGATCCAACCAATCCATCCTAAAGGAAATCAGTCCTCAATATTCATTGGAAGGACTGATGCTGAAGCTGAAACTGCAATACTTTGGCCAACTGATGCAAAGAACTGACTCAAAAGAAAAGACCCTAATGCTGGGAAAGATTGAAGGTGGGGGGAGAAGGGGATGACAGAGGGTGAGATGGTTGGATGGCATCACCGACTCGATGGACATGAGTTTGAGTAAACTCCGGGAGCTGGTGATAGACAGGGAAGCCTGGTGTGTTGCAGTCCATGGGGTCGCAAAGAGTCGGACACGACTGAGTGACTGAACTGAACTGAACTACAACTTTATGGGCTTCCCAGATGGAGCTAGTGGTAAAGAACCTGTCTGCCAGTGCAAGAGGCCCAAGAGACATGGGTTGGATCTCTGAGTCACAGGAGAAGGGCATGGCAACCCACTACAGTATTCTTGCCTGAAGAATCCCATGAACAAAGGAGCCTGGCGGCTATGGTCCATAAGGTTGCAAAGAGTCAGATATGACAGAAGCAACTTAGCATACACAACCCTGTAGGGTAGGTATTTTTGATACAAATTTGAATAAATTGCTGAGAGGAATAAAAAGCAAAAAAAGCTGAGACAAAGAGTTCCAGCACAGGATAGCTATCAATATTTTTTTTGAGAATATATTGAGAGAAATAAGCCTTCCATAAAAATGATTTAAAGAAGGCAGTAATTTAACAGTAGTTCATTGCTTGTCATTTGCAAGTAATCATATTAGGTACTAGGAACACATTAGTGAGTAAAAATTGACTTGAGTCTTGCCTTCAAGATGTTTACAGAAAACACAGTGCAATTAGACTAAGTAGTGTGCAATTTCAAATAGTGATAAATGACATAAAGGAGAGATCCATATTAAGAGGGTGCCTAAAGGGGATGTGACCAAATCTGGGCTTCAGACAGGGTTCCTCAGGGGAGAATCCTCAGACTGAAATCTGAGAACCAGTAGTGTTAATAAGACTTGGGAAGGAAAATGCATCGTGCTCAGATGGAGAGCATGTACCCAGACTCTGGTGGAGGGAACATGGCATGTGGATGGTCAGTATGAAGGGTGTGGAACAAAAGAGGCTGAAGACATGGCAGAGCCAGACTGTGCTGGGCCTTGTAGAACAAGGATTTGGGTCTTTATCCTAAGAACAGTGGCAAGCCTTTGAACACCTTCCATAGGGAAATAACATAATCAAACGTCTGTTTTGGAAATAGTATTCTGATTACACTGCATAAGAAGAGGTGAGGGAGGCAGGAGTGAAAGTGAGAAACTCACTGAGGAGGGTTTTTTGTTTTTGTTTATTTGTTTTCCTGTACTTCTGCTGAGAGACAATTAGTAACATTAGAGAAATGATCATGGTGATCTTAGTGAGGACTGGTGAGGAGGCTGAAACTGGACTGCAGTGGGCTAAGGACTGAATGGAAGAGGAGGAAGCTGAAGCAGAGACCGTCTTTGAAGTCCTTTGCTGAAGGATAGTGGGAGAAGGCAGGAGTTAGGGGCAGTTATGATATGGGAGTTTCTTCATTTATTTTGCTTATGATCAGAGACTTGAGGAAGTTGAAGTGTTCACAGTAGGAATCCAGTTGAGAAGGAAAGTTTAAAAATATTTAGGAAAGAGAGGTAATCAACAATTTGAGTTTTAAAGAAATATTTAAGCAAAGATTAAAAAAAAATAAAGACCATAAAACAAAGTCTAGCCATTCTATTAGGCCAAATTGTCTAAGAATATTATGAGCCCTAAAGAAAATTCCTACCTATCTATCACAGAGGCCATTCCCTTAGGCATTATTATAAATAGATATCTACTTTAGATGGGTGCTATCTGATAGCTAAAGAAAAAGTTCAGAAGTCCAGCATGCATAAGACTGAGTCAAATTCCCTTAGCATCTCCTCAAATTTCAGTCTCAGGGTGCTGTTCTTTTCAGATGAATGACAGATGAAATTCTAGAATTATAATATTACGCTGAATAAATTCCTAAGGGAGAGAAACATTTGCTTTCATCTTAATCTCATAATTTTATAATGTCGTTCCTGCAGTGAGATTTTGTGCCCTCAGCTTGGCCTGTCTCCCCAGTCTTATCTTCACAAACATTCCTTGATAGTCCCTTATCCTCCTTCAATTTGACAATATCAGTCAGTCTCAGATGTCAATACATTCATCATGGATTGACTTTTAAAATTTTCATGTTGGCATTCTAATGATCTCTCTATAGATTTACACTGAAATCATCCTACCATTTTCTTGGCGCATTGAAGTGGGTATTTTTGACTTTGTATGGTTACCAGGGATGGTATTATTGATTTTAAAGACTTGGCTATATATACATAGCCAGTTTCCAGTGGTTTTCTATTGGTCAGAGAGATGCAAAATAAAGCAAACAAGAGAATTTTATTCCTCAGATTGGCTGAAATTTTAAAAAAAAAATCACAAAAGTGTCTATACAACAGATAATTTGGAGAATTGTGGGTTCATAAATAATGCTTATGTTAATGGATAAAAACTTTTCCCAAAGCGATGGAACAACACTCATTCCATTGATGATACTCAATGACCCAGTAGTCCTACTGTGATAAGTCTTGATTAGAGATTTATGTGTACAAGTGAGTATTATAGCATCATCCAGATAGAAACGTGGACATAAACTAATTGTCCTTCAATACGAAAATAGCTGATAAAAGCATGTTTAAACTGTATAACACTATGCAGTTCCTAAAAACAAGGAGCTTGAAGCTTATGCACTGTCCTGAAGAGTTGTTCACGATACATAGAGTACATTTAATTATGAAAGAAAATTTTAATATGGTTTTTTCCAGTAGTCATGTATGGATGTGAGAGTTGGACTGTGAAGAAGGCTGAACACCAAAGAATTGATGCTTTTGAACTGTGGTGTTCAAGACTCTTGAGAGTCCCTTGGACTGCAAGGAGATCCAACCAGTCCATTCTGAAGGAGATCAGCCCTGGGGATTTCTTTGGAAGGAATGATGCTAAAGCTGAAACTCCAGTACTTTGGCCACCTCATGCAAAGAGTTGACTCATTGGAAAAGACTCTGATGCTGGGAGGGATTGGGGGCAGGAGGAGAAGGGGACGACAGAGGATGAGATGGCTGGATGCCATCATGGACTCGATGGACATGAGTCTGAATGAACTCCGGGAGTTGGTGATGGATAGGGAGGCCTGGCGTGCTGCGATTCATGGGGTCGCAAAGAGTCAGACACGACTGAGGGACTGAACTGAACTGAACTGAACATTTATATAGGCTGCCTTTTGTGAAAATGAGCAAGTCAGAAATTTTCTGTATTTGTGGGTAGTATGTAAGGGAGCACATGTACATGTGCATATAAATGAGAGGAAAAGCTAGATTGCTATACTTGTTAATATGTTTTATTTCAAGGGAGCTGGGTGGCAAAGATTTGGGGGAAGGCTATTAATGATCTTTCTTGTTTTGTGTTTGAATTTTTTCTTGTTGTCATTATCCTTTAATACTTTTGGGAAAATAAAACAAAGCACAAACAAAAATAAGGCTGTGAGCTAGAACTGATCACCTAGGAGAGAAGTATAGAAAAGGAGGAAAAAAAAAAAAACCCTGCGTATCCAAGTCTTAGGGCATCCCAGCATTCTGCAGACAGATTATTAAGAAGGAAAAATAAAATATAGGATTCTGGCAATGTGATCTAGATTGTTTTGAAACAACCAACCCTCTGAGAACAACAAGAAAAAATTGCAAAATCCATTAAAACATCTATTTGAAGGCACACAAAGATCCCAGGCAGGGAGAAATTGAGAATCCCAAACCAGGAAGAAAAGTAAAATTGAAAGAGCGCTTTCAATTCATTTGGTGCTGCTTTTCTCCATGAGATAACTGATTATTCTTAGAGCAGAGGCTATAAAGCTGAAAAGGTGAGCATGGATAGGACAGGATCACAGACCTGAGAGTCAAAAGTCCTGAAGTTCAGGACCCACCAAAGTAAAGGATTCCTGTTAAATACCAGAAGTGTTTCTTAACACCTTGAAGGTCTTCACCCTAGAGTAAGTATGAATCTGAAAAAAGCCTGCTTTCACAATGACTGAAGCTAAGCTTCTGCTAACTTAGTACTTGATTGAATTAAGAATATCTGCCTCCACTTAGAAATAAGAAATAGATGAGACAGAGAAAGACCATGTAACATCACAAAGAGAAGATGTCCATTTACATTACAAAGAGAAAAGCCTCAGAAGAAACTAATACTGCTGACACCTTGATCTTGGACTTCTAGCCTCCAGAACTGGAAAAATACATTTCTGTCCTTTAAGGCACTCAGTTTGCGATACTTTGTAATGTCAGCGCTAGTAAACAAATATGGATATGCACTGAGACCATCAGATGAATATGATATGTGTCTTTGCTGCAAGAAATTTCCATTCTAAAAGAGTAAGTGATCTCATATCTACTTGGGCTTCAGAATTATAAACAGTAATTAAAAAGGATAAAAACTAGAAAGCAGAGCCACCTGAGTAATGGCTTCCTGGACAATGTTGGCCTCTCCTTAGGTGGACGATGACAGATCCACCGAGGAAGCGCAGGATCAAGTGATTCAACTCATAATGGTATTTTGATTCTTTTCAATTAATCTTCCAGGTCTTTATTAAAGAAACTCAGTTAAAATAGAAACCCCTGAGCAGAGAATTTACTCACTTGGTCACTGCCTTAGTGCTGAGGCAGAGACACAGTGTCATTTGTCTGTTGGGACCCAACTACCCCAGATACTACACACTGGAGTCCAGACCAGGCACTTCAGGCCTGCCAAATGGACATGAAATGGTAACAACAGACAGGATTTAGTTGAAAAGACCAGATTTTAGTGAACTTTTAAAATTATGGATAATTTCAACACATAGCTCAAGGAAGAGCACTCAAATCAGTAATGATACTATTATAAGAAAAGCTGGGCACTGAAGAATTCATGCTTTTCAACTGGAAAAGACTCTTGAGAGTCCCTTGGGCAGCAAGAAGATCAAACCAGTCAAACCTAAAGGAAGTGTACCCTGAATATTCTTTGGAAGGACTAATGCCTAAGCTGAAGCTCCAATACCTTGGCCACCCGATGCAAAGAACTGGCTCACTGGAAAAGACCCTGATGCTGGGAAAGATTGAGTGCAGGGGCCGAAGGAGGTTGCAGTGAATGAGATGGTTGGGTGGCATCATGACTCAAGGGACGTGAGTCTGAGCAAACTCCAGGAGATAGTGAAGGACAGGGAAGCCTGGCGTGCTGCAGTTCATAGTCACAGAGAGTGACAAGACTGAGCAACTGAACAGCAATGACCAACTACTATAATGCTATTGTTACTGTATAAAATGCTATTGTTACTGAGATAAAATGCATGGCAGAAAGAAGTAAATGTTATAAATTTTAGTAAATAAATTGCATTGTTTCAGTGAATATAATACAAATATTGATGTTAAAGAGTTGTGACACACACTCATGAAAGAAAATGCTTTAAATGTTTGCCTTTAGTGAGAGGAACAACAGCATCTTGAAGCTAAAAGAATAAGAATTGGATTCTTCTACTTAACTTTCCAAAGCAACATTTTCCACATTTCTAAAATAAATAAAACCTACCTCACAAAGTTTTTATAAAAATTCAGTAAGATTAGTATATACGAGCACTTCAAAAGCCTAACAAATTACTAATAAATGCAGTACATCATCCATATCAGCAGTACTTGCCAATTTGGAGTGGTCTTATGTATCGAGACACAAGTAAATATTTTTCTGATCTTGTCTCTGTCCTTCTATTCCTCCAACTGACTTGCAAACTAGAATTCCTCTGTTGTACATATTGAGCAATTTTGAAGCATCTGCACATAGTTTAATTCCATTTTAAATGTTTCTAACTAGCTTTCTTAAGCCACATTAACTTTTGAAAATAACGTTGATCACTTCAGTTATCTTATATATAATTTGTATATGTATAATGAGAATAATTTTGTCTAACGCAATGATCTTCAACATGAGCTTCACAAGATGGTATGGAAATTTTAAAAAATAATTTATTTTTAATCTCACGCTTTACATTTTTTGCATGCATGTTTAACATACATATATAAATAGTGCAATCCATAGTCAAACATTTTTTTTAAATAGAGTAGGCAAACCAGTAATGTCTGCCATGTGGACCTGTGGGACTCAGGGATCCAGACACCTCATTATGTTAGTGTGCTTAATAATTTGCAGTTGAATCACTTTAGTTTTTAAGACTGTGTTTATCGACCTCTTTTATTTCTTCATTAACAACCTCAAGAATGTTTTCTAGACATTATTTTCCTAGTTGATCATCATTGAATGCCAGTATCACAGATACACTGTATATGTTTATGTACTATATGTATACGTGTATGTGTGTATGTGTGTGTGTGTTTGTGTGTGTATTGTATCAGTGCTTTACTCATAAAAAGAGCAAGATATTCCCTCTCCTACTAAGAATCAATTTTTACCCACTATGGGAATCCTCAGTGACTCAGAAGTTAAATAATCTGCCTGCAGTGCAGGAGATTCAAGAGATTCAGGTTTGATCCCTGGGTGGGAAGTTTCCCTGGAGAAGGAAAAGGCAACCTGTTCCAATATTGTTGCTATAGTCCATGGGGTTTCCAAGAGTCAGACATGACTAAGTGACTGAGCACGCTTCCAAGCAAACACTCTATAGGTAAATTGGTCTTGAAATTTCTATTCAAAATTCTCAACAAACAAAAGTTTAGGACAAGACAGCTTCATAGGGGAATTCTACTAAACACTTAAGAAAGAATTAATACCTACCCCTCTCAAACTATTCCAAAAAAGCTAAGAAGGAGAGAATACTTCCAAACTTTCTATGAGACCAGGCTTATTCTGACCTCAAAGCCAGACAAAACACTACCAAAAAAAAAAAAAAAGAAAGAAAGAAAGAAAGAAAACTATAGGCTAATGTCTCTGATGAACACAAATGCAAATATCCTTAACAGAATGTTAGCAAACCATTTTCAACAAAAATAAAAAGAGTGATACATCATGATCAGGTAGGGTTTATACCAGGTATGCAAAAATAGCTCTACATCCATAAGTAAATTGATATGATACACCACATAAACCAAAGGAATAACAAAAATCACACAGTCACCTCAGCAGATGCAGAAAAAAAGCATTTGGCAAAATTCAACATCAATTTATGTTAAAACTTTCATGCATTCATTATCCATCTAGCAAAGACTAAAGAGTGTCTACTTATGTGCCTGGAAAAATTCTAGGCACTGAAATACACTTATTAAAAAAAAAAAGATAAAAGGATAGAAAAACACCCTGCCTGGTAGGGAAAGAAAAATAAAAGACAAAAATACATTTGTGACTCCCTACACATATGTGTGTATTATATATAAAATGCCAGGTGAAAAGCACTATGGAGAAAGTCCTTGGGGACGACCAGTGCAGAAGGTGCATTTTGAACAGATTTGTGATATGCATGAGAGAGTGAGTCATGTGGATTTCTGAAGGGAAAACATAGCAAACTGGAGAACCATCAGGTTCTGAGGGAAGTGTGTGCTTGATGAGTTCAAGGAAACAAGGAAGCCAGGGTGACTGGAGTCACATAAAACAGAATTTGTAAGGTAGCGCTAGTGGTAAAGGACCCACCTGCAGATTCAGGAGAGGCAAAAGGCACAGGTTCGATCTCTGGGCCGGGAAGATACCCGGGAGGAGGAAAATGGCAACCCACTCTAGTATTCTTGCCTGTAGAATCCCCATGGGCAGAGGAGCCTGGTGGGCTAGAGTCCAGGCGGTCCCAAAGAGCTGGACACAACTGAAGCAAATTAGCACACACACAGGGGGTTTATATAATGTATATAATGACACAATTAGTAGGATAGGGAAGGGGAAGGTGCAAGGGAGCACAGGGCGGCAGCCTTCATGACTTTTCCTGCATGTTACCTCATTTAGCCTTTCTAACCTGGGAGGATTTCAAAAGCTAAGATTCAGTGATCTTAATTTTCCTTAGTCTTCTCAAACAGTCCCAGAGGTAACACTGACACCCAGGCCAGGCAAGACCTATGAGGTTATTTCACTACTGCTGATGTGTACACATACACTCCTTGGTTTTTACCCAGGAGAAACATTTATGGAAGCTACAGTCATGCTTGTAAGATGCATCTCCTATCTATTTGAATTGTTTACAAGCTCTCAGTTCTACAGGACAACATGTAGAGATGTGATCACTTGAATGGGCTGATTTTTTTCTTTGTATTGCTGTTTAAATTTCTTTTTTAATTAAAAAAACTATTAAGGTATAAATTGATGTACTAAAATCTGCATATAGTTAATGTACACAATTTGATGAGTTTGGACATAAGCACACAGCTTTCCAGGGGGTACTAATGGTAAAGAACCTTCCTGCCAATACAGGAGATATAAGAGACACAGGTTTGATCTCTGGGTCAGGAAGATCCCCTGAAGGAGGCAATGGTAACCCACTCCAGTATTTTTGCCTGGAAAATCTTGTGGACAGAGGAGCCTTACAGGCTACAGTCCATAAAGTTGCACAGAGTCAGGCATGACTGAAATGACTCATCAGGCATACATCTGTGAAATCATCACTACAATCAAAGTGATAGACAACTCCAATAGTGTCCTTGTGCTCCTTTAAAGTAAAAAGACAAAAAACCTTTTTACCTTATGTTGGAGTACAGTGGCTTAACAACATTGTGTTAGTTCAGGTGTACAGCAAAGTGATTCAGTTATCCATGCACATGGTTTTATTCTTGTTCAAATTCTCTTTCCATTTAGGTTGTTATATAATATTGGGCAGAGAACCCTGTGCTACACAGTAGGTCTTTGTTGGTTATCCATGTTAAATACAGCAGTGTGTACATGTTTTAAGTACAGAGCAAAAGAGCTATCTTTGTTTGTTTGTTTGTTTGTTTGTTTGCATCTTCAATGTTTTCCAGGCTCCAACGTAATTTTTTTTAACTTTTTTCATGTAAGTCTTTGTTGTTGTTGTTGTTGTTTTAAATTTTAATTGGAGGCTAATTACTTTACAATATCGTGGTGGTTTTTGCCATACATTGACATGAATCAGTCATGGGTGTACATGTGTCCCCCATCTTGAACCCCCCTCCAACCTCCCTCCCTATCCCATCCGTCAGGGTCATCCCAGTGCACCAGTCCTGAACACCCTGCCTCATGCTGCCTTCTTAAAGAAGTTTCAAGTGCACCATACAGAATTGTTGACTACAGGCACTATGTAAACAGCAGGTCTCTTAAACTAACTGATCTTGCATAATAAAGACTTTATACCATCTAAGTAAGTTACCCTTCCCCCACCCCCTGCTCTCTGGTGATCGTAGCTCTGTTTTTTGCTTCTGTGATTTACTGTTTCAGGTACCTCATATAAGTGGAATCATACAGTACTTATCCCGTGATTGGCTTATTTCCCCAGGTTTATCAATGTTGTTGAAAAAGCAGGGCTGATTTTTTCCCCCAAACTCTTAAAACTCATATAATTCTTATATGTCACTACATAGACATCACCTGGGCACATCTAAGCAGTTGCAAGCAAAATCTATCTGGAGTGAATTTAAGTAGTAAGGGCTGCAGCTTCCACATTTAGAGGGAGAAGAAAACTCTTTGGTATAATCTCTGCAATCCAGAAACAAGCTGAGGATAGGCATGGAAACAAAAAATGGCCTTAAAGTTACAGTGACGATTTGTTTCTTCAATCCATAAGTTGTGTCCGACTCTTTGACACCCCATAGGCAGCAATACGCCAAGCTCCCCCATCCTTCACTATCTCCCAGAGTTTGCTCAAATTCAATTCATCAAGTGAGTGGTGCTATCAAATTATCTCATCCTCTGCTGTTCCCTTCTCCTCCTGCCCTCAGTTTTTCCCAGCATAAGGGTCTTGTCCAATGAGTCAGCTCTTTGCATCAGGTGGCCAAAGTATTGGATCTTCAACTTCAGCATCAGTAATGAAAATCACTAGTTATTTGCTAAGGAATCCCTCGGAGAAGGCGATCGCACCCCACTCCAGTACTCTTGCCTGGAAAATCCCTTGGACGGAGGAGCCTGGTGGGCTGCAGTCCATGGGGTCGCTACTAGTCGGACACAACTGAGCGACTTCACTTTCACTTTTCACTTTCATGCATTGGAGAATGAAATGGCAACCCACTCCAGTGTTCTTGCCTGGAGAATCCCAGGGACAGGGTAGCCTGGTGGGATGCCGTCTATGGGGTCACACAGAGTCGGACACAACTGAAGTGACTTAGCAGCAGCAGCAAGGAAACCCTTGGGCTCTTATATAAATAATATTTATCACTGCTTCTCCTTTACTCTGATTTCTAACATGCTCTAATCTCAGTTGTACTAGATGACAGCTTGTAAATATACTGACCAACCAGCTACATCCAATGTCCCAAGTTGAAGAGTTTCCCAAGATGTGGACAGATCAAAATCAATCATTCTATTCTAACTGACCTTCAAGAGTAGCAGCAAGAGATACAGCAGGCATGAAGGCAGATGAAATGACAAGTTGAAAAGCACAAGCTGAAAACTGAGCTGTTGGAGAGAAATGCCAAAACAAGAAAAAGGACCAGATGTGATAATTCTAAGCACAGCAATCTGGAAGCTTTCAGTGCAGGGCAAAGAGGCTTCCATTCTTCACACCCATGAAAATATTCTAAATTACAACTGTCAATCCTAAAGGAAATCAACCCTGAATATTCATTGGAAGGACTGATGCTGAAGCTGAAGCTCCAATACTTTGGCCGCCTGATGTGAAGAGTCAACTCACTGGAAAAGACCCTGCTGCTGGGAAAGATTGAAGGTGTGAGGAGAAGGGGAGGACAGAGGATGAGATGGTTGGATGGCATCACCAACTCAATGGACATGAGTTTGAGCAAACTCCAGGAGATAGTCAAGGATAGGGAAGCCTGGTGTGATGCAGTCCATGGGTCACAAACAGTTGAAAATGACTTAGTGACTAAACAACAACATTTGATATACTATTTTAGTGAGCAAGTAGAGAAATACAACATTCAGCTATAAGATTTCCATACAAGTATTTAACCAAGCTTAGTTACTGTGTTGAAAATATAGCTTTAAGTTGTTTGCAAACTGTCCCTTACCCAAAAGTGCTTCTTTCAAGGATGTTGGATAAATGAGCATCCACTGTAATGCCAAATGCCAGGGCCCACTGGCAAATAACCTGCAATTTCAGGCTTTGGGGACAGTGGTGATTCTTTCAAGCTTCTGTCAATTAGAAGGGCTTCCCTCATAGCTCCATTTGTAATGAATCCACCTACAATGTCAGAGACCCCAGTTCAACTCCTGGGTTGGGAAGAGCCACTGGACAAGGGATAGGCTACTGACTCCAGGATTCTTGGGCTTCCTTTGTGATTCAGCTGGTAAAGAATCTGCCTGCAATGCAGGAGACCTGGGTTTGATCCCTGGGTTGGGAAGATCCCCTAGAGAAAGGAAAGGCTACCCATCCCAGTATTCTTGCCTGGAGAATTCCTTGGATTGTATAGTTCACGGGGTGGCAAAGAGTTGGACACAACTGAGTGACTTTCACTTTCACTAATTGGAACACTGCTAGAGGGATAGCTTATTAAATAATATCTTTGTAGTAGGAAAAGTTTAAAGAAAAGCTTTTTGCTCCTTCAAGAGCTTTCTATTGACCATATCAGGTGTCATTTACTCAGCAGTAAAATCTGTTCTTTCAAACAATTCAAAAGTGGAAAATGATAATTCTATCAGGCAAAGCGTTGGCACAGACTCTGTCAGTCAGCACATTTATTTTGTAGGTTCTAAAAATAGTTTTAAAAGTCTAATTTTAGGCTTCACCTATTTTAATTTTTAAAAATAAATCAATTTTTATCAAAAACCTCTTTTTTAAGTTTCTTTAAAGGAAGACTAAAATATTTGGAATAAAATATTTTCAGGTCTACTAATTAATTTTATTAAAGATACACTTTAGTAACAATTTATTATTTAAAAGGCACTTCACATACATTATTTCAATCTCAATAATGCTATTATAGAAATACTACCTTTATTTTATAAATGTGGACAATTATTCTTGGAAAGAGGGATGAATTATTTAGTGCCTACTGCATTTTAAATAGAAGAGTGAAAAGGTCAGCTTAAAGCTCAACTTTACAAAAACTAAGTCCCATCTCTTTCTGGGAAATGGAAGGGGGAAAAGTGGAAACAGTGACAAATTTTATTTTCTTGGGCCCCAAAATCACTATGGATGATGACTGTAGCCATGAAATTAAAAGGCATTTGCTCCTTGCAAGAAGTCATAACAAACCTAGACAGTGTATTAAAAAGAGACATCATTTTGTTAACAAGGGTCCATATATGGTTTTTCCAGTACTTGTGTACAGATGTGAGAACTGGACCAGAAAGAAGGCTGAGCACTGAAGAATTGATGCTTTTGAACTGCGGTACTAGAGGAGACTCTTGAGAATCTTTTGGACTGCAAGAAGATCAAACCAGTCAATCCTAGAGGAAATCAATCCTGAATATTCCCTGGAAGGACTAATGCTGAAGCTTCAATACTTTGGCTACTGATGCAAAGAGCCCACTCATTGGAAAAGACCCTGATGCTGGGAAAGATTGAGGGCAGGAGGAGAAGGTGATGACAGATGATAAGATGGTTGGATGGCATCATTAACTCAATGGATATGAGTTTGAACAAACTCTGGGAGGTAGTGATGGACTGGGAAGTCTGATGTGCTGCAGTCCATGGGGTCACAGAGTTAGACACTACTTACACTATTGAGCAACAGCAACTGCATTTTCCAAGGCACTATTTTATTTAGTTCTTTTAATAATCTGATAAGATAGAAATCACCCATGCTATATCTAAATGAGGGGGCTGAGATTTAGGGATATTTGAGTCTTGGTCTTTAAAATTCAAACTCCATATTTCCCTGTATATGTCTCTCCTTCCTGAATAATAGGTCAGGAAACACTTGGCAAATCAGTGAATTTCAAACACAGGTCTAGCACTCAGCACACAGTACCTTTTTTAAAGCTATAGGTGATAAATTATTATTATTACTACTAATGAGCATGCATTGACTTCCAAACTGCAGAAGTAGACAAAAAATCATAAACCTGTTCCTACACATGGTTTCCCTGGTGACTCAGACAGTAAGGAATCTGCCTGCAATATAGGAGACCTGGGTTCAGTCCCTGGGTTGGGAAGATCCCCTGGAGAAGAGGATGGCAACCCATTCCTGTATCCATGCTGGGAAAATCCCATGGACAGAGGTGTGCGGCAGGCTATAGTCCACTGGGTCACAAAGAGTCAGACACAAGTTAACATTGGTCCAACACAGTGAGTTTTGTGTCAAAGATGAATTGTTTTGTTAAACAGTCAGTTATCAAGCAATAATACAACTTAGCAAAATAGCCTGGTCTCTCATATACACTGCCCTTAAATTTGTCAGCTAGGCATTAGAGTTACATTTTATCTGTTTTCTCTAGTGATCCTAGACAATGATTCACTTCACCCTTTCAACAGTCATGCAGTGAGTGTCACCTCTGTGCCAGGCTTATCCTGAAACTGTGCTTTGAAAGGGAGCAAGCTGAGTCATGGGCTCACAGCTTTCCAGTTTAGATGGGAGTGGTTCCAAACTGCTGGCCCCTGCTGGCTTTTATGTTCACATGCCCTGAGTTGAAAAACTGACCTCACAAGCAGCACCCACTAACTGGAGATGACATATTGTAGGAAAAGCTCTACCTCCAGACTGAACAGGACTCAGCTAGAGACGCTTCTGTGTGAAAAGGCAGCAACAATCAAAGAAAGAGAGGGCACTGGTGACCATCCTGTTGGCCGCTTGATGGATCATTTCACCATCACAGACCTGAGAGAGATATATTATTACCACCCTGTACAAGAGAGGGAGATGGCACAGATGGTTAAGTATGGACATAGGATTTGAATGGCAAACATTGACAAAGGATTATTATAATGCAGCAGGATAAAGTTTGAAATAGAGTTATACAGACATTGTTATGGGAACACTGGGTGCAGGAAATATGATTAATTTACCAAAAGGCCTATGTTCAGCAGCCTATACTTATGATAGAGACTAAATGTTTCCTACATAGGAGGTCAAATTTGGAAATGTGTCAGGTGTAAATGAATACGTTTACATACAGTAATCAGATTGCTGATCCATAAAACTATTTCTTATAATGGAAACTTAACTGATGCTTAAGTTAAGATCTGTCTGCATTTTAATTGATATATACTCCCAATATGGGTTCCATGCCAAGAGCAAAACCAGAAACCCATTAGACAATTAGTGTGCTAAGTTCATAATCCTAGAGAACTCTGCTTTATATAACCCTGAGTTACATCAAATGTTGAGATTTTCTGTTAAAATCAAGTCAATGTCAATAGTTTTACTAATTTTGAATAATTCTGGAGGACATGTTGATTCAGGAAAGGCTCATTCTATTATAGCTATCCTAGACATTAAACAAGCGGGTAGGAACCTGTATTTACAAATTAAACACAAAGTATTTTGTTCACCTGGAGAGTGTGTTTTGTTAATAAAATGCTCCCATGTTGGGCCCTCTACCAAATTGGGCAGATGAAAGGTATAGCTGTTGATATTGCTGCTACTATACTGTTGAAGCTTTGCTAAATTCTTCTAGCACCTGAGCCTTTTTGTAGCACTTATGATTTACTGAGTATCAATGCTTTCCAACTCGTAAAGCACATAAAAGTGGTAAGGTGGCACTTGTATGCACGGCCAACCTTTGTATAGTCACTGCTCAGAACACAGAAGGCATTTAGTTAATATTTGTTGAATCGATGGATCAGTGGCTTTTTCACGTACATTTCTCTTGGAAATCTCCATGCTTTTGTGAAGGTGACCTGGAAATTATTTTTATAGTCTTGCAAATGTAAAAGCCGACGTCAAGAGAATATATATTTTCCCCACAGAAAGTTGGTACAAAATGCAGATGTTTTCCAGGGCATGACAGTCACCCGTGGATGAGGAACAACTTATCACGTTGTTTTCATCTTCAAGTACATATTACAGCACTAGGCACGTGATAGATACCCTTTAAATGTTTGCTAAATGAATTGCCATATGTTCTTGGCATGCGTTTCCTTCAACTTATAAATCTGAGCCAGCTGGGATTATTTTCCTTTCTTCTTTGAAATGTCCCCTTTTTCACTAGTTCTAGCGAGAGCACAGACAGAGGACGTGGTAATGTTCATTTCATGAATTCAGCTTGAAGGCTAGAACTTCTTTCAGACGATTATAATCAGCACAATGTGTGTTCTTCAAAATGACAATTTTGTTTTTACAGTTTAAGTGAAAACTCTTTCTACATTGAAAATAGTATCAGGTGAAATGACCTCAAAGGAATGGGGAGAAAGAGATTTTCTGGAACTCAGGTTGATCACTTTTCATTGATTATTTTAATGGGTTTTTCATACTAGCTGTGACATTTAGGCTTTGTTAGCATCATTTTTGGAGAAGGCGATGGCACCCCACTCCAGTCCTCTTGCCTGGCAAATCCCATGGACAGAGGAGCCTGGTGGGCTGCAGTCCATGGGGTCGCACAGAGTTGGACACAACTGAGCGACATCATTTTCACCTTTCACTTTCATGCATTGGGAAGGAAATGGCAACCCACTCCAGTATTCTTGCCTGGAGAATCCCAGGGATGGGGGAGCCTGGTGGGCTGCTGTCTATGGGGTTGCACAGAGCTGGACACGACTGAAGCACTTAGCAGCAGCAGCAGCAGCATCACTTTATAGAAGAAAAATGTGACATTAAATGTCTTTTCTTAGAGTAGTTGGTAAAATTAGTGGAAGTTATTTGGGCTCAATTAGGCTTACAGGTTCTTTGCATCATCTTCATACTTATCCTAGAAATGGCATGGTGTTTAAAAATGTAAAAAAAGAGGGGCATGAATAGGATTTGCCTCGCTCTTGGGGATTTGCAATGTGCTGGGTGTTTTGCTAGGTGCTGGTGGTGAGCCACTAAACAGAACAGAAAGGCTGTGCTTGTTAAATCAAGACATAGAGGAGACAGGCTTAAGATCTAGGGCTAGAGATAGAAGGAGCTTGAGAAACACATAGGCTTCCCTGGTGGCTCAGTGGTAAAGAAACTGCCTGCTAAAGCAGGAGACACTGGTTTGATCCCTGAGTCAGCAACATCCCCTGGAGGAAGAAATGGTAACTCACTCCAGCGTGCCTGGGAAATCCCATGGACAGAGGAGCCTGGCGGACTACAGTTCATGGGATTGCAAAGAGTTGCGCGTGACTGAGCAGACATGCACGCAAGCAGACACATGAACACATCATTATCATTGGGCTGATGGTTATGAAGGAAATTACTGGAATGCAAGGGTAGAAAACATCAGTGGGAACTTGCTTAGACAGAGAACCCATTTTCATAGTTCTGTGTACAACTCTGAACAAGCAAACTGTTAGGTTTAAACACTATATTCAGTTTCTAGACACTGGTCAGAATTTGACAAAATTATCTAGATTTTTTTCAGATTCAGTTGCCTCATGAGAAAGGAACTATTCACCTTTTATGGAAATTTTTAGGGTTAGATGATGTGAGCTGTGAAAAATCCTACAGATGTGGATGCACATTAGAAAGTGAAAGTGAGCGTCACTCAGTCCTGTCCGACTCTTTGCGACCCCATGGACTATACAGTCCATGGAATCCTCCAGACCAGAATACTGGAAGGGGTAGCCTTTCCCCTCTCCAGGAGATCTTCCCAATCCAGGGATCAAACCCAGGTCTCCTGCATTGCAGGCAGATTCTTTACCAGCTAAGCCACAAGGGAAGCCCACGCACATTAAACCTTTGATATAAATAAAGTGTACATGCATATACACATTTGATAAGCATTGATTGAACACTTACTAGATCTAGAAACTAGGAAAAGTGCTCAAAATACAAAGATGAGTAGGCATAATCTCTGCTGTTAGAAATTTATTTTCACTAGAGGATGAAAAAGGGCATGATTGGAAACATGTTACATTGTGGCAAATAAAATATGATAAACACCAAAGAGGAGCATATAACTAGCGAGTCTTCATGGATGATGTGACATTCCTCCAAGGTGACAAACAGATTCCTGGTAGAGGAACCAGCACAGACAAAGAGGTGGAGTGGACGCTGGATTTGTTTCTGGAAAATAAACTCTGGGCTGAAGCTGGAACCTTTACAAATTGAAGAGGGATGGATAAAGGATATCATAGTTCTTTACTATCTGTTATATTCCATCTCCTAGAAGAGAGGGGTTTGACATATCATGGTTGTTTCATGAATTAGAAAATATTTGAATAAGGAAAGAAAACCAAAAAATAAAACTAGATTCTAAGAGGACAAGACTGAATATTTTGGATTAATGGGTAAACAACTGGGAGTAAGGTCCAGGGAGGTGGGGAAAAGCAGCACACAAGTGAAAGAATGATGATCATATAATGTAGAAAGGAGTCAGACTGGGAAATAGCCAGAGATACCCATGGTTAAGGGAGAGATCTGACCTTATTTCGTCAAGGCAAAGGATGATTTCGAATAAAAGAGCCAAGGAAGTAAAAGTGATGTCAAAACCCAGGTAAGGGATTAGCCATAATAATAACAATAATGGTAATAAAGTCAACATAGGTGTAGTACTTAGTACGTGGTACTTAGTTTGACAATCTCTTATTAATATATTATACTTACTTGCACATAGAATTTTCACAGCATATCTATAAGGCATGAATCATTATTATTGCCATTTTACAGAAGAGAATGTTAAGACACTGAAAAGGTAAAATAATGTTTCTAAGATTACTGAGCTAGCTAGTGTTGTAAATTGGACTCAAACCCATCCCTAAGCTTTACAGAATTACAAATATGAGAAGCATGCCTGAGTTGGTAATTTGTGATACTGTCATAACATCACAGGACATACAGATCCAGCAACATATAAGAACATGATAACACACAATCACATTTGGTTTCTCCTGTAAATGTAAGGTTGATTTAACATTAAAAAAAAAAAACCTCTTATTTACAATAGCAATTGTATAAAGGAGAAAATCAACATTATTGTTTCCTGATCATGTGTGATCAGGAAGAAATGTTTCTTCCTGATGTTTCTTTCATGAAGAAATGTTTCTAAAGAAACATTCTCTGGGTGCCCAAGTGGCATAGTTTAGATCTGATTGACAAGAGTGTATTGAAAGCAAAATATAAATTATTGACACGTAATAATTGCTATTTTTCCTGATAAAATGAAGCAAAATGATGATTTTTTCCTATTTAATATATGACATATTCCTTATATATTATGTATTAATATAAAATAGCCTCAGTTCAGTTCAGTTCAGTCGCTCAGTCACGTCCAACTCTTTGTGATCCCATGGACTGAAGCATGCCAGGCTTCCTTGTCCATCACCAACTCCAGGAGTTTACTCAAACTCATGTCCATTGAGTTGGAGATGGCATTCAACCATCTCATCCTCTGTCATCCCCTTCTCCTCCCACCTTCATTCTTTCCCAGCATCAGGGTCTTTTCCAATAAGTCAGTTCTTTGCATCATGTGGCCAAAATATTGGAGTTTCAGCTTCAGCATCAGTCCTTCCAATGAATATTCAGGACTGATTTTCTTTAGTATGGACTGGCTGGATCTCCTTTCAGTCTAAGGGACTCAGAGACCCTAAAATATTGGAAAATACTTTCATATTTAGAAGCACATCTTCAACAACAGTAAACTAACAAGTCATAGAGAAAATGAATGAGATCAAAGTTATTCTATTGGAAATACCAATACATGATTAAATTCTGGCTAGACTATTCAGACTAATGAAGGGGGCAAAAGGAGAAGAAACAAATTATCAGTATCAGAAATTAAAGGAAATTCAGTATAGTTCTGTTACATTAAAATGATAATAAAAGAATGTAATGAAGAAAGTGATGCCAGTTAATCAATATTAATGAAGTGATGGGTTCTTTGAACGACATAAATTACCATAACTGATTTAAGAAATAGAAAATGTGAATATCTCTATTACTAATAAAAAGCATTGAATTCACAATATTAAAATTTCCCAAATAAGTATATCAAGCATTAAGCTGTATAACTTAAATATATACATGTATATTTTTTCCTCACTTGTACTTCAGTAAAGCTGTTCTAAAACATATATAACAAAATATCAGGAAATAAATCCAGCAACATTTAAGAATATAATGACACATGATCAAGTTTGGTTTGTCCTGTAAGGTAAGGTTGGTTTAACATTTGAAAAACAAACAAGAAAACTCTTATTTACAATATCAATTGTATAAAAGAAAAAATCAACATTATCATTTCCTGATCATGAATGATCAGGAAGTAAGTCATTGATGGGGAAGAAAGCCTTCGGATAAAATTCCACACCCTACATAATTAAAACAAACAAACAAAAAAATCAGCTACATAGAAATAAAAAGGAACTTCCTCAATCTGATGAATGACATATTTCAGAAAATGTCCCGTAAACATAAGTAACACTGAAATACTGATCCCTTCCCCCATGCACACCAAGGTCAGTAGCAAAGGTTTATGTCCAGTCTCATCATTTTACTTCAACATTGTATTGGGAGAAAAGAAATGTCTCACAACCTGGAAAGGAAAAGGTAAAGAGTCAATATCTGCAGAAGAAGATATACCATATGTATAGAAAATCTAAAGGAATCTGCAAGAGTTACTACAAGTGATAAGGAATTTTAGCAATGTCATCTAAAATAATGAACAATGTTCTTATAGTAGTGATTACTTTTGCTTTTATGTACTAGTAACTTGCCTCTTGAGAAATTTGTATACAGGTCAAGAAGCAGCAGTTAGAACTGGACATGGAACAACAGATTGGTTCCAAATAGGAAAAGGAGTACCTCAAGGCTGTATATTGTCACCCTGCTTATTTAACTTATATGCAGAGTACATCATGAGAAACACTGGGCTGGAAGATGCACAAGCTGGAATCAAGACTGCCGGGAGAAATATCAATAACCTCAGATATGCAGATGAC
The DNA here is from genome assembly GCF_016772045.2 of Ovis aries. Classification (NCBI taxonomy): domain Eukaryota; kingdom Metazoa; phylum Chordata; class Mammalia; order Artiodactyla; family Bovidae; genus Ovis; species Ovis aries. The sequence continues at coordinate 110,354,674 of NC_056059.1, forward strand.
ACCACCCTTATGGCAGAAAGTGAAGAGGAACTAAGAAGCTTCTTGATGAAATTGAAAGTGGAGAGTGAAAAAGTTGGCTTAACGCTCAACATTCAGAAAACAAAGATCATGGCATCTGGTCCCATCACTTCATGGGAAACAGGTGGGGAAACAGTGGAAACAGTGTCAGACTTTATTTTGGGGGGCTCCAGGATCACTGCAGATGGTGACTGCAGCCATGAAATTAAAAGATGCTTACTCCTTGGAAGAAAAGTTATGACCAACCTAGATAGAATATTCAAAAGCAGAGACATTCCTTTACCGACTAAGGTCCATCTAGTCAAGGCTATGGTTATTCCAGTGGTCATGTATAGATGTGGGAGTTGGACTGTGAAGAAAGCTGAGTGCTGAAGAATTGATGCTTTTGAAGTGTGGTGTTGGAGAAGACTCTTGAAGAGTCCCTTGGACTGCAAGGAGATCCAACCAGTCCATTCTGAAGGAGATCAGCCCTGGGATTTCTTTGGAAGGAATGATGTTAAGCTGAAACTCCAGTACTTTGGCCACCTCATGCAAAGAGTTGACTCATTGGAAAAGACTCTGATGCTGGGAGGGATTAGGGGCAGGAGGAGAAGGGGACAACAGAGGATGAGATGGCTGGATGGTATCATTGATTCGATGGATGTGAGTCTGAGTGAGCTCTGGGAGATGGTGATGGACAGGGAGGCCTGGCGTTTTGCGATTCATGGGGTCGCAAAGAGTCGGACACAACTGAGCGACTGAACTGAATGAGAAATTAGAAATTAAAATTAAAATGCAATATCATTTAATATAGCATGCAAAAATATGAAACTAGCAAAATACACGTCTGTGTATTGAAAAAATAGAAAAATTGAAGTTCTAATAAATGGACAGAAATATACAGATTCTAGAAATAACATATATTTGTATGTATGTATGCACATGATTCATATATAGAAAAAAATATAGATATAATAGCAACTGAAATTTGACAAAAATACCACATAAAAATACCAATAGGGAATGGGAGTCTTCCACACATGGTGCTGGAACAATTGAATATTGATATGTAGCAAGGGGAAATACACATGACATATAAACTAACCTCAATAAATTCTAGCTTCCTTCCTCATCTTTTTGGTCACATGCAATTGGTAGGATAATATCAAATCAACGGAGCCATCCAGCTTACATGGTAGCAGGCAAGATGTGGTTAAGCAGAAACATCTTGAATTACAGCTGCGGGCCTGTGAGGAAATGATGATGTTTATTTATGATATGAATACTGGAAATGTCATGGTAATGCTGTTTTTTTTTTTCTTTGAATTTAGAAAAGAAAAATATTGATCCACATTTTTTCTCAGAATGCAAGCAAGAAAATATGTCTTTGCAGAAAAACAATTTTAAAGTGCCCCTCTCTCTGTTGGCATGAAGAGAGCATGCTTGGTGCACCAGAGAGAAGAAGCTCGTGGATGGCAGTGCAAAGGTGGGAAGGGGGGAAATAGGGGATGAAGAAGTGGGTGGGGGGGAATTGTCTTTGAACCAGAGGGAGGGTTTATGGAAACACACAGTTGTTTTGACTCGGCAGAAAGGCAAACAAGCAATGTACTACAGCACATGTTGAAACAAGACAAAATTTTCTCCAAAAATGAAACATTGTAGTCATAAGAATTTATTTTGAGCAGACACATACCAAATAAATGAAACTTTTATTTGATAAGTAATATACGTAAGTGCATGTGGGGGTGAGATGTACCAGGCCAGTAGAGGTGAAAAATGCGAGCATGAAACACTCTGAGAATAAATCTAAAAAATAAACCGTAAGAATGATTTTTTTATCACCATGATGGCAGCTGATACATGTCATTTTCAAACTCATTTTCAATATGAATGATGTATATATATGCATATATATATATATGACTGTGTTTGTGAGCCTCAGTTTCCTTATTAGAACAAGAAATTCATTGGATTAAATGGTTTATTTTGTTAATTCAAACTTTGTAAGTCTCTAGGGCATATCCTTTTCCCTCTGAAAGAATTGAACATCTGCTTTGGGGAAGCTCAACTCAATCTCTAAAGAGTCCTCGCCAGAGAAAATGCTTTGCACTTAAAAAAAGAAAAGAAAAAAACTATTAGCTTAGTATGGAAAAATGTTTATAGTCTGTGGGTGATGATCAGGAGACAGGAATGTTATAACCTCTCTTACAGAGCTCCTGATGGTCACCGTGGCCACCTATTTAAAATACCCTTTAAAATCACAACTAACAGGTGTTTCCCAGGTTACCAGCTTTCCTAAAAAGGGAGTGAAGGCATGTGAGCCAGACACCAACCCCACCTAATTTGCTGAGACATAAATCCATCCCAATAAGTATAGTAGATGAAGGAGGAGAGTGTTTTTATAGAAAGCAGAAAAGTTAACAGTAGAGGAAATAACTTGAAATGGACTGAGGATTACTGGTGGTCCTTGGAGACTTGGAAGTGAAATATGAGCTCTTGCAAATTCCCTTTGGTCTTTAGTCTTCTTTAAAGTGCTCTATGATTCACTGGAAATCCTGGTTTGTGTGTGTGTGTGTGTGTGTGTGTGTGTGTGTGTGTGTGTGTGTGTGTGTGTGTTTACTATGACTATTCATAATACTACTTTGATAGCTTTTCAGGCTCTTAGACGTGTTTATAAATATCTGTTACTGCTATTCATATGGGAATACTGAAGATCCCAGATACTATTGAAATTGGTTCAGTTCAGTTCACTTTATTCTCTCAGTCATGTCCGACTCTTTGTGACCCCATGAACCAAAGCATGCCAGGCCTCCCTGTCCATCACCAGCTCCCGGAGTCCACCCAAACCCATGTCCATTGAGTCGATGATGCCATCCAACCATCTCATCCTCTGTCGTCCCCTTCTCCTCCTGCCCTCAATCTTTCCCAGCATCAGGATCTTTTCAAATGAGTCAGATCTTCGCATCAGGTGGCCAAAATATCAGAGCTTCATCTTCAGCATCAGTCCTTTCAATGAACTTTCAGGACTGATCTCCTTTAGGATGGACTGGTTGGATCTCTTTGCAGTCCAAGGGACTCTTCAAGAGTCTTCTCCAACACCACAGTTCAAAAGTATCAATTATTTGGCACTTATAACTGGCCAATAACTACATTTGTTCATAAAAAAGGTATTTATTGCTTTATGGATTTTGATGTATTTTTTGTGCATCAGTCAACGATCCTAGGGAATGAAATGCTACAATAGATAACCAGGTAGGTAGCAGTTTGCTTCATGACAGAAGGTTCTCCCACATTCTTTTCAGTTTCTCCTACACTTGCTTGGTTCCTTCTGCCTTTAAATCTAATCAGATCTCTCCCCTTTTGGAAGGTATGGTGATAACATTTCGCTAATGGAATTACCCTTCGGATGGTTATACATATATGTCAGTGCCACTCTCTCAATTTGTCTCCCCACCCTCCTTCCCTTACTGTGTCCACAAGTGCATTCTGTACATCTCTGCCTCTATTTCTGCCCTGCAAACAGGTTTGTCAGTACTTTTTTTCCTAGATTCCAAACATATACATTAATATGCAATATTTATTTTTCTCTTTCTGGCTTACTTCACTGTGTATGACAGCCTCCAAGTTCATCCACATTACTTCAACTGACTCAATTATGTTCCTCTTTGTGACTGAGTAATATACTTGTTTCTTAGTTACCAAGTTTTGTCCAACTCTTTTGTGACTCTGTGGACTGTAGCCCACCAGGCTCCTCTTGGCCATGGGATTTCCCAGGCAAGAACGCTGGAGTGAGTGGCCATTTCCTTCTCCGGGGGATCTCAACCCAGGGATCAAGCCTGGATTTCCTGCATTGGCAGGTCGATTCTTTACCCCTGCGCCACCTGGGAAGCCTGAGGAATGCACTGTCGTGTGTCAAATGGATAGCTAGTGGGGAGCTGCTGTAAGACACAGGGAGCTCAGCTTAGTGCTCTGTAGTGACCCAGATAGTGGGAGGCAGAGGGGGAAGGGAGGTCCAAGTGGGAGGGGATATGTGTATACAAACAGCTGATTCGCTTTGCTGTACAGCAGAAACTAACATAACATTGTAAAGCAATTATATTTCAAAAAGCCAAAAAAGATATCCTTCAGGTTTTTATTCTCAAAGAAAATTTCATTGCCCTCCACTTCACTTTGCATGTGTTTTGTAAATCGGGTTAGCAAACCATTTCTTATTAACCTCAATGAACATAGAAATCATAGCAGTGTATGTTAAAGAGAAGAAATAAATTGGAAGGACAGTCTCTTCCCTCTGTTTCAGTGATAGCCTTGAGACTGAACATTTGTATCAAAGCCCTAAACTTCCCAGTGGAGACCCAAAACAGTAAAAGGTGGCCCAGAGATCATCATTTCAATTGAGCTGCAGGCAAATACCAAGGGCAGTCTAGAAATCAAGGTCAGAGGCAAGAACTGAAGCCAAATCAAATCCTAGGTGTCAGGGCATAAGAAACAAAGAATCCAGTGCAGAAGATACCAATTTCAAGTCATGAGTAAGAGTCAAGGTTCAAATCTGGCAAAGGGAAAAAAAAAAAAAAAAAAAAGTAAGAATCAGGCCTGGAGAAACCAGTGAGCCTGTCTAGTCGGTAATGAGATGCCATCTAACCTGATACAGGAAAATGGCTCCCACTGTCAGGCACTTCCATAAAAGCTCAGACATGAGAGCTCTTGGAGAAGCCGCCTACCATCTCCCAAAGGTGAGGTCTCCTACAGTGCTTGCTTTTGGAGTCCCTTCTTTCCCCTCAGAGTTCCTCTGACAGCTCAGAGGGTAAAGAATCTGCTTGCAATGCAGGAGACCCAGGTTCAATCCCTGGGTCAGAAAGATCCCCTGGAGAAAGAAACCACAACCCATTCCAGTATTCTTGCCTGGAGAATCCCAAGCACAGAGAAGCCTGGAGGGCTATAGTCCATAGGGTAGCAAAGAGTCAGACACGACTGAAGCGACTAAGCACGGAGCATCTTCTCCTCAAGAGGGCGTTTCCCTGACTTGTGACTGTGCTGTGAACAGCTTAACTAGCTAATTTACAAAGGTGAGGAGCCATGACTACATGCTTTCTACTTTACTTCCTGATATAATTGCACTCATATCTGCAAATGGCTCAACGGGTCACATGTCAGCATGTTTTGAGGATGTTTCTAAGCCAAATATCTTTTAATTGCTATAGAAACAAAAACACTTTCTATACTACATAGAAACGGTTATAGACATGTACAATAGCTATATATAGAAAAACATGTTCCAAACTCCTTGGGATCCACATGTACACACTGCTCCATTTAAAAAAGATAACCGGCAAGGACCCACTGTGTAATACATAGAACTCTGCTCAATGTTATGTTTCAGCCTGGATGGGAGGGGAGTTTGGGGGAGAATGGATTACATATATATGCATGGCTGAGTCCCTTTACTGTCCATCTGAAACTATCACAACATTGTTAATCAGCTATACTTCAATATAAAATAAAAATTTAAAAAAAAACACACTCAAAATTTTACCATCTTTGCTACTATCTGAAGAATTTCTGGTAATACAGACACCTTCACATTCCTCCCAAGTGCTTCAACATGTGTTTGAGACATGCTTAAGATCCTCTTCTATCTCAGTTCCACGTTTTGTCTTTACAGGATACACTCAAAAATAGTTAGACCCGACTCCTGGGTTCCTTTCATCTCACGCTGAAGTGAGGTAGGGTGTCTTCCCTTCCTAGGGGTTCCCTGGTCACTCAAGGGTAAAGAATCCACCTATGATACATGAGATCTGGGTTTAGCCCCTAGGTTGGGAAGATCCCCTGGAGAAGGGAATGGCTACTGACTCCAGTATGCCTGGAAAATTCCACGGACAGAGGAGCTTCAATCCATGGAGTGGCAAAGATTCCAACAAGACTGAGTGACTAACACTTTCACTTTCCACATAGTGAGATTTCATTTTTACCACATTTTCTTGTCAGATCTAAAATCTCCAGAATGTGGGCATAGCTGGGAGCAGGAGGTGATGGGAGTAAAGATCAGGAACTCTCGATTCTTTGTTCATTCACCTTCTCTCCATTAACCCTACCTTCGTATTCCAGCTCTGTCTCCCCTTAAAATAAATTCTTTCTGTGGACTCTCAAACCGCTCTTCCATACAGATTCCTATTATTAGCCCTCCATCAATCCCAGGGATGCCTGAATCCTAGAATAAATAGATTTTTTTGGCAAGGCACTATTGAACACGATGACAAACAGAGTACTGTAGTCTCAAGTGTTGAGATAGACATTTGGCTCTGAACACACTTTAAGAGTTTAAAGGCTGAAGCGCCAAGAGTTTTGCTTTCAAAATGCACTTAGAGTCTTCAGATTGAAGCCTCTCTATGCATAGAGTAAGCAGCAATAGACTCTCCAGGGACTGTCTGGAACACAGGTGTTTTTCTTAAGCCCTGCTTTCCTCTCCATAAACCAGGGAAGCTTTTAAAAGCTCCCTCAAGTCTGTCGTGACATTCTGCCTGAAAGCCTTCAGGAAAAATCAAGTATTATTGTATATATTCCATCAAGATTTAGTTCTCTGTTTTATTTTAATTTTCAGCTATCTGTCTACCTACTTACCTATCTCTCTCTCTATCTTCTACTTTTTGTCCAGGGTGTGAAATCCAAACATGACTGCCAGCGCTCATAGTGCAGCCTGAGACAAACTGAGCCTTAGGTATTGAGCTCCTGCCGTACACATGTGTTATTTGATTCTCATAGCTGTGTGAGATGAATACTAATATCCTCATTTTGTCTTCAGAAAATAAGCTCAGAAAGGTTAAAGACCTTGTCTAAGGTCACACAGCTCTCCAGAGGCAGGGTCCAGTTTTGAACTCAGGTTTGTCTCCAAAGCCAAAACCCTTTCCATTACTCACCCTGCCACTCACCTCTTTGAGTCTCCCTTTCTTCTTGTCTTGGTGCCAATATTGCTAATCTTATTGGACAGCTGTGCAGATGAATTACAAAATATAAATGTGCTGACATGATGCTTTGGATATATGGGTGGCTTAAAATATTATTTTTGCTCGAATTCATCTTTTTGTCTTGTGGAATTTCTCATTTCTTTTCAGAAGAAACCACTCCAACAGGGTCTGCAGGAAGCTAGTTCACAAGAGGGGCTTTCCAGGAGGTGTGAGTGGTAAGGAACCTGTCTTCCAATGCAGAAGACATAAGAGATGCAGGTTTGATCCCTGGGTTGGGAAGATCCCCTGGAGGAGGACATGGCAACCCACTCCAGTATTCTTGACCAGAGAATTCCACGGACAGAGGAGCCTGGAGGGCTGCAGTCCATGGATGGGTTGTGAAGAGCTGGGCGTGACTGAAGTGACTTAGCATGCAGTCCGCTCTTAGTGCTCTTAGCACACCACGGGATTAATACAAGGGAAAGCAATTATTTTTTCCTGGAACACTCAGAGGGGACACTGAAGGTGAGCAGACAAGAAGTCAGGATTCCAAATGAAGGACCAAAGAGAAGTGAAGTTAGTGAATGAGACTAAAAATATGAAAAGAAAATAGGAGGAAAACCAAGAGAACAAAATATTATAAATAAGTATTGATATTTTAAATATTATGTTATAAATATTATAATGGCATCAATAAAATTTTAAAAGTTTATAAATATTTCTTCCTTTGGAAGAAAAGACTTTCAAGGAGATGTTGAATCATGTCAAAGTGATAAGTCACAATAGCTAAGCTCACTAACTCTTTATGTGCAGTACTATTCTGCATCATATCATTATCATCACATTGTTCATCACATCGCATTATCATCACAACAGTGCTTCACGGTGGATCCTATTGTCATTTCCATTTTAGAGAACAAGAAGCTAAGATACAGAAAGATTGGCTCCCAAGCTCAAGTCACTATATCAGTTTTCTGTGCTTCATAACAATATTTCTACACGTCAGCAGCTCAAACAAAATGTAAGTTTGTTATCTCACAGTTTTTGTGGGTCAGGAGTCCAGTCACAGATTAATTGGGCCATTTGCTTGGAACTTTGCAAGGATTTATCCAAGCCTTTACTGAACTGTGTTCATATAGGAGGCTCATCTGGGGAAGACTCTGGTTTCCAAGCTCACTCAATTCTTTGCTGATGGTTCGCTGGAGATTTCATGCAATTCCTAGAGGCCACCTACAATTCCTGGCCATGAGTTCCCTCAATATGATCATTTGCTTCATCAGGCCTGGAAGAAAAATATCTAGAATGAATCTTCCAGCAAGGTGGACTCTTATATAATGCAATCATGGAGTGAGAACCCATAGATTTTGCCACATTCCAGCCACACCCAAGGTGAGGATATTGTACAAATGCATAGACACCAGGAGGCAAGGATCCCTGGGAAATCATTTAGGTTCTGTAGGTCATAATCACTCAGATATTTTGTATCAAACTGGCATTTGTATTTCAGGGACTCCTCTTAAACTCTTTGCCATGAGTTTGGCGACCTGGACATCAACAAAGATCTAAAGAGAGCAATTTTACAGGAGTGATGAGTGAAACCCAATTACTGGGGCAACAGATACCTTTCCTTCTTGTCTTCACTTCCTTTGCTCCTCTCTGTTTGGTTCTCTTCTTTCTACTTCCTATCTCTTCCTCCTCCTTCTTCTAGTTCTTCCTCTTCCTCTTCCCTTTCCTTCCTCCTGTCTTAACTAATATCAATTGCTGTTATATTCAACTACATGTCTCATTTATTCAAAGACTTATTTGCCCAGGTACTAAGGCAGCAATTTAGGATACATTCCTGAATTAGATGCATTTTCACTGCCTCCTTAGAGTTTACCTTCTTCCCAAGACTCTGAAACAGGCTTTCTATTTTGAAAGTCATTTCAACTGAACCTCAGCAAAGTTGTGAAGCGATCACAGTTCATCCCTCTTACCACTGGCCCTTTCTATTCTTGGGAAGAAGGGGAATGTAACTGGAAATCCAAGTGAAGTCAAGCTGACCTAAGTTTGAAACTGACTGGTAACCAGGATGTCTTTATAAGCCTTGCAGATAAAAGTCTTAACTTTTCAGAAAGTGTGGACAATTCAAACAAGTAATGCATTTAATACATTGACTGTAAGGCCCAGCAGTCACTAGTAATATGTTCTAATTTATAAAATGATGACCTCTGCCTTTTGTAAAGTATTTACTGAATGATCTCTAAAAGTTAAATATTTAATTCTTTCACCCATGTACTTTCTTCAAACACAGAAGAAAAACAGACTGATAAATAGATGGATTTGACTTTCCATGTCTCTGATTAGTTCTTGGTGGTCATCTTATAAACAGAATCAATGAAGGCCAGTAAAAGTTGGTCACATTTATTAAGTAGTTGTATGAACAAAAGAATGGATGTATGAGTGAATGAAAAATAGAATGACTCAAAGAAAGAAGAATGATTGCTAAATAAGCAATTAGATCAATCAACTACCTACTACTTTAAAAAGCTAGTGTTTATCAAAGATAATACGCTCATATTTATTTTGGAGTTTCCTATTCTGCTGTCTTTCACTTAACCATCCATGTAAAAGCAAAGAAGTAGATGTAGGAATCTTATGGAAACAATGGTGATGTTAGACCCAGGAATTTCCCTGAATTGACAAAGGTAGCTGGAGCCAAAGGAGAAACTCCCTGGGTTTCAGGCAACCTCCAGCCAAGACAGCACTTGCTAAAGAAAAAAAGGAGGCTTGATCCAAAGCCAGATGTTAACCAACTAGATAGCCAGGGAAAGGGCAGGAATACTAGGGTTTAGTGACTGAGAGATAAAAGCACAGCTTGTAATTAAGGGATACCACGTTCCGAGTTCATACAATGAGCCAGTGATTCCATCTCCTTCATACCCAGCAACACACCACTCAGGAAGAGGCCGCAGTCCTTCCCGTGAAGCTCCTGAGGCCTGCAGGTTTCTGAGATTCAAAACCTTATGGCTGTACAGAAGCGGCACAATATCGGTGTTATATACTAAATAACATCTCCAGCATAATCACATTGGTATTTCTGCATCTTACACTGTGAATATTGAGACTAAGAGTGGTAAGCGATGACTTCAATAACTGCATGTCAGTTCAGGAAGGTTATGCTGCTGAAAAGAGCTTTTGCTCCAAACTTATGAAAAAAAAAATCTTCTAGATCCCAGAGATTTTCACATTTCAGAATTGTGGAAGGTGATTGTGGATGGAAATGGGCATTTTATAGATGAATAAACTTGAGACCCAGAGAGGTGTAATGAGTCACCAATACACACAAGCTAGGATTTGAAACTGAATGGAACACTCACACCCCCAGAGTGTGCGGGGGCCAGTGGAAAGAGAGGTTTGAGCCCTCCTGATGCTAGTGCTTGGTGAACCTGACATCTTCACTCAGTTTATAAGGGGCTCTGGACACAGGACATCTCAATGACACCCAATTTTTGAAGATTTCAGAATGTTAAATGATGAAGAAATGTTAAGACTAGATTGTGAAGCTATACGCATGAACACACCTATACACATAGAGTGATCTTCACTTGCAGATAGCATTTAAAAACCAATACAGTATTGTAAAGCAAAATAAAGTAAAAATAAAAATTAAAAAAAATCTAAATTTAAGACGTTTTATAAACATGTAGGGTGAAATGATCTTCTCAAGGCCATTTGCCAGAATCACAACCTGTATGGAGAAGGTCCCATGGCCGAATATGACCTGTCAGATCTCTACTTCAAGGAGAAGGTGCCAATGGCTGAGCACATCTGTGCCAGATCTCCACTTTAAAGAGGATGCGGTAGAGCCTGAAGTCAGGCAAGTTGATTCCTCCAGTTCCATTCTTCTTTCTCAAGATTGCTTTGGCTATTCGAGGTTTTTTGTATTTCCATACAAATCTTGAAATTATTTGTTCTAGTTCTGTGAAAAATGTGGCTGGTAGCTTGACAGGGATTGCATTGAATTTGTAAATTGCTTTGGGTAGTATACTCATTTTCACTATATTGATTCTTCCGATCCATGAACATGGTATATTTCTCCATCTATTAGTGTCCTCTTTGATTTCTTTCATCAGTGTTTTATAGTTTTCTATATATAGGTCTTTAGTTTCTTTAGGTAGATATATTCCTAAGTATTTTATTCTTTTCGTTGCAATGGTGAATGGAATTGTTTCCTTAATTTCTTTTTCTACTTTCTCATTATTCGTGTATAGGAATGCAAGGGATTTCTGTGTGTTGATTTTATATCCTGCAACTTTACTATATTCATTGATTAGCTCTAGTAATTTTCTGGTGGAGTCTTTAGGGTTTTCCATGTAGAGGATCATGTCATCTGCAAACAGTGAGAGTTTTACTTCTTCTTTTCCAATTTGGATTCCTTTTATTTATTTTTCTGTTCTGATTCCTGTGGCCAAAACTTCCAGAACTATGTTGAATAGTAGCGGTGAAAGTGGACACCCTTGTCTTGTTCCTGACTTTAGGGGAAATGCTTTCAATTTTTCACCATTGAGGATAATGTTTGCTGTGGGTTTGTCATATATAGCTTTTATTATGTTGAGGTATGTTCCTTCTATTCCTGCTTTCTGGAGAGTTTTTATCATAAATGGATGTTGAATTTTGTCAAAGGCCTTCTCTGCATCTACTGAGATAATCATATGGTTTTTATTTTTCAGTTTGTTAATGTGGTGAATTACATTGATTGATTTGCGGATATTGAAGAATCCTTGCATCCCTGGGATAAAGCCCACTTGGTCATGGTGTATGATCTTTTTAATGTGTTGTTGGATTCTGATTGCTAGAATTTTGTTGAGGATTTTTGCATCTATGTTCATCAGTGATATTGGCCTGTAGTTTTCTTTTTTTGTGACATCTTTGTCAGGTTTTGGTATTAGGGTGATGGTGGCCTCATAGAATGAGTTTGGAAGTTTACCTTCCTCTGCAATTTCTGGAAGAGTTTGAGGAGGATAGGTGTTAGCTCTTCTCGAAATTTTTGGTAGAATTCAGCTGTGAAGCCGTCTGGACCTGGGCTTTTGTTTGCTGGAAGATTTCTGATTGCCGTTTCAATTTCCGTGCTTGTGATGGGTCTGTTGAGATTTTTTATTTCTTCCTGGTTCAGTTTTGGAAAATTGTACTTTTCTAAGAATTTGTCCATTTCTTCCACGTTGTCCATTTTATTGGCATACAACTGCTGATAGTAGTCTCTTATGATCCTTTGTATTTCTGTGTTGCCTGTTGTGATCTCTCCATTTTCATTTCTAATTTTATTGATTTGATTTTTCTCTCTTTGCTTCTTGATGAGTCTGGCTAATGGTTTGTCAATTTTATTTATCCTTTCAAAGAACCAGCTTTTGGCTTTGTTGATTTTTGCTATGGTCTCTTTTGTTTCTTTTGCATTTATTTCTGCCCTAATTTTTAAGATTTCTTTCCTTCTACTAACTCTGGGGTTCTCCAACTCTTCCTTTTCTAGTTGCTTTAGAATTAACTTGCCTGACTTCAGGCTCTACTACAAAGCCACAGTCATCAAGACAGTATGGTACTGGCACAAAGACAGACACATAGATCAATGGAACAAAATAGAAAGCCCAGAGATAAATCCACACACATATGGACACCTTATCTTTGACAAAGGAGGCAAGAATATACAATGGAGTAAAGACAATCTCTTTAACAAGTGGTGCTGGGAAAACTGGTCAACACTTGTAAAAGAATGAAACTAGATCACTTTCTAACACCGTACACAAAAATAAACTCAAAATGGATTAAAGATCTAAATGTACCACAGCTTTCTTATAAAGCTGTGGTACATATACACAATGGAGTATTACTCAGCGGTTAAAAAGAATTCATTTGAATCAGTTCTGATGAGATGGATGAAACTGGAGCCGATTATACAGAGTGAAGTAAGCCAGAAAGAAAAACACCAATACAGTATACTAACACATATATATGGAATTTAGGAAGATGGCAATGACGACTCTGTATGCAAGACAGGGAAAGAGACACAGATGTGTATAACGGACTTTTTGGACTCAGAGGGAGAGGGAGAGGGTGGGATGATTTGGGAGAATGACATTCTAACATGTATACTATCATGTGAATTGAATCGCCAGTCTATGTCTGAAAAAAAAAAAAATAAAATAAAATAAAATATTCAAAAAAAAAAATAAAAATAAAGATCTAAATGTAAGATCAGAAACTATAAAACTCCTAGAGGAGAATATAGGCAAAACACTCTCAGAAATAAATCACAGCAGGATCCTCTATGATACACCTCCCAGAATACTGGAAATAAAAGCAAAAATAAACAAATGGGATCTAATTAAAATTAAAAGCTTCTGCACAACAAAGGAAACTATAAGCAAGGTGAAAAGACAGCCTTCGGAGTGGGAGAAAATAATAGCAAATGAAGCAACTGACAAACAACTAATCTCAAAAATATACAAGCAACTTATGCAGCTCAATTCCAGAAAAATAAACGACCCAATCAAAAAATGGGCCAAAGAACTAAATAGACATTTCTCCAAAGAAGACATATGGATGGCTAACAAACACATGAAAAGATGCTCAACATCACTCATTATTAGAGAAATGCAAATCAAAACCACAATGAGGTACCACTTCACACCAGTCAGAATGGCTGCGATCCAAAAATCTGCAAGCAATACATTCTGGAGAGGGTGTGGAGAAAAGGGAACCCTCCTACACTGTTGGTGGGAATGCAAACTAGTACAGCCACTATGGAGAACAGTGTGGAGATTCCTTTAAAAATTGCAAATAGAACTACCTTATGACCCAGCAATCCCACTGCTGGGCATACACACCAAGGAAACCAGAATTGAAAGAGACACATGTACCCCAATGTTCATCGCAGCACTGTTTATAATAGCCAGGACATGGAAACAACCTAGATGTCCATCAGCAGATGAATGGATAAGAAAGCTGTGGTACATATACACAATGGAGTATCACTCAGCCGTAAAAAAGAATTCATTTGAATCAGTTCTGATGAGATGGATGAAACTGGAGCCAATTATACAGAGTGAAGTAAGCCAGAAAGAAAAACACCAATACAGTATACTAACACATATATATGGAATTTAGGAAGATGGCAATGACGACCCTGTATGCAAGACAGGAAAAAAGACACAGATGTGTATAACGGACTTTTGGACTCAGAGGGAGAGGGAGAGGGTGGGATGATTTGGGAGAATGGGAATTCTAACATGTATACTATCATGTAAGAATTGAATCGCCAGTCCATGTCTGACGTAGGGTGCAGCATGCTTGGGGCTGGTGCATGGGGATGACCCAGAGAGATGTTGTGGGGAGGGAGGTGGGAGGGGGGGTCATGTTTGGGAACGCATGTAAGAATTAAAGATTTTAAAATTAAAAAATAAAAATAAAAAATAAATTTAAAATAAAATAAAATAAAATTATGATACCCTGGTACAAAAAAAATTAAAAAATAAAAAAAAATAAAGAGGATGCGTTAGTGTAACTCGTCATATCTCAACAGTCATGGATTAAGGGAACGACTGAATTATAAGACATAATATGCACGTGCACATCATTGTTATTGCTTATTAATAACAAGGCTAATCTCTGCAAAAGCCCAGTACTTCGGCCATCTGATGCAAACAGCAGACTCATTGGAACAGACCCTGAAGCTGGGGAAGATTGAGGGCAGAAAGAGGAGGGATCAACAGAGGATGAGATGGTTGGAGGGCATCGCTAACTCAATGAACATGAATCTGAGTATACTCCAGGAGATACTGAAAGACAGGAAAGCCTGGCGTGCTGCAGCCCATGGGATCGCAATGAGTCAGACATGACTGAGAGACTGAACAGCAACAAATCTCGGCATCCATAATTTCAGCTGTAAAATTCTCTGGATTAAATTTTCCTGTCTTTTTTGAATCTGTATGCTGTAGAAGACGAGGTAGGAGTATCTAATTCTGTCAACTCGGCAATGTTCTTTAGCCACATTTTTTTTTCTTTTTAAAAATGTTTAATTGGAAGATAGTTGCTTTACAATATTGTGTTGGTTTCTGCCATACATCAACATGAATCCGCCATAGCTATTCATATGCTCCCTTCCTCTGGAATCTCCTTTCTGCCTCCCACCCCATCCCATCCCTCTAGGTTATCGCAGAGCACTGGGTTTGAACTCCCCTCATCACACAGCAAACTCCCACTGGGTATCTATTTTATATATGGTAATGCGTACATTGCAGTGTTACTCTTTCCATTCTTCCCTCCCTCTCCTTCCTTCATTTCAGGTCTCACGTGAAGCCCTTGGCACATGATTATATTAAATTTTTGATTGAACCAAAATCAATGCCTAGTTCTTTGAATACAGTGGCTGATGCATGTCACTACAAACCCTTGCTATGCTACCAAATTTACAGTATTTTTTTTTTTTTTTTACTATTCATTTCAATAATGATGATCACAAATGCAGGGGCATTTATTTGTCCCATTGGCCATCATACTCCCTGACACACAACCTACTGAAACATTCATTTAACAATTAATAAGTGCCTACTATGTCTTTGACATTGTGACAAGCACTAAGAATGCTACAGTTGCCTAGACAAAGTCTCTATGTCATGGAGATTTTAGTCTAGTTCAAGAAGTAGATAACGAGCGAGGGATCACAACATATTAACTTACAGATGTGGAAGTGCTGTGATAAATGTTCTCTGAAATATTCTCTAAAAATTTCACTCCATGTTTTCTGAAAGTGCATAAAAGGAGGGCAGGATGAAAGCTGGGTCAGGAAAGGATGTGATCTGAGACTGGGAAGAAGTGGGCTGCCGTGCAGTGTAGTGAGAATGTAGTGAGAATACTTCACAAAGAGGTAAAAGTACCTTCAGACCGTGAGACCAAGGGAGCTTGGCACATTCCAGAAACTGATGGTCTAGTGTGGTGGGAGCATGCACAGAGAGTGGAGGTGCAGGTGCTGTGAAATGATGACACAAAAGAGGCGGAAGGATCCCACAGGGCCTCCCAGGCCCCATTTAGATGCATTGCCACTGTCCATGGAGTCTGGGGATCTACTGCTTTGGGATCTATATCCTACCAGGAAGTTACCGGTTGTCCCAAGATGTGTGATAGATCCCCTGTGTGAGGCACTGTTCTAGGAGCTATCCATCTAGCTCAATTCACACATGACCCCCGCCTCCTTATGGCCTAAAGTAGGAGTCACCAACCTCCAGGATCTAATGCATAATGATCTGAGATAGAGCTGATGTAACAAAAACAGAAATATAGTGCACAATGAATAGAATGCACTTGAATCCCCCTAAAACTACCCCTCCACCCCAGTCCATGGAAGAATTATCTTCCACAAAACCAGTCTCTGGTGCCAAACAGGCTGGGAAGTGCTGGTCTAAAGAGCAAGCAGATGAGTAAAGAAATCAACTATTTCAACATGAACTGTGTCTCCCAGGCACATTCTGGCATTGTTCCCACATCTTAGTGACACTTGGTGCTTCCCTCTACATTTCCAAATCTCTCTGATTCCCCATGTCCACCTGCGGAAGCCCCTCTCAGATCTCGCAGTCTTTCATGCTGAAAAACAATTGCTCCAATTTTCTACCCCAGGATTCATTAAACTAAGTCAGCAAAGTGTTTAAACTGATGCCGTATAGAATGTGGAATAGTGTATAGAACTGAATCTTTCAGTATCCCCTGGAGAACTTTATAAAATGCCTGGGAATTCACATGTGCAACTCCTTACAGGTAAGCTAGAGTTTGGTGAGGCTGGCCTTAGGACAGAGGCTGAGAGTTATTTAAAGAGGGGTTGGGACATCCCATGCTCCAGTGATTGAGAATCTGCCTTCCAATGCAGGGGATGTGGACTCCATTGCTGGTCTGGGAACCAAGATCCCACATGCCACAAGGCAACTAAGCCCATGTTCCACAACCAGGGAAGCCTGAGTGCCACAACAAAGAACCTGCAAGCCACAGTGAAGACTCAAAATAGCTAAAAAATAAAATAAATAGAGGCTAATGATATCATGAAGTCCCTCACCAGTGAGATTCAGTGGTTATACATTTTACTGTAAAGATGGCCTATTTGAATTTAAATCCCAGCTCTGCACATATACTTTAGTTGATCCTAGCAGTCTCAACGCATTTTGGAAATCAGTTTTCTAACCTGATGTAGATCCAACATGTATCACTCTCACATGTTGTTGCAGGGCCAAATCTATATGAAATAACAAAAATGCTCAGTACAGTCTTGGCTCTTGCCAATAATCCTTTCCAGGAATGGCTGCCACAGTGAACCAAATGGTAAGTTTGGAATGCAGAAAAAAGCCAAGTCACCCTCTGGTGTGGCATATTGTGTACACTGCTCTTATGACTTCTTATACTGTAGTATAGTTATTTGTCACAAATAACTTTGTCCCATCTAGGCCGAAAACTCACTGGGAAAAGAGAGTGGGAAAGTTTGTATCTACTCATAAATCCTGTCTGAAAGAGGGAAATAAACAAACAAACAAAAAAATCAGTACCAGCCTTGGAGGAAATGAAAATATTTTCAGTTCAGGGAGCTTAAAGTTCTAGCAGTAGGAAGCCAAGCTTTTATTTGCAAACTTATTGGTTTGTTTAATTGTTTGTTTACCTATTTATGAGTGGAAGATTTCATTTAGTGAAATGTTAAAGACAGTAGGATGAGAAGAAGATCATTCTGTTCCCTTGAACTGTTTCCATCCTCTCTACTCTCAGGACTTGGCACAGGGAACATTACCCTTCAGGTCTCCAGAGAGTAGCTTTCCAGGGTGGAGGCTGGGTGGGGAAGGGGAATGCTCTATGATGGGTGGGAGATTGGAGACAGGAGGGAAGATGACTCTCACGTGTTAGCTTGAGCATTCTACCCTGTGACCTGCTCATGTCCCCAGACCCTGCAGTGGACTGGCAGACAGGACTCATGTGACAGCAAGAGGGCCTCTGCCCCTTGGAAGGAGCCTTGTAAGGAAAACCTAGAACAAAGGTTACATCCTAATGAGATGGTGAGCCACTGGGGACTTTAGAATAAGTATAGTCAAATTTAATTTGAAAAGATGACTAAACTCAGTAGGAAAAAAAAAAAAAAAAAAAGGATCTGGCAGCTAGGAGTCCAGATAGATGACTGGTGACAATCCAGAAGAGATATGATGAGACCTAAACCAGGAAAGGGGCAGGAGAAATGTAGAAGAGCGGGCAGAATAGACAAGGACCCGGGAAGATTCTGAAGCTTCTCTCTCTCAACCAATTTATTTTGGTTATTGACTGCATACCAGGCAGACTAGGTAGAGGATTCCCAGTCTTGCCTTCTAGTAACCTAATTAATTTAGACAGACCCAAAATGTTGTCAAATATTTTCTTGTCTATGAGAAGCCAAACTCTTTATATGCAAGTGTTTTGGGAGAATCAAAGGAAATACTATTGATGATAGTACTTTTTAAAAAATATATAAATTTATTTATTTTACTTGGAGGCTAATTACTTTACAATATTATATTGGTTTTGCCATACATCAATGTGATTCCCCCACAGGTGTATGCATGTTCCCCATCCTGAACCCCCTCCCACCTCTCTCCCCATACCATCCCTCTGGGTCATCCCAGTGCAACAGCCCTGGGCATCCTATATCCTGCATCGAACCTGGACTGGCGATTCATTTCACATATGATATTATACATATTTCAATGACATTCTCCCAAATCATCCCACCCTCGCCCTCTCCCACAGAGTCCAAAAGACTGTTCTATATAGCTGTGACCCTTTTGCTGTCTCGCATACAGGGTTATCATTACCATCTTTCTAAATTCCATATATATGCATTAGCATACTGTATTGGTGTTTTTCTTTCTGGCTTACTTCACTCTGTATAATAGGCTCCAGTTTCATCCACCTCATTACAACTGATTTAAATGTATTCCTTTTAATGGCTGAGTAATACTCCATTGTGTATAGGTACCACAGCTTTTTTATCCACTTGTCTGCTGATGGACATCTAGGTTGTTTCCATGTCCTGGCTATTATAAACAGTGCTGCGATGAACATTGGGGTACAAGTGTATCTTTCAATTCTGTTTTCCTTGGTGTGGATGATAGTACTTTTTAATAATAAATTGCTGCTTATCTCTAGGTATCTCTAAAAGCAATAATAATGCCAGGAATTATTTGCATTTATTAATTCATTTAGCCCTCATAACAAACTTATGAGGTAGGTTCTAGTATTAGTTTAGTTTTATAAGAGAGGAAATCAAAGAATTGCTGTTATTGGATTGCACCAACTAGCCTGTCTATATATGTGAAAGGTCTTCTTACTCTTCAAAATCAGCTTTAGATAGTGGATAAGTAGAACAGAGCTAATACCATAGTTGATACTAGTTGGTATTTTCCTAAGTGTTGGTGGCATGTGCTACAAAAATATAGATGACCAGGGCTGGGCCAACTCATACTGCCTTGTCTTGATCCAATCCATCTAAACCATCTTGAAGAACCAAATACATGGTTGGATATATAAAAGTGTGGGTGGATGGTAGAATAATGGATTAATAGACAGATTCATCTCAATACTTGACTTCTAAGTTACTTGAGTCCATTTACTATACATGAGATAGCCCTTAAAAAGAAAACAAAACACTTCCAAGTGTTTGAAGTCACCCACCAGTGTCTGGTATCAGCATCATGGACTTAACGAACATGAGTTTCAGCAAACACCATGAAATCTTATGGACAGAGGAGCCTCGTGGACACAGTCCATTGGCTCACAAGATTTGGACATGACTTGAGGACTAAACTTCCACCACCACCACCAGGAGCTATTGAAGGACAAGGGAGCTTGGTGTGCTGCAGTCCATGGGGTCACAGGAGTCAGGCATGACTTTGCAACTGAACAGCAATAACAACCAGTATCTAGATACATTTTCTGTAGTACTTCCCCATCGCATGCTATAGTCTTTCTTTTGAAGTGAATGTTTAATTCAGCCTCTGGATTTTAAACTTGGCATCTGCACCATTCGCATTCTTCATTCACAATATTGCAGCTAAGCCAGTGCCTTAGACTGTCTAACTGACCTCCAGAGAAAAGGGGATTCACACTAGATGAGTGGAAAAATGAACATATTAGGAAACGGGCCTTCTGAATTATTATTATTAGTGATGACTGTTGGACGCAGCAATGTGTTTCTTGTTCCTCCACACTACTTTATTTTTGTTTCCACTTTCTACAGCTTGTCTTGGCAGAGCAATTTTTTAACAGATTAACTCTAATTGACTGTCTTGTTTATTTTAAGGGATTGCCACATCCATGCCTAGAGCAAAAATTATATAATGTTCCACTAGGGTAACAGGGAGTTCAGTAATTAATGACAGGCAGCAAGTCATGAGATTTTCCAGTCTCTATAGTGTTGACTGTTTGTATACCTTTGACCTTGGAAGCTTTTTATGAGATACCAGATTTCATACTTCCCTGCCCCTGCCCATCGTGTCCCTGCCCTCGAGATGAACAAACATGGCTTTTCTCTGAGCTATAGTAGATTCTATTTCATTTATTTTCATTCTCTTTTTTAAGGGTTGTTTTGATTTCACACACCCATCATCTGGATCTTTAATTCTTTTCAAATTTGTTTAAGGACTGTCCAGAGTGCCAGTTCTACTGTGGCACCAGCTGCTTAAGAGTGAGATTCAGATCATGAGTCAAAGGAAAATCACAGATTCTAGGAAGAGTGAAGGACATCGCATGACTCTGTGAGACCCTCCAGATTCCAAAACCAATTGAGCTGAATATCTTTATATGCACTATATGTTCAAATAAGCCCTAATCTATCAGAGAGCTGGTATGGTGTAGCTGAAAGTCTCAACTTTCTTTTAAAAAAGAGAAAATTATGAGATAACCCTCAATTTATTAATTTTATTGTCTTCCTGTCTTTCATCTTTCCTTCCCTCCTTTTATTCTTCTTTCACTTCTCTTTTCCTTTCTTTTCTTAAACACATGCTTACATTGTGTGCCTGCTATGTGCTAAGCCCTCCATTTGCATGAATAAGAAAATCATATATTCTGCATCATGGATTCTATAAACAACATATGAGTATCACTAGCTTTGTATGGGGGTTCAAACATATCCAGAAATAGGTAAGCTTCCCTATGTGAATTGAGATCTTCTAAATAAGTACAAATGAATGCAACCGAGCTGAAAGGAAGAGGGGTCCTGGCAGAGGGGTTAGCAAGAGCAGAAATCCAGGGAGAGAATAGGACAGTTAATGGGGTTGGGGGACTGAAGCTGAAGGAATATATTAAGAGATGGGTCTTGAGAGGTGAGCCGTGACCAGACAAGGAAGAGCATATGCCATCCTAAAGAAAGGAAGAGGTATGTCTGAAATGGCCAGTTTCATATTTTGGAGCATTCTGCTTACTCAGTAAAGAGCAGATTGGAGAAAGCCACATGTAGATGTGAGTGGACCAGCTAAAAGAATGTGGTACCAGACTGAGGATAAGATTATGACAGCTTCAACTTAGATAAGGTGATGGAGACAGAGACAAACAGACCTACTCAATACAAAATTAGAAGGAAAATGCCTTCTCTAAACTCCTCTTCCAAGCTAACTGCAGTTCTTTTGGAAATCTTACCCCATTTCTTGAGATAAACAGTGTATTTTAAATTGATATTATTTTGTCCAATCTTATGACTGGTTTGGGCTTTTAAAGTGACCCATTTTAAGTGTTTATTTTGCAGAGGGAGACAAGTGAACAGTGGTAAATAAAGCTATTGCCACTGGCCTTTCAGTGTTAAATAGGGTGGTGTGAGCGTGCCGTGTTAACACTGAAAAAATCATTGAGGAGCACTGCATGTTAGTGTCTGGGAAGTTCTGAAATGAATAATCCATTCTCCTTACTAGTCCCTGAGGAACTCCTGGACTAGTGGAAAAGGACAAGTAAAAAGACAGTTCTGTCAGTTCAGTCACTCAGTCCTGTCCAACTCTTTGCAACCCCATGGACTGCAGCACACCAGGATTCCCTGTCCATCACCAACTCCCAGAGCTTGCTCAAACTCATGTTCATTGAGTCAGTGATGCCATCCAACCATCTCATCCTCTGTCATCCCCTTCTCCTCCTGCCCTCAACCTTTCCCAGCATCAGGGTCTTTTCCAATGAGTCAGTTCTTCTCATCAGGTGGCCAAAGTATTGGAGTTTCAGCGTCAACATCAGCCATTCCAATGAATATTTCAGGACTGATTAAGATGGAATAGTTGGATCTCCTTGCAGTCCAAGGGACTCTCAAGAGTCTTCTCCAACACCATGGTTCAAAAGCATCAATTCTTCAGCGCTCAGCTTTCTTTATGGTTCAACTCTCACATCCATACATGACTACTGGAAAAACCATAGCTTTGACTAGACAGAACTTTGTTGAGAAACTAATGTCTCTGCTTTTTAATATGCTATCTAGGTTGGTCATAGCTTTGCTTCCAAGGAGTAAGCGTCTTTTAATTTTGTGGTTGTAGTCACCATCTGCAGTGATTTTGGAGCCAAGAAAAATAAAGTTTTTCACTGTTTCCCTTGTTTCCCATCTATTTCCCATGAAGTGATGGGACCAGATGCCATGATCTTAGTTTTCTGAATGTTGAGTTCTAAGCCAACTTTTTCACTCTTCTCTTTCACTTTCATCAAGACGCTCTTTACTTCCTCTGCACTTTCTGCCAAAAGGGTGGTGTCACCTGCATATCTGAAGTTATTGATATTTCTTCCAGCAAACTTGATTCCAGTTTGTGCTTCATCCAGTCCAGCATTTTGCATGACATACTCTGCATATAAGTTAAATAAGCAGGGTGATAATATACAGCCTTGACATACTCTTTTCTCTATTTGGAACCAGTCCGTTGTTCCATGTCCAGTTCTAACTGTTGCTTCTTGATCTGCATACAGATTCCTCAGGAGGCTGGTAAGGTAGTCTAGTATTCCCATCTCTTGAAGAATTTTCCACAGTTTGTTGTGATCCACACAGTGAAAGGCTTTGGCATAGTCAATAAAACAGAAGAAGATGTTTGTCTGGAACTCTCTTGCTTTTTGAAAAAGAAAAGCAAAAAGGCAAAGTGGTTATCTGAAGAGGCCGTACAAATAGCTGAGAAAAGAAGATAAGCTAAAAGCAAAGGAGAAAGGAAAGATATACCCATTTGAATGCAGAGTTCCAAAGAATAACAAGGAGAAATAAGAAAGCCTTCCTCAGTGATCAATGCAAACAAACAGAGGAAAACAATAGAATGGGAAAGACTAGAGATCTCTTCAAGAAAATTAGAGATACCAAGGGAACATTTCATGCAAAGATGGGCACAATAAAGGATGGGACCTGTGTGGATCTAAAAGAAGCAGAAGATATTAAGAAGAGGTGGCAAGAGTACATAGAAGAACTATACAAAAAAGATCTTCATGACCCAGATAACCATGATGGTGTGATCACTCACCTAGAGCCAGACATCCTGGAATGTGAAGTCAAGTGGGCCTTAGAAAGCATCACTATAAACAAAGCTAGTGGAGGTGATGGAATTCCAGTTGAAGTATTTCAGGTCCTAAAGATGATGCTATTAAAGTGCTGCACTCAATATGCCAGCAAATTTGGAAAACTCAGCAGTGGCCACAGGACTGGAAAAGGTCAGTTTTCATTCCAATCCCAAAGAAAAGCAATGCCAAAGAATGTTCAAACTACCACACAATTGCACTCATCTCACATGCTAGCAAAATAATGCTCAAAATGTGCCATGACAGGCTTCAACAGTATGTGAACCATGAACTTCCAGATGTTCAAGCTGGTTTTTGAAAAGGCAGAGGAACCAGAGATCAAATTGCCAACATCTGTTGGATCATCAAAAAAGCAAGAGAGTAAAAAGATAATCACAACTTAAACAGTAGACTGTGATGATATTATACAAAAATGATCCAAAATATGTACCAGATGCAGAAAGTGTCTTAGAGGGCAATTGGATAATTTTGATGATAAGAAAAAAGAGTAGTAGGGTCACAAGTTACACAGAAAGATAGGGCAGCAGATTCCTGTGTGTGTGCGTGTGTGTGTGTGCGTGTGTGTGCTCAGTAATGTCTGATTCTTTGCAGCCCTATGGTCCATAGCCCACTAGGCTCCTCTGGTCCAGGGGATTCTCCAGGCAAGAATACTGGAGTGGTTGCCACGTCCTCCTCTAGGGGCTCTCCCCAACCCAGGGATCAAATCCAGATCTCTTATGTCCTGTCAGTAGTTTGTTTACCATTAATGTCACCTGGGAAGCCCGCAGCAATTTCCTGCTCAATCTAAACACATCATTACCAGGCAGAGTGGCGATGAGTGGGCTAAATATCACAAGGGGAATTACAGCAGTTCTGAAATTCTCTGGAGTTACATGACTTTAAGCATGTCATGAACTCCCTCTTTTCATAGAGAAGATTATCCCTCAATATCCTAAAGGCACGCTTCTATAAATATGTAATCATTTAAAATCCTTTTTTTTTTTTTTTTTTTTGAGTAATAAGGCTTGGGTGCTCCTGGTGTTTGCACCAGGTTTGGGAGAAGGGAAAGCTAGGATGTGAAACAGTGACAACAAATGGTTCTGCCGTTCCCACAGTAGGTGGGAGTGGGAGGCATGAAATATGGGACCAGAAACTGGAAAAACCCTACAAATTTTTTTCTGAATTTTAATAAAGGGGAGAGGCCTTTATGGCTCAGCATTGGACCAGTCATTTGACAAGTGATGCCCCTGGGAAGAGGTTATGCTCTTGAGTTGGATTTCTTCATCCAAGAGCAATCTCCTGAGGGAGACACAAAGGCAACCTATAAGCTGTCAACACTTCCTCTGCTTTAGGAGAATGGGGGTTTCAGTCTAGGATGGGAGTGGGAGGTCTGGCAGCTTTGCACATCCCCCATCACAATCTTTGCCTGTTATAGCAAAATGTGAGGGGACTCCAGATAGGTACTTTATTTAGTCCATGATCATTCATCAGGTGGTTTAGCCACTAAGTCATGTCCTACTCTTTGTGGCCCATGAACTGTAGCCCACCAGGCTCCTTTGTCCAAGGGATTTCCCAGGCAAGAATACTGGAGTGGGTAGCCGTTCCTTTCTCCAGGGAATCTTCCCCACCCAGGGATTGAACCTGGGTCTCCTGTGTTGCAGGCAGATTCTTTACCAACTAAGCCACCAGGGAAGTCTGTGTACATCAGATAACCTGGTAAAAGTTCTACTCTGCAAGGCAATGCCACAATACAGCTGGAGTAGCTCTGGAGCTGCCGTTATGGCCACCTTCCCCCAGTGTTTGTTTATAGAAACTCAAAAAGGCCTTCTCCAAATATGATCTGGGCTGTTTACTCTGCAGTCACAACTGGAAACAATGACAGAATGATCTGAAGCAGAGTTCAGTGGGAAGGCAGAATGAGATGTGGTTTGGGGGAGGGGCTTAGTTCCATGTGATCATTCAAAGACCCATCTCCTTTCATCTTGCGGCTCCATCCTCTTCAGATCCTCAGATTTTTTTTTTTTTTCCACACGAGTGGAAGGGAGCCTATGCTATTAAGGGACAGACCTGGGAGTGGCTCCAATCACCTCTGCTTATGTTAGCCATAAATGTCATCATGTCTAGCTGTTTGCTCAGGAATGAAAGCAGAACATGAATACCTGTGCTCACTAGCATTCTGCACTATACAGCAGAAAGACTTTAAGCAGATCTAGGTTCAAATACCAGTTGTGAGAGAATTAGATGTGCCTCCTGCATCCTGTTGTCTAACTTTTCTGAGCTTCATTTGTCTGATCTGTAAAATGATGTATACCTCACTCATGGCTTGTTGGAACATTTAAAGGAGGTGAATAAAATTTCACAGAAAAGTGTTTTCCTTTATCCTCTTTCTAAATCTCTCTCTTTATATATATGGTCTTGCTTGTTTTCAGAGGCGGCCAATGAGTCATGACATTTGAAGGCATAACTGAATGTGAGTTGCTATAGACAGGATTCCTCCATGAGGTGATGGACAGGCCTCTTGACCTCTAAGCTCTTCTGCTGTGTAAGGACCTCTGAAATATTCATTAAACCCATACCGCATTGAGCCAGAGTCAGACAGGGCATTTCTACTGGAACCAAACACAGCTATGTGTTCAGAAACCGTAACTTTCCTTTTCTTCTGGAACTAAGTCTTCTCGGCAGAATATCGACATCTGTAAAGCTTTCTGACTTGACTTTTCATTTTTCCTCTTTGCAGAATGGTGCTTGTCCTGGCCTTTTATCTCGATATTTAACTGAGAAGAATTTCAATTGTTTGCAGTCAATCCCACAGCGCCTTTCCAATTTCCCTTTGTTTTCTTTGGGATTTCAGGAAATCTCACGTGCCTACATAATTCAGTTATGGTTCCAGAAGAGCCTGGTGTCTCAAAGTCACAGATGACGTTTTAAAATATTTCAACACCTGTGTATGAGAAGCAGGTTTAGGAATCAAGAAGCCAGAGCCGTGTGCTTGGCCCTGCTGTTTATTGGCTCTGTGACCTTCAGCGAGTAATTTGTGCCTCTCTCAGCTGAAGAAGGAGGGTGAGCTGGCTCGGTGTTTTATAAACCACATTTCATGGAATGCTGGGGTTTCTTGGACATGTTTCCAGGGGCCTGGCAATGGCAAAGGGAAATCTTTGCCCTCATCAGCTCTGCTTTTCCTTTTTTTTAATGTTTAGAGTTTTATTCATGTCTCAACAAAAAGGTTTCACTACCTCTAAAATAAAATATGGAGTTCTAATAATATTTCTTTGACAAAATGTTTTCACTATTTTTTAAAATCATAAACTTGGCTAATCTTTAAGGGTCCTCTACTTTCTTTAACACTGTGATTTCACCGATGAAAAATTTTAAAAAATTTTGAAATGTATTGTAGAATGAAGAACTGTCTGAATCTTCATTATTAGAGAAAATGGAGAGAAGACGATTGTAGCAGAAAAAAAGACACTGAAGCTGTTTCAAACAGAAACTAACTGCACCCTTGTAAACTAAATTCTCCAGCTGTCTGTCAGTCTGGCCTTGCAGGTTACGAGTATTCAAAATTAAGGTAATGCTGCTTATTGCCAAGCACAGTGATGACTCTTACTTCTTGTTCCATATTCACACACACATGACTAACAGATTCATACAGGACAGCTCTCTTCTGAGACAGGTGTGGCTCCAGAACCATCTCCCCATCAGGCTTCAGGTGTCTACTCCCAATCAGAGCGAGTCAGCAGGTAGGCGGACAAAGCACAGATGATACACTGTCACAGTCCCGATTTTCCATCTGTAAAATGGGTATGGCTGGGGACTGAAAGTGTGTGTCCCCCCAAAATCTGCATATTGAAGGCTTAACCCTCAATGTGATTATATCTGGAGTTAGGGCCTTTACTGAAGTAAAATGAAAAATGAAGTCGTAAGTGTAGGTCCTGATCCACTGGGATTCATGCCCTCAGAAGGGGAGACACTAGAGTTCCTCTCTCTTTCCGAGTGTGTGTGTCTCTCCAGCTCTCTCCTTCTCCCTTGCCAGGTGAGGAGGCATGGAGAAGATGGGCAATAGCGAGCCAGTGAGAGGGCCTTTGTCCGAAGAACACCGCCATGCTGCCGCACCGATAGGGAACTCCCAGCTCCGTTCCTGTGAGAGCATGCATCTCTGCATCGGCCACCCGGTCTGCGGTACTTTTCTGTGGCAGCCTGAGCTTGCTGAGGGGCTTCCCTGGCGGCTCAGCAATAAGGAGCCAGCCTGCCAATGCAGGAGATGTGGGTACAATCTCTGATCTGGGAAGGTCCCCTGGAGGAGGAAATGGCAACCCACACCAGTATTCTTGGCTGGAGAATCCCATGGACAGAGGAGCCTGGTGGGCTGTAGTCCATGGGGTGCCAAAATGACTGAGTCACAGAACAAAAGCAGAGCTCTCTAAGATAGGAACATCCACATCTTCCTCGGATGCGCCTTATCTTACCATTCATTCAGGCAGCATCATAGAATGCCTATCAGGGGTGAGACCCTGAATTCAAAGTGGGGGCCTTTTAAAGATTAATGGGTCATGAATCCCTTACCCAAGAAAATGACGGTCTTAATGGTGCTAAGGATCAACGTATGAATGAAGCTGGAAAGTACATGCTAGTCTGTAGACACACACATACCCACACAATTCTTAAAACAAAGACACCAGTTGGGTGCAGAGATACATGTAAATAATGTTCACTGAAGCATTTGCGTAATAGTAGAACGTGGAAAAGAACTCCCGTTTAAATTAGGTTCTGAGCTCCGTAAACTCGGATTCCAGATATCTACTTGTTGCTTAGTACCACTTACTCTCTACCACTCGCCATGGCAACCAGCATAGAAATTTATAAATGTCTGTGGCATAAACACACAAATCAATATTAAAGTGAAATACATGATATGTAAAATATATAACATGACTCATGTCTATGAGATAATAAAGGGAAAATATATACTAAATTGATAGCAAATTATCTAAACTGTGCATGAATACATTTTTTGTTTATAATAAAATTAAAGGGTCACTGATCACAAAAGAAATACACTCCAGGTAACCTACTATGGACTGAATCTGTAGGTGACTCAGTAGTAAAGAATACACCTCCAAATGCAGCACACCCAGGTTCGATCCCTGGGTGGGGAAGATCCCCTAGAGAAGGGAATGGCTACCCACTCCAGTAGTCTTGCTTGGAGAATCCCAATGACAGAGGAGCCTTGACAGGCTATAGCTCATGGTTTCGAAAAAAGTTGGACACGACTGAATGGCTAACAATTAAGCCACCCAGTTTATGGTATTTATTATGGAAGCCTTAGAAGGCTGTACAAAACCCATGTAGGATAGTTTTCAGTGCAGGAATTTAGAGGTGAATATACCCTTTGGATAGGCAGAGGAGTGGGGCTCAGTGAAAGTGAGAGGTTTCTGGGTTAGAGGAAGGACACTGAGAACAGAGAGGACTTTGCGAACAGTTTAGATTGCTATGCTTGATACCAAAACAGGTGACTTCCAGGAGCTTCCTCAGAAGCTGGTACCAACTTCTCATCTACTCTCTGCCCTCACAATACTCACCACTTCTAGGTAATTCATCTTGAATGGAGAAATCCTTTATTATTCATCTCTTATACACAGCACTTTGTACCAGGTTTGGCACATAGAAAATATCTCATTAATGCTTATTGAATAAAAGATGTCTCCTATTAGTTTGAACCAATCAGCGAAGTGGATGTTATCAATCTCAGTGAAGAAAACTAGGAAGAATCTGAATGTCAATATACTGCCCAGGTGGCGCTAGTGGTAAAGAACCCACCTGCCAATGAAGGAGACACAAGAGATGTGGGTTTGATGCCTTGAAAGATCCCCTGGAGGAGGAAGCAGAACCCACTCCAGTATTCTTGCCTGGAGAATCCCATGGACAGAGGAGCCTGGTGGGCTACAGTCCATAAGGTCACAAAGAGTCAGACATGACTGAAGTGACTTAGCATATATGCATTGTAATATGATAGAATATTAAACAACAGTTTTCAAAATTTAATGACATGAGAGAAAGTTCGTGATAAAATATCACCTGTGCATGCATACACATACACACACAAAAGTATTATCAGTGGTTATTTCTAAGTAGTGAAATTTTAACTTCTTTTTCTTTCTTTTCCTTTTTTCTTTTAGATTTATTATTTTTTTATTAGAGTATAGTTGCTTTACAATATTGTATTAGTTTCTGCTGTACAAAAAAATGAATCAGCTATAAGTCAACATATGGGCCCTCTTTTTTGTTTTTCCTTCCTATTTAGGTCACCACAGAGCATTGAGTAGAGTTGCCCGTGGTGTACAGTTGATTCTCGTTAGTTATCTATTTTATACATAGGGTCAATAGTGTATATATGTCAATCACAGTCTCTCAATTCATCCCACCCCTCCTCCTTTCCCCCTTTGGTGTCCATAGATTTTTTTAAATTTAAAAATATGTTCCAACCTTTCTTTATATTAAGCTTAGTCGCTCAGTCATGTCCGACTCTTTGAGACCACATGGACTGTAGCCTGCCAGGATCCTCTGTCCATGGGGATTCTCCAGGCAAGGATACTTGAGTGGATTGCCATGCCCTCCTCCAGGAGATCTTCCCAACCCAGGGATCAAACCCAGGTCTCCCACATTGCAGGTGGAGTCTTTAGCAACTGAGCTCCCAGGGAAGCTTGACTAAGTGACTAACACTGTATTATTTTATGATGCAGGATGTTACTAAAATTGATCATCATATAAAGGTTTTGCCATGTTAGTTTTTACTGTTTCAGCAAGGATGGGGACATTAAATTAATCTAAGTGGTGATCGTGAACCACAGGAAGCAGGAGAAAAGCAGGTCTTCCTAAGGTCAGAGAAGCAACAGCCTTTCATTTATGATGTTTGTGATGTTTGTTCTACTTACTCATCACACTTCAAAATTCAATTCACCACTTGCTAGATCTCAGGATTTCAGTCTCAGATCAGAGCAAAGGTCTCCAATCTAGAGAGAGCTCCCCCCTCCATGCTAGAGTGAGACCTGGTTTATGTTCCTGCCTAGTAGATGCTGTGTCCCCATGGCACTTTGAAGGAAGCCCAGGAACTCTTAAATACTAGGTCCTGATGTTCGTAGCTTTGAATGTGTTGCTATGCTCAACATAGAACAGGGGTTCTCACCTCAACCCCACTGACATTATGAGCTGAATTATTCTTTGTTTTGGGATTATAGCCTGTGCATTGTAGAATGTTTAGCAGCATCCCTGGTCCCTATCCATCAGATGCCAGTGGTATTTCTACCCCTAAGAGATAACAACCAAAAACAACTATAGCATCAGTGTCTCTAGACAGTGCCAAAGTAACACTGAAATCTATTGCAAAGCCTTTATTTTAAGCATAGTTGAGATAGAGGAAGGTTTTAAAAGAGGAGAAAAAAAATGAGCTAATCTGACAATATTGTGTACCAAAGCCTGTGGGAGATGAGGGCAAAGGTCAAAAAAGAGAGCAGAAATCATTGGGGAACTATTCCACTGGTCCAGATAAGACACAATGATGGCTCAGAATAGGGTAAGAATGTAGTAAGCATGGGCTTCCCAGGTGACTCAGCAGGTAAAGAATCTGCCTGCAACACAGGAGACACAGGACACGTGGGTTCAATTCCCAGATCAGGAAAATCCCTTGGAGAAGGAAACGGCAACCCACTCCAGTATTCTTGCCTGGAAAATTCCATAGACAGAGGAGCCTCATGGGCTACAGCCCACGAGGTGGCGAACAGTCAGACATTACTGAGCATGCATGCGTGGACACTTTTAAGCATATCCTTACCCTATTCTTATGCCCAGTTTCATGGGGCAAGATACAGCATTGTAGTTAAAGCCAGAGCTCCAGAGACAGACTTCCTCACTGTGTAAGTTACCTGCTACCCTGGAGTGAGTTATCTGGAGATGAGGAAATACCTATCTACCACTCATGAGGTTACTGTGAGGATTACATGAGTTTATACATGGAGATATCTTAAAAGAATGGCTAGTACACTGTAACAGCTCAATAAATGTTTGCTATGGCAAAGCTGGAGAAGAGCATGTTTAGAGAAACAAAAATTGTGAGGTCCTTAAACATACACTTAATTTTTCTAATAATGCGTTCAGCTTTATTTAAGAACCCTGTGTTTGTCATATTAATGTCATGCTTTACCAGCTGTGGAAACAGAGGCTGCTTACCCTGCCTCCCTGAGATAAACTCAGCTTCTTCTCTGTGTTTTCTGTTAAAAATCAATGTGATTCTAAATCCAGCTAAACTCCTTGGCTTAGATATACTCACGTGTGAAACACAGACACAGGGAGAGAAGTAATATGCACATATATTGAAAGTCCTAAATAATCATTGTGTCTTAGTTTCCTATTGCCTCATGGAAAATCACCACAAATTTAACAGCACATTAGACAGAGACAAACATCATATGGTATCACTTACATGTGAAATCAAATTTGGAGAACTTAGCAGGGTCCACAGGACTGGAAAAGGTCAGTTTTTATTCCAATCCCAAAGAAAGGCAATGCCAAAGAATGCTCAAACTACCGCACAATTGCACTCATATCATGCACTAGCAAAGGAATGCTTAAAATTCTCCAAGCCAGGTTTCAGCAATACATGAACTGTGAAATTCCAGATGTTCAAGCTGGTTTTAGAAAAAGCAGAGGAACCAGAGATCAAATTGCCAACATCCACTGGGTCATCAAAAAAGCGAGAGAGCTCCAGAAAAACATCTATTTCTGCTTTATTGACTAGGCCAAAGCCTTTGACTGTGTGGATCACAATAAACTGTGGAAAATTCTGAAAGAGATGGGAATATCAGACCACCTGACCTGCCTCTTGAGAAAGCTGTATGCAGGTCAGGAGGCAACAGTTAGAACTGGGCATGGAACAACAGACTGGTTCCAAATAGGAAAAGGAGTACGTCAAGGCTGTATGTTGTCACCCTGCTTACTTAACTTCTATGCAGAGTACATCATGAGAAATGCTGGGTTGGATGAATCACAAGCTGGAATCACGATTGCTGGGAGAAATATCAATAACCTCAGATATGCAGATGACACCACCCTTGTGGCAGAAAGTGAAGAAGAACTAAAGAGTCTCTTAATGAAAGTGAAAGAGGAGAGTGAAAAAGTTGGCTTAAAGCTCAGCATTCAGAAAATTAAGATCATGGTATCCAGTCCCATCACTTCATGGGAAATAGATTGGGAAACAGTGGAAACAGTGGCTGACTTTATTTTTTTGGGCTCCAAAATCACTGCAGATGGTGATTGCAGCCATGAAATCAAAAGATACTTACTCCTTGGAAGAAAAGTTATGACCAACCTAGACAGCATATTAAAAGGCAGAGACATTACTTTGCCAACAAAGTTCCATCTAGTCAAGGCTATGGTTTAACCAGTGGTTATGTATGGATATGAGAGTTTGACTATAAAGAAAGCTGAGTGCTAAAGAATTGATGCTTTTGAACTATGGTGTTGGAGAAGACTCTTGAGAGTCCCTTGGACTGCAAGGAGATCCAACCAGTCCATGTTAAAGGAGATCAGTCCTTGGTGTTCATTGGAAGGGCTGATGTTGAAGCTGAAACTCAAATATTTTGGTCACCTGATACAAAGAGCTGACTCATTTGAAAAGACTCTGATGCTGGGAAAGACTGAGGCAGGAGGAGAAGGGGACGACAGAGGATGAGATGGCTGGATGGCATCACTGACTAGATGGATGTGAGTCTGAGTGAACCCCGGGAGTTGGTGATGGACAAGGAGGCCTGGTGTGCTGCGATTCATGGGGTTGTAAAGAGTCGGACACGACTGAGCGACTGAACTGAACTGAACATGTGAAATCTAAAAAACAAACAAAACAAACAAACAAACAAAAAAACCCAATATAAATGAACTTACTTATAAAACAGAAATAAGCTCATAGACATAGAAAGAAGAAAAAGGAGAGATAAATTGGGAATTTGAAATTAACGGATACCCACAAGTACAAATAGGGCTTCCCAAGTGGCTTAGAGGTAAATAACGCAGGGGACTCAGGAAGGGTAGATTCAGTCCCTGAGTTGGGAAGATCCCCTGGAGTATTCTTACCTGGAGAATCCCATGGATAGAGGAACCTCGAGGGCTATAGTCCATACGGTTGCAAAGAGTCAGGACTGAGTGACTGAGCACACAGGCATTACATATAAAATAGAACAACAAAGACCTATTATATTGCATAAAGAACTATACTCAATAACTTATAGTTGAAAAGAAACTGAAAAAGGATATATATATTCTATATATATTATTTATCTATATGTATTTTATTGTGTAACATATATAATAAAATGTATATTTCACATATATATGTAAAATATATGTGTTTACATATATATATAAAACTGAATCACTCTGCTGTACACCTGGGATGTTATAAATCAACTATGCTTCAATTTTGCAGTAAAGTAAATTACGTAAAAATAAAGCAGAGTACTGTTTTATTATCTTACAGTTCATCAGAGGTCTGGTTGAGGTCAGACTGGCTCTCTTTTACAGTCTCATGAAGCAGAAATCAGAAAGTCAACCAGGCAGGGCTCTTACTGGGGGACTCTGAGGAGGGATCCACTTCCCTTGGAAGGATGCAGTCCTTGCAGTTGTAGATCTGAGGTCCTGATATCATTGCCGGCTGTCAGCCAGCTAACAAATTCTAGAGGGCCGCTCGTTCCCTGTCACCTGGCTTTTATCTTCAAACCAGCAAAGCTGCCTTGAATCTTTCTCATGCTTCAAAAAACTCTGATTTCTCATACTGTAACCAAGAGGAAAAAGCTCTTTGCTTTTAATGGGTTCATGTGACTATATTGTTGTCATTGTTTAGTTGCCAAATCATGTCTGACTCTCTGCAACCCCATGGACTGTAGCCCACCAGGCTCCTCTGTCCATGGGATCTCCCAGGCAAGAATACTGGAGTGGGTTACCATTTGCTTCTCCAGGGGATCTTCCCAACCCAGGGATCAAACTCCCATCTCCTGCATTGGGAGTAGGATTCTTTACCACTGAGCCACCAGGGAAGCCCTACTTAGCCCCTCTTAAAAAACCTCCTCTTTGGCTTAAAATCATAGGAATGATAACATAAATGAAGAGCAAGGGACTTCTTGAAATTATGCCTATCACGCTAAGAGTACAACTGATGAGTTAGTAACCCAATAGGAGAGAAAGTGAAAATGAAAGTTGCTCAATCATGTCCTACTCTTTGCGACTGTAATCCATGGAATTCTCCAGGCCAGAATACTAGACTGGGTAGATGTTCCCTTCTCCAGGGGATCTTCCCAACCCAGGGATTGAACCCAGGTCTCTCACATTTCATGCAGATTCTTTACCAACCGAGCCACCAGGGAAGCCCAACTCAATCAGAATTAAGACAATTTTCCATCAGAAATGTCTCCTGTGTCCACTCCAGGCAGTCCCCAAGTTCACAAGAGAACACTTTTCCATCATCAAAGATTAGTTTTGCCTCCTTATAAGTGGAATTACACAGTATGTTTTCATTTGTATTTGGATTCTTTCTCTAGCATAATATTTTTGAGATTCACCCATAATATATGTATCAGGAGTTTGTTTCAGCTTATTCAGGAATAATATTCCTATATCACAGCTTGCTTATTGATTGAAGTGTTGATGGACATTTTAATTGTGGCTATAATGAATAAATTTAAACATTCTTAAAAAATGTTCATGTGGTGATAACTCCTAATTTCTCCTGGATAAATATCCAGATGTGGAAATCTCTGTGTCTTTACATAGATAAGTATTCAACTGCCAGATACTGTTCCAAATTCATTGCTAGCATTTTCTACATCTACTCCTTACTCTTGGTAAAGTATGCACATTTCAGCTGGCACACATCCTCACTTCCATTTTTGTCTGTGTTTCTAATTCGAGCTATTCTATACCATGTGTACTGTATCTCTTTTTGGTTATAAGTTGTATTTCCTTGATGGCTAATGATTCTGAGCACCTTCCTTATTAAGTGTTCATTGGTCGTTTCTATATCTTCCTTTGTGAAATGTCTGTGCAAATCCTATGCTCAATTTTTCATTGTGAAATTGGTCTTGCTATTGATTTGTAAAAGCTTATAATCTAGATAAAGTCCTTCATCAGATGTATTATATATTCACTTAGTATTTAATATAATATATACATATACACATATGGGTTTCCCAGGGGGCTCAGTGAGTAAAGAACTTGCCTGCTATGCAGGAGAGATAGACAGATGTGTGTTTGATCCCTGGGTTGGAAAGATCCCCTGGAGCAGGGCATGGCAACCCACTCCAGCATTCTTGTCTGGAGAATCCCATGGACAGAGGAGCCTGGTGGGCTACAGTCCATAGGGTTGTGAAGAGTTGGATATGACTAAAGCGACTGAGCACGCACACAGGCATATACACATACACGTATAATTGAATATGTATATATGAGCATTCAAGGAAGAAAAGACAAAAAGAAAGGAAAAGGAGATAAAGGAAAAAAGCTCTGAAAATATTTGAATCTCTGACATTGATTTACGTAGCAATCTATTTCCAATCCCACAGATACAGCAGAAAACTTAACTTGATTGAGCAAAGGACTGTGATGCGTGCTGCAGAATATTGCACCTTAATCTAAGAGGTCAAGACCTCCTCCTTGGGAACAGGCATCTGTGCTTGTATCCTCCATGTTTCTACCACTTAATTTGTCACAATATCTGTCATATAGAAGCTGGTCAACACCTTTGCTGAGAGAATGAGATAATAAGTTAACTTGCCGATTATATCATTTAATTATCAGAGGAGAGACTCAATCAGTGAGTTTTGGGGAAAAGAATAAAACCACCAAAAACAGAAGCAGCATTTATATTATGTATCAATGGCGTTTGGTTCACAGAAGTGAGAGATGGACACGTGTGGAAACAATGATAAACAGGGTGAAATGCACATCCTCAGTTCCTCCTCTTTCATAAATCCCTTCTAGCCAAAGATTAAGAATCCAATTATGCATGAATGCTTCTGGATGTAATCAATTTCTCTCTCGTGTATCAAGACTCTGCTTCTCTCTCATGGATCAATCCCATCAGCATACACATGCTTGTTTCTGCTTTCACAAACCCTTCCTTGACCCCATGTTCCCCTTTAGCATCTCCAGGATTTTTTTTTTCATGTTGTTGACACTTGCTGTCTGTTCTTCCAAGTTTAAAATGTACGCTTCCCACATTCCTTCTCTGTATTCTGCCAACCACCGTGCCATGGATATCACTCTTGTAAAAGTCTCCAGAATACAAATCAGTGGGCAAGTTCTATGTCTTAGACTTACTTGGGAGACTCTACAGCATCCAACCGGATAAAAGCATCTGGGCAATAGAGTAGTTTATGTGGGGCTCGAAGCTCCACTCATGGGTTGGAATTTCAGTTCTACTGCTTATTCAGACATCGTGCTCAAGCCAACATGACATCTTGGCTCTCCGTGGAAAGTGTTGGTTCCTTCCATTTGGAGCCTTTGCAGTTGTCCTACCTGCTCAGAGAGCTCCTTTTCCAGCTTCTCCCCATCCTTCAGGTCTAGCTCAGGTTTTTCCCTCCTCAAGGAGGACTTCCCTGTTCACCTTTGCATACAAATGTCATTCCCCTGGAGTACCTGTAGGTAGCCCTGAAGGGAGACTCATGGGTGCCCTGACTGTGATGCAGACTGACCCCATGACCTTGACCTAGTACACACGCTCATGAACTTCGGTTTCTTCGTCTGTAACTCATGTGATGACAATACCTGCTGCAAGAGGCTTCTGTGCGCATCCAGTGAGGTAATGTGGGTATTTACTATTTACTGTTGTTGTTCAGTAGCTAAGTCATGTCTGACTCTGCTACCTCGTGAACTGTAGCTTGCCAGGCTCCTCTGTCCTCCACTGTCTCCTGGAGTTTGATTAAGTTCATGGCCAATGAGTATGTGATGCTGTATAACCATCTCACCCTCTGCTGCCCCCTTCTCCTCCTGCCCTCAATCTTTCCCAACATTAGAGCCTTTTCCAATGAGTCATCTGTTTGCATCAGGTGGTCAAAGAACTGGAAATTCCACTTCAGCAACAATCCTTCCAAAGAATATTCAGGGTTTATTTCCTCAGGATTGACTGGTTTGATCTCCTTACAGTCCGAGGGACTCTCAAGACTCTTCTGAAGCACCACAGTTCAAAAGCATCAGTTCTTTGGTACTCAGCCTTCTTTATGGTCCAGTTCTCACATCTGTACATGACTACAGGGAAAACCATAGCTTGGACTATATAGATCTTTGCAATGTCAGTAATGCTGACCTTTGTAATGTGGGTACTCAGTGTAATGCCTAACATACAATGGATGATTGTTTTTAAAACACCCACTTTCACTTTTCCCCTTCCCTGGTATGCTTGAACCATTTGGTGTAATTCAGGATACCCATTTTTCTCATTTAGAAAAAAAAAAATCCAGCTTATTGGAACAGACTTGCCATACCCGATGGGGCAATAAAAGTATTCTCTTTTAACACAGTCACACTAAGGGCCAGATAGTTGCGAATAGGTCTCCAAAGAAAATGGGAGCTTTTCCCGTGTCTTTTAATAGAAGTGTTATTTAACTTTTATGGGAATGCCACAGAGAAGAGAGCTGTTCCTACTCAGTGAGCTTACAGACAAAATAAAATAAACAGACAAGGAAGGCAGTGGTCTATTTGATGAACCTCCCGAGAAGACACACAGCAATTGGAGAATCAAAATTAACTGGCTGTGTTTATTCACTTCTAACTTCTGCCTGGGTTGAGCTTTCATTTCTGCTTGAGCACATACTGTCTCTCTCTATTAGGCACTTTTTCTGAAAGAAACTCTAGTCCTCAAATTCCCTTGTGTGTTCTCTTTGAACTTCTGATCCAAGCAAGGCGAGGAATACATCTAAGGCAGGGCAGCTCTGCAGTTAAGGAAAACAACTGTAATCCCATCATTGTAGCTCATCAGTTGACCACTGACTAATCTAGAAGGATTTGCTTCAGATTTTAAGCTTAATTTCTAAATTGAGGGGGAAAAAATGTTACCTGCTGCAGAGAATTATGGAAAGGTTTAAATAAGATGATTCATGTCAAAACTTGAAGGTTGCCTGGTCTGGAATGAGCAATGGTTCATCATGAGTGTGACCCCCATCCCCAAGAATCATTTTTTTGTAGCCCTTGCATCATGACCATTACCATTATTAGGAGCAGCACCCAGGTGGTCTCTCCCCCTTGCCCAGCCTTGTCACTTAGCTTTCCTGACAGTTGGATGCTCATCTTCATGGAAGATGTCCAAGGGGAGAGAGGACAGCCCTTCTCAGAAGTGTGGGTTGGACCATATACTTTTAAAGGCCCCCTCCATCCCTTCAATTCAGTGACAATATAAATAGAAATGACTGCAACAGATGCGCTAGCCATTTACAAATCTGTTTCACGTCTTGGCTTTTTCCTCTGGCTAAATTCTGAACTATCCCTAATGAGCCAAATGACTGTAGGCTCATGGGAAAAACCTGATATTTTCCTGTTAGAAAAGGGAAAAAGGGAAGGCAGACTGCATCTACTTCAAATTCCATCAGAGCACCAAACAGCTATGATCCTCATTCTTTTGCTAAAAGCAAATAGGAAAGAAACAGTATGTTGATATACATTTTTTACTGCTATTAATAATTAAACCTCCAAACTGTGATGAACTATATTTTATTTTACTCTAATTGCTCCCTTTGTAATGGAAATCCTTGCATTGCTTCATTTCCCCAGAATGAGTAGAGCTGGGCCTCTCTTTGTATGTCTCCTGTGTGGTCCCGGATACTACCACTATGAGGGTCTGGGGTCCTTGAACAATAACTGCTAGTCCCTGAGTTATAAAACTTTAACCTCATTTCAGAAATGAGGATTATCATTATTGGGTGAGTTCTCCAGGAAGGGCCTCGTTTGAAAAATCCCTCTCCAACTGATTGAACTCTTTCCTGATTAACAGTGGATAAATATGGAGACTATTACTTAGATACCGCATGCTGGGAGGCAAACATGATAATTATACCTGTCAATCTGCAGAACCCCCTGGTCTCAAATGGAGTGAAATGCTGCCATTTCAATCTAATCTGCAAGAGAGGCGAATGGAGAGGGGATGATCACTATGGAGAAGGCTGAAAGCACCCCAGCTGTCAATATCCGCGTGGGAGGCAGCTGATGGTTTGGATGTCATCACATTAGCAATCTCTTCAATAAAAAGGAAGTCTGGCTGCTTTGTGCCTTGAAAAGGAGCAGCAGTTGAAAGCATTAAAATTAGTGCCATTTTACTGAAGATCATGATGATTTAAAATGTCAGTTCCTTTCCCTAGCACTATCATTTATGATGGAACATAGTGACAACTATCAACAGTCAGAGACTGAGTCTCAAATGAGGGGAATGTGCCATTTCAGATGCAACTCAGGAGTCACCAAGGGAGAGGTGTGTTTGGATGTGTGCATGTGAACACTGAGGCATCATCCCCAATGTCACTCTGAATTTTCCTCTCCTAATCCAGAAAGCTAGCCTTGGTCCAAATCTGGGCTGGGAAAGTCAGTGGGAGTCAGTCAGTTCCTGGGAGGAAAAGAAGGACATGCCCAGCAAGACAGTAAAACACTGGCAGAATCCTCAGAGATAGAGTCCCAAAGTAATAGCAGGAGTCTATGGAATGATATTGACGATGATAATGATGATAGCCAACATCTACAAGTTGTCTAGTTTAAAAATCTTATATTTATGCTATTCTACTGAACACGTACAACAGTCCTAAGAATTAGAAAATACTTTTAATCCCACTTTGAGTGTGTGCTCAATAGCTTCAGCCATGTCCAACTCTTTGAGACCCCCTTTGGGGGTCATGCCATAGCCCACCAGGCTCCTCTGTCTATGAGATTTTCCCAGCAAGAATACTGGAGAGAATTGCCATGCCCTCCTCCAGGGGAACTTCCCAAGCCAGGGATCGAACCTCTGTCTCCTATGTCTCCTTCATTGCAGGCAGATTCTTTACCACTGAGCCGCCAGGGGAGCCTTAATCTCACTGTATAGATGAGTAATCTGAAGCTCAGGCAGTAAGTAGCTACGCCAAGATCAAGTGATGATGGGATCTTTGGGAACTAGATACAGAGTTTAGCCTTACCTTCTGAGTTGAATTCTTCTCAGAGTCATGAATTGGATAAACACAGAGTAGAAGTTGACTCTTGAATAGGACATGATAAGTGCGATCACTGCAAAAGAGCCTGGGGGTAAGACGGGGGTGAAGTTGGGGCTACATCATGTAAAGGCCAAGTGGGTTTCAAAGTATCAAACCCCAGCAAGAAGCCAGAACAAAATGCCGGTGGCTCTGAGGAGCCAGTCTAGAGTATGTGTGAACATAGAGTCCTAGCATAATCTATTCATCAAGACATGTTGCTAATTAAAAAAAAAAAATTCCAACACCCTAAATTCCTTCCTGTAAAAGGGGTTTGCCTATGCTTTTGTGTCTTCCTGAAATGTTTTTCCCTGGAGAGGATGGCCCTTCCTATAAAATTAAATAGCATCATAGTAGCTCAGCAGTCCTCTTCCCTTTTATAGTGCTTAATGCCATGTAAAACTATTTAATTTCTATTTACTTTTTTTTAAAATTTTTGTCTCTTCCACAAAAATGTAAGTGACCTCAGGGCATAAACTATGTCTCTTTTATTAACTTATATCACCAAATCCTAGCACAGGTGAATGGCACACAGAAAACTAATAACAGCTTTTGTGAATACTTCAGTTCAGTTCAGTTTGGTTGCTCAGTCGTGTGCGACTCTTTGAGACCCCATGAATCGCAGCACGCCAGGCCTCCCTGTCCATCACCAACTCCCGGAGTTCACTCAGACTCAAGTCCATCGAGTCCGTGATGCCATCTAGCCATCTCTTCCTCGGTCGTCCCCTTCTCCTCCTGCCCCCAATTCCTCCCAGCATCAGAGTCTTTTCCAATGAGTCAACTCTTCGCATCAGGAGGCCAAAGTACTGGAGTTTCAGCTTTAGCATCATTCCCGCAAAAGAAATCCCAGGGCTGATCTCCTTCAGAATGGACTGGTTGGATCTCCTTGCAGTCCAAGGGACTCTCAAGAGTCTTCTCCAATACCACAGTTCAAAAGCATCAATTCTTCGGCACTCAGCCTTCTTCCCAGTCCAACTCTCACATCTATACATGACCACAGGAAAAACCATCGCCTTGACTAGATGGACCTTAGTTGACAAAGTAATGTTTCTGCTTTTGAATATACTATCTAGGTTGGTCATAACTTTTCTTCCAAGGAGTAAGCGTCTTTTAATTTAATGGCTGCAGTCACCATCTGCAGTGATTTTGAAGTCCCCAAAAATAGAGTCTGACACTGTTTCCATTATTTCCCATCTATTTCCCATGAAGTGATGGGACTGGATGCCATGATCTTCGTTTTCTGAATGTTGAGCTTTAAGCCAACTTTTTCACTCTCCACTTTCACTTTCATCAAGAGGCTTTTGGATTCCTCTTCACTTTCTGCCATAAGGGTGGTGTCATCTGCATACCTGAGGTTATTAATATTTCTCCCAGCAATCTTGATTCCAGCTTGTGATCCATCCAACCCAGTGTTTCTCATGGTGTACTCTGCATGTAAGTTAAGCAAGCAGGGTGACAATTACAGCCTTTACATACTCTTTTTCCTATTTGGAATCAATCTGTTGTTCCATGTCCAGTTCTAACTGCTGCTTCCTGACCTGCATACTAATTTCTCAAGAGGCAGATCAGGTGGCCTGGTATTCCCATCTCTTTCAGAATTTTCTACAGTTTATTGTGAATACTTACTATGTAGCATATTTTACTAGAGATGTGTATGTATTATGCCCTATATTCTCATAATAGCTTTATAGGAAAAGTATTTTATTATTTTTTTTACAGGT
Organism: Ovis aries; assembly: GCF_016772045.2. Taxonomy (NCBI): domain Eukaryota; kingdom Metazoa; phylum Chordata; class Mammalia; order Artiodactyla; family Bovidae; genus Ovis; species Ovis aries. The sequence continues at coordinate 110,397,097 of NC_056059.1, forward strand.
GATGAAACTGAGTCACAGAAAAATTAAGTTTTATTGATGTAAGTGGTGGGATTCATATTTGAACATAGGCAAATGAGTTCCAAAGACTATTTACTGCTATTTATCACATTTAATGACTTCAGACATGCAGATGACACCACCCTTATGGCAGAAAGTGAAGAGGACTAAAAAGTCTCTTGATGAAAGTGAAGGTGGAGAGTGAAAAATTTGGCTTAAAGCTCAACATTCAGAAAACTAAGATCATGGCATCTGGTCCCATCACTTCATGGGAAATAGATGGGGAAACAGTGGAAACAGTGTCAGATTTTATTTTTGGGGGCTCCAAAATCACTGCAGATGGTGACTGAAACCATGAAATTAAAAGATGCTTACTCCTTGGAAGAAAAGTTATGACCAACCTAGATAGCATATTGAAAAGCAGAGACATTACTTTGCCAACAAAAGTCCATCTAGTCAAGGCGATGGTTTTTCCTGTGGTCATGTATGGATGTGGGAGCTAGACTGTGAAGAAAGCTGAGCACCAAAGAATTGATGCTTTTGAACTATGGTGTTGGAGAAGACTCTTGAGAGTCCCTTGGACTGCAAGAAGATCCAACCAGTCCATTCTGAAGGAGATCAGCCCTGGGATTTCTTTTGCAGAAATAATGCTAAAGCTGAAATTCCAGTACTTTGGCCACCTCATGTGAAGAGTTGATTCATTGGAAAAGACTCTGATGCTGGGAGGGATTGGGGACAGGAGGAGAAGGGGACGACAGAGGATGAGATGGCTGGATGGCATTACTGACTCGTTGGACGTGAATCTGAGTGAACTCCAGGAGTTGGTGATGGACAGGGAGGCCTGGCGTGCTGTGATTCATGAGGTCACAAAGAGTCGAACACGACTGAGTGACTGAACTGAACTGAACCGCATTTAAACAGTCTCTTACACAAGCCCTCACTGAGGATTGTTGAATGAATGAATGAATGAATGAATGAACAGGTTGATGCTTGGTCAAGATAATGTCTTCTGAGATCCAGTAGGTGAGAAACGAACAACAAAAAATTCTAAGGACATTATCTGTCCATAGAGAAATGATATAGAATTCTGCTTCTTATTTAGATGGAATTGAGGAAGCAGTTTCAAGGTCTCAAGGGCCACATCTCAGACAGAACAAAAGATGATTTTGATGTAGCTGTCTTTTTTCTGCTTTGCACTTTCTAGATGTTTTTCAGCCTCAGTCTTCAGAAACTAAGGGAATCCCACCCATGACTGATGCTTGAGTATTAATATTTTTATCAAATTGAGCAAAGCTGTGAGCATGTTAATTAATCTATCCATTAACCAAGTCAATCACTCAAAAAACTTGTCTGTATCAGATCCTTTATGGGGCAGACTCCAAGACGGAATTAAGTGCACAAGAGATTTCTTGGTGTAATAAATCTCCTCACAGGAACACTTGAAGGACAGAGGTAAGCATAAGCAGGAGGAAGTGGGAAAAGTCTTCACACTATGATGTAGGTCTTGTCCCTATGAAAGAAAGAGGGAAGGAAGACAGATGAGGTGTAAATGTCCTCACGTCTGAGAACAAGGTCAATGGGGATTTGTGAGCAAAGATTCCTTATTAGAAGAGTCTGGTATTGGGAAGAAATAGCCCTTCTTTCTAGTAACTCCATTACTTTCACTCATTGGTTGAAAGTCATGGCCTCCGATATGTGTTATAGTGGATTCAAAGATAAGGCCTAGAGGCTGGAGACTGGAGGAATTTTTGTAGTGAGTTCCCTTGAAGGGAGCTCTGAACAGTACAACTCCATGGCCTCTGCACTACCAACCTTTTACGCTTCATTCATTTACACATCCACATTGTTTTTGTTTGTTCTGTTTTCCTTAATTTTATTGGCATATAGCTGATTTACAATGTGGTGTCAGTTTCTCCTGTACAGCAAAGTGAATCAGTTTATTCATATACATATGCCTACTCTTTTTCTAAGAATCATTTCCCATATGGGTCATTACAGAGTATTGAGTAGAGTTCCCAGTGCTGTACAGAGGTTCTTGTTAGTTTTATATTTTATATATAGTAGTGTTATATGTTAATCTCAATCTCCCAATTTATCCCTCCCTACTGTCCCCCTTGTTACCATAAGCTTGTTTTCTACATCTTGACTCTATTTCTGTTTTGCAAATCAGCTTGTTTGCACCACTTTAAATTCCACATGTAAGCGATATCATTTATTTGTCTTTCTCTGTCTGACCTCTGTCTGACTTTGAAGCACTCCCTAATCACTTTACCGGGAAGTAACTTCACCCCCCTCTAAGACTGTAGGAACTTTTACCTTGTATTTTCCCTTTTCTTATATCACTTCACAATTTTGTGTAATCATATATGATAAGGTTCATGGTGAGGTGAGGAACTCTTGTCTGCAGGCCCATCTCATTAATTATCAGGTATCAGACACCCATATATCCTGTTCTTTATAGAGAAAGTGTGATAAGCATTTTGGTAAAGGGAAACTGGAGTTGATTTTGTTACCACCTTAATAAGCCTTGTTCTTGTTATCCTGAGTAGGTAAACTAAGGAAAGGTCAACAATGTGTGAGTCCTTGGACAGTAGTTCAGGATTGGTCATTGAGGGCATTTTTAAGTTATCTGTGAGATAGTGCCATTTAATGTCCTCTAGAGAACTTGTTCTTATTCCTTGGAAGGTAGGATATTACACTGGAAGAACCAGTTTACCTTTAAGGTCTAAAAGGAAGCAGTCATTTTTCAACTAGAATTCCAAAGGCTGGTGAAAATAGCCCACATAGATTAAAACTTTCCTGCTTCAAGTCAGGATTGGTTGAGAATTGGTGGTTCAGCAGAGGTAAAAGTTGAAGAAATTACGCAGGAAGCTGAAGGATTCCTCAGAGTTGAGAGGGGCATGTGTACTAGTTGGTAGTAGCCCATAGGCTTCAAGCTCAGCCTTAGTTTGACTTTCTATCCTTAGTTTCCTTGTGCAGATATTGAACTCCTGAGACTAAATGCCTGTTTTCTGCTTAGTTCCTTGATCTGTGCTGTGTTTTCAGGTACCAACCCTACCAGATACTCAGATCTCTCGCCTCATTGTGGTGGTGGTTTAGTCCCTATATTGTATCTGACTCTTGAGACCCCAGGGACTGTAGCCTGCCAGGCTCCTCTGTCCATAGGATTCTCCAGGCAAGAATACTGGAGTGAGTTGCCATTTCTTTCTCCAGGGGATCTTCCCGACCCAGGAATCGAACCTGGGTCTCCTGCTTTGCAGGTAGATTCTTGACCTACTGAGCTATGAGGGAAGCCCCCTCACATCATTAGGGGATTGAGTATTACCCACAGCTGGTTAAAGCTTTAGACCTCCTACCACAAAAGGACCTTGCAGGAATCAGCAACATGTTCCTCCACACTTTGGAGTGAAATTACCCTGATTTTAGCCTCCTACTCTTTACTTCATGGATCTCGGTTGTCTTGGATCATGACTGCAGTTAAGGCTCCTTGTCGTACTTCCTGGGTAGCCCAGTGGTTTAGAGTCTGCCTGCCAGTGCAGGGGACATGGGTTTGGCTCCTACTCCAGGCAGATTCCATGCCTTGGGGCAACTAAGCCCTTGTATACACCTATTGAGCCCACACGCCTAGAGCCCATGCATTGCAACTGTGAGGCTGCACACACTTGAGCCTGTGCTCTTCAACAAAAGAAAGTCCCCACACAGCAAAGGAGACCCAGCACAGCCAAAAGTGAATAAGTTAATTAATTTAATTTAAAAAAAAGACTCCTTGGCTACTATGTTCATACAACTGAATTAAAACTTTTCACCACAACCTCATATTAGGGGAAATGGAATTGTAGGGTGAAAGAGACTGATGTGGGAGCTATTATTAACTTTAGACTTGATGAGTTTCTCTTTTATATGTTTTCATGCCCACTTCATATTTTGTACTCATCACAGTTTTAATTATTCTTTTAATTACTGGGTGACTCCCCTACTATAATGGTCTTATGATCTTAGTTTTTTGAAAGTTGAGTTTTAAGCCAGCTTTTTCACTCTCCTCTTTCAGTTTCATCAAGAGTCTCTTCAGTTCCTCTTCACTTTCTGCCATAAGGGTGGTGCCATCTGCATATATGAAGTTATTGATATTTCTTCCTGATTTCTTGGCTCCAGTTTCTAATTCAACCAGCCCAGCATTTCACATGATAGACTCTGCATGTAAGTTAAATAAGCAGTGACAATATACAGTCTTGATGTTCTCCTTTCCCAATTTGGAACCAGTCTGTTGTTCCATGTCCGGTTCTAATTGTTGCTTCTTGACCTGCATACAGATTTCTCAGGAGGTAGGTAAAGTGGTCTGGTATCTTCCCATATCTTGAAGAATTTTCCACAGTTTGTTGTGATCCACACAGTCAAAGGCTTTGGTGTAGTCAATAAAGCAGAAGTGAATGAGAAGCTGCTAATACATACTAGATATTCTAGAGAATAGAATGCATCTTGGTAACCTCTGGTTTCTCCTTTGTAAAAAGGTTTCTGAAATGATCTCTCTATGACATCTATCACCTCATTAGAGGCCAGGATATGTTTAGCCTATTGCACTTTCCAGCTTTGTGGCAGACTGTGAGTGTGATCTTTTTTCAGGAGTTTGAAAACAATTTCTAGGCTAGGACTTCTACATCAGCTTGCAAATCACCTTTGTAGTAGACTCTAGGCTTGACATGTTTCTGACTTTGCCGAGATTCATTTCTATTTTGAGTCACATGTTGCACTTGCCCCACACTATTGGTGTGGAAACAGCTACTTCTTCTTGCTTTAGAAAGCTCTTAATCTAGATTTAAGCATTTGCTCAAAATACAGGCTTTAATAACTGAGTTAAAAAATACAGACTTTCATGACGAAGTTAAAAAAGCTTTCCCTGCTTCTAACATGTTGACTGTTGCTCTGTTAATGAAAATGAAGATATGCTCTGCTATACTAGTCAGAAGGGTTTGTGTCTAGCTTTTTTCTACATAATCAGTCTTTATTGTGACATTGGAAATTTCACTTGTGTCACATTTTTATTTATTTATATTTTAATATAAATTTATTTATTTTAATTGGAGGCTAATTACTTTACCATATTGTATTGGTTTTGCTATACATTGACATGAACCTGCCACAGGTGTATGCATGATCCCCATCCTGAATCCTGCCTCTCACCTCCCTCCCCATACCATCCCTCTGGGTCATCCCAGTGCAACAGCCCCGAGCATCCTGTATCATGCATTGAACCTGGACTGGCGATTCGTTTCACATATGGTATTATACATGTTTCAATGCCATTCTCCCAAATCATCCCACATTCGCCCTCTCCCACGGAGTCCAAAAGACTCTTCTATACATCTGTGACTCTTTTGCTGTCTCACATATAAGGTTGTCGTTACTATCTTTCTAAATTCCATATATATGCGTTAGTATACTGTATTGGTGTTTTTCTTTCTGGCTTACTTCACTCTGTATAATCGGCTCCAGTTTCATCCACCTCATTAGAACTAATTCAAATGTATTCTTTTTAATGGCTGAGTAATACTCCATTGTGTATATGTACCACAGCTTTCTTATCCATTCATCTGCTGATGGACATCTAGGTTGCTTCCATGTCCTGGCTATTATAAACAGTGCTGTGATGAACATTGGGGTACATGTGTCTCTTTCAATTCTGGTTTCCTTGATGTGTATGCCCAACAGTGGGATTGATGGGTCATAAGGTAGTTCTATTTCCAGTTTTTTAAGAAATCTCCACACTGTTCTCTATAGTGGCTGTACTAGTTTTCATTCCCACCAACAGTGTAAGAGGGTTCCCTTTTCTCTACACCCTCTCCAGCATTTATTGCTTGTAGACTTTTGAATAGCAGCCATCCTGCCTGGTGTGAAATGGTACTCATTGTGGTTTTGATTTGCATTTCTCTGATAATGAGTGATGTTGAGCATCTTTTCACGCGTTTGTTAGCCATCCGTATGTCTTCTTTGGAGAAATGTCTGTTTAGTTCTTCAGCCCATTTTTTGATTGGGTCATTTATTTTTCTGGAATTGAGCTGCAGGAGTTGCTTATATATTTTTGAGATTAATTCTTTGTCAGTTGCTTCATTTGCTATTATTTTCTCCCATTCTGAAGGCTGTCTTTTCACCTTGCTTATAGTTTCCTTTGCTGTGCAGAAGATTTGATTTTAATTAGGTCCCATTTGTTTACTTTTGCTTTTATTTCCAATATTCTGGGAGGTGGGTCATAGAGGACCCTGCTGTGATTTATGTTGGAGAGTGTTTTGCCTATATTCTCCTCTAGGAGTTTTATAGTTTCTGGTCTTACATTTAGATTTTTAATCCATTTTGAGTTTATTTTTGTGTATGGTGTTAGAAAGTGTTTTAGTTTCATTCTTTTACAAGTGTTGACCAGTTTTCCCAGCACCACTTGTTAAAGAGATTGTCTTTTAAAGAGATTGTCTTTTGTATATTCTTGCCTCCTTTGTCAAAGATAAGGTGTCCATAAGTGCATGGATTAATCTCTGGGCTTTCTATTTTGTTCCATTGATCTATATTCCTGTCTTTGTGCCAGTACCATACTGATGACTGTGGCTTTGTAGTAGAGGCTGAAGTCAGGCAGGTTGATTCCTCCAGTTCCATTCTTCTTTCTCAAGATTGCTTTGGCTATTCGAGGTTTTTTGTATTTCCATACAAACTGTGAAATTATTTGTTCTAGCTTTGTGAAAAATGCCATTGGTAGCTTGATAGGGATTGCACTGAATCTATAGATTGCTTTGGGTAGTATACTCATTTTCACTATATTGATTCTTGCGATCCATGAACACGGTATATTTCTCCATCGATTAGTGTCCTCTTTGATTTCATTCACCAGTGTTTTATAGTTTTCTACATATAGGTCTTTTGTTTCTTTAGGTATATGTATTCCTAAGTATTTTATTCTTTTTGTTGCAATGGTGAATGGAATTGTTTCTTTAATTTCTCTTTCTATTTTCTCATTATTAGTGTATAGGAATGCAAAGGATTTCTGTGTGTTGATTTTATATCCTGCAACTTTACTATATTCATTGATTAGCTCTAGTAATTTTCTGGTGGAGTCTTTAGGGTTTTCTATGTAGAGGATCATGTCATCTGCAAAGAGTGAGAGTTTTACTTCTTCTTTTCCAATTTGGATTCCTTTTATTTCTTTTTCTGCTCTGATTGCTGTGGCCAAAACTTCCAAAACTATGTTGAATAGTAGCGGTGAGAGTGGGCACCCTTGTCTTGTTCCTGACTTTAGGGGAAATGCTTTCAGTTTTTCACCATTGAGGATAATGTTTGCTGTGGGTTTGTCATATATAGCTTTTATTATGTTGAGGTAAAGTCCTTCTATTCCTGCTTTCTGGAGGGTTTTTATTATAAATGGATGTTGAATTTTGCCAAAGGCATTCTTTGCATCTATTGAGATAATCATATGTCTTTATTTTTCAATTTGTTAATGTGGTGTATTACCTTGATTGATTTGCGGATATTGAAGAATCCTTGCATCCCTGGGATAAAGCCCACTTGGTCATGGTGTATGATCTTTTAAATATGTTGTTGGATTCTCATTGCTATATTTTGTTAAGGATTTTTGCATCTATGTTCATCAGTGATATTGGCCTGTAGTTTTCTTTTTTGTGACATCTCTGTCAGGTTTTGGTATTCTATGGTGGCCTCATAGAATGAGTTTGGAAGTTTACCTTCCTCTGTAATTTTCTGGAAGAATTTGAATAGGATAGCTATTAGCTGTTCTCTAAATTTTTGGTAGAATTCAGCTGTGAAGCTGTCTGGACCTGGGCTTTGGTTTGCTGAAGTTTTCTGACTACAGTTTCAATTTCTGTGCTTGTGATGGGTCTGTTAAGATTTCCTATTTCTTCCTGGTTTAAGTCTTTTAATTCTGAAATGATTTAATATAGAAGTTGCAAAAATAGTGTAGGTCCTCATCGCTTGGCTTCCTTAAGTGATAATGTCTTCCATAACTATGGTAACATTGGCACTGTACTAGGAATTAAGCCACAGACCATATTCAGAATTTGCTAGTTTTTGCATGCACTCGTGTGTGTGTGTGTCTGTGTGTGTGCTTCTGACATTTCAGAACTTGGACAGATCTGTATAACCACCAAAACAATCCAGATTCAGCACAATCCATCACCACATAGGAAATCCCCAATGTTCCCACTTAACAGTTATGCCCTTGCTCTAACCCCTGACAACCACTCATCTGTTGCCCAGTTCTAATTTTGTCACCTTGAGAATACTAAATTAACATAATCATAAAGTATGCAGCATTCTGAGATAGGAAGAAGAGCCATCTAAGCTGACTTGCTCCTCTTTCACACTTAGTAGTATTCCGTTGTATAGATTTATGAGAGTTTGTTTAACCAAATGTCCTCTGAAAGACATTTAGGTCATTTACAGATTTTGGCTATGACAAATGAAGCTGTTATTTGTATTTTTTATAAATGAAGTTGAACTTTTGTGACAAGATTTACATGCAAAACTTTTCATCCCTCTGTGGTTAATAGTATTAACTGGAATTGCTTGACCATATAAGAAGCATATTCTTAACTTTATGAAGCTCTGAAAAACTGATTTCCCAGATAGTTATAGCACTTTTTATTCTTGTCAGTAATGTATAAATGATCGGATGGCTCCTCACCTATAATAGAACTTGGTATTATCTTTATTTCCTTTAATTTTAGCAATTTTTTAAAATAGGCGTGCCCCATCTGTAAGCAGTCACTTTTTTCAAGAGTCTGAGATAAAATATATTTCTTTATTTGGCAGAGTTATAACACTTCCAGTGTAAAGCATTGAAACATGCCTCTAATAGCTATGGTAGAGAAAGTTAATGGTTTCATACCAAATGTCATATGGCTATCACAGGCACTCTGTAAACTATAAAACATTGCTTCAATAGCAGGTGTTCTTATTTTAGCATTCATTAGAGACATTTAGGGAGAAATGAGAAGGTAAGTAGAGACAGTAGGCCTTGAGTGTCAGGGATGGGCTAAGTTCTTATGTAGACAACGAGAATTCATCAGGAAAGTAGTATAAACCTTTGGAATCTCCCCATAATGGCATTGTGGACCATGAAATAAATGAAAAGAATGATAAAGACTAGGGAAGCAGCTTTAGAAAACTTCATAAAATTTGTACAAATTGTGGAGGGAATGGAAAGGAAGAGAAAAGACAGGATAGAGCATATTGTGAAAGAAGAACCTGTCAACCACAGAACAATGAACTTTAGGATGTTAAGATTGTGAAAATAGAAATTAAAAAGTCCGAGTTGAAAGCAGGCTTGGTCTGCACAGAATGGTTGTGACAGATAATCTCAACAGCACTATGAATTCCTGGCTGTGCTGTGTCTTATTTGGATTCCATCATCCTCACACTATCCCATAACACAGGGAAAATCAGCTGTGTCTACAGATAAAGAAATTGAAGGTCAGAGAGGTTAGGAACCTGCCAGAGAACAGACAGTGAGCAGAATTTTGCTTCCTACAATGAAATGGGACATAATAATATCAATATGATTCTTAAAATATTTAAATAAGATCATATCTCTAATGTTTTAAGGGCCATATAAATGCTATTTGGATTTGTTTTGTCAATAACTTTTCTCTCAAGGTTGACTTAACCAAAATAAACAAAATTTTAATGATAGGCACCTTTTTTCTCATACAGAAAATAGAGTTTATTATTCCTTAAATGCATTTGATACCCAACGTAAAAGCTCTTTGGGTTTAATTTCATGATCTTTCATCAGAACCTTTAATTTTAAAAATGAATATGATGCAGAGTTCAGAAATCTTTTAATTTTCCATCAATTATGCATGCATATAACCATGCATATGAGCAATATTGCAGGACCAAAATAATATTTTAGCCCCATTTTTCTAAAGAATGACAAGAATGATAAATTTGAATATTTGCAGTAAACACTCAGTGAAATGTCAGAAGCATTACTTCTGCAAGACATTGTCTCACTGTCAGCTCTTTGTAATCTGTTTAATTTTTATTGAGAAAAAGCAACAATCACAAATCAGCCTTCTTGTGTCCTTTGAATTCTTATGGCTGCAAATGAGGCTTCCAGCCGCTTCAGTTTCATTTTGCAAAGGCCCCACGTTGAATCATTAATTACCTAAGAAGGTACTGCATTCTCATCTCCTTCTGGTAGGAAAAAAATATAAATCAGATTAGAACCTGGGGCTGTGAAGTCATTTTTTTCTTAAAATGCCATCTGCCAGGTTCCACTTCAGAACATCCAGAAATCATTAAAGGTGAGGAAAGGAGGGAAGGGGGAGGGTGATGATACACCACAGCATCAGGGTTTTTGTCTTAGCGGTGTGTGTTGTCCCAGCTTTGTGGCCTGGCCCACCCCTCACTCCCAACCGTGAATTAATGACACAGCCTCATTACTCAATTCCCTGTCATCAGTTCTACCCATCCATCAGTCTGGGTGGTCACTCTGTAATGCCCATCTGATCATGCTAATTTCCTGCTCCTAGTCTCTCAAAATTCTTCCCATCCCTGTGATAAAGCCAGGGCTTCCCGGAAGACTCACAAAGCCATTGATTTCCAACCCTGTTTGTGCTTCTATGTCCTCATCTTGCAGCATTATCCATCTGATACACCATACTACCTTGTTGACCTTTTGAAGTCACCTTATTCTGATTTTGTTGTTTTGGTAACCTCTAGTGGAGGCAAAGTTTGGAACTCGGTTTGCGTTCTACATCCTTTAAGTCTTCTCTCTGACCACCAGTCACCATGACTCAATTGCCACATCCAGCAGACTGGAAATGATGCCTTACAAACGAGTTTCAATAACTTTTGATATTTATCTCATGTTAGAGTTGTCTTTTGCCTTGTTTTCATCTTCTAACAGATTAAAGATGCTTAAGAGCAAAGATCATGTTATGATTGCCAGCACAGGTGTAGTCCCAATATGGGGACTGGCAGGAAATGAATGTCATATGGCTGGCAGGAAAGAAATGTCATCTATGAAAGTATTTGAAATGAAAAAGAGAGAGAGAGAGAAGGAGGAAGAAAGGAAAGGTGAAAGAAAAAAAGGGCTAAATAGAGGAGTGTGGTGTGAAGTGTAGTGGACTAGATGACCAATTAGTAAACTCCTTGTGCATACATTTCTGCATCTGTAACATAAGAGCTTAAAGAAGCCCTAGAGTGTATTTTAATTTGAAAATACTGATTCCATGACTCCATGCCACCAGTCCCAGGGTGATTTTAGCAACAGGAAAAGTCAGGACTTCTGCTGAAACTGGACATACCTATCCCAATCCACAAGCTCAGGGACTGCCTTGACACACAGACTTCATTTAAGTTTTCCCTGGTCAAAGAATCTTTGTAAAAATCTGTGAGCTAATGCTAGCATCCTGAATACTCTACATTTGTCAGTGTTGTCAAACACAATCCAAGCACTTCCAGGTCTTTAAATACTCTGACAGTCTGAGCAACTGAACTCACACCTGGGAAAGATTGGGACCCCCTTGGAGCTTGACACAATGCCATATTTATGCATTCAACAAACATGTATTAAGAATCTGTTTGATGACTAGTATTATTCTAGGCCTCCAGTATTCATGCCTGGACAATCCTATGGACAGAGGAGTCTGGTGGGCCGTTCATAGGGTTGGAAAGAGTTGGGCATGACTGAAGCAACTTAACATGTCATCATGCATGCACACTATTCTAGGCACTAATGGTATAATTAAGGATAAGACATCTCTTCAATCCTAAAGCTTTAGTTTAGGATCAAATACAGACACTAAACAAATGTATCTATCTTGATGATTTTTATAACATCACAGGAAGCCCAACTCAAACCAGATAAGCAAAATAAACATATTGGCTATGTAACTAAAGATCCTGTCAGAGGTCTAGTTCAGGTATAGATTGATCCAAGTACTTACATGATGATTATGTAGAAGACACATACATGAACACACACACACACACACACACACACACACACACACACTCCCCTTTCTACTTCTTCACTGTAAGCTGGCTTCTTTAGTTCCAGCCTCTATAACTTTCATGATTTATGTACACAAGAAAGAAAATCCACTTGCCTGATTGCATTATCTATTGAGTTTCATTTGTCTACACTATCCTGATTCGAGTCTGCTGGAGGATAGGGTTAGGGTTCAAGGATTCTCTCAGTCTATGTAAGTCATGCAGTCCTATCCTGAAATGCTGGGATGAAGTCAGCTTTGCCTAAAGCTCACAAGCCCTCAGAAAGCCAGTCACAATTCTCCTGAACCAAGAAAATGCTGGTCAGAAAACCCTATAATATGTGCTAAGTCTGCTAAGTCGCTTCAGTCGTGTCTGACTCTGTGTGACCCCATAGATGGCAGCCCACCAGGCTCCACTGTCCCTGGGATTCTCAAGGCAAGAACGCTGGAGTGGGTTGCCATTTCCTTCTCCAATGCATGAAAGTGAAAAGTGAAAGTGAAGTCGCTCAGTCATGTCCAACTCTTCTGCGACCCCATGGACTGCAGCCTACCAGGCTCCTTTGTCCATGGGATTTTCCAGGCAAGAGTACTGGAGTGGGATACCATCTAATATGTAAACATTAATCAGTAAGATGAAAGAAAGGAATTAGTATGGAACAGGAAATTGGAGAAAATGCCTAAATAAGTGAGCCTAGCCTTGGAAAATCTCCCAAAAGAAGGACATCTTTGAGGATCTTTTGAAGGACAAGAAGGAATTAGCCATATGGAAATTCCTGAGAATAACATTTCAGGCCAAAGAAAGAACATAAATGGCCTGAGTCTGAGAGTTTGGCCACTTCTGGATACAAGGAGACAGGTGTGGCTAGAGAGACACAAGGCAACAATGTAGAGAAATAAAAAGAAGAGGCATACCTGAGCATCTTTCAGATACCAGAAACTGGGCTAGATATTGCATCAAGTTTTCCATGGATTCTTACAACCAATATGCAAGATAAACATCACTTTTCAGAAAGAAGACAGTTAAGTATCTAAAAGTTAAGGAACTGGGCTAAAGTCTTACACAGATTAAGTGGTAGAGGTGAGGTTTGAATTTATGTCTGACTGACCCTTAATAATACATGTCTATGTGAACCGTTTTCCGTGAGTATGGTTTCAGTGTGTCTGCCCTCTGATGCCCTCTTGCAACACCTACCATCTTACTTGGGTTTCTCTTACCTTCGGCATGGGGTATCTCTTCATGGCTATTCCAGCAAAGGGCAGCAGCTGCTCCTTACCTTGGATGAAGGGTATCTCCTTGCCTTGTCTAACTCAATGAAACTAAGCCATGCCCACGGGGCAACCCAAGATGGGCGGGTCATGGTGAAGAGGTCTGACAGAATGTGGTCCACTGGAGAAGGGAATGGCAAACCACTTCAGTATTCTTGCCTTGAGAACCCCATGAACAATATGAAAAGGCAAAATGATAGGATATTGAAAGAGGAACTCCCAGGTCAGTAGGTGCCCAACATGCTACTGGAGATCAGGGGAGAAATAACTCCAGAAAGAATGAAGGGATGGAGTCAAAGCAAAAACAATACCCAACTGTGGATGTGACTGGTGATGCGGTAAAGAGCAATATTGCATAGGAACCTGGAATGTCAGGTCCATGAATCAAGGCAAATTGGAAGTGGTCAAACAAGAGATAGCAAGAGTAACATTGACATTCTAAGAATCAGTGAACTAAAATGGACTGGAATGGGTGAATTTAACTCAGATGAACATTATATCTACTACTGCGGGCAGGAATCCCTTAGAGGAAATGGAGTAGCCATCATGGTCAACAAGAGTCCAAAATGCAGTGCTTGGATGCAATCTCAAAAACGACAGAATGATCTCTGTTCATCTCCAAGGCAAACCATACAATATCACGGTGATCCAAGTCTATGCCCCAACCAGTAACTCTGAAGAAGCTGAAGTTGAATGGTTCTATGAAGACCTACAAGACCTTTTAGAACTAACAAACACCCCAAAAAAGATGCCCTTTTCATTATAGGGGACTGGAATGCAAAAGTAGGAAGTCAAGAAACACCTGGAGTAACAGGCAAATTTGGCCTTGGAGTATGGAATGAAGCAGGGCAAAGACTAATAGAGTTTGGCCAATAAAATGCACTGGTCATAGCAAACACCCTCTTCCAAAAACACAAGAGAAGACTCTACACATGGACATCACCAGATGGTCAACACCGAAATCAGATTGATTATATTCTTTGCAGTCAAAGATGGAGAAGCTCTATACAGTCAACAAAAACAAGACCAGGAGCTGACTATGGCTCAGATCATGAACTCCTTATTACCAAATTCAGACTCAAATTGAAGAAAGTAGGGAAAACCACTAGACCATTCAGGTATGACCTAAATCAAATCGCTTATGATTATACAGTGGAAGTGAGAAATAGATTTAATGGACTAGATCTGATAGATAGAGTGCCTGATGAACTATGGAATGAGATTCATGACATTGTACAGGAGACAGGGATTAAGACCATCCCCATGGAAAAGAAATGCAAAAAAGCAAAATGGTTGTCTGAGGAGGCCTTACCAATAGCTGTGAAAAGAAGAGAGGCGAAAAGCAAAGGAGAAAAAGAAAGATATAAGCATCTGAATGCAGAGTCCCAAAGAATAGCAAGAAGAGATAAGAAAGCCTTCTTCAGTGATCAATGCAAAGAAAGAGGAAAAGAACAGAATGGGAAACACTAGAGATATCTTCAAGAAAATTAGAGATACCAAAGGAACATTTCATGCAAAGATGTGCTCGATAAAGGACAGAAATGGTATGGACTTAACAGAAGCAGAAGATATTAAGAAGAGGTGCCAAGAATACATAGAAGAACTGTACAAAAAAGATCTACAGGACCCAGATAATCACATGGTGTAATCACTCATCTAGAGCCAGACATCCTGGATTGTGAAGTCAAGTGGGCCTTAGAAAGCATCACTACAATCAAAGATAGTGGACGTGATGGAATTCCTATTGAGGTATTTCAAATCCTGAAAGATGATGCTGTGAAAGTGCTGCACTCAATATGCCAGCAAATATGGAAAACTCAGCAGTGGCCACAGGACTGGAAAAGCTCAGTTTTTATTCCAATCGCAAAGAAAGGCAAGGCAAAAGAATGCTCAAACTACCACACAATTGCACTCATCTCACATGCTAGTAAAGTAATGCTGAAAATTCTCCAAGCCAGGCTTCAGCAATACGTGAACCGTGAACTTCCTGATGTTCAAGCTGGTTTTAGAAAAGGCAGAGGAACCAGAGATCAAATTGCCAACATCTGCTGGATCATGGAAAAAGCAAGAGAGTTCCAGAAAGATGTCTATTTCTGCTTTATTGACTATGCCAAAGCCTTTGACTGTGTGGATCACAATAAACTAGAAAATTCTGAAAGAGATGGGCATACCAGACCACCTGACCTGCCTCTTGAGAAATCTGTATGCAGGTCAGGAAGCAATAGTTAGAACTGGACATGGAACAACAGACTGGTTCCAAATAGGAAAAGGAGTACGTCAAGACTGTATGTTGTCACTCTGCTTATTTAACTTATATGCAGAGTACATCATGAGAAACGCCGGACTGGAAGAAGCACAAGCTGGAATCAAGATTGCCAGGAGAAATATCAATAACTTCAGGAATGCAGATGACACCATCCTTATGGCAGAAAGTGAAGAGGAACTCAAAAGCCTCTTGATGAAAGTGAAAGTGGAGAGTGAAAAAGTTGGCTTAAAGCTCAACATTCAGAAAACTAAGATCATGGCCTCCAGTCCCATCACTTCATAGGAAATAGATAAGGAAACAGTGGAAACAGTGTCAGACTTTATTTTGGGGGACTTCAAAATCACTGCAGATGGTGACTGCAGCCATGAAATTAAAAGACGCTTACTCCTTGGAAGGAAAGTTATGACAAACCTAGATAGTATTTTCAAAAGCAGAGACATTCCTTTGCCGACTAAGGTCCATCTAGTCAAGGCTATCGTTTTTCCTGTGGTCATGTATGGATGTGAGAGTTGGACTGTGAAGAAGGCTGAGCGCTGAAGAATTGATGCTTTTGAACTGTGGTGTTGGAGAAGACTCTTGAGAGTCCTTTGGACTGCAAGGATATCCAACCAGTGCATTTTGAAGGAGATCAGCCCTGGGATTCCTTTGGGAGAAATCACGCTAAAGCTGAAATTCCAGTACTTTGGCCACCTCATGGGACGAGATGACTAATTGGAAAAAGACTCTGATGCTGGGAGGGATTGAGGGCAGGAGGAGAAGGGGACAACAGAGGAAGAGATGGCTGGATGGCATCACTGACTCGATGCACGTGAGTCTGAGTGAACTCCGGGGGTTGGTGATGGACAGGGAGGCCTGGCATGCTGCGATTCATGGGGTCGCAAAGAGTCGGACACGACTGAACGACTGAACTGAACTGAACTTCATATTATTATGAAATTAATAAACAGTTATTTACATATAGCTTCTGCTAAGTCTCACAATAATTTTGCAGTCTATGGTGCCTTTTCTTTAATAAGAAAATCAATATGGGCTCAATTAATAAACATATTGCCAAGGTCATATAGCAAGCACATGAAACAGCAAGATACATCAAAAACAATGTTATCTGGGTCCAAAACCAGGGTCTCTCAAACTGTCTCTCCACACTGCTTCTAAGATACCTAAATAAAAAGTACTTTGTTCTTTCAAAATACTTAGAAATTGTGGGTGTAAATCCAGGTGAAGAATTAAGGGAGGTCATTACAGAGTAGTGAGTAGAGGTCCCTGTACTATATAGTAGGTCCTTATTAGTTATCTATTTTATATAGTAGCATGCATTCTTAATATTAATCTATTACTCAAGTAAATAATAGTCACTATTCTTGAAAATATCATGGATTTTTTTTTTTTTTGGCCACTTTTTTGTTTCTTTGTTTTTGTGCATTTGAACCTCTATGTTCATCAGTGGAACTGGATTAGAATTTTATTTTTTGGACTGTCTTGCACAATTTCTCAAGGCTGTGTTTGCTTCATAAAATGCTCTGATTTGGGATAATTTAGATAAGTGATTACTTATAGGCTCCTTAAGAGTTGAAAATTCACTGTAAAAATGCCCTGGGATTTTGACTTTGAATTTATTACTTTGAAAGCATGCAATGAATTTGCAATTTATTCTAAATGCACTAGGAAGTAAGAGAAGGTGTCTAAATAGGTGATATTGATCTCAGCGAGGCAGCAGTGAGCAGTGGCATGAAACAAGATCTTTATTTCCTGCTCAGGAATTGAACCTGGGTAGCCTGCTTCCCTGGTGGCTCAGACGATAAAGCGTCTGCCTGCAGTGGAGGAGACCCAGGTTCGATCCCAAGGTTGGAAAGATCCCCTGGAGAAGGAAATGGCAACCCACTCCAGTACTCTTGCCTGGCAAATTCCATGGACTGAGGAACCCTGGTAGGCTACTGTCCAGGGGATAGCAAAGAGTTGGACACGACTGAGAGACTTCAGTTTCAGCCTGGATGAAAACCAGGAATCCTAGTCAGCAAAGCAGCAAGGGCTAGAGGTTAGAAGCCAATTTTCCTTGGATCTTTGTCCCCAGGGGAAGAATGCACTTATCACAGAGGCAGAATCTGTAAACAGAGGCACCACGTTTATTATGAGAGACTTAACACAACAACAAGTGGAACAGCAAATAGAGAAAGTTTGTTTCATTGAGAGAGAAGCTGGGCAGAGATGCACACCACCGGGGGAGAGGAGGAGCCCGGTAAAGAGAGGGTTAAGTTTTATTTGCATAGGTCAGTTCTTCTAGGTCTTTGCCTTCCTTCAGGCCTAATGCCTGGCTTCTTTTACCAAACCTGACCTACCAAGGGACCTTTCTCTGGGGTGCACACACACGGCTCAGCCAAGATGGATCTCAAAGTGAAGGCTTCTGGGAGGAGCAAGACTCACTATGGTCTGGAGTTATCCCCCGACTTTTGACCCCAAGAGTATTTCCCACTGTTTGTAGTCTCTCTCTTATCCTTTACTCAGACAGCGTTTTTGCCTTTCTTTGTCCTTGCCATGATTATCCCCTTGAGATGTTTACAAGAGACAAAGACTGGCTATTTACCCTGCTTCTGTTTTTACTTCCATTTCTGAGAGCGAACAGGTGGCTGGTTGTAAATTCCTCAACTGGAGTTCACTATCACTTGCCTCAGGAAATGCAAAGAGGAGGCTGGCTGATTGTGAATTTCCAACCTGCAACTGGTCTATCTCCTACCTCAGTATCATGCTTGAATCATTTGAAAGGTCTTTTGCCGTGTGGCACCAAGGAAGAGAAATTGAGTAACCACATGAAACTTTTTGCCAGGGTAAGTATAGTCCTGTATGTTTGCCTGGCTGAATGTAAGATCCTTGCTTCTTTATGCATCTCACTATGAATGTCACAAGGCCATAGCTAAGTGTTGCAGGAAGGCAGACCCCCTTCCAGAGCCCTAACCTGGGCTCTTGTCTAACACTCAGAAATGAATTGTCCAAGGAGACACATCTGCTGACAAAGCAAGAGATTTTATTGGGAAAGGGCACCCAGGTGGAGAGCAGTAGGGTAAGGGAACCCAGGAAAACTGCTCTGTCACGTGGCTGCAATATCGGGTTTTATGGTGATGGGATTAGTTTCTGGGTGGTCTTTGACCAATCATTCTAATTCAGAGTCTTTCCTGGTGGTGCACGCATCACTCAGCCAAGATGGATGCTAGCGAGAGGGATTCTGGAAAGTGGACGGACACGCAGTGTCTCCTTTAGACCTTTCCCGAACTCTTCCGGTTGGTGGTGGCTTATTAGTTCCTTATTCCTTATCAGGATCTCCTGTCATAAAACAACTCATGCAAATGGTTACTATTGTACCTGGCTAGGGTGGGCAGTTTCAATCAGTGTGCTTCCCCTAACATAAGGATTCTAGTTATGACCCCATAACATTAATTTGATGGGTGAGACTTTCTGATTTGAACATTAGTTATTTAGCCTTACTTTAGTATTGCTTTCATTTCTCTTATTCTACATATCACTGATTTTCTCATTTGTCATGTTTATGTGATTTTCCTTGAGTAATGGAAATATATTTGAATCAACTTTTCAAATACTAGTATATTTACTTCTGCCTGCTACATTGATAAGGAAAAAGAGGATTGAGTTTTGTTTTGTTTTGTTTTTTCTTTTCCTTTCCTGAGAACAAAGAAAAGAAAATAGAGAACAGTGAGCAGGTCTGAACATTCATTCCTTCTTGTTTCTTTGTATATTGTCTTGTTTGTTTGTTTGTTTTTACTCTAACTGCCCCTAACTCTCCATATGGACATCACCAGATGGTCAACACCAAAATCAGACTGATTATAATCTTTGCAGCCAAAGATGGAGAAGCTCTATACAGTCAGCAAAAACAAGACCAGGAGCTGACTGTGGCTCAGATCATGAACTCCTTATTGCCAAATTCAGACTTAAATTGAAGAAAGTAGGGAAATCCACTTGACCATTCAGGTATGACCTAAATCAAATCCCTTATAATTATACAGTGGAAGTGAGAAATAGATTTAGGGGCCTAGATCTGATAGAGTACCTGATGAACTGTGGACAAAGGATTGTGACATTGTGCAGGAGACAGGGATCAAGACCATCCCCATGGAAAAGAAAGGCAAAAAAGCAAAATGGCTGTCTGGGGAGGCCTTACAAATTGCTGTGAAAAGAATAGAAGTGAAAAGCAAAGGAGAAAAGGAAAGATATAAGCATCTGAATGCAGAGTCCCAAAGAATAGCAAGAAGAGATAAGAAAGCCTTCTTCAGCGATCAATGCAAAGAAATAGAGGGAAAAAACAGAATGGGAAAGACTAGAGATCTCTTCAAGAAAATTAGAGATACCAAGGGAACGTTTCATGCAAAGATGAGCTCGATAAAGGACAGAAATGGTATGGACCTAACAGAAGCAGAAGATATTAAGAAGAGGTGGCAAGAATACACAGAAGAACTATACAAAAAAGATCTTCATGACCAAGATAATCACGATGGTGTGATCACTCATCTAGAGCCAGACATCCTAGAATGTGAAGTCAAGTGGGCCTTAGAAAGCATCAAGACGAATAAACCAGTGGAGGTAATGGAATTCCAGTTGAGCTATTTCAAATCCTGAAAGATGATGCTATAAAAGTGCTGCATTCAATATGCCAGCAAATTTAGAAAACTCAGCAGTGGCCACAGGACTGGAAAAGGTCAGTTTTATTCTAATCCCAAAGAAAGGCAATTCCAAAGAACATTCAAACTACCACACAATTGCACTCATCTCACGTGCTAGTAAAGTTATGCTCAAAATTCTCCAAGCCAGGCTTCAGCAATATGTGAACCATGAACTTCCAGATGTTTAAGCTGGTATTAGAAAGGGCAGAGGATGAGATGGCTGGATGGCATCACCGACTCAATGCACATGAGTTTGGGCGAACTCTGGGAGTTGGTGATGGACAGGGAGGCCTGGCATGCTGTGATTCATGGGGTCGTAAAGAGTCAGATGCAACCGAGCGACTGAACTGAACTGAACTCTTCATATCTATGACTAAGTTTGTCTTTCTGCCCCAGACAAGAGCTACATTTTGCACTTATTATTCTTTGTGTGAAGTGTGTGTGAAGTCGCTCAGTTGTGTCCGACTCTTTGTGACCCCATGGACTGTAGCCTACCAGGCTCCTCCCTCCATGGGATTCTCCAGGCAAGAGTACTGGAATGGGTTGCCATTTCCTTCTCCAGGGGATCTTCCTGACCCAGGGATCAAACCCAGGTCTCCTGCATTCCAGGCAAATGCTTTAACCTCTGAGCCACCAGGGAAGCCCAATTATTCTTTGACTCTATGCTAAATATATCCTATATCTGATGCCTACTTTTATAAAACTCTCTTTTCCTTATAGTTGAGTATAGGCTATAGTATTAGTTGCTCAGTGATGTCTGACTTTCCTTGTGGCTCAGCTGGTAAAGAATCCACCTGAAATATGGGAGGCCAGGTTCTATCCCTGGGTTGGGAAGATACCTTGGAGGAGGGAAAAGCTACCCACTCCAGTATTTTGGACTGGAGAATTTCATGGACTGTATAGCCCATGGGCTATAGAGTTGCAGAGTTGGATACAACTGAGCTACTTTCACTTTCTCTTCACTATGTCCGACTCTTTGCAATCCCATGCACTGTAGCCCACCAGGCCCCTCTGTCTATGGAATTCTCCAGGCAAGAATATTGGAGTGGGTTGCCATTTCCTTCTCCAGGGTATCTTCCCCATCCAGAGATTGAACCCAGGTCTCCAGCATCGCAGGTGAATCTTTACCTTCTGAGCTACCAGGGAAGACTTCTCCTTATGGCTTTTCCTTTTTACATATCAGAAAGAAGGCAGCAGAACCACTGAACTGCCAGACTCAATTGCTAGGTTACTGACACCTGTTTTTGAAACACTGCAAGAGGAAAAGGACAAGATCCTAAAACTTTTATTCCTCATCACAGCTCTTGACTGCAAGCCCTTGCCTTGTATGAGCCCCTGGACTCTTCATAGAGAGAGGTGCACAATTCTTAAGGTATGCATCTACTGTGTACCTCTCTGAACCAGCTGAAAATTAAAGCCATTTCTATTTTCTCCAAATTGTGCCTCCATATTTTTTATTCAGTTTCAGTGGGCAGAGAAAGACAAGATTTTGGCCAGCAACAAAACCAATTCTATCCACTGGCTCCATCATTTTTTTCCTCAAGAAATCATATCTCTCAACTTTCTAAAATTTTCTGGTTGTAAATCATCCTTTCATAATCATCATTGTTTCTGTATTGATTTGATATCCCCTCAAATCATATTGAGAATACGAATGAGAGTATCCTAAAGAGATCTCATTTTTTTTCTTTTGCTTTTCCCATCCAATTTCTTACCCCCTTCCACTCTTTTAAATTCATTTTCCTCTATTCTCATAACCTTAATCCCAGAAGACAAATGTATTTAATATTGGAAGCTGACACTGCTTCTGTCAAAGATGGTGATTATCTCTGTTCATAACATTCTGATCCTGACATTTGAGGTTAGAGATGATAAGAGAAAACCCACTGCCTGGGAATCTGAAGCCACGAATTTGTGACCTACAGTGCAGTTCACTTCTTTTCATTGACTTGCAGGTTTCTCTTCCAGCTCAACCAGATTAGGGTAAATTTCAGAATGCCCCTCCTTCCTTCTTTACAGGCTGATTGATAAGATGGATCAGACTGACTTGATTTTGTTTTTCATTTTTAGATTTGGTATATTATTGATACTTGAGACAAAGAGATATAAATAAATGTTACTGCAGCAGGGAAATGTATGTTAGGGTGGCAATTCATCTTCCATGAGAACTTTAAGAGCTCTTTGTCAGTAGACATCACCATGCTTTCTCAACCTTTAGTACCAACATTGACAGCATTCTCCCCATATACTGAGAACTACATCCTTGATACCTCGGGTCTCTGGAATCCAAGAATGTGAATGTAACACTGAAAAGCAGAGTCAGTTCAGTTCAGTCACTCAGTCGTGTCCAACTCTTTGCGACACCATGGGCTGCAGCACATTAGGCCTCCCTGTCTATCACCAACCCCTAGAGCTTGCTCAAACTCATGTCCATTGAGTTGGTGAACCCACCCAACCATCTCATCCTCTGTCATCCCCTTCTCCTCCTGCCATCAATGTTTCGCAGCATCAGGATCTCCTCCAATGAGTCAGTTCTTTCCATCAAGTGGCCAAAGTATTGGAGCTTCAGCTTCAGAATCAATCCTTCCAGTTAATATTCAGGGATGATTTCTTTTAGGATGGACTGGTTTGATCTTTTTGCAGTCCAAGGAATTCTCAAGAGTCTTCTCCAACACCACAGTTCAAAAGCATCAATTCTTCAGTGCTCAGCTTTATAGCCCAACTCTCACATCCATACATGACTACTGGAAAAACCATAACTCTGACTAGATGGACCTTTGTTGTAAAGTAATGCTTTGCTTTTTAATATGGTGTCTAGGTTGGGCATAGCTTTCCTTACAAGGAGCAAGCGTCTTTTAATTTCATGGCTGCAGTCACCATCTGCAGTGATTTTGGAGCCCTCCCCCCAACAATAAAGTCTCTCACTGTTTCCATTGTTTCCCCATCCATTTGCTGTGAAGTGATGGGACCAGATGACATGATCTTAGTTTTGCAAATGTTGAGTTTTAAGCCAACTTTTTCACTCTCCTCTTTCACTTTCATCAAGAGGCTCTTTAGTTCTTCTGCACTTTCTGCCATAAGGGTGGTGTTATCTGCATATCTGAGGTTATTGATATTTCTCTCGGCAATCTTGATTCCAGCTTGTGATTCATCCAACCCAGCATTTAGCATGATGTACCCTGCATATAAGTTAAATAAGCAGGGTGACAATTTACAGCCTTGTTGTACTCCTTTCCTTTTCTGTTGTTCCATGTCCAGTTCTAACCGTTGCTTCTTGACCTGCATACAGATTTCTCATGAGGTAGGTCAGGTGGTCTGGTATTCCCATCTCTTCAAGAATTTTCCACAGTTTGTTGTGATCCACACAGTCAAGGCTTTGGCATAGTCAATAAAGCAAAAATATATGTTTTTCTAGAACTCTCTTGCTTTTTTGATGATCCAGTGGATGTTGGCAATTTGATCTCTGGTTCCTCTGCCCTTTCTAAAACCAGTTTGAACATCTGGAAGTTCATGGTTTACATACTGTTGAAGCCTGGTTTGAAGAATTTTGAGCATTGCTTGCTAGTGCGTGAGATGAGTGCAATTTTGCCATAGTTTGAATATTCTTTGGCATTGCCTGTCTTTGGGATTGGAATGAAAACAACTTTTCCAGTCCTGTGGCCACTGCTGAGTTTTCCAAATTTGCTGGCATATTGAGTGCAGCACTTTCACAGCATCAACTTTTACGATTTGAAATAGTTCAACTGGAATTCCATCACCTCCACTAACTTTGTTCATAGTGATGCTTTCTAAGGCCCAATTGACTTCACATTCCAGGATATCTGCTCTAGGTGAGTGATCACACCATCATGGTTATCTCTAATTTTTTGAAGAGATCTCTAGTCTTTCCCATTCTGTTGTTTTCCTCTACTTCTTTGCATTGATCACTGAGGAAGGCTTTCTTATCTCTCCTTACTATTCTTTGGAACTCTACATGCAAATGAGTATGTTTTTCCTTTTCTCTTTTGCCTTTAGCTTCTCTTCTTTTATCAGCTATTTGTAAGGCAACCATTTTGCCTTTTTGCATTTCTTTTTCTTGGGGATGGTCTTGATCACTGCCTCTTGTACCATGTCATGAACCTCTGTCCATAGTTCTTCAGGCACTCTGTCTATCAGATCTAATCCTTTGAATCTATTTCTCACTTCCACTGTATAATTGTGAAGTGAAGTCGCTCAGTCATGTCTGATTCTTTGCGACCCCATGGACTGAGGAGCCTACTATGCTCCTCAGTCCATGGGATTTTCCAGGCAAGAGTACTGGAGTGAGTTGCCATTTCCTTGTAAGGGATTTGATTTATGTCATACCTGAATGGTCTAGTGGTTTTCCCTACTTTCTTTAATTTAAGTCTGAATTTGGCAATATGGAGTTCATGATCTGAGCCACAGTCATCTTGGCTTCTTGTTTTTGCTGACTGTATAGAGCTTCTCCATCTTTCACTGCAAATATAATCAATCTGATTTTGGTGTTGACCATCTGGTGATGTCCATGTATAGAGTCTTCTCTTGTGTTATTGGAGGAGGGTATTTGCTATGACCAGTGCATTCTCTTGGCAAAACTCTGTTAGCCTTTGACGTGCTTCATTTTGTACTCCAAGGCCAAATTTCGCTGTTACTCCAGATATATCTTGACTTCCTACTTTTCCATTCTAGTCCCCTATAATGAAATGGACATCTTTTTTGGGTGTTAGTTCTAGACGGTCTTGTAGATCTTCATAGAACCATTCAATTTCAGCTTCTTCAGTGTTACTCATCGGGGCATAGACTTGGATTACTGTGATACTGAATGGTTTTTCTTGGAAATGAATAGAATGGAACATTAGCCTTGAAAAAGGAATGAAATCTACCATTTGCAACAACATGGGTGAATTTGGAATAATTATTCAAAATGAAATAAGTCTATAACAAAACTGACAAATTCTGCAAGTGTCCACTTATATGAGTTACCTAAACTAGCCAAGGGACTTCCCTGGTGGTTCAGTTGTTAAAGAACCCACCTGCCAATACAAGAGACACAAGAAATGTGAGTTCCCTCCCTGGGTTTTGAAGATCTCCTGGAGATCATCAAAAGGCAACCTGCTCCAGTTTTTCAAGGCAGCTTGAAAAATGTCATGGGCAAAGGAGCCTGGTAGGCTACAGTTCCTGGAGTCACAATGTGTCGGACACATATGAGTGAGCACATGCACACAGGTACACACAAACACGCCAAACTCATGGAATCAGACAACAGAATGAGGCTCTCTAGATGTCAAGAAGATAGAGAAATTGGGAGCTATTACTCAGTAGGTACGGTGGCTCAGATGGCAAAGCATCTGCCTGCAATGCGGGAGACCCAGGTTCTATTCCTGGGTCAGGAAGATGCCCTGGAGAAGGAAATGGCAATCCACTCCAGAACTCTTGCCTGGAAAATCCTATGGACGGAGGAGCCTGATCTACAGTCCATGGGGTCTCAAAGAGTCGGACGCGATTGAGCAACTTCACTTTCACTTTCAGGTATAAACTTTTAGTTATGCAAGATGAATAAGTTCTAGATCTGATGCATAATATAGAGCCTATAGTTAACAATATGATGTTATATACTTAAACACTTCTTAAAAGTGTAGATCTTCTGTTGTGTTCTTACCACAAAAGTAAAAGGAGAGAGGGGGCGGGGAAAGTGAAATGGGAAACTTTTGGAGGTGATGGATGTGTTTAATAAATTGGTTGTTGTGTTGGTATCACAAACATATGCATATATCCAAGCCCATCAATTGCATACATTAAATGTATACTTTTTAGTATATCAATTATGCATCAATAAAGTTGTTTTTTAATGGAAAATGTCTATTTGAATATTCCTATCATCCCAGAAATTTCTTTAGGACAGTGCTACACTAGAGGATTAAGTTTTAAATTCTTACTACTAATCTGCCTTCAGCCCAGCTGGAACCCCAGCTCCTCTTCTTAAATCCTAAGGGTTTAGTGGGTTTATAATAAGCATAACTCCCACCTCCTCTCCAGGTTAGCTTCTGTATGTTGACAAGGTGATCTTCTGGAGACTCCTGAAAGCTTGTGCCAAGTGGTTGATCCACTTACCTTATTTCTTCACCTCAAAAATTTCATTGTATTTTAATGGGAGCTCAAGTTAAAGAGGCCAGTTACCTTAAACTCTATACCTAAGGGCCTCAGGGGTAATATTTCATCCTATAAACCAGCCTGCAAAGGAGAAAGAGGGGTCATCAGGACAGCTAGTCAAATCCTCCGGCTGAGCTAAATGAGGAATCTAGAAGGGATGTGATCAAGGTGGAGTCAGGAAGGCAGACCTCCACACTCCCAGCCAGTGTCTTGGCAGTGCCATGTAAGGCTGAAGAGACAGGCTGGGACCACAAGATAAGAAGCTCAGCCGTCTCATCTATAATTTAAATGATATGTGCCATCCATCATAATAATGATAATGTTAATTTAAAAAAATGTCACTTTGTTCTTTGCGACAACTATGGACACGTAGTGGAGGTGATGGAATTCTAGTTCAGCTATTTCAGTCCTAAAAGATGATGCTGTGAAAGTGCTACACTCAATATGCCAGCTAATTTGGAAAACTCAACAGTGCCACAGGACTATAAAAGGTCAGTTTTCATTCTAATCCCAAAGAAAGGCAACACCAAAGAATGTTCAAACTGCTACACAATTGTACTCATTTCATACCCTAGCAAAGTAACACTCAAAATTCTCCAAGCTCGGCTTCAATAGTATGTGAACCAAGAACTTCCAGATGTTCAAGCTGGATTTAGAAAAGGCATAGAAACCAGAGATCAAACTGCCAACATTTTTTGGATCATACAAAAAGTAAGAGAATTCCAGAAAAAAAAATGATTTGTGCTTCATTGACTATGCTAAAGCCTTTGACTATGGATCACAATAAACTGAAAAATTCTTCAAAAGATGGGAATACCAGACTAGCTTATCTGCCTCCTGAGAAACCTGCAAGCAAGTCAAGAAAAAACAGTTAGAACTGGACGTGGAACAACGGACTGGTTCCAAATTGGGAAAGGAGTACATCAATACTGTATATTGGCATCCTGCTTATTTAACTTAGATGCAGAGTACATCATGCAAAATATCAGGCCAGATGAAGCATAAGCTAGAATCAAGTTTGCAGGGAGAAATATCAACAACCTCAGATCTGTGGATAACACCACCCTTATGGCAGAAAGTGAAGGGGAACTAAAGAGACTTTTGATGAAAGTAAAAGAGAAGAGTGAAAAATCTGGCTTAAAACTAATCATTCCAAAAACAAAGATTATGGCATCTGGTCCCATCACTTCATGGCATATAGATGAGGAAACAATGGAAACAGTAACAGATTCTATTTTCTTGGGCTCCAAAACTGCTGCAGACAGTGACGGCAGCCATGAAATTAAAAGACACTTTATTCTTGGAAGAAAAGCTATGACAAACCTAGACAGCATATTAAAAAAAAACAACAACAACAACAAAGATATTACTCTGCAGACAAAGGTCCTATAGTCAAAGCTATGGGTTTTGGGTAGCCATGTATTGTAAGAGTTGAAACACAAAGAATGCTGAGCACTGAAGAATTGATGTTTTTAAACTGTGGTGTTGGAAAACACTCTTCAGGATCCCTTGAATTGCAAGATCAAACCAGTCAATCCTAAAGGAAATCAGTCCTGAATAATCATTGGAAGGACTGATGTGGAAGCTGAAGCTCCAATACTTTGGACACCTGATGTGAAGAACAGACTCATTGGGAAAAAATCCTGATGCTGGGAAAGATTGAAGACAGGAGGAGAAAGGGATGACAGAGGATGAAATGGTTTGATGTCATCACCAACTTGATGGACATGAGTTTGAGCAAGCTCCAGGAGATGGTGAAGGATGGGGAAGCCTGGTGTGCTGCACTACATGGGCAGCAAAGCCATGGGCTGTGAAGAGTCTGACTGACTAGACAGCAAGGATACCACCTAACCCTTAATATAATCTAGTTACATAAGAGGCAGGCAAGATTCCCCAGCTTCACTGATAAGTAACTGAATCTCAGAGAGACTGTGTGAATTGTTCAAGACCATGTATTAATAGAAATTGATGGGGCCTCCCAGGTAGCACTCCTGGTAAAGAACCCACCTCCAATGCAGGAGATGTATGAGATGCTGGTGCCATCCCTGGGTTCAGTCTGGCAACCCACTCCAGTATTCTCACCTGGAGAATCCCATGGATGGAAGATCCTGGTGGGCCACAGTACAAACAGTTCTAAAGAGTCAGACATGACTGAAGCGACTTAGCACAGCTGCACACCAAAGGGTCATGAGTCAAAGCCAACATCTTGTATTTGTCAAGAAGAATGACAAAGACTGCAGTAACAGAGGGAAAAGAACAACAGGAAAGGATCAGAAAAGGATTGAAAGAAATCTAGGAATCAAACGCTGGAAGAACTTAAAACACTAAACAAAGGGATTCTGCATGTAAAAACTCAGAAATGAACAACAAAAATATCAAGAGGCAGATGAGTGGCTGGATGGGTAAAATCATTCTAAAAATGGAAAGGAGAGAGGATCATCTTACTGAATCAGGTAAAGTCTTTGTTTTTGTTGGCATTGTGCACATTGGAGGCAAAGATGGATCTAATTAGCATCTGGCCTCTCGCTCAGTTGGTAAAGAATTTGCTTGGAATTCAGGAGACCTGGGTTCAATCCCTTGGTTGGGAAGATCCCCTGTGGAAGACGATGGCAACTCACTCCAGTATTCTTGCCTGGAGAATCCCAGGGACAGAGGAACCCACATAAAGTTCATGATACTAATTCACTGTGACTGTTTATCTCCATGACTTTTTCACCCTCCTCTTTTACTGAATCAAAGTTTCCTTAATGATAAAGTAAAATTGTTGAGCTAATTCCTTTCCAAAATCCATTTTAGCTTGACAATTATAGAATATTATGAGGCTCTCCTTGAACTGTCGGACTCCTGTTACTGTTCAGTTGCTAAGTCATGTCTGATTCGTTGCAACCCCATGGTCTTCAGTGTGCCAGGCTCCCCTGTCCTTCACTGTCTCCCTGAGTCTGCTCAGATTACTGTCCAGTTGACTCAGTGATGATATCTATCCATCTCATTCTCTGTTGTCCCCTTCTCATTTTGCTGTCATTATTTTCCAGCATCAGGGTCTTTTCCAATGAGCCAGCTCTTCAATTAGGTGGCCAAAATATTGGAGCTTCAGCTTCAGCTTCAGCATCAGTCCTTCCGATGAATATTCAGAGTTGATTTCCTTTAGGAATAACTGGTTTGATTTCCTTGTAGTTCAAAGGATTCTCATTTTTGACACTGTCTTTCAGAGACTCAGCTCTCTGTCTCCTTAGGTGAAAGAGTTTTCTGTCAGCCTTGAAATTTAGCTGTTCTCCAATTTGCAGGCTCTGACGCCAGCCACCACACCTAACTCAGGCATGACCTGCCCTTGATGGCTGTTTAGATCACCTGCAGCCCATCAGGTCTAGAGGGAGCACACGCCACATCTTCCCTCTGTTATAACTGCATCGTATACTGCCTGCTGAGTACCCGGCATATTTCAAAGAGAAAGACCTTTTCTTACAGGAAAGAAATGGATGATTTATTATAGGAGAGTCATTCTAGTAGAATGAAGTTTTCACTGTGAAATTTAACACAAGTAATTATTTTTATTATAGAGAATGCACATAAGGAAAAAGAAGAAACTGAAACTGCCCGTAATTCTACCATCTAGAGGTCACTAATATAATATTTATGTATAATTCATTTCCAGTGATAGATAGGTCATGCTGTACTGTTCTATAATCTGCAATCTTCCCTAACATAATATGAACATTTTCTATGTCAATTCCTAGAGCTCTTACCTTTTAAATGAGTGCTTTTCTAGAATGTGCAACAGTTAATGAATCTAATCTATATTGTGGCATTTGAGTTCTAATTTTAGCTATCTTCAACTATATGAAAAAATGCCCCATACGTATGTGTTTGTATGTTTGTCCAATCATCTGCTCAAGATAAATTCTCATTAAAATGGAAGCTCCATGTGAAGAAGAGCTTTTAAAATCTTGTTTGTTTTTATCTTCAGTGTTTAGCTATATCTGCATATTACACAAGGCCAATATTTATTTGCTGAGTAAATAAAATTTTGAAGTGGAGTCATTGAGTCAGAGGATATGTATGTTTTATATTTTAACATATGTTGTCAAATTGCATACAGAGAAATTATACAAATATAACCCCATCAACAATATCTAGAGATGTCTTTCTTTCTCTGCTCCTGCCAGTGTTGGAAATCATGAATATTTCAACCTTTGCCAAAATTACAGGTAAATGATTATCTCATTTTACTCATCTCTCAGATTTCTTGTGATATGAAATGTATTTGCTTGTGTTATATTATTTGTCCTGTGTATATTTTATTTATCCGCTCATGTTGCTTGCCCATTATTGCACTGAGGTTGTCTTTTTCAAATTTATTTGTAACTACTCTTCATATATTCAGGATATATTACATTCAGTTTGTCATTCATGTTAAAGATATTTTACTTAGTGCTATCTTTTAACTTTATTTGTCACGTTATTTTTATACATATACACACATTGTTTGAACTAAAATATTTTCATCTATTTCTTTGTGCTAGAGAAGAGGGCTGTACGAACTCAAATGCCTTCAGTACAAGGCAGGTACCAGAAATGTATAAAAGGACTATTTATAATACCACTTAACATTTTGTTATTGACACAAAGGAAGAATGGTTTGCCCTTGGGTCTTCTGTTTCAATTATTTTTTTCCTTCCTTCCTCTGCCTCTCCCTCTCTCTCTCTTTTTTTCTACATTGAATGCATCCATGGGCAGAATTTGAGTCATGCACCATCAGTTTGTGACATCTGCTTTCATGACTCTCTGCATTTCTGCCCTGCTATGAAAAATCATAACCAATCCAGGACTGGGGAGATTAGATACAGATATTTACATATGTGCACATCCTCATGATGTTCTCTTGATGTTTGTCTCCTTTTAGGTTCACATTTTAAATACATTTGAAATCCATTTAAAAGGACAATACAGTATTGTAAAGTAAAATAAAGTAAAAATAAAAAAATAAAAAATAAAAATAAAAAATTGTTATGCTTGAGTAATAAGAAAAAAAATAAAGGACGATGTGATAGACAGACTTGACTTTGGTTTCTAAATGAGCAGTCATTTGCCTCATTGCCATTTTTTTTTTTAATTATCCCTCTTTCCCCAGGGGTTTCAAATACCTGCTATTACCATATACCAATTTCTTATATACACAGATTCTGTTCCTATATATTCCGTCCTTTCCTGTCAATTTCTCTGTCTCTAACTTTTTTCATGCCACCACGTCTTTATCCCAGTTGCTATATCTCTATAGTAGATCTTTAGTGTAGCGATCCCTAAGGCCGTCCTACACAGCCAGTATTGCTCATATGAAACAAAGCATCAGTTGGTTTAGCTATGAGCTGGCTGGACTAAGACATCCTCAGCTAGGCTTGAGTCCAACAACGGTTCACAGAGTCCAACAGAAAGGAAAATAAACAAGTTTTCTGCAGGCTTGGGCTTGGAATTAGCAGGACATATCTATCGCCACATTCTAGTGGTCACAGCAAGTAAAAAGTATCTAGCCAAATTTCAAAAGGAAGAGAAAGTTCTCCTGGTTTGGTTAGAGGAGCTGTAAAGTCACAGTTGCAGGCAGAAGAACACAATTTCAGACATTTTAGCAATCAATCTATCATACTAAGTAATGAAGAAATGACTCATTTCACACACATCTTATGCAGCCTTGAACAGCTGAGATTATCTCTAAACGCCTCATGCTGCTGTTTTCCAACTCAGTTTAGAGCCATCCATGCTAGAAGTCCATTTATTGCTTTAATGCATTGTTTTTTCTGTCTGATATGCTTCCTACATATTTTCTCAAATAGCAGTACTTGGGGACTTCCACTCCTGGGAAGATAGAGTAGAAGTAATTTTTACTATTGTTTCAGCTAAGTACAATAAAAATATAATACTTAAGTGTAAATCTAGCAAAAGATGTGCAAGACTTGTGTGCCGAACACTAAAAAATGGTGATGAAGAAAATTAAAGAAGTTTTATAGAAAAGGAAAGGTATATTGTGATTATGTATTAAAAGATGATGTAGTTAAGATGTCATGCATGCATGCTCAGTCACTTCAGACTCTGTGACCCTGCGGACTGCAGCCCACCAGGCTCCTCTGTCCATGGGATTCTCCAGACAAGAGTACTGGAGTGGATTACCATGCCGTCCTCCAGGGGAGCTTCTCGACCTAGGGATCAAACCCTCCTCTCCTACATCTCCTGAATTGGCCAGAATACTGGAGTGGGTAGCCTTTCCCTTTTCCAGTGGATCTTCTCAACCCAGGGATCAAACTCAGGTTTGCTGCATTGTGGGTGGATTCTTTACCAGCTGAACCACCAGTGTGGCCCCCTGAATTGGCAGGTGGCTGCTTTACCACTAGCACCACCTGGGAAGCCCAGTAAAAATGTCAGTTCTCTCCAAATTGATGTGCAGGTTTAACAGAATCCTTATCAAGACAATAGCAGGATTTTTTTATAGGTATAGGTAAGATTAGTTTTACATTTATGTGAAATGGTAAAAAGAACTAGAATAGCTACAATTCTGAAGAAAAATAAGCTAGGATTAATCACTCTCTTCAATGTCAAGATATTATGTAACTACAGTAATCAAGATTATGTGGTATTTATGGAGAGACAGACACTTAGTTCAGTAAAACAGAACAATGAAGCTAGAAATAGCCTCTCACAAGTACAACCAACTGACTTTTAATACTCATTTTGTGTGACAGACTATTATATCCTAAATATATAGAATAATCACAAATGCAATATGCAAAAAGAAATTCAATAGAAGAGGGACAGCCTTTGTAACAGAAGAAAGCTTCATAAGCAAAATAAATAATTAAATAACTTTGCACTATAATTTATATGTTTTATTAAGCCAACAAAAATAGACCATAGGTTTAAACATAAAACAGCACAAACTTTACAAGATATTATAGAAGAAAATCTGGGACCTAGTCTTTGGTGAAAGGTTCTCAGACATGACACGAAAAGCAGAATTTATCTTCAAAAATTTATAAACTGGACTTCATCAACATTAGAAATGTTTGCTCAGTAAAAATTTTATGAGAATAAAAAGATAAGCTACAAACTTGAAAAAATATATTTTCAAGCCACCTATCTCCCAATGGATTATATCTAGAACAATAAATAATTCTCAAAGCTCAACTTAAGAAAATAAATTATCCAATCAAAAAAATGAGCAAAAGACATCAGAGAGCAAAGGTTTTCATCAGAGAAGATACAGAAGAAAAATAAGCACATAAAGATGTTCAACACCACTAGCCATTAGTAAAATGTAAACTAAGGTTATGAAATATCACTATATATTTACTAGAATAACTGAAATAAATAAAAGATATAGTGACAATACTGTGTTGGTGAGCAGGCAGAGAAAGCAGACCTTTCATTAATGTCTGGTGTAAATGTAGAGTGAGACAATAACTCTTGAAAATGGTTTACAATTTCTAAAAATTCTAAATGTACACCAACCTTATAATAGAGGAATAGCACACCCAGACATTTATCCTAAAGAAAAGAAAAAAGAAAACTTATATCTAAACAAAGATCTTTTACAAAGTTGCTCATAACATCTTTATTTATAATAGCCCCAGACAGGAAACAACCAAAGTTTTCTTCAGTAGGTGAATGGTTAAGTGCGGTACATCAATAGCACATGCTGTGGACTGACTATTTGAATCCCTGCCAAGTTCATATGTTGAAACCCTAATCCCCAGTACGATGATATTTGAAGATTCAGCCTTTTGCAAGTAATTAAACCAGGAGGGTAGATCTTTCCTGATGGCATCATCTCACTTTTAAGAAGAGAACAGAAACTTATTTCTTCTCTCTGCCCTAAGAAGATACAGCAAGAAGGAGTCCATCTGCAAACCAGGAAGAGAGCTCTCACCAGACACCATATAGGCCAGTACCTTGATTTAGGACGCCTTAGCTTACGTAACTGTGAGAAATTGATTTCTGTTACTTAAGTCATCCAGCCTCTGGTATTATGTTATAGCAGTGTAAACAGTCTAAGACACCATAGGTACTGCACCGACTCTGTACAACCCCATAGACGGCGGTCCACCAGGCTCCCGTCCCTGGGACTCTCCAGGCAAGCATACTGGAGTGGGTTGCCATTTCCTTCTCCAGTGCATGAAAGTGAAAAGTGAAAGTGAGGCTGCTCAGTCCTGTCCAACTCTTTGCAACCCCATGGATGGCAGCCTACCAGGCTCCTCCGTCCATGGGATTTCCCAGGCAAGAGTACTGGAGCAGGTTGCCATTGCCTTCTCTGACCATAGGTACTACTCAACATTAAAAAGGAAATAACTCTGAGTCATGGTTTTCTTAGGGTATATGCCCAATAGTGGGATTGCTGGGTCATATGGTAGTTCTACTTTTAGTTTCAGTTCAGTTCAGTTCAGTCGCTCAGTCATGTCTGACTCTTTGCGACGCCATGGACTGCAGCATGCCAAGTCTCCCTGTCAATCACCAACTCCCGGAGTTTATCCAAAGTCATGTCCATTGAGTTGGGGATGCCATCCAAGCATCTCATCCTCTGTCGTCCCCTTCTCCTCCTGCCCTCAATCTTTCCCAGCATCAGGGTCTTTTCAAATGAGTCAGCTCTTTGCATCAGGTGGCCAAATTATTGGAGTTTCAGCTGCAGCATCAGTCCTTCCAATGAACACCTAGGACTGATCTCCTTTAGGATGGACTGATTGGATCTCCTTGCAGTCCAAGGGACTCTCAAGAGTCTTCTCCAACACCACAGTTCAAAAGCATCAATTCTTCAGCGCTCAGCTTTCTTTACAGTCCAACTCTCACATCCATACATGACTACTGGAAAAACCATAGCCTTGACTAGATGGACCTTTGTTGGCAAAGTAATATCTCTGTTTTTGAATGTGCTATCTAGGTTGCTCATAACTTTCCTTCCAAGGAGTAAGTGTTTTTTAATTTCATTGCTGCAGTCACCATCTGCAGTGACTTTGGTTTACTTCAACATAAAAAAGGAACAGAACTGGGTCATTTGTAGAGATGTAGATGCACCTAGAGTCTGTTATACAGAGTGAAGTCAGAAAGAGAAAAACAAATATTGTGTATTAATACATGTATGTGGGATCTAGAAAAATGGTACACATGAATCTATTTGCAGGGCAGGAATAGAGACACAGATGTAGAGAATGGAGGTGTCGGCACAGGGGTAGGGGAAGGGGAAGTGGGATGAATTGGGAGATTGGCATTGACACATATACAGCACCACGTGTAAAATAGTGGGAAGCTGCTTTATAATGTAAGGAGCTCAGCTCTCTTGGGATGTGTGTGGAGGAGGTACGAGAGGGAGGGGCTAGATATAAATATATCTAAATTCTTAAAGGAAGGGCACATCATCACTGATTCCCTTCTGTTGAATGCTCAAGCTTACTCCATCACATCCAAGTTGACAGTCTGAGTTTAAGGAAAATCTATAGGGGTATAGCATGCTTACAAAGTATATGCAAAAGTATGAAGAATGGTTGTTTGAAATAAGGGTATATCTTTTTTAGAAACAAGTTATATTGAATACATTTGCATCATAGAGTCAGCTTGCTCATTGTAAAGAGGAAGTTTTAGATCTGGACAATCTTGTTGGCTGACCTAAGGTGACCAGTGCTGCCAGAAAAATCACTGCATTGTCTGTGGTGTTGGTAACAATTCAGACATCTATCCATGTGGGTCATTTAATTATTTTGCTCCCGCAATGATTCCAGCCTTTGAGTTTTTGGTTTTGTGGGTGGGGGGGACGTTTCAAAGATATACCTTCCAATCAGTAACTGTTGTATGAGTTGCTCTACAAAGTGTGTTAAACCTGTCTGCAACCTTCAATCTTACTGTGTCTCTGTAACATCTCCTGCAGCTGAACCAGCACTCAAAGGCCACAGGGGATCAATGATCAAAGCCTCTGCATCTGAAAATGCCAGGATTTCCTCTGCATGAAGTCCTGGGCCCAGGTTCTTCAAGATAATTGGATTTCCCCGTCTTCCTTTAGCATCTACTCCAGGAAAGAAAATTGATTGGATGACAGTGAAAACCAAAGAGAGAGTAA
Source organism: Ovis aries (assembly GCF_016772045.2). Lineage (NCBI taxonomy): Eukaryota > Metazoa > Chordata > Mammalia > Artiodactyla > Bovidae > Ovis > Ovis aries. The sequence goes on from NC_056059.1 coordinate 110,433,526, forward strand.
AGAAGCAATCAGCCCCTAGCCTTATTCCTCCAGTTTAACTCTGGTCCTGTCCTTTGAACTTGATATATGATCCAGGTCTCCTCAGCTTCCGCCCTGGTACTCTGCAAAGACTCCAAGTAGGTTTGCCATTTGATGCTCTCAATCTTGGTTGCCTTAGGTTTGAGAAACTATCTTCACTCTTGCCTGGGGACAAAAAATGTAGTCTGATCCCTCCAAGGACAATATTTTAATGGAAAGGTAATTGACGAGAAACAAACAAGAAAGATGGTGAGAAGCTGCTAAGAATGGAGTTCAAGAGGTTCCATGCTGATGTCATTGGAGGTCATCTCTTAGGGAGTATATTGGTCAGGCTAGTTATGAGAATAGGCTTTAGTAGAAACTTAGCAGACAAACGTGAGAAGAAGCAATGACTTATTTTCCAATATTTGTCTATATCACACTTGTTCTCTTACACTCTAGCCTGTCTTCTTCAAGAGTTTGCTCACTGCCTCTCCCCTGGCATAAGCCACATTGTGTATTTAAGCGACTTTAGAGACCACTTTCTACATTTTGGAGTGAAAGGGTATGTGGGTCAGATGGTACATTTTCCTATTTGATTGAGGGCAGGAGGAGAAAGGGGTGACAGAGGATGAGATGGTTGGATGGTATCATCGATTCAATGGACATGAGTTTTAGCAAACTCAAGTGATAGTGAAGGACAAGGAAGCTTGGGGTGCTGCAGTCCATGGGGCTGAAAAGAGTCAGACATGACCGAGTGACTGAACAACAACAAAATCTGTATACAACCTATCTGTAGCATGTGAAGTTTAGCCCCGTACAGAGCTGGGGTTTGGTTCTTGGTGGCCAGACTGGATTAGGTAGCCAGAAATAAAATTGAGTCAACCAAACAATGGAATAACATTTGTCAAATGAGCAAAGGGTCAGTTGGAGGTAGAGTCTTCAGAGGATGTCACAGAAATCAATGGCAGGTGTCTAGTCCAATGAAGAACATTGTTTTGATCATCTATTTCTAGAAAATATCCCATATCAAACTTAGTGGCTTCAAGCAACAATGATCATTTATTTTCCCTAGAAATCAGCAATTTGTGTGGAGCTCATATGGTATAATGGGGGCTGGAGGATCCACTTCAAAGACAGTACATGTACATGACCAGCAAGTCAGTGCTTGTGTTAATTGTTAAACCACCTCTGCCCTAATTGCATGAGTGGAACCCTAACTCTGTACTTCAGAAAGTCATCTTATTTGAAAACAGCATCTTTACAGAGGTAACCAAGTTAAAACAAGGTCATAAGTCCAGGCTCAAATCCATTCTGAGTCTTATATTAAGGGGAAATTTGGTCAGAGGAAAGACTATGAAGACACAGCGAGAAAAATGATCATCTACCGAGCAAGAAGAGAGGCCTGGAACAGAGGTTTCCCCTGAAATACTAAGAATAAATCAATGTTGATTCTTTGTTGGTCCCAAGGTCAAGCCAACACCTTGGCCTCCAGAACTGTCAGACAATAAATTTCTATTGTTTAAGCCATCCAGAAGCCCTGGGATACCTATATAGCTATTTCTTAATTTCTCTGAATATGGGTTTCTCCCTGAGGTGACTTGAGCTACTACTGGAAAAGACCTTGATGCTGAGAAAAGATTGAGGGCAGGCGGAGAAGGAGATGAGAGAGGATGAGATGGTTGGATGACATCCCTAACTTAGTGCTCTTTTCCTTGAGCAAAGCGCTGTTTTCAAGAATAAGGATTGTAAGAGCAAGGAAGTGGAAACAGTTTATTTTGGTTTATTTCAGTTTGGATGCAGAAACTGGCACACAGTGTCATTTCCTCTGCATTCTACTAGTCAAAATTCAAGAGGTTCGATTCAAAGAGAGGGAACATATTCTTCCCTTCTTATTGGAACAAACATCAAATCATTTTGAGGTCATGTGAGAAAACCGTCTCAAACACTGAGGCTGACAAAAAGTCAAGAATGACGTGTCTCGTATATGCCTTGTAAAAGGTAGCAGCTAACACTTAACTGAACACTTACCAGGTCCAAGGAGGCATACTAAATGCTTACATGCTCTATTTTTTCCACTCTCCTCATAATCCCATAATATAGATGTTGCCATTATTATTCCCAGTTTGGAATCAGAAAGATCAAGAAACATACCTACCTAGGGTCACACAGCTAATGATAGTCAGAATTTCCATTTGAAATCAAAATATCTTCTGAGCCTACACTTTTAGCCACTGAGATATTGCTACATGGATCTTCCAGATGACTAGACTAGGAGCTTCAATATCAGATAATTCTGACCTGAAACCTTCAAACACACACCTGTGTTTCCAATCTTCTCTTCCAGAACATGCTACCCATATCTTCTGGTTTAAAAAGAAAATGCAGTTCAGTTCACTTCCTTTCATTTTTACATAAAAAGTAAGTAAGAATGATACCTAGCAAGTTCTATAAAACATTCAGAGATTTAAAGAGGATAGATAAAAGCCAGATGAAAATTTTGTCTTTACTCCAAGAATAAGCACAAGTGCATTGAGTTTATAGGCACTGCTAAGAGAATAAATCAACTTACCTCTGTATCTCATCATACTTTACAGGTTTGTAACAAGGTGTACTTTGTTAGATTTTAATCTGCCTACATCTGAGACAGCAAAGCTCTCCACAATCATCTTTTAATAGCATCACCATTTATAGACAGTAACTAATTTCAAACTTCATAGCACTTGGCTTTTATGATTATTTCAAATCATTTAAATGCAAATGAATTTCCATAGAGAGAAAACATCAAATGCCCTTGAGTGGCAACATGTAACAGAGCCGCGCACGGCAGCCACCGTAGGAATCTGAAGCAGTCGGATAGGGTTGGATGGTAAGGCTGTATGAAAGCATTTGCCTAAATCCAATTTACATTTCATTCCACATTATATTCTATTTACCCATTTTGTCATTTTAACATGACTTACTTAATCCTCCTCTGAAATCCCATCCACTCCTCAAGGCAAACCTAAGTTTGAGTTAGGAAGAGGAGGGATAGCAATGCAACCTTCCAAAACAATCATTGAAAGCTCCTGGATGCCTCTTGCTCCTCTAAACCTCTTTGCAGTTAATGATCTTATTACATGAGGCAGCCCCAAACATCTGTGCTTGCATCAAACTATTGCTCTATTTTTTTTTCAAACTGAGTGTGTGATTTCCTGCTTAATCAAGTAATATTTCCTGCACAGAATTGTTAAGTAATAATTTCCACATAGCCATGGGATGCAGAGGCTGGCTCCTATACGAATTTATCCTAGTGTGATCATTCACAAAACCAGTGTTAAGGTTGCCATCACAGCAGAGTCCACTTAGAGAAAAGATGTGGGTGGTGACGTGGTCTTCACTGTTGCTCAGTAGCTCAGTTGTGTCCGAAGCTTTGCAAACCCATGGACTGCAGCACTCCAGGATTCCCTGTCCTTCACTATCTCCTGGAGCTTGCTCAAACTCATGTCCATGAGTGGGTGATGCCATCCAACCATCTCATTCTCTGTCACCCCCTTCTCCTGTCTTCAATCTTACCCAGCATCAGTGTCTTTTCCAGTGAGTCAGTTTTTCACATCAGGTGGCCAAAATATTGGAGCTTCAGCTTCAACATCAGTCCTTCCAATGAATATTCCAGGTTGATTTCCTTTAGGATTGAACAGTTTTATCTCATTGTTGTCCATGGACAAGGGAAAATGATACTGCATTATGTCACTTGTCCAAGTATATACAAAGTTCTGGATTGGGCATTGGGAATATAAGCATAGGTAGTGTATTATCCCTACTCTCTACGATTTCATGATAAAACAGAAGAAAAAAGATGCTATTAAATCTCAAGAGCTATGCAGGAATGCAAGACCTTGGCCATCTCTGAGTCTTAAAGAATATGGAGACACATAAGAGGGTGGATTATGTGGCAGATATTATGGAGAACAGCTTGATTAGGTCACCATTTTTAAGCTCAGGTTTGGGGGCTTTCCCTTCACAATGCTCATCACGCCTAACTTTTAATCATTTTTTTAAAAAATATTGGTCTTCCCTGGTGGCTCAGATGGTAAAGAATCTGTCAGCAATGCGGGAGACTGGTTCAATCCCTGGGTCAGGAAGATTTTCTGGAGAAGGAAATGGCAACCCACTCCCGTATTCTTGCCTGGAGGATTCTATGGACAGAGGAGCCTGGTGCAGTCCATGGGGTCACAAAGAGTCAGACATGACTGAGCAACTAACACTTTCACTGTCCTCATTCTAGGGTAGAAGTACGATAGAGATAAGGACTGTATCTATCTTCTCAAGGCCATCTTGCAGCTTGGTACAGAACCCCACATGTGGTAAGAACTCCATAAATATTTGCTAAATGTAAAGACCAAAGTCAATGTTAATTTTCAAACATTTTAGTCACCATTCTTACAATTGTTTTTCATGCCCATCCCAGGGTCTCCTGTCCATCCCTTTCCTGTCCAGGCTCAATCCCTCTTCTCCACATTTGCCTCTTCTGATCTTTGTGTTTGGACCAAAGTCCTCACTCTTTTCCATGTGGTCCTTCAAAGGCTATCAATGAATTGCTTTTTTAATAAGAATTGGACTGACAATGTCATCTCTCGTAATCTTTACACCTTTCAATTTATACAACATGAGTTATCATTATCATGCTTTTCAGCATAAAATTAATGTTGTGTTTGGCTTCACAAAGTATGTATGTGTGTTCAACATGAAACTTCTCAAAAGTGAAAGCTATTGATTCTTTTATGGTTTGTTCTCCACTTCGTAGAATATAGTGCCAACCTTAGTAAACAGAACAGCCAGCCTGATAAACTTTAATGGGCCACCTCAACACTAAACGTTGCTGTCTATTTTCTAGAAAAGTCAAATGGCCATCAGACCATGATGTGCCTTGCCTAGCATCAAATATCAGGTGGGGAAAGCAGGATCAAGTATCCGTTTTTCCCATTGTCACCAAATTGTGACATCTAATTGTCACCATTCTTAGAGTCACAATGATGAATCATATTAATGATGAGAATTTGAACCATTCAAAATCCATAGCTCTTTTATGTCAGTTACTTCCCTGATGGAAGCCTTCATTAGCTTACCTCCAAAATGTAAACTCTGGGTTAGGGAAGTTTCTAAATTCCCTCACCACCCAGAAGCTCTAGTTTCCATTTTCTGCGTCGATGGTTTCTGCTGCCAAGGGGAAATAATAAAAAGATTCTGACTTACAAAATTCAACATGGTAACATATGACATATAAACTAACTCTTATATTGCAACATATTCACCATTATACATGAACCTATGCCCCCAAAATGAAAAAGATATAGAATACAGAATGTGGATATCACTTCTAATCTTTTCTAAGGAGCTTATAATTCAATTAGATAGATGACAAGTGACACAAAGCTTACAGGGAGAAATGTGTGTGTGTTAGTCACTCAGTCATGTCTGACTCTTTGCAACCCCATGGACTGTAACCTGCCAGGCTCCTCTGTCCATGGGATTTCCCAGGCAAGAAAACTGGAGTGGGTTGCCATCTCCTTCTCCAGAGGATCTTCCTGACCCAGAAATTGAGCCCAGATCTCCTGCATGGTAGGCAGATTCTTTACTGTCTGATCCACCAAGGAAGCAGAGCCTATAGGCAGGTCCACTGAGTGTTATCTGCCTCTTAGCACATACCTCATCCACTGTTTTGGCAAGAATTTCAAAAGCTCTACCATTATAATGTTCAGAAAAGATTATAAAAGGCAATTAGTTGGGCACTGAAAGTGTTTCATTTGGGGTCACAGAATATGAAGGGTGGTGGTGGTGGTGGTGGTTTAATTGCTCAGTCATGTCCAACTCTTGCAACTGATGGCCTGTGGCCCACCAGGCTCCTCTGTCCATGGGATTTCCCAGGAAAGAATACTGGAGAGGGTTGCCATTTCCTTCTTCAAGAACATGAAGGGTGGTATAGAATAAAAGTTAAGAGCATAGACTTTGAAGTCACTGAGATCTGAGTTAAATAAGGCCTCCAAGCTGGATCAAGGTGTTTAACATCCATAAGCCTCAATGCATACATCTTCAGGCAAAGGTAAATAAAAATACCCTCCTCAAGTGCTTTGTGTGTGGTTTCAGTGATATGATTTGTGAAACTCCTAGGACATAAGAAATGCTCAATAAAGTTAATATAACAGGAGATCAATATTTATTAAATTGAATTCACACAGTTTTAGAAAGGTATATTGCTGAGACAATTCCTTCAAATCCTTTCCTGAAGTCAGATATTGTAAATAAACCACAAAGATTAGAGATGGAATGGAATGAGAAAAGGAAGCTGAATAATCATTGCTATGAATACTTACAAAGTGTTTCAAAAACTCTCTTCTGTGCTTATCTCATTGGAGAATCTCCGCAGTCCCTGAAATGTGCAGGAAAAAAAAAAAAAAAAAACAGTGCAATCCTCATTTTAACCATTTTCTGTCTTTTGTTAGCCGTGCCGCACAGCACACGGGATCTTAGTGCCCAGGCCAGGAACTGAGCCAGTGTCCCCTGCATTGGAAGCAGAGTCTTAACCACTGGACCACCAGGGAAGTCTTGTAAGTCTTATTTCAGAGATGAGGAAATTAGGTGACATGGCTGCCATATCAGCTAGTTACAGAGCAATGGTGCTTATTCTATTGTTCACTAATCTAAGTCTCCAACTCCTCCAAGGTAAGCAGCCTCAAAGTTTACGTTAGGAGACTGTCATGTAAAGGGCAAGGACTGAATTTCACCAAAGTCAATAGCGATTATACATAAAACTTAAAAGGTAAGGAATAATGGACTATAAAAGTAATAATTATATGACAAGTTAACACAAAATGTGGGTCTAAATGAGCCATAAAAAGAGTGGCAAAAGAAGACTTTCAAGAAAGCCCAGTCCATAGAAAGGAACACTTGTTTGTGGTTTCAATGTGTGGACTGGGACTTTTAATTCTTGTTCCAAAGGGTGGTTATACAGATGTGAGCATGAATTTAACACCTGCTCTAGGAAAAGCATCTTTATCCTGACTTGAGATGAAAGAAGGAGTCTCAATTTCCTGCCCTCATCTTATAGGGCATCCTAATACAGGCCAGACTTTTTCAGGGACTAGACGTGTAGACATGAGAAGCTAACTTTATTAGTGTTGTTGAGACCTAGTAGGGAAACCAAATAAAGAACAGGAGAGGTCTAACAATAAATGATAAAGACTGCAATAGAAAAAGGCATATGGTTCTCTGAGATCAGAGTGGAAGAGGAGTCTGCACAGGAAGACATCAAGGAAACTTTTCTTGACAAGTGATGAGTTGGACTGGTACCCAGATGAGCGCAAGATCAGCAGGGGAGGAAACGGGAAAAAAAGATCTGCAGAAAGAAAGGGGACTCCAATTTCCAGGCAGGGAGTACTGTTCATGCCAGAGCATCACAGTATTGAGTAGGTTGATCAGGGCTCTATATGCCTATTTCTAGACTGCATCAGGAAATCCACTTAAAGAGATATCATTGTTCCTACTCTGCACTTTGTCCTTCTAAAGATACCCTCTTCGTACATGGTGGAACAAAAAAACAGCTACTATATTTTGTCCCATGCAGGCTGACCTCAGCTAACTGCAAGCAATACACCATGGTGGGCACATGACCATGGTCGGAAGAGTCAGCAACATCTGAAGTATGACATATGGGCTCGAATGAAGAGACTGTTCAGCTTGATGCCTCACTCAGTAACTTAAAATAGGAGAGCAGGGGGACCCAAGGAGTGAGTGATATGCTTGGGGCTGGTGCACTGGGATGACCCAGAGGGATGGTACGGGGAGGGAGGAGGGAGGGGGGTTCAGGATGGGGAACACGTGTATACTTGTGGCGGATTCATGTTGATGTCTGGCAAAACCAATACAATATTGTAAAGTAATTAACCTCCGATTAGAATAAATAAATTTATATTAAAAAAAGAATGAACTTATTTACAAAACAGAAGTAGATTCACAGACTTAGAGAACAAACTAATGGTTATCAGTGAGGGGAGAAGGTGGAGAGGATAGTTAGGGAGTTTGGGACTGACATACACATTACTGTATTGAAAATGGATAACCAACAAGGACTTACTGAATACTGCAGGGAGCTCTGATCACTATTGTGTAATAATATAACTGGGAAAATAATTTGAAGAAGATACATGTGTGTGTGTGTGTATATATATATATATATATAACTAAATAATTTTGTTGTACACCTGAAACTAACATAGCATTATTAATCAACTATACTCTAATATAAAATAAAATATTTTTTAAAAAAGAGTCATCAGAAGGAAGAGTCAGAGATGGAAGGATATAGCAAGAGAAAGCCATATGGAAGGCAAAGTTAGCAGGGATTGGAGAATATTAAACCAATCAAAGAAACTCAGCTGCTAGAGATATAAAAATAAAGTTATAAACAAAAAAAGATGTCAAGTCTTCATGTGAGAGAAAAGAGGAATTTGTTCTTTCTTAGTCCCTGGCATTATTACCACATCACATGCTATTGGAGACACAGTAAAACAAAGTGAAAATTGCTGAGAAAATTCTGAGTCATCCTTCTTGACAATTTTCTAAGCAGAGCCTGTGTTTGGGGGATGGAGAAACTTAACTGCAAGAAAAGAGCATTCAGGTGGCAATGTTAATGAAGTATAGGACTGATGCTGAAGCTGAAGCTCCAATATTTGGGCACTTGATACAACTGACTCATTGGAAAAGACCCTGATGCTGGGAAAGATTGAGGGCAGGAGGAGAAGGAGATGACGGAGGCTGAGATGGTTGGGTGGCATCACCGACTCGATGGACATGAGTGTGAGCAAGCTCCAGGAGTTGGTGATGGACAGGGAAGCCTGGTGCGCTGTAGTCCCCATGGGGTCACAAAGAGTCGGACATGACTGAGTGACTGAACTGAAGTATAAAACAAGTAAATGGTAATCAAATATTCAAAGCATAAAGATTGATAACTAATTTATGTGTGTGCTCAGGCATGTCCAACCCTTTGCAGCCCCTGGGCTCCTCAGCCCATGGAATTTTCGAGGCAAGAATACTTGAGTCAGGTGCCATATCTTACTCCAGATAAGTAATTTACCCCTGAGCTTTCTGGCAGCTACAGCAAAAACCAAAGCATGCTAAGATACTAAACTTTATTAGTCTAAGAAGAAGAGTCCCAGGTACTGAAAGGAAACAAAATTCTCCTATCTCAGACTTCCAAATGAGTTTCCACGTGATTGTTGTATGGGTACTGCTCACTTGTACAGTGGGCAGCATCTTCCAGGAAAAGTCAGAGCAAATGAAGAAAGGGTTATGAAATGATATAGAGCCTTAAAGCACAACTCGTCAAAAGGAATCCTGGGAGGATGGGGCTCTGTTACTATCTGTAACTAACTAACTAGAACTCAGCACACTCTGAACTCCTGCCAAACTCCAGCCTCATCCCTTCCACCCTTATTCTCCACCACATCCCAGGCAGGTGTGCAACAGAATGCCATCTTCCAGGGGGCAGTACTTTTTCTTCTTTTAAAAAAAGTACTGGGGTTCAGTTCAGTTCAGTTCAGTTGCTCAGTCATGTCTGACACTTTGCGACCCCATGAACCATAGCATGCCAGGCCTCCCTGTCTATCACCAACTCCCAGAATCCACACAGACTCATGACCATTGAGTCAGTGATGCCATCCAATCATCTCATCCTCTGTCATCCTTTCTCCTCCCACCTTCAATCTTTCCCAGTGTCAGGGTATTTTCAAATGAGTCAGCTCTATTTAAATTGCTGTGTTAGTTTCTACTGTACAGCAAAGTAAACCATCCATGTGCATTTTGATAAGTCGCTTCAATTGTGTCCGTATCTTTGAGACCCTGTGAATTATAGCCTGCCAGGCTCCTCTGCCTATGGGATTCTCCAGGCAAGAATACTGGAGTGGGTTGCCATGCCCTCCTGCAGGGAATCTTTCCAACCCAGAGACTGAATCCATGTCTCTTACATCCCCTGCACTAACACCACCTGGAAAGCCCAAATCAACTATGCATATCCCTGCATCGCCTCGTTGTTGGATTTCCTTCCCATTTAGATCACCACAGAGAACTGAGTAGAGTTCCCTGTGCTGTACGGCAGGTTCTCATTCGTTATCTGTTTTATCTATACTATCGTAGAGTACATATGTCAGTTGCAACCTCCCAATTCATCCTACTCCTCTCACCTCGTTGGTTTCCAGGCATCTGTTCTCTATGTCTGTGTTTCTAACTGCTGAATCACCTCGTGCCCCACATTGGGCCTGGTACACAGCTGGAACTAAGGATATATGCATTGAATTAATGTGGAATGGATCATTCAGCTCTCAGCTTATAAACAACAAAATATTCCATTGGCTAAATGGCCTAGCAAATATTTCTTGCTCATTGAAATTACACCCTGAAACTGTCCTTCCTAGAAGACTGCAAATTCTTTGTGTTATTTCCTGTTGTATCCCCAGAATTGGCCCCTCCCTGTATTTAGAAGATGTTCAATATATAAATGATCATCCAGCAATAATAGGAATGAATGATCAGTGAGTCACTATTGATTATGTGATGCAAGCTCTAGAGGCAGCGTTATTGCATATAGATAGAATTTCAGAAGCAAAGAGAAGGGATACAGAGATGATGATGGAGGAGAAGGGTAACAAGGAGAGGTGGAAAGAGGACAAGAACAAGAAGAGCCAGGACGAGGCTGTTGATGAGAAGTTGGGTGAAACCAGTATCTATCACTTTAACTGATTTTCCCACTTCGGTGAAACCTGGTTAGCTTATCTTGTAGATAAAGATGCTTATAGTCAAAGGGCCTAAGTAAGATGTACTCAATGAATTAAAATATGAGGACTATAATTGTTGAAGTTTGTGCCAAAGAGCCACTGAATCATACTGACAAGCCATTAATTTTCTTTCATGGGATCCTTGGGTAGGTTGCAGGACTCAAAGCTGGGGCCAAACAGGGAAAGAGAAGGGAGAGAGGGTTTGTCTTGCAAAGGTCATGTATCCAATTTTCATTGCAAAAATATTTACAATAGCTGAGACATGGAAGCAGCAGAGGAATGGATTAAAAGAAGACGTGGCACATATATACAATGTATCTGATACATTTATACAATGGAGTACTACTCAGCCATAAAAAAGGACGAAATAGTGCCATTGCAGCAATATGGGTAGACCTAGAGATGGCCATACTGAGTGAAGTAAGGCAGACTGAGAAATACAAATACTGTACGACATCACATGTGTGGAATCTAAAAAAAAAAAACAAAAAAATGATATAAATGCATTTATTCAGAAAAAAGAAATAAAGTGATAGATATAGAAAACAAATTTATAGTTATCAGAGGGGAAAGGCAGGGGGAGGTTTAAACGGGGAGATTGGGATCGACATATACACACCTCTGCATATAAAATAGATTACTAATAAGGACCTATACAGGGAACTCTACTCAACATTCTGTAATGGCTCATATGGGAAAAGAATCCGAAAATGAGTGGTTATACGTATCTGTGTGCTTCCCAGGTGGTGCTAGTTATAAAGAACACATCTGCCAGTGCAGGAAATATGAGAGACATGGATTCAATCCCTGGGTGAGGAAGATCCCCTGGGCAAGGGAATAGCAACCCATTCAATGGCACCCCACTCCAGTACTCTTGCCTGGAAAATTCCATGGATGGAGGAGTCTGGTGGGCTTCAGTCCATGGGGTCGCTAAGAGTCGGACATGACTGAGTGACTTCACTTTCACTTTTCACTTTCATGCATTGGAGAAGGAAATGGCAACCCACTCCAGTGTTCTTGCCTGGAGAATCCCAGGGACGGGGCAGCCTGGTGGGCTGCCGTCTATGGGGTCACACAGAGTCAGACATGACTGAAGTGACTTAGCAGCCAGTATTCTTGCCTGGAGAATCCCATGGACAGAAGAGCCTGGCAGGGTAAAGTTCATAGGTTCACAGAGTCAGACAGGACTGAAGCAACTTAGCACACGTGCATATGTATATGTGTAATTGACTCACTTTGCTGTACACCATAAACAAACACAACATTGGAAAGCAACCACACTCCAATAAAAATAAAAAGGTCAGCTGCCACATCAGAGCTGGGCAGGCTGGGCATCTGATGCCAACTGAGGGCTGCAGGAGCCTTGACAGGTGGCCTGTTTGGCTCTGGTTAGCCAGGTACCATCCCACACTGAATCCCAGCTGAAGTCACACTGGGCGTCTGAGAGAAGGCAGCCGATGCCTTAAGCGGTGCAGAAATGTCTCCTGGCTCAATACAGCAGCACTGAAGAAGATAAACACAGGAGCATTCCACCTACAAACAACGGCACCTCATGAAAAATACAATTCTTTTAGCAAGTAGCTTATTACCCGCCCTCCTAAATGTTGCATTCAGGGATCCTTGGCATTTTGCGTGCAACAAAGCATTTTACTTAAGCAAGAGCTTGCACCAAACAGCGGCACATCAAACAAACTCTGAGTGCGGCTAGCTGAGACAGAGGTGGGACCACCACCTTCCCTTTGAACTCCCTCAACCCACAGGAGCTTCGGAAGCTCTTCTAGAGGACTTAATTTTTGAAATAGTGGTGTAATAAAAATAATCTCAGTGTCAAGCTTGCTGTGTGATTATCTGCTTACTGCTTAATGTGTCTCGGCCCCACGGTACTATCGCCCTCTCCGAGGCATCGGTCACGTCTGCTTTAGCTCCAGCATCGCCAGCCCCTGACACAGTGCTCAGAACAGTGCCTGAGACAGTGTGTGGGAAAACTCTTTTCAAACCCTAAAAGGAAAAATTTCTGAAAGGCGACAGCTAGAAGGCAGTACTCTCATTTCACTCATCAGAATCTACTTTCAGGAAGCAATTACGTTCAGTCGAGTTGAAAGTATGTTCACTGGCTCCCAACAAGCAAACAGAGAACTATTGTTTGACCGATGCCTTCCAGACCCTTGAAACGACTCCCAAGCTTATCGTTGCTTGTCATCATTTAAAAGATACCCATCCCTCTCACTAGCTTCATGATCCACATCTCATTGTCTGTGAAGTGTCCATTGTCTCCCAGCTCTCTGTCTCCAACACCTGCTTTAACTTCTTTCAAACTGCCACACAACAGCAGAATGTAATTGTACTTTCATCTTCCTTAGGTATCATGTCTAAAGAAAAATCTACGGTGGGCCTATTCTCCTGACTAGATGAGCACTCCAGCTGAAAAATAAATCGAGCCTCTGTCTTTCTGTGAAATCCAATATTCCACAAAGTATTATTTGACACAGCCCGGGTTACATTGATCTGTTATCAGAGCCTTGTAGCTCTTTTATTCTCTGACATAGATAAAGAGAGGGTTGAAAGCCCAAGGCATAAACAAAATCTGGAACCCTGATCACTGGCTCATTGACACACTTGGTGTTAATTAAAACTTTGGAAAATGTTTTGCTTGATGCATGAGCTGAAGTTACATAATGATAACGCCCTAGGTGGGGGTTGGCAGTTTATGGTGTCATGTGGCATAAGACTTGAATTGGAAATATATCAGGCGTGACTCTGCCTGATGGGGAAACGCACCCCACAAATTCAGTCTCTGGCCCTCCCTTCCATAAAGGCACCTTCTGTCTGCAGATAACAAATGAGGAAATATTTGAAGGGAGACTTGAAGGGCCAGATGACTTTACTTGGTGGCATCAAGGGTTAAAAGCTACTTCAATCAGAGGGACCAGAATATGCAAATTAGCAAGCAAAGCATTGGCTCCCGGGTGTCCATATTTTTCCAAAAGGAGCACAAAAATGGAATATTTCACCTGAGATTGTCCGCCGTGAAGAAATGAGGGGCTGTAGCAGTCCGACTTTACACGTTCAATTTGCTATTTCTGCTGGTGTACACGAAGCTTGCTACTCAGCTAAATCCTCAGTAATTTCTCAGTGTTGCCTGCCCAGGCCCCTTCATTCCTTCTTGCAGTTATGAAACACGTTTTTAACCTTTTCTCATGAGCGGTTTCACCTTTACTATTTTTTTGGAGCATTTGTGCCTCTGGAGATTAGTTTATCTCTTCCGTTAATCCTTTGAACTAAGATACCTTCCCTCTTTTGTTTTTATTAGCAACCTTCACGAGCAGCTTGTCTTGTCTTTGTCTCTGCACGCATCCTTTATAAAAGTGTTGTTCAGAATGGAAACAGAAGAGTCCTTTGCCCCAGGGAAGTGCTGACTTGAGGATTGCAAAGAATTGCTCATCAGCAGTCGCTATGTTGTATTGACCCACATCTTGACTGTGACTTTCTATGTCACTCTTTTAAAAAAAAATATTTTATTCACTTATTTATTTGGCAGCACAGGGTCTTAGCTGTGGCACAAAGGATCTTTGCCGTGTCACGAGGGATTTTTCGTTGTGGCGCACAACTTCTCTAGTTGTGGCATGCGGGGTTAGTTGCTCCACAGCATGGGGGGTCGTAATTTCCCTGATCAGGGATCAAACCTGTATCCCTTGCATTGTAAGGTGGGTTCTTCACCACTGGACCACTAAGGAAGTCCCCCAGTATTACTCTTTAATCACGCGATATCTACCAATACAATGCAATATATTGGAAAAGCACTTGAGCGTGAAACAGGACTTAAGTGTGTATTCTAATTCCGTCACTCTCAGTATGAAGAGGGGCAAGGCATTTTATTTTCTTCAGTTTCTTAATTTATAGAGTGAGGACAAGATATATTTTCCTCCAATAAAGAGTTTTAAAAGGTAATTCACTGATGCTCAAAATCAGGAGTATACAGACCCACAAAGATATACATGCCTGTGGGTGCTCATACTGATGCTGATACCAGGCATGCCTAGAAAATAAACACTTATTGATGTTGCTGTTCAGTTACTAAGCTGTGCCCGACTCTTTGTGACCCCATGGACTGCAACCACACCAGGCTTCCCTGTCCTTCACTATCTTCTGAAATTTGCTCAAATTCATGTCCATTGAATAAGTGATGCCACTCAACCATCTCATCTTCTATTGCCTCCTTCTCGTTCTGCCCTCAATCTTTCCCAGCATCAGTCTTTTCCAATGAGTCAGCTCTTTGCATCAGGTGGCCAAAGTATCGGCGCTTCAGTTTCAGTATCAGTCCTTCCAATGAATATTCAGGACTGATCTCCTTTAGGACTGATTGGTTTGATCTCCTTGCTGTTCAAGGGACTCTCAAGGGTCTTCTCCAACACCACAATTCAAAAACATCAATTCTTCAGCACTCAGACTTCTTTATGGTCCAACTCTCACACCCATACATGACTACTAGAAAAACCACAACTATGACTCTATGGACCTTTGTCAGCCAAGTGATGTTTCTGCTTTTTAATACACTGTCTAGGTTTGTCATAGCTTTTTTTATTAGGAGCAAGCATCTTTTAATTTCATAGTTGAACTTACCATCTGCAGTGATTTTGGAGCTCAAAAAACTAAAATCTGCCACAGTTTCCATTTTTCCCCATCTATTTTCCAGGAAATAATGGGGCTGGTTGCCATGATCTTAACTTTCTGAATACTGAGTTTCAAGCCAGCTCTTTCACTTTCATCAAGAAATGCTTTAGTTCCCAGTTATATAAGCTAATTTTTTATTTTCCAGTGATAAAATATTTTATTTTATCATGTATTGAAACTCTCTGGTACATATTGTCAGTGACCCCTTTAAAAACATCTTCCATTTTGCAATAATGACTTAGTTTATTGTGGAAAAATGAGGGCTAACAAAACTGATTATGCTTGTTCTTTCATCAGAAACAGATTGCTGTTCATGAACATCCTGTTGGTTGGTTGGTTGACTGCAGAATTAAGGGAATCAATACTTGCAGACCAGACAAGGAAAGACCCTCTTCACTTATTCCCAAACTCTTCCTCCTTTGAGTGTCCAGGAATTGCAGCTGTGATTGAGACAGAACAAACTTCTTGTAAGGCAACTTTCCAGCCATGTCAAAATCAGAAAACAAGTTTCACAGGCAGAACTATTCCATTGTAGATTCACTTCTGAATCAGTGAGACATCTTGGACAAATTATTCCACCTCTACAAACATTCCTTTTCTTGCTGGCAGCAAATTACCTACCTTCCAGCATGGTAAAGAGAATAGTATGAGACACCACAAGGATATACTTTAAGATGGTAGTTGTTATTTATAATGACTTCTGAACAAACGTCCTTCTCAGTATCTCCTGCCTAGTTAAGGATGCTCTTTTATAAGCTAAACTATTGTTTTTGAGCATTTTCTGTGTGCAAGTATCATATGAGGTGATATGGAGAATTTAAAAAATCAATCGGGTCTTAAATGAGCTACTGGTCTCATACAAATGCTATTCATCATACATAAATACACTTCAGACAAGGTATGCACGTTGGTTAACCCAAGAAAGATGAAGGCAAAGGACTTTGAGATTTGAGTATGAAGTCTGCTACTTGCCTGAGGCCATGAAGCTTCCCTGAAGAGAAAGAGTTTGACTTAAATGGCTGGCAGGGATAGACATAGGGAGATGGAGTTTAAGGTGGCTAAAGTTGCTTGGTTGCATGCACCAGAAATCAAAGGAAACACAATTCTGAGTTACTTTATTAGGAAATAGGAATAATTAGTGAGGAAGATGCATAAAGGAAGAATTGAAACATCAAACTTGAAGAAAGCCAGGAAATGGCCTGGGTAGAGATGTCAGTAGCATCTCCCTTCAGTCATGCCTGACTCTTTGCTACCCTATGGACTGTAGCCCACCAGGCTCCTCTGTCCATGAGATTCTCCAAGCAAGAATAGTGGAGTGGGTTGCCATGCCCTCTCCTAGGAGATCTTCCCATCCCAAGGACTGAGCCCATGTCTCCTGCAGTTTCTGCATTGCAGATAGATTCTTTACCACTGAGCCACCAGGGGAGCCCCAGATGTCAGTAGCAGAAGCACATAATTCTTTCTAAGATGCAACCAAGAAATAGCTAGCTTTCAGCTGCATTTCAGAGCTAGATATCTCCGCTACTCTTTTCAACTTCTCAAGAGAGAAAATCCAACTGAGTATCCAGAATATATTAATTAACGATGACCAACATAGGGAGGGCATAGTCACTGGAAATAGCTTTGTAAGCAGGGCAACCACCCCAGTTTGTGTTGGATCATGGATCAGAATGAATGAGTGCATTTCTGGGAGATGTGAACAGTAGCAATGGAGTCAGAAATCTCAAGAATAGAAAATTAGGTGAAGCTTGGACAGATTGAAGAGCTTTTGAAAGAAAGGACATGAGATCTAACCCAGGATCTGCATCTATTTCAACAGTCTTAGAGATCTTATGAATAAAATGTGAGCAAAAGATGAGGTCAAAAAGAAACAGGTTGCATTTAGCCAGATTACTGGGAAAATCAAAAATCAAAAAAACAATTTTTTTGGGTGGAATCTTCTGGGGGTGGTTAACTGATTACTGGGACAAAAATTACTCTGGGAACACTGTAAGGCAAAAACAGAATGTGTTCCTTTTCATTTCACTTATGGATGGCATGCTTGCTCAAAGAACAAAGTTTTTTAAGTCAAAGATTTTTAAAAACATTTCTTGAAGTTATCACAACTTGAAAAATCTTGTTCTGATATTGTTGTCTAAGTTGACTACACTCCATTGGGAAATTTGATTTGTTTCTAAATTCTGTCTCATTATCACTCATTTGCTCATGTGTTCTTTTGGCAATCTGGGCATTTATTCATTCACTCAATAGATAATGACTGTCTTGTTCAAGCTCCATTCCTACATTTACCTATTGTCTTTCCTGTTTTTGTTTAGTCACTAACTTGTGTCCAACTTTTTGGGAACTCATGAACTGCAGCCTTCCAGGCTTTGCTTTCCTTTACTATCTCCTGGAGCTTGCTCAAACTCAGGTCCATCGAGTCAGTGATGCCATCCAACCATCTCATTCTCTGTCATCCTTTTCTCCTCCTGCCTTCAGTCCTTCCCAGCATCAAGGTCTTTTCCAATGAGTCAGTTCTTCAAAACAGAACTCAATAAATACAAAAAGGAATACTTTAATATTGGAAAACAAAGGATTGATTTAGGATGGGTCATTACTCATGAAATTTTATTAAATTATCAAATAGAAGATGGATGGATGGATGGATGTCTAGATTAAGTGGCAATCCAGTATATACTGTTAGGAGGTTATAGTGGAGGTGAGAGCTGACTGTCTCATAGGGTCCCAGAAAATCACTGTCTCAAGGTCAAAAAAGGACAAATGGAAGATAAGAATGAGAAGTGGAGATGAAAATGGAGGGAATAATCAAGACCTTTAACTGTGTCTCTCCTCTTGCACAGCAAGAATTAGACTGATGTCTGTCAATAGTTAAGAAGTGGTGTCTGTTGTCTGAAGGGATTTATGCAGTTTTCCTGCACAAACCATAAACAGTAAATTTCTTATTGCAGGCTTCTTTTTTTCCTGTATTATTGGCCTCTAGAGAGGCTGAACGATGGCTATTCCTAGATTTCCCATTACTCCACTATAATTTGGGATCTCTTGCTCTAAGATTCTATATCATCTTATTTGTTGCTTTATCTCTTGTTTCCCCGGAGTTTATTTTCAAAAGATAAGAAAAGATGCCCCCCATTTTTTTTTCAGAACTCTTGCCTGTAAATTCTGTTCTAATTTGATAGTTTTGAAAGGTGTCAAATAATAAGCTAAATTATTTTTAATAGAAAATCTAATGAAATTCTAGAACTTGGAATCAAATAACAAGACAGCACTAACAAATTTGCTAAGAAAGAAAAGAAAGTGAAGTCTCTCAGTCATGTCCAACTCTTTGCAATCCCAAGGACTGTAGCCCACCAGGCTTCTCTGTCCCTGGGATTCTTCAAGCAAGAATACTGGAGTGGGTTACCATTTCCTTCTCCAGGGGATATTGCCAACCCAGGGATTGAACCGAGATCTCCTGCATTGCAGTCAGACTCTTTACTGCTTGAGCCATTGGGGAAGGTCAATTAATTAATTTGCTAAGACTGTCTTACATGCATTTTTTAGAAAGCTAGAAAGAGAGAATAAACAGCCAAACTATTCCATTTGATGTAGTACATGAATGAGGAAGTAAATAGCAAAACTAGAAACTAAGGATAAAAACATGACCTGTTATTTTTTTAAATACATAAAATCAAAAAGAAAATAAAACATAATAATAATATGAGTTGAATTTTTGAAAGTCAAAGTGAGAGAAAGTCTGATCAAATAAGAAAGAGATAAACATCAAATAAGGAATATTGACATAGGCAAGGGTTTCTAATTACCAACAGAAATGTTTTTTTTAATACTTTAAAAATGAGTAAATTTGTTACAAAAACTTTATAAATGTTAACATCCAAATCTAGAATATTATACATATCACATTCCCTAATGACTGTACTATAAAATTGGCTGTATATATATACACACTCCCATAGAAATTTTGAAACATTCTTTTAAATAACTCACCTAAAATTATATACAATGTTATATAAAGTAATTCAAAATCTAGATGACATGTAAAGAGTTTCTAAAATTAAAAATTTCTTGAAACCCTTAGAAAAACTGAGCTCATATATGGTAGAGCTCAAAAAATTAGCAGCATCGAAACTTTACAGTTCTTGCTGTCACCGTCCCAGGTCTGCAGAATTTGGAATCCTTATGATATAATAAAATGAAATTACTTTGCATGTTTCAAAGTGACTCATTTACTTTTAAGGATTAATTTTATAAACATCTAATCCCTTTTAATCTTTCCTGACCAAAGATATGAGTTTTTCTCATCTCCTTGATTGTTTTCTAAGTTAGGAAGCAAATTTTTCCCCACTTCTTAAATTTCTTAATTTTTGCTTAACTGAATAGGCAAGTCTATAATTTTTGAGTTCAGTGTAATGATCCCACTTGCAGATATAAGCCATTATCTCTAACATCAACGCCTCAGTAATAAAAGTGGTATCTTGATTACTTATCTCCCTTCCTTTTTCTTTTATTTTTAACAGGTTTAAAACTTCTGTAGAGGAGACAGATGTTGTTTACTGAGTCTTTTTGAATCCTCAACTACTGCTCCAACCATGAAAACAATAGAGGAAGGACCTTCCCAGCCACTCTGTCTTAAAGAGGCAATTGCATCCAGGGGGTTTTAAACAGCCAGTTCACAAGACATCTGACCACACAGAATCCACTTAGAAGGGAAGAAAGCTGAGATGAAACCGGATGCCCTGTTACAAGAAAGCGAAGGTGAAAGTATTAGTTGCTCAGTCCTGTCTGGTTCTTTGCAACCCTATGGACTGTAGCCTGCTAGGGTCCTCTGTCCTTAGAATTCTCCCGTTAAGAATACTGGGGTGGGTTGCCGTTTCCTCTTCTAAGGGATCTTCCCGATCAGGGATCAAACCCTGGTCTCCTGCATTGCAGGCAGATTCTTTACCATCTGAGCCAAAAAGTAGGCTAATTTTCTATTTATTTAAACTACTAGACTTTTAGGATTTTATGCATCAAAAGCTACATCCTGGCTATAGCCAATGAGCCCCATGAATTAAATTATTTTTCAGTGAGATTTATAACTAGGTAGAGGTGCAAAGAACTACCAGAATTCCTTGTAGGAATCCAAGGAGGCAATTGTGTAATTATTTCATGATAGGTGTGTGGAAAACTATTTGATTATATATATTTGCTTTTCAAAAATTGTGAAAAGTAGAAAAGAAATGTTGGAAAACAAAGCAATTTTCAAGGTGAAACTTGGTCCAGCAAATGGTGCGTTATGCCATGTCTCTAAAGGAGACGGTGGAAAAGTAGTTTAACAATGGATAGTTTCCATTTCTGAATTTAATTAGCACTTCCCAAAGTCAGGATTGTTCATCTTATGAATGGTTCCTTTATTAATATACAGAGAGCTATTATAAAAAGCACATTCTTATGCTAATTACCTAATTAATGCAGGCACAATTAAGCCACTAAATTCACCTAGTATTAATTTTTCTTAATTTTGTATCATAGATATTAAATTTCTTTATAAGTTAACACTTGTATGGGCTTTCCCACCATTTTGATATTAGACTTCTCAAAATGCAAAAACTCAGAAATCTTAAAGAGTTAGAGGCCTTTCATAGAGTTTTGTAGATCTCATTTTGATCTTCGTGACCCAGGGATTGAACAAATGCTTCTTATGTCTCCTGCATTGGCAGCTGAATTCTTTACCACTAATGCCACCTGCGAAGCCCCATTTATCATAAGAACTAAACAAATAACAACATCATCCAGTAAGGAATATTTGGCACCACAAGTGAAAGTACTAATCCCTTCCTTTTGGGGCAACTAATCCCATGACAGAGAAGATGGGAATATAAGGTGTTGTGTAAATGAAGACATGAAGAAACACCTTTCGAAACTTGGAAATTTGAAAACTAAAAAGATAGGTGTTCTCTTTCCTTTCCTGGGGCTACTGACAGGAGTAACACTAGTGATGGCTTGACACCACATATCAGCAACAGGACAGTGGGCATGGTATCATAGCCTGACTGGGCAGAAGCATTTTTTGAGGCAGACTCCACCAACTTTTTGTGTCTCCACAGAAGCATGGGTCAGGAAGATCCCCTGGAGAAGGAAATGGCAAGCCAGTCCAGTATTCTTGCCTGGAAAATCCCATGGATGGAGGAGCCTGGCCAACTACAGTCCATGGGTCACAAAGAGTCGGACACGACTGAGTGAATTCACTTTCACTTTCATAGAAGCATGGAGGAGATTTGATTAGTTTCCGTGAGCCCTGTTCCAGGGATGGCAATGGCTAAGCATAAGAGTTGGTACATTATGACAATATGATCAGTATTATAAAACAATGTAATAGTGTATGTTCTATTATAGTATATATAAGGTACTTAATATGCCTCATATTATTATACTCATTTGCTAGAAAGTTACCAAAGAAAGAACTGGAGACTGAGTCAGCAAAGGAAAATGATCAAATTCTCCAGGAGGCATTATGGTGAACATTATAATATCATGATGTCAGGGGACAAAATTATGCTCTTTGATGGGGATTTCTCATTGGTTATCTCTGCTGCTGTAACTCATGGACTTTATTTGCATAGTACACAATACACCATGATGCCTCCTAGGAATTTGACTCAAAATTAAGTTTTCAGCTAGCAAATGATTGAACTAGAGTCTCACACTGTCTTGAAGAATAAATAGATTGATGCGAGAGTCTCACAGAATTCAGTTAGTCAGTTAATCACTCAGTCGTGTCTGACTCTTTTGATCCCATGGACTGCAGCACACCAGGCTTCCCTGTCTATCACCAACTCCCAGAGTTTGCTCAAACTCAAGTCCATCAAATCGGTGATGCCATCCAACCATCTCATCCTCTGTTGTCCCCTTCTTCTTCTTCCTTCGATCTTTCCCAGCATCGGGGTCTCTTCTAATGAGTCAGTTCTTCTCATTGGGTCGCCAAAGTATTGGAGTTTCATCTTCAGCATCAGTCCTTCCAATGAATATTCAGGACTGATTTCCTTTAGGATTTACTGGTTTCATCTCCTAGCAGAATTGGGGAAGTTAAATTGTCTGCTTCCCGGGTGGCACAGTGGTAAATAATCCGCCTGCCAGTGGAGGAGACTTAGACGCTGGTTCAGTCTCTGGGTGAGGAAGATCCCCTGGAGGAGGGCAGAGCAACCCGCTCCAGTATTCTTTCCTGGAGAATCTGTGCCTGAAGGGCTATAGTCTATGGAGTCACAAAGAGTCAGACGTAACTAAAGTTACTTAGCACACATATATATGCTGGAAATAATAAGCAACGTAAACGTTGGTTCATTGGTGAATGAATGAATGAATATCAGTATAGAGTAAGAACTTAGAAAGTACCATAAATGAGGGCGGTCACTATAGAAAGAAATTAAATTAAGGGAGAAGATGCGCTTAATAATCTTTATATGCCTCGTAAATACATTGACTGTTTGTGTGTGTGTGTGTGTGTGTGTGTGTTTTTACTCTTGTGTCCATTTTCACCAGTAGCTTGTGGGCTCCCTGGGGAGACAGATGACATATTACTCAAGTGATATACTCTGTAACTAGAAATGGACTTTAATTCTGGAGATAATAATACATTTTCACTCCCCTAGTTGTCAGTGAGTACCATTGTCCACCGAAATTTTCCAAAATAGTCAGTCAGTTGGATGTTATTCTTGTCTTGTCAAAAGGAGGACTCACACTGACTTTTTCTAGAAACATTCATGGCTTAAAGTGAGATCCACCTGTATGCTTCCATTAAAAAATTTTTTTCACTGAGTCATTTTCTGTTTTCAAGTCTCAATTGCTTTTAAAGGGCAATACTCTTCCTGTGGCTCAAAAAATGCCTTATTAATGTAACCCTACATAAAGAGGACAATGATCAGTTTTCATTCCATTTTAAGTAGCGCTTGATATATAAAACCCATGGTGCCATTACAAGTGAAAATTGTCACATCTCTGCATGGAAACTCTATATCGTGATTTGACAACACAAGACATTGGAAATGCAACTGGTCCATGGTTCTTCCATGCACAGCAGCCTCTCAAGAGAAGAGAGAAATCAAAAGATCTAAAGCCAAAGTCTCAAAACTAGCCAAACGTCAACCCACAGAGATGATGAATGAGCTGTCAAGGAGATGAATAAACAGTAACTCTGTCATCACATTTGATACTTTATTTCAATCAAATTAGTGTCATCATAGAGATACTTTATTTGAGAATTATTGAGTTGGAGGGAACTTTAGAGATGTTATTAATAAGAGTAGCTAATATCCATTCAATATTATCTAGGGGCTTGGAAACTTACATGGACAATCAACTACAGTTCTCACAATAACCCTATGAGATAAATTGATTCCATTGTTAGAGACAGAGTCACTGATGCAAAGGGGAGAAGCAACTCGCTCAAAATCTCATAACTATAAAGTAGCAGAACAAAGATCTAAACCTAGACAGTACAGTTCCAGAACCCATGCTCTATACTAAAATTAATCCCTTTACCATAGAGATAAAGACAGCAATGTAAGCATGGTTACAACTGACGAAGTCTTATATCTAGTCTCTATATAAGCACTATGCATTCATCATGTTGTTGACTTTTGAAAATAATACAGTGAAAGCTAAACCTAAACACCTGGCAGTGAAATCATCATGAAACATATTATTAAAAAGTAAGTCTGCCAAACCCATCCCTAGCCTCTGGTAACCACCATTCTATGTATTCTCTGATTTTACAAGTTTGGATTTTTTAGATTCTGCATATGTTACATCATACAGTATTTTTATTCCTCTTTTCTGGCGTATCTCACTTTGCATAAAGTCTTCAAATATCTTCCATGTTTTTGCAAATAGTAGGGTTTCCTTCTTTCTGATGATAGAATGATATTCCACAGGATAACTGTACTACACCTTCTTTATCCATTGATTTTTTGATGGATGTTTAGGCCTTTTTTCATATCTTTGCTATAGTGAACATGAGACTCCATATATCTTTTCACTATCCTATTTTCATTTTCTTTGGATATACACTTGAAAGTGGAATTGCTGAATTTACATGGCAATTCTTTTTTTTTAATTTTTGGAGGAATCACCATACTGGTTTCCATAAGCTGCACTAATTTACATTTCCATCAAGTGTACAAGTGTTCCCTTATGACTGAATTCTCACAAACAATTGTATTTCTTCTTGTCATGATGTCAGCTGTCATAAGATGTATGAGGTGAAACCTCATCATGGTTTTGCTTTGTGCTTCCCTGACGCTAGTGATGTTTAGCATTGTTTTGTACACACGTTGGCCACTTGGATGTCTTCTTTGAAAAAATGTCTCTTTAATACCTATAGTTATTCATTTCCAAATAGAGGTGAGGAAAAAATGGTAAAACAGTGGACCCGAAGAGTACAGTGTCTGAAAAATGTTATGATTTTTCATTAAAAGGTAAGAACAGCAACATCAAAACAAGTAAATATATCCTACATTAATAAAAACACTAAGAATAACAGTTATTGTTTACAGAAACACTGCAAGGAAGGAACTATCATTTTTTCCTATTTAGTAAACAGAGGTTCAAAGAGATTGAATAGTTGACCAAGAACACACAGCTACCATGTAGCAGTGCAGAATTCAAAGTAGGTTCCTGATAACTGTGAGACCCATGGTCTTCCACAGGTTGTGGAAGAACATGTTGGGTAAGAGCTGGGCATTTGAGGCTTTGGAATCAAACTGCTTGAAATGGCATCTAGGGATAACTGTTTCTCTAGTTGTGAGAATTTGAACATGTTGCTGAATTTCTATGTCTTGCTTTCCATATCTGTAAAATAGGGATAATAATAATGATGATGATGGTGATCACAATCATGATAAGACATTGGACAAAGGGTAGAAATCTTCAGTTATGCGGGATGAATACATCCTGGAAATTTAATGTACAACATGACAACTACAGTTAATAATACTATATGTATACGATTGACCTTTGAATAATGTGGGGGTAAGTGGTGCCAATGCCCACAAGGGAAAAAGGAAACACATATAACTTTATAGTCATTCCTCCCTATACACAGCTCTGCACCCGTGGATTCAACCACAGAGCATGTACTACTTTAGTAGATGTTTACTGAAAAAACTTTTCATATAAGTGGCCCTGTGCAGCTCAACCCTGTGCTGCTTAAGGGTCAACTGTAGTTGACATTTACTGAAAGAGTAGATCTTAAGTGTGCTCATCATACATGAAAACATAGTAAATATGTGGGGTGATGGGTATGTTAATTATCTTGATCATAGTGAGCATTTTGTAATGTATATCAAAACATCACATTGTAAACCTTAAACCAATGTCTTGGAACCATCTCAGTAGTAAAGACAAAAAAATAAGTAAATAATAATAATAATCATGTGCTTATGGAGTTCTTATAAATATAAAATGTTATCCATAGTGAGCACTTAGCTGGTCATCTGATGAATAGTAAACCCATTAATGTTCAAGCCATTGTTGCTATTGTTCATGTGGTGGACATGCTATCTTTATGAATGAACTCCAAAATACTATTCTGGTGTGGTGAGAGGCTATTTGTATGGTACAGTGCCTTTTATAGATGATTTTTCTATACACATTTTTATTTGCAATGAAAGCCTTCCTCTAACCTTCACACATCCAGACTTACATAGCTCATCCCCCTTCCCTGCAAAATGTGTCTCACATTAGACTTTGGATCTTATAATACTTATAGAGTTTCGACTGCCATGTATCTTAGGCCTGGTGTTTCCATCTTTTTCTCCTTCTTTCCCATATGTGGCAGAATTCTGAAAGATGTTATTATGAAGGATAATAGCCATCGTTTGTTGTGAGCCAGCTCTGCGACAGCACCTTACGTACATTATCTCACGCACTCTTCCAATAACACTTGTGGTTGTCTTCACTACTACCTGGAGATACGTAATTTGGGGTGTAGAGAGGTGAAGTGACTTGCTCACTTTTACAAATTTTGTAATGAGGTGAGGCCAGGATTCACACCCACTTCCACACGGCTCTGCAATCCACAGCCTCAGTGTCACACTCTGCTCACTTTTGATTCAACAGTGACTTGATATTCTGGTGGCCTTGGACTTTCCTAGGGTTTATTCAGGAGCTGTTGAGTTTGTTTACAGTTGATTCCCATAACACCCCTATCCTTTTACCAAGGCCATTCTTAGGTTGGGGCTCTAGGAACATTCCTTCCATCTTTAAACATAACTCTGACAAAGCAGTCTCTTAGCTCATCATCTGAGCAGAAGTAAATGTTTTGCTTGCTGGGTTTCAAAGTGCCTTTTTTTCCCCAGATAAATCTACAAATCCTTTGACTAATCTAATGTCTTCTAAGTCAGACTTGGAGAAGGCAATGGCAACCCACTCCAGTATTCTTGTCCGGAAAATCCCATGGGTAGAGGAGCCTGGTAGGCTGCTGTCTATGGGGTCGCACAGAGTTGGACATGACTGAAGCGACTTAGCAGCAGCAGCAGCAGCAGCAAGTCAGACTTGGTGTCTGTCATCCTTTTGTTATATACCAGGTTTCTGTGATGATCACAAATTGTCAGCAAGTATACCATATTGAGTCTTAGTCCACAGTACTCAACTCAGTCAAATCTTCTAATATTGCAGGAAGATTCACTTTAATAGGGACCAAGACTCCCAATTATAGTGTTAAGACTTTAGCTCCCAGTCTTATGCTGTTAAAGCTGTCAAAGAAACCTGGAATACTGGGGTAGCATCAATTTCTGCAATAAAAATTCTGACCTGATATGGTTTTTCTCATAATTCAGCTCAGTGAAGAAAGCTACTGGGAAGAAAATTATGAATTATATTTCTGTTTCTGTTATGATTTTGCTAATAATTTAGGTTTTTCAGCTTGCAAAATGGCCAATGACATTGATGACCATTTTAACATATATTGATTGCTATTTTGAAAATCTTTCTTCCAAGAGAGTTGACCTTAAAGTATCAGCTGTTATAACAATACATTTGAGCTATAATATCTTACAGCATAGGAACTATCATCAAACAACACCAACCAGAGAGCTTAGCACCTTTATTCCTCTTTTGCTACTGTGAACTTCTCTCGGGTGCTCTATTTATACATGAACATCCAAGGATATTTGCCATGAGGAAAGGAAAATGTAATAGAATTGAAACCAAAGTATGAGTATAGGAAAAGAGCAGACAGAGAGGAATTTGGAGGAGTTATCACTTATGTATAGTCAAGGTTATGGTTTTCCCAGTGGTCATGTGTGGTTGTGAGAGCTGGGCCATTAAGAAGGCAGAACACCAAAGAGTTGATGCCATAGAATTGTGGAGCTGAAGAAGACTCCTGAAAGTCCCTTGGACAGCAAGGAGATCAAACCAGTCAATCTTAAGGGAGATCAACCCTGAATGTTCACTGGAAGGACTGATGCTAAAGCTGAAGCTCCAGAATTTTGGTCATCTGATGAAAACAGATGACTTGTTAGCAAAGTCCCTGATGCTGGGAAAGATTGAGGGCAGAAGGAGAAGAGGGCGTTAGAGGATGAGATGGCTGGACAGCGTCACTGATGCAATGAATATGAACTTGGGCAAACTCTGGGAGATGGTGAGGGAGAGGGAGGCCTGGCGTGCTGCAGCCCATAGGGTCACGAAGAGTCGAACACTACTTGGCAACTGCACAACAGCAACAACAACATCACTTACATGCCTGGTATTGAATCCTCGCATGGATTCAATACGTGACATACTTAGTCCTCACATTGACATAACTATTTATCTCTATCAGTGTCTATTTCTCTATCAAACCATCAGATCCTCACATCTGCACAGGAGCACAGATGGAAACCTGAGATAAGTTTTAATTAATGCAAATGTTAACACTTGCCAGGTATGAAGACTTGGGTGTTTTTATTCTATAACAAACCTAGACAGCATATTTAAAAAAGAGACATCACTTTGCCAACAAAGGTCCATTGAGTCAAATCTGTGCTTTTTCCAGTAGTCATGTACAGATGTGAAAGTTAGACCATAAAGAAGGCTGAGTGTCAAAGAACTGACACTTTCAAATTGTGGTACTGAAGATGACTCTTGAGAGTCCCTTGGAGAAGATCTGGACCTGAAATCATCCATTAAAGTTGTTTTGCATGAGGCTAAAATGAGCAGCCTTTTTTATCTCTGTCTGTCAGCTGGATATGGTCAGCTCCTGAAAGTGGTATTATCTTCTGGGAGGCAGCCCATTGCCTCAAAGGCCATCTTTGTAGGGAATGACAGTGGAAGGTTGACCTCCCTGTCCGCATCCTTTGCAGCTAGAGTAACAAGTCTTTCCCAAAGGGATAGCTGGGTACCACCATGGCCTGAGTAATGGGTGTAGGATCGCTGTAGTCACTCAAAGGCCTGCTTTCAGAGGAGCCTATGTTTGGTTCAAAGCTCTGTGTTGTTTTCCTGAAATTCTTAATAATTTTAAACTGAGTCCCTGCATTTTCATTTTGCACTAAACCTGGGTGGCTCAGACTGTGAAGAATCTGCCCACATTGCTGGAGACCCAGGTTTGATCCCTGGATTAGGACAATCCCCTGGAGAAGAGGATGACAGTATGGTAAGATGGAACACTGTTGTATTCTCACTTGGAGAATTCAACAGACAGAGGAGCCTGGCATTCTACAATCCATGGGATCAAGAAGAGTCAGACATGACTGAGTGACTAATACTTTCACTTTCACTTTACACATTATGTAGCTGGTCCTGGGTGGTACATCTCTATGTCAGCTGAAGCGCCTACTCCATGAGAGTCTGATGGAAACAGATGGAAGGGTCCAGCCATCAAAGATTCATTTCTGGAGTGAAACAGGGTTACAACCTGTTACCCCACCACTGTGTTGATGCAGAGAACAAACCTTGAGATCCTCTGAAATGGAATTAAACTTCCATATAATTTAGCTCATTAGGTCTGAATAAATGTAATTAGAGGTTATTCAGTGAAATTAGGCAACTGAGTCAAAATAAAGGATAATGAAAAATTTTCCTCTTAAAAAAGGGAACTGTTTTTATAATTTTTTTTTAGTGGCAAATGTTCGCTAAATGCAGGGTTGCTTTGTTTATATCTTTCCTTAGATTCTCTTTGCCCCTCCTACCCTGTTGGCAACTGAAGCAGAAACAGAATAGATTATTAAAACTGGAATCTCTCCAACTTCAGCCTTTTATTGTATAAATTAAGAAAATGAAGTCCCACAAGGACCTTCTCCAAGGTCACAAGCTGCTCAAGGGCAACCCATGGGCTAGAACTCAATTCTCTGGATTTTTAAATAGAGTACTTTTTAAACTATATTTGTGATACAATTTTTTTCACTATGTTTTATCACCAGTGATTCTGACATTAATTACTTGACAGGAGGCAATTCAGTCCATGTTTAATTTCTCAGTAGCTCAGAAAATTTCTAATCGGGTCTAAATTAAAATCTCTATACCAAGAGTGGGATGGCTGATCTGTGAGATGACTCTCCAAGCCACAAATGCTGTCATTTTCTCTGTGAGTTAGAGTTGTCAGGAGCTGCACCTGGTAGGTTTCATTCCAAATGGTTGGAGCAAATTCACTTCAAGATGCTACCTGTTCTTCTTCCTATGACAACTTCCTAGAGTTGTCAAAACAGGAAGTCTGGTTATAATGGGGCCACAGGATTAGCCTGCAGCTGTATTTGCACATCTGGTAACTAAATGTAATATCCCTAGAGATGAGAACCTTCATAAAAATTCAGAAGGCAGGACTTCCCTGGTGGCACAGAGAATAAGATTCTGTCTGCCAGTGCAGGGGACATGGGTTTGATCCCTGATTCTAGAAGATCCCACATGCCCTGGAACAACTAAGCCTGTGCATCACACTACTGAGCCCATGCTCAAGAGCCCACCGGCTGCAACTACTGAAGCCCGTGTGCCTAGAACCTGTTCTCTACAACAAGAGAAGCCACCACAATGAGATTCCTACACACTGAAATGAAGAGTATCCTCTGTTCACTGCAGCTAACGAAAGCCTGTATGCAGCAATAAAGAACTAGTGCAACAAAAATAAAAGCGAATAAATAATATATATATTTTTTAGTTTAAAGGGCAGGAACTGATTTTGCCTTCATAGATAAAATGTGTTGATGGAAGACTGACAGTTTGAAACAAAACCAAGATGCAAATTTATGCCAAATATCATTGATATTGGCACTGGTTGGAAATGGAGGATTCAGGCCAATGATTCTTCCCTAGAAGCTAAAATATATCTGGACAGATAGAATATGACATTGGGTACAGACCAGAAGAGAAAACAGAGCCTTGGATAGCCAATAAGAAGTTACAGTAAAGTTTGTCTCCGGCATTTCCCGTCACCAGCAGTCTTAGGTGAGGTTGGTATATTGTTTTCCTGTTGTCTTAAGCTTGAGTTTTGCCTGTGTATTTTGCTTTGACTTTTCCTGCAGCTACACATGTTGCTTTCATCTCCAATGAGGGGGAACAAAAGAAATAAGGTAAATTCTGTCTACCAGTAGCCTTCTTGCAAACTCAGAAAGACTTAGATGGATCAGTTACAGTGGACACGTCTTGGCGGCCTCCCCTGGGTCTTTTCCATTCTTTGCATTTTGGAAATTTAGGCCCACTCACTTTTAGCCAATACATGTATAGTGTATTAGACCTACCTCCAGAAGTGAAAGTCGCTCAGTCATATCCGACTCTTTGTGACTTCATGGACTATACAGTCCGTGAAATTCTCCAGGGCTGAATACTAGAGTGGGTAGCCTTTCCCTTCTCTAGGGTATCTTCCCAACTCAGGGACTGAACCCAGGTCTCCCACATTGCAGGCAGATTCTTTACCAGCTGAGCCACAAGGGAAGCCCAGCTTCCAGAAGCAAACTGTCAGCACATCCCACGCCTGGGGGCGCAATGATGGGTTCAGACCTGGGCTCGGCTCAGAGTCTCTGACCCACTGTGACTTCTGCAAGACAGCCATTCTCCTCTCTCTTCTGGCCCAGCTGGTGAAAAGTACAAGGCTTAGGGCCACTTTGTCACAATTAGATGAGCCAGATTGGTGACTAAACCAATATAGAAGGAAGATATGATGGGGGAAAAAAAATAAAAAGCTCCAATGACCTAGCTTGAACCCTCTAGATGAAGTCATATTTCTGCACTTTTCAGTTACTTGACCCCCATTTTTGTTTTGCCAACTTGAGTACTTGTTTGGCCCTCAGAGCATAAAGGCCATTAAATCATCCATCATGCACCAGACCCTTTAAGCAGACCCAAACTTCCCACCAGAGCATCCCACTAGGAACTGAGAATACTCTAGTCTCATACTTGACCCCACCTTGGGGTACTTGTCATACTTTACCTACCCAACCTTTACCTACCTAGTGAGGTGAAGGATGTATTAACTAATCTTATTGTGGTAAATGTTTCCCAATATATTTGTATACCCAATCATCACACTGTGCACCTTAAACTTACACAAAATTACATATCTATTATATCTCAGTAAAGCTGGGGAAAAAAGAAGACAAATCAAACTTATATACAGGCACACAGCAACTCTCAGACTCATGAGAAATATAGGTGCTGAGCTACCCGTAGGCACACCTCTCAAAACTCAGAGATAATTATAGTACACAAACAGGAATATGCCAGGAGCGACAGCCAAGCAGACCTGAGTATGTTCAGATTCAAATTTTATTTTTCTTAGAAAGAGAAGAAGGTTTGAAAAGTTTAAAGCCAGGTGAAAAGGAAACAGAATTAGATACAGATACAGACGTAAATGATATAGATATGGATATAGACATACATATACATACACATATACATGAGAGGGGCTTTCCTGATGGCTCAAATGGTAGGCAATCTGCCTGCAATGCAGGAATCCCAGGTTCTATTCCTGGATTGGGAAGATCCCCTGGAAAAGAGAATGGTTACCTACTCCAATATTCTTGTCTGAAGAATCCCATGGACAGAGGACCCTGACAGGCTATTGTCCATAGGGTTGCAAAGAGTTGGACACAGCTGAACAACTGAGCATGACGACGATGATGGAAATAGGGACAGAAGACATACACTCATCCTTTAGAGAGCAAAAGACACACTATTGGATTAGAAATTTAAAAGTACACCATACATGACTTAGTTTGTTCATAAAATTTTCATGATTGATGTCTTTAGAATTTTTAAACTTTAAAAATCAAAACATTTCTGAGAAATAATGCTAAGGGATTTTCAAAGAATTTTTATATCTTTTCTCCCCAGAAATGACCTAGAAGTCCTCAAGAAATATTTTCAAAATAATCCAAAATTTATTATTTTTTCCTTCAGGGCTTTCACATCTCTAGGATGAGATTACCACCAAGGTCTAATCAGGCAATAAAAGTTTTATGGTTATAATAAAGTACAGAATGGAATATCAAGAGCCAAAAATGTATGCTCCAGAGACCAAGTATGAAGAAAAGTCAGGAAGGAAAAGATAATTATTGCCTGAAGTCATAGAGGCAGGGCTCATGGAGGACGTGGGATGTGAGCCATATCATTATGGTGGATATCTGAGCTGTTTGTTTTTTTTGTTTCTTTCATTTTCTTTTTGCCTGTCTAGTTAGTGTCCTTTTCCCAATTCTCTTTTTCTTTTGGGAAACTTCCGTAGCCCTACTTCATTCATTTGATATGGATGGGGACTAACCCCACCAAGTGTCTCCAATCCGTGTAATGGATTCTGGCCTGGGGCTTGGTCAATGCATAGATTTGTTCAGGGGGTATAAAAAATTTAGGGCAATAGAGTGAAACATGTGACTTTTGCTAGATCATTAGGGAAAGAGAAGTTTCTCCTATCAGAGTTGCTAAGTTGGTTAGGATGAAGTATGCAACTGTGGATGATCAAACGGACAACTCATGGGAGAAATTTAAAGATAGACCCAAGACAGAAATTCCTAGCATGGTGTTATGAGCTCTTAGATCAGTTCATGCCTGAAAGAACCAGACATCCCCTGGATTTCTCACTAACATTATCCACAAATTCATTTTATGTTTCAAGCTAGTTTGAGGTTTCTGTGTTCCTTGTAACCAAAAGAATCCAGACTAACTCAAGTACAAATGTGAAACTGGGTTAGAATAGGTGGAGAAAGACAATGAAGCCACTAAAACAAGCCACAAAATCAAGATGGAGCAGGAGAGGCTTCCCTTGTAGCTCAGCTGGTAAAGAATCTGCCTGCAGTGCGGGAGACCTGGGTTCGATCCATGAGTTGGGAAGATCCCCTGGAGAAGAAAATGGCAACCCACTGTAGCATCCTTGCCTAGAAAATCTCATGGACAGAGGAACCTGGTGGGCTGCAGTCCAGGAGATCACAAAGAGTCAGGCACAATGGAGCGACTAACACTTACTAGGAGCAGGAGACACAATGATAAGTAGACTGGAAATATTATCTTGAGTCAGAAAATGAGAGAAATCCTCACACTGGTCAGATAGGGCCAACAGACGGAAGACTAAAATACACTGATGGAAAACCTTATGCCATTGATGTCAGGAACTCATTGAAGATTTTTGAGCCATAGCCATAATGATAAGATTAATTTACATCTCTGTAGTATTTTACAACTTCCAACATGATGACTCATACATCATCTTTTTTTTAATGATCTTTGATGACATGAATGTTATTATACCTATTCTAAAGATAGGAAACTGGGATTTAGAAAGGTGACATAAAACACACATAAATCACTTCTCTGTCGCCTAAACCTTTCAACAGCTTTTCACTGTTCTTAGAATAAACTCAAACTCCTTACTAGAGACTACATATTCCTATACGATCTGACCCCACACTTCCTCTCTAGTTTCATTTCACACCCCATCTTTCATACATCCTTTTAAACATCCTTGTCCCAGTGCTCCAACATGTTGTCTTTCATTTCCTCAAAAGGACCAAGTCTTTCAGGACTCAGAACCTTAACTCATGCTGTTTCTCCACCAGGAGGAACACACAAACAGTGGACATATACCCAGCTTCTTTTTGAGGGGGCTTGAGTATAGTTGTTTTACCACATTAGGTTAGTTTCTGCTGTACAATGAAATGAATCAGTTCTATGTATATATATATATTCCCTCCCTCGTGTACCTCCCTCCCTCCCAACCCCCTTCCCACCCTTCTAGGTCATCACAAGCACTGGGCTGAGCTCCCTTCACTCTACAGCAGGTTCCCACTATCTGTTTTACACATGGCAGTGTATTTATGGCAAAACTAATCTTCCAGCTCATCCCACCCCCACCCCGCCCTGAGTCCACCCTTCTGTTCCCTATATCTGTATCTGTTCCTGCCACCAAAATAGGTTCATCTATGCCATTTTTCTAGATTTCACATAAATGGTTTACCTAGTTTCAAACTTTGTAGTAGCCACATTAAAGAAAAAGAAGCAATGAAGTTAATTTGAACAATTTAAATGTTTTAAATTATTAAATAGATGTACATTCTTGTGGCTCAGATGGTCAAGAATTCACCTGCAATGTGGGAGACCTGTGTTCAATCCTGGGTTGGGAAGATCCCCTGGAGAAGGAAATGGCAACCCACTCCAGTATTCTTGCCTGGAGAATCCCCATGGACAGAGAAGGCTGCCGGGCTGCAGTCCATAGAGTCACAGAGAGTCAGACATGACTGAGCGACTAAGCACAGCACATTCTTTATTGGTCATACAAAATAATTGAAATCTGATGTGTATTTTACACTTAAAATCATATCAATTTGGACTAACCAAATTTCATGTACTCAAATAAGAATAGGTAGATAGTGACTACCATACTGAACAGCCCAAGTTAAAGTATCTATTTGACTAAACTTGGACAGAGGAGCCTGGTGGGCTGCAGTTCATGGGGTCGCTAAGAGTAGGACACGACTGAGTGACTTCACTTTCATTTTTCACTTTGATGCATTGGAGAAGGAAATGGCAACCCACTCCAGTGTTCTTGCCTGGAGAATCCCAGGGATGGGGGAGCCTGGTGGGCTGCTGTCTATGGGGTCACACAGACTGACGTGACTTAGTAGCAGCAGCAGCAGGTTGGACCAAATCTAATTTATTTCCCTGGACATCAGTGCATGAAACAGCAGGAAAAGTAGTTCAAACATGGAACAAATAAAGGAATTGCATTCTGTCTGCACACTTGAGTTACAAGATAAGTTAGTGTTTCAACCCCATCAACCTTCCCATACTTTTAAATTACTTAAAGTATTGTCTTGCATAAAGTGAGAACTCAAGGAGTGTGAACTATTTTTCTTATCACTATTTTTATAGCAAGAATAGATTAGGGGTCCAAGTCTGATTTCTAGCCCAAAGCCCTTTCCAGAATCCCAGGAGGCCTCCCAGGGTGAGCAATACATGCTAAGAATACAATATCACAGGTAGCTTCCAGCATTATGAAAACTTGCGCACCGAGAGCCTGGTATTCTTAAGATGTGAGATGCTTCAAATTATCTGCTTGCAAAACCAAATACTGAAAAAGAAAACAATTTTATTTTCCTGGTTGACCTTTAACTTCTTGCTTGCCACTTCAACTCCTCAGCCCTGGCCACTAAGCGCCCTGATGTTCTTATTAAAGATGCAAGACCAAATTTGTGAGCAGGAAGTCCTGGATGCCTGTCATGGATGAAAGTCAGTGTTGAGAGGCTAGGTTTGTATGTGAATGTACTCCCATCAATGAAAAGACTTAATGAAGCCACACTTGAGCGACATCCCATTAATGAATCAACTGAGAAAAGGAAGACTTCATAACCATCTTTTAGTAGCATCCTCAGAATCGACAATTAGGAGAAAACATGCATTTTCTTAAAACAATGGCATCTTGGGGACAGCCATAGTAACCAAATCACAGCCAGGTTACATGGAAGGGAGCAAAAAAATAGTGACTGGTTAAATGCCTAATTAAGTCTATTTTCTAGACATGAGTTCCCAAGATACACTTATTGTTCTTATTCACTAGATATTTTTAAAATATTATTTAGTCTCTTGGGAAACCTGCGCTCATATTAATAATTGTCTGAAAGATGGAGCCAGACACAGATGCTTATGAAAGCTGATATGACAGAATCATCTGTAGCCAATGTAGGACCTCCACCTACACCCCCTTCACAGGTAACAGGCAAAATTCACTCTTTCACTCCGAGCAGAAAGCACACCATAGGTTGGGTGTGTGGTGGATCAGATAGCCATTATCAGCAGCAGAAATGGTGATTTGATTTTTTTCCTTTTTCACAATGCAGTTGCTTCTCTACCTCGGGTCGGGGACTATGCTAGATCCTTAGGAGAGAAAACAAAAAATTGTCCTGCCTTCAAGGCATTTACAGTCTACTGGAGGAGAAAATGACACACCAATAGTTCCATAATAATAAACAAACGAACTTAATAATTTAGAAAAACACTTTGCTTCAAGACCTATCATTGGTACTTAAGATATACTATTTCAATGAATCTTTCCACTTCAAATGAACACTGAATTGCCACTAAAATAAATGCTAAAGAGGGGAAGCACGGTTTTGATAGGAGGCTTTAAACAATCTGAGGTCTAAGAAAGTATCAAACGAGCAGGGACATTTGGGTAAAGGTTTAATAACCAACTCTCTAGGGGAAAAACTGTGAAGTATAATATTTGTTCATTACTATGGTAATAAACACCCCCATTGTACGTTATTTTAAGCTACTGATGCGACGTCACTGAAGGGGAATTGGAAAGAAATGTGTGCAATCAGCCCTCCTTCCTGTTCACGAGCAGGTGCAGTCTAGCTCGCTCACATCACTGCAATGAGCTAAGGTCTACCCAGAGATGACAGGCAGCAAGGTGAAGGGTCCCATCCTGCCACCCTCTCCCTTTGTCAGTGAGCACAGACATCATTCCTCTGACTCAGGGTCTTAGATGCAGCTGGGGGTATCTGTAGAGTCCCTAGGGGCATCCAGCCAGGCATAAATGCACACCTAGAGTCTACCTGCAAAATGAATAGATGCCTTTCTTATGCAAATAAGGCTTCCAGGTGGCACTAGTGGTGAAGAATCTGCCTGCCAGTGCAGGAGATGCAAGACATATGGGTTTGATCCCTGGGTCAGGAAAATACCCTGAAGAAGGACATGGAAACCCACTTCAGTATTCTTGCCTAGAAAATTTCATGGACAGAGGATCCTGGAGGGCTACAGTCCATGGGGTCACAAAGAGTGGGATATGACTACCCACACATACACATCAACACTATATATGAATAAACTGCAAATTTTCATAAGAAATTACATAATATTATAGTTAATAAAGTAACAATGTATTCAAGACACTGATAAATGCATTGTAGCCTCTGTACATAGAGTTTTCTATCCACAAGGAAATGCAATTTACCTAATCTAGAAAAAGAGACATTAACACTACATCTCAAAAACGAGTAAAACTTTTCTCAGTCCTGAAAGGGAGATAAGGACATTGAACAGGAGGATCCTATTTACAAGTGACTGAAGAATCTATTCATTCCAGTAATTTATGCCAGACAGCTCCAGCTTAAGGATTTGGTTTAAAGAACAACAGGGGAGAAAATCCTGTTTGCAAATGAAAGATTTGCAACGCAAGGTCTCTGTTGTGACTGCAAGCTAAATAATGCTTCACTTACTCATTTTTAAAAGTTTATAATTTGTTTTTCTTAACATTTGAGATTTACTTCTGCATGTGACTGCAAGAAATAAATAAAGTCAAAGAGTGGCATATATTCAAATGGCTGAGATACGAATTGATTTCTGCGTTCGATTTTTGCATAATGTTTAGCAAACCTAGACAAGTCAAGCTTAGTTTACATGGAACTCTTAAAGGACTCTGCTTATACAATTTTGCCCTCTTCATGTACTGTGGGTCACTTCTCTCTTTAAGCCCATCTCTTTTTAACTTAGAACGTTATAAAAATGATGGGAGGTTTCTCTGAGAATGATTGAGCCCACAGACTGGAAAGAAAATTTTATATAGTTTCCATTTCATACTATTAAAAATGGCTCCTGTCAACATGGATGTCCTTCAGTAGGTGACTGGATAAATAAGCTGTGGTACAACCAGACAATGGAATATTACTCAGTGCTAAAAGGAAGTCAGCTAGCAAGCCACGAAAAGACATATAGGAAATGTAAATGTGTTAATATGGAATCTAGAAAAATGGTAGAGATGGACCTATTTGCAGGGCAGGAATAGAGATGTGGACGCAGTGAATGAACACGTGGATGTGGGGTGGGGGTAGGATGAATCGGGAGATTAAGACTGTTGTGTGTGTGATGTCATGTGTAAAACAGATAGCTAGTGGGAACATACTGTATAAAGCAGGGAGCTCAGCTGGGTGCTTCGTGATGACCTAGATGGATGAGATTGGGGTTTAGGGGTGGGCAGACCTCCCTGTTCAAGAGGTAAGCGATATATGTATATGTACACCTGATTCACTTCATTGTACAGCAGAAACTAACGCAACATTGTAAAGCAATCGCACTCCAATTTAAAAAGCATATACTAAATGAAACAAGCAGTCTGAGAGATCTACAGACTGTATGATTCCAACTCTATGGCACTCTGGAAAAGGCAAAACTATGGAGACAATAGAAATTTCAGTGGTTGCCCAGAGTGGCAGAAATAAGAGCTGAATAGGCAGAGTACAGAGAATACTAGGACAGTGAAAATACACTGTATGATATTATAAAGATGGATATGGGCCATTATGCATTTGTCTAAACTCATTGGATGTATAAGACCAAGAATAAGCCCTTAGAAAGACTGTGAACTCTGGGTGATTATAATGTGTCAGTTTGTCCTTGGTTAAATATATATATATACACACACCACTCTGGTGATTAATGTTGATAATGTGCAAGACTGTATGTGTGGGGCAGGGCATATATAGATACCACCTTATATGATACCACCCTTATGGCAGAAAGTGAAGAAGAACTAAAAAGCCTCTTGATGAAAGTGAAAGAGGAGAGTGAAAATTTGGCTTAAAGCTCAACATTTAAAAAACTAAGATCATGGCATCCGGTCCCATCACTTCCTGGCAAATAGATGAGAAAACAGTGGCTGACTTTATTTTTGGGGGCTCCAAAATCACTGCATATGGTGACTGCAGCCATGTAATTAAAAGAAGCTTACTCCTTGGAAGGAAAGTTATGACCAACCTAGACCACATATTCAAAAGCAGAGACATTACTTTGTCACAAAAGGTCCTTCTAGTCAAGGCTATGGTTTTCCCAGTGGTCATGTATGGATGTGAGAGTTGGACTGTGAAGAAAGCTGAGCAACAAAGAACTGATGCTTTTGAACTGTGGTGTTGGAGAAGACTCTAGAGAGTCCCTTGCACTGCAGGGAGACCCAACCAGTCCATCCTAAAAGAGACCAGTCCTGGGTGTTCATTTGAAGGACTGATGCTGAGGGTGAAACTCCAATACTTTGGCCACATCTCACCTGATGCTGAGAGGGATTGAGGGCATGAGGACAAAAGGATGACAGAGGATGAGATGGCTTGATGGCATCACCGACTTGATGGAAGAGTTTGGGTGAACTCCAGGAGTTGGTGATGGACAGGGAGGCCTGGCGTGCTGCGGTTCATGGGGTCGCAAAGAGTCAGACACGACTGAGCAACTGAACTGAACAGAAGAGGAAAGAGCCAAAGTTCTCATTTTATTCTATAATTTGTTTTGTAATGTGGTTCCTGGATCCTATATTCCTCAGTCACATCTTCTCAAACAAGATATGTTTGAGATCCTGTATTCCTCAGTCACATCTTCTCAAAGTCTTATACCATCACCCATCCACAAATTCATTCATATAATGACTTAGCATAAAAACATACAAACACACCCTCAGCCACACATCATTTATCATCTGCAATGTCAGCTTTCCTTTTCTCTTAAATTCTAGAGTCTAGTCTATATTTTTCAGACACCAGTCATGACCTGCTAATGTGTAACAACCTGCAATTTGGAAAACACTGTTCCAGAGCAAGCCTATCTTAACCGTGTACCTCTTAACACATAGATTCAGGAACTAAACCAAAGATTCCGTCAGACTGTATCCCTCATCACAGCTCAGTGACTCTCACATGATCCAGCATCAACAGGAAAATTCTAAAGCATTTCAGGTTCCTAACCTACCGTGAGTCAGTAGGACAGGAGACAAGGTGGCTCCCCAAGTGGCAGGAAACAAGCACATCTGAGATCAAGCCCACCTGTGCTCATTTTCTTCTTTTTTTAATATAAATTTATTTACTTTAATTGGAGGCTAATTACTTTACAATATTGCATTGGTTTTGCCATACATTGACATGACATGAATCCACCATAGGTGTACATGTGTACACTTTCTAGGCTCAGTCCTCTCATTTGTAAAGTAGACAACTGTTGTCCCAACCTTAGGAAATAGTTACAGATAAAATAAGGGAATATAGACAGTGTCTTTTGCATAACCCTACGTGTGTGTGTCGGAGAAGGCAATGGCACCCCACTCCGGTATTCTTGCCTGGAAAATCCCATGGACGGAGGAGCCTGGTGGGCTGCAGTCCATGGGGTCGATAAGAGTCGGACATGACTGAGCAACTTCACTTTCACTTTTCACTTTCAGGCACTGGAGAAGGAAATGGCAACCTACTCCAGTGTTCTTGCCTGGAGAATCCCAGGGACGGGGAGCCTGGTGGGCTGCCGTCTATGGGGTCACACAGAGTCGGACACGACTGAAGCGACTCAGGAGCAGCAGCAGGTGTGTGTGTGTGTGTGTGTGTGTGTGTGGCTTTTGATAAATGCAAGCATTCTTATTCACTTACTCTATTAAATAACTGAGCCTGTTTAAAACTATAAGTGAAAGTGAGCTCTATTTTTTGCTCCTTCACAAAGTTTCCAATACATTTTCCTTCCTGACTGAAATAAAGGAAAACAAAACTTCGAGGGGATGCCGAAGTAAGGATAAAATGACATAGCGCTCTGAAATGTTTCACATGGAATGAAAAACCAAAGTAAACGCGACAGACTCAAAGAAACTGTAGAATCTACATGAGCCTTTATTGTGCCCATAATTCTAAATTATTATTACTATTGCACTACTCATTTTTCTACTTTTTGTATTTTTGAAATTTTTCATAACAAAAAGTTTTTCTCAATTATCCAACAATAAAATAATAAAGTCTTGACCATGTCATGGTTACAGAAGTAGAAAACATATAAGTGAAACTAGTTTCAAGAGAATCCAGGAAGTTCATAGAAGAGGTGGAAGAGGGCTTTGTGCACAAAGCTCACAGCAAGAACAAACATTAAAAATAAGTCACATAGTAAATCGAGTTTTTAAAATCTGTTTCATTATTCAGTTTGTAATTTATTGAGAAAGCACCTAAGATAAAGCATCTGATTTTTAGGCATGTTATACAGCATGATGTAAAATGTGACTCTGAAGAATCCCCACCTTGTGGAAATGACTTTGCTTGGAAATACATGAGGTCCTGGATATGAAGGTATATTTGTAGAAATCGCTGCTTTGATCTGAACTCTTATAAGAAGTTTCAGTTTCTTGAAAACATGGCTTCTTGGAACCGCAGGATCAATCCAGTGGTCGATCAAATGATCTCTGTACTGTGTCCTACAGAGCTCCAAGGAATCCATAAGGAGACATATTCATGTAACAAGCATTTAATAAGTACCTACCATGTGCCAGACCCTGATTGGAACTTGTGAACAAAACAGACATTATTCCCTAACCAAGTTTCCCTGTGCCCTAATTATTAACTGTCTGCTGTAAGATTTTGCTGTCTGAGTCAGAGGCCCACTGTATGATTTCTTTTACAGAAAAGGCTTTGGTAAACATAAACCAACACTATTTTTTAAAAACTGGCTTATTCAAACCCTTACTTTAAGATTGAAAACTTTTGGCACAAACAGAGAAACCAGATTGCCCAAGGTTGCAAAAAGCTAGCCCAGAGCCAGGACTAAACTCAATGATGCTGGTTCTCAAGTGATGGCCTTGCTCACTTCCCCTGTATTTCCCTGCTCCCTCTTTCTTTGGCCGAATGGCCTAATGGAAACTCACAGACTTGGAGTGAGAAGTTTGGAGCGCGAGTTCCAGATAAAAGAATTACATTTTCCTGGCAATGGGTTTCCTCATTCATGAGATGAGGATCTATGTGGTTTGGAAACTGAATCCATCAAAGTATTTTGTACACAACCTGTAAACTGTAAAATGCTATACGAATGTTGACAATAACAGTCTGAGACCTAAACTTTTTATTGATATCCCACAAAGAAAAATAACTGAAGAATGGAGTAATAGAAGCAAAATGAAAGGAATATAAGACATATCAATTGGTCAAGTTATAGGTGGAGCTATACATACACACACACACACACACACACACACATATATATATATGTATATA
This sequence comes from Ovis aries, assembly GCF_016772045.2. Classification (NCBI taxonomy): domain Eukaryota; kingdom Metazoa; phylum Chordata; class Mammalia; order Artiodactyla; family Bovidae; genus Ovis; species Ovis aries. Next base: position 110,476,418 of record NC_056059.1, read on the forward strand.
TATACACACACACATATATATGTATATATGACATGAAAAGTGAAAGTGTTAATAGCTCAGTAACTGTCTGAATTTTTGTGAATCCATGGACTATAGCCTCCCAGGCTCTTCTGTCCATGGGATTCTCTAGGCAAGAATACTGGAGTGGGTTCCCATTTCCTTCTCCCAGGGATCTTCCTGATCCAGGAATCGAACCTGGGTCTCCGGCATTGCAGGCAGATTCATTACCATCTGAGCCACCAGGTATATGACATACATGAGATATGTATGAGATAAATGTGATATATATGAGATATATCTCTCTTGAATTGTGTCCTGTCCTTGCTATTTACTGACTTCAGTCGAAAGAAGCCCCGTATGCTGTAGATGAGGCTTGAAGTCTAGAGAGTCAGATAGACTCTAGATAGGTTTAACTCTCTCAGTTCAGTTCAGTTTAGTTGCTCAGTTGTATCTGACTCTTTGCAACCCCATGAATCGCAGCACGCCAGGCATCCCTGTCCATCACCAACTCCCGGAGTTTACTCAGACTCACGTCCATCGAGTTGGTGATGCCATCCAGCCATCTCATACTCTGTGTTCCCTTCTCCTCCTGCCCCCAATCCCTCCCAGCATCAGAGTCTTTTCCAATGAGTCAACTCTTCTCATGATGTGGCCAAAGTACTGGAGCTTCAGCTTTAGCATCATTCCCTCCAAAGAAATCCCAGGGCTGATCTCCTTTGAATGGACTGGTTGGATCTCCTTGCAGTCCAAGGGACTCTCAAGAGTCTTCTCCAACACCACAGTTCAAAAGCATCAATTCTTCAGTGCTCAGCTTTCTTCACAGTCCAACTCACATCCATACATGACCACTGGAAAAACCATAGCCTTGACTAGACAGACCTTTGTTGGCAAAGTAATGTCTCTGCTTTTGAATACGCTATCTAGGTTGGTTATAACTTTTCTTCCAAGGAATAAGCGTCTTTTAATTTCATGGCTGCAATCACCATCTGCAGTGATTTGGGAGCCCCAAAAAATAAAGTCTGACACTGTTTCCACTGTTTCCCCATCTATTTCCCATGAAGTGATAGGACCAGATGCCATGATCTTAGTTTTCTGAATGTTGAGCTTTAAGCCACTTTTTCACTCTCCTCTTTCGCTTTCATCAAGAGGCTTTTAGTTCCTCTTCACTTTCTACCATAAGGGTGGTGTCTTCTGCATATCTGAGGTTATTGATATTTCTCCCAGCAATCTTGATTCCAGCTTGTGCTTCTTCTAGCCCAGCGTTTCTCATGATGCACTCTGCATATAAGTTAAAAAAGCAGGGTGACAATATACAGCCTTGACGTACTCCTTTTCCTATTTGGAACCAATCTGTTGTTCCATGTCCAGTTCTAACTGTTGCTTCCTGACCTGCGTACAGATTTCTCAAGAGGCAGGTCAGGTGGTCTGTATTTCCATCTCTTTCAGAATTTTCCACGGTTTATTGTGATCCACACATTCAAAGGCTTTGGCATAGTCAATAAAGCAGAAGTAGATGTTTTTCTGGAACTTTCTTGCTTTTTTGATGATCCAGCGGATGTTCACAATTTGATCTCTGGTTCCTCTGCCTTTTCTAAAACCAGCTTGAACATCAGGGAGTTCACGGTTCACATATTGCTGAAGCCTGGCTTGGAGAATTTTGAGCATTACTTTACTAGCATGTGAGATGAGTGCAATTGTGTGGTAGTTTGAGCATTCTTTGGCATTGCCTTTCTTTGGGATTGGAATGAAAACTGACCTTTTTCAGTCCTGTGGCCACTGCTGAGTTTTTCAAATTTGCTGGCATATTGAGCGCAGCACTTTCACAGCATCATCTTTCAGAATTTAAAATAGCTCCACTGGAATTCCATCACCTCCACTAGCTTTGTTCATTGTGATGCTTTCTAAGGCCCACTTGACTTCACATCCCAGGATGTCTGGCTCTAGGTGAGTGATCACACCATCGTGTGTTCTATTATTCCAACTGGAAAACTGAGATGAAAAAACAGAGCCTATGACACCCAGTTCCTTTTTGAGATGGTGCTTTTAAAAATTTTAGTGTGATGTCTGAAACATATGTTCAATAATGATCATCATCCTTAAATTTAAAATAGTAACAGTAAATTTCCACCACATAGAATATTCATTATGATTAGATGAACTAAGGTTAACTGCACACCCAATAAGTGACTGATGTATGTAGAGACTGACAATATATTCTTTCCTTTCCTTTTTCCTGCTATGTAAAACCAAATGTAAAACCGATCCTTACTGAAGAATTGCAAAAGGCCATGTTGTAAGTTTATTTTTCTAAGTCAGTGGCTCCAAATATTTAGCATATGCCGTAGTATTCTTTAGATATATTAAAGAATATACGAGTTGCACCCCTGGCCCCACCTCCTCTGGATGGGAAGCCCAGAAATATGATATTTAATAAATAATCAAGAGGGCAGGAGGAGAAGGGGATGACAGAGAATGAGATGGTTGGATGGCATCACCAACTCAGTGGACATGGCTTTGGGTAGACTCTGGCAGTTGGTGATGGACAGGGAGGCCTGGCACGCTGCAGTTCATGGGGTCGCAAAGGGTCAGACACAACTGAACGACTGAACTGAACTGAACTGAACCGAATAATAAAAATAGTATTAATTATGAGCAAACACTTTCAGAGTGGCCTAACTCCTTGTAATACAAAGTGCAGTCCTTGATTCAAATGCAACAGCATGACCTGGGGATTTGCTAGAAACAGAATCTTGACCCCATTCCTGACCTGCTTAATCCACATCACAGATTATCAGGATCCCCACGTGATTGCTGGGTATGTCCCAGTAAAGATGTGTTGGTCTAAGTTCTGTTTCTGAGAATTTAGCAACGGATGGACCTGGACCTCAGTTGCATCTTCTCCTCTAAGAAAATATCTTCACTATATTTCATGATAAATATCAGTTTTACAAAGACCAATAGACAAAAAGTGGCATTGCAAGACATCTTGTCACTCTAGTCTTCCCAGGTAACACTAGTGGCAAAGAACCCCCCTGTCAATACAGGAGACATGAGACATGGGTTTGATCCTTGGGTCAGTAAGATCCCCTGGAGGAGGAAATGGCAACCCATTCCAATATTCTAGCTCGAAGATTCCCATGGAAAGAGGAGCCTGACCATGAGGTCACAAAGAGTCAGACATGACTGAGGCAACTTAGCATGCATGCCCAACATTTCTAATGAGTTCTCTCAGAGATTTTGTCCAACATACTGTTAGGGTTGGCAGATATACAATACTATGCATAAAATAGATAAATAATGAGCACAGACTGTATAGCACAGGGTACTCTACTCAGTGCTCTCTGGTGACATAAATGAGAAGGAAATCCAAGGAAGAGGGGATATATGTATATGTATGGCCGATTCACTTTGTTGTGCAAAAGAAACGCAACATTGTAAAGCAATTGCTGTTATTGCTGTTCAATCGCTAAGTTGTGTCTGACTCTTTGCGACTCCATGGACTGCAGCATGCCAGGCTTCCCTGTCATTCGCTATTTCCTGGAGTTTGCTCAAGCTCATGTTCACTGAGTCAGTGATGCCATCAAACAATATTATCCTCAGTCACCCCCTTCTCCTCCTACCCTCAATCTTTCCCAGCCTCAAGGTCCTTACCAGTGAGTCGGCTCTTTGTATAAGGTGGCCAAAGTATTGGAGCTTCAGCTTCAGCATTAGTCCTTTCAATGAATATTCAAGGTTGATTTCCTTTAGGATCTCCTTCCAGTCCAAGAGACTCTCAAGTGTCTTCTCCAACACCACAATTCAAAAGCATCAAACTTTTGGTGCTTTGCCTTCTTTATGGTCCAACTCTCATATCTATACATGAGTACTGGAAAAAATATAGCTTTAACTATATGGATCTTTGTTGGCAAAGTGATGTCTCTGCTTTTTAATACACTATCTATGTTGGCCCTAGCTTTCCTTCCAAAGAGCAAGCAAATTTTAGTTTCATGACTGCAGTCACCATCCGCAGTGATTTTGGAGCCCATGAAAATAAAATCTGTCCCTGTTCCACTTTTTACCCACTTATTTGCCATGAAGTGATAGGACCTGATGCCTTGATCTTAGTTTTTTGAATGTTGACTTTTAAGCCAGCTTTTTCACTCTTCTCTTTCACCCTTAAATCTCCTAAATCTATCAGGTTGTCATTTATAGGCTCAAGATTTGCATCTAAGTACAGGTGGTGAAAGCAAAGCACTTAGCCTCATTGAATCATTTGTGGTAAGAATGTCATAAAAATGTTCACCTTCCCTTTACCATTCATCACCCATTGTCACAAAAACTTAACTCTGCCACTGTAGCGTGAGTGCACCCTTAGGCAATATGAAAATGAATGGGCATGGCTGTGCTGCAATAAAACTTTATTTACAGTACAAGCATTTCAAATAGCATTTCAAAAATAAGAAAAAGCAATTACAGCAAGCTCAAGTCATTAATGTGAGAGGTGCATCCAAGGCAAGGAAAGGTCAGCTGGTCAGAAATTATTAATCAAGAAGGATAGCTGTGTGACAACAGTTCCAAGAAGTATTAGAGGCCAGATCAGACAGGAACACTAAGCAAGAATTTAGTTCTAAGTCTGTGTGTTTCCGATGGATTAGATGTGCAGTGATGAAAAGAGAGAAATCAAGCAGATTACTGAATACTTAATAAACAAAGTCACCCACCCATAGTGGGAGACTGGGAAAGTGTGGAGAAGATAACTCAAAAATTCTATTTTTGCCAGCACATGATTTACAAAAGCTGAAACGACAGTGATCCATTTGTTCAGTCTTCAACTCTGGTTCTCGTAATTCTCATAATTCTGAATCACCATTTGGCATCCTTGAGGAAGGGTAGACTTCAGTGTATTCAGAAGCAGGTTGAAATGCTAACTCTCACACTGCCTAACTGCATGAATCAGTAAATCCCTTCTTTCTGATTACCTCTGAGCCTTTGTTTTCTCATCTGGGAAATAAGTTAATTACTATTCATCTTACAAAGTTGTTTTGAAGAAAAGTTCTTAATGATGGATCTGACATAAAGTAGATTCTCCATAAATGTTGTTTCCATTCCTTCTCGTGTATGAATTCATTTAATAAATATTTATTGCATTTTGTGCCAAGTATGTGTCAGGCCCTGTTCCAAGCACTGAGATAGAGATGTGAGTGAGACTGATCATTCTCAGCCCTCATGAACCACACATGAATTCTTATTGGCATGTGGATTTTCATATAAATACAAATCAGTTATTTTCAACCAGAAATGATTTTGTCCCTAAGAAGACAGTTTGCGATAGCACAGTTGTTGTCATGCCAGGGGTAGAAGTTATGAGTATCTACTGGGCAGAGGTTAGGGATGTTGCTAATATTCTTACAATACGTAAGACGGCCTCACCCACCACAAAGAATCATTCAGCCCAAAATGCCAATAGCATGTTGAGAAACTGTGATTTGGGGATGCATGTGTTAGTAGGTTGGAAAAAAAAAAAAAAAAAAGCTGTGAAGAGTACAGAAAGGAAAGTAATAGAATGTTTTAAAGTCCTAATTGAAGAGTTGAACTTGAGTAAAATTAAAGCTTTGTCCTGGTAATTTATGAGACAGTAATTTCCCAAATGGAGGGATCAGAACTTACAGCTGACCACTGGCATAAATTTAAGAAACCTGACTCCAGCCGTAAATGTGAATTCACCGTCAACAGGTTTACTTTAATCTTCAAGGCTTTCTGCACTTTCTTATTTCATCCTATTGTGAACTCTACTGAGAAAGACAGCTGGGGAAGTTGAATAAACTTCGGACCAAATCCTGAATTTATAACTCATTGTGTAATACTGAAAAATCTCAATAGCCCACTCATGGTTTCCTTATCTACAAAATAGGGTCAATAATAGAAAATACATAAAACAGAGATCTTTTGAAAGCAAAATGAATCAGTCCATTTAAAATATCTATGTCAGTGTATAATGAATCAGTTCAGTTCAGTCGTTCAGTTGGGTTTGACTGTTTGGACCCTATGGACTGCAGTATGCCAGGCCTCCCTGTCCATCACCAACTCCTGGAGCTTACTCAAACTCATGTCCATTGAGTCGGTGATGCCATCCAACCATCTCATCCTCTGTTGTCCCCTTCTCCTCCTGACTTCAATCTTTTCCAGCATCAGGGTCTTTTCGAATGAGTCAGTTCTTCACATCAGGTAGCCAAAGTATTGGAGTTTCAGCTTCAGCATTAGTTCTTCCAACGAATACTGAGGACTGATGATGAATGGCAGGAATTTAATAAACAACTATCCTCCCCCTGCTCAATTGTCGTGGGAATGAGAAAGGGATAATCCAGTGTCTTCTGCCTGTTTCTGTCTCTGGTAACTATCACTAATAAGCCCGTGGCTGAAACTTTCAGACTCTTTTTTTTTTTTTTTTTTTTGCTTTTCTTTGTCTTTCCCTCTCCTACAGCATTATCCTGATGACTCAGGGGGAGCATGTTCTCTCAAAGTCATACAGATTCAGTGTTTTTAGTAGAAGTGGATGAGTTTTATATATAAAGTTTAGGAGCAAACCAAGGGAGCTGTCCAGCAGGTTAGAAAATCAGGACCCGAAGAAGTGAACTCTCTTGTTGGAATTAGAGATCACCTGTCTTATAGCAATAGCATAGAGGAAGAGATCCTCAAGGGAGAGCAAAGAGATGGAACCTTAGGGAAGACTGATGTAAAGGAGAAAAGTCCTCAAGTTGGTAGGATGGCCCAGAGGAAGTAATTTCACAAAAATCTGAAGAGTGGAGGTAGTCAGCAAAATCAGACATGCTGGAGGAAAATGAGGATAGAATAAACTTGGTAATTGTAAAGGCATAGTCAGCCCACCAATTCAGGGTAATTATGTGAAAGGAATTCAGATCACAAGAGGATCCACTGGAATATAATGACATTGAGGTAGTTTATGCACAGGATATTTTCAAGGTGCTCTTAGCAAAAGTGAATAAAGAGGTGGGATAAGTTCTTTAAAAAGAGATATGCATGGTGATCTAGTATAGAAATAAAATTATTGATTTAGGCAAATAGGGGAGGAGGACCAATGGAAGAAAAGTTATGTGAATGGACAGAATAGCTACAAAGAAGAGCAAAAGTAACCCTTCCCATATCTCACCAATTTTTCCAGTGAGGCAGGAAGTGAGTCAGTGGTGAGTGCGTGGGTAGAGTTTGGGTGACATGGAAAAAGTGTTGCAGCTGTTGCTTTGGGATTATGGCAGATCCCTTTGGAGGAAGCCAAGCGCTTCTAGGCTGTGGGAAGTTCCAAACTGACATTAAATGGAATCAACTCAAAATGGACTCAACCATCACACTTATGTTGTTTTTTTCATCAACAGTGGCTGGCATGGAACATGTATTCTTTTTGTCAGTTACTCATCAAATATGTACATCTATCATGTAGAGCTGTGAGACATTGGAAAAACTGTTATGAGCAGAATACAACTTTGGCTTTTAAAGACCTCCATCCAGTGGGTAAAAGTATTATTCATTACTTCAATTGTTTTAGAGATCATTTGATTCCAAGGGAAATAAAATCACTGAAATGAATTTAAGCTTAGCAGGGAATCTACTATAAGGACATAGGTATATCTCATAGATGCAAATGGCAGGAATCACAGACAGGAAAACGCCAAGAAAAGGAATAACAAACGTCTGCCTTCTCACTTCCAATTTTTATTGTGTGCTCTCATCTCTCATGTTGTTGTATCTTCTTTATCTGCAGTCTGGCTTTCTCTACTCCCTTGCATCTTCTTGTCGATACTTTAGCAACTTCACTTAAGAATCCAACCAAATAAATTAGTATCATCATCCTGATATCAAATTATAAGGAGCTAACATGATCAGCTCAGCCCTGCCAAGGGATCAATTCACTCTAGGTCAGAAGTCCACCTTTCAGTCAATGAGCTATAACCATGTGTTGCAGGGTTACGTCATTCCAAACACAAGGATATGTGATTGGAGTAGAGAGTGAAGAAGAAGAAAAAAAATGTTTTCAACAGAACAGTCTCAGAGGGAAAATACTGGTGAGTATTTTACCTGTTCTCACTCTAAAGCAGTGGGTACTAAACAATCGCACTAGGTACCAGTCACTACAACATGCTTTAGTGGGTGAGGGGGCTTAGCCTGAGTTTCCTGAAAGTAGACACTGGGGCAAAGACTTGCATGCAGAAAGTTTAGTGAAGAATGTGATCTCAGGGAGGAGGAAAGAAGGTTTAGGACATGAAACAAGGAAGGGAAAGACAACTGTTCCTCCATCCAGAGAGATTTTCCAAAGAGCTTCAAGAAATATTTCTCAAGATTGTCTCCCCAGGGAATAGGTGGGCAAAAACACTTTTTATCAGTTTCTGGTTCCATTGGTCAAAAACAGGCCACCAGTCATTACTTCCTCCACACTTTCAGATGTGTGCACAGAGCATCCCAATCTTCAGTGTCAGAGAGTCTTCAGGACAGGACCCTTCTAGTACAGAGGCATTCAGTGTGGGTTTAGGTGACATGTCAGATTATACCTGGTGAACCAGTGGTTGCATAAAAGATGGGGCTGAGAGAATGTGAAGAAGCGCACAAGGCAATTCCAGGACAAGAAATGCCAAAAGGTAAAGAGATTGTGAGAGCAGGCTGCAGAGGCTGGCTTTATCATCATCTGTCCTGGCTCTTCATTAACTTGATCTTTCACTTTCATCAGCACTTACATGAATGAAGTGGGATGCAGATAAATAAAGGTAGGACACACACACACACACACACACACACACACACACACACACACACACACACACACACAGTACTAGAAACTAGAATCCCAAAGTGAGGAAGAGAAATCTTCTCTTGGCTTCCATTTGCTACTGTGCACATTATGTGAAGAATCACTAAATTTCCCCAAGAACACTGTGGTTTGAATATCCATGTTTCCAATCAAATAAAAACAAAGTAACGTTCAGGTTGTGTGTGTGTGTGGTAAATTGCTTCAGTCATGTCTGATTCTTTGCAACCCTGTGGACTGTAGCCCACCAGGCTCCTCTGTCCATGGGATATTGCAGTGGGTTGCCATACCCTCATCCAGAGGATCTTCTCATCACAGGGATCAAACCTAAGTCTCTTATTACATCAATACATCTCCTGTATTGCAGGCGGGTTCTTTACCACTAGTGCCACCTGAAAAGTTCAAAGTTCAGATTAACAAATAATATATAGAAATATACCCAACTAAAATTAAAATTCAAATTCAGCTCTCCAATTTTTTTTCAGATGTTAATTAGACACAGCTCCTACCTTCAAGAAGCTGCAAAGAGAAAAAAATGTAACATGCTAGTGACCATGATATCTTATGGGAATCATCTGACCACTGATAAGGAAAAAGCCAATAACTGGACTTAGATTTCTAAATGTTGGGTAGATATGCTTAAAAATATTGATTACACTTTGCCATTAGATAACTTTAGGAAATCCATGGTACAAAGCACACAGATGAATATTATTTTGGTTGCCATGTAATACAACATTTACTAACATTTTGATAGTTTCAGCTATCGTGAATTATAGAAGGAAAAATGAGAAAGAAGCCCTCATTCAACTTGATGAGTCCTGTTGATTTGCTGCTAGGCTGGAGAAATGGCAAAGTATCCAGACTAAGACCCTGTAGGCAATAAACATAGAGAGTTTTATGGGTATAAATGAGGAACTCAGTCATTTACAGGGTTAAGATTTGCTTCCTAGGCATCTTTTTTTCATATAGAAGATTAATATTTGAAACATGCTTTGGATGTTAATGAAATCACTTCTCCTTGTCTTTGGGGATATGCAAACAAGGACCACTGGGGTTGCTCAGGACTGTAACTACTGGTTTCTCAGGTGGTGTTATTCCAAAGCAGCAAGGATGATGATAAAACTCAGGGATGCTAAGCTGTGGGCAGAGCTCACAACTGAGGTTAAAGAGTATGGCCGTGTCACGGCTTTTTCCATGTAGCCTTCTCCAGCAATAGCAGCCAGCAAGAAGCAAAGCAGATAGCAATAAACTTGAGGGTGGATGATACTGGGCAAGATGTTGGGAGGACAGGTTGAAGATGCTAACCTGAGTGTTTCTGGCCACATGCAGTTCCAAAGATAGATGGTGAAACTTTTGATCAAACATTTTTGTCTCCATTTCCCCCAGCCTATAGTCGTACACACACGCACACACACATGCACATTTTTAAAAAGAAGAATTTTGATACATGTAGAGTAACAGAATGCTTTGGAGATGAAAACTCTCAGTTGACAGGCCCTGATTGCTTCTGAGACAATTCCTTGAGGCTGACAGTGAGAGCTACCATTCAGTCAGTACTGATGGTGAACCAAGCTTTTCTCCCACTTAATGTTCAAAACAAGTCTTGGAAGTGAGTATTTATTATGCTCATATAATAGATGAGGAAGCTTCAGCTCAGGGAGATTAAATAACTTGCCTGAAGTCTTCAACTGGTGAATGATTAGACATCTTCCCAGTGTATACAACTGCAGTCCCCATTCTAACTCTGCCTCGCATTCCTGTACTGGGGAGATTTAAAATTATCTATCTGTTTTCTTGTTTCGCCAGACATTGGTAAAACCCACTAACTTCAATCATAACATGAGATCAGAACTGAAAACTGACAAATCTCTGTATGTCTTTCACCTAATTTCTTATTTCCTTCCATTGCTATATTTATTTTGGTTATTCTTTATAAACTGATTTTTTTTTAGATCATAATACCATTGCCCTCAATTATTTATTTATTTACTTATTCCAGAAACATCTATTTTATTGAGCACTGTGCCAAATGCCTAGGACATACAATGAAAGGGTCCCTGGCTTCCAGGAGCTGATGGTACAAATGAGCAGGAAAGCAAAGAAGACAGAGGAAAAGATCGTGGTACGTATCACTTTGAAAGTCTATACAGCATATTGTGAGAGCTCAAAAATCTTTGCCAAAACCAAATAAGATACCCAGTGGGGTGGAGTGAAAAAGATTTCTGGACTTAGCAAAAGGAAGGAATGATCGCTCCTCACCTGAGATGGGGAAGTGGCACATGAGAGCAGGTTGTGACGGGTGAGTGAGGTAGGGAGGAAATTGGCATGTTGCGTTTGAGTTGCCTATTAGACTTCCAAATAGAGATGTTAGACAGGCAGGTGAATATTGTATCTGAGGGTTGGTACAGAGGTCCTGACCTCTCTAGCACATAAATGCTGTTTAAAGCCTGATATTGAGTGAACTCAGTAAGGACAAAGATGTAGAAGGAAAGAGAAGAAAGGATAAGTACTGGACCCCAGGCAGCCCCAGATGAAGAGGTCATGAAGATAAGACAGTGACGAAGGAAATGGAAAAGGAACCACCAGAAAGGCAGGAGGAAGACCAGCAGGCTGTAGAGACCTGAGAATCCTGAAGAAAGCCTAGCAGAGAAGCAAATCGCCTGGGTCACACGCTGCTGATAAATCAGGTCAGAGGGAAGGTGAGGGCTGACCACTGGATTTAGCAGTTTGGAGGTCAGTGGGGACCTTGCAGGGAGAAATTTCTATAGAGCAGTGAGGAGAAAGCCTGCTTAGGGTGGTTTTAAAGAAAAAGAGGAGAGAAATTGAAAACATTGAGAACAAGCAAATTTTTCAAGATTTGCAGTCAAAGGGAATATAGAAATGGAGTGAAGACTAGTGGGAGAAGTAGGATCAATTGATTAATTTTAATACAGAAAAACCCATCACAATATCATGCTGATTAGAATGACCCAGTGAAGAGGAATGTTTATTGAAGCTGTGACTTACTGAGGGAAGAATTGGTAAAGCAAGGTCCTCATTAGGGGCTGTGTATACAGGGACACGACAAGGGGAGGTTTTATTTTCTTTATTAAATAAACATGGAGAAGGTATCCAGTTCATTTGGCACCTGACATATGCTAGACACCATGCGAATGCACCAGTTACTCTTAGGAACATTTTTTTTTTAACAACAGCTCTTTTAGACTGTCCCTGAGGCTCAAAAAGATTAAATATCTCGAGCTGGTGAACAGCAGAGTCAGAGCTTGACTCCTCACCTATCTTAGTCCAAAGACCATTCTCTTATCTTGACACAGGCTACATCCTCTGAAAAGGAAAACGAACAAGCAAACAAGTAAAAAGGAGCTTCTGGCAGGTGTAAAAGATGGAGCAAATTAGGAAGCAGGAAACCAATTAGGAGGCTATATTAATCATCAGCATGAGCAGCAGTGACCATAAGGACCCTACTCTAAGTCCAAGCAAGAGACCTATCTGAGGTGGACCTTCCTGGATCTGGGATGATGAGAGATAAGGAGTACCAGGCAAATCAGCACAGAGGAAGGAAGGGATCTGAGACACCGGACAGCTTGCCCATGAAGGCATTTGGTTTCAGATGGTTTCGGCCTATCCTATGGGCGATGAATTAGAATGAGAGGAAGAGTTCCTAAAGGAAATTATTGATGTGTGAATTCACGATCTTTGTTTTCTCCCACCTTCATTGCTCCAGTTATCCTCTCTTCCACCATTTGCTCTCACCGCTCAGTCACTGAGGAATGGTCAGTGCTTGGCAAAAAGATAATCTTGGGAACAGAAAAGTGGTTATAGAAAAACAAGGACAGTACAGTGTTGAAAGGGCTTTCCTGGTGGCGCTAGTGGTAAAGAACACACCTGCCAATGCAGGAGACGGAGGAGATGGGTTTGATCCCTGGGTTTGGGAAGATCTCCTGGAGGAGGAAATGGCAACACTCTCCAGTATTCTTGCCTGGAGCATCCCATAGACAGAGGAGCCTGGAGGGCTACAGGCCATGGAGTTGCAAAGAACCAGACACAACTGAAGAGAATTACCATGTTCGTAGTGTGGAAAAAAAGAAGCAGTCAGGAAAATAGGACAGCAGGAACAGGAAGGACTAGAGTGGAAGAAGAAAGGGGACAATAGAGACGGTTGTTTTACAAAAGAGCTGTTATTGTTATGATACTATTTATTGACCAGTCACCATATGGCAGACATGTGTGTGTGTGTGCTTGTGTATGTGAGAGATAGAGAGAGAGGGGGCATAGGGAGGGGACTACCTCTACCCAACCAGTGAGGTCCACTGGAGAAGGGAATGGCAAACCACTTCAGTATTCTTGCCTTGAGAACCCCATGAACAGTATGAAAAGGCAAAATGATACGATACTGAAAGAGGAACTCTCCAAGTCAGTAAGTGCCTGATATGCTACTGGAGATCAGTGGAGAAGTAACTCCAGAAAGAATGAAGGGATGGAGTCAAAGCAAAACAATACCCAGCTGTGGATGTGACTGGTGATAAGAAGCAAGGTCCGATGCTGTAAAGAGCAATATTGCATAGGAACCTGGAATGTTAGGTCCATGAATCAAGGCAAATTGGAAGTGGTCAAACAGGAGATGGCAAGAATGAACGTCGACTTTCTAGGAATCAGCGAACTAAAATGGACTGGAATGGGAGAATTTAACTCAGATGAACATTATATCTACTACTGTGGGCAGGAATCCCTTAGAAGAAATGGAGTAGCCATCATGGTCAACAAGAGTCCAAAATGCAGTACTTAGGTGCAATCTCAAAAATGACAGACTGATCTCTGTTCATTTCCAAGGCAAACCATTCAATATCACAATAATCCAAGCCTATGCCCCAACCAGTAACACTGAAGAAGCTGAAGTTGAACGGTTCTGTGAAGACCTACAAGACCTTTTAAAACCAACACCCAAAAAAGATGTCCTTTTTCATCATAGGGGACTTGAATGCAAAAATAGGAAGTCAAGAAACACCTGGAGTGACAGGCAAATTTGGCCTTGGAGTGTGGAATGAAGCAGGGCAAAGACTAGCAGAGTTTTGCCAAGAGAATGCACAGATTATAGCAAACACCCTCTTCCAACAACACAAGAGAAGACTGTACACATGGACATCACCAGATGGTCAAAACTGAAATCAGATTGATTATATTCTTTGCAGCCAAAGATGGAGAAGCTCTATACAGTCAGCAAAAACAAGACCAGAAGCTGACTGTGGCTCAGATCATGAACTCCTTATTACCAAATTCATATGACCTAAATCAAATCCCTTATGATTATACAGTGGAAGTGAGAAATAGATTTAAGGGACTACATCTGATAGACAGAATGCCTGATGAACTATGGATGGAGGTTCATGACATTGTACAGGAGATAGGGATCAAGACCATCCCCATGGAAAAGAAATGCAAAAAAAGCAAAATGGTTGTCTGAGGAGGCCTTACAAATAGCTGTGAAAAGAAGAGAAGTGAAAGCAAAGGAGAAAAGGAAAGATATAAACATCTGAATGCAGATTTCCAAAGAATAGCAAGGAGAGATAAGAAAGTCTTCCTCAGCAATCAATGCAAAGAAATAGAGGAAAACAACAGAATGGGAAAGACTAGAGGTCTCTTCAAGAAAATTAGAGATACCAAAGGAACATTTCATGCTAAGATGGGCTCGATCAAGGACAGAAATGGTATGGACCTAACAGAAGCAGAAGATATTAAGAAGAGGTGGTAAGAATACACAGAAGAACTGTACAAAAAAGATCTATACGACCCAGATAATCACAATGGTGTGATCACTCACCTAGAGCCAGACATCCTGGAATGTGAAGTCAAGTGGGCCTTAGAAAGCATCACTACGAACAAAACTAGTGGAGGTGACGGAATTCCAGTTGAGCTATTTCAAATCCTGGAAGATGATGCTGTAAAAGTGCTGCACTCAACATGCCAGCAAATTTGGAAAACTCAGCAGTGGCCATAGGACTGGAAAAGGTCAGTTTTCATTCCAATCCCAAAGAAAGGCAATGCCAAAGAATGCTCGAACTACCACACAATTGCACTCATCTCACACGCTAGTAAAGTAATGCTCAAAAGTCTCCAAGTCAGGATTCAGCAATACATGAACCATGAACTTGCAGATGTTCAAGCTGGTTTTAGAAAAGGCACAGGAACCAGAGATGAAATTGCCAACTGGATCATGGAAAAAGCAAGAGAGTTACAGAAAAACATCCATTTCTGCTTTATTGACTATGCCAAAGCCTTTAACTGTGTGGATCATAATAAACTGTGGAAAATTCTGAAAGAGATGGGAATACAGACCACCTGACCTGCCTCTTGAGAAACCTATATGCAGGTCAGGAATCAACAGTTAGAACTGGACATGGAACAACAGTTCCATGGAACAACAACATGGTTCCAAATACGAAAAGGAGTATGTCAAGGCTGTATATTGTTACCATGCTTATTTAACTTCTATGCAGAGTATATCATGAGAAACACTGGGGTGGAGGAAGCACAAGCTGGAATCAAGATTCCCAGGAGAAATATCAATAACCTCAGATATGCAGATGATACCACCGTTATGGTAGAAAGTGAAGAGGAACTAAAAAGCCTTTTGATGAAAGTGAAAGAGGAGAGTGAAAAAGTTGGCCTAAAGCTCAACATTCAGAAAACGAAGATCATGGCATCTGGTCCCATCGCTTCATGGGAAATAAATGGGGAAACAGTGTCAGACTTTATTTTGGGAGGGCTCCAAAATCACTGCAGATGGTGACTGCAGCCATGAAATTAAATGATGCTTACTCCTTGGAAGAAAAGTTATGACCAAACTAGATAGCATATTCAAAAGCAGAGACATTACTTTGCCAGCAAAGGTCCATCTAATCAAGGCTATGGTTTTTCCAGTGGTCATGTATGGATGTGAGAGTTGGACTGTGAAGAAAGCTGAGCACCGAAGAATTAATGCTTTTGCACTGTGGTGTTGGAGAAGACTCTTGAGAGTCCCTTGGACTGCAAGGAGATCCAACCAGTCCATCCTAAAGGAGATCAGTCCTGAATACTCATTGGAAGGACTGATGCTGAAGCTGAAACTCCAATATTTTGGCCACCTCATGCGAAGACTTGACTCATTGGAAAAGACCCTTATGCTGGGAGAGATAGAGGGCAGGAGGAAAAGGCATCGCCAGAGGATGAGATGGCTGGATGGCATCACTGACTTGATGGACATGAGTTTGGGTAAACTCCGGGAGTTGGTGGTGAACAAGGAGGCCTGGCGTACTGCGGATTCATGGGGTTGCAAAGAGTCAGTCGTGACTGAGTGACTGAACTGACTGACTGAATTACCTGATTCACAATGTTGTGTTAAGTTTCTGCTATACAACAACATGGACTGGCTACAAGTATAGCATATATTGTAACCCAGGTCGCCCCTTGCCAAAGCAAGAGACGTGATAGATGTGGGTTTGATCCCAGGGTCGGGAAGATACCCTGGAGAAGGGCATGGCAAGCCACTCCAGTATTGTTGCCTGGAGAATCCCATGGACAAAGGAGCCTCGTGGGCTAGAGTCCATGGGGTCGCAGAGAGTCCAACAGGACTGAGCGACTGACACTTTTAGATGTTCAAACATACATCACTTTCTCTTGAGCCTTCCTCCCAACCCCCCACATCTCATGCTTCCAGGTCATCATAGAGCTCTGAGTGATTCCAGTTGTCTTAAACGACCAAGTTTGTGGGAATTTTTTATAGAAATCAGAAGGAACTAATCAAGACAACAAGGGTCTGAGAGTTTAAATAATTGGTCCAATAAATGGTCAAGCCCTCTTACATGTAGGCAATCTGACTTGAGTGGGCTTGAACTACTGTAGTCCCAGTCAGTAACTGGGACCCTTTAAATGTTTATGGGAGACAAGAATAAAAATTGGAATCATGCTTGGGTCTTCAAAATAATTACTGCAGTGTAATACCATTCTGCCACTGATCTTGGGCACTGATTGATAAGCATATCAAGGGGAACACAATAAAGTTGGTAAATAATCAAAGCACATCTCTAAGAACCCCTTGGAACAGCTTTGGACAGAATGTCTTAGAGTCTGGGTAAATAATGTCTATGCTGTCTGGAACCTTCCATTTGGGACAGCCTCAGACCTCCTCCAAACAGCCCCCGGGGCAGGCAAGCCCACTTCCACTTTCTCCAAAGTGGGTGGAGCTTTCCCTTCGCAGAAAGGCTTCGATCTTTCCACCAGCGTTTCACAGTCCCCTGCGCATTTTCTTGGGCATTTCATAGTAACCAAAGGAACCTCCCTTCCGGAATAGTTCGTGGAGCAGGGAAAATATTTGGTGACAAAAGTTTCCTTGTCCTGTCCTCTCTCCTTCTCTGAACTGGGGGCCTTATTCAGCTAGGTTTTTGAATAAAATTTAAAAGTCATTCTAAAAAGATTTTATATTTCCATGAAGCATCAGTCTCTGAAGGTTTGCAAAGTCTGAGTCCTATGCTCCTCAGCACCATGGACAGCCCCTTACCTGCTGCCTGGTACTGGGGAGGGGAACAGGTGAAGTCCATTTACTCAGTTTTACCCCTGCTGTACCTAATTCCACATTTTATTCCAGTCACAGTACTTCATCACCTCCTTCTCTACATAGGATGCTTCTTCTTCCCCAAACAATCTTCTCTGCACCTCCTATGGCATACACAGCTCTTTTGCCCTCCTTGACTTGACTTGGTCACATTCTCAGGAGTCACTCTGCTGCTGCTTCCTCAAGGAAGCCCTCCTTGATCAACCTCCCATTAGGTCTTGGGACTCCCCAGACCCCTGTTCATATTCTTGCCACAATCTGTAACACAAACAGTATAATCACCCATTTCATTGTCTGACTCCCATGGGCAAGGATATTATTTCACTTTCTCATTTTATCCAGAATCCTAACACATCTTAGGGGTTCATAAATGACTGGAGGAATATATGAACAAATAAATGGGAAGTTTGGGGTTCCTGTGTCTACAGTCTCTTTGCTCTTCAGCAGAGAATCCCACAGAAAGATAATGCATCTTGCTTTTCTTTCTGTTCTTCCAAGGCCTTGCCCAGAGCAAGTGCATTATTGATTGATTCCCAATAAAAGTAATCTTGGTTGGAGAAATTTCAGATGTTTCTGATGGTATTAACCTGAGGGCTCTGAGTCCTAATAACCTAGATCCATAATCCATTTTCAAGCTTTATCCCTCACAGTTCCAGCCCCCAAATCCTTTAACATATTGTTCTGCCTAGTTTTCTGACAAGATCTACACTTGAATATCTCTGAGGTTTTGTTTGTGCTGATATCTCTACCTAGAACGCCTTTCCCCTCTTTTGTCCAGTTAGAAAATACTGTTCAGGTCCTAAGTTTCAACTTAATACCCCCACACCAGTCAGACACCTACTGGACCTCACACTAACTACTATCAAGGCATTCTCTACACTTAAATCGATGTAAGTGTTTGAGTGTTGATCCCAGTGTGCTGTGAAGTCCTTGTAAACAGAACGATATCTCACTGAACTGTGCCTCTGTGTCTAGAACTTATTCTGGACCTGGAACATTGAATGTGTCAGCAGGACAAAATCAGATCTGAGGGGGTCACCCACAATGACTGCAGCTTAGATTCTTTACCTTCAAAGTCACTTTCCAGAAAAATTGGCCAACTCACACATAGAAAGCAAATGATCAAGTTCAAGAGTAAGTCTGTAAGGAAGAAAGAACAAGAGGCTTTGCACTTGTAAGCTCCAGGAGGGTCGTTTATCTACCTTCCTTGATCACTGGACTCAGGCCTCCAGGGGCTGAGTGAAGGGTCTGGCTACCTAAGAGTCCTCGCACTCCTTTAACTCCAGGAAACAAGTGGCTCCTCATCTCATCCAGATGCGTCTTCCCTGGGGCTGCTGCAGACAGGCTTGATTTGCTTCCTCTCAATCATCTACGGGCTCCCCAGGTGACGCTAGTGGTAAAGAATCCTCTTGCCAGTGCAGGAAACATATGAGATGCGGGTTCTTTCCCTGGGTCAGCAAGGTCCCCTGGAGAAGAGCATGACAATCTACTCTAGTATTCTTGCCTGGAGAATCCCCTGGACAGAAGAACCTGGTGGGCTACAGTCCATAGTGTTGCAAAGAGTCAGACGCAACTGAAGCGACTTAGTACACAGGCACAATTGTCTGTGAAATACAAACGTGCTCCACTGGCACAACACCAACATCCATTGTCTGCCTCTGTGCAGAGGCCGATAATGTCAATTAGATGCCAAAACTCACTAACAGGTGTGTTGATTGCCTCTGCAAGATGATGTACTGGAGCGACACGCCAAGTGGGAAATAGACAAGAAAGAACATTTGGTCCCTCCCCTCATCCCCAGCTCTGTTATTAGCTTTTCCATTCAGTCCTTGGCTGCCATAAATTAACTCTCCCCCCGCCATAAAAACAAAATCACAATTGTGCTTCATTTGTCACATTTCTGATATCGAAAGCCCTTCTCACTACTGTACCACTGCAGTGCCGACCCTGAAGTTTTTCTCTAACTTCCTTTCCCCAAGTCCAACCACCCCACTCACAGCTCACTGGGTGAGCTTCCTAAGGAGGAAAAGCTCTCAGTCTGTCATTTTCCTACTCAAAAGCCTTCAGTGACGTCCCACTGTCTGTTCAATCAAGTGTGTATTCTTCAGATGGGCACTCAGAATCTTCTCTCTATAGGCCCCATACTATCTCGTGAAATCACCTCCCCCTGCACATCAGCCCGCCGTGAACTTTGTTCTCCTTTTCATGTCTGCTTCCTCCAGCGAGCTTATGTCCAGAATGTCTTTTCCTACAAACTCAGTCCAGTGAAAAGCCCTTCCTCCAGAGCCACTTCTGCCAAAAATGCCCATGTAGAGCGCCTTAATCAGAATTGTTTCTTCTTCCCCCAAATCACAAAGTTATCAGTGTCGAATTACCAGGTCTTGAGCATTTACAGCACAGGCCAGACACAGGTCAATTGCCTTATTTGCATAACTCTGTTTCATTCTTACTCTCATTTCACAGATGGGGAAACTGAGTCTCTAAGAAATGAAGCAACTGGTCCAAAGTCAGAGAGTGTTAAGAGGCAGAATCAAGTATTAAAACCAGTGTGAAAAGTGAAAGTGTGAGTCTCTCAGTCATATCCAACTCTTTGAGACCTCATGGACTGTAACCCACCAGGCTCCTCTGTCCATGGAATTCTCTAGGCAAGAGTATTGGAATGAGTAACCATCCCCTTCTTCAGCGCATCTTCTGACCCAGGGATCAAACCCCAGCTTTCTGCACTGCAGGTAGTTTCTTTACCATCTGAGCCGCCAGGGAAACCCCACCAAAGCCAGAGAGGGAGCGATTCCAGTGCATAGGCTTTGATCATACATAGTACACAGAGCTTGCTGGCATCTTTAGGAGACTGCCACTGATCAACATGTGTGTGAGGATTCATTTCTGAGACTCTCTCTAATTATCTCTAATATCTAATTCTGAGAGAACACGCTATTTTCACCTGTGTATGCATCCTGTTCAAAAACAGAAGTTCAAAAATGCATGTTGTTAAAAGTTTTGAAGCCATCTAATCTGTCCTGGGGGGGAGCATGTCTATCCTTGGATCTACTTTTTACTTGATGAGTGTCTTTAGATTTGTTGCATGAAAACGTAGATTTAAATCCTCCTGGCATACAAGCTGGGATCAGTGACCATTTATATCTAAGGTCTATGACTGGGAGCTGCAGGGGTGATTTATTTAATGCTTCCAGCCTGTGAAATCAAACGGTGTCAGCCTATACTCATTAGGGCACCATCACTTTTGGTTTCTGCCCTCCAGGATCCTACTTGGAAAAAAAAAAAAGAGAGAGAAAACTTTGTGCTTCCTTGCTGCCTTCTGAGGTCTGACTTCCTTCCCCAAGTCCATAGTCACTCTGACAGGCCCTGCTGCTCACAGATGGAGCTGCAGAGAAGCCTGCCCAAAGATAATTTTCATTTCAAAGCTCAAACATGAAAAGCGCTTCCTTGCTGGGTAAATGAACCCTGTGTTTTCCTGTTAAGTCAAGCTCTTTTGAAGGGAAGCTGGAGAAAGAAACTGGCAGAGAAATTGGGGAGAGAGGAAGTAGAAAATAAAACTTTGATAGCTTTTATGTTTTTATCAACTTCAATAATCCAGCTAAGCTCAACTTGATTGAATGAATGAACCATCTTTTCCTAAGATGCATTGAGAAGGGTGAATAGTGGAGAGGGCTTCTTTAACCATAAGGTCTGGTGTCTGGGACCCTTGATCTAATTGAAATGTCTGATTAAACTGCTTAATCCAGCACCTAGGCCACTGAAGTTGTTATTGCTGTTTAGTCACTCATTCCTGTCTGGCTCTTTGTGACCCCATGGACTGCAACACAATAGGTTTCCCTGTCCTTCACTATCTCCTGGAGTTTACTCAAACTCATGTCCATTGAGTCAGTGATACCATTCAACCATCTCATTCTCTGTTGTCCCCTTCTCTTCCTGCCTTCTATCTTTCCAAGCATGAGGGTCTTTTCCAATTAATAGTTTGGATTGCAATCACTGGGGAGGTTCATAAACATTCATCTTCTTTCTGCCAAAAATGGTACAAGTCAAACTTTCTGCAGCCCCAGTTCAATGAAGTCGTAGTTTTTGTAGTAGCTTTTCTACTTCTAGAAAATTGCAAATGAGGAAAAAAAAAAAAAACTCTGGAAGTTTTTCATAGTGGGGTCACATTCTCCCTCCCTTGAATTCCTCAGTCTCCCTTAGGTCTGGGCCATCTCTTCTACAACAAGCAGAAATGATTCTAATGTTTGAATGATTCATAGAACTCAGCTACTCAGTTACCTGGCTCTGGACAGCATTTTTCTTTTTTCTGAGAATACCTGCAAGTTTTAATGAAGACTCTTTGTAAAGTCTGGAGAAATGCAGGAGAGCAGGAGTGAAGTAAAGAACAATTTTCAGACCATGCAGCTGGTCATCCTCAGGCCCAGAAAACAGAAAGAGGAGTCACCTTCACGATCACAAATGGTCTCTGAGACTCTACTCTGGTTCAAGTTCTATGATTCTAGGATGTACACATCAAATCCTCAGATCAACAACAAACTCCTTCCACTATCATTTGACTCTTTTCCTTGGTCTTATTAATTATTATTATTTTTAATTTGTGCATGCTCAGTTGCTCTGCAGTGTCCAACTCTTTGTGATTCTGCCAGGCTCCTCTGTCTATGGAATCTTCCAAGCAAGAATATCAGATCGGGCTACCATTTTCTACTCCAGGGGATCTTCCCAACCCAGGGGATCAAACCCACATCTCCTGTGTCTCCTGCACTAGCGGGTGAATTCTTTACCACTGGGTAAACTGGGAAACTGGGGCTTAATAACAGCAGACTCTAATCAGTTAAGAGCTTTAGAGAATGCTCTTGCTTTGAATGTTCTGATGCAGTCACTATTACCTATCTACCCTTTTATGGGTTCAGCTGATTGAACCTATTCTTCCAATGGCAGATACGAGGGTGCACATACAAACACACACATGCACACATGCAAGCTGGCTAGAGTTGGACCATTGCTAAGAGTTAGGGTGGAGCTAGGATGAAACTCCTAACACCAATGCATTTAACAGGGACCCTGGGCTGGACCACTGGGAAACTCAATACTCCATTAGTTGTCCAGCTCTATTTTACTTCCTTTGATACCTAAATCTTAGTCTTGAGTGTTAAGAACAATCTGGATGATTGCAAACAAGAGCAAGAGAACAATGGTAAGACTTTCTTCCCTCCAGAAATAAATCCAGCCCTCCGCATGTCAATTTCATGGAAAAAACTAAGAAAATGGAAGAAGAGAGTCAGAGAAAGAGATGTTTCTACTCTAGGTCAGTGGACCAGTTCCCACTATAGTCTCTCTCAGTAGTTAGTGTGTTAGTGTTAGTTGCTCAGTCAGGTCTGACTCTTTCTGACCCCATGGACTGTAGCCTGCCAAGCTCCTCTATCTGTGGGATTCCCCAGGCAAGAATACTGGAGTAGGTTGCCATTTCCTGCTCCAGGAGATCTTCCTCACCTAGTGATCAAACCTGTGTCTCCTGCATTGCAGGCAGATTCTTTACTAGGGAAGCATCAATTATCAATGAGGCCTGATATACTGAAGAGGAAGAAGGAAGACAAGTAGGGGTAGGGAGTTTACCTTCCTCCTGGATCGTTCATTAAATCTTTAGGCTTGGAGAGTACGGAAAAGAATGCTTCCTCCACGTGCCTTCCTGACACTACACTATGAAGAGAATGTGCCTTCCTGACACTCCAGTATGATTCCATTCACTACGGAACTAGTTAGATCAGTGACTTGAAGACATCTGGTGACAGTAGTGTCCCTCTCTTTAGGGGCGTGATATGAGGGGAGATGAAAGAGTCACAGAGAAGACGGAAAATATATTGGCTGTAACTGTGACATAATGTTATATAGGAGAAAATAGGAAAACTGAAGGGACAAGAAGAATAATGGAAAGAATGTGTCTGAAGGCTCAGGATACAGTTTTCAAATGGGCAGGACACATACTGCTGGTTCAAATATCACAATCTCAGAGACAATTTGAAATAGTGGAAAAATCATAGGTTTTAGAGCAAAGCAGGACTGGTGGTTCTGAATGTGTGGGAAACATATTCCATTTTCCTTTATCAGCTAATCAAAAAAAAAAAAAAAACCTGGACATTATGTATAAGTCATTTAGTAGGAAACTCTGGAAGGTGGAGAAAGAAGGATGACTGGGTAGGGACCAAAGCTTTACTCTTGGGTGGAGCCTCTGACCATGGTTCTGATTTCCACTCCTGCAATAACTGTATTGTATCTTCCTCCTCCTAAGCAGAGCCACAGGCGCCAGGGGGTGGAGCTCTGTCATCTAGGTAACACACAAGTTAAGCAGACCAGAATAGCCCTTTATAGACTGCAAGCACTAAATTTGATATTTAAACCACAAAAGGGAGCCTGGAAGTGAATTCTAAACCCAAACAAGTTTCCTAGTCATTGTGGACTAAGTATTTGTGTATGCCAAAAGTTCATATGTTGAAACACGATCCCACAGTGTGATGGTATTAGAAGGTGGGGCAACTATAAAGTAACTAGGCTTAGATGAGGTCATAAAGATGGAGTCCTCCTGAATGGAATTAGTGCGCTTTGTTCAGTTATGTCTGACTATTTGAGACCCCATGGACTGCAGCACACCAGGCTTCCCCGTTCTTCACTATCTCCCAGAGCTTTTTCAAACTCATGTCCATTAAGAAGGTGATGTAATCTAGCCATCTCATCCTGGGATGAGATGGTTACATGCTGCTCCCTTCTCCTCTAACTCTCAATCTTTCCCAGCATCAGGGTCTTAGAAAAGCTGAAAAAGAGCTTGATTCCTTTCTTTGTGCTCTGCCATATTGAAGTTGGCAGTTTGCAACTCCGAAGAGCACTCTTGCCAGAATCCAGCTATGCTGACATCCTGATCTCAGACGTCCAGTCTCCAGAGCTCTGAGAAATAAATTCTTGTTAATTTCAAGCAACTCAATTTATGGTATTTTGGTATAGAAGCCCAAGCTGATTATTCTAATATAATAGAAGATTGAGACAGGAATTAAGTCTTAAAATACACAAAATGTGTCTATGATAGATTCCAAAATATTCGTTAAACCAAGAAACAGAAAAAATTCAACTTGAATGTGAAAAGATAATCAATAGATCCTAATACCAAGCTAACACAGATGTTGTAATTTCCGTAGAAGGATTTAAGGAGAGCTATAATTAAAATTGAGCTATTAGAAGCACTCCTTGAAACAACAAAAGCAAATTTCTGCAAAGAAATAGAGTGAAATGTTCCTGGGACATCAGGCTCTCATTAATATCAGTGGAATTGAGAAAACATGTCAGTTCTGTCTCAACCTACTCCTGAGTGTTCAGAAGGGTACAAAGTGCATATTATGTACAGTACAAGTGTCTTCCAAGTACATGACCACACGGCAAGGTTCTTAGAGTCTGCACCACAGTGAATTCTAAGGAACATTTCAGTTGTCTCCGGCTATTTTCTGAGCTTAACTTGTGCCCTCCTTTCTGTCATCAGCTGTTTGAGGACAGAGATTGTATATTTACCTCTCTGTTGTCTTCATCACTGGCAACATTTCTATACCCATCCAGTTTTTCTCAACCATAAAACATAGGGTCAAGGGTGAGAATGAGTGAGGACAGGTGAGTCAGGACAAGGACGATGGGTTTATAACACGAAACTTATGGAGTTCAAGCGCCCTACTTGGAATTGTTTTGAGATTTACCCCGAGCATAGATACAGCTAGCAAACAACTTTTAGTAGCAGTCAGGAGATGCAGAAGACAAACTTCTCTTTGCTCATTCTGCTGTAATTCTTTATGAAAATAGTATCAAAATGTTTGCACAAGACCAACAATTCAGATTTCATCGATGTGGAAGATGGTGGGTTAGTTGGATGAGACACACAAGCCCGGTTTTAAATCTTGGGTTTCATTAATTTACTAGTCATGTGACTTTAGAAAAGTTGCTTCCACAGTCTGACCCCAGATTCAATATCTATTAGGTGGAGCTAATATTAGTTCCCAGTTCCTAGGACTAATGTGAGGAGTAGATGAATGTAAGCCAAACAGTGTTAATTCTTGATCACATTCATTTAGCAGCTGTGAAGTATCTTAAGAAATGCTCTGCAGATAGTAAGCAGTGAAAATAAACTGAATAAGTATCTAGTATTCCACCTGGTATAAATCATATACCCAGTAGGAATACATCTGGTATTTTTATATTCAGATGACAAGAATGCAAAACAGTTATTTGGCAAGAAAGAAGAAAGTAATTTGAAAGGGACCAGCTCTTTTAAATAAAGAAAAATGATAAATAATCATCAGAAAAGGACAAAGGTGAGTTTTTTTAAATCTGTTTTAAGTGAAAATTAGAAGACTCCCAGTTTTCAGAATGAATCTATTTCTTATCTCCTGTGTTAGAGAAAAAGAACTCAACTGGCAGGATTGTAATTCAGACTACATAATTAGATGTTGAATGATAATTAATCTTGGACCCAGAATCAGCTCCCTGCCAGCATGTTTCCTTTCTCTGTTCCAGTTCTCCACAGCCCAGACTCCCTCCCAACCTCAAACCGAAAACCACTAATTTTAGTTTGGCTTAATTAATTTCCCCTCCAAAGTCTCACCTATTGCCTTTCTCTTTGTTAAGCCTCTATTGAATTTCCCCACTGATTATGTTTGTTTCCTGAGAGCCTCAAGGAAGGACGATAACTGTGTAATTTCTCACCCTTTGCAACAATCTTCAAGGACATGGAAGAGAGCCCCTCCCCCTTTTCATTATTGCTAAAAATCCGCACAAAATTGACATCAGGCACATGTATACAGTTTGTAAAGGACTGCCAAGAACAAAACCCAAAGGAATGAATATGGTTTTATAAGTTCTATTTTGGATGAACAAGGCTAAACATGCTTCATTTGTTCCCACCATCACCAATGACACCTAAATTATTCTTGGTCAAGCACTTGCTGATCAATTCTCAAGTGCGTCATGTAAAGGAGACAGAAATAACCAGATTTGGAGACTGATTGGAAATGAGCGGAGAGTTACTGCAGGCTTTTGCTTTTGTGCAAGGATGAATACTGTAGGCATTCTCTGAGAAGGGTAACACTGGAAGGGAGGATAATTTGAGGGGAAAAAAATACTAATGGGTTTAGTTTTAGAAATGTTGAGTTTGAGTTGCCTTTGGGATTTTAATCACCTTATCTTCAATTTCTTTTCTTTACAGCAAAACTCCTTGAAAGAGATATTTATATGCACTGTCTTTGGTTAGGGTTCACTGAAGGAGACTGCCAGGAGTTGGGGAGTATTTGTGTGGAAATGACTTATTAGGAAGTATTTATCAGCCAGATTCCCACAGAGGGTATTTTGGCTCAGTCCACCAAGGAGCTACAGAAATGGTATAAGCCACCACAGTCACCTAGAGTGTCCAAAATGGGAGATTTTGGCAATGAAACCCCAACTTTTACTTTATCATCTTCCCTATTTGAAATGCTCTCCTCTTAGACTTTTTGTAAGGCTGTGTATTCGTGTGTGCTAAGTCGCTTCAGTCACATGCAACTCATTTCAACCCTATGGACTGTAGCCCGCCAGGCTCCTCTGTCCATGGGATTCTGCAAGCAGCAATGCTGGAGTGAGTTGCCATGCCCTCTTCCAGGGAATCTTCCCAACCCAAAGGTTGAACCGGCATGGTGCCTCACAGTTCAGATCTCTACTTACGTATCATTTTCTCATTGACCCCCAGACCTAAGACTTCTACCATGGCCACCACCATCAGCACCACCTCCACGTCCACCCTCGTAGCCATCACTCTTCCCCTGACCACTATACCCTTGCCCCTCCTATTGCCCCCACTGACACCAGCGTCACTGCCAGTGCTATTACCACCCTCATCACCATGCTCACCATCATCGCCACCATGCTTCTGGCATCCCCATCGTTGCCACTGACACATGAATCATCACCACTACTGCCAGAAGACCCCTGGTGCTGGTCCCCCCAACTCTGCTTCAGTCTTGCTCCTGGCACTTTGTACTACATGTTGATAGACTACATATCAGAGATTTGATTCAAGCTGCCCGTCCCTTCATTATTAAATACAGCCTCCTTGAGAACAGGTACTCCTTTGCAGCCATATCACCCAAGTTTTCAGCAAGCCTATCACATAAAAATGGCACAAAAATAGATAGAAGTTTGAAGTTTAAAGAATCCCCAGTTAGGAACTGGAAAAAGATGAAATCACTATGGAGGAACAACCTGGGAGATGTGAAGAGGAAGTTGAAGTAAGAGCCCAGGGAGAAATCCAAGTTACTCAGGGCAAGGAAAACCTCTCATCATGATGCTGAAAGTGTGGATAGGTTTGCAGACCTGACAGCCTTCATCTTCTCTGTGAGATAAGAGGCACCTTAATTTTTTTGTCTATTCTAGCCCCACAAAAGCTCATTAAACACAGTCTAGGGTAATTTTTACAGTCTCTATTTGCTTCATTTAAAAATCTCTTTCTATGAGCTTATCGATTAATCCAGTGTGCTTCTTTCATGCTTGACATAAAATGCCTTTATGTCATTTTATGTGCTTGAAACTGGGAATTTAGTGGGAGAATGAGATCCCAAGTGGAGTCCTGGGGTTGCCAGTGTCCTGGTCTAATTGGCTATAGAAAGCCCTCCCAGAAGACAGTGGAAGAGAAGCAGCTAAGGAAACTTCTCTAAAGGCCTCACACCCTGACTCTGGCATCAGTACAGACATTTATTGTTATCATATGAAATTAAAAGACACTTGCTTCTTGGAAGGGAAGCTATGACCGACCTAGAAAGCATATTGAAAAGCAAAGACATCACTTTGCCAATAGGTTCATTGAGTCAAAGCCTTTTTTTCCAGTAGTCGTGTACGGATGTGAGAGTTGGACCATAAAGAAGGCTGACTGCCAAAGAACTGATGCTTTTGAATTATGGTTCTGGAGAAGACTCTTGGGAGCCCCTCAGACTGCAAGATCAAACCAGTCAATCCTAAGGAAATCAATGCTGAATATTCATTAGAAGGACTGATGCTGAAGCTGAGGCTGCAATATTTTGGCCACCTGATGGGAAGAGCTGACTCATTAGAAAAGATTGATGCTTGGAAAGATTGAGGGCAGGAAGAGAAGGGTCAACAAAGGATAAGATGGTTAGGTGGCATCACCGACTCAATGGATGTGAGTTTGAACAAACTCTGGGACATAGTGAAGGACAAGGAAGCCTTTGGTGCTGCAGTCAGACATGACTTAGCGACTGAACAAAAATAACAATATTTGATCCCAAGAAGTTATGTGTTATGGAGGGAAGAATTTTAGTCATTGACCAGAATGCCTAGTGGCCAAGTAGTCTCAGACCAATGATTCCTTGCTTCAGTTTCTTCGGGTCTAAATGCCTGGTGGGGTAAGCTGGCCTCCATGGCCCCTTCTGGCTGTTGGATCCTTATAGCTCTACACACTTTCTACAAAAGATAAAATGGGTTCAGGGACATGACATAACTTGCTGAGAGCCACACAGCTCCTGGGCAGTGTTAGAGTTTAAAGTCCAGATGCGCCCACTTCTGACACCAGCATCCGACCCTCCCGGCCATGCTGCCTTTCATCCACTCAGCCACCACTAGGGAATGTCTACAGACTGACAGCTCCAGGTGTTCATTTCCAGGCTGAATCTGCAGTCCAGATGGAGGATGGTCCCCTGGACTGGGTCTCTGCACTGATGTGCTCAAGACTCTCTCTCAAGCTCCGCAGATTCTGCATTCCACTGAGATTTACCTGGCTTTCCATTCCAGGCCCTGGGGCCAGTGCTTATATGTGAGTGACAGTGAAAGTCGCTCAGTCATGCCTGACTCTGTGCAACCCCATGGACCATAGGTGGTGGTGTAGTAGCTAAGTTGTGTCTGACTCTTGTGACCCCATGGACTGTAGCCTGGCAGGCTCTTCTATTCACGGGATTCTCCAGGCAAGAATACTGGAGTGGGTTGCCATTTCCTTGTCCAGGGGATCTTCCCAACCCAGGAATCGAACTCAGGTCTTCTGCACGGCAGGCAGATTCTTTACCAACTAAGCTATGAGGGAAGCTCAAGAATACTGGAATGAGTAACCTATCCCTTCTCCAGTGGTGCTTGTATACAAACTGTCAAATGATCCAGTGACCGAGGAAGAGAAAGGCAGGGGAAGTGGCAAAGCGATAAAGGAAATTATTGAATGAGCATAGCACTGAATTAGACTTGGTTTCAGGGCACATCTGACTTCACTCCAACCTGCTGCTTTGTGGGTGGATGCACAATGCCATTCCCCTCTCATTGCCTCACTGTTCTTCCTGTAAATGGAAAGAGCATTATCAACCTCATAAAATTATAATATGAGTTAGAGGGGGAAAAATGCTTACACATAACAACTTATAGGTGTTTGATAAATAGTGATCATTTTTATTTTCCTCTGAACTAAGCAAGGGGTGCTCATTTTAAATGGTAGGAGTGCAATGAGCTGTTTGCTGTTCTGAGCAGATGGATATCTTTAGACAGATGGCAGCATTTTTCTGGGGTACAACATTTCTCCTTGACACCCAGGATGTACGGGGTACCGCAGCACCACCCAGGCTGGTGATACTGTTGCCATGGTGATGGAGTTCCATGCTCAGTCTAGCTCTGGTCATCCTGAACACAGAGGATGCAGGTCAACAGCTCCTTGTTTGGAATGGAAATGAAGCTGCTCATGATGAGGGAAGCATGGAATAATCAACAACCTCACAAGTCTGAGGTATGTCTAAAAGTGTGCCTCAGTGTGTCTAAAAGCAACTCACTTGACTTTAGTAGAACTTGGTTTCTTCCTTTGTAAGATGAAAATGCTAAACATTTCCTCAAAGTGTTGTTGAAAAATTGAATGATGTTGTGCATTTGATATCACCAAGGATGATACCTATTATATCAATTCGGCTCAGTTCAGTCACTCAATCGTGTCCAACTCTTTGCAACCCCATGGACCAAGGCTCACCAGGCCTCCCTGTCCATCACCAACTCCCAGAGTTTACCCAAACTCATGTCCATTGAGTCAGTGATGTCATCCAGCCATCTCATCCTCTGTCGTTCCCTTCTCCTCCTGCCCCCAATCTTTCCCAGCATCAGGGTCTTTTCCAATGAGTCAGCTCTTTGCATGAGGTGGCCAAAGTATTGGAGTTTCAGCTTCAGCATCAGTCCTTGCAATGAACACTCAGGACTGATCTCCTTTAGATGACCCTAATTGAATGCTGGTTATCTTCTTCCTCTCCTGTTACTTTCAGGGAGATGAGAAAGAAGAACAATGAGACTGAAGTAACTTGGAAAGAAAGATGAAGGAGGAGAGAGGAAGAGGGTGAGGAACCTGAAGAGAAAGGACAATAACCATACCCACAGCAAAAGCATAGCCCCCAATGTGCACACGTGAAGTGCTGTCCTTCCAGCTCATTTGCATTCATAGTTACCAATCTCCATCCTATTTGTTTACCATCCCTCCAGTAACAAATCACAAAGGTGCTGGCTTAAAGGACCACAAATTTATTTTGTTTCTTTTCTGAAGGTCAGTAGTCTAAAAATGTGTCAACATAACATATTCCTTCTGAGGCTATAGGAGAGAATCCATTTCCTAGGCTTTCCAGCTCTCAGAGGCCCTCTTTATTCTCTGGTTTGCAACCGGCTATACCACCCCACCCCTAAAGCCTGACTCCAAACTCTTTCCTCTGCTGGCCATATCTCCTTCTCTGACTCTGACTCTCTCACTCCCCTTTTCCTATTTTTTTAAATTTAGTTTTTATTTTATATTGGAGGATGAAAGTGAAAGTGTTAGTTGCTCAGTCATGTCTGACTCTGTGCAACCCCATGGACTGTAGCCCGCCAGGCTCCTCTGTCCATGGGATTCTCCAGGGAAGAATACTGGAGAAAGCAGCCATTCCCTTCTCCAGGGGATCTTTCCAACCCAGGGATCAAACCTGGGTCTCCTTCATTGCAGGCAGATTCATTACCAGCTGAGCCACCAGGGAGGCCTCTGATTTATAATGTTGTGTTGACTTCAGGTGTACAGGAAAGTGACTCAGTTGTACATATATATATACGCATTCTTTTGTCAGAGATTTTTCCCATGTAGTTCATTACAGGATACTGAGCTGAGTTCTCTATGCTATACAGTAGGTTCTTGTTAATTATCCATCTTATATGCAGTAGTGTATATTTGCCAGTCCCAGTCTCCCAATTTCTCCCACCACTCACACACATTTTCCCTTTGGGTACCAAGAAAAAATTTGAAGTTACACGTCCTGTGCTATGCTTAGTCACTCAGTCGTGTCTGACTTTGCTACCCCATGGACTGTAGCCCACCAGGCTCTTCTACCCATGGGGATTCTCCAGGCAAGAACAATGGAGTGGGTTGCCATTCCCTCCTCCAGGGAATCTTCTCAACTCAGGGACTGGACCCAGGTGTCCCACATTGCAAGCACATTTTTTACCATCTGAGCCACAAGGGAAGCCCAAGAATACTGGATTGGGTAGCCCATGCCTTCTCCAGGGGAACTTCCTGAACCAGGAATCGAACTGGGGTCTTCTGCATTGCAGGTGGATTCTTTACCAATGAAGCTAAAACCACCAAGTAAGAAGTTGCAGAGCTAACAGAGATGCCCACATGTTGAAATTCTGAGTCAGGACTCCTTCCTAACTACAACCACAGTGTGATGCCACCCTAGAGGTGCATCGCTTCTCTCTTATAAAAGTCCTCAGGAACACATTGGGTCCACCTGGATAATCCACAATTATCTCTCATCTCAAAATCTTTAACTCAGTTTCATCTGCAAAGTCTTTTTGACTATGTAGGGTTATATGCTTACAGGTATTCAGCAATTAGGATGTAGATTCTTTTTTTTTTTTTTCTTTTGCAATGAGATCATTATTCTACCTACAGCATCCACACAGACTGTAAGGTGAGTATTATCATTGCTCCCTTTTAAAGGTTAAACAATTATAGTAATGAAAATATGGCTCAGAAATATTAAGAAATTCTCTGAAGATCACAGATTTGTAAGTGAAAGAGCAAGTGTTCAAACAACACTCTGTTTGACTCTGCAGCATTTGTGCTTTCTGTAGAATATACTGAAGAGACTCAGTTTCCTCTAAATCCAAGACAACTGTATTTGATGATCTTTGATGGCCACCTTCTGTCTGATAGTTTGTGATCTTCTGCTCAGGAAAAAAGAAAAAAACAAAAGCTTAGTTCCAGATTGATGACCCGTTGATGTCTCTTTTCTGGCTCTAAAGGGGGAAAGTGAGATCCTGGAGCTCCCGCAACAGAAAGTGACGCAAGACTTTAGAAAAATGCAGAAAAAGTCCGGCTCCTATCTATGTGACCTTGGAATAATAAACACAAAATCTGCTTAAGATGCTGAAATAATCTCCCATTGGGCTTCTCTCCTGGCAGCCCAACCGTCAAAATCAATGACAATCACATTTGTGTATTGCTAATTGAACCAAACAGGAGGTAACTGGTCTTGGGAAATCCTATAATGAAGTAATTAGTTACTCCATCAGTAAACGGAAATAATAATCACAGATTGTTAAAGCTGAAAATAAACTTTCTGATGATAGATGGGGGACCTACATCCCAGAAGGGTCCAACACCTGACATAGCTCTTAGCAAGGGAGCTGGAACAGACACCCCGGTTTTTCGGGCTGGTGGTCTAGGATTCTTTCCACAGGACCAACAACTCCTGCAAGTCTGAACAAGAAGAGGTGGTTTCCATGTAGACTGGAGCATCAGAGAGGAAGTGATACATTGTAAATGCATGACAGCCCTTACTGCTGCTGAGGGCCAGATGGCTTAAAACCTAGAGTCTGTGTGCAGCTGGGGAGAGTCTTTGGGTCACATGCATCCATTCACATGCCACCTAAGGAGCTCACCAGCCCACTCAGCTCTCAAGGACTATTTATTTCTTTTATTTTTTTAATTATAAAAATAATGGATCACAGTTATTGTTTAGTCACTCAGTCGTGTCTGACTCTTTGCTGCCCCATGGACTGCAGCACATCAGGCTTCCTTGTCCTTCACCATCTCCTGGAACTTGCTCAAACTCATCCCATTGAGTCAGTGATGTCATCCAACCATCTCATCCTCTGTCATCCCCTCCTCCTGCCATCAATCTTTCCCAGCATCAGGGTCTTTTCCAATGAGTCAGCACTTCACATCAGTTAGTCAAAGTATTGGAGCTTCATCTTCAATATCAGTCCTTCCAATGAATATTTAGGACTGATTTCCTTTAGGATGGACTGGTTGGATCTCCTTGCAGTCCAAGGGACTCTCAAGAGTCTTCCCCAACACCACAGTTCAAAAACATCAGTTCAGTGCTCAGCTTTTTTGATGGTCCAACTCTCACATTCATACATGACTACTGGAAAAAACACAGCTTGGACTATATGGACCTCTGTCAGCAAAGTATGGTCTCTGCTTTTTAATATGCTGTCTAGGTTGGTCACTGCTTCTCTTCCAAGGAGCAAGAGTCTTTTAATTTCATGGCTACAGTCACCATCTGCATTGATTTTGGAGCCCCCCAAAATAGTCTGTCACTGTTTCCATTATTTCCCCATCTATTTGCCATGAAGCGATGGAACTGGATGCCATGATCTTTGTTTTTCGAATGTTGAGTCTTAAGCCAGCTTTCTCATTCTCCTTGTTCACCTTCATCAAGAGGCTCTTTAGTTCATATTCACTGTCTGCCACAAGGCTGGTGTCGTCTGCATATCTAAGGTTACTGATATTTTTCCCAGCAATCTTGATTCCAGCTTCTACTTCATCCAGCTTGGTATTTCACATGTTTTAATCTGCATAAAGTTAAATAAGAAGGGTGACAATATACAGCCTTGTCATACTCTTCCTAATTTGGAACCAGTCTGTTTCATGTCCGGTTCTAACTGTTGCTTCTTGTCCTGCCTACAGATTTCTCAGGTGGCAGGTAAGGTGGTCTGGTATTCTCATCTCTTGAAGAAGTTTCCACAGTTTGTTGTGATCCACACAGTCAAAGCCTTTGGCATGGTCAATGAAGCAGAAGTAGATGTTTTTGTCTGGAATTCTCTTGCCTTTTCTGTGATCCAGTGGACGTAAGGAATTTGATCTCCGATTCCTCTGCCTTTTCTAAATCCAGCTTGAACATCTGGAAGTTCTCAGTTCTCAGTTCTTGTACTGTTGAAGCCTAGCTTGAAGAATGTTGAGCATTACTTTGCTAGCATGTGAGATGAGTGTAATTGTGTGGTAGTTTGAACATTCTTTGGCACTGCTTTTCTTTGGGATTGGAATGAAAACTGACCTTTTCCAGTTCTGCGGCCACTGCTAAGTTTTCCAAATTTGCTGGCATATTGAGTGCAGCACTTCAACAGCATCATCTTTTAGGAACTGAAATAGCTCAACAGGAATTCCATCCTCTCTCCACTAGCTTTGTTTGTAGTGATGACTCCTAAGACCCATTTGACTTCACACTCCAGGATGTCTGGCTCTAGGTGAGTGATCACACCTTTGTAGTTACCTGGGTTATGAATATCTTTTTTGTCCTGTGTATTCTTGCCACCTCTTCTTAATATCTTCTGCTTCTGTTAGGTCCATACCATTTTTTTCCTTCATTGTATCCATCTTTACAGGAAATGTTCCCTTGGTATCTCTAATTTTCTTGAAGAGATTTCTAGTCTTTTCCATTCTATTGTTTTTCTCTATTTCTTTGCATTGATCATTGAGGATTTCTTATCTCTCCTTGTTATTCTTTCGAACTCTGCATTCAGATGGATATATCATTACTTTTCTCCTTTGCTTTTGCCTCTCTTCTTTGATAGCTATTTGTAAGGCTCAGACAACCATTTTGCCTCTTTGCATTGCTTCTTCTTGGGGATGGTTTTGATCACCACCTCCTGTATGATGTTATGAACCCTCATCTATAGTTCTTTAAGCACTCTATCTATCAGATCTAATCCCTTGAATATATTTGTCACTTCCATTGTATATTCATAAGGGATTTGATTTACATCATATCTCAATGGCCTTGTGGTTTTCCCTACTTTCTTCAATTTAAGTCTGAATTTGACAATAAGGAGTTCATGATCGGAGCCATAGTCAGCTCACAGTCTTGTTTTTGCTGACTGTATAGAACTTTTCCATCTTTGTCTGCCAAGAATATAATCAATCAGATTTAGATACTGACCATCTGGTGATGTCCGTGCGTAGAGTTTTTCCTTGTGTTGTTGGAAGAAGGTGTTTGCTATGACCAGTGTGTTCTCTTGGCAAAACTCACTTAGCATTTTCCCTGCTTCATCTTGTACTCCAAGGCCAAACTTGCCTGTTCCTCCAGGTATCTATACTTTCTACTTTGCATTCCATTCCCTACAATGAAAATGACATCTTTTTTTGATGTTAGTTCTAGAAGGTCTTGTAGGGCTTCATAAAAGCATCCAACTTCAGCTTCTTCCACATTAGTGACTGGGGCATAGACTTGGATTACTGTGATATTGAATGGTTTGCCTTGGAAATGAACAGAGATAATTCTGTCGTTTTTGAGATTGCACCCAAGTACTGCATTTAGGTGGCTTCCCTTGTGGCTCAGGTGGTAAAGAATACAATGCAGGAGTCCTGGGTTCAATCCCTGGGTTGGGACAATTCCCTGGAGAAAGGAAAGGCTACCCACACCAGTATTCTAGCCTGGAGAATTCCATGGACTGTGTAGTCCATGGGGTCGTGAAGAGTTGGACACATCTGAGTGACTTTTACTCACTCACTCACTCACTGCATTTTGGACTCTTTTGTAGAACCATGAGGGCTACTTGGAACATTTTTAAAGTAGAAATAAATCATCCATCATTAATTATACATGTTAATCACATTTCATCCACAAATATTATGGAGAATTTCCTTTCAAATTTTTCCTTCTCTACGTCTACTCAATAATTCTTTGTAGAAACACACTCCCTCTCTTTGCATAAAAGTAATAAACATCCTTGTGGCCCAATGGGCCTCTCTATGCTCCCTGCCCACCCCTCACCTCTAAGTGAACATAAAGAACCCAAGTGATCTTTGCCTGGGCCACTGTGATTAGTTCAAGTGTGGCCATGTGAACCAAGGCCACCCACAGAAGACCTCTCTAGGACTTCGGTTAGAGTTGCTTGGAAGCGGCTCCTATAAGTATGAGGTGATGCAGAGCATCAGATTGGCCCTGGAGTCTCATTTTGTTATGGATAAAAATTACCTGCCTGACAGTAAGTCCAAACTGAAACAAACAGAGTTTGGGGGAGAGAGAGAAAGGAGAGATGGAGAGAGAAGGACAGAGGAGGAAAGGAAGAAAGGAAGGAGGGAAGGGTGAAGGAGAGAAATAATCCTGAGACCTTCATTTCATTCAGATGCCTCAGCCTAAACTTGTATAAAACTAGCTTTGCCCAGTAAATTTCCTAGTTTTTATGATCCAGTAAATTCTCTTTATTTAAGTCGATTTGGATGTCTCTCACTTGCAGTTAAGAGAAGCTGAAGGAGCATCTGGCTGGCGTGTTCAAGTGGCAGGTGCACAAACATGAAACTGACTACTTGAGGGTGAGAGCCCCAAGCCCCAAAGCAAAGATGGAAAATCCTTGTGCGAACATGGGCTTTGTGTCGATGTGTTCTGATACACATACAGCTTTGTGCCCTGCTCTTCTCACTTAGCACAATTACAGTGATAATGACAATAGCTTTTAATGATTGCACATTAAGAATTGTAGATTCTGTATTTTCCAGACATTCTTTCTTTTATCACCCAGCTCTATTAGGTATGTGCTACTATAGTCAGCATTTGCAGCTTTAAAGAAGCTGAAAAACATGCTTAAATGCAAATAGTTAAAGAGGCTTTAAACCCTGTTGCTTTGGTCCAGAATAAGAAATTTTCCACAACTGTTTATGTTTTTTTCTATTTCATCACCCTGTTCCTATGGATTACTTTTTCCTTGCGTTGTTGTTATTTAATCACTAAGGGAAAGGAAAGGAACGTTGCTCAGTCTTGTCCGATTCTTTGCGACCCCATGGACTGTAGCCTACCAGGCTCCTCTGTCCATGGGATTTTCCAGGCAATAGTACTGGAGTGGATTGCCATTTCCTTCTCCAGCGGATCTTCCTGACCCAGGGATCGAACCCGGATCTCCTGCATTGTAGACAGACACTTTACCGTCTGACACCAGGGAAGCCCTAAGTCATGTCCAACTCTTTTGAAACCCCATGAACTGTAGCCCACCAGACTCCTCTGTCCATGGAATTTCCCAGGCAAGAATACTGAGTGGATTGTCATTTCCTTCTCCAGGAGAATTTTCTTGACCCAGGGACAGCAACTGCATCTTTTGCGTTAGCAGGAGAGTTCTTTACTACTGGACCACTAAGGAATCCCAATGTAAACATTTTTAATAGCAGCATATGGTTCAACTGAAAACAGGTAACTATTTTCCTTTTGGGCAAAGGATCTGAATGAAGGTGTAACAAATGACCTGTCCACACAAATGAAGACAGAGCAAGAGATCTGTCCAGGCTGCTGAGACACGATTTGAATTTTGGTAGCAAATATTTTGATCTTACCAGGGAAAGCTGGTAACCTGTTCCTTCCATCTCACTGGAAATGTGTACCAGTTCCCTCCACCCTCACTCCCAGGGGCCCTGCATGGATAATAAAACTCATTGTAATAGCAGAGAGGAGCTTTACTGCTGGAGATACAGAAGGAAGCTTGTCACTCAACAAAGGTGTGTTTATACCTACTCTGTATGACTGTGGCTATAACAGTGAAATAAAATCTAAAAAGTCTTGTCCTCTTAAAGTGTTCATTCTGCTTGGGGGAGAGTACTTCAATCAATAAATCAATCAAAACAGGATCTTCCCTGATGGTCCAGTGGTTAACATTTTGCACCCCTAAACCTGGAGGCACAGGTTATATCCCTGGTTGGGGAACTAGAATCCTGCATACTGCCAGGAGTGCCCAAACTCTATACCCATTAAAGGATATGTCTTCTACTCCCAACCCTGGTAACACTTGCTAACTTAAAAAAAAAAAAAAAAACTTTCAAAAAAAATCAAACATATAATATAAAAGAGGTTGGTAAGTGTTAAAGGGAAACCTGATAAGAAAGTAGGAAAGGTTGCCATTGATCAGAATCATCAGGGGAAGCCTTCAGTGTGGAGGTAACACTGGAGCAAGGACGTGAAGGTTTCAAGGGACTAAGTCGTGCAGAAAAGAGCATTCCTGGAATGTGTGAAAGAGAGTACAATGGCTCAGAAGCTAGAGAATATCTCATGTGCTGAAGGAAGACTCAGGAGCCCGGGGTGGCAGGAAGACAGCAGATGAGAAGGTTCGAGAATATATGAGGTCAGAGCAGGTGGGGTCAAGAGCAGACATTGTAGAGCACTGTACGCTGTGCTGTGTTAGCACTTTGGTGTTCACGTTGAACCAGATGGAAGCCCACTTGAACAGAGCGGAATAATCTGACCTCAAGTTTAATGGCGTCCCCCTGGTCCGTGTGTGAGGACTAGATTGTAACGGGCAAACCAGAAGCAAGGGGACCAATCAAGAGATGAATGACAATAGCTTGTACTGGAGTGATAAGTGCAGATGTGTTGAGAAGTGATCCAGCCCTGGATGTGTTGAATACAGAAGAGAAAGGATCTGCTGATGGGTTTTCTGTGGGCTGAGGTAGCCAAGGAGCCGTGGATGCTCCAAGCACACAAACTTCCCCCCGGATCATCTCTGTTTGGATGGTGGGAAAGTTGAAGTGGACCTTGTCCCTGGAAGAAAGAGATGGGTGGCTACAGATGGTCCATGCCACTCCCTTGCTACCTTTAATGAAATAAGAGGTTTT
The DNA here is from genome assembly GCF_016772045.2 of Ovis aries. Lineage (NCBI taxonomy): Eukaryota > Metazoa > Chordata > Mammalia > Artiodactyla > Bovidae > Ovis > Ovis aries. The sequence continues at coordinate 110,515,664 of NC_056059.1, forward strand.
TTTTGTGTGTTTTTTTTTTAATCCAGGGACATGGGAGATTAGGATTGACACATATATACTACTGACACTGTGCATAAAACAGATAACTAATGAGAACCTACTGTGTAGCACTGGAAACTCTACTTAACGCTCTGTGCCGACTTAAATGGGAAGTCCAAAAGGGAAGGGGTATACATATGTGTATAGCTGATCCATTTTGTTGTACAGTAGAAACTAAGCCAACATTCTCAAGCAACTATGCTCCAACAAAAACTAATTTAAAATAAGGAAACAAACAAAGCAATGGTAACTGGCCTTTCCAATATAGAATTGGTCATTTCAAATCATTGTAGGATTATTGATCTTTAAAAATCTGCCTTTTCTCAGAATGTTCTAGGTGAGTTCTACATTTTTGCCAATTCATTTCTAAATCATGTTCTGCCAAGTATTCTTCTGTTCTATGTACTTTGTGGTAATGAACAGTGTGGAATTATTTTAAATGATGTCATAAACTGCAGAAGATAAAGAAAAAGTGTTTATATTAAATCTTAATGTTATAGTGAACTAATATGTAGTGGGATCTCTGGGAAGACCTTACATGCATACAATGATTTTAATAGTAGATGTCAAAGTGGGGGAGATTATGAATACTGTTTTTAATTTTTCTTTAATGAGCTTCTGTTACTTTTTTATTAAGAAAAAAATAAAAGAAATATAATAAAAGATGCAATAATAAAGGTATTAAAATAATTCTACTGCAGTTTATTTGGGCTGTTCCTAGTAATCTCTTGCTATTGGATGTTAAGACTGACTTTATTATTCTTAGTAAGTAGAGAATCAATCTGTGTCTGGTTGGTTTTAAAATTGAAAATGAAAGAGTTAAAAACTAAAAATTCTGAAAAAGAAAAAAAATTCTGAATAACATATTAGTGTTTTTAGCATATTTCATAAGACATGAAAATTATCAGTAGTGCACGTGAAAATGAGAGGTTAGGGTTTTAATTTTAATCAAACCTTCATTTTAGCCAAGCAGTAGTAATGCTCCATTTTTTTTAAAACCGAGCTGTCATTTATAATCCATATGAAAAGCGAACAGGCAGGCGTCTGTGGCCTCAAGGAGACCCCTGGTGCCGTACACAGACCCTTAATTCTTAACTCTGACACAACCTATCATTATTCTTTGACCTTGGAAGTGTATGTTAAATACAAACAAGCATCGGTTTCCCAGTGCTGACAATGAACGTTTCTTCCTCATTAGAGGGTTTTGGTGAGGGAAGAATGATGCACCCAAAGTTCCTAGTCTTGACGCGTGTCATAGAGTTACTTAGTGAATGACAACTGTTAGTACCTTCTCAGATTACTCTTGACCTTCTCGGATTACTCTTGGCCATCTTGACATTCCCACGGGTCAATCTTCCAACTTCCAGCTGGGTGGTCGCTGCTGCCTGCTGAAACCCTGGGTCTCTATAGGGGACTTCATATGTGGTTAGCACATTTCTCATGCTCTTCGTGTGTTCTAAGGAGATTCTAAGGAGACAAAACAGAGTTGGAACCAGGAAACACTTTTCCAATGAGGCATTGCAGTCTTGTCGCCCAAGCAACACTGTCTATGGAGCTGTTACATATTTAGCATAAAGCATATTGTGCAATTGTTCCACTTGCAAGGGCTTCTCATTTCATCTCACTGGCTTCTCCTGTTGCAGCATACAGGCTTCAGTAGCTGCAGCTCATGGACTTAGTGTTTGCGGCGCACAGACCTAGTTGCTCTTTGGCATGCGGATTCTTCCTGGACCAAGGATCAAACTGATGTCCCTTGCATTGCAAGGCAGATTTCTCAACCACTGATCCACCAGGGAAGCCCAGGAATATAGTTTTAAATCTCTCGAATTTGAGGAATGCTTGGAATGTTCAAGTGGAGATATTTAATAAGAAGTTGGTTACATGGCTAGAGCTCAGGCATATAGAGGTAAAAGAGCATATATAGATGACAGTTGAATCCCAGATTGTGCCCATGAGCAAGTGAGAAGAGTCCTGAGGAATTGTGCTTAAAGGAACACTGATATTTAGAAGCTGGTGAAGGGGAAGACTGGCAAGGAGGTTGGATGAGAAAGAGAAACAGGTCTTGGAGTTTTAAGAGTCAAGGAAGCAGAGAATTTCAAAGACAAGAGAAAAGCTGGTTAGAGGGAAGGCAGCAGCTTTAGAAACTGGATTTTTTTTTTTTTAATGTATTTAAATGCTTCTATGAGAGGAAACGGGAGATGCAGTTTTGATCCCTGGGTCAGGAAGATCTCTCAGAGAAGGAAATGGCAACCCACTCCAGTATCCTTGCCTGGGAAGACCTATGGACAGAGGAGCCTGGCAAGCTACAGTCCATGGGGTTGCAAAGAGTTGGTCAAGACTGAAGCGACTGAGCATATTGTGTTATGGGCTTCCCTGGTGGCTCAGCTGGTAAAGAATCTGCCTGCAATGCAGGAGACCTGGGTTTGATCCCTGGGTTGGGAAGATCCCCTGGAGAAGGGAACAGCTACCCACTCCAGCATTCTGTCCTGGAGAATTCCATGGGATAGCAAAGAGTAGGACACGACAGTGACTTTCACTCACTCATACTGTGTTATAATTGGTTATGATGTTTCCCCATTTACTCTGGGGCTTCCCAGGTGGCACCAGTGGTAGAGAACCAGCCTGCCAATGCAGGAGACATAAGAGCCTTGGGTTCAGTCTCTGGGTCAGGAAGATCCCCTGGAGAACAAAATGGCAACCTACTCCAGTATTCTCATCTGGAGGATCCCAGAGACAGAAGAGCCTGAAGTGCTACAGTCCATGGCGTCGCAGAGGCAGGCATGACTAAAGTGACTTAGCATGTGCACCCCATTTATTCTATTTCCCCAACTAGACTGAAAGTTCTTGAAACAGGAACTGTGGCTGATGTATGTGGCCTTCTTAATGTCGAAACAGTCCCTTTGACACAGAGATGCTTATTAAACGATGAATGAATGGGCAAATGGATACATAAGATCAGGCTTTCTCAGTGGCATATGTATGTTTCTGGATGATCTGCATTTTTAATGTAAAACAAAAAGCAAGTCATAGCAACAGTGTAAACATAGTCATTTTAATATCTTTCCAGTTCTGTAAATGGAGAAGATTTAGTTTCCTCTGGGCAGTAACTAATAGTGATAAAAAGGTATAGAATTGATTTCCCAATTCTCTGACACAGTGTTTAAGTTCAGTAGATGAAGTACGCTCAGTAGATGAAAATAGAGTCTAAATGTCCAAAAATGTATTAAACTGTATTTTGTTATTGTTAAAATGCCAAGTGTTAGTAATACTAACTGTCTAATGAAAAAGAAGAAAGGAAGAAAACCAAGAAGGAAAATTTAATAAATTCTTAAGGAGGAAAAGTTACTGGGCTTAGAAATACATACTGCGTGCATGCTCAGTCATGACTGACTCTACGCTACCCCAAGGACGGTAGCACTCCAGGTTCCTCTGCCCATGGGATTTTCCAGGTAAGAATACTGGAGTGGGTTGCCATTTTCTACTTCAGGGGATCTTCCTGGCCCAAGGATCAAACCCACATCTCCTGTATCTCCTGCACTGGCAGGCAGATTCTTTACCACTGCGCCACCTGGGAAGCCTGTCTTTGCTACATATTCATGCAAACTTTATAAGGTTCAACTTAATATTTAATTTCAACCGTTATCAAATGACTAGCCCTCCAACTCATTCTCTTTTCTAAGCAGATGGTTTCACCTTCTATCTCATGAGGCAATATCATATCCAGTTGCTCAGTTTTGTCTGACTGCTTGCAAACTCATGGACTCTATGGACTGTAGCCCGCCAGGCTCCCCGTCCACAGAATTCTCCAGGGAAGGATACTGATGTGAGTTGCAATTTTCTTCTCCAGGGGATCTTCCTGATCCAGGGATGGAACCCAGGTCTCCTGCATTGTAGGCAGACTCTTTGCCCTCTGAGTCACCAGGGAAGTCCACAATCAAAACCTTGTAAACTCACCTTCCTCAACCACAAGTTTTCCTTCCTACAACAGTGGAATCATTATCTCTTCTCCCACCTAAAGTGCAATTCCATTATTTTTAACTTTCTCAGGGGCTTATCTATCAGTTATCTGCTTCCCTAACATATTTTTTAATCTCCTTTGCTGTTTATTTCTCTCATCGAAAGATAAACATTCTCAAGTTTGCCCGATTGAGATAAAAGGCATCCTTTGTTCCTTATCCCCTTCCAGCGAACACTTTCTATGCACTATCTATCTCTTCTTATCCCAAGTCTGAAGAGAATTGTCTACTCCCACTGTCTTTTATACATTTGCATGCCCATCATATCATACTTGTGAACTTGCTCAAGCGTGTCCAACTCTTTGCAACCCCATGGACTGTAGCCTACCTGGCTCCTCCATCCATGGGATTCTCCAGGCAAGAGTACTGGAATGGGTTGCCATTTCCTTCTCCAGGGGATCTTCCCAACCCAGGGATTGAACCCGGGTCTCCCGCATTCCAGGCCGACGCTTTAACCTCTGAGCCACCAGGGAAGCCCATATCATACATTTTCAGTCTTATTTTACTGATTATTCAGCAATCTACTTAGAGCAAAGCTACATACATCTGTAGCTACAGCTCCAGAGCTCCCTAGAGAAACCTACCTCCAAAATGATTCCACTTCTTCCCTCTTCAGCCAAGAAGTCCAGACTAGGTCAGCACCACAATAGCTCCTTAATGTCTTTGTGCTTTCATAACGGTTTGAATTCCCTCTGACTAATCGTCTATATACAGAAAGTGAAAAGTGTGCAAGTGTTAGTCACTCAGCCGTGTAGGATTCTTTGCGACTCCAGAGACTGTAGCCCTCCAGGCTCCTCTGCCCATGGGGATTCTCCAGGCAAGAATACTCGAATGGGTTGTTATGCCCTCCTCCAGGGGAATCTTTCTAAACCAGGGATTGAAGCCAGGTCTCCTGCATTACAGGCAGCTTCTTTACCATCTGAGCCACCCAGTTCACAAATCTGATCACAGTTTCTAAACATCTATAACATCTGAGGACGTGCAATTGCTCATTGGATAAAGTCAATGTCTCATTTGGCATCAGTAGCTCTATAGATTTTGCTCCCTCATGTCCCTGCAGCCCTCCTTTAGCATCCATTGCTGCTGTTCAGTCACTAAGTCATGCCCGACTCTTTGAGACCCCATGGTATACAGCATGTTAAGCTTCCCAGTCCTTCACCATCTCCCGAAGTTTGCTCAAACTCACGTCCATTGAGTCGGTGACACCATCCAATCATCTCATTCTCTGTTGTCCCCTTCTCCTCCTGCCTTCAATCTTCCCCAGCACCAGGGTCTTTTCAGGTGAGTCAGCTCTTCACATCTGGTGGCCAATGTATTGGAGCTTCAGCTTCAGCATCAGTCCTTCCAAAGAACACCTAGGACTGATCTCCTTTAAAATGGACTGGTTGGATCTCCTTGCAGTCCAAGGGACTCTCAAGAGTCTTCTCCAACACCACAGTTCAAAAGCATCAATTCTTCAGCGCTCAGCTTTCTTCACAGTCCGACTCTCACATCCATACATGGCCACTGGAAAAACCATAGAATTGATTAGATGGACCTTTGTTGACAAAGTAATGTCTTTGGTTTTTAATATGCTATCTAGGCTGGTCATAACTTTCCTTCCAAGGAATAGAGTCTTTAATTTCATGGTTGCAATCACCATCTGCAGTGATTTTGGAGCCCCAAAAATAAAGTCTGACATTGTTTCCACTGTTTCGCCATCTATTTCCCATGAAGTGATGGGACCAGATGCCATGATCTTCGTTTTCTAAATGTTGAGCTTTAAGCCAACCTCTTCACTCTCCTCTTTCACTTTCATCAAGAGGCTTTTTAGTTCCTCTTCACTTTCTGCCATAAGAGTGGTGTTATCTGCATATAAATCTTTAGGTCTAAGTTATTGTCACCTTTTCTAGGAGACTTCCCTGAACATCTAGGCTATTTTAAGTATTGTTTCTTATGCACTCCCAAAGCACATCGTTCTTACTCTGAAATAATACCCATCGCTGAAATACTCATCGCTTCCCTGAAATACTGTATGTAATAATTTGTATCTGATGCTGGGCTGTAAGCTTAGATAGAAAAAGATATTGTTGGCTGTTATAACTCTCAAATTTATAACAGGGATCCACAAATTGTAAATCAGAAGAAATATTTCTGGAGTGAATGAATAATGGATAGTCATCAACTGAGTAAGCCCATCACTATTTTAGATGGTTATTAGAAATGAGTGGATATAGGGAGCTCTTGATTAGGACAGTGGCAATTATATATATATATATATATATATATATATATATATATATATAATGTGTGTGTATGTGTGTGTGTGTGTGTGTGTGCATGTGTGTGCTCAGTCGCTTCAGTCAGGTCTGACTCACTGAGACTCTACATACTGTAGGTTGCCAGGCTCCTCTTGCCCTTGGGACTCTCCAGGCAAGAATACTGGAGTGGGTTGCCTTGCTTCCTCCAGGGGATCTTCCTGACCCAGGGATTTGAAGCCACATCTGCATTGACAGATGGATTCTTTACCACTAGTGTCACCTGAGAAGTCCCAGCAGTTGCACAGGGGAGAACAGAATATTCTTTAATAACACTGAGATTCTGCAGAAGAGCAGCTAAATAAGCAAAGTGTGAATGTGAGCTCTGGAAAGAAAAATTAATTTCATATTCTTGGAATGACTTTGGCAGCCAATAGAAGAGACCCAAGTGGAAGATATGCAAACTTGGAAAAATAAAATGTTTATATGATATAAGCTATGCATCTCCATTTAAAAAAAAACAACACAGCAATCTATGTAAGAGAGTGGGGTGTAATTCCAATCTTTCTAAACTATCTTTCATACTCAAGGTCTAAAGAAAGCCCATCCTGGCTCCAAGCTGATCTAAAATGTTCAGTCATTCCCTATTCTCCCTGAGCGACTTCTACCCCCAAATCAAGCTCATATTCAGTTCGGTTCAGTTCAGTTGCTCAGTCGTGTCTGACTCTTTGCGATCCCATGAATCGCAGCATGCCGGGCCTCCCTGTCTATCACCAACTCCTGGCGTTCACTCAAACTCATGCCCATCGAGTCTGTGATGCCATCCAGCCATCTCATCCTCTGTCGTTCACTTCTCCTCCTGCCCCCAATCCCTCCCAGCATCAGGGGCTTTTCCAATGAGTCAAATCTTCACATAAGGTGGCCAAAGTATCGTAGGTTCAGGCTCAGCATCATTCCTTCCAATGAACACCCAGGACTGGTCTCCTTTAGGATGGACTGGTTGGATCTCCTTGCAGTCCAAGGGACTCTCAAGAGTCTTCTTCAACACCACAGTTTAAAAGCATCAATTCTTTGGTGCTCAGCTTTCTTCACAGTCCAGCTCTCACATCCATACATGGCCACTGGAAAAACCATAGCCTTGATTAGATGGACCTTTGTTGGCAAAGTAATGTCTCTGCTTTTCAATGTGCTATCTAGGTTGGTCATAACTTTCCTTCCAAGGGGTAAACATCTTTTAATTTCATGGCTGCAGTCACCATCTGCAGTGATTTTGGAGCCAAAAAAAAAAAAGTCTGACACTGTTTCCACTGTTTCCCCATCTATTTCCCATTAAGTGATGGGACCAGATACTTTGGAAGGAATGATGCTAAAGCTGAAACTCCAGTATTTTGGCCACCTCATGTGAAGAGTTGACTCATTGGAAAAGACTCTGATGCTGGGAGGGATTGGGGGCAGGAGGAGAAGGGGATGACAGAGGATGAGATGTCTGGATGGCATCACTGACTCGATATACATGAGTCTGAGTGAACTCCGGGAGTTGGTGATGGACAGGGAGGCCTGGCATGCTGCAATTCATGGGGTCACAGAGTCGGACATGACTGAGCGACTGACCTGAACTGAACTGAAAGCAAAACAAAGCCTCCCTGGTGGTTCATACAGGAAAGCATGTGGGAGACCTGGGTTCTATTCCTAGTTGGGAAGATCCCCTGGAGGAGGGCATGGCAACTGACTCCAGTATTCTTGCCCGGAGAATCCCATGGACATAGAAGCTTGGCAGGCTACAGTTCAAGGGGCCACAAGGAATCAGACATGACTGAGCAACTAAGCACAGCAAAGCAAAACTGAATAAAATACATGTTTGCCCCACCTGTCATTGGTCCGCAGAAAACAGTGTGGAATTTCCCCAAATTAAATTTGTTAACGTGATCACCTATTAGGTAAAATCAGTTTAATTTTGTCTCCAAAATCAAGTAAAGTTGTCCCATACTGGAATGCTTTCATAAATTGCATTACTATTTTCCATGAGTTTAACTATTCACAAGGGTCTTTCTTCTCAGGATGAACATTCTATCATTGGCTGTTGCAATTGTTTAAATGAGAGACGCTTAAAACATTTTCTGTCTTCTTGGAATGCCAATGACTCTCCTAACAGACTCAGATATGAATAACCTCAGCTGAAGCTATAAATGGGAAGTATAAATTATGTCTCCAGATGTAGGGGGTGTTTCCCACTACACAATGTTCTCCTAATCTAAGAAATGGTACTAATGAGATGGTTCCTGGTTTCAAGGCAAGCTTTTGCACCCTTGGAAATTGTATAAATATGTTATGATCTTAATTTTTAAGTATGATCTATAATTTGCTTTGGAATAGAGAATAAAAGATAATGAAGTGATAATTGCCTTGGATAAAATATAAGTGCCACGGATTTTTCCAAGGTCAAGATTTTCCCAATTGTTTGTTTTTCTTCAATTTATTTCAGTCCTGTATCTTAATTCCCATTTGTGGAGCGTCTTTCACTTCCCAGGTGGCTCAGTGGTAAAGAATCCCCAGCCAAAGCAGGAGACTCAAGAGGCACAGGTTCAATCCCTGAGTTGAGAAGATGCCCTGGAATAGGAAATGGCAACCTGATCCAGTATTCTTGTCTGGAAAATTCCATGGCCAGAGAAGCTCAATAAACTCACAAAAGAGTCAGACAAGACTGAGCTACTGAGCACACACAGAGCATCTTTTCATGTTGGTGTACTCTCACTGTATGATATCACCATTTAGGCATCACAGCAACACATGAGGAAAATGTTACTATTATTCCTCTATGATGGGTAAGGAAACCAAAGCCCATTGATTAAGCCAAAAGCCCAGAGATAAAGTGATTCCTTGACCAAGGTCATACAGCTAGCAAGAGGCAGAACTGAGATTGGAGTCCAGGCTGACCAGGTGCCAAAACTAATGCCTTTTCTAGAAACCTTTGTTGTCACCAGTCTCTGATCTCCATCTTTTTGTTAACCTCAGGAAACCTCCTGGAGAATTTTCCATGCATAAAAATGTTTTCTACTTTCACCATCAGTAGATTTAGAAGACAGAGGCCAGATCTTATTGCTCACTACATCCACAGAGCCCAGTAAAGGACTGAAAACAGAGAATCCCTTAGAAAACCTCTGACCTAGGGACTGAATTCCCTATTTAACCTATCCTCATTAAGCCCTATTAGAGGGGGAAGAAGAAAATGGAGGTAAGGACCTATAGTTCAATCCCTGGACCCCAGGATGGAAGCAAAGGGGGAAAAGTAAGTGGAAAGGGATGGAGGATGGATGAGGAAAATCCCCAAGCTCCCCAGAGGAACTCTTGTGATATGTGATGCCTATAAAACCCACTCAAGTTTTGGTTAGCTTCAGAGGGGGCTTAGCGGGACCAGGATAAGGAGAGTAAGTCTGAAATAAGAAGCCCAGGAGCAGAATAGCTGTACAGAATTTTCTGAAAATCAGCAGAAGTAACTAGAGGCAAAGGAGACAGTTTCTTAAAGCTAACTTGTTCTACTCTCAGGCTGTCAAAGTTTTACATCTTTAAAGATACTTATGTGAAATTCATCAGTCTCAAAATCAAGACTAATTAGCATCCATTGAGTGTCTGGCAGACACTCAGCTAAATATTCTGCATGTGTTGTCTCTTTTAATCCTCACAACAATCCTAGGTAATAGTTATCATCAATCTCCCTCTTTTAGGTGAGTAGGAGGATGATCAGAGAGGCAAGTAACTTGCCCAAAGTCACAGAGCAATAACTTTCTAAGCATAAGCTTTCTCTTTTGTATACCAGAGATTATTGCAGCTCCCTATTGGGCGTGCTGTCAGGATGAAGAGAAAATGTATATATTGAAACAGAGTCCTACATACAACAAATAACAGGGGTTCACTCTGTTATTTAAAGCAAATATATATATATATGTATATATATGTATGTATATATATGTATATATATACATATATATGTATATATGTATGTATATATATACATGTATATACATGTATATATATGTATATATATGGATGTATATATATGTATATATATATGTATATATATATATGTATATATATGTGTATATATATATATATACATAGTATGAGTGTAGGTGGCTAAAGTCCCAGTTTTTCTATCCAAACATAAGATTCAAACACTTGCTCTGACATCTTCATTTGTGTGCATTATCTTGACTCTAAATTGCCCCTACTTCCTTGTCTCTAGGTGCTGAGAACAGTAATGAAATATGACTTGTGGAGCAACTATGAGAATTAAAAGAGGTTATGCATTTTGGTAGAATTCCATCAATGTACCCATGATCTCTGCCTCCTGGGTTATGCCCTGTGTAACTTCCTGAGTGTGACTTGATTCTAACCAATAGAATATGTCAAAGGTGATAGGCTATCACCCCCAAGATTAGGTTCCCTTCTATAAGACTTTATTTTAGCAGAGAAGAGAAAGAGATCTCCCAGCTGGCCTTGCAGAGACAAATATTGAGACCTGCCTCCAGAGGAAAACTGCAGGCAGCCTCTGTGACCTGAGCATGGCCAAATCACAAATCTGCAGGGAAATAACCTGAGTGAATTTGAAAGCAGATTCCTTCCTAATTGAGCCTCCAGTTGAGAACACAGCCCAGGAATCACCTTGGTTGTGGCCTCATGAGTCCCTAAGCAGCACCCAGCCTGAATTCCTGACCCACAGAAACTAACAGATAGATGAATATGTGTTGTTTTAAGCTGATAACTTGTGCTAATTTCATAAGCAAAGGACAACTCATGTTTGCAAATAAAACATCTAGCACAGAGCCCTGCACGTGCTAAGGCTACAAAAATATTAGCACTGTTTTCTAAATATACCAAAAAACAAATGTTTATAAAGATTTATAACAAACCTAGACAGCATATTAAAATGCAGAGACATCAGTTTGCTGACAAATGTCTGTACACTCAAAGCTATGATTTTTCCAGTAGTCATACATGGATGTGAGAGTTGGACTATACAGAAAGCTGAACGCAGGAGAATTGATGCTTTTGAACTGTGGTGTTGGAGAAGACTCTTGAGAGTCCCTTGGACAACAACAAGATCAAACCAGTCAATCCTAAAGGAAATCAATCCTGAATATTCATTGGAAGGACTGATGCTGAAGCTGAAGCTACAAAATTTTGGCCACCTGATGTGAAGAGCTGACTAATTGGAAAAGACTCTGATGCTGGGAAAGATTGAAGGCAAGAGGAAAAAGGGGCAACAGAAAATGAGATGGTTGGATGGTATCATTGAATCAATGAACATGAGTTTGAGCAAACTCCGGGAGATGGTGAAGGACAGGGAAGCCTGGCATGCTGTGATGGGGTCTCAAAGCATCAGACACAACTTAGCACCTAACAACAACAATAAAGATTTTTAGTTATGTATAGTGTATCTTTATAAATGACTATTTGAGTATAGTTACTGGATACATGCCTTCTATATACTTAAGGAGAATGTCTTCTTAGAATTTCCATAGTTAACTTCTCCTGAATAAGGCCTAAAATTACAGAATTCTACTAGTAACCCTGTTCCACTGAATTGTAACAAGGCCTCCAAGAGATTGTGGGTATGTAAGATTCAGCTATTAAGTATTAAGGGCTTTCAAAAAAGAGGGATTCTACGGAGTAAGTGGGTAGAAAGAGACTGTACATAATAAGCCACATTATTTCTTTTTTTTAGGTTTTCATCATATTATTAAATTAAATGTCAATTTTAGGCAGATTGAATAACAGTAGCAAACATTTCGTTTAACAATCATGAAACAATATGCATATGCTTTTTAGAGCCTCTCCAACAGCTGGTTGGAATTCAGCCTGAGACAAATTCATAAACATGTTATTTTATAATCTGCTTGGTGGGTCATTAAAGAATGAGGCCGGATTTATCTAGCAATTATTCAATGAGTGAAAATAGAATACCTTCAAAATGAAGGCTTCTCTAAGGCTGTTTGAGAGCTTCTTTCTAAGACCCCTGGACTCTTTAGAGATGCTGTTGACCTGACAATGACCACATGGACAGAAGCACTAGATGACAGTCCAAAAAGAAGCTGGTTTTCTTTTTAAATTAATTTTATTGGACTATAGTTGCTTTACAATGTTGTGTGAGTTTCTACTGTACATCAAAATGAATCAGTATATATCCCTTCCCTTTTGGACTTCTCTCCCATTCATGTCACCACAGTGCCTTAAGAAGAGTTCCTTGTGCTATCCAGTATGTTCCATTAGGTATCTATTTCACACATAGTATCAATAGTGTATACATAAGAGTCCCAATCTCCTACTTTCTCCTACTCCCCTTCCCCCTCCGTACCATATATTTGTTCTTTAAATCTGTGTCTCTATTTATACTTTGAAAATAAGATCATCTGTTTTACCTTGTCCAGAAGTTAACTTCTTAAAAATTAACTCATCCATCCTTTCAATAAATAAGATTTAGTACTTCCCATAAGTCAGGAAAGATAAGCACAGAGAAGTCAAAGAAATTTAGTGACTCAACTAATCTTTTTCATTTGCAAAGAAGAACAGTTAGGACTCAAATCCAAGGCTCAGCTCTGCTAAGTTGGTTCCAAAGTGTCTTCTGACCACAAAAGAATCTACTCATTTTTGTCATAATGATGTAATTGCAACTCCAAGGGGAACAGAATTTGGTAAGAAAGAATTCATTCCAAAAGGCAAATGATGACTATCATTTGGGATGTTCCAATCCCCATACTGAAGCTGATGAGCCCAAAAAGAAGCATCTCACCATTTACTGTCCAGTGATTTTCAGACTGACCAGTCACTCACGTTGGGGTTTTTGTTTATAATTGTATCACTTTATACACCTTGCCCTGAAGTGTGCTCTCAAAATATATTTTCTTAGAAAGCTATCAGGGACCAACACAACAGCAACAAAAATCCCACACCACTTATTTCCGCATCTTTACCATATTTGATTCTTCATACTAGCTACACCAAACATTCATTTAGTTAACAAACGTCGATAGATCACCTCCTATTAGGGGGCAGAGTCAGAAAGGAATTAATTTCCATTCACAAGAATAACTCTCAGTTGCTTCCCCTTGTGCTATGCACATCTCCCATCTCTTGCCTTCAAGTCTTTGCTGTAAACTGCTTCTAATTTTTGTTGCAGTACCCTGGCAAAAGCATTCTGTTATTTCCAGATGTTGTACACATATTGACATATTTGGCTTCACTGATCAACTAAACAGGCATGGAGAAGAATAACAACAAAAAAAAAAAAAGTAGAGACTTTTGAAGCTATGTCATGAAAAGGTGGTCATGTAGTTGAGTGACTAATAGGTCTGGCTCTGCAGCCAGATTACATGGATTCAGGCTCTACTCAATAGCATGCATGATCCAAGGCAAGCTACTTCACTTAACCTTGTCTCTAAAAGGAAAATATCAATAATAATAATAGTAATAGTCAGCTCATAGGGCTACTGCAAGAGCTAACATAAATGAAAAGCTTAGCATAGTAATTGACATTTGGTAAGCACTCAATAAGGGCTGAAGCTGAAGCTCCAATAGTTTGCCCACCTGAGGCAAAGAGCCAACTCATTGGAAAAGACCCTGATGCTGGGAAAGATTGAAGGTATAAGAAGAAGGGAAAGAGAGGTTGTTCCATCTCTCTCTAAGAGATGGTTAGAGAGCATCACTGACTCAATGGACATGAGTTTGAGGCAACTCCAGGAGACAGTGAAAGACAGGGGAGCCTGGTGTGCTGTAGCCCATGAGGTAACAGAGTTAGAACCTTGTGATTTAGTAACTGAACAACAACAACAAATGTTAGCTATTGTTATTATAAAGAATATTAAATGTTTCTGTTCAAATTCTCCATCTCTTTGTACAGCATGTACATTAACTTTCCCTAGCACAGTTGAAAGAACCAGCTATAAAACCTTTTATATTTGGTGTTTTTTGTAGGAGTAATTCCAAAGTCATTATCATAAACATGGATTACTATTTTACTATCAGGGTAATAAGAAACAAATGTTATTTTTAACTGACAAAACATGCGTTGTTTTTTTTTTTTTTCCTTCTGACTCCTTCCCCTCCTCATCATCACTGTTAAAATTGATTGATTTTTCTCTAAGTCCCAGGCCTTTCTGCTAAGTTCCCTTTCTACTCTAAGTCCTGGCTCTCCAGCCCCGCTGTGTGGTTTTGTATTCTGGCTCTTCTACATCCAGTCTATGAGAACTTGGAGATGAACTTAACTCTGTGCCTCAGTATTCTCATCTGTCGAATGGGGAAAAAATATCTGAAGCTAGTGTTTTCAGGCCAAGAGAATACATTGCACATATAAGTTCCCATTAAATTCTAGCTGCTATTTTCATCCTAAGAGCAGGACAGTTTCTGACATCTTAGCTGTTCAGTTAAGACATGTTGAATTTACTTTCCACAAACAACAGGAATAAATAAACGAATGTTAAGTTGCTTCAGCAGTGTCTGACTCTTTATGACCCCATAGAAGGTAGCCCCCAGGCTCCCCTGTCCATGGCATTCTGCAGGCAAGACTACTGGAGTGGGTTTCAATTTCCTTCTCCAGGGGATCTTCCCAACCCAGGGATCGAACCCACAGCAGGATGCATTGCAAAAAATGCAGAGTTCTGTGAAGCCAAGCATATGTGGCTTCAGCCACGGTGGCCTAAACTCTCTCCCAGATGTCAAAGCTCTCCTGCTCTCAGGCGGAACCTGAAAGCCAGGCCTCCCCAGTTCACTTGACAACCGAGGCCAATAAGCCGCCTTAATTTGGAAAATTCCACTCACGTTCCTTGTCTCTGGCTCTCCACATGTCCCCAGAGGCTTTTATGCCAACCTTGAATCCCAAATGTTGAAGAAGAAAAGAGGGAATGGAAAAAAAAAAAAAAAAAAGGTAGAGGAAAGGTCGGAAATTTAAACTGAATTGTTCGGTAATGGAAAGTCCCTTTCAAGTCTCTTTAATGCTTTATTTGGATTCCATTGAGTGTGTGCCAAGAGGGAAAAAGGAAAGGTTAAATCCTTCTATCAGATCTGGAAAAGTTGCTCAGCCAAGCAGCTTAAGAGACGGATTAGCTTGCCTGCAATGCTGAAGTGTTAATACACAGGGTGCCTGCGGGCCATGCAGACCCCCTCCTTGTGGGCCTTGGCATCCTTTGCAGGAGGAAATTGGCCCGCAAAGTGACAGACCCCCAAGGAAGTGCAAAATGGTCCCTCTGTACAGGGCCGAATGGGGCCCTAGGTATATTCACCTTTTCAGAATGTGATAAATATCATATCTTCCTAGAAAAATAATACAGGATTTTACCCCGCCCGCAAAGTGACAGACCCCCAAGGAAGTGCAAAATGGTCCCTCTGTACAGGGCCGAATGGGGCCCTAGGTATATTCACCTTTTCAGAATGTGATAAATATCATATCTTCCTAGAAAAATAATACAGGATTTTACCCCAAACTTCAAGGGAGTTAAGGACCTCATGTGTTCCACTCCCAAACTCCTGGCTTAAAACTTTGAGAACATTTATTTAATTTTTTTGCTAACAGTCTGACTGCTTTTCACATGTTTCCTCCTGGCAGGCTTTTCTGGAGTCAAAACACCCTCTTTAACTAAGATCAGATCCTGAATTCAAAACCTGCTTGTCAGTGGCCCAATGTGTCTGTGTTTAATTCAGCATAAGAGTTGAGTTTAGTGAAAGAAAAAGCAACATCAAAAATCCTAGCCTTTGGGAGACATATAGAGCTTTCACATTCACATTATTCACTTGCAGGGTGACCTCACACCTTCAGTTGCCTAGGACAGCCCCAGTTCCTGCCCTTTGCCCTGACATCCTTTCTACATAGCCCACTTCCACACTCCAAACATCACGGCTTGAATAGTAAATGATATTGTCATCTTATACAGGGCAGAGTTTTAAAATGCCCATTCTCTCCACCTTTTGTTACAGTTCAGATGAAATATGCAAGCCACATACATGACTTAAAATTTTCTAGTAACTGCACTCAAAAAGGCAAAAGGAAAGAAATAAAATCAATTTAATCTATTTTAATCTAAAATATGATCTTTTCAAAAATCATTGTGAAAATATTAATGAGATACTTGACCTTCCTCTACTTATACTGTCTTCAAAACTTACCCATGGCATATACTGAGTTGGATCAGCCATATTCTGAGTGGTCAACAGCCGCACAGCAAGTGTCCCCTGTACTAGATCACACAGTTCCTGATCAGAGCAGACAGTCATAGAGTCCTTTCCAAGGGGTAGCTGACAAGTCTGTCTGTCTGGATAAACTTGATATAAGATGGAACACGCTGAAGTCACCACTTTTGCAGTCCCCAGGCAATACCTAAAATTCATTATCACCTTCACCAATAATCCATCACCCATTCTAATTTCCTGGGAAATTATAGTTTGGCCTCACTAATAGATCATCGGCCTTTGAATTAACTCACAATTTTAAAAGTGGATGAGAAACCACAATTTTCTATTGTAAAAAGGAATGAAGAAAGGGGAAAAAAGGAAGGAAGGGAGGGCAGGAGGGTGGAAGGAAGGGGAGAGGGTAGAAAAGACATGAATTATCCATCCACCTGGCCCCTTGCATCCACATACTCTATTACATTAAGCATTGAATTTATCATACGCTCTGCTGTTAGTCAAGGTATTCTGATTGCCACCCTGGCTTGGCTGTCCCTATGGTAACTGAGCGACTGTACTGAACTGAACTGATGGTAACTATGTTCAGTTTGCTTCAGCTGTTCAATGCTGCCACCTGGACTTTGCTATTTCAGAAACCCATAAGTCTGTTTGATACTGGAGAACTCAGGTCCATGGCAGAGTCTGTCATGTTCAACAATGGCACACAAGGGGCTGTCCTTAACTACACATTTGAAACTGTAGTCATTTCTCTTAAACATCAAATATTGTTAAAGGACCAAATGTAAATAGAATTCTTAAGACAAAAAAAAAAATACTAGTTTAGAATAACTAATTTAGTAATTTGATTCTCTCAAACATTTCTCTAATTTTGAGCTGAGACATTTTCAGTCTTGCCAGTGGAGTGCAATGGTGCTTCATAACTTAAAGAAGGGTTAATCTCAAGGCCCTTGTTCTCAACAGAACACCACTCCCAGATCTGACCTACTCTCCTACACCTTCAAGCTAATCTCATGATTGTATTTTGTCTTTAGGCATCTCTCAGTTCAGTTCAGTCCAGTTCAGTTGCTCGGTCCTGTCTACTCTTTGTCCCACTCTATCTCTAAAGATAAGAAAATGCCTTTTCCTGCTAATCTGTAGACCTTTGAACTTGATGAGCTTCTACATTCTTTTCATGCACAGCCTATATCTAATTGAAATTATAGTAAACTGAAGGTCAGTTTCTCAAGAGGCAGGTCAGGTGGTCTGGTATTCCCATCTCTTTCAGAATTTTCCACAGTTTATTGTGATCCACAAGGTCAAAGGCTTTGGCATAGTCAATAAAGCAGAAATAGATATTTTTCTGGAACTCTTGCTTTTTTGATGATCCAGTGGATGTTTGTAATTTGATCTCTGGTTCCTCTGCCTTTTCTAAAACCAGCTTGAACATCTGGAAGGTCACGGTTCACATATTGCTGAAGCCTGGCTTGGAGAATTTTGAGCATTACTTTACTAGTGTGTGAGATGAGTGCATTTGTGCAGTAGTTTGAGCATTCTTTGGCATTGCCTTTCTTTGAGATTGGAATGAAAACTGACCTTTTTCCAGTCCTGTGGCCACTGCTGAGTTTTCCAAATTTGCTGGCATATTGAGGGCAGCACTTTCACAGCATCATCTTTCAGGATTTGAAATAGCTCAACTGGAATTCCATCACCTCCACTAGCTTTGTTCGTAGTGATGCTTTCTAAGGCCCACTTGACTTCACATTCCAGGATGTCTGGCTCTAGGTGAGTGATCATACCATTGTGATTATCTTGGTTGTAAAGATCTTTTTTGTACAGTTCTTCTGTGTATTCTTGCCACCTCTTCTTAATATCTTCTCCTTCTATTAGGTCCATACCATTTCTGTCCTTTATCGAGCCCATCTTAGCATGATGGGAAACTTCTTGAGAAACCTATATGCAGGTCAGGAAGCAACAGTTAGAACTGAACATGGAACAACACACTGGTTCCAAATAGGAAAAAGAGTACATCAAGGCTGTATGTTGTCACCCTGCTTATTTAACTTCTCTGCAGAGTACATCATGAGAAACCCTGGGCTGGAAGAAGCACAAGCTAGAATCAAGATTACCGGGAGAAATATCAATAACCTCAGATATGCAGATGACACCACCCTTATGGCAGAAAGTGAAGAACTAAAGACCCTCTTAATGAAAGTGAAAGGAGAGTGAAAAGTTGGCTTAAAGCTCAACATTCAGAAAACGAAGATCATGGCATCTGGTCCCATCATGGCATGGGAAATAGATGGGGAAACAGTGTCAGATTTTATTTTTGGGGCTCCAAAATCACTTCAGATAGTGATTGCAGCCATGAAATTAAAAGACACTTACTCCTTGGAAGGAAAGTTATGACCAACTTAGATAGCATATTCAAAAGCAGAGACATTACTTTGCCGACTAAGGTCCGTCTAGTCAAGGCTATGGTTTTCCAGTGGTCATGTATGGATGTGAGAGTTGGACTGTGAAGAAAGCTGAGCACTGAAGAATTGATGCTTTTGAACTGTGGTGTTGGAGAAGACTCTTGAGAGTCCGTTGGATGGCAAGGAGGTCCAACCAGTCTGTTCTAAAGGTGATCAGTCCTGGGAGTTCTTTGGAAGGAATGATGCTAAAGCTGAAACTCCAGTACTCTGGCCACCACATGTGAAGACTTGACACATTGGAAAAGACTCTGATGCTGGGAGGAATTGGGGGCAGGAGGAGAAGGGGACAACAGAGGATGAGATGGCTGGATGGCATCACCAACTCGATGGACGTGAGTTTGAGTGAACTCCGGGGGTTGGTGATGTACAGGGAGGCGTGGCGTGCTGCAATTCATGGGGTTGCAAAGAGTCGGACATGACTGAGTGACTGAACTGAACTGAACTGAAGGTCAGTTTGCCTTCATGGCTTTAACCTATGAGAAATGAATATTTCCTGCCATGACAGTAAACAAGCATGTCACAGTAATCAGCAAAGATTTCAGCCCTGAGCGCACTTAGGAAGAGGAAGAATACCAACTGTCAGACTGCAGCCACTCCCTCCAGTGAGCCCTGAGGAAAGGAAGCTCAGAATGTGAAAACGTAGGATACTGGCCCAGGATAGCAGAGGTGCATACTAAAGGATTGATTTCAGTGAACCCAGCCTCCTGTATCATCCCATAGGAGGAAAACCACTGAATTCCTTCATGTGGAATATCTAATTTTCTTTCTTTCCAGTAGTCAAGACTCTTGAGAGTCCCTTGGACAGCAAGGAGATCAAACCAGTCAATCCTAAAGGAATCAGTCCTGAATATTCATTGGAAGGACTGTTGATGAAGCTGAAGCTTCAATCATTTGGACAACTGATGTAATAAGCCAACTCATTGGAAAAGACCCTGATGTTGGGAAAGATTGAGGGCAGTAGAGGGGGTGACAAAAGATGAAACGGTTACATAGCATCACTGACGATGGATATGAATTTGAGCAAACTCCAGGAGACATTGAAGGGCAGGGAGCCTGGCGTGCTGCAGTCCACAAGGTTGCAAGGAGTCAGATATGACTTAGTGGCTGAACAACAACAAATACAAAGAAAAGTGCTAAAATACTTAACCTGGGATATCTGGTTTTCTTTAATTAAAAAAAAAATCATCTTTTGATGTTCAGCCTACCTGCCCTTTATTACGAAAGTTCTATATAACCAAGTTCCTCCCTTTGCCTCCTCAGAGCAGTTCTCTCAGGGTTCTTTAAGATGCTGTCTCCTGGGTTTGAAGTCCTACAAATTCCCACCAAATAAAACATAAGTCTCAGCTTCAAGCTGTGAATATTTTTTTAAGTCGGCACCTATTTACAACATCAAAGGCTCTCCATGGCCACTGTAAATGATACACTTTCTCCACAATTGCTCTACTTGATTAGCAGTAAGTTGAATTCTCATTTATTAACACTTTCTCATCAAAGCAGTTTCCTACGTGGTCATGTTCACCTATGCACAAGTGTATGTAACACACATGTACATATTAATACATACACATATTCTATTATTGATTTACCCACGCTCTTGTGAATTCTGATATTTTTAAAATATGGATTTTGTATGAATTTTTTTCTCCTTCCTCTCTTTCTATACTTTTTTTTCTTCTTTGTCCTTTTCCACTGAGTTTAGTCCTCCTGATAGCTCAGTTGGTAAAGAATCCTCCTGCAATGCAGGAGACCCTGGTTCCATTCCTGGGTTGGGAAGATCCGCTGGAGAAACGTTTGATGACCAACTCCAGTATTCTGGCCTGGAGAATTCCATGGATTGTATAGTCCATAGGTTGCAAAGAGTTGGATACGACTGAGTGACTTTCACTTTCACTGAAATTTGCACATAATAGAAACCCAATAAATCATTCTTGGCTAACTGATGCAATGAACAAATTATAATAGGGAAAAAGATTTTTTAATCCCTTAAAAAAAAAACCTCACAGCCAAATATCTAAACATCTAAGAGTGTTTTTTTAATTCTAGTTGTCACTAAAATTCCCACTCAACAACATCACACCATGTTTTTAAATTTTATTTTTATTTTTTAAAAACTTTTTGTTTTATATTGGAGTATAACCAATTAACAATGTTGTGATAGTTTCAGGTGGACAGGAAAGGGACTCAGTATAGACATAGATGTATCCAGACTCCCCCAAACTCCCTTCCCATTTAGGCTGCCACATAACATTGGGCAGAGTTCCCTGTGCTACACAGTAGGACCTTGTTAGTTATCTATTTTAAATATACTGAAGCGTACATGTCCAGCCTTAACTCACTATCTCTTCTCCCAATTCTTACCCCCTGGGAACCATAAGTTTGTTCTCTAAATCTGTGAGCCTCATACCAATTATAATCTGGAAGACTCTATAACATAAAGCTAATTCTGTTAAATGGTTAACTGGACAAAAATTACAGTCTCTGAAAACTTTAACTTTGAATCCCCAGTTCTGAGGATAATTAAAGTCACAGCCTCTGAGTGCTTCAGGAATAACTATTTGAATTTAATTTACTATTGTGCACAATATAAGGGCCAATTACTTCCCCCCAGCATTTTGGACTTTGATATAATTCCTTATTCTGAGTTAAATTTACTCAAGTGTCAATATTTTGCAATCCAAATAGAAATTAACTTTATGTGTGTTTACCCTAATAAAAGCAACATTCAACAAAATTGTAACTGCTCTCATTTTGCTTCTATCGAACACTTTGAGTTTATTTTAGAAATATGTGTCTGTCAGCATCAGTAAACCCAAAGTGTTCCTAATTGTTGTTGAGTGACTAAGTCATGTCTGAATCTTTGCAATCCCACGGACTGCAGCATGCCAGCTCCCCTGTCCTTCATTGTCTCCCAGAGTTTGCTCAGACTCATGTCCATTGAGTCAATGATGCTATCTAACCATCTTATCCTCTGCCACCCCCTTGTCCTTTTGCTTTCAATATTTCCCAGCACCAGGATTTTTTCCAGTGAGTCAGCTCTTCACATCAAATGGATAAAGTATTGGAGCTTCAGCTTTAGCATCAGTCCTTCCAATGAAAATTCAGGGTTGATTTCCTTTAGGATTAACTGGTTTCATTTCCTACCTGTCCAAGAAACTCTCAAGGGTCTTCCACACCACCACAATTCAAAAGCATTAATTCTTTTTTTTTTTTTTTTCCAGAGTTTATTTTGTTGTTTTTTTTTTTTTTAATTTTAGTTTTTTATTTTTTAAATTTTAAAATCTTTAATTCTTACATGCATTCCCAAACTTGAACCCCCCTCCCACCTCCCTCCCCATAACAACTTTCTGGGTCATCCCCATGCACCAGCCCCAAGCATGCTGCATCCTGCGTCAGACATAGACTGGCGATTCAATTCACATGATAGTATACATGTTAGAATGTCATTCTCCCAAATCATCCCACCCTCTCCCTCTCCCTCTGAGTCCAAAAGTCCGTTATACACATCTGTGTCTCTTTCCCTGTCTTGCATACAGGGTCGTCATTGCCATCTTCCTAAATTCCATATATATGTGTTAGTATACTGTATTGGTGTTTTTCTTTCTGGCTTACTTCACTCTGTATAATCGGCTCCAGTTTCATCCATCTCATCAGGACTGATTCAAATGAATTCTTTTTAACGGCTGAGTAATACTCCATTGTGTATATGTACCACAGCTTGCTTATCCATTCATCTGCTGATGGACATCTAGGTTGTTTCCATGTCCTGGCTATTATAAACAGTGCTGCGATGAACATTGGGGTACATGTGTCTCTTTCAATTCTGGTTTCCTCGGTGTGTATGCCCAGAAGTGGGATTGCTGGGTCATAAGGTAGTTCTATTTGCAATTTTTAAGGAATCTCCACACTGTTCTCCATAGTGGCTGTACTAGTTTGCATTCCCACCAACAGTGTAGGAGGGTTCCCTTTCTCCACACCCTCTCCAGCATGTATTGCTTGCAGATTTTTGGATCGCAGCCATTCTGACTGGTGTGAAGTGGTACCTCATTGTGGTTTTGATTTGCATTTCTCTAATAATGAGTGATGTTGAGCATCTTTTCATGTGTTTGTTAGCCATCCGTATGTCTTCTTTGGAGAAATGTCTATTTAGTTCTTTGGCCCATTTTTTGATTGGGTCGTTTATTTTTCTGGAATTGAGCTGCATAAGTTGCTTGTATATTTTTGAGATTAGTTGTTTGTCAGTTGCTTCATTTGCTATTATTTTCTCCCATTCAGAAGGCTGTCTTTTCACCTTGCTTATAGTTTCCTTTGTTGTGCAGAAGCTTTTAATTTTAATTAGATCCCATTTGTTTATTTTTGCTTTTATTTCCAGAATTCTGGGAGGTGGATCATAGAGGATCCTGCTGTGATTTATGTCTGAGAGTGTTTTGCCTATGTTCTCCTCTAGGAGTTTTATAGTTTCTGATCTTACATTTAGATCTTTAATCCATTTTGAGTTTATTTTTGTGTGCGGTGTTAGAAAGTGATCTAGTTTCATTCTTTTACAAGTGGTTGACCAGTTTTCCCAGCACCACTTGTTAAAGAGATTGTCTTTACTCCATTGTATATTCTTGCCTCCTTTGTCAAAGATAAGGTGTCCATATGTGTGTGGATTTATCTCTGGGCTTTCTATTTTGTTCCATTGATCTATATGTCTGTCTTTGTGCCAGTACCATACTGTCTTGATGACTGTGGCTTTGTAGTAGAGCCTGAAGTCAGGCAAGTTGATTCCTCCAGTTCCATTCTTCTTTCTCAAGATTGCTTTTGGCTATTCGAGGTTTTTGTATTTCCATACAAATCTTGAAATTATTTGTTCTAGTTCTGTGAAAAATGTGGCTGGTAGCTTGATAGGGATTGCATTGAATTTGTAAATTGCTTTGGGTAGTATACTCATTTTCACTATATTGATTCTTCCAATCCATGAACATGGTATATTTCTCCATCTATTAGTGTCCTCTTTGATTTCTTTCATCAGTGTTTTATAGTTTTCTATATACAGGTCTTTAGTTTCTTTAGGTAGATATATTCCTAAGTATTTTATTCTTTTCGTTGCAATGGTGAATGGAATTGTTTCCTTAATTTCTTTTTCTACTTTCTCATTATTCGTGTATAGGAATGCAAGGGATTTCTGTGTGTTGATTTTATATCCTGCAACTTTACTATATTCATTGATGATCTCTAGTAATTTTCTGGTGGAGTCTTTAGGGTTTTCCATGTAGAGGATCATGTCATCTGCAAACAGTGAGAGTTTTACTTCTTCTTTTCCAATTTGGATTCCTTTTATTTCTTTTTCTGCTCTGATTGCTGTGGCCAAAACTTCCAGAACTATGTTGAATAGTAGTGGTGAAAGTGGACACCCTTGTCTTGTTCCTGACTTTAGGGAAATGCTTTCAATTTTTCACCATTGAGGATAATGTTTGCTGTGGGTTTGTCATAGATAGCTTTTATTATGTTGAGGTATGTTCCTTCTATTCCTGCTTTCTGGAGAGTTTTTATCATAAATGGATGTTGAATTTTGTCAAAGGCCTTCTCTGCATCTATTGAGATAATCATATGGTTTTTATTTTTCAATTTGTTAATGTGGTGAATTACATTGATTGATTTGCGGATATTGAAGAATCCTTGCATCCCTGGGATAAAGCCCACTTGGTCATGGTGTATGATCTTTTTAATGTGTTGTTGGATTCTGATTGCTAGAATTTTGTTGAGGATTTTTGCATCTATGTTCATCAGAGATATTGGCCTGTAGTTTTCTTTTTTGTGACATCTTTGTCAGGTTTTGGTATTAGGGTGATGGTGGCCTCATAGAATGAGTTTGGAAGTTTACCTTCCTCTGCAATTTTCTGGAAGAGTTTGAGGAGGATAGGTGTTAGCTCTTCTCGAAATTTTTGGTAGAATTCAGCTGTGAAGCCATCTGGACCTGGGCTTTTGTTTGCTGGAAGATTTCTGATTACAGTATCAATTTCCGTGCTTGTGATGGGTCTGTTAAGATTTTCGATTTCTTCCTGGTTCAGTTTTGGAAAATTGTACTTTTCTAAGAATTTGTCCATTTCTTCCACGTTGTCCATTTTATTGGCATACAACTGCTGATAGTAGTCTCTTATGATCCTTTGTATTTCTGTGTTGTCTGTTGTGATCTCTCCATTTTCATTTCTAATTTTATTGATTTGATTTTTCTCTCTTTGCTTCTTGATGAGTCTGGCTAATGGTTTGTCAATTTTATTTATCCTTTCAAAGAACCAGCTTTTGGCTTTGTTGATTTTTGCTATGGTCTCTTTTGTTTCTTTTGCATTTATTTCTGCCCTAATTTTTAAGATTTCTTTCCTTCTACTGACTCTGGGGTTCTCCAACTCTTCCTTTTCTAGTTGCTTTAGTTGTAGAGTTAGGTTATTTATTTGACTTTTTCTTGTTTCTTGAGGTATGCCTGTATTGCTATGAACTTTCCTCTTAGCACTGCTTTTATAGTGTCCCACAGGTTTTGGGTTGTTGTGTTTTCATTTTCATTAGTTTCTATGCATATTTTGATTTCTTTTTGATTTCTTCTGTGATTTGTTGGTTATTCAGAAGTGTGTTGTTCAACCTCCATATGTTGGAATTTTTAATAGTTTTTCTCCTGTAATTGAGATCTAATCTTAATGCATTATGGTCAGAAAAGATGCTTGGAATGATTTCGATTTTCTTGAATTTATCAAGTTTAGATTTATGGCCCAGGATGTGATCTATCCTGGAGAAGGTTCCATGAGCACTTGAAAAAAGGTGAAATTCGTTGTTTTGGGGTGAAATGTCCTATAGATATCAATTAGGTCTAACTGATCTAATGTATCATTTAAAGTTTGCGTTTCTTTGTTAATTTTCTGTTTAGTTGATCTGTCCATAGGTGTGAGTGGGGTATTAAAGTCTCCCACTATTATTGTGTTATTGTTGATTTCCCCTTTCATACTTGTTAGCATTTGTCTTACATATTGTGGTGCTCCTATATTGGGTGCATATATATTTATAATTGTTATATCTTCTTCTTGGATTGTTCCTTTGATCATTATGTAGTGGCCTTCTTTGTCTCTTTTCACAGCCTTTGTTTTAAAGTCTATTTTATCGGATATGAGTATTGCCACTCCTGCTTTCTTTTGGTCTCTATTCGCGTGGTATATCTTTTTCCAGCCCTTCACTTTCAGTCTGTATGTGTCCCTTGTTTTGAGGTGGGTCTCTTGTAAGCAGCATATAGAGGGGTCTTGTTTTGTATCCATTCAGCCAGTCTTTGTCTTTTGGTTGGGGCGTTCAACCCATTTACATTTAAGGTAATTATTGATAAGTATGATCCCGTTGCCATTTACTTTATTGTTTGGGGTTCGGGTTTATACACCCTTTCGTGTTTCCTGTCTAGAGGATATCCTTTAGAATTTGTTGGAGAGCTGGTTTGGTGGTGCTGAATTCTCTCAGCTTTTGCTTGTCTGTAAAGCTTTTGATTTCTCCTTCGTATTTGAATGAGATCCTTGCTGGGTACAGTAATCTGGGCTGTAGGTTATTGTCTTTCATCACTTTAAGTATGTCTTGCCATTCCCTCCTGGCCTGAAGAGTTTCTATTGACAGATCAGCTGTTATCCTTATGGGAATCCCCTTGTGTGTTATTTGTTGTTTTTCCCTTGCTGCTTTTAATATTTGTTCTTTGTATTTGATCTTTGTTAATTTGATTAATATGTGTCTTGGGGTGTTTCGCCTTGGGTTTATCCTTTTGGGACTCTCTGTGTTTCTTGGACTTGGGTGATTATTTCCTTCCCCATTTTAGGGAAGTTTTCAACTATTATCTCCTCAAGGATTTTCTCATGGTCTTTCTTTCTGTCTTCTTCTTCTGGGACTCCTATAATTCGAATGTTGGAGCGTTTCATATTGTCCTGGAGGTCTCTGAGATTGTCCTCGTTTCTTTTAATTCGTTTTTCTTGCTTCCTCTCTGATTCATTTATTTCTACCATTCTATCTTCTATTTCACTAATCCTATCTTCTGCCTCCGTTATTCTACTATTTGTTGCCTCCAGAGAGTTTCTGATCTCATTTATTGTGTTATTCATTATATTTTGACTCTTTTTATTTCTTCTAGGTCCTTGTTAAACCTTTCTTGCATCTTCTCAATCCTTGTCTCTAGGCTATTTATCTGTGTTTCCATTTTGATTTCAAGATTTTGGATCATTTTCACTATCAATATTCGGAATTCCTTCTCCGGTAGATTCCCTACTTCTTCCTCTTTTGTTTGGTTTGGTGGGCAACTTTCCTGTTCCTTTACCTGCTGAGTATTCCTCTGTCTCTTCATCTTGGTTATATTGCTGCGTTTGGGGTGGCCTTTTTATATTCTGATAATTTGTGGAGTTCTCTTTATTATGGAGCTTCCTCACTTTGGGTGGGGTTCTATCAGTGGCTTGTCAAGGTTTCCTGGTTAGGGAGGCTTGTGTTGGAGTTTTGGTGGGTGGAGCTGGGTTTCTTCTCTCTGGAGTGCAGTGGAGTGACCCGTAATGGGTTATGAGACATCAAAGGTTTTGGGATAATTTTGAGCTGCCTGTATATTGAGGGCTCAGGGGAGTGTTCCTGTGTTGCTGGAGAATTTGGGTGGTATGTCTTGTTTTGGAACTTGTTGGCCCTTGGGTGGAGCTTGGTTTCAGTGTAGGTATGAAGGCATTTGATGAGCTCCTATTGCTTAATGTTCCCTGAATTCAAGAGTTCTCTAATGTTTTCAGGCTTTGGGTTTAAGCTTCCTGCTTCTGGTTTTCAGTTTTATTTTTACAGTAGCCTCTAGACTTCTCCATCTATACAGCACCGATGATAAAACATCTAGGTTAAAGATGAAAAGTTTCTCCACATTGAAGGACACTCAGAGAGGTTCACTGAGTTACAAGGAGAAGAGAAGATGGAGGGGTAGTTAGAGGTAACTGGAATGAGATGCGGTGAGATCAAGAGAGGAGAGAGCAAGCTAGCCAGTAGTCACTTCCTTATGTGCGCTCTAGAGTCTGGACCGCTCAGAGGTATTTACAGAGTTATACGGGGAAGAGGAGAGGGAGGAAGTAGACAGAGGTGACCAGGAGGATAAGAGAGAGGAATGAGTAGGAGAGAGACAAATCCTGCCAGTAACCAGTTCCTTAGGTGTTCTCTACCGTCTGGAACACACAGAGATTCACAGAGTTGGATAGAGAAGAGATGGGGGAGAAAAGAGACAGAGGCCACCTGGTGGAGAAAAAGGAGAGTCCAGAGGAGGAGAGAGTGGTCAAGCCAGTAATCTCGCTCTCAGGTAAACTTGGGTAGTGAAGTTTGGGTTTTAAAATGTACAAAATTGACAACAAAAACCTAAGAGCAAAGATTAAAAATCTGGAGTAGAGGTTGGATTTTCAAAGATACAATATTAAAGAAAAGCAGAAGGAAAAAGGAAGAAAGAAAAAAAAAAGAATTATTAAAAAACAAACAAACAAACAAACAAACAAAAAAAAACACCAACAACCATCCAAAGAGTATATATGGTGTTTGCCTTAAAAAAAAAAAAAAAAGTCTTTTTTTAAAAAAATAGTAATACTAGGTTATAGAAATAAAAATTAGAGGAGAAATAGAAGACTTAACAATTAAAAAAAAGCTCGGAAAAAAAAAGGAAAAAAAAAGCAAAAAGCAAAAAAAAAGAATGATTTTAAAAAAATTAAAAAATTAAAAATATATCTGGCTCTTCTCTGATGTTATGGGCCGTGTGGGCTCACTTCCAAGGTGGTTCCCTCTGTTTAACTTCTTCTGTTTGCTGGTTTTTAGGCTCACTAGTTCAGTCGCGCTGTGGGGAGGGGGGATGCTGCAAACAAATAGCACTGTCGTGTGTACACAGTATCTCTGCCCCGCTTGACCTGTCCTTTCTCGCGGCGCACAAACCGCTCCGGCTCTACGATGCTCAGCCGGGAGCCGTCTGGGGTCGGCCCTAGGCTGCGTGCACTTCCCCGGTCCAAGCCGCTCAGGTTCGGCGCTCAGGCAGCCCTCAGAGGCACAAATGCAGCTGGGACTGCGCTTTGTGCCCTTCCCAGGTCCGAGTAGCTCAGGAGTTTGGCGAGCGCGATCGCCGCGGCTTGTTCCCTTTTCCGCCGCTGCCGCTCAGCTCTCTGGGTGGACCGCTGGCGCACCCTGTGAGGCAGACTGTGACTGTCCAGCACCCCCAGAAGTCTTAGCAAAGGAGCCTGCTTGCAGTTAGGTAAGTAAAGTCTCTCCGGGTCTGCAATTGCCCCTTTCCAGTCCTTACGGCTCTGGCTGCCTGTCCCTGGCGGGGAATGGTCTGCAGCCGGCTTTTTCCGCTCCGTCCTTTGTTCTGTGCTCAGTCCTGGCGGTGTCTTATGTTCGAGCTTTTCGCGTGGTAGCTATCCCACAGTCTGGTTTGCTAGCCCAAGTTAGATCGTTCTGGTTGCGCGTGGGGCGTTCCTGCCCGATTCTTACAAAGCTCTGCAGCCCGCGCCTCCCGCGCGTCCCTGCCCTGCCCCCACTTCCCAATGGCGGATGCAGGCGTCTGTGCTGCTTTTCCGCTGGGGGAGTTACTGGTGGGCTTGTAATCTGTTGGTTTTAATTATTTATCTATTTTTCCTTCCTATTATGTTGCCCTCTGTGTTTCCAAGGCTCGCCACAGACTCGGCAGGGAGAGTGTTTCCTGGTGTTTGGAAACCTCTCTTCTTAAAATTCCCTTCCCGGGACAGGCTTCCCTTCTTGGGACGGAGCTCCCTCCCCACCTCCTTTGTCTCCTTTTTCGTCTTTTATATTTTTTCCTACCTGTTTTTGAAGACAATGGTCTGCTTTTCTGGTTGCCTGATGTCCTCTGCCAGCCTACAGAAGTTGTTTTGTGGAGTTTGCTCGGCGTTGAAATGTTCTTTTGAGGAATTTGTGAGGGAGAACGTGATCTTCCCGTCCTATTCCTCCGCCATCTTTCCCTCTCTCCCAAAAGCATTAATTCTTTAATGCTCAGCCTTCTTTATGGTCCAACTCTCACATCTATAAATGACAACTGGAAAAATCATAGCTTTGATTATACAGACCTTTGTCAGCAAAGTGATGCCTCTGCTTTTTAACACGCTGTCTAGTTTTGTCATAGCTTTCCTTCCAAGGAGCAAGCACCTTTTAATTTCATGGCTGCAATCACTGTCTGCAGTGATTTTGGAGCCCAAGAAAAGAAAATCTGTCACTGTTTCCATTTTTTCACCTCCCATTTGCATGACATGATGAGACTAGATGTCATGATCTTAATTTTTTGAATGTTTGGTTTTAAGCCAGCTTTTCACTCTCCCTTTCTACCCTCATCACGAGGCTATTTAGTTCCTCTTCACTTTCTACCATTAAAGTGATATCATCTGCATATCTGAAGTTGTTGATATTTCTCACAACAGTCTTGATTCCAGCTTCTGATTCATCCAGCCTGACATTTTGCAGACCAAACGCTTTAATTATAAAGTGGATCCATCACAACCTGCTTTTATTCTTGGTTTCTTCCTTCCTTCTAACCTGAAAAAGCAACGTAATATAATCGAAAGAATACTGGGTCTTGAGAGCATTTGATTTGGAACCAAGCTCCGTATGGGACATTGGTTGCTTACCATGTATCAAGGGCTGTTCTAAGTACTTCTCAAACATGATTGCAATTAATACCTGTAAAAACTCATCTCCCCATTTTGAAAATAAGGAAACTGAGGCCTAAAGAGATCAAATAATATTCTCAGGATCACACAGCTAGAGAGTAAAATGTTAATCCCAATTCAACAGAGTTGCAGGTTCCACTGCTCTTAACCCCTCTGATTCAGGTACCATACAACTGATTTAAGCCCATTGATGTTAGTGGTTCATTATATCCCTGACCCCTAAACTTGTCTTCTTTCTGACCTGAGCAAAAATCACCTAAAACTAGTATGTCGGTACCTTTCCATAGATCCAACTCGCATAATCCTGCAAAATAAATACTGAACCAGCCATGAGGAGCAGTCTGCTTGCCAAGCTCACTCTCAGAAGTTTGGCAGGCTAAGTGTCCCAGTATAGCTCTGTAGGCCCAAGTTCTGGAGCTCTTCATGGCCTCTGGTTGACCACACATGAGGTTCAAAGAGCCAGGGAATGTCCCAAGGGGCATCACCATCAGGCCTGCAGGCAAAGGCTCCAAAAATTTAGCAATCCCTGATTCACAGGACAAAGCAGGAGCCCCTATTTCCTGGGTCTTAGGACAATATTGTTATCAGTCCAACATCTAGCCATGAGGAGGAGGTTGACCTGAGAGCAGAGAAGAGTGATTGAAAGACCATACTGGCAACATGCACATTCCCAGGGGTCAGATCATCCCCCTGTGCTTTTGCATGACTTGAAACACTTTGCTGTCCTCCACTAAAGCTTACCTATTCTTGCTTAGGCAATTTTGAGACAAGTACCTGTCTCTTGAAACAGAATTCTGAAGATTGCACCAGTGAAAAATTTCATGCTGCTGATTTTTCTAGGGTTTGGCTTTGTTTAAAAAAAAAAATATCCAGAGGGCTGAAGCCAATTAAGTTGAGAAGCTGAGAGTGTAAGATCATGAATCAGGACACTGAGAACAGGTTCCCATCTGCAGCTTCCTAACTGCATGACTGTTAGCAAGTTATTTCACTTTTCTTGTTCGGTTTACTCACCCTGTTTAAAATTCCACATACACACACATACACTGACACTCGCTATCTTCCTTTCTTGTTTTATTTTTCCCGTAGTACTTTTCACTTCCAACATACTAAATAATTTACTTATTCATTTTGTTAATTGCCCTTCCTACTAAAACATAAGCTCCATACAGATGCAGCTGGATTTCCTGGTTTAGAATGGAATTCAATACATAAGAATTCAATACATATTTGTGACAGTTGCTGTTGGATGTATTATGTGAGTTGATTAGACCATATCAGTAGTTACCCTTTTGAGATTCTACAAACACTGTGAATCCAGGATGACAGTATTAGAAAGGCCTTAGGCTAATTTAAATAGTACTAAAAGCATAATGGAGATGATACATTTCAACTATCATGATGCTCCTCTAACACATCTACTATTTCATTAACCCAGAGAATTTAATGCTGATTAAAATTGCTACTTATAATCACTTTTCACTATCTTCATAAGTTATATGTGTCTCTTGTTTAGTGAAAATGACAGTGTCATTAGTATGACCCAAAGTGCAGTTTTTGCATAAGCAGAACAAGGGAGATGATGGAAGAAAAAAGCTGTTGAAGAATTATTTGGTTTGTGACTTTTCTCAACTTAACTAATCTTCTCAAACCATATTCTACTACCTTAAAAATGGTCATGGCATAAGATAGCACATATATATAGCCTAATATGTGTTCAACAAATGTCAGATCCCTATCCCCTTTACATGGTGGAGAGCATCCTTTCCCAGCCTTAGAATCAAGGATTCTATGTTGCTGGAATTTTACAAGTATTCAGTTCAGTCAGTTCAGTCCAGTCACTCAGTCATGTCTGACTCTTTGTGACTCCATGAATCGCAGCACACCAAGCCTCCCTGTCCATCACCAGCTCCCAGAGTTTACTCAGACTCATGTCCAAAGAGTTGGTGATGCCATCCAGCCATTTCATCCTCTGTCATCCCCTTGTCCTCCTGCCCCTAATCCCTCCCAGAATCAGAGTCTTTTCCAATGAGTCAACTCTTCGAACGAGGTGGCCAAAGTACTGGAGTTTCAGCTTCAGCATCAGTTCTTCCAATGAACACCCAGGAATAATCTCCTTTAGGATGGACTGGTTGGACCTCCTTGAAGTCCAAGGGACTCTCAAAAGTCTTTTCCAACACCACAGTTCAAAAGCATCAATTCTTCAGTGCTCAGCTTTCTTCACAGTCCAACTCTCACATCCATACATGACCACTGGAAAAACCATAGCCTTGACTAGACAGACCTTTGTTGGCAAAGTAATGTCTCAGCTTTTAATATGTTATATAGGTTGGTCATAACTTTCCTTCCAAGGAATAAGCATCTTTTAATTTCATGGCTGCAATCACCATCTGCAGTAATATTGGAGCCCCTAAAAATAAAGTCTGACACTGTTTCCACTGTTTCCCCATCTATTTGCCATGAAGCGATGGGACCAAATGCCATGATCTTAGTTTTCTGAATGTTGAGCTTTAAGCCAACTTTTTCACTCTCCTCTTTCACTTTCATCAAGAATTCAGTTCAGTTCTGTTCAGTCGCTCAGTCATGTCCAACTCTCTGCAACCCCATGAACCGCAGCATGCCAGGCCTCCCTGTCCATCACCAACTCCCGGAGTTCACTCAGACTCGCGTCCATTGAGTCAGTGATGCCACCCAGCCATCTCATCCTCTGTTGTCCCCTTCTCCTCCTACCCCCAATCCCTCCTAGCATCAGAATATTTTCTAATGAGTCAACTCTTCTCATGAGGTGGCCAAAGTACTGGAGTTTCAGCTTTAGCACCATTCCTTCCAAAGAAATCCCAGGGCTGATCTCCTTCATAATGGACTGGTTGGATCTCCTTGCAATCATCAAGAGTTAAACTTGTTTAAATACAGAATTCTAAAATAGTCTATTCTCAGCTTTAAAATTCATGTTTAAAAACTTTCAACAGACATGTAAGATTCAATGAATTTCTACCAAACTAGCATGGACTCAGTCCTCATAACAACACTGCAAATTAGGTTGAGGAGAGAGCTCAGAAAGGGGAGTAAAGTTCCATGGCAACAACACAGAATCAATTGAACTCTCTGATTCTAAGGATAAACAACCATTAAGGGGTCATTCATTTGATAGTTTATTACTGATTACAAAAGGGATAGTAGGCAGAGGTGGAGGAATGGGAAATGGTCTCAGAAGAAGCAGAGTAAGGGACATTGGAATAAAAAGTGACAGAGCAGGTAAGTATTACTATCTTTGTTCAGTCACTAAGTTGTATCTGACACTTTGGACCTTCATGGACTGTAGCACACCAGGCTCCCCTTTCTTTCACTATCTCCCAGGGTTTCCTTAGATTCATGTCCATGGAGTTGGTGATGCTATCTAATCATCTCATCCTCTGCCACTCCCTTCTCCTTTTGCCTTCAATCTTTCCCAGCATTAGGATCTGAGATACTAATACTTTGGCCACCTGAAGCAAAGAGCACTTTTGCATCAGGTGGCCAAAGTATTAGAGCTTCAGCTTCAACATCAGTCCTTCCAGTGAATATTCTGGGTTGATTTCCTTTAGAATTGACTGGTTTGATCTCCTTGCAGTCCAGAGGATACTCAAGGTTTTTCTCCAGCATCACAGTTCGAGAGCATCAATTCTTCGGTGTTCAGCCTTCCTTTCGGTCCAAATCTCACATCCATACATGACTACTGGAAAACCATAGCTTTGACTGGATGGACCTATGTTGGCATAGTGATGTCTCTACTGTTTAATATGGTGTCTGTGTTTGTCATAACTTTTCTTCCAAGGAGCAAATGTCTTTTAATTTCATGGCTGCAATCACCATGTCCTTAGATTTTGGAGCCCAAGAAAAGAAAATTTATCACTGTTTCTACTTTTTTTCCCTTCTATTTGCCATGAAGTGTTGGGACTGGATATCATGATCTTAGGTTTTGACTGTTGAGT
This sequence comes from Ovis aries, assembly GCF_016772045.2. Taxonomy (NCBI): domain Eukaryota; kingdom Metazoa; phylum Chordata; class Mammalia; order Artiodactyla; family Bovidae; genus Ovis; species Ovis aries. The sequence goes on from NC_056059.1 coordinate 110,550,213, forward strand.
TTTAAGCCAACTTTTTCACTTTCCTCTTTCACCCTCAAGAAACTCTTAGTTCTTCTTCATTTTCTATTAAAATGGTATCATCCGCATATCTGAGGTTGTTAATATTTCTCCTGGCAATCCTGACTCTAGCTTGTGATTCGTCCAGCCAGGCATTTCACATGATGTACTCTGCATAGAAGTTAAATAAACAGAGTAACAATATACAGCTTTGACATACCCCTGTCCTAATTTTGGATCAGTCATTGGTTCCAGGTCTGATTCTAACTGTTGCTTCTTGACCTGCATACACGTTTCTCAGGAGTCAGGTAAGGTGTTCTGGTATTACTGTCTCTTTAAAAATTTTCCACAGTTTGTTGTGATCCACGCAGTCAAAGCGTTAGTAGTCAATGAAGCAGAAGTAGATGTCTTTCTGGAATTCCTTTGCCTTCTCTATGATCCAAAGAATGTTGGCAATTTAAATATTTTAACTAATGATCTTAATTTTTAGTAATGACTGAACACTTGCTACATGCAAGGCACGGAGCGCTTTATATGTATCATGTCAATCTTCTCAAAGCTTTTCATCTTTAACCCACCATGCCAATGAGAAAACGAAAGCACAAAGAAGTTAAATACATTTCCAAGGTCTCATAGGTATTGAAATGGCCCGTGAGAACTCCCTTGAGCTCACCAAGCCTTAACTTTCAATATTCCATGCAATACTCAGAGGTTTAATACCTATTCAGCAGTCGGTGGACTAGCAGTATTGTTCTACTGCCAAGAATCTTGAAGAATCTAACTCAATGATCTTCTAAGATGAGGCTTATGAGTATGACCCATGCAAGTAGAGGCTGGTAACTAGTAAAAATCAACAGGAACCATGTTAACAATCTTGGACACTGGAAAAAAAAAAACACAAATAGAATACAGTAAAGAATATAAAATAATACAGAAGACAAATACAAAAAGTGTGTATGAAATAATACAGATTTGTTTTCTAATAGGATCATTAGAAACAAAACAGCAGAGCTGCTGTTGCAGGGGGGAAGCAGAGTGAATCCACAAGGAAGGACTGATGCTTCTAGGTGACAGCCACTTCCTTCCTGCTAGGTCATTTTATTTTCTCATCTGCCATGCCATGGGCATATACTGTATTGCGTTTATAGATGAGAAAACTGAGGCACAGGTATGCTTTCTGCCTCACCCAAGGGCACTGGTCTAGCAAGGAGGAGAGTCTCATTTGAATTCAGGTCTGTCTCCAAAGGCTTGTCTGTCTCTCTCCCTTTCAAGACTATATCAAGAAGGAAACGCAATTTTGCCTCTGCTATGAGTCAGGCTGTCCAGTGGGAACAAAATGGAAGCTACTATGATACGATGTCTTATGTATGGTGTGGCACCAAATTACATTTCAGGTTTGCATACAGAATTTACATAAACCTTGATCTTTATAGTTATCATCTGTAAAATTGTAATAATAGTAATAATGATTATAATAACAAAACCAACCTTACAAGATCATCACAGGGATTACAAAAGCTAGCACATATAAAATTCTCCACCTCTAATCAGCATTTATACAGGTTTGTGCTCTCACTAAAATTAGTGAACTGGTCTTGGATTTTCTACTGAGCAGCTGAGAGGTCTTGGTGAGTTGATTCCTCTCCTCTAGGCTTCTGTCTTCCCATCCACACAGGGCAGTAGAGCAGATGCCTTTAGGAAGGGCCCGCCCCCAAAGGGCACAGTGGAGATCTCAAACAGGAGCTAGCAAATATCCACTATCATGAGAGGGTCGTGAAGGGGAAGAAATAAACCTTGATCTACTCTCTGATACAACAGGAGACGGAACCCTCACCACCCACCTCGCTGGGATCTGGGAGGATTAATGAGACATAATGCTCAGTGTTCTGCCGAGAGCTATTACTGCCTTACAGAGGAAAAATCCCATTGTTGCCAGCAAACAAGACTGACAATTTGATGAGGTGTGAATATTTTTAGTGTAACAGTATGTAAACACTGCTTTTTTTCATCCAAGTCATCATTCTGTGCACACACCCTTATGCATTTTTATGAGGCCATTTTCTCCATGGCTGTAAATATTCTGAGCTTGCCCTTTTCCAGGAGCTCAAAGAATGTGCTGATCAGGGGCCCCGCTGAACCTCTGAGCTGATTCCTAAGGCTCACCACATTCTCTGGGAGAAATGTTAATAGGCATATTCACATTTCATGCTGATGTGCTTGCCTTCCTTCTGGCCAATACAAATTGTACCAGGCAAGGCCAGGGGCAAGAGGAGTTCTCTGTGGGAGAAGGTTCAAGCTGTCTGGCAGTGATAAATGGGAAGCAGCGTCACGAGTACCAAGACATAAAACTGAGAAAAGGCAGGAAGCCTGGTTCAAATTCTGCCCCTGGAGCACTTGCTTAAAAAAGCAGAAGACTAAATCCTCAAATGGATACCTTTTCTTTTTTCATTTTTATGTAGACCATTTTAAAAGTCTTTATTGAGTTTGTTACAGTATTGTTTCTGTTTTATATTTTAGTATTTCAGCCATGAGGCATAAGGGATCTTAGGTCCCCGACCAGGGATCAAATCCAAACCCCCTGTATTGGAAGGTGGAATCTTAACCACTAGACCACCAGGGAAGTCCCAAACCAGTACCTTTTCGAAAAACAATTCCACCATTCATTCCTTTGACAGGCACTTTGACTGGGCATTAAGTGCCAGATCCTGCACCACTGACTAGGATATAAGAGTGAAAACAACTTAGCTCCAGCCTTTATAGGGATTGTATTTCAGTGAGGGACTTGACAAATAAACACGATGACAGGTTCGGGCTAAGTGTTCAGTACATGAGCTCTCTTCCCTCCCATCCCTCTGTCCATGAAACCTCTGAAGTGTTATCTTCCTCCACAACATCTGGTAAGGAGGTGGTTTGTCTCATATCTTCCTTGGATGTGGGCACATGGCAACTGTCTCCGCACTTGATATCTGTGCCACAATCTCACATCTAAGACTCTAGGTCCTTGACAGTCTGGTACTCTGTTACCGCTCTGATGAGGGCCTTAAGCCATGAGTAAACGAGGGGTAGGTCAGGTTCCCCCTCAACACTGCTGCATTTCCTGCAAAACCACTACACAGAGAGAAACATGCACAAATCTAAAATCACTGAAGAGTGACAATCACAGAAAGTAAGCATATAAAAACACACACTGGAGATCAAACCAGTCCATCCTCAAGGAAATCAACCTTGAATATTCATCGGAAGGACTGCTGCTGAAGCCGAAGCTTCAATACTTTAACCACCTGATGCCAAGAGTCAAATCATTGGAAATGACCCTGATGCTGGGAAAGATTGAGGGCAAGAAGAGAAAAGGGTGACAGAGGATGAGATAAGTTGGATGGCATCACTGACGCGTGGACATGAGTTTGAGTCAACTCCGGGAGATGCTGAAGGACAGGGAATCCTGGCCTGCCGAAGTGCATGAGGTGGAAAAGAGTCAGACGTGACTGAGTGACTGAACAACACCACCACCAAAAGCAGCGAATCCTGCCATGTCTACCTCCAGAACACCCCCAACACAGCCACTTCCCCTACCGCCAGTGAGATCACCTTAATCCCAGCAACTCACTATGATCTGTAATTTGATGAAATAGACTCATAACAGATTTTTCAGATTCTACATTTTACCCTCCTATCCCCTAAAACCTATTCTCCCTCAACAAACAGGACAAGTTTAATAAATATTATTCAGATCACATCCGTATTGCATGAACTCTTTCATATTTCTGTAACAACTAGAACACAAAATCTTCACCGTGGTTTTCAAGATCTGGCTCTTGCTGACCTCTGCCAATCTCTCTCTGACCTTTCTCTCTCTTACCATCTGGATCCAAATCACCAGCCCTTTCAGTACCTAGAAGATGCTCAGTTTGTTTCCCTCTTTGGGTCCATGCGTTAGCTGTTATTCTGTCTGGAATCCACTATTTCAAGATCTTCATGGGACTGATGCCTTTATATCATGTCTCAGTTCTAATGTCCCCCTGCACCACTGACCATCCAATTAATCCTGCATCCTTTGAGATGCTCTCTAATAAACCCGCTTTTTTTTCTTGCATAGCCATTATGATGATCTTAACACACCTTGCACATTGCTTTGCCTTTGTATGTATTGTATGTCTTGCCCTACCAGATTTCTAAGCCCCATTAGGAAAAGCATCTTGCTGTCTATAGACTCTCTGTGTCTAAGCACCTAGTAGGCCCCAAGAGACAGTGGCTTAATACATGAACGGATATCTTCATAATATAAAGGAAAACTGCAAAAAAAAGTTGAACTGTTCACATTTCTCATACTGTTCACCAATCTATAGTTCAGAATAAAAGTGAAAGTGTTGGTCGCTCAGTCATGTCTGACTCCATGGAATTCTCCAGGCAAGAATACTAGAATGGATAGCCATTCCTTTCTCCAGGGGATCTTCCCAACCCAGGGATTGAACCCAGGTCTCCTGTATTGCAGGCAGACTCTTTACCAACTGAGCTTCTAGAGAAGCCCATAGGTTAGAATACAACCGCTTAAAGCATCCACTGCTGTTTCCTAGACTTTCCGCACAAAGGGTGGTCTAGACACAGAATCTGTGTCCTGCCAGTGCCTGACCCTTTTGCTCTCCCCCCAGGTACTCAAGGACAGGCAGTCAACATGCAGCAGCATATCTTCTAAAGTCTGAATCTTTCACTCCAAAGTTTCAGCAAGAAACTTCAAGATAACTGCTGACCCTCAACATTTATCATAACTCTGCAGCCCCTTCAAATTATATTCTCCTGAATATGATGCAGAAATGCCTTCTAATTCTTCTTAATCATCGAATAGAAGATATTAGATAGAGAAAACAGGCAAACACATAATTTCTGTGGATAGATATCAATTCTCAAACACAATGCTGTCTAAATCCACCTTAAGTAAGGGGGATATTTTTCAACACCAATGATATCTACAAGTTGTTATCATCCATTTGTTACAATACATTCCAATATTGTGGACAGCAGTGGCCACTTGCCTAAGACTATGCCCTGGGTCCTCAGTGACTTATGGGAAACCAGGCTCCAAGTGCTTCCTGGGCTTCCCAGGTGGCACAGGGGTTAAGAATCTGCCTGTCAATGCAGGAGATGCAAGAGACATGGGTTCAATCCTTGCATCAAGAAGATCCTCTGGAAAAGGAGACAGCACCCCACTTGAGTACTCTTGCCAGGAAAATCCCAAGGACAGAGGAGCCTGGCGGGCTAGAGTCCGTGAGGTCACAAAGAATCAGACACGACTGAGTGGTTGAGCACACAGCAGCCTCTGTACAGAATCTTCTGTTCTATTGACCACCCTTAACTGTGAACTGTGGTGTTGGAGAAGACTCTTGAGAGTCCCTTGGACTGCAAGGATGTCCAACCAGTCCATTCTGAAGGAGATCAACCCTGGGATTTCTTTGGAAGGAATGATGCTAAAGCTGAAACTCCAGTACCTTGGCCACCTCATGCGAAGAGTTGACTCATTGGAAAAGACCCTGATGCTGGGAGGGATTGGGGGCAGGAGGAGAAGGGGATGACAGAGGATGAGAGGGCTGGATGGCATCACCGACATGATGGACGTGAGTCTGAGTGAACTCTGGGAGTTGGTGATGGACAGGGAGGCCTGGCGTGCTGCGATTCATGGGGTCACAAAGAGTCGGACACAATTGAGCGACTGAACTAAACTGAACTGAACTATGACTAGGCCAGTAGATTTGAAATTATTTTATTTATTTTTTTACTCTTTGATCCAGAGCACTTCTTTTTTATTTTTTTAATTAACTTGAATTTCTTTTTAGTCTTTATTGAATTTATTACACTATTGCTTCTGTACTATATTTTGGGGGTTGGTTTTTGGCTGTGATGCATGTAGGATCTTAGCTCCCCCACTAGGTATCAAACCCACACTCCTTGCATTAGAAGGCAAATTCTTAACCACTAGACTGCCAGAGAGGACCCCAGGGCACTTCCATGGTAGATTATGTCCCTGCTCTCCTGAGACACAGAGCACTGTATGAGAATCCATCTGTCCAAACCAGGAAGCAAGATTGTTTTCCTCAGGAGGAGTTACTTGTCCTTCAAGGTACAGTTGGGAGTGGTAAACACTGAGTGCTTTGGTTCCTGCAAGGAGAGGCCATGGACACAGCCCAGGAGTGACAGCTGGGGCTGGCAGAAATAAGAGATTTGCGAATGTTTCCCAGGCAGGTGATACTGGACCCAGTCCTGAATAGGGAGTAGAATTACTAGCAAGAAAAGAAGAAGAGAATTTCAGACAGAGTCAGCATGGGCAAAACCCTGAAGGCAGGTGAGAGCATGCAAGGCCCTGAGAACCCAGGAAATTTTGCAGCCTAAGCATAAGGAGGCAGAAGGCAGGAGTGGCAATAGATGTATCAAAGAAGTAGGAAAAGTTCCTATCATAAATAACCTAGAGTCTCATAATAAGAAGTCCAAACACTTCTCTGTAAACAAAAGCAAAAGCATGAAATGTTTCACACAGAGGAGGCTGGAGTTTAGATCTCAGGATTTCATTTTTGTACTGAAGCTTTCAGAGCCAACACCCATCTCTGTTGTGATGGGCATCTTGTCAGGCTCTATTCTCCTCCCTGGATGTCTATACCTGAGCACCAAGTCATCATCAGGGACTAGGATTTCCAAGAATCAACCACAAGACCATAACCTGAGAAACAGGTTTGTGCTCTTCACTATGAGAGAGCCTAATTGAAGTTCCCAGTAATTAAAATAAGCAAATGTTACTTACATAATGGATTGTTAATTAAGCTGCTTGTGTTTCCGAATGTCTTATTTAAATAGATTGTGATATTTAGAGGGGATTTTTGGTGTCAGTGGTGTCTTTCTTCTGTCTTATGTGTGACTGTTGATCCTTATCCAAAACAAATTGAGGTCTGCTGGCTAATATTTATGTGATAGGTCTGACATTTTCATTCTTAAGGTTATTAATCAGCTGCTGTATACCAACTCAGGTTCACGTGGGAAAAAGTAACTCTTACATATTATCCACGCCTACTCTTCAAGGCTTCTAAATATCACCTGTGTGTTGAACCATTGTCCTTCTGGATAATATTCCCAGCGAGTCAAGTGAAGAAAACATTGATGTTTAGTTATGTTAACCTGTCTACCCTCATTACACATGTAAAATACACCTGCTGTATACATGGGAAAAATAGAGACAAAGGGCAATTAGAATATCAGTCGCCCTGCCTTTGGAAGCCCTGCCAGGTATGAACATTGAAGGACAGATCAAAGGCTTCCATTTTCACCTAGTTCCTCTCCTGTGTGGTTCTGTGACCTCGAACATGCTTTTCAGCATTCCTGAATTCCTTCTTGTCCATAAAGTGGGCTGCATGCTGCTCCTGCTGCTGCCAAGTCGCTTCAGTCGTGTCGACTCTGTGTGACCCCATAGATGGCAGCCCACCAGGCTCCTCCGTCCCTGGGATTCTCCAGGCAAGAACACTGGAGTAGGTTGCCATTTTCTTCTCCAAGTGGGCTGAATGAGTGGGGCTGAAGGGAAAGTCCCCATCAAGATGGAAAGTAAGTGTTCTAATTGGGAGGTAGTGCTATTCTTCGGAGAAGGCAATGGCAACCCACTCTGGTACTCTTGCCTGGAAAACCCCATGGGCAGAGGATCCTGGTAGGCTGTAGTCCATGGGGTCTTGAAGAGTTGGACACGACTGAGCGACTTCACTTTCACTTTTCACTTTCCTGCATTGGAGAAGGAAATGGCAACCCACTCCAGTGTTCTTGCCTGGAGAATCCCAGGGACAGAGGAGCCTGGTGGGCTGCTGTCTATGGGGTCGCACAGAGTCGGACACGACTGAAGCCACTTAGCAGCTATTATTCTTGGGCTTTCCAGGTGGCACTAGTGGTAAAGAATCTGCCTGCCAATGCGGGAGACACGGGTTCAATCCCTTGTTTGGGAAAATCTCCTGGAAGGGCATGGTAACCCATTCTAGCTTTCTTGCCTGATGAATCCATGGACAGAGGAGCCTGGTGGGCTACAGTGTATAGGGTCGCAAAGAGTTGGGCACAACTGAAGGGATTTAGCACTCACATACACAAGCATACATGCTATTATTCTTAACATCACCACCACTACAATATTAGCTTAAAAAAAAATCCTTCACCTCTCTAGGAAAACTTCTCTGACCCTTCTGTCCTCTGAAGTGCTGTCTCAGGAAACCAAGTTTCTTTAGGGTAGGACTATTCACACCATTTTTTTTTTATTAATATATAACTGACTTACAATGTTATATTAATTTTCATGTTTACAACATAGTGATTCAATATATTTATGCATTACAAAATGATCACCTGCAGAAGTCTGTGCTGTGCTCAGTCACTCAGTCATGTCCGACTCTTGGCAACCCCATAGCCTGCAAGGCTCCTTGGTCCACGGGGATTCTTCAGGCCAGAATACTGGAGTGGGTTGCCATGCCCTCCTCCAGGGGATCTTCCCAACCCAGGGATCAAACCCAGGTCTCCAGCATTGCAGGTGGAATCTTTACCATCTGAACCATCAGGAAATCCCAGGAATACTGGAGTGGGTAGCCTATCCCTTCTCCAGGGGATCTTCCTGACCCAGGAATCAAACCAGGGTCTCCTGCATTGCAGGCAGATTCTTTACTATCTGAGCTACCAGAGAAGCCCTGGTGGAAGTCTAGATATGATAAAAAAAAGTTATTAAAATATGATTGACTATATTCCTTATGCTGTACACTAAACTCCTATGACAATTATTTTATAACTGAAAAGTTGTACCTCTAAATCCCCTTCACCTGTTTGTCCATCCCCTCTAGCAACTACTAGTTTTTTCTTTGTATTTATAGGTCTGTTTTTATATTATGTTGTTCATTTGGATATACATTAAATTATAATGTATATACTGTATATGTGTGTAGACATATATTGTATATATTCCTTCTCCATCCACCTATTAGTTGACACTCAAGTTTCTTCCATATCCTGGCTATTATCAGTAATGTTGCAATGAACATTGGGATGCATATATCTTTTCAAAGTAGTATTTTTGTTTTCTTCAGATAAAAACCCAGAAACGGAACTGCTAGATAATATGGTAGTTCTATTTTTATTTTTTTTTAAGGAAACATATTGTTTTCCATAGAGGCTGTAACAATTTGCATTCCCACAAATAGTACACAAAGATTCCCTTTTCTCCTTATATTCTTGTTAACATTGGCTATTTCTTGTCTCTTTGATGGCAGCCATTCTGACAGTTTTGAGGTGATATCTCACGCCTCGTTTTAATCCAGTTTATTGGGTTTCAGCTGTACTGATAGTTCTTTAAAACAGTCACTGTATTTTTCATCATTGTCCTTTTAAGATCATTCACATTGTCTAGCACATGTTCATAAATATTGTGACTAAAGATGAAATTAATAAAATGCACTAAAAGTTGTATGACTTCATGTGGGTCATAAGAAATAACCAAGATATGTACATTTATCAAGGTGTACATTTATGTCAGCCAGCTTTCTTCATTTCTTGCTATCTATCTGACATCTTAGTAGATGGGCTCCTTAAACAATGAAAAGGAGCTTTACTGTTACAATATATGAAAATCAGAATATATTTTTCAAAAAAGAGATGAAATTCAAGAATCAGGCATATGAAAAAGAGACCCAACTTTGAACCTGTCTAGCAAAGGAATGGAACAAGGTTCTCTTTGGAAAGATAGAAAGAAAACATTGTGAATGAAAGCAGGAAAAGTACCTTAAGGGTCTATCAGAAAAGGTTCTAAATACCAGTCTAAGGAATTTTGATTGTCACCTGGGCATAAAGAGGAAGAACTGCAAATTTCTGAACAAAAGAATCAGAGGGAAAGCACACTTCACAGGCCCTCACCAGGCGCCCATTCCCAAGTTCAGCAGTTGTCTAAGATGGCTTGCTTAAAACAACTTGGAAGCAGATGATACTGTGGGGAAGGTCTCTATGGTTTCTCATTCTTTTATTGAATAAGCTGAATTATATTCTCCTTCCACCTGCTGGTTACTGTTGAACTGCCTGGAATTCAGCTCAGATCTGGTACTTGAATATGAAATAAGTCAGAGAAAAACAAATAAATAAGGTGAAATAAACCACCCTTCTCCAAAAATAGAAATTCTTCCCTATCTGGCAATCTTAGCCTACTCACTGCCTTCCTTCCTCTCTGTTTCCTTTTTCCTGTTGAGAACGGTTAATGGACTATCAGAGAAACAATGGACCCACTGGTGGATCCAGCCTTCATGGGGCTTACGCTACCCAAATACTTGTACAAATATGCCATTGCAAATTTCGATGAGGGCCATGAAGGAAAAGTGTTGGGTACTAAGAAAGGGTATAAGAAGGAAATCTAATCTCTTCTCAGAAGTCAGGGATATCTTTACTAGGAAAGTGTTGCTTAAACCTCAGCACTAAATACAAACATCATTTACATGTGTGAGCTCATGCGTGCACATGTGTGTGAGGAGGGCAGTAACATTCCTAGAACAGGACAACAGTGTGTAAACACATGCTTAGGCATGAGGAAAGATGAGTCTCGAACAGTTACAGAATCAGATCACATTTAACAAACATTTGTGCTGTTTGCTAGGACTTTCAAGCAATAAGAAGAAAGCAATGCAAATCTCTGATCTTAAGAAAAGTACAATGAGAATCATAAATGATCAGAGAAATTGAGATGTAACAAAGTCATGTAAAATAGTAACAAATTTGACTTTTTGTGCATTTTCCATATCCCGCATAGCTCTATAAGCATATTATTCTGATGTAGTATTTCATTTTCATAGTAATTCTAAGAAATTCTCTTTTAATTCCAACACTATAGATGAGAACATCAAGGCTCTAGAGATAATTAAGTGTCTGTTGTCTAAGTTGGCATGGGCAGTAGATGGTAAAGATCAAATTCAATCACAGAAATATTTGAATTCAAAGTTGCTATCAGAAGCATGAAACATATTCTTCCAATAAATAGTTAAAATTTATGATGTGCAAGGCATACTGGTTCTAAACATTACCTTCAAGAAGCTGACATTATAGGCTCTAGTCTAGGAGACACACAATGAGGTAAAACATGGGTACTAAGTTGTTTCAGTCGTCTGACTCTTTGTGACCCCATGGACTGTAGACTGCCAGGCTCCTTTGTCCATGGGATTCTCCAGGCAAGAATGCTAGAGTGGATTGCCATTCTCTCTTCCAAGGGATCTTCCTGACTAAGGGGTCGAACCTATGTCTCTTATGCCTCCTGCATTGGCAGGCAGATTCTTTACTACATTATGTTAATCAGTTGTAAGTATGATTTAAATATAATAAAATGGACCAATATTAAGTTTAAGATTAGGTGAGTTCTGAGAAAGAAATATAGTCATGTAACTACTGCTGTCTTCAGGATTTAGAACATTTCTGTTACTCCAGAAAGTAACTGCATGTCTCTTTCAAATCAATCTCATACTCTACCCATGACACCTAGCAACGAGTGACCTGTTATTTGTCACTAAGGCTTTGCTTTTTTTTTTAATTTAATAAAAACAGAATCACATGATGTGTAGTCTATTTTTATCTAGCTTCTTTTGTTTAGCATAATATTTTGAGGTGTATTCCATATTGTTGAATGTACTAGTAACATCTTCCTTTTCATTGCTGAGTGTTGTCTTATTGAATCAATGCACCACAATTTGTTTCTCCATTCATCAGTTAATGGACATTTGGTTTATATCCAGTTTTCACTTATTAAGAATAGAGCTGCTACAAGCAGACAAATATTTGTATGGACATATGTTTTTATTTCTCTTCAGTAAATACCCAAGAGTGAGCATTTTTTATTGTATAATTAGAGTATATTTTACTATGCAAGAAACTTGCCAAGCAGACCTGTCATCCACCAACCAAATCATTCCCATATCTTCAACCTCTTTTCTCTGTTCCTGTCATTTCCTCCCTTTAGTGCAGACTATATAACCAAACGGGGATGTATCAATAGAAAATTTCATTTGCTTCCATTGCTCTCTTCTTGTTGCTCAGAAACTCAGGCCCCTTCTGAAATTCATGCCATCAAACCACTCCACTTTCTACAACACACCTATGAGGCTCTCATCTAACACCCTCCTGAGCAAGCTCCTATTTCATTGAAGATAGAAATGTCTGTACCCCTCTCTTCTCTATCACTATTCTTTTCACCATATATTTCTTGCTCAATAAATACTTACAGATGACTTCTTTTGTGTCAGGCACAGCTCTGGCTATTTGTTCAGAAGCTCAGTCATGTCTGACTGTTTGAGACCCCATGAACTGCAGCAAGCCAGACTTCCTCATCCTTCACCATCTCCATGCTCAAACTCATGTCCATTGAGTTGGTGATGCCATCCAACCGTCTCATCCTCTGTTGTCCCCTTCTCCCTCTGCCTTCAATCTTTCCCAGCTTCAGGGTTTTTACTAACGAGTTAGCCCTTCCCATCAAGTGGCCAAAGTATTGGGGTTTCAGCTTCAGCATCAGTCCTTCCGATGTATATTCAGGGTTGATTTCCTTGGGATTGACTGGTTTGATCTCTTCACAGTCTAAGGGACTCTCAGGAGTCTTTTCCAATACGACAGATCAAAAGCATCAATCTTCAGTGCTCAGACTTCTTTATGATCCAACTCTCACATCCAAACAGGACTACTGGAAAACCAAAGCTTTGACTATATGGAACTTTGATAGCAAAGTAATGTCTCTGCTTTATAATGTGCTGTCATAGATTTTTTCCAAGGAGCAAGGATTTTTTTTTTTAATTTCATGGCTGTAGTCTCCATCTGTAGTAGTTTTGGAGCCCAGGAAAATAAAGCCTGTTACTGTTTCCAGTTTCCCATTGTTTTCCATGAAGTGATGGGACCAGATGCCATGAACTTAGGTTTTTGGATGTTGAGTTTTAAGCCAGCTTTCTCACTCTCTTCTTTCCCCTTCATCAAGAAGCTCTGTAGTTCCCCTTTGTTTTCTGCCATAAGGGTGGTGTCATCTGCATATCTGAGGGTATTGATATTCTCCCAGGAATCTTGATTCCAGTTTGTGCTGTGGCTATTGGGAATACACAAAGTAGACAAATAAATAGCAAGAGACATAAAGAAGATCAAAATCCTAGCATGCATTCTATTGAGGCGATAGACAGATACATACACTCTCAAACATATGTACATACATGCTATACTTTTCTGAGAAAAGCAAAGCTGAAAGGGGGGTTGGCAGCTCGTTGAGAGGTGAGAAGGAAAATCGGTTTGACTTTTAATAGTATATTAAAGAAAGGTGCCAAGACGGTGACAGCTGAGTAAGATGACAGGTGAAAGAGAAGGCCCTGCAAATGCGTGCAGAAAAAGACTTTGCACACAGAAAAAAATATGTGTAGAATCAACAACAGATACAAAATTCTTGAGTCTAGAATATTCCTGGCATGTTCAAGAAACAGTGAGAAGGCCAGTGTGGCTGGAACAGAGCAAGTAAAAGGGATGCAGAAAATGAGGTCAGAGAGCTGAGGGAGGGATGCAATCAGTAGGCCATGGTAAGGATTCAGATGTTGGTTTAGACGGGATGTAAAACCACTGTTGATGCTTTTGAACTATGGTGTTGGAGAAGACTCTTGAGAGTCCCTTGGACTACAAGGAGATCCAACCAGTTCATTCTGAAGGAGATCAGGTGTTCTTTGGAAGGAATGCTGCTAAAGCTGAAACTCCAGTACTTTGGCCACCTCATGCCAAGAGTTGACTCATTGGAAAAGACTCTGATGCTGGGAGGGATTGGGGGCAGGAAGAGAAGGGGACGACAGAGGAGGAGATAGCTGGATGGCATCACTGACTTGATGGACGTGAGTTTGGGTGAACTCCAGGAGTTGGTGATGGACAGGGAGGCCTGGTGTGCTGCGATTCATGGGGTTGCAAAGAGTCGGACACGACTGAGTGACTGAACTGAACTGAACTGAAAGCCACTGTTGGGTTTTGAGCAGAGGACTTACATGATCAGTCTTATATTTGTAAATGTTTACTCCAGTCACCATGTTGCAATTACAAGATAACAAACCAGTTGGCAAGTTAATGCCATAATTTGGGAGACAGATAATTCAGGTGATAGTGATTGGAGTCTGTGTATATTTTAAGATAGAGCCATGAGAATTAATTAAACATGGGGCATGAAGTTAAAAAAAAAAAAATCTATGCTCCAAGGTTTGGTCCATGGAATAAGGAGAAGTTTGGAGACGGCATTAACTGAGATGGAGAAAATTGCAAGAGGGACATATTAATATTTGGGGGTGACATGGGAACCCAATTTTAGATGGCTTTTCATGTCTAGGTATAACACTCCAATCTCTCGGTTTCATGTCACGCTCATCCAAGGAATCTCGCCCTCTGCTCTTTTGTTGTTCAATCACTAAGTGGTGTCCTACTCTTTTGTGACCCCATGGACAATAGCTCACCAGGCTCCTCTGTCCATGGAGCTTCCCAGGTAAGAGGGAAGTGCCGTGGGTTGCCCACTGCAGTGGGCTGCCATTTCCTTCTCCAAAGAATCTTCCTGACCCAGGTATTGAACCCATGTCTCCTTACATGAACCTACGTCTCCTTACCCAGGTATTGAACCCATGTCTCCTTAGCAGATTCCTTACCGCTAAGCCACGAAGGAAGCCCCATCCTCTGTGTTCATCCCTAGGACATGGTCCTCATGGTGCTTTCCTGGATTGTGTCATCACAAATCTTCAAAGGGTTGATTTCAAGCATCCTACTCTCTGGTTGCCACCTTGTAGTGTCTTCCCCTTCTCTCTCGCCTCATTGAGAAATGTGTTCCATTGACCTAACACCAGTGTTGCTATTGCCCTGCACTGCTCTTAAAGTTTGCAGTCTTTGTTAGCCACCTTAGGTACATGCATGATCCATCATTGTGCTGATACCACTGTCTGCTCATTTAACTCTCCTTCTCCTCCTTCTTCCATCCTATTCCACATCACAAAACTCTGGTCCTATTATATTCCAATTTCCCCACTACTCTGTTACTATACTTGAATATAGCTGGTGAAAAAATTACAAGTTCTGAGTAGTCTAACTTTAAACTATGATCACAAGTATCTGAGAGCCTCTCAACCCTGCTTAACAACCCTAATTTATGCTGTTAATGAAGTTGCTTGTTCTCTCTTTGAGATGACCATTTTATATCTTCTCAGGTCTCTTCCAAGACATTAATTCTCCCTTTCCTCTATTTTTAGCTGATGGTCTTGCCTATTAAAATGAGAAAACAGAAGCAGCTGTGGACTTTCTTGTCTCTCTAAACCGTGTTTATATTTATAACTGTACTTTTTGACTTGCCTCTATTTAACGTAGAGCATCTTTGTTCCTACCTGAAGCCAAGTCTCTGAAGTACGTTCCATCCTCTCACCTATTTTTGTTCTTACAATTATACTTTCTCCCATCTGAATCTCTATCCTTTACTAGACTTTTCCTGACATCTTTCAAGCATATCATAATTTTAAAAAAGCTTCTAAAATGTTGCCTCTTAACCTATATTTCCACTTAGCTATTTCTCTATTTCCCTTTAACACTTTTTTGATAAAAAACTTTCCAGCCAAGCTTCTGAAACTGTTTCCAAGATCATTAACAACCCACATCTTGCCAGCCTCGGTGACCAATTTCCTTACTCACCTTACTCAAAATATTCACAGCATTTGACACAGTTTGTTTTTTTCCTCTCTATTTAAACATTTCCTTCACTTCCTCCTTCATTGGCAAAAACTTCTGAGTCTCTGCGTTTACCTTGAAGGACCTCAGGGCACCATCGTGAGGCCTCTTCTCTCTTTAATGGTTTCCTTGGTGATCTTATTCTACTCCCATAATTGCAAATATCACCTGTTTTCTGAGTGTTCCCAAGCACCACAATTACATGTTCAGTTTCCTACTTAGAGTCTCTAACTGAATGCCTAATGGGCTTCTCCGTCTGAACAAGGTCACAACAGAACTCTTGATTTCTAGCCACAACTGTCATTCCCCCAACCCCGCAAAATCAGACCAGCTTTTGTCCCAGTTTTTCTTTAATAAATGGCACCACTACCCATCCAGTTGCTTCATTAGCTTCCTAAGACTGCCATAACCAAGCACCATGAGTGAGCGGCTTAAGCCATGGGCATGTAACAGTTCGGGAGGCCATACATTTGAGAAAAAGGTGTCAACAGATTTGGTTCCTGCTGCGGCCTGTCCTCTTGGCTCACAGGTAACTGCCTTCTTGCAGCATCTTCAAGTGTTTATCTCTGCATGTGTATGGCTATTACCTTTCTTTGTGTCCAAATTCCTCTTTTTATAAGTCACACTGGATTAGGATCTACCCTAAAGAGCTCATTTTAACTTAATCACATCTATAAAGATATTATCTCCAACTGTGGTTACATTTTGAGATACTGGAGTTAGGACTTCAACATATGAATTTGAAGGAGAGCAATTAAATCCATGATTCCTTTTCTTTAATTAAAGTAGAGTAGTTTTACAATATTTTATTAGCTTCAGGTATATGACACAGTGGTCCTGTATTTTATAGATTATATTCCATTAAAGGCTGTTACATAAGAGTGGTTATAATTTTCTGTGCTGGACAATATATCCTCTTTATTTATTTATTTTATGCATGGTAGTTTGTATTTCTTAACCTCATACTCCTATTTGGCCCTTCCCCCTTTCCCTTTTCTTGCTGGTAACTTCTAGTTTGCTTCCTATCTCTGAAAGTCAGTTTCTGCTTTGCTTGGTATACGCACTTGTGAATCAGACACAGAATGCCAGAAAATTACAATAGAAACAGCTTAGTCTCTTACATATCTTTCTTCCAATTCACCACATCCCTGGAAAGAAAGGGAGAATAGACTATAGATAACGCTAGCTTACGGTTCAGAAGAGACTAAACGTTAAGATATAGAAACTAGGAGAGAGGCATAGAATTCTTTCTTACAGTCCTTATACCATAGATAATATACTATGTGCTGTGAATTGTTTCATTCAATTCTTACAATAACTGACAAATAGCATCCCTACTTGACAAAAGGGAAGTCCACCCTGTTGCAGTCCAGGTGGTCGCAAAGAGTCAGACATGACTTATCGACTAAACAACAACAATTCAACAAAAATAAGGAGATTGATTGAGATAGATATCCTCTATCTGTACCCACTGCCAACATAAAGGAAGAGATTTAATTTACTTCTATGCTTGCCTGACTCTAGAGCCTGTTTAATGTGTATAACCTTGTGATGACTTCCATGTTATAGGAAAGAAATGTAGAAACCACAGTCTCCGGCCTTTAGGGTTTCACAGTCTAGCTGGTTAGACAAGGCATCTGCTAAACCAAAGATGGATTTGAAGTCCTATATCAACAAGACCAAGTTTAAAGTTCCTTGATAATCAAGACTTTATCTCAGTCACCAATGAGGCACCAGTATATAGTAAAATGCCAGAACCAAGGGTATACTCGGTGCGTATCTGCCAAATGAGTGAGTGAATGAAGGCATGAACAAACAGCAGTATATTGGATATTATTTGTTCAGCAAGCTATTTCCGGAGCACTTGCTGTATACCAAGCTATATATCAAGTACTGCCTACTGCTCGGGCACTGGCTGTAGTAAACAGAGCAAAGCTTATCTAAATTCTATGGTGAAAATAGGCATATTCTCAATGGAGGAAAACACACATGCCCTAAAGAAGTAGAGAATGACTTAGAGGAGGGCAAGACCCCCAGGAGTAACCTGGACAAGATCCCCCAGACCCTTTCTTGTGAAAATAATATACACTATTTCCTGAGAACTGTGGAAAATCACTGTTAAAAGAACTAATACTCACAGAATGTTCACATCTTAAAAGGCATTGTTTTAAGAGGGTGCACACACAGAGGCATTTATTTCTCACTGTGTTCCCAGGATCTGAATACTATTATTATTATTATTTTTTCTTCAGCTCCCAAGTCAAGTCCGACTCTCCACCACCCCATGGACTGCAGCACACCAGGCTTCCCTGTCCCGTACCATCTCCCAGAGTTTGCCCAAGTTCATGTCCATTGAATTGGTGCTGCCACCCAGCTGTTTCATCCTCTGTCACCCTCTTCTCCTTCTGCATTCACTCTGTTATCCCCATTTTGTAGATGAGGAAACTGAGGCACAGAGATGAGTCGCAGCATACCCAAGGACACAAAGCCAGCTGATAGAGCCAGGATTTGAAATCAGGGAGGTTAGTTCCAGAGCTCTTGCTCTTACAGAATGCAATATTCAACCTCTAGGTTTGAAGAAATAAACAAAAGATTTATGAAACCAAGTATGGCAAAATGTTAACAACTGCTGAATCTAGGCAATGGGTTTACGGGTGATCGATGCACCTTTTTTTTTTCAATATTTATTCATATTCAAACATTTTCATGGTGAAACAGTTGAGGAAAAATATAGTTTTTGATGACTTTGCAATAATGTGTTTAAAGATCCAGGACAGGCAAAGAGACAGACAGACACACACACACATTTACAGTTCAGAAAGGAAAGTAAATGCTAAGTACCTAAGGCAGAGAAGAATTTGCCTCTAGGTAGGCCCATGTCTCTGATCTCCGTAAGGGGAGGAACTGTGCCCTGTGACCACAGTATCATAGCACTCAACACTGGATCCAGAACATGGTCAATGCTTAGTGAACACTCAATGAGCAAATGCATGAAAGGGTGAGGATGGGAGGTACAATCTGATGTAAGATAAGGAGATGGTTAAACTTTCAGTTCAGTTCAGACTCTGAGTCGTGTCCGACTCTCTGCGACCCCATGAATCGCAGCACTCCAGGCCTCCCTGTCCATCACCATCTCCCGGAGTTCACTCAGACTCACGTCCATCAACTCAGTGATGCCATCCAGCCATCTCATCCTCTGTCATCCCCTTCTCCTCCTGCCCCCAATCACTCCCAGCATCAGAGTCTTTTCCAATGAGTCAACTCTTGGCATGAGGTGGCCAAAGTACTGGAGTTTCAGCTTTAGCAGCATTCCTTCCAAAGAAATCCCAGGGCTGATCTCCTTCAGAATGGACTGGTTGGATCTCCTTGCAGTTCAAGGGACTCCAACAGTCTTTTCCCACACCACAGTTCAAAAGCACCAATTCTTCGGCGCTCAGCCTTCTTCACAGTCCAACTCTCACCTCCATACATGACCACTGGAAAAACCATAGCCTTGACTAGGTTAAACTATAGCACATCAGTTTCTTAGGGGCTGTATCAAAGCAGCACAAACTGAGTGACTTGAAGAGCAGAAATGGATGGTCTCATAGTTCTGGAAGCTAGAAGTCCAAAATCAGAGTCGCCAGGGCCATGCTCTTTCTGAAAGCTGTAGTAAGTACATCCTTTCTCCTTAGCTTCCTGTGGTGGCTGCCACTCCTTATCATTCTGTGTTTTGCAGCTGGATCACTCCAATCTCTGCTTGCATCATCACCTGGCATGGCATGCTCTTGGTATGTTCTCCTCTCCTCTTCTTTTAAGGATACCAGTCATAATGTCCATCCTACTCCAGGATGACCTTAGCTAATTTCATCTGAAACAACCCCATCTCCAAATAAGATCCTGAGGGTTAGAACTTAAAAGTGTGTTTTGAGGTGGCACAGTTCAAAAGACACAGGGGTATTGGGAGAGAAGGATGGAGTGTGAACGTCGATCCTAGCACACTGTATCTCTCCAAAATGTCCAGAAGGGCACAAATCCAACGAGAATGTTCCAGCGCTTAAGATGGAGAGTGGACATGATGTATATTCACTGACAATCCTGACATTGCAAGGAGTTTTACAGCCTCTGCCAGTCGAATCCCAGTAACAGCTGGCTACCCCCAGTGCCAAGTCAGCTTTTCCTAAACAGCTTATGACTGGCTTCTCAGCAGCTGTTTATGTTTTCAGAATATTAAGCAGTGTTTAGTCACTTTCTCAGGGAGGGCTTTTCATGGCAGTTTCTAAAAATGTGCTGAATGTGCTTCCAAAGAGAAAAGGCGCCAGAGGGCCTTTGGTGGGGCGTGCTGAGCCTTGTAATCACAAACAGATGACGGAGATTCCTGGCTCTGCTTCCAGCTAGCGAGGCCCCTGAGCACCAACTCACAATCCGCCTGGTATAGTCGTTGTGGTTTACCTTACAAAAATGTCAAAAATTGTCATGGACTCTTCAGTGTACCAAGTGCCTGACTCTCCAAGGAATTCAATTTTCTGATATTACCAGGGACCCACTCTTCCTAGCCTTGTGATCATATAAAGCTTGACATGGCCTCAAGGGACTAATAAAGAGAGCACCCCCAGCCCCCGAAGGTCATGCCCTGAAACAAACCAGGACTTTGGTCCCATACCTCTATGTAATCAACCAGCACCTGTGAGCTCTTCTTTCTGCTAGGGTTCTTGGAGTGCAAGCAACAGAATCTTACTACAGTAAGTCCCCTACATATGAACCCTGAAGTTGAGAGTTTTCAAAGATGCAAACGTGCATTCCATCAACGTCAGGAAAGGAAAAGTGAAGTTGCTCAGTCATGTCTGACTCTGCAACCCCATGGACTACCAGGGTCCTTTGTCCATGGGATTTTCCAGGCAAGAGTACTGGAGTGGGATGCCATTTCCTTCTCCATCAACCTCAGGTGTGAGTGAAATCACAGCTTGCCCTGCTACTGCTAACGATCTTTGAGCTCTGCCGTCTCCCTCCTCCTCTCCCTCCTCCATTCAGTAACTCTTCTTGCCTGTTCACTGGATACCAGCCCCTGTATGACAGCTGTTGTCCTGCACACTGTGCTTTTCAAGGTACTGAATCATAAAATTGAAAATGTTTTCTTTATTTTTGTGTTTATTTTTTCTGTTTTTAGTTGCTCAGTCATGTCCGACTCCTTGTGTCACATACATCCATTCACATGCCATCTGAAGAGCTCAGCAGCCCACTCAGCTCTCAAGGACCATTTATTTCTTTTATGTTTTTAATTATAAAAATAATGGATCATGGTTGTTGTTCAGGCACTCAGTCATCTCCCACTTTTTGTGACCCCATGGACTGTAGCACATCAGGCTTCCTTGTCCTTTGCCATCTCCCAGAGCTTGCTCAAACTCATCCCATTGAGTCAGCGATGTCATCTATCCATCTCAAGCTCTGTTGTCCCCTTCTCCTCCTGCCTTCAATCTTTCCCAGCATCAGGATTTTTTCCAATGAGTCAGTTCTTCACGTCAGATGGCCGAAGTATAGGAGCTTCAGCATCAGTCCTTCCAATGAATATTCAGGACTGATTTCCTTTAGGACTGACTGGTTTGATCTCCTTGCAGCCCAAGGGACTCTCAAGAGTCTTCTCCAACACCACAGTTCAAAAGCACCAATTCTTCGGTGTTCAGCTGTAAAAGTATTTTAAACCTTTTACAGTAGAGTATTGTACAGTTGATTGTGTAGTTGGGAACCTAGGCTAACTTTGCTGGATGTACAACAAATGAACTTAAATGAACAAACTGGATGTACAAGCATGCTATCAGAATGGAACTTGTTCATGTGTAGGACACTTACTATAATTTGAACAAAGGGAGAAAAATGTCTATCGAATGGATGCTGAGTATTCTGTGGGAACTTGGGAAGCTTGAAAGACTTCAGGAGGGCAGGAACAGAGAATATAGTTAGGGACAAAGCAGTAGGAGAGCTCTCATTACAGCATCCTTATTGTGGAGGGATCCTAGAGCCCTGGGTGCCTGGGAGTCTCTGGTCAAGATATAAATTTATAACCTAACTGGACTCCTCTCCCCTCCTGGGTAAAGCACAATATGGGGAAGGGAGGCACTCTTCAAATGAAAGAGGGCTTCAGAAGAAGGGAGAGGAAGCTGTGTGCTGAGCACACAGCAGCAGCAGCTCCCATGGGTGGACTGGCCCAGATACGCGCAGGACTCACCACATCCAGCCCAAAGGCAGGTCTACCACAGCCCGCTTTCTCGGGGTCATGTTCTGGCTTTCCTGCAGGGTCAGTGGGCCCTAGGTCTGTCTCACACACCGAAACCGTGCACAATGGGTGTCAGACAGAGGAAACCCCAAAGAGAAAGAGAGCTGGATAGGAACATGGATGGACCTAGGGATGGTCATACTGAGTGGAATAAGTCAGACAGAGAACGACAAATATCATATGATATCACTTATATGTGGAATCTTAAAAAATGACACAAATGAACTTATTTATGAAACAGAAAAAATTGAGTCACAGATGTAGAAAACAAACTTATGGTTACCAACAGGGAAA
Organism: Ovis aries; assembly: GCF_016772045.2. Taxonomy (NCBI): domain Eukaryota; kingdom Metazoa; phylum Chordata; class Mammalia; order Artiodactyla; family Bovidae; genus Ovis; species Ovis aries. The sequence continues at coordinate 110,572,483 of NC_056059.1, forward strand.
GAAGGAGAGGGATAAATTGGGAGATTGGGATTGACATTGTGTGTGTGTGTGTGTGTGTGTGTGTGTGTGTGTGTGTGTGCGCGCGCACGCTTGTGTGTTAAGTCACCTCAGTCATGTCTGACTCATTGTGACCACATGGACTGTAGCCCTCCAGGCTTCTCCTTCCATAGGATTTCCCAGGCAAGAATACTAGAGTATGTTGCCATTTCCTCCTCCAGGAGATCTTTCCAACCCAGGGATTGAACCTGGGTTTAATCCCAATACTCTGTAAAGACCTATATGGGAAAATAATCTAAAAAAATTGGATATATATATACATATATATATATATATGATTCAATTTGCTGTAAAGCAGAAATGAACACAGAACTGTAAATCAGTGATACTGTGATAAAAATTAATTGAAAAAAAGGAATTTGTAAATGAAAGCCTACTAAACAAGAGAAAAAAAATTTAATATCCTGTCCTTCCATCCAAATCTAGCACCTAGCACAAAGTGTAAGAAGAGTTCTGCTCCAACTTGTGCCTGAAAGAGGTCAGTTTTCTTAGTCTGGCATCTAAGACCCTTTGCAACAGCAATCCAGGATACTTTCCAGAATGTTCCTTGTCTTTATTCTGGGTTTCTGTAATGCATTGTATCAATACGTGACGTTACCTGCATTCATTATAGGTGCTGATACCTAGGAGTATTCAGCGCGGGCCAGGCTTCCTTGAGGAAGAGGAATTCCCTCGCTCCTCCAAGTACTGGCCATTACTGAGGGAGAAGATGGAAAGAGAGTCTGATAGGCAAGGGGACTGCAGAGTAATCTTCGGGTCACACAAGGGGTGCTCAGCAGCAGAAAAAAAAGGCCTATTAAGGGCATTGTGTTTATTTAGAGAAATAAGAGAAGACTTTTAGCAAGATTCAAAACTACAAAGTATTTTTTAAATAATAAATGTGACTACCTGATAAACCAAATTTCTAAATGTCCCACTACATACAAAACTCCACAAATAGAAGACAAGAAGCAAGAAAAATGATATAAATACTTGCAACAACTATACCAAAGGGGGGTTATACTCCATAAGAGTTCATTTGGGTTAATAATAAAAAGAGAAACTGTATAGGCAGTATATTTAACTGCCCAACAAATATTTATTGCACACCTACTATGTGTTCAGTTTAGAAAAAGAAATACAAATTGTTTAGAATTATTGAACAGAAGTTTAATCTCATTCAGAGACTTAATAAATGCAAACTAAAACAGCAGGATATTGTTTTCATTTTTACCTATCAGATTGGCAGTGATTAAAAGGGATTACAAACATGGTTTGAGCAAGATTTAAGGAAAACAGATGTTCACACAGAGGTAATACAAGCAAAATTTAGCATAACCTCTTTGAAGGTCTTTTTGGCCAAAAGGCCAATACCTAGTTCCACTACAAAGATTTCTTTTTTTTTTTTTTTTCTCTATAGACATACTCACACATACACTCAAAGATACATGGCCAAGGATACTCATTGCAGTACTGGGGTGGCTTAGTGGTAAAGAACCTGCCTGCCATTGCCGGAGACATTGGAGACACAGGTTCTATTCCTGGACTGGGAAGATCCCCTGGAGGAGGAAATGGCAACTCACTCCAGCATTCTTGCCTGGAAAATACTATGGACAGAGAAGCCTGGAGGGCCATGGGGTCACAGGGAGACAATGGGTAATAATTTCTACTTCATTTTTTGAATGAAATGAAATAATTTCTATTTCACTGTTTTCCATGTGCAAAATTTATGTCTTGAAATCTACAGATTTTTACCAGATTAATTTTTTTTTTTTTTGAGCATCGCAACTTTGTGGACTACCTTACTTTCTCTGCAGCCTCAATTATTTTTTATTCTTATTCCATATTTTATCAAATCCTGACATCTTAATCTAGCTGTCATTTGAAGAGCTGACTCATTAGAAAAGACCCTGATGCTGGGAAAGATTGAAGACAGAGGAGAAGGGGATGACAGAGGACAAAATGGTTGGATGGCATCACCAACTTGATGGAGATGAGTTTGAGCAAGCTTCAGGAGATGGTGAAGAACAGGAAAGCCTGGCATGCTGCAATCCCTGGGGGTCGCAAAGAGTCAGACGTGACTGAGTGACTGAATGATGGTCATACTTGTAAAGAACCTGCCTGCTAATGCAGGATACTTGGGTTCGATCCCCTGGGTTGGGAAGATCCCTTATAGGAGGAAATGGAATACCACTCCAGTATTCTTGCCTGGAAAATCCCATGGACAGAGGAGCCTGGTGGGTGACAGTCTATGGGGTCACAAAGATTCGGACACAACTTAGTGACTGAGCATGCAGGCACAAACACACACACCACTGGACATGATACTGAATGAAAAACATTCCCAAAGTTGGACTTCTTCTGTCTGTTGAGTCTAGTCTCTTTCTGGTAAGCATATCCCAGGTGGGAAAGGCAATAAAGTTGGCTGGTCAGGAAAGAGCAGGTCACCATGGTTCTAGAAAATTGAAGTGTTAGTCATTCAGTTGTATCCGACTCTTTGCGACCAATGGACTATAGCCCACCAGTCTCCCCTTATCCATGGAATTCTCTAGGCAAGAATACTGGAGTGGATTGTCATTCCCTTCTCCAGGGGATCTTCCCAACCAAGGGATAGATCCCAGGTCTCCCGCATTGTAAGCATATTTCTCCACCATCTGAGCCTAAATAGTCTGAGCCTAATCTATCTGCATTGTCGGCAGATCCTTTACATCTGAGCATAAGAAAAATAGTTGCCAGAATTTAAAAACAGATAATGCATCTTGAAATGCCCTAGAAGCACATCACATCTGATTCATTTTTTCTCTGTTCCAGCTTGCCTCCCAGGCTTAAATAACAATTCCCTTGTGGATCAGCTGGTAAACAATCACCGGCTATGCGGGAGACCTGCGTTCAATCCCTGGGTTGGGAAGATCCCCTGGAGAAGGGAATGACAATCCACTCCAGTATTCTAGCCTGAAGAATTCCATGGACTGTATAGCACATGGGGTGGCAAAGAGTGGGATCAACTTTCACTTTCACTTCCCAGTGTACATTGTTTACACAGAGCACCCCAGAAGACTTATCTCAGGAAGTTAGGGGAGACGCTTACTCCTTGGAAGTAAAGTTATGACCAACCTAGACAGCATATTCAAAAGCAGAGACATTACTTTGCCAACAAAGGTCCGTCTAGTCAAGGCTATGGTCTTTCCAGTGGTCATGGAGGTGACCACTGGACTATGGAGGTGAGCACTGGACTATGGAGGTGAGAGTTGGACTGTGAAGAAGGCTGAGCACCAAAGAATTGATGCTTTTGAACTGTGGTGTTGGAGAAGACTTTTGAGCGTCCCTTGGACTGCAAGGAGATCCAACCAGTCCATTCTAAAGGAGATCAGTCCTGGGTATTCTTTTAAAGGACTGATGCTAAAGCTGAAACTCCAATACTTTGGCCACCTCATGCGAAGAGTTGACTCACTGGAAAAGACTCTGATGCTGGGAGGGATTGGGGGCAGGAGGAGAAGGGGATGACAGGGGATTAGACGGCTGGATGGCATCACCGACTTGATGGACATGAGTCTGGGTGAACTCTAGGAGTTGGTGATGGACAGGGAGGCCTGGCGCGTTGCAATTCATGGGGTCACAAAGAGTCGGACATGACTGAGCGACTGAACTGAAGGGAGTTCCCCCAGAGACAGGCATTTCTGCTGAAGGGGTGACCAGCGGGGCACAGGCACCAGCATCTGCCTTGGCTGCCGCATCCCAACACCATCTAGAGAAACAGCAGAGACACACACACCAGGGACCACAGAGATAGTTTTTGAATTAGAGTTGGAAGTCATGACTGCAAATTACATGTTAGCACTCTACTTCCAGATTGCGTTCTTAACGGCTGTGACACATTACAGCAGTTACCCCACACGGCCAAAAAACCTTGCAAAAGTCACTATTAGCCAACACGGCAGACAGTTGTCTAATCAGAAACAATATCCCCGCTCAGCTGAGATTTTGGAAGTCACAGTGGCAGAGGGGAGAAGAGAAGCACTACCCAGAAGCCCTCCACCGTATTCTGGAGACAGTCATCCTGTGGTATCATTGTGCCTTTTTGGAGGGAAGAAGTCCTATTTCGAATAATGAAAAATAATAGCAGCAACAACCTCTTAAGGCATGTCGATACTCATTTAATCTTCACAGCAACTCTCTAAGCCCTGCTCTTATTATCACTACATGTCAAGACAGAAAGGCCAGGCACAGAGAAGTGGAACCACTTGGCAAAACACCCAGCAAGTCAGTGTGGAGGTGGGGTGGTAGGGGAACTCAGGCAGGGTGACCCCAGAGTCCTCACTCCAAAGCCTTTGCCATGCTGCCTCTCTGTAATTAGCTGGGTGCCTGTCGGACTTAGTAGTGACTGATAATGGCCTTCTATGTTTGAAATTTTACCTATTACAACTTGATTTCTATTGTCTCAGCTGCTTTGCATAAAGTAGGAAGATCGCAGACAAGTGTTGGAAGCAGAACTCTGGAATGTGCTCAGTCACTAGCTGACTGTGGAGCCATAAGCTGGGTATCTATTATCTGGTGACTTCTTGTTGTTGTTCAAGCACTAAGTTTTGTCTGACTTTTTGTGACCCCATGGACTGCAGCATACCAGGTTCCTCTATCCTCCACTATCTCCCAGAATTTTCTCAGATTCATGTCCTTCAAGTCAGTGATGCTATCTAACCATCTTGATCCTCTGACACCCCTTTCTTCATTTGCCTTCAATCTTTCCTAGCATCAAGGCCTTTTCCAATGAGTTGGCTTTTTCCATCAGGTGGCCAAAGTATGGTAGCTTCAGCTTCAGTAACAGTTCTTCCAATAAATATTTGGGGTTGATTTCCTTTAGGATTGTTTGATCCCCTTGCAGTCCAAGGGATTCTCAAGAGTCTTTTCAAAAACCTTATTTCAAAAGCATCAATCTCTGCCTATTATCTATCTGTGGTGGCCCCAAAAATAGATATGAATTTTTATAGTATTTTCTTATCTGGAAAATGAGGCTAAGAACACTCATCTTAGAGGCTGTAGGATTAAATGAGACATTTGTAATGCATTTGCAGCATGGAGTGAAAGTGGCTCAGTTGTGTCTGACTCTGCAATATAGAGGGACACACACACAGTAGATGCTCCATATACGTTGGTTCCTTCCCCTGTCTTAGCTCTTCTCTTTCAGAGTCCTTTGTCTACTCTTACTCCCCTGAGAATGCAGAGATGATAATAGAAAATCATCTGCTTATTCTTCAGCAGCCCAAGCATTCCTTGGCTTGCAGCCATAGCATTTTGATCACTGTCTCATGGTCCCATGGCTTTCTCTCCTGTGTGCCTCCGTCTCCACGTGGTGTCTTATTCTTCCTCTAAGGACACCAGTCATGTTGAATTAAAGCCCACTCTGATAACTTCATTTTAATCTGATTACATCTGCAAAGACATTATTTCCAAAATAGGTAACATTGGCTGCTTTCAGAGGTTAGGAATCAAACATATCTTTTGGGGGGATAAAATGTAACCTATAAGAGAGGTACAACATTTAAATCACAGAGCAACATAGCATTGGTCCAGGGGAAACAGATGGACAACTGAGGCACATGCTTGGAATTTTTGCTAGATTTGCTTCTTTCAACCAGGAAATGAGTCACCCACAAACATGCTCTATAGTGAAGATAACAGTAGGTCAAGAGGCCAGAATGGTGGAGGAAAACTTTTTCTTAAGGACAGGAGGAGAAAAATATTCCCCCTAACATTTGCTATGTACTGAATCCACTCTGCATCACCTCATTTATTCCTTCTAAGAGGTTACAAGTGAGGAAAGTAAACTGAAACTTATGAATGATTAAGCAACTTTGCTCTAACTGAAACCACTGGTAAATTTCAGGGCTGGGTTGTCAAACTCTGGCTCCAGAGCCTTAAAATGAATGAGAACCTCTAAAGGGAAAAGCCATCCAAGCTCTTCAGTGTTGCACACACAGAAGAAATTAAGGTCATTGTATTGCAATATCACTGTGAGCCCATCACCTGTGTTACCACATGGAAATGGCAATCACTCATGTGGATGAGCTCACAAAGGGACTGAGGGTTACTTACCCAATTGACCTGATTTCTCTAACCACCTTCCATCTTCCTTTCTTGTCCTCATATCCCATTTTTTCTGGGTCTGGATGGGGCAGTCCCTTAGGTGTTTATGCAGCTGTAGCCCATTAAGATTCCCACAGTTGTCCTGAGAGGAGTGTGCTAAGATGTTCGTGCTGAGTCTGAGTCTACCCACCTGAGCCAACAGCCCTGCAGTCTTTAACTAGCTTGATGACCTCAGGCGAGTTAAGCTAGTATCATGGAGCTTCTGTTTGCATGGTTGTAAAATGAAGATAATTATGCCCCATCATAGGGTTGTTTCGACATCAAATCAAATATGGAGACACATGCAAACACCTGGTGTAGCACCTGATACTTCATATGGATTTAGCTAATTATAGCTGACTTGATAACCTCCATAGAGCACTGGACTCGTCTCTATTTTGGCTTATTGCACCAGTTTTCTGTAGTCTAATCCACATGTGGAAGAAGTAGAAAAAAAGAGCACTAGAATCATAAAACACAAATACAATGGGATTTGGCCCAAGGGTAGATATATTTCAAACCAGATGGTGCAAGTTACAGGAAAACACAGGGATCATTAGTTTCCTAGGACAGCCATAACAAAGTGACACAAAGTGAGTGAATTAAAACAATAGAAACACGTGGTCTCACAGTTCGGGAGGTCAGATGTCTAAAATCCAGGTGTTGGCAAAGCCGTGCTCTCCCTGAAACCCCTAGGGGCGGATCCATTCTTGTTTCTTCCAGCTTCTAGAAGCCCGAGGAGCTCCTCACCTTGTAAAGGCATCACTCTAATCTCTGTCTGCACAGAAACTTCTCCTTGTGTCTCTGTGTTGTCGTGTGTCGGTCTTCTTTTAGGACCAAAGCCATGATGCATTAGAGGCCCACCATACTCTTGTATGATATCATCTTAACTAATTAGTTCTACGATGACCCCATTTCCAAGTAAGGTAGCATTCTGAAGACTGGGAAATTAAGAGTCCAATATATCTTTGGCGGGGGACACAATTCAACCTATAACAGACATGGGAACCAAATTCAAAGAAGATGACTTTTCACTCTCCCCTTCAGGACCCAGATGACGGTCTGTATTATGAGACCATCCAACCCTGAACTCAAGAGAATTCACTGGGCAAAACTCTTCCCAATTCTGCCTTCAATGCCATCACATTGATGGTTTGAGGTCAGCTGCAGTGAGTGTCTTTCCCCCATGACTATCAGAAAACACTGCTCACAGAGGCTACTATTTTGACTGTTACCAGCCCACAACTAAAGGAGTTCTTTAGTTCAAGTAGGATATCAAAGAACCAAAATGCGTGGGTTTTAAAAGATAAGAGTGGGCAGACGGAATGAAGATTCTATGGTTGAGACTGAGAAAGTCAGTTTACCTCTCATGAACAGTGTGCAAATGAGTCTTCCATGCTTCGACACAGGCTGATGGTGAAGACTGAAGGAGGTAAGGGATTGAAATACAATGTACTTTTTGCAAACATGGGATTATCCTGCTTTGTCCTTGCAGAGACTCATTTCATTCATCTTGAAAAATACAAAAAGCTTTGAGCAGGGCACATGCTGGGTGTTCAATATTTGTTAAATTGAAATGTCATCCCACAGGAAGTAGATTTTTTCTTTTTTTTTGCCCTTTGCCCCAATTTACTTTCACTAAAACTAAGTAGATCTAGGATACTGGTCAATCACTAAGCCAGAATGACTTCATTTTTTTTCTTCCAGTTTTATTGAGATATAATTAACATAAAACAGAGTGCAACTTTAAGGTCTACAGCATAGAGATTTGACTTACATACATCATGAAGTGATTATCACAGTAAGTTTAGCGAACACCCATCATCTCATATAAAAAATAAATAGAAAATGTTTATTTCTATGATAATAGTTTTTAGGATTTACTGTCTTAGAAACTTTCATATACAATATACAGCAGTGTTAATTATATTTACCATGATTTTTATTATATTCCCAGTACTTATTTATCTGATAACTGGAAGTCTGTATCTTTTAATTGCCTTCATCCAACTCTCCCTTCCCCCAACCCCTGCCTCTGGTAACCACAAGTTTTATTTCTTTTTCTATGAGTTTGTTTTTGAAATGAAATTGACCTACAACAATATATTAGATCCTACTACACAACATAGTGATTCAATATTTCTGTACATTTAAACGGTGACTGCAGCTATGAAATTAAAAGATGCTTGCTCCTTGAAAGAAAGCCATGACAAACATAGACAGCATATTAAAAAGCAGAGACATCACTTTGCTGACAAAAGTTCATATAGTCAAAGCTATGGTTTTCCCAGTAGTCATGTACAGATGTGAGAGCTGGACCGTAAAGAAGGCTGGGTGCTGAAGAATTGATGACTTCCACCTGTGGTGTTGGAGAAGTCCATTGAGAGTCTCTTGCACAGCAAGGAGATCAAATCAGGCAATCCTAAAGGAAACCAACCCTGAATGTACATTGAAAAGACTGATGCTGAAGCTGAAGTTCCACTACTTTGGCCCCTGATGCAAAGAGCTGACTTACTGGAAAAGACTCTGAGGCTGGGAAAGATTGAGGGAAAGAGGAGAAGGGGGCAGCAGAGGTTGAGGTGGTTGGAAGGCATCACTAACTTAATGGACATGAGTTTGAGCCAAGTCTGCAAGATAGTGAAGGACATGGAAGCCTAGCATGCTGCAGTCCATGGGGCCTCAAAGAGTCAGACAGGACTTAGTGACTGAACAGCAACAACAATGTCTTTACAAATGATCATCATGATAAATCTCATTAGGATATGGCATCATACTAAAATATTACATCGTTATTGACTATATTCCACATGCTGTGCATTTCATACATATCACTCCTTTTGCAACTGGAAGTTTGTAACCCTTGTCTCCCTCACTGGTTTCTTTCCTTTCCCAACTCTCCTTCTCTTTGACCACCACCTGTTTGTTCTTTGTATCTATAGCTCTGCTTCTGTTTTGTTATGCTTATTGATTTTCTTTTTTTTAAAATAGATTTCACATATCCGTCTGACTTATTTCACTTAGCATGATACCTTTTAGGTCCATTCGTGTTGTTGCAAATGACAAGATCACATTCTTTTCTGTGGCTGGGTAGTATTCCATTGTATATATACTGTTTTATGATTTGAAATTAGTGAGCATGTTACCTCCTATTTTGTTCTTCTTTCTTAAGATGGACTTAGCTATTAGAGATCTTTTGTGTTTCCACTAAAATTTTAGAATAATTTTAGAATTATTATTTAGATCTGTGAAAATATGCCATTGGCATTTTGATAGGGATTGCATTCGATCTATAGAGTGTCTTGAGTAGTATTATCATTTTCACAATATTAGTTCTTCTAACCTTGAACTGTAAATTAAATCGAAGCACTTGATCTTTAAGCTCTTTGATCTTTGTCCCTGGAATCAAGTGGATACCTCTTGCTAGAAACCTGACTTAGAGTGGACAGAACACAGACATCTATAACGAAACTCCAAGAGCATTCATATTTAAGACTTCTAGTTGGACAAAGTTTTCGGCTCCGGTCACTTGTACATAGATTTTCCCAAGAGTGTGTAGAACAGAAATCTTCTAGATTGTTACCGAAGGGCCTGCCCTGTTAAGATTGTCATTTTCCATGGACCTGTGGCTGTGTTGTTTGACCAGCCTCCCTTTTACTGAAGGGGGATTTTCTCTGCAGCTGTGCTGTTTGTTTCAGCATTGAGTGTTGGATACACAAATGAGAAGCAGACAGGGTTTCCCAGTTTATGGGTCACTGGGGTTCAAGGAGACTCCATCAGATCTGGTGGAGAGAACTGTACATTGTCCAAGAACCTAGACTTTCAACACAGGATGGCTCCTAAATGAGTCATCGGAGTCTCTTCCTTGGAGAAGGGTATGATATACATAGAAAGAAAGGTTTGGATGTTGGGAGCTAAACAGAAAAATGGACAGGAATTGTTTGATGCCTACGCACATCTATTGTCCTCTTTTGCCTTAGTGGAAAACACCTCCAAGTTTATCCAAAGGGGTGTTCAGTTCAGTTCATTTCAGTCTCTCAGTCATGTCGGACTCATTGTGATCCCATGAACCACAGCATGCCAGGCCTCCCTGTCCATCACCAACTCCCAGAGTCCACCCAAACCAATGTCCATTGAGTCGATGATGCCATCCAACCATCTCATCCTCTGTCGTCCCCTTCTACTGCCCTCAATCTTTCCCAGCATAAGGGTCTTTTCAAATGAGTCAGCTCTTTGCATGAGGTGGCCAAAGTATTGGAGTTTCAGCCTCAACATCTGTTCCTTCTAATGAACACCCAGGACTGGTCTCCTTTACGATGGACTAGTTGGATCTCCTTGCAGTCCAAGGGACTCGCAAGAGTCTTCTCCAGTATCACAGTTAAAAAGCATCAATTCTTCAGCACTCAGCTTTCTTTATAGTCCAACTTTCACATCCATACATGACCACAGGAAAAACTATAGCCTTGACTAGATGGACCTTTGTTAGCAAAGTAATGTCTCTGCTTTTGAATATGCTATCTAGGTTGATCATAACTTTCCTTCCAAGGAGTAAGCATCTTTTAATTTCATGGCTGCCATCACCATCTGCAGTGATTTTGGAGCCCCAAAAATAAGATCTGACACTGTTTCCACTGTTTCCCCATCTATTTGCCATGAAGTGATAGGACCGGATGCCATGATCTTCGATTTCTGAATGTTGAGCTTTAAGACAACTTTTTGACTCTCCTCTTTCACTTTCATCAAGAGACTGTTTAGTTCTTCTTCACTTTCTGCCATAAAGATGGTATCATATGCATATCTGAAGTTATTGATATTTCTCTTGGCAATCTTGATTCCAGCTTGTGCTTCTTCCAGCCCAGAGTTTCTCATGATGTATTCTGCATATAAGTTAAACAAGCAGGGTGACAATATACAGCCTTGACATACTCCTTTTCCTATTTGGAACCAGCCTATTGCTCCATGTCCAGTTCTAACTGTTGCTTCCTGACCTGCATATAGGTTTCTCAAGGGGCAGGCCAGGTGGTCTGGTATGCCCATCTCTTTCAGAATTTTCCACAGTTTATTGTGATCCACCCAGATATATAAGGATATATGCCCCAGACCTCCTTGTAGTTAGGTAGACACAGTAACCAGGTTCCGTCCAATGAGCTGGAAACTTAAGATGCAGTTGGGACCTCTGGGAAAACTCTTGAAGGAGTGCTAACTCACCAGGAAGGTACACCCAACACCTCTTCTTCTTTCTGCTGCCTGAGATGTGGCCAAGATGGAGAGAGTTCCATGGAGCATGAGGTGACCTTGGGGATAGCAACTAGCACTTGAATGTCAAGTAGAAGGAGACCAGGACCCTGATGACCATAGCTTTCCTATTGAGTTACTTTGTATAAGAGAGAAGTGAACTTCTACCTTAACTAAGTTGTTATTTTAGGTTTTTACTATTACATCTTGCCAAACTGACACAAGCACCTAGTTAACATCTTGGCCAATGAACTGAGAATTTTCAAAGTGCTTGGTACCCAGTGAGTGCTTAACATCAGGCTGGCCAGAACACTTGTTTGGCTTTTTCTGTAAGGTGTTATGGAAAAGCCCAAACTTTTGGTTAACCCAATAGCTATGAGGCATCATTGCTACTCTAAAGCAGTACACTGGACCTTTGTGGTCATTCCAGGGACCCTAGGGTGTCTTCATTTTACATATGCAAATCCCAAAGCCCATTAACTTATCCAACTTCACTCATTCAATTCATAACAGAATAGAAATTCCACTTAGGCATTAGGGACCAGAATACCTGTCAATAAAGCTGACTTCCCATCATCCTCACAACTTACATGCCTGTAGATCACCCTACAATTTCCATGAGCCCTAGTGATGTTCCTTTGTAGCTGGGGGCTCGTTCTACCTGCTGCCTGGATGGTAAGGGGTTAATGAAATATGACCTGCAGGACCGTAGTTCCTGCTGTGGTGGACAGTGGCCCTCCTACAGTTTGCCCAGTTTCTGTTCTCCACTCCCACCAAACCAGGGTCGTGGCTCCTTCTGACCAAATCTGAAGCTGGCTGCAGGTTGTTGCCCTCTTTTTTCCCCACCCTGCCCCTGACCTTTGGCAATTCCCAAAGGAGAGTGAAAAAAGACCTAGGGAGGGGCAGTTAAACTGCTCCTAACCTAATTAGGTGTCAGGGTGGAGGCCAAGGATAGGTGGTTGTAAGAGGAGAAGGGAAAAAGCATAGTCTAAACGCTGGAGCCTCCAACACAAACTCCTCCTTGGAAACCGCTGCCTGGTTCACACCTCCGTGTCCACTGTTTTCCTTGGTTAATTCCTCTCACGCCCAGCAGAAAGGGCTGAGCTTTCTGCAAGGAGCAGAAGTGAAGCAGAAACCACTGGAAATCAGAGACGGGGAGGGAGACCTGGACAGTTACTGTGCAGCTGGAAGGCCAGGAGCCAGCCGTTCCCAAAGGGGGTTGAAAAGTTTGTCTGGACACAGGGTCCATTTTGCAGTGTTTTTGTTTCTTAGTCAGGAGGGAGATGCGTCAAGCAACGTTTCAGGACTGAGTGGGAAGTTGGAAAGCTAAGTTCTCCCAAGGTTGATGTGGTCTTTGTGTTGCAGAGAGGAAAACTTAGAAATAGGAAAAATAAAATGAAACAGAAAGTATATGAAGAGAGAGTACCCAACAGAAGCTGACAATCCACAAAGCAGGGCCGTGGTGATCACTGCTGAGATGCTGGTAACAAATAGTTCTAAGCGCTTTCTAATCACATAACCATCTAAACAAGGGATACCATTTATCTCCATTTGACACATGAAAAAATTGGAGCACAAATAGGTTAAATAACTTGCCCAAGGACACCCAGTCAGGATGCCAATCCAGGCATTTAAGACAAGGAGTACTCTTGCCTGGAAAATCCCATGGATGGAGGAGCCTTGTAGGCTGCAGTCCATGGGGTCGCTAGAAGTCGGACATGACTGAGTGACTTCACTTTCACTTTTCACTTTCATTCATTGGAGAAGGAAATGGCAACCCACTCCAGTATTCTTGCCTGGAGAATCCCAGGGATGGGGGAGCCTGGTGGGCTGCCATCTATGGGATTGCACAGAGTCAGACTCAACTGAAGCGACTTAGCAGCAGCAGCAGCAGGCATTCTAAGAGACCATGAGTTTAATTACCAGATCCTCTGAAGGAAAGTGTTTTTTGAGTTAGCAAGGGAATGATTCAACTATTGTTGTTGAGTTGCTAAGTTGTGTCCACCTCTTCACAATCCCATGGACTGTAGCATGCCAGGCTCCTCTATCCTCCACTGTCTTCCAGAGTTTGCTCAAATTCATGTCCACTGAGTCAATGAGGCTGTCTAACCATCTCATCCTCTGCCATCCCCTTCTCCTCCTGCCCTCAATCCTTCCCAGCATTAGGGTCTTTTCCAATGAGTTGACTCTTCGCACCAGATGGCCAAAGTATTGAAGCTTCAGCTTCAGCATCAGTCCTCCCAATGAATATTCAGGACTGATTTCCTTTAGGACTGACTGGTTTGATCTCTTCACTGTCTGAGGGACTCTCAAGAGTTCTCCAGCACCACAATTAGAAAGCATCAATTCTTCAGGGCTCAGCCTTCTTTACGGTCCAACTCTCATATCCATACATGACTACTGGAAAAACCATAGTCTTGACTATACAGACCTTTGTCAGCAAAGTGATTCAGTGAATGAATGACTAAATCAGTGAATAAGTTAATTACTGAATAAATAAATTTGCAAACAAATGAAATGAATCAATGCCACCAATTCTGAGAGGAGTGCGTAGCATTTTTCAGGTCTTCTTAGGGTCTGTATCATGAGATTATATTCTCCAAGGATTCTTTGATCAAAACAGCCCGCAGAGAAGGCAAGCTGCAACTTTCTTTTTAGAAAATACGGGGGATGGTATCCAAGTGCAGAAACAGAAAAGGGAGGCCATTGATCCAGCCTCTTCTTTCCCTCCAAGACCAGCCTTGAGGTCTCCTATTCCCTGGAGGCCAAACTACCTATCAGGTACTTTCCAAACAAATTGTAATTTTTTCATTCAAAATACCATTATTGAGAGATTTATTTGGATTTCATTTTTTTTTTAAAAAGGGTGAAAGTGTGATCAGTCACTCATAGTTTCATTTATTCATTTGTTCAGCTTTTATCAAGTCCATGTACATTCCAGCCTTTGCACTAGACTCAGCCCCTCCCTGAAAGGAGAATCACTGATTAGCCTTGATTGCCCTAAAAGCAGACTCTAAGACCAGGATGGATGTGCAAGAAGTTCATTTGGAGGCAGTCCCAGGACAGCTGGTAGAGGAGTGAGGGAGTGAGGCTGGGCAGAGGAGGAAAGTAATAAAGGCTGTGTCATCATGCTGGTAACTGCTAGGTGCTAGCCCTTCCTGGGAATTATTGGATGTGTTGAAGAATTTGCCTTCATAGTGATCTTGCCAAGGGGTAATGAAGCTGGGTTATTTATCACCTAACTCTCATCCATCACTGGTTACGGGGAGGGCTGTTCCCAGGGAGACTGATCCTCTTGCACTTCTGGTTTTCCCTGCCTGTGGATGTAGAAAAACTGTTCAGGTGGAAAGTTGCATGTGCCTATGTAAGGACACAGGATAGTGAATGCTAACAGGCTACAGGTGGGGCCCTAGTATCTGCTAGAAATGTACAGACAGGTGATTACTCAAAGCAGGATCTAGAAGGGAGGCTTTCAAATTGTGGTGTGGGAGAAGGTTTTTGAGAATCCTGTGGACAGCAAGGAGACCAAACCAGTCAATCTTAAAGGAATCCACTCTGAATATTTATTGGAAGGGATGATGCTGAAGCTGAAGCTCCGATACTTTGGCCACCTGATGTGAAGAGCTGACTCATTTGAAAAGACCCTGATGTGGGAAAGATTGAGGGCAGGAGGAGAAGGCGATGACAGAGGATGAGATGGTTGGATGGCATCACCGACTCCATGCACATGAGTTTGGGTGGACTCTGGGAGCTGGTGATGGACAGGGAGGCCTGGTGTACTGCAGTTCATAGGGTCACAAAGAGTCGGACACAGCTGAGCGACTGAACTGAGCTGAAGGTTAGTGATAGCCCCAAGGTCTGGTAATACCAGGCACAAAGTTAGAAGTCATCAAGTGCTGAATGAATGGATGGAAGGAAGGATGGATGAATGGAGAGATGGGTGAATTCTATCTGGGTAGAGAGAAGTCCCAAGACTCATCAGAGGTTTCAAATAGGTGACTCTGAACTCAGTTTTGGAGGATGGTTATTGGAGATCTTTAGACAGAGTTTCAAAATAAGAGGCAGGGAAGTAGTAAAATGAATTCTTCAGGTGCTATGCACCACCTTTTAATTTGACTTCTCTCTACTCTCCCGTTGGAATGCATCAGGCCCCTGGGGTTAGAGCCTCTCGGGGCTTTCTAGTCAGCGTGATGTGGAAAGACCTCATGGGTGGTCTCTGAAGTTGTCAGCAGCTTTGGCCACTGCCACAAATAATTTATTCCCTCTGCTTGGGCTTTTGCTACTGAGAAGGACAGCCTAATTGGGTCTTCCTGGCAACCCGCGTCAGCTAGAAGCTTCCTGCTAAGATCTCTCCACCTTCGTTCCAACCAGTCTCAGTGCCAAAGCCTAACAAGGATGAACGTTCATAAAGCACATGCCTGCTGAGAATACCCTCCAGTGATTGTTTTCCCCAATCCAGGCATTCCCTGCCAGCTACTTCAAAGGCTTTTGAAGTCACTACTAATTTAAAAGCAATAATAAGATTGACACTGAAATGCTTCCCAGCTGGTTTTTCTGGGCAATAACTCTCACCAGTTCCTTTACAACCTGCTTTCTGTTACAATTCGAGGTTTGCAAAACATGACTTCTCAAACACGTTCAAATCAGAACAGAGCATGTTTTTAAAACAAAGAACATGGTCCTAGCGCAGATATAAATGCATTCTTCTCCACTTAGGAAATATTTCTTAATAATGAATCAGTGATTTCAGGTCTGGAGTCTGTGAGTCTTAGGGACAAAAGCCAACACTTTCATTTATTAATCGGATGCTTTTAGACAAGTTATGTACCTCCCTGAAACTCTTTTTTTGAAACTAAGACGTAAAATTATCTTCCTTAAAAGCTGTTTAGGGAAGTGCAGGCCCTAGGGGTGGAAAATGCAGGTATGAGATGCAGATCAGACTCTGCCATTTGTCAGCTGGTAACCTTAGGCTTAGCTGGTTTTTCTAAACATCCTGAGAAATTGTTTCTTTACTTAGAAAGATGATATACTAAGATGAATCTCTTATGACAGGTGCCTGCATGCTAAGTCACTTCAGTTGTGTCCAGCTCTTTGCAGTCCCATGGACTGTAGCCCGCCAGGCTCCTCTGTTCATGGGATTCGCCAGGCAAGAATACTGGAGTGGATTGCCATGCCCTCCTCCAGGGGATCTTCCAGACCCAGGGATCAAACCCAAGTCTCTTACGTCTCCTGCAATGGCAGGCAGGTTCTTTTCCACAAGTGCCACCTGGGAAACCCCATAAGATAGGCATACAGATTAAATTTTTATGATATATAAAGCACAGTATCTGGTACCAAGTAAATATTCAACAAAAGTGTTAGTTTTTATAGATGTGAGGCTGAAAAGAGAAAAGGTGTGCGAGAACCTGTTGCAGTTGTTGGCACTGGGAAATGTGTTTGGCAAGAATTATCTTCTTTTAAACAGTTTACAATGTATCAACTCTTGCTTCATAACCAATCACCCGAAGCTCAGTGATTATTTTATCATTGCTTTCCTTAGTTTTACAGCGATTGTGTCACTATAAACATCTTATCAATGTTTAAGCTCAGGCTTAAAAGAATAGCAGTAAAATATGGCCCATGAGTCTACAGTTCAGCTGCAAGCTTGCAGTTCTTCTGATCTGCTTGGCGTTGGTTGCAATGGCTGGTCTCTCCTCTGCACAATTTCTCAACCTCCAGCAATGCTAGCTCCAACTTGCTTACCCAGGGGCCAGGCAAAGTCACAAAAGAGTGAGAGTCAAAGCTTAGAATCAGCTCTTCATAACTTTGGTCACATTCACTGTCCAAGGCACATCCCAAGCCAGCCCAGATCCAATGGGGGAAAAGACTGCACCTCTTACTGGAAGGAGCTGCAAAGTGTCATACCAAAGAGCCCTGAACAGGGTGAGAGGAGAAAGCTGTGCCCATTTTTGCAAACTATCACATTACCCCAAAGTACATTGTAGTAGGCATTTTAGGATGATTTCAAGAGAATTCATATGTTCCACGTTCAGACATAGGTTCAGAAACAAACGCCCTGCCTTTCAGAAGTGGTCAATTGCAAGATTTCCTTTTTGAAAAAAAAAGAAAAAAGAAAAAAAATTGTTAAGTAGGTAGTTTACATCATCGTCCTTTGGAGAACTAATCTGGCTTTGCTCTAGAGTTGGACACAGCTTAGTGAATAAACAACAACAACTTCCTTCTTCTCCGTTTGCCGGATGAAGGAATACCTGCCTCCTAAGATTGCTTTAAAGGCTGAACTAGTGAATACAGAATGCAGTGCTTAGAATGACATAAAGTCAGACCATAAACTAAGCGACACACCCCTACTGGTGTCCTTGATTCGAGGCCAGTTCAGATTCACCCACTCCTTTGAGGCTGGAGAAATCTTTCTAAGAACGTGGATCTGTTCTTCAGGCCCTCTGGTGATGACCTTCGACTTCAATGTGGCATACTTGGTCTCTCCCCAGGGTCCTGGTCCCTGCCTGATCTTATACTCTGATCATATAAAAGACACACCGTTCCCAGAAATGAGCACTTTGCTTTTGAGCCTTTGCGGGCACCGTTCCCCCTGCCTGGCCTACCTTCTGGATTCTTCAAGATCAAACTCAAGTACCACACCTTCTCAATCCTACTCCTCAGCCCCTAAACATGATGATCATTCCAAAAAGGTACACATCCCAGAACATGCTGAACCCTTTGTTACAGGATACCAAGTCTCCGACATACGAACCTTCAAGCTGCAAACTTTCAAAGATGTGAACGTGCATTCCCGTGCCCAGTCACGTAAGTTAGTTCACGTGTCTGGCGTACCTTGCCACATGAGTGCCTCGTCTACAAGGGGTTGTACTTTTGTGTGCTTTACTGTATTCTGTTTGTTTTCTATGTTTTATTTGTGTAAAAACTATTACAAACCCATTAGAGCACAGTACTATACGGCTGATTGTGTTAGTTGGATACCTAGGCTAACTTTGTTGGACTTGCAAACAAATTGGACTTAAAATCACATTCTCAGAACATAGCTCATTCTGTGTAGGGGTCTTCTTGAGTCAGAAGGTGACCACTCCTCTTCTCTAGGTTCTGAGCCAAATCATTGGAGCCCTTGGACCTGAACAGGTCCTGGCATAAGATAAGCATGTTGCTGGGAGTCTGATGAAAGATAAAGAAAATAGGGAGTAAAAGAAAGAAGAAAAGAGAAGAAGGAAGGAATGGAATTTAAGGGGTTGGGGCAATTAGTGCTGCGCTGGACTTGGGTTTCCTGGGCAACAGAGATGAGTCACACTGACCCACCAACACCAAAATTTGCTCTTCTTAGAAAGGCTGTTTTGTTTCTAAACTTTGTAAAACAAAAACGTCCTGGTCATTTGGGCTGAAGCCCCATACTTCCCCATACAAGCAAGCCTCTGCTGCAGGTTTCGGGGATGATGTTAGTCAGAGGCATTTGTTTGTGCATTGCTGTTTGCTTAGTTGCTAAATCATGTCCACCTCTTTGCAACCCTGTGGACTGTAGCTCTCCAGGCTTCTCTGTCCATGGAATTCTCCAGGGAAGAAAACTAGAGCAGGTTGCCATGCCCTCCTCCAAGGGATCTTCCTGACCCAGAGATCGAACCCCCATCTCTTGCATCAGCTGAATTGGCAGGAGGATTGCTAAGCACTGAGCCACCTGGAACTTAGCCTCAGACTAGCTCTGAAAAGGCTTTGTCATCTTCCAAGTCACCAGGCCCAAGACTACTTCTTTAAAATGGATAACCAACAAGGATCGACTATATAGCACCGGGAACTCTGCTCAACGTTATGTAGCAGCCTGGATGGCAGAGAAGTTCCAGGGAGAATGGATGCATGTGTATCCATAACATACTGCCTGCTGAAACAACTGGAAGGATTAATACTCACAATGTGTCTATCAGAGTAATGCTGTGGCATAAAGACCCGTGGCATTATCATTCTATGGAGGAAACCAAAGAGTTTAGGTTCCATAGTCATCAGCTATTAACTGATTCCCACAAAAGAGATACATCTACCATCTAACATAGGGAAGATGCAGATGCCCCTTGCTTGGGAAGGAGTCTTCGCAGGTATGATTAAGTCCATCCAGGATCTTGAAATTATGGTATCTTTGGGACGACCTGAGTGGGCCTCAAAACCAAATGACAAGTGCCCTTGTAAGAGACACACAGAGAAGGCGATGCGAAGATGCAGCTGAAAAAAAAAAAAAAAAAATGGCCACAAGCCCCCAAGCCAAGGGGATGCCTACAGCAGCCAGGGGGAGCAAGAGACCAGGACAGGATACTCCCCAGAGGCTCCACAGGGTGTACAGACCTGCTGGTTCCTTGATCACAGATATCTGGCCTCCTGAGAAGTTTGAGAGAATAAGCTTCTAATGTTTTCAGCCACCCAGCTTATGGGCATTCATGATAGTGGCCTCAGGAAACAATTTAGCTATGAAGCCAGATTCAAACCCAATTCTCCCTGGTTTTGCTCTGTAACTTGGGATAAAGTGAAGTCACTTGGTTGTATCTGACTGTTTGTGACCCCAGGGACTGTGGTACATGGAATTCTCCAGGCCAGAATACTGGAGTGGGTAGCCTCTCCCTTCTCTGAGAGATCGTCCCAACCCAGGGTTGGAACCAAGGTCTCCCGCATTGCAGGCAGATTATTTACCAGCTGAGCCACAAGAGAAGTCCAAGAATATTGGAGTGGGTAGCCTATCCCTTCTCCAGCGGATCTTCCCAACCCAGCAATCAAACTGGGGTCTCCAGCATTGTGGGTGGATTCTTTACCAACTGAGCTTCTTGGGATAGATTATTAACATTTTAGAGACCTCATGTCCTAAGCTGTAAAGGGGGATATCTTAAGCAAAAATTGTACATGTTTCTGTGTATATGGGGAGGCGGGAGGCTCAGTCATGTCTGATTCTTTTCAACCCCATGGACTATAGCCCACCAGGCTCCTCTGTCCATGGTGATTCTCCAGGCAAGAATACTAGAATGGGTTGCCATGCCCTCTTTCAGGGGATCTTCCTGACCCAAGGATCAAACCTGCATCTCTTGTCTCTCCTGCATTGACAGCCAAATTCTTTACCACTGTTAAATCCCAAGCAAAGATTAAGTGAGGTAATGTGCTCATGTCAAATACATGATACACTGCCTAGGAGGGAGCCCTCAGCCATACCCTACTGGGAGCTTAGGGATCAAGGAGGGCATAGGAAGAAATGAACTGCAGGAGGCCACTAAGCTTGAGTTCAGAAGCCCTGACAACCTTCTCTGCCATTTCCCAGCTGTGTGATTTCAGTCCACTTATTTAACCTCTCTGAGACTGAGTATACTCATTAGCAAAATGGAGGTAACATATACTACCATTTAATATCTAGTTCAGATATTCAATGAGATCAAGCTGAAATCTGACATAGCAAATATCAGCATAGTTAGATTTCTTTTCTTCCTCCTCCATTGCTAACAATTAGAGGTAAAAGCCCAGATCCTCTGCTTCAGACAAATTAGATGTCTATAAGGCAGGATGGGCCTACACTGGTTTTAAATATTTGTTGAAAAATCCAGTTATTCAAACCTCTGATGGTGCCTTAACAGTAAGTCTACAATGGGCTGATCATTGGAGATTCAGAGTTGAATATGGATGAACAGAATTCATTTTGCCAACTTAAAAGTCTCTAAGAATTCTTAATCTGAGCACTCTGAACTGAACTTGAACCCTTTGGCATTCAAATCGGCTGCTACAGTTTTGATTGCAAGAAAAGAGAATTTTAAAAAGTCATTAAATGAGGTGAAAAGCCTTATTGGACACGAATTGGCTCTTAAAGAATATTAGAATGAAATAAAGCTCAAATGGGTCAGAAATTTATGAAAGTCATCTCCCTTAAATAAAACATGATTTTAAATATTCAAGGGAGAGCACTTTCAAAATGCGGTTGGTGTTCTAAAACATCTGAAGAACTGCAAGAGTTTTTGCTCATTCTAAAGACATTGTCCTGGGTGTCAGGGCAAATGCATTAGAATTGAGGACTCCACTGGGGCTAAGACTTCTATGCCAGGCAACCTGCATAGCGCTTCTGGTCTCAGGACAAAGTCACACATGCCCACACCTTGTCTGCCTGGCCAAAACAGCCACCTGAGACCTAATGGTCTTAGAGAAGACTCTTGAGAGTTCCTTGGACAGCAGGAGATCAAGCCAGTTAACCCAAAAGGAAGTCAACCCTGAATATTCATGGAAGGACTGATGCTGAAGCTGAAGCTACAATAGTTTGGCCATCTGATGAGAAGAGCCAACTCATTGGAAAAGACCTTGATGCTGGGAAAGACTGAAGGTGGGAGGAGACAGTGGCAGAGGATGAGATGGTTGGATGCATCACTGACTCAGTGGACATGAATTTGAGTGAACTCCAGGAGATGGTGAAGGACAGGGAAGCCTAGAGTGCTACAGTCCATGGGGTAGCAAAGAGTCGGACATGACTGAGCAGCTGAAGAACAGTAAGACCTGGCATTGAACACACAGACTGGGAGCTCTAGTGTCTATTTATAGTTCTTTTCAGTTAACAACAGGAAGATCTCCTGGAGAAGGGAGAGGCTAGCCACTCCAGTATTCATGGGCTTCCCGCCTGCAATGCTGGAGAGATAGTAAGTGATAATGAACAAAGCAACTTAGGGTCAGAGAATCTATGCTCCTGTCTCAAACCTGACACCTCCAGTCCATGTAGCCTTGGCTAAATCACTTTACCTCTCTGAGTTTTGTGTCATTATTTCTAAAATAAAAGTGCAACAATACTGTTAGTTGACTATTGAATAAACATTCCCCTTTTCATTGCAGCAGTATTTCATTTGATTCAGAAGCAATTTGCACAATCCAAAAGTTGATCATGGTTGGTTTATGGCATAGCTCTTATTCCTGTTTGCCAGGGATCCAATTCTAGCCAATGAAAAATAAGGGGAAGTCTAAAATTTCTGGGGATACAAAGAAACAGCTGACTCAGAAGAAAGTCCCTGGGCCGTTACCTCTCCTTTTCCTCCTTTGAGTTGTATTATATGAATCTTTGAAGCCTGAAGCTACAGCAGCAGCTGTATAATCATGAGAAGACAGATCTGGAATTTCAACAAGGCTGACCCATACTCTTGACATGGTTGGAGTTGATAATTCAAGTCCAGAGCCTACCTACTTTCATCTTCTTGCTATACGAGACCTATGAAAATGGGTACCATATATCTCACCTTCCATATGCCAGGTGCTAGTCTATATAAATTAACTCACCTAATTCTCACAACTGCAGTTATTACTAAATCTATTTCACAGATGAAAACAAGACACAAAGAAGTTAAGATACTTGTCCAAGGTGACTGCCAGCAAATGGTAGAAATCAGATTTGAATGCAGGCAATGGTCATTTGTCAAGCTCTGGGAACTGGTGATGGACAGGGAAGCCTGGCGTTCTGCAGCCCAAGAGGTCGAAAAGAGTTGGACACAACTGAGGGACTGAACGGAGTGGCCATTTGTGGAATCAGTCCACCATACTGCTTTCTCTTGATTGCTAATTGTCTAATTTGTATATAGCCAAAACTATACCAAGTTGTACAAAGCCTATCCTTCTATCTTGTATAATTTTTGAGAATATATATTGATGCCAGTCTATCACATAACTTTCAAAACAACATTAAGAAGTATCTAATGTTATTCTGAAATGTGAAAGTTAGGAAAATGATGACTACAAAGATTGAGTCATCTGCCAAAGCCCACACAGCAGGCCAGTGACGGAGCTGGGATGGATGGCACCCTGGTTTCCCTGGGTCTGAAGCTGATTCACTTTCCCTCATGATGCCCTGCATTCCTTTGAAATGCTTTTATTTTTGCACAGTGATAAGAAGACCCAACGGGCTTCTTAGGTGATTCCAGTGGTAAAGAACCTACCTGCCAATGCAGGAAACATGAGAGAGGCATATTCAGTCCTTGGGTAGGAAGATCCCCTGGAGGAGGGCATGGCAACCCACTCCAGTATTCTTGCCTGGAGAATTTCATGGACAGAGGAGCCTGGCAGGCTACAGTCCATGAGGTTGCAAAGAGTCGGACATGAATGAAGAGACTCAGCATGCACGCGCGCAAGAAAACCCAAAGGAATCCTCAGTGATGCTGGTGAAACCTGAATCCTAGGCTGAAAATAGTCCAGCATGTCAGTGAAGAGATTTGGGAGAAAATCCCAAAGGGATGTTCAATCCTTTCAAAGGTTCCTACAGTCTCCTCTCCTATGCTCCAGCTCCTGAAAGGTTATCTCTCTCTCTCTCCAGTTTGATGATTCAGAAAGACATGCTCTCCCTTTGGGACTCAGCGCTTGCAGTTTCAAGAGTTCATGTTCTCTTCCCAGCATGGGTCATTACAGCCTTGTTCCTGCGAAAGCACTACCAAAGCCCATCAACTCTACAAACTGAGTCGGTCCCTGCCATGCCCTGAACTGAGTCTGTCACATTTGGAAGGGGCTGGGATGGAGTCAGAAGGGGACATAAATCAAAGGGGAGCCCAAGGGATGGGGAGTAGCCAAGAATCAGAGACCCTGTGACCTGGAAAGCACTAAGATCATCTGGTTTAACATCTTCAGTTTATAGAGAGTGAATGTGAGATTCAGACATATTCTTTCGTAACTGCAGCTTTCATCCATAGAGCATACACTGTGCTGTCTGAACTCATTTACTCTTTACAAAATACTTTTTACTCTACTTTGCCATATCAGAGGGATAGGTGATAGTGAAAGTGAAAGCCGCTCAGTCATGTCCAACTCTTTGCGACCCCATGCACTATACAGTCCACGGAACTCTCCAAGCCAGTATACTGGAGCGGGTAAGCCTTTCCCTTCTCCAGGGGATCTTCCCAACCCAGGGATCGAATCCAGGTCTCCTGCATTGCAGGCAGATTCTTTACAAGCTGAGCCACAAGGAAAGCCCAAGAATACTGGAGTGGGTAGCCTCTCCCTTCTCCAGCGGATCTTCCCGACTCAGGTATGAAACCGGGGTCTCCTGCATTGCAGGTGGATTCTTTATCAATTGAGCTATGAGGGAAGCCCAAGGGATAAGTGAGACCCCAATGATAAAATAAATACTCAGTAAGAACTGGTGATTTTTCCCAAGGTCATAGAGCTGATAAGTGGCATAGACAAGCTATGCCAGGCAAGACTTGTATCCTCAGACAGCCAGGATTTGCAGTCCTTCTGCTTATTGAAGACCCTAAGGAGGGGCTGACATTGAAAAATAAAAGAGAGAAAGTGAGGGGAAAAAGTCAAAAAGAAAACTGAGAAGGAAGGAGGGACTCAGGGCCTGGCGTGATAGCATGTACAAACACTGAGCAATGCAAGCA
This sequence comes from Ovis aries, assembly GCF_016772045.2. Classification (NCBI taxonomy): domain Eukaryota; kingdom Metazoa; phylum Chordata; class Mammalia; order Artiodactyla; family Bovidae; genus Ovis; species Ovis aries. The sequence continues at coordinate 110,597,235 of NC_056059.1, forward strand.
AAGAGATGTGCCTGTATGCATGGTTGGAGATGAGGAAAGGAAGCAAAGCTGTAGCTTTATCTGATGCTCTCAGCCATCTGTTGAAGGACCACAACTCAGTGGGCATGAATCTGAGCAAACTCCAGGACAAAGTGAAGGACAGAGGAGCTTGGTGTGCTGTAGGGCATGGGATCACGAAGAGCTGGACATGACTTAGCAACTCAAAAATAACAACAGAAAGGGGTGGGAGTAACAACTAGAACATCCTCCAAGTCACAGGACAAAGTAGTGATAAATTAAGGGATTACCGTGTGTGTGTGTGTGTGTGTGTGTGTGTGTGTGTGTGTGTGTGTGTATGTCCTGGCTTCTCCACCACACACAATCTTCATTTTCCCTATTAGATGAAGTTTCCTCACAGTTTTTGAAAAGTCAGACACGACTGAAGCAACTTAGCAGCAGCAGCAGCAGCAAGAAGTTACTCAACGAAAAGACTGGAAAAAGAAATTGCAAAGATAAATCTAGGGCCATGAAGTTCAGAAGGCACCATTGTGCTTGTTGCGAGTGCAGAGTAGATGAAGAGTTTGGATCTAGCTACACACTTTTGGTGGGCTTCCCTAGTGACTTAGTGGTAAAGAATCTGCCTGCCAATGCTGGAGATGCAGGTTCCATCCCTGAGTCAGGAAGATCCCCTGGAGAAGAAAAGGGCAACCCACTCCAGTATTCTGGCCTGGGAAATCCCATGGACAGAGGAGCCTGGTGGGCTACAGTCCATGGGGTCACAAAAGAGTCGGACACGACTTAGGGACTAAACAACAACATCGCGTTTTTGGTGCCTTTGTTGGTAGCATGAAGTAGTCAGTCCACCTGTGGGTTTCTTGTCCCCTGAAATTAAAAGCTAACTAACAGCACCCCTGCCAGTTCTTTCTTTCTTTCTTTTTTTTTTTTTTTTTTTTTGGCTTTTGCTTTTTTATTTTACTTTACAATACCGTATTGGTTCTGCCATACATTGGCATGAATCTGCCACGGGTGTACAAGAGTTCCTTAAGATGATTTTAGCATGGAGGAAAAACAACACGGTGGCAGAGTTTCAGTCCAGTCTAAGCTTCTGGGTAACACTCCACTTCCTCACGGTGATATTGCTGGCCCATACCTTGCTCTGAGGTTGCTTTTCCATCTGTAAAGTGGGATGAATGGTCACCATACTTGCTGGTTTCTTTCTTCTGCACTTCAGCCCTGCTGGCTTTCCTCAACCATGACCTCTGACTTCAGCCACAGGCTTTGGCACCCACTACGCATGAAATTAAAAGACGCTTACTCCTTGGAAGAAAAGTTATGACCAACCTAGATAACATATTCAAAAGCAGAGACATTACTTTGCCGACTAAGGTCCGTCTAGTCAAGGCTATGGTTTTTCCAGTAGTCATGTATGGATGTGAGAGTTGGACTGTGAAGAAGGCTGAGCGCTGAAGAATTGATGCTTTTGAACTGTGGTGTTGGAGAAGACTCTTGCGATTCCCTTGGCATGCAAGGAGATCCAACCAGTCCACTCTGAAGGAGATCAACCCTGGGATTTCTTCTGAAGGACTGATGCTAAAGCTGAAACTCCGATACTTTGGCCACCTCATGCGAAGAGTTGACTCATTGGAAAAGACTCTGATGCTGGGAGGGATTGAGGGCAGGAGGAGAAGGGGATGACAGAGGATGAGATGGCTGGATGGCATCACTGACTCGATGGACGTGAGTCTGAGTGAACTCCGGGAAATGGTGATGGACAGGGAGGCCTGGTGTGCTGCGATTCATGGTGGCAAAGAGTCAGACACGACTGAGCGACTGAACTGAACTGAACTGAACTGAACTGAACACCTCTCCCAGGTGGCGCTAGTGGTAAAGAACCTGCCTGCTAATGCATGAGACTTAAGAGATGTGGGTTCAATCCCTGGGTTGGGAAGATTCCCTGGAGGCAGGCAGGACAACCCATTCCAGTATTCTTGCCTGGAGAATTCCATGGCCAGAGGAGCCTGGTGGGACATAGCGTTGCACAGAGTTGGACACGAATGAAGCAACTTATGACACACGCATGCACACCTCTCCCCAACTCTTCCTGACCCTCACGGATCCCCACAAGCTGCTCTTTTATCCTCATCACAGTGATGAAGCTCTCTAGATTCCACCTCTCTGACACATCAAGGCTTAAAGTTCTCCAGAAGTAAGGGATTGTGTCTGCATTGTTGGGCATTATAGCCCAGGGCTCAAGCCCCTGTGCCCTGCACAGCGTAAGCACTCAAAAAATATATGTTGAGCCACTGAGTCTCTTTCAAAGGATTATTTTAAAGATCAAAGAATTTAATGTATCTAAAGGAGTTGTGTAAAACCTTTTACTTTTTTTTTTTTAACATCAAACAAATGCTGACTATGATAGTTATCTTGGAGAACACAGGTACACAAATTCAAAGTCCTGTTGGGTTGGGTGGGATTTTGCTATGATCACCTCTTGGACATAAAGTCACATGGGAGTATATTCCCAATTCCTACTTCCTTGACCTTGAGCAGGCGAGACAACATAAGAGAAGGCATATAAAGCACTAGCTCATCACCTGAGAAATTGTGGTGTCGGTGAATGACAGTTCTCTTTCTTTCTGTTGGGTTTATGCGGTCGTTTTGAAGAAAATTAGAGGCCGTGGTCATACAAATTCATTATAGGGCTGAGGTATGATTCGATGTCCCTCATTGTTTTCTGGGTAGTATGCCAGACTGTCTTTACTTAATTTTGCATGATGTAACAGACACCGTTTCACCTTATTTAGTGATAAGAAGACCTTTTCTGCTGCTGTTGTTTAGTCACTAAGTCATGTCTGATTCTTTGTGACCCCGTGGACTGTAGCCCACAAATCTCTGTCCACCGGATTCTCCAGGGAAGAATACTGAAGTGGACTGACATTTCTTTCTCCAGGGGATCTTCCTGACCCAGGGATCCAACCCGAGTCTCCTGCATTCCAGGCGGATTCTTTACCACTGAGCCACCAGGGAATTCCCATCAGTCCATTGGATGGAGTTAAATCTACAAAGATAACAACCCCCTGCGGATTTGGTCTCTTTCATCCCTTCCCCATCTGGACTAGTGAAAGCAGGGACCTAAATTAGTAGATCTGAGCTGTAGACTCAAACTTTACCAGGGTGTGCTCTGTCAAGGTTGAGACAGGGTCTTTAAAGTTAGCCAGCCCATTTTCAATCCCACTCTAAGACAGGTTCTTTTACATGAACTTTATCAGTAACAAATCTAAGACATCAGCTCACCATCGACTATTCCTCAATTGTTTTCAAACTCAGGCTGTGAAAAGGGATCCTAGTTATGGCCCCAGTCATGGATCCCCAAACTGTTCCTAACGCTTGTTTTAGCACAATGCCAGATACATAGCAAGCACTCACTTCAAGAAAGAATAGTCTCATCTAACATTTATTTACCATTGTTTATCATGTGCTAGGCACTGTTCTAAGCACTTCACAAATTTTATTCTATTTTTTGTTTAATCCTCATAGCAATCACTTGAGGCTGATTTTAATTTTATCTTTCTCATTGCACAGAGTTATAAATGGATGAACAGAGTTTACATAACTTGTCCAAAGACACACAGTCATTAAGTGGCAGATGTGAGGATATGACCCTTCTGAGTCTAGCCCCACTGAAGGCCCACTACACTCTAAAGATGGTTAAAGAAAATACCTACAAATGTCACTTCCCTTCATTTATAGTGCATAGCATTTGTAAACACGCTAAAGAAAAAGAATCTTGGTTTGGTTGAAGAATCACACACTTGATAATCCAGTAATTGATGGTTAAAAGTAAAACATCTAGTTACTTACCATAAATTTAGTTTTGATATCTAACACTATGGAAAATGAGGTAGTTGAGGAAATAGTCCTTGTTTTACTTTCGCATATTTAAAAGTTGTACATGGAAACAAGGGGATGTACTTGAATGGGTAGAAGTAACTCCAAGTCTCACCATTACTGAGATCTTCAGAAGTAGTTTGCCTGCAGAAGTATCCTTTGGGTCTGCTCCTCTGAAAAGCATACACTTTGAGTCTTACCCAAAGCTTGCCCAGGGCTTAAGCACATCCATTTTGAGAACCATGACCACAGACCTGATCACTTTCAGGCAAGGTCATCTAATGTCTGTTTCATAGACGATCAGACCAACTGGCAGCCATGATTCATCCCTTTGCTCTCCTCATATTTTCTCTTCCTAAGACTCACTCATTTATTCCCAAGCTTCTCCAAATCAATCTTTTAAAAAGATCTAACATAGTAGATTTATTTGTCTTATTGTAAGATTTTAAAAATTAACAGATGTCCCGTTGGTCTCTGATCTTTGTCTTGAATCTGAGGGAATTAATTCCTTTGCAGAAGAGAATCACAAAACATTTGGAAGGCAGTTAAATGACTCTGCACTTGCCCAGTCCTGCTTACTACCAACCAAAGAGCTGCCATGTGTCACCAGCAGCATGAAGGGTTGAGCTGTGTTCCATTAAATCAGAAGTATCTGACCAGTTGCCAGATACATGGATAAACTTGACTATGGTTTCAGAACTCCCCTTGGTTGTGAAATTTGTGACATGTCACCATGCTTATTTTGTATTCAACATGCAGTTGTACCCTGACCTTCTTTGGACTCTTTCTGTGGATGAAGGGAAACATTAGCCTTCTGGGGTTCATACGGCAAAGGCTGCTTTTACCACTTAGGAGAATCTAGGTAGTCTTGTTTTCAGAGGACCTCTGCATATTTTATCAAAATAAAATGCATCCGTAGCCCATGCTAGTTATATTGTTCCATTTAGGAAACTGCTAAGGATTGTAAAGCTAGTCCTGAATTTGTTTTGCTATAAATTATTGACTTTTTCCTTGTGGTTTAGCTTCCTTCATAGCTCAGCTGGTAAAGAATCCACCCACAATGTGGAAGACCTGGGATCAATCCCTGTGTTGGGAAGATCCCCTGAAGAAGGGAATGACTACCCACTCCAGTATTCTGGCCTGGGCGTGAGCTGTATAGTCCATGGGGTTGCAAAGAGTCGGACAGATTGAGCAACCTTGACTTTCACTTGTGGTTTAAGCTTTACATATGGTGCCTCAGCTGAAAAGAATCTGCCTGCTAATGCAGGGGATGAGGGTCCAACCCCTGGGTCAGGAAGATCCCCTGGAAAAGGAAATAGCTACCCACTCCAGTATTCTTGCCTGGGAAATCCCATGGGTGGAGGAGTCTGGTGGGCTAGAGTCCATGGCATTGCAAAGAATCAGACACAATTTAGCAATGAAACAACAGCTATAGATAAGTGTGCGTGTGTAATATAAATTACATATATATTAAATATATGTGTATATGTGTGTCTATGTTGAGTAGATCAGCTGACATAATGTAAAGTTTTATAAACTTTTAACCTAGCACATGTTAGTTTTCATTTTGAAGCTTTCTTCTCATCCTTTGGAACTTCTGTTTATTTTCAGATATCAGACATTCATAGCTAAACTCATGAAAAACTCACAGGCCCCAGATTTTCCATGGTGAGTGTCCAAGGAATACTGTGGGTCAGACCACAGCCCCTTCCACTAGGTATGTTGGAGGTAAGTACATTTTCATAGAGGTCTCCTTCTGATGCAAAACTTTCAGGACGGGATCCCTGCTAAAGGTGCAACAGCTCTGTGTGCAGGGGCCTCGGATACTGCTGCGGAATTGAGGTCCACCCAGCACGCTCCTAATACATTGTCTCTGAGACAATGTCTAGTTTTCACCAGCTGGGAAACTACAAAAACAGAACAACACGAATCTTGCTACCTGCTTTCCTCTTTCCTACTTCTGCAAAAACTTTATCAACTCAAATGCCACTCAACGGTAGACTTAAAACATTCTTTTCAATAGGGCTGTGATATAAAGTTTGGGGCAGAACTTCCAACTTAGAATGTTATTTTCTGGGTCTGTAGTTTAGCCACAAAATTTTGCTCCAGGCAAATTTCAACTTGTTAGATCCAAACTTAAAGATGAATGTCTCATGTATTTCTCTCACTTTAATCCCACAAAGTTTTTGCAGTGTTTTTCTGCATGAGAAAACTGGGCAAAAACTGCATATGAAAACTGCCATTCTTCCACAAGATTGTCTTTCAACAGGCAGCCTAGAATGTTCAATCTAGTCACCTTTATCCTGAGAAGAAAGCTGACTTTGTTGGCGAACTAGTCCATTTTCTTCTTTTTAATCTTGTAACAACCTTCATCAGGGAGATAGCATTTTCCCCACTTTCCAGGCGAGGAACCCAGGGTTCAGAAAGACTTAAAACACTTTCTGTTGCTGTTTAGTCACTGTCATCTTCAACTCCTCATCACCCTATGGACTGCAGTACGCCAAGCTCCTCTGTCCTTCTCTATCTCCTGGAGGCAAGTATGAGACTCACTGGAGGCAAAATTTACACCCAATTCTTGCCATTACAATTGTGCAAAGCTCCCTTAAGGGCCAGCTGAGGAAAACAAGAGGCTAAGAGGAAATATAGTCGGTGTGCTGTTCCTGCTACTTGTATCGGTTCTGGGAGAATTTTCCCATCAAAAAGAATTTGATTTAAGTGTGTAAGGAAGATGCAAGTCAGAGGTCTGGTGTTTGGTGATCTTACTGTCTATATTCATTGTGCAGAAAGATCAATTGTCTTATTTGCATTTTGTAGTGGATTTGTATTCATCTCTTAACTTTCTCATCCTTTCTATTCGTATTCTTATATTACTCTTAAACCTCCCTAGGTTCTTGCAGTGACCTGCAGTTAACCTGTGGTTTCCGTACTTTCTCCTTCTCCTCCTTCGTGTCTGCCTTAGTTATCAACGGTAGGCTGTGTGCGCTTAGTCACTCAGTCATATCAGAATCTTTGTGACCCTTTGGACTGAAGCCTGCCAGGCTCCTCTGTCCATGGGCTTTCCTGGGCAAGAATACCAGAACAGGTTGCCATTTCCTCCTCCTCCAGGGAATCTTCCTGACCCCATGGATCAAACCCACATCCCCGGTGCCTCCTGCACTGCAGGCAGATTCTTTACCTGCTGAGCCATCAGAGAAGCCCAGTGTTGGGTTATTCTCCTTCAAATATACCATGGAGGCCTCTGTGTGGTGGTCAATGTCACGTGCTGCACAGATGCACCTTTGGGTGCTGTTCCAGAGCGATGGAGACAGACATCTGTAGCTCTCCAACCCTTCAATGTTGTCCTGGGCTCAGAGACGTTCCCTCAGACAAGGCTATACTCTTTCCTGGGAGACCCACATCCATTGATGGATCAGTATGAGATTACAAGAAGAAAAAAAAGTGCCATCTTATCCTAAATCAGGGTAACTCCAAAGATCCCTTCTAGCTCAGAGGCCCTTGTGCGGTTGGATGAGGCTGTCAGGCCTGCATCACAACTCAGGCCCGGCTTCCTTCTTCTCCCTTCCCCAGGTGTCCACCCCAAGGAAATCCTTCAGTAAACATCCTGAGTGTTCAACTGTTTCTTCAGAATTAGAGAGCCCAAACTGCAATGCTTGGGCAATGGGCAGGAAAGGAGGAAGGGAAGAAGAAAGTGGAAAACCAATTAAGAAAGACAGAAAAGGAAGGAAATTCAGCAGGATTATTTAATTAACTGCATTTATCTCTACTTCCAGTCCTCCCTTTAGCTTCTCTGTCACTACTATCAGTATTTCTACTTGACCCTTTGACCGAAAACAACCTCTGTGATGAGAATCTTAATTGATTTGTTTAGAAAGAGGATTCATAGTCTAAAAGACAACACTATGAAAAGATCTTCACAAACATGGGCCACTCTGATGGTTTTGCCCACATGACCTGCCAGTTACCTGACCACCCTATTACCGTTAAGTGGGGTCCACACAGTTCTAGACATATACATCTGTGTGGACCCTTTGACACATTATTGTAACAAGAGACAGGTTTACATGAAAATCTTCTAAAACTACATTGTGAAATAAGATGCATACAAATCTATTTAATGAAACAATGACTTAAGCCAGTGGTTCCACAAGAGACATGGATTCTAGCCCTGGGTTGGGAAGATCCCCTGGAGTAGGAAATAGTAACCCACTGCAGTGTTCTTGCAAGGAAAATTCCATGGACAGAGAAGCCTGGTGGACTGAAGTCCATGGGGCTACAAAGAGTCAGGCATGACTGAGCACACAAGCTCGATCCTCAACCTTTTTGGCACCAAGGACTGATTTCATGGAAGACAATTTTCCCATGGAATGGGGGATGGTTTGGGGATGATTCAAGCACATTATGCTTATTGCTGCTGCTGCTAAGTCACTTCAGTTGTGTCCGACTTTACATGACCGCATAGACAGCTCCCCCATCCCTGGGATTCTCCAGGCAAGAACACTGGAGTGACTTTCCATTTCCTTCTCCAATGCATAAAAGTGAGAAGTGAAAGTGAAGTTGCTCAGTCATGTCCTACCCTTAGCGACCCCATGGACTGTAGCCCGCCAGGCTCCTCTGTCTATAGGATTCTCCAGGCAAGAGTATGGGAGTGGGGTGCCATTGCCTTCTCCATACATTTATTGTGCACTTTATTTATAATCTAATGCTGTCGCTGATCTGACGGGAGGTACCGGCCTGGAGGTTAGGGGCTCCTGGTTAAACAAGATTATTTATTCCAAACTACCATAGGATTGGGCTGCAACAGACCACACAGAAGCACACCAGCTGCACAGAGACTTTACTTTGCCAACAAAGGTCTGCTTAGTCAAGGCTATGGTTTTTCCAGTGGTCATGTATGGATGTGAGAGTTGGACTGTGAAGAAAGCTGAGCACTGAAGAATTGATGCTTTTGAACTGTGGTGTTGGAGGAGGCACTTGAGAGTCCCTTGGACTGAAAGGAGATCAGTCCTGGGTGCTCATTGGAAGGACTGATGTTAAAGCTGAAACTCCAATACTTTGCCCACCTCATACGAAGAGGTGACTCATCGGAAAAGACCCTGATGCTGGGAGGGATTGGGGGCAGGAGGAGAAGGGGACGACAGAGGATGAGATGGCTGGATGGCATCACCGACTCGATGGACATGAGTTTGAGTGAACTCCGGGAGTTGGTGATGGACAGGGAGGCCTGGTGTGCTGTGATATGGGGTCGCAGAGTCGGATAGGACTGAGAGACTGAACTGAACTGAACTGAACCATAGAATTGCAAAGAGTCAGATACGACTGAAGCAACTTAGCATTCACACACACACCAATGACTTATGGGGCTTCCCAGGTGGCATTAGTGGTAAAGAACCTGCCTGCCAATGCACAAAACATAAGAAACATAGATTCAATCCCTGGGTCAGGAAGATCCCTAAAGGAGGAATTGGCAGCCTGTGCCAGTTGCCTGCAGAATCCCATGGACAGAGGAGCCTGGCAGGCTATGGTCCATAGATAGGGTCACAAAGAGTTGGAAACAATTGCAGCGACTTAGCATGCGTGCATGAACTGTTGACCTACAATGTGGTCTAACATTTATTTCTGATTTACTCCTAGATAACTATCTAGCCAGGTATGACAAAGAAAAGAGTACCTGCTCTGGTTTGGGGTGAACTGCTCTTCCCTGTCGTACTGACCGAGTTCTGCTGGTCCCTTTCTGAGTCCACCTACTGCTGTGGTCACGTGATCTGCAATGTCCTTTCCAAGTTTCAAGGCTCAGCTTTCGCCTGTATGTTTGCTCCTAGTTTGGTTTGCAAGTCCTCTTAAATAATTGGGTTAGATAGCTTGCTCCACGCAATGGTCAACAAACAGCTGCCCGTAATTGACCCTCAGCCTGAGTAGGTGTGCTCTGTTTGCACAGCCCTGCAGCCTACTGACCATATCTGATCTGGGCACACTGTGTCCTGAGTCCTGTTTTTGTGTGTGTGCCACACCTGTGGGTTCCACACACATTATACACATTGATCTGAGTCACTGCTGGGTGTCCGAGTTCATAACTCGTTGTCTACAGATAGAAATAGAGGCTGTGACACTTTGAGTTTCAATATCTTCAGCATCCCTGACTGCTAGGCTAGGAATTAGCTTACTCTGGGTTCTCTGAAAGTGAAGAAATCAAACCCGTTGATCATGTAGGCTACACTGATTTTCTGTTCCCATTGACTGGATGCTGACTTTTGTAGGGGGGTATTTGGCCCCTCCACACAGCATGCAGGATCCTAATTCTCCCACCAGAGATGACACTCTCATACCCTGCAGTGGAAGCAAGGAATCTCAACCACTGGACTGATCACCAGGGAAGTCCCAGGGCCCTGACTTTTTGTTTGGGGTCTCCCAGCTTCTCAGTGTGAACCTTCTGCTCTTGGGTTACTAAGACCCCTGCCATTCATTATCTTATGCTTTTCTACTCAATTTAAGTTGATCCTATTGAGGGTCTTTGGTTGTTGCTGTTCAGTCACTAAGTCGTGTCCGACTCTTTGTGACCCCATGGACTGTAGCACGTCGGGCTCCTCTGTCGTCCACTGTCTCCCAGGGTCTGCTCAAACTCATGTCCATTGAGTCGGTGATGCTATCTAACCATCACATCCTCTCATGCCCCTTCTCTTTTTAACTTCAGTCTTTCCCAGCATCAGGGGTTTCTCAATGAGTTGACTCTTCACATGAGGTAGCCAAAGTATTGGAACTTTAGCCTCAGCATGAGGGTCTTTAAGAGCAACCAATAAATAGCTATCCTCTTTTTTATTTAAGTTCCAAATCAGTGGAGAAATAGAAGAAAGGAGGCAAGCAGATGGGGTCAAAGTTTGACCACTCTTAAGCTGATATTAGAGAATTGGGTTTTATAGCCACAGACATTCCAGTCTCCTAATTCTGAATTCCATAACCGGTCAGAATTTTTCACCTGGCACGCATCTCCAAGGAAGGGCAAGTCTGATGCTGGAGGAGCTGGGTTTAACATGTGTCCCCAGGAACCCCCTAAGAGAAAGATCCTTCTCCACAGGACCAGTTTCTCCTTCTAAACTCTCCAGTGAGCTGAGTTAGTCCTCTCCTCCTGGAGAGGAGGTCAGGAGTGATGTAGTTATGGATTTTTCTCTACATGGATTAAAAACACCAAGAACAGTGACAACTAGTATCCAGTCACCATTCCTGGTGCATCCTATGTGCCAGGCACTGTTCTAAGCCCAGTACACTTTTTAATGTATTTACTTCTCATTGGAAAAGAGCCTCATGCTGGGAAAGATTGAGGGCATAAGGAAAAAGGCGCAACAGAGGATTATAGTTGGATGGCATCACTGATTCAATGGGCATGAATCTGAGCAAACTCCATGAGATAGTGGAAGACAGGACAGATTGGCATGCCACAGTCCATGAGGTTGCAGAGGTCTGACATGACTTAGTAATTGAACAAATTCTTTTTTTTTTTTTTCAGTTTTTTAGTTTTTTAATTTTAAAATCTTTAATTCTTACATGTGTTCCCAAACATGAACCCCCCTCCCACCTCCCTCCCCAAAACATCTCTGTGGGTCATCCCCATGCACCAGCCCCAAGCATGCTGTATCCTGCGTCAGACATAGACTGGCGATTCAATTCTTACATGATAGTATACATGTTAGAATGCCATTCTCCCAAATCCTCCCACCCTCTCCCTCTCCCTCTGAGTCCAAAAGTCCGTTATAGACAGCTGTGTCTTTTTTCCTGTCTTGCATACAGGGTCATCATTGCCATCTTTCTAAATTCCATATATATGTGTTAGTATACTGTATTGGTGTTTTTCTTTCTGGCTTACTTCACTCTGTATAATCGGCTCCAATTTCATCCATCTCATCAGAACTGATTCAAATGAATTCTTTTTAACGGCTGAGTAATACTCCATTGTGTATATGTACCACAGCTTTCTTATCCATCCATCTGCTGATGGACATCTAGGTTGTTTCCATGTCCTGGCTATTATAAACAGTGCTGTGATGAACATTGGGGTACATGTGTCTCTTTAATAACCCCATTAGATAGGAGATGCTTCTGAACTGTTGTTGGAGAAGACTCTTGAGAATCTCTTGGACTGCAAGCAGATCAAACCAGCCAGTCCTAAAGGAAGTCAGTCTTGAATATTCATTGGAAGGACTAATGCTGAAGCTGAAGCTCCAATATTTGGCCACCTGATGCTAAGAGCTGACTCATTGGAAAAGACCCTGATGCTGGGAAAGATTGAAGGCAGGAGGAGAAGGGGATGACAGAGGATGAGATGGTTGGATGGCATCACTGTTTCAATGGACATGAGTTTGAGCAAGCTCCAGGAGTTGGTGATGGACAGGGAAACCTGGCGTCCATGAGGTCTCAAGAGTTGGACACGACTGAGCGACTGAACTGAACTGATCCCTAACCTCCATTCAATAGATGGGAAAACTAATGCACAGAGAGGCTTATGAGCTTGCCTGGGAACCCTCCAACAAGCGGTAGAGCTAGGGTTTGAACCCAAGAAATCAGCTTCCAGAACCCCAGACTTCTAACCACCAAGCTAAGACAAGTTTAAAATCTACCAGTGATGCAAAATCGCCCTTCCCTAACACCTCCCTTCTCTACAGTCCAGCTCTGCCCAGCCTTCATGAGCTCTAGCTCCTCCAGGTCTTCTTCGTCTTCTTTACTGTGTGTGTGTGTGGTAAAAGTCACATGTAGTAAAACACGCTATTTTAACCAGATTTAACTGTACAGTTCGGCAGCACTAAACACATCCACATTGTTGTGTAACTCTCACCATCATCCATCTCCTGAATTTTTCACCTTCCTAAACTGAAATTCTGCCCCCATTAAACACTAACGCCCCGTTCCCCCACCTACTTCACCTCCAACCCCAGCCCCTGGCGTCTACCTGGCAGCTTCTGACTCTATGAATTTGACTATTTCAGATACCTCATGTGTGTGTGCATAAAAGTGGAATCAAACAGTATTTGTCTGCATCTAATGTATAGTGGGTGTTTCCCAGCCAGCGCTAGTGGTAAAGAACCCACCTGCCATCGCAGTAGATATGAGAGACTCGGGTTCAATCCCTGGGTCGGGAAGATCCCTAGAGGAAGGCATGGCAACCCACTCCAGTATTCTTGCCTGGAGAATCCACAGATAGGAGCCTGGTGCGTTACAGTCGCACAGAGCCAAACAGGGCTGAAGCGACTTAGCATGCAAGCACTGTATACTGGAATGCATTTTTAAGGTTAACAGAATATATATCCTGCAAACAGACTGTAGGATAGAGTTTCCCCCATGCTTACAGTTGTTGTTAGTTGTTTTTGTTTAATCACTAAGTCATGTCTGACTTTTGTGACTCCGTGGGCTGTAGCCCCACTAGGCTCCACTGTCCAAGGGATTTCACAGGGAAGAATACTGGAATGGGCTGCCATTTCTTTCTCCACGGGATCTTCTCAACCCAGGAATCAAACCCATGTCCCATGTATTGGCAAACGGATTCTTTACCACTGTGCCAGCGGAAAGCCCATGCTATACCATAGGTTCTCATTAGTTATCTATTTTAAACATAGTAGTGGGTGAGCTTGTGCTAAGTTGTTTTAGCCATGTCCAACTCTTGAAACCCTTGGACTATAGCCCGCCAGGCTCCTCTGTCCATGGGATTCTCCAGGCAAGAATACTGGAGTGGGTTGCCATGCCCTCCTCCAGGGGATCGTCCCAACCCAGAGCCTGAACCCACGTCTCTCTGTCTCCTGCATTGCAGGCAAGCTCTTCACCACTGGTACCACCTGGGAAACCCCAGCGCAGCAGTGTGTATGTGCCAATCCCAGCCTCCCAATTTACCCCACCCCTCCTTTTTCCCCTTAATGTCCATATGCTTGTTCTCTACACCTGTGTCTTTATCTCTGCTTTACAAATAGGTTCATCCATACTATTTTTTCTAGATTCCACATATATGTGTTCTTAAACGATACTTGTTTTTCTTTCTGACTTACTTCACTCTGCTTGACAGTCTCTAGGCCCACCCCCGTCTCTGCAAACAGCCAGCTCCTTGGGGCCCATCACCTGTTAGTTCTGCAGGGCTTTGGACCACATGAAAGGCCCTCACCTGTAAACCTGCTAGTCAGCGGTCTGAACACTGTAGCCTTTGTTCAAGTGTGGACAGAAACGAAGGGATGCAAAGGTGAAGCCACTGAGAGATAAGGTTGGATTTGTTCTGATCAGTGACTAGATAACTTCGAGTGAATGAAACGATGCAGAGAAAAAAGGGCACAAACTAGAGTCTGGTTTGTATCTTATGACTCACAGCACTCAGTTACCTACCACGTCGTGATGCCATTATGAGAGCCTGCTCTGCGCAGGCACTGCTCTGAGTCCTGGAGGAGAGGGCTGAATATAACACACACAGGCCAGCCAACAAGTCCTCCCTGCTCTCAGAGACCTTCCTGCCTAGTCAGGAGGCCTACCACCAATTCAATACTCACACAAGCACACAGAACTAAGTGTTAGCAAAACTACAGAATCGTGCTGTATGAACCAATATTAGGGGAAGTGATTGTGTCTCTGGCCAAGACCACCTTCCCTAGGGGCCTTTCACCCACAAGCAAAGGATGGATAGTTACTGTTTTGAAGTTGGTTAAAGCGGAGGCCACTTTCCAGGTAGAGGGGAGCTAACACATAAAGGTTTTGAGATGGGAGGCATCCTGGAATGACAGGCAGCTCCCATGGGACTGGTTTCAAGCAGAGGTGGAATTAAACAAGACTGGACAGGCAAGTGGAGCGTGTGAAGCACCTAGGGGCTTGTTGTAAGAGGAATGAGGGGCTTTGTTTTGTGCATCATTCATTCACTGAATTTATCCATTTGACATAGATTTTTGCAAAATCTAAAAGATTCCAGGATTTGTGCTGGGTGTTTTGGAGGCTACAAAAATACGCAAGACAGAATGCCTCTCTCTTCACCCACAGGCCACTGTGTGACCTTTGTATGACCTTTAACCTCACTGGGACTCAGTTTCTTCACTGTAAAGTGGAAATAATAATAAATAATAAATGAAATTCTATGTATGTAATTTTTTAACCCAGTATCTGGTATATACTTGGAATCAATTCCCTTTAGTTTCTGCTCTCATCGGAACGCTCAACAGCTAATAATAATTAGATGAACAACTCAGTAGTAGAAAACATTGATTATGTTTCTCTGTGTGCTAGAATCACACTAGGAAATTTATATACAGTGTCACATGTAAACCTTACCTTTAGCACAACAATCTAACGACGCTGTGCTTAAACAATGAAGAAACTAGAACCCAGAGTGAAAGTGAAAGTCGCTCAATCATGTCCAACTCTTTGCGACCCTATGGACTATACAGTCCATGGAATTCTCCAGGCCAGGATACTGGAGTGGGTAGCCTTTCCCTTCTCCAGGCGATCTTCCCAACCCAGGGATCGAACCCAAGTATCCCGCATTGCAGTTGGATTCTTTACCAGCTGAGCCACACGGGAAGCCCCAAACCCAGAGAGGTTACATAATTTACCCAAGGTCATAGTTAAAGGAAGGTGGGGAGGGATTTAAACCCAGGTGAAGAACCACTAAGACTTACTTAGAAACAAGCTGGATTATAGATATGAGAAAGAAAAAAGATAAAATCTTTTAAAATTCTCATGCCTTTTCTAACTGTTCACCTGTAATTATCATTCCAGTTTCTGGCCTCCCACCAGGTTATTTTCCCCAAACTCTTTTACCGCCTGAACTCCTGAGCACAGGAAAGTAGGCGACTTGCTGGCCTGAGTACTGTGCATGGTCCCTGAAGATTCTCCCATCACAGGGCCAGCTTCGTCAGGACGCAACTAACACCCAATTCACAGGAGCTGATATCTGCTCTTCTGTACTGGCTAGTGGTCCCTCCCAGCCCCAGAGCATTTTATTGTAGACAGCTTCTTCCGAGGCTTTCAGAACCTGAAGTCAGGGAGTTAAAGTGCCAGAAGGAGCAGCACTTGGCTAACAGATAGGAAGATAATCACTCTGGAGTCTTGCCTGGACTCAGCTCTGGCAGAAGCCACTGGTGCACATTTAACCTGGGTGAGAAAGCACATAATTGATGAGAACCCATGACCTACAGAGCAGGTAGGTCCCAATGACCTTGAAGGCCTGTAGTCTTTGGCCTGCTGCTTATTAGAATAATCTAGAAAGTCTTTATAAAATACTCATGCCCAGACCCCAATGCAGAATAATGGAATTAGAATCCCTGAGGGGCACCCAGCTGTCAGTAGTAATTTGCTTAATTTTTATTAGAGTATAGTTGACAAACCTAAATAGCGTATTGAAAAGCAGAGACATCACTTGACCAGCAAAGGTCCATATAGTCAAAGCTATGGTTTTTCCAGTAGTTATGTACGGATGTGAGAGCTGGACCATAAAGAAGGCTGAGCATTGAAGAATGGATGCTTTCAAGCTGTGCTGCTGAAGTAGACTCTTGAGAGTCCCTAGGACAGCAAGCAGATCAAGCAGGTCAATCCTAAAAGAAATCAACCCTGAATATTCACCGGAAGGACTGATACTGAAGCTGAAGCTTCAATACTTTGGCCACCGATGTGGAGAGCTGACTCACTGGAAAATACCTTGATGCTGGGAAAGATTAAGGGCAGGATGGGGAGGGGCGAGAGAAGATGAGATGGTTGGATGGTGTCACCTGCTCGTTGGATATGAGTTTGAGCAAATTCCAGGAGAGGGTGAAGGACAGGGAAGCCTGATGTGCTGCAGTCCATGGAGTCGCAAAGAGTCAGGCAAAACTGAAGGCAAGACTGAACAACAGCAGCAGTTGATTTACAATGTTGTGTTACTTTCTGCTGCACAGGAAAGGGGATCAGTTACACACACATATATCCACTCATTTTTTTAGATTCTTTCCCCATATAGGTCATAGTGGCTTTTGAATTCTCTCCAAGGGATTCTGGTGGGTTATTAGAGTTAAGAACCAATAGTGTGTCCAACTGATTCTTTCACATATGAGGAAATGGAGACCCTGGGGAGTGGTCCTTGCTGAGGAGTGGCAATTGTCACCATTTTGAATCATAACTTCAGTTCACTAGTGTGTAACCAAACTTAGGAATCAATAAAATAAGAAAATAAAGTTAAATGTTAAAATTAAGGGAAGCAACCAGATTACTGGAAAGAGATGCATTTTGCTGATGCAACTACTCTGGGACTGATTGCATCATGCAATCTTTATCTGTTCATTTGTCTGACTCATCCCACTAACCCTTTAGATCCTGTTGGTTCCAAAGCAGAACCACAATCCTTCATCTTTGTGTCCTTGCTTCTAGCACAGTGCCTGGTCCAGTGTTACGGATTGCTTTGTGTCCCTCAAAAGATATGTATTTGAGTTCTAAGCCCTGGTATACATGGATGTGACCTTTGAAAACTGGGTCTCTGCAGATGTAAGCAAGTTAAGATGACGTCATGGTAGATTAAAGTGGGCCCTTAATCCAACATAACTGGTGGTGTTAAGAGAAACAGAAACTCACAGGAGAATACCTTGTGAAGTTGGAGACAGAGATTGGAGTGGTCTTCCTAGAAGCAAAAGAACACCAAGTATTGATGACTGCTACCATAAGTCCAGCTTCCCTGGTGACTCAGATGATAAAAAATCTGTCTGCAATGCAGGAGACCCAGGTTCCACCCCTGGGTTGGGAAGATCCCCTGGAGAATGGAGTGGCTACCCACTCCAGTATTTTTGCCTGGAGAAGCTAGAGGAAGTCAAGGAAGGAATGTTCTCAAGAGTCTTTGGAAAACATATGGGCAATCTGACACCTTGACTTCAGGTATCTAACCTTCAGAATTGTAGGTGAATAAATGCCTGTTGTCTTAAGCCACTCAGTCAGTGCCTGGAGACAAGTTACTAGCATCTGTGTGATGTCCAGAGCCAAGAAATGCCCCAACACATTCTCCTTATAGCCTAGAGTCAGACAGAATTCAGAGATACAAGGCTGCGCACTCCCTGGAGACTGGGACAATGCTTTGCCCATCCTTGATCACAACTAACAGACAATAATTGCCTACAGGCTTCAACTGAACTGTATTTTTAAGTCAATGCCTTGAATTAAGGAAATGGGAGGAGGGAAAAAAATAAAAACTATGCAAATTGTAGATGGTCCAAAATTTGAAGACTTTTTTGATGTAAAAATTAAAGAAGATAAAATCACAACTTGGGTAGCAGACAAAATATAACAAGTGTAACAGAACTATAATGGAAAGGTTCAAACAAGATAAGGAGCAGCATGTCCTACGGTCTTTAACAAGGTGTAAAGATGAGAGTCACTAAGAAAATAATCTGGACTAGGGAGTGAGCCTGCCAGCAGGGTCCAAGACCAAATCAACTCAGAGAAATGGTTTGGGATGGGAATTATAGAATGTCAAGGCTCTGGATGTGATCTTGGTGAATCACGGCACTCAGTCATCCATCCATCCATCCTACTCGTATCCATGGAGCAGCTGCTAGGTGCCAGGATCTCTGCACATAGTGGCCAGGCTACCTGCCCTTGTGAATCTCACTGTCTTTCAGTGAAAAGAGACCTTAACAAACAGCATATTGTGTGTGTGTGTGTGTGTGTGTGTGTGTATGTTGGCAGGAGGTTTTGAAGGGAGCTGTAGGAACACACCCAGAGGTCTGTCCTGGTTTGTTGTTGTTTAGCCTCGAAGTCACATCCAACTCTTTTGTGACCCCATGGACTATAGCCCACCAGGCCCCTCGGTCCTAGGCAAGAATACTGGAGCAGGTTGCTATTTCCTTCTCCAGGGGATCTTCTTGACCCAGGGATCAAACCCATATCTCTTACACTGGCAGACAGATTCTTTACCACTGAGCCACCAGGAAAGCACTTGTCTTGGTTTAGAAGAGATGATTTAAACCCAGATTGCTAGAATAAACAAACATTCTTCATTGAAGATGGCAGAGTAGAGGCTTCCAGGAAGACAGAGGACCATATGATAAGGTGCTTTGAACTGAATGCTTAAATCACCACCACCCCACCCCAGCCAGGTTCCTATGTTGAAACTCTAACCTGAAATGTGATGGTGTTTAGAAGTCAGGCCTTTGTGGGGTAATTAGGTTTTTAGATAAAATCCTGAGGGTGGGGAAACCACCCTCTTTCCCCATAGAGAGACTGTTGTTATTTGTTGTTCAGTCAGTAAGTCATGTCTGACTCTTTGTTACCCCATGGACTGCAGCATGCTGGGCTTCCCTGTCCTTCACTATCTCGTAGAGTTTGCTCAAAGACATGCTCATTGAGTCAGTAATGCCATCCAACCATCTCATCCTCTGTCACCCCCTTATCCTCCTGCCCTCAATCATTCTAAACATCAGAGTCATTTCCAATGAGTTAGCTTTTCACATCAAGTGGCCAAAGTATTGGAGCTTCAGCTGTTTTGATCTCCTTGTTATCAAAGGGACTTTAAAGAGTCTTCTCCAGCACCACAGCTCAAAAGTATCAATTCTCAGTGCTCAGCCTTCTTTGTGGTCCAATGCTCACATCGTATGCTCTATAGAGAGATTAGTGCCTTTGTAAGGAGAGGAATAAGAATTGGAGTCTTCTCCATGTTGGAGAAGATGCTTGAGAGTCCCTTGGACTGCAAGGAGATCCAACCAGTCCATCCTAAAGGAAATCAGTCCTGAATATTCATTGAAAGGACTGATGCTGAAGCTGAAACTCCAACACTTTGGCCACCTGATGCGAAGAACTGACTCATTGGAAAGGACCCTAATGCTGGAAAAGATTGAAGGCAGGAGGAGAAGGGGAGGACAGAGAATGAGATGGTTGGATGGCATCACCGACTCAATGGACATGAGTTTGAGTAAGCTCTGGGAGTTGGTGATGGACAGGGAGGCCTGGCGTGCTGCAGTCCATGGGGTCTCAAAGAGTCTGACAGGACTGAGCAACTGAACTGAACTGAAGGAGGGGAAGAGAGACTGCAGTTCTCTCTCTCCTACCTTCCCTCTCTGCTATATCAGGACATAGCCAGAAGGTGGCCATCTGTCAACCAGAAAGAAAGCTGTAACCACTACCCAACGATGTTAACACCCTGATCTTGGACTTCCTGCCTTGGGAACTAAGAGAGAATAAACATACATTCTTTAAGCCCTTCAGTCTATGAAATTTTGTTACAGCAGCCTGAGCTGACTGAGACAGAAGCGGAGGAGGTGAGAGAGGGAGCACCCACCAAGGAACTGATCCAAGTTCAGAGTGGGGCCGGGGGGCAGGATTCAAGAGAAGGGGAGGCAAGAGATAGCCAGAACTGGTCTTGTTTGCCAGGCACCTCACCAATAATGGTGGTGGTTTAGTCATTCAGTCGCGTCTGATTCTGTGCGACCCCATGAACTGTACCCTTCAAGGCTCCTCTGTCTATGAGATTTTCCAGACAAGAATACAGGAGTGGGTTTCCATTTCCTTTTCCAGGGGATCTTCCCAACCCAGGAATCGAACCCACATCTCCTGCATTGCAGGTGGATTCTTTACCACTGAGCAACCAGGGAACCATTTAACAATGATAGGGAGCTACTAAAGGTGGGATTAGATGTATCTTCTAGAAAGGTCTGTAGGTTAGAAGTGTGAAGAAAAGATTGGATGCATGAAGATGGATTAAAGAAGAGTAGCCTGGAAGCTGTTCAGATTTTGGTGAACAAATAATTTAAAATACTTCCCTGTGACAATGACCCATGATGTTAGTGAATGAGCAGAAAATTGTGAAGGAGAAATCCTGGCAGATGTATGGGCCGAAGCAAGATGGGTTAGGATTAGCAGAGGGTCTGGGAGCAGAAAGAACTTCTTGAGGCTGCAGTTGACACAAGTGAGCAGGGCTGATGGGATAACACTGGAAGTACCTTGTATGTTCAGCCAAGGGGTGAGATCCTCCTCTGTAGGATCAGAGCAGTCAGGGTTCATATCCCAGCCCTGCCACAACCTGTGTGCTTGTGATCAATTGACTTAAGCCTGAACCTCAGCTTCCTCATCTGTAAAATTGAAGCATTGCATTGAGCCAAAGGTTAAATGCTTGGTGAGTTGTCTTAATGACATGGTAGCAGCTTCCCAGGGGTCTGGAGCCGGTGCGGAAGCAGTGGGGTCACATTCTGGATATTCTCTGGACATCACATGAGTGCACTCTTGCTTGTCTTCTCCAGAGAGCTCTGGGAGGTTAACCTTGGACCTGTCCAAAGAGGCTGAGTGGCCAAAGCACACAGAAGTTTATGTCACATTAATACGTAGTGTTTCTTAGGACACAGAGCCAAGCAATATGGAAGGTCTGTGGGGTCTCTGACCCTCTGTTTCAGGTCTTCTTGAATTTAAGATGCCTCAGCATCTTTCCTTGGCAATGACCTGCCCCTCAGGCCCACACACGATCCTGGGTCAATAGTAACACGTGCCATTGCCTTCATGATGATTCTAGCAAGGAGGCTGGTAACAACCAGGTGCGCCCTTTCACCAGGACACCCCTCTGCCCCCTCTTCCAGGACTAGCTGAAGGCAGCGTTCTTAACTGACCCTCAGAAGCTGGGCAGCCATGACCCAGAGAAGACGCACCGTCTGCCCTCGGCCTCCAGCAGGGGTGAGACGGGCCCTGATGAACGCGGTCCATCTGCCCCTGGCCCAGTGCTTGCCGCGCTTCACCGGATGTTCTGCAGCCAGCAGTCTGATCATTTACCTGGCTCACCAGGTACATCCTGCGGCCAAGAGGCAGCCTCGGAACTCAACCATGGTGGTCAAAGCCCGTTTCCACTTAGCATGAGTGTTACTCTGGCTATGTCCCTTTCTCTGTGTCCTGTTTCCTCGTCTGCAACACGAGGCTAATAATGGCATCTCATTATTGCAAGGGTCAAATGAATTAATATGTGTGAAGCACTTAATACCTCTTTAATATGATTGTGATGATGATGGTGATGATGAGTCCAAGGGCCACTAAGGGGTAAGGAAGCCACTCTCTTCTTTGGAAGAAAGAAATCTCAGTGGGTTGCACAGGGGGCCCCCATCTTGTCATGTGTCACCGGTTGTCGGATGCTGGAACATCCTGCCTGTGACCCTCTCCCATATACATCAAGCTAGTGTGAAAGGCAAATCTCTTCAAAGCGACCATCCATGCTGTTTCCCCAACTTTCCTCAAAGGCTGAAGTATTAAAGCAGAAAGAACAAATCTAGTCTGACTCACTCATCATAAAGACATCTAAGGACAGAGAGGGGCAGTAACCAGCCTGAGGTCACACAGCTAATTGTTGGCAGAGCTGGTCTACAATCTGAGATTCTTGATGATAAACTTAAAGTCACACAATGAATCTGCAGTGATGGGAGCCACAGAGTGACTGACGTTCACTGATGACCTCCTGTGCACCAGGGATGAGGCTTCACCTTCATCATTTCACCTAACAGGGACCCTGAGAAGCGGTTGTCATTATCCCCCTTGATGGGTGAGGAAATACTCGCCAAAGCCATTTGCTCTCATTGTTTAGTCACTAAGTCCCGTCCAACTTGTGCCACCCCTGGACTGTAGCCCATCAGTCTCCTCTGTCCAGGGAATTTTTCCCAGGCAAGAATCCTGGAGTGGGTTGCCATTTCCTTCTCAGGGGATCTTCCCAGCACAGGGATCAAACCTGCGTCTCCCACACTGGCCGACGGATTCTCTACCACTGATTCATGTTGCCTGTGTTGTGCGTGTGCTGCGCTGTGTGTATGGTATGTGTGTTGTGGGTGTGATGCGTTGTGCATGCAGCGTGTGTGGTGTATGTGACATGTTATGTGGCGGATGTGTGTGTGTTGTGTATGTGTACGATGTGCTATGTGTGTGTGTTGTGTGCGGTATGTGTGATGTGTATTGTGAGTGTGTGAGATGTGTTTGTATTCTGTGTTGCATGTGTTGTGTGTGTGATGTATTGTGTGTGTGGTGTGTTGTGTATATGGTATGTGTGTTGTGTGTGTGGTGTGGTGTGTGTGGTATATGTGATATGGTATGTGTGGTGTGTATGTGTGTTGTATATGTGTGTGATGTGGTGTGTGTGTTTATGTGTGGTGTGTGTGACATGTTGTGTGTGTGGTATGGTGTGTGTGTATTCTGTGTTGCATGTGTGGTTGTTGTGTGTGTGATGTGTTGTGTGTGTAGTGTGTGTGTGATGTGTGTGTGATGTGTTGTGCATGTGTGTTGTGTGTGTGTTGTGTTGTATGTGCTGTATGTTGCATGCGTGGTGTGTTGTATATATGGTATGTGTGTTGTGTGTGTGTGTGTTGTGGGTGTGTGTGTGTGTTGTGGTGTGTGTGTGTTGTATATCTGTGTGATGTGGTGTGTGCGTGTATGTGTGGTGGGTGTGGTATGGTGTGTGTGATGTGCGGTGTGTGTATGTATATATCTGTGGGCTGTGTGTGTATGCTCATGGGCTCATCTGATGCTCGCAACAACCCTTGGAGGAGGCATCATGCTGCTCCCATTTCACACCAGGAGGAGACCGAGACCCAGAACGTTAAGCAATGTGCCCAACTCACAGAGCTGGTGACATGGTTGAAATGCAAAGCCCAAAAGTCAGTCCCCAGAGACCACCTTTCCCCTGAAGGAGGATGAAGTTCTTCCTCTTGTCTCTGCAGAGCCAGGAGTCAACCTAAGCCCGTGACGCTGAAAGCCAGGGTCTCCCATCACCCCCGCTCACCCCCGGTCCCTCCTGGTGTCTGGCCACGTCAAGGGCCCTGGGGGCAGCCAGGGGCATGGTAGGGGCTTCCCTGACTGCAGAGCCAAGCAGAGGGGCACTGACTAATCCCGCGGAGCTGGGGCCTGCGGGTGCTCTGCATTGAGGATTAACAGAAAAGCACGTGGTTTGTTCCCGCCTGGCCGCTGGCCAGGACCCTGAGATGGGCAGAATAACCGCCAGATGGGTTACTGAATCTCCGTGTGCTCCAGTGACGAGTATCTCAGAGTTCTATTCCCGTTCCAAATCCAGAGAAACTCTCAGCAAATGTCATCCTTGCTTTGAGGATGCTCACCCAACAGGTCACTTTAATTTCCAAGCTGATGCTTTAGTGTGGCGAGCACCCACTTCCTCCCCTCCTGGCCCTTTATCTGTTTCCATTGAGCTGAGCTCCCTGAAATAAGTGGCTGCTCCCCACCCTGCCCATCACCCTTAGCAACACACAATGGACAAGGAACAACAGGTCCCCTATCAGTGGAGCCCGAGGTGCGGCTGGGAGGACAGGAAACCTCTGCCGGGGCCTCCACACCCACTCCACCGCTGGCCACCTCGCCAGCGTGCAGCTGGGGGGAGTCACTGAACTCAAAGCACAGCATCTCTTTAGAAAGCAAAGTCCACCCTGTCTTCAGGCCCCATAGGTCCTGAGAAACGATGTCTTCTCCAGTTGTGTTTGGGGGCCTTGAGATGCTGGACTCTAGGCCTGGAATCAGAGTGGGAGGATTCCTTTTCATTCCATTTCAACAACACAGCACTTCTAAGAGTGCTTGTGATTGAAAATCTAGGTGAAGAGACATCAATGAGAACATCTCGTCTTGTTGTCAAGGTGCCTATAATCTGGGAAAGAAGGGTGAGGCCAGAAGGGGAAGGAAGCCCCAGAGAAAGACAGAGACCCAGTGCAAAATAGCCTAAAGTATGTTTCAACAAAAAAGTAATGAGAATCATAATCTACTTTATAGAACAGAAAAGCATGCAGCTGCGGGGCAGGAATGCAAATCCAGTCTGCCACCTGCTTTTATAAATAAAGTTTTATTGAAACATAGTCATGCCCATTTGTTTACACACTGTCCATGGTCATATTCACCCTACAATGAAAAGCTGAGAGACCATAGTCCCCTGCAAGGGCAAATTACTTACTATAGAATTTTTTCCAGAAAAATGCTTCAGACCCCCCATCTACATGGGCACTCTCCTCTCTCTCTCTCTTTAGTCGCTCAGTCATGTCCAACTCTTGCAACTCCGTGGACTGTAGCCTGCCAGGCTCCTCTGTCCATGGGATTCTCCAGGCAAGAATACTGGAGTGGGCTGTGATTCCCTTCTCCAGGGGATCTTCCCAACCCAGGAATCAAACCTGGGTCTCCTGCATGGCAGGCAGATTATTTACCGACTGAGCTATGAGGGAAGCCCCAAACTGTTAGGAAACACATGGCAATATGTGGGTACTGGACATGTTTAATTCCACTTAATCATTCCAGTGACCTTTGCCCTGTAAGTATTATTAAATGAACTTTGCAGATGGAGGCTAAGAGAAGAAGCTGCTCGAAGTCACATAAATTAAAGAGAAGTATCTGGATTTGGCCCAAAGGCACTGCTGCTTCTTCAGACACCTGTAAGCTGAGATATGCTCTCAACCTCTGCATTGGCAGATGATTCTGATTAATGATGAGGGGCTGGAGAAAGCCTTCAGGAGGGGAGGAGTGGCTGGTGGACAGCAGAGTGGCAGGAGAGAACTCAGCCAGCAGCAGAGGGGACCTTGAGAAAGAATGTTAGAACTGCAGAGCCAGACGGAGCCATCAAGATCAAGCTCACAATACCCTTCATCTTAATCAGCTGGGGCTGCTGTCAGAAAATCCCAGCGACCGAGGGTCTTAAGCCACAGACATTCATTCTCACAGTTTTAGAGGCCGGAAGTCCAAAATCAAGGGGCAGTTTCTGCTCCTGGTGAGCAGCCACTTCCTGGCTAACAGATGCTGTTTTTCTTTCTTTCTTTCTTTCTTTTTTTTTTTTTTTTTTACGAGGATACTAATCCAATGACGGGGCCCCTAGCTCATGACCTCATGAACCTAATTACCTCCCAAAGGCCTACGCCACATATCATCACATTCTGGGTTAGGGCTCCAACATGGAATTCGAGGGGGGTTGCAAACATTCAGTTCTACGGAAGGGACTGGAGACCAGAGAAGTAAAGGAACGCACTCAGGGTCGCACAGCAATAGACTGAGCTGGAAGCAAAACACGCTTAGAGCTTTGCAGAGTCTCAGCCTTTTCTGGGCCAATCGTGCCTCCCTATCAGATGCCCTGTGTTTACTCTGGGCTGATCACCATCCCAGGGAGCACTGGAGCTTTGTGCTGTTTGCAGTCAGAATCAAGCCAGTTGCAGGCTTGCTGTTTGTTTTACCTGCATGCCCTCATGTGATAGTCGTTTCTGTTTGACCAGGTGCAGAGAAAGGACACAGGACTGGAAGTCAGCCAACCTGGCATCCTGTTTGTCACCGGCTCCATGTGTGACCTTGGATCAGTCACTTAAATACTCTGACTCCATCTGACTGTGTAAAATGTGGGGCAGAGATAAACAGCCCTTTCCTTTTGACTCCAATTGTTCCTATCAAATAAAATTGATTAACATAGAGATCGTTAAGGGACCAAAGACCACACACCCATCAGCTGGTCATCCTTGCTTTTCTGTCACATTTGATCTCATCAGATCAAGAATCAGGAATGCATTATTTGAATTTGGGAGACACACAATATTAAGGAGCAGAATTCAGGCACGCATTGCACAGAAAAGTATTAACTGAGCTTATTTTTTGTCAGGATATGTGCTTCACGCTAGGATGCAGCTGTGAATAAAACAGGGGTGATCAGACAGTGCCATGTGATGTGAGAAATGCCACACAGAAGAGGAAGGGAAGAATAATGATACCAAGAGGCTCCAGAGCAAGACGGCCTGGATTCGACCACTGATGGCACCTAATTGCCTGTGTAGCCTTATACACATTCTTTAATTTCTCTCATCTGTGAAACAGAGACAAAAATAGTTTAAAATAAATAAATGAACAAGAAGCAGACTCAGATATAGAGAAGAAACTAGTGGTCACCCGTGGTTGGAAGGAGTAGAATTTCCAAACTGTTGGGTGTAAGATAGACTACAAGGATGTACTTACTGTACAGCATGGGGAAGATAGCCAATAGCTTGTGAAAAATGTAAATGGAAAATAACCTCTGACAATTGTATTAAGAATGTTAAAAAAGTTGTTTTAAATGGTATCTGTCTCAGTGTTGGCAGGGAGAATCAGTTGAGCAAATTCTTACAAAGTTCTCTAAAGTGTGCTGCTCAGTGAGGCACGCCAGCTCTCATGGAGGTGATGGAGAGGTGCTGGGTGACAAAGGAGAAGGAAGAAACGGCACCTACGTGATTCAGGCCAGGGTTGAGGGGACACAGCAATGCGGGCTCCCCAAGGGGGGTGACATCAAAGAGGCTCAAAGAACGAGCCGGAGTCAGAGTGGTGGAGGGCAGGGGTGGGGAGTCTCCCTGGAAGGGGGAATCTCATGTGTGAAGTCCCTCAGACAAGGGAGAATAGGAGTTTTGGGGGAACCAAGAAGTAGGTGACAGGTGAGGCTGGGAGATCAGCCCAAGTCTAATACCAAAGACTTTCTAGCCCCTGTCTCCCACTCTGGAGCTAGAGCTGTATAACCCACCACACAATTTACCTGCTCAGCCATGTGAAAAGCACTGGAGGAATCCAGCCTTAGGGGCCACGTGGGCGCTGGGGGTTGGAGTTTGGTCAAGCAGGAGTTTTGTCCGAAGCTGCCAGGGACAGAAGGATCAGGGTGTGGGCTGGCTGTGCAAGGTCAGGCTCAGCCAGAGAAAGAGCCAGAGCAGCTGGAGCGGAAAACAAAGCCAAGAGGGCAGAGGGCAGCCAAGTAGACGTGGGAAGAAAGCAGAGAGAGAGGGAGCTCACGGAGAAGAAGTCATGGGGCTCAAGACAAGTGTCCAAGGAAGGCCGGAGGGCCAGCCTGTGTGAAGGGTCCTGTGTGAAGGGCCCTGATCGCAGGGTCCGTGGGGGCACCAGGCGGCTTGACAGCCAAGGGTCTGGATGGATGCCCAGCACCCTCACATGCTCATGAGGCCGGTCAAGGTGAACTCGGGGAAGATCTCTGTCAGACCTGTGCTCAAGCACTGCCCTCTCTTGCCCTGGTGGGATGTGGGGTCTTTAGGGGGACTTTCTACCATCATCACCCCCAGGGTGTCTGGGAGGAAAGTGTTGGGAGAAACAGCTTTCAACAGCCTCTGCTCTAAAGCCAGAAGATCTATGATGACCACTGCACCTCCATCTCATGCCTGTGTGAGTGTAGATTGTAATGGAGCTGTTGGCTTATTTTTTACGAGGATTACATACAGCTGCTTCATGCTTGAAACAGAGTGCGTCCTCTGTGTAATTAAGTAGTTTGGTTTAGCTTTACCCACGTACGCAGGAACGTTTATCTAAGCCTATATTCTAGGCTCCCTGTTGGCTGTTCAGAACATGAAGAGTAGGGCATAGTCCCTGCCAATAAGCAGCTTACAGCCTAATGAGTAAATCAGGCAAGGGAACGGTGAGTTCTAGCGGCTGGGCAGAGAGAAGCCAGTGGTGCTGGGGAGGCTGGATGAGCTTGATGAAGGGAAAAATGGGTTGGAAACAGACGTATAGATAGTAAACGCAGACTTACCTGTCCAAATGACTCACACTTCTAACAAAGATCCAGGGAGGGAAGAGGAACAAATATTGACAAAAACAAGAACTACTGGGGACTTCCTTCATGGTCCAGCGGTTAAGACTCCATGCTTCCAACTCAGGGGGCACAGGTTCTATCCCCAGTCAGGGAACTGAGTTCCAATATACTGTGAGATCAAAAAATTAAAAACAAACAAACAAAAATAAAAACTGTGAAGATAAAGTGGTGATAAAGTTCTGAGAAGGTACTGCCATATCACCAACCCCTGGGCCACCTCTTAGAGAAGACCTTCTTCTCCGTTATTAAACAGAAAAAAGTTGCTGACAGACATTGCTTTTGTGGCTCGGAAAAAATAAGTACTTCAAAACGTTACCAACAAGTTGCTACCGAGTCTCCTTTTCTTCCTGATATTCAGGCTTCTGGGTTTTTATTGTTCCCCATTGATTTACCATGCAATAAAAATAAATATGAAAGGCAATGGATTTGTCCTATGGAAAAAAGAAGGTATCAGCGAGTTTCAAATACATTTAGGGTTTTATTTCTATTTGAATTTCATGTTTTAAAATGTGAATATATTAAGGGTTAGGATAATGATCATTCTAAGTGACTCCATCATCGAAACATTTAAAACAAGAAAAACGTTTTTGCCTACAAAGCAAAGTGAAAATGGAAGTAGCTACCAGACTAATCAGAATAATTTAAGCCTCCGTAACATCACTTTTTTTTGTTTTCTGTGTTACAAATAGCGTGAAAAGAAGAGAAGTGAAAAGCAAAGGAGAAAAGGAAAGATATACACATTTGAATGCAGAGTTCCAAAGAATAGCAAGGAAAGATAAGAAAGCCTTCCTCAGTGATCAGTGCAAAGAAATAGAGAAAAACAATAGAATGGGAAAGACTAGAGATCTCTTCAGGAAAATTAGAAATACCAAGGGAACATTTCATGCAAAGATAGGCTCAATAGAGAACAGAAATGATATGGACCTAACAGAAGCAGAAGATATTAAGGAGGGGTGACAAGAATACACAGAAGAACTGTACAAAAAAGATCTTCACAATCTAGATATCCACGATGGTGTGATCACTCACCTAGAGCCAGACATCCTGGAATGTGAAGTCAAGTGGGCCTTAGGAAGCATCACTATGCACAAAGCTAGAGGAGGTGATGGAATTCCAGTGGAGCTGTTTCAAATCCTGAAAGATGATGCTGTGAAAGTGCTGCCCTCAATATGCCAGCAAATTTGGAAAACTCAGCAGTGGCCACAGGACTGGAAAAGGTCAGTTTTCATCCCAGTCAAAGAAAGGCAATGACAAAGAATGTTCAAACTACCACACAATTGCACTCATTTCACATGCTAGCAAAGTAATGCTCAAAATTCTCCAAGCCAGGCTTCAGCAATATGTGAACCGTGAACTTACAGATGTTCAAGCTAGTTTTAGAAAAGGCAGAGGAACCAGAGATCAAATTATGAACATCCGCTGGATCATGGAAAAAGCAAGAGAGTTCCAGAAAAAAACATCTATTTCTGTTTTATTGACTATGCCAAAGCCTTTGACTATGTGGATCACAATAAACTGTGGAAAGTTCTGAAAGAGATGGGAATATCAGACCACCTGACCTGCCTCTTGAGAAATCTGTATGCAGGTCAGGAAGCAACAGTTAGAACTGGACATGGAACAACAGACTGGTTCCAAATAGGAAAAGGAGTACGTCAAGGCTGTATATTGTCACCCTGCCTTTTTAACTTCTATGCAGAGTACATCATGAGAAATGCTGGGCTGGAAGAAGCACAAGCTGGAATCAAGACTGCCGGGAGAAATATCAATCACCTCAGATATGCAGATAACACCACCCTTATGGCAGAAAGTGAACAGGAACTAAAAAGCCTCTTGATGAAAGTGAAAGAGGAGAGTGAAAAAGTTGGCTTAAAGCTCAACATTCAGAAAACGAAGATCATGGCATCTGGTCCCATCACTTCATGGGAAATAGATGGGGAAAAAGTGGAAATAGCACCAGACTTTATTTTCTTAGGCTCCAAAATCACTGCAGATGGTGACTGCAGCCATGAAATTAAAAGACGATTACTCCTTGGAAGGGAAGTTATGACCAACCTAGACAGCATATTAAAAAGCAGAGACATTACTTTGCCAACAAAGGTCCATCTAGTAAAGGCTATGGTTTTTCCAGTAGTCATGTATGGATGAGAGAGTTGGACTATAAGGAAAGCTGAGCACCAAAGAATTGATGCTTTTGAACTGTGGTGTTAGAGAAGACTCTTGAGAGTCCCTTGGGCTGCAAGGAGATCCAACCAGTCCATCCTAAAGGAGATCAGTCCTGGGTGTTCATTGGAAGGACTGATGTTGAAGCTGAAATTCCAATATTTTGGCCACCTCATGCAAACAGCTGACTCATTGGAAAAGACCCTGATGCTGGGAAAGATTGAAGGCAGTAGGAGAAGGGGACAACAGAGATGGCTTGATGGCATCACCAACTCCATAGACATGAGTTTGAGTAAACTCTGGGAGTTGACGATAGACAGGGAGCCCTGGCGTGCTGCAGTCCATGGGGTCCCAAAGAGTCGGACACGACTGGGCGACTAAACTGAACTGATGGCAAAAACCATAATATTGTAAAGTAATTAGCCTCCAATTAAAATATATTAATTAATTAACAAAAAAGAGAGAGAGAGAGAGACGGATATGACTGAATGACTAACATATTAAAAAGAAAGAAAATACTGTTGTCCAGCCACGGCACAGGCTAGACTGGAAAGAGCAGCAGGACTTGCTCAGGGCACAGTCACACGGGAGGAGGCAGGACGGTTCAGAAACGACAAAGGAGCACACTTAGGTCAGGGTTCCTGGGAGCCAGCTGACGCCAGATCCCCGCAAGCACCTCCAGCTATTCCCCGCCCTGGTCCAGCCTGACAAGTAAGACTGGTGTTTCCTCTACAGCTACTGCGTGGACACGTCAGGAAGCACCTCCACCAACCCACCCGCCAACCCCCATGCACTGAAAACAGAGAGGATCGTACTTGTAAAACCTGGCGAAGGCTCTCTGACCAAGACAGGGCCTGGCAACTGTTTAAATGTTTTCTCTAAAGGACCAGACAGTAAATATTTTAGACTTTGTCAGTCACTTACCATGGCTCACATAGTTTCCTTTCTTTTTCTATTTTTATTTTTTTGCTTGTTTAATGACCATTTTTAAATGAAAAAATAAATAAATAAAGTCTTAACTTGAGCAGTATAAAAACAATCCATGGGTGAGAATGTGGGGACCCCTGGACAGGGACTTCTTTCCTTTCTTTTTTAAAAAAGAAAATAAACAGAGATCCTGAGAATTGTTCCAAAATTGCTAAGATATATGACATGGAGTCTTATCCAGTCTTTTTCTTTTAATTGAAGTATAGTTAATTTGAAATGTTTTGTTAGATTCTGGTGTACAGCAAAGTGACATATGTACACATACCTTGTCTAATCCTAATTGATTTCCTGAGAGACAGCCAGCACAGGCAGCTAAACACTCTGCGAGGCACTGCCAGCTCCCACAGGAACAAGAGAGAGTGCTCAAGCAATCTGAGACCACAGGTATCAAATGTTCTTTACATCTTTGTGAACTCACCACCATCATGAGCTTTAACAGGATGCCTTTTCCATAATCAGAAAAGGCTAACTATTGCAATCAATGAATGGTTTGTAACACTAATGAACTGTAAGAAAAACAAACAAAAAAAATCTGAAAAATACATAGTTTCATCTATTTTTGTTTTCACCAGAAACACAAACCATGACGCTACACATACTTTTGAACTGAGTTGAATCGAGGATTTTACCTAAGTAGTTAACAGGAATGAAGGCCTGAATATACAAATAAGGAACAGCCAGGTCATACATAAAAATAGAACTCTGACCCAAACTCTGCTGCAACCAGCCCAGGAAACCAAACGTTTATCTACAGTAATCAGCCCAGGAAACCAGCCTGCTATAAATCAGACTTGCAGTAATCAGACTCCTGTATCTAATAACAATCCCAAAAGCCCAACAATAACCCCTAAAACAATCCACCCCAATTGGCCAGGATTTGGTTAATAACTGAGAACTTCCCTAATTTTTGCCCCTGTTTCCAGCTTAAGACCAACCAGAAAAAGCCAAATTGTTGAAGCCCATTACATCCAATTAAACAGGATGCCCCACTTCTAGTTTCCCCACGTCAATACCTTCCAATCAAGACGTACCTGTAGCTTTTCCTATTTTCCCCTATAAAGTTTTTCTACCCCCTCTCCATCACTTCGTTCCTCTCCCAAACACAAGTGATGGTGACTAACTCACTTACTCTAGTAAGTTCTGAGTAAATACCCTTTGATTTTCTCATTTGGTTAGCCTTCACTTATTTCCACACTCTCCACACTTATTTATTACACTCTCTTCTTCTGTTTTGCATATTTAAATAATAAAATTTCACCAACTTTAAGGCCCCAACTCATGATTACAAAGAATTTAAAGGTAGCTAATAACACAGGGGAGCTTTTTATTAAATATTTGAGATGCTAAAGTTATAAGTGAGGAAAGCAAGCTACAGAGACTTTTTGTTACAATGTTGCTTCCACGACATGACACTGAGTGCCTGAAGGTGGGGCCATTTCACAAGGGGCTGGGCTGAAATGCTCTGTGAAGAAGAACACAGAACCAAATGAACCGGTGGAACAAAATTTGTTTTGCTAAGTATCTACCATGTGCCCAGTGCTGTAGCAGATATAAAGAGACATGCAGAGGAACCTGAAGAGTCGTCGAAGAAGCTCATTCACAAAAAATTAGGAACTTACATAAGTTGCACCAAAAAGGAGCAAATTATAACATGTTATTTCCAAATTGTGTTCTAAAGAATATGTACACCCGTGGTGGATTCATGTCAATGTATGGCAAAACCAATATAGTATTGTAAAGTAAAATAAAGTAAAAATAAAAATTTTAAAAAAAAATTAAAAAATAAAGAATAGCTGCTAAGGGGAAAAAGAAATTTCTATCACAAAAGCATTCAGAAATTAAAACTCCAACAAGCGATTTTGTAGATAGCAACAAACTGATCCTAAAGTTTATAGAGAGGGGAAAGTAGTCAATTCATTGTTGACAGAGAAGAACAAAGTTGGATAACTGAGACCACTCAACTCTAAGACTTACCATAAAGCTATTGTAGTCAAGGCAGCATGATATTGGTGAAAAAAACAGACAAATAAATCAGTGGGACAGAATAGAGAGACCCGAAATATTCCTCCATAAATATAATCAACTGAACTCTGACAAAAAGAGCAAATTGGAAACAATGGAACAAAGATAATCTTTTCAACAAATGGTGCTGAAACAATTGGACATCCACGTGTAAAAAATGAATCTAGGCATAACTTTTACGCTTTTCACAAAAATTAACTCAAAATGGACCATAAAACTAAATGTAAAACTCAAAACTATTTAATTTCTAGAAGATAACGTAGGAGAAAACCTAGATGATCTTGGGCATGGTGATGATATTTTAAATACAACAACAAAGGAACAACCCATAAAAGAAGTTATTTATAAGCTGGGCCTTGTTATAATTAAAACCTTCTGCTCTGAAAAAGACAAGTTTCAAAAGACTGATAAGGCAAGCCACATACTGGGAGACAAACACTTGCAAAAGACACATCTGATCAGTTGAGCTCAGTTGCTCAGTCGTGTCTGACTCTTTGTGACCCCATGGACCAGGCTTCCCTGTCTATCACCAACTCCTGAAACTCATGTCCATAGAGTTGGTGATGCCATCCAATCATTTCATCCTCTGTCATCCCCTTCTCCTGCCTTCAATCTTTCCCAGTGTCAGGGTCTTTGCATCAGGTGGCCAAAGTATTGGAGCTTCAGCTTCAGCATCAGTCCTTCCAA
Source organism: Ovis aries (assembly GCF_016772045.2). Lineage (NCBI taxonomy): Eukaryota > Metazoa > Chordata > Mammalia > Artiodactyla > Bovidae > Ovis > Ovis aries. The sequence continues at coordinate 110,631,469 of NC_056059.1, forward strand.
TGAATATTCAGGACTGATTTCCTTTAGAATTGACTGGTTTGATCTCCTTGCAGTCCAAGGGATTCTCAAGAGTCTTCCCCAACACCATACTTTAAAAGCATACATTCTTTGGCGCTCAGCTTTCTTTATGGTCCAACTCTTTTATATCCATACATGACTACTGAAAAAACCATAGCTTTGACTAGACAGACCTTTGCTGGCAAAGTAATGAATGTCTCTGCTTTTAAATATGCTGTCTAGGTTGGTCATAGCTTTTCTTCCAAGGAGCAAGCATTTTTCTTATAAAAGACCATTACTGCAAAACACAAAGAATAAAAATCCTTAAAATTTAAAAACAAGAGAACAAACAACCAGATTGAAAATGAGCCAAAGACTTTAACGGATATTTCACCAAAACAAAACCAAAAAAAAAAAAAAAACAATACTCAGATACAAATAAACCATCTGGAAAGATACTTCACTCAGATGTCATCATGGAAACACAAATTAAAACAGTATGATGTTACTATATACCTGTTAGAATGGCTAAATTGAGAACACTGACAAATTAAATGCTGGTGAGGAGATGGAGCAACAGGAACTCTCATCATTGGTAGTGGAAATATGAAATGGTACCACTACTTGAAAATAACCCCATTGGTATCTGGATGCCACAAGTGCAAGTCAAGAATGGAAGACAAGAAGAAACTCATTGTCCATGTGGACAACACCTAGTTTTTAGTTTCTGAATAAGGATCCACCCAAAGTTGGTGACATTGAGAATGTCAAAACATTCCCTGCTATCAGGGAATATTTAACCAGGTCCACGTAGACCAGTTGCATCAAGATGCTTCCATACTGATACAAAGAGAATAAATTAATGCATTGGCAAAAGGTAGAGAGGTGGCTGGCTTCCTCTTTACATAAAAATCAGTTTTATTTATTAAGGTAGGTTCTCAAAGTGTTACCAGTTAATACAGATGACATGATATTATACATAGGAAATCCTAAAGATGTCACCAGAAAACTACTAGAGCTCATCAATGAATTTGGTAAAGTTACAGGATATAAAATTAATACACAGCAATCTGTTGCATTTCTACAACAATGAAGTATCAGAAAGAGAAATAAGGAAACAATTCCATTTATCCTCACAGCAAAATGAAGAAAATACCTAGGAATAAACCTAACTAAGGAAGTAAAACTTTATGCTCTGGAAGCTGTAAGATGTTGATGAAAGAAATTGAAGTTGATACAAACAAATGAAAAGATATGCCCTGTTCTTGGGTTGAAAGAATCAATATTGTTAAAATGACCATATTATTCAAGGCAATCTAAAGATTCAGTGCAACCCCTATGAAAATACTAATAACATTTTTCACAGAACTAGAACAAATAATTTTAAAATTTGTATGGAGGCACAAAGACTCCAAATAGCCAAAACAATGTTGAGAAAGAACAACAGAGCTGGAGGAATCATGGTCCATGAGTTAAGACCATACTAAAAAGCTATGGCAATCAAAACAGAATGGTACTGGCAAAACACACACACACACACACACACACACACACACACACACATACATCAATGGAACAGAAAAGAAAGCTCAGAAATAAACACACACTCTTTGCAACCCTGTGAATCGTAGCACGCCAGGCCTCCCTGTCCATCACCAACTCTAGAATTCACTCAGACTCATGTCCATCGAGTCAGTGATGCCATCCAGCCATATCATCCTCTGCCATCCCCTTCTTCTCCTGCCCCCAATCAGAGTCTTTTCTGATCAGAGTCTTTTCCAATGAATCAACTCTTCGCATGAGGTGGCCAAAGTACTGGAGTTTCAGCTTCAACATCAGTCCTTCCAAAGAAATCCCAGGCCTGATCTCCTTCAGAATGGACAGGTTGGATCTCCTTGCAGTCCAAGGGACTCTCAAGAGTCTTCTCCAACACCACAGTTCAAAAGCATCAGTTCTTCGGTGCTCAGCTTTCCATATAGTCCAACTCTCACATCCATACATGACCACTGGAAAAACCATAGCCTTGACTAGACGGACCTGTTGGCAAAGCAATGTCTCTGCTTTTGAATATGCTATCTAGGTTGGTCATAACTTTCCTTCCAAGGAATAAGCGTCTTTTAATTTCATGGTTGCAGTCACCATCTGCGGTGATTTTGGAGCCCCCAAAATAAAATCTGACACTGTTTCCACTGTTTCCCCATCTATTTCCCATGAAGTGACGGGACCAGATGCCATGATCTTCGATTTCTGAATGTTGAGCTTTAAGCCAACTTTTTCACTCTCCTCTTTCACTTTCATCAAGAGGCTTTTTAGTTCCTGTTCATTTTCTGCCATAAGGGTGGTGTCATATGCATATCTGAGGTTATTGATATTTCTCCTGGCAATCTTGATTCCAGCTTGTGCTTCTTCCAGTCTAGCGTTTCTCATGATGTGCTCTGCATAGAAGTTAAATAAACAGGGTGACAATATACAGCCTTGACGTATTCCTTTTCCTATTTGGAACCAGTCTGTTGTTCCATGTTCAGTTCTAACTGTTGCTTCCTGACCTGCATATAGGTTTCTCAAGAGGCAGGTCAGGTGATCTGCTATTCCCATCTCTCTCAGAATTTTCCACAGTTTATTGTGATTCACACAGTCAAAGGCTTTGGTCAGAATGGCTATCCTCAAAAAGATCACTGGTAACAAATGTGCCAAAGATATGGAGAAAAGGGAACCCTTTGTACACTGTTGGTAAGAATGTAAATTGGGAGAATTTCCACTATGGAAAACAGCATGGAGATTTCCTCACAAATTCAAAATAGAACTGCATATGATCCAGAAATTCCACATCTAGGAATATATATGGTAAAAGACAGAAACATTAATTTGAGAAGACACATGCCCTGAAATACTCACGACAGCTTTATTTACAATTGCCAAGATATGGAAGCAACCTAAGTGTCCATCAACAAATAAATGGATGAATAAAATGTGGCATATACATACTCTGGAATACTACTCAGCCACGAAAGAGGATGAAACTTTGCCATTTGCAGCAATGAGGATGGATCTGGAGAATGTTATGCTAAGTAAAGAAAGTCAGAGAAAGACAAATACAGCACCATATCACTTATATGTGGAATCTAAGAAATACAACAACCTAATGCACATAACTAAAATGAAGCAGACTCACAGATACAGAGAACAAACTAGTGGTTATGAGAGGTAGGCAAGGGGGACCAAAGCGGGAGGTACAAGATATTGGATGTAAGACAGGCTCAATGATGTGCTGTGCAAATGGGGAATAAAGCCAATATTTTATGATAGCGATAAATAAAGTGCAACCTTTAAAATTGTTTTAGAAAGTTTTGTATAGAAAACTGGATAGAAAGTTAAAAAAAAATGATAATAAAATTAGTGTACCTGTTGTTGTTTACTTGCTAAGTCATGTCTAACTTTTTGTGACTCCATGGACTGTAGCCCACCAGGCTCCTCTGTCCATGGGATTTCTAGGCAACGATAATGGACTGGGTTACCATTTCCTTCTCCAGGGGAGCTTCCTGACCCAGGGATCGTACTTGAGTCTTCAGCATTGCAGGCAAATTCTTTACCGCTGAGCCACTAAGGAAGCCCACATATGTATGCCATAGAATAAGGTGCTACAGTTTCTTCCTGGAATGCTAAGCGTTCAGTCTGCTACCTGAGAGCTGTAAGAGGGCAAAGGAGGACGTTCCTCTGGGGGTATTTGCATGTTATGAGTGTCTTTCTGGCATGCTGCAGGCATGAGTGTTCTGTTTCTGCTTCATTTATTTTACAACTGAAAGAAAAGTAGACCGAGAAGGATGTTTCATCAAAGTCATATCCAAAGAATAAATCCACTGGCAAGTTTTGAGAGGTGTCTAACAGATGTCAAAAAAACAAAAAAAAAAACACTAAACATTTCAAGCTGTTATAGAGGTCCTGGAATTCTAGTTCAGTTAGTTCTCCTGAGAGACCTTTTTAAATTTATTTTTATATTTAGAACTTATTTTGTAAAGATATAAGTTCTCTGAAAACTTATTATACATACAGCATAATTTATAATCAACACAGAGATTTTCAAAGTAGGTTAACATTTTATGGAACAGAGTTTGGATTCTGTGATGGCAGTGTCTTTTGGGAAGTCCAAAATACTAATAAAATGGTTTTCATCTTCCTAGTGATTGCTAACATTTCTTTGTGTATACTACTTGCTGGTCAAGTTTTGTTTTGTTTTTTTTTTCTTTTTTTTTAATATGTGCAATTAATTTCTGTTGCACTTGTTGCTCAGTTACGTGCCACTCTTTGCAACCCCGTGGACTACAGCATGCCAGGCCTTCCTGTCCCTAATATTTATTTAAGAGCAATTACATCCTAAGCAATAGAACAGAACAAATGTTCAGCTCTCATGGAGATCACCTTTCAGTTAGGAAAACAGACAATAAGTAAATTATAACTTAAAAGATGATGAAGGTTAGAAAAGAGTAAGTTATAGGAGGACAATAATGACTGCTGGGTTCAGAGGGGAAGAGAGGTGAAATTTCAAATAGTGATCAGAAAAGTCCTTGTTGAGAAGGTGACATTTGGCAAAGACTTGATACAGGAGGTAAAGATGCTTATCTTATAGCCATTATCACATTGAATTCATTCTTCATCTAGATAATATGATTATCTCCATTTTACACATGAGGAAAGGAAAACAGAGAAGCTAACGATCTGACTCAGATCACGAAACAGTGGGCAAAGCCAACATTTGGACTATGGCAAATTTGGACTATTTTAAAGCCAGAACTTTAACCACCACTGTCTGACAGTGCTTGCTAGAGATCAGGAAACTGGCTGACCCCTTACTGTTTCTCAGCTCCAGACAGGTCCTTCTATGTTCTCCCGCTGGGGATGTGAAGACTGAGATTCTCCAAACCACGATTTTCCTTTGCCAGTTGACTTTGCTTATTGTTGTTCAGTCACACAGTCATGTCTGACTGTTTGTGACCCCGTGAACTGCAGCTCGCCAGGCTTCCCTCTCCTTCACTGTCTCTCAGAGTGAAGCTCAAACTCATATCCATTGAGTCAATGATGCCATTCAACCATCTCATCCTCTGTCGCCCCTTTATAGATGCTGCCAAACACAGGATCTCAAAAGACGCTGGAAGCCCCAGAAGGAAGCAGGGACCCCAGCAACAGCACTTCACCATGGCAGCAACAGCCTTAGTTACAGTCTGTATCCCTATTTCATGGTTCCAGGACTAGTGGTGTGTAGAAAATTGATTCTCCAGAAAAAAATAAATAGCATTGGCCTCTTTCTGTTGTATAACTACACCATCGTGGGTGACCTCAAGCTACTAAAGTTTCAACAACTGGCTCAAAAAATTCCTGGAAATTTAACAGTTGGCTCTCCTAACCCCCTGCTAGCCACCTCTAGTCCACCATTGGCAGGAACAGACTCTCGTTATCCCCTCAGGGGTTCCACAAGCATCCAGACAACACTCCTCTTCAGCGTCTGAGTCCCAGCTCCTCAGGAACACCTTTAATTTCCTCATTTCTAACCACAGTGGCCCTCCATACCCATGTGTTCTGCATCCAATGATTCAATCAACTGCAGATGAGAAACATAAAGAAAAAAAAATTGCAGAAAGTTCAGGAAAGGAAAACTAAAATGTGCAGCACCAGCAACTATTTACATAGGATTTACATTGTATCTATAACTATTTACATATCATTTACATTGTATTTACAACTATTTACATAGGATTTACATCGCATTAGGTATTGTAAGTAATCTGGAGAGGAGTTGAAGTATACAGGAGAGTATGTGTATGTTATGTGCAAATACTAACGCCATCTTATATGAGGAAGTTGAGAATCTAGGAACTTGGTATTTAGGGGGGTTTTGGAACCATTCTCCAGTTCAGTTCAGTTCAGTTGCTCAGTCGTGTCCAACTCTTTGCAACCCCATGGACTGTAGCATGCCAGGCCTCCCTGTCCATCACCAACTCCAGGAGTTTACTCAAATGTATGTCCATTGAGTCTGTGATGCCATCCAACCATCTCATCCTCTGTCATCCCCTTCTCTCCCCACCTTCAATCTTTCCCAACATCAGGGTCTTTTCAAATGAGTCAGCTCTTCCCATCAGGTGACCAAAGTATTAGAGTTTCAGCTTTAGCATCAGTCCTTCCAATGAATATTCAGGACTGATTTCCTTTAGGATGGACTGGTTGGATCTCCTTGCAGTCCAAGGGACTCTCAAAACTCTTCCCCAACACCACAGTTCAAAAGCATCAGTTCTTCTGTGCTCAGCTTTCTTTATAGTCCAACTTTCACATCCATATGGATACCCAATTTTTGCTATGCTCCTCAGCCCTTGGGGTGATTGCTGCTTCCTACGCTTACCATCTCTAGGGCTTCAGTGTTTCTATCTTGTTTTCTTAACTCTCCAATACCTTCTTTAACCAGTCTTCCATAGTCGTGTGTGCATGCATGCTAAGTCCCTTCAGCCGTATCTAACTCTTTGTGACCCTATGGACCTTAGCCCGCCAGGCTTCTCTGTCATGGGATTCTCCAGGCAAGAATACTGCAGTGGGTTGCCATGCCTTTCTCCAGGGGATCTTTCCCGCCCAGGGATCAAACCCAGGTACCCTGCACCTTCTGCATTACAGGTGGATTCCTTACCACTGAGCCATCAGGAAAGTCCTCAGTAAGCAGATACCTCTTGTTAAAATAATTAATATAATTTCTCTTTTCCTGTCTGGAAACTGACAAATGTTCTGCCAATTTCATTCTTTCAAGTTTTTTTTTGTTTGTTTTTTTTTTTACAAATTTCCCCAATCAGATTATTCCCTTATGCCACATTGCCTTTAAATTCACAGGTCCTCTGGCCTAAAATCTCATCCCTTGGCTCCCCAATCCCATCAATTCCTTCTCAGAACTCAACAGCAGTATATCTGCTGTGTTATTAATGTTCTTCCCTGAGTGGTAAGAGTCTTGAAAATAGGGACTCTGCCTTCTTATCTGTGCTACATCTCTGGATTCTCAAAGTGCTAAGTACAAGTCCTAGAATATCATTGTATTAGAGAAATAGAACCAATAAAATGTAGGAGATATATGTATTAAAAGGAACTGGCTTATATGATTATGGAGGATGGCAAGTCTCAATGTCTGCAGGGTGAACTGGCAAGCTGGAGACACAGGAGAATCAATGGCTTTTTCCCAAAGGCTCTCAGGAGCAAGACCCAGGAAGAGACAACGTCTCAGATCCAGTCCAAAGGCAGGGAGCATTTTCTTGTGTTTGGGAGAGGCCTTTGTCTTGTGTTTGGGAGAGGCCTTCTTGTGTTTGGCCTTTTTGTTCTCTTCAGGCCTTCAACTCATTAGACAGGTCTATCCATATTAGGGAGGGCAATGGTCTTTACTCAGACTGATTTAAACATTAATCTCACCTCAAAGCCCACTCACATAAACACTGGGATGAATTTGGAATCCATTATCTAGACGCCCCTATAATTGCTCAGTTGGTAAAGAATCTGTCTGCAAGGCAGGAGACCCAGATTTGATTCCTGGGACAGGAAGATCCCTTGGAGAAGGAAATGGCAACCCACTGCAGTATTCTTGCCTGGAGAATCCCATGGACAGAGGAGCCTCGAGGGCTACAGTCCATGGGGTCGGAAGGGTCAGACACGACTGAGCAATGATCACTGATTAGTGATGGATGCCAGCAGTCAAGGTGACTCACAAAATTGGCCATCTCAATTGTGGAAGTTCATTATGCAGTCATTAAAAATGCAGGTCTGGTACAGAATGGTATGGTCGGACCAGAGTGACCTGGATTCTAATCTGAGTCCACCCCTTTATAGCTTCTGAGACTCAGAGTGTGTGACTAGACTCCCTGGTGCTTGTTTCTCGTTTGTAAAGTGGGAAGGGTCGTGCCTGCCCACCAGGGCTGTTGTGAGAATTAAAATTGCTAATGGTGAGTGCCTGACTCATCTTCTAGTCCAGTGTAAATAATTTACCTGTGTGCCCTCATCATGTGCAAGGGAACACACTGGATAACCTGTGTGCTGGCTGGCCACACACCGCCTTCTCTAGGGCTCCTGGCTGAATGTGCAATTACTTTCAGTGAAGTGAAAGTGAAGTTGCTTAGTCATGTCTGACTCTTTGCGACCCTGTGGACTGTAGCCCACCAGGCTCCTCCGTCCACGGGATTCTCCAGGCAAGAATACTGGAGTGGGTTGCCATTTCCTTCTCCAGGGGATCTTCCCAACCCAGGGACCGAACCCAGGTCTCCCGCATTGCAGGCAGATGCTTTAACCTCTGAGCCTCTAGGGAAGCCCATACCAGACCATAAAGGAAGCTGAATGCCAAAGAATTGATGCTTTTGAACTGTGGTGTTGGAGAAGACTCTTGAGAGTCCCTTGGACTGCAAGGAGATCCAACCAGTCTATCCTAAAGGCAATCAGTCCTAGGTGTTCATTGGAAGGACTAATGCTGAAGCTGAAACTCCAATCCTTTGGCCACATGATGCAAAGAGCTGACTCATTTTAAAAGACCCTGATGCTGGGAAAGATTGAAGGTGGGAGAAGGGGATGAAAGAGGATGAGATGGTTGGATGGCATCACTGACTTAATGGACATGAGTCTGGGTAAACTGGAGCTGGTAATGGACAGGGAGGCCTGGTGTGCTGCAGTTCATGAGATCGCAGAGTCAAGCATGACTGAGTGACTGAACTGAACTGAACTGAACTGAGACTAATAAGCCAGATTTCTGGGTGCCTGGGATGAAGGAAGTTTTTTCAGATTGATCTTTTTGGAGACCAGGAAATGATGCACCCTAGAGAAAAAAAAAAAAAAATAGATTTCTACCAGACAGGTAGGGCGGAGCAGAGAACATGGTTCTCTACTTAGGATGGAGTCATTCAAGGTCTTAGGAAACCGCAGGCCTGAGAAATGGTACACAGGCTGAAGTTTCTGATCAAAATAGATCAAAAAGTTCTGCTAGACCCAGAAGCTGGGAAAGATGGAAGGCAAAAAGTAAAGAGGGCAGAAGAGGATGAGATGGTGAGACAGCATGACCAACTCAATGGACATGAATCTGGACAAACTCCGGGAGTTGGTGATAGACAGGGAGGCCAGGTGGGCTGCAGTCCATGGGGTCACAAAGAGTCAGACATCACTTAGCGACTGAACAATGACGGTATCTCAGCAACAGCCCAACCTGAGTCAATGGCTCTCAGTCCCACCTTTGACCTGGGAAGTGTCCTCAGATGCCACAGACACAAGACACACACTCCTCCCTCGCTGTTCCCTTGACAATGAGAGAAGTGAGTGGGTTCCTGGCCCCTGGCTCTCCTCACCACCCCCCTGCCCACCCCTCATGGATTCAGGACAAGTTTATTTTCTCTTGCCCTTGTTCCTTCTTTCGGGAATTTCTGCTCATTCGCTTTAGAAGCAGACCAAGTCCAGTCATATTACAGCGGCTCAGCTGTCTGGCCTTGTTGGATAAATTGCTTTATTTTCTAGATCCTCAGTTCTTTGTTTTGCAAAGTACGATAAACCTTACATACCTCTCTACCCTTTATTAACACCTGGAATGTACTGAGTTCCTCCCCTGTCCTAGGCCCAGCAATCACCTTAACAGCTCTAGAAGGGACAGCTTCAAGTCATGCATGGACCTGACCTCAGAAAGGCCATCACATTTGGACATAGTGCTCTATATTTTCAATCAGTACTAGGCCCTGCAAATACTGCAACCAGTCTTGGTCCTAAGAAACAGAAATGTCCCTTTTCCTCCTTTTGAAAGTGAAAAAATGAAATTGTTAGTGGCTCTATCATGTCCAACTCTTTGCAACCCCGAGGACTGTAGCCCACTAGGCTCCTCTGCCCACAGGACTCTCCAGGTAAGAATACAGGAGTGGGTAGCTGTTCCTTTCTCCAAGGGAATCTTCCAGTCCCAGGGATTGAAGCCAGGTCTCCCACATTGCAGGCAGATTCTTTATCATATGAGACACCAGAGAAGCCCCCTAATTGAGGTGACCCCATGGACTGTAGCCCCCCAGGCTCCTCTATCCTCTCTTTATAGATCAATAAACCATGGCACAGAAAGTTTCAGTTACGTGTCCAAGGTCACACAGCTTCTAAGTGGCAAAAGAAAGTCTAAAGTCTCCTTTAGACTCATTTTTTTCTTTTGTTTTTAAGGCCTTTTAAAATGTTCTTTTCTTGTGGTGAAAATCACATAATATAAAACCTCCTGTTAATATTTTAACCATACGTAACTGCGCATTTCAGCAGCACCAAGTCCACTCAGATCCTTGTGTAAATTCTCTCTATCATCCAATTCCAGAATTTTTCACTTTCCTAAACCGAAACTCAGTTCCCATTAAACAGTAAGTCCCCATTACTCCTTTCCACCACCACCCCCCAGCCCCAGGCCCTGGTATCTACCAATGCACTTTCTGACACTATGAATTTGACTATTCTAGATACCTCGTAGAAGTGGAGACAAATACTATTTGATTCCTACTATACATTGGAATGCATTTTTAGGGTTGACTTAATATATCAGGCCCATGTTTTTAACTACTTGTGAACAGTGCCTAAGAAAGAAAACTCTATAAAAAGCCATTAGTTAGTGCTTCATAAATCTGAGTCAACTGCTATGATTGGACTGAGGGGCCTGCTACAATAAAGTCACTACCCTGGAAGTTGGGTTGAAGACCCACCTATACCTATACCTACCGACTCTGCCATGCCTGGTGCTGGCAGCAGAATGACAAAGGAATGGTCAGGAAGAAGTGAGTGAAGTGAAAGTCAGTCGTGTCTGACTCTTTGGGACCCCATGGACTATACAGTCCATGGAATTCTCCAGGCCGGAATGCTGGAGTGGGTAGCCTTTCCCTTCTCCAGGGGATCTTCCTAACCCACAGACTGAACCCAGGTCTGCACTGCAACCGGATTCTTTACCAGCTGAGCCACCAGGGAAGCCCATGGGCAGGTCTTTTAGATTAGCTAGGTGTCCCTGGATCGGTCCTCTACACTTTTAATACATACTCACTGAATCACCAAGAAATCTCCTGAAAAAGCACGCAGACTGATTCAGGAGGGCAGGGCCTGAGACCGTGCACTGTCACTAAGACCACGTCTAGAATAGCCCAGTCTTAGAAAATGGCCAGCTTAAGCTCCGGGCCACTAGATAGGTTAAGTTTTATTGAGTAAATGTAAAGAAAAATGCCAACTTGCTATTTCTGGGGAAGTACGCATCCCTTCAAACAAAACCTGAAAGATCCAGGATGATCACTGTGAAGAGAATGATTGGGAAGAAAGAGAAGCTGAACATTTTCATTGACAAGATTAATTTCTTTTTCATAAAGTTTGGTATGATTTTAGGAATGATCAGAAGCCCCAGGGGGATCTCATATCCTTCTTGCCTTTCTCCAGGGTATCTGAAATTCCCATGATGAGGAAAAAACTACTATGTTTTATTAAAGCAACATTTCCTCAGGAATATCCCACTCAAGACAGTTGTTCCAAAGTGTTAAGTCATGCTACAAAACTGATTGTTCCGTGATCTAATTAATTAAGGGAACACTGACTCAACAATAAAGTTGAACACCTGACTCTGAGAATCCTCAGAGCATGTCCGCTGTGACTAACTAGGATAGGAACATGGCATACAGCATCTCCTAATCTTGTTTGACTATATAAAACCTCTTTTTACCTTTTGGATCCCTCCTTTTCTTTATTAGCAGTTAAATAAACACACCAATTACATCAAGGAAATGCTGAGGGTAGGGAGACTCCTTATTTGTTTCAGCACAGATTTTTTTTTAAGTATTCAGTATGAGTGGAGGAGGGCTTGGCAACCCACTCCATTATGCCTGCCTGGAGAATCCCATGGACAAAGGAGCCTGGTGGGCTACAGTCCATGGGGTTGCAAAGAGTCAGACATGACTGATGGGACTTCACACGCAGGCACCTGGGTGGCAGAGTGAACCCTCGTATACTACTGATGTAGACTGAAATTGGTATAAGCTTCTTGCAAAGCACTTTGGAAGAATGAAGGAAAAACAATAAGAATACTTATAAACTTATAAAAGATACTTGCCATACTTATAAACAAGACATTCACTTCTGTGATTCTGTATCAGGATTTTTAAAGTAACACCAATTAGAAAGGTTTGCTCTTCACAAAACTGTTTGCTGTGCTGCAGCAGAACAAACAAACAAAAAGTCCTGTATTTCTTAAAATATGACTATGTGCATGCTAGGTCATCTCAGTTGTGTCTGGCTCTTTACAACCCCATGGACTGTAGCCCGCCAGGCTCCTCTATCCATGGGATTCTCCAGGCAAGAATACTGCAATAGGTAGCCATTTCCTCCTCCAGGGGACCTTCCTGACTCAAGCACTGAACCCTCTTCTCTTACGTCTCCTGCAGACTACTAGCACCTCCTGGGAAGCCCTCCTTAAAATATGGGGACACTTGAGTCATCTGTGATGGTGTCCCTCAATGTAATACTATAAAGTCCTGACATATGTCTGTGAGTTAATACAGAGTATCCTTATGTTATACTGAGTGACGGCAAGCTGTAGATACAATTCTCCTCTGTCCCTAGCCATTGCACGTGACCAGTCCCTTCCCATTAAGCCATGCAGGCTACCTGTTTAGCTGTGGAATCCAGGCCAGCTTTGCGGCCTGCACTGGCAACAAACCACCAGGGAAAGAGCGATATACCCAGGCTGCAGTTACACCTCTCCTGCTTCTGTTCTCTCTCTCTCTGGGAATCTTGCCACCATCACAAATACAAGCCCAGGCCGGTCTTCCGGAGGAGAGACTGAGTACAGGTAAGCAGGGAACCCCACCCCACACATGACTGAGATTGCCCAGCAAAACTCACCTGATGGCAAGCCCATGCGTAAGCTCAGATGAGACTGCACGGCGAAGAAACTTTCAGTCAACCCCTGGACTCATCAATAACCAATATGGTTCTTATTGTAATCCACTGAGTCTGGGGGTGAAAATAGATAACTCCCAGAGCTGTAATATAACAAGAAAAAAAAAGTACAGGACATAAAACTGTGTCAACTAATAGGAAGTAATTACAAAACAATTACAACAAAAGGAAATTGGTATATGTGAAACTGTAACGTATGCTATGTCGCTTCAGTCATGTCCAGCTCTTGTGAGATCCCATGGACTACGACCCCCCAGGCTCCGCTGTCCATGGGATTTTCCAGGCCAGAATACTGGAGTAGGTTGCCACTTCTTATTCCAGGGGATCTTCCTAACCCAGGGATTGAACTCTGGTCTCATGTAAATTTGTCTCTTATGGAAATGTAATGAATTGCTGTTTTAGGGCAGCTCAGTTACGTCTGACTCTTTGAGACCCCATGGACTATACAGTCCATGAGATTCTCCAGGCCAGAATACTGGAGTGGGCAGCCTTTCCCTTCTCCGGGGGATCTTCCCAAGCCAGGGATCAAACCCAGGTCTCCTGCATTGCAGACGGATTCTTTACCAGCTGAGCCACAAGGGAAGCCCTTTAGGCCAGCAAGCCTACTGAAATACTGACGCATTTTTCTGTATTTTTCTACCCTTATGCATTTCTAAATTTTCTCTGATGAGTGGCATTACCATCATAATGTCTGCATATTGTAAAAATGGTTCACGTAAAATAATAACTCAGTAGTCTGATGTATGGGCTTCCCAAGTGGCACAGTAGTAAAGAATCTGCCTGCCAATGCTGGAGACACAGGAGACATGGTTTTGACCCCTGGGTCAGGAAGATCCCCTGCAGAAGGGAATGACAACCCACTCCAGTATTCTTGCCTGGAAAATTCCATGGACAGAGAAGCCTGGCCAGCTACAGTCCATGGAATTGCAAAGAGTCGGCCACAACTGAGCAGGCATACAAAAAAGTCGTAACTATAGTTGGCTTCCTCCAGATACTCTAGAATTTACATTGGCCTAAGGAAAAGTATAGGTGTTTTGAAAATCATCTAGCCTAGAATCTGTAGGTGTTATAGTGTTTATTACTATATACACTTTCAAAATTGGCAAATACTCTAAAATGATGCAGCTCTTTTTTACTCTAAAATCAGTGGGGGTTCTACATTTTATTTTGATTTAAGGTAAGAATATATTAACCCTAAAAAGCCAAAAAAGTAACAACATGAGAATTTGGCCCAACTTCCTTATTACTAAGTAACACATAACAGCCGTAACGCCACAGCACCGCCCATGTCACACAGCAACTTCTCACGCTAAATAAAGCTGAGCTTTCATCTCAAATGGTAGCTTTGGGAACACAGCAAGTATGGAGCAATCCTTAGACTGTTTACAGAGACAGTAAAACCAGGAACACATCCTCTCAGGATAAAAGCTGTTTTATGGTATATAAAGAAGGTCCCTCTTTGAAAGTTCAGCTAAAATTGAGAAGGAGACTTTGTAGTTCTATAGAAACTCTCATCCAAGCCTCTGAAAGCATTTTATTGACATGCACCTTTAATCTACAACCTCCTGAGGGAACATAGCAAGTTTTACTATTCCCATTTTACAGGGAGAAAAACCAAGGCAGAAAGATAGCAGAAAAGGTTACACATTAGTTAAATGTCTTTGGTTGAAAGCAACAGAAAACAATTACTCAATATAAGCAAAAAAAAAAAAAAAAAGTATATAAACACACATCTACGTGCTGTGCTCAGTCACTCAGTCTTGTCCGACTTTTTGCAACCCCAGGGACTGTAGCCTACCAGGTTTCTCTGTCCATGGGATTTCCCAGGCAAGGATACTGGACTGGATTACCTTTGCCTCCTACAGGGGATCTTTCTGACCAAGGGAAGGAATTCGCATCTCTGGCTCCGGCATTGGCAGGCAGGTTCTTTACCACCTAGCCACTTTGGAAACCCACACACAATTATATACAGTATGATTTTAGATAGACAGCTAGGCACTTAAATAGATAGATGATGATATGAGAAAAGACATGACTATAAAGAAAACAAGCTGTGTGCTCCAGCACCCTCAACTCCAGGAACCAAAGGAAAGCCTCTTCAGGGTGCTAGATGAAGCAGCTATAGCCATTTCTCATTACTATGTCACTCCATTCAAAAGTCAGATTCTAGAGACAGGAAGCCTGATCACTCTAGTTTGAATCTTAGGGCAACCCTATGAGTGTTGAGCAACATGGTTGAGGGGTAATTCCTAAAAGGAAAAACAAAAGAAAGAAAATGGATGTCAGACAGGCAGGAAAAAAAAAAAAAAAAAGCTACCTATGAATCTTATGGGGGCTTTCCAGGCAGTGCTAGTGGTAAAGAATCCACCTGTCAATGCAGGAGACCCTGGAGATGCAGGTTCTATCCCAAGGTTGGAAAGATCAAATGCAGCAGGAAATGGCAACCCACCCCAATACTCCTGCCTGGGAAATCCCATGAACAGGGAAGCTGACGGGCTACAGTCCATGGGTAGAAAAGAGTTGGACATGATTGGAGCGACTTGGCATGCACGTGCATAAGATGGATGAAAATGAAAGGAAGAATTTACAGGTTTCTGCCTGCCTGTCTCTCTGCCATTCCTAGAATCAACCAGATGCTTCTAAAAGCCAGGGAGGATGTGTTTCTTTGGGTCTAATCCACAAACTGCCACAGAGCTGTGTTCCATAGGGGCTGAATGAATTCATGGACCATTTGTGTCATCCTTGACAAAATATTCAGGACTGACACCTGTCTACCATTTCTCTCCCCCAAGGTCCTACATGCTTCAACACTCCAGGCCACGTTCTCTGTTCTCAGGACTCTTCCCAGATGGCAGTGACAATTTTCCTACCCACTAAATCCCCTGTTCCCTGAAGTTGTTCGTTCCTATTGATGTGTTCAAAACTAGTTCTGGTGTTGGCCATCCAGAACCAGCTATATCTCAAGTCTGATCCCTCTTTTGCCTCAATTTTCTCGCTTGTCTAATGGGAATAGATAATAGTTCTACATTTCAGGGTTGTTATAAGGATTAAGAGAAATATTTATAGAGCACTTGGGGTAACATTGACACATGCCGAGGCATTATTTGTTACCTGCTGTCATCATCAGCATTGTCATCTTCATCAAGACATCACCACTATCCTTGGTATGGACACCGCATGAAACCACTGAAAAAACACTGAGGTTTCAGGATTTATTCATAAGACCTCAGTGCAGTTCAGTCGCTCAGTCCCATCTGACTCTTTGCGATCCCATGGACTACTGTACGCGAGGCTTCCCTGTCCAGCACCAACTCCCGGAGCTTACGCAAACTCATGTGTTCACGAGTCGGTGATGCCCTCTAACCATCTCCTAGCATGCACTAATTAATCTGTTTCTAAAGCTGAAATTTGACCTTCTTAAAACCCTCCGATTTCTGCCCCTCATCTTTGGGATGTGGTCCAGGGTTCTCTGGTTCTGGACCTGTTTAGCATTCTAACCTCATCTTCCACCACTAAAGTCACACACTTCATTTTCCAGTAACATCCAAGTATATATAAATGCCCCTACATCCAAGATAGTTCATACAAATTTCTATCTCTGATTCCTTATTGTTTAGAATACCCTTTCTCTTTCTCTCTCTCTCTTATCACAAATTTAGTTCATTTGCCAGCAAGGACAAGTTCAAGCACAATATACCCTAGAAAATCTTCCCTGCTTCCTCAATCCAGGCTAAGCTCCCCTCCCTTCAGCGCTTCCCTCTACCTCAACATACAACAAATTCAGTTACAGAAGTTCTTGATTATGTGGCCATGTGGTCAACCTCATAGACTGCCAAAGTGAAAGGGAAAGTCACTCAGTTGTGTCCAACTCTTTGAGACCCCATGGACTATACATACAGTCCATGGATTTCTCCAGGCCAGAATTCTGGAGGGGGTAGCCTTTCCCTGCTCCAGGGGATCTTCCCAACCCAAGGATCGAACCCAGGTCTCCCTCATTGCTGGCGGATTCTTTACCAGCTGAGCCACAAGAGAAGCCCATAGTTTGCCAAGGAACACTATATAGGGAGGGTCTATGGCTTATCCACCATGATATTCTCAGCGTCAAGCTCCATACATGCTTACTGGACTGAAATCCTTCTCATTCCATCTGATTCATTTGCAAGGTTAGTGGTCTATTTCCTTTGTTGACAAGGCACCTTCATTACATAAAAGTATTCCCATAAAGCTCTCATTTATCAAATAAATTCTATCTTAGATGTACCCACACCAATCCCCCTTTCTCATCTGGATCCTATAAGAATCCTAGAGCTTACTAGATCCAGGAAAATGATGGAGGTGGGAGTGTAGTAAGGAGGCAATAGCCTCAGTTTTCATTTCTAGTCCCTGGTATTGCTGTTGCTGAATAGAAGCCCTTTCTCAGTTGTCATCGACGATCAGAAAGTGAGTGCTTATGCTAGCAGTCCCCCACCGCTGCACCAGCTCAGCCACAGGGAACTTTGCCAGAACTCCAGAGGCCACTGCACTCAACCCTCAGGACAGCAAGGAGGTCAAACCAGTCAATCCTAAAGGAAATCAATCCTGAATATTCATTGGAAGGACTGATGCTGAAGCTCCAATACTTTGGCCACCTGATGCAAAGAGCTGACTCATTGGGAAAAAACCCTGATGCTGGGAAAGAGTGAAGGCAGAAGGAGAAGGGGACAACAGAGGATGAGATGGTTCGATAGCATCACTGACTCAATGGGCATGAGTTTGAGCAAACTCGTGGAAATAGTGAAGGATAGGGAAGCCTGGTGTGCTGCAGTCCTTGGTATTGCAAAGAGTTGGAGATGACTTGGCAGCTGAGCAACAACAACAGGCCAGTATACTGACCACCACCACCTTCCAGTTGGACTGGTTCTCTCAATATCTGCACAGTCACGCCCTGACCCAGGCCAAGAAGACACAGCCATCTCTCCGACTGTGTCCCCTACTGTTTCCCAACCCTGAAGAGGTCCCATCTCCACTTTAGACTATACTTCAGTGGGAATGTACCTTGAAGTAAAAAAATAAATAAATAAATACATGAGACTGAATGGAAAGGGGCCCACTCACTTTTTTTTTTTTCCCAGCCTTGGGGCCCCAAAAGGCTATTAACTGCCTTCATTAAGATTAAAGAAAATTCTGATCTCAATAACCTAGAAAAGGATACCTTTCCTTTGCTTCCAGTGAATCTGCAGTAACATAAAAAAAGAGACGCAGGTAAGTTTCTCAATCACCCTGCTATGTTGCCCAATATTGCTAACACCTACTATGTAACTTGGGCTAATAGGGTCTTGTTCCTCAAGGAATTCATCACATGATTGAGGAGATAGATGATTAGACAGAAAACCAGGCTTCCCTCATAGCTCAGTTGGTAAATCATCTTTCTGCAATGCAGGAGACTCAGGTTCAATCGCTGGGTGGGGAAGATCCCCTGAAGAAGGAAATGGCAACCCACTCCAGTGTTCTTGCCTGGAGAAACCCATGGACAGAGGAGATTGGCAGGCTACTGTCCACGGGATCACAAGAGCGGGACACGACTTAGCTACTAAACCACCACCAGCAGACAGAAAATCAGAGTACAGTGACGCACAGTAGGACTGAGCAGGAAGGAAGTCCAAGACGTGAAACATACATACAGTGTGGGCACCTGGCTCAGGCTAGCCCGTCAGGAAAGTCAACAGCAGAGATGAGTCTTAGAGACCAGAAGACGCTGGGCGGGTCGGCAAGGAAGCAAAGCGAGAGAAGTGAGTTTTTGTTTTTTTTTTCTCTTTTCCATTTAAACTGCATAAGCATTCTTCCTGTTGTTAAGTAGAGGGTAAAAGGAAGTCATTAAAGATCTTAAGCGTGAGAGGGACATGATGATGGGGCAGGCTGGAGGGAAGCCAAGCCAGAGGCAGGAGGACCAGTTCTGAGCCTCAGTCCCTGCTTTCCTCCGGGGCGAGCTGCCTGCTAATTATAACCTGCCCAGGAAACCACAGGCCCAGTAGCCTGTGATGACACAGCACTAAGGGGTTCCTGCTTTTGCTGGGATTCCTAACGAGCTTCACTTAAGAGAGGGCTTGACTTCTCCAGTCTCCAGTTCTTTTATGAATCCCCAGAAGTCACCTGAAGTCTCAGCCTCGGAGGATGCATGACCTGATTTCTGACCCAGGAGCATCCCCTCCACTGACAGTGTTTTCAGGGACCAAAGAGGGAACGATTAGCTGAAAGGAAGAAACCCACAAAGGCACGGAGTTCCCCTTGGTTGAAGGAGAGGCATGTGCCAACCACAAATGGTGCAGCTTAAAGAACCATGGTGCTCCTTGACCTCGAAGACTGGACCTAAATGTATGGTTCTTTTGAGCGTGTCAGAAGCCGGAATGAGTCATAACCCAGCTTGGCCGGGTGGGGAGGGGCAGGCGGTGGGGTGTGAGTCACCGTGGAGAGAAGGACTTGTTAACATGAAGCTCAAGAGGGACCTGCAGCAGACGGCGGGGGCATCTTCTGGTTTCTCCCCTTTCCTCTAAGACTCTGAGCTAAGCTGGGGTTACAAAAAGAATTGTGTGGTGGCCTCTAATTAATAAGACTAGGCAATTAGAGGAAAGGGGAAAACATACCAGGAACAGGGATAACCCAGGGGAACCAGAACTTCAGATTTTTTTTTTTTTTCAATTAATGAAAAGACGGGTTTTGTTTTTCTTCCAAGAAATGCAAGTTGGCAACTGCATGGCACTATAGGAAGTATGCTTGTGATCCCTGGAGCCAGGTTGGTCATGTTGAACTCTCCCTATTGCCACCCTGCAGCTATGTCACTTTACAGGCAAGCTGCCAAATCTGTCTGAGCCTTAGTTTCCTTATCCATCAAATGGGTTTAAAGAACGCATTAATGCTGGCCATGAATGAACAATTTTACTGCGTGCCAGGCAATGGAAATGGTGTCTTACTTACATCATCTCAAATGATTCCCATTCCTATTCTATAATAATATATTCATTTTAGAGTTACTGGGAGGATTAAATGCCTGTCTCACTGCCTTACCACAATAAAGGAGCTAAATGCTGTTGTTGTTTAATCACTAAGTTGTGTCTGACTCTTTTGCAATCCATGGACTGTAGCCTGTCAGGTTCCTCTGTCCATGGGATTTTCCAGGCAAGAATACTGAAATGGTTTTCCATGTCCTTCTCCAGGAGATCTTCCTGATCCAGAGATCAAACCCGCATCTCCTGCATAGGTGGATTTTTTGCCACCGAGCGACCAGGGAAGCCCAGGGGCTAAATAGATATTAACCACTGTCATTTTTATTTTTAATCTATAAGGAAGCTGAACTATCTTGAGCTCTAGGTTTTCTCTGGACACATTTACTTTAGTTAAATCTGTACATTTTTCCCTTGGGGAAAAACAAAACAACAACAACAACAACAACAACAAAAACAAAACCCTGCTTTTATTTTGATCATCTCATATTGCTTTCCTTTATTTGAATTTTTTAATCCATGTGAACACTGCATATATCATCCTTATTCTGATTCGTAACGTATGGTATCTTAGAACTTGACTAGGACGTAACAGTGAAAAGTCAAACTGTTTAAGCAACTAAGAAACTGGAATAACACTGTTTTTAATCGTACTTTTTACTGTAAAAGCTTGAGGGTGGAAAGAAGCAGCTCACTTGGTTTTATGGAAATGACCTTCAGATTGTACAAATTGGATCCATTTGGCACCGGAAGCAGTATCCGAATCTAGATTTTAACAAAGGAGAGAGTGAGAAGGAGGAAGGAGAAAGAAGCTTCTCCACCAGATTCCTCCTCATTGGAAGTGGGATCCTTAGGTAGGCTTGTTTATTACAGAAAACAAAATTATTTAATAATTTATGGGGGCTTCTCAGCTGGCTCAGTGGTTAAGAGGATCTGCCTGCCAATGCATGAGGTGCAGTACAATTCCTGGCTCAGAAGATCTCTTGGAGTAGGAAATGGCAATCCACCCACAACTTATTATATAATTTTACCCTCTGTAAGAAACAAGCCTGATCGAAGGAACCCCACTTCAAATAATTTATATATTGTTGCTGCTGCTGCTGCTAAGTTGCTTTAGTTGTGCCCAACTCTGTGGGACCCCATAGACGGCAGCCCACCAGGCTCCTCTGTCCCTGGGACTCTCCAGGCAAGAATACTGGAGTGGGTTGCCATTTCCTTCTCCATTATATACTGTTAATAAGCTGGATAACATCACTGACTCAACGGACATGAGTTTGAGTAAACTCCGGGAGTTGGTGCTGGACAAGGAGGCCTGGCGTGCTGCAGTCCATGGGGTCGCAAAGAGTTGGAGACGACTGAACGACTGAACTGAACTGACTGAAGGACCCGGGCTCTGGACCCAGAGAACCTGGGCTTGACTCTCAGTTCTGCACACTTTTGTGACCTGGTAGGTTAAAGAACTTCTCTATGCCTCCATTACCTCATCTGTGAAGCGAAGACATAGGGAGCTTCAAAGTGTGTCTGGTTCGTAAACAACACTCCCTGAATCTTATCACATATCCCCCTGTTGACTTCATTTTATGGATGAGTAAGTAGGCTCAGAGAGGCTGTGACTTGCCCAAGGTAACAGAGCAAGGAATAAGGGCAGAGCTCCTACCTCCTGCCTCAGCTATCATCCCTTCCTAGCCCACCACACTGCAAGGGGTTGGGAAAAGAGGATGAAGCTTCGCTGAGAGGTCTGTAAACAGCCTTGGGAACTGATGTAGAACTATGCACAGCTCTAAGAGCAGATTGCTTGTAAGTTCCTAAAGCACAGTGAAGTGAAGTGAAAGTCGCTCAGTCGTGTCTGACTCTTTGCGACCCCATGGACTATACAGGCCATGGAATTCCCTAGGCCAGAACACTGGAGTGGGTAGCCTTTCCCTTCTCCAGGGGGTCTTCCCAACCTAGGAATCGAATCCAGGTCTCCTTCATTGTAGGTGGATTCTTTACCAGCTGAGCCACAAGGGAAGCCCAAGAATACTGGAGTGGGTAGCCTACCCCTTCTCCAGGGAATCTTCCCAGCCCAGGAATTGAAACATAGTCTCCTGCATTGCAAGCGGATTCTTAGAACTCATTTAATGCATCTCACATTCCCAGTGCCTGGCACAGTGTCCAGACCAGAGTAAGCACTAAAGGAATCTTTGTAGAATGAGTGATAAAGAGGGGTATGAGATATTTAGGGAGGGGAATAATGTCAGTATCAAGACTTTTGAACCAGGATGAATGAGCTGGACCCAGTGGATGGCCATTATCCAGGTTTCTAGGAAAAGAAGGATAGGCTGCCCTGCCCCAAGAAAATACAACTGAGGTGCAGCTTATTGGAAAGAGAGGGGTACATTGTTCTTGACTTTGAAGATTAGGTCTATTATAGGGTACATCCAGGGAAGGAGGAAAAACTTATGGCTGAATTTATAGCCCCCAGCAAGATCTCATCCTTGACATTTTCCCGACACCCGCTTCCACTCAAGCCTAGCAAGAGTGAGCAGAAACTGAGCAGAAATGAAATGGTTGGTCAGGAAGAGCAATTGCCACAATTGCCCTGGTGAGAAACTATTTTTTTCCCCCACAGAATTACCTGAGTTCTCTGCTCATGCTAAGTTATAATAATCATATTTTCACAAGGCATTTTCTTGATTTCATTAGAGTTCCTCAAGGCTGCTACAAGGTAGAAAGGGCAGAGTCTACGTCCCCATTTCACAGGTGTGAAGACTGAGGTCCAAATGCACATGCAAGACACACTCAGGCGTGAGGGTCAGGAGCCAGGCCCAGCCTCTCCCCCCAGTTCATCCACATTCAGGAGGCACACCTGCCAAGTCCCAAAGCCCAGGCACTGAGCGCTTGCCTAGGTGCTAAGTCGCTTCAGTCGTGTCCGACTCTGCAACCCTATGGATTGTAGCCCACCAGGCTTCTCAGTCCATGGGATTCTCCAGGCAAGAACAGTGGAGTGGGTTGCCATACTCTCCTCCAGGGGATCTTCCTGACCCAGAGGATCACACAATTACCTCCCTCGCCCTCATACCCCACCCTCTCATCCCACCAGCCAGATGTGAGCATCAGGTAGGGACACTGGCTCTCTGTCTCCGGAGATTGAGGGCAGTCTCAATTTGAGCACAGCTGTGATGGCTTTTGGTAAACCAGGGGCCATCTGCATAGTGGTCAGAGGGATGGACTAAGGCAACTGTCTAGATTCAGATCTGTAGCTGGCCCCATACTGACTCTACAGACTTGGGCAAGTTATTCAGCTACTCAGGATCTCAGTTTCTTCATCTTTGTAATAGAGAAAATCATAGGAGATTTTTAGCTCCATTTAAATGTTTCTCTGAACAATTAGAACTTTCCATGATAGATAGGGCTGCCCCATCAGGTAATGAGCTCCCCATCATTGGGAGCATACAAGCAAGTCCATATACCCATGCATCTGCTCTTAGGGAGGATTTGTGTGGGTGAATGCTAGATGACAGGTAGACAGGAATACTGGTCCCCAAACTACCAACCTTACCAGAGTCACCCAAAGGACATTTAGCAAATGTAGTTCCAGTGGTCCCACACCTGAATGTTCTGACTACAAACATGTCAGACAGAGCTGGGTTTTTCATAGAAGGATCCAGGTGTATTAGTTTGCTAAGGCTGTCCTCACAAAGTACCACAAACTGGGACGCTTAAACAACAGATATTTGTCTCACAGTCCTAGAGCCCAGGAATTCAAGATCAAGGTACCAGTAGGTTTGGTTTCTTCTGAGGGTTTGGGGAAGAATATGTCTGAGTCTCTCTTACAACTTCTGGTGGTTCACTGGCAATAGTTATCTGTTTATAAATGCCTGCATGCCTACATACTCAGGCATGTCTGCCTCCTTGCGACCACATGGACTGTAGCCGCCAGGCTCCTCCATCCATGGGATCTCCCGGGCACGAATATTGGAGCAGGTTGCCATTTCCTCCTCCAGGAGATCTTCCCAACTCAGGGATCAAAGCTGAATCTCTTACATTGGCAAGTGAATGCTTTATCACTGTATCACCTGGGAAACTCTTCTTTAGAGATGTATCAACTCAGTATGTCTTCATCTTTGCAAAGAATCTCCCTGTGTGCATGTCATCTTTGTGTCTAAATCGCCTCTTTTTATAAGTCATCATGGATTAACCAGGCTCATGCTAAGACGCTGATCATCTGCAAAGACCCTAGTGCTGAACAAGGTGTTGGCCACAGATCCTGGGGGTTGAGACTTGAGCATCTTTTTGGAGTATACAAGCCGACTCAGAATTCCAGGTGATTCAGATGTGCAGTCAGGGTTAAGGACCAATGACAAGAACTGTAAACAAGAGCTTTCCAAATGGATGTGTAGACATCCCCAGGGAATCTCACATAACTGCAGCTTCAGATTCACAGCACCTGGAGAGCCTGGGACCCGGCTTTGAGCTGCCTTTTTTTGTTTTTTAATTCAATTTCTGAGTGTACAGGAAAAACCCTGCCAGTAGAACTCTGGATTCTTCATTCCTGATGCCCATTCAGGAGGCAGCACTCTAGCAGTAGAACGGATCCTAGGGTGGGGAAAAAAAGGATTGGGGCCCCACACTCAGGAAAAGCTGCTCTCATCCCTGTGCCCCAAGCCTTGCTCTCTTTACACGTACATATTCAGGGTTACCTCGTGGTTCTCGTCTTGTTGCCCTGTCCCCACTGCCCCCAACCCTACCACCCCAACCCCACCACCTGTTAACTCAGCCCAGCCTGAATGAACCCCGGCTGCCGGCAGCTGGCCACCAGAAGTGACGGCCCCCTGGTCACCTGCGCTGGCCAAGACAGAGGCCAGAGGCTTCCGGGCAAGCGAGGCCAGTCCCCCTAGGGGCAGAGAAATCCACCTTTGGTGTCAATCCCCGAGGCCTGCCGGAAGCGGTGCGCCCCGCCCTGCGCGCACTGTACCCCGCCTGCCGTGTAATTGCATCCGTCATGGGGCAGGCCTGGCCAGGCGCAAAGAAGACAGCTGTGTGGCCCGGCTGCAGCCCTGGGGCCACCGCCCGCGCCTCGAAGCCTCCTTAATTTATTTATAGATGCGCTTACTCTTTCTGTGGCCTAGTTAAGGACGCCTTTCCATAAATACATAGAAACGGATGTTATTCTAGAACCCACCAATAATAGACACAGCTGTAGCGCTTGCGGCTAGATTAAGAGCCCTGTCCCCAGCTCATCACCCCTTTCCCCCAAAATAGAAAATAAAGTTTTGTTTTTGTCTTTTAAGCGTTTGTATGAAAGAGAGAAATTCTGCTTAATAATGAGACGTTTCTTTCAGATCCAAGACAGGATTTCTTAGGAAACAGAACATGAGGAACTAAGGCTGTATCTTTGCCAGCTAACCGATCGAAGTCGCTTTCACCCTCCCCCTCCAGTGATGGCAATGGTTGGGTCCTCTACTTTCACCTTTAAATGTGAGCATCGGTTTAACCCAAACAAAATCCTCTTGTTCCAGAGACGATACGTGGTTCATTTATTTGCCGTATGATTTGCCAAACATATGATCTGCTGGCTTTCTCCAGTGTGGTCAGTTGTTTGGGGTGATGGCCCAGGGACTGCTCTCTGGATTTAGGGAGCAGAGGGGAAAAAAAAAAAAAAAAAAAAAGCACGTCATCACAGAACTGTGAATGAGTCTCCAGCCTGCATCCTTTTGTTTTTTTCTCCCAGTTTGTTCTACAGACCCTTAATTCTATTATCCAGCTGTAATTTGGCTCTGTGTCTCTCCAACATTTTCTCCTTTCTTCTGCCCCCTTTCTTTTTAATCGATTGATTCATCTGTAATTGGATTTTCTCTGGCTCTTACCAGCTATTAAAAGTATCTATGTGTGTGTATGTGAGTGAGCTTTGTAACTAGGTCACCCTTTCAAATGCCTGGCCATCCTGACTCTTGTTCAGGTTTCTTGGTATGAATTCAATTCCACGGTTCCTTTTGAAGGGACAGGACACCCCAAAGGGAACTGCATGCTTTGGAAGCAGACAAATCCATATCCTGTTGCATTTTTTGTTTTGTGTGAGGCTGATGTTAATTGAGCTCATACTATGTGCCAGGAGATTTTTCAAGCACTTTACAAGCATTCATAACCCTCACTGCATGCTTTTAAAGCAGGCACTATTATTAGCACATTTTACAATAAAAGCATGGCAACAGAGGCGGTTCAGGGGCTTACCCACTATCACAAATGAGTTATTTCTAAAAAAATTTTTTATATTATATATATAATGTAATTAAGATCTTGCTATTGCTAAGTCACTTCAGTCGTGTCCGACTCTGTGTGACCCCGCAGACGGCAGCCCACCAGGCTCCCTCATCCCTGGGATCCTCCAGGCAAGAACACTGGAGTGGGCTGCCATTTCCTTCTCCGATTAAGATATAATTATATTTTATTTTGTATTAGGGCTTCCCTGGTGGCTCAGCAGTAAAGAATCCAGCAGCCAACACAGGACACCCAGGAAGCGCGGGTTCAGTCTCTGGTTAGGGAAAATCCCCTGGAGAAGGAAATGGCTAAGCACTCTAGTATTCTTGCCTCGGAAATCGCATGGACAGAAAAGCCTGCTGAGCTACAGTCCACAGGGTCACTAAAGAGTCAGACATGATTTAGAGACGCAACAATAACAATAGACAATTAGCAATGTTGTGACCATTTCAGGTGGCAGGAAAGGGACTCAACCACACACACACAGGTATCCATTCTCCCCCAGACTCCCCTCCCGTCCAGGCTGCTATATTTCATTGAGCAAAGCTGCCTGTGCTATACATAGGGCCTTGTTGGTTATCCATTTTAAATACACAATGTGCACACCTTGATCCCAAATGAGCTCTTGACCGTGGGGCAGTTTTCCAAAATTCTGCCCCTTGATGATGTGTAACTTTGAATGTGGCTTATTTTTTTCTGCTTCAATCTCCACATCTACAAAATGGATTTTTTTTTTAAAAAGGGGTGGATCCCACTCACAAGACAATAGTTAGAATGCGTGACAGCATGGGCCTGACTCTCATTGGCAAGGGTCAACTCACAAGATCACCACAAGGGAGACTCCTAATACCTGACCGTGAATGAGACCAAGGATGAAATAAAGGAACCCTGTGAGTGTGGAGAACAGGAATATTGTCCTCCGACGCTTGCTTCCTCAAACACCACAGTCTTTGCTTTGAACAAACAAATAGAAACCGAGCAGATTTCTTTATGGCATCACTATAGGGATTGTGTTGCTGGCAAGCTATGGGGTTTGGACAAGCATTTCTGCTCTCCCAAATATGAAACGATGGAGTCGAGGTAGCTGGCCAAACCTCTGCCGTAACCATCTCAGGGCACAGGCTCGGCGCTGTCACTGTGAGACTGGACCATGGACCAGTGGCCAGGTCATCATAAAGCACTTGAGCACTTAACAGCTGCATTTAATAGAGTGATTTGCCTCTCACCACAAATGCATCCAGTCCACACTCTTACCCCCATTCCACAGATGGAAAGACTGAGCCACAAAGTGGTGAAGTAACTCGCCTCAGGTGGCACGGTGAGTGGCAGAACCAAGAGTCCAGCCACCAAGCTGTCTCCACTAAGTGCACGGGGGCGTTGGGCCTCAGGGAAGATGTGCAGAGATTGGCTTCGTCATCGAAACAGGGTGGGACAGGTGCCAGGGTGAGTTAAGCACTGGGAAGGAATAAATTGCTGAGGAACAAAGGAGCCGCCAAACTGACTGCCTGAGAGTTTGTGGCTTGACCTTCCTTTGGGTTGTGTAATACTTCCAACCTCCACTTCTTAAACAAGCCCATCCGTGGTTTCACAAGGCTGCAGAACCCAGCAGTACACATGAGAGAGCGCAGCACCTGATCCTCAGAGCCTCATGACTCCCCAGCCCACGGAAGTTATGCTAATAACAGTTATTGGTACCGCGAGGAATTTTAAATAGGATCTGCATGTACAACTGTATGCAAGGTTTTTTAAAAAATATATACTTGCCGGATTCCTTTTATATCAGATTACGGTCTTTTTTTTTTTTTTCCAAAAATTTTAAAAATCCTAGAAACTACGTTCAGAGTTGGTTCCACTCCACACCCCTACTCCTGCTTCTTTCTACCGGGTCCTAAGGCTCCTCAGAGAGACAAAGAACACAGTTTGGACTGTCAGAGATCAGCCCCCACAGCGAAACTGCCGAGTCATATAATTTCACAACTTTGAACGTCTGGCAAACTCGGCAGGCAGTATTTGCAAAGGCAATTTTGCAATGACCACACTGGGGAAATCCCCAAAGAATGTTTGTAATTCTGCAGATTTAGAGGTTTGTTTGAATTCTAAATTTCCCCCAAACCACATCATCCAAAAATGTAACACTCCTTTTCAAATTGAAACAGCATGTGTGTGTTCACTGTGACATAAGTCAAAAATATCACTTAATTAGACCACAATTTCACAGACCGATCATTACAATATTTCTTGAAATCATACATAGTTGTAAGCAATTTACATATCGGAGGGTGAAAAACCGTCCGTAACTGGTAGCGTCTCAGTCGCACTATAGTTACTGTGGGCCAGGGGCTAGAGGAAGGAGTGAACTCTCAGCAAACGCCTGCATTCTTTCAGGGGTGACGGACATGTCCTTGAATTAGAAACCAGTTATGGTTGCCCAATCCTGTGGCTACACTGAAACCCACTGAATTGTATACTTTCAAAGGGTGAATTGTATGGTATGTGAATTATCTCGACAAAAAATAGGTAGTGGGAAAAGATTGATAGACTTCTTTGTAAATTGAGTCAATAAAGCATGATAGAAAAGTTAGAAAAAATATGTTATATAGACCCAATTTTTAACAGAATGAAATCAAGATATTAAGTAGGAGGGGAAAAAAAATCACGTTCCAAGTGACCGAATCTCACACACTTTGATGAAAAAATAACACCTGTGTTTAGATGGATCTCAGAGAATACATGGGCTTCCCTTGTGGCTCAGTGCTAAAGAACCCCCCCACCCTCCACCACCACCACCAATGCAGGAGACTCAGGTTCAGTCCCTGGATTGGGAAGAGTCCCTGAAGGAGGAAATACCAACCCACTCCATTACTCTTGCTTGGAAATCCCATGGATAGGGGAGGCTGGCAGAAAACGACTTAGTGACTAGACAACCAGAACAGAAGAATATATACCGAATTGTTAACTGGTTTCTGGGATGATGGGTGGGTTTTAGTTTCTTTTTGCATTTCTAGGGGTATCATTTATTTTTACTAATGTTGTGGAAAAGAAAAAAACAGTTCGGCTGGAAGGGGAAGGTAGATGATGAAGTTTTACTTTAGACCTTCAGGGTACCCAAACCCAACAAGCTTCAACAATGTTTCCAACAAACTGACCATATGTGCTGTGTTAGGAAAACAGCCATTGACTGCCAGCAACAAAATGACAAACAACAAACAATGCTTCAGTGTTTCATTGCTGACTTCTCTCCCCCATTGCTTTCATTTTGATTTAGACAATGAGGGGACTGTTCTCCTCCTGATATGAGTTACAAGCAAAGCCAATCTCACTTATCAACTGCTTTTTGATAAACATCATCCCTTCCCCTGTTATCAAAGAGACACTATTCAGAATGTTATGAGCAATGTTTTGGTTGGTTGGTTCTGTTTTATCAGCATCATGTAGAAAGTTATACCTATGGAGAAGGAGAAGAAAGGAAAACAATATGATGGGAACTACTGTATGTCAGGGGCTTCCCAGGTGGCGCAGTGGTAAAGAAAGTGAAAGTGAAGTCGCTCAGTTGTGTCCAACTCTTTGCAACACCATGGACTGTAACCCACCAGGCTCCTCCGTCCGTGGTATTCTCCAGGCAAGAATACTGAAGCCACGGGCTAATGCAGGAGACTCAGGAGCCGCAGGTTCGATCCCTGTGTTGGAAGAGTCCCTGGAGGAGGACATGGCAACCTGCTCCAGTATTCTCTCTTGGAGAATCCCATGGACAGAGGAACCTGGTGGGCTATAGTCCGTGAGGTCCCAAAGAGTCAGACGGGACTGAGCACGCACACACAGTGTATGTCAGATGGGTTTCAGGCATTCTTGATGGGATGGGGTATTTCATTAACCCCAACAGTGTGTCCACGAGGGGAGCAGTGTGATCTCTGTTGTTAGAGACTGAGAGAGCCCCGTTGACCAGCCTGTGGCCTCCTGGCTACTAAGCAGCAGAGCTGGTGTCTGAATGCCTATGTGTCTGACCCCCCCCCCCAGGAACCATGTCCTAATCCTTTATAACCCCCCCAACCCTTGATCCCACAGGCTCCTTACAGCCAACTAATTATCAAACCGAATCATATGAAATAAATTTGATCAGCTGCCAAACAAGTCATTTCCTAAATTGCCAGTGCTCAGCCCTGACCTTCCTCATTGAGGATGAAGCCCCCCCGCCTCCCCCCACATGCACACAAGCTCCAAGCAGTGCTAGAAACATCCTGTTCAAGGAGGAAGGGAGAAGGGGAGGGAGGAGGCAGGGAGCCTTGCTCTCTCTCCACTGGTCCACCCCTCAAGAGCTCCCCGGGCCCCAGCACTGCAGTTGGTCCCATTGAAGTTTCCACCCCCGCTAATTATAGTCACCGATTACCTAACAGCAAGCCCCACTGTCACCTGCTTTGGCCTGACGGATTAGGCCATCTGGGCCACGTGGCCAGGGTCTGAGAGCCACAAGAGGTCACAGAGAGGGGCAAATGGCTCTGAATGGGAAGAAATGTGTTTACAGCCCTGACAGCTGACTGGGCCATTAAAGGGGCTTTAGCCCGGCGGGCCCAGCTGAAACTGCCTCTCCAGGGGCCCCTCTATTAGCTAATGGGATGTGACTGTGTATGGCTCCCGCTCCAAATGTGGGCCGGCTCGGGGCCCACGTGCTCTCCTAAAAAGGAGAGGAAAAAGGACTCGGGAGAAACCCGGGCTCTCAGTTGTCTGGGTCCCTGTTGAGCAGACAGAGGAACCTGCCTGTAGAAGCCATGCCCCGCTGCTGAACTGATCCAAGCGCGCGGTCCACCTCCCGCTTGCATGTACATTAAATGAAACACGTGTATGAAACGCCCTGTGTGACGCTAAATAAACTCTGTAGGGAGACTTCCATTTCATTTAGAACTTGCATGTCCTTAACAGCAGTGCTTTGAACGCGAACTTTAATACTCCTGTGTCTGACCTCGGAATCTTATTACAAGGCAGGTAATGAGTCAGCAGACCTGGGTGGGAGAAGGGCAGGTGAAGTAGAGATTCTGTTCTAAGGCAGCCCCAGAAGATGGCGGAGGCCATTGGTCCACGAACCATGCTTTCAGTTGCAAGGAATTAGTTTGTTTATTGAATGAAATTAAACAACTGAATTAGCATTATGCAGAAAACCTATAAAACAGTATTTCTCAAGCAATGTATTACAGAATAAGAGTCAGTTAAGAAAGTTATCTCCACCCCTGCAGGTATGCAGGAGAAGAGGGCAACAGAGGATGAGATGGTTGGATGGCATCACCGATCCAATAGACATGAACTTGAGCAAACTCTGGGAGATACTGGAGGACAGAAGAGCCTGCTGTGCTGAGGTCTTTGGGATTGCAAAGAGCCAGACATGACTTAGCAACTGAACCACAGCAGCAGCAGCAGGTAGTCAGTCTATCAATTCAGAAATCACTGTGTCCTCTGAGACCCCTGGGAACCCTCAGTCCCATCCTTTGCAGACTGGAGCACTGGAGGCCCGCAGTGATTTGCTCCACTTTGCATGTGAACAGTTTGCGTTCAGCCACAAGTTTGGCGCTCTCTGCCCTATTTTTTGTTGCAACCCTTGCTGAAGATTTTATATTATCCCGATTGCTCAACCTGTCCATAACTTTCTTGATTTGAAAGAGGCCTTCTCAGTCATACAGGATTATTCACAAGAAATACACACAAGAAAGGCTTTGAGGCTGTGACACGCTGCTCATGTGTGATACTGTCATCAACTGCAGGAATTATGGAGACTAGCTTCCTCTGAGAGTTTCGGGGGCCTGTGGCCACAGTGTGCCCGGCTTCCCCTACCTCCCCCCAGCTTGAGGACGCAGAATGGACAAGGAAACAGCCAAGGAGAAGCAGCCAGCAGGTGGGATCCTGAGGACTGGATAGGCATTACTAGGTCAGGAGGCCTGATGACAAAGGTCAGTCCCCTTTGGAGATCTGATGCTTCAAGACTGCTTTGCTTAAAATGTAACTTAAGAGGCAAAGATTACCAAACCACTTTCTAAAAGTGCTTCCACAGGATATCATAAACTCTTTACCACACAAATAAAAATAAAACAGGCCACAAAATGGAAGATACAATGCAATCACAGCTTGTGTGTGTGTCTGTGTTTGCAGCCTGTGTATGTCAGGGCAGGGGTGTGCATGTAACTACACACAGGATTTTTTTTTTAATATTTATTTTTTGGTTGCATAGGGTCGCAGCATGAGGAATCTTCCTTTCCTCCACCAGAGATCAAACCCTCATCCCCTGCATTGCAAGGTGGATTCTTAACCACTGGGCCACCAGGGAAGTCTCTGCACACAGGATTTGAAGGCTTGTGGAGAAGCATAAAGAGTGTTAGCTTTGGAGTCAGGCAATGTTAAGTTCAGGCTTCCCAGGTGGCTCAGTGGTAAAGAATCTGCCTGCTAATGCAGGAGGGTCAGCTTCAGTCCCTGGGTTGGGAAGATACCTTGGAGAAGGAAACAGCAACCCACTTTGGTATTCTTGCCTGGAGAATCCCACAGACAGAGGAGCCTGGCAGGCTACAGTCCATAGGGTCACAAAGAGTTAAACATGACTGAGCAGCTGAGCAATGTTAAGCTCAATCTGCAATGGATCCAAGTTTTTTAACCTTTGGTTTGTATCTTCTGTGAGATGGGGTTGCTGATTCCCACCTCAGGCTTATATGGGAATTAAATGAGATAATGTCTGGCAAGCACTTAGGACACTTCCTGGCTCAAACTAAGCACTCAGCAAATGGAAGTTATGCTTGTAATTAACATAGGAAAAAAAATCTGGAAGAAAATGCATGGATTGCTAACAGTGGGCCATCTCTGGGTGGTGAGTTAGAAGTAATTTTGATTTTCTTCTTTGTATGTTTCTGTATTATTTAAAGAATGAATGTCATTTTAAAATTAAAAAAAAGAATAGAAAGTAAACTTTTTGAAATAAAATGTTACTGGTAATTTTCTCTGGTAAAATGTGGGTCATTTTTATTTTCTCTGCTATACTTTCAATGTTTCCCAAATTGTCCACAACTTACTAGTCTTAACAATTTTTTACTATAAAAGTCATGCCCATGCATTTTGGGCATTTTAGAAAAGTACAGAAAAACTCTGAAAAGAAAGTAAAAACTACTGACAGCGTCATTTGTGCTTTGCCACTCAGTTGCTTTCAACTCTTTGTAACCCTTTTGATGGTAGCCTGCCAGACTCCTCTGTCCATGAGATTCTTCAAGCAAGAATACCGGAGTGGGTTGCCATTTTCCTCCTCCAGGGACTCTTCTCAACCCAGGGATCGAACCCAGGCCTCCTGCATTGCAGGCAGATTCTTTACGGTCTACGAAGCCCCCAACAGTATTTCTGTGTGTTTGCTATTCTTTGTTTAAATTTGTACAGATCCATATCTAAATGAATGGTCCCTAGAGTTGTGCAGTGTGCAACATGGACCACCATACTCAATGGTTCTGATATAGTACCCATTTCCCTCTCTGCCCCCGGCCCCATTTCTCTTCCCACTTTTCAGAAAAAGCCACAGATAAGTGTTATATGAATTCTTTCCGTGTATGTATAGTACCCACATATGTGTGCATGGATTAGTCTCTCAGTCCTGTCCGACTCTGTGACCCACAGACTGGAGCCCACCAGGCTCCTCTGTCCATGGGATTTCTCAGGCAAGAACACGAGTGAGCTGACATTTCCTTATCCAAGCTCCTACATATACATGTAGATAAATGCTCATGTGCTTAGGTAAAAAACCTCTCTATAAGAAAGTTTGAGAAAGATTTTAGAGGCCCTGCAAATGTTACAGATATAATTAGACCCTCAAGACCAACTGTAGGAGGGAGGCACCTTCTCCATGTTCTCCACGTGTGAATTCACTTTAGCAAATGTGCGTGAAGCATCTGTTCCCTATGCAATTATTAAGGAAACAAAAATGAAGTTACAGGCTCTCTGACCTCAGCAAGCTTCTGGTGTGTATCGACATGTGTGTATCACCCAAATTTGCTGTGCCAAGTGATAAATGTGCTCATGGACGCTGCCAGCAGGTCCAGAGGCAGTAAGAAGAGTGAGCATGAACCCCTCCTTCTGTAAGGATTCTGGAAGACCTCCTGGATGGGAACTCATCTAGCCTGTGTCTGAAAGGCTAGACCTTTGAGTTCCTATCACACCTACACAACTTGACATTGTCCCACTTCCGTCGTGTCCATGCAGGTGTCTGGTCGGGCTGGAACCCGCTCCCACACCTGTTCTCCAGGGCCAACCTACTCATCTTTCACAACTGAAACAGACGTGACTTCCTGGAGCCCTCCCTAGCTCCCAGAATAGAGGAGAGTCCTCCTCTTTCTGTGTCTTTATCATACACTTGCCTATTAATAAATAACTCGTGCCAAGTTGCTCAGGCATGTCTGACTCTTTGTACGACCTTTGTATGGACTATGGCCTGCCTGGCTCCTCTATGGGATTTTCCAGGCAAGAAACTGGAGTGGGTAGCCATTTCCCTCTCCAATAAATAACTTACAGATATGGAAGTCGGTATTTTGCCCAATTTTATTGCTTCGCCTGAGGGGGCAGGAGTGAACACTGCACCCAATACACAGTGTCCAGTAAATGTTTCTAAAAATAAACAGCACAGCTAGAGAAGCAAGGCATTAGACTGTAACACAGAGGGCTCTGTTGCACAAAGATCGCCGTGCGGCTTAGAAAGCAGCTCTTCTGAGCCGATCGTTAGAGGGGCTTCCTCTGGGGCCACGCCATAGCTTAGCACACAGACTGTACCTTTGTGCTTCCTGAAAGAAGTCAGCTCTCCATCCAGGCTGTTCGTCCAGGCTGAAGCAGCTCTGAAAATGCAGAGCAGAGGAACTTCCCTGGCAGCGCAGCGGTTAAGACTTCACCTTCCAATGCAGGCGGTTCAGGTTTGATCCCTGGTTGGGGAGCTAAGATCCTACATGCCTTCCCGCTGTAAAGCCGAAACAGAAACAGTAACGTAACAAATGAGGAGAAGGGGAGGACAGAGGATGAAGTGATGGACGGCATCATGGACTCAATGGACATGAGTCTGAGCAAGCTGCAAGGGACAGTGAAGGACAGGGAAGCCTGGTCTGCTGCAGTCCATTGGGTCTCAAAGAGCTGGACACACTGAGAGTCTGCACAACAATGTAACAAGGTCAATAAAGACTAAAAATGGCCCACAATCAAATTTTAAAAAATCTTAAAAAGCAGAGCAGAGGTTGAATTCTAGCCCAGACCCTTTCTTCTCTGTGCTGGAGGTATGCTGCCCCACCCGCTAAAGCAGGAACCATGTACACTCCCTCCTCCCAAGGAGCTGAAAATCTGTTTAAAGACCAAGTAAACATACACAGGTTTGTCATAGCTTTCCTTCCAGGGAGCAAGCTTCCTTTAATGTCGTGGCTGCACTCACCATCTGCAGTGATTTTGGAGCCTGAGCAGATAAAACCCTGAAAGTTCTTGGGAAGGATTAATGCTGAAGCTGAAGCGCTAGTACTTTGGTCACGTGATGCAAAGAGCCAGGCCATTGGAAAAGACCCTGATGCTGAGGAAAAGTGAAAGCATAAGAAGAAATGGGCGGCAGAGGATGAGATGGTTGGATAGCATCACCGATTCAACGGACATGAATTTGAGCAATGTCTGGGAGATAGTGAAGGACAGGGAAGCCTGGCCTGCTGCAGTCCATGGAATCACAGTGAATCAGACATGACTTAGAGACTGGACAGCAACAATAGAGGTGCATAGGGAGTGTTGCTCTTAGTTTCTCAGTCGTGTCCAACACTTTGCAACCCCTTGGACTATAGCCTGCCAGGCTCCTCTGGTCCATGGGATTATCCAGGCAAGAATACTAAAATGGGTTGCCATACCCTTCTCCAGGGGATCTTCCTGACCCAGAGATTAAACCTCGTTCTCCCACATTGCAGGCTGATTCTTTACTGCCTAAGGTACCAGGAAAGCCTACACACTGAGTGGCTGCTTACAAAATCCTGAGCGAGTAAATGAATAAATATTTTTTAAAAAGATGGATTTTCTCAAACCCATTTTGACGGGATTCCGTTAAGTTCAACTGTGTATTTGCTTGGGGCTCTTGCTAAGGTTTTGCTGGAATCCTGAGAGGTTTTAACTCCTTTTCTTCCAGGCTAAAGGCCGTGGGGTTCCCTGGCTGGTTTGGAACCGGTTCAGCATCCTGGTGCCGACTGAGGACCTGAAGAGCAGGTGGAGCCTGACTCAGCACAGAAAGGCTCTTTCAGGTACGTTTATGTAAACTGACTCACCTCTGCTTTGGCCCGGGCTCTCCTCAGGTGCCTCGTCTCTCCCCGTCTTTCAAGCGCACTCTTTAATACACACAGACACTGTTTGAGGCAGGCAGAGGCAGTGATTAGCCTGTTCTATCAGGAGGGTGGTGGTGGGAAGCAGCTATGACCCCAGGGCTACCCACATCCCTCTGCACACAGGAGGCATTCCAAATGTCCTAGAAGAGGGCCTCTGTGCCAAAACCCCTGTTAGACTGAGTGCATGAAATGACTCAATCATTAAAAACAAGCCCAGAAATCTATAAGAGCTACCTGAGGCAACCCCCCCGAACCCCCTCCAGTGGGTCCTGGCCTGAGACCTGGGGCTCCTGACCCTAATGAGGGCTCTTTAAGTGCCACACACAGGCCTCTGGCCACCCAGGGGGTGACTCTAAAGTGCCCCTGAGGTCCCCAGACATCAGTAACAGCAGGATCAGCAGTGTCATTAAAAAGCAAATTATAGCCCAAGGTGGCTTCAAATGCCTGTGGAATCAGCCCTTTGCTTTGCAATTACACAGCCACCACTCTCTTCTCCTGTCAGGACTCTTGCAAAAGCATCTTTCCTGGGCGTTCCAGACATGCCCCCTCTCCCTACTCAACCCCACCTTCAGCTCCCCTAACCACACTATAATCAGACCACCTCTTTGCTGGAAGGTGATCAGCTTCTCTCAGACCATCCACGAGTTGCAGACCCACCCAACTTCTCTGCCCCCCTGACACTCACCCCCTGATTTCTGGCCTTCTGCACATTTCTCCAATACCCCTCTCCTCTCCCTGGTTTCTCTGCCTCAGCCACAGGGATCCACTTCCTGGTCTGACCTACCCAGGACCTTCCCCTCTGCCAGCCCAGCTGCGGAGAAATCTGCTCAGAACGGCTTTTCTCGCTGTCTCTTCCTGTGCCAACCCTTTTTCTCCTCTGTAATTTGGTTCACCCTCCACCTGTCTGGAGAAGCCTTCTTGGACCCTTGCAGTGGAAAGAGCTGGTCGCATTTCTGGTTTCCCCACGGCTGCCCTGGAATCTGCCTCGGGCAGGGCATTTAGCAGACCTCTGTGGTATACAGCCATCGACCAGTACCCAGCTGAAGTCACATCTCATCTGGACAGATTCTCTCAGCGTGAGAACCACACCATCTTCCACATAACGTGGTGGACAAAACCTCAGGTCCTGGAGTCACTGGCCCGGTTATAACCCTTTAACTGCCTTTAACTATCTTGCCTGGGCTTCCCAGGTGGCTCAGTGGCAAAGAATCTGCCTATCAATGCAGGAGACACAGGTTCGATCCCTGGGTTGAGAAGATCCCCTGGAGAAGGAAATGGCAACCCACTCCAATATTCTTGCCTTGGGAAATCCCGTGGGCAGAGGAGCCTAGTGGGCTACAGTCCACAGGGTCACAAAAGAGTCAGACACGACTTAGCAAGTGAGCAACTATCTTGCCTAGAGCAAGCTTCCTTTCCAAGTCTCAATTTTCTCATCTGTAAAAGGGGGATGTAATAATTATCACTTGGATGGTTCTGAGGTTTATTGAAATGCAGACTGAATGACTGGAAAGTACCCAGCATAGCATATGCTTAATAAATATCAGGCACTGTTATCATATGAGAAGGCGGGATGGATCAGAGTATGAGTTTGGGACTCCCCAGGTGGTCTAGTGGTTAAGAATCCACCCACCAACGCAAGGGACACCAGTTTAATCCCCGATCCCACATATCACTTGGCAACTGAGCCCAAGAGATAACAGTTATTGAAGCCAGTGTGCCCTAGAGTCTGTGCTCCACAGCAAGAGAAACCCTGCAACGAGATGTCTGTGCACCGCAACTAGAGAGCAGGCCCTGCTCGCTGCAGCTAGAGAAAAGCCCAGGCAGGAACAAAGACTCAGCACAGCCGAAAATAATAAATACATAAGACTGAGTGTTGCTCCCCAGAGGCTGGACTTTGGCTGTAAAGGCAGAGTGGGTGGACACCAGGCTGGAGAGCTCAGCCAGGTCCAGGAGATGAAACATCCCCTAAGCCGTGTGAAGGCTTTTAGATTTCTGCAGAGGACGAGAGAACTCATTGGAGAGTTTTAAGCAGGGGAAGGATGGGTCTGAGTCCCATCTTAGAGACTTTCCTGGCTCTGATAGGGAGGATGGTGTCCAGACTGAATAAACTAAAGTCAGAAAAGCGAGTTAGGAGGCTGTTGCAGTCACCCCGGTGAAGCTTCAAGAGCGTCTGGGATGGCAGCCCTATGTGACTGGTCAAACAACAACTTCTATCTAGAAGTGAGTCATTAAATGTACCCAGGTGATGAGACTCAGTCCCTGACTTCAGGGAGCTCAGGGTCTATGGTGGGGAGATGGGCAAGAAAAAGTATGATAAATGGAAAATGATGAGGAAAGAAATGTCTACCACTTGGAAGCAAAGAGAAAGAAACACCATCTGCACCTGAGCGGGAGGGATGTGGAGGAAGGCTTTAGGGAAGACATGCCTGTGAGGTCTCCACCTTATAATAAGGCTCCTCCGTGCTGTCTTTGGGCTTCCCAGGTGGCACTAGCTGTAAAGAACCTGGCTGCCAATGCAGGAGATGCAGGAGACTCAGGTTCAATCCCTGGGTCAGGAAGATCCAGGAGAAGAGCATGGCAACCCACTCCAGAATTCTTGCCTGGAGAATCCCCATGTACACAGGAGACTGATGGGCTACAGTCCATAGAGTTCCACAGAGTCAGACACGTCTGAGCTACTTAGCAGCAGCAGCAGCTGGTATTCTTGCCTGGAGATCTCCATGGACAGAGGACCCTGGCGGGCTACTGTCCATAGGGTTGCACAGAGTTGGACACAACTAAAAAGACTTCACACGGGCACAGGCATGCTGTCTCTAGGTCATGCGTGCATGCTAAGTTGCTTTAGTCATGTCTGACTCTGTGCGACCCTGTGGACTGTAGCCTGCCAGACTCCTCTGTCCTTGGGATTCTCCAGGCAAGAGTACTTGAGTAGGTTGCCACGCCCTTCTCCAGGGCATCTTCCCAATCCAGGGATTGAACCCATGTCTCTTATGTTTCCTGCATTGGCAGGCAAGTTCATCTTTAGGCTGACCTGGATGCAAATGCTCGGGCATTATAATATGGTCCCACATGTCCAGGAAAGAAGTTCCCACCATGTATAATGGATGAGAAGAGAAGATGGTGCAGATTCCTTTCAAGGATAAGATACCAGAGTGGTTTTATAAAATCTCTAGATTCCATTTTTCATCACTATGGTTCAAACCTCTTTTTTTTTTTAGTTGTAATTGAAGTATAGTTGATTGACAATATCATGTAAGTTTCAGGTGTATAGCACAGCAATTCAGTTATATCTATATCTGTGTATAGATATTCTTTTGCAGATTATTTTCCCATATAGGTCATCCATAACATTGACTAGAGTTCCCTGTGCTATACAGCAGGTCCTTGTTGGTTCCCCACCTGGTTTTGATGTCACAGATGTCATCTTCCTCCTTCCCCATTTTTTTTTCTCCTCCTCCTTATGTCCCTTTGGTGCTGAAGTGTCAGTGTTTTGTATTTTAGAGGGCAATTATTTGAAAAAGTTCAATCACCCACTCTTCTGTTGTATCCCTCCATACCTCTATCAGTCTATTTATTTTTAAAGTTTCCCTGGGGGAAAAAACTAGAGTAAATCAGGAACTCTCTAATGAACCAGAGTTTTCAGAAAATTCCAGCAAGAATCTTGAGGAGATAATTGTATACCAGGGGAGAAAATTGGGCGTGTATGCCGTAGTTCCACCAGAAAGAAAGTGTTTCAAAGTGGGTGGTGTCATCAAATATTATTTGGACTCAATAATTATGAACTCAGTAATTATGAATAAAGTGATGTTTGCATTTGAACAAATAATTTCTAATTGAGTTGTTCATTAAGTGATTGAGTGCAGGAACCATGATAAATGAGACCAAATTGGAAAGGCCCAGACAGGAGGACAGTGATTCATTGTGGAAGGTGAGAAATGCTCAACTCTTGGGTCTTATTTGCCTTCAGCTGTTCCAGAAAGGGGTGGCGTGGCCAGGAGCCAGCAATGCCCAGAGCGCCAGGGAAAGCCCACTCCTTCACAGAGGTTTACAGAAAGCACTTTCCCACACCTCATCTTGTTTGATCTCACCCCACTGTCCTGAGAAGACAGGGCAGGTGATCTTGTTTGTCCCTGTTTACAGCTGCGGAAACCAAGATTTCAGTGACTCACCCAAGGTCACAGGACAGGGGCCGGAAGGGGACATACTTCAGGCCAGCACCTCTGACTTTCATTCCTATGTTCAGGCCACCCTGCTTCTCAGAACTTTCCAGGAGTTTCAGCTCGTTGTCAAGAGACTAGGCATTGAGGACATGTATAAATGCATGTGGGTGCATGCTCAATGGAATCCGGCTCTTTGCGACCCCGTGAACTGTAGCCCACCCTACTCCTCTATCCATGGGATTTTCTAGGCAAGAATACTGGAGTGGGTTGCCATGCCCTCCTCCAGGGGATCTTCTTGACCCAGGGATCGAACTCGCACCTCCTGTACCTCGAGTCACTTGGGAAGCCCACGCGTCAACATAGCTGGGTGTAAAATGATGGCGCAAAAATGACCTGACCTTCTGGGGCCCAGGGAGTGGGCATGGTGCTGCCGCTGGTGAGGCCCAGAGGGCAGCTGTTTGCAGCTCAGGCTCACAGCTGCCAGTACCTCACTTGCCCTCCAGGCAGGGGGAATCCAGAGAAGGAGACCCCGGAGAGGCAGCTCTCACAGCAGACAGACCGGAGGCAGTGACCAGGAGAATTCAGTTGATGAATTCTGGATATAGGCTGTTCTTTGACGATGCACATAAGGCGATACTTAGGGCCCTCTGTGGTTAGCAAGAACAGATGCAGAGCAGGAAGCCAGCACCTGGCTCAGATTCAGACTTGAGAGCAGAGAGGGGCATGCAGACTGAAGACGCATCTTTCTGGCACCTTACTGTTGAAGGGGCTCCCTGGTCCATGAGAGAGGAGAACAGTAACTGTATCAGCCCCACTCACCCTTTCAAAGACTTCCTCCATTGACCAGAGGGTGCCATGCAAATTTCTTAGGAGGATCCTCAGTACCCTCTGAGGCCCCACCCTTGATTACTTCTTCAATCAGGTCTCATCCCACTCCACGCCTCGCACATACAGCCCCTAATCAGCTGATACCATCACCATGGCTATCCAAATATTTACGACTCCACCTCCTTAGCTCTCTCCTGCTTCTAGGCCCTGCCCCATGCTGCTCTGTGTGCCAGCTTCACTTCCTTCTTCCTGTCCCGACTGTTGTTTTTTGTCTTTCAGACGCTAAGTCCTTCCTGACTCTGTGTGACCGCATGGACTACAGCCCACCAGGCTTCTCTGTCCTCCACGATCTCCTGGCCCGTGCTCCAATTCAATTCCATTGAGTCAGCGATGCTGCTTAACCATCTCATCCTCTGCCGCCCCCTTCTCCTTTTGCCTTCAGTCTTGCTCCTACTCAACCTCCAGGTGGTGACCTAAAGGTCACTTTCCACAGGAAGCTTCTCTCCATCACCTCTTAGCCTTTTCTAGGTGAAGTCGGCCAGCCACACCCACCCATATTGATTTCTGTGCTTCCTCAAACGTCACTGTGAGTCTGATTCACACAGCCCATCCTTGAATCTGGCAATTGCTTTATAGAAACAGGGACGGCTAACCAGCTCACTATGTTAACCCCAGGCCAGGCATTGTGGTGTTTGTGGAATGATGTGCCGGATTAATTCTTTAATTAGTTTAGCAGGTAATAAAATCTTGTGAACAAAAAGCATGTCTCCTCCATAGATGCTAAGTTCAGTTAGTCTCAGTTCAACAAAGCTGGACAAGCCCTCCAAGAGCATGTTACATAAACCCCCGAATGGACCTTGTGTCAAAATTCTGCTGCCAAAGTGAACAAGAGTCCTATTTAGAAAATTCTCTCTTAAGAAGGCTTATTTCTATCTGGGTGGGATCCAAGTTTTGCTGAGGGCTTTAAATAATTGGGGAAAGACATTATCTTTGGAAACTCTTAAAAATCCAACCTCTGTCCCTTGATTCTTGCCAAATCTCTCCCACAGTTCCCATTAAATGGATTACCCTGTCTTTAATCACATACTAAATGTCTGCATCTGTGGTTGGCATCAGCTAGCTCTGAGGCAGCTGCAATCCACTCGTGCATGTCCTGCCATTAAAGCAGGAGGAATATTAGGTAATGAGCTCCAAAGTAGTGAGTGAGAGCAAGATCTTAATTTACTCAGTCGTCAACTCTAGCTAAGAGTCAGTTATATTCTAGGTACTAAACTGAGATAAATACGACATGTTGCTTTTCTCTGGAGGGAGCGCGCTTTAAAAAGTGTTTGGAGGACTAAACATTTCTTATAACTCTATAGTCTCTGCTTCTCAGACTTTCATGTGTAAATGAGCTCACCTGGAGTCCCTGATGACTTGAGATTCTGACTCAGTACGTTTGACCTGGAGCCTGAGACTCTGCATTTCTGACAGAGCTCCTGGATGACACCAGCGCTGCTGGTCTGGGGACCACACTATGAGCAGAAAGCATCACAATATGATCTAAACAGAAAGACAATAAGCATATGCTCATTATCCCATTTGATTCCCATACAAATTCCTGGGAAGGACATTTCTGGCAGTCTAATGGTTAAGATTTCACCTTCCAATGCAGGGGACGTGGGTTCAATGCCTGATCCGGGAGCTAAGATCGCACAAGCCTTGCAGCCAAGGAGGCAAAACATAAAACAGAAGCAATATTGTAAGAAATTCAATAAAGACTAAAAATGGTCCACATCAACACATTGTTTTTAAAAAAATGCTGGGAGTGGATAAGGGAGATACTTTACGACCCTTTTGCAAATAAAACATTAAGTCCAGGAGAAATACTACTTTTCTCAGTGGTGTCACTATGAATCAACCAATAGTTAAGATCAAGATTAATTTATTCATACCCAGGACCTCAAATCCCCAACTTAATCCTTTTAGGCTCCCTACCCTTGGCTGCTGGTCACAGCCATGATGCTCTTCTGCCTCAGGACAAGATCTCGTATCCATCAGGTGGCTAATTAAGCCCCAGAGTAACACAATGGCAGCCATAGCCCTCTCCTCTGTGATTGGCCTTTGCTGACCATCATGAGTTTGGCCACTCCCAGGAAAATGGACAGAGGACACCCGGGAGCAGAATAAGGAGTTTATATTCTAGAAGCACCTATTCCCTCTGGGTCTTAGCAAAATCTCTGTGCACCCATCATCTCTGCCTCTGCACCTCTGTGGCGTACTTACTCAAGTTACTCACAGATGACAAGCCACGCTCCTAAGGGGAATGGAAGAGAACTGCCCCTGAGAGGCACCTGTTATATATAGGACATGGCTCAGATGTTTCCCCTGAGCTGCCTCATTTAGTAGGTGCAATGTGGGGAAAGACCATCACTTAGCACTCATTGATTCATTTAGCAGTTATTAAGGACCACCTATAGGGCTCCTCTGGTGGCTCAGTGGTAAAGACTCTGCCTGAAATGCAAGAGACACAGGAGAGGCAGGTCTGACCCCTGGGTCGGGAAGAAGCCCTGGAGGAGGGCATGGCATCCCACTTCAGTATTCTTGCCTGGAGGATTCCATGGAGAGAGCAGGCAGGTGTTCTACAGTCTATGGGACTGCAAAGAGTTGGA
Source organism: Ovis aries (assembly GCF_016772045.2). Taxonomy (NCBI): domain Eukaryota; kingdom Metazoa; phylum Chordata; class Mammalia; order Artiodactyla; family Bovidae; genus Ovis; species Ovis aries. The sequence goes on from NC_056059.1 coordinate 110,675,595, forward strand.
CACGGCTGAAGAGGCTGAACACATCACAGCACAGCGAGGGCCACCTGTATTCTAGTCACTGAATATTGATAAATAGAGATAAAACTCATTCCTTCCCTTCAAGCGATTCTTGCAACAGGTAAGTTACATGCCAAAATGACCCCACTAGAAAGTGTGCCTCAGGAGCAGAAAACTACTCTTTGCCCAGCCTAAATTCATCACTTTTCCCCAATCTTAATGAACTTTAGGTTTCTATATAGAGATGCTCTATACAGTAAGCAAAAATAAGACCCAGAGCTGACTGAGGCTCAGATCATGAACTTCTTATTGTGAAATTCAGACTTAAATTGAAGAAAGCAGGGAAAACCATTAGGCCATTCAGGTATGACCTAAATCAAATTCCTTACGATTATACAAATAGATTCAAGGGATTAGATCTCATAGATAGAGTGACTGAAGAACTATGGATGGAGGTGCATGACATTGTATAGGAGGCAGTGATCAAAACCATCCCGAAAAAAAAGAAATCCAAAATGGCAAAATGGTTGTCTGAGGAGGCCTTACAAATAACTGAGGAAAGAAGAGAAGTTAAAGGCAAAGGAGAAAAGGGAAACTAAACCCATCTGAATACAGAGTTCCAAAGAATAGCAAGGAGAGATAAGAAAGTCTTCCTAAGTGATCAATGCAAAGAAATAGAGGAAAGCAATGGAATGAGAAAGAATGGAGATCTCTTTAAGAAAGGTAGAGATAAGAAGGGAATATTTCATGCAAAGATGGGCACAATAAAGGACAGAAATGGTATGGACCTAACAGAAGCTGTTAAGAAAAGGTGGCAAGAATACACAGAAGAACTATGCAGAAAAGATCTTAATGACCCAGGTAACCATGATGGTCTGATCCCTCACCTGGAGTCAGACATCTTGGAGTGCAAAATAAAGTGGGTCTTAGAAAATATCACTACAAACAAAGCTAGTGGAGGTGATGGAATTCCAGTTGAGCTATTTCAAATTCTAAAAGATGATGCTGTGAAAGTGCTGCACTCAATACGCCAGCAAATTTGGAAAACTCAGCAGTGGCCCTAGGAGTGGAAAAGGTCAGTTTTTATTCCAATCCCAAAGAAGGGCAATGCCGAATACTGTTCAAACTACCGCACAATTGCACTCATTTCCCATGCTAGCAAAGTAATGCTCAAAGTTATCCAAGCTAGGCTTCAACGGCATGTGAACTGAGATCCTCAGATGTTCAAGCTGGTTTAGAAAAGGCAGAGGAACCAAAAATCAAATTGCCAACATCTGTTGGATCATAGAAAAATCAAGAGAGTTCCAAAAAGCATCTACTTCTGCTTCATTGACTTAGCTAAAGCTTTTGACTATGTGGCTCACAACAAACTGGAAAGTTCTTCAAGAGATGGGAATACCAGACCTCACCTTACCTGCCTCCTGAGAAATATGTATGCAGGTCAAGAAGCAACAGTTAGAACAGAACATGGAACACCAGACTGGTTCCAAATTGGGAAAGGAGTGCATCAAGGCTATATATTGTCACCTTGCTTATTTAACTTATATAGAGTAAATCAATGAGAAATGCCAGGCTAGATGAATCACAAGCTGGAATCAAGACTGCAGGGAGAAATATCAGTAACCTCAGATATTCAGATGACACCACCCTTATGACATTCTGTCATAAGCAATGAGGCACTAAAGAGCCTCCTGATGAAGGTGAAAGAGGAGAGTGTAAAAGCTGGCTTAAAACTCAACTTTAAATAACTAAGATCATGGTATCCAGTGCCATCACTTCATGCAAATCATCACTGTTTCATGACAGAATTTATTTTCGTGGTCTTCAAAATCACTGCAGATGGTGACTGCAGACATGAAATTAAAAGACACTTGCTTATTGGAAGAAAAACTATGACAAACCTAGACAGCATATTAAAAATCAGAGACACTGCTTTGCCAACAAAGATCCATATAGTCAAAGCTATAGCTTTCCAGTAGTTATGTGTGGATGTGAGATCTGGACCATAAAGAAGGCTGAGCATGGAAGAATTGATGCTTCTGAACTATGATGTTGGAGAAGACCTTTGAGATTTCCTTGGACTGCAAGGAGATCAAACCAGTCAATCATAATGTAAATCAATCCTGAATATTCATTGGAAGGACTGATGCTGAAGCTGAAGCTGCAATACTTTGGCCACCTGATGCAAAGAACTGACTTATTGGAAAAGACCCTGATGCTGGGAAACATTGAAGGCAGGAGGAGAAGGGGATGACAGAGGATGAGATGGTTGGATGGCATCACTGACTCAATGGACAAGAGTTTGAGTAAGCTCCAGGAGATGATGAACAACAGAGAAGCCTGGCGTGCTGCAGTCCTTGGGGGTGGCAAAGAATCAGGCATGACTGAGTAACTTAACAATGGTGAGCTTAAAAAAAAAAAAAGTGGCTTAAAACTCAACATTCAAAAAACTAAGATCATGGCATCTGGTCTCATCAGTTCCTGGCTAATTAAAGTGAAAGTAAAGTCGCTCAGTTGTGTCCAGCTCTTTGTGACCCCATGAGTGGGTAGACTTTCCCTTCTCCAGGGGATCTTGCCAACCGAGGAATCAAACCCAGGTCTCCCTCATTGTAGATGGATTCTTTACCAGCTGAGCCACAAGGGAAGCTTCATGGCAAATAGATGGGACAAATTGGAAACAGTGACGGAGTTTATTTTCTTGGGCTCCAAAATCACTGTGGATGGTGACTGCAGCTACAAAATTAAGACACTAGCTCCTTGGAAGAAAAGCTATGACAAACCTAGACAGCATATTAAAAAATAGAGACATCACTTTGCCAACAGAAGTCTGTATTGTCAAAACTATTATTTTTTCAGTAGTCATGTAGGGAGGTGAGATTTGGACCATAAAGAAGGCTGAGCACAGAAGAATTGATGCTTCTGAACTAAAGTGTTGCAGAAGACCCTTGAGACTCCCTTGGACGGCAAGGAGATCAAACCAGTCAATCCTAAAGGAAATCAGTCCTGAACGTTCATTGGAAGGACTGGTGCTGAAGCTGAAGCTCCAATGCATTAGCCTGATGTGAAGAGCAGACTCACTGGAAAAGACCCTGATGCTGGGAAAGATTGGAGGCAGGAGGAGAAGGAGGCGGCTGAGAATGAGATGGTTGGACAGCATCACTGACTCGATGGATATGAGTTTGAGCCGACTCTGGGTGATTGTGAAGGACAGAGAACCCTGGTGTGCTGCAGTCCGTGGCATCACAAAGACTTGGACATGACTTAGGCACTGAACAACAAAATGAACTTTGGAGGACAACAGCCCTCATCATCTTGAAGATCTGTTAATGATCCAGAGATTATGATTCGGCAAGTCTGCGAGAGGCCCAACCAACTACATGTTCACAATCACACTCAATGATTCAGGTTCCAGCAAAATGCAGATCATACATTGAGAAACAGGATTTCTGACCAACTGTAGAAGTCAGACAGGACTGGAAACTGCTTGGTGCAGAGACAGGAAAGATGCTCCCATGTTGGAGACATGGAGCTGAATGAAAAGAAGAGGGCTGTTATTGCATGCAACCATATTTGAAAGCGATATAATAAGTGTCACATGGGAGCTCAGGAATGCAGCTGTGCTAGAATGCTGCAGGGCTGGCAGGGTGTGTGGGTAAGGCGGCTCATGAGAACCACCCCATGCCACTCACATCACATCATGGTATTATGCTTGGTGTTCCTTCGTGCCAATGACCTGCCATATGATTATCACTTTGTGGTTTTCAACCCCACAATCTTAAGGGATGAGTCACTTGGATCCTGGATGAACACAATAGTACACACCCCTATTAACCAAAGAGTTAGGACTAACCATGTGTACCAGGATCCCAAGGGAATCACCTTCAGCCACCAAGTTGAACACAGAAGAGGGGAACAATGAACCCATGTTGACAGATGTGCTGATCCCAGCTCGACAGACTCAGGATGACTGAGGTAGTGAAAAGAGCCCTGGGCTGAGCGCTGAGAGGGCTGGATTATATGGATCCAACAATTATCTGATTGCAGGAGCCTCAGTAAGTCATGGAGAAGGCAATGGCACCCCACTCCAGTACTCCTGCCTGGAAAATCCCATGGATTGGGGAGCCTGGTGGGCTGCCATCTATGGGGTCGGACATGACTGAAGCAACTTAGCAGCAGCAGCAGAAGCAGTAAGTCATGGCTCCACTCTGGGTCACAGTGTCCTCATGAATAAAAGGCTTTCAGCTCTGGTTTTCTGAAAGTCTTCCACTTGGCTAATGGGAAAAAGCCCTTGCTCATCTTTTCTCATTACATCCTTCACTCCTGGAAGGCTGGCCCACTCCTTAGAAAGTATCTGAGTCTCTCTCATTCCACAGCCCACCTCTCCCTACTCTTTTTCTTTGCAAGGTTACTGAGCTATGTCATACAATCAGGAAGATTTGACCTAGAAGGAGAAAGCAAATGGACATATTTCAACAACAAGAATTTGTAGCTTTTCTTTCTAGGATGTTGTGATTACCTTGAGTCTGTATCACCACCAGCCAAACTCTGTGTTTTTCTATTTTAATTCTTAAATTCTAGGAGAGAGAGAATCCCACTGGCCCAGATGGAGTTGTTTGTCTACTCCTGGCTCAACCAGGTGTAGCCAGGTGGGCAGGGTCACTAAATGGAAACATGGCCAGTTATCCTCCCTGGCATGTGAGATGCAGTCCCCAGGGAATGGGGTAGCCATGTCAGGGCTGCGAGGCAGGAGAATTCCTGGGAGACCTGAGCCTTTCCTGTCCTTTCAAGTATTTCCAACTTCTGTTCATACTTGCCCTTTCCCCGGCCATCAGAGCACTGCCCTGGATCCTCTGCTATGCACACACGAGGTACTGCGTCCTCCCATTATGTCATTCTCTCCATCCCCAGGCTCAGCCCTCACTCGAAGCTCATGAATTCTGGAGCTGGTGGAACACACTGCTATGATCCACCCTATCAGAATGCCATCCCACCACCGCCCCCCAGAAATCCTGTAAATAAACCTTTAGGCCACACTGATTATAATGCACAGGGTTGTGCTGGATGCTGGGGATAAAGATAAGCTCACCTGTACATAACTGCTGATTCCAGGAGGGACATCAGGAGAGAGACTAGGGTACAGGTAGCAACATAATACAACAGCTTCCAAGTGCTTTCAAAGGCTCAGTACAGAAACCAGAGGATGACTTTGGGAAGGTGACATTCTCCTGAATGTGCCTTAGAAAAGAAGTAGACGTTATCCAGGAGCACAGTATAGCAAGTACACCAGGCAGGAGGAAGAGCATGTGGGAGGCTTGGAGGTTTCCCCATGATACAGCGAAGGAGAGGAACATCATATCTGAGGCCGGAAATCCAGTGAGGATGAGGCTGGAGGGCTGGGAAGGGGCTGGCCTGGGTCAGGCTGAATGGACCAGGCTGAAATCTGTGAAGTGCTAAGGGGGAGCAGAGGGAGACGGGGAGGCAGAGAGACCAGCAGGGAGGTGATGACAGTCATCCGGGTGAGAGGTGATGAAGACATCCTACAAAGTACAGCTGAAGCTAAAGCCTAAAATACAGATAGGAACCAACTACAGAAAGATCACAGTGAAGAAAATTCCAGAGAGAGAAAGACAAAAAATCAAAAGTCGGGCTTCCCTGCTGGCTCAGTGGTTAAGGATCCATCGGCCAATGCCAGGAGACACGGGTTCAACCCCTGATCCAGGAGGATCCCATATGACTCGGAGCAACAAAGTCTGGCACCACAACTACGGAACCTGCGCTCTAGACAGAGTCTGAGCTCTGCAACAAGAGAAGCCACTGCAGGGAGAAGGCCGTGCACCGCACTAGAATAGACCCTGCTCTCCACTCTAGAGAAAGTCCCCTCGGCAACGAAGACCCAGCCCAGTCAAAAATAAAATAAAAATAAAAAGTCCCCAAGAAGGGAAACGGCATGGCTTGCTGAAGGAATAGAAAGTAGGCTAGTGAGTGGCTTGTGAGCCCTGATAGCTCAGTTGGTAAAGAATCCACCTGCAATGCAGGAGACCCCGGTTCAATTCCTGGGTCGGGAAAATCCACTGGAGGAGGGATCGGCTACCCTCTCCAGTATTCTTGGGCTTCCCTTGTGGCTCATCTGGTAAATAATCTGCCTGCAATGTGGGAGACCTGAGTTTGATCACTGGGTTGGGAAGATCCCCTGGAGAAGGGAAAGGCTACCCACTCCAGTATTCTGGCCTGGAGAATTCTGGCCTGTACAGTCCATGGGGTTGCAAAGAGTTGGACACGACTGTCCGATTTCACTTCACTTAACTCAGTGGGTGGCTAACAAAAATAAGAACAGTGAGGTCCAGATGATAGGTTAAGACTGAAGTTGACCTAGTAAACTGGGAGAAGGAGTCGATTTTCTTTGGAGCATTTTAAACAATCAGCTTACATGATCTCATTAACATTTGCTTTTAAATTGTCTTCTTGTGCAGACAGTAGGCTGAGTGAAATCAAATCAGAACTATTGATGTATTTCAGGAAAGAATGAGATCACCCTGGGATGAGGATGGTGAAGTGGCAGGGCGACATGGGCAGATCGGGAGAAGTTTTGTAGGTAAAATTGATGAGAGCGGCTGATATCTTAGATGAGGGATGGTGAGGGAAGGAAAGCAAACTTGTCTCATTGGCAAGGGCAATGGAATGCACAGCAGCACCATTTACTGAGGCGGGAAGAGAGTCAAATGAATGAGGTTTTATTCCGAGGTAGGGGGACAGAGGTAATATGGAAATCAAGCGTTCTCTTTTGAATGTATGATGTTTGAGATGCATTTTAGACATCAAAGTGGAGGTGCCAGGTAGAAGACGGTTGTATAGGTTTCCCTTTGTGACTAGAGACATAAACTTGAGTTTCATTAGCCTGGAGATGGCATTCGAAGATATGGGACTGGATATGATTATCAAGAGAGTGAGACAGAGAAGAAAAAGAGACTCAGGAACAAACCAACATTTTAAAATGAAGAATGGGAGGAAATCAAAGAGCAATAGCCTGTGAGTTGGGAGTAAAGAGAGTCATGGTTTCAGAGAAGCTGAAGCAGGGTTGGGAGAGGGGATTAAAATGTAGCTTAAGAAGAAAAAAAAAATGACCAACTCTGTCTAATTTTGCAGAGGGTGAGCAAAATGAAAACTGAGAAATAACCACTGTATTTATACCCCCAACCCCTGGGCCCACAACCAGCACAAAGTAGATGGTCAATAAGCAAAAGCTGAATGAAGTGACTGAAGACGGCTCTCAGGGCCGGCAACATTTTTGGTTTCCAGGGTGCCGCTGCTCATCCTGCTTCCTCGGCGACAGACATTGATAATCAATTACTGCGTTGTTGCTGTTGTTGTTTTAAATCCAGTTGCAGCCCTGGAATCCTTCAGCTCTAGGCAAACCCTGTCAAGTAATTGGAATGGTCATGCAAATTTAAGCCAATTTGCAGCTCCTGGTATAGACTAAAGAGTCTGGACACATCTTTCTGTCAGAGCTATTCAACAGTGGAGTCTTACAGGGGCAGCTTTGGGAGCCACCAGGGACCATCTGCAAGGTGCCCTGCAGAGAGAATGCCTACTTGAATGAGGACTGAACCAGGTGATACTTAGGCTCCTCGAAGAATCCGCAGTTCAGTTGGTGGTTCTCCTTCCCTTCTCCCCCATGCAGCAGCTCAAAACACTAAGAGAAAAATCCAACCCAGCCTAGGTTAATACGTGGAAATCAAATATTTCTTAAAACTTCCTCCTATGCATTCCTTCCCTCTCTTATCTTTATTGGCCTCCTGAAATGCCTTATCTGCAAAGGCAAGAGTCTGTTCTAAATCTCTGTCTGTGGACACAATTACCAATTCTGCTTCCTCCACCAGGTAAAAATGAATCACTGAAAGCCAGACGTTACCTTAACTCATCCACCCAGCCATAGGAGACTTGCTTCATCCCTGAATGATGTACACCCCCACATAAAATAAGAGCAGACGGCTTCATTCTTCCGTCCAACGCACTGAGCATTATGGAGAGACATCTGCTGCAGACAAATCTTGGGTCTTTGGAGCCCTTAATATTTTAAAATTTATTCCTCACCACCGCCTGGAGGCTCCTGAGTCCATTTGTGGACTTTTCCACCTCACGCTGCCTTGCAAGTTAATGAGCAGTTGGTTCATAGGCATGCAAGTTGTGGCTCTTGTATTAAAATCCATGCATCCATATTGCAGCAGAAAAGACAGAGAATTCACCATCAGGAGTTTCTTGGTACCTTTCATCTTGTCTCACCTTGGATAATTGCTTCAACAAACACGTTCTGTGCACCAGATTCTATCCTGGTTTCTAGAGGAGAATTTAGAGGTACAGCAAGGAATAAAACATAGTCCCTTTTCCCACCTGGGGCTCATGAAGGGGCCATCCTGTGCATCCCTCTGAAGGGATAGGCAAGATGCTGTGTGTATGTGCATATAGGTCTCCAGTGGGTGGCCTGTCATTTTCACTGAACTCTGCATCCAAGGAGATTAGGGGTCAATGGGACGCTAAAGGCAGCTTTGACAGCTCCTTGTCCTTCATCCCCAATCACATCCAAATCAGTCACCAAGGCTTGTCAGCTTTATTCCCCTAAATTGCTGTAAGTCTAGTCCCTTGTCTCCATGCCCCTACCCTACCCCAAACTACCCTTATCTCCATGGGTAACTGGAAATGGCCCCCTCATGGCCTCCCCATGGTGTCTTTCCCTTCTCCATCTATTCTCCAAACAGCATCTAGAATGTATTTTCAGATTCCTAATCTGATCATTTCAATCCTTTGCTTCAGTGTTCAATTCAATCACTCAGTTGTGTCCGACTCTTTGAGATCCCATGGACTGCAGCAGACCAGGCCTCCCTGTCCATCACCAACTCCTGGAGCTTGCTCAAACTCATGTCCATTGAGTCAGTGATGCCATCCAACTGTCTCATCCTCTGTTGTCCTCTTCTCCTCCTACCTTCAATCTTTCCCAGCATCAGGGCCTTTTCCAATGAGTCGGCTCTTCACATCAGGTGACCAAAGTATTGGAGCTTCAGCATCAGTCCTTCCAATGAATAGTCAGGACCGATTTCCTTTAGGATGGACTGGTTTGAAGTCAGCCATAGAGGGAAACTGAAGGCCTCAGATCAAAGGGAGAAAAGCAGGAGGCAACGGGCATTGCTGACAAGTTGCCTTCTTACATTGCTGTAAGAAGGACAAGTACAAAGACCTGAAACCACAGAAAGGAGCAGAGGTTTGTGGAGGAACTGGAGAGTGAGTACAGTAGACGTGGAAAGCCCATCCCCACCCCTCGCTAATTCTCCTTCTGGGAGGGAGGGACTCCTCGCCCCAGTGCTGTCTGCACTGAGCATGGAACCCTGCAGCCATCAGGTCCTTAGCCATGGCCTTCGCTGCAGAGAATAGCCTGACCCAAGGTCTCCTGATCCAGGAGCACTAGCTGAGACTTGAGGTACCAACAGGGACCTTTCTGGAAGCTTTCTAGCTCCAGGGAGCCCAGTGGGGCTGGCAGAGACCATGGTGACCCCGTGTCATCACAGCTTAACTTAATATTCCCTCCACCTTCCTTGCTCAGATGTTGGTCTTCCCACGGAGCACTGAACTCCGTATCAAAGTCAGCCTCGGTGAGGAGTGGATTTTCAGCCTCCTGTAGGAGTGGGTTTACACAGGAAAGCCAACTGGAAAATGAGTTTGGGGCTAGACGGTGAGGACCTCCAGTGCTGTGTCCTTAGACAGCAACTATTCCTGCAAACTAAGAAATGAGAGGCTGCTGAGGTTACAGCTCAGTATTGAAAGACCTTCTTGGTGACACAGTGGGAGAAGGAAAGAGACTTGGCAGGGGATCCCTGGACGAGTCCAGGGAGGATAAAAGTGAGGCACCAGCTGGAGAGGTGGTGGGTCATGGGAAGAAAGGCTGGGGTTGAGAAATTGAGGAGGAAAAAACCATAGCCCCTGGGACATGGTGACTGTAGGCAGGGTGAGGAATGAGGAACAATGACACAGAGGGAGTATGCTGAGTCCCAGGCATGGTGGGGAACACGGGGGACTTAGGTTGAGAGCAACATCTGTAGCTAACAGTGTTGCATTATATACTTAGCATTCTGCTGAGTGGAGAGATCTTGTATTAAGTATTTTATCACCAGAAAATAATAAATAAATAAAGAGAGAAGTAGGAACCATTGCAAGGAAATCCAACCAGTCTGTCCTAAAGGAAACCAGTCCTGGGTGTTCACTGGAAGGACTGATGTTGAAGCTGAAACTCCAAAATTTTGGCCACCTGATGTGAAGAGCTGACTCATTTGAAAAGACCCTGATGCTGGGAAAGATTGAAGGCAGAAGGAGAAGGGGACAACAGAGGATGAGATGGTTAGGTGGAATCACCAACACAATGGACAGGAGTTTGGGTAAACTCTGGGAGTTGGTGATGGACAAGGAGGCCTGGTGTGCTGCGGTTCATGGGATCACAAAGAGTTGGACACGACTGAGTGACTGAACTGAACTGAGAAGCCACTGTGTAGAAAGAAAGAGAAGAAAGTGAAGTCACTCAGTCATGTCCGACTCTGTGACCCCTACCACGCTCCTCCGTCCTTGGGATTTTCCAGGCAAGAGTACTAGAGTGGGTCGCCATTTCCTTGTTCAGGGCATCTTCCACACCCAAGGATTAAACCTGGGTCTCCGCATTGCAGGCAGATGCTTTACCATCTGAGCCACCAGGGAGAAGGCAGATAATGTGTAAAGGATGAGTTATACTGACTGGTTATGGTTTCACAGGTGTACACTTATCTCCAGACTCAGGCAATCATATACGTGAAGTAGATACAGCTCTTTGTATGTCAGTTATACCCCTATCAGTTCAGTTCAGTTCAGTCGCTCAGTCGTGTCCGACTCTTTGTGACCCCATGAATCACAGCATGCCAGGCTCCTCTGTCCATGGGATTTCCCAGGCAAGAATACTGGAGTGGGTTGCTATTTCCTTTTCCAGGGGTTTTTCCCAACCCAGGGGTCGAACCTGGGTCTCCTACATTGCAGGCAGATTCTTTGCCATCTGAGTCACCCGGGAAGTCATCGTCAAAATGATTGTTTGTTAAGATCTTGGGGGTTTTTCTTTGATAGAGTCAAGCATTATGTTGCTAAAGAACATTTCCATGTCAGAGAGGTCTTCAAAGAAGCAAATAACAAAAGGTATGGATTTGCAAAAGCAGAATACCAATGCTGTATAAATAACTTATTGTTATTCAGTGGTGAAGTCATGTCTGACTCTTTGTAATTCCATGGACCAGGCTCCTCTGTCCTTCACTATCTCCTGGAGTTGCCTCAAATTCATGTCCATTGAGTCAGTGACACTATCTAACCATCTCATCCTCCACAACACCCTTCTGTTTTTGCCTTCAATCTTTCCCAGTATCAGGATCTTTTCCAATGAGTTGGCTCTTCACATCAGGTGGTCACAGTATTGGAGCTTCAGCTTCAGCATCAGGTTAGAACACCATCATGAATGGGCATGAATTTGAGCAAATTCCAGGAGATAGTGGAGGACATAGGAACCTGGCATCCTGCAGTCCATGGGGTCACAGAGAGTCAGACATGACAGTAGTGACTGGACTATGGTGACAAATATGTTCTGGAATAAAAATATATGTTAATTTATATGCTATTTATATGTTTACACATAATTAACAGAAAATATATGTTAATTTTGTGTTTACACAACCCACTCCAGCATTCTTGCCTGGAGAATCCCATGGACAGAGGAGCCTGGCAGGCTACAGTCCATGGGGTCACAAAGAGTCAGACACGACTGAGTGAGGAACACTTGGCCACTAACCAGAAGGCAATCTGTGCATCTGCATAAAGCCGTATATTCTGACTTTTAAATGATTTTATGTTTCCCTATACACACTGGCTTTCTAGAACCTGCAGAAGATGCTAGTCTTCCTCTTGTCATTTTTCCCTAGGATAGGAGCCAACCTTGAGCTGGGGTCTTAACTGCCTGTTTTGTATACAAAACCTCACTCAACCTTTCTGCAACCCTGTAAGGGAAATATTACCAACCTCATCCTCCAGTGGGGGAGGAAGCTAAGACCCAGAGCTGGGAAAAGATTTGCTCCAGTTGCCCAGCAAAGTGGTGGATCTGGGATTTTAATATGGATCTTTGGACTCCAGGGTCCACGCTCTCGCAACATGACTGAGTAAAGGTTTGTTCCTTCCAACTCCCTTTTCTATAAATCTTACTCCAACCTTTTGAAGCGAAGAATTGTTTGAGGAACAGGAAAGGTGCTTTTCTGCACCCTCATAGCAGAGAATGGTTCACCAAGCTGAGAGGCAGGGCCACAAGAAAGCTGAAGGGTCTCTCTGTACTTTCAGAGCTCTGGCTGTCAGATGGTGAAAACTCAAGGCTGACGCCATGGCTCTTCAGCTACCCAAACGTGAGCCCAAGTGGAGAGACTGCTATTAGGAGGAAAACTCATACAGGTCATTTCACAGTGAGCGATAGATGAAATTAACATTATTGACAATGAAAAGTTTCAGTCACTGAGAGACAAATGAGTCAGTAGTGAGTTTGCTGTTGAAACTCCATGCTCTCTGCTGTTACTGAAATACTTACAGAAAAAATAAATTTCTTGATCAACACATGCAACATTTGGGACTGAAAACCATGTAAAATGTAGAAGAAAAGCAACCTATATCTTATATTTTCAGTGCACACCTGTGCAGGTGAGCATGTGCACACACAGACACAGACACTCTGATTTGTGTGCATAATTCCAGGCTTGCAATTTCCCTTTAAGAGTTTGTGCGTGTGTGTGTCTTCTGTTAGCATTAGACCTTTCATAACCCAATCCCTCTTTCCCTCCTTGTAATGACCCTCTCTAGTCCCTTCATTAAATATCCAGATTCTAATGGTCATTTTAGAAGCAGTTGTAACCTCTGACTCAGAAATGCAGGTCATAAGAGGGCATGACCTCTTTGCACACCGGTGGGGACAGGCATGTCATCTTCATGTTGTAGCAACCCTTTTTTTTCCTGAGAGTCTTTCTCAGCACGTAGTTCATACATCTATTATAGGGCTCGACATCATGCATTGCATTGCAAGTATTTCCATCCACCTCGTAAACTCAGAAAATATTTGATGCATGAGAATGGACACACAGTAGCATCTTCGCCACTAAACTATGGGACTCGTAAGGGTAGCATCCTTATATTATTCATTTTGCTCTTCTCCCTGTGCTTGGCATATTGTTTTGAACAAAGTAGGTGCTCGATGAGTATTAAAGGGACATATTTGCACCCATCAGATTGCTACCAATGATCACAAATTTGTCATATTCTTCATGACACTGGGTTCCTCTTGAAAACAGAGGCAAACTGATTATCTGATAACACAGAGATCTTACCAGGCTGAAGGGGGAGCCTGAGGAAATCCATGTGCAAGCCTAACACAGATGCTGCTGCGTCAACTTATTCCAGCATTTAAAGCTGCGTAGGATGTGGAACTGATGGAGCATGGAATGTGAGAGGACAGCTCGACACCTGTGGGAAAGGAATCTTCTGGCCCATTTCGGTGAAGTAGAGTCATTTGTCTCGACCTTAGGAAGTTAATGCCAACGATAATAATAGCTACTGCCTTTTAGTAATTTACCGTGTGCCAGATGCTTGCAAAGCCCTTCAGAATATTAGCACATTAAATGTGTCTCATTAGCTCCCACGAGGAAAGAATTATTACTATTCGCATTCCATATCCCAATTTGGAGATTAAGCTTCATTCAACAAACTCCAATAATTTGCCCAAAGCTTCAGAACTGCTAGTTGAAGAGGGGATTCAAATTCAGATCTGCTGCTCTCAAAGTCCAGGCTCTAAGCTAGTCTGCTCTGTAAGTGAAATACGGACATTGGACGATCCTTTGAGTTGAATTGCAGAGGGGATCTTCTACTACAGGGGTCTCCAGCCTGCAGAATCGAATGCCTGGCAATCTGAGGTGAAGATGATGTCATAAAAATAGAAATAAAGTGCACAGTCAATGCAATGCCCTTGAATCATCCCCAAACCATCCCCCATCCTGGTCCATGGAAAAACTGTCTTCCACAAAAGTGGTCCCTGGTGCCAGAAGACTGGATACCACCTATAGACCCTAGTCTCATTTTACAAAGAAGAAAAATGAAATCCAGAGAGATGAAAAAAAATGCAGAACTTAGAATCTCATGACCAAAATGTGCTTTAAAATTCAGTTAAACACCCTGATATCCAACTGCTGACTTAACATTGGCTTTTGTTTTCAATAGCTTTATTGACATATGATTCACAAACCATACAATGTACCCATTTAAAGCTACAATTCAGTGGTTTCTAGAATAGTCACAAAGTTGTGTGACAGTCACCATATTCAAATTTTACGACATTTCCATTCCCCTAAAAGAATCAATATAAGTTTGACTTTGGCAATAAGGAGCCCATGATCTGAGCCACAGTTAGCTCCTCATCTTGTTATTGCTGACTGTATAGAGGTTCTCCATCTTTGGCTGCAAAGAATATAATCAATCTGATTTTGGTGTTGGCCATCTGGTGATGTCCATGTGTAGAGTCTTCTTTTGTGTTGTTGGAAAAGAGTGTTTGTTAGGACCAGTGTGTTCTCTTGGCAAAACTCTATTAACCTTTGCCTTGCTTCATTCCATACTCCAAGGTGAAATTTGCCTGTTACTCCAGGTGTTTCTTGACTTCCTACTTTTGCATTCCAGTCCCCTATAATGAAAAGGACATCTTTTTCAGGTGTTAGTTCTAAACCTTTTCTAAAACCAGCTTGAACATCTGGAAGTTCATGGTTCACATATTACTGAAGCCTGGCTTGGAGAATTTTGAGCATTACTTTAATAGCGTGTGAGATGAGTGCAATTGTGTGGTAGTTTGAGCATTCTTGGGCATTGCCTTTCTTTGGGATTGGAATGAAAACGTACCTTTTCTAGTCCTGTCGCCAATGCTGAGTTTTCCAAATTTGCTGGCATATTGAGTGCAGCACTTTCACAGAATCATCTTTCAGGATTTGAAACAGCTCAACTGGAATTCCATCACCTCCACTAGCTTTGTTCATAGTGATGCTTTCTAAGGCCCACTTGACTTCACATTCCAGGATGTCTGGCTCTAGGTGAGTGATCACACCATCATGATTGCCTGGGTCATGGAGCTCTTTTTTGTACAGTTCTTCTGTGTATTCTTGCCACCTCTTCTTAATATCTTCTGCTTCTGTGAAGTCCATACCATTTCTGTCCTTTATCAAGCCCATCTTTGCATGAAATGTTCCCGTGGTATTTCTAATTTTCTTGAAAAGATCTCTAGTCTTTCCCATTCTGTTGTTTTCCTCTATTTCTTTGCATTGATTGCTGAGGAAGGCTTTCTTATCTCTCCTTGCTATTCTTGGGAACTCTGCATTCAGATGCTTATATCTTTCCTTTTCTCCTTTGCTTTTTGCTTATTTTCTTTTCACAGCTATTTGTAAGGCCTCCTCAGACAGCCATTTTGCTTTTTTGCATTTCTTTTCCATGGGGATGGTCCTGATCCCTGTCTCCTGTACAATGTCATGAGCCTCCATCCATAGTTCATCAGGCACTCTGTCTATCAGATCTAGTCCCTTAAATCTATTTCTCACTTCCACTGTACAATCATAAGGGATTTGATTTAGGTCAAACCTGAGTGGTCTAGTGGTTTTCTCCACTTTTCTTCAATTTAAGTGTGAATTTGGAAATAAGGAGTACATGATCTGAGCCACAGTCAGCTGCATCATGGAAAAAGCAAGAAAGTTCCAGAAAAACATCTATTTCTACTTTATTGACTATGCCAAAGCCTTTGACTGTGTGGATCACAAGAAACTGTGGAAAATTCTGAAAGAGATGGGAATACCAGACCACCTGACCTGCCTCTTGAGAAACCTATATGCAGGTCAGGAAGCAACAGTTAGAATTGGACATGGAACAACAGACTGGTTCCAAATAGGAAAAGGAGTACGTCAAGGCTGTATATTGTCACCCTGCTTATTTAACTTCTATGCAGAGTACATAATGAGAAACGCTGGACTGAACACAAGCTGGAATCAAGATTGTCAGGAGAAATATCAATAACCTCAGTTACGCAGATGACAACACCCTTATAGCAGAAAGTGAAGAGGAACTAAAAAGCCTCTTGATGAAAGTGAAAGAGGAGAGTGAAAAAGTTGGCTTAAAGCTCAACGTTCAGAAAACGAAGATCATGGCACCTAGTCCCGTCACTTCATGGGAAATAGATGGGAAACAGTGGAAACAGTGTCAGACTTTATTTTGGGGGGCTCCAAAATCACTGCAGATGGTGACTGCAGCCATGAAATTAAAAGACGCTTACTCCTTGGAAGAAAAATTATGACCAAACTAGATAGCATATTCAGAAGCAGAGACATTGCTTTGCCAGCTAAGGTCCGTCTAGTCAAGGCTATGGTTTTTCCAGTAGTCATGTATGGATGGATGTGAGACTTGGACTGTGAAGAAAGCTGAGCACTGAAGAATTGATGCTTTTGAACTGTGGTGTTGGAGAAGACTCTTGGGAGTCCCTTGGACTGCAAGGAGATCCAACCTGTCCATTCTAAAGATCAGTTCTGGGTGTTTATTGGAAGGAATGATGCTAAAGCTGAAACTCCAATACTTTGGCCACTTCATGTGAAGTGTTGACTCATTGAAAAAGACTCTGATGCTGTGAGGGATTGGGGGCAGGAGGGGACGGGGACAACAGAGGATGAGATGGCTGGATGGCATCACTGACTCGATGGACATGAGTCTGAGTGAACTCTGGGAGTTGGTGATGGACAGGGAGTCCTGGCATGCTGCGATTCATCGGGTTGCAAAGAGTCGGACATGACTGAACAACTGAACTGAACTGAACTGAAAAGAATCCCTTGGCTTACCTGATAGCTCAGCTGGTAAAGAATCCGCCCACAATGCAGGAGACCCTGGTTCGATTCCTGGGTTAGGAAGATCCCCTGGAGAAGGGCATGATAACCTGCTCTAATATTGTTGCTTGGAGAATTACTGTGAACAGAGGAGCCTAGTGGGCTACAGTCTATGGGGTCAGTTCAGTTAGTTCAGTTCAGTCGCTCAGTCGTGTCTGACTCTTTGCGACCCCATGCATTGCAGCACGCCAGGACTCCCTGTCCATCACCAACTCCCGAAGTTCACTCAGACTCATGTCCATCGAGTCAGTGATGCCATCCAGACATCTCATCCTCTATCGTCCCCTTCTCCTCCTGCCCCCAATCCCTCCCAGCATCAGGGTCTTTTCCAATGAGTCAACTCTTCGCATCAGGTGGCAAAACAGTGGAGTTTCAGCTTTAGCATCATTCCTTCCAAAAGAAATCCCAAGGCTGATCTCCTTCAGAATGGACTGGTTGGATCTCTTTGCAGTCCAAGGGACTCTCAAGAGTCTTCTCCAACACCACAGTTCAAAAGCATCAGTTCTTCGGTGCTCAGCTTTCTTCACAGTCCAACTCTCACATCCATATATGACCACTGGAGAAACCATAGCCTTGACTAGACGGACCTTAGTTGGCAAAGTAATGTCTCTGCTTTTGAATATGCTATCTAGGTTGGTCATAACTCTTCTTCCAAGGAGTAAGCATCTTTTAATTTCATGGCTGCCATCACCATCTGCAGTGATTTTTGGAGCCCCCAAAATAAAGTCTGACACTGTTTCCACTGTTTCCCATCTATTTCCCATGAAGTGATGGGACCGGATGCCATGATCTTCGTTTTCTGAATGTTGAGCTTTAAGCCAACTTTTTCACTCTCCTCTTTCACTTTCATCAAAAGGCTTTTAGTTCCTCTTCACTTTCTGCTATAAGGGTGGCGTCTTCTAAATATCTGAGGTTATTGATATTTCTCCCGTCAATCTTGATTCCAGCTTGTGTTTCTTCCAGTCCAGCGTTTCTCATGATGTATTCTTCATATAAGTTAAATAAGCAGGGTGACAATATACAGCCTTGACGTACTCCTTTTCCTATTTGGAACCAGTCTGTTGTTCCATGTCCAGTTCTAACTGTTGCTTCCTGACCTGCATATAGGTTTCTCAAGAGGCAGGTCAGGTGGTCTGGTATTCCCCTCTCTATTGTGATCCACACAGCCAAAGGCTCTGGCATAGTCAATAAAGCAGAAATAGATGTTTTTCTGGAACTCTCTTGCTTTTTCCCTGATCCAGCGGATGTTGGCAATTTGATCTCTGGTTCCTCTGCCTTTTCTAAAACCAGCTTGAACATCTGGAAGTTCACAGTTCACGTATTGTTGAAGCCAGGCTTGGAGAATTTTAAGCATTACTTTACTAGCATTTGAGATGAATGCAATTGTTCGGAGGTTGAGCATTCTTTGGCATTGCCTTTCTTTGAGATTGAGATGCAAACTGACCTTTTCCAGTCCTGTGGCCACTGCTGAGTTTTCCAAATTTGCTGGCATATTGAGTGCAGCACTTTCACAGCATCATCTTTCAGGATTTGAATTAGGTCCACTGGGATTCCATCACCTCCACTAACTTTGTTCGTAGTGATACACCAAGGGTCAAACACAACTGAGCAAGTAAGCACGGTACAGCACAAATGAAAACCGAGGTTCTTCAGCATGCAGCCCACATCCCACGCCCAGCCCCGGGCCTAGGCCGGCACTAATTTGTCTCTCTGAATTTCTCCATGGGGATCATTTCATGTAAATGGAGTCATACAGCATGTATTTTTGTGTGATCAACTTTTTTGCTTAGCATAGCATCAGCTTTGACTATCTCAAAGTCATCTATGTAGCAAATTAATTGCAGCAATAAGAAACGGTTGGGAAGACAGTACATTTTCTTGTTCAATCTTCATTAGCCCCATCCCGTAAGCTACCCCCAGACAAACACAATCTAAGTTAGGACAATGCATTTGATATTTGTTGTATATTGAACTGTGATCCTCCCCACAAACTTATACGCTGGAGTCCCAAGCCCCAGGACCTCAGAAAGTGAGTTCATTTGGAGACTGGGTCTTCACAGAGGTAGTAAAATTAAGACGAAGTCCTTAGAATGGACTCTAGCCCAATGTAACTGGTGTCCTCACAAGAGGGGAAATTTAAAAACAGACACACACATATTGGGAAGTTATGGCTCCACAGGCCAAAGAGTCCTCAAAAGCCAGGAGAAGGGACAGGAGGTTTTCCCGCATTCTGAACTTGTAGTCTCCACAAGTATAAGATAGTAAACTTCTGTTGTTTAAACCACCCAGTGTATGGCACTTTATTACGGTAGTCCTAGCAAACTCACGCAATATTTAAACACAGCTTCTATAGGAGTCTTCAGGCTTCCCTTGTGGCTCAGTTGGTATAGAATCTGCCTGCGATGCAGGAGACCTGGGTTTGATCCCTGGGTTGGGAAGATCCCCTGGAGAAGGAAAAGGCTACCCACTTCAGTACTCTGGCCTGGAGAATTCCACGGACTGTAAAGTCCATGGGATGGCAAAGAGTCAGACATGACTGAGCGACTTTCAGTTCACTTCTATAGGAATCTTCTAGTCAAGCACCCTGCCACTCTTAGCCTCCTTCTCAGCCAAAATCTGCAGAATCATCATTTCTCTGAAGTTAAATCTATGAGGTTTTCACTCAGTCTAGGCTTTCTTCCAGAGTTCCCTATCTCAGGCAAAGGCACTACTATCCAAACTGTCATGCAACTTGTAATTCCAGAAGTCACTGTTTACTCCACCCTCCCTAATCACACACACACACACACACACACACACACACACACACGAGTTCTAGACTAAGAGTTTCAAAAAAGGATTCTAACAAGTTTTTGAAGACAAATAATTCCAACCCTGATGCTAGGAAAATTTGAAGGCAAAAGGAGAAGAGGGCGGCAGAGGATGAGTTGGTTAGATAGCATCACTGATTCAATTGACGTGAATCTGAGCAAACTCCAGGAGACAGTGAAGGGACAGGGAAGCCTGGAGTGCTGCAGTTCATGGGGCCACAAAGAGTCAGACATGACTTAGAACTGAACAACAACAACAAGTTCCAGTAGTGTTTAAAATATTCCAGATCTTTAAAATTAAACTTGCAAATTCCTTCATGAAATCATCAGATTATTACCAGAACCTAAAAAAGCATAAAAGAAAATCAGAGACTCAGTAAAGAATATTCATACAAGCCTTAATCAAGTCATTGCTTGCCTGTGTGCTCAGTCATGTCCGACTCTTTGTGACCCCATGGACTGTAGCCCTTCAGGCTTGTCTGCCCATGGAATTTTCCAGGCAAGAATACTGGAGTGGGCTGCCATTTCCTCCTCCAGGTTATTTAATCCATGGCTGTATGAAAGAATAATATGTCATGACCAAGCACAAATTTGTTCAAAAATGTAAGTCCACTTCCTCTCAATCTACTGGCGCAGAATGTTATCATATGAGATCAAGAATCTTGGGCTCTGGACACTATGATTTTCCCTTTTGAAAATACACTGATAGTTCTGCCAAATTTTAGTCTATTACAATGTCTGTCTCCATGGAGCCTTTTGCAATATGGATGCATATAAAACCCTCACTGCCAACATTTAATGGAGGTGACAAGTTACATAATAGCAAAAAAAGAAAATCTTTACCACATACGAGTTTGAATTTTAAAACCCAAAATTCACTTACTAGGAAAAATTCTCCTGAAAAAAATCCCTGTAAGTGTGAAATTCAACCCAACTCAGTGTCACTGCTGATTATCCAGTGCTGTATAACAAAGCATTCTCCAATAAAAGAATATGATTATTGCAACTTCCCTGATGGTCCAGTGGTTAAGAATCCACCTGCTAATGCAGGGGACACAGGTTCAATCCCAGGTCCAGGAGGATCCCACATGCCATGAAGCAGCTAAGCCCATACACCTCAACTACTCAGCCCACAGTCTAGAACCTGTGCTCTGCAACAGGAGAGGCCGCTGCAATGGGAAGCCCACACACCACACGGAAGAGCAGCCTTCCACTCCCTGCAACCAGGGAAAGTCCCTAGAAGATCTAGCACAGCCAAAAATGAATGAATGAATGAAAGAATATTATTATCTTTCCCGGTCCAGTGGGTTGAGTGGGCTCAGCTGGTTCTCCCACTAGGCTTCTCCTGTGGCTCTAGCCTATTGACAGACCTAAAGGCTTGCCTGCATTGCTAGGTCCAAGATGGCTCACTCACATGGCTGGCAACTGACGCAGGCTGTTGGCAGGGAGGTCAAAGGGGGTGGCTGACTAAGACCTTCTCTGCAACTCGGACAGTCAGCACTAACAGAGAGGTAAGTCTAGGGGCTTTAACAGGCGCAAAAGCTAACAACTGAGTGTAGCAGCCCACAGTCAACTCCACTGTAACCTCTTCAGCACAAAGACACATCATCAAAAGCCCTTTAAAGTCACAGGAGCATCCTATGATATGACATTTGGAAGTCTGGCTCTCAGTCCTGTGTGGAGACCTCTGGGCCACCACTTCTGACACCCTTGGGGTGAGCACTTGGCTTTGAGTTGGACAAGTCTGGGTTCCCAGCTGAGTACATTTGACAAATTGCCAAACCTCCTCTTTTAAATGGAGATAGCATTTTCCAACTTGCAGTATTGTAGTAAGATTTTTTTAAAAATATGTTAAAATGTGTGAAGTATTTTGTACACTGCCTAGTTTATGGTGAGGAATTAATGAATAATAATTATTATCATTACCATTAATATAATCATCCTAAAGAGAAAAGAAAGGTTATATTTGGAAAATAAGAAACAGTTTTCCTGTTTTGAACATCTATAGCCTAAGATGCCATATTTTGCCCATCTTTTATTTTACTGTGGGCTTTATTTTCATAAAAAAAGTCAAATGGACTATTGGAACCTCATTCTTTCATTCTGAGTCTTTTCTGAACATGTTTTCACTCTATGTAAGGTTAAAAAAAGTGTGTGTGTGTGTGTGTGTATGTGTGTAAGCACAGAGAAAAGATTAGAAGAATATATTTAAAAATGTTAAAAACTGACCATCTTTGAGAAGATTAGTCATACCTTTGTATTTCTCCCACTTTACAAAGTGTTTATAATAAACAACACTCTTAAATCCGAAAGAAAAAAAAGTGTTTCCATGTATGTCAAACTTCTTGGCTAGATTACAAAATATAAAATACAATATAATCATTCTTCCTGCTGCCTTGTTGAGCCTATAAACAATGGAATATAGAATTCCTGTGGCTGAAATGGCCATTCATTTATTCTCCCTCATTTCTTCATTGACAGCCAACAAGGAGACACTGAGACCTGCAATTTGCTGAGCACTTTGGCAGACTCTTTGTAAGAGCTGGACTATAAAGAAAGCTGAGCACTAAAGAATTGATGCTTTTGAACTGTGCTGTTGGAGAAGACTCTTGAGAGTCCCTTGGACTGCAAGGAGATCCAACCAGTCCATCCTGAAGGAAATCCGTCCTGAATATTCATTGGAAGGACTGATGCTGAAGCTGACCCAATACTTTGGCCACCCAATGGGAAGAGCTGATTTATTTGAAAAGACCCTGATGCTGGGAAAGATTGAAGGCGGAAGGAGAAGGGGACGACAGAGGACGAGATGGTTGGATGGCATCACCGACTCAATGGACACGAGTTTGAGTAAACTCTGGGAGGTGGTGATGGACAGGGAGGCTGGTGTGCTCTGGTCCATGGGGTTACAAAGAGTTGGACACAACTGAGTGACTGAACCAAACTGAACTGAACTTTACAGACTCTGAAGATACTTAGCTGAAATGAGATCCATAGCCCTCTTTGAAAACTCCACTTGTTCCTGAAGCTTCTCCTGCCTGTCAAATTCCTGTGCAACCTTCTTTCAGCCCACTCTTAAGGGTCTCCCTCTTTTGTTCCCTCCTCCCCAGCCAGTACTGATGTGTTCCACCAGCCAATGCTATGGCTGGCTGGGGCAGGTGGGACAGGTAGATGGTGGGACATGAGGAACCAGGTGCACATCTGTCCATGGGATTACAGACAACTTCTCCAAGGACCCTTCTTCACAACTGCCTTTACCTCCAAAACTCTAGCTGGTGGTGTGACCCCACTGGGGAGGGCCTGAGCCCCTGAGACGAGGTCGTTTTACCACTGGAAATCACAGTGGTACTAAAACATCTCGGAAGTAGGCGAGCAGCAAAGTGCTGACCCTGAGTTAGGCAGGCTTGAGTTTGAGTTTGAGTTTTCTTCTGCCTATCATCTGCTTGATCTTGGGTAAATCACTTCTCATTTCTGATTCTTCATATGTTCAATGGGAGCTATAGCATCCACTTGGAAGGTCCTAAGCACGTGCCCAATAAAGGCGAGCAGTTGTGTATCACTGACATTTTGGACATACTGCCCTGGCTGCCCACAAATTTAAGTTCTCTGTGGCACCAAACTGTTGTTTTTGTTTAGTCACTAAGTCATAACCAACACCTTTGCAACCCCATGGACTGTACCCTGCCAGGCTCCTCTGTCCATGGGATTTGCCAGGCAAGAATACTGGAGGGGGTTGACATTTCTTTCTCCAAGGGATCTTCAAACCTACATCTTCTGCATTGGCAGGCAGATTTCTTACCACTGAGCCACCAGGGAAGCCCATCACACCAAATACAGACTCACAATTGCACATTTCATCCTCCACCCTGTGTATGAGGCTCTGGCCTGAACTCCATGCTTGCTGCCTGGATAAGACCTTTTCCTTGCATTCTTAAGGAAGCAACTTTGGAGAGGCTCAGATGTTTGGGGTCGTAACTCTCCACTTTCTGGCTATCTGGGGCTCCCACACAGTCTCTCTGCCTCTTGCCTAGAATCCTCTTGCTACATATTTGCTTGGAGGAGACATTCAAATAAGACTGTCTATCAAAAGACAGCATATTCATTCAGTGTACTCAGAATTCTTATTTTTCTAGCTGCCCAGAGAAGAGAACCATTAGCAGGATTTAGAAGTGTTTGGTATCTCCTAAAAGAGACGATATTTGGGCTGCAGTTAAAGGAAGGAAACACCTAGGGTCAGGGGTTCACTCAACTCATACCTGTAGCCCTAGATGACATGAACAGGATTCAACACAGACAGTGCAGAGAAGCGGCATGGTGTCATGTGAAGTGTGCGTAAGGTGATAGACAGATGCTGTTAAATTGTGATGACAGGCCCAGTGCTCCCCCAAACATATCCCCCTCTCTCCGTACACTGAGCCAGCCTGGACATGCTCGTGAGTGATAGCAGAGGCTCAGGAGAGCAAAGCCCAGAATGCAAGCTCATTTCAAAACACTGCTGTGTCATGTCTCCTAATCTCCTATTGGACAGAGCAAGTCACATGGTTAAGTCCTCTTTTAAATGGCCAGGCCGAAAAGCAGCATGACTAACATAGCCTCTAAGAGCCTCCAGACTTGTAGGCAATGCCCCAAAGAAGGAAATGGAAGCTAAGGCATCCCCTATGGCCTACCAGCTCCTATCTGCCCGCCCAGTCACCTTGTCTGTATAATAGATTTTAAGAAAAAGGCATGGGGAAGGATGGCTGGTCTGAGTCCCTCTTGTGACTTGAACAAGCCACTACATCTTGCTTGTTTTCCTCCATTTTTCCTCCAGTGGAGAATAGTGAAGATGCAAATTCTTCCTCTAAACTCTTCCCACATTTTGTTTTGTTTTGTTTTAAGAGGAGCTTATTGAATACAGGACACTCAAAAAAGACTGCCAATGGCTCCTCAGGCTTACCAATAAATTAAAAACTCCTCAGCTAGACACTCCTTTGTCTCCAATGATCTAAAGACTTTCTAATTCCTAAGCTATTCACATTCTGCTTTGTGCTGGGGCTATTTATGCAGGAATCTTATCTCGACTATGCAACTATGAACCTCTTTAGCACAGGGATTGGGAGTTATCAGGCATTTATCCAGCATCCTGGCTCATAGCAGCCACTTAATATGTTTTTGACTGATGTGGAGATAAAGCCTTAAACAACTCCAAGGCAGGGTTAGTGTAATAATCTCTGTAGTGGAAAGAACACTGGATGTGTGGTCAGAAGGCCTAGTTCTAGGTATTAACTCTGTTTCATGCTGCTGGGTGACCTTGAGACTGTTGTTTATCCTCCCCAAGTATCATTTGTCTTATCTGGTAGATGGAACTGACTCTATCAACTTTCCTGGTTATTATGGGGGAAAATAAAATTGCAAATAGAAAGAAAAAAGAGTGCAGTGCAACCTAGAGAGAAATGTCACTAGAGTTATAATTTGAGCTTGAACCTTTAAAGAATTCAAGGCTGTCACTACCAGACCTATGATGACACACAGTTTAACAGGGTTTCATCCCAACTAATTTAGTGAAGTAAGTGTTCTCTTGCAAAACTAAAGTCACATTTTACTTCAACAAATTCTGGATCTTAAAGCTAGAGCTCACTTGATTGGGTCAAAGACTTTGGATGAAATAAATGAATGGCTTAGCTGGAAGTAAAATGTAAGAACTGTTGCTGTTGTTGAGTCGCTCAGTCGTATCTGACTATTTGCAACCCCATGGCCTGTAGCCCATCAGGCTCCTCTATCCGTGGAATTTCCCAGGCAAGAATACCAAAGTGGTTTGCCTTTCCCTTCTCCAGAGGATCTTCCTAACCCAAGGGACTGAAACCCCTTTTCCTCTGTCACCTGCATTGGCAGGGGAATTCTTTGCCAGTGAGCCACGAGGGAAGCCCCCAGAGGTGATAGGCATTCTTATTAGGCATCCTTACAGCACAACTACTATGAAGCATGGGGGCCAAGTGGTCTGCACAAGCTAATAAGCTATGAATCATATATTAAACTAAATATACCAGGAGGGAAGAAAAACGTACCTATACTAGGCTCACACTAGAACTAGGTTTAGTTACTCAAGTCGTGGGAACGTTTCCTGTGACTGCTCCAGGCTGTCAAGATAGGGATCTCTCAAAGAATAGTGTTGAAGTGAAGGGAGCTTTCAGGAAGGGGAAAACCAGCCAAGAATTTCCCACGTGAAAACTCATGGGTAACCAACACAAATTGGCACCACTGCAGAAGTGAAGATTTTCATCTCTTAATACCACACAGTCAAGCTCACTAGCAGCCCAAACCTGACTCCATGGGCAACTTGGAGCTCACAATGGAGAGAGCCTCTGTCTCACCAGTCAAGATTTATTGCTCTGGGAAGAAACTCCAATGCTGAGAAAGGAGGAGGAGGGCTGAGTTCGGTGGGATGCTCCACCTTCTACCCTGGGGCCCTTTCCCATTCAGGTTCTGCAGGTATCTTGTTGGAATCTGCTTCATTTCCTCCTCAACCTGCTCCTAACTGCTCCTGAAAACCTTGCCAGCAGAAAACGCGGTAGCCCAATATAATCTAGTCATCCTGCTTACTGGTCATTCATTTTAAAACTTAAGCGGTAGCAACACTTCTATTCATCATCATCTGGCAGCTCTGGGTTGTCCTCTGCCTTGCCAGGAAGCAAAAGAGGTGGCTACCTTCTTGAGTACACATGAGAGAGCTCAGTTGATCTCTATTTAGAGAATATTGCCCTTTGACTTAAGTCTTCTTGAAATTCTTTCACTTGATATTTACAACTTTCCTTTGGTTTCCTTGAAAATCTGATAAAAGAATAACCTTGTGTGAAGCTTCCCATGGGACACTGTTAAAGCATCCCTGGAGATTGAAGATAGGAAGTTGCTGAAGATAGGAAAGTCTAAGGCTCTAAATTGCTGAAGGTCAACCAGCAACTTAGAGGCAAAATAAAAATAAAAACCAAGTTCTCCAGCACAGTTTCCACTGGGCCATACTCAATTCCTTAGGAACACCCCAGCAATAATAATTGGGTGGCCTAAGCCACCTCCCAGGCCTCGATACTGAAAGAAAAGAAGTGAATAAAAATGCACCGCAACCTGTATGGCTTCCTGCCGCTGTTGTTCAGTCCCTCAGCAGTGTCTGACTTTGTGACCCCATGGACTGCAACTTGCCAGGCTTCCTTGTCCTTCAGCATCTCCCAGAGTTTGTTCAAACTCATGTCCATTGAGTCAGGGATGCCAGCCAGCCAACCATCTCATCCTCTGTCACCCCCTTCTCATCCTGCCATCAATCTTTCCCAACATCAGGGTCTTTCCCAATGAGTTGGCTCTTCCCATCAGGTGGCCAAAGTATCAGAACTTCAGCATCAGTCCTTCCAATGAATATTCAGCACTGATTTCCTTTAGGATTGACTATACCATGACCTGGATGGCTTACACAACAGAACTGTATTTTCTCACAGCTCTGAAGGCTAGAGGTATGAGATCCAATTGTCCATAGGGTTGGTTCATCCAAGAGCTATAAGGAAGAATCTGTGCCATGTCTTTCTCCTAGCTTCTGGTGGTTCGATGGCAATCCAAGTGGAGATATTGAGTAGGCAGTTGAAAATACATGAAAGAATGGAGTTTTCTTGACACAGCTATTTTAAAGGACCTACTAAGTCATTGGCAGTCTTCTGGAACTTGAAATACAGTTGTGAATTACAGAAGACATTCTTGGTTGTCTTCTAACTAACCCCGAACTCTCTTTCCTTCATCCTTAATGGAAAGTCTTTGATTTTATTCATATTAATCTTCCCAAGTTCCCAAGGAAGAGGACTCCAGGCTAGGCCCAAGGAATGAATATTGGTAAACCTAGGCCAATAAAGGTGATTCTATTCCTTTTGACAGGGCTTGATTTAGACGTGACCCTGGGAGAATCTCCATGGACAGAGGAGCCTTGAAGGCTATGGTCCAGAGGGTCACAAAAAGTTGGACGTGACTGAGCATACACAACACATGGGATACAGCCTTGGCCAATAAGGCGCAAAGGGGAAGCTCATCAGGGGCTACTGCAAAAGATTTTCCTCCCTGATAAAAAGAGATAGATGAGAAGAAACTTGATTTCCTGTTGACATTCTTGTGTGGCAATGTAAGGGCTGGTGCTATAGCAGCCATCCTGATATCATGAGGGCACTTGTCTTGGATGAATGTCATGCATTACATGTTAAGTCGCTTCATTTGTGTCTGACTCTGTGCACTTCTAGGGACTGTAGCCTGCCAGGCTCCTCTGTCCTTGGGAATTTCCAGGCAAGAATATTGGAGTGAGTTGCCATGCCCTTCTCCAGGGAATCTTTCCTACTCAGGGATTGAACCCAAGTCCCCTGAATTGCAGGCGGATTCTTTACCATATGAGTCACTAGGGAAGCCCTCTTGGATGAATGCCAATGGGCTGCAAAGGGCAAAAAGGAGTAATAAGAACATTCTTATCTCTGTTGACACACTGCACCGTTGGATTAAATAACCTGGAACATCTTACCTTCCAGTTCCTCTATAGGTTAGATAATAAAACTTTATCAATATTTAAGCTACTTTCATTTGGTTACTACCTTATCTTAATTTATAATGGGTTATGAAAAAACAAGAATTCCAGGGAAACATCTACTTTTACTTTATTGATTATGCCAAAGCCTTTGAAAGTATAAATCACAACAAACTGTGGAAAATTCTTCAAGGATGGGAATACCAAACCACCTAACCTGCCTCCTAGATATCTGTATGCAGGTCAAGAAGCAACAGTTGGACATGAAACAACAGATTGGTTCCAAATTGGGAGTATGTCAAGGTTGTATATTGTCACTGTGCTTATTTAACTTAATGCAGAATACACCATGAGAAATGCCAGGCTTAATGAAGCACAAGCTGGAATCAAGTTTGCCGGGAGAAATATCAATAACCTCAGAAACCCAGATGACACCACCCTTATGGCAGGAAGTGAACAGGAACTAAAGAACCTCTTGATGAAAGTGAAAGAGAAGAGTGAAAAACCTGGCTTAAAACTCAACATTCAAAAAACTAAGAGCATGGCATCTGGTCCCATCACTTCATGGCAAATAGATGGGGAAAAAATGGACACAGTGAGAGACTTGATTGAGGGGGGCTCCAAAATCACTGCAGATGGTGATTGCAGCCACAAAATTAAAATTTCATGCTTGCTCCTTGGAAGAAAAGCTATGAACAACCTAGACAGCATATTAAAAAACAGAGACATTATTTTGCTGACAAAGGTCCATCTAGTCAAAGCTATGGTTTTTCCAGTAGTCAGGTATGGATGTGAGAGTTGGACTATAAAGAAAGCTGAGCACCCAAGAATTGATGCTTTTGAACTGTGGTGTTGGAGAAGACTCTTGAGAGTCCCTTGAACTGCAAGGAGATCCAACCAGTCCATCCTAAAGGAAATCAGTCCTGAATATTCATTGGAAGGATTGATGCTGAAGCTGAGGCTCCGATACATTGGCCACCTGATGCAAACAGACAACTTACTGGAAAAGACTGATGCTGGGAAAGATTGAAAGCAAAGGGAGAAGGTGGTAGCAGAGGATGGGATGGTTAGATAGCATCACTGATTCAAAGACTATTAGTCTGAGCAAACTCTGGGTGATAGTGAAGGATAGGGAAGCCTGGCCCATGAGGTCATAAAGAGTCAGACATGACTTAGCGACTAAACAACAGCAACAATCCAGAAATACCCTCATGGACACATCTAGAAATGCTGTTTAACCTGGGCATCCAATGGGCCAGTCAAATTGACACCTAAGTTTAGCCATCATGCCTGGAATGTCTGTGATACATTCTCCATCAGATGACTATTTTAGTCATACCACTATGACAAATAGAGCAATACTGGCCATAGACACATTAGCCACAAGAGCCTCACCTTTCTAAGATCTTACTATGTTAGTTCTTAATCTCGGTCTTAGTTGCTCCCTTACCTGTTCAATAGGTGAAGGACTTTATCTCTTCCTGGGGTTTTGGTTTAGGGAAAATAAGCTAGCATCCTGGCAATTGTCCTCTAAGAAATCAATCCACTAAAATAAAAGCCTCCGTCTTCCCCCCACTGCTGGCTCCCAAAGTCCTCTTGTGTGCTTAATGCTAGCCACAAGCCAGAACGACTGATCATCTCAGGTTCTGCTGTGGGAAGGATAGGAGAAGCTATTAGGATTTATATATATATTTATATATATATTTATATATTTATTTATATATATATATATATATATATATATATATATATATATCAGAGAAGGCAATGGCAACCCACTTCAGTACTCTTGCCTGGAAAATCCCATGGACGGAGGAGCCTTGTAGGCTGCGGTCCATGGGGTCGTGAAGAGTCGGACATGACTGAGTGACTTCACTTTCACTTTTCACTTTCATGCATTGGAGAAGGAAATGGCAACCCACTCCAGTGTTCTTGCCTGGAGAATCCCAGGGACAGGGGAGCCTGGTGGGCTGCCGTCTATGGGGTCGCACAGAGTTGGACACGACTGAAGTGACTTAGCAGCATATATATATATATATATATATATATATATATATATATATATATAAAATGTTGGAATCCCCTGGTGGTTCAGATGGTCAAGAATCTGCCGGCAAGGCAGGAGACCCAGTTTCATTTCCTGGGTTGGGAAGATCCCCTGGAGAAGGAAATGGCAATCCACTCCAGCATTTTGCCTGGAAAATTCTATGGACAGAGGAGCCTGGTGGGTCACAGTCCATGGGGTCGCAGAGTCAGATGAGACTAATACACATTTTACCTGCCAGTGTGGCCGATTAACAATGCTGCGACAGTTTCAGGTGCACAGCAGAGTGAGTCGGCCATGTGAATACATGTATCCATTCTCCCTGCCAGTCCCCTCCCACTCAGGCTGCCATGTAAGACCTAGCAGAGTTCCTAGAATTTCTTTTCTTTTTTTTTTTACTCTCTACCTCCATTTGCCAACAGTGTAAGTCTTCTTTTCTCCCTGTGGTTCATTTCTATTGTTCTAAACACTTGGAGAAACTTATCCAAGTTTCTTCTATGTTTATTTACCTCTAGGCATATCAGGCTTCCCTGGTGGCTCAGATGGTAAAGAATTGCCTGCAGTGTGGGAGACCTGGGTTCAATCCCTAGGTTGGGAAGATTCCCCTGGAGAAGAAAACAGCTACCTACTCTAGTATTCTGGCCTGGAGAATTCCACAGACAGAGGAGCCTGGCAGGCTACAGCCCATGGAGTTGCAAAGAGTCAGACAGGACTAAACGGCTTCCACTTCACTTCAGGCATATCAGAGCCACTAATAACATACAAATGTTTTCATACATGAAATACTGTAAATGATGTCTGGCGCATGCTAATCTCTCACTGCTGTTGTTTAGTTGCTCATTCGCGTCTAACTCATGGACCACAGCGGAGACTCATACATTCAGTATGTTCAGCAGTGGAGGAAGATGGGATATTGGTAAGTGGTAGTAAGGTTTATGTCAGTCATCATCTATATATCTATTTTTATTGTTATCATTATTTTTATTATTATTCCTATCAATATGACTCCCTAAGAATCAAGGTATGTATTTTCAGAATTACTCAACAAGAGAAAAATCAAGGTACATATTTTCAAAATTACTCAACCCAAGAATCATTTTCTCTTACAACACTGATTGATAAGAAACATATCTCAGATAGCCTTCTTAATCACTCAAAATGACTCCCATACTACTCCACCTACCTGACACTTTGCTCATACTTTTCTTACCTACTTGGTTCTGAGTTCTTTCCTCTGTGCCCTGACTTTAGACCCCTGACTTAGAGCCCATCTAGCGTCTCTTCTTGGCTCTTTGAGTCTTTGTCCACCAATCATTTTTAGCATTGCCTTTGTTCCAGCTCATCACTCACCTTGCTGTCTGGTCCCACGCCCATCTCTTCTCAGCACCTCCCACCTGCCTTGGCAAGCCCCGTCTCCTACTTTAATCAAAGAAGAGAGACATTTGGACAATTAGCCAGCCAGCAGCAAAGATTTGTTGCTATGTGTTTGGATTGAGGATCACACAAAGAGAATGCAGTGTATTTTCAAAAAATTCTTACAGCTCCTAGCAAATTTGTAGAATAATAATGGAGTCTCCATAGAGTGAGGGATGAGAGAGTTAGTGTTCCTCATTTCCCTTTTGCGGTTGGTTTTTCTGGGTGGAAAAGTAGAAGGAAATGACTAAAATGGCACAATGCTGGCCCACTTAAAACTCTTATTACAAAGCTGAGTTGCATAAGCTGTTAGAGAAAATAAGTTATATTCTCAGGAACAAATTCTAGTGAATCAGCTCATTTTAGCCTCACATCTTCATCTTTCTCTGAAGTGGCTTATTTAAATTTTAATAGAAAATGTTCGATGTGGGCTCAAATGGAGGGGATGAAAATAACACTGTTTATCCCCAAGATAAAATTGTGATGGGAGCAAAAAAAGAGAAAAACGCCATGCTAATTTCTTGGAACAAGTGTCCTATATCCCACTTCGTAGGAAGTGGACAAAGCGATATAAAGTCTATTGTACTGAACAAAAGCAACGGTGATGCATTTAGATTCTCACTATCCCTTTTTATTTGGCTTTAAAAAAAAAAATTCAAGGAAGAAAAATGCCCTTGGGGGGACGTGAGAAAAGCTTGCAAAACAAAGTTTTACCACTATCACAGAGTGGTTGCTGGGGAAAGGAGTGAGTGATAGCAGGGGGTAACTAACGGGAAGGTCTTTCATGGGCTTGAAAATTTAAAAAAAGAATCTCGGTTCAAGTATTGATTTTCCCACTTACTTGTGTGACCTTGCAAAAGTCATTAACAGAGCCGGAGTGCAGATTGCTATCTCTAACAAGAAGAGTCCTAACAGTTACTTCATGGTGCTATGATGAAAAGGAAAGGAACTGACGTACACAATTTCTTGCTTAGCCCATCTTCCTTCTGGTGGCTCAGATGGTAAAGAATCTGCCTGCAATGCAGGAGACCCATGTTTGATCTCTGGGTGGGGAAGATCCTCTGGAGAAGGGAATGGTAACCGGCAGTAGTATTCTTGCCTGGAGAATCCCATGGACAGAGGAGCCTGGCAGGCTACGGTCAATGGGGTCACAGTCGGACATGATCTAGTGACTAAAACCAGAAGTGGGCAAGCTTCAGCCCAATCTGAGCTATTTCCTGTGTTTAAATCAAGTTCCATGAGGAAATAGCTGGGTCCCTTTGTCTTCTGCTGTCTATGCCTACTTGTGCACAGCTATTGCAAAGTTGGGTAGTTGCAAGATATCACATGGTCCACAAAGTCTAGAAAATTTATTATCTGGCATTTGTTAAAAAACGTTTGCCAGCCATTGCTCCAGAGAGTCCTGAAACGGGAGTCATCTCAGACCATCAAACACCATATATCGTGGATCCCATCTCTAAAATATCTCTTGAGTCGTTGCTCATCGCTCCATCTCATAACCATCATCCCCATCCAGGTCACCATCTTGATCATATCAATCTCCTAAAAGAGCTCTCAGCAGCCACTCTTGCCCTCCTCTCCTGCCCACCCCACCAGATACACACACTTACTATTCTTCAAATAGCAGCCTGAGTAAGCTCTTTCAAGTGCATTTCATGCCAACTTCCGGCTGAAGCTGCTCAAAGGATTCCTATTGCACTTAGGATAAAAACCACAATTCTGACGGTGGCCCTGCAGAAGCAGCTCCTGGCTCCTCACGCTTTGGCTTGAGCAATAACTCCCCTAACATTTCCCTAGGTCACCAGCCTTCTTTCTGCTTATATGCTAAAAACAAGCTTGCTTCTTCTTGCTTCAAGGCCTCCACATAGGATGCTTTCTGATCTAGGGACAGACTTCTCACATTCTCCATCCTCTCCACCCAGATAGCTCCTAGTCAGCCTACAGGCCACAGCATAACTGTCACCTGCTCAGGTACAGCTGTCCTCAACCCTCATCTGCATTCCAGACTGTGTCAGAATCTCCTGATTTACACTTAACAGTGAAGAGGTGGCAAGAATACACAGAAGAACTGTACAAAAAATATCTTTATGACCCAGATAATCACGATGGTGTGATCACTAATCTAGAGCCAGACATCCTGGAATGTGAAGTCAAGTGGGCCTTAGAAAGCATCACTACAAACAAAGCTAGAGGAGGTGATGGAATTCCAGTTGAGCTATTTCAAATCCTGAAACATGATGCTGTGAAAGTGCTGCCCTCAATATGCCAGCAAATTTGGAAAACTCAGCAGTGGCCATAGGACTGGGAAAGGTCAGTTTTCATTCCAATCCCAAAGAAAGGCAATGCCAAAGAATGCTCAAACTACTGCACAATTGCACTCATCTCACACGATAGTAAAGTAATGCTCAAAATTCTTCAAGCCAGGCTTCAGCAATACGTGAACTGTGAACTTCCAGATGTTCAAGCTGGTTTTAGAAAAGGCAGAGGAACCAGAGATCAAATTGCCAACATCCTCTGGATCATGGAAAAAGCAAGAGAGTTCCAGAAAAACATCAATTTCTGCTTCATTGACTATGCCAAAGCCTTTGACCGTGTGGATCACAATAAACTGTGGAAAATTCTGAGAGAGAGGGGAATAACAGACCATCTAACCTGCCTCCTAAGAAACCTATATGCAGGTCAGGAGGCAACAGTTAGAACTGGACATGGAACAACAGACTGGTTCCAAATAGGAAAAGGAGTACATCAAGGCTGTATATTGTCACCCTGCTTATTTAACTTATATGCAGAGTACATCATGAGAAACGCTGGACTGGAAGAAGCACAAGCTGGAATCAAGATTGCCAGGAGAAATATCAATAACCTCAGATATGCAGATGACACCACCCTTATGGCAGAAAGTGAAGAGGAGCTAAAAAGCCTCTTAATGAAAGTGAAAGAGGAGAGTAAAAAAGTTGGCTTAAAGCTCAACATTCAGAAAACGAAGATCATGGCATCCGGTCCCATCACTTCATGGGAAATAGATGGGGAAACAGTGGAAACACTGTCAGACTTTATTTTGGGGGGGCTCCAAATTCACTGCAGATGGTGATTGCAGCCATGAAATTAAAAGACACTTACTCCTTGGAAGAAAAGTTATGACCAACCTAGATAGCATATTCAAAAGCAGAGACATTACATTGCCAACTAAGGTCCATCTAGTCAAGGCTATGTTTCTTCCTGTGATCATGTATGGATGTGAGAGTTGAACTGTGAAGAAAGCTGAGCGCCAAAGAATTGATGCTTTTGAACTGTGGTGTTGGAGAAGACCCTTGGGAGTCCCTTGGACTGCAAGGAGATCCAACCAGTCCTGGGATTTCTTTGGAAGGAATGATGCTAAAGCTGAAACTCTAATACTTTGGCCACCTCATGTGAAGAGTTGACTCATTGGAAAAGACTCTGATGCTGGGAGGGATTGGGGGCAGGAGGAGAAGGGGACGACAGAGGATGAGATGGCTGGATGGCATCACTGACTCGATGGACATGAGTCTGAGTGAACTCCAGGAGTTGGTGATGGACAGGGAGTCCTGGCGTGCTGCAATTCATGGGGTCGCAAAGAGTCAGACACGACTGAGTGACTGAACTGGACTGAACTGTGCACTTGTTAATTGCCTTTTAAATATCTACCCTATGAGTATATGTGCTCAAGCACATGTGACGGTCATGCCAGTGGCTGCCTTTATCTCCAACACATGGCAACACCTCTGCCTATGGCAGGATGGTGTCATGGTGAAGAGTGGACATCACTGCTAGATTTCTGGATCAAAATCTCTACTGCTGGCCTACTGTGTAATCAGACCATTTAACCTCTTGTGTCTTGATATCTACGTATATAAAATGGAAATGATAGAGTATATCATAGGGTGTTGTGAGGATGAGATTATTTAGTCAATGGAAAACACTTAGGACAGTGCCAGGTAAAAGTTAAACCCCACATGAGGGTTTGCCATCCTGACTAGAGGAGGCTCTCAATAGAAATGGAATGGAGGGATGATTAATTTCTCCAAGGGAGCACATCTTTGGAGTTTGCTGTTTAATCTGAAGTTCATATCCATGCTCCAATAACACTAGACACTTGACTCCCAAATATCATCTGTATTGTGAGCCCTATTTGCTTTTGCACGTGCTATTCTCTCATCATCCCCAGTCTCTCTACTGAGTTGTATTCATTGATTACAATTCTTTGCAAATACGACCTTCACCCCAAAGCCAGTTTTTCCTCAAGGGCCCAGAACAAACAAGAGAAAATTTTTCCCTTTTCCTCTGTGCTATAATGAAATAGATAAATGATAGACAGATAGATGGAATGCTATATTGATCTTCATTACGCAATCATATTTATATATGTGCATACATATCTATCTACATGTATATATATGTATATACATATGTGTACATAATTATCCCATGATGCTTTAAGTCATTTTTTTCTGCACAGGGACCATGGTAAAGAATTCTCACCTCAACATTCCTCAAATGTAGTATTTGCACCTTTGCTATAACATTCAAACTATTTTATTTCAATGTTTATAGCAATTTACTTGTCTCTTTTTCAGGGAATTTTAACTTATGAAGGAATAGGGACACATCTTACCTTGGAATGCCCTCTTCTATGCATGAAGTAGGTATTCAGAAAGTGCTTAGTAATTTATTACCAGTGGTTGAATTAATCTCTGTGTCATTAGCACCTACTGTGAAATACTAGGCTTTTGAGCTAATGTTTGTGGAACTGTGGTTTTTTCCAGTTGCCATGTATGGGTGTGAGAGTTGGGTCATAAAGAAGGCTGAACACCTAGGAATTGATGCTTTCTAGCTGTAGTGCTAGAGAAGACTCTTGAGAGTCCCTTGGACAGTAAGGAGATCGAACCAGTCAATCTGAAAGAAAATCCACCCTGAATATTCACTGGAAGGACTGATCCTGAAGCTGAAACTCCAATACTTTGGCTACCTGATGCAAAGACTCAACTCATTGGAAAATACCTTTATGATGGGAAAGATTGAGGGCAGGAGGAGAAAGGGGTGACAGAGGATGATATGGTTGGATAGCATCATGGACTCAATGACCATGAGTTTGAACAAACTCTGGGAGATAGTGAAGGACAGGGAAGCCTGGTGTGCTGCAGTTCATGGGATTGCAAAGAGCTGGACACAACTTAGCAACCTGATAAAGTTGCAAGATGACAAATTGATAAAGAACCATCTTTGGCATTGAAGTTTTACTTTCTGAGATTAAACTTCAAGGACCAGCAGCAATGCAACCTAATGCAAGGGGAACAGAGATTTGCCATTTACTGAGTCAGAGGGATAGCTAAGGAGTATGTTCATGAAGGCCAATGTAGAAATGAGTCAGGGAGTCCCAGAGTAGAAACAGATATAGTATACCAGCTAAAGAGGGCAGTGAGATTTTCAGATTCCATCTGCCCACCCAAAATCAGATTGACACCCTGGTTCCCAGGCATCTCAGGGCTTGCCCTCAGTGAGATATTACTACACATTGCAATGTTCCCATTAGGCTGTTTGCATCTTTATGGAAATATGGTCTTCTTGACATGCTACAAACATATATTGGGTCCTACCATGTGTAGGTCCTGTCTGCCAAGGAGCTCACAGCTTAAAGTGGGGGGAGGGGGGGAGGGGGGAGGAGGTCCAGAAAAATCTGGAAGTCACACATTCACATAAAAGATTAGAAGTCATTGCGTGTAGAAAGCTGCTTGTATAATACTATTGGGTGAAGAGTATTTTGCAAAACAACTTGTTGAAGTAAATGTTTTGGTTTATATGTATTTTTCTATAGGAAATCACATTACTACATAGAATTTGTGTATGTGTGTGTGTGTGTGTGTGTGTGTGTGTGTGTGTGTATCAAAATGTTAGTTCTATTTCAGGTGAGTTGATTTTGGGGGGTGTCTGATGAAAAAGAATTTCCGTAGTGTTTGATACATTTTTTAACAATAACTGTGCCTTTAAAAGTAAAATTTTTGAGATAAATTCACATGTAGTTATAATAAATAATACAGAGATCTTATATGTATTCTTTATCCAGTTTCACCCAATGAAACATCTTGCAAAGCTACAATACAGCATTGCAACTAGGAGATTGACATTGATGGTGTCAAGATGCAGAGCATTTCCAACTCTGTGGGGATCCCTCCTGCTGTGAATGACTTATTTTTGCAGATAAACAAATACAGTTCTCAGGGAAAAATGTAATAAGTCACTGGTCCTAGAAAACAAGGATTTAATTCATTAAGATTAGATGCTTTTTTATTAGATACCTTCATACAAAGATATAATAAATGAATTTTGTGAAAACTCCAAAGTGGAAGAATTAGTCTTTTGAATTGACATAAGTATTAAAAGAGAATTTTAAGATGTAAAGTTCTTGAATGAATCAAACTTTTGCCACCAGTTTTACTAATAGTCCAAAAGCACCAAAAATATTTCAAATGATTATTACTCAATATCATGAGTGATTATGATTACCACTCCTCTACTCCATGAATCAGGCATTATAATGCTAAAAAGAAGAAGAAAATAAAAAACACCTACCCCTTCCATACCAATAGAAGCAGAATATTGGGGGAAAAAATGATTAAATGCTTTTTAACTTTTACATTCATTGAATTGGAGTACTCCCACTAGCTATTGACTTGAGGAAGTCAAGATTCTGGGAGTTTTTATGGTGCCTGAATTTTTGTGGCTGCCCAGAATCAGACACCTTTCCTTTTCTGGGAATACCAAGATGACTGGGAGCAGGGCAGTTGTCTCCAGGGACAGAAGCCACAGGAGCACAGAGGCTGTCTCCACTTCTATGTATTGAGGGTGCAAGTACCAAGGTGATGCTCACAGCTCTCATCCGCCAGGGCTCCAAACCCTGAAGGACTGACTTACAGGCACAGATGCCTGTTTATTTGTCAAAGAGGCTGATTTAAAAGTCCAGTGTGAATGGTAAGCGACCAGTTGGGAGACCCTGGAGAGGACATTCTAGCCAGCTGGCTCTGTCATCGGCTGGTGTCTGAGCTTTGCCTCCTTTGGTCCCTGCCCATTTTCCAAGGCTTCTGATCAATTATGTGAGCCTTCTCACTCAGACTTCCATTTAATTCACTTTCTGCTTAAATAAGCCAAAGCTTCTTTTAGCTGTTTGTAAACAAGGAAGACTGAGAGGGATAAACATCTACTGTGTACAATTCACTGTTATTGCTATAACCTCTTTGGTTGGCAGAACAATCTTATTAAATGGGCAGTATTCCACTATGCAACTTTTTTTTCCCCTAAGATTTTAAATATTAGCAGCACCTAAAGAAAAGACCACATGGCCTAATGGATAAGGTGTCTGATTCTGGAGCAGAAGATTGAGGGTTTGAATCCCTTTGTGGTTGTTTGTTTCTTGTTAGGCAAGAAACGGAATCTCTTTTTCTGAGGCTTCCTTGGTGGCACTAGTGGACTCGGGTTCCATCCCTGGGTCTGGAAGATCCCCTGGAGGAGAGAATGGTATCCCACTCCACTATTCTTGCCTGGAGAATCCCATGAACAGAGGAGCCTGGCGGGCTGTAGTCCATGGGCTCACAAAGAGTCAAACACAACTTAGCAACTAAACAACAATAACAACAAAACTTCCAATCCACTCCATTTTTCTTCCAATGGGTTTGCAAAGAGCTTAGTAAAGTGCCCAGCATATAAGGAGCAACACATATCTGTCAACTGTCAGATCAACGAGATGATTCATCTCTGCATTAACCCATCCACTGGATTTTAATTTCAATGATTATATTTTATCTCCAGAAGTTCCCTTTCATTCTTTTACCAGATCTGTTGGGTCGTGATTGATAGTCACTTTTTGCTTGCTATCTTTATTCTCTCTTTTATTGCTTCAAGCATGATAATCTTGGGTAGTGTATCTGTACCTGATAATCGCAAAGCTTCTGCTGGCTCTCACTCTTGGTGGCCTGCTCCCACATGTGCTGGGATATTTGGTCATCTTTCTCTAGGAGTTTATATTCAGTTCAAGTTAACCTGTGGACATCCTGAAGCCCTCAGTTGAAGGTGCTGATCCCGTAAGAGATTTTTGTACATGTATTTGCCCTGGTATTTCTGGACACCAGAGACTGCTCTCAGGCTGGGACCACTTTCTTTTTCTTTTTCTTTTTCTTTTTCTTTTTTTGGCTTTATTTTTCCTGACACCATGGAGGCTACAAAAGGGGTCTATGTCCACATGAGAACAGACCTGGATTGGAGCTAGTGAACTCCAGGGTAGACAAGTATTACCATTAATTAAGTTAATGTGACTCTATCCAGAGTCACAGCAAAGACAGACACACTCTCGCCAGCTATAGGCAAATATTTTTCTTTTTAGTCCAGCTTTTCCCTGACTATAGAGGTGCTTGTGGACTCAGGTTTATGTGATGTGCTTAGTCATTCAGTCATGTCAGACTCTTTGTGACCCCTGGGACTATAGCTCCCCAGGCTCCTCTGTCCATGGGATTCTCCAGGCAAGAATATTGGAGTTGGTTGCTGTGCCCTCCTCCAGGGGATCTTCCCAATCTAGGGATCGAACCCATGTCTTCCGCTTTGCAAGCAGATTCTTTACTACCTGAGCCACCAGGGCTGCCTACATAGATGCTATGATTTAAAAGGATGTATAGCATGTACAATAAGCACACAGGATAGATGAGGGGACCTCAGGTCCAGTTTGGCGCTTGTGCGTGAGCCCCAGATACACTTTGTCATAGTCTGTGATCACCAGTCCTCAAAGCTTCAGGTATACCTGGTTGTCTCATTTTATGCAGGATGACTCTGCCTTCATGATCCTCACCTCTCTGATTTCAGTGTGGTATTAACAGCTTGAAGTTTTGCCCTTTAGGAAATCCCTTACTTTCTTGTGGACTCAGTAATACACTGACAAGTGTGTTGTGTGTTGGTTGGTTTTGTGGTTTATTACACACATAGCTATTCCATAGCAGAACATTCCTGCAGTCCATCTAGTCCACCACCTGGCTGGAAGAAGAAATCTCTACAAACCTCACAATGAGTGCAGTTATAACCAACCTGAGAGAAAGAGGACCACACAAGAACTCTGAGCCCTCTTATTCCCTCCCCTTTCAAATGCCAGGTCCAGAAGAGTCCCACCAGGCCCTAGAAGGGTGTCTCATAGGTGCTCTGAGAACGATATGCCTTTCAAATTTTTCTGTTGTCCTCTGTGGATCACAGTGCTGCTATTAATGTCACCAGTCACCAAGATACCAAAGTGGCCACTCTTTCCTCCACATCCATGAAAGGACCCTCTGCCTTTGCTGCTGCCGCCCAAGGACCAGAGCACTGACTTTACGGACAAGAATGCCAAGGCCAAGTGTCACAGCACCATCCCACTCAGCCCAGCCAGTTCAGCCCTGTGATCAAGGCCACCACTCCCAGGCTCTTGGCAGCTTTGTCCTCAACCTTTATAGAAATCATAGAAAGATCACTTTTTCAAAATGTTAGCAGTAAGGGCAATAGTCAAGACAGTCACTGTCCTTGCGAGTAGCATTCTCCAAGTGTGCTAGGCACTGTGATTTCTCTATACCTGCTGTCTCATTCATCTGATGGCAGTCCTCTGGTCTCCAATTAGGATCTGCCAATGAGGAGTGTGCGTGTCTCCTTCTGTTTTCAAATGAGCATCTAAACCACATCACGGTTAAGAATGCTGGTTCTGAAGCCTCACTGTGTACAATTAAATTCCTGTTCTGCCGCTTATTAGGCATGTCATTTTGAGCAAACTACTTCATCCGTCACACAGACTCAGTTTTCCAGTCTGTTAAATGGAGCCAGACAGAGAAGATACCCATAGGGCTGGCAAAAGAATCACCATAAAAATGTTTGGCTCCATATCTGGCAGGCTATAAGTGCCAAATGCGTTTGAAGACTTTTAATGTTTTGCTGTAATTATGTATATCCATGTAAAAGTTGATGAACAAGTGGAAGCAAGGGAAACAGTCACCATGCCCAAAGAGCCTCAGTAGAGGAAATTATATTGCACAAGTGATGGAATTGCTCAGTACTCCCATAAATATACATTTATAATTTTCATTTGCCATGTAGTAAATTAAAAAAATAAGATCTATTAATTTTTTTTCAAAAACTCGAAGCATATCTAAACATCTAATATATAAATTAAGTGCCCTTTTCTCTCCTATCTCCAAGTTTTCCTCTATTAAGGGAGTTGTGTGCCTTCTTTAAGCAGATAGATGCACACGCACAGACGCAAGCTATTCTAGGGGGTTCTGGAAGTAGAGCTATATTGTACACATTATTCTGCAAATTTGCTTGCATTTAACAGTTTTTTCAATGCCCTTTTTTCTGTTTCAGTAATACATATCTGTGTCATCTGTTGAATGACTGCATGATTGTTTTGTACATGAAATATAATCAAATGTTTCAAACAAAAAAAAAAAGTTGATGAACACAGGATAGATTTTGACCACCATGACTTTTTCAATGAATGAA
Source organism: Ovis aries (assembly GCF_016772045.2). NCBI lineage: Eukaryota > Metazoa > Chordata > Mammalia > Artiodactyla > Bovidae > Ovis > Ovis aries. Next base: position 110,717,877 of record NC_056059.1, read on the forward strand.
TACTGAAACTATAATTAGTGGACAATGTTGACACCAAAAGGTGTGGGGGTGTCACAGATTCAAGAAGATTATAAACTACCGGCTAAAGGAAATCCATTTCTACTACACAGGGCTGTTGTGAGAATTAAAATAGAACTGTGGACCACAGGTCCAGAGGGGTTTTACAACCCACTCCAGTACTCTTGCCTGGAAAATCCCATGGACAGAGGAGCCTGATAGGCTGCAGTTCATGGGGTCGGGCACGACTGAGCGACTTTACTTTCACTTTTCACTTTTATGCATTGGAGAAGGAAATGGCAACCCACTCCAGTATTCTTGCCTGGAGAATCCCAGGAACAGAGGCGCCTAGTGGGCTGCCGTCTCTGGGGTCGCACAGAGTCGGACACGACTGAAGCGACTTAGCAGCAGCAGACCCTGAATAGGGATCAAGTCCACCAGGATCTACTGGGGGCAGGGTGTGGATCAAGAACAGCTTGCATGACAGAGATAGGTGGGACTTGTGCCAAATCTCTTCCCATCCCCTGATCAAGGGTTTGCCAGGCCAGACCTGTGCACATGTTAGGATTCTGGATCTGTTGGGAGAGGTGAAAACATTTAGGAAAATCACCATTTCCTAACCCAGGATCTCATAATGGATGAAAGCCAGGAGAATGGCTTGCAGAAATCTCTTGCAGTTTCTGAACCTTTTTTTTTTTTTTCTAAGATATATATTGAAATAACATACATGAGAACAAATGAATGGCACAGCCTTGAAGATACAACAGGGAGACTGTATTTCTATCTCTATTGATGCTCACATCTCTACCATGTCTATATTTATAGCTGTGCTTTTATCACCAATCTCATTTGTCTCATGCAATTAAGAGTCATCTTCTGCAGACAGGCAAGCAACATGGAATTCAGGGATGGCCCTGAAATACAAAAACCTGCAGCGGTAATTGCCTATTCTCTCTCTCTACACACACACTGCCTGGCTTTTCTCTTTCTTGGGACCTGGGCTCCTCATTTATACTCATTAAAATGTGTTAATGAGAACTTTGCAGAGAGAAAAATGAGGAAAGTAAGAAGAGGAAAGAGAAGGAAAGATACATCAAGGGAGTTTAGGTTCTAGTTAATAAGCAAGACAGAGCAAAGTTGTATTTCTTGGCCATGGGCATACTGTTTGCTCCCTAAAGATGCTTATCACTCCTTCACCAGTTTCTGAGTCTGTAATCACTCTGCAGTGGCACGAACAGGTTTCCAGTTCAATATAAAGCTGGTTTTAAATACCTACTGAACACAAGGCAGGTATCTGGATGAGCTAGGAGATGATGTGTATAGCTCAAAACTGTCTCTTCTTTCTGTCCATGCTTGAGCTTCTCTGGTGGCTCAGACAGTAAAAAATCTGCCTACAATGTGGGAGACCTGGACTCAATCCCTGAGTCAGAAAGATCCCCTGGAGAAGGAGATGGCTATCCACTCCAGTATTCTTGCCTGGAGTATTCCATGGACAGAGGACCCTGGAGGCCTACAGTCCGCAGGGTCCCAAAGAGTCAGATACGACTGAGCAACTAACCCTCAGGTAAGTCAACCATAATCACCCTCCAATGCTCCTCTGTTCAGCCTTCTCTGATACAAAATGTTGGGCATATGCTAGCTACTTAGTAAATATTTGCTTAGTGAATAAATAAATAAATCCACCTGGATACACAGTCAAGGCACACCACCATGGCAGGGCCATGCCTCTTTCTTTAAAAGCAAGTCAAACCAGCCAGACCGTGACTATTAGTAGGAAACCCTGTGCTTCCTTCCCTGGAAGCTCAGCTGGTAAAGAATCTGCCTGCAAGGCGGGAGACTTGGGTTTGATCCCTGGCTTGGGAAGATCCCCTGGAGAAGGGAATGGTAACCCACTTCAGTACTCTAGCCTGGAGAATTCCATGGACTATATAGTCCATGGGGGTCGCAAAGAGGCAGACATGACTGAGAAACTTTCAACTTCACTTTCTGTGTTTCCTTACTTTAAAAGATGCCGATTTGGGAATTCCTCTTACCTCATTTGTGTTGGTTCTCACTTGCTCCCCACCTCATTTTCCCACTCCAGCTCTGACGCCTTACCACAATTGCACCCCATTAGCACAGCTGCTGAAACACCTCAGTTGATATAAACTTGGCTGCATTTCACGTCAGACCTTCAGGACCATATTTGAGGTGAGGGGTCAGCAGATGAAAAGGAACCTCCAGCACACACCACGTTTCAGTCTCCCTCAGCTCTGCCTTTTCACTTCACCCTGTTAGCCACTCAGTCAAATCCAGCTCTTTTTGATCCCATGGACTGTAGCCCACCAGGCTCCTCTGTCCATGGAGTACTCTAGGTAAGACTACTGGGGTGGGTACCCACTTCCTTCTCCAGGGGACCTTCCCAACCCAGGGACTGAACTTGGGTCTCCTGAGTTGCAGGCAGACTCTTTACCATCTGAGCCACCAGGGAAGCCCCACTTCACCCGACCAGTTTCTAGAGAATGTCTTGACACATGCAGAGCTGTGTGCTTTGGGGCAGATGACCCTGAAGGAAATGGAGGGTTGAAGAGAAATTAGAATGAAGGCAGAAAGTTAAGAAAATATCCGGCCATCCAAGTGAGAAGAAACGAAAGTCTGAACTAAGGCGGTGATGAGAAAGAGAAGGAAAACACGAGACAGACATTCTGGGAGGCAAATGGCCTGGAAAAGGGATTGAATGAGATTCAGGCGCAGTGAGCTGTGGTGAGCTGGTGATCTGTAAAGACCTGCTGGATCAGAGAAAACAGTCTTGACAGAAAGGAGCTGCTAGAGAAGATGCTGTAGAGTCCATGACAGGGGGACTGAGTCCTCAGCGACAGAGTCTACACTGGCTCAGGAGTGAGGCGGATGGGATTTCAGGTGGGAGACGGTGAGTGGGGAAAACGAGAGCAATGACTTTGAATATTACAGGGTCCTAAACACTGAGACTGATGGGTAGGGACTGACCACGCCTTTACCCTGGCTTCCGTAGTGAACAACAAGCCAGGCTAAGCTAATGGGAGATTTCTACCTGGACAATTAGCCCCCAAAGGTCTAATTCATTGGAAAAGACCCTGTCGCTGGGAAAGATTGACAGCAAAAGGAGAAGGGGGTGGCAGAGGATGAGATGGTTGGATGGCATCACCAACTCAATAGACATGAGTTTTAGCAAACTCTGGGAGACAGTGAAGAACAGGGAAGCCCAGTGTCCACAGTCTACAGGGTTGTAAAGAGCTGTACACGACTTAGCGACTGAATATCAACAAAAAGATGGAGATGGCTTATTCTACTGCATTACAACTATTAATAAGATTTCTTTCTCTAATGACCTAAATGGAAGGAAATCCAAGAAAGAAGGAATATATGTATACATATAGTTGCTTCGCTTTGCTATACAGCAGAAACCTACACAACTCTGTAAAGCGACTATACTCCAATAAAGCTTTAAGAAAAGATTTATTTTTTTCTAGCAAGAGTGTAAATGGTTTCTCAGGTAGCACCAGTGGTAAAAAAAAAAAAAAAAACACACCTGCCTGCCAATGAAGGAGACATAAGAGATGTGGGTTCAATCCCTGGGTCAGGAAGATCCCGTGGAGGAGGGCATAGCAACACACTCCCTCCTCTGTTCTTCCCTAAAAAATCCCATGGATAGAGCAGCCTGGCGGGCTACAGTCCATAGGATCGCAAAGCATCAGCCATGACTGAAGTGACTTGGCACAGAGTGGAAATGCACTCTAACTTTTATTTTTCCTAATCCTCTTCCCTACATAGCCATTAGAGCAGCCATGGGAAGCTTTCAGTTGCGTGTAATTAAAACCCAGTGCTAACTAGTTTAAGACCAAAAAAAAAAAAAAAAAATGTTGCCCCAACTCCCAGGCTAATTTTCCTTCCACTGTGTGCTACAGTCTTCATCATCCTTATAGAGATTTCAGCAGAATTTTCCTCCGAGAAAAAAGGGTTGCTCTGCTAATTATACAACTGTCTGCTTGACATTTCTGCTCTGTTACCTCTTCACACCATTTTTTAAAGATGTAACAGCAGATGATGTTACTTCACATCACACACACACAAACACACCCATGCCTTTGAAAAGTGCTACTATCTTTTGTCTCTTTGGCTGTTTTTATAGTTCTCTTTCTTTTTGCATTCTGGGCTTTTCCAGGTAAGAAAAAAAAATAGAATTGTATAAAGGTTAAGGATGAACCAATACCACCCTATTGTTGTAGAGCTGAGAAAATTGCATAGTGAAAACCTATTTTCTATATTGAAGATACAGGGCTGGGCTAGATCTTGGATTCTGCAGAATTATGGAGAATCAATATACAACTAGTAGGCACTTACATTCCGCAAGGAGCCAAACCTGTCTTGCTCAGCAGAGACGCTGGAAGCTTCTTCTAATATCACCTCCAAGTTTACGGGAAGGTATGTCTGTCACTGGATGCCTCTGATGGGGCAAACAGAGAGGTCTGATGTCCACATGGCCAACAAAAATCAGTTATCAATGGAGTGAGTTTTTATACGATTTTAGAGAATCACACTTAAAAACTGCTTGGATATGAATATTTAAGTAAGCCTCGATTTTTAAAACTCTGTTAACTAGAAAATTTATGCTAGTAGACTTTTAGGGAAGAAGCAGAAAAATCACCAGAAAACTTGCTGAAGTGAGGGATTATCTCAAAAAAGGTTTTTTGAAAAGTCTAGGCTAATCACATAAATAGTTACTCATTTTTTTCTAGGCTTTTACCATTTGAAGATATTTCACTCACAGATGCTTGAGTTCAGGTAAGCAGGCACCTTTATTTTTATCCCCTTTTGACAGATGCTAAAACTGAGGGATAGAGGGGTCGAGCCAATTTCCAAAGGTCAGACTAATAAATGGGAAGTGTGAGTCAGAGAACACTCTGCCTCTGTGTCTACAAGGCAGCAGGAAAGAAGATGGCGTCTAAACTCACAGCGCCCCAGACTTTGGTCTAGTTACTTAATAATTTTAACCTGCTAATTGCCTTCCTCGTTTATAAAATGTGGACACCATTTATCTGGAAGTCTTACTTTGGGATAATGTAAAACAATGCAAATTCGACACTCAGCCTGTAGTATGTAGTCACTGTTAGTTCCTCTCTTCTTCCTCCTCTTGGAGCACATAGCAACTTCCATATGTACCACAGTATAATTCCAGAGCCAGGATCAGTGCGCATACGTCCACACATTCATGATAAAACCCATGAGGAGGCCCTCGGCCATCAGTGAAATGTGTATTCACACTCACTATCTCCCTCTCCACCCCTCCTCCACCCAGGAGTATACCTCCTTTATTTCTTACTTGAGCACTTCCCCAAACCTGAAACCTGCAAGGCAGCCCGTGCTCTGCCTTCTTCTTGCCTTCGACATCCTGTTAGTCATTGAATCCTATTCACGTCACACCCTAATAATCTCTGCTCACTCTGCTTTCTCCCCTCCATCACCAGACTGTCTCCAGTGATCTAACACAATCCCATCTAATGCTGTAGGATGGTGTGACTTTGCTCTCAGCCCACTCTATTCCACCCTCCAGGACGGTTCCCACTGTGAGACTGGAAGGGACAGATCTGATTACAGAATCCCCTGCACCAAGTTATCCAATCTCTGCAACTGCCTGAAGCGTCTACAGTCTCTATTCTGGTACATAAGACCCACCATCGGCTGTTCTCCTCCTCACCTCCTCCAGCTCCTGGTGGCATAAAGTGTTCTCTGACCCAAGGCCACATCACCACAACCTCTGCCTCCAATGCCATGTGGCCTATTCCTCTTCAGTATCTTCCATCTCTATGTCTCTCGTAAAGACATTTTTAACTGGATCCCATCTTTTTTCCAAAACTCCTCAGGCCATTGGGCTTCCCCTGTAGCTCAGACAGTAAAACGTCTGCCAGCAATGCGGGAGACCTGGGTTCGATTTCCGGGTCAGGAGTATCCCATGGAGAAGGAAATGGCAATCAACTCCAGTACTCTTGCCTGGAAAATTCCATAGATGGAGGAGCCTGGCAGGCTACAATCCATGGGATCGCAAAGAGCTGGACATGACTGAGCAAATTCACTGGCACCACAGGCCATGTCTAACTATTACAATACCCTAAAGGTGCTTTCTGAATGTTGAGCTTTAAGGAAACTTTTTCACTCTCCACTTTCACTTTCATCAAGAGGCTTTTTAGTTCCTCTTCACTTCTGCCATAAAAGTGGTGTCATCTGCATATCTGCGGTTATTGATATTTCTCCCACCAATCTTGATTCCAGCTTGTGCTTCTTCCAGCCCAGCGTTTCTCATGATGTACTCTGCATATAAGTTAGGGTGACAATATACAGCCTTGACGTACTCCTTTTCCTATTTGGAACCAGTCTGTTGTTCCATGTCCAGTTCTAACTGTTGCCTCCTGACCTACATACAGGTTTCTCAAGAGGCAGCACAGGTGGTCTGGTAAAATAGTTGGGGGAACAGTGGAAACAGTGGAAACAGTGTCAGACTTTATTTTTGGAGGGCTCCAAAATCACTGCAGATGGTGATTGCAGCCATGAAATTAAAAAACGCTTACTCCTTGGAGGAAAAGTTATGACCAACCTAGAGAGCATATTCAAAAGCAGAGACATTACTTTGCCAACAAAGGTCCGTCTAGTCAAGGCTATGGTTTTTCCAGTGGTCGTGTATGGATGTGAGAGTTGGACTGTGAAGAAAGCTGAGCGCTAAAGAATTGATATTTTTGAACTGTGGTGTTGGAGAAGACTCTTGAGAGTCCCTTGGACTGCAAAGAGATCCCACCAGTCTATTCTGAAGGAAATCAGTCCTGGAATTTCTTTGGAAGAAATGATGCTAAAGCTGAAACTCTAATACTTTGGCCACCTCATGCGAAGAGTTGACTCATTGGAAAAGACTCTAATGCTGGGAGGGATTGGGGGCAGGAGGTAAAGGGGACGACAGAGGATGAGATGGCTGAATGGCATCACTGACTCGATGGATGTGAGTCTGAGTGAACTCTGGGAGATGGTGATGGACAGGGAGGCCTGGTGTGCTGCGATTCATGGGGTCGAAAAGAGTTGGACATGACTGAGCGACTGAACTGAACTGAACTGAAATGTGGTTTGGCCACCTGATGAGAAGAGCTGACTCATTTGAAAAGACCTTGATGTTGTGAAAAATTGAAGGCGAGAGGAGAAGGGGACGACAGAGGATGAGATGGTTGGATGGCATTACCAACTCAATGGACATGAGTTTGAGTAAGCTCTGGGAGTTGGTAATAGACAGGGAAGCCTGGCGTGCTGCAGTCCATGGGGTCCAAACAGTCAGAGACCACTGAGTGACTGAACTGAAACTGAAAGGTGCTTTGAGTTTTTCCATTGTTTTGCTTGGAAAACTTGTTGCTGTTGTTTAGTCACTAAGCCGTGTCTGACTCTTTGTGACCCCATGGACTGTAACCCACCAGGCTCCTCTGTCAGTGGGATTTTCCAGGCAAGATATTGGACTGGGTTGCCATTTCCTTCTCAAGAAGATCTTCCTGACTCAGGGATGGAACCCATGTCTCCTGCATTAGCAAGAGGATTCTTTACCATTGACCTACCTGGGAATTTCCTAGGAAAACCTACCCCACTTTATAATCTAGAGAAGTATCTTCATCAACAAAAGCAGCCCAATATCCACTGTCTCTTCTAGGATGACTTCCCTAATAATCATTCCCCTAAAGTTGTTGCTGCTGCTAAGTCACTTCAGTCGTGTCTGACTCTGTGCGACCCCACAGAAGGCAGCCCACCAGTCTCCCCCGTCCCTGGGATTCTCCAGGCAAGAACACTGGAGTGGGTTGCCATTTCCTTCTCCAATGCATGAAAATGAAAAGTGAAAGTGAAGTCATTCAGTCGTGTCCGACTCTTAGCGACCCCATGGACTGCAGCCCACCAGGCTCCTCCATCCATGTGATTTTCCAGGCAAGAGTACTGGAGTGGGGTGCCATTGTCTTCTCCTCCCCTAAAGTTGGGAACATGTAACTTTTGCATGTACCCTCACATGCTCCTATAGCCCTTTATATTTGTACCATGTTTTCAAAGAACATTTTGGAGTATAATATAACTGGTAGTTTATCTCTGTGAAAACAGAGTTATGAGATACAATATTCTACTAAGGTTGAAAGCAAGTTCTAAAGCTGCCTGAGTTAGTGTCATATAATGTCATCTACCAAATATGGGACCTTAGGTAAGTTTAATTGACCCTTTTATGCTTTGATTTCCCTTGAGAAAACCGTAACTGAAAAAGATGCATGCACCCCAATGTTCATAGCAGCACTATTTACAATAGCCAGGACATGAAAGCAACCTAGATGTCCAACAGCAGATGAATGGATAAAGAAATTGTGATATGTATATACAATGGAATATTACTCAGTCATAAACAGGAATGCACTGGAGTCAGTTCTAGGGAGGTGGATAAACCTAGAGCCTGTCATACAGAGTGAAGTAAGTCAGAAAGAGAAAAATGAGTTTCAAGTATTAATCCCTATGTATGGAATCTAGAAAAAATGATATCAATGAATCTATTTGTAGAGCAGGAATAGAGATGCAAACATAGAGAACAGACTTTGGACACAGTGTGGGAAGGAGAGGGTGGGACGAATTGAAAGAGTAAAGCTGACACTGCTGCTGCTGCTGCTGCTAAGTCGCTTCAGTCTTGTCTGACTCTGTGCGACCCCATGGGCTGCAGCCTACCAGGCTCCTCCATCCATGGGATTTTCCAGGCAAGAGTACTGGAGTGGGGTGCCATCGCCTTCTCCATAGCTGACACTACCATGTATAAAATAGATAGCCAGTGGGAAGCTACTAGATGAGCACAGAGAGCTCAACCCAGTGCTCTGTGACAACTTAGAGGGGTGGGATGAAGAAGGTTAGGGAGGAAGCTCAGGATGGAGGGGACATATTTGTACTTGTGGCTGATTCACATTGGTTTTTGGCAGAAGTCAACACAATATTGTAAAACAATTATCCTCCAACTAAAAAAAAAATTTTTAAGGAGCTATATTCACATAGGCTATTTATCTTTCTTTCTTAAGGACATTAAACATTTTATGCTTAAAAAAAAAAGTATGTTGGTTTCTTCCACCTGCTGTAACAACACATTACCACAAACTCAGTGACTTTAAATAACAGAGATTTATTTATTCCCTTCCAGCTCTGAAGGCCTGATATCTGATATTAAGGTGTCAATAGCATTGTACTCCCTCTGAAGGCTGGAAGCAATGATCTGTTCTTTGCCTCCTTAACTTCTGGTGGCACAGGGTGTTCCCTGGTCCATGGCCACATCACCTTGCCTTCAATGCCACAGGATTTTTCCTCTTCTCTGTCTTCCCTCTGTGCGTCTCTTATAAGGACATTTTTCATTGGATTTATGGTCCATCTTGATAATCCAGATGATATCCTCAACTCAAGATCCTTAACTCAATTACATCTATAAAGACCTTTTTTTCAAATATGTTCACATTCATGGGCTCCAGGAATTAGGACATGGACATATCTTTTGGGGGACCACCATTCAACACACCACAAGTCTAGGTTTTATATTTCTTGGGAATCTTGAATGAAATTATGCATGCAAAGCTCTCAGAACAGTACCCGACAGGGAATAGATTTTCAATAGCTATGATGATAATAATGAAGATGATGAGTTATAGTGATTATCTCAAAAGCTGGTATATACATAATCATTCATACTTGGTTTCTTTTTTTTTTTTAATGTGTTTCTTAGATCACAAAAAGTGAGCTAGTATGCTTAAGACATATTGCTAACACCAAGGATTTATATGGACTTTTCAGGTGGCAATAGTGGTAAAGAATCTGCCTGCCAATGCAGGAACATATTGCAGGAAGAAATGGACGTTCAATCCCTGAGTTGAGGAGACCCCCTGGAGAAGGAAATGGCAACCCACTCCAGTATTCTTGCCTGGAGAATCCCCATGGACAGAGGGGCCTGGCGGGCTACAGACCATGGGGCTGCAAAGAGTCAGATGTGACAGAGTGACTGAGCACAAGGGTTTACACAGGTTTTTCTGGTTAATTTTCACTTTAACAACAAAAAATTCAGTTAACCAGAATTCTCCTCCACCATCACACATGAACCTTGACAGTGCATCCAGTAGTAGCTATTTCCCCAAAGGGGTTTATTCATGCCAAAGGTATGGGGGTATTTACTATTTGCCAGCACCCAAAAGCGAATAACTTTATTGGAAATGAATTTGGAGAGAGCAAGTGTATTTGATTATGGACTTGGAGAGCCTAGGAAAGCAACTATATAATAATCACCTAGCAAGAAGACAGATATAAGGTTACCAAGGCTGGCAAAGAGACAACCTTCCCCAGGTCACTCCTTGAGTTGGTGACAAAGCAGAGAGTAGGACCGAGGTCTACTGATTCACCCCAGTGTTATTCTCACCAACGATCTGCCTCATGTTGTTGACACTACTTAGAGAAAGAAATTAATATAAATAGTAAGATCAGCTATTTAAAAGGATGAAGAAGGTCAAGAACCTTAGCACAGGCTTATTGTCATAAGCTTTCGATATTCTACTCCAAGAGACTCATATAACAGTATAGGTAAGAGCCATATAAACTTATCAGCTCAGCTGCTCAGTTGTGTCCGACTCTTTGCAACCCCATGGACTGCAGCACACCAGGCTTCCCTGTCCATCATCAGCTCCCAGCACTTGCTCAAACTCATGTCCATTGAGTCGGTGATACCATCCAACCATCTCACCCTCTGTATATTTCATTTTCATTTGGTGATAGCAACATAGAAAAGTCATGTAGTGTATTCCAGCCACTTCATTTTGACGCCAAAGGCCCTCTATGACTTTCCTTGATAATATAGTCACCTTCTGTTCCCCTTCATATACCAACTACTTATCCTTTTCCAGCCCATGTGCTGTTCCAGCTCTTGTTCCTTGTGTCCTGAACACCTTCTTCTCCATGTCTACATCTCCAAGTCCTGCCATCCTTGAAAGACTCAGTTTAAACAGTATAGGATCCAAAAAGCCTTTTCTTTTGCTTCTACGTGTATGTGACATTTCTTGTTTCTGAACCCCCATTTCCTATTTTTTTATACCTCTCTTAAAGCATTAGTCATTTCCTCATTTATATTTTTGTAGCTGCCTCTTAATCTGTTAAGATCTCAGAGACAGCTGTAAAATAAGAATTAAACAAATAATACTTATCTTAGAGTGTATTATACGCTAGAAACTCCCTCTTACCCAAGGACTTTCTGAGAAAGGTTCATGGTGTTCCTGATACCATGACCACAGTATAAATGGACCACAATGGGAATCCGGTTCCAGGCCAGCCAATCCATAGATGGACCAGAAACTCACAGGATCCAATTTTAAAATTTTTAGGATTTGAGGAGCCGGGTGACACTTTGTCAATAGCTTGAAGTCAACCATAGTGGAAATATCTGCACCATAGAAATTGGCAAACACTACAAATCAGAATTTTCCCCTACCCCAACTCCCTACAGATGGCCAGTTATTAAATATTTATCAGCACACCACTAATGCTAAGGAACTGAATCTTCTTCCTCGACAGTTTGAGGGGCAGGCCTGTAGAAAGAGGCAGTGGTCCTTAACAGAGACAAAAGCAGAATAACTTAGAAGAGACAGCTGTAAGCAGGAAATTGAGACAGCAAAAGCTAGGAGGTAGCAAGGGCCACAAGGTAGAGAGACAGGATAGAAAGAAATTAATCTGTCATGGCAGGTTTGGTGACGTTGTTATGATGACAAATTCTTGAAGTAGGAAAAACAGGTGCCCCCACCTTGGGTTGATGCTAATCCTGGTTCCTGGAGTCTCTGGCTAGATCCCATGTGACCTTTTCTAAATCCTTCTGGTCTGTGAGGCTGGCTCTGCAGTTATTTCTGTTTTTCCCTTACTTCCCTGTCTCTGCTGAAAGACAGATCCTTATCACAGAGGACAAGTGGCCCAAAGAGGGACCATGATGCTTCGCAGCTCATAAAGGACTTTCACATCCATCCTCAAAAGTCAACCTTCCAACAGCTCTGCTGGTTACACAGACCATCAGCTACTGTAGGTACCAGCCAGCCCATGAGACTAGAAGTTGAGGCTCAGAGAGTCTCTGGGACTTGCCCAAGGACATGCAGCTAGAGAACAGCAGAGGCGAAACATAAACCCATGTCTTCCGGTGTCAGGATCGAGGCTCTGTTCACTTCGGGCCTATGTGAGCTGTATGGGTCCAGATGAGTGATGCTCTGACATTCTGACCACCCAGATCACACTCTGAACAACAAGCTTAGTCAACAATTAGAAGTAGCACAGAGGAAAAGTAAGAGAGGAGACAGGAAGAGAGAGAGAAAACGTGATTTGAAAGTTCAGATGCCATACACAGATAACATGGTATAAAGGTAAACATGGGACTTCCCTGGTGACTCGGCAGTAAAGAATCTGCCTTCCAATGTAGGAGGCACTGGTTCAGCCCCTGGGTTGGGAAGATTCCCTAGAGAAGGAAATGGCAAACTACTTCGGTATTCTTGCCTGGAACATTCCATGGACAGAGGAGCCTGGGGGGTTACAACCCATGGGTTGCAAAAGAGTTGAACACGGCTTAACAAGTAAACAATAACAACAAAGCTGTATGCACATACAACATGCAATATCAGATTCCCAGGTGGCTCAGTGGTAAAGAACCCACCTGCCAATTCAGGAGGTTCAGGCTCGATCCCTGGGCCAGGGAGATCCTTTGGAGGAGGAAATAGCAACCCACTCCAGTATTTCTTGCCTGGTAAATTGCATGGAAAAAGGATCCTGGCAGGCTACAGTCCACTGGGGTCTCAAAGAGTTGGAAATGACTAAACGACTGCACACATACGCACATATAACATCACATAGATTTTAGTTCATGTATGTTCTGGAGCATCAAACACACCTGGGTTAAAGTCTTAGCGCCCTATTCATTGGTCCTGAGAACTTGGGCAAGTCATTACCCCTCTGAAACTTCATTCATAAAGTAGATATTAAATTTCTTTATCTACTTCATAAGATTCTAATGAAGCTTAAAGAGAAAGTGGATGCAAACCATTTGGCACAAAGCTCGCCATGAAGTAAATATTTGGTATATTTGCTATTTTTTAAGTAAAATAATAAACATAATAACTAATAATTTGAATTTATCTGATTGTATTAATATTTAATTGATTTTAATGAGTCTTAACATTTGTGAAAGGCACTGGCTACTAATTAAATGACTGCTATACATAAATCAGTGGTATTTTAGACGTGCACACAGTCTGCTCTACAAAACACGCATACACACAGGAAACACACAAGGCTCAAAATTAAATGTCTTTAAATAAAACATAAAGCAAAAACATCTGCTGCTGGAATCTGGTCCCTGGGCAGAGCTGATTTTTGAAAATGACAAAGAGGCCAAATTGTGCTTCGATTCCTGGGCTGTGCGAGAGTGGGGCAGTGATTGCTTCCCTGGAGCTGACAGCCTGCTGGAGGGAAAGATGCAGATGCTTAAACAAAGGACATTGTATGCTGGACACACAGCTCTCTGGGACCCTGGGCCAGCAGGGAATTCTGTAGCCACATCACAAACAGTGTTGCTGAATTTCCTTCCATTTTCTGAAATAGCAACCACCACAAATGAGACACCCTAACAGAGCCGTGAATGTGAAAAGAGCAAATTCATTAGGCTACTGGAGGATAACACTCCTTGCCATCCGCAGAGAAATCACCTATATTTCCAGAGGCCTCAGGATGTGGCCTTATCATTTCCTAATAGAGCCTCTGCTAATATATTACCGACCGAGACCAGTTCCTCCTGGGAGATGAGTTTCTGTGGCCGTGACCTAGAAATTAGACTCAGGATGTCTGTCGGAGGTCTTCTTCAATGTAATTCAAATATAATTCTTTTTAAATATAATTTTAAAGTCAGTAAAATCAAACAAAAAGACCCACGTAATACAGAGACAAGAATATCCACCAGCAAACCCATCCCCCTAACATAATTACCACCTTTTACGTAAAGGCTTTCCAGCCCTTCTTTCTCACGTGGTTGCTCTCACAGAATTGAAATGAGAGCATCCACGTGATTTTTTGTTTTACAGTATTGCATTGGTTTTGTCATACATCAACATGAATCCGCAACGGGTGTACACGTGTTCCCCATCCTGAACCCCCCTCCCACCTCTCTCCCCGTACCATCGCTCTGGGTCATCCCAGTGCACCAGCCCCGAGCATCCTGTATCCTGCATCGAACCTAGACTGGCGATTCATTTCTTATATGATATTATACATGTTTCAATGCCATTCTCCCAAATCATCCCACCCTCTCCCTCTCCCACAGAGTCCAAAAGACTGTTCTATACATCTGTGTCTTTTTTGCTGTCTCGCATACAGGGTTATCATTACCATCTTTCTAAATTCCATATATATGTGTTAGTATACTGTATTGGTGTTTTTCTTTCTGGCTTACTTCACTCTGTATAATAGGCTCCAGTTTCATCCACCTCATTAGAACTGATTCAAACATATTCTTTTTAATGGCTGAGTAATACTCCATTGTGTATATGTACCACTGCTTTCTTATCCATTCATCTGCTGATGGACATCTAGGTTGCTTCCATGTCCTGGCTATTATAAAGAGTGTTGCGATGAACATTGGGGTACACATGTCTCTTTCAATTCTGGTTTCCTCGGTGCGTATGTCCAGCAGTGGGATTGCTGGGTCATAAGGCAGTTCTATTTGCAGTTTTTTAAGGAATCTCCACACTGTTCTCCATAGTGGCTGTACTAGTTTGCATTCCCACCAACAGTGTAAGAGGGTTCCCTTTTCTCCACACTCTCTCCAGCATTTATTGCTTGTAGACTTTTGGATAGCAACCATTCTGACTGGCATGAAATGGTACCTCATTGTGGTTTTCATTTGTGTTTCTCTGATAATGAGTGATGTTGAGCAACTTTTCATGTGTTTGTTAGCTATCTGTATGACTTCTTTGGAGAAATGTCTGTTTAGTTCTTTGGCCCATTTTTTGATTGGGTCGTTTATTTTTCTGGCATTGAGCTGCATAAGTTGCTTGATATTTTTGAGATTAGTTGTTTGTCAGTTGCTTCATTTGCTATTATTTTCTCCCATTCTGAAGGCTGTCTTTTCACCTTGCTTATAGTTTCCTTTGTTGTGCAGAAGCTTTTAATTTTAATCAGGTCCCATTTGTTTATTTTTGCTTTTATTTCCAGTATTCTGGGAGGTGGGTCGTAGAAGATCCTGCTGTGATTTATGTCGGAGAGTGTTTGGCCTATGTTCTCCTCTAGGAGTTTTATAGTTTCTGGTCTTACGTTTAGATCTTTAATCCATTTTGAGTTTATTTTTGTGTATGGTGTTAGAAAGTGTTCTAGTTTCATTCTTTTACAAGTGGTTGACCAGTTTTCCCAGCACCACCTGTTCCATATGATTTTGCAACATGAATTTCTGAGAACTGGGCTGAGGTTCCTTGAGATGGAGTAGGACAAGGGTAAGTGACTTAAAGGGTATCCATCTATTCCACTCACCTGCCGGGGGTTCAAGCAGAAAGTACCCCTAGAAGGAGATTCAAGGAGAGGATTATGAATTCCCACTGGGATGGGACTGTCACAAGAGTGAGAATGAGGATCTGCTTCTTTGTCTCAGCCCAGCTTACCTTTGCCACCTTCCCAACTCACTTTCTCCCTCACACCGAGTGCTCCTGGCCTAGAGGACTGATTCCAATTTTCTGACCACTTCTCACGGCAATCAGAAAGGAAAAAAATGGAAGCAGTGACAGATTTTATTTTCCTGAGCTCCAAAATTACTGTGGACGGTGACTGCAGCCATGAAGTTAAAAGATGCCTGCTCCTTGGAAGAAAAGCTATAACAAATGTATACAACATATTAAAAAGCAGAGACGTCACTTTACCAACAAAGGTCCGTGCAGTCAAAGCTATGGTTTTTCCAGTAGTCATGTATGGATGTGAGAGCTGGAACATACAGAAGGCTGAGGGCCAAAGAACTGATGCTTTAGAATTGTGGTGCTAGAGGAAAAGATCCTGATACTGGGAAAGATTGAAGGCAGGAAGAGAAGGGGATGACAGAGGATGAGATGGTTGGATGGTATCACATGAGTTTGAGCAAACTCTAGGAGATAGTGAAGGACAGGAAAGCCTGGCATGCTGCAGTCCATGGGGTCACAAAGAGTTGAACATGACTGAGCAACTGAACAACAACAACAAAGCTTTCTATTATTTTACATATTTTTATTAATTTCATTTTATTTATTCTCACTAAGTGATGGTGTTACATGTATTAATTTATTATAGCAGGAGATGACCAATGTTGACACTTCATTGTGAAGATAAAATCCCAATCATTAGCAAAGAGGCAACTTTATAGTGAAATTAGGTACTTGATATTAATATTGCTTTATGTGTGTGCTCAGCTGTGTCCAACTCTTTGTGGTCCTGTGCACTGTAGCCCACCAGGCTCCTCTGTCCATGGGATTTTTCCAGGCAGGAATACAGGAGAAGGTTGCCATTTCCTTCTTCAGGGAATCTTTCTGACCTGGAAATTAAACCTGTGTCTCCTGCTTTAGCAGGCAGATTCTTTACCATCGAGTCATCTGGGAAGACAATGTTGCCACAGTTGCTCCTCTCTGTGTGAAATTTTGCCTATCATAATTTTCTCATTGTTTACTTTTCATTTTTCACTTGATGTTTTTAGAAGCACGCAGTGTAATACATACAAGCACGCATGTGTGTGTGCTCAGTCACCTCAGTGATGTCCGAGTCTCTGCAACCGTATAGACTGCAGTCCGCCAGGCTCTTGTGTCCATGGGATTCTCCAGGCAAGAATACTGGAGTGGGTTGCCATGCCTTCCTCCAGGGGAATCTTCCAGATCCCGGGATGGAGCCCAAGTCTCCTGCATTGGCAGGAGGATTCTTTACCACTGAACCACAGAGAAGCTCTATTGTAATACATTCAGCTCAGTTCAGTCACTCAGTCGTGTCCAACTCTTTGCAACCCCATGGACTACAGCATGCCAGGCTTCCCTGTATAATACATTAAGTTGTATTTAAAAGCAAAGAAACTCAGACTCTGTCCTTTAACAGAGACATTTAGCCTGTTTACATTTTTGTGATTACCAGCATATTTGGCCCTTATGAGCTTCATTGAATCAATGTAAATTTCCTGTAACGATAGCTGAACTATTGAAATAGTTTAGAGAGTGCAAAAGCTCCCTTTCAGGATGGCTAAAGTCCTTTGGGACTTTAAACTTCCAGTGTTCATTTGAACATATGGATGCTGACACCCTGCCCTGATTATTCCCTAAAGTGGTACCTAGTCAAGAAACAGGATGTCTCTGAATCAGAGCCAAGGAGGCGTCCCTTCATGTATTTGCAAGCTGCTTCCCTCTTTGATCTTAAAACACTCTATTTATTTATTTATTGGCTGCACTGCATGGCATGTAGGACCTTAGTTTCCCAGACCAGTGTTCAAACCTGCACACCCTGCAGTGGAAATGCAGTCTTAACCACTGGACCTCGTGGGAAGTCCCCAAGCTGCTTCCCTCTTTGCGTCTGCATTTGTCCTACTTTGCTACTAAAACTGTCTTTTCAAACTCCTGGTTGAGGAAATGACTGCCTGAGTGATACTATTTTTGTGTTACTTTCTAAGACCCAATTATCTCTGTGATACCCTGTAGTAGCAATTTACTTTCCCTTCCATCCATCCATCCACCCATCCAACAAGTATTTACCATCATGCTTCATCCACCAGCTCTTCTTCTAGATGCTATTATAATTTAAGTGTATGCGAAAACTATTTTGAAGGTCTAGAAAAATTCTACCCTTGAGGAGTACAGGGGATTTTTCTATGGACAGCCGCAGCTCTGCAGACCACAGCCTTGTGTTTATTCTGGCCTCTTTCTCTGAGTACAGGACTGTGATCTGCGTTGCCATAGCTGACCACTGTTCTTGGCCTTAACTCCATGTAATTTTGCTCCATTGCAACAGTTCAGGGCCTTGGCGTCCCTCAGAGAGCTCTTAGTGGGGCTTTTAACATCTCCTCCTCTCACTCCTTCTTGGCATCATGTGTCTAGCAGTGAGGACTGATGTTGGTTCCTCTCCTCTCTGAGCCTCAGGCCATTTCATCATGACTATCACGGTTGCATTTTTTCAAGTTGATGGTTTCTTTTCTTCAGTGATGTCCCTTTTAAAAACTGACCCCAGCCTGGAAGGCCATTTGGAGCTGTGAGAAAGGAGCATCCTGTCCCAATGGATGGGTTCGCCTGCAGGCCCTAGAGTGGCTTCACCCCTGGACCTACTGCTGTGGACTTAAAAGATAGTCATAACCTAAAAGTTAAGAGTTATGTTTTATTCAATGTAAATTTTTAAGATTCATGCTTGGGAGATAGCATCTCAAGTGACCCCGAGAGAGAGAGCTATTCCCAAGGAGGCAAGGGGAGGAACCAGGTTATACAGAAGTTTTACAACTAAAGGTAGGTAAGTCTGAATATCCAAAAATTATTGCTAATTAAGGAGAACCAGATATCGCAAGTTAAGGAATTTAACACTTTTCTATATATGGAAGATGCAAGAGTCTGGGCTCACTGAAATCATTTCTTTCATATGCATCTCAGCTCTCTGGGACCAGTTTCTTGTGTTTTTCACATCCTGAGCTTCCTTGAGGCTCACCATAAGGAATGGCTGCAGTCTGGTAGCTGCTGGATGGCAGGTATTTGTCTCCTTTTTGAGTGCCCTTAGGGTTCAAATGGGCTTCTCTGGTGGCTCAGATGATAAAGAATCTGCCTTCAGGTTCTATCCCTGGGTTGGGAAGATCCCCTAGAGTAGGAAATGGCAACCCACTCCAGCATTCTTGCCTGGAAAATCCCATGGATAGAGGAGCCAGGCAGACTACAGCCCATGGGGTCACAAAAATCAGACATGACAGAGTGACACACACTTCACTTTAGGGCTCAGAAACTCACAATGGAGGGGTGTAATTGCTGATGACTATGATATCCTTGTTTATTCAGTCCTTTCAATGATTATTCAGGGTTGATTTCCTTTAAGATTGACTAGTTTGATCTCCCTGCTTTCTAAGTGACTCTCAAGAGTCTTCTCCAACACCACAGTTCAAAAGCATCATTTCTTTGGTGCTCAGCCTTCTTTATGGTCCAACTCTCACATCCATACATGACTACTGGAAAAAGCATAGCTTTGACTATATGGACATTTGTTCACAAAGTGATGTCTCTGCTTTGCAATACGCTGTCTAGAAAGTCCATATACCCTGCATGTTTGGTGAATAAAATCTTACAAGATATAGGTTCCACATAGTGACAATAAATAGAAGGGTTGGTGCTGCACAGAGAAATGTATGGGCACCCCAACATAATCTAAGCTTCTCAGAGGACGGAAGCTCCCAGAATGCCTGGGATCTGCCCATAGACACATCCCTGGGCTGTTTAACTCCAATACTCATACTCTTTTGTACGCAATCAGCTCTGTCCACAAAATGAAAGCCTGTTACAAAAACTGAGTATCTGAGACCCTGCAGCCTTGCTGCTTGGCCCTGGACCTACCAGCCTGACCATGTGAAGTCTGCCTTTCCAAGTAGGCAGTGATGTTTCTCAAATAGAGAAACCTCTCAAATAGACACCTCTCAAAAACCACTGGAGCCCCCAAAACTGTAAGCTCAAACAGATTCCTATGTTCCAGTCTGGAGGCCAAATTCCTTCTTTGGGAAAACTCACTCTTTGCTCAGAAGGCCACTGGTCAGCATAGCTTAGCCATGTTGACTCATAAAATTATCCATCCCAGCCACAGTTCTATCAGTATTCAGAAAACTCCCAAGGCAGAAGAAAGAAAAAAAAAAAAACTCTTAGAGATGTCAGCTCCTTCGGCCTCCTTTCCCAATTCTGGCAAGGGAGAAAGATCACATTCTGTATGAGAGAATCACCAGTTTTTAAAATGCTGACAAGGTTCAAATTAGCCCCAAGTACCCTGTGGTGACTAACACACACAGGGCAGGGCTCCCTAGGTGCCACCTTCTCAGCACATTTCTGCACCCTAGGTCCAATCTACTTGCCCATGAGTCCTGAACCTTGTGGGGAGGGAAAGACTTAACTACACACAATGAAAAGGAGCTCTTTATCATTAGCTCCGACTGTTGCCCCAGCTTGCCACTCCTAGCTGGACTGCGCCAGATAGATTCCATTGCCAAGTTGTCATAAATGCCTTCCCAACCCCAAGCCATGTGCCGTTTCTGCTTAGCTGTGTCTGGTGTCATGGGAAAGCTCACACACACCTCTTCCCTCTGTGGGCCAAGGGGAAGCACCCACAAGGTGGTGGGAAGCCCTGGCTCAGAGTCCACATGCACACGAGGCCTGGCATTGATGGAGGCCCTGGAGAGCTGCTGGTTTGACTCATTGTCTCAGTCATGCCCAGGCCCGAGAAGTCAAGCTTTTCATTTTATCATATCTTTTTTTTTTTTTTTTCAGCAAGGAATGTACTGTCTTCTGAGGCTTCCCAGGTGGCTCAGTGGTAAAGAATCTGCCTGTAGTGCAGGAGATGAGGGTTCAATTCCTGGGTTGGGACTGAAGACTTCCTGAAAACAGAAATAGCAACTCAGTCCAGTATTCTTGCCTGGAGAATTCCATGGACAGTGGAGCCTGGCAGGTTATAGTTTGTGGAGCTGTAAAAGAGTCAGACACAGCTTAGCAACTAAATAACAACTAGTACTGTCTTCTACAGGTATGAAACACCTTTCTGCTTTGGAGGAGACCCGCATCCACATATAGAGGAGAACTGGAATAGACTCAATGCTGGCTGCTCTGTCCTTGGATCTCTCTCACCTGGGAAGCCAGGAAGGTTGGCAGTCACCCACAGAGTCCTTGTAAGTGTTACTTGAGGTGCTGATCTTAAGTGCTTGGCTCCAGTGTGCATTGAACAGAGTGTCTTTCTTCTCCCCTGTTATCTATGGACCGCTCTTATTACAACTCAGTTCCCCATGTGCTGTCCCATTGGATCACTCATATTCCCATGAGACAGACGTCGATTCCCTGGCCAGAAGAAATGAACTTGAGAGTTGGCATGTCATCCTCCTAGCTTTGGGACCATGGGTGGCAGCCCCACAGTGTTCTGCAGTCTGTCCATGAGCAACCTCGAACCTTTCTGTTTCACAACATATCAGGGCAAACAGGTGTCTGAGGAAATAACAACCCACGGGGAAGGGCCGGCCAGCGTGAGCCTTGTGGGCCTCTGTGGCAATTCTTAGGCTGCAAGTGGGCCGGACAGAGGAAGGAGCTGGGATTGGTGAGTGTGTAAGAAGCTGAGGGGAGAAAGAGTGAGGATCCAAGCCCCACGGTCCAGGGGGAGAAAGAAAAGGCCACCTTGCACGTGGCAAACAGCTGTCTGAGCTTCTAGAAATGCTGATAAAAGACAGGCCATCACCCAGTGAGAGGAAGATTAGGAGAAAGGCAGGCCCTCAGCTCCAGCTGCTATTTCAAGGCTACTGTCACCTCTAACCCAAAATACTGCAACAGTCTTTCAACTGGTCTCTTGCTTCTGACCTTGACTCCATCAGCTGAGGCTAGGCTCCACATAGCAGCCAGAGAGCTCGTAAAGGCATGAGTCAGCTTATGTCACTTTTTTGCTCAAAACCCTGCAAAGACTCCCATCTCAGAGCAAAACCAAACTCCTCACAAGGCCTTGCAATGACCTCTGTGGTCACTACAATCTGCCTTCCATCCCTGACCTCCCCTAATACTACTTCCCCACGGGCTTGTTGTTATCTTTAATCGCTAACTCATGTTTGACTCCGTTTTGACCCCATGGACTGTAGGGGTCTTCTGTCCATGGGGTCTCCCAGGCAAGAATACTGGGGTGGATTGCTGTTTCCTACTCCAGGGAGTCGCCTAGGCTCAGGGATTGAACTGGCATCTCCTGCATTGCAGGTGAATTCGTTACCACTGAGTCACCAGGGAAGCCTTCTCCACAGGCTTACTCTGCTCCAATCAAACCAGCCTCTTAGCCTGTCCACACACACACTAGGCCCATGTCCACAGTCCAAGGATCTTTCCACGGCTGTTCCTCCACTCAGAAGACTTTTTCCCTGAAGATCTACTTAGTTACTCCATGGCTCAAATCTTGTATCAACCTTGCTCAAATCTCCTATTCTCTGGGAGGACTACCCTGCCAGTTTACTTCCTACTACAAACTGCCCTCAGTCCCCACTGCCTTCATTTCCTTCTCTGTTCTTTCTCCTTTGTGTCGGCATTTTTTTTAATTTTACTTAAAGATATCCTCTGTATTTCAATACAAGAATGTCAGTCTCACTATGGTAGCAGACTTTCTCTGTTTTTTTTTTTTTTAATATAAATTTATTTATTTTAATTGGAGGCTAATTACTTTAAAAATTGTATTGGTTTTGCCATACATCAACATGAATCCGCCATGGGTGTACACGTGTTCCCCATCCTGAAACCCCTCCCACCTCCCTCTCCATACCATGCCTGTGGGTCATCCCAGTGCACCAGCCCCGAGCATCCTGTATCCTGCAACGAACCTAGACTGGCGATTCATGTCACGTATGATTATACATGTTTCATTGCCATTCTCCCAAATCATCCCACCCTCTCCCTCTCCCACAGAGTCCAAAAGACTGTTCTATACATCTGTGTCTCTTTTGCTGTCTCACATACAGGGTTATCATCACCATCTTTCTAAATTCCATATATATGTATTAGTATACTGTATTGGCATTTTTCTTTCTGGCTTACTTCACTCTGTATAATAGGCTCCAGTTTCATCCACCACATTAGAACTGATTCAAACATATTCTTTTTAATGGCTGAGTAATACTCCATTGTGTATATGTACCACAGCGTTCTTATCTGTTCATTTCCTGATGGACATCTAGGTTGCCTCCATGTCCTGGCTGTTATAAACAGTGCTGCGATGAACATTGGGGTGCCAGGAAGAAATAGAAATCTTAACAGACCCATCACAAGCACGGAAATTGAAACTGTAACCAGAAATCTTCCAGCAAAGAAAAGCCCAGGTCCAGACGGCTTCACAGCTGAATTCTACCAAAAATTTAGAGAAGAGCTAACACCAATCAACTCAAACTGTTCCAGGAAATTGCAGAGGAAGGTAAACTTCCAAACTCATTCACCCTAATACCAAAACCTGATAAAGATGCCACAAAAAAAGAAAACTACAGGCCAATAGCACTGATGAACATAGATGCAAAAATCCTTAACAAAATTCTAGCAATCAAAATCCAACAACACATCCAAAAAGATCATACATCACGATCAAGTGGACTTTATCACAGAGATGCAAGGATTCTTCAATATCTGCAAATCAATCAATGTAATACACCACATTAACAAATTGAAAAGTAAAATCCATATGATTATCTCAATAGATGCAGAGAAGGCCTTTGACAAAATTCAACATCCATTTATGATAAAAACTCTCCAGAAAGCAGGAATAGAAGGAACATACCTCAACATAATAAAAGCTATCTATGACAAACCCACAGCAAACATTATCCTCAATGGTGAAAAATTGAAAGCATTTCCCTAAAGTCAGGAACAAGACAAGGGTGCCCACGTTCACCACTACTATTCAACATAGTTCTGGAAGTTTTGGCCACAGCAATCAGAGCAGAAAAAGAAATAAAAGGATTCCAAATTGGAAAAGAAGAAGTAAACTCTCACTCTTTGCAGATGACATGATCCTCTACATAGAAAACCCTAAAGACTCCACCAGAAAATTGCTAGAGCTAATCAATGAATATAGTAAAGTTGCAGGATATAAAATCAGCACACAGAAATCCCTTGCATTCTTATACACTAATAATGAGAAAATAGAAAGAGAAATTAAGGAAACAATTCCATTCACTGTTGCTACAAAAAGAATAAAATACTTAGGAATATATATACCTAAAGAAACAAAAGACCTATATATAGAAAACTATAAAACACTGGTGAAAGAAATCAAAGAGGACACTAATAGATGGAGAAATATACTGTGTTCATGGATTGGAAGAATCAATATAGTGAAAATGAGCATTCTACCCAAAGCAATCTATAGATTCAATGCAATCTCTATCAAGCTCCCAACGGTATTTTTCACAGAGCTAGAACAAATAATTTCACAATCTGTATGGAAATACAGAAAACCTCGACTAGCCAAAGCAATCTTGAGAAAGAAGAATGGAACTGGAGGAATCAACCTGTCTGACTTCAGTTCAGTTCAGTTCAGTAGCTCAGTCGTGTCCGACTCTACGACCACATGAACCGCAGCAGCCAGGCCTCCCTGTCCATCACCAACTCCCGGAGTTCACTCAGACTCAGTTCCATCGAGTCCATGATGCCATCCAGCCATCTCATCCTTGGTTGTCCCCTTCTCCTCCTGCCCCCAACCCCTCCCAGCATCAGAGTCTTTTCCAATGGGTCAACTCTTCGCATGAGGTGACCAAAGTACTGGAGCTTCAGCTTTAGCATCATTCCTTCCAAAGAAATCCCAGGGCTGATCTCCTTCAGAATGCACTGGTTGGATCTCCTTGCAGTCCAAGGGATTCTCAAGAGTCTTCTCCAACACCACAGTTCAAAAGCATCAATTCTTCAGTGCTCAGCCTTCTTCACAGTCCAACTCTCACAACCATACATGACCACAGGAAAAACCATAGCCTTGACTAGACGGACCTTAGTTGGCAAAGTAATGTCTCTGCTTTTCAATATGCTGTCTAGGTTAGTCATAACTTTTCTTCCAAGGAGTAAGCGTCTTTTAATTTCATGGCTGCAGTCATCATCTGCAGTGATTTTGGAGCCCCCAAAAATAAAGTCTGACACTGTTTCCACTGTTTCCCCATCTATTTCCCATGAAGTTATGGGACTGGATGCCATGATCTTCGTTTTCTGAATGTTGAGCTTTAAGCCAACTTTTTCACTCTCCTCTTTCACTTTCATCAAGAGGCTTTTTAGCTCCTCTTCACTTTCTGCCATAAGGGTGCAGTCATCTGCATATCTGAGGTTATTGATATTTCTCCCGGCAATCTTGATTCCAGCTTGTGTTTCTTCCAGTCCAGTGTTTCCCATGATGTATTCTGCATATA
Source organism: Ovis aries (assembly GCF_016772045.2). Classification (NCBI taxonomy): domain Eukaryota; kingdom Metazoa; phylum Chordata; class Mammalia; order Artiodactyla; family Bovidae; genus Ovis; species Ovis aries. The sequence continues at coordinate 110,743,039 of NC_056059.1, forward strand.
AGTTAAATAAGCAGGGTGACAATATACAGCCTTGATGTACTCTTTTTCCTATTTGGAATCAGTCTGTCGTTCCATGTCCAGTTCTAACTGTTGCTTCCTGACCTGCATACAGATTTCTCAAGAGGCAGGTCAGGTGGTCTGGTATTCCCATCTCTTTCAGAATTTTCCAGTTTCTTGTGATCCACACAGTCAAAGGTTTTGGCATAGTCAATGAAATAGAAATAGATGTTTTTTCTGGAACTCTCTTGCTTCTTCCATGATCCAGCAGATGTTGGCAATTTGATCTCTGGTTCCTCTGCCTTTTCTAAAACCAGCTTGAACATCTGGAAGTTCATGGTTCACGTATTGCTGAAGCCTGGCTTGGAGAATTTTGAGCATTTCTTTACTAGCACATGAGATGAGTGCAATTGTGTGGTAGTTTGAGCATTCTTTGGCATTGCCTTTCTTTGGAATTGGAATGAAAACTGACCTTTTCCAGTCCTGTGGCCACTGCTGAGTTTTCCAAATTTGCTGGCATATTGAGTGCAGCACTTTCACAGCATCATCTTTCAGGATTTGAAATAGCTCAACTGGAATTCCATCACCTCCACTAGCTTTGTTCATAGTGATGCTTTCTAAGGCCCACTTGATTTCACATCCCAAGATGTCTGGCTCTAGGTTAGTGATCACATCATCATGATTATCTGGGTCATGAAGATCTTTTTGTACAGTTCTTCCATGTATTCTTGCCACCTCTTCTTAATATCTTCTGCTTCTGTTAGGTCCATACCATTTCCATCCTTTATTGAGCCCTTCTTTGCATGAAATGTTCCTCTACTACAAAGCCACAGTCATCAAGACAGTATGGGACTGGCACAAAGTCAGAAATATAGATCAATGGAACAAAATAGAAAGCCCAGAGATAAATTCATGCACCTATGGACACCTTATCTTTGACAAAGGAGGCAAGAATATACAATGGAGAAAAAACAGTCTCTTTAACAAGTGGTGCTGAGAAAACTGTCAACCACTTGTAAAAGAATGAAACTAGAACACTTTCTAACACCATACACAAAAACAAACTCAAATGGATTAAAGATCTAAACATAAGACCAGGTAGCAGATTTTCAATTTGCTCATGACTATACTCTAAGGTCTGAGAATAGACCTTGACAAACACTGGATGTTTCATAAACATTTTTGAAAAATGAATGAATAAATGAAAGAAAATGGACTTTGGAGCCAGACAGAGTTAGGATTCAAATCTACCACCATTACCACTAACCCACTGATATTTGGAGGTAGATTTAGCTTTCGGGGCTCAGTTTCCTCAACTATAAAATGGGAATTGTAGTTTATACCTCATAAGATTGCTTTAGGGATTAACTAGAAGAACTTTACATTAAGTGACTGGCTATCAATAAAAGCTAATTTTCTTTAAATATTTTCAGGAATTTTTCAGCACCAAAGTATCTCAAAGCGAAAGCTGGTTAGTCATGTCCAACTCTTTGTGACCTCATGGATTATACAGTCCATGGAATTTTCTAGGCCAGAATACTGGAGTGGGTAGCCTTTCCCTTCTCCAGGGAATCTTTCCAACCCAGGGATCGAACACAGGTCTCCCACATTGCAGGCGGTTTCTTTACCAGCTGAGCTACAAAGGAAGCCCAAGAATACTGGAGTGGTTAAGGCTAACCACTCCAGCAGTGTTCCCCACCCAGGAATTAAACCAGGCTCTCCTGCATTGCAGGCAGATTCTTTACCAACTGAGCTCTGAGAAGTTGCTTATTTTGATATTCTAAGTTTCAAAAATCTATAAAAAATTCTGAACACCAACCTGTACCAAGAACTCTGCTAGTCTAAGTGAATAAGAACAGATAATAAAGCAGCTGTGCACTGAAGGAGCTCAGAGTCCTTGAGTGTCAGAGCCAACAGTTCAAAGCGTGACATGTTCTCTTAGAAGCATTCAGAATGTGTTTCAAGAGCAAAAAAAAGCAGCATAAATTAGGTTTCTTAAAAGCATACTTTGAAATAACTTTAGATTGGCAAGATATTGCCAAATAATGCAGAAATCTCTGTACCCTATGTCCAGCTTCCTCCAGTGTTGATATCTTCCATGTATGTCATATTAGTTTGCTTTAGTCACTAAGTAGTTTCTGACTCTTGCAATACCATGGACTATAGTCATCCAGCTCCTCTGTCCATGGGATTATCTAAGCAAGAATACTGGAGTGGTAGCCATTTCCTCCTCCAGGGGATCTTCTCCACCAAGGGATAGCGCCCCAGTCTCCTGCATTGCAGGCAGACATTTTACAGGCTGAGCCACCAGAGAAGCCCCCATGTATCTTACATTCATCATCAAAACCAAGAAATTGACATTGATCAGTTGCAACTACAGAACTTATTCAGATTTCACCCGTTTTTACATGCATTCTGTGTGTGTGTGTGTGTGTGTGTGTAGCTATGAGATTTTATCACATATATAGAGATTAACTGTTAAAGAAATCAGAAAACATTTCACAAAAGTAACATAGTATCTTGTGTTTTTCCTGAGGTTGTGAATTTGATATTTCTATTTTACAGATAATATAATGAAATTCATAAAGCTAAGTGACTTGCCTAAGATGACATAATTCCTAAGTGGCAGAGCTGGTACCTGCAATTTTCTGACACTCAGCATGTGTTGACATGAATAACCCTAATGTTGGAAGTTAGGATGCAATAGCATTAGGAGTTATCAAGGCTTTGTTTTCAGACTTATCTTGCCATAGAGACATTTGTGGCTATAGAACTGCTGTTTTGTAAGTATCAAATTGCTATTTTCTTTGATCTTGCCCCAGTAACTGGGCTCTGGAGTATCCAAATCACTGCAGATGGTCACTGCAGCCATGAAATTAAAAGATGCTTACTCCTTGGAAGAAAAGTTATGACCAACCTAGATAGCATATTCAAAAGCAGAGACATTGCTTTGCCGACTAAGGTCCATCTAATCAAGGCTATGGTTTTTCCTGTGGTCATGTATGGATGTGAGAGTTGGACTGTGAAGAAGGCTGAGTGCCAAAGAATTGATGCTTTTGAACTGTGGTGTTGGAGAAGACTCTTGAGAGTCCCTTGGACTGCAAGGAGATCCAACCAGTGCATTCTGAAGGAGATCAGCCCTGGGATTTCTTTGGAAGGAATGATGCTAAAGCTGAAGCTCCAGTACTTTGGCCACCTCATGCGAAGAGTTGACTCATTGGAAAAGACTCTGACGCTGGGAGGGATTGAGGGCAAGAAGAGAAGGGGACGACAGGGGATGAGATGGCTAGATAGCATCATGGACTTGATGGACATGAGTTTGTGTGACCTCCAGGAGTTGGTGATGGACAGGGAGGCCTGGTGTGCTGCAATTCATGGCGTCGCAAAGAGTCGGACACAACTGAGTGACTGAACTGAACTGAACTGAACTGGAGTATCTAGGATATAAAATGCAAAAAAAAAAAAAAAAAAAAAAAAAAGGCCCTGATATTTCAGGATGACCTGAGCGAAGGATTCCCCAGGACTTTTCCACTCTTAGATTTGCCAGCCAGACTCACCTGTCTGGGCTGTCAGAATCCTATAGAGCAAAGAAAGCAAAAAGGTTTAAAATGAGGGCCATGGACAGAGGCTTAAACAGCCTGGGAGGAATCCTGCAGAAAGAAAGTGACCGTTGTTCTTTCCTCTGAAGCTCCTCTCTATTGCCCAGTTTGAAAGCAGCTGGGTCTGAACCTCAGCCAAGAGATAAAGGGCTTTTTTCTTTGGCTAAAAAAAGTAACTGTGGTCACAATGGGCCAAAACAGGAGGGAAGTATTAAGACTTGAAAGGTAACAGAGCTACCAAGTGTCAGAATCAGTGCTTTAGGATACACATTACTTCTGCAAGCAGCCACAGAGTACCTGCATCAGGCATGCATACGCGATTATGAGACAACCCCAGGTCTCTCAGGGAACTCCCAAACTAGTAGAAGACTTGCTCATTTTGCTCACTGTTTTTTGAAAAACACCTCTGACTCTTTCAGAATATAATTTAGTTATCAAGAACATAGTCTTGAAATACAAAAGACAGTTTTGCTCATTCATTCATGTAATATTTATTCAGTGCCTACTAAGTTCGCAGCACTGCTCAAGACACTAGGAAACAAAAGTCAACAAAACATAGTTGGGAACTGAGACACGGAGAGACAATGGACAGGAAGCAGAGAAAATAAATAATGTAGTATATTGTTGCTGTTCAGTGGCTAAGTCATATCTGACTCTTTGCAACCCCTTGGACTGCAGCACACCTGGCTTTCCTGTCCATCACCAATTCCCAGAGCTTACCCAAACTCATGTCCATCAAGTCGGTGATGCTATCCTACCATCTCATCCTCTGTCATCCCCTTCTCCCCCTGCCTTCAATCTTTCCCAGCATCAGGGTCTTTACTAATGAGTCAGTTCTTTGCATCAGGTGGCCAGCGCATTGGAGTTTCAGCTTCAGCATCAGTCCTTCCAATGAATATTCAGGACTTATTTCCTTTAGGATGGACTCGTTGAATCTCCTTGCAGTCCAAGGGACTCTTAAGAGTCTTCTCCATCACCACAGCTCAAAACCATTAATTCTTCAGTGCTCAGCTTTCTTTATGGTCAACTCCCACATTCACACATGACTACTGGAAAACCACAGCTTTGACTAGTAGGATCTTTGTCAGTAACGTAATGTCTACGCTTTTTAATACGCTGTCTAGGTTTGTCATAGCCTTTCTTAAAAGGAGCAAGAATTTATATTTTGTGACTGCAGTCACTGTCCAAAGTGATTTTGGAGCCCAAGAAAATGAAATCTATCATTATTTCCACTTTTTGCCCATCTATTTGCTATGAAGTGATGAGAGCAGATGCCATGATTTTTGTTTTTTGAATGCCGAATTTAAAACTAGCTTTTTCACTCTCCTCTTTCACCTTCATCAGGAGGCTCTTTCGTTCCTCTTTACTTTCTGCCATTAAAGTGGTATCATCTGCTTATCTGAGGTTGTTGATATTTTTTCTGGCAATGTTGATTCTGGCTTGTGAGTCACCCAGCCCAGCATTTCACCTGATGCACTCTGCTAAATAATATAGTATATTAGAAGCTGGTAAATGCCATGGGGAAAAGAAAACAGAATTGGGTTAAAAATCTTGGAAATATGGGGCAAGAGAGTTTAGAAGGCAGTATTAGACAAATTTGTCAAAGTTGACCTTATTGAGAAAGTGGCATGTGAGCAGGGATTTCACGTGAAATGAAGCAGGTGAGGGAGTGGGCAATTGTGTGGATATGGGGTGGAGGAGAGGAAGCAACACAGGTGGGGGGACAGACAGAGACAGCACCCTAATGTGGAGCAAAGCCCAATCTGTCCAGGAACAGTAAGGAAGGCCACAAAGTTAGGTATAAAGAGGGGAGGGGAAAGGGGGAAGAGAGTTAAGACTGGGCCAATTATAGAGAGCCATATTAGCCACGGTAGGATTTCTTCTTTTCTTAAGTGACATACGTAGCCACAGCAGAGTTTCAGCAGAGAACTGCCATCATCCATCTCGTGTTTCAACGCACCCCAGTATTCTTGCCTGGGAAGTCCCATGCACAGAGGAGTCTCATGGGCTACAGTTCACAGGGTTGCAAAGAGTCAGACATGACTGAGAGGGAACATGTACAATATATATCGATACAATACATAACCTGCAACATATTATAATACCAGTATATTTATACACAGAACATACAGAATATACAGTTTGCATATATACAGCAATGTATGTCTATACACACATATATAGATTACAACACATATACAAACACATATAGCTGCTGCTGCTGCTGCTGCTGCTAAGTCACTTCAGTCGTGTCCAACTCTGTGTGACCCCATAGATGGCAGCCCACCAGGCTCCCCCATCCCTGGGATTCTCCAGGCAAGAGCACTGGAGTGGGTTGCCATTTCCTTCTCCAATGCATGAAAGTGAAAAGTGAAAGTGAAGTTGCTCAGTTGTGTCTGACCCTCAACGACCTCATGGACTGCAGCCTTCCACACTCCTCCGTCCATGGGATTTTCCAGGCAAGAGTACTGGAGTGGGGTGCCATTGCCTCCTCCGATATATATATGTATATGTATGAAGTTGAACTGGTGAGATTCCGGGAAAACTGCTACCAGGAGCAGGACTGTGAGGTTGGAGAAGGTGCAACCATTTCTGCCAGAAAAAGAAAATAACCTGGCATTTCAGGAAGCAAATTAAAGTCCAAGTGTTTGGGGAGCATCTCAGTGTTTGTCTTTCTGGTGAACTCCAGGGCTCTTGGCCGCGGGCCCAGGCTGGAGAGCTGGTGCAGGAAGGAGGCAGTCCTAGGCACCCAGCCTGCTGAGATCACACTTGTAACACTTCTCTCGTGGGTCTCTCAGCCAAACATTGCTCAAGGACTCCAGAGGCAGGAAAACACTATTCTGTTTGTGTTGGAAATTTGGAGAATCTGTCTGAAACAGAGAGAAATTCCAGACTTTTAGAAGTTTATCTTTTATGTTTGGGAAATAAATAAAAACAGGGCCAGTGTGAGAAAAGTCTTAGAATGTCCTAAGGAGGTGACATGGTTACATAAACATAAAATAAATAAGATATGTGAGGGGCATTTAGGAGGGGGGTATCACAGAACCCAGTGTCTTGGTTAATTTATCCGAATTGGACTTGACCATTTCTTACCCTTTTCACCAGGTGAAAAAGCATGGACTTTCATTTGATGGTTGGCTTTTGTTGTTTGCTGCCATCTGGTTGATTTTTAAAGAATCGATATTTAGACTTTCTATGAAAATGGCATATTGAATATAGAGTTTGTTCCTCTGATCCACAAAAAGAAAAGTGATAGGGAAAAAATAAATTCAATGAATAAATAAATAAATAATAAATTATATTATGAATATATTATATGTTATATATATCGATATACAGGTGGCCAAGAATCTGCCTGCAATGCAGGAGCCACAGCAGATGTGGGTTCAATCTCTGGGTCAGAAAAAACCTCTGGAGGAAGAAATGGCAACCTACTACAGTATTCTTGCCTGGAGAGTCCCCTGGACAGAGGAGACTGGGCTACAGTCAATGAATATATACATACATGGAACAAATAAACTAACATATACATATATGTTAGTCACTCAGTCATGTCAGACTCTGCCACCTCATGGACTGCAACCCCCCAGATTCCTCTACTCATGGAATTATACAGGCAAGAACACTGGAGTGGGTTGTCTTTCTCCAGGGGATGTTTCCAACCGAGGGATCGAACCTGGGTCTTCTGCATTGCAGGCAGATTCTGTACCATCTGAGCCACCTGGGAGTGGTTATATATATATATATATATATATATATATATATGTATTCACATAAGAATGCAAGAGTGAACAATAACATTCTAGGAATCAGCAAACTAAAATGGACTCGAATAGGTGAATTTAACTCAGATGACCATTATATCTACTGCTGTGGGCAAGAATCCCTTAGAAGAAATGGAGTAGCCATCATAGACAACAAAAGAGTCCAAAATGCAGTGCGTGGATGCAGTCTGAAGAATGACAGAATGATCTTTGTTTATTTCCAAGGCAAACCATTCAGTATCACAGTAATCCAAGTCTATGCCCCAATAAGTAAGGTTGAAGAAGTTGAAGTTCAATGGTTCTATGAAGCCCTATAAGACCTTCTAAACTAACACCCAAAAAAGATGTCCTTTTCATTATAGGGGACTGGAATGCAAAAGTAAGAAGTCAAGAAATACATGAATTAATAGGCAAATTTGGCATTGGAGTACAGAACGAAGCAGGGCAAAGGCTAACAGAGTTTTGCCAAGAGAATGCACTGGTCATAGCAAACACTCTCTTCCAACAACACAAGAGAAGACTCTACACATGGACATTACCAGATGGTCAACACTGAAATCAGATTGATTATATTCTTTGCAGCCAAAGATGGAGAAGCTCTATACAGTCAGCAAGAACAAGACCAGGAGCTGACTGTGGCTCAGATCATGAACTCCTTATTACCAAACTCAGACTTAAGTTGAAGAAAGTGGGGAAAACTTCTGGACCATTCAGGTATGACCTAAATCAAATCACTTATGATTATACAGTAGAAATGAGAAATAGATTTAAGGGACTAGATCTGATAGACAGAGTGCCTGATGAACTATGGATGAAGGTTCGTGACATTGTACAAGAGACAGGGATCAATACCATCCCCAAGAAAAAGAAATGGGAAAAAGAAAAATGGCTGTCTGAGGAGGCCTTACAAATAGCTGTGAAAAGACGAGAAGCAAAAAGCAAAGGAGAAAAGGAAAGATAAGCATCTGAATGCAGAATTCCAAAGAATAGCAAGGAGAGATAAGAAAGCTTTCCTCAGTCATCAGTGCAAAGAAAACAAGGAAAACAATAGAATGGGAAAGACTAGAGATCTCTTCAAGAAAATTAGAGATACCAAGGGAGCATTTCATGCAAAGATGGGCTTGATAAAGGACAGAAATGGTATGGACCTAACAGAAGCAGAAGATATTAAGAAGAGGTGGCAAGAATACACAGAAGAACTATACAAAAAAGATCTTCATGATCCAGCTAATCACGATGGTGTGATCACTCATCTAGAGCCAGACATCCTGGAATGTGAAGTCAAGTGGGCCTTAGAAAGCATCACTATGAACAAAGCTAGTGGAGGTGATGGAACTCCAGTTGAGCTGTTTCAAATCCTGAAAGATGATGCTGTGAAAGTGCTACACTCAATATGCCAGCAAATTTGGAAAACTCAGCAGTGGCCACAGGACTGGAAAAGGTCTGTTTTCATTCCAATCCCAAAGAAAGGCAATGCCAAAGAATGCTCACACTATTGCACAATTCCACTCATCTCACAAGCCAGCAAAGTAATTCTCAAAATTCTCCAAGCCTGGCTTCAGCGATACATGAACCGTGAACTTCCAGATGTTCAGGCTGGATTTAGAAAAGGCAGAGGAACTAGAAATCAAATTGCCAACATCCACTGGATCATAGAAAAAGGAAAAGAGTTCCAGAAAAACATCTACTTCTGCTTTATTGACTGTGCCAAAGCCTTTGACTGTGTGGATCACAACAAACTGGAAAATTCTTAAAGAGTTGAGAATACCAGAACATCTGACCTGCCTCCTGAAAAATCTGTATTCAGGTCAAGAAGCAACAGTTAAAACTAGACATGGAATAATATCTGGTTCCAAATAAGGAAAGGAGTATGTCAAGGCTGTATATTGTCACCCTGCTTATTTAGCTTATATGCAGAGTACATCATGAGAAATGCTGTACTGGATGAAGCACAAGCTGGGATCAGATTGCTGGGAGAAATATCAATAACCTGAGATGACACCACCCTTATGGCTGAAAGTAAAGAGGAACTAAAGAGCCTCTTGATGAAAGTGAAAGAAGAGAGTGAAAAAGTTGGCTTAAATCTCAACATTCAGAAACCTAAGATCATGGCATCTGGTCCCATCACTTCATGGCAAATAGATGGGGAAACAATGCAAACAGTGATAGACTTTATTTTTCTGGGCTCCAAAATCACTGCAGGTGGTGATTTTAGCCATAAAATTAAAAGACACTTTCTCCTTGGAAGAAAAGTTATTACCAACCTAGACAGCATATTAAAAAGCAGAGACGTTACTTTGCCAACATAGGTCCATCTAGTCAAGGCTATGGTTTTCCAGTATTCATGTATGGATGTGAAAGTTGGACTATAAAGAAAGGTGAGTGCCAAAGAATCGATGCTTTTGAACCGTGGTGTTGGAGAAGACTCTTGAGAGTCCGTTGGACTGCAAGGAGATCCGACCGATCCATCCTAAAGGAGACCAGTCCTGAGTGTTCATTGGAAGGACTGATGTTAAAGCTGAAACTCCAAACCTTTGGCCACCTGATGAAAAGGGCTGACTCATTTGAAAAGACCCTGATGCTGGGAAAAATTGAGGGCAGGAGGAGAAGGGGACGACAGAGGGTGAGATGGTTGGATGGCATCACCGACTCAACGGACATGAGTTTGAGTAAGCTCCGGGAGTTGGTGATGGACAGGGAGGTCTGGTGTGCTGCAGTCCATGGGATTGTAGAGTCAGACATGACTGAGCAACTGAAGTGACTGACTGATACATAAAAAAAAGGTGTATAATTGTGTGTGTGTATATATATACACACACAAATGTATATGTATATATATATATATATATAGCCAGGAATAAAGGGGGAGATAGTATCTTTCTTGGATGATGGGTGGAATAAAGACACAGATGTGTGGGAAGGCCTGCAGTTTGAGCCTCCTGGGCTCTGATTCTGGAGCGGGGCTGAAGATTCTGCTTCTGCAAAATAAACCAAACCAGCCCCCAAGATGGGGAGCCAGGACAAGGCTGACTACCCAAAGCCAGAAGATGGATACATCAGGTTTTCCCACTTATGAAAAGGGGAGGAAATGGCTGTTGTCCTCCTCCACTTAAAGCTCTGGATTTGAGCCAGTTTGGGTCTGAGCAAGCACAGAAGTCACAGTCATCACCTCTCAAGTAGGAATGGAGTCAAGCAACATGCTGACCAGGAGACTGGATCTACAACACTCCCACTAATAATATATGTGGAACAGGATTCCTAAAATGCTTGGGTGAGATCTAGGGATCTGTACATGGGCCTGGGAGCAAGGAGAAGGCAACTGTCAAATCATTAGGTGAGGTGGGATTAATAGAGATGGAGAGAGAGAGGATAAATATAGTTCTCTCATTTAAATCTAAGCCTAAACCTAGCTCTAATTCCTGGCCAACCCCTAGTGGAACAGAAGACAGGAATTAGAAATGACTGTACCTCTAGAGTTGGAGATATACTGGATCAAAGACTAGGAGGACTGATTAGAGGTGTATGTACATGAAAGAAGCAGCTAGACTCCTAGGGCATTCCTGTAGCCAAAATGACATAATTACTCTTCCGTCTTCACCCATCCCGTGGCCACAGAAGACTTTAAGTTTACCATTGAGAACACTGAACCAGGAGACCCTGGGCTCTGGGGCGCCAGGTAAAGCCGAGGGAAGAAGGCAAAGCTAAAACTGCTGAACTGAGAGTCCAAAATCCTTTTTGTCCTCAACTCCTGTCAGTCAGGCTTATACCCACAGGCAAGAGATTGGAGCATACAGAAACTCCTCAGGAGACAGATAAGCCCAACTAAAAAGACCTACAATTGCTAGACAATTAGAAATTCTGCAAGGAAATAGCTGATTATTTGTTCAATTGCCTGAGAATGAAGTTCACCACTCACTAAGGCTTGACCTCATGTGCTGGACTTCCGATAAGCTTTTAAGTGCCTAACTTTTTGATGTAAATGGACAGAAAAGAATCATCTTTTTTTTTTTAACAATCACTTCTAGTATAATAAGCAGACCAATACAATTATTTCTTAGAAAGAAACAAGGAAATAGATAAAATGTGGGAAGCCAAATAAATCAAAGGAAAAAACATTCCTGAAGAAGTCAAAGGTATTGCATCTGTGAAACAGGAGCCAATACTATTTAAAAGAAAAGTCAAAAAATAAGCAACAACAACAAAAAAAAACCTCTTCAAAATTAAAAATCTAAACTAATCTGTTCTAAGGAAGGAAGGGAGCCTCTGTAAAGACAGGCAGGTAGGTAACTAGGTAATAACAAACACCCAGTTCAAAGTAATATTCTAGAGGGATTTAGCTGTTAATCTCTGATTAATAAGGAAAGGAAACAGGATGGAAGAGCAACATACAGGGTGTACATCTCTATCTATGATGGCTTATTTCTTAAAAAACACTTTAGAAGTAAATATGTCACCATTTGACAAAGCTTTTTTTTCTTTTTTCTTTCTTTTCTTTTCTTTTCTTTTTTTTTTTTTTTTTTTTTTTTTTTTTTTTGATTGTGCCAAGGCTTACAGGATCTTATTTCCCAATCATGGATTGAACCTGTGCCTTTGGCAGTGAAAGCCCAGAGTTCTAACCACTGGACAACCAGGGGATTTTCATTGATAAAGATTTGGGAAACTCTCATATCATTTCTTTTCACACTATCTGTATTTTAAATTTATATTTATATGTCACATAAATTTTTTTAAAGTTAATTTTTCAACAATCCACTTTTCACTACAATTCTTATTTTTAAAAAAATTCTAAGTACACACATATATAAACAATTCAAAAATACTTAGATGACATTAGCTTCACTATAAACTATCTCATACATAGACCTTCAGTTATTTTAACTTTGAGAATAAAACTTCAGATTCATAAAACAGCTAGACTTTTAACTACCCTGAATAAATTTTCATCATTGCTATTAACTAGTATCAATTGAATATCTACTACATGAAGATGACTGTGGCAGGTTTTCTTCTACACAATACGTTACAGAATATTTCCCAGTGTCAATTCATTTGCACTGTATTAACTGAATTCTGAATAATTCCCTAAATTTCTGATTCTTGTACAAAGGCCAATGCATTTCCCTGTTGATTCAAACTGTAGTTACAGAGAGAAAAGTGGAAATAACACTCCTCTCTAAAGCTTGGGAGGCTGTGAACACATTCTTTTAACTTTTCTTCCAAAAAAGATATATTGAGTAATTATAATTGAGTCTGCTGGCTCCACAGATCTCTGCTTAGCTGAGAACTTTTACCAGAAAGCATTTTATGATACCAACCGGCACCACCAATCCACTTGGATTAAATCAGATGCTCCTCTTCAATACTGTGGTCTTGGCATGCTTGTGTCTTAGACCCCTTCCCCATCCAACCACCTCCTCTATAGTCAGAATTCCTGTTTACTTCTTGACCTGCCCCCAAAGACTGGGATCTCTCTAGGGGGGTTCACTGCCATTGCCCTGTATAGATCACTGTTTTGGTCACTGTGGTATTCCCCAACATGTAGCTTAGGGCGTGGCACATAGTAGGTGTTCAATAAATACTTCTTTGAATGAATGAATAACTAAATGCTGACCTTCATTTTCTGCCATTGCCCTGGATAGATCTTGATGCTGCAGTTTGGTCTCACTAGAGCAAAGACAACTGTGGTCCAAAGACTTCCCTTATTACAGCTAACTCATACAACTGTAAAACGCTGCAAAATGCACACCCACCAGAAACTAACTCCTGCATGGTCAATTTACAGTAAGTGCTTTTGGAATTTGTCTCAACTGTGGTATCAGAATTTGAAGTTTCCAATTACTGGGAAAACAATTCCCATTACCAACAGAAGAATCATGAGGAGGAACGTTCAACTAGGTTGGCATATGAACAGCTTAGTGTAAATAATGGATTATCAGAATTCCTACATCACTGAGAGAAATGGCAAAGAAGAACAAAGTCTCTGTCCAAATGTTCAGGCCCTAATTTCCTACTTTTCCAGCAAATTTATCTTAGATGCAACACTTAATATTTGCATATCTCAGTCTCTGTGGAGGCATATGAATCTTCCCAAAGCCTTATAAAATCAGAGCCTTAGGCATCTTAGATTACACTGTTTCTTAACAGTTTCTGACTCATGTTCCTCAGAATCACACTACTGAAAAATCTGGGTCTCATCCACCTTTTATAAGAAGGCAGTGAATAGCATACATTTAAATAAACTATTATTCTATTTATCATCTACATTAAGAACTTAAAAATTACAAGGGTGAGGTTTATATTATTATTGCTATTTGCAGTGGGTTGAATACTGTCCCTCCAAAAAATTCATGTTCACTTAGAATCTCACAATGTGTTCTCTTTGAAAATGCAATTAGTTAAGGACCACAGATGAAACCATTCTGGTTTAGAGTGATTTTTCCAGTAGTCATGCACAAGTGTGAGAGTTGAACCATAAAGAAGGCTGAGCGCCAAAGAATTGTTGTTTCTGAATTCTGGTGCTGTTGAAGACACTTTAGAGTTCCTTGGACTGTAAAAAGATCAAACCAGTCAATTCTAAAGGAAATTAACTCTAAGTATTCATTTCAAGGACTGATGTAGAAGCTGAAGCTCCAATATTTTGGCCACCTGATGAGAAGAGGCGACTCACTAGAAAAGACCCTGATGCTGGGAAAGATTGAAGGTAAAAGGAGAAAGAGGCATCAGAGGATGAAATGATTAGATAGCATCACCAACTCAATGGATATGAGTTTGAGCAAACTCCGGGAAATAGTGAAAGTGAGGGGAGCCTGGTGTGTTGCAATCCATGGGATCACAAAGACTCAGACACAACTTAGCAACTGAACAACAACAACAACTAAATCCATTACCTTGTATCCTTATGAAAACTGGGGCGGGCGGGAGGGTGGGGGGGGGGAGGTGGAGGGGCGGGGTGGGGGGTGGGGAGGGCGGATGGAGAGACACATAGGGAAAAGAAAAAAGAGCAGCGAGGTCGGACTTCAGCTTCCACATCCCGGGAGCCTCCAGAAGCTGGAAGAAGCAAAGAATTGCCCTCGCTTATGACCTCTGGCAGGAGTGTAGTCCTGCTGAAATCTTGATTTTTTAATCTACAGAACTGTGAGAGTCTAACTTTCTGTTGTTTAAGCCATCCAGTTTTTGATACAGCATTAGAAAACTAAAAAACTGGTTTTGAAAGCACCAAAGCAGTAATTGCATCATTGGTTGAAAACGGTAAAATATAATGTTACATTAATAAAAAGACAAATTTTTTTACTTCAAGAATACTTCAATATTCTTGCCTTGAGAACCCCATAAACAGTATGAAAAGGCAAAAAGATAGGACACTGAAAAATGAACTCCCCAGGTCGGTAGGTGCCCAATATGCTACTGGAGATCAGTGGGAAAATAACTCCAGAAAGAATGAAGGGATGGAGCCAAAGCAAAAACAGCACTCAGTTGTGGATATGACTGTGATAGAAGCAAGGTCCGATGCTGTAAAGAGCAATATTGTATAGGAACCTGGAATGTTAGGTCCTTGAATCAAGGCAAATCGGAAGTAGTCAAGAGTGAACGTCAACATTATAGGAATCAGCAAACTAAGATGGACTGGAATGGGTGAATTTAACTCAGATGACCATTATATCTACTACTGTGGGCAAGAATCCCTTAGAAGAAATGGAATAGCCATCACAGTCAACAAAAGAGTCCAAAATGCAGTACTTGAATGCAATCTCAAAAACAACAGAATGGTCTCTGTTCATTTCCAAGGCAAATCACTCAATATCACAGTAACCAAAGTCTATGCCCCAACCAGTAATGCTGAAGAAGCTGAAGTTGAACAGTTCTATGAAGACCTACAAGACCTTTGAGAGCTAATACCAAAAAAGATGTCCTTTTCATTATAGGGGACAGGAATGCAAAAGTAAGAAGTCAAGAAATACCTGAATTAATAGGCAAATTTGGCCTTGGAGTACAGAATGAAGCAGGGCAAAGGCTAACAGAATTTTGCCAAGAGAATGCACTAGTCATAGCAAACACTCTCTTCCAACAACACAAGAGAAGACTCTACACATGGACATTACCAGATGGTCAACACCGAAATCAGATTGATTATATTCTTTGCAGCCAAAGATGGAGAAGCTCTATACAGTCAAAAAAAACAAGACCAGGAGCTGACTGTGGCTCAGATCATGAACTCCTTATTGCCAAACTCAGACTTAAGTTGAAGAAAGTGGGGAAAACTTCTGGACCATTCAGGTATGACCTAAATCAAATCGCTTATGATTATACAGTAGAAGTGAGAAATAGATTTAAGGGACTAGATCTGATAGACAGAGTGCCTGATGAACTATGGATGGAGGTTCGTGACATTGTATAAGAGACAGGGATCAATACCATCCCTGAGAAAAAGAAATGGGGAAAAGAAAAATGGCTGTGTGAGGAGGCCTTACAAATAGTTGTGAAAAGAAGAGAAGCAAAAAGCAAAGGAGAAAAGGAAAGATATAAGCATCTGAATGCAGAATTCCAAAAGAATAGCAAGGAGAGATAAGAAAGCCTTCCTCAGAGATCAATGCAAAGAAATAGAGGAAATCAACAAAATGGGAAAGACTAGAGATCTGTTCAAGAAAATTAGAGATACCAAGGGAATATTTCATGCAAAGATGGGCTTGATAAAGGACAGAAATGGTATGGACCTAACAGAAGCAGAAGATATTAAGAAGAGGTGGCAAGAATACACAGAAGAAGTGTACAAACAAGATCTTCATGACCCAGATAATCACGATGGTGTGATCACTCACCTAGAGCCAGACATCCTGGGATGTGAAGTCAAGTGGGCCTTAGGAAGTATCACTACAAACAAAGCTAGTGCAGGTGATGGAATTCCAGTAGAGCTATTTTAAATCCTGAAAGATGATGCTGTGAAAGTGCTGCACTCAATATGCCAGCAAATTTGGAAAACTCAGCAGTGGCCACAGGACTGGAAAAGGTCAGTTTTCATTCCAATCCCTAAGAAAGCCAATGCCAAAGAATGTTCAAACTACCGGGCAATTGTACTCATCTCACATGCTAGTAAAGTAATGCTCAAAATTATCCAATCCAGGCTTTAGCAATACGTGAACCATGAACTTCCAGGTGTTCAAGCTGGTTTTAGAAAAGCCAGAGGAACCAGAGATCAAATTGCCAACATCTGCTGGATCAGGGAAAAAGCAAGAGAGTTCCAGAAAAACATCTATTTCTGCTTTATTGACTATGCCAAAACTTTTGACTGTGTGGATCACAATAAACTGTGGAAAATTCTGAAAAAGATGGGAATACCAGACCACCTGACCTGCCTCTTGAGAAATCTGTGTGCAGGTCAGGAAGCAACAGTTAGAACTGGACATGGAACAGCACACTGGTTCCAAATCAGGAAAGGAATACATCAAGACTGTATATTGTCGCCCTGCTTATTTAACTTCTATGCAGAGTACATCATGAGAAACACTGGGCTGGAATCAAGATCGCCGGGAGAAATATCAATAACCTCAGATATGCAGATGATACCACCCTTATGGCAGAAAGTGAAAAAGAACTAAAGAGCCTCTTGATAAAAGTGAAAGAGGAGAGGGAAAAAGTTGACTTAAAGTTCAACATTCAGAAAACTAAAATCATGGCATCCGGTCCCATCACTTCATGGGAAATAGATGGGAAACAGTGGAAACAGTGGTTGACTTTATTTTTCTGGGCTCCAAAATCACTGCAGATGGTGATTGCAGCCATGAAATTAAAAGACGCTTACTCCTTGGAAGGAAAGTTATGACCAACCTAGATAGCATATTAAAAAGCAGAGACCTTATTTTGTCAACAAAGATCCATCTAGTCAAGGCTATGGTTTGTCCAGTGGTCATGTATGGATGTGAGAGTTGGACTATAAAGAGGGCTGAATGCAGAAGAATTGATGCTTTTGAACTGTGGTGTTGGAGAAGACTCTTGAGAGTCCCTTGGACTGCAAGGAGATCCAACCAGTCCATCCTAAGGGAAATCGGTCCTGGATGTTCATTGAAAGGAGTGATGTTAAAGCTGAAACTCCACTGTTTTGGCCACCTGATGCGAAGAGCTGACTCATTGGAAAAGACTCTGATGTTGGGACAGATTGAGGGCAGGAGGAGAAGGGGACAAAAGAGGATGAAGTTTTTAGATAGCATCACTGACTCAATGGATATGAGTTTGGGTGGACTCTGGGAGTTCGTGATGGACAGGGAGGCCTGGCGTGCTAGGGTTCATTAGGTCGCAAAGAGTCGGACACAACTGAGTGACTGAACTGAACTGAAAAAGATAATAAATAATTTTTTCACTGAGATGAGTATGAGGAAGCAGAAATTCTTAGAAAGCATTCAGAAAACTGGGTTTCCTTTTGCCACAGCCATGGTCTGTGGTAAATATAGAACACAAATGTACTGATTGGGTGGATAATCAGTATTGCTCTCAAATGACCAAAATAAGTGGTCAACTAAATACCAGGTTGAATGCATCCTTTCAGATAGTAGGTTTAAAATAAATCTGATAGTGAAATGAGGAACTGCAGAACTCTATAACTGTGTTAGTTGCTCAGTTCTGTCTGACTCTCTGAGACCCCATGGACTGTCACTGGTCAGGCTCCTCTGACCATGGGGTTCTCCAGGCAAGAGTACTAGAGTGGGTTGCCACTCCATTTTCCAGGGGATCTTCCTGACCCAGGGACTGAACCCAGGTCTCCCACATTGCAGGCAGATTCTTTACCATCTGAGCCATCAGGAAAGCCCCATTAAACCTTGGGATTCTCCAGGCAAGAATACTGGCATGGATAGCCATTTCCTTGTCTGGGGGATCTTCCTACCCAGTGATCGAATCCTGGTCTCCTATATTGCAAGCAGATTCTTTACCACTGTGCAACCAAGGGAAGCCTAACTATGGGACTTTTTTATATAAAAATTTAAGGCATTATTATATAAAATACTGGGTATCATTAGTACTTCTCCAGAGCTCACACGTTTCAGACACTTCTCCAGGGCTGGCTCATCACCACCCTGTCCATTGGACATGTTGCTGCTCTCCGTGAAATGGAAGGCACATACCAGAATGGAAGCTCCAAAAGCATGGGGAATCTGACCTGTTTGATGAACCGTGCCTGGCACATACTAGACACTCAGTAAACACTTGGTGAATTACAGGAAACTGAGACTTGCTCGAGGAAACGCACCTAGTGCACAATGAAACCTGGACTCTAAGATTTGAGCCCAGGTAATATTATTTCTGGAATCATACTCTCAACCAGCATCCCATCCTGCTGCTGCCAGTGCAAGCGAACCATTTCTGGAATCTGCAAAAGAGAGAATAGGAAATAATCACCTGGTAACCTACCACTCCACTGGTCAGCATTGACGTTTTGTTCATATTTCCTCCTAAGGCTTTTTCCTTGTGTTGTGTGTGTGTGTGTGTGTGTGTGTGCGCGTGTGTGTGTGTGTGTGTGTGCATGTGTGTTAGTCACTCAGTCGTGTCCGACTCTTTGTGACCTCATGGATTATAGCCTGCCAGGCTCCTCTGTCCATGGAAATTTTCCAGGCAAGAATACTGGAGTGGGTAGTCATTCCCTTCTCCAGGGTATCTTCCCAATCCAGGGATGGAACCTCATCTCTCCTGCATTGCAGGTGGATTCTTCATCTTTGTGTTATATATGGTTTCCCCAAAGGTATTTTAAAACTCTAAATACAGATTCTGCTTTTAAATTTAGCATTCTAGCAGATCATATATCTATGCCATTATAAATTCTTCATAGATAAAGCATCATATGTTGCATTGAGAGATTGTTACCTGCTTTACTTCAAGTATTCCCAATTGTTTGGTGTAAGTCATTTTCATTGCATATTTTTTCACTGCAAATAGTTCTCCAGCAAATATCTTGGCTCATAATCTTTTAATAATATTTATTACAATATTTAACATACTTATATTAAATATAAACTTTGAATACATATTTACAATAATAAAATATCCTTAGGGTAAATTCTTAAACAGAAAAAAAAAAAAAGACTCCTGGGTCAAGTGGTACAAAATTTTAAAGGCTCTTATTAGTAATACTGACAAAATGATTTCCAAAATGGACATACCTATTTATCCTTTCACCAGCCATGTATGGAAGTGGGAGTAGGCTATGGTGGATCTTCTGTACTAAACATACTAAAATACTAATTTCATAAGCAGTAAATGCTATCTCATTATTTTAATTTGCATTTCCTATAGGCCGGAATATATAAGTTTATGAAAGTGAGTGGGTGAAGTTTTTATGTGTATGCAAAATAGAGAAAGGAAAATAACATATCTATACTCCCACCAATTCACTCCCAGAGAAATAGTCAAGAGAAATCAACGTGTCTACCACAGTTGTTTTGTTCATAATACCCTTGACTGCTGCCGCTGCTGCTAAGTCGCTTCAGCCGTGTCCGACTCTGTGCGACCCCATAGATGGCAGCCCACTAGGCTCCTCTGTCTCTGGGATTCTCCAGGCAAGAATACTGGAGTGGGTTGCCATTTCCTTCTCCAACACATGAAAGTGAAAAGCAAAAGTGAAGTCACTCAGTCGTGCCCGGCTCTCAGCGACCCCATGGACTGCAGCCCACCAGGCTCCTCCGTCTGTGGGATTTTCCAGGCAAGAGTGCTGTAGTGGGGTGCCACTGCCTTCGCTGGAGACAACTCCAATGTCTATCATGAGTAGAATGGAGAAAGCAGTTGGAGTATATTCACAAAATGAGACACTGCAGAGAAATTCTAAAAAGAGTGAATTGCTCCATGCAGCAACATGGCTGCCAGATGTTGCTGTTCAGCCACTAAGTGGTGTCTGCCTCTTTGCGACCCCATGGACTGCAACCCGCCAGGCTCCGCTGTCCTGCATTATCTCCTGGAGTTTGCTCAGATTCAGGTCCATTGAGTCGGTGGTGCCATCTAACCATCTCATCCTCTCCGCAGATATGAATGTTACATAAAAGAAGTCAGGCGCAAAGGAAATACTGCGCAATTTCATTTATCCTGTGTTCAAGGACAGGCAAAACTGACCAATGATGATGCAACTCAGAATAGTAATGGGGAAAGAGAGAGTGGGTATCAGTGGAGAAAGGCAGGCTTCTGGGTGCTGGGAAGCTTCTAAATTTTGATCTACATGCTGGGCAGATGAGCATACACAGGTGTAGAAATTCACTGAGCTTAAAATTAGCTCAGTTTATCATATAAAGGTTATACCATTATATAGGTAAAACTGTAAAAATAAAAATAAATAACAAAGCATGGATTTTGAATGACCACGTAAGAATACAGACCCTCCCGTAAAAGTCCTTTAAGTTAAACGGTTCATTGCTCCATTTTATGGGAGTGAGAATTGGCTTTGGGATGATATCATGCTTTGCTGTTCAGGGAGTTCAATAATGAGCTCACTGAACTATTTACACATATGTTTGAAGGTTATAGAAAACTGGAATGGTGCCCAAAAGACTTCAAGAGTAAAGGAAGTCATTTTAGCAATTACCATCTGGTAAATCTACCACTTCAGTTATTATTTAAATAACACTTTAAGGAACAAAAAAATGATAAGCATAAAAAGGAAAAAAAGCATTGTGAAAATCTGCAATAACTGGGGAAAGGCACAATACTCTGAGTCAGAAGAACTGCATTTTCATCCTAGTTCTACAATAAATGATTTCAAACACCAGTTTCCCTGGTTTTCTTCTCCCTCCTTCTTTTCAGTCTCCCTTAGTGCCTCCCAATCTTCCCCTCTTCCTTTAAATGTTGGTGTGCTCCAGGGCGTGTCTCCCTAGATAATTGCATATAATTTCAGGACCTTAAGTACCATCTGTAAGCCAATGCCTCCCAGATTTGTATCTCTGGACTTGACCTCTCACCTCGACTTCAGACTTTTGAGACTGTTAGCTTGACAACTCCATTAGGGGTCTAATAGACATCACAAACATAAGATCTTGATTTTCATACCTTCTCCATTCCCAGCTTCTCCACTTCAGGACAAGATAACCACACTCTGCTCAAAAATCCCAAACCCAGAAATAGAGAAGGACAATAAAATGAGGGAGAAATCCATTCCCATTTTCTCTTCTACTCGTAGTACTTATCATCACTTTCCATTTCATATATTAATATTTTTATCATCTGCCTCTCCAAAACAGATTGAAAGCAGGGAGTGTGATAATTGCTATATTAACAAAGTGCTTAGTGTGCTGTGGGCTTCCTTGTAAAGGAAGGGCTTCCTTCCTTTCTTTATAGCTAGTAAAGAATCTGCCTGCAATGCAGGAGACCCGGATTCGATCCCTGGGTTGGGAAGATCCCCTGGAGAAGGGAACGGCTACCCACTCCAGTATTCCGGCCTGGAGAATTCCATGGATTATTCCATTGGGTCTCAAAGAGTCAAACACAACTGAGCGACTTTCATTTAGTATGTTGTAGGAACCTGGTATACACTGCTTCAGTGAATGATTGATATATTGAACATCATGTATTTCTGATGAAAAAATTACTAATAATAACTTTAAAGGACCACCTTCAGTAGTACTGTCATCACTGGGTTGCTGTGAGGTTTACAAATGAGATATGCTATGCGTGTGTTAAGTTGCTTCAGTCACATTCAACTCTGCAACCCTGTGGACTGTAGCCCACCAGGCTCCTCTGTCCATGGGATTCTCCAGGCAAGAGTACTGGAGTGGGTTGCCATGCCCTCCTCCAGGGAATCTTCCAGACCCAGGGATTGAACCCACGTCTCCCGCAGCTTCTGTGCTGCAGGCAGATTCCTGAAGTACACTATAGAAAATGTTGCTTTTTTGCAATAAATGGCAGATTGCTCTGCTGGTCTCTAAAGGACAATGGTCTCACAACTCCGACCCTGACTTTTGTAGGCAGAAGTCAGAAAGTTTGTATTTAAATCCTGACTGTGTCCCTGATTACCTGGGGGCCCTTAGGTTCTGTGTGTAATCTCTCTGGATCTAAGAACTCTCATCTATAAACTGAAGGTAATGAAACCTGCCTCACAAAGACAGTGCAAATTTCTTTAAATGATACAATGTTTAGGAGTATGCCAAGCAACTACAGGCTCTTCCAAAAAAAAAGACAAATGACCAAAAAATCAAGCATCTGCATTTATGTAAAGTATGCTATGTATCATTATGCTTTCTTGAGAGGCCAAGTATTATTTTTAAATAATATTTACTTCCCTGTTTCTCGTTATAAATTTAAACTTACTGTGGAAATTGTAAACTATCCATAAAAAATTTTTTTTTAATGAAAGTTACCTAGAATTCTTCCTCCCAGAGATAACCACGGCTAACATTTTGGTTATATATTTTTCAAGTCTTTTTAATGTACGTATCTGCATGCATGCATGCTCACTCAGTTGAGTCCAGCTCTTTGCATATCTATGTTTTATGGTGTTTTACTCTGTTATGCTAACCATGTCATACAAATTCTTAAAGCCCATGACTTATAAAAGCTGTATTTATTTTTTCTGAATTCTGATTGATGGTCTATTGGGTTGATTTACACATATACAACTATAATATTGTTAATAATTTTTTTGTGATTATTTCCATGGGTGAAATTTCCAAATGAAATGCTTGGATAAAAAGGGGTTAAACTTTTGAAGCTTTTGATGCATATTGCCAAATTTCTTCCAAAAAATAAAAAACACTGTGCCAATTTAAACTAAAGCCAGCATCATATTATTGCCTATATCACCACATCTACATGAAATATTGAATTGCAAGGTGGGGAAAAAAAACATGAATACCATCTTGATAAATAAATAATTTCTATTAATTTTATAATATTCAGTTTTATACTTTAATATCAATTTTTAGTAATGACATCATTATATTTATAAAAATTTGTTTTATGATATTTTTGTTCTCAAAAGACAATTTTTTAAATCCACCATCCAGTAATAGTGATTGTCAAACTCTTGCTGAGTATAATTCCAGACACCTCTCTATGGATAGAAAAATGTAAGGACAAGTTGGTAGTTAGGTGAGGAGGGGAGGAAGAAGGGGGAAAGAAGTTTTACTAGAAATACAGGCAATTCTCCTTATTTGTGGATTCTGTGTTTATGAATTTCCTACCTGCTGTGCTGTGGTTATCATTTTATAATATATATAATACAAACCCAATAAATTAAATTAAACACACCTTTGCAATGCACACACACATGAGTACCAAACCACATCACACATGACTACAAGTTCGCCCAGGACTGGAACAGGCCTGGGCAGCAACAGCTATCCTTGTCAGGGAAAGCCAACCACTCAGGGACCACTGCTCCAAGTCTAGGAGCCCACACTGCATGGTGCGCATTGACAGTCTGAAGCTGACCTAGAAAGAAACAGCTGCCTTGCTGTATTTCACTGATTCTAAGACACACACTATTTTCACATTTTAACATCTCTGAAAATGAAGTGTGCCTTATAACTGATGTCATGTCAAGGCTTAATTGGTAGAGGTTTTTGTTTGTTTCTTAGAGATATACAAAAAATGATGGTGCAGTTACAGATGATGCCTACAAATGATGGCATCTTTGAATGAACAGACAGCAGTGCCCTAGACCTGGAAAAGCAACCCATCAATGATGCAGGGGGAACTGTGGGTGATTGGCAGGGAGAGAAGAAGGTTTGGGTAATTGGTGCAGAAAATGGCAAAGGTGAGTGAGTAGGAGGATTCACAGTCACAGACAGGGAATATTTTAGTTGAAAGACTGTTCAAAGGTCACTTGTCCATGATCATCATCTTCACATATTTGAAGGGCTGCCATGTGGAAAGAGGGCACACACCAGTGCTGCGCAACCCCTGAGGGCAAATCAGGACCAACCAGTGCAGTAAATGATGTGGCCTTGGCCTCAAAAAAAGCCAGAATTTAAAAGTTTTTGTTTTCTGAACAAATTGGATGAACCTCCATGTGAAGAAGTAAGGTTAGCTGGAAGGAGTCAGGAAGAGGCATGATGCTTTAGAAAGCATCTCCGCCTTCAATTTGAGATCTGACAGAGCAATTTCCCTTCCAGTTTAAAGAAATGAAAACTTGAAAAATATATACCCATTTTAGCCCCTACTCAGAAATTATTTTATACAAATAAATGGAGATATGTGTAGAAGGAGGTTAACTGCAGAGTAAGAAAGATTCAATCAATATATCCATTCACTGGAATATGGTTCAATAACTATAGCATGATGAAATATACAACTGTTAAAGACAAGCATTATGAAAACCAGGTACCAGCAAATAAAACTGTGTGTGGTGAAGTCTTGACATGAAACCCTATCTTCACTGATTGCAAAAAATCTCATGTCTGCATATGGACAAGGGCTAGAAGCAGGAAAACAGGTTATTCTTCGAGGGGCAGAATTGTAGGTTAGTTGGTTTTTTTTTCCTCAGTTTTTGAATTCTGTTATTGTTGTACTTAAGCAATTTATGTTGTTTAGGAAGTTAGTACCCACCACTACTTTGAAGGATACAAGGGGGTGGGCCTCTCCAAGATGAAAAAAAAAAATGCACTGTAAGCTCCCAGAGCTCCTTCCCAAAGCATTAATATCTATAAAAGATGATCTTAAGTTCATTGGACCTAATTACTCAACAAACAGACCCACTAGGTATTTCTTTCAGACTAAAGATTCCATTAAAAAATTACCAAGACAATGAGAGCAAAGGGAACCAAGAGATTTTTGGAAACCTCTCATAGTCTCTACATTCAAAGAGTATAAAAGGCAAAATTGGATGATTAAAAATCATTAAAAATCAATGAATCTAGTGTAATAAATCATATTACATATTACATATCTACACGAGCCCAAGTTAGATGTGGAAGGGAAAAGAAATAATTTAGATATATGGAAAGCATAAGGTAAGCTACATGGAAAGAATAAGTTCTGAGGGTGTTTGTTTCATTTCACCTAAATAGCAATTGCTCTAATGTTTAAAAATCAAATAAACTGGTTTATATTGAGTGATCACAATCTCCTGCCCCACTCACCACCAACTCCTCAGTCCTACTCCCTAGAACCTATTTCTTTCAAGCATTAATATCTTACCTACTTTTCCTGGCAACTATCTCTTTATCACTAAACAAGATACTCAAACTGCTATATCTTGCTTTATACCTTTAAGACCTTCTATATTGACTTCCAATATTAACCAGTCAATCCTAAAGGAAATCAATCCTGAATATTCATTGGAAGGACTGATGCTGAAGCTGAGGCTTCAATATTTGGCTACCTGATGCGAAGAACTGATTCACTAGAAAAGACCCTGATGATGGACAAGTTTGAAGACAGGAGGAGAAAGGGACGACAGAGGACAAGATGGTTGGATGGCATCACCGACTCGATGGACATGAGTTTGAGCAAGCTCCAGGAGTTGGTGATGGACAGGAAGCCTGGTGTGCTGCAGTCCATGGGGTTGCCAAGAGTCAGACACAACTGAGCGATGGAACTGAACTGAAGAAAAGATGTATAGTGGATAAAATGTTTGCATTTTTCATGTCAGAAAATGTATAAATAATACCTTATACTCTCAATTGATAATTTACTGTATGTATAACGCTAGGTTGACTATAATTATCTCTTTCAATTTTGAAAATATTGCTCTCCTGTTTTCTAGTGTTGCTGTGATTAGGTTTGAAGCCATTCTGAATTCTGAATTCTGAATCTTGTCTCTGTCTCTCTTCGTCTCTCTCTCATATTGATTCCAAGTGTTCTACGATTTCACACTAATGTGCCTTGAGGTAAGTAAGGCCTTCTTGCTCAATGTGGGCTGAGCAGTCAAGAACCAGTCAATACAGAAGTTCACATAATTCAGTTAGGGAAGACATACTCACCTTAGACCTCTGATCGGTTAATCCTTGCCATTTTCTCTGTCTTCTCTTTCTCAATCTCCTAATGTACTGATGGGTTGAGCTTTTAATTTTCCTGTTTTTCTTCCTTCTTGTCCATCATTTTTCCTTTTGGTGGGCGACAAAGTCACCTTTCAACTTTTAATAAACTTTTTATTTTTTTAGAGGTACGTGAAATAAAAATGTCTTTTCCCCAAAAGAGCTCTTTATTGTTCTGTTTCCTTTTCCCAAGCATCCTACTGATATTTTAAATGCATAACAAATTTTCTTACCTTTCTGAAGATATTAGTTGTAGATGTTTTAAGTTTTCCCCTGATGCCAGTATGGTTTGTTTTATTGAGTTCCTTTTCATTGTTGTTTTCTGTTGGTTGGTTTGTTTCATCGGTTGGTTCTCTGGGGGATTTGGTACATTTTTGTCACTTTCATGTGGAGGGCCTTCCTTAAATACCTAGTTATCCTGGATTGCCCATTTGCTTTTTTTTCTTTTAAGAGCAAAGCACCAAGTGTTTATCTGAGGCACTGTGAGCATGGGCAGAGACTTAATTGCTGGGTTTTACTTGGGATAATGAAAGGGCACGCCATCCTTGTGGATGGAAAGCTCCATTTGTCTGTCTCTGTGAAGCTCTCCTTTGGAGCTACTTCGTTTCACTACAAAATGATCTTTCAATCTGCTGCTCGAGAGCTTCAGAAAATAGGTATACATGCTGAGATGCTGGCCTTCTGGGGAAACAGGGAAGGCCTTGCAGTTTGTTATACGAAGCGCTCTTAATCTCCTGTTCTAGCCCCATCCCATACAGCCTTGCTCTCCTCAGACCTTGGTGTCCCTGAGAACAGAGTCCCACGAGTTTAATTTTCCAAAGGTGAGGAAGGGACCACCTCGAGGAAGGGTAAAGGAGGGAGCCAGGTCTGCCAACCTCCCAGTTTTAGCCTACATGCCCCCCCAACCTTCCACCGCTCCTGGTGTTCTTCTCGCAGAGCCTCTCAGAGGCTCCAGGGGCAAATCATCTGCAGGCACTTAAGTGGGAACTTTCTCTGCTCTGCTAAAGGGTCTGCCGCGCCTGCATCTGTTTCCTATCTTCAGAACAGTGGTTGAACCGTTTCATTCATTACTGTCTCTTCCTACTCATTTTGTCCTTTGCAAACCAGTGTATTTTCTCTTCTGCCACTATTTCAAGGGTATGGGGGTGGGGAGGGAGAAGAGAAAGCCAAGTATGGACCTTTGCTATGACTAACTGGAAGCCTCATGTCAATTTCCAAGATGCAGTGGAACCAGACAAGTGGAGAACCTAAATGAGAGAGTCCAGGGAGAGTCCTATGTGCTGGGTCTCGAGCAGAAGTAAAAAAAAACTCCGTGGATGAAACCTCTGCCTGCTCCAGAAAAGATACTGAAGGAGCATAGCACTCAGTTTTCAAG
The DNA here is from genome assembly GCF_016772045.2 of Ovis aries. Lineage (NCBI taxonomy): Eukaryota > Metazoa > Chordata > Mammalia > Artiodactyla > Bovidae > Ovis > Ovis aries. The sequence continues at coordinate 110,770,712 of NC_056059.1, forward strand.
CACGATCTGAAAGGATATAGGCTTCATCCCAAGTCTCTTACTTAGTAGCTGGGTATCTATCAGGGAAATTTAACCTCTCCAGTTTCCCCATCTGTCCAATAAGGAGTATAATCAAACCTACCTCATGCCTTTATTGAGCACATTAAATATGATGCTTTGCGAAGACTCAACACCATAAATAGCAAAAGAGTAAAGACCAGACTATCATCATCATCATCACCATTAATAGCATCGTCATATGCCTACACAAATACACTGTAATAGGGAACATTTGACTGAAGAGACAAAAGTAATTTAGATGAGCAGGAAAGAAAAAAAAAAAACTATGAAGAGTCAGTGATGGTACCCTGTTATGTTCTCCTATAGGACCGGGTACTTACCTCAATACATCTTATTCCCTGGCTGAATTTGCGTCTATGTTCCCAGCATCCAGTACAGGATCTCACATATAATCATTTTTGATAGGAACTTAAAACTGCTTAAACTATCTCCGTAACCATTTTTAAGAGCAAGCACGAAGATATAGGAAGGACAGAAAATAGCTGGTTTGGCACAACTTTGATTTCATGCTCATGGTCTGACAAGCCCCTAGATCTTTCATATCCATATTTCTTTAAAGTTTTCTTGTGCATGAATCAGGTACATTGATCAGCACTAAAATAAACAACTCACTTTGACTCCAACTCTTTCTACAGATGTTCAAGGCTTCCCGCATGGCACTAGTGATAAAGAATCCGCCTGCCAATGTAGGAGATACAAGAGAGGTGAGTTTGATCACTTGGTCAGGAAGACCCCCTCAACATAAAAATAGCAACCCATTCTAGTATTCTTGCCTGGGAAATTCCATAGAGAGAGGAGCCTGGAGGGCTTCAGTCCATGGGGTTGCAAAGAGTTGGATACCACTTAGCACACACACACAAGGCTGGCTGAGCCCACCTGGCAATGACAGTATTGATTTCCTTCTTTGGAAAAAGATTGATAACAAAAATGTCAGGAAAGCCCTACAGTGCTGACTGTATTTCTTTTTACCTCATGCATTTACCATGCTTTTCTCATTAGCCAGACACTTTGTCACAGATTATTAAAATGAAACAACGCTTGTTAAAACAAATGGAAGAAAGATGCTGTCTGTAATGGCTTGAATTTTACTCTTTGTAGACATGCCAAATTGCAGGGTTATACAATGTTTCCTGTCACCAAAGGGAATGAGTGACTTTGTCTGCATGGTCCCCAAAGTCAAGAAGCATCCTACAATGAAATCTCATATTTTGAAGGCATATTTATAGCTCTCAGCATGCTTTCATGTGCTTATATCATTTGGTTCTATCAAGCTATCAGTAAGAATAGTTCCATTTTTGTAATGAAAAAATAAGGACTCAGCAAGGCTTAGGTGATACAAGTCAAGGGATTGAGAGTACATAACATGGCAGAAAAGTAGCTGGAAGATCAGAAGTTGGTAAGAAGGCGGTCTGGGTCCCCTTCTTGGCCCTGAGTCTAATAAACTGTGCAGCCTTGGGCAATTTGCCTAATCATTCTGGGTCCCAGCTTCCTAATTTGAAAAATGAAAAGGCTAAATGAAGCATGCTCCCAGTACTAATACTCTGAATTGCAGAATCCATAGTACAGTGCAAGTTAGATCACTCTCTAGGATTAAAACTCTTCTGTTACTGATGAACCCAGTGGATCTTTGTTTCTCAGTTTCTAGTTCCTCACTTTGATCAACAACAAACTACTAACATATACAAATAGATCGAGTACCTGCTATCTGTCAGGGATGATTCATGGTTGTTCAGCTGCTCAGTCGTGTCCAACTCTTTGTGACCCCATGGACTGCAGCATGCCAGGCCTCCCTGTCCTTCACCATCTCCCAGAGCTTGCTCAAACTCATGTCCATTAAGTCGGTGATGCCGTCCAACCATCTCGTCCTCTGTCATCCCCTTTTCCCCCACTTTCTATCTTTCTCAGCATCAGATTTTTGTTTTGTTTTTTTCCCAATGAGTCAGCTCTTTTCCAGTGAGTCAGGGATGATACAGGGCAGTAATGATGTCAAGGTGAAGAGGCCTGGTCCCTGTCCTCAAGGAACCTACTGCCTAGAAGAGACACAAGAGCAGATATAAAGCTATGCTGTGGCTACAGCAATGGAGAGATTGTGTACGGAGGTGTCAAGGAAGCATTAAAAAAACAAAATAGCCAACTCAGGTCTATCATCCTTAAGGAGTGATGTTTGGGTTGACTCTTGGTGATGGACTGAAACAGACATTGTGGTGAGTAGTAGCAGGCGCACAGTTGGGAAGGCAGGATGCATCCAGAGAACAGCCAGTCCTCTGCAGTTGGGATGGAGCTGGTAGAAGAAGATGTGCGCAGAGCAAGGCTGAGGTTAGAAAAGTGGACCAGATCCAATCATGCTGACTCCGGTTGATGATGCGGTTCACTGGTTTCATTGATTTACATTCTCCCTTGCTCCCAAAAGGATTTGAGGTGGTTTAAAGGATGGTAACAACAAAAGAGAAAAAATTCAGATTGGCTTAAATAATAAAGGGGCGTATTTGGTTCAGATTAAGGAGAAGCCTACTGAAGCCCTAGTCAACTAATACAGTGATCTTCAGACCCTTCGGATGACTGCCCCCCTCTATGAAAATGTTTCTTTGAATCAGGCAGTTGATAAAAATCAAGTCTTTTGTCTTTTACAGAAGTGAGGATGGCATTGCCATCATTGTGGGGATAAAGGCCAGTTCTCTGTTGGGAGAATGCAATGTGCTCCAGGAACCGGAAATGAGCCCTTCCTGCTCCCCAGGTTCTGTCTTTGTGTCTGACAGAGTCACACAGACTGCCTTGTCTGGATGTCAGCTCTGATGCCAACTAGCTGTGTGATTTGAGGAAATAGACCAACCTCCCTATTCCTTCATGTGAAGGAAGAAATGACATAACATACCTAAGCAAAAAGCCAAAGCAATGCGTATAGAAACATGCCATGTGGGGCCCACTGTGAAGTAGGGTTCCAAAAATGTAAGTCTCCCTCCTTGCTCTCCTTAGAATGGAATATATATTTTCCCATAAAAGAAGTAAAAGTAAGTAACAACTTAACAATTTTAAGATATCTTCTCTCTTTAATATTATAATCTTGTCAGCCTTCTACATCTGGAAAAAAAACAAAAACAAAAACAAAAAAAAAACCATGAACATGTTTAAGAAAAAAAAAGAACATGTTTAAGTAAAAAGAAGACAAAGAAGTTCAAAAGAAGTTCATTTTATTCTGGAAAGGGTTAATTATTGTGCACTAAACATTTGACTTTGTATCTTAAAATTTTTAATTTAAAAAACAATCTTAGTCCTTGTAGTTTATTTGTAAAGTTTGGCTAAGGTTTACACTTAGAACAGATATTTTTGATTTTATTATACTAAGTCAACCAAATCATTGTGTGTATAAACTCAGTCTCCATGTCTTGTAAATGTATTTTTTCTAGAGTCTTGCTCTATGTGATTTTCATTGTTTAATTTTTTTTCTTTATTGCTTCTTAGCAGCTGACTGCCTCTTAAACTAAGCAGAGAAGACCAAAAAAAAAAAAAAAAAAGCATATCCTCAATCATGGGTTTGAGGTCATTTGATCTTAGTGATCTTTGGCTTTCCAAAGATTAAAGCCAAATTTAAAACAGAGTAATTTTCCAGAACTAGCAACAGACAGATGGTTTTGGCTCAAATTCATCCACTATGAAAGAATAGAGAAAATTCAATATTATTATGTATTCCAAGCCCTACCACTTTTGCAAGAATATCAGAACTCCAGGTTAATATTCTCTTTCACTTAATATTATCCAGGGTTAACAATTATTGAACAGGGCCAAACATGATGGAAAAAGTAAAGAACTCTGTACTTATTCAGGTATAGATCATAAAGTGTACAGTGAATTTAAAGTAGGAAAAGGCAAGCCAGGTCAGGGCATTTAGGGCAGGTAGGAGTGCTAATCAACATCCTCACAACAAATGAGGAAAATAATGAAAACTAACACAAGGCTATCAAACCTCAGCATTCATTTTTTTGTAAGAGGCACAGGGTGTTAACTAAACCATAGGCCCCAAGACATCATACGGTTCAGTTCAGTTCAGTCACTCAGTCGTGTCCGACTCTTTGCAACCCCATGAATCGCAGCACGCCAGGCCTCCCTATCCATCACCAACTCCGATAATTCACTCAGATTCACGTTCATCAAGTCAGTGATGCCATCCAGCCAGCTCATCCTCTGTCGTCCCCTTCTCCTCCTGCCCCCAATCCCTCCCAGCATCAGACTCTTTTCCAATGAGTCAACTCTTCGCATGAGGTGGCCAGAGTACTGGAGTTTCAGCTTTAGCATCATTCCTTCCAAAAGAAATCCCAGGGTTGATCTCCTTCAGAATGGACTGGTTGGCTTTCCTTGCAGTCCAAGGCACTCTCAAGAGTCTTCTCCAACACCACAGCTCAAAAGCATCAATTCTTCAGCGCTCAGCTTTCTTCACAGTCCAACTCTCACATCCATACATGACTACTGGAAAAACCATAGCCTTGGCTAGATGAACCTTAGTCAGCAAAGTAATATCTCTGTTTTTGAATATGCTATCTAGGTTGGTCATAACTTTTCTTCCAAGAAGTAAGCATCTTTTACTTTCATGGCTGCAGTCACCATCTGCAGTGATTTCGGAGCCCCCCAAAATAAAGTCAACCACTGTTTCCACTGTTTCCCCATCTATTTCCCGTGAAGTGATGGGACCGGATGCCATGATCTTCATTTTCTGAATGTTGAGCTTTAAGCCAACTTTTTCACTCTCCTCTTTCACTTTCATCAAGAGGCTTTTTAGTTCCTCTACAACCCAAAAAAAAAAAGATAGGACTGTTGCAGCTTTTCTTGAATGGTAGGCGTTCTGGAACCACACACTCTGAAGGGCCTCTGATTAGCCAGGCCATCTGGGAATCATCATTGAATCTCTCAAAGCCATTCTTTATCTCCAGAATGAAAATCATGGTTCTATCACTCCCTACTTCACGGGTCATAGTGGAAATCAAAAGAAAAAGTGCTGCATAGAGTCACTGACTTGATTTCACAACTCAGCCACTTCTTTCTCTTCTCTTGGCTTCTGGGACCACACACTGTCCTATTTCCTTCTATTGCATCAACTATTTCTGGCCAGCCTCCTATGCTGGTTCTACTCTTTGATCTCTAAATTTTGGAGTACACCAGAGTTCAGTCCTCATTCTTTTCTCTGTCTCCAGGCTCTCTCTGGATAATCTCAAAATTTTAGGTATGACTCATTTTTCTGATCATTCCCACATTTGTATCTCCAGTCCTAACTGCCCTTCTGATCTCCAGATGTATAAACTCACTGAAACTTGACATCTAACAGGTTATCTCGAAATTTATGCAGCCAGCATAGACCTCTTGGTCTTCCAGCACCTTCCCTACTTTCGTCAATGTCATCCACTCAGTCACTCGAGTCAATAAACTCGAGGAATTATCTTGAGCCTTGTTTTTCTCTCTTCCCTCACATCTAATCCATCAGCAAAACAGATCTCAAATCCGTCCACTTCTTTCTACTTCCACCCTTTGCCCTTGCCCAAGCCGCCATATTTGCTCTGAATATCCCCAATCAATGCTCAACTGATTGCCCCTATTTACTTATTGGCCTATACAATCTTATTTTTTATGTTTATTATAGTCTTAAGACTAAGATGATGGCATCCAGCCCCATTATTTCATGGCAAATAGAAGGGAAAAGGTGGAAGTAGTGACAGATTTCCTCTTCTTGAGCTCCCAAATTACTGCAGATCGTGACTGCAGCCATGAAATCAGAAGATGATTGCTTCTTGGCAAAAAAGCTATGACAAACCTAGACAGTGTATGGAAAAGCAGAGACATTACTCTGCGGACAAAAGTCCATATAGTCAAGGCTATGGTCTTCCCAGTGGTCACATATGCTTGTGAGAGCCGGACTGTAAAGAAGGCAGAACTCCAAAGAATTGATACTTGCCAACTGTGGTACTGGAGAAGACTCCTGAAAGTCCCTTGGAGAATGGAGATCAAACAAGTCAATCTTATGGGAGATAACCCTGAATATTCACTGGAAGGACTGATACTGAAGCTTAAGCTCCAGTATTTTGGTCATCTGATGCAAACAGATGACTCATTGAAAAAGTCCCTGATGCCCTGGGAAAGATTGAGGGCAGAAAGAGAAGAGGGCATCAGGGGATGAGATGGCCGGACAGCATCACCGATGCAGTGAACATGAACTTGGGCAAACTTGGGAGATGGCGAGGAACAGGGAGGCCTGGCGTGCTGCAGTCCATGGAGTCACAAAGAGTCAGACATGACTGGGTGACTGAACAACAATGACAACATAGGTTTTATATAAATTTTATGACATAAACAATGCATAAAGGATAGTATTTTTAAATTTAAAAATCCACCAAATATTTAAAATATATACGTGTATTTAAAAAATAAAAATTCAGCTAAGACCTAAAATGCTATAACAAAATCTACGATACATTTAACTGCATATAAAGAAAATAGGATAGGAAACGAGAACAAAATAGACTTTACTTTTATACGTAGTATCTGTGTGTGTGTGAGCGTGCATGCTCAGCTGTGTCAAACTCTTTGTTACCCCATGGAATGTAGCCCACCAGGGTCCTCTGTCCATGAAATTTTCCAGGCAAGGATACTGGGGTGGGTTGCCATTTTCTCCTCCAGGAGATTTTCCAAATCAGGGTTTGAACTTACATCTCTTGCATTGCTTGCGTTGGCCAGTAGATTCTTTACTACTGCACCACCTGGGAAGCCTATACACAGTATATTTTTCTTTTATTAAAACATATAAGATTCCTATACACGAATAATGAGAAAGTAGAAAAAGAAATTAAGGAAACAATTCCATTCACCATTGCAACGAAAAGAATAAAATACTTAGGAATATATCTACCTAAAGAAACTAAAGACCTATATATAGAAAACTATAAAACACTGATGAAAGAAATCAAAGAGGACACTAATAGATGGAGAAATATACCATGTTCATGGATCGGAAGAATCAATATAGTGAAAATGAGTATACTACCCAAAGCAATTTACAAATTCAATGCAATCCCTATCAAGCTACCAGGCACATTTTTCACAGAACTAGAACAAATAATTTCAAGATTTGTATGGAAATACAAAAAACCTCGAATAGCCAAAGCAATCTTGAGAAAGAAGAATGGAACTGGAGGAATCAACTTGCCTGACTTCAGGCTCTACTACAAAGCCACAGTCATCAAGACAGTATGGTACTGGCACAAAGACAGACATATAGATCAATGGAACAAAATAGAAAGCCCAGAGATAAATCCACACATGGACACCTTATCTTTGACAAAGGAGGCAAGAATATACAATGGAGTAAAGACAATCTCTTTAACAAGTGGTGCTGGGAAAATTGGTCAACCGCTTGTAAAAGAATGAAACTAGATCACTTTCTAACACCGCACACAAAAATAAACTCAAAATGGATTAAAGATCTAAATGTAAGATCAGAAACTATAAAACTCCTAGAGGAGAACATAGGCAAAACACTCTCAGACATAAATCACAGCAGGATCCTCTATGATCCACCTCCCAGAATGCTGGAAATAAAAGCAAAATAAACAAATGGGATCTAATTAAAATTAAAAGCTTCTGCACAACAAAGGAAAATATAAGCAAGGTGAAAAGACAGCCTTCTGAATGGGAGAAAATAATAGCAAATGAAGCAACTGACAAACAACTAATCTCAAAAATATACAAGCAACTTCTGCAGCTCAACTCCAGAAAAATAAACGACCCAATCAAAAATGGGCCAAAGAACTAAATAGACATTTCTCCAAAGAAGACATACGGATGGCTAACAAACACATGAAAAGATGCTCAACATCACTCATTATTAGAGAAATGCAAATCAAAACCACAATGAGGTACCACTTCACACCAGTCAGAATGGCTGCGATCCAAAATCTGCAAGCAATAAATGCTGGAGAGGGTGTGGAGAAAAGGAACCCTCCTACACTGTTGGTGGGAATGCAAACTAGTACAGCCACTATGGAGAACAGTGTGAGATTCCTTAAAAATTGCAAATAGAACTACCTTATGACCCAGCAATCCCACTTCTGGGCATACACACCGAGAAACCAGAATTGAAAGAGACACATGTACCCCAATGTTCATCGCAGCACTGTTTATAATAGCCAGGACATGGAAACAACCTAGATGTCCATCAGCAGATGAATGGATAAGAAAGCTGTGGTACATATACACAATGGAGTATTACTCAGCCGTTAAAAAGAATTCATTTGAATCAGTTCTGATGAGATGGATGAAACTGGAGCCGATTATACAGAGTGAAGTAAGCCAGAAAGAAAAACACCAATACAGTATACTAACACATATATATGGAATTTAGGAAGATGGCAATGACGACCCTGTATGCAAGACAGGGAAAGAGACACAGATGTGTATAACGGACTTTTGGACTCAGAGGGAGAGGGAGAGGGTGGGATGATTTGGGAGAATGCCATTCTAACATGTATACTATCATGTGAATTGAATCGCCAGTCTATGTCTGACGCAGGGTGCAGCATGCTTGGGGCTGGTGCATGGGGATGACCCAGAGGGATGTTGTGGGGAGGGAGGTGGGAGGGGGGTTCATGTTTGGGAATGCATGTAAGAATTAAAGATTTTAAAATTTTAAAAATAAAAAACTAAAAAAAAAAAAAATAAAATAAAACATATAAGAACTTGAACATGTAAGTATGTGAAAATATCCATCTTGGTCGGACATTTGAATATTGTTTTCTGTAATTTTTTTTCCTAATGTTCTCAAAAAAAATAATAATACACATAGAGAAAGGAGGATAAAGAGCAATAAAATAAGTAAAAGGGGAAAATATCCCTGAACCAAAGATTGCATTAAAATTTAAATATATTCTATGCATAAACAGCTGGAAAAATATTTTAATTTCATGAATAAAAGTCTTGCTCTAATTCTGATTTTTATCAGGATGTTTCTATTTGCCTCCACACTGTACAAAATCTGGAAAATGTAAATCATATCATGATAACTTTAAAGTCCTCCAAAGACTCCCAGGGTTTCCCGGGTGGCATTAGTGGTAAAGGACTCGCCTGCCAATGCAGGAGACATAAAAGATAGGGGTTTGATCCGTGGGTTGGGAAGATGCCCTGGAGGAGGGCATGGCAACCCACTCCAGTATACTTGCCTGGAGAAACTCATGGACAGAGGAGCCTGGTGGGCTACGGTCCATGTGGTCACAAAGAGTTGAATATGACTGAAGCAACTTAGTATAGCATAGTACAGCACAATGACCCCAAACATGTTTAGAATCAAATTCAAATTGTCTGCCATGACACACAAAGTCCTACCTGACCTGGACTGTGCCACCTCTCCAACCTCCTCTGCTGGCTCCCTAACCACACAGGTCCCAGCCAGCCACGCCGCCCTTCCATCCCTCTGTCAACCACAAGCTCCTTCCACATGACACCCTTTGCGTTGGTCCCTTCTCTGCTTGGGTAGCTTTTTCTTCCAAACTGAACCTGGCTTGAAACTCCTTATCGTGCAAGCCTTTTCAAGTACAGCTACCTCACAGAGACTTTCCCTGACCAGCTGATCTGAAGGAACCCCCTAAGACCCTCTAGATCATATACTCTGTTATAATGCTCTGCACAGCACTGCCCACAGTCTGATTTTTCACTCTGTGTATTTGTATTGCACTTTCCTGGCTTAGCTCAGTTGGTAAAGAATCTGCCTGCAGTGCAGGAGACCTGGCTTCGATCCCTGGGTTGGGAAAATCCCCTGGAGAAGGAAATGACAACCCACTCCAGTATCCTTGTCTAAAAAAATCTCATGGACAGAGGAGCCTGGTGGGCTGCATTCCATGGAGTTGCAAAGAGTAGGGCACGACTGAGTGACTAACCCTTATTTACTTACTTTCCTGGTGGCTCAAATGATAAGGAATCCACCTGCAAAGCAGGAGACCTGAGTTCAATCCCTGGGTCGGGGGGTGGATCTACTGGAGAAGGGAATGGCTACCCACTCCAATATTCTTACCTGGAGATCCCATGGACAGAGGAGCCTAATGGGCTACAGTCCACAGGGTCGCAAACAGTCGGACACAACTGAGTAACCAACACGTCTTCATCACATCTCCTTCATCCTCTACCCTCTTTCCAGAATTTAAATTCTGTGAGTGAAAAAGCCATTTTACATTTCCAGCACCAAGTACTGTGCCTGGCATATAGAAGATGTATTAGTTTTGGTTTTTGCTTTTTATTGTTTTGTTCCAAATTACCATTTTAATGGTTTAAACCAACACTCATTTATTAGCTCAAAGCCCTGTAGGTCAGGACTCCTGGCACAGGGTAGCTGGATCCTATAACCCTTTCAGGGCATTAGAAGCTAAAATCAAGGTGTCCACCAGGCTCAGTTCCTGTATGGAAGCGCTGGTGAAGGATTCACTTCCAAACTTGCTCAGATTGTTTACAAAATCTGGCTCCATGAGGCTGAAAGATTGAGGCCTCCATTTCCCTGTGGTCAGTCAGGCTTTGTTCTTAGCTCCTCGAGGCCACCCACATTTCTTACCATGTATCCCCCTCTATCTTCAAGCCAGTAATAGAATGTCAAATCCTTCTTGTAATTTGAATATCTGACCTCCTTTCCTCTAAAACCAGCTGGAAAACTGTTTTCAAACGAGTCCTGTGATTCAATCAGGCCTACCTGGATAATCTCCATATCTTAAGGTCAACTTGCCAAGTAATCTGACCTATTTACAGAGCAAAATCCTTCACATTCACAATCCTGGGGATTATCTGAAACAAGTACCAGGGGCAGGGACTCATGGGGCCCATTTAGAATTCTGCCTACCACAGAGGGCATTCTGTAAACGTTTGTGGATTGAAAAAAATGAATAGCAAATGAGCTCATCTAAAAATCATAAATAACCTCACAATTAAAGTAATTGTGATTCATAAAGATGTCCCTGTGAGTCATGAAAAGGTTAAGATGGGTATGATTTGCATGGCTAAGAAGTAGGTCTACCAAAGCAAGGCTATTTTTTCTTTAAGTTTTGGAGCTCAGAAAGACAAACTCTAGTTGGCTGATACACGCAGTTTAAAAAGACAAAAACCATAGGCTCATTGGTAAGATTAGGTTTTCATTTGACTCACCTATTTACTACCTCTGACTTTGGACAGTTTATTTCAATGTTTCCAGTTTAGGATTCTTCTTTCTAAAATGAGCAGAGATTTTATAGGTGGTTGTAAGGTTTAAACTATTAGGTATGGGTACATTAGCTGTTTAGAATAACGATTCACATATCTGAATATGCAGGCAAACTTTTCCAATGGAACTGCAACGTAAAGCAGTGGGTATTTGCTAACGTCAGAAAATAAGTGGCTCAGTGGTAAAGAATCTGCCTGCCAAGCAAGAGACAGGTTCAATTCCTGGGTTGGAACATCCCCTGGAGAAGGAAATGGCAGCCCACTTCAGTATTCTTGCCTGGAAAATTCCATGGACAGAGGAGCCTGGTGGGCTACAGTCCATAGGGTCGCAAAGAGCTGGACATGACTGAGCATGCAGGCATATATGTGTGTATATATATATATATATATATCTGAATCACTTTGCTGCCTACTTGAAGCTAACACAATATTGGAAATATTATAAATCAACTAAACTGCAATTAAAAAAAAAAAGGAAATACTACTCTTTAGATACTGCCATCGGCCCAGCAAAGTATTCCTAACATGGGGGACAAGATGGCACAATGGAAGGAAATTCCATCCCCGACACTTAATCGCTCTGTGATGTTGAACAAGTTTATTTAATCTCTCTGTTCCTCGGTGTTCTCATGTGCAAAGTGGAAATAAAACTTCACCAGAGGGTTGATGTAAAAGCATTAAACTGTTGTGTTGAAGAAGACTCTTGAGAGTTCCTTGAGCTGCAAGGAGATCAAACCTGTCAAATTTAAAGGAAATCAGTCCCGAATATTCATTGGAAGGACTAATGCTGAAGCTGAAACTCCAATACTTTGTCCACCTGATGTGAAGAACTGACTCACTGGAAAGACCCTGATGCTGGGAAAGATTGAAGGCAGGAGGAGGGGACGACAGAGGATGAGACGGTTGGATGGCATCGCTGACTCGATGGACATGAGTTTGAGCAAGCTCCAGGAGTTAGTGATGGACAGAGAAGCTAAGCATGCTGCAGTCCATGGGGTCAACCAAAGAGTCAGACATGACTGAGCGACTGAACTGAACTGAACTAAGAGGGTTGATGGAAGGGCTAAATGATTCAGTATATGTAAAATGCTTAGAGCTATGCCTGGAATACAGTAAAGGCTGTAAGATATTTATTGTAAGAAAAAGCTTGAGAAATCTCCTGCTCACCCAGGGCATGCTCCCATTTAATAGGTTGCAGAAAATATGCTCAGGCTTTTTGTCTCCCTTCAACTCATTTTGATGGACTGCTGTATCGACTCAGGCTCTCTGGGAGAGAGGCACCAAGCATGGCTTAGTTGTGCAAGAGATTTATTGGAGAAAACACTGCAGGATGAAGAAAGAAGCGGGAGGGGGCAGTCATGAGGGCTGGACACCTGAGAAAGGAGAGAGGGAAGGAGTTTGAGCTGGGAAGAGCCTCGGATTCCAGTGCAGTTCTCAGAAAGTCTCACCCAGGACGGTGGGGAGTCCACAAACACACTGCCAATAAATGAATCCCACGTCAGGCAAAGCCCCTAGTTCTACTGCACAGGCCATGTTCAGGGGCTGCCTAGGAGGAGCGCAGGGGAAAGACAGGTTCAGCACTTGCAGATATGAAAAGTCCAACAGCTGCCATCAGCTGAGCACCCCACAGCAGGTTCTCTTGAGGGAAGTTCTGGCCAGCTTACCCCATTGCTGCCAAAGCCCTGTGATTGAATTTATGCAGGTGAAATGCATATAGAATGTGATCAATGTCTGCTGAATACTTATTGGTTAGGCCACCATTGCTGGGAGGAAGGCAATGCCCTGGGCAGCTGGCAGGAACATTCTGTTGTTCTTTAGGGACCAGCCAGAAGGGAGCTGCTGAGGCAGGTGGAAGCCCTCTGGTGGGATCCATCAATCAGAGAAGAGTTGCTGGTTGAATATGTCTAGAAATGAACACATTGAGCCCTTCCTGGATTGGGCATTAGCTGAGCATGGACTCCAATGGTGAACAACCTCTTTTTGTGAAGGTAAATTCAGGGACTATATGTATACACACATGCATTACTGCCAGAGAAGGCAATGGCAACCCACTCCAGTACTCTTGCCTGGAAAATCCCATGGACAGAGGAGCCTGGTAGGCTGCAGTCCATAGGGTCACTAAGAGTCAGACACGACTGAGCGACTTCACTTTCACTTTTCACTTTCATGCATTGGATATGGAAATGGCAACCCTCTCCAGTGTTCTTGCCTGGAGAATCCCAGGGACGGGGAGCCTGATAGGCTGCCATCTCTGGGGTCGCACAGAGTAGACATGACTGAAGCAACTTAGCAGCAGCAGCAGCAGCATGCATTACTGCATGTATGCATATATGTGTATATATATAGGTGTATGTGTGTGTTTGTGAGTGCATCTGTTGTTCAGACACTAACGTGTATCTGACTGTTTGTGACCCCATGGACTATAGTACACCAGGCTCCTCTATTCTCCATTGTCTCCTGGAGTTTGCTCAGATTTAGGCCCATCAAGTCAGTGATGCCCTCCAACCATCTCATCCTCTGTCATCCTCTTCTCCTCCTGCCCTCAATCTTTCCCAGCATCAAGATCTCTTCCAGTGAGTCATCTCCTCACATCAGGTGGCCAAAGTATTGGAGCTTCAGCTTCAGGATCAATCCTTCCAATGAATATTCAGGGTTGATTTCCTTTTGGACTGACTGATTTAGAGGCCATACTTATTTTAGTCAAAAAGAAAATACCCTTATGGGATTGCACAGAAAGTTAATCTGTTTTTGGAACCAGAATTGCCCACTTTATTGAATAGAGATTGTTATTAGAAAAGTTAAAATTGCTTTTTAGCCACCAAAACTATAACATCAATAAGACAACTTTCGAAGATTTTCCTCTTGAAATGAGATCGCACACCACATTCCAGAGCTCTGCAGCCCCAGCTGGCCCTCGGCCTGTGTGTTGTCCACGTCTCACCTAGCAAAAGGAGCCCAGAACATGAAGGCTCAGTGCCAAGGCTTGGAGAACACACCCTCTTAGGTGGGACAGGTGAGGACGAGAGAGCTAGAAGAGGAGGAGGGGAGCTGCTTTGGGAATTCCGAGGAATGAGACACAGACAACCATTCTGGGAGTGGCACTGATTAGCTGAGACTCCAGACAGGCTGCCAAATGCAGGACAGCCAGCTTTTTCCTTATCTTACTTCAAACCTTGGTTTCTAGCTTAACCTTGGTTTTCCAGTGCAGATGGCTCAGTGTGATCTTTACCACCACAGTTCCTGACTGATGTTATCATCCATCCATCCATCCTTAGCCAAGGACATACTGAGTACAGAGTGCACTTGGATCACAGTTTCTACTAACAGCACGTCCCTTACAGTGAGTAGATATTTTGCTATATTAATTTGTAATGTTAGCCAGTGCAAATCACTTTGGGAGGGAGGGATAAATTAGGAGTTTGGGATTAACATATACACACTACTATATATAAAATAATCAACAAGGACCTACTAAACTTTACTCAATATTTTGTAATAACCTAAATGGGAAAAATATCTGAAAAAGAATAGATATATGTATATGTATAACTTTGCTGTACACCTAAAACTAATACAACATTATAAATAAATTCTATTCCAATATAAGGTAAGCAAACAAACAAAAAAAAGCCAAACCAAAGCTCTTTTGACTGATTTTAGTTTAAAGCCCCCACATCTGTGACTTACCCTAGAGTAACAGGAAATGGCAACCTAGTCCAATATTTCAAACATGGGAGAAAGCCAGCTTGAACTGACTTAAGCAAAAAATAAGTTACTACTGTTATCATTATACAATGATTGGGGTATTTCCTGAGTAACAACATTGCTCAGGTAGTTTGACAGCAGAGACAATGGGAACCAGGCACTCACGTGGCATTTGAACTCATCTCTTTGGCGCTTTCCTGAATATTGGCTTGAGACATCTCTCTCTTGGTGCTTACTTGCTTTTACCAACTGGTGGGGAACACAGCAATCAGAAAATTCTAAGTTTTATATCTTACAGCTTCAATCAATAGAAAATGACTGATTCAAGTCTCAAACTCCCCAAGTCCAAAAGTCCTAAGGATTGCCACTCACTGGCTCTGTAAATATCCACTGACTGCTCTTGCACCAATAATTGATGACGTAAGAACTGAGGTTCCATGATTGGCCAAGCTTGAGTCTGGGCCCAGTGCTGATCCAATCCTGAGTTTATATTAAGTTGGCACCTCCCACCAGAAGAATAAGAGAAGGCATAATTCCTAGAAGAGGGGAATGTTATTCCCAGAAGAAAAAAATATGCCAGCCAAAAACAAAGGGGGTAAAATATAGAGGTAAAAATTATTGGTATTGTCAATTGGAAGAGATATTTATCTATCAAGATTAAACATATATAATCTTATCCTAATTCGATGGATATGAGTTTGAGCAAATTCCAGGAGATAGTGAAGGACAGGGAAATCTTTATGCTTCAGTCCATGGGGTCGCAGAGGGTTGGACATGATTTAGTGACTGCACAACACCACCACCAAATCTTATCCATTAATTCCACTTCTAGTCATTTACACTAAAAAAAATTACGTATACACACACAAAATGAGATTAACTAAATTAATTTATTCAATAGATATTTGGTGTAAACTCTACGCTCTGTACTAGAGCTGAAATACTAGTGGTAAAAAGGAAAAGTTTCCTGCATTTGTATTGATCAAGCATTCTGTTCAATTTCACAACTGCCCAGTGCAAATGTATTTTCTCTTTGTACCCAAGAAGTTTTCACTATCCTCAAAGCCCCATTGCTGATACCATAAATCAGATTATGTCTAATTTTTATGGAATTATACACTTTACAGAGAACTTTCACATCTAATATCTCATTTGTAGCAACACTGTGTTTGAAAGACAGGCATTACTATTATTTTGATCATCACTCAATCTCTAGAGCCTAGCAAGATGCAAAGTATACAGCAGGCACCAAATAAAAGTTTGCTGGAGGAATCAAAGTCAGGAGGCACGGTTGAAAACACAAAGATAATGGGCAGCAACCTAGGTTCTCCAACCCAAGATCGCGACTCCAAGTTCTTGGGTTTTTCTAGCTACATTATGTTCACAATCTCTAGAATCATCCAATCATAAGATTTTAGGTAACCCATTTTATTTTGTGGGGCTTCCCTGGTGACTCAGATGATAAAGAACATACCTGAAATGCAAGAGACCTGGGTTCAATCCCTGGGTCCAGAAGATTCCCTGGAGAAGGAGATGGCTACCACTCCAGCATTCTTGCCTGGAGAATCCCATGGACAGAGGAGCCTGGTGGGATACAATCCATGGGGTCGAAAAAGAGTCAGCCACGGCTAGATGACTAACACTTTCACTTTGTTTTACTTTGTAGCTGCCATAAAAAATTAGCTATTTTATTGATGATTGCTTCACAAAACATGAACCGTTCTAACACAGAGAGTGCCTGTGTGCTCAGTCATGTCCAGCTCTTTGTGACCCCATGGACTCTAGCCCTTCAGGCCCCTCTGTCCATGGAATTTTCCAGGCAAGAATACTGGAGTAGGTTGCCATTTCACAAGCTCCCTTTTCTCACAGAACCTAAAACCAATAACAACTAGAGCTCAAAGACGAGTATAGAAAGAAGTGTTGGGAACACTCAGATCTGAGCCAGACAAGAAATCTAAGACTCATATTTCAATCTTAACCACATATGTGTGACTTGGACATGAAATTAGGTGGTTATTCTAGTTAAAAGCCAACTCTTTCTGGCTGAAAAATGTGATGATACATCGACTTTTTCAGCCACACCTGCTGTATAATTACGGATATCCAAGGTTGTGTTTTAGTTGACTCTTAAGGGCAGGGATACACATTGCAAAACAAAGTCATTTCAGGCAGTTCTCTGAGCAATTGAGCATTTTAGGCTCCACAAGTTGCAAACTTAATTACAACAAAGAACAAGCATTAGTTCTTTCACATGATGAAATGAGTCAACAGAGGAGAGTGCGTTCAGGCGCACCCTCTTTCTTAGAGAAGTAAGACTCAGCAAATGCCATGCCATGACTTTGCAGATGCCTAGTTAAAATCAGTGCATATGGACTGCAGAAAAGCAAAGTCTGGGCTTAGGCAATCGCTTTGTATTGAAGGTCTGCTAACGAAACCAGTCCTTAGACAGGACGTAGCATGATGAGTGAGAGGTGGTTAGATTCTGACTCAACGGACATGAGTTTGAGCAAATTCCAAGAGACGGTGAAGGACAAGGAAGCTTGGTGTGCAGCAGTCCGTGGGGTCACAGAGTCAGACACGACTGAGGGACAGAGCAACAACACTACCCTTCCAGATTACAAAGGATAACAAACACACATAGTCCCTCGCCTAATTTTTTTCTGCCTAATTTGCGTCTTAGTTTCTTTTCTATCATCTTTAGCATCAATAATAAATATTTAATGAATGAATGTCGTATACACTGCATGATTCTTGGACTAATCCGGTCAGAGGACCCAGTTCTGGGGAGTGAATTCTATAATGGGGAAAATGTTGGACTTTCTCAATTCCACAACCAGTTCAGTTCTACAACTTATCTGAGAAGAACACCAAGACTTGTGCCTCACCTGATTTTGACAGTCTGTGTGGTGGAAAGCTAATGGGCTTTAGAATGTCAAAAACCCTAGGTACAAATTCCAGCCTTTGCTTTGAATGACCTTGAAAAAGCCATTTAATCTCTCTACACCGCAGGTTTCTAATCCACAAAATCAGATTGATAATAATATTTACCTTCCGAGATTTAAGTCACAAATGTATTTAATCACCCCGGTAGAGTCCTAACACCAAATAAATGTTGAATAAATACATGGATGTACCCCAGTTTGTTTACCACTCATCTGTTGAAGGACATCTGGGTGATTTCCAGTTTTTCTCATAACAAATAAAACTTCTTTGAACATTCATGTACAGGCCTTTGTGTAAACAGGAATTTTCCTTTCCCTGAGATAAATCTCCTAGACTGTAATTGCTAGATTATATGGCAGTTGCATATTAGGTTATAAAAAATTTGCCAAGCTGTTTTCAAGAGTGGCTGTACAGTTTTGCATTCCCACCAGCCACAAGCACATGGTCAGATCCAGTTCCTTCATATTAGCCCTAGCATATGGCATTGTCACTATTTTTCATTTGATCCATTCTGATAGCTGGTAGTAATATCTCATTGTGGATTTAATTGGCATAGTTGCTTGGACTGCAAGGAGATCAAACCAGTCAATCCTGGGGGAAATCAACCCTGAATATTCATTGGAAGGACTGATGCTGAAGCTCCAATACTTTAGCCACCTGATATAAAGAACAGACTCATTGGAAAAGACCCTGATGCTGGGAAAGATTGAGGGGACGAGAAGAAGGGAGTGGCAGAGGATGAGATGTTTGCACAGCATCACTGACTCAATGGAAATGAATTTGAGCAGATTCCGGAGATAGGGAAGGACAGGGAAGCCTGGGGTGCTGAAGTCCATGGGGGTCGCAAAGAGTCATATACAACTTAGGAGCAGAGAAACAACAACAAGGGCTAATGATGTTAAACAGTTTCCATGTGGTAATTCCCCATCTGTCTGTCTTCTTTCGTGAAATGCCTGCTCATGCCCTTTGCCCATTTTCTAGTCGGGTTGTTCATTTCTTTGATGTTGAATTTTGAGAATTCTTCACATATTCCAGATGTTAATCCTTTGTCTGACAAGTGTTTGCAAATACTTCCTCCTGTCTGTATCTTGTTTTCTTATCCACCTAAAAAAGCTATTCCCTATAAGTTTCTAATTTTGATGAAGTCCAATTTACCCATTTTTTAAGAATCTTATTGATTGTGCTTTTAGTGTGACCTAGTCCTGGGCAAGATTCTTGCCTACACTCTCTTCTAAAAGATTAGTGGTTTTATGTTTTACATTTGAGTCCATGATCCATTTTCAGGTTCTAGCTTTTCCAGCTCTAATTTTCAGATAGACAAAGCAAAAAGAACACCCAAGGATCACACAACCTTTTTTTCCCCTTGATTCCAAGGTCCCTAGACAGTTTGTCATGGCTCTACCTTTCAAGTGGTCTATATTTACCTTTTGTATAATGTCCAGGCTTATTAGGAGTATTATTAATAAGTGGGAGGAATAGGAAAAATCATCTATTTTATCATCATGGAAGTGGAAGTTCTGAAGATTCATTTTTAATAACATTTTATTGTAAAGACAATTTTGAGTGAGATATTGAATGAAAAAAAGCCTTCTTATAATGCTTACTGATATTAGCATGGAAATTACGCACAAGATTACGATTTGCAGGCAGCATGCATTTGTCACATTCATAGCAAAGGCAGGTACATGTCCTGCTAAGGATCCAACCTAAAGCCTAGTCTTGGTAGGGGGATAGATAGCGGCCTATGGGTATGTGGTTTGATGGTGTTAAGTAAGCCAGACTTTCTCAAATAAATCCTCTCTCTGGCTGGTGCATAGCATTACCAGGCTTAAGCTTTATCCCCTAAGCCTATGTCTCTAATACCTGTTGAAGCATAAACATCCATGGAGAATATATGGTACTATTCTCGACCCCAAGAGTGCCGTATGCTGTGAACACTCACTGGTAGACAGGAACAATCAGATACTTAACAAAAACAAGTAGATATGAAAACAGGTCATCACAACCTCCAAATATGCTCGTTCAGGTACACACACACACCGTCACAGACTTACATCTCTAATAATCAGCTGAAGGAACAAATACACATGCCCAATTTAAATGGAATTTTGGATTATAATGAATACATTTATTGACAACTGCTTGATGTGCTGAAAGGTCACAAGAAATTGAATACGGTACATCTCCCCTGGCTGGAGGAGAGATTTGGTGTCCTCTGGTCTCCTTCTGCCATTCAGGAACTCAGCTTAATAAGTATTTATCAAGCACTTACTATATGACAGGCACCACATAATATACTAGAGATAAGGACTTATAAATCACTTCTCTATGCTGTCTGCTAGTTGATGGTTCTTATACCAAAAAGATGTTCCGAGGAAATTGACTGTCTTTATCATAAATCTGTATTGCATTTTAGAAAATGCTTTCCCTTATCTCTACCCATTAATTCTTAAAATAAGGTGGACCCATAACCCATTATTGTCCTTATTTAACAAGTGGAGGGAAGCAAGGCCCAGAAACCTATGCCTTTCCCATAGTGCCACATGGAGTTCATGCTTAGTCATTCAGTCGTGTCCAACTCTTTCCGACCCCATGGACTGTAGCCCGTCAGGTTCCTCTGTCCATGGGATTCTTCAGGCAAGAATACTGGTGTGGGTTGCCATTTCTTTCTCCAAGAGATCTTCCAGAGCCAGGGATCAAACCCTTGCCTCCTATACTGCAGGCATATTCTTTATCTGCTGAGCCATAGAGGAATTCCCCCACAAAAGGATTAGCCTTAAATAGTGGTCTTCTGACCCCCAAGCCCAGCACACTTCACATCACAGCTTGACAATGCTCAGTTTCTGAGAGCCACTTCCCACTAAAGACCTGTCATCCTTTTGTTAAAATCTTACCTTATGTTTATTTTTCTAACTCCTTCCACCAAATCAAAAACTCCATGAGAGTGGGGACTTTATTATTATGAAGGTGAAGAGTCGTGTCCGACTCTTTGCGACCCCATGGACTGTCCATGGAATTCTCCAGGCCAGAATAATGGACTGGGTAGCCTTTCCCTTCTCCAGGTGATCTTCCCTACCCAGGAATCAAACCAGGGTCTCCCGTATTGCAGGCAGATTCTTTACCAACTGAGCTATCAGGGAAGTTATTATCATAACTCAACGTAATTTTAAATACTTGTCCTTATTGGCATTCCATTGCTATTTGTTTGATTAATTTGAATGACTACAAGAGGATCTAGATTCTGAAATAAAAAAATAATCCTTATGTTATTCCTTGTTGTCAATCAGCCTGCCTCAGTTCCTTCCTAGTTTTGTGAACTCAGATAAATCAATAGCATTTTCTTAGCGTAGGCTTCTCTTTTGCAAAATAGGCGAAATAATAATGCTTACTTTGTAGGGTTGCTGTGAAGATAGGAGATATTCAATAAATGGTAACTCTCATTCTAAAATATATAAAATTCCTAGGGTAGTGTTTGTAATGGATGGAGCAGGTCCCCCTCCCTCGTTACTTCCACTCTCCCAACTAGATAGGGAACTTCTTGAGAACAAGGACTTGTTTATTTAAAACCAATAGCACAGTGCTTTGTATTTATCAGACATTGGAAAGAGATTTGCTAAGTGAATAGATGAATGAATATAATACTGTAAAAAAAAAGCTTAATTATCAGTGTTAACAAAATATGTAACTTTACTAAGAGCAAGTTGATACAGTATTTTGGCAGTACAGTAAATCTATATATGGTGATGGTTTAGTTGCTAAATCGTATCAGACTCTTACAACCCCATGGACTGTAGCCCACCAGGCCCTTCTGTCCATGGGATTTTCCAGGCAAAAATACTGGAGTGGGTTGCCATTTCCTTCTCCAAAATCTATATATATCTTCTGACTAAAAGAAAACATATGATCATAAATCACTCTGAATCTTTTCATTTTAACATGTTTACCCTATTATTTATTTTACCTTTAAAGTTCCCATCAGCTCCCTACTATCTGCCTTTAACCTTTCCTGGGAACTAATTGTTCATCCATGCATGCAATTAACATTTACTGAACACTTACTGTCTACCACAGACCAGAGTATAAAGATTCATAAGACTATCTCTGTGTCTCTAAAGGATTTATACCCTACAAGGAAAAACCAATGTATAAACAATTTATAATTAATGGAAGTGTTATGATAGAAGTACGAAAAAGTGCTATGGTTTATAAGAGTGATTCATCCTGCCTGGGGACTTGGCTTATGAAGCATATGTTTGGGAAAGTGATTTTTCTTTCTGTAAACTAAATTGACTTAGCGGTAATAAAAATAGTTTCCATTTGTATAGTACTTTGCAAAGTGCTTTCACATCCATTTTTTCTTTTAATCCTCACAGTGAAGGTTCTATAGTTGTATGTGTGTGTTTTTTATATATTCATCAAAAAAAGGTAGCTATGAAGCCAACAGATAAACAATATGGAAATTCATTCTAAAGCCCATGCATGAATGCTAAGTAGCTCGTTGTGACCAACTCTTGGCGACCCCATGGACCGTAGCCCATCAGGCTCCTCAGTCCATGGGATTCTCCAAACAAGAACACTGGAGTGGGTTCTCAGGCCCTCCTCCAGGGGATCTTCCCAACTCAGGGATCAAACCCGCATCTCTTATGTCTCCTGCACTGGCAGGTGGGTTGTTTACCACTAGCGCCACCTGGGAAAGCCCATAGGTAGATGACATAAGTTGAAACTGGAAATAAGACTCTGTTGGAGCTTCACGGACATCATTCCAAGAAAAGCTAAAAGCAAAGACCTGTTCCTTCCCCTTTATCCTCAGTGTCATTGCTTACTTCAAGCCATCTTGCTCAAAGGTTATTATAAAAAATTTCTGGCTGGATCTAGATGGATTTGTCTCATCTCTGTCCGAGCCTGGTAATTTTTAAATGCAAACTGAAGCATGTCATTCTCTTATATCCTATAGAGCTCCCTACTTCCTATAGAATAAAGTTCAAATGCTTTTGTATAGCATATAAAGTTCATCATTTACACCTGTCAAATTCTTCAAATTCTCTATTTGTTATTATCTTCCAATATTTTTACTATTTGCTCAAGTTCAGTTCAGTTCAGCTCAGTCACTCAGTCGTGTCCGACTCTTTGAGACCCCATGAATCGCAGCACGCCACGCCTCCCTGTCCATTACCAAATCCCGGAGTTCACTCAGACTCACGTCCATTGAGTCAGTGACGCCATCCAGCCATCTCTTCCTCTGTCATCCCCTTCTCGTTCTGCCCCCAATCCCTGCCAGCATCAAAGTCTTTTCCAATGAGTCAACTCTTCGCATGAGGTGGCCAAAGTACCGGAGTTTCAGCTTTAGCATCATTCCTTCCAAAGAAATCCCAGGGTTGATCTCCTTCAGAATGGACTGGTCTGATCTCCCTGCAGTCCAAGGGACTCTCAAGAGTCTTCTCCAACACCACAATTCAAAAGTATCAATTCTTCAGCGCTCAGCCTTCTTCACAGTCCAACTCTCACATCCATACATGACGACTGGAAAAACCATAGCCTTGACTAGACCGACAGTTGGCAAAGTAATGTCTCTGCTTTTGAATATACTATCTAGGTTGGTCATAACTTTTCTTCCAAGGAGTAAGCGTCCTTTAATTTCATGGCTGCAGTCACCATCTGCAGTGATTTTGGAGTCCAAAAAAATAAAGTCTGACACTGTTTCCACTGTTTCCCCATCTATTTCCTGTGAAGTGATGGGACCGGATGCCATGATCTTCATTTTCTGAATGTTGAGCTTTAAGCCAACTTTTTCACTTTCCTCTTTTACTTTCATCAAGAGGTTTTTTAGTTCCTCTTCACTTTGTGCCATAAGGGTGGTGTCATCTGCATATCTGAGATTACTGATATTTCTCCCGGCAATCTGGATTCCAGCTTGTGTTTCTTCCAGTCCAGAGTTTCTCATGATGTATTCTTCATATAAGTTAAATAAGCAGGGTGACAATATACAGCCTTGACATACTCCTTTTCCTATTTGGAACCAGTCTGTTGTTCCAGGTCCATTTCTAACTGTTGCTTCCTGACCTGCATACAGATTTCTCAAGAGGCAGGTCAGGTGGTCTGGTATTCCCATCTCTTTCAGAATTTTCCACAGTTTCTTGTGATCCACACAGTCAAAGGCTTTGGCATAGTCAATAAAGCAGAAATAGATGTTTTTCTGGAACTCTCTTGCTTTTTCCATGATCCAGCAGATGTTGGCAATTTGATCTCTGGTTCCTCTGCCTTTTCTAAAACCAGCTTGAACATCAGGGAGTTCACGGTTCACATATTGCTGAAGCCTGGCTTGGAGAATTTTGAGCATTACTTTACTAGCCTGTGAGATGAGTGCAATTGTGTGGTAGTTTGAGCATTCTTTGGCATTGGCTTTCTTTGGGACTGGAATGAAAACTGACCTTTTCCAGTCCTGTGGCCACTGCTGAGTTTTCCAAATTTGCTGGCATATTGAGTGCAGCACTTTCACAGCATCATCTTTCAGGATTTGAAATAGCTCAACTGGAATTCCATCACCTCCACTAGCTTTGTTCGTAGTGATGCTCTCTAAGGCCCACTTGACTTCAAATTCCAGAATGTCTGGCTCTAGATGAGTGATCACACCATCGTGATTATCCGGGTCGTGAAGATCTTTTTTGTACACTTCTTCTGTGTATTCTTGCCACCTCTTCTTAATATCTTCTGCTTCTGTTAAGTCCATACCATTTCTTTCCTTTATCGAGACCATCTTTGCATGAAATATTCCCTTGGTATCTCTAATTTTCTTGAAGAGATCTCTAGTCTTTCCCATTCTGTTCTTTTCCTCTATTTCTTTGCATGGATCGCTGAAGAAGGCTTTCTTATCTCTTCTTGCTATTCTTTGGAACTCTGCACTCAGATGCTTGTATCTTTTCTTTTCTTCTTGGCTTTTCGCTTCTCTTCTTTTCACAGCTATTTGTAAGGCTTCCCCAGACAGCCATTTTACTTTTTTGCATTTCTTTTCCATGGGGATGGTCTTGATCCCTGTCTCCTGTACAATGTCATGAACCTCATTCCATAGTTCATCAGGCACTCTATCTATCAGATCTAGACCCTTAAATCTATTTCTTACTTCCACTGTATAATCATAAGGGATTTGATTTAGGTCATACCTGAATGGTCTAGGGGTTTTCCCTGCTTTCTTCAATTTCAGTCTGAATTTGGTAATAAGGAGTTCATGATCTGAGCCACAGTCAGCTCCTGGTCTTGTTTTTGTTGACTGTATAGAGCTTCTCCATCATTTGCTGCAGAGAATATAATCAATCTGATTTCGGTGTTGACCATCTGGTGATGTCCATGTGTAGAGTCTTTTCTTGTGTTGTTGGAAGAGGGTGTTTGCTATGACCAGTGCATTTTCTTGGCAAAACTCTATTAGTCTTTGCCCTGCTTCATTCCACATTCCAAGGCCCAATTTGCCTGTTACTGCTGGTGTTTCTTGACTTCCTACTTTTGCATTCCAGTCCCCTATAATGAAAAGGACATCTTTTTTGGGTGTTAGTTCTAAAAGGTCTTGTAGGTCTTCATAGAACCATTCAACTACAGCTTCTTCAGCATTACTGATTGGGGTATAGACTTGGATTACTGTTATATTGAATGGTTTGCCTTGGAAATGAACAGAAATCATTCTGTCATTTCAAAGCTATCCACTATTTCCACATCTAACCCTTTATAGTGTCTTTGGCCTAGAATGCCTCTAGGTTGCCATCATTCTGTCTGGTAAAATGATGGTGGACATAGAAGTTGTGGCTTTTGTAGTTGTTCTTTATATATGGGCTTATGTAACAGTAACAGCCAAATCTTAACATAAATTTGGCTCTTGCTTTTCTTTTCTTAATTCATCACTGCATAAGATACAGTTTAGGAACCACTAGACTAGCATTTCCTTTTAAGATCTCAGGAAGAGATCACTATATCTTTTATTAAATATCAAAGACTTATGATATTTATATTCATTTAACCTAGAGCAGAAAGTGAAGAGGAACTAAAAAGCCTCTTGATAAAAGTGAAAGAGGAGAGGGAAAAAGTTGGCTTAAAGCTCAACATTCAGAAAATGAAGATCATGGCATCTGGTCCCATCACTGCATGGGAAATAGATGGGGAAACAGTGGAAGCAGTGTCAGACTTTATTTTTTGGACTCCAAAATCACTGCAGATGGTGACTGCAGCCATGAAATTAAAAGACGCTTACTCCTTGGAAGGAAAGTTATGACCAACCTAGATAGCATATTCAAAAGCAGAGACACTACTTTGTCAACAAAGGTCCATCTAGTCAAGCTATGGTTTTTCTAGTAGTCATGTATGGATGTGAGAGTTGGACTGTGAAGAAGACTGAGCACCAAAGAATTGATGCTTTTGAACTGGGGTGTTGGAGAAGACTCTTGAGAGTCCCTTGGACTGCAAGGAGATCCAACCAGTCCATCCTAAAGGAGATCAGTCCTGGGTGTTCATTGGAAGGAATGATGCTGAAGCTGAAACTCCAATACCTTGGCCACCTCATGTGAAGAGTTGACTCATTGGAAAACACCCTGATGCTGGGAGGGATTGGGGGCAGGAGGAGAAGGGGATGACAGAGAATGAGATGGCTGGATGGCATCACCGGCTCGATGCACATGAGTTTGGGTAAACTCCGGGAGTTGGTGATGGACAGGGAGGCCTGGCGTACTGTGATTCATGGGGTCACAAAGAGTCGGACACGACTGAGTGACTGAACTGAACTGAACTGAACCTAGAGCTAAAGTGTATTCCTTTGTGAATATATTCTGGGCTATATGCTAAAAAACCAGTCAGAGATAAGTCAAAACAAGGCAGACAGGAGTCCATCATGGATCTTACTTACACTCAATGAAAAAAAGAGACATTAAGATAAGGGAATAAATTAAATCTCATAGATGAAGATAAGGGCGAATAAGGAAATAAAGAACTATCTGGGAAGGGAGCAATTTTGGAGAAGATGGTCCATGAAGGTCTCTATGAGGAAATTTCATTTCAGATGAGACTTGAAAGATGAGGGCCTAGCTGTGTAGCGGGAAGAAGAGTCTGCTGGGCTAAAGAAGGATTTTGGAGTGACTAAAGAACTGAACAACCAATGTGGTTGCACATAGTGAGAGAGGGGAGACCGATGGGAATTGACAGTAGATTATGCAGGACCTGGTTGGTGGGCAAAGGCGAGGAAACCACTGAAAGATTTTTCAGCAAGTGAACAATGACCTTGATTGCAACACCAGCTGTGGGGAACAAGGTGGAGAATGAGACCAGTTATAAAGCTATGACATCAGCAAGACCATTTTGGAGGACAGCAAATAGAAACAAATGTGAGTTCTCGGTTTCTGGCCTGAGGTAGCAGGACAGATGATGCAGACATTTACTGAGATAAAAGAGACTCAGAAAAAAAATGGAGCAAAATTGAGAGTTTCTTTTTGAACATGTTAAATTCGAGATATCTATGAACCAATCAGGAGCTATCAAGTAGACAGTTGGGTTAATAAATTTATACTTCAGAAATGAGTCCTGATCTAGATCTATCAGTGTGGGAGTTTTTAATAGACAGATGGATTAAGATGAATTAATGCCTTAAATGTATTATTGAAATAATTCATGGAAAATGCTGCTGCTGCTAAGTCACTTCAGTCGTGTCTGACTCCGTGCAACCCCATAGACAGCAGCCCACCAGGCTCCCTCATCCCTGGGATTCTCCAGGCAAGAACACTGGAGTGGGTTGCTGTTTCCTTCTCCAATACATGAAAGTGAAAAGTGAAAGTGAAGTTATTCAGTCATGTCCGACTCTTCGAGACCCCATGGACTGCAGCCTACCAGGCTCCATTGTCCATGGGATTTTCCAGGCAAGAGTACTGGAGTGGAATGCCATTACCTTCCCTGTCATGGAAAATAGCAGACACTTACTTGGCATGTAGCAAATATGCTCAAAGTATATTAGCTAGAGGACGCTGCTTATGGTTAGAAAATTCTTCACACAGTGTATGTAACCCAAATCTTTTCTACTAAGAATAAACTGCTCTTGTATCATTTTCTTCCCACTAGTAATACCCAGTAGTTTTAAGGTATATGTGTAGTTGGAGACTTATTTAGAATGTTTTATGTATTCATATGCAGGAATACAAAAGAATAAAGAGAAAAGTCAACTACTATAACAAATACATGGCTATATAACAATATATTATATAAAATAGATTGCATGTCATAGAACATAAACTGCTTTAAAAACTATTTTTAAGAAACTGAATGGAAAGACAGATTCTTCAGATTTTCAGAATCTTAGGAGGAGGAAATGGCAACCCACTGCAGTGTTCTTGCCTGGAGAGTCCCAGGGATGGGGGAGCCTGGTGGGCTGCCATCTATGGGGTCGCACAGAGTCGGACACGACTGAAGTGACTTAGCAGCAGCAGCACCTACATATAAAAAATACATTCCAGAATTCTGATAATTTATGACACAGTAGATTAATTATTTTGTTATAAAATGCATTGTAGTTATGATTAAGAAAATGTGGTTTCACCTCATACATCCTGTCTCTGCTGTTTACTTGATGTGTGATCTTGGGCAATTTATGTAACACCTGGGCTGTTCAATTTTCTTCTTCTGTAAAATACAAATAATTATGATACCTATGTAATCAGGTTGTCGACAGAATGTGTAAAATGATGTGTAAAATGCATAGCGCAGTGCCTACAGTAATCAATAAACGATCCATCTATCTCCGTGGTTCTTAACCCTGGATAACTATTAGAATCACCTGGGGAGTTTTCAAAATACTATGTCCAGGCTTCACCCAAACAAACTAAATCAGAATCTCTGGGGGTAGGATTCAGGCCAAAAACAATTTAAAAAATAAAACAGTCTCCCTAGGTAATTCTAAATCAGGGTTGAGAACCACAATCTAAAAATAAATGTCATATATGATATATGAGAATATAATTTTTATTGAAAAGTTTATAAAATATGCTGTGATGCTGATTAAACAAGTGGCTAAAAGAATTTCAAAACTTGTCTAACAATTTATTTTGGGGGGGGGGGGAACAGTAATCTGAAAGAGTAGATAAATGATAATTAAAGACATTGTCCAGCATCTCTGGAGTAAGATGCCCCCACCCAGCTCCCATCTCCACCTCTTAGCAGCTTTGTAACTTCAGGCAAATTACTCAACTACTGTTTCCTCATTCGCAAAGTAGGGATAATGATGGTGCCTACCTCTCATTGTGTCGTTAGATCACTGGATGATTTAATATTTGTAAAATGCTTAGAACAACACCTGGCATACAGTAAGCACTCTGTACTTGGTCTTTCTTTTTTAAGTACTTGGAATTAAATAATACTGGCCATTAATACTGAATCTTGGTAATGTGCTTTGGCACGAAATTAGAACTGGAAGCAGCTGCTATACAAAAGCTCTGGGGTGCTCATTAAAAAAAAAATTCTTTACAACTTATTTCAAAGGTCAGACTGATCCTAAGTTCATAGCTCTCTCTCCTCACAGAAGATGATATGTTAATCTTGCCAGGATGTGCATAAAATACCAAGAAATATGCTAATGAAAGGGGCTTCCCTGGTGGCTCAGATGGTAGAGTCTGCCTGTAATGTAGAAGACCTGGGTTCAATCTCTCAGTTGGAAAGATCCCCTGGAGGAAGAAACGGCAACCCCCTCTGATAACCTTGCCTGGGAAATCCCAAGGATAGAGGAACCTGGCGGGTTACAGTCCATGAGGTCACAAAGAGTTGGACATGACTGAGCTACTAACACTTTCACATTAATAAAGGCATCCACTATCCCTGAAGCCCTGACACTCAAATATTATCTGGCGAACCATGGGGAATTTTTAAAACAAGATCACCGAATACAGGTGGTATGTTGAGTTTAGGTCCTGGAGGTGGATTTTCTAACGATTTTCCTCTCTGTCACACCTGGTCTGGCCCTTGCCTATTTCTCCACTTTGTTCTAATGGCCTCTACTCACACCCTTGCCGCATGCAGGAAAACTTCTTTCTTCTTCCCCCAAGTTCAGCTGTTTTCCTCCTCCAATCCTTTGCTACTCTTGCTGATGAGCCCTCCACATCAGACGTGGCCTATGGACTGAAGCCCGCCAGGCTCCTCTGTCCATGAGATTCTTCAGGAAAGAATGCTGGAGTGAGTAGCCATTCCCTTCCCCAGGGGATCGTCCCTATCCAGGGGTTGAACCTGGGTGTTCTGCATTGCAGGCAGATTTCTTACAGTCTGAGCCACCAGGGTTCCTCTGACTATCCCACCCCCAGCTGATGCATCTTTTAAGACTCAGTTCAAGTCTTCCGTGAAGCCTGTCCTGGTGCCCCAGGTAGAGCTAGGCATTCCTTTTTTTTTTTTTTTGTAACTGCTTATACCATGAACGCTGGGCTTCCCAGGTGACTCAGTGATAAAGAATCTGCCTGATCAGTAAGAGACGTGGGTCCGATCCCTGGGTTGGGAAGATCCCCTGGAGAAAGAAATGGCAACCCACTCCAGTATCCTTGACTGGGAAATCCCATGGACAGAGGAGCCTGGGGAGCTACAATCCAAGAGGTCACAAAAGAGTGGGACACAACCCAGCAACAAAACAACAACACCACCATGAACACATGGCCATTTTAAAGGTCAGGAACCTTTAAAATGTGTTTGAGTGTTTTTAAAGGCCAGGAACACTTATCTGATTTATTTCCAAATGTATGTATTTAATCATCAACAGCTAGCACAGAATTGGGCTCGTTTAAGTGCTTTCATTGACTTTCAGAATGGAAGGAAGGGAGAAAGGGAACAAAGAAGAAATGCTGTCCGTGGACACGAAGGAAGCAGTGGGAATTTATGGTGGTTGAAGCCTGCAGCTCCTCATAGACCCAGACACCATCACGCCTCTGCTGCCCTAGGAGCCCCTGCTCCAGATTTCAGGGAGGCTCTGAGGTCTGAGGGAAGTGGAAGAAGCAACTCAGGGCCACCCAAGGGACAGGGCCTTTACAAACGTTCTAAGTTCTCTCGCTCGCCCATTTCCCAAATTGACTCCCATCTCTGGAAGATTTTCCGAAGTCCCATCATTTCTTGGAAGTGTTCCCCAGTTTTGCAGAGACAGAGTCATGAGACCCACAACACTTTTAGCACAGTTAAGATCAGAACCCCTGGGATTCTGTCTCTATGATTAGCTCTGTGGTTTCAGGCCAGCTGCTTAACAATCCTGTGCTTCAGTCCATTCACCTTTAATATGAGGACAATAATAGTATTTATCAAGGGGCTATAAGGTGGATTAAATGTTTAGAATAGCACCTTGCATGTAGAGAGTCCTGTACATGCATGGGTACTAAGTCGCTTCGGTCATGTCCAACTCTTTGTGACCCTATGGTCTGTGGCCTATGGGCTGAAGCCTGCCAGGCTCCTCTGTCCATGAGATTCTTCAGGAAAGAATGCTGGAGTGAGTAGCCATTCCCTTCCCCAGGGGATAGTCCCTATCCAGGGGTTGAACCTGGGTGTTCTGCATTGCAGGCAGATGTTTTACCATCTGAGCCAACAGGGAAGCCCATAAATAAACACATCTACTTACAAAACAGGAGATTTCTCATCTCTGAATTCTCTGTGGCATTTGCTGCTTCAGAGTCTATGTTAGCAGTGGTGAAACTTGGTGAGATAACCCATCTAATATAACAGCAGAGAAATGACAAGCCAACATGGCCTCAGATTCATAAAGTTCCAACGAGGCAGTACCTGCCAGAGGCACTGGCACTGTATTTCTTTCTAAGCTGAAATGAGCTGAACACAAGTATAAAGCTTATTATGAATCTCATTTTCAGTTCTTTGGAAATCTTTCATAAGTCTTTGCTATCTAAAGAGACTGTCAAAGGAGAGTCTATGTGTAGTAGGGGATTAGGTTAGACAAATGCCTATAGAAATTCAATATCCATCTTTCTCCTTTTGATTCTGCTATGAAGAGAAGAAATCTTATCCTCCTTAGTAAATGAGCTTACAGAGACCTCTAAAGAGGCAGAGGTCATTAGACTGTATAGGGACCCTGAATACTATTCCTAAGGACAGATTCCAGGTTATGTCCCCAGCAAGGGTGAATAGATATATCAACAGATTATTTTTCATTGACATCTAAAATCAACAAACCAATCATTTTTTTACCAATCATGAGAGCTGTGCCTAAACACTGAGCATTCATGATTATTAATAAAAGAGACCATTCAGCAGCTTTACAACCCATTTTGAACTCAAATTAAGAAAATGCTTGAGTAGTGCTTTTTGTCTAACACATGTCTGTAGTCTAAAATAAATATAAAATAAAGAGCAAGTGATAAGTCATTAGTAAAAAAAAAAATAAAGCCAGAGATGTGCATTAAAATGATGTATAACATAACCACATTTATTTAAGGAAGTATTCCAATATCAGAGGGCAAAGCTCAACAATGCAAAAACACAATTACTTTTTGCACCAACCTAATAGCTGTGTTTCCTCATGAATTCTCTTATTGGAAAACACCTTGATGCTGGAAAGACTGAAGGCGAAAGGACAAGGGAGTGGCAAAGGATGAGATGGTGAATGGCATCACTGACTCAATGGACGTCATCACTGACTCAATGGACATGAGTTTGAACAAACTCTGGGAGACAGTGAGGGACAGGGAAGCCTGTCATGCATGCCACAATACATGGGGTCCCAAAGAGATGGACACAACTTAGCAACTGAACAAAAATAGCAACAAGCTGTGTTTCTTCATGAGTTCATGTACTTTAACCTTCATTTACTTAATAATAAGAATTTCCCCTTCCTTCATCTCACAAAGTTACTTTGAGGCTATTAGAATTAACTATGAAAGCAACCCCAAACTGTCAAGGGCCAAACAAATGTCACTCTGACTTGACTCATTCCAGAATTGCAGAGAATGGGAGTTATATGCCAGCAGCCTTTGGTGTTGGACTGCCTGAGTTCAAATCTGAGCTCGCACTCACTAACCGTGACCTTAAACAAGTGCATGCTTCCATTTCCCCATCTGTGAAATATGAAATATCCATCTGTATGGCACTTACAACAATGACTAGAACCTAGAAAACTTTCCATGAAAAGTTGGGATGTGATTCAGTAAGGGCTTTTTAAATTTAATTTTTCCTGGACTATAGTTGATTTACAATGTTGTGTTAGTTTCAGGTGTACACCAAAGCGATTCAGTCATACACGTCTCTCTCTCTCTCTCTCTCTCTCTCTCTCTATATATATATATATATATATATATATATACACACATACATATATATATATATATATGTCCATCTTTTTTCAGATTCTTTTCCCATATAGGCTATTACAGAATATTGAGTAGAGTTCCCTGTGCTATAAGTGGCCACCCCTCAACTATCTATAAACTTTGAGGATGCTGAAGAATGGACAAGATATAGTTCCTGCCGTTAGAGGTCTCATAGACTTAGAAGTGGCAGACACAGAGGTAAACAAATGTTATAATGGAGATAAAATGTAGTAAAGCACAAGGCACAGAGCCATTCCTAATCCCGTGCTCTGTGCTTTTGCCTTTCCTCTGCTTCCCTGTTCTTCAAAGACAAATTTCCCCGATAACCACATCTACTTTCAAGGCTTAAGTTATAAACTGTGTTCCAGCAGAGCTAAGACCCACAGCCTAGGACTCCACCCTCACAATCCCTGTGAGGTATCCCCTGTGAGGATACCTGGAGGGTATCCTGATGTGGCTTGCTCCCATCCCCCACTCCTGAATCTAAACCTCTTTCAACTAATCCTTCCACCTAATTAATGACCATGCCATAATAATTCTATCAGAGAAACATGCCCTAATTCTCAACCCCTATACATATCTGCTGTGTTCATCTTGACTATTGCAAGAGCTTCCTATGCATTTCTGGGCCTCGAGTCTCAACTTCCCTACCCTCCACTCATTCCCCATTCAACCACCTGAGTTCTTCTAAAGCCTGTATCTGTTTTCACAATACTCAATCTGGTAAATGGCTTCCCACTGCCAACCCTATTGAATTGTGATCTTAGGTCTACAGGACTCTAAACTCAAATCTCAAGCTCCTTTATAATTTAATTCATACTTCTCAGATTTCACACACACAAAAAGAAACCTCATGTACCTTTCTAGAACATACATGTACCTTCTATTCCTCTGCTCTTGTTGATCCTCTCTGTTATTTCAAATATTCTATCTGCCAGCTATCCATCTACTAACCTGTTTCATCCTTCAATGTCCAGCTCAAATCCCAACTAATGCATATTGCTTTCCCTGACTAACAAGAATCCCCCAACCTACATACCATGTAGGTTGAACCGTATGATTTACTGTATTTTGGGTAGGTCAAAAATGGTCAAATAACCACAGTTTCAAATAATTCAAACTATAACTGAATATGTTTCTCTTACATCATTTACCCTGCTTCAGTAGACTCCCTTATACCCTGTCTTCATCCCTGCATGTCCAGTACCCAGCGGTGGCAGAAAAGTAGATGCTCAAAAAATGCTTGAAGAATTCAAGATAATTGATATGTAAGGATCTTGGTAGTTCATTGAGTTCCCTTAAGTCTGTATCCATATTGCTCTCAATTTTCTGGAGCCCGACAAGGGTAAAGTCCATCACCTAAGACTATCTTCTCAAGTCAGGAGTGTAGGTATCCTTTCTTCATTTCCATCAGGACCTCACTCTCTCTATCTACCAATTAATAATTGCCTAATCTAGAGTGATAATTGGCTCAGAGATGGTAAAGACTCTGCCTGCAATGTGGGAGACCTGAGTTCAATCCCTGGGTTGGGAAGATCCCCTGGAGGAGGGCATGGCAACACACTACAGTATTCTTGCCTGGAGAATCCTGTGGACAGAGAAGCCTGGAGGGCTACAGTCCCTGGGGTTGCAGCAAGTTGGACACAGCTGAGCGACTAAGAACACACACAACCTATAGAGGGAAAAACCCACCTCCAGGGTCACCTTTTCCTTAAGTATGTGTGTGTGTTCAGTCGTTCAGTCTTATTCGACTTGTTTCAAGCCAACGGACTATAGCCCACCAGGCTCCTCTGTCCATGGGATTCCTCAGGCAAGAATACTAGAGTGGGTTGCCATTTCCTTCTCCAGGGGATCTTCCAACCCAGGGATTGAACCTGCATCTTCTGTGTCTCCTGTAATGGCAGGCAAATTCTTTACCACTGAGCCACCTGGGAAGCCCTTCTTTAAGCAGCAAGTGTGTAATTTGTAATGTTAATCATTCAGGACATTCACTCATTCATCATCTAATCATTGGTGTGTGATTGGCCCTGAGAATACAGCAGTAAATGAGGCAACCAGAGACAATGAATTTAGAGTGCCTTTGTTCTTTAATCTGGTCTTTAGATATTTTCCCGAGAATCACCTGAAGATATTTTGAACATTTGAACAATATTTTCTATACTTAACACTTTTCAATGTCTTGTAAGCTGTCTAAAATTTTTAGCATAAGTTGAAATTGTCACAAAGGATGTGATTTTCACATACATTAATATTTTCACATATATTACTATATTAATTTAAATGTATCAAATGAAATTTGAATATTATAAATTAAATGCTCAAGACTAGTTATTTTTATTGATAAAAAGTATTTTGTAAAATTTGGAAATTTTAGGCCTTTCCTCTCTTTTTTCAACTCACATTTCCATAATACTTTCTCCCTGGATTTTATACACATATATTAAATCAAAACTGTAGAGCTGCATAGTTAGGTCAATTTACAAAAATATCCCTGGCAATCAATAAGCTGAATTGCACTTTCTTTCAGAAAAAAAGCTTCATTTATTATATCAGTTCAAATAGATATACTAATAAGCACTGCCAGAAACATTATAAAAACATTGAGAAATAAGTTACACAATGAATCCTATAAAACAGATTATAATAAGTATTAAAAATTAAGATAATATAGATCTAATATGAATAATTAATTCATTTTCCATAAATTATAAAAAGAAGATAAAACAATACATTTGCTCTCAGCAACTAATTTATAATAAAACAATAAATGAATTGTTTATAAAATAATGAAAATATCATTCCTCTAGTAAGAGTGTGTATCTCTGTCCAGCTAAAGGCAAAGAATGGTCACATGAAGCAAAGGTGATCTAACTATATACCATCACAAGAGACACAGAGATGTGAAAAGTTGAAAGTAAAAGAACAGAAAAATATATACCATAGAAAGAGTATTCAGAAGTGAGCTGAAGTGGCTACAGTTCAGTTCAATCTCAGTCGTATGCAACTCTTTGCAATCCCATTGACTGCAGCACTCCAGGCTTCCCTGTCTATCACCAACTCCCAGAACTTGTTCAAACTTATGTCCATTGAGTCGGTGACGCCATCCAACCATCTCATCCTCTGTTGTCCCCTTCTCCTCCCACCTTCAGTTTTTCCTAGCATGAGGGTATTTTCCAATAAATCAGTTCTTTGTATGAGGCAGCCAAAGTATTGGAACTTCAGCTTCAGCATCAGTCCTTCCAAAGAATATTCAGGCTGGATTTCCCTTAGGATTGAATGATTTGACCTCCTTGCAGTCCAAGGGACTCTCAACAGTCTTCTCCAACACCACAGTTCAAAAGCGTCAGTTCTTCAGTGCTCAGCTTTCTTTATGGTCCAACTCTCACATCCATACATGACTACTACAAAAACCATAACTTTGACTAGACAGACCTTTGTAGGTAAAGTAATGTTTCTGCTTTTTAATATGCTGTCTAGGTTGGTCATAACTTTTCTTCCAAGGAGCAAGTGTCTTTTAATTTCATGGCTGCAGTCACCACCTGCAAGTGATTTTGGAGCCTAAGAAAATAAAGTCTCTCCCTGTTTTCATTGTTTCCCCATCTATTTGCCATGCAGTGATGGGACCAGATGCCATGATCCTAGTATTTTGAATGCTCAGTTTTAAGCCAGCTTTTTCATTCTCCTCTCTCACTTTCATCAAGATACTCTTTAGTTCCTCTTTGCTTTCTGCCATAAGGGTGGTGTCATCTGCATATCTGAGATTATTGCTATTTCTCCCTACAGTAGTATAAGGCAAAATAATCTTAGAGACAAACTTTGCTACTAGAGACAAAAAAGGACATAATAATAAAAGGGTCAGTTTATCAGGAAGACAAAATATGTATAAACAGCACATCTAACACAGAGCACCTCAAAACATGAAGTAAAGTACATAAATTAAAAGGCAAAATATGAAATTCAACAATAATATTTGAAAAGTGCAATACCCCACTCTCAACAATGGTTAGAACAACCAGGCAGATAACAATGAAATAGAAAATGTAGACACTGTAAACCAACTAAATGTAACAGACATCTATAGAGCACCCCAATCAACAACAAGCAGAACATACATTCTTCTCAAGTGCACATGGGACACTTTCCAGGATATATTAGGAGGCCATAAAGCAAATCTCAATTGACTTAAAAGTATCTCAGGTGGCGCTAGTGGCAAAGAATCCACCTGCCAATGCAGGAGACAAGGGTTTGACTCCTGGTTTGGGAAGATCCCCTGGAGGAGGAAACAGTGATCCAATCCATTATTCTTGCCTGGAAAACTCCATGGACAGAGGATCCTGGCAGGCTATAGTCCATAGGACTGCAAAGAGTCAGACATGATTGAGTGACTGAACATACACACACAGTTTTTAAATATTTAAATTATACAGTGGGCTTCCCTGGTGGCTCAGTGGGTAAAGCATCTGCCTCCAATGCACGAGACCCGGGTTCGATCCCTGGGTTGGGAAGATCCCCTGGAGAAAGAAACGGCAACCCACTCCAGTACTCCTGCCTGGAAAATCCCATGGACTGAGAAGCCTGGTAGGCTACAGTCCGTGCTATAGTCCATAGGGCTGCAAAGCGTCAGACATGATTGAGTGACTGAGCATACACAAACAATTTTTAAATATTTAAATTATACAATGTTCTTTGACCTCAATGGAATGAAATGGGAACTCATGATATAAAGAAATTTGAGAAATGAAAAGTTTAAAAACTCTCCTAAGTAATAAATGAGTCAAAGAAGAAATCACAAGGCAAATTTTAGATAAATGAAAATAAAACCACACATACCAAAACTCAACAGCAATCAGAGGGAAACTTATAGCTATAATGCTTATTTTTATAAGAAGAATAAATATCTATGATCAAAAATCTGAACTTCCATCTTAAGAAATTAAAAAAAAGAAGCTAAAACAAAAGCAGGCAGGAAGAAGAACATAATAAAAATTAGAGCACAAATAAATAAAATAGAGAATAGAAGTAGTAGTGAACATCAATGAAATAAAAAGCTAGTGCTTTGAAAAAGATCAACAAAATTAACCTCTAGTTAACCTGGCCAAGAAAAAGGCAATGGCACCCCACTCCAGTACTCTTGCCTGGAAACTCCCAAGGACGGAGGAGCCTGGTGGGCTACAGTCCCTGGGGTTGCTAAGAGTCGGACACGACTGAGCGACTTCACTTTCACTTTTCACTTTCATGCATTGGAGAAGGAAATGGCAACCCACTCCAGTGCTCTTGCCTGGAGAATCCCAGGGACGGGGAAGCCTGGTGCATTGCCATCTGTGGGGTTGCACAGAGTCGGACACGACTGAGGCGACTTAAAAGCAGATTACTGAAATCCGGAATAAAAGAGGGGATCTCAGTACTAACCTCAGAAATAAAAAGAATTGTAAGGGAGTACTATGAGTAATCATATGACATCAAATTTGATAATCTAGATGAAACCGATAAATTCTCAGAAAAACACAAGCAACTGAAACTGAAATAAGAAAAAAATCTGAATAGACTTATAACAAGTAAAGAGATTGCATTAGCAATTTTAAAACTTTCCACAAAGGAAAATCTAGGCCTAGATGGCTTCACTAGTGAATTCAACCATGCATATAGAAATACCAACTCTTCACACACTCTTACAAAAACTTTGAAGAGGAAGAAACACTTCCCAACTCATTCTGTGACACCAGTATTACATTGATACCTAAATCAGACAAAGACATGACCAGACAACTACAGATCAATATTCCTCATGTATGCTGTGCATGCTACATCCCTTCAGTTATGTCCAACTCTTTGCGACCCTATGGACCACAGCCCGTGAGGCTCCTCTGAACATGGAGATTTTCCAGGTGAGAATATTAGAGTTAGTTGCCATGCCCTCATCCAGGGGATCTTCCCAATCCAGTGACTGAATCCACATCTCTTATTTCTCCTGCATTGGCAGGCAGGTTCTTTACCCCAGCACCACCTCAGTTCAGTGCAGGTCAGTCACTCAGTAAGTCCGAATCTTGGCAACCCCACGGACTACAGCAAACCAGACTTCCCTGTCCATCACCAACTCCCAGACCTTGCTCAAACTTATGTCCATTGAGTTGGTGATGCCATCCATCCACCTCATCCTCTGTCATCCCCTTCTCCTCCTGACTTCAGTCTTTCCCAGCATCAAGGTCTTTCCCAAGGGACTCTTAAGAGTCTTCTCCACCAACACAATTCAATAGCATCAATTCTTCAGTGCTCAGAAGAATAATTATGGTCCAGAATAAGAGAGTTATGGTCAAACTCTCACATCCATACATGACTTCTGGAAAAAACATAGCTTTGACTAGATGGACATTACTTTACCAACAAAAGTCTTCTAGCCAGAGCTAAGGTTTTTTCAGTAGTCATCTATGGATGTGAGAGTTGGACCATAAAGAAAGCTGAGTGCCAAAGAATTGATACTTTTGAACTGTGGTGTTGGAAAAGACTCTTGAGAGTTGCTTGGACTGCAAGGAGATCCAGCCAGTCAGTCCTCAAGGAAATCAATGAATATTCATTGGAAGGACTGCTGCTGAAGCTGAAACTCCAATAGTTTGGTCACCTTATATGAAGAGCTGACTCACTGGAAAAGACCCTGTTGCTGGGAACGATTGAGGGCAGGAGGAGAAGGGGATGACAGAGAACAAGATGGTTGGATGGCATCATCAACTCAATGGACATAAGTTTGAACAAGCTCTGGGAGTTGTGGTGGACAGGGAAGCCTGGAATGCTGCAGTTCATAGGGTCACCAAGATTCAGACACGACTGACTGAGAGACTGAACTGAACTGAACTGATACAATTGCACACTGTGACCAAGAGGAATTTTCCCCAGAAATGCAAGATTGGTTTAACATTCAAAACTTAATCAAAACAATATTAATAGAAAAAATGCAGAAATGACAAGGATCTCAATAGATGCAGCAAATGAATAATTTTTATATCAGCTACATGGATAAATGATAATCCTTTGCATGCATTGTACAGGAGACAGGGAGCAAGACCATCCCCAAGAAAAAGAGAAATGGCTGTCTGAGGAGGCCTTAAAAATAGCTATGAAAAGAAGAGAAGTGAAAAGCAAAGAGAAAAGAAAAGATATACTCATTTGAATGCAGCGTTCCAAAGAATAGCAAGGAGAGATAAGAAAGCCTTCCTCGGTGATCTGTGCAAAGAAATAGAGGAAAACAATAGAATGGGAAAGACTAGAGATCTCTTCAAGAAAATTAGAGATATCAGCAGAACATTTCATGCAAAGATGGGCTCGATAAAGGACAGAAATTGTATGGACCTAACAGAAGCAGAGGAGAAGGCAATGGCATCCTACCCCAGTACTCTTGCCTGGAAAATCCCATGGACAGAGGAGCCCGGTAGGCTGCAGTCTATGGGGTCTCTAAGAGTCAGACATGGCTGAGTGACTTCACTTTAACTTTTTACTTTCATGCATTGGAGAAGGAAACGGCAACCCACTCCAGTGTTCTTGCTTGGAGAATCCCAGGGATGAGGGAGCCTGGTGAGCTGCCATCTATGGGGTCGCACAGAGTCGGACATGACTGAAGCGACTTAGCAGCCGCAGCAGCAGCAGCAGCAGCAACAGAAGCAGAAGATATTAAGAAGATATTACAAAGAATATACAGAAGAACTGTACAAAAAAGATCTTCATGACCCAGATAATCATGATGGTATGATCACTCCCCTGGAGCCAGACATCCTGGAATGTGAAGTCAAGTGGGCCTTAGGAAGCATTACTACAAAAAAAGCTAGTGGAGGCGATGGAATTCCAGTTGAGCTATTTCAAATCATGAAAGATGATGCTGTGAAAGTGCTGCCCTCAATATGCCAGCAAATTTGGAAAACTCAGCAGTGGCCACAGGACTGGAAAAGCTCAGTTTTCATTCCAATCCCTAAGAAAGCCAGTGCCAAAGAATGCTCAAACTACTGCACAGTTGCACTCATCTCACAGGCTAGTAAAGTAATGCTCAAAATTCTCCAAGCCAGGCTTCAGCAATGTGAACTGTGAACTTTCAGATGTTCAAGCTGGTTTTAGGAAAGGCAGAGGAACCAGAGATCAAATTGCCAACATCTGCTGGATCATGGATAAAGCAAGAGATTTCCAGAAAAACATCTATTTCTGCTTTATTGACTATGCCAAAGCCTTTGACTGTGTGGATCACAATAAACTGTGGAAAATTCTGAAAGAAATGGGAATATCAGACCACCTGACCTGCCTCTGGAGAAACCTGTATTCAGGTCAGGAAGCAACAGTTAGAACTGGACATGGAACAATAGACTGGGTCCAAATAGGAAAAGGAGTATGTCAAGGCTGTATAGTGTCACCCTGCTTATTTAACTTATATCCAGAGTACATCATGAGAAACGCTGGGCTGGAAGAAGCACAAACTGGAATCAAGATTTCTGGGAGAAATATCAATAACCTCAGATATGCAGATGACACTACCCTTATGGCAGAAAGAGAAGAAGAACTAAAGAGCCTCTTGATGAAAGTGAAAGAGGAGAGGGAAAAAGTTGGCTTAAAGCTCAACATTCAGAAAACGAAGATCATGGCATCCGGTCCTATCAATTCATGGCAGATAGATGGGGAAACAGTGGAAACAGTGGCTGACTTTATTTTTCTGGGCTCCAAAATCACTGCAGATGGTGATTGCAGCCATGAAATTAAAAGACGCTTACTCCCTGGAAGGAAAGTTATGACCAACCTAGATAGCATATTAAAAGGTAGAGACATTACTTTGTCAACAAAGGTCTGTCTAGTCAAGGCTATGGTTTTTCCAGTGGTCAAGTATGGATGTGAGAGTTGGACTATAAAGAAAGCTGAGCGCTGAAGAACTGATGCTTTTGAACTGTGATGTTGGAGAAGACTCTTGAGAGTCCCTTGGACAGCAAGGAGATCCAACCAATCCATCCTATAGGAAATCAGTCCTGGGTGTTCATTGGAAGGAATGATGCTGAAGCTGAAACTCCAATAGTTTGGTCACCTTATGTGAAGAGCTGACTCATTGGAAAAGACCCTGATGCTGGTAAAGATTGAACGCAGGAGGAGAAGGGGATGACAGAGGATGAGATGGTTGGATGGCATCACTGATTCAATGGACATGAGTTTGAGTGGACTCTGGGAGTTGGTGATGGTCAGGGAGGCCTCGTGTGCTGCAGTCCATGGGGTCGCAAAGAGTCGGACATGACTGAGGGACTGAACTGACTTTGCCTACATTGAATTAAAGGAAATATACTACTCAAGTTAACTTCACCCACTTCTTTTTCCTCTTTCAATGTTGCTTCATATGTAGCTCTCATTATATTTTTATTGGATTGACATGGTCTGACTATCCTAATTTCAAGACCAGTGGTCTCATGGCATAAGGTATTTTGGGGGAGTAGTTCCCTATGTTATCTATCAGAGGAGAAAACAGACTGACAAATGATAGCCTGACTGTGTTAACACACTCCACCCTTCAGGTGTCAGAACTGGTAATGGAATTCAGTTTTTCCCATAAAGTCAAAGTTTGTTTTGTTTACATCACTGGTTTTCCTTAGTGATTAAATAGTCAATGAAGATGTTTAATATTTAACATCTAGTTCTTTCTTCCTTTCAAATATAGGAAGAATTTAGTCTCCTTACCTTTTCCAGTTTTTGGAATGCATCTTGACTTTTCTCTGAATAGAATAATTTATCGATAGAAAGAGTTAAGCTTTAGAGAATGTGAATTTAAAAAAAAAGAATTAAATGCAGTATATACAATATACATTATCATACCTCATTCTTCTAATAGAAAAATGAGTAAGCACATTTGAGAATTATTTCTGAATTTTGAAAACAGGAAGCTCTCACTCTGAGGTCACTGCTCTCAACTGTTACTCATTCAGTCTGGAGTTACTGGGAAGGCTTCAAGGGTTGTCTTCTCCATTCTGTATCCTTTGGTGGCATAGCCATCAATGTTTATAGGGCTTGTCACCGTGACTGTTTTGTGCTAACATGCTGCATATTTTGGGTGGCAGCCTGATGCCCAAGTAGCAGAGCAGGAGACTGAGAAATAGGAAGGGGGGGCACTCAGTCCAGCTATGCAAACTACCTAGGCAAATTATTTTGTTTCCAGGCTTTGGTTTTCCAGGCGTAAAATAGGAATATCATCTGCTTTTGCTTTATCTACTCACAAAATATATTCTGACAAGTATGGGGGCGGCGGGTAATGGGGCTTCCATAGGTGGTGCTAGTGGTAAAGAACCCACTTGCTAATGCAGAAGACAGACCTGGGTTTGATCCCTGGGTAAGGAAGATCCCTTGGAGGAGGGCATAGCAACCCACTCCAGTATTCTTGCCTGGAGAATCCCATGGACAGAGGAGCCTAGTAGGCTATAGTCCATGGGGTTGCAAACAATCAGACACAACTGAAGCCACTTAGCATGCATGCACGTGGGAGATAACAAATGGAAATCTCATTACAAGCCAGGATTACAATGTGTTTCAGTGTGTGGTTTCTTCTACCTCCTTGCCGAAGTTGCCTTACCTCAATATTCTACATGCATGCCTTTGCTCCACCCATGACCAGCCTAGCAAGTCTATGTTGTAGCTTGCAGGACTCCAATTTAGTAGGTCAGTTTCAGCCTCGAATCTCACTGTTTAAAAATTTGTCAAGATAATTAGAGCTACGAATTATGGTAGCTAGTATCAACAGTAA
Source organism: Ovis aries (assembly GCF_016772045.2). Lineage (NCBI taxonomy): Eukaryota > Metazoa > Chordata > Mammalia > Artiodactyla > Bovidae > Ovis > Ovis aries. Next base: position 110,814,671 of record NC_056059.1, read on the forward strand.
ACATTGATTTACAGTATCTCTGACTGCCCAGAATAATGCATGTGCCTTCTGTTTTGTTGCTGGTTGTATCCCCAGTGCCTGGTAGTGGCTGGCACATAGCAGGCACTCAATAGTGGATACATAAATGAATCAACAAGAACTAGGAAAATAAACATAGAAGGCCACTGCCTCCAATGATCTATAATCTGGTCAAATTGACCAGATATCAGTTCAGTTCAGTTCAGTCACTCAGTCGTGTCTGACTCTTTGTGACCCCATGGACTGCAGCACACCTGCAGGCCTCGCTGTCCATAACCAACTCCCAGAGTTTACTCAAACTCATGTCCATTGAGTTGGTGATGCCACCCAACCATCTCATCCTTTATTATCCCCTTCTCCTCCCACCATCTATCTTTCCCAGGATCAGGGTATTTTCAAATGAGTCAGTTCTTAGCATTAGGTGGCCAAAGTATTGGAGTTTCAGCTTCAACATCAGTCCTTCCGATGAAGATTCAGATCTGATTTCCTTTAGGACGGACTGGCTGGATCTCCTTGCTGTCCAAGGGACTCTCAAGAGTCTTCTCCAACACCACAGTTCAAAAACATCAGTTCTTCAGCACTCAGCTTTCTTTATAGTCCAACTCTCACATCCATACATGACTACTGGAAAAACCATAGCTTTGACTAGACGGACCTTTGTTGGCAAAGAAATGTCTCTGTTTTTTAATATGCTGTCTAGGTTGGCTTTCCTTCCAAGGAGTAAGCATCTTTTAATTTCATGGCTGCAGTCACCATCTGCAGTGATTTTGGAGCCCCAAAAATAAAGTCTGTCATTGTTTCCATTTTTTCCCCATCTTTTTGCCATGAAGTGATGGGACCAGATGCCATGATTAATTTTCTGAATGTTGAACTATATCTAGTCTAGTCAAACTGACTATAATCTAGTCAAATTGACTAGGCCTAAAGACAGAAGGTGAGACCAATGAAACAGTCTACTGAAGTGTTCAGGAGCACCGTGGCATGAATTAGAGGTTGAAGTTTTCTTCTCTAGGTGGGACCCCTGGACTTGAAAAACAAATCTCCCAGGCTTCACAAAGGGGAACGCCTCCTGGAAAACCTTTTATTGTGTTTGGGGGCTATGCTTTATCAGCAGTGGAAGAGTCTAGATATTCACCTTTGTACATGAATGAGTTCACCCTTGAGGGCATAGTGAGCAGAGTGAAAACTGCAATAGAAAAATAGATCTTTCAGTTTAGTGTCATCAAAGAAAATGCAGGGAAAGTGAGTAGGATTTTCTTATTATTTATGTATTTACTTTTTCCTTCAGCAAACATAACTCTTAATGCCACTATGCTGTGCTTAGTTGCTCATTCATGTCCGACTCTTTGCAATCCCATGGACTGTAGCCCACCAGGCTTCTCTGTCCATGGGGATTCTCCAGGCAAGAATACTGGAATAGGTGGCCATTCCCTCCTCCAGGGGGTCTTCTCAACCCAGGGATCAAACCGGGGTCTCCCACATTGCAGGGTGATTCTTGACCGTCTGAGCCACCAGGGAAGCACATGAATACTGGAGTTGGGTAGCCTATCCCTTCTCTAGGGGATCTTCCCAAGCCAGGAATCAAACCGGGATCTCCTGCATTGTAGGTGGGTTCTTTACCAGCTGAGTCACCAGGGAAACCTGTTAGCTTAATGCTACCATTCTCTAGATAATGGCACATCTCCTTTTTAATGTGCTCTAGAAACATTTTCCTCCTCCTTTTCCTTCCTCCCCCTCCCTCCACCACTCCCGCCTTCCTTTCCTTCTTTTCATCTTTCCATTCTACAGCATTAACTGTGTAATTAATAATCAATAAAAAGTTATCGGGAACCATGCTCCAGGTACTGTGGCAGAACCATGACCTATAAAGCAACTCGCAGTCTAAAAGGGCAGATAGTCAAGGAAGCATATTAATAATTATGACCATGTGACACATAACAATAAAAAAATTATTATAACAATGTTCAGAGTGTAGAACAGGTCTCAGCTCACTGTACCAGGGGGAATCAAAAAAGACTGTGGCATTTGGGCTGGAAGGAAAGGAAGCATAAGGTGATGAAAAGAGGCACTCCAGGAACTAGAAGCATCGTGTGCAAAGGCCCAGAGTTATGAAATGACATGGCTGATTCAGCAAATCTGGTAGGATGGAGAGCGACAGGTGATCAAGGCAAAGTGGCAAGTTGCAAGTAAGTCCTGAAGGGGCCTGTCTGCTAGCAAGTTTGGACTTGATACTGTGGAAGTTAGAGAGTGGTTATTGACAAGGACAGTGTAACAGGATCATAGTTGCTTTGGGGACTATTAGAGGGGAAAGAATCAGAAGAGGAACTGTAGGGAAGTCAGCAAAGAGGTTATTGCAGGACAGAAGAAAGATTCAGAGCTTAAACATGAATGGGGAAAAGGCTAAGGGGTCTGCCTTTGATTCTACAGTAGAATTGACATACAATAGCTACCAATTGTTTTTGGAGGGGGAGAGACAGAGAAGAGGGCAACTCAAGTTTCCAGTTCGAAAACCTAGTTGTGTGATGATGCAATCAGTCAGATGGGGAGCAAAAGAGGAGGGAGACAGTAAGTTCAAGAATGCATGCATGCTAAGTCGCTTCACTCATGTCCAACCCTTTGTGACCCTATGGACTGTAGCCCGCCACACTCCTCTGTCCATGAGACTTCCCAGGCAAGAGTACTGGGAGTGGGTTGCCATTCCCCCTCCTCCAGGGGATCTTCCCAAGCCAGGGATCAAACCCTCCTCTCTTGTGTCTCCTGCATAGGCAGGCAGGTTCTTTACCACTAATTCAGTTATGGACACACAGAATTCCTGGGTCTGAGATAGATGATGTTTTAAAAAATGATCATGGTAAAGTCACCTAGAAAGAAGATGTAGAAGTAGAGAAGAGGACCAAGATTATAAGCGAAGGACTGTAAGATAAGAGAGATCTGTAAAAAGAAAGGAAGATGGAGGATAGGATGAAAGAAGCAGAACTAGAAATATGAAACAACCTGAAGATGGTGTTACCGTGGGATGTCATCTAGATAAAACACCCTGAAGGTGGACAGCATCCGTGTGGACCTTAATTTCTATTCCCTCCCACCCCCACCCCATAGCCAAGACTAATGTGCTCCCATCTGTTGACTAATCCTTTCCCACACTGTGGGGTCACATTCACAGGCTGGGCAGCAGGGATAGCCATAGTCAAGGCCTAGCATCTGAATCAAAGTTCAGTATCATCTCTGTCTCATTGCCCTGTTGCTTAAACTTGTTCTCTGTTTCTGTGAGCTGGAGTCATCATTCCCTGTTTTTATTCAAGTTCCTGTACCGAATCCCTGTGTTTTCTTCTCTTTCCTCAGCAACCCAGTCCCTGGAGCCTGAGTCCTTCTCTAGGTTCCTAAGACAGAAGTCTTGCCCCTTGGAGTCCAGATTATCTAACCCCTGATGTTAAAATTAGAAGTTGCCCTGTCTGTCTTTGCTCACATTCTGTCAATGCCTGGAGCTATCTTGCCTTGCTTATAATTCCTCGGAGCGTTGGGGTGGTGTTTGGGCAGCTCTTGCCAACCAGCAACTGATAAAGGGACTCTCATATTACTACAGTATGTTTATAGCTATTAGTTCCTAAAACTATTTGTTGATTCACGATTCCTTCCTGCAGTGCATGCATTTGACAACACTTGGGTGCCTACTGTGTGCCAGAATTGTTCCAGGTGCTGAGGATGCAATGGTGAACAAAACAAGGTGCCTTCTGAAAATTGGGGAGGACATATTAACGTGGGGAGGGCTGCATGGAGAAAAATCAAATCACCTGTGAGGGAGAAGGGGGACTTTGCAGGTGGCGCAGTGGTCAAGAATCCGCCTGCCATTGCAGGAGACACAAGAGATGCAGGTTCAATCCCTGGGTCAGGAAGATCCCCCAGAGAAGGGAATGGCAACCCATTCCAGTATTCTTGCCTGGAAAATTCCATGGACAGGAGGGTCTGGCAGGCTACAGTCCATGAGGCTGCAAAGAATCAGACATGACTGAGTGACTGAGCACCCCTGGGGGAGAGGAGGCTGGAATGGAGGGAGGGGGTTGCTGTTTTACAACAGCAGGCAGGGAAGACAGATAGCACTGAGAAAATGAGCTTGAGCACACACCTCCAAGTAGAGAGAGAGAGATTAAAAAAGAAAAAAAAAAGTGACAGAGTGAGCCCTGCTGGTATTGAGGGGACAAGTATTCCAGGCAGTGGGAATGGCAAGAGCTAAGGCCCTGAGGCTAACTTGGCTTGGTGTGGTAAAGAAATAAGCATTACACTGTAGGGTAGAAGTTGTCAGAAGGATTAGTGAGGGCAGGAGGCCATGACGGAGAACTTTTCAGTTATTGAAAACGTTCTGACTTTCAGTTAAATAAGTATTTCACCAGAGGAGCTGATGTCATCTGTCTGAAAGTAGCATTCTGGCTGCCTCATGGAGATTAGATTGTAGACAAGAGCCAAAGCTGGGTAACTGGTTAGGATTTGAGAGCAACGATCCAGAGGAGAAAGCATGGTGGCCTGGGCCATGTTGCTTGAGGTGGGAGTGGTGAGAAGTGCTTGGATTGTGGGTATAACTTAAAGGTAGGACATGCAGCATGAAATGATGGCTTGGATATCCTGTTAAAAAAAAAAGTCAAGAAGGACCCCAAAGTTTTTGGCCTAAGTAGCTACAACAGTGGAGGGCTATTTACCCAGATGGGGATTAATGAAGTTATTGTTCAGTTGTTAACTTCTATCTGACTCTTTGCAACCCCAAGTACTGCAGCACGCCAGGCTCCCCTGTCCTCCACTCTATCTCTTAGAGTTTGCCCATTAATGGGCATCGATGTCCATTAAGTCAGTGATGTTATCTAACCAACTCATTCTCTGCTGCTCCCTGCTTCTCCTGCCTTTAGTGTTTTCCAGGATCAGGGTCTCTTCCAATGAACGGGCTCTTCCCATCAGGGGGCCCAAGTATTGGAGCTTCAGCTTCAGCATGAGTCCTTCCAATGAATATTCAGGACTGATTTCCTTTGGATGGTGGTTTGATTTCCTTGCAGTCCAATAAGGAAGTGGGGAGTTCAACTTGGGGCATGTTAAATTTGGGATGTCTAGGAAGCTGTGTCCTGAGCAAGCATGGGAAGGATGTGGTCCACCAGTGAGGGGCAGGCCTTAGACTGGAAATGGGGTGAGGACACGCCCTCCATGTACCAGGAGGGGAAGGTGAGGTATATGGGGGACAGATGCAGAGAATGGAAAGGGGAGCTGTGAGGATCTGGGGAAGCTCACTTATAACTGCTTCTATCTTCTCAGTGAAATAGGAAGCCAAGTGAGCAACTAAGAGTGAGGACAGGAGGTGTAAGGAGGCTTTAAGACAGAGAAAGTGAGAAATGGTCTTCTAGGACAGTGTTCTTCAGTTTCAGCTCATGACCTAATCATGAGTCTAAAATCAGAGATTTGAAATCATCCTGCTTATTTAACTTACATGAAGAGAACATCAGGCGAAATGCCAGGCTGGATGAAGCACAAGCTGGAATCAAGATTGCTAGGAGACATATCCATAACTTCTGATATGTAGATGATACCACCCTTATGGCAAAAGCAAAGAGGAACTAATGAGCCTCTTGATGAAAGTGAAAGAGGAGAGTGAAAAAGTTGGATTAAAACTCAACATTCAGAAAACTAAGATCATGGCATCCAGTCCCATCACTTCATGGCAAAAAGATGAGGAAACAATGCAAACAGTGAGAGATTTTTTTCTTGGGCTCCAAAATCACTGCAGATGGTGACTGCAGCCATGAAATTGAAAGACGCTTACTCCTTGGAAGAAAAGCTACGACCAATCTACAGCATTTTAAAAAGTAGAAAAGTCTGTCTACTCAAAGCTATGGTTTTTCCAGTAGTCATGTATGGGTGTGAGAGCTGGACCATAAAGTAAGCTGATCACTGAAGAATTGATGCTTTTGAACTGTGGAGTTGGAGAAGACCCTTGAGTCTCTTGGACAGCAAGGAGATTAACCCAGTCCATCCTAAAGGAAACCAGTCCTGAATATTCATTGGAAGGAGTGACGATGAAGCTAAAGCTCCAATACTTTGGCCACCTAATGCGAAGAATTGACTCAGAAAAGACCCTGATGCTGGGAAAGATTGTAGGCAGGAGAAGGGGATGACAGAGGATGAGATGGCTGGATGGCATCACTGACTCCATGGACATGAGTTTGAGCAAGCTCTGGGAGTTGGTGATAGAGAAGCCTGGCGTGCTGCAGTCTATGAGATGGCAGAGTCAGACATGACCGAGCGACTGAACTGACTAGTGATTTTAAAAAGTAAAATTTTAAAAGAGTTTGTTTCATGTATTGAGGTAAAATTGCTTAATAAAAGCTTTATCTCAGGTGCATGTGTGTATATGTGTGTCCTGGGTTGTAGCAAAATATTTTTAAAACCACTGGCCCACACCAGTGGCTGGAAATGAACAAGGGACTGTCGAATTCAAGTCAGGGACTGAGTTACTGGTCATGCAATTAATAAAATTTTCATGTAAAAACGATTATGATATAGACTCATAAGGTCTTGGCTTTGGACTTGCTAGAGCAGCAGTCCGCAATGTTTTTGGCACCAGGGACCAGTTCTGCGGAAGACAATTTTCCCATGGATGGGGTGGGGGAATGGTTTCAGGATGATTTAAGCATATTACATTTATTGTGCACTTTATTTCCATTATTAACATCAGTTTTACCTCAGATCATTAGGCATTAGATCCTGGAGGCTGGGGACTCCTGGGCTAGGGGTCCCCAACCTCTTTCCTCCCACGCAGCTCTACCTGCACTGTAGGAAAAGTATTTTCAATGATGGAACACTCGTCAGCTTGAAAGTTCTAGCTTTCAGAATATAACTTGAGGCCCTCAGGACACAATCGGATCTGTTACTGTGGTGAGCAGAGGGCATGGCAGTGGGGCTTCACAATTCAGTGCACTTAATATGAACTTTGACCTTATTACATAATACCAAACTCAACGGCATTTTTCCATTTTGGAGAGCTCGGAAGGTTCTAAACCGAAACTAGTCTCAGCACACTAAGAAATCTTGTTTTTGTTCAAACTTTACCCCAGAATGACACCATTTAGCTTTTAAATGTATGCTCTCTTTCTCTACATTGCACTAACTGCAATTTTAATGGATGATTGAGCTAATTTTAGTGCCTACCTTTTCAAGATTTGTCTTGGATCCTCAGATGAGTCCAGTCAAATATAACTTTACTTAGGAAAAAAAAAAGAAAAAGATTTGTTCATTTCAAGATTTTTATATGCCTCAGTTGCTGAACACTTTCCTTGCCAAATGGGTTAGTATTAGCAGATATGTCAACACGTGTGAAAATAGCTATTTGTATTTTTAATTCTGAGGAGCTCAGGTTATTTTCCAGACATTGCTAATTTAGAGTAAAAAAGGAATCCTCTGGTTTTATATTTTGCTTGACTGTTAAAATGGTTTTGAGATTACTAATTCAAACCAATTTTCTATACATCCACTGATTTCTAAACCATTTTTGAGTTGTTTTTAAAAAGTATTTTCTCCTTATTTGAAGGCAATGTCAAACTTAGTTCATTAGACAGGAAAACATAAACGTTATACGTAGAATGTATTTTCCCCGTGGAATGTTTTTCTCTCTACTGTATTTATTTTGATTTGTATAAATTTGAAACACTGAAGTAACAAAAGTGGGAATGAAATTTAACTAATAGAGAATGAGGACTCATAAAAATGTACTCTTGCCTACAGCAGTAATAGTGTGCTAATTAACAACACGAAATATTTAATCTTAGTTCAGTTGTAAACCCAAACCAGATAGACTCTAAACCCATTTCTATTGCTTTTGAGATTATTAGTCTATGTTAGTCTATTTTCTAGAGTTCTTTCAGTAGTTTTTCTCTGAAAGCCAAGAAAAGTTAAAATGGCAAAAGAGGAACATAAAATTCAGTAGCTTACTAGCATGGATCACTCTGCTGTTCCTTTATCTAGACCCTCATATACATATCTCCTTCTATCTATCTAGTTCTCTATGTTAAATGTTTCTTGAGGAAATACACAGGTTGGGGGCCTCTTCTGTCGCTTCCAACAAGAGCTCTACCATGGAAAGCTCTCCTCTTCCGTTTTGCAAGTCTCAACAAGTCTGTTGCTGAGTCAGAATCTCCTTTTCCTCCCTGTTGTCAAGAAGTCTTTCTCCCTTGAAAATTCATAAAGCTTTGGAAACAGCTAAGTCTCCCGGGGGAAGGGGCGGGGATGCCCGAACTAGCGCGGCTGAGGGGGAGTTGCCCACCCCGCGGTCCGCCGGCCCCGCGCGGGTCGCGCTTTCCCGACCGGGAGGGCCGGGGAGCGGGCCAGGCTTTCCCCGGGAGCTCGCCGCGGGGTCCGTCGTGTGCGCGTCTGCGTGTAAACCGCCGCGCGGGGCCGCGGGGTTTGCGGGGACTTTTGTTCGTCACCACTGAAGTAAAAACGTTTGGGACGCGGCCGGGGCTTCGTGTTTCCGCGACAGGGAACACTTCCCCGAGGTGGCGGGAGGGCGGATGACAGCACGCGGCGCGAGAGGCTTAAAAAAAACAAACACGGAAACCCGCGCGAAAAGGCGCTTTCCAGGGCGAGGCGGCCGAGTCCTGCACACTCCAGCCGGCCAGAGGCCTCCCGCGCCAAGCTCCGGGGTGGGGACGAGAGGCGCCGGGGTTCCCGCGCGGCCGCTGACGCGGAGAGCCACTCCCGGGCCTCAGTTTCCCCCGCGGGCCAGCGCCGCCTAGGGCGGACCCCTATCCCGGCGGCCCGGGGCTCCCGTGACCCAGGGAGGGGCCCGGAGAGAGACGCGGGCAGAGGGCAGGTGGCGCGCGCGACCTGCCGCAGACTCGGCCAGGACCCCGCGCCCGGAGGGGCGGTTGCCCAGGAACCGTCCGAGCCGCGCGCGCGCGTGCTCCCGTGAGCGCGCGCCGAGCGCTCAGGCGTCGCCGGCCGCCCGCCGGTCCAACCGACCGCTCCTTTTCCCGGACGCGGGGGTAGCCTGACGAGACGCGGCACTCGCTCTCGCGCCCGCGCTCGCCCCCGCCCTCCCGAGAACGCGAGCGCGTCCCCGGCCCTCATCTGTATATTCATGAGAGGCGGGGGGGCGGGGCAGCAGGGGGCGCGGCGGCCGCTGGCACGCGCGTGCCGGGACGCACCGCGGGGGGCGGCGTGATTGTGAGGTGGCGCTGACGCACGTTCCGGGCTTCTTAAGCGGCCTGGGCGGCGGCGGCCGCGGCGGCCGCGGCGGCGGAGCCCGAGCCGGTCTCGGGAGGTGGCGGTGAGCGCCGCGAGGGGTGGCGGGGGCCGAAGTCGGTGCCCCCTGGCTCAGTCACGGTGTCCCTCTTTCACTGACTCCCCCCGCCCCACCTCCTTCCACCACGGCCGCTCCACCTCAGATCCGGCGGCTTCTTAGGCAGGGCGGCGGCGGCGGACGGGGCGCGTCTCCTCCCGCGGCCGCCGGCCTGATAAATGAGGGACTTCGGCTTTGGGGTGCTGCACACCGCCCCTCTCCGAAGCAACAGCCCCGGGTCCCTGTTCAGTGGCGGGGCGTACTGTCCCTCCGCCGCGGGACCCGCCGCCCCGCTGCCCTCCGCCACGCCCTTCGGCCCGCTCTCGCCGCCGCCGTTGCCTGTCACCGGCTTCTCGGAGGCCTCCTCCCCCTTGTCGATCCCCCTCGGCTGCGGCGGCGCGGACCGCTCGGCTGCTGCCGCCGCTGCTTCCTCTTCCTCCCCGTTCCTGGCGCATCAGCAGACCATGCAGGATGAGCTGCTGCTGGGGCTGACACAGCAGCCGGCGCGGCCGCTCTCGGGGGCGGCGGCCACGGAGAAACTCCCCAACCACCACCCCGGCGGCGGCACGAACGCGGGTGTGACCCACCTCCTCCCCTCCCAGGACTTCAAACCGAGTCTGCACCACCCCTCCTCCTCCTCCGCCTCCTGCTGCTGCTGCCGCCGCACCTCCTCCCCGCAGGACTTCAGTAAGCGGCAGCAGCAGCAGCTGAGCAGCCAGAAGAGGAAAGAGTTCAGCCCTCCCCATCTTCCCCACCCTCCGGACTCGAAGCCGCTGCCTCCGTCGCTCCACTGCCCGGGCCGGTTCAGCCCGCCGCCGCCGCCGCCGCCCGGCCAGCTCCTCCAGCCGGCGCCGACCGTCCAGCGCCAGCCGCCGCCGCCGCCGCAGTTCAGCCTCCCGCACCCGCAGCACCTCCCGCCGCAGGACTTCGCCCCGCGGCAGCGCCCGGCCGACCTGCCCCCGCTCCCGCAGCTCCAGCCTTCGCCGCCCGCAGCCCCGCGGCGCCGCCACGGAGGCGCGGGCAGCCCTCGCAAGACCCCGGCCGCGGGCGAGGGCAGCGCCGCCGAGCCCCCCAATGCGGGCTTGGCCCCCTCGACGCCGCCGGTGAACCCCGCGCCGGGCTCCATGGAGTCTCCCAACCACCCTCTGCTCAACAGTCCCAGTAACCTCCTGCCCGGCGGGGCGCTCGGCGCGGGCGCCTTCAGCAGCCTGCAGAGCCCAGACCTTCCGCACCCGGGCGGCGGCGGCGGCGGCGGCAGCGGGGGCGGGGGGCCCCCCGGAGGCGGAGGGGGAGGCGGCTCCGCGTCGCCGCCGCCGCTGCCCGGCTTCGGCACCCCCTGGTCCGTGCAGACCGCGTCGCCGCCGCCCCAGTCCCAGCCGCCGCCGCCGCCCCAGCAGCCGCCGCCGCCGCCGCCTCCCCAGCAGCCGCCGCAGCCGCAGCCGCAGCCGCCGGGCTCGTCGGCCGCCACCCCGGGTGGCGGCGGTGGCGGCGGCGGCGGCGGCTCGCTCAGCGCCATGCCGCCGCCCAGCCCTGATTCGGAGAACGGCTTCTACCCCGGGCTGCCGTCGTCCATGAACCCGGCCTTCTTCCCGAGCTTTTCGCCGGTGTCCCCGCACGGCTGCGCGGGGCTCAGCGTGCCGGCGAGCGGCGGTGGCGGCGGCGGCTTCGGGGGCCCTTTCTCGGCGGCCGCCGTGCCCCCGCCGCCCGCCATGAATTTACCTCAGCAGCAGCCCCCGCCGCCCGCGGCGCCGCAGCAGCCGCAGAGCCGGAGGTCGCCCGTCAGCCCGCAGCTCCAGCAGCAGCACCAGGCGGCGGCCGCCGCCTTCCTGCAGCAGAGGAACTCCTACAACCACCACCAGGTAACGGCGGACGGGCGGCCGCCCGGCTGCGTCGCGGGGCCGGGGAGACCGCGGGCGGGGCGGCCGGAGACCGGGCTCGGCCCGAGCGGCCCCGAGGAGCCGCGGCCAGGGCCGCTCGCCCGAGGGAGTGGGACGCGGAGGGCGGTGAAGGGCCGCGGGACTCGGGCCACCGGCCGCCGGAGGGGCAGGAGGGCTGTGGCCACCGTGGGCCGTGGTGCTCCGGAGGCGGGCCCGGCTGGAAGTGGCCCCGGCCGGGCGCCCCCTCGAACGCCCCGGCGCGGCGCTGGAGGCTGGGGCCGGGGCGGAATGGCGCCCGGGCCGGGGCGGCGGGTGTCCGGGCGCGACGTCCCCTCAGGTCCCGCGGAGCGGGGTACCCCGGGGCTCCGCCGGAGCCCTCTGGCCGGGCGGGCGGCCGGCCGACCAGCCGGTCGGCTTCCCCGAGCCCGGGAGACGCGGGGAGGCGGCCGGGGTTCGGGGACCGAGGGGCCGGCGACGCGGGACCGGCGGGCTCGGGCGGCGGCCTCGGGGGGAGCGGCTGTGGGAAGCGAGCTGGAGAAGGATTACCGGAGGCTACGCGTGTGGGCAGCCCGTGAGCCTCCGCCGCCGTCCAGTGAGGGGACGGGAGGAAAGGCCTTTTTGCTTTGGGGTTTCTTTTCTCCTGAATTGGCCGGAGGGAGCCGTCGCGGGCGAGGCGGTGGCCGGCGCACCGCCTAGCCCGGCGGGACCCGCGTCGGCGAGGGGCCGCCGGGCAGCTCTCCTCCCGCCGACCTGCCTGCCTCCCCGCGTGGGTCGGCCCCCCGAGCTGTCAGATGGTTGAGATAGGTGCTGCAAGGTTGTTTCACTTTCTGTGCCTCTCAAGGTTTGGGTAATACCTTGTAGGTTTTAAAACTAAAGGAGCCTGCGATTAGTGTGTTACCTTGAGGAGAAGACTTTTCCTTTTTTTTTTTTGTCGCCGTAATCTTCTTTTGAAGATTATTTTAAGGGGGTATATTTTAAGGGAGTAGTGTAGCTATAAAATCATAACAGGCAGGTTATTCATCCGGGTCCTTTCTGAAATTCAAGGTCTGTGTTTTTATCCTGTCAGGACAGCGTCTGAGTGACCGCTGAGTTGGTTAGTTGACATTGAAAGAGTATTTTGTTGTTCTTTTTTTTTTGTTCGTTTGATCTAGTCAGCGTTTATTAAAGAGGTTATTCTGTCTAAGGCCACTTCAGTGATTAAAGATTGAGAAGTAAAATTGGACCTTAACCTTAAGTATTAACTTACTGATGTAACTTTTTCCATTGACCGGTTAGTTTTTAAGGATTAACCTTTTCAAGAGGTGACTACTATCTAAATTAACCCAAGTTACAGTTAACAGTCTATTTAAATTAACCAGAATAACAGTTAACAGCTTTTGTTGAATCACTCCACTGGTTTCTCCCTGAGAAAGGAGAATGTGGCCTGTAAGAGTTGAAATTAGGTAATTTTGAAATAATATGCCACTTTTCCATGATTTCCCTGATCTTGAAGAACTATCTTTCGGATGTCAGGGTCTTTCTGTTTTAGCTGGAAACCTGTGGCGGCAATTATCAATAGGTATGTTTGTGTTCTTGAGGCCATGGACTATTATTAGAAGACTGTATACAGAGATCCATATTTAACTGTAATCTGCTTTTTGTCAAACAGAAGGGTCTTGCAATGGAGTGTAAAAGGTCACCCAGCTATTAAATGGAATTTTAGATCACTACAAGAGAAGTTTGAGCACTGTGTCCATGAGGAAAGTAAGGTCCTCAAGGGATTTGTCCATGGACCCTTAGCTGTGCTTTTGAAGTATGTAGAGGGGGAAAGGGTAGTATATATTCATGGTTATATTAGCATTAAAAAAAACTTTTAAACAGGTACTATAGACCAGGTTTACCCAAAAAATAGGTTTAAGAGTGCTTGACTTACAGTAACTTTGTTATCACAAAATTATTAAATTATAAGCTGATTGACAATATGATTGCTAGCGATTAATACTCTTCAAAATCTACAGTTATAGCCTCTTGGAGAATTTTTCATTCTTTGATGACTTAACTTTTCTCGTCATTGGTTCTGTTTTGGAGTATAATTTATTTTTGAAAATGGATGACATTAATGCAGACTTGTATTATTAAGATCTCTACTAGAATGATCAAAGTATATAGTTATCTCAGTGTATCCACCTATGGATAATAGCAGATAATAACAGTTTCTTGGATAGTTAAATGAAATAACAACTACAAAAATTTTGAAGAAAGTACATTAAAAGTGGAATAAAATATTTTAAAAGTTGAATAAACAGTGCAAAAAAAGATATTTCTTGTATTTTCTCTATCCTCCAAAGGCATTTTTATTCCATGCAATAGAATAAAGCCAAATGTTATTTACCACTTTTACAGTGATATAACTTGTATTAGAAACCTAAAGTCTAAATATGTCACTCATATGATTGGTATATTTTAATAAATAAAAAACTATTTCTAGTGGTAGGCTTAGCAGAATATGATTGCATAAAAATCATAGTGTAAGTTATATGTTTAAGGATCTTCAAAGTTAATTTCAATTTTTATCTTTAGTTTTTTCTTCATATCAGTCATGTATATGGCTCTCTTTGAAGGGGAAAAAAAGTAACTGCATGGTTCTGTTTTAGTAATTGTTGTGAAATACCTGCTTGATTCATTATAATTTATGTAGATGAGAGTACGAAAAAGTCACCTAGCATTAAGTGAATATGTTTTCATATATAAGATCTCAAGTCTATTAAATACTCATTGTTTAAAAGATTATATGAATTCTTAACTCAGGCCTAGGTTTAGATTTCAATTATAAACTCTTTAAATGCCTGTAATTTAAATAGATGTGTTTTCCCCAGCCTCTTCTGAAACAATCTCCTTGGAGCAACCATCAAAGCAGTGGCTGGGGCACCGGAAGTATGTCCTGGGGAGCGATGCACGGCAGAGATCACCGTAGAACTGGAAACATGGGGCTTCCAGGAGCTATGAATCAGATATCTCCATTGAAGAAACCGTTTTCTGGTAATGTCATAGCACCACCGAAATTCACTCGCTCTACTCCATCACTGACTCCAAAATCTTGGATTGAAGATAATGTGTTCAGAACGGACAACAATAGTAATACACTCTTACCCTTACAGGTAAGAATGGTGTATAAATGGCCTTGTTTCTAATGTTAGTCTTTCAATATAGGAAATTGGGTGGTAGTAGTTGTAATAGTATGATAAAGTTCATGGATTAAAATGAGAAAGCTCTAATGTTTAAGTGTCTAATTATCACAGGATGAAATACCTATACAGAGAAAATGAGACTAAAAAAAAATTTCTCTAAATACATAATAGAAAATAAGCTTCATAAAGTACAGAAAAACCCTGCTATATTTCTTAAATTCATATTGAAGCTTTTTAATTTGCAGCTCCATGTGAATGCCTTAATTTATTAATCTTTAATAGGCCACCAAAATGAGTTTCTCCTCCAATATAGCTAAACTAAAATATTTAGTAATTGTTCATGAATTTAACTATGATCAGCCGTATGTATATTCAAACATAGTGCAGCTCTGATCGAGGCAAAATAATATTAGGGTGTTTTACGTTGAATTGAATTCAAATTTGTTCACTGATTTAGTGACTTTTTCTAAATGTGGCCTAATATTTATGAGGATTAGACATTTTTTCAGACCTTTAATATTTTGTTGATATTTTAAGTTAATGAAGTCCCCTTATATTGTCTAAAATGAGAATATCTTTCCCTTAACACTGTTAGAGGATGGAACAAAGATGCAAGATAGAACTTTTGATTGTTTTTTTTTTTCCTTTTCATTCTTTGTTCCTTTTTTTTTTTTTTTTTTTTGTGGGTGGGTATGGGGAAGAGAACTGCTTGTTTCTGATGAAAACTTCTATGCTATTGAAGGTGAGATCTAGTTTGCAGTTGCCAGCTTGGGGCTCAGATTCACTCCAAGATAGTTGGTGCACTGCAGCCGGAACATCCAGAATAGACCAGGTAGGCTGCACAGTGTGTACTTATCAGGATTTTGGCTAGGGGTTTAGTATTTGTATTGTGAGTAGGATTTAGTATGTACTTTTCAATTATACTTGTTTAAGCGTATGTCAGAAAGTGTGAAAGCAATTTATTTTTAAAGGATCACTTAAACTATTTACAGTGCTTTGTTTTTAAATTTGAAAGTAACTCATAACCATTTTACATTTCCTGAACGTAATTGATTTGTTTTTGGAAAAAGGAATCGTATACCCAAGTGCACCTAACTTTAAACATCAGTCAAACTGAACACCTTTTATCTCTTTTCAGAATCATTTAAACTGAACATATTTTATGTCTTCTCAGAATCATTTGCAGTTAGGTATAAAATCATGTTTAACATCTAATTGTATATTTCATAAATGTTTTATAGAATTTTTTGGCAAACTTTTTCATGAATCATGCTGTATTTGTCTTGAGATATACTTCTAAGAAAGCCCTTAGTTCAGTTTTTCACCTTTATAAAAAATTTTATAGTATTTCTCTAAATTTTGTTGCTGGTATTGTATACACTTATCTTCTCTCAAATAATCAATTCCTTGTAGAAAAGAAACTGAGTCAAACATCTGAGAGTCAAGTCTTAATCGAATTACCTTCAAGTCCTTTATGGTTACAAAATGCTATCTCTCTTCCTGCAGATGAAATTTGAATGCATACTGGGTACCAGGTGATGAGAATAATTTGCAGGACAAGTAGAACACTCAGTCCTCAAAAAAGAGGATTCTTTACTACAGAGCCCAAGTTTGAATGACCATAGACTTGACATTGTGGGAGTCCAGTGAATGGAGCTCTGTTATCCTCAGTTACTTTATCAACATGAAATGATTTTACAAGTAAAGACTGTATAAACAGATTAATATTACATTTGAAAATAGCATTCTAACTGGGAGGGTTGGCAGTAACTTCAGTAATCAGCCATTAGCACTTGTTTTAAATAAGTCCACCTCTTTACCAAAGTAGTCCTGCCAGGATCTCCAGTTAGAAATAAGTACGTATCGCATGTAATTTGTAATTTATTATCTTATTAATGTTGCAGTGTAATCCATCTATTTCTGCTCTCCTCTCTTCTCCTCTCTTCTTCTTCTAGGCTATATTAGTGGGCATTTTCAAGTTATGGTGTTCCAATTAAATACATAAATGCCTAGGAGATGGTATGCTAGAAGAGAAAAACTGGTAATTATTTTGAAGGTGGCAAGGGACATGTTTTTAGACAAGAAAGGACATAATTATTTGAAGAGGTTGTACCAGGAGGAAGCAGGAGGATATGTGAGCGGGATGTGTAACTGTGGAAGAAAAACAAGACAAAGATATCAGTGAGGATCCATGGGGGTTGGGGGCAGATGTTGAGAGATTAGGTTATGAAGATGGCTTCAGTGGGTAGAAAAATGCTGCACTAGATAGAGGTCATAATGAAAGGGAAATTTTCAAACTGGGCTCTGCAGAGGTGCCCATGGGACTGCCACAGGATGAGAGCCATCAGCCCTCCCACTCAGCTTCTCTGCTCTTATCTATGCCCTTAGGATTTAAGGTAAATTCACTTTAGGAAAAATGATTTTGATGCATAAGGATAATTTATTTTTATTTTTTGGTAAATTATTGAGATATTGGCAATCCCTGTGGATTCCTGAGCCCGAGATATGAGGATGAAGTTGAAGAGAATGGTGAAGAAAAAGATAGTAGAAAGTGAACTGACCTAGAAGAAAAGGAGATCTGAAACCTGAATCATCATCTTCCTCTCACGAGTTTTTCGACATTGAATGACACAGTTTATGGGCTTTCATCTCTTTGGGTCATACTTTCCCTATCTGTAAGAGAAATGTCTAGAACTAGATCCTGTAAGGCCGTCGTAGCCAGCTCTTGTGCTTTCTTTCATCTATTGTGGCCATGTCTTTTGCTCCTTGCTTCCTTATCCCCCCTTCTTTATTTTTAGAATACAAGGGCCTTGCTTTATTCGGGGGCCAGGGGGAGCAATGGGCATTGGTCCCAGGCGGTGGAGGTCCCTGTATGACGTCCCACCTGGCCTTAAAAGCAATATTGTTTTTTCTTTGAGTACCCTAAGGGTACTTATTATACAAAATTTGTTCAGGGTTTCTGTCTTTCCATAAAAGGTTGAGGTATTTGAAGTTGAGTTTCTTAGAAATACAGCAGCAGCTACAAACTAAAGCAGCAGCTGCATTTGGTATCTTAAACAGTTGGGTAGTTCCTCACTATTTGGCAAAGTTAAAATTATAGAAAATACTTAGACACTTAAATATCTGGGGACATTACTTTCATTTCTGATCTTTTTTCATCATATACAATATTTTTATACTAATACATTTTAGTTAACAAATAAATTATTTAAAAACATTTAACTTTTAAGATTTCCTGAAGTCTCAAATTGATTTAAGTCTAAACTGTAGTAAACCGTAGAACTAAAGTCTTAATTCTTGTACCTGGCCTAATCTATACCAAGAATGGGACATGTAACTGAATTTAGTAAATGGAAAAGAAATAGTTTTGTACATTGGTTTTATTTCAGTTGTATGTAAAATTTTCACATTGGCATTTCCTTATTTAAAATACCCTCTCTTTTTTTAATAAAAAAACTTCAGATTAAAATCTTTTTATAAACAAATATAAATTGTTATATTCATTTCTGAGTTTAAAATGAATGTATTTTTATTAGTTTCTTTAAGGCTAAATATAATACTTTTGTTTAAAATGCTATTAGCTACTCTTGCTAATGTGCTAAGTCATACTCAAAAGTATGAATTCTAAATTACCTTAAGCTTGAATTTTCAGGCAGATAAACAGGCTGCAGTATATTTATTCATTAATACTGGAATATTTTCAATGGAGAGTAAATATACTAGGAGCTGAGGTTATTACTTAGTTTATATATGGCATATCAGTTTTCTGTAAACAAACCAACACCATGCCTTTAAAACTATTATAGCCTGTAAAGCCTGTGAGAGCTGGCCTGCTCTTTAGCTGAATATATATATATATATATAAAAATTTTTTTTCCAGCTCTAGACTTGGGGTCTTATAGATGTTCTCCCTGCAATTCCTGGGAATGTCCATAAACTACCTTGAATTAACTGAAGATATTTTTTTCTAATCTTTAATATCCAGGCTATTATGATGTGATGCGATAATCTGGGGACCTCTCAGAAAAATACATTCTTTGGAGGCTTTATTCACATTATACAAAAAACAAGGCCAAGTCCAAGTTTTCATTTAATGAAGTGTTCCTTAAATTGTGATTCTTAAACTAGATGAGTTATAGGGCCACTGGTAATTGTGAAACTATCATCCCTACTGAAACTAAGGTAGGATGGGATCTGGTTATCTGTGCGTATGAGCCTTTTTGTTTCCTATCTGTGTTCAGTTCTTTACTTGTACTTGATACATTCTTACACCAGGTATTTTTTTATTTACCTTTCCATTTTATTTAACCATTGTGGATACTAAATTAGCTTTGGCTATTTGGGGCTTGATGTTTTTTTCCCCTAAATCACCGTTGCAGCTCTTTTTTGAGGATTAGAATAATAAAGGAAGGTCAAGAAATGTATATTCATTGTATATGCGGTAGTGCTTTACCCTGGAGATAGGTCCAGGGAGATACTGTTCTTTGCTTTTGAGAAGATGAAAGTCCAGTTGAATGAATAAGGGATATCTCTGTGTGGAACAACCAGAGACTCGGATGGGAGTGTATGGGATTGAGAGCTGCATTGCGTCTTGAGGCAGAGCAGTACAGTATCTGCTGCTCGTTCAGTAAGGTGTGGTAGGAGAGTATAATTAGGAGAACTAAACACAAAAATACAACAAAAGTTGATCTTTCTACTTAGGCAGAAGAAGATATGCCCAAGCCATCTGGTATAACTCTAAATATGATGTTATAGAGTTTTTCTGTGGGCTTCTCTGGTGGCTCAGATGGTAAAGAACCTGCCTTCAATGCTGGAGACCCAGGTTCAACCCCTGGATCGGAAAGATTCCCTGGAAGAGGGCATGGCAACCCACTCCAGTATTCTTGCCTGGAGAATCCCATGGACAGAGGAGCCTGGTGGGCTTTCTATAACCTGCCTCTTTTTTCATAGGGAGGACACATCATTGTCAAAAGGAAAAAGCTTCTACTTACCTACTTCTTTTGAAATAAACAGGGTTGTTTTGATTATGTCAAAGCAAAAATACAACATCCTATAAAGTTCCCTTTTAAGTAAGTTTAAGTTCCTTTTGTTGTATTTTAATATCACTGTTGACCACATTAGTTACCTTTCAATGTTTATAGTCTTTCCCAGGTCATCCTTTTTAAACTTAGAATGACTTTGTTCTTTCTGTGTTTTTCAGTCTTTCTGGGAGTTCGTTGTTGCTTCCATAAGTCTTTTTGGCAAATGTCTGTATTTAAAGACTGTAGCAAACTATTAGAATATAAGAGATTGTTGGTTTTTTTTTACAATTGTGTTCTAATTTTTGCCTGTTCATTGTTGTGGGATACTGTAATCTCAGTTTCTGAAAGCCCATTTAGTTGGTTCTTTGCCACATAGCTTTCATATTTCTGCAGTAGATTTGGATAAACTTTTTCTGGTAGATTCTTACTTTTGTGAAATGTATTGGCTATTTTCAAATAACCATGTAGTAATAAATGTAAATTACATCGCTGCAATTTCCCATCATTTTTTTGATAATCAGTATTCCTGTGTTTATGGTAACTTTAAAATGGATTCAGGATTTCCATTTAGCTTTTGAACCAATGGGAGTTTACATGAACACAATTTGTTCTAGTGTCCCTATTCCTGAAGAGTGCATGAATGTTTGTCTTGTAATCAGATACGTTTCTGTTTTGTTTTTTTTTTCAGAAGTTATATTTTAATCCCCACACTTTACTTAATGGAATTATCTGTTGTTGTTGTTTTTTTTAATGGGAATAACATCCAGGTTCCATTACCCAGAAACTAACTTTTTCGAGGTCATGAGCTCTTTGCCTGCTCAGGGCTATTTTGTATTTGGTGATTTAAAAATCATGTGGGCTGCAGCTGATGCTTAATAAAGTATAACTAAGTTAATAGTTTTAAAATAGCTTGCTATTTTCTTTGCTGAAATAGGAGTTTGTTTCATGATGAGACTTGATATGCAAAGGAAAATAAGGGACTTTATAAATGGGCATATCACTGTTTCAGTTGGATATAGGCATTAAAGCTAAAGCTGTTAATACATGTGGCTTTTTTTATTTTAAAATAAGAGTTGCCAGAGTTGATACATTTACTGAATAACTTGCTTATGTATTATCTCTTCATACCTTATGTAATATCTCTTCATATTATCCATGGCCCATTGACAGTATATATAGGATTCTGCATTAATTTTTCTATGCTCTAAAGCAAAATCATACTCCTTGGAATGGAGGTAGAGGCTGGCCAAATAAATACATAAATCAAAGTTGTATGAGAAATGCAAATTTGTGTGGTATTAGTTACCATTAATTAAGTTCATAGGTTGACTGAAGACAGGTCATGGTCTGATTCTGTTCAGAAAACATAAGCCTGAGAAGATAGCCCTGAACCATAACACATTTCTTTGTAAGAATTTAAGATCAATAGACTATAAAGTATCTATGTTATAAGTATCTATGTTATATTCCATCTTAGAACCCTTAGATACAGCATACTTTTTAAAAGATTTTTGTCATGACAGTTTACTTTTTAAATTCTATATTTTAAATACATTCTGGAGCTTTGAATATAATATTTAATCTTTTATTGTGTGGTTGGAAATTCAAGTCGACAGCAAAGTCACATTATTACCTGATACTTGTCTCAGTTTAGTTACTTAACATTTTGAGTACCTAGTCCATGGAGGATTCTTAGAAGATTTGCAATCCTTTGTAATTACCACGTAAAAGTGCAGTCTTTGCCCTCACTGAACTCCACTTAAACTTTTGCAGTTTTTATGGTAAAGATAAATACTGTTCATTCAACAAACATTTGAGAGATAGCTATATTCCATAATTAGCAGGTCCCTACTTAGAATTAACTTAGAAATTCATTGACAGAGGCAGGAAAACCAACAAATTAGTTATGAACTCATACAGTAGAAGCACAAAAGATGGACATATTTGGATAGATTACAAAAATTGCATGTCATTTCTGCCCAAGTTTTTCTGTATCCCAGTGTTATTTATTATGTACTACTATAAGTCTTTTGCTTTTCCATTATTTCTATTATTTTTAAAGTGGACTTTAGACATCATCTAGTTTGATGCGATTATTTTATTTTCTCGAAGATGGAACAAAGCCTAAAAAGGTTAAGTAGGTTCAGATTAAGAAGCACAATGCTTCTTAAAGTGTGGTCTTTGGACCAGCAGTCTCGGAATCACCTGGGTACTTACTGGAAATAAAATTCTCAGAGACCACTCCAGGTCTGTTGAATCAGACCTATTGAATCAGTTGATGAGTCCCAGCAAACTCGTATGTCTGACAAGCCTTCCAGATGTTCCTGAAGCATGCTTAAGTGCAAGAGTTGCTATTACAGCTCAGTGACTGTGCCTCCATCCCAATTAAGGTCATTGTTCTAGGGAACACCTATTACTGGTGGGTGTGTTACATCTCAGGAGTCTAAGTAAAACTAAGTAAGGGGTGCTAATGTAGGTAGTGATGAAGCTCCAGCAGGATCTTCCAGGTCTAGTATTCTATCTGTCGTTCACTGTTGCTTTGCACAGTTTCAGATTCTCTGATAGTAACTTGTTTAGTCTGCAGTGGTGATCTGCCCGCCCCCCACCCCCCGCAAAAAAGAGCTTGCAACCCTCATTGAAACATCAGAGGAGAATTCTTAAAAGTCAACATACTCTAAGAAAAGCTTCTTATGTTTTTCCTCGGCTTTCTAAAAGAGTGGTTCGATCTTCTCTGGATTGTGTACTCCTTTGGAAAACTAAGGAAAGCCATAAACCTTTTCAGGAAAAAATCACATATACATGTCCATACGGAGCATTACATAATCTCACAGATGTCATGGTCCTTGAAGCTCAGGGACCTAGGTTAAGAAGTGCCTCATTCTGATTTCTGTGGAGACTTTTTTCCCCAACTTTTCCGGTTCTTCCTTTCCTTTTTCTGTGTTCATCATTCTTTGAGAGTTGAAAGTGGCCTGCCTGCTCAGCTTTCCCCTCATTTACACACAACACATAACCACCGGGTAGGGTACACACTTAAACCTAAATGAGTGGGGTTAACAGGGGCGTAATTTGGAAACAGACTGCCTGGCAATTAGTGGGGCACAGGCCAGGGCTTGCTGTGGTGGCTCCCTGTCTATATTTGTTCAAGTTTATTGAATGTATATTGAACAGAATACAATATAAATTCATGAGCATTACAGAATCAGATTCCTTCTAGTAAGCAAGTTAAGGGTTTGACATTCAGCAAACAAAATTTCCAACTCACAAAAGACTTTGTTCTGAGACTTGATGATATAGGAAACTTGCTGTGGTGAAAATTCTTTTGCCCTTTTCTCCCCTGCCTTCATTTTTTGCAACAGTGGGTAGAGAGGAGAGAAGATTTGGAAATGCAAAGATCAGTATGTCAAGATTATTCTTGATGTTTGTCTTTGTTCTGAAATTGGTATTTCATACTTTTAATTTTTACTGTTTAGGATGCTTATGCATTCTTTACTATGAAATTCTGACTATTAAATAGCATACAATGTTTGATGTTTAAAGTATGGTGCATTATGGAATTAAGCCTTTTCACCCCAAATATTTATTTTTCAAGGGCCAGTGTCCAAATTCCTATATATATATGTGAAAAGTTTAAAGTTTAAAAGTTAAATAACAACTGAAAATGCTTATTTATAAGTTGAGAATGATAACAGAAATTGTTTTTACTGTATTGCATTAATACTGCTGATTAAATGAGATACTTTTGATATGGGATTTTGGAGATCAATGTATGAAATCTGTTGTCCTCCAGTACAAGAGATATTAAGCTCAAGAGATCCTTAGTTATTGACATTGTCTTGGGTTGCAAACTGACTAGTAATATTATATTAGTCAAATGTCCTGATTTATGTAAGAAGATTTAAATAGTACGTTAATCATCACTTTTTAAAAAAATTGTGTTGACTATATTCTTTTTCTTTTCTTCTCTTCCAGGATCGAAGTAGAATGTATGACAGTTTGAATATGCACTCTCTGGAAAATTCCCTTATTGATATTATGAGAGCAGAGCATGATCCTCTTAAGGGTATGTGACTTTTTTATTTTCTTATGCCATCCACCATTTTGTCTGCTTATCTTACCGTTTTTTTCATATGAAAATAAGCACTAAGTAACACCTATCTCATCTATAAAATTCTAAATTTATTAACAAGAACCTTTGTTTTTATGAAAGGTCATATTTTTACCCTGGTAGCTGCTTTGACTTTATGCCAATTTATATAGAGAGATGGAAAAACCTAAATTTCTTGACTTGTTATTTAAGAAAAAGCCACTTTTTAGAGATAACTCAGTTCACCCAAGGATGAAGAATGACTCTGAAGGCATTATAGTCACTATTCTAGAATTCTTTCAAATACAGAAATATTAAAAAAGAAAAAAAAACTTTCTTGGAATACTTGCATTTGTAGTTTGCAGTAATTCCAGCCTAAAATTGTCATAAGTTAACTTCCTTTCTCATTTTCCTTTCTGCTGTCATGTTGTAGGAATTTGAAAGGGTTTTGAGGTAGAGAAGCTATTCATAAAAGTTAGGGCAAATTAGGTAAAAGAATCAGTGCCCATAATGTTATACTGCCAGCCTTATCACAGTTACAGTTAACTGCAACTGAAGAAATTGTGTTAACAAACTTGTTTTCATTTGTCTGCATGTTACATGTTAGTGATTATTTTATATTTCTTCATATAAAATATATTCTTGCCTTTTATATTATAAATGATGAGAATCTAGCAAACTGTGAACTTGAGTCATGAGAAATACTAGTGTCTGTTGCTGCATAGTGAACAGTCCCCAGACTTAGCAGCTTCAGACAACATTGTATTACCTTACACAGTTTCTGTGGGCCAGGCAGGAATCAGGGGCACTTTTAACTGGTTGGTTCTGGCTCAGGATCTTTCAAACTGTTCTCTTTTTAATTCTGTAAAGCCAAGGATTCCCTTATAAGAGTCAGCCTAAAAATTCTGGAACTCAAGAGTTGGCAGCAAGGCGATGGCTCTGGCTGAGCTGGCAGTACTGACGAGCTATCTCAACACTTTTGTTCTGCCTCTGGGTTTTGCTTGTAAAGGAGTTTCTTATCTTTCTGTTTCCTTTGTTGGTGAGGACTTTGAGAAGCTCAGGGGATTTTGGTAATTGTCGATGATGTGTAACGATGCTAATTCTACTCACAAAGTAATTAAGATAGTTATACTTTGATTATTATTTTTTTTTAGGGAAATTGCCTCTAACCAAATTCAGCCTAGTTTTTTGAGTATTTGAGGTCTTGTTTGTTTTTTTTTTAACCCAGTTACCCCAACAGTCCAAGGGCACTTATGAAGACCTTCCCTCTGTTGATTTCCTTGCCTTCTATAGAAAGAAAATGCATAGAAATTCTAATGCTGATCAAGTCAATATTAACTGTAATCAGTGGATAATTAAACTTTTTTTCATCATTTTTTCTCCCAGCCTTCCTTAAAGAAGCCCTATGAATATGTTAAGAGAAAATATTAATTATATATTCACTATTGATTATCCCAGTTTTTCTAGCCTATTTTATAATAAAAGTGGAAGGAAACCTAGAAAGAAGACTTTGAAAAAGAAAACAGAAGCAGTATGAGGCTAAAAGGAATTTAATATCAATAATTGAAATATTCAAATGAATTCAGAATTCTTCTGTTAGAAAAAAAAGGCTCATTAACCACCTTTAGGAATCATGGTAACACATCTCTGTTTCTAATTGGAACATTTTATGTTCCACATTTATTATGACAGGGAATAGAGAAAAAACAAAAGAAAACATTTGAGAATGTTTCTCCATAGAATTGAGAAGTAAGACTGGTACTTGGGCCAAATTGCCATCATATACCTTTCTAAAATTGGAGCTTCCCAGATGGCCCTAGTGGTAAAGAACTCACCTGCCAATACAGGAGACATAAGAGACGCAGGTTCTATCCTGGGTCAGGAAGAGCCCTTGGAGAAGGGAATGGCAACCCACTCCAGTATTCTTGCCTGGAGAATCCCATGGACAGAGGAGCCTGGTGGGCTACAGTCCGTGAAATTGCAGAGTTGGATACAGCTGAAGTGACTTAGCACACCCACATGCACGCACCTTCTAAAATCATCTTGATATCCAAGTGCTGTCACTTAGTTCTTTCTTTTATTACTAGTACACATTTCCCTGCCTCCTGGGATTTGTCATACTGTGTATCTTACTCCCACACGCTGATCATTACACAGTTTCTTGGGGCTTGGCATCAGTGAAAATTTAGAAAAGCAAGGTTGTGACAATATAGAAGGAACCAATCCCTGAATTTATTTCCCCTCCTTTCCATTCCTGATCTTTAGAGCATCACTTCAGCCTCTATCCTATCTCTCTTATCTCATCTTTTCATCACTTTCAGAAAATTCTGTTCTCTACTTAGCATATGAAAATTCTTTTCTAAAAAAGCAGAACAAATCTTATTTTATCCTTCTAAAATATTTTTCAATAACCCAACCAGTTGCTATGTCTTCCTTATGGAATCTAATGAACAGAGAGGTGAGACTTGTGGGGTAAATGAAAAACTGAAAATAAAAATGAATTTCTTATTTCCCTTTGTGTAAGTGGTGACAGTTTCTTGAAAATTTTCTGTGCAAACGTGAGTGGTGAAAGATTGTATTAGTCATACACTGCTGCATAAAAAATTACTCCCAAATTTAGTAGCTTAAAGCTACAATGAACCTTTATTATCACCTGCAGTTTCTGTGGTTTAGAACTCAGAAGCTCCTTAGCAGGTTAGTTCTGGTGAGGGTCTTAAGAGATAGCAGTCAGGAGAGCCATGAGGCGGCAATCATCTGAGGGGGACCCTTTTCCAAGATAACTTACTTATGTGGCTGGCAAGCTGGCGCAGGCTGTTGGCAGGAGAACACAGTTCATCACAGACCTCTGCTCAGGACTGCCGAAGTGTCCTACAAGTGTATCCCCCTCCACCTGCACCCCCAGAGCAAATGATAAAGTTCTCGAAGCAGGTGCCCCAGTGTCTTACAGGATTTAGCTTCAGCAGTCTCATGCCGTCATTTCCATGACAGCATACTAGCCACGCAGAACACCTTGCTCACCTGGGGTGGAGTCTGATGCCCGAGAGCTGTGAGTCCTAGAAGGCAAAGAGCAGCAAAGGCAGTCATGGAGGCTGCTTTCCACAGAGATGAAAGGCAGAAGCAAAATTTGCATTGGGTTCTGCTGTTCTAAAGGAAAAGAACAACTGCTTCAGGTAAGGGTTTATGTTGGTAGACAGAAAAGCAATCAGGCAGTCCTCTGGAATCCAAAAAAAGTCCACGCCCGGTTACTGGCATGACTGTTGACTAATTAGACTGACAGAAGGACCCTCCTGCCCCCACTTTAGCCCAGAATGCAAGCCTAGTGGTTTTTACAGGTCAGTAGAGAACCTCCACTGTTTACTGGTAGGGTCTTTCTAGTCTAGCATGGCAGGTGGAATGGTCTTGTCAAGGCTCTGAGGATGTGAAGTGATGGCAGCCATAGATGAAACCCTGCTGCTACTGCTGCTAAGTCGCTTCAGTCGTGTCCAACTCTGTGTGACCCCATTGATGGCAGCCTGCCAGTCTCCCCCATCCCTGGGATTCTCCAAGCAAAAATACTGGAGTGGGTTGCCATTTCCTTCTCCAATGCATGGAAGTGAAAAGTGAAAGTGAAGTCGCTCAGTCGTGTCTGACTCTTAGCGACCCCATGGACTGCAGCCCACCAGGCTCCTCCATCCGTGGGATTTTCCAGGCAAGAGTATTGAAGTGATCCTGGATGCATTCTATTCCAGAAAGTGTGCTTGCTTTTGTACTAGGCAGCGTCCAATAGCCTGCTGTGTGTTATGTGAAACAGACATTGTCTCTGTTCTTGTGGAATGTACAGCCAAAGAGGAAGAGAGACCTTCTAGTTCATGTGTGATATGCATAGATACATATAACACATTAATATAACATAAACATACAGTAGGGCTTCCCAGGTGACACAGTGGTGAAGAACAATCCGCCTGCCAATGCAGGAGACATTGGAAACTTGAGTTTGATCCTTGGGTAGGGAAGATCTCCTGGAGGAGGAAATGGCAACCCACTCCAGTATTCTTGCCTGGGAAATCCCATGGACAGAGGAACCTGGTGGGCTCGATTATGTACACATATAATGGTAAGTATTAGAATAATGTGGAGGGGGCGGGGCTATGAAGTGTTTGGAGGTAATAAGTGGAGGTACCTAAGGAAGATGTGGAGAAATGAAAGGTGAGACCTGAAACCTGAGCAACACAAGGATGAAACAATATGGGGGGAAAGCGTCAGCTAGACAGAGGGAGCAGGTTGTGTTGAAGAGCTGGTCATAACTGAGGAGCTGACAGCCGACTTGTCCTGGCATAGCTGTTTTAGGGCTGCCTGCTGGTGACTGGGTGTGACACCGCTCAGCCAGTCCTCTGAGAGTGGGGGGAGTCTTTTGCTCTGGACTGTGAACACTAACACACTGTTTTATGCTTTCCGTAGTACGAGTGGCACTGACGGATCTGTTTTATTTATTCTGCAGTGACTACTCACCATGAACATCCATTTTCTGGTGCCTGTCTTGATTTTTGACAAATATGTCCCTTTTCATAGGAAGGACAATTATGAATTCTTTCAATGGTCAAAGTAAATCATGCTTTGCCAAGTAAAGTTTTGTGATTTTACAATTTTGTGTTTGCATACCTATGTTAAATAATCTGTGATCTTTTTTCTGTATGTGTGGGTCAATTCATTCCCCTTTAAACAAAAGAACAAGTCAGTGATTATTGTTAATCTCTCTCCCCTCTCTGCCCTCAGCAGTTTACAAAAAAGGTCTTACTGTGTAAGCATTTTTACCCCAAATTGCCTACCCCTCCTCCAAATCATAAGGGCAAACAAAAAATTTAAGCACATAAAAGATTATTTGAGAACAGCAGGAAGAAATGTAGTTTATTTAGCAATCTTAGGAGGTTCTGTGTCAGCAAGTCACAATGCCTTTACTAATGTTCTCTGAACAATTAAGGGGAATTCAAGAAAAAGGATTTAGAGCATGATTTTTCAATATTGACATATTTTTAGAAGTGGATGCCTTGAAAATGCTTTTATTTACTGTGTTTTTGTATATCATAGCATCATTTTTATCACTTGACTGCTAAACTGCTGAAGAAAAAATTCTCTGCTTATTTTAAGGAAAATAATCCTTGAGGAAATAAGGAATGACTCTATAAATGCTAAGTGGTCCTGGTGGTATCAACTAAATTCTTGCCTCTTTTCAAGATACTTCTTTTCCCTCTGATATTCTCCTCACTTGCCTTAGTTATAAAATGGAAGTTGTTGTTCAGTCACTAAGGCCTATCGCACTCTGCAGTCTCAAGGAATGCAGCATGCCAGGCTTCCCTGTCCTTCACTATCTCCCAGAGTGTGCTCAAACTCATGTACACTGAGTCAGTGATGCCATCCAACCATCTCATCCTCTGTTGCCCTCTTCTCCTGCCCTCGATCTTTTCCAGCAGCAGGGTCTTTTCCAGTGAGTCTGCTCTTATCAGGTAGCCAAAGTTTTGGAGCTTTAGCATCAGTCCTTCCAATGAATATTCAGGACTGATTTGCTTTAGTATTGACTGGTTTGATCTCATTGTAGTCCAAGGGACTCTGAAGAGTCTTCTGTAACACCATAGCTTAAAAACACCAATTCTTCGGCACTCAGCCTTCTTTATGGTCCCTCTCTCACCTCCATACATGACTTCTGGAAAAGCCATAGCTTTGACTATTCAGACCTTTGTCAGCAAAATGATGTCTCTGCTTTTTAATATGCTGTCTAGGTTTGTCATGGCTTTCCTTCCAAGGAGCAAGCATCTTTTAATTTCATGGCTGCAGTCACTATCCTCAGTGATTTTGCAGCCCAGGAAAGTAAAATCTGTCACTGTTTCCACTTTTCCCCATTTATTTGCCATGAAGTTATGAGTCTGGATGCCATGAACTTGTTATTTTGAGTGCTGCATTTTAAGTCATCTTTTTCACTCTCCTCTTTCATCCTCATCAAGAGGCTCTTCAGTTCCTCTTCACTTTCTGCCATTAGAGGGATATCATCTGCATATCTGAGGTTGTAGATATTTCTCCCTGCAGTCTTGATTCCAGCTTGTGATTCATCTCACCTAGCATTCTGTGTGATGTACTCTGCAAAGAAGTTAAATAAGCAGGGTGACAGTATACAGCCTTGACGGACTCCTTTCCCGATTTGGAACCAGTCTGTTGTTCTTTGTCTGGTTCTAACTGTTGCTTCTTGACCTGCATACAAGTTTCTCAGGAGGCAGATCAAGTGGTCTGGTGTTCCCATCTCTTTAAGAATTTTCTGCAGTTTGTTGTGATCCACACAGTCAAAGGCTTTGGCATAGTCAGTGAAACAGAAGTAGATATTCTCCTGGAATTCTTTTACTCTCTCTGTGATCCAGTGAATTTTGGCAATTTGATCTCTGGTTCCTCTGTTTTTTCTAAATCCAGCTTGTACATCTGAAATTTCTCAGTTCATGTACTGCTGGAGCCTAGCTTGATGGATTTTGAACATTACCTTGCTAGCATGTGAAATAAGTTCAGTTGTATTAGTTTGGACATTCTTTGACATTGCCCTTCTTTGAGATTGGAATGAAAATTGATTTTTTCCAGTCCTGTGGCCACTGCTGAGTTTTCCAAATGTGCTGACATATTGAGTGTAACAGCAGCATCTTTTAGGATTTTAAATAGCTCAGCTGGAATTCTATCACCTCCACTAGCACTGTTGGTAGTAATGCTTCCTAAGGCCCACTTGACTTTGCATTCTGGGATGTCTGGCTCTAGGTGAGTAATCACACCATTGTGGTTACCTGGGTTATTAAGACCTTTTTTGTATAGTTCTTCTGTGTATTCTTGCCACATCTTCTTAATATCTTTTACTTTTGATAGGTCTTTGCTGTTTCTGTCCTTTATTGTGCCTATCCTTGCATGAAATATTCCCTTGGTATTTCTAATTTTCTTGAAGAGATCTCTAGTCTTTCCCATTCTGTTGTTTTCCTTTGTTTCTTTGCATTGTTCACTTAAGAAGACTTTCTTCTCTCTCCTTGCTGTTCTGTGGAACTCTGCCAGTGCAGGAGATGTGAGAGACACAGTTTCAATCCCTGGGCCAGGAAGATTCCCCTGGAGGAGGAAATGGCAACCCACTCCAATATTCTTGTCTGGGAAATCCCATGGACAGAGAAGCTTTGTGGGCTACAGTTCATGGTGTTGCAAAGAGTGGGACACAACTGAAAGTCTGAGCACATCAGTAACTATCACATTGGATTCATCAGGTGAAGCCACAATTTACAATTGAAGTACAGAGTCACAAAATAACTTGTATCAGTTTCTAAAAGTCTGGTGTGAGAACTTACATTTTCGAGCTTAAGAGCTTCTAGGGCCTTGCCCGGTTGTCCAGCAGCTGAGACTTCACCTTCCAGTGCAGGAAGTGTGGGTTTGATCTCTGGTTGGGGATCCCACATGCCTTGTGGCAGAAAAAACCCAAACATAAAGCAGAAGCAGTATTGTAATAAATTCAAGAAAGACTTTAAAAATTGTCCATATTAAAAAAAATCTTTAAAAAGCAATCAAATTTCATAATTTAAAAAAAATTATTACTTCCAAGCTGGACAGAGGTTCTCAGACTTGGAGAGCATGTTTAACATGCAGCTTTCAGGGCCCTGCTCCTAGAAATTAGCCATGGAAGGTTATGTGATGAGTACACTTTTGAGAAACTCTCCTCTATTAGAACAAGAGTGAAGAAATCCATAAGAAGTTTAAAAAATTTGAATGTTTTTTATTAAAATAGAGCAGAGCAAAAAATAAAACTGATACCAACAATATCCATGTCAAAGTATAGTTACCTCCCTCCTCTTAAACTGCCCTAGCTTATTAATAACTCTGATACACAGGCATGTATTTCCCAGAACCATTTTGCTTTTCTTCAGCCACCTGTGTGGTTTGAAGCCAAAATTTTCACATGTGCCGAAAAAAGTATAGATGAAAATAATTTTACTAGAAGGTTTTCCAAAACAGGATAATAGATTGCTGTGTATGCTTTCAGTTTTTAAGTAAAATGTTTCCTTTTATTTTAAAAAGGAATAAGAATTTACACATTCTTTCCCTTTTACTTCATTGATTTTGTTTTTCCTGTAGATCACTGGCCTTTGATAAAGAGGAAAAAAATAATTGTTTTTGGACTAAATGATATAGAAGCCATATACATTTTATTAAATGTGTTTTGATTTTAAGACGTGATCACTGTTGTGACATACTTGATACCTTTATCCCCAACTAACTCAGAACTTAGTTCATCTTAACGGTGCAATTTATTAGAGTAGAGCTTCTGTTGTCATTGTTATCTGCAGATTGAAGAGGAAATTCTGAAAGTATGATTGTAAAAGTTCTTGTTGTAGAAGATTCATTTGAAATATGGTATCATGGGTAGAGATTTTAAATTTTTATTTAGTTGTATATATTTCTCTTAGCAACAATATTATTAAATTTAGAGTTGTTATTTCTTCCAAGCATCCTTGAATAGTCAACTAAATCATTTGACTTATATAAGATTACAGTTTCTTTTCTAAAAACTAAAAACTATTGCACAGAAATGACAATGAATTTTCTTAAACATCACATTTATTCAAAGCATATGTGTATTTATTAAAAGTTTATTACTCACGCAAAGCATCTGTCCTAGAACTTGAAATACGGGCTTCAGTTCAGTTCAGTTCAGTCACTCAGTCGTGTCCGACCCTTTGTGACCCCATGAATTGCAGCACACCAGGCCTCCCTGTCCGTCACCATCTCCCGGAGTTCACTCAAACTCATGTCCATCAAGTTGGTGATGCCATCCAGCCAGCTCATCCTCTGTCATCCCCTTCTCCTCCTGCCCCCAATCCCTCCCAGCATCAGGGTCTTTTCCAATGAGTCAACTCTTCGCATGAGGTGGCCAAAGTACTGGAGCTTCAGCTTTAGCATCATTCTTTCCAAAGAAATCCCAGGGTTGATCTCCTTCAGAATGGACTGGTTGGATCTCCTTGCAGTCCAAGGGACTCTCAAGAGTCTTCTCCAACACCATAGTTCAAAAGCATCAATTCTTTGGCGCTCAGCCTTCTTCACAGTCCAACTCACATCCATACATGACTACTGGAAAAACCGTAGCCTTAACTAGATGGACCTTTGTTGGCAAAGTAATGTCTCTGCTTTTGAATATGCTGTCTAGGTTGGTCATCACTTTCCTTCCAAGGAGTAAGCGTCTTTTAATTTCATGGCTGCAATCACCATCTGCAGTGATTTTGGAGCCCAAAAAAATAAAGTCTGACACTGTTTCCACTGTTTACCCATCTATTTCCCATGAAGTGATGGGACCAGATGCCATGATCTTCGTTTTCTGAATAAAAGCAGAAAGAATATTTTTTATATAGAAGCTGAAGTGATAAATACATGGGATAACTGGGCCTATGAATTTTAGCAGCATATAGTATTTGAAAAGTATCTGAGAGTCTCTAATGAAATGTTTTCCTGCAGGATATAGGACTTCATTCTTTGAAATGTTTTTCTTATTTCAAAAAAGTAGTGTGCCTTCATTAAAGGAAATTTGGAAAAATTGGGGGGAAAAAAGTTTTAAAATTATCAGTAATTCCACAAGCTAAAATAACCATGTTTAATATTTTTGGTATATAGTTTTTCTCATTTTTTCTTTTTAAATATATAAACATAAGATATTTGAGATATTCAAATAGTTACCTTCCCTCTAACCTGGTTAACTTTCAAAAAGTTAGTTTAAAAAATATATGTACATAGATTACAAGGTAAAATAGTGCCATAAGGTTTATAGAAGGAAAAATAGAAGTCTTTCTTCATTCTTCTCTGTCTACTTCTGATTACTGTTCCTTGGATGTAGCCACTTTCAACTGTACCTATTCTTGGTGTAATTATTTGTAAATAATATGCTTATGCTTTATATTTCCTACATTTTAGGTATTGTCTGTAGACTGTCTACTTTGATTTACCCATACCCCCAACATTTTCACTGCTTTGTCCTCTGAAAACTATTTTAGGACGACTTTTGTTTAGAGAATGCAATTACTGTTATAATACAAATGTTATTTACAGGTGAACCTCATATGTTTTGTACTGTAACATTTTCTTTCTCATATAACTTTGTTTTTCCTGGAATTGATCATTGTCTCTTTTGGTTTGTTTGCTTAGTTTTCTAAGTACTTACACTAATTCATCCCAGAATATATTTGTAAAACACTGAAGCTTCTTGGAACATGTAAAAACAGCAAATAGTCATATAAATTGTCTTCCCTCCTCTCCCCCTGGTGGTGTGAGTATCCTTGTAGCCCATCATAACTGTCATTTTGGGGTTTCCTTAAGCCCAAGAATTCCGTTTTCCTTTGAGATTCATATCCTAATTTCCATGTTCTTTCTTAATGGTTTATATATGTTTTATTGGGCCTACCTTACAACCTTCTTTCAGATAGGATATAAATTTTGAGGCTTGTATGTATGAAAACGTTTTTATTCTACCTACGTAAGATGATAGGCTCGTGTGGAATTATGTATTAGTGATTTAGAATGTTGAAAGCAATGCTTCATTACTTCCAGGGTTAAATTTAACACCATTCTAAAACCTGTTCATTTGTATGATTGTCTTTTCTGTATTTTTTTTAATTTTAATTTTTTTACTGGAAGCTTTTAGAATATTTTCATGCCTGTGGTTCTGAAATTTTGTAATGTAAATATGGGTCTTTCTATGTATGATGGTGGGAGACTTTACCTGTCTGTCTTCTTCCCCTTTCTTCCTTCCTTCTTTACTTTTCATTCCCTTTTGTTGTCTTATTTCTTGTACTGCACATTAGTTGAGTCCTCCTATTTCAGAGATTAATTTCCTTCAGTTCTTGGGAATTTTTTTACTTTTTAAAAATAATTTCTTCTGTTCTATTTTTTATATTACCCCTCTCTGAAATTGCTGTTCTTGAAATATTAAGTCTCCTATACTCAACATGTGGTTTCTAACTTCCATGACTTTATCTTTTGTTTTGCTTTTGGAAGGGTTTCCTCATCTCTTACTTTCAATCCTTATAATGATTTTTTTTTTTATTTAAAAAATTTTCTCTGAATAACTTTTAAGACCCTTTTTAGAAAAATTCTCAGAACTTTCTTATTTTTATTCTTCGATCTTATTTCTCTGGAGTATTTAAACAATTATTTTTCCAGTTCCTTGTAGTGTCTATGCTTCTTGTAAGTTCTTCTTTTGTAATTGTTTGGTTTTGTTCTTTTTTTTCCCTCATGCTGGAGACTTTTGTTCAGTATCTTATGATCCTTTGCTGTCCGTTCATTTTTAAAGATAAAACAGAAATGGTGATTGGAAACTGTGTAGTTAAAGCTTATGATCTAGTGAGCATTACTGTAAATGGATCTGTGTGTCACAGTGTCTGTGTTCATGTATTTTCTTTTGGTCTGGGGAATGGACTTGGATGTCTGTGTTCCATTCTTCGGCCTAGAAGCTGTAGTCCTGCCTAGTTAGCCTTCTTAGAAAAGCCAGAGAAGGGGCTGCAGGTGTCTCTGCTTGAACCAATCATCCGCCTCCCAGTTTTCAGTTCTACTTATATCTACTCTGAGTGATAACCAGAGCTGCTTATTTCTCAACTTTTGGGGGCTTTTGTTATAGTAAATGGCTTATTCCTTGATAATCTTCCCCATGTACACACCAGGTTGCCTTTAGTGTTTTTGGTGATTTCTGGTCTCCACAGTCAACTACCACTCAGCCATTCACGTTCACAGCTTTTGAAAATGTGATATGATTCTTCTGTGATCCTGTCCAATTCTCTTTGTCCTAATGGTGGTTATGCCTCTTTAAAACTTCTATGCTGTCGTTTTAGGGGTTTCAGAAAGCAGCAGAGATGAGCTCATGTATTCAGTCTTCCATGTTCAGTTGGAAGACTGTAATCCCTGGTTCAGGTACCTCCTTATTGAAGCCTCTTTGA
Organism: Ovis aries; assembly: GCF_016772045.2. NCBI lineage: Eukaryota > Metazoa > Chordata > Mammalia > Artiodactyla > Bovidae > Ovis > Ovis aries. The sequence continues at coordinate 110,850,105 of NC_056059.1, forward strand.
CACTCTAGTCAGTAGTGGGTTACTTTGTAAGGATTGCTAAGCAACCATGTGAATTTTCAGTTGGAGCACTTTTCTCATTTATTTCTGATTCAGTTATTTTTTTTCAGTGTATATTTCTATTCACATGATAGTGTATCATGGGAGCATTGACCACTTCTGTTTTTGCCTTATCTTGAATCAGCATCTGTATTAGTGCCAACCACATAGAACATGCTCAGTGAATTATTGGTTGAAAGATTAAACAATGGTCCACAAAAATTTTTTATCAATATTTATTTAGAACTTAAAATCATTCATATGCATGCAAAATAGTTTGTATAATCATTCCCCTACGGTTGTACATTTGGTTATTTAAATTTTTAAGTGAAAGTCAATGAGCTTTTTCTGAGTTTATTTCCATAGAGTAGACATTACATTTGTTTTCAAAGCACTAGACACATATTGCCAACTTTTTTTTCCTCCCCAAATTGTGGAAGTGTTAGTCACTCAGTCTTGTCCAACTCTTTGCGACCCCGTGGACTGTAGCCGTCTGGCTCCTCTGTCCATGGAATTCTCCAGGGAAGCATACTGGAGTGGGTTGCCATTATCTCCACGGGATCTTCCTGACCCATGGATTGAACCTGGGTCCCTTGAATTGCAGGCAGATTCTTTACTGTCTGAGCCACCACAGAGGCAAGGTTTATTTTGACTCCTGCTACATTAACAGGGAATGAAAACAAGTAAGAGATTTTCACTGTTCCCTCCCATGCTCCCTGAGATGGGGAAGTTAACTAGTCCTTTAGATGGGGTGAAGGTAGGGGTGGATCTGTGGGTCAGGCCAGGGGGTAGCTTAAGTGGTCCATCCACCCTTGGTGGCCCTGGAGGCGCTGTGTGCAGGGATGGATCATGCACAGGACCCTGCTTTTGCTCCTGATGCCTCAGAAGTGGCAGTTGAGTTTTTGATATTTTTGTATCTTATTGTTCATAATGTGGTGCCACTGCACATGTAGGCACTTTATTTTTAGTTCCGTATGGTTTCTTTGTATTCTGATGCTCAAAGAGACTTGTGCAGGTGAGCTCACTGCAGCAAAGGGTCCCAGGTCCCAGCATATCTCAATAAGCATAAGAAGGAAGGAAACTCATGTATCCTCCTGAGTGAGGGGCAGTCTCATTTTGGAAGTGGAATCATTCTTTCTCTGGCTCTAAAACAGTGTCTTTTGAAAACCTGGTTGCTGCTTGACCTGTGGTCCTTGGTTGATGATGTCTGCTGCTGCTGGGATAGGTCACAGATTTCCTACTCTTGTGGGATCAGACTATGGTAGTGACCAGCAGTCTTAATTCCCTAAGCAGCTGCTGCTGCTGCTAAGTCGCTTCAGTCGTGTCCGACTCTGTGCGACCTCAGAGATGGCAGCCCACCAGGCTCCCCAGTCCCTGAGATTCTCCAGGCAAGAACACTGGAGTGGGTTGCCATTTCCCTCTCCAATGCATGAAAGTAAATTCCCTAAGCATGACTAAGTGTATTGTTTTATTAATCTTTATTGGACTATGTTGTGTTAGTTTCTGCTGTAAAGTGAAGTACATCAGCTCTATGTCTACAAAAACCGTCTCTGTTTTGGGTTTCCTTCCCATCTAGGTCAGTGTAGAGCACTGAGCTCCCTGTGCTACACAGCAGGCTCTAATTAGGTATCTCTTTTATGCATAGTAGTGTGTCTGTGTCAATCCCAATCTCCTAAATCATCCCACCCCCCCCCCTTTTGCCAATTTATTTTTAAGTTTTATGTCAGTTTATACTACCACTGATGATGTTTGATAGTCCATTTGTTATTCTCAATATTCCTTTTATTAATTGTTTTGTAATTTAAACTTTTGTGACCATTAGTGCAACATGATTTTAACATTTAATTGCATATATCAATTAGTACCAGTTTTATTGAAGTGATTTTACAATGATACATTATCTTACCAGATGATTAATGACTTAAGTTTAGCCCTTTATTGTTTTTGTCTTTCTCTATGGTTATACTTAAAAGAAACTTATTCATATTCTATGTTCCTTGGTGTTTACAGACCCCCCAGGGGCTGTAGCCCTCACAAGTCTCCTCTGTCCATGGGGATTCTCCAGGCAAGAGTGCTGGAGTGGGTTATGATGCCCTCCTCCAGGGGATCTTCCCAACCCAGGGATCAAACCAAGGTCTCCTGCATTGTGGGCAGATTCTTCACCAGCTAAGCCAGCAGGGAAGCCCAAGAATACTGGAGTGGGTAGTTTATCCCTTCTCCAGGGAATCTTCCCAACCCAGGAATCGAACCAGGTCTCCTGCATTGCAATCTTTACCAGCTGAGCTACGAGGGAATCCCTCCTAATGGATGGTCTAGTATTAATTGGATAAAGGTATTGAAAGTTATAAATATTAGGTAAAGAAAATTATGATGGGATCCTTATTTAAGAGTGAATTAGCTTGATTAATTTTCCTGGAAACTAAAGTAGACTGATGGCTTTTATTAGATGAAGGTAAGGAATGATTCTGTTGCTTTCTTGGAATCTGGATCTAAGGGTCTTTTCTACATTTGTATGATCTTATTCTTAGGCTTTTATGAGGCATACATTCAGATTTGGGAGTGAGGTCAGGAATGATTGTCCTGCCCTTTGGATCTGAGCAGAGATTGAAGTTATTCAAGGTTGGTAATGACCACATTCTGAGTGGATTTTACCAGGCTTCCTGTGAACCATTTTTTTTTCCTAATTGTGTTTCAAAATAAAGGTGAAATGTAGATAATAAAAGAAATATGGTAACAGTCTACCAAAGCAGTGGGAGCAATGCTTTGTTTAAAGCACATAAAAAGGAAATTTAGTTCTTATTTAAGAGTGTTGTGTATGTGTATGTGTGTTGGTTTAATATATGTACCCAATATATAACATATAATACCAATCATTTATTGAGCATTTGATATATGCTAAGCTCTGTTCTGGTGACTCTACATGTATGTATTTAGTTAATTATCACAACTAATGGTAGATATTTAGCCTTAATTTACAGTTGGATGATTGTGGTGGCTTACTAATAATAAATATCTAAATTTCATTGCTAGTAGCTGGTAGAATTTAATAGTTCTTGAGTTTGTGCTTTGAACGACCACTTGTCTTATTTGTTGGTTAACTATTCTAACTCAAACTCTTAATGTGTGATTTTTTTTTCCTGTTTAAAAGAGTTGGCAGAACGTGTGGCATTGTTGTTCAGCAATTTTCTCATCACTAATGAGAAATTGGTTGACATCATTAACTGTTGGGCAGTTGTGGAGATGGGAAAAATCTTGGCAAAGAGCAAAAATAGGACTTGTCTTTTTCCCTCCCCTCCCCATATTTAAGGGGTTAAGAAATGAATTGATAAAAGCTTGTTTTGTGATTTTTTTTTTTTCCCATTCACTGAGAGAATGTCTTTTCCCTGCTTCACATACAAATGCATATTTAGGTACTGTGCTTTAGATCAAGGTCATAGTTCACATAACAGAATGAGACTTTTTTTTCATCCATTTAATAAATATTTGAATCTGTTATGTACCAAGCTCTGTGTTACATGCTAGAGATAGAGTAGGGAATAAAAAATGACAGTCTTGCCCTCATGGATCTGTTTAATGAAGGACAGAGACAACGGGAATCAGTGTTGTCAATCAATCTGCCTTCTGTTTGAAGGCAGAAGTGTAGTGTCAAGGGCACAGAGAAAGAATGAAGCTGCTGCTTTAGACAGGATGGTCTGTGATGGCATCTGTTAAGTGACTTTGGTCATATGTAGGCAAGTGCATTTTGGATCAAAAAGGGGAGGAAGTATACAGATTGAAATGAGAATGTGCCTGCCATGTTTGAGTAATAGCAGAGGCCATTGTGGTTAGAATGGTGGACGATGAGGGGCCAGATAAGTTGGGGAGGGTTTTAAGCAATAGAGCAATATAAGCTGATTTAGGTTTTAGAAGGATCACTTCTGAGTGGAGACAAGACCGTGATGTTATTCTGGCTGTCTGTGAGGAGATGGGGATGGCTTAGGGCCAGGCAGACAGTGAAGGAGCTGGTGAAGAGTAGTCAGGTTGGGCTTTGTGTTGATAAGAGAAGAGGTGACAGATTTATACACAGATTAGTCAGAGTGGGGAATAAGGTAACCCAAAGTTTGGAGATGAGCAAACTAATGGGAAAAAGTACTGTATACTAATCTGGGGAAATACAGAGTTAGCATAGAGAGTTGCAGTTAAGAGATACAATGTGAGTGTCATCTGCTTAGAGATGACATATAAAGTTTTGGTAGCAGATACTGTCATCTAGGGAGACAGTGTAGAGAGAGAAGTCTGAGGATTGACCACTGGAGCTTTAGCATTTAAGGGTTGAGAAGAGGAGGAAGATAAATTACTTGCAAAGAAGACCTTAGGAGTGGCTGCTGATAGAGGAAAACCAAGAGAATATGCTATCAGGGAAAGGAAGTAAGACGCTACATCGAATGGGCTTCTCTAGTGGCTCAGCGGTGAAGAATTCGCCTGCCAGTGCAGGAGACATGGATTCATCTCTTTGGTCAGGGCCATCCCCTAGAGTAGGAATTGGCAACCCACGCCAGTATTTTTGCCTAGAAAATACCTTGGACAGAGGAGCCTGGTGGGCTACAGTCTGTGAGGTCACAAAAGAGTTGGACACAACTTAGCAACTAAACTCATCAAATGGCTATCTTCTCATTAACTAGAAGCTTTAAATTTGAGAATACACAAGCATTAAGAAATGTTGGGGAAATGACTGCTTCATTCTATCCTTTCTAATTCACATTTCTATAACTTTAAAAGAATGTTCATAAATGTAAGGAAACATGAAATAAGAAATGTTATCATTTTATCACTAATAAGTTCTTTGTGTTGGTAGTAAGTAGTTTGGAGAAAGAACTTATGTGCTGATACATATCAACAAATATATATATATATATGAATCACTAATAAGTTCTTTGTGTTGGTAGTAATTAGTTTGGAGAAATACCTTATGTGCTGATACATATCAATACATATATATATATGGATATATATGTCAGTAGTCTAATATTGGCTTAACTTATTGCATATCTTTAAATATTGCCTTGTGAATAATTTATCTTTAGAGTTGGTAAGTTGTATGCAGTTGTCATATTTGTCAGTGTTTTTTGATGCAGCTCCAATCCAAAGAAAGGCAATGCCAAAGAATGCTCAAACTACCACACAATTGTGCTCATCTCACATGCTAGTAAAGTAATGCTCAAAATTCTCTAAGCCAGGCTCCAGCAGTATGTGAACCCTGAACTTCCAGATGTTCAAGCTGGTTTTAGAAAAGGCAGAGGAACCAGAGATCAAATTGCCAACATCCTCTGGATCATTGAGAAAGCAAGAGAGTTCCAGAAAAATATCTATTTCTGCTTTGTTGACTATGCCAAAGCCTTTGACTGTGTGGATCACAATAAACTGTGGAAAATTCTTCAAAAGATGGGAATACCAGACCACCTGACCTGCCTCTTGAGAAACCTATATGCAGGTCAGGAATCAACAGTTAGAACTGGACATGGAACAACAGACTGGTTCCCAGTAGGAAAAGGAGTACATCAAGGCTGTATACTGTCACCCTGCTTATTTAAGTTATATGCAGAGTACATCATGAGAAACGCTGGACTGGAAGAAGCACAAGCTGGAATCAAGATTCCTGGGAGAAATACAATAACCTCAGATATGCAGATGACACCACCCTTATGGCAGAAAGTGAAGAGGAACTAAAAAGCCTCTTGATGGAAGTGAAAGAAGAGAGTGAAAAGGTTGGCTTAAAGCTCAACATTCAGAAAATGAATATCATGGCATCTGGTCCCATCACTTCATGGGATGTACATGGGGAAACAGTGGAAACAGTGTCAGACTTTATTTTTGGGGGCTCCAAAATCACTGCAGGTGGTGACTGCAGCCATGAAATTAAAAAACTCTTATTCCTTGGAAGGAAAGTGATGACCAACCTAGACAGCATCTTGAAAAGCAGAGACATTACTTTGCCGACAAAGGTCCATCTAGTCAAGGCTGTGGTTTTTCCAGTGGTCATGTATGGATGTCAGAGTTGCACTATAAAGAAAGCTGAGTGCTGAGGAATGATGCTTTTGAACTGTGGTGTTGGAGAAGACTCTTGAGAGTCCCTTGGACTGCAAGGAGATCCAACCAGTCCATTCTGAAGGAGATCAGCCCTGGGTGTTCTTTGGAAGGAATGATGCGGAAGCTGAAACTCCAGTACTTTGGCCACCTTATGCGAAGAGTTGACTCATCTGAAAAGACCCTGATGCTGGGAGGGATTGGGGGCAGGCAGAGAAGGGGACGACAGAGGATGAGCTGGCTGGATGGCATCACCGACTCTATGGACATAAGTTTGAGTGAACTCCGGGAGATGGTGATGGACAGGGAGGCTTGGCGTGCTGCGATTCATGGAGTCGCAAAGAGTCAGACATGACTGAGTGACTGAACTGAACTGAATATGCATCTAGTCCCATCACTTCATGGCAGAGAGATGGAAAAACAGTGGAAACAGTGTCAGACTTTATTTTTTGGGGCTCCAAAATCACTGCAGATGGTGATTGCAGTCATGAAATTAAAAGGCGCTTGCTCCTTGGAAGGAAAGTTATGACCAACCTAGATAGCATATTGAAAAGCAGAGATATTACTTTGACAACAAAGTTCCTTCTAGTCAAGGCTATGGTTTTTCCAGTGGTCATGTATGCATGTGAGTGTTGGACTGTGAAGAAAGCTGAACACCGAAGAATTGATGCTTTTGAACTGTGGTGTTGGAGAAGACTCTTGAGAGTCCCTTGGACTTCAAGAATATCCAACCAGTCCATCCTAAAGGAGATCAGTCCTGAATGTTCATTGGAAGGACTGATGCTGAAGCTGAAACTCCAGTACTTTGGCCACCTCATGCGAAGAGTTGACTCACTGGAAAAGACCCTGATGCTGGGAGGGATTGGGGGCAGAAGGAAAAGGGGACGACAGAGGATGAGATGGCTGGATAGCATCACTGACTCGATGGACATGAGTTTGAGTGAACTCCGGGTGTTGGTGATGGACAGGGAGGCCTGGCATGTGTGATTCATGGGGTCGAAAAGAGTGGGACATGACTGAGTGACTGAACTGAATTGAACTGAATGAATATGCATCTGAAATGGCTAACATGAATTGTCTTTTTGTATATGTATTATGCATATTGTTAAAATATTAATAGACTAATAAGGCAATTTTTCGGAGACGGAAATGGCATCCCACTCCAGTACTCTTGCCTGAAAAATCCATGGATGGAGGAGCCTGGTAGGCTGCAGTCCATGGAGTCGCTAAGAGTCGGATACGACTGAGCAACTTCACTTTCACTTTTCACTTTCATGCATTGGAGAAGGAAATGGCAACCCACTCCAGTGTTCTTGCCTGGAGAATCCCAGGGACGGGGAAACCTGGTGGGCTGCTGTCTTTGGGGTCCCACAGAGTCGGACATGTCTGAAATGACTTAGCAGCAGCAGCAGCAAGACAATTTTTAAGGTACTATAGGTCTTCTAGTTATTCACCAACACCAGGAATACAGATTTTTCAAAATTATTTATTTTCAATTTTACAGTATTCTAATGTAAAAGAGACCAAGAGGGAGTATATACCCATTTCTTTATATATGTTAAAACCATCATGACATTACTATATTTTGTCATATTTTTACAATCATAAACAATAGTCCAATTAACTAAAATTCAGTTTGCTCAAACTCATTGCTAGAAGACTTTATCTGTAAGGTTATCTTCTGGTATAACCGAGAACTAAGTAGCTTAAATATGATAGGCGTTTTCTCTTTTACATAAACATAAGACTCCGAGAAGTAGTGTTGGGGTTCTCATGGGTCTGGAGTCCTTCAGTCTTGTAGTCTTCACACCCAGCTTCTGCCTCATGACCCAAGATGGTTGATTTGGTTAAGCCATTGCATATGCATTCCAGAAAGCAGGAGAAATGGTAAAGAAAAGGGAAGAGCTTCCCTTTTAAGGATACTTTCCAGAAACTTCACTTACCAGTTTTGTTTTACATTTGTTGACCACACGGTAGACACATGGGCACACTTAACTACAAGAAAGGTTGGGAAAGTCTACTTTTTTCCCCTGTGGGCAGCTCTGTGTCTGCCCATTTGTGTGTCCTCGTATTGACAAAACAAGTGTTAATCTACAACTGCCTCTGTGCCACAGGCCTTTTGACAATAGGGGGAAACTGGTTTTATAGCAATGTGGCTTTTTTTCTTTTCCTTTTTTTTTTCTATATTAAAGGATAAATTATCTATGCTGCATAATCAGTCTGTGAAGTTTTTGATTGAATGAATTTTTTGTACAACCAACCATGCCTACTTTAATCCAGATTGTTATTAGCTAGGAAGTCATTATAAGATAGTGATTAAGTATGTAGCTAATCTGCTTGGAGCGAATCCTGCCAGTGCTGTAATCTTGGGCAAAATGTTTAACTTTTTGTGGCAAGGTTTATCTTCAAGTGGGAAGGGAATGGTACCTAAGTCAGGATTGTTGTGAGGGTTAAGTAATTCGTTGTAAAGAACTAAGAAAAGCTCCTGCTATTGCTGCTACTAAGTTGCTTCAGTCATGACCGACCCTGTGCGACCGCATAGACGGCAACCCACCAGGCTCTGCCATCCCTGGGATTCTCTCTGCAAGAATACTGAAATGGGTTGCCATTTCCTTCTCCAAGAAAAGCTCCTGGTACATCATAAACCTGCCAAGTGCAAGTGTTAGTTGCCCAGTTGTGTCTGACTCTTCACAACCCCATGGACTGTAGCCTGCCAGGCTCTTCTGTCCGTGGAATTCTCCAGGCAAGAATACTGGAGTGGTTTAGGCCAATCCCATTCTCCAGGGAAGCCCATAAAACCTCCAGTGTTAGTTATTACTGTCAATTGGCAGATTCTTAATGAAAGTAATTTTAATACTACCCCTTATAAAATGGATGGGCTTCCCTTATAGCTCAGATGGTAAAGAATCTGCCTGCAATGCAGGAGACCTGGATTCTACCCCTGGGTTGGGGAGATCCTCTGGAGAAGGGAATGGCAACCCATTCTAGTAGACTTGCCTAGAAAATCCCATGGACAAAGGAGCCTGGCAGGCTACATAGTCTGACACGACTGAGCAACTAACACTCACTCACTCACTCACTCATTCACATGTAAAATAGAGCCGTGAAAGTTTATTTGTAAAAATGTATTAGTATTTCACTATGGCAGATGGTGACTGCAGCCATGAAATTAAAAGACGCTTACTCTTTGAAAGAAAAGTGATGACCAACCTAGATAGTATATTCAAAAGCAGAGACATTACTTTGCCCACTAAGGTCCATCTGGTCAAGGCTATGGTTTTTCCAGTAGTCATGTATGGATGTGAGAGTTGGACTGTGAAGAAGGCTGAGAGCCGAAGAATTGATGCTTTTTAAGTGTGGTGTTGGAGAAGACTCTTGAGAGTCCCTTGGACTGCAAGGAGATCCAACCAGTCCATTCTGAAGGAGATCAGCCCTGGGATTTCTTTGGAAGGAATGATGCTAAAGCTGAAACTCCAGTACTTTGGCCACCTCATGCAAAGAGTTGACTCTTTGGAAAAGACCCTGATGCTGGGAGGGATTGGGGGCAGGAGGAGAAGGGGACGACAGGACGAGATGGCTGGAAGGCATCACTGACTCGATGGACGTGAATCTGAGTGAACTCCGGGAGTTGGTGATGGACAGGGAGGCCTGGCGTGCTGTGATTCATGGGGTCACAAAGAGTCAGACACGACTGAGCGACTGTACTGAACTGAACTGATGGTAGAGGAAAAGTAACTGAGTAATTTAAAAACAAATCTAAATCTGCTTATTTCAATTTGGAGTGTTTTATTAATTATCTTGAGAGATTTTCTTCTTTGAAGAATTATATTTTAGAACATATTTACACATATCTATCCATTTGCAAATAGAATATCTGTTCATTGAACTTTCCACATAAGGTGTGCCTTTTAAGTCCATTTAGAGCCAAGAAGTCAAGACTATTAGTAATGAAAATATCTTGTTACCTGTGTCTTGGGATAAAAAATAAAGTGAACAGTGGACCTATTAGAGGATAATTATGTGGCGATTGGAAGTTGAGTGTCTTTTGAAGTGGAACTAGGCTTAAGGCTTTGCTTAGTTTACTTTTCTTGGAAATCTTGCTTAAATCCCTGAACTTGGTTAAATACTCATTTGTGTTTTTGTTTTTTTTAATATAGCCTACTGTACATAACTCTTTACTCTTGGCTAAGTGTATTGGAATTGTTTATTTGTGTCTGTCTCACCTACCGCATCATAAGCAGAGACTATCTCACTAGTGTTTGTATCCTTAGCATCAGTGTACAGACTAATGAACTTGTTACACTGAACAGAGCAACACAGGTTGCCACTTTGTTAGGGGTTTTGGTTTTCAGTCTCAGTATAACGGTGATTTTTTTTTTTTTTTTTTGTAGCCTTAAATTGTTCTCTAAATTTGGTCATCTGCAACAAGATGTTTAGAAATAGGCATATTTCCAAAATAAACTATGATCCTTCAAAGTAATGTTCCACACTGTTGAAATATCCAGTTCAAGAGAGCTGCTTCCTAACTCTTTCTATCTTATGCCCTTTGTACTTGCTCTTCTGTTTCTCACTCCATACTAAAGTATCACAGCAATGAACTTATTTGTATGGCATTCTGTTAACTAATGTCATGCTGCATGAAACTTAGGAGTCAGTAAGGGCTGGTAAATTGTCCTTTGAAGGTCAGAAACGTTTAGTTTAAGTTCAGTGTGAAAACGAAGTGTGTAGTTAAATTAGAACTCAGATGACATGTGTGTGTGTATGTATAGATATATATGTATATATATACACGTATATATCTGCTTATATGTTTTAATGTCAAAATTGGATTACCTTTGCCACTTGCTCTTGCATTGGAGATGATAAAATTCTTTAACTTCATAATTTAAAGCCAGTAGAAAATATCTGTTTTGTGTGGGATATTTTGGAGAGGACCCTTAGTGTATAAAGTACTTGCTGAGGTGGTAAAGGCAGATGCAGTTACTCTGCACTCCTTACAAATCGTGCCAGGCTCACTGACAGTCATTGGTTTCTCCCTCTGGTATCAATACACTGCACTCTGTTGTAGTGTCTTTTTCAAGGGCTGTGCTAAAAGTTGCTAAAATGCAATCTCACAGATATTTAATTTTTCAAAGTTTTCTAAGCAGATTTTAATGTACCTTTCTAATAGTCTATCAGAGATTCAGTCATTTGAGGAAAATCTTGTATTTTCATGGACTACAAACAAATGATCATCCTCACTATTGGGATTTAATGAAATAAATGTTATTATGTAAAACTGCAGCAGTTGTTCATGTACAACTTTTTTCTCTTCCACAGAAGTATATAGTAGTTGTCCCTTCTGTATTTTTCTAAATGCAAAATTCCCTAGTGAAGGATGACTCAAAAAGAAGTATTATGCTCCTAAGCTTTAATATTTTCATTTTTTATGTTTTTATTTTTGTCCCATTTATAAACATTGAACAATATCAAACAGTATTAAATTTCCAATGTTATTTATAGTAAAACCTTTAAAATGTTTTTATTAAGCTTTATTTAAATTCAGCTTATAAAATCATATTGAATTCAAGAGCAAGTTGAGAAGAGTTTTTGTGGCTCTTTTTTTTTTTGCTATTTTGTTGTGTTTTTTTAAGAATATAAGTTTCTGTCCTTCAAATATGATTTTTGGAAAAATAGGTCTATAGAGAGAGAATTACAAACAGATTTGAGATTTTTTTTTTTAATTTTCACATCCTATATTAAGTTTGAAAGACTAGGATACCTACATTGTTTTTACATTCCAAAAAAAGAAATCTTGATTCTATAAGGGGTGCTCCCAAATCACATTGTGCTTTTATATTCTGAGAGCTAAAAGTTCACTGTTTGCAACTTCCAAAGATAGTTTCAATTAATACACTTTTAACTAAACATTAATTTTTTATTCCTGAAGAACTGTACTGTGCTCAGTAAATTTCTTCTCCTTACTCCCCTTCCTTTTTTTTTTTTTTTTTTGGTTTTCAAATAGCTCCATAATCTTCAAACTTCCCTTTCCCATCTTTTTAAAGGTCGATTGAGCTATCCACATCCAGGAACTGACAATCTATTGATGTTAAATGGTAAGTTTTTATAAAAACATTTTATGTTTTCAATTGATGACCGAATACATGTTTCTCTAAACCTTCCCCATACATACAAGTTAATCATTTTATAAGTATAAAAATGAAGCTGCAACTCTTCCTGTATAGAAAATAGAATTAGGAGTTTGAGCATATTCTCACTGGCAAAGCAGCCATTGAAGTATATTTGTGACAGCATGATTTAATTCAATGACTGTGACTACAGAGGCAGTCCTGAGTTTGAATATCAGCTTTCCAGTTTATTGTATTAACTTGTCAAGTAACTTCCATGAGCCTTAGCTTCCCATCTGTGAAATGGGAATAGCAGTCTCAAAGTTCATTATGAGAATTAAATGAGATGCTATTTACAAAGTGTGTAGAACCTGTTATTATATCTTATAACACTTGTGTTTATGTTCGACTAGGAAATATACTGGTGATTCTCTGAATATGGTAGTCATACTTAATTTATTCTAGTTAGAAAGTTTACACAGTAAATTTTACTCTCATGAAAAAGAATAAATAGACTTTCATTAAAGTTGTTTTCTTTCTGTTGGACAAATATTGTATTTGGAGTCACAGTACCTAGTACTTCCATGACTTTGGAGTAGACATGGCAGGATTAAAATACCCTTCGCAAAGGTTGCTTTTATTTATTTGTTTTTTAATTTTAAACAACACTTATTTATTGTAGAGTATGTTCAGGGGGCAGGTCTGAGAAGAGGGAAGAAGGATGAAGAAGGAATGGTAAAGATAGTATAGGACTTCCTTAAAATACGTAATTAATTGCTAGAGTGGCTTGACACTTCTTCAACTAAAGCTTTGCTGAAAACAGTTGGCAATGAAGTTGAGAAACAAAGAGTGAGAAAACGGCCAGTGTGAAGCTAGACCATGTGAACTCTAGTGTTAAGTAAAAATTAATATTAAGTAAAGATGGAAAGATAGGAAGAAAGTCTAGGCTACCTAGGAGATAGTCAAAGTAGATAGGACTAGGGAATAAAAGAAGAATTGAAAAAGCAAAGCGTTAAGTGAGGTGACAGATTGATTTGTTCAACATTTGACCCTTCTGTACTGAGCACCTACCACATGCTAGCCTAGTCTAATCACTGGTTTATTTATTCCTGAGGATCTTCTAGGATGGTTAGAAGTAGAATTGTCACAGTATTAACAGACTCTGCACTCTAGACTGAGGTCATGTTCACGCCAGGCCTTACAGAGGTCTAACAGTCCATAGACTTTGACCAGAAAGGCACTAGAAATTACATTCCAGGACTTCTTCATGGGACCTTTTTTCTACTGTGGAATTACCAAACCATATCATCATTTAAGCAGCTGGTCTCTGAATTCTAAATCTGTGATTGAAAATTATATTGTTGAAATTGAGTTTACAAAACAGAAAATAAATCATAATCTTTATTACTTTTATGGCTTGATTTATAAAATAATAACTTTAGATAATACATTTTTAATATGCTGATACTGACTTCCTTAAATTCTTTTCTTTTGGAACAGTCTGTTTGGTAAATAAAGGTCATTCACATTTCTATTTTTAACTTCTAAGAAAAGCTATTCAGTTGAAAAGTGAATTTGCATATGTTTCACGTATTCTGTTAAAATCTATCTGAAGGAAAGTGCTGTATGAGATAATTTGTTAGATCATTCACAGATGTTCTTAGACTGCTGAATACATAGTAAAATAGAATGATTCAGAAGTATATCGTAATCACAATAGAATGTGCTGGTTCTATGTGAGCAGAGCTTAGTAGCCACACTGTTTTTATACTTTATACTTTTGATTGCACTAAACATTATTAAACTGATTTACTTCTTCAGTTGTCTAAAACCTTTATAAATAATCTAGATGTTGAGTGTTACATCATATAGTAGACCTAGTCATATTTTATTAAATATATATTTTCAAAAATGACTTTGGAAGAGTAAAAATCATGTCCTTGTGAATAGTTGAAAGAGTTGATTTGTTTGGAGAATAATAAAATTAAGGCAGGCAGGAGTTACATCTTGTAGACAAATCTGTTTTTATTTTTTATGTTAGCATCCTTTACAGAATTCCATTTTAGGGTTATAGTACATACTCAGTACAGTAAGCCATCCTGGAAATTCTGAACTTCTGACAAGGGACTAGGGGAGAAAAATGGTGATGAATCTAAGACATTAGAAATGTCTAGGCTAGTAGAAACAACTGGATCCAGAGAGGGGGAAAAAAAAAACTTTGCTTATCTGGGATCCTTGGTTAAGAGGAAAAGCAAAAGCAGAAAATAGGGTATATTTGTAGGGTAAGAAGGTATTAAATGTTAAGATTGTAGGGTTATTTGTAGATGTCAAGGCTATTGAAGGGATAAGTGAGAATTAGGTGATATTAATATCAAACTTCTGCCTACACTGAGTTATTATAAAATGTTATTGATTGATTAAAGAAATTATAGCATCTCAGTACATAGGCCTGCTTTTTAAATTGTTGCTCTTTTTAGTTTGTCACGAATTTAATTCACCATTAGGCAACTGATTTAGTAATATTATTTAACCAACAAGCATAGCTGATATTATTGACCTTTAAAATCAATATTGGTAATAAATTCTACATCAGTATTTCTTCCATGCGGTGGTTTAGCAGTAGTTGGCAGTGGTTGGAATTACAGACTCTGGAGCCAGGTTATCTGAGTTTAAACCCAAGTTTGCTATTTTCTAACTGTGTGACCTTGGGCAGTTTACCTAACTTCCCTTTGTGTCTTGAGTCCTCACGTGTAAAAGAGACAGCATTCTGCCTGCTTTAGAAGGATCTTGTAAGAAGTGAGTGATTTAATTCACATGAAGTATTTAGAACAGTTCCTGACAGTAAAAGTCAGTTGTGGTAATGGGTGATGAACAGTGACAAAATGACTTTGAAAGAGTAAAAATCGTGTCTTGTGCGTAAATGAAGAAGCTGGATCTGTTTGGGGAATATAAAATTAAGAGAAGACATAACTGGAATTTTTAAGTGTTTGAAGGAAGTTATTTATAGTGGACAAAGACATACGTTACTTCAGAAACCCTGACTAGAACCATTTGGAAGATGCTCAAAGTTGGAGTCAATAAAAGTAAAATGATTCCTTAAGCAGTGTTTCTCAAGTGTGGTACACTTACCCTTTGTGGCACCCAAGATGACTTTTGATGGTGCACAAATACTCATTAAAATAAACACAGTCCTATTACAGTTTCATCCAGCCATAAAATTAAAAGACGCTTACTCCTTGGAAGAAAATTTATGACCAACCTAGATAGTATATTCAAAAGCAGAGACATTACTATGCCAACTAAGGTCCGTCTAGTCAAGGCTATGGTTTTTCCTGTGGTCATGTATGGATGTGAGAGTTGGACTGTGAAGAAGGCTGAGCACCGAAGAATTGATGCGTTTGAACTATGGTGTTGGAGAAGACTCTTGAGAGTCCCTTGGACTGCAAGGAGATCCAACCAGTCCATTCTGAAGGAGATCAACCCTGGGATTTCTTTGGAAGGAATGATGCTAAAGCTGAAGCTCCAGTACTTTGGCCACCTCATGTGAAGAGTTGACTCATTGGAAAAGACTGATGCTGGGAGGGATTGGGGGCAGGAGGAGAAGGGGACGACCCAGGATGAGATGGCTGGATGGCATCACAGACTCGATGGATGTGAGTCTGAACTCCAGGAGTTGGTGATGGACAGGGAGGCCTGGCATGCTGCGATTCATGGGGTCGCAAAGAGTGGGACACGACTGAGCAACTGAACTGAACTGAACTGATGACAGCTTAAGATCATTCCTTAGCTAATACAGGACTAGCAGAAATCTGTAATATTCTAGTGGTGCTAGGTTTGAGTCCATTAAAAGATAGTATATAAACTCAGGTCTAGGGGTTATGAAGATAAGGCAGACAATGTAAATGTTTTGTGATTCTACCTTCTTGAGTAATTAGCATGATAGCTAAACATGTAAATACTCCTTTTAAGTAAGGGATAATAAAGGATAAACAGGGACTGGAGTAAAGGTCAGGAAGTTGGTCAAAATAGGTGAAACTCTGAAGTACCCCTGGCAAATCCATAACTCTGAGCCTCTGTTTGCTCAGATATAGAAAAAGTTATAGTCCCATACCTGTATGTCTTGTGACGTTGTTCTTTAGATTTCTTTTGTTTTTTTTTTTTTTTTAACAGATTTTAACAGTAAAAAATGTCATTGAAATATAACTGCAAATAGGCTCCTACAATAGACCATGTTCCTCAATTCAGTTAAAAATCCAGTTAACTAGTGAACACTGCCACTGTTGAATAATTCAGATATTGTAGAAGAGTCCAGCTTTAACATCTAGAAGTACCTTAGGGAAGTTGCATTATATAGCAATGGGTAGATTGTCTAAAAACCAAAGGTTTTAGTGGCTGATGTTAGCATGACAGCTTTAATGTTTGTATTTCTAAGTGTATAAATCTTACATTTTTAATAATAGTAAAAAAAAAATCTTTTCTAGGAGTAATACAAAATGGTGCATCATTGGAGTATTTGTTTCTATTACTGTACTCCGTTCCCATGTCTCCCAAGAAAAATAGCTTACATTTTTATTAGTACATGCAATTTTTCAAAAGGGGAACAGACCAGAAGTGTGGGGAGTGGGTAGCAAGCTGGTTTGTAATTCAGATTTGTTGTGATTAACCACATACAGTCATGTTTGTAATCAAGAGCTTGCTCTATTTTAGGAAGAAATAATGTGTATCTTTTAATTAAGAAAATGTACTCAGTAATGAAATTGTCTTAAGTATATTCAGTCATGAAAATAGGAAACTTGAGTATGCAATCAGTTCTTTTTTGATGCTGATAGAAGTGAAGTAGATCATAGATTTATTTTGGATCTTGAAAAGGATTGTGGTTGGGGGGGGAATATTTCTCCCCTTGGTTTTGGCTCTTTTAGAACAAAACATGTCTTTAGCTTCACACCAAGAAAATGTTAACCTTTAAATATATTTCAGCTGATTTGGTATGTTTACCTGTCCCTTCCTCCAGTTGCAGTAATTCAGGTACCACAGACTGTTGCTGAGGGTAAATACCTAAGGGCACAAAGGTCCTAAGGAGAAGGTTAGAATTATCCTGTTTCTTTCTAAGTAGCTGCAGGTTAGAATCTAAACATTATTGGTAACCAGGACCAAACTGTAACATCCCTTGTATAGGAAGGATCTTCAGGCTTTTCTCACGTCCTTATTACCTTCATTGAAAACAAAGAAATATATATGTGTGTGCCTATAATGTATATTTTAACACACACACATACATACATATATACATATATATATATATATATATATACATGTATGTTAAACAGCCAGTTCCTCACTTTTTATGATGCTTTATAAATCTATGTACCTGAAATTTAATACTCTAAGTACAGTGTTTTTATACTACAAATTATTTGCTTTTTTTTTCTCTAAATCATATTCTAAATGAGTTTGGGAGGGGCATACTGCTTAAAAAAGTCTGTTTTAATTAAAACAGAATGATTACTAGACATGTAATGGTTTTCTTTTCTCACTGAGGATTTCTGATAATTCTGATTTGGTGACAGTGGAACATACCCATGAAATTCACATAGAAATACTAGTAGGAAAGTTGAGTACACACACCATTGTTTAGCATAATGGTAGGAGATTCGTTATTTCCATGACAGGGAATAGGGAATGTTTCACGTGGTTTAGCTTCATCTGCAGTCAGTTCTATTTTTGGTAATGTAGAGACTTGGAATCTGAGAGTTGTCCAAGAAATAAGGGTAATAGCTCTTTACAGGATTCTAAAATTCCTCAGGTATGAGATAGTTGGAGAAACTTTCTAAGTAATGTGTTCAAGCCTAGAAATGAAATGAAACCTAATATGCTGTGAACATTTGTACATATTTTCACTGTTTTAATGTTGACTAGCCTCAGCTAAGAACATAAAAGCTAAGACCATAAACTGGTTATGATGTCATTAATTTTCTCTATAGATCATGAATTGTCATACAGTTGCTAAGTCATGTCCGACTCTTTGTGACCCATGGACTGGAGTGCACCAGGCTTCCCTGTCCTTCACTATCTCCTGGAGTGTGTACATTATTACTTAACCATAATTTTATAATATGACTTTAAATTTGATGAAAAGTTTTATTTTCTTTTGAATATTTGACCCTCTACAACCATGAATGAAATTCCACAAAGCAAATTTATATTAGATTAATGCCTTTAGATAAGCAGGAAGCCCAACTTTTGTGAAGTGCTTTGGTTCCTATTGACCACTTTGATGCTGAATACAATTATAAAGACTTCAGGGAATTCATCCTTCCATAGCCTGTTCTTGATAACTCCTTTTATAATTCCTAGTGTCTGATTTTCCATAGTTGACCGTCAGTCTGTTTGAAACCCTGTATATGTCTCAGAAGACCTAGATGACAAAATTCCAAATGCCACTTCCAACACTACCTCCACCCTAAACTAATATATAGATCAGTTAAGCTATATATTAATATAATCTGTATATACACATAAACACATGCAGAGGTAAGCTATATATAAATGTGTATATAGGTGAGGTAAATCTGCCAGGTTTTGAGGTAACTGGAACTCAAGGACAGGTTAAGTCTGCATTTATATAAGAGAAGACAACAGTCTGTACATACAGTATACATAACTAAAGACAGTAAAATGCAGGATGTTAATGAAGTTACTTTATATAAAAGACTAATACAAACCTTACATTTACTGGCTTATTTCTTGAAATAAAAGCAATTAAGACTTGTCAAGTTTGGTTCTCCCCTGTTTATTATAGGGGAACTAAGACTGTATCCCCACCCTGTAGACACACTTCTTTATATTAAAGCCTTAGTATAATTTTTTTTTAATTTTGTAAAATCTCTACAATAGAATGTGTTTAATGATGTAAAATGTTTTCCTTTGATCTTTAAATTTCATACCTTTGGAGAGACTACATTTCTGACAACCTTTAATACATATTTTGACTTGAAATTTTTCAATAACAGATTTTTCCCAGACTTAAAAAAATCGATGAATATGAATTAAGATCTTGATTTTGACAGTCATTTTTGGTTTACTGCTAATTGTAGAGTAGAAATACTCATAGTATACTCAGATTTGGGAGCTAAGTTATTTAAAAACAAGTTGTAGATTTTATCAAACTGGTACTCTTATGAAAAATAAATTGCAGTGTTTTTTTCTCCATGAGGAATCTGTAAACTGCTAGTAACATAGGTTGAAATACTTTCTGCTTTACCCTTTTAAAGGTTTAGCATATGTACTATTCTTTGAAGATACTAATAATAGTTTGTATCAGAATCCCTCTTACTCCAGATATGGAGACAATAAACACTTAGCTGTTATAAAATGTACCAAAAAAGACTGAAAGCACTGTTAGTCTGTCATTGATCATTTCCTCACTTAAGCAAGTTTGAACATGAGTCTTGTATTCTGTCTGTCTAAGCTCTGTAGACTTCAGCGGACCAGTTCAGTATTGTTTTAGCTTTTCACTCTTCTGTGTCTTCCAGTTATTTTTCCATGCAGGGCTTTGCGTAAAAAGGGATGTTGACCTGAATTACTAGTTGGACATTATATGCTGTATCATTTTTTATAATAAGTAGAAAAGTAAGGATTCAATTCAAGTTGTCTCCATTCATTGGGAAAAATATTTAGGATGCTATTTAACCATAAAGTGTTACATATTCCTTTCCCAGTTAGATGAAAGAAATATTTATTCATGAGTTTAAAAATAATTGAGAATAAATTTTGTATTTCCAGTTAATTTCACAGTTTTTATATGGTTCAGATGGGACATAAAAGAGTGCTTTGTAAATATTAAAATACCATGCACATGTTGTGTGATGATATTGAGGTAGCTCTTAAGACAAAGTAGTTCTAATTTCCAGATGCCCACATAGCTTTCCATGTCACAAATGTTTGTTTATGTGGGCTTATTTTTAGTTCTGACATTTTACAATTTGTCCTTTGTTTACATGCAGCGAGGAGTTATGGGCGAAGACGAGGTAATTCATTTCTGTTTGCTATGGTATAACTGTTTCTAATTGGGTTTTACTGATCAATGTTGTAATTATCCCAAATTTATTATGCAATGTCTGGAAACTCACTGAAAAATTGTGTTTTGATTTGCACACTTACTTGTCCAAGTTTTGAACCCTAAATATCTTAACCTTTAAGGTACATTTTCATACTAATATGGTTATTTAATAAATTTTTCCATTATGAATGTCTAGATTTTAACTTTTTAAAGTCATTTGTGTATCTTTTAAAATAAACCCTCTGTTTATAGTGTTTTAAGAGATGTGTTTAATATATACCACTGAAGGCGACATGCAATATGAATTTTCTGCTCTCCCAATCTATAACTGATTGTCTTATCTATGGTATACAATTTATAGCTCTAGTTTATTAGTTTTATGTTTGATCCAGTTGAACATGCCAAATACCAAACAGATTACTATTAACACTGACATATAGAAATCATGTTGCTCATATTTCTCTATGTCTTAAAATAATCCTTTCTTTCTGTCTTAATACCACACGCACGTGCACTTTCTCTCTCTCTGTCTCTCTCTCACACACACACTTTCTCTCTTGCACGAGAGTCTTCCCCTTTGGGTTCTTGTTTTCTTAAGGAAAAGACTAGGACTATGCAGCGCTGCTTTGTTCAGCTTCCTAGGAAAGCAGCTAACATTTTCTGTGGCTTAAACTTTGCTTTTCTTTTTCATGTGCAGAAATTGATAGGAAGAAAAGTTGATGGGATGAGAAGAAGCAAAAGTAACTTTACACTAGATTATCCTCTAAGTGATGAATAGCCATACTACTTATGTGGTTGTTGTAAGTGCCAGTAACCATAGTACTCATGTAAAAGGATTTTCCTTAGCTTGTAAACTCTTCCTTGAGCCATGGAGCATGGATAGTAAGAACAGTGCCTCTTGATAAATTTTATGTATGTGTGCCAGTGCTTCAGATTCTTTTTATCTAGTCATGAGTGTGTGACTTTGAAAACAAACATGCAAAACTGTCACCACTGACGACAGAAACTAGTATTTTATACATGTCAGTAGTATTTCCAGTTTCGTATTTCAACGTTGTCTGAATTTAACTTCATTTTCAGAATCTAGTTTCTTGAAATGCTTCACTGAATCTCTTGGTTCTTCATTTTTCTAACTAAAAAATTAAGAGGATTTAGAGACTAATGACTTAGAAAACTGAAGCTGAATAACTTTCTAGAGATTGTTACTAGCAGCTGAGAAGAGGAGAAAAATTGAAAATTTTAATACCGATTTTCAGTTCTCTGGACTATCTTATTTCACTGTGGTATTTTAATATGGAAATTTAGTTCTCTTGAAAAAAGCCCATTTACCAATCTGTGTCTTTAGGTATTTTTGAAACTGTAGAGCAATTTAGGATTCTTGTCTTTTTATACACATTTCATCTTTTAATCTTAGTGTGATTTATGCACCTGATTTGGTATATTCCAATGTAAATGTCATAATCTGGAAAGTTCTTTGAAACAAGGTATAGGAAAATCATGTTGTTTATCTTCTTTTATCTTAATTTAATAATTATAGACTGTGACTATATTAAGAAAAAGCAAAAATTTGTGCCTTACTCAAATATCTCTGTCCTCTGGGAGCCACGGAGACTTCTACTTCAGAGCTGCCTCCCAGCATTGGAAGAAAGAAGACTCTCACTTGGTTTTAAGGCTTTTAGTATAAGCCTTCTGTAGCACAGAGCTGACAGTTGTTATACTTACTTGGCTTAGTTTAGCAGGAGGTGGAGTGAAGCGGGTAGGACATGGTGGTGGATAACTTTTCCTCTCACATTGTATAGCATTAGTAATTTTTCTAGTTGTTCCTCCTAGGAGTCTGCTTTTAAAATTTTAGATTTGATAGTCAGATGAAAATACACTGTGATAAAGCAGAATGGAAAAGAATATGAAAAAGAAAAAAATATATATATATATACACACACACACATATATATATAACTGAGTCACTTTGCTGTACAGCAGAAAATTAACACATTGTAAATCAACTATACTTCAATAAATTTTTTTAAAGTATACCCATTAGAAATAACTATTGAGAGGTCTTATTTGAGTTTGAAAGTACTTTTAACACAGTAAGTAATAAAATATATTTTTTTTAAAAGCACATACTAAAGGAGTGTCTCAACAAGAAGTAGCCTGGCTTTCTTCCTATTTTCTACTCACTTTTTCCTCTTCCTATGCTAGATGTCGTAGCAGTATCACAATGATAACCTTTTAACTATCAAAGATTCCTTTTATGGGTTTCATATTTTAGATATGGTCCATCAAAGAAAGTCCATTTATTTATTTAGTCATTTTTCTTTTCTAAAAAGAAAACTCTCATGCACATCAGATCTGTTGATGTGGCATGTGTCACAGTGAGCCAATACAGTTTTTGCCAAAAAATAAGACATTGCTGTTTACCAGTGAATAGTGGGTGGACAGTATTATTTTCACAAGCATTTTGACTTTATAGTCTAGTTTAAGAAGAACTATTTTTTTCTTTTGTCACCTTTGACTCACCTTTAAGCTCAGGCATAGAGTAGCTGTTTTCATTTAAAAGATTTCCCACTTGAGTGCAGTAAAAACCAAATTACTACCAAAATGAATGTGTATATTTAATATCTTTAATAATGTCAATATAATCCGAACTGCCTGTGGATCCTAATATATGAAATATACCTTAGGAATAATCAAAATTTAAATATGCTAAAAGTGATTAAGAAAAGCAAAGATTTCTTCCCCTGCTTTTCATTTGTATCCTGCCCCTACTCCTATGAATTTCTGTGCCCTGGGAGCCATAAAAAGTTCTTCTACAGTGCTGCCTGAGGGCCAGGATTAGAAAGGAGAAAGACTCTTATGTCTATCTTATATATTCAATGTTTATTTCATTCTGAGAGTGAACATACTGGTCTGAGCTTGGAGTAGGTTTGGAGGTTGTGAAAGAAGTGTGAAGTGTAACTTAAGCACTATCTCTCAGTCTGAAATATTTCTGTTACTGTAGCCTGTCCTTTTAACGCAATAATAGGGACAGGATTAAAATGCTGCTCTATTCCAGTGGAGTAAAAATATACAGAATTATGTTAAATAACAGAAATAAAGAATCTGTTTTAGTTAGTGAAACTAAAAACCACAAAGCAATCTTTTCTAGCAGGCAAGCCCAAAGCTTTACTCGGTAGATTTTAGTGTATTACATATGAAATGGGAAGATGGGAGAAATACTTTTAAAGGGAGTAAAATTACAGAGCCTTAATTAGAGTGGTTGGATTTATTCATACTGTGTATATAGCCATTCATATTCCTGTGCCATAATGAATAAGTATTAATAATACATTATACTTAAAATATTGCTTAAAAATTGATCCAGGATTTTCTGTGATTAGATTTAATTTGAACTCATTTGACTCTTTAACAGTCTTATAAAATAGCCAGAGTAAGTATATATTCCCTAACATCACCACTACCAAATCCTTTCATGATGACATAAAGGCTGACAATTTTCATCTTTGATAACTACTTTTATCACCTTTTTATTGAATTATAATTTGTATGCAGTACTATTGGAGAAGGAAATGGCAACCCACTCCAGTATTCTTTCCTGGGAAAACCTGTGGACAGGAGTCTGGCAGGCTGCATTCCATGGGGTCACAAGAGTTGGACATGACTTAGAAACTAAGTACCAGCAGCATACAGTATTACACTAGTTTTAGATGTACAGTGTGGTAATTCAGTATTTTATGGAAAATGATCACAATGATAAGTCTAGTAACCATCTGTCCCCATACAAAATTATTACAGTATTATTAGCTATATTCTCTATGCTGTCTATTATCAATACATCTCTGTGTATAAACTGGAATTTTAAACCTCTTTATTCCTTTTACCTGTTTCTATTTTGTTTATTCCACCTTCCTCCCCTCTGGCAACCTCCAGTTTATGCTTTGTATCTATGAATATGTTTCTGTTTTGTTTTGTGTATTCGTGTTGTTTTTCAGATTCCGCATATAAGTAAAATCATACAGTATCTTTTTTTGATTTATTTCCTTTAATGTAATTAATACCTTCTAGGTCGTCTGTGTTAGTGTGCATTGTAACATTTCATCTTTTTAATGGCTGAGTAATATTTCAACAACATTTCATGAGTTGCCTTTTCTTCACGTCCATGCCAACACTTGTTATTTCTTGCCTTTTTGTTATAGCCATTCTGACAGGAGTGAGTTGGCATCTCTTTGTGGTTTGCCTAATAATTAATGATGTTGAGTATCTTTTTATGTATCTTTTGGCCATCTGGATGTCATCTCCGGAAAAAAAGGCCAATTCAGGTCCTCTGCTTATTTCAAAATTTTGTTGTTGTTGATACTGTGTTGTATAAGTTCTTTCTGTGTTTTGGATATCAACCCCTTACTGTCATCTGTAGATGTCATCTCCCATTCAGTTGATTGCTTTTTCATTTTGTTGATTTCCTTCACTGTGCAAAGCTTTTTATCATTTGCTGTAGTCCCATTTATTTATTTTTGCTTTTGGTGCCTTTGCCTGAGGAGACATGTTCAAAGAAATATATTGCCTAAACCAGAGTCAGAGAGCTTACTGTCTATGTTTTCTTCTAGGAGTTTTAGGTCTTATATTTAAGTCTTTAATCCATTTTGACTTTTTTTTTTTTTTTGTATATGGTGTGAGAAAGTAATCCAGTTTCATTCTTTTCGTGTAATTCCTTTTTCCCAGCACTGTTTTTTGAAGAGACTGTCTTTTCCCCCTGTGTGTTCTTGCCTTCTTTGTCATGCAGACTAATTGATCATAAGCATGTTGGTTTATTTCTGAGCTTTGTTTTCTGTTCGATTGATCTGTGTGTCCTTTCTGTGTCAGTACCGTACTGTTTTTATTACTCTAGCTCTGTTGTATAGTTTAAAATCAAGAAGCCTGATACTTCAAGCTTTGTTCTTCTTTCTCAAGACTGCTTTGGCTATTCAAAGTTTTGTTTTTTGTTTTTTTGGGGTTCTGTGCAAATTTTAGAATCATTTGTTCTAATCATGTGGAAAATGTCATTAGTATCTTAATAGGGAGTGCATCAAATCTGTAGATTGCTTTGAATAGTATGGAAATTTTAACAATATTACTTCTAATCCATGACAACAGTCTATTTTTCCATTTATTTCTGTCATCTTGCATTTCTTTAGCACCTTACAGTTTTTAGAGTATAGGTCTTTCACCTCCTTAGTTAAGTTTGTTCACTGATTTTTTTTCTTTTTTATGTGATTATAAATGGGATTATTTTCTTGTTTTCTGTTTCTTATAGTTTATTAGTGTGAACTCAATTTTAACCCAAATATATTATGTCTAGCAATTAGTTTACAAAGACATATAGGGTACCAAGTTTTAACTGATTTTTTTAAAATTAAATATCTTTATTCCCTGTGAGAAAAGGACAAACCTATTATTGGGGCAAAACATTTTTAAGTAATAACTATAGCTCCTGTCTTAGTTCTTTGGAGAAACATTCTAGATAGTGATTCTATCTAATTCCACAGGTGGTGCTTGAGAGAGATCAGTTCCAGACCTATTTCTGTTGTTTGGATAGTTTTTTAAATCCTTGCATATGAAATAAAATTCATGCCATCACACTGGTGGGTCATTTAACCCAGTGGAGTGGCTGCTAGGATCTTGAAGCATGGGAGGAATATTCTTTCTTAATAATAATACTTTGTTTTGCATTTGCTTTAATTTTTAAACCAACAGTCAGTAAATAAAAGTACAGGATATACATTAAAATCAAAGAACCATGCTTACCTTTAAGCTATAAATTAACTTAATTTTGCACAAATATTTTGTTTTCCTCTCCTGCCTGTCCCTGCTGTGTTTCTTTGTTGGGAAATGTCTTAATTCTGGGCATCCAGAATAAGGCTATGGTCTGAAAAGCCAAGTATAATGATTAGTTTTGGGCATATTAGAATAGCCATCAGTGTCAAAGTTAGTCATTGCCCAGTACTTCTCTAACTGTATCCGTTGTGCTACACATACACCTGCACACATAAGAGGACCAGATGTGGAGGAGTAGCTCTCAGTCATACAAGCATATGTGTAAGATTGTCTTTAGTTCCATCTACAGTTTAGGATGCTCGTAGTAGAGTTTTTATTATTGCTTGTATAGAACAGCAGTTTTTATATGGATATAGAGAAGTTCCATGCATTCTCTAATGATTTTTTTTTAATACTTTAAAGTGAGTAATTTGAATCATGATTGTATGGGTATGTGTTAGTCGCTCAGTCATGCCCGACTCTTTGCAACTCCATGGACTCTGCCAGACTTCTCTGTCCATGGAATTCTCCAGGCAAGAATACTGGAGTGGGAAGCCATCTCCTCCTCCAAGGGATCTTCCCGACCCAGGAATCAAACCCAGGTCTCCTGCTTTGCAGGCAGATTCTCTACCATCTGAGCCACCTGGGAAGCCCCAAAAGATCATGAAATCATGATTAACATCATAAATGAGGCTCGTATTTGTGGTGGATGCAGTTTTTCTCACTACAAAATCTTTGCTGATTTCCTGGTTTTGGAGAAGGTGTACTTTTGAGTCCTGTTTATAGGAATATGCATTCTGTTATGTTGCTTTCATGTTGAAAGGAGATCTTGGTGACCTGTTGAATAGGCCTGGCAACATAAAGGCCTTCTCACACTCTTTCACTGGCAGTGATTGGCCAACGTTGTATAGTCCTATTTTTCTCTTTCATCTCTTATGGCTTCTATCTATAATATTTATTGTAACTACCATATTTACTTTTAAAAATTTTATTGTACATTTTAGATATCTTAGTGTAAGCTAATTTGCTTGCATTTGTGTTTGTAAGTAGAGCTTTTCCTAACTTGTTTTATAACCCTGATACTAAAACCTGACAAGAATATTATAAGAAAACTATATACTAGTATCCCTCATGAAGTAGAGGTAAAAATTCTAAAGAAAATATTGACAGACTGAATCTAGAAGTTTATAGAAATGGGA
Source organism: Ovis aries (assembly GCF_016772045.2). Classification (NCBI taxonomy): domain Eukaryota; kingdom Metazoa; phylum Chordata; class Mammalia; order Artiodactyla; family Bovidae; genus Ovis; species Ovis aries. The sequence goes on from NC_056059.1 coordinate 110,877,359, forward strand.
AATGTACCATGATTAAGTGGGATTTATCCCAGAAATATGATTGACATTTGAAAATCAGTTACTATAATTCACCACATAAACAGAAGGAATTAGAAATACCATGCATATATGCATGCAGTAGAAATACCACAGATATAGGAAGCATATCTGATAACATTCAGCAGCTATTCATGATTTTAAAACCTCTAAGGAAACTAGGAATAGATGGGAATTTCCTCAGTCTGTTAAAAACCATGAATTTTGTGTTGATTGATGTCTGCTTTTTCATACTTAGTATTGGTGATTTTAATTTTCTTTTTTATTCTTTCTTAGAAAGTATTTTTTAAGTATATGGAAGGCATAATTATTTAGTGGTCTTCTTTTATAATCCTGTTAATTTGAGTTACAGGGAAGGATAATTGGGAAGATGAAAAACAGTATTTTTGTTGACGATACATGTTTAGTTAACTCCTCTTTTAAATGAGTATTTAACTCTAGAGCTTTTATGGCTTCTAGAACGAAAGTGGTCGTGATTTCCCAGCAATAAAGATTATCATGAGTACAGCCAGTATATGACATGTTCCCAGCCTTTTCATTGTATCTTTTGTTCATCTGAACTTTGGCTAATAGATTTTAGACATAGATTACACTTGAATCTTTGATAGTTACTATATTAACTGCAGTATTTATTTTAGACAGTATCTATAGTTAGAATACTATAGTTAGTAATACAGAATAGGGCTTCCCTGGTGGCTCAGCTGGTAAAGAGTATGCCTGCAATGCAGGTGACCTGGGTTCGATCCCTGGGTTGGGAAGATCCCCTGGAGAAGGGAAAGGCTGCCCACTCCAGTATTCTGGCCTGGAGAATACAGAAAAATTCATTAGTATATAATGAGTATACTTAAAATATTATAGTTAAGAGAAAAAATTTAAGTCATTTGGGTCAGCTATCTGATGTTGCTTATATAGTGATTTTCTTTATCACTGCATTCAGTATTTCTGTTTAAGTATTGGCATGTCTGAAATAAGTATAAAATTTGGATTTATTGTTTTAATCAAAAACTAAATATTGATGTTGTTTCTCTACCTCATCTTATTCTTCTTAAAATATAGAATTATTCATTTAAAGTCCAACTGTAGAAAGTTGAACTAGTTATTCATAATTAATATTACTTGTGATGGTTCTTGATGAGGTTCTCTTTAAGGAAAATAGTTTCATTTTGAAGAGCTTTCTTTCTATTGATTGCAAGGAATATTGACATTTGTTTCTCATGGTCCTTATTCCTGATAGCAAAGGTATTGGGAAAGTTAAATATTCATAGACTTACTCAGTGAATATGGTTATTTTCAGAACATCTTGTTAAATTAAATTTGAATATGCAGAATAATTTCTTTCCTATACCAAATATGGTCTTTCCCCCTATTTTTGATCTTATAAAATTAAAATTCTTACTTATAACATCTAGCTAGCTATAGCTCACAGACATGTCACCCTTTCCTCAGCCCAACAACCCCAGTTCTGTGCAGGCCATCACATTTCAGGTTGTCTTTGTTACATCAGTTGCATCATTATGTACCATACTTTTCAAGATGATAGCACATTAATGACACTTTATATTGAATATTTATAATTTGTGTATATTAAGACATAGTACAGATTATATACATTTTCTCCTCATTTAAAAAATCCTTTACTCCATCTTAAAGAAAAAAAAAAAAACCTTGCCTATATCCTTATTTTCTTTTTATTTCTATAATAAACTTGTTTGATGTCTGTACTTCACAAAACTCTACCAGCAGCTTTACTAATGCTACTGCCTTCAAAGATCATGCATGTCTTCAACTTGTCATTGTTCTCAAATCATTATCTTAACATCTGACATTGTTCCTTCATTGCTTTTTTAAATTCTTTCATTTCTCCTTTGCAAGTTTCCTGAGGTGCTCTCCTTACCATTTCTCACTGGAGTTCTTATCAGTGATGTTATAAAGAACGTTAAGCTCCCACCACTTTACTGGAGAGTTGACCCCAGACAGCTTTCTCAGCACTGTGACTCTTCTCCTTGCTCCCCATTTCTGAGTGTCGCAGATGTGAAGCTTGTGAACCTTCACATGTCTAGGACACATTTCCCTTTCCTGTTGCAATTTCAGGTCTTTACTGTCCTTACACTTATTCAGTTAATGATTTTTACCACTTATATTCTAAAACCTCTTGATTCTTCCTTTCCATTCTTTTTTCCTGTTTCATTTCCCATCTGCTTTTCACTGTTTCAGGTACCTCCAACTGTACCTCCTTCCTGAATTTTTTGAAGGACTTCTGGTTGGCTCATTTCTCACCACGTTAACCATATTTGCCAAGAGGAGTCTTCCTAAAATACAGGAAAAGTTATCATCGTGCTTGAATGCCTGTATCCAGTTGTTTTTTGTTTGTTCCTTTTTGTTTTTTCGCTTCCTAAATAAAATGTGTCCTGTAGCCTGGCATTCAAGGCTAAGTGTTCTGTCTAGCCCAGGGTGCTTTTCTAGCTTTTATTTTCCTTTTTTCCAACATGTTTCAGCCAACGTGACTCTTATTTCTTAAATAAATTCATTTTTTCCTTCTCTCTTTTATGTTTCTCCTTCCACTTGAAAAATTTATTCAAAACCATTTTCTTACAAATATTCTACTAGCCTACCTTTTCTTAACTCCCTAAGTACCACTATTTTCCCCTTTACCAGAACTGCGATCCAGTTTCACCTGGGGATTTAAGAAATTGCCTGTTTATTAGCCAGGTTACTCCCTTCCTCCAGCACACTTCCTCTGAAGCACTTTAGCAACTGTTTTACAAGATCATCTTATTTACTTTTTTATCGTGATCCCCACAGAATCTAGCATCAGGATTGCTGCAGAGAATTATGTAGTCTGTTCCTCTACAAGTGTGTGTCCTGAAGGGTGGGCTCAGGTGGGGACCAAAGTCCTGGAGGGGAGCCTCTTCTGTTCTGCACATGTGCAGAATCTCTGTCCACCCTGTCATGTAACTGATACACATGCAGTACATCAAGATCTTATATGCAAGTATAATTTGGTACTTTCATCCTTCATTACTATGGTCTGCAAGTGTTTTGTTGATGTTGTTTTCTTATCAATTAGTCTGTGTCGTTTCTTTCTGCCACCAATTTCTAAAAGGTTTCTCCTGTTACATACCCAGTTTAACCATCCCCATACAGCAGATTTTTGCTGTTTTCCATAAAAAAATCAAAGTGATCTAGTGTTTGTTTATGACATAATTGTTATCATATGGCCATGTTTATTTCTAAGTCATTCCCCTGACAACGTCTCTCTTGAATTCAGGTAATTGAACTTTCAAGCTATCTGAATGTTCCTTAATTTTTGATACCTATATCACTTTCACTTTTTATTTTTTCACTTTCATTTTTAAGCCTTTAATTGTTGCTCTTTTTATTCCTGACTTTTATCACTTTCTTAGATCTGAGATTCAGGTTATATTTGTTCTTATATTTTAGGTCGTTCTTCCCTCTTTCCAATAGATGATGGCTTGCTGGATGATGGGCATAATGATCAAGTTGGTGTTTTAAATTCACCCACATGTTACTCAGCTCATCAGAATGGAGAGCGAATAGAACGTTTCTCTCGAAAAGTTTTTGTTGGTGGTCTTCCTCCAGACATTGATGAAGGTAAAATGATGACTTGTGATACTAAAGAAAAAAACCTAAAATATAGTGTGAATGGGGATCTAAGTTTGTTTCTTTACTTTGTATATTTTACATATTGTTACTGTGAGCATTGCTTATAAATCATATTTTCCTTTAGTTCATGTCTCAGTTATTTTTAAAATATAGAACATATTTAAATACATTAAATTTTCTGTTTTATATATTTATTTAAAACTTTAAAAAACTTTTTGTATGACCATGACACATATGACCAAACTTTTTGTATGTATGTGACTTAACCATACATAAAAACTTTTCATATGACTGTAATGCATGCGCACACAGGCACACAAACACACACACACCACAAACAATGAATTAAAGGTAACCAACCATGAAACTTTCGGAGAAGGCAATGGCACCCCACTCCAGTACTCTTGCCTGGAAAATCCCATGGACGGAGGAGCCTGGTGGGCTGCAGTCCATGCGGTTGTGAAGAGTCGGACACGACTGAGCGACTTCACTTTCACTTTTCACTTGCATACATTGGAGAAGGAAATGGCCACCCACTCCAGTGTTCTTGCCTGGAGAATCCCAGGGACGGAGGAGCCTGGTGGGCTGCTGTCTATGGGGTCGCACAGAGTTGGACACAACTGAAGTGACTTAGCAGCAGCAGCAGCAACCATGAAACTTTAATGTATAAGAATCAAAAATTCAACTTAAGTGTAAATGTACTTTTAGAAACAGATAAGAGACTATACAACCTAAACAAGGAATGGAAACAGTACATAAACAGAAAATTCAGATTTTATAAAGAATATTAAGCATATGTAAAAATTATCCTGTGTAATAATAACTAAAGAAAGATACTTCAAGATAAATATAAAATACTGAAACTAATACTTGTGAGACTGTGGGAAATCTGCCACTCTCATTTACAATGTAATAATAGAGAAAATATTACTACATTTTGGGAATTTTTTCAGTTATAATTCAAATATCCACAGACTTATTCTGTATACTAATCTGTACCAAAAGTTTCCATGTGATAAATAAGCTTGAACGTGTCATTGTATTTGACCTGTACATCTTTCAGTGAAACTACCAAGCATGTATAGACTCTAGTATATTTTAGAAATATTAAAGCTTTATGTGTCTTGTTCAGCAGACCTTTTTTTTTCCTACAATATGTTACTTTATCAAGCAGTAATGTATCTCTTTATGGATCTTTAATTTGATATAATGTCAGCATGTTTTTCAAGTCAGTAATATTTATAATTGCTGTACTGTCAATCCCTTAGTGTCCATATGGTATTATATAATATTTTAGAAGTCATGCTGAACTGATTATTCTAACCAATGTGCTGCTTAAAAACTACTTTGACTAAGTAGATTAAATTTTATGTATCATTTTAATGAGGATATTAGACATTTTTTCTAGTATTTGTATTTTTGGGTTTATATTTATATTATCTTGGGCTATTTGGTACTTTAAAATATTAAATCTTTTAAAATAACATAAAATACAGGATTTTTTAGAATGAATCATTAAAATTAATTCCTAATGCATGTTATTGTACTTTTTTAAGATGAAATAACTGCTAGCTTCAGAAGATTTGGGCCTTTGGTCGTAGATTGGCCTCATAAAGCAGAAAGCAAGTCCTATTTTCCACCAAAAGGTAAGAGGGTTTTTTTGTTACTGTTTGCTAGGGAATAAGTTATATGAGAGCTAAAGAAACAATTCGTCTTCCCTAGTGGCTGAGACGGTAAAGAATCTGCCTCCAATGCAGGACTAGGTTCAATCCCTGGGTCAGGAAGACCCCCTGGAGAAGGGAACGACTACCCTCTCCAGTACCCTTACCTAGAGAATTCCATGGACAGAGGAGCCTGGCAAGCCACAGTCCTTTCCCTTTCACAAAGAAATAATATCAATTACTCTGTGTTTTCTTTTAGAATTGAATATGAGTACATCTTTGTATAAAAACTAATAGAGTAATTTGTAGAGGTCGGTAACAATGTATCAAGTGAGGCAGAATGTTTCTGAAAGCTATTTGGTTCACTTCAAGCCAGTCAAGAATCATCAGAGACTTGCTATGCCTTCTCTATAATGATTTGATAATGATTTCAAAGGCTTGTATCAACAAATATTTGAGTCTTTTTTCTGCCTAAGGTATCCTTCTCAGTAGCTTGGGCACAGACATATAAAAAAGTGTCTCCGCTCAGTGAAATTAAGAAATGTATCAATTCAGTCACTCAGTCCTGTCTGACTCTTTGCAACCCCATGAACTGCAGCACACCAGGCCTCCATCACCAACTCCCAGAGTTTACCCAAATTCATATCCATTGAGTTGGTGGTGCCATCCAACCATCTCATCCTCTGTCATTCCCTTATCATCCTGCCCTCAATCTTTCCCAGCATCAGGGTCTTTTCAAATGAGTCAGCTCTTTGCATCAGGTGGCCAAAGTATTGGAGTGTCAGCTTCAACATCAGTCCTTCCAATAAACACCCAGGACTGATCTCCTTTAGAATGAGCTGGTTGGATCTCCTTGCAGTCCAAGGAACTCTCAAGAGTCTTCTCCAACACCACAGTTCCAAAGCATCAATTCTTTGGTGCTCAGCTTTCTTCACAGTCCAACTCTCACATTCATACATGACCACTGGAAAACCATAGCCTTGACTAGATGGACATTTGTTGGCAAAGTAATGTCTCTACTTTTTAATATGCTGTCTAGGTTGGTCTTAACTTTCCTTCCAAAGAGTAAGCGTCTTTTAGATTCATGGCTGCAGTCGCCATCTGCAGTGATTTTGGAGCCCAGAAAAATAAAGTCGGCCACTGTTTCCACTGTTTGCCCTTCTGTTTGCCATGAAGTGATGGGACCGGATACCATGATCTTCATTTTCTGAATGCTGAGCTTTAAGCCAGCTTTTTCACCCTCCTCTTTAACTTTCATCAAGAGGCTCTTTAGTTCTTCTTCACTTTCTGCCATAAGGGTGGTGTCATCTGCATATCTGAAGTTATTAAAAAATGTATGAAGTGAGAATAAAATATAAACCCATGAATATTTTAAGTATTGCAAGATGTCCTTAAGTGTTCCAGAGATGACGAGAGTAATATGTACTCTGTTGGTGAATTTAGATAGAGAAGGAAATGAATGGTCAGGAAAAACTCAGTTACATAAAGAGATAAGATGTGCAGAGTCACGTATTGCTAGGATACTGTGATGACTGATCCAGAGAAGAGGATCACAAATGGAGCTAACATTCATTTGAGCAAAATGATGCCACCATCAGTGGGCAGAGGAAGAATCACCTGCCTGGAGTGAGCAGCAGGAGAGAATTTAGCCTGAATCCAGCTAGTCATGGCAGATCCTCATAGGTGAATAAAAGAAAGGGGGAGATTGAAAGACTTGACTTTGAATATCATTCAAATGTAATTTTAGAAATAAAAAAGTACACCATTATTATCATGGCTGAGTGGATTTTTCAAGCCTGGGGAAAAGACTCCAGTAGATCTATTGAATAACCTGATTTCGACTCTGGGAAAGGAAACATGTCAGAGTTATTGGCATCCAAAAACCAGCTCAGGGTTTCCGGTGATAAATTGTTCAGGCCATCTCTACCTTTATCATTGAGAATTACAGAACTCCCATGAGTGGTTGATGTTGTTTTTTAGAGAAATGGAATAATGCAGTGATTTATATATATGTGATTTACATATATATATATATATATACACACATACATACATACATACACACACACACACCTTAAACTCTGGGAATTGCTGATGGACAGGGAGGCCTCGCATGCTGCAGTCCATGGGGTTGCAAAGAATTGGACACAACTGAGTGACTGAACTGAACTGAACCTTTAAATCTTACGGAACCCTTCGATCCCGGATCTCAGGCAGCTTTTAGAATGTACTTCTACCTATGGACCTGTTTCCATGTACTCTAAATTGTAACATACTGGATCTGGAGGTCTTGCATCCTTAGTTTAGAGAGAAAGCAAGCTTCATGTTGATGTAGATGTTCATTTCTTAGCTTGGTTTTAATCTGTTGTTCAGTGTTACGATCTTGTCTTTTATAGTTTATTTCACCAAATGTTCAATAAAAATGCCTGTTAGTTCTGGACATTTCTGCCTAAATTACCATCATCCTTTGTCTGGACTATCTCAGACATATGACTTAGTCTGTCCACATCTCTGGATATCCCCAGTGTTTCTCCCACAACACAGCTAGAGTTATATCTATTAATGTCAGAACCTATTAATTTCAAATTTTTCCAGTAATCTATCAGACTGTGTCTTTACTCATCTTTGTATCCTCAGTAATTCATGGATTGAAAGTCCCCTAATAAGTGATATAAACAACTAGGATGGTTTATCCTTTGACTTGACATAGGCAGAGGAAAGCTTCACTGTGAAACTTTGAACCAAATCTAAAGGATATTGTGTAGTTTAGATAGATTAAAAAGCTGTTCAGTAGAGTTACAGGCAGGGATTGAAGTACAAGTTTAGAAAGGTACTGGAATTAGTTTCTGTCAAGACAGGTATCCATTTTCTGCATGGACTTCTTGTTCAGATAAGGGGTGGATTTAAGCCTAGTGAGATAGATTGATTTCTGATTCATGAAACAGAAGAGCTGCTGTCATTGTTGCTATTGCATTGTTATTGTAATTTTGTGGTAGTTGTTATTTTCTCAAACTGAAAACAAGAAAAACAGCAAAAAATCAGCAGTGGCAAATCATAGTATTTTGGTACAGTTATAGTTGATTGTACCCATTGCCAAAGACCAGTGTTCCTAAACCTTGCACGTTCATGCGTTTTTGTCATTGCTGGAATTCATCATTCCGTGGTTTGGGAAAACACTGGTGTAGAAACATGCAGTTGATGAAGTTGCCTTGTAGTTGAGGTAGTGACTCTAGCCCTTGACACTGAACCACACTTACACACACCTGTCCTTTGCAGTGAATAAAGTTCACCTTGTGTAAACATTGTTGTTCCCCAAGTCATTTGGGACTGTTTGCAATTCCATGGATGAATGTAAACATTAGCTTTCATTAATAAATTCTAAAGAACATGTTAGGTGGTATTTTTGATGAGACTATTTTAATATTTAGTGGCTTGCCTTAGCTAGATCAAAATTTACCTGCCATATTGCTTAATTAATTTTTGTGATACAAATATTTCTTTCCTAATAATCACAAAAATAATTTAGCAACTTAAAACATTAATATAAAAAGTAGCATCATAAAACATAACATTAAAAATTTTAAATGCTCTTTTAGTAAATCGACCTATACTCCCCCATTATTACAAAACAGTTATAGCTCTCAGAACTGTAGCTTGTATCAAAATTAATGCCTTCACATATAGAAAGCCAGTCTTTATTTTCTCATTTTTTCAAGCCTACTTAAGTTTTTCTTAACAATTATAAAAGTCTAAGATATGTTTCTGATCTTGCGTACTCATACATATGGAAGTTTCTATTTGTGTAGAAATAGAAGTGGTTTGATTGCTTATTTGTGCAATCAGATATAGTAATTTTATTAAAATGAAGTAGTTCTTTTGTGTGTCATATCAGATCTTTGTGGCACTAAAAGCGATTATTGGCAATAAGCTGTGGGGTTTTTTTTGACTTCTAGTAAAACATGAACTCACTCTTCCCATTGTTTAATGGACCAGACATGGATGGCCTGTTTGATGGCATTTTCATACTGAGACTAGATTTCATTGCTCTAAATTTGCATAGAAATCTTGTCAAGGGAAAGGGGTATTTTTAGGTCACTTACAGTTATCTGCTACTGGGAATAATCACATAATAGTAAACTTGTAAATGTTGATGCCTTTTTATAATGAAGTCTGTTCTGCCTGATGGATACATAATATTTGATTAAAGATTGACTGGTTGTCACAAGGAAAGGAGGAAGGGCATATTTCCAAAAGAGCATAGGAATCTAAGCAAAAACTTAACTCCAAAGTGCAAACCCAGTCTCCATACTGTTTGGAAAAAGTGTTCTGCTGCTCAGCCACTTTGAGACTTGATTTAAAAGTCTGACCCATCCTGAAGGAATCTGCTTCATTCCAACCTCCCTAAGGGAGTTTTCTTAGTATCATTTGGAAGTGGTCAGGTTAACTGTGGAATTTTCCCCTACTTACAGGAATTCCAGGGCCTTTCCACATGTGCTCCTTCCACCTGCCCAAGAGTATGCTCTAGAACTTATCTTTCCCTGAGGGCACCTGAAGAAAATTGTAGCTTCTGCTGGGCTCAACTGGTTAATCCAGCCAAATTCTTTAAGGAGACAGTATCATGGGATACCTTAGAGCAGATCTAGGTTTGAAATTAATCAACCAACTACTTGCTTATGTGACTGGCTTTGGGCAAGTAATTCAACCACTTGACACCTCAGGGTTTGTTTTGTTTTTCTTTTTTTTTTTTTTCTGTAAATTGGAGATAATGTTTCATAGTTACTCTGAGAATCAAATATTTATGTGAAGCTCTTAGTATAATATCAGATATTAAATGCTCTATATAAAGTAGTTAATTTACCGAGTATTTGTGTTTGTGTGTATTCTACAGGATGTTGTGTTCTCCAATAGAAACATAATGATTGTAATCCTATTTGATAGTTCATTTTTATCTACTTCAAAGGCGTGTGTTTTCTAAACAGTACTAAAGTTTGGGATGAAATCACTGACCTTGACTCACTGCCTCATTTTCATGGCTGTTACAGGCTATGCATTCCTTCTCTTTCAAGAAGAGAGCTCAGTTCAGGCACTGATTGATGCTTGTATTGAAGAGGATGGAAAACTCTATCTGTGTGTTTCCAGCCCAACCATCAAGGACAAACCTGTAAGTAAATGCTACTCGAACTTGAAGCTACAAATGAAAGTTTTCCAAAAACTGTTTTGAAATGATTATTAGTGAAAAAACTACTGCATTAAGGGTTCAGTTTTTAAAAGTTCATATAACTTAAACAGTATCTAGATTAAAATATTAACAATTTGTTTCCTAAAGCATCTGTCCAAAATTCTGAACTATGGAAGCACCACAGTTGGCAGAAAGTTCATCAGCTATTAAAGCAGCGAGACCTAAGGCCATAATGTCATCTTCTTCACAGGTTCAGATCCGTCCTTGGAATTTGAGTGATAGTGATTTTGTGATGGATGGTTCTCAACCTTTGGATCCTCGAAAAACAATTTTTGTTGGAGGTGTTCCTAGGCCATTACGGGCTGGTAAGTAGAATGTTAACAAATTTTGTTTCTTTACAAAAATCATTTAAACATGAATTGATTCAGTAAGCATTGGGCACCTATTGTGTATATGTCACCACTAGATCAGCTAGGGGCAGATTCTCCTCCAACAGCTGCTTGCTGGAGAATCGAGACAAGTTCTAAAAACTGCTCTTGAGACCATTAAGGAACTGGAGAATAGGACAACCATCTATCAGTATGTATAGCTAACTCCAGACAGACTCTATAAGAAGAATCCACTCAGGCACTTAAGTCCGCTTAAGTGTAACTCTCCAAGATGTGAGAATTTGGGGTCTGTTTATTTGATACAGGTTGATTCTGATATCTGAAAGACACTTTAGATAGTTGAATGACAAACTTCTGTTCATCAGTCATCAGAATCCAGGGATCTACCAGAAGATGTCATATGGTGCATAATTATAGACATAAATGCCCACAGTACAAGCAGGTTTTATGATACTGTGCACCCTTGTGAAGTGTGTTAACTCCTTGCATCACTGAGAACACCCTCTTCCAGTATCAAGGTGCTTGTTAAACCACTGTTCACCCGTGTAAATACTTACAGGTATACCTACTACAAAGAAGCACTACAGGAAACAGAAGGGCATAAAGCAAGGAAATGTGATATAGCCTAATATTTTCAAAATACTTGTATTTGAGCTGACACATGAAGATTGAACAGAAGGAGATTGTGTGGAGTGTGTTTCAGATAAAGGGGTCAGGATATTCAAAGATGTTTGGTGGAGGGAGGCCGAGTGCATCAGAGGGACTGAGGGGAGTCCAGAGTCACCACCTAGGGCCTAAGGAATGAGGGGAGAGACACAGAAGACATGGAAGAGGTAAATAGCAGTCAGATCATAAAAGTCCAACAGCTAATTTGATATTTATCCTCAGAGCAGTGGGAAACCAATGAAGGGATTTTAAGTAAAAGTGAGAGACATCATATTTGCATTTTTGAAAGACCAGTTTAGCTGATGACTTGTGGAGGGGAGAGTTGAGTTGAGAGTACATATAGGTGGACGAATTCAGGAGCCTGTTATTACAGTCCAGGAGACAGTTAGCAGTGGCTTGGATTAGTGGTGGTGGTGGTAGAAGAGCCAAGTGAACAAGTGTTATAGGTATTTATGAAGTAAACGCAAAGGCTCAATCTCAGTTTTCAGTCTTAAGCTACTAGGTAGACAGTGGTACCATTACCGAGAAGATCAAGAACACTGGAGTAGGTTGGAAGAAGATTGTGGTTTTGAAGACTAGTTTGTGCCTCCATTCAGAGTTCCCAAGCAGAAATTTCAGTTAAGCCATTGGCATCTTCTATATCTTCAAGAGAATCACCCTTGGTGCTGTTTTGAAAATAAACTGGGGGGTGGGAAGAGCACAGATCAGAAACGAAGTGATACAACTATTGCCGTAATCTAATGAAAAATAATGGTACTTTGAAACAGGATGTTAGGCATGGAGGCAGAGTGGTTCGATTCTAGATATGTCTGGAAATCAAGTTTATGGGATTGCATGCACTGTGGGAAACAGAAAAAAACAGGAAGGAGGAAGCCAAGCCTCTTGAGTTGGCAACTTCATCTTTTCCATCACTTACTGAGTCAGTGAAAACACACTGGGGCATGCTTAGACAGGTAGCAAAAGGTCAGGAGCACCATGTAGGACAGTGCGTGCTACAGGGCCAGTTAGACATCTGTGACTGGTCCATTGGGCAGCTGAGCGGTCCACTTCTGGGCTGAGAGCAGATGGGCCCCAATTTACAAGACAGAGGACTGGACCTAGAAGAGAGCATTATCCTATTGACTTTCACTTAAAAAAAAATACTTTAAGACTGTTGATTCACTGTGTTCTCTCCTATTTGATGTGCACTTCTTTTCATTTTCCAGTGGAGCTTGCTATGATCATGGACCGGCTGTATGGTGGCGTGTGTTATGCAGGGATTGATACAGATCCAGAGCTGAAATATCCAAAAGGTGCTGGTCGAGTTGCTTTCTCCAATCAGCAGAGCTACATTGCTGCCATCAGTGCCCGGTTCGTTCAGCTTCAGCACGGTGATATTGATAAACGCGTAAGTTGCATATTGGAAAATCATTTTAAGTCCTGTAATAAGCTGCTGATACAAAGCTTACTGGGCTTCCCTGGTGGCTTAGATGGTAAAGAAACTGCCTGCAATGCAGGAGACCTGGGTTCAGTCCCTGGGTCAGGAAGTTCCCCTGGAAAAGGGAATGGCAACCCACTCCAGTATTCTTGCCTGGAGAATTCCATGGACATAGGAGCGTGGTGGCTACAGTTCATAGGGTCACAAAGAGTTGGACACAACTAAGTGACTAATACTTGCACTTTCACACTTTCCAAAGCTTGCTATCCTACAGAGTTAATAATGCAATTCAATAAACTGAGTGCTTATTTGTATACTCCTTTAGCTCTTAAAGAGTATTATATCAAAAGATCCCTGCATTATGAAATTCTTGATGAGACATTAAACTTTAGGTGTAATACACAGAATTTAAATATCATTTTAAAGCCATTTTAGAAAATAGCCAACAAGGTATCTTAATATCTTTCTAACTGTGGAGGCAGAGCTTGTACTCGGGCCAGACTCCCTGGGATCCCATTTCCACCCTGTGCTCCATACCCCTGGGCAAATGAACCTTCTTCACACCTCTTATTCTTCATGCACAAGTTGGAAAACAGTAATAGTATCTCTTTCACAGTTATTTAGAGGAATAAGTGAATTCATATCTGTAGAAGCACTCAGAGATAGGCACTAGTATTAAATGTTACTTATTTTTCATTTTTCATAAAATCTAAAGTAAAACCCATTGTGTATATTTCCCCTAAATATATGCAGTAACAAATGTAAATTTGTAAATAAGCCAAAATACAAATAAACTAAACACACAAGATGATTGCTTTAAACCTTAAAACATTTACTCTCTAGCAGCACTGCTAGGTCATCATAGTAAGAATTTTCAGGAAGTCCTATGGATTATAAATGAAAGCTCCCCTACTGTATAATTTCTAATACTGATTCAGTTCAGTCGCTCAGTTGTGTCCGACTCTTTGCGACCCCATGAATCGCAGCGCGCCAGGCCTCCCTGTCCATCACCAAATCCCGGAGGTCACCAAGATTCATGTCCATCGAGTCGGTGATGCCATCCAGCCATCTCATCCTGGGTCATCCCCTTCTCCCCCTGCCCCCAATCCCTCCCAGCATCAGGGTCTTTTCCAATGAGTCAGCTCTTTGCATGAGGTGGCCAAAGTACTGGAGTTTCAGCTTTAGCTTCATTCCTTCCAAAGAAATCCCAGGGCTGATCACCTTAAGAATGGACTGGCTGGATCTCCTTGCAGTCCAAGGGACTCTCAACACCACAGTTCAAAAGCATCAATTCTTCGGCTCTCAGCCTTCTTCACAGTCCAACTCTCACATCCATACATGACTACTGGAAAAACCATAGCCTTGACTAGACGGACCTTAGTCAGCAAAGTAATGTGTCTGCTTTTAAATATGCTATCTAGGTTGGTCATAACTTTTCTTCCAAGGAGTAAGCGTCTTTTAATTTCATGGCTACAATCACCATCTGCAGTGATTTTGGAGCCCCCCAAAATAAAATCTGACACTGTTTCCACTGGTTCCACATCTATTTCCCATGAAGTGATGGGACCAGATGCCATGATCTTCGTTTTCTGAATGTTGAGCTTTAGGCCAACTTTTTCACTCTCCTCTTTCACTTTCATCAAGAAGCTTTTTAGTTCCTCTTCGTTTTCTGCCATAAGGGTGGTATTATCTGCATATCTGAGGTTATTGATATTTCTCTCGGCAATCTTGATTCCAGCTTGTGTTTCTTCCAGTCCAGCATTTCTCATGATGTATTCTTCATATAAGTTAAATAAGCAGGGTGACAATATACAGCCTTGACGTATTCCTTTTCCTATTTGGAACCAGGCTTTTGTTCCATGTCCAGTTCTAACTGTTGCTTCCTGACCTGCATACAGATTTCTCAAGAGACAGGTCAGGTGGTCTGGTATTCCCATCTCTTTCAGAATTTTCCACAGTTTCTTGTGATCCACACAGTGAAAGGCTTTGGCATAGTCAATAATGCAGAAATAGATGTTTTTCTGGAACTCTCTTGCTTTTTCCCTGATCCAGCGGGTGTTGGCAATTTGATCTCTGGTTCCTCTGCCTTTTCTAAAATCAGCTTGAACGTCAGGGAGTTCACGGTTCACGTATTGCTGAAGCCTGGCTTGGAGAATTTTGAGCATTACTTTACTAGCATGTAAGATGAGTGCAATTGTGCGGTAGTTGGAACATTCTTTGGCATTGCCTTTCTTAGGGATTGGAATAAAAACTGACCTTTTCCAGTCCTGTGGCCACTGCTGAGTTTTCCAAATTTGTTGGCATATTGAGGGCAGCACTTTCACAGCATCATCTTTCAGGATTTGAAACAGCTCAACTGGAATTCCACCACCTCCACTAGCTTTGTTCGTAGTGATGCTTTCTAAGGCCCACTTGACTTCACATTCATGTCTGGCTCTAGCTGAGTGATCCCACCATCGTGATTATCCAGGTTGTGAACATCTTTTTTGTACAGTTCTTCTGTGTATTCTTGCCACCTCTTCTTAATATCTTCTGCTTCTGTTAGGTCCATACCATTTCTGTCCTTTATTGAGCCCATCTTTGCATGAAATGTTCCCTTGGTATCTAATTTTCTTGAAGAGATCTCTAGTCTTTCCCATTCTATTACTTTCCTCTATTTCTTTGCATGGATCGCTGAAGAAGCGATCTTATCTCTTCTTGCTTTTCTTTGGAACTCTGCATTCAGATGCTTATATCTTTCCTTTTCTCCTTTGCTTTTCACTTCTCTTCTTTTCACAGCTATTTGTAAGACCTCCCCAGACAGCCATTTTACTTTTTTGCATTTCTTTTCCATGGGGATAGTCTTGATTCCTGTCTGCTGTACAATGTCACGAACCTCATTCCATAGTTCATCAGGCACTCTGTCTATCAGATCTAGGCCCTTAAATCTATTTCTCACTTCCACTATATAATCATAAGGGATTTGATATAGGTCATACCTGAATGGTCTAGCGGTTTTCCCTACTTTCTTCAATTTCAGTCTGAATTTGGTAATAAGGAGTTCATGATCTGAGCCACAGTCAGCTCCTGGTCTTGTTTTTGTTGACTATATAGAGCTTCTCCATCTTTGGCTGCAAAGAATATAATCAATCTGATTTTGGTGTTGACCATCTGGTAATGTCCATGTGTAGAGTCTTCTCTTGTGTTGTTGGAAGAGGGTGTTTGCTATGACCAGTGCATTTTCTTGGCAAAACTCTATTAGTTTTTGCCCTGCTTCATTCCGCATTCCAAGGCCAAATTTGCCTGTTACTCCAGGTGTTTCTTGACTTCCTACTTTTGCATTCCAGTCCCCTGTGATGAAAAGGACATCTATTTTGGATATTAGTTCTAAAAGGTCTTTAGGTCTTCATAGAACCGTTCAACTTCAGCTTCTTCAGCATTACTGGTTGGGGCATAGACTTGGATTACCATGATATTGGATGGTTTGCCTTGGAGACGAACAGAGATCATTCTGTCATTTTTGTGATTGCATCCAAGTACTGCATTTTGGACTCTTTTGTTGACCATGATGGCTACTCCATTTCTTCTGAGGGATTCCTGCCCGCAGTAGTAGATATAATGGTCATTTGAGTTAAATTCACCCATTCCAGTCCATTTTAGTTCGCTGATTTCTAGAATGTTGACGTTCACTCTTACCATCTCTTGTTTGACCACTTCCAATTTGCCTTGATTCATGGACCTGACATTCCAGGTTCCTATGCAGTATTGCTCTTTTACAGCATTGGACCTTGCTTCTATCACCAGTCACATCCACAGCTGGGTATTGTTTTTGCTTTGGCTCCATCCCTTCATTCTTTCTAGAGTTATTTCTCCACTGATCTCCAGTAGCATATTGGGCACCTACTGACCTGGGGAGTTCCTCTTTCAGTATCCTATCATTTTGCCTTTTCATACTGTTCATGGGGTTCTCAAGGCAAGAATACTGAAGTGGTTTGCCATTCCCTTCTCCAGTGGACCACATTCTGTCAGACCTCTCCACCATGACCCACCTCCTTAGGTTACCCCACGGGCATGGCTTAGTTTCATTGAGTTAGACAAGGCTGTGGTCCTAGTGTGATTAGATTGACTAGTTTTCTCTGAGTATGGTTTCAGTGTGTCTGCCCTCTGATGCCCTCTTGCAGCACCTACCATCTTACTTGGGTTTCTCTTACCTTGGGCGTGGGGTATCTCTTCATGGCTGCTCCAGCAAAGCGCAGCCGCTGCTCCTTACCTTGGATCAGGGGTGTCTCCTCACTGCCTCCCTTCCTGACCTTCAACGTGGGATGGCTGCTCTAGGCTCTCTTGTGCCCAGGCAGCCACTGTTGGTAATACTGATTACCAACCATTTAAAATACAAAAAAGGAGCAAACAAAACTCAACTGATTATTTTCAAATCTATTTCATGCTATGAAACTGTGGCTACTTCCTTCCTGAATAATCATGTTTACATTTGTAGTACAGATGAGCTATACTAAAAACATGAGGTAAATTAACTTTCTTATACCCATTATAGTAGATATAACTTGAGTGGGTTCTTGTTTTCCCAGTGTAACAGTTTCTTGAAGCTTATTCTCTGGGGCTGTTTGCACATAAAAGACTATTTTAGGGGCAGAGGACCTGGTTAATTAATACCTGTTGACTAGACCATAGACTTTAGGAGTAGTAACAATTTAATTATGAAACCACACCATTTAGGAACAAAATGCAACCATCAGTTCAGTTCACATGTACAAAGAGGCATGCTTGTTTGCCAGTGTTATTGGCACTATTCAGTCAGACAGAAGCAGTAACCTGTCATTCATAAAGTTCTCACAAGCCAGAAAGTAAGGCCGTTGCAGCTAATAGTGGCCAGTGCTGATTTACAGAGTATTTTACCAGGTACCAAGCACTGTCTTACGTGCTTTTGCTTGCGTCATCTAATCCTCACAACTCTAGGAAGCAGGGTCTAGTGCCTTTCTCATCTCACAGGTACAGAAACTGAGGTCAAGAAATTTAGCATCAAGAGCTGACTTAAGTCTGAGACCTTCTCCTGAGTCACACTTCACAGTGGGACTTTGACTTCTGTCTTACTAGTTCTCAGAAGTCTAGACATGCCTTTCATAGGATCATCCACAGCTCTGGTTTGGTGGTACCAGTTATTTATGAGCAGGGCATAGCTCTCACCTGCAGTAGAGCAGCATTGCCAGGACAGGGGCTGTTACAGTTGTGCCATCTCACTGGTGAGGCTGGGAAGAGAGAACAAAGGTGTAAGTGCATTTGTCTTCCATGCCCTGCTCATTTTAACTCACAGTTACCCCCACCTCTGAAAAGATCAACACACAGGTGTTTGAAAGATGTCAGCTTCAAGAAAGGTGAGGGTGGAATGTTTTGTGAATCAATTAGGATTTTATAGTTTTTATAAATTATTTTTTGTCTTTGAGGAATAAAGTGATATAAATAGTATTCAGTTAATAGTTCTCAGAAGAAACATATCAAAATATAATAAAATTACCAAACTAAGTGCTCATTGAGTCTCATGGTCAATTATGAACTTAAGACCTATAAAAAGATTACTGCAAGAACAAAATGATGTACTTTGTTTAACCTACAAGGTGGTGAAGCTGGGCTTCCCTCATAGCTCAATTGGTAAAAACTCTGCCTGCAATGCAGGAGACCTAGGTTTGATTCCTGGCTCAGGAAGATCCTCTGGAGAAGGAAATGGCAACCCACTGCAGTATTCTTGCCTGGAGAATCCCATGGACAAAGGAGCCTGGCGGGCTTCAGTCCATGGGATTGCAAGAATCTGTCACAACTTAGTGATTAAACCACCATGGCGAAGCTATCACCCTAGGAAACTGCCTCTTCCTTTCAGCACTGAATGCCGCTCCATTTCTCTAGAACGCTGCATGAACCTCTTAAATCAGTGCTAAAGTGGTGTCTGAAGCAGACTTGACAGGACTTGTCTTCCCTCTTTTTCTAGGTGGAGGTGAAGCCATATGTGCTGGATGACCAGATGTGTGATGAGTGCCAGGGCGCACGCTGTGGTGGGAAATTTGCTCCCTTTTTTTGTGCCAATGTCACTTGCCTGCAGTATTACTGTGAGTTTTGTTGGGCAAATATCCACTCCCGTGCAGGACGTGAGTTCCATAAGCCATTGGTAAAGGAAGGTGCTGATCGCCCACGTCAGATCCACTTCCGCTGGAACTAGGAACAGCTGACCGGCCTCTGTTCAACAAGGAAAGAAAGGGTGCATGTGGCTTACTGTGTCTGAAGATACTGACATGCAGAAGAAATAAGTGCATTCTTCTGCTTTCACCCCAGCTATCAATACATGCATCTTTATCAGCAGCCAAAACACTACAAGCCTCTTGTTTTTCACCAAAACCCTACATCTCAGGCTTACTAATTTTTGTGATATTTTCATGTTAAAATAAAATGTTCTTTTGTATTTTCTCCAAGTTATTTTTATATGTAAAGTTAAAATTAGATATGAGAATGTTTTGCGTAGGGGCAAACAGTCTGCTGCTATATAGTGGGTGAAGCGTGCACTTATTTCTAAACGTGGGTTTTTAACTTTAAGATCTGCCCCAGTAATTTACCAAAGGTAGCAAAATAATAGTGAAGATGGAATATGTCTGCTACAAAGGCTTATTTTTATTGTTGCTATTTTCAGTGTATACATAAACTAAAAAATTAGGGTTGTTTTTTTGCTCTCCATTTTGACTTGCAAGAAATAATACCTCAAGATAATCTGATTTATTAGCTATTTTTAAACATTTTTAATCACAAGCTGTATTAGCTTTGCTGCTATATAGGTGTTATGTGTAAATGCCACCTATTAATACGGGATTGAAAACGTTAGAGACACACTGCATTGCAGATAAAATGCAGGCAGCACAATATGGCCTAAACTGCCATAGTTTTAGAATGTGAAAAAAATGCATGTTTACTTACCTGTATACACCATATGCATGCACTAGAATTATTAACAAGAGGTGAGGTATTGCAAATGTTCAAAAAAAGCTCTCTTGAACTAGGTAGCATGAACAAATTATAAAATTTGTTTAAAAAAGCAAACTTGCATGCATTATTGTGACTTCAAGTTAAAAAACAATGTCCTACATGTGTACAATATGCAAATTAGTTTTAGATTAGAGAGTGCAGCCATTTTGTGATCTGGTCGGTAGTGGAATTCGATTTTATGCAGACTGGATGTAATATTTGTAATCCCTGTGCAATTTTGTGATGTGCGGTTCTAATTCATGTGCAGTGATATAGTATAGATAAAAGATTGAGTAAAAGAACAATACTAGAATTTTAAAGAAAGTTGATTTTAGCCCCTTTGATAGTTCATGGTTAAGACATCCTTTATAAACCAAAGATGGCCAGCACACTGCTAACCGGTCACCAAATGTAAGGCCCACAGGAAGCCCATATTTAGACAAAGGAACTTTATCAAAGAATGCAAAACTTTAGTAAACCTAAGTAAAGTCAAAATGGAGATGGGGAAATATACAGATGGCTAGTTGCATAAAATTCAATTTTACCTTAAAGATAACGGTGAAATCTGGCTTAAACTTGCTTATGTGTTTGACCTATGTATATTGGGGTCTTCTGTCTAAACTGGGGTCACTGTTGCATGGAAATTGTTGTTCTTAATGGTTAAAAATTGCTTTTTTTAAATTTTGATGAAGGAATTTTGGTAATGACTTTGCTTGCGGTTTTTTTGAGGAAGTGGCATGGAAACATGCAATAGTTAGTTTCTCTTGGTACTGAACACTATTAGAGTATCATTAGTGACATTTTTTCTCTTTAGAGCATTTTTAATGCAACTAGCCCCTATATTTTAATGTAAGAGTTACTCTGCAATCTAAGCAAAGCATCCAACATGGTAGATGTTTTTTAAAATGCTGAAATAAGATTCTTGACTCTAAAGAGAGAAAACTACAAGGGTGTTGCCTTATTGCAGCCCCTTGGGACAATCCTTCACGTGAGCAAAGTGTTGATCTTAATATTGGTTGTCTATGGTGTGCTTTTTTGTACTGTAAAAATATGTGGTTCATGTCTAACTCTGCTGTTTTATTGTGGTTGTGGTTCAAGTTTTTAATGTTTAAAGTTGATGCTGTTTTCAGAAGAGCTTTTTACTAATTTATTTGTCGATGTTCCCTATTTGTTACTTAACCATGA